>NC_060215.1:58197500-63540000 GCF_021130785.1 Homalodisca vitripennis | reverse complement strand
TGATCATTCTTAAAAAATTGTCATTGCCTGATCTGGAGTTTCCGTTTAGGTTAACACTCACTCTCATTAAAATTTTGTTCCTGAGTCTATTCATCCCGCGATGCTTAACAAACATCTTCGCATCAATGGACAGCATAAAACTGTATTAGAAGGTATGCTAAAACCCTTTAAAGATATTTATTTCCATAATAGGTTCCATTTTATGAACTAAATTGTTTTTTGTTTCATCCTGGACGTATCCCTCCTTGACGTTATAAACGTTGACACATAACGTGTGATATAGAACTCGTCTTTTTATAGCATTAAGACTAGTAAAATTAGAAATTGTTCTCATGTTTTGAGGGAAATGCTTAAATTTACCTGTGTTTACTAAATTATTTGATCTACATTCAAATATAGAACAATCTGGTGGAACTGCTATTAAGACAAAACAAACCGAAAAAAATTCGACATGAGATAAAAATGTACACGACATCCGAAAGACTGGGTAAAACCGAGGCGGTTCTTTAGCGGCCAGTGGCTGTGACACGCACACCACGTCACTATCCTGCGAGACGGGAGGGGTAATGTAAGCAAGAGACCCTTATATTCTTAGTGGCCAGTGGCTGTGACACGCACATCCACGTCACTATCCTGCGAGACGGGAGGGGTAATGTAAGCAAGAGACCCTTATATTCTTAGCGGCCAGTAGCTGTGACACGCACACCATGTCACTATCCTGCGAGACGGGAGGGGTAATGTAAGCAAGAGACCCTTATATTCTTAGTGGCCAGTGGCTGTGTGTGACACGCAAACCACGTTACTATCCTGCGAGACGGGAGGGGTAATGTAAGCAAAAGGCCCTTATATTCATAGCAGCTAGTGGCAGTGACCCGCACATCACATCACTATCCTGCGAGACGGGAGGGGAAATGTAAGCAAGAGACTCTTATATTCTTAGCAGCCAATAGCTGTGACTCGCACATCACGTCACTATCCTATGAGACGGGAGGGGCAATGTAAGCAAGAGACCCTTATATTCTTAGCAGCCAATAGCTGTGACTCGCACATCACGTCACTCTCCTGCGTGACGGGAGGGTAATGTAAGCAAGAGACCCTTATATTCTTAGCAGCCAGTGGCTGTGTGTGACACGCAAACCACGTCACTATCCTGCGAGACGGGAGGGGTAATGTAAGCAAGAGACCCTTATATTCTTAGCAGCCAGTGGCTGTGACACGCACATCACGTTACTATCCTGCGAGACGGGAGGGGTAATGTAAGCAAAAGACCCTTATATTCTTAGCGGCCAGTGGCTGTGACACGCACAATCACGTCACTATCCTGCGAGACGGGAGGGGTAATGTAAGCAAGAGACCCTTATATTCTTAGCGGCCAGTGGCTGTGACACGCACACCACGTTACTATCCTGCGAGACGGGAGGGGTAATGTAAGCAAGAGACCCTTATATTCTTAGCGGCCAGTGGCTGTGACACGCACACCACGTCACTATCCTGCGAGACGGGAGGGGTAATGTAAGCAAGAGACCCTTATATTCTTAGCAGCCAGTGGCTGTGTGTGACACGCAAACCACGTCACTATCCTGCGAGACGGGAGGGGTAATGTAAGCAAGAGACCCTTATATTCTTAGCAGCCAGTGGCTGTGACTCGCACATCACGTTACTATCCTGCGAGACGGGAGGGGTAATGTAAGCAAAAGGCCCTTATATTCTTAGCAGCTAGTGGCAGTGACCCGCACATCACGTCACTATCCTGAGAGACGGGAGAGGTAATGTAAGCAAGAGACCCTTATATTCTTAGCAGCTAGTGGCAGTGACGCGCACACCACGTCACTATCCTGCGAGACGGGAGGGGTAATGTGAGCAAAAGGCCCTTATATTCTTAGCTGCTAGTGGCAGTGACCCGCACACCACGTCACTATCCTGTGAGACGGGAGGGGTAATGTAAGCAAGAGACCCTTATATTCTTAGCAGCCAGTGGCTGTGACTCGCACATCACGTTACTATCCTGCGAGACGGGAGGGGTAATGTAAGCAAAAGGTCCTTATATTCTTAGCTGCTAGTGGCAGTGACCCGCACACCACGTCACTATCCTGCGAGACGGGAGGGGTAATGTAAGCAAGAGACCCTTATATTCTTAGCGGCCAGTGGCTGTGACACGCACACCACGTCACTATCCTGAGAGACGAGACGGGAGGGGTAATGTAAGCAAAAGGCCCTTATATTCATAGCAGCTAGTGGCAGTGACCCGCACATCACGTCACTATCCTGCGAGACGGGAGGGGAAATGTAAGCAAGAGACTCTTATATTCTTAGCAGCCAATAGGCTGTGACTCGCACATCACGTCACTATCCTATGAGACGGGAGGGGCAATGTAAGCAAGAGACCCTTATATTCTTAGCAGCCAATAGCTGTGACTCGCACATCACGTCACTCTCCTGCGTGACGGGAGGGGTAATGTAAGCAAGAGACCCTTATATTCTTAGCAGCCAGTGGCTGTGACACGCAAACCACGTCACTATCCTGCGAGACGGGAGGGGTAATGTAAGCAAGAGACCCTTATATTCTTAGCAGCCAGTGGCTGTGACTCGCACATCACGTTACTATCCTGCGAGACGGGAGGGGTAATGTAAGCAAGAGACCCTTATATTCTTAGCAGCCAGTGGCTGTGACACGCACATCACGTCACTATCCTGCGAGACGGGAGGGGTAATGTAAGCAAGAGACCCTTATATTCTTAGCAGCCAGTGGCTGTGACACGCACACCACGTCACTATCCTGCGAGACGGGAGGGGTAATGTAAGCAAGAGACCCTTATATTCTTAGCAGCCAGTGGCTGTGACACGCACACCACGTCACTATCCTGAGAGACGGGAGGGGTAATGTAAGCAAGAGACCCTTATATTCTTAGCAGCCAGTGGCTGTGTGTGACACGCAAACCACGTCACTATCCTGCGAGACGGGAGGGGTAATGTAAGCAAGAGAGTCTTATATTCTTAGCAGCCAGTGGCTGTGACTCGCACATCACGTTACTATCCTGCGAGACGGGAGGGGTAATGTAAGCAAAAGGCCCTTATATTCTTAGCAGCTAGTGGCAGTGACCCGCACATCACGTCACTATCCTGCGAGACGGGAGAGGTAATGTAAGCAAGAGACCCTTATATTCTTAGCAGCTAGTGGCAGTGACGCGCACACCACGTCACTATCCTGCGAGACGGGAGGGGTAATGTGAGCAAGAGGCCCTTATATTCTTAGCTGCTAGTGGCAGTGACACGCACACCACGTCACTATCCTGTGAGACGGGAGGGTAATGTAAGCAAGAGACCCTTATATTCTTAGCAGCCAGTGGCTGTTACTCGCACATCACGTTACTATCCTGCGAGACGGGAGGGGTAATGTAAGCAAAAGGTCCTTATATTCTTAGCTGCTAGTGGCAGTGACCCGCACACCACGTCACTATCCTGCGAGACGGGAGGGGTAATGTAAGCAAAAGGCCCTTATATTCTTAGCGGCCAGTGGCTGTGACACGCACACCACGTCACTATCCTGAGAGACGGGAGAGGTAATGTAAGCAAAAGACTCTTATATTCTTAGCGGCCAGTGGCTGTGACTCGTACACCACGTCACTATCCTGCGAGACGGGAGGGGTAATGTAAGCAAAAGGCCCTTATATTCTTAGCAGCTAGTGGCTGTGACCCGCACATCACGTCACTATCCTGCGAGACGGGAGGGGTAATGTAAGCAAGAGACCCTTATATTCTTAGCAGCCAGTGGCTGTGACACGCACACTACGTCAATATCCTGCGAGACGGGAGGGGCAATGTAAGAAAGAGACCATTTAATTCTTGAATAATGTATTTAGTAAGCAGATCTATTAGAAGAATATCAATCAAATGCAACCAAATTTATCTAAGTTTTATTGTTCGGAAATTAGATAGATTAGTCCGATTTGATTTTGGATTAAAGTTAAATTTAATGGTGTTTAAAAAAAGAGCTGTACATATAATGTTTATAGGTAAAAGGTAATATATGCAAAAAAACATGCACACTAGATTAAGAGTACCCTACACGGTAAAATATGACTTAAGAGACCAACTAAATATATATTTGCTTCATTTTGAATAGGTATAAATTAATTACAAGGTTTAGATATTTTAACGAATCATTTTACATTTTTTAATTAAACATTTAAGAACTTACGCAAATGTGTAAAACATCTATATACAAATAAACTCATGATTCACATTTGGTGGGTTGTAGTTTTTTGAGTCACCTAAATGAAAAACAACATTTTTAACCTGTTTCATCATCTCCAAAGGTTTCATTAGACACCGTACTAATTATAAACGAGTGGTCGACGTTGGGGTGTGCTATTCGATTAAAACCTGTCAACAGTAACAGTCCCCAATGCCTTTATCAGAATACATTATATTTATAATTGGGTCAGTGAAGTCATTGATTTCAATTTAAAAATGGTTTTAGGTATTCATGTAACACCTGTAGCATGCATTAAGTCGTTTCATCCGAACCGCCACTAATTACAAACAACTTTTTGACGTCATGAAATAATTATAGATATTCCACACTACAACTGTCATCCGTGTCAGGTCGTTTCATCTCCAATGCTTTTATCAGAGCCTATGCTGATTATAAACGTGTTGTTGATGATGTCATAAATTAACTTCATCTATTTAATGCTGCCCATGTTACCCGCATTAGGTCGTTTTCATTTCAAGTGCTTTCATCAAAACCTATTCTAATTATGAATGAATTGAAGATTTGTGCTGGATGAAATAAATCATGTATATGATTTGTATATGGATTTAAAAGTAAATTTAAAGCACTATGACTATTATTTTCACTTTTAGACTATATTGGAATATGTGATAATTATTGTTTCAATAATTTTTCATACCTACTTAAAATAGTTTTATCTATAGTGCTGTGATGGTGGTTGAAGACTAGTAGCGAACATACAATAACCCGCAAAACGGAGACTGTGAATATAATTCATCATCATGATCACTATATTGTGTATCTCCGGTCCAGATCACAACTGCAATTGGGATTTATCTTTGCTATCTAACAGTTCTGCTACCATAAAATGACCCAGTCTTTAAATTTGATTGTGCTAACAGTGCAGGAGAATCCGTTTAGCACCGAAACTTAAGATGTCAGCTTACATATTTAATCTGCACTGACAATAGTGAATGCCTACAATCAAGCTGCTTTACCTGCGTACAAGGAAGTTATTTTTATTTCTTACGTTGGTTAAGATTTAATAATTTGTCATAATTATTCTATGAATATGTTTTCAAATTAAAAATCTAGAAATAGCAATTACAAATTATAAAGTTTATTTTCGTATTTTGGTGTGCATATAATACAAATTAGTTTTAGCACTACATGATTACGTTACAAGTGGCACCAGTACACTGCTCACGAGCTTCAGTCAATGTGGTGAAATTTTCACTTTCTCCGATCGTTCTTTCATATATTTCTATGTAGTACCAACAATCTGAGTACTCTCCTGCTAGAAATAATGTATAGTTATAAATCACCACGTTACAATCATTATATTCGCCAAACACACTCAACTCATAATTAAGTAAATATGATTCTTAACACCATAGCATAGCCATAAAGCGCTATATTAACGTATGTGGTGTGCTAGAGACCTTTTTTGAAGTCCACATCGGGGCACTGGTTGAGTAACCATATGTTTCAAAATATTACAAATGTAAATAAATATTCCTGACGTTCGATTAACACTTTTTCACATGTGACCAGTTCAATCCCATCCTAAATAGGGTACTGAGAAAGTTAATCATATTACAGTAGAATCTAAAAACATTTTTGGTTGATAATTCCGCTTAGCCCGTCACATGAAGAGTGCTCAATAGTTTCCATGTGGTACAATAGTCTTGGATATTTAAAAACAGCTAAATTATTTACCCCCTCCTTAGGTGTACAATACTGCAGCATGTACACGCCTTATGAATCACTTGTTTGATATACCGATCTTACTACTCCTTTATTTATATAAAACAATTGGGTTTTGTAAATTTAAATACTTTTATAAATGTAAGTAACATTCTACTATCGTTATTTTTAAAGGTGTACGTGATTCAACTCTTACTTTTCTTTTTCAGGCAAATTTTTCATTCCGTCTTACTTCTCAATACTTCAAAACCGAAAATCGTATTATTTCCAAGCTAAGATTGTCATTCGCGTTGAAGTTAGTATTTGAGTATTCGATTTAATTAGAAAGCTTTGAGTCGTAGAAACGAGTCTATGTCGAGCGTAATAATACCATATGAAGATGGTGGATATTTATTTATATTCAGTACAGTGCAAATTATCTATCATGTACAATTCGTTACCAAAGAGTTTTTTTTAATAATATTCAAAGTAATTTTTTTTATAAAACCCCGATTTAATTTGTGTGTGGTAAAATATTACCCACGGCGAGTCTTCAATCCCATTAGTTGTAATCTATGGATTTCTACCATCCCAGGTTTTTTTTCCGTAATCCGTTATATCCTTTACAAATCCTTATTGATGGTTTGGATGGAAGTCGAATCATATTATTAAGAAATTTCAACTGAATTCTTAATGTACACAGTTCGCCCACCACCTTTCAGTTCGCTTCGCTTAAGAGATACAGTACCTGGATTATACTATTATATATTTAATCCTGCATATTTATATATTTAAAACAATCTGGGAAAATGCATGAATAGCGTTCAATACTTTCACAAATATAATTTTAAGATCCTGTTTTCACTTATTTATTGTTCATCATAAGACGTATTATGTCACACTAATTCAAATCTTTGTATCTTATTCACTTTCACAAAAGAAATTTATAACATTTTTACCAATAAATATTTACTTTCAATTGCGCATTAAATTATAATTTAAAATATCTAGTACGTGCACTAATTCTCATTATTACACATGGCAACAGTATCTGATAACCATCACATCTGTGCTAACCAGTGGTCTAGGAACATTGAAAAGTACCTGCATATCTCACAGTACTTATATTATTGGGGAAAGCTCACAATGGAGATGGAAGAGCTCCTTTCTACATACAAAAATAAGTTCAATATAGGTAAAAAGATGTGTATAATTATATCACTTACTGCAGAATTACAAAACCGTGTTAGGAAAGTATTATTGTAGTTTTGTACAAATTAAGAAGTTATAAATATTATATATATATATATAGTATATATATATATATATATATATATATATATATATATATATATACTATTTATCACTTGTTCTGACATAGTTCTGATTTTGAAATGTGAATGTTTGTTTCGAAAAACAAATGGTATTCCACTTAACATAAGTGGAATATCACTCTTAGTATTAATTAAATGTTTAGACTTGCAGTAGTGTTTTTACTCAAACACTTTATTTATCATTTACATATTTATAAAATATGGTAATACATTCTGCCGTCTACAGTCGATTCAACAAAAATTGTCCCTTTTTTTGCTGGTTTTAGTTTAAAACTTGGCAAAGGATAAAATATTTAAACTTCTCTATGTTGTTATGCTTTTCTTAAAAGTAAATAAATCATTACTTTTTTCAAAAATGTGCCAATCAAAACTAGTAAGTGTGTAAACATAATATAGTAACGATAAGGTAGAACGTCTTTTCCATGTTCATTAAAAATCAATATGTAATAAAACATTACACAAATGTTAATCAAATACTAAAGTATAACATTTTGTTAAGTTTTTCGTGTTTACCTCATTGCCAGAAATGTAAAGCTATCCAAAAATATGTCCGATCGTCCACTAGACAGACTACAGAGCGCGTCTCACCGCCAGGGTGAATGTATATTCTGATATACTCTGTATGCATTACGGGAACTCTGAGTTGGTTAAGTCGGTGACTCGAGAGGGGTGATCTTAGATTTTGGCTCAAACATTACTCTTAGCCGGGTACGTGTCTCATTACTATCAAGGTTTGTGCATGGTTCTATCTCATATTTAATTTTTTCATCTACAAATTTAATGTTTTGTTAGCAAATTTTTTGTATATTTTTTCTAAACAGCGGGAATCATTTAATTATAATTTCTCTAATGAACAATATAAATTAAACCAACTAGTTATATTTATTCACATAAAATATTACAAGCGTAAATCACTGTATCTCACAAACTCCTGTCAATAATACTAAAATTGTACAACGCAATTTCTTACATATTCACTAGACAACTACTAAGTAGTCGTGCATTAAAGAGAGGTTCTGTAAAATTCTTTTACCGATTTGGATGGGGTTTTTCTTCAAACATGTATGTTTCCTCGCGTTACCATGTATTAAAACTATATACGAGTAAAGATCTTTCTTTTTCATGTTTAAGTTCCTTCCCGATGGTGTTTAAATTCTCGAATAAACTTTTTAAATCTTAAAATTTACTAAATTATTTTTCTTACTAACAAACAGTCTTCAAACATATTGTAATTTTAAAAACTCTGGAAGATATGCCACAAAATGCTGTACAGATATCAATGAGCTCGAACCTGCCTTGGCCTGATAAGACATAAGATTTAGTACCAACTTCTAGAAATACCAAACTATCTAACCAAGTACCAAATGTATTTTTTTCCAGAAATTCATGTTATTTCTTAGGTATTCCCCTAAAAGGATTTTTCTCCCCGACTTCGGATATCCAACACATTATTTTTAAATATACTCAATCAAACGTGGAAGTAACTCTAATATTGGAATAACTTCGAATTACAATAAAATATTTTAGAATGCACAGGATTTCGCTTGAAAGGGATCACCCACCACCTTTCAGTTCGCTTCGCTTAAGAGATACAGTACCTGGATTATACTATTATATATTTAAACATGCATATTTATATATATTTAAAACAATCTGGGAAAATGCATGAATAGCGTTCAATACTTTCACAAATATAATTTTAAGATTATTAAAAACTATAATCATTCAAAACTTTGAAGCACAACACCTTTTTGGTAGAGTTATTAAATGTTGGTTTTTATAGATAATTTCAATTTCCAAATTCATTATACATGGTATTTATCAAATACTTTATCTAATTTCACCATGTGATTTGCCAACAAATTTAAATGAAAATGCTATATAAAGCATATTCCAACAACAAAGGGTTAGTAATTTCAGCTGTTAAATGTAATCATCAACCACCAGTGCTCAGCAAAACTTGTATTACTCTTTGTTGTGGCGATAAACTTAATTCTAGGATATTATTTTAAATACATCCCATACTTCACTACTTTTATAAGTTTTTCAAACTATCTTCAATTCTTAAGTTATTACAGTTGAAACCATTTTTATACCATACATTTTGAAACTGGAGAAAACATGTTTCTGCAAATTATTTTAAACAAATTTTAAATCAAATAAACATAAAATATTTGAAGCTAGTATAAATGGTACTGGCCAAACAATGTATGTTGATACTCTATCAAATAAAAGGATTTTTTAACACAAACAGACAGACGTACAATAAACTAAGCAAGCTAGGACTATACTTTATATGACACCTCCTATTTATATTGATCAAACACCTGATCTCATAGCATTGACAAGTTTGATAGTAATTTATGGACCTTATTTACATCATACCTATTTAAAACAGCAACCCAAACAAACAATGAGGCCGAGGTTGCACCGAGTAATTTTAAATCTATTTATGTAGCTGTGATTAATTGAACAAAGATTAATCCGACAAGTGTACTATGATACGAGTGGTTATATTAAAATTTGATAATTGCAGCGAGTCGTTAGCGACAATTTATATCACCGGGATCGGTGTTCAAACCTCGGTTCGGGCGGGTCATTTTCACATGTCACAATCAATCATCCGAGCCTACGCTGAGTAGTATAAAAATTATGTCAAGGATAAGCAGAAAACAACATTTGTAACAGAAAAGTGTTCTAGGAGTACAACGAATAATATCGTATTGCTTGCTTCATTGCTTCAAAATCACCGTTATTTTATTGTATTCCATACAAATATCGTGGAATACGAAACACGCAGATAATGGTATGAAACCTACTCTGACGAAATCAACACGTAGAGAGGACGTCACTTTGCCACAAGACAACGTCGATGTAATTTGCTAAAAAGCACGGTACGTCGGGAAATGAGCTGGCACACGCAAGATAAGCGCCTCAACATCAGCCCGACCCGGCCGCCTGCGCCTCAGGAACCAATGTACTGTGAGCCTAATGTAGTGCAGCTCCGCCCTGCTTAATGCGCTACTCTTTACTAGACTAAGTAATGATATCACCCAAATATTGTTGAAGCTCAATATTCGTGACAGTTGACAATATTGCATTCTACACGTAAATGTAATTTGTAATATCCTTAGGCTAGTACACCCAAGGATTTTATTACATTATTGATATAATATCCACAGTATTTTTCCTTCATAAATAAATCGTATTAAAATGCAATAGTAACATATTTTAACCAACTTTAAATTCTAACAAAACGTGTGCTTTAATTACGGCTACGTTGTTCTGTTTTGTTCTATATTGTTTTGGAAAACAATATTATATTTTAATGTAGTTAACGATGACTTAGAACGTGGTGCAATAATTAGGCATTTACTGGAGAACGTATGAATCAGAATTATTTTCAGACCAAAATATTAGTCTTCTAGTAGCTTCTACAACTTTAACAGTCACACATTAGAACTTATAGCTAATATTCAATTGTATTACTTTTAAAATTGATCAATGTAATCAATTTAAGGTATATTTTGAATTTCTTCCATCTATTTTTGGCCTGATCTACAAACGTGCTGAGATATACATTAAAGAACTAAAAATAAAGAGCAAACGCAAAAAACCATGTTGTCTGTTAATAGATACCAAATATATTTAAAGTAATATACAACACCCGCACTGGTGTATTATTTATTCCTTCAATATTTCAGATTTTAAGGTAGCTATTCTAAAAACATTTACAAACCTACTGTGATTAACCAAACATGTGTTCTAAAAACGGTTATGAGGGTAACACGTCCGTTGCTACCAGATGCAGCAGACATTTGAACCGTTCAGAGTATTACACGATTAAAAGTTAAGTAATAAAGAGATCATGGTCGTTCTAATACTAAGTATTAATCTGACCTATTCCTACTTTGTGGTAGGATCATTTAACTGAAACGCTTCTTTGTGTATAAAATTGCAAAGGCGGAGATCTTAGTATAATTCCAAGTACTCTTACTAAGTGGTTGTTTTCTCTGAGGAGATACGGCTCTAACAGTGTCCTGTTCCTTGAACATAAAAAGAGATGGTACTCCACCCTTCTCTCTTTTATTATAACGAGGATTATTTAATGATAAGTATATTTCACCCGTCGATCAATTTAACACACTATTTAGTTGAAAATTGTTTGCTAGCATTAATAATTAATTAATTTGAAATCAAATTAAACTTGATACATTATCAAAAAAAGCCTATTAAATTTTGTCTTTATCGTTAGTTTAACTTTTTGTTCAAATTTAGTACATCAATGTGGAATCAAAAAACGTCGTATGTATGCTATCGTTGATACCTACCTCCTTAAGGAGACGTCCTCTAAGAAGTCCCTGAAGCTTAATGAAATCGTAAGTGTTATGTTACATATCACTTCAAAAGGTTTGGTGAAATTATACAATTTAAGGATATAAGTTTTATATGATTATCGCATAATACAATAATTTAAACCTACGTAACCTACCTACAGTGGCATCAGTATGGAATTTTGTACAGTCTATGTATGTTATGTAAATGTTTACCAAAATGTGAATTAAAAAGTTTTAATTAATATAATGACAGATTAGTGGTATAAATCGCGCTCCTTTAAAAAATATCAAGCACTTAAATGCTGTTTTGCGAGGGAGTTCTGTCTTCATCAACAATTTATTGTTAACTTCTATTTATAACACATAATTTTTAGCTCTCTTAAAACTTAATTTAGGTTATAGCTAAATTTTTAAATTATCTCAGACTAAAACTATATGGATTATATAATTAAAAATATTGTGCTCTACATACTCGTTCATATGTGTGTGTGGCCACTATTGTTTTTGAACTTTTATAAATGAATGTCATTGTTTCATATGACTGGTTTAGTAAGAATAACAGGATTTTGAACATATGTCATCGTAGTATACTACAAAAATAGGATATTGTTACAAAATGATCACCTGTTAATTCTGTTTCAAAAGTAATTGTTAATGTATTGTATTAACTTAAAAAAGTTATCCTGGCATTATTTGTATTTTTTCTTGTGTTGTGTAATTGTTCAGTTATCGTTCATTTTTGCTATATAAAAAGTGTTTATATGCTGTATCATTATTAAATTTACTTGATTGTTGAATCAGTGTTATTACGAATGTTTTACTTTATCAAATAATTAATTAACCGCAGAATCCACAACAATACTATGTTTCGAGGTTAGAACGTAAAAAACCTCTTCTTGAGATGTAAAACCCTTAACGCACAAGGATAAGCTAGCACAAAGATTAAGAAGTAATAAAAGTGTAGCAACGCACTCGCCAAAGTCTGCTTAGGTGATTCAAAAGAACATGTTCTACGTTGGAAATAAAAAATATACCTGTAAATCCAAAACAATCAGCAAAAGTACAAAGTTTTCACTGAAGAAAGCAGACGCACTATACACACACACGTGCTGTGCACACTAAAGAAGGTGAGGGACAAGGGAGAGAGAATCTGTTCCTTAAGTTTATGAAACCTGAAGCAGAGGATAGAATCAAATCTACGAAACGTAGTGTTTTACTTTTTTAATACACAAGGATGGCAAATTTTCAAAAACTCCTATTATCCTTACAAATCTTCCATTGTCAACAATAAATTGTAAACAAAAAATGGGCTTGTTTAATCAGAATTTCAAAACACGCGACATTTGACCTATACTTACATAAAACACGTTCTATTGCCTCCATGTGGGCCGCGCTCCCGAGAAGGTAGACGGCAAGTCAAGACACAAACATTTAGTTCTTTAAACTTTATATTGATGTTCAAAGTGTCGATCATTTTGAGCGAATTGTTTAGTAACTATCCATCCATCCCTGCACTTTATATGTATAACTCAGTATTTCTTTTTAATCTCGGTATTATAAAACTTACGTTTTTGTTTTGTGAAATATTCTAATAATGTGCTGTATGTCAATTATCGTAATAGTTTGTTCAGTTTAAAAACATGTATGCATAACATAACTGGTTAAAAGTTTGCAAACAACTTCAATCTTCATGTAAGGTTTAAGCCTTTGTGCACGATACAGAGTGAAAGAAGACGTGGGGCGGTTTAATAATATCTGTGTGACGTCATTTGTGTAGGATACCTCCTACACATCCACGTTTAGACGAGCCTGTGTTAAAAGTTGTGTTCTAATTTATTATCAATAACTAAATAATCATGCAATGGCTAACCAAACCAAATTTTACTCGTATTTGTATAATATTTTAATGTTACAAGAAACCTTTTACTTGACTGTTCCCTATGGGCATACTACAAAATAATCAAATGTTTCACAAAAACTAGGTCTTTAGTTTCGTGTGAAAATTTATTATACAGAGCCACACTTGTATAAAAGTAATAGATATGAATATTACAAAATGGTTCTTGTACATTTGTTATTGTAAATGTATCTGTTTTCGTCATGACTGCTAATAGGGGCTACGTGCATGACATAATAAAGCATATTTAACGTGCTGAAAATACTGAATGTTTTTATCAGATAAGCGTTTCAAAACAGTACCACTCAAGTTAAAAAATAACCAAGTCACTGGAAAACTTCAAAATTGTTAACTTGCATTTCTTTTAGTAACGTAAAACTAACTAGTACTTGAAAGATGAATATAATATAACAACATTCATTAAAGGGTTAGTTGCAGTCACATGACTTGTCTGCATAGCTAAGGGTGCGTGGTCACACCACTCTATTGTCTTGTATCACCAACTTTCATCTTGACCGTTAGTATAATTCATACTGCATTTTTCTGCAAACATGTTATGCCATTCAACTTTCTAAAACATGAGCTTTCACTCAATATAAAGTACCTATTGCGTCTTGGAATACAGATTGCGTATACAAGTGTTACTCTTTTCCTGCATGTTTTGATGATGTTACAATACCGACCTATAAATGTAAAATCAATCTAAACACAATACATTACATACACATCAATGTTTCAAAACCAATATATCCTGTCTGGCCGTCTACTTAATTATTGTGGATTAAATATCACTATCACACTGAAAATCAGTTATACTTGCCTTTCGTTAGAGTCGCTTTTCAATATTTAAACCTTAACAAGTCTGCTGTTCATATAATATATATCTTTCTAGTTCATTTTGAGTACACTAGGTGTATCTTTTGAGGAGTAAAATATAATTTACATTAAATAATTAACACAACATAAGTTATTGTCCTATCAAATAAATATTGTTTTAATACTGAATATCAGTTTGAATTACTGATAGTGTATTTAATACTGTATTTTAATTATAAAAATCCTAATTTGTATTTATAAGTACCAACTAGGCAGTTGTCCTGTGTGCAAACGAATTTGCCCATTTTTAGTGTTGTTTCATTACCAGTGGTATGACATTCATGTGAATTTGTATTATAAGTCAATAGTATTTGGTTTAATGTGTTTTAACGCTTGAACATACACTTATATATTTGGCGTGAAATTAGGTCATGTTTAAGGATATGCTGCCAGAATCTTTGTTAACTTCAATCTGCCGAATCCATAGGTCATTGCTCTATAGGTGGATCATATTTCTGAGAATAAGGAGGAGAGAGAGTAGGTACTAGTTCTGATAAAAACTGCTATGATTACAGACGGCTTTTGAGCTTACATTATACCTGTCAGGTTCTAAATGTACAGTATTTGTCTATGTGGGCAATAGCTCTCCCATTACATTGCATCATTAACCTCAAACAACCAAAACCACACGATCCTTTTACTATAGACCCGGCATTGCAGATTTACAACATTACATAAAAATATACTTTTTTGATTATATAACATTACATAGATTAATGTTTTTTCTGAATACACGTTTAGTAATTGCGCAATGATTGGTGCACAGGAACAGAAGTGCGGTGCCAGAAAGGACGCAACGCATGCCAGTAAAAGTTATCTACGTTTAGGTACTCATTACAGTAGTTTAAAGTTGATTCATAAAATTGGGATTAACTAGAGTTGGATTGGCCGAAGTGAAATCACAAACCAAGCTCAGATGGAATGTTCGCAATTTTAAGAATTTATTAATGTAATTACAGAATTATTCTACGACACTAGTTATTGCGTGACACAGTGCTATTAGCGTTATAATATATTTAACATTATTTTTATTAATAACCGTTTTGAACACATCAGTGGGTAAATCTATACAAAGTCTATAAGCAATTTATTACACACACCCTTGATAGAACAATTCCAATCACAGTTTTCATATAATGTCTAATTACAAAAGTTATTAAAGCAGGAGATGTCAAGGGACGAACTGGTAGGCTTCGATTCTCTTTTGCGAAGCTTTGTGAGAAACACGCTTTGATTAATAGAGGGTTCTGAAATGCGTCAAACATTGTATTTTGATTGTTACAGGCTTTATAAACAACACAGAGCTTTTAAAATCAAGTTAGTAGATGGATCATCACCACAAAGCATCCCCTCACCACCCGAAACCACCCAGTCGTAACGGACAGCCCCGCGTCACACAGTCCCATTAGCCACTATCTCAGCTATTTATCTAAAACGAGATTCAGTGACACCTTTAAATCTCTCTTTTTTTTATCGTAAAAATGTTAGAAAATAAACTTAACGTTTTTAACCAAAATAGACTTATTTCCATTATAAATTAATTGTTGTGTTAATAACTTGTTACAAAATGTATTTATCCTATTTTTAAATTGACTAAGTAAATGTTTATTTTAAACAACGGGTTAAGATTGAATTCCAGTCTTTGATGTACTAATTATGTGACCAAATCAGTAATTATTACGATGTATTCCATTAACTGTTTTATATTTTAATATTCTTATCAACACTTTTTTTACTTTCTAATTTGATAAATGTGTTTTAAGTTGCCCAATGACACCAGTCAATTTTTAATCTTGGTAGAATCCAGTATCCAAATCCACTCTGAGATTAATAATTTTAGAAGTTAAAAAAATTGGGACACGCAAAATGTCAGTCAGCTACACAATCTTAGTGTAAATCCCAATTCTCTCGTTCGGTAAAAACTGGAGAGTCCGAATCGTTAAAAGCGCTTACGATGGCAGTTAATTTAATTATACTGTTACCGTAACTCTGTATCAAGTGTCTGGCACATTCAACTGAAACGCTATTGGCACTGAATACGTCAAAGTCAAAAGAAAGTGGAATCGACTAACAACAATAAGTTATGAAACTAAGCTACAATTAAATCTCCACAAAAACTACACATCTCAGTCTGAAAGGCACAAGCATTGAATTACTAAACAATGCACTGATCAAATATTTTAAAATGTAAAAAAAATAATAATGGAAGTTATCTTACTAACAGAAAAAGGTATAAGCACAAGGTGAGGAAGATCTTTCTCTTGCCCCGAGAGGTTCTTTGAGAGGTTATACGTTTTATACAAACCAAGCCAGAAATTCAAGGGAAGTTTCTGTCTAATGATGAAGTTGAGGCAATGAAATTCATAAACTTTTCCTGAAGTCGAGCTAAAGTAATTTACTTTTCGGAGAGAATTTCTGGACGTATAAGACTAGTGAAATCCAGAGACGGCCACCTATTACACCGTCATATACGGTAATTTGGGGAGAGCCAGTAGGACCATCCTTGACATCCTTATCCATCGCCGAACTAAAACATGAACATAACAAGAGATCTCAGCTTACCATGTTACTTCACCAAGCGTAGACCTGTGATAAATGTCAGAGAAGAGGAAATGAGGATCAAATCTACAAGCGCAGCTGGATTTATCTTCAGCATTATAGATATTTTGTGGGACTATGTGCCTCTTGGCCACAAACATCTTTATAAAACCTTATAATTTAAAATCTACTTTTTCCTATGTTCTTTCAGGTCTGCAATCAACGACATGTTCTAATTTCCTTTGTGCTACTGCTTCCTTGCCAGTTCTCCACTCCAGTGTTCTCCATAACTTCCTCTTGGAAATTCTCTAATTTACAGAGTTCTTTTTGAACAAGTAAAGTGACTTGCTCCGTTTTAAGCGGATGGCAACTTACTTTCAAATATTTACTTTCTTCTCCCTCTAGCACATCCTTTTCAGTGAAAATATGTGTTTTGCACTTAACAACGCATTCAACGATACAGAAAACGGTCTTGATTAATAGTACCCTCTTTTTTTCAGTGTTCACGGAAGAAGTACTTTCCCAATATATAGTCTCATCCAGTACTAGTACCCTTCTACTACTAATAGTATTGATGAGAAAGACTTACTATTATTTTTAATACTTTCATTTAATACCTATTTTTTGGTTACTCTGCTACAAGTATAACATATAAAAATAAAGTTTGTACTGTGTATACACACGAAGTTTCAGGATATCCTTTGAACTATGTAATTAACACAAGAAGATAGAGTCTCCTTTGACACAGGTATGTGCGTGCCTTCATGCAGACAGGTGTTTTACTTAACATCCTTATGTCTTTGATAATTAAAACTGTACAAACACTAAGAGAAAATATTACTTCCAACGAAGTGAGAAAAAGAGTAAATTTCATGAGTGGCTTAATACTTTTATTAATGTAAAAAAATTTTCGTTTGCGTTTTACATTAGGATATTTTTTAATAAAAATTTATTTTTCAAATTTGAATGGATTTATTTTTATATATTAAGGACTTTATCGAAGCAATATGATATAATAAAAATTTCTGTATATACATGGTGTAAATTAAGTCCTGATACGCCTGGATATATTCCAAACGGATTGAGATAACGATGTACAATCTTCATCATGCCTATTAAAATACTTTTTTAGGCTTTTGAAAGATAAAAATATTTCCCTCTTTTTTAAAGGGGGTTGAGGGGAGGTCACTTCATATTTTCAAATTTCAAACCCCTATTTTGTGACATGTCATTTAAATATTCAATGGAAACACAATGACATGAGCAAAACATCTCTACGACGATCCTAGCAAAAGTTATGGGCAAATCATCCCTTACATTGTAATTCCACCTAGAAAAAGACACCTCTTACCAAATCTATGCACACCAGAAACATTAGATATTATGTAGAGGGATAAGCTGGGCCCCTCAAAGGGCAGATCAATTCATTACATATACTGCAACCCGAAAAGGCCAGAAATCACAGATGTCTTAAAACAAGTCAAATGGGCTCATGGCATTGTGGAGAATTTTCCATATTAAAGTTAAGCACGTAATAAAGCTGATTACTATAGATTTCATTTTGCCCCCTCTATGTGACTCATGTATCCTGTGGAATACCCGAAACGTGAACCTTACCTAATTTGTATTCTCTTGTGGCTAGAAGATTAGATAAGACCTTGATAAAGCGTCCATTGAAAACGTGATAATCACTGAATTTCTTAACTCTAACACAAACCCATATCTCTGTGAAATTTCCAAGACTTTTTCAAGACGAGTTTTAAGCAAAGTGTACACCGTCCATCCCAGCAATGCTGAGTACTAACATCTGCCTTTACTTTTCCACAAAATGTATAGACCAATCTCATTGGTTTCCCTACAAATATTTGCAAAAGTGGTTACACGACAGCGTTAGACCACTTGGTTTACTAGACGACGATGCTCATTGGAAACAAATCTGGATGAAGCCTCGTAAGCTGTTCTTATCATGTTGGTTTTACCTCCCAACGATACCCCATAAAATTATTGGAGAAACACCAAGAAACACTTAGCTGAAAATGTTATGTGGTCAATCTAGGAAGGAGGGATAGAGTGAGTGAGTGATAGAGAGAAGAGAGATAGAAGAGAGATAGAAGAGAGAGATAGAGAGAGAGAGAGAGTGAGAGAGAGAGAGAGAGAGAGAGAGAGAGAGAGAGAGAGAGAGAGAGAGAGAGAGAGAGAGAGAGAGAGGGAGAATGAGGATGTTTAACTGTTCCTCGAGATTATTTACAACTTCATTGATTTCTATGTCAAGAAGAGAATCACTATCGGATTGTTATATTCTTTCTCCTTCACAAGATATCAATTAACCACTATTTCCAACCGCATACACTCAAGTTCACTGTTATACGACAACGTTGAGTTATGTCTTAGTCTGAACATATCAATGAACCACTATTTCCAACCGCATACACTCAAATCCACTGTTATACGTCAACGTTGAGTTATGTCTTAGTCTGAACATATCAATGAACCACTATTTCCAACCGCATACACTCAAATTCACTGTTATACGACAACGTTGAGTTATGTCTTAGTCTGAACATATCAGTGACAGCAATGTGTAATATCTCTAAGAAGACTGAAGAGTATGGCTCAGGGACTGCTTTGAGAAACCAAAGTGATTGTGTGTGATGAAAGTACCAAGGTTCACAAGGGAAGTATTGGAGGCTTGGCAGAACTCCTCATGACATAAAGGGCTAAAACTGTCTTATGGTTGGAGTCACGATGCTTGGCTTGGTGATTTTAGACAGACTTTGCCAGTTATACCACGAGTAAACCGTACCGATGAGGTTAAGGATTGCCTGACGTCATCCTACTCATAGCCTCAAGTTACAATTATATATTTGAGAGTGAACATATGCGTCCACCTCCCACATGACATAAGGGCATAGAAGCTTATTGATCGATATTGATGACGGTAACCTTTTGGAAGAAGAGTACATTGTATTTGTAATCTTTGCAATATTTTGAGCGATTTGGTCGGTTTTGTTAAGAAAATATTTTATTTATGCATAAGATCATAATTCCATTTACGCGTAGAACGTAACGTAATCAAACATGAGTATTTTAGAAGTAACTGGTTTATAGTTTTCGTAGCCTAATAACCATGGGAATTCCCGAAATACCGACATACTTAACCATATTGAAAAGTATCAAACATATATCAATAGGGCCTCATGTGTTCTATTGGTAATATTATGACGGCGGTTTTGAATTATTCCACAACCAATCGCGAGAACTCGAGGAAAATCTTGTTAATCCTCAAGTTGGAACCCGTAAGTTAAACAAATGGGCTTAAAATATCGATATATAATTGAAAATATTTACTTGCAGTAGTGAATGTAATGGAGCTCAATGATGATAATATTCATAATTGATCCCACAAGATTTATGGGCCAGGTCTAGTGGTGATAGTCAGGGTACAATAACGGTGACTTATTCTAACGACCATCACAGATTTGAGTGATTTTTGGGCGAAGCCGCAACGGGCATGTTAGTATAAGTATGGGATAAATTTAATTTATACATTGCAATAGTTTGCACACTGTAATATCAAATAAATTGTATATTTTGTTATATACTTATCGAATAATATTATCAGAACAGTAACAGAAACTACATTCGGTTAACCAAAAACTTTCAAATTCTAAGATTTATCTAAATGTTTGGTAGTTCAAACATAAAATTGTTCATATCTCACAAATCATAGCTGAACCTATTCAAGTTTTATGAATTGATTCATAACAAATGTAAATACAGTTATTATAGACAATTTTATTACAGTAGCTATAGGTCATTATGATAATTGTGGATACACCATGTACAATTTTACCAGTAATTTACAACAATGCTGATGTTAATACAATAAGAATATTTAATATAATTTGTTCTTGAGTCTTTAACTGAGTAACTTCCTCCCTAAGTTGCTTGTTTTCCTCAGCTAGTATCTGCACCTGACCAGTAAGCTTAGCCAAATCGTCCGTACTTGCTAACTTAGACAACTTATCTTCTATCAACCCTTCCATAAACTGCCGATGTGTCATGTCGCCCACTTTATCATCCATGTTACAGATCTGCTGCACACTTCCAGGCGATGAATTCGATCTTTGCCGCTTAGATCTTTGAGCCGAACATGGAGTAAAATACTCGACAATTTTCTTCCAAACATACGAAACTTAGCCTAACCACTAACCGACGCCGCGTCAATCAGATATCACTGTTATTATTTTCTGACTCACTAACTGATAAAAATAATAACCTTAGTCAATGTAAATCAAGCTCTTTTATGGTTCAATTAGTAAAAACTATATCCATCAAATTCAGGCAATTATCTTTACATTACATAGAGCCGATGTAAGGCATGTCGGTCTCGACCGACGCAGTTATGGCAATCACATCCAAAATGTTGACAGTAGTATTGTATAAGAAATTACGTAATACAATACTTGTTTGTGTCCATCCAGAGATTATAAGCAGTAAGAGTGATAATGGATTGAGTGGCTTAATTTATTTGATTTGGATAATCCTTACATTACTCAATATGGCTACATTATCTCACTCGTTATTTATTTGTGAAGTGTGTGTGTGTGTGTGTGTGTGTGTGTATGTGTGTGTGCGCGCGTGCGTGCGTGCGTGCGTGCGTGCGTGCGTGCGTATAAACGCATGATACAGTATAAGATAACCTATAATACATGATTAATTAAAATAATTTTATAATATGCTTGCTATTTTTGAACAGTTGCCATCTGTTTATGTATTTTTTGTACATAGTACTATTTTTGGTTTGTCGTGTTTTTTCTACTAAATAACTATTATGTTTTATTACTCGTGCCACAAATGCGAGTATGGTTCCTATTTCTTATTGTAAAAGTAGGCCACCCTAAGCGGACGGTTATACCAGGCTTCCACTGTGCTGTAAGAATTTGTTATCTAATTGCATATTAATAAAACATGTAGTAGAAACTCCTGAAATACCTATACAAATATAACGGTATTTCTTGTTTTTTTTTTTTACAATAAACCTCTTTTTCATTCATTCATCCTTACAACTTTTCTGATGTTACATACCGAAAATTTACCAAAATAAGTTATTTTTATAAAAATTAGAAGTTATACTAGTCTATAAGTAACTATGCTTAAATATAAAAATGTCTTCGGTATATAACTTGACATGGAGCGTAGAATTGTCGTATAAAGTAAACTCTAATTTGATAATAGAATAATATAAAGATAATAAAACGTTAAGTTTTTATAAAAGTTAAAGTACATCTGAGCTGAAAACAACGGAAATTAGAAAACCATAGGGCATAAAACTCTCATCAGAACTGAAGACAGGAGCCTAATTTTCACGCTCCCTCACCAGTACAGTTCTCGTACTTTCAAGATTCTATAATTCATACTGTAGCCTGGAAAAGAAAATTGCTACTATTTACCCGTCCTTCAAGTGTCATAATTATAAACAGGCACAGTTTTAAATATCTTATACAGTATTATATCCTATAATTGTCATTTATATCTTCTAGAAAGTATATGCACAATAAGTAACCACGACACTGAAACATTTTAACCGGTACAGCATATTTCGCATACACAGAATAAAGTATAACTTTTATAAATACATTATATAACACTCTGCTTAAATATAATATACATATGAAAAGTAACATATACTCAGTTAAATCCATTTTTATACAAAGATTATGTGTAATCCTTTCTTAGAAGCTTGAGTGTTATTGATAAAACTGGCAGGCTTGAGACAGTTATAAGAAAACCTACACAAAACATTGCATCTGAGATAAAACGAAATTGTCAAATCTCCATTGTCTTTTTCGTATAGATTTCTCAAAATCTATCATCTTTGGCTAACGTGTTGTCATCGTATTAATCTTTTACCGGATAACTTTCTACTTTATGATATCTCGATGATTTTTATTCAGTGGATCATTTGCTTTTTACAAAACTATAATGAGTAAAATTTTAGTATATTTTAGAATATTATTGCCTTGTCAAGATTATCTCTAATAATAATAATTTGTTTAAATTATAATGTAATTATTTACCAAATTTCTATTAAACTACTGTAAGTTTATTGTATATAATATGAGGTTGAGTGGTAAAGAGGGCTTGATAGCCCTAACTCCGCCTCTTTAATAAAGACATTTTTCATTTTATTTTTTTTTTATTTCGTCACTGATTTGAAAATAGGAATTTTGTTGTTTTTTTACAACTACATACCATTTTCCTGAATTGTGAAAATTCATACCTTTAAGGTGATGACATGACAGTTAGTCGCACTACTATCGCCTGCCCCAGTCTTTTCATATAACATTATTTCTTATGTTATGTAGAGAGAAACCAACTGACTCTGAATCTTCAACACTTACCCTGACCTGGTGGTGACACTAATTGTAATACTAACGTTTCTTTCTTTTATATAACCTTGGGGAAACTAATTTTAAGTCAGAGTTTAGTCAGTGTCTTTGCGTTTTTATTCATTCCAAGCTAACCTATAAACATTAAAAATCATTATTTAATCAAGCATGTTGTTTTGGAAGCTAAAGCTACATTCAGAATGAGTTCTTATCATTTTAATTGCTCCATTTTGAACCAAAAAGGTTCTTGTGTGATTGATGAATGATCGGAAGCTACATTGAGTGAGTTTATAAAAGGGAAAGGGGCTATTGTCATAACGTAGCACAAGTGAGACCGTAATTATTATATCTATGAGAGTAACCTCATATGCTAGTATGTGACCAGACATAGCACAATTCCAGTTCTAACTCTAATGGTCTATCCTAGCATTGGTGATGGAGTTTGTTCCCTATCTCGGAATCTGATAATCTATGAGGATGTTCTGGGAGCGAAGATTATTACCACGTCTGCACATGGATTTGATATAACAGCGAGGTAACTGAATGCTGAGCCAGCATCTATGGTAGCTACTATATAAAATCATTCTCTTGCATCTTTAAATTTACCTGTTATTTTTAGTAGGAGGACAACTTTTATTCGACTGTCTTTAGCCAAAATTGTATCAAATTCCATTAATGAAGATTGTGTTTGATAGAAAGTAACATGGTAAGTTGGGATCTCTTGATTGTTCCTTACGTGCTTCAGTTTGGTGATGGATATGGATGTTAAAGGATGTGTCTGCGGGCTCTCCTTGTGTTACCGTTACCAACGTTGGACTAAGTAGTCCATGGATTTCATTAAAATTATGGAAGCTCTAATCTCTAGGATACAATTTCTTTCAGAAGAATCCTTTTCGTAAGTTTCACTTTTAAAACTTTTCATTGGAATTATAATATTATTGCTAGTCTATTTTTTGTACAACTATAACCAGCTAACCACCATTGCAATTATTATACTGAAATTTACTATTGGAGATTGATTTGGAAGTATCGTTGATCATTTTATCCATACTACGTTACAAAGACTTAGATTACTATTAATCGAGGTGACTTTGACTTGATCAAACCGCAACGAATTGAGCCCATTGCCTATTTTAGCTGAAGCGCATGCGTCTTTTGCTCATATCCGGAAACATTAGTTCCATTTTATATCACATCGTCTGACTATTCCTTACCAATTATAAGATTGTTTTAGCTTATTAGGTATTTTTATGTAAAATACAATCACTATATTTATATGCAACCACTATTCGTAAATAATTTAAAATAATCACACAGAATACATTTTTATTAAAACAAAAGTTGTACTTAATACTTATAACTCAATCATACAACTGTAACTCTACCTAGAAATGTCAATTACCGCAGTACAATATGCCAACCAGATATATTTAGTGGCATTGACAGAAACTATGGCGGTCCATCGATCATTGCTGGCCAAGTAGAGTGTACCTGTATATGAAGTAGAATATACTATAAATCGCATACGAGAAAAATAGCTAGCACATGGTGTGACCAAAGTCAGATCGGTATTGACGAATTTATTAATAGAATTTTTAATTTTTGTTTTAAAGTGTCAATCAAGAACAATGAAAAATATAATCAACCCTTGCTAACATAGTTTCGTTATGAGTAACAATTATTTTTACTACAAATACTGTACCATAAGTGAGTAAATGTTATTAGAAGTATTTTACTTCGCCATACCTTGACATAGTAATCCATTTATGACAAAAAAAATAGCAAACCAATGTATGTTTTGGTTGTTCTCATCCAAAGCTACAATCCTCATCACGTACACTCATGGGGTTTCTCGTCTTTCAATAAGAAATATCATGTTCTATATCATAAGATATCAGGGTACAATCATCTGGACATTGAAAAAAGCCCGTAGTGACACAAAATAGCTAGTGTAAAATACTATTCGGACAGTTTCTCTTTTTATTCTTGTATTTCAAAACATTTGATAATATAAAAGCGAATGGTGTCCCAAAACTATATGTTCAGACTTACACTGAGTCACCATTAAAGATGGCACTTAGCAACCCCATGTTAGAATAATAATAATAGATAAGATTAGAACTACTACTACTTTAAATTCAGAATTCAAAAATAGTAAAATAGGACTATAACATCGTTATTGTTTACAGTACTTGTTGTGGAAACAAATTATGTAGTGAGTGAGTAATAAGCCTGAAGTTCCCGTTTACACCACGAGAGAACAATAATATGATGGGTTCACCATGGTCACTGTGGTGGCTGCTACATGGAAAGGGGCTGCTGCGCTGTTGCTAGGCTTGCATGTTTCATGCCACTGCATGTATCATAAGCCCCACCAGGATGCGCGCGCATTCTGTTTACGTCTATTCGCATTCTGCGAGCGGCACGTTGTACTGTTGTGCGTTACATATTTGGGTTATAATGTGAATGAAAGTGACTTCTTAATGCATCCTATTTTCAAGTTCTACCTCAGTCCTCAGTAGTATCGTTAAAAGGTTTTTTTAATAACCATGTTTGTATTTTTCGCAATGAGCCTAGCAACATAATCGCTTAAAGAAACCCTAAGACAAAGAAGAATTATGACATATTATTTATTTTAATTGTAAATGCGGTAGCAGATTGTTCCGAAAATGTAGAGATAGAATTGATTCTGTACATTACGATTACTTACGCACGTGTACCACAGTGTACGTTTTGTTTACATTAGAATCAAATCAAGGTATAACAAATCTTGCCTTATGAGATTTGACTATATTAGGCAAGCGTCCAGAAATCTAGGTCATCGGTTCTCCCAACCAGTTTCTCATGATGTTCTTCAGACAGTAATTAACTAGTTATTGTATACTATGTTATTATAAAATTCTGAATTAATGTTTATTAAATAATATGACAACTAAAACCTGTGGAGCTAATTTGAACACAGAACCATTAAGAATATTCTTTTTGATAGGTTTGGAAAAAGTTTTTTTTTCTATATATAAGATAGATCAAAGCCCCAATAGTTATGATGAATATACTAAGGAGGAAAATCGATGACTCTGGCAAGTTCTTGATTCTGAGAATAATTGTAAAATAATGGCATTATAGTTAAAAAATGTTCATCTACAAGTTACAAAGTAAAGGAAATGTTACATGCAAATCTACTGAAAAAACGAATTTTGTAATATTGGTCTGCCTCCTATGTTTCATGAATTAAGTTTTAATACCTAGTTTTCATAGATAATATACGTTTTTTAATTTAAAAATTCCCACAGGCAATATCTAAGTCATTCCAAATTCTTGTAGTTTGATCTTTATACACTGATTAGTAATCGGTGTTCTTATTTTCAAGCATTTAGTTTTGCTGGAAACATTTCATCATCTTACTTGTACAAATCATCTTCTTCGGCACGTAATTTTGCTCTTGAGATAAAACACGTGAGATCAATTGGTGGTGGGTTGATTGGAATTACAAAAATGATACAATTTGAAAATAGACACATACGCAAACCGTGTTACACTATGGCATGAACAATAAACCTAGAAGAGGTTTACAAGAATCAGTTACACTAAATGGATGGCGTCTCACCATAATGGAGGTTAGTCTGAGCATGTTAATCATGTATTGTATAAAGATAAGTTAATATAGTATATGTAATGGTATATGACAAAATAAAGTATACTATATTATCTTGCGGCACATTTTAGCATACAAAATAGACAAAATTGTATTTTATAACATGAAAAAGACGAGTTTGCGGAACTTTAGTGTTATTGAAAAATAGAAAGAACACGGTGGAGATGGGCCCTCGGCTAAAACATTCCAGTGCGGATTATCGCAGATCTCTGAAGGGAACTATCTTGTTCGAGTTGAATACACCGACCATTATGTAAGTTTCTCTTTTGCAGTTTATTATTATTACAATGTCCTTGTCTATATTACAAAATCCATAATACTATAGAAATTTTTTGATCCCAATTTAATGATTACCTTTAATTACATTAAATAGTCTTTTAAACATACGTATTTGAAACCGGTTTAAGTAATGATTATTATTTGCTGAATCAGTATTATATAACTGAGTGTAAATAATAACTAAGTGCATATTAAAGAATAGGCGTGTATATAATAAAATATTGCTGTTTACCTACAATGATAAACGTGAATTTCTAATGCTGCCGATGATATGTAGTTAGCTCATGAATAGACCAACTATATGTAACACGATGATGACATATGGGTATGGGTAATACAAGTAGTGGCCTTCCTGCCTTGATATATACAGGTCTTTAAATATTTTCTTATTATTTTACTTTAATAGAAAACACTTGGTAGGTTCATCCTTGTAAATTGAGTTTCTTGACAATGTTTAATTTGATGCCTCTTTATTGTTCTGGTAACATACGTATCTTATACATTTATTATCTTATAAAGGGGTTTTTAGATTTTGCTGCACTCTTAATTCCAAGTATAGTTATCGATCTGGCTGTTCTTGATTACATAGTTGTACACAATGATATTAGAATAGGTTTTATAGAAACTTTCATTCAAACTTATTATTGATTGAGTCACATGTGTTTGTTGGTTTTTTCTAAAGAAGTGGGCGATTTTGCCAATAAATTTGGGGACGTGAAAAGGTCAATGTACTTCTCTTCTTAATAGTAGAAGATAAATGCAGGTGTTTACATTGAGATCCTACTCTTACTACCTAAAATTTGATTTCGAATTATTAAAAACAGGATTATGTACGTTTATTTTGTTACGTTGAACAATAAACAAGACTCAAGGACATCGTGGCATTATATAAGCCGGCAATGCTTAAAATCTTTATGAAAGTATGAAAGTGCGTGAGTAAAGTTGCCATCAATTGAATTTAAATTTTTTTAACACATCCCAAGTTTCTGTAGGGACAAAACATCTAAGTTTTCTTCCATTATATTCAGCAGCAACAGTTTCTCACCTGGGGTGGTCTTGATTGTAAAGCTGTACAACGCGTCGTCGTAAGCTTCACTAATAAAGTTGGGAAGAGAAGGAATCTTACTCTTTTTGCGTGCCTGAGATCTTTTTCACCCTCGATCCCAGTCATTACGTGTAATTTGGCTGCTCATTTGTTCAGTCACAGACACAATGGCTTGTTTTATCACATTTGTCGACGGATCGGAAAAAGTTTCAGTAGCCTTGCGCTTCACATTGTTGGATTTATATAGTCAATGTTGGTATAATTTCAGACATAGTTTGTGGTTAAGCTAGCTGACCATGTGCTTTTCCACACCAAACTTAGAATCCAACGCTGACTGTTGGTGCAGCTTCAAAAAATTCCAACAGAAAGACGTTCAATTTAAAAATGGACTAGACAAGGAACATGATAAAAAGGAAAAACTCTTTAGGTACTTCAGAAGATAGTACGTTCAGTTCATCCTTAGTATAGTCCTAAATCTGTTGCTAGTCATGGCCTAAGAGATTATTCTTATGCATGGTCATGCAACCGAAACTTTAATGATAGCCAAGACACCGGTAAGCCCAAGAACAAAGATATTCTTAGCGTTGAGAGATTTAGAATGATTTATGAAAAACTGTGGCGTATTCTGTGTGTTTTATTTGATTTTTATTTCTGGCCTGAATTCATAGAGCATAATTAATTGTTCAGGGTCAGGTAAAAAAGTGACATCAAAGTCAGAAATAACAAGTTACAGTATATAATAGTCACTCGAATTTGAAATTACAAGAGTACTGCGAACCTTAACTATCTTTACTGGATGTGAGGCATGAAACGATATATTTTAAAAAGTATCCTTTCAAAGAAAACAGACGTGCTCTAGACGCACTATTAAACAACTAATTAAAGTTCCTCTTATTCACTTACAGTCAATAACAACAGTTAACGAAATATATATAATATTAAAAAATAAATCAAGCAAACCATATATGAAACTCGTTACTCGTTCACATTGCGAACTATATTACTTGGAATAACACTAGATATAATTCCACGTAATACAGATTTTTACATCATCATTCTTTGAGTATATCAATCTAAATACATGTATGGAAAAACGCTGTAAACCCCAAGTACGAGCCACCTAATTTGACGCAGTTCGGTTTTGAAAGACCCAGAAATTAAGTTTTAATTCATTTTTGTTTAAATAAAAAAGAAACAGCAATACCCAAATACACTACAAGCACCTAAATTACCACAAATCCATATATTTGGTACTACAGTATATTTAAGTTTGCACTTGTACCTAAGTATTCTACAAAAGTCATATGTGCCTGAAAACGTGCAATTGTAGATCCAAACACACGACATTATGATTCATCTGTAAAACTCTCATAATTTAGTGTTGATTAGTGTAGAAGGGACTGTTTAGCTTAAAAAATGTATTATTAGTTTATCTTATAAAGTTTTATGTACGAGACAGTGTAATATTTCAATTAGGATTTCAATAAAACCTTATTATGTTTCATCTCTCTGCATTTACAAGTCAAAGTTGACATTTTAATACCCCTTTTCATCGCCATACCTACATAGTGTTTCAAATCAGTTATATGCTTCATAATTTAAACTATAAGTAGAATAATTAAAAGACTTATGTCCCGTGCATAAAAGGCGTTTGTAAGATGCTGTATTGTATACTATACAAAGAAAATGCAGCTAGTCTTATTCTATGCTGGTTGTTCGATAATAAGTACAAACATCAGATATTTTTGAAGTAGCGGAACATTTTTCTGTAATCAAGGGGAGAACCAATAAGAACGTTAATCTTTAATAGTTTTATTTATATGTGTTTCATTAGAAAGTACAAACTTGATGTAATGTTATCAGTAATAGGTCCCATTTGCAGTCCTGTATCGCTACATAACAGACCAACAACGTGTGATGACAATTAAAGTGCATTAAAAATACGGATGTTGTTTCGCTGACACAGTACGTAAAATTTGCGCGATTTTCGTCCTGACAGTGCACCCAATGAGACATTTGACCGATTAGAAAATTCAAATAAACAGGTTCAATCTTGGCTATCCAAAAAATCAATGCGTACTTGGGAGTGGTCAGTCCTTTCAATTTATTGAGTGTAGTGTAGAGGACAATCTGAGAATTCGTCGTCGTATATAGGAGTTACCCTTAACACGGACAATTTGCAAAGAATTTTGTAATTTATTTCTTTACAAAATTAAACTACACAAGAGATTAAGGCAAGATATCCTGTAAAACGGCTTGGTTTTGTAAATTGGATGCTTGAAAATGAAGATGATGTTTTTTTTATTTACTTTTTAGTAATGAAAGCCTCAGGGAATACATGCAAAAAATCTAGAATTTTGAAAGTGAAACTCCTAAATTCATACAGAGAGAATCTATAGTATACACCTTGAGTTACAGCTTGGTGTGGGTTTCAAGCTAATGGAGTCATTTGGCGCACAACTTCTTGAGAACGCGGATCAAGACGGTTTGGCTGTAAATTTTGAACATTGCTGGCAATTGACAACACAGTTTATTTGGTCCCAGCCCGGAGAATGGATACGGGAAACATTTGATTTAGCACGACGATGTAACCTGCCAGACTGATCAAGACAAAATATTATTGTTTTGCTGCAGGTTACCAGGACGTGTAATTTTTGAAAACATCGATCGGAACTGTCCATCAAGATCATGTCATTTAATAACTTGTGACTACTTTCTCTGGGGATATTTGAAGTCGTTGGTATAGGTCAACAGACTAAATCTATTCAAGCCATCTGGGAATAAATCGTGTTTTTAATTATATTCAGCCACAAATGTGTAAGAATGTGTTGCAGAACTGTAATAATAGTTGGAGCTTGCCAACAGGCTGCAAGTAGGTACATATCAGAAATAATATTCCATAAGTAAGATTAAATACAGTTCTTTAAGAACTTCTTCTTCAAATTTTATTCTGAAAATTTGGAGCGGAAAAACATGGTTTGTCGACATTTTAAATACGTTTTTGTCATTAAGAGATCTTAAAGTTTACCTACTAAGTATACAGGTTGAGTGCTTTTTATGGTGTAAACATTGAGGCTAACACGTACTCATTGAGTAAAAAAAAGTACCAGGCCTGTCGGCATTACGGACAATCTCATGGTGTTTTCAATTCCGTGCACAGTTATGAACCCTACGAATGTAACACTTTCAGTATCGATCACATATCATACAGTGGCACTGACGCATATACTTTGAGTAACGAAAGTGGCCATCGGGTGACGATATTTCCATAATAATCATGGTGTTTACACATTCCTGCACAGTTATCCATCCTACTCATGTAAGCCTGTCAGTATCGATCTCATATTGTACAGTGTCGTAATGTTACATTTGCTTTGAGTAACGTTACGCATATACTTTGAGTAACGAAAGTGGCCATTGGATGACGATATTTCCATAATAATCATGGTGTTTACATATTCCTGCACAGTTATCCATCCTATTCATGTAAGCCTGTACACATATCGCCATATCGTACACATCTACTTTTTGTTATGGACGTGCACAGTGGGTTACAATATATACTAAAATCTGGTGGTGTTTAAACATCCCTGATCAGTTATTAATCCTATTCATGAAAGCCTGTCAATAACGATCACATTTCATACAATGGCCGTGACACACTATCTTTGTGTAATGAACGTGCCCGGCGGTTTATGATATGTCCTAAAATCTCGTAGTGCTTACACATCCCTGCACTGTTATCAACCCTTCTCATGTAAGCCTGTCAGTATCTATGAAAGGTCATTCAGTGGCACTGACAAGTCATCTTTTTGTAATGAACGTGGCCGGCGGGTGATGGCATTAGCGACAAGCTCTTGGTGTTTACACAAACCTGCAATGATGTCATCCTACTCATGTAATCCTGGCAGTCGAGCCAGTCATACAGTAATACACCAGTAATAATATATCTTCTTTGTGTGATGGACGTGCTCGGAGGGTGACGACATGACCGACAATCTCGTGGCCTTTACACATCCCTGCACAGTTATTAACTCTACTCATGTAAGCCTGTCAGTATCGATCACACATCGTACAGTGGCACTGACACATCATGACTACATAACTGATAAGCTCGTGGTATTTACACACGCCTAAACAGTTATCAGTCCTACGCATGTAAGCCTGTCAATATAGATCGTATATCGTTCACTGGCACATTATATGTTTTGTGTAATAAAACAAAACCCACGTGTCCACTGGATTACGACATGGCAGATAATTTTGACTTATTTTATATAACTTACTTAACACACATACTCGTACTAGGTTTCACCATTGCTTCATACAATCGATAAAAACTATATGTTGTTTAACAATGTTAACAAACATTGAATTAATATCCTCACACAATATTTCAATACTTAGACTGATATATGCAAAATGACTACATTGCTTACATATAAAAAAATACTGTGTCTCTCACCATTTATTTGAATGTATATTTAATTTTTAGCCGAATAACATATATAGTTTAGGAATAGAATACAGTAATACTAAAATCGAAGTTAAAATAAAAGAAAAAAGTTATTTAGTAACTACTATTTATTCACAGAGAATCTTGTGGGGTCTCACAAATCACAGCCCAGTTAGGAACCCTACTCATGTAAGCATGTCAGTATCGATTGCATATCATACAGTGGCACTGGAACATCGTTTTTTTGTAATAAAAGTACAAGTTAGGAGATACTTTACAAAAACAAACACTCTCGTGATAAAACTATTTTACAATTAAGGTTTCATAAAATGCTTCTTAAAATCCTAATATATACAAATAACCTTTCAAATTCTAAGGAAGACCGTTATAACAATAAAGAATACTCACGAACACCACTCGGGTCTCATACAGAGAGTAATTAAACAGAGGAGTACGAAGTAAAGCTCCGTACCCAGCTGGAAAGGGTATACTGGTGTCCACTGTTGATATGTAAGAAACAGCAAATCCCTGCAAATGTAAAGAGATATAAGGATCGTGATGCCAAGATTTTTAACTAACCACTTGAGTGACCTTGGCACTTTTATATAAGTATTGCTCTTTTCTGGACGTAAAATGCTTACTTTGAAAAAGAGTCATCAGCACATAAGTTATTGAAGATGCAAAATACACATGGATCAAACCATATTTGTCCTTAAATTTACTCAGCTTCTGTAACAAAAACCAATTCCACTCAGCTTGAGACAAACCTGTGATTAGTAAAGAGGCCTGTGCAACTTCTTATCAATAGTTACACCTAAACATATTTTAAATTGTGACCATAGTAAAAGTTTTATTTTTTTATTACATTAAGCTTTTAATTATTTTTACTAATAAATCAGAAGGCATTTTTGTTTTTATTAAAGAATTGAATATACGTGTTTTATAGGGTTTAGTTGAAATTCATTTTTGTCAATACTGGAAAGGGAAGAGGATGCTAGGTCTACGTGATCAATCGACTAACCACGCAGCACTATATTATAGTCTTCTTAATAACTCGGGTTGGTGTTCCCGCCACACAAATGAATGTGGTTAATATAAAATATAACAAAGAGCACCCAGGACGATTTTTTGTGGCATTATGTAATTACCATCGACTAAATTTGGCATTTTATATTTACTCTCGACTTCATTTCATTTAGAAAGTCCAACTTTAACAAATAGTTGTGTGAGACCAAAACGATTGAAAACATAAAAGAGCATCGCCACACATTCTATAACTTTAAGTGCAGTGCATATAGTCTCACTGTCCACTCGATAAAATCTTTTGTAAGATTACAAAATATTATTTATTTTGCCTTTTTTATAATTTAACCAGTCAACTTCTAACTCAAAAAGCCAGTCGTGGAGAGATTCCATGGAAAAGGTAGAAAAACAGGAATAAACTAGCAACTGACCCTAATAACTAAAAGTTAGCAAAAGAGTCCTAGCAACAGAGGCACATGTCTATAGTTATACGTAGATTTCTAATGACCTTTCTGAAAAACTTGTATTATTTTTGCAATATTGAAATGATTGGGAAAACTTCTAATTGTGATCACGCATTAGATATAATAAACAGTAATAACATCTTTTCAACAACCAAGCTGACATTTCGTCAGTGCTTAAAGATCTTTTTGAAATTATAGTTTCTTCTACATCATTAGGTGTAATATATATATATATTACCTATTACCCTAATATCGTTTGGTTGTTTGGCACAAAAGGTTTCATAAAATATTCTAGAAACTTTATCGCATGACTGTACTTGAACTTGACCATTTCATAATAAAATATTTTCTGCGGTATGGTAGTTTTAGAGTACCATTGAATAGTTTCCTAGATATTCTTTATGTTGGTTGTCGCTAGAAAATATGGCTCTCGTTTATAGTAACCACGTGTATTTACTATACCCACGTGGGTTCACATCTGGTTGGTTTATACCTTTCAGCTGAACGTACACTACCAACAGAAAAAACCGATATGTCACTTAAATCTGGGCAACCATATGGATGTTCAGGAGTGGCACATCGCTCACCAATTGTCGAGTTATTGCGGTGCAAAGGTAGATCAAAAGGTCTAGTCTACTGCGTGGTGCCTGTTGGTTTTGATGGGGCTTCTTAAGTTTTAAGGCTAGCTATGACATAGGAGCGTGCCACTCCTGCCCGCTGTGAATGGAGAGGCTGATAGAGAGACAGAGTTGGCCTCCCCTTCTGCTAAGGAGACTTGACTAACCTTAATGCACGAAATCCTTCCACGTGGATTTCAACAGGAGGTTGTCCTTACCTCTCAACCTTCCACATCCTGAATATCGTATGACTCCGGAAGCAGCGCATAGATGTCTCAAAACAGTACAGCTCCAATTGAGAGAACTATTTTATTAGGACCATACAAAAATTTAGGAATTTTTGTTTTTAGACGTAATCTCAAAGTCAATTTTGACTTGAAAGTGAAGATATTAATTTCTGAAAACATATACTACTCGGCAAACTCTCCTCTAGCCTTCAGGCGTTTGATGAAATAAATAATTTGAGAATTGTGATTCAATAGTCAATTAAAGTATAACTCATAACCAATATTATTTTTTAAATATGTAAACATATTATTCAGGAGAATGCACTTGTTGGCGTTATATCCTCCTTTTATTAAAAACTTCTCTAGTTGCATACGAGAAACTCAACTGATGTGGTATAACTGTAGTATAACTGAGACTCGTTATTATAAAAAATACAGAATTAATATCTCTGTCAATTATATTTGGTTGATATTTCCTTGCTAATATACTTAATAACTGTTCCACTGCAAACAAACCCCCCATTTTATTTTTATCGGGTGGACGGTAAATTAAAACGCAATTAATCATAGAAGTATTAAATATGGACTGGTCATAATTCTCAAATCTAACCTTTACAATTGAGTATTAAATCAGTTTTTATTGAAAATATTTTTTCGAGTTCCTCTAAAAAAAACTCCTCCGCCAGCAAATTCTGTCCGGCAGAATGATGTGACACAGGAATAATGCGGGATAACCACCAACTCTCTACTGGACAATCGGTGCTCTATAAGGAATAATAGTGTATCAGAAATCCGATTCCACGAAAAGCAAAGTTCAGAGTCTCTATTATTCATACACCGTATGTTTTTGTAATATTTACTGAATCAGTTCAACATGGTTGATGAGCTGGTGATCGTGTGTGAAGAGCTTAGTCCTGACATGGTTATAATAATTTAGAAACACGGTTTCAAATCTGAAACAATTCATTTGTTCAAAATTCCAGATTTAATTCAATAACAAATTACATATGAATTTCGAGACCGGAGTTATTAACATTACCTCAAACTCGCTCGAAAATAACCATCATAGGTCTGTACAGAACTCGTAATGGATATGGTTACTCGTTTCTCGGGAATAACATTTTTAGTGACAGAAGATTTCAATATCGATGTTTTAAATTCTTTAAATCTAAATTGGTCCGTGAATTTGCCAATAGGAGTGGCCACTATGATGATTACTTCCACTAACAATGCTATCACCAACATTCCTAAATTGCTCTCTCCGTTTTGAATTCGATAATCTCTGATCACTTTGCTTAGGAGGACTTAATTCGTGGCTGCAAACTGAAAAATAAAAATACTTAACGCCAATGGCAGAAAAACTTACTCTTTCGTCAAAAGTTCCAGGTAAACTGCAGAGAAGTCGAAATCACTGAAGTTAATTGAAACTGACAAACTAGTAAGTTTTGACATCGAAATTCTATTCACAAATGTACCAATTCCAGAAACTCTCGAAATCATTGAATCACGTCTCAAAGAATATCAACATTAAGGAAAGAACTAAACTTCCGGTGCCAGTAATTATGGAATTGTTAGAACTATGCATTAAATGCAATTATTGTGAGTTAGAGGGCCAAATTTCCGACAAGATGAGGGGCTGGCATTGGTTTCTCCACTCATTTTTAAACACATTAATAGTACTTCTCCTTCAATCCGCCTCACAATAAAAGTGGAAGTCCAATACAAGCTTCCTTTTTTGGATGTGTGTGGATTAATTAAGAGATATTAATGTCCTTAAAACAACTGCTTTTCGGAAGAAAACGCACACAATAAAATTATCAATCAAACCATCAAAATCTGTCAAAGAAGGAGTTGTCCACTCGTTATTTGATATAGCAAAGAGCTTATGCTCAGATAAAGATGTGTTAAAAGAAGAATTTATGAAAGTTGAATAGGATCTAAGACGTAATAGATACCCTCAATCAGTAATAAATAAGTGCAGACGAACCAGAAGAATAATTCCCAAGTCACTAAATCAGAATAGTGATAAACTTGCGTTTATTTCAATCCCTTGTGTGCCGGGATTATCGGATATAATTATAAAAGTAGGTAGAAAGTATAACATTAGATCCGCGTTTATAATAAACAATACTCTTAGGCAAAGTCTCGTAAAAACAAAACCAAAAAATAACACATAGGATTCCAAAAACTGTGTTTATAGTATAAAATGAAGTTAATAATAATAATAATAATAATAATAATCTCTTTATTGCATTCTTTTAACAACTTTTACATCGTATCGCAATCGTCAACAGTTTTTATAAGTTCATTTACACGAGATCATCCACACATTCACACAACCTCACACTCACAATTCTTGCAATCATTCAGGTCACAATCGCATTGACCTCAGATCCAGCAATCTCAAATATCCCAGCGGCTTGACATGAATTCATCAACAGAGTAGAAAGCCTTGGACTCCAAAAGGAGCTTGAGACGCGTTTTAAATTGATTTTGATTATTGGAAATTTTGATTTCTTCAGGGAGCCTGTTGATTAATCTGACACCAACTTCTTGCGGTAGATTTTGCGCTAATGTCAATCTGTGTTGATGCGTGCGAAAGTTGTCCCTGCCTCTAGTTTCATATTGATGAACGTCCCCGCCACGAATCAAAGTGCACCTTGATCTGCAGTACACGATCACCTCAAAAATATAGAGGCAAGGCAAAGTCAGCAATCTCAACTCCCCGAAAGATTCCCTACACGACTCTCTATAATTTAAATTTTTAATGATTCTGACAGCTTTTTTCTGGAGTCTAAAGACGCGCTCCATTTTGTTTTTTGCACAACTTCCCCAAAGTCTTATCCCATACGCAAAATGAGCATGGATTAGGCCATAGTAGGCCATTTTTAAAACTTCTGGGGAACAAAATTTTGCTAGATTGCGCAGAGCATATATACCTGAGGTAGCTCTAGCACAGACCCTGTCAACATGATCGCTCCAGGTCAGTCCTTTGTCTAGAATCATTCCCAAAAAGTTTGTGGAGTTATTTTCTTCGAGAAGGTCGTCATCTATAAATACGGCCGGACGCACCACTCGATCATGCTGACGAAGGCCGAAATTTACTACGATTGTTTTTGACTGATTTGTTTTCAGATTCATTTCAGTGAAATACTGAATGCAAGTGTTCAGTTCCATGAATGCTAGTTCTTCTATTGATTTACTTTTAAAACAAAGAGTCGTGTCATCGGCATATTGAACCAGTTTTCCATGCTGGATAACTGAATTCAATCCGCCGACATAAATTAAAAACAGGAGAGGCCCAAGGATAGAACCCTGAGGAACACCGTGGGCTATTTTAATTTTGTTTGAAATGACGCTCGAAATCTCCACGCACTGATGTCGATCCTTAAGGTAAGAACCGATCCATAAGTGCGGGACACCCCGAATGCCACATTTCTCCAACTGGTGCAACAGTGTCTCGTGGTGCACGCAGTCAAAGGCTTTGGACAAATCGAGAAATATACTAAGCACATGCTCTCGTCTATCCAAACCATCGACAACATTGTCCAAAAGGTTGTTCACAGCGTCAATTGTGGATTTGTTTTTTCTAAATCCAAATTGTTCTGGATTCAGAATTTCGAATTCTTCCAGAAAGCTTTCAAGCCTTTCGTAGAAAAGTTTTTCAAAAACTTTACTGAAAACTGGAAGAATTGATATTGGACGATAATTGCTTGTAAGACAAGGATCGTCCTTTTTGAAAATTGGGGTGATCTTGGCCGTCTTTAAAAGAGATGGAAAACTTCCAGTCTCCCATGAAAAATTGATCAATTTTGTTAGAGGACTCAAAATATGCTTGAAGCATCGTTTGAGTAGCCATACTGACATCCCGTTGGCGTCACCGGTCTTTTTTGATTTCAGTCTCTGTATGACACGTGCTACCTCCTCTTCACACACAGGAGCCAAAGCCATGGACGCAACTGGTCCCCCAGTCTCTTCTCCGTGAGACTGAGGATTCTTAAATGACGAATTCGTAAGTTGCAATAGGGAATACACAGACGAAACAAAAAGACCATCAAACGTAAGGATAAAATAGCACGAAGAAAACACGAGAAAGTGGCTAACAGAAAAGTCAATAACTGCACATCATTGTTGGTCCGAAGACCATCGTATGAATTGGGATCTAGCCAACATATTACATCGTGAATCTCGTTTCTTTAAAAGATAATTAAACGAGGCATCATACATTAAACTGGCAGACCAATCAATCAGTCAACTAAAAGTCGATATTAGTCGGCTTTGGTTGCCAATTATGAAAAATGAATTTAAAAGAAAACAAAAAGTATCAAACGGATTGTATATTTGTAATAAACCAATGCGTAGTCACAGTATGCTTTTAAGAAGTTCATCTAGTATGGATCAATGATAAAAAGGCCCACTCACATTCCATCTTGTTTCTGCCGTGACGATTGCCATTTGCTATTGGTCAGTCCTCTGGTCAGTCCTAGGTGGGTTGTCGGCTGATGCAGACATATTGTGACCTGTCTGTAGTCTGTAGTTCAGTTTTAATAAGTAATGTTGTTTTTTTTATTAATTGCATGTTTTATAGTTAGTGAAATTGACACACTACATGATGGTTGTGATTCCTGACCTATGCGTGTCAGGAACAACGCTTTGGTATTATGTTTTTAATCTAGATTTTAATTATGTGCTAGGTTAGTTATTTACCTAAAGAAGAGGTCAGATTGCTTATCTCCAAACGTAGTGTCACTAATTTTTTGTATCACTGAACGATGGAATCCTGGCGATTGAAGATCCTGTTTCCTTCATCATTTTATAATCCATGCTCATGGATTATAAAAGGAATTTTATATCTCGAAAAAGGCTTAAACTCCTCTAAACAATTTACATTGAATCTCAAAATCCAGATTTCAAACACATTTTTAGAAATTACCGGAAAATATTTAGGAATGTCATAGCGCTTTAGGTATGTAGCAGCTAATGCGTCAAATGATAATGACATCACTTTAGGTAATTGCGAAAACTTATCAAAAATCGCGTGGAAAATTAATGACCGCTCTTGAGATGCAAGATCCAATAAAACAATTGTAATAAAAAATTTTAATTAAATTGTTAACGATAAATTTCAAGTGGTATATGAATTTAATATATACTATTCTACCATGGCTAGAACGGATTCATCTGTTACGAAACCTCGATCTCAACCTACAAACTCGAAGAGGGATTGCGGAACCGACTGCATCCATGGGTTTGACTTCTGTTTGTGAGGAGGAGGTTGCACGTGTCATACAGAGGCTGAACTAAAAAGCGTGTGGTATGGTATACGATAATGGTATATCAGTGTGACTACACTAACGTTGCTTCTAGATTATATGCAAGTGCTTAATATATAAAACCACTTATAAAAATGATTAATTTTTCATTTGAAACAGGCAATTTTCCATTTTTTTCTTTTCTTTTCTTTTTTTGTAAGACTGTCAATGTAATTTCTATTTTCATAAAGTACGATCCTTACCTCACAAAGAACTGTCGTCCAATCTCAATTCTTTGTTTAGCAAAATGTTTCAAAAGTTTGTCTATGAAAACATTCAAAACTTTGTAAAACATTATGAGATTTCGAATCCAGAACAATTTAGATTTAGAAAATAACATATCCATAACTGTCGCAGTTAACAACCTTTTTGAGATTGTTTTCGATGAATTGGCGAACCAGAACATGTGCTTTGAGTATTTATCGACCTGTCCTAAGTTTTAACTGTGTGCATCATAAAATATTGTTGCACCAGTTAGAGAAATGTAATGTTCGGGGTCTCCCGCATATATGCCTCGCTTCTTACTTAAAGATCGTCATCAGTGTGTAGACATTTCGATATTTCTTTAAAACAAAATTAAAATGTCCCGCACCGTCCCTCTGTCGATCGATTCTTGGGCCTCTTCTGTTTTTAATCTATGTTGGTAGATTGAACTCTGTAATCCAGCATGGAAAACTAGTTCAGTTTGCTGTCGACACGTTGTACAGAATTAGAAATCGCTTCGTGTATAGAATTTAATGCAAGTATTTAATATTTCTCTGAAACTAATTTAAAAAAGAATCAGTATAAATCTAATGCTATAAATTTCCGCTTTCGCTAGCATGGTCGCGGCATTTATTGTATTTATTGATGGTGTCAGATATCTATGCCCTTCGGAATCTAGCACTGTTCTGTTCCCCTGGAGTTTTAAAAATGGCCTATTATGACTTAATCCATTCCAACTTTGCGTATGGAGTGGGACTTTGGAGAGTTTGTGCTAGAAACAAAATAGAGTGTATACTCCCAAAAACATTGATAGAATAATTGGCAAAATGAATTATTGAGAATCGTGTAGGGAAGGTTTCAGGGAGTTACGATTGCTGACTTTGCCTTCAATCCATAGTTTTGAGTTGATCGTGTACTGCATTTATATGCGCTTTGATTCGTGGCAATGACGTTCATCAATATGACACCAGAGGCAGGAACAACTTTAGAACTCACCAACATACCTCAACAAGTTGGCCTCAGACTAATTAATAAACACCCCGAAAGTATAAAACCTCAATTTAAAACTCTTCTCAAACGTCTTTGTTGTTCAATACATTTTACTCTATTGATAAATTCATGACGAGCTGATTATGTTTTTGAAAGTACTAGATCTCAATTCAGTGCAATTATGTTTTGAATGCAAGTGTGTACAATTATACGTCTATATGCATGTGAATGGCTTGATGAGGAGACTACAAATTGAATTAAGAAATATATTGACAATACTATGCAATATATATTATACAATAAATATATTATACAATACAATTTACATTGTGAATATAATGCAATAATAGATTATTATTAAATGGCTTCGGTCGAACCTGTAACAAAAAACATTATGTGTTACTACGTTTGAATAAAGATAAATATAAAACTATTCAAATACGACATAATGGGTACATCGTCATTCATTGATGCAGATCACATGATCTTGTATTTACTTGTCAGTAACCAAGTATCCGCCTGTGGCGAAGTGTCAGTATCGATTACATATCATAAAGTGGCACTGACACATCATCCTCGTGTAATGAAGGCGGCCGTTGGGTGACGATATGACCAACAATCTAGTGGTGTTTACACATCCCTGCACAGTTATTAACCATACTCATGTAAGCTTATCAGTATCATATCATCTTTGTGTAATGAAAGTGACCGGCGGGTGACGAGGATATGTCCAACAATCTCATGGTGTTTATACACAACCCTACACAGTTATCAACCCTACTCATGTAAGCCTGCCAGTATCGATCACATTTTATACAGTGGCTCTAACACATCATCTTTGTGTTAAGAAAGTGACCGGTGGGTGATGGTAGGGAAACCTACAATAATTTATTTTAGTAAGCGTTTGACGCTGTAGGTACAGACACGTTGCTGCATAAATTTCAATAAAAGCATTGTGGAATATACGGTGCCACCTAAAATTAGATTGAATCATTTTTGACAGATAGAAAACAGGTTGTTAGAATAAATGGAATCATGAACAAGGCCAAGGCCACAACCCATTGAGTCCTACAAGGTGGATTATTAGGTCCTTGACTGTTCGTTATCTATGTAAATTATGTGTTTGGTCAGAAATTTCAATCAATTTTTTGGCATATGCTGATGATATTTCCCTGGCAACATATGGATAAAATTACTATATCCTCATAAACAAGATCAATATGGATTTAAAATGGGTAACTGACTGGATCACCAGTGACAAAGTAATGTTAAATGTTAACAAACATTTTACAAAAAGTCTATTACAAAGATTCTGCTATTGGATATTTAAAACATTCGATCGCTATATTTTGAAACAAATATTTATGTAAATATACTTATAACTGTTAAAAACTTAAGCTTGTGGACAACATACAATATTTAAGATTAATTATTGAATGCTGATCTAAAGTGGAATGAACATATTGAATATCTGACCGGAAAATTACGAGCCATCAATAGAAACTTATATTATATGTGGAAATATTCCACTACTATTGATTTGAGGATTTCATAACTGTCCTGGTATGAGTCAACCATTAAATTTGATATAATCCACTCGGGAGGCACTTGGTTTGTTACACAAATTTGACAATGCTAAGCCTTTGTTTCATAATTTAAATATTCTAACATTTCAAGAACTTAACACTTATAGTATCTTTAGCTATCTTACAAACTATTTTGAAATGTTCAAAATACATCGATGTAATAGGCTCTTAAGAGATTCAGACATCTTGAAGTTGGAGGTACTGCGGCTGTTCAAAGAGATTAGCAGATATAAATGTAATAAAATAGAAATAAACATCACTTAAATGTACCCCAATATAGGACCACATTTAAGAAAAATGTAAAAATTGTGCAAAATATAATAATCCTCTGACCAAGTAATATGTGAGACAATTATTTTATTCAACTTAAAAAAAATATCTTTACTATAACCACATTTGTTATGATGTAATGTAAAACTATTCGGTTAGTTTTTCCCACTTACAAATTAATATATGTAATCGTATGTTTGTGTGTGTTTGTTTTTTTTGTGTGCATGTATATATATACGTAAAACTTATAATACGTATATATACGTATAACCTTTTTTTTAATATATATGTGTGTGTGTGTGTGTATTTTGAGACTTAAAATGTATTACTAGAGAATGATTTACTTTAGGCATAGATATATTTTGTTTTTATATATATTTTTTTCATTCCTTAACCATTATACTTAATCAATATAAAATTCAAGATCATGAATTTTCATTATTTATACATATTATAATATTATGCATGCAAATAAATAATGTTTCATGAGTATTATTTTGATAATTTAATAACATTTATATTTAAAGTTTGCTTTCCTTCATATTTTATAAATGTTGCAAATATGTTTTTCCTACAGATGATAAGGACTGTTATAAGAAAATCTGCAACTGTTGTACACATAAAAGTATAGTGAGTGTTATTTGGAATAATTTATAATCCACGCGTGCAGAATGCACATGGATTATGTGCAATGTAATAAATAATAAAATCTTTTTAATTTCATTTCATTGATTCACCCTACTCATGTAAGTCTGTCAATATCAATCACTTATCATACAATGGAACTGACACATCATCTTTGTGTAATGAACGTGCCCGGTGGGTGACGACATGTCCAACAATCGCACAGTGTTTACACATCCCTACGCAGTTATCAACCCTACTCGTGTAAAGTCTGTCAATATCAATCACATATCATACAGTAGATCTGACACTACATCTTTGTGTAATGAACGTGCCCGGTGGGTGACGACATGTCCAACAATCGCACAGTGTTTACACATCCCTGCGCAGTTATCAACCCTACTCGTGTAAAGTCTGTCAATATCAATCACGTATCATACAATGGATCTAACACATCATCTTTGCGTAATGAATGTGCCCGGTGGGTGACGACATGTCCAACAATCGCACAGTGTTTACACATCCCTGCGCAGTTATCAACCCTACTCGTGTAAAGTCTGTCAATATCAATCACATATCATACAGTAGATCTGACACATCATCTTTATGTAATGAACGTGCCCGGTGGCTGACGACATGTCCAACAATCGCACAGAGTTTACACATCCCTGCGCAGTTATCAACCCTGTTCGTGTAAAGTCTGTCAATATCAATCACATACCATACAGTAGATCTGACACATCATCTTTGTGTAATGAACGTGCCCGGTGGCTGACGACATGTCCAACAATCGCACAGTGTTTACTCATCCCTGCACAGTTATCAACCCTAATCATGTAAGTCTCTCCATATCAACCACATATTAAACAATGCATCTGACACATCATCTTTGTGTAATGAACGTGCCCGGTGGCTGACGATATGTCCAACAATCTCACAGTGTTTACACATCCCTGCGCAGTTATCAACCCTACTCGTGTAAAGTCTGTCAATATCAATCACATATCATACAGTAGATCTGACACATCATCTTTGTGTAATGAACGTGCCCGGTGGCTGACGACATGTCCAACAATCGCACAGTGTTTACACATCCCTGCGCAGTTATCAACCCTACTCGTGTAAAGTCTGTCAATATCAATCACATATCATACAGTAGATCTGACACATCATCTTTGTGTAATGAACGTGCCCGGTGGCTGACGACATGTCCAACAATCGCACAGTGTTTACACATCCCTGTGCAGTTATCAACCCTACTCGTGTAAAGTCTGTCAATATCAATCACATATCATACAGTAGATCTGACACATCATCTTTGTGTAATGAACGTGCCCGGTGGCTGACGACATGTCCAACAATCTCACAGTGTTTACACATCCCTACGCAGTTATCAACCCTACTCGTGTAAAGTCTGTCAATATCAATCACATATCATACAGTAGATCTGACACTACATCTTTGTGTAATGAACGTGCCCGGTGGGTGACGACATGTCCAACAATCGCACAGTGTTTACACATCCCTGCGCAGTTATCAACCCTACTCGTGTAAAGTCTGTCAATATCAATCACATATCATACAATGGATCTAACACATCATCTTTGCGTAATGAATTTGCCCGGTGGGTGACGACATGTCCAACAATCGCACAGTGTTTACACATCCCTGCGCAGTTATCAACCCTACTCGTGTAAAGTCTGTCAATATCAATCACATATCATACAGTAGATCTGACACATCATCTTTGTGTAATGAACGTGCCCGATGGGTGACGACATGTCCAACAATCGCACAGTGTTTACACATTCCTGCGCAGTTATAAACCCTACTCGTATAAAGTCTGTCAGTACCGATCACATAATATCATACAGTGGATCTGACATATCATCTTTGTGTAATGAACGTGCCCGGTGGCAGACGACATGTCCAACAATCTTACAGTCTTTACACATCCCTGCACAGTTATCAACCCTACTCGTGTAAGTCTTTCAGTATCGATCACATTTCATACAGTGGATCTGACACATCATCTTTGTGTAATGAACGTGCCCGGTGGCTGACGACATGTCCAACAATCTCACAGTGTTTACACATCCCTGCACAGTTATCAACCCTACTCATGTAAGTCTTTCAGTATCGATCACATTTCATACAGTGGATCTGACACATCATCTTTGTGTAATGAACGTGCCCGGTGGCTGACGACATGTCCAACAATCGCACAGTGTTTACACATCCCTGCGCAGTTATCAACCCTACTCGTGTAAAGTCTGTCAATATCAATCACATATAATACAATGGATCTAACACATCATCTTTGTGTAATGAACGTGCCCGGTCGCTGACGACATGTAAACAATCGCACAGTGTTTACTCATCCCTGCACAGTTATCAACCCTACTCGTGTAAAGTCTGTCAATATCAATCACATATCATACAGTAGATCTGACACATCATCTTTGTGTAATGAACGTGCCCGATGGGTGACGACATGTCCAACAATCGCACAGTGTTTACACATTCCTGCGCAGTTATAAACCCTACTCGTATAAAGTCTGTCAGTACCGATCACATAATATCATACAGTGGATCTGACATATCATCTTTGTGTAATGAACGTGCCCGGTGGCAGACGACATGTCCAACAATCTTACAGTCTTTACACATCCCTGCACAGTTATCAACCCTACTCGTGTAAGTCTTTCAGTATCGATCACATTTCATACAGTGGATCTGACACATCATCTTTGTGTAATGAACGTGCCCGGTGGCTGACGACATGTCCAACAATCGCACAGTGTTTACTCATCCCTGCACAGTTATCAACCCTAATCATGTAAGTCTCTCCATATCAACCACATATTAAACAATGCATCTGACACATCATCTTTGTGTAATGAACGTGCCCGGTGGCTGACGATATGTCCAACAATCTCACAGTGTTTACACATCCCTGCGCAGTTATCAACCCTACTCGTGTAAAGTCTGTCAATATCAATCACATATCATACAGTAGATCTGACACATCATCTTTGTGTAATGAACGTGCCCGGTGGCTGACGACATGTCCAACAATCGCACAGTGTTTACACATCCCTGCGCAGTTATCAACCCTACTCGTGTAAAGTCTGTCAATATCAATCACATATCATACAGTAGATCTGACACATCATCTTTGTGTAATGAACGTGCCCGGTGGCTGACGACATGTCCAACAATCGCACAGTGTTTACACATCCCTGTGCAGTTATCAACCCTACTCGTGTAAAGTCTGTCAATATCAATCACATATCATACAGTAGATCTGACACATCATCTTTGTGTAATGAACGTGCCCGGTGGCTGACGACATGTCCAACAATCTCACAGTGTTTACACATCCCTACGCAGTTATCAACCCTACTCGTGTAAAGTCTGTCAATATCAATCACATATCATACAGTAGATCTGACACTACATCTTTGTGTAATGAACGTGCCCGGTGGGTGACGACATGTCCAACAATCGCACAGTGTTTACACATCCCTGCGCAGTTATCAACCCTACTCGTGTAAAGTCTGTCAATATCAATCACATATCATACAATGGATCTAACACATCATCTTTGCGTAATGAATTTGCCCGGTGGGTGACGACATGTCCAACAATCGCACAGTGTTTACACATCCCTGCGCAGTTATCAACCCTACTCGTGTAAAGTCTGTCAATATCAATCACATATCATACAGTAGATCTGACACATCATCTTTGTGTAATGAACGTGCCCGATGGGTGACGACATGTCCAACAATCGCACAGTGTTTACACATTCCTGCGCAGTTATAAACCCTACTCGTATAAAGTCTGTCAGTACCGATCACATAATATCATACAGTGGATCTGACATATCATCTTTGTGTAATGAACGTGCCCGGTGGCAGACGACATGTCCAACAATCTCACAGTCTTTACACATCCCTGCACAGTTATCAACCCTACTCGTGTAAGTCTTTCAGTATCGATCACATTTCATACAGTGGATCTGACACATCATCTTTGTGTAATGAACGTGCCCGGTGGCTGACGACATGTCCAACAATCTCACAGTGTTTACACATCCCTGCACAGTTATCAACCCTACTCATGTAAGTCTTTCAGTATCGATCACATTTCATACAGTGGATCTGACACATCATCTTTGTGTAATGAACGTGCCCGGTGGCTGACGACATGTCCAACAATCTCACAGTGTTTACACATCCCTGCGCAGTTATAAACCCTACTCGTATAAAGTCTGTCAGTACCGATCACATAATATCATACAGTGGATCTGACACATCATCTTTGTGTAATGAACGTGCCCGGTGGCTGACGACATGTCCGACAATCTCACATTGTTTACACATCCCTGCACAGTTATCAACCCTACTCATGTAAGTCTTTCAGTATCGATCACATTTCATACAGTGGATCTGACACATCATCTTTGTGTAATGAACGTGCCCGGTGGCTGACGACATGTCCAACAATCGCACAGTGTTTACACATCCCTGCGCAGTTATCAACCCTACTCGTGTAAAGTCTGTCAATATCAATCACATATAATACAATGGATCTAACACATCATCTTTGTGTAATGAACGTGCCCGGTCGCTGACGACATGTAAACAATCGCACAGTGTTTACTCATCCCTGCACAGTTATCAACCCTAATCATGTAAGTCTCTCAATATCAACCACATTTTTAAACAATGCATCTGACACATCATCTTTGTGTAATGAACGTGCCCGGTGGTTGACGACATGTCCAACAATCTCACAGTGTTTACACATCCCTGCGCAGTTATAAACCCTACTCGTATAAAGTCTGTCAGTACCGATCACATAATATCATACAGTGGATCTGACACATCATCTTTGTGTAATGAACGTGCCCGGTGGCAGACGACATAGTCTTTACACGTCCCTGCACAGTTATCAACCCTACTCATGTAAGTCTTTCAGTATCGATCACATTTCATACAGTGGATCTGACACATCATCTTTGTGTAATGAACGTGCCCGGTGGCTGACGACATGTCCGACAATCTCACATTGTTTACACATCCCTGCACAGTTATCAACCCTACTCATGTAAGCCTGTCAGTATCGATCACATATACAATGCACTGACACGAGACATGTATTTGTTTCATTAAAGGTAATTCACAGATGACACATGAGTCATATTGTGTAAGATTAACAATAAAATGTTAAAGAATACATTCCAAAGAATAAAGTTATCTTTTTAAAACGTCTACAGAGTTTTCCAATATTCATGAATTACTTTGCAAACCTGACTTGATAATCATATATACTTATATACATTCGAAGTTTCTGTTTTGAAATAATTATGTTACATATATAATCTTTAATACAAGATAGAAAAATTTAGTTTTGTGGTTACGTGGTTTCATAAAACGAACACATAAATCTTAATTATATATATATATATATATATATATATATATATATATATATATATATACATATATATATATATATATATGAGTGTGTGTGTGTGTGTGTTTATATATATATATATATATATATATATATATATATATATATAATATATATATATATATATATATATATATATATACATAGTTGTGATATGAGTTTTAAAAAATTCCAATTCATTGTATCGTATGCCATATTTTTAGCTCGATAGTAATATATCTAATTATTTTTTCCTGAAATATTTAAATGTTCTGTGTTTGTTTTATTTTCAAGTAATACATGACCCTGGTTAACAAATGATACACACAGCTTCATATAATATACCAACATGTTCGCATGCTGATGAAAGTCTTTAGTACTATATTAGGTTATACTTTACAAAAATCTGAACACACAGATTTAAAATGATAGAATTGTAATAAAATAGTATAAGTATTAAACGAATAGTTTCAAAAATGTCATTCCTGTCTAAACAATATATTTACACTTTACAAATTACCAGTCGAGGTTTGGCCATGTAGTTTGAGATGGCCTTATTTAACTTTATTTTAAGTTTTTATTACTTTTTTCCATGTATTACAATTACATTCTTTTATAACATGACTGTTATGAAGAAGTTTTCTGTTGGTTTTAATCACATTACTTGGCTGTACAAAGTAAACCCTTCATCGAAATAGCTCGAACCTGCAACTTCTTTGTCGTTTGGAACAAAACATGTGTTTTAAGTACAAAATTGGTTTTATAATATTTTTTTCTATTTCCCACTTTGAAAAACTTTTCCCCAATTTCTGCTTATTTGGTTTTTGGATGTAGGGAAAATTCCGATTAGTGATTAATCTATATGTTAAATTATTTATTTTATATAAATGTATTTTTAAGTTGAGCTGTCTTCAAAACTAAATCTATACGTATTACAGCTGAAAGAAAACAGCTTGCTTATTTATATCTATGGAGTATGAAAAGCCCTTTATATTTAATTTTAATATTCAGAGGTATAGCATAGGCTACTTATGATGTTCTGTCATCTGTTATTTTAAATGGGTAATTATTCTTTATTATAGTTTACGGCAATTATTATGATAACTTTCAAGAGGCTTTAACATTTTCTGGCAGTTTAATAGTATATAATAGAGGATCACTGCAACAAGGATATAACGCATATTGAATTGTCTGTGTCGAAGAGGTATTTCCCGGTGTTTTTGAATTGTGAATATAAATAAAAATTATTATTCTTAGAAACTTTGTAACACACAATTGGACCTTCGTACGTACGTTTTCAGTATATAACTTAATTGCCATGGAACCTGACGGAGTGTTTTCCAATGTTAATAGCAGAAATTGGAAAACGTACACCCGCGCATGTATATATATCATATACATATATCATTTATAGATATATATATATATATATATATATATATATATATAAAATATTACAGTACCTTGATATAGAGAAACACGATTACGATTTAGGTCACTTATACTTTCAAAGAAGGTGCCATTATTAGACTCGTCTTTTGTACTAAAACCATATTTTAATAATCTACTATTTTAGTAGAAACATTCTTCTTACACACTCACTGAATTGGTATGCCTCATTTTGACAAACATCAACGATATTCGTTGGTAAAGTGAATCGATTTTAACACTTTCGTGGATATATGCATTTTAGGTCAACCTCAGTTGGAAACATTCATATAATGATGCCATCCGTATATTCCGCTCATCCGTAGTAACCGCTAAAAACCACCTCATATTTCATTACCACTTTAGCTACCTAAGTATATCCAGTACAGCTACAAACGTAATTGCGTCTTTCGTGTAGGCGCTGAGACCAGTCTCAACTAATAATGACCATTTGTGGAGATTGTAAGGAACTTCCACATTTTATCAAGCATTCAACATTGCTTCCTTTAGTGTCAACTAAGCAGTATACGTGGAAGACAGGTATTGATAATACTCAATTATTCAGTCACAGTAGTGCACGATTTTAATGCGAACAAAACCCGATAGACCTATCGGAGCTATTTTAATCTTCTGTAACATTGGCCTCTTATATCATTGCAGTAATGCGAATGTTGAGTTAAGCTCCAATTCATTAGCGTCTGGGACAGTGTCAGATTTCAGACGCTACACTACGTGGAAAGTAAATTGTAGCTGAACTTAACATGCGCATTAAATCAACCCTTTCCACCATAGCTACGTTAATTGCAGTAATGTCTATTTTTTAGAATAAAGGTCCATGGATTGATGATTAATCATTATACAGGTCCTGTTCGAGGTGGTTTAATATTCTTGTCTTGGCTTAAGTTGTGAAAGTTAAACTTAGTAAATAAATACTGGACTTATGAAATAGGTTTTAAGGTAGTTAGTGACTCTTCACATCCAATTGAGGTTGATCGACAAAAAATGTAACGTAAGCATAGCCCCAGATGTAAATTGTTTTCAAGTGTAATGTAAGATGTACATCAAGTGAAGTCCAAAGCCAACCTAAAAATAAGAATTTTCTATTACATTAACTGATACCAGGTTTTTCCCTTTAGCATTCATCTCTGCTAAACAACCCCTTTATAATGATGTACATATTGAGCTAAGCTTACGGCAAAAACTGCTTGTAGACCATTCTCCATTGGATGTATACTACCTTAAAAACTATACCAAGTTCTATTGCTTTACCTGTAATCGTGAGGCCGTGAGGGATCTCAACAACTTACACATTGCTAATTGGATCTGAATTATAAAGTGAATTATAAGCACTACGTTTAGAATACATGGATTTAACTGCAGTCACCAATTAAAACTAAGCATTGCGATATGCAAATCGATGAAGATCCAGGAAACCCCGACTACTGTTTTAACCGCTTTGATTGGTTTGATGAGCTCTCTGCAATCAACATCTAAATAAGGCAAATCCCGCAGTCTCGTCACTAATTCTTATGCTTCCCTAATATTAAAAGCTGAAATACAAATTGTTATTGCATTCATTTTTTATAAATAACAACATTATGTATACATTTAATTCGAGTAAAAACTTCATTAATTTAGCAATGAATCATATTTGACAAATAATATTAAAAATAACCTTCCGTGACCTACTTGTAAACAGTCAAATTAATTGGCCGAAAAATTATAAAGTTCACCAATATTTGCCTGTAAATGAACCTAAATTTATTACCAAATTATACTCTGGACAAAATAAATCCTAAAGTTAATCTGTTCAGAATTGAAATATACATAATTATAATCATTTTCATATTCTACAAAACTCATGGGCGCACCGAGGGGGGGAGCGAACGGCACCTGTCCCCTTCCTCTCACCTATAGATCATAACACAGAAACAAACAAGCTACATTTTAATATAACTCCCATTATTGTAGCAATACTAGTTAGTTTTTGGTCAACATTCAAACTCGGATATCAAAACTTATTGATCCGATAATAGTCATCAAGATTTAGCCTTGGTCTTGATTTGTAATTTAAATGAAATATTACGTTCAATATTTTCTTAATGTTATGGTTTAATTTTGTTTTAATTAAATAAATACAAACTCTATTTGTTGCGGAATATTGTATTTTATCTCTGAATAAGCTTCCTGGTGATTGATGGTAGAGCGGTTTTATTATAAACTTTATACATTCTGACCTCATGTTTACCCACCTTTTATTAGTTCAGAAGTACTATAAAATAAAGAATTTAGGACCTAATACTTCAAATATTTTCCAGAGGAGCGTCCTTGAACCCCCCTACTGGTATAAATAGTTTTCCATATCTACGAGTCCCCGGTGTTTCGAACACCCCCCAGAGTAGATTTCTGGGTGCGCCATTGACAATCATCATCGAAAACTAAAGATATTTGTTTCCAAACCACCTAAACATATTTAAAACCCTAACATATCTTAAAAATATTTTAGTCAAAACCAATTGTTTTTTAAATTAAAAATCAAGGAACCCCTTTAATGGTCATAAATCCTTACAAAACCCATTTTGTGGTACATGCAAAATCATGCGATACAATCAAAATCGTAGCAGTAAGATAACAAACAAAACTTTTCAATTAAAGGGGCTATTTATTGCAATCCAAGCAACATAATATATCAGGTAACTTGTAATTTTTTTAATAAGCAATATAAACTTCTAACCACGTATAGTATTGCTCATGTCCTATTCTCGAGTACGATAGTGAAGCCACCATAACAGCGAGCGCTTGTACATCGCTCCGCTAAGCTTGACATCGTCCAAAACACCGCGCTAAGGGTAATCACAGGAGCCTCGAAATCGACACCAATAGTAGCAATGGAAGAAACGGCAAATATGGAACCAATACAAATAACCTTTTGGCAAAGGCAGAAAAGAATACAGCCCCGCAAATGGGAAAACTATATTTTATGAGAGCAGCGTCCAGGCTAAAAACGCAAACCAACCATTGACCGTGGCCCACTCGCTAAATAAGAAATATAACATTGTGCTTGGTGATGTCGAATCCCCCTGTGGGAGAAACAGCCCGCTACTTACCAACGTCAGACCTACGCCTGGAAAACCATTCTACTCCTAAGCATATCATCGGACACAGAACTAAAGAAAGCTGCGATAGAGACGATCAATTTCAAATATCTAGAATCAGATTGACTCCGCATACATTGGTGCGCCTCTCACCAATTACGACAGGAAGATCGCTGCAAAAAGGCAGCAACAAGACTTGAAAACTTAGAACCAAACCAAAAAGTTGTGTTTCTCATAGACTTTCAGGCTGTGATAATTGCACTCTCAAACAACAAGTACACCGACTGTAGAGAAACAAACTCATGCCGATTGAGGCTCTCCATCTTAATAAAAAGTGGCTGGACCTCACACCTTTAGTGGATTCCAAGTCATGTTGGCGTAGAAGGGAACGGAAAGGCCGATGTTCTCGAGTAAAACTGTACTACTCTTCATCAACCACCTTGCGTACAGCCCTACTCTTCTGCCAAGACCTCAATGAGGGAAGCGGTAAACATCAGGACAAGGACATGTAACAGGCAATCCAGTAGAGGAAAGAACTGAGCAAAGTTGATAGATTCGTCCATACCCCGAAACTTACCTAGAAGTGTGACAGTGGCTGTTTTCAGATTACCACGATTACCTGGTAGCCCATCAGCACCGCATCGGGGTGAATGCATATGCGGCCTGTATGCTGTTCCAACACCCCAGAATGGACGCAGGTCACCTGCCCCGGTGTCCGGCCCTAGCCCCACAGACGTAGAGGTCGGCTACAGGGAGATCTCCCGCCTCTACTGGTCAGCGCGCCACCAAATGGCTAACCTGCCAAGCGTGGGCGTTGGTTAGTGAATGAGGGAGTAATGCAGAGTGTGTTTGTGTGTGTGTGTGTGTGTGTGTGTGTGTGTGTGTGTGTGTGTGTGTGTGTGTGTGTGTGTGTGTGTGTGTGATTTTTAATTTTCGTCCTTAAATTTCAAAATGGTAGACTTTAAATATATTTCTAATTAAAACACATTAAACATACTTAATATGAGTATAGAAGCGTACAATAATTTATAACCTTAATAGTTTTGAATCGCCAAATTTACCGCATGGCTGTCCCTTATGAGACGTTTCGACGCGTAACAACGTATACATTTTAAACGCGTTTTAATAGTAGGAATTAAGCCATAATTCTTTTACAAAACACTTACTCGTAGCATTACTAAGGGACATATACGAGAAATCTTCCAATCATAGCTTGCGGCGTAACATAATTAACTGCTTAGCTTACAAATTGTTGTAATCTGCGACACACAGTCATTCACATTGGAGTGAAACGTGTTGAGGTTACTGCATTAAGTTCAGCTTACAACAATGCGTAAACCAAGTAGTTAATGTTATGTTACGCGTATACATTTACATATAGAATCTCTCATTCTCCCCTTTATATCTCTAATAATACCATTAATAATTATATAAATTCATAGTTGCCATAAATAACGTTTAGAAAATATTCTACATTTTTGTCAAATCACTAGAATAATTTTCGTCTGTCTGGTATTTAAAAATGAAGAATTTCGGAGTTCAACATATTTTAAAACTGATGAATAAAAATGACTTTTTTACTTGATATCTGAATTGTTTAGAAGCTTAATTATTAATAAATAATACATAACGGATCAAGCAACTAAATGAAGCATTTAACTGATTATATTCATAGCCTTTTTCTGTTCAGTTTATGAAGGAGAAAGATTTTAGGTTCTGAGGTTTATAAGCAATGGAGGCTAGAACACTAAACTACAGGAGACAACAGAAAGATTTAAGATCGTTTAATTTAATCTTCGTCTATGTTATGTGTTCTCTGTGGTTGAATCCAATTAATGTTTCATTGTTTAACCCTTTTAATCTTATAGTTAAAAATATGTTGCCATTTCACAGCCTATCTTTTAATAGTTGCAGCTTATTAAAAGATACAATACTAAACTAACAAAATCGGCAAAACTATTTATTTCACGACTATTTTTTGAGACTAGGTCCACGGTCACGGCCTGGGACCTGCTTTCTGACTCACGGGTTTCTTCGAATTGATGAGATTGCACTCACACCGCAAGAGAAAATAACTGATTTACCTTTCTTTCAGTACATTACTGTAGGGATATATCATTTGTAAATGTTCATAAAATAGCATAAATCAAAAATATAAATTTCTAGAATAATATCATTATTAGGTTTAAATAATTTGTGGCAAATCGTTAATCCAGCCGGGCTGCCATTTGGTGAGGTTAGGAACAAAGTTGTCGGTATATAAACAAATTAGTCAATGCCAATAAATTGCGTCACAACTTTAATTATTAATATAATTTAGATTTTGATAGACATGTTAGTCTGTTTTGAAAAAAGATTAATAAAATTAATTTAATTTTTTATTTATAAGCCGTGCTTATTTTACAACAAAATATCTAGACCTATTTTAATTAATTAGTTACAAGCTAAAACGTAACATTGGGCTTGAATCAAAAGTTGAATGGACTCTTGACAGTTGTTTTCATTAATCCAATAAACAATCAGTTACAGTGAATAAATAATCAGTCAGTTGACTTGTAAGATTCCTGGTATATACGAGTAGTTTAGCAAATATTCCGATGAAAGAAAACGGAAGCTGAATTTGACTCTTACTTTAATATAAATACCAATTAACAATTTATACGTAATTAAGGACAATAACTTACTGCGTTAAAACCTATGAACGCCGTATTATTTTAAATGCATACGAAATTGTTCATTAGTGTGATGCGTTATTATTCACATATAAAATACTGTTGTTTGCAGTTTGTTTTAAAAACTAATCACAATTCATTCATATTTTGAAATGGGGGCATCGAACGTCTGCGACGCACAAACATTTTTATTTTGTATTCAACATTTTATTCGGACTATTAAAAATAGTGTGATTAATTATAACCAAGAAACAGCATTTTGTGTTATAACATTAATCATACAGCGATCATTGTATTCCTATTATTTGTGTTGGTCAAAGCTTGACAGCTTGTCAAATATCTGCCTTAGTAAAATATTTCATGTTCATGGATGGACCTTTTACCAAATTGAAGATTATTTTGAATCAACCACAACACTTGACCCTTGTATGTGAAAACAGTACAATATAAATACAATAACGTATCCAAAAAAAATGTCATGCAATCTAATATGTTTCAAGCAAGTAAATATTATTTGTTCAACAAATAAAGAAATAATCCTTAAATAATCTACAACTGCGTCAATTACATAACATATTACATTTATGAATTACTGCACCAATATTTGTTTTTAATAACAGCTGTTTCAATTAAATGTGATTTCTGGTTCAATGAACTTTTACTATTATACCCAAGTAATTAATTTAGGTTTTTATTTTATGAAATTCCAAAACATATGGAACATGCTTTTGATATCATTTGGCTTCTGTAATATCCCTTGCTTTTATGTAAGTCCATGCCATTTTTTTTATTTTCCGTTCTTTAGGTCGTGTTTTATTATCGCAGGATTTCATATTTGATAGCTTTCTATCGTTAATATTTACTACCTTACGAATACGCTATAGAGTGCAGTGGAAGCGTGGAAGCATCACTAAAGACAGCAGAGTTCATGTGGAAACTCTAACGCACGGCCAGGTCAGTTTTGGAAAGTTAGATCGGGGGTCTCGAGTTTCTGCATGGACTCACCACTTTGTAGAAATGTTACGTCAGATAACCTCGTTTAAATTTCCTCACATTATAGACTATATATGTACCACATGTCCCAGTCCCGTTTTAACTTTTGAACAGAAATATAACAACCAATACCCTTGAGGGATTGTTATAAGACTGAAAACCGTAGCTTTTATGATGGATGAGAACTAGGGGAGGGATACATTTTAAATGTTAAACCTCATAGAGTGACATCTCATTTTAAAGGTTCTTGTAAAAGAAGAAAGAAGCCGCAAACGAGAGGTGTCTGCCTAAATCCAGTACAAGATGGTAACTTGTCAAATTTAATGTCTAAATATGTTAAAGGTTAATACTAGTGTTAGCAACTGAACTGATTTTTTAGCAACTATGAGGTTGATTTTTATTAGTGTTAACATAATGCAATTAAAAATTAAAATGCTTTTTGTGAACAACCTTAATCTTAATCTTTTGTGAACTCAAAACAAAACTATTAATTTTAGCGTACTTGTTAAAGGTGCAAGAAGTTTTTTAAAAACATTATTTCAGTCTTATAATGATCCCCCATGGATATTTGATGATATATTTCTGTTTAAAAACTAGAAGGGGGTGGGGCTTTTGGGACACTTGGCATGTTACACTTATTTATGAATTCAAAAATAATCTTCAAAATGAACTAGTCAGTTGATATTTCATTTTAAAATCCCAAATACGGCTGTACCACTCTCATCCCTCGGCAGCTTTTCACAAAACATTTTTCATTCGTTTTTATTTAATTCTAAGGAACTTCATATTACAAATGTCATACAACGGGAAATCTTTGTTGAAGTATCAATTCAAAGCAACATAATGCCTGTTTAGATTTTCTATGCCAATATCCAATTATAAGTTACCGTCTCAAATACAAAGGTAAATTGAAATCACTATAAAGGGAAGAAGATATTGGAGGTGTTTCAGCAACAAGGGCTGCGCAGTTCAATAGCAGACATGACATCAAACGTTTACTGAATATTGTTTCAGAACCGTTTTTTAGCTTTTCCTTCCAATAAATTTTAAGTTAGTTGGCTGCTAACACTTTTAAGAAATGTGCTCATTTGGATAAAATATGTTTGATTTAGTTCATTTTGATACTTTATTAGATTAGAATAAAATATTTCGAATAAAATATTAAATGCCAGTAAATTGTCTATCGGTTGAAATTATCTCGTCGATTTCATTTTGCAAATATAAGTTTCCTTACTTAATTAATTAAATACTATTATATTTTATTATTCCCAATTTGTCTTTAAACTATTCAAATATAAGTATAATAATCGACTAAACAGAACATTGTGTGTTTATACCGAAGTACAGAAGGTGTACACTAATGAATCAACCTTAGACATCAGAAATAATAATAATAATTTATTTTAACACACAGACGTAACATAATGTCACTTTGCCGGGTACGCATCGCTGACTGACTGACTTATTTCGAAAAGTACAGTCCTGATGTCCTAATTTCTAAACAATTCCTTGTAAAAATCACAAAGTATCCCACATAATTGTCGATACAAAATACTTCTTTTTAACTCCTCTCCACTGCATGCTGATGATCACGCAAGCTGGTAACCACGAATGACCACGAAACCGGGGATAGAGCTCTCGAGAATTGGGCTTCGTGGCTGAGACAGGCTACTTGGTCTAACATACCCACAGGAAAGTGGGTACTTATTCAGACACTTAAAGAAAGAAGCCTTTATGACGACTGCCTTAACGTACTATCAAATATTGTAATATACGGTATACGTTATTAAATCTTACTTGAGATGTTTCCAAGAGTTATTATCATCAACTAATCAATAGTTAGTTCAAAAACAAAAAAATGTCTTGTTATTAAAAGTAGTGTATTTTGATGAGTACTTCTAGATAACGTATATTATGAGAGTGCTCTCTGCTAAAACTATACTTTGTTTTGATTAATAATACTAAGAATTTAATATGTTTTTCAGTGTTGTGTCATAAATTTTGTTATTATAATTTGATATTTATATTCTTATTTATTTAATTTAGTAATGGGCACATGTCCAGTGTTCGTTTGTGGTGCAAATCCTCTCAGCTAAGCGTAGCTTTAAACTTAGTTTTATCTTTTAAAATATCTAGATCTTGTATTAGTATTTTATACATATCATAAAACTGAGTATTTCCCTTACGCTATCGTTACCTCATTATCTAATCTCACATATGGCTAAGCTTTGCTACTCTAGTTGATGTTGCTTTATCCACTGTGATCAAGGAAAGTTTAATTAAATCGAGCGTGAATACTCTAAAAATTTGATATGTGCTATAATAAAATTCTTTCATTTTTCCTAATATGAATTTTTGGGCGCTAATGAAGAATGAAATTTGACTTTATGTAGAATTGGTTAATTTCCTGAATTTAATATACCTGTTTTTATAGCGTAGGTTTATTGTATGGAAAGCAATCGTGAGCACTTGTTGCATTAGATTACCCAGTGAGCTAAGTGATAAATGATCCGATCTGTTTATTTAGGAATCTGGACATGTTTCTACCATTCAAGAAGAGATAGAGTATGCTGAGGAACACCGAGAACTGGAACTGGTTGATGATCCAAATATACGTCTGCAAAATAATTACATTAGCAGTATCTCCAGATCTTCAGATTTTTAGGTTTTGACGACTGACAACCATGATGATTCATTGCCCACTGTCTTGAATTTCATTTCTGACATTAGCAAATTGACTTCACTTTATGTAAAGATCCTGAACTCAATGCACATATTACTGTCTTAAAAAACAAATATATTTAAACAAATGTATTGCAAGAACTTCGCATTGTAACACATAACGTATTTTCCGCCTCCACTATTATCCAAGGCAGTACGTAATTAGCTATCAGTATGATGATCAATAATATTTTGTTTTAAACAATTTCAAATTCACTGGTATTTATTGAGGAAACTAATTTAGTTCCTAAATACTATTTCAGTGGGCACATTCTGGGAAAAGCTATAGGTACCGTAGCGACCACTGGATTTTGTGGTAACTTTTCTCAGTCGTTATGCCATCCGTCAGTGCCTCAAGAATCAGTATGGTAACCCTGAGTCGTTACTCGCCTGCTGAAATGTCAAATAAAAATAAAAGGTTGATGTGCACGCAGCAGTAGTTGCTACCAACATAATTGAAACGATCAATGTAATTAACGTATTACCATTGGCTATGGATTTAACAATACCGTTGAAACAACACAATGTTAATGAACTGTTTGAATATTATAGAGGAGAAATTCGGCCACCAGATGAATATTAATGAGCAGAGAATACCATTGTACGATGTTTATAATTAAATGACATTTTCATTTGTTTAAAAACTGCATGGAAGTATTTAAGGGATTTTATTTCACCACTTTAAATACTTAATACTTTATAATAAACTTCTGCACCTTCTTACGTAGGCTCAATTCCATTCAGTTACTACAAGAAGATACAATCTTATTTGTGTTAAGTGTATTTTTATATAAGTAATATGTTTGTTTTCTTTGAAACAATACTACATAAAATCACTACATATTATTAAAAAGTACTCTGTACCTAATCTCAAATAAAATATAAATTATAAACCATTAGCATTAACCACAATTTATAACACCGTTTAATTTTCAGCCCCATGTTTTAAGCGGAGCCTTCCAACAGCTTGGACAGACTAAATAAGATTTAAATTTTGTAATTTTATTTCCCTATATTTATTTACCTCTAAAATTACTGGATTAAAAAAATCTGCAATAATTGAAATAAGCATTGTACTCACTGGAAATTTAATTTGAACGTTATTTAAAAACATCTTGTTATTCAAAGGTATTTTCATTACATTTATACATTACATTATAAACGTGCTTGCTTTTTAAGTATTTTAAAGAATTTTTTATTTGATTTAAGGTAATCTAATACGCCTTTTGCAAAATCACAATTTTGATAAAATCCAAGTTTTCAAAAAATACCTGGTATTAATTATAGTATTATTACATTAATCGTTTAGGTAGTATCAGTTTTTTACATAAATGAAACATGTAGGGTTTGGTACAAAATATGCGGAAAAACTATCATACTATTTATGAAATTAATAATAGATCAAATCTTTAATTTATATATTTATGTATATGTTGTAGTACATCGTTATAAAAGAGCTGTTACATAGATTGGTCAAAATATTTCAAACTTTCGATAAAATATAAATTAAAGATACAACATGTTATACTAATTCATAAGAAGATATGTTCTTTTAAGTGAATACAAAACAGTTTCTTAAATTCTTATGATTAATGCGTTTTAAGAAATCAAGATGTTATTAAAGCCTAATTTGTAACGTATTTATCCTTTTTTATGTTTTTCAAAATTTAGTTTTCATAATACTTAAGTTAAGAATGAATACGTATCTGATGTTAGAAATAAAGTGATCAGATGGATTTATAACTATATAAGAGTATTGGAAATACATTTAATTTACAATAAGCGTACTGGTAGAATTATTGGAACAACTCTGCTGTTAATACCCAGTACCGGTACTTTTCGTACATTCATTCCCAGAATGTGAATTTAATGCCTTTCGTTAACTCCTGTAGCTTACGGCTTAGGTCCTACACTGACCTTTTCATGCATGTTCTGACGTAACAGTTGGTGAACAGAGCACCACATCCAAGCGCAGTGAAAATCTGCGGTAACTAAAATAGCGAATTATTACAACTCAACTTAGAATGATATTGAGATTAGGTACAGAGTACTTTTTAATAATATGTAGTGATTTTATGTAGTATTGTTTCAAACAAAGTAAACATATTTCTTATATAAAAATACTCTTAACACAAATAAGATTGTATCATAAAGCTGAATCGTATTTACTATAAACTAATTTGCCACCAAAGAGTCCAGAAGGTTGGATGACTACACTTGACAAGCTAAACTATAGAATTTAATAGCAAATAACATACACAAGATGAATCGAAATTTCTGTACAGTACTATTATCGCCTAGGGTTCCAGAAAAGTATATGATATCTGACCAGGTGAACTATAGAACAGAATAGAATAGAAAATGCTTCTTATCGAGGCTTAAATAAAAAATAAACTAAAATTACTGTTCTATTCCGTCGGATTCCAGCTTGGTTGATCCTAGAGAGTTTGAATGGTTTTCTCTGTTAGATAAGGCTGCTCATCCGTCATCGGTCGATCTCTCATATTTTTCAGTCTTTATTCTTATAGTATGTTTTCTTATTATTATATTTTATTTTTACATTATGTTTTCTTATTCTAATTAAAAACCATTCGTTCAATAGAGTGGACAAGATAAGTGGTTAAAACTTGTAACCAGGGTCACTTATCTGACAGACAGAAATCAGGACAACAATTGACAGATGTATACGATTTTAATTTCCGTTATAGAGGTAGTAGGAGTAGAGTTTCAGGCCATAGATCAACCCTCTAGGTGACCTTATTCTACAACTATCGTTCGAATAGACAGACAGAAGTAAAAAAATCCTCAGCAGCTGACGAGAGAGACTGCGCCAATCGCTGAGGCAATAAACAAAATAGTTCAACTACAACTTCTGTTTTCTTATCTTCATAGCACTGCAAGGGTAATTGCAACTGGTTTGGAGTTCACTGAAAGCAAAGTCAATAACAAGAAACTTAATGTGATAGAAATGTTGTATCTCGCCACCCTATTCTATGTTGAATGTGCTATGTTGTGCATCAAATACGAACTTTCTAAACTATCATGACGAAAGGTAAATTATGTATACAATAAGGTATTTCGTATTTAATTTGCATTTATGTACACGCCTGTTTGACTTAAAACATACGGACGATATTATGTTATCTCATTAACTCAATAAATATTGGTAACCTATATTTAATTATGAACTCAAGAACTAGACATAGCCTCTGAAAGGATCAGGGCACAATGTCTTCGATTTATCTCTATCTGCATACTGAACGCGATTAATTAAAACCAGAACAATATTTATAAATATACTTGTAAATGTCTTAATGTATTATTATTCTCGCATGAGTGGACAGTTTTGTAACAGCTGTGCTTTGGACGAGAAGTCCAGCAGTGTTTGCTAGGATAGGTTTTGCAGCTGGGAATATTCGCTTAAGTAGGCTAAACTATAGAGCTGACAAACGAGATTGTGTGAGACAGTGTTCCAGTCTAGGGATGCGGAAAATTACATGCAATATTTACCTCAGCGTCGATAAGTAAAATCTAGATCAAGCCTTCCTTCCTTCCTCCTCTCTCTTAACTACGTGTTTTTTTAAACAACTCGTAACAACTTTTATTAAAATTAATATTATTTTGGAACAGATGTTGTTAGGTTTTAAATTTTAAGATAGCACATTTTAACTCCAGTACCAGATTTAAAATTAATAGTATTCGGAAGAAAAAGTAAAAATTGCGCAACTTTTTTGTCATAATGGTAATATATAACTTATTAAAACGATAATATGATGAAAATAGAGATTCTTAAATAAATATGTATTTATTTTCTTTTACAATAAATGTTTATTAAACTACGTAATATACAGATTCTAGGATTAAATAAAGTTTCAAACATTCCTTTAGTAAAATTACTTTCATTTTAATATCTTAAATATCTGTAATATAGAGAGCGTTCATATTTACCTTTTCCCCTTTCCATTAATTATTTTTATAATGAAAACTTTCCAAGAATGTTATTTTATACGCCATCTTTCACTTAAGAACAATTTTGTATAGTTACTTATATTTTATATTAATGTTCATATTATAATTTAACGTATTATACTAATACAAAACTTTCCTTTTAATAGTTTTAAGTTAGAAAAAGTAAAGACATTATGTAAGACTTAACTTAGATATTGTAAAGTTAAAAGAGATTCTAGGTCTATGCACAATAAACGTTAAATGACACCTGTCAATTTCGAATTTGGGTTTAGCAAGCAGTTTGTTAAAATGACAATTTTTAGTATAGCTCTTATATGAGAAATGAAGCTAAGCTGTACGTTTGTGTTAAATCACCATAGCTTAGTTTTGTGTTGGTTTCGATATTATTGAACAGCTATAGTGCCGCTGATAACCATTATAAGTACATAGTAATGGTTAATTATCTGTTGCATATTACCCTTGTTGTTATCCATGGTTACACACGCCGTATTTATGTGCAATATTGTGTGTGTGTAATTTGCAATAAAAAGTTATGTTAATCAGCTGAAATATATCATACTGTTTAGATCCAGTTTCATGATGTTATACTGAAGAACAATATTAACAAAACACACACACACACACAGGCGCGCGCGAGTTTCTGGAGACCTTATTTTTCCGTACATTCGTTAAGGCCACTTGTGGGCACGTGTAATTCTAAAAGACAAGCGAAATTTTAAAATTCCATAATTTTTTGACGAAACAACTAGCCAACCTTCTAACACTTTTAGTGCGCAGCTACTTACAATAACTGTTATATATGGTGAATTTTTTATTTTAAAAATCATTACGTTTTCTAAACGTGTAATTCTAACGCGAAAGCGAGATCCTCAAATATTTGATATAAATAAGTTCACGTTAGTGTTAATTGCTTTATTAAATTCACCTAAATTGTTGAAAGTTAAACACTTTAGCCATTTGAATTTGAAGACTAAGCTATATCCATGTGCAATGCTGTTTTTCATGTTGCATGGTCCAGTAAAGGTAAAAGGTCAAATATCTACTGTAACATTTAATATAAGCCATTCACTATTTTAGCTCATTCTGTTTATGGCTGTATACTTTCCAACGAATATACCATCGTTTCTTTCAGTAAATGGCATATAATGCTTTTCGCCTGATTGCAAAAATCATTGAATACTATTGTAAAGTTACTGCGTATGCGACGGTAAGAAAAAGTATTTCGCCACAAAAAACTAAATATTACACATCGAGATACCTCCATACAGCATGATATACAGTCATAGAAGGCACAGATCTGTTCTACATTCATAAGTGGTGAAACCGAGGTCTTTTCCTATAAAGGACAAACCTATCCATTTCAAATACATTATCCACGATGGTTACCCACGATATCCTGTGGACATAAAGTGGCATACAGAAGATATGTGCGAGATATCCAAATGTTCAATCCATATATTCTGTGTATATCCACCATTCCATTTTTGGTGTATATCCTGTGGATTTCCAGTGGATATTTTGTGTACATTCAATAAGTCCACCAGATGTACACCGTATAAAGGGGATTATAAGCGGTTTGAAATTTCCGCCAAATGTACAGTGTATATCCAGTGGATCTTGCATGAATATTTATAATATCCAATAGGTATTGATTCAATGTACATTTATACGTCCTTTTATGTGCATCAGATATTTATGCAGCATATCTATTAAATTGTTTATAAATATACATTAGATTATACATTTATTGTAATAGCATATACACCATTAATAAATATAATACTGAAATATACATACCAAATACACGTTTAATTATAACGGCCATCCATTGTATATTAACATATTAATCTCCACAAAAGAAATACGCTGCATACTTGCACCATGTATGCACTTGGATGTAGATTGGAGGTACGTTTGGTGTAGGGAGGGCAACGTGTTAGCGAGAAAGGTAGACAAAGGGAAGTGTGTTAAGATTGATAGTCTAGACGACCTTGCCAAAATCAAATAATTTATAAATCCTACTATATTGACATTGATAAGATTATAATATTAAATTTAAAGGTAATTATATGTTTTCTTTGATAAGTAAATGTTAAGTTTGAATAATGATATAATTTGGCCGACTCGTCATGACTCGAACTGTAATTTTTTTCTAAAAAACACTAAAAATAGTATAGTTTTTTGTACACTTAAATATAAGAATTACAAGGAATAAATTTAACTTTTTTGAAACTGTAATAAACTCTGTAAAACGAAAAATTGATGATAGTTTTAAGTGAGGTCTGAACAAATTCATATGAATTACAGTTTTATAAAATGTCTGGTTACAATGTATACGGTAGATCTAATGATATCTATGTGTCAGGAGGGGTTATTGTATATATATATATATATATATATATATATATATATATAAATAGTAATTGTAAAGCTAGCCAGGTATAGTTAACAATGGAAACCACAGATTGTTTGGATTTAACAGTTAGGTACTTAGACTTGCATTTTACACTTGTAGCTGTGTATAGACTTCAGATATTAACACAACACACTTTTTGGTAGAATTAAATTATTTACTAAATAATATAAAACATCATGCCTTTTTTATTGGTGACATTAATTTATACATAAATTGTAATTCAGTTGAGTGCGAAAATTATAAATTTAATGAGCCTACAGTTTTATTCCAGTAATTAAACAAACAACGCGAAAGGGATATAATTCAATGTCTTGTATATACAATTTTTACGTACGCTGTAGAGATTTAAAATCTATTTCAGCAGAATTTTCGATATTGATGTGTATGATCACTACCTAATAGGGCTGAAGGTTGACCGTGTTAGTGAATATAAAGAGAACATAGTAAATGTAACTTAAGAGGACACATTAATTGTGAAAAGGATTTACAGCAAATTAACTGGGACTGTTTAATAGAATACAGTGATGTTGGCGTATTTCTTCATAGAGTTTATGAAGTTATAACAATTATATACAGAAAAACACAATTACGTGAGATATTTATAGAAAAAAACAAAAGCAAGAAGTAAAAGCCCATGAATAACGTTACAAATATTAGGAAATCAGAATATGATAAACACATTATATAAACAATTAGTTAGGAAATCATATAGCCTAAACTTTAGAGATTATTATAATAGTTTTTGTAAAAATCTAAACAGAGAAATATATTACAAAACAATATTTCTGTCTATACAAATTTACAAAACTTATAGGTGATAAAGCTGGACAATGGAAACTAATCAACGATATAAGTAGCGGCAAAGATAGAGCGAATTGAGTATTATAGTTCTAGATAACAGTAGAGTTATATATAATGTGAAAGATGTGTGTAATGAGATAGAGATGATGTAATTGTTTTACCGAATGTATTGAATGACTGTTGCACAGTGGCGCAAAGTGTGCCTAGCCCATGTCGATCTCTTTTATACTGTGCCAGTGGTAGAAAAGGAAGTGGAAAAGGTTATAAGCAGTTTGAAAAATAAGAAATCACTTGGAGTAGATAACTTTTCAATATTTATCATTAAAAAGATCTCACAAAGTATTTCAGATGTTTTACAATATATTTTAACCTGAGTTTCAAACACGGCAAATTTACCAAAGGCTTTAAAAAATTATTGTATTGGTCTAAGGCAAACCCCTAATTCAGTTAATATTGATAATCATAGATAAATTAGCTTACTATCTGCCCTGTCGAAAGTATATGAGAAACTCATGAAACGTAGAATATTAGATTATCTGAATAGGTTTGTTTTTTACAGTGCCCATCAATTTGGTTTTATCAATGGAAAATCTACAGAGTCTGCACTTACAGAACTTATTAAACAGGTGAACGAAGCTTTGAATTATAATATTAAAGCTTCAGCATTATTTACAGGCTTTAGAAAGGCATTTGATATGATGAATCATGAAATACTGATTAACAAGTTAGAGAGGGCCGGAATTAGCGTTGGAGTTGTTCAGAAGTTACTTAAATGAAAGATAACCAAGATTTAAAAATTCACGATATTGTCAGCGAGTCAAAATTAATTACAAAAGGTGTTCCCGAAGGGTCAGTGTTATCAGCTAATCTATTCTTGATATTTATGAATTACCTAGTAATACAAACTTTAATTAAAACATTACAGTTTTTGCTGATGACGTAGCTTTCACATACATACACAAAGACTAAGAAACGATATGGAGGCAAATTACTGATGATCTGAATTGATTAAGAGAAATGTGCATTTCTAACAGCATTATAGTCAATGTAACAAAAACAAAGTACATACATTTTGGATATAAAAGTTTTGAATTTGTTTATCCATTAAAATATCACGTTGAAAATTGTAAAGATACGCATGTAATTGTCAAAACATTAAAAAACAAGATCACTTTAAGTACCTTGGCATAAGCGTGGGCCAAACATTATCTTGGAATCAACATATTATGACACTAAATAGCACATGTAGAAAGAGTGTAAGAAGTTTTTATTTTTAAGACATTGATTTTACACTGACCTAATGGAAATACTTTATATTGCGCTGGTACATTCAAGATTAAAATGTGGAATACACTGCTGGGGAGGTAATCATATGTTGAGAAAATAAGAATTGCTCAAACGCAAATATTTCTGATATTGCTATTTAAACAGAAACGCGAAATTTCATTTCCCTTATATCAATCATTAAATATTCTTCCAATTCGACATTTGTATATTTTTAAAATTTGCGAATGCTTTATATTAAGAGTGGCTAGAACAGGAATGAGCATTTCAATTTTTATGACACTAAACATGTAGTTAAGTATTATATGACACTTAACACGTAGTTAAGTATTAGGGAATGTTAGGAGGCCAAAGGTTAATAAAACGCCTTTTAAGAATTCTTTTGTATCCTTAGCACAAGCTTTTAACGTATTGCCAGTTGAGTTAAAATAAACCCAAAACCTTAACACCTTTTAATCTAAATTAAAAATCTGGCTACTTAATAAAGACGATGTACATAACATGTTTAAAATTATAGCATAGTTTAAATAATTAGTATAGATAGTTTAATTTGGAAAACTGTATTTAATTATTTAGTTCTAATATCATTGTTTTATTTTATTGTTGTCTTATAAAGAAAGCTTGTTTATGCCCAGTGCCGCATTGAGCCACGCTATCAGTATGTAAAAGTGCGACTGACAAGAAGTGCTAGTACAGTGGACACAGCCATCAATACTGGAAGATATGGCTTAGGTTATTTCCAAGAAACTTTATATTACTTTGTGTTAAAATTGTAAACCAATGGAGGAAAATAAATTCATTCATTCATTCTCTTTATTATGTTATTTATATTCAGCAATATTATGTTACAGAATATAGCTTATATATACTGTGTTTATATATATATATATATATATATATATATATATAAACAGATTGTTTTTAAATGGTTCAGTGTCCTAATGAATCTAAAACTTCGTTACAAATATATTTATATTCCTAATTATATATAGATATTTCCACAGGTTATCAAAATAAATGCCACATATATACTTTAGCTTTTAACTTAATATCAAAAAATATAAAGATACTTATTCTAAAATACAAAAATAGTAATAGTTCATTCGTATATATAATTTACCATTATATACCCCATAGTGTAACATACAAGATCTACTTTATATAATATTTTGTTCTCTATTTGTACTACTCAAAGAAACTCAAAATAATTAATCTGTTTAACAAAATATAAGGAGATAGAGATAACATATGATATTATATTGTTACATATAATGTGAAAGATAGCGCTTTTGTCATTGTAAACACGCAATAAGATAGTAAAAACTCTAATACTAAAACAATTAAATTGTTCAAATAATTATGTGACTTCTAATATAAACAAAAGACTGCATGCACTTAAGGGATATTATAACGATAAGTAAAATAACTACAAAAATCAAAAAATAATTTCATGGCGTATTTAAAAGTTATTTATATAGACATCTTTAGCAGAACGTAAGTACGTTAGTATCAAGTTTTCTTCCTCCAGCCCTCCAAACGTTTTCTAAGTCAAAAAACCTTTAATCACTAATTAGAATGATATAGTTTATTTTAAATATACTATTTACTACGTAAAGATATTTATGAGTTTGAATGGTTTAAATTTGGCTACTTAATGAACCCTAGAACTGGTCATCTATTTAGGTTTTTAGGAATTTAGGTTTTTTAAACTGCTTTAAGAAATTTTGTCTATACTCTAAAGTGTACTTATTACTATTATATTATACATTTTAAACTTGAAATGCAGAGTTTGGTTACTTACAAAAAATTTCTTGCACAAGAAATATAATAATAATTAACTTTACTATACTTCTTGCACTCAAATTTCAACACCTTTTAAGTTCTCTGGTTCCTACCAAAAACTTTTAGCACCAATAAAGATGTATATGTAATAAACTATAAAACATTTTAAGAAAATATAAAATTAAAATATGCTATACTAAAATTTTGACTGATAAAAACTTTTTTGAAAATTTTCATTTTTACACAACCTTATAAAGGTTCAAATATTGTATCAACATAGTAGATAAATAGCGCCACTTAGGTTTCAAAACATTTTTATAAAATTGACACCGAAATCTGAAACTGGTTAGTAAAATTTCATTCTTATTTTTCATTCTTTACATAGGCCAAGTAAATTATTGCTGTATTTTAGCGCAGCATGTCACTCGTGGGGCTGGAAAAGTTTTATTTCTGTCTGTCTGTACGCAAGATACCTAGGAATCGAACTAGTCTTTAGACTTAAAATTGGACATTGGACATGGCGCAAGTCACTGCCTGGGAATTGGCTGAGCGTTAGCGAATATTTTTAAATTGGCCTTATGGGTAGCCATGATGGCAACGAAAAAATAGCATAATCAATAAATTTGTAAACAAACTCGATACACCAATAAAAGATTCAAGCATGTGGCATATTAACACGTGTAGTCAAATATCCCAACACATACAACCATCATCTTTTTATAGTGAGGTAGTGTGTAGACGTTTATTGTTTAATCACTCATATGAAAACTAATTTAGTGAACAAAAATGTGAATGTATCGTGTAGTAAGACACGGTGAGAAAGTTTTCATATGCAATTTTACATGAAACTTTCTGCAAGAATGTGTTATGTGATGCATCATTTTTGTGTCAACTTCTTTTTTGTACGATTATCTGTCAGTCCACAGGACTCTCGATAGTAAAGGAGATATAGATTTAAAACTATACATGCAACCTCAGCGAAGCCTATTACTACACGTTGTGTGCTGTACTCCTTCTACCTTGTGGTAATATTCATTAAATTGTTTTTGTGAAACAAATACTTTGTTGAAACACGTCTCTTTTTGATATGTTTGAACACTTTGATTAGTGTTCAGAAAAATGTTTTAGATCCTTTTAAACCTTGAACAAAATATAAGCAGTTGTAGTAAGATAAATTTTAATAATTGAAAACGTTTTGCTGAACCAAATTGTTTATTACATGTAGTTCATATTTAAAATAACTTGAAATTGTTTAAACTTTACTATGTTATTAGAATTTCATGAACATTATTTAGATACATAACAACTATACACTGCAAGAGTATGAACTGTTTACTCATGTAGAAATATAAGTGTACTACACGAATAACAAGTTACTTGTTGCATAATGAACTTTCTACAAAGCATTTTCAGCAGACAAAAGGTGTGGTTTGTTAGTTTGGAATAGTAAGTACATTTCTATTGTTAATATGGTAATTCAGAAGGGGAAACTGTTAGTATGACAAGAATAACTGGTTTCTCTTCCATACACAAATACAGAAAATTGGGAATGAATATAGTAACAAAATATTTTGTAATTGATGTGAAACTTTTTTTACCGATCCAAACTATCGATTGGCACTACAACACCCTTTTATTTACAATTATTTGTTATTACTTTTATTTTATTAGTAAACAAGGAAATGGTAAAACTCATTTCGCTGTCACTGCAATTGACAAAATAAATATTTGTCATCTTTCAGAAAGTTACACTAGTTTCCAGAAAACTAACTTTTAAACTTAACTTGAAAAAGTTTTTAAAAAGATTTTTTTATAAAGCAATGTGTGTTAAGTTTTCCATATTAAGTGCGTTACTAAGTTTAATTCTAAAGATAAGTTTATAGTGGTTACTTGAGCAGGGAGTCCATTGTTACCGGACCAGTCCCAGTCCAGCCCGGCCCGGATTTTTTATAGGATGTCGAGGCCACGCGGCACCGGTACAGTCGCCCCAAGAGATGATCGAGGCCGGATAGAACGAGGGCTCCATTTGATTGCATGCATTTTGCCGCTCTTGAAGAGGTGATGTTGTCGGGTCCACGTCCAGAAGCAGAATCGACATCTCGAGATAGGCCGGAAGGGTGGTGATCGTATGCTGGATTGGGGGTACCCCTACAATCCAGCACATAAGAGTTATCACGACTCAGCAATGAAAGAAAACTCGTGGGAACAGATAGTAACTTCACTAGATGCCACCGGTAACTTCCAATATTTACTCCAATGATTAACACTAGAACTGGTCATCTATTTTTCCAGTGCTAGTACCTATTACACATATCCAGGCTGATTCATTCAAGTTTCTTTAACCTATTTGGAGGTACGTTGGTGTAACTAAAAAATTGACTCTTTGTATTTATATAGTTTAATCCTCCATCATATTTTTATTACATCAAGAATGATTTAATTATAGCCTATATCACTGTTTATAAACATACAGCATATATAAAGTTGGTTTGGGCCTGTCACTGATGCGATCTATAGTAGAATATAATTAATATTATTGTCATTCACATTTTCAGTACACTAATACTTTAGGAACGCTAAATTGTATACTTTTCTGATTTCTAGTTTGGTAAAAACCTAATTTGGATTATTACGAATATATATATATATATATATTTTTTTTTTAAGTAGCAAATCGGTCCAGCCATCTTTAGAAGTTGTGCTTACCAACGGTATTCACGTATTGAGTATTGGAACCCGTTTATATCGAACAATTAAAAATATTTACTAACATCTTATATTAATTACAGTTCTGAAGTTGGGAAGAAAAATCCTTCCTTGGTGCGTCTCTTGCGTACAAGGTATACCTCTGTACGAAAAATAATAATTTTTACTGAGCGTTGATGAATCAACGTAACAAGAGTTGACCGGGCCAAGCCGATCGTTGGGTACATCTGGCAATGCGCTGAGGCAGACCGGTAAAGCCGGAGTGAGCCGGGCCGGGCTCGGCGACGTACTTTAGAAGTGTAAGCCCATTTTCTGTAAGCCCAAGTCGGCCACCTTATCTTCTAATAACAGTACGTAACAGATAAGCTTCCAGTTTGTGGTAGGCGGGGGTTTGACCTTGACCGACTTATTGTTGGAAATGAAATCAGTGCGTCAGGAAGTGGTCAATTAATCAAATATTTTATTGGCAGAAACATAATACAATGTATATCAATCGTCAATGTTAACCTAAAATTTCAAATAGTCACACTACATTTAAACCCCAGTCAGATATACAATTTTATCTATCTCACTTCTTTCATTCATGCCAATTTCCCACTTCCAACACTGAATGTCAGTCTGCTAATTGTGAGGTCTCAGTCGTATGTCATAAACTCGTCAGCATTGTAGAATGCTTGATACAATAAGAATCGTTTCAAACGAGATTTAACACCTTGGGCGTTGTTGCATGTTTTATTGAATCAGGCCATTTGTTGATAAAGCGAACCCCTGTCTGTGAAGGCAAGTGTTCGTAAATATCCGTCCTGTGTCTCCCAGTCCGGTAGGTATCTCTGCCTCGTATTTCGTAAGAATGAATGTCTCGACCGCTAGTCATAGCACATTTAAACATACAGAATAATATTGTCTCTAAAATGTAGAGGGTTGGCAGAGTCGGTAGTTACAACCTTTTGAAGGCTGCCTTGTATGACCCTCTGAACTTCAACCGTGGGATTATGCGAACCGCTTGTTTTTTATTTTAAACACCCTGGAAAACTTTTGTGATTAAAATTCGTTTGTGCTTGCTCCCCACAACACTAAACCGTAGGTGAGGTGGGGGTAAATCAAACCCCCACCTCACCCCCCTGTGTTCGTGTTTTTTGTTTTGATACGCCGTCATCAAAATATGAATAGGGCAGTATTTGGTTAAACATCTCACAATATAAATGCCCGAGGCCAGTTTGGAGTAAACATGGTCAATGTGAGTATTCCACGTCAATTCCTGATCCATGAATATTCCAAGGAATTTGCAATTATCAACTTCTTCCGAAATATTGTCATCCAATAAGACGGACGGTCCGTCATTTGGATCTCCTGATTGCATTGCGAAAGTCAGGATCACATTTGATTTTGAGTTTACTTTGAGATTGAGGGCGTTGAAATTCTGTACACAGTTGTTGATGTCAGTAAACGTTTGCCGTTCCAGTTAGTTTTAAAATTTTCTCTGAGACAAAATGTTGAGTCATCAGCGTACTGTACGAGTCTCTCATATAGCAGTTATAACCCTAAGTCATTGGCTTAGATGAGAAAAAGAATTGGACTGAGAATTAATCTATGCGAGACCACAAAACTCAGGTGAATCGGTTCAGAGGGTTTACTTGAGATTTAAACCATTTGTGTTCAGTGGCTTAAAATGAGCTGAGCCACTGAAGGGGCATGCCTCCGATGCCAAACAATTCAAATTTGTTGAGCAGTTTGGCGAGGTCAAAAGAGTCGAATGCTTTAGACAAGTCCAGAAACACACAAGTGGAATCTACCATCCAATCCCTATCCAACTATATCAACTAGACTCACCACCGCGTATATTTTGGACTTATCTTTTCTGAAACCGAATTGATCCTCAGATAGAAGGTTATATTTACTTAGAAACTTAAGCATTCATATATATATATATATATATATATATATATATATATATATATATATATATATATATATATATAAAAGCAGTCAGATGTATATCATCAACTATTTTGCTCAAAACCGGCACAATTGAGACAGGCCGATAGTTATTTGTAGAGAATCTATCATCTTTCTTAAAAATTGCACTGACTTTCGCAATTTTCAGGAGCAAGTGGAAAACTCTTGCTTAGACAGATTTACTAATTGAGATAATGGTCTTACAATATGCATTGAGCATTGTTTAATAAGCTATACGGATAGCAAATTAGTATCGTTTGAGTGTTTGGGTAGGAGCTGCTGGATGATTTTTACAAGCTCTTCCTCAACTAAAGGAGCCAGTACCAATGATGTTACTGGTCTCTGTCTCCGCCTAAGATTAGCTTGCGAAGAAGATGGGCAAGGATTTTGCTCACAAGCAACAGATGCGAAAAATCTGTTCTCGTTCGAAACCTCAGTCCAGTTTATCCCCAATTTTGAGCTTGATCTCTTTTTGAACATTATTTTTATTGTTTATGATGGTCAAGATAGTTTTAGAAACATTTTCAGACGCAATAATTGATTTAAATATATCACATGCTTTCGCAGTTTGGATCACTTTTCTATAAATCCTTTTGTAATTAAAAAAATGTTGAACTTTTCATTTGAACATTTTTTTAATATCGGAGAAAAATTTCAGTTTCAGGCGAACTTTGATTGATTTTGTAGGATAGCTCAAATTGAAATGGTAATTCAAACTCTGGAAAGTATTTATACTGCTGTTCCACGGAATGTAATGGGTTAATAAATGCCTATTTCTCCTTGGAAGGGGAAGTGTTGAAGGAAGCAATGTTACTTAGCCGTGTGCATCTTATGGTTTTAGTAATTTTCGGCTCCCTCTCGTTTTCTTCCACTAATTACAGCCTCTTGGCCGTAATGGTCTGAAATGGCTGTATTGATACAGCACTCATATCAAACACACACACACACTTTAGAAGGCTTGTGATGATGTGATCGATGGCTGTCTGTGTTGTTGCCGTCACACGCATTGGTGTTTTGACTTACAATGCAAGACCAAATGATCTTAAAACATCGATCAATCGTTTTGTATTGTACTTACATTCAAAGCATCGATGTTGAGATCGCCCATCAAGATGAAATCCTGTTTGCGGTTGGTCGGGCTAGTCAAAACTGTTTCGAATTTGGAAAAACGTTTTCTTCATTTCCGCCGGGTGACGTGTAAAATGCAATAACGGTTAACTTGGATTTTGTGTGTGTGTAGTTTGCTTCCGACTGCTTCAAAATCTTTTTTATCGTTGCTTCTGTAAATAACATATGTTCCCAATTCGTCACACGTGACTTGGTGGCAATTTGCGTATATTTATGAAGCCTTATCAAGTTGCTCTTGCAAGACGGTTGGAGCACATACAGAATCGATTCCTGTGATAAATTGGTTGTCGTTTGGAATTTCCATATAGACGGGTTCCTCTCAATGACATTAGGGCTCTTCTGGGACTCCATTAGCTCGCATGCAGAAGGAATGTTCAGGATGTCCTGCTCTTGTATAAAGTCATCACAGGAATGATTGACAGCCCATCTATTCTTAGCCGTATTGATTTCCGCTGCTCTTCTGTAACAAGATCAAGGGAACTTTTTAGTAGGAGATCTACTAGCAGGAACTATGAATTTTATAGTGCTCTGAATAGGATCCAACGCCTTGGAAATGTAGCTGCCCCTCATTTAGACTTTTTGCAGCAAATCTTAATGTATTTAAAGGAAATCTCATAAGTTGTCTGTGTGATGAGGATCTGCCTTGTTAAGTGGTGGCATGTGTTACGTACACACACACACACACACACACACACACACACACACACACACACACGCACGCACGCACGCACGCACGCGCGCACGCACGCGCACACACACACACACACACACACACACACACACACACACACACACACACACACCTCATAATAATCCTGTAATATTTTTAATCTTGTTTTATTGTCTGTTATCTGGGTTTGTAGTTTACTCTTGGTTTACTTGTTAAACACATTTTATATGTATACATATATTTATTTTTATGTATTTATTTTTTATTGTTTATCATTTAGAGTATCTATTATATGCATAATTAAATTTTAATTTCACACTTTTTACCTGTATTTTACGTTATCATTTACTTATTATTATAACTTATTACTGTGTTATTATTAATTATCATATATGTATTATTGTTATTTATTAACTCACACATATATATATATATATATAAATAATTTCAATAAACATTGAATCACAAAAAGTACTTGCTCCGCCGGGAGTCGAACCCGGATCTCTCACTTGCCGGGTGAATTTGCTACCATTAAATTAGGCTATTGCCATTTATACAATTTAATGTAAATAAAAGTCGTTTGACAGGTATTTGGTCTTCCGATCATATGTTAGTTTGCTTATTTAAACGCATATGTGACAGATATGGCCAAATACAAAATAATTGAATCGGAAAAAGTAAGCGCTCTGTGGTATAATGGTAGCACATTCACCCGGCAAGTGAGAGATCCAGGTTCGACTCCCGGCGGAGCAAGTACTTTTTGTGATTCAATGTTTATTGAAATTAAATAAAGCTTTTTTACTATGATTGTACATTGGGTTTACCGTTGGAATTGAAATAATAAATAAATAAATAAGCAGTCGTATTGAATTTTTATTGTGGAAATTTGTACTTTTCTATTTACGTTTAGTTACGTCTGTTAGTTTTGTCCGTTGCTGATAAGTGGGGCTCCTGAAAAAATTGCTTATTTATACATTAAGTTGAGAGTGGTGGCCAGCGCAGCAGTCCGTTGATCACCGCTTCCGCGTAGCTTTCGTGTTGGTGCATGATGCGCACGGGAGGTGTCGGGTATAGAACAGCTGAAGGTGGGTCCGACGAATCTCCGACCTGGCAGCAGACGACAGTGACACACAGGAGGCAGTGCCAGGGGCAGGCGAGGGCGGCTCACAGGAGGCAGTACCAGGGGTAGGCGAGGGCGAATCACAGGAGGCAGTGCCAGGAGCAGGCGAGGGCGACACACAGAAGGCAGTGCCAGGGGAAGGCGAGGGCGACTCACAGGAGGCAGTACAGGGGCAGGCGAGGATGACTCACAGGAGGCAGAGCCAGGAGTAGGTGAGGGCGCCTCACAGGAGGCAGAACTAGGAGCAGCTGGCGGTTGCCCGCGAAGATCTCCTGTTTGACCTTTATCAGGCTCCTTACCAATAGCTCATCCAATCATTTCTTTTTGGGCATTCTAAGGTGCATTCCATGACGGGTGAACCAGCGTCTTCAGATGGCATTGAAGTCCAATAACTCAACTCCTTCATATCTGACCCACAGCTCTTCAATGAAGAAGTTGACGAGGGCTGTCTGCCGGTTCACCAGATGATCCGCAAGTAGGTAATGGCGAAGCGGCACGGTCAAGATCACGACATGGGCTGAGCCGAGGTGGGCGGTGAAGCGCTGTTCCAGGATCTTGGTGATGATGTTGTTGTGATCACCCGCCGCAATGTTGTTAATGCCCGTGATTAAGACCCTACAGCTGTTTGGAGTTATCGGGCCGCTGAATGTGGTGGGTGTCTGGCAGTTTTTCCCCGGCTTACAGACACCGGTCACAAATAGTGTTCACCGCTACTCGCCGCTACACCAGGTCGGCAGGGTGCCGGGCGTGACTGTCCTACATGATTTCTAACACCTGAAAACTCAGATGATGTCTGGTTGCTGGGTGAGATAGTTCAGGCCTTTTTTGAAGTTTTTTTTCTTGTTGGGGTTTTTGGTTGATCTGTTGGCTTTTTGATTGGTTTATGAACTGGATCCTATCTTTTTTAATTTATTTTATTTAACTTTTTTATAGTTATTATTGGGGCTTTGTGTATCTCGGTTCTTACTTCCAGCCACGGCTGTTCATGACTGGATTTCCTACAAGAACATATACTTAGCTGAATTTTCAAGCATTTATTTTCGACTTTCAGCAATTCTAATGTATTTTTAAGGCTGTTTCAAGCTCTGGGCTCACCGAGGACGGACAACTTTAAGAACAATGTACAAACAAACAAAAATAATTCGCTAGCAAAAAATTTCTTTTTTGGGAATTCCTCCACTAGCACTAGCTCACCTCGATGTATAATCGATTTTTAAGAGATTTTAAAGAACTTTAAAATCAGGAGATATAAACTGGCGCTGTCTGACTGGCAAGAACTGTGGTGCGTCTATAAAAACGGATGCAAATTTGACTCGAATGTCAATTGTTAATGAGAAACACACAGGAGCGCATGCCGTCACGATGCGACAGATGAGATCTCCGGGCCACGCGCAGTCAACTTCCTCGTCCACTTTATCTCCAGCGACCTGCTCCACACCTAGCAGTGTTCCTCTTCACAATGTTTCACACTGTCGTCTGTGACTGCGAACTTCTCGCCTCACACTTCCGCGGCGTCCACACCACTCGTCTGCTGCTGCTCCTAGTTAACGCTGTTGTCACGCCGACTCAGCCCGCGACTCCAACTACAAGTAATGTGGAATCCTCATTACCAGACGGCCCTCACCCTAATACGCTAAATCAACTTGTTTTGACTGAGATACAAGCGGAGAACTCCTCTCTGAGGACTCAGGTAGCCGAACTCCGCAAGCAGTTGCATGACGTATTGGACCATACGATTGAGTCGGATAGGCGCCTGCTACAGTTTACTGATGAAGAACTGTTCGTTGTGAATCCCTCGCGGAATGAGACACCCTCAACTTCATCTTCCGAAGCTGAAACTGTACCGATTGAACCCGGCGAGCAGCGGTCATCCGAATGCAAAAACAAACAGTGCAACTGAGGCTTCGCGACCTTGTAAATAGCCTCCAAAACACACATCGAAGTGTTGGAAGCGGAGATCGAAGTACTGAAATCGGGAAAAAGCAGTTGCACTTGTAAAGAGGCGAAAGAGGAAAATTCCACTCAATGGACTGTTTGCAGGAATAAAAAGAATCAAACAATAAAAATACAAAACAAATATGACATATTGAGTAAAACCGCGGAAGTAATTGAAACCATCACTCCTAAAATAACTACTTTAAAAAAATCTAAACATGAAAAAAGCATGAACAAAATAAAAATAAACAAAAACGACAAAAAAAGCAACCCAAGCAGAAAACACGCAACACCGAGACATCTGTTACGCCAGTGGTCTTCTCAACAGTGACTGTCGAGGGGGATAGCATGTTCGCTCTTTGGCTGGACTTGTCCAGTCCCTCGTCACCGCGAAGACGAAGTGTGTTCGGGGTGTGCAAGCTGGGGCCGGCCTGTTGGGTGGGGTTGAGGGCGGGCAGTCCCCTCTTCCGGGAAGCTGCTGTGTCCTCATTGCCGGAGCGATGACGTCGGAGCCGGCGAATCATCTCCAATCTTTCAGCACCTGGAGCAGCAGATCATCGTGCGCACCTCCACAGCGAAGGTCGTGGGTGTCGACGGTGCCATATCGCCACGACCTCTCCACCGACCACCCCCCATAAAACAAGCAGACTAACCTGGTCAACCACTACATCAGGGAGTTGTGTGCCAGATGTGAAGGATCCGTATTGCTGGACTTCAACACCATCGGGAGGCGGCACTTCCACTCGCGCCATGGGCAGCATCTGACAATGGGAGGGAAAGCGGCTACTGGCTCGACTTGTGGTGGATGGTTTGAGGAGGGCAAGCTCCGTCTCTGTGGGCCGGACACAGCCGCCACCATCTTTGCCTCTGCCGTCATCTGCTGCCCCAGCTGGTCTCCGAGCATCGCCACCGCGGAGCCGCAGTCTCCGCCGACACTGTCGCCGGGGTTGACTACTGACACTGCGGTTCCCTGTGTGCCACCCAGTCCGACTACACCTTGGACACTACCCCACGACAGCTACGCAGATGCAGTAAGATCTTCATCTCCAAATGCTGTTTTTTTAGGGACCCACTTGGAAACAGCGGACAAAATTGACTAACAAAACTCAATTAAAACAAACAAACACTCAAAAAACAAACTGAATTCAGACTGCTTCATCAAAATTCTCAATTTGCAACCAACAAACTGGACCAAATTAACTTATGTGCGAGGATCTGAAAACTGATCTGCTTGTAGTAACCGAAAGTGGTTTCAACATGGAGAACATCGCACTGTGCAAAATCCCAAAATTACAAATTGGCTTCCGCGTTTTGTCGAAACCACTCCAAAGGAGGAGGAGTTGCTATTTTTCTTAAACAAAATCTGTTATCTACAACCTTTTCCGATCCAAACAATCAACCGAAAAAGATTTTGAAGCAGTCGGATCAAACTTCAAACGACACAATCAAAATTACTCCGTGATCGGAATTTATAGGTCTCCCAGTGGTAATGAAGACATCTTTTTTTCTAAATTCGAAAAATTATTGACATGCCTGACTAAACAACGTCAAGAAATTTGTCGTGATGGGGGATCTCAACATAGACGCCTTGATAACACTCACCATTCCACAATTCGATTAGTCGATTTACTAAGGTCATTTGACCTGGAGTTGCTAGTCAAAACTCCGACGAGAGTGACGGCTACAACAAAATCGGCTATCGACAACATCATAACCAACCACCCAAGTGTCGCAGTGTATGTGGTGAATACAGCTATTTCAGACCACTATGGCCAAGAAGCCATCATTAGTGGGGTACAATTCAAAAGGGAGCCCCAAAAATTAAACAAACAGTAAGAGACATAAGGCCAGAAAACATTGCTCACCTCAACATTTCCCTTTCTAACGAAAGATGGGATTTTCTAAATTCATTTCAACTGTAGAGCAGCAATTTAAATTGTTTAACGACACTCTAAATTTCCACATTAACATCTGCTGCCCTACAAAAACGATCAATGTTTGCACACAAATAAAAAAAAAACAACTGATCACAAGGGTATTTTAGTTTCTAGAGAGAAACTAAAATTCTTCTCCGAAGTTTATAAAAATACTTCAAGCGAACAATTCAAAATTTTTTTCAAAAAATTATAAAAAAATATACAGGAAAGTGATTCAAGCCGCAAAAGCATATGATGTCTCAAAATCCATTCTCTCTTCCAAAAACGTTTCAAAAAACAATTTGGGGCATCATTAACAATAAAACAAAAGCTCACAAAGAAATTAAAATTAAAATTGGGGATAGGCTTGTGGAGGACGAAACAGAGATTGCCAATCAGTTCAATGGATTTTTCGCATCCCGTTGCTGGTGGGCAGGGTCCTCGGCCATCTGAACCCCAAGTACGCCCCTCGCGAAGACAGAGCCCCACATCGTCAATGGCGTTGGCTCCTGTCGTTGAGGATGAGCTTCACCGAATTATTCAGCAGCTCCCAGCCAAAAAATCAAATGACCTCAATCTAATGTCCCCGTGGCTCATAAAAAAATGCTGCAAGCATTTAGTGAGACCTTTAACTCAATTGGTAAACTATTCATTCCAAACAGGAGTGTTCCCCTCTCTCCTGAAAATTGCTAAAGTTGTTCCAATTTTCAAGAAGGACGACCCAACTTCAATCACTAACTACCGGCCTGTCTCAATTTTGCCAGTGCTGAGCAAAATTTTTGAAAAGCTTTTTCTTATAAGAATGCTTCGGTTTTTGGACAAATGCAATCAGCTCTCAAGTGAACAATTTGGATTCAGGAAGGGCAAATCGACAACAGACGCAGTCGTGAGTCTTGTCGATATGATTGTAGAGGGGATTGAATGTCGTAACCACTCAATGAGTGTGTTCTTAGACCTGTCCAAAGCATTCGACTGCGTTGACCACGGTACGCTGCTTGACAAAACTTGAGTCCCACGGTATTCGAGGCGTGCCTCTTAAATGGCTTTTGTTCGTTTTTAACTCACAGATCCCAAGTTGTTCAGATATCTAGCAAGTCGTCCAAACAAATAGAACTGAGTTACGGAGTCCCACAGGGATCCATCCTCAGTCCTGTGCTTTTCCTGCTTTACGTCAATGATCTTAAATCATCGCTTCTGCATGGAAAATTAGTGCAGTTTTGCCGATGATACGAACTCTCTGTTTCAATGCAACATCAAGTGAAGCGTTGGAACAACAGGCTTATGTTGATATCAACAACTGTGTCCAATACTTTCACAGCCTCAATCTTACAACAAACTCTTCAAAAACCAACGTTTTGAAATTTTGCCTTGCGCACCGCAGGGCAACCAGTGTGGGCCTGCCATTTTGTTAGATGACTCCACACTGGAAGAAGTCAGCTCTTCAAAATTCCTAGGAATGCACCTTGATCGAGGGCTGACTTGGAATGAGCATATTGACTATGTTTGCGCCAAAGTCTGCTCTGGAATTTTTGTTCTGAGATCTTTAGCCAAATACTGCCCGAGTCAGGTACTGATTACGGCGTATTATTGGACTGATTTACCCCCATCTGTCTTACGGTGTGGTCCTTTGGGGAGCTTGCGCAAACACACAGTTTTCAAAGAGTATTCAGACTTCAAAAAAAAAGCAATTCGAATAATCGCCAAAATCAAATTTTGAGAGTCGTGCAGGGAAGCTTTCAAGAAATTGCAGCTGTTGACTCTGCCGTGCCTCTACATTTGGAAACAACTTTTTTTTGTATGAGTAAATGTGCCTTAACCAGAGGCCGAGAGGGACATACACATGTATGAGACACGTGGGAGTGCTAACTACCGAACTGGGAGACACAGAACGGTGGTTTATGAGCGCCTGCCCTCGCAGGCGGGTGTTCATTTCCTCAACAGACTGCCCAATTCAATTAAAGATGCCCCAACGCCTAAGGCGTTAAAGACTCGCCTTAAACGCCTATTGGTGTCACAAGCATTCTATAATGCAGGTGAGTTTTTGTTGGCATTCGACTGGGAGACCGCCCAATTAGAAGACTGACTCCGCAGTACTAAGTGGGTAGCATTGCGATGGATGAAAGAGGCGTAACTGCAAAATTGTATGTGTGAGTGTGTATTGTTTGTATGAATGTTAGAAATTTTTAAAAAAACCCCATGACGTTTGCCATACAATGTAAATATTGTCTTCGCAATAAAAAAGATTTGATTTGATTTGATTTGATAATTCGGGGATTCCCGCAAAAGAGCCTGACGCTGTCGTGGTGGATTCCCCGTCCCATAATCGTGATCTTTGACGTTTCAGTTGCAACATTTCTCATTTGTTTCGTGAAGTGTGTTGTGTTTGGTTGACGTGAATTGTTAAACATGTATTTTTCTATAGTGATAGATAATAAAAAAACAGAATTACTTTTGGAGATACCAAGACTGCCAAGACACTTAAAAGCCGCTAATGTTACTGCTACTGATTGGGTGTCTCTAGATTTTTTAAAGTTTATTGTAGAATAGTATTTTACAGGATCTCTTTCAAATCTTATGATTGCACTGAAATTGTTCATGACAGTTTGCGTGTCCGTAGCTTCATGTGAGAGGAGTTTCAGTAAATTAAAATTTTAAAATATCTATTTTCGTCATACAAAAATGACCCAATCGCGGCTTAGCAATCTTGGCATATTAGCCATCGAAGACGAGGCAATACAAAATATAAATTTCGATGAAGTTATTGCTGAGTTTGCAGCTGTCAAAGCTAGAAAGAAGAAATTAGAAGAAATTTTAATTGTATAACAATTCCTTTTCTGTCTTAGTTATTATTGTTTTTATATTTCTTCAATATTATAAATAATAAATGATCCATAACCTTTATCATATAAAATGTATTGCTTTTTACTTTCGACGGGGTGACACCACCAACTTCCGCACCGGGTGCCACCCAAGGTAGCTTCGCCACTGTGTATACGCATGTGGTATTTTAACCATACACATATTAATTCAAATGTAAATTTTCTATTACATTCAGATTTATCAAGAAACATAACATAGGCATATAATAGTCTGCCTTACGTAACAGATAATTGATGTATACAGACTGTTGGCACCCATGCACAAAACCGTAGTTAGTGATGACAGCATCAGAGAGCACCAGTGATGCTCGGCCTAACTCACTGCGCCGTTGCCAATAACGGCAGACAGCCGCATATGCTGACGACCCAATGCCTTCTTATATAAGTATTTTATAATAAGTAGTATTTTGAATTTAAAATATGGTAATGTATTATTTTTTTACCTAAATAAAATACATGCCAAATTCCGTCAAAACCTATCAACTAGATTTTGTGCTATTGAGTATTATACATCTAAACACCCAAATGTCCAAAGTTCCAATCATCATTCTTCACAAACTTTCTTTTGAACAATACTTGCAATGACATGTACTCTCTTGAAAACTTGTGTTAATTATTATGTGAATTCAAATCTTCTTATTTCCCTTTTGTATCAAAATAACACAGTAACCCCTGTAAAATAAAGCTAACATTAGTTGAAAATTGTAATTGGACTATAAAAGAGCTACTTACGCAAAATCCCGTGCAAACTATTAATAGTTAATCGAAAACATCAACAATTAAACTACTAAAAGATACTCATAAAGACGCAGAGAAGCTTGTATCTAAGGTTTTTATAACGACCCCTTCCCCTAACCAGCTAACTATAACCGACGCCTTTGATTGGCCTCCGACTATCCAATCACAAGGCCAGAGAGAACAATATTGCAATCTTCAAACTGCCCCTATTGTAATACCTTTATCAAAGTGGACTACCAGAAAACTTGTTGTCTTACTTTACCATTCCTACATCCACACAGCCTTTCTTGAGAAATTACATTATTTATTTTACCTATATTATGACATCACTAATTAAATTATAAAATATTTTCGCATGTATTTTCTCTCATCGATATTTAGTAATTAAATTTTAAATTGCCTGTGTATTTTTAATGCTACATACACCATCAAAATGTGATTGCTGAAATTGTTATTGTGACTCCAAAGAATCATGTAGAAATACATACATTGACTTACTTATTGCCAATTAAGATTGTAACTCACACTGCAAGTTAGATCTCCTTATTTTAAAACAATTGATTTGAGATTTCTTATAATTTATAATCAAATGATTTTGATAAAATCAATGCACTAAGATGGAAAGTATTTTTTTATATTAAATTCATATCTCCTTAAGATCAACTTTCCTGAATGCAGGAACAGTACACACGTTTATGATAACTACATGTGATATGCCTGTAATTTTACGTGGAATTACAAAAAAGGGTTACTACTTTTTCTGTGCTTAAAGGGCTATGGATGTTAAACCAAAAATATTTTCCACACTCAAAATCGGTTGTACAAAATTCATACTTGACTTCATTGTTGTATACTCAATTGTTTACTTTTCTGCATGCTCATACTTATTTTTAGGAACTGACACCCTGAAGTATGACCATCAGACCAGAGGTTAAGGAGCAATATAATACTACTAGTTAAGAAAACAAAACAACACTAAAACAGATTAAATATAATTGGTTGTTTGAGGTAGAAACAAATAACGCTTTTTGAGACTGGGATAAAATAAGTATACAAGTACTGTTTTGATATGTTTATTCATGATATGGATGTATTAAACCACAGTTGTTAAACAGAATATTACTCCCCACATTCATTTAACTTCAATTGTTTTATTTCATACCTGCATTTTCTAGATTTAATAATAAATTTAAATTCTTAATAATTCAAAATATTATTAAACAAATTTCTATCAATATTTACAAAAATACTGTTTAAAAATAACTTAAACATTATTTATTATGTTATCTTATTATGTTATAACTTTTAAAAAATCAACACTTTATATTGCTAGATCTCCCTTTGTCATCCTCAAATAAAAAACAACTCTAAACAATATTTACTACTGCATCTGTTGCAAAAAGAATAATATAAATATTGTTCCTCCCTTGGCCGAAGGATTGCAGCACTTTTCAGTCACAACTGGATGAGGATTGAATTGTATAACTGTGCAATACAGTGGGCCACACATGGTGACCTGACGAGCTGAACAAAAAAACAGGGAGGACCATTACGAGTGGCCCGGCGAGCTGAGCAACAGGACGTAGTCATAAACCTGCAACCTGACCCAGAGAACACCTATGACCACCTATAAGCTAAGAGAACAATGAAATAAGTTTGATGATGTAAAGGATACAAATTTTTAATACTGAATTGGTTTCCGGTCAAAGGTGTAAGAGTTAGGTCTACTAAGAAGAGAGATACTGTAAACTGGCATACACTACAACTAGTAAAGCTAAAAAAGTATTGCTGAAGGAAATAAAGTCTTGTATTCTAGTTGTGTCAACTAGGTTAAAATGTATGAATGGACCATACAGAATTCTTTGTAAAGAAAGGTATGAAGACTGGATGCAGCATGTTTTTCTACCAGTTCAGATTGTTAAATATCAGCCAGAGATGTGTTGTTGTTACTAATCCCAATAAATAAATGTTGGAAGCACACTCCACTACAAAGAGAGGGATGTTGGATGCCAGAACTTCCTCACAGCTCAAAAGATCCTAGAGGAAAGAAACAAATGCCTCTGTCGAACGGGTAAACTTACTAGGACAGCGTGCAATGGCTGGCCACCTTATGGAACCCAATTTTCCATTATTATAGTTAGAAAGAAAGAAATTTACCTGTTTATGGTCAAAGCATCAAGAACATCTATCACACCCTTCCTTATATGTGTCTTGTACAACCTTTAGATTCATGTTTATTCTCATCACGTCTATTAAATAAAGATTAGTTAAAATCTGTAAAGTTGGTCAACCTGTTGGTAGATGTTACCAATATATCATTTTGCGCACAGAAGTTTTCCCCTTACTACCTAAAGTGTGCCCAAATTTTAAACACTGAGTTTAAACCCAAGCATCACGTTACAGGTCAATTTCATTAATTTTTACCTTATCAAAATAATTGAAACACCACTGAGTATGCTACTTAAAATCTGTCAATAATCTCCTATCCTCATATCAATGTAGCTCTTGGACTATAAAATCAGTCATAGCATTATATCAGCTTGAAGAGGATATTACTTCCATGGCAATCTTAACTGCATTCTTACATCTTACAAAGAAATTAAAATCACTTAAAATTCAAGACAGCGAAAAAGTAGTTTACCAGTTATACAACAGTAAGATGCTCGATTTTAGAAAAAGCATAAGAGCATTGGAAAGACAGAACAATAAAAACCTAAGAATACCAACTGAGGACTGTCCCAAGAATCTGAGCTTTTCATTCTTTTTTTTCTCAAATGACTTCACACAGTACATTCAAGACTATAACAAGACACTTGTTTGATGATGACGCATAGCTGCTACTGGACAGAAAGACTTCTGAACAACTTGAAATAGGAGCATATGCAGTCCTGAATATGGTCATTCAACACTGCCACAGCAATTACCTGGTTGTAAACAAAGGGAAAACTAAAAACTAATTCTTGGAAAACATTGAAGAACAGTGAGAGTCTATTATATTACATCTGGCAGAAATCAGTTCAGCTCCATTATATATCTAGGTGTAACAGTTAATGGTGTCATTTGGACGCTGCATATTATTCCCTCTGCAACAAGCTTAGTGTGGGGATGTATATAACATAGAGGATCAAAAGCATAAGTGATACAACAAAACGTAAATAAACTATTTTTCCTTTTTGAATCCACCTTTGTTATAGAATTGCAGTCTGGAGAAATACCAAATTCAAAAACTTACAAAGAGTTCTGGTCCTTCAGAAAAAAACATTAAAGATTATAAGCAATCTGTAGATATCAGGACACCAGCAGCAATGACATACAATGTTTATCTCCACAACATAATGCATGCTTCCAACTGCTACTTGCTTGTTCACAATGACAGCCTGGTGGAAAAGAAGCCAAGTTACATGGGTGCCCTATGTTACAAGATATTCAACAACTTACGCAAGGAGCTAAGCAGACTAAAACACCACAAAATCTAAATTACTCAAAGACCAAAATTTCTAAAGAACTGAAAACCAGACTTGAAGACAATCCATCCATTTCATACACTAAATAAATTATTCATCTAGAGGGAGCTTCAACAATCACAACATTCAACAACTTTAACTGTCATTTTAAATTAAACATATGAGTATCTGTACTGCTTTGTACTCTGGGTGTATTGCAGATCTAGATAATATTTTTAATAAAAAATGTTTTTGACTTTGACAACTGATGAAATTGTACTTTAGTAAATTTATTATACTTAAGTGACAACAATATTTCTTGTAGTACAGTTTTTATACAATGTTTAACTGTTTTACAGCAATATTGGTAAGATGAATACAATGTTAATAAATGTATCAAAATTGTAATACATTTAGGAGAGTAAACCACACATTTTTATACTTTCTTACATTATTTAAAGTCATTGTTTTTATTTTCTATTGAAAATAACAGGATTTCTAGTCTATAGTCTAGTATACACAGGATTAAAATTATATCTCATATAACAAGTAAGATGGCTAGTTACTTCGACTAGACATCTTCTAAAGGAAGGCCTCTTGACTTTAAAAGCACCTTTTCTATCATAACCTAAAGATACACTTATAAGTAAAACTTCTGCTTCTACAATACAAAAACTGTACACAAAACATCTTCAAACACTTCAAAAATAGCAACCTCTTCACTATAGGATCTGTACATGATTTTTTAGGAATACACCTTGTTTTCTTTCCTGTTTCAGGATATTAAATTAACACTATTAACAACATTATGCCTAGGTGTAGATGCTTGTACTGTAGTTGTTTCCAACAGGTTCTGCTCACTTACTACTCTTCTCAAATGTTCACTAGTACCTAAAACATACATGCATAAACTATATAACATTCAACTGTTTAAAAACAAATCTTTCTTCGTGGTGATTAATTCAAGGTGGCCACCATTGGAATCTCAGAAAGTATAAAATTTGCAGCAAACTTTAAGTTAGGTTCTTTAATTTATTTTTATGCTTATTAGAATTGCGTGGTTAAAATTTTAAAATTCTGTCAATATTCTGTAAACTTAGAAATTTTTTTAGAAAAACTCCCACTTTTCTCTGACAGATTTGAGTTTAACATACAATTCTTTCTTGGAGTTACTCTGTTATATTTAACTGTTTTACCGCTAGGAGCACTGAAAGTTTCAGAAACTCCCTTTTCAACCGTTATTAAAAAGGCATATTTTACCATTCACAAACAAAACAAATTTAACTCGGAGAGCAACATTTTTTCATTACAATGTGGAATGTATGGGCTATTACTCAATCTGGAAAGTGATATTCAGAAAGTCAGCGGCTTCCTGAGTGTTGTCTGCCGGAGCTCCATCTTGTTGGAACATAAGTTGTATTCTCACATTCAGAAGCAAATCAGCAATAGTGGGAAACCAAACTTCTTAAACTAAAATAGCAAGCTCCTGTTAGACTCCCATGGTAAAAATGGACATCCAAGACACGATTAGCCAATATGGCACACTATTTATGGAAAATCTAACTTTTTGATCATGCTTTCTTCAACCGGAGGTGTATAAAATTTATAATTATGTTTAGTTGGAATAAGTTTCAATTTTATTATTTAAACTAGTTCAGTTTGCATTTCTCTTCTCTAAAATAATCATTAAGCTGGCCTAAGTTTTACTTTGAACCCCGACGTTAATTTCTCATTGACCAATTGACATGGCATAGTCTGATAGTTTAGGGTAGCATTTGCACGATGGATATTGTGTGCCATCGGTGTCGTTCTTGATATGACCTGTTCTTGTGCGGTCTCTCTGAACAAAGTGCGGGCGTTGTTTCGATTAGTTCTGGGGAATTTCTTTTGGTCCGAGATAAGTGACTCCTGCTTGTACCATTTGTCCTCCCCCCACGCCAAATAGGATAGCGGTGACTCCAAATGCCCATGCACCCATGGACACTGAGTCTCGATGCTGTGAGAGCTCAGTGGAGGATCCAAGCCAGAGGTACTGCCCCGTGTGCTTTGTCATCAATGTTAACTCTTATCTGTAAATTCTCCTGAATCACTTGTCTTTTTTTTAATGTTTGAACTTTTTCAGAGTCCATTAGTCCAGAGTCTAGCTGTTTTTTAGTTTATTATCACACAACACACTATACAGGAGAATATTTCTGTTGACCGGTAATGGCTGTTAACGGTTAAACATAGCATTATTCAAAAAATTAGTCTCAAACATAAGTGTAGCTTGACCAGCAAGACCCTTGGAACAATACCAATAGTTCACCCTCCTTTTTTTATTTTTATTTTTTTGCCTGAGGGAAAAGGATAGTTTGTCCCCGCGCTTAGTCCTAAAAGGACCTTTGCACCTCCTTTACTTAAATTTGTGTCCTTAAAGTCCAAGGCTTTTGCAGAAGCCTATCAGAATTGAGGGCTCCTGTTCTCTGATATCCTTGGGGCTGAGGAGATATGCTCCAGGAATCTTTTCCGAATTTCTAAGATGACAGGACAATCTAACCAAATATGCTCTGCTCATTCCTCCTCTTCTCCACAGAGTCTACATTCGTCAGTCTGGCTAAGGCCCACCCTCATAAGATGTTTCCTTAGGGAGCCATGTCCTGTCAACATCCCTAATATCAGTCTACTATCCTCCTTACTCTGATCCAAGGGAGCTGCTCACCCTTTAACGTAAGAATAGATAAATATCTTGGATAGTCTTAATCCTGAAGCTCTACTCCAATTAATGTTTCTTATCCTCTTTTCCCAATCTCAAACAAGAGCTTTGCTGTTGGAGAAAGCTATTCCGCAACCTGGCTCAGGCCCCACCATTATAGCTCTGCTCCCTTTTTGGCAAGGATGTCTGCTTTTTTATTTCCATGAATGCCCTCATGACCTGGCACCCAACCGAGTGTTACTTTGTTATTCATTGCCAGCTCAGCTAGAGCATTCTTACATTCCCAGACTGCTTTTGAGTTAAACAAACAGGTATCAAGTGCCTTTAGTGCAGCCTGACTATCAGAAAGTATTAAGTATTTTAATCCTTTTGTCCTAATTTGTATGAGTCTTCTGGAGCATGAGTCTATTGCCATGACTTCCGCTTGGAAGACAGTGGCATTTTTTCCCAGGGGCACTGCCATGTTAACTCCTGGTCCGTATATTCCGTATCCTGCCCTAAGTCAAGGCGTGAACCATCTGTGTAAAACTTCAGGACTCCTTTTGTAGGGTAGGCCTCCTTTTTAATCCATCGATAGAGACCGTATATGGTTTGTCAAAGGAATATTTCTTAACCATTGCTTCTGACACATTAGCATTTCAGCCTCAGGAAATTCCTGCTTATCTTCATGTGACCTTCTAAGGAGGTAGTATTTATTACCTATGTTCCTAGAAGCTTCATTGCGCTTAGAGCGGCTGAAGCCGCTCCTGCCCCAGTGTATCCCAGGACCACTTCAATTGCTACTGATGGGCAGGAGCTCATCGCTCCTGTAACGCTTAAGCAAGCTAGCCTTTGAAGACTCTGTAGCCTTTTAGCAGCTGTTGTTTGTTCTACTTTCAGCAGCATATGTGACCATTGGTTTTATTATAGTTTCATAGGTCCAGTATATCATTTTGGGTTTCAATCCCCATTTAAATCCAAATAGTCTCTTACAAGCTCCAAGGGCCATTGTTGCTTTGGATATTATGTTCTCAATATGTGAGTTCCAAGTGAGCCTCTATCCAAGGATTATACCAAGATATTTCACTTCCTTTATTTGTATTCTTCTGATTCCTTCCAGGACGGGTTGTGTTAGCTGGAGCTTTCTTTTCCTGGTAAAGGTTATCATATTTGTTTTAGATAGGTTGATCCGTAGACCTTCCCCATGACACCAGTTGCTTATGAGGTTTAATTCTTCTTGAATTAAACGTTCCAGCGTGCCTTTCTTTTTTCCTTTGACCATAAGCACTAGGTCGTCCGCATAGCATAGTAGCCTTGTTCCCCTCTTCTCTGCTTTCCTAAAAAGATCATCTACAACCATCGCCCACAGGAGAGGAGACAGAACTCCCCCCTGGGGCAGCCTTTCCGGGCCGTGATTGCGGCAGATTCGTCTCCGTACTTTAACTTTACTTGTCTGCTTTTTAGGAGGGCTACTGTCCATTTGACTACATCTGAGGAAACTCCAAAATGTTCCATAGCAGTCTCCATGGATTGATATGCAACTGGGTCAAAAGCTCCTTCAATGTCCATAAAGACGCTGAGATGATACAGTAATCTACAGAGATCATACCAACAGGTAGCTGATCTATTTAATGATAGATTTCAGAACAGATAACCCATCTCAAAACATGCAGCCACATTCTGACATTTCAAAGAATTTGGAAGTGTACAAAAATTGTCCATGCAGTGGTAGACCTAAAACAAAGACCTGTGATGAGATGGCTATTAAAGTGCTTCATTCTTTCGTTGAAGAGACATACTCTTCAATTAGAAAAGTTGCTACTGAGCATGCCATAAGCAATAGTTATGTGGTTAATATTTTAAAACAAAACAAATACCACCCTCAAAAAGTAAAACTTGTGCATGACTAACTGAAAATGATTTTGATAGGCATATCGAGTACTGCGATACAAAGATACGAAAATTGGATGCAGACCCGAATTTTGTGAACATAGTTTTTACTGATGAAGCAATTTTTATGTTAAATGGAAATGTCAATTGACAAAACAGTAGATATTGCACTGATACAAACACTCACTGGATAATAGAGACCCACACCCAGCATCCCCAAAAGGTGAATGTATGGGCAGGCATTATTGGACAAAATATTATATGATTCATCACAACATGTTGGTTAATAGAATTATCCCTGTTATCATGAATGTAGAAGGATTAAACTGAGATTCTGTTTAGTTCCAACAAGATGGGGTGCCCCCTCATTATGTAGTAGACGTACGTAATGTTTGGAGAACGATGGATAGGTCGGAGAGGTGCAGTTGAATGGCTTGCTAGATCACTTGACCTGTCACCTTAGGACTATGTTTTATGGGGTAATTTAAAGAGCACAGTTTATGAGACCAAGGCCCTCTAACCTAAATGACATAACACAATGAATACATGAAGCAGCAGGCATGTCTGCTGAAATCTTATGAAATGTTTAGGATGGCTATCGCCTTGCTCACTGTCAAACTGCCAAGGGAAAACAATTTGAACATCTATTGTAAAAAAAAGTAAGTTGTAACGATAACCTCATCTGGAACTACTGAAAGTTTTATTATTTTGTGACATGCAGAACATTTTCAAAAGGCTCCTCTAGACCCTTTCCAAATGTGGTGTAAAGTCATTCACAATTAGAAAAAATTTTTTTGTATGCTGTGAAGTTTTGTGGGTTTCATTATTTTGTCTAACACAAGGAATGTCATCTGAGCTATGTTCAACAAGATCAAGTTTGTAACTTTAAACCTCTGCCATTTTGGCTAGGGTGAATCTTTTGAGGCCGGGTTTGCGGCAATGTGCTCTCCAAATAGAGACCTATAATTTAATGTAAGACCTGTAGAGACCTGGTCCTATGCTCCCAGCTAAGATTTTCTTCTGACTCCTTGTGGACCATCCCCAGTACGATGGAAGAAAAAATTGATATTTAATTTAAAATGTAGATTTTTGGTATAGTAATTATGTATAACATTTTGTTGCTGTACATGCAATAGTTAAAAAAATTATATACCGTTCCCGTGACTTTTTGTACACCCTGTATATACAGGATGATTCACGAAGACATGTAGAAAATGTGGGAGCTCATTCTAAATATAAAAATAATTTAAGAAAGTTTATATAAACATTTTGGGAAAGTATTACTAACACTAATAATTATACAAAAGCATTACTAAGAAAACTAGAGGCGTATTTTGCTTATCTTACACTAGAATTACACTATCTATCATCTTTTCATTGCTTCTTTTTTGCAAGTATTTCCATTTTACTTCCACACGGTTTTTACTCCAAGAAGACATGAGCACAAACAGAAATATAGCTTATTATTACATAAAATATTATAAGGTACTAAACAACTCACAATGTACTGTGGGGGGCTGTTGAAGCAATGCTTCAGTCTCGGGCTGATCCAGTCTTTCATGAGAGCTGTATGGGGGAGGTGGCCCTTCTCTCGGGGGTACAGAAATCACCTGCTTTAACAACACTTGTGTCATTACAATATTATAATAAAGTTTGGCTAGGAGGGAGAGCTAGAACCATAGCTTGTTTCAGATTGTCCCCAAACTCAGTATGAACCTGGCCTCTGCTGCTGTTCTACCTTGGTTAGATTGAATATTTAAAACGTGTGCTGAACTATAAAATCTTTTCCATTGTGAGATGCATTCAGTAGTAATGTTTTTATTGACAAAACTCACAAACCAATTGAATTTTATAAAAAATGTTGTGAGGTGTACACATACGGTATTATAAGTGAAAGTACAGTGAGTAAATGGGAAATGTGCCCACATTTGTTCAAGATGAAGATTGTAGGTGTTTTTGTTACTGATAAACTGACAGATAAATCATTAAAAAGATTTTGGAATATCACTACTTCACAATGAAGCAGCTCTAGTTTCAGTAGAGTATTATAATTATTTTGAGAGCAACTAATATAACCAGAATTCAATATTAGGGGCAGTATGAAAAAGGGATAAAAACAAACCTTTTAGGGTTAAAAAAATGAATTTTAATTTTTTCTATTTTAAAATATTCTCCATTTTATTTTCTTTAAAGAAATATATGACGCTATATATGTGACAAATCTTTTGCCTACTTAAAAAAATAAAAACCAAATGCATGACATGACATTTGGGGTGTCTGATCTGCAACCTTCTGTACGATGTAATGCAATTATAGAATGGTTCACTTGTTATAGTGTAAATTTAATAAAGCCCAACTAAATGGAGATACTTATAGGCAAACCAAACCACTACCAAAGGCTGTTTGTGAGGTGATTAAATCTACTTATGAGGACCTAACAAACATAAATTTATTATTTCGCTGCCTCCACGGTCAAACCCAGAATCCGAACAAAGGCTTTAATGCCTCTATATGGCAAAGATTGCTAAAAACAGTATTTGTAGGCCTTGATACTCTCAAATTAGATGTTGCAGATGCTGTTATCTGCTTTAATGATGGATCCAGAGGAAAAGCTAATGTTCTGAAAAGGCTTAACATAAATCCTGGAAAGTTCACAGTTTTAGGTCTAAAGCGAACCGACTTAGAACAAATAAGAAAAGCTGAAAAGGAAGTAAAAGAAGAAAATGGTGCTAAGAAGAAATCTAAAAAGTAAAAACAGCAAGATAAAGATAAGAAAGCTACTGTCCAGGTGGTTTTTAGTGAAAAAACCCTATCCGTAACTTTCAAATGTGTTTTTTTTTTTCGAAAACTTTGTTTTTCTTAGTTTAGGTACATATATTTAAAAAAACTGTCAGAGATACAAGAATGAAATGTAGCATACAGCTAAAAGACCATTGTGTGATACTCTCCTAGCAGATTTATTAAAGTATGTTGAAAAATAAATGTATTACTTAGGCCTAATAAATATACAATTTAAAAATTAATGACATTTTTCTTTTTTTAATTTTTTGTAGAAATAATAAGTATTTTTAACATATTGCGCTGTAATAGGTCAATAATAATGTAATTGGGAAGTGATACAAATTTGGAGCAGATAGCTCATGTAGTTTAGAAGATAATTAATGAATGAATGAATGAATGTTTATTCCATCAACTGCACATAAAATACACTTAAAATTAATGACAATAGTAAAGCACTAAACAGAATTGTTTTGAAAACAAAAGTTTACTAGTTATCTAGCTAAGATATTACTTAAATAATTAATAAGGAATAAAGCCTGCATGGGCATTCAGCCTGTGCGCAAATGCCCACAGGCATCCAGGCATCAGGGGTTTAATGGTTCCTAAAGTTGAGCTTGACACCCCATTGTTTGAAACTATGGACTTATAACACGAATAACAAGCCTATTAAATTATCAGGCTAGTGAAATGATAAAGATTCTCAATTTTGCTGATGCCTCCTTGATTTTATTCTTAATTTTCTTGAAATTTCAAGAAGACTACTAATTTTTCTTTAACTAACATTCTTTTCGAGAACCTTTAGTAAAATTTTATAAATAAGAATAATTTCAAAGTTTCTAATTGAGATTATACAACAGTTTAGAAAAGATCTAGCACATTTTGAAGCCAATCCTGATTTGTAGGCCTAGGTCCCGAGAATATGTATAGTTTCAAGTTTGATGCAATTAACACTGTGTAATCCTGTATGGGTCTACTCTGTATGGTTCTAATGATACGGATGATTAACAATATAAATATAATTTGAGATTGAAAGTACGAATAAATTTAATGCCATAGACAAGTAGTAATTATATACTTTTTTATTTATTATTTTATGATTCTTAATAATTTAAGCGCACACTAGTGTCTTTTGTTATTATATTTGGATTCAACAAACAATACCTTCAGTTTGATAACTCAGCTATGTATATTTCAAAGTATTAGAACAAACTAAAGTGAGCTAAAATAGTAATAATTCAGTAGTTAGTTAATTAGTAATTAATAATATATATTTTAAAATCATGAGATTTGCAATAAAATTCACTTCTTAAAATCAGAAGTACCGACTGAATTTCTCATATTTTAACTAAAACTTCAATAGATTAAATAAGGATGAAATATTAGCAAGTTTCTTAGATTTGCATATAGGTATATGTATTCAGACTACTCACCTCACAGTAAGGGGGTGGGTCTATGGCGTGGCCCACAATCTGAACACCATTGTTGATATTATATGTGACTAGGAAATCTCTGTCACGGGAGTATCTTTGGTTTAAAATGGCATCTAGATCGTATAGTGGTGTATTCTGAAAAAAATATTAAATAACTTATACTGAATATTACAAATCAGTTAACTCTCAACAGTGTTGAGTAAGTACAGTAACAATGACCATAGTTATCTCAATACCACACAAGGTTATTGTAATGTTATGCTAAAGTTAATAAATATATTGCAGACTGCTGTTAACACCAATAATTTAGTATAAGTAACCAATAAAACTAGTTATTTTGCTGTAGAACAGTCTAAGTATCATCTAACTCTACTTAATTTTTCTTTCCACAATAATTCAGAAATGTTAAAACTTAGAGTAATCATGCCAATACTAAAAACGCGATTTTTAATTCAAATTAAAACTATCAAATGGACTATTACAAGGTAGACGTACTCAATACCACGTGCCATAATAGGCATCGCTGATGTTGCATGCAAAATTTAAAATCTATAGATTTCATTTCATTCTCTAGATGTCCTACGGACAGAAAAAGCAAAAGAGTTGACATGCAAAATTTTTAAATCTTTCTCGGAATATTTTGCCACATAATACACTCAGATTTTTATTTATTAAATCGGGTTTCATATCAGTGTTTAAATAATACTCTACATACCACGTCAATATAAAATGATGTTTCATGTGTTAGGATAGTCAGACTACATGTGTCAATATGTTACATGTTTGAATTAAACCACAAATGGAGAAACGAGAACTGTTAAATCTGAGAGAACATCGATGGAGAAAGGTGTTCCCAAGGATCTTTCCTAGGACTGTTTGTGCTCTTCATCCTTGACCTTCCAACAAAAAAAAGTTTAAGACTATAGTTGCATTATACCATTTGCTGATGACACAGTTTGGCTGACTTGGTGATAGCGCCACAGGGCAACTAAAATCAAAGTTTATGTCTGTTAACACGGCACAAGAATACTGTCATCAAATGACTTGGTTTTCAACCAAGAGCAAACAATTTATACTAGGAAGAAAGAAAGACGAGGTATCACCACTGTCAAACTTACAGCAAGTCTCTACAACAAAACATCTAGGTGTAATTACAGATGAATGCTTGTTGTGGACCACTCACGTGGAGTACTTATGTAGCAAACCGGGCTCAGCTTTGTAAGCAATTCGAAGAACTAGAACAATTTCCTCGAAGAGGCAGTTAAAGTCGCATACTATGCACTTTTTGGAAATCGTGTAAGATAAAGAATTTTGGTTTGAGGAGGCACATCAGGAGGGAATCTCCAGAGATTTTTAACCCTACAAAAGCGTACTGTAAGGATACTATCTGGGCTGAAGCCAAGAGTCATGCAAGGATGCATTCAGGGATTGGGGTATTGAGTTTGTTAACAAATTTATATATTCTTCTATGGTCTTATGGTTATCCATAAGACCAATGTACCAATTCGCTAACATTCAGCCAAATCCTATGAAGTAACATGCACTATTATCAAACTCAGTGTTCCTCATATACAAATGAAGCTTTGGGCACATTTTCAAGTCTATAGGTCAGGTTATTTTCAAGAATCGTGCGGAGAGACAGACAGATGGATAGAAAGACCAGAGAGATATACAAAAAGAGATACAGACAGAAAACAAATTGTTCTATCTCCAGGAGTGATAGGCTTCACTAAAGCTCAGCCAATTATACAATTGCCAAAACCTATAAAAGCCTATAACTGAAAAACAAAGTTGATTTTTAAATCTAACAGAAAATATATTTTTATTTTTTTGTTAATGCAAGGATTCTCAACCTCTTTCAATACACAACCCCAATTGATTCATTACAGTGATTTTATAAACCTAATATAAAAGCTAATATAAAACAGTACACCTATAATATTTGAAAATTCAGAATAACACAATATTTACTTACAAGGTGGCCATTCAAAACCTATTTTCATATTCCCAGTTTTCCCCATCAAAAACTACTGGTTCTCTGTAGTCCATTTTCAAACCAAATAAACAGCTTTAATACTGTACTTAACCCTTATGCCGAGTGGAAGATTGTCACTAACTGTATTTGCAGGGAATGCCATGAAGCTGTGGTGGTTAGCAAATTTCGTCATCAACGATATACGTGAAATTCTGTGACGATTGATCTACCACCTGTTTTAATCTTCTTGGTGTTTATCTCTATGTCTTGCAATGTGTTGACATAACATTGTGTATACCTAATAACATTCCTTTCTGTGATATTAGATGGAAAGTACATGTATCCAATTCTGAGAAATAAAGAGAACAAACAATTTCCAACACAGCGCTACAATGGGGCCTACTGCAGTCCGGCACTGCAAGTAAGAGGTCTGCAGTGCACAAACTTTCGGTACGATACAACGATTTTGTCAGCACACAAGGTAGGTTTGGTACAACCAACACTTAAATCAAATACTTTCTTCTGGACTCTATTTTTAACTTTGACCTTAGAACGCCACACTACTTCAAAGGTATTCTCAGAGAAATTAATATATTTTTACTACAAAAGTCATATCGTCTACCTTCTCCTTTTAAATAATAGAAATGGTGACTTATTAAATGAGCTTCCAGAATATATTCCATTTACGTAAATATTTATGATATTAATTATAGAGAACTATTTATGTTCAACTACACAAGGTACAACATATAGATAAAATAAAAATTAGCAATCGTCTGTTTACAACCAAGCAGCTAACATCCGTGCATAGAACCAGCAGACACGCTGGTGTTGACAAATATGGACATAGAAAATACGAACTTCAATTAAAATGTTATTCATACATCACGTAATTTTGTTACTGTGTTTCTAAATAATTTTGTACACAAACAACTAGAAAAACACGTTTTATAAATCAGTAATTTACATACTGCTGATCAGTTGTTGTCCACGAGTAGACATAGCAGACTCACGACAATGCGCTAAAATAAAAATATCGAAAATACTAACTATAACTAAAATATTATTTTTAAAGTAAAGTAATTTGTTAATTTGGTTATCTATTTACATTTTTTCATACAAAAAGTAAAAATGTGTTAGCAATCGGTAATTTGTGTAATGTTGATTAGCTATCGCCCTATTGTCCATAATAATACATGAATTCTTGGATTCGAGATTCAGCTTCCACACATTACAGATGTAATATTATGAAATTGTAATTTTCTAAGCATATTTAATCACTTCTATTGGTATCAGAATCAAGTGAAAAGACCCGCGGTATTGAGTATTGGAATTGCCCCTACCCTATTAAAAATTCCAGAAAAATTATTAAAATTCACCCATAATGCAAGTACGTTTTCCCGGAGCCCAAAATTCATACATAATTCATGTTTTACCAAATTATTATCATTAGTGGCAGCCCTGGTTAGAGTTTTAAGAAAGTATCTGGTTCTGAATATATTCCACTGCCGGCCAATATATGAGGAATGAACCAGAAAGTTAACTACTACAGAAATTACCGAAGTGCAGTTAATTCGTGATCTGTAGAATACATAGACAACAGTACAGAAAAGAACCTTCCATAGTTACCCTCAGAATACAAGCATAATTAATATTAATAATTAAATAATTATTATTAAGGGCTCTTAAATATTTTGTGTTTGCCCTTTAAGATAATACAAGAATAGAATCACCCCATCATGGCAACACAACTACAAAGTATCTATTTGAGTTATTATTAGAGATATTAAATAACAAGTATGAAAATGTAATTATAACTGGTGATCTAAATATAAATGTTCTAAATGTAGATAGTTCCATATATAAACAGTTTGTTAATATTCTTAGGGTTTATAATATGATTTACACTGTAGATTTTCCAACAAGAACTTCAAATAAGTCACAAACAGCAATAGATAACTTCATAACTAATATAAAAAAAGAGTATTTAAATACATATGGAATTATAACTCAATTGTCTGATCATGATGCACAGTTGCTGGAAATTTTTGGAATAACAAATCAAAAGAATCTTGTTTTAAGAAAATTAACTAGAAAATTCACAGCTAGTAATTATAATATGTTTTTAAGACAATTGTCTCAGTTAAACTGGTGTGAAGTTTTCCAGGCATCTGTAATTCACAAATATGATGTTTTTAGCAATTTGTTTTGTTACTACTTTGATGTAAACTTTCCTAAAGTATTTACCTCTAAGAAATTAATGAAAAGCAATAAATGGGCATCTGAAGAGCTGAAATGTAGGAGAAAAGAAATAGTTAAATTAGAGCATGAATTTAGAATTACTAAAAATAATAATATTAAATCAACCATTAAAAATATGAAAAAAGAGTTGAACCAGTCTATTGCCTTGCAAAAGAAGAGTTATTATGATAGTAAAATTTCTAAAGCACCTAATAAAGTTAAAACTACTTGGAATTTAATTAATTATGAAGTCGGTAAACAGAAGCTTTCAATATCAAACATATCACTTGCAGTGGACGGTAAAATATTGACAGACCCAACCTTGGTTGCTAATATTTTTAATAATTTTTTTGTTGAAGCAGTTGATAGCTTAATACTTCCAAGCATTTCCTCCACCAACCATGAAACCAATATTGAATTTCAGCACTCAAACCAAATTTCAACTACTTTTAAATTTAAACCAGTAAATGAAGTTGACTTAAAAAGCATAATTTCATCATTTGAAAACAAATATTCGTCAGGATTTGATGAAATTTCAATTATTGTTCTAAAGCAGTCTTGTCCACTAATATTAAAACCCTTAATACATTTGGTTAATTCTTCTTTGATATCAGGAATTTTTCCAGATAAGCTAAAAATAGCTAGAGTAATTCCTATTTTTAAAAAGGGAGATCCAAATGATCCTGCCTGTTATAGGCCAGTGTCTCTCCTCCTAGTTTTATCAAAAACATATGAAAAAGTTGTTTATAACCAATTTTTAAATTATCTGGAATCTAACAATTTCTTAAACAGTCAACAGCACGGTTTTCGATCTGGACGATCTACAATTACTGCCGATATCGAGTTTATTGATTCAATAATCAATTCAGTGGATAAGGGAGAACACGTGATTGGAGTATTTCTGGACTTGACCAGAGCATTTGACAGTGTGTCACATTGTAAATTAATAAGTACTCTTAAAATGTTGGGTGTTATGGGAAAGGAACTTGCGTGGTTTAGTTCTTACCTTCAAAATAGGATGCAATACGTTGAAATAGAGCATGTTTCAAACAGTACTCGATATTGTTTTAAAAACAAATTCAATTCAAAACTAAGAACAGTAAAGCATGGAGTCCCACAAGGATCAATATTAGGTCCACTTCTTTTTCTTTGTTATATAAATCAGTTGCCTTTATTGGTTGGAGAAAGCTCTGCTGTCTGTTTATATGCTGATGACACAAATGTGGTTATCTCAGGAAAAAGTGTTGAAAGTGTTGAGATGTCCGCTTTTATAGGTCTCTCAATGATAAAAGACTTCTTGATAAGTAAAACCCTTTTATTAAACTCAAACAAATCAAATTTTATCTCTTTTTCCACAAAACAAGCTCTAAACAGGGTTCAACCCAACATTTTCATTGAGGAAGAACAGTTGCTAAATGCTTACAGCACAAAATTTTTAGGATTGATTATAGATAAAAACTTAAGTTGGAATGAACATGTGGACTATGTTTTAAATAAAATTTCCAGTGGTCTATATGCACTGAGACAATTGGCTAAGGTTTGCAGTGTAGAATCTCTAAAATCAGTTTATTATGCTCTCATAAATTCCCACATTGCTTACGGTATAGCTATTTATGGAGCTACCACATCACATAATTTATACAAAATTCTAGTTAAACAAAAGCACGCTTTTAGAATTATAAAAAGATTAAAGAGGAGAGATTCAGTTAAGCATATGTTTAGGGAACTCCAAATATTTATTGTCTACAATCTATACATATTTGAAACTATAAATTACGTTGTACATTTCTGCAATCTTGCCTTAACAGAAAGAAAACCAATATAATACACGGTTCAATATATCTAATGATCCTCATCACTTGGAATTTTATAAAAAGAAAACCTCGTACATGGGGAAAAAGTTTCTAAATCATTTACCAATTGAGTTGAAAACTAACTACAACACAAATAATTTCAAAACTAAACTTAAAGAATATCTACTAAATAAACCTATATATTCATTTCAAGAATTTTTTGAAAGGGCTAATTGACTGGTTTAGCTCAACATGTCTATATGTATTTACGTATGTATGTGTCTGTGTATATGAATTTATGTATGTATGTGTCTGTTTATATGTATAAGATAATTATTTATTACCATAACTTATAATGAATGAATGTTTATTCCAGCAACTGTACATGAAATACACTTAAAAATTATAATAGTAATCCTAGTACTAATGCTTATGTTAGTTAATATTTTCTAAGTTGATGTTAGATAATTTTTTTATTAACTATGATTGACTCTATTCATTATACAATCTGTGCATTTGTTTTATGGATAAAGAATTTTTGAATCTGAATCTAAGTAAATGTGGTTTAAGCCAAAATTTGTTTGTTAGATTATAGTCATGGACTACAAAACAACAAGATGTAAGGCACCTCATATGCGTTGTGTCTTTCTCACTGCCACGAGAACTGTCGCAAGTACTTTGCTGACTTAATGGCCGACACTGCTCTCGAGTTTTTGTAAACAACTATCCGACACTTGTTGCAGCAGCAGTCACGAAAGCTCTTGCGCCTGTTTAGACTAGCAATTATTACCGTCGTACACATAACTTGTGCAACTCTTTGCCAGTGTAAACACAGTGTCGGCAAAGATTATTCCAGATATTACATTTTTCTCCTGCCGCTCAGCCCTCACTCATTCTGTCATTGCTGTGCATTATGTCGGACCCAATCGTCCCTTTCTCGGCTTTACTTTTTGTTCTAAATCCACTACTTTGTTCTCTAAAAGGAGTTTTTTCAGATCTGATAAAAATTCAACTGACATTCCTGATGTACTCAAAAAACGGGGTTGCATCTCTTATCAATCTGTCAAACAGATAATAATGTTCAACGAACTGAACTCGAAGCTTATTTATAGGGTAACACTGAACAATTTAGGACTGCATAATCTATCTAACAAACATCATTTCAAAATCCTATTCGCTCAACAATAAGAGTATTTTGGCCTTTATTGCTTTGCCGCTTTACCGCTTACAGCTACAGCATGTATAATGCCCGGGGGCCGAGACAATCGGCCGGCTGACTTTCTTTGTTTAATGGATTCTTACATGTTTGGGGGCTTCCCACGATACAGGGGTAGAACTAAAATAAACTCCACTACAACAATAGTGGAGGCAACCGGCGTCAGATGAGGCCGTGAACATATGTCAATCTTCATTCACAATTTCATGACCCCGTTGCGTAAAATACAATGTTTTGAGATTAATCAGGTCCTGATTGAAAGAGGTATTAAATTATTTCTTGATTTCATAAGTTCTTAGAAACGGAAAAATTGTTTTTGAGATCTTCCCGGTTCTACAGGATATTCCCGGCTTATTCCCAGTTTATATATATATATATATATATATATATATATTAATGTATGTGTATTAATTACTATATATTTTTTCATTATTTAGGTTTATATATTAAAACGTAACATGATATTTTCACTTGTACTTATGGATTTTTCATTTATATAATTCACTGGATCAATCCAAAATATTCAAATATTTTTAACACAGGCTAACCCAGCCATTTTGTTAAAATAATACAATTGTTTTAAACTAGCTGCATACCCCCACAGAGGTCCTTGTGCACCTCTACGGGATTCACATACCACAGAATAAGAAACCCTTGGCTAATTTATGTATAACATCAAATCACAAGCATATTGGCCTGTAGAATTTTAAATTTGATAAGCCGCAATGTTTTTCTCTTTTTAGATTCATGTTCCAGTAACAAAATTACCCAAAGATTAGCAATAAAACGTTAGAGAGTTTTACTAAACATAAACCATTGGCTTCTGGCTTTCCTCTGCAGTTTCTGCCAAGAAGCCATAGGAACTATGTTTTAACTCTCAGAAGAACAACAAAATCTCTATGGGGAAATATATTGGAGTACTATCTTTAATTTTCACTACACAATTGTGTTTGAAAAGTATCAGTTTACCACAGGGTGAGAAGCCTACTCTACACTTATCCTGGAACCAACTAAACTTGTAGCGTAATAGGGACCGGTGAAACTACCAAACAAGTTATATCTCTTTTTTAATCCTACAGAAAAAAATTTTTCTTCAACTAAACGTGACTTACAAAAAAAAAATGAAAGTACAAACACAACTTATATGTATACAAACACTAGATATACATAGTAAGGCAACTATTACAAATATTTCTCTGAGATAGATTATACATATATCTCTTTCTTATATTGTAGTTGTAAAACAATGGTTAAAACAGAATTGTATCAAATATACAGCCCCTCAACTGAGACATTTCATTTCAAACTATTAAGTGGACTTTCACTTATTAAGTGGGTGGACATTAAGTGCAGCATATTCACATCAACTAATATAATCATATATCATATGATCTAACACATTGAGTCTTCCACTGGAGACTTTACTCACATTATTGTGCTGTATACAATGTTGCGAACAAAGCTTGCAAAACTCATGAAACATAAAAATAATTATGTTGAGGAATAAATCATCTTACTCTTCCCATTGCACTGTTTACAAGAGTTTCTGGTTATTACATAGTATGTAGGTAAAAGAAATTTTTCTTAAAAAAAGTCATATGTGTCTCCATATAAGTAAATCAGATGTTTATGCCCATATTTTTTAAACAAAACACATTGGCTGAAAAATGTAAACATTTAAAGAACATTGTTTTAAAAACAAGTTAAAAAATGTCTATCATTACCTGGGCATTTTACATTTTTAACTACACATCTAAACAGTAGTATAGTTTGAATATTAGATTAAATATAATATATATACGAGAGTTTAAATATACTCTATCTGTGGATAGCTTGCTGTCTGTGACAAAATAATTGATACTGATATTAGTATAGTGCCCAATCACTTTTTGTAAATGAATTCCTTTGTCTTTAACAATGTACATGTTTTAAAATTGTACGAGGGCCATCCGGAAAGTAGTACCCGTTTCCGCCGCGTGAGGCGCTGACGACGCGAGTAGCCGCCGGTCAAGGTCAGATCGCTTCAGTGGCTTGTCTGCCTTCTCCGTTACAAATTCCGTGACGCTAGCATTGCCTGTGTTGTTTCTGTGGCAGTTTATAATGTTTAAAAAAATTGAAAACTCCGCCAGTTGTGAAATGAGGGCTGTAATAAAATTTCTCAACGCAAGAAACGTTCGACCTTGTGATATTCATCGCCAATTAAAGGAAGTTTATGGAGACAATGTGATGGAAGAGTCATCTGTTCGGCGCTGGTGTCGTAATTTCAACTTGGGGAGGGGGAACACACACGACAATGAGCGTTCAGGGAGACCATCTGTCATTACAGATCAACTGCTGAGGTCAGTAGACGAATTCGTGAGGAACGATCGGCGCGTCACAATTGATGACATCTGTGAACATTTCCCTAATGTTTCTCGAACAATTGTTCATGAAATTATCAAAGACCATCTGCATTATTCAAAAATTTGTGCAAGGTGGGTCCCTCGCATGCTTACAGATGAGCACAAAACCAAGCGTATGGCTGCTGCATTCACATTTTTGGAACGTTATTCTGATGAAGCAGACACGTTCTTGAATCGCATAGTTACTGGTGATGAAACGTGGGTTTGTTATGCTTCACCTGAGAGTAAACGATAGTCAATGGAGTGGCATCATACTCATTCACCAAAGAAACCAAAAAAATTCAAGACTGTTCTGTCCACCAGGAAACTTATGGCAACCATTTTCTGGGATTGACGTGGTGTACTGCTCATTGATTTTATGGCCCGTGGAGACACTATTAACGCTAATGCGTATTGTGAAACATTAAAGAAATTACGGCGGGCAATACAAAATCGACGGAGAGGTCTATTGTCTGATGGTGTCATTCTCCTCCATGACAATGCCAGGCCTCATGCAGCGGGGATAACACAACAACTTCTGCAGCAATTCAATTGGGAAATTTTCGACCATCCACCGTATAGCCCGGACTTGGCCCCTTCAGATTTTCATCTCTTTACAACACTTAAAGAGTTTTTGGCGGGAAAAAGATTTGACAGCGATGAAGAACTTAAAGAAGGCGTGACTACGTATTTCAATCGGCTGGCGGCGGAGGAATATGGCGCTGGAATACAAAAACTCGTCACACGTTATGACAAATGCTTAAATTTGCTTGGACATTATGTGGAGAAGTAGTTTAAGGTATGCTCTTTTCAATAAAAATGTTTATATTTGTTAATATTTACTTGTGTGTCTTTATTTCACAAACGGGTACTACTTTCCGGATGGCCCTCGTAATATTATTAATATGCCAATACATTTGAAAGAAATTTTATTTATTTGGCTGAATGACTTAAGAATGATGACATATTATTTATTGGATATGACTCCTAGGTATTAAATTAGTTGAATATTATATTGAATTCATTAACTCTTAAATGTTCAACTTATGTGGAAATGGCCAATTGTCTAATACATGATCATTAGGTCAATCAAAACTAACAAAGTTTAATTTTAAATTATTAATACTTTATATTTTGCAACAACAGGTGGACCATAAATATTTAAAGTATTTAGATGTCTTATATACTATGTAAATTTTATAAGTTAGAAGATTGTAAATTTGAATTTGATCTAACTTCATATGTGTATATTTGATTAAAAGATAGTTTGTTTAGTGGGTTGCCTATATTTTCTGTCAGATATTATAGATAATGCATATTACTTTATGTATTTTGTATCTAAAATATACATAGGTATTTCTGGATGCTTACAGAAAATGTAATTCATTTTTGGATTGTATTTCTCTTTCCACTGAACAGGAAGAATAAGTACTAAGAACTCACCCAACACTTATATAAAGAGAATTTCACCAGATATAAGATGTGGCATTGACTCTCATCATTACTTAGATCTAATGACTTTGATGTATTTTCATTTTTAACTGTTATAATCTTAATAGCGATATTCCTTGACCAACTGAAAAATATTTGTCTTATTAAAATACAAACTCCAAATGTATCTTTGCTGATAAATACCATATATTTTTAATGATACGGTTAGCTTCAGTCATTCTTTTATACTTCCTCAAACACTCAGGAGTAAGAAGACCAATACACAAGATGAACTATTAACTTAATTTTTATACATTGATTTTTTTCACATATCTTAACAACACTTTTTTGTTTTTGTGTAACCTGAATTTAGTTTACGAGAACCAAAGGCCGTTGTTCATTCTCTGTTATTATGTTGTCTTTAGCCTAAACCACAAGCCACATTTTGAAACTGTACGTTTGGATTATACAGTAACAGAACAGGAAAATATATTTTAATTTTATATGAGAATGGACTAAAAAACTTGAATCCAGGTAGATTTATCAAAAATAAACTTAGTAATTTATATAATGGTAAAATACAATATGTTAAGTTGTAAATAATATAAAGTAGATAACATGCTTTTGATCAAATAAATGCAATTACGAAATCAACATCTGTTTTTGAAAGCATGCATGTGACTTCTTGATTTGTGATGAAAACTTATAATAATAATTTATTTTTATAATTAGTACTTCTTCTGATGACTGTCTAGAGATACTGCTGCACTTCTAATTGGCCAGACGAAATTCTTAGTGGCATCCCAAAAGATTACAATTAATTTGATCAACCTTGAAAAATAAATGTTGGTAACTTTTGAACTTGAATTTGTAGAGATATACAGTTTGTACCACTTTATTAATTATATAAAAGGGCTGAAGTTTTGATTAAAATTCTAAATTCTTCGAAGTTGTTTAAGTTATTGTTAGAGAAATTTTCATATTAACCAAAAACTCAAATAAGTAAACAAAACCTTTCTGTTTTAACTCATTGGCTGGGCGCATGCATATTGCTACTAGTCTGTCTGCCCTAAAGTCTATACTTGCCTTGTGCCGCAGCAATGATGTTAACAACATAAAAAATAAACAACTATAGAGGTATCATAATTTAACACATTAACTGTAGTAGACGCATGTTGCTTATATTCTGGCTGTCCTAAAGTCTATATTTGTCCCATGCCACAGTGAAGGTGTAAGGTAATTATGTTGTTATAGTTAAAACCATAGAATGAGAATAATTGTTGAAAAAACAATATTTACCTTATATAATAGCAGGAGAATGATAGAGAAGTGTTACTGTGGGGGTGTGAGTAGGGGCACCGGTGGTTTAAATAAACTGTTCAGACAGAAGTACATAGTGGTAGGCAAATTATACTGAATTCTTGATTTTATCAGGTGAAGCTAGGTCCTTTCTTACATTTAACCTGGAGTTTAAGCTTGGAAGAGGCTCTACTCACAGTGTCCACATCTGTCTTGACAGTATACAGAACTGAATTTTTTTCAGCCTGACTATGATTAAAACTAAACTAATTACAAACTCACGTACCTGTGAAGGCTGCATAACATTAACTGGACACTGGGTTACGAATGTTCGCTTCATGTGGACTCGGCAGATAGCTATCACAAGGACTGTTACCACAATCATAAACACCATAGCGCACCCTGCTTGGCAAACATAGTAACAGTAAGCAACAGAGCATAAAATACTTATTAAATAATATATGTTTAAGCTATTTTAAGACAGCCAATTAAAAACATACAAAATAAAAATTACATTACCAAGCACTAATTTATGTCTTACATGAATGAATGCTTTTTCATTGTGGTAATTAGAAACAAATATTCCAGCTGACATAGCTAGGATATAACAGAAGTGACAAACTCCATCAAGAATTATTATCAGTTAGAACCACCTGGAATCTAATGGAACTTTATGGGAAATTTTCGAACAAAAACATCATCCCTCAAGTTTTCAAATTGGAAGTTGAAACGATTGGAACTTAAATCATCTTAGTTCCAGATTAGGTAGCTAAACACGTTTTTACCTGGTTTAATAGTACATAGCTCCAACAAAACGAGCATTGGCAGTACTTGTGGACCACCTTAGAACTCTCAATTTCAAGAGAAGCAGGCAAGACAAAAATTAGTGCTGATAATTGACAGCAGTGAGTAGCATCAACTTTTGAAGTTAATTTAAGTGTTATGAATATCCGCTCAGTGCGCAATGCAGGATATTGTGCTTCCATCTGGTTGATTTACAGGGCAATGACAGTGATAGCTTGGCACCCTTGTGGCTACCCTTCTCCTGATACTCACTGATGTTACCCTTTCATACATACCATACATACAAGGCACAAGCGAATTTTCATAAGATAATTTTACAATAACATCAAATACAATTATAATGGGTGGTACAATAAAACCTGACACTTTTTAAACGAGTGTTTCTCCATTGTTATTAGGTTTAGAATCTTGATTGCTGCAACTCAACAAAAACACAGCTAATGCCATTTCAGTAATCATGAAGCAGTGGACAGTTCAACATCGTGCTTATGTTATTGAAATTTGCTTTAAAAGTAATGATTCTGTGACTGCTACGCAAAGGTTATTTCATAACAAATTCCATGTTCCTCGTCGCAGAGCTGTTCTTTCTAAGAATATTATTAAAAGGTGGATGAAAAATTTCAGAAATTGTGCCTCTGCATTAAAAGTGAAACTACCCGGTAAGCCTAGATCTGTACGTATTCCAGACGATGTTAAAAATGTGCGTATATCTGTTCTGCATATCCCAAATCGATCAACCTGGAAGTAATCTGCCGCATAAGGAGTTTCAAAGACAGGTTTACAACGAATTTTACACCATGATATGCAATTTTAATCCCTACAAATTAGCAGTTACTAAAACCTCAATTCTGCTGCTGATCCTGAATTACGTGTTATTTTTTTTATGAAAAACTATTGCAACTTATTAATCATGGAAACATTTTGCAGCATTTAATAATGTATGACGAAGTTCATTTTGAGCTTTATGGTAGTATAAACATGCAAAATTGTCATTACTGGTCAAGAGAGGATCCTAGAGAAATTCATCAACGATCTCTGCATATTGAAAAAGTGACTGTATGGTGTGATGTTGCACTTTTCGGTGATATTGGGCCTTATTTTTTTCAAATTAAAATTGTGAAAGAGTTACTGTGAATAAATAATGGTACATTGAAATGATTCTGAACTTCTTAGTTCCACAGTTGCAACAGTTGGGAGTGGAAATTAACTCATTATTGTACCAGCAAGATGGAGCGACTGCGCACACGGCAGATGTTTCAATGACTCTCTTACAAAGACTGTTCCCGGGGCACGTTTTGGCAATGTCGCATGGCCAACCGGGGCTCCGGATTTCACTGCTTCAAATTTTAGTTGTGAGGCTATCTTAACAGCAACATTTTTGTTACGAAACCTCACCCATTGTCAGCTTAAAGAACTGCATAAGAAATGAGGTTTCTGCAATACCAATGCCCATGGTACACCAAGTAATGGTAAATTTTCAGAAAAGATTACAGATATATGTGGATGTTGGTGGGGAACATTTACATGATGTTATATTCCATAAATGAAAATGTCATAACTACTTACATACTTTGACTGTTTAATAAATCTTAAGTATTATTTTGATTAACTTTATTTCATTTCGAAAACTGTCAGGTTATTTTTGACCAGCCAGTATTTACTGTATAATAAAGAAAATCAAAACATACAAACCGAAGGCAGTGTATATAGTAGTCTGCAGTAAGCTCATATCAGGGTAGTGAGGCTGATGAGTAGAATAATAACTTCTTTCATCCATGTGTGCTGAAAACAAATATCAAATTAATATGATATTATTATATTCAGTTTGGACATTTCTACAGGTATACAACTCTAGGCACTGTAATTATTAACACTTTCACTGCCACCTCCTAATTTTGACAACTTTCTTACACTGCCACCCATTTTAATGATTTTTTAAATAAATATAATTATTTAACCGATATATAAGAAAACCATGGGACTTACATTTTTTAAAGCTGAGTTCTTCCTCTTTCTACATAAATGCTCATGAATAAATATTTTCAAACAGAAAGTCTTGTTTTAAAACTATAAAAAATTATGTTTTTTGTAAAATGTAAAAAGTTGTCAAAAATACATCACTATGTACTAGTCTATAACATAAATATAATTCTCATTATTATTTGCTGTATTTAACATTTTAACTACTGTTACTATATAGCTAGACATATTTACAATTGAAATCCACTTATGTTTAAATATTTTTTTTTAGTTGGAGGCCTAACCAACTTGTTCAAGGGCCATCAACAAAATCTTCATCAGAAGCTAAAAGTAATAAATAAACTATAAAATTCTGTTATAAACCAATTATTTATTTAAAAAAAAAACAAGAATAAAAGTTGGTATTACTATTTTGCTTATATTTGTTATTTGAGTAAAAGAACAATGTCAACAAGTCCATTGGCTGGGAAATCAGGATCATTATCTGTGTCATCTTAGAATAAATCATCACTTAAAAATTTTAGAAACTCTTCATGCACTTGATTGTCTTCAATACTATCACAATCCATTATATTTACTAAAAAAACAATTATGGTAAACTAATAGAAAGCTAAACAATAATAATGCAGACGACGAATTAGCAGAATGATAACAAACGACCGACGAGACGAGTTTGTAAACAAACCACTTTTTCCGATATTCCAGATGACTGCCAACAATATTTTATTAATCATAATCCATAGAGAAAGAAGTTAAACCATGGAAATAGCGAATAACTAACAATGCCGAAGTCCAAATATGTTTAAATGGATTTTTATTACTGTAAAAGTCGGTGCCGTCAAAAGATATTGTGGGCAATCTTTAGAATTCCATGTGTGATGACAAATGACGTTGTCAGCAGTGAAGGTGTTAACCAAAAGCTTAAAAATTCACCAAAGTAATTTTTACTATGTTTTTTACTGTTTTATCCAGACAAGTAACATTCTATATCTATGAAAGTAACAAGAGTTCACATGTTCAGTAGCAAATAGTGCATATACATCCCTACAAACCATACCATGGAACGAGGACACACAAAGCAGAATGTGCATATTAGTTGTCAGCAGTTTCTCAATTACCTGAAAATAGTCAGACCATAGTTCTCCTTTAGTAGTGTTTAAATCTTAGTTCCACAATTTCCTGCAAGCAGTATTAAAATAGTTTAAGCCACTTAAGCTGGTTCTGTTAGCAGTGTTTAGAATACTTGATAACTGATAAAAATATAAATTTAGTTCTGATATTGTCTAAAGGTTTGGTAATTACATAAACCTTCTCCCTGTTAACAGTTTCAAAAGGTTTTATGATAACCATCTGCCCTGGATGATGGCTAAATGAATACTACAACCAATTAACCAATTAAGGTACAAGACTTTATTGTATAGTGGATATAAATGCTTTGGTTATGGAGCTTTATTAGGGAGTTTTTTAATCTAGTTCTGAGCACAAAAGAGTATTTTTGGCCTGATTCACTTTAATGATTTTTTATTGTGATAAAATCGTTGGAAAGACCCACTTTAAACAGTTTTAATGGTTGGCTTCTGTAGTCTTTAGTATATTCTTGTAAACACAACACTGCGAATGTTGAGTTTAGTTCCAGTTCACATTCCTCTTACGTGCAGCATCTGAAATCTGATGCTGTTGCAGACTTGACTCCTGAAATCTGGTTTCATGTTTGTCTGAAGGGATCAAAAATAGTTGGTGACAAAGAATGAAGAAGCTCAAAGCGAGTACCCCTCTGCATTGATTCGACATCAGAGACACCTAGACTACAAAAAGTAGTGCAATCTAGGTGAAGAGGTACTCTCACTGTCTCATCAGGTACACTATTGAGTGCACTACGATGCTGACTGACACAATCTCAAAGCACGGTGGAGCAACCGAGTCTTCTACATATAACGCAGCTATGGTGCACATAGCAGGACTAATTCAATGTGAACGTTGAGTTTAGCTCCAGTTAACCTTCCTCTTATGTGCAGCATTTGAAATCTGATGCTGTTGCAGTCATGACTTCTGAAATCTGGAGTCATGTTCGTGTGAAGGGATCCAAAAATAGTTGGTGACGTTGAGCTAAACTCAACATTAGGGTAATTTGCTCCCCTAGTAAAGTGACTGTGGACATCAGCTCCTTTTTTTTAAGTTGAGCCCTCAATAGTATAGAATAGTTTCAAGGACGTACAAGCCTACCACAGTGATGATCTCAAGCTGCTTAAATGTCTCAAGACGCGAAACCTCTGTTTTTATACTATGTAAAAATTACCTTTAACAAAGTTATAACAACAATACAGTAGTTTTGTCGCTAATGGAGTTATATTCATTAAGTTTTGCGATTCAGTAAATATCTTAAATTTTATATACATGTTATATTCACAAGTAAGTTCCATTTTTCTATTCAAAGAAAACAAATACCTGGAAAAACAATTTATTAAGAAATATCTCCACTCTTTAATACTTTTTCTATGTAATTGCCAACCTGTGGTTTCAACCAACTAGTAACATGAATGTTTTATCTTGTTGTGGAACCTATGGCCAGCAACATCAGTTTATAAATACAAAAAAGAAAAGTTTTCATGCAATCTACAGACTGTATGGTTGATCTTCATTAAGACAAAATTCTTTAAGAAATGATGTTACACATTCGTAATATAGAGACAAACATTGTTATGGATCGAAACAATACCAATGATCAGCATTCTACAGGACTTCTAACACACATTCACACAGTTTATTACAGACATTACACAGTACGGGTCTCACAGTAACAACAAGTGTGTAAAAAAGAAAAATGTGCACATGATTTTGTGCTTTGCCATGATTTGCATATTTTCTAGTAATTATGTGTGCCTCCTTTCCATGTAATGAATGATTTTTTGATTCAGGGATGTCATAAGATACCCCAGTCTGAGCTCCAGTTTTTCAGTAAGAATATTTTGTACCCAGTGGAAACAAACTTTACAAAATCCCAATTTTTTATGAACATTAATCTTAAAATTTGTGAACATTCAACAATAAAAGCAGAAATTTTAGACTTTGGTTTCTTTAATTTTTTCATTGACTACACAATCATGTTTATTCTTAATCAAACACATTTTTCCGTCCATCACATTTCATTCATTCACCTCATAAACCTGTTCAATTTATTTATTTGCATATCATATTTGTAAAATTGTAACAGAGGTACAAATTGGTGCATTTTCATATACATAAACCTAAAGCTAAATTCAATAAATAATTACAATACTCATAAAACATAGAACACAACATCATAATTACATTTCAGGATACAAGAGAAAAATATTATCACATGGCACACCACTAATACTATAATAGGCCTTGTTCAGTAATAGCTCTTTTACAGATTCTATGTATTTTGATTCAGAGAGGTTTCTTAGAAAAAATTGGAATTTTATTGCACCGTCATATACTCATACACACACAGCTCTTTTCAAATAAAGTCAGGTTATGATGAGAAAAATTAAATAAATTATTATGATGGGTATCGTGGTCATGTTAAACAAACAGTTTTGGTAATATCTCGGATCTTTACACACATATCTTAAATTTTAAGAATATATAAGAATAGTAGTGTTAAAAATTTTAACTTTCTAAACAAGGGAAAGTAACTTGCCCTGTAATAAACTCCTATCATAACTCTTGTCAAGCATTTTTTAGTTCCAAAAACTTTAGTAACTCACAGAATGTTACTCGTACAGTAGACTCCCGCTTATCCGAGTCCTGATTAACCGAGGCTCCGGGTTAACCAAGGCCTTCGAAGATAAACATTTTTTTTATAGACCAAGCAGTTACAGTACAGTAATAAGATATTGCATGTGTTAATAGTGGCTATATCAATTTGTGATGCGTGTACTCTGGCTGTAGCTAGGTAGAGTAGTGAATTCTTAGAATTTGCATCCTCTTGGTGATGTAACAGTTACTGATTTATGATAGATCGCCTGACGTTTGTTGGAAGAAGGCTCATCTGAGTGTAGCCTAAAGGAATGAACTTTCACTGAGTGACACTGCAACTTTGCCATATTACTGGAGCGCCACAGACATTTCTAATGCTAGTAAATAGCACAAGTTAATTGGACGTGTTTGTTTCATTATTTTTTTTACTGTGGTCGAACCGTGTATTTAGCTGTGAAAAGTGTTAGTGTTACAGCATGAGTGGAAAACAAAATAGGTGTGTGATTATTCTGGAAGAAAAAATGAAAGACAATAACAAGACAATTAAAATAGTGACTGCAGATCTAGAAATTGGTGACTGTTGGTTATTGGATACGAAACTGACAAAACATTGTGAAATTTGTTAATAAATGTGTGTGCGGGGGGTAGCGGTTTATTGTGGAAAACAATGAAGAAAGGCGAATATGAGCTGAAATCAGAAACTTTGCTTTTATGGTTTACTCAAGTGCGGAGTTTGGGCAGCCCTATAACCGGCATAAATACTAAAAGCGAAGGCAATAGAATTTTATAAAAAGTTTAAGGATGGTGATGACAGTTTTACAGCCAGTGATGGACGGTTAAACAGGTGGAAAAAGCGGCATGGTATTAGACAGCTTAATATTGTTGGTGAAAAATTATCAGCAGTTTCTTCAGTAATTAGAAAATTTCAAAATAAATTGGCAGAAGTTGTTTTGAAGTCTGGTCTAACACCTGACCAAATATTTAACTGTGATGAGACTGGGCTCAATTTTCATATGCTGTTGACTAAAACTTTGGCGGCTAAATCTGAAAAATCCGCTCCAGGATTTAAGAAGAGCAAAGAGTGTGTTACAATCTTAGCATGCTCCAATTTATCAGGAACATTTAAACTGAGACCTGAACTGATTGGAAAGGCCACACAGACCCAGGGCCTTTAAACACATCAATGTTAACTATTTGCCCACCATGTACGGAAACCAAAAATTGCATAGATGAACAGCCAGATTTTTAAGGAATGATTTCTTTAAAGAGTTTGTACATGCTGTCGAGCATTTTCTTTAAACAGAAAGCTTCCATGAAAACCAATCCTATTGATGGAAACGCACCTTCACACCATGATGAGGACGAGCTTTGTAGTAGTGATATTAAACCCATGTTTATACCCCCTAATGTGACCTCCCTACTACAGTCCCTAGATCAATTAGTTTTTGGGACCATAAAAAAAAAACTACTGACGTAGACTTCTATAAACGCTTATTTCATGTCTAGACAATGGGATGAGTGTTACAGAATCTCTGAAAAAAAATAACAATCAAAGATGCAGTTTTTTGGATAACAACGGCTTGGGACGAAGTTCAAAATTCACTACAAAAACCGTGGAGAAAACTTTTTAACTTGCCAAAGCATAAAGAAAATATATCATCAAAGGACACTGAAAGCCTATCTGAATTAGCGCAACTGGTTAATCAGCTTCCTTGTGATCAGCAAATAGAAAATGAAGATATCCGTGTGTGGTGCAATGAAGATGTTCAAATGGAACTTAGTAATGACGCAATTGTGCACATTTTCAACAATCCGCAAGAACCTGAAGAACCTGACACAGATGATATCACCTTTAAAGTGTCTCATTCCGATGGACTGAAGGCAATCGACGCTGCCATTGCCTACATCAAACAGCAAGAGGTGTTCACGTCACTTGACCCCCTAACATTGCAGTGGTGGCGACCAAAAGGGGAAAAAGGTTAGTGCGAAAATCAAAGACCTTTTCACAACTTAAAGATTATTTTACACTTTCCATATTACTGTATATTATATAACAACTGTTTGTAATTAAGTGTAAATATGAATTTGGCACATTATATAATACTGTCTTTAAAATCCAACATGTTTGTTGTTAATTATAATCTATTTAACATCGTCTCTGGATTATCCAAGTTTTTTGTTATCCGAGCTAGGCTCGGTCCCATTTACCTCAGATAAGCGGGATTCTACTGTACAATAATTCCACACTTCAAAATAGATTGTATGTATGCATAATATACAACTTTCCATGCATACAATTATTACATCATTATTTACTAGCTCATATAATGATATTTAACCATAAAATACAATAATAATGTTCCTGAAACCCCATGAGCGCGTAGATTTTGCACCGACCAACTGTACATACGTGTTACCATAGGATAATGAGTTATATGACAATTTATTGAGTTAAACCGTAGTATTCAGGCTATGACCTAACAGTTCCCATGGAGCTGAAGTCATATGTCGTGGTATTGATCATTCATACCTTTGAGTGGCAGTTCGTTCCCAGACTTTTTAGTTTTGTAATGTACTAAGATATTTTACCTTAAGAGGAGGGTAGATTTAAATCCTCAAAACAGAGTGTTACACTTTTTTCTAACATATATAACGATGGCAAATCTCCAAATCCTACTTAATTGTTGTGTTTTACAGTTTTCAACAAATATCCTTTTGAAATTTTAACAGGATTTAAAAAAACTTGATACAGCAGTTGTTAAATGTTTTATATTAATTAAAACATGAAAAATGGATTATGGCCAAAATATAAATTATTAAGAAATTTAAATGACCTTGAAATACTTCAATGGCTTAGGAATTATCCAAGATAAACATACATGCACGCAATCAGAGATTTTAATATTTTTATCTGTTTATTCGTTGTTCTTCATATGAACTGTTATTTTAATTGGCTTGTTTATTTATTCTTGTTATAATTTCTTGTTATTATACTGTATAGATGTATATTGTTGTTATTGGTATTAATACTTTATATGTACTTATTATTAGTAAATGTATGTGTGAGTATGTAAACTTATTATGGTTGTAATATATGAAACTTGGATCTGGTATGAGCTGGGACTCTGTTGATGGCATTTATTTAGTTTCATATTGTATAAATTATACACTATATAAACACTCTATGATAATAGTAGTAGCCTAACAAGATGTAATATAATTGGTGTGTTATTTTGATTGTTAGTTGTGGTAAAAGGTTGTGTAAGCTTTGGTTCAGGCAAATAATAATAGTTTAATCAAATATTTGTAAAAATCAAGTTTCGTTGTTAATTTAATGTGCAGCCCACCAAAGCATATTACAATTTTTATGTTATATGTGTAAAAATTTGTCACACGTGCTTACTGCACTTGACAATATGAATATACATTATTACACAAACACATACTATATCACAACTTTCAAAATTGGTTCTGGAGTCTCGGGTCACAATTAACAAATATATGGAGATTTTACAAAGTGAGAGATTAATATTAAATAAACCTACAAATTATTGAAATACTTAATTACATTTATGAAGTGGAAGATGACAGCAAGAGAGTGGTTCTTTAATTGTGCAGTTGTCATCAGTCCTGATGTTGCAGCACCAGTCCTTGGGAATACAACGTATTGGGCGTAATGAGGTGCTGGGGTCCTCACAATGGAACTTATCGTTGCAAGGTGATGTACCTGTAAACACCAGCTGACACCATTATGAACAGATAATAATCAGACATTGAAGTTAGAGACTTTGGAATAAATTCAATTTTGTAATGTAAAATTATTTTACTTTGTAAAAAAAATGATAAAAATAATTATTACAAAACAAATTATTTTATAACATAATGCAAACTAAGTTATCTAAAGTAGAAAATAGATCTTACAACAGACAGCTAAACTTATACCAGTATGTAATACATTTAAAATTCTGGTACGAAATAAGAGAACATAACAATAAAATTTGTTAGGAAAAAAGTGGAGGGAATTTACTTTGAAATTCCAAATTTTAGATAATACTCACTCATAGCTTGAAATGAAATAAAAACCAGTCCTAATAAGAAGATACTAAAGTTTATTGCAAATGAATAAAAGATTACTGAATCCAAAAAATTACAAACAAAAGTTAAGTTCTCAAAAGTCCCATCACATTTACTTTCTAAATTCATAGTTTTCAGAATCAGAATCATTTTATTGTCGTCCAACAATTACAAAATTGTATTGACAAAGTCAAATATGATATTAAAAATATCACTATGTAGGCCTACAGAGCCTAAAATAAATACAACCTATATCTATGTTAAAAGTTTAAAATTGTAAGTCACTAAAATCAGCATTAAAAATCTCATCTACAGAATAAAACGTTTTTCTCTTGAGCCACTCTGCAACAACAGTCTTAAACCTACCAACAGAAATTGATCTAGCACTTAAAGGTAACTTATTGAATAGATTAAATAAAATATAGATAAAATATAAAGGTTTGCATATTAATATTTTATGTACATAAAATCAAGTTTTAAGGTTGATTTTTGTTTTGTTGTAGGGTAAAACATAGAACAGTTTTGTTTATTCATGAAACTAGATATTTTTGTTTAATGGTTTATAATATTTGTATGGGCTTTAAAGAAAGACAAATTATTAATTGAAAATGTATTTTTTTATGAGTAGACTTTGTTGGTTTTGGAGAAATTATTTTTCATTCTATATGTAATTTGAAAATTAGATCAGCAATTTGTAAAATAAATTCAGTAAGACCTCCAATCAGGCTGTGCCTTGGAGGAGTCTATTTCTCATAATTATATTATATTATGCATTGTACTTGAAATATATTAATTTTATAGGATCTGCTTGGCATTGTTTTAATTTTATTGTTATGTATGTTATGTATTGTATTGTGCCAGTGTACAATGTTCAGCATGATTTGTAACATATTTGTTGTTTTTTTGAGAAATAAATTTATTATTATTATTATTATAGATTAGCTCCGGTTAATGCATAGTTCTGTTGAGTTTTACTCCTAGAATATTGTACATCAATTGTATTTTTAATTCTAGTGTTGTGTTCATGGTTAAAGCTTCTAAGACTGAAAGAGTCGAGATTTTCCTTAACAAAAACTAAACTGTGTAATATATATATATATATACAGGGAAGCGTAAGTATACCCTGTTCTTCAAAAAATGGCCTACAGGACTCATTGTCGCTAATTCCTACTATGCAGCGTATGGCTTTCTTTTTCCACTTAAACACAGTCTTGGCCCCACTAGAGTTGCCCCACAGTAAAACCCCATACAGAAGGTGTACATTAAAAAAAGCGTAATATGCACTAATGAGAAGATTAAGACTTGTATACAATTTTAGTTTTTTTAGTAGAAATATTACTCTTGCTAATCTAATAAATAAATGGTTTGTATGGATTCCCCAGCTAAGCTTTGAGTCTAAATTGATACCAAGTAGTTTTACAGACTTATTTTCAGAATTACGTAAACTAAAGACAATTTCCTCGGTTTTGTTATTATTAACAGTTAATTTATTAGCAGAGAACCAGAGATAGGACCTTTCCCTCATATAGCCCATAATGACATCATTTAATTTTGAGTCTCTGTCTGATGATAACAGAGTAGTATCATCAGCATACAAGACAACCTTACCAGGGACAAATTTAGGGAGATCATTAATGAAGGCAGTAAACAAGAAGGGGCCCAAGACTGAGCCCTGGGGAACCCCGCTTGCCACCCTCTTAAGCCCTGATCTCTGGTCACCTACTTGACAAGCTGAAATCTATTGCTCAAATAAGACATAATCAAAGACAAAGCATTGTTCTCCAGACCATAATATTTCAATTTTTGAATGAGTTCATCTTGAGGTACAACGTCAAATGCCCTACTAAAATCCAATAACACAGCAGCTGTTTCTTCCTTATTTTCAAAGCTATTCAATACATAAGAGACGATATTTTCTACAGCTTTAACAGTTGAAAGATTTTTCCTAAACCCATACTGAGATGAAGAAATCAAATTATTGTACTCAAAGTAATATTCCAATTGGTTTTTCACAATAGTCTCTATTAACTTTGATATAACGGGTACTAGGGCAATAGACCGGAAATTGTTTAAATTCATTTTGTCACCCTTCTTATGTAAAGGTACTGTTACTGTTATTTTAAGGCACTGTGGATATATTCCATAAGTAAGCACCCAGTTTATCAGCTGTGTTAAAGGATAGATTATAGCATCTAATATTTCCTTTAACACAAAGTTGGAAAGTCCATAGACATCTTCTGATCTGGAATTACTTAACCTATACACAGAACTATATACATCTCTACTATTTACAACTGTCCACTTAAAACTAGATAGGCCAGGGGGTTTAATACCTGACGATTTCAACATATCAACAGAACTTGCTACATATAAATTATCACAGTTATTTTTTAACACATTAACAACATTAATAAAAAAGCTATTAAAATCATCAGCTGTTATTGGGATTTTTTCTTTGGCTTTGTTAGGCTCACGACCTGTTTCAGCGTTTATAACTTTCCATGCAGCTTATCAAGACAGGAGGCAAGGCGGGTGGGCTGGAAATTTAAACAGACAAAATCAAGAGATTGTAGAATATTAACAAAGTTTTGCATTTTAGGGTTGTCACTTTTTTGGATCCATGTTTATATCGCCTGCAATTATCATCTTGAAATTTCTGTATTTATTTACAAAGTCAATAAGATTAGCCAGCTTCTCTGTAAAGATGTCGACTGACGAATCAGGTGTACGATATACAGACACAGTCAGTAAGCGCAAAGTAGGAAAAGCTATCACAGCCACTTCAAATTGCTTAATTTCACACAGGCAATGGATGTCAACAACTTCAAACGCATGTAAAAAAGTGTTTTTTCACAAAGATTGCCACTCCGCCAAATGAAGTACCTTAACAGTTCTCAAAATTGTAATAAATATTTCTTTTATAATCTACAAATATGACCTCTGGTATTCAAAAGGTAAAATAAGAACTCAAATTTAATACTTTTATATGACAAGGAATAATATAAAGCATTACTTCTGTAAGTAATTCACTGATCCAGGATCTGCAACGCTTAAAACTTTAAAACTGCTTTGTGGATTGTATACATATGTCTTACATAATCTCAATCCAACAATACGAGAAAGATCCAAGGCCTTGAGGCCTACCAACACAAACTATCTTGTAAAAAGCCAAGACCACACAAAACTCATCCAGCACGTTTCAAGTCAAGTGGCAAATGGCAGTGAATCAGACAAAAAAGCATCACTGGACAGAATTTGTCCATAAAGGAATGAGATTGGGTATAACAAAAAAAAAGAACTTATCTGATCAGAAAATATTGTTAAGATCCTTTAAACAGTCTCATTGGACAGTAATACAACCTTGCCAACATGATTACCATATTTTAACAACTTAACAATCTCGTTATTTTGCAAAAAAAGTTTTGTTTTGGTCATGTTATTTTATGAATGAAATAGTTGGATTATTTTATGCCTAGTCACACTTTATTTTGGACATTAACCCAAGATATCTCAATAGTGTAATAAACATATAGGTATATACATAAGTAGTTTTCAGCCCAAAAAGTAAAGGTATAGATTGTTTGCGATAACAATCAATAATACCTATATCATTTCAAAAGTATATAATGGTACTATCATATATATATACATTTATTTATACTACTACTGTACTCTCACTGCCACTTTCTTCCAACTGTTCATATTCGGAATCACGATCATCTACAATGTTCATTTCAAAATTATGACAGAACAATAAAGAAAATTCACTTATAATGGTGCACGAGTAGCTAGGTTGTTTACAGCCTTGTGGTACAGTTACAGAGCGATGCATGTGAGCCAGTGGCGCAGTGCAGTAGAGGGATAACCAACAATATGCAAGTGCTGCAGTCACACGAGAATTCAGTAAAACTATTTTTTGAAGGTCGTTGCACAAGTCTGTTCGAGTTAATCCATTTAGTATCAACAATTAAAGTAGGGAATGGAGTTGACTTGGGTTAGTCCCGTTTCTGTACAAATACTGTGAACAAGTACACTTGGTTTAATCCATAAAGTGTTTTGCGAACAGGAAAATGTCTGCCAAACTCATATGGGTCATACAGTGGTCGCGGCAAGATCATAACTCCTATCTGGACCAGGGGTAAGAATGAAAGCGGTGTGAGCAGTGGGACTTGTGGTGCAGCTTCCAGCGATCGGTAATCTCCAATCATTTTCTGTTTGAGGGCACTGTACACGTAAAAAATAACATCTTTGAAGAAAACTATAGCACTGATGGTGTATACTGTAGGTACAAATTCTTTATGGACCACCCCATAAGAGTCTAGTTTAAGGCAGGGTATTTATTTTTTGGTAAGGTAAAATACTGTGTAAGTGAGGACCATGTAAACTTCGATCAAGGCAAGTGACTTGGACACTGCTTTACCCATTGAATGCCAAATTTAATCATATACTGCTCGTCAAGCAAACACTAGATTTTTTGTTTTCTCTTCATTAATGTAATAAATGTTATATCCAATAGAGGGTTTAAAGCTAAGCTCAATGACTTACATGGAGCAGTTTCCAAGTTTAAATCGATAATAATTATTGTGTTTTGATTATGTGGATCATTTACATATCATACTTTAAATGAAGAATTGAATAAAAATCGAGATCTGGAAAGGTAGTTTTTGAAAACAAAATAAAATGTGAAGATTATTTAAATTAAGACATCTTTAGAATAAAGTAGTGAGAAATCAGGTCTTGCATATAACAGATTCTCACTTATAACAAATTATTTCCAATTAATTTTAAAATTTGTTAGTATCAGTGTTTACTATATATCTATAATTTTAACTCTCTTTTAGGGGGATTTTAAAATGGTTAACTTATTTTTAAATATAAAACTCTACAACTAATGTGGCCATAATGTTAAGAAACACATAAAATAACAATTATATGTCAATTATAGGTCTCTATAACAACTATTTGCAAATTAATAAACAATAAATGTGTTTTTGGTAATTTCTTTCAAGAATTAACCAATTGAACCGGCTTTTAATTGAAACTCATATATAGGGATATTAGAATCTGGGGTGTATCTCTATAAGTTTAGGTGAGGCTATGAGGAATCCATTATCATTATAGATAGAGATTCAAGCATAAACGCCTTGTATGCTCTATACAGAATTTTAGTTCTCAATAGAAAGTGACACCCATTTTATTTGTGTTTTTTCCAAAATTATTTTCTTATTGATATTTTAAAAACATTTCAGTCATGAAATGATGATAGTGTTTGAACAAAAACATTCCACGAAATAAAGATAAAATCAATTGCGGATTTTAAGGTCTATGCAATTAAACAAAATAAGTGATGAGTGGTTATTTTTTTAACTCATGTATTAGGGGAAATCTATAAAATCTTGATGATGGATAGCTAGATCCAAAAAGGAAACAATCTTTGGTGTTTAATTGTAAACAGAATGATGATATCAAAGTGAGAATATTATGAAAGAGAAAATAATCAAATACTACCTAATGGAATCAAGAATGTTAAATTTTTTTTTAATATATTACACCAAAATGGATTTCAATGAGATTTTGGATGTAGAGGTTGATTGTAGCACTTAGCGCTATGAGCTGGGCAAAACTATTACTAGACTGTCTGCCAGATTTCTACATTTTAATATTATATTTTGTAATACTCTCGGCCCCTTTCTGGACTTTCTTTACCATTAGACATCTTGGTAAATTAATTTTATATTTATAGGCATAAATTAAGAACTAAATGTAATTTAAATTCAAGAATTAAGCATTTAGACGTCTATCACAATGTTTATATTCACAGCAAATTGCCAGTTTCACAAACCTAAAATAATCATAGTATTGTTTCATCATGAAAATCAATATATCATATACAATGTTTCAGGTATTGAGCTGACAGGACAATATTACTGCTCTGCACTTGAATTCAGTGCATACAATGGCATGGTTCTTAAGTTAATTGTTTTAATGTATGTTTGTTTTTAGAACAACCATAAACTTTGTTTTAAAATCTCATATCTGACTAAGAGAGAAGACACCAATTCTCAAAATGTTGTGATTCAGAGTTTTGTAACATTTACCTTAATAAAATTGCAAATATCTACACTATTTTCATACATTTAAAATAATTAATTTTTGATACAAATATTTAACATGGGAATAACATATACTATAGGATAGTGGTGAACAATTTCTCTACTATCCCAATAAGCAAGGGTGGACAAGACCATATTCAATATTTTTACGAAACTAATAAATCTATTAAACTACTTGTAGAAAAGGATGGATGATTTGGATACTGCATTCAAATGCATAGTATATTGTTATATTTCCAGAAAACACAAAACTATATATTCCACCTTTATAGAAGAGCTGGCGTTCATACCAATAATACAATTTGTTGTTCTCTTATTTCCATATCATATTAATTAAACATTAGTTCATTTGAAAATTATTAATTACATTGAACTAATGTTTCTAATTTTTTAATCAATTATAACAATTCCGATTTTCCACATGATGGACAAAAATTGAGTATATTTTTCAGAAATATTAAATAGAAAGCACTTCTTACCACAAATTTTATAATGTTCATCTTCTCCTTTTTCACAATCTTGGTGGCCATCACATGTATATCGGTGAGGAATACAGTTCTGTAGTTTTGAAAGATTGCATTTGAACATTGTATCACACCTTCCTGTAAAAATTATTTCATTATTACACTTTTATACTTCTATCTTCCACTTGATGTTAACATTTGAATGTCAGCAAGATACTTACTAATGATAGTTTTGTATTCAAAATAATATTACATGATTACTTTTAGTCTAACTGGTTTTTAATTGTTTTTACGATATGATTTCCCCTGTAAGATAAATACTTAGTATTTTAACATGATTCAATAATATTTAATATATGGCAATGCCATATCTATTAGTATTATTTATATTTAAATAGCTTTATACCATTAAAAGAGAAAGTATTCAATAAATATTCTTCAATATTGACAGAAAGTTAAAACATGGACAGTAGGAGAAATAATTAATTGTACTCTTATTAATATTGTTTATTATAATTGTGTATATATATTGTTTATTATAATTTTTATTTTTTATTAACGTGACTAATGAACTATTTCATAAAATAGCTTTCATATATTTCATATGATATTATATTATTATATTAGATTATATATTTCATTTATTTAGAAGAAAAATGCACACCTAATGATTAAGTAATAGTGGGGGAAGGGGAAACTCCAGTCTTATACAAAAATAATTTGAATTTTTAAACACCCCATACATCCTAATATTTGTTATAATAGGAAATTAAAAAACTAGTTGTAATTTTTATTCTATTTTCCAAGGAAACTATGGAAAACCTTGCATAACAATTGTAGAACAATTTGGAATTCCCAACTTATGAAAATGAATTTTTTATGATTGATAGTACCTAGGCATAAATGTAAGTTAAAAACTATATTAGAACAAAATTAATAGTACATTAATCAATAAATGGAAAATAAAGTCCAAACTCTTTCTGGCCAAATAGTCAACAAGAGAAGCCAAAACAGTTCTATCAAGAAGTACATATTTTAGCACACAACATTTTAGTTGTAAAGATAACTTGTGTCTTGGGATATTTGTTAAAAATAATTTTTACATTTTTTTATTCTTTGAAATAACAACAATTACAAATCATTTTACTCATAAATGCAAAACCCCTATTTGGGGTTTTCTGCATTTTCACTTAACATTAAACACTAATTCTATTCTTAAAAATTAATTTGTGGTCAAGCCCATGTAGTTTTATTACAAGAGTAAACACCTCACCAATAATGCAGTAACATTATAAAAAATAAAAAATAGAAAATTTCAAATTAACAAACCAAAACAATCTCAAGAAAAACAATAGCAATAATTAACATTTCCACAAAAAGTTCATATTAACAACGGTAAATAAATACTCAAGGTAACAATAACAACAACAAATAAATAGAAGAAACAAATATAAAACATACATAATTTAACTTAATAAAATATACCCAAAAACTAATTTAACTTTCAGATAAAATTATCCAAAGAACAACAAAATAAATATAAGTTATCTTAATTGTATTTGGAAAGTATTTTCAATAACAATCGTAACAAAACTTCAACACTCAATAACAACAAGTAATACGAGGGGGTACCTAAAAAAAACCGGAATTATTTTATAAAAATTATATATTATCAAATTTTTTACAATACGACCTTATCTCCTTCAAAATAATCTCCATTACAACTAATACACTTGTCCCAACGGTATTTCCATTGATCAAAACATTTTTTGTAGTCATCTTTAGAAATGGCTGCAAGCTCGAGCTTCGTTTTTTTCTTAACCTCTTCAACGCTGTCAAATCGTTGACCTTTCAAGCCTCTTTTCATGTGGGGAAATAAAAAATAGTCGCATGGAGCGAGGTCAGGCGAGTAAGGTGCGTGGGGCAGCGGAACCATGCCGTTTTTGGCTAAAAACTGCCCAACTGAGATGGCTGTGTGTGCCGGTGCGTTGTTGTGGTGGAAGAACCAGTCTCCAGTCTGCCACAAATCGGGTCTTTTTTGGCAAACTTTTCGCTGAACCGAGCTCCAAGTTAACCCACTACTCTCTGATAGTTCCTCAATTGTCTGTCGACGGTCGGTGAGCACAAGTTCACGAATTTTCTCAACATTTTCGTCCGTTCGAGAGGTTGATGGACGTCCAGAACGAGGTTTGTCTTCAATCGACATGTCGCCATTTTTAAATCGAGCGAACCACTCGTAGACCTGAGTTTTCCCCATAGCATCATCTTTGTAAGCTGTATTCAACATTAAAATAGTTTCTGAAGCATTTTTACCAAGTAAAAAAACAAAATTTCACAGCTGCACGTTGTTCACTTAAACTTGCCATGACAAAAAACGAAACAAGAACAAAACAGGGTTAGCGAAAACAGTCACTACGAACGAACAGAATGCACTAGGACAACGGAACTGGGGTCACTGAGCTCGCAATGGGTTGCGCGACACATGCCTAGCGGCAGGAATGTGTACTACACGCTGCCGGCTGCCAGCAATACGATTCCGGTTTTTTTTGGGTACCCCCTCGTATATGTAGAACGGATCCATCATTTAGTATACCTGTATTATATCTGTTACTGCGTTAGCGTTTTACCTGTTGCTTGAAGGTTTAAATGTTTCACTTTAGGACTTAACCTCTCACTGAAGGCCTACAGTATTTCCAAACATAAACTGAACCTTTCAGATGCAGTGTAATTTAAAAGTAAAGGTAGGTTTTCCCAGTTATTGAGCTGATTATTTGTGATTTGATAAACCTGCTCAGGCCAGTGGCAACCTGTTGTATGACCAGTCAGCTGATTTTACCAATCAGCTGCCAGGAGTCTTCTGCATGATTTTGTCTTCTGCTTGGTGGTTTGTTTACAAGCATTACTTTGTTAACAGACTATATTTAATTAGCTACTGAATTTCCAATGGATTTTTTACTGTTTACGCTGTTTCTATTTAATTTTAACTTGTTCCTATTTAAAATTGGATTTTTAAATTGGTTCCTTTAATAATCTGTTAGTAAAATCCTGATATGGATAAAACCAGCACCAAGAATATAATATACCCCTGTGGTGTTTATGGTAAATCAGCTAAGATGGATGACATTTTGTGCACAGAACCTTGTAATACATGGAATCATTACAGGTGTGTAAACTAGACTTATAGTGAAATAATAAAATTTCCTGAGGATAACATTATTACATGGACAAAACTGTCTGATAAACAAGGCTGATGATAGTATATCTGATGGCGAGACTGGTGTTAATTGTTCTCTTGCTAAGGAACTAAACAATGCATTGCTGGTAGAAAACGAGGAATTAAAGCAGAATATGTATAATGCTAAAATATTAAAGTCTCCACATGAACTTGAACAGAAGATATTAAAGAAAAGGAAGAAGAAATCTAGGGGTTTGTAAAAGAAAGAAAAATGAAGGAAAGAGATATGGAGGAGAAAACACATTCATTAGAATAAAAACTAAACAAAGAAAATAAGCTTAAAAATGAACTGATGAATCTGGATAATGAACTAATGAAACAAACTCAACTGACCATACATGGCAGTCAGCCGACTATCCCATGCAAAACATGTAACATCTACAAAGAAGAATCAATGAAAATGTTATCAACAATAAGATCCTTGGAAAAGTATATACATACTTAAAAATAATAATGACATGCTAAAAAAAGGGCAAAACAGAGAGAGTGGGTAGTAGCATTATAACACCTGCTTCTATGAAAGACATTTTAGTTGAGAATAATGAGATTAGTCAGTCCTCTGAAAGTTTATCTCCTTTACAGAATCATTAGGAACTGTTTTTACTTTTTAGAATATTTGAAAGATAGACCTAGTTCTGAGCCTACTCCTGTGTTGTCAGGACGTAAGTTTAAATCTAAAATTCTTATATATTCTGACAGCTATGGCCGGGACACAGTGGAAAACTTTTAATATAGTGATAGGAGGAGATGTAAATTAAGAATTTGACATGACCAGAGACCAACAAAGCTCTGATGATCTAAAGAATTTCCACGAAATAACCAGCAATATATGCAAGCCTCATGAAACTGCATCTTATTTTCTGAGTAAAAATAATAGTCCTTATCAAAATTATATGCAAAAGTTTGCTTTTCAAGAAGTAACAACTGATGATGATAAATATAGTTTATAAGTTTAAGCCTTTTGACAGTATTGATATCAAATCTATGAATGTTCTTTTAATCTTCTGAAAAACATTATTTGTAATATAATTGAACCATTAATTTACTGTATAAACAAGTGTTTAAAAGAAGGTGAATTTCCAAGTATCTTAAACTGTCTAGGGTTGTACCTATATTTAACCCTTTTAACTCCGACATCCGATCAGATCGGATATACGAAATATGCTTTAAACTCCGACGTCCGACGAGATCGGATCCATCTGGTCTCGCCAAAACCTCCGGATTCCGATTTATATCGGATTGTTGGTTTTTAGTATATCACTGGCTTAGTAACAAACCAAAAGCTAAAATATTCGGTGTTATGACGTTATACGTGAATTGACGAGTAAAATGATGTATAGTTGCTTACTCTATGTCTGATTTTTTGTGCCGGTGATCACGATTGGAAACCAGCTGTCAGTCATGTTTCCAACGTTACGACTACGTATTGTCGACTTGTAGTGTTTTGTAAACAAAGCGTGTGTGGATTATTCCTTCGTAATTGTGTTTTTATTATTCGTTGAAAATGAGTAAAAAGAAGACGAGTAATGTCTCCTGCTAGTGAGAACACTCTTATAAATAGTTTAGTCGAATCTGGCCTCGATGTTATAGACGATGATTTTGAGTGAATCTTTTCTGGAAACTATTAGTGAGTCGGAAAGTGACAGTGAATTAGGTGAGGAGTTTTTGGATGATACTGATGAGGATCCCGACTTCATCCCAGGAACGGACAATGAAGATTCAGATGAGGATATTTGTAAGTCGAAGTAATTCTTTTATATTAGGTGATAGGCCTATGCCAAACAACACAGATCCAAAACCTAGGCACTCCTGCCCCAGGGCCAAGTACTGAAGTTAACAATGTGAGGCCTGTTTCCTAGGCCTAGAGGAGCTTCTCATCAGCTAATCAGAGTAGGCCTATTGCCCCTGAAAAAGTTTGGAGTGTTGTTGATGATGCTTCTGACTTAGGCTATGACCACAGTTTTTCATACCATGAAGAACCTGGCCCAAAACATTGCCCCCCTCCTGATGCAAAGCCAATCTCTTATTTTAATTTATTTTTTTCAGTACATTTACTGGAAACATTTGTACATCAAACCAATTTATATGCAGATAAGTACTTGAAAGACCATCAAAAACAATCTAAAACCTAACTCTAGAGCTCATATGTGGAAAAAAGTAACAGTAAGGTGAAATAAAAGCATTTTTTGGCAGTTATTTTTAACATGGGAATTATAAGAAAACCTACAATTCAAAGTTATTGGGCAACTGGACTTACTTATAACGCCATGGTTTGGTCAGATGTTTTGGTCGTAGTCGCTTTGAGAGCACTTTTGCAATTTTTTCATACTGTCGACAATCGCACCCCTAAAAAATCCAGGTGAGACTGGCTATGACCCTTGTGGAAAATTTCTCTCCCAGTTATGGAACATTCCAACAGAGTTTTTAGAACATATTATACACCACACAGAGAATTATCTGTCCGACGAGCCTGGTTGGAACCAAAAGTCGCTCCCAAATCCTACAGTATTTACCGAATAAGCACCACCATAAGTGGGGAGTGAAAATGTGGATGCTGTGCGACTCAGTTTCGAATTACTGCTTGGGGTTTTTACAGTTACAGAGGAAACAGGGACAACACAAACCAAGGTAATGGTTTGGCCTTCAATGTTGTTAAAAAACTGTTATCTTTAGGTCCTTACCTGAACAAAGGCTACCATGTTTTTTGTGACAACTACTTTTTGAGCATCCCCTTAGCTGAATTTTTGTATTCGGAGAAAACTCATATCACTGGTACAATGCGGAAAAATAGAAAAGGCATACCACCACAATATAGGGACAAATTTCAAATAGGACAGAAAGTTATATATGAGGAGTGATAGTTTGCTCTTGTTAGGCTACAGAGAAAAGAAATCACAAAGACAGCCTGTTCTTCTTCTTTCGACCAAATCCAAAGCTGAGTCTGTCCAAGTTATGAAACGTAGGGGAAATGTTTCAAACTGTGAAAACAAAGCCTGAGATGATTCACTCCTACAATCAGTACATGGGGAGGTATTGATACATCAGATCAGATGTTGTACTGCTATTTGGACGAGCGCAGAACTGTTCGCTACTGGAAAAAAGTGGTTCTAAACATATTTTCTAGGATGGTTCTAAACGCATACATTCTGTATAAGGAAAACTGTACTGGTAAGCAGTTAACTAGGCTTCAGTTTACAACTGCTATTATTCAGGAACTGGCTCAGGAATGGTTACAGCAGAAAAATGCCACCAACATGGCAGGTGGTGATGGTCGTGTAATCAATGTAGGTTGCGGCAATCAGTTTTGGTGTGGAACCCTTGCCGGGAAAAAAAGAAAGGGAATGTGTAGTGTGCAGTCCTGTAAGCATTGCTGGAGGAGGGAAAAGGAAAAGGTCTAGGACTGCTTGTGTGAAGTGCAAGAGAGGCCTGCATGGGGGTGTGTTTGTCAAGTCATTCGTGTTGAACAAAGTGTATCAAGACTGCAATGTAAATATTTTTTTTGTAAATATAAGCCTAATTAGAAACTATATAGTACTCTTCTATTTATGTTTGTGTTGTGTTGTCAAAAGAAAACTATGTAATGTGTTAGCTGCAAAATATCCTCAACAGAGTGATCAACTTGTGAACTTCGACCAGAACCTGTGAAAATTTTGAATATGTGAACTTATACAAATGTTGCTGTAACATCTATACCGTTCAAGGTAGGACATCCAAATTTTAGTTGCATGTTTATAAATAAACGGTCTTTTTTTTATAAAAAAATAGATTAAGGAGTTAAGTTGAAGTATAATATTAGTTTCACCACGTCAAACTTAAAAAGAAAATTTTTTATAAAAAAAATTTTTTTTCTAAGAGAATAGGAAATATAAGAAACATATTTTATACCAAAATATATTTTTTTACATATTAATCCATTTCAATTAAAGGAAAACAAAACAAGAATCATCATTCTACTACAATAAATAAAAAAGTTACAGAATTTAATGTGCAGCCATGTAAAATACGACAATTTTTGCATGGAGTTTTCTGGCATAACCTAGTAAATAAGAACGGTTTTTTTCCACCATGTACCTTAAAAAAATCACGGAGTTAAAAGGGTTAAGAAAGAGGAGAAAAATTCTCCAGCCAGTTATAGGCCAATTTCTTTGACCCCCATTGTCTCACAAGTTTTAGAGGCTGTAATTTATAATCAGATGTCTAGTTATTTAGATACTTTAAATATAATTTGCAGCCAGCAGTTTAGTTTTAGGAAATGTTGATCCACAGTAGATTTCATTGAATCCTTGATTATTAAGGTCATCCAGACTTTGAATCTAAGATCTTTGCACAGGCAACATTTTGTGACCTGAGTAAAGCTGTCATAAATCTTTATATTTTTCACATACTACTATTTACAAAGAGTAACTCATCCACCCATCAATTACAACAGGACATCCACAGTTATAATACAAGGAATAATGAATGTACTGATACACCTTTTTCTACACTGTCAACATCTCAAAAAAGTTATAAGGCACTAGGAGTGAAAATGTTCAACAAACTTCCTTCAGAAATGGCAGAACCACCTATAGCTTTATTCAAGAATAGGTTGTAAGGGCTATTGGTTAATTTACCATTTTATTCTATTCAGGAATTCTTTGAATCCAAAGAACTGTCAATGTGATATTTTATACAATGTTTGTTATATTAGATTAAGTTATAGATTGACCTTTTGCTATAGTTACCACAGTTGGTCTAAATTATTTTGTCTGTCTTTTAGAGTTTTATAGATTTTCTGGCTTTTATTGTATGCTGACTTTGTCCTAAGTTATTAATATAATTTAATATAGCGGATTTAACTTTCTCTATTACTTGAATGTAAAGCTTAGTGACAATACAATTCGTATTTACTTATAATACAGTCCCAGGGGAAAACAGATCAATACAGCCACAAAGAAATAACGTAACAACAACTAATATTAAATTTCATTTTCCATAACAATTCTTTTAATGCAATATTTTTAATCATTTACAACTCTTAGCATTTTTTTACATTGTTTGGTAGCATGTTAAGATTGTAGGCACATAAACTTCCAGAGTTGTACTTCCATATTTTATTGTTGAATTTAGGTACAACAAGTTTTTTTCTCAATAGTAAGTATGTGTGTTTTCTTTATAAGTGTTAACACTGTTAAATACTTATTAGTTATTAAAATTGTATACAATTTATCTATTTGTAATCAGTTTAAGCATTGGAAAACATCAATATGTGGTAAAATGTACAAAATATTTGGCATAATACTTTTAAGTGTCTGTCTTTGTAGGTTTTCTATACTCTTTAAATTATATTTGGATGCATTTCCCCATGCTCTGAGCCCATATCTTATAACAGATTCACACAGTGCATCATATATTTTTAACAGAGTTTTACAGGGTTGATATTGCTTTAAGTAGTATAGTTTACAAAAGTAGACTCTGACTTTACAAACACTTACTATGTGACTATCCCACTTGAAATTGTGATCAACCAGAACACCTAAATATTTAAAAACTTTAACATTTTCTAAAATACTACAATGAAAATTATGTAAAATATATGAATTAGGATGTCAATTATAATCATGTTGCATTTAAATGGTGGTGAGTGTGTGTATATGTATTGTATATTTTTGACTTAGCACCATTTATGATTAGCCCATTTTTGTAGCACCATATAATTAGCACCAGCATATAAGCCTATTAAAATCCATTTCCACATTTTCCTTAGCTTCTGTGATGTTTTATTGAGAAGTTAACAAAGTTGTGTCATCAGCATGCATAAACATTTTACACTTTTATACTTGCTACACTATTTTCAAAAATAATATACAAAATTGGTCCCAACATACTTCCTTGAGGTACTCCTGATTTCATGACATGTTCCTGTGAAAAACAGTTTCCAATTTTAAAATCAATTTTCTATTATTTGGGTAATCGTCAAATCAATCAAGAAATTTTCCTCTTATTCCCACTGCTCTCAGAGATTCAACTATTTTATTGAACTAATGTGTATCAAATGCTTTTGAAAAATCTATAAAGGTAACCAATATTTGTTTTCCACTATCAATTTCTTTGTTAACATAATTAGAAAAATCTTTCAAAAAGGTTTATGTACTTTTATTTTGTTGGAATCCATACTGGCAATCATATTATCATATTACCTGTTAAATATTTATTCAAACCATTCACTATATGCTCCATAACTTTATCTATCGCAGAGAGTATTGAAATGCGACGATAGTTCTGGTATGTTGTGTGGTATCCAGAATTGTATATAGGTCTAGAAATTGCTATTTTAATCTTATTTGGGACTTTGTCTTCTGAGATCGACTTGTTTATAATCACAGATAGTGGCTCTGAGAGACTTACAGAGAATCTCTTAAAATCTATCATTCTGATTCCATCTATGCCAGGACTTTTCTTTCATTTTTTCCTAAAATATTTTCAATTTGTTTTGCATTTGAGTATGGTAAACACAATGATGTAACAGGGTTATTTATTAATACATTTTTCTGCTTTACATAAGCCTGTGCATTACTTTTATGTGTTATGCTGTGTTATTTTATTTCTTAATATTTTGTATTATTCCTGAATGTTCTACATCTAGATAGGAGAGTGGTCTATTATCTACAAATACGTTCATGACTTAAGATGTGAACTGTTGAAATGCAGAATATGAAAAATATCAAAAGCCTCTGATGGAAGGATATATTTACAGTTTGTCAGTCCCACTTGTGTGGAAAGTAACCAAAATAAAACTATTGCCTTGTTTAAAGATTCAAAATTCTTTAGGATTAGAAAAGAAAAACAGGACTGAATAAGAATAAGAATACAATACAAGAAATTATATAAATAACTACTGCACTTGTAAACAAAATAATATTATAATCTATTCAATACAAAACAAACAATTTATTCACAAATAAACTTGGGTTGGTTTGTTTTATATCAGTGAAGAGGCCAAGTTTATTATGGTTAGTCCATTAAGTGGTTAACAGATATCTAATAACACTTTGACGTTCTATTCGACAAACTAATAAAAAGATGGTTTCATTAAGTCAAAGTCCAAATGTCACGTTAATGTAATGTTCAATACAAACCTAAATTGCATTGATAATTATTAATGTCTGATCACTTTATCACTCTTGCCAATATTTGTTTATGCCATATTTCATAGCACAGCAATCACTATCAATAGGTTATCCAAATACTACGAAGATTGAACTTTTGGTTTGCTTCTAGAGAATTTATGGTGTGCAACAGTAGTAAATGTAAAAAAATCTACTTTTATGGTTGAATTTATTTAATTGAGTCATTATTAACAAAACTGAGCCCAGAACTTATAGCCAATAAATCAAATTGTAACCAAATTTATTACAACCTGTCCTCCAACACATTGCCCCTAAGAGCCAAAAAAATCCTGACAGGGTGTAAACAGCACCCAGCAGTTAAAGGGTTAAATCAGCTGATTAAGCGAGAACTATAAAATGAGCAAACTTAAAAATCTAAAAGTGAAATAGAGCTTGTGTTCTTTATACATTGTTATATAATTGGCTAATCCTATAAAACACCAAAACTGAAGTGTGCTCAGTAGAAAAAAATGTTACAAGTTCCATATTTTTTTCCTATTTAAAAAAAGTATCACTGGATTCTTTGTTAAGTTTACTTACAAAGTGACTTTGGCATTATTTTCTGAATCACCCTATATACCGTTGTGGCTGGTTTGTTGTGAATATAACACAAAAATATTTAACTTCAGCATTTAGAAAGCATATTATTTATTGGAGTTACATTTAAAGTTTATAAGTATGCTATGTAGCTGGCCAATGTCCCAATCTGAGCTCACCATCTTCGGATCGTCCCGAGACTTTACTTCATCCTCTACTCTGATCACACTCTACAAGACACTTATGCGCGCATTATTGGAGTACACAACTGTTGCCTGGTGCCCCTACATGAGGATACACACTGATCTTTGGGACAGAATTCAGTTGAGGTTGGTGCGACTGGTTGGGACACGCATGGGCTTCCGTTACTCTGAAGTACCAGTTAATAAATTTTAACTCTTCTTTGGACGAGACTGTTGGTCAATGGAGATTAATTCTTGAACAGATATTCCTCTACAAATTGCTAAACGGACTTATTGATTGCCCGGAGATTCTAGACTCCATTAATTTTAAAGTGTCAAGAGGAATTCGATCCATGAGTCTTTTTGCTAAATGATTCCAGCCCACTATTTGTGGGCAACACGTATGTATTTCTCGCCTTCTCAATGACGCCATTTGAGGAGCAGTGCTAACATTTTTGGCCAGTCGATGGGAGCCAACAGGAAGTGTTTCAGACACCACCTGAACCCTTAACTTTCTTTTTTTCTTTCCCTCATTTAGTCGCTTAATTGTTCTCTTTTCTGTTAGAGTGAAAAACGTATTCAACGATGACTTTTTACGTGTCATTTTTGTTACGTTTATTGTTGTAGTTACCTAATTTATACTTATTGTTTCCCGTTTTTGTTATTATTTTTTGTTCTTAGAATACTTTTTATGTTCTTTAATTAGTTTATTACACTCATTTTAATTTTTTTTTTCTACCAAGTAGTTTTAATTAAATTAACCCTACATGTTTGTTATTTTAAACTTTTATTGACGTTAACTACTATATTACATTTATTTACCTCACAATATTGTATCTAGTCTGTGTAATGAGAAACCGTTAAAATAAATAATAAAACACTATAATGGATCTCCAAGTTAAAATTTCAATATGATAACCACACATGAAATCTAATTTTCTTACAACTATCTGGAAATGATATTTTTCATTTTAAAAAACTAATAACTAAATAATTAGTATTTAATACAATTAATTCACATTAATTATATTTAGCTTCTTTTTATTTGTTACTTCAATTTACTGCACAAAATAATTTAACCAGGAAGTTATGTTTATCAACATATTAACTGGGTTGCTACAGGAGTCCAATAATGAAATTCCCTGACTTTTCCCTGATTTCCAGACCAATTTTTTCATTTTTCCCTGACTTTTTTCGACGCAATCCCCAGGGTTTTTGGCAATTAATGGGTGGAAAAAAGCGATGTTGAGGCTAACAGGGTGGCAAATATAAAAAAGCAAAAAATAAAGTGAACACAGTTTAATACGTACAAAAAGATTGATTTAAATGATCTTTTACAACACAGAAGTAAAATACGGCGCGGCGGCTGTAAGTTTATTTATGTAAAGGGATTTTATATTTTTTCTCTGACCAACATCGAAATTCCCTGACCTTTCCCTGACTTGAGACCGGATTCCCTGACTTTTCCCTGATTTCCAGTCATGTTTTTTTCCCTGACTTTTCCCTGACTTCCCTGATTTCCCTGACCTGTAGCATCCCTGATTAACCTGATCAGATCATGTATTCGCTCTGTCTGAATCTACCATTGTTGCAGGATTATTTGTATGAACCAAAGGTACAATTATATCACATCATACTCCTTTTTTTATTTATGTTTCTTACAGTTTTTTTCCGGTTATGAAAATTCTTCTAGAATGCTAATTTATGTACAAATAATATGTAAATCCAAAATATTAAAAAAAAAAAAACATTTTTACTAAACTGTTGTACTAAGAAGTTTATAATAATTGTCATAGATATAATATTACTCATACCTTATTAAGCACTTGAACTTGTGAGTGTTTTTCTTCATAAACATTTGATGTAAGCAAAAGTCACTTTTCCGTTTTTGTAAATCTTTCCTGCTAACTAATAATGTACTCTAAGATTTGAGCGATGAACGAATGGCTGCTATTAAGCTTCAAAGAATAGTATGCATTGTGCCTGCCATTTTAACTTTTTAACAAGTTGTAGGATTCCCGGTTTTCAAATATTTTTTCAGTGGTTACATGGCAAAATCTGCTACAAATGTGGTAGTGGTGTGGAGTTTTTAACCCTTCTAGAAGTGGATTAGGCTTTGTGTAAACTAGTGAGTAAGTGAATTACCAAGTGAATGATTTCACATGTTGCAGTATGAGTGTATTCGATAAACTGGTTGACTATATGTTTAGTGCTTTAATTATTGGATTACTAACCCTAAACATCTAGTTTTCTGAAAGTATTACAATACATTTCTTATGCTGTGTATTCATTATTATTTTTAAACAGTGATATTCATTTTAATATATTACAACTATAACGTCCACTGAGTAATATACTCACGGTTTTTAATGTAGACTTTGACAGTGATGTTGAGAGGCTTGAGATCTTTATCAACAGGTTGAGCAATACACGTGTACTTGCCTTCATCCCTTGATTCTAGATTTGTAACTACAAGATTTACTAAATTCCTTGATGACTGGGTCAACACATGATTTTTGCTGTAAGAAAACAATACACAATAATTAACAAAAATGAATTCTTATTTTAAATGTTACAGGATTAATAACAGACAGAACAGAATAATCATCTTCCACCTAAAATGAGCTAGAGGCAATAAATTTACAGAATCTTTACCTGCTTTCAAGCAGGAGATTGCTGAAGGAGACATTCTTTTTCTACAGTTGGCAGTGCTGCTGGTTAAAACATTGAGTTATCTTTTGCTTATTTCTGTTGCAATAGTTGAAAGCGGCATTATTCATCGTCTTTAGAGGAGAGGATTTGACTTTTGTGTAATGGTCACAGAAAAAGCAGTGTATCATTCATTACTTTCTACAATTTTCTTCTAGAAGTCAATATAAACGTTCTCCAATGTAATAGAACATTCATATGTAAAATGTATAGTTCCTAATCATTGAAATTAAAGTTCAAAGGCAACAGCATTGTTAACTATTCACTTGTCCACACATACTTTCTCAAACATAATCAACATTGACATTAGTACTGGAATTGGTGAGGATCCCACACTTAATATCAACTTTGAGTAACCTTCATGAAAATAATTAGACAATTTGTACAGTGCGGTTTTTTCATCACATTTTATCTGTAAACTTTATTTAGTATATCATGAATCTCTTTAATGGTGAATTATCAAGAAAAGTTCTGAGTTTCGTAATGATACACTGTTCTTTAGACATTTAAAAGATTTGACAGGTAAACATAGCCTTTTTGCAAAAACAACTGGTAGCTTTTGACAGCAGCAGCAAAAAAGAGCAGTGGACAAAAGTTTGGCACTTTCATCAACAGAGAGAAATTTCCCTTTCAGTAAGCCTCTGTTTGAATTTGGATGACAGTTCTGGTATATTTTTTACTATTAAACTAATAGATCACAATTTCTTTTAAAAAAAAAAACAAAGTAGTATAAAAATAAGTTAAAATTTAAAAAAAGGACCATCAAACTTTAAAAATAGTACAATTATGACTATAATAAAAATATCACAGTTTATGGCTCCCATTCTAAAATATTACTTAGAAATGTCAAGTATATTTTACAAATTTTAAAAATATATACAAACTAATATCAATAATCAAGGAATGTCTATTCGAGTACAATACCATTGAAGTGTCTGTCTTGCTTGATGGTACAGTCAAGAAAAGCTATAACAAAACGATTGAAAGTAGTCTATTGCCAACAAAAATATGCAAATCTTTTTGTATGTCTGACTGGCCTAATATGCCATTACTGAAATCCTGGACCCAGTGAATTGATGTTTGAAGCCTTTCTATCCCAACTTTTTCATATATTTGATAATTTTTGCACTGTCAAAACTAAACTGGTGAAAGGATAAAAAATTAAACCTAGAAACAGTAGTATTAAGTGGTGAAGATTTACAAGAGCTTAAGGATTGTGTTAGGGCTTTTACACTGTATAAAAAAACAATACTAATTCAGTGGCAGCAAAGAGGGCCTACATTCTCCTTCGTAACACTAATAAAGGAGAGCTAAGAAAGACTAAGCTAATAGCTAATGAAGAGTTCATCAACGCCTCCTCAAATAAATATAAAGCAGCCTGGTCTATCATTGTTGCAGGCAGGGGATCAACTCGAGTGGGACCCAATATACCAGCCAAAGTTTTCTCAGCCCACTTTATCGACTCTGTAGAAGAGGTGAGGAAGGATGTCACTCCTGGCACTACTTCTGCTCAGGAACTCCTCGCCAGGGCTCCCAGAACTTCTGCCAACTTTAGCTGGTGTCCTGTATCTTGTGAGGAGGTGCTTTGTGTGGTTCAAAATATGAAAGCGTCTCATAGCAAGGATATGCACGGTGTCTCCAGTGTTCTTTTGAAGAAAATTATATTTTCAATCTTGTTACCAATCACGTGATATGTAAATAATTGCCTCATTTCTAGTGTTTTTTCCAAGAGTTTAAAAATAGCTCAATTTGTTCCTATCTACAAGAAGGGACCTAGGACCCAACCTAATTCATATAAGCATATCTCTGTGCTACCCATTTTTTCAAAAATTTGGGAAACTGTAATAAAAATCCCGGTGAGCTTCTCATTTGAATCTTCTACATCTTTTCAGATTCTCAGTTTGGGTTTTGAGTAAGTAGAAACACGGTGCATGCAGTGGAGGTCTTGGTGAAGTGAGTAGTTTTGAAGCCCCTCGGCTACTCTATTCGATCTCATCAAGGCTTTTGACTGTGTCCCTAGAGACATATTGCTCTCTAAATTAACTCACCATGGTATAATTGGCACTGAATTGGACCTGAATGTGCAACAACACTGAAAATATATTTTAATTTCTCAATGTTTTATTTATTGCATCTTGTTATCAATTTTAAAATTGTATATTAGGTCATTCTTTATCTTGTTATTGTTTTGAATAAATTTTAAATCAGATTTTTAAGTACTAGTATTATATTCACCAGAAGTACACAGAAATTCTTTCACTCTGTATTTCAGATTATCTTTTAACACACAAGTACCACCATGGATGATGTTTTTGATCTGTTACTGCACAAACTAGATGGTCTGGGTATTAAGGATGATGCTCTTGGCTTGATCTGTTCATACTTGAACTGTCGCAAACAGCGTACAAAAATAACTATAGATAATATTACATATTACTCTGGCTGGAGTAAGGTTGAGTTTGGAGTTCCCCAGGGATCTATATTGGGCCCTCTCTTGTTTCTTGTTTCTAAATGATTTAAGCTATGAAATTCCTAGAAATCTATTTTTATATGCAGATGACACAACCTTACTGATACAAGAAAAATCATTACATGACTTTTTCATAAAAACTAGAACATCACTTGCACATTTAGAATCACGGTTTAAAATCAATGGATTAATCTTAAATACCTCAAAAACTAATGTTATTCAAATTAAACCAAACAATCATAATAAACATTTATCAAATCTTTCAGACACAAAAGGGCTTAACATTGTTGAATCCCAATAATTTCTTGGACTATTTAGTTAATAAATTAAATAGTCTCCGTTATGCTCTCAGCATTTTGTCACAGTGCACATCTTTAGAAACATGTAAAGCAGTATATTATACTTGTGTAGAATCTGTTTTATGATACGGAACTGTTGTCTGGGGTGCACAGAAAAACTGTAAAAAAATATTGGTTGCACAGAAGAGTATAATTAGAACAATTGCTCAAAAAACTAAACGAACTAGTTGTTGACCATTATTTAGACAGTTTGAGACATTGACACTAACAGGAATATATGTTTATGAAGTCATAAAGTTAGTGTGTGATAGGCCTGCCTTATATAACGAGTTTAGCTCACACACCACTTTAATACAAGGAACAATAAAAAATTCCAGTATCCCCACCATAATCGCTCCTTATTTGCCCATCATATATGCCTTTAAAATCTTTTAACGTACCTCCCCATATCGCTTGCCTTGATCAGAAACAAATTTTAAAGCCTGTAAAGGATAAGTTGGTGAACGAGGCATATTAATCCTTGGATGAGTACCTGCTTGATAGTTAGTAACTAATTCGCTGAACCCTCCTGTTTTTGATAGGTTTTAATATTTTAATTTATCTTTTTTATTTATTTGTATTATATTATCTGTTATTTTATATTATATTTTAGGCTGTTGATATACAAAATGTATTTTAGTTTTGGTTAGGATAGTGTATATTTTTATGCTTTGACGATGCAACTGTGTTGTGTATCTTGTACCCATTATAGTACGTTATGTGCAAATAAAAAAATGACTAACATGCTCCATTTCCAGCAACTTTGGAACAAATTTTGGACACTTCTCATTTTCAAATCCTCAGTAAAAATCAAATGTTCTGACCCAATGCTGACTCCAATTTATTCTGCTAGTTCTTGGACTGTAAGACGATGGTCCTCGGTGACTAAATTTCACACTTGTTCAATAACATTCTCATTCCGGTTTGTCAATGGTCTGCCTGAATGCAATTCACTTTCCATTAACATTTGACCATTTTTGAACCAATTGTACTACTCTTTTATTCAAACATTGCTCATGACAGACTCCCCAAAAGTCTGTTGAATCTTGTGAATTGTTTCCACTTGTTAATAGCCAAACTTTAATACAGAAACGATGCTCAAGTCTGAACGATGTCATTTTATAACTTGATAAAAACCACCTTGCACAACAGAGAGGTCTACACTACTATGCTGACTGCCGGCGACTAAAGCTTGGTCACAATATGAAACAGTGCATGCCAGGAATGACAGTCCCCTCCACATCCCCACTAAGCTTGGCCACCAGCGCTTCATTCATTTAAGCGGGAGGACAGAAGGTCTGATACTTTTTGAACAGCCCTCTTATCATTAGTTCCACCTATGACAAATAAATAATTTTTCCTAGATCCTTGCTCAATTTATTTTTACACACTTTAAAGTTTTAAATCAGTAAGATTTGATATGATTTTATTTTTAGTTTTGAAAGATTTATGTATTTCAATTTCTTTGTCATTTTATAAGGTAACATCATGAGATAAGACAAAGAATATATTTGAATGTAGAAAATTTCCCTCTTTATGTTCATTGGTGAGACATGTACTTGTTTTGGAAAACTTCCATTAGTTTCCCAATTATGGAATTTGCAAAATGGGGGATGGAGGACAGTTTCATTGATTCATCCACTTCTTACTGTAATTTTTTATTTCATTTTGAAGCAGTGTAATTGCTGTTAAAAGATTTGCATTTTCTATCTTGGATTATTCAGCTGCTGCTTTAAAATCAGGGTGTGAGTGTTTGCTTACTGATGTTTCATTATTGTTTATATTGATTTTAAGTTCTGAGGCGAGATATTTTTCCTCTTCCAGAGAGATTTCCAATGAAATGCACTTTTCTGTGAATGCGTGCTATTCAAAATATAAAGAGACAGTATACATCAAACATTTTTGACTGCACATATTTGTTACAGAATCTCAAAATTATACCATGGATGGTGTTTTTGTTGGTTTTCTAGTATATGTGTTTGGTGTTCTCTAGTTGAACCTATAAGTGTTGACTAGATCAAAGTTTTATTTTTTTCTTTAGCTATTACTTATTGCTGAAGGATTTTACCCATAATTCTTCTGTTGGGGCTTTTACCACCTAATATCTTGACCCCAACACGTATTAAGCTTTTCTCTTATAACTGAAGAAGTTTGATTGAAGATCTCAAAATGTCTTCACTCAGTCCTGTTGTACACTTCATAGTAGTAAATGTCCATAAAACAACAAACTTCCCCATAAGTTAACACCCACCACCTAACACAACTTTAACTTTAACTTTTTTTGGTGTGTAACTTTTGGAACATCCACCATTTAAAGTTTATTTTAAGTTCGGGAAACATTTTTAATTGGTTTTAGTATTAATATTATAATACCTACTTGAGAAAATAAATATCTACAAAACACTGGACTAATATAACACAGGCGTTTTCGTATTCTTTATGATTTGACTCACCTATTTCTTGAACTGGAAGGTACAGACCATGTGATGTTGTAATGTGGCTCCATATTAGTTGAATTATAAAAAACTGTACAGGTCAAATTGAGTGTCTCTTGTACTCTTTTAATTACATAATCTCGTGAAGAAATAGGTTCAACAACAAGAAATGGAACGTCTTTCTTCAATGTTGCTTCATCCAATGCTGGAAAAAAAATAAAGTAAGTTAGGTAAGTTATTGCAGTACTTACAATAGAGTCTAATTTATTCAACATAAACAGGTAGCCATGATGTTGGATAAACACAAATGTACAATAATGAGGAAAATATAAGAAACACCTGTGCAAAACAAACCAATTCAAATGAATTTATTTATTTGTTATTCAAATTTGCAAAGTTAATTATAATATGAACTAACAACCAGTATATATGACTAAGAAAAACATTATTCTTACTTAGTTTTACGTTACAAAATAGTTCTTGGATAGAATAATTACAATAATATTAAGTCAGTTCTTAATTTTGTTTTGAAAACATTACAGTTTTTACATTTCAATGTTTTGTGGTAAGAAGTTCAAAATACGTAGACCAATGCTCCTTGCTCATGCAGTCAGGTGATCTAATAAGTACTGAAAGTCTTTCCTCTGCTTTTTTTATTAATATTTTATATTTTTATTTATTTTAATTGTCCAGAGTTACTGTGTTATTCAAATGTAAGTGCATTGAATTGCACTATTTTTTCATCACTGTACATCTGTACGATAGACAATAGACAAATTCTTTATTTACAAATTCTTTGAGAATTGTAACTCGTCAAAATTTGTTACAGATCATATAAATACAATTGCGTACATTAACTATAGTTTACAAACAATGACAGAAAATAAATGTCCAGTTTGGTTGTCAGTTTTGCTCTCTGTTCAGGTATTCTTCTAATGAGTAGAATGGATTTTGCAGCAGCCACAACTTCACCTCCTTCTTGGCAGGTGGTTCCACAGTTTTAAACCCATGTAAGAGGGCTTCTCCTCAAACAGAGAAAGTCGATGCCCAAGAAGGTGAAAATCTGTCGCTCGTCTTGTGTTGTAATGATGTGTGTTACATCCTCTGGGAAAACCTCTCTCGTGCACACAGGTTACTGCCTGCAGCACGTACAAGGATACAACCGTCAGAATTGAGAGGTTGATAAAAGCTGGTCGACAACTCTCTCTTGGCTGTAAGTCAGCAAGTGTTCTCAGTGCTTTTTTCTGTGTTACCAGCACACGTTGGAGATTTCCTGCAGATGAATTACTCCAGACCAGGAGACCATAACGAAGGTTCGATTCAAATAAAGCAAAGTAGGCTGTTTTCGCAGAGGGTACATCACTTATTGATTTTATTCTTTTAACGACATACAGTCCAGTACCTAATTTCCTGCACAGGTTGTCAATGCGTGTTGTCCATTTGAGATCTTCATCTATTGTCACTCCCAAGTACTTTGCCTCTGATGCTGCTTGGACGTTAGGCAGGTGCACAGTTTGTTCCTTTCTTGGACCCAATTTTAGTTCTGTTCTATTTAAATGTAATCCATTAAGAGGAGATTTTACATATATCAAATAATGAACAGTCCGATCTTTGTTCTCTTGGGTACACAATTTATAACTAGGAGCCAATCAGAAAAGAAGTTGTTCTCATTTTTGTGACTTTTACACACTTAAACCTGTTTGATTGAAAGGTTTGAAATCAAATATATACTGAGTTTAATATTCCATAGAGTCTCGATCTGTGATTTGTTTATCTCTGGATAACTCTGGACCAGACTTCTTGATACTTGACGTCTTTGACTAGTAAAACCTGATAGACTGTGTCAGATTTTGTTATAAACTTTTTGACATTATTTTATAACAATTTTGTCAAGTAAAAACTATATACCGTACACTATTTACAATATGTTTATTGTGGTAGGACTAGAACAGTGGCTTATCTTCAAGTTCCTTGAGGGCATATTTAAGCCTTCTTGTAAGTCTGGACCATATGGCTTCCCTGAACTTCGTAGTGCTCATGTTACAGATACTATCCGATAGACTGTTGTATAGTTTGACCGTTGCTATTGGAAAACTGTTTAATGATTTTTACAGTCTAAACTGTAGGGAGATTAAGCATGGCGGGTGCTGTAGTCATAAACTTCTTGTCTTCTCCCAAACAGATTCATTCTCCTTTATGTATATAAGCGAGTTCACTATATATGGCCTTGAACTGTTAATATCCTGTGGTATTTGAAAATAGGCCTACAATGCTCAAGATGGTCTGATGATGTCATGATATGCAGCACCTTCTTTTGGAGAATAAGTATCCTGCTGCTTGCTGATACATGACCCCAGAGCAGAATACCATAGGTTACATGGGTGTGAAAAAGTGCATAGTACACTGTTACCATGTACCGCTCTGGTACCACATTTCTCAGTTTTCTCAGCAAGAAGATAACCCTGGAAAGTTTTGTGCAGACTTTGTCTATGTGGCAATTCCAATTTAACTTTGGGTCCATCCAGAAACCGAGTAATTTAACAGCCTTCTTACTCTAAGACATCTCCATTTTTTAGAATACAGAATAGCAGTTGTGTTTTTTCTTCATTTCATTTTAGTTTGTTTGAGGTGAACCACCTCTTGGCATCTTCTAATACGTCTTCAGCTTCCTGAAGCACTAAGTGTTTCAACTTTCCTACGGACATTCTATGCTTGACTTCTCTACTTCCTGAAGTAGTCTCACTAAGCTATACCCTTTTTTGTCTATTTTCGACATAGGTCGAAATGGTTTTGTGAACAGTTAATTCGATCCCATAGGATTTTAGCTAGCTAAGTAGAATTCTATGCGATACACAATCTACTGTTTAACTCAGATCGTAGAATACAAGGGCCATGGAGTCACCACCCTCAAAAGCTTCCATTATCTTAGCTGTGGATAATTAGGCAATGGTTGTGGAATGTCCACTCCTGAAGCCATGTTGAGTGGTGCTGAGCAGTTTGTTGTATTCAAAGAAATCAAAAAACTGTTTTTTCATTACTGACACCATGACCTTAGACACTACTGGCAGAACCGAAACAGACCTGTAATTCACTAGTTCCTCAGGATTTCCTTTCTTGTTCATGGGAACCGTCCGTTTTAATCTTCTAAGCATCCGGAAAAATTCCTTGAGTAAGATATTTGTTGATTTCTGCTGACAGAGGGTTTGCTACTTCATGAATCACCGCTTTCAAAACAAAGCAAGGAACACCATATATATCCGGACTTCTAGAGTTCTTTAGGCTTTTTACTATTTTTATCATATCTAGTGGCCACACCACAACCATTAGTCTAATATAGGCCTAGGCCTATTCTCAATATGCAGCAGGTTGAAGTCCATTTCCGTATGGTTTCTCACTATCTATTTAAAAGCCTCTATGAAAAAATGGTTTATGCTATTGGGACTTTCTGAGCAAGAAACATATGGCTTTTTGGAACTGTGTGAGTTTATAATATCCCAGGTAGGTTTACACATATTGGAGGATGACCTGACGGTGTGTGTATGTTGAAGCCCTTCTTAGCTTCTGTTACTTTCAATCTGTACTGTCTATTTGTTTTACAATATAATGCATAATACTCATCACAGTCTTTTATTGAAACTGTTGGTTTGGAAAGGTGATTTAGGAGAACTACTATGTTTTTAAGCCTACATAACTTTGCAGTATACAAAGTTCCCTCCTTAAACTTGTGTTTAGTTCCGTTTTCGGGGTTTTTCTTATAAGGTTTTAATGGAAAAAGTATGTGAGAAATACATATAGAAAATTGTAATTAAAGATTTGAAAAACTCTCAAAGGATTGTTCAAGTAATTAGTGGTCATTCACTTTTAATAGGCCAGTTTACGCTTTTTAGAGCCCTCCTTCAGTAAAGGCAGCTGTTCAACCTTGATGGCATGCTTTGGAAAACTTGTCATGCCATAAGACTGCTTCGGGTTTATCGTTTCCCAAGCTCGACTTTATTGTTATAACAACTGCTCTAAGGATCCGCAATCATAGGTTCAATGACCTTCACCTTGTAATCCCAAGAATCAAAACTGTAGCCATGTAATCCAGACAACACCACTCAGACACACAAAAACAACACTACAACAAAAATAACACAACACTCATTCACAGAAAATCCCTCTTTCTTTCTTTGTAAAGCAATATTTCTGCACATATAAACTATTAACCCTTTAAGCACTGTCAATTCCAAGCTTATAACAGGTCACCTCTCTCAGTGCCAAGCACTCTTTTGGTATTTGTGAAGCTGTTCAGCTAAATAATTTATAACTTTTGCAAAAAATAAACATAATGAGATGGTTTGTTGTTATTATATAAGGGGGAAATAGACCATAAAGAAAAGCCACAAATATCCAATAATTTTATTTTTGTCACACAAGGCCTTTCGACATCAAAGATGCCATCATCAGGTGTGAATCAACAATTTGAAACAATATAAATATTTTACAATTTAAAACCATTATCAGCTGAATAAAACTTAATACAAGATTTGTTTAATTAAAATTAAAATTAAATAAATATTAATACATGTATGAAGGTTTGGGTCAAAAGGAATTTTTAAAGGAAGGGTGAATTTTGAATCGGTCCAAAATCATTGTTTAATATTTTATCTTTGTGTTTTTTTATGGATAACGTTTCATAAGCACTGAGTTCTTCTTGTTTATGGACTTGTTTTTTATAATGTGAAGTTTTTAAAGGTGTGATTTGTTTCTAATGCATGTTTGGCAATAGCTGATTTTTTAACTTTTCCGTATTTATAATAATTATCTTTCGTGTTCTTTAAATATTTTTTTAATGGTTCTTTTTGTCTGGCCAATATAAATCTTATCACAATCTTCACAGTTAATTTTGTAAATCCCACTTTTATTTTCATCTAAAATTTTATCTTTTGGATTTCCAATTAGATTATTTAGCTTATCCGTTGTGCAAAATGTTATGTTCATGTCACCATTTTTTCTAAATACTTTTTTAATTTATTAGATTAGATTAGAGGCTTTCAGATTGACTTCCTTTCTATGTTAATGATAAATATTAATTTATGAAAAGATTAGTTTCAGCAAAAAACTCCGTCAAGACCGAGGATCAGTACCTCACTAGGAAATTACAGCATAAAAGACAAAAGAAATGTATAAGTAATAGTGGTTTGCCATACTTTATTAAAATTAGGCTTTCATCATTGTAAAAAAAGCACTCATATCATTTTCTAAAAATGAATTTTTAATTTGATTAAATAAACTGTGTATATAAAAATACACATTTGTACCACATATCTAGTGCATTATATATTTAAGGAAGAGCTTTCTCAATATTTTGTAAGATGGCCATGGTCCTGAACTGTTAATGGAACCCTAGTATTTGATTAGGAATGTGAATGATAAGGAAAGTAAGCCTGGTTAAAAATCCTTTACTCTTTGTCGCTATTCCCCTTCATATTTTGGTAAATACAAAGTATTAAAATATTATAATTCTTATTCAACTGCTAACAATCCCTCTCAGGGGCTTTACCAAGCTCACCGAATGCATTGTATACTACCAAATTTTATTTTTTATTTATTTAAAAGGATCCCTTCAATATTTTTTATGAGGACTCCAAAACAGTTATTGTGTTCAAAATTTCAAATTCAGGAAAACATGAAAGATAAGGAATCAAGAGAAAATGAATGGGTAACTATATATAATTAATTTTCAGTCACTATCTGTCATTTGAGAGGATCTCAAGTGATAAAATTACACGGCCCGACACTGGCGGGAGTATTCAGTTTCTATGGGAGCTCTAACAAACCCTTTGGTCTCGGGGACACGCTGGCGATTGCCGACTGGCTGACCTGGCCAGACTGCCCTTGTGTATGGAAACCAAATACAAGTTTCAAAAACGATAATATTAAGCTATACATTATTGGGACCAAAATTACTATATGTACGTTTTCAGCTAAACATTAAAAGAATTACCTAACCGTTATTGAAAAACCATAATTACAGTGGAGGATCCTCGATATATAGAACCTCAAGGGGATATATAGAACTTCGATATATTGAGAATTTCTATAAAATAAGGTTTGATACATCAAGGCTGTTCGGGGCAGACTTCGATATACAGAGTGTTCACAAGAGGGTCTTACAAACTTCTGTGGATGAGTTATGACAAATAAGAGAAAATCTGAAAAAAATATTTGTACAATTTGATTTAATATTAACAAAATGGCATCTGATAAAAATGTTTAAAGTCAAATACAAAAGATAACTGGTATAGTTATAAAACATTTACTAGATAGGTACCAACTATTTTGTGATTTTTATAACAATTCCAATGGTAATTGACTCAATAAAATTCGTCAACGCATAAGCGAACACAACTACTTTAGAGGTATGCTTGCACAAGCTAGAAACAACAAACAGCTAATGCCTTTCAGCTGTGACATGTTTTTTTTTGCTCCGGGTATAATATAACCTATGTGCAAAGTTTGGTATCTGTAGCTTCACTAGTTCTAGAGATAACTGTTTTATTAAAAAAAAAAACACACACAAAATGTTGGCTAGCGGCCAAAAGATACATTTCTTGACCCATGTGTATAAAACATATTTTGTTTGGAATCATGAGAACATCAGCCACAGAACTCTGTGACACCCTTTTGTGAACACCCTATATAGAGGTTTACAGTTTTTGTTCTGTTACTCATTATATTAAGGTTAAAGCAAGTAACTTTGTTATATAGAGGTCAACAACAATAACAATAATAATGTAGGCTTGGTTATGAATACTTTATCAGAAAATACGTACTAAGAAATTATAAAAAGTATTGTACATAAAATTAAATTTGCTCGAATCGCAGTAACGTCCAAATCAAACTGAGAGAGGAATGGTGATTCACCATTGGCGACAACAGAAAACAAAGTAGTCTTGACATGTAAAATACAGTTTGTTGTGCTGATAAACTGAAAGTTTAAGTTAGATAGGTTAACAGTAGGTAAAATTAAGGGTGAAAATTCGATATATACTGGGGTTTACATTTAACATTTCATATATAGAGGTAAAATTAGCATTGAAATAAACGGCACATTTGAGGAGAATGACAAAACTTTGATTTATCAATGAATTCGATATATTGAGGTTCAATAAATCAAGGTTCCACTGTATACTGAATAAATGTATTATTGATGTCTTATTGTTGTGTTGGTTTATCTTATCTCAACAGGCGAAGGTCATGTCAGGTGGTTGATCAAAGTATACTTTCTTCTTGCCTAGGGCAGTTGGCCCTTGGGGTAGGTCATTGGCCCTTAGGTAGGGTAGGTTGGAGCATGTACATGACAAATAGGTACGTTTTTTTTAAGACAATGATAGGGTAGGATATTCTAATATTTGCTAGGATAGGATAATTTTATGATACGAGTATGTCGGGTTAAGAATGGGTTGGGTAGGATATGTTATTACACATGTGGGACAGTTATGGTTAGTAGGTCAGTTTCAGTTATTTTTAGCCTAAATGTGCAAAAAGTAAGTGTACATTTACATTTTCTAAGTATAAAATCAAATAAAAATGCCTTCTATATTGTTATTGCTGAGAAGATTATTTAATTATTTAATTACATATGGGTTCTAATAGAATAAATAAACAATTTCCATTAAAATATTGTATTATTTACAATAGTGATTTATGTGAAACCGGAAGAAATATGCATTGATGGTTTTATGTAATTTAAAAAATATTGGCAACAAAAGGGTTTAATTTTTTTATTAATCATGAAATTTATGGGTTTTTTTAACTTGTACGAGAATATTTGTACAATCCACTATGTCTCATCTATGAAAAAAAACTAACTGGCAAACAGATACATATACCAACATATAGTAGAGCATTGTAGGGTGATAGAATAAAACTATCTCAATGGTGAAAAACCCCATATGATTCTTAGACAACTTCCATTCTTCTTAAATTAATGTATACTTTCTTTAAGAGTAGTGAACAGGGAAGGCTAAAGTACACAGTCCAGGGTTAAGCTAGGGTATGACATGGGATAATTATAGCAAGTTGATACACTAAACAGTCCTTGACAGAGAACACTATATACCTATTTCATGCTCTACTGCAAAGTACTATCAAGTAAAACTCAGTAATCTGGGCTGTATTTTGGATTGATTTACATTTTCAGTCCATTTCTCTCAGTTATAAAAGCACTTGCTCCAGAAATAATATTCAATATATCAACTATAATTTTTAATACCTAGTTTTTATTTTTTATTGGGGCCTACATAACATATTAGCCGGCTGAAGTTAATTTATATATAGTTTTGATCTTCTGATTGAACATTTAATTGATTTTGGGTAGTTTTACAATCATCATATTTTAAACAAGAGGAGATCAGGATTTCTTTTCTCACATAAAAACCTTTAAACTAAGCTATTAGACCAAAAAAGTATCAAGTTAAACCTATTTCATATTAGATGGTGACTCCTACATTCTGGGTTTTGATATATTTCCTTTGAGTCAATAGGTTTTTATTCTTAATTTGTTTTCCTATGTTTTGGGATAAAATAATGTCATTCACAGAATCACCTTTGATATAAAGGAGATGCTAGTGTCCCATTTCATTAAGAAAATTCGTTGATTTTTACCCAGTGTTTTTTTAATTCTTTCCCTCTGTTATTTTAGGATAGGCTTACTAAATTAAGTACATGTTTAAAACATTCAAAATTGTATAAATTATTTTAAATGAGGCTATGGAGCCTTCACATCCAATTTGTTTCTAGAGGAAAGGGTTACATGATGTGTTATTTAAGAGCATTCGAATAAAATAGAATAGAATAGATTAGAATAGAATAGAATATATTTATTTCCTCAAAATACAATAAATATTTACAAGTTATTCATTTTTACATAGAAAAAATTCAAAACTAAAACTAAAACTCAAATGTCTTGTTGCCAGGTTTTTTAGGCTACATAAGTCCTACTTAAAAATAAACTTAAATTCAATTAAATGCCAGTTTAATTTATAGTTTTAAAACAAAATAAAAATATGTTATTAATATATTTGAGGAAATAATAGGGCCTCCAAGGCTAAGCCTGTTTGGAGGTTCCATAAATGTATTTTTACAAATTTTTACAAGAATCCAGCTTCAGAATTACAAAAACATAAAATTCAACTTCTCACTCATAAACAATCAAAACAAAACACGCATCTATTTAATATGGTTAAATTGTGCCATATAATGTAAAATAAAATAACTCCTTGTAAAATATACATTCACACACATATCCATATGTACATACATACACACATACATACATATATATACAAATAACAATAAAATAATATTAATACAGCTACTACGAATATTGAAATATAAGAAATCAAACAATTAAATAACAATACCCTGCTGCAATTGTTGCTACTACAACTTTAATTTACTTCATCCAGGAATCTCTAGCAGTTTTTTAATCTCTTTTATACTAAATAACCAATTGTTAAGTCTTTTTACGAATATATTTACATTTTTAGAAGTTTTAATACTATCTGGTAATTTATTATAAATCCTAGGTGCAACAAAAATATAGGATTTCGTAAAAAAGGTTGTACAAGGTTTTGGGACAAAAAATGCATTTCTATTCCTAAGTCTATGCTTGTATGCATTATTATCACAAGGCATGCTTCCATTCTTTTTATAGAAAAGTTTCATTACATTATAGACAAACATGTACTGTAATGGAAGTATTTTTAAATGTTCAAAAATAGGACGTGAAAACTCAGTTCTATTTTTAAAGGATATTAATCTTATGATATGTTTTTGCAGAATGTATAATGGCTTAATGTTTGAAAAATATGTCCCTCCCCAAAAAGCTATTCCAAATTCTATTCTACTTTGGACCAAAGCAAAATATAACATTCGTAACAATGTTTCATTACACATTTCTCGTAAAAAATAAAAGTATCTCAAAATATTGTTTAAATTGTTTTTTAATTTATTAATATGAATTTTCTAGTTTATTCTTTCGTCAAGATGAATTCCTAAATATTTAATGTATTCCGCTCTTTCCACAACAGCACATTTACCCGTCCCACAAACTCCCTGATAAATAAGACAGTTAGCACACTTATATTCCAGATTAATATCAAAAATAATGTTCTTCTTTACATTAAAATTCATGTACTTGGTTTTCTCTGCACTTAACAGCATATTATTATTAGTAAACCACCATTGAATTGCCTTAAGATCGTTTTGCATTGATGATTGAACCAGATCCCAACTTCTACCAACATAGCAAAGGGAAGTGTCATCGGCAAATGATGTAACTTTTCCTTGAAATCTGGCATTACATAGATCATTTATATAAATTATGAAAAGGGTTGCTCCCAGAACAGAGCCCTGAGGAACCCCTTGCTTTATTATACCCATTTCACTGATGTACAAATTTATTTTAACACACTGTTTTCTTTCTAGTAAATAACTCCTAAACCATTTAAGACTAACACCCCTTATTCCACTTTTATAAAATTTGTCTAACAGAATACCATGATCAACAGTGTCGAAAGCCTTTCTTATATCTACAACCCACTGACACATTGATCCCATTATAGCATTCAAATAAAGACACTTGAAAAAATCAAATTCATTAGTTTGTAGAAATATTTATGTGTGGGCATAAGCGTCCAACACTTGAATGATCGATATCGAATCACGATTAGAACAGTTTAAATGCTGTCAGACATGTTGTTAAATAATTGTAAGTGCTATGCTGCTCAAACTTAGTATAAACAAAGTTGTATTGTTTTCTATAATCTAAAATGCATACATTTCTTTGAGATATAAAAGAATAGCTTCACTATAGTACAATCTTAAAATTCTATAACATAATTCAGTTAGACATTATTGATCCAAATTAATTCAAAGAAATTTAAATCATGTGTATGGTATTTGAGCAATGGCCGTTATAGATGGGAAATACTGTTGTTTGTCAATAACCTATTACAAAAAAAAATGTTTAAATATTACGTAACCTGTACCAGTAACCTGTTACCATGGTAACAGGTTAGTATACAAAAATTTAATTAACTCAATAAAATGTAACTGACTGATGAAATTATAAATGGGTTAATGCAAATTTTCACTATACAACACAATTATTGGATACTACAAAATCCTTATCTACTATTTGTTTTTAGGCTATAAATACGTACATATTATAAATATAAAAAGTTAAAGATAACCTTTACAAGTGCTCATGTAATCTGAGCTTGAATTTGGGTACCAAGCCAAAGGCACCACCAAAGCACACACTGACAGCCAGGGGCATTTCTGATCGGTATTTTCCCCACCTCAGATCATGTCCCAGATCGTCCAACTTGTCTTGACGTCAGATCACGTTGTACGATCTAGGACGTGATTTGAGGTCAGAGAAATACCGATAAGAAATGTTCCGGCCATCAGTGCGGGCTTCGGTGGCGCCTGGCGCCCCTGCACTTCTGGCAAAATAAGAAAAAAAATCCCTTGAGATGGTATTCAAATTCAAGCTCAGATCATGTGAGCACTTGTAAAGATAATTTTTAACTTTGATACTACTAACATATTTATGAAAACCTCATCTAAACCTATTTATATCGCATAATAACATTCCATAGTGTAATATTTCCATTCCTAGCCTCATTGCCTGCACGAAATGGCCTCGGCTGTTACTGGTTCCTGAGTAACCTAAAACCAGAAAATCTTTTTGATGACAGCAAATCATTCAGCCCAGCTGTTACTGAAATAACAGTATCCCGGTAACAAGTTACCATTCATTTACTTGTTACTGACACTAATACTGCCCATATATAATGGCAAAATGTACAATGGTTATGTACATGTTTTATTTGTGTCAGACATGTTTATCCTTCAAAATAGCAAAATGTCAATAAATGTTATACTGTTTTGTTTGTTATATTTATAAATATACATTGCCTAGATTGTTTTTTATTTACCACAACATTATTACTTTTTATACTCAATTTGAAATGCCTATAACGTAATTTGGTTGAAGTAATTATATAGAGGATTCTTTATTCATAAATATCTATTCCAGCATGGGATGATTATACTGCAGCCAAATTTTTAGTATCAGAAACTGGGGGAGTCACCTACAAAATTAGTCCAAGTATTTTATTTAAGATTACAATGTATTAATAGGTACCACATAACGAAAAACAGTATATTGTATACCAGCCTATAAGTTAGGTTCAAATTATATCTTTCAGTCTTTGACATAAAATATTGTTCATAAAACTACAATGTCAGAAACATATTTTGAACTTAGAGATTAAAACACTTAATATCTTACCAGAAACAGTACAAGATACTGTCACCCACTGTAATAAAACTAAAAAAATAACTATTAGCATGTTTGTAAACAACCCAACATGTGTATTGGTTATGTTATGATACTGTTGTAATTCTCAATGTGAATGTACGAAGCAATCAAGACTATGTTTTTCAGTTGACAGTGACACAGAGGCTAGCTTAATAATATCACATGAAACCTCTAGTGTTCATTCGTTATTGTTTATATTTAGGTTAATCTTACCTACTGTAGTTATTAATATACGTGAAAAATGAAAATGTACCATATATTGAAATGTATTCAATTATTTGATAACCCTTTTTACCAAAATTTAATTTGTATTGGCATTATCTTTCCATGTTATTTGTTATTCTTAATCCCACACGAAAACCCAATATGAAATGATTTTACTCGTAGTGTTTCAGTTACTTTCGAGATATCAAGTTTTGTTATACTCTTAGTCTGATTTATATGGTTGATTTTTGTAATAGAAGTGAAATAAACTGATGTGAAAGGATTCGTAACGATTAATTTTCTTTTACAAATCAATGTATAAAACTAGTCATTTCATTTCTTTTACCTAACGAATTAATAAGATGTTTGTAATTTAAGATTGAAACGTTGATTGATCGTTGTTTGTTAGTCTTCCTGGACCTTGCAAAAGCGTTTGATTCCGTAGACAGAAGTAAACTATTACACAAACTGGAATCCATAGGTTGTCGAGGGCTATCCCTATCTTGGTTCCGAAGTTTCCTCTCTGATCGCAAACAGTTTGTCACGGTTTGTGGGGTAGACAGTGGGGAGAGGGCCATTGATTACGGTGTTATTCAGGGAAGTACCCTTGGACCAATTCTCTTTCTTGTTTATATAAACAATGTTGTCAAGTTAAATATATCCGGCCAGTGTTTTTTATTTGCCGACGACACTGTGGTCTTATGTCGGGGTAAAAACTGGGACGATGTCTATAACAATGCGTTACATGATTTGTCTGTTCTTAAAAAGTGGTTTGATCAAAATATTTTATCTCTGAATGTTTCAAAAACGAAATTCATGCCAATCTCACTAACACAGAGATCAGACCCACATTTTAATTCTCTTACTCTGCACACTTGCGGCAGCTGCATTAATACAACTTGCAAATGCGAACAGATTGAAAAAGTGGAGAAATACAAGTATTTAGGTGTAATATTTGATACGAGAATGAAGTGGACTGCCCATGTTGAATATTTAAAAAACAAAATTCGGAAATACATATTTGGATTGAAACAATTACACGGAATATTAACATTTTCTGAAATAAAACTTGTCTATTTTGCGTACTGTCAGTCTTTGTTTTTGGGGGGTATTGTTGCTTGGGGTGGAGCGCTCAGAACAACTTTGGAACCATTATATATAGTCCAAAAATCAATTTTAAAGGCCGCGATTGGAGTTGGTACTAGGTTTCCGACACATGATCTATTTAATATTTTTTAAGTTCTCAGCATAAGACAGCTTTATGTAAAAACCATCTTACTCTACATATTCAAACGACCGAGATTAATATTTAACAATGTATCCCATACATACTCTACACGAACCGCAGAATCGATAGGAATACAGCCACTGCAGCTAAGCAGGTCTTTTTCAACAACAAGTCCATTTTATATTGCGCATATATTATATAGGAATATTCCGAGCTATTTGAGAAACTCTGGAGGATGTTCTGTAAGCTCTTATAAAAAGAGAGTGCATGGCTGGATACTTAGTATTGGCAAAGACGCGGCCGAAAGCGTCGTAGTCTCGGGATACAGATAAGCCTACCTTGACCTCTTCACTGACCTTTACAAACAGTCCACTATCCGTTATCTTACAGTTAATCACATCCTCCGGCGGTTGGCGCGCCTTGTCTGTTGGTTGGGCCTTCGCGGGTGGCTATTGTTGGGCCCGGCGGTGGCTGCTGGACGGTTTGCCAAATCACAGACCGCTGGTGTTGATGAACAGCGGTCGTCGTTGGGCCGGGGCGGTGGTCGCTGGCGGTGGCCCGGTTCGCGGATGTGGTGCGTCGGTCGTACTGTAACGCGTTTCTCGTCGGGCTGGCTCTCTCGTTGGAGCAGAATTATGTCCATAACCACAACATGCATTTTTTTGTTTATTTTATATTACAGACTTTCCTTTTTTTTAATTTTGGATTCCTCTCACCCAATTATTACCAATGAAAATACTCCATACTCGTCATAATGTACCAGACCAATAAATGTCATTTTTAATTTGAACCTCCTCAATATTGTATATTATATTATATTACATTAACAGCTCGCACCCACGCACAGGCTTCAGCCTATGTGGGTGTCAATTTCCTTGAATGTTTGTAAAGTTTATTTTGTAAATTTTTGGAAATAAATCTTTTTGAATTGAATTGAATTGAATTGAAATATAAGTTTGTAGATAAGGAATAAGTGAAGATATCGTGACGATACCAGTTCATAAAGAAATGAAGCAAGGTTGTTACAAACCAAATGAATGACATTCACTGCTGAATTTCCACGCTGATTGAAAATGTGAGTAGTCAAGAATGGGAATGTCTACATTAATGACATTTAAAGCTCTGATATGTCAATTTTCGTTATTTTCTCCTTATATTTTTCTCCATCATACGAAATATCTGTAATAAAATTAAATGTAGCAGCTTATTGTTACGATTTGTGCAGGGAGAATGATACAATCTTAGTTCGCCAATAATAAAGAGGAATTGGTTCGAACAGTTAAGTACTTTCTGCTTGTATTTTAGGTTTAAAGATATTATTACGTTGTCAATCCTTGAATAAGACACTGACATTGTCACTCTTATCTAAGAGATTGGGATTAACATCCCCGTTAACTAATAACAAAAATATTATTCTGTGTATTAACTTTTTATTATGCTTTTTATATTTTAAGATGTGTGTCATATGAATTTAAGTGACAAGTAACCTTTCCATCTGTTAACTTCCCAGTGTCAGACTTGCTATGTTTAAAGCTGTGTGCGTGCGTGCGTGCGTGTGTGCGTGAGTGGTGTAGTGTGTGTCGTGACGCCATACGGAGGATGCGTGAGAGCGGTATCAGGCACGGGGTCACTACATACACGTAGATATAAACGGTGACGATTTAAGTGACTCATTATTCAGACTAACGGTCTGAAGGTGCTTAAAACATGTTACGAACAATTGTAAACTCCTTTAATTTATTTAGTTTAAAAGCTACAGTAGTGAGCGGGTACAAAAACTCTATAGAAGGACTACATGAGTAAATGTTAAGACTCTTTGCTATTAAACATCAAGTCTTTCAATACCTAGTTGCATATTGGTAATCTGAAGGACATTCCAGGTACACTCACAAGATATTTATTTGATACTATTAAGTCTGGAAGTCCAGAGGAAAATGTGAGAAGTTTGCTGTTTACTTAACTTCTTTATTCTTTCGTTAATAATGCAGTTTATATATTTGAATTTGTTTGGGATAGTATTATATTTCCTGACTGTGCCATATTCCCAGTTGAAGTTCAATGTAGACTTAAATCCCTGAATTTGAACTAAGGATGTCTTCTGGTAGAGACAGTGTGACTGCTACTGTAAAACACTACAATTTAAATTAATATTTATCAATAAATTATAAAATCATCCAATGATAAGATAATGCATAAAACATACGTTTATGTTAACAGTAATTAACAGCAGTAATTGCATAGACCTAAGCAACAAAACTTATGCCTCAAAATGTCGTACTCTCAACTCGTGGTTGCTGTTGAAATGCGAATCACATTGAATACGGAGCCCGAGTATAGGTCGGGCTAGCACGCACGCCGTTGTATACGGAGCTCGACCTATACTCGGGCTCCGGTAGTTAATTCAATACGTTTAGGTTTTCGGTACAAAATCGGGTTTAGTTGTTTCAGACTATTTCCCATGTTATATTGTTTATATTTATACGTCTTTTTATGACAAGTAACAGTTTTGCAGCTGTAAAAATAGTATTTTCAACTATTACACAACTGCTTAGTTACGTAACCGACTGACGACGCAATGATGCGAGCATTGTTATTTATAAACAAAGTTCCACTGTTACTGAATAAAGTGATAAATGTTGGTTTAGTGATGGTTTAATTTATTTTATTTGGTTTCTTAGTGATACAAGTTTTACTTTTTCTTGATCGTAGTGTAAAATGAGTAATCATTTAGACAAAATAACAGTGCGCATGATACGTGACATGATGTCAGATTCTGAGCATGATTTGGAGGAGGATGCTCGTACTTTTAATGAAAATAAAAGATCATCTGCGATTCATTTTGAAAGAATCTTGGGTCAAATTTATGACTCTGAATCGTAGGGTGAGTTTCTCAACGACAATGATCCTGATCCAGATTTTGAGGTTAGGCCTAATGATCAAGACGTGAATGTTCCTGAGTATGGTTATGATAGGCCTTCCATTAGTACTAACATGAATAATATCTTTCTGTTATGTTAATTTTATATTAAGAACACATTTATAGAACATTAGGTGGTTAAAAAATAAAACGTTTATACAAAGTTACAATTTTTCAAATTTTATTTTTTCCATTATATTGTTTACTTTATAATGTTGTTCAAATAATTATTTTATCATAAAAATGCACATTTTCTAAAACTGCGTGTTCTCCTCTTTAATTTGCTGTATAATATGTTAGGTTAAAACAATGTCTTCATAATTTAAAAAAAAATTAAAAATCACAAAAAAACGGCCAGTATACTGAGCAAATTCGATGTTATAGGCTCAGGGTTCAATGTGTTAAACACTCTAAACAATTATTTTTTGAGCTAGTAGAATGAGTATCAAAATTTTTAATAATTCAAACCAAGTACACAACCGAGAAGAATGGGACGAACCCACAAAGCAACACACACCTGCTAGAGAGTAGCACTCACACTGCTAGGTGTGAGTGCATTATCATATCTAGTGGGTTTTATTATAATGATGAACTAAGTAAAGACTGTTATTCAATCAGCCCAGGCACCAGAGAAGATTGTATAATGTTTATATTTTCAGTGCTTATTAGCATGTAGGTGACCTATAATATTCAATTCGAGACGTGTTTTGGGTTAATTAAAGCCCATTTTAGTCATGTGGATCACGAATAACTACTAGTCATAAATTTTCTGAGCGCATTCTGTCGGCCTGCTTAAATTATTGATTGGAGTAGACGATGTCACTGCAAATTTAAATTTGCAGTTTTGTATTTCGATAAATAGTTTTTTGGGCATCTATAGTTGCAGTCTGCTGGGTCGTTAGTTGATTTCTGAAGTCGGTCAGTAACTTCGAATCTCCGATTTAATAAATTTAGTGTATAAGGTGCCAACTTAGGAATTGTCAGTGGCAACCCAAATTGGACCAATCTGGAAAAATGCTCATCGTTGTTAACACCAGTACTATGGTTGTTAATTTGGGACAATAATTTAACAATGACACGAGATACGAAGGCACTGTCAGTAAACTACTCAAACAATTTAAAATATAGATAGTGGACTGAAATGGTGATTAAGAACGAAGACGATTTTGGCCGAGCGGTCTAAGTCGTTGGACTTTGGGTCTGAGTTAGAGATAGCGCAGGTTCAAATCCTGTCTGTGACCGTTGCACTTTTTATCAGTACCATCAACCTTGTACTGTATCGACTCTCCCCCTTATTCTGTTTGATAAGATCCTCGCACAGAATAAGGTTTAAAAGGGGATCGGTCTCTCCTTTTTTTTAAAAAAAAGAAGTAGGGAAAATTGTTTGTATGTCAACTTAATACTTGGCAAGATATCAACTATTCGGATAGAGGTAGAGGTAACACAGACAGTTATCAGTTAAGGTAATTTATAATATTATATGTAGTACCTAGGTTGACGTTTTATCACCAAAGGTCTTAAATAAAGTTAAGTAATACAGATCTGTACAACATATTCTGTAAATATTCGCATCCGTAGTGTTAAAGTAACTTCGAATTATTAAAGATTGTAGGTAGGCTAGATATCGCCAAAGGGCTCGGATATAGGTAGAGACTATTCTGTCATAAACAAACTTATGTAATAAGAAGTTGCAATCCCTCTGATAAGGGAATGTAGTACGGCGTGTGAATGAGTGAACTATGATAACTACTGATAGCATATCCAAATACCAGTACATGGTTATACAGAGGTCAAGTTAGGAAGCTTATCGGCAACAATTTTTGGATGCTGCTTAACTTAATGTAGTTAAGTAGCACGTAATGATTAACTACTTACTTCAGTCGGTAGCTATAATATCAGCAATCCAAGTGTGTTAAATCGTTACATACAATGCAGGTCGTAGGTAATAATGATGTGAAGAACGGGTCATTGGAATGAATCGGATAAGATCACTGAAATGAACCGGCTCATTAGCCGTATCTTCAGATCACTGACATCACTCACTCCGTCTGCACGGTTAGATAATATAATGAACCAATTAAAAACAAAATTGTGAATGAATATTCAGCATAAACAATAGTAATCATTGTTTAATTTACGTTATAAAAGTATATTTCCGTAAGAAAAAAAATATTATTGATTCCTACGATGGTAATAATCATCTAATTGATATAAAAAATTATGTCCAGTTTCATTCATTAGTGTATTGTCAGCAATACATTTAATACTATACGATTTTCAATAGCTCTGGAAAGGCTACAGTACAAGCAATAATCCTCTATGAAACAGACAAAGTAGTTGTTATTAACGCCACTAGGTGATGTAGTATCTGAAGTAGTTACTCATTTAACGGCTAGGTTGATACCGCATAATTTTGACTGTAAACAAAATAAAAAAGTATAATAGTAGTTAAATATTTAAAAATTAGAACTGTAAGAGGTTTGTAAATTATTTCCAGATGTATATTTTTTTATAAAAACTCAAACTTCTATTTTGTAAATACTTAAAAAGTTTAGAATGTTACAATTTTACAAACGCTTATCTAAGAAGAAAGAGAGATTTAAATTATGTGCGAGCTAAAGCTCCAGTTACATCACGAAATTACTAAGGTAGAGTTAAGAAGTTGAAGCTTATCGGCGACAATTTTTGGTTGCTGCTTAACTTGTTGTAGTTAAGTAGCACGTAATGGTAAATTATTGGCTTTAGTCGGTAGCTATAATAATAGCAATCTAAGTGTGTTAAATCGTTACAGACAATGCAGGACGTAGGTACTAATGATGAGCAGAACGGGTCGTTGGAATGAATCGGATCATATCACTGAAATGAACCGGCTCGTTAGCCTAGAGCTCCTCATGCGTCACCTGGATGGGATGATCGCAAGCTGCGGAGAGAAAGAAAAGAGGCAGAGCTGAGCAGTACCGATAAATTCCGAAAATTCGATTGGTCGTAGCCAAGCAGTTCCGACAAACCCTGAACATACGGCTGATAGCGACCTCAGTTCGGAACGGTTCTGATTTCTATTATCTATTACGAATGAATGAGTCGTTTTACATCCGAACATATCTGCAAAACGTAGAAATTATATAGAACGTATACTACATTAACGTTTATCGAATTAATTATTTTGATATTGAACTTTCTTTATAACTCCAAAGACACTTGACAAAATGTGAGATGGTGCACAACAAATAAAGTGTTATAATTTCATCATATTCTGCATATAGGCTTAAATTGACTGTAATGTTTTTTTGTTTTATTGGAAAACTATTAAAATTAATAGGGCAAAAACAACATATTATAAAATAGAATCCTTAATTGGTAGTAAATAAATGAATAATTACTGTAGGCTACGCTACAAAAGCTGTAATAAAGAGTTATCACAGAAAGTGTGTTAAGAACTAGGAAATAAATGGATTAAAAAAGAAGCTTGTGCACAAATGTTCAACAACAACATAATTATAGAAATATGACAAAATCAATCTCAACTACCTAACTTACCAAATATAATGTTATAAAACAATGTTATTGGTTTACATTTTAAAATACAAAAGATTCAATTAAAAATCTCAACTTAATGGTTGTTTTTGTATTTTAGAGCCCCTGAATATCATTATTTAACTACTATGCTAAGAACACAAGTCTCGAATATTTTGAAAAGTTTAAATGTTTGCATGCATGAATGATTAAAATCAAATTTGAGTGAATAAGCAAATTAAAAAAGTACAATTAGCTTGAGAATTCACTTGTAAACAAAGAAATTTCTAAATTTTGCGAGTAGGCTTCTTTTTGACCTCCCGGATGTTTAATCCACCCTCGAATGTTTTCTAGCTACGCCACTGTATATAACAAGGTTACTTTATTACATTAAACTTCCTTACGTCTTTTTGAGTCTTTCGATACTCCGTTGTATTGGTGTATTCGTATGTAGACAATATTAATTGCCTGTCATTAATTACGTTGTAAAATCAAGGTTTAATGAAATCAATTTAATTGTGCTGCATCCTGCAACATTCAGCTTGAAAGAGTAATTTAAATATATGTATGCTGTACCTACTACTGAAAGGGGTTTAACTCAGAGTATAAGCTGAAAATACAGTGATACATTTTAATAGGTTTGTCAGGTACTGAACTAAATTAAATCCTAGGGGGGCCTAGGAGACGGGCTGACCTTAGTTCGGGTGATCCCCAATGAACTGGAAAAGTACCTTTCTAGGGGCAGCACCACCAAGGTGTCGAAGGGGGATCCGATTCCAACCAATGGTTGGGCTCGGATAAACGCTTACTTAGCGTCCTGCATGAGGTGGCCCTGCTTTCGACAGAACCCCAGGATCTAGGCTAGTGCCCGAATGTGCACTCTGCGCGGTGACGGCCCTCGGCGCCGCGCAGTAGTAGTGCCAGTCCGGTTATGACCAGTCTCGGCTGGTCTGCCTGGAATCGCACCACACAAATTTGGTTTGATTGAGGGCCCCCAATCCTACGGTGTGAGGCGACCCGTGCCTAAGGCGTGCATGGCGCAGGGGTTGTGTGTCGTAAACGGAGCCCTTGGGGGTTGGGCGCCCCCCAAGCTTAAATAGCCCTACCTGGTCATGCGGGGCTCTGGCTAAATGGACTTTTTATTTCCTCAGTACTCGTGGGACCTTTTATAGATTCTAAAAAAACACACAAAAAACAAAATACCAACAGATCTTGATCTGGAAATACTGCAACAGGAATTTGCATCCGGCAAACAGGCCTTGGATGTATCTGCCTGTTCCTCAAGCGCTACCACCATCGACGATGTTTTAGCAGTCGATAATGCAGGCGAAAAGGTTGAGTCCATGGACACAGACACTGAAGCATGTGTAATGGACTACAACCTCAAGCTCCCTTTTAAATTGCGCAAGCGTTGGGCGATGGAGCAAAAGAATGCTGATGGCACCTGGCTTCCGGACAGTGAATGGAGGAGGCACACGGGCAAAATGTCAGCCAACGAAAGGAGAAAGTTAAAAAAGCAGAGGGAGGTAGCGCCGGAGGCAACTGCAGGTGCTGTCTCTCCTACCAGTGGGAAGAGAGGGCGTTCCGGCGGTTCTTCGGCGGAAAAACCCCTGCCAAAGAGGCGCTCGACCGCACCTCCTGAGCAAGCAGAGCGTGCGAGGAGTACCAATCCCTCAACGGAGGAGGGAGTGGGAGAAACATTCAGAGAGGTTCTGACGGTACACAAGCTTGTCTTGGTCCCTGTGAACTTTCCTGAGAGATGTCTCTTGGAGGATGAGGCTATGGAGCTGCGGGGGTGAATCCTCGACGAGGTTCTCTCAGCATAGGGTGTGTGCCTGCAGTTCAAGAGGTGCTTCCCGGAAAGGGGGGCTCTCGTCATGCTGTGTGGCAATGACGAGACCAGAGATTGGCTGCAGGGTCTGGCTCCAGGGCTGGGGATCGGTGGCCCTGGGGGTATAGGTGTGATCTGTGGGGACTACAAAGAACTCATACGATCTACCAAAGTCTTCCTCAGGGTTGATGGTCCCATGGCTGAGAAGGACTCTGCGACCATTCTTGGGGCTATCAAGAAGCAGAAAGCTGGGATCTCTGTGTCGGACTGGAGGGTTGTTGGAGATGTCCACACAGAAGATTCCAGAACCTTGGTAATTTTGGTAGACGAGCAGTCTTCAGCTACTCTTAAAGGGAGGGGCTGGAAGGTGTTCATTGGTGTGGAGCAGGTCCAGCTGATGACGCGGGCTAGGGCGGCTGATCATAGGGGTCAAGGTCCTTCAGATCAACCTGCAGCACAGTAAAGCTGCCTCAGCTGTATTCTGCAGACCCTTCCTATCAGAAGATTTTCATGTGGCTCTGATACAGGAACCTTGGATCTGCAAGGGAAAAATATCAGGGCTTTCAATGACAGGGGTGAAAATTGGTAGTGCCCAGGTTGAAAATGCTAGAGCATGTATTGTTGTAAGCAACAAGGTGGACAGCATTCCTGTTCTGGAATTTTGTTGCAGGGATCTCGCCACAGTCAGGCTGATGGTGGCTGGGACTGGATGAGCCCTGTTGGTTGCATCATCATACCTACCGTATGATGATGTGGATTCCACGCCCTCCAGGGAACTGCCTGCGTTGGTGGACCATGTTGGGAGGAGTGGATCGGAACTGGTGGTGGGATGCGACGCCAACTCGCACAACGAGGCGTGGGGCAGCACCAACACTAACAACAGAGGTAAGTTGCTTCTGGAATACATAATGTCCCGTAGTCTAATGATTGCAAATGTGCCCACGTTTCGCACGAGGACGCGTAGGGAGGTGATAGATATGACCATGATGTCGGAGGGCATGGCTGGTCGGATACGTGGCAGGCATGTGTCTGACGAGCCCTCCCTCTTTGATCATGCTCACATCTGTTTTAAGATCGGCGAACTGGTGCTGGAAAAAGTTCAGTATAGGAATCCGAGGAACACAAACTGGGTATAATACAAGGAAAACCTCAGAGCACAGCTAGAGCCTGGTTCCACTAATGGGAAACGGATTTACAGCGCGACGCAGCTTGAAAAATCTGCCGACAGTCTTACTTCTGCGACTGTGGGCTCCTTTGATCTCAGCTGCCCGGTCATCAATAGGCATAGATCCAAGGTAGCCTGGTGGAGCTCTGAACTGGCCTCGTTGAGGAAGAGGGTCAGGGCTTTATTCAGGAAAGCCAAAACTTGGGGCACTTGGGAGACCTACCACGAGGCTCTTGCACTGTACAACCGGAAGGTTCTTACGGCTAAGAGGCTAGCCTGGAAGAAGCTCTGCACCGATATCGATAGTGTGTAGGGTTGTGCAAGGCTACAAAAGCTACTAGCAAAAAATCCCATCTCGCCGCTTGGTAGTCTCAAGGACGATCAAGGTGTTTACATTACTGAACCGGAAGGAGTTCTAAAAGTTATGATGGGAACACACTTTCCGGACTGTTCATGAGTGTGATCAACCATCCGACAGTGACGGGGGACATGCGGGCCGCGCCACTCATTTGCAGTGGAGTCTGGCGCACCGTATTGTGACCTTCAGAATGATTGAGTGGGCGATCAATTCTTTCAGTCCTTACAAAGCTCCTGGGTGTGACTGGGTGAGACCAATTTGCTTGCAGCGGGGGTTGGATATTCTCCTTCCCCAGCTGTGCAGACTGTTCAGAGCCTCCGTGGCCCTCAGGTACATTCCACTATCCTGGAGAGTGTCCAGAGTAGTGTTCATACCGAAGCAGGGGAGGACTGGCATGGATTGGTCGAAGTCTTTCAGGCTTGTCCTCCTTTCTTCTTAAAACCATGGAGAAAATGGTTGCCAGGTTTGTTTGGGAGGGAGCTCTTTCGGAGCGACCTCTACATCCTAACCAACATGCCTACACTCCAGGAAGGTCATGCGACTCGGCCCTGCATCAATTGATATGCAGGATTGAGAAGACGCTGGCGGCAAAAGACGTAGCCATGGGTGTCTTTCTAGACATCGAAGGAGCCTTTAACAACACAGCCACTCAGGCGATTATCAATGCGGTCTCAAGACGTGGTGTTGATGGTCGTGTGTTACTCGATAAGGGCCTTGCTCACGGACAGGGTGGTTGTCACAACCCTCATGGGAGCAAGTGTTAGTGCGAAGACTATGAGGGGCTGTCCGCAGGGTGGCATCTTCTCTCTTCGGTGGAACCTGGTTGTGGACGACCTGCTAAATTCTTTGAATAGTAGCTGCGTCTTTGCACAGGGGTACGCAGATGATATTGTGATTCTTGTGAGTGGCAAGTTCAACAGAACAATCACGGAACTGACCAATGCTGCTCTGAACATGGTGGGAAATTGGTGCGATGAGGTTGGCCTCACTGTCAACCCCACCAAGGCTGCTGTGGTTGCCTTTACCAGGAGGCGACAGATGGAGGGCATTGGTCCCTTTCTATTCAAAGGCTCTTCCATTGAGCTGAAGTCTGAGGTCAAGTACCTGGGCTTGATCCTAGATAGGGTTTTAAACTGGGGACCTCATCTAGAAAGGGTCATTGCCAGGGAGAAATGGTCTCTAATGCAATGCAGACGTGTGATAGGTGGGCCCTGGGGACTGAAGCCGAGGCTCTTGTACTGGCTTTATGTTTCCGTGGTCAGACCTGCACTAATGTACGGAGCTGTTGTCTGGTGGCCAAAAACGAAGGCCAAGATGGTGGTAGCTCGTCTGGCGGGTATCCAAAGGATGGCCTGCCTTGCTATCACTGGGGCTTTTCCTAGTGCGCCAGGTGCGGCTCTGGACTGTTGTCTTAACCTCGCCCTCCTGGACATTGTCATTCGGGCTATGGCCAGGAGGAGTGCCTACTGTCTTCAGCAGATGGGACTCTGATCGGGCTGCAGTGGTGGGCACTGTAGAATTAGCACCCTGATACAGGAGGATGCTCTGCACATGATATCTGATCAGGTGCCACAAAAGTTTTCCTTTGACAAACCCTTTAGGATTGTTGTACCCTCTAGGGATGATTGGTCAGAGGGAAGGAAACCTCTTCCACCAGCGGAGCTCGAATGGTTCACAGACGGCTCTAAAACAAAAAGCGGCACAGGCGCTGGAATTCTGGGAGTGAGACCATGCAGAGAGCTGGTGGTCCCTATGGGTCCGTATCCGACAGTTTTTTAAGTGGAGGTCGCAGCTAGTATGGAATGTGCTCGTGAGAGTCTTCGTCTGCGATATAGAGCAAGACGATTCATATTTTCACGGACAGTCAGGCCACGCTGATGGCGCTGGATTCTTGCGTGATCAAATCCAAACTGGTTTAGGATTGCTATCAGGCCGTTTCCTCTCTTGCCAGAATCAACAATGTGACTGTTTGTTGGTTTCCTGGTCATGAGGGGATTCTTATGAACGAAAGAGCTGATGCCCTGGCCAACCGGGGCTCAGCGACAATTATGACGGGCCCTAAACCGTTATGCGGTGTTCCAACGTGTAAATCCTCTAGGGTTGTCTCGAAATGGATTCGCGCGGAGCATGAGAGAAGGTGGAGGTTGCATCCGGGTTTGAGAATGAGTAGAATGGTATTACAGTCACCTTCCTCCAGGGTGGCTTCGGACCTTCTCTCATTAAATAGATGAATGTCTTCTCAGGTTATTGGTCTCATTACTGGGCATGGTCACCTGAGGAAGCATCTTCACAGAGTCGGCATCCTTCAGTAGGATCCGCTCTGTAGAAGGTGTAATGAGCAGGAGGAAACTGCTGAGCACCTGTTCTTTGATTGCCCCGCAATAGCAAGGGAGCGGTATGCCATCTTTGGTAGTTTGGACAGGGGTGGTGAATTTTCCCAAGAGGACCTGATAGGTTGTTTTCGGCAGTTTGTGGAACTGCTGAAATTGTAGACTGGTGGGCCTCATGGTGTGTTTCCGGGGTGCGCAAAAAGCCCTTGAGGCTTAAGTGCATGGCAGTAGGCCGCCCCAAGGGGGGAAAAATTAAATCCAGAGGAATACGGAGTGAGAACGCGCGGACTGCTCGTTCCACTATTCCAATACACGGGCTATCTGTAGTTGGCATGAGGGGCCCCTCCATCCCCACTCTTTCTCTCCGTGGCTTGCGATCACCCCATCCAGGTGACGCACGAGGAGCTCGTGAGAGCCCAATCGCACTCTTTAATTATATAATAGCATTGTTAATAACCACCAACCGCGCTTTTAGCAGCTGGTACAGATGGCTTTCAAAATATTTACGTTCAACCTTGACGAAGCTTCGTCAAGGTTGAACGTAAATATACTAGGTATGAATTAATACGAAGAAAACACAAGTTGTTTTACAACCGCCAGGGTTACTTCTACGACGGCATTATAAATTAATTACCAACAGATGATATTGTGTTTTTAATACAGCCTTACCTAATATATAGTTGTACAATATTATTTTTTGTTACATTATTGATAGTTTGTGAAATATAACTAATTTTACCAAATGTAACTTAATGTTTGAGAATACGACTCCAGTGGCAATAAGTGGAACTACAACATCTAGTGGCCGTTGACAAAACTAACGGTCCTGTAAGTCACGGATTGTAATAAAATCGTGTACAATAAAACCATCAACGGTCAAACCTTGTGCTCCTTTAAGTGAGGTAGTGAATGTAGTAAAAAACGAATCATTTACATTTAAGGACAATGACTATATTGTTATTATAGGAGGTACAAACGTTGTGTCTAGTTGTAATAATGAGAGCAACATAGTGGCTGTATACTCTGATCTGCTTGTCTCTGTACCTAACACCAGGTTTCTGATCTTTACCATATCAACCAGATCTTTTTGAGAGAGGAGGGAAAGGTTCCAGCGTGAAAAGAGAGGTTAATGAGATGTTCAAGTGGCCCCAATAAATGCTTAGAACACTGTTGTAGAAGCCACGTTGACACGTGATTCGAGTCATTTTACCGTTTGTATGTTGGAAAAATCTCTTATCACTCTGGCAATCTCCTCCTCTGATACCGGGACCAGTGCCATTGAAGCCACCGGACTCGGTACTAAGGGGGGGAGCAGGCTGACTATGTGGTGGACGAAGTCCTTGGTCAGCTCCAACCGAGGAAAAGAATTTTGTTTAAACTCATCAGCTATCCTTGAAGGGTCGTTGATGAGTTTATTTTTTATGTGCAGTTCAATTGGTTTGTCAGTCAGTGGTTTTTTATTGTTAATGATGGCCCATGCGGTTTTTTGAAACGTTTTTTTGACGTGAGCAATGCTTTGTTTACATCGTAAGCTTTTGCAGCCTTGATGACTTTTTTATTAATCCGTTTTGTAATTTTGAAAAAATGTTTTGAATTCCTCGTTGGTTGTGTGCTTGTTAGTTTCTGAGAAAAAGAGGAGTTTTTCTCTAGAAACCAGGATACCTTTGGTAATCCATGTGCACTTCCTTTTTTTTGCGTTTTTGTTGGGTATTCCTTAGGGGACAGCTCACGTCTAAATTGAAATTGAAGGTGTTTTTTCAAATGTTTGGAATTGCAGCTCAAGGGAGTCTTCAAAATTTAGAAAGCTCCAACTCTCTTTTTTTCAAAAGAAAGTTGAGTAATGCTATGTTTGCGGGCCTTATGTCTCTAGTTGTTTTCTTTCGACTGGACCCCTTGTAGCTTCATGACCATTGACGATGACCTGTTTGGCCATAGTGGTCTGAAATGGCTGTGTCAACCACCAATACATCAATGTCTGTCATGTTTGTGACGACATTGTCGATCGCAGTCGCCGAATCGGCCGTCACTCTTGTTGGAGAGGTGACTGACCCACTTTAGGCCAAACGACCTCAGTATATCGGCGAATCTCCTCGCCATGGGGCTATCAACATCTAAAACATCAATATTGAAGTCCCCCACGACAATGAAGCCGCGATTTTTCTCTGTCAAGTCAGAGAGAGTTTCTTCGAAATTCAAAAAAAAGATGCTTCGTTTTCCGCTGGGAGACCTATATAAGCCAATCAGATCAAAATTTGAGTTTTTTGTTTGTACTTTCACCCCCGTGAGTTCAAAGTCTTTGTCTGTAGGTTTGGCAAGGGTGAGGGGGGTAAAGGAGATTTCGTTTTTTAGAAAAAAAAACTGCTACACCTCCTCCTTTGAAGGAGTTGCGGCAATAAAAGTTTGCCAATTCATAATTTTGAATTTTGAAATTTTCAATGTTGCTGTTGTTAAAACCGTGCTCGGTTACAACTAGCAAATCAGGATTGAGCTCCTCACACATGAGGAGGAGCTCATCTCCTTTTATTTGTGGCAATTTTGTGCGTTTTGGTGAAAAATTTTGAAATTGTTTGAGATTTGTGTTTTTATTGTTTTTTTGCTTGTCAGTCAAATTTGTATGGGTACTTGGAGTGGAGTCCCTACTAAAAAAGATTGAGAAATATGTACTACTGGTGCCGGTTGGAGACGCTGGCAGGGCCGTTGTAGAAGGAAGTGGCTGCGGAGGTGGAGTAGGTGGCGTCGCAGGTGCTGCTGACGCCGACAGCTGGGCCTTTACTGCTTCTGAATAGCTGTCGTGTTGCAGCATGACTGGCACCCTCGCAGGCGATCCACAGGACCCATCAGCAGCCGCCACGGAAACGAGTGATGGCAGCGCCAGGCGTAGGCGGTGAGGCCACCCCGTCTTCAGCAAATTGGTGCAGGCATTGAAGGAGGCGTCCAGCCAGCAGCCGCCTGCCAGGCATTCGCAAGTGCATCCCGTGGCGTGTGAACAGGCGTCTGGGGTATTTTGTTAAAATCTAATACTTTAACCCCGGCATGACAAGCAGCTATTTCTTCAATATTCCTGTTCACATTATCTGTATCGCGATGCACTGGATGCCAAGCAGGAAGGTCGTGCCGATGAGGGACAGTCGACACCACCACCCGAGACGCCCCCATTCTGTCTTGTAAAAACCCGTTCCAGATGGCGGAAGATGTTTGATCGCTGACCGTTGGCAATGTCGTTTGTACCGGCGATGAGGACGGTGAAGTCATCTAAGAAGGCCTGGAAGACGCGACGTCAAGGAGTCCGGGCCCCCCGGCTTGCACACGCCGGTCACTTTAGGGCCCCCGCCGATGAGGTCCCGAACCATGCCCGCCAGGTGTCTGCCATGGCTGTCGCCCACAATCAGAATTGACGAGAATGTAATTTCACTTGGCACCTGCTCGATAGACTTTGGTTCTACATTGAGTGGGGCGTGGGTGGTCCTTCTTTTTTCTTTGTTTGCCAGTGTCCAGTTCCAGTGTTTACTTTTTTCTTTTTCTTCTTTTTGTTTTTATTTTGTGTAGATTGTCTCTTCTCCAGTTTGTTTGTTTTCCGTTCATTATTGTCCAAGTCAAGAGGTAGGAATTTATTTTGCAAGTCTATTGGCAGGCTCCTCTTTTTAACATAAGTCGACCACGGACCACTGTTCTTGCACATGCATAGTTTGCATTCCGATCTGAGGCATTCCAACTCCGCTTCCAAAACCTGGATGGTCGTTTTGAGGCTGTCAAATTAGCTCTCTATCTTCTGCGCTTCGTTCGTAGTTGGTTGACACAGGATCACAATGTACAGAGCAATCTTTTAGTGTTGCTGGTGTTTTCCTGAGATGTCTCCGTGTTTCCAATGACTGGTTTGACACTCTCCGAAGTGTTGGTCGAGAAGATCTCACTGGTATATTGGAGAAGACGGGCATCGTTTTTGATTGTGTGGTTCGATCACACACTCAAGCTGAAAACTAAGGTCTCTATTCGCTTCTTGAGTTGTGCATTCTCAGCTTCCAGGTCTTCTGTTGTCGTTGGTGTAATTTTTATGATAATAATTTTTTAGGTAATTTGGGAATAGCTTAAATCGGTCAGTAATAGTTGATTGCAAGAAAGGTAGTATGGATCAGTATGTTGCATGCAATCCTGACATACAATCTACATATAGCGATTGTTTTACAACACACAGCTTTCCAAATATCAATATTTCAAATGTTCGGTTATTTCATCAAAATATAAAAGGTATAGCAAACAAAGTGGGGGAACTTGAGGCTGTGTTGTATGCCGAAAGGGTGGACTTTGTCTGTCTAAGTGAACACTGGATGACAATTGATCGGGCAGCTTATCTTTCAGTCAGTGGCTACCATCTTGTATCATCCTTCTGTAGGCAGGATCTTATCTGTGGCGGTACTGCTATTCTTACAAAAGAAAACGTTTCCTGGCTTGTGAAACCTTGAGATGACCTAGTACAGTACAGTCAGGAACTTCATTTTGAGGTGGCGGCGGTCTCTGTCCCGGAACTGCGAACCACGATTATATGTCTATATAGATTCCCGGACGGACAATTGGGTATTTTCCTGGACAAGCTTTCTAATATGTTATCTAAACTTTCAAAAGAAAAGAACAGAATTCTTCTATCAGGAGATTTTAACATTAATATTCTTGAATCGTCCCGGGACACCTTTTCATTCCTGGACCTCTTAAATAGTTTTGATCTTATCCCTACGATACATGAAATTACGAGGAAATCTGAAAAGGGGGTCCTGTCTGGATAATATTATCACCAATTTTCATTGCTCTTACTTCAAGTCTCATGTTGTTCCTACATGTTTGTCTGACCATGAAGGTCGAATCATAAATTTGTTTACAGAGGAGCTGCTTAAATCTTCTGAAAAGAAAAATGTTCATACAAGACTATTCACTAATCATAACAAAGCGATCTTCAGAAGATTTTTTCAAAGAGAAACTTGGGATAGTGTTTTACTGGAACCATCAGTTGAGACCAAATTTTCTTAATTCAGTGACTTGCTCATGAACTTCTTTGATGTGTCATTTCCTATTGTAAATAAAGTTCTGACTGGTCCAGGGAGGCCACAGTGGCTGAGCTACAGGCTTACTATAGACTTCTAAGGGGCCGTCATTGTAATCTTATCGCTGAAAGTAAATCCAGACAAGTCTTGCAATCTATTTCTAATAGCAGTAACTCTGTTAAGACAACTTGGGAAGTCATTAATAGATACCAACCTAAAAAGACATTTTCAAAAGGGGTCTGTTAACTGGAAATTGAGAGAGAGATAATTACCGATCCATTTATGATTGCTTCATTTCTTAATAATACTTTCACCAATGTGGCCGATAGATTGGCTCATTCGTAACCCCCCTGCACTAAACACTCTCAACATCAACCCTCTGTCATTTTAAATACATGTCAATTTTTCCTTTTTTTAATGTAAGCTACAATGAAATCATACAAGCATTTATTTCATTAAAAAATAGCAAATCAAACGATATTTTCAGATCTTCAAGTTCTTTTCTAAAGGAGTTTGTTTCTGAACTCTCTCCTATTCTCACACATATTTTTAATGCTTATTTAAGTGAAGGGATATTTCCATCTGATCTAAGGTAACCAAAATTATACCTTTAACAAAGAGTTGGAAAAAGTTGGATCCTGATTCCTTTAGACCAATAGCCATAATCCCAATATTTGCAAAGGTATTTAAAAAAAATCATGCATCAAAGAATTTATGATTTCCTGGAAATTCCCAAAGTCAATATGGCTTTAAACGTGCATCAAACACGGAACTTGCCATAGCTAACTCTATAAAAAGAATTATATAATCTCTTGATTCTAGACAGCACACCCTTGGTCTTTTTGTGACCTCAGCAGGGCATTTGATGTTGTAGATCATCATACACTTCTTGATAAACTTGAAAGATATGGATTTAGAGGATTGGTACTTCAATGGTTTAAAACTTACTTATTAGGGCGTGTTCAATGTGTTGAAATCCGCAATAATTCTCGGCAGTATTTTTCGGATTTTTCTGTTATCAAGACAGGAGTGCCTCAGGGATCTATCCTTGGACCTCTACTTTTCCTCATATACATTAATGATCTTCCAAAATACATTGATAGTCATTTCAACAGAACCATAAAACCTGCTGTCAGTATTTTCACGGATGACACTAGCGTTATTCTAAATAATTGTCACTTTAGTACCCTGTTCGAACATTATACACCAATATCAATCTTTGATTTCTGACTGGTTCTGCACCAATAACCTGGACTTAAAATTTTCTAAAACAAACGTTGTGGAATTTTATTCCCAAACCTCCAAAAATATTCCTAATATTTATACATTTGGTGGCAATCCAATAAGTAGCAATTTTTCTGTAAGTTTATTAGGGGTCCATCTTGATTTTGACATGAAATGGAACACTCATATAAACACATTATCGAAGCAGCTAAATTCAGCTACATTCACCCTGATGTGCCTTTCTACATTTGCCTCAGAACAAGTTCTTAAACTGGGTTACTTAGGCTTATTTGAGTCAAAGCTGAGGTACGGAATAATATTTTGGGGATTTTCTAGTGTCATCAACTTTAATAGAGTATTCACTCTTCAAAAACGAGCGTTGAGGGTAGTCTGGGGAATGAGATCAGATGAGAGCTGTAGAGAGCGTTTCCGATCTAGTGGGATCCTTACCTTGGCCTCCCTTGGACAATTATTGATAATAATAATGAATTCTGGTTTAAAGCAAATGATGTTGCAGGAATATTAGAATATGAAAATACAAAACAAGCCATTATGTCATTTTTCATTCGACAATGTTTGTTTATCAAAATAAAAATCTTTTTCCAAATTTAAATTATGACCATAACACACAGCACAGAAATTACCTAATTTAAGACTCAATCTTTTCAAAAACTCAATTTTTTATTTTGGTCCTAAACTGTACAATTTACTTCCAAATGTAATCAAAATTCAAACAAATTTAAAAAGTTTCAAAAGTTATTTAAAGACTTACTTGATCGGAAAGACTTTCTACAGTCTCCACGAGGCTCTTGTGATACCCATGTCTTGATTAGACCGATTTTTTTTGCAGTAGGTATAACTTAAAAATGTTACAAGAATTAATTGTTTTTTACCTTTAAATTGTATGCTATTCTGTTGCTTTTTTATAATTACTTCTGATACTGATGTTTTGACTTGCACAGAAAACCTTTGAGTTCTATTATGTGAATAAATTATTCTTATTCTTATTATTAGTTGCTGTAAGTGCTGGTTAATTTATGAGTAAGAAAACAAATTTGAAATGCAAACAGTCATTAATAAAATTCAAATAAAATCACATGTTACGAGTAGAATTATTTTATTGTCACTTGTATTAGAATTACCAAAGTTTGAACAAGCAATAACTGAACCAAATCAAACGTATTTAGGAAATAAAACCATGTAAAATTTAAGTCATTCGGTGTAATTGAAATGCATTGTAATCTTGTTGAACAAATTTTACAAAATCATTTTTGAACGTGCTCACAAAGAATCTGAAATGTTTTACACTTCCTTTCCAAATGTATCACATGGATAAAAAATTAATGAAAGACCAAATGAAATAGATTATATTCCAATTAGAAAAAATGTTAAAAGAATTCAAAAAATTGTTCTAACTGTTCAAGACTCTGAAGGACATTTGTTAAAAATGAGAGTATACCATATAACAACTGTTTATTTGAGATTTAAAAAAGAATTTTGAAAATTACAAGAGGAACGATTTGTTACCCTTACAAAATCTCCAACTACATATAAAGACGAGTCGATAATTATGATAAATTAACATTTAAATACATACGAGATCGTAGATCAAGGGGGTCTGTTGAATAGACTACCTTCAAACTATTTTCTGAAATAAATAAGCGGTGTACTCATATTAATACCACCCTTACAAAAATACATGAAATCACTGTTTTCATGAGTGAATTATTAGGTCTTCCTATTCAAAATTAAAATGCAGTCGATTGTGAACCTAACAAATAAACTGAAATTCAATAATAAAGATATTTTAACAATTGTGGATGAAAATAATGAATTCTGGTTTACAGGAAAAGGTATTGCAGAAATATTAGAATATGAAAATTTGAGACAAGCGATCACATTAAATGTGGATAATGATGATAAATTAGCATTGAATGCATAAATTCCAGGCAGCTATCCCATAGCTACCTTGAAAATATAAAAAAACACTCTATTTTCATTAATGAATCTGTATTATATTCTTTCTAATTATGATATATAATAAATTATTATAATGATGAAGAGAATTATTTCCTGAGTAATGAAGAGAAGTATTATGAAAGATTCGTTAATTGATCTATTTAATTATAAACACAATAATTTATCTAATTATTTGTTTAACGATTCTTCAGAATTATTAAAAAAAATATTTTTTAATGCATCCATGATAAATATAAAAAAAAATCAATTCACATTTAATGATAAAAATATTCTAACAATTATTAATAATAACAAATTCTGGTTTAAAGCAAATGATGTTGCAGGAATATTATAATATGAAAATACAAAACAAGCCATTATAGTTCATGTTTAAGACGAATATAAAAATAGATTTACGGGATTTTCATTTTGGCAAGGGCGTCGATTTGACGCTCTTGAAAAAAAATACATTCTAGCTCTGTTTTTGTTAATGAACCAGGCGTATATTCTTTAATCTTGAAGTCTAAAATGGATAAATTATATTTTATCAAACAATCTTAAATTAATTCTCTTAATGAATAGGAGTAAATAATTATTAAATACTTACCTTCAGAATTATTTAAAAAATATTGTTTTAATGCAGTGTACCATAAATTTAACAAATAATCAACTTTAATAACAAAAATATTATTACATTTATTAATAATAATAATGATTTCTGGTTAAAAGGAAAAGATATTGTAGAACTATTAGAATATGATAATACAATGAAAGCTATCATAGATCATGTAAAGAAAAATATGAGAAAAGATTCGAAGACATACATTTTCAAGGGGGTAACGAATTGTTATCCCTTCGAATTTTCAAAAACATACTGTTCTAATTAATGTACCAGGCATATATTCTTTAATTGTGAAATCTAAAATGAAGAGGAAATCATTTTTCAAAAGTGGGCTATAAAAGAAGTTATTTAGTAAATTTGGAGAATATAAACACAGAAATGAAAGCAAACAATTAGAAGATAAAATTAAATCATCACAGATTAAAAATCAATATTATTTTACATGAATTTGTTTATTTTTTGAGGTCATGAAAAGAAACCACAAATTAAAAATACAAATGTATTTATTTTTTATAATAAATTTTATTTAACTCTTGAATTATGGTATTTTGTTTGTAAATGTCTTTGAAGACTGCGGGATTGTTTAATTTCTCTTCCACATGGGAAATGAACTGGTTTATAAAAGATTTCTCTTGTACATTCATTACAATATGCTTGTCTTTTATCTCTATTTTAATGCCAATTGTAAAATTCAGAAATATTTTTGACTTCTTTACATCTGTGACATTCTTTCTCTTCTAAAGTAAATTTTTCTATTTTATTGTATAGTTCTTTTCTATATATTTTTCACAATCCTTACAATAAAAGTGTAATCTGTCTTTTCTTCTATTATCTTGAGAAAATTCATCAAAATCTTTTACTTCCTTACACACTGAAGACCTTTTTTTAAAGCTTCCATTTATACAGAAAATAGTTTTTATAATTTTGAATTTTTTAAACTCATGTTCATAAAAATTACCGGTTATTTCTTCTTCATTATTTAAATTTTTTATACTATACGTTACAGGATCTGTGTTAATAATTTTATCAATTACAAAAATTTCTCAAGACCAATTGTTCTTATACTTGTTTGAAAATGTTTGTTTCTTATTAGCAATTCTTACATGATCATTGACTTTAAATGTAGTTTTCTTGTGAATTTCAGGTGGAATATACTTGAAAGCAGTTTCTAATAACTCATTTTCTGCATCCTTTTGAGAACACTGATGATGAACACAAAACGTTAATGTTGTAATCACCTGTTACTATAAGTTGTGGACAGATATTACATAAATCCCTGATAAAACATCAAACTTTTCAAAAAAAGATTGTCATTTTGTTTGCTAGGTGAATGATAAAGCATGCTAACAACAATGTAAGAGTAGTACTTTCAATTTTCACAACACAGCATTCAAAGACTTATTTTTGTTTTTGCTTTTAAATGTTCTGAAATGAATATAATCAATCACTCCACCTCCATTTGTAGTTTTCTGACAATAATAGCTAATTTGAATGAGAGCCTGTTTGAAAGTTTATTTCTCAAAAGGTTAGAGCCCATTATAGAATCACATCCTTTAATTCCTGAACACCAATTTGGGTTCAGAAGATATCATCGTACAGTAGAATAACTGGATAGAATAATCCATTTGATAAGAGATACTATAGAAAATTGACAGTTTTATGCATATGTTTTCCTAGATGTGATAAAGATGTATATTCTACAAAGTATGGTATCCTGGATTTCTTTACAAACTTAAGTGTGTTTTACCTCATACATACTATAATATCATCAATTCATGATAAAACTTCAAGATGTACAAGCTGACCAAGAAAGAGCGGAATCTGGAGTTCCCTAAGAGAGTATTCTTGGGCTGATTTTGTATGTGCTGTATACTGCAAATACTCCTCAAAATCCTAACACCATGCTAGCCACTTATGCGGATGATACCGCTATACTATCTAGTGATGAAAACTCAAGTTGTTGCCACTTTAAACCTGCAGAGTATTCTTAATGCTCCTCAGATATGGTTTTATAAATGGAGAATACAATTCAATGAAACAAAGTCATTATTCTCAATAGAGGAAATGCTCTAAGTGATACTCTCAGTAATGGTTTCTGCCTCAAGCTGACTGTATAAAATATTTCAGCATGCATTCATAGAAGCCTTTTAATTGGAATAAACATGTTTGCAACAAGACTTCAACTAGATTTAAAAAGAACACTGTTATGGCTAATTGGAAAATTATCTTTAGAAAATAAATTGAATATAAACAAAATGGTATTAAATGATGGAGAGCAGCATGAATATTGAAAATTGAAAATTCTTTGAGGAATTCTTAGCATCCCTGCATGTGTCAGAAAAGTCTCCACAGAGATCTGAAAATTGCGACAACAGAAGTATTAAAATTCAGTTTGACACCAAGACAAATTAGAAATTCACCCTAACAATCTAGCCAAACATATTTTGGATGGCAGTGAACAAAATCAGCTACTTCTAAGACCAAATTTCTTTAACCACCTATTATTTAGGTTCCACACATGGAAATATTTATGTCTAACAAGAGATGGTGAACTAGTGTTGTTATTGCAACAACTGTTTTTTAATAGTGTGTTGCTCACGCTCATTTCTATGTTCTCCTTAATTTCTGTGTATTTTTGCAACATATTATAAAAGACTGCAGCAATATTTATATTATATATACATAAATAGTGTGTAAAGTGTCTAGAAACACCTTAATATTTTTTAAACCATAGCAGATACAATTTGTGATCTTTGCAGAATGTCATACAACTACCTTAACTACTTTTTTTTAAACAATAACCATCACACACCTACATTGGGGGCTGTAAGTGGGGGTGTTATGAAAATCTTAAATCTAATTTTAGGTCAATATGCATATCATTTTAAAGGCATTATTAATAGAACATAATGCTTCAAATCACACTTCAAAAGCTTTATTTGTTATAAAATGGTAGCTGTTATAATACAATCATTATTTAACCTTAATCACCTACTATTTTGTTAACTATTTTAGGAATAACTCAATTAAGAAATAGAAAAAATTTGAAAATTCAGAAATTTCTGAAACCCTATATTACATATTGGCCGTCTTATAGGGTGGGCTGTCAACACTACAAATTAGCTGATACTGAGTTGGCGTTTCTCCCTTATGAATTGTCAGTTTAGTTGAATTATTGATCTCTACCACAACAAAGAGGATTCTACTAACCAGGAAATCCCACGTCATTATGCCAACCTGACTAAGTGGCCTGGTGACATACCTGTAAGTAGACAAAGAACAGAATGGTATGGGTTTAAGGAGAGGAAGGGAAGACAGTAACCTCTGGCCTATTGTTTATTCCTTTCTTTTTCTTGATTGAATTAGCACTTAATCTGCTAAATTTATTTATGAAGCACAAATTATTTTTAATTTAAAAAAATATTTGCACAGTGTATTATGTACAATTTTATATGATGATTTTCAGACCAGTAATGTTTAGCTACTTTAGACTTTTCCTCTACTCCCCTTTTCTCTTATTGTCTTTTGTTGAATAATTCTAAATGTTGGCAAATGTCCGTAATCCTGATATCCCTTCAAATCATCATTTTGATTCCAAACTCTGCACCAAGCGGAAGGTAAAATCGAACCAAGACAATACTCACATCGAATAAACCCTTTCCACTAAAACTGTGTTATGTATATCATCTTGCTGCCTAAATAAATAGGTACCAGAATCCATTAATGTATTTTCTCTTATCAGTTTAAATAAATCCTTACAACTTCCTCTTTTTTCAAAAAAGTACATGAAAAAATATGAATGGTAGTTAACACACATACCACTAGTAGTGGACTTTGCCATTATTCCTAAATATTTTCCTTCCTCATCCGTTTAAGTACTTGTTGAAAACCACAGAAAAGAGTGCTAGTCAAAGTACCTTGTTTCTGACCGGCTGGCATTAACGCCAGTTGTTATAAACAGTTATGTAAACCTTAATTCATTAATATTGGTATTGAAAATGTATTTATTACAATGCAGATTTGTTTACCCGCATTCTCTTTCTTACTTAACAGCAATATGCAATGTAACACTACGTTTCGAGATCTGCAATCTGATCTCTTCTTCAGGTAAAGAACTAACCTAATACATAATTACAAACTAGGTTAAAATAAACAAATCTTACCAAAGCGTTGTGGCACGCCTAAGTCAGGAATCACAACCTACATGTTGTTTGTCAACTTCACTAACTCTATAAACATGCACTTAAAAAACTATACAAAACACTAATCATTAAAACTGAACTACGGGATACAGGTCACAATACGTCTTCATTCGTCTACTAACCACCTACGACTAAACGTAGTGTTACTGATTTCTTGTTTCACTGAACGATGGCAAATGTCCGGAAAAATCCTGTTTCCTTCACAATCCTTCCATCGTCAAAAATAACCTTCAAACAAAGAATGCAATGTAATTAAGAAAACAAACTGAATTAAAATTGAAAACAATTAAATGAGAAAAAATATTTTTTTTCAAAATCTAGTTGTTAATTAATTTTAGTGTATAGTAATTAGTTTTTGGTAGAATCAATGTAAAATTGATAAATATGAAATTTAACCCACGTGACTGGTACCAGAAGTTAGGATTCACATTCCCAGTTAGCTGATAAATGTGTATGGTACAGCAGTAAAATTTCTAAATTGATTGTTAACATAGACTTTCCTTTTGATTTTATATTCTTTATTCTATAATAAACAGTGTAGAAATTAATAAAAAAACCCAAAATAATTATAGAAATATATTACCATATTAATTTTAAAATTAAAATATAAATAAATGAATAACAAAGCATAATGAAAATCTAAGAATAATTACAATAAAACAGTTTGGTAAATTAATGAGAAATTCCTTATCAGCTTTATTTCACAAAATTATTTATTTATTTTTTGACCAATTTTAGAAGTCTTGTTATTTTTGGTAGACAATTGATTGACCTTTTCTTATATGTAAAACAGATAAATGTTACCAAGCAATTCTTTTTCTAAATCGCCTGTGTAAATGATCGTCTTTTTCTAAATCAACACGAAATTTAACATTTTCTATGGAACATTTTAAGATATATTTTTGTGTGGAAACGATTGCTTTTGGTGACTTGCTAATTTTCAAAGTGTTTAAATGGTCCGTAATAACAGAAATAAATTATCATTAAACAAGCCTTGTTAAGTAATGTTTTACTGCTGTTCAAAACATCTGTATTGTTGTTTTATTTTAACGGTAATAAAATATATTGTAAGAGTTTTGTAGAGGGGGGGGGGGTTATTGTATATAATTTCCTGTTAGGCCAATCGCTCATGAAAGAATTCAAATAGCATTTCTTTGCGATTTCATTTGGTATTGTTCTTCAAAAGACAAAGCCAAGCACTTTAATTAAATTATTAGGTTAGGTATGTTACAATAGGTATTTAAACAAAACATACTTTGTTATAACCAAAACATGATAGTGACTGACCTCTTGCGAAAGTAGGTAAGGACATATAATTTTTAAATCTCTACAGAATTAATTTAGTAAAAAATCAGATCACTTTTTTAAATCTTAAATTTAATGGAAACACTGCATTTTTACAAGAGTGTTGAGTATTACACTCATTCTTTTTTGTGTTCAGTTTAAAAAACAGGATGATTTGGAAAAAAAAAACAAAACACTTGTAAAGACACACTTTACAAAGTTGTGATTATAGAGAACTGTTTTGTTAAAATGATCTTCCTTTATCATAGCATAAAAAGTTTGTATAGTTATAATACAAATTCAACTTAGTGAACATTATGTATTGAAGAAGAATATGTTTACTCTAAATATGAGTACGTAAGTATAGAATACAAGTCTTGATTTTTTTCTCATCATTGTTATGTTTGTAACTTTTGAACTTCTGTGTTGTCATAATCAATTGGAAGTTGGCAAAAATGTAGACAATTTTCTTTTTACAGTACTGAAAGGTGGTATAGCAAACTTTAGAACCAACACAACTACAATCTCCTACTTGACCATTTCAGCTCAGGTAATACTTATATTGGTTACTTATATTAATTTATTACTTATATATAATCCCGTGATCAGTGGTCCAGAGTGGATGAGTTAGACCTAAATTGTACAGAGTGTTTGAAAAAGAACTCCCTAGTTTTAATGTTTCCTAGAATCTATACAATGTGATATACATTATTCTAGTGTTTGGTATTTGATTCATCAACTCTCCAACTTTGGCTCGGAGACGGCATCAGTGCCGTTATTTTCTCTGTTCTCTCAGTTCAGTCCAGGCGTGTGTGCGATGCAGAGCAACTCAGCAACAATGTGCACTCCGCAAAAAAAAGCGCAGTGTGTTATTTGGCTTATGAAAACTGAGTCAGTTATAACGTTGCAACATAATTTTAAACGTCAGCATGGTGGTGAACCAACTACTGTAAAAATAATCTGTCATTAGCTGAAGTCTTTCAAGAAATCCGGTAGTATTTTAAAAGCAAAATCACCAAGTTGAAGCACAAATAGATCCTACGTAGAAATCTACTAACATTAAACAAACTTGATGGAATTCTTTTTCATAATATGTACTCATTTATGTAATTTTTCATTAATTGGAATAGGAAAGACCAGAAAATAAAAACCATAAAGGATAAAAGACTTTCTATCAACCAGTCTGTAAAACACGTTTCCAAATGTAGGGATTATGATTGATTTAGTTTGTATGTATTTGAAATAATTATATCAGTAAAACATATGAATTACAACTACAAGATAGCAAATGTTATTGATTTCCATCAGTATATTGCTAGAAACAAAGGTAATATTGCTTATGACCAGCATAATTTGTAATCCTATAGAAAAAAAAAAACCGATTATATTGTAAGCAAATCATTAAATATATTGAATAATATTAAAACATACTGATCTCAAAGTAAAATAAAAAATACACTTAACAAATTTACCATTTTAGTTCATTCTCTTTATGGATCTCATGAAAATTGATAATTTTAGTCAGCATAACAGTACTTGAATATTTAAAAAATAATTATAGAACCTACACTGCTTCACAGAGTGTATTATATTATAATTTGTATGCAAACTGTACTTTTAATTGACTACAAATGTATTTTTGTCTTCCCCAAAGAACTATTGACATAATGTCTGTCCCCTTCACATTTTCCACATTTTGTAAACCAGCAACTGGTTGTACAAAAGCTACAAAAATTGTTCTTTATCTCTGTGAAAGTTGCATTCTCACTGTCATAAACATAACTGTATAATATATGCAATCAGTACAGAGTCAGGAGCGGCGTTAGGGTAAGGCGTGGTTGGGCGACCGCTCAGGGGCGCCGGTAGCCTTTTTCGTATGTAATTGAATTGCAGTTAGGGGGCGCATAAGAAATCTCGCCCAGGGCGCTAGTAGTGCTAAAACCGACACTGGATAGAGTAGGCTTTAGTTTAACATTAAAATAAATCAGGGTTTTCCAATGCAAAACCAGTGAGCTGATTTAATGGACCTTGCCATTATCGTCCGATGTAACGGCCTTCTGGCATTACATTAAATGTCCCAAACATCCAATGTAAAAATGTGTATGACAATAATTTATCCTTGATAGGTCTAGTTTATTAAAATTTTACCAATTTATAATTTTTTTTATATACAGTTGATCTCATCAACTATTGATTGATTCAAACAATTAACTTTCAATAAATACTAAACATACAATACAAATTTAGTCTTTGCTCATCTTACTATCAGTATTTTAATTTTACACACAGAAAGTAAATAATCACAATTATATTTGCTGTTTATAAAACTATTATATTAATATATTTGCAGCAGTTATATTGTTTTTTTATAGAAATAGATGATGAATAAACATAAACCTGGTTCATCAACCTTAAAGAGAAATCAAATTACAGATCTCGTAATGTTTTTGATTTTTAATCCTAAATATATGAAATTAGGAAACTGTATGGTTTGAGATGGGAAGAGCTATTTTAGGAAGAACCACCATGAATATTATTTATGTACAGTATTCATGCAAATTAAAACGATCTTATAAAAATGAGTTCATGATAAAATCATCAAAACAATTTGTATATTAACTCATTTTAAAGTGTACATGATACATCCATGTTAATATTGTGAATATGAGAAACCTTGGTTGGTAGCCAGAGTTCCTTATTATAAGAAGTTCCATTTGAGAGGAAGGGAGGGCATAGGCAACAACAATCTTTGGTTAGGTGCTCATATTCCAAATGAGGAAATAAAACAAATAAATATTCAAAAGTATATAACAGTCATTTTTTATTTTATTGGCTTTGATGTAACAAACTGAAAATATTTTTATTCCTTTGAACAAGAAATTAAATGTGTTGCAAATTGGTTTTACAGAATACATCTATACACTTAAAAATACTAAATTACTGGCAATGTAAAATATTTGTATACATTTTAATAATAAAAATTTATGTAACCCTTTTTGATGTGGTATATAAACCCACCAGGTGGAACAAACTGATAACACAATGGAGAATCATAACCACCAAACCCATTATGAAGTACAAAATAAAAAGGGTAACAATTTACAAAACTGCCAAATAAAATTAGTTTTGCAAAGTTCTAAAACAATATTCATGCTGTCAAGATAAAGAATGTTCAGTATGTGTTTGTAACCACCACAAATGTTCTACTCTTTGTGATTTAGTAATAGATATTTACTGAATTCAGCATCACTCTCTTCATGTTGTGTAGTAATGGTTATTACATTATTATTCACAGCAATAATTTTAAATCAAAAAAAGTTTCAAAAGGGTAAAACCTTTTTACAATAAATATGTACAAACTAGCTTAAATCCACCTGTTCGGCGTGAGCGCTTAAAAAGAATAATATATTGAAAATACAAAATAATTTTTTTTATCTTAAAACTAATCAGGAAAGTATTAGAATTAAAAATTTACTTACACATACAACAGCTATCACATATAAAAACAAAACTGTTAATGATTGAGTTATTCCAACTTTTATCATCAGTATCAGGCTGAAACATATTTAACCACCTTGAAACTCTCAAGCAGCAACAATACTATATATTGAATCACTAAGTAATAAAAAAATATTAATCAAAATTTAAAATATAAAACCATATAAAATGATCCAATAGCTAATGTACATAAATATTGCAAAATATAGTCTTTATTTTATAAAAGTAATGTATATGATATATTATTTCATTCATTGTCTGATTTGAAAATGGCACAAATTACTATTACATAAATTATTGCATTTATGAGGTGCAAAAATTTAATACCTCTTATTAAATTAAATTTAAAGTATACTTATGCAATTAAAGGAAAAAAGAAGAGCACTTGTCTCTACAATTAGAGAACTAGATTTAGAGTGACAATGAGTCACGTATCAGCTTCTTCATAGTTGATCCAACAGAAGTGACTGAAGGGCCAGACGTCATGTAAACGATCTGTTAAAACATAACAATTTAGTCTTTAAAAAGCTTTGCAAATTAAAAAATGTCAATACACCTAAGATTTGTAATCTAATGATAACGTATTTAGTAAGACAAAGGTTATAAAATATAATACCTTTAATGCTGTCAGACGTGACAGATGTATAACACTTTCATAACAATACATTTTCCCAAACCAAATGTTTCATGATATAATACATAATGTTAGAAATGAGACGCAAGAGTTGGTAACTCTGAGGCAAAGATGATGTGAACAAAGACTTAACCCTTAAAGCGCCAAACAGTTTCAGCTAAACTCTGGATTAGCGCTCATTTATTATAAAAAATTAAAATTAGATTTTCTCAACGCTAATTTTAATTTCTTTTTTTAAGTAACAAAATAAAACAGAAACTGCAAAAAAATATCTTTTATCATATTTATTGCCCAAAATACACATGATTTACTATGTAGCGTTCCAGCTCCTTTATAAATTTTATTCAATGCTTACTGTTTCCTTTTATTATTATGTATATCAATGATGACATTGCGTACTTATATGTACTAGAATAGAACTAGAAAATAAGTATATTACATATTTAATACAAAGTTATAATAAAAAATTAAATTTACATGCCAAAAATTTGAAAACCAAATATTTTCCAAATTCTTAGTCCTCTAACGGGTGTTATTTTTATAATAATTACAAAATGGTTTTCAGATGTTTATAGAAGTAAATAAAATATTGTAACACTTATTGGAGTAAAAACAAGCCTAAATAAAAAAAATAAACATAAATGTAGAATTTCGGAACAAGAGCTAAAATACATAATTATAAATATAAGGAGTAAAAATATTTCTACGAGGAAAAAAGACTTTTATCGCCATTCAAGAAACTGTTTATTTTAAAAGTTTATAAATATATAACTTTCATAAAAAGATGATCATATAACACATAAAACTACACAGTAGTTTACCGATCAACTATTCGCACTGCTTCAACAGGATATGAAGAAGAACACAAGAGCTGCCCGGCGCGCGGCGAGGCAGTGACGTACGCATAAATGCGTTTGCAGCGTTGAGCAATACTACCAAACTTCCAGCTGTTCAACAAAAACCGGTTCAGTATCGATCGTTAAACACAAAGATTGTCACGTGATGTGGCACAGCCCCACTACACTACTGTAACATACACCCCTCACAGTCTAGCGGACAAACTCTGAACTAACAGTGCAAAATAGTAAAAACAAGTATATTGCGCGTCTACGCGCTTACGGCGTTCAGAGCAAAGTCGATCCTCGCGCGCATATGCGCTTACGGCGCTTTAAGGGTTAATTTCTTTTGACCCTAACTTCTTCCACAGCAAGATCGCAATACAGTGTAAAGAGCCATATCAGTTTTGCAAAACAGCAGATCTAGTGTGGCGCACCAGTACATGGCGCACCAGTACATCCCAATCCCAAGTGTCATGCGTAGAATCTGAGTCACACATACTTGGACCTTTTATCCGTGCCAAGAAGACTCAATGGTGTGGGGAATTATTACATCATAAATGGAGCCTTGAAGATACCAGACAACTTCTTTAAGTACCCAGCCTTACCATACCCAGATACAGGAGCTCTCATGTGGCAGATCCTTTCTTTAGCTACTTTTAGGTTTGCACTATGCAGCCAAGTTTATTCAAAATCACTATACAGGGTGGTGCATATGTCAGTTTCCCCAGAAGAGAAATTTAAAGGCTTTATAGGTTAATTGAATAAAACACTTTTAGACAAGAAAACAAATTCATTATATGAAATTACTTACAAATTTCCATACAATTTTTTAGCAGTTGTTCAAAATGTCCACCTTGATTTTATACACACTTCATACAACGACTGAGAACAGAATAAAAAATTTTTAGCAATAAAGGTTTATCGTTATTAACAAGTTCAAATGTATTTCTAATTAGGTTTCCAGTTCATCAAGATTGTGCGGTTCTGAAGCATACACAGTCTCCTTTATAATACTCCATAGTGAAAAAGCACATGGAGTTAGGTCTGGCGAGCGTGCAGGCCAATCCATTCATTAAATGTGTTATTTAAAAAATCTCGAACTTAGATACCGAAATGTAGACACCATCTTGTTGCCAGATGAGCGAATGAATATTGAAAACAGGATTGTTTCTGAGCTCGGGAACTACTATTTCTTGTAGCAATCGTAAGTAACTTTCTGAGTTAACATTTCCTCGAAGAAAATGAGGACTAATCAGTGCAGTATTCAAAATACCTCCCCATACCATAACACCAGGCACATTGAGTTCTGCTTGGATTATGTTATGAGGATTTACATTCAACCAGTACACACAGTTATGCCGATTAATGAGTCCATTTAGTTTAAAATACCTCGTTACACCACAAATTTGATCGCAAGAAATTTGGATCAGACTCTGAGTGGATAATTATTGTCTCACAGAATTCTAATCGCCTATAAGAATTATCCGAATGAAGCGCTTGGCGTAAATATGGACGGTATGGCTTAAACTTTAATTGCTTTAACATTCTTTGCACGCTTCTTCTTGATATTTTTGGTTCAGCAGACGCCTTATGAGTCGATTTACCGCGACTGGCTACAAAAGCTTGAGCAACTGTCTGCAGGTTTTCTTCGTTGCAAATTGATCGTGGGCGACCACACTTCGGAGTATTTAAACGCTTCTTGTGTTTTCAAATTTCTTATTTAACTTCCGCATATACTGACGAGTGGGTATCACGACACCTGGGTATTTACCACTAAATTCTTCAATTATTATAGCAGTATTTTTATTATGCTTCCACCTCAACTATAAGATGTAAACTCGTTGTTAGGTTGTAAACATTTTAAAAACATAAACAAACAAATAACTGATGCAAAGAGCGTCTCTTTACACTAGCCACTGGAACAGACAACAATGAACTTACTCCGTTTTGCTGCCAACTTAAAATTGTTACCAACCTATCGAAACAAAATATCCCAATTTATGGGGAAACTGACATATGCGCCACCCTGTACTATTCTAAAAATAGTCACATATTTTTTACAATATTTGATCAACATGCAAAATTAATATAGTTTTGGATTGTTTGCTCTTTTATTAATTATTTAGTAATACTTTTATTTATTTGTCATATTTAAAAATTGAACATAAAAAATATTAATATTAAATCAAGTATAATTATCATGGCAACTGAAAAGTAGTACCAAAACAAGACTCCAACAACCAAATATCTGCGTTGCAGATGTGGCACTGATGAAAATACTCTGGTATATTCTATAATGGACCTTGAATATTAGGTACCATGGTAGCTCTGTAAATATTTTGGATAAGTAGCTGAAAAAGTTTCCCTTACAAGAAACTATTTCCTAAAAGTGCAAAAAATTCTAAAATCCTATAATTTTTGTATCTATTAGGACCTTGCAGACCTACAAATTCTGACCTCAGGAACAACCAAGACAATAGAAGTAGACTACGCTAGCAGTAACACTGACAAAACAGTGCAACTGTGTAAAAAACTTTAACTTGGATGAAAGTACATAAGACCTAGTACTAAAGTTTAATACCGACGAGAGTAACCTATAATTTATCAGTTACCATTGCTACATATGTACAAAGCACCTTGTTAGCTAAAAATGGAAAGCTGAAACAGGACCTGGCTGAATTGACACTAACAAAGACTCTGTTGGTACAAAATACCTTAGACTTGAAAACAGGTACATACAGAACTTATAAAAAGTTTGAAGAACAGGATGGGGAGAGGGAACTAATTATCACCAGCTATTGTAAACAATTAAAATGAATAAAGAAAACTCAATGCTATCCTTACGAATATCAAAACTGTAAGACAACAAAAATGTGGGAATCCAAACCAACAGCAGTGACTCTCACACCCTGACCCCTTCCTCCTAACTCAGTATACTCTGCTGCAATTTCATCAGGATGCAATAGATAAAGAGATTGTATAACCAAGTACATCTAAAAACAAAGGAACAAAATGTTGCTACACTGGCATGGGTGACACCAGAAATCAATCCAAAATTAATAATCAATTCAGTTACAAATGGCAAAAAAAGCTCGCATTGAAACAAAACAGCCACTCTTGTCAAACAGAAACCTAGCCCCCACTAAATACATGAAAAACACAACATTTCATCAGAAAGACTCATCAACAATGTAATATTGTCTATAGTCACCACCTAGTTCAGCGCAATTGCAGTGGAAACCACAAACCACAAAGAAAATACTTCCAAAGCAAACCCCTGCAGCCAAGCTTAAAGTTTCTAATGAAATGTATGATTTCTTTAACAGGTATATAGATCACTGCAAGACAATGGAAGAAACCGTCAGCTCCAATACTCTCTCAACCACCCAAATCAATTTTAGACAACAAAGAACTTTTTTACTAAGAAATACATAAACTCCAATTATATCCAATAAAGAAGATTTCCCATCAATGTTCTAAAAGAAAATCCTATTAACTACATCTTTGTCAGCCCCCTTAGGAAAATAAAAAACCAAAATGCAAAACAAGAATTGTCTACAGGCCAATTTTCAGGCCTCTGTTGCACCCACTAAACAAGAGAAATTCTTCAATAATTAACAGCTGTGCTACCTTTGTAGAATGTGTGGCACTAATATATCCAAGAACATGGTCTGTGTTAATATTACTATAAGAAGTATTTCATATCATGAAGTCCAAGAATGTAGCATTGAAAACTGCATTAAGTATAAACTAGGAACAATATTTTGTTAACTAGAGTATGTCTCTTTACAGAAGAAAATTCTCAAATGGTAATCTGAACCATAGCTTCTCCTCAGGTTACTTATAAAAACCAAGAAACTCTCTCAAGATAGTCATGGACATATCATGTCCCCTGAAGAGGTAAAAACAAAATAATCACAAGCCCATACACCAATCCCTCTACAACAAACATATCTAAAATATGTACTTAGAACTACTGCACGGACACAAAGTCACTGGCAAGGAAGAAGTAAAGTACCACATGACACAAAAGAAAATAGAATAGGACTTGAACTGAGAAAACTCAACTCAAAAAGATCAAGTTTGGGCAGAATAAAACAGATAATAAAATGAAAACTATCTGGAACAATATTCACTGGGAAAGATAAAACAAATAATCGTAGCGTAATCCAACCTGCCTTGAAATTGATAACAGGTTTTTAACCCGATCAGCTGAAATCACAGGACACTTCTCCCAGATTCCAAACAACTTTACAACAAGATACAAATATAAAATCACTTTATTTCCAAATGCATTAATTATTGAAATGGTGTTAGGTAATTTAAACAAATACAAAATTGTTCAAGTAGTAGTTCATCGTCTTCTTTCATGGAACTCCCACTGAGTAGAATGGATTGCTGATTAACCAATCATGTAGTTATGAAGATCTCTAACTTGTGTCAAAGATTATATATATTACAACTTCTTTTATGTAGAGATTTACTACAGTCATGATCTTCAAACTTATAAATGCTTCTCTACAACTTTCCCTGAATCCTAGCCCCGATAATGCATGATAATACTTATAGCCCTCTTTTGCAACACCAATACTCTCTGGAGATTACTTGCTGAGGTTCATACCCAAACCACTAGTCCATATCTAAGGTGTGTTTCAAACAGAGAGTGATAAGCTACTTTTGCAGCAGTTCAATTACTTATTGATGTTATTTGCTTTATCACATAAAATGAAGAGTTAATTATGGGAAGGAGATAAATTAAAAATTATTAAAAAAAAAACAATAACAATAATTATTAAATTATTGTTAAATTCTTTTGGTCAGTATGCTGTGACCACGAGAGGATCTCACAAACAATGACCCAGAAACTTTACTTGGGGTTTTCTGTTCACTTCAGGAATTGCTGGGACTTCTTCATATCTCCTTCCGAAGGCTAGTTGGTTTGTCTTCTTTGATTAAATACAAGGTCATTTGAGTGGCAAAATTGATAGGCCATGTTTAATGCCATGTAACATTTAACATCAAAACTATCTGTCTTTTTCCCACTCAAAAGTAAGGTGGTGTCATTAGCATACATTGAAATTGTGCAGAAAGTTTGAAGCTATTCAGGTAAATAATTTGTAAACAGTACAAATAATACTAGTCCCAATACTAACCCTTGAAGTATTCCTTGGTTTACGGGTAGAGATCTGGATCTGGTAACTTCAGTAACCCCATTTATTATTTGTTTTACCTCTACAGTTTGCCTCCAGTTTTCTAGATAGCTTTTGAACCACATTTTAAGCTGTGTTTTTGATTTCCAACTTTTCTAACTATTACAGTATGAGATCATGTCCCAGGCAATCAAAAGCTTTGCTAAAGTATAGGAATTAAGGGTTGTTACAAGTTTTCCTTCATCAGAGTCAAAAAAGTTTATCAGGGCTGTAGTGGTATATTTCCTTTTAATGAATCCGTGTTGCTTGTCGTAATAGCGCTCACAGTGGTGCAAAAATCTTTTTAGTACTATTTTTCTCTAAAACTTTATAGAAGGTTGTTATGATTGAAATCAGTCTGTAATTATTCACTTCTGTTTTACTGCCGGTTTTGTATATTATTGGGATAACTTTTGCCAGTTTTAATGCTGAGGGAAATTGACCTAGACTGAGGGATTTGTTAATTATATGCGTGAGATGTGTTGTAGGAGAATCAATCCAGTGCTTCAAAAACTTTTAGAATATGTTGCATATTGTTGCATTGGTTTTAGATTTTTCATCCCAAATGTATCAATCTGATAAACTACTACAGCTCACATTAGTTTTTAAGTTCATCTGAGTGAAAAATATGAAATCTTTTAAGAGAAAAAAATATGTAAATAACAGATATTCTCTTTTCTGAAGAATAGCTTTTAGGACTTACAAATGATATTTGCTTTATCATTGAAGTTACAGTTACAAAAATGTAACATTAGTGGATCTATATGACGGAAAAAAATGAAATGAGTTGGGGATTGTACTGTCATCCTCTACTCTTTGAAAATTGTATGGATTGAAACATTAAAATAGTCCAATGCAACAGGATTGCCTGTATCGAACAAAAATCATTAAAATTTAGTGAGCAATCCTGGAAATTACTGACACAAATAAAAACATTCTCTCTAATTACAGAAACAAACAGCAAGCTGAACAATTAACAGAACATAGTTCCTAGGCTTACCAGTTATCATAACTATCATCTTAATTTTCCAGCTCACATCAATGTCAAAACATTGCTAACACAGTTAAATTCTTTAAATATTTCAACCATCATCGGTAACATGTTGTTTCAGTTTAAATCTTTTGAATTAACCCTTTTAGTGCCAACGTCTGGGTCACCGGACGTTTTAAGAACATGCATAAAGTGCCGACATCCGGGTGGCTGGACATTTAAAAAACATGCATAAATTGCCAACGTCTGGTTTACCGGACGTTTTTAAGAAAATATATTAAAAATACAATACATTATATTTTTACGCGTATTTTATATAAATTCACATTAAAAATAAACATACTTGCTTTTAAGCATGTTATAAATAGCACAAACACAGCTGATCAATCAGTAATAATGACGAAAGTTTACGATCAAGTTGGCCGGTCGTCAATGACGTCGTAGCCGTGACGCTTTGTTTTCGTAGTTGCCGGTCTGCTGTTTCGGTGAGTGTTCTGTTGAGGCTATGTTTTCGTGTTTGTTTATAATAATGTTATAAGCAAATTGTGTAAGCAATGTAATATGGATTGTTCAAGGTCCCTACTAAGTGAAAATACTCTTAGAAGAGTAGTGGAAGAAGAATTCCTAAATGACAAGTTCGTCAGTCATATTTCTGAACCTGAAACATCTCAGGATGAAAGTAGCAGTAGTGTGGTAGATGATACAGATAGTGACCCTGACTACATCCCAGATAATGAACTATCTCAAAATAGATTAGGTAATAACTTTTTATTTCGAGATCTAAATTTGTCAAATTCATCAGATGAAGATGAGCATAGGCCTACCCATAGACCTCAAACTTCGCCAATTCCACACCAACCTAGGGCAAGGGGTAGACCAAGACTTGCTAGGCCTAACGAACAGGACAGTAGTAATGAGGACAATACTGATTTGGAAGATGGGACAGGTTGGGTGGAAGTTGATGAAGAAAATGACAATGACTATGACCATTTGTTCACATTTCATGAAGAGCCAGGGATCAAACATTGCCCACCTCGTAACTCATCACCTGTAAGTTATTTTGTGTTGTTTTTTACACCTATGCTTTTGGACACAATAGTAAAATTTACAAACAAGTGTGCTCAAGAATTTATCAATAATAATGAGATTGAAGGAAAATAGCAGAGCCAAGTCTTGGAGGCCTGTTAACAGACTTGAAATTCAAGCATTTATTGCAGTTCTTATGAATATGGGGCTATATCAGAACCCTACTATTCATAGTTATTGGTCTAGGACTTCTAGCCAATTTATACCATGGTTTTCCAGAATGTTCAATAGAAACAGGTTCCAGGCTATTTTACAATTTTTTCATCTGGTTGACACATCCGAATTACCTCTTCCACAACCTGGAATAACAACCTGGTTATGATTCTTGTGCCAGGTTCCAACCATTAATAGATCATATGAACAGGGTATCAAAATTTTATTTTACGCCTGATATCCAATTGTAGATGAGAGCATGGTGAGCACTAAGGGTCACTCGCAATTACTGCAGTACATGCCAATAAAGCGTCACAGATGGGGCGTAAAGCTCTGGTCCATTTGTGACTCTGTGACACATTATTGCATCTCTTTCTTTGTTTACAAGGGTGCTAAAGGATCAGACAGAGCATTAGTTAGAAAGACTGGTCTAGGACACTATGTTGTAAAACAATTATTAGAGATGACTAATCTGATGAACAAAGGTTACCATATCTTTGTAGATAACTTTTTTACATCATTAAAACTTGCAAAATATTTGTATACGCAATGCACATTTTTAACTGGGACATTACGTAAAAAAAGAAAAGGGATACCAGAAGTCATGAAGAAAAAGTTTGGTGTAGGAGAAGCAAAATATATGAGATAGGACAACTTATTGGTGTTAGGATATCGACAGAAGAAATCTCAAAAAAATCAAGACTACCAAGGGAAAGGCTCAAAGTGAACGAAGAGTGAGAAGAAGGGGAAATACAATGAAAGTAACTACCAAGCCTAAAGTAATATGTGATTACAATGATTTTATGGGGGGAGTGGATGGTGGGGATCAAATGTTATATACCTATCTGGATGATAGAAAAACATTGAAGTTTTGGAAAAAGGTAACATTTAATATCTTTGGCCGTATGGTATTAAACTCCTACTTATTATATAAAGAAAATATAAGAAAAAAAGGCACTTATTAAAGATTAGACTACACAATATCAATTATTGAGGAAATCTCCAGGGAATGGCTCATGATTCAAGAATGCAGAAAAAATGTTGCAGACTTGGAAAAAATAACACCGACTAGAACTTCTCGAGGTGGCGGAGATCCAGACAATATCCCAGAACAAATTGTAAACAAACCAGAAAACAGGGAAAAAAACTATTGCGTTTGCAGCAAAAAGAGTACACAAGAAGGTGGGAAAAGGAAAAAATTCACTTTCATGTGTGTTTGGTGTAAAAAAGGACTGCATTTTAAGTGTATAACCCAACACAGCTGCTAAACAGGTTGTTTTATTGTGTAAATATTTGTAAATATACAAAATCATGTTAGGCCTATTCTGTTTATTTCTATTCTACAATTTTATATAGCTATCACATGTATGAAAAATAAAAGTCAGTAAAGGACTTGGACATTTTTTATCAATATATGCATTTTAGTCCCTCGTAAAAAAGTGAGTGGCGTTAAAAAAATGCTATATTTTTATTTTTTGTGCTAGTTTGATAAAAATTGGTGTACATCATTAACACAAAGTGTTCTTTTACTGTGCTTGACTTTAATGAGTGTAGGAATTTTTTGGGGTACTCATTTTAAGTGTCGAACCTGAAAATTAATAAAGAAAAAAAACAAGGTACGATTTTATTTTTTTAATATTTTATTTTTCTTGTAGTATAAGACGTTATAGAGTTCATTTAGTGTTAATACACACATTTGTGTACAAAACAAAATAAAAATTATGAAAATTGGCCAATAAACAACAAAGTTATGTCATTTTATAATAACTGTTTCCAAATCGTTAAAAATGACACAGCACTTTTGGATAACACTTGTAAAAATAACCTTGGCATTTTTGACTAACATTCCAAAAAAATGACTGGCACTGAAAGGGTTAAAATGGCTCTCTTTATAGTGGTCTAAATATTTCAAGAATTTAATTGTGTTAACAATGTTTTGACATGATATGAATATGAAGACTTAACATTAAAATGTAATACAACATTGGTTAAAATTTTTAAACAGACTTTCTTAAGGATATACATCATAAAATGTTATGATTAAAACTTAATTCAATAATATATCCTACCTTATATAAGTAGGGTTGACAATCTTGATAGGAAGTGTCAAATATTAAGTCCAAGTCAGGCTGGCTCGGCATTTTTTGGCACATAATCATGCCTATTCATGATTTCTGCTATGTACATAATTTTTTCAGCCAGAAGCTCTCCAACCTTTTCTCTGCAAAGCTGTCGTTCTGTGAAATATTATGTTTTTCTTAACATTATGAATATACATACATATGACTTTCAATGAAAATCTTTCAGTAACATTAATACTGGCAATGAAAGCATTAATAAAGCATAACAAAAGACAGTCATCAGTGATCCTAAATGCACACAAATATTGATAAAAAAAGAATTTCATAGCGTACACATATTGGCCAAAAATGTAGCCTAATGTTCCGAAACAATCAATATATTATGTTTTTACTACATTGTTTACATTTTAATATTTGTTTACAAGTGATCTGGATAAGTAATAAGCTACAATGTTATTTTGTGAACTACAATATACCATATTAAATAGCAAACTTTATATGATTTTGAGTCATCTAATTTAATTGATTACATTACTTGATTTCTTCACTTAATGCTCACAAGGTGCCACTGAACTCATGGCCACTACCCGAACACTACTGTATATTGTATTTGATAATTAACGCTTGTATTTGATTTGATTTTTAAATTTGAGTAATTAACAGAAGGTATTCTTAATAGAAGACGAAGGTGTAATTGTTTGAATTAAAATAATAAGACTTTGAGGTTAAGAATATTGCAGATTTCCTATAATGAGTAATATTTGTACCACCATTGTGTTTGCTTCTTGGAAAAGAATAGAGGAAAACCAAAATCTGATCATATATAAATTTAAATGTCTAAATTGAAAGCTACTATTGGCTCAACTATAACAATTACAATGAATTGTTTTTAACACAAAATGTATGTAAAATCTTGTCACACCTTTTAAAATATTTGATTTTGTTCATTTTTACATTTCCACTGGTGTACTTTAAGCTGGTGTAACGAAATAAGTGGTGTAAGGTGTTAAGTTGTACTAATTTATAGAATTACTATTTTATTTATTGATAAAATTATTTATTCAAAATAAATAAATAAAAATAATTCTTAGTAGATAATTAGTAGATAATTCTAAGTAGTTTTCTATTTTATACCAAGGAGTTTATCTGCTCTATTTTCCGAATGGCCAGTGTTGAAAAGTGTTTAAAACACTCACATAAGCATGCCTGCACACACACATGTATATATACACAACACAAATATAAATTTTTCATCTAAACCTAAAATAACATATAAAAGTAATTTTAAAATCTTAAATGTTTATATACTTTTAAGTATTATAGAGTACAAATAAACAGAAAGCAATGCGATGTGAAGCTATGCGAAAATATCAAACAGATCCTAACATATGGAATAACGTGCATGTGACTTGATCTCAGTATTTTTTATTCCATAGTTAAATGTATTTGATAATTTAGAGTAGTTGCATCACTCTCTGAGAATTCATACCCTAACTCAAATATGATTACATATTTTAGGATGTGTTTTGTCTAAAAACTATGCATAATTGATCAAATATATTCCTGAATGAATGTGATATGAATAAAATATACCACATATATCAGTCACCAAATTAAACAAAAATCTAAAACTGTGAAAATATAATAACGATAATTATTAGTTGAGATGCACATTCTACATTTTGTAACTTTTTTGTACAAATGTGCAAACATATGTAAAAATCAAACTCAATTATTTTACATAAAAGTAAAAGACGTCATAAATCTGTCATGTAATGAGGAACATCTCAACGGAATTAGCAACATTGGAATTTATCGCTGGAATATTGAGCTAAGAATTTTTTAGTGCCCTCATGTCTTTACCATTCCTATGTGATCCCTACAAACAATAAATGGACTATGATTTGTAAACTTTTCCTAAATTTTACCTCCATAAATCAACCTAGCCTATATTTTTAATCACTGAGCATTAGCAAAGGTACAGGAAACCCTTCCATTACTAAGTACCCACTTAGTATTTGCTTTTAAATTTAGGAAAAATGTTTGGTATGTAATTACATATATACACATAATTTTATGGAAGGGTCATTCTAGAGATCCCATTCTATTATTACAGATTTATCAAAAACCTATTCTATTTATATTATTAAAGCTCCCTGCCTAACCAATGTGAACATTCCATGTCAAACCTTGATCAAGGTATATCCAAGGAGTTTAGAGTAGAAAACTTCTTCTAGTATGGAGTCTCCCAGCATGATGGAAAGCCCACACTCAATATCCATTGGTCACAGGGTGAAATTCAGAAAATTAGAATTTGTTGTGAGGTTGAGGCTGTGGAAGTGTCAGACACAGTTGTTGAGATCCACAAAAGCTTTTTGTTCCAAAACTTTTATTTTATTTTTTATTACAACAGAGAGTTGTGTCATGAGCATACTGTACGAGATTCCCGTACAGAAGTGATAACTAGATGTCATTGACATAGACCAGAAAAAGGATTGGACTGAGGATGGAGCCTTGGGGAACTCTATAGCTCAAATCCATTGGACTTAAAAGGTGATAATTTGCAATTTGGACAGTCTGTGTTCTGTAGCTTAGAAATGAGTTAATCCAAGACAGGTGCACACCTCGAATTCCTGTGACATGAACAATACAACACATGAACAATGTATTTTAATGAGATGCCCGGGTCTTCGACAGGCGTGCCATGGAAGTTAGAAAACCGCACTTGAGTGGTTGTAAAGTCTGTGTGCTATGCGAGAATTGAGAACTGGAGGCATGGTGCAGCGGCGATGACAGACCTAGCATGAGATCAATACTAGAAACTACAGAATTAAAGGAATTTTGAATAAACTATTCAACTGATATCAGAAATACAAATTTAAAATTGAATAGACTATTCAACTGACTCCAGAAATATACATTTAAAAATTCATAAGAATTTATCGTCCACAAAATGACTACCTACAAATTGTCATTGTAAGTAGAAATTTTGTAATCATGTTATTATAAATAAAAAAATAATTTGTTTGAGTTCATACGTCAAATTTTATGATTAATTGGTTTACAAATCAGTTCAAAGATTTAAATCAGTTTAAAATTATGAACAAATAGAAAAATAAATTTGGCCACAGAGGAGCTGCCATCCATCGGATTAATTTCAACTTTTTCTGGTATGTTTAGCTTTAACTATGGATGGAACAAAGATGCTGTATGATACGGTATAGACGTAAGTAAAGACATAGTTGGTGATGTTAACTATAGCACTTGATTATAAATGCTGAAAAGAGAAACTTTTCAACAAGTTGTGTCCGTTTGAAATCCCTCGACGTATATAACAGCTAGCAGCTAACACTAGAAACACATGCTATTAGTGACTGGCAAGAAGCACCAAGCAGAATGTCGTAGAACTAGTGCAGTACGTGTAGTTTAGAACAGTTAAATGGTGGAGTGATGTTAACACACCCACGTGCACACTTGCCATAGCTTCAACCCTTGATTATGAATTCTTCTGAGGCTACAACCGTGCGACCATCTACCTGTCCTGATTATGAGCTTGATTTTAAATTTGATTATTCTATAAAATTAATGTTTAAAATGTGAAGACATAGCAGTTCTATTTATTTCCACTCAAATTTTTTCTTTATGTACAGTTTAGACCAATTTGAGTAATTACATAAGATTTTCATACCTTATTATAAAGAACTAAAATATATAAGTTACCAATTGAGTACTGTCTGCAAGTTCAATATTTTAAAATATGTCTAAATTTATTTATTTGGATTGAGTGATTAGTTTTTTCCCTACAAATAATCATAGTTTATAATATGTTTATGCAAATCCATAATAGTTCAACTTAGTTTACTTAAACCGTCAGTGGCCACAATGTAATAATTGTGGTATTGCACAATTGGGCTTACACTTGCTGACTGTGGATTGCCGGCGAATGGGTGAGCTATTTAATTCACGAGAATTTTGCACTAGTGTCTCAGAATATTGTTTCAGAGGCCTAAAACGGTTAACGGCTCATAGCGAAAGGGCAGGTAAACAGAGCCAAGCAGTTCTTACTAACACCAACAAACCCCGAACATTTGCGGATTGGCGAGGGGCTAGGGGAGGGAGTTGGCGAGGGTCTAGGGGAGGGAGGGGCTGATAGATGAAGTGATGGTTGTGACTCTGATGACAAGTATGTGAACCATGTAAAACCGAGCACACTGATCGTTCACAAAACCTGTCCCGTAGGGATGATATATCTTCTCAGAAGGATTCATAATCAAGGCAATGTAGCTAAGGCACAATATTATTTGAACAAAGATATTACAATAGTGTATAATGAATTAAAAACAAGATAAAACAAGTTCAGATATATATATTTTCAAATAATTTGAAAAATCTAATCTAACTCAAATAAGCAGGTTGATTACAACTATTATTATATTTTGTTTTGATTAAATAAAACATTAATTTATATCCTCAAGAGAGATCTAAATTGTTAAATTAAGTTGTTTGCTGATGTTTTTTATGTGTTAAAATATAATAAGGAACCTCCAAACAGGCTTAGCCTTGGAGGCCCTATATTTTCTCATTTATTGTAAAATATAGGCCTAAGCGCATTTAGTTGTAGGTTATATTTTAACTATAAGTTTAGTTTATAGGTATTTTGAAGAAATAATTTTTTATTTCCAGTCTTTTGTAATGGTGCAGTCAGACCTGGCAAGATTTAGGAAATTATAACTCCATTATATTAATTTACCGTTATGTATTGATGTATGTATGTAGCCTGTAAGAAAATGAGAAAATAAATCATTCTTTATTCTTTAGTTCCAGTTATCCAAATAACCACTAAAATGAGACAAAACAATATGAACTGTAATCAGTTTTTCAAGTACTCCCATCACAACAGATGGTTTTATAATAATAATTAAAAAAGTTTTTGAATATGTATGTGTGAATTTTAATTTTGCTCCATAATTTATTATTATTTAACAACTGAAAATTCAAGTATGTTCAAAGTACTGAATTCAACAACATATATTTTTTATAACACCCCCTTTCCCTTTAGAGTACTCTAAAGCAATTGTCTATTTCCACTGAAAACCTAAACTGGATTTTCAGGGCTATCACAATATTTCCAATATACATAGGAATAAGTTCTATAAGTATTTATACTTGACGGGTTTGCTATATATGTAAAATACATTCCTACTCATTAAAGTTATCTTGGCACTCACCATGTTCATTATTAAGTTTAATAAGTTCAAGTCGTACATTCCATACTTCCCAAGGTATACATTCAGGTTGGAAAGGCCAAATGTTTTTCTTTTTCTGAAAAAATTCAAGCGAGATCTGTCCTGAGCCAGGTCCATCTGTTCCACGTAGAACGTCAGAAAAAACAGAGATCTCCTTCTTTAAATTGCTGTCTAAACTGACTGATGAGCAACATACCTGCAAACAGTAATATTGCTGTACACCTTACTGTCTAAACTGTCTGATGAGCAACATACCTGCAAACAGTAATATTGCTATACACCTTAAACAAAGTGTTATATCTATTTGTGCTACTTATTTAGTTTGTACACATTATTTTTACTACATGTATTGAATTGCTATAAAACTCCACTTTTTTATAATTTCTTTAAAATGTTCAATTGTTATTTACCAATAATCATGTAGCCTAAAACTATTAAGGATTTGTCATCTCATTTTCTTAACCATCTTTCCCTTTTTTGGGTTAGGTATTTTGTTTGTTTTTATGCAATAAAATCTAAATTAGTGAATTTTAATTGTAATTATCTGAGCTTGAGGTGAATCTCTCAAGTGGTAGGGCAATGAACTGTAACTACTGAATGTTAGATTAAAGATTATACAAAGGTTTTTTATGATCCTAAAGAGCATAACTGGAGTCAGAAAAAATAACAATATTAACCCTTCAAAATGGACACTTTAACAAGCCCGCACACTTAATCAACCTGTTAGCACTGCCACCCAAATTGACATTTGCCATTGTTTAAAGCCTATACTTAAAAATATTGTACCAAAATTCTTAATTCCCAAAGATATAATAACTGCTTACTCTAAATTGTTCACACTAAACAAATTAATGATGAACGTTTTACGATTATGTAGAACAAAACACACAACTAGAACACTTATGACTCACTATTAGGTAAATTAATTGTGAAGTTAAATAATATATACTAATGCTAGAAACCTTATTTTAAAAAAAAAGTACTATAACTTATAAAATTTGAAACTGAATACTGTGAAACACAATGTAAACACAAGCTGGTTGGCAATATAAAAGAAACATTATGTTCGGGACTGATAGAAAGCTCAGCTGATATTTAATTCCTCTGTTGGAATTTAATACACATATTATGATAAACAATATAGGCCTAGGCCTACACTGAATTAAGTTGTAAATAAAAATGAAACAATTTTCTGTCAAATTAGAGAATAAAATACTTGAAATAGTTATAACTAAGTTGCTAAATTGCTACTTAAAAAAAGAAATAAATATAAAAAGATTATGTAGTTTAATTTTGTTAGAACAACCTTATATGCACATCTAACATTTTATGAGATACTAAATTCAATAACATAAAAGTCTCAATCCAGCTTATCTACTAATTTTCTCTGAAAACAGCGTTTAACAAATCTTAATTTTCAAAAACTAAACAACTCTTGAGCTTGACACCCCTAACAAGTACAATTAATCTATTTCTCGCATATGAAAATTACTTCGTACAACAATCATTGCTGTTATAGTCTTTCTTTTTTGAAGATTTGAGTGATATTTAGTTATTTTAGAATTAGTATATTTTAACTCTTAAGAAATGTTTTTAAATTGATTTGACATTTCATATGTTTCTTAAGGCAATGGGGAAAAAAACAATAATATTTTATTACTTTACGTTTTGAATATTCTGTTATGTATGGACATTTGAATTTATCTTATGTTATATCCTCAGCTTGTTTCTGAAATGTAAAATGATTTGTAAAATAACACTTAAATTAATTAGTTGTAACATGTGGATTGCTCACAATACTCCACTATGTGATGTGATGGAGCCGTATTGAATAGGAATTCCAACTACCCGTTGGAACCTGTACTATTCCACATATTGTACTAGATTAAGAGTAAATACATAACTATACGGCACAGCATCAAGACATTAGGACTGATTAGGTAAGTATTGATGCTGCATCCTACAAATCTGGATGGATCTTAATATCATTGGGACCCCAATCTGAACTATAGCATATCTTTAAGCACTCTTGAGAAAGAGGAATCCCCCCCCCAAGAATAAGTATAAATTCTTGCAAACGAAAGCATGCAATTTCATAGTCAGAGATTATATCAGCTCTCTTAATAAGGGAAGAAGATGTTCTCGTGTACTATAAGGCTAGTAATAATAATAAGAAACAGTACATTATTAATTATACATATATTAATATAGGTGAGCCTATCATTGCCTCATAGGGCTCCCATACTTTAAGGTGTTAAAAGTCTCCATTTTCCACCTTCAACTTCAATACAACATACGAGGCATGTTTTTAAAGTAAGTACCGTTTTTAAATTATGCCACCACAGCGCTGCAGTTGCCATTTAGCGCATACGCATAGTGTAGCTACATCAGTTGGGAAGCCACAGACACTGTTTGATCGAGTTGTTTGTTTACGTGATTTTAAAATGCTGCAGACTATCGAGAATCCCTCCAACTGTGAAGTGCGTGCTGTGATTCGTTTTCTCTGTGCTAAAGGCTTAAAAGCAGTTGACATTCATCGTCAAATCAGTGAAGTTTATGGTGAAAACATTATGAGTGAAGGAATGGTGCAGAAATGGGTTAAGGCCTTCAAAGATGGCCACACAAACATTCATTATGAGGTATGAAGTGGGCGACATTCAGTCATTACCGATGATCTCATTCAAAACGTGGACTGTAAAGTGAAAGAGAACAGATGGTTCACAATTTCGTCCTTAGCTGAAAAATTTCCTGCTGTATCAAGAGGTGTTCTCTACGAAATTGTCCGAATGTTTAAATGATCGGAAACTCTGTTCACGGTGGATACCAAAAATGTTGAATGATGAGCACAAAACCAAACGATTGGGCAGTGCATTGACCTTTCTCGAGCGTTACAGTAACGAGGGCGATTATTTTTTAAGCCATATCGTTACAGGCAATGAAACGTGGGTAGCCAACGTTACACCAGAATCAAAACAACAGTCAATGGAATGGCGGCATTCAACATCCCCTAGGAAAGTCAAATTCAAGCAAACAATTTCTGCCCAGAAAATCATATGCACTGTCTTTTGGGACAAACAGGGTGTGTTGTTGGTCAATTTTCTATCTAACGGTGAAACGATTAATGCAGCCACGTACTGTGAAAAAAACTGCGCTGCGCAATTCACAACAAAAGGCGTGGCATGCTGTGTGTAGGCGTCGTTTTACTCCACGGTAATGCTCGTCCACATTCAGCAAATCGAACGCAAGAGCTCATCACTTCATTTGGCTGGGAACAATTTGACCATCCTCCATACAGTCCCGATTTAGCGCCTAGCAACTACCATTTGTTTCTGCACTTGAAGACGCATTTGGTGGGGAAGCGTCATTCCAATGATGAAGAAGTAGACACGTCTGTGTAACAGTGGTTGTCCAGTCTGGCGGCAAGCTTCTTTGACGACGGCACACAAAAGCTGGTCCCAAGATACTACAAGTGCCTTAATAATAATAGAAATTAAGTAGAGAAGTAGAGGAAAGAATGCTCTTTCAGGTAAATAAAGTTTTGTTTGAAAAATGTACATGTAATTTTTTTATATCAAAACGGTACTTACTTTAAAAACTTTTCCATTGCATTTCCATTGGTCTAGTGTAGCACAAATAGCCACAGAATGGTGTGGAGGATACCATCTTGTTATAGCTGATTTGACTACATTGGTAAGAACCATTAGGAAATTGAGCAAGTGATGATCAGAAGTTCATTATTCATATTCATTCGTATTAATTCATGAAACCTTTGGAAAGGTGGGAAACTTTGTGCTTCATTTTTGTGTTTAATGTCCAGTATTTCTAATTATCTGCTACACGTATCCAGTGCAGATTCTCAAAGGACCAATATTGAATATTATGAGTTTACTTCACCAATGCTATGAAATGTACCTTGTCAGACCAAAGAACACACTTGAAAAGTCATAAACTCCATTTATCTTTCTTCAAGCACATACACTGAAGTTAATGTGGTACAGATAGCCAGCTTCGGACAGTTCTTGATGAAAGGACATCCTGTAAGAGTGCATCATATGTTGTTTTAAGATTATCCACATTGTCATGTGACCAAAACCAGTTGTGGTTGAATATTGTGAGTTTTGCTTGATGACAGCTAAAACCTCAGCATCTCTTTTGTCCACAACTGGTCTTACAGTCTCCTTACCTCCGTTGTGATCAAACTGAACATTCCAAGCATCCCGAACACCTTCAAGAATTCAAAACACCTTGTGTGAGTGATGTTCTCTTTCGTGAAAGCATTCTACATAAAATGTAACAGCTGCAAGTATGGAAACTCTTCTTATACCGTTAAAACATGAAATACCATATCATTAGATTACGGTATTTAACAGAATGAAAAGTACTAAAGCAAAGACGAACTAAAATTGAGATAAAAACCAAGTAAATATAACATATTAAATGCTTTTTGATAACTATTGTTTAGGATAATCCGTCAAATCCAATTATTACACAATGGATTTGAAATTTCTATAAACAGCATTTATACTTATTGAAAAACAAATGAGGATATATTGTTAAACATAAAAAAATGATAAAACCAGAAAGAAGTTAAAAGAATTCCAGGTACTGGTTCTAATGTCAAAGGTAAAATAGAAATAGAAAAGATAAATAAGGGTGATAATAAAGATAAGACAATAACAAAAACTTACATAGGTAAAATCTATGAAATGGCAATCAACATCTGAGTAACCAATAGTTCCTACGGAGTAGTTGCCTTCTTCTTTGTAACGGAATTTTCCAAGTGTCCTATGAAATAATACCGAATGGAATATACTGGCTATTGCTTCATCCACCTGGTGGCCCTCCACTGTCTGCAAAAACATAATTAAATTAATGTTCACTTTTCATGTAAATAAATGCACTTACTAAATAAACATATATTTAACCATGGTCATTTTAATCAGGATGTGATACTATTCATAATCTTTAACACTCTGTCTTAAATGATAAACATACCCTAAGGGTTCAAATTCAATTTACAGGGTTCTTTGTTATTCAAATTTAAAACAAATTACACAATTTAAGTTTAGTTATAATAAATGATAGCAAATTGTGCCTTAGTTTGAAATTTACTTTTTGCATTAATAGATAACAGTATTTTTGTCAAAATTTGCCAATTAAAAACAAACAAACAAAACAAAACAGTAAGTTTTAAGACCTGCAATATACCTAATCGTTTTCTTCAGGTGGAAAAAAATACAGTACATACAATTACAATCAAGGTAAAAAATTGCCATGGAGGAAGAGATTTAATCGCAGGTCTTGAAACATAAAACATGAAATAAATTTTTCAAATGATCTCTTACTTTCCTAGCAGATGATAAACCAATGATAGGGCTCAAGCGTTTATTTTTACAAGTCAAGAGAAAAGACACACAATTTAGAAATACTATGGTAAATCTGAGCAATTACAAGGTTTATTTACTCTACACTCAAATCTAAATATAACACACAAAAACATGAATTTTTTACAAAAGTTAAACACTCTAAGAACAAATAGCATAGTCTTTTAGCATTAAAGTAGATATTTATTTACATAACATATGTCTTACAAATTTTGATAAAAAAGGAGCCAAAATATTTTTGAATACATGTTTAATTGCTCTTTCACAAAGTGAATTAGTCAATGAGGTCACAACCTGAGAATTTCATGGCATATATGAAATTAACCCGAGCTGAAAATCTTATAACCTGTTTTACTTATCTTCATTACAAAATTATATCATGATTTTAGAGTTCCGATATCAAATAACTGATCAAAAAGATACTACTGATCAAAGAACTACTTTCTTGCACAGGACAATATTTGTGTACTATACTGCCATAATATTGTATTGCAGTTAAGTCATCCTTGGACTGGTTGTGGTTTTGGCTGATACAGTTTCAACTCCAAGAACAAAAGTTAAGCAATTACTGAAAGGTCAAGCTATTTCAGCAGTTGTTAGGAAAAAATTAGTTTTTGGGGAACTACTTGAACAAGAAGTTTCCAAAACTTCTAAAACGCTTACTACGGTAACTCTTGAATGTTATAAATTGACTAAAATTAATTACAATACTAAATAGCATATACATTTTTACAAGTTTCATTAATTTACAAATATTACATATTTAAATACAATTATTTGTTTCACCATTTTTTTTTAGACAATGACAAAAATTAACCCAAGATTTTTTGATAATATTACTAATGAACCATTTTATTTCCTATTTTAGCCTTACAAGTTGGAGATTGGGTGGTCGTCACATATGACAGTAAAAAACTATCCTGGTGAGATAGTTAGTATACTTGAAGAAGGCATTACTATCAATGCTATGCAGCCAAGTGGGCCTGGGGGATGGAAATGGCCAGCGAAACCCGATATCCACACCTACCCGAACCAGGATTTAGTAAAAAGAATTAATCCTCCACTGCCAAGTGGAAACAGGGCTTCGCAGTTTGTATTTACAGACACAATTTAAACAGTATTATTAGAACTGAATTATACAAATATATAAATAAATACCATCTTGCTTTGCAACTAACCACTTTGAATTTTTCTTTCTTTGCCCTGAAGAATGTCAGTCCCCTGGAGGAATAATTTTTAATAATTGGTTAAAATGGTTAAACTATATGAAACTGTATGACTTCACTAGTTTTTATACCATTTATAATGTATTTAATCATAACATTTAAAAAAAATAATTTTTTTTATAACTTTATTTTTTCAAAATATGAAAAGCGAAAAGATGCACTTTTTGTAGAATCACCGAGTTAGCTGCTCTGCCACTAGATGGTGTAGGCATGTTATACTGCTTCTATTCAGCACGTATCAATGACATTAACAAAATCTGATATACCTTTATTACTTCATATAACACTAGCTACACAATGTTTACTTACAAGAAATGCATGTGCAATATAATGCATGTGATCATAATTAGTTTAAACTCACCCAAAATTTCTACTACCTAACATTTCATATTGTTCTATTTGCTATTTCATTTGTAGATTAGTTTAGTGTAACACTGGTTACATTCTGTTTACTTCCATGAAGTGCATGTACAACAGTTGATCATGATAATTAGTTTAAACTCACCCGAAATGCATACTACCTAATGTTTTATATTGTTCTAGTTGTTATTTCATTTGTATACTAGATTCGGTGAGTGGTCTACGAAAGGCAAATCTTTATATTCGTCATGCCTATGGACTTTCTAAATGATGATGAATTAGAAGGATTGCTACTTGGCAATGAAGCATCAGACAGGAACAATGATGACAAGGGTCGGTGGAAGACAGTGATGCAGAGATTGATGATGAACAACAACATCCTGCTGCAATCTTGCACGGTTATATGCATAATGTTGAAACTTTTAAATGGTACAATTACAGTGAGACTAAGGAGAGACTGTTCAACGTTACAGCTGCATCTTAAATCAATTATAATGATGACTCATACAAACTGATCCAAGGTTTTTCACAAATGAATTAATGAACACGATTGCTGGTCAAACGAATACAAATATTCATTAGTTTTGAAATTCTGCCCTCTCCGCCAAAAATCTCGATTCAATTCAACCTACTACCAATGAAAAGCTACTGGTGCAAATGAAATATTTGTACTCTTGATACAAATATTCTCGGTATATTGATTGATATGTCCTGTTTGGTCCAATCTAGAGACCTGACGTTGGCAAGTATTTTACAAAAAATAAATTGATCTCAACTCCCAGTTAAACCGGTCCTAGCCTGTAGTCCTCAAGCTGCTCAATGATCTGAATCAAAGAACAGACCTAGTGGGAAATATTACAAAACAATTCAAGGGATTGCCCTTAAATGTTGTGGATATAAGGACAAATTATTACTTCTGTAGTCAAAGAAGTAAAACCAATTATTGACCTAAAGTGGGTTGACAAACGTAATGTTCATTTTCTCATAACACGAACTTCATTTCAAAGATGTTTCTAGAAAAGGAAAATCCACTTTAATACCTGGCATAGTAGATGACAACATGTTTTCATTGGTGTTATGACAAAATGTTGTCAGCTTATTAGTTAGAAAGAAAAAGACAAACAACGTGGTCAAGGAGTTAAAACATGTTATAAATATGTGCATTTCAGTGAACATGTTCTCCACGTAAAAAGATGGGGAAATTACCAACCTTCAATTCCGGGTACTTTACATGGGAAGATTTGGATCGAAACATTGTAACAAGAGCTAGAAACCAGAAAAGAAAAGACCTCATTCAAAAGACCCATTTTTGCCCCATTCAACGTCATTTACCTGCAAACAAAAACTTTGCCCAACATGAAGATATGCAATTCACTTCAAACACAATGTGTACCGGGAGTCACACTACCAAAGTAGTAATGTGTTGTTGACTAGCCTGTTTGGAAAAACTGAAAAAAATACTAAAATCGGTATTCCAGGTTAGTTAGTATATGATGTGTACAAAAATGTGCCCAACACGAAGATATGCAATTCACTTCAAACACAATGTGTACCGGGAGTCACACTACCAAAGTAGTAATGTGTTGTTGACTAGCCTGTTTGGAAAAAACTGAAAAAAAATACTAAAATCGGTATTCCAGGTTAGTTGGTATATGATGTGTACAAAAATGTGTACATTTTAGTGCTTCGTATTTTGAAGGATGTAATAAATCTAAAAAAAAAAACAAAATTAAAACTCAAATGTTAAATTTTACAAACTTACTAACCCAAAATCAGGTGTTCCACTATTTTCACCTTAACACTTTCAGGTCACAAACATTTAAAACTTATGAATGCACATGTTCGAATGTAATTTTTAAGGCATATATACATACATATAGGCCTATAACCCTATAACTGGCAATGAGATCTCAAATAACCTAGTTAGTTGACATCATTTCTGAAACAGATACCAGTAGGATTACCAAGAAGTTAAAGATAGAATATTCTATAGGCTTGGAAATTCTTTCTATTCCAACTATTAAAATATAGCCTACATTCCTATAATTTACATTGCATTCTAAGTATCATATCCCAGTTTGGAAAATGTGAGTGATAAAATTGTGAACAATTACTTATCAAGGGTTTCACAACAATAAAATACATAGTTTCATTGTAAATTTTACTTGACTCAATTCATAGCCTATTATTTACATATGCCCATTACCTGAGTCTACAGGACAGAGTATAATTCATTCCATAAAGAGTCACACTTCTAATTCCCTTCAAATGTATCTTTGTTAGCCTATCTCAAACTTTTTAATATATTCATAAAATAGTTTTAGTATGGGGGCATAACTTTACTAATAATAAGACCAATATAATGCATTGTCGTTGTTAAAATAAAACTATCCTAAACGTAGATTAATTTAATAATGTTATCTCACTGTTACTAAATTGCAACTTACTAAGTCAAAAGTCTGAGATCTTGCATTCATGTTTGTTTCTCCCATCCATGGTCGGGCTCGAGTTAAGATTATAATTATTATCTATGAAATGAAGTAATATAATTCCCTCATTATAGGGAAAATACAAATCTCGGACATACACATGAATTTAATTCGTGCAAATAAACATACGAGATTGCTATTTACAAAAGGACTCACGAACAATATAAAAGTCTTGAAATCTATGCTTATGCTGTCTTATTGAATCTTTTTGTTTCTACACTGGCTCCGAGTCCGATCTGATTCAATCTTAATTCTATTTTTTGTCTAATGTCAAGAACACATGATTATCAAGTGAGAATAGTTTCAGTGTAGCCAATCTCCCAGAAGACTACTTTATAACCAACTAAGAACATTGTATAGTATATAGCATGTATGAACAAATAATTATTAGGCGTGGCAGTAATAACTTATTTAAATTGTTAATTTTTGCGTCTTATTCCTGGCAAAACCCCGTTAGTTCATCAGTTACTGCACAGATCTAACAATAAGGTCCGTACTCCACTCTCAATATTTTTCAAGAGGGAAAAACGCACACGGCTTGTCCGTATAGCAAAAACACATATAATTAAATCGTGCATGCTCCACTAGATGAGTGCTCTGAACCTGTACGAAGCTGCCGCACAATAGTTCAATACTACGAAAAACCGGTAAAAAATCTGCGTTTCGCTTTCTGACAAAATTCTAGTTAACTTACATGTTTTGAGTGATGTATTATTTTAACCTAAATTGATTGGAATGAACCACAATGTAAAAGGGATAATTTTGCAGAGATACTAGTATTTTATAGCAAATTAATCTCTTGTTTAAAAATGTGAGTGGTTAAGGCGTGGATATCCATTTTAAAGGTTAAAGGTTTGAGATTAGATGACTGTAGTATCAGTCAAATGAAACCTACCACCGGGCACAGCAAAAACAGATGTGTCACTTAAATCTGGGCAACCCTATGGATGTCCAGGAGCGGCACATTACTAACCGCAAATGTCGAGATTCTGGGGTGCAAGGGCAATTCGATAGGTCTAGTCTACTGCGGGAGATGACTGTTGGAGTTAGTGAGGTTTGTTTACTAACCTCAGAGGTTCTTGCTAGCCTCAACAAGGGTATGCCACCCTCTGCCTTCTTCGATTGGAGAGGCTGGTTCAGAGCTGGCCTTCCCTTCTTCCGGGAGAACACGACTTTGAGATTAGTGCCCTAAATTCTTCCCCATGGATCTCGATAAAAGGCGGCCCCTACCCCCAACCTTGCCCATCCAGAATATCCTGTCACTCCGGGAGCTGCACAAAGGTCCTTATAGGACTAGGTGCAATTTATAAGCTTCTTGTCCTAAGAGAAAGAAAAGAAATGTGTACACAGTATGTAGCATCATATAATGCTACAAGGTTACAGTTTTTAATTCATTTACCTGGAAAGACAATGCTCCGGGTCCTATGTAGTATGCATAACAGTCTATTATATATAAATCATTTCCGTAAGGTCCTTGCCCAATGTTCACATCTAGGAATGGAAGACTTTTGGCGTCATTAATATTCATATGCCGCACCTCTTGTATATAGTTATGTAAAATACAGCGAACCTTTCCTATATCTATTATAGAGTTGGATTCAACTAGAGTGGGGGTATGAAACACTCATCAATTTTTCGCCAATACTCCAAAGAGCACTTGACAGTTTTTCAGCATCCATAGTATCTGTATGAGAGTATAACAAATTTATTGACAGTGAACAACATCAGTTACTGTACGGTGAAAATCTAGGAACAGTGACGATTGAGGCAGACATAAAAGCGTGAGAAACGAACTTAATATTTTGATCTGACAGAGAAAAAGGGAGTCTTTGTCTGGTGCTCTTAGTGATTGTAAAAAATGAAAAATATGTGGGAATGCCTAACGAAATGTGATGTAGTGGCAGATAAAAGAAGTGGAAACCTCTCACAAGATCTAGAGGTAGAGGAAATGAGTACGTATTTCGCTACGCTAGGGTGAGACTGTGAGGCAAGCGATAATCAATCAATCAATCATATTTTTATTGTTTTCAAACAATTTTACATTGCATTTGCAAACGTCAATAAATAACGCTAAAAGTCCTGCAGTTTGCTATTCTAAGATTCATTAATTGCTTGCATACATACATTAAATTACATTCACCCTCTCATTCATACATGGCTTCAATATCGGTACTAATTAAGTTACGAAAAATTAGTGGTCACAGGGTCGTAACATAAACTCATCTACAGAGTAAAACACTCCAGACACTAAAAGGCCCTTTAATCGAGTTTTAAATATGGTTGAGTTGTTGACATTTTTTATGCTCTCAGGGAGATTATTAATTAATCTGACACCAGCTTGTAAAAGAAGTTGTTCAGATGCCTGTGTTCTATGAATGGAAATGGACTATGGATGGAAGTGTTCTATGATGTTGCATCCTGTAGCTGTCCCACCTCTAGTATCATACCTGTGGTGTCTCTGCCCCGCACTAACTCACATCGGAATCGGCAATACAGAGCTACATCCAAGATATAGAGGCAGGGTATATTCAGGAAACCATTCTCCCTGAAAGCATCGTGGCACGACTCTCTTGGATTCAGTTTGCACATGATTCTAATGACTTTTTCTGAAGCCTGAAAACTCTATTGAATCTGATCCTGGCACATCCACCCCATAGGCGTATACCGTAGGTAAAATTGGGATATAAAAGGCCAAAATAGGCCATAATTAGAACGCCAAAAGAGCAACCCTGTGCCAAATTCCTCAGGGCAAAAACTGCTGAAGCAACCCTTTCACATACATGCTCAACATGATCGGTCCAAGTTAATCCTCTATCGAGATATATTCCTAAAAATCGAGTGGATTCCACTTCCTCTAAAAGGGTGTCTTCTATAATGTCAATGGGTCGAATTTCGTTAATTTGTTGACGGAGACAAAAACTTATATTATTTGTTTTTGTATTATTTGTTTCAAGATTTAAGTCCGAGAAATACTGAATACAAGAATTCAGTTCAACAAAAGTTTCTATTTCCAGAGCGGTATTTGATTTTGCTCTGACGCAAAGAGTCGTGTCATCCGCAAATTGGACTACCTTTCCATTCTGAATTGATGGTCCAAGATTGTTTTACATAAACTAAGAACAGTACAGGTCCAAGGATAGATCCCTGGAGGACCCCCTGATTCAAAGGAACTCTCTGTGACTGAACATTGGAAATGTCTACAAACTGATATCTGTCACTGAGGTACGATTTCAACCACTTCAATGGCAGACCACGTACCCCGCATGATTCCAGTTTTCGCAAAAGAGTAGCATGGTGGACACAATCAAAGGCCTTCGAAAGATCGAGAAATACACCAATTGTGTGCTCCAGAACCTCAAAACCGTCCACGATCGCATCCACAAGGCTTATGATAGCATCAATTGTTGACATGTTTTATCGAAATCTAAATTGGCTTGAAGACAATATGTCAAACCTCTTGAGGAAATCCATGAGTCTTTCAAGGAAAGAGTTTTGAAATACTTTGCTTAAAACTGATAGAATTGACATGGGACGATAATTGTTTACGAGGCAAGAATCGTTCTTCTTGAAAACTGGAATCACTTTGGCTGTTTTTAGCTGAGCTGGAAACACTCCTATTTCAAAGGACATGTTAACCAGTCTTGTCAGTGGTTTCAAAATGTGCTTTAGGAAACGTGTGAGTAGCCACACTGACATGCCATTGACGTCACATGAATTTTTTGTGTTGAATCCTCGTATCACCCCCGACACCTCGTTCTAGCTAGCAGGAGAAAGCACCATGGACGATACCAGTCGCCTTATAGGTTCCAAACTAGACCGACTACCGCTCAAAGGCAGGTTCGGCACCGCGGTTGCAAAAAATTACTAAACTCCCTGGCGACTTCAGGGGTCTGTAAAAGTTCATCCCCAACTTTAATTTTTATTGGTTTTGAAAATTTGGAAAAAATCTGGTTTTAAATTTGAGTTAATAATGTCCCATGCTACTTTGGATATGATAATGCCACTATAATACAAATCGTCTGAAAGAATTTGAAAGCACCTTGAACTTTAGACCTGTGACAGAGACTGGGGTTAAACGTGCGATTATTCAATTAAGTTTAGCACAGTAGGGAGTGATAACATTATTGAGATGATAAAGGCTGTTCGTCCCTATGCATAGAAGCACTAACTCATTTGGTGCAAACGTCTTAAAATAAAACATTTTAGACAGGACCAATAAGATTCAGACAAGTAGTTCCTTTATTTCCCCGAATCTACCAGATTACCAAGAGATGAATAATGATAAAAACTTTGAGGTCAGTATCAATGTTAAAATTGTTATTATTACCTATTTGGACGGTATATCCTCCTGTATTCTGACAATTATTCTTCTTAAATTTATCCGACGAACAATAATGAAAAAACGTTTCCGTCAGAAACAAAACTAAGAGTCCTGATTGTCTATAGAATCCATGTAATAATATTTGAAATCTGAGTCACGCCTTTTCTAATTGTTATTAAAATTGTGGTTTGGTAGAATATTAACGAAATTATTTTAATATTATGTCAACTCTTTCAAGCTGATCTATTCTGAAAACGACAGGTAGGAGGAACTTCCATTTTTTATATGATCATTGTATGTTCCAAGAACAAAGACTCTGGAAGATATTTGGTGAGAGTTATATATAATACGGCACCGTTTCACCTGTTCGTTTTCCCACTTTAGAGCATATAAACTAAAAATACAAGACAATATTATTCTCCGTCCTCAGAACTGTGACCTAACAGACCCTTGCCATGGACAGACTCTCGCACAGATACTCCCAGCATTAATGGTACAGCTGTCTTGTCAATCAGTTTGCGTAACAAAATAAAGAAAATGATCATTTAATTTATTTTCATGGGTTCACACATTTTATGAAATTGTTTCAATACGTTAATAAATTAAAAAAAAAAAAATAGATTGTTACACCAGTTGACAACTTAGAGCACCCAGATAGTCGGGTTGGGGCGGCTGCCTGTATTAATTTGTTGTAGTTGTAAAGGGCAAGGAATTTCTTAAACGAGTTTGGCAAATTGTTATGATAATAACTTAAACTATTTTTGTTTTATGACATTATATTTTCAAGTGTTGCTTTTTTTGGGCGTGTAGGATGTTCTAAATATTTCAATCTTCGGGAGTGTTACTGGTAGTGTCATAGTCTAGACATAAGATCGAAGTGGTGTACAGGTCAGTGACGGCATCATAAGTTTTTTTGAATTTTCTGTTTTAAGTTAAGAAGATATCAGTACAGTTAAAACGTTGTGTCTGACAAAGTTCTTAAGTAATTAATTTTATTAAGCAGTTTATCATATATTCATGAAATAAAACATAAACTGTTTCTATAGTATTTAAATCCCAGTCCAACATTCACAGTTAGGACCTCAAAATCTTGATTGTGTACTACAAAATATACCAGTATACCAGAGAGGTGCAAAGCTATTCAAGTCGCTGAACTGTAGCAACGAGTTCGCGACAGGCGTGGAACTACTTATTACAACATTATTTATGTAGTTTTAATATTATAAACGACATAAAATATGGTATACTATAAAAATATATAATTTTACTAGGACCAAAATTGGATGTTGATAACGATAGAAAATAGGACAAATATTAAAACATTATTTATTAGGGGTAGTCGTGTTTAGCGACATAATACGTATTTAACACTTTCACTGCGGTACGAGTCATGTACCGACTTTAGGACAGTCGGGGTAGTCGTCTCTAGCTACAGAATACATATTTAACGTATTTAAGTGCGACCGCCACAGTCGAGGTGTTAAAGTACAGTATAGCTCACTTTCACTGCGATACGAGTCATGTACCGACTTTAGCACAGTCGGGGTATTTGTTAAGTGCGACCACCGCAGTCGATGTGTTAAAGTACAGTATATATTTAAAGTTAAAATAATTATCCTAAGTAAAAATTGATTGCGCAACCTTAACATAATAATTATCCACTTGCATGACTAAAGTTGCATGTTTTTGTCTCTGACGATTATGGTACAGGCGCAAGTAAATTGGGCCATGGCTTAGTACCAAACGTACACTTTCTGGAACATTTTTAGACACAGTTATTAAATTATTTAGCCCATTATATTTTTAGATAGAACCATATAACAGTCGAACACGTGACGGAGGAGAATATTATGAGTAATAATGATTAAAGCTGGAAAATCATTTAGTGGGTATTCTAGCCCTATTGGTATAATTAGTTAAGTGTAAATATCACCACGTAGAAATATTCAGACTTTCTTGTAAAGATCATTACATTAATTTACAACTTTTAGGTTATCTTATGTGTTTTAATGTTCTAGGCAAACTAATGTATGGGAATTGTTGTATTAGTAAATTACTGTAATACTAATTATTATTAAAGCAGAAATCCTAAATTTAATGGTATCACCCTCAGAGTACAAGAGATTGAAAGAAGTTCATGCTGTGACTTTCTGACTCGAGATAAGCTAATTTAAACAGTTCATTATCAGTTACGATAAACTTTCAACTGTTTACTTTAGGTTTGTAAAATTTCAGTTTGTTTAGTATTACACAGTTAGTCTTCAAGTAACATCCTTAGTGCTGTGGTCTGTTATTTGTCAATCTATAATATTTAGTTATGTTTATCAGTATTACAGATTTATTTACTTAAATTTGAAGAATTAAATACTTCAGCTGCAGAAGTGAGCTTGTGAATTATTGGGTATGTTTTCAACAGAAGTACGTCTGATAACATAGTTATTTTGTGGCATAAACTAAAACGAACTATTATCGGCAGGCAAGAAGTATTAGTATTTTGATTGGTTTTATTTCGAGGATCAGCAAAAGTATACATATATTTTTACAACATATACTCATTTTGAAAACTGAGCGATCGCAATATATTTAGAACTGTTTAGAAAGTTAGAACTTATATGGATGATTACGGTAAGCTAAACGTTTTTTACGATGAATTGTAATTAAATAGGACAGGGAAGTAAGTAAATTCAAGCAATAGTAGCCTTGTTTTATAAATAATTTGTTCTATTAAAAAGAATTTCTATTATATGTTGCAAAACCATTAAAGATTTATGTAGGCTACATCAGCGCTTTAAGCAGAGAAAAATATTTTTGGTAACTACACATTATTCCATTATGGAGGAGCGAAATATATTAAAATTACATCGAAACATAATAAAGAGATGATTTATAATGAACAGACAAAGATGTTTATTTAATAAACTTTACAATGTACACACTTAATTGGAAAACATAAGAATTGTTTTTATTTACTATGGAGGTATAAATAACTGTTTTAAGAAAATAATAAGAGAGTAATTTAAATATATAAGAATAAATAAGAAACGAAAGGCGAGATGAACTTCACTAACTTGAGACACAACTTACGTTACATAAACAACCATTCTTGTTTTGCATTACCGTAGTGCATTAGTTTTGTTTATTTTTAGGAAGAGTAAAACAAATAAAGTTTAATACAACCCAAATGTTTACTTTTCTGCAAAAAGTGGTTATTTTTAACTTACTAAGAAACCTTTTAGTGTGATTAAGAACAACCAACAACAGTACATTTGCTCAAAATAATTATTTGTGAAAACTAACAGACTCATTAACTCGAAACTAGATAGTTAATATTCAGTTGTTGTGGTAGTGTCATGTGTAAGACACGTATTGCTTAAAAACACAGATTATTACAGTTAAACACTTGCGATAAGAGGGTGAAGGATACAAGTTTCGGAACAGTACGAACAATTTCCAAATTAAATTAAAATTAGATATCATGAAGAGGGATTGAATGGGGTTTTTATTAAAAATATTGTAGTAGGTAATGTATACGCAGGGGTGGCTCGAGATAGAAACTTAACCCGTGCAAGATCTTACATAGGAGCTCCCCTCACAAATCCGCTAACTTATATTTTTATGATCCTTCTTTTATAGATACTTTTGGTACTATATGTATGTATATTTGTAATACATATCTGTTCCGTAACGGCCACAGAAAGAAGTTTCCCCAACATTTGTACATGATTTTAGTACAAGTTACGAGTGGAAATTGGAGAGGTGTTGATAGCGTATACAATAATAAACAACAAAAAACATGTACACTGCAGGATTTGTTTTTGTGAGACCTCGAGGAAGGGTAGTTTGTTTATGTTTTTAATGTTATTTATAAATGATACAGGATTTTAGAAAATGTAGATAAAAACTTGTAGAATTAGGTAAAGCGGTTTACTATCCAGAAACTTTTCGGAAACAACACAGCTTCTTCATTATAGTGCATAATGCACCTGCTTATATAGTGCGTAACAGTATGTCCCTATTTACTATGTGGCGACGTAAAATGTGAACTAAGACATTTATATTTTAAACATCAATGACAGTCGGATCCGGAAGTTCGTCCGAATGGGGTTTTGGCTGTAACAAAATTCTAAACTTAACTAATACGAGTTATATGAACCAAACATGTAACGAGTAACATTACATTTAAATTGATGTCAGACTTGATTTCTATTTGATTTGTATAGATTTCGAGGATATACCCAAACATGTTTTAATGTAAAAAAGCTTTAGTTCTAATCGAATATTTAATTGTAAAATTCTAAATCACCACTGCTCAAGTTGGCCTTTCAAGCACCTCGATGTAATGGGTTAATTCACTCACCGAGCGTGACTGCAGCATCGCTTATACCATATGAGTTTCATTAGAAGGATGTAACTAGTGAAAAAATATTACTTCTAAATACACACACACACACACACACACACACACACACACACACACACACACACACACACACACACACACACACACACACACACACACACACACACACACACACACACACATATATATATATATATATATATATATATATATATATATATATATATATATATAAATTCTAGTTCTTAAACACAAAAATAATTAAATTTAGTTTTATTTCGTAGTAAGTCAAATTTGCCCTGGTCGAAAGATTGTATTGTGTTTTAAACAGTTTGGTAGAAAAACCTTCCATTAACACTGACAACGCTGCTGCAATGAATTACACAGTAGTTTGATTTTATTCGTCAGATTTTGAACTCTCTCGATTTCTAAATCGCAGACAGGGTGCGAACAGAGATATCGCGCTGCATGGTCAGGTCTACTTTTCAATTCTCAGAAGAACGACAGAGGAAAGTAGGACTTGTAAAGCAGAAGCTTTCTGTATCTATTACATTAGCGATACTGTGGATCAATATCAAATTTCGTTACTTAAATGTTATATTAAAGTAGAACCCGTGTATATAGAGTATATTTTAATATTTCTTTTGATTTGGTGCCCTTCCCTAAACGGTGGAGAGGCGCCTGGTGCTAACAGAGGTGTTGCACGGGGAGATCCGCCCCTGTTTGTGTTTTGATTTACCTTCCCCTAATAATTTGACCCTTTAACACTAAAACAATTATTGTATTAAGTGTAGATACATTATTTTACATTGTTAACAATTGATAAGAATCAGTAAGCTACGTTTATACTGGCAACTAAAGTTACGAGAGAACCTGCGCAACTGCTGTCGCATAATGTGAACAAGACAGTGTTATCTCGATAATGTTATGACGTTATCACTGAAACTATCCGAGTCAAACTATTAAGATAACGTACTAGCAACTGATCCGTCAGGAATGGTACTTCAACAATGTTCATAAATACACCTATAACAAATGAGTTTATGTATTTATTTTAATAAAGTACAAGTGTAATTATAAACATTTTAATAGTTCTCTCGTCAGGTACACAATTGAGTGCACTACGATATTTTAGACACAATCCTAAAGGACGGTGGAGCAACCGAGTATTGTACACATAACTTAGCTGTGGTGGGAAGAGTTGATTCAATGCTAGTGTTTAGTTTAGCCCATTTAACCTTCCGCTTAGTGCAGCGTCTGATATCTGACGCTGTCCCAAGCTTGACTCCTGGAATCTGAAGTCAACGTCCGTCTGAAGAGATCCAAAAGATAACAGGTGACGAAGAAGTTCCAAACGAACTCCTTACTCCTTTCGACATCAGAGACACATGATTGCAAAAGGGTCTGGTTGTACCCTGCAGGTATCCAGTCTAGATGAAGAGGTATTCCCATTGTCTTTGAATAAACTAAATATTTCAATTCTATGTTTAATTTTGCCTTGAAACAGAGAGTCGTGTCATTTACATACTGCACAATTCGCACTCGATGTAGTGATGAGCTAACGTCATTAAAATAAAATAAAAAGAGTTGTGGACAGAGATTGGACCCCTTAGGAGCACCAAGCCCAACCCTAAGTTAAGACTTGAGCCACACGAGCGGCACTCATCATATCTCGCGAGTTAAAATGTGATCAACAAACTCGAATGTTTTTGATACGCCAAAAAACACTAAGCGCATCTCTTTGACTTTCAATTCCTCCCATGATCATGTAAACTAGGCGCATGATTGTATTAACTGTCGACTCTCCACTTTGGAATCAAAACTTGTTAGATGATATTAGATTGTGTTTTTTTTTCGAAAAATTTACAAAAAGAATGAGAGCAACTTTTCCAAAGACTTTTTTTAAATGGCAGATTAAAATTGGGCAGATCAATTTTGAACGGATTTAAGATCTTCCTTCTTCAAATTTAGGATAACTCTGGCTGTTTTGAGAGAGAAGGGAAAAGTCCCAGAGCATAAAGAGACATTTATGAAGTGTTCCCGTGGTTCCAACAAATGTTTTGACCACGTTTTCAGAAGCTATGTTGATGCATAATTCAAGTCAGCCACGGAGGCCACTGAGCTCTGTATTGATGGAGGGAGAGTCCTTGGTTAATGCCAACAGAAGCAAAACATGTGTTAAACGCATCAGCGACCCTGGTGGCATCGCTGACTTGCACGCTATCAATATATCGCTCAATATGTATGTCAGTTAATCATTTTCTATTGTTTTATTATGGGCCACTTGGTTTTGAAATGACAACTTATTGGTAACATTATAAGCTTTTGCAGCTCTGGTCACCTTTGTATAAATTCATTACAATTTTGAGAACAGTGTTAGAATTCATCATTTGTTTCGTGTATAGCTATGTCAGAGAGAAATATGTACTTTTCTCTCGAAACCAAAATACTTTTGATAATGCATTTCCACATATATTGTAAAATGTATCTTGCTAATTATAAAATTTTCTTCGAACTCATTCCATCCAAACTAACAACTTGATATTTATGTAATTGGTATATGTTTGAAGTTCCACTGATTATACAATTAATATACCATTATGAATGTATTTAACAGATAAAATATGTAAGTTTTAAAGTTTTTTATGTATATTCGTGGCTTTAGAATGCTACGCATCAAAACATTGTGAAGATTTCATCATAAATTAATAAGTTGGTGCAATTTCGTGTTGTCATGCTATCCGCGATTATTTATGAAAACACGATAAAAACTTATCATGTGCGTGCCTATAGAACCTACTTGGAACCCTAAGGATAATTTCAGATGTTTGAGGAGATCTCGACGTGATAAAAATTGCCACTGATGGTTTTTGAGACGTTCACAGCTAAGTTATGAAGTTTTGGAGTAGTCTCTCAGCGAGCAACTTAAGGGTAAATGCTACACTTCTTTTGTGTAAATACATAAACTTATAAGAATGTTTTAGGATTATGAAATTATATGTTTACAATTTACAAATGTTTTGTTCATATTCATATGTTAATAATGTAAATGTGGAGTAGATAGAGTTAAACCAATGATTTTATATACACAAAATCTCAAATTCATATGTTTAAAATTTTCAAGAAAGGTTTTGAAAACTGGCCAAAATTACTAAGTAAACTGATATAACAATACTTCCAAACTACTAATAGACTCGTATTATTACAGAAAAAATAAAAATATCAATAGTTTAAAATAATAAATTTTTCAATATGATATAAGCCTTAATTTCCCAGAACACAGGACAAACTGCTACTAACAAGTGAGTTTAAAATTACCTCTAATTCAGTCCAGTTCCATTAAAATGTTTGTCTGGATTCTCCTCTTCTTTTTACATGTACTCAAATCTGTTTTCTTGCTAATTGTTGGGCTTGCTGACATTTTTATTATGTCATCAGTTGTTACATTTGATTGTGTTTCCATTGTTGAAGAAAACATAATCAAATGGTGCCGCCTATAAACACCTAACCATATTACCCGGAAACATATTAATTTTTTGAGAGATTCTGACGTGTTTTGAGTTCCTCCATGTAAGCAAGCTTGGTTTTGACTTAGCTCCCTGTTGACTCAGCGGACGTATTAACTCACTCTACTGCCAAGTATACAATGAAATACTGTTTAAGCCTAAGGTATAATGGTACTATGGAAAAGAATAAAATCTCGTTTGTTAACGAAAGAGATTCGGACCTTGAGACACAATTACAAAGCAAGATTTTACAGAAGTATTTGAGTAAATTTAGCGAGAAGAAATACATAATGGTGCTTTTTAAGATAAAGGTAAATAGAATCGAGAAGTAAAATATGTAAAAATTGATATTTTTGATCAAAACTACCATGACACTCCCTTAATGTATATGTCTACAGAGATGACGTTCACTCAAATAATTTTCATAAAATTTCATAACAGTTTACTGTGGTATCACTTTCAATAAACGGGCCAAGGCTACAATTCTTCAGCTATAATGATAGCCAACAGCTGCTGAGATCCCAGCTGTGTGCTTTCCCGTGTAATATATCAGTTAACATTAGTCAGGCCACGTCCCTTCGATCAGCTGATCTGAGTCTCAAAAACGGATCCCAACAACTACAATGATTAGGCATTGAACATGTTTTTTGTGAAAAAAAAAAGATTCCCGTCTCTTTCTACTAATGATAGACCATAATTATGAATAATGGTACCAAGTCTATGTAGAATATTCAGCTGAAAGATATAAGTAATTAAATAATTTATTAATGAGTTTCTGTATTATTTCTTTGATAGCTTAAATATTGATCAATCTTGAACAACAAAATATACTAAACCATTGAGTCATAACAAAAAAACATAACATGAACTATACAAAACTTCGCCTGATAAAGCTCTTATTTAGTTTACAAACATACTTGTCCCGGAAAACATATTTCAAGCATCTTACTCCTTCATAAATCGTGAACAACATGAGACATCTCATTTTTAATCTTCAAATCAAGTTTTTGTCAAGGGTAAAACTATAACTTACATAAATGAACTGAACAAAATATATTATGTATATATATATATATATATATATATATATATATATATATATATATAATTCCAAACTATATTTGTAATTATGTATTAGGTTAGTTATTTACCTGAAGAAGAGATCAGATTGCAGATCTTGAAACGTAGTGTTAATGATTTCTTGTTTCACTGAACGATGGCAAATGTCCGGAAAAATCCTGTTTCCTTCATAGTGGTCAGACTAAGGATAAGATCCCACCTACACGACTATTCTTTTTAGTTAATTCACCTGCGGTATAGTTAAAAAAGAAATAAAATTACTGTATGAGTGCTCAGTTTTTGACATGCGATGCAAAAATTGTGCTAGAGCAGTGCTTTTTAAATTAATATTTAATGATACTTATTCAATGTCTGCATTGAAATACGCCATTTAACAACCTTTAAATAAAGCAGATATAGTTGAATTCTAATTATTTATAAGATAGATATAGGTTAAACAATGTAGATGCTAAGAAGGACATATAAGCGCTTGATAAGTGAAACTAATAATTTACAAAGCAGTGTAAGTATATGTACATGCATAATTTACCATTATTATATTTATAACATGTTTTTGTGGTAGTTTGCATTTCAACTTTTGAGACGTAACTTCCCTTCCCCAAAAATAAGAAGTGATAATGTATTCTTTAACCAACTAAAGAAAATGTGGAATTCTTAAGATTACATTTTTACAAAAAATTCTAAACAAATAAAATAGTATGCAATTATTTATTTACTAAGCTCAATGAATTAATTCCCATAATAAATTTTTCGTCAAATCACTACCTTCTTCGCCAAAATCTAAGAGTTTTTCCCTACTACTATATTATTCTGTACAATATTTGTTTAATACTTTTGAAATCTGTAATTTTGTAAATAACTAATTTCAGAAGAAAAATGTCATAAGCTCTCCTAACCAATCAAACATGCGGTGGAATAATGCAATATAAATTATGTTGTTAGAATAACATTATTGATTTATTATTTCAGAAAACCGGAAGAGAATGACTATGGATTCAAGAACACAATATCTAAGCGTGTTTCGCCAGTACTTAGCTGCTATAACAGGTATCCATTTTAGCATGTGTTACGTATTTACTTACGGACCTGTTTTAGTTGTTAAGCTTACACGTGTAACTAAAGTTGTTTAAATAAACATTTGTATCGATATATAAGAAAAACTTCTTGGGTGTACTTATAATGTGGCTAACACAGTTAACAGGCACAGCCACCTGTTTCAGTTACATTAAACCCATTCTATGAACCCACTTGATATCAAGTGAGACACTTCCATAAGGTATAGAGATGCTCACTATTTTTTACTAACGCAAAATTAAAAAAAAAAAAAACAACATATTATTCATCCAAACAAATTTAGGGTTTTCGGTTGTAAACGTACGTAAGCAAGCAGATAAATTGTAGTCAGTGTTGTAAAAAAGTCCCGCATGGGCTGGATTTCCGAGCAATAACAGTTAAAGCAATAAAACTTAGCACATCATCACTTCGCCTATAAATCTACTTTTTGAAATATCTACCATTTTTTGTCATGTTAGGGGGATGGCCCGCAAGGAGTCAGAAGGGAATCTTAAATGAGAGCATAGGTCGAGTAGTATCAAATTAAAGTAGTATTTGTACTTTATTATTAAAGTACAATGCTGGAAATCCGACCTCACAGTGTTCACTATTTAAAAAATTACATTGGTTTAAAGTTTGAAACATAGTAGTTATCAAGCCCGTGCGGGACCTTTTTTACACCCTGTACATACATCATCATCGCTGACGTCACACTATTTCTACTGTCAACTTAAGTTGACAATTTTGGAAGTTTAATGCTGAAATTCCAAATTCATAACAAATTCCACTGGTACCGATTTAATAACATTACTGTAGTAATTAATCTGCTCTCAAACTTTACACCAGCGTAATATATCAAAGAGTGAACACTTTGAAGTTGGATTTTCGGCATAGTACTCTACTAATAAAGTAGTAGACCTTTACTTTGATTTACTATCCGTCCTGTGCTCTCATATAAGATCTCCTTCTGATCCATTGCGGACCATCCCCTGACATGACAAAAAATGGTAGTTATTTAAAAAAAGTAGTCTCTACTAAAATTTACTTTTATATATATATATATATATATATATATATATATATATATATATATATATAAAATAATTCCATTTCGGTTTAGGTTAATGAAAATGCCCTTACTTTATAATTTTCAAAAAGGGAATATCAGGACTTCTAGGTACAAATTTTGTTTCTCTACAATTTACGGAGAAGTTACAATACAATAGAGTGTAAAAGTGTTTTTAGCGTTTTGGAACACTCTACAGATACGATCCAACCTTAATAAGAATATCCCGAGAAAATAAAATGAGATCGGGGACATTTAAAATGAGGTTAAATACGTCATTTAAAAGTAAAAAATAATTTCCCCTAATTCTTTGGAACATAAATTTGAATGGAGTTACAGCTGAAACAAAATGTCTATATTTCTATATCAATGTATATTTGACCAATGCAGTACATATAGAAAATGCCCGTTACCACATCACAATCTAAATAAGCAGTTTTTTAATTCAAGAATAAAAACTGTAAACACCTTATACAGTGATTTTTAAACAGGTTATCTTTTCCTCAAATAACGTTGTTCCGTTCTTAGTCTACATGAAATATTTGTTTATATCCATTTCTCATTCACGCACTTTAAGTTTCACTAAACAGATTTTTAATTACTTTAAGTGACTGAGCTTCTAAATATTTATGTATTTCATGACATTAAAAATTATTAAATCAAAACACTTTTAGTTAGCTTGAGTTAATTTAAGTTTTTGTAGATAGCTCTTATTACATGCATTGAGTTCGCTCCCATATTGACACTGTTCTGAGACTACGATTGCCTGTGTATTATATACTAGAATTATTTAAAATTTTGAACTATGATTTAGTAATGGACCCGATCGTATTTTACTCGTTAATATTTCATTGTTGCAGTTGCACTTTCTATGCTGACGATCGGAATGTCTTCAGCATGGCCGTCACCAGTGCTTCCCAAAATTCTCAACCACACTTCACCTGTAACAATGGACATTACGGAAATTTCCTGGATGGTCTCACTTTATTTTCTTGGAAACACACTTAGCCCTATTCCTGCAGGTTGGCTCATGGACAAGTTCGGTAGAAAAAGAATTATGTACATATTTAATGTACTTCCATTTTCCGCATGGGTCATCACTTACTTTGCCAAATCTGCATGGCCACTTTATCTCGCCCGCTTTCTCAATGGCTTGTGGGCAGGAACAGCTTACACAATATGTGCCATATACATTGGGGAGATAGCTGAACCTTCCATTAGGGGTTCTCTATCGAATTTCAATAATCTTCTTAAAAATGCGGGTGGGCTCTGTGTGTTCGTAGTAGGACCTTACATTTCCTTCGAACTATTAGCAATACTTTGTGGTCTTGTTCCTACAGTATTTTTCTTTGCTGCTCTTTTAATACCTGAGTCACCTTACTTTCTACTGATGATCAATAAAAATAAAGAGGCTAAAGAAGCACTGAGATGGTTAAGAGGAAACAAAGAAGAATCCCTTTTAGAATTAGAACTTACTAATATACACAAGGCCGTACTCGCCCAAACAGAAATCACAGGCAGATTTAAGGATATTTTCACTGACAGAGCGAATAGGAAGGGGTTCCTCATTGTTATGATTTTATCCATAGTGAAGAACATGAGTGGGTTTGATGTAATGCAGGCTTATACATCCATTACTTTGCCTGTGGAAGCTTTCGACTCGATTGGGCCTAACGAGTGCGTTATTATACTCGGTGTTATATCATTGGTAACGAGTGTGCTTTCGATTTTCTTACTGGACAGATTTCCCCGGCGGTTTCTGCTAACTGTATCCTCTCTAGGCTGTGGTGCTATGACTCTACTCGCAGGATGTTGGTTTTTCTTGAACGAAAAGACCGATATCAATGTGCGAGACTTTGCCCAACTGCCTTTTTACTCTTTCATCTTCCATGCAGTCGTGTACTCGATAGGGCTTGGCCCAATAGTTGCCAGTGTAAAAGGAGAAATGTTTTTCAGCAAACATTAAGGGTCTTTGCTCAGCGATAACTACCCTTACCTACGCCATTTTAGGTTTTGTTTTTACAAAAATCTACCTCATTGTAGCGGAAATGCTGGGCATATATGCCAACTATTTCATTTACACCACAGGCTGTATTAGTGGAACAGTTTTTATTTTAGTATACGTGGTAGAAACTGGCGGGAAAACTCTTCATGAAATACAAGTAAAACTGAGTGAAAGAAAAAGAACAAATATTGTGCTATAGTTAGCAAATCGCAGTTAGTATTTCTTTATAAACTCTCACCACTAAGTTGAAATTTCTACAAACACAATTACTGAAATTAAGATAATTAAAATGTTGAGTGCAAAAAGTAACTAGGATTTGATTCTTCGAATTGAAATTATTATTTTTTATAATACTATTTACACGATCGGTTAAAACACGATATAACAAGCAAAGCCTAAAATCTGTTATACTCTGGTTCAAGGTGTAATATATTTCTAACATATAACCGATGTTCCTCACGTGGGTAAGTGAGAATATTTAGGCTGTGTGGCAGAATGGATTTTCAATCGATTTTCACAATAACTGGAATAGTAAACTACAATTTGTTTTTTATACGTTTATGATCAACAAATCGACGTGTAAGTGCACCCTACCGTTTAAAACTGTTCCTAGTGTTTTTCGTATCTTAATGTTATTGGTTAAATATATAATTATAAAACTGACATGGCTTATCGCAGTTCCTTTCAAATATGTTAATTCAGCTATAATCCAAATCAATATCCACAAACAGCCAAGTAGTTTATTGACTTCTCAAATTAAACATTAGGGTCCGTAACGGTTTTACTAATATTTTTACTCAGTGATAGATATAAAAATATAAAAAAAATATATATAAATGTCATTATAGTGTATAAAAACAATATACACACAGTTTATAAAGAGAAATTATTCAATGTATTAGGCCTAACAGATAAGCAATATTTGATTAGGCTTACAGAAATTGATGTAATTATTTATTAAGTAGAGAAAATGTATTGCCTATCATTATCACATCAACTTTTATATAAAAATCACTCTTATGGCTATTAGAAAGTAAGGTAATTTTTTTATATACCGTTAGCGGACAATAACGAGCGTCTGAGACGGAGTAAGCAATTACAAATTGATTCAGGTAAACAAAAAATTAACCTAAGAAAATATCAAAATAACTGTTACAAAATGTCAATAGAAATATTGAACGAAATATTAACCTTGCCTTTTTGAAACAATAACATATATGATAAGGACTGCACAAGTATTCAATAATTATTTTGTCTCGCCCTATCGGTTGTGCACTATAGCTTACAAGGAACATATATGATACCCCCAACCTGCATGAGAAGGATATGTTAAATTAGTATATTAATATAACCTATTTGTTGCCCTCATATGGTATATTATAAGCTGTTACATTGCTGAATGATTTTTACAACAGGTTATGACAATAACATAACAAAGGGATGGTTTTATATAAAACCATAGAACAGAATAGAATAGAATAGATTTTTAACATAGCTCCTACTGGAGAACTAAATACGATTACCTGCAGCAATATAATCAGTTACAATATTTTGTATCAGTATAATACAAAGCCAATAAAAAGAACCAACCCATCAGGACATAGCCAGTATTATGTATCTAAGCGCCCTTGTATGAAGAATGTAGGGGCTACACTTGAAATATTCTATGTATATATTGTAGGTCTACTATATCAAATCGATAAAATATAAAATCTGTTTTTTTTTTACTTATTCATACGTTCGTCAAGTTCGTTAGATCGAAGTTTTAAAATGTGATTAAACTAACCTGATTAGCGATTTTTAGTGTATTTAAATAATGTTAATGAACTTAACTCAGCCAATCTGAGTTTTCCGACAGTTACTTTTACTCCTAACGAAGCCTCTGGATTGCTTATTTAATACCATAATAATTTCAAAACAAACTGTTGCGGGTATTTGAAACTAAACTTTAATAATGAAGAAAAATGTGTTAGAGGTTTAAAATTGTTTTATGGGGTAAAACTCAATGGTGTTTCATAACATCCTAGCTATGAGATACACACTTATTAAGTAATCTGTTATATGTATTAAATTGCGTTTTCGGGGACGAATTTAATTCATTATTTCCAATTGAATATTCAACTTTGGATACCAAATTTTAAGCTCAGTCTATGCACTCAATAAAATATTTAAATATTCCAAAAGGACTTTTTAATATTATATCATGAAATTGCTACCAATGTAGTTATTGTTAAAACTTCAACTAACTTCTTATGTACATCTCTTTTAAAACACGTAAATGATAAATAGTGTAAACTATATGCGTACAAAAGCTTTATACATTTGTGCTTCTTCAACTAAATATTTACAAACATTCATAAAATTGTGTGTGATGTAACATATGTGGTTGGGATTGATCACTAAGAATGTCAATTAACATACAACTTTAATATAAAGTTATGCCTACCAATACCCAAAATGCATGTCTTTGTAACAACCAGAAAACTAATTTATTAAAATTCCCGCGGTATAACCATTTTGCAAATTACATTACATAAGATGACTACACTAATTATTTATTTACATTATTGCAATACCTACGAACTTGGTGCACTTAGTAGCATATGGAAAAAACTATAAGTTAATATTTCACGATGTTCAAAAATAATAACTCGTCCCACAATAAAAAAAGCCAAGCCAGTGGTGTAGTTTCCAAAAATGGTACCGGTACCTCAAAACTCTGTAAAAAGATTGGTCATCCATTTTTATAAAAAAAAGGAGAGGCCGATCCTCTTTTAAGCCTTATTCTACCCATTCCCATGGGCTACTGGTCTGTTTCTTACAACCAGAATAAACCTTACAAACAGAATAAAGAGGAGAATTGGTACAGTAGAAACGCCGACGTCTAGACCACTCGACTATCAGCTCTCCAATTTTCTTTACATGAATATGTAATTATATGAATTTATTATTGGTTTGTTTAATGCATGCTGTCGACAATCAGTTTTTTTAACTACAATCGTTTGCTGTATATTTTCAATCTAGATCCTGTTATTTTTTTATAATCGTTATCAAAACATATTTATCTTATAATACAAACTTGTATGTTAAAATACGAACAGGGTCGCCTCAATCTAATAATTGAACACAAATATAATTTATTATAATTGATATTTATTGTACAATTTTAATTCCATAAAAATATGTACTTAATAAACCCACAAAGTATTCAATCTTAGACAGTTTACAGTTTCAGTCGTAAATGAGCAATTTTTGAAAATACACTTCATATATTTAAATTTTACCTAGCCTTCATGTGGTACCTACGTGATTATTTAAAGACATATATTTATTTATATCTTTATGCACCCTTTTCGGCCCCCTCCATTTAAATACGAGTAGTCTAAAAATGCCATAAATGACGACGATGATGAAACCTGAATCTTTAGTCAAACTCCATAGGACGGAAACACATTCTGTAGCTATCTTACGGAAATATGCGGACTCGGATTTATATACATTCAGTCTAACCTTAAATCTGAATCTTCCTACAGAATAAGGTCTGTTATTTTGAGCAATCAGCCCATCCATTTCAAAAGGTTTGGATCAAATAGTTTATAGTCAGCTGCATATTCGTTTTCAGTAATACCAGTCATTACAAGATATTAGTGTATATTGGTGTGCCTGGGATTGTATAGAATCACCATATAAATATGTATTTATATTAAATGTCTATTTGTTATTTGTAAAACTACAAATGTTCTTAGTTGTTAAGTTATTGCTGAGTAATACTAGTTTGTTACTAGTCCTATATTACATAGATCATTCAAGAGTACTTAATTTATTTATATAGTATGATCGATATTTGTTTTGAACTTAATTAAATATGTGCTATGTAAACTATTTATTGAATAAATGTTTTTTCGTTATATGTTAATGTTTATGCCTTATTATTGCTAGTATCATACCTTCACCAAATAGTTTTAATTAATACTCTATGTTTACAGCAGAATGTTAATAATTTGAGTGAATCTATAAAATTATCAATGTTAGGAGGAAGTAAAGGTTTCAAGTTTATAGATTGTACAGTCTGTAAATCATTTCCATAGTATTTCCTTTACGAAAAAATCGTACACATTTTAAAATTTTACTAGTTTGCAGTTTTACTCAATCAAAAAAATCAATCACAAAACGTTAAAAAAGGGTATTTTTACAGTTATCTATTCTACTAGCTGGATTTATTCAGCAAAGTGGTTCACAGGAATATACTGTACTTACTGGTACTTGATTTTGAAAGCACAATATTAGTAATTATTAGTTCCGCATTTAGTAGTGGCAACGCTTACATACAAACATAGACTGACTTTTGAGAATGTTCATAATTATTATATTGTATTGTTATTATTGTATTGTATACTTATTTATATTATTCTTAAAAAGATTAGCTCCATTTGCTTAAATTTATTAAAAACTAGTTATTTTTTTGGTGTTACAAAGTAATTGTGTAGGAAACGTTATTTTAGATTACTATAGTCACAAATTAAAACAAACATTTTTAGAAAGTGTTGTTAACTATCGTAGTTCATGTCCTAAACTTTTTGGGTATAGGCCTATTATATTAATAGAGCGTAATAATTTATAGTAAGTAAATCTTATGATTTATCTTAAGTACTTTTCCAGAGACAATTGCTGATGGACAAATTCTTTGGAGTAGTTTGATTGTTTAATATTTATTTATTGAACCACTGAGCGTTGGCAGAATTTTTACTAGATAATCGCTCCAGTTTATATTAGACATCTTTAATACAACCTAATTATCATAAATATTACAACCATCGTTCTTTAAAATAGATGCAACTTTTAGTCATTGAGTTTTATCAAAAATGTGCAGTCTCTTTCTACGCCTATGTAAATGTTTTTAGATATAAAGCACAACTTATTCTACAACAACAGGATTGATTTATTGCTGCACCTAACAAGAATTATTGAAATGTAGCGACATTTTACATCCTTGGGCATTCTTAGGTGTAAAATATCTTTTGCTTTCAAAGGAACATCTATGACTATACTTTTTTGGAGTGGATGGAAGGTTAGATTTTAACACACTCAGTTTTTCGCTCTCCATGGCAATTTCCGTGCTCACCTGCTCAAGATGAGCAAATTTCTAAACTTGGAATACCATAAGGGACTTAAAATATGATAGCTCTCACATTATCATACAAAATGTAAGATTAACAAAGAAGAGAGCTTGAGGTAGATCTACAATCTACATTCTCCCTAAAATGGTCTCTCGTCGGAAAGTTAATGCATGCTCAGCATTATCAAGCGTGGAGTACAGAACCTTTATGACAACTTACAAAGAAAAACTTACTAGTCTTCTGAAGTAATGCAATGTTTAAAGCTATCTTGAGAGAGAACGATGCCTGGGCCGGTAGGTTTTTAATTGAGTGAGAGTCCCACCAAAGTACAACAAGTATGTTTGCTAACGGAGCATTAGCGTTATGATGTGTTTTATTTACATTACATAAAATGGATTTATCTAGCTAGCACGAGCTCTCTCCCCCCCTCGTCAATACGAGTGAACTGTTTGAGTGCGGCTAAATCATAACTTTAAAGTATTTCCCGGCATTTGCTGTGCCCTTTACTTTAAAACATGTTTTCCTTAATTTACTCTTTATGTAAAAGCTTTATGTAAAAAACCAAAGGATCATTTTATACCAAGAAAGGTTATTACTATACCTGGAAAGGTTAAATTCAAGCCGTGGAAAGGTAGTATAATATTTTTGTATAGTAGGCAAAATAATCTTTATAATCTTGTGGACAGGTACATGTTAATATCTTTAATAGCAGCAAAGAAAACATTAGATTATGTTTGTTTATTACATTAAAACCAACGTCATGCAAAAATCCGTTCTGTTAAAAATATACCCTGCAGAACAATATATTCTAAACCTGCGAGTTTTAAATGCCATATATTAGAAATATTCCCGGAGGAGGTCTTCGTTCGAACTGCTATGTGTATATTACTCTAAGTTACTTCAGTTAAGCGATATTTGGGAGGTGTTGGTGATTATACTTGGCCAGTGATTTGTTAATAGTTTGCTGCAAGAGTTTTATCTTCAGTTCTGATAAATTTGTGGTAAGGGCCGTATAAAACTGATTTTGTGAAATGGAATCTACAATAAAATACCATTTTTCATAGGTTTGCTTTTTTTATAAATATATTTGAATATAAATAGTGCTTCCTTTTATAACTGATTACTAATAATTTGATAAACATCAGAAATGGAGTTTCAAAAAATGAACGTCATACGTACGTCGTCGTACTACTGTACTTGCTCAATATTCTAGAAATACTGGTACGTTATCGTGAAAACCTGAAATAATAAGCTACACATTTGTACTACCGGTTGGATCTAATTTTGGGTATAAGATGAAATCATTTAATTTTATCGGCAAAGCTGGTGTGTTACTGAAGGTATTATGGAGCTACTAAAATCTGGTAGATATGGTTAATAAAGAAGCCGGTATATTGCCAGTTTGAGGATACCAGTGATGTAAATGTTTTGCAAATACATTTTGAGACTGGCAAATAAGGGTTGCCGGCAAAGCCTGGTTTTGTTTAACAAGGTTTACCAACGTTTTTGTGGCAAAGTTGTGTATTCTCATGAATGTTTTGAAACTGGCAGGGGAAGAAGAGACTTCGGCTAAAAATACATTATAATTTAGTTTGACGTTTGCTGAATTCAAGTGGAACGATTATTAGAGATTAGCCAATTGGACTCGCTATTTTAATCCATGGCTCCTTTCAAGCACTTCCACGATGACAAGAGTAAACTGTGGTTAGACTGAGGGCACCGTGTGTGGTAGCAAAGGACTGCGAGGTCCAAGTAATCCTATTTTAACAAAAAATATCAGAAGAAATGTGGAAGAGTATTATTTATTATAATTCCTAGTTTTAAATTCTGTCAGTTGGCTACTATTGGTAACTTTCTTGTATATATGTATTTACTCCTACACCGGTTATCATCAGGGAGATCAGCAAAAGAGATTTCCGTGGCAGTTTTTTTTTTTAATTAGGAAGGTATGTTCAGTTCTATATAATACAATTTATGTTAATATGATATTTTCTTCATTCACATTAATAAATTAAACTATACAGATCATAATCATATAATGTATTTAGGAGTTGTTGGTGAGCTTAGTATTTTTTTACCCTTTTCCTAAATACACTTTTAACAAATCGCTTATACTAGTTTTAGGAAAATTCTATTATGAAATTATCTTGTTTTTATTTAACAATGCTGTTGGCATTGCCAAAATAAGTGCACTCATCTTTCCATTACCCATGAATGAAAAAACATAGAATTATCTCATTGTTGTTCATTACTTTTACTGGAATAACTGTCACAAGTAGTGATGCCAGTCTTTGATCATTGTATTTTTATCAGCTGACTGGGTGTAAACAAAAAGTTGTATATACTGATACAACATTTTTGAGTTAAGATCCATTCACCACCGCTTAGAGCATCATCTGAAGTCTATGACAGCGTCAGATTACACTTGATTTTGTAACCTAGGTGCATCTAATGTCGAAACGATGCAAGGAGTTTGTTTTGAGCTTCGTCGTTGCTGACTTTTTTCAGGTCAGTCTCAAAACGTCAAGTTTTTTAATGTAATGTATTATTAAAAATAAATGGCAGTTCAAAACGTAAATGTTCATAATGTCAATTTAGTTTGGTTCAAATTAAGAAAAAGAGTTTTCTAAAACTCCAGTTTTCAAATCGTACAGTTGATATTTGAAGCAAATTAAAAATGTAGCTGATTCAAAACTCAAAGTTTCAAAACGTCAGGAATCAATTTCTGATGATTATTTCAGTCATATCCAAACGAGAATTTACCATCACAATAATCGTATTAGCAAAGTGACTGAGATTACTTGCTGGCATGTTTCAAAACGTAAAGTACAGTCAACCTTAAAACAGGCGTGACTGTGTGGTGCATTGTACATATTTGCAGGCACTATTAAACTGTATAATGCTGCACATCAGGGCGATGCACTCTTATTCCTTGTGTTTGAGGTACTTTAGAAAATTAATAAGTAATATAAACATAACTAATTGAAGTATTTAAATGATTTTTTAGTTCAAATCTTTCTAAATAGTTTTCTGGAAGTAATACTCAAATGTTAATTGCAATAAAAGTTTCCATACAAAATTCCGAGATATATTATTGGATAGATCCAATGATGTCAACAACTAATACTTAAACTAGTATTTTAGGCCAGTGAGGAATCCTAAAATCGGTGTAGTTGCTAACTTAGTGAAAGCACTTATGGTGTAATATTATGGAGCACTATTATAATTTTCAACGGATCTATACATATTTAAAGTAAGTATTATTTCACTGGCCATGCAAAATTTTAACACAATTCTAAATAACTTCTAGTTAGTTTTAAGATATTTTATTTCATATCAAACATTGCATGTTCTGCACGCTTTTAGTTTGTTACATGTATAAACTTCCAAGTATAACAAGTATTACATGTATAAACTTCTAAGTATAACAAGTATTACATGTATTAGAGTATTCCAATCGATACGGCTCTTTCGCACCACAAGGCCTGCAAGAAGTCAATGGACAATCTATTGGCGAAGTCAGGAATGAATGTAATCTATGTCATTATCCATGTTTTAGATATAATGTATCCACCATAAAAAACAAATATAATTGGACAATGCCGAACAAAATTATTGGAAATTATATAACCAAAATTATATAGGTAGCTATATCTAATTTAGACTTGCCTAATAATAATCGCTCACTTCTATTAAAGTATGATTTATAGTCGGCAATTGGAAATAAAACTAATCTGACCAGTATCTCATGTTTATATACTACAATGCTATAAATACAAACAAACTTAACTATTACACCAGCCTTAGCGTATTTTTAGAAAGGTCTGAAAAGAAGTTAATCCCATTTAAATGTTTGTGTTCACAAAATCTTAGTACCACTCTAATAAAAATAAAAACAAATAGTTTTAGTATAGGTACTATATGTCATATTTTATTTAAATATATGGATTACTTGATCTATTTAAGGTTTGAAAATGCTCAACTTTTATGGGAAGAAAGAGTCTTAGTAAGTTAAATTATCAATCCTCGATAAAGCCACTCAAATATTATGACATTTTTTTGGTAAATTGTTATTACCAAAATACACATTTGTAGATCAGGTATAGATTTGAAGTACGATGTGTACAATAAGTACTTCTGATATATATATATATATATATATATATATATATATATATATATATATATATGACTTGCTTTAAGCGTTTCTCAGTGCATTATAACTGGTTTGCAGAACAACTCACGTCAAACTTCACACACAAAAATAATCAAATAAAATTACTAATTCCAAACCAAAATACGAGTACTTAAAATTATAAATTAAGTTAGTAATTAATTTGCAAAAATTCTACTATAATTTACTGAATAGCTAGATTCAATAGGCCTTTTCAGCTTGTTCATAAAGTCTGAACAGAGACATCCATGAGGAATTCGGTAAGATTATTATACATGTTTGGTGCATAGTATCAGCAACTTCTCCTGCCCACACCGGCCTTACTCTGCGGAATTGAGCGATTGTAAGGCGGATGCTACATTAAAAGACCTCATCCCGGTACAACAGCCTGTCACATAGTTCTCTACAAGAAGACACACGGCCAAGAAAACAAAGCGTATTGCAGAGTTCTGAATCTTTTTTAGTATTTATGGGCATCCATCCTTGAGATACTATTCCCGTAAATCACTTAACAGTAAAAAAAATGCTTTACAGAAGACAGCATATTTCTAAATCAAAACAGATACCCTCAGTCTAACATTTAACCAGACTACTATCCCAAACAAACTGCGATTTATGCTAAAAATTATAATTACACCATAATTAGCCTTTTAATTAGAAGATATATAGAAAAGCACGCGTATTTCATATTTGTAATTAATTTACACTCATGAACGTAATATTCTCCTACAACCCGGTAAAGTGACATTTTATGAATCTCTCTGTATTGTATCCAAGCCGGTGAGTAGTCACATAGCTGGAACGCTGTAGAATATGGCAACAAGGCTCGACACTATAGTACCTATATTGTTATTTTAAAATGCCACTCAGGCCACCTCAAAGAGCCCTATGCCACCTCATTTGTAACTTGGTTTATTCCCTTTACGTGTAATCTTTAGGAAAATTGCTATTGTTTCTTAGATAAAATATAATGCAGTAATTATCCTGTATTATATTGTTTTTCATCACTCTGTATGGTAATGGGCTACTTTCCAATACAGCTGAGATCTGCGAAAGTCATCGCTCCCTTGTAGCTGAGCCATCTCATTTCCCTCTCCCAAACTTCACTTTCACTATGCAAAGTATTCTTCCTTCCCCTGTGAAAACACAGTGTGATTACGGTACTTATTTTGAAAGTCCTGTGCTCAATCAGCTGATTTTAACATCAAAATGAATTTTATTATAAAACAATGCTACGTTTTCTTATGGAAGAATAATTACTGGACTATAAAATGTAAAATGTCAGATAATCTTTAAAAAACTGTCGTGTGCTTGTTTGCATCCTAATGAAAAGTATAGTTCAATACTCATTTTGGAAGTTATATTGCGGGATCAACCTCTTTTCACAATAGGTCACTCGAATAGGATACTAGTAATGAAATTTAGTTTAATCTATATCGTATCATTTTTCTCCTAAGAGTTATTGTTTATGTGTATTTTAAATACTTATCCATCAAAATATATGCTGTTTATGCATAAAACATGTAAATAAACTGTAGAAACTTTTAATTTGTTTTAGTTCGTCATTTACTTGTGATTGTGGCATTTGAATTATTCCCTTATCGTGACAACATGGGTCAAAGTGCCCATTTGTGACCTCCTCTGCGAAATGAAATGTGACACAGTGCATGCAAGTGTTGTTACAAAAGACCTATATTATAAAAAAACACTTAAAACAAAAACTACACTTTACCAATGATCGTGGGTATTCTGTTTAAACCAATATCTTTGGGAACTTTAATTATGGTCTGTAATTAGTCTGTCAAACGAATTTCGAACACTCTCCCACGTTATTTACATTATTTCACATTTAGTCTATAATGAACCAAATTTAAAATTATTTCATACTATCTACAAAAATTAATACAAAGCGAACTCCTGTATTTTTTTAGTAGATCACACACATTCTTTCAGAAACAATTGCACTGACTTCAGATCTACCTCTCATAAACCCCTCAGCGGCTCATCATGAAATCATAAACATAGTGAAATTTATTATAAACCATAAGAAGAGATAACAGTGCAACCGTTGCATTAAGGATTTCCCTCATTTAGTATTACTTATATAGTATAAAAATGGTCAAGACACAACCATGGCTTATCTTACCAACTCATCTACAACAGTCGAACAAGGCGTGCAGTGTAGGTCTCATAATAATAGCTTGTTAAGACAAATATTAGAATCAAGTATTAAGAATGGAGTTAAGTGTTTTGATTAACAAAAATTAAATTTGTATCTAACGCTATGGGTAGTATCGTTGATTGTAATTGAAAGGATAATAAGAATTCGAACATTTGCCATCGTTATAATAAAGTAGACGTTTTATAACATAGATAACTATGACAAATGTTCAAAATTCTATTATCCTTCTAAGTCTTCCCTCGTCAATAACAAGCTTTAAACAAAGAATTGATCTTATTAGTGTTATTAAAATCAAAGGTAGTAGTAATTCACAAATTAGCTATCAAGCACAATGCAACGGAACTCGCCACGGAAGCCCCCGCTAGGTATACTGTCGAATTACATCTCCTTCCAATTGATCAGGTCCCGATTGGCATGGTTGGGTTATTTACGATTAGAATCTATCAATTAACTAGCAAAAGAGTTACCTATTTATTACTATTATTGAGTTGTACTTTTTCAAATTTTTAAGTTGACTTTTACAACTATTAAAACTTTTTACCAAAATTTCGGAGGGGGGAGGTGATACATCTCGATATTCCTCTCTGTACCCTTGAACCCAAATGGTTGATTAATGAACCAGAATTTAGATTTTGAAGAAATCTGAAATCTGAGGGAAATGGGATATTTTTCGTTATATGTCGAGTGCAAGACTGCAATACATGCAGTCAACTACAGAAACAATCAGATAAACAGACAAATTGTGTCATCACTTTTCAATTTTTCCGCCTCATTATTTTGAGCACCTCGTTATATTAACCAGTTTCAACTAATCACAAATTACATTAATTCTATTTTGAGAACATTTAATGCCATTCAAAACTGTCAACTTGACAATGTTAGAACTTACAATACCGCTTATACCGCAATACCGCAATGTGTAATAAGAAAAGTCCTCGTAGTTTATTTATTGATATAAAAAGGTAATGCACCATTTTACAAAAACAATATATATAGTTAGGGTAATGTTTTAGCCTAAATAACAAATGCTTTAGCCTTAAATGTTATTTACAGATAAATCCTAAGAGATACAATAGTAATGCAAGCCCACATTGAATACACTGTCTAACTATAAATCCCATATATACAGAGTGATTCACGAATATTCAGAAACTATAGGAGCTCGTTCTACAAGTGAGCATAATGAAAAAAGTTAATATTGACATGGATGGGTCCGAGAATACTTCGTTAGCGAGTTACGGCTAGCGAAAGATTTCGCCCGGATTTCAGCTAACCACGTAAAACGAGATCTTACTAAAATTCTGGTAAGTTAGATTAAGGGGCGAATTCAATAGTTTCTTATGGTTTTAAACTGATAAAGTGAATAAAACAGGTCCCAGAACTGTGTTAAACAACTTGTTTTATAAAACCAGTGCTAAACGAAAAATGGAGTGAAAAACACATTTGTTCATCTGTGGGCAACAATAAATTTGTTATTTCACCAAGAAAAAGATCGAAATTTTTAATAAACCTTGTTGCATTTTTTCTGAACAAAACTGTATTAATAATGTAAGTTTTTGAGTATCTTCGGAATTTGAATTGCTAGAAATGAACATAGGCATATTTTTATTCTCTATTTTAATTCCGATTCCACTTATAAATACATTTAAAATAATTTAAAGAAGATTTATTTACCGTAAATATAGGCAATATTTCGACAGTTGATAATGTCACAGCACGCAATTTCACATTACTTTGTATTTGCATGAATATCAGCTGCAGTTATGCGATGCATATAGTAATGCCAAATATTATTATATAACTTGTGTTTCGCTGAGGACAGCGACGGCGAATTCCAACCAATTAGTTTATTCTGAATTATACTTCATGAACAAAATTGTGAATTTGTGCATGAAAAGTACTTGGATTTGGTTTTCTTGGACATTATGGAACAGTATATTCACAGTAATGCAAGAAACAAACATGGAGGGTCTGGGAATAACAATGATTTAACAAACCATTCGCTCCGTAACTAAAATTTGAGGAAACAAACGGCCGTAATGTGTACGAGACTATAGCAAGTGGAATATCCGAGAAATATACCAGGCACTAAATGCAATTTTTCATGAAAAAAATATTGTCGACGGGACATCGCGTCCATTTGTCACTGATGTGGGATATGATCCTGATTAGGTATATAAATATTTATATAATTACTAAACTGAAGTAAGGAAATAGACTAATATAGCGAACATGGACTGGGAAAGAAGAACATATCTATATATGTACTTACTGTACTTTATCAGGTCACACAATTTCATTCTTACAAAATACAAATACCGAATGTACAAACAAGAGCGGCGGGTGGATTGCTAATTTCCTCTTTCTGAATTAAACTAGTCGTAATTATTATTAGTATACCGCGACAGTTTAAAATTTGTATGTCCACGTAGGTTTGTTCACACACATTATCTCAAAAATCGTTTGACGTTCAGTGAAGAGATTTTAGCACCAATATATGTCTATTGAAGAGTAAGGGACAGACGTAAATAATTAAGGGTTTTCAATCTACCCGTTATAGCCGAAGTACAATGCAAGCGCAGAAGTACACACTTTTTAACTGATTGGAAAAAACAATAACTATTTTAAGAGTAAGAATAACTAATCATTGGTTTAATATTGCTCACCGAAATGCTGGGAGACCCTTTTATGCACATGCAATTCAATATAACCAAAATAATTTCTAAATTGCTTGTAACTAAAAGGACGTTTTCATCTATAGCCTAATTGAAATAAATGTAAGAAGTGTTAAAATCATACAACAGCTCATTTTAAAATCTAAGGAATCAGACAGTCTAAATAAAAGATCACTTTGTATCCTTCCTTTATAAATTTGGTTGTATTTAAATATTTGCCGGGTATTTATTTATTACCAGTATTATTTTATTTCATTGGTCCATTTATTGAACAGTAACAATATTTGCTCAAGATCTCATACAATACAAATATCATATTATTTTTTTTTTATTTAAAACATTCTTCTTTAAGCTGTGCTAAAATGATTGTTGAATAAAACGCCTGCAGTTTGCTAGAGGTGAGATCCATGCCAATTCTGGAACGGACTGTACTTATACGTTTTAAACCTTACGTTTTGAAACTGATAGTTGTTGAATATAAACTCTTAGGCAAACTTTAAGTTTGGAACCTTTACATTATGAAACTCGCTCTTTTTAAAACATTATAAGTTAAAACCTGAGCGTTTTGAATCTGTACGATTTGAAATCACAAATTTACCTAATTGAAATAAAATAGAAAGAAACGTTACGTGTTGAACCTGGATGTTTTGTAAACGTCCTCCTGTTTTCGAACTCTACGGATGAACGGATTACTCCAGGGGCATAATCTGTGAACGCGTCAGATTTCAGACGCTGCACTAAGAGGAAAGTGAAATGGAGCTTAATTCAACAGACCTCTTGTCGAATATAGTGTATAGTTTTTAATATACCAGTGTATTTTGTGTTATCTGCTTACTTATCAGGACGATGTATGAATAATTTATTGAGCTGAACTTAAAATCTAGGTGTGTTTTACCCTAAAAGCAGTGAGGATCCATAGACACATGAGGGGTTAGTAACCGCCCACCTTCAGAATACACATCGTATCAGAAAATTAAATAATAATAGTAGTAAAAAGACAAACGAATAAAAACAAATATTAAACAAGTGCACTCAACGAGTCCCTCCATATCAAGAATAGTTTATCCGTTTATATAAGAAGATAATCTAACCGAATATTTATTGAGAAACAGCAGAAGTAATATCGGTTTCATACCAACAGATCCGTTTTCAATAAATCTCGCACCGAAACATAGGATCTCGCCCCGGCCTCGTCATCAAGAAGAACCTGTACCATATTGTAAGAATCTGTACCAATAAATTAATTAAAATTAATTACGTTTAATGGATCAAAATCTAGTAAAATTCCATATAAGAAAATCTGTATAACGTTGGTTAGAAACCAACATCGTATAAGCCCAGTTTTGTGAGTCTCAATTACTGTCCGACAGGATACGATACTTTGATATTTCCGATAGGATACGATGTAATAAACCGGGTGATTTATATTTGCCAATAATAGTTTCCAATATATAAAAACTACACTGATAAAACAACTATAGTTAAGTATAACGACTTGGATTATAGGTATTACTATTCCAGAATATTATGAAGAAAATTATCAATCAGACATCCAAGACAATATAAACTATTTTGTGATTAGTAAGCTCTGAGTGAATATTCAGTAAAATTTATTACTAAATTTTTAACTATTAAATATTATCTGGTTTGTCTAAAATAAAAATCACAGTTCTAAATAAAAATAATGGACTTATTAAAAATGGCAAATTAAATAGTTCAGTGCTTCAGAATTTCATCACTCTCTATTTTCACAAAAGAATTGACAAACGTTTAATAATATTAAAAAGGTCCTTTGGCAAGAAATATAAATTTCAGTCAGATATATCAAACTAAAAATCAGAGCTCTCTTCTGAAATAAAATAATTAAGTTTTCAAGTAAAACTCAAATACCACTTGGAAATAACTTAAATAAAAATGTTCACTTTTAACTAAGTTCAATCAAAATTCAAAAATAAAAAATCAAACTTCTCTTTGCACTAGTTGTACCTTAACTTTCAAGTGTTTGCAATTCAGATACAACTCTATCAAACAATTATCAATGTTCAATTAATTTTCAATAAAAAGTTCACAATAAAACAGTACAAATTGCATATTAATAAATTACTAAATTTCCAAAATTCAATCAAAATTATTACCAAAGTTCAATTTTAATTCACTTTTCTTGCAAGTTTAAACCAAATGTAACTTGTTTGATTCTATAATTGTGCTTTATTGTTCATCAAGAATCAGTTATGCAGATTGCTCTGAAGTTTCTATAAATTTAATTTTGCCTATAAAAAAGACAACAAAATTAATTTAATATCAGATCTAGAAGACTATTTCAATATAACGTACAATAAATTTGGTGCTTACTTCAAAATCCCTCGCGGAAAAAAAATTAGAAATACGGCGCGCACCGTCATCAACTTAATCACGATCAATTACCAAAAAGGGCCGAAAATTATAAGCTGGCAATTTTATAGTTCCCCTTCCTCCCCCTTCTGATGGACATTCGCGGCTTTCTCTCATTGGCCCAGCCGTGTCCAACTTGAGAAACAATAGCCCTCTCAGATCTTACGTAACTGCAGTACACAAGACAAGTTCTCATCAATTCAAGTCAGTGAATCGCCTTCCTAATAATTTAAAGCTACCAGCACTAACTTGCCAAAGGATTACATATTCGTATTTATCTTAACTTTTCACAACCTAATTAAAATTAAATCCCCATATTTCTTTCCCAAAAGATTTCATTTAATTTGTTTTAATAAAAGTCATCCAATGAAGCTTTTAAAACGCTACATTAAGTTTTGTAATAATTTTACAATGAAGATATTTACTACGTATTAAGTTTCTAAAAGATATCCTTGGATAAGCTGTGACGGTTAGGTGTTAAAAACGACTGTTTTGGGAGTGTAAATATATAAGGTGGTGGAAAAATGTTTTGTTAAGAATTTTTTTTATTAATTAGGATAACTTCTCTGAAGACAGAAATAGAAAAGCGGATTTCTCACTCTACAAGGAATTACAGGCATTTACTGAGGGGCATGAAGAAAACTTGGAATGAGGCCCGAATTGAAAGATGTTAAAATGTGGAACTTTTGTAGTATGTATATGAGTTATGTGTTCTTTGGAGTACCTTGAATTTTTTGTTAATTTATGACTAAAGAATTTATAGTTGTTAATTAGATATAATTCTAGAAAATTACGTGCTTTTAATAATTGTATCCTTAGGTTAATAATGTTTTTATAAATAATAACATCTTACTACCCCCTCTTATATGTTTTGTTAACATATAATGTAAACATTGTATGTTCTTATCTTCAATAGTGTCTATTTTGGTTTTATTATAAGATATCCCAAAATTCTACTTCATACTCTTACCAATCGTGGCGTAATATGTTTTCCTGCTTTTATAAATGGTATCTTAAAAGGCTGCGGTAAAAAGTTATAGCAACAGAAAACCGATTTTACCACCTTAAAAATATGAAAGGAAGAAACCTAACTACCCGAGCATGTTGCTGTGGCTATGTGACATTTCAACTATCTGTGGTATATATATACTAAACATATATATATATATATATATATATATAATAATATATATATATAAAATATATATAATATATATATATATATATATATATATATATATATATATATATATATATATATATATGGGATTTAAAATTAATATGAAATATTATTACATGGTATTTATTAAAACAAAAGTGAGATTGCGGTTAAGCGAAATAATAAATAATTTTATTTGGCACTATTTATTAAAACACAGTCTCTATTTATTTGGTGTGGTTTAGAACACTCTCCACAATTGTAACTCCGTAGACAGTACTTAAAACAAAAGCTAAATGCTTTAATTCATGTTTAAAACTTCGATTTGCAGCTACACACAGATAAATAGGGCATTAAGCGAATGAGCAATAGAGGTCCTGTAATAGCTTCAGAGTTAAAGTAAATATTTATAAATTAATATAAGTGTATTTCTCTTACAATATTTTAAAAATACAAACGGTTATTATTGATAATATTTATTTCAGGTTAATGTATATTGATGTTAATTTTAAAATGACAAAACATTATTATAAACATTTAAATATTTTATTAGAATCCCCAAAATAATTATCAGCATCATTACTATAATAAAGTCCCTATTAACCTCGGTGGTTTTTCTTATCGCTCGACCCAAATTCCCAAGCACATTGTAAGCATTATTCTCGTGATTAACAGGAAAGAAACATAACAATTAAAGCTTGTTATTATTTATTTTGCTTTCGTGTATGCATGGTGTGTTCCAAAATAGTCTTAAGTCATTTGTGGAATATGCCCCGCTGAATTGTAGTGGTGCTTGCCTCTATAAATTGTAAAACCACTAATTATACAGGATGATTCGGGTAGTGTTACCAGCACTTTCTGAGCTTATTGTACTGTAAAAAATAATGAAAAAGTTCATATAAACATAGGTCCGTAAATGCTTTGTTACTGAGTAATGGCCAACAAAATATTTCACATTTGCTGGGAATATGAGAAGAGGGATTTAGAGACGAATGCAGTTTTTTCTAATGGTTTTTGACATGATAAATTGGATAAAGTTTGTTCTATAACTGGTATCTATCTTTTTGTTTAAGATGTACTATGTAAAACACAAAAAAGAGCATTCGAAAAACGATGTTTTATGTTTAACGTATAACTAATTTGTTAAATAGGTAATACAAACATAAATATTTAAAGAGAAACTTGTAGAAAACTTAATACTGAAGAAAATTATGTAGAATAAGGCAATTACAATGAAATAATAATTTTTAAAATTAAATATTATTACCAACACTTTACTGTGCAAGAAATACATATTTTGCAGTGGAATAAACGTTCAGTTCATTCCTCAATAACACAATCTAGTGGTAAATTAAATGAGGTTTGGAAATGAACTACATTTTAACACTTTAAACACAATAGCACTGCTGCTGTTTAAGATTATCCAAACACTTACATCATGTACCTACACATCTCTGTCACTTAATCTTTAAACAATACAACAACAAACATTATGATTTGGTAATTTGGTATCATAAATCAGTTAAAATAGTCCCTCCAGTTCTTGGGTCGAATGAAACTAGTTATTTGATGGAGGTAATCATCATACTGGCAAATTCATATACATTGTTAAAGTTTGCAAAAATCACACTTTTTAAGCATTTAACTATAAAATCGAGGCCAAATAAACAGATTAAATGAGATATAACTGCTTTAGGGCATAACAACATATCGTATACATATAGGATTATAAAGGTTTAGGTAATTTAACATACATTTGTAACTTAGATTAATGAATAGATTTAATTAGATTGGCTACTATTTAAGTGCCTAGTTTCAGTAATGCTCCCACAAAACTAACCTTAAACTCGCCTTTGCTTCCCGATTAACCAAGAATTATGGTTCCCTTATTCAGTGTTCGGACAGCCCATATTGCAGAACTGTAAAAAGCTTTTACTCTATATTCAGCTGGTTGGATGAAGACCCCAATGGAGTCACTGTCCGACCTCCTACATTTTAACTAATGTCTGACGAGTAGAATCGTTACAACCCATCCTTAAATAGTTAACCAAAAGGTGTGAAAAGATATGAAAAAGGCTCATATAGGTTCTTTCCTATAACCAATGAAATTATTCGCTGAGCATTAGGGAAGCCTATCACTCGTGGAGCTGGAAAACTTTCATTCCTGCATGTCTATCTGATTTTCTGTCTGTCTATCTGTCTGTTTGTCTATCTGTATGTCTGACCGCACGGTACGGTTTTCTTATATATAGAAAACTATCTGACCCATAGCCTTGATGTTTTGCATGCAGTTTCATTTCTGTTTGATCAAAACTGAGAGTTCGTTTATGGGATTTGGCTGAGCGTTAGCTAATATTTTTACATTGGTCTATTGATAACCATGTTGACAACGAGAAAAAAAAATCTTTAAATAAATTTGTAAACAGGCTGAGTTGTGGCACATTAACACACGTAGCTTATGTGCATAGTAACAAGGGGGAAAATATTAGAATGAAATTATTTAATGTTAAAAGTTGGTGACAAAATCTGATTGCGCTTTTGCGTTGTAGTATCCTTTCTTCCTCACTGTGACTGTTATTATTCAAATACAGCTATGAAACCTAACTTAATGAACAAAAGTGTGAATGGATAATGTGGTAAGATATCTCGATAAAATCATCTGCAGACTTTAAATGTTGTTTGAAACTTCATTTATACATAAAAAAGAACGAATTCTATGATGATGCATGTCCAACCATGTAATTTAACTGAGCATCATTTGAGCCAATCACTTCGTAGGCTGACACATTTTTTGTTTGACGCGGGGATGTAAACATTTCTTTTCTATATTATGTCTGTCTATCTTACCACAGGACGTCTCGAGAAATAAATTACATACACAGGCTTGGAATTGTGCATACAACCCTAACGAACGCTGGTATGCGATATGTGGCGTAACTTGTTTATGACTAGTGCATTAAGATCGAAGAAAATGGAGTTGGAGGTGAAGGTTGTCCAAATTTTAAATGGAAAGGTTTCATTACGGGCATTCAAAAACCAGTTAAGTGGTAATTCCAATCCAATCCCAGCATAACAATCAAGCTTAAATTTAACAGAAATAAAAATGTGATTTATATCTCTGAGGAGAGAAATTACACAACAGACCCCATAATTTTTCACCAAGTTTTGAAATGTAGCAAATCTTACCTAAGCACTAGGTCCTACAGTTATTGAAACTGGAAATGTTGGAAACCGAGATAAATTAGCAGATTTAAAAAAATTGACTGCACATTTTGGAGATGGTTGGAAGCAAAGTCGGCATTGGCCTTTCCACATAGACCTAGTCGAAGCAAGAGAATGTATTGACGATGATAGAAAAAAATATTTTTGCTGATACTCATGTAGATGTCAAAAATATTTTGCACAAATATACGCACGTAGAAGACCAATTGCAACTGACATGTATTTAAAAATGTATAAAAGTAACAACTGTTTGTAACTACTATACTATTAATGTGATGTATTTTATTCAATTTAATAATATATTTTGTAGTTTTAATAAAGTAATTTAAAAAATACTTCTTCCAAGCATGTTTTATCCTGCATCGTCACAAAAGTAGACTTATCCATAATATCATTTCAAAACGTGTTTAAAATAGCTGTTAAATGCTTTTTGTTAGTTTCTAAGATTTAACGAGACGACTCCTGGTCTCCTTGCATCCCGGCAAATTGAAGGCTCTAACGACATCTCTACAGACTTTAACTGTAATTGTTATTATAAGGATAAAGATAACACAAAACATTTGTTCTGGTTTTGCATGCATATATTACTAAAGTAGTAAAAATGCATTCAAAGTAAGAATAGATTTAAATTTTTATCTGTGTGATTCTTCTTGCTGTCGTTCATGTGCTCAATGCCACGTCATTTGTGTTAAGAGCGTAAATAATTAAGATAGATTATGTGGTTTCGTAATTTGAATTGATAATTTAAACTAGGCAACACAACGATTAAATTGGATTTTTTTCTTCGTTGTCGGCGTCAAGTTTTGATGCTTGGCTAATCTCGTAGTTTTCAAGTGTGGGCATTAAATTGTAATTATTTTCATTTTCATGAGACTTCCTCAACACTTTAGAATTTGTTCATACCATGTATACAGGTATGGATTACCCATTTCGCTAATTTTATGTGACCACAACCACAGTGACTTTTTTTTTTTTTTTTTTTTTTTTTTTTTTTTTGAGTGAGCAAAAGGACACCCAAGTTAATTAACGGGCATTACAGCTACATAGGTTTAGTTAAATTAACCAATCTTTTATGACAAACGCAAAGGACAAATCTCGAGATTGGGGCAGCTCATTTCTAGGCGGTACTTTGTTAACAGGTATTTGTAATCCTACATTACATTTACGTTTTTAATTAATAACGTCTATCTTTATATGGTGTTGGATGAATTATTCAATTTTGATTACTGATATTTACTTCAGTAAATTTAATACTTCCTATATTAATAGTTTTTGTTACGATGGGAAAAGTGCTAATGCGCCGTCAGCGTATTTTGCTGGTCAATGGGATTAGCATTCACAAAAAACTCCACCAGTTCAGGCATCACTCCCTCTCGGGAATGCTTAACTCCATTACAAACTAAAAACACGATGTAGATAGCAGATATTAATTCTTGTAAACGTTACAAAATATTGTAATGTTTTGTCCAGTGTGTTTGAACCATGCTATTTAAATTGGTCTGTCCCTAAAAATCATTAATCCTTAGCCTTTGGAAAATTACACTTTCACAGTACAAAGTTTTCCCGAGTTTGATTGGTCTTCGCAAAATTCAAAACAAATAGATAATGGTTTTTAAAAAGGTTAAGAGGTTGATAGAATCTCTGACCATGTATATTTATTACACATACCGAATGTAAGCAATATCAAGCCCTCTGCGTGGTTTGTAAATTCAAATTAAATTTACTATAAAATAAAGTTGTATTTGTATGTCTAGATCCTAATTTTTTTACGTAAGCATATTGGATGCATAGTATTTTTTACAATAGGTAATTAATTATTTGTTTTTGTAATATTAAGGTCAAATCATAACAATTAACAAATCGCAATATGATTAGTGTTTTATTGTTTTATTCAGTAGGGGATGCTTATTCTTCACATCAACGAGGTATAAGCGCTGATTCAAGGGGGGTGCTAAATAAGCACATGGACACGGTCAAGGCGCTGAATTAAGACCCCCCTACTCGAAAGGGATGCTTATTTAGGGCATGGACACGGCCACTGCGCTGATTTAGCACCCCCTTCCGTGACGTCAAAATGACGTCACTAGCAAGGGGGTGCTATGTCCAGGGGGTGCTAATTCAGGCGCACCCTTTCCGCATCACTTCAAGAGGGTGCCTACTTAAGCCGGGGACGCTGCTTTAGCACCCCCTGGAATAAGCACCCCCTCGGGCTCTGACGTCACGGCAGGGGGGTGCTAATTCAGCGCACGGACACGGGACCAGGCACGGAATTAGCACCCCCCGGCTACCAAGGGGGTGCTAAATCAGCGCATGAACATGGTCGAGGCCCTGAATTAACACCCCCCTGTTCCAAGGGGGTGCTTATTCAGCGCATGGACATGGCTCAGTCACTGAATTAGCACCCCCTAGCATTCAACCAGCAAAAAGGGTATTTATCTTTTACATATTCAATTCAATCATTAAATATAATAGTTGTTATGTGGATTTTTGTGACGCTGCCTCTTATAAGCTACTATCTACGATTGTTTTTTGCAATTTCCGATGAACGATTAAATAATATAATTAATCAAATATGGCTACTTTCTCTTAAAAATTACCATAGACTTAATATTACATAATAATGCTCCGACTAACAAGGCTAATAGACCTTAGAACTCCTCCCTCTCATACGCATTGTCATATTTGTGTAATAATTTTCACTCATGACTTTGCTTTCTTAATTTGTTCTATATATCACCTATTAAAATAATAAATTAAATCATATCCTTCATTTATTCTATTTCAGTTTATTCTTTCAGTTAATATGTTTGTAAATTTAATTAACGCACTGCTAAATATATATTTAAAAAAACATAAAATTCTCGTCGATTCTGAGTCGATTTTTGGAATATTACGGAAGGTAAAATGTAATTATGGTTTTTATACACAATTAGTCTAGTATCTTTGCTGTGTCATTTTTTATTGTACAGGTATTGAGTACTGGGCGTCCAACCAATGAAAGATCTAGTCTACTCATAGTCTAGTTAAGGGTATTCACTGAGCATTAACAGTTCAAACTTAACCCAATCGTGAAAACTCAATGAAACATGTTTCTACATATATTTAAAACTATGTTATTTTGTATATGAATCCATAATTAAAGTATTATTTCATTTAATAGCTTCACGGAAGTGGAATCTTCTGTTTTTAGTTTAATTAACTCAAATGTAAAAAACAATTACAACAAATAATTTTGTAAACAATTTAGGCTCGTATTTTAGGCAAAATAGTTCACTGTCACACAGTATAGAATTTTTCTCTGCGGCATTTTTGTTTCATATTTAATTTTAATTAAATTTCAAAATTAGGTTTATAGAATGGAAACAGATGAAGTATGAAAATTACAGTTTTTGACTTGTTATTTATTACAGAAATAATTCTTCAGTACCTGCCCTTAAATAATTACTCGTAACCATCTGCAGTAAGAAACTAGATTATAATTTTTTATCTTATGCACTATTAGGCGTATAGTGAATCATCTGCACAATGGAACAGCTACATAGACTTAACACTACACAAAAAATCCGTAGAATGGTACTCACAAAAAATATCTCAAGGTTACGCCCATAAGTATTAACTATTGCTTACGTGTAAAATATCCTCTATAGAATCATGCCTAACTATTTTTCATGATTAAAGGAATATATTATAGAAACATCAAATACATTTCACATGAGGCTACAACTGGAAGATACATTATTAGTTTATGAACTTAACACTGTGATAAAAAACTTATGTGATGAGGCATTGGTAGCTAAGGATGAAGTATATTAATCCGCAAAGGTTTCTTCCTAACTAGTTAATGTAAAAAAATGTTTGGTCGACTTCTGTCCATCTTACTTCTAGCAGATATATCCCTCTGGTAAAGGATTATACCCTCGATTATATTACTTTTTCTAGGCGGTATCGATGATAATTAGTGTAATATTACGAGAATGAATAATAGAATTCATATTGGGACTTTCATATTAAGTGATATCAACTATTACATGTAAAGTATTCCACATATATGTTTTGTTGCTCCTTTTATGAGTAACCCTATTTTCAAATGTGGATCATAAATCTTTTATTACCTACAGTACTTTAGGAAAGGAGGGATCGTGATTTTTAATTACTTTAGAACATCAGTTTCAAAAAATCATAGAATGTCGCATTGACATTAAAATTGGAATATTTTCCAATGACCATAATTTATTTCATCAGTAGTATGCCATTTTTTTTAAAGACATGAAGGAGATGTCTATGACGTACCAGTTATTCTAGAAAAATTCCGTACGAAGGGGCGGGTATCAGCTAGTAAAGATTTAAAAACTTGAAACTCGTTATTTTTGCCTTAACATCGTTGCTCGTTATATATTGGCCGTCTACCAAATATGAAATATACAGAGTGAAATCAACCTGCAAATATCGATTGTAGGACTGTAGGTCCACACATAATTTTGACGAAGCTGACGAAACCCGTGCGTGCACTACCGACCCTACTTTTCAAACTGATGTGGCCGTATCGAGTGGTTCAGTAATAATATCGATGTTATTCTCAGTTGTTATTCCTATATTAATACATAACTTATTATGTATAGTGAATTTGTTTGATGAAATTTTCCTAAAAAATATAAGAAGAAATCAAACAATGTTTGAGTGTACAGGCCCAAAGGTGTAGCATATTATACGCTCTAGGTAACGGATACTTTTACACGAGTAAAGAGAAAAGATAAACTAGAACACGGTAATGATGTATGGACAAAAACTGAAAATCATCGCCCTTTTGTATGCAGTTAAAGAATATTTAAACTATTGTGTGTTACATTAGTCAGACGTGCACTTCTAACCCCATGTATCTGGAAGTGTCAAACTTAAGAATGAACAATCTTACAATATTGTAAAAAGAAAGAGTGAAATCTCAGTGAAGTCTTTAATAAAGCGTCTATAAAAAGGTAAAATTTAAAATTACACTTCAGCTTAGCTGTACTTTTATTTTAAGGCTATTTATATCGGAAAGTGTAGAGAATTTTGTTACACTCTAATTTTCAATTCGTTGTAATTTTTATAACTGATTTGTAAACTAGGTAGTAAACAGATGTATAGAAGCATAAATATTACTTCATTAATAATAAAAAAATACTACACAAATATACATAATATTTCATTTTGTATACAGTAAACTTTTATATTTTTTAATGTTTTATTTTCCGGGTAGAACAAAATCTTCAAACCTCGGTTAGAACAAACGTAACAACTGCAACAAATAGCAATCTTTACTGGTACATTTAAGCATCTACGTTTAACACCGTAATCAATAGCATATCTACAAACTCCGTATAAATTTACAAGCCAAAAGTAGGTCTGAGGTCTTCCATTTAAAAACAAAATATTAAATAGACATATAATAACTACAAAAGAACATTTTTTAATTTTTGGTCTAGGTAATCAACATGTATTAGAGTGTTTTTTTCTGACGTCTCAATCAAAAGAAACTTTGTTTAGAAATAATTAAGAATATTATGACCACAGTTCAGCAATGTAATGTTAAAATCACTTGATTAGAGCAGCTAAAATCAAAACAGCTGATTGTTGCAGCCCACATTCAGTCATATAATAAAGGCGGATATTGTTTGGTAATTGGTTTTAAAAAACAGTAATTGGTTTTAAAAAACAAACTATCTCCCTTATTTCACAACCAATTTTTAAAACTTGGTATCGTTAGATTTTTTTATTAAATTGTGTAATAATTTAGATATTTTTTACCATATATCGCTTTTAAGATATTTACGCTTAAAGATCTTTTAGAAATCACTATTTGAAAATAAAGCTTGTAAGAAATTTAAATTTTTGATTTTCCTTAAGGTTATAAAGGTATATACAAAATATTAACCTAAACAATCCATCAAATATAAATAGTAAAGTAAAAAAGACAAAAACAAAACAAAATTGTGGCTATTAGAGTAATTATTGAGTTTTAGAAAGGTGAATATGATTGTTTTTGCATTTGGTCCATGAATAATGTCTGAAAATATTTGGTAGAGATTGTGGAACACTCTATATAATAATTTTATGTACAGAGTGTCCTGTAATTCTTAGGACAAGTCTATATACCGCAACTGATCAGGTCATGGCAAACGCATTCCAGAATATGGAAAATAGATCTTTGGTGCTTAGTTTCCTATCCGTTAGTCTGTATGTGTTTTTTATATACAAATTCGCTTTTAATATCTTAAAACGAATAAACAAAATCCTACCTAATTTGGGATCAAATATTTGTGGTAATAAGGCCAGTTATAAACAATATTCATTAATACTTTCGAAATGGCGGCCATTAAATCTGATTAACTTTGAATGTCTTAAAATCCAGCAGGTATACAAGAATAAATCTGATCGTGGATTGTATCACAAATCTAATTACTCAAATACTATTTCAAACTAATAATAAATAACTCATTAAGAGCATCTTTACTGTAAAAAAAACATGGTTCGTGAAAATAAATTAATATCAACTTTAGAGTATCTTATCCCTATTTCTTTTATTTTTGTGATATATTATGCAAAACATTTGAAATACATGTTTCAGGCCTATCTAAGGATAGAATACAAATCATAATATTTCATGTTTAATGAATTTATTTTAATATCTGTTGTTTTAGGACATATTTATTTACGAAAATTTAGTCAAGCGACAATCAGATGTATTTCCAATAAAACCGCTTATCTTGATTTTGTCATCTATAAAAGCATTATTGTCTGAATATTACTGTACGAATTTTCTTGTTCTTTATTATTCTTAATATATAACAGATAACCTAGTCACTTTATTTAGTTTTTTCACATATATTGTGAATAAATTGAAGCTTTATGATTAAATACAACAGTTTATTATTGTTAATTAAGACATTTGTTTTTGTCCTTCATTGTTCATAAAGGCGTTCATTGTTGATTACATTTGCAATATCTCTAGTAGTTTTTAATTTATTAGAAAAAAAGTTGCTTGGCAACAGATATTAATGTATTTCCTGTACTTTAAATGAAGGGACTAAGATTTTTTCCGGACATTTGCCATCGTTCAGTGAAACAAGAAAACAAGAAAACAAGAAAATGAACGATGGCAAATGTCCGGAAAAATCCTGTTTCCTTCACAATCCTTCCATCGTCAAAAATAACCTTTAAACAAAGAAGGGACTAAGATGTGAGCACGATTTGGCATAAGATATTCTGGAGCTGCCGTTTTACTCGATTTTTGTATTGTGACCTACTCGTTGAGAGATTTTCCAAGATATTCCATTTTTAACAACAAAAAAAACGCACACTAACCGACAGAGGGGAAATTAAACAATGTATTATCCATAATACTCAGTATATAAATGTATGTTTTGACAGCAATAACGCTTTTGAAAATACGGTAGTATATTTATTGCTACGTGTTTTAACATTGTTTTCAACTTTTTTCTAAAATTATAGTTGAACTAACTGATATGGATATAACTGAATGATATTTATTCTTATAGATATAAAATAATATTTAAATTGTTTGTCAAGTGTGTTTGAATTATACTATTCAGTTTTAAATAGTATAATTCAATTTATGATGCGTCCTTAAAAAATAATTGGCTCTTAGCCGTCGCAAAATTACAATTTCACGGTTTTCTAATTTTTCCCGCTTTTGATTGGTATTCGAAAAATTAAAATAAATAAATAATTGTTTTTTAAAGTGGTTAATAGGTTGATATAATCTCTGACCATGTATATTTTATTACACATGCCGGATTTACGCAATATCAGTTCCTCTGCGTTGTTCGTACCACGATTTCAAATTAATTTTACTTTAAAAATAAACCTGTATTTTGAATGCCTAGAACCTAGTTTTTTTACTTAAGTATATTTGATGCATAGAATTTTTTTATAATTAGTAATGAACTGTTTTGTTTTTGAAATTTTAAGTAAACCACAGCAATGCAGTAAATATACTCATTGCAATATATATAATATAAATAATTATATATATATATATATATATATATATATATATATATATTATTTTATTTTATTGAAAAATTAATCGCAATATGGTTAAAACGTTTTATTACTATATTCCGTTGGAGTAATTATTCATCTCATCAATACGCTGATTTAGCACCCCCCAGATTCAAGGGGGTGCTAAATCAGCACATGAGCACGGTCAAGGCGCTGAATTAGGACCCCGTATTCCAAGGGGGTGTTTACTCAGGGCCTGGACACGGCCACTGTGCTGATTTAGCACCCCCTTTCGTGACGTCAAAATGACGTCAGTAGCGAGGGGGTGCTATGTCCAGGGGGTGCTAATTCAGGCGCACCCTTAAGCCAACAGAGGGCTCCTATAGTAAGAGGCCATCGGCTGAGCAACACCAGGGCTGTATTACCTTTCTTATAATTCCTTCGTTTTAAGCACTCTCTCTACATAGGCAGATACACTATTGTAGAGTCTGTCAAAGGCCATATTCCGAACTATGGTGTCCGGTAATAGTTGGCCCATGGCAATCTCGAGCCCTTTTCTTTTCCCACCGTCTGGAGAAGAATATCGTAGGGTTGATGTTGTCGTGCTCAGTATCCCCATAAGGAAATTCCGAGCTTACAAACTTACCCATCTTAAACAGGTACGCTCAAAAGTTGCCATGGTCGGTGAAGATGTGGGTCAGATAGAAATTTACCTGTCCGTGCTTTCCTTCCAGCCATTTATCAGATCTAATCAGCCTGGCCATCTAACGTCCTCTGCTCTCTAGCAGTCATCGTTCTTATCAGTTCCTCACTGGTGTGTACTCGAGTCTCGGAGTTACCACAGCGTTCCCCTCGTATACCCGCTTCCTTTCGAAAGCGATCAGGCCGATTGGGATGGCTCCGGGCCACCACGACGACAGTAGATTCTGAGTGCCCGTTTTGTCTGTTCTGCCGCCATCTTTTGTCTGCAGCACCCCAACGTTGAGCTTATATCTCGCACTCGTACAGGGGCACTGAGTGCGTGACCCACATGAACAGCCGCCGCTTACTCGCCACAGGTCCGCCGATATTGTTCATAAGTCGGCTCAAAGAAACGGGTAAAACCAACGCCTTGTTTGCCACACCAGAGACCTGGTCCCAGAATGTAAGCTTGGTACATATTACGTGTCACACACCAAAACGTCTCTCCCGGTAATCTCCCGATCCATCCGGCCCTGGACGGCTGACTCAATTCTCCATCTTCAAAATCAGGCCATGCTCACCTATCCAGGCAGAAACTCGTAGCATGACTCGGTCGAGCAATCATTGTGGCAATTTCGCTCGCGTATCCCACGTTTCCTCGTTCCTCTCAGGCATTTCCGTTTGAAGGATCCCGCCCTAGCAGTGTCAATAAGATTTTACCACCGCTTCTTACCACAAGGGGAAGGCCGGAGTAACCAACAATGGGTATACCCTCGGAAAAATATCTTATCCAAGTCCGGATCTCTGCGTCCATGTCGCCATTCTGGAGATTAACCCCCCTCCCCTCATTCATACAAATATTTAAGGGATATTTTAACTTGCGTTAAACTGGAAAGATGATCGCAGTAGAACCATGTCTCATACTTCGGAATCGTTTTTGTATGCTTTAATGTGTTAACTAAAACAGCTGACAAAAATCAGAACACAAGTTACACGCTTAGTAATTTTCCGTAATGACGAGTCCATCTGCAGCCTGCATGGGGTGACGATCACAAATATAGCCAGCCCGCGCTTCAAGCGAAATAGACAGCGAGTAGTGGCAATGCACGCCTACTGATCATCTCTTAGACGGCTAATTTGTCTTAAGATCGCTTTCGTTGTTGATGATAGTCGTATATTCATGACTTTTGTTAATAATGTGTGTCAATAGTTGTAGCAGTAACGAGAACATAACATGTATAACACAATTAGTTTTATGATTGTATTTCTTGCGACTATCTGTATTGTTTCTATCAAAAATTGTATTACACGTAAAAGATTTTAGTTTCATAAAAGCGGGTTTTTATAGTTGACCAGCCTATGAAAATAAAATAATTACTTATATATACCTTCTGACATTCGAAAGTTATGCAGTAACCAGTATAGTTGAATTTATAAAATCAAATGTTCACAAAAAATGTATATACACAATCAAAGTAAAGATATGTTGTATTTGATTTGAAGTTCGTATTCTTTTAAACAATTTTCCAACACTTTTTTGTGTGGATCCTCGCAAAGGCTAGTGGCCCACGTGGACGAGCAGAATAAGGCCTAAAAGGGATTTGGCCTCTCCTTAAAAACATATTTTACACAATAGAGCATTGCATTTCTTAATTACAGGAATAAAATTTAAATAAGTAATAAAAATATCAAAATAATTATTAGCAAGTAAATGTTAAGTTCATAATCAAATAACCTCAAAAACTCCATGCAAACTGTAAAATGCCTATCTTGTTTAAATTATATCACATTTGAAGTGGTTTTTATTTGAAGAGGCAAATAATTAAATAATTTAAAACCGTTTAACTTACATTTCTGTGCTATCAACTGATTATTATAGTTAACTGTTTTTTCTATCATTGTAAATGCGAATTGGAAGTTTAAAAAATCTGTGGTTATAACATTTTGACACTCTCTCACTGTCCGAGGCCCCAGATGATCCGGAATGCCATTTAAAATAAAGGTTCTATTAAAATTCTGAAGAGAACAAAATTCCCAGAAAACTGTGACATATTTTAGCCTTGACTCAAATATGCCATCAAAGCAACCCTTAGAGTCTAGCGGTTTACTACATAAAAAGCCTTAATTAAATCGAGACAAATAGTTAGTGCTCATTTGTCTCAACGGACTCCACTAGTATTATAAAAAATAAAGAAACAACAGAAATTATGAAGATATTATGATGAAACCCAAATTATTAACATACATTATTGGTTTCAGAAAGTAATATAGTACAGTAATGGGATTAAGTAATGTGCTGTATTAAAATACAGTAGGCCTAATGCACAGTAGATTGTACGTAATACAGGAATGTGCAATATCTAAAAGTGTTTTTGTAATAACTGAGAAATCGATATTAGGTTGAAGCTATTACGGTTAAAGTTTATATTATTTAGAACAAGGATAGCCTTACTAATCTTCAAATCAGGTGTCTTCCAAACTAAGTAATAACAATAAAGGAGTTGAACAAGAAAGTCAAGATATGGGAAAAAAATATTTGTTGACGATTTAAAAAAAACATGTAGTAAAACTCTTTTGAGAGATCTGAATGCATCCGGAGATTCATTTAAATGACTTTTGTGGAAATAAATAGAATTTAATATATTAATATTGAGAAAGATTGCAGATTTAGATTGCACATTGGTAAGATGGCCTGTTTGCTGGAAGAAGACAATTTAGATTTTAATGTAACAATGTTTCTGATATAGTTTAAATTTTTAAACTTTAAACTTTCTGGAAATCGTGTATGACGTTCCTGTTTGACAGAGATGATAATTTAAAATCTATAATTTTCTAGGTTGCCCGGAAGAAGTTCCTACCGGCAACAATCGAGTCCCTGGTATTGTCGGATTTACTCTAGCAAAAAGTACTTATGTTCAAACTTATTTAGTTTGTAATCAGTCTTTAATTTGGGCCATAAATCTGTAAAATATAAGAATCATGAAGTTATTGTCTGCTATTTCTGTTTTTATGGATTAAAACATTTGGCTTATTATACACTAATACTGTTTTGTGTATTAAAGGGAACGATTATAAGATGAAATAATATGCCCTCGGAGGCTGTAAAACTTGCAATGTTCAATGTCATCAGCATTTAAACATATTCCGTAGGAATGCTCCCGGACCCCAGCTTGACTGGAAGGTACGGAAAACTTCCTTGGTATTGGTCATCCTAGATACGCCTATGCATGTCGCACTACCTGAGCAAGGACCGAAGTGGCTGGCTCCTGACCTCCGCTGACGCGACCCATCGGCAGAACGAAGTCACACAACCCTCCGCCAAGAAATGTCCGGTGTTTCCCCGGACGATGAGCAAAGTCATTCCTGACGGTGTTGATCAATCTTCAGACAACCTCAATTGAGTAGAAGAAGATAGGTAGAGATTGGGTAAAGAGGAGACGATAATTGGAGAGAAATGGAAAAAAGGAAGTGCAAAGACCACTGGAATTTTTAGTATCGGAAATAAAAAAAGGTAGGCAAAGGAAAAAAAATAAGATACTATGGCAGGAGCATGTCACAATGACTCCTGTTCAGGTAACCCCGAGATCGCTGTCCATGTACTCATAAGTTTTATGAGCCCCTGGGGTACACTAATTATCACAAGCTATATCGTTTGTAGTACTACATTTTATGTAATTCCCTGATTAATGACCTAACCTAACCTAAGATGCTACAACAACGAACATTACCTCGAGCATTAAGAGTAACGAATTAGTGCCAATTTGTAAAAAAGAAGATAGGATTTGCTACCAACCATTTTATTACGAGTAGTTCCAATTCTTAGTAAAATAGAATCATGATCATTAAAAAAATGTATTTGTAGTTTAAATATTTAAAAAAAACTTATATTTATTTAACTAAAAATGAGCGAAAATTCCTATTATCTAGCACATGTAATGGTATGTTTTCCTTAATAATGTCATACTTGTTGTATATGTTTTGGTGTTGTCTTACTTTCTATATCTAAAGTTTTGTGGAAGACAGATAGTTCCCAATTAATTTTAGGTGTTTACATATTTGTTCATTTCCTGACTTACACTGTATACTGTACATTTTTCATCTTGAGATATTAGTAAAGAAATATCAGTGATAAATTTAATAGTGATGAAGTATCTCAAATGTATCTGAGAAATCATTTGAACGGGGCGGATTTAGGGATGGTTTAGACCTTTCAACCACTCAACCTCAAACTGGAGTCGGCTTACCCCAGTTTAAGAGATCTTTACTGCTTAGATTTTTAATAATTTGTGGTCGAATAATCTTGTATACTTTCTTAAATGAGACTGAGAACATAAATCGTTAATGAAGACAATCCTAAAATATATGAAAGTCTTAGTCTTCTTCAAAATTACGTTGAAACTAAAAGTAAAAGAGAAAGTATTCTGTAAGATTAAATACGTTATTTGTGTAACTGAGAACAGTTGTAGCATTAGTTAATTGGGTGCACAGTAAGCCAGGTGTGTTATCAACGTGGCCGCGTTGATACCTACATTGTTTCCGAGAAAACTCATAAGAATATAATGGCTTGTGAGTTCTTATCAGCACCGGATGCGTTAAGTAAACTGTGTTCTCGGTATTCGTGATGTATAGAAACTGCTGAGTTTATAGTCTTTCTCCAGTACAAGAGATAGAGTTTCCTGTCTAATCTGTCCTGACATGGGACAACAAACGCTCTTCTCTTCCGTCCAGACAGGTTATACTGGACATTACATGTACGAGTATATTACATTAACAAGACAAAAACATATTAAAATTATATTTACTACAAAAACATATATCCTATATGCTGTATCATATTAAGAAAAATCATGGTATACGGTTTGTTAAAGGAACATATAAAATAGTATATGTTATTAATTCAAATCAAGTTATTAATTTAATTTGTTTCACAAATTCTAATCCTTCAATAACCTACATGATTTACTCGATTTTATAATAATCCAACAATGTCATAAGTTTACAGGAAAAAGTACAATTAATAGTAATATTACGAATGCTTTACAGCCATATTAAAAGTCAAATCAGGCGATACATTTTGAATAAATTACATAAAGTATTCACTAAAGGAAACGAACAGATCTAACATGGTACTAATTAGCAGTTACTTATAGATGTTCTATCGAATGGAAAGCATCCAACTGCGTTTATAAATGGCTATCTTTAAATTTTAACACTGCATTTAAACTTATAAATTGAATTTTCTACTACAATATTTTAATCAAAAAGATAAAAAAGACTATTGTAGCCTTGCTCTAATTTTAACCGACCTAGTACCTTATAATAAATGATTATACGATCATCAAACAACAGAATAAAAATATCCCTAAATTCTGTGTAACTTGTAAAGCAAATTGTTTTTAAATCACAATATGTTGATTGAGTATACTCAAAAAAGGGAAATACAAGAGTTTTAAAAACAGTTTATTGAACTGGTTGATACATTGATTACTTTTCTTGATATATACTCAACTTGATCCGTCAAAAAAACGTATTAATTATTCTTGGGCTTGAATTTTTAAACATCTATATGATTTAATACCGTTATATTAATTGATATTGGTAAATTGTTTTCCACAGTATAACTTTCACAACATTCAGGAAGTTCCTAATATCGCAGATTTGTATTTGGACGTAGACCTACCTACTGAGGTTTAAACAATGACTTTTACTCTGTTTGAAAACACAAGATAAATTGTCATTGGTTAAAGCAATTATCTCATTAATATGATTTACAATAAAATCTTAAATATGACTGCATGTTAACTGCATAAAACATTATATTACTAAAAATAATTGTTTTAAATCTATTTTATTTATATAAAGACATATGGATCTCTAAGTTAGAACAACTAGGCTACCCAGCTAGCCAATCAGTGAGAAAAAAATCCATTGCTATTTTTATTGTACTAAGCTTTTACTTCCTAATTTTATTAACCAGACATAACCACGACCATTGAATAACACTATCACTAAAGCACCAATACTGCAATACAAAAACTAAGAGTTCATTATGTACGCAATCAAATGCACCGTGACATTAAATACACGAATAAAATTTTAAATCTCAAAATGACTAGGTCTAGTTACTTATATTTTATTTATTAAAGATTTCACCAGTGAGCTTTATCATTGCTGTTTGAGTACTGTAACAATATTTATATCTATACTCAGATAATTAAAAAGGCATTATAATCATTTACATGATAGTTGATAAAATTACTTATCCATTATTGTTTCCTAGAAATCACGTTATGTATGCAATCCTGTAATTTTTAGTCTTAAGAAGTCTTCCTTTTTGACAATGGTAGAAGAGTGCATTTTCATAACGACTAGGATAAAAGTTCAACTAATTTGGACGTAATAAAACATTCTTTGGCCTGAAATAAATAAAATAAAACTAATAATAACAATAGTCTAACAATTTTATATGAATTCCATCAAAAAAAACTAGTTTTATTCTACAATATGCCAGTCATTGTTTTATAAATAATACTGCCCCAAAGAAGGAAAAATAATTCTTTCTCTGAGATAATAACAATACTGACTTATTTAAATTTGAAATATTTTAATCTTAAGGATCACGTAATTCTGCAAGCAATACTCAGTTAAAATTTGGTCTATAGTATAATATTCTTTGAAAGCAATAAATAAAGACTAATTAATTTGAACACCGTATGAAACAATTGCTTGATTATTTTTTAGCTCCCTAATATTAATTACTGTATCCTTACAAAATTTATACTAATTTAAAGTACCGTGCGTTCAAAAAATTTCCCTAGCATTTCAGGGATATTTTTATTTAGGTTATCTACTTACAATATATTATATCCCTTATAACGTTTTATTTTTATTTAAATACAAATGAGTTTCCAAATTTAACTCGTCATATGAAATTAATTATAATAGGACAAGTCAGTTATGTGTCAATATTATTATAATATTATAATGTCAATAATTATTTCATCTGCTTAAATACTTTGTTACATTAATGCCCATTCAACATCCAGAACCTGGTCGATGGTTGGCCTCAACGGCTAAATTGAGAGATTATTATTCTTAACGGTATTTAACAGATATAGTTTTTTCTTAAAAACTACAGAATAAAAACTGAAAAGATTGAAGTCTTCCACAAAATATTAAATACGACAAAAATTCAGCTATTATTTTAAAATCATGCAAAATATATTACAATTTTAATTAAAGTGAATAATCCAATTTAACAGTATGACATTTACCTTACAGACATTAAATATAATCATAACTATGTTTCCAGCATACATATGTCGTTATATACTTGTGTGTTACTTCCTATTAGTTTATTTGAATAAAGACACTAAACCACTAGCATCCATTCACCAAAGAATTATCAAAACTAGTGAAATAATTTCTGTACGATTGTTTATCTATTTTTGGCAAAACAATCCAACAAACTATTATATATGTAATTAAAATATATCAGTTTAGTAATTCATCTACAGTCAAAATCAGTGCAAGGTAATGGTAAACAGATTCGTAAGTGGTGGTGGAAGATTATTTATATCTATCTATTTTCCAGAAAGAGAATAGTTGGTACATTTTAGGCGGTAGTAGCTACCCCGCATAAAGAACAGTATCATTATTGTTTGTGTAAATGATAAGTTCAAGTAGAGATCAGCCATTTCATTTGTGTGAATTATTACGAATCCTAATTAGTATTCACATCCAGTACGTATAGTATTATGCAGTATTTTCACAAACCCAAAATAATTGCTAATAACTAATTTCGTCGGAGGTTACAAACATTAAATACGCCTTTAATTACTCACTTAATATTCTAAATTTTTAGTATGTCGTTCTTCAAGAGACATACCACAATTGCTGAAAAATAATGTGTTTGCTGTCATTATTGTTTGCATAATGATGAATTAAAGTGGAGATAGTTTAAAGTTTAAACAGAAATTTTTTCTCCATTTTTTTATTATTATTATTCACAAAAATCGTTAAATAATTTTCTTTTACTCGAATACATTGCTGAATACTATCCAAACAGTAAAAAAATATTTCTGTGGTAATATAGGTGTACATTTTAGTATGTTTTAATCTGATAAACGTTCGATGAGATGTTTAGCGTGTGAGGTCGCTGCGATCTTCTTTATACAAAGTAAGCTTGTGGACAACTAAGTCTTCATGACTTTTACCTGCGAATGCTGAACTGTAGAATTGTAGGTCCACGAAGGTGGCTGACGTCACGTTTCTAGCAGGTGAGGCAGTGAGTCCTCGCCAACAACGGTGGTCTACCAGGGGCGTAGCGAAGGGGGGGGTCCAGGGGGTCCGGACCCCCCCCCGAAATTTTAAGACATATTAAAAAATAAAGCATGGAGCAGGAGAAAAAAGGAGAGTTATCATTATTCTTGTCTACAAACATTAAATTGATTGATGTAATTGATTAAAGTGACTGTTGTTAAAAATATAATTGTCCTTTCGTTTAAATCATAAAGTAGCAAACGATACTTTTGGGCTCGGCCTTTCGGATAGTGTAGTGTAATCATGGTATTTCTATAGGGCGCGGTCACGTGACGTCGCAAAGTAACCTGAACCGTAACACGGCGAACAGTTTAAATTAGCGACCACTTCGTTCAAATTCGTCTTGGGGACGTAAAATGGCTGCTTAGAATTAAGTTACGACGTTGATTTTAGGTGTCATTAAACTGTAGACGTGTATATAATTATCGAAAAAAATATATAAAATCACTTTCGGTCGGAAAATACACTTGAAAAACACTATTGATTAGAACTTAACTAATTTGGACTTCAGTGATAGAGGTAAACGTGGTGTTTTCCATTGAGTTAGGACGACGATTTTTACTATCATTAAACTGCACACTGTACCTATATAATTATCGAGAGAAAAAAATCACTTCCGGTCGGTAAATACCAAAGAAAAGCTCTCTACAGATTCATGTTTTGACGATTTTGGATTGCACTGGTTGAGTGGTTGAGGTAAAAGTGGTACTTAGAATTATGTTAGGAGGTTGATTTTAGGTATTAATTCAACGCCGACTAATACATATATAATTGTCGAAAACAAAACAATAAAATCACTTCCGGTCGGAAATACCGAGGAAAGTTCAACTGATTCCAGTTTTGACGATTTCGGATTTCACTGGTTGAGTCGTTGAGATAAAAAAGGTAGCCTACTTAAATTTATGTTAGAACAGCGAGTTTAGGTATCAATTGAACGCCGACCAATTCCTATATAATTATCGAAGAAAAATTGAAAAAAATCACTTCCGGTCGGATAATACACCGGGAAAAACTCTACTGAAGAAGTTCCGACTACTTTGGATTTCACTGGCTGAGGTATTATTTCATTTTCCTTAGTATATTCCGATCGGAAATGATTATTTTTGTTTTTTTTTCTCGATAATTATATATTTATTAGTCGGCATTGAATTGAAACCTAATACCAATGTCCTAACATAATTATAAGTACCACTTTTACCTCAACCACTCAACGAGTAAAATCTAAAATCGTCAAAACTGGAATCTGTAGAGCTTTTCTTCAGTATTTACCGACCGGAAGTGATTTTTTTCTCGATAATTATATAGGTAGTAGTGTTCAGTTTAATGATAACAAAAAAATCGTCGTCCTAACTCAACCAAAAATACCACGTTTATCTCAATAACTGAAGTCCGAAGTAGTTGAAGTTCTAATCATTAGAGTTTTTCAGGTGTATTTTATTTCCGACCGAAAGTGATTTTTTTCCCAATAATTATATACTCGTCTACAGTGTAATGATACAAAAAATCGTCATTATAACTCATTCATAAATGCCTCAATCAGTGAAATCCAAAGTAGCCGAACTTCTAATCTGTAGAGTTTTTCGGTGCATTTTCCGACCGTTAGTTTGATCTGTACCCGAGCAACGCTCGAAAATTGCCCTCCTTTTCTAAAGGGTATTCGGCCGCCAGTGGCCCAATGTCCCCGAAGGGGTATTTCATTTTCTCCACAGAATATAGTTGTGTCAATTATAAGCTTGAGTGAAGCTCTGTTTTGTTCTTTTTCTTTCTTATCCGTTGAATCCAACATCACTTTGGTGCCTTCTACTCGGCCAGAATCGAACTTCGTAAGGTTTCTGTAGCTATACAAGAAAATTTGTAATACTAGAGATGGTGTGAGAGTTGAATTTGCCTATTACATCTTTCCACTTTCTATAAGGCGTAGTTACTAAAGCTCCATATTTTTGGTATTTACCTTTTACCAGTGAACTCATTGGCAAATAACACAGAAAACGTCCCCCGGATCCCCCGATTTCGGACCCCCCCCCCGAACGAAATTTCTGGCTACGCCACTGGGTCTACCGATCCTACTTTCCACCTGGCAGTACATTAATGTTTATACTTTAACACTCTTCACTCTAGTGATGCTTCCACTTTATTCGTATAGCGCATTGCTAAGTTGGTAAACATTAACAACAGTTTACTCAAACAAACATTTGAGCAATATATGAAATGGAATTCTAATCAATTGTGATTACTTTAAAAAAGAAACTTAACAATAATATGTTACTACCTGAGTAATAAAGCATAATATTAATTAATTATTAAGTAAACAATATACAATATTTTTGCGCTATAATGATATGTCTTAATGCAGTAATTTAGAATAAATTATCCGTTTTTCTATTTGTCGAGTTTATATAGTTGTCCTAATAACAAAGAAGGTAGGAGTGCGCCACACCAAGTATCGCGTTACAGGCATCGCTGACGTTTTATGCATATTTTTCCATTCTTGAGAATTACGAGTATTATGGACGGACATACGTGTAGACAGGTGGTCATATAGGGTAGGCGGTGATGAGTATTTTACATCTACCCATCAGACAAAAGGGGAAATTGTGCCAGGCTACTAAGTGATAGACTTCAATGACGCTCAACCAAAGCTCATGGATGGACATGCACCATCATAGAATTTATTCTTGTCTGTATAGCAATGAAGTTTCATACAAATGATCCCACATTAGTAATTCCTTTGTTTGACTGACGCCATTAGACATTTGTTATTATATTTAATAATATATAACATGTAATGTAATATACTGAAAGACAGGCGATTGATTATTTTAACTCACAGCTGTAGTTTAGGTATCAAAACACCCATTCCAGTATTACAGTGTGAGCACAATCCCTTGTCAACAAAAGAAACCCGTGAGTTGGACAAAACAACCCAGGCAGTGACCATGGACCCAGTGTCCGACTCTTGAAGAAGGAAGCAATGGGGCGATAGTTTTACGGCATGAACCTACAATTCGTTTACCGACTTCTAGTGAAAACAGTTATCATTATCGTTAAACTTTAGACCTGCAAGAGCTGAATATTTGCAAATTATATTCAAGAAGTCTTATTTTTTATCGGATAGAATGCTTAATATGCCACATAAGCCATGGATACTTATTCATTCAGAACACATTTATAGACTACATTTTAACTTATTATTCATTTCAAGATGGAAACGTGTCATTTCATTCATTAAACCTATTACCGATGTCTCTCGGTTTTATCTTATCGAGAACTAAAGCACGGCGCCCACTGCGACCGGCTCGGCCCAGCCCAGCTCGGCCCGGCCTTTTTGTGAAGTCGAAATACACGCAATCAAATGGACACCCGCCCCCTGCGACCGGCCCGGTCTTTTTGTAAAGTCGAAATAAACGCAATCACATGGACACCCGCCAACTGCGACCGGCCCGGCCCGGTCCGGGCGGACTCGGCCCACACGGCACCGGCACAGTCGCCCCAAGAGCCGAGCAAGGCCGGGCCGGCCTAGCCCGGGCCGGTCGCAGTGGGCGGGTGTCCATATGATTGCATGCATTTCGATAAGGCCGGAAGGGAGGTGATGGTATGGTGGGTTGGGGATACCCCTTCTACATGGTCTCCTTTATCTGTCGAGAGTTTTTCCATTCTCCGAACGTACCCTCAGCAGTGCAGGTCGTTTTATTGATCCCTTTTATAAAAAATGGCTAATTTTGTCTATTCAGAAGAAATCTTGTAAGAAATCTGGGAATAAATGAGCAAATTCACTACATCCTCCCCTTTATATATATATATATATATATATATATATATATATATATATATATATATATATATATATATATCGTGAATCCAGTACGGTTCTCTTTGGATTAGCTCATAGCAAACTACACCTATCATAATGTCTTCTTCGTCAGAACTTGTATCTTCGCAACTTAACATGTTTAGTACACCACGAGTAGAAGTAGTTACAGTGATTTCGCAACGGTATATCAACGTAGTGTGAAGTTGGAGAGAGACTACTGACTGCGCTGGTGCAGATGGAGTAGATATCACCGCGTTGACGTAGGTGACCGGGCCAGGCCGGTCGCAGTGGGCGCCGTGCTTAATCCGAGCTCCGTTTCGCCTGACCCCTTTGCACCTGTCATATCAGATAAGACACAACCATGACTATAACTTTGCATATTCTTCTTAGAAGTTGAAGAACAATATAACTGCTTCATTGGTCTATAACATACATGTATAGGTCTTCTTGTGGAGCTAGGACTAAGAAGACGGCTTATATCTGACTCAGTTTCTCATTAATTTGTTTTCAAGATCACTGTAGATTTATCATATATTTAATTCACTGGACTATTATCCTTTCAAAACACCTTTTTACTTTTGACACATACACATAGCACTTCTGGTTGAAGCAATAGACAACATTTACTGACAACTCATCACCCTCAATATTATTCCTACTAATAAAATCCCCCACATATAACTCGAATAAACCGTTTACTATAAAATAAACAAAATGGTACATTTAAAACACCCCATTGTGATGTATGAGAAAGAGGGATAGGGAGACGTATGGTTTATTCACACCTTCATCCCCAGCACAAGTTGGACACTTATTTGCCAAACTTATTTTTATAAAAATTTGTGTCCCTTCCAATATATTTATTTGCGCACTCTTGTACATAAACACCTCACATATCTCTGCATAAACTCACCAATAAATTTCACTATAAGAATTTCATTTTCTGCCTTTATGCTACCCGGTTCATATGAGCTTTCAGCAGAATGCTCCGATGCCTTTCTCAGGCATTGACCCAATCGACACCGGTATACATACCTTGATACTATAACCCACCTGTGAACGTAGAGGTTTAAAAATTTTAAACTTAAAATTGGTTGAGATTTAAAAGAAATACCTATGGTTACAGATTTACCCAGAGAAGAGAAGGGGTTGTCTTTGTTTAATGCTGCCTCTTACACCGCGCAAAGAATCCGTCGTGTCGGAAATATCATGAAGGCGCTCACGCCTCCCCCCCATTCAGGAGGGCGTTTTGTAAAATCTGCTCACTATAACGCCAAAGCATTACACTGCTAAGGAAGAAGTATAGGTATGTCATATCTGATGCCTTTGGTTTCTAATTCACTGGCCAAATTCTTCGTCAAAGTAGTCTCGTGCTGAGATGTTACAAAGAAGTGGAGTCGTACTACACAAACAAATAAAAACAGCCAAGAGTTTGGATCGTGGCCATAACAGCAAAGATGGCATGCTTGTCTAAGCTTCTTGGTCGCGAATGGCTGCGCAATTGGTTTGCAATCTACCGGCATTATTTATTAGTAAAAACGGTTTCTATCTCAGAAACTATGTCCTGAGCAGATTTACTTAAACGTGTAAATTCAACTGTCTGTCGATTATGAACTTTTCAGTCGATGAAACTAACTGATGAATGAATTACGCCATGAATCAATCGGACACAGTAAACTCGATTGATTAATTCGGTGCAACGCTGTCAGTTCCACTGTCGATGCAATCTACATAATTCGGTTCTACACCATCGATATTTGTTATTCGTTGTCAGCGATTAGTGATGCGCGATTTCGAGATGTTGAAATTTCAAATTGTCAGTTTTCGAGATACTCCAATTACAATTTTCAAATGAATCCATTTGAATGAATTCATCGTTTTGCTGGACGAGCTGCTGCTGCTGCAAAAGTCGTAATTAAATATCCGTTGTTTGATATCAGATTAAGACTTGCCACTTTAATTTTGTAAAGAAAATTACTGTACCGTCAAAGATGTATACACATGATATTGTAAAAAAACCTTTCATTTCAACCTACTGTGCCTGCGTTCCAGCAAATTAAATATTTTTATTGATTAGTTTAATTACAAAAGACAAACGAAATACGCTAAGATAAAAAATAGATCAAATACTTTCTTTGAATCGAATGGAAGTCTTTAAAAAATTGAGAGTTTAGTTTTAAAACTATAGGTTTTTTTTGTTTTAGTAAAACATTATTTGTTTTATAAGTATCGTGGCTTAATCCAGGTTAAATAAGCCATACAATGTCACATTAATTAATCATTATATTAGTAGTGGTTTTATAATTATATTAGGTATGTTTTTACTTTAGAAATATTCCACTTTAATACGGAGGCTACTAGTATACATAATGCCACTTACTTTATGATACACTATCAAGAGTTCTTGAATTGAGAACAAGTATTTATGGAACTGTTTAGTATTATATTTCTTACTTTTATATTCAAAATACTGTGTTTCATTTGTATCTAAATATATTTATTTATTTATTATCAACGGTCAGTGCCATTTACAGAAATGTACAAACAAGCAACTAGTACATACTACAAAAGTACAAAGTACAACATAAAGTTAACAGCAATATTTACTAGATAGCTTCAAGATGGATATAAATAATTTCCAACAAATAATTATTTCAAATACATAAATAGTAACAACAAAGAATATAAACTAAGCAACAATCAATAAATTAACTCTAACAACAATTGACTTCAACCAACCCAACAACAATACTGATATGTAGGTATATAAATGCTATTAACTACAATGGGACCAACTAGCATTTGATCTAAATACATTTTAAATGCTATGCCTAAGAACAAAAAGAAGAGAAGAGTAGAAAAAGAACAAGTAGAAAATTTCTTGAATAATCACGAGTGTAATATGTTTTCCTTGAAGGTAGTGGGTGAAGAGCCAAAGAAGTCGGCCTGTGCTGAAACAGAGTTCCCATGTCTCAGTAAACGAGGGATGATACTGTGGTAGCCGTAGCTGGTTAGCTGATGTGTCTCTCCAAAGAGGTCTCTTGACCTGGTGCCTCCGACTGGAACACGCAGATCCACCATGCCGAGGAGATCGGGGCAGTCGATACTACCATTTAGAAGTCTGTGCAGAAACATCAGGTCCAGATACCTTCTTCTTGACTCCAGCAGGGGCAGTCCAAGAGCATCCCTTAGCGTTGTCACCGGAACCTCCCTATAGTTAAATCCCAGCCGGACTCCAACTGCCTTCAAAAATCTGATCTGAATTCTTTCCAGTAGGTCACAATGGTTTTTCTGGAAAGGAGCCCACACCACGGACGTATACTCCAGATGTGATCTGACCAGCGAGATGAAGATATGTCTCAATGAGGGAACAGAAAGACCATCACGTGAGGCTCTTATGACAAATCCAAGGGAAGCGTTGGCTTTTTTAGAAATATGTTGCAAGTGCTCCCGAGGGTCAAGATTAGGTACCATTATTATTCCAAGGTCCTTTGCACTCTCCACTCGCTTCAGATGGGCACCTCCAACAGCATAACCATACTCAAGAGCTGACCGAGAACGTGCAAATGTCATCACAAAACATTTGTCGGGATTCAAGTCCATGTCATTCAACACACACCATTCTACAAGACCATCCAAGTTATTTTGCAATCTACGGCAATCATCAGGACCAGTTATCTCAACAAAGACTTTAGCATCATCTGCAAACAACAAGAAATTAGTTGAAAGCCTATCGCCCACATCATTAATAAACAGGCTGAACAAAAAAGGTCCCAGGAGTGAGCCCTGAGGTACGCCTGACAGAACGGGTATCGGTTCAGAAACTGCTCCCCCAAACCGCACTTGTAGATGTCTATTTCTAAGGTAGGACTCAAACCAGTCAAGCAAAACACCATGGATCCCAAAGGCCTCAAGTTTTCTGATCAGGTGGACGTGGCTAATACGATCAAAAGCCTTAGAGAAATCCAGGCTATATTAATTAATTGACTGCATGAAACAATTTAAATGATACTAGATCTCGTGCGTTCGTTTCAATATTTCGAATGCAAACTGATCATTCGAGCTGCGTTAAATGCTCTGACAATCGAAATGTTTCGATTGCAATCTCTCGCAATCGTGCATCAGTACCAGGGACAGACGGAGCTTTATATACCAGGTAGTTAGGGTGGGGGAAGTCGGTAAAAGTCAGTCTGGAGCGTTTAGTGTGAAGAAAATGGTTAGTCGTCGTCAGAGGAGTTGGGTCGAAAGTCTGAGTTGTTGACGTCTGTTGATTATGTGATATATTTTCTAGTTAAGTAGTTTTACTATTAATAGAAATTTTAATACAGATTTTAAAATGGGAAATAATCATAGTCGAGAAGGATCTCCGAAACACGGAATTTCAAGAAACAATTCGGGATCTGACCTACAAGAAAAGATACCTTCCCAGCTTTTGCCTATAGACAAATTAGCGAAGGTAAGGATAATTCATTACTAAAAATTTTGTACTTCACATTCATCATTGGTAGATTAAGAGTTATCTCATTGGAACAAAAGAATAAATTAACTAATTGCACTTAACCCGAGCTCTGGCAGTCAGGAAGCCTATGTTAGCAGGACCATTATTGCCGCTTTGCAAACTAAATTTTAAAAAATCAATACAAAATACAGTTTTTATACTACCCTACCATGGTGTATACTTTTATCTTCAAAAGGAGTTGATCTCTGGTAATTTAGCCCACCAATCATTCAAAGTTTTTGCCAGACTTGATCAAGGAAAGAAATAAAAATTGAATCAATGAAATTAACATTTTTTACACTTTGTAAAATATACAACAATTTTTTCCCACAAAGTTCACTACATGCCAGTATTTCAGGAAATCATGTTTTTAAAGAATCTTCAAACAAAATTCATGCATTTATGAAATACATTTATTTATGTAAATGTTTTTTAACAGTAAATTACAACAAATTCTTTAACAACCCACTTTGAACATTTCTAGTAATATCAGCATTTAATATAGTTAGTTATTATAGATATATTACGTATGAAGAGAATCTATTAGTGCATGATATAAAGTAATATTTAGGCCTATTGAAGTTATTCATATGACATATTTTTGTATTGTCTTTGTTAATGCCAGTAAGTCGCATCATGTTTTAATTAACTTGAATATATCTTGTTCACTTTTATTTTTTGCACGTATAAAATAAGTATATAGGTCTAGTCATATATATATTTTCTTTATTGACTAGACATTGCTGTTTGTTAAAATAAATAAATATAGTTCACTCCAACAATTTCACATCTTTTTGTGTTTTAATTTTATACTAGAATTTGTATGAATAAAACATATAAAAATTAATGTTTTTTGGGCAGTCATATATAATTTTATTGTTACTTTTAAATAATTCCATAACAGGATACTTGGAGTGCATTGTAAATATGAAAATATATATCATTTACGGAAAATGTGTCAGTTTCATTCTATTTGAGTATAAACTTTCACAAATGAATTTTTTACTATGAAGTAATAACTTAACATTAAGTGAGAAACTTTAATTGCACATATATAACTAAGTTCAGCTGGCACAGTATTACCAACAAAATGGAGATACTCTTTTAAACAAATTGTCTTAAAATTGAATAAAATTTACCAATATAGTTATAACTTTGTAAAACTGTTCATTATTAGTATTTTAATAAGTATTAGGTGTATTTAAATTGTTAAAAAATATATATATATATTTTGTGAGTGTCCTAAAAATATAGAATGTTGGGATCATATTAAACTCTTACTTTTCTGAGGATTACATTTTATTATTAGGACTTTCTACATCAATTGTTTCCTGATGCTTTCTTATTCACTTTCTAAGCATTTCCTGTTTGAAGAATCAACAAATAATGTAAAAGAAAAAATTTAAGCAAACCTACTTTTTATGGATTTGCGACATTTTGCTGTAGCTTATACGTTGTTCTCTCTCTAAAATCTTTCTTTGCAACATATTGAGGGGTACTGATGTTGTTGTAGTAGTCTAATTGTAAAGAATGACTGAATATTCCACAAGTTCTGATCACTAATGTCTCTGGCCAATAGTGAAGGCTGCAGCAGTTGGTTGCAGTCCTTCATATGTTAGCTGGTAAGATTTCGAGGGATGTTTTTCATCTGCAGTAGTAGAGGCAGTAAGTATTATAGTACGAAAATGAATAACATTCCTCGAGATCTATCAGCTAACATGAATATTCCAGAAGGTTCGATTATGAATGCCTCATGCAGATAGGCAGTGTGGACCATTAATAATGATTGACTCACAACTAAAAGCAGACTCACATTATGTACGTATGACCTTGACATTGCAGATAAGTGTAAAATGCACCTGTACCTGCTTGAATGGTTCTGTAAATTGACTTACCAATATTCCACATGTCAGTATGAAAATATTTAAAGTGACAGCGGAATAGTATAAGCGTATTAACATTTTTTATACATGATTCTTTATTTTTAAAAATAGGCTACACACAAGAATTTCAAATGAAGAAATTAGCCTAATTTAAAAACTATTTTTAATACCGTGCAACTTAAATAATTCTAACCTCAAGAGTAAAGTAAAAATTGTGATTATCTACAAGTATGAATTACATAATACACAAGTGTTTAAAAAGATGTTGAAAAAATAATTTATTTCCATGTAAGCTGATATTTGTAGACTACAAAAAAAAATTAGTAATATAATGTCAAATCTTAAAATCCAAACTTTTGAAGGGCTGAATAGCTGTGTACAATATTTTAACATGTACAATCTGAATAGTAACAACTATTTTAAAACCAATTATATATTTTTTTGGAACCGAACACCTGTTAAAACTTTGTTCAAGACAGATCTTGATGACGGCTTACTACAGGGTTTTATTTTCTCATCTGTCCTATGGTATTACATTATGGGGCAGTTGTGGAAATGCAGTTTTTCTGAAACTTTTCAGAGTACAGAAAAGAGCGGTCAGAGCGATCCTGAAATTGAAAATTGGGGAATCGTGCAGGAATAAATTTAGGGAACTTGAGTTTTTGTCACTGCCCTGCTATACATATTTCAGGCAATAATATATTGCCGTTCAAAGTGTGTGCTAATGCAGGGTAGACACCTTCATAACTACAATACTCGAGGCCGGGAAAATTTCAGAGTTGCCCAACACGGACTAAAATCTTATGAGCGCTATTTAATATTAAATGAGTTTATGAACATGAAATATGATCGGGCATCTCTCACTGAGTGTTGACATGTCTATTTCTGGTGTTGAAATTATTTATGGTGAAATTTTAGATAAACATTATTTAGTTTTCTTTTATAACTTTCTAGGTATAACAGTTGTTTAAATAAAACAATTTAAATATTAATATAATTAACTGGTAAGTCTATAGAGTTACTTATTTATGACGATTGCTATACAGATTTAGTATTTGTTCTCTGAAAATAAAAAATTGTAAATTGTTAATAATGTTAATGTAAAAGTAGGTAGTTAAACATTTATATTGAATAAAACTGGGATGATCATTTTATTCATTTAAGCTACAATATTTATCAGTAAAAATTCACTAAAGAGTCTTTAGTTACTACCAGGTAAATGATAACCAAAGTATTTTCCCATTAAAAAGCGATTTAGTTAATTATTAGCTGTTATAACGAGATCTGTAAACTAAATAACTCTTATCGTCTTTAGAGTTCATTCTTTTCTACAATTGCACAGTATGATATCACTGAAAGAGGTTAGACAAGGATAATACTATGTAGGCCACCAATTACATTGTCCTTTTAATTTTTTTTATTTATGTTAGAAAAGCATTAATATCTCCTTCTATAAAATTGAACTTTAAAAATTGTTCGAGCTGGGTACAAAAGATTTAAATTATTGTTATTACAACAAATTGCCCCACTAAATGCCTCATTTAAGATTGATGCATAAGTAATCACATCATAAAATTAAACAAGTAATAAGGCCTTGAGGGCTAGTAAATCCTACAGTCTTGTCACAAGGTTGTTTAACTGAATTAAAAGTCCTCAAAGTTTACAAATGTTCAAAAGTTAGTTGGGTTTATGGAAAGTTTTAATCACCTTATTTATCATTATATACCATAGCGTGTTTTGTTTTAAATAATTTTTAATCCTGCATGGATCAAGCTGGGGTTGAAACATCACAGAAACAATGGAAAAAATACTTTACATGTAAAACTTTAATGACACAGTGCCTTAACCGTTTCCTACTGACATGTAAAAAATAAGAATCCTTTACCACAGTCCAGCATGAAATATAGTTGACATGCCCAACTCTCCATAGAGCGACGACAACTATTTAAGTGACACTCAGGCTGAATGAACTGGGCCAATGTAAACTATTGTTGATACAAACACAATTTTGTCTTATGGTCTCTTACAATAATTAGGTCTATGTTATCGGACCTTTTTGACGATCTAGAAAACATTTCTAGAAAACAGGATTTAAAAGAGCATCCAAATAGTGTGTAGTTATCTGTTCCGTGTTGTATAAATTCCGAATGAAATTGGTAGTCAAAAACACGACTATAAAAATTTGTTTACTTTGTCAACTATAGTTGACATCGGTTTATGAGAAAAGTAACATACTTATAAACATTGCAAGGTATAAACATAGCGTAGACCAACGTCACCTATAATTGTTGTAAATTAAATTATAATTGAATAATTATACAAACAAAGCAAACATTCTTTTAAATTAAATCAGTTAAAAAAGAAATAATTAGGAAATATAAACATAGTATGCTTTAGAAAAACCTTATAGAACACAATTATAACTAGTCTATTGACTGCATGATTAATTAAAACATTATTTTAACCTATTTTTCTAACAATCGGTTAGATAAAAGGATTGTACAGACATGTAACTCTTAAAAATGTTATGTCATATTTTTACAGTTATGGAATCAAGACCAAGAGTAACAGATTAGCAACCATATAATTTTTTCAGGTTTTTAATGATTTTTTCATTTTTGTTTCAGTTACTTACACAAAAGACATTAGAAGAAGACTCCATTGAAAATGGGATCTCTGTTTCAACTTTTACGGTAAGTTTCTGTATTATTATGATCTTAAAAGCATGTTGAAATATAAAAATAATGGAAAATGATTTATGGTTTTTTTGTGTGTGAATAGACAGCCAATTAACCCTTCTACTGTTACTGGATAACCTTTATTGAGAGGCCGTTTTCCTGGTTATGCAAGTGCATTTTATAAAAATAATACAAAGAATACTTTACAGTTTTCTATCAATTATAAATTATTGTTATAATGATGTAGTTTTTATGGGAAAAATATGTAGGCTAAGGTTATTTAGTAAAGTGTATTTCATAAAAAAAAATTTGTTTCAAATTTGTATTTTGTGAACAATATTAGGTTTAACCCTTCCCACGCGGAATTTATCTTTCAATTTTGACTCATAACGCGTAATTAACTTTAAATGTTTTTTTTTTACATTTTACCAACTCTAATTTTTTTCATTAGTGGTGGCTTTTAGGAATAAAAAAATAATACAGTATCACAAAATAATCAGACCCCTATATTTCTTAATAAATTTTCAAATTTTACAAAAAGTCGTCAGGATTCGCCATTGCATAGAACAATATGGGCCTATAACGACACAACAAATAAAGTAATAACAAAATAAAAAGATAATATAATGCTAAATACAACAGCAACACGAACAGTAAATAAGGAAATATGGCAAAACAGCGTTAAACACTAAAATATGCCGTGCCGGGATATATCCGTTTACCGCGTAATGGTTCGCCGCAGACTGAGGCTAAATCATGCCACGAGGACAAAGCCACGCCCCCCCACCACTGCGACGCGCCAATGAGGTTCAAACTGTAACATCTGCTTTTCGGAACAAGTATTCAACACTCCCTTGAACTCTAGCGGATTCCACGGCAACTACAATTTATTAAATAACACAAAATAGACTTTGAAGGATATATCCGTTTACCGTGTTTCGGTCAAAATCAGTCCTAACGGATATATCCGTTTGCCGCGTGGGAAGGGTTAAATTTTTTTTGTTAAAAATATTTCAATGTATACAAATTGATCAGTATGTTTTATAGTTTAAAAATATATAATATGTTGGGTTTGCATAATCAAACCCAGAAATTTTGGAGGTTGGTTTATATAAAATTTAATTTTTGCTCTGCATATGATGTAAGCATTTTTTCAATGTAATAAGTCTTTTATTACTGAGTCCCTAGTGCCTGCAGGTGGGATACAGATTCTACTACAGTAGGATCCAGAACATCTTTATAAATACATGTTTATTTCACAACTTTACTCTACCAGTTTGGTGAAAGCGATTTATAAAAAATAAATATTAATAATTATAATTCAAAAAATAATATATAAAATAACAGAAATTGTTTGAATATTCTAGGTAAGATTTAAATCTACTATATTTGGTAAACATTTGAACTACTATATAAGATAACGGGTCATTAACCTATGTGAAATTACATTGTGGGTATAGGGACTTTATAATAGTAATAAATCTTTATTGTCACGAACGTTTCATAATAATATAGGACAGCTATAAAACAGATGAAATTGTCAGATATAACCTATACTACTCTTGTTTAACTAAATCCAAACAACCAAACACACAATACAATAAAACACGCAAAAAAGTAATAAAATACACAATAAAACACAGAAAATTAAACAGAGTATTAATTAACTTATCATAGGAAAGCAATATGCCAACTTGTAGACCTACTTAAAAATATAAAAATCAACATTTACAAACAGTAATAGAGTGCTTAAAATTTAAAAAATGTCTTTGAAAAACTCACTTACATTATAATATGTTTTTCAAGTAAAAACTCCATAATGTTATCTTGGAATGCACCTGAATATATTAATTCCTTAAACCTTAAAGGTAATTTATTGAACCATTTTTTCCCCATGTAGGATGGTGTCTTTTCCACCACTTTCAGATGATGTTTGGGATATTGAAAATTAGTTTTATACCTAGTATTATGACTGTGTTTATGGTTATCATTAAAAAGGTTGTCGTAATTAGACTGCACTGAATAACGTTTTGAAAATTATTAGGCTTGGCACAGTTAAAATTTTATGTTCATTAAAGATAGGCTTTACAAGAAGCCTTCCAAGGTGAAAATGTCATTATTCTTAAAAATTTCTTCTGAATTAAAAAAATGTTATCTATATCTGTTGAAAACTCCCAGAACTCGATTCCGTACTGAAGGATTGAATAAAAATAAGCATAATCTATGATTAAACATGTTTTTAAATCTATGGTATGTCTCAAAATAAGCATTTGAAAGCATGCTGAGTTTAACTTTCTTAAAATAGTTTCAATGCACTTAGTCCAATTTAAATACAAATCCAGTTCTAGCCTCAAAAATTTGGTGTTTTTACAAATAGAAGATCCCTGATATTCAAATTCTAAATCACTAAAATGATGATTTCTTGATTGAGGAGTATACAATTTTACCAATTTAGTTTTTTCTTGGTTTAGTTTGAGTCCATTTGCTTCAAACCATTCCTTTAATCGCCTTAAGATTTTGAAATGGTAATTGCATTTTAACTTGTATTTACAAAATTTATGATGTCACCAAATGAATTTTAAAAATTAAATCAAATAGAATGTTGTGTTATTTTTACCTACATTATTTTTCTATCACATGATCCAGACTAGAAAGGAACTATAATATTTCTCAATAATATTTTTAATTCACAAAATTTACAAGTAACTACCCTTTTTATGTCGGCTTTGATAGTTATTTGAGATCATTTATTTATAAATATCCAATTTAGTGTATTTTATTATGTAGATAAAAATAACCCAGAACTGGTAACAGTTGAGATATATGGTCAGACTTTCATTGTTTGTATTTTTGAGTACCCTGGGGCTGGCTCACTGGATCTTTATTTGTGTAAATGCTATACAAAGATGCCAATTATTCACTTTTATTGTTATATGCTGTAACGAAAATACATAATCTTTAGTAAGTTAACCTCAACAGCAATACAATCTGATTTTGATCCGGAGCCAACCTGTTGGTAATGAAACAGCTGCATGAAAGTACTGTTACAGTAATAGTTCATATTGGTCTTCTGGCTCTAGTCTTGAGTGAAGTTGATAAACTATAAGTCTATTTATTACTTATCAGTAAATAATCATTAAGTAAAGTTCACTGTAAGTTTAATCATTTGTTGGTGAATAATCTTTTGCTCATAAGGAATTACTGTTGGATGTGAGTAAATGCATGCAGTTAACTATTGAAAAAAGTATTTAATTCACTTAAAATTAAATAAACACTGATAAGGTACACAATTTTTTTGTTTGTTTTATGCTAGGACACAAGTCTCAATAACATGTTTTATGCTAGGACACAAGTCTCAATAACAGTTATAGCTCTCAAGATTTGATCTGTAGTTATGCAGATTCACTTGATTCCATATATAAGCCTGTACCACGTATTAATGTGAAAAATATTTAAATCATGCCTTTTTTAAAGCTGAATCATTCATTTAAATCATAAATACTATGTCTCAAAATGTGCTTATATCATTTGGTATGTAATTGCAAAAATAATTGCAATCTTTAATGAGTATTTCTTTTTAGTAGATTTTTAGATGAAAAGGAATGAATTTAAAATGAAAAGATAGCCACTTTGCTAAAGTATAAGGTGTTCTTGAAAGCTTTAAGTTTAAGCACTGTTAACACCAAATACTGCGTATGTGCTTCCCGCATCCAGTGAGGATTTTCGCTACTCTAGTACGTAACGGCAATTGTGCCTGTTTACACTTCCATTCAGCATAAATGAACAATACGCAGTATTCACTAAAGGTGAATGTCTGGCTTGGTGTGATAGGTACCCAGTTGGTAGGTCCTTTCTTTATTGAAGGAAATTTAAGTGCAATATCATATTAACGTTTGCTAGAAAATGAAATTACACCAGCACTTCGAAACATGTTTGGAGAACATTACCAGAATATCTGGTTTCAACAGGACGGAGCACCCCCACACTACGGCATTGACGTAAGAGCCTATTTAAACACTGTTACCAATATATTAGGACCAAATTTGTAACCCTTGAGGATAACCTACGTCATAATTCACTTCTGTACAACTGACAATCATAATGTAGTATTTATCTGCAGTATTCGTTTGGTTGCAGTTTTGCTTTACCGGGGTTATGGCTACTAATGAAATGTAACCAAGTAAAACCTTTGAACAGCCGCCATTTTGTACTGGATCAATCTTTTTGAGTGCGGTTTGCGGCATTAAACTCTGCTAGATAAGCCCTTTAAAATGATGTGCATATTGACCTATGCTCCTATTTAAGATTTCCTTCCGACTCCTTGCGGGACGTCCCCATGATATTACAGAAAACTGATAGTTCCTTCAAAAAGTAGATTTTTAGGTGTAGTATTGATGTACCAAATCTTGTTCATTTATCTGTTATCGTTTAGAAAATATTATACCAGTGCAGGACTTTATGTACACCCTGTATAATTCTCATTGTAGCTGTTTATTATATTTTGGCAATAACAAACACCAAGAAGACAATCCATTTTTAAAAACTAGAGTGAGGTACAGCAGTAGCTTTTTAGAACAATCTACTTCAGTCAGCGTTTCCAGTATTTCTTTCATTATCGTCAACTGAACACACTATAGACTACAAAACTCAGGCATTTTCTTGCGTATTTAGTCTGGGCAGACTTCATTCATCTGGAGTGATCATGTTGTCGTCGTTGTTGCTATAGGGAAGGAACATGTTTATAGAGTGATCCATAAAATTCATGTTTGCCTTAAAAATCAAAGGAAGTTGTATTAATTCGCTAATATTAGTAAGAAAGCCCATTTGGTCTATAATTAACAAACGCTAAATTTGTTTAAAACACACAATGTTCAAAAAAAGAAACAAATAATTATAAATGGTTATTCAAACTCATTGTGTACATGGCTTTTAGAAGTACATGCATAGCATACACACTGGATATACTAATAATATAATATGAGTTCTAAGATTTATGAGATAATTACTTTTGGTGAGAAATATTACAGATTTAAAAGAAGAAATACAATTTCTAAAAAAAAAAAAAAACAGTAACGAAAGTAATTAGGCTCTTAATTTATAAATGAGTATAATTAATTATGCAGACTATATGATAATTTTAATTTGTATTATATTTTTGTTTGCATGCGTCAGTTCCAATATCGGTTGATGGAAACTTATTCCATTTACTTGCTTTCCCATTAATTTGATCTAATACAAATTCAAAAGTATTTCAGAACTTCTGTTCACTTTCAGATGAATATTATAACACAGTTTAAAGCTTTTTCACAATGATAAGGCATTGATCTTATTCTATTCATTAAGTCTTTTAGATGTAAAAGTTAGAAACACAATTTAATTAATTGGATCTCACTAAAATTTAAATAATTACTTTCATCATGCTGATAATTTACCTCTGTTCCTAATGTTTAGCTTCAAAACTCTAAGCATGTCAAAATATGATATAAAGTCTTTCACAAAGTACCTAAAAAATGAATCAGTATTTCCTCTTAGGAATACAAATATACATGGTGATAGCTTCACAAAAGACCACTTTTAGGCACATATTAATAAGTATACAATTATGTATGCTTTTAAGTAGTTTCTTCTAAGGAAATTATAAGATTTAAGCTCATTAAATATTTAAATTTTATTAAACTAATTCTAAGTTTGCATAAGGATAATATAATTAGAATCTATTCACATCATTGATTAAGCTGCAGGTTGGTGTAGTTTGATTGGGTTAAAGCAATTGACATTTTGATTATATTTTGACTTTGATTATTTTCTTTGTCTTTAGCTATAGAAAAATGAGGGATTTATTTATTTAAAGTAGGCAGCCTATCTGTATTTTTAGTATTTTTTAAACAAATAAAATACAACTAGAACACAAAAGGAGGAGGTGAATTACTGGTTCAGGTTTTGGTAAAAAGATGACATCTTTCTTATTTGTAAGTCATAGTCATAATCATAAATCTTTATTCACCAATTCATTGAGAACAGAGATGAGTCAGCTTAAAATAAGTGTTTTTTACCTAGTCATGATGTAATAAAATGTTGAAAATATCTCATATCTATACAATTAATTCAAAGTATCAAAGTTTAAAACTCATAGTAGCCATGTATAAACTCCTCCAGACTATGTTTCCAGGCTGTGGCCAGTTCAACAACCATAGGTGGATGCTCTTCCTTAATTGTTGGTAGGAGCGATGAGCTTTGATTTCATCAGGAAGGATGTTCCAGTATTTGGCACCATTGTATGATGGTTGTTTCTCAAATATAGTTAGGCGGTGGGTGGGAAGTCCGTAATTGTTGGCTCTCCTTGTCTGATAATTGTGGATGTCTGCTCCTCTTCTCAGATTTTCCTTGTTTGCAAAAGTAACTATCACCAGGATTAAGAGTCCAATAACAGTTAAGATGTTTAAATTAATCCCTACAAGAGTCCATTGGGCCTAGATCAGAGAGAATGGATATTTCCTTTTTCTGGAGTATCAAGACTATGGAGGTTTACTTTAGATGAGCTTAATGATTTTGAAAAAATGGTTAGATCAAAATGTTCTCTCACTGAATATATCAAAGACAAAATTTCTACCCATTTCTTTGAAGAATAGTTTAGGTTACAATTTTTTTTATTGGTTTGAGAATTCATCAATTGTGGCAATTCCACAAATTTAACACGTAGATGTAAAAGTATAGAATGTGTTACAAGTTACAGATATCTGGGTGTAATTTTTGATTATCGCCTTAAATGGTCTGATCACATAGCCTATATTCAAGCAAAAGTAAGACAATATATTTTCACTTTCAGAAGATTAAGTAATGTTTTAGATGAAAAGGAAATTAAAATAACGTATTGCGCTTATGTCCAATCTCTTCTTACATTTTGAAACATTGCTTGGAGAGGCGCACTAAAATCATTTTTGGAAACCCTTTACATAACGAAAAAATGCATCTTAAAAACAGGATTAAGGAAAAATAAGTGTTATCCTACTGACACTCTTTTTCATGAATCTTCACTCCTTTACTTGCGACAATTGTACATAAAGCATCTTTTAGTTCATGTTTATAAATTTACAACAAAATTTTCCCAGAAACTTCACATTCTTATAATACCAGGCACGCAAGTAATGTTCGAATACCTGTTACAAGGTTAGTTAAATCATTTTGAATAACAAATTCCTTTTATATTTCGCATGTATTATTCAGAAACATTTACAAAAATTTCAGTCACTTCAAAATATTCAAATCAACTTCAATTTAAATTGTTAAGAAAAACTTTAACTTCTTCCTTCTGCAAATTGGCCTTGAGGAAGCCAAGGCCCTAATCTTACCTAATCTTATCTGAATAAGGCGGGCTTGACCTTAGTCCTTTCTCTCACCCCTCCCCCCATCCAACACCACTTGTCTTTCATCTTCATTTTCAAGTTAATAATTAGTTCAAGTAAATTAAATATATTTTTCGTGCCGGATAGTTTAATTTTAATTGTTAATTTAATTGTTATTTTTTCTTTTGTCTGTGTATCTTACCTGGCAAAACAAACTCAAATTAATTTCTGTAAAGGATAGCGTCTCTAGCCTACGCACAGGCTGCTTGCCCATATAGGCTAATTTCCAATAAAATATATATTCAAAAATTACAATGTTTTAATATCTCTGCTAACTATTGCATTCTTTGCAGACATGTTTGTAATATCTGTATCAATATGAATATTGTGGAAATAAACTTATATTTTATTTCATTTCCCCAAATAGTGAAACCATATCTTAAATGGGTTTTGAAAAAAGCATGATACACTATTTTAACTGTGTTGGAACTGCTCACCTGCTTAAGCCTTCTCAAGATATGTAGAGAGGAGCTTAATTTTTTACAAAGCTGATCTACATGAGGGTTCTAGGATGTTGGTTATCTCAGTGCTCCAAGATATTTTGTCTGGTACATCGTCAGTTCAGCTATTTCAGCTGCCTCGTTCTTTCTTCTTCTAAAGAAAATCTGTTGAATTTTGCTTTAACCCTAGAACTGGCAATGGTGTCATTCTGTACTGGCGGCTCTATTTTAACAGCCTCGCAGACGTTTCTTATAATGTATCACATTTCATAACTGTTAGACCAAATATAAACTATTATATGTCAATGTATTCAAAACTATATTGAGAGCATTATAATAACAATATCTTATTGTTTCCATGGAAACATATTTTTGTTCTTTTTTACAAAATGTAAGAAAACCTTTTTTTGGACATTATTTTTGTAAATATTCTGTTGTGTAACTGCTTAGCAATAAGCTTTACATCAAAACTGTAAATGTATAACTTATTCAGAATTTTGTCCTGATTCCAAAAATATATAATCATTGTAACTTTTACCTCAAAACGTATGTGTTACAGGGCTTTGTGTGAAAAATCACGCGTATTTACTTATTTTCAAAAATGCGTAGGTTTCTAAATAAATATTATTTTCGGGGGTAAACATAATCCCATGACTGCGTTTTTACTTATTTAAGTATGACAGATAAAACAAAAATAAAACAAAATAATAAATTTTAATCTTACCTTATTTACATATGTACAATATATACAAAGTTTCATTTTTCACTCAGATTTATCGGTCTTTAAATTTTTTACCCATACTAAAACTATAACCTAAGAAAGCTAAAAAAACAATAATAACAACACTAAAACACTATAAAATACAATTTCCACAATACAATTGGATTCGTAACCTCAAACACAAAACCCGGCACTTGTTTACAGTTTCACAACAATGTGGTTGACCCGTACTACGTTCACGTCAGCTGTCATAGAGAACAATGTTTTACGGTAAACAAAGAAGACAATAATCGAAGTAAGAACAGTAAATCGGTACTATAGTTATTGCTGTTTCAGAATATATCAAATACAAATCATTTATATGACCTTAATTGCCTAAAATTTCAATAACTGTACATGTCTACTTTGGCGACGAATATTTGTCGTTGCCAAATCGGACGGGCCTTTGGCAATGAAAATTTGTTTCATACCAGCTGGAGGGTTAAATAAGAACTAGATCATTTGCACTACAATACTGTTGAGTCATACTAACTGCAATGTATTCCAGGTAGTAGTTCGTAGTTAGTTTAGTTTTATTAATAGAAACATGCTCTGTGGAAGAATCTGAATTCGCAGTTATGGCTGTACGTGCTTAATGGCTCGTTATTTTCATAATCAATCATTTATAGTCTATTCTAGTTCTTAGAAACACTGAAAATGTTTCTTTTGTTCAATTGAAATTTCTGACACAATTGGTTAATTATAATTGTTATCAGTAAGCTTTCATCGTAATAATAGCACACAAAAGGTAGTTGGGTTAGTAACGGTTTGATATGGTAAATTGACATGCATATCTTGTTATTACATGGACTTCATTATCACAGTGCCTTTGTTACTATGAAATCACGTACAGTCGATAGTAATTGATTTACAATCAGTGGTGACAAATTTCACAGGAATGTTTTTCCACTTAGTGAGTCATGCGGACATGATGAAGAATGCAATTTTCTGTAGCTAATGATAAAATAGTTTTTTTTTCAATGACAGTGAAGTTGATTTTCTCTTGTTTAATATTTTTTATGCTAAGGTGAAACATAATGCAGTCGGTCTCACCTCTGTTACTATTAACAAATATAGTTTAGTTATATAATGCTTATAAACAAGTGGCTCCTACGTAGATTGTATCAATTAATGATAATCCAAATAACAATCACTACTTATGATAATCTCAGTCAAAAATGTGGATTATGTAGCATTTAACTTATATCCGTTGGTAAATAATTTTATATAATAATTGATAAACTATATCTTCATTTTATGATTCCCAACAGACATATTCTAATGAATGAGCACAACAAGAACAATATCAGCAAATTACATTGTAAAATGTAATTGATACAGTTGGGACAATGGTTTGGTGGAATCTGTTTTGTAATTGTAACAGTGTCAAATGTTTAGATAATAACATATACAAAAAAACCCTAGATTAGACAGTATTGGAGATATATTCACATGATGGCTAGGATAATTTCTCATCCATCAAGTAATTTAAGACAGATTTGCGAGTCAGAGTCTCTAACCTACATTACCTCATAATCGAAGCCTCTGATTGGTATCCGACCACCCATTCATAAGGCTGAAGAAATTAATTGTCAACTGTTATACCCTATTGTAATTAGTTCTTGTATTTGACTTCCATACCGACTTCCAACTGCTGTCTTTCTGTACCATGAACTACCTTCACGCATCCTTTCTCGAGAAAATACATTTTTTTTTTACCTATGCATTAATAATCCTACTTATAATCTAAAGTATTTTTAAACAACCTTACTCTAATAATTATTTATTTATTACATTTATAAAATAAAATGTAGCATATGCTACATATACAACACTAAATACTCTAAAAACATAGGAAATGCCTCTATTTTACTAACTGAATCATTCTTAATAACTAATGCATTTTATATTCCTTATGCCCTGTACACTAATCTCTGTTCTCGTTGTGTTAATTCTTTATTTGATTCTCCATCGATTTAAATACTTAAAACTCGGATCACTGATTTGCTGCCCCACACTAATATTGACCCCGAGACTTTGACCTACCCTGGTCGGAGGTGGACCAAAATATTGATTTTTTGAAATCCTGACAAATAAACATGTCAAGAATCACTGCCAAAAAAACTGAAACATTAAAAAAATCTTGGAACAATACATAATTCTCAAAACCCTAATCGATCCTTCGTGTTTTCATGTTGACCGCCTCCTCTAGACTTTTGAAACTTAGATATTTTATCCATTTATTCAATAAATATTGGTAGTATAACTAGAAAAGACAACAATTTATTCAAAATGATTATATGAAGCTTATGCAAAATGTTTTTATGTTAAACACTGATAAAGACATTTAAAAGTTTTTTTTTTCAGAACAGGATGTATTTTGTCCTTGTGGTAATTTGGTATTTGGGGATGTTTTGAAATACACATCTTGTTTGTTACAGAGTTACACAGGTTTGATGTAAAAAACATTAAAAAGACAAAAATAGGATTAAAACTTTTCTCCCTTTACGTAAAATCTGAAGTAACATCTGGTGGTATCTCATACAAATTCCTTACACCTAGCTTTAAGTCCTTTGTTTGAAGGTTATTTCTAGCTTTAAGTTTTGATCTAAACAAAACCAAATTCGGATAATTTGTTGGTTTATTCTGCTCATAAATGTATTATTTTCAATGGGGTTTCAATATTTTACATCACATATAACAGTATATACTGTATTGAAAATTTCTGTGTAGGCTAAAAATATAAATTGACAACAGTTCGAAGAATCCGTTCTTCCACAAATTTGTAGTACCACAATTTTCCTTACTCCACACTATCTTCAGTCAACATGTGAACAAATGTTAAAACATATGATGTAATATTTGGCTCAAGATGGCTCTAGACAGCAAGGTCGAGGTTTCTCAATCTCTTTAATTGTGTTAGCACTTTTTTGACACACTTAAATAGTAGTACTACGTATGATTTGGTGTGTACTGATCGGTATTACACTTTCATTTAAATTGTAAAAATACTTCAAAATAAAAGTTATGTAATAGTTGGTGTATGATACATTTTGTATAATATGTTTTGTAAATAAAAGCAATAATAACAAGGGAAAATAATCATTTGTTAAGTTGTCAATCACATAGGTAATGGCAACATCTAGTGAGACAGTTAAAGTGTTACATTAACTAATGTAAGTCTAGGGAAAAACAAACTAGACTACTGTGATTAAAAGCATGGCAATACTAAGTTTTACATAAAATTATAGTATCTCTCTTGAACTAAATCTAATTTTTCTAAAATAATTGTAGCATAAAACTTACCATAAATAGTTATATTGCAGTTAAATCATTACATAAAAATATAGACAAATTACAAAACGTAATCAGATATAAATAAAGTATTTAATAGTTTCCATGGTAAAAGATAAATGTAATTTAAAAATTGGTCAATCTTCTCGGGTAACTAACTGAAATCCAATGAACTTTTATCATAATTGTAGTATTAAGCACTGCAGCACCATAACAAGGACCATTACTCATTTTCCCAGTTGTTACTATGAACATTTAAAATGTTTTTTTTATATACTGTGCTTCTCTTTCAATTTTCTAATTTTCTAATGTAAAATGAAATGCAATAACCATTAATGTTTATGACTTTAATATTTGTTAATGCAGAGTGCAGTTACTTCAACTATGGATTAATTAGACTTTCAGTGTAACGTTTAATGGAGTTTAAATGCCAAAATTGATTGTATTTTATGTTTGGTTACAGCGTTACCTGTTCCCCAAATACCCAGAGTTGGGTCAACGGCTGTTCCACCACTGGCAGATTGGAGCTGGAGTGGTGAATGACACTGGTATGATGTCTCCTGCCAACTTCAGAGCCCAAGCGGACAAACTCATGGGTGTCATGGTCGACGACCAACAAATCCAGATGTACGTCACGGTGAGCAGTTCCCTGAGCACATTAGTAAATAGTGACTGTTGCCCTTCCTAGATAAAACTATAATCCAAAAATTATCAATTGTGAGTTTATCTTGTTCTTTACAATAGATGTAATTTTTTAAGTAATGAAGTTTTACTGTTTTTATAAAAATTAAAAAAATTTAACTTTATCAGATTTATCTAGGTTGTAGGTTTTTAGACAGGCTTGAACCAATTACTTCTAAAAATATGAGGTTCCATCCATATCATCAGAGAATATAGTCAACATATTGCTATAGAAAAATTCAAGTTGAAATAAATACAACTGTGTTTATCTAAACAATATTTTTTACTAAATATTTTTCTCATAGTACTTGTATTCCTCTAGATAATTATTAAAATATAAATACTCTTTTGTTCTTGTGAATATCAGAAAAATAAGCCGTACAATTATTGAGTTTCCATTAAAAACTGATTTTGAAGACATCTGAAGTTTAATTAATAAAAAATGTCTATAAGATTTATTTGAAAGAAGTATTATTAATATGTGCTTTAGTTAGATGTGTCCCAAGTAACGATTAAACGTAGGTCATCCGAAGTTAAAAGATTTCTTAGATAAATGTAGGAACTAGAAAAATAAATATGAGTTTTGAATTAAATACGGAGTACTTACATATTTAATAATTTTGCGTATTTAAAAAGTAGATTATGACTTATTCTTAATCTAACCTGAATATTATAATTTAATGAAGGTCACAAATAATATTTTTAGCCATACTTTTACTTTTTAAACACCAGCTGCTTCATGCCGCTTTCTGCTTTAAAGTGCTAAGGTAAAATTAAGTGGTTTGGTAGCTTTTTTCAACTTCAATATATATATATATATATATATATATATATTTTGATTTATTTTGTTGCGAACTAAATATTCTAAAAGGATATTCAATAAAAAGTATAATAAAATATTTATTACATTTTGTCTTTATAAAAAATGTAAGCAATTTGGAAATTTAATTTTGATTTATTTAGTTTTTAGAGTTAATTGTTAAATTAGGTACGGTAAATAAAAACAATTTCATATGTGTGAAGGTAATTGTGGGTGCACAAAAACATTGCTATGGCAACAGCTCAGTCTAGCTTCTAGCAGCAGTCACTTGTGACTTGTTAACTGCTGTAGCAATAACAAATTACAGTTTTGTAGAAAGTATAATTTTAATGCTCTAGTAATGTATAAAACAATTAATAAAAAGTTTTAGTTGAATGTCTTTCAGTTTTAAAAAGGATTTATACAAATAACTACTGGATAAGCTTAATTCTTATAATATACTTTAGATATCCTGGAACTTCGGATAACCACATTCCGGATAATTGTGTTTCTTGTGTATTTTTACAAGTGAAAACTATATGTCAAATGTTATTGAAATCATACCATCTATTTGACCTCATTTAAGGTTATAACGTTGTTGGTTAAAGATTATAATAGCATTTCTACCTTAAATAAAATTCAGTGTATTATATATTTTCAGGAAAAATCATTATGGAGATGTTGTTTGCCATTTTGTTAAGCATCTGTTGGGATTCAGATAGAGAAAATTTGATTAGAACTCTATGATCCGTAACGAAGGAAATTTTGGTGTAGGCGTCCACACTCCAATTCAAGTCTAAACTGTAATGTAACCCTAAACTGAGAGTGTTTAGTGATGCAGTTCTGTTGTCAGATGTATGCTGAACACTCAGATACTATGCAGACTGAACAGTTTCATAACTTGCTGTTGACCGTGTACAAGATCGCCATGGAACACTATCCTGATGGACCCCAGAGTTGTCGACAACTGTTCAAGACTGTACAGGCTGTTGTTGACTCTGCAGTAAGTTCTTTTATATACTCTCCCTTTAACGGTTTGAAACATGAAATTATATACACTTTCAACAATTTAGATTTTTTCTTTGGCAATTCTTATGGAGTGTGAATAAGGCTTTACCTTTTGACTATTACAAGTTTTCAGGCTTTTCCGTTTGAAGTGAAAAATCTCCCAACTCAAAACCTCAAATCGTATCTTCCCACCCCTATTATGATAACATCTTTTGAAAATTAATATATGAAGAGGGAAAAATATCAAAACTACACGATTAAATCAATTCAGATGATTTTTTTTCATCATAATTTTGACACATTTTTAAAATTAACTATGAACGTTTTAGATTTGAAGGAACAATTTTAAGATTAAATAAAAAGATTTTGCTGCTGTTTTTTTGTGAGAAATTTAACTTGTTACAAGGGAATATACAGAGTCTTAATTTTTGACATATATTAACAAAAATCTCCCTCTTGGGGGTGTTGTGAGTTTATTCTACATTTTCCATGGAAAGTGTTTACAAAGATGAGTCTTTTGTAGTAATATGCATTATGGGTTAATGAATTTTTGTAAACGATTCAATTTCAACTTTAAAGATTTAAAATTTCTTTGGAAAAGAAGATAAAAACTTTTGTTTTGTATAACATTTTAAAAATTATTTTTTCAAAAAATGTAACAAAAGGTGATCTACAATTTGAAATTGTTAAGTTGGTAGTTGTACCTCTATTGAGAGACAACACCTGAAAAGCTTTAACATGTCAAGAATTATTATTTTTAATATGGTAGGCACTATATTTTTCTCTCTGCAACTGTTCAAACACAAGGAGGCATGGAAACTTAATGATCACTCAGTATATCATCTTAGTAAGTAAAATTCTGACTATAAAAAATAATATTTTGTTATAAAAGTATAAATACTAAGGTTAGTTTACAATAAAAATGTGTACATTGAGTAAATTTTTTTTATACTCCTATCTTAAAAAAACACAAATAAAAACATATTAAAACTATTTTCATCTCATGCACAAAATATAGGGTTTACAGTACATGTAAATTGTTACAGCGTGTTTAAAGGTATTTGGAAAAAAAATATATATATAAAATAATGTAATAATATATATATATATATATATATATATATATATATATAATTATAATATTATATAATATATATTCTTAATAATAAAAAAAATAATAAAAATACATTTTACCTAAATTCTCAAATTATTCCTTCCTTAATTGTACTTATAAAAAAATAGGTCCAGCTTAGAGGAGATGAACCACAGCAGTGTAGTTTGTTAGTCTCAGTGTTTTCTTTAAGCTGTGTTTTCTTCTAATTTAGACTGAAAATCCACCTAATGGTGACAAATTAAATTTTAGAAGTCTTGTAGGAAATAAAAATAGTAGAATCAGAAGCTTCAAAGTTGATCCTGTTTTAAATATTGTTGAGAATAATCATTTAAATACTTTAATACTGGATAATTTTAAGTTAATTTGAATATTTGTATATGTGTGCATGCTATAAAATGTTTCATTATAATTGAGTGCAGAGTTCATAATAAGTGTAAACAGAATTTAATATTCTCTTTACACTTCTAAAGAAACAAGGAACAGTCAGATAATACCATCCTTGCTGAGATTTTAAGTATCATTGTAATTTTATATAAATGCTTCATTTTGAAAAATGTAATTTGTTTGTTTTTTTTTTTCAAATATAAACATAAGTTTGTCTTTTAAAGCCATGCCCTAACTGCACTCACACTCTTTGTCTAATGACCATAGTTGTTTACTATATTTATTAGGAAAAATAGGTTGGATTATGTTCTCAAACTTGTTTTTTCTTGCAAGGTTGGAGGCTCACACTTTAAAATGGGGAAAAAAAACATTTGGCAGTATTTTTAATTAGACAACTAAGTCTTGTTATTTGTATTAGGTTGTTCTATGTGAGGGATCTGGGATTTTTACATAGCGTGTACAGGAAATCTTATAGATATAAACAATAAATTAATAACCAAAAAGAAACACATGGCATTTGATTATCCAATAATTTTGAAGCAAACAATGCATATGTTTGCCGTAGATTTTCTTGTACTCAATCCCAGAAGTTCGTTTGGTGTGACTATGTAAGCTAATTAACATAAACTTGGTAAGAACTTAGCAAACTGTAACAATACACATTGAAATGGTGTTTTCCTTTGGCAATTCTCTTATTGAGTTATTGTTTTAACTTATCTGACAGTAATGTATTCTGAGACTTCTATTTCAACCATGATTTACGGGTATTTTACAAATAAAAACTCAAACATCACTGAGTAAACATATTGGTGTTAATTATTCAACTTGCATCTTGTCTTATCAAGAATGCATCTTTACTCTTTGATAGTATTAGTTTGAGAAATAAAACATACAACTTAAATTCAACTACAAACCATAAAAAAATAACAGGTAAAAATGTAAAACCAAATCATGTTGATCCAGTTTTTGATAACATAAAACATTAAAGTTAAATTTGCTCAGCTGTAGTGGATAAAATTAATAGTTTAAAACTTGATATTAAAATACCTTTAATACCATTAAGTTCATATTCATTGTGTACCGTGTACACTTCAATCTCAAAGACACTATCATCAGGTAGAATTGGTTATGGTAAATATACAGAAAAATAAATGACTGAAATAAATTAACTCAAAATCTACATTTGTGGCTAATTTTACATTTAATTTGTGTTTGGTAAATTTGTGCCAGTTAAAAGTCTATTGAGTAAAGTATGTTTTATTTTTATAAAAAGATTTGTATTAAAGTGGCAAAATTAATCCCAACATATTAAATAACAAAGTTTATTTGACTGGAAAACTTTATTTGATTGACTTAAAACAATACAAATGAATACAGAAATTAAATGTGTAATTTGACCATAAAAAGGGTTTAAGCTGCAATCGTATTTGTCCCATTTTGTGAAACCAGCAGAGAAAATGCAACACTGTTGAGAAAAGCTCTTGCAAAATTGTGACGAAAGCGAGAAAGAGCAACTAACCGTGAAAAGTATATAGAATTTTGAAAATCAGTTTACAGCGATACAAATATCGTTTTTCAATGATACTAAGATTATATACTTTCTCATCACATTTAATTATATATATATATATATAATTAATATATATAAAATATATATTAATACATTAGATAGACACTGTGCCGTGTAGTCGGATGACAAATTATCTGGTTGGAAGACGCCTGACTACTCTTGGATCAAAAAGAATAGATACCCGAGTGTGAACGTTAACCACAAACTAACTTAATAGAGTTAAAATTATGGGAGTTACATTAAACTTAAGCCTGTTTATTTCAGCGTCTAGACGTATAAAGCAAATTATTTACAAACAATAACCAAGTTTATGTCTATAACAATAAATAAAGGTACCGGTTTTGGCGCTTTACCACTAAACTGTAATTTTGAAAGTTAAATTATTTATTGTTAAACCTGCCATTCGAGGCCCAAAGCTCATATGAAAAAGATGATGGTAAATGGTCCAATATATTTAAACAATATTTGGTGGACCTACGGCTTCCTCTTGCACTTAAGGGCACGAGTGGACCGCGCACGATCGTTGCAACATCGCACTCGAAAGTCTGACGGATTGCACGTTCTGAGCAGGCACCAGCCGCTGCAAATGAACAAAATCTGTTAAATTAAGTTAAAGTGGTGTTAAAAACTATAGTTTTGAATTGTGTATACAAAAATAAATTGCCTTTAACACATTGGAGTCTGGCTCGCTATTTGCTGTTTTTATAGCCTGGTCTGCATAAATTAATGGGTTTTCAGATTTTTTTTTTAGAAAACTGTTAAATATTATGTATATGATATTATATTTTCTTGAAAGTTCTATCTTTCCTCTTTAAATTGATATGTAAAAACTTTATTCCTATAAAATCTAATTAATTTTTAAAAAAATTTTAAAACTCACATTTTTTGAAGAAAAATAAAAACTCCTGCATGTCTTGTGTTACTTGAAAACTAACTTTTGAATAAATAAAACAAGTAATTAAAATTTTTTTAATGCATTTAATATATACATATTTACAAATAATTTTAATTGCCAAAAAATTTCAAATGCTAAAAAAATCACACAAAATCCTGTTTAGTGTTATACTCTTCAAAACAGTCAGGTACGCAGAGTGCCACATTACAGTCCTTGCAGTAAGTAGAACCTGCTGAAATCCGGATAATCATCGGTGTCATTAACAATATTAGAGTCCGTATCTAACTATAATTCAGCTAATATACTGCAATCTTCCATTGTTTTTTGAAATGCGCGCCTCTCCATGACTGTTGTCGTAGACAGACTGACGACGCACAAGGCCACGTCAGTCGATAAACAAAAGCCTCAAGCGGGTATGACGTAGTAGCGCCTAGCGGAATTTTTCTGAACTAACCAACAAAGCTGGCTTTTTAATGCAGCAGACGGCACTCGAATATCACTCCTCGGGCAACTCCGTATATCAATCGGCAAAGCAAAGCTGTGCTCGAGTCACGCTCGAGCGCCGGCCCAGTGATTAAACAACGGCGCTCGAGTCTGGCTTGAGCGTAGACTCGAATGTGTTAATATAAAAAATCATGACTATGAGCTCAATAAGGTGACCAATGCCGACTTTTTTAACTGAACCTGGTTGAAATTAAAAGTTAAAATGATCTACAAACAACTGGTTCGACAACAACTTTTATCCATATAATTCAAAAATTAAAAATAATCTTTAAGTTAGTACTATTGTACATATCTTGTATAAAACTTTGGTCTTAATAGGATTACAAGTTTTCCTGGTTATGAATGTTCAAAATTGTAGTTTGGTTGAACAGCACTAAATCAGGTACCATTTTTCATTCTTACCAACATAAAACTTAAATTTAATGATTGTAAACAATTTGATTTATTTCTAGACGCAGAAATAAACAAGCTACATTTTAATTTAACTCCCGTGATTTTTGCTCAACTAGTTAGTTTGTTGTTAACGTTCAAAATAGGTTATCTTTACTTTTTGGTGCGAGAGTAGTATCCAATGAACGCCCATGCTCATTGCTATAACCGTGGTTCAGATACTGATACTACAGCACCGGCTGATACAAACAAAAACAGACATTGTACACTTCTAAAAGTCTTGTCATGGCGTCTGTAACTAGTACTGAAGATACTGGTTGTGGTTGTGATATAGTCAGATTATTTTGAAATGTCAAAAATTTGTGAAAGATAAAGCATAACCAATCTAATCAATTTGTTGATGTCTGTTGAAGATACGAGTAGAAAGGTCCATTTCAATGAGGATTAAACATTGGTGTTTACAAAACAAAGAGGGCTACAGATTGAATGATGTTGGCAAGGCTTAATTAGTTTTTTTAAAGATAAACTGATGTTACAAGTAACTTGTTTTATAAAAAAATAATCATACTATTTAAATTAATTTTGCTATTTTAAACTGAGAGAAGACTACGTTTTTTGTATATTTTTACAATAAATTAAACATTTTATTTTCAAACTAAACTGCTTTTAAAACATCTTTACAAAAATCATTTAACTATTGAGGTTTTAAATATTTTAACAACAGTATATTTATTAATGTAAATATTGGTTCTGCTGGCTATAGTATTATAGAACTGCGGACTGTTTTTGGTAAATATTATTGTAATCTTCGCAGAATACCAATGCTATTAATAAGTGCTACAAGATAAACATTTTTGCTAAAAAGTCTTAAGGGTTTGTAGCATTTTTTAGAAGAAAATTTTCACCTCAGCTGAAACCCTGGCCATAAAGGTTTTAACATGTATGTTATATTGTTTAAATTATTTGCTTTTGTTTATGTTTACCATAATCTATGAAATTTACTGTATCTGATGATGGTGTCTTTGAGATTGAAATTTATATAGTACACAATATCAGTTTGAGTTATTGCATTACTATAAAAAATAGAAGAAATCCTTAAATGCATTTGCGTGAAAAAATAAAATACATAATATATATTTTTGTTTGCTTCTGTCCTGCATTATTAAACACCGGTATAATACAAGATCATATCACGTGTTTTATTACAAGTGAGAGACGCTAGTATTTCTTTCATCATGTGTACAATTTGAAATGTATAGTGAAATTTTGCATAAATGCGCCAAAGTTTATTATCAAATTAACCTAAATTGTTAAAAGTGTTTACATTGCCAGAACTTTTAATTACCAGATTATATAGTGCAATATAGGGACAGAGGTCTCTCATAGAGTAGAACTCTTAGACATATATTTTGCTGATGTAATGTGACCATAGTATGACCAGCTGAATTAGCTTAAAGTCAGAGTTTTTTCTCACATTTACTCCGATTAGTTCTGTGAACTTCCTGACCATCTACTAAAGGAAGTTTGTCAGCACAGCCTTCATTACCACATTCGGGGTTGTGTAACCCCTGTTCCAATTCCAGATGCCAGTGGTATAAACAGGGTGGCTTTGGATCATGGATCTGTAAAATATTTTCTGTAAACTATATAGGAAACTGTACTGTTTCATAATGCCAATATTTTATAACCATAAAATTAAAATTGTCTGATCAGCCTATTTCAAAATAAAAAAAATCATTTATAAGTTCTTTATTGGGTTTGTACACTATGGTCTGTAAATAAACAAAGAATTGTGTAGTTTTAAAGTTGATGCTTCTAGACTATTAAATCATATCTTGATACTTATGTTTTTCAGGCATTAGTTTTGAAAAACCAGTTTTTATTACTGGTAAATATTACACTAGAGATAAATGTATACACTTTTGTATGTTTATCTTTGGTTGTATACATGTTGTATTATGCATTTAGTTGAGTAAACATTTTGGGACAGTAAATATATGCTATTATATCAATCCTGCTGCAATTAACATGTTTTTATCTTAGAACTGTCTTTTTATTTTGTTACTTTTTTCTTTAAAAAAAAAAGGAAAGGCCGATGCCCTTTTCAAGCCTATTTTGTTTTTTCTTTACTCACAGCCTAGTAAGAAAAACTTGCTATGTGCATCATACTTGTTTTCCCAAAATAATAACCTGTACTTTAGCACACCATAAAAGTAAGTTATTTCTTTTTTCAGAATTAACGTTCATTGAGTAAGATATAATTCTATTGGTTTTAGGCATGATTAATATTTTTCTTTAAAAAGCTAATTTTAGTCTTGAGAATACAACTCAACAGTCTTTTAATATATTTGTATGTGAGTTGCTTTTTGTATTAACAACTCGTGTGTTTATATATATATATATATATATATATATATATATATATATATAAATATTTTTCTTATTTTTCTTGCTTCACTTTTTCCCAAATATGAAATTATTTTCATCTAAGATTATTCTTCTGACTTGACAGATTTTTTACCTTACCAGTTTTATTTTGAAAACTTACAAGTAATGTTTGTTCTAAATTGTCAAATGTAGTCCCAATCACCTCATCATGTAGACAATATTTTCTGTATTAGTTATGGAATGATCAATGCAGGTCTGAGTCAAACTAACTCTGGATGGAACATTCTCAAGTAAGTTACACTTGTGACATGTTAATAACCTGACCTTTTTTAAAATATTAAAACAAGTTAATATCTGTACTACGTCTTGTTACAATTATTATAGCTTCTTTCAAGTTTGTAAAAAAATAATACCTACTAGTTTAGTCAATAACAATATTTTCATATTAAGTTATTAAACACAGTCAAATTAAATAGGCCATAGTTGTATGAAAATTTTAGAATATGAAATAGAATTTTAGTTTGATGAAGTATGTTATTTCAAATGGCTTGGTCTCCTAAGCTTTAAATACAGGTTTGGTTTTCACTGTATTTAAAGTATTTTTATAAAGTACAATATGTCTGTATTTAAAGTCCCAAAATTGAAGTCCATTTTGTTTGTTTTTTGTCTTAATTTATAATATTATCAACTAAAGAAAACTAGGACCAGTAAATTGTATATTAAAAAAAACTGTGGTTAATTTTTTTTTATCTCACTTATTGCTGATTCCTCAAAAGATCTGTATTTATTTACTTTATCTGAGAAATTTGCTTAGAGTCAAACTTTAAAATTGTTGAATTTTAGTTTCTGTATCAACCTTGTTAGTATTCACTTGTAAATAATAAGAGTTATATTTTATTTTCCTGTAAGGAACATTTAATTTAATATTTTAAATTAAATTTTACTTTTGATTTTTTTTAGAACAAAAATGTAAAGATAGTTCTGTAATGTTAGACCTTTTGTGTTGCATTGAACGACTCAGGTTATTGCATATAAATGCTCAGATAACTAAATTAGCACTCAACAAAAGTGTGATTACTTGGATTTAAGACGCTTCATTGCCATTGCGACAGATCACGTCATTCAACCAATATACCTTGTTTTATTTTTGGTCACAGCATAATATCAAGTGTCTTAAACTAGACATATATTTATCATAATCCGACACAAAACTAAAATTCATTTATTAATAACTTTTGCAGAAAAATTTTCAAGGAGAAGCATTTTGCAGTGTTTTGTTAAACATATAATGACTATAAACAATTAAAAAAAGGATAAATACAATTTTTCAACCATTTTGGGATAGTTTTAATTTGTTACAAAGAGTAGATTTAAAAAAGTTTAATATATACCTAAGTATTTTAAAAATAAAATAGGTAGCCTATAACAGTAATTGCGGACTTTAGAAAACCCTTGTGCAGTGGTGAAACTAGTAGGACTACATCATATAAATGTATGTATGTATATTGTACATACTTATGTATAATATACATACATTCACATTTACACACAAACATCAAATGTATTTTAACACTACTTGTGTATGGTATCTGGGACCCTAAAAAAATATGTCTTATAGGCTATAAAACAATTTCATTGTATATATATATTTATATATATATATATATATATATATATATATATATATATATATAGGTATAGTTGTATATTATATACAAAAAATATATAATTTTGACACCAAAAGTAAAAACATAATTTAACACATATAAAAACTTGTTAAAAATTAAGTATTACAACATAAATTTAAATCATAGACTAAAGGTACTTAATTCTCACTATCAAAATGTATTAGGCATAGAGGTGTGTTTGCTACTGAAATACCATTGTATGGGTTTGATATAACGTATGCTTGTATACACACACACACACACACACACACACACACACACACACACACACGCACGCACGCACGCACACACGCACACACGCACGCACACGCATATATATTTTCATGGCCAATAATGATCTATTAGTTAAAATTAATTAATATTTTATGTTTACTTAAAATTTACCTGATTTGTTTAACTAAACAGTCTATGCTTCTTGATGAAGTGTACCAAATAATTTTGCCCTCATATAATATGTTTATATTTTATTTCTTCATCTTAACCAACACTGGCATATTGAATAATCATCCATTGTATCAAGAATACATGCAATTTGTTAAAATGTTCCTTAACATGTACAAATAGTTTAACATATACAAACTGGAAAATATAATATTAAACTATTTACAGTAGGTATGTCTGAAATTAATGAAAGTTATTGTAATTGTGAAAATGTCCTTTTGGGCCGATTGGCTCAGTTGTAATATTTAAACACTATTTAGAAAGCTGCTGCTATCCCAAAGTTCAATTTCATACTAACAGATTAGAATTAATAAAAATGTATGAGCTGTGATCACATGTACAGATAAACTGAACTCATTAATTTTGTAAACGCTACATAACATTAGGTAGCTTATTGCAATCACTATTCAATATATTTATGAGTCCCAACTTAATCCACATTCTTTAATTTAAAATGACAAGTTTATCTCACTGTATTGTGGAAATTACATGTCAAGAAGCAAGATTGCATATGATTATTCTATCTTGCTATGCAATGAGTAATATATTAATTCCATTTTGACATCTAAAAACATTAACCACGAGGAGTCTGTCAAACCTCGTTATAAAAAAAAACAGTTTTCCATTTTGACATTTAAAAACATTAACCACGAGGAATCTGTCAAACCTCGTTATAAAAAAACAGTTTTCCATTTTGACATTAATGTAATTTTTCTTTTAATCCTACGGTTTTGTGAAGTTAATAGCATAATTATTATTATTACTTGACAGACATGTTTAGTAGTTTATTGATAGGGTTTAACTTGGTATCATGGTGATGAATTGAGTAGTTGCTAATGATTTCAAGTTTAAAAATTAACAATAGGAAGCAGACAAAACCTGGCCTAAAAAAACTGTATTTCAATCTATATAAATTAAGGCTAAAAAAAAGGCTTAATAAACTGTATTTAAACTCTACAAATTGAAATAGGAAATCAAACAATTACTGGCATAAAAAACTGTATTTTAAACTGGAATCAAGCAGTGCCTTGAAGTTGTGGACGCACGCAACAACAGCACATGTGCTCACTGCTAGTAGCACACCAATTACTGAAGGACCTTAATACCTTTATTTATTGGAATTTAATCAATCTGCCCCCACCTCTAATCAAGATGGGCAACAAACAATAATTCTATATATCATGTTGGCACTTTAGTCTTTGCCAAAATTAAAGGTTACCCCTACTGGCCAGCACAAATAAAAGAAATTACAGAAAACAACAAAACTATGAAATACACAGTTACATTTTTTGGGGAAGACCACCACCGCCATTATCAGACAAAATGACATTATGCCTATACACAGAATACAAGCACATACATGGGAAAACAAAAAAACCAACAAATTTTAAAAACAAAAAATTATAATGAAGCCCTAGTAATGGCGGGAATCTGTCTCACAGGACCTCCCTCAAACTAAAACCCCATATAAACAACAACTCTGAACTTAACCCCTTAAGCAACTCACTCCAAGAACTCGAAAAAAGTCTGACAGAATGTGTGACACACAGAGTAGCGAGGAAAGCTTGATAGTAGCCGCCAAAATCGGATCCGCTTTACTCCAGGAAAACAAACTACTTAAAAAATGAAAAATCGTAGACTCCAAGACAAACTGAATAGTCTAGAAGCCAAAGTAGAGGAGTTAGAAAAACTGCGAAAGAAAGTATGTCGCACATATGGAATAAGGCTCCAAGAAAAGATATCCGAGCTCGAGCACAGTTGACCAAGGAAAAACTGTATGTGGTTGAAGCACAAACTATTTTTGAGGACCATGACGGAAAACAGATCGAACTTATTAAAGACTATGAAAATAAGATTGAAGAATTAGAGAGTAAAATTATGACACTGCAGCAACATACACCTGAAAAACAACTGACAGGAGGCTCAGGACTACAGGAACTCAAACATTGGCCCCTGACTATCAAACAAATAATACCTTCCCCTCAGTTCTCTTGGAAATCGGACTCTTAAAAAACAGCCATAATGCCATGGAAGAAAAGTTTAAAAGTCTGGAAGCAATAATAAAGAACCTAACACTTACGAAAAATGCAGAGGAATGCACGTATCGTTCAAAAAACCCCCTCACACAAACATAAAAGATACCACAATAATGCAAAGAAAACCAGTTGTCAATAAGAAAGAAGAGAAACAAAATTCAGTGTCTCCCTTCAAGTGCAAAAGATGAAAGCCGCCACTTCCCATGCAGAAAACCTTACTGAAGGCCAAACCCCCAAGACAATCACAACTCCCCCCCCAATAAAAATAAAAGAACCATAGTGTCAACATGTCCTTCAAGAACCGGGAAAGAACCCCCAATAACTGCACGAATACGGACCCGTTGACGAAGACCTGGAGGATTTTTTCAGGAAACACATTGAGATTTCTACACAAAAATAAACCACTCCTTTTAATAAACCAACTAGCCTGCATTCCAATACCAATAAAGACTTCATGTCTACTGGACACAATGTCAACTATCCCAGCACATCCACCTATTTTTTAGAGACAAGCCAGCCTCAAAAACAAACCAGATTAAGTATCCTTCACCAAAATATCCAGGGTGTCTCTAATAAAATAGACAGACTCCTCCATCTAATAGAAGATACCAATCCTGAAATTATAATCTTGACAGAACATGGCCTAAAGCAAGAACAAATCGAAGGATGTTGCCACATTCCCAACTACAGTTTTAAAGGCTCATTTCAGCAGGGAAAACACACAAACAAGGCGGTGTTGTAGCTATCTATGTTAATCAAACCTTACAAGAATATTCAGAATCCATTGACATACACCAGTACTGTGAAGAAATCGCATGTGAACTTGCGCTGATAAAGATCAAGGTAGACAGAAGAATTATTCATGTAATGGGAGTGTACAGATCACCAGCGGGGGGGGAACTTGGATGATGGGTTAAACATACTCTCACAAGTAATTGAGGAAACAAAAACTGAGAAACTTACCATTAGTCCTTATGGGTGACATCAACATTGACAGCATCAACCCTGACATAAAGACAATTAAACTGAATGAAGTTTTAGCTCTCCATAATTTGACAAGGGTGGACTTACCTCCTACTAGAATAACAGCTCACTCTGAAACATCCATAGACTGTATTTGTACTAACCTTGACTCGACAGATGTTGATGCAAGTGTAATAAATGCTGGCCTCTCAGGACCACACAGCCCAAAATGTGCAATATAACTTACCCGGAGAAACCACAAAGACCACAAATACTTTACCGATGCCTAAAACGACGAAATCTTGACACGTTGAAAGCTTTACTTCAAGAAGAGGACTGGCAACCTGTCATCTATGCCCCGACAGCAGAAGAAGCATATAATATTTTTAGCGCTAAACTGTCCCTATCCTTCAACACGGCTGCCCTAAAATAAAAGAAAAGGCAAAAACACAGACTTTAAACCCAAACACTTCGCAGATGCAGATGCTTTTTAAAACTAAAAAAACAGTTACCTAAAAGCTCTAAATCATTATGAAGTAACAGGAGACCCTAACGACAAGAGACAAGCCGCTGAAGTGAAAAATACATATTACTTGAGGCTTAAGTCATTAAGAAAGGAGGCATCTAAAAATTACATTAATGATTCTGACAACAAGTCCAAGGCTGTTTGGGATGTTATAAACAATGTAAGAGTCAAGAAAAAAACAGTCACATGAAATAAATCTCCAAATAGAAGGTGAAATAGTCCGAGATGCAGGAAAAATTGCAGACCAACCTAAACAAATTCTTCACCAGCATCGCGGAGGAAACCTTAAAAAGTAATAAAAAGAGATCAAATGCAATAGCCCATTCACAAAAAAACATTAAATCACACATTCTCAACCCTGCCTCACACTACTGACCAAGAAAATTAAAGAAATAGTAAAACATCTCAAACCAAAAAGTTCTTCCGGCAATGATGAAATATCACCAAAACTTTTTAAAGCACTGTATCAATGAACTTAGCACACCACTGGTAGTTATATTCAATAAATCGTTTGATCAAGGACTTTTTCCATCAGGAATGAAAATCTCCAAGGTGTATCCAAAACACAAAAAGGGTTGCCCAGCCACTGCTAGCAACTATCGACCGATCTCCCTAATATCAACATTTTCAAAGCTATGTGAAAGAATAGTCCTTAAAAGACTCCTGACATACTGCAACGAAAACTGTTCCTCATCCCAAACGCACAGCATGGCTTTATTAAGGGCAAGTCAACAACAACAGCCATGATTAAACTCATAGAATCTGTTATTGACGACCCTCGAACAGCGAAAACTTTCTACTGCACTTTTTTTAGATTTTTCAAAGGCATTCGACTGCTTGAGCCATGACCTCATTATAACAAAACTGGAAGCCTTAGGCATATCAGGGAAAGCCAAAGACTGGTTCAAAAGCTTACCTAACTGGACGACACCAACTGGTGGAGCTCAAGCACACAGAAAAATGGCATTACCAAACATGTGCAATCAAATGCATTGCCAGTAACCTGTGGCGTACCTCAAGGCTCTGTGCTGGGCCCAGTCCTCTTCGTTTTATTCACTAATGACATGCCCCAACTTCTTCAGGACCACTGTTTTACCATCATGTATGCGGATGATACAGACACTGCTACTAAATGACAAAAACAACTGATAAATTAGCCGTTACCGCATACTTAGCTTTTAACATGGCTTATCAGTACTGCCATAACAATGACCTGGTCGTCAACCCTACAAAAACTAACCAAGTTGGATTTGGGCACCGAAACGAAGATGTACCACAGATTACCAGGCGTCACCTTGGAAAGCCAAGTGAAATTTCTAGGCATAACTCTAGACAACATGTTATGCTGGACCCCACACATAGAAAATCTTTGTAAAAAATTAAACACTAGTGTCTATGCAATTAAACAAATTAAGGCCATTAGTGACCTAGCAACAGCAAGAACTGCATATTTTGCACTCTTCGAAACACACTTAAGGTATGGCCTTGCCGTCTGGGGTGCAGCTTCTGCAGAAAAACATCGAGAAAATCCTGGTCATTCAAAAAAAAAGGCAGTCAGAACTTTAGCAGGACTGCAACGACTTGACAGCTGCAGGGAAGCATTTAAATCATTAAATATCTTATACGATTGTTGGGACTCTACATCAAAGAAGTTGTGATGTACGTGGATGGAGAAGATCTCTTGAGAGGATCGGATCTACACACCTACTGACACACGTAATGCCAAACCTCTACAACCTCCCAGCACATCGCCTCACTCAATATGAGAAAAAAACCACATATAAAGGTGCTAAATTCTTCAACCGTCTACCAAGGGACATAAGAACAGGAAGTGGAAGCAAGCTGAATATCAAGACTTCACAGCTGGTTGGCCGAACGTCCATTTTACTCCATCAACGAGTTCCTTCAACATGACTAAAACGATTCCAAAGAACGCTTTATCTGTTAAAACATTTCACTGACTCATTTACAAATGTATAATTTGTATCTCTATGTGATTTGAATTATGACTATGTATAATTGACACCATTCTGTTCTCAATGAACATGTTATTAAAGGATGTTTTGATTTGATTTGATTTGAATTCCCTATGATAATAGTTTTAAAAGTAATTTTGAAGTTAATAACAATTTTATTTGGACATGCAGGGTTCTTTAAGTTTTTGTTTGAAAATAAAGTAAAATAAATAAGCATAGTGAATTAAAAAATATATCTTAAATAAATAATTCTTTGATATCTTAAATTATTTTATACACAATTCACCAATGTGTTTATAAAATAAACACTAGCAGTGTCCTTATACAGATATAAAATTTCTTGCATTAAAGTTGTGTGTTTAGCACAGGTACAAGTGTACTAAATTAAGGAAAAGTCATAGCTATTGTTCAAAAATACAATCAACTATCTTAAATCTTAGGGTTTTGATAATTAAAGAGGGCAAAGTCCAGGTTTTAAGATATTAATTTTTAATAAGGTATGAAGAGTAGAATACCTTTACCATATTGGAAGGTTATATGTACCCTCTGTTAATATGTACGTTTAAAAATTAATACAGTGTGCTATGTTAGTTGCCACTACCGGTTATTAGACATTGCTAATTGTTTCATGTACTTGTTTTTGGAGGTGTATAAATTGTTATAACAATTTCACTGAAATTTTCATTTTAGACAATTCCTAGATGGAATCCATTAAAAACCCAATATTGTTTATGTATATGGGTTAAAACATTTGATCACAGTTTTAGATTTCTTTCACACAGATTGTCTTATAGTTTCAAAATTTTGGGATTAAAATTTGGGTCCCAGTAGACCCCTTTTGGCACTATTTAGGATTATTTACTACATATTTATGCTTATGTAATTAAAAGTCAAATTTGTGACAATATATGCTAATTCTTTGTTTCACTGAAAATATTATTGAAGTGAAAACTTCTTTAGGCGCGTTGAGCGTTTTGGTAGAGGGTAAAATCCTCGGTTCGCGTCACCGACATGCTAATGATACTAACCTGCATGAAAAAGTCAGTCTCGCTGTGTTTTTTAACCGTAGACTTGGCCGCGGACTACTAACCTGAATGAAAAAGTCAGTCTCGCTGTGTTAAAACTGTCCCGGCGGAGTATGAAAACAGACTGCGAAAATCAGTGACCTTTACGGCTTCCTCTCGCGATTTAAAAGTGAAGCCAATGTCGTACAATTCTGTAAGATGCGTCAAATTAAAGCTTTTAATATTGGCAATCTATTGGTTACATTTTTAAATATTAACAAAATTTCGAAATAATTTTGATTATTGTTTACATTTTACATAGCGTTTACAATGACAAGAAAAAAGTAGTAAGCGAGGATTTTTTTTATTTTTTGGTCAGACAAAATTTGTCAGCGAGAAAGTTGTGTGAAAATAGATGAATATTTTTTTTGTAATTTATCATTTTTTTATTGGAAGTTTAGTTTAGCCTGTAGTAGCGTATGAAGTGATGAGTGAACGTTTCTGCCGGAACTGTAGTTGGCGCATTGGCTCACTGATACCGTTTTTAACTCAATAAATTAGTTTATTGTGCAATAAAAATACCTTTACGAAAGAACCAAGTTAATTTAACTAATTTATTAGTTTTAAAAATATTGTGGGTTTAATTGTTATTGCAATTATATACTTTATCCGTAGCAATAACTGTATTATTTACAACGGTGTTCAACTCACTGTTTTTCACTCGGTGTTTACTCACTTGTATTCTATGTTTAACTAACTATTAATATTGAGCAATTACAACATATTTTTATACAGATAAATGAATAATGAAAAACAACGAATATATTTTTAAACATTTTTAATATTTGTACGAATATTTGTATTTAAAATTTAGCATTATTCATTTTAATTATGTTTTTAATATTTAACCTCTTCATCATGAAATGAGTATTATTACGGTATAAGATTTATCTTACTAGCGTGGTAAAATAGATTTCTAGTTATTTGATAATATTTTTTCGTGGATTTTAAAATTGGAAAATTAAAAACGCGTCACATTTACAATTACAGATGTACTGCTACTATTACGTATTGTTAATTACTCTCAACTTAATAGTTCCGTTTTCACTTCTATCGGCAGTCCCCACGACTGCTATTGTTTTTTTTTATCCTACATTGGTCTGTAGATATTTCTCAGAATTTGACATTGATGTTTTTGGCTTATTTTTATAAGAATTTGTCCGTCTAAAAAAAGAAAATTTATGATACTATATGCCGCCTTGATCTTCAAACACCTCATGTCCCATAATTCAAAATATTTATCCTTGGATTTGTTTTACTTTTGTTTGACATTTTTTTACTACAAAGATGTGCTTAGAGCGACTAGACAAGCCACTGTGAACTTTGATTTTGTTACTGAAAAGATCCTTTGTCCAAAGTCCCCATATGCCACAGGTTGAAGTAAGAACAATGGATACACATAGAATATTCCTTTTATAGATGGTCTGCATGATTCCTGATGATATCAGGAATGGATGGTTGTGTGAAATGAGATTTGAAAATTGATTTCTAATTTATTTCGTTGAATTGGGTCACTTGATTTACTGTAGAGTTCTGTGTGGTCACGGTGTGTAATTAGGGCCTCCACGGCAATCCTGGGGCTGTGCAGAATGCACTAGAGACCTGTTTTTTTAACCCTTTTTGGAATACGTGGCCTGAATAATAACATGAACTGGCATTGCAAACTCTTTTGTCAATGTAGATTTATTTGTAATAATAAGTTTGGCAAGTTTTTACAAAATGTAAAAATTATGTTTGAGTGATTGATTATGTGATTTTAATATTGATTTGCTCATAGCTTGTTTGAATTAAGACATAGTTTTTTTCATGCTCGGGCCCTGGGGCTGTTTTGGACACCTGTTATTTTAAGAGTTTTACTAGTTAGTGTTATTGGCCAGTGGGAGGAATAGTGAGGTATGGGGTTAAGTAGCCCCACTAAGGGAATGGATTATTATCAGGTACTTGACAAGGGTAGTAGCCCCATAAAGGATGTCAATGTCTGTAATATTGTACATTAGACACTAAATTATATACTGAGTTTCGGGGGTATCTCAACTATCTTTTGTCACCTTGGCTACCTATTATTCAGTTGACTCATGTCTTTGCTGTTAAGTGCATACTTTGATTCATATTTAGGTGTTTTTATGTTTGTTAATCTCCATGAGTCTAATGATGTGCTGTTATTCATTTAGTTGTTTGAGTATTCAATTTAAATTTCTACATCATTGTCTGTAGAGATTCTTCAAATCAGATCCGTATGGAAGCACATAGAGAATAAAATAAGCAGTCTGACAGAAACAAATGTGCTAATTTATTAGTTATATTCATTTCGGTGTGAGATCCTATAATTCAGGATGAGAACGTCCCTCCCCATAGTTTATCATTGCAAAATTGTGTAAAAACGTTTGCAACTGCTGTCACATTCAGCTTTAAAAGTACATACTGTCTGTAAATACTGGTTATTTCTCTCCTAATTTTTCTATTTTTTCTAGTTCTTCAACAAACATTATAAAACCCTTTTCTTGGTTATTATATATTTTTTTAACTACAACAGCTCTTGAAATATTAGTTATTTTACAGATCATTGCGTAATCCATCTATGATAGTGTAAACAAACAACTTAAAAAACAATATTCTATCAATATTATTATCATGTTAAATTGCTGTTTCATTTGTTTAGTTTATTATAATTTATTTCAAATATTTGCTTCACAATCCAGATTCCATATTCTTGTTAAATGTTCAATAGCTATGTATGTTTTCCTTTTATTTTTTGGAAATTCACAGATAGATGATGATGCCACCAGCCATCTCGTTTCACAGATTAATGTTGATGCCACCAGCCACCTCATTTCACAGATGGATGTTGATGCCACCAGCTATTTTGTTTCATAGATGGCTATTGATGCCACCAGTCATCTCGTTTCACAGATAGATGTTGATGCCACCAACTATCTCGTTTCACAGATGGGTGTTGATTCCACCATCCATCTCAGTAAACAGATGACCATTGATGCCACCAGTCATTTCATTTCCTTGGTAGCCTAACAATTCCTAGTGGAATTTCTTCAAAATGTGGCATTTTAACTCCTTGAGCTCATCATTGGGTTTTGTTTGGATATGTTTAGATTAAGTATTTCTCCTTATGATATAATTTGTGTATTATCAAGTGTTTTTCATTTCAATACTATTATTATTTGCTATAAGCATGACAGTCTGATGAGCTATTTTTAATGTCCCTCTACCTTTTAAGGGATGGATGGTAAGTGTAAAAATACACTTGATAAATATAACATTAATATTGTTTATTACAAATAAATATGAAAATATTTGTTACAGTTTCATAAAAAAGAATCGTTACCTGCTGTATACCTGGCACATTGGATTGAGGAACATTGTAAACGTCTGATCACGGTGCTACATCGCTATATTGTACATATACTTACCACAGGCTTTCATAGTGTTACTGAGCGAATCAACGATAAGAACCAGGTCAGTTGTATATACCTGTTACTAATAAGTTCAATGACAATTGTACCCATTTAATAATATACTGTTTAATTTTTATGCATTTTTATCTAAACAAAAAATGTTTGCATAAGAAAAACTCACTAGGGATTCAAAAACACTACTTCTAATTAAATATAAAGAAGAAGTTCCTTTTCTCATTATAAATATGTTCAAAATTTAAATATTTGTTGTTTGATTACATTTACTGATATTTTAAAATCCTTTGAAAGCCACATTAAAACTGATGTGACTTCTCTACAGGGCTGCATCTTTTAATAATAAAAAAGTATTCCAGGTCTGTAAAGCTAAATTTCTATCAAGTTTCTAACTAATTAAAAACATGTACAGCCATAGGTGTTCAATGTTCTCATTAACTCGCTGAGTTAAAAGCGAAAAAATAACATTAAAAAACACACCTTTAAATAAATTATGAAATGCTTGAGCAGTAAACCTGTTTGTTGAGAGATATTTTATTTTTTATTATTCCATAACCTTATTGTAAATAGAATAAAATATTCTATAAAATAATGTAAAACCAGTACAAATACAGTATGCCTACTGTATATAAATGTAGAAAGTGTTAATACTTGAATGGAAAAAGCATCATTTATAAGGCTTTATACATTATGCATTAAAAGTTACTATTATCAAAATCACGTATAACTGTATATATATATAATTGTTTTGTTTATTCTAAAGGAATTGAAATATTATAGGTTTTCTGAATTTGCACTTAATTGGGCCATCAATTACATACTATTGTTGTAATTTCTTCAGTGTACAGCTTTGAAATAAAATTGATTGGTAACCATGTTTAGTTACAGTTAAAATAATTCTGGATTCTTGGTTGAAAAGCAAGTGTACAAATTTGAATTTTCACAGAGTAATTTAAATGATTTGTATTTGTTTTGTGTTATTATTTACATTTGTATTTTTGCATTTCTGACCAAATGTGGTTTAATCTTTTACAGTAGAATAGGAAATATAATTGTTCATGTAGTATTACAGTAAATTAAGTATTATCAACATTATAAAACGGATTTTTCAAAACCCATTTATGCATGACCTTTTTAAATTTACTTTTATTCTCAATATGGACGTAGAAAGAAAGTCTATCAAAATATTTTAAATAAAAATGGATCACTGTGTTGCTAAGCGCTAATATAGAAAATGGCTGTACCAATTAGGCTAATTCTTTTTTTAATTATTTGTTAAAGTATAAAGAAGGTTTTTATGAAGAGTAAAATTGGAATGGTTTCCCAAAATATTTTAGAATTGAGAAAAATAATAATAATTACAAAACATAATCCAAATGCTAATGTAAAAAGTTGTCGACGACTTTATGCTGAAGTCGTCAGAGGAGCAAAAACGTTTATTTGCACTAAAATTTTTGGGAAATGTATACATACAGATTGCAAAGTTGAAATTACTATCTAAATTTTATTATAGATTGCAAAAGTGACGAATTTAAACCATCTAACGCATTAGAAATACTATTTAAACTCTGCTATAAAACCCACTTTAATGAACCTTATATAAATGTTTGCACATAAGGTACCCAAAACTGGTTGGCTGCCTTGATATTGTGTATGACATTTTTAATTTACTTTAAGGAAAAACAGAGGGATGGACACAAACATGTCTCAATGACCCATTCATTCCCAGACTACAGATATAAAAACAACAAGACCTTTCTTACGCAAAACTTATTATAAAAGATTATTTTGAAATATTGAATGAAATTAGTTTCAGCATTTTCCACTCTTCCCTTATACGAGAAAAAGAACACAAGTGATGGAAGCAGATGCTTTTTGACCAAAGTAGTCTTTTTAAATTTACATATACATATATTTTTTTTGAAAGGAGTAAACGATCAAAATAAATTATGGCACCAGAAATATTGTAGACCAGATGTAAACGCTTTTTAATGCAAGTTGGTTTCTGATACCTACATATGTATATGTTTTCTTGGTTGGAACAGCAACACAATCTTGACTCTGAAACTGCAAATAAATTATATAAGAAAAGAATTTAAACAGTCGGAATAAACACTTTTTGATCGCTGTAACTTTTTAGTTGGACGTTGGTATTTATATTTTTTCATCGTTGTAAAAAAGGCACACTCAACTATTGCACTTATCTTAGACCGGAAGTAGATTGATTACAAGGGCTGCAGGTAGACACTTTTTGATCGGAGTAGGTTTCCCTGACTTTTATATGTATATATTTTCTTGATCGAGACATTGGGGCAGACAGACGCAACTGTGACATTGGAAATGTAATTGGTTAGAACCATAAATGTATGCTCCTACACTTACAAAACAAATATGAACTAGTAAAAATTGTATTTAACTCATTAATCTCTTGACCATGGACATTGGCCTTGGAAATATTTGAGTTAAGCACTTAATATAGAATATATTTTAAATATTCATCTTAAAAATTTATTCAATAAGATGTTTGCAGAAAGACCAAATGTCATGTTCTCATTTTGAAATATCATAAATTAACAGAATAAAGTTAAGAAAGAAAATGAAAGTAAATATTAACGGCTATTGCAAGATATTTGTCATGCAACAAAAGTTAAGCTGTTTCTGGGATGAGTTATTCCTGAGTGATGTTCTCTTGTTCATTCGTGATTCAGGTATATATAACCTTTAAGCCATTTGTTGACTGAACTTGCAAAACAAAAATGGATTCAGCTCTGAAGAAAAATGTACTATCCTTTAAGATGCACTGGAGACCTTTAACTTTAAAATCAATATAATATATTTTTGTCATGCTAAAACTAGAAAAAATTAGAATATCTCTTACATTTAACATCAAGATTAACCAAATCCACCTTTTTCTTACTTATTCAACATTTGATTGTATTGACTAGGGGCTAGAACTGACAACTCCAGTGCTGGAGAAAGCCCCTACACCATGGGATAAGACTCAACCCTTGCTACCAGTGTCTCAGGTGTGGATATTGGCCGCTACACTCCCACCGCTTTACACCAAACCCAGTCATCTTTCTCCCACTTCTTCTACCAATGGCTTCTCAATGCAAAACTACCTAGCAAAAATTGTAAGTTAAATACTTTTCTGATTTATTTTTTACTATGCTTAACTTAAAATATGTTCAATTATCTTCCTGTTAGTGTGGGACGATTCAGCTTTCCTTTTGCTCCAACTTTGTGTCCATTTATTCTTTTCAATTTTTTATTACAATATTGGATTAGTAATAAATAGTGCATAATCTGCTATTTGAGTACTATCTATACATGATTTATTTATTCAGGGTTTTTACAATGCAGACACATTTAAATAACATGTTTCTTTATTAAATAATTTTAACTGTTAGAGTGACTTTTTATTTTCAATTAAAAAAAAATACAAATTATCATTACAAAAAAAAAATTTATTTAGTATTAATTTTTAATCTTTATTATTTATTTATTATATTTTAAAATAAAAAAAAATATTTTTATAAGTATTATCCACATATTGAGTAGTAGGTACCGGATTTTAACACAAAAATGATGTTCTATTTTTAATGCTAACTTTCTTCACCAATGAACAAAGTAATGATTCCCTAGTAATTATCTATACGTTTCATTTATAACTTGCTTGCAGTTCAACAAATAGAATAAACAGGTTTGTTTGTTTAGATGAATTTGAATATCAACACTTAAAAAGTGAAATATTGATCTAAAGTGATCAATCTATTCATATACAGTTGTTGAGCCTTAAGTAGTTAAAATTGTAATAATTTACCGGTGTATTATAACTATAGGTCTAAAAACGAACTGAATGGCCATGGCTTCACATTTTCCTTGTATGTATGAAGTATGAATAAAAGAAATTTGAATTCCAGGTTTGGAGAACTGCATTGAATTGAAACAGCTGTTTTTCAAGTTTTGCAAGTATCTACTCTGTTTTGGATAACCATTGTTGCTATTTAGTAATGAGACGAAGCCTTTTTTGTCTGTCCAATCAATGTGATTTGTGGCTAACGAACTCTTTAATTTTCCTCTATGTTAATTTTACTGTTTCCATCAAGTTCCTCCTCAAAAGTATATTTATTTCTATTTCTTTATTTATGAAACTGTAATAACTCACTCATTAAAAATATAGTTTACTAAATGTGTAAGCTCCTCCTCTATTTTCTTCTCCTTTTCACTGGAGATTAGACATAAAATGAGTTCCAACAGTAAAACTTAGCAGCTGTCTGTAGTCATTCTTATTCCTTTGAATACATTAAGTTTGTTTCCCTTTTATTCACAAGAACCTAGAAATGAGGTGAAAGAGAAGAGTGCTAAACAAAGTATTACTAGTCAGAAGAATTAACAACTACTGTATATTCACAAGTTTATGTTATATGTAGTCTGTTCAGAGAATTTAACCCTTTGACTAGTGGGATGTTTTCTTTGTAAAAGTACCCTAAAAAGTGATTTTATCCATCTATTTTCATCAATGTCAGAGTTATTTTTCTTGTTCATAAAAGTCTCTGCTAACAATTTGTCTGAAATTCTTTCTCTTGTCATTTTACTTACCATCATTAACTGCACAAACAATTGAACTAACTACATTCATATATTTACAGTATCAGTAATTACACAAATACCCATGTTTATTTACTCATTGTAAACACAACAAAATGTTTACAATCTATCAGGTCAACCACAACATAAAAACTAGGTTACAACATAATTATAGCAGATATAACAACATAATTGTACACAAACAGAAATAGAATCAGCTGATTACTAGGAACAACTGATTGAACACCATCATATGGCACTTAATTAGAAACTGGAAAGAAATAAACAAGAGAGTAACTGTGATCTAGTGGTAACCACGGATACTACTAGAAAGTATTTCTGATCCATTCCGCTAGATTGCATACGTAATTCAGGCGAGAGATTATTATTCACAAAATGTTACTGTAAAAATTGTTTAGTGCTTCCTGCATGGCTATCGGGATTACCGCAGGTGGCACTTAGTGCGCTGCCGAATTAATTGTGGAAGTACTAGTCAAAGGGTTAAACTTCAACTGGAGGGATAGTTGTTATTATAGTTGTTAACACAAGTTAATACAGAAGTTTTTAAATATTTTACAAATCAACGACAAATGCTTTACGTTTTGTGTTCACTTCATCTAATATTTATATGTGGAGATGTGAAATTGTCATGTTTGTAAATAACTTAAGGGGTTCTCCAAAGATAAAGTATACAGTCCAACTGAACAGAACAGCTAATTTATAGTAGATGGAGCTGAATTCAGGAATAGAAAACAAACTAAAGACTAATTTATAAAAATCTTAGAAATCTAAATAAGAATGTTCAGTCATAACTGATACATATTGTTAAATAGTAAGAAATAGTGCTGCATAAATAATACTTATACCTGACACATGGATGGTGGCTGTGTATCATGTGCCTGAAGGTATTAATTACTGACCATGTAAGTGTCTGGTATGCTATAAAAACAGTTATTTTTGGATACATTGCACTGCAATAATAATTCTCCAACCAAGCTCAGCCAAAATAACTTAACTTGCCTACTTTTTAAGTTGCACCTCAGATGTTCAGATGTGGCCTAGTCTTATCACGAAGTAACGTAGAACAAGTTCTTGTGTGAAAAATTGAATAGTTAATAAGTTTTGGTCATCAAGACAGGTACCAAGCTAACGTTTACAAACACATGATATTGTTGCAGTTGTTGTGTTTTGTTGTCTATATAACAAACATAAGAAGTAGATCTCAATCCACCAATACAGGTACAAAGACATAAATCAACATAACAAAAGAACCTATATCTAATTTTACTTCGAATGCCATACATTTTTCATGTCTTCACTTAGACAAATACCAGAATATTCAAAGAATTGATCATTTTTAATGTTAAAACTTGAAATAGCTAAAAGAGATATCTTTTTACTTACAGAGATTGAAAATGTAAGAATACTTACTTGTAAAGCAATTTACATAAAAATCGTAAATTTTAGCAGTTTATTGGTGCTAATATTTTTATGATCTTGAAAATACAATTATATTGTCAACCATAATAGATAGCCGTTTGTCATTCTTCTTAACGTAAAGTTGTAAATTATTGAAGCACAGACGTGATATTGAAGACAGATCACTGAGGACATAGTTATTGGGTACTTGACTGAGATATGGGTCGCAGGTATACAAGTGGGATGGTGTTACTGAATAGCTGTAATAGGAAATGTTGATGTTACAGCTGGATCTGTCATGTCCCTCACACTGGACTCTTCTCTACAACAGCCTTCAGCATGGCCTGGGGGCCAACAGGTCAGTCAATCTAACAGGGCCAATCACTGGGATATTCAGCACAATGCTTTTGCTTACATTCATTTAACACCTTTCTCCATTTAGGTCAGATTAAAAAACAGTGCTCAAGACAAGCCTTTTGTGTCAGGATGACAATGGTTATTTTTATGAATCACTGACACAGTGACTAATGTGTCCTGTCCATGCCAGTGACTACTGCAGAACATTTATAAATAATCATGTGCAGACCATTTTTGAGATACTGTAATTACATTTTACTGTGTAAATGTTAGTTTTGTCATATTTTCTCAGACCCAGTTGTACTTGGGTAAAATACGAGGGCTATTAAAGTAAGGAACGTTTTGAAATAAAAAACAAACACAAGTACAAAAAAACATTTTATTATATACATGTGAAAGAGGGACTAAAATACTACTTTTCTTCATAATCACCATACAAATACAGGCACTTATCATAGCGGTCGACAAACTTTGAAATTCCTGTATTATAGAATTCTGCCGCTTGTGATCTCAGCTACTCAGTGAGTGGCGCATACCTGAAGCTCTCCATCGTTGTAAAAATGCTGTGCTAGGCAGGTCTTTATTTTCAGGAAGTGACATCACTTGTGGACCAAGATCAGGACTGTAGGGGAGATGAGGAAAAACTTCCCAGTTGAGCGAGTTCAGAGTTCTTGCGTACAGTTTGCCATGTGAGGTCAGGCATTGTCATGCAAAAGCAAAATTTTGGATAGCAATTTTCCTAGATGCTTGTTTAGATAGGTCTCATTAAATTTTGCAATGTTTGGGAGTACTGTTCAGAGTTTATTCTTGCACTACGCTCGAGAAAATCAATAAGAAAAACGCCTTGCCTGTCCCAGAATACTGTTGCGATGGTCTTCCTTGCTGGCAAAGTTTGCAGACAATTCCTTGGTTTTTAGGGGAACTGGTGTGCCCGTATCTCCATGGACTGTAATTTTGTCTCATAATTCACATGATTCACCCATGTTTTGTCTCCTGTTTCGATTCGATCCAGTAGTGCTTCACCATGACTGTGGTAGGCCAGGCCTCCTAAAACGTCAAAGCTGCTTCCATCTGTTGTTCTTTATGGTGATCTGTAAGCATTTTTGGCATCCATCTTGCACAACATTTTTGGTAGCCTAGCTTCCAAATAATTTAAAACAATAAAGTCTGTGTGAAAAACATAGAAAAAGCTCATATATTGCAAAACGGCTGATTACATTGTTCCTGTACACTTTACACAGTTCTGGATGAATTTCTATTAGTTTTAAGTTTTTTGCAAACAAAAAACAAATCACAGACCGCACTTCACAACTGGCAGGATTTATGAATGCAGTACACATTTCAGATTTGAATATAAAAAAAGGGGGCAGCGCAGAGATGATCCAGTTGTCACGGCTGGTCGCTGACTGAGTTGCTGAGCACGAGCACACCAATACATACATGATTGGTGTGTACATGGTGGCGTCAGGTGAAAACTTTCTTACTAACTGAATGAATAACCCTTCTATTCCAGAAGTTTGGAGATGGGAGTTGCGATGGGTAAGCAGCTTAAGAGCAGACTCTACCTAAGTTGAGTCAATACATACGCTCAGTTAATCATCACAGTGCAGACAAAAAGTAGAAGTATGCTGGATTTCTCTAGTGGTAGGGGAGAGGGAAACAAAAGTGGTTGGATTATTCTAGCAAAAAGGACAAAGATTTCGATTGGATTTCTCCAGCGGTGGGAATGAAAGAGGTGCCTGGATATCTCTAGCTGAGGAAGTTAAAGAGCTCTTCGATTACTTTAGCGTAAGACAAAAGGTTATGCTTTAATTTCTCTAGTGGAGAAGGTAGAATATATGCTAGGATTTCTCTTGCGGGAGGGATAGGAAGTTTTTACTCGGATTACTCTAGTGTCAGGCGAATGGTTCCATTTGAATTTTTTTAGTGGAGTAAGTGGAGTATATGCTTGGATTCTTCAAGGCTTAGGACACGAGTTCCGCTTAGATTTTTATCTAGCTGGGGAATAAAAAAAAGTGCTTGGGTACTCTTGCGCAAGGCAAAAAGTTTCGCTTGGATTTCTTTAGCGAAGATATCAAAAGAGGTGCTTGTATTGCTCTAGGGAAGGATGAAAGGTTCCTCTTAGATTTCTCTAACTGAGGAAGTGAATGAGGTGCTCGTGTTCCTCTAGCGCAGAATGAAAGGTTCCTCTTGGATTTCCTAGCGGGAGAACAGAAGAGGCGTATGAAAACTGATTGAATTGCTCTTGCAGTAGATTTTCTTACCTGTAGTCTGTAAGCTTGGTGTCTTTGGGATCTCAGGAACATATAAGAGGCACTACCTGTGGTTGTCTCCCTTATAAAACCACTAGATTGGCACATGCACAGAACCCTCAATATTGCCAGTTGGCCGGAACCCATGCCGGAATCGTCTCTCCCTAGGAACGTATGGAGATGTTCTTGGGGGGATGTCTACATTTTTCTACATCTGCCTGCTCATATCTGTTAGAAAGTCTTACGCTGCAGCTCCGGGAGACCAGTCGATAAACGTAAATGCTTGGACAGGTTCGTTAGGGTCCGTAGACATAATGAAAATGTGTCTATGTTTCAAAGGTGGTGCTGCAGTTAGGTGAACACGAAGGGTTATATAGGAGAGACTTAAAGAAATGCAATGTGTTAGAGTAATAGGAAATTATAAAGATCTCATTGGGTTGGGTAGAGGAATATGTCAGGTGAAACGGACTGTGGGAGGGGGTGCTAGAATAAGATAGGCTACGAACATAGAAATGTTGGTAATAGTGTAAAGTGGAAAATATCTAGGTCATAGGGAAAAGGGAAATCCAAGCTTAGGAAAACTATAACTATGGGTTTAAATAGGGGAAGGAAGGAATTAAGGATTGATATAATTAAGAGTTGTTATATATGCCTTTTCATATTGAGTTTTTCACTAAAATGGTGCTTGCCAATCAATTTCACATCATACAGATACTCTTCCTCCCCATTTATCAGTGGCCTCCTATCAGTAGCACTTTTAAAAGTCAAGTGTCCAGAATAACTTTGAGGCTTCTCAATGTTCCAAGCAATTGTGGCATATATTTAAGAAGATTACAGATCAAAAATCTGTAAACAACTAGACACTAACCACTGTTAGTTAAAAAACTGCCAATTCAATAATAATACCTAGGGTTCTTTTAATTCTAAATACAGCAGTGCTTGCATGTTTATAGAACATTTTTTGGAGTCTATAAGCAAATCAAATTTATGGATGATACACTTTCTCCCTATGTCAAAGATTCAAATAAAACAAAACAAAGCTGAATAAGTTATAAGAGCATAAATAATTTTAATTTTTTTATGTTCTTATAAGGCCATCTTGTTGCAGAATCAATGGCTGATAAAGAGTTAGATGGAGTGATACTCGAGAAATCAGCAGAGAGACTTGAGATAAATAATGTATCAACCTAGATTTGGACATTAAATTTCAAGTAGACCAACTTATTGAAACAATAGTAAAATTGGAATTCTTTAACAGTATTCCTAATTAAAGCCTGAATTGGTGGCATAACTCTTAGTATACATTTAAGCATGAAACCAAGCTTTTTTGTGAATGTGTGGGACATTCAAGAACTATTTACACTTTTGTTACCATATTAGTCAGTACAAATTCCAAATTCCCTATAATTACTCTATTCGACTGAACTATGAATTATAGAAAATATTCTTATCCTTCCTGGTTCTTGGACTGGGAAGTTAGTAGTTTGTACTGACTCCCTCAACAGCTTGTAAACCATCAGTGGTATTCAAAAGAGATCATGGTTCACAGTTTATGGAACTTCTCTCACTTCCCTAAGTGTGAAAGTGTTGTTATTTTTGTCTGGGTATAGTTTATACCTGGTTCAGGAAACAAACTGAAAATAAAGTAACAAAAGAAACATCAGAACTCTTATCCTTTCACTAGAAGGATGGTGGCATCAAAAACTGTCTCTCTGGTGAAAGCTTAATTAAAAGTAAAATAAAACTGTGATTAGCAAAACTAAGAAGCCAATAACATTTAAAGATAATTTTAGACTCTGGGACATGGCCTTATGCTCAAGATGTTGTGGGAAGATGTGTTGCCTGCTTTATACCATACACTACTGGCTCATAACTTCCTTATGAGTTGAGACAACCTGTAGAGCTCGTCTGCACTACACATAATATTATCACAGTAAAACACATGCTTGTCAACTATCCTTGTGCGGTGGTACAGTTGCGCACTGAATCTGTAAGCTATACAGAAGGTTATTCTGTGTGATGACGAATTAGTAAGTATGACACTTACTTCCCTAAAAGAAACGTTTTGGTTAGTTACAATCTAGTTACTGTTATAGTTAGTTTATGACATATTGCTGCTAGTTGTTTAATTTTATGACATTTTGCTGCTAGTTGTTATCACTTAATTGATTAATTTACATTCATCTTGATACAAAAGTAAAGTGGACCAAACATCGTGCATAATATAATGTTAAGAGTCAACAACATGCATAGACATAAAATTACAAAAAATATATTTTTGAACACCTTGTACGTGCTATAAGTTAATCAATTTAAAAATTATATCTTACAACAACCTCAATATTAAGTGTGAATTGTATTAAATTAAAGTACTCATGTTATTCTGACGCTATAAATACTTTAAATTAATTCATACATGGTATAGTGGTGAATCAGGTTTTGCAGTCTATAGTCGGAATATGATGTCTTTTACTAAGATGTATCTTAATAGACAATGAGTGTCAGAAAAATAGATGTCTCTTCCTCTAGGGATATTTGTCTTGTGAGTATACAGTAAGATCTCTTCTATAGATGACCACTACAATCATTGTTTCTAGAGTCTCAAATGCTTTTTGACAGAACTCTTTAGTTCAATACCTACTAGAGCTCTAATTGCCTGTTTTTGAAAGACAAGGATTCAGTTGTTGCCTATGTGGTGGTTTCAGGAACTCTTTGTTTAGTGCCAGCCCAAGTAATTTTCTTTCATTCTCTGTAATGTGACTGTAGATACTGGAATTCTTCTTTATTTCTGGTGAAATTAACTAAGATGTCTTGGAAGGTTGTTTATTTTGCAGTACTCTATCTTTTGTTCAGAGCAATTGTGTTTATGTAAGTGGGTGGTGTTTTTGATCAGTATTTTGTCATCCACATAGAATAGTTACAGTATACTGTGTTTGTTTTAAATAATTTGTTATTAGTATGAATAACACTTGTCGTAATACAGATCTCTGAGGTACACCAAATGTTATTGGTACTGGAGTGGAATGTGTGTGCTTAATGTGCAGTTAAAGATTTTTGGCAATCGTGCAACATGCCTGTGTCTGCCGTATAGAGAGATACCTCATGAACTAGTCTTTTGACAAGTGTCTCACTTCTAGGACCTCAAGTTTTTTGAAAATATTAATTCCTTTAGCTGTCAAAAGCCTTGCTAGATGAAATACAGCTGTGACAAAATTGTATTTGTTAATTTAGTTTGTGATTCGACTAGGCTTATAGTCATAGTCATAGTCATAGATCTTTATTGAAAGCTGTAATATTATAAATACAGTCAGAATAGTGTCACAAATACAGATAGACTAATATCATCACAGTTACAGGTTAACCTATCTAAAATCTTATGTTAACTTAACATAAATATTGTTAATTTTAGCAACTAAAATCAACTCAATTTTTATTTTTGTTTAATGGCCCAAGCCCTCAAAAAATTCTTCAAAAGAATAAAATGATTGTGATATGAGATAATTTTTTAATTTATTTCTAAACGGATTGATTCCTTCAATTTTTTTTATGTCAATAGGAATGTATTGAATAAATCGTGTACCAGCGTATTCAGTTTTCTTTTTAAACAGCTCTAATTTATGATTTTCAAAAATTATACCACTCCTAGTATTATATCTATGAGTGGTATAGTTAGGTATATTTTTAAATTTTGTTTAAGTTATTGTATCGTATATGTATTGACTGTAAACAGTTAAAATTCTTAATTGTGCAAATAAATGTTTAACGGTTGCTTGCCATGGTAAATTTAGAATTAACCGTATTGATTTTTTTTGTAGTATAAGAATTTTTTCAAGGTTTTTATTTGAAGTAGCTCCATATACACTGATCCTGTAGCTTATATGGGAATGTATTAAAGAAAAATAAATTTGTTTTAAAGTATCCTGGTTACAAAGGTTTGCCACTTGCCTAAGGGCGTACAGGCCAGATGATGCTTTTTTTATTATGGTTTGTACATGTTGATTCCAGCTTAAATTTTGATCTATTATTAGACCTAGGAAACAAGTTTCCTCTACCTCCATTATATTTTGGTTATTTATCTTAATGTCATATTGAAAATTAAACTTCGATTGGTGTGTTTTAAAAGGTATAAAATGTGTTTTGCCGGGGTTAAGTAACAAATTTTTTTTAGTTAAAGAAGAGTTAATTTTATTCAAACAATTAAGAGATGATGTTTCAATTACCTTAGACAATTACGCTTGCATCATCAGCGTATAAACACATTTTGTTTTCCTCTGCTACTGTAGAAAGTCCTGTTATATAGCAAATAAATAGTAAGGGACCCAAAATTGAACCTTGTGGTACGCCATACTTTATGAGCTTTTTTTCGGATACAAAATTGATTTTGTCTTTATTTATTAAGTATGATAATTCAACGTATTGATTACAGTTACTGATGAAAGAGTGAAACCAATTTATTTCTTTATTTTTTAAGCCTAAATCTTCCATCCAGAACATTTATAAGTTCGTCATGAATTACGCTGTCAAACGCTCTAGTCAAATCCATAAAAATTCCTAAAGGTCTATTACCTTTATCTAATTCCTCTATTAAATTTTGCACAAATTCTACTGATGCAGTATAATGTTAGGGGTTGTTAAATTGTCTTTTAACATCAGTGTTGGGTATTTCTTATAAAGTGTTGTAAGTTGAGGCAAGTTTTATTAGTGGTTTATTTTCTTTAATTTTGGTGAAAGTGTTGTCTCAAACATGTGAACTGTGTTTCAACATTTTTTATAAAACTTTTTCAACACCACATGAGGATTTTGGTATTAGAGAATTAATTATCTATTCTGCTTCTTTAGTTTCTGTCAACAGAGGCTCTTAATAATTGTATCATATTGTTTGAGGATTGATAATTTCGTTGTCATTTTCTGCAATATGTCAGTTTTACAAAAGGATGGTTTTATGCTCTTAGAGCATAAAATTTGTTTTTATATTAAGTGGCTTTTATAGGATCACTGGTTATTTAATTCTTAATATGTAGCTCTAACTGAATCTTTCTTTCTTTTTCTCCTTCCTTTCAGAAATTAAGATCTGCCATAGATTTCCGGATTTGATATGTATTTGTTCAATACAATTACATACCTAAATCTGCCTTAGGTTTCTTTGTTTCACATTGTTCTATTCTATTTGGTGATTATGTCAGCACTATCCCGTGTTGCCTGCTGTTTCATATGTTCATATGCTGTTTAATGCATCAATGAGTTCTCTTTTAAGGGCTTTCTTGATCATAACACGATGTTTGTTTAATTTTTGTTTATGTTATTTGATTTTTTCATGGGCATGTGTGATTAAGAGTTACTTGTAAGATTCCCATAAAGATGTATGCTGCCACAACTCCAGTATTGAATGTACTATGATTTGACTGTTAAAATTAAATAAACGAGACTATTCAAAACCTAAGAATGAGTTATGCAATTAATAAGTGGTCAGAATTAGGTTAGATAACCATTAGCTATGATTTATAACAATTATATTATCCAAAGAAAATTAGTCTAAAAAGTTTAGCTTTAATTAGCTTAATAAAATTATTTGTATGTTGGTATTATAGCCTAATTACATGTTTTAACAATCAATTAATATAGGTTTGTTTAAAGTATTTTATTATTTGCTAGCTTTTATACAATACAAATTGATTACACAATAATTGAATTTAGCCATATACTTTGTTATTATTGTTAATTTGTTTCAATTATTTGTTTTTTACGTTTACTGTTATCATTCTGTTGTGCCTAAAGATGGTCTTGAAATTGAAATGTACATAGTACACAATAAAAATTAACTCAAAGTTTTAGTGGTATTTTATTGCTATTGTGATTGTTATTATTAGTTGTATTCTGAGTTTTTTGGAGAATCAAGCAGACTATATTCTTTACTTCTTTGCCTCCGTTATGGTATGTGTGCCAATACACATACTTTAACGTCATTAGTTTATAATCCAATATTTTAAATTTTTGTGCTAATTTAATAATTTATACAACTTTACAATGGGACTTATCATTTTGTTTTAGTGTGTCTGCAGAGGAACAACAGAATTACAAAATCAGTTAAAATATATGTGTGTAACATTTCTTTGTGCACACAATTAATTTTATATCATAAATGTAACATTAAATGAATGAAAAAACATGAATTTAAAAGAGAGGTGAGCATTTGGAAAAATGATATTATTTAACATTTGAAAATGCATTGAGAAATACTAATTTCATTTAATTGTTAGTACTAAAAGCAATGTCACATCATTCATGTTTTGTCTGAATTAAACTGTCATTGCAAATTTAATCTCAATTACAAATTAATTGGTACTTTAATTTTTGTCATAGTTTTATGTAATATATATATATATATATATATATATATATATATATATATATATATATATTGAATCACAAAAAGTACTTGCTCCGCCGGGACTCGAACCCGGATCTCTCACTTGCCGGGTGAATGTGCTACCATTACACCACAGAGCCCTTACTTTTTACGATTAAATTATTTTGTATTTGGCCGTATTTGTCATATATGCGTTTAAATAACCAAACTAACAAATGATCGGAAGACCAAATACCTGTCAAATGACTTTTATTTACATTAAATTTGTATAAATGGAATAGTCTTATTTAATTACAATAAACATTGAATCATATGTTAGTTTGGTTATTTAAACGCATATATGACAGATATGGCCAAATACAAAATAATTGAATCGTAAAAAGTAAGGGCTCTGTGGTGTAATGGTAGCACATTCACCCGGCAAATGAGAGAGATCCGGGTTCGAGTCCCGGCGGACCAAGTACTTTTTGTAATTTAATATTTATTGAAATTAAATAAGGCTATTGCCATTTATACAAATTTAATGTATATATATATATATATATATATATATATATATATATTTATTTGTATATGTAAAGTATGTTAAAAAGTTATTAAAATTAACATAGAAATTGAAAACCTTCATTGTTTTGTTCAGAAATCCACATCAGCTAATTATTCAACATAGGTAATAGACAATAGATAAATTCTTTATTTACAAATTGTTTGAGAATTGTGACTCCTTGAATTGAAAAAAACTAAAATTGAAATAAATTTTCAGAAAACAATTACAACTGTAATAATTGTAATTCACAAAAGGTGTGAGTCCAGTTAATTGTCAGTTTTCTCTCTTCCAAACTACTCTTCAATTGTATAAAAAGGATTCTGCAGTAACCACAGGTTCACTTTAGTCTTGACTGTCCTCACATATAGTCCTCTTTGAAGCCTTTAGGCAGGTAGTTCCATAGTTTAACTAATTTATATTACATAGCATTGTGTATTGTTTTGTAACAAAAGGAATCTGGGTTAATAGCTTTTGATATGATTCTGGGAGACTGGATGTTTGAGAAGTCAAAAAGCTGTTAATAGAATTTTGAATACAATCAACATAGTTACAGTTATAAGAATTTATGAGAAGTTTGATGTGCGTGGAACTATGCCATATATGAAGCATCAATGTGGATGAAGAAATATATCTCTTCAGAATGTACTTGTGGAGATACAGACTTTAATATGATTCCTATAGAAATCTGTCAAACAATAAGTTCATGAAACTAGTTAAACAGAGATAGTGCTCATAGAATTTTATAAGGTAAATCCATATATCCCAAGATTTCTACATGCTTTGAGTGAAGATAATTGAGTCAAGCTTCTTTAACATGTAAAATAAAGTATTTTTAACATTTAAAAATAACATTATTACACATGAAATACTTACTAATATTTCATAATGTACTAATTTAAATTATCTGAAATATAACTATGTCAATAGAAAAGAATTAGAGTTGGGTTACATTACACTGCTGTATCTTATTTATAAAATATCATATACACTTAAACTTCAAAACAACATAAGTATTACATATCTCAATACACACATTGTTTTCTATAAAATACAGTTGTTCAAAATGTGCATATGGATGGACACTGTATTTCTGGATGGCCTTTATTGTGACAATTGTTATCAAAGGTTGAAATAATAAGTGGTACGTTTTAATGCACTGCAGTAATATTGTATAGTATATTCGTAATTGATCACAATTCTTTGTTCCAGATTTTTGCACCATGTACTGAGTTACCGTGGGCCCACACTGACATTTCTTCGAGGTGAACAGGACACTGAGTTCTGTATAGGTGCTACTCAAGAATGGCAGGAGTCCCACCTTTATTGGGGAGGGGAGGAGAGTATCATCGTTCAGATACTCCCCTTGTATCATGTTGTGCAGCGTAAGTTCACATTATATTCATACAACACGCAATTTCACTGAAGATATTGCACTTAATTAATGTTTATTGTAATTTTTAATTAGCATTGCTAATGGTAAATATTCACAGGTTTTTTATGAATGATGACGTAAACAAATTCTGTGAGATCTATTTGGAAAATTACTTCCATTTTAGTCTTTTGCAGTAGCATATTTTTTCTGTGACATACACAGTACTTCAATTCAAAACATACTGTGCCAGATATAAAGGATGAAATTTAACATGTTCACTGGTAATAATGCTATTTGACACCATGATTATATATGAGATGCTCATCGGTGTAGAAGACAGTGTTTGACACCCTGTTTTTTTTTCTGGTATCTTGCTGTACATCTGTTTGGATATTGAGGAAGGTTAAAGTTTTGCTTGTACCACTTCATTTGTTAATTTTATGTACTGTAAAAATTTGTAATGAAATAGAACTTTCGAAATCGTGATAAATTGGCAATAAAATAGATCTGAACATTACTTCTGATCTGCAATGAGAGAAATGCTTTAGTAGTGACAACTGATAATTAGTAATAGGGAATCTTATAATGTATTTGATTATTTATATATATATATAAATAAATATGTATATATAGGTTAGGTATATATATGTATATCACATAACTATTTAATAAAATATGTACCATACCATATATGTAAATATAAGACAATTATTTCACTTACAAGTTTATAACAGTCATGATTTCTTCAACAAATAAACAATTAATTTATAATACAACATTGTTTTTCACTTTATGTCCAATCTCTTGCGGAGATTTTATCATGCACTTATGTTAAAGTGGTTGCAAAATTGAGTATTTATCACCAATATTTTATTAATCAGTCATAGCAAAAACTGTTTTAAAAGCTATTCATTGTTGCAGTATTCTTTGGTTTTCTTGTATCTATTTAGCAGATTGTATCTAAATAGCAACAATTTTAAGTGATGGAATACTTTGCTTTGCTCTTGTATCTATTTAGCGGATTGTATCTAAATAGCAACATTTTAAGTGATGGAATACTTTGCTTTGCTCATTAATTTTCTCAAATACTAATCATAATTATGATCCAATTTTATTAACCAATCAGTTCTCAATAGTGATTTTTTCTAGTCTGTATTGGTATCAATGACATTAGTTTAAAGATTGACACTTTCACTTATAGTTATAGCATTAACACACCCTTAGTTTGCTTAACACCTTCACTGCAGCTCTGTACTGAGTATCTTAACCATCCAGTATGTACTGGTGCGTCTGCCTCAGTCAACATGTTATTAAGCGATTCAATTTTTTTGTTTTGTTATTTACTCACATTTTTTTCCAATTATCATGGCCTCAGGATCAAACTGCGTTGTTTTTTTTTTAATCATTTGTTAGTTGACATTGCTTTCTTTGCAACAGTAAAATGAACAAGATTGAAGAACATTTTTAAATATTTATTTTTATAAAAGGATTAAATTTTATGTTTCAGGAGAATTTGAAGAATATTGATGTTAATAGTCATAAGTCATAAACTATACACTCTTTGATGTTATTTTGGAGTAAACTGTCCAATACTAACATATTTTGGTCTATTTAATCTGTTATGGTGAAAATTAAAGGAGTAAAAGAGTTCCCATATTTGCCTTAACTCAAAACTGGCCATAAATTTCCAATAAGCTTGTCAAAAATCATTTTAAATCCAAATTACACAAAAATAATAAAACTTGTATATTTTTCCTTTTTTAGGTAGAATAGCATAGGAAGTTTTTTAAGGTGGAGCAGTGTAAAATATCTATCTAGTGTTTTAGCCAGTGATTGCCAAGTAGCAATCCCTTTGAAATAAAAAAAGGGAAATTAGTTTATTTTGTTTCATAAATTAGAAGTATTTTTTTATCTGTTTGTATGTAAAAATAATATTTTTTATATTTTGTGACAGTAATATCATTATTGGAAAAAGTTAAAAAGAATATCTTGTTAATTTAATGTTCAATGGGGTAGTAATATCTTAAATCAAAAGTTTTGTGTATATTGAGTGTTATGTCAGTTGAATCACATAATTATTTTGGTTTTTAAATAACTATTAGTATATTACACCTAGGGTAAAAATCCTTTTGTTTTAAATGTAATAATGATAAAAATTACATAAATTAGGTATCTTTTTTATGAAAAGACTTAACTGAGATTTGTTTTATGCAAGTTTTATATATATATATACTATACTAGTTGTATTTTATAAGTACAATTAATTTCTACATAACTGTCTTACTCCACTTTTTTTCATTCAAAATTCAGTTTTACAAAAGATGTGAATAGTTAACATTCTTAATTTAGTTTATTCTTGTTTCTAACAAAGTAAAAGGAAGGAAGCATTGATGTAAACTCACACTGTTAAAAACTTGGTGTTAAAATGTGTCTAACCTCAATTATTTGTTAGTTTAAAATTATTTGTTTTGGACCAATTTCAGGTGGCCCAAAGCTATTGTACTTAAATATGAAAATTCGTGGCTACCCTAAAGGCATTCGTGCAGGACTGGATCCTAGGAAACCTAGTTTGGACATCAATGAATCATTCACAGTGATGACTTATAAAGGCATTCCATACCAGCTTCAAACTGTGGAAGTGTGGGGTTGCGGAACTCCTCAGTCCAGGTAACCTGATTATTCATCCAATTAGAATAATAATCATACTTTTCTTTACTAAAATGGACAGTTATAGTAATTTGTTTTCTTAGTTTGCTTTATTTATCTCTGCAACTGAATCAAAACTAAGCAGAGGATACACCCAGAGTGAGTCTACAAAGTACAAAAGAGGTTGCACTTGCTGTGGCAGCATGTATTATTTTGGCTAAACATAGAAGATTGAATAAGTACTGACTGGGTTAGACCTACATTGTAGGCTAGAGCAAGGTGACCAATCTCTTAAATCAATTATATCTCTTAAATCCATTCATTGTTCTTAGCTACCCACAATTGATCTTTAACTGGATGTTTTAGCAACTGGGTGTCAAATAAAAAAAAAAAAAACAACCTTATTCCTCACGATTAGTTCAACCACGTTAGTATATTACTTAATCATTCTTTTCTGGCTATATTCTTTGCATGCTTTTTTGAGTGAACCTTTATTGCGTGTGATGTTTAGCTTTTGTATTTCATACTACAGAAATGAGAAATTTTACAAGACAACCAGTGAATAATAATTTTTTCAAAACATTCTGGTTAAAGCAATAGAGTGGTGGCTCTGTATCGACTATGAGCTCAAACGTAATACTCCCTAGCTTATTTGACTAATAGAGAAAATCTTCTTGCATTTGTTTACTCAGTATAAATTTGTCCTCCATATGATTAGCTGTATGAACATATTTGGGCTTCGAAGAACCTTAATGTGTTTATTTCACCAGTCGAAGTTTCGGCTAAAAGCCCCATACTTGTGTTTTTTGTCTCATTTAAGTTATGTCAGTTTAATGTGTTAAACACAACTGAATTTTTCTTTTTTGTGAATTTTATCAACCAACTTTCTTACTTAAATTAATAAAAAGGAATGAAACCTGGAATAGAATAGTAAAAACCGAAGTATAATTCATACTCTTAGCAACAATGTCTTACAAATGGCAATAAAATGCTAAAAATGGCATATTTTAAGTTTCACTTTAACTCTAGAGTACATTTAATGTTGTATTTAAATAATTTATGATGATTGAAATAAATATAAGATTTTTTATCTTGGGTATGATTGCGTACTTGTAGAGAGATGCAGTTGGATATAAAGAAGTGGGAAGTAAAACAAGCAGAGCGACAGCGTGTGGTGAAGTTGTCAGCCAATGAGTGGACCGACCACCCAGACCGATACCTGCTGGAGTTGGCCGGCCGTCCTAACTATTCTCAGTCCAACAACTAGATTAAGTCACAAATTGTACTGTACTTAAATGCTAACTAGTACTGTACTTAAACGGCATAGTATATTCAAATTTCTATAATATTTTACTACAATAATTTTTTATTGTTATTTCATTTTTTTATTATGAATTTTTTTATTGTATTCAGCATAACTTACCATAATATACAAACCAATTATCTTAATTTTTTATTTAAAATCCAATTTGGTCAAAATAAACATCTGAAATTGGTACAAATGTTATATAGCAAATTGTACATAATGAACTGTAAACATAATAGTAAATACACGTTTTTTTAACTGATATGTTGATCTCTGAATTTACCTTTTTTCTAAGGTTATTTCTGTTTGTGCACTTTATAAACATATTATTTTTATTTTTGATTAGGGCTGAGTGTAATATTGTAAGATAGAGTTGGGTATTTAATAGGAATTTTAAATTTAATCTGAATTTTATGGGTATCCAAAAATAGGGTAAAATAAATAAATATTTGTCAAAATTTCATATATAGTTTCTTTAGAGGGACACAATCAACTGTTGACTAACTCTAATGTGGCAAGTAATGTAGAAATTAATACGTAACACTCATAGAGTGAGTAAAATTTTGCTTCAATAAGTGCTGTCAAAATCATCAACCAAAACCAAATAATCGTCTTTAATCCTTTGTCTGTCAGATCATTGTTGATCAGGTGTTACCAAATTAACTTGGCAGCCTACCAAAATGAATCAGCTTTTGAATATTTTATTTTTTCCAGTCAAGCTGGGTGTTAAATCATTTCACAACTGTTGTGTATACCACAACACTCACCATACGTTAAGAATATTAAAATAACTCCCAAGATTTAATATAATCTTTTCTGAAAATCATGTTCAACGCCACCATAGATTTTCTGTGAGTGGTTGCATGGAGTGTAAGGCCGTTCTAACATGGACTAATTTTAAAGCAGAGAAGTTTTTTTGAAAAACCATATTTTGTTGCAATTACAAATTTCTTAACTTTCTGTTAACTACAATTTTGTTTTTACTTTTTATCTTTACAATTATAAGTGTTTAAAAGTCTTTTAGATTTTAATAAGTAATGGAATAAAATTTGAAGGTTTTATGACAAAATAAGTAAATTTGTGTGAATTACAAGCTTTGTTTGTAGTTAATTACAAACGCTTTTTTACTGCATACACTTGTTAGATGATTTTTACAGTCATGTAGTGTTTCTTGTGCTAATATATTTTCATAGATAATTTCAGTTTATCTCATGCAATATCAAAATTTCATGTCTTTTTCATTTATTTCAGATCTAATAAGAAAACTGGATTAAAAAAGTAATAACTCAACATTGAAGTTATTTCATAAAGTTTTATTTTTTGACAAACAACATACATATGGAACAATTAAATTTGGAATGGAATTGAATCAAAGGGTTAAAAAAAATTGAGTCCCAAGAATTATTATGCAAGATTAGTGGGTAAACCATAACCCCTCACTGGAGTCATTGGCCATGTCTCTCCATGCACTGCTCTGTGTATATGACTTAGAAATATGAATATAGGCCTAAAGAAACGTAGAGTGGTATGATGTTCCCAGGTTTAACATAGGGGCCGTTCAAGTATTACGTAAGCACTATGGGGGGGCGGGGGGTTCTTTGCTTTGCTTATTTTGGATGACATGGGGGGTAGGGGAGTCTAGATGATGATTACGTCATCGGTAGTTATTTTCTTTTTTACACGAATGGCAACCCACACATTGTCTTTGCTTGAAAACGAAACGCATTTTCGGGGATTCCCGCAAGTAATACATACGTTTAGTGAACAGTGCGCGGTAATTCCCCTACTCGCGTTAGAACCGAGTAAGGGAATTACCGCACGCTGTTCACTTGTCTAAATTTCCTCTATCAGTGTATTGTTTCGTTTGGATGCTATAGCGAGTAGACGTATTGTAAGCATAGTAAAGCAAGTTAACATTTGTGTTACCATTCATTCCATTAGCCAAAGTTTAATGTTTAAATAAGATGTCGTTTCAAATAGACAAATCCAAGTTATACCAAAAATTGTTTGAAAGTTTTAAAAAATCTCATACAAGTACGAAAGTACAAAATGTACAAAAGTTAGTTAACGAAGTGTGGCGAAATTACAAATTACAAGCAAAATCCGACAAGGAACTAGATATTGTATCTAAGAGAATCGAAGAAGAATTGCAAGCGGCGACTAAGAATAAATCCAATCTACTGCATTTTTTTTTCTAAGGTGAGTGACGAAATCATTTTAGGTACCTATGAATACCTACTAGAAATATTAGAAATCGCCAAAAAGTTTCTCTTTGCTAATTAGAAAATATTATGGCCTATCTTAAAGTATAGAGGTAATATTCATTATATAGATTTATTTCTTATAATTGATTCCGTCAATTGGTCACAAAATACAGGATGTTAGTTTTATATATATATATATATATATATATATATATATATATATATATATATATATATATATATATATATACCTACAGAAAACTATACTCTATTCAAATAGGTATTTAACAGAATGTAAACAATCTTTATATGTCTTTTTATTGAAATATGTGGTTTAAAATTGTAAACTGTGTAAAATCTGTTGTAATTAATTTAAAAACTCAACAAATATTAAAATTGCTTTTCTGTAAGTACATAAAGGTGCGTACAGACATCGCGAGGCGTGCGCCGCGAATGGTTCGCACGTATACATGTGCCGTAGCATGCCTCAGGTTGATGTATGCGAGACGAACCATTCGCGGCGCAAGCCTCACGATGTCTGTACGCACCTTTACAAATATCTGATTTTATAATTGCATATTTAAAAAAAAAGACATATCAAGATTGTTTACATTCTTTTAAATACCTACTTGAATAGAGTATAACACCCTGTATTTTGTGACCGGAACGAATTGCTCGTTTAAAGATATTAGATTTAAAGCCATAGGGTTTTGTATTTACCATATATATTGCCATATGTTGTATTTATGTAGCTTAATAAGAGAATCTTTAGCAGAACCCATAGAAAGTTTTTATTTTTAGGCAACCTGTAAACCTGCAGAAAAAACACAAATTACACAGCCAGCTTCAAATATTAAAAAACAGGAAGAAGATAAAATAAAAACCGGTAATGAATCACAACAGCAATGCGAAATTAATAAAAATACAGATAAACAGAGACCAATACCTTCTCAGGAAGCTATGAAAAATAAGATTGCTCTACTCGAAAAAAATCTGAATGCTTTGTATTCTGCCAGAGATACTATGCCAAGCCGTGCTGAAGTTGATAAACAGATCATTAAGTTGCGCGAGGAAATAAAAACAGCAAAACAGTCTTTAAACAGGAAGGTTCAAAACGCAGTTGCCCAGAAGAAACACAGGGATGGTATGAAAAGAAAGTTAGAAGATATTTGTCATGAAAATCCAGAAATGAAAAAAAGATTATCTCTGAGGGATTCAGTGGGACGTCCTAATCTTGAAAGCAATCAACCTTTACTATTGAAAACAATCGCGGATATAGCTTTATTTGGGAGTGCAGCAGATGATAGAAGACGAACGGAATCAATTCGCAGCGTAAAAACTCTTGATGAACTCACACAAGAATGACGTAAAATGGGATTTGACATTAGTCGCAGTGGGACATATCTTCGTTTGATTCCCAGAAAATCTAATTCTGCAGAGGGACGAAGACATGTATCGACAGTCCCTGTTAAGCTCATTCGGGCTCAAACTGATCACCACAAGAGCCACTTAGATAGCAAGTTCGCTGAAACATCAATCCATTATTTAGAGAACATAGCATCCATACTAGGACCAGATCAAGTATTTTTCATATCTCAAGATGATAAAGCTCGAGTCCCTATTGGCGTAACTGCGGCAAATAAGCAAGCACCTCTTCTAATGCACATGGAATATAGAATCAAATTGCCTGATCACGATTGGGTAATCGCTGAGCGTCATAAATTAATACCATCTGTTTATGCTGGTATCAAAATCACTTCCAATATGCTAGGACAACCGCAAGCCGTTGGATATTTTGGACCAACATACATCGCTATTCGAAGTGGAAAGCATAGTTCATCTACTGCTAATACTCATGCTCAGGATTTCGAGACGCTTCTCGAACTTGAAGAGTTTCGACCATTAGCTAAAACTGACCATGGACTAGTAAAACCAGTGGTAATCATGACGGTTGATGGAGGGCCAGATGAAAATCCGCGTTATCAAAAAGTCCTATAGGGTTTGCTATACAACACTTTAAGCGACATGATCTCGATGCATTTGTACCGTTATTACAGCACATATTTTGTAATTTTATATGGAGCTAATACTTATAAATTAAACAACTTTTCGGAAATACTTGGTTTATTCCGAAATTCAAGTTCACCCAAAAGTTTACAAAGTTTACAAACTTTTGATTCAATTTTATTCAAAAATCACTCAATCGAACAAATCTAATTAAGAGTCTGATTAAAAAACATTTAAAATTAAAATTAAACTAAAAATGTATACTTCTCCAAAAATGGTTTAAATTAACAAAACAAAATAAAAAGTTCTCTTCTCAAAATACTCAAAATTAATATAACACAAAACTTGATATTTTACTTTATGACCAAAATTTAATTCACAATACTTCAAAAAATTGAATTAAATTTTCAGACTCTGAAAGATGGGAAACTTTAGAAATTTTAATTACAGTATTATAAAATAAAAGATATTAAACTATACCCTGGTACGGGAACTTACTACTTTGAAGATTACGGAGGCAAGATTCGGATCTTAAAACGCACTAAAAATTTTAAATACTTCAAATTGACTTTACCCACGAAAAATAAATTACTCTAAATCCCAACTATTGGGTTAGAGAAAGAACTTCAGCTACTAACTCGACCGCTACACGTACTCCTCAATCGCCAAGGACTCGACTGAACACTTCTCTCCCTCTTCAGGCTTGCCGGGTCGGAAACGTATCACCCGATACGTCACTGACCGATCAGCTGATTGCCGGTCCAACTGAACAAACAATGTCCCCGCACCGCGTCTAGTTAATAAGAGCCTACTTCCTACCGCGATTCAGCATAAATGAATTTGAACTATGGTACATTATTTCCCTAGCCCGAAGCTGCAATCACGGTAGGAACCTAAACCTTTAAACACTCATCCCGGACTAAGTACAATAATATCCCCTCCACATGCACACTTTTAAATAACAATTCTTTTGTACTTATCACTACGTGGAGGCTGTGATGTGTAGTCCGAGGGGTGATGTGGTAGAAAGGTGTCCGACGTCCAGTGTGGGTCCCCAGGTAGCCATCGCAGAGGGATGTGGTAGGTGAGGAGTAGAGGCAGGTAGCTTCTCCAATGATTGTGCGGCCGGTGCAGTGCGGCGGCCTCGTTGATCTCGTGGTTGGCTGGCTCTGGTTCGCTAATAGCACTGCTACCTGCTCCTCCAATCTAATAACAATTTCAGCCAGCGAGGCATTGAGCTCTTGGAGGACATTCCTTTTTACAAAATATTCCCTCCGTATAATTGTATGGCTGTCAGTCTTTCACGGTGTTCTTATTGTACGCCTGCGCCAGTGTCACGAATGTAAACCATTACCAGATGTTGTTAATTACAATACAATCAATTTACAGGGATTACAATGGCACAATAATCAATTGTTTACACACAATAAACCTCATATAGTGATAAAAAAAACAATATTACCCTGTCCTTCTACATTTGAAGGAACAGGGAAGAAATATCACTATCAATACAACTCATTGTATACCAAAAAAAAAAAAATATATATATTATTATTACCCTGTCCTACTCTATTGGAAGGAACAGGGAACAACAACACCACAACATTACCAAAATCACCCTGTCCTTCTGCATTTGAAGGAACAGGGAAGAAATATATCTCATGATATATCACAATACATCAGAATACATCTGTGTAATTTACTTTATCCACCATTAATGCCATTCATTGTCCCTGAAAATTACATGGTTTACAACCACACTCCTATCACACACTTACACTGGCATTTTTTATTATGACTTCTCATCTTAGCCATACAATTGCTGAAATAAAAACGTCGTCACATCACCCTTTTATATTCAATATTTATTTGTATTATTATAATAAACTACTGACTCTCATACTTAACTTGTTTTGTGTTTTGGGCCAAAATTAATACATAATTATATAATCAATTCTTGAAGTTAATTTAGAAATAAATTATATTGCCAATTTTATTGTTTTAGACCCATCTTCAATTCCTTTTCGACAATATAATTGTCCTGAAAATAAAACATACTGACCTTTGCGCGGGGGGTTAATGTTTATTGAGTTCTAAAAGTTCACATTTCGTATTTAAATTTTAATTTAGAAATATGCATCTTAAAAAAAAAAGAAAAACAAACTATCGTTATTTTAAAACAAAAAAACACATTTTACCAGGATCAATAATTCATTGTTACCTGCCGACAAAACATTTAACATGAAAATATTCAATTATATTGCCCAGTCCTATCTTTACCATCATGTCATAAATGCTATCACTTATCGGGCTCACTTACTTTTCACTTATCAGGTTCACTTCGCTTTCACTTATCAGGTCACTTGTAATAAAAACTTTACGATACGGACTCTTCAAACAAATCCTTTTTACAAGGGGCTGGGCTATTGTGGCTTGGGCACATCCGGACCTTTTTTTTAAAATGTACACAGGAAACTCTCAACAATATTCCTATCTCCTGCTCTCATTGTTATTGACCTTTCATAACCATAATTATTTTTTATAACCCCCTTTCAGATTACAAGCCCTGTCCCTATATTAAATTTCAAAGTGGACCCTTCACATTTTTCCTAAGATTCTAACAGCGTCGTATTTAAAAAGCATTTCCGTCCCTAAATTTATTTTCAAATATAATTCCTTTTGAGCAACAGATCCACATGCGCTAGCTCCATTTTTATTTTAAAATAATTTTCTTAAAAATAAATCAAATATTCCAAACTCACTATATTATTCTAAGTCCTAAGTCTTACTCACTACACAAAAATTATGCAGGTTTATACACACTTTTCAAGTTTATACAAGTCTTACACAAGTCTTATACAAGTTACACACACTTTCATGAATTATACAAGTTTATACCAGTTTACAAGTTCTTTCCTGTAAATAACCTGTTGTACAAGTTTATGCTCAAAAAGAAATAGCAGATTAGCGCAATTTATGTACCGTTATTACAGCACATATTTTGTAATTTATATGGAGCTAATACTTTATAAATTAAACAACTTTTCGGAAATACTTGGTTTATTCCGAAATTCAAGTTCACCCAAAAGTTTACAAAGTTTACAAACTTTTGATTCAATTTTATTCAAAAATCACTCAATCGAACAAATCTAATTAAGAGTCTGATTAAAAAACATTTAAAATTAAAATTAAAACTAAAAATGTATACTTCTCCAAAAATGGTTTAAATTAACAAAACAAAATAAAAAGTTCTCTTCTCAAAATACTCAAAATTAATATAACACAAAACTTGATATTTACTTTATGACCAAAATTTAATTCACAATACTTCAAAAAATTGAATTAAATTTTCAGACTCTGAAAGATGGGAAAACTTTAGAAATTTTAATTACAGTATTATAAAATAAAAGATATTAACTATACGCTGGTACGGGACTTACTACTTTGAAGATTACGGAGGCAGATCGGATCTTTAAAACGCACTAAAAATTTTAAATACTTCAAATTGACTTTACCCACGAAAAAATAAATTACTCTAAATCCCAACTATTGGGTTAGAGAAAGAACTTCAGCTACTAACTCGACCGCTTACACGTACTCCTCAATCGCCAAGACTCGACTGAAACACTTCTCTCCCTCTTCAGGCTTGCCGGGTCGGAACGTATCACCCGATACGTCACTGACCGATCAGCTGATTGCCGGTCCAACTGAGAACAAACACAATGTCCCCGCACCGCGTCTAGTTAATAAGAGCCTACTTCCTTACCGCGATTCAGCATAAATGAATTTGAACTATGGTACACATTGTTTTTAGCTACCAATGCTCCCGGAAGAAGTGCGTATAACAGAGTAGAGCGCAGAATGGCTCCTCTTAGTCGGGAACTGGCTGGTTTAATATTGCCTCATGACCATTTTGGGTCTCATTTGGATGAACGTGGCGTTACAATTTATGAACATTTAGAAAGATCTAATTTCGAATTTGCAGGAAATGTATTAGCTGAAGTATGGAGTTCAATGGAGATTGATGGCTATAATGTTAATGCAAAATATGTTGGGGCAGGTGAACAAGATCTTCCTGATTTTCCAGACATTAAATGGTATTCAGAACATGTGCGTGAAAGCCAATACTTGCTCCAAATTGTAAAATGTAGAAATACAGAATGCTGTCGTCCAAGAAGTGGCCTATTTAGATTACTAGACAACAGGTTTCTTCCACCACCTGTAAAAGTAAAACAAACAGTTGATGACTTGGTTTTAGATGAAGGAGGGCAATTTCTTAATCTTCCAGTCAATTTAGCTCTACGCTTAAGTGCTTCACTCAAAGATTTCCTGCAAATGCCATATGATTATTTTTGTCTGACGGTACAATTGAGGCTATCAAGTCGAACATGCAAAACGTGTGGTCTTTATCATGCTTCCGTCAAGTCACTAAATCGTCACATCGATAAGATCCATAAGAAAGTAAACACGCACACTGATAGGAAAGTTAGACCTGTAAGAGTCGCTGCTCGTCGTGCTAATGAACTGATGTGCATTATTCAAAATTTAGAGCATCATGATGTTGAATGGCTCGATGAGAATGACGTAGACATTCCAAAATCGGATGAAAGCGAGCAGACTCACAACACTGAGCAGCAATCGAAGCAATCCAATGTCATCGAAAACTTAGAATCATGGATTCGGGTTTCATGGACTGAAGACTGTTAATTTGAATTTAATATATGTACCAAAAATTTAAAATAAAGTTTGTTATGTTAGTAAGATATAATATTTTTGTCCTTTACTCTATGTTGAATACCGTTTCAGTAAAATATAATCTCTATCCTAAATCTGTTTTCTTATTTTTCAAATTATAATTATAACGTTATAAAATTAAAAAAACAATACATTAATTGACAAATGTTTACATAAGCATGGGGGGAGGGGGTAAGAGCTTTGCTTACTTTTGCTGACAAGGGGGATGGGGGGGTAAATAATTGCAATAAATCTGCTTACGTAATACTTGAACGGCCCTATATATTCCCCTCTTTGTTTTTCAGCCATGATCTCCCTTGCACACTCACTGTGTCTAATCTTCATCATCTTGGTATCAAGCTTGCAACAAACCAGTTCAGATTGAACAAACGTGATAATAACTATACCAAACTAATGGTTATTAGTTTTTTAATGTTTAAATTCAGGCTAATACTATGAAACTATTCAGTGTATAACATTTTTACTAATTGTATAAAGGAGTACTGAATTGAATAATTAACAGTTTTAAACGCCTTGTGTGTAATATTTAATCTTAATGAAGGTCTCAATTTTATTCATATTCTTAAAAATATAAATAATTCTTAGCCTGTGAATACTATTCAAAAAAGATAATCCTGACAACATTTTAAACAATGGTAAAGTAACTGAGTCTAATTGACAAATTATAAATAACATTATATTTTGTTGAAAAGTGATACTTGCCTTTATTATTGTAAATTTACTTTCGATCTGTATCTGTATTGTCCGTTCAGTTTCAATTAAAATAGTTGCCTGTAAGGCTAATGTAGGCATTAGCACAACTAGAATTCAAACTATGAACTGCCAACTCGATGATGAATTTTGGTCCATTTAAAGAAGGCCATTGACCCACCACTGTGATGTGTCTGTTTATACTTTGATTCTTATAACTGACACATATTTTAAAATAAGAACAGGTGTCATATTAGCGTTTTGTAAATATTTGTTTTGTTGCAACATAGTAAAGTACAGGATTAAAAGTAATACACTATTAAGGTAGTTTAAAAACAAAATTTAAAGTGCCAAAAATAACACAGATAAAAGGAAAAATCTTAAGAACCCCTCATTTCTTAGGATTATATTTATTGAACTGTTTCTTTTACACAACTTTCAAGTGAATTCACTGAAATACCACCATCAACTTGAACAGTAAGTATATAATGCTCAGTTATTTTTCATCATAACAAAACAAATTAATGTATAACAAAACCAGAATTTAAGTGTATGAATCATATATTATATAAATCTTATATTGAAAATTGATTTATAAGAAGAATGTTTTGATGCAAAAAGCGCTTCCTAATTTGTTGCTGTTTTTTGAGGCCAACCCTCAAACTACACTTGAGTGAATGACCCTTACAGTCACCTCATGGACACCTGTCCTACCACCTCCTACTTAAATTTCTTGGCAAGATTGTAATGGAATTACTAAGTTCTATCCATTCTAAGGCTAGACTTAGTACAAGAAGCAGGGGAGAAACAATAGTTTATTCCAAAATCAATTTATCTGTATCTTTTATCCAGGATTAGTAACAAACATGATATATAAAGTTTATGGTCAACTTGTAGTACATTACATTTTAGTTTTAAATTGAAGTTTCATTATTTTATACATTATTTAGTACAATGGTGTATACTAATAATGTTAAGGATTCTTCATGTTGCCAAAAAAATTTTTATTTCAACAGTTTCAAACTATAGTTTGATGATTTGTGAGTATTTTACCTTATTAAACAAACCGAAGGTAAGAAAGTGAATAATTAATTCCAAGTACAAAATATATTTTAAAATTCAATAAAGCTATAAAAGATTTGGTTCATAAACTTTGCTGTCATAAATTGTTTAATAGTTTTTATTATGATAGGTATGACATACCTATCAGTACAGAAGTTTTGGTGTTCAGCAAGATTTTATATATTTAGAATAGAATGATTAAAAATATTGTTGATAAATTATCAAAAATTATATTTCTAAAGTTTTTCAACCATAGAGCCTTCGTCTGGCATTAATACAATCCTGTATCGAAAATGAGCACTTTCAGTAATTGTTATAAAGTACAATAATTTAAAGTTACACTTGAAACACTTTGTTCAGTATATTGAAGTGAGCTGCATTTCTTGTGTTTCACAATGAAAAAATGACCTGTATTGGTAGATGTGAAAGTGAATAGTAAAAGGTAAATTAATTTTTAATAACACAAATGAAAATTATTAAATTTTAGTATTGTTTTGTTATATATTTATTCACATTATTTATATATTTTTTGTCACAATTAATTGTTTGTGGTGTATAATTGCGTTAACAATTGTATTATACTGTTAACTGTAAAGTGTACTGTAATAATAGTGATATTTGGTTAGTAATAACATACAAATAACAGTTATTTCAGAAGTAAATTTAAAACATTAAATATTGTGCTCTTTTCTTGCCAATGATGTTAAAAACAGAGAAACATAGTTACATTAGTATAATATCGTTACTATAAATTAAAATTGAATACAATAGATTTTTTCACAACAAAATACATTTCCTTTATAGAAGTTATGAATTTCCTGAGGTTAAATTATATACCTAATCTTAAAAAAGATGTCCTTAAAAACCATTCAAGTATTAGGAAAAGTGATCTTGTTATTTACGAGAATTTACATTGTTGGATCTGGTGTTAAAAGTATCCTTACAGTAACCTATAACCATACAGAAAGAATCCTAATTATAACTAATCATGCTGTGAAATTTCACAGTCCAAGCTAATTAGGTACACTCTTTATGAACATTTGTTGGGGTATTCACCAATACATTAAAGCAGACCAATGTAATTAAACAGTTATATTTAATTCTGATTTTATAACCTCTTCTGAAGAAATGACTATTTTATTACAAAGTTTAAAAATCCTTGAAATGAATAATTAACATTATACTAATTCTGCCACTGCAAGAAGCTATGACTCTACCCGCCAGGTTCAATTAAGCCAGTGTTTGTTTTCACTTAAAATTTTTCACTCTTTGATATTTAATATTAAGAAGTTGCATTCATTTCAGAAATCACAGGATCCACATGTCAGGATTGTTTTTATAATTCACGAAAACTCATAAATGTTCACTACGAAACTTATTTGGCCTCTGACTTTACTGCTTTGCCCCACTGGCTTTAAAATTTAAAGTGTTAACTTAAGTATTTCTGACTGTAATCCAAGCTATCAGGGGTTTTGATTATGTCCCACTAGAAGCACATTGTTTTGGCCCTACTACAGTTGGAAGGACTAGGGTGCGAGGTTTTTCTTCCATTAACAACAGGCACCGTGAAGACATCTCGCTATATATTGTAAATGTCCAATTAACTGGACCTAAAGGAGACCGGGATATTTTGTTGACCAATATCCTCTTCTGTCATCTGGTAATTTAAATACTAAGCCATTCTTCGATTGAATGTGACCTACTGCCCAGCTACGTCCAATAGGTTTGTTCTGACTAATCCCCTTTTGTGACGGTGGGGAAAATGCTAATGCACCATCAAATTCCACTTTTGAGTTGGTCTCGCACCCACTAAAATTCCCACTAGCCCAGTCATAACTTGCTCTCGTGACTGTTTTCTACATTACTTCAAGGGGGTGGCTGCTTAGGCCGACAGAGGTTCCTACAGTATCAGGCCATAAATTAGTCAATGTTGAGGCTGTATTACATGTCATCATCATGTCTTAGGTTTCATCAACCCCTCTACATATGAAGAAATAATGTCTCAAGTATGTCTGATTGAGACCAGCGTCTGAACAAATAACAATGGTATTCAGTGAAATTTGGCCTGTGGTAATCTTGAGCCTCTTTCTTTTATTTTCCCAATCACCCAATGTCTTCAATAGAATATGTGGTTGGCTTTGTCGTACTTGGCATTTCCATGGGGACACTCCAAGCTTTCAAACTTACCCACCTTGAAGAGATACCCTCAAAAGCTGTAATGGTCGATGAGGAACTGAGTTAGGTAGACATTCACTTTCCTGTGTGTTTTCGCTGCACCCCTTCTCTTAGGTTACCGATCAGCCTAGCAGCCACCAGAATACTCAGGCTTCGGTGCGTGTTACCACCCCTTTTTCCCCTCGTAAACCCGATTCCTTATGAAGCGAACAAGTCGATTTGGAATGGTCCCCGCTATCATAAGGACGGCCGGTAGAAACACTCGCAACCCGTAGTGCCCTCTTTATCTGTACTGCCGCCATATTTTTCCTGTAGCGCTCTTGACGTTGAGCGTTTATATGGATTTGTCTCGCACAAAAGCCACTTACTCGCCAAAGGTCCGCCGATATTGTTCATGTGTCGTCTTAAAGAGGCGGTAACAACCAAAGCCTTGGTTGCCACACCAGAGACCTGGTCCCAGGTTGGTATCGAGCGTCAAGCTAATACACAACTCTCTTGATGATCTCCCGGTTCACTCAGATCTTGACATCTGTGTCGATCGTCCGTGTGTTTAGAATTACGTCCTCGGTATTTTCCGTCACCAGTTCAGGCCATCTCGGCATTCTCAAAATGACTCGGTCGTGCAGTTACTGTGCCTCGTCGAAGTTCCTCGCATTAATGACCGCGATAATTCCATCGGTTTATAACACGAGGGAGATCCCTCCAGGAATTTCCATTAGGAGATCGTCCGGAGATGGTGTTTCACAGATCAAGTCCAAGGATCGATCCGTACGCAACTCTTGCCGTAATCTCCCTCTAGCGCGGCCCGTCGCCTATCTCTGAGATAGATGTTAAGTATCCTGAGGATGTAGGTACGAACGTGGAAGTCATCCACAAGGTGGTCAGCGAATTCTCCCACTTAACTGAGTTGAATGCGTTTCGCATGTTCAGCGTGGCCACAAGCCCCGCCGGCGTGCGCTGTGGATCGAACCCACGTTTCGAAGGCGTCAAAAACCTGCGCCACCGGAACGGCTTGCTACAGATCGGTCTGGCCAAAAACCCGTGTTGACGGTCGGAGAGGCCACTGCCTTCCTCAATCACGTTAATGAGCCTCGGCTACAACAGCCACTCGAAAAGCTTTTCTGCCATGTCGAGCATACCTAGAGGTCTGTAAGCTGACAGGGTTTCGGGGTCTCCTTTGCCTTTACTCATGAAGGCCAGGCGTTAGATCTTCCATCGAGGATCGAAGGAGCATTGTTGCAATGAAGGTGTTACATATTTTTTGATTCCATATAGATGTTGACATCAGTTGGCGTACTCATATAAAGCAGGTGTGCCAGTCTGTCTCTTCATCTGTATTACTGATGTACCAACTTGCTAAGTACCGCACCAAGTTTCTTCTTAAACTTGTTTACTGCTCTTTTTGTTGAGTCGCGCCTAAGATACGGTTTATTGATCTGGGGCGCGGCTACCCTAAAACAAATTAATAGAGTTTTTGTATTACAAAAAGAGAGCCGTTCGTGTTCTTCCGAGCGTAAGTAAACGAGACTGTTGTAAAATTGCATTCAAAGAATTATATATGTCAACACTTCCATCACTATAGATTTTGAAATATCACTATAGTTCTGTTTGCAAAATATAATAGTGTATCAGTCGTCGATGGATCCGCGGTACACGGACACAACACCCGATCACGTGAGAACCTCGGACAGACACCCAACCAGTCGGTTTTAGCTGCAGGTCTGCCACTTAGTGTCGACGCCAGGTGTTTTGGAAATTTCTGATTGCCTAAAGTGCAACCACAACAAATTGGGTTTCAAACCGAAATTGAGGGGGCACTTGGTAGCGGGGTGCCTTTTCTCAGTGGGAACGTTTTTAGCATGAATGTATTATACTTACGCTTTAAACTGTTTGTTGTAATTGGATTCTTCTTAAACAGAAGAAATCAAACGGCTGATTTCTTTATCTTTAAATCAATGAAATTATTTGAATTTTAACCATCGGAGCCAGACGCCTTACGGCACCGCATTTGTCTGACCCCGACGGTCCAGGACAACTCCGCTTCAATGAAGAAGGGAATCTGCCTGTGGCCGACAGGAAAGTCCCCGTATTCCCTGACCGGGTAGGTCGAAAACAGGGCCTCCATTGTCCATAAGAGAGGAACTCATAATCGGGTCGGCTGACTGAGTACAGAGTCTGCGTCGACCGACCCCAAGAGTCGTTGTTCATGTTCTCCCTAACTTTGTTACACTTATCGCACTTGCTCCTAGTGATCGTTCGCTTCAAAGCCTCTCTCACTGTACATGGCTCCTCGCTGCGACCTCAGAAACTAAAAACTCCTTACATTGTGGCCAATGTAGTACACAAAAGGAATATTACACGGGTTTCAAATCTGTGTGGTGGTTATTTTACTTGTTTTATTTCAAATTTCACTATAAACAAGGCACATTGTTCCTAATAATTTCTTTATTAGCTATTTCTTAAAAACCAAGCAAACATGTTATAAATGACATAAAATATTTGTTGGGAAACATTAATATCGAAGAATATTCCATAACTGTAATTTAAAAATCCTCATTTACTGTAAGATTTCACTGAGTGAAATTTCAACTACTATTTACTTTTACTGTATTTAAACATTATTGTAGTATAAGTATGACCATTAAAATTTGGTTAAAGTGACAAAATCCTGTAGTTTGATAAAATAACACATCTGAAAAAGTAACAGTTTTCAGTTGAACTATTATAAAGTTCAAGTATGTCAGTTTTTAATTTAAACTTAATTTAAAACGTTTTGTTAACAATATCAGTTTTTTAAATTTTTGTTTTGCAATCAATTTATTAAGAGCAGTTGCAAGTCCTAATTTTAGTAAATTTTTAAGCCTTAACATAAGTTTCTATTATTACAAGGAAATAATTGTTTCTTAAAAGGAATACATATGAGTATTATCAGTTTTAAAACCATATGATGGTTTCGGTGTAGGTTCTGTATATAAAATGTATTATAAAACTATTTGTACGGTATAAAACCAAAACACCTGCCAAAACCTTAAAATCTCTTACTTGGGGATGTAATCATATACTATATGCGCATGACAGATATGATGGCATGGCAGTGGATTTTGTATGTGTTGAAGACATTTAATTCCCCAAAACAAATTTAAAGTAAATTACTGCAGTTTGTTATTAAAGGGAAGCCAGCCTATTAAGTATAACCGTGAGTATTCTGATAATAATTTTTATTGAAATAGATTTAAATTATTTAATTATAAATTATGTATGTAGGAAAAATTAAAATAAATCAGAAACGTCAGTATCGACCATATTTTTGTGGATTTATTTAATTTTTTTAAATTTTCTACGGCAGATGCGTGATAGCAAAGAAACGAAGTATCACTTGTAAATGTTGTCTGTTTACATTTGGAAAAAATACAGCACAGTATATTTTCCTTTGTTTATGGCTGAATTTTGGAACTAGAAAAAGAAAGGTGGAAAACCACGATTTCTATCAAATTGTACTGTAATAAATGTAAACAATATGTTGATAACAATTAATTACTCTGCCAAAACATAAAACATTCGTAAATAATGTTGCTTCTACCTTCCATATCGAGTAGGCAATTATAAAAAAGTAAATGCATACGGTTTGTTTCCACTCCAGTTTTTATCATTTGCAGAATCTCTAATTATGGCTACTTGCTCTGGTTTGGGAAGCATATTATGCAATACAGTTTTCGCATTTAAGTAATGTAGCAACAGACGGATGACACTCGCATATTTCAAGAATGGGCAAAGGACTTTTCACATTTAATTTGTATGCCGTTTATTTCAATGCGGTTGCAAAAAAACGAAAGTTAGCAAACTAATTATAAAAATTACAATAACTTCTTGATCAAAGTATGTTGACAATTACTATAAAAAGGTCATTTCCTCTTTCCTTTCGGGTTTTATTGATTAATCAATGTATCATAGGAATAGGACATGCGCAAATTAATTGCATACACATAGCAGCAATTTCGACAGAGAAATGAGATTGCTTCCACCTCTGTTTCACTTCCGTGCCTCCAGGGTACACAACCAGTGTTTTACAACGTTGTTTATTTAATTATTGTTTCTACGAGTGTATGGTATTAATAATAAAACTTATTGTATTTTTAACAGTACAAACGTTGTATCGCAACTGTCGCAATTGTTAAACACCCACCTACGCATTCACATACAGCCTGACTTGTATATGTACTCATTCACTTTGAACAAATTAAATTAAAAAAGTATGTAAGTATTCACCATTGTTTGACATTCATCACGAACCTAATGGCAAAGTAGAACGCATTGGAAATAAAGCGGTGTTTAAACGAGCTACTTAATACTTTCAGCAGACTGAATGATTTGTTTTATATCACCTTGTTTATGTTGAGATGGGTTTCGTCTGTGATGCCCAGTTCAAACTTTGTCTCTTACTCTCGTTTCATATTAGGAAACGTTCCTTATTTGAATCAAGGTAATACTTAAAATGCAGTACCGTACCTGATCATCTCAAAAATATAGAGACTAGGCAGTAATCCTAATTCCTTTAAAGAATCATTACTTACTTGAATACTAGATCGATGACTGGCTTTCATCAGACAGATTGCGTCATTTGATCTCAACTAATTTTACAACACAAACATAATGAAAACAAGATGGCGATTAAAAACTTAATAGGTGGCTCCTCCTCCAGTTCTTTTATAGAATACAAAGACCTAATTTTCGGATAACTTTTGAGTGCTAGTTTGAAATGTTCCTGATTCAGCATTTTTATTCTACCTGGTAGGCTGTTGTACAGCTTTATGGATCGGGCTAGGAAACATTGCTGAGATATTGACATTCTGTAGCGTGGTAGATCCAGATGATATGCTCGGTGGGTGTTATGGATGTGATCCCCGTCTTACGTATCCATCCAGATTTCTCTTCAAAAGGAGCAGAGAATTTGGTGTATATTACCCAGAGATCGTAAGTATCATGGGGTTGGTACAGATAGGTGTTCATTAACGGCCAACACTGGCAATAACTCGAAGAGTCTTCTTTTGTAAAAGGAGAACCTTGCTACAGGCTGACGCGTGGCACCATAATATAAGCCCATAAGCAATGTGTAAATGCAGCAAACCTGTGTTTGGCATATTCAAGCAGGTAATTAACTTCATTGAGTGTTTAATGGCAGTCCTTCCCTTGATTTATAAGCGTGGTGTCATCTGGAAAAAGTAGAGTTCTGCTTCTTGGAACAAGGTCGTCGATGAGCACCAAGAAAAGCAACAATGGACTCAGCACCGAGCCCCGTGGAACACCATGCGGTATAAGCCTTTCCTTAGACTTGGCTCCTCCCAGCGAAACCACCTGTTTCCTGTTACTTAAGTAGCTGGTTAGAGTCCTGAGGTCCACCCCTCCAATACCATAACATACCATCTTTTTGATGAGGTTGTCGTGGAGCACGCAGTCATAGACCTTACTCAGGTCGCAAAGTGTGACTGCCAATGAACATCAGCCTCATAAGCCCTGATGATTCCATGAAACAGCGAGAGTAGGGCAATGTAGTTGAAGAAAGGCCTCGTCTAAATTCGTGCTGGGAATTATTGAACATAGCATTTTTTCCAAGAATTCAGCAGGCTATGTTTTCATGACAGTCTCAACCATCCTCGAGAACACAGGCAGAATTGAAATAGGCGTAAAATTGGTGAGAAGATTAGTGACTCCTTTCTTATAAACCTGTATTTTTTACGAGTTTCAAAATATCTGGGAATATATTCACTTTGAGACAGTGATTTATTGCCTCATAGAGGTAAGACAATTTTTTCTAAAATATATTTCAAGACTGAGGAAGAAAGACCATTTATGTCAAGATTTTTTGAGCTTTTGAAACCCTTAGCTATGGAGATCATTTGATTAGAGCTTACCTCTCTCCAGATCTCTAGTCTAGGAACTACCTGCATTTGAGCTTTCAGTTCCTCCAAGTCCAAGTTGGACCGCTTAGTGACAATTACTTAAACTGAATCAATAAAGAAATGATTTAAATCATCAGGATTAGCTGAGGCTGAGTTTTTTGGTCTATGCTGGTTTATTAGTCCAAAGCTGCTTTGCAAATGATTGGGGAGGATTGTGTGATCCATATGAGCCCATTTAGTCTCTATGACTTGTTACATTTTCAACAACGAATCACGAAGAAACTCCTGGCCTTTAGTGTTAAGAATGGCTTGAATGGTCATTGAACAGCACCCCGAAAGACTTAATTCATACAGCTCTGGTGTATACCATGATTTATCCGAGCTCTTAGATCAAGTTATATCTGAAACTTCTAAGTTGGAGGGCTTGGCCACCTTTTCAGGAAAAAACATGTTAAATTTGTGGAGAAAGACAGAAAGTAGTGAGTCTAAATTAACTTCCGGTCCATCTAGAACACTACATTCTGCACTCCAATCCAAGCTTTCAATCTCTCGATTAAAAGAGGCAGGTGGTCATCATTTACATATCTTTTTAGAAAATTATGATCGTCACGCCAAGACATAGGAGAAGGGTCACTAACCGAGCGGGTCTTCAGCTCCATGACAACGCTGTGGTCTGCTATCATCGGGTTCACAACTAGCGTCCTGTAGTCCCAGGAGCCGATGTTAGTCAATCAATCAATCATACTTTTATTGCTTTCAAACAATTTTACATTGTATTTTCAAACGTCAATAAATAAAGCTAAAAATCCTGCAGTTTGCTATTCTAAGATTCATTCACCGCTCACATACATACATTAAATTACATTCTCCCTCTCATTCATACATGGCTTCAGTATCGGTACTAAGTTACGAAAAATTAGTGGTCCCAGCGGCGTAACATGAACTCATCTACAAAGTAAAACACTTCAGACACTAAAAGGTCCTTTAATCGAGCTTTAAACAGGGTTTGGTTGTTGACATTTTTTATATTCTCAGGGAGATTATTAATTTATTAATCTGACACCAGCTTGTGAAGGAAGTTGTTCAGATGCCAGTGTTCTATGATGTTGCATCCTGTAGCTGTCCCCACCTCTAGTATCATACCTGTTGACGTCCCTGCCACGCACTAACTCACATCGGAATCGGCAATACAGAGCTACATCCAAGATATAGAGGCAGGGTAAAGTCAGAAAACAATGCTCCCTGAAAGCATCGCGGCACGACTCTCTAGGATTCAATTTGCACATTATTCTGATGACTTGTTTCTGAAGCCTGAACACTCTGTTGAATCTGATCCTGGCACATCCACCCCAAAGGCGTATGCCGTAGGTCAAATGGGGATATAAAAGGCCAAAATAGGCTATCCTTAGAACGTCAAAAGAGCAAACCTGTGCCAAATTCCTCAGGGCAAAAACGCCTGAAGCAACCCTTGCACATACATGCTCAACATGATCGGTCTAAGTTAATCCTCTATCGAGATATATTCCTAGAAATCGAGTAGATTCCACTTCCTCTAAAAGGGTGTCCTCTACCATGACAATAGGTCGAATTTCGTTAACTTTTTGTCGGAGACAAAAACTTATATAATTCGTTTTTGTATTATTTGTTTTAAGATTTAAGTCCGAGAAATACTGAATACAAGAATTCAGTTCAACAAAAGTTTCTATTACCAGAGCGGTATTTGATTTTGCTCTGACGCAGAGAGTCGTGTCATCCGCATATTGGACTATCTTTCCATTCTGAATTGATAGTCCAAGATCGTTCACATAAACTAAGAACAGTACAGGTCCAAGGATAGATCCCTGGGGGACCCCTTGTTTCAAAGGAACTCTCTGTGACTGAACATTGGAAATTTCTACAAACTGATATCTGTCACTGAGATACGATTTCAACCACTTCAGTGGCAGACCACGTACCCCATACGATTCCAGTGTTAGCAAAAGATTAGCATGGTGAACACAATCAAAGGCCTTCGAAAGATCGAGAAATACACCAATTGTGTGCTCTCGACCCTCAAAACCCTCCACGATCGCGTCCACAAGGCTTGTTATAGCATCAATTGTTTACATGTTTTTTCGAAATCCAAATTGGCTTGAAGACAAAATCTCAAACCTATTGAGGAAATCCATGAGTCTTGCAAGAAAAAGTTTTTCAAATACTTTACTTAAAACTGGCAGAATTGAAATGGGACGATAATTGCTTGCGAGGCAAGGATCGTCCTTCTTGAAAACTGGAATCACTTTGGCTGTTATTAGCTGGGCTGGAAACACTCCTATTTCAAAGGGCATGTTAACCAGTCTTGTCAGTGGTTTCAAAATGTGCTTTAGGCAACGTCTGAGTAGCCACACTGAAACGTTAGTGGTGGCTGTATCGACACTGGCAGATTTCTTGGCCGGAAGACATTCTGCTATAAGCATTTCATGATATGTGAGTAGGTTTGAGAAAGTTTCTTCTATCTCTACGACGGACTTCCGAAGTGAATATTAAAAACCCCAAATATAACGTGTTTTTGATCCCTTTTGAGGATAGAGCGCAGTAAATCTTCAAAATAGTTCAAGTAAAATGTCAATGTCAACACTTGGAGGTCGGTACACAGATACCAGCTCAATAGAAGAGTGTTTAAGTTCAACCGCAGCGAGCTCTAGCGCAATTTTAAAACAAAGTTTAGACACATCAATTTTACAGTAGTTTATATTGTGTTTTGGATAAATGGCCACTCCACCACAAAACCACTAACCAAGTGAATCTATAGAAACCACTAACCAAGTTTAAGTCTTCTATACTAGAATAATAATCACATTCATCTTCGCACAGCCAGTGTTGAGACCCACAAAGTAGGTTAGACTGGATATCATCCATAAAAAAGGAAAGCACATATATTTTATTTCTTAGGCATTGCACATTAACGGTTGCTATTTTCAGTCTAGGATAGGCCGAGACTTGAGATGTTGAATAGGCCTAGACGATAGTGGCTGATAGGTTGAGCTATCCCGTATTGGTTTTCGCTGACTTGAGTAAAACAACGCCTAAGCGTAACATTCTGAGGCTATAGAGCAAGATCCATGACTTGATCTTTGTATTGATAGTCCACAACTAGTTTAAAACTACTTACTGGACAGTACTACTATACAGTCCTTTACTGTCCAACTTGGTTACAGTAAGCCACAGAGGCTTTCAGACTCGGAGTTTAATTTAGCCGTACCGATCAGACACTCTTCATTTGTTTTGTTTTTTGTTTTTTTTTTTACTCTGTTCTCAATGTATTACTGCATACGCTAAATGAGGATTGATTATGATGTAGTATTTTTTGTACTTTAGGTAACTAAAACTTTGCAGGTAGCATAAAGTGATTGTGTCATATTTTTTTCAATTTCATTATCCGTGCAAACGCTACCTCCTACCTCACAAGAGCCTTCCATGAATTCACCTTGTTCCCTAAAACTTGTTCATAGTGATGCTTTATTTAAAGTTAATTTCAGCTACAGAGAAATAGTATTTATTCTTCCGAATTTAATCTGAAACCTGTAATTGTGATATAACGATATAATTTCTAGTTATTCGAATTCTTTGCAAACATATTTTGGAAGGGATTGTTTGTAGTTTTTTCAAGTAGTTTTGGAACCACATTGACCACTACGCAATCAAGCTTTAGGAACCCTTGTGATTTTCCTACAAATCATTCGGTACACTCTAAAAAGATTCTTCGTAGTCACGGTTCTGGGAAGACCTCTTTCGTTAATAAACTTGTAAAAGTGTTTTGTCGTAAGCACACATGCACTTGCGCATATGTTTGGTGTCTAGCATTGAATTAAATGAAACATTCTACCTAGTAGTTTGTACCGTTTGTAAAGTTAAAGTAATTGTGAGGCTTAGTTTTGTTTTGTGTTTTACTGCAATTACCCTCGGAAATTAGGCTCTCAGAGGTAATATGCAAATTAAATAAGTTTTAGTTGTTCACTGGCCGTCTCGTGACCGCGGCGTGTGGAGGGCAAGTGGAGGAGCGGTCAACTGTTTATACATCTGATTGTTGGTTTTTGTAGCTTGGTTCCCTATTAAAGGTTGCTCGGTATGTAAAGGCGCGTCGAGACAGTCAGCCTGAGTCTCAGTGTATCTGTTGCTTAATCATGTTTCTTATATGACTGGCATCTTGATCGTGCTAAACAGCACCGAGTAAGTAATTTGCTGAATAGTATTATTGATTTTTATATTGCGTCTCTCTTATTTATTTATTTATTTCAACGGCAAACGCTAATTTTATACAAAAGTAACAAAAAAATAATTATGGACAAGATGTACTAAAGTTTTATTAGGAGCTAATAAGACAGAGAGTAAATAGTAACATACAACAAGGAGGCATGACCAGCAAACAACACAGGTAACAACTGTACAAGACTGGAAATTGTAAGGCTAGTAATCACTGCATAGCAATAGGACATAGAACATAGAGCCTAATGAGAGCTACTTATGAATATTGGTAGATACCTCAGTCTTTAATGTAAATTTATAAAATCTGCTCTATTTCACGAAGCTTGGTAGTAAGTTGTTGTTTTGGCCTTAGTTACTTTTACGAAATAATTCACTCAAAACAATTCAGGAGTAGGATTTAGTAAAATAATCACTATACATTGTAAACAAAACGTATTGAAGTACCGATCTGTTAAGTTGAGGAGAGCAGAACTTACTAGAAGCCATAAGAACTGTGTGAAAGAGATTTTTTTAAATTAATTTATATTAAATGTAATAAATGTTAGAATAAACTTTTTATTTTCGTTAATTTAATTCAATAAAGTCCAAATTGACAAGTGTTAAATTTTAGTTTCATTTTGTTTAATAAACTCCTTTGTTATCAAGAAGTATATTTTTTATTTAAATTAACTAGCAAGTAATAAGTTCCACGATTCCTGAAATATCATTTTGTACCCGAGCTTTGGGTATAGGTTAATTTCTAGAATTAAGTTCATAAGGAATTAGATCGAGGAAGATGTTCCTGGTAAGAGTATATTCCTCACGCGTTGGGAGGAAATAAGTGTTGGCCACGTAACTCAGGGAGATTCAGTAACTATTTGTCCAATAAGTCTAACCGTTCGCACAGGACAATACATCTCAATGAAGCTGTCAATCTGCCCTTTACTTCTTGCCAATGATTTTATCAATGGTAATGAAATTGAAGTACCTACGGTTTTCCGTGTTACTACTACTATAGGGCAAGATTTTCACCATTACAAGAGTAGTGGCAGCGTCTGTCACACTAGAACTAATTATTGAATTGACACTGTCGCTGGTCTTCAGGTGTGATGAAATGGACATTATACTCTATTTTAATTCAAATTTGAAATCCAATTTTCCATTCCTATTTACCAATAATGCACGTCACGTGTTCTCTACCAACACCTTTTCTAAATCTTACAGCAAATTAAACTTCAGGACGAACACTTTACCCAGATAACGGTGTTTTTGTACGCAAACTCTAAAAACAAGGTCTTAGTACTAATAAAGTCATTAGTACCAAGTAATTTCTCGAAGACAAAATTTTCTAGAACTGTATTAGTTACCATATACGTTCTTTTTTAAAAAGCCTCTCCAAGCGCTCAATCCTTTTATAACTCATAAATAATAAACTTACATCGAAACTTAACTAACCTTAGTTTTTATGATCTTTTTCTGAATACTAATTAAACCACCAATTTACTTTTGTCCTTGTCTTGCAATTGGAAACTATTAAATTCATTTTTATAATTACCCTCTATTTTTAAATATCTTAAGAGCATTTGCATCCGCAATTAAAACTAAGCCGTTCTTTAATTTATTAAAGACATATTCTATTTTATTAGTTGTTAGCAAAGAATAAGTTAGTAACCGGCTGAACCCATTATAACAATATTAAACCTCAAAATATAATGAGCCCTTATTTTGATTAACCGTAGTATTATGAGATACGTCTCATGTTAAAGATATGAGTAAGACGTATTCAAACGCTTTTTTGTCATTCTTATAAAGTGTATACTTTTTGTGCATTTAAGCAATCAAGTTGAAAATATTGAATTTTTCTATAGCTAATAAAAATATAAACAATCTTAAAAGCGTTTAGATACGTATATCTACATCTTATGCGTTTATGGGTTTACATCTTTAAACGGCCATAATTAAGGGCGTAAAAAGTTTGAGATTTAACGTTTGTTCTTATGGGGCTAAAATCAAGATGGCCTTTAGTACAGCCGGTTCTTAAGGAGATTGATTAGAGACGCCATTAATCAAAATAATGTGATTGAAATAGTCTGGAAGCAAAGAGCCAATTTGCATAGTGTAAGAAAAAACCTACTTTTCGTTAAATCGATGCATGGTCCCCTAAGAAATCAAACGATCTTTTGTGGCACTAGTTTTGGTATGGTCTAAGCGAGAGGTTAACAAAAGGGTTGATAATATGAAATAATATGTTTTACATGAAGGGTGAATAAAACGTATGGATACCCCATAATAACCTTTTTCAAACTCAGTATACATATGTATGGTAGAAAACTGCATTTTTTGGTTAGTTATAAGATTGTACCTGCTCCTATAATAGGGAATTTTGGGCACAACTTGTAGGAAAATTTGTAACTAAGGCACGTCAACTTACAGATAACACGTTTATTTAATCATGCAGGGTGTTCACAAACTCTTCATGACTTTGAAATATGATTTCTTATACTAAAACTAAGTAAAAAGTGCCTGTGAAGTCTTCATGTCTTACAGCGCGTAGTTGTCCGTTTATGTAAACTGTATGTGTTTTTATTTTTATTTAAAAACCATATCTAAAAAAGTTAATGCATACAACTTTAAAACCTGGCAGTGGTTTTAAGTTAATCAAGCGAACTTTAACAAAACGTCATGTTGTGTTGAAAAAAATCTAACGATATACTATTTGTTTGAATTGGTTTAAAAAGAAAAGAGTCGTGGCTATTTTAATGGGTGTTTATTCTTTCTTACTGATAGAAAGGGTATTCTTAAGTAATTAGCAAGAGAATACGAGACAGTCCCACTGAAACTAACATATATTACTTATATGTTATAATAGTAAGTCCACTAACATATATACATCATTTAACTTTTAATCGATGCAACTTACAATTATTGAACCATACAAAAGACGGAATTCTCAGCTTTTATTAGATATGACTAAATGCTTGGCTCTTCTTTGATTTGTAGATCTCGTGATGATCGCGTTAACAGTCACAATATGGTAAGTGACGTAATGGTTCTAATTAACTGACCCATATCCCGTGCAGGCACCCCTCCCCCAATAAATAATAAAATGTTTATACTTACTGATCAAAGGTACTACATTTAAATAGTACCAAAACAGAGTTTAAACGCCAATTACGGTTACAATGTGGATTTGAATAATCTTCTCGCCCTTCATGCCCTTTTCCTTTTCGTCGTAAAGGATCGAGAAGGGATGATGGTATGTTCGCAGATGTCATGTACATCACAAACCCTTGTTTCAATTTGGGCTAATCCTCATTTGCACCCGAAAATGCGTTAAAAATATGTTGTTTTCACGCAGAACTTATATATGAATAATTAAGGTTATATGATTTTCTTTTTAAGGTTTAAAGTTTCTTTCTGACGATGGAAGGATTGTGAAGGAAACAGGGTTTGGCAGGGTTGGCAGGATGATGGTAAATGACAGGACAAATTTCTGTTTGTATGACTTTAATGTGTTGTTAGTTTTGTTTTCATTGTGTTAGTTCTTGAGTTTTTAATATCTTAATATGTTGTTGTTATAACAGTTCCTGGATAATGAGAGTATTTAGTTACATTATTTGTATTACATCCCTTGCCTACTGTATAGAATAATCCTAATTACCTGACAGCTCTTAATGTGAAAATCTAGAGTTCTTTATTGTAAGATAAATTTATTACACATCAAATAATTTAATCAATGAAATATAAATATTTCAGGCTGCTGGTGCAAATTTATTAATTCCATTTATTCTGTCTCCACTATTTCCTGTAATATAATCAAACATCCATTTTATAGCTTCACCGAATCCAACCGCACTTTGCCTAAGCCTCGTCCACACTCGTAGACTGTCTGCCAACACAATTTCCGATACTTGTATGGTACTTGCTTTGCGTCCACGCTAGCCAGTCCGTATTTATCGAAACGGTGACTGAAGAGGACTTAGCTCGTGGTTGCTTTATACCGGACCACGTAGCTATTATAAAGAGGAAGAGACTATGGTGGACCCACAAAAGTCTTGAAAAAAGTGTTTACTATTATCGAAACTTATAATAGGGCCTCAGATTAGAAATAGTGCAGGTTTCAGAAATTTTACTAGAATGACTCCTTCAGATTTAGAGATAATAAGCTTTGTTGGGCCAAATATAATAAAGAACTGTACATGCTACAGAGATTCCATTTCAGTCAGTGTTCGACTTGCTGTCACTTTGATGTACTTGGTAAGTGGTGATTCTTGTACCAGATTGCAAGTTTTGTAATACACCATCAAAATATCCAAACAGATAATTTCATACTTCATTCCAGAAGTTGTGAAGCTAATACTGATACATTTCGAAATTTGATGAGTTGTAAAACGAATATTTGTAAAGCATCAGGGCCAGCCTTAGGCAGCGATCGACGCGACGCGGCCTCACTCTCGGGAATAACAGTATTTAAGTTTGCCAGATGAATTATATAAAAGATTAATAAAGGGTTTAATAAACACAACTAATACTATAACAGCATGTTGTCTTGTGTGATAGTGTTGTTAGTTTGCATATCAGCGTAGCCTTTTAGCGTATAATTTTGTTTTATATTAAGTCAGTAATAATCCGTCTTAATATAAGACAAAATTTTGTATAAAGTAATTTTAACCTAGATAGAAACATGTGTTGTTGTTAATTTGTATGTCAAGAAGATTTGTAAATAGTGCATACCTATGCAGGGCGGGTTGAATTCCCTCTCTTGTTAAAAGAGACGTTCACATATGTATACTTGAGACAAAACCAGTCATATCCGTCATATATTGTCTCCGTGTATCCCACTTGGTTGGAAAACAGAAAATATTGTATCTTATCTCCAGAAACACGTAGACTTGTTGTATAATAGCAGTCGGCAGACGAGCTGGACACATGCAAGAGAATACATCTTGGAGACAGTCAGTAGACAATGTTTCCAGAGAAAATGTGCAAGTGTGACGAGGATTAATGTCCATAGTGTACACACTGTAAACGCGAATATCGTGATTAGTTTAAAGCAGAATATAAATATATGTGCGTGTAATATATATATTACAGGGTGTTCTGAAAAAAGGTGCCCATAAGTCAGGGCGTGATTCCTCACATCAAAATAAGAAAAAAAGGTCTAAATTAACATAGGTCCGAAAAATGCTTAGTTACCAAGTTATACAGGGTGAAAGATTTCGTCTGAATTTCAGTTCCCCTGCTGCAACGAAGCCCTACGGCTATTTGTTGGCTGTTAATTAAGATGTACAATTTAGCGTACTTTATGTAAAATGAACTGAAAAATTGAATAAAACCGTTTCCAGACCTGTAGCTACAGTAATTTTTAAGATATGTGACGAAATACGCGAAACTTGGTCCCGAAAAACAAGTTACATTTAGGTTTGAAGCAGATTTACTATGTTAAATGTACAATAAACACAAAATATTTTTTTTCACGGTACTTGTAGAAAATTTAATTTCGAAGAGAAAGATGTAAAATAAGTCTATAATAGACAAACGCAAACTTTAAAAAATAATCCTTAAATTACATACAAAACGCATGAAAAATAGACAAAATCTGTTAAGCTCTCTACAAATGTAATATTGAAATTAAAAACAGCTGTTTTATTAAAATATTTTATTTGAGAAACAATATAATTTCTATTTAAAACATATTTTTTTAACAATGTAACATTGTTTATAATAATTTAAATAAACATTACAAGCAGCTATTTTTCCATTGCTCATTAAGTGCGTGTGTTGATCTGTACTTTAATACAAGTTAGTGCGAGTGCCGTTGAAGTTAATTTTTGATAGCTAATATTATCTTATTCATCATGGCAGGTAATATGAATATTATGTACACTAATGGTGAAATGGCAGACATGCATTTAATGTACGGTCCTTGCACATTGCAACAGTCGTCAGGCTAGACGACTCTATCAGGAACATTCTCCTCATAGACAGTTACCGACTCATAAAATGATTTCTTCCATTCATAGAAGGCTAAGCGAGACGGGAACCTTTAAATCTGGAAAAGTTGGTAGATTCAGGACGGCCACGTACAACGTGTACAGCTGAATTGGAGGAGGGCGTGTTGGACGAAATAGAGAATCATCCTGGAAGAAGTACTAGAGAACTAGCCTTGGATTTCGGTGTTAGTAATTCAATTGTCTGGAAAGATTTTACACGAGCAGCAGTTGCATTCTTATCACTATCAAAGGGTCCAGGCTCTTTTGCCTCGAGATTACTTTCCTCGTGTTCAGCTATGCCAATGGCTTATCCAAAGGTGCAGAAATCCACATTTTTTTAAATTACATTATCTTTACTGATGAAGCAAAATTTTCAAGAATGGCTTATTCTTAACACCCACAATACTCACATGTGGGCAATTGAAAATCCACGTGCTATTTCAGAGAACCGTCACCAATATCAGTTTTCTATAAACGTATGGGCTGCTATTCTGGTGTGATAAAATTTTTATTAGTTTTTTACCTGATACGCTCTCAATGGTGAAAATTATTTACATTTCTTGACGACTAATCTGAATGAGTTACTCGAGGATGTGCCACTATACACACGCAACAACATGTGGTTCATGCAGGATGGAGCTCCAGCTCATTACACATTATAAGTAAGAGAATTTTTAAATGAAGCATATCCCAAACAGATGGATTGGTCGAGGAGCCCCAGTAGCATGGCCTGCAAGGTCACCTGACCTCAATCCTCTAGACTTTTTCTTATGGGGACATTTAAAGACGCTTGTCTACGGGACTCGCCTGTGGATACCATAGAAGAGTTGCGAATAAGGATTGTTAACGGGATTCAAAGGATACGTGAGACAACTGGGATCTTCGAAAGAGTTCGGCAGTCTATGAGAAGACGGCTGGATGCTTGTATTTTGAATGAGGGGAAACAATTTTGAACATCTACTGTGACGTGGTTAGTTTTTTAGGACAAGTGTAACTTTTTTGTTGAATGATAATTCAGATAACTTTTTTATGTATGATAATGTATGATTGTTAAAAATATTTACTTGATAAAAAATAATAGTAACTCATTAATTTGTTTTTAATAAAACAGCTGTTTTAATTTCAATATTACATTTGTAGAGAGCTTAACAGATTTTGTCTATTTTTCATGCGTTTTGAATGTAATTAAGGATTATTTTTTAAAGTTTGCGTTGTGTCTATTATAGACTTATTTTACATCTTTCTCTTCGAAATTAAATTTTCTACAAGTACCCGTGAAAAAATATTTTGTGTTTATTGTACATTTAACATAGTAAAATCTGCTTCAAACCTAAATGTAACTTGTTTTTCGGGACCAAGTTTCGCGTATTTCGTCACATGTCTTAAAAATTACTGTAGTAAGCTACAGGTCTGGAAACGGTTTTATATTCAATTTTTCAGTTCATTTTACATAAAGTACGCTAAATTGTACATCTTAATTAACAGCCAACAAATAGCCGTAGGGCTTCGTTGCAGCAGGGGAACTGAAATTCAGACGAAATCTTTCACCCTGTACAACTTGGTAACTAAGCATTTTCGGACCTATGTTAATTAGACCTTTTTTTTCTTATTTTTGATGTGAGGAATCACGCCCTGACTTATGGGCACCTTTTTTTTTAGAACACCCTGTATATATACACACATATAATTACCGGGGTCTACTTTAAAATTGCAGCTAAATAATTATAGATATAATAAAGCAAAGTTGATCTGGCTAAACGAACTGATGTGGGTTAAAGGTCACGTTAAAGAGAAAATTAGTACATCTAATACAGTTCAACACGAATTGACTTGCTTGAAACCAAACCGTAAAGCAAGTAGGTGACGTCATCTGCCTGCAAGTTTCTTTCTACTTGAACTGTAAGATCCCAGCGACAAGTATGTGGTAATATATGTCTGAGCGATAAAAACGTACAGCCAAAATATGCTTTGCGTGCAATCCTCTGGGCCAAATCGTTAATAATTGTTATCATCAGAGTTTTATAATATTTTTTTTAATTTATGGAAAGGGTTGAAGGCCTAGAATATGGGTGACTGAGATAGAAGGTTACAAGTATACCTTGTAAAAAGAAACTTAAAAGATGACCTGGTATTACGATTAGTTTAACTTTGTAAATTATTCAATAACAAAACAATATTTATTCCTAATAATAAATTCATATTTTCATTACATTATTTCACTTGTGCTTTTAAAAGTTTCAGAACATCTAAAGCCAGTTTGAATTGAGTATAAATATTCTAATACTTTATTGAGCTCCATCATGTTCAAATGTATGATTGGTTTGTTTTTAAATCATTGAATAAGAATCAAGATTCAAGAAACTAGAGCTTAATTGACAACTGGTTTATATTTGATGAAGAATTTAAAATTAAATACCGTATCTCTAGAATCACAAACTTAAAGAAACTTGAACTTTTCACAAATTCCATAACCCCGCAATCTTGTGCGTGATGCCACAATCAACAAATTTAATATAATTTGTACCAATTTTACTTATAAAAAAAATAACACGTTCAAAAATATGTAGGCCTAATCATACTAAACATATTCCTTTCTAGTTTCAAATACAAATGCTCTAAAACCAATCTTAAATCTCTCACATTTTACACAAAAGTGGGTACTTACTATAACACTCATAATAATAACGAATGGTCTATGATTGTGGGAAAATGTCTCGATCTCTCAATTTATGTGCACTTACACATTAAAATTACGATTATATTTGTAGTGTCAGCTGGTCAGCTGATTTAAAAATATAATTTATTTTAGTATTGTAAAAGATATAGACCACCTGTTTTGTTTTGGTCATTATTATAAAGTTAGTTATCATCTTCTCTCTGTAAATACAATACTATTATTTTGACTAATTACATATCTTTAATTTCTTAATTAGGGAATTATTTAGTAACATATCATTCCCTATATTGGTCATTATTATAAAGTTAGTTATCATCTTCTCTCTGTAAATACAATACTATTATTTTGACTAATTACATATCTTTAATTTCTTAATTAGGGAATTATTTAGTAACATATCATTCCCTATATTGGTGACCCCGAAAAAGAGGACAAATTATTCAAGACCCGCTTTTATTCACATTCAATGGAAGATTTGCAAAGGCAAAAACGGACATTTTGCGGACTCAAGTTGAAGATCTGCAACGTCATCTTTCAAGGTCAGCAAGAAAACAATGCTGAAGAGATTCACCATCCCTGCTAACCAGGACAATGAACATGCGGAAACTGATATACAAACTGCAGACTCTCCCCAACGTGTCGTCAACCGGGTAAGTGTCAAACTTCCACCCTTTTGGCCCGAAGATGTGGAACTATGGTTTGCACAAGTCGAAGCTCAGTTTACCATCGCCCATGTTACACAGGAGAATACAAGATTTGCATACGCTGTTAAGTCAGCTAGAAGGTCGCTACGCTCATGAGGTAAGGGATATAATTAAAGCTCCCTCCTGTAGCCAACCCTTACACGCGTCTCAAAACCGAACTTATCCAAAGGCTCTCTCTGAGTACCAATCAACGACTAAAACAAATTCTGACGGAGGAAGAAATGGGATCTCGTAAACCATCTCAATTCCTTCGTCATCTACTATCACTTTCCGGTAACACTCCAGTACATGAGGATCTTATTCGTCAACTATGGATCACTCGCCTACCATGCCAAGTCCAAGCAATACTGCAGGCACAACCTCAAGAACAGTCACTAGAGCAACTAGCTCATGTTGCTGACAAGATATTTGAGGTAAGCCCATCAATCCCTTTGAGTACAGTTCAAAGCACCGCAAATCCGAATGTAAGTGTATTTACTTTGCCATCTACAGTGTGTTCTCTCAACCGTAAAACTGTAAATATTGACTCAGAACTCACCTTGGTCATAAAGGAATTGACGGATAGGATTTCTCAGATCGAGACAGCACTCTCAGCTCATCATCCTGGAATCTCGCTCAGACTTTACACGGCCAGGATGGTTCTAAATCATTATCTAGCTCCTCTGATATATGTTGGTATCATTTTAAATATGGTAAAAAAGCTAATAAATGTATCAAGCCATGTAAGTTTTCTTTAAAACTCCAACAGCAGTCAATAATGGCGTCTACTGGCTGCTCAACTGGAGGACGACGCCTTCTCATCAGTGACCGGGTTACTGGTACTAAATTTCTCATAGACACTGGTTCTGATCTCTGCTGATACCCACGTCACCTACTACAAAACAGACCACAACGCGTGGGACTACGACTTGGTTGCAGCGAACTCATCACAAATTCACACCTACGGTTTTAGAAATTTTGGTCTAAATCTAGGTTTGCGACGCATCTTTGCATGGATAATTCATCATCGCTGATGTCACCATGCCCATCATTGGATCTGATTTTCTTGCTCACTACGGACTTCTTCCTGACTGTCGCAATCAACGCTTGATTGACTCAACAACTAATTTAACAGTAAGATGTCAAACTTCTGATGCCTCTGTTCCTAGTGTGAAGACCCTCACCGAGTCCTCTCTATTCCACGCTGTGCTTGCTGAGTTTCCTACGCTCACTCGTTCCGGCTGGAACACCTCGTGAGGTGAAGCATAATACGTTACACTTCATCAAGACGACGCCCTGGCCCTCCAATCTCTTGCCGACCTCGGCCGTCTTGCACCTGATCGCCTTAAAATCGCCAAAGCCGAATTCGATAGTATGGTCCAAGAAGGGACTGCCCGACGCTCTGATGGACCTTGGTCGTCTCCTCTGCACTTAGTTCCTAAGAAGACTGATGGTTGGCGACCGTGTGGTGACTACCGTGCTCTAAACGCTAGAACCATTCCTGACAGCTATCCGGTACGTCACATTCATGACTTCAATCATCAAATTCGTGGGTGCACAACATTTTCGGTCCATTGATCTAGTAAAAGCTTACACCCAAATACCAGTAAACCCTGACGACATCCCTAAGACGGCCATAACCACACTTCGGTTTGTTTGAATTGAATTTCCCTTCATGGGGTTTTGGGACTCAGAAATGCTGGACAGACATTTCAGAGATTTATCGACGAAGTGGTTTCAGGACTTGATTTTTGTTTCCCATACATTGATGACATACTTATTTTCTCACAAAACATCCGAACAACATCAAGATCACCTCCGTATCCTTTTTCAAAGACTCACAGACTATGGGAATCCTTGTCAACGCTAACAAATGTGTCCTTGGATTTCCAATAGTTACCTTTCTAGGCTACGAAGTATCTGCCAGTGGTACTAGACCTCTTCCCGATCGTAATCACCGCTCTTCAGAACTTCGCTCGCCCGGAAACTGCCAAAGGACTACGTCGTTTTCTGGGCATGATTAATTTTTATAGAAGATTCATTCCTTCTGCATCTCAACACCAAGCACCACTTCACTCTGCTCTTGCAGGCCTCAAAGGAAATCAGAAGATAACCTGGACCACCGAGTTAGAAACAGGCCTTCATCAATTGCAAGGAGAATCTCTCTCAAGCAACTCTGCTCGAATCACCCTGGACCCAAATGCTCCACTCGGACTTTTCACTGACGCCAGCACCTCATCTGTTGGGGCATGCCTTCAACAACTCGTCAAGAATGAATGGCAAACCACTTGCTTTCTTTTCTCAAAAGCTTACTGCAAGACAAATAGAGTGGCCCGCCTACTACCGTGAACTCTATGCCGTCTACTCATCAGTACATCATTTTAGACACATTTTAGAAGCTCAACGTTGTACTATATTCACTGATCCATAAAACCATTGACATTTGCTTTCCAACAGAGAAAGGATAAACTTCCTCCTGTTCAAGTCAATCAAACTATCATTTATTGCCCAATTCACTACTGACATTCAGCACATATCTGGATCTGCAAACATCGTTGCCGATACTTTCTCACGTGTCGATGCCATTTCAGGAATCACAACTGTCGACCACTGTACTCTTTCACAGGCTCAACGAGAGGACACTGAACTTCAAGATCTTTTGAACCGTGACACAGCATTGAAGCTCAAGAGAATCACAGTCCCTGGTTCAAAACGTTGACCTCTTCTGTGACACTTCTAATCCTTCACTCCGACCATTTGTACCTGCTCCTCTCAGATGACTGGTTTTTGACTCTCTACACAACTTAAGTCATCCCGGCATCAAAGCTTCAGCTCGCCTCATATCTCAACGTTTTGTTTGGCCTAATATTCAGCGAGATTGCCGCACTTGGGCCCAAACTTGTCAGCTCTGCCAACGTGCCAAAGTTTCACGCCACGTTCACAGTCCACTTGGAACAGTCAATCCTCCAACCATCTGCTCGTTTTTCGTCACATTCATGTAGACATAATTGGATCACTCCCACCAGCTGGCCCGTACCGATACTGTTTGGACGTTATTGACAGGTTTACCAGATGGCCAGAAGTTCACCCACTTCAGCAAATCACTGCTGAGGAAGTCGCCGAAGCTTTGGTGAACTGTTGGATATCCCGTTTTGGATGCCCAGAACGTATCACAACGGATCAAGGTCGTCAATTCGAATCTGGACTTTTCAAACGTCTCACCTCTACATTTGGGATTGAACGTCTACGGACCACCAGTTATCACCCACAAGCCAATGGTATGGTCGAACGTTTTCACCGTCATCTAAAAGCGGCCATCATCTGCCACCCGGAATCAAGCTGGCTCCAAGCCCTCCCTCTAGTTCTGCTTGGTATCCGAAACGTATACAGAGAAGATTTAAACAACGTCCTCTGCTGAACTAGTATACGGAGAAAACCCTTACGTCTACCTGGATCACTCCTTGCCAGCCCCTCCGGGGTTGGGACGCAGTGAAGACATCTCTGACCTTGTTGTCAGGCTGCAACGTCAAACATCTCGCCTTCAACCTGTCTCTCTGGCTCAGCTCACAGCAAACCTCAGACATTTGTCTTCCAGGAATTATCAACATGCACTCATGTTTTCTTACGTGACGATACTGTGCGTCGAGCCTGCAACCTCCCTACAGCGGACCTCACAAAGTGCTCAGCCGTGACGACCAAAACTATGACCATCCAGATCGCAGATAGAAGCTCTAAAGTAAGCATTGACAGAGTGAAGCCTGCTTACATTCTACCTGACCCTTCCCCACAGCCTCAACCAAGAAGCGCCCACACACCGGCACCCAGCATCGGTACACCTGCTGCAGACCCGGACAAACGCAACACCAGAGTGCGCTACCAGATTTGGTCGCAATGTGCGTTTACGGTTTGCTCCCTGACTTCCAGTCTCCCTAGGGGGCTCATGTAGTGTCAGCTGGTCAGCTGATTTAAAAAATATAATTTATTTTAGTATTGTAAAAGATATAGACCACCTGTTTTGTTTTGGTCATTATTATAAAGTTAGTTATCATCTTCTCTCTGTAAATACAATACTATTATTTTGACTAATTACATATCTTTAATTTCTTAATTAGGGAATTATTTAGTAAACATATCATTCCCTATATATTATTCAAAACGTTTATTAATTTTAGAAAAAAATAATATCGTTATTGGACATTGGCCTGAAAGAACCTTCAAAAATATGTTTCATTTGGCTTTGTTGAAATGATACGCTGCAAAACAACACTAAAGCATTATTTGTTTAAAGTTTATTATTGACGATAGATGATTTGACAGGATACCAGGTGTTTGGCCATTCGCTATCGCTAATGTTACAAAAATAGAAAACTATATTTCGAGGATTGGATTCTATCCTGTTCATCAGGTGCCAAAAAACGTAAATGTATAAATTTAACAATATACAAAAATTGATTAAATATATTAAATATGTGGTGATGAACTCACTGAAGTTACCGTAACGGTTGCAGACGTGTGTTACGGTTACGGATGTGTTATTCAGAGCATTTGTTCTGTGTAATGACATGGTTGTTACATACTCCAATCACCATGGACCCTCATGTACATGCATGAGTTTTTTTACATATGCAACTTTTTTAGTTGTTATCCATGCCTTCGATGAGTTCATCGCCACATATTTACTAACACATGTTAAGTAAATGTAACATAAAAACATAAATAACTGTTTTCATGTAGGCCTCAACACAACAATAATAATAGTGAACATTTCAAAATTTGTGAAAATGAACATATGTTCATATTTTGATAGCATAAATTAGTAAAATCTGTACAGTCTCCTCAAGATTGTGGCGTTAATGTACAATGCAGAGTTTTATACAGTTTTTTTAATCCTATAAACGTGAAACGTAATTTTTACGTACCTAAAAACAGCACTTAAATGCGTCACTTCAGATAACCGATTTTAAACATCCAGCAGAAAATATACATTTTAAAAAGGTGGCTCAAAGCACATTTCGAAGTTAAATGGCTTGCAAATAGACATGGGCGTCAGTATTGGGTCGCTCACACTACTGAGTAGTAGATCTGCCTCGGTCTGTCATCTCATAATGATACTTAATAGGTTTTCTGGCACTAAAGAACACGTATACTCAGATCACAAGTCATAAAATCCCAGCCAAGGACAGCCATTTTGTGTTATTGCTAATATAAGATACATAACGACACCTAGACTGGCAGACTGGAGCCGGCCTCACTTTTATACTTTGTATCACACAGACAAGACATATATAAATGCGTCATAATGGGCAGTAAAATACGTTTCTGGATAGACCGGCGTTCAGTTCTTTAGTCATGAGGAATTTATGAGTGAACTGTTATTCAGCAAAATCACGTTTAGTGAGAGGATGGAAATTTATAATAGTTTCAATAGTAGCTAAGTATAATTTGTTTTCTAGATTTCACAAATATTTATAGTTTCGCAGATGTTTATGGTTTTGATGGCTTGACCGGGAGACAATTCTCACAAACCGAGTTTTTCGTGAAATTAATAGAGACATTTCCACTGTAAAAGAAATTGATCATCATCCACCATATCAAACGTTAATGATAAATGTATTCGTAGGACATATATCTATTAGCTTTAAACACTTAATGAATTATTAAACATCTGAAAATAGTTATATCATTGGCAGGTATATAAGATACTGAAAGTTTAACCACGTCTTTTGTATCTATCTCGTTTACTGACGCTAATTTAACGTTTATTTAAGTTTTTAAAGGTTGGTTATATGAGTGTCAAGCTAAATGATGAAATGAAAAATGTATAACGATACAAACGTGACACTTGTAACTCTTTCGATACCCTCCTACCCTTCCAAAATTAACGTGACTGACGATCGATTTTGTTTCTTAAGGGAAATCTTTCGACCGATTTCACGAAATACTAGGTTGAGTACGTATAAAATGCAAATTAGCCTTCAGCTCTCGGGCCAATTACTCTGATACTCCATATAGAACCACCATGCATGAATTAATTGCTTATATGTATTGTAAACGTACTTATGAGTTGAATTTATATACACAGTTACTAACTCAGGGCTGTATCGATCCTTGGAAAAGATGATACAGTAAAAATATTAACATCTGACAAAGGACACGCTACATTCGTACTAGACACAGTAAAGTACAAAGAAACAATTGCTGAAACTGGCTAAATAAAGATCCAACAGATGCATTTGAGCGCAAAATAGCCAAAACCCTTCATAAACATAAAGAATATTTTTCAGATAAATTCATCTAAACTAACTCTTCATCATTCCGAAGTCCCACACATGTATGGCCTTCCTAATATCCGCAGATCTGGCATCCCTCATCGACCAATAATTAGTTCCAAGAATTCAACGTGTAGGGAAATTTTAAAAGTCCTCTTGGGCATTCTGACACCACTTGTAGGAAAAACTTACTCTTTTATTAAAAATTCCAAAGACTTCGTTGAGAAGTCAAAAACTTTGAAACTTGCTGAAACCGATAGCTTTGACGTTGGCAGCCTGTTCACTAATGTACCAGTTCCAGAAACACTCAAAATCATTGAATTTCGGCTAAAAGAAGACCAAATATTAAAGGAGAGAACAAAACTTACCATCAACGTAATTATGAAACTGGTAGAGCTATGCACTCTGTACCGTTATTATAGTACATATATTAAATTTATATGGAGCTAATACTTCGTAAATCAAAACAACTTTTCGGAAATACTTGATTTATTCCGAGATTAAAGTTCACTCAAAATTTGACAAAGTTTACAAACTTTAGATTCGATTTTCTTCAAAACTTCACACAATCGAACAAATCTAATTAAGAGTCTGATCAAAAATGAATTAAAATTAAAATGAAACTAAAAATGTATACTTCTTCAAAAATGGTTTAAATTAACAAAATAAAATAAAAAGTTCTCATCTCAAAATATTCAAAAAATCAATATAACACAAAACTTGATACTAACTTTACGACCAAAATTTAATTCACAATACTTTAAAAAATTGAATTAATTCTCAGACTCTGTAAGATGGGAAACTTTAGAAATTTTAATTACAACAGTATAAAAATAAAAGATATTAACTAAACGCTGGTACGGGACTTACTACTTTGAAGATTACGGAGGCTGATAGGGATTTAATACGCACTGAAGAAAAATTAAATACTTGAATTAAATTTACACGCGATAAAAGAATTACTCTAAATCCCAAACTATAGGGTTAGAGGAAGAGCTGCCGCTTCTCAACAGGACGTGTGCACCTTCTCGTGGAAACTCCAAGACTGCGCTCCCTCTCTCCACCCAACAGGTTCGGAACGTATCACCTTAGATAACACGATCAGCTGATTGACCGGTCTCGAACCAACAAACAATGTCCACGCACCGCGTCTAGTTAACAAAGAGCCTACTTCCTACCGCGATTCAGCATAAATAATTACGACTACGGTACAACTCAATGCAACTATATGAGTTAGAGGGTAAAATTTACCGCCAAGATAAGGGAATGGCGATGGGATCTCCTCTATCGCCCATTTTCGCCAATATCTTTATGGAAGAATTTAAGCAAAAAAACTATGTGAAGCTTCAACTCAGTTCAAACCGAGGATCTGGTGGAGATACGTGGATGGCACTTTTGTGAAATTAATGGAGACACTGAACTTAACCAGTTTTTTTCACATTTACAGCACTCCTCCCTCTATTCACCTTACCATGGCGATAGAAGTCAGAAACAAACTACTCTTTCTGAATGTGTGTGTAGTAAGAGATAGGGACGTCCTTAAGACAACAGTGACTTGTGCTCGGGACTTTGGACGCCTGGACTGGATTCCAAGCAGCTTTTGGGTATGCTTGAACATTTTTTTCTTCTTTCTATTCTTTATTTTTTTATGTACTAATACCTCCCCCACCTGACGAAGAGGATAGATTCCAATTCTCGAACCGTTGTGTTATACCTTTTGTAACCATAACGATGGCAAATGTCCGAAATCCTGTTATCCTGTCAACTCAGAACGATTTGGATTTCATATGCTCAGGGGAAATTTTGGAAGAATATTTATAAGTCCTATAATAAACGATGGGATCTTTAAAGCACGCTCGTTTGACTCGGAGACTCGCGTGATTTTGACTGAGCACGCGAGCGAATTCTCACATACCGAGAGTCCATAGTGTCCTCTCCCCACAACTGAATTAGTGCAGATATAAACTTTTATGTAAGTGAAAGTTTATAGGGCCTAAATAAACATTTTGATGGATGTAGCAATTTCCCCCCACAATAAACGAGAATAGGAGACAACAAGGATTAAATAATAAACCCTCAACGTGTGATTTTGTAAAAGAAAAATCATTGTAAAAACTAGACGTGTCTATGTCGACCCTACCCAAAATGACTATCGATACATTTTTACTTTAATCAAAATAATTGTAATTAAGTTATTGGTTTAATATATTTTGAGTGTGTTATATCTTATTTTATTCATTTACTAATTAAAATAGTAGAAATGCGTATATGTATTTGAATAATATTGGCTATACGAATTGCTTTCAATCAATTACTTTAGTGCCAGTCTGATATGAAAATTTGTTTTCGTCTTATAATAAAGACTTATATTAAAGATATTATATTAAAGACAGCTTGATAGCTGTCTTTTGGGTTTAAATTAAAAACTTGCTTTATGGTCTGTTTTGGGTATGAATTATAATTTTTTTCACTAACAACTATTTATGATAATGCAATTTTTTATTTTAACGAAAGAGATTTTTTCTTTTGTTTCAAAAATAGGCGTTGTTTGCTTAAAAACCTTACAAGTCTTCCGATAAATCCATTCAAATAAACTTCTAATATGTTTTCAAATCATAACACGTGTTCAGTATAAATTATATTGGTATTATTAATCATTGAGTGTAGATCTGTTGGTTTAAAACAGTTGAGTAATAACCTAAGAGGAAACGTAGTCCTTCGTGCAGAAGAAGATATAGGCTGTGTTACAAAAGGCCGAATAATTGTCCAATAAACATCCTAATGAGAACGACACTGAGAAAAAATATCCTTCAAACATAGTGATTTTGATTTCCTCTTCCGCAAGATCTAATACAAATGCACTCCCTTTGAAAGACTTTCGACTAAAAATTCAATTACACATATGCATTATTACGTATTTGTATTCGATAATCTTTTATCTTTCTTACTTCAGTCAGGGATACGTCAGTGATCTTGAATAAGAACCAAAATGTTTTCGCAACCAAGTGAATATTGTGTTAAAATGTAAAAAAATCCAACAAATATGAATGAGCATCTGAGGCAGTTAAACGACATAACATCGCTTTAAAGCTCAAGCTGAAAATAACATCATTCTGATCAGAAATATTCGAGGATTATTCGAAAAGTTCATTCCAATTTCTTATAAAAAAATCAATTCTCACAGATTTAAATTTGATGAAAACACTAATATTCGTACCTAATATTAAAGTGTTCATAGTATTAGTAAAATAATTTTACCTAAAAATGAGAGTATATGCCGTACTATATAAAGTAACTAATTGATGTACAATTTGGATATAATGGCTTCTACTGTACATAATTATCAAAGGATCTATAAATATGGCTACTAATATTATACGAGATCATTCAACATTTAACCAAGATCCCTAATGTGCTCAAAAATGTTCTGAAAATAAAGAAAAGGATTGAATTGAGATGGATTGTTTTCAAATTTTCAAGTTATTGTAATTGCAAAATTCCATTATTCAATGTCCAACAGGCAAGATAGTAGATATTTCACACAAGCAATAAAGCTATTCACAGGATTAAATGTTATATTAAGACTGACGTGATTTCTCCTTCTCATGACCAAAACCAATTATTGTTGGATCATTGTGGAACTTGTTTTCTACGAATGGGTTACTTCAACTTCCCTCAGATAATGACATAAAAATTAGAATTAGAAATTTCATATTCTACAGCACATCAAATGTAAATGTGTTTATGTGGAGCGATATTTTTGTTCGTTAGGTGAAATGATTAAATCATATTTAGTTGTAAGATTAAAAAAATAATACACATTATTAAATGTATAACATTAAAAATTAACCATCCGGTAAACACAATATATCTACTGAGTTTTGAAATGAAAAATGTATGTATATTATATCCAATTTTATGAGAGAAATTAACATTTTTGTATAGATCAAATTTATGTACTAACCATATTTGTTTTTATTTTATCAAATGAGTTTATATGCGGAATTAATTTTGTATTTGTAATACTATTATTTAACTTTCCACTTTGAGTAACGCGTTGTTATGACATGTAAGTTGTAAGCAAAAAGAAGGTGCAAGCAAATGGCCATTGAAAGTAAAGTTTCAATAAACACTGGGTTTCAATATACAATTTCAATATACAGGATTGATAAAAAAGTCTGTAGGCTACTTCGTTCACAAACCGAAAATGGGGGATTTTGGGGCAACTCAGAAATTTCAAATGACAAGCCTCATCGAGTGACCCCTCATTTTAAAGGTCCCGATAAAAGAAAACTAGAAGTCTCTATATTAACCCAGTACAAAATGGTAGGCAATTGAAAGTTATATAAGTCATAATTAACTACTTACAACCTAAGCATAAGTAACATTTTAGAGCAGCTAGATTTGTTATATATTTTAAGAACCACTCAGTGACTTCGTATTTGTATGGTATTAAAAGGAAAAAGATCATAACAAAGTATGAGTTAAAATATCAATCATAACAAAAAGTATGTTTACAGGACTACATTCCACAAGATAGGAACTGTTTCCAGTGTAATCAGTTGTTTTTACTAGCCTTATTAGATGCTTGTTATATTTAATACTATTTTATGAACATGAAGAAACTGTAAACATGACTCGTTTATTTACTAATCGTAACGACAGTATAATACTAAATCACATTACCGTTTAAAAATCAAATCAGCTGTTTAAAATTCAACAGCTGTGTATAATGGAACACCTGTTTTAATGACAATACATATCAAATATTATCATTGTCTTGAGTCTACAGACTCAAGTCACATTGTTCTTTACCTTCATAAGGGTTACAACAGGTTACAAAAATATCTCTATTTTCCCAAGTTTGTAACCTTTTATGAATACCTTAAAAATGAATAGTCACTGAGTGGTGCTTAAAATTTAAAAATTTTAGTTTCTCTAAAATTTTACTTAAGCTTAGGTTGTACGTAGGCCTAATTAATTCTGACTTCTCAAACCTTAAATTGGCCGCCATTTTTTCCGGGTTAAGATGGAGACCTCTAGTTAGCTTTGTTAGTTTTCTTTTATCGGGACCATTAAAATGAAGGTCCATCGATGGAGCTTATCGTTTGAAATTTTTCAGTTGCCCCCAAAATCCTACATTTTGAGTTTGTGTGACGAACTAGTAATTATGCCCAAAAAGTACTTCATAAAATGACATAAAGGTGTGCAGAGTTTAGTTTTTCTTGTGTGAGCCGTTACAATATTAACAGGGGGTCTCCAAAATTTGTACTAACCCTGTATTTAATTAAGCCATATTTGTAATTAATTTGCCAATTTAATATATTTTATATAGCATCCCTACTGTTACTATGCATTTTTTACTTAGTATGGTTCATAATATTCGTACTAATTCGTATTTTACAACCAGATTCATTTGATTTTAGATATAACATGGATAATTCAGCTGTATCTCTGCCTCAGCTAATCGATTTATTTAATTATACTAATCCTTAAGTGTTTTTACAAATTAATGTGATATATATATATATATATATATCATTAAGTAAATATATATATATATATAAAGAGAAGTCATTACGCAATACACCATCCAAATGTATTAGTGACGTTACTTTTTCACGTTGGTTCTCTAAGGAGAACTAATGCTTCTAAAAATGCGTCTAGATGTTATAAAGTAACACTGTATCATATTTATTATACAGTAATTGTTTTTCCCAGTCAAGGATTCAGTCTACCAGTTTTGCAGCACAATGTCATAAAATATATTCTGTGATACAAAAATTTGTAAAGTTGAAGGTACTGTTCCTATTGTTGCGTTTCTCCCTAAAAGGAACACATCATCCGCCTGAAATGATCGAGATGTTTGAAGACTACTTCACATATACTTTTAGTGATTACCTCCTATTTTGCCTTTGAAGTTAATCTCTCCTAATCTAAAATGTTGTTGTTTTTTCTATAGATAACGTTAAAATGAAGACAAAGCTTGATAAACTGGATGTAAATAAGTCCTATGGGTCTGAATTAATCCGAGCACTTGTTCTAAAGAATGTAAAATTTGTTTGCTGTAGCCATTGTCAATTTTGTTCAATAAACTACTAGAAGGCGTTATAATTCCGTAGTCTTCCAAATTTAGTTTACCTGCGTAAATACCAAATTCTGGCACACGTTTGAGATCGATAACTGTAGATCAAGTTTGATTCAGCAAGATTCGTTTAAGGACGTTGTATGGTTGGTCTTAATCAAGAGTTATTTCAGTTGGGTGATTGTTCTGACAGGGAATCGAATTTGATCTTGTGCATGGTTGTCTCATATTCCCTCAGTTGATTTCAGTAACAAATTAATCACCCACTTGGTTACTAAACTTGTTGTACTTTGGATAAGTAGATCAGAGTCGTAGCTAGAGGGGCTGCAGGAGGGGTCGTTTGCCCCGGCGGCAAAAATATAGGAGTTTCCTCAGTCCCAGCGCGAATCGCTTCTTTCACGTTTGACGTTTGAACGTTAACTGTAGACATATAAAGACCTCTGCGTTTAGACATACAAAGAAAATTATAAATTACACCAAACTGCAATTTGAAAATTCATAACTCGGAAACTTGAGATCCAATTAAGATAAAATTATTGTACAAGATTAGTATAGGTTTTACATGTAGGGCCGTACTCAGCTATGGAGAGCCCCGGATACGATATTCGGACGGGTCCTGTCATGTCCCGTCACATGTTAGTAGCCTTTCTATCTGTCGACACGGTCTCTTCAAATAGACGTGTGGTGGGACCCCGGTGAAATTGTTGATTGAAAAAACCGGTTTGATTACGCGCCTGGTTACAAGCTATAGACATTCAATTGTTATATGCCCGTCTTCAAATTCATAACGGCACAATCTTACTAGTAATTTTAATTGTTAACATATACATGTTGATGTTTCAACAAATTTATAATATTTTATACACATTTACAATAAAAGGGTAGAGTTATTAAAATAGTTTAGATTTAAAATTCTTTATGTTTCTTGAAATGTTTAACCTTAACTATAAACATTTCTAAAATATTTTTAAATTTGACAAAACATTAACATATTTTTGTTCTCTTAGGGCAAAAAGTAGAGAAACCTCTTATTGCACTTGGTTCAAAACGTACCTTTACGCTTGCTTCCGAAGTGATAGGATATTCAGGATGGGTACGTTTGGGAATAGGGGCCGCCTCCGTTTGAGAACCATGAGGATAGACAGCGGGGACACTATATCTCAGTCATGTCACCTTGAAATAAGGGGAGACAAGCTCTGCAGCAGCCCCTTGACTCAAAGCGGGGGTGTAGTTATGTTGAAGTTAGGCTGACTTTAACAATAGAGGTGGGCACATATCGGAGGAGCAAACTGTCAAAATTATTTCGATAAAATGACTCGCGATACTTGCTTCAGACGGTTTGCCCCTTTAGTGTGCGTCCAGTATAAGAGAGTGCCACCTTCTTTTTGGCCGTGATCGCGCCCCGCTCGGTGTTTTGTTGGGATATGTCACTCAAATAAACGAAATAGGTTTAAAGGGCTTAAAATCAGAGCAAAGAATTTGGATGACAGTTATCTAGAAGATTTTCAAAAAGGGACTTTGTCGCTTTGGTGGAGAGCAAGCTGAAATAAATTAAACATTATTAAAAAGTACTATGTAACAGATTAACACATTTTTAAAAGTAATGTATGAGTTTAACATTAAAGAGCGTAAAAATCTCATTTGACATAATCAATATAAGCATAGCTTAAATCTAGAAAAGTTAACAAATTTAAGTACTATATCAATTAAAGAGCATAACATTTTATTTGACATAACGAATATTTGCAGCCAAACTCTTAAAAAGTAAATCGTATTAAGTTAAAATATATTCATTCTTTTTTATCACGTGGAAATTTACTATAAAGTTTCCATGCTGAGTCTATTGTGCCTTTTATAAAAACATTGTGACCGTTTCGTTTATAAAAACATCTTTTGGAATGTATTGAATTTAAAGAATGTCAAATATTAGTTATGTTGGTTGTTGTATTGTGAAAATTTGAAAATAGTAAGTAGTAAATAATATTAATGTCCTAATATTTAATAATGGCAACATTAACATTTTGTGATTTTTTTAATGATGTAATTTAACTGCATATATAAAAAGTTACATATAAATAGTTTGGTGTGTCCTCATCCTTCTAATAAACAACTTATAAACTTCAGTTGTATCGTTGGTAAAGAACACCGCGACTATAATAATTATTATTTAATACTTCTGGATTATTCACAAGATAATTTAGAAGACGGATAAAAATAATTTTTAAATTGGCGGAATTGATCGGTGGGAAAGGCGGCAATTTTAGGACGGCCCCTGTGGATAAGGATGTAGCTGCGGCTCTGAAATATATATCATTAAAAGTGGTTTAATTACATCGACAACAGAACTATTCATTAAAAGCTGAACAATCATATGTCTAGAGGTTTCGCTTCTACAACAGGTGTTCCTCAAGGCCCCAATATGGATACTTCGTTAATTAACAATTTTCATTTATCATATAACCAAACTATTCTGTTCATACAGCTTAACCTACTTTTCGTTAATACCTGAAGTTGTGCTATCCAAGCAGAGGAAGATTGTTTTGTATCACCAAGCTGTAAAAAGGCAGCTTAAATATAGCTTATAACAGCAAACTGAGTTGAGAAAGGTCAAGCAGTATTATGGTGAAACCCTAATCAACGTTAAATACTGTTACATTCTTGGTTATCACGTTCATTCGATATAAAGGTTTACACCAAGAAGTAAGAAAACAGTTTGAATACAGCTTGCATCAGAAAACTAACCTGAGAGTGTCGAGAAAGTAGTGTGGTGAAAAATCAAATAAAATGAAATTCTTCTAAATGCTTTGTTATTATGTTCACTTGATCTTAATTCAGCATACACATCAAAATACCGTGTCCACCAAAGCAAGATATCTGTCAAGGATCATTTATCTCAGTGGTTACTCTCACCATTAATCTCCCACCTGAGATGTATCTCAAGACGTAATAACTTGCTCTAAAACTAATCAGATGCTCGGATTTTTATGTAGGTTGACCAAAACCGATTCTGAGATAGATATTTTATTTTTTCTGTACAAAAGGATTTGGAGAATTACTCAGTAGTTTGGAGCCCTAACTATGCCTCCCTCTGTCACATGGTACGGAGAGTGCAGAATATATTCTGTAAGAATGTTAGTTTGCAAAGAGAATTTTAATACAGCCAGCTATCTGCCAATGAGACGCAGCTAAGTTTTACATCTGTGGCTGAAAGAAGAAAACACACAATCTTATATTTCTCTTCATGATAATTGCTGAAAAAAATACGATACTCTTAATTCGAGAAATACTGTTAATTTAACAGTAAAATTACCTAATGGTATTAGTGATTGTCTGGGGCTGTTGAGCTTTATCATCTTCCAAGTATTTGTTGGAACCAGACTCAAGAACCTTTTCTAATTCAGGCATCATTCTGCCAACTAATGCATATCTGGGCACAGTGGCTCAATCTAAACGGAGAAAAATTAAGTTTCGACTGTGATCGTATTCTTTACTGATTATTTTGTTTCATCAGGAACCTGGAAACGCTTTAATATCACTGTATTTGTTGTTGTTATCATCGGTGCTCGGTGTGTGTTGATTGTGGGTCTGAAAGTAGAGTGTGGGGGATGCAGCGTAAATGAATACTGGTGTTTATGTACTGGGTGAGTTTGACATAGATCCACCTAATATAGTGTATTATCAATAATCTTGTTTAGCCTAAATAAAAGATAATTGTGTTAAGTTAAATTTAAATTCAAATTTACTGTTGTTATTTTATAATTCAAATGGTGAGATACTTTTACTGTTTTTTACGCTTCAAAACGTGTTCTGTGTTTGAGAGTCCTTCGTTATTAATACACTTGCTCTGAGTTTTATATACATACATACATACATATATATATATATATATATATATATATTTGTTAATATTTCATTGTATTATTTCTCCATACGGTTATTACATTGTATTGGGGGCTTCTTATTATAATGATATTGAGCTTGTTTAAGTTGGTAGAATTGAAGGACTTAAGTTATTTAAAATAACAGTACATAGTTTCTGGCTTATCCCTATGAAACTGTGTACTGTTATGGATGTAATACCTAAGATGTCATGTTCTCTTGTGATATTTTTATAATGTAGTTGTTAAACCATCACGTTGTTATTATTGTTTCAGGCTTAAGCGTTCATCATTGTTATTATTTACCACAAGTAACTAGTTAGTTTATGTATTCTTGTTAGTTTATTGACAAGATAATTTTACTGGTAATGGCAGAAGAAAATAATCTATTTATTACTATCATATGTGAAAAATGTTCAGTTGTAATTCAAACTGTAAATAGTTTTGTCATCATAAAAGAACATTTGCTGTATATAAACATTATTTGATATATATATATTTTGATAATTTCCGTCTTCAGGTTCATACATTGTATGAAATATATAATATAATGGAACACAAATAAAAGGAATTAAAGTAAACAAATAGTGAGTGTATATACTTTTTACAAATTACTTCTTAATCATGTACTTACATGAAAATGTCGACTTTTTTGCTAATTTATTTGTTGTTTAGTGAATGTGATATTTTCCTGTTTGGTGAGCTTGTTTAAGTTGGTAGAATTGAAGGACTTAAGTTATTTAAAATAAGTAATTTAAAATGAATCATTGTGACTTAGGCTATAAGTACCTGTACTTTTTTTAGGTACTTGCACTTAGAGTATATATTTCCTATTATTTTCCCCCTCAAAGTATTCGTACTTGAGGTCATATAATCTTATGAGAAATTTTTACATTTAATTATGCAAATAACATTTTTAGATTCATAAGGCGTGTTGGCCATGATAGGACACGTCTTATTTCAATTTGCTTTGCGAATTCAGTTAAATTTAATACCTTTAATAAAAATACATCGGGTTGTTTCTTTTTTTAAGTGATGTGATTTATAATTTAGTTTTACTAATATATGTGTATAAATAAAAATGTATTATTCTTTCAGGAAAATATTTTTTTCATTTGCTAAGTTTCAAAAATATTAATTAAGAAGACCGTTGTTTTTTATTAGTATCAGTACTTACACTTTATATTAATCATATATGATTGAACACTTGAACACTTAATACGTATAATAATAACTAAACTGAGAACCATAGTATCTCATCCAGCGTACAGTACTGTTCTGGTATTATTATGTAGTGTTATTATGAGACATTGTGCATGAAACAGGTTCTGTAGGTCAGATTAGCGCTAGGCCCTGGCAAGCTGAGCTTGGCTATTTTAAATCCTTATCAGCAATGTTAGAATCCATACTACATGCATATGGATAGTTTTATACGTTTGAATTCTGGGTGCTGTTTTCCGCTTTGAAATTGAAACTTAGGAGTAAAATAATAAGTGGTTTCGCAACAAGTGCAGATGTGAGTGCTCAGACACTCAACAGCGTCACATTTCTCGTACGACAACAGCGCATAATATGTAAGTCAGTGAAATAATATGATAGAGTATGTAGGTGTGCTGTGCGGGGCAGGCGGTAGGCCGGAGTACGCATGTGGGGTGGTATAAGAGGGAATGCGGGTGGAGGGCACACAGTCTACGCTGCGACCCCGCTCAGCACGTACCGTGAGTATTTTGCACCTTTCTAACACGTCGTGACAGCGGGGTACTCACAAGCGCTGCCCACCACTGTCAAAGTTCCTACATAACTTTTTTGGAAGTCGAATTTCTTTATTAAATAGTCTCTTTGAACAAACTGATTTTTTAAAACTTGGATCTCACGAGAGTTGTACGCGTGGCCATATCACGCAATAATATTCAAAAGAGTTCACAAGAAGATTTTAGTTTTTTAAACTGGGTTATATTTTACAACTTTTTACGTATGTAAAGTATTCCTTTACTTAGATAAAAGTGGTGATAGTTTGTTTCTAGTTTGTGTGAAACATACTATAAATTATCTATACCGTAGTAAAAATATGTCTAGCACAAAAATAAGTAACTAATCATTTAGTCAAATGTTGTAATGCACTTTTACAAAAGTCTATATAGATTACAGAGGATTGGTTTCTTGAAGAATGCTACAAAACCACAAATTGTGGATCGCAAAAGTGTCCAAACTTATTGTACGCTTGTAGCCTTACAGTTTAGTGTTACACTTTGCGTGCGAATTTCTTTAATTCACTATAAGTAAGGGATTATTGCAGCGAGTAATTTTTTTACTCTGTCAAACATATGGATCTTCAAGGAGCAATAGTTTCTAAGAACAAATCTCCCGTTCTAGTAATGCGTGTGAGGAAACAATGCAATGTAGCATGTGTGTGTCAAAATATAATTCACAAATCTATTATTTGACCAGTTTAGTGCGAAAATTAAACAAAACTAATGACATGGTCATTTGAGCCAGCTGTCATTTGAGAACGCGATCAAGCTTAATAAAAGCTAATCCTTTCATAATATAAAAACATAGCTTTTTTCTCAGTTTTAAATCCAAGGAAAAAAAATAAGTTGTGATTCTTTTTATAATTATTTGATACTTAATATCACTAAAATAGCATTTAAAACTAAATTTGATGTTTTCTAAGTTTAATTGAAATGTGTTTAATTACATAAGCTTTTTAAGGAAAGGCGATTTCTTTTCAAAATATACTACGTCAGGTGAAGGAGCTGGAGCTAAACTCAACATTCACATTAGTGAATTGCCCCAACCATAACCATACGGTGTCATGCCTGAAATAATGTGTAAATGATTGCACCGTTGAAAGATAGCCTTACCATATTGAAGCCATACACTAAAGACTTGCTGTTTTCCCCATATCAGAAGCAGGGCGTTTCATCTTTGGCTAATGTGTTTCGAATCAGTTGAGCTTTGACTTTGGTTACGGAAACAGGGACCATATTCCATCACTTTGTATGACTTTGTGCACCACTAATTGGGTTGGTTTCTTGCTTTTGGGTTTATGTTCACGACAAGTTTAAAGAAGTATAGCCATTCGTGTGAGAAATATGATAAAATAAAACACATATTCGTATTCTCAAATGATGAAGCTGTATAGTTTAGAGTCGGTATCATACCATAGACTTAGTCGAGTATCATAATGACTAAGCATTTAACCATTTTAAAAATATCAATAATATCTAACATGCTTAGTACTCGTAAATCTTAATTTATTTTTTGACTCCTGGCACCTCACCTGAAAACTAATACTCATGATGTGGTTCCACAAGATGGTTTAAGCCAATATAATTGTTTAAGAATACTGTGTCTGGACAAATGTCCAGGTGAAAACTGTAGCCTTTATTGTTTTTAATTATTTTAAATATTAAAATTAATAGTTTAGTAATAATACTATATTATGTCGATAATTTTATTAATTTAGTTTAGTATGGATAACCTGATTTACCTAAAAAAATAATTATATATTGTTTTTTAATTAACAATTGAATATTAAAAAGTCTTGAATCTATTATATTGTGTGTATTCTAGATTTTTTTAGTGTTTTGTGTGATCCCTTTTATATTATCAGATTTAATATAGTATGACATTTGAAGTGTTTTTAAGTATATAACATTTAAAATTTAGTGACACCAAATAACGTTTAATATTATTTTAAAACTATTTATGTCAATAGACATATTTGACAATTGTATATTGAACTAACCGAATATTAATTTTATACTTTATGTGAAATTCATTGTTTCTCTTGAGATGGTGTTATATTTTATAGTTTAATCTGTACTGCCAATTATTTTATGTTAAACAGATATGAATTTATGGCTGAGCTCATATCTATCACAATGTTTTCTTTTGTTTCTAGTTATTTTTGATAAAACAATTACCTGCAATAAGAGAACTTAAGATGTATAAAAACTCATGTAAATGTAGGCATTTATATTACAACTTATTTTCTTTCCAAGAAATGAAAATAGGTTACACAATGAAATCGGTTAAAAATTAAAGAATTCTATAAGTGTTCTTTAATTTACGAGATAATCTGTGAACTAATAGACTTTATTTCCTATAGTAATGTAAAAGGAGGTGTTTCGTGAAATTCCATAACTCAGTGTAGAAATTTGATTTCTATGTCGAAGTCAGAGTCTATTAATCTATTAAAATTAATATATTATTTTAAAATTTTTGAAATTTGAGAATATTTTGATAGTATTAAAAAAGCCACTGGTTTCTGTTATGACATCTCAGGAAAATAATGTGGAATTGCGCAATTATTTTGGAAATATTTTTATTATTTTACTGCCATGAATTACATTTATACAAATTTTGCTTATCGAGTAACACAAACATTAAATATAAATGTATGGCTATGATAGACTTACTAGTCATATGATTGTAAGTTTTATAATATAACGATGAGCTATATGATAAATAATTTTGTTAAAATAAAATTACAAATATAATTATTTTTATATTACATGTCAACATTCATTTACAGATATAGCAACAAGTCTATATTTTAAGGGTTGAACCTTATAGCTAAATATGTATAGGAGAAAATGTGAAAGCGTAATTTTAATACTCTTTATGACAGTATTACGAATTATGAACTAATTATATAATTTCGTATGATTTTATCAGTCTTTTTCTAATTAATTTAAATTTCCTCCTTTATTACTCTAATAAAATGTACATTTAAATCATAGTAAATGATCAAAAATATGATTGTTAGTAGGACCTAACACAATAATCCATTTCAGTTTTTCAGTGCACCAGGGATTTTTCATTATTAACCAATAAAATGTAAGTAACTGAAAGTAAACTATAAACCATAAGTAAAATATTTTTAACATGCCAGGTGTGTTAACGTGCTTTTTAGACTAAATAATTTCGTGAAAATTTACTAACGCTTAAACATTGTTGAATTAACTAACTGTTTCCCAGCGCAATGCAAAACATTACATATATTAAATTATATTAAAGTATCCACTGATAAATAAAGACCGAGTATAAATTTCTTTCCGCTCAGTTGTCATTTAATAAAGTGTTTAAGCTGAATTGATGGAGATAGTTCTGGTCGAAATATTAATAGGTTTGTAGGAAATTATGTGTTGATTTTATTTACAACATAGACAGATTTAAATCTTTATAAAGTTCATAAACATTTTAGTAGTTCATTAACTAACAGTAGTTTAAGTGATAAACGATTATTATATGGAATTAAGGTAATGAAAATAATGTGTAGAAGGTGAAAGAATTAAAAGAAGGTAAAGAAAAATAGGTCATTAAAGATATGGTAAAAAGACAATTATAATACAAATAAAAAACGATGTATTTTCAAAAGAGTAAGTATGGATGAAAAGTGACTTTCAAATGTATTACGTTGCTCTATCCTGCCTTCACAATTTCCTGTAAATATGCAATTCACAAATGATCGATATACATATACGGTACTCCTGAAACATGTACATATGTGCCAATTCAAAGAAAAAGAGAAAATAAGCAGTTTTAATTTGGAGTTTAATGGAACTTTTAAACTAAAGCGAAAATGGTGGTGTAGCGGCTATGAAATCCAATCAGCTAATTTGCATCAGATTTTCATACCACAGTATTTTACCCAGGAAATATTGGGTTGAAATGGTCATACAATGGGAACATCTATCTCAAAAGTAACTTTTTACGATACACCATCTATATGTTGAGCTAACTACACGATGTGGCTTTTAGATTGTTTATATTTACTTAATTTATTATTTTTTTCTTTCTTCTTGAATAACTAACAGAAAACATAAAATAGTTATAATATACAATCATTTTAAATTTAACGCTGCTCTGAAAATACTCCCTATGAAGTTTGCTAAATAATGCATAATTTACTATATTTATACCTTAATACATATATATTTATGTCCCAAACATAACATGGAAAACACAGATCATGCTCAAAACCAGATAACCTGCAGTTTTGATTTATACTAGATGGTATTTAGTGATCACTATAATCGGAGCTTCTCCTTCTTCTTGGAGCATATGTTAAACATTGCAACTTTTTATATTTAATGGTTGATTAGGAAAATACTATAATGCAAGATTTAGAAATAAACTGATATCGAACAAACTAAGCGTTTTACTAGGATATTCAAATATACGAATTATTACGTTATTTGAAGATTTTTAATGATTAAGTGAAATTTGGAGGCCTATTTTTGTAATCATCATGTCTATACAGGGTGTATTAGACTATCTAAACCACTACCTATAATATCGGCCTAACGAATTGAAACAATATTTTGTTTCCAACTGTAATCTCGCATTTCCGACCCCAAAGAACTCCGTGAAATTATTTTCAACTATCTTACATATCTTTAAACTTTTGACAAAATGACAAGGTATAAAAAACATTTTATTAAAGTGATGTATTAAGTCGGACAAGAAGATAGTTTAATAGCAGTTCTGGACCTAAAGATACATTAGCATTACCAATATCTCTTACAATATTTGTCATCTTAAATTTATTATTGGTAGATGTCATTTAAATCAAATTGAAGTCTAAATATGAGATTTATAATCTAAAGGAACGATAAGGTAATATTTTCCGAGTGAACAAATTTCAAACCGCTCATTCTTTCTATTGCCACTAGTGCTAATGGTACGTGACAACCGCAGAAAAGAAGTAAATACTGTAGTTTGTACTATGTGACATTGTAAAACTGCATGTGTAAGTCAATGACAATAACCTGCCGGCTAGCCTGTCTACAGCGATGTGCGCGTCTGTTCTCATCTGTCTCACAAGCTATCCTAACTCTACACTAACTTTGCTGATTGCCAACAGATGTCATTGTTCTCCTAATTGTTATTACTTCCACATTTACGTCAAAGTCAATACATTCCAGTTTAAATTTTGTCAGTAATCCCATCTTCAACCATAATGATAAAATTTTGTCAAGTGAATGATTACAAAATAAATAAAATAATCTTTATAGACAATTAACCTTAATTAAGTTTTGTAGAACTAAATATTTTTTATTCCATTCTTCGGAAGATTTCATTTTTTAAATAATCCAAACATAAAATAAATCGTGACACATTACGTTTTTGTTGAATAAGATTTACTTTGGGCATAACTGTTTTTGTATGTAAATCTGTTTTTGAGCCACTGATCACAGTACCAAACTGAGTAGCTTTTAAAAAATAACTAATTATTTGGGATATTTTAAGAAGTTGATATTGACCGTTAATATGCCCCAATCATTTTCGACACAACTAGAAAAACTAAATGTCTCCTAGTTGTAAAAAGGGACCACTTCTAATTTCTTACAAGTTGTCCCTTTAGATGTTAAAGGGAAAACGTAGGAGATCCTAAAGAACCTGACAAGAGTCCAAATGTGTCTTTTAATGTGTCCTAAACCTACAATACCACATATCGGCAGTGTGATAAACAAGACGAAAAGAGAAGAAAACCTCGATAGTCACAAGATGGAGAACATTACCATTTTTAAATTGATCAGCACTACACTTGTTGATTATCAGACCTTACAGTCTAGTGATAATATTTTCAATTTTTATAGGACCGATCAGTTATGGTGATAACTTCGTTATAAGAGTGGGAGAGAAAAATAAAACCACTTGGCAGTAATATGACATCTCTTGTCAAACTGCGTCTGATAATTACAATTTCCTCTGGTGACGAAACTTGGATTCGCCATGTTATTCCTTGGCGGGGGTAAGCGCTTCACATGCGATGATGACGAACACAACGAAGTTAAAATTCGGTTGACTTCACTGAGGGATGATTCCTTGCGGAAGATTATTGGATTATATAAGCAGGTCATCCGCTACGACAAGAGCCTGAACGACGGAAATTGTGTAAAAGAATACAAATATATAATGTAAAAAAGCCACCTTTAATTTATGTATTTACTTTAACTGTATTTGTTGATAAACAATAAATACTATTACATATGAAATAATACACAATCAAAATAAATGATCAATCAACTCACTCACTTTAGTGTGATGAACTGATACAATCGGTAAATTTAAGACCAAGGCAAAATATAAAAGATTAATTTTGTAAATCAATGTACTATACGACTTTATGCACTATAAATCAACTGAAATATGTAAAAAAAACAAGTACTTTTTATTGTAATAACATGTTTTACATTTTTAACCGGTTTAACCCGTTTCATCACACAGGGGTGAATTTATATGAAGTTATATTAGAAGTGGCTATTACAACAAAGCGGCAAGAGTATTTTCGTGTTGTAAGTTTATTAACTTTTTCAAAAACGTGGTCTTAGACGATAATAAATTATTTCGTACAATGATAAAAGCACCTAAAAACTAACACCTGTTTGTTGTTAAGTACTGAATTATACTTTAAATGATGGTATAAATGTAATACTAATTTATTTTTATAAGGAGTTCGGAATAACACTAGAAAAGTTTGAATATTTTCACTCACATTAAAAAGATGTCTAAAAATTCACTCAAATCGAAAATAGTGGCTGTCTGTGCTGAAAACTAACTTTGAAGGTGTTCGTAGACGAGGTGAAGAGGATTTTAGACAACTGCTGCAAACATTGGAGAAGCATATTCTTGAAATTGGATGTTCAGCTGACATAAGTCCTTGATACAGTACAAACAGTGTGTGGCACTCCTCTCTGTAGTTGATATTGTGACTATTTTTTATAAAATAATAAAAATGTGTTACCTTTATCAATAAAAGGGGTTTCTACATGTGTTGGAATAGAATCCATTAGTAAAAGTTTCACAACAGCAAGGGATTTGAAAAAAAAAATAAAAAAACCTCTTAAAGGAATTTTGAACGACGAAAGAAAAGGTACAGGATTTGTATACTCAAACCCGATTTACGAAACTTGCAAACTAATTGATTTTATGCAAGTCTAGTTTTCACTTGCAGACAAATCCTTATGATATGCTTCTAAAAAATCGCTTGTTCAGACATTGAAAGGATAAATACTTTTTGGCCGTTAACAGCATAGTGGCCGATTCCTTTAATAAGTGCAATCCCTTCTGTACATTAATTATACTTATATTATAACAGGAAATCCTTACTAATCATCCTCACTACTTCTTACTCATATTATTATATATGGACATTATTATTCCTAAAATACATAATGCAATATTTATTAAAAATTAACATTATTGATTTCATAATAATATTAATCTAAACATATGTTCTTCACAATTCATAAATTTGCATCAGGGTAATTTCCATCACATAGTGTGAATATTTAATAAATAAATTGTATGTACTTTATTTTTTATTAATTTGTGAATTTATAGTGCTCCTTTCTTTTATAGTTAACTCTGTATTTTTATAAATAAGCACGGTACCTAATAAATCATCTTTGTAAACATTAAAATAATTATCAAATTATATGTTATATTTATATATTATTCTAATTGTCTCAAAATTTGAATTAGTAAGTAGTATGTTTAACTTCATTATGTTAAACATAACCTGTATTGATATGATTGTCTTTGGAAACATATATTCTATTTTTCTGTTCTAGAAAAACTAAAAATTACTCAATAAAACAAAGAAGACAAAATCAAGGAGAGACCGATACACAGTGCAAGACGAAATTAATGATTATGATTCATAGTTTTTCCACCGGTGGCATGACTATTCTTCAAGTTATCCGGTCGCACAGAATCAAACCATTGCTACCGGTTACTATTGCTATCACAATTAAAGTCCGATATATCGACCACACTGTGGAGAGGCCCCATATTGGACAGTTAAACTGTATTTCCAACAAAATTTTAAATGTAAAATGTTTAAAAACTTTATGATGATTTTTTAATAAAATGCACAGTATTAAATCTTGAAAGAAGTGTCATCCCGTCCAAATGCGTCAATAATGTTCGAGATTAGAATAAGACATTAATAGAAACCTCCTCCATTCCCATATCCTATTTATCCCTCCCACGCATAGGTATGTTACAATATCGTACAATCGACTTTCTATCTTCTTCCTCGTTCGCGGTGACAGGATGAACCCTCGGTCTTCCGTCCCGCGCCTCAGAGACAATGTTTAGCCCTCAACATCTAGCAGTTTAGTTGTACTGTTGTGGTTAGCTGTCCTGTACGACCTGCTGTCCAGCATCGCGGAAGCATGCAACATTCCCTTTATATCTCAGCATTGATCGCAAATTCAAGCTGAGCTCTTGACCTTATGTCCCGTAACTTAGCTAAATAGTCTTTAACTATTGCAACAATTTTTTATATCTGCATTGATTTGATAAAATCTACATTAATCCTGACAATTAAATATTTATTTACAAGCATTATTTCCTTGAAATACCATTTAAATTTGTACTATACTAAATTCAATTTCCACAATTGGATTTAGATTTTTTCACAATTAGCCCAATTTTGATGGTGAATTCTTCTTTTATATTTGTCTTAAGTTAGTTTTTGACGGTGGGAGAGAGAATTTCGAGAACTTTCCATCGTTCAGTGATAAAAAAATCAATAACACTACGTCTTGAGATCTGCAGTCTGATTTCTTCAGTAAGTAGACAACTGTCCTAACACATAACTGCAATGTAATGTAAAAAAAATTCTACTACGACGTTGTGATACGCATATATTGTGTTTCAACTCCATGCCCACTATATCTTCTGAATCTTGAATTTAACAAAACTAACACTAATTATTAAGTACTGCAGTTATGTTAGTTTTCGGCCTGAGGGAGAGCTCTGTTTGCAGAACTAAAAATGTTGTGTTATTGATGACTTGGTAGCATTGAACCATGGCAAATGTCCTAAAATTCATTTTACCTCCACATTTATGTCTTATTTGAAACATATTCCTTATTTTTGAATTCCTTAAATGATACACTCAAGATATCGCATAGTATAATGCAGTAGTACAGTACTGATAAACCAAATTCAAGGCTTATTTAATTGACTTCCTTTCTTAGTAATTTTTCAGTACAATTCTAAAAGCTAATTTGACATAAACAACATTTTCGGACGCAGGTTGTCTCCGTAAATGATTAAAACGTTACGCTCAACCTAACACATAATCTAGGAATGTTTAAGTTAGTTGAGTAGTTTATAAAATTTATATTTATCGTAATATATTATTATCATATTTTTTTTCTCTTTGGTTATTGCATAAGTATTGCTATGTTATCTATGGCCAAGTACTTTGGTACTATATTGTTCTTTTTTATTGTTCTTGTAGCACAGTCACCTTACTTACTGACTGTAAATATAGCGTAAACCGTGTATAATAAATAAATAAAAATCAAATAATTGTTTTGTTTTTTAATTTATTATTTACACTTAACTTAGTTTTATTTTTTAATTTTCTTATAATAACTGCATAAATTTGCATTCATAATGTACTGTATCAGACATCAATTTTATTTCAGTACATAAATGAGAACCCAACCTTATGCTCAGGCTGTGAGCCCAAGCAGGCTTATATCAACAGAACGCTGTCGAAGAACTTTTTTACTTTAACGGCATTCTCAGAATTAACGGATTTCCCATGCGTGTTTATGGGTAATCCATATTTTAAATACCAAAATATAACTTGTTAAAAAAATGTCTTTCCATAATTGTAATTGTGTTTGCATAGTTTATCTTTCAAATGTTAGGTGATGATCTTTCATAGATTAGTCTAAAGGTTTAGTTGAATTGTAAAATGGACATCTGACAGCCAAATTTTTTATTCTTTTTTACATATCAACGGACATATCTCCATTTTTACAAACATTAGACAAAGAATTAGATAATTCTACTCAAGATGCTAAACTAAAATAATGAAAAAGTTAGACCATGTAAACCATTGCCATCTGTATTCTAGTTATAAACAAGAAATTTGCAAGTACACCCTGACTAATGGTAGCCAAAGATTGATTTAAGTGAAACACACCATTATGTGGCAATTGAGAAGTAATAGTGCAAAATGAATAATGATTTATATAAATGTAACATGCAAGTATAAGAATAAAAATTTAAAGATACATCTAGCAATAACATGTATAACAATATAAATATAAAAATGAGATAGGCATACAAAAAGATACAATATATATTAATACAACTGCAACCGTTAAAAAGCAGCAGACATATGGAGTCCATTCAACCAAAAGAAAAAGATAAGTCATTCATCCTAATGAATTAAATGGTCGAAAACTAGACTAAACTAAGTATGAAAAAGCCAAAACAGAAACTGATGAAAATAACTTAAGACATGCAGGTACCTACCCTAATCTTTGATAGCAAGGGAAAGATTTATGAAATACCGTACCTTAGACTACTTATTAGCAATTAGAGGTAGTGAAAAAGATATAAATAAATTTCAAATAAAAGTAACATTCAAATATAAAAAGATAAATATAAATAACTATACACATATAACTATATATATATATATATATATATATATATATATATATATATATATATATATGCAACATACAATAACAATATAATGTAACAAAGTAAGTGTAGAAAAAATTCACCACTTGTTGTACCACTTTCATCTGTCACTGTTAATGAAAATAAAAAACATGTGTTTCATTCATTCTTTTTTTCATTCAATATAATGTGATTACTTTCTTCTTAAATTCTATATTCATGACCATCTAGTTTATTATTTTTAGGGGAAAAAACATGCCAATGATGTAACAAATTTGATTTTCAAACATTTTCTTAAAGAGAGTGGTTCAGGATATGGCCAACTACAACTTCATCCTGTACAATATGATCTCCAATCTCCAATCGCAAATACGCAACGGATAATATAAACACTCTGTTTGCGAAATTGGTTTCCCAGACATTTCTCATATGAATACATGAATATTGAACGTAAAATCACTTTCGTTAGTTTCTTCGTTAGATACAAATAATGTAATATAAATGTCCCTATGGTAATGATTTGGTGATCACGGCAACATCTTATGATGGAATGTATGCTATAGTAGTGGAAATGAGAAAAGAAATCGTATGTTAGACCGAGTAAACGTTCATTTACCACGTTTATGCAGAAAATAAAGAGGTTTTACTTCCTCTAAATCGCGTAGTGACCGCGACACCTACAGTGATGTCTCTTTAAACGATAGAATGGCAACGCGACTTGTAACATTCATCATGTTACATATAAGTCTGTTGTCGGCATGTGCAGACATCTTTATCCAACATAATGGAATCTTTACTGGGCAATAATAATCATAATATCCAGTGCCAATTATAATAGAAATATTAGTTGTAAAAGCATAAAATATAAAAAGAAATTGAACCAGTAATGTATTTAATACTGACAATGCTACTTAATTATTACAATGTAATTAATTAACATTATAAATAATGTTATTATTTATAACATTATAATAATAATTTGTATTGGTAACTTTAAAAATAACCTTTTTTGTACCAACGGGAAAAGCTTTTCCTTTGTAACGTAATTCATTTTATCAAATATCTTACTATATTAATCTTATGAAGACACAATAAAAGAGGAAATCCCAAATATATTTTAAATAAAGATTATAGAAACACAAAAATAATTAAAATACCAACTAATCATTAAAGAGCTCAACAACTGTTTGATAAGTTCGGGTAATATGTATGGTCTCAAATCAACGACTGGAGTGTATACAATATTAAGTCGAAAGCAGATTACCGTGCGTCTCTTCCTGACGGCCGCGTCTACATTATTGGAGCTTAGTTGTTCCTAGCAGTCTTCCGTATAAACTACATTAGTTTGAATAGTAAACTACTAAAGATTCACGTACATATCACGACAAAATCATGTAAAAAGACGAAAACTCCTGTAATTAATAGCCCTACTTTTTGTTACGTGTTTAAAATTACATTTTCAGGAAAAAGAGCAGCATCCTTATAATAAACCTAAAAATATCTCAAATAAAGATTATAAAGGCTTTTCAGCTGATTTAAAAAAACACTAGGAATAATCAGTTGCTGTTGTTTTGCTAAATAAAATAACAACTGCTTTGTTGTGCATTTGTTAAAGGATGGAAAACTAAAGAATAATGGATTACTTTTATATCTTTATTAATGCTTTGTTATTTTGAAATGTTTTCACTCTATATGTTGCGGTAAGAATGAAACTGTAAATATAGTACAATTTTATAACTAACATTATTAAAGTAGACCAATCAGATTTATTAAAAGTATAAACCATGAGTGGGAATACAAATTTTAGGTGCCTTTGATGAAACTTGCTAGAAAAAATTTGTTTTCATTTTATTATAAACATACTCAAGAAATTTTTATTTTGATTTCAAAAAGAGGTACTATACGAAATAATGTTTAAGAAGTAGATGGAAGATATATACGGGCTTTAGGTATTTACTTAAATGATTCTTCGACATTTACGTAGAAACTGATAGGGGAGTTTAATTTTTAACTTCTAATTCTGGATCTTCCAACCCTTGGATGTTTGGATGTACTTTGTGCCTGTTGTCTTTCTTGGTTATATAAGACCAATTGTTCTAGAAATAGTTAGTAGTAGCCAATTATACATGTTTATCTAAGCACGAGAATAAGTGGCGCTGCAGTGATAATTTATTTTTAATTAATTTAGTTTTATGTGCTTACTGTTCGAGTGAAAGTATTTTTAAAGCATAAAAATATCATTTCTTTAAATTTTAAAATTATAGAATCTGACATGTAGTAATTATTTTGCATGATATATATGTAATAAATATTGTTATGACTTTCCTTTTATCGTTAAATAAATGTGTTGTATTATTTAACATATAAGTTTTTTAAGGCGTTAAATGTAGTTGTGTACTATGGTATGAAAATGTTTTTATTTTTATTATAGTTTGTTAAATTTCAGTACTTTAAGGGAATACTTGTTATTCCGGCCGTCTTTTTGGACGTTGCTGCAGTGTGAATTTGTCACGGTTTATTGCATGGAACCATTTTATTTACATACGTGGGGCTTTGTTAATAAACCCACTATTTTATTCATTCATTCACGTGAAAGTATATCAATTAATACTTAATACTATCGAAGGTCTCATTCAGTGATTCATAATGATAACAATTCGTTTAACCTTGTACATGATAACATATTTTTATTAATAAATCCATACATTCAAAGTCTGGATTCAGTGCTCAGTTAACATGCATAAACAAATAGAATTCTAAGGATTACTTTTAATTATTAATTTGCCGACATCAAGAATGTACAGCATTTTAGCATACAAATAAAATGGAAAGGAAAATATACCTGTTCACTAATAATTTCGTTTTAGTATATTCATTGATTAAAGACCTACACAAGTATATTGTAATTTGGGTGTTCTTACATCCACCGGGGTCCTATATTATTTAAATTAAAAAAGAACTATTATATTATACATTAAAATTCTCATATTTAGGTGTATCTTAAGGCCTTATAATACCTTAATAGAATAATTGTTATTTTAATAAATTGTTTTCATATTTACAAACCATTTCCGGCTTGCGGACTTGTTGTTTACAATACGTATTTACCAAATGTAGTTTAAGTGGTTTTTTAAAAAAAAGGAACTATATCCCGTTATCAGTTTTTGAATATATCGAATGTATTTATGGTTTACTCAACCTAAATACCCATCATCACAATAAATATTTGGCTTTTTGTTTTTAAACTGCATTTGTATATCGGATGCGGGCGTTTCTTTATATTGATATTGAACTCTACAGATAGAGCGAACCAATTGTGATAATTTAAACATTTTTAGTGTACTCAAATGTTTGCCCGGAAATGTGTATATTTCAAACATTGTTCAAACTACAAAATAAATTATTAACTTTCGTTATGAATATCAATTGTTCATTACAAACTAATTTACTGTCCATAATATTATTTCTCCATAATAATTTTAAAATAAAACAAGTTATCGGCTATTTAAACTTAAACCACATATCAGCAATTTTTCCCATCTGTTCTTATAAACAAACAAGGAGCTTAGCGTCAATAACGAGCAAACGCTATTTGTCACGAGGCAAACGTGACAAGGAATCTCAGACGGAATTATCGTTGTAAGCACTGAACAAATTATCAAGAAAATTACGTCCCTGATCAATTACTTGGTATGCTTAAACGTTAGCAGATGAAGCAGCAGATACAACTGCAAGACTCTAAAATATCCAACAAAATAAAACTAACTGTATCTTGCATTTCAATTTCATAATGTGTGAATTTCGGAATTTTAGTCTGCAAAGATGATGGCTTTGGAATACTGTAGTTATTTCAATATAAGATTTGCTCTTTTATCACTTTTTGTACACGATGTGATTTGAGGATATATGCGCTACCATCTCGTGACCTCAACTTGATACGAAAAAAATAAAAGAACTGAATATCGTTGTGGGGCCATGAATAGTTCTATACAAATTTAACAAACGATTTCGGTATGTAGAACAAAGTACCACATACACAATTGCCGACTTTTTGTTTATTTTTACGTATGTTTTGACGCGTATATTATAGATTTGTATATGTTTACAAACTGAGAATTCTTCCATTACTAGTACTCGCCGTTATATTATTATTCTTATATTTAAACATTTTAAATTTTACTTTAAGTAAATATATAACGACATATTTTAGATCAGTTTATGTAGGATAAAGTTTGCGTATGTATGCATTTTTGCATTATAACGTTTTAACTTTCGTAAGGACAAATGTTTGAAAAAAACAACACAAAATGTGTTTTATTGGTTTTAACGTAGTTGTTAAACCTCATGAAAACTGCCTATGTAAAAAATGTTTATCATTTAATATTACATTTATTGTATGTATTTTATTTTGGTTAATATCAGACCAAAATATTTGTATTTTAAATTTAAGTGTCTTATTTGTATATGTATTTTAAAGGCATTTTAAAATAGCTAATCAAAATATCTTCTTAGTTAAAAAAAACTCATTGTGAATTTATTTAACTGTTCTCAGAACAAAATGCATACTTGAACTGATTGTATGTGGTCATATAAAATGAATAATCAAAATTATTGTTCTTCTTTTGGAAATAGTTATGATTTAAAACATTGGCAGACGATCTGTTTGCGTACCAGATGTAATATTGTGTTATTTATATCCGATTACGTAATTAACATTTATATCTGATTTATGTTGAAATAAAAAGATATATGTGCAAATTATGCATATGTTGGTATTGAAAATAAATATATTTTTAATTTGTGAGATGAAGATATTTTTAACCAAGATATGTTATAAAATGTAGCCAAACTCTATAGTGAAATATCATTAAAAGTAGTCACTTAAAATCTTTTTAAAGTCGAACATAGAATCTTATATGTAAAAATTCATGTATTCCAAGCATTATTGACATTTCTTTATAAGAAAGAAACAAACTTATCTTATGTGATTTGGTTTAAAGTACACAACCACATGGAAGCTATAAATCAATCTGGAAGCGCTATCATAAATTAATGTTTAAATACATTTAAATACTCAATTGAAAAATTGTTGATTTCTTAGCAAACATTCATATAACAAGCTTAAGTCAAAAGTGACTTTAAAATAAGTGGATGAGAAGAATAATGTGCGCAATGAGCAGGAACAAGAGTGGGGGCGGTATCCCTAGGGTTGTGCTTACTACTTAACCGTCTTTACCTTTCATTGCTTTTCTGTCGCGTCATTCCAGTCTCTTGTTAAGACTAAACTTTACCCCAGTTATTTTATGCTCTCCAGCAGATTATCTTACGACAACCTCCCAAGTGTATTTCAATTTACAAACAATTATGTTCAGCACCTAAAACTGAAACTTTATAACAGCGCATTTTTATAAAGTATAAGTACGAAATATTCCATTATGATAGTCGACATTATTTAAGGGGATTCAGCACCCTTGCAACATTTTTTTTAATATTTAATTTTGCATGGAATTTTTTTATTGTTGTTTGGTCATAGAGCCCTAACATACATAAAAAAGTTTAAAAAAAATTTTTTATTTAACGTTACCAAAAATAACGTTTTTTCAGAAAAATGTTAATTTAATAGAAATGTTATTCTGAAAAAACTACTTGGTCAAAATTAGATGATTTTGGTGTTAAATGAAAGGTATTTTTATGCTCAAAAAATTTATGTATTTTCATTATTGTATCTACAGAAACACTATTTTTTTTTTTTTAATTATTTTTTGAACTCTTAAAAAAACTGTTACAACATTTTAAAAAACATTTTTTTTACAAAACACCAATGGTCCAATATTGATCAAAATACATAAAAAGGTAGCTTGTAGTACTATATTGTTTCACACCAAAAAATCATGGATCTATCTTTAACGTTTTTTTCAAGTAATATCCAATTTTCCTCCTGAAAACAAAGAAAAATATAAACTTTCGGAATAATCGCAATTAAAGTTAGACAATATAATTGATATCTAAATACTGTGTATTTTGGTACAGTTAAATATTTTTATGCAATTATATATTGATTTATAGATAGTAAAGACCATTTATACATCAATATAATGAATATTCATGGGTTATAAAATTTCTCATAGGCTAATTTACTGGTAAGCTACAAAATTTTATTTAGCCCTAGGCCTATTTAAAAAATATGACTTACTCTTTAAAACTGTCCTGCACCATATGATGTCCCTTCTCCTTCCAATCTCTTTCTTCTTCCCCTCATTACTGCTAATCTTTTCTTCCTTTTGTAGTCTTGGTATTTAGCATATTTCCTTTTTGTTGCTATGCTAAGCCTCGAGGCGTCCAAAAGATTTGGCGATTTTCGCAGTGTTTCGTACCAGGACTGGTTCCAAAGGCCAGATGTTTGTTGGATATCAGTTACTGTTTTCAGATACCCTGTGTTGTAAGTACAGATGCCTTCAATGAGTCTCATAAGTAGGGTACTTTTAAAAAACAAATATAGTTTTTGGCATTTTAGACCATAAAACACCGTGAAGAGCTTCATTTGCGTTTTGAGTTTTCCCATCAACACATCTAGATAGTAATGTTGTAGAACCTAGTCTTTGATAAATTGGCATAATCTTTGCCATCACATCTTGCCTTAGTGGAGTCTTTATTTTATTTTTATGGGATGGCGGGTTTTCTCCTTTCGCAAGGGCTCTCTGGTAGAAACACCATGATTCATCTCCAACTGACAATTCATGTGCTGTGGTTTATCGTCGGTGGGACATGCAGTGATGTAAAGTAGCAAATACTGCTTTTTTCATATTTTCAACACTGCCAATGTTGTTTTGAATGGCATATTACGGTAGTATGCGGTGAGCTTTGTAATTGTTGTGTCTTTTAGGCTACCAAGAGATTTACCGCCTAATGTGCATCCGGTCTTTTTTATTGTCTTGGACAACATTCCTCAGAGCCGTACCTAGTCTTTTGGAAACATGATTGACACATTCAATCTTTTAAATTTCCAGGTCACCATAAGGTTTCAGTGAATTCAAGTGGACAAGTTTCTTTGAATCACCATCAGATATTAGAGTTTTATACCGAAACCCATGAGCAATGAACAGGGACCAAAATCCTCTCAGCTGCAACGACCTCCATCATAGAGATGATCCATCGTAGTTTTTTTCACCAATTCGGCTTGTGAGAAGCCATCCAAGTTTCTAGTTCTGCAGGCTTTTCTTTTAGTTTGTTTGAACATTATGTCACAGCTTCGACAGTATTTTGATAAAACTTCAAAATCAATGACAAGACCTGTGTTCATTTCAATGCAACAGCCAACCCATATTTACTGGTAAAAACCTCTCTTGTGCCAACTGCCATCATAACTCACTGTCAATTCCAAAGGTTGATCAGTATCAATACCTCCCAATAAAGTATTAGCTTTACGAACCTCGCAGCGCGCAAGTTCAAGATTTTTTTCAATATTTTTGAGTTGCTGATAGAAGTAAGGCTTTCTTGTGGGCATTATAAAGATTTATTCTGAATGGATTTCATGTTTCATGTACATCGAAAGTTTGAATGCCCCTTAGTCCTTTGCCCATAGAAGAGAAAGCTTGAACCATGCGTCTGTTTACATCAAACGATGGGTGTTTTGGCTTTTTGCTGTATTCTAGCCGAAGTATCAAACCGAGAGCTATAGGCACATTCACTGCAATTATATTTTAAAAGTAATGGCAAACCCATTTACATTTAGTGTCTCCAAAACTACACTACCAACAGATAAACAATCAGGACAGGGAAATGTGCATATAAATGCTGTTAGCTGATCTTTATCAACTAATAAAGTATGTAGTTGCATTTTCATCAACATCAATATTATCATTATAGCTATGATATAGAGCAAATCCAGTTTTTTTTCCTGCTTGTTCCTCATCAACACTAGTTTTACCTTGATTTGATGTAATGTTTCAGAAACAGTTTCTGTGGTTGTTTGGCCTAAAGCTGGGTTTAGGTTAGGTTTCCTGTTCATTTGTAGATTTCCACCGTTCCATAATACTCTTCCTATTTTTCTGGCTCATCAAAAGCCTTTTCTTACTTTTCCTACCCATTGTAACACAAGTAGATAATGATTTTCACTAATAAAAACTATTATAAAAAACCTCTCAAACACATCTGATTACATTGACATCTACTGAAGAACTACTGACATCATTTGTTTACACTTTAGTTATTATAGGCTATTTTTGAAACAGGTGACTCATAGACCTCAAGTAAACAAAGCCAAGTATATATAATATAATAAAAATGGAATACTATAAACAAGATGCAACTGCATAGGAGGAATGAAGTAAACACTGCACTAGCCTACCTTTTTGCATCCGCGCGGTGGAGGCTTGTAATTGCTTTAGAATAACGCGCCAATTACACATGAAATAAACAAGTATTTCGACTTTTTTATTATATTTTTCTTGTTTATAACTAAATAAAGTAACATTTTATAAAAAAAAATTTGTAAAAAAATATTTTTTTACCATTTCAAGGGTGCTGAATCCCCTTAATATCTTCCAACGGAAAATATTTTCTTGGCAGACATCATATTATTTTTGGACGGTACATTCGTTAACCCCTTTTATCTGTAATAATTACAATTTTGAAATTACAATATGAGTTTTACTTCTAAAAACTAAAACAACAGATTGGGTTAATTCATTTCGACAAAAACAAGGTAATATAAGGTTTCTGTAATTTTAATTCTCAGCGTGTTTTAAATTTGATATACAGATGAGTCTTTGGACAACCCAAAATGACAAACCCGCTTTGCGTTGTGTAGCGGATTGAGCGGAAATGTTCTTCCTGTACGTGAGTGGCCTGATGCTTCACTTCAATTGTCTCTCAGAGGAAACAGCGAAAATATTGTACTTTTAATTGGGTGTGTAAACAAACCTACTCAATTGTTTACCGCACGTATACCCATACAAATTGATACGTATGATATTGAAAATCTATGTGAAAATCAGAAAGATTACTTTATATTCTGTTCGACTCCACTTGATGGTAAACTGAAATTAAAAAGTAATAGCACTTCTGAGAGAGCATATTTCTCATCCCCTGATAATTAGCACTAGTTTTTACGATTAGCATATATGTTAAGAATTTATACTAAAATAAGTTGAGGAAAATTTATAGTCCCATTTCCTACATTTCTATATTTCCTTATGTATGCGTGGTGCAAAGGTCAAGCTGGGTTTCAATCTTATTTTACAGAAGTGGACAATCTTGTTTTTGTGAACATTCCTTCTCGTGTGTAGATTCAGGATTGTGATTACCACTGATTATTTTATGAGTTTTGAGTGTAAAGTGTTTCTGTTAATGATGCTGAAGAGTCCCATGCAAGGTCTTTAGTGCAACAAGGTAGGTCATAGGGATGTTGCAGAAATGTTATATGTGAATCATACCACGATTCTTAGAACTGTAAGGCGGATCCAGGAAACTGGATCCGATGAGAGAAGGCCAAAACAAGGCTGGCCTATGGTGACAAACCAACGAGATGACCGTAGACAGATTAACGACCAGCAAATATCTACAGGTACTGTTTACACGGTTTTTGAAGTGTAAGATATGTCCACACATTTCGATCAGTGCTGTGAGGAGACCTCTTGACTCAGCTAGGTTAGTCAGCAGAAGGCCAGCTACAGGTCCTCATTTGACCTGGTAGCACCGTGTTGCTCGTCCTGCATTTGCTTGTGGTCACGTTAATTGGACTCTTGAGCAACGGAAACAAGTTTTATACTCCGATGAAACCAGAGTGAGCTTGTGAGGTCAAGATGGACGTATTTAAGTGTGGAGAAGAAGTAGTGAGAGATATTCTCAAGTATTCTTTGCTCAAAGGGGGCCTTTTGGAGATGCCTCTGTAACGTTTTGAGGAGGCATAAGTTTTGAAGTCCACACAGCAATAGTAACTGTTCGTCGCCCTGCACTTAATGCAGAAATGAACATACAGGACATTTTAAAAAAACCATGTTACATAATTGTTACATAATTACTGCAAACTTTTCTTCTAATGCAAGATAACGTCCGCCTACACAATGCGAGAGAAGTTAAACGATACCTAAGAGAAACTGGTGTGAACAAATTGGATTGGCCTCCAAGAAGTCTTGACATGAAACCTTTAGACCTTCTGTGGGATACTATTAAAAGACTGATCCTGGTTCGGGATCACGCACCACAAATTTTACGTGAGATCGATTCCAGGAGGAGTGGGAACACATCCCCAAGAATCTATACACAATCTCATTCGAGGGTTGCATAGAAGGCTTCAGGTTGTGATTTGTGTAGCTTGTAACACTCTTATATTTAATCATTGTTTACATCATTTGTATTAATAAAACTTGTTTAGTTACAAACTAAATTCATTTTTCATATGTTTTTCCACACCAAAAAATCTATACAAGCTAAATTTAAATAAATATAAACCCTTTTCCTCTGAAGTAAATATAACATTTGAGTTAATGACAATAATAAAGTGGTGCAACAATGTTGTACAGCAGTGTAGACAGGTCAACAAACAACTGATATCTCTCAACTGTGACATGGCGCTCCCGGCTTGTGCAAGCGTATCTTTAAAGTGGTCGTGCTCGCTTATGTGTTGACGGATTTCGTTGCAAAAAGTACCGTTGGAATTGTCAAAACATTTCAAATAGTTGGTATTTTGTAAAGTTTTTATGTCCTTCGTAAAACAGTTGATACCTATAAAAACACAAAATGTTTGATACTCCAGGCTTGTGCAAGCGTATCTTTAAAGTGATCGTGCTCGCTTATGCGTTGACGGATTTCGTTAAAGCAAGTACGATTTGAAATTTAATAAGACTATTCATATAGTTGCTATCTAGTATTAAATTTTCAAACTATACTGGGTTTTGTGTTATTTTACTTTTAAAATTTCCAAAAATCGCCAATTTGTTAATATTAAGGAAATTAACACATTTATTTTTATAGTTTTGGAGATCATAATTTTTTATAAAAATACTAAATGGCGGCTAGCGGCTTAACGTGACATTTCTTGACCTATAATAACACGACATCTTTGTTTGAAATGATGAATACTATCGCCCACAGAAGTTTGTGACTCCCTTGTGAACACGCTTGTATACACAATATTGTATCAACTAGTATAGTAAACTTCCCTTGATACTCTATAACCATAATAAAAAGACTGATAATCAAGGACTTAACTCGTATTCTATATTTTCAAGTGGCCGTTTCGAAAATATTTTGATTAAGGCCAATATCGACATTGGAACAGTAGTGTTTACCTTTACTACAGGTTTTAAAACTATTCTAACTGAAAATATTTAAAATAAATAACTTTCTTTTGCAATCTCAAATTCAACGTTTGAGCTTATCAAGAATTCAAACAACAGAAAAATATAACAAGTTGCATTTACCGGATTTATTTTTATGTTTACAAAAGTATGTTGATTCGTGTTAGAACACCTTTTACATTACCTAAACATCTCTGGTCTATACATCAAACTTTCCGGTCAATACGTAAATTATCGATAGTTTATATAGTGAATTTATATAACTTACAATATAGGAAATATAAACGTTTAAACACTGTCTGTACCCTGTTTCATTGATTGTATGTAATTTATTTAAATAATTATACTTTTCCTTTTTCTTAACTAAACGTGTAACTTATCTTGACCACTCTTTAATAATATCAGAAATAAAGTGTATAGTCAATACATTAAAAACATTACGTGTTATCTATTTGTAGGAGTTCATAATTTTCTATCCACTCTGTCTCATATTAGAGTTTTTTCGGCTTTACTTGTGAATTAACTTTTGTTTCCTTTTGAAATAACTCTTGTAGAGGTTTAAGCTCTTTTACAGCTGACCGGAAGTGATCTTCTTCTGTGTTGACGCTCAGTGTGACTTACCTAATTAAAAATTAGTAAACACTGCGTAAGATACGAGATATTAGATATTAATCTATCATGTACATACTACCTTGAGCCCAGACATCACTGCAATTGTAACAGGCCGAGGCGACCCCAACCCCGACATCACCCGCTGAACTTTATTGTCTTGTCTTCTTTGTAGGGTTCAAGTGGACTCCACTAGACCGCTTTGTTCACGGAGCCACGCACGTCTCTATTCATTAATTCAGCCCGTAAACGGTGCAGTAATTAGAGAAAGGAGTTGAAAGTATTTTTCAAAAATACAACATCAGTCCAAGTTCAAGCAGATATAAATCTGGGATTGTTGCTGTTTCTTTGGTACAGCAGGAATGTGACTCACTCAAGTTATTTTATTTCGGCTTATTATAGTACCCTCCATTGGAAGATAAATTGTAATTCCCCTAATTCTATTTCCTCTTACATACTCAGCACTTTAACAAAGCAATATGGTTCTAAAGAGGTTTAGCCAACTCCCATAATTAACTAAATATAAATAGCATTGTTAATATTTAACAAAACATTGTCAGTGTAAACTATTATGAAGTAAAACTGTTTTTATAAATTGAATAAGTGTTATATGCCTTTCAAAAGTACTAAAAGAGTGGTATTCAGAAAGTTATTTGTATGCGTTTATATGTACTGAGAGGTGGATTCTATTTATTTACGAGAGAGTGTGACAACTCATTAACGAAGTTTTACATAATTATGTATGTGACGAACATGTCTGATGCAACTTTAAAATATTAACAAGTGAATATTATACATCGATTCCATACATTTCGAGCCAGTATTAACACATCGTGTACAATTGGAGTGAGTGAAGTGCCTAGAATTTCTTTCACGGCTTTCGCGCAGGCTGCTATTGTTTGCTCTTGGGGACAAATCGACCAGTCTATTAGTCAGATTTTTCAGACTAATATTTTTCAGATTTTTCATGGTTTTTCAGGAGCGTAAAGCCCCATATATTTATATAATTTATTTGGTACTGATGACAGAAAACCTAAGTAGGTAGAAAATAACCTTCAATAGGACATTAGCGTATTGTTCTCTTATCTATTTTTTTTCTTTTGTGAAAAATGCACCGATTTAAAGACTATTCCGATTCCCTATGTAAAATGAAACTATCATACATAGATCTTTTTTTTAATTTATCCCTCTATTGTTTATTACTCATTAGTCAATAACTAATATGTTAATAGGACGTTAGTAACTATACATAAAGTTTTGGTCATTCAAATGTCAGAAAATAATTAAAACACAAACGAGTAATGAAGACAGTATATTTGCATTTTATTTTTTTCCCATGTAAAATAATCGAAAGAAAAAACTTACATGGTTTTTTAGCACATGAAGTGTTCTTGTATTAGTTTGGAAAATGTCACATAAGAATATTTCATGTTAGTTATATCATCCACTGATATGCGGTAACATTTTTTAAATTTAATTGCAATGAAATATTAATAAAACATTGAAAAACAGCAGCCTTTCCAATATACCCTTTTAGTAATTACTAAAACACACATTCAACCATTGAGTCTTCTTCCATTTTTGTAATTATCATAAATTAAAATTTATTGTGATGATGATTTCTGTTCAAAATTTTAATCTGAAACAGCGTACATACTTATACGCTCAGCAATAATCAAGGATTCTGTGATCATTTCCTACGAGTTCAGACATAATCGATTAAATAATAATAATTTTTTGGACTATTCAGAACATTCGATATTTTTGCTGGCAAATTCTTATCACTCTCGCGATTTCCTCTTTTGTAACTGAAACCAATGATAAAGATGTTATGTATTCCCTAGCTTTCGCATCGGTAATTGCCCATTACGCCATTAATATAAGAACGGGATTATAAGAAGGAGCAGGTTGCTTTCTAAAGTAACACAATTTTAATTTCAATTCTGAGCACTCCTTTTGAGAACAAATCAATAAACTAATATGGATAAACTATTACGTTTATAAATGCACGTTTTTAGTGTATTCATAAAGGTTATGCAGTGATATATTAATGTAAATTATACCATAAAAGGAAATAGGAATGTGTTAATAAAGCAACTTACAAATTATTTCAATAAAGTGAGATTTGAATACATTTTAGGCTCGTATTAATAACAAATATATTTTTAGTTTTTGAATTGTGTATAGTGAGTTTCCCTTAACAAAAATGCGTAGATTACAGCTTTGGAAAGAACTTGGTTTTACAAGTTTTGCAGAATCTCTTGAAGATATAAATAAATACCAAACTTTTTTACCTTCTGCGATGAAAATAACTCTGAACTTCGTTTCAAAATAAATTTAGAAGAGGCATGAAGCTGCAAATAACCGCTGCTGTTTGCAATGTTTTATCCCTTCATCCTTTAGATCATCCTTAAGACTATAAAAGGTATATTTCTAAGATAAAATATTTTTGTTTACTATTCAATTTAAAACAAAGACCACTATATATAGATAACTGTGTTTAATAGAGAAAATGGTGTTTTAAAAACCAGATTTTGTAGAATTACTCAAAACTGTAATTGTATAACTCAACTTATTTTTTAAATAATTGGCTTCTTTTGGAACAAAGGACAGTTATATCAAGCATGTGTTGCATATTTGTTTACAACAGTCGATTCCGTAAAGAAAAACTAGTATGTTAAAAGATTTGAGCGGCAGTGGATGTTTGCTGATAACATCTGCACTGTTATTTTTAATAAATTAAGCATACTGCTTTGACATAAAATTTGCTTTAACGATAACATTTATACACATTCGTAACATTATCTTGGTTATGAAGACGTTGGCATGGCCTCATTTCTGTTATCATAATATTTATGACATTGGACAAATTTGCAGCTTTAAATGGCGTATAATGTGATACAGGATGGTCGTGAATATATATAAAAATCAGATCGAAAAGTAAGCTTTGTTTTATTTTATCTTTCACTTCTTGAAAGTAAAACAGACTCAATTTAATTACGTGAGTGGGTGACTGAGCTAATTGTGGGAGCCTGCTTTGTTTCCATGTGATACACAACAATCGATTGTCTCGGCAGATAAAGTGATACAAAAATAATCATAATGTTCTAATGTAAAGCAATAGTAATATATTTATTTACTAGATCACAATACACTCCTAATATCGCTATATAAACGACAACAATCGATTTTCTTACTAGATAACCTCATCAAGATCGATTTAGTGCATACAAACATATTCAAAATCCTATTGCATATGCATATGCTTTGCTGACCCTTAAACAAATAGCTCTAAAAACATTTAAGGCATAATACTTGATTAAATCTAATTATTTATTAAGATGGTCAATTGCTTCTTCAGAGTACAATTTTTATCCACGTCGCCTTTTCTTGTCTGAGAATTAATTGAAAAGTTATCTCGAGAAGTAAAAGAATAAGTATTATAAATATAATTCAACATTTCAAAACTTCTGTTCAGTATGGACAGTACATCAAATCATCAAATGTGATTATTTTAACAACTGTAAAACATGAGAACAGAATTTCTTGTCAAAAAATACAAAGTTTATTACCTCTTACGAGCACACAGGTGGTTGAATAGGAATTGTCCTCTTATACAAACTCATACATAATTAATGAAATGAGCTTTGTATATTTGAATAAATGTTGTCGCTAAGACAATTCTTTGATTCCTGGCATGTTACTGTTGATATTTAAACAATTAGAAGGCTCACGTTAATGCAATCTCACAAGACAGTTCTCTAATTTAAGAACATAATGTAAATATGTAGAGTTCTCTAAACACTTAGTCCTATGCAGGGTGAACCAGACCACCTGGACCACTGACTGTAGCGGTGTAACAAGTGAAGATAGAAACTCTGTTTCGACTGTAGCCCCTCCCCCATATTTTATGTCCAAAAAATTCGATACAATTATTTAAACCCCTCCCCCCTCATATTACTCCTTACAGACTATCCCTGAAAGGACTTATTTAACTGTGCTATTACAAAACATAATCTTTTGATTTTTACTCCCTTTAATTTGGTTTGATGTAAACCATACGGTTGTATTTATACTGTTTAGTTATTCATTTTTTAGTTTTCTAAATGTAAGTCATTTTAAACGTCGAAATGTTTTTGAACTGAACTTTCTTAGTCATATTTTGGAAGGATAAGTCCTCAACTATTTTGGGTAACATTTAGAGTGTCATAAATGATTCAATAAAGTAACAATAAAAACCTGTTAAAAGGTGTTTCTGTAGAGTTTTTAACACCCTGCTAAGTTGCAGCAAGATAAATTAAATTCTTTATTGTCTGCGTCAAGAGACCTTTAAAATGAGTTACCACAAGCCCCACATTTATATAAAAAATGTCTAGAAAACAACCTGCAAAGAATCTGTATGTATTTTATGGGGGTTCAAAATAGTTTTATCGAATTCTTTATCACTAGAGGGTTGTACAGTTGAAACTCACTTTTTACACCGCTAATATAAGTGGCCTATGTGGTTTGGTCATCCTATATAATGTTAACCTAAATGTCATGCTATATCAATGAAAAATACTATACTTTTTAAATAATTTAATAGTTTTTACTATGAAATAACTAGGAAACATATTTGATAAATTGTTGTATGAGCTATATTGAAGCTTTTAATCGTATGTATATATTTTACAAACTTGTTCAGTACATATTCAAAATAATACTTGGGGTTTCATTACAGCCAGTGTATTACGATTTTTATACGTTATAGAATGGAGAGATTTCACTAGTACTGCTGCTATGTTACCGTATACTTCTCACTATTTTATAAAATCGTAATCTTGAAACGTCATGTAATATCTAAAATATTTGTTTATTGGCGTATTAAAAACATGTACCTAAACATATTTTTCAAGCCGCTTACTCCTAAATGAAACTACATTAAAATGCCATATGTGTTTTTCGATCAAATGTAACATTGTCTGTAGCATGTTTCGGAACCCGTTAATTTAAAAATATTTTAAGTTTTTACCTAAAAATGCGGAACCAAAACGTTTACACTAGTAAACCACTAATAAAAGTGTCAAAATCTACAAATTAAAAGAAATTATTTGATAAAAAATATACATTTCTTTTTACTGTTCTTTGGAAAAATTATTTAACATTTTTTCAGTTTTTATTTAATCAAAAATTAAGGATGGCCCTTACACTCCAATCAAAAAAGTGAAAAATAATTCATTTGCATTTTCTAAACACCACATGAGTTACTACATAAATTTTGGCCGTTGCTTTAAAAGATGTCAAATATTTTTATACTAACTAGTAGGAAATTTGATTCCCATTTCAGGCACATAATATTCCTACAAGGAAAATTTTGCAAAATTTGAACCCTTGTTTACACACAGTATCTACTTGCTTTTTATATTACTTTAAAATCTCTTTCTCTTTTAATGTAAGTTACACCTGTATAATTGAATTTCTCCCGTTATTTAATAATTGGATTTTAACACCTTTATAATATTGTTTGAAGTTATAAGTGTCAAACAATAAATGTTTTACATGTCTTTCTAAATGGGTATTGAACATGTACATTATCTTTTTGCTAAACATACTATTCTTATCTATGTAGTTCCTTACATGTATAAATATTGTAATTAATTATACTCGTCCACTGTCATTTCACAAGTTATTCCCGCCTATAAACTGAAACTAAACCACACATGTACTGAAATATAATCAGGATATTTTGGACAATACTGTTATCGTTATATGACACATAAACTTTAATGTATTACCTTTACCATTTCATCAAGTAGAATATTATATATGACACTAAGTTAAACTTATTTTTAAGTAAGCGTGGATTGTCAATTTTGTTTTTATTTATTTTTCTGTTTATTTAGTTAAATCAATACATTTTAATGTCAAAAAAGCCAAAATATAATACGAGTAAATTATAAATAAAAATGAATATATCTAATAATTATTAATAAAAGTAGTACATTAAAACACACTTATTGTCCATAGTACTGGTTATTCGAGGGTTGTCCATAAATAGCTATTAGGCTGGTTACCTTGAAAAGCGAATAACCGCACAGCGTTCAAATTACACGAAGAATAGGGTTATGGTTTACTGTTTATAAAACTATAACTCTGAGCTTGAAAATTGTTCTGGAAAGTCAAGAAAGTGGTTTAAAAATTTGTGAGAAATTTAGCTAATAGTTTTAGACAATTTTTTCGAATCTCAATACAAAAATGTGTAGAGTTTCATGGTTAAAAATTAAATAAATAAACACCATACGTTTTTGCCGAAGTACAATACTTCACAAAAGTTACAGTCAGTATAATATTAAGCTTTTAGGATGTGTGATGATTGGTCATCATATCACAAATGATTGATAGACGGAGTTCTCATTTACAATCCACATAAATCTGAGCAGCTACTTCTTGCAACTTTACTCAATATATTTATAAAAATATTATCCAATATAGTTTTTTATACAACTTTCATTTATAGGAACACATATAATATAATTTTATATGTAATATAGAACAATATATATTCAAATTATGTATAAGCAAACTATATCACATACCATATATTCGTAACAATGTCAGGCCTCTGTTTATTTGTCTCCCGTAAAACTGTTTAATTTTATCTGTACACATATGGTAGTTCGATTTTTTTGTTTGATATGGCGCTTTTCTGCTTCCGATCCGTTAATTAACAGAAGCATACACAGCAGCAAATATAGTAGGTAAAACTCTACTTGATCAGATGCATTGACTTAAAAACCAGATTTAAGCTCAGAGGATACGAATAATTACGTAAACCACTAATTATAAGATTTGTCATAGTCTATATCACGTAAGTGTAAAGAAGACGTTTCAGATGTCTAATGACTTTTACCTAGGACATATTTTACTAATATATTATTTAATCCGAAATACATTTTCTCGAAACAGTTTTCATTGATGGGAAGTTCTTCGCGTAAAACTGGTCTTCGTGACCACGGTATTGTGCTTCGCAACGGTAACTGGCAGCGGCGTGTCGCTGATAAAGATGATGACGTCATGCGCAAGTCGTTCTAGTTTTCGTCTGTTGGATGAACACACCCACGTTCCTTTACCACGATGCTTTATGGTGTGCACCTTAGTTAAGAAGCAGATGACCTGCCCCCACCGGAACTCGTGATTCCATCACCGATCCGCGCCTATAAGAGTTTATTATTGTATCAGGTCCATTTATTACTAATTTGTTAAAAAATATTACTACTTACGTTTACTACATTACATGGATGACGTATCTTCTTCTTATCACTGAGCTTGCAATTTTGTGTTACTATCATAATGACATGTTCTATTGTATTCAACGTCAAGTCTTACATTAACTTATATTTTTATTTTTATTTTGTTATTGTTGGCCTTGGTTGATATTGTGATGTAAATGTGGTATAAACCAGAGTAGAATATACGACATCAGTTAGGGACTTTTAAGTCCTTACCTAAGTGTATCTAAAAACTTTTTCTTACATGTCCTTGTCAAAAAACAACAACAAGGAACTTATTGAACTCTTTAACATGTTTGTAGATAGTAGCTGGGAACCTATTGACAGTTTGTTGTATTTTCTGCATTATTATTTTGAATATTCTCCATAGTAAAATTAAAGTTATAGCTAAAAGTTCTAGTTGAAACATACTTTTCTTTAACAATGCTGATTATAAAGTCACTATTTTCATCTCAGAAGAATAGTACATGAAGAGAAGAACAGACCTTCATGCATCTGGGAATAGTAGAACAATGCACGCGTTTACGAGTGATGACAACAACATTAACTACAACCCAGGGAAAAGATATAACCATTAAAAGTACAAATTTTGTTCATTCATTGTATTTTTATCGTTGAAATCGATATAAAAAAATATGCAGTAAGAAATAATGGCAAAAATATGATTTTCATCGCAATAGAATTTTCGTATAATCTAGACAAAGTACAGTAATTGAAATTGCATTATTACATAAATTCGATAAAATACCATAAATTATTTTGATTTTTCGCAAAATCGAACTTGGCTTTAGAAACTAATCATGATAGCCTATCACATGAAGGCAATTCGCAGGATTGATCCACGAAACTAAAACAAGCGTCACGCCTAACTTTACATTTTAAGGTGGGACAACTGACTGAAAACAGTCACATGTACTTCGCGATGTTGTCTGATTTTAATTTTAGAATACAGGATTTTGGACTTTACACCGTTCGAAAAATCCAACATTGCAAATTATTTAATCTTAAGGTTTATTTTGTAGGTTCGAAGTCCTCCTGAAAAAGAAAAACCGGGTAGGTTAGGTTTGTTGTGCTGTACACAACGTAGTAAAGCAGTCATTGAAGGTTTCCCTCAGCGATTTACCAGTTACTAAAGCGTATCCTCCAGATCCCCACAGGTGTTATGGCAGGGTTATATTATCTCTGGCTCCCAGAGGGTAGTACCTATGCATACTTATAAATATGTATATTGTATATTGATTTCTCAACTGATACAATATTATAGAATCAAACATAATAGATGTGCTATATTTTATCTAAAAGTTTAACAGAATCATGTTTACTTCCGGTACGTACGGTGTTTTTTATGCTTTTGTAGATACATTTGAGTGTAGAAAGGCTCAGAAACAAAAGTAGTATGACAATTGCCTTTTTATTATAAACGTTTATAGTGTATGAAGAAAAATCTACACCAATATCAGCATTACGCCCAGTCTTTTTTGCGTTAAAAAATCAAACAAAACACAGATTGTGTACTAATAAATGATTCATCCGTAATTTTATAAATAGGTAGTGGTTTATTTATTATAGACTCATTCAATAACCTTGCCTTTATCTTTATTTCAAAATCCACCATTTTTTTTATTTATTTATCATATTATTTTACTTTATGAAACTCAAATGCTAAAATACGTAGTTTTTTGGTCATCAATTTACTTATCTTGAGACATTGAGCCAAACTTACGTATAAATATTCATACGTCATAATGGTCCTAAGTCAAAGTTGGGCTTATGATTTTAATCTCTAGCTTACCGTACAAGAAAACCGGTAATGAGTACAAAGTTGTTGTTTTATACTATTATATAAATCCGGAAAAAAGTGTAATGTAAAGGTTATTCAGTTTACGCTATCAAAGTCAAGGGTTTTCAACTAACACAAAGTTTAACCTTTAGCCTTCCTTCTCGTATTGTGTTCATGATAATCCTGCCGAACATTGAAAAGTTAAAGATAAGATTTTGAGTGTAATATGTATAAATTGGCAACTGTTCATATTTTAAGGAAAATAAACCGCGGTTGGTAGTGATCCAAGGGTCAGCCCCGGCCATGATTCTAACAATATTAAAAAAAATAATTTCATATAGTGGGATGAATGTCCTCATAAAATTAATCTATATGGAGTATGAGATTGGAACAGGTCAAAATATGACATTATTAGATAATTATCATGTACTAATAATTTTAACTTCCAAATGTTATTCTCTTTATTTTTACTGCCATTAATAATATGATCTTTCAAATTAACTTTTGAATAAATGTGATTTCCTAATAACTTCAGGATAAATTTTCATTATCCTGATTTAGACTTAGTCAAATTTTGAGTTTTAATAGGATTACGATAGTTACATTGCACTTAATTAATTGCTAGAAAACCTCTTCAATATTAGTTCATTTGCCTCTTTCAATGTATTTTTGGCATCATTAAGATTGGTTCAAAAATAGCAGTGTCATCAGCGTATATATATATATATATATATATACCGGGTGAGTTTTTTAAAGTGATCCAATAGCTAACTTTTTAATTACACGACTTAGCACCACACTTTAAATTTGGAACTTGCTCAATTTTAAGTTTCACTCACGGATACACTTTCACATTTTTTGAAGATGGCCGCCATTTTCCAATATGGCGGTCAACTTTAAAATCTCTTATGGAACACCCTGTATTTTATGTTTTTTTTAGATTCTACTCTACAAAATAATACATTTTTGCTTTTGAGAGTTTTTCAATATCTCTAATGGTTCAGGAGGTACGTGGACTGGAAGTTTTCATAATTTTTTCCAATATGGCGGCCAACTTTAAAATATTTTATGGAACACCCTGTATTTTATGTTGTTTTTATATTCTACACTACAAAATAAGACATTTTTGCTTTTTAGAGTTTTTCTATATCTCTAATGGTTCAGGAGCTACGTGAACTGGAAGTTTTTATCATCAGTCCGAAAAAATCCGAAAGTAGTTATAGCTATTTGAATTTTAAAACAATTGAACAATGTAAATTATTAAGTATTACAAGTAAACACCAATTTTTAAGTACCTGTGATCAAAGTAAGTGTTCAAAATGTTCCCCTCCCATCATCTGACAATGTAGTAATCGAAGCCAGGAATCAATAATTATTACCAATAACACAACTACTGTTAGAATGTGAAAGTGGCAGATAGAGTCATACACACAGCATCCACAGAAACTTAACGTTTGGGCAGGTATTACAGGAAATCAAATTATGGGCCCATTATTTATCAATGGTAATTTAAATGGTGACTTGTATCTAGCAATGCTCCAAAATGAGATAATTCCTGCACTACAAGCTGCTCTTGGTCGACAATTTCAAAGAATTTATTTCCAACAAGATGGCGCGCCACCACACTTTGCTCTCCTTGTTAGAGAATACTTGGATACAATATTCCTTCGCAGATGGATTGGAAGACATGGTGCAGTAGAGTGGCCTGCTCGTTCCCCTGATTTATCTCCGCTGGATTTTTTTTCTTTGGGGATACCTCAAAGATAAAGTTTATCGTACTAAGCCTCGAGATTTGGCGCACCTAAGAAATCTCATAGTCCAAGAAGCTCAAGATATTCCTCGTGAATACCTTCAAAATGCAGTGGATGGCTTTTACAACCGCCTAGGACATTGCCAGACGATGGGAGGGGAACATTTTGAACACTTACTTTGATCACAGGTACTTAAAAATTGGTGTTTACTTGTAATACTTAATAATTTACATTGTTCAATTGTTTTAAAATTCAAATAGCTATAACTACTGAATAAATCCACCTTTTGAAGTCCGGTTTGTGACATTGTACTCTGCTAAGTAAGACCTTTAATTTGATACCAAACTTGACCTATGCTGCTATTTAAGAATTTTGTCTGACTCCTTGTGGACCGTCCCCCAAAGGGATTATCCGGTCGGTAATTGGGCAGATGTATGCGTTACTATATATATATATATATATATATATATATATATATATATATATATATATATATATATATGTGTGTGTGTCTTTTTATTGCGTTATTTATTGAAGGGATGTAATTAATTGTTAGTATAAACAAAACAAACAAAAAACCCAATAACTGAGCCCTGATGCACGCCGACTCCGACTAACCTCATTACATAAGTTCTACGTTTTACTGCTGCATACATATTGAAGTCAATTGTTAGGATACGAGTATGATTGATATGTTTGATGACTTTCGGCTAGTTCCATAATGTTAAATTTTTTTCTCTAAAATATCATATGCTATACAATCAAAAGCTTTTGTTTAATCATAAGACAATTGAAACACGTCTTATTTTCAGATGCTTTTACACTGAATCTGCTATTATATGGCAGTATTGATAAATCTTCCATTCCGAAACACGAAGTTTGTTTTTCACTCTGCCAACGAATTAGAATGGAAAGCCCCTTAGAAATATTTTCAGTTATAATCTTCTTTGTTTGAGACATGCACCTAAAACAATGGATGGATTATGGTCAGCGAAATCAATCGGTAAATGTATTACTATGTTCTCAATGAATGCTTTATTCCTAGTTGGAGATTGCTTGGTGCAGACTAAGTTTACTGCTCTAAGTAAACTGTAATTATGAAAAGTCAATGAAACCCAAATATTAAAATCACTACAAATAATAACCGATCAGTCAATCAACTCAACCCTAACATTAACATCTTTTTAATTAATAGATGAAAATTCTCTAAAAATTGTAATATTTCCATTAGGAGACCTATAAACACTAACGATATTCACATTAAAGTAAAGTATTTTTATACCGTTGTGCACTGTGGGCATGTCTACACAGTAAGGTTGAAAATTAAATGCCGTGCAACTAAACGTTTTCCTTACAAAGATACCCTAGCCTCAATTTTAAAATTCATTTCTTGCATATTATGTCAGCAACTATAAAATTATTTGGTACGTACAGATCGGCTAGGTTCTGGGATAACCAATGTTCAGAGTTGAAAAACACACCAATTTGCTCTACACAAAATAAGTGATATTCTAATCTCATATTTATAGGCACTGATTATAACGTTGTATACTTAATGCTCTACCGTTTCCTTCAATTGACTCTTCAGAACTACTGAATTCATCATATGTGACATTATTTTTACTCCGCTCTTTGTTGCACACACCAAATGCTCCAAAATATGTAATCTATCTTCATATGGAACTACCGAATCAGAATGATACTTATGTAATATCGTTATTTATTACACTAAGAAACGAAGAAATCTCAGAGCATACAATTAAATCGTGGATCGATTGCAGCACATTATAAAAGGATTAGACAAAGTGTTATTGTATATTATACAAATTAGACTACACAAAATAATATTAGCTATCTTTATTTACGTTTCAGTTTTACAAAGAATGCATTACAAAAAAACAATCATTTTAAGAGATGGTTCCGAATATATATAAAATAAAGTTTAAAGAGATAGTTGAAGCGCTTGCCTCACTTCCTTCATCTTACGTCATTCATGTCATCTAATCAAATACCAACCAGGGATGTGCAGAGAGGGATGGGGAGTAAAATTGAATCGAAGGCTTTTAAGAACCTATGCATGTTTAGCGTTAAAAGCGGAGCGAGGATGTATTAGTGGCGGCGCGGCGTCACACAATATCAACCGTTGTGTGGTGTGATCAATTTAATGTGACTATCAGAGGTGATGTCAAATATTTAAGATATCTGATAATTGTAAAGATTGTAATAAAGACTTTGTAGCTTTGGGAAAGTATAAATTAAGGTTTTTTTACTACAGATAATGGAATTACATTATAATCAATCTGGAATATATTAAAACTGTATTGCTACTCTTCAGTATTAATTGTACTTCCAAAAACCAAGAACCAACCTATGTTTTTCTCAGTGTTTATTATCTGATAGTTAATTGACTAGCAGGTTATGTCTAGCCTGCTAGTTAAATAACTATCTCAATCACCAAGTCTCACTAACCTTTACCTTCTATGAAATCTTGCTCGACAACCTCCTAGATGTATCTACACCACCAGAAAACAAAAATTCAATTGCATCTACAATTGACTTCACAAAACAAACCTTTTTAAAGGAAAAGCCAATCCTCTTTTACGACTTATTCTGGCCGTCCTTGTAGGCCATTGGCCAATGCAAGGATCTTATCAAACAGAGTAAGTCGGTACAGTTCAAAGTCGCTAGTCCGACGCCTTTGACTGCTTGGCCATTGATTCTCCCTGACCCCCAATTAATGATTTTAATTAATGATTAATGATAGGTAGTCCCAACAGAGTTAACTAGTTACATGGGCATATTATAAAGTAAAGTAAAGTAGTCTTATTTTACCAGGCGAACTTAGGGCTAAGAAGCCTCTCTAACACTAAACCTGGGGATCAACGGCTTAAAGGTGACTTCCAAACCACCACCAATGGCCGGGCAAGCGGGCTGCTTGCAAGGACAGGATGGCTCGGCGGTCACCCATCCAAGCAGCAGCCACGCTCGGCGTTGCTTGATCCGGTTATATTATACTACGACAGTAGCTCAGTGTATCTTCATAGAATACAAAATTTATGTAATCCGCTAACCACTCGTCAACTAATCCAACAGGCAACCTGTTGTAAAATACCGTCGGTATAAACAGGACAAGTTATTCGTTATTGTAAATTGAAAGATTATTTTTAAATATGAAAATAAAAACTTTTCGCTTAATTCTAGTACGCCCACCAATATTTATGCACCCGCGCTTGTTTTCTGGCCCTCCATATGAACTAAAACGCGATCGAACATATTCATATAGTTTCACACTAACATAGTTATAACAACTAAGCATCGGTGATAAAGTTCCCCTACAACAGTATGTTTTTAAAGTCTCAAATTTTCTATTAGTGACTTGGTTTCTACTATCTTCCATCAGATAAATTGTAAATTTTATTATTTTTTATCATAAACAACTGTTAAAAATAAGTAATCAGTAACACTTAGTGGGTATTAAACTTGGGTTAGCCATTTACAATTCATTTAGAAGACAATAAAGATATATTATAGGTAAATTTTATAATATTAATTTAAAATTAGATCGAGTACTAATCCCGTTCGAAATTGTAGCAAATAGACACATTTAATACTTAAAAGCAAATACATAAATTTATAACGAACAACCGCACAAACGCTGATCTATCTCAATCTGTTAAGGAACAGAGAACAACATTTCAATAAACGTAATACTGTGCGGTACATACAATTAGTGTATTAAGTGCACTATAACTCCTTGCTAGAACATACACATATCCGAAACGTTTTATCTCGTTTACTACAGCAATCTGTTTAACCTAATTTCCATAATGGTAGTTAATATAACACTTCCAAATGTTACATTGAATATAGGTTTGTAACGGTTCAAATGTTAATGTTTCGAGATTTTACCAGGATATACATTATTTGGCATCCTGTCATTTTTACAACTAAAACTAGTAATTTAAAACTCAAATGTTTGGGCTCAAGATAATAGCGTGCGGGATTTTGATACGTAAACTAGGTTATGTTGCTGAGGTACGAGTATGTGATGATTTGATTGTACATACGAGTATTTCGGTTGTCTAGACCAAAAGTAAGATTTTCTGGTGTTATTTATTTATTTAACGGCATTGCCATTTTTACAGTGCTTACAAAGTGAGGTGCACAACAATACTATATGGTATTACAATACTGTTTACATGCCTAAAACAATATCAGATAATAAATAATAAATGCTCTAGTATCCATACTTACATACACACATATATATATATATATATATATATATATATATATATATATATATATATATATATATATATATATATATATAACCAAATATTAATAATAATAATAATAGATAATAATATATAAATATAAATAATAATATATAGATGGATATACCCATGATATATAGATAATAAATGAATACAACATGTACATGTATATACTTACATACGTAACTAAACAACCAACAATAATCAATATTGAATAGATAATGCGCATAACAACAACAACTACTACTACTAGAACAATAACAAGAACAACAACAACAACAATAAGAAATAGTAATAAATAACAATAAATTAAACTCTACAATGCAATACCTAAAAACAGAAACACTTTAACCTAGACATAATAAACTAAACAACAAAATAACAACAACAATGTTGTAATAACAATAATGTTTGTTGTTGTTGTGGTGTTGCAAACATTTTCGAACGGGTTTTTAAATAAGTGATTGTCTTGAAAATTAAGCGTCGTTTGACCACATTTTGTTTACCACAAGAATTATACAGAGGTTTAATAATAAACCTATGACACAGATATAATACATCACTTTTAAGAGAATATTTTATTTTAACTCCAAATACATCAGTACGGTATAATTATTATTTTAATATTATTAAAAAAAAATTCTAACTTTAGAATAAAAATAATTTGAATGTATTTAATAATGATTCATTTTGCCTACGTAATACTTAACAAATAAGTTATTTTTCCATTACAAAAGTTACAGTTTAAAATATTTGAAGACGTAAGGATGGTGCTATATTGTAGGTTTTTCCGCTCTCATACCATCAAAATTAATTAAACTATTCTCTATTTGTCATAACACATTTCGGTTTCCCTAAGAAACCACAACTGCCAATAATAAACATTCGTCTGGAAAGGTGAATAGAAAGTGACCGAGCTTTATAGTGATTGATCGAAGCTTAACCAACGAACGACCGACTATGATCAATATGTCTTCTTTATCACAGACTTTGTTTCTTTTCTGATTATTTCTAAGTTTTTCTTACTATCGTTAAAAGAAAGAAAATGATAGATTGTTACATTTTAACCGAGATTGTATTGTAAGACTTTAGGTTGATAATAAAACGATGACTGAATAATTTTTGAAGGATTTAGTTCAGTTTTTATTTTTCTTCCTATACAAGTGGAAAATGTGGATACGGCCACCCACCTCTAACTGTTATCTGAAACAATGACCTATGTCAAATTGAAATGAATATTTAATTATATTCTATTTGTTTGGAACTCGTATAATCGACTATAATACCAGTTATAAAATGCCAAGTACGGCTTGCGATTGCACTTAAAGTACCAAAATATTAGCAAAGTACCTCAGGGTCAAACTACATCCAATTGGTACAAGGTACACATTTACGTTAAATTTCATAATCATTGAAGTCTGTGTTAACTGAGGCGTGTAGATCCTACGTTGTTATTCGTTTTGTTTTAGTCATCATATAATATTGTAGATTACATCTATACATTGTCTATCCGTGTGGCGAAGACGGTGAATTTAAAAACTAAGGTTATTTTATTAAAACTGCAAACGTTACAGTATAAATACAATACAAATAAGTACAATAACAGTACTACAGTACAGTACAATACAAATAACAATCCCGTTATTTAAATTAAAAATAAATACATTAATTTCTTAATTCAAAGACACACATAAAGAGATATATAACTTGTACAAATTCTCAATTGAGTTATTATATACAAGCTATGTATAGTTTTAGGTTTCTCAATGATAGCGTAGTATGGACAAAGATCCCAAATCTGGAAAAATTTCATCGTGTGTTGAACTATGCAACTATAATATTTAAAGGCAGTCAACTTTATATTATATTAAGGAAACATCAATATTAGATAGCGTGTACGTTATTTTCAATACAAATCAAATACGTAATTTTCTATCGTGTATTTGATTCCAACAAACGAAAGAAACCCAATTTGGCGTAGGATACATGAAATCACCAATTTACATTCTAGCGTGTCCTAACGGATTTATAAACTAAACAAAGCTACTGAAGATTGGAAGTAAACACACGTTGCAAAATATACCAATAACAGAATATGCCTTCACGTATTATTACCGAAACAAATTATTATTGTTGAGTTGGTACAACAAAGCAATTAAAATTGATAGCAGTGATCCATCCTTTAATCTTATGGAATGAGCAAAACTCGTATGTGAATATTTTCTGAATACACTCGTATTGTGGACGATATTATTAATTATTATCCATATACAGTTTCACTTTAGTTCAGACATCACATGTGTGCGTGATTATTTATTAATAACATAGTTCACATGGTATAATATTCTATAAAGTATGTAAGATATGTAAACAATATTGATTTATTGCTGACTAAATTCCACTTTGCACATCCAAGGTAATGAAATGAATTTTCTCAAATGTTTATCAAACATTTTACAAACTTTTAAAACAGCTTGTACTATTATTATTTGATTTAATTTTAAACTTGGTATGTGTATAATAATACAATGTATGTAACGTAAAAAAAGCATTTATGTGCTCGTAGGCCTTTGCAGGCATAGAAAAAGAAATATTTATAATAAATATGAAATACGAAGTTCAGCTTCTACTTCACATTTCATTGCAATATAAAACCAAACTTTATATAAAAATATACCATATAAAACATTTAAAATTTCGTAAGTAAAATTTAAATTTTGTAGTATTATTTTTATATGTATTTAAAATAATACTGCTATTACTTACTTACTTACTTCTATTACCTCTATATTTCAAGAACGGTGGAACATTTAAAATGATTTAATGTATAGTTCTTCTTGATAGTTGTATAACTATTGTATTAGATAAATGCCAAAGAATAAAATAAGTATATATCTTGATTTGGTGCGTTTTTTTAAGTCTACATTCGGTTTTAACAACTTCATGTCTAAATATCTATGATCAACTGTTACGTTTAAACGTCATTCATGTTCTTGGAATACCAAATGAAATGTTTACATTAACTAATCACTTTCTACAAGGTTGGTGAGATATCTATATCATTAATGCCTTTTTAATATTATATTTTCGATATAGTTTTTAAAAGTTGAATGATCATCAAATATGAGTTTCTTGAACACTTTTTAAAGCAGTATTACCGATATTTTAAAATTTACTTAGATTTTATTATTCACAATACGAATAAACCATACAAATTATTACTATATAGTTTTGTTGGAGTTAGTTATTATTGTCAAAGTAAAATAAAATGTACAGTTCGAAGAGGTAAACTAGGTGAGATGAGACATTTAATAGAAGTTATTACATGCACTACTTTGGCTCTAATGTACTACTAATTTCATGTTAATGTTAATTCTTAAATTCTTATATTAACGCGTAGTTGTAGCAATTACTACTAATATTATTTAACTAATGCGAAACTTATGCTCATATTTTTGCTAACACAGTCTAACAGAAACAGTTACGTTAATTTGAAATGACAAATAAATTCTCGAAGTACGTATCCACGTAAAGTACACTTTACCTAATTATTAATTTCTCTGTCATCTCCAGTAGCCATTCTGAATTCTAAGAACAATAAATGTATGTTTTTATTAATGTCTTAACAAAACTAGTGCTAGATATAGTACTACACTATACCTAATTATTAATTTCTCTGTCATCTCCAGTAGCCATTCTGAATTCTAAGAACAATAAATGTATGTTTTTATTAATGTCTGTTAGTCGGTTGCGACCGCCTAAGGTTTTTCCATCAATTTGTTTTGCCTTACCTTCTTTTAGTTTTAATGTCCTTAGGCGTGTGCCCATACGCTTTTGGACATGTCCAATGCACTCTAATTTTGTAACTGGACAGTCATTACCATAAGGCATGCTTTCTAATACACTAGCAAACCCTTTAGAGTCGCCGTCTCCAAGATATTCAATATAGCGAACATCATAAGTTGGAACGGACCGTTGAAATATTTTACAGGCTCCTACCACTTCCATACCCCCACTTACTCCTTGGTAATTAGCACTGCAATTATCATCATGATGGCCAGTAAACTTGCCTCTACAACGACAGTACTTAGACAGTATGACGGCATCTACAACTTTACCAGTATCAACACTTGTAGCAGTTACAACGCCATTTTGAGATGTATGTCTACGCTTTTGCCAAGTGCCGTCGATGGCAACACACAAATCCCTATTTCCATCATTTATTTTCACTGCTTCTTCTACAGCCTCTTTCATAAATGAAAAACATATATCCTCAGCTGTAGACCCTAGAACTCTAATGTATTCACTAAACTTTGTAGGAGGTTTAGGCAAGTTTAGCATGCCGCAAAGAGTTTCACAAGCGACCTGGCCCCTTCCAATAGTACGCATACCGTACACTAACCTAACATTTAGGTCATACATTTTATTGTGTGATGGGTTTATCAGGTAAAGTACAGCAATTTTCATATGAAGCTAATGTCTTTGTACTACAACCTGAACATGTAAAATCACCTGAAAAGAAAAGTCCAACACGCCTACCGACTTTGAAATCAATTGCTTCATGGCAATGTTTACAAACTGCTATATTAGAAATTATTTTCAACAAACTATTCAAATCAACTATTTCATAGGCTAGACTAGGCTCACCATCAACAATAGATTGGTAGTTATTGGAAATATTTCCTAGTTTTGCTTTTGAAGCACTAACTGGTTCATCTAGACTAGTCATATCTTCCAAAACATCAGCATTAGGACTATGCCTAATTTCAGTTTCTACTGTCTTCTTACAAAATACTCGTTTCCTTTTCTTGAAAACACTAGTACTCCTAGGCATTTTGAATAATATATTCTTCTAAAACACTAGACACAACACTTTAGAAAAATAATTGTAATGTGTATTTACTTTTGAGTTTTCACAATAAAGAATAAACTCATGAATGTAAACAAACAATGTTTTCTTACTTCTCTTGTCTGCTGTTTATTGGCACAATACTTCAGGTTAGCCAACCATTGAAAGAAAAACAACTGTTTCTGGATGCTAGTTATTATAACAAATAAATAATAGTATTGTCGTTACCATAGATACAATTCTGGTAAAAATTGCAGCTGTGCAGACAATATTTTGTATAGTTTTTTTTTAAATACTTCCCATTGTCAGAATTAAATAATTTTTATGTCAAAATGTTCAGAAAACAACACAGAAAAATAAATTGAAATAAAAAAAATGTATAATTTTTTAATCTTTAACCTACCGAACCCCCTTAACAAAACTAGTGCTAGATATAGTTATAGCACTTTGGAAAAGTGGACTATTTATTGTAAGTCATGTTCTTCAGAGCAAAATATGCTAAATTAAATTAATTTCCATATAAATAGTTAAATGTATCTCTTGGGACAGACAAAAAGGTAAAGAGTACAAACTAACAAACGCCTTCACATTACACACTGCAAAGTAAGTACTACAATGTTATTGCTGAATAAGTTAAAGAAGGCTTCACACGCTAATCCCATCCTACGAAATCTACATTGAACGTTAAGTTAATAATTGTTCTTGTAAAATTATGCCGCAAACCAAAGACTTGTTATTTCATAACATTTAGTCTTGGTTGTGTGGGATAAGCAGTTCTGAATAAAAAGTATAAATTATAAACAACATGTGAATTTATGTATCGTCTGATAAGCTGTATTCTTTTCCTGTTTCTGCCGTTACAATTGTATCTTATTACAATTTTGTTACGTGTATTTCTATTTGAACAGTAGATTAAATGTGTTATATTCTTGAACTTTAACTTCTTAACTTGGGTTATGGTATCTTTATGCAAGCTTGAGTTAGCAGACATTCGTCTTTAGAACTTCTAGATTTGGAAACAGCCTGTCTCGAGGATAAACATATACCTAACAGAAAAACGCTACATATATAGAAACAAACACTCAGGAAATAATTGACATTATAGGGAAATTAAAAAATAAAAAGTCGTCAGGCTATGACCAATTTAATGTTATTTTGTTCAAATATATCGCGGTTAATATTGCGCTAATACTAGCTTATATAGAAAATTTAACTTTTAACAGTGGAATATTTCCGGGTGCATTAAAATTAAGTGTCATAGTGCCATTGTAAAAAAAAAAAAAAAAAAAAAAAAAAAAAAAACTGAATTCTTATAGGCTACAAAATATAAGGCGTATTAGTCTGTTGTGAATATTTTCTAAAATAATGGAAAAGGTTATAAAATCTAGACTGATATCGTATCCAAACAAAAAAGCTTTTTTCAGTAACGCGCAGTATGGCTTTAGGAAGGGTAGATCTACTGAGAATGCGTTAACAGTTTTCGTAGAAAACATTTATTCTAGTCTTAACAGTGGTAACAAAACTACAGGGCTATTTATAGATTTTAGAAAGGCATTTGACCTAGTGAATCATGAATTATTATTTGAGAAATTGGAGGCGGCTGGTGTGAGAGGTAGATTGGTTTATTAGTTGGTTTATTGGTTTTATTGGTTTATTATTGGAGCCCTAGATTGGTTTATTAGTTTTTTCTCTAACAGAACACAGAGGGTTCGGATTGGTGATCACCTGGGTTCGCCCTTGCATGTGATGGCCGGGGTGCCTCAGGGGTCGGTGTTGTCCGATGCACTCTTCTTAATTTTTATTAATGGTCTGTTAAAGCTTAACTTTCATGGAAGCGTGTGTGCGTTTGCTGATGATGTTGCTTTTCTTTACTCACAGCAGGACAAGCAACTGATACAGGCGCATGCAGGTAATGATTTGTTCTTACTGAGGAGATGGTGTTTGCAGAATAAAATGATAGTCAATACTAATAAAACTAAGTATATAAATTGGCTTTGGGCGGAAAGACCATTATAATGCAGATTATCGACAGATTTTCTTCTATATGTGCCCTATAATGTAACACGTTACGTACTTTTCGTATGGGAATATCTCAACGAATCTAATATGTAATATCACATCTAAGTGAAGAGTTTCAACAATTTGGTCCAGCCATGTGGTGGCTCTTCGTTTAAGACTTTCTAATGTATATATTGCAAGTAAAACTTTTCATTGTGCGTCTTTAGAGAAAAGTTAATTCGTGTTAATTTCGTTTTAGATTTGTTTCCACAAAACGTAATGATGGGCTGCTGTAACGGAACTCCACCAAATCTACGAATATTTGATGAAAAGGTTGATGTGAGCGGTACTCAGTCCGCTTCCAGTCCTATTTAGCTCTCGTACTCTAGGAAGCGCGTCGACTCCAATGAGGGCGTTATAGGACACCTAATCTGTACATCGGTAATTCTTCAAGCGTCCTTAAGAGCCGGCTCTAGTAAATTGACCTTGATTTTTTCTCCATATGAGGGATTTTAAACCTCGTGCAGTTTTACGCCCTTGAGTCGTAAAACTATGGGAGGTGTCTCATTTTAATGATATAATTAATACCCATCAAAACGCTTTTAAACTTTTTAAACAGTTTTTATGGGTTATTCAGAAAAAGATTTCAAAATTTGTTGTATTTCATTGTTTAAACATTCACAAAAACATTCACATTGTCTGGATGTGTATTAACTATGTTTTTAAAACAGCATCTCCCATAATGCTGCGATCAAAAATAGGTTAAAAACTGTTCATGACGGGGAAGACGCTAGCTGCAATTTGTTTTCGGTAGAAACATTTGTTTGTACTTTTATTAAAAAATTATGGTCACAGACCTTAAATAAAACATTTTTGCAGACAGGCATTTCAAGTAGTATCTAGATTTGTCGTGTAATCGGAATTATAGAAGAAGGATGAAGGTAATGTTTTGCAATTCGTACACTTTACAGAAGACATAAGAGTGGAGAGAATTATATGGGGTATATATTAATTAATAAATTAACGTCCTACAGTGATAGTTATTAAAATACCTGTCATTTTGAGCCGGTACAGTTCCTCGTGCCGCCCTTCGGATGTCCCCGACTCACGTGTTTACTCGTATATAGTATATACGTAAACTCATCACTCCTGGGTTGTCTCACTAGGTTTCTGGTGGCATTGACGACTCCCAACGCCCATATGTCATGTTTTGTGAACTCAATCCACGATTTTTTTTAACTTGCTTATTCAGCAGTAGTCAGCCGGTTCCTACTCCGTGCTTATGGTAGCGCGCATCCACTTTGGTCTATTGAAGTGAGGTGCGCGGATAGAAGCGTTACTTTGGAAGCTCAATTTTCTTAAATTATATTTAATTAATAAAAGCAATTTTCTTATGCCACAAATTATTAAAAACAAGTCATCCTTTTAAGGCATAACTCATGTTAATACATTAAAAAAATTCACATCTTCAAATTCACACGTTTCCTAATTTTGTGTAATGGCATTTGGTAGCACAGATTAACACTAAAACATACACACACAAGAGGAAATTTTAATACAATTTGAAATAGTTTTAATTTTACTGAATAAGTTTTCGGAATTTCACAGGAAATGCTTTGACATGCCAGTCCTCTATTATTTTTTTTTATCTTAGAGTTTGTTTCTTACATTGTGAAAATCACACGATTTTGTATTTCATAAAGTTCGATATATCTTTATTATTGTAAATGTGTATGTTTAATTTATTTTACGGGATACACAACTATTTATGGATAAAGAGCACAACTATAACTACATCATTAGTTAGGACTGTATGGTTTATTATACTATATAAAAATAAAACATATAAGTCATCGAAGTTTAAAATGTATTACATTTGTGAAGTTTATCCTTAAGAACACATTGAAAAATGTGTTAGAGACCTCCAAAGTCTATAAAATTTGAAATTAAAAAGACATAGTATAATCACTAGCGTTTATAATTTAAGCTAAATATACAAGTACGTGTCTATCAGCGTTTGGATATATTCAAAAAGTGCTCCTCAAAAATAAAGCCTAATGTCGATTTTGTTGCCTGAACGTTAAATGTAAATAAAGTGCGGTTAAAGGCTGTAGAGGCCGTGTGATTGGCTGAGGTTGGCTAGTGTATTACTATACAAACCGGAAGTCACAGCTAAATTGATACAAACGACGCCACGACATCCGGTTGCTTGAACAAAGGTGGCTATAAATTCACCAAGGCGCTTTCATGTTATTTCACTGGCCCAACTTGTACCTGGTGGGTAACGGAGGTGCAGCCGAGAGACGTCACGGTCTTATCCTGTTGTTACATTATATCCTGAATATAAACCTTTAGGCAGCGGTTTCTATTATCTTTCATTGTTTCAATATGTTTTGTTTATAATTAACTCATTATGAATATAAAACATATTACACATCAACATTTTAAATCCGAATTATAAGAGCTGCTTAATTCTTAATACTTTGATTACATCAGGATTTTTATTTCTATAATATTGTATCTGTTTACTTTCTTTATTAGTTTAAGCGTATTTATATAATGGTCTCATCTAACAAGCAGTACAACAAATAACGTTTAGTTAACAACTTTATCTTAATTTTATTAACATCATTTAGTGTTAACTTTTTAATTTGTGTAAAAGAATTAATTCTATTTTTAATAACTGGTAGTTGATGACAGTATATATGAAACCTAATTTAAGAAGGAATTTGGCACAAAAACATGAAATGCATCCTAACAAAGTGCTTAGCATATATTCAAAATTAGAAAATGCGCATGCACTTTAAGTTGTTAAACATAAATCGCCTTTAAACAATTAACAATTAAACAACATTAATAACTCGATTGGTGTATATTGAGTGAGGAATGGGGCTCAGTGAATCTTTTACTATTCCGTTATTATTTGCCGAAGCAAAGTAGCCTGGTAACAGAATGTCAATATAAAAGTAATCTATATTTTTATACATTTTCCATGCATACTATAACCTCTAAACGCACTTACAATATTAATAGTAAACACAATATATGACTTCTACTATGAACACACAACAACTATGAACACATACTATGACTTCTTTTAATAATTTCTTTATGGAATTTTAAGTTTGTCTTAATCCCGATGGTAGCTTGATAATAAAATACCAATTTGAACAAAAGTGTTGGTTCAAATATATCGACAATCAAATAAAGTAGGGAGATACCCAGAGGCCGTATAGGGATATAATTTTTTTCCAAAATCGCTCCCTTACGTTAATGTTTTTATAAACATATAAAGTTCCATAATAATTGAAAAATAATACTTTACTTAGGTAATTGGATTCTTGTAAATATTCCTATATATTTTAGGTTAACAACAAAAATAGGGAATAGTTTATAGTAGATAATCATAGGGAAAGGTACAAAGAAAGATAGTGACGATAGGAATAGAGGAATATGAAGGGACTATTCATTACAATCTCGACCACTTTACTCGTAATTCATCTGACTCATATGTTGCATAGGACGACGGAATACTTGCTGAAGTGCAGTATCTACTGTTTTGGGAGTCGTACTAATCCGCATACTTAATTCAAATTGATTAACTTCAGAGTATGGATAGATTCATGATTCTTCTGAACCGAGATATCAGGGCCAATATTATTTACAATTGTATTTTGTTCAGAGAGCCGTGGCTTATGTATGAATTCGGATCTTCATTGAACGCACGCGTTTTCGTAAGCTCGTTCACAGCGATAATGAATCGAGAGAGCGTTGGCTCTCTGAATCACTGCGTCTCTGATCATTACTTAAACATACTTTAAATTCAGCTCCTTCTCTCGTCCACTGAGAAACACAGCTTTTTTCAATAAATCGAAAAAATAAAAATAATAATTACTTTTTTTACGTTGATGCCAGTGGACGAATCAAAGTAGTCAAGTAGTAAGTTTACAATGGCCAGCTATAGAAAATTGTATGTTGTGCTAAGGGTTTATAATTATCTTTCAGGACCCATGACTCTTCGGTCATACTGTTGCTTGAAGATTGTCCGTTTCCTTGTTAGGTAATCGATAAAAAGGTACTGTAGTCGAAAAATTTTTCACCCTCTCTGCAGACCATTTTGTATTTTAAACGTCCTTTACCGGTACAAATCATTAGGGGTCTTGGAAACGCCCCACAACCCAGCCAGTAGCCAGGCTAAATAACAAAGCCATCAAAGCTATATATATATATATATATATATATATATATATATATATATATATAAATATATATATAATGATGTTCAATGTGCCGATGATTTCTGTGATACTTGGGTTTAAATAAACGTCCGGCTCCAATATACGGCACATAGCTCTGTCTTGGAAATATCTACAAATGCTAAATTCATGTTATGAGTATTCATTTTATACACTGATAATAGTAACATGTATAATCTAAACCGAAATTTAAAGGGAAGCCATCAACGACAATTATGAACATATACAAAAGAAGGTAGCATGTTAAAAGTGGTGGAGTTAAAAAAAATATAAAATCCATATCTTAAAGGACTTTGAGCTTAGCATCATAACAGTGATTGTTACGCCTCCACTTTGGCTCAATATAGATAGTTAAGCTTCGTAAGGCGACCTTAACCGATTAGAATTAATGATATTATGAGGGCAGTTTCACTAGCAGTATTACGGTTCTTATTTTTCACGCTTCAATAATGATATTAACTTCACATCATTTACACATACAACTTGATTTAATAAAAAATAGCCATTGCAAATGTTTTAGCAGAGGTAGGAGTGTCAAATGCATTTCAACTGTACAAGACTGGTATGCATGATTAGAATAATTTGACGATAATGTTGACTATATGTGACAAGTTCAAAATGTAGATCTTATCGCGAAGTTGGGCAATCCATTGTCATCGGTTTTGTTTTAATTTGTTGTGCATATTTTTTTAGGGTCGTGTTGAGGGATGGGAGGGATAACCACTTTGATCAATTGCTTGTCTGAAGATTTTTTTATCAGGTTGCGGTGGTCTGGCATAACAGGATGGAGAAGGCAGTATGTTTAGCGAAATACTTTGTTTCTAATTTTTTGTTTTAATGTAATGGTTTGATTAAGAGTCGTGATCCAAGATTTGTCTAGACATTCTCCGTTTTCATTAATGGATAATGAATATGTCACTAGACCCCAATAACATTTAAATATGGCACTCATTCATCTTCCTTATTTTTATTAATTTTTTTATTGGTTGAAATTGCTTGTTGTAATCAGTTGGGTACAACTGTTTAAGGATGGCTACGGGGTTTTCCATGCCCCTAATTTATAAAGGTTAACTAATCAAATTTATTTCACCATCTATGATGTTGAAGAACAGCATTAGTGTTGATAAAGGCCAAAGAGAATCGAGTAACATATTTCTTGTGCTTATAATGCCATGACTCTAGGCGGTGGGAAATAGATATTTTCAAAGTAAATGAAAGATAACTTATGGACTAGTACATTTCATAGGGGTTGATAGGCGGTTTTAACTCAGTGCAAATGTTACCTTTTCTAAATCCTAAATGGGAGCAAAACTAACTTTGAGTTTTTAACTTAAACACTGTAACATTTAACAGAATAAAATACAAGCTTCTGGTTTGACTCTGTTCATTCTATCTACTCAGAGTTGCTCTCTTTGCCTCCACAAACAAGAGGATAACATTGTTAAAAAGGCAAAGGACTAACCCTTAGGCTCTCAGTCTTAAAATATACATGTCAAGCTCAGCTTTCTAAAGAGGTAAAACAATTGAGTACTATGGATAATACTGCCCCACTCCATGTCTACAAAACAAATGTATAACTAATATAGATTACTGCTTTTCCCATTTTTGGTCTCCGCTTAAAGATGATGATAAGTCAATATTTATTTAAGCAAGTTTCAGGTATGGCTTAACCGAGAGAGATTATATAAGAAGCCATCGGGCGGTGAAGATTTATGCATATTATAGTTTTTTGTGTTTATTGTGTTACTCAAAAACCGCCATCCAATCTAACTCAATGATGTGGTGGCTCTATAATGATCAGTATCCTGAGTAAGCATGACAAACTCTGGAAAGGTCTCATTAATTTGCCCATTAAATAAGTGAACACTTTATTGAACATTACTACTTCCTTTCTCGCCATTAACCCCAATTTTTAAGTCCATTCAATTTAGTCTCATTCATCCAAGTGTGTTTTTTACCAATTGACACTTATACTCAATTCACTGCTGATTGTACATATATACTTTGGTGTGTCAAACTGTCAAGCACTCATCAAGAATTACAAAGAGATGATGGTATCGTATAAGAGTAAATTTAGAGAAGGGATAAGTTGCTGAGACATCGTATGAATCTGTAACACTTAGACAGATCTATTTTGTTCGGCTGTTATTTATTTTAGGATTGAATATTAGTCTTAGCAAGCTAAAAGAACTCATTTATTTGGAAAACTAAATAAATTAACACGTTCAACTGAAAACCAAAGATTACTTCAATCAATAGACCACAATATTTTAAGTATAATTTTCAAGGTTATAAATGTTAGATACTTAGCATAATTTATTAAACTTAATTTTTCAGTTAATTTTGTAATCTCGGCAGCTTCACGCTCCCAAAGTCTCAAACGGTTGAATGAGAAAGAATACTGTATTGAGTAATAAGAAAGCAGATAGGGTGAAGAAATGGGGGATAAAATATAGTAATTAATTTAATTTAATATATTTTATGGACGACCAGAAACATAAAAACATTTATGAAAACAGAACATGTAACCCATTCACCACAAATATCACATCACATTATTTGGGTTTTAATATCTTGGTACACCCCTATTGTATAACGACAAATTGTAAAACTATGGAATAATCCATGGAATTACTACCCTTTTAAAAAGTGAAAATAGATCTCAAGGGTTCATAACATTAATTGAGAATTTGAAAACTGGTAATTTATGTAGTCAGGTCCACTTTAACGTTAGTTCAAGTTCTTCAGTTCAATTTTAAATTGTGAAATGTTCAGTGCTATTAAATTAAGATAGGAAATAAATTTTCCTGGCCGTGAGAACTTTATGTTTATTTTAACCATCGCTTATACCTAAAAATGCAAAATAATAATTGTAAGACTAACATAATTTATTCTAATTCTACGAGAAACTGGCGCGTAATTAGTTGTGGTCTAATTCTCTAGGATATGGAGGCAACCATACATGATAACGAGAACTACATGCTTCTAATCATACCCGAGGAAATTCTAGATCAAAATTATTTAACTGTCATCAAATTTTTACAAAAATACATGAAGATTTAACGAATTAGCTATAGGAATTGGGGGTTGCTATATACCTGAATAAGTGATTCTGATGATCTGTTAGGGAAACAGGATTTTTTCCGGACATTTGCCATCGTTCATTGAAACAAAAAATCAGTAACACTACGTTTCGAAATCTGCAATCTGATATCTTCTTCAGGTAAATAACTAACCTAATACATAATTACAAACTAGGTTAAAATAAACAAATCATACGAAAGCGTTGTGACACGCAAGTCAGGAATCACAACCACCATGTTGTGTGTCAAATTCGCTAACTCTAAAACATACATTTTATAAAAAAGACTATACACAACACTAATAATTATAACTGAACTACAGAATACAGGTCACAATACGGCTGCATTCGTCTACCAACCACCTACGACTCAGGAAAATCCTGTTTCCTTCTTAATCCTTCAATCGTAAAAAATATACTTCAAACAAAGAATCTGATGATCTGATAAGTAAAATTACAACAAAATAATTAGTGCCGGTTACGCCAAGGGAATGGGTTTTGGAGCTGTTTGAATGAATGAAAAAGGTAAGAGCAAAATAATTTGGGATTCAGTGGTGTCTATCGATATAATATTGAAAATCAGATCGAAGTGTTTACTGGAAGAGAACAATTCCACTTATAAAGCAAAGGTAGTTCGCAGAAGGCGCTTGTAGGACGGTACGGTAGCTGTTATCACAATACCGATACTATTATAAATCAAAATTAAGTGGTTATTAGAGCATAATTATAAAAACTCCACTTACTAAGCAAAGGTAGTTCGCAAAAGGTGCTTGTAGGACGGTACAGTAGCTGTTATCACAATACCGATACTATTATAAATCAAAATTAAGTGGTTATTAGAGCATAATTATAAAAACTCCACTTACTAAGCAAAGGTAGTTCGCAAAAGGTGCTTGTAGGACGGTACAGTAGCTGTTATCACAATACCGATACTATTATAAATCAAAATTAAGTGGTTATTAGAGCATAATTATAAAAACTCCACTTACTAAGCAAAGGTAGTTCGCAAAAGGTGCTTGTAGGACGGTACAGTAGCTGTTAACACAAAAGAACGGATCGTTTTTGCATTAGCCTGATGAGAGTAAGACAAACACATTAAACTGTTTATGCAGTAAAGAATACTTTCTTTGTAATGGAGAGGGACAGTAAAACAAAATATTAGAGCGCTACTAGGAGAAATAAAAGAGTGAACACATTTTTACTAAATGCTCGATGGATGTTTTGTCTGTATATCTCATCTTATGCTCCATTCAGTCTCAGCGTCACTCTCGATCCAAAACGTGCTTTTGTCTCAACGATATATTCAAACATCCAATCATATGCCAAATATGCAAGGTGTTTTCTTGCATCACATTTTACTTATTCTGTCACCGAATTAATAATATGGAACGATTACTTCTTGGGAAAAATTAACAAGTCTACATTAATTTTCGTAAACACTGATATAACTCCTTAGTTGATAAATTAGGGTGGTTAGTTTTAGAGTATTTGGTGTTCAAATTATTTCAAAATTTTATATCTGATTACTTCATGGATGGTAGCTAATACGATGATTTATAGAAAATAATAGCCTTTGTATTAACATTTACTCTTGTGCACGACACTCGCATAGCATGTGTAATAAAACTCTTGGAAGGAGTTTAAATACAATTAAAGGATTGAAAATTACCCAGCAAAGAAATTTTTAATCTTATAAAGTAAGTTTAATTTTGACTGCATATGTAAGTACAGCACAAATCTTGACTGAATACGACTCTGTTACTTTCCTCTTTTGCAAAAAGGTAAATCATATCAAAGAAAATTTTAAATAATGAATATTTAATAATGCTAATACAAGAAGTATTATCTATTAAACCCTGAGAGAAATTAAACAAGAACAAAACATTTTAAGCTAATTTTATATGAATTTGTTCATTATAATCAAGGCGGAGAGTTCATATGATTTCTTTTTTGAATCGTTTTGTGTGAAAAAAATCGGCACACAATCTTTTGTACTGCCTCAAAAATGTTTTGTGGAAGTTTGTTGTATGATATGATGAAGCTTGCATTTTACTAAAATTTTATTTTGTTATAGACGATCCAGAGCTTTTTAAATCAAAACAATTATTATTATGAGCTTTAGGTATACTCCCAGCTTTAGGCATTCGTTTCAATGTAAATGTGAGAATCATCCTGACGTTCATTTGCGCTCTTATTTTAGTTCAATAATAAATCTGTAAATACATAATTTTTAATGATATTCTTCTACATATTCTTTAATATACATTCTTCTACTTAAACAATTAAGTAAAGCTAGAATCATTTTATTTATTAAATTAAATGTTCTAGAATTTAAACACTATTATAAGAGTCCTTCATCAATAAAATGTTGTAATTGTGTTGTACTATCATATTAGTCATGTTACATTGACTATTAAATCAGACTTATAAGAGCCGCTTGATAAATAATAGATAAATAGATTACCAAAACAACATTTTAAACGAATTATCTCATGATTGCATACTAAAATCAATAAAACTTCCGATATCCATACAATTACATCAAGCATTATATTGAATGTGTTTTCATATTTTTAGATGAAAAACATACTGGTCACATACTTAACTGACAACTTACATAACAGTCATTAAAATATAAACTACAACTGTTGGCATTTCGGCTGAAAAATATTGTATTTACACTTCAATATTAGCACGTCGTTTAGTAATGTATCCACAAAACCATGTGCATGACAGTTTTGTTATATCCAAACACTTACTGTGAGAACATGAACTAGGCCTTTTGTTTCTACACGATTGCTAAACACCTTTTCATTGTTTAGCGTTGGAATCATATCTGTAATTAATTTATACGATACACCCATTCACTTGTGGTAATGTGTGTAAATCACAAACGTAACAGTGAGATGCTCCGTGTACGAGTCACTAGTGTTCCAATTCTTTGTGTAATTTGCACTTGTATTGATATTTGTTGAAATTTAAGACCAAACAGGGGTTTTTCTGATTTGCCTCAGTATGAGTTGCTTCATGTTTTTCTGAGGCTCTGTGATTTTAGAAATCCTAAACTATATTACTCTATTCTTGCTTGTTTCTTTTTTTAATATTATTACGACGGGTTTTTATGATCTATCAGATTCAATACAATGAAAGTGAGCGCATGATGGAGTAGAATCATGATATCAAAACAATCTCATGGAGTGTCAATTTTATATTAGGTTTTCAAAGTGTATAAAATATACACTTTCGAATAGTCTCATGTGTGATACCTCGTTTTGGAAAGATACTAACTCCATTATCGTTAGACGAAATCCAACAAAACTATTTTTTTTTTTAGTTGAAATTCCTACATGTGCTTTATTGCAAGTCCCTTAAGAGCCACGAAATCTCCTCCTCGTCTGTGTCCACGCAATACACTTAAGCGTAGATTAATGATATATTCATTTACGCAAGTGCCAATAAAAATACGATAATCATAAAAAGTAATCACTAGAGCAGATATTAATTACTAGCTGTATTACTCGTAGTAAAATATGATCATATGTTGACGCTTCCATAAAATCTTTAGAGCTGTTTTCATCACATACTTTTCCTAATACAAAACTTTTAGTTTAACAAATTCTACCTAATTATCGTTATACATAGTAAAAATGTGCTTTTACTAAAATTAAAATTGAAAAAAGTGTTAAAGGTCTTTCTTTTAAAATGCTATGAAATAAAACTTGAGCTATTGTTTAGCATAGTACTTATGGCGCAGCCAAACGAAATCATACCGGAACTAAAATGTGTATTCGCTGTGTTCTATGTTTTTAAAATGTTATGGTTTTATTACTTAAAGATATCGTATAGATTTTTTACTTTTCATTGGTATTTTAATTTCGAAACTTATTGAAGTGGATTCATGTCGTTAGTAACAACATCAGTATTAACTTTTTCCAGTTATTTCTTTTTTTGTCCAAAATGTCAGCACATTAAAACCTCAAATGAGAATTCAGAATATAGTTCGCCTAAGTTAAAATATAAGTTTCATTTACAACCTCATTTATTTAAATAAGGAATCAATATAATCTTCCAATATTTTTACTGAGAATGATAACTAGTTTACCAAGAATAATGTTTGAGAAACACTTGGTTACCATGGAAATTTAGATATTTCCACAGTTAAAGACTCGGCTGCACTGGCGATCACCTTGATTCTTGCCCCATAGAAATAATATTTAACCTCACTTTACGACCTTACGTTTTTCATAGAATTTATGGGAGGTGTCTCATTTTAAATATATAGTAATTAATACACATCCAAATGGTGATTAAGACAAAGATGTCAAACATTCTGTACTTCATATACTGTAAATACTCATCAAGTATAACACTGTATAAGGACATCGAAAAACTCAATTCAACCATACGAGCTACAACAAAGCGTAACATTTTAATATTTTCTTATGGGACAAAACTTAACGTAGTTTCAGTACAACCGACTCTTAAATAAAATCAATAAGATAGTAATCTGCATTAATTTCGGCAAAATCAATACTATATTTAGCGAATGGATTTTATTTGTGTTTTTTGGACAGTTAGCTTTTATAAACACATTGTTGGTAAACTAATTATGTTATTATGTTGTTTGAAAAACATGCATATTGACCGTTGTTTAAGGTTGCTAATGTTAATTACTAATAACATGAGTGTTAATGGATGTTGCATTGGTTATCCTGTTTACTCGTATGCTTTCAGAGGAGTGCAATATCTGCTTGGATAAATTATTAAACAATATCTTCCACTAGTTATTTCTAGAAGAATCCGATTATTATTAGTATGTGTTATTAAGGAATGTAAATAAAATAAAATAACCCTTTAACATAATAAAGGATATTCTATGTACATAGCATAAATAACACGGACTGAAAGTCGTTAGGCCGTAGAAATACATGGCGTATGTTGTTTACAATTATCTTCCCAGTGCCCTAAGGGGCCCTCATACAGTCACTGTACACACTAGCAGAGAGTGGATACGTGAACTCCGTGTTCTCGACGCCTGAATTCCTGAATTCCTAATACTTGTGCAACGTAACTTTATCTGAAGCGTACATTCAAAGCAAGATGTTCTCGTGTAAATATATTTTCATAACTATTTATTATATTAGATTGCTTTTCACTCTAGTTGTTCATTATATCATATTTGTGTGTCATTTGATGTATTGTTTCGTTATTTATTTATGGTTCATTATTAATACATTTTATTCTCTGTCAGTATTCAAATTTAATGTGTTATGTATTTCATGCGTAATTAGTTTGTTGCTTTAGTTGCCTGAATTTAATTGACATTTTAAAGTTATTCAGTTGTAAACGTTTTGCAGCAGCACGGAAGTCTTATCTTATTCTACAAGGGTTACTTAATTCTAAAACTATTGTTCCTGTTGTTATTTTTCATATTTTTCTGCTAGCAATCGTGGACAGTATTTATAGAACCTCATCTCTATCGCATGAATATTAGTTTATGTTGAAACACGTTATATTTATCTCATTATAAAAATCTCATATTTATCTACATGTCATATTATATAAATACCATTTGAGATTTAACCATTATTATTATTATCATCATCATTATATCCTGAATTGGTAATATTTAAAATTTTAAGAGTCATACTGAAAGACTATATCAAATGACTAACCAATCATGATTGGTTAAGCTATGTTGTGAACACAAACAAGAAAATAGCACTGAAAATAAAACCTTGTGGAGCAGATGCGTCTTACCTTTTAATTATATTATTAAGCATATTGCCGGCGTTATATTGAACACACACGTTATGAGAGTGATGTTATAACACCGCGCTATTGTCGCTGCCTTGCAAGTACTACATCATCAATAAAACCTCGTCTTGCGGAAAACACCAGTTGTGATCTGGGAGCACTACAACATTTTCTCTCGTGCATTTTCTGAAATAGTGCAAAATAATATCTTACATTTAATGCTATGACGAAAATACATGTAAATTTATCAGGTCCCACATCCTGCTTGCCCAGCGCTGTCAGGTAGCACTTTTTCTAAATTATACTCAAATTTGTGTTGAAAACATTTCAGTCCTGAAAGCATTTGAATACAATAAAACTTAGATAAGACTTCTTTGAAGGGCAACTCCTATTACCAGGAAATCGGCACGACATTCTTTATGACCAAGCACGTAAAAAGAGTTAACTTTTTTAATTTTTTTTACAAAAAATGTAAACATGTAGATAATTGGTATTCTTAATCTTAATCCAATCTTTATCTTGGTAGAACATGTCATGATAAACAAACTATTTTCAAATCACATTAATGGCTAGAAAATATTTATGCTAGGACATATATTTCAAATTTGTAAGATATATATAAAAAATTAAATAAGATACAACATAAATAGTAGGCAAATATTTGGACAGAAAATTAATTTCATAAAGAATTTTCTACAAACAGGCTTAAAGTTGCTTATAGTTATAGCTGAATATATTGTTGCCTAATTACCAGGTTTATTTTTGTCCAAATTAGTAGTTTGTCAACTAAATTGTAACAAAATGAAATTTACAAAGTATTTCCTTAACGAAAATGCAAATTAAGAATATTAATGATTCAATATTCTAAGAATATTCCGAATTTAAATGGAAGAAAGAATTTCAGTTCTGCATGAATACAACCACAAAACGCAGTGTTCGTCTGATTACAAAAGCAGAAACATATATATATATATATATATATTTGCTAAAAATCTGAAAATAATAATCCCCACCACATTGTTTGTGTTTCACTAGTGACGCAAAAGTTTATCTAAGGTAAAAGACGATGACCCAGATTTCACAAATTTAGAATGATAAACTCTAAAACTTAATGAACGTGTAATGAATTTGGCTTTCTTAAAAACTGTATGAATATTTTTCTCTTGAAATTCGTATCTAGACAAAATAACAAGATAGCTCATGTTTCGTATAGAACCGTTATAGTATCGCAGTAGATGCGCTATTTGAAATTCCTCAATTACCTACGAAACTTTTGGCACTAAAAAGAATTCGACCGGAAGCGACTACCACGTTCGCTGAATATATGTATTGGAGTCTGTGTATGGAGTTATGCTAAAGATGGAATTGGCTAGCCCCAGCTGACCCTAATCTATCCAGGAAACTTACCACTTCTAGTATCAGACGAAGAACCATATAATATCCATAATTGTTTTTCTGACGTACGTGTTTTTGCAAAACTTTTTAATCAAACGGAGATTACGGTTTTGAGACTCTCAATTCCACGTCGACTAGTGTACAGATTAGGGCGCGTGGGACTCAATCGCGATGGCGCATTTTCAGAAATATTTGTTTAAGATAGACGTAATTAATAATTTTTAAACGAATTTAGAGGCAGTATGAAGAATGAAACTTGTTTCATTAACTTTATTAGTGATCTACATAAAGTATCTTCATCTGGTCACCGTGTCACATCTTAAATGTTATCTCGTTAGTGGATAGGAAACATGTTCGTAGAGATTGGAAATATCAATCGTCCAAAAGTATTTATAGTACCACAACTAGGAACCAAAACATTTCCAGTATTTTAGTCCAGTATTAGGAATCCATTCAGTATTTTAAGTGATAATTAAATCGCCATTTTACAATCCGATTTTTACAGATGTTTGAAAAACACATTGCCTACATTTAATACATTGTGCAAACGGGTTCTCACTATGAAAGTGGTTCTTTATTATTACGGCTATGACATCTGCCGCTGCCATGAAATCCTTAAACATTCTTTAATGCTTACAAGATTAATTGTTTTCCTGAATAAATTATAAAGTTACACGTTATATAGTTTACCCTGTGATATTGCTATTGTTCAGTAGGAGTTTAATGACGGGAGGTTTGCATAACTTCACCTATATTATATACACGAAAGAAAGTAAAACTGAGGAATTCGGATAAATATAACTTTGCTAACGATATTATAATTTGTTTTGACTGTAAAACAAATTATAATACGAGAATCTACGAAAATCTGTAATCTATTTATATTTTACCAAACCTATGAATACGATTGTATATTTATTTATGCTTAACCCTGTACATAAATGTGTTTAACACTTAATCTTGATATTAGAACACACACACACACACACGCACACACACACACACACACACACACACACACACACACACACACACACACACACACACACACACACACACACACACACACACACACACACACACACACACACACACACACACACACATATATATATATATATATATATATATATATCTAGTTCATAGTGTTATAGTATTCTGAGTTAACACCAACACGAAATGCGTATAGCTAACCATTACAGCTAGAGTACTAAAAATTCAAACGTCACATAAGTGATCAAATATGTTTAACTCACAATTTTTCAACACAATCCAGCGTCAAAGGAGCAAGGTAAAGCTGCCTCGCGGATGCAGTGGATGGTTCATGAAGGTTTTATAGATATTTCAGATCCTTTTTTATACGTAAAGGTAAGTTCTCATAATATGACGAACTGAGCGGAAATCCAGCTGTTCCGACGTGATACGATACATGAATTCGTAAATTTGCTCTAAGAAAATACGTATTGAACAGCCGTATTGTTTTTGGGTAGAAATTCTTCCAATATTACAAAAGCTAATCATAGCGGCAAGGAGTTCAAACAATTATTAGGCAATTTACATAAAGTAAACTAATTGAGGGTTATTTAAAGTTGTTTGCATCAAATTAAGTTAAATTGAGGTATTCAATTTAATTAACCAGGAAAACAAAAAAACTTGTGAAAATTGAGAATTTACATTAACAAAAGTATGATTGATCAGTTTCCATAATTATGTTGACATCACGTATTACGGGTTTACACAAACACATCCATACGTTGATATCTTCTGTATAATTTAAAATATAAGTAAATATCAAAACTAATCAAGAACTATTCTAAAATTGAAATAAAACTTGGCTTTGGGACTTATAAAACAGTTTCAGTATAAAGAAAGTTATATTGTTGTGAGCTAGGTCGTAATATTCACCCGAATCCCACAACTTTACTTTCATTCGTATGGATAATATTGGAGAAATCATGTAAACTATTCCTTCCATAATCGCCTCTCGAACAAGGGCAAAATGGTAGTATTAAACTATGTAAGTTATCATTTATTCAAGAATGCCATCAATTACTCAAGCTTTAATGGATTTTTAACATTGTTATGGCAGACTGAACAGTGTCTACCAATAAGAGAGGAATGTTAAAAGTTCAATTTAAATACGTTAATACCTCTCAACTTCTCTTCAGTCAGGACCTATTAAAAGTAAAAAAAGACTGAAACATGGTCCAGAGATAGACATATCCAAGTCAGTTTACAAAGTAACAAACCTCAAAGCCAGTGTCTGTTAAATACTAAAAAGTTCATTGGAATTTCTTCGTAAACCTAGAACATGTGCTCCAGGACGGAGATTTCCATCATATTTACAACTTTTCAGACCCCCTTGTAATAATTTTTCTCCATAAAAATGCTCTTAAATTTAATTATGGTTTCCTATAAAATACATCATCAATCCAGCTAGTACATTCATCATCCAATCTTATTGTAAAAATGGGCTGTACCGTTTGAATAAATAAATAGAAATATAGAACACGATCCAAACAATGCTTTAATTTAAACTTTCCTTGACTTTCTGGGCATGAAAAACTGTACAAGTATTAATGTACCATGTATACAAAGATAGGATATAAGTATCCTAGTATTATATTTCCTATGAAGAATAAACTTAACAAATCTTAATATATCTCTTATGTAGTAGTGACACATTACGTTCCGGGTAAATGAGGTGTTAAAAACTTCCGAAAACTGTAAGACGAAAATTAAATTTTTAAGGACATTCATTAAGCGGATAAAAATAAATGTGTTTCTTGTTTTGCAATCACATGTATTAGTTGATTAAGATTCTGCGTTCCCTCACTCGAAGATACCGACCAGTCGTGTGGGCCAGATAAGGCGACAAGGACAGTCCCGGTAGCAAAGGCAGAATTCACAGAAGTTCACTCCATTTAACTTGTTTACTCGGCATATACACCCCATCACACTTACGTATATTAACCAAAGAGTATTGTTACGAACGTTATCACACGAATTTAACATTAATGAACTCGTGAAGTTTTATCGTGTTACTTATTAGTTAAAGTTTAGACTTTCTGTTTTTATTTCTGTTTATAGTTTTTATTTCTGTTTATAGTTTTGTAAATGGTTCAGATTATTTTGATTAAAGCCAGCATTGTGGCTCACAAGGATAGAAAATAATATCGGATTTCACTGAAGGAATGTGTTGCGTATCTCATCTGAAACAAGCGCTGGAGAAATAAAATCTGATTAGTTGTGTTGATGTAAGTTAAGGGGGTTGAAACAATCAATCAATCCATCACTGTATGATTGAGCGAGCAACAAGCTGTCAACCCGCACATAACTCGCGATACCCTCGCCCACCTTGCTGTTCACTTTAAATTCTACCGATTGTTGTATTTTATTTCTCAGCATTAAAAATTTGAACTCGAGATAACATCACCAACCTTTTTAAATTTATAAATACGTTCTTAAATAGTTCGTTGTGTATAATATCATTAATTAAAATCCTGGAATCATCATAGCATTATGCATTTTAGAGCATAATAATTTTGACTTAAAAATTTGTAAATCCAACTATGATTGTTTGTAAAAATTACAATTTTTTCAGCCTAAACTTAATAGCGAAAATTAATATAACAACTCTACAATGCGAATGTTGAATTTAGCTTTATTTCAAAATATTCAGGGAGTATTATTTGAAAATTCCGATCTAAAATATAAATTAACAGAAATGTTTTCTGTTGTCAGTTATAAAACATGTGTTTTATTTAATAAACTATTCAAAACGCGATTTGCCTAGTACACATGGTACTTTGATATTATCCGGAAGCCACTGTTTTTAAACATTTCGTCATACCGGGGACCTAAAAAACTACATTATTAAAAAAATGACTTTATTTGGCTTGCCATGAAATTAAGTTTTTTAATGACATTTAACTCTCACAATAAGTCAATCAACGCCAGTTCTTTCTAATAATTCAGATCCCCGGTATGAGAAACTGTTTCATAAATAGTGGCCTCCTGATAATACAAAAGTACCATAAACTTTAATGAATTTTATATTAAACTATGTTAACTGGTTTGTACATAAAGCCTTTTTAAACATACAAGCTAAATCTTAGTTTCTTATAAAGTAATAGAAATAATAATACTTTAACGTTAAAGGAAAAAGAGAATGAGAGATTTACTTAAATTGCCTTATCTAGTAACATCTAATAATTAATATTTTCTAGTAACAAATTCAACTTAAGTAACGTTATAAGAATAACGTTTCCATATTAAGGTGTATACAGCAGTGTGATAGTCTGAACACATCGGTATTAGTAAACGGCGTTATTGTAAAATATTTAGATTACTTGAATTAGTTCAAAGTTGTTTGAAAATATTAGAAGTATTGTACACTAGCTCGCCTTTTATAGCCTACTTATTTGCCATTGTATTAATTGAGGGAAAATTTTTGTATTAACATACGTTTTAACATAAATGTATTTATTTATTTTAAATAAATTAATAAATGCAAAGAGAATTGACGTGCCGACAAGATTCATGATATTGGAAACAAATTCAACTGGCTATCAAAGCTAGAAAGACACTAAACCACTAATTATCATCCCTCATCGGCCACTTATAAACGTCCACCTGCACCTTCACGTGTGTATGTTACCTGTAAGTCTATCATTAACATCCTATAATCACAATACATTTAATAAATCACATATTTAGTTATCCGTGTTCATGCGATGGCATCAACTTCAATACTTGTGTCACAATGTTATGACACAATTGTGTGTTACATCATGGTGATTTTAACTTCGTTTCAAATTCGTTGCATAGTATCGATGATAATTTCTTGACCTAATTTAAAGAGCCAAGTCTGTGCTTCACCTTTCAGACTATACTGCAATGTTTGTCGGAAAATCTAGTCACATATTCATATGAAACAGGTTTTATCAACTTTCAATTTATATTCAATCTGTCAGAGCACGACTAGGCTTCAGACATCAGAGTTGCAAATGCACGCAATGTTTAGGCCTTTCCTACACTTTTTACCAGTGTGCCTTCTATAAAAACTTAAATGTTTTACTCAGATCGCGAATCAGAATATTCAGTATCGTAAAATGGACGAACGTATTTAACAGCTCTAGGGTCCGGGTTTTAATTCTCAGGGAAATGTATTCAACCATCTAATGATTTTGAGCTACGAATCAATGAAGTTATTTAGATGACAAAATGAGTTAATTACCATTTGCATTGGATCATCACTGGTAAAACGAGTAAACCTCGATTTTTAATCTATCTACATAAATAGGTAGTAATTCTAAAAAAATACAACTTGTTACTGGTGTAAAGCAAGAACATAATTTTTACAATGTATGCTAAGGTCAAATTGATTTTTTGGATTCTATCTTACTATCGATCTAGGCTACATCTGGAATACACAGCCATTGGAAGAAAGTATCTTACTTATTTCTCGATTTACATTCACTTTTGTACAAATTTTTATATTGTAGAGTTTCAGTATCCATAAGTAGTTATTTTTACAATGATATAGTTTAAATTGTGTGTGCTTTAAATAAAATATAATAGTAAAAGAACTACAAATACATACATTCAAATTAGCCTATCCCTACAAATATAGTTTAGAAACCATTCAGATATTTATTAGTGTAAGTTAAAAGTATTTTAAGAAATAAATTAAATTTATAAGGCACTATTGAATCCGACAGCATAGCCTGAGTGAAGATTTAATACATGTAGCTTGACCAAAATTCAAGTTTTACCGATGATCATTGTATAAGCTGTAATAAAGAGCTAGTTTGATTTTTAAGACAATTTTACTCTCTCAGGGATAGTAATTTACGCTTTTACAACACAAGATGTCTCTACCATATACAAGTAATTTTGTGGTTACATCTATTGTGAACACAACACGTAAACGGAAATGTTCATTTACCTTTTATATGAATTTCTTCATCATAATCCTCACTGAAACCATAGGAAGTTAGTAAAATAGCTTGACCCATGTTTCACGAATGTGGAAGCAACAGAATAATCCAATGCCACGAGAACCTGGTGTTTCTGTCATATTCAATTTTCATTGGTTAGAACAAAGCAGTGAAAAAATACGGTTGGAGCTACGGAAAATTAATTGGGTTTGAATGAAAAAGTACAGAGGTCAGTTTTAAGCATACTCCAATGCTGCAACTGTATTCCCAACTGGGTGGGTTTTATTAAGAAATGAATTATATAACAATAAACCTGTAATACTTTGAAATTCATATATTGGAAACCTATTTGATTAAAAGTTACATTGATATTTCCAATGTATCTCTAACCATTCATACTAGAGTGGCTGAAATCTTCTGTTTCAATATCGTCTGTGTTTTATTTTTTGTGAATTACAAAATACGTAAAGGAAGAGAACAGTTTCGCCGGCCCTCCACCAATATTACATTCTGTAAGGTTGCCAAAGCCCTCAAAAAAAGTACATATTTGCGTAACAGATTTACAAATTACTTACATTACACTTGATTCCATATTTCTTTGTGCATTGTGTTTTTCATATTAACTGTGTAGTATAAAGTTACTAAATATAATGTTTTAAATGCTACATAGATCAGGTAGTACAAACTATTATGCCTTTAATAATGTCTACTTGATAGACTAATAATGTATGTAATATATTACGCCGGAACCTTCATATTTTCATACTTTCATTAATATTAATTTTAGTATACAGTATGTTATTTAATGTAAAAAAATATATGTGTAATTAGCTACAGTTTCAGAAATGTCCCTATCACAGGATGAACAAAAACGTGTGTTTCACAGATATAAGGTTCTATTCCTCAACTGAACAGTTAACGTTATTTGCTGGCATCGACGTCGTATACATAGATGTTCTGGTCACTTTACTCCTTATTTTCTTCATTTTTCAATGTCAATAATCTTTTTTGAACGATTTAAATTATTACTCATATACAAATACTATATTTTAGTGTTTTCCAAAAGATTAGAATTTACTTGATATCCAAAGAGCCTTGTTATGAGGTTAATATGATTATAATAATGTCTTTTTTTTTTTGAAGAAAATTTCAATAACAACTAAAAATGCTTGACATTTTTGTCAAATCAACAAGTTGAAGATTTAAATCGATACTTGAACGCCATACACAAAATCAGTCATATGACATATCGTTTGTTATTAATTCTAAAATCAATGGTACTTTTTTAGAATTTACTTTCATTTTATTATTAACAAAATAAATTTCAACTGTAAAAGATCCCAGGAATACCAAGTTTGTCTTCTATTCTAATCCGTAGTTTCAATACAGAAATTATGTATGTCTATAAATATATCAATACTAATATACATTTTTAACTGCTATTAGCTGATTATGATTGATTTTTTTGTTTTGTGACAAATAGTTTCAAAATTATTACAGCTGGTTTATATATAAATAATTTATTTATTAATATATATTATATATTTATACATTTTTAATCCATACGCAAATCAAGAAATAAAACTTTTTAAAGTATTCTCTAGTACTCACAAAGTCAAATAAAGTTGTTTATCGAATTAGTGGCGCAAATATCATACTTCTTTCATTTTTTATTTTATCTTGTATGACTCAAAAATCACAGAGTAACTATATTTCTTAAAAACTAAATACTTTTATTTCAAATTATTTTTTCCTTCATATTATATTCCGCACTTTTAATTTAATAAAGAAGCTTGTGTATTTGTTTTAACTGTAAAATATCTAGTTGTTTCTGCTAATAGAGTAACTAATGTATCGAAACCTTAAACCTGAAATAAAGTGAAAATATTTTTAATAAGTAGTACCGTAAGTGAAAGTTAAAGAATTGCCAGCTGAAATTTTAAGACTTATTTAATGACAACGATTAAATAAGACTCTATCGTGCACGATGGTAAAATCAAAATGGACAGCTAAAGAATGAAACTCAAACATAAAAAACGACCGGCAATGCGAATACAACAACGTAAAGTTCATGGCGTGAGAAGTTCACGTTGCGCGTCTAGTGGTGAAAGTTAAAACTAACAACCTCGTACGCTTGAACTGCATTGTTCATGGCTCGCTTGCCAATTGCATGTAGTGGAAAGCCCGTTAAAATTTGTATACCTCATCTGTTGTGCGTTGCCACTAGCAAGGCATGCCTTGAGAGTTTTCTATTTTCTAGGAAGACTTGCTGAACAATAGCCTAGCACAATCCCTGTAACGAAGTAACGATGCATAATCGTGTTGAAAGGACCCATATTATCTCAGTGGGGGCATAGACCAAATAGCGTGAAAACCAACTGGTTGATTCTAATTCTGATTGAGTAACATTGATTACATTTTGATTGAGTAACGTATTTTACGACAAAGCAGGACGTGATCATAAATAACGTCTATATGTTTATAAGTATAGTTGAGTAATATCTATATAACGTTTATATTTTTAAATTTATTATGCCTAGCGAGATAATAAGTATTTAGTTTCAAGTGTCCTTATATTTACAAACTTTTTTAATAAATGCTCAAATTGTAGCTACTGTATTTCATATGACTAAGACTGTCATCCGATTGGACATCAACTACCTATTCTGTCATTTTATAAAACAATTGTTTCGAGGAAATGAACTACAAAATAAAAAAAAATTGTTCCGCCTGAAGGGACGTAGATGAACCAAGAGATGAATTAAAACAATTTATTTCGTGAGTATTTAGTTTGCCTTTTTAAATGTATTGCTTACACCACCTATGTTATACTGACGTGACAAGAGGATAAAGTCCCTGTTAACAGCTAGTATGATGTAATTTCATCATCTAACACTAAAATCTTCGGGTACACATCGCGTTGAAACATTACTTACACCACCTATGTTATACTGACGTGACAAGAGGATAAAGTCACTGTTAACAGCTAGTATGATGTAATTTCATCGTCTAACACTAAAATCTTCGGGTACACATCGCGTTGAAACATTACTTACACCACCTATGTTATACTGACGTGACAAGAGGATAAAGTCACTGTTAACAGCTAGTATGATGTAATTTCATCATCTAACACTAAAATCTTCGGGTACACATCGCGTTGAAACATTACTTACACCACCTATGTTATACTGACGTGACAAGAGGATAAAGTCCCTGTTAACAGCTAGTATGATGTAATTTCATCATCTAACACTAAAATCTTCGGGTACACATCGCGTTGAAACATTACTTACACCACCTATGTTATACTGACGTGACAAGAGGATAAAGTCACTGTTAACAGCTAGTATGATGTAATTTCATCATCTAACACTAAAATCTTCGGGTACACATCGCGTTGAAACATTACTTACACCACCTATGTTATACTGACGTGACAAGAGGATAAAGTCACTGTTAACAGCTAGTATGATGTAATTTCATCGTCTAACACTAAAATCTTCGGGTACACATCGCGTTGAAACATTACTTACACCACCTATTTTATACTGACGTGACAAGAGGATAAAGTCACGATTACCAGCTAGTATGATGTAATTTCACCTGTCTAACTCCAAGATTGGATGATGAATGTACTAGCTGGATTGATGATGTATTTTATAGGAAACCATAATTAAATTTAAGAGCATTTTTATGGAGAAAAATTATTACAAGGGGGTCTGAAAAGTTGTAAATATGATGGAAATCTCCGTCCTGGAGCACATGTTCTAGGTTTACGAAGAAATTCCAATGAACTTTTTAGTATTTAACAGACACTGGCTTTGAGGTTTGTTACTTTGTAAACTGACTTGGATATGTCTATCTCTGGACCATGTTTCAGTCTTTTTTACTTTTAATAGGTCCTGACTGAAGAGAAGTTGAGAGGTATTAACGTATTTAAATTGAACTTTTAACATTCCTCTCTTATTGGTAGACACTGTTCAGTCTGCCATAACAATGTTAAAAATCCATTAAAGCTTGAGTAATTGATGGCATTCTTGAATAAATGATAACTTACATAGTTTAATACTACCATTTTGCCCTTGTTCGAGAGGCGATTATGGAAGGAATAGTTTACATGATTTCTCCAATATTATCCATACGAATGAAAGTAAAGTTGTGGGATTCGGGTGAATATTACGACCTAGCTCACAACAATATAACTTTCTTTATACTGAAACTGTTTTATAAGTCCCAAAGCCAAGTTTTATTTCAATTTTAGAATAGTTCTTGATTAGTTTTGATATTTACTTATATTTTAAATTATACAGAAGATATCAACGTATGGATGTGTTTGTGTAAACCCGTAATACGTGATGTCAACATAATTATGGAAACTGATCAATCATACTTTTGTTAATGTAAATTCTCAATTTTCACAAGTTTTTTTGTTTTCCTGGTTAATTAAATTGAATACCTCAATTTAACTTAATTTGATGCAAACAACTTTAAATAACCCTCAATTAGTTAACTTTATGTAAATTGCCCAATAATTGTTTGAACTCCTTGCCGCTATGATTAGCTTTTGTAATATTGGAAGAATTTCTACCCAAAAACAATACGGCTGTTCAATAGGTATTTTCTTAGAGCAAATTTACGAATTCATGTATCGTATCACGTCGGAACAGCTGGGTTTCCGCTCAGTTCGTCATATTATGAGAACTTACCTTTACGTATAAAAAAGGATCTGAAATATCTATAAAACCTTCATGAACCATCCACTGCATCCGCGAGGCAGCTTTATCTTGCTCCTTTGACGCTGGATTGTGTTGAAAAATTGTGAGTTAAACATATTTGATCACTTATGTGACGTTTGAATTTTTAGTACTCTAGCTGTAATGGTTAGCTATACGCATTTCGTGTTGGTGTTAACTCAGAATACTATAACACGATGAACTATATATATATATATATATATATATATATATATATATATGTGTGTGTGTGTGTGTGTGTGTGTGTGTGTTCTAAAATCAAGATTAAGTGTTAAACACATTTATGTACAGGGTTAAGCATAAATAAATATACAGTCGTATTCATAGGTTTGGTAAAATATAAATAGATTACAGATTTTCGTAGATTCTCGTATTATAATTTGTTTTACAGTCAAAACAAATTATAATATCGTTAGCAAAGTTATATTTATCCGAATTCCTCAGTTTTACTTTCTTTCGTGTATATAATATAGGTGAAGTTATGCAAACCTCCCGTCATTAAACTCCTACTGAACAATAGCAATATCACAGGGTAAACTATATAAGGTGTAACTTTATAATTTATTCAGTGTGTGTGTGTGTGTGTGTGTGTGTGTGTGTGTGTGTGTGTGTGTGTGTGTGTGTGTGTGTGTGTGTGTGTGTGTGTGTGTGTGTGTGTGTGTGTGTGCGTGTGTGTGTGTGTGTGTTCTAATATCAAGATTAAGTGTTAAACACATTTATGTACAGGGTTAAGCATAAATAAATATACAATCGTATTCATAGGTTTGGTAAAATATAAATAGATTACAGATTTTCGTAGATTCTCGTATTATAATTTGTTTTACAGTCAAAACAAATTATAATATCGTTAGCAAAGTTATATTTATCCGAATTCCTCAGTTTTACTTTCTTTCGTGTATATAATATAGGTGAAGTTATGCAAACCTCCCGTCATTAAACTCCTACTGAACAATAGCAATATCACAGGGTAAACTATATAAGGTGTAACTTTATAATTTATTCAGTGTGTGTGTGTGTGTGTGTGTGTGTGTGTGTGTGTGTGTGTGTGTGTGTGTGTGTGTGTGTGTGTGTGTGTGTGTGTGTGTGTGTGTGTGTGTGTGTGTGTGTGTGTGTGTGTGTGTGTGTGTGGTGTGTGTGTGTGTGTGTGTGTGTGTGTGTGTGTGTGTGTGTGTGTGTGTGTGTGTGTGTGTGTGTGTGTGTGTGTGTGTGTGTGTGTGTGTGTGTGTGGTGTGTGTGTGTGTGTGTGTGTGTGTGTGTGTGTGTGTGTGTGTGTGTGTGTGTGTGTGTGTGTGTGTGTGTGTGTGTGTGTGTGTGTGTGTGTGTGTGTGTGTGTGTGTGAAACTTTGTATACAATTTATATTAAAGCACTATTATAGAACTTGTTACAAATCTATAATCATGGGTGTACCGCACCACTTCGGTAGTTAAATAGTAGTAGCTTCAAAATTATTAACTTTATAGTCATCTCGCGTGGATTAATTACCTTGTTGAATTTCTCATATTGTTGGAGCGATAACATAAAATTAGTGTTCTGATTTTAATGATTATACGTTTATTGTGACTCTTCCATTTATCATTATGATTTTAAACTAATGAGTCATCTCTACCTCTCAGATTCCAAGACTCCATAGCATAAAAGATTTGGGAGTTCATTTCGGCAGCGATATAGATTTTCGCCCATATCTAAAATATTTGAAAAAATGCTAATAAGTTGCTCGGCTTTACAAGGATATTCTCTAGAGTTATTAACAATTTTATTGCTCTACGTGCTCTCTACTGCCCCCTGGTGAGACAGATTGTGTACTATGCCAGCCCAGTATAGCCCCCTTACTAAATTGGTTGCGAAGTCGAGACTAGAGGTTTTGCAGCAGCGCTTCATCCGTCTAGTTGGGGTCAGGCTTAGCTACGGATTTATTGGGATTCATGTGAAAATCCTTTCAGAAGAAATCTTCCACCTCTTGCCTTACGACGTGACGTGGCTAATGTAGTCTTACTTTAAAAGATTATGAATGGCCTCATGCACTGTTCGGATCTCCTGGCTGAATTAGGCTTCAGAGTCCCACCAGATTTCGTGATCATCTAAGTCATAAGCAATACTCTACAAACTGACTTAAATTGTCCCTTAGCGAGATTTGTCAGTCTGGGAACCAGCTTGCCCCAGAGTGTGATTTCTTCTGCGACAGCCTCCAACAGCTCTGAATACGAGCGCTTGAAGTCTTCTCAGAGTAGGATTATTGAATTTTATGATTCAGATTTAGTATTATCTATTACTAAATGTTTATTGCTATCTTTTATTATTTATTTTAGGCTGTTTGATGTTACTTCTTAATATTTATCATGTTAGACATATTATTCATTATTGATTGTTAATTGTCGTAACTCTAATTATTTATTATTACTCGTAGTTTTCTATACCCCAACATGTATGATATATATATATATATATATTTATTTATATATATATATATATATATATATATTTAATTATATATATATATATATATATACCTTGTTACTTATAAGCCTATATAAAATACATGTTTGCTTTCTGGACTAGTACTCATTGTTTATACTCGTTATTCACTACTAAATATTACTGTTTCTTAATGTCTTAAATTAGTTGATTAATAATATTTTTAGTAAGTTAGTCACTAAATGGTGGATTTATGGTTTTTGGATTGTGAGAATATTTATTCTCTATATTGACTGACTGTGATATTACGCTACCGTTAAATTGCTTTTACTATTATTTTTGTCAATATCGTTTTAGCTTTAGGTACATTTATCTTATGAGTATTGTTCATTCGTTCTTAATCTGTACCTTGCATTGTCAACTGCATGTGTTCTTATTGTCATCTATTCTATTAAGAATAAATTTGCTACTGTCATTGATAATAATTGTGTACTATATCAGCTGGGATTTTCTTATTACCTGACTTCGGATTGGGAAATTCCATGGCAACTTCGCATGATGTAAAAGACCAAAATTTTGTTTAATTTACTAGACGCATATAATGCTGCAGTGGTAACATATGTGTTATTCAAGTTTTGAAGTGATGATGTTATAGCAGAATAATAGATTGAAAATCGGAGGATGCGTCCACCGAGTCATATAAGGGTAAAAACCTTCAACCAGTATTGTGGATTAAAAAGTGTTTTTATCTTGTTTGGGAATTATCTTATTTTAGTTTGTTGAATCTTGGTCAAAGACATTAGGGTTTCTAGATTAGTTTTTGGACCTTTTCTGGCATAGTGGACAGAGCTAATATTAATATTAGAGTATAAAGTTTTGGGAATGGAAGGTATATTTTGTAGCAACATCTCATAATGAGGAATTCCATATTGAATATTAAGTTATCTAGAATAGTAATTATTAGATCATCGTAGTCCTGTAATCTTTTTGGTATTTGCATACAAAGAAATGTTAATTAATTGTTTACTATAATTGAATAAAAATTAAAACGTTATTCTAATTTAATTTGAATATTTTATACTTTTAATCAATTCCTTAATCAAAAGTCTCTTGATGGTTATGTGCTGCTCATAACATACCTACAAATCTTAATGTAAGTGTAATACACGTCATAAAAAAACTTATAACAAATATTGAAAATGCATTTGTTATTGTTGGTGGATAGTATTAAAGATGTTCAATGAAGTTCAACCCTCATGGTGCATTGATTGGATTACAATGCTGACTTTTCTACATGTCGGAAACACCGAGTTATACTGTACAAAAAAATATAAGAATTCAATTGAAACGTAGCGTGAAGGAGAAAAATACAAATCCCAGGAAACCTTAAGGTAGCGGAAACCAGATTGGTATGAATACTTGTAAGAGCAGCTGGATTCAACGGAGATTTCAATAATGCCACTCCTAGCATATTTCAATAAGATTGGAAATAAAATCTCGTATATATGTTATATTTATTTTTACATTTACTTGTATTTTCGACAATTCCATTTATTTGGGTAGCACCATCTAATAAAACACAACTATAAAAATGTACAAACAAGCCAAAATTTCTATCTAGAACTAACCAGTTTATTTTAACTAAGGTTAGTTTAGCCTAATGAAAGAGATTTTTATCAGAAAAACAGAATTTTATGAGTAAGAATTTACGGATTCGTTTACGTGGCCACCCTGGCATAGGCCGTTTTGATTTAAATGTTTGAACGAAATAGTCATTTATAATTACAGTTATTTTACTCTTTTTTCGTTAATGTTTATATTTTATAGCTTTTCACACAGAAATGATAATAAATCGCTAACTATTAAACTATAGCTATTTGGCCTATTGCATGGATGTTAAATATATGTAATGTATAGTCATGCATAAAATAATTACGTCACCGATTATGAAATACTACCCTAAGTTTTTTGACTATTTAATTATTTTTAAGACTCGTTTTTGCAAATTCGTAAGAAAACATTTAACTTCAGTTTTTGTTTCCAAGACAAAATATTTTTGTATTGTAATAATAGACAATAACTACCAATATAAAGTGGACACATTAGCAACCTACGTTTGATTGGGTTGTACTCACTTTCTGTAAATGTTAAAAGTATATTCATATGCCCTTAAATACAATAAAACCATACAAAGTATCCTTAAAAATCCCATCGAGGAAGTTGGAGGAGCTCAGGTATTAACCAATTTACATGATTTTAGACATATTTCCGTACTAACTGCTTAGTATTGGCCAAAAACAACAAGAATTCATCATCTCTCAATTTGGAGCAGCAAATTAATTCAACTTTCAAGGCGGCTTCTCACAACTGCAATTATAAAACGGAAAGAATGAAGGTGTAAAATTCGAAGTTGATGAGGGCTCCATACCTCTCTGCAATATTCTAGAAGAGGTCTAAAGAACGCAGTAATGGGTCTTAATGCGACCACATCAGTGAAGGTATTGGAGAGTCTAAATAATATGATATATATAAAATTATTTTCAGTAAATTCATGTAAAAGTCATTCACGTATTGCTGTGACTATATGTGAAAAGAAAAATAAATCATACGTCCAAGTTTAAAATAACTGGAATATACATTAAACTATAGGAGCTGATGATGGTCTGGTGAGTTTTGCTCATCATAGCTATTGACAGTAATTGATAGACCTTTTCATTTTGTTTGTTGTCACGTTCACGGGTGGGAATGAGGCGAACCTTATTCAGAAAAATGTATATGGAATAAAATGTGAGCTACAGAAACCACAACTCGGGTATACTATTATACAAAGTGCATATAGTTCTAGTATGTATGCAAAAATTACAAATCGACTGTGAAGAAAAAGGCTGGACGAGATTTTGATAGATTTTTCACTAATAAACTATTATATGCCCATAAATATGGGATATAATCTTGATAATATAGTATATATCTTGATAATCTTGATAATATAATCTTCATAATATGGGATAATATTAACTGTCGTATTGATGAATGTTATCATGAATGTATTAAAATGTGTATGATTGAAAATTAAACTATATCTCAATAGAAAGCGTCCTTCAAAGCATACACAACTTCGTTTGAAGAGGTAATGTTTACATACTTAAATAACAAAACACACAAACTAACCAAATGTTCCTTTACTACAGAGCTATAAAACGAAGAAAATCCTAAGATTTCGTCTGTTTAAAAAACTAAAACTTTTAGACTTTAGAATAGTTAGCTGTACATTAAATGTTGAGTCTAGATTATGAATTTGTGACTGTTAGTTGCTGATTATGAATATAGTCTAATGAAAATGACAATTTTTTAACCGTAGAGAATATGGAATTCACAATGGCATTGAACACTTATATAATGTAAGTGATATAGTCTTTTTTGAGATCATATTTTCTAATTAACCTGGCTTAGCTTAAGAATTTAGTTTAATTTGAAGAACTTAAACTAAACATTTGAAGAATAAGGCGAAATATAATAGAGGTGGTAATTTTGTTTCAGAAGACCGCTCTTACGTAAGGAACCATAAGGCAGTCGGCGGGCATATAGCTCTGCAGATATAGCGGCGTACCTTCGGGCCAAATGTAAGTAATAATTAGTACATTATTTTATGCATTACATTAATATGCAATTTAGGGTATAATATGAATAAAACTCTGTTAATATTACGACGCAAGATAAAGCAACATTAACTTTTTTTAAATGTTGTAAGTAAAAAGAAAACAAATGAATGTATTTTTCCTAAAATAATAATTTACTCTGATTTTATGAAGACTAAACCAAACTATACGGAAGGCTATAAATTCTATTAAGTTCTTCTCATGACACAGTCTCTAAATTAACAATTAATTTCTAATCTGTTATTTATTAAAGTTTAAAAAGGATTTACGAATTGTACAACATCTTGTAGTAAGGTTTCATTATGATCAGTGAAGAAATAATATACGGTGTTTACTAGCACCCATAAATTCTTATAAATACATTAAATTTCAAGCATTTCAGTTAATAAATACGAGAAGGTACCATATCCGTACAAGGTAATCAAACCATCACATACATTCTCAAAAATACATACCTGATAAAGAGATCATAATTATGGATATACGGTATTATAAAAAAGAGAAAGTCCGTATGCATCATACATTCGAAACAACCAAGGAATATCTGTCAGAAATAAAAAAATTCCTGTACTTGACAAAAAACTCAAATCTTTGGTTCAACAGGTGTTTAAAAATCAGAAGAAAGGTGGTACATTCTGTGCCATCTGAAATGTTTATTATAAAAAGTATAATTAGGAAATAAATAACAACAACATTCTTTAATCATTTCGGAAATGGCTACAAGCTCACACATAACGATTAAAAATAGTGGGACTCAAGAGAGAATACTAACTGAACAATATCAATCCACAAATCACAATGAGATATCAATCAACAAATGAGATTTATATTCTAACAAATATTATTATGTGATAAATAATCAAGTTTAAATGGTACATCTTGCCACAAGTTTGATGTGTATTCTTCTGTGCTGAATTACTGAATACTAAATTGTTAAACATCGCTATACAACAATTTGAATAACTATTCTAAATACATCACACGGACATTCACACAAACGTAAAAGACACAAAATACACAAGACATGAGAATTGTATAAGCACCAAAATTTGTGAAGGTGCTCTCAGTTAACGAAGATTTCTGCAATACATTTTTGAAGGAAAAAGCATGGCCACGTGCAAAACAAGTGCTAGAGCAGCCCGCGTCCGGTGGTGAGCGTTGCATTTAAATCCCCCCACCAGTCTCTGCGACTAACATTGTTGCCAGTTTTCGGCGTAGGTAAAATTCATTATACATCTCAACTTCATGAAACAACCGTTGGTCAGCTGCGGTATGGCAAAACCGCATTAAATGTCATCAAGCTATTTTGGTGCGGAGTGCCCTAGTGATCTTTAAGGATAATAAATTCTAAATTGCTCGACATTGACTTGAACGTAAAGGGGAAAATATTATTTTTTTATTCGAATAAGTATAACCATGTCATGAATAATTTAAAAGGTTCCTAAAAATCACATATACTCAAGTTGAAGCTTTCCAAATGTTGGGGCCTGATGTTTCCTAGATCTCTAAACAGTTGATTCCATTCCTTATCTAGTCAGTACGTAATATAGCTTTTTTAACATGAGATTAAAGAGTATTTAATGTACTTATTAACATAATTGTAATTGTATATTGTTTCCGTACAACACAAAAACATAAATGGAGTGCTCACTAAGCATAGTGAAACACGAGCGGGACAATGAGTAGTCCTCATTACTCTACTTTTGTCTACTCGGTATGTATTGTCTTTTCCTCACTTTATATTATACTTGTGTCCATTCCCTATACTTAGTTATACTTGTATATTCTGTTATATTCTCCTCTCCATATGAGTTGTCCTCATTGTGTATATTTGTTAATCCTTTATACGGGGTAGGATAAAGTGAGTTGTGTTGGTTTCTTTTACACCGTAAACGAGGGACCATTCTTAGTTTTTTGTGTGTTTTTAAACATCAATTTTGGAAACTTCGAGAACATTTTTTAACTTTAGGTTTGTAATTGAAAATCCTGTATTTTATGATGAATTTTGATTTAAATTGCAAATTTAAGACGTTATATTATGTAACTAAGAGACATCATCGGTTTTTGTGATACACAGGGTAGGTTCTACTGCCATGTACGATCCAACCAAGTGGATCCTCATAGTGGTAATTGGTACAATTTTTATTTGTGATTACACGATACTAGAATTAAAAACGTTACAAATTCATTTTATATTTCTTCCAAAGTAGAGTTTAATTAAAACTAAACTATTTTTAGGTTATCGTTCGTTATGAAAGTTTTATGACATAAACTATTTACCTTGATCTACAATAACATAAATAGAAACAGATTGGATGCAATAATTACAAAAACATTAATTACATTAGTTTCGTCACGATTGAAACTAATTTGTTGAATTAACCATTTTACATATTTTAAAAGTACAATAACAAATAACTCATCTGTGTTTCCGTTGCTTCACAGGTTCTTGAATATTCACATTTATTTGGTGTTACAAGTAAGAAACCGAAATATGGTACACTAGATGTCAGGCAAAGTCTAACAAAATTGGAATTTAAATCTTTTTAACCAGACATTTAATGAAGTTGAAATTATTTCTAATACTCTGCCCGAAAAGTTCAGCATGTGTTCGCTTAAAAGCATGGGTGGTAAAGATACATAAACTTGTAATATCAAAACTCATTTTACCATATCTACCATCTCATAAATTTTACATGACATATCGAATGTCTTGAGAAATACAATTTTAAAACCCATACAAAAACAATATTTAAAAAATATTCTATCATTAGTTTCTTAATTATACACAAAGCTATATATTTTCTTTCACGTTGTAATTGTTTTGTTTTTTGCATAACAAATCTTCAATTATACTTCTTTTGAATTGGTTGTTCAGTTTTGAGTTTTAACTATAGTTAATCTTACTAATAGTTCATCTTACAAAACTGTTAGTTTTAACTACGAAACAAAGTATTTATTTGTGTCTAGTTCGTATTTGAGCATAAGTTTAGAATGTCTTGCGACTCAACCTACTAAAAAACAAGGGCCATTTAACACAATTTTAATGTCTTTCTTACAAGAAAAAAATACAATACGTTTGACGTATATATTTTATAACATACTAGATTGTACAATATTGGACATTACTATACATCCCTTTTCAGGGTAAATGGTTCAGAAATACGATAAAATTTGTGTATTAAGATATTGCGTTAAAGAAGTGTAACCCATTACAAATACATGTAACTTCATATAAAATATAGATGCACTATAGTAACAAATGATATTCTGAAATAATAATAAATATATTGCTTTAAAATACTTACATAATAACTTGATGATTTTTTTACTTCACTTGTTTCAAAGTTCAGTTCTGAACCTTTGGTGTTACTTCATTTTATAATTATTACGCACTGAATTTCGTGAATTTGTATTGTACCTCTAACTTTTCTAATAACTGACTATTGTTTAAAAAAAATAGTTAGCTTTATTTAGAGTGTTTTTCAGACCACCCGGTCGCAATCTCCTGTGGTTGGATCGTTGTATATAAAGAGATGTAATACACCGTAATACAACAAAATTTTATACAGTGAACGTCGCAAAATGGTTTTTGTCACATTTATCAAATAAAAGGTAAACACGAAATTAGGGTAAAATGTTCAAAGGTCTTTGAACGCTGAATAATTTGCTATAACAATTTTTAAAATATCTTAAGGCTTCTCTAAATGCCACGGATATTTTTCCAATTTTTCGAGTTTTATTTTTTTTACTGTGGTACTTTTGTATTTAAATTTGCGAGTACCAATTTTATATGTTGGAAAAATCACAAGATAGGCTTTCTATCGGTATATTGTTTTACAAGTTTTTCTTACAGCACCAGAATTTTAAAAGCCACAAAACTTTTCCGCTCGTACCCAAAAACCTTTAAATGAGAACATATCATATTAAAGATTATTACATAAGAAATTTTTTTTATTTTAAACTTTATTTATATATATTCTAGTTTAAACGTTATTTGAAAACCCCCGTAATTTAATACGATTCAACATTCTGCTTATTAATTAGAAATAGCAATTGATCAAACTTAGTAAAATATGTATTATCACCTCGTAATGTATTATAAAATACAATTTATAAAAAATCACTACACTGTCCTATGATCCTGATCCTATAAAAACCTGAGAAGTCCTATAATTGGGATAAAGAGGTTGGTAATCACACGAGATCCATTAAAGCGTTTTTAAATGTCTGTACAAACCTTAAAATAGGTGATCCGCAATGATACTTATATTATGATAACAAATGTTTTTACGTATGCAATCGTATTATTAAGTGATAACTAACTGTAACTATTGGGTCAGCTGCTTTGTTGTTTGTCTTAACATCAATATTATTTTCTATCTTTTTCAATTTCTGATAATCATCACTAAATAAGTCACTCATAACAAAATCTTTCTACCAAACTGTTCAGCTTTTAAATGCCTCTAAAATGATGTGCCATCATACCTATCTTGCTATTTGAAATTTGATACATTCGAACCCGTGATCCGCATTTTTGGGTACACCCTGTATTTTAAACGTGATAAATAGTTTTGCAAAGTGGTCCGAATGATGTTTATTTTTATTATAGTTTATTGCATCTCTCTATGTCAAACGGTTGAACCATAGGAGATAGCCGCCGCCCGGTTGATCTGAAATGATCTGTATCTTTACAAAATACTAGAAATTCCTAAAATTTGTAAGAGGATTTCAAACATGAACAAATGTTATTCTCAAACCTAAAATATTTTATTCTAAAATAAATAAGTAGCTGTATAAAACAAATGAGGATAACAATACATCAACGAACTGACAAAATTATACAGGGTGATTCAAAACTAAACGGCAATCTCTCGAGAGCTTATTCTATAGCTAAAAACAAGTAAAAAAGTTCATATAACCATAACGCCCGGAAACGCTTCGTTAGCGAGTTACGCCTAGCGCAAGATTTCGCCCGGATTTCAGAACCCTTGGTGAAGTCAGGCCGTATAAAAATGGTAAAGGTAGTTACAAAGATACAAATACGATTGTTTTTTATGTTTTTATATCTGACAAATTTATTAAAATTCGTCCCAGAGCTGTAAATGCAATACTTTTAGAGATATCTTACGTAAAACACAAGAATTGGTGCAAAGAAATAACACATTTTTGTGTTTAACGTAAGATTACTTCCATAAATGTTAAATAAAGGTCATTTTTTTCTTAAACAGATTTGTAGAACATTTAATTCTGAAAAGATTCATGTGAATTACTTAGGAAAAAAATTAATAATAGGTATTGAAATTTAGCTTTATTTAAAAATAAAACAGACGCACAAAAATGCATATTCTTATCTGCATAAAATATTAACTAATGTTTAGGTTGTGAGTAACAACTGATCATTTATTCTAGACTGAACATTAACATAAAATGTATTTACCTTTATAAAACTGTAATAATCACCTATAATAGTTGCTCAAAGTGTCCTCCGTTGTTAGCAATGCACGTTTTCGCACGACGAATCCACTCTTTTCTAGCGCGTTTCATAACGTTTTGGAGCATTCTTGATATTTTCTGCCGCCTCTGTAATGCGATTACGTAACTCCTCTATGGTGTACGAAGCGTTTCCGGGCATATGGTTATATGAACTTTTTTACTTGTTTTTAGCCATAGAATAAGCTCCCGAGAGATTGCCGTTTAGTTTTGAATCACCCTGTATAATAAATATATCTCTGGAAAAAGCAACTAAACGATCAATCAGGAGCTGTTCACTAAAACTATGAGTAACAGATTTCTTGTTGTGCCGTTATCTTTTTAAAGAATTTTGAGATTGGATAGTGTGGTGAAGAGTGAAAATTATGTTTTAGTTTAATTAGTTTATTTTGGCTTTAAAAACTTATTACTTGCAAATAATGAAGCACTAAAAGAATTTACATTCATTTACCACACAAACGTAAAATCTGTAATATTTAATATCCAATTTTGGCGGTGTTCCTAATCGATTACTCAGTTATTTTTAGACTTACTGACAGAATAAACATGTAAGACAACATTATGTTGTGAAAACTCAGGAGGAGTTTCGTGATAAAATAACATTAAGTGATGATTACAAAAGTATTGTAGCTTATGAAAAAGGTAGGAGGGGACAACGGAGTGCCTGCTATTGTTTCATTGTGTAGTAGACATTATTCCTGGGCTCTGCTTGCATGTTATGCAGATTACGTGAAACGTAAAAGATTCAGACGAAGCATACATTTTTAATGTGAGTTTAATGATTCGTGCTTTATAATTATAGCAAGGAAAATCTATTGTTAGATTTACATATTTTAGACTGATGATTTTCTCTCCATTATACAATTACGAATGTTATTTGGTTTAATCTAATAAAAATGTATCTATATTAGTTTGATATTTATAAGAATTTTAAATACTAATTAGAACTTATTGTTCATGATACATTTTAAGATAAAATAATATTTATTTTGTTTAAACGTGAATAAAGCTTCTATACGTGATACGTAATGCTAATGGTTATTGGACGACTTGCGAAAAATATTTCCTACGTCTAATTTAGAATTAAACATAGTAATGGATGTCCATTGTTAGAGAGAATTGCCTAACCCAAACTGTGTCATGAAATATCTCTATTTTTGATGTTATTAAATTTATTTGTTTATTAAAAGTTAAAGTTTCAAAACTCTTTTTAAGGTAAAATCTTAGATAATCCCAACGGAGGGCCATATCCGTTTGCAATAATTACATCTTCAAGGAATCTATCAAGTCACAGATCGGATAAAAACCTATTTTGTAAGGCAATAACAAAAACTAAGACTTTACTATTCAAAATTCATATTCAATACCTACGTTCTTATCTGTGACTCAAAGTCCAAATTTTGGGAAGTGTTGTTTCAGTAAATGTGAGCTATTTATAAAGAAAACGTATAAGCTTTAAATCCTTTAAAAAGTACTTTAAAAGTGTAACAATATATGCACAATGCAATGAGAGGCTAATGTGCATGTTTTTAATAATAAATTGTGTGACAATGAATGTGGAGATACATATATTATGTATGTATGTGCATGTGTGTGCGCGTGTGCGTGTTTGGTCTCATGTACAAGTAAGATATTACTATGGCAACCTGGAACAAACGTGTACTAAGGATACCCGTGTCTGGAACAGTTCACCGAGTATCGAGATTGGCTTGACCTGTTTAGCATACTGTCTTTGATGTCCCTTGAAAAACTGACAACTATTAATTGAGAAAGTTAATTTTCCGAACTTCTTCAAACTTTTTATGAATTTATTACGAAACCGCGGGATTTCATTTTATCAAACCATTCAATAGAGAGAACAAAATGCGAACAAAATTCAGTATTGATAGATATTTCGAAATTAACAGTGTTTAAATATTAATAACACAATTATTTAAATCTCGTCTACCTTTTTTATATTATAAGACCCAACAAGTGCGAATGATTACAATGCTCTAATTGGAATAAATGTTACCCGAACTATGTATTCCTATAATATAAAGAATATTAATAATCCTAATCCACAATTTTAATGACGATTCGGGTTGGTAATATTTGAATAAGTAAGATTTTTTCTTTTTTTAAAAGTAAAAGTCAGGAAAAAGTTCCCTTTCTGCTTTTTCCTAACCATCTATAGCTTAGTGATGTGCTCTAACTATCCTCAACTACAGAAACTCTAGAGTGGATTCTTTAACGGACTAACATTTTCTGAGTTTTCCTTGCCTCCAAATCTGTACTGCAAATGAAAATATGTTGGTTTGGAACACCCTGATATTTGATTATTAAAAATAGACAATATAAGTATCTTATTACGTATAAAATCTCAACGGATTACCATTAAAGATAATAAAAAAATCACTAAGGTCTCTGAAGCAATAAAAGAACGCTTCAAGATATGTTATACTTCAGAATATATAGAATATACTTTTGTACTTTTTGGCCTGCATATCCATATATACTATATATGGTATATACTGTATATATACTAAATTATATATATACAATATATATATATATATATATATATATATATATATATATATATATATATATATATTCAATGAATATGTGAAATAATTATGCATTGAATTTACTACCCACAAAACTATTTAGTTTGTTATTACTTTTAGAATGGAATTCGAGAATGGAATAATCTGTTATTCCAGTATACCAAAGGTGATTTCTTTGTAAAGAGTCTCTTGCTACTTGTGCGGCTCCAAATTTAATTCCTTACACTTCAGCAACTTAACACAACAGTACATACTGAACAGTGTACACTTATTTAATAATGACAATAATTTGGTAAAATGTTTGAAGTACACAACGTGTCGTGAGTTCTCGGTAAAGTTAGACTAAACTACTGTTTGAGTGGTGAAGAGTGGGGACAATACTGGAGGGAGACGGAAGGGAACTGAATCGAAAGCCGGTAACTATATTTCCAGACACTTACTTCAGAGCTAAAAGTGTTCATCTTCTGTCTCATCTCGAGTATTTACATCTTAGGGTTACAGATATGCTATTTTGAACATTTATATCAAGCCGATAACACTGCATGAACTCTGAAAGGAGTAATATTACACACGTTTTATACTCATATACCTGTAAACGTTTATTTGCTAAAACATATAGATAGCAATTTGGATTCATATACATAAATATATGATAACGCATTCACACTTTCCAGGAATGTGTTCGAAATATCAAGTTAACGTTAGAAACATTGAAAACAAAATAGTATACCATTTTCATTCCAAATTAACCTCAACATAAACAATCTATTTTTATTTTAACTTGGCAGCTATATATAATTTACTATTTAGTGACTTTTAATGGTTATAACCCTCATTCATTATACATTCATGGCCCTTTCAAATACCTTCCCTAAATACAGAAAAAGTAGAAATATTTGTAATCACTCCCCCTAATTAAGAGAATTTAAAGTTGGAAGTTTTGTTGAGTTTGTAAATAGGCCCAAAATAAGTATCAGAATATGCAAAAGTTTTACAATATGTACATGAGTTAAGCTTGAGGACGTTACATGGTTTCATTATGTACGTTATTTTATTTATGTATGATATAAGGAAATAATATTTTCTTATTAATAATAATTTAAGAAAACTAAATTTTAATTAAATTAATGTATTAAAACAAACTAAAAATGTCGCTTCCGGAAGTCATGACTCATGTGCATCGTGTGTACTTGGAAACGTTTAAATTTGTATCTTTATATACTTTTTGGGCTGATAGGAAAATGACTAAATTTTCTACATTAAGTGTCTGTAATTACGTCAAATTTAACGATGAGGAATTTTTAACTCTTTCTGACTTCAGGGAAATTATTGTAAAGGGCTATGAATTTAACATAAAATTTATTTTCTAAACATAAAACCTATTGCACCATCTTATAGTGGCTCATACAGTGTCAAAATAAGACGTAGGTTAAAAGTAAAGTATATGTAAGTTAAGTGTTTATATTCTAATATAAAAATCTAATATATGATTAGTTTTTTTATACCCTGTTTCTTGTTTTATGAAATGTTCAACCATACATGAGATGAAATATGTGTAGCCTAATTAATTATTCTCCATAGTCTTGCTTAGTTTTACTAATACCTAAACCGGCTGACTTTACACCAGTAACCAGGCGTTAAAAATCTTTCAGTTCCTAAAATGTATCTAGTGTTAGCATACTTTACTAACAATAGCATATTACTAAAAAGTGACATTCTAAAATGTTAATATTTTCGTGTATACAGAGTGTTTCAGATGACCTGTCTGAAATTTCTAGCGGTCAAACTACTAACTGTAGATATTTAGTTACATCGGATTCTCCATTAAATCGACGCAAAAAATTATTTTAAATAATTTTAACTCTGTAAAAATATAGATTGTCTTAAAATCTGAGGGTCCGGTATTTGAATCTCAAAAATTTTAAATTCAAACGCACGTCATGTTGTACATTATTATAGGCCTTTGCATCCGGAATATTTGAGTGAAGAAAAAATATTAAACTATCACTATTCGTTTCGAAATAGCGAAATACAAGTGGCTATATGATACAAACCAGACAAATCTACACCAAAATATGTTTTAATACTTCATGATAAGAGCTTTCAAGTAATACTATGCATGACCGTGTTTTTCAAAAGTTTTTTACCACTGTAATATCAGATTTATTGGAGATATAAAAATGCCCATAACACAAAAATGTAAATAGTAAGGAAGGGCCCACATCAAATTATAAGCCGTACTGAACTGAACAAGGTTCACATTTACAGTTAATACAGTTCACATACAGTTAATCCCTAATCATTAAAAAACTGAGGAAAATAAATTTAATTAGAATACAGCTTTTTTAAGTAAAGTTAATATTTACAGAATCTCTGTTAATAAGGTTGCTTTCAAATCCCAATAGCACTATGAGTTTTGCGCTCCTCCCTTATTCTTCCTTTTTAATCACAGGTTTCTCCTTTGGATGTTGGAATAGTTAAGCTTACCACATCGAATTATTCGTGCTTTAATTCTATACCGGCTGACGACGTCTTAGGACTTTTCTACCAGCTGTTTCTGTTATCGTGATAGAAAGTCAGGTAACATAAAATGGCTTTGGTGTATGTTGCTGAAACTTTAAAGTACTTTTTATGAATCAATATGTTTTTGTCTGATTATACTATAATTCAAGGCAAGGCTAAACTATAAAATGTTGAAATGGGTTCAAATAGATGATTGTTTTAATGCAAACACGGAAGATAAGTATATGACTCTTTTCGCGCCCTTTTCTTTTCGTGTGTGTGTGTGTGTGTGTGTGTGTGTGTGTGTGTGTGTGTGTGTGTGTGTGTGTGTGTGTGTGTGTGTGTGTGTGTGTGTGTGTGTGTGTGTGTGTGTGTGTGTGTGTGTGTGTTTGTAACAATGAGAAAACTGTTTTGATAATTATAAAAATTATAAGTCCTTAAGTCACTTCCTAAGAATTGTAAGAATTGTTCTCAAGCCTACTAAGAATAAAACATTTTGGTGAAAACTAAACGCAATTTGCGGCTAATTCAAGTGTTTCTATAGCGTATCATTGGCTGTATAACTATAACTGCATTATATTAGTTCAGGAATTACATATGAAATCTACTTTCGATCAAAATTGACTATAAAGAATAATTTAGCGTTCCAAAAACAATATTGAAAAAAAACTGCTAAAGAGGAATGTAACCCTTATTCCTAGCATCCTGTATATTTATACTCTTAATATTTGGTACATTACATTTATACAATAAATTCTCATTTCAAATCGTTGTTATAACTTTCGCAGTTTAAAAGTATTAATGATATAATTTTGATACGATTTATTTAAATTTTCTGTATGCAAGTGAAGCTTTCCCACTCTATAACAATATTCATCATACGATACGAGATAACATATCTATGTAAAGTAGGAACGTTCACATACTTGTACTGTATATTTCTCATTTAAACTTTCTTTATGAGTAATCTGATGGCTACCTTGGAAATTGTTTCATAGCAGATCACTATTGCCTTAAGTTACATACATACATAATTCTAAGTAATTCTCTTAATATACCACGAAAAAATACTTCTAATTCTTGTTTGTAAAACATCCCTCGGATGCGCTATAATACACATTGTCATATAATACAATGGAACACAATAGAATTCTGGATCAAGCATTGAAATAATGATAATTCTCTGAGTTTGCACTGGAAAATATTAATCTTTTTCTGGACAGATCTTACTCCTGAAGTGTAATACAGTGTTGAAGTACACAATATCTGATACAGTGTGTTTTAAAATTATAGAGAAGTGTTTCATGTTTATCAATTTTAGTATCTGAGGTGAATGCTGATATGAAAACGATAGAAAGTTTGTGCCATTTGAAGTACATGAATTTACATAGTATTCCATTTATTAATACATGTATAAGCCATATTATTCACAATATAAAATACAACTATGATGAAAACATCTCTTTTTTAAATTATAATATGAGGAAGTGGGAAGTAGGGCGTGTACAGTAGTAAATATAACTTTATTGCTCAATTTTTCATTATAAATTCATCATATGAAATCACTTTGCCTAAATTTCTGAAAACTTTAATTAATTTTATTTTATTCAGTTTTTACTCCCTTAAATTTTTTAAGCGTCCCACTCACCCCTGCAATCCACAAAACATGACATTGACCAATTCAATTACATTTGAAAAATATCAACTTTTCAAAATTCAAGTACCCAAAATATTCCTGAACCAAAGCACGTATTATCTTAAAAACGCATACTAAAACGAACTGAAAGTGAGTAATAATTGGTACCACAATCATAGATCATAAGTCGTTTTCACGGTATTTTATAACTTGTGAAGTATTATCTTAAAAACGCATACTAAAACGAACTGAAAGTGAGTAATAATTGGTAACACAATCACAGATCATAAGTTGTTTTCACGGTATTTTATAAACTTGTGAAGTATTATCAAACGCATACTAAAACGAACTGAAAGTGAGTAATAATTGGTAACACAATCACAGATCATAAGTTGTTTTCACGGTATTTTATAAACTTGTGAAGTATTATCTTAAAAACGCATACTAAAACGATCTGAAAGTGAATAATAATTGGTAACACAATCACAATCATAAGTTGTTTTCACGGTATTTTATAAACTTGTGAAGTACAACAAACAAATTAAGCGTTTGTGATGCCAGTGCACCTATTTACTGCACCAGTTCAATCGTGTTCGACTGTTTAAAATCTCAACATACGGAAGCCTGTTTGCTCATGCTTTGATGGTTACCAAAACAATTTAGCCATTTATGTAACACAGTTGTTTGACAATCTATTGTTTGAGTAAGTCGATGTGATTGGTTTTTGTGGAAGCGGACAAATTGAGTAGTAAGCTGTTATAAATGTTTGTTTTGTAAAAACAATTACGTCTACACAATTTAAAGACGAGTTGGACGCTGTGTGTAGTAACTCTCTCCATATATTACCACTTACCGTACTTATTTAAATTTTAACTCAGAGTAGCTACTTTTTTTATTAACTTGTAGTGTGAACTAATTCCTAAAGGTACACTCATCCTTCTCACCCCCACCAGCTGTTAATCAAATGGACTTTACATTTTTTTGAAAACATGTTATTTAGGATGGCTGTTCTAGAAATACTCTTTTAAAAACGTCTTAGTAATAATCGCCAGTTTTTAGTGAGTTAACCTCCTAGTTTCCTTTGATACCTTCATGGCCTGGTTTATGGCATGCGATATCAGCTCGTTACAGGCCTCAACCCTAAACCTCAAAACAACCCAAATCAATACTAAGATTCATACTCACCATAATTATTATTGAATGGGTTCATAAGACAAGCAGGTGTGAGTTATCTGCTTGTTTTAATCTGTTTGGCAGTCGTAATAATATTGTAATTTTCATTAAAGTTGCTTAAATTCTGTTATAAAACGTTATAATAGTGTTTTATAACTAATCAAAGAATAATTTATTAACATTCACCCATACTTAATAATACAACATTTAAGTGTTCACTATCTCTAGATATATTGGCACTGTAATGTCAGTTATATTAACTGTTAAAAGTGTTCACTTAAACAAAAAACATTGGAATGAAACGCTGGTACAAAATAAATTTCACAGCAGTTGAGTATTGTACGTATTTAAATACTTTTAATACTTTTACCTTCAACAATATTTTCAATAAAATACAAATAAACAGGACTTTTTAATAATACTGTAGCGATATGAAGAGTTCACATTACTCATTTCACATTGCCACTAAGACACTGAGCTGTATTAAGACTAGGTTACTACATAGACTCTTTTAAGCCTACCAATTATTTAAAACTTATCACATCTTTCACTTTGCCGTCTTTACCATAATGTTTTGATTGGTATACAAAGGATTTGGGAATAGTTTTCCATAGTATCCTATGTAACAGAGGAGTAGAAGTCGACCATCACTCATTTGCACCACACCCCATTAGGTACATGACATGCTGAATTTGTTTTGCACTCTGTCCCAAAACAACATCAGATTGATGTCAACATCATCATCTTATACTGCACAACGGACGCAAGATCTGGTCGTCTCAAAGCTCTCGAGGTTTGGTAGGTTCAAGAATCTTACTGTTTCTTAGTGTTATCAGTCTAGAGTTTACACAGGTAGCTTTATAAGTATAAGATGAATTGTATAAGATGAAAAGCGCAGCTGCATAAAATCTGTTGTGTTTAATATACTATTAGGAAAACAGTAATATCCTTATCTTCCATAATGATTGTATTAGTATAATCAGACAAAAACATATTGATTCATAAAACGTATTTTAGATTATCATCAAAGCCATTTTATGTCACCTGACTTTCTATCATGATGACAGAAAAAGCTGGTACGAAAAGTCCAAAGACGTCCTCAGCCGGTACAGAATTAATGAATTTTATGTTTTTTCAGGTGAGTTAAAATTATACTAACAAATAGTACAGTATTTGAATCCATTGACAAAACTTCAAGTTAGAAATTTCCCAATCGGCCTAAATTTGACCTGATGAAATAAACAACTTGTTCACGGTTCATTTAGAGCCATTTCATGAAATGCTACATCGGATGCTAGGAGTAATTTCTACTGCTGTCAAAATCCATGTGAAATGAAATGAAATTAAATGAAAAATGTCTTTATTAGAGGCGAAGTTAGGACTATAAAGTCCTCTCTACCACTTAACCTCGTAAAAAATTAAACTAACATACATATACATGTATAACTAAAAATAAATCTATTTATTTACCTTATACATTAAAAGAATCTTAGCTTTAAAATAATAAAAAACAACATCTATAATTAATGTAACTTTATAAATATTTACAAAACTATAATAAGACATACACGCATGCATTCATTCAACTTGCATTCAGTTGCCCTAAGTAACACATTCCAAAGCCGCCAACCGCTATACCCCCTGAGCCCCCAGCATCAAGGCCCTGACCTCCATGTGCATAAGAAAATGAAAAATTAGCAGCGTAAGCCTCCTCAAAATTCTGAAAAATCCCAAAAGAAGTAAAAATGGCATGGAACAAACCATTTAAAGCAAACCTGCCAAGGCAGAGTGTAATGATTGACCACCAAGCGGTCCCCAATCCACCATCACAGTAACAGAGGGAATATATTTGCCAAGGAGTTACTTTGCAAGTCTGCTCGCCAGAACACGTGTGTCTTTTATGTAAAACATATTTGGCAATTCTGCCACTTATTACAAATCACAGGAACACGATATATGTCATATAAGGATGAATTTTATAAAGAAGAGTATTGCTTCCCTTAGACGATGGATCACTAACAGGGCCGACTGATAATCTTGATAATCTTGGAAGGATGATATAAACATACAGTGGCTCAACTCAGCTTTCCTATGCTAAGATAATCTACAGTTAAGCTCGATTTACGTACCAACAAACAACTTTGTTATTACGAGGGCTGAGAAGATATCTTACAGAAGCACAAAGAGATCCACAGATCCAAATGTTGTATAGTAAACTGAAAAAGTAAAGATTTTTTATTGTTTACATTTATAATTTAAGTGTGCTAGATAATGATCCTTCAGAAATAGTTGGCCTTTATTAAAATTCAAAACCTCGTTTCTTGTGACCGATGACCACATCAATCCGACTGCACCAAATCATCCTACTTTAAACACCCACTCTATAAATAATACTATAAAAGTTGAATTTTTTACCATCATTATAGCGTATTTTTAACATAGTTTAGCATTGAAAACCCCTTTTAAGATTCCTTTTTAGAGGGTTCTTGTAAGAAAGTATTTTACATGATAATGCTACTTTCCGAAAACTATAAATGCAAAGTTAAGCTTTTAGTTAGGTTCTCAGTACCTCCCTCATTAACCCTTCTGTGTATCAAGTTTGTTTTTGACGATGGAAGGATTGTGATAAAAACAGGAATTTTTCGGACATACGCCATAGTTCAGTGATACAAAAACATCAGTAACACTACTTTTCGAGATCTGCAGTCTGATCTTCCTTCTTTAATCTTGTAAAACTCTTCATCCTAATATATTAATACAAGCTAATTCTTTTTAATACTCTGAAAGAGTATATTAGAATTGCTCTCTTGTTTAAAGACATTCTATTTTCACAAACACCTTAGTCATATTTAATTAAGTGTAGCAATAATACTATAGCTACTTATTGGTTTGTAGCTATTTTTACTGCCGCAAAAAATAGACAAAAAATTATAACCATTTCAAATTTCTAAAATTTCAATTTAAATAGTTCATATTTTACATACGAGGCCAATCAAAATTCGGTTTGAAAAAATAAATTTATCAATAAGAGGTGAAAACCGTATGTTACAAATCAAATGAGGAATGCTTTTGTGTGCCCGCGCCGCACCGCACCGATTCAGTTATGTATAACCCTCAACGAACTATGTATGAATTGTACGTATGTATTGTTTAGTTATGTATTCAAAACTATGTCCCGCTCAACCCTGTCATTTGCTTGCCTGCCCACGAAGCCAGGGATAACTATCAATATTATTTCGGTTTTTTTTTTGAGGAGGTCTTCACTTTTAAGAGAATTGCCATGGGTACTTTAACTGGCCTTGATAACCACGTCCGAATAGTTCCATGTTTTTATTTACGATTCCCTTATACCGTACTAAACGTAAGTTGCGATCGAACGCCTTCTTATTCTGTGCAAAAAATCCCCGTAATCCCTTAGGAACTGTGAATTAGTTCAGGTCTTGAAGTTGTCGTAATACCTAATGATCTATCAACTTAGATTGCAGATAATCTAATAGTAAAGCACTTGTTTAGGCAAGATTGGATATGGATAGACGGTTTCAAAACTGCAGGGATAAGAACCAACTTGTCCTGAGGCTCATGAATCCTTTGATGGTCCAAATGTCCGAAATAAATAATGTGAGATTATCAACACTTAATCAAATATTTTATCCTTTAATAGCTAGATACTATAAAATTTGTTATTTTGTGAGATAATTCAATATCAAATGGCCTAAGATAGTTTCAATATTTTAATGCATTTCGTTCGTTTTAGTCGACTATTATAGCTACTATATAAGATAAATAGTTTATTTTTAAACAACTATTAACCATGTGCAATTTTTCTACTCAGTCGACTGAATGATAACATTAAAATTAATCGAGACTTTTAAATGTATGTGTAATGTATGTATGTATGTGTGAATTGTGACTCGTCACCACCTAGAAGCACGTATAGAGAACACGTGAATGAACTTAAAGCAAAACGTTATTGTAATCAGTGAAAATTAAAATCTCTATATAATTACAGAACGTGCTTGCCATATGAACAGTTGGCTGACACGGAAGCAGACCCACACACACACACATTGGTGATCCATACCAGTCTGCTTATTCCTCTCCTCTTGCTGTTTTATCTCGATATTTTAATTAATATCCAAACCTTCTACATATAATAAATATACTTATTTTTTCTAAAATACATTTGAAATCTTGAAATATAATTTTCTAAATTCACATCTAAACCCTACAAAGAAAAAGTGTAATGTGGGTTATACGTTGTTATACATAAAGAGTTATAATGTTGGTGGAGGAACTTCAATAGCATTTCCAAAATTCTGCACTTAAATTATTTGTTTGACGGTAGATGGTTTTCAAGGATAACAGGATTTCGGAAATTTTCCCTCGCTATATGTTACATAAATACAACTCTACAATTCGAGGATTAAAATATATTCCCTTCCTGGAGTGTAAAAACTTAATATTAAACATGTACTTAAAACCTACAACGTGTAACAATGGACTTCCGGTATAATGGTGACGGGACATCAACGGCTTTCAAGTCCAGACAGAGGAAAATTAACCCAGAAAATGAATTGTAACTGCACATAATTAAAGAGCACAAATAATGCGTCACATCGGCAAAAACGTAAGTAGAACACTAACGAGATTGCTCATCCCATATTTAATATTGAATTTTTTTAATAAACGTTCAGTACTTCTTCAACCACCGCATTATGCATGCACAAATGCAAGGGAAATATGGGAGACCGTTCTAAAACTATTATAGCTTCTATAACCGTTTAGAAGCGTGATACTTAATGCTCATCTTTAATGTGATTCATAATGTGATATATATATATATATATATATATATATATATATATATATATACAAGGTGGTTGAAAAGTCTGGGTACGGCTTAATATTTTACAAACCATAGCAGATAACATCATTCTATAAAATTTGCACAGTGTCATACGGCTATGTAAACAATTTTTCCTTGCTATTACCATGACATGCCAGCCATGGGGGGACGGCCCACAGAGGAAAACATGGAAATCTTAAATTAAAGAAGCATGGGTCGAGTGATACCTCATTTGAAAGAGCTCACTTAGTAGAGTTGAATGCCACAAATCGCATCTCAAAAGGTTTATCCAATCAGAAGTGGCGGGTTGTTTTAATTACACATTGTGAAGTACATTATGCGCTGCCATTTCTGACTGGATCATCGTATTCTAATGCGGTAGGCGACGTTTCACTCTACTAACCGGTGTGTTTTCACTGACTTTTTTTAATTAGCGTGTTATGTCATAAATTTATAACACAATAAATAAAACTAAAATGAATTCGTCGTCTTTATGTTTATGAATTAACATAGTTACACACTAGCAATGCTATTTTATTCACTATGTGAAAATACATTAGAAAGTGACATCATCCATGAATGGAAACTTTTACAATAGTAAACATCCAAGTTCCTCTTAAATAAATTAGTTTAAACATTTAAAAATGTTAAAGTGGATAATATCAATACTTAAGTTTTACCATTGTACTTTGTTGGTGAAATAGTTAACTTACCACTTAATTTGAATTAAATGTTTTTGTTATTTTTTATAAATACTAATCAGTGAAACCATTGGTTAGTAGAGTGAAACGTCGCCTACCGCATTAGAATACGATGATCCAGTCAGAAATGGCAGCGCATAATGTACTTCACAATGTGTAACTAAAACAACCCGCCATTTCTGATTGGATAAACCTTTTGAGATGCGGTTTGTGGCATTCAACTCTACTAAGTGAGCTCTTTCAAATGAGGTATCACTCGACCCATGCTTTAATTTAAGATTTCTATGTTTTCCTCTGTGGGCCGTCCCCCCATGGTTGGTGTGTCATGGTAACAGCAAGGAAAAATAGTTTACAAGGCCATATGACACTGTGCAAAGTTTATAGATGTTATCTGCTATGGTTTGTAAAATATTAAGCCGTACCCAGACTTTTCAAACACCTTGTGTAAATGATACGTGGTGGGATTTGTATTTTGCCAAACCATTACACTGGAACTTTATATTTTTTTATTACTATGTGTATTGTTTATCTGAAGAGCTGTACCATACTGGGATCATCGTTTGTTAGATAAAAAAACCCACATGTTTGTAGTTGTGTGTTATAAAAAACAGGCTTTCTTTGTATCACATTTCAGACGGATTTTACAACACGCTGACTAAACATCTACTGCACATGTACAGATGTACAGGTGATTATCATAACACGCTGGCCAAAAATTTCTGTACATGTTTCAAATGATTTTGTATACTGGTGTGTATACCGAATAAAACTAGTTTATTCAGATCTCAGATGATTTTAGCAATACGCTAGATAAAACATGTATACAAATTTCAAATTATTTTCCCAATACGCTACTTAAATCATCTATACAGACCTCAGGTAATTTTCATAACAGGCTGGCCAAGACATATATTTATATCTTAGTTGATTAAAAATACGCTTACAAAACCTGTATTAGATTTCAGGTCATTTCCTCCCTCATGTTATAGTAATGATCTTTGCATAACTTGTGACAAATATTTGTAAATAACTCACCAACTGTCTAAAATTATGGAATATCTGAATCTAGACTTAAAAATCAGTTATTAACGAAAGGGTAGACCTCATAACACAGTAAAGTGGAGGAATCCACAATAATAGAGGATAATTTGGCAAGTAGTGTTTTTCATTTTTTTGTGGTGAAAGAGTGCAAAAAACCACTAACGTAAAAGGTTGGTGGTGGTGAGAGTACTAAAATAAATTGTATTATACTATTTAAAAACAATAAAATATTGCTTTCTCTGATTGATAACTGGGCAGACTCGAAACCACAGTGACCAATAGAAACGGGCGAAAACCTTGACGGTAATTTCTCATACATAGCTTAGATATAATCAAACACATTAAAGTTTCATTAACTGGTAATAACAATATCTGTATAAATGTGAAACTGGACGTATAAGAGCAGCAACTGTTACAAGTTTTCGGATCAGTATATCAAATAAGCTATTAGTATATTAGTAGCACCTTAACCATTAATGTTATTAGTTATTAAGTGTGTTTAAAATGCAATTTACACTGTGTATTAAATAGTAGACAGTTGATCTATCTTCATACGTAAATTTAAACAGAAACTACGATTAAGTGTATGTATAACTTGTGTTCATTGAAATATAAAATTGTGGACTTAATTGATACGTACGGGAGGGCACTAAAGTAATGTAAAATTACTAATTTTATCTTTGACTCAAGGTGCAAACTGAAATATAACAGACATTTGTACACGTATTTGGCTCTTTGACAAAGTAGATACATCTGCTACAAGAAGGAGTAGACTGGCACGTTTGTCAATAAAATCAAGTTAATTAAAGTGTTAAAACTGGCAAACGTAAGAAATATGTAACATGCTACACAGTCGTTGCTACTACTCAACACTTTCTCGTTACCTTCGCTACCGTGCGTCCGTTTGTCATATTAAACCTTTTATTTCTAAGAATAGATTTTTATAATATCTGGTAACCATTGTTAGCTTGAATTAACTGTAGATAAAATCATGGAACTCTTTACAACTTATTGTAAATTATAAAATACATTTTTATTTTCTTTTCTGACATTTTTACTAGAGGTCATTTTGAGCTTTCTTTATCAAAAGTAAGCTCGCAAAAGGGATTTAATAAGAGGCACATGCAAGATATTGCGGAGGATTAAATTATAATAATCTTTATTCATTTGATAATCACAACAAAACTATAGGAATATAATAACGTAAATAAATCTATTTAGATTTAGTTTTGTAAAATTTATATTGTTATCGTCACTTAAATCAAAAGTTGCATAGCAGCATGTATTTACTTCTTATATAAAAGAAGCCGTGGTGAGGCACGAATATTCAAGAAAAATTTCAACCGAATAATTATTCGGTTGAACTTTTTCTTTTATATTGTTTTAGGCAATATAAAATATAGAAAAAAGAATAATACTATTGGAATATCAGGGTAAAAAGCAAATAAAATTCGATATATGTTCATATATCAAAGCTGGATTAACAATTGATAAACTTCCATATTATATACATACTTTACGTGCATCAGATCAAATGTCCAAAGGACGAACGCTGTCAGCCCCCAAAACGAGCCGTTGGAGTTTTTAAAGCTAGCAATTAGGAAGCATCTAAATATCCTTCAAACAACTGTGTCTGGCTAGACAATTGCAGATACATAACAATGACAATCAGCCGCATCTGGTAAAACACTAAATAAACTCTTTATAATTGTGTTTAAAGAGGGCAGTAACATTTTCAAACGTGTTATTAGTTCTTGTTCAAAAGTGTTATCTTATTCAGTGTTGTGTACTATAAATTGTAATAATTTTATGAAAAGGAAAATACATTTAAATTTCCAGGAAACTATCTGTATTCATAAGTCAAGCTTGGTATTCATACACCCCTTTCTGTCCCCCTTTGCTTACCTAACACTGCCTGTAAATTCAGTTATTTACACAGCCAAGTAAATAACTGATATATATATATATATATATATATATATATATATATATATATATATATATATATGTATGTATATATATATATGTATATATATATATGTGTATATATATGTATATATATATATTCAGTTACATGTATATGTATATATATGCACATTATTATCAGTCGAAAAGCATCAGCTATTTTGACGTGTTTCTTGCTCCCGGTTTGTGCAAGCGTACATTTATAGTTGTGCTCGCTTATACGTTGCCGGATTTCTTAGAAAAATTACATACGGAATTGTTAAATAATTAATTTTTTATAACTATACTGGGTTTCTGTAATTTCACTTTTTAAACGTTTTAACAGGAGCCATTTTGGTTGTATTTAATATAGCGTAATTATTTTTTTGCCTTTCCCTCTTATTTATCATAACCTATGAGCAAAAGTTTGGTAACTAGTAAAGCTTTACTAGTTCTAGGGATAATATTGTGTATAACAATCACAAACTGGCGCCAAGCGGCCAAACATTTCTCAACCTACGTTTATATGACATTGTTTGTTTGAAATCATGATTACTATCAGGTACAGAAGTTCGTGATACCTTTTTATGGACATCCAGTATACATATTTATGTGTGTGTTTTAATATTTTAAAAGTGTTACTAAACATTACATATATCATTTGATTATTTTCAATAACAAAAACAAATGAACGTGTTTACTATGTACTCGGTTTGCTAAGCGATAATGATAGACGTGAAGTAGACGGTCGACCTGTGTTAACTACGCTTTTGCATCTGGCAAGAAATTGCGCAAATTTTGTGTCTGACTGAGAAAAATTGCTAGTCTAAACTGACCCGCGAAATCCGCGAGCGGTTACGCGACTATTGTCGGACAGCTGTACGCAGAACTGAAGATCAATTTCAGCGAATTAAACTTCTATGAAACATTTTAGAGATTACTGTTGTGTGTACACAGTTATAAAAACTTATAATATACAGGTACATTCACAAGTAACAATCCAAAGATAAGTATAGCGTGGCTGAAATGTTTGCCTTAAAAAAGTTCTACTAGATAAGATACTTACTGTATACATATGATAATTTTGCTATTGTTCTTGATGAATAGTGGGGAATCCTTTCTAGAAATTAGTACTGATTTATGAGGGAAAACTAATAGAAATGTCAAATAACCAATCAACTTACAAACGTTACTTTACATTTAATTTTATTCCTCTGTAGTGATTTATTTTTAATATTACTCCAAGCAGACATGTTCTTTATATTTTCTGTTTACTGTAAACTTTCTGGGAACAATAAACTACATGAACCAAGCAATATGCATCGCTTATGTCAACACCTGCTAACACTGTATTGATACAAACATTGTCTCTTTTAAAAAGATCAAACATTTTTAGCACAGAGATCGCGACCTAACACTTATTGCAATGCACAATAAATTGCAATACTCATACATTCGTTCATTGGCCGGTCAATAAATAATTTAATTGGCAGCTTCTATATGTAAACGTACCTTCCACACGAAAAGAGACCTAACTTTAACCTAACTGAATTTTTAAAACGATTGCCTAATCAGAAAATTCAACCGTTTCGTTATCAGTTCCTTAATATTACATGGTAATATATATGTTATTATATTGTGTTCGAATGCTTCTCTGCTATATTTACCTTGGACAATAATCATTTGTTAGAATGTTAGCTGTGGATTTTTAAAGTGATGTTATAATAGTAAATGTTCTAATTATTTATGTGTTAGTTTCAGATCCGTGATCTCATAGGGGGTGAGTGTTTGAAAATATTACAAAATTATTAAAATACAATTAAATGTAATGTGTTAATATGGTTACTATTAAAATTAACGGTTAAGCTTATTTATATTAATGTACTATTTTAAATAAACACAATGGTTATATTATTAAAAATATAAAAAAGCCTACAACAGCAAACTAAATAAAACACCAATCTTCACTTAATTTAATTTACTGAACTGGGAGTATAATTTATGCTGTGGTACTCCCGACTATGATTTTAATTTTTATTCACTTCAAGAACAATAAAGTATTTTCTCACTTAATCCGTATACACCCCATAGCTTTTGGAACGCTATACTTCATTTTGTAGCTATGAAACATCCTTTTCAACAACTAATAAAGTCTAATATTATATTCACTTATTCAAGTTATATCCCCTATCCTTCCCCTCGTGGGTTCTCATTTTGTTCCTAATTGCATATCATGGTAAAAATCACATGCTACATTTATTCACATTTTGTGAATTTATTCACCTCAGAGACGAATAAGGTTTTTCGAGGTATGCACATGAACAATGATGATGGAACACAGTATTTACCCTAATTTGTTATATTCACCTAACTCTCACAACGTGGAATATGTGGACGAACTATCTAGCCCCGTACAGCCCTGCAGCTCTGGTGGTTTCACTTCGCCTACTGGTTTCACTATGCGTTACTTCCTTGTAGGCGAAGTGAAACCACCAGAGCTGCAGGGGCTGTACGAGGCTAGATAATTCGTCCACATATTCCACATTGTGAGAGTTAGGTGAATATAACAAATTAGGGTAAATACTATGTTCCAGCATCATACATTTCCGCCTCTCGTGTTCGTTTATGTTGCTGGCAATGTAAAACAGTTACAATAGTATTAATTAGTAATTTATAGTTAAAATAATAATTATAAATTAATCATATTAAGTAGGATATATCGTTTCAGTAAGAAAAGAAATATTTCAGTATCCATGGTTTGTGTACAAATAAGTCTTTTTATCCCGTAAATATGTTCCCAGCCACATTATACACCGTATGGTCAGGAATGCTGATAAATCGAAAGTAAGCATTTTATGTCATCCTTATTTACCGGCAACGATTTAAACATTGCAGATAGATGTAAACTGGATATGTCTACATCATGAAACTTTTTTTGTAAATCCGGATCAAAAATATGAAACAAGACTAAATAATTCTGAAACGTACGTTATAACGTTTTAAACATATCAAGTAACAAGATATTATAGATAATTAAAAATATTTTTTCCGTTCTTAGGATCATAGGTACTCGATCACAGGATAAAGTTGACTAGATTTGATAAGTTCACATAGTTGTAGTCCATTGAAGAGTTTAGTTGACCAGAGGATGAAGTAAATCATAGAATTAATTAGAATTTGGACGTTCAAATTTTGAGTTGGCTAACTGCAAGCTCCAAAAATTCAAATGACCATTTAAGAAGCGTAAGTTTTAAAGACAATAAATCAAGGATGTGCTCTAGTACTAAGTGAAGTAATAAAGGCATCGCCCACTAAATTATCTTTAGGATCATCACACCCTATTTCAATATTTAAATAATTAACATTATTATTATGCACTTCTTTGTTCCAAATGCCATTGAGCCATAAACACAATTATTCTTGCCATCGTACTTGTGAATACACAATCCAATGACAATTACCTCGCATATCTCTATTCCGCTAATGACACTACTTTCTACACCATTTTATTAAATTTTAATATTTTCCTTTATAATGTACGAAATGGTGGTACAAGGAGAACCATTAGATAGTACTTTTTTATCATTTCTAATAATTGATGCTTAAATCCGCATCTCAATGAATTGTGTTTGTCAAGCTATCAAAACACCGAGCGGTAAATTTGGCATATCAGTTAATTAATTATGACCCTCTTACATGTTGTAAATCCTTAAACTTTACAACTTTGGCCTAACATTTAAAAGTATTTACTTCGGTGTGAATCCCTAATTCACCATTATAAAGCTTCCATTAATTCCGTTTTTTAACTCTCCTAGTTTATATTCCCTGTATACACTAGTTTTAAAAATCCGCAGTAAAAGTAGAGGAGTTTACTTTCTATGTTGAAAAAATTCCAAACTGTTCGTTTTAGTGTGATTTGGGTTTTTTGCAGTCAGAACTTGTGCGGCGATAGATATTTAAACCGTAAGTGACAATCATTTGAGATAAAATACACAAGATATAGTGGAACACATGTGTAGGTAAGCCTGTTACATGTCGTATCGCAGCTGTCAGCTTCTCGCGAGTCGGAATCAGACCTACCGACTACTCTGGCAAAACATAAATAGTAAACCCGTTATAGGCTATCACCCCATAGTATCACCGTTATATTCGTCGAGTTTTATTGAACCTGACTGCCTTCAAGGGCAAAGTGACAATCTATACCAATTTTCTAAAATGTAATAAAACTTACTCCACGCACAGAAAATAAATGTAAGCCCAATTAATTAATTACCTATTAAAAATTGTTAGCATTTATAACGTCATTGTTGTTGGTAATTTTAAGTAAACGCATAATTATTGGGGACATCGAGAATAAAAAAAATTAAATAATAATACGAAATACTAAATAAACTTGTGGACATCACATAAAAAGCACTGAAACATTATTTTGTTACTATTCAAACGCCTTATCGTTATAAATAGCAAAAACTGTTGAAGGCAGTTTAAAAAGCGTTTTCTTTACCAGAGATTGATCAATTACCCCGGAACACCACATTCTTCCAATATGCTGAATTAAATTGCGTGATGACCCTACAACGCTAGTACTATTGAAAAACACGCGCATGCGTTTGTGTATGTCGAACAAAATTTCCAACTCAGAAAAGTAGAATACTTTACATACTTTTTCCATCGAAAAAGCATCGTACTTGGAATAATTTTCTGTTTAATAATTGGTCCTAGGAAGTATCCTGAACCATGGAATGTATTTAAATCATTTTAATGGATTAATACATTTAATCAATTTCCAAATTTGGACGTATCTTTCGTCTTACCTCCCAACCTCTCAGTATGAAATGGATATAAAAATATAACAATCTAATCCACGATAAAATCTTTTATAATTTTCATCTTATTGAGAAATGTTAAAACATAATCCACAAAATCCGAAAGGGCATATACTGTCATGGTGTTTGTTTGTTTGTTTTTACTTTCATAATCAATGGCTTGCTTCTTGGACTCGAGTAAAAATGTGATATCATGCACGTATCGACTCATCACGAAATTTCCGTAAGTATTGGATGAAGTTTTTTTGTGAAAAACTTAACATTTTCTAGAAAATAACGAAATTCTGAATTCAGAACAGTAATATTTTCTGAAAAAAATGACGCGTCTTTGGACGATGTTGTCGATGGGTTGGAAAGACTCTCTATTTCAAAATCAAACCATCAAAAGATATGGAAATCACAGAATTTGTGGAACTGAACTCGTGCGTTCAGTATTTCACTGAACTCAATTTGATAACAAATCAGTCAAGTGTCATAAACGTTTTCCTTCAACAAAATTAATATACAGGGGAACCAGCTGTTATTCTGGATTATTTCATTCTGGAGGAAAACAACTCACAAAGTTCATACAAATGTTACTTGTTAGAGGATTGACCTGAAACGATCATGTTGACAACATGTGTGCTAGAGATTCCTCAGGTATACTCAAAGTTTTCTCAAGTAGAGTTTTTGCTACGTGGCGCAAGGCCAGATAGCAAAACTTTTTTTCCCAAAAATAAGTTAAATTTCCTAAAGCAAAATAAATTCTGTCCAGACCAAAAAAGAAACAGTAAGAACTACAGATGAATTACAGAGAGTCGTTTTGGGGACCTTTGGGATTGCTGACTTTACCTTTCCTGTATACCATGTATGAGGTGAACATGTACTGCAGATCAGGGTACGCCCTGATACAATGGGGCATATGTTGATCAATATGACATTAAAGACAGGGACAACCTTAGAATTTAATAGTTAAGATTGAAGTTGTTTCAAAATATTTAAAACAACAACTTTGGTGTCAGATTAATCAACAAGCTCCTTGAAAATATCAAAAACTGCAATAATCCAAATCAATTTAAAACTCGTTTCAATACGTATGATATACGGAAATGTTGAATATGAGGACAGTGCAAATGTGTTAGAGCGAATTTAAGACATTGCAATTATGACTGTCATGTAATATTCATGTTTGGGTTAACAAATTGACGATTGCGATACATTAGTCTTTAGGATAATTTTATTAAGAGTTATCTCATGGTTACGAACATACAGACTGCCCTTTGATCTTTTGACTCAAAAATCAATAGCGATCTGTCGTAGACTAAGAGGTACTCCTACTTACGCACAGACGGACAGACAACGATACGATTTCCATAAGGCCATGTCGGGTCCTTAATAATAATTGTCAAAAGTTAACAAGTGAAGCACAAAATTAGATCAAACTTATGAGACTTTTAATAAACTATGATTAAGGTAGTATGTAACTTTTTGCATGTTAGTCGTGAATATAATTTTCTTTATTGGAATAGGTTTATATTAAAAAAAGAATTGCAATTAATGAAAAACCTATTATGCATCAAATTATTAGAAGGTACTGTAATTACAACCTCTTTGAAGCTATTGTAATTAAAACATTACAGCTAAAATAAAATATTTTAAATATGTTTTTGGCAAATCTGTTTATAGCAAAAGCAACGTATGGTAAAAAGACAAATTACAAATTTTTTCCATAACTTACAGATTATCAAAGTGCAATCCATTGTTTTCCGGAAAGAGTTGAATTCATTAACATGCCATAGTAAAGTTTCTTCGACACTGAATCTAACAGTTGCATTATGTATTCTCATTATTCATATATTCTCATGGTCAGTTTCATTGTGGATTTGTCTATAGCCCAGGTTCTCGTGTTGTTTGCATCTATTTACTTCTCCATTACTTCGAAACTTTACTTCATTACGCCAGAGAAAGTAATTAATAAAAGCAAATTATCATATTAGAGAATAATAATTAGGGTTAGATTTATACTTTATTGTGAAAGTTGATCAGTGTTTCACGGTCCTGAAATGTATTTGCCGAAAGGTCTAATCTTTACCATTTTAGATTTTTTGTGTTATGAGAATTTTTATATTTTTAACAATTTCTTGTTGACTGATCAAATTTGTTGTGATATATTTAGTGAAGAAAACGACTCTGCAGTAAGCGTTTGACCGCTAAACATTTGATATGGAGGGGTCTGAAAAAGTCATGTGAATATACGAATCTTAAAACGCTAACACTTTTAAACACCCTGTTACGTAAATGACTGAAATCTTTACCCACAATGCGAAGTAAGATAAAATAAAATAACTACGATGAATGGGGCAACATTTATGCCGTCATATTTGTAACTTACAAGTAAGTATAACGCATTGTTAATTGCTTGGTCACTGATTTAAACTTAAAGACACCAACTACGAATAGAACATCTTTTCTACAATGCGCTGTAGTTATTACGAATTTTCATTGCGCAAAAAAGTTCTAAACATTATTTCCTACACTATCATGGACCTACTTTGTATACTATACTGACGGACTTAATATTATAAGCTGAAAGTGTAATTTTGGGTAACTTTGTAGGGATTATACAGAGTTTTTAAAGGATTTAAAGGTGTGAGTCATTTTATTACTGTGTAAAGGAATTTTTAAAATACTCTATATGAAGAGGAACCTTACCAATTAAATTTTGGTTTTACTCAAAGTATTATTAAATTGTCACCAAATGTGTTAATATTAGGCCAATACAGAATCTTATCATACCGTAATTGCAATAATTGTAATAATATTTATTAAATCTGTAGATTACGTTTAGCTGTATTTCCTTCCTGTTCAAATTAACTTGGTAGAGGTTAAAAGGTTAATGGACCCTGGTACATTAGTACGCTTTACATGTGATTACATCAATAGCAATTACTCGGGAACTCTGCGTAGCATAGTGATGGTACTTGAGTTCGCGTGACAGAGTCTAAAACGACAATTATATGCGTCCAAATGCATTGGTCTCATTATCACACCAGTTGCTGGATCAATATGTTTTTGTAATAAATTAAATTTAGGAACATAATCCTCAGCTTAATTGCTGACAAAAAAGGTCTGATAAAAACAATTGTTCATTCTCACAGACTTATGTTTTGTGTCAAATTTCAATTTCATCACTGATTTAAATTTTAATAATAATTTATTTACTCTAATAGAATGTTGTACACAAGTTAATTGAGTCTTTTGTCGTTAATGATTTATTAGTTGTCCAGTGACTTAATTTTAAAACTATATGACTGTTTCAAGTTCGGTTAAATTAAAATAGTTACAAATAACATCGTCTAATGGCTCTCGTTTGGTGTTCAATTTCAAGGGTCAAGATGGCCTTCGGTTTCACTCGACGGTTTTAAAAGTCGCTTCTAGTTATTATCATAGGTAAAGTGGCATATTATTTTCAAGCTCTTAATGATAAGAGACCAAAAATATAAAAGACAGTAAACGTTACAGTAATTTTTTTTAACGTGACAAAAAAGGTATGAGGTTAACAAACAATGGTCTATTAAGCATTCAACCTAATTTCATATTATAGGTTGGAATGATTCTAAAAAGAATCATTCCAATCTCTTTTATGTGTTTTCTTTCTATTTACTCAAAGATCAAAGAAATTACATGCTATTTTAATTATTTTTAAATTTTTTACAAAGTTTGGACGTTTATTTCGGATAGTGGCCGAAAAGCAATGCACTCGCCATGTCGTGGGAACTTTCTTTAACCTACATTGCGTTGTGAGGAACACCTTTTGTCAATTACCGAATCCCGTTTCGAGAGTTATACGTTAGGCAGACTTATATACTAGACATATTCCATTTACCTAACTCAAAGGAATTCAAGTTCTAAAAGTTTACCATTAGTATTATAACTAACAATCTTTTTCTGGTTCATACCATCGAAACGTTGCTTACAAAAATAATTTCTTGAAATATTTCGGCTTCGCTATGGTAAACCATCTCCAGTCAACAGATTTACAGATGTCTGTTAAAGATTACGTTCCACAATATTGCCGATATATAAGAATACAAGTGATTTATATTCTCTCTCAATAATATACAATATATACAAAAGTTCAGATCCAGAAGTGTAGATACTTTCACATCCAGAATAAAATAAAATAAAAATATATTAATATATAAAAAGTAATAAAGGTACGAACATAAGTCAGAAACAGAACTACATAGATTAAAATGTACAAAGCAATGTCGTGCAGGCTTTAATGAGTTTTTAACTTAGATTAATTGAAAAACAAAACAAAATAGTTGATGTGCCATTATAACTTAAGCTAATATTTAGGACATCAAAGGCTATGCCTTTTTTTGGCTCTTTTCATTTTTTTAATGTGTTATATTCCACACATGACGCGGTGTGAAAAGGAAAAATTAGATGTCGGTTATGGCACCGGCCGCGTAACCCTAAGAACTAATAATAGTATCATATTTAACCATAATTTATAATTTCACTCGTTAAGAAGAAGTTAGTACCTAATAAATGTACAAGCGATACATGAATCATAAAATGTTTATGAGTTTTTATTTGAATATATCAGTGTGTCAGTTATATCATGAACTCTTCACCCTTGCCAGACATTCCTATTCTCCTTGCATGGACACAATCTGATTACATAAAATGTATAATATATACAAAATTAACTAATTCAGTATGATCACATGACCAATACACGTTATGTCATTTAATAGGTGACCAACAAGCAAAACTTGAAACCTGTATTACGTTTAGATTAATAAATAAAACATTACAGATTGTTAGCAGTACAGTAGTCATTGTAGTCATTATTTAGAAACTGTTTCTGTTGCGTGGACAAGTATGAACTGCAACATGGATCAAATACATTTTATCACTTAAGAGAAAAGTGTACAACCGAGGGAGGGGGAAGTATACTACATCAAGAGTTAGAGATGTACAGTGATCACGATAATGGAGGCTTAACTGCTGTAATACTTTAGGTAATACATTCAGACATAACGAGGCACATTCTCACCGCGGTCTGCTACACTATTCGTTCCGAACCATAATTGAAGCGTATCGGCTGAATTTGCAAAGTTTTTAATATACAAAATAAATTAATTAAAAATATAAAATGAATGAATGAAAATCTATATAAAATGTAACATAACTTTATTTGAAAAATCAAACAGAAAAGTTTCAGAATCTCTCAAATATCTATAAAATTGATTCTTTCCAGGTTTTCAAAAATCTCTTCTTCATATTTTCTTAAACTCCAAAAATATACGATAATGTGTTTTTTTATTTTAACAATGAATTTTTTAAAACCTTGAATAATAGCTTGATGAATAACCGTTCAAAGTCAACAAAATTTATTTTACAAGCTTACGAACCTTAAAAGATTTATCAAACTTTTATGAAGTAACTACTCTTACGCCAGAGTTTATTTATTTCAATAGTTAAATTAAGTTTATTAATTTAGGTAAACTTAGCAGTTGTGAACTAAATGACCAAAACAAACTGAACAATCTGGGACTCACTATGAACACAAATCTCAAATGGACTGACCACGTTATGAGCTATCGTAGTTGAAGAAGAAAGACTCTTTGCTGACATCCACGGTCTGAAGCGGTTTGCCTTGTACCTGCCATTCAATGTTAATGTGGTATTCATTAGGACACTTTTACCACTGTGACGTCGTGATGAGTTACATGACTATCAACCAATCGCTCAGGCTCCAGCATGCTCAGAACTTTTATGTTACATTTATTTTTATCTAAATCATGAGCACGTTACCATAAAATTACGTTGTAGGAAAATTTAAAGATTAATTGAGTAGTGAAATTTTATAATAATTTTATGGATCGAGATCGAAAATGTATTAATTGCAATATAAAAATCCAAATTCAGTTAGATGTAAAGGAATTATGAAAAGTGTTGTAAATAAAAATGATAAATATAAGTAATTTTAAGAGATGTTTATTCTAATATCATGAGTAATTTCGGGAATAACATGCATTAGAAGCTATTATCATATACTATATACAGTAACTATAATCATATTTACATTGTATTTAAAATATGATAAAAATTGTATTAGATAATAAAGTTGAAACAGTTCCATATAGATATAAAAATTAAGTAATGCATGATATTTTAGAAGATTTAAATAAAATAAGTATCCCTAAATATAAAATATTTAAATGGAATATGAACTGATACACTGTCACAAATGTCGAATAAAAACTAAAAATATGTATTCTAAAATTTTCCAAGTTCAAAATGAATTATCGCAGCAAAATGTTCAAAATGTAAAACTAATAAAAGTTAATTTATAACAAATAATAATTAATAACAAGTAATTATTAAAAAAATATTGGAGAATGAAGAAGATATTGAAACTAGAGAAATTCATGCTCCTGTAAAATAGAAAGTCAAAGAGACAAAATATTATAACTCGTTATAACTTATTACAACCAATTGTTTGTAGGCTTCAGATTTAGTAATAATTTTAAAAGGTTTAGTTCATAATTAAGGATTTAAGTATATGTTAAATGTTATAAATGCATACTCAAAATATGTTTGGTCGAGAGCAATTAAAAGAAAAAACGGAAATGACGTTTCAAACGCGTTGGAGGATATCATAAAAGATGCAGTAAAAGTCAACCATAAAGTTCCCAATCTTTTACATACAGGTAAAATTTTAGAGTAAAAAATAAAAACATTAATTAAGTTTTGAGAAAATATTACATACAAATGTAATATTTTCAGTATTACATACAAATGTAATATTTTCAGTATTACATACAAATATAATACTGAAAATTAAGAACAATCTAGCATTGTAGAAATATATGGCAGAATACAAAATGAGAAGATAAAAGTTCTTTATAAGGTTAATAAAAACTTAAAATAGATTAATGAAAAAGAAAGCCGCAATACCCAATGTGCTAAAAACTCGTTTGAAACGCTTTTTAGCGTCGCAAGCATTTTATAATGTTGCAGAGTTTTTGGCATTTGAATGGGAAATAACCCAATCAGCGGATTTACCTCGGTGCTGTATGTGAAAATTGGCAAATGGCTGAAGGATACATCAATGTTGAATTGTACGTATGAGTATGATCCAAATGTGATAATATTGTAAAAGATTTTAGCTCTGAACTCTAAATGTTGATTTTGCTACACATATAAAAAGGTAAATATTGTGCTATACATGTATGCACGCACGCGTATGTCTATACATTGCTTTTCTAAGATTTTTTCAGACTTCAGAAAAAATATAATAAAGGGCCATGCTGAAAATTACTTTTTAGATATCAAGGAAATTACCTAAATAAAAAGACCGATTGCAACGTAGTATCCATAAACTGAGGCTAAAGTAGCCATGAAAAATCAGCCAACTAGAAAAAAACTTCTCTAGTTTGAATGAAACTGAGATTCCTTAAAGCTCCTACATTTTTAAACTGTGTTACAAACCGTGTAGAACATTTGTGGGATATTTAAACACGTCCAAGTTAAAACCTAAACCTGTTTAAAACGATTAAAATCGCTTACTGATTACTGTTTAATAGTGTGTGTGATTATTTTTTCAACAAATAAACTCTGTAACAGCATGTAGAGTAACTCTCTTTCTCTCTTTTCTAATATAAGGCATTCCCTCGTCACCATTCTTAATACGTTTTCCGGCAAACAAGCAACTTTAAAAGCTTCGTCGAAGTCCTTTCTTTCAACATTTCGTCATTCCTTTTAGAATCCTTGGGGACTCAATATACTTCTCTTCTGAAGATAAATGACAAAATGTTTGTTAAATCATTCTGAAAGCAAAAAATACAATTCACTTTTATTAGTATCAAAGTTTTATGATTTGCAAGTCTTGTAAATAAAGCTCATATCAGAAATAAGACATATCTTACACTAAAATGAATATTGAATTATAAATATGCAACAAATTCAGTATTTGACTTACAAATCTTGTTACTACTGGGGTTCGTAATTTAGGAATTTTTAATATTTATTGAAGGAACTTTTAGATTAAAAACTAAATCCAATGTTACTATATAAGAGTCGGCTGTAGTGAATGAGTCATTCCCCATAAGAACAAGGTTAAACCTCATCCACATTTAAGTTCTTATTTTTCATCGTAGTGTTATAAATGACAAAGGAACGACGTTCCTTTTTAAAAGTACTTATAATACATACTCGTTCAAATGCTGTTTTCTTATTTTGTAAAGTTTATACTTTTAATATTGAATCGAATTACAACAAAAAATATATATTTTTCTGGATAACAATAAAAATATCGCTAAAACTAAAAATCGTTTAGATACGTATATAATTTGTATCTTTAAAAATATACCCTTCCTTATTCTACGATTAAAATTAATATTGTAAAAGTTTTTCAGGTTTACCGTGTTGTTATGGGGCTACAATCGAAGGCCATGATCTTTACAGCCAGTTTTTAAGTCACAAAGAATATCTTTATTTAAGAATTTTGATAATAACTACTGAGAAACGGGTACTGGCATTATTACAGGACTATATAGTAATGCGTCGCGAATATAATGAGCATCTATGTATAAACAAAACATTTATGTAGACTATTATGTTTGTAATTTTATTTCATTACATTTTCTAGTAATGATAAATTGAAAATTTCAGTTTTATCTAGTGACGACCAAACAACATATACAGGTCTTTTATTAAAACCTTATATTCACTGTTGAACTATAGTTCCAACAAACACTGCCCATTTGTTACAATTGATTTTTAATTGCCTTTTTGTAAATCACCATCTAATATGGAAATAAAATTACAGACTCTTCTATACGTTACAGCTAAAACGCAATTAAGTCCATTGTGGTCCATTGTTTCAACGATCTAACATTCAGGATGAATCTAGGTTTTTATATTACATATATGGAATTATATTATATATATGGAATACGCTGTAATGTCTACATAAGTCATAAACAATGCCACACACATCAAAGGTGTTAAGCTGGTAGTGCTACGAGGGTTCTGGAAATGCACTAATCATTGCTGACTATCAAATTCCGATCTGTCTCTGGGCATTTTCATCGTGTTTGGGAAACGCTCTAATATCTTGGAACACTTTTCGGCGTTAATGAATCTGCAAGAGGAATAGTCTACTTTATTAATTCCGTGATATCTCCATAGTGACTAATAATAAGGCTTGAAATGTGTCGATAATAATACAATATTTAACAGCTTTAATATTTAATTTGTTGGTATTATGTTACCTACATAAATTAGCTAGTACATAAAATATTTTTTCGTAATTGAGTTATTCATAAGTTTCTCAAAACCCTGGAGGCTTCATAACAAAATATTCTTTTCCGAAACTTGCACCTTGCGGTCATGGATAAATAAAAGAGCCTGTCATGTCGCCCTCCTTCAATTTATGTCCTCCCGTTATCTGATGTATGTCTTGTAAATATGTATCCATTTTACCTTATGTTTTATAAGGGAAGATTTGCTTAAGGCACCAAATAAGCAAGCACATCCCATAAACAAATGCTTCTATAAAATGAATTATTTGACATTCAGCTAAGCTGTGGTGTTAATTTTCACTTAGCCTATCGTAAATAGTAAAATGACACATACTGCTTAAAACTTTATATCCCTTAATGTTGGTTACGAAATTCAATTTTCTATTTACTTTTACAAGTTGAAATTATTTTTGTATGCTTTCAAATGCAATGCTTTTCCCTGCAGTCTTATATTACATTTCTATTTAAGTACATTATTACATCGATAGCTAGAAGACCTATACATTTTTATAAGTGTTTCTCTCAAAGTAGTTTCTGCAAAGTAGCAATGTTCTAGTCTTCCTAAGATTTTCAGACAAAAGATAATTTTCGACAAATGGAAACAAATACTACTACGCATAATCGAGAAAAATTCTAATGATTGTAGTTTTCTAGTTTAAAGTAGGAGTATCTTCTAAACATTTTGCTGTTGGCAGAACAGTAATTTGGTGAGGTAAACGTTACGTACGAGGGCAAATCAAATATAAACGGTAATTTTGCTGTTGACTGTACCAAACATGTTTGGACGTGATGCGGCTGTGGGTGATTGTCGTTTTGCTTAATAGGAGTGGGGGGAACTGCTTGCTTCACACTAGCGTTGTTTTCTACCTTCAGTACAGCCATGACCAAGCGAGAGGTACATCCATCTGTTGCGCAACGCATCGTCATAACATTTTTAACAAATGAAGGTGTTAAGCCTTCGGAAATTTTTACTCGTTTGCAGGCACAGTTTGGGGACACTACTCTGTCTCAAAATCGAGTGTGTACGTGGGCCAGAGAATTTAGGGATGGCCGAGAACGTGTTTGAAAACGAAAGTCACGGTCGACGCCCAAGGTCAAGTCTTACAGATGACAACATTAGTGCGGTTCGACAGCTTATTGAAGGTGATCGCCGGTTAACTGTTCAAGAAATCTCGTCGGATATTGGTATCAGCTACGGGAGTGTTCAGTCTGCAATCACAGACCACCTTGGCTTCAGAAAAATTAGTGCTCGCTGGGTTCTGAGGTTGTTGACCGGAAATCAAAAACAGGTCAGGTCGGAGATTGCTGGGAGACTTCTGCAACGATTTCAAGAAGAAGGTGAAGATTTTTTGAGGCGCATCGTCACATGTGATGAGACGTGGGTCCACCATTACACTCCCAAATCGAAAATGGCAAGTAAGGAGTGACGAAGGAAGGATGAAGGCTGCCCAGTGAAAGCCAAAACTCGTCTCTCAGCCGGAAAAGTTCTTGCAACAATTTTTGTTGACTCACGGGGAGTTCTACTCATTGATTTTCTTCACGATCAATGAACAGTGAATGCGGCTTACTACTGCCAGGTGCTACAGTCAGCAAAAACCAGTTACCGGAACAAAAGACGAGGTGTGCCCATTAGAGATGTCATCCTTCTCCATGACAACGCAAGGCCTCACACCGCATTGTTGACAAGGGATAAATTGGAAGAAATGGGCTGGGAAACTCTCGAACACCCTCCTTACGGTCCAGACCTGTCCCCTTGTGACTATTTTTTGTTTGCGCCCCTGAAAGAATCACGTGGAGGAAAACGATTTGAAAACAATGAAGACGTCGAAAAGCACGTGCGCGATTGGTTAACAACTCGCCCTCAATCTTTTTATGAACAGGGAATATTCAAGCTTCCAAATCAGTGGCAGAAGGGTGTAGATAATGCAGGAGACTACATTGAAAAATGTTGAAGGTATAGTTTTCTGTATAATATTATTCAATAAATATAATTTTGAAAATTACTGTTTATATTTGATTTGCCCTCGTATAAATGCACGACAAAAATGTTGCCTCTTAAATAGGTGCACTCTATACCTTGTGTTTTAAATTGGTAAATACTCATAACGAAGTATTAATTTCTCATTACCTATGAAACGTTGAAGAAGAAAACCTAATTATATTTTGCAATACCTATATGCATTATTTCAGAGAAGTATCCTAGCAATCTTTCAAAATCATGGACACGTCCGAATTAACTGAAATTGTAACTCTTCAGCTATAAATTAAATCGGTCCTTATATTCAGTAGAACTAAAGGACTTTTTAATACTGTCATAATAATGTCATAAAATAAAGACCGTGTGTCTGAAAGCTACTTATCGCATCGAACAACCCGTGGCGGTTGAACGAAGGAGATATTCCACAGACCCACTTTAAAAAAACCAATTGGATTATTTCTCAATTTCGTTTCAAAAAATATCTCAAATATATAATTCTTGTCGAATTAGAGTAGATAAAAACAGGCTTCATTGTGAAAATCAAAATATGTGAAATCAAAATATGGTATCGTCGAAAAAAATATACAAGATCGTTTAATGAAGAAAAGTAAGACGAAACATCATTTACCTCTCATAAATGCCCAGATACCGAGGGAGTGACTCGGATACATAGCGTCATGGCTAATACCATAGCCACAGTATATTTTTCAATGTCTCCCAGTGTTTCAGATCGAAGCGTGTTCTATACCCTCTAGATATTTACTGCTAGCGTACATTTTACTGGATTTTTATGAAGTAAAATCCAGTAAAATAGATTATCATAAATAAATAAATTGGCTGTTATAATAAATTTGAACCGCAGGATTGGCCCCGAATTAGTTAATGAATCGAACGAAGCAACAGGTGTTTTTAATTCTTGAATCTAATGAACGAACAATGTCATACAAAATGTTTCGAGTTAAACTTCCGACATTCATTAGACTCGATAGATACAAATTCTGTGATTGTTGTTACATAATTATTGCTACCTTTTCATAGTAACAAGTTGATACACGAAGATTTGAGAACTGTTATGTGTTTTTATATCAGAAATACGTCAATACGTAATATGAAAACTGAACAGTTATAAAAGCAAGAAACTCAGATCTGGGTACTCCCAAGTGAAGTGAAACAACGAAGAAATTGTGTTCCCATCACCGAAAAACCAAACTCCAAGATTACAATGAAATGGAACACAAACAGACTCAGCCCGACACAACCACGCACCTGCTGCCTGTAGTAATTATACGTTTCGGTTTTTTGTAACACAACGATGACAAATGTTCATAATAGTTCCTATATTATTTAGAATTATTTTCTAGACATAAGTACCTACTAATAACTTGGCATTTTAAATTGTTTTACTTCAATATATACCGTTTCAGATCAAACTAGCACAGCCCTCCTCCTCTAGCATTACTTCCCTCTTAAAGGATTAGTAATGAAAGAGTATGTTAACCTGTAAGTTCTTTATTAACGACGGATAATTTGAAAGTATAACAAATTTAAGGACATCTGCCACCGATATATGTTATAAAACCGTTGGTATCTGCTCGTGCTGTCTTTTTCAGGTCTAAAGCTCGAACACAATCGTGAAAAGATTTGTGAAACTAAAACTGTTTATAACATTCGCGAAATCAAGCGTCTACTCGTATTGATGGCGTAATAATTTGGTTTCTAATGTTAAATAAATGTTAATTGTGAAACTTAATCAGATTATATAAATTAAAGAAAACATAGCAATACAAGACTGACTCACGTGATTCCTTGGAACTCAGAATAGATTTGTGAAAAAATAGGGCCCAAGGCGTTTGTCTACTTCCCCATCCCTTCCACTCATTCCTTTCTTTTGAATGTTTTACAGTAGACAAGCCTCGGCACTCAGCTGTGCCGTTAGGCTGTGCCGTTAGGCTGTGCAGTAATGAAATTTAAATTTTCTGCTCAATCTCCACTAACCTGCAGTGTATGTGCAGTTGTAGTGGAGCATCTTTGTTGTTGTGGTACATTTGTAAATTGTGCCTTGTGTTTCCTCTGTCTCTGTGTTGCGTCTCAGGTAAATTTTTATTTTATTATCATACAAACTTATGTTGCCTACGAAATAATAACAGACTTCAAATTAACGAATTCATTTCCATGTATCATTTGTTAAATTACTTTGTGTTATGGTTTGACAACAGAAGAGAGCATATATCAGTCTTTAAAGTATAAAAGTTAAAATTCATGTAAAATATAACCTAAACAATGGTAAATATCCGTTATCCTTTCCAATAAATATCATCTTGTCTATCCTAATGTATGTCATGTTACCTCACTCAAATAAATAAACAGGAATAGCCAAATATTTGTTTTATTAATTATCTTTTAGGGTTCGTTTAATACTGCGGCAAACCTTAAATGTCATAAAATCACAGTTTAATTTCTATCGCATAAAGAAACCCAGTTATCCTGATAATAATTATAAATTGATTGTCTTAATGTTAAAACAAAGTAAGAAACTAGATTATGGGGATTTCTGTAAATATGGGGATTATGGGAATGAAATTGGTTTAATTCTAAAATGTTTTACACCTAATTAATTAACAAAGATTTATCAAATTCCATATTTCGTTAACATTTTCACTGTAATACTATAATTATACATTCGTTGCTAAACACAAATATAATTATAATAGTATAACATATAATGTTGATGATAACCCTGTGGATAAAATATTTATTTTATAATATTTTATTTTAAGCGTTAATATCTGTTACAGAATATGTATAAACTAAGAAAATTATCAAAATCTTCTACCAGAAAAATAGAATACCACATAAAATACGCATACGTTTTATATAGTTATTAACAGTAACAAAATACCATGGACCTATTCAATAGTATATTCGGAACGTAATACGTAGTAAACCTGTTGATTATTATTATTGTTTTTTTTTTTTTTTTTTTTATTATAAAACACTTCCTATCTGAAACAGTGCGGTACACTTTCCGTACAATATAATAATATTGACAACAGGGCGAAGTGTTGTGCTAAAAATTTTCACATTCAAAAGATCCTTTAATATCTAACAGGTACAACAGAAGTCACATCAATTGTCAACCATGTATCAATGTTCATTCGATTCCAATACAAATTTCCCAAGTGTGGCATACAAACGGCTCTCTTCATAATTTTTAAAAAGTTTTTTGAAAATTTAACTAAAATGGCAGCTGTTAAAAATTGAATAAAGGACATACTATATGGGTTCAACGCATGATTGGATATTTTGTACATAAACTTAACTTATATTCTTTTATATCGGCATACAGTTTTAATTTTAAACGTATATATTCACGTGTAAAACAATATGCCTACTCACATATGTTTTTGTTATCTAATAATCACGAAACAAATTTTTTTTAATTTTTTAAATAGTATTTAATAATAAAGATCTTACGATTTTGCATAACTTTTTATATAAACCTTAGCATCGGAAAATTGCTACAAAAGAAACATATAGAATTCTTGCTAGAAATAGAAAAGATGCACAGCTACCTGCAATATTCTAATAGCCAATGACGTATATGAAGTGCTTTTTGTTGTTTCTGTCACATTTAACAAGTGACTAAATTTTGTTATTTTGCACAAAGACTCTTATATTGAAATAGATATACCTCTGCTCTCTCCCGTGCAGATGCTCAATATGATAACATTAAGATATTTGCTTGTATATAAATTTCAGATTTAGAAAAAAAGTGCAGGTGGAAAACGTTCCAAACACAGACGAACGAAATAAATTTGTTTTCTTTAAAATCTTGCTGAGATAAAATATATTAATTATAAATTGTATTGTTATATTTTACTGAAAAGAATCCATTATAAATACAATTTTAAAATCTAGAGGCACTGTCTGGAAACAACAAAAGTACGTCATTGTTTTTCCTTTAGAAATTCATATCGATTACCTTATTTGTTTATATTCGTTTTGCTCGTTCTGAAATCCAACCGGCCCACAATGCCTACACGTCCCTTCAGCTTTCGGTGGTGCTATTACATTTTTATGATTAGAATAGTTTTATGTTTAAACTAAAGTTTATTCAAAACACCGTAAAATACTTTTTCTTAATACAGGCAAAATATAAACAAAATGTATTGTTATTCAACGAAATGTTACAGGCACATGAAGCAGATTTAGGTAATTTCTTGTAATTTGGCTCAAAGAAAAACTGATGAAGATAATAAATTAATATTTTACAGTATGCATATGAAACATAGGTTTAGGGATTGAGATGTTTTATTTAATATATAACAAATGTAATTTGCATAACAAAATTTCTATTAAACCCCATGTCCATTTTGTTAAAAAAATTAAATTTCTTTCAATACAAATCAAGAAAAATATGTCAATCCCTCACAACTTATGTACAAATAATAAAACATTAATTCAGTATTTATCTTTTACTATTTCATTTTACCTGGTTTAGAATACATAGTGGATTGATCAAACAATTTTTTTACTTCTCTTTTTACTTTATCTCTTTTTTTATCTTAATGTTTTATGTCTGTTGTACACAGAAACTATCACAGCCGAAAATCGTTGCACTTCTGTAGCAGCCTGTCGACACACCCAGTATGTAAATCAATGGTAGTTATTTTAATAAATTCCCATACTCTTAACTATTCCAAAAGCACGTTTTATGTCAATTTTATATTTCAACTTAATATTATGGTCAAAATTGGCATTGTATGATATTTTATTTATATCAAAATTTTAACTCCCTCCGATTACCTTCCTTACTCACAATTACTATCTTTAAGAAAAGACCATTCTTTCCTCTTGATTAATGAATCAGGTACATTTAATATTTTTCTATCGTATTAAATTAAGTACTAGTACGTGCAGGAATACCATAAGTTCCATCGGATTTATCAGTTTGTATTGCAGTTGTACTCAATAATGTACTAAAGATGTACTCAATGAATTTCTTATGGTATCTCTTAGACAATTAAAACCACTAAAGATGCAAAAAATAAAAAGTTTAAATGTTTTATGTGGTTTATGCTAACATCATTTAAAAATGTTAATGTTACCTTACTTGTCTTCTATTTATCTTGTTCGTCTAATTAAAATGTTAAAACTAATGTATTACTTTACTTTAAGTAAGACGTCGGAACTTCACATAAATGAACGCAGGGTAGATCGTATTTTCAACCTATGTAGCCTATTCGCTCATTAGATTAGTTGACTATTCAACCAAGAGCTCGCGCATCCCCTCGGGACCAAAACACTCCTCAAGACTTTTCAACAAGTACTTTTCCGAAATTTAGTTTATCACTTTTTCATTTAACTTTCTTTTTTCTTATGAACTGTAATAAAAGATTGTATAATATTAACATTCTAAAATATTCATACAAACTTCTGGAATTTTGCGGTCATATTTTAACACCTCCTACTTTGATCGTGTTTCATTATTTGAAGACATGCAATTTAAAACCTACGTGGAGTATAACATGTATGATTTGTCCCGAAAATATGTCCCGAATATGAATATTCTTCAGGCTATTCACACACTTTAAACATTTGTTACAGAGAACCATGATTTATCCAATGACTAATATTTCTTCCAGGTGAAAAAATTGTACAGGAAAACTTGTTGACCAAACATATGTTTACGTGTTCACACACGTAATTACATTTTAAGCAGTATTACGCTGTTATTAGAGAGAAACCCCTTGTAAAAATGCTGAACTGCAATCCGTTGACAACTTCAAATTATTTAAAGAAAAATAAATTGTGAAACATTTCCTATTGCGTATTGTAAGAATAAGAGGCAAATTATATAATTCATCTTTTAAATATTATTTTACATAATTTGTAATACAAATAACAGTACAGTATAGCATCATTTACTTCAAAGTCTCCTAACAGGTATGTAATTAACTGTCATCAACTGTTCACGGCGGTTATCAAGAGATCACCGAATCAAGCAACTTTGAGCGTGGCTACTGCTTGGATGGGTGACCGCTGAGCGATCCTGTCCCTTCCTGGGCGCGGCTTACACCTTTACGTGGTTCGGAAGTCACCTTCAAGCCGTTGGTTCACAGTTTGTGTTGGAGAGAGCGTCTTAGCCCTAACTTTGCCTAGTAAAATAAGATAATCTGTACTTTAATTTTACTTTTGTATCCGCACGATATGGGACGTTGAACTTTAAGTTTGGGTTTATAGAAAGCGTAGGATCATGCTCAGAGACTGCATGTCTTTTCAGTACTGTCCTGATACTTATTTTGCTTCTTATGAATCCAGCTGTTTTGAAGATATGCTCCTTGAAGATATGTCTCATGAAAACAAAATTAAACTCTAAACTAATTTGTGTATTTCATTATGATTTCTTTAAAGTCATGCAAGATGGCACATGTTTGTTTTTGGGTTATCGAGTAGTATGTGTAATAAAAAGGTTAAACTGACCTGACTTCGTAAAAATGGTCACTAATTTTATAAAATGTATTACGGTGGTTACGGCGTCACGACGTCATTGTCAAATATACAACACTTAAACATCAATAAAACTGTCACGAATTTATAATATATTATTTAAAAAGTTAAATTTAAAAATATTGACATAAACATTTAAAAATTATCCGATGCCGCCCGATGGATCTACGATGCATTACATAACGCTTTATTGGTATTTTAGTATTTTAAAACCACGATACGACCAATTCAACTTTACGAATGTTATTATTATTTCAAGTTGATATAGTTCATCACATTCGCTTAATGCGGGTTGTATTTAGATTTTGACAAAATACTCGGTAATTTAAAACCTTTTCATGAAACACAGTTTTTGAAGTTAAAAAGAAATAAATAGTTGGTGCACTTTCGAAACTAATTAAAAACAAGTTAATTTAATGATGACAACTCCATTATTTGTTTTTGAACACAAAATCGTCAACATTTAGATTACTCCGATGGATAAAACCAAAGTTGCTCTAGATTGATTAATTACCATATGTAAATGTTTACTTCAGTAATTTATATTTCCTGGCACGCTTTTGTTCCTTACATGTACTATGAATGCTATTGTGAATATCTTTAAACAAGGGATTCACAAAAATTTTCAGACTGCATAGAAAAATAAAAAAATTTAATTTTAAAATTACGCTGCTCTGTTTCTAACTATTTTATTCAAGTCAAGAAGCTTAGAAAACGCTCTAATTTCACTTAGTTCTAAAAGGGCCTTTATGATTGCTTCCAAAGTGACAGGATTTTCAGGATGAGGAGAGTTACTAGTAGGGGCCGTCTTCCGTGGAGATTCCATGAGGAGGTGTCACTTTGGAAGAAGGGGAGGCTCTGTACCAGTCTCTTTCAGTCAAAGTGAGCAGATAAAAGTACTCCCGTTTAAGATCTCACTTTAACGGGATATCGAATGTTTCACATAAGAGAAGGTGGTGATAATGTTTCACGTAAGAGGGAGTGGTATGAGAATGTTTCAGATAAGACGAGGTGTTATGAGAATGCTTCACATAAGAGGAGATGGTATGAGAATGTTTCACTTACTAAAAGGTGGTATGAGAATGTTTCACATAAGAGGAGTTGATAGAATGTTTTACGTAAGGGAATTTGGATGAAAATACTTGACATAAGAGGAAGTAGTTTGAGAATATGAGTAAACAAGACGAAATATTTGAGTGAGTGCAAGATGAAAGACTGAGTGAGATTTTAGTCTCCAGTCAGTGAAAATAAGACGATTAAATTTAAAGTTTATAAATTACGTTTACAAATGCAAATTTCAATTATTTCATCCAAATTTCAATTGTTATGAAATAGATTAATTACATCCCCGATATCTCCAAAGGCTAAAACTACATAATCGAGGGATATTGTGCCAGTAACTTACAGTAAATTGGCTAAATAACGCCCCCTGGGTTGTGGTTCCAGGACTTGGACATGTCCTGATGCCGGCAATATGTCCACCTCCAGGCTCCTTTCTATAACAATATGCCTATTGTTATAGAACCTATTGAGTATTAAGTTTTAGTATTTAAGTTGTTTTTAGTGTTATTATGTAGTTTACAAAGGATATCGCATACTATAATATATACTTGTAGGAGTCCTAATTATAAAGTACTAAGGTTTTGCAATGTATACATCTACTCTTAGTATTTACTTCGCCTTAATATTGAAAGGCATTTTACAGAATTTCATTTTTGCCGGTCATTTTTTCAAACTCAACAATTTTTGAAAACCATTGACTTTAATTACTTGTTTTGTAAAATGCTAATTTATAAAGTATTAAAATTTACAACCCAGGCAGAGCAACGATTTTAAGAACAGGCATTATTCTATAAAGGATTCGTGGTACCACCTAACTCAATCTGTAACTTCAAACCAACAGCAATTCGTGCAGAAGTTACTCAACTACAAGATGCATAAACTTTTCAAAAATCTAAGTTAATAAAAAAGTTGTATATATAAGAATAAGCTAATTCATATTTCTGATCATGTGAACGATTTCTTTTTAAAAATTTTGTTCTGACTTTAAAATTAACATGCGTTGATTATTAAAGATACGCACATTGTATATTAAAGATACTCAAACCATTAAATCTAACTATAATCAAACTATTAGTACTATGGTAGTACAAGAACAGGAATTGTATAGGAAATAACCGTATTGCGTGTTACTTCTAGAAATGTCCACTACAGACTAGACTAGTTCGAGTTAATGGAGATCTAGGGCGTTTGTGGAGGAATAAATAAAGTCACAAAAAAACTAAAACCATAATTTACTTAGGCAAACCTAATAATAAATTAATCAACCCTTATATACCTTTAAGATCACAAGCAAATAACTATTGAATTCTCTGCTTTCTTAGACGATTGTTAAATTTAAAATTCTGTAAATAAAAATTTAACTTTTGATCCACATAAAATTATAATATGTATTGGATTGCCTAGGGGTTTTTACAATATTACGATGTATACTACGCTTTCCATCAATGAAGGTTGTCTATCTCTAAATTATATTTCCCATTTAAATCATCAAAAACGCACATAGAAACATTATTTACTAATTATCACAGATTAAATTCAAGATACTTTACCATTCTTGAATAGTTTAACAATTTATCTCGCATCCGATTTTCGGTATGGGACACCATGTTGAATGTTGGACGTATAAATATGTCTGAAAAGTTAAAAATACTTGTATTTTAGATAACAATAGGTAATGTAAATCTGCATTGATTTTAAAAAGGCTGATATGGGGAGTATGTACAATATTTTTATAGGTACTATGCAGTAACGATGCCCAAAAACTTTTTCCAAATGTTTTTTATTTGCGCCCTTTTTTCTTGATCTCTTTAGTTTTTATTAGGTGCCAAAATTATATTAATAGAAGCAGGAATATTGATTTTCTAACAACTTTTAAATAAGTATGTTAGCGATTTTTGCCCTACAATGGGAACTGAAATTTGGTGCAAGTACCGAAAAGCCGTTGCAAATAATGAAAAATATAATTATTGTAAACATACATATTTTCCTCAAATTTTAATGTCTAAAATGTAGCCAATATTTATATTTATTTCTATTTGTGTCTGAATAATAATTGACTTCTCAAAAAATGCTTACACGGTGGCGCTCAAAACCAAATTAAGGTAGTAAATAATATCATTTTGTCACGAATCCCAAAGCTCAATTTTCTTTTGAAAGAAACTGTAGAATTTGGAGTCCATGAGGCTATTGCTTCTTTCAGTAGTCGGAATAGTGAAATTTCGGATTTTGAATGGCTTAGGTATAAATCCACGTCTATGAAAATCCGGTTAGGCGTATAAAAAGTATATTAAGATGGATAAAATTCGATTTAAAGAGGCCAAAAAATCAATTATGGAAATCCAAAAAAGTGCGGTCAAGAACGAAATCTGGCAAAAAAAGGTTCAATAATGTATATCTAGAGCCAGTGGACTTAGATCATTCTTTGTATGGATCAGGGATGATCTAAGTTAAAATAAATATGTTATATTACATTTGTTTAGTTTTATTTATTATTTATTTAAAAAATATGTTTTTGTAGGTAAATGTACTTTTTTCTTAAGAACCAAAAAATATAATTGAATTATTTTTGTTTTGTTTTGTTCCTCTTTCTAAACTGGAAATTTAGCGAGGTGTTTTTCAAAATATGCCTCTCTAATTTTCTATACTAAATCCTAAACAATTATTTCACTTAAACGTTGTCACATTTACAAAACACCACAAATATGCGGTATATTACTCTTTTAAACCCACTCGTTGAAAATTCACAAAATTTATTATATTTAAAATCTCAATTATTTTTGTAGGAAAATGTACATGAATATGCCGAAATTAACATGATAAAGATAGGATAATTATAGTCCCCTGAACGAGTGCTTAAACAAACTCTTCCAATAAAATATGTAAATGTCACGAATGTTAGCGGAGCGTTTTACTTTCTAGTATGCGAATATGTAGTATAAGAGAAAGTATTATGACGGTGTAAGAAATCGACAATAATGAAAATACTCATATTTCTATACCCTGAAAAATAAATGGACCCGTCAAAATATTGTGTGCCTTGGTGTTTATAGTCCGTCGTCAACATATGTTTATAGTCAGTCACTGAAAAAAACTATATAGATGGTCCGACGTTGACGAAAGAAGTAACTTTTAGAATGTCCAGAGCATTTTTAACTGGTTTATTTTCGTATTTTCTATATAGTAGCCTACTAGTAAATATTTTATTTCTTATTTTAGAGAAGCAAACTTTTCTCAGACCCTTTACATATAATTTTCATTGTCATCTGTACATATTCCTGTACTTTAAGTACCAGTTGAACTACTGCATACTAAACGTCTAAAAAGGAGGAAATGTTCATTATGATTGATGGTTAAAACCTGAATCAGTCACGAAACCACAACGAACAAATATCATAATGGCATGCGAATGCGTATTATGCGTGCCTTTAATATACGACCTAATTCCAAATCAACGATTTAAAGTAAGAGAGAAAATTATACCTTAAGTACGAACTACAGAACTTCCGCCCCTCCCCGATGGCAATGATAGAAAAACATCATTCCAGACAGTGCCTATGGCGTAGCATGATAAATGTTAGAGAGTCTGATAACAAATATATGACAGACCAATCAAATATTAGAATATATGCAAACTTCTATAGGTTCTATAACTAAAAGTTCTATAACAGTTGAAGTGTTTTAAGGTGGGCTGACAATAAAGACCTGTGGTTTTTTTATGTGGTTTATAGTTGCACATAAAATCCAACTGTGTCAGAAAGGAAATTTTACATCGAGTTGGATTTTAAACAATCTCTATGAGCACTAGCCGTGAACAACAGCCTGAAGCGGCATCATATAAAGTGCGACATTGCCTGTTATGCTTGATCAACCAGGACTTGATTTTTTCCTCTTAGTGGGTCGTTTGAAAGCTACGAGTATAAGTGCCAATTAATATACTTTCTACACTGGTGTGTGTACATTTTGATATTGCTTATCATATTATTATCCCAAATTTCCATTTCCTACCAAAGTTATCAGAGGGGTTTCGAACCGCAAATTTCTTTATCACAGAATGATAGCTTAGATTTTGTACAACTTATGAATGTGTAATTGATTCTGACAATGAGCATTTTTCAAGTTTTATATGTTTGAGTTCAAGTCTGTTTGAAAACTTTATTTTTAAGTTCTACTACTGTCAGTAAATTAAATAAATTCTTATTTTCAGTGAAATAAAGTAATTTAACAGTTTTTATCAATAATCTAATTAATAGAATTTAAAGATAATCTATGTATCCTCACTGGATGTTTATGTAAATCATCGGTACAATTAACATTTATAATGCTCGAAAAAATTATTTTAATTAACTGTGTGTTTTAAGAAACTTTTTAGTTGTTTTGAATAATTATTTTATTTCAGTGATTGTAAATAAGTTTCAAATAAGAAAAATTATTATGCTACAGATGAAAATTTCAAGCAGTCATAAAAACACTGGTAATTTACAGGGTGTACCCTTTTAGCCATAAAAGTGGTATCCTTAAATTTACAAATATGGGGCTTTAAAGATTTTTAGTTTATATGCCCAGGAAAGTTTAGTGCATGATAAAGTTAAGTTATTATGCTATTTTTTAGTACTTGGAAAGGGTTTTCTTTAAAAACAATAACTCTTGACGCAGAATAAATATGCATTTGCAAAGTACGACTATTTGAAAGATTAGGAAGGCAAGGCTCGTTCATACTTTTACTCCAAACATCCTGAAACTTCCAGACCATCCACGAAATGACTCTCCTCTGCACAGCCTCAACTGTTGCAACCATGTGGGATAGTCTGGGATAAATAAATAAAATCACGTTAAAATACTCACGGCCACTTTGTGATTTACATAATAATACCCACATTCTTCCTGTATTTGAAGTACTACTGTTTACGTTTTTTTACAAGATCAAATTGTCATTAAAACATATAAGGCCTGTAAATACTGTATACTTGTTCTTGATCCTACTGTTGCAAAATAGAAAACAGACAGAAATAGACTGTATTTGTTTTTTTATCACTAAAATTGAGATACAAAAATTAAAATAATATAAACTTACAATATATTTTTAACGCAAGTTAGGTAAACACAAGTCTAACAAGGTAACAGCAGTGAATAAATCGAAATTGGCTTCGTAGTGTACCTTAATAAATACGTATAATGTAAGGAATTTCTTTATTTTAACAAAACTATGACGAGTTTTAAGTACTCTAGATAGCTTCAAATAACAAATAAACTAATTCAATCGTACTAATGCTTGTGTTATAGAAACTAATGGTTGGATATTAACCCATCAATAGTTATGATATTTATATGAAATATATATATATATATATATATATATATATATATATATATATATATATATATAATTTTAACCAGATCGAAATTTTGATACTAGGCAAACCTTGTTGTTTAGGTTATATATATATATATATAGATATATTTTATATCGACGACGTTTAATAAATGTATAAAAAAACGTGATAAAACTTAAAGCAAAACTGTTGATATAACAATGTATATTTAAATTAAACCATTGATATTTAGTCACAAATCCTGAACAGTTTATGACCCCATTAAGGAGTGATAAGGAAACAGAAGTAGATAAGTAGCGCAAACACTATCATTTTATACTCCTGAACGTGCCTCGTTGACGTTTACAACACTTACCAAGCAAGGCTCGTGCTTCATTTCAATGACAGGCAATAGAGCACTTTAATGTGAAGTATGTACTATTACTACTACGATAGATTTGGATTATTCAAATTTAATACATAAAATCTGCCAAAGGCGAGTTCAATGTGTTTTATTTTACTAAACCGCGTATGGAAACGTAGTTATTATTATTTTTAAATATAAACTATTCTAGACTTTCAAAGTAAATTTTGTCCTTATAGTGTTTGTTTGTACAAGTAAAATTAAAAACACAACCCCATACATTTTAAATTGAAAGTAGTATTTTTATTTGCACATTGTGCGTTGGTAACGAGGTTTTCAAAATAGTAATTGCCTCTTATTATAGGCAATAAAGTTGTTAGTTTTAGCTCTTAACGTTTTTAAATTAGTAAATTGTACGGAGTGCAATACTGTACAGTGTAAATAAAATCTGATCAAGGCCGGGAGAAGATAGCTTATTTCCTTCACTTTTTTCATTTTTTAAAATTGATAAATATGACTAAACTGTTTATTGGAGTATACAGTCAGGACCAAAAGATAAATAAGCTAAGTATAAGAAAGGATATAATGGCCAAAACCTCTTATGGTAATGAAGAACTAGTGTGGTGTGTGTGTGTGTGTGTGTGTGTGTGTGTGTGTGTGTGTGTGTGTGTGTGTGTGTGTGTGTGTGTGTGTGTGTGTGTGTGTGTGTGTGTGTGTGTGTGTGTGTGTGTGTGTGTGTGTGTGTGTGTGTGTGTGTGTGTGTGTTCATTGAAAAGTAGAAAGGAATAAATAACATATAATGGAATTACGATGTTATTTTTAGTTAATTATGAATTAACAAACCACATTTACCATTTGACTTGAACGACACTGACATCAGTAATATTTATTAACTGGTTAATCTTTAGATTTTAATAAATGTATTGTGTTTCGTGCTTCAATATTCAGACTGATATTACATTACCCTATCTGAAACATACAGTGGAATATTTCTAGTATTCACCAATCATATACAGGTCTAATCTTAAGACCTGTGAAGTTTTCAAATTCCCTGGCAATATTTGGAATGCACATTTTTTTTTTTTTAAGAACAATCAAACGTCATAAAGAACACAGACTAAAGAACAAAAAATCTTTTTTTATACGAAAGTGTACCAATCCCCGCATAGAACCCGTGGTCCTGATTGAATCGTGTTTCCAATTCTACATCACAAGTGTAGTTGAGTTTAACCGGTTTTTACAATGCATATTGAATATACATTTCAACTTTCTCCTTTCAGATATCCCTGAAGTTCAGAAGATGCAATAATCAGAGGTTGTGTGTATGTTACAGATGGTGGCCAACAGATGCGCTGTGTGCCTGATCTGTCTTGCGTCACTTGTCGCCATGTCTGCACAAGACTTGTACACAAACCAAAAGAGAGACGAAGTAATGCAAGAAACTTATTTACCAGATCATCAGTTTTCAAGTAAGTACAAATTGCGTTTAGAATATGACGTTAACAGAATTTCTCATTTACAGTATCTTGTGTTTGTATCTTTTTTTAGGCACGCTGAGAAAGCACAGAATCCATTAGCTAGTTCTAGTGATCATTAGAAAACTAGTGTTTTGAAAGAGAATGGTGAGGAAAACGAACTATAAAACCGCAATCCACCTATTTTTGCAAATCAATGAAGCACGTTGATCTAACAAACAATTATTTAGTTCTCGTAATTATAGTGCAGAAATTCGTGACCTCGGATAATTTCAATCATTATCATCTTATTTATCTGAAAACAGTTCATTTTTAATTTGTAACTTCTAATCTTATTGATATACTTAACAACCTGCATTGGTGACCCATATTACTTAAAGTGATTTCCTCACGAACAATGTTTTAAAATGTTAAAAATGAATCTATTCTGTTTAATATTGACAACATAAATACCGTTCAACCGTCACATTATATCTTACTTATCTCAGCTACATGCCAGCACCTCAGTCTTAACGTGTAGAGACAAAGATCATGCTCTCAAGAAAGTCTGTAAGAATGGTGAAGATAGCTTTTGGCAACACGAGTATGGTGAGGATGGTAAGGCGATATTCCACTACTTATTGCCTTATTCTACTTATTCCACTACAATCCATACTCGGATTGTGAGACCTCTCCCTCCACTTCTCCTCCATTCTATGCCTTTAACAGCCAACTATAAATTCGTGTAACCCTTGTAATACATGATTGAATTGATATTAGTAAGGTTCCAACAATGAGAGCGCCTTCTTAGAGAAGCGCCCCGATTCCCTTTAATTATAAAAATTAATTAAGCCTCTGACATACTATATGTATGAGTAGCACTTTTTCACAAATTCACATATATTATCTTCATTTTTAACCATTATTAGTATCACACACCATAACTGGCTCCATAAACAATGATTAATTTACTTATGACCATAACTGTCCTGGTTACCGGGTAAGGGATTAATGGAAACTGAGAAGATGCTGTGAAAAATTTAGTGTGAGTCGAACTCAAACTCACGCTTGGGTACTAATTTTATAAATGTCTCTTACTTTTATTAGAATTATAATTCCTTTATAGCCTGTAAATAATATATATTCTTAATTTTGGTTTCAGTTACTTCTTAAGCAGTTAAATAGATAATTAATACATTTTATTTACTTATTTATTTGTAGATTTATACAAGCACACTCTTGAAGCAATTCAGTAAGAGGTACCAATATAAGGTAATGATTGGGTCGGTTGATGTAGTCGGCTAGAGCTTCCATATACCTTTTTGAGAATACAACTAGGAGCGAAACATTGACGGTGCATAAAATAGAATTTTATAAATCCTGTGGCGAGTGGTATTTGGCTCATGCCTTTTTTATCTAGAGTATTAAAACTAGAACTGCTAAGTGGAAAATCGAGCTCTAATTATCAGTAGAGTACCCAACCCAAGTAGGACATGTGGTATAAACCAGTTTCAACTCAGCCATGAACAACCCACTGCTCAGGATTTGAAGAAATCGAAATTACACTCTAGATTTCTTCAGCTGTAGTTACCCTCTAAAAGAACTTACGAGTATTAATCGCCTACAATCACAAATCCGAGGCCTTTATTCACAATATTGTTCCCATTTCCACCATTTTTTTTATTTATTGTTACATATACAATCAGAATTTTATTTCTCACAAATTATGTTAGCATAGTCTTGTATTATATATACTGTTACTGTTTTCATTTGGACTTGTTATTGATATATTCACAATTGTCACCGTTACATTTGTATTTTTATTATTTTAACATTAATTTTGATATCGATATGTTCCAGAAATGTTTTGTTGTAAATGATTTAAGAACAGAATACGTTTTTAATAGAACTTAAATATACTGACAAAATTTTAATTGATTGATGTCCGATTTTTTTAGTTTTTATAATTCTTTTTTAAACATTGTGGTTTTATAGAAATAAAGGTTGCTGACTGTGTGGTATGGTGTTGCAGACCGAGACGCGAGGCAGAGCAAGTTCTGGAGTGGCAGTCGGTACGGGCGTGCGGGTCAGGACGTGCCGCAACCGCGACTAGAGGTCGAGCCTCGGGGCGACCGCTTCTTCATGGGTAGTCGCTACGGCAAGCGGAGCGGCGCTTGGTCTGGTTAGACATCCTCTATATCCTGACTCTCCTCATTTCCACATTAGATTCTCAGTTTCTCTCACATTAGTAACCCTATAAGTAGTAGCTGAGAGCTCCTTTTATTTTATGAGAATACAATCTAGTCTTGCCTGAAATCAATAGAGGAATCCTCCTTAAGAAAAATATTGCTGGTGTTGCTTTAACTTTGATAGGGGTCGAAATGGCAGGTTAGAAAAGGGTTAAAAATACAAATGATAATTTTTCACAAGTATTTTCTAGCATGACACACACATTACCAATTATTGAAGTAATATTTTCTCTCTTATTCGTTGACACCTATATTTTACGTGTATAACGATTGGTTTTAAGTGCGATAAACAAAAAAGGTATGACATAAAAAATGTCTTATTTAGTATTATTTACCGTTTTCCTACCCTCCCATTTCGACCCCTCACTACTACTATTCCAGTTAAAGATCTATTTCATTAGAGAAAATTCATCTACTAATTTTACGATAAACTAGGTGGTGTTTTATATAATTCAATTTGGCTCGCTTCCCAAATTATAACGTGTGACCCAAAAATACCAATCCCTCACTATAACTATTAACATGTTAAGAATTTTCAAATCTTCTTTGAAAATATAGTATAGCGTCATCTGAGGACGATTTTAATGGTTTACAAAATTAGCCCCTCACCACGAAATTGGTGGGGAGGAGAGTTAATGTTAAATGAAATGGCCCATCAACCAATACCTGAAATTGAGACTAAATTAACAGTACCAAGAAAGATTATTTCTAACCTCTCTACCCCAACTGGATAACGTATAAATCAAAGCAAAATTATAAATTCGGTTTAACGCTATGTTGGTCTTTTTTCTTTAGCAAGAACTTCAAAATGAGGTGTCACACGATAGAGGGCGTGTCAACCTTAAACTGACCCCATTAAATACGTCTTTACAAACACCCATTTTTGAGAAGTGGTGACCGTTTTTAAAGTAACCCATCATATGACTTACACTTCATTTCTTAATAAATGAAGATTGGTGAAAATTATAGGCCTCTAAATAAACTCTGTCCAATATAGCGTCCAATTGAAGTTAAAAATGTACCTTTGTTCAAATGGTATCCATTTTGGATTGAGCAGTCCAAAAGTTGTCTTTTTATGTTCTTGGTTTTGTCCAATCAAACTCTTCAATTTTAATTATTACCGCAAACATAATCCGGTTCAACAATTTTGAGTTACCCCCAGACAGCATTTTTGTGGAGATAGTTTACAAATCCATCTAAAGATTATCTAAAGCGTCCTCATGTGATTTTATTCCCATGTTCAAATAGTTTTTAAATGCTCAACCACAGACAAGTAATAAAAACTCGTCCGTGTGGTTAATTGTTCAAAAATTAAAATGGGAGAGCTGGGACTTTTGTGACACTCGGTATAGAGCTCTTGCTTACCTTTCCTACACGTATCATTCAGTCCTCTCTATAAGTAACCGAAGCCTTAGTATTATTGATATTAATTACTACTAGTTAATAAGTTGAAATGAAATATATCTCTATTAAGGAGGGGGAGTTAAAATTATCAAGTCCTTTCTACCACTCAACCTTACTCGTTCTATAGTTAATGTTGTATTCTTACGTAGAAAGTTAAAATAAAACCTATTCTCATGTTATTGTCATATCCTATAACTTATTTGTAGCAATTGTAACTCTCTAAAGACTTCAATTTTGGGAAATTCCTTTTAAGTTTTGAATTTGTAGCAATTACAATCTTATATACCATAACCACCATTGATATTTTGCAGATATTTAAACCTAAACGAATTATTTTGATATTTTTTATCTCATTCTAACCTTCCACACTTGTCCAAATTGGGAAAAAAGTAAAAATTCATTACTTATAAGCAAAATTCTATCCAGTACTATTTACACAGGATTGTTGAGATACTACTTCAGTTTTTACCCAAGGGGACAAATTAGGCTGTTACAAAATCCCCCTCTAAACGAATCCCTCCAACGCAGACGGTTTTGTACACTGCATTAAAAACGTACTGTAGCGGTATTATGTTGCTGGCAATGTAAAAAAACACCTTGCTCATGTGTACTCATAATAAATTAGTTTTATTTTGCAAAGCAAAACACCACTCACATACACAAACTTGTACTTTTTTCAGATACGGTAAAAATCAAAACTTTGAACATGGGTGAGTCTGGACTGAAAACAACAGAAAGTATTAAACCTAGCCATACAAGCATTAAATAATTAAGCACTGTATAATGGTGAAAATTCCTAACTGGAAAATATATAGGGATAAAACTTGGTGCTTGGTGCTTCTACGTGTTCAAAATTGTCTTGCATACATTAATTGATTTTGAAGTATTTAAGATCATTTAAGTTCTGCAATGTTCACAAAAACGGGTTTTTATTATTATGATTATAACACGTATTTCTTAGTAGGCTCATTTACCCCTGAGTTGTATGCAAATCCCAGACTCAGGCTTTACAGGTTTAAAACGTATTAATAGTATATTTTATAACATGCCTGCTAACTTGGTTTATAGTGAAGGTGCATATACTATAGTTTGAACTCTTATAAACTCTTTGAAAACATATATGTTAGAACTAAAAGTGCGCTAATAAGGGGTTTAATCACACGAAGGATTAGTATATTTAATAGGTGGCCATGACTGCTTGATAGTTATGAGTACTGTTCCCAAATAAGCCTAATAGGTTTAGTATTATCAGTGATGTGCCAAAACTACAGCCATCTTCCATAGAACATGACTATGTTTGTATAATAGTTTACAATATTATTGAAGCATTGTTAAAATAGATCTGAGAAACTATGTAGTGCATATCGGATATTGATGAATACTCCTAAATCAGTTGTGTTTTGTCATAGACTGATAATTTAGACTGATCAAAGCATATTAAAAACTATGAATAGAATGCAATTCATATTTTGATGAAAGCCAACATGACGTTAGTATACCCACAAGTATGATCTAGATCCTCTAATCCTAGTAAACATCTGTGAAATGAACAATAAAACCAATGTTACACAATCCGTAGATATATAAGAATAAGATTTACTCCTACATTATAAATAATTAGGTTTATTTAAAATTGTTATGAAAAGTATAATATAATATGAATCCATTAATATACAAACACAAACCAAATGAAGATCTACTATTGTTTTATTGAATCAGTGTGAAAAGAAGCTTCCAATTGCAATACCAACCAATCAGTCTTCCTAGAACACGACCAGCATTAGTCACCCTCCAATGCCTTACTACACTAATGCGTCCTGCACCGCTTTGATCAACGGTCAAGGGTATCACGTGGTTCATCCTACCCAATTAGAAGCAGATTGCGACTTAATGCACTCGATTGTCAGCTCCGCATTTTTCGTCAAAATTCCAAAAACTAATGAAATTTTGTGTTAATTGCTAGTCCTCTAACTATCATAACGAGAGAATGAGATCACAAACTCACTATTCCTAGCTGGAATAAACAATTTAGGGTTATCTGTGAGAAATAACAAGCAGGAGAATAAGGCGGTTCTCACTCTCGTTCTTTAAATAGCTCTTCTGAAATTTATGTTTTATTGTAGTCAAAGTAGATTATTACTCTATGGTAAAAGCTCATATTAAGTACAACGGGCTTGGTCAGCAAAATGTGGTACTGAACCATCCTGACCATAGAACTAAAAATTAAATCGCTCAACCTAAAGGGAACGAAAATGGGCCCCTGAACCACACAGCTAATTCCCATTTACGAGGTTATACCAACGTTTTGATATCTCGCAGATGGCGACGCCACGTCACAACTGCTCCCTCTTCTCAAACACCGCTTACGGGAAAATTTGACGAGCAGTGTAACTTCTGACGTTGTTAATACTGAGAGATCTTCGTGAGGAGTTTATCTCATTTATCTTGTAAATTTAATAGTTTGCAGGATAATTGTTTTTAATGAAGTATTTAAGTTTGTCGAAGTTGAAGTAAATAAGAATTTTTAGTCGTAAAACGAAAAGACTCAAGTGATAAAAGACAGGATAGTAGGCTAAGTATCGAAATTCGTACTCGAACCGTAGTAGTTAACAGAGGTTACAAAATAATACTAAGACCCGTTCCACGGTCACGTTCATAATGAATAATCCAGGCGCTGGCGACACTCTCTCCAGTGTCTCCGCCGAAACGATGCTGCTGCATGTTACCAAACGAAATCGGAATCGAGCAGTCTGTAGCATTTCCAAACTCGAACGTAACATTTGGAACGTTTTCTTGTTCAGGAAAGTTCGCCAAACTTATATTTCTTGCTATAAAATGCGATATTGCAAATACAAATCATTGGCAACTTGTATTACAACTTTATCTCTGTTAACAGGCTTCGCTGAGGTTGCATGCAAAATTTAATTTTAAATCCATAGCTCATTTCATTCTTGAGATGTCCTTCGGGCAGATAGATGGGCATACAGTCAAACAGCAATTGGCACAACAATTACGATCAGCCAAAATTCATGGTTGGGCACGCATTCTTGTTCTTGTACAGATGTAATTTCATACAACATTTACGAATTAACGAGTGAAATGTTTCTCTGTATATCTCAGCCAAAACTTATGGAGTGACATGCACTATCACTAAATATAGTTTCCCTCATCCTTAACTAAAGCTTCATGCAAAATTTCAAGTCTATTGATCATTTAGTTTTCAAGATATCTTGCGAGAGAAAGACAGAAATGACATTTTTCCAGCCTCTCTTTGCTAAAGCTCAGCTAGCGCTGCACAATTCACTGTCATTTATGTCAGGCACAGAGAAACCAGTGAAATTCACTGAAACTCGGTGTTACTAGAAATAGAAAATAACATCCATTACTATATATAAGCAAATGGATGAAACCTGTTCACATCTTAATTGCTTAGGTGCGTACTCTGTATTTATTCTAATTACAATAAAATCTCAACACTCATCTGCAATAATCTTGAAACAGAATATAATGATACCATTTTTTTTACAGAAAAAAAATCACAGAAATACATTCGATTACGTAGATTTACTGGGCATAATATTTAAAATGGATGGTTAAATTACCTATGCATTGTTTAGTCAATATACAAGTTAATTCTGTTTCATGTTATTTGGCTAACGATCATATGTTTTAATACATTCTTGGTAATAATTCAAAACTTGCTATCATGGAAAATAAAATTATATTTTGACTCCTTTCGTTAACAAAATTAAATTAAAACTATGTATTTTAGTGAGGATTTCACCATGTCAAATAAACGGAGAGAAATGAAAATTTGGAGAGGCATACAGACATAACGATTTACATTGTTAAATTGTAACATATTATATTTAAATAAGGATCAACCGATAAATCATCAATATTATCTTTGGACTGTTTTGTCCTTGTTTTGGTTAGACATTTGTAAGAATACTGACACCCAAGCTCACAGGTAGAGCTCAGGGCTCTATATTGATATATTATATTTGTTACAACACAAAATTTATTACACTTTGTATAGTGTCGAACAGCTCGCTCCGATCACCCATCTCTATTCTTGAATAAGATTGATCGCAATCAACCTCAATTGCTAATCTGAGATTTTTTAAGCCCACAGTTAAAAGAAATTGCTTTATATCATTAAAAGAAAATTTTTTAAAGTAACTAAGCACATATATTCAACGCATTATAGTAACTAATTTTAAGAGTACATTGTACTTATAGCCGTTTTAAGACGATAGAGAAGTTAAATTATAAGACCATTGGTCTCCAAAGTATTTAACTCATGGAATTCAACATTCAATGTTCGGTTGATGATGCCATAAACATGTCAGCAATTAAAAATTTTTTGCGCATTACAACAGACAAACGATTACACCTTTCTTGGCCGATTTGTATGTTTTAGGTTTCAAAATGTTTATAATTAGATTTATCAACTTTTATTAACCTTTAAAAAGTGTGATAATTTTATTAGTTTTTATTGGACTCAGCTATAAAAACGTTAACAATCTGCCATTTTTAATTGTAAAATAACAATATAATATAAATTTTTCCGTTGATTTGAGGCTGCAAAATGAACTATTGTATTAAATGTGAGTTTTGTATCTCATCTGGTTTATGAAATAAAAACTAATAGCTAAAAACATACAGACAGACAAACGAAAAGAGATAGACCATTGGTTACATTTAGTTTTTAGTTCCTCTTCATCTGTGGAACAACAACCTAAAGTGTATGTAAGAGTTCTTCAAGGAATTAAGGACAGTTTTCTCTGGAATGCCTTCAAATCAGGTTCTAGTTGTAACAAAAAATCGTAATATTAATCCAATGCAAATTCCTTGAATTTAATAATGTGCCAGGCTTTGAATTACAGTTTAATCTTATTTCCACTAATCTCTATCATAATAGTATGTTTATAGCAAAAATGGGACATTGACCAGATAATGAAATGTACGAGACTAAAAAATTACACCTATTCTAATATTCCTTACAAATATTGCAATTCAATGCATGGACCATCTCGTCTCACCACGATCGACGAGAAACCAATGTGTAACTGTCTTGTCCCAGTCAGAGTTGAATGGAAAAACAAATGCACATCTATATGAAGAGGAATCAAATGCAAAAATCAAATGAAAGAACACTGGTTACAGGAATTGTGAAAAATTGGTTAATTTAATAATTGTCTTAATATTGCGGCCTTCTTAATGGCAACCGGGCAAACTAATACTCACTCTCACAATGTTACTGTCACTTTTGTTGTGTCAGTTATTTGATTACTGACAAATCAAAGAGTCAAATGCTCTCCGAAAACAATATTTTAGTTTATATTCGAGTGATTGATGAATTCAACGATTTGATTTAGTATTTAGGTTATTACTAAAGTTAGAGGATTTGTATTATTTTTCTCAGATGGTTCGGAGGGAGGGGGCACATCACTCTCAATACACCACTCACTCCATACAAATATATAAATACAAGTATTGAAAACTAAAGGAATTACAGACACTTCACTATATTGACCTAGTGTACTGGTATTGATTAGTTCATTTTACAGGCCATATCATTATATCAATTCAAATATTTCTTCAAATCTAACAGTATAAATGTCATATAAAATATTGTGACTGTCGTATAAATTATATAAGCTCTATCAATATATTGAAAGCCTGTAATTGTTATAGAGATGGCAGACATGTCAGAGCCAGATTCAGTCAACTGTCTCTACACAGGCATAGTGAACCTCTTTCGCTGCACACACCTCAACAGGTAATAGATTGCCATTCACATCATGCTTTCTCAGCTCTCATCTTAGCATTTCTCCTCCCATCACTTCCGGCAAACTTTTCTCACAATCTCTGCCAGTGCAAAACTTTCTTTCTTTATCTTATTATTTATTGGCCACTATATTAAAGTAGTTTTATCGTTCTAGTTAGTCAGTTCCTTAACCGAGGCAAGCCGATGGCCAAGTGGTCTATGGCGTCACACTTTGGGTCTGAGTTAGAGATAGGGCAGGTTCAAGTCCTGTCTGCTACCACTGCACTTTATATCAGTACTTTCCTGAATTAAGGAACCTTTTTAAGGTTAATTTATATATTAAATATTAAATAAAAATGTATAAAAATAAAAAAGTTTATGTCCCTGAATATAGGAGAAAAATATAAAAGTTTATCACTACATAAAAAATTATGGGAATTTGGGCAAAAGTGCAGACAGCCCCAAAGAAAACCGACTAAAGTAAAGGGTGTGAATTTATGACCAGAGAATGACGTACTTAACATAATTTTACTTAAGAAAATTATAGATATATTTTATATACGAATGTTGAAATGTCATTCCATTCTAACATCTATCATACAGTAAAAATGTCTACTGAAGAAATTTTTTTAGTACCATAAATAATCGAACCAATCATTAAAAATGTTTAAGCCTGTGAGCATTAATCCATAAATTAATTCGTCTGCACCACCTTACTAGATACCACATCTAGTACTTCTGTCTCCCGTCATTCATTATTGAAGCTTAATGTTTGAAGTAATGTACACACACTGTTGATTCTAACCAACAAATAAACATTAAAAATGAAATTTATTTTCATTTTATTTCTGTTTTAATAATTTATTTTGTATCTGTTTCAATACATTGCCAGCAACACCAATAGAACGTAATGAGAAAGAAAAAAGGAGAAACAAGATTTTAATACATCAGGAAATATATACAAAGGGCAGTGGTGCTCACAAATTTGACACTCTTTCGGAGGATAAGATAGCTGGACTAATACCAGCAGCATTGCATTTTACTGATCACATTTCATACCAATACCACAGAAAGCCCCATTTCTGTGTTCCCTAAGCTACCGTAAAAACTGGGTTACTTTGCCCCACTTTTACCAGATTTTCTGTTTTGATATTGTACTGGAACATAACAATTGACAAGTACTCAAGTTTGAAGGCTAATTTTTTAATAGTTCAAAACCTTCTCTAAAAGATTGTTATATTAAAAAATACATTTTTTATAGTTGATTTATTAAATTTATTTATTTTTATCTTGGGCCAAAGTAAGACACTGGTTAGGGTAACTTTGTCCCACTTCATATATCCCTATCTCACAATACTGTAAATCATAGTTTGGAGCAATGTAACACCCTGGTTTGGATAAAAAAAGTTCTCTCATGTCATTGTAAATAATCAGACTTTATTTATTTTTATTTTTCACTAGCTTTTCACATGTTTTACAAAAAGCAAAGTAAAAATTGCCTTAAGCTTGACTTAAAAAATGGTTTTAAAAAACATTAAAGGAAAAAGAAAGTGAAAACAATATCAGTCTTAATATAAGTAGGTAACATTAAGTATATGGTATATCATGTAATGTAAGTCTGTTATTTATGGCATATTTACAGAAAAAAGTCCTCTTTTCAGCAATTTTGGAGGATTAATCAGTTGTACAACGTCAGACCATTTATAGAAAAGCAAGTCTTTTTCATTGGGCCACTTCCAATACCTTGGTGTAGGCTGCATACAATCCACAATAGCACCAGTGTCTAGTACACTCCATAACGAGTCCCTGGAAATTGTTTTCCATTCCAGGTAACCACTACAAATTTTCCTTCTTCTACAGCGTCCTTTACAGAGTGAGTTTCCAGAGTTGTTTGTAAAGTTGATTCCATTGGCTCATTTTCTACAACAGAAACTGTTGTGAGTTTTACTGCCTAAGCCAGAGGATTGGGGTATTAGTTCACCACTTTTCTCGTTTGCGAGTCTTTGTGGGTTGTGATACATACACTTCCTCATCCGAACTAAAATATCAAATCACTGTGCCCAGATGAAACAATTACTATAAGTGTCACATTCTTCATCAGATGACAAAAAATCCCCACATTTATTCTTCTTTGTATTTCTTTTTTTCTTTTGTTTTGGTTTTTCTTTTAGAATTTTTTCTTCTTGTTGTTGGATCAAGTCTTGTTCAGTGATGCTTTGGCCAGCTGGTACATTTAGTTTCTTTTTTATAGAGCTTCGGGGGTGTCACAATTTCACTCCTTTTCTTTTCTAGATGAGATAGAAAAGATTCTCCAACAAGTTCTAAGTCAGCTGATGCAATTTTTGATGGGAGGCGTTTTTAATATCTCATCTTTGTTAAGTGGATAAATTCCTGACTTTCTAAACCCAGATATTATGTTTGTTGAAGTGTTTTCCTCAAGTGAATCCAATGTCTTTTTTAAAAGCCTAGGAAATAAGTCTTTAGGCAGAGATGCAACATTTTTTCCACTTTCGGTTTGTTTCCATTGTTCCATTGTTTGCTTCCATTTAATTTTTTAATGGTCTGAAATATGCCACATCTAGAGGCTGAGTTAAGTGGCTTGAATTTGGTGGTAAGCAAACAAAAGATATGTTATTCTCCTGACATAGTTGAAGTACATTGATGCTTAAATGAGAGCTTAAATTGTCCCCTATTACTACCTTTTTCCCCTCTTTTTTCTTTTAATTCTGGAAGGAGGTGTGATGTAAACCATTCTTCAAACGTTGGTAAGTCAATCCATCCATGTCGAGAGTCCTGTTGTATCTAGCTCCAACAGGGCCACCTTCTGTCCATGTGTTCCATAAATGTTCAGCCTTGTATATAACATAAGGTGGTATTGGCTCTCCAGCAGCATTAGCACAGAACATTATGTTGTTGTGCTTGATTTTGTGGAGTTCATAACACGTTCGGGGTACTTACAACCCCTACGACAAATGATCTTCTTACGTCCAGGGTCATCAGTCATGTTAGTTTCATCGTAATTATATATATTGCTGGGTGGTACCGGTTCATCATCTGTCAAAACTTGTTCTAGATTCTCAATAAATTCAGTTATTGAATCCTCAGTCACTGCGGCCGTACTCTTTTAATGTTTGAAGCGAACCGCTTTGTTAATAAAGGGTGTCTTGCTAAGAAAGATTTAGCCCGAGTCTCGTCCAGGTAAATTGTCTTTAAATTGTCTAACAACCTTTCCTTGCCTACAGAGATAAGCTTTAACAACAAAACGTAAAATCAACTTCATCCATGGGAAAGCCATATTCAGAAAGCTTATCTACGTGGCTTGCAAATGCTTGTTCCTCTTCTTTACTAAAGATATTTGGATGACCAGGTGAAGAGGTGTGCCGTTTTTTCAGCTTATTTTTGATGGTGCTTCGGCCAGATCTTGAAATGTGACTCAGCCTGTCGTTGACCTCATTTGTCCTGATCTAATAGCTTCTAAGCAGTCGTTAAGTTTGGCTTCCGTGTAATTCATGATATTTTCTACTCCCTGGTTGCCTCTTGTACTTTGATGGCATCTTTTTGTATCTGAAATAAATAACATAGTGTTGGTAACTCAAACAATAAATAATTAGCATTATAAAAATGGATAGAACGCCATTTACAAACAGTTTAGTCAATTTTATATCATTAGTACGGGCTACTTTTGGCCCACTTTTTTTACTGGGACAAAGTTACCCGTTTTTCTTCAGTTACCAACACACTTTCTTTATCTATTCTAGCATCATAATATCTTAAAAGTTAATCCAGAAACCTGATATATATTGTTTATTAGGATAATATTGGCTTTGAATTGTAGCACTTACCTTAACTAAAGTATGTTAAAACAATCCCGGTAACTGATGAAAGTTTGACAACCACAAAACACGACTCTTCGACAAGGTTATGCAATAAGAACTGTTTCAACCTAGCGGCCAATTTATGAACTATTTTGAAGGTAGCCATCCTTGACTAGTGCTGTGACCTTGCGGATTCGCCTATTACTACTCGAACCGTATGCGATCGGACTGTTACAGACTAGGCTATGTTTCTTTTTCCATTATGGGACCAAGTAACACCCCAGGGCCAAAGTAACCCGGAATTACGGTACTGAGATGATTGTTTTTAAACATGTTTAGTGGATTCACCGATCAAATAAAATATCAAAATAAATATCTTCATGAGACAAAACCTCTGTGAATTATGGCAGATAAACCCGCAAATAACTACTAACATTTTTTAATACAAACTATTTTACTGTATTTGTAAAAAATAAATGTAAGATAGAAAACTAACTTTAAGTGTTGGTAAACATTTGTTCCCTTAATAGTTACCTTGTTAACTAATAATGTGTGGGTTTCTAGGAAGGTTTCAAATGAGGAGCAGTCAGAAGAAGATATCAACTAATCCCTGCCATTCCCAACCAAAGACAGTGCATTTTTGAGTTTGGTGATCTCTTTATGTTTATTCCAGATTGTAAATGTGTCAAAAATATGTTATTTTAACATGTAAATTGTGGAATTTATTTTGTCAAATGACTGGTTGTTGAATATGTATTGTATTTATAAATAAATATTTTGATTGCTCATCATAAACAAATCAGTGCAAATAAGGTGTTTAATTTAATTTCCTAGAAAGTCATTGCTTAAAAATTAATATAAATTAATTTTATGGCTGAGGTTTTATATATAAAAATATTACAAATCAGCTGTTACTATTTATGAATAACCATTCAAAATATAGTTGTGCAAAATTTGGTACACTTGGCACTGTGTAATAATGCATTAAAGGAACGTTTTTTCTATGTTAAATCATTTTATCAATTTTGGTTTAAGGAAAAGTCTTCTAGACATTAAGAAACAATTTTGTGAGAACTCTTGAATTGTTCATAACATTAAATGTTAAGTAAAGTGTACACAACACACAAGTGTAACAAATTGCCTTAAATTGAAATCAACATAATTAGTGTTTATCACAATAATGTTATTATTCCAACTGAACATTACATTCCTATGACAGTAATGATACATCCTCAAGGCCTGGATCACACTGCCATTAACAGCTTTGAATGCTAAAATCAAAATCAATAAAACTTCATGAGAGTAATCATTAGTTAAATGTAATACCAGATTATTATGAACTATAAGTCATCACTAAATTGCAGCACGCAGATCAAACATAAACTCTGCCAGTTGCAAGTGTCATGAAGGTGCAACTAACTGTACATATATTGGAACTTATATTGTTTCCAATAATTTTTCTTAAGGGACTGATTACCGGTTCACCGAATACAATCAAATGCTACAGGAGCTGATAATATTTCAATTATTCTGGTGAAAAAAAATTCTCTTTAATATTATTCCTGCATTTATTAATCTTTGGTTGAGGTCTGGTATTTTCTCCGACAAACGGAAGTTAGCCCTTGTCCGACCTTTAAACAATATCTTTTCCCCTTCACTCCCACAGGACTACAGACCAATAAGTGGACTAAAGAGGAGGGTCTCTCTCTAAACGACTAAAGAGGATAGTGCACTGTCAAATACGTGAATTCCTACTGTCCTACAATATCCTCAATATGTATCAATCTGGCTTCCGTTGTTATCACAGTACATAGACTGCGCTGTTGCAGATAACTGACGATATTCAGCTTGCCATGGATCAAAGACAGTGCACTGATTTGGTTTTGTTCGATTATTAAAAGGCTTTTGATTCAGTTGACAATAACCTATTATTAGCCAAATTAAAACATATGGGTATTTCTGAGTCGGTTACTTCTTGGATGAGATCTTATCTTGTTGGTAGACGGCAGTGTGTCCATACTGAGGGTGCTATACCTGATTGGAAAACTCAGTGTAAGACAAGAAATTGAAAGTAATAGATGATGGCATCAATGAAGACATTAAACAAGTAATAAAATGGACAGAAATTCATGGACTACTTAACTCTGCCAAAACAAAACCTATAATCTGCAGTAGTGTTAGAAGTTTGGGACTTACCATTAACTCTATGATAGACTAGTCTGAGCATGTAGCAGGCATTTGTAAAAAGTTTTTCGCTACGCACTTATTGGAGAAAATGCATTTACTGTGGATATTTTACTGTTCCATTCTTCCATATTAAACTGTTACTTGTGAAAACACTTGTATTTCCATACTTTAACTACTGCAACTCTATAATTAATGGCAATTGTTTTGAGCAACAAACTCCAGAGAATCCAAAATAATTGCATTCGATTTTTGTTTGATTTATGAAAGTATGACCATATTACATCTTACTACATTCACTTATCAATATTAAAATTAAATAATTTAAGAAGCATTCAAATTTTGAATGTGTTATATTCTATTCTTAAAAGTGGGTTTCCACAAGTCAACAATTTCAAATTTATTTGTATTTATTTATCATAGAACAGCAATATTTAATAAATCCTTCAATGTTATTGCATGCAGAGCTTGGAATTCCCTTCCAGATAGCATTAAAGAACTGGAAAGCCAGTTGCGATTCAATTCAGCTTTGGAAAAATTCTTGGATCGGATGACTGTGGCTGTTGAGACTGATTGTGTGGGCATAAGCAGGAGGAATGAATGGGTTGGAAAACATATTTTATTTGTAATGTAATATATGTTATTCTGCAGAGTAATATTTGTTTTTATTTATACTCATTTAAAAAGATTATAAACCGATTTAAGTTTATAAATTTTTCTACTGGAGTTATCTATTTGTTTAGTGGTTGAATTTCGTTGAGGTTAAATGTAAGAAAGAGCAATGTGACCCTAATTTTGTCTCTGTACTTATGTACTAATAAAGAAATGATGACTATGACTTGAAGTCAATAAGTAACACATAGGAAAATCGCATTGACAGTAGAATAAAATTTCATACTTGCAGAATCATTGTTACATACAGAATCATAAGTCATGTATTGTAGGCATAAAAATTTACTACATAAAGAAATAAACAATATTGTGAGTGAACTTTGATCTCTGGTATAGATTAAAATTAATACTCACTGTACCATGCAGAGATTTTAGGCAATGTGCTTTTGGGAAGAAGAATTTGTTCTATTATAATAACCTTTCGTTATCAATAGAAGATATTGATATAATTTCATAAATCTGCAAAAAATATCCTATAACAGCTCTACATATAATTTTTCGATAATTTCTTTTTAATTTCTGTTTGTTTTTTAACTAGTTTGTAATTTAATATCATTAAATGAGCATTTTCTGGACAGTGAACATACACTTGCTCATGGATAAATACAAGTTCTGACACATACAATTCTACATGGTCTAAAGTTTGTCTGTGTCTGTAAGCTTTTGACAGAGAAATGAACAGTCCAACTGCCGTCTCTAAAACAAAAATAGAAGACTAGTATCAGACAGCCAAAAATTAATCCTTGGCAGAAGAAAATTCTACTGTTTGTTAGTTGTTACTCCCAGTTATGATATCTAAATTAAACATGGACTGGAGCTTCATCCCATATAGTCAGCACAGCTTCTTGTATCAGTACAGCTTCCTTGCTGTTCATCTTTAGAGCAGACTCAGTGTATTGGTCAGCCAGCAATAGTGGTAATTTGAAACGGTCATACACTGTACTACCGTGGGATAACAAAATTGCTGTTATGACCAAATCCAAGCTACAGACTATGTCAAAGTTATTACTTTTGCAATAACAAATCAAGAAATATACTTCAACCATTCAAATATGTGTTTTACTTGCCAGGCTCTTTCACAACAAATGCATTTCATTTATTACGAGAATTTTTTTCCATTGTCTTAACTACTTCTTCAATAACATTTAACTGATCAACACTTGTTTTATGTATGATATCATAATAAATATTACTCAGGATAGTCTCCAAACAATCTGTTTCATGGACATTAGTTGTATAAACAGTTGATAAATTAAATTCAGACAGAGAATGACTTGTGAGAAACTATTTCGTGAGAAACTTCAAATAGTGGTTTTATTTATTTTGAACAAATGTAAGTGTGATACATTAAAAAAAATGATATGTAGATCTAAAATTAACTTCTTTACATCACTCTACTTGAGTTAATGTTAACATTTCCTTTGAGGTACCTTCTCTCATTCTATGGCAAAAATAATATCACCTTACTTATAGTATTTCTGTTTTGATCGTTCTTATTGAAAGGATTTAAAATTAAATACTACACAATGCATGCTTAAGTGTTTTAATTCATTTATAACAATATGTTTTATATTAACACACACATTTATCACTAGCCTTAAAAACATATCTTCAAAGAATAAAAAATTAATCTTATACAATTTTAATTACAGGTTCTGTAAATGCTAAAACAACAATTATAACCGGTATCAGAAAGTGTAATTACTAAGACTAGTCTTAATTTTATAATACTCAACTTTTTTATAAATACTTATTAGTTAAAATGTATGACTTTTTTTTTAGTTCCTAAAAGTGGGCAGTTAATTGACCATTTTTCAACACAACTACAAAATTAAACTTAAATTTTCTGATCAGTTTATTAACCATCTTTTGACAATAATGTTTAGAGGAAAAATCAGGAATTACTTGTTAGTGCTCAGTGGATCTACTGGATCCATACAAGAAGAAATGTTAAAGCATTTTTCTATGAAATTTTAACCTATCCTACTCAGAGAAAACTTTATTCCTTGATAAATTAACCACCATGTTATAAATGGCATCAAGTAAAGCCCATCCATTGTTGTTCATATGTCAGATTTATGCAACCAGAATTCAAGTGCTGACTTCACAATCGCTCTGTATTGTGTATTTGTGCAGTTGATTATAATTACCAATATTCAAGTTAATTTCAATTAGTTTCTTGTTATTGATTAAAGCATTGTGTTACATTGCTATTAAATTTGCATAGTTCTAACACAATGTGTATTACAACATGTATAATATGTATAACATGTCATGTTATAAATTAAAACAACTAATTCACCATGGTTATTTGTGTCATCTCCTTCTTGTTGTTCAGAATTGGGGGCTATAGAATCAAAATATATCATGCATAATCTTTTAGTGTTCTTATGGATTCTAATCAGACGTGAATAAATTAACGATGTTGTTTTGAAAGCTATTAGGAACCAAAGAGTTTTATGTGGATCACTCTGTGTCTCAATTTTTCAATATCTTGTCTGATACTTAGACATCCTTGGTGAGAAGCCATCTTTAGAATGTCATGACTGTAGTTTGGAAGAAGGACTGGAGTTACACAAATACAACAATGAAGGCTTAGCAGAGAAAATTCTTTTTTCTGGAACAGATTGAATATAAGATGCATGAATACTAGTAGATGCATGACTGTAGTTTCATCTTCCTTCTTGTTCATATTATAATACTAAAGCTGGTTTTTTTTTCTATAAAGTTACAATGTATTCATAGAAAACGGAGAGCTAAGAGTTTTGGGATGTAAAGTTTGCATGAGATATATGTTTGTTGGTCATACTTGGGACATTTAACCTGGTAATTAGACATATTTCCACTGAAAACTTTTTGTGTCATATGGCATTTTTTAACAATGACCTTGGAAAGTTTTTACACAATATCAAAGTGGTGTTAATGTTGAGTTTAGCTCCAGTTCACCTTCCTCTTAGTGCAGTGTCTGGAATCTGACACTGTCACAGCCTTGACTCCTGGAATCTGAAGTCGGCAATAGAAATTTCAAAATAAACTATTTACATTGTTTCGACGTCAGAGTCACCATAGCTATGTGTGAAAGTGATATTTGAGTTTTGATTGAGAAACTGATTATCCCATCAAACTGTTTTTAGCAAGTTCTAAAAAGTTCTATTTGGGTCTTATTGCTATTTTAGACACGAACTCTTTCTAGTTTTTCTGCTTAGGTGTCACTGACCTGAAAGAAAATTTCTGGGGTGTTGGTATGAGTGGATTCCCAAATAAAAATATACACAAAAGCCGTTTTGCTAGAATAATTTTGTGAAGCAAAGCTAACCGACAGATCATATATGTATCTAGAATTATAAGATAATAAGATGATTTATACATAAAATGTTCCGTTCTATAGCACTAAAAGTTGCTCAGTCTTAGTTTAACCTTCTTTGATGCTTACATCAATCTTGAACAAGTTGGTTTCAAAGCAATAATTTTTGTTCCTAGATTTGGACCAATGCCATGACTATCCTCTAACTTTTCTGGTCTATACCAAAAACGTAAGAAAAAGTTTTCTAAGAGCACTAAAAATGGAAACCATGATTTGCTACAATGAAATTAAACAAGACACACTGCTAAATAATAAAGGAGACAGTCAACATCTCATTTCATTTACAATGCTAACAACGGACAGAGAGCTATTTGAGGTGTGAAAAATTATAAAAGATGCAAAAACAGTAAGAAGTACAAAATCCTTACACACTCCATGTACAGCACTTCTAGCAATGACCAGAAAGCTTTAAAAATAAATTCCTTCGCCCTTCATATGACAAAGCAACATTGCCAATATTATTAACAATCTAATCCTTAATTAAAACAAAAAACCCACTGGTAATTTGGGTTATACCAGCAGGAGAACCAAGGAATTTCAAGATTGGCTAAAGATAATCCAAAACAATGACACAAAGTACTTAGACAAGAAGCAATCTTGGAATCCATATTGCTGCATTCTACAAAAAAACAGTTTTAGCCTGTATGTTTTCAAAAGAATAAAAAACACCTGTAACAATGATGCAAACATGACTGCGTACTTCTCACTGATAGAAATTCACATAAGATATGGAATAATGATGTGGTACAACTCATCATGAAAAAACTTGAAGCAGGTGTAAAAAATGTAATATATTTACTACTGTTATATTTACAAAACACAGAAACCAAATCGGCTAAGTGAAAGTTACGACTACAATATCAGAGATGTTACTGTCTATACCATTACAACACACCACCTTTAATAAATAAACCAACCTACATATGAAGGAAACGTTTCAATCTTTTCCCAGAATACTTAAAAAGATGTAAAGACATCAAGAACTTAAAAAAACTGAAGACCTAATTGCTGCAAAGAACTCTACATTATCAAATAATTCTGTAATACCTGACTCAATGAACTAAATATTTATTCACTTGCATATTCTTATTAGCAGTTCTGTTCTCAAAATATATGAATAAAGAATTTAGAATCTGTATCTTCATTATAGAGTCTTATAAGATTTTGTCAACTCCCAATCTTTCCATTTTACAAGATCTTTCAGTCCAGGTAAGCCGGCTCCAGTTCCTTAACATAATCCTTTGATCAGTCTACCTACATATTGGTAGCTTTTCTATTAATTCCAACTGTGAGATAATTTGTCATTCATTGACAGATGATTAAACAAAAGAAGTTATAGAATGAGCCTGGTCAGGAAGGGACAATGTTTGATTAACCTCTTCCATACCAGAGTTGGTTAATGCAACTATAAAGGACTGGAATGGAGACAAACAAAGATCAGTCCATTTGGGGAGAGGTCTGCCAAACAATGACACATTGCAAATAAAGTCTGTTGCAATCCTTTTCACGACGAATAACATAACTGAATTTAATAAGTCTTAAAGCTTTTTAATGATTTATGGAATCAGACTCAGCTTTATGATATTAGATCTATTTTTCTAATTAGACTTGATGCTATATATCAAACTTAAACTTTTAAATCTTACTTCAATATATTGTAGCTTTTTTATGTAGATGATATTATAGCATACAATAGAGATTGGTACAATATCAAGCTATTCTTTATCTAATTTTATAAAGCTAAAACCCTTTTAAAATTCTTTTATTTCAGACACGTGTTTCGGTATAAACTATCTTCAGTGTGAACATTAACCTATATTGGTCACTAACTGACTGACTCACTCACTGATATAAAACATTGGATATTTCTATATGTGTTACATACTGGACTTCCAGTTTAATGATGATGATATTAAGATTTCTCAATCAACCTCAGAGGTTACAGACTGTCTAGCCCTTCCACGAGTCATTTATTCAAATAGAAAGTGAGTTGATTCGAACACATGCTCCAAAATCTCACTAAACAGATGTAAGCTTATGCATGATCTTGATTTTCTCTGAATAGTAATAAGCAGTGTCTCAAAAATCATGTCTTTGTTCTTGTTAGGTGGATTACCAGATTTTAAACATTAAAATTATTTTATTTAATTCATTATCTGATCTTTTATGATGTTTTCTTTCTAAAATTGCCTTAACCATGCCACCTTGTCTGAAATAGAAACCAGGATTACATAAGAGTGGACATGCTCAGAAACTTTGTCTACTGCACCTTCTCTTTAAGCCATTCTTTTCTTTAAGCACTCTTGCTTACTCGAAATTTCTTTATTATTATTCTGTATACTAACAGGATTTTAACAGAAAACATAGATTCAGGGCATATCTTTTATTCTAGAGGCCCATTTGTTTATTTCTTTTATGAATATGTGAAACAATAATAAAATGTGCTGTCATCACAAAACTTTTATAATAAATTACTTTGGCAAGTCTATATGTGCCATATGAGTTATGACTGAGGAATTTAATATTAAAATTCAGCTTGTTGCCACTCCATTTTGTAATGTGGGATGTTTGAGACCTTAGAGCTAGCTGCTTTGAACACCTTGACTTCAGAATTGAGCCTTTGGCTAGTAGGAGAAGCGGTGGGTAAAAGAGGGAGTGTGAGTCCCAGTAAACATCACACAAAATTAGTAATAATTTGTTACCAGTCAAGTGACACAATATTCCTAAATAATATATAAATTATTAAATAACCTAAGTTAAAACTATGAAATGACTATTCCATTTTAACCCATTGGCCTAGCTGATACTTGAAACACGTGGTAGACTTGCACTAGCAGTTAATATTGATGAGATTATAATATTACATTCAAACCATTTTAACTTTTTTCACAAATGTTGTTGCTTATTCCATTTTTCATTTACGTTTTCAAAATTAAATTTTCTAAACATATAGTAATATTTATTACAATTTCTCATTTTCTATACATTAAGAAAACACACACACACATGCACACATACATCTACATATAATCCGATATATAGGAAATTTTTTAAAGAAAAAAAGAAAAACTTTTCAATTTATGGGCTTATTGAAAAACAAATATTTTGTTAACAATTAGATTCATGTAAAATCAAACTAATAAATAGGCCTAAAATACAACACAATTAGTTGATGTAAATGTTTGATTGTTACTAAATTTTAGTTCTTTTATAATGCATAGGGTCTTTAGTTCACCATAAACCACGCATAAAACACCAAGAAACATTACAAAAATATACAGCAACTGAACAGAACAGTGTTACGCACGTGTCCTAGACCAATGGGTTAAGTTATTGTAAAATGTTACATCTGGTATTCAGTTCATTAACATGTTATTTTTGGCAGTAACTATAAAGAAAAGTATTACAAACTAATTCGACAGTTATAAATTTTTATAAAACCTTGCCATAAATTTGATTAGTGGAAACTATATGAAATGCGATGTACTTGATTTAATTCATTACAAAATTATTAAATTATTGTCTTATATAATTAAATAGTTAGATAATATAATACCTAAGATTGTTTAATATTTAATAAAAAAACCACTTCTATTTCAATCTACTTTCAGTCTATTGATATTTATTGAAATTTAAGGATTTACATATACAGATTTATAAAATGTAATAAATTTGATAACTAAACCATATCCATTGAAGACATTTTATCATAAGTCTACTTATAGGCAGTCCCCATTTACAATTGGTTTTTCCCTGATTACTTGATTAAATCTAGTAATAAAATGTTTTGCTAAATCGAGTTAAAAAAAATTATTATGTTTTCAGTCCTGTGCATGGAAAGACTAATTTATGCAACTCTGAAGTATTCATCGTATGGTAATAATTAGCCTGTCCAAAATATAAGTTCTCTATCTTTTATGTACATATTCATGAGATCTTTTACCAATATGTTTCTTTCATTTGGTTCTGACACATTTTCTGGAGGCAATTACTATTTAGTTAATATATGCCAATACCTATTAGTTTTACTGCCGTATTGTCCCTATTTTTATGCCTGACGTCACCCGCCATAACAGCTACTAATTTAGGTCCGTAATGGAACATAATTTCTATTATAATATAAAGCTTGCTGAGCTAAATAGATCCTTAAATTATAGGTACTATTTTCTAGTTGTACTTTTCATAAAATAAATAAACCTAACAAACACATACTTCAGGCACAAAAGTATCTTATTATAACTTGAAACATATTCTACCACGACAACTTAAAATTTCCAGGTCTAAGAAGTTGTTTTAAATGTCATAGTCAACAATGAAAAGTATTATATTCAATTTTAAACAGAACATGGTTTTGCAATTATAAACTATTTAAATTTAAGAATAATACATACCTATTATTTAAAAATTAGCATTCCTCCTTTCTCTTAGAGGTTTCTCTTTGTTAATCGTGGACAATGGTTAAAACTAATTACAATTAAAATAAATTAGATATTACTATTCAAAGTTACACAAGTTGCACACATATATGAGTTATATCACAATCTTAATAAAAAGTTATAAAACAATTCACACCATAAGTCATACTCTTAGCACACATTTAAAATAATACTTAAAATAATACTTTATCAGCAGAAAATTTCTTGATTAGTTAATTTAAATAACAATCAAGTATAGTTAGAATAATTAGTTGTACACTTTGACAAATTAACTGTTCTCCAGTTAAAAACATTAATAAATAAGTAAATAATAAATAATACTGTACAGAAATATCAAACAAGATAACAATTATGTCTGACGAGAGATCATCATTGAAAAAGAGCCAACAGCATTGTTGAGAGTGGATAAAATGGAGGCCAAACTTGATTGGTCTTCTACTTGCAGTATTTTGTCTCCTTCCCTCAATCCTCCATTAGCTGCCAGGGTATTAGATACACTCTTCACATACACGCCCTGTTATTGAATAGGTACAGATTAATTTGGCACTTCAATGAAATAAGATTCGAGTAAATGAGGTGAAAACCGCTAACTTGAACTGTAGACAGCCAAGAACTTTTCTATATTGTGTTGCTGAACAGTAAGGTTGCATATTTATTTGTTTACATAAGCATTATGCACACAGTATCTGCCACCACATTAGATACAAAACAGCACCAGGACATTGTACAATGAAATACATAGTAGGTAATATATGACATTCATGTATATGTATAGTAACAAATACCAAAGGATTGCACAAAACATTGCAATAAGATTTATGTGTGTGGCGAGGGGTGAGAGAGATTCTAATCAAATGTAAGTTTTTACATCACAGTTATTGGCTTGTTTACTAGCATAATTGCTAAATTTCCAGTTATAGAGGTGAATTGGTTGATATTTCGACTTAGAAATCTGAATTAAAACTTTTAGAGTTATAGAGGGCTATTGTAATGTTCCAGACAATTCTAACGCTAATGGAAAATTCTAATTATCAAAGTGTTGACACACTATTCAAATTTTAGGGGTGACATTAACAATGACTATTAAGAGAAACCCAAGGGAATTTGAAATGATTCAACTTATCAAAAATTTAGAATTATTAAGGGTTGAGAGTTATCAAGTTTTGACTAAAAAACATTTTTAGCAGTAAAAAACTGTTCGTATTTACTAGTTAAACCATGGCAGATCAAGTTGTTTAAGCATGCGTGCCTCAGCAGGTACAAATTGTTTGTAATGGTACAATGGCTTTACTGTTAACCACATATCTTCACACATACCTTTAAAATTAAGTACATTTTTTGTTTTAAATATATTACTTGCTCATTTTTGTTGAAAACAATATAAATGTTATTCATATATTTTCATACATCCAGTAAAAATAACAAGTGGTAGAGTTACTAAATGGATAAATTATATGCTTAACTAAATGTTGTTCAACTTGAACATAGCAGTGCAGTCTGTTGGGTAATTTGTGGAAGTTTAAGGATAAACATACTGGAAAATATTACAAAATTTATCCGATGGATGGCAGCACCTCTGTGGCTAATTTATTTTTCTGTCTTTCCCTCAATTTTCAACCGATTTTAATTTAGTACACTAGATAATCGCAAAATTGCATACAGGATAGAAGCAAAATTATTATTTTACTTATAATAACAAACATTATTGTATACAATTCCAATTTTACATGAGGAAATGGAAATTTACATGTAATAGTTTTTTGGACGATAATTCTTAAGAATTTTGAAATTTTTATTTTTAAAATCGATTGAATAGTTTGATCTTGCCATCTCTTGCCAGCTATGTGTCACTGCTGCATTTGAGCAATTGTTAAGTACTGTGCTACGGGAGAATCAATAATTGCAGGGGGGCATGGCACAGCAGTGACGCATAGCTGGCAAAAGATAAATGCTTGCAATTATGGCAAAAACAGTTCTCATCAAACCATTCTACTGATTTTAAAAGTAAAACTTTCATAATCCTTAAGAAACTATTGCCTAAAAACCTATTGCCTGCAAACTTCCATTTTCAAATTTTATACAATAATTTTTGTTACTATAAATAAAACAATTTTTTATTCAATACATGACATTTTATGATTATCTAGTTAACAAATTTAAAATCGGTTGAAAATTAAAGGAAAAAGCAGAAAAATAAATTTAGCCATCCATCAGATAAATTTTGTAACATTTTCAAAATTAAAATTAGTTGAAAACTAAGCAAGAAGACAGAAAACGTGTTTGAGTGCATGATAAAGAAAGTCTTCCTTGCAAATCCATATCTAATTACCAAAGAAAATGGAGATAAATGAAGCACAAAGGAGGCCTACCTACTAAAGGTGTTCTGAAGTTCTACACTTAAGTCTCACTCTTGCACTTTAGGGCAGAGTTCAGAGTATATGGGCAAAAAACAAAATTGGCAGAGCTCTTAAGGGAAAAAACCATGGTCTTGGCCAAGTAGAGGTCATGGCAATTGAAACATGATACCACAACCAGAAACACCAGAAGGCTCAAACAAACAATGCCTAAAGGTGCAGAATATTTAATACTTTCAGACAGTCAGGCAGCATTAAAAGCATTTGACACCTGCTCCTTTGACTCAAAAGCAGTATGGGAATACAAGAATGCACTAAGGGAACTGGTAAATAGGAATAAAGTTGTCCTTGGCTGGGTTCTGGGCCATAAAGGCCTTCATGGGAATGAAACAGCAGACACCCTTCCCAAGGCTCTGAAACCCTTTTGGTAGGGCCAGATCGAGGCCATGAGTGGAGCCTTCTCCGACAATAAAGCACTAGTAAATTATTGAGAAAAGAGGATAAAATTGGAAACTTGAAGAAAGGACTCAGGCACTCAAAAATGTTTACCTCTTCATATATAAAATGGTTGAGACTCCTAGATCTAAGCAAGGAGGATATACGACAAGTACTAGGGATGCTGACAGGACATGCCTGTCTTAGGAAATATCTGATGAAGGTGGGTCTAAGCCAGACTTAGACTTACAACAATTGTATGTAACTATACAAAACCTGAAACGTACCAGTAGCGAGAAACCTGATTTAAATAAACAAAGCAAAACCTCTAAACACTCTGAAACACAAACTGAAAACATAAAATCACCTGTCCACTTTTTCAAGCAAAGCCAAGCCCTCTCTTAATACACAGCTTGGAAAACTTGAAAACCCGTCAAAACCAAGTTGAGGATACCGTGAAAGCACTCAAGTGCCAAATTCAAAATTACACTGAAAAAACTCAACACAGGCCACCATCCCGCACATATTCTAATAGAAATAATAACAGACCAAACAGCCAAATTAGCGTATCCCTCCAAATGGCCAAAAGTAGAGTACTCAGCCAAAAACAAAATGAAACTCCTGACTTTTATCCATCTAAAGCTCAGGAAAAAATGCTCACCAATATTCTTCCAGTATCTGCACTTCCTGGAGAACAAAAAGAAAATGGTAAGATGCAAAAAACACAAACATTACAGCCTACTATGCCACGAGAACCACCAGTCAACGCAAAACCTTCAGGCAAGGATGTGAGTATAGAGGACTCCTATACCAATAATATAGATTTCTACATGGAGCTCATGACAAAGAACCACAGTGATCGACTGAACACTGACAACATTGATACTGATGCATCATCCACTCCTGTGGTGCTAGACCATCTTCCCATATCCAGGCAGCAAATCCTAGTTCAGGCAGATGTTCACCACCATGAATCTTTTTTGGACGACCTTCAAACAAACCAACCTCTCAGCTCTTCTAAATCTATAAATTTTTTAGGCTTTCCTCTGAAAAAATCAGAAAGGGTGAAACCAATAAACTAACCATCTTACATCAAAATATGGATTCACTAGCTTCAAAAATAAACAGACTTGACCATCTTCTTCAAAAAATTAAACCTGATTTAGTTATCTTGAGTGAACATGGATTAAAAGAAGACCAGCTCCTGAACACTAGACTACCTGGATATCTGCTGGCTGGGGGCTTCTCCAGAAAAAACTTCAAGAAAGGAGGAGTAGCCATATATACTAATGAAGAGCTAGGGAACTCAACACAAAATGTACAAACCGGTATTAACTCCACTGAACTCATATATGAACAACATATAATAAAAGTTAATTTAAAAAATAAAGACATCTATATCCTCGGCCTCTACCGACCTCCAAGTGGAAATGTGGACTATGCTTTGGATGCTCTTTCTGACACCCTTGATCTTCTACCAATCTGGAAACATTCCATTATAATTATAGGAGATATTAATATTGACAGACTCCCTCAGGTTTCTAACAACTCAAAACAAGAAGAAAAGAAGAAACTTGAAGAAATGTTAACCAGTCATAACATTGTAAGACTAGAAATTCCAGCAACAAGAGTTGTGCACACCTCCGCATCTTCAATTGATGTAGTATGCACAAATCTTAACAAAGAGGACATTGGTGTTGAAGTCATCAAAACAGGTCTGTCAGACCATACAGAACAATTATGCACTGTAAACCTGCAAACACAGAAAAAAAAACTATCCTAGTTCAACTTGTAGACATTTTACTAAAGTCAATTTGCATCACCTTAAAAACTTACTCAGCTTTGAATCTTTTGACTATGTATACAATACACATGACGCTGACAAAGCCTATGAGTTCTTTAGTAATGTGTTGTGTAGAACACTCAATGCAGCTTGTCCATATAAAAAAACAAGGGCAAAGAAGAAACAAAAGCATAGAAAGGTGTTTAACGAAGAATCTCGTAGGTTAAAAACTGACTATCTGAAGGCCATGGACAAACAAAATTTACATGGAAGAGACATAGACAAAGTTGAAACTGTTGCAATAAAAAGGGTGTATGATCTACAGCTTAAGGAACTCAGAAAACAGGCTACATCACATTTCATTGAGCAATCTAGTAACAAGCAAAAAGCCCTATGGCAAGTGATAAATTATGAAAGATGCCGGGACAACAAAACTTCAGACTCCATAGAACTAGAAATTGATGGAAAACTCCAATCAGACCCACTACCTGTTGCAAACCACCTTAATCTATATTTTACAACAGTAGCTGACAAAACCTTAACAGAAATGGGACTCATACAAACAAGCAAACAACTCAACCAGCTACAGAATCATATACCTGATATATCGTTATGGCCTTGTACCCTGAAATAAACAGAAGAAGCCATTTCTAACCTCAAACAAAAGCCTTCGGCTGGGGTGGATGACATCTCATCAATCCTTTTGAAAGGCTGTTCAGAGGAACTTGTACCACCTCTGACATCTATTATCAACAAAACTTTCTCCCAAGGCATTTTCTCTAGAGCTCTAAAGTTGGCAAAAGTGTTTCCAAAACTAAAAAAAGGATCTCCAACTGACATCAACAACTACAGACCTATATCCCTTCTCTCTACAGTTTCAAAAGTGATTGAAAAAGTAATATTAAACCGGCTTATAACACATTTGACCGACCACAATGTCCTAACCACCCAACAACATGGGTTTCTGAAAGGAAGATCAACAATTTCAGCATTGATAGAACTCACTGAATTCATTATAGATCAGATGGAAGATAGAGCTGCTGTGACTGGCCTTTTTCTGAATTTTACTAAAGCATTTGACTGCCTGGACCATGATATCCTCCTTCAAAAGATGAATAATATGGGAGTCAGAGGAAATGCAGCCAATTGGTTTACAAGCTACCTGGAGGGAAGGACACAAATGGTAGAAATATCATATACCAAAAACAACACCTCATATTGTGTAACATCAACACCACTCCCTCTAAGTAGAAGCGTTCCTCGAGGATCTGTCTTGGGGCCGGTACTTTTTATTCTGCTCACCAACGATCTCCCAAACTATCTCCAAGAGCTTAGCCAGGTACTCATGTATGCTGATGATACTGTCCTCCTCATAGCAAATAAACAAGTAAAAGAACTAGAAATAGCATCCTTTATCGCTCTAAATACAGCAAAACAATATTGTAATCAGAATGACTTAGTATTAAACGACCATAAGACTCAACAACTAAACTTTGGAAGAAGAACAGTTGAATTGACAGGACTCCCAGAAGCTCACCTTGATAATAAAGCTAAATACTTGGGAGTAACTATTGATGACAAACTCACCTGGACACCACATATTGATCAACTTTGTTCAAAACTTAACTCCTGCATCTATGTCCTTAAAAGACTACAGGCTACCAACACTCAGGAGATAACTAAAATTGCCTATTTCGCACTTTTTGAGGCTCATCTCTGATATGGCATAACAGTCTGGGGCAACTCCTCAGCAAAAAATGTGCAACGTATCCTGGTAATTAATAAAAAAGCGATTAGGATCTTAGCCAACCTCAATCCACTTGACTCCTGCAGAAGTACATTTAAAGAACTAAAGATACTCACATCAGTATCCCTCTACATCCAGGAAGTTATCCTTTACACTACTAATCAAAATCTAACAAGAACAGGACAGCTCCATTATTACAACACCAGACATGGAAACAATTTCATTTTACCGAACCACCGTCTCAGCCTATATGAAGAGAAGCCAAGCTAAATGGGACCAAAATTGTTTAACTGCCTTCCTGACTACTTGAAGAAGATCTCCAGACAAAAACATTTTAAGAGGAAACTTCAAGAATGGCTCCTGGAGTGGTCCTTTTACTCGATCAAAGAATTCACTGACTTAAAACAACAACATCAAAATTTGTAAAATTAAAAACCACTTTTGTATATTTATATAAAATATGACTTTACTACCCTGACGCCATTGTATTTCTCCATGAAATTACAAATAAAGAATTTTTGATTTGATTTGAGACTGATAAATGCAGACTGTTTGAAGAGGCAGAAAAATCAACAGAGCATATATGGCTAAACTGTCCTGCCATTCGCAAAACCAGAAAATCATTCCTAGGAGTTTATCTCTTCAGGCCAAAGGATATCAGAGAACAAGAGTCCTTTCAGGACTACGTACTGAGATTCTGGTTCCATCCCCCCATAAAAATAAGACAATAAATAAAATTTGCTTCATTTTGGTGCTGCTTCGTGGTGGCTGAGTTTGGAACTAGTTCTGGCATATTTAACCTTGCCAAGGTAAAGCTCAATGTAGATCTTTATAAAAATACTAAATTGCTTAGCAAATACACTACCACATTGTATGAAACATTATAATTATTAGGAGGCATAATAATGCCTTGTGTTTTTTAATAAAAAACAGTGTGCTGTGGCCAACTAAGCTTCTCAATGTGCCATAAGGTCCGGCCATTGCATTCAACAAGATATCTCTTGTCAGTGATCTACAAGAGACAAGTAAAAAATGGGAATAGGTATTTCTTATGTATCAATAAGAAAGTATCATTGGTCAACATAATACTAATGGATATTAAATTGAATTATTACAGCTAATGGTAACACTATTGGAAATAAATAAAAGAATTTCATAATCTCAATTGAACTTTTCATATAAAATACTTACAGAATTTATGACTGCTATATCAAATCCTAATTCAGTCTCAGATTTATTGACCGTTACCTCAACCTGAAATAAAAATAATATTTAGATGAAACTGAATTATAAAATAGATTCAAGTACATTAAAAAGTATTATTAACTAAAGTACATAGCTACAATCATTTATCATTTTATAGGTTCTCTATTTTTAGAGGCTTATATACAGAGCGCTGTACTTTTGAACTCCAGATGGCAAAACATGTCTTCTCAAGTGCAATTTATATTTAATTCTTTAGTTTAGAAGTTACCAATCGATATAAATTTATCTTCCAGAAAAAATGTTGTATTGAAAAAATATTTGTATCCACTTCTGCACGATATTCCTAATATAACTTTCATAACTTACTTGTCCAAAATGTGTTCACATTGTGCTTGGATGCAATGTGCCAACAAAGAATATCTAATATCTAATTGTTAAAGCTAACAGCTAAAATCTTATGGAGAAATTAATGTTAACCCTTAGTATGCTAAATAATAAAATTTTAAAACTTTACTATTGTTTTTAATTTTAATATTTTTTTAAAAATTATTTTTCAAAGTTTATTTTTTATTCAATATATTGGTCAGATAATAATATAAATTACACTTTATGTTTTAAAAAAAGGTTAATAAACAAACAATACATGCTCAGCTGTAATCTTTCATGAGAGAGTTTACTCAACTTGAGTATAGACAGCCACTTGCAGTTTAGCATGCCACTTATAGGGGATCAAGTTTTGTAGAGTTAATCTTAATTTTTTACATAAACCCCAGTTATGGATATACGTGAAATTTCACACGGTGGTTTCTCTCATGCTCTAGATGTGCAATAAAGCAGGTTTTTATAAAATTCATATTTTAAAGGTTGTCCACTTCTCAAAGAGAAATTTTTGACCTTCATGAAACAAATTCCAATTATTACCTATTTTTAACTACTAGAAGGTCTCAAGATAACTTCAACCATTATCTAATATCAGTACATAACATCAGAGTATTATACGAAAAAGATCAGAGAAAACATGTATAAAATTATTGTAGAATTTAAGTAGTTTTATCAAAACATACGTAAAATTAATAATGTAATTTCTCAAGAAGGGTCTGTGAATTTAGTACAGTAAGACAGAAGTTTATCTGCAAGTTGACTTTGATAATGGGATACAATAGGGGTTGTTCAGTTGACAATTAATTTCTCTAGTCTTGTGATTGGATAGTCGGAGGCCAATCAAGCGAAACTGTGATGAGGTAGTTTGGTTAGGAAGGGATCGGTATAACAATTTCTAACATGCGCATCTCAGCATCTTTATGAGTGTTTAAGGAGTTAATTTTTGTGTGTTTTTCCGATTTTTATTATTCTACAAATCTGAGTGGGATTTTGTGTAAGTAACAATTTTATAGTCAAATTACGATTTTCAAATGGGAAACTAGTTGTCGACTAATGTTAGCTCTCTTTTACAGCGATTATTGTATTATTTTTATACCAAAGGGGAATTAAAAAGATGTAGAGATCACTAAATAATTAATGCAAGTTTTCAAGAGAATACATGTTGTTGCAAGTATTGAACAAACAAGTAAGTTTCCAATTTTAATAGTAGTTAAAGGTTACTTCCAATAGAAATTTAGTATGCAACAGTCAGAATAAATTGAATACATCGAGATATCAAGTTTGTAATAAATATTTTTGGGTGAAATATAGTTAAATTAAAATTTTAACTTTGAATCTGTACCTACAGTAACAGGCAGTGACACACAAGGTAAAAAGTTTTTTTTAGTGATTATTTTAGTTCACTTTTATTTAGCTACGCTTATAATAAAGAAAAGTACAGGTTCAAAAGGTTCAATAGCAACTACTGAACTCTCAAAATATAAATATATTATTTGGTTTCAAGGTGTTTCATACTAAAGTTAACTTATTCTCAAGCATAATGTTTTAACTTTTTCCACAGTATTTTATAAACTGCTTACTGGCTCAAATTTTACATTAAATACAATAAAAGTAAATAACATGTGTTATTTCTTCTCCCCTATAATTTGATATACTGATCGCTAAGGAGCAATAAATTACACTTTTCCACCAATTTTATAAAACTCTTTAAGATGGCTGGGACAGCATGTGTAAACATTATTAAGTGCCTGGAGGTCAAGTGTTAATACTGAATACATTTTAATATTATCAACATTGCAGATTTGATTCATTTTTGAATCATTACTAACAAGGCTTGTTCTATGCGTAGGCACTATGAAATCGTCTGCAGAGATATTATCCTTACGGGACAAGTGTGAACAGCCTGTGTACATGATTTGACGTGGTTCATGTATGTGCCACCAGAGTTGCAATCATCGCTTTCCCCATCTAACCCTCCCTCCCTGAAACCCCTTACCATCTCGCAAAATTTACAAGTATCCTAGAGTGTCAAGTAGTTGTTCGGGTTTTGTTAGTGGTAGTCTGAACTGCTCATCACTGCCTCTCCACACTTTGTTCTGAGTATGTTTATCCAGGCCTCTAACCACACCCTGAGATGCTCAATCAAAATTCAATCGCTAACAATAGCTAAACAAACCTTAATAAGCGCTAAAAACACAATTCTACTAAATTTGTTTTAAAGTTGTTACTAACATAAGTTTAAACGGTTTGACAACTTGTATTTTATAGCTGGCATTATATTACATAGATATTTAGTAATAGATAGTATTATTTTTTTTAAATCATGGTTCCTCTGAATAATATCACAATTTACAAATACGTTGCTGGTTAGGAAAAATATTTCTAACTCAAACATTCAGAATATGCTTATAGAAAAATTACTACATTTTCCTGAAACATTACCATAAGTTTCGTCTTTAACATAAAGGCCCAAAGGGACATCCAAAACATATTTCATTTATTTTTGTATATATCTAAGGGCACCCACTTTGTTTTTTTTAATAGTTCACCCTTGAATGTAAAATAAGTACTGAAAATTGGTATATAAACCAAAAGAAACGATTGCACTATATTTAAAAGTATTTTTTAAATGGGTGCTGCCAGTTTCACACGGCTAATTTCCCATTAATATTTGCTTTGCAATTACAATCGTTAAAAGTAGTAGGTTAGGAGAGGTTTTGGATCGATTTTGGTTGTTACATTTATAGCGTTTGAAGATAACTTGATTTGTTTATCACTTCATGTGAAATTTCAGGCATGTAAAGTACAATATTTAGCACTTTTGTATCAGACCAAAATAAAAAGCCAGCCGAAGATTATAATACGTAATTTTACATGATTTTTATTCACCTATGACTTAAGAAAACTAAATTTGTATAAAATATAAATTAACAAAATGACTTGCTATTAAATATTTTTTCCCTGAAAATCCCCAAGAATACAGTAATATTTGAAGCAATTTTGCTATAACATAAACCTATTTTAAAATTGCAACGATTTAGCTATTTAAAAATGTCCATCCATTTTTAATAAACTTCATGTTATAAATAGATAAATTGACCCATGAATATGTTTGTATCCCCCTTATGAAGGACAAAGCTTGCAGACCTTTAAACATTTCCTTTGATTATATTGATATGGCTTATATAGAAATGTTATAAGGTTATTAGGATTCATAGACATATTAAAAAATATAAAAGACTAGAACAATAATTTAGAATATATATATCCTAGAATATATATATATATATATATATATATATATATATATATATATATATATATATATATATATTCAGATGGACATTAAATATGGTTATGATATTTTTTAATTAAAAATGGTATTTTTATTGTTGATGGGGTATTATTTCAAGAAATTTAGTTTATTTTTCTTATAGTTTTGCAATTTAGAAAACAATTTATGACTTTCTCAGTTATAAAACTAAAAGAAAAATACACAAAATTTTAACATTCATTGTTTTATTGTTAGTAAGCATACTCCTTACATAAAAACAAGACCATAACCACATTTAAGATGCAACTGAATACACACATAATAAATATTGTCCTGGTTTCCTCAATGTGTCTAAGGATCCTAAGAACCATATAAGATTTCTTCTATACATGTTATATTGGCATATTCCAAGAAATTTGTGATGGATAAACGCTTTATTTTTATTAAAAAAATTAATTTCCTCAATGAGTTACTATATTTCAATGAAACATTTTCTTTATAATAACTGTTAGACCTAGCTTGAATGTAAAAAAAAATGACAGTCGGGAATGAAGGGAACTACAAAAATGTTCCGGTGACAATTTGCTGTATATCTATCGGTTTGGCCACAAAACGCGATTTTGTACAAAATGTTAGTATTTTTTTTAGGTGAAAGATTTGTTTCTGGGGTTGATAGCAGCCAAACTGTTGGTTGTATAGGTAGCTTAAAACAAATTTTCCATGAGATTTAGGAAACAACGTAATCTACAAAAAAGGTCTAGTAACCTTTTGCCCTATCTTCAATGGATTGACCGCAAAACGCGATTATAATAATTTTAAATTTAATACTTTTGTAATTTTTAAGTGGAAATTTTGATTCTGGACTCGATTGCAGCCAAACCATTTATTGTAACTTTATTTAAACACAAAATAATATGAAATACAAAAAGGTCCAGTGACTTTTTGATCTATCTCCATTGGTTTGCCTGCAAAACACGATTACGTGCCAAATTCTCGTAGTTTTCACGGGAGAATTTAGATTCTGGGGCCGATAGCGGCCAAACCATTGGTCGTACCTCAAAAACTCCAGGAACGTCTCTGGTCTTGAAATAAACCCCCTAATCAACTTATTCTGCTGATAAAGATTACTTCCTATTTATTCTCATAGCACAAACAAACCTCTCCAAAAAAACATGTATTATTTTTAACCCCAGTTGTTACTAAACTTGTATTGTTATAAACCCCCTTTCCGAGAACTTCCTGGTATGGCCAAAAATCTACAGCATAAATTAAAAGCCCTGATCACCTTATTCTACTGATAAATTATACTGCCGTAGATGAAGTACTCTAAAGGTAATAAAACAGTTTGTCATAACACTCTGTGGCACTCAGTACACAGAGTCTAATACATTTCCTGGTATGCTGGAAACTTTAAATATGACATACAGCTTAGCCCATGTATCCCTTATAAAACACCTACTAGTAGCAACTTTTACATTGAAATTATTCTAAACAATTCGCAATGTCTGACAAGTGCAGTTTTTTTTTCTCCCAAGCTCTGTATTGACAAAACCAGCGGTCACAGCCCACATCCAATGGCAAAATTGAAAGACAGAATTAAATTTCCAACAAGAAAGGTCCAGTCACTTTTTCTCGTATGTCTAATGGTTACGCTACAAAACTTTAGTTAGATCTAGGCAATTTTCCGTGTTTATTTGTATTCAAAGTTTTTTCAGCTAAATATAATTTTCTCTTTCTCAGTTTTTAGATTTTTGTATTAGTTAACACATTTTTTTCAAAAATATGTTCTTCTGTTACTAGTAATTTTTATACACCTAAATGTGAATTCAGAATCACCAAACAAACTTAGCTACTTTACAAAGTAACACAATTCTTTTATTTTTGCAATATTTACATTTTAAGTAGCATATTATGTATTTTATACTTTTTACATTTTAAGTACTATATGATCTATTTTATGCCTATATTTTACCTGTGAATAAACAGATTACTATCAAAACCAAACCAAAGTAAAAAGGTAACAGATTAATATCAATCAATTACAAATGAGGATATAGTTCTGGTTTTAAAGGCCTACACTAAGAACTTTGTGCATAAATATAAAAATTTGTTATTCAATAATTACAGAAAGGCCACTCTATGAAAATGTTTATTGTATAAAACTTTCAATTAGTAAGTAAAATGTAAGCACATGGTTTATAGTTAAACTACAATCTCGTTAAGTTGGACCCGGATCAATTCATGAAAAATTTAAAATTAGTTCATTGTCATCCGCCCACACTACCGAGCATGAACATAATAAAATATATTTAATCAGAGTGTTTCTTATAGATTGTACAACTGGTTAAAACTTCATATTAATAGTAGTACAGGTATTCTTTCAGAAAATGTTGCACAGCTTTAAGGTAATTGTGAAAACTGCCTTGCAAGGATCATTTTAAACATTATTTTAAATATTAAGGACTTTTCAAAAATATATAAATGATACTTTTATTATTCATAAAATGTTTTATTTTAATTAAAATGCAAAAATAATATATTTTCCTTTACATCCTCCCCATGTAAGTCTACAATCATACTATATTATGTATTTAAGATAGAATAATTAAAGTATACTTACAACTTTGGGGTTTTTATGCACACCAAACAGCCAAGGCAATTTTGATGGCTTGGTGATCTTGGAAGAAGTAATTAACTCTTCTTGTTTTTTACCAATTATGGCAACTGATGAACTAGAGGCTTGAATATTCTGATTATTATCACTGTTGTATATGTCACTGTTCTCACAAGGGTACATGTTGATGAGTTCACAACCACTTTCTGTCACAGGACCTTTTATCTTGGAACAAAGCCAGTTATTGACTTTAGAGATAGGGTAACTGCTCGAGTCAAAAGGTAAGCAGTCATTGCTGTCAAATGGGAGTGCCTCTTCAGAAGAATTGTCAATGGTAATGATTCCCGGATAGGCTGAGTATGTTCCATCATTACCATTTTGAGATGGAGTGGTAACTTTGTTGACAATTTCTGATCGATGTGGCTCAACAGTTCTGTACGTAGAATCAATATTATCAACAAAAGCACTGTCGACATCACTCATAGCCACTGAGTAGGTGAGAGGAAGACTGTTGAGGCGACAGCCTGCTGTATCATTCTGTGTTTCGTGGTCATGGCACTGGGCAGTTGTCACCGGATATATTAGCTCAACACTGCCTGACTGCTCCGATTGTGACAGCTGGCACTCGTTAGGTGGTAAGTGGTGAAGCAACTCATCCTTAAGGGTCGAAAGAGCTTCTGTGTCAATATCCGTTCGCCTTTCCTCTTCTAGAACAAATCATGTAATCAACAAAACTAAAACTTATATAGCTTTAAGTGCATGATTTATTTTTACTGAGGTATTATGATTCATGTAATAATTGAGACTGAACTTGATGTTAGTTATTTTTCAAGAAACAAAGTTGGCAATAATTTGAAAACTATTTAAAGTATTCTCTTAATGGCCCAATGCAATATTATTAAACACTTCTAAAATTTAGAGGGTACCAATATTTAAAAAAAGTAATTTCTTAAAAATAATAGTCTATCGAGGAAACAATATGTAAATACCATGAAAACTTTGAAACAATTCTTGCAAAGAAACCTGAGAAGCCATACATATTTACAATTGTTTAATGCACACTACTAAGACATATTCCCTACTTTACCAACTGTATATTGTAATTTCAAACAGGTCATATTTATTATTTAGATGTTTAATAGTCTGTGTTTTGACAACACATAGATCCTGTTTACTGACTTAAAACTGTTCTCTATAAAAAAAACCAATATCTTATGTGAAACAACCCAAAAATTAAGAATATAAGTTACAAGCTGTGAACTTACTATGAATATATGTTTCTTTCTGAAAAAATGGTGCCTGTTTGGAAAAGGCAGCTGCTATGTGGTAAGGTGGGGGTTGCTGTAGCCTCTGCACAGGAGTTTCTGTTTCTTTGGGCATCTGTCCGTTCAAACAGTTTCCATTTACCTATGAAGGAAGAATTTATCACTTTACTATAAAGGATACATACTGTATAAAAATAGGCATTTAAAATTAACATTTTCATCTCTTGCTTAAAAACTATAACAATAGTTTTCTATCAAACTTAAAGTTGTAATCAACTTTAAGTTTTAATTGCTCCAAAACCAAGGAAAATGCAGAAAAATGTAATAGCCTAAGTATTGTTTATTGTTTTAAAATTCTTTGTTAATTTACATTATTACATTATTGAAATAAAACTTATAAGTAAAAAAATCATTTAGTTGAAAAGATACAAACTAGAAGAGTTAAAGCACAACTACAAAATGGTGTTGCAGTACATTCACATTAATCCTTACTTTCAGTATCCGATATTCCAATTTATCTACCATGGTACAGTGAAAACACAGAGCCATTTTAATGATTAAGGCCAAAACATCAATCGATTAGAGCAATATTCATCTACACTGTAATTAGACAGTACTGTACTGTATATATTTTACAGCACCATACACCACTTTCAATATGCAAAAGTATAAACATCATACATGTTACTTATATGTTATTTTATATGGGAGGTATAAAATAGTTGGTATGATTGTCAGTCAACTCATTGAGGTATTTGGTACTATTTTGCCTGTTTTTTAATTTACAAAATTATGTTGGCCGTACTAATATCATTATTACAACCCATCAATATGCCGTTTCAGCTACACTATTAGTCAGTAAAGTCACTTAAGTATCATGCATGGCTACAAGGTACCTGTCCCATTCAGTATTGTGTTTTGTTTCTACCTTACATTAAGTTAAATTAACCCTTTAAGAGCTGAGTTTCCCAACTACCATGATCAACTTTAGCAATATCTTCATTTACAACACTGCTGTCAGAATCTACTGATTAGTCACGTCAGGTCTTGGTTGATAAATTAAGTCCGCACCCTGATCGCCATCAGAAAACTTACACTTCTGAATGACTAACTCACAACAACGCATATGGACAAATCTAAAATTGATAAAACATCTTATTACAATTAATTCCTGTCATACCGACTGAGGTAACATCTGTTTCTAACATCCAGGTAAAACTTCACCATGTGCTTTCATGATAGTTCCTTAGTTGACCGTCAGAGTGTAGTAGTAATTAAACAGTGCTATTGTGGATTTATAGTTGTTCAAATAAACACTACTAGAGTCCAATGTCTATCATCTTACAGCTGTCAGGCATCATGTAGCAAAGCAGCTAGCCATTTGGAACATAATAACACGGATGTGGCAGTTATCTTGTATCAAAACATGATACAGTTGGCAGGTGAACACCCATGTTAACATGAGCATGGCAGTCAAGGGGTTAATAATATTCTTATGTATATTATATTCTAATACCTTACAAGATTTCGTGATAGTGTTTTTACCATGGTGTATTTCTGAATCATGGCTAACTTAAAACTAAAACAGCATTTAAAGTTTTTTTTCTTATTAAATATCAAAAAATATTATTTTAGGTCTTATACTACACAAATCAGCAAGTACAGATTCTATATGCTTTAATGATATGTTCTTGCTCTTCCACAAAATTTTAAACCTTTGACTTGTCATTGTAATTTTAATTGTCCTTATTATTTATTTTCCAACATAAGCTACCAATTCAGATACAATATATAAAACTTATTGTATATTATTAATATATACACAGAGCATGACATAAATATATTATAAAGAGATTTTGTACAATGATATTAATTACTACAAAACTCTTTTTCTAAATAAACAGCAATACAAAATATACAAAATAGATAGAGATCACTATGAAATATATTATGCTATTATTCAATGTTCAACTTTTCATGGCATAAAAATGCACAAAAACTGAAAAACAAAGATTCACATTTCTATAAATTATTTCTTTGTTTTAGTGCATCAACACAAAATAAAACATTTTTTAATCAATCAACTTAGTAGTACTTCAAATATTAGCATTAAAATAGCAGCACTGTGTAAATTATTACATTGGACTCTACTGCTTGGTTTATGATTGCTTGGATAGGATTCATTCTGTGAAGTTTAACACAAGCTTCTGCGACTTAATTTCCATTAGTGCATGTCTACTCTTGAGAGATTATTGATGATTTGCCTATTGTAAAGATTATTTTTCTACATCATTAATTAATTTTTTTACAAAATTAGAGTAAAATATCACTGTTTAATTTAAACCAGTATTTAAAACAAAAATTAAAATGAATATGTTGAGTCATGTCATGAACACCACCCTCACACAAGCTTATTTTCAATCCCAATAGTGAATAAGGTCTTAATCTAAGAGACATTATTTGGCTGAAAATGAAGACTTTCAGTCACTTTATCTTGTCAGCTGACACTGATACAACTAATATTTAGGTGCTTGATAGTTGGTAATATGCGTGTAAAGCTAAAAAATAGTACCTATGAGAAAATTTGGCATTTTTTAACCCTTTTGACACACTCCATTTTGAATTCCACCACAACTAATGTGGTTACGAACAATTTATTTTTAGGGCAAATTTCTCGACCTATTACACAAAAACTACAATGTAAGCATATACCATCCAAATAGTCTTACAACTCTCGTACTATTATAGTTATAATATTATAGTATTTACTTTAATTTAAATTATTTCTCCAAAACAGGTTTTGAAGCCACAAAAGAATTGCATGTTTAAATTTAGCTATTTTATATTTTAAGATTATTAATCAGTACATTTCATTCCATATGAATCTTTAGTTTAGCTCCATTTCACCTCCTGCTTAGCACAGTATCTCAAATCTAATACTGTCACAAACTTGGAATTATGGAATCTGGAGTCCATGTCAGTCTGAAGAGATCCAAAAAAGTCAGCAACAAAGATGTTCTAATCAAACTCTTTGCACCATGTGCAACTGATGAGACAATGAGAATACCTCTTCATCTACATTACACGGGATGGCTGCAGAAGAAACCAGACAAAGCTCTCTTGTGGTCAAGTTGTCTCCAATGTTGAAACAATGCAAAGAATTTGTTTTGAACATCTTAGTCACCAACTTTTCGTCCACGAAACAAAAAAAATTGGCTAAAAGTTAGTGATTAAACTAATCTCCTCCAATTTTAGTTCTTACCGGGCAAGTAACATACTGTTAGCAGCTATAAAACTATGTGAAAAACCTCACAAAACAGTAATACAACTATGAGATCTGTCCAATAAATATGCGAACTAAGACCATAAAAATTGTATGTTGAAAAATTTATGCTACATCAATTTTGTCCCCTTCAGAGCCCCTAAAATTCCTCAAACAATCAATATTAAATGTACCACCATTCTTCAACTGAGTATTTCCTGTCAGCAACACATCCAACACTCACCAACTTTTGATCTGGCGTCAACAACATGGCACGAGTTTTCCACACAGCTTTTTAAAGCCCAAATGTTAGGATTGTACACCATTAATCAATCATTCGCACAGTTTTTCAACAATCGGTAAGGACAAGAGATCACACACACTCAATCTTTTTATCAACTCAAGAGGTTGAAGGTCATTCCAGCATCACATCATTCTTTACATCTCGCTCATATTTAAAACTCTTAATCCACTTAAAATAAATGTTTTCATTAGAGCAGTATTGTTGTAAACAGCTCTCAACATATCAGTAATTTCATGAGAACCTTAATTACTCACATCAATCAAACTAGTTGAAGTAAAGTTCAAATGTATTCACAAGGCAGCTAACAACAAAATTCATGCATTCTGTCTTTATAAGTAATAACTCAAAATATAAACAAATGTAACATTTTGATACAATTGCTAAATTCTAATATACCACTGAAAAGGGCCTAAAACAAGCTTTATTTGGAGTAATAAAATCGCAAAATTAAAACTGCTATTTACTTCAAACAAAGAATCACCTACAAGGTACATAAGTCACAACAACACTAAATATTCTGTTTTTTGCATGATTACAAGAGACAGTTAATCCACATTTTAGATCTAAAACTTATAACAGCTTAATGGAATATTTATTTATAGTCTATATGTATATATATTATTACCATGGAAGGGGTGTGTTTCTTGACAATCGCCGTCCGTACTTGGTCCACCAGTACATTGGTACCGCTAACATTCACTACGGACAGTTCACCATTCTACCAACATAAAAATACAGAAGAGAATAAGTAATCTTAAATACATTATCACAATATAATTCCCATATTTAAAAATACCATTAAAATGTGGACAATATTTTATAACAGGTTTTATTTTGCCATGTATAAACAATTTTTATTGTATATCTTGAAAAATTAAGTCCATTTGTGAGACATCTAACCATTTACACTATGAAAAAGAGATTCCTTTCTTATTTAACTGTTTAAAACTTTAACTCCAACTCTATCCTTCTTTTACCTTTATAGCAACATAAATTGGGATAAAAGGGGAAAAGAATGGCAGTAGGAGATGAGAGGAACAGTAAAAAAAAAGTGTATGTGTAAGAAATTGTATGGGGCATTTTAAAATTCTATCAAGAAATCTAATGGCCTTAGAGAGCATATGTAAATATGGCTCCATTTTGAGTACCAATTATGGAATATAGACTTTTATCCTGAATGAAAATACTTATATTTATTGAATTTATTTTATTATCATGTTTAATAATATATAAAATTGTTACTTACTTGATAGTTGAAAAAAGGTTTCATTTTTTACATTTAATATTATTCATATTTAAGTTTATTGAATCTGATCAGAAATATATTGTCATATATTCACATGAACTTTTGAATTATGGACAAATAAGAAAGGAATTCCATTAAATGGTAATTCCAAGTAACTTTGTAAAACATTCATGTCAACTAGAGGTGTTCTCATTCGGTGGAGACCTGGGAGACCACCACAGGTAGAGTTCTCATTTGTTCCTGAGAGACCGACCACACTTTGCAACTATCAGGTAAGAACCTTTCGACCTGCGCTACAGGAATTAGAGCACCTCTTTCTCTTTCCCCGCTAGAGAAATCCAACCGGAACCTTTCGCCCTGCGCTAGAGAAATCCAAGTGCCTCTATCCTGTAGCCCCCTAGAGCAATCCAAGCAGAACCTTTCACCCTGCGCTAGAGCAATCCGAGAGCTTCTTTCTCTTTCCCCGCTAGAGAAATCCACGCGGAACCTTTCGATCTGCACTAGAGAAATCCGATTACATCACTACTATCTCTTCTATTGCTGATGATCAAGAAACAATAACAATAACAAGAATTTTTTGTTTAATTCAACACTTTAAAATTAATCTGATATGAGAGAGGAGTTTTTTACAAATATCATTATTTAAAACAGCCATCTGTCTATTTCTACCTTTGGTGAATTAGCTGGCATGCAGCCATGTTCCCATTACAATTAAATCACATTGAGTACACATTTGTTTGATGTACACAGAAGTAATAGTTCTCCTTAGTACCTAAAAACTAGATACTCCATTATTTTTTGTTTAAAATGAGATAAGTTTCTATTATAAGTGGTTAGTTTCCAAACCACAATAAAGAAATTTCAAATGATCTAATAGTAACCTGTTCTGGTATTGCGTAGTTGCACTGTGAAGCTATTGCTCTTGCACATTTCGCTAATTCTCTCAGTTTCTTCGGATAAGGTGTAGGAGCACGAAACAGAACACTCTGTCTCTCCAGTACAGGGTTGATAGAAAACCTTATTTTAGGCTTTTCATTTGGCTTTTGTTTATAATTAATGGCATTTACATCATCTTCAACATTGTAAGATGAATCTGAAACAAACAGATATTCAAAAACCTTAAAACATTTTACTTGTCCACAGCACAATAAATTGAACAAAAATATAAACAATATGTAAATGTACGTGTTTAGTATTTAATATGTTAACTATTACAGACACCCTAGTGCACTTGTTGTCTTATTAAAATACTTATCATCATTCAAGATAGAGCCTTAGTGAAGGTGTTAAAAACCTTCTGTGTAAGTAAATATAAGTATGAATCTTAATTCTGAGTTTAAATTGCCATATGAACAAAATCTTAATCAAAACTCATTCCTGAACTGATGCACTAAAATAAATTTAACTGTAATACAATAAGATGATGCAAACATCAGTAGTCAATTTCAAACACTGCATATTTAAAATGTTTTGTTCTATTGCAAGGCTATAAAGTGGGTGATTGTGAAGTTAATCAGATAACTTTTTGCATTTAACTATCTGTAGATAAGAACATACCTACCCACTGGAACACATAATACAAACCAAACTCCTGGATAGGAAGGGAGCACTTTTATTCCAACTCTGATAACACAATGCTTAGCAGTCTCAATAATCCTGAGTTATTATTTTTTAATGTAAATTATTTTTAGTTATTTTGAATTAACCCTTTGAGTGCCACAGCGTTTTGCTAGATGGTATGCATAAAATGCCGAGCGAAAATGCCTGGTTCTGCAAGGGTCTGGTTAAAAATTCATAACAAATTTATTTATTGGTATAATGTCTTGGGTTTTTGTTTTTTTTAGATAAATATATTTTCTTTATACATATAATATATTGATCACTTATTTAACGTTTTTACACAAATAAAAAAATCATTAACAAAAACTGTATGAGCAAAAACATTTAGTTTTTTATTTTGACACAACTTATTATTATTGAAATATTTTATTTTTTCACTTTTAGTTATTCTATTTTATACTCCATTTAATTATTTACAAAAAGACATATAAATATTTTTTCTATACTTATAAATAAAGTTTGGAAAATAAATATGAAAATATGAACGACTACAAAACTAGAAATTTTCTAACTTAACCTAACACTCTGTGTATTGTCTACATTGATAATGCTTAAATCTAATGCCTGCAATACTAGGTCTTCATTGTCAGCAATGTTTTTACAACTCATTGTTTATAAATATAACTGAACAAACATAAAAACTATACAAACGTATTTAGTAAAGTACTAGATGCTTACGATCGCCGTAACTCGCGGCCGTCATTGTTCTACTTACACACAGACTAGAACAACATACACAAAAGAAATAATTTGAAGATACTAACACTACAAACCCATTTACACTTAAAAACTTTCATTTGTGAAATAAACAGAAGCGCAAACAAAACACGTGACGGCTCGTCCGCGTACAGGCCGATTCTAAACGCGACTGACGCGCTCACTTTACAACCGCCGTAAAAATCAGAATCTAACCAAAATGTAACAAAACTTACATCAAAAGTTACGTTGAAGCCTTTGGAATGCGTATGTATAGTCATTGAGCCAATTTAGATAAATACTATATAAAATATAAGCGTTACTGCAGAAGTCGCTAACAGCGATTCTGGCATTTCTTGCATATAATGTGGGATCGCTGACAGCGATGCTCCGGCACTCAAAGGGTTAAAGACTAAAAAGTAATGCAGAAGTAATTCATCTTTTATATGTGTCTTCTTAAGTGTTGAAAATACGGTTTTAATGTCTTTAAGGTCTGTTTAAACTTTTATTATTAAATATAAAACTTAATTAAATTTAATTCGTAAATCTCTTATATTAACTAGCTAGTTTAAGCTATTGTTATTGTAACTAGTTGTAATAGCCCAGATTTTAAAGCGAGAGCAGCAAGTACTGTACATACTACGAGGGCTGTTTTTTTTTCAAGTTCCGATAGGCCATAAATAATAAACACATTGAGATAAAAAGATGATTTTATTACCAAAAGATTCGTAATTTCTTACTTATTTTTCTACGTAGTCACCAAAAATGTTGAGGCACTTGTCGTAGCGAGAGACAAGCTTTCCTATACCCTCCTCGAAGAAGTCTGCCGCCAGTGAGCTCAGGTAGACCCTTACAGTTGCTTGAAGCTCTTCGTTGTCAGCGAAGCGTCGTCCACCTAACCACGCCTTCATTTCTCGAAAGAGGTGATAGTCACTGGGCGCCAAGTCAGGACTATACGGCGGATGGTCGAAAACTTCCCATTTGAACTTTTGCAGAAGTTGTTTTGTGACATTGGCACTATGCGGTCGTGCATTATCGTGGATCAGGACCACGCCGGATGACAGCATTCCTCTCCGTTTGTTTTGTATTGCTCTCCGGAGGCGATGTAGAGTCTCACAGTATGATTCCTTTGTTATCGTTGTTCCCTGTTGCATGAACTCAACCAGAAGCACACCTTTTTAGTCCCAAAACACTGTAGCCATTGTTTTCCTTTTGGTCAAAGTCTGCTTGAATTTTTTGGGCTTGCTAGGGGAGTGAGTGTGCATCCATTGCTTTGATTGTTCCTTGGTTTCTGGATTTTCATACAGGACCCAAGTTTCATCCCCAGTAACAATAGACTTTAAAAAACTGTCTTTCTCGTTGTCATATCGCGTCAGAAAAGTTAGGGCTGACGCCATTTCGCTTCGTTTTGTGATCCTCACTCAACATTTTGGGTACCCAACGGGCACACAATTTTCGGTACCCTAGCTCGGTGGTCACAATCTTGTACAAGGAAGACCTTGAAATGGCTGGAAATTCGGTAGAAAGTTCATCAATTGTAAACCTCCGTTTCTCCTGGATCGCTTGGTCAACTCGTTCAACCAAACTTGCAGTCCTTGACCGCCTTCGTCATGGACGTCTGTTCGACCTTCAGCAAATAGCCTACACCATTTTCTTATCGCGCTATCACTCATACAGTGTTCACCATACACAACACTCATTCTGCGATGGATTTCAGCAGCACTACATCCTTCAGCTTGAAGGAAACGAATCACACTTCGCAACTCACAACTGGCGGGAGAATTGATCGTAGCGGCCATCTTTACTCGCCCGTAGCTCGGCTACGACTGATGGATTGGAGCCGGCAACGGCGTTGGTTGTAGTGGGGGAGCGGCGCAATTGCACAACACGCAGCCCCGCCTCCCGCCACTACGCTGGTTATTTGGAGAAACAAACGGAACTTGAAAAAAAAACAGCCCTCGTACTATCTACATATGGCTCCACTAAGCTGTTACATGTTAACACAATTCTCAATTATAATCCTTAACAGCCACTATATCAAGATACAATACCTAAAATAATACTACAAAAATACATTCCATCTTTATGTGAACTGATACTGGTGTAATTCCAAACGCATTCTAACCATCTAAGCCATATGACTAATCATTCATTGTTTTTCTCTAACACAACTGTGTCATCCAATAAATTACAATGCTAATCTTATAGAAAACTCAAATAACAAGTGTAAAGCAGCCTGGTCCATTGTTAATGATATTAACAATACAGTTAAATATAAGTCGAACTGGGACTTAAACCCTGATAGTTTTAATAATTATTTTATTGGTTCCATAACTGAAATAAGGTCTAATATAAAAAAGGTTAGCTCAGTATTGGCTACTGAAATGTGCCCAATGTTTGCAAACCCAGATAGTTTTAAGTGGAATCAAGTGTCAGTTTCTGAAATACGGTCTGTTATAAGTTAAATGAAAAAAAAAAACAGATAGTAAGGATTTCTATGGCCTATCTAGCAATATGTTGAAGGAAATAGTGGATCATGTTGCAGAACCACTTACCATTAGTATTAATTTATGCCTGGAGCAGGGTGTATTTCCTGATAGTCTGAAAATTTCCAAAGTAATGCCGGTATTTAAAAAAGGGCCTAAAACAAGTCCAGCAAGTTTCCGTCCTATCTCGCTTATTCCACTCTTTGGTAAAGTAATTGAGCACATTGTCTATAAGCAGGTAAGCCTGTACTTGGAATTGCATGGATTTTTGTCTGATCAACAATTTGGCTTTAGGCAAGGTAGATCAACAATATCTGCTATTGATACTGTAGTAAGAGAGATTCTCAATGCTTTTGAGTTCAAAGAGTATGCCTGGGCCACTTTTATTGACCTAAGCCGTGCTTTTGACTGTGTTGATCATAGCTTGTTGCTTAAAAAGATGGAACAGTATGGCATCAGTGGGTCTGCAAAACAATTTTTTAGATCTTATCTGTCTAAGAGAAGTCAAACTGTTTATCTTGATGGCTGGTGGTCTTCAGCTAGGGAGCTTAGATGTGGTGTTTCACAGGGGTCTATATTGGGCCCTCTTTTGTTCTTAATAGTAATAAATGATTTACCTATTAATATTCAACAGTCTAAAACTTGTATGTATGCTGATGACACCAATTTTCTTTCTATTGATAAAAACTTCATTGATTTACAATTACAAGTCAATAATACTTTAGAACTAGCTTCAAATTGGTTTTCAGCTAATAACTTACTTTTAAATAATGACAAAACTAAATCAGTTCTGTTTAGTCTTAGGCCTGTTACAGATGATATCGAGTTTGATAATTCTGTTAAGTTTTTAGGTGTGTACATTTATTATAAGCTGTCATGGGCAAAACACATTGAACAAATATCAACTAGGCTATCTCGTGTGATTTATCTATTAAGACGTCTTGTGAGTTGTGTTCCTAAACATTATATTGTTACTGTTTACTATGGTCTATTTCAGTCAATAATTAGCTATGCTTTGATTTTCTGGGGCAATTCCAGCAACCTTAAAGATATCCTTTTGATACAGAAGAAGGCTGTTCGAATAATTACCAAGTCTCACTACCTGGCTAATTGTAAACCACTTTTTATTAATTTAGGTATTTTAACTGTTTTTAATCTCTATATATTTTATTTATTGTTATATATTCATAAAGATATTTTATCATATAATGTAAGGAATGAAATCCATGAAAAATCTACAAGGCATAGTAATCGTCTTGATGTACCCTTCATAAGACTGTAAAAAATTAGATCTAGCCATACTATAATGTGTATTAGACTATATAATAAGTTACCACTCTCAAAGATTTATCTTTTAGCCTCTTTAAATGTAAGTTACATAGATGGCTGGCTGCTCATCCCTTCTATAGTATTGATGAATTTTTAAACATGCCAAATTCAGAAATAAATGTTTTGTAAGTTTGTTACATATTTAAGATTTATTTATTTTATTTATTGACTATTTATTTTAGTTTATTTATTTAGTTTAAATTTTATTTGATATTTATCAATGTTATTTTAATTCAAGAATTAGGTATAGCAAAAATGATGTTTTATATTATCAATTTACACTAGTAAGTCCTACCTAAGTAGTATAAACATTAACTATAACAAGTTATGATTTGTACCATAAAATGATAACCATGTCGATTGCTATATGCCTAAAGACAATACAGATTTTGATTTGATTTGATCCTGAAGACCAAGATCTTCCCATATCCAGAAACTCATATATGAGTTCCAGGCTTATAATAAAACTAAGGATTTAATAATTTTAACACTATTCCATATACAGTGTCAGCATATTTGTAAGTAAAGAACATTTAAATTTAAATTTAAATGCTAGGTAAACGTGTGCAGCAGTATAAACTTCCCGTTTACTTTATAAAATATAAGGAGTGTAACTCATATTACAAGAACATGATATAATTTTTTAAGGTAAAAATAAAATTTTCCTACCATTATACATCAATGTTTATATAAACTTACTATAACAGAAAACATGATTAGTTGAGACAAAATTATTCTACACTAAGAGTTACTTACCTGAGAGAGAATGAGTCTGGGGCAACAAATAGCAGGTTAAGACCATGGAACCTGTATGAGGGTCCCAGTCCTTGACCAGGGGAGTGAGTGGTTTGCTCTGGTTATACACCAACCACAAAGCCTTCAGACTACTCAGCTTTAGCACTGACATCGGCAAGTTCTTTAGCTGGTTGTTGGTCAGACTTAATACTGTCAGGTTTTGTAAGTTGCCAATCTCTGCAGGAATATTTCTCAGCAAGTTGTTCTGAACCGTGAGAACTCTTAAACTTGTACAGCTTCCAATTTCTGTAGATAAATTGATTTTATTTTGTTTTCAAACCACTTAAAACAGATTGTATAGTAAGCTAATAAGCCATCAGCAATATAAATCGTTTGTCACAGGTTATGAAACCCAAGGGAAATTACCAGAGTGGTGATAGGAGGAAACATGGCAGTCACACAATCTGAAGTTGCTTCACAACTTTTGAAATTCATTGTAATAATTGGTGATTGCCGTGGAATGAGACCTTTCTTGTTTGCAGTAACAAATTGATTCAAATGTTCTACAATTTTAAATTTAACTACATTTTTTATTTCTTTATTTTAACTGAACGATACATTACACATTAAAACAAATAAATAATGAATTACCAAATTTATAATGAGAATAAACTTCAAAAGTAACAGAAAATGGAAAATTAGGTAATGTAAATAAAACTAGTTAATTAAGATGATAATTGTGATTCATTAGATAATTATGTGGTGATCAAACCTGTGAAACATGTTGAGTTTTGAATATTACACTGATTGCAGCAAAATTCTGTGAGAATGGGCATGGCATGACCTAGTGATAGGACTAAAATGGATACAGAACTAACAAATGTAGCATATATAAAACTAATAATCTGAGAGGAAGGCACCAATTCACCTTCTATATAAACACATTAATTATTCTTTTTTTTTTTTTGTTTCCCCTATATTAGATTGCGTCTTATTTTTTTTGTCATGGCAATTTGAATACTTCATTTATTTCTTCTATACTGTCTAAATGGGATAGTGAGATGAAAATTGCGCTAACAATGTACCATTCTGCTAACTTTTAACAATAATGCCACAAACAGTAATACAATAAGCATCTGGTAGAATGAACTCAGATGTTTTGTTACATTAGGTTTTATTTGTAATAACCATAAGTTGTGTTTTTTTTTCACTTCTAAGCTTCAAATAAATATCTGTAAAATATCTGATTTAATATATGTACGCGCCGTGGACAGTCCGCTGCCACCGCACTTTCTACCCCTGCAATTAACTCCATCCAACATTTCCTATTTATTTGTTCAGATTTAATTATCTAAGAAATGGATAATCAATATACACAAATATGTTTTAGAATGTCAATTAGTGCAATAAAGAACAGCAGCGAGTACACTGTATATGTGCTTTGGACTGTCAGTTGCGGCAGCATCATCTGTCACTGTAGATACTCGTAACTTTTGCCACCAGGTGTCAAGCACCGAGGTTTTTCACCTCCCACAGTGGATTTATACATATATCAGTTAATAACATAAATTTAATATTTTTAGGTTAGTTGTAGATTAAGATAAGCATTTTGTAAAAATAACTTATTAAAACAAATACAGTAAAGTATATTGTAAGATGGAATAACTATTATTTTAATTTTTCATGATAAAATTATATATACTCGTTATTACATCCAACATTGTTAGAAGATACCTAATGTGCTCTACTTGACAGAGAAAAACTATGCTTACATATATCTACTACTTATTGCCAGGCCCATAATTAGGTACATGTTATTCTACTTTCATGCACAGAGTGGCAAGATTTGGGTGGCAGCAAAATTTTTAATTTTATTTTTATTTCAAAGCATTAAAATCATTATAATACGTTATGTTACATTACTCATCAGGCATACCATTATGATGTTGTCTTAATGAGGGTAGTGCATTATAACATACATAGATTTGTGCATTTTGTTGTAGATTTGTAACATACGAGGTGTGTCCAAAAAGTATCCGACCTTGACGTCTGGCATGAACTGACGTTACTCGGCGGCAACGACAATCTGGTCCCCTTCAAAGTACTCCCCTCCACAAGCCACTACCTTATTCCAACGCTCCTCCCACTTCCAGAAACACTCCTTAAATTTATTTTGCAGAATGGCTAACAGGTCCTTCGTCGCATTTTGTTTTATTTGTTCAACATCGTCAAATCTTATTCCTTTCAAAGGAATTTTTAATTTCGGAAATAGCCAGAAGTCACAAGGAGCTATGTCAGGACTGTAGGGAGGCTGTCGTAGTTGGTTGATGTCGTGTTTGACCAAAAAATCGCTGAATAAGATTTGAGGAATGAGCTGGCGCGTTGTCGTGGTGCAGGATCCAGTCACGGCTTGTCCACAGTTCAGGTTGTTTCCTTCGCACTGCGTCTCGTAGCCACCTTAGGACCTCAAGATAATACTCCTTATTCACTGTCTGGCCTCTTGGAGCATATTCGTGATGAACAACGCCCTCCTGGTAAAAAGAAACAGCATTGACATTGCTTCGACTTTGTCTTGCTTTTTTCGGCCGTTGCTCTTCGCGAGTTTTCCACTGTGAAGATTGAGCCATTGTTTCAGGGTCGTAGCCATAAACCCATGACTCATCACCAGAAATAACTTTTTTAAATAGCCCTGTGTCACTTTTTATCAAATCCAGATTGTCCTGTGCGATTTCAAGTCGACAGTTCTTTTGGTCTTCTGTCAGCAGCCAAAGAACAAATTTTGCAGAAACAAGGTTCATTTTTAAATCTTCGTGTAAAATGTTACAAACTGACAATTTTTGGTATTCCTAAATCTTCTTCCAGCTCTCGGACAGTCAATCGACGGTTTTCATTAATTGCTGCATGAACACGTTCAACATTTTCAGCGTTTCTTCAGCGTTTCTGGCCGTTGAAGGCCTGCCAGATCGGTCATCTCTCTCCACTGATATGCAGCCATTTTTAAATCGCCTAAACCACTCTTTTATTTGTGTATCGCCCATAGACACGTCACCATAAACTTTCAGTATCATAGTAATTGTCTTTGATGCTGAATGGCCAAGTTTTTGGCAAAATTTAATGCAAATGCGCTGCTCAACACGTTCAGTCATATTGAAATGCGACGCACACACGTGGCAGTACTGTACAGAACAGAGCGCTGTGACTTACTGAGTGACCGGATCGTATTCAATGCCTAATATGGGAAGGAGTAGGCTCGCCCCTCCCCTCCAATAACCGGTTCGAGCCGGTCGGTTACGCCGCGGCCGCCTACTGGTCGGCGGTCGGATACTTTTTGGACAGACCTCGTATATTGTCCTAGAGGGAATCGAAATAGTATAGAAAACCGAGTTTGAACCACAAACTAACTGGTAAAGTTACAATTAAATCATTAACATTTTGCTTGCTTATTTCTTTGTTTAGACACATAAGGAAAATAATTTACAAACAATAACTTCTACTTTTTGTTTTGATTAGAACGAAAAAGGTATTGGTTTTTGGCACTTCTCAACCAAACTTATTGTGTTGTTGACAATGGATAATTTACCAGTTGTGTTGTTGATAAAAAATACCAGGATTAAAGATATTTGTCATCATGTTACAACAAGAACAAAGTAAAACAAGAATTGATCACCCAGAATTAATGAATTATCCTGCAGTTCTAATTATACCATATTATGTTTCCTTTCCTTATAATTTAAGTTACTTATGCATATTACCCTATACTTAATCATCTTTTTTCTATTCAAAATTTTATTTCTGCATGTGGTTTGGCTATCTCATAGAGTGATTCTGAGTTCAATGTTACAATTATGAGATACCACGATCCAAGGTCCCCCGAATTGAAATGTAAAAATTTCTTTAGAATCAGTGATCTAGTTTGCTTGCAATCAGTTGGATTGGAGTACACATTATCACAACGTTAGCACTGTATAATTCACACTGGCCCCGTCATCCATTAGTAATTGATTGACTGTCTTGAGACTCACCAGGAGGCAGGTACTGAAGCTGATTCGAGTCAAGGCCTAAACTAACTAGTTTTCGAAGTAGACCAATTGATGAGGGGAGAGTTTCAAGTTTGTTGGATGCCACATAGAGTTCTTCCAAGTTAAAAAGTTCTCCGATGGACATTGGTAGACTAGACAGATCATTTAAATCCAGCTTTAAGGTTACCAAGTTAGTTATTCCTCCAATCATTGAAGGCAGACTCTGTAACCAATTCAGAAGATTAGAATCATAAGCCTTATATGACAGTATTTTACTGTAATTAATATCAAAAAATGTTGTAAAGAGCATTAATAAAGTCACAACATATTAACATACAAAGAATAATTGTACACATTCTTCTTCACAAAATATACTATAAATCAAGCTTACTGTAATTAGAATCAAACAACTTTGTCAAGTGTTTTAATTAAGTTGCAAAACACAAATAAACAAACAATAACTGCACATATTCTCCTTTACTTAATCACATGTAGTAATCAGTTTTATTTCCATAGAATCATGTATCAAGGAAATAGAGGCACATATGTTTTAAAAATTATCTTCAGTAAGTACGTCAACAATGAAATCCATTGTACAAACAATACCACATTGGCTAGAAAGTAATAATGAGCTATAACACTTTTTAAAAATATGTATGTTGTGCATGGATGGTTCTAAATTTAAAAAATTATAAGGTTTAGAATAGATTATACCTATTTTTTATTGTAGTCTCTTATTAATTATGTATGCATTCTGTAATTTCATTTTAGTTTGAACAAAATCTTTTAACATGTTTACACTATTAGCTGAGCAATATAAATATATATATACATTGAAAAGATCAAGGCATTTTAGTACATAATATGCACTCTGAGTGATTTTTTCAACAATATTAAAAAACATAATGAAATTTTTAGATGATAACTTATGGTCTTATTTACTTTACTTAATTCACAGCTTATTCCAATGAGTTGCATTTCCAATTTGCACAAACACAAAGGTACTCCTATCAGGTGGCCTCCCTTGAGATTCAGATTCAGTTTTGCTGGAACTAAAAACAGCTCTGAAGCTAGTCCACGTTTTAGTGTATACAACTAAAACAAGATGTTATTTGCCCATTTGTTTAATTCCAGTTCATACACTTACAGATATTTGATTTTGATTTGGAGACTTACCCTTAAATCATTTGATGAGAGACTTAACTCTGTCAAAAGTCGACATTCTCCAACCTCCTGAGGTACCTCTTCCAGTCTATTCTCACTGATATCTAGATGTGACAGCCTCTTGAGATTTCCCAGAAACTGCAACATTTGCATTGATAATATGTACTACAAAATAACAAAATTTACAATAATGGTAATTCAAATTTAGAAGGATTTGAAATGGAAAATATATTTACATTTAGCTAATAATGTTTATGTTTTATTTCATATCCAGAAACTATACACCAATAACTTTTTATATTTGACATCAAAACATAAAGTTGATTAGTAATAAATTGATCCAACTTGATTGATCCTACTGCAAACTAAAGTTAATTTTAAACCAACAAACCACCTACAATACCTTCACTTCAGCAGTTGCCACCCTAACAACACCAAAAGATCTATCACATTTAGCCAAGCCATAAGATGACAGCGCATATGCTCCAATGAGTATGAATTAAACACTTTCAACAACGCCATCATAGAAGCGTTTGCACAACTGGGATACCCACAAAACTTAGTCCGGAACCAAATCCTGGTTTGCCCAATCTAACAATAAACCCCCACCAAAAACCAAATCTTGTCCCTCACAACAACATTCAGCCATGGCCTACAACTGAATTCCATATTAAAAGATGGCTTCAAAATCTTTACAAACCTATTCTCACACAAAGGATTTCTTAACATCTGCTCCTACTGCCACTTTCAAATAACCCCCTAATCTGAAAAGTCTGCTTGCTAAACTCCTGATTTCAACACACCTAATTATAAAAACTATTCTAACACAACCTAAGATTCATTCCCATACAAAAACAAACCGTTCAAAACATGTCCCATAAACCAACCTACTGACACCTTCACAATCCCATCAACAGATGAGGTATTTAAGATATAAAAGGACAACACTTGCTCTACAGAAAATCTCAATGCCAGCATAATATATAGGCCTCACAACCGATAGCCTAAGAACAAGAATTAATGGGCACAGACAAGATGTAGGCTATAAAGAGAAACCAGTCCCCAACATGCTACAAGCCACATCACAGACTTCAACAAATGTTTTAAATCCACCATAGTAAAATCATTACCAAAATACTGTAATCCCTCACATTTAAGAAGAGAAAAGGTTTAAAAGAGAGGTTGAGAAAATTGCAGTGCAATCAAAAATTCCTAATTATGTGTATAATATATGTACTTTTATGTGTTCTTTCAATCAGTGGACTCTTGAAGATAGTTTTCAAGGTAAGTCTGCTGATTTTTCTATCAAGTAGTAATAATCCCTGGCTTTCAGCTCTATTAATTCAAACCTATCCCTTTCAAAATATAGTGCCAAAAGATTTTATTGTTTATCATTTTAACAGTTCTTGATGAACTTGATAATAAAGAATATTGACTATTAACATGATAAAACTAATTACATAAAGAAAACAAATAACACACAATATCATTAATGTCAGCCATTAAACTCTCAGCAAAAACAGTGGTTGAAGATCAACTCTAAACTTTTTCCCAACCTGCATATACTGATGTAAAAGTTGTTTAGACAATTCCAATGTAGACCAGAGATTCTTCCATGATTTTTGCATTGCACCTCTATTGGTATTATCCCACCAATAGACTTCAGCTACCCAGTAAGTCACATATTTTACTATAATTTCCTTGAGTTTTTGAAGGATTGTGAATTCATTTTAATCCTCTTCAAGTAAGGTACGAAGCAGCATTTTTCTGTATTTTTGTTTAACTGCCTGCAACACACCCTGGTCCATAGGCTTAAGAATTTAAGTAACATTTGATGGCAGAAAAATCGCTTTAATGTCTCCACAAACAAGTTTCATTTCTTCTGGGTGGGACAGTGCATTGTCTGTAAACAGCAGAGCATGATTAGGCAATCCATTTTCTCCATTGAACGCAGACATTGTAGGGACAAATTGATGATCAAACCATTCCTTGAACAAGTCGCATTCCATCCAAGCTTTTCTTTAATTCTTATAATACACAGGAAGTGAGTTAATGTTAATGATGTTGAACGCTCGTGGTTTCAAAGATTTGCCTATTATCTTGAACCCTGGGGCAGATTTCTCTTCTTGAGAATTAAGACTTGGTAGGCAGAGCCTTAAAATTCAGTCCTGTTTCATCCGTGTTATAAACTTACTGTGGCGAGCGATTTTGAGAAGAAATAAGCTCTTAAAATTCCTTTAGATAAGTGGAAGCTGCTTTGTTACCAGCTGACATTCTCCCCATCAGCTGTCTAATTCCGTGCCTTTTCTTCCAACAATCCAAAAAACCACAGCTAGCTGTAAAAGAAAGATCACTATCCATAATGTTGTTTAGCTGAAGCACCTTTTCTTTTACCAAAGGACCAGAAATAGGGATTACTTTCTGTCTCTGTTGAGTGAACCACAAGAATAAGGCCTAATCAAGTTTCCTATATGAAGAAATAGTCGTATTTTGCCGTTTTTCAAAAGTTTTTTAACTCAAAGCAGAAAAAACTGCACAATTTTAACACAATTCTTTTTCCAGTTGATAATCGTTGCTTTTCCAACACCATATTCAACTGATAATTTTGTAGCACTTTCTCCTTTGTCCAATCTTTTTAACACTTCAAGTTTTAGTTGTAAACTACACGAAGAACAACTTTGTTTGCTTGCCATATTTAATATTTAACAATTGACGTCAAGGACTAAAAACATAAATAAAAAACACAGTCACTCGGTAAAGTAACTCAACAGTCATGGAACAAATCTTTACAATCAATTTGCTATAAGTGCACACAGTTCATCAAACAACCCTAGAGTGGATACTAACATAAATATGACTAATGAGTCATGTGTTTGGAACGTTAGAGGGGGAGGGATAGGTGGGTATCGACGAATGGGTATTAGTCACCGAGGTCACTGCCCCTTTTTCAATTTTCACTAGTTCAAAAGCAAATAAACACTGATATGTTGGTATTATTCATAAAAACCGCCTATTCCGAATTCCTGCGAATCCGAACAGTATTCGGTCCCAATTAGTTCGGATTAACGGGACTCTACTGTAAGTGGATATAACAATGATAGTAAAATTCTTCATTGGTTACATATACATTTGTACAAATAATTAATGTTATAATAACTAAAACAAAGTAACAATGTCATTTATATACAAAGTGTTCTTTGTTTTAAGTCTGTTTTTGACGACGGAATGTTTGTGAAGGAAACAGGATTTTTTCTAACATGTTATCATTCAGTGATATACGGAATTATTAATACTTATAAACAATGTTACTGATTTCTTGTATGACTGAGCGATGGTAAATATCCAGGAAAATTCTCTTTCCTTCATATAGCGTGTGTTGTAAAATGAACTTTATAATTAATTTAAGAAGTATAATATTACTTATAATAATGTTTAAAGTTTCCCATTTAAATTCATCTAATTCTCAGAAGGAAATAATTTACCATTAGTTGACTATAAACAAGTTGTTTTAATTTTGAAAAAGGGTAAGATATTCAATGATACAAAAGTGCTTAAATAAAAGGTAAATTAATAGTTAAGCAACTAAAGCAGTTCAGAGTTTTGGTATGTGAGCTCTGGCAACATGAGGAGACAGCAATGGTGGAAATCGAAGGCTGAGAAGAAGGAGACAGTTCAGTAGTCTTCTTCTTGGACACCTAAGATACCCTCATACTAAAAAAACTCCATACACAAGTTCCTATTCATAAGTTCCTATTCATAAGTTCCTCATTAAACCTGCAAGTAGTATGTTAAATTCGGGCTTTCTGATGGAGAGTGGAGACCACACCAAACCTGAAACCAGACTCAGTAACAGACATCCGAGTGATCCAGCAAACACCAACCAAGAACACAAGGTAAAGGAATGGGACGTCTTCAGTATTGCATTGAAAGCAATTGATAACACACTGATAATTTTACCACTCTTGTAATATATACTGCATATTGAGACCACTTCTGGCTGGTTTATACCTCCCAGTTGAACCTACCACGGGGCACAGCAAAAACCGATGTTTCACTTAAATCTGGGCAACCTTATGGATGTCTAGGAGCGGCACATCACTAACTGCAAATTTCAAGATTCTGGGGTTCAAGGACAATTCAATAGGTCTAGTCAACTGAAGGAGATGACTGTTGGAGTTGGTGGGGTTTGTTCCCTAACCTCATAGGTTCTTGCTAGCCTCAACAAGGGTGTGCCACCCCATGCCCACTTTGACTGGAGAGGCTGGTTAAGCGCTGGCCTCCCCTCCTTCCGGGAGACGTGACTTTGAGATTTAGTGCCTTAATCCTTCCTCATGAATCTCAATAGGAGGTAGTCCCTACTCCCTAACCTTACCCATCCTGAATATCCTGTCACTCTGGAAGCAACGCTAAGGTTCTTATAGGACTAAGTGCAATTTATAAGCTTCTTGTCCTAAGAGAACAAAAAAAATATACTGCAATAGACAATTAATATAAATACAAAACAAGCACGATGACAAGACAGCTGACCATGATCATTTATTTTGCTTTTAATCACTAGGCTTATTGCTTTAAATTGATGCGTGACCAAAATTACAACTATTGACAGTAATATTTTGAGAGTAAAAGAAGCAACTTAAGAGGTTACAATAACCGATTAGACGTAAAAGAAAACAACCAACACGAGAATAGAATTTCAGCTTGCTTCTAAAGTGTTAACAACTATTTACATATACTTACCAAGGGGACTTCAAGCATCCCATTGAGATCCAGCCATAGCTCCTGAAGTTCATGGAGCTCACCCACCACCTCTGGCTGAAATTATTACTCTTATCAGAAAAGAGCAAATATTATTTTTAGAGCAAATACTGTGCTAAAATATTCACCAAAAGCTATACTAAATATAATATGATATTATTATTAAAACAAACCTATTAGTGAAGATTGGTAGATAATCTGTCAATCAGCATATGCTTTTATATGTGAATATAAACAACGCATTATGCAATATAATATACTAACTTAGAAAGTTGTGTATTTGGCTTCTACTGTAGTATAAAAGGCAAAATGTGCTATAAGACAAAGAGATCAATCCCTAGTTGAATTGTCATCTCAGGCTATGAATCCTGTTTAATTCAAGATTTCTTACTATGGCCATCCTTGCAATGGACAATCAGTTCATCTATACGCTAAGTAATTAGTATAACTTAATAAATAAGTTTTTGAGTGATTCCATCCCAATGAGCATACAGTACATATAAATATTTTATTTAGCTTCCAAATACTAAAAAAAATTAATATGTAGTGAAAATTATATAAAACCAACTTTGACATAACACTATAAAAATCAAGATAAAGGAAATTTACAATTTTTTTTCCAGATATGAAGCTTTATTTAAAATTTGAACTCAGACACAAAGAAAATGTTGCGCTACTTTTATGTTGAATCTTAAATATTTTAATTTTGTTAATAATAATTAACATGGCACAAACTAGAGAAGATAGGGTTGTATTTTCATTTTTTGCTGTTGGCAACAGGTTGGGGGATTATTTTGTTGGCAAAAAGGTTGTTAAAGTTTTATTTGTGGAAAATGCTATGCGTATACAACAATGATTCAAGTAGACATGTGACCTCTATTTGTATTCCCAAATCTTCCATGTTTAAAGTAGTACCTCTCCTAGCATTTTATAACAAGTGGCTTGTATTCTTTATTCAATTGTTTGCTTGCTCTTTTTGAAACTCAGTAGATTTATTCTTAAAGCATCTTACATTATATTAGACTTTTATATCTAATAGCAGGAACTACAAACCCATATTTAATATCCTAATGCTTTTCACTCATTAACTCATTTCCTCCTATAATTTAAATTTGTTTAACTAGCTAATAATATATCATCAATTGTATGAATCTAGGATTAATGGCTCAAATTTTATGTTAGTTCTGTGACATAGGTATGTATTATGAATCCAATGATTGGACCTTTATTGCAAAACACTAGTTTGTTTAAATTATGATTTGATTTGGATCCCCTATTTTTATGTGAGGTTGCACATATAATATGGAAATGCCAAAAGAAATACAAAATTCAACTTTTGCTAGTTAAATCCCTAATTCTAAACACTGTCCACTGCTGTTATGAAACCCAATTTACAGTATTACGGTAGTTGGCTGTGTGAAAAAGATCATTTGAAGTAATCGATGATACATATCAATTGGAAATGTGATAAGGCTTATGGAGTACAGTTTTGACATATTGGTCCATAAACGTTCAACGGAATTCAAAAGGAATAGCTGTGTGTTTTGAAAGTTTGTTCATAATCTTGGCAAAAATTTGAGTATGTATGTTCCTAGTTGAATATCAATTTGGATACCCAATACTTTTTGTTCAATTTGCATGAAATGTTTTTAACTTGTACAAAATTCTTGGAGTTTTAAAATTTAAATGTTATCTCAGTAAAAAAATTTATTTTTCAGTAAAATTTATTGAAAAAACATTTTTAATACAAAATAAACTCTAAACAATTTCTTTTTATACACATTACATAATAAGCTACTGTTCATCCCAAAATATAAGTATATTATAGATTGTTAATACAATTTTAACAAAGAAACTACTAATATGTATGTTGTGGATATTGAGTTGGTTTTTTTACCAAAAGTTTTGATTCTTAGACTGGATGTTTTTGTCACATTCATTTAACAAATGTGTTTTTTTTTTTATTTTATTTTGATCTTGAAAGGATCAATACGTAAAAAATCAGATACAACTTGACAAAGTACCTATGCATTATACTTATTAAATAACATCACATGAAAATTTAGACAATAGACTATTAATTAATTGAAAGCATTGATTACAAGATAAGTAAAGTCATTCTGTCCGATATCGAGACGTAGAAGACGAGAGAAACGTGCAACAGCCTTGGGTAAGGAAGAGAGCTTGTTGTCCCTCAATTCAAGAATACGCAGATGCACCAACCGCCCCACATTGGCAGGCAGATAGTCTAGGCTGGTGTCATTGAGGTAAAGTTCCTCCAGAGAGATCAGCTGTGTGACTGGCTCAGGGAACTGCCTCAGAGGGTTCATGCTTAAATTCAACACACTCAGCTTCCTGCATCCCTTGATACACTCATTCACTTCCTCTACACCTAAACCAAAACACAGCCTTTATTTAATATGACAACACACTTAATTCACATTTACTGCTATTTCAAATATAAAATAAAATGCTACATAATTAACAGATATTCTGAATTTAAACTTACAAATTAGATAGTTCAATAAAATTAATTTAGATATTTAAAACAATAATTTTACCAAATTGAACACAGAAAAGAATACGATGATATACTTTTACCTCCAGGTGTTAAGATATCCAAAATTTCCCTTGTGTAAGCATTAAAAAAAGTACATTTTATGAAAACATTATAAACATTTTTTCCACATCACATGCACATGCTTGAATAGTTTAAAAAAATGTATTTAATACAATATCTTCTGAAATAGCTATCTTGCATTCTCAAGGTTATTATGAGTGCAAAAAATCTTATAAACACGTGCAAAGTCATTAACTATTATAATGCTTAAAATACTGACAATTTAATAATCTTTTATAGTGTATTTTGTATAGTTTTAGCGTGCATCATATTATCCTACAAATTATGATAAACCTATCTTAATCAACATTTGTCTAATACAAGGGTAAATCACATATAAACGGTAATTTATATTTTTACTTTTATTTGACAACCTTATACACTTATTATTCTTTTAACATTTTTCAATATACTCTCCTGCGTGATCTACACACTTTTGCTACTGAAGTTTCAGTATTCCCTGGTCACAGAAGGTTTGAGGGCAAGTTGTAAGCCAACTGCGAACGTGCTCCTCGACTTCTTCATCGCTCTCCCATCGTTTTTCTCCCAGTGATTCTTTCATAGGCACAAACGAAAAATGGTCACAGGGGGACAGTGTGAATTGGAGAAGAATGCCGTCTCTGATGGGCATATCTCTTCTTTTGTTTTGATAGGCGAATTTCACCGACCATAACAACTGACTACTGCATTCACTGTACGTTGATCATGCAGAAAATCGAGAAACGTATTGTTTATATTTTATTTACCCTTGTATTACCAACTAACCTCCAAAATGACAATAAATGGCAAGAAAAGGTTCAGAAAGCAGTTTTGAACAAGTTGGACTTTATGTACAATATTGAATGTGGGAAACAACAGAAACACTGTGTTAACAATATATTTGAGTCCTGCTAATCTGAATTATATGCAATGAACTAACTTCAGCATAATTTTATGAACTCTTCTTAATTTAAAAAATTAAAAACTGCTTTAGCTTACCCGGTGGCTGGGATAATCGGACTGGAACTCTAAAAATATAATTTAATAAACAACATAATTTCTTTTACATTTCTAATTTTTCCCAGTCTAAGATTTCAACAAAAGTCTGCCAAAGAAACAGAATTTTAAGAAATAAAAAAGAAAGAGGAAATCTCACCCATTTTTATTTATGAATATTTGTAAGAAAATATAATTCCCTCTCTATGGCATCAAAACATCACTACTATCCTCTGCTAATGTCTATATTAGAACTGAATGACAACTGTCTTGTAAAACTGGAATTTAATAACTCAGGTAAAATAAGAGTTTAAGAACTCTTCCTCAGTATCTCAATATATTTTTAAAAAACTTACAATTGCGGTTAAGATCTAACGTTCTCAAGTGCACCAGAGAACCGATGGCGGCAGGAAGTGAAGCAATTTCATTGTCACTCAGATTCAGGAACTGCAGATTCTGGCAGTAGAACAGTGGTAGAGGCAGGTCTTGAATCTATACAACAAATCATAAAAACATCACAGTTCATAAAGGAAATAGTACATTTTAGCTATATACTGTTTTTATTATGTGTATTGTAACTTCCACAATCCACTAATTAAGGCTTGGAAACCATAAAACTCTTTGAACTTTCAAACTCAGTATTTTTGTTCAAATTCACATTTGAAAGTTGTGGAAGACAATTTACTAAGATGGTGCATTCTTACAACATAAGAACTTTAAATTAACTAAAAAGCAATGAATAAACATAGAACTTGTGATCTGCTGTTATATGTCTTGATTTAAAATACACATATTCTGTTCCTCAATTATATATATATATATATATATATATATATATATATATATATATATATATATATACTAAAAGAGTATAACAAATTTAGATATTGTTTTGTTTGACTTGTTTAGTGATTTTATAGTGTTTATAAATTTGCAATTATAAACATTGCAATAATGTAAAACATTATAACTCCAATAATTTACTTTTGCAAAATTTGTGATTATCATTCCTTTCTTGTAACAATAAACTTGTTAGATATTTCTTTTCAAACAGTGATTTGCTTCAGTTCTGATTTTTACCATATAAATTATAAGTTTCATTTTACATTTACTGGGAGTGAATACCGCAGTATTTTTAGCACTGATAAATGAAAAAATTAAAATTTGTATTTTTAATTTTTTCTATTCACAGCTTCATAGTGGGATATCAAGTTCCAATAAAATCTGTGTATGCCGTTGTAATAAGAGTACTCAAGAGTACTTTGAACACATAACGTAGCTATGGTAGAAAGGGTTGATTCAATTTTAATGTTGAGTTTAGCTCCAGTTCACCTTCCTTTTATTGTAACATATTTATTCCTTTTATAATCAAAACAATAATCTAAAAATAAAATGAAAGAAAATATTTAAGTTTTTTTTTACATTTACACAAACTTCTTTTTTCTTAGGAAATTCTGATTTTTGTTTTTTCATTATACACAAAATTACTTTACCATTAATTATACTTACTGTACAATGGGGATATTAATCCAGATAACCTTCATTTTGGCATTTAAGTTTTTCATACTCGCACAAACCATGACTCGGCAAACTGTTTTTGAGCACTGGAAATAATTACGTCTTCCACATTTCCATTACTATCACTGATATCAGAATTGCACTCATAATCACTATCTACTAACAAGGCAACCTTATTATTGCACAGTCTTTTGCTCCCCATTATGATCAATATCACAACTAAACAAAAACAAACACACTTAACCTCGCATGTGGGCTAAGAAATAAAAACAATGACAAAACATATGAACAAACAGGTGGTTTGTTCATAACAAAATTGCTGGCAGTAACAAAACAAAAAAGATAGCAATAAAGTGTGGCTAAACAAAGACCACAGTGTGTGACTTGTAATTCAGTTACCCAGTGTGTGACTTGTAATTCAGTTACTCAGTGTGTGACTTGTAATTCAGTTACCCAGTATGTGACTTGTAATTCAGTTACCCAGTGTGTGACTTGTAATTCAGTCTCAGCCCGCTCTGCACATAACCAGCGAGTGTGACTTCCCCAATGGGTTAAACTGGTTTATACTGTAATACAGTCTAATTCAACTTAATATCTTACAAATATTAGAATGTATTAAAAAATGTAAACAATAAGGTTTTTTTTCATTTAGTTATCTTATTAAAATATTTAAACTGTTTCTATCGCTGTAATGAACGGAGATAACCCAATAAAGCACTGAATGGTAAACTGGATAACAGATGGTTTATTGTCCTATTATTCTGTTCACTGCTATTTTCGGACAGCACTCAGTAATTCAGCATTTTCAGTGATCAGCATACTCATTACTAAAATCCTAAAGGTACCAGATTAGAGAGCTTCTGCTGTACAATGTTCATGTGTATCTACTACAACATATAACAATTTAAAATGGGAATACAAAATAAAAACTCCCTGTCTAAATATACTGATTTATTTCACACTGTGTAAAATCCAGCTTAACTAAGTACTCTACTGTATTGCCTATATATCATATGTTAAAATATGGATAGTAAAAGCAGCATTTGAATTGTCTATTTGGAAATTAAAGACAAAAATACTCCCTAATAGGAAAATTAAACTTGTGACAGTTATCAGTTAAAACTTGAAAAATAAATACATCTACTCACTCTATTTGAGTTCAGAAAAAGGGTGTCTAAAGTGCGCTCATGAAGAAATATTGAATGAGGGACATCATGGAGAGCAGAATTAGATAAATCAATTTCTCTAACTGCATTTTCTTCTGTTGACTGACACCAGGAAAAACATGACAGCGACATACTGAAACTAAAATTGAAAGATGCAGTGAAAACTCAAAATATAGTAGTTATATAGTGATTATAAAAATAACTGACATACTATTACTACTACTAGCATGCACCTTTCAAATTAAAAAAAGAGTAGTTCCAGCAATTTATATAATTTGGGTGTTTTGCTCCTTCCCTTTAGACAAAGAAAAGAGATGAGAAAACCCAAAACACTAGCATTCAAAAATCTCACAGGTATTATTATAATAGGTATTAATGAAAGATATGATAGGGAACCTATCCCATGAATTGAAATAGAGGTCTGGCAGATTAAGAAATACAAAGCTAAAGAATTTTAAGAACAGATAATTTGTTTAAATCATCCTCAATCTTTATCATTTTTACATGAATAAAGCATAGGGAAGTTGTGCTCTAGACAATCACGGAGTGGAAGCGTTATAGTCTTTAAACATAAGCTAAAATAATGCAGAAAAAATCTAAATTTCCATAATGCTGTTAGGCAAAGAAAGTATATAACAAAAATTGATTGCACCGTCTTTTTGATTTATGTCAAAGAAGCCTGTACTCACATAATATGTCAAAATTATAGTATAATTGAATATGAATAATGAAAATCTTTCAACCACCCCATAGACATTGCATCGTCAGCTATCACAATAACAGAAAGGTTAATTGCTGATGCATCGGCAATTCAATATTGATATAAACCAATAACAAGCTGTAGCTGTATCCATACTTCACTGTATGCATAATATTCAGTACCGATAGAAAATTCATATTCATCTCCTCTTTCAGTAACTGCGTTATATTGAATAACAGCTGTAGCAACTAAATAGAACTACTCAAACAGCTGTAGCTCTTTCCCATACAAACATTTTCTGCATTTTCAGAAATATTAATTTATTTTTTTTAATATAATTTTGTCATACAGTAAATATTGTTCTGAAACCTATACATATTGTTTCAAAACACTTGAAAAGTGGCTATTTCATCACTTTTCTTCAGAAAAGTATGTAGTTTTTATTTAGTGATTATGGAAACAAGGATTAAAATTGTAACATAAAACATTTTTTTCATTTTCTACTTAGTAAAAACAATGTTAAGCCATGTGGTTAGTAATTTTCAATATCATATTTGAATTGTACGGATTTTCAGAATAAAATAATGTATAGTGGTGCATATGTTCTATCTAATTTAGTATTTTTAGATATTTTTACAAATAACACTGCAAATCTTACAAAATTGGCTGAACTTTGTGCAATTGTATAGTGAACCTTACTGAAAGGTTAAATTATAATTTTAATTCAAATAAGTAATAAATGCCTAGTAAGTTGCCAATATGTTATAAGAGAATTAGCCAATTAATAAGCCAAAATAATAATGTTAAAATATATCAAAATAAAAGAACAGAAATATTTATTACAGCACCTTAATCATTATAATTACAAACCTTAAATAACAACACAATCAGGACCAAATTTTCAGCGAGTTGTTTTAATTATTAGATACAGCTTAGATAGTTACACAACAATTACAGAATAAAGTATTTGCACTATGAATTAGTACCTATTTTACCCTTAACATTCAAATGACATAAGAGGATACTGTTGAACCCACCTGAGGGCTAACCACCCTATTCAAGAGCTAACCGCCTTACCCAGAATATGACTGGTTTACCTGAGAGTTAACCGGCCAGAAAAAGGAACATTAAGAGTGAGGAAATATGAAGGAAGGTAATTACTGAATGGCAGAAAATGACAAAGTTACGGCAGTTGGCTCTTGGATAGACCGGTCAGCCCTCCGATAGGTCTAAAAGTCAGGTTGTTAGGTTAAGTGAGTTTTCATTCCAGTTTACCTCAATTTACAACAGTTAAACTATAAGTAATGCCCTCGAGTACGTCCAACAGTCAGATAGTTATATTAAACAAGTTTGACCTCTATTGCTTCCTGTGGAATTAATTCATGGTTTTTTGTGTTTTGTTTTGGAGAAGCTAAATGTTGCAGCTTCAAATACATCTGCTACAAACTCCGGCCTACAGCTATGCATCTACATAGTGTAAACATAGCTTCACAGATCTACCTTGATTTTTCATTATATTTGATAAATTGGGGTTATTAACATATAAAAAATTAAATTGTAATATTTTATCAATATTTATAGATCTAAATTAGATATAAAATGAAAAACCTACTTATAGCCTTAGGCCTAGTAGGTTTTGTAAAATCTGCTGACCCTCATCATTTTGTATTCAGTACTTCATTTTACAAAAGAAATATAAGAAGATTCACTCAAATTGAAAATTATAAAACTAATAATACATGGACCAAAAGATGTCCTACTTTGGTTATAATTGTACTACATTAAGTACTTTTATTATTCTATAGAGTTATAATATATTCCTGTCACATTAAGAAACAAAGAAATTTGTTTATTTTCACAGGAACACTTACCCGTATTCATTCGTAATTAATACAATTAATCAATTTCAATTGCAAGTAGGAAAAGTCTGTCTTTCACTATAGCCATCATTATTATCAACAAACCAAAGAAGAAGATTCACAACACACTTCCAAGCAGACAAGAAACGCATAGAATTAATAAATAGGGCTGCGTCTGGGCGCAGACTTAAACGAATTTAACACACTTCATAGCCATTTATTACATTATGACTATGTAAAATAAATTTTATAGTAAATTGGATGTTTTGGCTCAAAAGGAAATAAGACTTAATGATATTTTAAAATTAATTTACGTTTCCTTGAGAGCACTTTTGTGCAAAAAAACATAACTCTAAGTCATTAGGGGAAAAAATCATTGAAAATATTTCTGCATAAAACACCACGGCTCAATTTTCTCTTGAAGTTTGACGGTAGTTGGTGCAATTGCCAAAGATCAGTGGCTATGACTTTATTTAATTACAATAAATCATTTTCACTAACACGGGGTAATAAACTGCTACAAATGAGTACCATCGAAGAATCCGACAGATAACATACATACAATCCAACATGTCCATGTACGATAACCAATGTTATCCTTAATACATATAAATGCCATCAAAGTTACTGTCCGTGACTTTCCTGCCTTTGCACTATATCACTAAACAACATCATTAACCAAAATAATCGTAGTTGAGCTAAAAGAAGGTAATATTGCCAAATTTAAAGTGTTGTCGCGTTTGGTTACTAAACATGAAAGAAAATATGTTTCGGAAAAGAAAGAATTGGAATTGATTCAAATTTAAAAAAGTGTCAGAGATGCTTCTCAGTTCCAAAAGAATGCTAAGCATAGTAAAAGACTACTGAAAAGGAAGTTGGAGGATAGAGATAACACAGTGGGGCCATTTTATGCAACAGACACGTACTAAAGAAGTAAATTAAAATGTAAGCGTATTCCTGGACAGTTATATACATTTTCTCGTGAACCATAGTATACGGCTTCCAAATTGTTACCAAATATAGCGGACCTAATTGTTAGCATTAGTATTCATTATTCATTTCAGTAAGTTTTGATAATGGTTGAATATTGTTTTAATATTTATTGAGATTGACAAAGTATTGTAGGATATGTTCTGGACTATACAGAGTGTCTCAGAGCTACAAATATTTTCAGGTATTATCTTGGACAAAATACAACCAAAAATATATTAAAACTTTCGACAACACAATAATTATCCCAGCAGCCGAAATTTTGTAATTTTTACTTAACTAGTCACTTAATTTGAGAAGAGATTTTTAGTAATAAGTTGAAATTTTATATGTAACATTATAACCTAAAATTCAAGCCAAAAATCAATTTTTAGAACCTTTATTTTCAAAATGGCGGATTCTAGAGATTTTTAACTACCTATATATGTTACAATTCTTTTCTAAAATTGCATCTTTCCTTTTCAAATCAGAATCTGAATTCATCCCAAATAAAATACTGTTACGTCCAATAATTTGATTCATATTTGAACGATGATACTTTCGTCAATAGTGTATGAGAGACAAATTTTTCATGAAACTTATAGTCTCCCTGCAAGATTTTCCACCAGTAATAAATATTGATAATAGTTAACAATTTATATTGATATATTACCTCTATTTTTTTTAAAGAAATTCGTTGGTTTAGTATGAAATGTTATTATTTGAATACAAATTTATGTTAGCTATATTACATAAATGGGCATGTTTCATAAAATAATTTTGTCCAGCTAAATACTCCTACTGAAACACTGTGAGACCCCTCAAACTTGAAATTAAATGCTGCCACTTTCAGATCTGCTATCAGTAAGCATTACGTCAAGTACAGTATGATTATAGCAAACACAATTCACAGCAATTTTGACGTTTTTATTCTAAAAGATGGGATTTAACCACATTTCTCTTAATTACGCTATACTTTTACTATAAAAATGGGGTAACAGTTGGTTTTTACCCTTCGGTATGGCTGCATAGATTATACCAAAGCCTAACCCATTAATGGGAAAAAGTAAAAAAGAATTTTATTATTATTATTGTTTTGTAGTTAGGACAAGAAATTAGAACACAAGTGAGGAAGTGTGGTTCAACACATTTGTCAGTAATTTATTTTGTTTTTATTAAATTTGTGCATCATGAGAAAAGCTTCTAAAGCACTTCGAAGGTACCTAATATTTCGATTTCATTTTTTTACATTTAAAACTAATATTATTTTATAACATGAAGTTATTAGTTGCTTTGCTGCTTAATTTAAGTAATCCACATTGTGGTCATGAACTGTTTAAAATTTGATGGGACCAGGGCATAATTTATAAATAATGTAAATCTGATCTAAATAATTTTGTACCAGATAACTCAAACTGTGTAAAAATTAACTTTTTATCACAAGACTTTTCATCTTTGAATATACCTTTGTAGGTTATCACTAATGGTTCCTTTCTTCTGGCACTTTAATATGCTTACTCATTTGAGTAAGATATTTATTTTATGATTTTTATATTAATTAAAGGATTTACTCATTTATCAAAACCAATTTTGTGTTTGGTATTGACAGACACTTGGAAGCCTTCTCTTTTCAACTACTCAGACTAAGATGTCACATATTATGTCTTATACAGGATTAAAAAAAAGACCACCCCGTTCACCCTGAAATATACTTACAACAGTTTTCTTCAGGGTATCTACTAGAATAAAACCAAGACCGATAAAAATTGTATGAATAGCTACTCTATATATGTTGGTTTCCTTCGTCGTGCCAATCAGGTTTTATCTTTAGTATAAAAAGAAATTTGTTAACCCTGGAACTGGCATGGATTTTACCCTTGACATGCAAAGTTTTATAACCCAGAGAAACAAGAGTTAAACAAGAAATTAACTGCAAATTCAGTTAATGCGCAAAACATGAAGTGGGTATCAGTGGGGTTAATGGCCGGAATAGTCAAACAAATTTTCAACGTTTTTAACATATTCTGCTCATCCTCCTCCTTAAGTTATAGCTCATCCGAATGTTCTGTGGTCGGAACAGTTAAGTTATACACTATATACTGTCCCATGCAGTCTCTTCAACAATGGTATCTATTACTCAGTCACAGCGCGTTAACTCTAATACAGTTAATTAGTTTTGAAAGTGTTGTACGTGTTTGATTGTGAATTACATAAGCAGTTAAAATATTAGGAAATTTATTGATTCCTTTTTATTTGATCATCGTATTAATTCAGAGTGAGAGTATAAGTTTTTTGTGTAATCGTGTGTTATTTTTAAATCAAGAATTGCTTTTTTTATGGTTACATTTATTTAGATATAGTTTTGCTGGTTTGTTGAAAATTTGATTCAATTTTAATGCATTATTTTCAAATTTATTTTTATCCACACCGGAAACGAGCATCGCATTATTAACCTATTGCTACCATCTTTCTGAACAAAAGAATATAAGGTTTTAGGGTTTGAAAATGACAAATAATGAATTTTTGAACATTCAAATGGACCTACTTTCTGTGTATTATGGGTAAATTTCTTCTTTAGGGGTAAATTTCAGCATTATTGTTATTTGATTTATCCGAAGATGGCGTAATAGCTGACATCAGCAGTAACCAATAGGAGTTTGATTTACGATCATAACAAGACCCTGTGACGCCCAGAACAATAAAATATTACTTCACGCGAGAAAAGTAGTTCCACTTATAATGTTGTATAACTTCAATATATGTCATTTCCACCCATTGAAACCTTATAGGCTATTGTTTTGTTCAGGAGAATGATAGTAATAGGTTAATAACGCGAAAGTTGTATTTTGCCGCTCTGATCGTTAAGTTCACAATTACCATAAAGTATTGAATATTATTTCGTTAAGAATAAAATGCAGTATTCTGTAAAAGAAACAATTATGGGATTTACATTTAGATTTATGGATGTATTGTGCTCTGAAGTTTAAACTTTTATTTTTAAAAACAAATTTTTATTTTCAACAGCTCATAGAAATTATTAAGTACCTTCAATTAAAGTATACAAAATATCCAAGATTTTATGCTGATCAAGAAAATTTCTGCTTATTATACAATACAAAAACAATGTAAAACTAAACACAACAGTATGCAGCCGACCCTTAACAGCAATGGCTGTCAAGATAGCATAGCACGTCAGACATCTTTAGTGGCCAGTAACAATATAAAGAAACATTATATTTATAAAAGTTTGTACTTAAAAAGAATGTATGGAATCTGCCAATTAAAATGGTATAACTTTTTTATGATTTGAACAAAGATTGTTTGAAAGATAACATATCTACCAGTTGATATTTAATGCTTCTTAAATTACAACTTTGCCAGTTCCTAGGTTAATCTCTGTCTCATCAATAATCCTCTTGTGTCTCTACATTCCTTATTTAATGTTGTTTATCGTTGTTCATTTATTTAATTGATGGATATTTATTTGCTTACTATAATTGTTTCTTATACATTGTTGTTAAAAATTATTTGTTTTTTATAAATTATTGTTTACATGTAGACTTTAAAATATTTCTAATTAGGCTACATGTATTTAATTGCTTTTTTCTAGTAGCTATCATTTAAACTATAACTGTTATTGGAGATTAAGTAAATAAATAAAAGAAATGTATATAATATACTGTATGATGTATATCCAAAGTATAAAGGTAATTTGTAAATGTCTGAACAGTAACCATTTAGAATTACACGTTTCAGGAGCAGTATACGCTTGAAATCCTTCAGTTGTGGACACAGTGAACTAAATCTTATAGTGCTAGATATGAAAGAAGTGCGGTCAGCGGCTAAACAATTTACTGACGCACAGGAAACAGTATGGAAGGATTTGTTCAAGTGGGCAAGTAAGGAGAGAAATGAGGCAATTCGTGAATCTTTTTCTTACCTTGTTGAACTTAGCCGACTATGGACAGAAGTACAGAACGAATTTATTGGTATGTATTAATTTTAATTAACTTAATGTCTCTCATAATATTCTTTTAAAAGAATCATCTTTTTTAATATGGCTCCCATTATTCATCCCTGTATATTGTAACATATTGATTTTCCTAACGGCAAAACATACCTTAATACCTTAATATAGTGAAAAGTGTCAAACAGCTCTAAGACTGTAAAGTATTATTGCATGTCTATTCCACATCAAATCAACATACTGGCTTGTATGGATGTTAGTAAACAGTACTTACTTTATGTGTTAGTGAATATAATAAAGAGCAAAGTTTAAGTGCTAAGTATAGCAATAGATTGTTGAATGAGCCCCTGCATGGAACTTTTTCATGTACTAAAATTTAGCAGACCTACCTGTAGTAAAATTATATTGCATGTGTTATCGTAGTTTAAACATTATTTTGCTTGAGTATAAGCATAAAGCCTTGTCTGTATCTTAAGCCATTCACCTTACTTGTCGCCTGTCTCTGTACAGTCACAAAGTTGTATACCACAAAGTTTATGTCTACCTCATTATAATACTTAGACCTCTCCCAACTATGAAGGTAGCTGCTTGAAATTCACTATATTAAACGATATAGCAGCTACTCATTTCTTACACAAAATCAACCAGAATTGAAACCCTAGGTGAGTTGTACTAGGCTTGATTTTTACCTCAGTGAAATATCTACAGATAGATTGAGCAAAATATATTTTAGCTCCTGAAGACTCTCTTTAACCTCCTTTGAATGTCCTGCCACATCATTAAGTATCAAGAGTCTACACCTGGAAATCACTACATACCAAATTTATTAAAGAGTGATTTGAAAATGGATTCTTTGCATGAAGTTCATTTTTGACGATGGAAGGATTTTGAAGGAAAAAGGATTTTTTCCGGAAATTAGCCATCGTTCAGTGAAACAAAAAAATCAGTAACACTACGTTTTGAGATCTGCAATCTGATCTCTTCTTCAGGTAAATAAGTAACCTAATACATAATTACAGAATAGGTTAAAATAAACAAATCATACCAAAGCGTTGAGCTAAAATTGATACTTCCTATGTACCAATTTTAGCTCAACTTTTGAAAGCTATTGTCAATTAATCATTGCTTAATGATAAGTTCCTGGAGGTGCTCAAATTAGGATTTTTAGTTCCTGTTCAAAAAAAGTTGCTGTTGTGATGTGAAGAACTCCATTACTATTCTATCTAAGTCATGAATCACAACCACCATGTTGTGTGTCAACTTCACTAACTCTAAAACATGCTCTTAATAAAAAACTATACACAACACTAATCATTAATCATTGGAAATAGAGTTCCAGGCGGTTTACAAAATTGATTTTAGATTTGTCTATCAGCCATAGTTTAAATGAGAAGTTTGATGTAGTATGGAGGAACAGCAAAGGAATTCATCCCTTTGAAGTGCTTTGGTCAGCTTAGATTTCCCAGATAGCTATACAGGATATACAAACAAACTTTAAACTCTGCAGTATACAATGAGTAATGGAAATAGTGCAGGAAGTTGTCAGAAGAGTGTGACAGCAACACAGGTCTTGAAGCTTCTACTGCTCATAATCTTGGTTAATTTTATAGCTTTATCAAGAGTGGTACAAACTCCAGCCTCCATTCGAAATTAAGTATGGATGGTCAAAAGTTTACAAATGAGGATGTTTTCGCCATATATTTTGCATCTGTGTACCACACCGAAGTCTTCTCTTCCTACCCACAATAACTGTAAGAACGACAACAATCATCCAGTATACAAATGACGGAAGTAATTATGAAACTAGAACTCCTTTAATATCTTGAAAGGGCGAGGACCACACAACATATTTTTCACCATCAACTTCCTATGTACCAATTTTAGCTCAACTTTTGAAAGCTATTGTAAATTAATCATTGCTTAATGATAAGTTTCTGGAGGTGCTCAAATTAGGATTTCTAGTTCCTGTTCAAAAAAAGTTGCTGTTGTGATGTGAAGAACTCCATTACTATTCTATCTACCATTAGTAAAGTCTTCTAAAGCATGGTATTTGATGAACTAAAATCCTGCATGTGTGATCTTAGTAATCCTCAGCAGCATGGATTTATAATTTGTAAATCCACCTTGTCGATACTCTTATTTTTCCATGAAATCATCCTTAAAGCATTTAGAGAAGGCAAGCAAGTAGGATGCAGTATACCTTGATTTTATTAAGGCCTGTAACAGGGGTAATCTTGACATACATATTTCAAAAGTATTTGAATATAGAATTGCTGTCCTCTTAAGTTGACTTCAGGGTTATCTTGTTGGGGGTTGTTTGTAAATAAGACTGCCCTTCTCCTACTCTAGGGACTTTATCCAAACCTTGTGTGTCTGGGGGGAGGGAGTGAAAAATTGGTCGGTATTCCATTAATTTCTAATTTAGTGAAAGATGTACAAACTGCTGTCAAAATATTTGTAAAAACAGCATCACCTGAAGATCAAGTCTGACTTTAGTTAAACCTACACTTCATAAGGGAATAGTGTGATATGAACAAAATTTGTCTCAACATCAGCAAGTGTTTAGTGATTACTTTCTACCAATTAAGATTTTGGATCTACTCTCAGTACAACTCGGGTGAACAGCTTCTCCAACAAGTTTCCTTTATCAGGGACTTAGGAAATACATTTGACAACCACCTCAATTTTGAAAACAATTTTAACTTAGTTTACAGAAAGGCTAATTAACTACTGGGGTTTATTTTAAGATCCATTTGATGGCTGAGTAATATGGATACCATGAAATCACTATTCTACTCTCTTATCAGACAAGTTTTAGAGTACGCTAGCTCTGCTTGGTCACACTACCTGATGGGCCACATCTAGACTGGAAGTCATACTCAGATTTGTTGGAATTTGGCTAGGACATTTATAGCAGAAATCACACATCAACAAGCAGCAAAACTCACATCATCCACTTGATGTGCAATTGAGAAGATCTATGATTTTGTACTCTTGCACAACATTTTAGATTGGTAGTTGGCAATAAAATTAAATATAAAATAAGCGTGTGAACATCATCACCTCAGAATTTGATTAAATTTTGTATATAGGTTGGCATGTAGGTTTTGTGTATACATATTTTACAGGTCTATTCAATAGAAACACAATGACATGAAGAAAACTTCTCTACGACTTTCTTAAAAATATTGTGGGAAAATAATCCCTTATATAATAATAATATTTATTGTCATATTAAGTTTTTGCACTCATCGACAAAGTCACTTTACAGCCAGTAGCCAAGTCAATAAATAAATACGTGTTTACATACTAAAATATAAGTCATATGTAAACACATCCATGAAATATAAACAATTATCCTTAGTTAGCTTCAGATATAATTATAAATTAATATGGGATACAGCAAAAAATTCATCTACAGAATAAAAAGGATTGTTTAGAAGCCAATTATAAAATTTATTGCAAAACACTTTTTTAGGGTACATATTTATTAAATTATGTAATTTGTTGTAAATTTTTAGTGAAACAACCTGGTGACTATTAATGGTTTTATTTAGTCTTGCAGAAATTGATTGTAGTAAGCCTACTTGCCTTACTCCTAGTATTGTAGCTATGATCAGCATACTTAATATTGTTAGGGTATTGAAAAGTATACAAAACTAAGTCATATATGTATAAGTTGAAACTAACACCACATATGATCCTGATTGCTTTTTTTTGTAAAATTAAAATATTCTAATTCTATATTCTAATACCAACTAGAAAAAGAAACCTCTTATCAAAACCATGTACACCAAAAAATTGGATTCTACTTAAAGGGATAAGCTGATTACCTCAAAATCCTTTTGAAAGATATCACCCATGTATTGATTTGATATGCGCAAGACATTGGCATTGTCTCTACAGATTTATTTTTTGTGTTATTTGCCTATAACTTTAGCTAAAACCGTTGTAGAGGTGTTTTTTTTAGTGTCATTGTGTTTCTTTTTTATTGGCCTTTAAAGGACCTTTCACAAGATAGGGGTTACAGTTTGAACATTTAAATTTATCCCCTTGTACTCTTCTTTTAAAAGGGAGGAGGAATGTTTTTATTCTCCAAAAAATCTAAAAAAGTATTTTAATAAGTATGGTGAAGATTTTACAATGATATCTCAATCCATTTGGAATATATCCAGGAGGATCAGGACTTAATTTATACCCTGTATTTATATTAAAAAATTAAGAAAAATGTATTTTTTTCAAATATTTCAAACATAAGAATCAAATATCCTAAATCAAAAAATAAAGACTATATAAAGTTTGCATAAACATAAAAACATCAATCATATGGCATATTTTAAAATCACTATATCTACTCTCCTAATTAAGCTAAAGGAAGTAGTGTTGTTTTAATCAGTTTTTCAAGCAGTTTTCAATTATATACAGCATAACATACCTTTCTATATAATTATGTTTGGAAAAATAATAAAAGGTTAAACTTAATTTGATCAAAAACCGTATTTATTAAAAAAAATCCTTCAATAAATAGTTTGACCTTTTGATTTATGTACGGTCTTATTAAAAAATGTATTAATTACCATTTCTGTCACAGTCAAAAGAAAGACTGTAGATTTCATATATGACAATTATCTTGAAAATTAATTAATACTTTGACTAATTTGTAGTTTTTAAATTAGTCTAATTTGTATAATGCAATGGTACAAAAAACCACCATTGCACTCTCTGGGGGTTATTGAGTGATGATTCAATAAATCTTAGTTAGTTGTATTTTCAAAAATTTAAAAGCTCCACTTCATTGAAACCTTACAAAATATAGTAAAAGTTTAAAAACCTTTTCAATACTTAAAAAAAACCTTAAACACTATATGGGATTTTAACCTAGATCAAAATGTACGAGTCTACAATTTTACATAATTTAAATTGATAGTCCATATTGAGAAATGACCAAGAGTAAATTATACATAAATTAACTCGCCTTCGGCTCGCTGGGGGCTACGCCCCCAGGCCCCCAAAGTAAACGCTTGCAAATTCGGGGATAAGCGGAATTCGGTGACTGGTTAAGTCCGGACATTAAGGTAAATGACAAGGGATTTAAAAATTGACCTTTTTCATAGATTTTTTTTCCGGATTCGTAAAAACTTTTGACTTTGAGGGCATTTTGCGGTTAAAAAACCGTTAGAGATACGACAAAAAGTGACTGGACCTTTCTTGTTGGAAAATTTAATTTTGTCTTTCGATTGTGCCCTCAGATCTGATCTACGACCTATGGTTTAGCCAGAAATGAGCTCGGGAGAAAAGTCTGCACACGGGTCAGCTATCTTGAATTGTTTAGTATAAAACATAATAAAAAACCGACCTCAAGGCAGTATTTTAAAGTCGAACAGGGGGTTTTAATATCACCAGGAGACTATCTAGTCAAGGCGAGAAATTTCCCTGGGTGGGTGATTAATGTTAAGGAGGTTAAGACAAGAGGGGGTTTAATTTCGTCAGGATATTGTCTGGTCATATGAACAAATTCCCAGGGGGGGTTAACGTTACCGGGGGATAAGTCTCCAGGGGTTATCTGGTCATACCAGGATCTTCCCAGGGGGGGGGGTTAAGAGATTTGGTGACTGGTAAAATTCGGACATGAGGTCATGGCAGGAAATTCCCTGGGGGGGTTTAATGTTACCAGGGGGGTTAACACATCAGGGGGTTGAATGTACAGGAGGTTATCAGGTCATACCAGGAAAATCCCGGGGGGGGGGGGGGGGTTAATATTACCGGGGGGTTAATGACACACTTGGGCCTTTTTTAGAGGGTATTGTGTCTGTGAACATAATAAATATTCCTCTGTCCCTATCTACTATTGACGCTTAGCTAACGCTCAGCCAACTCCCGAAGTCACTGAACCTTTTCTGTAGATCACGTGATTTCCTAAATCCCGTTTAAAATTTGTTTTGAGTTACGACCAACCGTTTAGCCGCTATCAAGCCGGAATGTAAATTTTTAGGCGAAAATGTCCCAATATTTTCACTTAATCGCGTTTTGCGGTCAAACTAAGGGAAATATAGTAAAAAGTCACTGGACCTTTTTTGTAGTTCATCTTATTTCCTAAATAAAACGTTTGTCTTATTTGACCTCCGACCAATGGTTTTGCCGCTATCGACCCCAAAAACAAAAGTTTCGCGTAAAAGTTACAACACAATTGTACATAATCACGTTTTTCGGCCAAACCAATCGAGATAGGGCAAAAGATTACTGGACCTTTTCTGTAGATCGCGCAATTTGCTAATTTGATGGGTCAATCAGATTTGAGCTACGACCAACGGTTTCGGACCGCTATCGGGCTTGAAACATTATTTTTATCGAAAAAATCTCTGGAATTTCAAATGTTCGAGCGTTTTGTCGCTTAACCATGGAAGATAGAGCAAAAAAGTCATTAGACCTTTTTTGTAGTTCACTTCATTCCTGACCATGAATTTTCCATCAGATCCGAGCTAGCTCCAACGGTTCGCCCAGCTATCGGGCTTACAAAAAAATGCCTGCAGGGGTGAAGAATGCGCGATTTTTTGGGAATTTTTTTGAGGGGTTGAAAATGAAAAATTCTCACTTTTCGGGATTTTCCTGGTGGTTACACGTGGAAAGCTATCTGTGTACCAAATTTCAAGTCTCTAACTCATCTGGAAGTAGGTTAGAATTAGTATACGTGAGTGAGTGAGTCAGTCAGTCAGTCAGTTACACATGCGGTTGTATATATATTTAGACTCGCCTTCGGCTCGCTGGGGGCTACGCCCCCAGGGCCCCATTTGGGTGTTGGGCTAAATTCGGGGATAAGCGTAGTTCGGTGATTGGTTAAATTCAGACGTGAAGTTTTCCAAATTTTATGTATCCCGTTCTCGAGAATCTTACGGGTCGTAATGCTTCGCAAACGCTCAGCCAAAAGATGTGTGTGGTGTATAATATTAATCAATTGATGTGGTAGAAGAGTTAAGTTATGTGTTCGTGAAATTTGGAGACAAGAAGAATTTGGTTTTAAACCAAAGTCAGAGGACGTATGTATACCATAGTTTAATTTTCCGGATTTACCCAAACTTTTGACTTTGAGGGCGTTTTGCGGCTTAAAACCGTTAGAGATACGACAAAAAGTGACTGAACCTTTCTTGTCGGAAATTTAATTTTGTCTTTGATTGTGCCCTCAGATTTGATCTACGACCTATGGTTTAGTCGGTACAAACGCTTGGAATAAATGTCTGCACTGGTGGGGAAAAGAGCGATTTGGTGATTGGTAAAATTCGGACATGAGGTCATGCCAGGAAATTCCCTGGGGGGGTTTAATGTTACCGGGGGGTTAAACATTTCAGGAGGTTTAATGTACTCAGGAGCTTATCTGGTCATACCAGGAAATCCCGGGGGGGGGGGGTTAATGTTACCGGGGGTTAAGACACCAGGGGGTTTAATTTACTCAGGAGGTTATCTGATCATACTGGGAAATTCCAGAGGGGGGGTTTATTGTTTACTGGGTGTTAACACACACGTGGTTCTATTTTAGAGGTTGTTGTGTGTGTTAAAATAAATACATTCTCTATGTCACTACCTACTATTGGCGTTTAGCTAACGCTCAGCCAATTCCCTGGGGGGGTTGTAATCACTCGGTAACGTAGTAATAATTGTTAAATCCGGAACCAGAATGAATTGAACAAATCATAGTAGCAAAAAAATCTAAAACAACCAAAATGTGCATTTTGTAAAAAAAACACGATAAATATTTTACCATTGAAAGCGATTTACAGGCTTACTAAAGGATATAAGACAAAAGGCTAGTGGACCCTTTTTTTATAGATCTCATAGTTTTCTAGTTACTGAATGATAAAGATTTAAACTCCAATCAACGGATCGGCTGATACCGACTCCAGAAACAAGATTTATACGTATCAATCACAAAATAATTGCATTTAAACGCGTTTTGCGGTCGAACCATTGTAGATAGGTCAAAAAGTCACTGGACCTCTTTTGTAGATCACTTCATTTTGCTAAATCAAACCTTTGTTTTATTTTGACTTCCGACCAATGGTTTTGCCGCTATCGACACCAAAAACAAAATGTTTCACGTGAAAAATTACATAAATTTTTGCACATAATCACGTATTGCGGTCATACCGATAGAGATAGGGCAAAAAGTCACTAGACCTTTTTCTGTAGATCACGTAATTTGCTAATTTAATGGGTCAATCAGATTTGAGCTACGACCTACCGTTCGGCCGCTATCGGGCTCGAAACATTATTTTTATCGAAAAAAAAATCTCTGGAATTTCAAATGTTCGAGCGTTTGTCGCTTAACCATGGAAGATAGAGCAAAAAGTCACTGAACCCTTTTTGTAGATCACGTCATTCCTGACTAACGATTTTCCGTCAGATCCGAGCTAGCTACAACGGTTTTCCCGCTATCGGGCTTACAAAAAATACCTGCAAGGGTAAAAAATGCGCGTTTTTTTGTGAATTTTTTTGAGGGGTTTAAAATGAAAAATTCCCGGTTTTCAGACTTTTCCTGTTGGTTATACGGCAAAAGGTACCTGCGTGCAAAATTTCAAGTTTCCAGCACTTCTAGAAGTAGGTTAGAATTTGTATACATATATCAGTCAGTCAGTCAGTTTCACATGCGGCTGTATAGTATATTAGATAACCGTTAAAGATATGACAAAAAGTGACTGCACATTTCTTGTCGGAAATTTAATTTTGTCTTTCGATTATGCCATCAGATTTAAGCTACGACCTATAATTTAGGCAGTACAGAGCTTAGGACAAAAGACTGCACTGGGCAGTTTAAAAATATCACGTAAAACATAAAAATCAATACTTTAAAACGCGTTATGCGGCCAAACCATTGAGGGTAGGGCAAAAAGTTACATGACCTTTTTTTGTAGATCACGCCATTTACTAAATTCCCATTGAAAATTTGTTTTGAGCTACGGCCAAAACCGTTTAGCCGCTATGAAGCCCGAAAGGTAAATTTTTTAGGCGAAAATTTCAAAATATTTTTAATGTAATCGCGTTTTGCGGCCAAACCGATGGAGATATAGCAAAAAGTCACTAGACCTTTTTTGTAGTTCACTTCATTCCTGACCATGAAATTTTTCGTCAGATCGAAGCTAGCTCCAACGGTTCGCCCGCTATAGGGCTTGAAAGGAAAGCCTGAGGGGGCAAAAACAGGGGTCCGTTCGGGAATTTTTTTGAGGGGTTCAAAAGTAAAAAAAATCCGGTTTTTCAGACTTTTCCCGGAGGTTTGAAGATACGTGCGACGGTGCGTGCAAAATTTCACGTTTCCAGCACTTCTAGAACTATGTTAGAATTTGTATCACCTATATGTCAGTCAGTCAGTCAGTTACACATGCGGCTGTATATATATAGGACTCGCCTTCGGCTCGCTGGGGGCTACGCCCCCAGGCCCCCCATTTGAGTGTTGGCCAAATTCGGGAATAAGAATGATTTGGTGATAGGTCAAATTCGGACATTATGTAATGCCAGGAAATTCCCAGGGGGGGGGTTTAGCGTTACGGGGGGTTAAGACATCAGGGGGTGAGCTTGTCATACCAGGAACTTCCCAAGGGGGGGTTAAGAGATTTAGTGATTGGTAAAATTTGGACATGAGGTCATGCCAGAAAATTCCCTGGGGGGGGGTTAATGTTACCGGGGGTTAATTCAGACATAGGTTTCCAAATTTCATGTATCCGTTTTTGAGAATCGTACGGCTCGTAATGCTTCGCTAACGCTCAGCCAATTGATGTGCAGTGTATAATATTAATATATAGATATCGTAGAACAGTTAAGTATTGTGTTCGCGAAATTAGAAGACGAGAAGAATTTGATGGTAACTAAAGTCAGAGATTATGTTTGTATATCATAGTGTAATTTTTTTGATTTACCCAAACTTTTGACTTTGAGAGCGTTTTAACGGCTTAACCGTTAGAGATACGACAAAAAGTGACTGGACCTTTCTTGTCGGAAATTTAATTTTATCTTTCGATTCTGGTGTCCGATTTTAGCTACGACGTCTGGTTTAGCCAGTACGGAGCTGTGGGAGAAAGGACTTCACTGGTGGCCTATTGTGATTTGTTTAGTGTAAATATAACAAAAACCCCAACCCTGAGTCATTATTTTTAAGTTGTTTAGGGGGTTTAATTTGCTCAGAGGTTTATCTTGTCATGCCAGGAAATTCCCGGGAGGGGGGGAGATTAATGTTAAAGGGGGTTAAGACCATCAGGGGGTTTAATTTAGTCAGGATATTTTCTGGTCATATGAATAAATTCCCGGGGGGGGGGGTTAATGTTACAAGTGGTTAATGACACACGTGGGGCCTATTTTAGAGGGTGTTGTGTCTTTGAACATAATAAAAAACACTCTGTCCCTATCTACTATTGAAACTTCACTAACGCTCAGCCAACTCCCGACGTGGAGGGGGGTTTTAGTCACTCGTTAACGTAGTAATACAAGGTCAAGCTGGAACCAACATGAAGCGCACTAATTATAATTGAAAAATTTAAAACACCTAAAAGTAACGACGAAGAATTTGTCATTTAGAGCATTTATCAGGCTTACGGAAAGATAAACGATAGAAAGCTGCTGAACCTTTTTTTTAGATCCTATGAATAGCTAGTTACAAAAAATTTTACATTTAAGCTAGGGCTAACGGTTCGGCCGAATATCGAGCCCAGAAGGTAAGTTTTTGAGTGGAATTTTCAACATAAATCACGTTTTACGGCTAAACCATGAAAGATAGAGTAAAAATGTCACTGGACCTTTTTTGTAGACCACATTGTTTCGTATTAAAATGCGATTTTTATTCTACACTAACCTCAAAGGTTCCGCTAACACAGAGCCCAGAAAACAATATCTCACGTAAAACGTAAAAAATCTATACTTTAAAACGCGTAATGCGGCCAAACCGTTGAGGATAGGGCAAAATATTACTTGACCTTTTTTGTAGATAACGCAATTTGCTAAATCCCATTGAAAAATTTGTTTTGAGCTACGACCAACCGTTTAGCCGCTATCGAGCCCGAAAGGTAAATTTTTTGGCGAAAATTTCAAAATATTTTAATGTAATAGCGTTTTGCGGCCGAACCGATGGAGTTAGAGCAAAAAGTCACTGGAACTTTTTTCTAGTTCACTTCATTCCTGACCATGAATTTTTCGTCAGATCGAAGCTAGCTCCAACGGTTCGCCCGCTATCGGGCTCCAAAGGAAACCCTGGCAAGGGCAAAAAAGGGGTATGTTCGCGAATTTTTTTGAGGGGTTCAAAAGTAAAAATTTCCGGTTTTCAGACTTTTCCCGGTGGTTTGAAGACACAAGTGACGCGTGTGCAAAATTTCACGTTTCCAGCACTTCTAGAACTATGTTAGAATTAGTATGATTATATGTCAGTGAGTTACACATGCGGCTGTATATATATAAGGATACATACAAGTATAAAAATGAAACTTTAATTGGAATGGAAAATTGTAGTTGCTTCTGGATCAGTAGACTTGTCTTTATTCTGATTCTACTTCATCATTTGGCAACAAAAAGTAAGTTTCACCAAGGTTATGTGTAGTGTGCAGTTTCATTGGTTTTTGTATCTACAGGTGTAAGTATTGTTAGTATGACAACTAGAACTTTTCTTATGGCTTTTCTGATTGAGTATAATTAAAAACTTGTAGACTGTGTGATTTATTACAAGGAAAAATCATTTGTGATTATTTTTTCAGTGCCTACCTGTTTGTGACAGTAATTAATTACACTGCTTATATAGCTAACTTGAAACGTGATTTCACAGAGTTATTCTTTACAGACCTTTTCTGTAGTTTTAGGAATGCCAAATTCTATAATAATTATATAGAATTAATTATTTTAGTTTTTAATTACTCTTTTAAAGTTTAAATTAAATTCTCTACATTATACTGTTAACTTCATATTTTTTCAGCTTAGATTGTATATATTGTGTGAGTGAAATTTCTAGCATTAATATGTTAAAAATACAGTAGAACCTGTCACTGAATAACGTTAAAGCCGGATATGGAATTGTAATATAATTTATAATAGAATTCATAATTTGTTCTAAAAACTGCTATAGAATATAGTATTACAACTACTAATACCTGTTGTTTTACTGTTAACTACTTTTGTTTCTTTCCCTGGTATTTACTGAGGCAAATTTATTACTGATGTTGCGGTTTACTTTTTGAAGGCACTATGGAAACGCTGGATACTGTGGATGAAATTTAAAAACTGTATGATACAACAAACGTTCATCCCATGTAAAATTTAAGGCCAAAGAAACACAAGTGTTATTAATGCATGTTAGGGAAAGTATGATAACAGATTTTTAAAATTGATGGCCCCCATTTCAACATCTGTTGTGATTATTGATATACTGATGCAGGGATGATATATGCCAATGCAAGACAGATGTCAATTTTAGGGTGTGCATAGTTATATAGGTGACAGTTGTAAGCTGCAGTGTCTGTCAGACAAAATCATATGTGCTGATGTCCGTTCTAGAATAATCTGCATTGCCTACTTATGTAAAATGCTCAACGTACATAGCTAGTGATGGGTATTGCTCAAGTATCTAGTTACGAGTACATTACATTTCAATGTAACCTGTGACTGACATCATCAAGGAATGTAGACTAAAATGCGTTAACAATACTCTAGTGCCCAGGCCTAAAACTAAACTACTGTACAAGATATTTTTCATTAAGTGTTTTTGTGGTTATGTAAGTACAATAAAACAGAATTCAGCCTAAATATGCATGAGAAGGTGATCGAGCTTGCCTGAGTGGCATTTCTTTGCCTGCAAAGCTTAACAGTTACAAAACATTTTATTGTTAAGGTGCTGGGCATCGCAGAGGATATGACTGAGTTTGTACTGTATATGTAAATACGTTTTTATTCCTTGACGTACAGACAGAAGGAACTCTTAAAATGTAATATAAAAAATAAAACTATACACTTATTTTGTTCTAGGATAGTAAATAGTAAAAAGCAAAAATCAAGTACATTATTACAAATTTGGCTTAGTAAGTTATTTAGAAACAATTTTCGCTTTCACACTTATATAAGATAAGTCATAGTACAGAAAATTTATACAGCAAGATACTAATATAAAAACAAAAAAGTTTAAAATATTACAAGTTACAATAATTATTTGTAGGAATTCTGAACAAACTACTATTTTATGCTAGAAGTGTTTGTTAAAAGTCGACTGTACGGTGACAACCTTGAATTTAGCCCTATAAAAGCAATGGAACAACTATTTTAGTCGTAGGTTTATGGAATGTCTCATTTTTAAGACATGATTAATATTTTTAATGGTCATTTAGAACAAATCTAAAATTCCATTACTTCATTATTTAAATATTCAGAAAGTATATAATTGGAAGAAAAACTAAAAAGCGTTGGACGCGTATTAATAATAATATCTTTAAATGAAACATCTGTATGATCAAAAAAGGATGTAATAATATGTTTGATGTTTATCATGTTTCTTGTGGTGTAAAATATAAAGTTGTTTCATTTCACTGGCTCTTCATAAAACTATCTTATCTGACAACCACAGTTTGTAATTGTAATTTAAATGTATTATATAACCATAATGAGCCGGTTGTTCTAAAAGTCTCCTTTGAATGAACATGGTTTAATTGAAGTGCATAATAAAATGACCCCCATAAATAAATTGACCAGGAAGTTAATAATAATCAAATATAAACTGTTACAGTGTTTGGATTATGTAAAAACAGTGTAAGTAGACTTCATATCTTGTCAATATTTCATAATGCTTTGCCATTTCTATAAATAAATATATTACATAATTACTAATATGATAAATTCTATTGTTTTAGAACAATTGAACAAGTTTAGATATACTTTTGAAATGATCCTTGAGGGTGAAATGGAAATTGACAGACTAAGGGAGCAACATGCTGCCTGTGAAGCTAAAGAAAATAAACTGAAGAAAGATTTGCAGAAAGCCATAGGTCATAATCTTAACCATCAAGCAAGACAAATAGAGCAAAAAATTGTTGAGACGAAGTCAACAATAAAATCAACTCAAATAGAAAGTAAGTATCACTATCTTAACTTTTTTTATACTATATTTCCTATTTGTTTCTATTTTACTCTAAAGCATACAACATTTATGTGATAGTTCAATTGCAATTGCTATGCCTAAATTCTGCATGTGACTAATTTTCATGAGAAAATTCAACCACATGATTTTTGTGTTGGTTGATTGTTGCTACAAGTTATTCGTGACTATTTATTTTCATGTTATTTTATATTACTTTATACAGTTTACCATATATTAATTACATTTAATAGTAATTATTCTCCTAGTTTTCTTATATTTTATCACCTTTATTCTCCAAAAATCCTCCTTTAGGCCAACAGCACTAATTGACAGAAATATCACATGAACATTCAGAGTAAATCGTATGGGAACTAATAATAAACTGGTTTAGGATTACTAAGTCTTATTTGAACATATACACATACAAGATATCTTAACGATAATACGTTGGAGCTGAAATACACTAGCTAATAAATGACTAGATTTAGAGTTGGCCAATGTTCTATCCTGAGATCTCTTCTTTTAATTTTTTATAAAAAGGATCCTCCGAAAGATTATTATTGGACCAAATAAATCAACCTGTTTCTTTGCAGATGACACTAATCCTGTAGTGACTAATACAAATCAGAGTTAAAGAAAACATTTTACTATTGTTTTTGTAAAATCAATTGTTAATTGATTTCAAGAAAATACTTTTGAACGAAGTTTGACATATTCCTACTTTTTTAAAGTCATACCATTTCGCACCATGGACAAGGTGTAATTTCAGAGATAACAGGATTATTTAATCAGAGGAAATAATTATTTTTTATACAAATCTTGAATGGAGTTTTCATATAAATAATATCATTAAAACAAGTGTAATTGTGGCAATTGCATTTAGAGAATGGTTTTTAATTATAGTGTTCACAATAATATGAAAAAATAATAAAAACTGATACAAAGAATATACAAGCCTGATATTCAAGATCAGATGTGAAATACCAAAAGTCTTTTTGGAAATTCTACTAAACCAAGGTAATTTTACTGTTTTTTATTTATATGTTTCACACCAACAGTTGTGTAAACGATCTTATACAGCAATGATTATATAAACAATCATTAAGATAAATGGTTGTGCAATAATAAAAATAGTAATAAAGGAAAATTTTCTAGTAATCTAATTTTACATATCATACTACAATGTCTGGTCTGTAACTTTGTTTGTTAAAAAAATATTTTAAGGTTTATGTGTGTGACATAGTTTCAGAGAGAACTCATGAAAATGAAGGTGTTAAAGTAATTAAGTTGAAAGAAGGTTTATTGAAATTGTCAGATTCATACATAGAGTTAGCTCAAAAATCAAGTATGATATTTGATGGAAAAAGAAATATAGCTGGAGGCTTGCCAGAGTTGGAACAAACACGAGGGATGCAGGATGTTCGGTATCGAGGTGAGTTAACCTATTTATAGTTTTTATGTAATCATTTCTCCAATACGATAATTTAATTTGCAATCTTTATGGTAGTACTCTTAACTTTTTATTTGCCATAATATATCAGTGAGAAACCTTTTTCAGATTTTACGAAGGTTATATAATGGATGTTGGCCCACTTTCATTTTCCTATGTATACACACATATTAGGGAAGTTAGTTTTTGTCATGATGTAGGTACACAGTATACTTCTGACTAGATTACAGCTCCTTCATGAGCACTCGCTAATAGTGTAGTATTTAATTGTAATGCCATATTTTTCATATTGTATTTTCCATTAAATCTAGTCTGACAATATACTTACAACATTTATTTTTGATCATCCTATCATCTATTGAAAGGATAATAGGATTTAGGATATTTGCCATCATTATTATTACAAACACTTTTAAATATTAATAAATGTAAAGTATACATAATAAGTATACATTTCCAATTTATTTATTTTTCGTGCGAGGCCTTTCGAAACCAAAGGTTTCCTCAACAGGCAACTCCACAAATAAATATTTACATAATTTTTATTACAATTAAAATACCATATGGTGTAAATATGTAAATACAAATATTTTGGAAATATTTCAGCTAGTATGAAAATTATATTTGGCTACGGTGTAATTTTTGAATAAATTGAGAAGAAAGAAGATTGGAATTTTTAATAGGGCCCTCTTCATTGTTTATGAGTTTTTCATTATTTATGTTTATTGTGTAGTGTTTCCCAAGCATTTAAGTTCATTGGTTTTGTTACTTCTTTTATTAATTTTAGATTTTGAATTGATATTCTGTGTCCTGATTCGATGCAGTGCTTGGCTACAGCAGATTTTTCAACTTTTCTATATTTTGTGTGCGATAAATGCTCTTTAAATCGTGTTTTTATTGTTCTTTTTGTTTGTCCAATATAACTTTGTTTTGAGGGCTGAAATATATCCTTTATATGAGCTGTTAAAAAAATTGTAAAGTGTAAGATTAATCATACACAAAAATAAAGTGACCAAACTCATGGATTACAAATGAAAAAGTTACAACGTCAAAAAACTAAAGCATACATCTGACGATCTAAGGTGGCTGGATCAGGCACCAACCATGTCACTGCATATAACAATCGCATTTAATATCATATCCATAGAATAAACTGTCTGTAACTCACCAACAATGGTGAAAGACAGGAAAAATCAAAATGGGTATATTCTCTGGCAGCGCAACAGTTTCCTAGTTAATTCTTTTTTTAACATTGTTAAACAAAGTGGTCTAACTTCCACTGATCTGCTAATTTTATGTACAAAGCCTCAATTAGTTTATGTTTTAAAAATATTCTCTTCACAGTGTATCATGTAGACTTCTCTTCTTACCTTTATGTTTTTTGACTCCCACAATTTAGTGCTCTTTTTGTCTCGCGTATTAATGCTAAAAGTGTATGATGTATCATAAGAGAATGTTATACTGAAAACATTTTTTTGAGTCCTGTGTGCCAGGTTTTGTTTTGGTTTTTATGAGACTTTGTCTAAGAGTGTTTTAAAAGCGGTTCTAATATTGTATATTCTGCCTACTCTTTTAATTTTTCCCGAAAATCCTGGCATATAATGTATTTATATTTTTCTTTGTTTCAAATTTCTGACTCAGGGTGTTCCTATTATCTTTTACACTTATTTATGATATACTGAGGGTACCCATTTTGTATAAGATCTAATTCAACATTTTTTCTTTCTTATTTAAATCCATCTTTGCTGAGCACAAGCTCTTTGCTCTGTCAAACAAAGAGTGTGAACAATTAACACAATATCCAGTTAATTTGGAACCTAAATAGGTGTGAGAATAGTAAATTAACATTGAACCGAGTTCCATATTTACAGGGTTACGCAATAAACCTCCTACGTTTTAATCAGCTGTAATGCAAATGCTTTCAGTAGAAGGGTAAGAGAGGTAGGGATGGTTGTTCACAACATCCCTACATTTTCAGTGCCATTATTTTCCATTCATTGCGCTTATGCGTATCAAAATGTTTTCAAAAAGAACAATTCTGTGATTTTTGTGAAAAGAGGGTTTTGCTAACAGTTATTTGAAAATTTCCTAAAAATATTGAGGCTGTGAAGTAGTCTTTTTTGCACTCCTCACATCATTCTGGAAGAAAATATACATACTCTTCGTAAGGGAGAGTATAAGAAGAGTTTAAACAAGACCTGTAAATTTATCCTTGTACATTTATGATTGTTTAATAACGCAAACCAATGTATTTTTTAAGATGTCAAGGGACATAGAAAATAATTTTGCAGTGTCCTAGAAGAACTGTGATTCGTTTTAATGAATGAAGCATTTTGATTGGAACCATTATGTAAACAACAAAAAATGTTTGCTATTGATCTAATCATAACTCAAATGCTGCACAAGAGGCTATTGTGCTATGTGAAAAAATGCACTTGGATTTTTAAAGACTATTTTGTACGTAAGAAAATTCAGATTGTGGTTGTGTGATTTCTTAGTTTCAATTACTTATTTAAATTAGCAGGATAAATTTGTTCTTGTAGATATTAACACAATAAAATACAATATTATTTTTGTTGTAATTTAAAGAAGTCTTTATTCTTTTGATATAGCTGTGTTGAGCTTAAGAACTAAATTTGTTGTAATAATATTAACTATCTCTAAACTGTATCTCTTGTATTACAAAATGTGGTAATTTTCCCTCCAATTTGGTTCTTTATATGATTTTAAAAATGTTATAAGGTATATTTTAAATTACTTACTACTAAATGGATGGACTTAATCAAATATGTTAATATTCTCTATTCCCCTTAATGTTAATCACTTCCTCTCCACAAATTTGGATTTCATCTAACAAAGGTTGACAGTACGAGTAGTTTAACAAGTTGAGTCAACAATTTCTTTGGAAATTTAAAATAATAATTGTCATGCTCATGCTCAGCCAAATAAGATTCAAACTTGTAGTTTTATGTTTTACCTTCTGATTTGAAATGTCTATATATATGTGTAATTTGTCATACATATGACAAGAAAAGTCCTTAGTTCTTGATTTACTTTTATAGTTGTTAGAAATGAGTTAACTCACCTATAACTAGAAGAATGAGCCTACACATAGTTAATAAATAGGAATTTGTTTCAGGATCCCAATTAGCAAAACAAACTGTGACTCGAGTGAAGGAATCTGTAAAAACCTACAAGTCAACCACATCGTCTCATTTACAACCTGAAGCCCCGCCAGGCCCGTTGGACTGTCCCCCTCCCTACACCACCATCCCTGGCCCAGCATATCCTCCTAGCTACCAAAACACTGTGGGTTGTGTGACATATCCCAATGGATGGTCAAGGTAAACTAACTTACTGGCAACTAACATTTACATTCTGACTAGTAACTGCATTATTCAGAATTAAAGTTAAAACTTTATGTTAGTAGTTGGTTTTAAGCACCAGCGTGTTCCTAGAAATGAATTACAACTTGTGGAAAATTCAGAGTTATTTGACATTGATGATACCTATCATAAGAATTTGATCTTAACCCTTCGCACACCACTAATAAATTCATTAACTGTCGTATAACACCAAGACAAGTACAAAATTATTTTTCTTTAAGTTCGATCCTAATTTGTACTATAGCTAATTTCTAAAAATTAAAAGCGTAAAACAGGGCATTTTACTCAAAATTAGCAATTTTATTGATAAAAATAAAAAAAAACTATTTACAACACTGTTTATTTCAAATAACTTTAAATTAAATTGAATACACCTCGTTGCACTATAAAACTAGATAAATATTTTAAACTAACCACATCATTACCACACGATGAAGAATAATAAAGAGATATGTAGTAGATGCGCACTCGTGACAACTGAGAAAACAGTAATACACACCACGGATATGTTTGGTTATGGCTCTTTAGGAGACGCAGAGCTGAGGAGCAGGTGGTTGGAGTGGTGGAGAGACAAAGGGCGCTCCCCTCGGGGTTAATTCTTAGTCTTATATGGCTGGGGTGTCATGTCATGACACAATCGTATAAGTTTCATGGTTCACAAACCGTTTAAAAAGTTAACACAAAATCTTGAAATATTCCAGTCACATATGTTTTTGTTTAGCATTTGTTGACTGAAAATGGCTCTCCACAGCAAGGTAGAGATATCTCAAGATTTTATTGTGTCAGCAATTTTTTACAATGTGTGTACCAGAACAATTTTAGATAAAAGTCTTTTTGCATTTGTGTATTTTGCTGACCCAGATGACATTTGGGGTGGTGTTGTCATATTGCTGCTGACCATCAGCTGTTCTCTTATGTAGAGATGGATAGTTATTTTTAATATATGTAAAACTGACAACAGTGGTAGGCTCAAGGTGTAGAGGGGAGATTAAAACATAACGACCATCATCGCACTATTTTGGCACAGGCTGATCTAAAAGAAAAGTGTTTGGCGTTTTAAAAATGACAACAGTGACAAACCATTGAAATGTGCCTAAATTGATTCCAGTACATTTTGGGAAAGGATTTAATAGATGTGGTATTTAAAATACTAAAGTTATTTTAAAATGATCGTACCAAGCTTCATAATTCTTGTACAAAAAAATGCAATAGACGGATGAAAATGAATTTAAGTAAAAAAGGAAGACAGTACATGTTTTGTTTAATACAGTTAATGATGTTTCTGAATGTGACTTTTCACTTAAGGAAGAGTGTAAAAAACCAACTACAAATGATGAATTGTATACTTATTGTTGTTTGGTAAACAATGCAGAAGTATATATCCAGACTTTAAAATCCAGAAGCTTGTGTAAGACTAAGAAGTCAATTTTAATATTTTGATATGAAGTAATAACTGATAAAATCTACTTTAGTAATGGATTTTCTATCCATAACATTGTAATTGCTGACAGTTTTATTTATATAGATTTCTTTTCCAATAGACTAATTATTTGTTTCTGCCCAATGTTTGTAACATTTTAAAGCTTATAGGGCGTTATAATAATTCATAGAATTTTGTTTATAAATCCCACCCCCCCCCCCCAAATACGGTAATTATTTCTTGTAGAATATATGAAGGAAAAAAGTGTTCCAACAAAAATGTTGGGCAAAAATTATTATACTGATTTAAGGGTTATCTAAAAGTACCAGGTGTACCAAAAGTCTGACCTCCTCCTATATCAGGGTGTCCAGCAGCCTTTAAAATCGGGAAGAGCGGGAATTATGCTTGAATTTTACCTGCCTTGAATAGGGTGGGAATTATGCTTGTATTTTGTAGAAAATCGGGAGTTTTGATTTTTTTAGACAACATGTTTTTATAAATATCTTGAGCAAAAACAGTTTACTCCATTTGACCTTTGTTTCGTTTTCGTGCGATTCACGACAATAGGCACAGATGTGGACGTGACTCAGTGACGAGAGAAAGTTGATGTCGTCATGGGTTGTAGGGCTGTACAATTGAAATTGTTGTGTTGCGTTCGGAACGGTTGGATTGTTTAAATGGTTCGAACTCAAGGTTCGATATATCGAGTTGAATTGCCATAGTCTGCCGCTGCCGTTACTAATGCACGGCGCCCACTGCGACCAGCCCGGCCTTTTTGTAAAGTCGGAATACACGCAACCAAATGGACACCCACCAACTGCAACCGGCCCGGTCCAGCCCAGCCCGAACCGGTCGCAGTGGGCGGGTTTCCATTTTGATCGTATGCATTTTTATAGAGTATAAAAGTCTGAGCTGGGCTGGGCCGGGCCGGTCTCAGTGGGCGCCGTGCTTAACGCGAATGAAGATATTGAAGCAACAGTTCGATTATGTTCACATCGATGTGAAATTGACAGAATACAAAGGAAATTTGGAAGTAACTCGCTCTCATTGCAGTCGCCAAAAATGGCGTCAGTGTAGTAGGTTTGACGAGAAATGGTATTTATATATGCTTGATGTTAAAGTAATTTTGTTTTCAGTGCCGGTCAGTTGTGGGTTAGTAGTTAGTTATTGTGGACATTTGTCATCAAGTTTCGAACAAATGTAAAGTAAGTTATATGCAATTTTACGTATTATAAAACTAATTTTATTCTTGCCTTTGGAAATAAATGTTTATTAAAATTTTCTTCCGTTCTCAACCCAAGAGTGGCCAAATAACCTACGCGACTGTATGTTGTATTTATAATATTCGCCTGTTGAAGAGGTTGCCCAATTCTTTGAAACATAGTGATGTATATTAAATGTTTCAATTTAAGGTAATTGTTTACATTAACATGCCCATCGAAAAACGTGATCATGTGATCAATTATGGTGTACAATTGGATGCCTATAGGATTTATTTTAAATTTATTTGAGATACATAATTAATACAACACTTTTTTAGTAATCTAGGTGTTTATTTACTCTTGATATACTATTAATGGTTGTTATCATTTAACTTATTGTCAATAGCCTTCTTATTTGTTTAAATTAACTTGTACAATGAGTAAAGGTGCAATACATCGTTAGTAATTCAAATGTTAAGAGTTTTATGACTTTCACATGTTTTCTAAAGAGAGTAGTACTTTTTCTGTGACAAATTAATTTTTTAACACAAAATAAATTGTAAAAAGAGTTCAACATTTGAATAGCCCATGTTTTCGACTTTTTGAGTTTAATCCTTTTTTACAAAATGAATATTAATATATTTTTATTTATTTTAACAGTTATTTTGTTTTTATGAAACTTAATTCACCTAAAACTAACCTAACCCTCAATTGGTTTAGAATAGTATTAGGTTTGATGTTGAAAGTGTAAGTAAAACTTCTTTAACTTGAAAGTAAAACTGTTTCTTTACTATCCTGTGTTTTTGAGGGTTTGTTTTCAGACTTCAAATACAAAATCTAAATCATTTACCTGTTTGGATATTAAAATGTATGTGTAACAAACTGTTACAATATAAACATTAAATTAGGCTTTGGTACTTTATCATAATTTTTTATAGACCTACAACGTTACTGTATTTTACTATTTGTTTAGTAGTAACATTATACTGAAATTAATTTTAAACTAAATTAAATGCCACATTAAGCATAGTATTGTTTAAATAATTAAATTAACATATTTTATAGGTACGATTAACAGTTCAAAGGTTTTGAACACAAGGAAGTTCAATTATAAGTTATAGGTTATGAAAAAACCTCATTTACTGTAGATTTTTCAACAACGAATTATAAAATGTTGTTAATAATGTATAAGGACATTAATAATTTAAACAGAGGGCCTACTATCTTTGAGCATCGTCTAAAATAAACATATGTATTCTTTTAAGCAGTTATTTAAAAATATCACAATGCTGTTATTAGGCCTTAAATATTTGAGAAATCTTTATTTTTACATGGAAAGTAAACACTATTTCGCGACTTGATTTTGCCTTGTAAAATTGTTGGTTACCGATAAAGAGCCAAAAGTAAACCGCGACTATAGCCTTGAATTTTATAATTTTGAGCCTTGAAAACCTTGAAATGTACTTGAATTTTAGATTTGGTCATCACTGGACACCCTGTATATTAACTTTTGAATGGTATATCCAGATATCCTTTAGAAATTTTTAATAACATAACCTGAGGTTGTATTTGATGGATTTAAAATTATCCTACTCTTCCCTAAAATAGAGAATATGAAAAAAATAAGTAGGATGATCCATTGACATTACTTACAATAAAAATGTTTTATGTGAAAAAACCCATTTCTGGCAATTCTGCACAAAACTTTGAACTGTTTCAACAAAGATAAAGTTCTAACTTCAATTGGACGCTATGTTTGATGGAGTCAACTTAAAGTTAATTTTCACCTTACTTGTTATATCAAGACCTTCAAATGGTCGCACAATGGAGTTGTTACCTCCATCAAGAGACAGGGTGGTCTTTGAAAGAAAAAAAAAATATCAGAGTAATTTTATAATACAATGGACAGTGCCATGGACAGATATAATACATTATATCAGTTAATGATACGATTAAGATTACAAAAGTAATATGATTTCTATAAGTACAATCAATATCACCTCCAAAATTAAGGAATTCATAATATTGAAATTGTTGGTTGATTATTTTATTGTAACTTTATTTATAAACTAGAATTGTTGTATGTTGTAATTAAACAATTGAAATGGGTTTCAGGCCACCACCAAATGGGGGCCCGGGTTATTATGATGTTCCAGAAGAAGATTACGAACAGGACATTGCTGGAGCTATTGGTGGAGCCAGAATATAGCATTCGCTTCCTACATACTCAGCCATGAAAATACTGACATCCTGCCAAGCTTACTCATTTTATAATTTCGCTTCTTAAGAATAGATGTTTAGGGTCTGCCATGTTTTGTACCAAACTGTGTATAACACTTTGACTTAGTAATATATTTTGATACATACAAACAAAATATTTGTGCCAAATTTGGCATAAAGTGATGAAATGTTATCTATTACAACATTTTAATCTCAACAGGCTGTATATAAAGAACTTCAGCTCAACCAAAAAGATTGAAAACACCATATGGTTCATTCCTCATCTGTAAGGAGGGTCTAGTCCTTAATTTAATAGTGTTACCAAGCCTCTTTTCTAATTTACAAATCATAATAAATAAAATAGCAGTTCAATTATAATCAAGGAATTTCATGTATATATATATATATATATATATATATATATATATATATATATATATATATATGGCAAGCCAAGTGCAGTATTGTATCTGGACTTTGGCTTGGTAAATGATTGAACCTTACTTCATAACTGATTTTGACCAGTAACAAATTTAAAACAATTATTTTGAATTTTAATAATTTAGATTAGCTTATAGTTTTACTCATATAGTTATGTCTGTTTATGGTTCATACACCTATCCTAAATAGTCACTATTATGAATGTTAAGTATTTAAATTTTGGTTTACTATAAATGTACAAAAAGCGTGAGTTATATATAATATTCGCTTTGTAGAAAACATTGATACTCTAATTGACTTGACCTAGGTAATGTTTTTTAGAAGTCCCATTGGTGACATCAGTTTTTAGATATCTTCATCCAAAATTTATTTATCCTAAATTCAATTTGCTTGCTTTTTTATGAAGCTTGTACTTACAGTGATATAGACAATTTAATACACCATTTCCTGAAACTTTGTACGGCCTGTAATCTGTACACAGTTATTAAAATTTCAATTTTGTACCTTTTCACATTATTGTTTTTCTGTATTTCCTGTATTATCCTTTAAAATTGAATGCAACATATCATTGCATGCTTCACTTAACACTTTGAGGTCACTAATTATCATTTTGTATTTTTGTCAAAATTTATTTCTTTGTAGGCTGCATTACTTAAAATTGAATGAACAAAAATGTAATAACAGTTATAAAACTTAGACGTATTGTACCTAAATTTTGAATTTGTACACACTTTTAGGGAGCAAACTCAATTATTCAACAGAAATTTTCAGTACAATCCAGAAAAGTACACTTAATTTAGGGGCTTATTTAAAGATTACTAGTTATAAAAAACTGTTTCACCCACTTGTTCCAATTTAAAGATAGTCCAGGTATATTAATTGTTAGTTATATCTGAATCCTTATTACAAGTATATGGACAAAGGTAATACTTGTATGTCATAACTGACTAAATACGTGTTTTTAGATGAACTTATTAAAAATATTAGAAATAAAAACAAAGATAAACTGCTTCATTTTTTAGTCATGGTTATAAATTAACTGGACCAAACTGTAAAATGCTCAAAAATCCAAGATTCTAAATTAGCTTGTAAACTAATTCTGGATTGATTAGTTGATTTGGTTGTGTTATAAAGTATCATGTTATTTGGCCAGAGAATACAGTATGATTTTGAACATTGTATTAAGGTAGGAAAAAAACATTGACCATTTTTAAGTAGTACAAAATATATATTTTATATCTAAAGTCATGTTACTTTAGGTCATCCAGTTTTTTTTAAATTTAGTATAGGTTTTTATGTTTATATACATATAATTTTTATACATTTTCAATTATGTATTTTATTGATCAGTGATTATGTTATTAGATTTAGATGTTATAGTTTGCTTGAAATATTATCCCTTGTCAGGTTTTAACTTTTTTACAGTACAGTGTATGGATTTTGTTGTTATTTTTTAATGCATGTGGATCTATAGTTTATTAGCTGGTTAGAACTTTTTCATTGCTGATTCAAGGAGCTGTTCATTCATGCTTACTGAGAATTTCATCCACCTTAAGATTTGTTTGAGCGATTTCTCTCCAACTTCTCGAAAAGAATTTTAGTATATTGTCTGGTTCCCATAGTGCATGGAAAATCATTAGAATAACAGTAGTAGGTAAGAAGTCACAAAAAAAATTAAAGTAATTTTTTAATCAAAGTAAAAAAGTTTTAGATAATGAAGCCTAATGTGGTCCTTTCCTGGGAGTAGTTTGGTGATTTACTGCCACATATTTTGAAGTAGGTTTTTAATAGCATACAAAATATTAAATATAGTATATTACCTGATTTTACTCAAAGAGGTTTTGTTAGTTTAGTTAATTATTACAAAATAGAAAAAAAATCCAAGATAAAAATAATGTGGGCGCTGGATTTTTAATTATCATACATAAATTTGTATTTTTTGTGTATGAACTGGTGCTTACATGTTTCTTCAACTATATTATGTTAAGACACTGATGTGCCTCTAGTATTAATTTAAAAATGGATGCGGTAATGCTGTATGAAGAAAGGTCTCCTTAATGTATGTTTTTATCCTACAATTTATTTAATAAATGCTGTAATAAATCATGTTCAATTTTGTATGGCTGTGTTCTTTTAGTAGAAATAGATTTATTGCATCACTTAAGACAATAATGTAAGTAGCTAGATTTTATATTACAATTGTATCATTAATTGAAATAATAGTGTTTAATCTTCTTACAGCGTTATACAATTTTATATTTATTTCATGACAAATTTAATTTAAAAATAAAGTATAATTGTTCATGATTCTTTAACAAATATTTACATAAACTTATATTAGTTTGTTTGTACATAATGTAAGTTAAGTTTACAAATTCTTGTTATATAACACAATTATTATACATAATATTTTTGTGAAAGAATTATCATGATGAAGTAAAGTTCAGAAGTAAGATAATGACATGTCAGTATATCTTCTATTTTGTTATTGACAGTAGAGAGACAGCAGTAAGATTTACTTAGACTTATGTTGTAGTTAGTACTAACACGCATACAGTATATTCTGTTTAGAACATTGATTGAAAATCATGTACCCATTAATAATACACCATACATTGTAGAAGAAGTGATGTCTGTTGCCACTTTCATTAGAATACTTGTGTAAAATACCTCACCTCTGTTATATAAAAGAAACATGGCTTTAGAGTAAAAAAACAAATGTAAATCAAGGAGTCAGTGCTTGAAATACATGTTTTATTATTACTTTTAATGGGTGATTTCTAAAAATAAAAATATTTTATGTAGTCTGTAACGTATACTGTATAGCTTTAGTTTTTTTTACTAAACATATATCAAGGAATAGTCTTATTCCCTGGTGTGTGAATCATCATAATCTTTGAAAATTAAGTGATTAAAAATATTAAGTGATAAGAATAAATCCTGTCCTATGGCCTTTTAGACAGTGGTGTCACCAGGATATTTGTCCGGTGCCTGTTGACCTTTTGACAGCTATTCCTTTTGCTACTTTTTATCTCCACTTCAACATAACATAATGAGAGGCATAGGATCTAAATATAATGAATAAAGTGAGACATGGCAGAGAATCTGAAAAACTGTATTCTGTAATAAATTCTAAACATTTTAAACCATTCAACTGTTTTATTAGTTTTTTCAACCAGTGCCGCTCTAAAGGTGCCAATGGTGCAGTGTAGCGGTTACAGTGTTTATCACAAGATAACCAAATCAAGTAAAATCAACCTAGGCTGCTTCTGGGATGTCTGACCACTGATAATTCCTGTCCTTGCAAGCAGCTTGCCTGCCCGGCCATTGATTGGTGGTTCGGAGGTTACTTTTAAGGTGTTAGTCCCCAGGTTAAATTTTAGAATATATTTTAGAACATACCTTTGCCTGCTAAAATAAGACATTCTTTACATTTTCATGGTATCTTCTAAATCTTACGATTTTTTTGGTAGGTTCATATAAAACTTGCAGGTTGACTGAAGAAAACCCCATTTTTTAAGTTTGTGTTCTGGTGCTTCCAGTAAATTTTGAATTTGCAGAAAATAGAAAATGTTGTATTACTTTGCATTAATCCCAAGGAACAAGTTGATATTTCTTGGAAAAACCTGTTTATCCACTCTAACATTGCTCTACTTAATTATTCTGATAAACAAAGGGTTTTAGGGTTTTTGTCTTTAGCTTTTTCTCGTGATAGGATCTTTTTAATTCTTGTTTTTCTTTTTTATTAGTATTTCTTACTCTTTACAAGTAGCTTTTGCATACATACATATATTGCTCATAAGTTTATCTCTGTTTTCCTTTGAGATCATTTTCAAACTACTCATTTGAATAGAGATAACTATACAAGTAAGAGTTATAATGAAATGGAAAGGGGAAGTGGGTGTGAGTTATAATTGTATAAAACAGTTAAATCTATTTGGAATGTTTGAGTTTGTCATTTTCGTACTAGCTTTCTAGTTTTCTCTCTGTTTGGTACTCATTTACGTGTGCCAAAAGAAGCTTTACTTTAATAATAATTAGAATTAAATTTAATATACATGATAGACACATACTTACATAAAACATTCAGGGGAGCAATTGTAAGAACAAAATAAAAATACAACTACAACATATAACAAAATGTTGAACTATCACTGACTGAAATCATGAAACGACAAGCAGGGTGGGCTGGTGTTCATGTTCATGTTTTACCTATGCATATGTGTATTAATTAAAATTCATTTAAATAACAATTATTGTATTATAGTATAAAAGTTGCTTATTAGTTGCTCTAGTGATAGTGCCTTATTGAGTAAAAATTTGAGTTTGCATTTTTTTTTTTAAGTTGTGGAAAGACGTAAGTTTCATTTGTTTGTATATTTATTTTACTGGAACAGTACTTTTTTCTAAGATTAGACTTGGCCATGGAGTATTAACCTACATGAAAATCCAGTTACATTTGAATACGCTATACTCAGTGCAGCCAAATAAAAGTAACAAAATCAGTTACCTCTTTGTTCACTCTCACAATGTTAATGTGAAGATGAAACATAAACTTAGTGTTATCAATTAACCTTTGCCTTTAGAGCACTAAATAACTATTATTGTTTGACTTGAGAGAATCAGAATGGTAAACGTAGTCTGCTTAATTATCTTGTACTATCCAGAGTATCAAATGTATTGTATATTTTACATTGTTTATGACAAACAAAGCACTATTGACGAGGACTTTAATAAAGTAGCAAACAAGATTTTTATATATGTATGTATATATGTTTTATATATATATATATATATATATATATATATATATATATATATATATATATATATGTGCTCAAAGCAATCTGGAAGTTTTATAAAAGAGACAAAGTTAATTTTTCTTATATTACTTTATGTGCAGGTTTACAGTTCAGGCTATGAGAGCTGTAGTAGCGTACACAAATGTTATAGCACTGTCATAGTGCAGCGGCACAATTTACTGTTACATGCGTACCTAGTGTTAAATCTTACTTTATGTTGACATATATATATATATTACAAGCTCTGTTGAAATTGAATTAAAATTTCCAAAATAGATGCAGTTTAATTTAAAACTAACAAAACTTGTTTGTAGCTTAAACTAAAATAATCCGTCTTTAACTTGATAAAATGAAGGACAGAAATGATTATATGTATGCTAGAATAAAGTAAGGTATTAAATTTGACAACTAGATTATACTAAACTATAGCAGAAATGCTATGAAATAAAAGTAGCAACAACGTATTTCAGATGTTTTACTTTAGATTATTTTGATTGCATTGAGATTCTAGTGATATGACAGTAGTCGAAGCTAATAAAGTCTGAATTGGTTGATTAGGTTGTCAAAACAAACACTTTTTGAGTCTTCTTATATGGTTTTTTATTGAATTCAATTAAGGCTTTTTAATGTTACGGATTTAATATTAATGTTCACGTTCATAGAGCTATTTATTTGGTTGTCATGTCTTAGAATTTGAGTTTAGGGGTCTTTATTGATTTGATCATGTTACGATTTTTACAGTAATAACGATTGGTGGGAGAATAAACATTAACTGATTTATGGTCCAAGTAATGAAATTAGCATTGTTCATTTGGTTATGATAATCATGTTCAACAAATGATCAATGAACAAGTGTGTTGACTTCAAACACTTATTGAGAATAAAACCCATAAAGTTTTTATTACACCAATCTTGCTGGTGGCGTGCGTTGATATAACATACAACTTGACCATATATACAATTGGTTTTTTTGTAATTTCTGAATCCCCTGATGCCATTCTTTTATAAAAATATGTTATTTTAAACCTCAATATTTGAATTATTATTGTTTAAACAAATTTTGTTATTACACTGAATTGAACAATACACAATATAATACTAATTAAAAATGTTGATAGAACTTAACTATATTGAGGCAAAGCAAATCAAATATTCAAAACAAACAAAAAATTGGGAATAAGAAAACAGAACAGTTGTATATGGACAAGTTATGTTTGCTCAACAGTTGCTGACCTAAAACTAATATTAGCACAGGTTAACAGGCAAGTATAAATATCAGCTGATATATGTTTTATTCCCAGTATATGCTTAATATCGAAGCTGGAACTATAGGAGTTGATTACTACAGCCAGATGTGCTAATTTCATTAGTGGAACCTACCTACTGCAAAACTCAGTAATTGTTATTATATCCATCCTCATCCGTCAATTAATTGCTCAAGCCAATAAAGCCTCAAACTTGACTGACGACTTGTTTCATTCTTGTATTTACTGTACTAGCTTTTTTTACAAGTATTTTTATAATAAAATAATTCAGTAAACACACAGCTCTCTGTTATTAGTTTAGTAGTTAATGTAAGCATATGAATACTACATAATATTTTATTACTAATTTTTTACATAATTTTTCAAACCTATGTGGAGTTTTGTATTTTTTTTATCTATTTCTTTTGTATTATAATTACTATATATTTATATGTGATATACGGTCTTTTTACATGTTTGCATTGAGAAATACATATATTCATTATACTGTTATTCTTTTTTTTACCTTGCATGAACTTATACTAAACTTAGTAAAAGAAAACGTGAAAGATCTCCAACCAGTGAAAACACACTAATAAGGAATGTTATTTGAGTGGAACATGATTTGTGGATAGTGATGATGACATCAATAATGAATTATTTGGCCATGTACATAATGAGTTTTAGTAATTCAGGTATTGTTGATGATACAGAGAGCCCAGATTTTGGAATATCAAATATAGACAACATCTCTTCTGAAGATGTGCCAGATACTCGACCCTCCATATTGACAGGTAGGCCTAGAGGTAGACCACCCAATCCTTTGCCTAACTATGAACGGAGGAGGAGATGGTGGCCTAAATGTACATGGAATTGAAAAATTACGTGGGAAACTGGAGAAGAACAGTGCTGTATGTGTAGTCCTATCAGCACAGCTACTAGTGACTCCAGAAAGAGTAGAAGATATAGTTGCAAAAGAGGTTTAAACCCTCTATGTCATGCGAACATCTTTGTTTATTTTAAATATAGCATGTAAGTGTAAGTAGTGTAACTAATTTTTTTTTATTCAGTTTTTAAGTGTTAATTTAAATTTCTATTGTAAATTTGATAAATCCAGTGATGTGAGACTCGGTACATTATCATTCAGAACACAGCTCAAAAATAAATAAATACAAAACGTATATTAAAAATATTTTTACAGTGCTAAAATTTTTTCTTAAAAGATCAGAACAGAATAAAAAAATTGTTACTTTTTAATAAAAAAATAACAATTTTATAATTTTTTTCTGTGAAACTCTACTCCGAGGTTGAAAATGCCTTAGCCTTTTTCAGTAGAGCACCATGTAGGAGGATGCCTTAAAAGAGTTAAAGACATCTAAGACTACCAAACTAACTTTGATTTGTGTAATTTTGGTCTGAAAATATAGTAGGTTGTTTTTTATTATTTCTCACTTGGAGTTTCAGCCAAAACAGATGTTCTGATCAGCTGACTCAGATTTCCACCGTCTTTTCAGTCGTTTCACACATTTTTTGAGTGGGAGATTTTTGTGCTAGTGCATTTATTTATCTGTAAAGTATGGTACAGCTAAATCATTAAACACTAGCATGACATCATCTTCATCGACATGCTGTGCATCTATATTTCTTAAATTGATTCATTGATATAAGAGCATTTAAACAGATCAAATATAAACATGACTTCTCTTGTTACATACAATATGAAGGATTCTTAGGAATAATTTGAAATGATTGATCATATTTTATTTAAAACATTATGTATTTTCAGTGGAAGACTGTTATGCAGTAATATGAATCTCAAAGAAGCGGTAACTTATTCATGAACAAAGAATTTAGAGAATATAAGGATAGTGGCATTTTCTACTTTTAAAAAGTTACAAACTAAGCAATCAAAATGGCTGCATCCATACTGCTGGTAATAAGTTTTTTGTCTGTAAAATAATAACTTCAAAACATTCTCATTGTTCCTTGGCTTGGACTAAGTTGTGTTGCTTTTTTAATTGCATGGTCAAAATTAATTTAATGTAAAGAAAGATCAATCATTTTAAGTTTGTGTTTCTACGCTTTGTTGTTAACTCAGCTGTTTTATCCTGAAACATCAGCTTTAGATGTTAACACAATATATTTTTTATTGATAATTGTAGTTTTCATTAAAATATCTTTTAATTCTTAAGTAATTATAAGTAAGTAAAAATGTGTTTTACGGTCTTGTGTTTTTCCATAAATTTGTAAAGGTCTGATAAACAAATGAAAAATGAACAAGTAATGCTTTTTGCATGTTCTGCCACATTACTTCATTATGTTTGTTTTTGCCATAATATCTCAAACTCAGTACCAAATAATAGCTAAATAAATGTCTGTTTTGAAAGAAGAAAATACATATATTGGATTTATTTTTAAACCAACATATAGAGTATATTTGCCAAAAATCACCTACTGTAGCGTTTTTAAAGCTACATTGGTTGTTTTTTTTTTATTAAAACTTAAATGAAACTTTTGGGAAAGAAATATTGGGATTTAATTTTAATTAGATTGTGAGAAGTTAGGACAAATATGAATATGTAATCCTTTGGCAAGTTAGTTCTAGTAACTTTAAATTATTAGGAAGGCAGGTCACTGTCTTGAATTGATCAGAACTTGTCATGTGTACTGTAGTTACGTCAGATCTGAGAGGGCTATTGTTTCTCAAGTTGGATACAGCTGGGCCAATGAAATAACACCGCGGATGTCCACCAAAAGGGGGTGGAAGGGGAGCTATAAAAACCGCCAGCTCATAATTTTTGCCCCTTTTTTGGTTATAATCGTGAGTTAGTTAATGACAGTGTGCGCCGTGTTTATAAATTTTTTTCCACGAGGGATTTTGAGGTAAGCATCAAATTTATTGTACTTTATATTGAAATAGTTTTCCAGACCTGATATTAAATTAATTTTGTTGTCTTTTTTATAGGAAAAATTAAACTTATAGAAACTACAGTGCAATCTGCATTGCTGATTCTTGATGAACAATAAAACACAATAGAATCAAACAAGTTACATTTGGTTCAAACTTGCAAGAAAGGTGAATTAAAAGTGAACTTTGTTAATAACTTTGATTGAATTTTGGAAATGTAGTAATTTATTAATATTTAATTTGAACTGTTTTATTATGAATTTTTATTGGAAATTAATTGAACTTTAATAATTGTTTGAGAGAGTTGTATCTGAATTGCAAAGACTTGAAAGTTAAGGTACAACTAGTGGAAAGAGAAGTTTGATTTTTTATTTTTTTATTTTGATTGAACTTAGTTAGAAGTGAACATTTGTATTTTAGTTATTTCCAAGTGGTATTTGATTTTTATTTGAATACTTTATTATTTTATTTCAGAAGAGAGCTCTGATTTTTAGTTTGATATATTTGACTGAAATTTTTATTTATTGCCAAAGGACCTTTTTAATATTTCTAAGCGGTTTGTCAATTTTTTGTGGAAAATAGAGAGTGATGAAATTCTGAACCATTGAAATATTTAATTTGACATTTTAAAATAAATCCATTATTTTTATTTAGAACTGTGATTTTTTTTAGTTTAGACAAACCAGATAATATTTAATAGTTAAAAATGTAGTAATAAATTTTACTGAATATTCACTCGGAACTTACTAATTAGACAATATTTTATATCGTCTTGGATGTCTGATTGATAATTTTATTCATAATATCCTGGAATATTAATACCTATAATCCAAGTCGTTATACCTACCAATCATGTAGGTTGCTCTTTATTATCAGATGATGAAAATACTAGAATCATCTACTGGTGGTTATCAGTTTGGGAAACATTTTTTGTAAATCACTTAAAATTTTCAGGATCTGCTGAATACAATATTTACTTCCACAGACATGTCTATTTTGTTCCCCACGACAAAGGGGAACAATTTCGTTTAATATGTTGTGTTCGTTTTTAAAAAAACTATAATTATTAATTTAACGGTCTAAACATGACATCTGCTCTAAATTTTATATTAAATGTTTCCTGATAAAAGATTTCATGGGTTAAGGAATCTCAACTGCAACCCTTAAGTTTTCTTTTCTTGTTAATGCCAATCATTTTAGTAAAAGGCTACAAAGTTGTTAGTTAGAACCTCCACTTTTGATGCAGAAACATCTTAGAAACTGAGTACTTTTGCAGAAGAGTCTTTTTTATGTTGAGCACCCAAAGGGTTGAGATAAAAAATGTCTTGAAAAAATGAGATTGGAATATCAGTTCAATATTTGAATATGAACGTTATAATGTCACTTACTACAAAAGGAAACTGTGCCTTCATTTCAACCTAGTATTTATCCTCCTTCATTTATCCTCTTGTATTTCTGCAATATTTAAGCAAATTAATTTGATTTATTTCTGAAACAATTGGTGTTTTACACTTCTAAATTTATTGCCATGTTTTCACACTGTATTTTATGTCAGATCTAAAAATAAAATTAGAATGATTAATAAAATTAAGTATGAGCAGTTTTTAACCTGGCATACATAATAAAGCTATTTTTTTTTTTTAATATTAGTCTACCGAAATATGTCTTTCTAACTTATATTCTAGTGTTTACTAGTTGAAGTTTAGTTTTGATAACATAGACATAGCCACAAAACAATGCTACTGTACAAGGGTGGTTTGATAAGTCTGGTAAATTTGTATGAAAGAGCGGAAATTTTCAGAACCTGCACTCTTGTTAATAAGCCTGATATTTTCACGGATATTACAGCAAGTTTCGAATGGCAGCTGTTATTAGTTGATTAAAAGCAGCCAGCTGAAGTGGTAATTACGTAATTAGTTTCGTAGGATGGAGAAAAACAAATTTCTTGCGTCATTAAACATTTTCATTTGAAGGGTTGGATAGCTGCACAGAACAAATCCGAGTTGGATGAAGTCCAGCACCAACATTGAAGACCATTTACCTTTGGATCAATGAGTTTAAACATGGTCGGAAAAGCACGCTCCAGTCGGCCTGTTGAAGTCACTAAGCAGGAAACTATTGATACAGAGCATGATATGATTTTTTTTATAAAAAGAAAGACAATGGAAGATTGAAGATTAAAAGTTCGCAAGATAGCTGACATTGTAGGCATCTCAACTAAACAAGTGCATTGCATGAAAAGCTCTGCGCACAATGGGTGCGCCATACCTGTTCACTTTGGACCAAAATCAGAAATAAAAGAACATTTCTAGTCAGAATCTCACACTTTTCAGGTGAAATCCACAGGACTTTTTGCGCAGATTTATAACTATGGATGAAACTTTGGTACAACCAACGAAGAGTGGGGAGAGTGCACCAAAGAAGGCGAGGACTGTTTTGTCAGCTGGGAAGGTGATGGCCACTGTATTTTGGAGTATAATCCTGATAGATTATTTGGAAAAAGGCATATCCATAACTGGGCGCTAATATGCCGCTCTGCTGGATCGTTTGAAAGAGGAACTCATTGAAAAACATCCAAGATTTGCACGGAAGAAGGTGCTGTTTCACCAGGACAATGCCCCAGCCCACACAGCAGCTATCGCAATGTCAAAAGTGCTCGACTTGGGATTCGAATTGGTACCTCACCCACCTATGCACCAGACTTGGCTCCAAGTGACTTCTTCTTATTCCCAAACTTGAATATTTTGGCTTGGTGGGTGGGAAGATCATTTCATCGAATGAGGAAGTGTCTGCCACTGTGACAAATGTTTTGCAGTTTCAAAAGCCTACCTTGATGACAGGTTGAAAAACTGGAAACTCGCTTGACCCAAGTGTAGAGCCTTGCAAGGAGACTATGTTGAGAAATACAGTGAGTTTTTGCCATTAAAACAATATTTTATTCTATTTTTACCAGACTTATCAAACCACCCTCATAAAATGCTTCTTTATTTTGAACAAATTATTCTCAATTTGTGAAAACCATAAAGAAATAAAACTGATATTCAATCTGTCAGTAATAAATTATTGATTTAAAACTACATCCAGGATTGAATTGCTCTTATACAATTTCACTCTGTTACATCTAAATTTGATTAGTGGAAGAATCTTTAATAGTTATGTACTTACAAATTTATTGTAAAAAAAAACATACAATACAAATAGGATAGCATAAGTGATCAAATAATAGTAACTAATCCATAGAGTGTACAGGAAATGCTGGATAAGGTCACATTCATAACTTTCAGAGTTTTCAATTTTAAATGGATTAATTCTAATGGATTTCTCATAATATATTTATGTATATATACATACATATATTTGTTGAGAGAGTTTGTTCCAAGAATATTTAAATTAGAAATGAACAGGATAGACTAACGACTAGTTGTGATGAATAACTCAGCAACATATTCCATATAGGCCTATGTTAGGTTAAAGTTTTTTTTACTTACTTACTCTTACTCCTGTGGCCACTCGAAACCCAGATGATTTTTGACCTCGCCAACAATGTCTCTCCAACTTCCTCTATCTTGAGGCACTTCCAGTGTAGCGCCAATCGTTCTTAAATCCTTCTCCACCTGATCTCTCCATCGCATCCTAGGTCTGCCCAATGGCCTCACTCCCTCTGGTTCCCCTCGCCACACCTTCTTTATCATTTTATCTTCTCCCCTACGGGCAACATGGCCCATCCATCTCATTCTTTTACTCCTGATCAGTGCAATCACATCGGGATCTTGGTATATTTCTCTTAATTCTCTGTTCTTCCTGATCCGCCATATGTCTCCTTCTTGAACTGGTCCAAAAATTCTTCTTAGTATTTTGTTTTCAAAGGTTATTAACTTTTTTTGGGATTTCTTTGTGAGTGCCCATACTTCAGACCCGTACATCAAAACTGGCAAGATCATGGTTTTGTAAATTCTTAATTTAACTTTCCTCATTAATAGTTTGCTTTTGAGAAGTTTTGCAAGGCTCCAGTATGTTCTATCTGCTGCTGCTAATCTACATTGGACTTCAACTTCTTCTCCATTGTCATGTGTTATCGTCACTCCTAAATACTTAAATTGATTTGTAGCCTTGAAATCATGGTTGAGTACTTCTAGCTTTTCTCCTTCCTGTACCATTCTTCTGCTCATTTTCATGTAGTGCGTCTTGTCTTCGTTTACTTGTAATCCTACTTTTGCAGCCTCAACTAAAAAGGCTTCTACTAGTCTGTTTAAGTCCCTCTTTCTCTCAGCTAGAATGGCTACATCATCTGCAAATGCCAGGATATTGAACTTATCTCCCAATTTTACTCCTTCAGGCATCCCCTTTATCTTTTTTAGTGCTTCTTCCAGAGCAAAGTTGAATAGAATTGGTGATATTCCATCACCTTGCCTCACTCCTGTATTTATATTAAACAAGTTTGTGTACTCCTTTCCCACCTGTACTTTTCCTTTGGAGCTGCTTACACAGAGTCTTGCTAGACTTATCAGTTTATTTGGGATACTAAACCTTTTCAAAATGTTCCGTAGACTACTTCTAGAGATACTATCGTATACTTTTTTAAAGTCTATAAATATTATATACAGATCCTTATTGTATTCATAGTATTTAGAAGCTAGCTCTTTCATTATAAATATCTGGTCTATTGTAGATCTTTCTTTCATGAAGCCTGCTTGATGATCTTCAATGTTTCTATCCGCATACTCTTTGAGTCTATTCAATATTAGCTTGGATAATATTTTGTAGGTTGTGTTGAGTAGAGATATACCTCTATAGTTTTTACAGTCCAGTTTGTCGCCTTTTTTGTGAATAGGTACAATAACTGCCTCTTTCCATTCTTTCGGGGTTAATTCCGTTCTCCATATTTTTATTATCATTTTGTGGAGGTATTCTAAAAGTGAGTCACTTCCATGTCTTATTAACTCTATTGGTATTGCATCATGTCCTGGTGCTTTTCCCTGTTTTAAGCTTTTTAGCAAATCCTTTACTTCTTCTAATGTAGGTTCTGATATCTGTTTGTCATAACCTGGTGGTCTTTCTTGTTGTTCTTCTGTTTCCGCTTTCTCTTGCTCTTCTTCTGTTTCTGATATTACTTGTTCTTCCGAATTTAAAAGATCTTTGAAATAGTTTTCCCAGACCTTGAGTACTTCTCTAGGTTCATGTATTATTCTTCCTCTTTCATTTTTAACACCCTGGGGTTTTGGTTTAAAACCTTTTTGGAAGAATCTTATTCTTCTATAGAAATCTTTTGTATTGTTGTTAGTGAGGTCTTCTTCCGCTTTCTGGAGGGTGTTATTTATATATTTTCTTTTCTCTGTTCTTAATGTACGGTTAACACATCTGTTGATCTCCTGATACTCTTCTTTGTTTTCGATTGTTGGATTTGTCAGCATTTGTCAGTTTTTTTTACTAATGTTTCTAAAATTGAAGCAAATACTTAAAACTATTACAGCTCGGTTAAAATATACTATACAATCTTTCAACACATTCGTATCACTGAAACCTTCACTAATATAAATAAATTAATGACTATATTTGTTACCACTTCCGTGGTTTTGCGTGGAAGAAGTAAATAATTAGCTGCTTAATATCATAGGTGTTTAATATAAATAATAGTAATATAGTAAGTAGTTCTACAAACCTAAATAACTAATCATCCAAAAAGTATTAATCTTTTGTTCTTAAATATACAGGGATTCCAAAATAAAGTGCATATTCTAGAAAGCTTTCTCCCAGATAATGAAAAAAATAAAATATCAATTATTGGTCTATCTGAGCATTGGCTAGATGAAGGTGCTCCCTCTTTATTCTGCCCGAAAAACTTTTATTGTCCAGCTGACTTTTGCAGAAAAAGATTAATATCAGGGGAGGAACTCTTGTGTTTATTAATAAGGCTTTTGGTTCAAAAAGATTGATGTTAGTAAATTTTGCTCTGAATTTAAACTTTGAGGTGTCTGCAGTGGTTATTGATTCTCTTAAAGTTGTTACAGCATCAATCTATCATTCTCCATGCAGGAAAATCCATATATTTTCTTAGAACTGTTAGAAGAATTTTTTATCTTTCATCTCATCATATCACGGCCATTCAATAGTAATTGGGGGGGACATTAATGCTAGCTTTGATGTAACATCAAACAATAAAACTACAAGAATTTTTCTTAATGTTTTGAGACAATTCAACTACTTTTACATCAACAATGCTCCTACGAGAGGTGACGTTGTCTTGACAATATATTTGTTAACTGTCCAGGGCAAGTTTTGGAATCCAAAATATTTGATTTTCCTTTCTCAGATCATAACGGGGTTATTTTGAACCATGACATGCAATATGAATCCTAACTGTAATGAATATGAATATCATGACAAAACACTGGAGCACATGAACTCTTTTACAATTAGTTTCCAAAAATCAGCAACAAACAATTTAGCTGAAAGTTTGATATCACATGACTGGAGTGCTTTAATGAACTCTGAAAATGTAGCAAGTACCAAGATTGGTTTCAACACTTTTTAAGTGTTTCTTGTTAATAAAATTGCTTATTTCTCAACTTTGAAAAAATGTAAGACATGAAAAAACATAACATTTAATAAAAAATGGTATACAAAAGAATTGGTTCACATGAAAGAAAGGCTTCTGTTTCTAAACAAACTTGTAAAAAATTCAAGCAGTGATAGGTTATATGCAAAACTATACTGACCTCAAAAGATGCTACATAAAATCTATTGAAAATGCCAAGTTTATACTACAATACAACAAAAATTGAAAATAGCAAAATAAATGTAAAGCTGCTTGGAATCTTATAAAAAGATAATACTAACTAACACATCAACTCAAACTAAATTAGATATCACACCAGACTGTTTTAATAAATTTTTTCATTGACTCGGTTGAGCAGACCGTAAATAACATTAACCATCCCAAACACAGACAGTTTGACCCTAATTTGTAAACTATCAAATAGAAAGTAATAACTTTTACTTTACACAAGTTTCTGTTGATGACACTTCTAAAGCTATCAAGAGACTAAAAAAAATCTGACAGTAAAGACATTTTCAATATGTCCAACAATATGATAAAAAATATCTATCATTACAATACTAACTCCTTTAACTTTAGGCATTAATAAATGCCTGAATGATGGTTATTTTCCAGAAGAGCTCAAACTTTCCAGAATTTGTCCAATATACAAGAAAGGCCCCTAAAAATCTACCGGAGAGTTATCGACCAATATCAGTTGTACCCACATTATCAAAAATCATAGAAATATTAGTTCACGATCAATTATTAGGATATTTAGAAAAAAAAATTATTACCTTGATGTATCACAATTTGGTTTTAGAAAGGGTAAATGCACCATAGATGCAATAGATGCACTAATTAGAGAAGTTGTGAGTGCCTTTGAGGACAAGGCCTTTGCTCAGGCCACCTTGTGCGACCTGAGCAGGGCTTTTGACTGTGTGGACCACAACAAACTAGTCCTTAAAATAAATTATTATGGTGTAACAGGAACTCCCTCTAAGTTTTTCAGTCATATCTATCAAACCGAAGGCAAAAGGTATGTGTTGATGGAAACTGGTCAGATGAGGGCTAAAGTTTCTACTGGAGTGCCCCAAGGATCGGTTTTGGGTCTCTGTTGTTCTTATTACAAATAAATGATTTACCAAAAAATATCAAGGCCAAATCTTTATTTATATGCAGATGACACAACTTTTATTAACATAAACTCTAATCTCCGATGAATTACAAGATCTTGTTAGAGAGACTGTACAAGAGGCATCATTGTGGTTTAGTCCAATGGATTAGTGCTCAATGAAGCCAAGACTCAGAATATTATATTCAGCTTAAAACAAACACCATCAGATGATACAATAAATGCTTTTTTTACTACTGTAAAATTTTTGGGTATCTATATCGATAGTACTTTTGACTTGGAATTCCCATATTGAGTACATATCCAAAAGGTTGTCTAGGGTAATTTTTCTACTCAGGCGATTATTGTCGTGTGTGCCTAAAAAAACTATGTAAAATCAGCTTATTACGCATTTTTTCAATCAGTTTTAAGATACGGATTTAATAATCTGGGGAAACAGCAGTAAGATTGAAGGACATTCTAATTCTGCAAAGAAAGCTGTGCGAGTGATAGCGAGGGCCCATTCTCTGGACCACTGCAAGCCTCTGTTCATTGAACTTAAATTACAAAACTGTGATAAATCTCTACATCTTTGATTTAGTTACCTATTTACTCAAAAATTTTCAAACTCTCACTCTAAGAAGTGATATACTCAGCTACTATACTAGAAATAGAACTAATATTGCCATAGATCATGTTAGATTAGCGAAATCTCAAAACAGCCACATTATAATTTCTCAAAGAATCTTCAACAAAGTAAAACATTTGGCAGATAAGTATCCCACAAAAATTATTTCAAAACAAACTGTACCATTGGCTTTTGAACAATCCTTTCTATACCCTATCAGAGTTTTTTAACTACAAGGATATTAAATTTTAGTTTGTTAATAATGTATACAGGATCCACTGTACAGCTCGCTAAATCTGTTATACTACAATTGAAAACATATATTTGTAAACAACAATGAGATTTCAGTAAATTGTTCAATTTTAATCTAGAAAACTGTCCTTTTTTTATTCAGTACTGTAAATTTCATCTGTAGAATTTTATATTGTAACCTGTTATCCTAAGATTTCAAATTGTTGTGCTAGTATTGTAGTAATTCACGTGCAATCAGTTAAAAATATTTTTTAATTTAATATCTGTTAAACTTTTATAAATTCTTTTGTTGTTCAATTATTTTAAAATCTCCTTTTGTTAAACTATTGTCTTTCATTATGATATTGATATTCGAAGAATAATAATTTTAAACTGTAATGATATTTTAAAAACTGAATAGTTTGGTTTTATTGCTTGTTTCTGACATGTCATCTAGACAATATTACTGACTTTGTCAATGCATGTCATATGTAAAAAGGCAAATAAAGATTGATTGATTGATTGATTGATTGATTAAACTAAGTTTTGTATCAAATGACTAATTTTGCTGAGTGTCACAATGTGCAATGGCAGAGATTACAACTGTATAACAAATAAATTATGCATCCTCGTGTTTATAGAATCTCTTTCATGCATTTTTTAAAAGCTCTTAATTTCAAAACATTACAGATTAATAAAAGTTTGTGGTTTTGAATGACATTGACAACACTAAAATTTCAAATGTTATTAAGCATTTCCAGTGACTTTAAAATTGTAATTAAAAATACAGTTTAGTTACAAATAAAGTTAAAATATTATTAACAACTATTAAAATAAAATCATAACAAATATAATGCTTTCAACATAAATAGAAATTATATATGTGTAACAAAACTATGAATCCTAAATAAGCACCGCATAAAGACGGTTTTGTGCATTATCCAGACCAGTAAGCATACTCATTTTCAAAGCCAGTTCTGTTTGATACTGTAATTGAGTAGACAAATGTTACGACTTGAGTTCAACCATCATACCAAAACCAAAGTGCCATCATTTAGTAGAAAATATAAAGCTTTTACAACTCTAATTCCGATCCTGCAGCATCGATCCTAATACAAAAGATTTACATTATTTTTATTACAAATTCAAGTAAATAACTTCCGATCAACAAAATAAATAGGTAAAAACATAACTTAACAATAAATTAATCGAACTATACATATACTACAATGTTAATTCTATAAAAATTACATAGCCATCATCAAAACATCTTTGGCTCCTTATCGAATATGATATAATATGAATATGTGTTTGTCCTTATGAATAGCTTATGTTCAGAAGAGTCTTATGCTAATACACAGTACACAACGATACACAGATCTGTAGTGGAATGGACGTAACATGCCTAGTGAGAAGCGAGTAACTGGATCTTATTCACATCTTAATATCAAATACAGTTTTTATACTAAATTGTCCTGTCGATAAAAAAGGATGTGTATACAAATATGAGCATTCAAACCATGACAAAAGCCTCTTTCCCACAGAAAAGAAAAGGGTACTGGTCTATCATGGTCTGAACAACGTTCTCGAGATGGGGTCTCATCTGTTCAAAACGCCCCATATCACTGAACTCAATCGGCAGAAGGGTTGGCCACCAACAAATGGCAAGATTCTTGGAGTCCATGCTGTTTAGTTTGCAATTTTCTGATACTCTGAAAAATTTAAAACAATTACTTACTCATTTTGTATTAATACTAATATAAGGTATAAACATATACAAAACGTATTTGATTAATTTCACTATGACAAAAAGCAATCCGTGTGGCAATAAAACACATGGACAGTTCTAAAATACAGCATAAACCTCCTTCAATGGGAAATAAGGACATTACTATATATATGTTATATATATATATATATATATATATATATATATATATATATATATATATATATATATATTAATGTCCTTATTTCCCATTGAAGGAGGTTTATGCTGTATTTTAGAACTGTCCATGTGTTTTATTGCCACACGGATTGTTTTTTGTCATAGTGAAATTAATCAAATACGTTTTGTAAAAAATACATTTCTTGTAGCTATTGCATAAATCCGTTGCAGTAAGGTTATCAACAGAAGAATAAAACAAAAGACTTCACAAGAAAGCCTGGAATCAGACGAACATAGCGATAGCTATAGTTCTTTCCAAAAAAATTTCTCTACGTGCCAAAATTCAATAACATGTAATACTCAAGTATATAGCTTGGCAGATACCTCACATGTATATCAAAGCGAGGGACTCAGAGGGTTAAGGCATTCACTTAATCTGGAGACAGCCATTTTACTGTAGGTTACATAATCCTAATTTAAGAATGTGAGGCTATAAACTATGCAGTTATGAGGCATAGCCTTTTGTTCAGTAGTAAGCAGTTGTCACTGTGCAAGTGAGCATGAATAATGGTGTGAAAAGAGGTAAGAGTACATGCCACAGTTATAGTCAGTAAAACCACTCCATGTGTAGCTCTCTCGTCAGTTGTTATTTTTATGTTCCTCATGTTGGTTGTATTATAGAGGTATCCTACTATCATTACTTTTGAAATTGTGATTGTTTATTTAATGAACTTTTAGTGTATATTACATTAAGTTAAAGTTTGTATTGTTCTTTATTTTAACATTTTAAATACATGTTTTTTCCATACAGGATGTTTAATTACTGTATGTAACTTTCTCATGTTAAAATTATTTTATTTTATTTAGACTTTTATTTATCCAGACTACACAGAGCCTCAATTCATCACGGTTAATGAGATTCTATAATTGTACTTTATGCATGCTTAAACCTTAAGAATTGCACAATTTAAAATATATACATCTGCTTACCTTACAAAGTGGTGAAAAACAAACTTCAAAACCTCAAAGTTGACAGGTGGTAATTTCTTCAGAAGGCTCCTTAATTCTAAAGGCCTGCAGCTCTTGTCACTTTTTACTGTAAATAATGGAAATTAAATCATTCTTAATGAGAAATTAAGAACTCCTTAAATTCTCATATGTCCAAATTATGAATTAACCAATTCGTAAATTGTTTATAAAACATAATGCTAACTATAAAGATATTCTTCATCCAGGAAAAACACAAGATACTTGACACTCACATTCAATTGTGTATAATCACTCATATAACTTTACCAATAAACCTTTCTTTGAATTAAAACCAATTATTAATTAGAGATAAACTCCTAAAAAAATATGTAATGATTTTTATTACCTCAGAAGAACAAAGTTTTGTATCCATTCACAAAGTTGGGTACAAACCACAATTGTAACTTAAGAGGAAAATATCAGCCAGCACTTGGGATAAGTCAACTCTGTACAAAAAAACCTTCCTGTGCAAGATTAAGATATTTTAATAGTTTATCAACAGATATACTTAATATTAATGGCTTAATTAATCTATATAACTAATTTAACATTTGGTAATGATCACGGTTTATATTTATTGTATGCTACTCATTTAGTTACATTTTTTACACTAAAATTAAAATAAAGTGGCCATGAGAAGTCAGCCTGTCTGTACTCTCAAGTTGCTTTCATGAAAATTGTGGACGGACAGTATTTAGGTGATTATTATATAACGATCATCCAAGATTTAGCATGCGCACTCTTTAGCAAAGTCATATTTTTCATTTGGCAGAATTAAGAATCACAAATGGTTTTTTGTAATATTTTATTTCTAATAAACTAGAGAAAAATTCACTAAAAAGATCTTAAATGTATTTTCGTAGAAACCTATTATCAACAGTTTTAAAATTTTTCAAATTTGTATAGGTGAAAAAAATTACTGAAGTCAATTATTGAACAGTACATTTTATTTGTTTTAACAGGCCACATTTGAGAGTCATACATAGTTATTTCTTTTACATACACTACATTTTGAAACATAACCCTTTAATGAAGCTTCAAGTACTTTTTAAATGTTCAACTTCCCAAACCAAAATATGGGATTCAACTTAAAATCACGCAGGAAATACATGGAGACACCTATAATATACTTTCAAACAATAGGCTAAAACTACTGTCACACTCACAGGTTAACATTGTTAACTTCATTCTATAATCCAAAACTTGTGTACATAACACTCCTTATAGAAGACTCAGAGCAATTGGAAAAATGTACGTTGAAAATTTGTGCACTTATTATTAGTTACATCAAACACTTCTTATTTTGTTTACTCAAGAATGATTTTGAACAATTTTTATTATATTGTAATAAAATGAAGCACAATGTAATAATCATTGACAAACTACTTAAGAATAAATAAATAAATGTTAGTCTCAAAACAGTTGACTTTGTCATCGGTGAAGTCATGACCAACATGATTACAGCTTTGACATTAATTCTTTAAACTATACTGTCACGTGTCAAATGATAAAAAAATAAAAACAATGTCCTGTTTCATTATGAACAAAAAATTGGAATATGCATTAGAATTCATATCTTCCCATTATCAAATGTCTGATGCAAGGGACATTGGTACTTTTCACACACTTTTCAACATCTAGTAAAACTGATGCAGGTAATGAAAGGTTTAATATTGTTGAATGGGTTGATATTACTAACTTAAAGGGTGCAGGGAAGATCCTGGTTTACATTGTTTATCTACATAGTGCTCCGTTTAAACATTACTCCATTGTAAGTGTAAATGTAGTCCACAAAGCCATAAAACTAAATTCCTGAATTCTTGTAGCAAAAAAGAACTGTAAAGATTGGTTTTTAGCAAAACAAAATTATATCATTCAACTACTGTTTCTCCATTTTGAATCCCAGGATTCTGAGCCATATCAATATGCCGTACTGGGAGTAACTTTTTGTTGTTCCTCAATGTTTACGGTAAAGTAATTAAAACAAAAAGTAATGGGCTATCATACCTGATAAAGCTTCCAGGTCACTCATTAGGTCTTCAGTGAAAAGTGGAGGCAGACGCTTGGAGAAGAAATCTTTAAGTGCAGTAGCAACAGCATTAACAGGAATGTCAAGGCTGGTTATGTCTACATTTTGATCTGAAACATCAGTAAAATAATATTAATAATTCTTAATTCCCAAAGTTTGTGGACACTTAGATTCCACATAATACGATCACACTATATAATTTGAGATTCAAACTTAATAATTAAAATACACGATTAATCCATTTACTGCCAACGTCCGGTTTTCCAGATGATAATATGACACAAAGTCAGACATAAAATATATTAAATTTCTCATTAAAAATTATTTAAATTGAGCATCATGTTTAGAATTAGTTTGTATGAAAATCATTCTTTTGCAGAAATAAATCCAAATATATGTGTGCAAATAAAGAAATTAAATTTACACTTTTCACTTTTTCACACCTCTACATTCCTGCTAAATATGTAGAATTTTAACTTAATAATTTTAAATAAACTGTAATGTTTTATAAGTTCAATTTTTTGTTTCTAAATGCCCAAGAATAAATTATCTTTAAAACTGATTTATCGTAAATGTTTTATTTATATGAATTCCATATTTTAATTTATGAATTATAAAGGTATGACATTAAAATTGTTTATAATTTTTAAATAAATTTTAATGATTTACTGTTTTCTTTAAGTATGGACAAGTGCTTTTTTAGTTTGTAAGTACCTAAGACCGAATTATGTTTTAAAAATGATTTGTTATGTTAATGTGAATTGCTTATTTGTATTTACAAATGAAATGATTTGCCATACTCCATTAAACTGCCCACAATTATGCTCTTTATTTGTAATCACAATTACCTATTTTTTATTGTTTCAGAACAATATTGTTTATCAACAAATGGTTGGAGAATAAATATAGAGTTGGATTTCAATATTCTTTTCAGTTAAACTAAAATAGTTTTAATCCCTTTTAAACATTTTGTAGTTATAGTTTTTTTAAATTTTTTAAGGAGATGTCTCCTTTTAAAGCTAATTTTACCCATCTTATGTGCCTGTGTGATGATCTTACCATACAAAAATAAGGAGAAGAGTCATTACAGTATAAGGTTGACAGGGTTGATAAAAAGTGATTCGGTCACAAACAGGATTTGAACATGTACTATCTCCAACTCAATCCAGAGTCCAAAGTGTTAGACTATGTGGCCATTGGCTCCCCTAACAGATCATTTTATATTGTTTGTAATACTAAGGTTCATTAGTAAAACAGCAATGCAAATTCTAGCTATATATCATCATTAATAATAATTATGCGAATCTTTATGTAAAACGCTGCAAAACTTGATAGTTTTTAAATAGGCTATGAGTATCACCTGGTAGCAAAAGAGTAAAAATATAATTTACAAATACTTAAAACAATCCAAACAGCATATTTCAAAATATTTTAATAATTCAAAATGAGAATTACCAGTTCCACAACTGAATTTTAGTAGAATAAAGAAAAGAAACCAATACATAGACAGCTTAACATTTCATACATATTTTTTAAATTGCCAACACTATTGTGATGTATATAAACATAACTATAGGCAGGTGGTGTTATTACTATATTGTTGAATAACAATAAAAATATGTAGTTTGTTACACATTGTCTTTTTTACTGAAAAGATCTCAAATATACAAAGGGTATCTTGTAGCTTTCTGTCACATAGTTCTAGGGTTATTTCTAAAAGTGATCATGAAATGTAAGAAAAATATATAAATATTGCATTTTCTTAAATTTTTTTGTTACAAAACTTGTAAATACTGTGGTGAATTAAAAGATTCATTCATTCAAATGTTACACATCTAAGTTACATTTTTCTAAAATTTCAATAAAAATTCAGCTATTGATACAATTTACAAAATGTTATTACGCTTAAAAATAAATCCAACTTTGGTGTTTGAAGTACTAGGTTAAATCTGCAAATTCCTGTGATTTTTACACATCTTGAATTTAGATTTGCTCTACCTCTTGAACTTGACAGTTTGTCAATCTATCTAGCAGTTACTGTTGACAAAATGTGTTCGTTGTTTCTGGTAAAGGACTTTTGTATTCATCAGATTTTTTTATCTCCTAAGTATAATGACAGACTTGAACAATAAGTACCAAAGCAAGTTAATAATGAAATTCTATTTAAAATACCAGTAAATGTATTTGCAATATTCATCTGGTATTATGTTAACCTCAAATTAACATGAAGTTGCAAAACAGTCTAGCAGATCACACGAGCTCCTCCCGTTTGTGTTCAATGGGGTGATCGTGACAGGCGGAGAGAAAGAGTGGGGGCAGAGCCGAGCAGTACCGATAAATCCCGAACATTCCTGACAAACCCTGTACATGCGGCTGATAGCGACCTCAGTTCGGAACGGTTCTGATTTCTATTATCTTACGAATTAATGAGTCGTTTTATATCCGAATTAATGAGTCGTTTTATATCCGAACATATCTGCAAAACATAGAAATTATATCGAATTAATTATATTAATATTGAACTTTCTTTATAACTCCAAAGATACTTTAAAAAATGTGAGATGGTGCACAACGAATAAAATGTCATAATCTAGAATAGAATAGAAAAATTATTTATTTTCTTGAAAATATGTACAATAGTAAAATTATATAAACATCATTTATACCTTAAGCACAAACACAAACATTGCTCCTTAGTTGTAGACACAATTGACATGAGAATAAAAATAAAACAATGTTACTTTTTATTAAAGAAATATGAACATGTCTTTTTTTATTTTAATACAGCTAGGGTACATCAATAAACAAAATTCAAGAAAACAAAATAGGACCTCAAAAGGCAAGTAACTGCCTGTGTAGAGGCTCCAACTTTCTTAGAAAAACAAAAGAAAACAACACTCAAGCAAATTAAATTAACAAATAAATTCAAATACGATAAATCTACCCATTTAAACTAAGCTTTAATAAAACAAATTTGAATAAAAAACACATTATATAATTTTCAAAGTCTAAAGCTAATTCAGTATACATAAAATGCCATAAATATAAATTATAACCATATCCAGTTATCTTTTTGTGATATTGGAATATATTCAAATTAATAGGACAAAAGCAACATATTATAATGTGGAGTCCTTAATTTGTAGTAAATAAATTAATAATTACTTAACCAAAAACATAATTATAGAAATATGACAAAATCAATGACAACTACCTGACTTAAATACCTAACATAGCACGTGACATAATTAATAAATACAAAATTATCCTAATTATATTATATTACTGTACAGATTTATGATACAATTATACAAATTTATACAATTTATTGAATTTATTGTGTTGTCTGTCTGTCAGCTGCTGTAGATAAAATATAAAATCAAATAAACACGAAATTGAACTAAGAGCTTGCGTCGACAACGAATATGATTTCAGCTTAACACATTCAAGTTGAAATTTGCCCCGAATGTTTTTACCACTGTGGGTGTTACAAGCCCCAACACCCCTCTATTTGGACTAAATTTAAGATGATTTTGTTAGTAATTTTTGTAGATTCAAAATTTGTCTATAGATTATTAATATCATTCCATAATTTACTAAAATCAACTATTCCACAAACATGATATACATTTCTCTGTAAAATGTTTTCGCTCCCTGAAATTTGCTGAAATTGGCTATAGCCATTTAAGCCTATATGTCCATCCAGCTATATGCCTAAACTACAAAATAAACCAGCTAAATGAAAATGTGGTTCCTGTTATTGTAACTCTAGTGGTTACTCTGTGGTTATTTAAAACTCTGGTATTTATACGTTTTAATCTGAAAGCAATTTCATCTTTACAGTACCCATTACAAAATCAATTTCTCCAACTTACCTTTGGAAGTTATTGGCCGTAGATTAACATTACATTTAATGAGAAACACTTCAAATTATTTAGTTTAAATATATATATATATATATATATATATATATATATATATATATATATATATATATATATTATATATATATATATATATATGATAAACTAGTGATAAGTCAAGCCAGCGTTTCTACGCCAGGTGCAGGGTTGCAGTATTGGTTGACTCATATCTCCTTTCTGTGGCATGTCCTTTGATATCTTATTGTATTTTCTTTTGAGAACTTTAGTATTTGAAACACTTTGTTAAGTATTCATATTTTAATAACCTCAAATTATTACGATCAAGTTTTAACTTATAGCAATAGCAATATATTTCTCTGTCTGTTTGTTGGATATATAGAGAATGAGAAATAAGCTATAGACTTGAAATTGTGCATGCAACTTCGACCAAGCCTGATAAGTGTCATTTTGTGTCGTCTGGCGTACGCGATTATAATGCTGATCTGATCTATAGTACATGGAAATTATCGAATAATTTCTAACTAATAGTAATGTAACCTACAAATTATATTTATTTGATTAAGGCAGTTGGAAAATGCAATGAACCAAATATAATGTTACGAAACAATTTTATTGGTTTACATTTTAATACGAAAGATGCAATTAAAAAACTCAACATAATTGTTGATTTTGTGTTTGGAGACCCTGAAGATAAATTCTTTAACTACTATGCTAAGTAGGGCTCTTTTTAATCCTCCTGGATGTTTAATCCACCCTCGAATGTTTTATAGCTACGCCACTGAATGTAACGAAGTTACTTTGTTACATTAGACTTCCTTACATCTTTTTTGGTATTTCGATACTCCGTTGTATTGGTTTATTTGTATGTAGACAAGAGTAATTGCCTGCCATTAATTACGTTGTAAAATCACGGTTCAATGAAATAACTTTAATTGCGCTGCATCCTGCAGCATCCAGCTTTGAAAGTGTAATATATATATTACATTTATACATATACATACATATACATATTACACCACCAGGCTCTATTAAATTCAGAGGAGTACAGAGCGAGAACGCGCGGACTGCTTATTCCACTATTCTAATATGCGGGCTATCTCTAGTTGGCAGGAGGGGCCCCTCCATCCCCACTTTTTCTCTCCGCCTGTCACGATCACCCCATTGAACACAAACGGGAGGAGCTCGTGCAGATCACAGGTAGCTCAGTTTGTTGCTGAAAAAAACCACATTCTGTCTATTTACAGCGTCTGAAATCTGACTGACGCTCTCATAGATTTGACAGCTGGAATCTGGAATCAAGTTTGTCTGAAGATATCCAAAAAATTTGGTAATGAAGAAGTTTAAAATGAACTCTTTACATCATTTCAACAGTTTGTTGTTAATTTCTTCGTGCTTTTGTACTTTTCGTAACATACAGGCCTAAGAATACCTCAAGAACTATCTTTGTATTTTATGTATGAAATTTTTAGAGAACTGAGTGTCAAAAGTGGGAGTTTGTGACATACTTTTGAGACAAGGTTTTTCAGACACCTCTTGAAAATACATACCTTCATCAAATTTTTGAAATAGGAGTTCAACATGAGCTCTATTGCCAGGAACACGGTAAATACCCTCTGAGTCTAAGCCCTCTTCCTCCACAAATTGAACACACTTCTCCAGGATTATTGGAACTGCGTTACTGTCTGATTGAGCCAGTTGCTCCAGAGTTGACTGATGAGATTTCCCACCACCTTTAACCCCTCCACTTGTTGATTTTGTCTTTTGTTTTTTCTTCTCCCGCTCTTCTGCCAGTTTCTTTAGTTTTTCTTCTTTCTGATGTTGCTCTTCCAGTTTTTTTTCTTCTTTTGCTCGTTGTTTCTCTTTCCTTCGTAATGTCTTGTTGCCATCCTTTGATTTGGGTACAACTGCAAACTGAAAAATAATACTTGTTGAAAATAAAGTTCCATTAATTAGGTTTTTATTGTTAAACATATAACCTTGATCAAAGTTTTAGACAAAAACACATTATTAAAAATTGCCTCCAAACCCTATTTAGAAAACAGACAATATAAGTAATTGAATGTAAAAAGTAAAATATAAAATACAGGAGACATACAAAACATATCACATGAAATATATATTTAAGAAAAACACACCTTCAGGGACAGGTAGGAAAAACTTTTGAATCTGTGAGACATGAGGTACTACAAAGGAAAATACAAATTATATTAACATGCACACTAAAAATTATAATGTGTGCTGTATCATAAGAGTAGTCAAGATAACTCAATACAGACCCATAGTGAAGGTTTAATTAAACTAAATATATAATAGCTAGGCAGTTATTGTACAGTAAATGAACAGTGTAATAAATAATCAAAAACGTTCACTACAAATAAAATGAAGCTACAGAATACAAAATATTATAAATTTTGGGATGTCTGATACAAAATAATGTTAAAATTTGTGCACTCATGTGACTTATAAGCTGAAAGAAGGATTCAATCTACATATCTAAGCAACTATTGGTTAAATGTTACAAAATGTATAACACTACATTTCAAGATCTGCTATCTGATCTTGTCCTCAGTTGAATAAACTAACCTAACACATAACTAAAATCTAGGTTAAAATAAGCAAATCATACCAGAACGCCACGGAGTCCACTGTTGTACCTGCACAGGATGTAAGTCTCAAGCACGAGAACTCTAGATTGTATGCTTGAATTCTCATTCTTGTGTCTTGTGCTTGCGACTTGCCTCCGGTGCAGTGACAACCCCTGGACCCCTAGGAGTATTAAAGTTCAGATTTAGAGGTACATTATACAAATAAATTAAATCATGATTTTTATGGCTTTTAACTTTGTAAATGTATTTACGACATCAGAAAAGTCTGTGCCAAGAATCAAGTCTTTGTCACAGAAAAAACATCACAAAATTTATTTTACTGTCTGAAAGAAATGTTTTTTAACATTCTTTAGTCGAGTCAAAATAGAAAATCCTCATTTCTCTTTTCATTTAAATAGTTCGGCTAGGTTTGAAACGGTTTTGCACCTACCACAAGATTAAGAGTTTTATTTTGTAGATTGTTGCTGACTTATCGAATCTTTCCAAATTATTATTACATAAAATAGTAAGGAAGACTATTTCAGTTTTAAAACTTCTCTTCTAGTTATAAAACTACTACTTGGACTGCAGGCTTCTCAGATATTTGCTTCAGTGATCTCCTTGTACCAGAGCCTTTACAGCATCAGCTCTTGCTGACCATATAGTTTGAGACGGGTGTTATAACTGGAGTTTTACTATTATCTAAACATGTTTTCAAAATTCCCCATCTATGGATAGATTTAAGGAAAAAAAGTTAAAAGGTCATGGATGAATCCAAAAAACACAATATCTTCAGTGTCGCATTCTGCAGCAGAATAACGAACAAGGTTGAGTGAATGCAATGCACAAGGGACTAACTCTGCAAAAGGAAAGTGTTTTTTCATTTAACCTTGAAGACCAGAGTAACCTCCAGACATATTAGCCACATTATCATATCTCTAGGCTTGGAATAACTCAATATCTAAGCCCAATTCTGCCATTGAAGTGTTCCGTGAGATCCATCACTGTTCATGCACTCATTCCTAAAAACCCGCTTGAAGGTTTTGTTCTGCAGGATTGTTTGCAACAGATCCTTTAGTTGAAGGTAAAGTGACACCCCATGTTGCAGGATCATTAACGTTACATGTATAAGTACCACAACATAAAATTTTGGCTCAGAAACAATCTGATCACCTAAATTCTCATAATTATTGGAAATAATCGTATCCGTGGTACATTAATTATGAGGGAGATCGTTTGGAGCTAGAGATTTCTTGCTAGAGGTGGAGTAGACATGATAGATGTAGCTCTTTTTGTGAAGAACTATGTGGTGTCTTTAAAAGTTCTAGTTTCTTATATTCCTTCTTGGCAGTATGTTCCCCAAATTCTAATCCAATTAAATTCTTGTTCATTTTAAAATACCCAAAGTAGACACATTTGCACAAACCACAGTTGATATAAAACACAAGTAGTATAAACAAACAAAGTTTGAGGTTAGGAAGTTGACAATGGCAATTAGGACAACTGGACTGGAGGAAGGAAATGCCTGAATCTACTGTTCTGGAACCGGAATCCTGTTTCAATTCATTCTTCACCTCATTCATGTTTGAATTTGACAATCTCTTGCCAGCTAAAACACTTAGTGGAGTTAAGAGTAAAAGAACTAGGCCTACTGCCAAAATTGTGGACAAAACATGGTACACGCCGAAATTGCGTCACCTTAAGTCTCTTGTGGTTGCAGTTCATGATCGCTACAAATCTGCCAAGTCAGTGGAAGAACAAATCAAACTCTACTCGACCTATCTTAGAACAAACAGACTATACAGGTCGAAGGTTACTGACGCAAAAAGGGCCCACAATGTACAGTTCATTGAAAATTCCCCAAACCCCTGCAAGGCTGCTTGGGAAGTGGTTAACGACTCTAGATCTAAAAAGCCTAAAGTTGTCAGTTCTTCGAGTCCAGACTCCTTTAACAACTTTTTTGTCGACACTGTAGAAGAAATTGTGTCAAGCATACCAGCTGGAGTACAGGACCCGTTAAATTTTAGAACTATACATGCCGAGCATGGCCAGGGCCCCTGCCTGAGCCAATGGAAAGAGGTGACCCCATCAGAGGTGGTCAAAATTGTTAAAAACTTCAAAGCATCAAGTAGCCCTGACATCTACGGAGTGTCATGCAAGGTATTAAAGGCGGTGATTGATACTGTGGCGTTTCCTCTGTGTACAGCTATAAACAGCTGCCTTAGACAGGGTGTTTTTCCTGCCAAATTGAAAGTTGCACGTACTGTGCCTATCTTTAAAAAGGGAAATGCAGAAGACATTGCAAACTACAGGCCTATATCTGTCCTCCCGATAATGTCTAAGGTGCTAGAAACAATTCTAAAAACTCAATTGACAAATTTCTTTGAATCTCACCTTCTGTTGGGAGATCACCAACATGGCTTCAGAAGAGACCGCTCCACCACCACTGCTCTTCTGTCTTTGTCTGCGGAAATTATCAGGGCCTTTGAGGATGGGGATTCGCTGGCCTTAACGCTATGCGATCTGAGTAAGGCTTTCGACTGTGTGCCTCATAGAATCCTACTTGATAAGATGAAGAAGTATGGAATAAGGGAAATTGCTCTACAGACCCTGGAAAACTACTTGGAAAACAGACGCCAGATAGTCTCCATCGGTGGCGCAACATCTAGCAGCAGGGAAATTATGCACGGCGTCCCACAGGGCTCCGTACTGGGACCATTGCTGTTCATCATCCTGGTCAACGACCTCAGACTAAACGGCCAGGCATTACTTTTTGCTGATGATACCACACTGGTCTCAAGAGGAGGGTGCATGGATGAAGTTCTCAGAGATGCCGAAGATCTGCTGTCTGTGGCAAAAATGTGGTTTGCAGCAAACAAGCTAAAATTAAACGAAGATAAAACCCAGCAGATCTTGTGCACTTTGAAGCGGACAAATCCGGAAGATAATGTGGAGGCTGTTAAGCTGCTTGGTTTTTGGCTTGATCCTAAGCTGGATTGGAATCAGCATATAACGCAAATCTGCACAAAGCTCTCCAGGGTAGTTTTCCTTCTCTGGAAACTCAAACATGTAATTACGGAGAAATACCTTGAAATTGTGTACCATGCACTGTTTCACAGCCACCTGTCCTACGGATTACTTCTCTGGGGACATGCCCCTATGTGTGGTGAGGTATTGCTGCTCCAGAAGAAGGCTATGCGCACCCTAACATCTGCCAAACACCTGGACCACTGTCGTCCGATCTTCAGACGACTGGGAATTTCGACAGTATATGGGCAGTACGTTTTAAACTCGTTGTTGTACGTAAAAAATAACCAGCAAAATTTTACCCAAAGACAAGACGTTCACAACTACAACACCAGAGGAGCAAAAGCGTTGAACATCCCGAAATGTAGACTGTCAAAGTCCCAAAAGTGTTTCCCCGTAGCAGCATTGAAACTCTTTAACAGCCTACCTGAAGAGAAAAAAGCGTTGAACAGTTTAAAGTTCAGAAGTGAAATCTACAACAAATTAATAGAAAGGCCTCTCTATTCACTCACTGAGCTGGATGCGACGCCACTCTTCTAGTCCCACCTTCCGGGATCAACCAAACTGACGCAATCTATCTGGAATTCCAGTCATCGATGAAGACTTCAAGTATCAAGTAAGACATGATCATGTGGCTACATACCCCAGTTGTAAATTTACAAGTATTCTAACTATGCATCACTATGTACTGCCTACAATGTTGCCAACACTAGTATTACTTACGAGTAATAAATACTATGAAAGTACGTGACATTTATAATAAATTTATTATTTTATATATTGCATAAATTATACATATTTTATACTATATATTTAAATTATGTGATACTTATATTTAATGTTGGATAGTTAATTCTTTTCTCTGCGTTCAGCTTTTCCTACATTTCATCACCACCTAAAATTTTAGAGCCCTGGGCAAATGCCCAGTCTGGCCGTTTATAGCCCAGGACCTGATTGCACCATGTATGTACCATTACTTTAGAAACTGTTAGGCCAACTGACTCCATACTTAGGTATATTTTCAATACAAATATCACTTAAAATCATGCTATTTAAATAAAATAATTTTAATTAGATAAAAATAAATAATTAAATAATTTGTGTACATAAAAGTTCAATTTAAAATGATATATTCATATTTGTCAGACTAATTGAATAAATATTTCGAAACATTCCAAAGTTTCAACAGTGAGTTTCAAGGTTTACAGTAATGCTATGAAACTAAATCTCAATTTCACTTCTCATCACACTAAAAAGGAACTGTTAAAATAGAAACAGTTTAAAGTACCTTAAAGTACGGTTAAAATAATTCATTGCATCTTAAATAGTTTTTTGCCTCAAGGCAATAACACATTAGCCTACATTATTCTATTGGTACCTATATAAGACACCAAGGTATGCTGTGTTAATTGTCTTTAGTCATTATGGTAGCAATACTCTAGAGTAGATATTTAAACTTACAAATTTTATCAGCCTTCCAAAATTATAGATTTAATATATTACATTTTTGTATTAACACTGATGAACCAACCTGTGCATATTCAGATCCAAGGTCTACATTCTCTGGAGTTGCTAATGGAGCAAATGTTGATTTTGTCATTTTATTTAATCGAAGAGAATCTTTTGATCCTACATTCATTCGTGCTATGGCATCAGTAACCAATGTATAATCTTTCATGTTCAGTTTGCCTGGTTGCTACAAAAATGAAAATCACATTATATTTGTATATATATATTTAATTTAATATAAAAGATACACTAAATGTCTATTGCATTTTTTAACTATCATTACTAATAATTATGGAGCATTCTTAAGATAGACCAGTAATTTAACAAGTTCTGCTTAATTCTATTCTACAATGTCTAAATTTCTCGTAGATTTCTAAAAAGTCTAGTAACAATAAGTCACATATTATTGCAACATGTATTAAAAATTTTTTGCATATATACAGTAAGAGGCCCATTATTAACAATTCTTAAAATGACAGGGGTAACAAATTCAAAATTAGAATAATTATAATAATACCAATTTTCTTGTATTATCATTTGGCTACAATAGCTATGCAAACTTTAACAAGTGTTTTAACTTTTCAAGATTAGACTCAGATGATTGCACTCAGTAAATGATAGTCTTCTGTGCAACAAAGCTTATTCAAAGTAGGTAGATACAATTTTATTCCAGATAACATACATCTAATATGATTGCATTAGTTGTCACTAATAATAGAGATATTTGAAATTACAATTGTCTTTGAATAACTAGAAAAAATTAAAGTAAAACTGAGTGGTCATAAAAGTTCAAATGGGGCTTATAAATTTTCACTGTTATATTAAACAGAAGAAAGGGTATCTGAAATTCACTATTATTTGATACATCAATAATATTCAGTAACATTAAACTGATGAGTTTCATACTTTGAGACCAATATATTCAAGGATTAAATACAGATATATGTACAAAATGCAAATTTGCATGTATACTTGTATACTTGTACACATTTCAAAACTTCAATACTCATACTTATATTGAAACCACCCAAAAATAAACATTAAATTAATAAAGAGGGCAATGTTTGGATTGTGCTGATGGATCGACTACAACCCAGCCTGTTCCAAATTTCATGTCTCAAGCATGTACAGAAGTGTCATATAACACTTGTATCTGAGAGTGAACACACACACACACACACACACACACACACACACACACACACACACACACACACACACACACACACACACACACACACTGTATATATATAAAATGCAATACTTAAATTAATATATTATTTAATACAGCTATTCATAAGATGGTGTAATTTCACCTTTTTCCATGAAGGCCTTAAATCTTGTTTCTTCCTTCTGTTCAAATAAACGTTTAAAACAACTCGTCTCGGAGGTTGTGACTTTATTACATTTTTTACAACTATACTGTTTTCTTCAGTCTTTTCTTCCCAAAACTGTTTCAATTTAGAACATTTTCTACCAACACTTAAATTACCTTCGAATTTTGTCATTTTTTTCTTTGACACACAAATAAATTAGCTTTACATACTCTCATAAAAGTAATACAGAATCTCCAAAAGATAGTACAATATTTCCAAAAGATAAACTTATTAACAAATTGTATTGGCAACTTTTGTTCAAACTAAATTTTGTTTTATTTTAATATAAACATTTAAAATTCAAGAAAGTTTGCTGGACACACTTTTTATCAATTTTTGAAACTAATTTATTTAACAATTTTCACTGATTGTACAAAAATGTACTATAGTACTAGTTTAACTTTACTTTACTGCTTTACTTAACTTGTCCACTGTATGTCCAAGAGAAAAATATTGGAATAATTTTTAACAAAACGGAACATTCTGAATGATAAGAAAGTTCACTTCCACTGTTGACCACAGACCACAAACAATGGCTCTGACGATAACATCACCACAAGATAACTAGTCAACTGTTATCTCCCATCTGTCAAACTTGATTTTATATAAATAGAGACTCCAAACTAATAATAATTGCATTGATTGACTAATATTTGAACATTTTAATTTTAATTATTTATTTTTTATAGCTGTGACTGTTTGTACTATTTATTTTACTAAATAAGTTGTTTCTATACAAGTGTTATCAAACATACAACATCAAAGGCAAAAAATCCTCATACCCAGATTTGACTTTTAACTACATGGCAGGTAGTAAACATAAATGTGGTTATTGTGATAAAAATGTTACCAAAACTTCTGGTGGCATTAAATATAGTGGAAATTGTCAAATATGGTTTCATTTTAACTGTGCGGGTGTATCTAACAAAGTATTTGAAAAGCAAGGTGATGAATTATGGTTATGCAGACGTTGCTCTCAGTCAAACTTAGAAACATCTGACACTCACTTGGGAAGTTTAACAGCCAATAGTGAGGTTACAAATAATAGAACTACTGGTTGTGACTGTGCTCAATGTTTTGATCATATAAAAATCCTAACGGATCAAATCTTTGAACTGACCAAGAACCAAAATGAAATGAGAAAACAACTCAGTGAACTCCAAACTGACAATATCAGACTAACCTCTGCTCTCAACAGTCATGAAGAAGCTATTGGTGATATTTTAATTAACGATGCTACCTATGCAGGGAAGTTAAAACACAGATACAAGGAGACACTGAGTAAATTGGATGCTTGCAGCGATGTATCTGGAGTGAATCCCACATATATAAATCCCATAACACAGAACCCTATAGGTAGGTCTAGGACTAGGACTGATTTTAGCCCAACTACTAGTAAGCAAAGGACAGCTGTGACTGAAGTTACAAGGGAACATAATTTACAGCCTACTCTCCCACAAATGAAAAATTGTGTGAGTATCAATCCAACTTCAGAAACACAACCGAATATTAGAAATATTAGTAGTCCTAGGGCTACAGAAGAAATAAATGACAATGAAGGATTTCATCTTGTTGTGTCTCGGAAGACTAAAAATTACTCCCTAAAGAGAAATAATACTACTAATGACATAATGAAGCGCAGAAGACCAGAACAGCATAGCTCTATAACTGGAAAAGCCATAGGTGGCCATAACTTGACTGTGACGGATCGTTTAAAGTTCCTGTTTATTTCAAGATTAAGTATCGAAACTAAGTGTGAGGATCTAAAAAGCTTTCTGACAGAGAGAAAGAGTGGTAAATACTTTGTTGAAAAGTTAAATTCAAGATTTCCAAACTACTACTTGTCATTCAAGGTGGGCGTTCCAGCTACGCATTATAAAGACATTTTTTCTCCTGAATTTTGGCCAGAAAATGTATATGTTTCAAGGTTTTTCAACAAACCGAAGAAATCTGATAAGCCTTTAAACTCTCAAATCCCAACTTCACAAACTGTAACTTAGACCCTCTTGAGTCGAACGTGAACTTGGAAGAAGATAAGAATCGTATAGTATTAACTAGACGAACTGAATAGTATTAAGCCCTACTTAGGGATTTTAAACTCACAAAACCTCCAATCAAGAGTGATGACCAAACGTCGAATAGGACTACCTATAAAATCTTGACTGCCAACGTTCAGTCTCTCTTAGATAAGCTCCCTGAACTTGATATTATAATCGCCAACAATAACTTTTATGTTATATGCTTAAGTGAGCACTGGTGTACCTATGACTCTAAGGACCTAGCTCTTATAAGTGGTTTTTACTGTGCTGCCATATTCTGTAGATCTTTAAGATCGCGAGGTGGAGTCGCTATCTATGTACATGAAACATTAAAGTTCTCTGAAATTAATGTAAATGATTTCTGTGAAGAAAATATTTTTGAAGTTGTTGCTGCAGTCATGGAATTTAATAATTTTAAAGTAATCTTTGTATCTATATACAGAGTTCCTAATAGCTCAAATAGTTCAAAGATATATTTTTAAACAACATGGAAAAACTGTGGTTGTTTTTGTGTAATTTCAACCTCCCTATCATTGCCTCTGGGGACATCTATACAGGGTGAATTTAAGTTAGTGCCGAAAAATTTTTTGGGTGATACTACTCAGTATTATAGACCAAAATATGAAAATAAAAAATCCCTATCTCATCTATCTTTTAACTACGACCAATTTCGCTATTTTGTTAAAAAATCATGTTTTGTAGCTATAAAACTCAATTTCCTCCATTATTTTTAATGTTTTTTTTAATCCTGAATCCATTTTTGAAATCTACACAAAATTTTACATGGGGATAATGGAGAAAAACTGTCTTGAAAATAAGTTTGATACAAACAAATTGCTAATAAATCAAATTCTTAAGTTTTCGTCAAAAACATCAAAAAGATATTAGACCCGAGGAATTAAATGAAGTTAATTCTGAAAAGAGGCCAATACCACAAAAAACTTGCCCATTTTGTGGGCTTTAAAATGACATAATGCAACGTTACTTTTATTTTCATCTTATACTGGTTGTTAAAGAATCAGTATTGGAAAACAAGGTCTACTTAAAATATCACGGTGCCAAATAACCAGTCAAAACTGTGTTTGATTCAATAATAAATCAAACATAGGATAAACACATAAAGAACAGTTACAAAAAAGAATAATCATAAAAGTAAGTAATCTACAAATTGCTTACAAATTGCCTGCCTCCGTTTCTAATGCAGGCTCTCGCACGCTTCCTCATTGCCCTAACCGTCACGTTCAAAGATAACTTGTTACGCACTATTTGGGCAGCTAACTCAATCCGGTTTCTTAAGTCTTCCTCAGAGTTTACAGTGGTCGAGTAAACTTCCTGTTTCATAGTCCCCCAAACAAAGAAGTCCATAGGAGATAGGTCAGGAGATCTGGCCGGCCAAGCTACAGTTACAGCGCGACCTATCCATGTCGGGTAATTGTCTGTTAACCACTGACGCACTTCATTGCTGAAATGAGGAGGAGCACCGTCCTGTTGGAAAACTATGTTGTCCCTCTGATTGTGGTCCATATCAAGTCCATCCAGAAGTGTGGGCAAGGTATGCTGTAAAAAGTCCAAGTAAACTTCACTATTTAAGGTTCCTTGAAAAATGTGGGGACCCACAAGTTGGTTTCCGATGACTCCTGCCCATACGTTGAGATGAAAACGTCTTTGAAAGGAACTTTCTCTTGAAGCCCTGGGATTTTGTTCGGCCCAATGGTGCATGTTATGCGTGTTAAAAACACCAGCCCTAGTGAAGGTAGACTCATCGGTGTACAAAATGTTTCTCAAAAAATGATATTGTTCAATATCACTACTGAGCAGCCAGCGACAGAACTCTACTCTTGGACCAAAGTCATTTGTTTCTAACGCTTGAACCTTTGTAAAGTGATAGGGGTGGAAGTTATTTTCGTGTAAGATTCCTAACACTTTACTCTGAGAAACACCAACTTCTCTGGCAAGTTGTCGGCTGCTGACCTCAGGATTTTCTTGAACTAAATCTAGAACTCGTTCATCTAAGCCAACATCTCGAAGAACAGGACCTACCTCATTACGCTGCCTGTGAACTGTTCCTCTCTCCAACAAACGCTGATGTAGCCTCGTAAAAACTTTATCACTAGGAACTCTACGATCTGGGTACCGAGCGTGGTATTCTCTCTGAGCAGCCAGAGCATTCCCGCCACAAAAACCATATACAAAATGCATCTCTGCATACTCTCTCGATGTGAAATCCATGATAGCTACGACTCAAATAACTATTTTTAAGTGGATAGAGGTAAAGTCAGCTGAAAACAAAATAAAACCTGAAACATTGGGTATTCCTTCATACTTGTGATTGTAGAGATAAGATAGTCAGGAGTAAAAACTGATAAGATATGACAATCGGAGGCAGGCAATTTGAAAGCAATTTGTAGATTACTTACTTTTTATGATTATTCTTTTTTGTAACTGTTCTTTATGTGTTTATCCTATATTTGATTTATTATTGAATTAAACACGATTTTGACTGGTTATTTGGCACCGTGATATTTTAAGTAGACCTTGTTTTCCAATACTGATTCTTTAATAACCAGTATAAGATGAAAATAAAAGTAACGCTGCATTATGTCATTTTAAAGCCCACAAAATGGGCAAGTTTTTGTGGTATTGACCTCTCTTCAGAATTAACTTCATTTAATTCCTCGGGTCTAATATCTTTTTAATGTTTTTGCCGAAAACTTAAGAATTTGATTTATTAGCAATTTGTTTGTATAAAACTTATTTTCAAGACAGTTTTTCTCCATTATTCCCATGTAAAATTTTGTGTAGATTTCAAAAATGGATTCAGAATTAAAAAAGCATTAAAAATAATGGAGGAAATTGAGTTTTATTGCAACAAAACATGATTTTTTAACAAAATAGCGAAATTGGTCGTAGTTAAAAGATAGATGGGATAGGGATTTTTTATTTTCATATTTTCGTCTATAATACTGAGTAGTATCACCCAAAAAATTTTTCGACACTAACTTAAATTCACCCTGTATACATATCAATAAAGTAAATGAAGAATTTCCAAATGAGTTTCTCAACCTTCTAAGATCGCTCGACTGCTGTTGTTTCAACTACAAGCCAACGAGGGGAAAATCCTGTTTGGACAATGTTGTAAGTGGCCTACCGAGGGATTCTCTCTCTGTCGATGTACTACAGCCTTCTTTGTCAGATCACAGTGCTTTGATAACTACCTTGACATCTCAGTCCAGTATTGAACATAACCTGAGTGGCATTCCCGTAGAAGAGGAAAAGGTAATAAGATCTTTTAGTATGTCTAACAAAGTTAAATTTTATTCTTATTTTGGTCAAACGGACTGGAATCATGTTTTAAACAGTAATCCAAATCTCACACTTTTTGAAAACTTTTTAAACTATTTTCATGAAGGCATGAACTTGTGCTATCCAAAGAAAATTGTGAAAACTAGACATAAAATAAATCTGTGTTCTAATAGTAGGCCCAAATGGTTTTCGGAAGAACTTCTCCGTCTAAAAGAGAAAGTTAGTAGTCTGCATCATATTCATCTGTGGGCAGTAAGGTACAATCTGTTTGTCGAACAAACCAAGTCAAACTATGTTGAAGCTCGGAAAACCTACAAGAAAGCTATTATCCATGCCAGATTAAATTTCAATGCTGAATATATATCCTCTGCATCTAATAGCTGTAAGGCAGCATGGGAAATTATTAACAGATATAAAGGTAGCTCAAATGCCTGTAAGATCAGCCACAACCTAACCCCTGATGACTTCAATTACACCTTCATTGCAACAGTGAAAGAAGCATGTAGTCAGGCTCCGCCTTCTTTGGCGGTTTCCGGTCAACTTGTGAGCGGCTACCAGGTTCCACCCCTACGTTTTGTGTGGAAACTAGTTTCAAGTGAGGAAGTATTGAAGTGTGTCCAAAGCATCAAAAGCAGTTCCAGTAAAGACATCTTCGATATCAGTGTTGATCTGGTGAAATTTGTTTTGCCTGTGATACTAGAGCCCCTTATGGCTAGCATCAATCATTGTCTTTCTACAGGCCTGTTTCCTGACTTGCTTAAGTTGTCAAAAGTTGTACCTATTTTTAAAAAGGGTGACCCCTCCCTGGCTGAGAACTATCGACCTATATCTGTGGTGCCCACCTTTTCCAAAATCATTGAAAAAGCTGTGATATACCAGGTTAGTGAAGTTTTTGAATCTAATTCTCTATTTTCTAAAAATCAATTTGGCTTTCGCAAGGGTTTGTCCACTGTGGGCACAGTCGAGCTTCTAGTCTCAGGAGTAATAGGTGGTTTTGAACACTGCTCTAGCACACTTGCCAGCTTGTGTGATTTGACAAAGGCTTTTGACTGTGCTCCACATGACATCCTCCTTAACAAATTACAACATTATGGCCTAAATGGTGTTGAGCTAAACTTCTTTCGAACTTACCTGTCTGATCGCACTCAGAGGGTGTACTTCAACAACACACTCTCTGAGTTAGCTTCAGTTAAGGGTGGTGTACCACAGGGATCGGTCCTTGGCCCATTCTTATTCTTAGTTCTTATAAATGATTTGCCTACCAATGTGGATTGCGGCTCAGTAATTTTTGCAGATGACTCCACGTTTTATTGTATAAATAACGATATAGATACCTTGTTTAATGTTTATAGAGAGAACTCATGTCCTCCACCAAGCTAACCACTGGTTTTCATCTAATGGTCTGTTACTAAATGATAATAAATCACAAAATATTTTATTTTCTCTTTGTAAAAATCTTACGCTAACGAAGTATAATTTAAATTTAAAGTCCTGTGTAAGACTGTTGGGTATAACTTTAGATTCTAAGTTGACTTGGCAACCCCATGTTCAGAGTGTCTGTTATAGGCTGTCAAGAGTAATTTTTTTGCTGTGCCACCTAAAGAAACTTGTTCCCAAAGATTATCTTAAATCCGCATATTATGCATTTTTTCATAGCACCATATCGTATGGAATCACCATATGGGGTAACAGTCATGATATTCATAAAGTATTACTCTTACAGAAAAAGGCTGTTAGAATTTTAGCAGGAGTCTCCTCTTTAACTACATGTAAACCTATTTTTGCAGAGGAAGGTATTCTAACTGTTATCAACATTTATATTCATTCATGTCTGATTAAATTAAAACAGAATCTTGGCGACTTTTCTCTTGGAAATGACATTCATCCCTATCCTACTAGAGGCAGCTTATATTTAGATCAGCCCTACTGCAGATTAAGTAAAACACAATCTATGTATTCTTTTATTGGTATCCGTTTGTTTAATAAACTACCTCTTACCAGTCATAACATTAGTCTTAGTAAATTCAAATCAGTGATGTATAGATGGCTGTTAACTAGACCTTTTTATAGTATAGATGAATACCTGACACTGTCTGTGATAGATGTTTCTTTTTAATTTTTAAACCTATCTGTATTGTAGCCCACATAAATGTTTTAAATGTTACTGTTTTAAATTGTCTGTTATTGTACTATTTATTTATTTATTATTGAATGTTTACCATTTTATTACAATGTTATTAATTTATTTTCTCTAAAATCTATTAATACATGGATTTATTGTTGATTGTCCATGCTTAGTTATACATAGTATACTGTTATTTCATCTGGCCAGTCAGGTTTTTCACTGGAATTAACATTTAATGTAATGTATCTAGATTTAATATTTTATTGAAGCTCTGGTGACGATGTCAATGCATTTTAATAATGTTATTATGAATAATAAAGATTCTTGATTCTTGATTCTTGCAGGGTCGGCTTAAGCGCTCAAACAACCCACGAAACCATACTGTGTGGAGCACTTATCAAAGGTGATGGAGGATATTTATCCTATGAATACCATGTATTGAGTAAATTATTCATTCCTTCTTATAAAAATTACACAAACAAGTATGTGATTTTACCTCAATATGTGATAAACCTCAACACTTGTGTGAAATTTCTTGAATAACATATTGTTACCAGCTTTACACAACAGTAGCACAAGAAGGGAGGAAGGAGTATTATTAAAAGAGACGAGTATGCTGTTAATTTCAGAAAAAAGTATTGGATTGTATTTGTGGAATGGTTTGAGCGAAGTTTAATGATTGAAAGAAAGTGTTTAAATATTTTGTTTGATGCATTTCTTGCAATCTCAAATAAAATTTCTGCTAAATAACATAAGATTTGATGAGAATTAAATGACCTTTACACCACTAATGGTTTGAGACATGTTTAAGATGTGGTTAGTGATTAAGATAAAACCCTTTTTAAAGTAATAAGTAATTAAGAATATTTAAGAAGTTACAATTAATTATTGCTTAAGAATTTTAACTACCCAGCTTTACAAAATTGTAAAATATGTGATTTATGTTGACAGTAAATAAAAAATATTTTACTACTTACTATTATTTGTGAAATTTGTTCATTAAACCTGTAAATTTGTTTATAGTTTTGTCAGGTAGTTCATCAGATACCTATTACGTGATTTTAGTGCCAACATCCTGTTGTTGTTATTGAATCGTGCTCAAAGTACCAATAGCCTGTTTTCAGAATAGGTAAAAAAAATAAATCATACAAATTTAATACTTTTTTTTTATCAAATGAGAAACTTAAACACTATTGAAATACGCATTAATTTTTATACACCACTGCCAGTATAAGAACTTTCAAAGCATTCTTCTTCCTCTACGGGGGTCTATTGCCATGCACTTAAGCCTCGAGGGCATTTTGCACATCCCAGAAGCACACCATGAGGCCTACCTGTCTTCAGTTTCAGCAGGTCCACAAACCGCCAAAAACAACCTATCAGGTCCTTCTGAGGAAATTCACCACCCTTGTCCAAACTACCAAAGATGGCATACCGCTCCCTTGCTACGGTTGAAGGCCGAACATATTAGACGCGTAGACATATTAGACCAGCTCCCTACATGGTCTCACCCCCATAATTCCACCACCTGTGCCACTTTTTGTTTCAGAGCCGCCTGTAAACCATTCAAGCTCCGCTGGTGGAAGAGGTTTTCTTCCCTCCGACCAATCGTCCCTAGGAGGTATAACAATACTGAAGGGTTTGTCAAAGGAAAATCTTTGTGGCATCTGATCAGAGATGATGTGCAGAGCATTCTCCTGAATAAGGATGCTAATTCTGCAGTCTCAATGCTGCAGGCTGAGGTCAGACCACGGAGACATAAAGCCAATACAAAAGCCTCGGTTTAAGTCCCCAAGACCCACCTATCATGCGTCTGCATTGCATTAAAGACCATTTCCTTCTGGCAATAACCCTTTCTAGATGAGGTTCCCAGTTTAAGACCCTATCAGGGATCACACCCAGGTACTTAACCTCGAACATTAACTCAATGGAAGAGCCTCTAAGTAGAAATGGACAAATACCCTCCAATTGATGCCTCCTGGTCAAGGCAACCACAACAGTCTTGGTGGGGTTGACAGTAAGGTCCCATCACACCAGTTCCCCACTATGTTCAGAGCAGCATCAGTCCGTTCCGTGACTGTTGTGTTGAATTTGCCACTCACAAGAATAACAATGTCATCTGCGTACTCCTGTGCAAAGATACCACTACTGTTCAAAGACATGAACAGGTCATCCACAACTAGGATCCACAGGAGAGGAGAAAGGACGCCCTAGTGTTCTCCTTGCACTGACACTTGCTCCCATAACTTGTCTTTGAGTAAGGCCCTTATGCAGTACCAAAATACGTCATATGTCTGGAGACCGTATTGACAATCACCTGAGTGCCTGTATTTTCAAAGGTTCCTTCAATGTCCACAAAACCACCTATTGCTATTTCTTTTGCTGCCAGCGTCTTCTCAATTCTGCATACCAGTAGATGCAGGGCATCTAGTCGCATGATCTTCCTGGAGTGTAGGCATGCTAATTTGGATGTACAGGTCACTCCAAAAGAGATCCTTCCCAAACAAACCTAGCAACCATCTTTTCCGTGGTTTTGAGAAGAAAGGAGGACAGACATATCGGCCTAAAGGACTTAGGTCGAGCCAGGCTAGCCCTCCCCTGCTTCGGTATAAATAATACACACTAGATACCCTCCAGGACAGTGGAATGTACCAGAGAGCCACGGAGGCCCGCAACAGTCTGCACAACAGGGGATGGAGAATATCCAGCCCCCGCTGCAAGCAAACCGGTCTCACTCCGTTTCCCCTAGACAATAGACAATTATATTTATTTCCGTTAGGCATATTAACAATGCAATAGGACACGTCATTTCTATGTTATAATATAAAACTGTTATGGTAACATCATAACTTTATACTCAAAAAGTATTTAAAAATTGTACATTGTATGAGTAAAATTAGTTAAAAGCTTAGGATTAAGGTGCCTTAATATAGGAAGTTGTTTTAAGCAGTTTTGTGAAACAGAAGAAAATGCAAAATGAAAGAGACAAACAGGCCTAACTCAAGTGCAAACTGAGATATCTGGTTGACAGTGATGGATAAAAGTGGTACTTGACAGAAATTACTTAATTAAAATACAGATTAATATGAAAAAGACACAAGAAGTATTTAAGAGACAAAGGTGGTACTTAACAGAAATATTGACAAAGGAGGTACCTACTTAACAGAAATAACTTAATCAAAATACAGATTTACATGTGGGACTTAGAAGCTAAGACTAAAGTAAAAAAAGTAAAAAAAAAGTAAAGAATGTCTTATTTTACCAGGCGAAGTTAGGGCTAAGAAGCCCTCTCTAACACTTAACCTGGGGACCAACGGCTTAAAGGTGACTTCCGAACCACCACCAATGGCCGGGCAGGCGGGCCGCTTGCAAGGACAGGATCGCTCAGCGGTCACCTGTCCAAGCAGCAGCCACGCTCGGCGTTGCTTGATCTGGTTATCTTGCGATAACCGCCGTACCCACTACACTGCGCCATTGGCTAAAGTATTCATCAGTTGTGTAAAATGCTTGACTTTTTAACAGTTTAGTAATGATATTTTTAAAATTTTGGTATGTCATGTTTCTAATAGCTAATGGTAATTTGTTAAACAATTTAAGTTGTTGATATACAAGGCTGTTGATTGTTTTAGAAAGTCATACCGAAGGTGTCGTCAGATTGTTTCTTTGCCTAGTTAGATGATCATGAAAGGAGCTTTGGCAAGAAAATGAGTCTATGCTTTCTTTGACATAAATTAAATTGCTTAAAATATACAAGGACGGCATTGTCAAAATTTCTAACCTTTGAAAACTTGTCTGACAGGATTGTCTGTTGGTAAGGTTATCTAAGATTCTAATGGCTTTTTTCTGCTAAATGAAAACTTTTGAAGCGTGACATGAATTGCCCCAAAAGCGTATTCCATATGTCATTAGTGAATGGAAAAGACCATAATAGGATAGTATAAGAGTGTCTAAGCTAACTGATTGTTTAAGTTTTCTGAGTAGAAACACAACACTTGACAAGTCTTTTGCACAGATTTAGTATATGAGGCTCCCAGCTTAGCTGATTGTCCAGGGTAAAACCCAACAACTTTACACACTCACTTGTGTTGTCCTCAGCAGGAATATCTCTTAGAGAGAAGTAGATTAACTCAGTCTTGTTATCATTTATAACTAGATTATTTAATTGAAACCACATTTTTGCTGAATCAAATGCATTCTTAATTTTTGGTTTAACATTTTCAAAGTTATCATCAGAGCAGATAAGTGTGGTGTCATCTGCGTAAAGTCCCCTAGGAGCTTTATATGGACTAAATAGTTAATCGCCCACTCGGTCCTTCTGAAGGTTATTACACGACACGCCAAACTCCATTGTAAATTAGTGGAGTGCCCCATAGGTCTCCTTCCACAGCCGAGTGGTTGATCCTAGACATAGACAATTAGACAATAGACAATTTTCTTTATTTCACATATTCATAGAGAACAGTACAATGCGTCAATACATGAGATAGTTAAAGAATGTTAATAGTTGAGAGTTACAGGATTTAAAAATTCTTGAATAGAGTAGAAAGGTCTATTCTACAACACGGTCCAAAAGTGTGTTCCCATCATAACTTTTAGAACTTTCTCCGGTTAAATAATATATATATACCTTAATTGTCCCTGAGACTACTAAGAGGTAAGGTGGGATATTTTGCTAGTAGCTTCTGAAACCTTGCACAACCCTGCACACTGTCAAAGTCAGTGCAAAGTTTTTTCCAGGCTATTCTCTTAGCCGTACAGCCCTTGCGGTTGTACAGTGCAAGAGCCTCGCAGCTGTTTGTGTTGGTGCTACACCACACCTCATTGAGCGAATTGACATCGCATCCAACCACCAACTCCAAGCTGCTTCTCCCAACATAATCCACCAGGGCAACCATCTTTCTGGAGGGCCTAGAATCCATATCATCATACCTCACGTATGACGATACAATCAACAAGGTTCGTCCAGTCCCAGCCCCCATCAGCCTGACTGTGGTGAAATCCCTACAACAAAACTCCAGAACAGGAATGTTGTTCACCTTGTTGCTTAGAACAATACAACCCTCTGGCATTGTTAACCTGGGCGCTAATTATTTTGACCCCTGTCATGCAAAGCTCTGATATTTTACCCTTACAAATCCAGGGTTCCTATATCAGGGCAACGTGAAAATCGCTAAAAAGTGTCTGCAGAACAAAAAAAGACTGAGGAATCAAAGAGAGTCAGCACCCGGTGGAATCATAGGAGCTGACTCTACTCCAAGTTGGAAGAGAGGTTGCTCGGGTGGTTCTTCAGCGGAAAAGTCCCTGGTGAAGTCCCGCTTCCTCAACGGAGGGGGGAGTGGGAAATACATGTAGGGAAGTTCTGACGGGACACAAACTTGCTTCAGTTCCCGAGAACTTCTCCGAAAGGCGTTTCTCAGAGCTGCGGGTGTGCATCCTTGACGAGGTTCTCTCAGAAGAGGGTGTGTGTCTGTAGTTCAAGAGGTGCTTTCCTGAAAGGGGAGCTCTCACGATGTTGTGTGGCAATGATGAGACTAGGGGCTGGCTGCGGGACTGGGGGTCATTGGCCCTGTGGTGGGGGGGGGGGGTCTTTGGGGACTATAGAGACCTCATAAGATCTATCAAGGTCTTCCTCAGGGTCGATGGTCCTATGGCCGGGAAGGGACATTGGCAAACAGAATGCTGAAATTTCCGTGTCGGACTGGAAGGTTGTTGGAGATGTCCACATGGGAGGTTCAAGGACAATGTTGATGTTGGTTGATGAGCAGTCTGCAGCGATTCTTAAAGTGAGGAACTGGAGGGTGTTCATTTGTGTAGAGAAGGTCCAGCTGACACAGGTACAAGCTGTGTTCCAGCTGAATTAATTTGGAAACATTGGCTGTCACTTAAGAGTAATTAAAAATAACTCTAGCAATGAGAGGGTTAACTCCTAAAATGTATGAGAAGAATGTGTAGCATATGATTTGGTATAGTGTGGTATATATTATAATAGTCATTCTCTCATCCTATAAAGGTTAAGAGGATGCACAAGAATAATAATGAGATTATGTATGATAATTAAGGAAAATGAGCTTATTGTATATTTTTTAGCCCTCGACCCAGTGTTTTGTTTACTAAGAAAAACTCAGGCTTTTCATAATAGTCCCATTTATATTATTGAACTACACATGGATTCCTTTTTTCATGAGGTTAAAATCAAAGTAGAATGCAGGACCATATACAAGGTGTTCAGTAAAAGTGTTCCAATAGCCAATAACCAACTGATACCTCTCAATTGTGACATGTTTTGTGCTCCCTGCTTGTGCAAGTGTATCTTTAAAGTGGTCATGCTTGCTTATGCGTTGACGGATTTTTTTGAAAAATATAAAGGTGGAATTGGTATAAAAATGACTAAGCAAACCATTAAAGCAAAGTGATAAACATTAAAACGCTCACCTTATAATTTTGATGGAAAATCTCTCATGAAATATCAAAACTTATCACTAGTACTGAAATATTTACTATTAATGGAATATAATTTACTTCCAAAAATATACATATTTTCAGAACTACTGCATACAGATAATAGGACATAGGATTCGATACACCTATTTTACTACATAATTGTGTGTTGAAATAAAATTAATCTGTGAATACTTTCACACCAATAAGATTTTTTTATTTCAAATTTTTTAATTTGTTCAGCATAGTACTGAATTATACGGAAAAAGGAAGACTGCTTAAAATAGCATTAATACTTTTTATTACATTGTCATACTTTTAGCTCGCTACATATTTAAAAAAAGTATACCATTATACTATGCATCAATGAATTTAAACAATACAATAAACATTTAAACAATACTGCTTGACAAAAAAGGTAGATGTTTATAATTTTAAATTATATTAACTTATTATTCAAAACCTGCTTGAGTAAATAACTGGTTGTATATTTGAAAAGTAATTAGAATTGAAAATCCATATGGATTATAATATAAGCAAGTTGTATCAAAGATGGTTTAGGTTGCTTAAATAATCACTGCCAAACTCACTAACAGCTTTCAGGTTGCGAACATTTAAAAAATCAATATATGAAGATATATTATCCCTTGACCACAAGATCAAGTTACAACAAATTGTAATTAAAATTAAAAGCTGATAATTCCATTTTATTACTTCTGTACTTTTGAGAAATTAGCTTAAACTTTAGCCCAAATTAATGATAACTGGTTAAAAATAAATAAAATGACATATTACAACCAAGAGTGATTAAAATTATCTTGACTACCCAATAACTTAAAACTAGAAGTATATCTTTCAAATGTTTTTTTTTTTTTTTTTTTGATGAAACTGTTCTTGTAAAATAGTATTCTGTATACTGTTCTTGTCATGTAATTTTGCCACCATAATACATGACAAGAAACCATACAGCATAATCTGTTACTCCTCACAACACAATGACTGGAAATCAAAGCTCTTCAAATTCATGGAAACGGTAAATGACTGCATAAAATTTCCAATACTTTTCACCATCAGCATAAACGAACTGTGGCACCCAATAATGCCAAATAAAGCCAGCACAGAAGAAATACTACAAGTTGTACTTCAATTCAATAGTAATGCCTACCTGCACAGATATAGATTCTATACAAGTGACAAAAAATAAAGAAAACCATTGACTCCATACTAGATACCTGCTTTAAACACCAACTCAGCCTTTCAAGAATAGCCAGCGAAAATGACCCAACCATATACAGCACATGGAGAAGAAGAGGCGCAAACTTCAACAATGACAAATTGCCTGCGACTACAAATACTACAGCTAAAGATCAAAATCTAGAAATTACTGAATCACAATTCCTTCATTAAAGCAGCAATGGAGGAACAAAAAAATGCCTGGAGACAAGCAGAAGGGGTCTTACTAAAATCCTTTGCTGAATTCTATAAGGCCGACTCCTTGAACAAAGGCCCCCTCTCTCTCTCTCAATACAAGCGCTAGAAACAAAGATCGCAGCGTCAAAAATAGCTTATGACGTAATTGACCTCAGTACCAGTCAACCTCTGCTGCGCCTAAACCCAACAAAACAGTACTGCTACGGCTTTGACAGCACTCGATTTATTAAACTAACTTACAACAACTCAAAATACACAGTCGATGCCAACACAAGGCCAGCAAACAAAATAATTCTGGTATCAGGAGAAACCGAGGTGATGAATCAGTTGGCGCTCTATGGTGGCATAAAAAATGTTGACATAGACAAGAACACTGACATAAAACTCCAACTTGTCCAAGGCGTGCCCGGATGTGGCAAAACAACGTTTATTATAAACAACCACTCAAAAAATGACCTGGTCCTTTTCCCAACCAGGGAAGGAGCAAATGACTTTAGAAATCGGCTAAAATTAAAACAAAATACCCAACCACACAATAATAAGCATATCAAAGACTCATGCAGAACAGTGCACTCCTTCATAATAAATCTAACAGACCACATAAAAAAGGAGGAAGATACAACAGGGTAATTATAGATGAAGCCTTAATGCTCCATGCTGGAGAAATCCTCTTTGCTTGTGCGATTGCCGGAGTAAAAGAGGCACTACTGGTGGGAGATAAACAACAAATACCTTTCATAAACAGGACAAACTACAACATGACATACTATGACATCACAAGAGTGGCTGAGGTGACACAAGTCCTAAGTTTCTCATATAGATGTACTAACAGTGTCACCACCCTCTTAGCATCTTATTATGAACAAGGAATGGTAACTTGCAACCCTGTGAAAAACGAGACAAGCCTAAAGTACCTGGAAGACATAAAAGAGCTGCAATTGGACAAAGACCTTTATAAAGTCCTTGTATTCAAACAGGCTGAAAAACGAGCACTTAATAACCTAGGCTTTAGTGTGTCAACAGTGCATGAATTTCAAGGCAAACTAGCAGGGCATGTAGCAGTCATACGAACATCAAGGAAAAAAGAAGACATATATGACTCCCTACCACACTGTATTGTTGCCATCTCCAGACACACTCAATCTTTCACCTATTTCACCCCCACTGGAGATGACACACTGAGCAAGTGGATAAGACTGATGAACTCGCACGCAAGCCGGGACCTAGCTGACCATTTTCAACCTCCACACACGGAAAACACCTCAAAACCGCAACAAGCAGAATTGAAAAACTCACCCCCAAACCTTGTTGATACAGAACCCTCTCAGACTCCCCTCACCCCCTTTGACATAGAGAAAGGAAAACACCTCACCAACCATGAACCTGAAGGAACCAGAAGAGTCCCACTCAAAAGTCTGCAACACCACCCTTCCGCCACATCCGACATCGCCATTCCAAACAAACAGCTCAAACAACATAATAGTATTACCTGAAATACACAAATACGATGATGGAAGCGAACCAGAGCTTCCAGTCTTCTTGAAAAGGAAGTTTCCTGTAAGGGAGATGAAAACCCAAGTAGAGGATCCCAATGAAATAGAAATACCTGAATATCACAATCAAGCCTCCCCAGAACCAGATCATTTATTAGAACTTAAAGACCACTCGGATAAATCCTCAGAGACTGGAAATATTACAAATGATAAGGACACTAAACAGAGACACGCAACCCTGCAAATTAACCCAAACAAAACCTCTTTATTAGATTGCACTCGAAGGACAAGGGACAAAGAAAAAACCATTTTTGTAACAAGGACGTTCATAAACTCCGAAAGGAAAAGAAAATAGCAACATGTACAGAACTAACAACCCACAAAGACACAGAACTCAACATCAAGGAAAATTTAGCACCTTATACAAAACACAAAATTAAAATCATGCACCAAAATGTAAATTGGCTATCCAACAAAATTGACAGACTTACTCATTTCATAAGCGAGGAAAACCCGGACCTTATAATAGTGACAGAACACGGCTTGACCAAAGAAAACCTGGAAAACACCCGCATTGATGGCTATACACTTATAGGTGGCTTTGCCAGGAAAAACCATATCAAAGGAGGGGTGGCAGGATACATAAAAGATGACCTCAAACAGCACACTAATCTCATATGCACAATTGGGATGAGAGCGAGCTTATTTGCGAGACAGCTCTCTTCGAGATAAAAACAAAGAAAACAAGCCTACGAATACTCGGAGTCTACAGACCTCCCAACGCAAACTTAGACCAAGGTATTGACATACTTACAGAACAACTCGACAGATCTCTAGACTCACACAAAAAGATCGTGCTTGTAGGAGACATCAATGTGGACAGCCTGACTGAAAGCAATGACAAATCCAAACTCGAAGAGCTCCTAACATCTTATCAGATAACAAGAATGAACCTACCACCCACACGTATCACCAGAGATACCTCTAAATCAATAGACTGGATATGCACTAACATTGACCAACAATTGATAAACACATCGGTTATCTCATCTGGACTTTCTGACCATACAGCCCAATCAGCCACAATAATCACATCAAAAATAAAAGAAAACTTCAAAGAAAGAAAAAGAATTTTCAGCAAGAAAACAATAGAACTTTTCAAATCCAGACTGCAAACCCAAAACTGGGTCATTCTCCATGCTCAAGAGGACATAAATGACTTGTATGACACCTTCCACACTATCACAAAATCTATTCTAAATGAAACCTGCCCATTAAAAACCTGCACAACCAGACATAACAAAGGCTTAAGGCAGTGCTGGAACACGGAATGTGCCAAATTAAAAAGTGAATACATAAAAGCTTTGGAAAAGGAACAATGCACAGGAAGAGCCGAAGACAAAATGGAGACGGCTGCAAGGAAAAAGAGTTACGACACTAAACTAAAATCGCTATGTAAAGAACATACAGCAGAATATATAAACAAAGCTGACAACAGGTCCAGAGCGTTATGGCAAGTGGTAAATAACCAGCGTAAGGCTAAAACTGACAACAACACAGAATTGCTCCTCCTCATGGACAACACCATTATAACACAACCAGCAGAAGTGGCAAACTGTTTCAACACATTTTTCTCAACTGTGGCACACAGAACACTCCAAAACTCTGATCTTAATCCGAACCCAGACCCAGATGACTATGAACTACCTCCACCTATAAAGCACAACTTACACTTCAAACCAGCAACAACTAATGAAATCTTAAAAATCATAGACTCCCTAAAACCAAAAACCTCATCTGGAGCAGATCACATATCAGCTAAACTTGTAAAAACGAACTGTGCTGAAACAATCATTGCTCCTCTTGTTGATGTTAACTAATAAATCTCTTTCACAAGGAATTTTCCCCAACCAATTAAAAATAGCTAAAGTCTACCCAAAGTACAAAACCGGACCACATAATGACACAAACAGCTATCGACCTATTTCACTCATTTCTACTTTTTCAAACATTTTAGAAAAAGTGGTCTTACACAGACTCCTAAACTACCTTGAGGAAAACAAACTTCTTACTTACCAACAACATGGATTCCTAAAGGGCAGATCAACATCCACAGCCTTAATACAATTCATAGAATACATTATAGATCAACTGGAAGAAGGCTGCACAGCAACCTGCCTCTTCCTAGACTTCAGTAAGGCTTTTGATTGCCTAAATCACGAACAACTACTCCAAAAACTAGGAAACCTTGGTATAAGAGGAAAAGCTCAAAGCTGGTTCCGTAGCTACCTGACTGATAGAAAGATGTTTGTGGAAGTAAATTACACTGAAAACAACATACTACAGAAATGTCAATCAAAAACCACTGACACACAAAGGGGCGTACCACAAGGATCGGTTCTGGGGCCAGTCTTGTTCCTCCTACTCACAAATGACATGCCCAACTGGCTAGGAGACATCTGTCATACCGGTCATGTATGCAGACGACACAGCACTAACAATAGCAAAATAAATCAATAGCAATACTCCAGAGAAACACAACTGCCACTTTCAATAAAAACTAACTATTCTGTACCAGAAATGACCTTGTCTTAAATAATAAAAAAACAGTTCAGATGACCTTCAGCAATCTACGCAGAGACCTTAACTTGACGCTCCCAGACCTAGAAATAAAAAACACCACCAGACACCTTGGTATCATAATTGATGATCATGGAAGCCACAAATAGATCAACTGTGCAAAAAAACTATCTGCAGGAAACTATGTTATACGTAGAATAAAACAAATAAGTGGCACAGACACGGCCAAGGTAGCTTACTTTGCTCTCTTCGAATCACACCTGAGATATGGCATTGCCACTTGGGGAGGAACATCCAAAACCAACCTTGAGAGAGTTCTGATCAACCAGAAGAGGGCAATTAGATGCCTCGCAGGCCTTAACTACCGTGACAGCTGCCGAGAACACTTCAAAAATTTTTAAATATTGACAGTCGTATCACTCTACATAAGAGAAGTAATCTTCCACACTGTAAAAACATCACAGCCAAGACACTCAGATCTGCACCAGCACAACACTAGACATGCCTCGGACTTCGCATTGCTCCCACACCATCTGAGCCTATACAAGAAGAAACCATCCTATAAAGGAGCCGCCTACTTCAACCACCTTCCAGAGCACTTAAAGAACCAACCACCTCACCGCTTCAAGAAACAACTGACTCTGTGGCTCCAAGAGAGACCTTTTTACACAGAAGAAGAATTTACAAACAGCTAAAAATTGTTACCTTATATAACTGACGCTATGTACTGTTCTCAAAGAACATGTCAATAAAGTATATTGTCTATTGTCTATTTTCTATAGTAAAATGACAAATGTTAGCAATAATCCTGTTAACTCTACAATAGAACTAATAAAACAGCTAATTTACGTTAGGCAGAACAACACTGAATATGGACTTAAAACCAAATAAATAACTAACCCTGTTGTCTGGTTATATAATGTTCTATTATTATACTGCTTTTATATACAGTAAAAGAGAAAGTTAAAAATGAATTCAAAACTATTATGCTTACATGGATTTTTTGAGGTTAGGATAAAATTAAAATGTGAAGCTATTCGTAAAAAATAAGAACTTGTAATATTACTTCTAAGATAATTAATTTACTTTAGGTAGTTGCCACCAAATGATTGAGTTATATTTTTAAACAATACTGATGAAAATGTATTATGTAGTTTACACTTCACAAAGTTCAAACCCACTGTAGGTGTTGTTTCTAGGAAGTAGCAGTACAACCTTAACTTATTTAATCAAGAAATTTTCTAAAAGGCCCACAAGTATTTACAGGAAGCTACGATACAACAGGCTTAAAGTGAGTATTGTTCCATAGTAAACTGACAAATAATGTTTCATCTGAATCAACAGCTACTTTTTTCTGACAATACTTACTATATATGTACAAATTAATATATTACAAATTTTAAAATCAGCTCTCATTTTATGGTGTAGTAGATATTGATGGAAGATGTTTTGGGTTCTAATTCCTAGGAGCACCTAACAAATGTCAGCACATAATATACAAAATCTTAATATAAAGATTTTAAAACAGTTTTAATAATTTCTTGATTCCGGTAATGCAACAGTAAAACAATTTAGACATACGTTATTTAAGACTGTTATGAAACTTATAATTTAGGAAAAGTACATATGAAATCTATACTAATACAATAAATAAAATGTTTGAGGTTTATATTTTTTAACCTTCCAATCACACGCCTTGATGGTCACTTGTGGCAGGCCCGGGGTTTGTGCATAAAACGATTTCCCATTTTCCCCGCTACAATATTAGTTACCAAAGAGTTCAAGTAGTCAGTTTGGGCTGAGCTGCAGTCGCATAAACATGGCCACCTCTATTGATTCTCCTGCCAAGTGTAAATTGAGGAGTTTTATTCGATCTCTGTAAGCAGTAGGGAACAGTGCAGCAGATATCCATTGAAGAATGTGCCGTGTTAATGAGGTAAACATTACGAGTGATGGTGTTTATTGTAAGTTGCATATAAAGTTTAAAGACAACACCTATAGTTTTCTACACCACTCACTTACAACACCATATTCCATAACTTTTTGTTTTGTATAGTATGTGTGTTGTACTACACTTAAGTACAATACTGTAATCCATAATTTTTGTCTCTGTAATCACACCACATTCTCCAATGGAATCTGTTGCACTATTCCCTACTGCTTGCAGAGATAGAATAAAACTCCTCAATTTACACTTGGTGGGAGAATCAACAGAGGTGGCCATATTTATGCAACTGCAGCTCAGCCCAAAATAGCTACTTAGACTCGGCAGTGACAAATGATGTAGCGGGGAATATGCGGGATCAACTACTGCCTACAAAGCGTACCTACCATTTGTCTGGCCTGGGAAAACTACAGTATTGTTCACTAATCAAAACCTAATAGTCCAAATAGACCTCACAAATAAAAAATTGTAAAAAAATCATGCAACAGCTTTAAAACTTAATGTAATACTATATTTATGTACCATTTTTAAGTCTTGTAGATAAACTAAGGCTACTACAGTGTATAGAGTACAATATGAAACATGTCTGTATGAAAATGTAATTTTTTGGAAGAAGAGTTCACTTGTTTCTCTATAATGGTTGGCTATCTATAGTATGAGAAATAATTGTAGATAATATTATCTTTCTTACCTGCTTTCTAAAAAGTTAATTGTTCTACTGCACAAATAATTGCTGGATGTGTTTTTCATTTGAAGAAGCAGTTGTTTACAACTCTGTTTTTATTTAGTTTGCTTACCATTTTAAGCTTTAAAAATCCTATATTGAGTTTGAAAAAGTTATTTTTGTGGTGAAAACATAAATGAAATGAAATTGGACTGTTTCCTGATCAGCAAAACTCTATTGTACTACAATAGTTTTGATACAAGTGTCTGTATATGTGATATACCTGAATCATGAATGGCAAGGGATTCTCTGGATCCACTTATGTCATTTCAACATTTTTACTAGAAAACTTTCTGTGTATCTTAGTTAAAGTGTTGCATGTTGCCTTTTTTTATTACATATTTCAATTGATTAAAGTTGCGCATCATGATCGGAGAGCTCAGTGATTATACCTTCTATTATCAATGACTTCCCTGGTATATTAGTAACATTATCAATTGCACTTTCACAATTCTGAGTAACTCTAGTCGGAACATTCACTAGATATTGCATGTTGTGTTGCCTTAAAATATTACATAATCTATCGTGACTTTTACAACATTGCAATACATTTATGTTAACATCACCTGCCAAAATAACATGGTCATAAGTTTCAGTTAAATCGTTAAAACAGTATCAAGTTTATCTAAGAAGAGACCATCATAAAATAATCCTGGTGTTCTATACAACCCAACCAGTACAAAAGAAAAATCAAAAACTCAGCAGGAAACAATACAGCAAACTCTTTATCTACACATAGGCTATTAATTCTAAGTATAACAACTCTCTTAATTTGGTAAGAATTACTCCCCAAAATCATAACTCCACCACCACCACATGTTTGACGTCAATAGTTATTTATAACAGAGTAGTTATTCATTTTAACAAATTTAATTTCATCAAGTTTTAGTTTATGTTCACTAAGTACTAGTATGTCTGGTTTCAACTCTTCAAGGCCTATTTCCAAAGGTAATTTCCTAGATAAAAAATGTTGAATATTTTGATGTAGAATTTGTATTTTAGGATTTGTATTTATGTTTCTTTTATGTAGTGTGGAGGAGCCATTTACAGTATTTATTTTATCTTTTTGGTATACCTTCTTGAATGGTGGAGATTGATCTAGGACTGCTAAAAAAGATAAGTCTTTGTTTTGATGGTGTGGATTATGTGGTGTTATTGAGTGTATTGATTGTGCTAATGATGTTTGTGTAGACCTGTTGAGTTGTGAAGATGCAACAAGTAAAGAACCTTGACATCCAGGAGCCAATACCCCACTCACCCCCTCACTTATCATGGTTATCATGAAATTGACCTTTTTACTTTCATCCACACACACTTGTTTTGGGTGTTGCTAGAAGTGAAGTTACATCTTGGGTTGAAGTATGCAAGAAGAATACACGTCCACTCCTCGAGGCCTGCGGAGTCGACCAACCCCTTCACATTGGGGAGGGTGGATCCTGAGAGCTTGCTTCCACTTTACTACTTAAAGTTTTGGACAAAAAGTGTGATAAAGTTCAATGTAGATAGTCTGTAGCACCTCGAAAACGCTTCAGAAATTCTCCATGTGTCAGTCCTCTCCTGAGCCTTCTCTGGGATTTTTGCTCATACAATACTATTGTAACCGCAGTTCCAGTAGCCAATTGAAACTTTGAAAGATTGGAAAGAAGTGTTTCATCTCGAACAGCTCCCATTGGTGAACAAATGAGATGTTTAAATCCTCTACTCTCAAAATCCAAAGTCAACTGATGAAATGCTGAGTCATAATCAATATTCCTAGGTTTGCTTTAATACTTAGGTTTAGTGATGAGGCTGTAAACTCCAGCACCACGTTTGTGTTTCTGGTAAGTTAGATGTGAACCGACACAGTTTTTATCAGAAGGCTTTCCACACTCTTGTTTGAATATCACTGCCACCCCTACTGTCATGTGACGGTCATCGGCTGAGATGGAGTGAGCAAAAGTCACTGTTGGGTCCTCTTTATGCTTTATAATAATTTCTTTCATATTTGCTTCAATTATTTGGAAAGGTTTTTCCTCCTTTGATATTTGACAATTTATTGATGGTTGATTTATTTACATTGTGAACTTTATACTGCAAGTAATTGTCATAAGTTTTGAAACCAGTTTGTTTGGTAATGTCATACGAATTTATTTCTTTATATATTCTGTTAACTATCAGTTGCTTTCCTAAGAAGTTTATGTGGATGCCATCTCTATTAAAACATTTGTCAGATAAAGCTGTCATATCCACAAATGAAACATTTTTCATTATTCTGGATCGTTCAAAGTAGTGCAAATTCAAATTCATGATTTCCTCGTTTATTTTATGGGATAGAGGTAGATCTCGTCTAAAGGGTCCACCACAACACATTATCACTTAACAATGCTTGAAAGAGAGCAAGATTGATTTTAAATTTGCATAAATAACTTGAATGCTTTCACTGTAAGCATCATTTGCACCTCCCATAATAACCACAAATTTTTCTGGTGCAAAATTCATATTTCTCGTATGATCCATTATGTACATGAATTTAGCCCCAGGTTTTACTAACTCCTGTACTTTAAAGTTTATTCCCAAATTATCTTGAATGTTTTCTACCAAATACCTATCATGGCTATCATTAACTATAGTAACGCGATGAGATGGAGTTTGTGAAATGTTCTGTCCAAGATTGGTCTGTTCAGTCTGAATAGCTTTTTCACAAAACATTTCAGAATTTGATTGGCTCTGAGAGGTTTTTATATACAATTCATCTTCTCCAGAATTTAATATTGTCATCATTATTATTATAAATTGACTGGTGAACAAATGACAGCATAATATTTTTAAGGGTTAAAATTCCACTTTTTATTATGTAAGCAACTTAGGATCGTTTTATGGCACAGTCACTTTCAGAAAATGTTGTGAAAATGTCACTAGGACCGTTAACTGTGATTAAGTCTGTTGTTAATGATATTTTAAAATAATAAGCAAGTTTCTGAGACACCAGCTTAGCAATTTCAGCGCTACCACTGCTTCTCATAGAGTCATAGTAGTAATATTAGTGTGCCACTTTTTCATATACAAGTAGACTCCAGTGTGAGCCAGATACTGACATAACTATCGTGCTCCTTACTGTCATATTTGGCATTATTTATAGGGATGAATAGTATATCCCTTTCTTGTAAGACTAGGGGATCCAGTAGAAAAGATATGTCCTTCTGTTCTTTTATTGCCTCAACTACCGTTGGATTCATCAATAAAACTCTTTATTCCCTATAACTTTAATGGTTAGTAAGTTACCTGGAAATAAGTATTTATAGTGTTATCTGTTAACTAGTTAGGGCCTAAAATATCAAGCTTTAAATCTGCTGACTTTACCTGATCTTTAAACAATCATTTTCTTTTTGCAAAGCATCATATTTTAACTGTAAGTCTGAGAAGGTAGTTTCAGATTTACTATTGACATTTTCTACAATCCCATCTTGGATTCTGTTATTTTTTAATAACAGTAGGGGTGATGTAGCCTGTTGGACTATATTTTTTCTGTTTTTTTACTAGCAGATTTCAAGTTCCTAACTTTATCCTGAAATGAGGAATTTTTTGAAGATTCTACTTGAATTTTAGTTTTTAACTGCGCCCTTGTTTTAATGAATGGGCTATTTCCTATACTGTCCGTGATTAAAGGATTCTTTCGAAAAACAGTTGTCTTAAGGACATTCCTATCTCTTAATACACACACATCCAAAAAGGGAAGCTTGTTTTGGACTTCCACTTCCATTATGGTGCGGATGGAAGGAGAAATACTATTAATGTGATTCAAAAAATTATTTAATTCAATGTCCCCATGAGAGAAAATAACAAAGGTATCATCCACATATCTCCACCAAATCTTCGGTTTGAACTGAGCTGAAGCCAAAGCTTTTTGCTCAAATTCCTCCATAAAGATATTGGCGAAAATAGGAGACAGTGGAGAACCTATTGCCATCCCCTCATCTTGACGGTAAATTTTACCCTCTGACTCAAAATAATTGCATTGAGTGCATAGTTCTAAAAGTTCCATAATTACTGGCATGGGAAGTTTAGTTCTATCCTTTAATGTTTGGTCTTATTTGAGACATGATTTAATAATTCCGAGAGTTTCTGAAACTGGTACGTTTGTAAATAGACTTTCATTGTCAAAACTTACTGGTTTTTCAGTTTCAATTAACTTCAGGGATTTTTGATAAAAGAGCAAGTTTTTCCTACCAATGGCGTTATGATGTCCAAGAGGACTTTAGACCATTCCCTGCAAGGTGAATCACAAGAACTAATGATGGGCCGGAGAGGGATAGTAGGTTTGTGGATTTTGGGAAGGCTCGGCCATTGCCATTGGCTAGAGCCCTCTGGTCAGTCGTAGGTGGTTAGTAGACGAATGTAGACGTATTGTGACCTGTATTCTGTAGTTCAGTTTCAATGATTAGTGTTGGGTATAGTTTTTTTATTAAGTGCATGTTTTTAGAGTTAGTGAAGTTGACAAAAAACATGGTGGTTGTGATTCCTGACTTAAGCGTGACACAACGCTTTGGTATGATTTGTTTATTTTAACCTAGTTTGTAAGTATGTATTAGGTTAGTTCTTTACCTGAAGAAGAGATCAGATTGCAGATCTCGAAACGTAGTGTTACTGATTTGTTTCACTGAACAATGGCAAATGTCCGGAAAAATCCTGTTTTTACTTATTTATTTATTATTATTATTTTACTATCAAAATATAATTTGAAATATTAGAACTAAAAATGAAAAATAGATAAAAAAATCAAGAGTAGCAAAAAGAAAAGACTCATATATGGAATTAAGCTTGATACATCTGGCACACCAGTCTTAAACTTGATACATCTGAAACGCTACATACAGAGTAAAAAGCATGGAGTGCATTTTACTACATTTCATAAGTCTCCTCTCAAAGATAATTACCGATAGAATGATTGTAATATTTAATATATCAAGCACCCCACGCTTTTTACTCTGAATTAATTTATTCTGTTAATAACTTAAGTTTTATTATAATTTTATTTTGAGGTGATTGACTATGAATGATTGTTTTGCCTTCTACTACCATAATATAAACTCTTTGTAATTAAAAATTATTTTCTATTTTTTAGTTTGGTTAGCTATAAAAGTGTGTGTTTTTTTAGTTTTTTAACCTATTATTTATATTTAATAAATGCTGTAATAAATAATGTTCAGTTTTGTATGCCTGTGTTTTTTTATAGACATAGATTTATTGCATCACTTAAGACAATAATGTAAGTAGCAAGATTTTATACTACAATGCTATCATTAATTGGAATAATAGGGTTTAATCTTCTTACAGCATTATACAGAAATCAGAAACTCTTTATAACAATATCTTTGAGAAATGTATAGCATCAATTTACAATAATTTCATGTCTCTAATATTTGCAACAATATGTATGCACAAGAGTACATATAGTTTTTTATAAAGTTAAAATGCAAGGTTTCTTTTTTTTTAATCTTCCCAATGCAGGTATTCTTCCAGTGTGTAGAAGGGTTTTGAAATCAGCCATTCAGTCAGTGATTTTTTTAGTTCCTTTCCTGTGCGAACCTTCATTTCTGCCGGTAGTAGGTTGAACAGATTTTGGCCTGCATGTGGTGGTTTCTTTTGGTACAGCGTGAGATGGTGTGGTGGTAGATGGTAGTCTGCAGCATGTATGGTGTGGTAGTCATAGAGGTTGGCTGCTTGAGTTAAGTTTTTTCCCATGAACATGTAACATAACTTCCTGGATATAGAGGGATATCACGGTCATAATTCTGAAGTCTGTAAAAGATCCTCTGCAGGTGTCTCTTGGTCCCAGACAATTTAGGATCCTCATCGCTTGCTTCTGAAGACGCAGAATTCTTTGTAGGTACCCTTGAGATGTTCCTACCCAGATAGCTATGCCATATTGTATGTGTGTTTCAAATACGGCAAAGTATGTTGTTGATTTTGTTGTTGCAGTGTTGCTGATGGCTGTTATTCATTTTAAGATGTAAAGGCTTGTATTCAATTTCTTACACAGGACGTCAACATGATATGTCCATGACATATTTTCATCAACAGTCACTCCTAGAAATTTGGCCTGTGGTTTCACTTCAACTTCTGAAAGAGTTGGGGCTTGGTTTCGTCTTCTGCCAAATCCTAACTATTTTGTCTTTGATGTATTAACTACTAGGTCATTTGTGTGGCAGTATTGGTAAGCCATATTCAGTGATATATATGAGCTCACTGCCAGTTGATCAGCAGAATTCCCTGAAGACAGGAGGATGGTGTCATCTGCATACATAAGCGTATGACAGATAAACATGAACAAGATAAACATCACAGAGCCAAGGACAGACCCTTGAGGGACACCTCTGGTTATGGCAAGTGGCTTGGACCTTATAGTATAAGTTAGTCCCCTTTCTGTATGTTTGACTTTGATCAATTGGCTGCGTTCTTCAGGGTAGCTCCTAAACCAGTTTAGAGCAGGCCTTCTGATATCCAGGTTGTCAAGATTGTTTAAAATTAAATTATGGCCAAGGCAATCAAATGCCTTACTAAAATCAAGCATAATACTTGTAACTAGTTCTCCTTTCTCAAGGTGGTCAATTACATACTCGGCAAGTTCAATTATTGCAGTAGTAGTTGATCGTCCCTTTAAGAAGCCATGTTGTCTTGTCGTCAGTAACTTATGTAGTTCACAATGGTCCATCAATCTCTTAAGTACAACTCGTTTAATTACTTTGGAGAACATTGAGATGAGTGAGATTGGTCTATAGTCACTGGCTTACTTTGGACTTACAATATACTTTGGCTAGTTTTAAGGCCATTGGGCCATTTTCCTGATCTTAGCGACATGTTGGTTATGAAAATTAGAGGTGATATAAGAGTTTTACAGCATTGTTGTAATAACTTGGATGAGACTCCATCCACTCCTGACGAGGTTTTGGGCTCAAAATTAGCTCTTGATTATACTTTGAATTTCTTCTGTGTCAGTGTCTGGCAGATGTGTGAGATGGCTTTTCATAGGCTGTACTTGTATGTTGTTGGCTATTTTTATGTGATGTGTGTTGTTGGCAAGTGTCTTATCTGCTATGTTAGTGAAGAAATGGTTGAAGTTTTCTGCCACTTCCCTTGGGTTGCTTATTTCCCTGTTATTCACTTCCAGATTTAGCTGAGTTTTCTGGTGTATATTATTTTGTCTTCCAGAATTTATTATATGCCACACAGCCTTATATTTATTATTAGATTTGTTGATGTAATCTGCTGACGCCTGCTGTCTTAGCATTTTCAGTCGGAGATCATAGTCCTTTTTAGCTTTGACTGTTTTTGCCTAATCCTGATCAGTGCCTATGAGCTGATGTTTATTCAGACATTTGAGATATTCTGCCTTAAGATCAAGGCCTTTGTCTATAAAAGTCTTTTGTTTTGACTTAGGCTTTGGTTTTGTCCTCACCATGGGGCAAGCAGCATCCGTGCCCATTGTCAGTGTTGCTAAGAAGGTATTATACCCATATGTATCATCAACATTTTGGGATTCATATAAGTCATTCCAATCTTTATTTTCATACTTGAATGCCTTAAATGTATTAGTGTTTTCTTTATTGAATTGTCGTTGAATAGAACTCGTAGAGGGAATGTCATGCATTTTAAATTGTACTGTGCTCAATTGGGCTGTGTGATCTGATATGCCTCCTTCAATTACTGATGTTTTTAATTTGTAATTTTTTTAATTTGTGCATACACAGTCAATGGAAGTACTGGACTGGGGAGTTACCCTTGTGGGAGAAAGAGTCAGTCTAAGCAGGTTGTGTCTCCTTAATGTTTCATCTTGAATACGGTTGTCCCGGTCATGTTGTTTTAAAATATCCACATTTACATCGTCCATCATAAATTAGGGGATGATTTTCTGCTCTTGTATCTTCCAGTACATTCGATATTATATCCAGAGCATCAATAAAATTTCCACTAAGTGGTCTGTAGATGCCTACAACATAAAGGTGTTCTTTACCTTGAGAAATTTTTACCATTGCCATTTCGCAGGTTAGTTCCATGCAGTGGTGTGCGATGTCCATTTTCTCAATTTTCCCTCCATATTCTTCTGTCACATAAATGGCCACTCCTCCTTTTCTATGTACCGTCCAGCTAAAATCAGTCTTAAATACATATTAATACTTTGTTCGGTTTTTGCCCCAATTTATTGCTGTGCTTTGGAATATTCTTGATTTGTAGCGCTTCTTTGTGTACTGGCTTCGCTCTAAAAAATTAGTGCTTGCTAAAAAATTATACTTATTGAAGACTGCCCTTTGCAGTTGTAGTTTCCCTGTACAATTTTGTATGTATTTTTTTATTATTTTAATATACTTATAATAATTATCCAAAACTGTATTTAATGACGAATTTAGTTTGAAAATAAAGTATAATTGTTTATGATTCTTTAACAAATATTTACCTAAACTTATGTTAGTTTCTTTGTACATAATGTAAGTTACGTTTACAAATTCTCGTTATATAACACAATTATTATACATAATATTTTTGAGAAAGAATTATCATGATGAAGTAAAGTTCAGAAGTAAGATAATGACATGTCAGTATATATTATATTTTGTTATTGACAATAGAAAGACTGGCGTATGAGTTGCTCAGACTTATGTTGTAGTTAGTACTAACACGCATACAGTATATTCTGTTTAGAACATTGATTGAGAAATCATGTACCCATTAATAATACATCATACATTGTAGAATAAGTGATGTCTGTTGCCACTTTCATTAGAATAGTGTAAAATACCTCACATCTGTTATGTAAAAGAAAGATGGCCTTAGGGTAAAATAAATGTAAATCAAGGAATCAGTGCTTGAAATACATGTTGTTTTACTGTTATTTTTAATGGATGGTTTCTAACAATAAAAAGATTTTTTGCAGTTTGTAAAGTATATAGCTTTGGTTTGTTTTAGTAAATATATATCAAGGAATAATTTTATTTCCTGGTGTGTGAATCATCATAATCTTTGAAAATTAAGTGATTAAAAAAATTAAGTGATAAGAATAAATCCTGCCCTATGGCCTTTTAGACAGTGGTGTGACCAGGATATTTGTCCGGTGCCTGTTGACCTTTTGACAGCTATTCATTTTGTTACTTTTTATCTCCCCTTCAACGTAACATAATGAGAGGCATGGGATCTGAATATAATGAATAAAGAGCATAAAGTGAGACATGGCAGAGAGATATCTGAAAAACTGTATTCTGTAATGAATTCTAAACATTTTAAACCATTCAACTGTTTCATTAGTTTTTTCAACCAGTGCTACTCTAAAGGTGCCAATGGCGCAGTGTAGCGGTTACGGCGTTTATCACAAGATAACCAAATCAAGTAAAATCAACCGGGGCAGCTTCTGCGATGGCTGACCGCTGATAATTCCTGTCCTTGCAAGCAGCTCGCCTGCCCGGCCGTTGATTGGTGGTTCGGAGTTCACTTTTAAGCCGTTGGTCCCCAGGTTAAATTTTAGGGGGGCTTCCCTACCTTTGCCTGCTAAAATGACATTATTTACATTTTCATGGCATCTTCTAAATCTTGTGATTTTTTTGTAGGCCCATATCTTCTATGAAAAACTTGCAGTTTGATTGAAGAAAAAGAATTTTTTAAAGTTCATTTCTGGTGCTTCCAGTAAATTGTGAATTTGCAGAAAATAAAAAAATGTTGTATTACTTTGCTTCATTTCCGAGGACCAAGTTTATATTTCTTGGAAAATCCCACTCTAGCATTGCTCTATTTAATTCTTCTGATAAAGAAATGGCTTCGTCTTTAGCTTTATCTCCTGATAGGCTCTTTTTAATTCTTGTTTTTCTTCTCTTCTCTAAGAGTACCTCTAACTTTTTACAAGTAGCTTTTTTATAAGTACAAGGACTTTAATAAAGTAGCAAACAAGATTTTTTTATATGTGCTCAAGGAAATCTGGAAGTTTTATAAAAAGAGACAAAGTTAATCTTTGTAATACTACTTTTGTGCAGGTTTACAGTTCAGGCTATGAGAGTTGTAGTAGCATACACAAATTTTATAACAATGACATAAGACAGCGGCACAATTTACTGTTACATGCGTACCTAGTGTTAAATTTTACTTTATGTTGATATATATATATTACAAGCTTTGTTGAAATTGAACTAAAATTTTCCAAAATAGATACAGTTTAATTTAAAACTAACAAAACTTGTTTTTTGCTTAAACTAAAATAATTTGTCTTTAACTTGATAAAATGAAGGGACAGAAATGATTATATGTATGCTAGAATAAAGTAAGGTATTAAATTTGACAACTAGATTATACTAAACTATAGCAGAAATGCTATGAATCAAAAGTAGCAATAACGTATTTCAGATGTTTTACTTTAGATTATTTCGATTGCATGAGATCCTAGTGATATGACAGTAGTCGAAGCAAATAAAGTCTGAATTGGTTGTCAAAACAAACACTTTATGAGTCTTCTTATCTGGTTTTATTATTGAATTCAATTAAGGTTTTCTAATGTTAAGGATTCATATTTACGTTCATAGAGCCATTTATTTGGTTGTCATGTCTTATATAATTTGAGTTTGGGGGTCTTTATTGATGTGATAATGGTACGAGTTTTACAGTAATAACGATTGGTGGGAGAATAAACATTAACTGATTTATGGTCCAAGTAATGAAATTAGCATTGTTCATTTGGTTATGATAATCATGTTCAACAAATGATCAATGAACAAGTGTGTTGACTTCAAACACTTATTGAGATAAAACCCATAAAGTTTTTATTACACCAATCTTGCTGGTGGCGTGCGTTGATATAACATACAACTTGACCATATATACAATTGGTTTTTTTGTAATTTCTGAATCCCCTGATGCCATTCTTTTATAAAAATATGTTATTTTAAACCTCAATATTTGAATTATTATTGTTTAAACAAATTTTGTTATTACACTGAATTGAACAATACACAATATAATACAAATTAAAAATGTTGATAGAACTTAACTATATTGAGGCAAAGCAAATCAAATATTCAAAACAAACAAAAAATTGGGAATAAGAAAACAGAACAGTTGTATATGGACAAGTTATGTTTGCTCAACAGTTGCTGACCTAAAACTAATATTAGCACAGGTTAACAGGCAAGTATAAATATCAGCTGATATATGTTTTATTCCCAGTATATGCTTAATATCGAAGCTGGAACTATAGGAGTTGATTACTACAGCCAGATGTGCTAATTTCATTAGTGGAACCTACCTACTGCAAAACTCAGTAATTGTTATTATATCCATCCTCATCTGTCAATTAATTGCTTAAGCCAATAAAGCCTCAAACTTAACAACTTGTTTCATTCTTGTATTTACTCGCATACGTGTAAGCATAAGTTAATGTAAGCATATGAACACTTTATTTACTAACTTTTTACATAATTTTGTAAAACTATGTAGAGTTTGACCAATGTTTTTTGTATTATAAGTACTATATATTTATATGTGATATGTTGCCTTTTTACATGTTTGCATAATGGAACACACACACAGTCAAGTGTGTTTAAAATGAATAATTTTAAAACAATTGTTATTAGGTTTTAAAAAGTAGCTAGTAATTTAAATATGTATTGTTAAAATAGTGAGATTTATGTAATTGCTATAAAGTTGCAGCAGCACTTGTACTCATCTTTAACATTGTCTTCAGCAGATGCACATCACTACTACTCTGGCTGTACATGATTCATGTTGCAGTGAAGGTGTTAATGGACAGATCATCAGGTGATGGTATGAACAATTAAAAAAAACACAGGCTGTTTATATAAAGAGAAATCCATTGGTACCTGTAAATAAAAAAAGATTGGGAATGCATCTGGCAGAATTGTGTGCATAGGTCCCAGAATTCCACTTGTGCTAACAGAGATCTAAAAGTGGTGACATCATTCTGGTTATGTAACTTTTACTGTCAATTTGATCAATGCGATGATGTGACTCACTAAAAAAGACAGGACATCTCAGAACGCTTTACTGCAAATCAGGCGCAGTGTTAACTTTCAAAAGATCGGCTACATCTTCACATCTAATAAATCTAAGCACTTCAAAATTGGTACATAGACTATGAACTAAATGTATTTTATGAATACATGTATGAATATAATGTGACATACAGTTTAGTATTTATTGTGTAGTATAAAACTTAAAAAAAATAAAAAATTTAAAACAGATGTTAAAAGTTGTTTACAGTGGTAAAATGTTTTTCTTAAAAGATCAATTTTTAGTGAACAGAATAAAAAATTGTTAATTTTCAATCAGAAATAACAATGTTATGATTTTTTTTCTGCGAAACTCTACCCTGAGGCTAAAAATGCCTTGGCCTTTTTCAGTAGAGCACCATGTAGGAGGATGCCTTAAAAGAGTTAGAGACATCTAAGACTACCAAACTAACTTTGATTTGTGTAATTTTGGTCTGAAAATATAGTAGGTTGTTTTTTTTTGTTATTTTTCACTTGGAGTTTCAGCCAAAACAGATGTTCTGATCAGCTGACTCAGATTTCCACCGTCTTCTCTGACGTTTCACACATTTTTTGTGTGGAAGATCTTTGTGCTAGTGCATTTATTTATCCCAAATGTAAAGTATGGTACAGCTAAATCATCAACACTAGAATGACATCATCTTCATCGACACCATTAGTATAGATTGGTGTCATAAGACTTTTTATGTAAAATCAATATTTCATACACAATAATATCACACATCACCCATATTGACAGTGTGAGATAAGACATCACTTGACAACAACATTTGTACCAATGATAGCACATTAGTAGTACAGCATCATAGTACTTTTATAATATTAAAAAATCATCATATCATTGATATTTAGTAATTATGGGGTTACATAAATACAGTTCAAAATTATTTATTTTTATGATAAGAGGTGTGCCATCCCTATATTGGGTTGTGTTTCGTGTTATACCGACACCGAAACAGTAACGAAATTATGGAGAGATACTTCTTTACTGGAAGATGGCAGTCAAGAGAATCTTTGGATGGTAAAATTATTTTTAAATCGATGACATGGAACCTGATGGCAACCTTGCATCATTGACCTTAAAGTGCTGGACCTGACATGTGAATTTTTCTTGAGAGAGCTGCCATTGAAGCAGAAGTCTAAATACCTAAAGAGTAGAATGAGTTTGAGTACTGATTGGACAGTAGCATCCATTTTTCTTAAGAGGGCGCAATACCCCTCGAGGATTGTTAGTTTAGGCCCAAATGTCCAATGTTAATTTCAAAACGTCGTCCTAACCTTAATTTTTAGCGGATTCGTATGATTTTTTTATCATTTTACTCGCTAAAGCACTGTCTAGTAAAGATTTCATGTCCAATGACTTCATAAAATCCGTTGCTGATGTAATTGTCTTTCCCTTGACCGAGTGTATAAATAGGTGTTTGCTTGAAGGCACTTTTCCTGAACAGCTGAAAATTTCTTAAGTTATACCTATTTTTAAGAAAGGAAACAGGGAGGATACAGCTAGTTATAGGCCCATATCTTTAGTTCCTGTCATAGTTAAGATTGTAGAAGCAGTCATCAAGAACCAAATCAGCAGTTACTTTGAGTCTCACCAGTTACTTGCTCCTACCCAGTTTGGTTTTAGGCCTGGTATGTCTACGGTTGACGCTGTCGGTGACCTTGTGGATTCAATTATTGAAGGTTATGAGAAAGGCGAGTTGTCACAAGCTCTAATGTGCGACTTAAGCAAGGCCTTCGACTGTGTCGACCGTGGCGTCCTTTTGCAAAATTTAGAGCATTTGGGATTACTGGTACTGAATTGAAACTTTTTGAATCTTATTTAAATAACCGCTATCAACAAATTTGTGTCAATGGTTCTCTATCTGATGCTGCCCAAGTTCTGTATGGTGTCCCACAGGGTTCGGTTTTGGGCCCTTTTCTTTTTTTGATAATGGTTAATGACCTTCCTGATAATGTATCGGCTAGTACACTTATGTTTGCTGATGATGTTACTTTTTTTAAGTCCAATAGCTGTTATCTCAATTTGTGTGATTACATGCCAAATACAGTTCTAAGTGAAGCAGTTGAGTGGTATGCAGCAAATAAATTTTTACTGAATGTGGAAAAAACTCAAATAATAAACTTTTCTGTAAACAATAGTTTTCTAAATAGTAATAATGTAGACTTTGTACAACCTGTTAAATTGTTAGGTTTTTATATTGACCCAAAATTATCTTGGCATTCACATATAGAACATGTTTGTAGTAAACTTTGTAAAGTAGTATACCTGATTAGAAGATTAAGAGATATTGTACCCACCAACTTTTTAAAACAATGTTATTATGCTTTTTTTCACTCTGTGTTATTGTACGGTATTTTGTACTGGGGTAATGGTATAGGTGTATTAAATGTTTTATTGTTACAAGAGAAGATATTAAGGATATTTACTTTCTCAGGTTCAACTGACCATTGTAGACCACTTTTTGTTAGAGAATTTTGACTGTGATCAACTTGTATATCTTTGTATGTTCATGTCATGTGAACAATAATTTATTTCAACACTCCCTTGCTACTGATGTACATAACTATTTTACCAGGTCTAGTCACACTATTCGTTTTCCTCACTATAGGCTAAGCAAAACTATGTCTTCCTACAATGTTATGAGTATAAAGCTTTTTAACAGGCTCCCACCAATTGTTCATCACATCAGCAGTGCTAGATTTAAGAATGTTATGTATAACTGGTTAATAGATAACCCATTTTATGATGTAAAAGAGTTTTTAAATTTCACTTTTAACGAGACAACTTTTAAATTTTAAGCTAAGTTACCATTTTAATTTAGTTTTAAGGATCTTTTAACTGTTGACGCTTTGTATGTGCCTTAAACTCATATTTTTATATATTTGCAATGTAAAACTGACTCTTAATTAATTTTCTAACTTGTAACCTGCAATTGAAGATTCTATTGTAATTTGGTTATAAATCATGTTGTAATTTGACTCTGCCTATTGCATATCATATTTAATGGCAATAAGGAATGTCTATGTCTATGTCTAGAGGATCTAGTGATTACCTTCCAAAAAACAACACTGAAAATGTATTAAATGCAATTTTGTTATTGTATTATAATTAATTTTATTAAAAATTTTCTAGTTTAAAAATTAAAATTTTGATCACTGGATGCACTTATTACATACACGAGCTTCAATATCCTTTTTGTTTCGTCAAATTATCTCGTTTAGGTACGTCAGGAGGACGTTATGAAATTTTAATTGATTGTCACTGATCGGAGCGGTGCCCCGTTTGAAACTACTTGATAAACTCACCAGATAATTTATGGCACCAAAATTAAAATGTCTTAATATTATCTTTTTCAAAGAATATTGCATTAACTGTGTTTCACTATATATATATATATATATATATATATATATATATATATATATATAATAATAATAATAATAATCATAAATACGTTGTGAGGACTTTGAAAATATTCAAGACATTATAATTGTATTAAAGTTTAACAAAACATGAAGTGAAGAGCTTGAGATCATTATTGTTGATTTATGAACGATAAGAGATTAAAGTCTGGTAATCCCCACTCAGTTCCTTTATACATAAGAGAAGCATGGGAGATATGCTCACATGCTGAGGTTGACAACCATGGGGCGTGGAGCGGTGGCGGTTGGGGTTCTCGCAAAATGACACCCGCCCGCTATCGCCTCACTTGAGAACTCATTCTGAATTCTAGGAAGGTTTAGCACAAGGTCCGTGCTATCACGACAGTCCTAGAGTAGTATTCAAGGACTAATGGTTGCCAGTAGTGCTCTCTGAAAATTACACTATGGAGAGTGTGTCCTGTGTACTCATGTGTTGTCTTAGTATAAAGTGTGACAGAGAAGGTGTGTTATAATGTGATACATAGCATTGAAATTTCATTGTGTTATTTTGTAGTGCTTACTATTATTGATATTGTCAACAACCATGTGCGACTTTTACAAACTGTAAAATTTGGTTTACTATTTAAATATGAGAAACAAAAGAAATCAATCACGGTGCAAATTAAATAGACAAGGACAATATCTTGTAGAATGGAATATTCTTAATAAATTTGCACTAGCGCAAGCAAAAAAAATGACAATAATACTGTTGAAGAAACACCAGTTTATGAAAGCTGTGGGTCAGTAGATAAAAACTCAAATAGGTGTACAGTAAAAGGTCGCAGAATTATAGATGTACAATATTTTTTAAGTGAATTGAAAGAACTATCGGAACATGGAATAAACTTTGGATGTACTTTATTGAACCTGACTTTGAAAAAAGAAGTAGTACCTAGTCTCAAATCAGGATTTATTTTTAAATGTGATACCTGTAATTTAGAAAATACTTTCTGGAGTGAATCCAAAGACAATGGATTTAAATACATTAGCAGTCGCAGGTGTGATGAACTCGGGCGGTGGGTTCACTAATTTGTGGAAGTTAGCTGGTGCAATGGACATTCATTGCATGAATGAAACCTACATAAATTACAAGCAGAAGATTTCTAGAGGATAGGAGGAAACAGCTCTTGCAGAAATGAAGGTAAATATGGTTTTAGTATGTATTGCAAATAATTCTTTTTAAAATATGTGTCTATTTTATAGTGCATGATTCAGTACAGATGCAGAACTTCAATGTAACTGAAGTGAGGTCTATAAATAATTATAAAGCAATTTTTAATTTGTTTTGTCTTATAACCAAATTTAAATCGTTGATCAAACATGAGAGATTCAGAAAACCATAGCCAATGTTTCTAAAATTGATAAAAAGCATTAAAACTTGTAAACCTTATTGCATGTTTTTAAATGAATCCTTCCGCTTATCAGGTTTGATATCCTAATAGTTGATCATGTTGGACACTGCATTGCTAAATGTACGTGTATGTTTTTCAATGTAGCAAAATAATTAGAGTTACATAATAACAAATATGGCCAAAATTTGAAACACATATAGGTAAACAAAGGATTTTCAATGGACAACTTAAAATCAGTTTTGTATTAGATTTTCAGCAAATTAATAAACATGGTTAACTATGTTTAGTGAAGATCTGACAGACTTATTACCACTACCAGCAAGTGCCACCCTTAACTGAGTGAGTTGTACAATTAAAAAAAAGGATGTGTTCAGCAAGATGTATTCACCTTAAAAAATGGAGTCCATTTATTTTTAGACTGCAGCAGAAGAAGAGATCAAACTTGCATGAGAACGAAGTGATGTGGACCGCGACAAAGTGCTCTTGCTAACTGCAGTTCATGATGGCTGCTGGTCTAAGAGATCATACCGCACTAACTACAACGCCTTATCTGGAGTGGCAAGTATTATAATTATCTTTAATAATTAGTTAACTTTATTATAGTTCATACTTATTACGTGATGAATGAAAACATTTTTAGGAGTATGGTGACACAGTTTCTGGGTGGCTATTATTTAAATAATTTTTTTTAGTTATAGCCGGAAGTGGCTTCCCTGGAGACATAAGAAACCTAAAACCTTTCTATCACTTAATGAGTGGTAACCACGTATACAGTATAACATTAATTACAAACAAATTTTTAGTCTTGTTTTATTTTATCAAACAAATTTCCAGTTTAAGTTATGCTCACCATCTCATTGAAGACGTTGACAGCAATATGGTAGAACACTATAATTTGTGTGTCGCTATGTTTACTGGTGAAAAAAAGAACAAATCTTATTCAAAAGAATGCATATAAAATAAGATGTGCCGCAACTGTAGTTAGCCACAAAACTGGTACTCCATTCTACAAACTCCATAGTCATGATGAGCTCAAGTCCTGGTAAGTATGCAAAAAAATACGAGTAGTCTGTGAAAAGGAAAGCTGAACGTGATTGTAATAGACAGACCAAACGATAGAAAGTACAAAGGTCACTGCAGCTATCTGCGCCCACGTCATCAAATGACAAGGATTACGGGCCAAATGCTCAAAAGCCGGATATTGATCATGAAGTGTACATGATAAATGTTAAAGAATTTATTTCAAAACTAAGAAAAAAAGAAGATGTAAAATGCATAATGAGTGGTTAGAAGAAAAAAGAGCCAGGCTCATCGCTTCAAACTTTGGACTCGTGTGCAGAAGGAAAGCTCACTCAAGCTGTACACCAGTAGTGAAGCAACTTTTGTACACTAATGTTAACTGTGCGTCAACAAAGTATGGTCAAAGGCACGAGCCTAAAGCAATTGCTGACCTTAAAAAGATTGCTGCAGTGACGCTTAGCCAGATGGACTGATTGGAGATGAAGGTATTGTGGAGGTAAAGTGTCCAGCCTCAGCAAGCCACCTCTCACCAGATGGTTATTGTACACAAAAAGGGCATAATCGAGTCTTTCGAGAAACAAACAGATAATGGTCCTACCATAAGGACATCTCACCCGTATTACTACCAAGTTCAAGGACAACTTCATATTACGAGAAGGAAATTTCCTATGTTTGTTCTGTGGACTCCTCTGGGCATCAAAGTGGACAAAATCGAGAGAGACAATATATTCTGGGAGGAAGAAATTGTCCATAAACTATCAAACTTTTATTTTTATTGTTTACTTCCTGAAATAATAGATCCACGACGCAGGCAAAATATGCCAATAAGAGAATCTGCTCAAACTATTAAAGCTCAACAGGCACATCTAAATGTGTAATGCAATGGCCGAGCATGCACCATATAAATAAAATATTTTGTAACTGTTTTCATGATTTATGTACATATATATTATATATAACATAATTTATCATAATGTAAAACATTTAGTCTTCTGCTGTAGAGTTGTTATTAAAAGGGTGCTTAAGATAACATTATGTTGAATGTTGATAATGTTATTCATTATTGAATAATGTTTGTTCCTGGATAACTGTCCTGGCATATCGGTAGCTGTTTTGTTTCTTTGTAATTTCTTTTTATATTTATTTTTCATAATTTTGTAAATAGTAGGAATTTAAAATTAGATTATATGTTGAATGTTGATGTTATTCTGTTCATTCATATATTATTATGTTATTATAATAGAGTTTGGTAGTAGATGCTTGTAATGAATTGTGCATTTATTGAATAATGTTTTTATTCTGGGTAACTGTTTTCTTTCTTTGTAGTTTCTTTTAATATTTATTTTATATAATTTTGTAAATAGTAGGAATTTAAAATTAATTATACTTAAATGTTGGTAATGTTATTCTATCATTTCATGTTGTTTTATATTAAATAAATATAATACTGTCCACTAGTTGATATTTGTAATGGATTATTTTATATTTATTGAATAATGTTATTTTTATTTATCTTACCATATGGGTAACTGTTTTGTTAGTTTTTTCATTTTATTATATCATATATAATTTTGACATTAAATTATAATTATTATTTTTCATTAATATATAGTATATTTATATTTTTATATTATTTTATTATACACATTTATACTTTATTCTGAGTTTTATTGGAAATGTAAATGCAGATTTATAGTTAAATATTTTGTAATTCTTCTCCAGTTATTTAATTGTAGAACTCTTTGAAAACCGTTAGGTAATAGTGTAATTGTATTGAGGTGGCTAGTATTATGTATTAGAATTAAGATGCTTAAAATAAACACTCAATAAATTATAATATTTTATGAAATTATATATTTATTTTTTCCTAAAAGCCAATTTGAAAGAAATTACACCGTGTAGACACAATCTGATTTTACTGGAGCGATGCCTTCTGATAGAAACTCAACGAGCAAGTCGGATTCCATTCTCAAGCCTGGCCGGGCCCAATGAGGGTATTTTTTGTTGATATTGCTGCCTCATCACATTTGGGACAACGGGACATTGACAGGTGCAAAACTACCTTCCATATCCTGTTCTAAAAATACAATATACTACCTTTAGCTTTTGTCTCTTGTACATAGTTCCAATACTCGCTGCACCTATGAAGTGGGTCAGTCAACAACGAAATCTTTGGTGGATGGAGCGCCCCCTTAACTCGATTTATTGATACAAGAGCATTTAAACATTTAAACATTTCTTCAAGAAAAGAAATTTCAGTCAGCTGATTTGTTCGCCCATGGGATGTGTGCGAGATGGTATCAATCCAGAACATTTTTGTGCTCAAATAGTTGATTTTCAGCGTGTCACGGGAACCTCTGTAACTATTGTAACGTATGACGAAAAGGCCAGAAGAGTGTTAAGGAATGGTTTAACACATGCCGAGTTTGTTCAACATCTACGACATACCATCTCTGCGCTGCTGCAGAATCAAGAAAATCCTGATGTGTCAAACCCAAATATAATATTAGAGACATCTACATCATTTGTCGATGGTGACTCCTGTGAAGTGTTGAACACAACAAAGTCTACGGATACCAAGCGCCTCAACAATGAATCGGTGGCCACTAACTTTTCAGGATGGTCTACTCCTCACAGTGCAATTAAGAAGAAAAATCTTTTCAGTGATTTTCTTTCTACTAGGGAGCATTCAGTATCTTGTTCAAGTGACACTTTAAATAGTTTTAATGTAACCTATAATAATAGAGTAAATTTTGAATTAGATCAGACAAAAAACTTGCAAGTATTACAGGCAGAGACAAATGTATAACAGACTTTAAGATTTTCCATCAGAATGCAAGGAGCTTACAACCAAAATTGAACCATTTTGAAATTTTAATTGACCAGCTAAATCCTGATATTTTACTGGTAACTGAACATTGGACGAGCGATAACATTCTTGAATGCATCAAATTTAATAATGGGATGTATACATTGGCTAATTCTTTCTCTAGAACCTCAATTAAAGGTGGTGGAGCTGCAATTTTCACAAAACGTTCTGTTTCATTTGAAAAACTTGATATAACTTCATGTGAAGGATTACTGGAAGCTACAGGAATTAAAACTAAAATAAACAATGAGAATTACATAATTATTTGTATCTACAGGCCGCCCAATTCTGATATTGATAGTTTTATATGTAAATTAACCAAAATAGTTGACTCACTTGATTCTAGTTCTAACTGTATTCTGATGGGAGATTTTAATATTGATATTTTAGTGCACTCTAACAATAAATTTAAACTAATGACTTTTCTTAATGAATTCAATTTTAGATATCTGATAAACCAACCAACCAGAGTAACTCAGAATACACAGTCAGTTTTGGATAATATAGTAATCAATAAAAAGTTGGGCTTAAAAAAAGTAACTTCAAAAGTCATAATTACAGGATTATCAGATCACTTTGGTATCACACTTAATATTCCTATTAACGATGCAACAGAATATTTCTTAAAGCGAATACCAACAAAAGCAAGGTCTTTCAATGCAGAAAATGTACGCATACTAAATTATTTTCTTCAAAAAGAAAACTGGGATATATTGACATCAAGTTGTGATGTCAATAAGCAATATTCTAATTTTGTTGAAATATTAAATTATAATATTGATATTTGTTGCCCAATAAAAAATAAAAATATTAAGAAACAGATTAAAGATAAAACTCCATGGATAACTAAAGAAATTACGGAGACAAAAAATGTTTTAATTTTCCTTGAATCACTCTGGGTTCAAAATCGTAATAAATTTGGAATTAAGAATCTTTTAAAAATGCAAAAGCAAAAATATGAAAGTCTGCTAAGAAAAACAAAACAAGAATATATGACAAATAAAATTTTGAATTCAAAAAACATAAATGCTGATACATGGAAAATCATAAACAGAGATTTAGGAAGAAATACAAAAAATAGAGCTAACATCTCACTAAGAAGCAATGCTAATTTGATAACTGATCCTAATGTTATTGCCAATCAGTTTAATGAATATTTTAAGGGCATCCCTGAACAATTGGCTATTAATTTTAATAATCTGAATTACTCTTTTAAGGGTAAAAGAATTGAAAGCAGCATGTTTCTTCACCCAACCTCTGAAAAAGAGATTCTTAAAATAATAAAGAACTTGAAGAATAGTTTTGCAGTTGGTTGGGACTGCATAAGTACTGATTTATTAAAGAATATTTCAGATGTTATAGCAGGACCTTTATCATCTATAATTAATACAAGTTTTGAAACAGGAATTTTCCCAGACAGTTTAAAAATTTCTAAAATTGTGCCTATTTTTAAAAACAAGGGAAACTGCTCAGAAATTATTAACTATAGACCAGTTGCACTTCTGCCTGTTATTTCTAAAGTTTTTGAGAAAGCTATTTGTAATAGGTTAATTGATTTTTTAGAAGCTAAGAGCATACTTTTTGTAAATCAGCATGGATTCATGAGGGGGAAGTCCACTTTGTCAGCCATAATCAAATTTCTTAATGAAATAATGGAAGGAATGATAAATGGTGATTTTATTTGTGGTGTGTTTCTGGATTTGCAAAAAGCTTTTGACTGTGTAAATATAAATATTTTGCTTGATAAATTAGAAAACTACGGAATAAGAGGGACACCTCATGATTTACTGAAATCTTACTTGGTCTGTCGGAAACAGTTTGTCACCATAAAAAATGATCAGGGTGAAGTCACATCTAAAAGATCAGACATTAAGTGGGGTGTGCCTCAGGGTTCCGTTCTTGGTCCATTGCTATTTTTAATATATATTAATGACATTGGAAATGTAAGTAATCCTAACCAGACAATTTTATATGCAGATGACACATCTATACTATATAAACACAAAAATTTGGAGGATTTAGAAATCATAGCAAATATACAAATTAATAATATAGTGCAATACTTTAATGAAAACTTTTTAACAGTAAATGCAAATAAATCAACAGCTCTCAATTTTACTTCAAATAAAAAATCTTCCTTTGAAATTCAAATAGCAGTTGACAATTTAGTAATACCAAAGTTTGATTCTACAAAATTTCTCGGATTGATTATCGACAAAAATTTAAATTGGAATGACCATATAACTACTCTTTGTTTAAAGTTATCTAAAGCAATATTTATGATGAGAAAACTGTCTGAATTTTGCAACGAAAAAGCTCTTAAAATGGTATATTATGCATTTTTTTACTCTCAGTTAGTTTATGGTATTGAAATATGGGGAAATACATTTAAGAAGAACATTAATAAAATTTTATTAATACAAAAAAAAGCAGTACGTTATATTTCTGGTATTGGCTATAAGGATTCATGTAAACAAAAATTTCAAGAACTTCATATTATGACAGTCCCTTGTTTAATTGTGTATAAACTTTTGCTTTATATGGCTACGTCAAACAAGCTAACATATAAAAACATTCACCAATATAACACAAGGGGTGCAAACAATATTGTAACCAAAAAACTGATTTCCAAACAATATTCATTAGCAACATTGTCTCTTGGACCAAGATTATGGAACACACTGCCAAATGGGTTAAGATCACTGCCATTTAGTATTTTCAAAAGACAAATTGGATTTTTCCTTTTGGAACACCCACTTTATGAAGTGGATGAGTTTTTTGGGATTAGTTATAAATTAGATAATTGTTGTTGATTTTGGGAAATTCTTTATCTGTATTGTAATTAGTTTTAAATAATTAATTGATTTGTTTTAATTGATATATTTATTTAATATATCACTTCTTTTAAAGATATGGACGAACTGGAGGATTACATTGCTTTTAAAACTGAAATGTACAATATTGTGTTTTTCAATGTGACAATGTATGTAATCTTTACCGGTAATAAATGAGTATCATTGAGTATCATTGAGTATCATTAAACAGGTCCAATCTAAACGAGACTTAACTTGTTACATATGATTGTTAATATGAAGGCCTCTTAATAATAGTTTGAAATGATTAATCACCTTTTATTAAAAAAATAATACATTTTCAATAGGAGACTAGAATGAAATAATAAGAATCTCAAAGAAGCGGTAACTTATTCATGGTCATAAAATTTAGGGAATATAAGGATAGTGGCATTTTCTACTTTTAAAAAGTTATAAACTAAGCAATCAAAATGGCTGCATCCATATTGCTGGCAATATGCTTTTTTTGTCAAGTAATAATTTCAAAACATTCTCATCGTTTCTTGGCTTGGACTAGACTTGTTTTGCTTTTTAATTTTTGGTCAAATTTAATTTGATCTAAAGAAAGATCAAAGTGATTTTTAGTCTGTGTCTCTACGCTTTGTTGTAAATCAAGCTTTTTCATTCTGCAACCATATTTGGATGATACATGATGCACACAATTTTTTTAATTCATTGCAAACTGTAGTTTTAATTAAAATATCTTTTACCCTTAATTAATTATAAGTTAGTAAAAACTTGTTTTATGGTCTTGAGCATTTTTAGAAATTTATAAATGTCTGATAAACAAATGCAAAATGAACAAGTAATGCTTTTTGAGTATTCTGCCACAATACTTCATTCTGTGTGTTTTTGCCATAATATCTAATACTCTGTACCAAATAATAGCTCAAATAAATAGACTGGATTTATTTTTATACTAACATATCAAGCATATTTGACAAACTTGGTCACCTACCAATCATGTCGCTCTTTATTATCAGATAATGAAAATACTAGAAGCATCTACTGGTGGTTATCAGTTCGGGAAAACATTTTGTGTAAATCACTTAAAATCTTCAGGATCTGCTGAATACAATATTTACTTTCACAGACATGTTTCAATAGAAGGGGAACAATTTCGTTTAATATGTTGTTTTAGTAAAAAAAAAAAAAAAACTATAATTATTAATTTTACGGTTAAAACATGGAACAAAAGCAAACAACAAGGAATGAAACCCCAATTTTAAAGGCTAACTGTTGTAGTAAAAAAAGGCTACAAAGTCGCTAGTTAGAATCTCCACTTTTGATGCAGAAACATCTTAGATACTCAGTACTTTTGCAGAAGAATCTTTTTATGTTGAGCACCCAAAGGGTTGAAATAAAAGATTTATGCCAGTTCAAAATTTAAATGTTACAATTATAATGTCACTTACTACAAAAGGAAACGGTATCATCATTTATCCAATTTTATTATTTCTGCAATGTTTAAGCAAATTAAATTTATTTATATCTGACACAATTGGTGTTTTACACTTGTCAATTAATTGCTGTGTTTTTCACACTGTATATTACATCAGTTCTAAAAATAAATTAACTATCGGCACTTTATAATTTGGCATATATAATGAAGCAATTTTAAAAATACCAGTCTGCCAAAATGTGTCTCTAACTTGTATTCTAGTGTTCACTAATTGAAATTTGGTTTTGTTAACATGGACATAGCCACAAAACAATGCTACTGTATAAAGCTTTTTTATTTTGAACATATTATTTTCAATTTGTGAAAGCCATAAACAAATAAAACTGATATTCAAGCTGTCAGTAATAAATTATTTATTTAAAACTACATCCAGGATTTAATTGCTCTTATACAATTCACTCTGGTATATCTAAATTTGATTAGTGAAAGAATCTCTGATAGTTATGTACTTAAAAATTTATTGTAAAAAAACATACAATACAAATAGGATAACATAACTGATCAAATAATAGTAACTAATCCATAAAGTGTACAGGAAATGCTGGATAAGGTCACTACGTTCATAACTTTCGGAGTTTTCAATTTCAAATGGATTAATCCCAGTTGATTTCTCGTAATATATTTATGTATATATACATACATATATTTGTTGAGAGAGTTTGTTCCAAGGACATTTAAATTAGAAAATGAACAGGATAGACTAACGACTAGTTGTGATGAGTAACTCAGCAACATACTCAACATAGGCCTATGTTAGGTTAAGGTTTTTTTTTTACTAAAGTATGATTCTAAAATTGAAGCAAAAACTTAAAACTATCACAGCTCGGTTAAAATCTACTATACAATCTTTCAACACATTCGTACCACTGAAACCTTCACTAATATAAATAAATTAATGACTATATTTGTTACCAGTTCCATGGATTTGCGTGGAAGTAGTAAATAATTAGCTGCTTAATATCATTGGTGTTTAAACTAAGTTTTGTATCACAATGACTAATTTTGCTGAGTGTCATAATGTGCAATGGCAGAGATTACAACTGTATAACAAATAAATTATGCTTTCTCGTTTTTTAGAGAATCTCTCATGCATTTTTTTAAAAGCTCTTAATTTCAAAACATTACAGATCAATAAAAGTGTGTGGTAGTGAATGACATTGACAACTATTACAATTTCAAATGTTATTAAGCATTTCCAGTGACTTTAAAATTGTAATTAAAAATACAGTTTAGTTACAAATAAAGTTAAAATATTATTAACAACTATTAAAATAAAATCATAACAAATATAATGCTTTCAACATAAATAGAAATTATATATGTGTAACAAAACTATGAATCCTAAATAAGCACCGCATAAAGACGGTTTTGTGCATTATCCAGACCAGTAAGCATACTCATTTTCAAAGCCAGTTCTGTTTGATACTGTAATTGAGTTAGACAAATGTTACGACTTGAGTTCAACCGTCATACCAGCCAATATATAGCGTTCAGCTGAGGTTTCTGTCAGTTTGAAATGCATTATTTATTAACTAAATTTAAAAAAGAACATACGATTACGAGTACTGCGCGAGAAAAGCACAATGTATTACAGAGACAACTAACTGCAGCAACAGAATATGTTCAACTTACGCAGAAACCATCCCCAGACACAAACCAAAGTGCCATCATTTAGTAGAAAATATAAAGCTTTACAACTCTAATTCCGATCCTGCAGCATCGATCCTAATACAAAAGATTTACATTATTTTTATTACAAGTTCAAGTAAATAACTTCCGATCAACAAAATAAATAGGTAAAAACATAACTTAACAATAAATTAATCGAACTATACATATACTACGATGTTAATTCTATAAAAATTACATAGCCATCATCAAAACATCTTTGGCTCCTCATCGAATATGATGTTGAATAGCTTATGTTCAGAAGAGTCTTATGCTAATACACAGTACACACCGATACACAGATCTGTAGTGGAATGGACGTAACATGCCTAGTGAGAAGCGAGTAACTGGATCTTATTCACATCTTAATATCAAATACAGTTTTTATACTAAATTGTCCTGTTGATAAAAAAGGATGTGTATACAAATATGAGCATTCAAACCATGACAAAAGCCTCTTTCCCACAGAAAAGAAAAGGGTACTGGTCTATCATGGTCTGAACAACGTCCTCGAGATGGGGTCTCATCTGTTCAAAACGCCCCATATCACTGAACTCAATCGGCAGAAGGGTTGGCCACCAACAAATGGCAAGATTCTTGGAGTCCATGCTGTTTAGTTTGCAATTTTCTGATACTCTGAAAAATTTAAAACAAACTATTACTTACTCATTTTGTATTAATACTAATATAAGGTATAAAAATATACAAAACATATTTGATTAATTTCACTATGACAAAAAGCAATCCGTGTGCCTATAAAACACATCATACTGATATAATATTCAGTTTTGAAGTGTAGATGAACCCAAGTAATTAATTTAGGCCTAACTATGTTACTTTGCTCAAAAGAACACACCAACTAATCTACTTCTACAGTTTACCCATGTAATTAGTACTACATACTTTCATAAGCTAAAATGTTGGTATTTTACTGAATCAAATATGTTGTGTGTGTATATATAGTACAATAAACATTTTTATTTTCAAATGACATGTTTGCCTAAGCCAGGAACTTAATTATGTAGGTATTTAGATCATGACTAATACTGCTGATGGTACTTCCTTCCAGTTTTGACTCAGTCAAAATTAAGTAGGTAAAATCTTAACAAACATGTATAAAAAGAGTTTATTACAATTTATTGGTTTATATGTACATAAGGAATATTTAAATATATGTATTTTCACTTGGAATTAATCGGATCTGGTAAGAAAACCCGGTGAGGAACAAATGGATCTCAAAAGGTTAAGATTATTTCACTTGATTTAGACTTTTATTTATCTAGACTACACACAGCCTCAAATACTCTGAGTTAATGAGATACTATTGTACTTTATGCATGCTTTCACTTTATGAATTGAAAAGATTAAAATATATACATCTGCTTACCTTACAAAGTGATGAAAAACAAACTTCAAAACCTCAAAGTTGACAGGTGGTAACTTCTTCAGAAGGCTCCTTAATGCTAAAAGCCTGCAGCTCTTGTCACCTTTTACTGTAAATAATGGAAATTAAATCAAATTAATGAGTAATTAAGAACTCATTAAAAATTCATACTTCTAAATTCTAAATTACCCAACACATCACTGCTAACTAAAAATATATTCTTCATCCAAAAAAAAGCAAGATACTTGATACTCACATTCAATTGTGTATAATCACTCATATAACTTTACCAATAAACCTTTCTTTGGATTAAAACCAATTATTAATTACAAATAAATTCCTAACAAATAATGTAATGATTTTTAATACCTCAGAAGAACGAAGTTTTGTATTCATTCACAAAATTCGGTACAAACCACAACACTGTAACGTAAGAGGAAAATATCAGCAAACACTTGTAAATGATAAGTTGACTCTGTACAACAAAAACCTTCCTATGCAAGATTAAGATATTTTAATAGTTTATCAACAGGTATACTTAATATTAATGACTTCAAGAAAATAAAAGCAAAGTTAAAACAGTTTCTTTAACAAACATTATTTTATAATACTGATAAATATTTTGTTTATGTACATCAATAAAAATCATTTAAATAAAGTACATAAGTTTATGACTCCATTCAATGTACAATACTTTATACAAAATAATGAATAAAGAAGATTCTCGTTCTGTTTATAACCATTACTATTTGTTTTTTGTTGCAAAATTTAATTTAATATAATTCAATTTTCAAATAAGACCGCTACTAAATGTAGATAGCAGAAGTATAAACTGTTACTAAAAAAATCAAATGACTTAATAAACTTGCAATGAAGACTAAATTATTGTTAAGGTAGGTATTGCATATTGAATTAGTCTTAAGCTAATTAGGTTTTCAATTATCTTAAGCCTAACCACATTTGGTCTATATATTTAACCAATATTAAGACAAACTGTGCCTTTAATTCAAACAATATTGTGTTTTAGCATTCATTATGACTGACCCATCATGAACTAAGCCTGAACACATGGCAACCAAGTACAATACTTAAAAACAGGGACCCTAAATCTAACCCCATTCACTAACATAGATTTTGTTTGCATTGAATAAGAGATTTAGACTGGGCAGCGAGGAATGTCCATGGAACTAAATTACATTTAGGGAATTTTAAAGAATCTTATATATTTTAGAATGTAGTTACTACACAGTTAATGGAATTAATATATATAACTAATTTAACATTTGGTAATGATCACGGTTTATATTTATTGTATGCCACTCATTTAGTTAAATTTTTTACATTAAAATTAAAATAAAGTGGCCATGAGAAGTCAGCCTGTCTTTACTCTCAAGTTACTTTCATAAAAATTGTGGACGGATAGTATTTAGGTGATTTTATATACAGGGTGTCCCGTAACTCTCTGGACAAAGGTATACTACACTATTGCTCAGGTCAAGACAAACATATATCACCATATGAACATGGGTCTCCGATGCTAAGTTTCTCATCTGTCTGTCTGTATGTGTTTTTTAAAATTAATATTTAAAAAACCAATAAACTAAATTATACCAAATATGGCTCAAATCTTTATGATAACAAGGCCAGTTACTGAAAAAATATCATGAAATTATCTTTAGTATTTTCAAAATGACAGTCATTAGAACTTTTAAACTCTTAAAAACCAGCAGTTTTTCTCAAAAACTACAAGAGCTGCCGTTTATTTAGTTTTTGTATGGTTGACCATTCACTGAGAAGCTCAATGTGGGCCATGTCTTTTCACAATAAATTTGGTCTAAATTAGTTATTTACTATTTGATTTAAATAATGTTGGTATCATTAGATTTGCGATAATATCCTCTAAAAAATGTTATTTTTGAGAAAAACTGCTAGTTTTTAAGATATTCAAAAAATTTTAATGGAAGTTATTTTGAACATAATAAAGATAATTTCATGATAATTTTTTTGGTAATTGGCCTTATTATCATATACATTTGAACCAAATTTGGTATAATTAAACTTATCAGTTTTTAAGATATTAAGTTATTTCTAAAAAACACATACAGACAGACAGAATGAAAAATAAGTATCAGAGACCCATTTTCATAAGGTGAAATATGTTTGTCTTTACCTGTGTGATAACATAGTATACCTTTGTTGATCACCCAAGCTTTAGCATGCACACAGTTTAGCAAATTTATATTTTTTTATTTGGAAAACATTTACATTTTACATTTTTTTAAAGGGATTAAAAAATGTATTCCTAATAAACTAGATAAAGATTGACTAAAAAGAAATCTTAAATGTAATCTCATACAAAAATATAAAGTACTTTAAAAAATTGGAATATGCACTACAATTCATATCTTCCCATTATCAAATGTCTGATCCAAGGGACATTGGTACTTTTCACATACTTTTCAACATCTAGTAAAAATGGTGCAGGGAAGATCCTGGTTTACATTGTTTATCTACATAGTGCTCAGTTTAAACATTACTCCGTTGTAAGTGTAAATGTAGTCCACAAAGCAAAAAAAAACTAAATTCCTGGATTCTAGTAGCGATAAAGAACTGTAAAGATAGGTTTTCAGCAAAATAAAATTATATCATTCAACTACTGTTAGTCCATTTTGAATCCCAGGGTTCTGAGCCATATCAACATGCCGTACTAGGAGTAATTTTTTCTTGTTCCTCAATGTTTACAGTAAAGTAATTAAAGCAAAAAGTAATGGGCTAACATACCTGATAAATCTTCCAGTTCACTCATTAGGTCTTCAGTGAAAAGTGGAGGCAGACGCTTGGAGAAGAAATCTTTAAGTGCAGTAGCAACAGCATTAACAGGAATGTCAAGGCTGGTTATGTCTACATTTTGATCTGAAACATCAGTAAAATAATATTAATAATTCTTAATTCCCAAAGTTTGTGGACACTTAGATTCCACATAATACGATTACACTATATAATTTGAGATTCAAACTTAATAATTAAAATACACGATTAATCCATTTACTGCCAACGTCCGGTTTTCCAGATGATAATATGACACAAAGTCAGATATAAAATATATTAAATTTCTCATTAAAAATTATTTAAAGTGAGTATCATGTTTAGAATTAGTGTATATGAAAATCATTTTGTGGAAAGAAATCTAAATATAGGTGTGCAAATACAGAAAGGAAATTTACACTTTTCATTCTTTTACACCTCTTCACTCTTGCTAAACATTTAGAATTCTGACTTAAAAATTTTAAATAAACTGTAATTTTTATTGTATTATAAGTTTAATGTTGTTTGATTGTAAGTGCTCAAGAAGAAGTTATCTTTAAAAACTGATTTATCGTAAATGTTTTATTTATATGAATTCCATATTTTAATTTATGACTTAAAAAAGTCTGAAATGTAAAATGGTTTATAATTTTTAAATAAATTTTCATTATTTAGTGTTTTTATTTTAGTATGATAAGTGCTTTGTTTAGTTTGTAAATACCTAAGACCGAATTATAAAAAAAATTATTTGCTATGTTAATGTGAATTGTGTATTTGTATTTACAAATTAAATGATTTGCAATACTCCATTAAACTGCCCACAATTATGTTTTTTATTTGTAATCACCATTACCTATTTTTTATTGTTTCAGAACAATATTGTTTATCAACAAATGGTTGGAGAATAAATATAGAGTTGGACTTCAATATTCTTTTCAGTCAAACTAAAATAATTTTATACCCTTTTAATCATATTGTAGTTATAGTTTTAAAATTTTTTTAATGAGAGGTTGATCTCTTTAAAGCTTATTTTACCCATCCTATAAGGTTAACAGTAATGATAAATTGTATACTGTTTATAATACTAAGGTTCATTAGTAAAACAGCAAAGCAAATTGTAGCTATATATCATCATTAATAATGATTATGTGAATCTTTATGTAAAACGTTGCAAAATGTCTAAAACTGAACTGCCAATTTTAAGACATGCCTTTAGTGAATGACTTGACAGTTTTTAAATAGGCTATAAGTATTGACTGGTAGCAAAAGAGTTAAAATATAATTTACAAATACTTAAAACAATCCAAACAGTATATTTCAAAATATTTTAATATTTCAAAATGAGAATTACCAATTCCACAACTGAATTTTAGTAGAATAAAGAAAAGAAACCAATACATAGACAGCTTAACATTTCATACATATTTTTAAATTGCCAACACTATTGTGATGTATATAAACATAACTATAGGCAGGTGGTGTTATTACTATATTGTTGAATAACAACAAAATATGTAGTTTGTTACACATTGTCTTTTTTATTGAAAGGATCTCAAATATACAAAGGGTATCTTGTAGCTTTCTGTCACATAGTTCTAGGGTTATTTCTACAAGTGATCATGAAATGTAAGAAAAATATATAAATATTGCATTTTCTTAAATTTTTTTGTTACAAAACTTGTAAATACTGTGGTGAATAAAAAGATTCATTCATTCAAATGCCACATCTAAGTTACAGTATTTTAAATTTAAAAAAAAATTCAGCTATTGATACAATTTACAAAATGTTATTGCGCTTAAAGATGAATCCAACTTTGGTGTTTAAAGTACTAGGTTAAATCTACAAATTCCTATGATTTTTACATATCTTGAATTTAGATTTGCTCTACCTCTTGAACTTGACAGTTTGTCAATCTATCTAACAGTTACTGCTGACAAAATGTGTTCGTTGTTTGGACTTCTGTATTAATCAGATCTTTTTATCTTCTTTTGGTTTCCATTTAAATAAGTTTTCTTTAAGAATTGAAGAAAAAGCAACATTTCTCATTACCTGTCAGCAGCCAAGTCAATCATGTCCTTGAACATGTTTGCTATTATTTCTCTGTGCTGTTTAATTTATTATCTACAAGATAAGTTGTACATATTACATTATTATTCTACGTAAGTTATACATCAGCTTTTAAGTTACAAAATAGTTGAGTTATCTAACTACTGGGTATTCCACTCTGAGTGTTGAGCCATATCAATATGGCCTGCTGGTGATAATGTTATCTCATGCCTCTATTACAAAAAATAACATCAAAATTCTTTCAATTCGCTAAATGATTTGCAGAGATACTTTCAGAACACTGAAAGTTACGATAGTAGTCTCCACGTTCATACAGGAATTAGTTTTGCAAAAGAATGGAAAGGATTTGGAAAGACACAAAGACACTCAACAACATAACATCCGAAATGGTGATCAATACATACTCCCAGTACACCACCTGAAGATGTAAGAAACTAAATAAAAACAAATTATATTGGCAGAAACTCTACAACTCTACGTCAATAACTGTGGAACAAAAGAGGAAATCACCTAAAATAAGATCTGAAAGAATAGCTACCAGACTGACCCTTCTAAACACTCAATAATTTCCTTCACAGGATCTTCTAGTTTTAACTGACCTGTATAAATGTTGTCCATTACCTTTTGCTATGTATAGAATCTTGACACTATTTGAAATATTAACCCTTTGAGTGCCGCAGCGTCTACATAGTAGATGTTGTGAAATGTGCAAAAATTGCCGGCATCTACCCAGTAGACGATTTTTATTTAATTAATATCACATATAATTCATTTTTGTTTTGACAAATAACTTATTTCACGGCAATCTACAAGTTTCGAACTATCAATTGTGATTGATTTTTATTGTTCACCGCCCCCTTGTAGTTATTTGTCATCAGAAAAAAACAGATGACGCAATAGTTGGTCAGCTGCTACTTGTTGCCATTAACTACACAGTTTCGTTCGTTGTGTGTTTACATTGTGCTAGTTTCGTGTGTTTATGCTGAAAACTGTTGTTATTACTATTCTGCAATTGTGTTCAGTAAAACTTACAATGCATTTATAAACTTCTTTTTCCATGTTTAGTGACGTATATTTTATTGTTGGATTGGTGATGAAGTAAAACGCAAGTTCCAATCAAACTATTGATTTTAGGTGAAGTAAGGTTATATTGTAGGCCTGTGTATATTTTTATATAATTAGTAGTTTACAGTCGTCTTACTTCATTGAGTGAAATAGGGTAGTTATAATATTGTTTCTAAACTTTTGACAAACTTGAACAAAAATTGCTTTTTGTTGTATTTTGTATATATTGCAGTATCTGGTTAAATATTACTGTAACACACCATATTATGCATGATTTTTGTTCAGTTTTTCATGCTCTTTCATATGGTATAGCTAAAAAAAATTTAAAAAAAATTGTATAAATAAAATTTTAGTTCAAACTTGAAATTTATTTTTTTTAATTTTTTAGTTTTTTGTTATAACCTATATTCTTTTTGTGTAAATGAAAATAAAATTATAATATTATATGGAAAAAATACCTTGTTTTATAACACACAAACCAAAAAAATAATTATTCAAATCGGTTGAATAGTTTTTTTAATATAGTTTTTTCCCCACACGCTTGCAAAACAGAAGGAAATGCTCCGGCAATTTATGCGTATGACTTGGGAAAATATGCTGTGGCACTCAAAGGGTTAAAGATTATAATTAAAGCTGACTCTGATGCTGATATTGAAAAATAATTGTTTATAGGTCCAAGCGTAACATTTTGTTGGTGTGATGAGGTTCAACAAAACGATGACTAGAGAATTTCTAATTACTAAGTTTATGAGTTTTAAAGAATAATAGGATCTAAGTATAATGACAGACTTGAACAATAAAGTACCAAAGCAAGATAACAATTAAATTCTATTTAAAATACCAGTAGATGTATTTGCAATATTCATCTGGTATGATGTTAACCTCAAATTAACATGAAGTTGCAAAACAGACTAGCAGATCACAGGTAGCTCAGTTTGTTGCTGAAAAAACCACATTCTGTCTATTTACAGCGTCTGAAATCTGACGCTCTCATAGATTTGACAGCTGGAATCTGGAATCATGTTTGTCTGAAAAGATCCAAAAAATTTGGTAATGAAGAAGTTTAAAATGAACTCTTTACATCATTTCAACAGTTTGTTGTTAATTTCTTCGTGCTTTTGTACTTTTCGTAACATACAGGCCTAAGAATACCTCAAGTACTATCTTTGTATTTTATGTATGAAATTTTTAGAGAACTGAGTGTCAAAAGTGGGAGTTTGTGACATACTTTTGAGACAAGGTTTTTCAGACACCTCTTGAAAATACATACCTTCATCAAATTTTTGAAATAGGAGTTCAACATGAGCTCTATTGCCAGGAACACGGTAAATACCCTCTGAGTCTAAGCCCTCTTCCTCCACAAATTGAACACACTTCTCCAGGATTATTGGAACTGCGTTACTGTCTGATTGAGCCAGTTGCTCCAGAGTTGACTGATGAGATGTCCCACCACCTTTAACCCCTCCACTTGTTGATTTTGTCTTTTGTTTTTTCTTCTCCCGCTCTTCTGCCAGTTTCTTTAGTTTTTCTTCTTTCTGACGTCGCTTTTCCAGTTTTTCTTCTTCTTTCGCCCGTTGTTTCTCTTTCCTTCGTAATGTCTTGTTGCCATCCTTTGATTTGGGAACAACTCCAAACTGAAAAATAATACTTGTTGAAAATAAAGTTCTATTAATGAGGGTTTTATTATTAAAAGTATAACCTTGATCAAAGTTTTAGGCAAAAACATATTATTAAAAAGTGCCTCCAAACCATATTTAGAAAACAGACAATATAGGTAACTGAATGTAAAAAGTAGAATATACAATACAAGAGACATACAAAACGTGTCACATGAAATATATATTTAAAAAAATACATCTTCAGGCCCAAGTGGGAAAAACTTTTGAATCTGTGAGATATGAGGTACTTTTAACAAAGGAAAATACAAATTATATTAACATGCACACTACAATCATAATGCGTGCTGTATCACGAGAATAGTCAAGATAACTCAATATAGACCCATATTGAAGGTTTAAAATAAATATGTAATAGCTAGGCAGTTATTCTACAGTAAATGAACAGTATAATAAATAATCAAAAACATCCTTTACAAATACAAATAATGAAGCTACAGAAGATAAAATACTATTAATTTTGGGATACCTGATACAAAATAATGTCAAGATGTGTTACCTACTACCACAAATTTTATTTTGTTTGGACTGAATATAAACATAAACAAATAAATAATTTCCATTAAATTTCTAAAAGCAGTTCCTAAAGAAAGAAATAGGACATCATTTCTCAATTATAGAACACACAAGGTTTGTAAATCAAAAGATAAAACATATTGCTGCAAATATGATTTTCATTTAAGTTACTACAATTGTAATGTAAATAATAAAAAAAGTTTTCTTTACAATCCAAAAAATCATACTGATTTAGGAAAAAATATATATTTTGAACACAGGGCAGGAGGTAGCACATGACACAAGTGTCATATTTGTTTGGCTAAGCATAACCATGTAATAAATAATCTGAAAAAGTAATAACATAGGTCTACGGAACCACATGAGGCATAATTTCAAAATTTGTAATGTAAATCTCATAAAATCTAGGCTGTGTAATATACAAAATGAAAAATGGGTTCAAATTTGTGCACTCATGTGACTTATAAGCTGAAAGAAGGATTCAATCTACATATCTAAGCAACTATTGGTTAAATGTTACAAAATGTATAACACTACTTTTCAAGATCTGCTATCTGATCTTGTCCTCAGTTGAATAAACTAACCTAACACATAACTAAAATCTAGGTTAAAATAAGCAAATCATGCCAGAGCTGCATGGGGTACAGTCCAGGCATTGCCACTACAGGATGTAAGTCACGAGCCCAAGAAGTCAAGCTTACAATCTTGAGTTCTCGTGCTTATAACTTTGCATCCTGTGCAGTGACTATGTCTGAACTGGACTAGGAGTAGAGATGACATACGCGAATAGAACCAGCAATGTGCTGGCATTAACGAATACAGACAGAAAATATTAGCTTCAAGTAAAATATTATTTTAAAAACATGCTATTTTGTTATTGGTTTCTCAACGGTTTTTATATACAAAGAAGTAAAAACAGTTTTGCAATGTTATCTGTAAATAGATGCAACAGATTATGATGACGCATGATGCACAAAAGTAAATAAACAAGAAAATCATATTGTAACCAAAATATAATTCCAGTTGAACCTACCACTGGGTATAGCAAAAACCGATGTGTCACTTAAATCTGGGAAACCTTATGGATGTAAAATAATATAATTTGATAAATTACGGTGCTTTGTTAATTTGCTTATCTATCTACTTTTTCCCTACACACAATACATAAAAGCATGTGTTATCATTTGTTAATATGTGTACTGCCAATCAGCTGTCGTCCACGACTTATTTGGATTCTACATTCAGCTACGACACATCATTAGTTGTAATATTGTGAAATTGAGCCTTTCCAAGCATATTTTAAGCACTTCTATTGGTATTGTAATTAAGTGTAAAGAACCATGTATCCAGTAGGGGAATCTTCTCATTCCTAGTAAATATTCCAGGGACATTATCAAAATTCACACATAATCCACACTTTTCCATGTCTTCATTATAGATAACAGCCATGGTTACAGTCCACAACTCCTAAAAATATATCAAGAATGCATGAAAAAGTTATCTACTAAGGAAGTTACTAAATTTTAGTAAATTCGCGATCTGTAGAATAAGATTTAACTAATCAATTACTGGGTCTTGCATGTTTTGTATTCATCTTAAGATGATACCTTACACAAAAATATAATCACACAATCACAACACAATCTAAAGTAAGTAAATACAAGAAATGCTGTGGTTCAAATTATAATGTATTTGTTAGATTGTAATCCAGGACTATGACAAACGACATGAGGATCCTCATACATTTAACGATCGGTTAGACAATTTGATTTGAACAGTTTGAATTGTCCAACCAATTTATAAATATAAATTACTTATCAGCTTTTTGTTCACGTGTAAAGCTCATACACCCACATTTACAGATGTTAGAACTAAATTTGTAAACAAGTTTGACTAACTGCACTGTAATACCGTACGTCACAAATGTGTGGAAGCATCCTCTATAAGCATCCTGACTGGTAGAGTCCAGTCAGCATATTTCACAAAAATTCCTAATATTTGTTTCAGATTTTTTAAACATGGTGGGCGTGACTGTGTTAATAGTTCATTAGCATGGAGGCACTAACATCTAAATTTCTGAAAAGAAGCTTTTTGGATTTGAAATAAGTTTTTATGTTATTAGCCGAGCCTCACATGCGTGGCAGACAGCTAACTTGTGTGCTTCTTAACCAATAGTTTGAAAATAAAATTAACACTGAAGAGTTTTATTTCTATCACAGCCAAATATTGCATTACCAGTGGAGAGTTAACATCTCTAGGAGAAGATACATCAAGACTGGATTCTTCATCACCATGTCCCAAACCAAGACCCTCCATTTTGAACTTGGCTGTAAAACAAATATTCATATATGTTGTAATAAAAAATGTCGGTCACTTCGCTTACTAACAATAAAACTTACTTACATTTTCATGTAACACTTCAAAGTAACCATCATAAGAGTTCTTGCTTTAATCAGCCTCATTCGTAATTTTTTTTATGATTTCTTAAAGATTTTCTTTATTATGTCACTCCACTTTGACATTAACTATCAATAGTAAAAACTGAATGTCTTTTCCTTTCAGGTGTATTCATCCGGTTCTCAAAAATCACACCTTACAACTTCCTTGCATCATAATGAAAAACAATCTAAACATCTCTGGAAGGTTTGATAAAAACGTAAATGTAATCACACACATAAAACCAGCAATTAATTTCATACTTATTTTTAAGTTTTTAGATAAATTTTGTACCTTTATTAAAAAGTTCTAACCACTAAATTAATCTGGAAAATAAACAAAGTTAGTTTTAAACACTAACTCATCTTATAGCACTGCAACTGTCCACAATTTGAATGGTTAGTAATTTATCTGGGGCATGCTTTAACATCTTTGTGTAGGTTTTATAATTATATAAAATATGTGCAAATTACCCAACATGTGATGTGGTACATAAAGGAGTGTGTGCATGAAGCATAAAAAACCAGACCTGTTAAGCTTGCATTGAGATCCAGCCTTCTATACCTTTCTGATACCAATACCAATATTCCTCATTTAAATGTACTTTTAAGGAAACACTACAAAGAAAACTATGATTATGATTATTGAGGCAGTGGCATTCTTGAGAAGTTCACACTTAAATTATTGAAAAACAATCTTCTAACAATACAGTTTTTATCAGTATATTAAATAAACAATCAACAATTAATATTATTTGATCCATTCCCGCACAAAAACCTTAAATTTTATTCATATTTTTTCATAGTTTGTAACCACTTCTATTTTATATATCCCAATATCTATTTTATAAAACACAAGATATAACCAAATGTTCACCAACACACTATTGTATTGCCAATATAATTCTTTTTCATAGTGTGATAACATATAATTTATTATGAGCAATAGAGACCATACTACTAAGGTGTCACAGCAACTTGCTATGCTCGTCTATGTCAGTCTGCCAAGTTGTAATACAGGATGCGGCAAAAAGTCAGTAATAAAATAAAAACAACACAAAACTTAAATGTGAAACAAAATGATTTATTCCTTATTAAAATAGGGTGTTATTGTACATTAATGAAAATAACATCAGAACTACTGATATCATCTGTTTAAGATTTTCAGATAACGTCCATTACATTCTTTGACCAAGCATTCTTCTAATCTTGCACTGAAGCTGTCCAACACATTCTCTAACATTGCAGGAGACAGGTTTGGTGACAGGTTGTGTTGGGTTTGTTTGTGTAAACTCTTGCTTTAAGGAACCCCCATCAGAAAAAAATCACAAATGCTCAAGTCTGGGTAGTGAGTTGTCTATGGAATATCCCAAAAATGCAGGATGACTACGCCATGAAACTTATTTCTCTTGACCCAATCACCTCATTGGTTATATGATCAGACAGTGGAAACAGCAGTTTGTTTACGGGGCAAGGATTAATTTTCACAGCTTTTCTTCCTTGATCAATATTCTCTAGCACTTGAGATGACCTTAGGTAGCTTTTCGACTTCTGATTTAACATTGAACAGATAGCTCCGAAGTTACTAATCCATAGCTGAATTGTATTACAGGTTGGAACACTTTCTCTTAGACCCATATTAAAATACCTGCAGAACCGACCCTGAACAGCAACGTAGGAATCGTCACTTTATAAAAACACCTTTGCAACAAACTCACGGTGCTCAGCCGACTACTGTTCAATGGGTACTAAAAATTTCTCCTTGTGGGATCTGAAATCTCCATTACCCCTCACCACCTAATCGCTCAAAAGTAAGGTCAAGAACACCATCAGATCATTTGGCCGCACCCTGTATTTGCAACTAGTCTTTGATGATGTAAATCAAATTGAGAACCACAGATAAATTGAAATTGTATGTCTTCTGTATGTTTACTGAAACAAAATGATTAAATTTGGAAAGAACGTTTACTGTAAGTGTAATTTTATTAAATGGTGCTAGCATTATTTTATTATTGTAATAAAAACAAAATGAAAATGTATTAGTTATATAATAAGAATATATTTTTTAGTTTAGAAACTTTGTTGCTGGGATTTTTGAAATATATAAACAAATGTGAATGGGATCAAAAGGGTTTAATACCTCAACAATTTATAAAGTTATGTCTACCTACTCTTACAAACCTTTACAGAGATAGACTACTTGACACAACTCATATTTTGAAGTGTGGTGATCTTTTTTATAATTTTATGGTGGAAAAAAGAAAATTGATATAGCTATTAAAAGCTTTGTTCTTTAAACCTATAAAACCAAACACACTTAACAAATAATTATTCCTTTTAAAGCTCCATTTGTTTTGGAAAATCAATTGATGTTATATAAATAGATTTATAGAGTAGTGCAAACTCAAAAGTCGAGGCAAATTTGCTGATGGTTGCTTGGCAAAACATTAATAATCATTTTGCGTATTGATTATCCTGCTGATTACAACACAATTTGGCAAGGACAATCATGACATGGTATGAACAATAGGAATGTGACAAAATGCTATGTGGATGTGACAAGGGCAGACGCAGAATAAATACAAATGACACAAACAAAAGATGTGACTTGGTGTGGTGTGACAAGAATTGAGACAATCCAAATATTGCACAGCACAGCAGAACAAAAGATGTGGCCTGACACAGAACATACAAATTTGATGGTACGTAGTGGCAAGAACACATTTGGCACAAAGCAGTGCTACATGCCAAAACAGATATGGCTTGAACAAGGACTTGGAAAATACATGAAACATAGAAAACCACAGATTAATTAAAAACTGTTTTTGTTGCTTCAACCTTCTTTTAAGCTTATGGAAATCTGATGTAAATCTTCCTCAATGACAAATGTATATGTGTGTAGCAAATAATAACTATAAGCTGTATTAGATTTACCACACATTATTAATTCCACTATACAAAAAATCACTTAAGACATGAAATATCATTGAAGGAGGAGCTCTTATTATAAAAACTATTTTCTATTATTTGATAAAAGAAAACTAACAATTATCCAATAATTTTATTATTCTATTCTTGTTACTTAAATTCAAATACTTTCTATTCAAATTTGTTACCTTATTAGTATGATCATTTTTTCAATAAAAGAATGCTCAAAACTTCATATTGTATACATTATGTTATTTAAATTTAATGAAACGATATATTATTTTAAATAGATAAAATACTATTCTACAATTATCTATATCAAGTAACTAATATATGGGAAACAAACAACTGATTGAAAACCAATTTTTAAACTCTTTGCCCTCAAAACAGTATTTTAAAAATTGTTCTGTCAGGTCAGGTAATCAGTATTAGTGGCAATTGTGGTTTCTTTCTTGTGTTACTCCAGCAAGAATATAATAAAAACTTGTTTGAATTCTTTTTGAGCGCTGAACATCAGACCCAGGAGTTCTGGCCACCCCAACTTTGGGCTGGTACATAGCACTGCTGGCCATCCTACCGCAAAGGGTCAACCAGTTTAAGTTTAAATTGATACTGTTGGTTTAATTAAGATCTCAAAAAACAAATTGGACCAACTCAGTTGTAGTCTCATAGTGGTAAATAACATTAAAATCGTATCAATGACAATTTTAAGATATTATTCAAAACTTTACTCAAGAGCTCTATGCACACTGCAAAATGCCTTTACGGGCAGATAACGTAAAACATTTTATACTTGCTAATCACCAACTTTTTAGAATAATGAACATATAGCTCACTGAAACTGTTACAACAATTACACTGTTTTTAAATCAAAGCATTACAAAGTAGAGTATCACAAATAATTTATTAACCACATACTGTATCAAATGAATTACTTTTAAAGTAGAATAAATGGAAGAACATTTTATACTATTTATTATATGTAACAAATAAGACACAGGATTAACAGATGGAAACAAGAAGCAAATTTCAACACCACAATCCATATAAAAAAGGAAGTAAAAGACAATGAGACAGAGGAGAGATAGTGTCTGGCCATTTGTGATGTGGACAAAGTGTGCAGCAGCCCTCAATGTTTAGTGCTAATAAAAGATGTATTTAACTTTAATTGATAGTGTAACATATAATAAGTAGAAATAATGAACATTACACTTTCGGTGTATGAAAAATGTCTAAATTAAAATGCAATTTTTCCAGATCCAACTGGGATTGTAAGAATCAATACAGAGAACAGGTAAAATACGAAATGCTAACTAGTGTAATATAAAATTATAACAGATACCAAGGAGGAAAATTCAGTTTATGAAATGAAATACAAGCCTTCCTGCAAACAAGAAATTTAATTAAGAAAAGTTTTCCAACATACACAAAACAAATATATATAGTTGGCATGATTGAAAAGGGAACGGGAGATGAAACCATGTAAGAGAGTGCTGGACATGCAAGTGCTGTAGGGGAATGTCAAGACTTACACTCTTGAGTATGGGAGGGGGCAGGGGACTCATCTACTGAACAATAAGGACGACCCAGAGAGGGAGGTATAGGCAGGGGCGCCACCCAGCCAGTGGAAATGTCTGGCCCACTGTTGCCACTGTCCTCTGACCCGCAGTCACTTTTCCCTTTACTTGCTGCAAGATCCGTCCCGTAATTAATAAAACTCAATACGCTCATTCCCCTACTATTACACAATGATTATCAAAGGCTAAAATGCAACTGAGACTGAGATCCATGTCACTATAGTAAAAATGTTTAATAAATGTAAACATGGGATATTATGTTGAAGAATTACACTCAAATAGGAAGGTATGAGATATGTAGCCATTTGCCATCTTCTTTCACTATTACTGCCATTGTCTAAATAGGTCTTCAAAAACAAAGTAAAGAACAGATAATGTTACAGAAAATACTATGAAAACATTACTGTCAGTAGAATACTGATAACTCCATTGAGCTACAGAAAATCAATGCCAATGATGTCACATATTTGAATAAAGAAATCCTGTTGAGGAGCTATGGTGAATTATTTTAGCCACTTCATATCTAATTAACTTATACATAACCATAAACGAGTACAATTTGGTCAGGGGTGTGTGAGAATTGTGTGGTAAAAAAAAATTTTATTCACTTATCATGGAGCAATGGTAACTGAATCTCAAAGTGAATAACACCAATTTATTGAAATCTGAGTCTTAACATCGCTATTACAATACCTGTACTAACTAATAATTGGTACCTAACTAATCAATAAGTCAATGTTTGAATCATGAATGTAAAACCAAGTAATTGTACAACTAAACAAGTAGCATAAAAATGTACCGACCAAACAAGCAGAATAACTAAAACAAATTGAAAATATGGTCTTACCCTAATCGAATTAAAGTTCTAGGATACCAGCAAAAAAATAATCACACCAACAATGTCTTTTTAAAATTTTGAAAAGTGAACAGTTTGATAATTAATGAATAATTTTTAATCACAAATTAATTTCTACAATTAATCTTTTTATGCTATGTCTTTTTATATTTTGCTTTTATTTTAGTTCAATAACATTTTCTGAAATTCAATTTCACAATTTTTATTTCCTTTCATAGTTAAAATTTATTTTGTAAAAACCATTATCATAACTTAATTTCATATAATTATGAAATAATAATTTTGAAAATGTACGTATTTTGATTTTTTACCATAAGTACTGATTTAAATTAAAAATAAAGACAAGTTTATTTCTCCTGATTTTGTTTGATACCGATTATTACTTTATAACAACATTTATAGAATTATAGTTTATTTAATTTTGTATACTAACAGTTCTTTTTGGTTTTAGACCCTGAGGGGAAGTATTCTTATTTTATTTTATTTTACTGACTGATTGCTGCATAAAATTCCTACTGACCCAGGGGATTTTGCCCAATGAACACACATAGAAAGTCCAGTTTTTCACAAAATTTTGTAGTGATTAAAAAAAATACCATTTTTTGTACATTGAAATTAAACTTATAGCAAATGTTGTTAGATACTGAATATATTAAATCAGTAATTTTTAAGTAAATCAGGTATTAATTACATAAAGATTAATTGGCAATCAAACATAATCAATATTTTCTTATTAATTGTTTTAAATTACTATTTATAATCAGTGTAGGTCTAGTATTTTTGGAATAAATTTTTGGTCTAGTATGTATAAAAAGTCCATTTGTACATTGTTCTACGAAACTAATTCATTTACAAAAAAATTATTCAATTTACCCCTCATTAAGACTTAGATCTTAGTATAGCCATAACCAGCTTTTTTTTGTTTTGTTATTTTATTTCCAGTCAGACTAAATAAATTTTTGCACAAAAATGTAGCTCAATTAACAAAGAAAAGTAATTTATTTTATTCCACTAGTGCTAAAACCTAACAAAGGAACTGAAAGTACTTATGAGATGAAAGTATTCTCTGGCAAATACAAGGGGATACCCAAAAGTTCCCGGAATAGCTCTGCCGTAGGCGGAGCTTGCGTAGTAAAAATTCTCGCCGCTTGGCTCTTGTAGCGCTGCTCTTTGCCAGCTCAGTGCCGCCTGTTGCGTTGACCTGATGTGTTCTGTCCCTGTGCAGTAATAGTTTTTGCTAGTGCTGTTTTGTGACTGTGCCGTTTTTTACGATGGCAAGTTTGAGTGAACAGCGTGCAGCTGTGAAATTTTGATTTCTGCTTGTCAAAAACGCAGCTGAAACAGTTGAAATGTTGAAGACAGCCTACAAAAACAACGCTATGGGGAAAACCCAAGTGTACGAATGGTTTTCTAGGTTTAAAAATGGTGACACGTCAATTCAGGACAAACCTCGTTCTGGACGACCATCGACTTCCCGAACAGACGAAAATCTTGTGAAAGTGAAAGAAATTGTGCTTGCAGACTGACAAAAGACTATCGAGCAAATATCAGAGGCTAGTGGGTGGGAGCTCAGTTCAACGGATTTTAACCGAAGACTTGAACATGAAAAGGGTTGCCGCCAAGTTTGTGCCTTGTGCTCTCACTGACTTTCAAAAGGAGCGTCGAATTGAAGCCTGCCATGATTTGAAGCAGCAACTTGAAGCCGATCCAGATTTCTTGTCAAAAATAATTACAGGTGACGAATCTTGGTGTTATAGGTATGACCCAGAAACCAAACAACAATCCAGCCAATGTAAGACGGCATCATCACCTAGACCAAAAAAATGCAGTCAAGTCAGATCGAGTGTCAAGACAATGCTCATTTGTTTTTTTTGATGTGAATACTTTGAAGTTGATGAGTTTGTTTTGTAAAAAAATAAATATATGTATATTTAAAACAAAATTCCGGTTTTTTTTGGGTACCCCCTCGTATATCACTGTACGTTTTGCTGTATTTGAATTTAGGTTTATGAAATTATTGTTGGATAACAAATATAAAACCTACATTTATGAAAATATTTTTATATTTCTGTACATGTTTTACAATATCACTGACGAATTGATCAAAGCTTTCATCATCTGGATTAGTCATTTTTATAATTAGGTTAATATAAAACTAAAAAGAATTCACTGCAAACACAGATACAATCACTATTTCAAAGAACTAAAACTCCTATTAGTCGTAAAATTACACAGGAACAAAGCTTACATGCCGGTCTCAAGAGTTGCACTGGCACTCTTCCCATATGGACAAACCTGTCAAACGCGCCAGTGTACAGTCCAAAATGGCGGTCGGTAACTACAAAAACATTTTCAGATAGATAACAGGAAGCCAAGAACAATGAATGGAGTACAGCTATTGGCTGGCGTTCAGTCAAGATTCTATCACTTTACAAACTACAATAAAAAATAAAAAACAAAACTTAACTTACGAGATTTCCTGTAATACACATGGTAAGAGTTAAAGTAACAAATCAAAATACCAAAATATTTAATGAACTGTGGGTTTTCATTTAAATAAAATAAACTTTAAGTAAATTAGTGTTGGACATTGGTAACATATGTACTAGGAGAGACAAGTGTTTCCCTTGAAGCATCAAATTTTCTTATCATCATTTGCTATCTCATGCTTAACAATTTTATAACCTGCTCGTGTATACTCGAAGAGGAAGAAAAGTAACAGAGGTTTAACATTTATCATTTGTTGGTTGTAAGGCACTCAATTCACAGTGCAGAATCACCAAACTTTGGACAGTAAGAGGTGGTTCAGGAGCTCATGGCCAACACTAGACTTAGTCTTAAGAACTTGTTTTAAAGTTGGAGCTCTTAGTTTGATTTCATTAACTTGGGATTTTACTGAAACTGTGGTTTAAAGATAAGCTTGGTTTAAATGAGTAAGGAATTAATCCAAAAATTCACTTTGGGAGTCAGTATAAGAAAATTCGGGTTTAATAGATGTCACTTGTCAATTCATGAGCCCATTTTAAGGCCATGACTGAGATAGACATCATCTAAAATTGATGATCATGCTTAGCTCCTCTGAACTTAATGAAAACAGAACACATTTCTTTGTGTGATCTCAAGTCGGATGGTAACTTAACATAGTTTACTACTAAAAACATTACTGCTATAGAATTCATCATTATTATTGTTACCGATATAATTTTTAATGTATATTTGGTATTTATGTAACTTTATTGATTATACTATTATTGTAACTATAGTTTTTAATTTTTGTGTTATAAAGACTATTTTTGCTGATGCTCATAGATATCTTTTTGTAAATAGTTGTTATTTATAATGGCGGCCTGTTGTTAGCACAGCCATCTATTATTTATGGTGTAAAACTTAACAATAATGTTGAAAGGTATATATTTTTATTGTTATATGCATGTCATGAGCTTTTGTTACATAAATAAACACAGACTCACAGTCTTATCATTTACATTGAGGAAGTTAAACAGGTGATAATAGTATATGTTGGTAGTGGAATAAACAGATTATTTGGATTTTGTCATGGCCCGACCTCACATAAAGTCAGGTGGGTTTCACAAGCGTAATCAATTAAATGATTAGTGACATTAAATGACTGATTTGATGTATTTGAGTATGCTCCTTGTGGTATTGTTTATAAAGCTTTAACTATTTGTATGGAATTAAAAACCAAACATTTTAAATTTCTTAACTGGCATGTTAACTGCCACCAGAACAAACAATAACTTTTTCACATAGTATGGATTCCTTGGTGTTTTGAATTGGTTAGTTAGTACTCACATTTTGATTGTGTGACCTACAACTCCTGATAAGGAAGAGTACAGAATCAGATAAAGTAATTTTCTGATAATATAATATTATAGGAGCTTGTGGTACTAACCTAGAATTCATAGCAAGGCAGATAGGAAGTACCTATGATTCCAAAGACCTGAACATTTATTGTTATATGCAGCTTTCTAAGAACACGACAAGGATGCATTGTTGATTGGAGAAATTAGATACAAACTTAATAGCCAAGACATAATTTTACTTATTTTATTTTAAGATGATAACTACCATTCATTTTAGTAGTGTTGATTTTCATAAATTATACTTTTGAAATATTTATTAATTAAGACCACAAACAATTCAGTATATAGTTGAAAAGTTAAACAAGGGTGCAAACTGGCCTTAGTACAATAGTAATGTACATCCCCATTCCTTTGTACAACAGTTTTTTGTTGGCAAACAAAGGAGAACTGGTATTTCTTGTAGGTTTTTTTTTCAATCATACAAGAACTACTGCAGCCCGTAATTCCTGGCTCTAATGGCGTTGGACTACATTAACCCTCTAAGTGGCAAGCGCCGTCTGAGACGTATGATTCACGCCGCCGCGAAGTGGCAAGCGCCGTCACAGCCATCGCTTCACATTTAAGGCTGTTGCTCCGCAACCGTCCATTATTTTTAGACCTAGTTTGAACTATCGTATTCTCCATAAAATTTCCTATACATATCATATAGTATAGTGTGTATTCATGTTACTAATGTTTGCTGGCTTAAATGAATCCAACGGTTTTCGTTTGACCTGGCGGCAGACGAGAGAACAGCTGTCTACTCGTCTCGTCACTGTTTTGTTTGGCGACTTTGCGTACTGTTATTGTCAGTATATTATTGTTTATCGCGTTGTATGTGTTACCGGTAAATGTTTAGGTTATTCGTTCGTCATGGAAAATGTTGGGGTACATTGGGATTATATCGACCACACCAGTATGAGGAACACAAACATATAAATTTATAGAAAAAAAAAACATTATAGAACGAAAAAGCAACTCTTCAATTACAAACTTACAATGATTATCAATTGTTAATGGGTTTACTGTGACGCTCAGAAAGCAGCAATATCAAGGATGAGTGAGTCTAGTGGATTTCCGCCTTCAGCAGCAACTGCCGACCGCCACGCATATTTTAGATGTAGGCAACTAGTCATGATCTTGTAAAAAACGAATGGCCCCCTCTTCGCTCCTGGGTAATTCCAAAATTCTCATAGTGTCACCCATCACTAATCTATTACACAATAAAACACGGAAGTACAACAAAGCGACACACTCGACAGACACTTCGGCGCGGAAGTACAAGAATGCGGCGCACCAGCTGAACGGGCGGCGAGAATCTGTAGTCACGTTATTTATCTACTAGATCGCTCGACTTTGACCTCTGTCTGTGGATGGGGAGGGGTTTGCGATAAGACAATTCCTGTTTTATATTTACGAAATATACTGTGCTATGACAAACTAAGCCACTATTATAGGCCCTACACTACTGGGAGGAAAAGACAAGCCCCTTCTAGTGACTCGGGAGTAAAAAAACCAGTTTATACATAGATTTAGTTTTTCCCATCTAACTTTTTTGTTCTTGTAAATAGAAAAAAATGTATAAGAAGTAATTTTTTTAGAATAAAATTGTGTATATTCTGTGAATTTGAAATTATTTTGTAGCTCCAGTAGTTTCAAAGTGACGGACAGTAGAACTTAAAAATTATTTTTTCTAAAAAAACATTTTTACACATATACAATGATATTATTCTGAAAATAATGGTAAGGCACCAAATATTATATTTATTCTTATTCTATCGTTCATACCGAAAACAAAAATATATAATGTTGCTAGGTTATCACTTAGATAATATTTTATAAAAATAAGTTTAACGATCACGGCAATTTACCCAAAAACGGCCTGCCACTGAGACCACAAATGACCGCCACTTAGAGGGTTAAACTAGGTCTAAAATAAAAACGAGCTTATCAAGTTTAGGTTTACACTTCTGAAGTCATCTTTTAGACAGGGTTTAAAATAGACAAAGACTAACAATAAAACTAGGTAAACGCCGGATGCTGAGCACCCATAAATTGTAAATTGTGAAGGGAACAGTTTCAAATCCATCACGCTTCACTTAATTGAAAATACTCATGTATTTATTATATTTTGTTTGTGATTTGGTATCCTGATTCCAAACATCCTATTAGATTGCAGCGATTCACTAATGATATAACTTAAAGAAGTAAATTTATACCCCACACTATAACGCTAGAAATTCAGATTGCTTGAGACACACACACACACACACACACACACACACAAAACAGACTTATAGTATGTATTAGGTTAAAGAAAACCTTTTATATGTATAAAATCATGAAAAAAATACTGTTCATCCTACAACAGTCATGGCTGTCACTTGATGCCATAACTGATCTTTTATTCACTGATCCCTAATATTTACTAGACTTAAGTTCTAATATTCTAATATAATCATTGTTTATGTAGTTTTCTAATAATCAATTTTTTCATTTTAATTAAGTGTTTAGAAAAATGCAATAAATTTTTTTTTGTGAATCTTAAAAATACTTGCAATGAAAACATTAGTTAAAAACCATTAATAAAAATAGCAAAAAAGTACATACTTTTATCGAGGGTTTCACTTTTATTGTCTTGGACTTTGAAACGATAGTTGAAGTCAGTAGGAGGAAGCGGAGGGTTGGGGCCATTGCTGGAGATGGGAGGTGCACTGAATGGAGGCACTCGTGGAGTAGCGACAGGAATGGGAGTTCGTTTCTTGCGAACTCTCTTATGCGTTGTGGGCTTTCTGCTCACTTTGGAAAACACCTCTGAACTGCTAGTCTTTTGCCTCCTCTCCAATGAGCTCCACTCACTGTCAGAATCTGACAACACTGACACATTAAAAATTACTAGACATTATATCTGAATAAAAACATCTATCTGATTTTATAAATTGTTTAATACTAAAGGCACAATTATATAAATTTCAACAAGTCAGTTCCATTTAATTTTATGTTATTTATAAACATTTATGATTAATAAGGTCATTTCTAATTTTAAATCAATTATGCTCTTATTCGGTTAATCCTGAAAGTATTTTTCAATATATAATATAATATAAACCACAAAAAATGGATAAGGTAAATAAAATGAAGTATTATTTTGAGTACTCTTTGATATGAATTAAGACCTTTCTCTACATAATCACATTAATATTCTGGTTCAACCTGATTCTGGTATATGGAATATTGCATTTTAAAACAATCAACATTAAATTATATCAAAACCCAATTCAACAGAAGCTGATAGAGTAATTTAATAATCCCCTAACTGACGTAAGTTATTAATTAAAAATTGTAATTTTATCATACAATTTTAAATTTTTATTAGATACATTGAAAATACAAATTATTTTTTTAAAGTTTAAATAAGACTTTCAAAAATATAAATAATATCTATTTAATTGAAAACAGTACATTCAATTTTAAACAAAGATAAAGAACAATTAATAAACACTTAAAAAAAGATAAAACTTACTCTGTCTGCCTTTTTCACGTCTGTGTCTTATCTTGTGCTTTCCTGTTCCTGTAAGAGCATCTTGTACAGGTGTGTATGAGTATTCTCCATCGTACGAAGAGTACAAATTACCTACTGCATCTTTGACCTAAAATACACAATTGGTACAAGATTTATAGATGATAGTATCACATTTTTAGCACTTCTATAATAATTCACTAATATTTTAATCATTATTTTATAACAAAATACTTTTAAAAATTGGTATTGGAATCAAGTGAAAAGAGTTGTGAATCGGAAATAGTCAATACTGCCACTTAATTTCTTGTTCATTTTAAAATATCAAAAGTAGACACATTTGTGCAAACCACAGTTGATATATAACACAAGTAATATAAACAAACAAAGTTTGAGGTTAGGAAGTTGACTTGATCATGTGGCTACATACCCCAGTTGTAAATTTACAAATATTGCAAAATATGTATCACTATGTACTGCCTACATTGTTGCCATTTCATCACCCCCTAAATTTTAGAGCCCTGAGCAAATGGCCAGTCTGGCCGTTTATAGCCCAGGACCTGATTGCGCCATATACGTATCATTACTTTAGAAACTGTTAGGCCAACTGACTTCAAACTTAGGTTTATTCAATATAAATATCATTTTAAATCATGCTATTTAAAAAATATAATTTTTAATTAGAAACAAATAAATAATTAAATAATTGTGTACATAAAAGTCCAATTTTAAATGAGGTATTATATTAGTCCATCTTACTGTATAAATATTTTGAAACATTTCAAAAGTGAGTTTTAAGGTTTACAGTAATGCTATGAAACTAAATCTCAATTTCACTTCTCATCACACAAAAAAAGAACTGTTAAAATAGAAACAGTTCAAAGTACCTTAAACGGTACGGTTAAAATAATTCATTGCATTTTAAATAGTTTTTTGCCTCAAGGCAATAACACATTAGCCTACATTATCCTATTGGTACCTATATAAGACACCAAGGTATGCTGTATTAACCCTCCGGCTGGCAACGTCGTAAATTACGACTCATTTTTTCCCGCCGTGAACTGGCAGAGTCGTAATATACGACTCATTAAACATCGTCTACTAATTACGTCATAGTTCCGATAATTACCGCTCGAATCGCATAAAAGTTATATCACTTTAATCACAAGATCCCAAGCCTTCTAATAATGTATTCACTTTTATATATATATGAATATTTGTTATTTTACTGGCCGCTAAAAGCTCCCGACTACTTCCGCGTGACGCGACTCGGCAACTGTTAGTGCTTGTATATAGTCTTGTTTTTTTCAATTGTAATTTCATTTGTAAATAAAAGTGTTTATAACTATGTATTTTCTTTTTGTGCATAAGTAAGTGAACATTATGCATATTTTAGATTTTTAAATAAAATTAATTTTGAGTTTTTTTTTTAATGGCTTAATATAAAAAAGTGTTTTTTGAAAAAAAAAAAAAAACGTTTTGAGTTCTGACCATCAAACATCCACCATTATTTAGGCAAGTCAAATTATAATTATGTTTATATTGTACAACATATTCTGCAGAGTAATTTGATGTATAAAGATTTTTTGTTTTCTCCAATAATTAATTGTACAGGATAAAAAATTAAAAACTCTGCACGAAGCTTCAAAACAGGGTGCCAGTCAAGGCTCAAATGCGCGCCAGCCGGAGGGTTAATTGTCTTTAGTCATCATGGTAGCAATACTCTAGAGTATATAGGTACTTAAACTTACAAATTTTACCAGCCTTCCAAAATTATAGATTTCATATATTGCATTGTTGTATTAACACTAATGAACCAACCTGTGCATATTCAGATCCAAGGTCTACATTCTCTGGAGTTGCTAATGGAGCAAATGTTGATTTTGTCATTTTATTTACTCGAAGAGAATCTTTTGATCCTACATTCATTCGTGCTATGGCATCAGTAACCAATGTATAATCTTTCATGTTCAGTTTGCCTGGTTGCTACAAAAATGAAAATCACAACATATTTAATTTTTAAGTTTTAACATAAAAGATACACTAATTGTCTATTCAATTGTTAAACTATCTTTACTAATAATTATTGCATTGTTATTTTGATTATTGTTTTTATTTAACATCACTTTCTCAACACAGATGCAATTGATTTATAGAAAAATGTTCTAAAATGAGGAGCGACACTCCAGTCCATGATATGTGCTCAATGGCACTAAATTAACTTCATATAAATTAATTTCATATGGGTTTATAATGCAAGATTAATTATAATACATTACATATACCGAGTGTTTTAAAATTCCCACTACCTGTTAGTTATGTAAATGGATTTGCATATTCAAAGTTTGACATTATTATATCAACTATCTATCTATTCAATTGACTATTTACAATGTACACTCCCAATGTACACAGGAAGATATTCTAATATCAAGGTCATGTTGAGGATTTAATATTGGATAACTTTCTGGATACTGTCATGTAAGAAACACTGAGAGTATTCTGACTCCATGAACAATATTCAGTACTATTAGCACACTGGCTAAAATGCAGTTATGCATGAGTACAGTTATTCATATATATATAGAATAATGACAGTGGCAGGATTAGTGAGATTTTGAGTATGTTTGCATCTGATATAAAACAAAATATGATGTAAAACGATGTATGTTTATACATACATAACTGTTATTACAATGGCTTGTAGCATCATTCTGGTACAAGATGGAAAGATGACTTAGCTATCACTGATCACAGTATTTGGGTAAGAGCTTATTCACTTCTAACTTCAAATTACAGTGGGATTTTCCATGACCTTCATGGGGATAGCAGGTTTTTCTTGTTTTTAAAACACGATTGAAGTTTAACGTTAGTCAATATTTTTATTCTTTTAACTTTGTTGAGCTTATTTTTAAAAATACACATTTTCTTGTTCAAAATTGTAAGTTTAGTTTTTGAAATGGCGTATGCCACCATAAATTGTACATATCAAATATAAAGGACATAACTGATTGATTTAATGAGGCAAAATGTCATTTTTTAGCAGTAATGTGATTCAATTATATTCAACATATATTTTTGTCACTTAATTTTGACACAATATTTATCTAAAACTTCTAGTGTTAGGACGGCAATGGTAAGAAATTTCCTTTACCTTCATTGTGTGACTAGTGCCCTTATATCGAGATTTGGAGGTGTGTCTTCGGCCTGTGGTGAAAGCATGTTGGGAGAAATTAGTCACCCATATACCATCCTCGTGCTCTGGGTGCTGTATGAATACTGAGTCGTCTACCCATCCTAGGGACAAAAAAGCAAGGCATTATAATTAAACTTCAGCTATAATAGAAGCATGTTTAGAGAGATTATTGCTAAATACAGAATCCCATGCTTCTTGTGCTGTACGAACATTTTTGTCCACATATCCTAAACAAGTCTTACATTAAAAATTGTTTCTTTCATCGATGCAGTTTCAACGATATCTACAAAATAAAATCACACAATTTATCACCAGAGATTCAAGATTATTCTGTATATTCAGTACTAATATTCAAAACTAAACATTAAAAATAATAAATTTATGGTCAATAACAAAATATAATTTTACAACTGATTATATGAACCAAATTTTATAGATATATTTTTATTTTAGATTAAGCAGCAATTCTTTAAAATAAAATATCACAACAAAATGATAAACATTAAAACGCTCCACCTGAAAACTGTGATGGTAAATTAATCATGAAATATTTAATAATTTAAATTTATACAAACATACTTAGCAATATTTTATTTAGTATTACTTAAATTATTTTATGTACCCGATATACCAACAAGATTTTTTACACAAATAAAACAATTAAATAGGTAATTAATTACTGTAAGAATTCCATAATTTTAAAACAACACCTGTTAGTTAATTTATTTTGCAATTCAATGTCTAAGGAGTGTTAAAATATTATTTAGCTAAAAACTTCAGACTTTTAACATAAGCAAAACATATGTCTATATTAGAGTTATTGAGTTTTCAATATTTATCAACATGAGCTATAGTTAAAATCAAGTATTTTGTACAAAACTTAAGTAAGGCATTTTATTAAAAGTATTGTTTCCATCATTAAAAAACAACTTACTTTGTAGGCACGAAATTGCAAAACATCCCATTTTAAAGTTACAGACTGAATGGTTACATCTTACTGTTGCACTGTTATCAGTAAACAAGAAGTTCAACCAACCTGAACAAGCTCATTCTTATCTTTCAAGTTTAGACCAATGATGGATTTTGTGTTGCTATAGCCTGTTTACTTATTAGATATAGAGAAACTATATTAACTTTTCATAATTTATTCTTCTTTATACTATAATTTTCTCTTCTATGTTCAAATACATCAGAACAAAAATAAATTAATATGTTACCAACTTTATTATGAAAATAATAAACTTTGGCATGTATAAGAGGTTTGCATCATGAACAGAGGTTTATTATTAATTAACACAAATTTAACTCCAAATTACTGAGTTAATGAGACAAATTTAGACTCAATCTTTATATGCTCCAATTTAATTTTTCTGCATAAATAATATACACTGAATTTTGGTTTTCAAGGATTCAAAACTATTATGCTTACATTGATTCTTTAAGGTTTTAGGATAAAATTAAACTGTTAAACTATTTGTAAAAAATAGGAGCTTGTTATTATATTACTTCTAGGATAATTAATTTTATTCAGGGAGGTGCCACTAAATGATTGTGATATATTTCTAAACTATACTGATGTACACGTATTATGTATTTTACACTTCACAACGTTCTATCCCACAGTACTGTAGGTATTGTTTCTAGGAAGTATCAATCAACCTTAACTTATTTAATCAAGAAATTTCCTAAAAAGCCCATATGCATTTACAGGTAGCTATGATACAACAGGCTTAAGTGAGTACAGTTCAATGTTAAACTGACAAATAACGTTTCATTTGAATCAACATCTACTTTTTTTTGACAATACTTATTTATTATACATGAAAAAATTAATTTATTACAAAATTTTAAATGAGCTCTCATTTTATGGTGTAGTGGATAGTGATGCAAGAGGTTTGGGGTTCTAATTCCTAGGAGCACCTAGCAAATGTCAGCACATAATATACAAAATTTTAATATAAAGATTTTAAAACACTAAAATTGTGTTAATAATTTCTTGATTCCAGTAATGCAACAGTAAAACAATTTAGACATACATTATTTAAGACTGTTATACAACTTATAAATTAGGAAAAATAAAAACGAAATTCATCCGAAGACAGTAAATGTATAAGAGTGGGTTTTTTAAATCTCCAATCTCATACCTTGATGGCCACACATGACAGGTCCGCGGTTTGCGCATTAGTCAATTGCAAATCTTCTCCGTTACAACATTTGTCACCATCAAGTTCAAGTAGTCAGTTTGGACTGAGTCACATAAACATGGCCGGCTCTATTAATTCTCCTGCCAAGTGTAAATTGAGGAGTTTTATTCTATCTCTGCAAGCAGTAGGGAATAGTGCAACAGATTCCATTGGAGAATATGCCGTGTTAACAGAGTAAACATTACAAGTGATGGTGTTGTGCATAAATTGTATAAAAAAATTTAAGACAACACCTTTAGTTTTCTACACCACTCACAACACCATCAGCAATAGAGGTGGCCGCTCAGCCAAAAATAGCTACTTCGACTAAGCAGTGACGAATGATGTAGCAGGGAATATGCAGGATCGACTACTGCGTACAAAGTGTCTGGCCTGGGAATACTACAGTATTGTTCGAATCACAACCCAATAGTTTGAATGGACCTCACGGATAACAAATTGTAAAAAAAATCATGCAACAGTTTTAAAACTTAATGTAATACTATATTGATGTTCTATTTTTAAGACTTGTAGACAAACTAAGGCACAATGTATAGAGTACAATATGAAACATGTCTGTATGAAAATGTAATTTTTTGGAAGAAGAGTTCACTTGTTTCCCCCTATAATGGCTGGCTATCTATAATGTGAGAAATAATTGTAGATAGTATTATTTCTTATTTATACACAACCTGCTTTCTGAAAAGTCAATTGTTCTACTGTGCAAACTATTGCTTGAATGTGTTCTTCAGTTGAGGAGGCAATTGTTCACAACTGTGTTTTTATTTAGTTTACTTACCATTTTAAGGTTTAAAAACCTATATTGAGTATTGAGTTCAAATAAGTTATTGTGTTTGTGTAGTGTTCTGATCAGCAAAACTCTATTGTACTACAATATTTTTGATACAAGTGCCTGTATATGTGATATACCTGAATCATGAGTGGCAAGGGATTCTCTGGATCCACTTATGTCAGCTAAACAGAGTAAATATAAAAAAATTAGGATGTTATTGGAGAGAGGTCACTATGTGCATTCCCTTACAATCAACAACATTGACAGAGCATGCTGTGATGACAGAGCAGTGAAATATACAGAGCTTTGGTTAAGCATAATATCAAACTATGTTCACAGGGATACAAACAGAAAAACTTTATAGCTTTCACCATGGATGAAAGAAAAATAAATTATAAGCCGCTTTCCTCCAAATCAATAAAAATGAGATGAAAGTAAACTTGTACAAGTGTTAATATTCTTTTTAGGCCATATCTGTAGAACGTATATCCAAATTATTTTAGGAATTTAAGACATGCTCATTGTGAAACATAGAAAATAAGGTTGATTGTCAGTTCCTTATATAAGTTCTGTTACAATATTAAAAGTGAAAATTCAGGATCAGAGAAATTGACATTGTATGCCGTATAAGCCTAATCTGATTTTTGCAGAGGTTTTCCTTGCCCTTTAATTTTTATATATAATTGTTTTGTTCATTTACCATGGTCTCAGCATCTTACATCTGATCTTCTACATTAGGTAAGTTTCGTGTGGATTTGAGAATTCCAGAATGATTACAGGTAAAGTAATAAAACTTGGAACATCAATGCTGCACCTTTAAATCTACTTTTTGAAGTAACTAAATTAAAGGTCTTTATTAGTAGAGTACATTTGCCTCCAGTACTCATTATATAAAATTGAATAAGGAGTTTTTGACATTGAATCTCTTAAACATCGAGTCAGAGAATATGCAACTAACATATGGTTTAGTTAAACCGGGTTCAAAGTTTGGGGAAAGCGGCCCTTAACATGCTGCAATAGTGACATAAAACAAGTATCAAGCCAAATTTAGATATAGGAATAATACAAATTTGACACTGTATTACTAAACATTATACCAAATCAGTAGGTGATTAATTAAACCAAAACAAGTAATAGTTCCTGTAAACAAGTTTTCTAAATTATTTGGTTACCGTCTATTTGTCTGTGTCATTTTTACTGAATATTTATAACTCGTGAACGTTTAGATTTACATCATTGTTATTTTGTATACTTATTTTTCTTAATGAGACCAGACTCAGAATTAAAAAGTAATAAGATAGTATAACTAGAGTCAAAATGGTGGTTGTTCAAAACAGTTTACACTGAATTACATAAAAAATGAAGTAACAGCAAGAAACTCACAAGACACATACAAAGAGATCACAAAAGGATAAAAAATGTGTTAACTTATTTATTTAAATTAGACGTAACTGAGAAAATACATATTTACTATTTTATAGACATCTTATCATTCAATCACTATTTCGTTTATATAAACAGTCTGTTAAGAGAACATAAACTGATATTTAAATCGGTGCCTGAGTTTTTTATAAAAAAAAGGATTGTTTATATTGTTTGCAAGGCATCTGCTCACTGCATGGCCAGCGTGATCTGAATGGTAGTCTGTAGCCACATTTATTGTGCATCTGACAATGTCAACGTGAACCTTGCTATGCCATTATAAGGGCTCTATACTAGTGTTCAAAATGGCCACTACAATCAAACTATTTCACCAACTGTTAAGTATGTAGTGTCATTAGATTGATTTGGCAAAGAAAATACAACCTGTGGAAATTCAATTTTAAATGTATTCTATTTATGAAGTAGACGTTATGAGCTATACTGAAGGTAAAAAATGGTTCCAATTGTTTTGTGGACAAATTAATGCTCATGATGAATCTGAAGTTACCAATGGCCTCATCAAACAAATCAATCATAAGGTTAGAAAAAAACTAAAATTCACAATCACAGATCTTTCATGGCTTTTTCTGTGGATATCAAGAACTCTTGTATGAAATTGTGACTGAGAAACATGGATAGTGTAAATTTTGTGATTGATAGGTGCACCCAAACTCTTGACTAATTAACTCAAAATAAAGAGAATGGGATCAGCTATGAAGTTTTTACCTGATACCATTTGGATGACAAATTTCTTGACCACATAGTCACTGGTGATAAAAAAATGGGTTCTTTATATAATTGTCAACCAAAATAGACAACCAATGGATTGGGGTCACACCTTTTTCCCCATAAAAACCCATGAAAGGGAGCTAGATGTTTAAATTTAAATGGTATCTATACTGAAAAATAGTTAAGGAGTTGTCAAAGTTACATGTGTTTTAAAATTCCTTTATTCTTTGAGGATTGCCTATAAGCTACAATACAAGAAGGGACAAATGGGCAATCCCTCACCCACTTTTCTAGTACTTGTTCCTTTTTGTAATTTGCCATATATATATAATGCCCAATGTCATTCCTTGCCATTATTTTTTTATACCATATACCTTATGCCCTTCCACCATACTGACCTTTTTACGTCACACAATCTTGTACGATCACATTAAAATAATAATTCAATTATTACATTCACTTATGTTTACATTACAGTACACAGATATTAACACCTACCACAGATTGTATAGTACTATGAGTCCAAGTGGAAACTGTGTGAACCAAAGCAGTTATAACACTTGTGGATTAGACCGATCTTCAATACTTAACTTCAAATATAGAACAGATTAGAATGTTCTGCTAAGGAAGATTACCACTGTTACTGAGTGCACTGAGTACAATATTCATTTAATGATATTGTTTCTAGTTCTAGCCTAGCACTGGCGTATGGTCATAGATTATAAAAAGGTCAAGATGTATTTAAAGTATATTTTCATAAATTATATGTATTACTTTCAATCAAACAGGGTCTACGAATATAACAAATTGAAGCCAAAGAGTTTAAACAAAAAATGTTAATAGCAGTTCATAAAAGCAAATCGATTGGTAACATCGCATGTTTGTTAACAATTTCCTGTAATACATAAAACTTACAAAATTAATCAAGTATTTATAAAAAAACTTGTATGTGAGTTAAATTGTTATAACATAACTACTCACATGTTTGCTTGAAGAAATTTACTCAAAATAGCTAGTGGTTTTTCAATAATATTATCCTGATTTCTTTAATTGTTTAAAATTTAGTTTATGTCAGTGGTTATTACAGATTTTCATATCTATTAAAACTTATATTTATTTGAAAGCCTAGGGTTTATTCAAAGAAACAACCAATAGGTTCATTAAAATGTTATCAATATACATTTTTTATAGTGGGCGGTTATCACTGAATACTTTCATCTTAAACTTGTAATATAGAAAAGGTAATAAATGTAAAGGATTTCTATTTCTGCACAGGAAACATTCTCCACAGCCTAGCCACTCTTACACCTGCCTAAATATATCATGAAACATTCCCCACGATCAAGCCACACTTACACCTGCCTAAATATATCATGAAACATTCTCCACGATCAAGCCACTCTTACACCTGCCTAAATATATCATGAAACATTCACCACGATCAAGCCACACTTACACCTGCCTAAATATATCATGAAACATTCCCCACGATCAAGCCACACTTACACCTGCCTAAATATATTATGAAACATTCTCCACGATCAAGCCACTAGAGGTGTGCCTTTGGAGCTGGAGCTGTTTCAAATCCAGCGCTCCGCTGCTGGAGCGGAGCGGAGCAGCGCTCCGTGACTCTCGAAACAGCTCCAGCTCTAACCTTATATATTCATATAATTACTCTCTCGGAGCGTCTGTGGAGCTATCAGCTGTGGCCTACAACTTGTTGACAAACCAAAACAAACCAGTTTCAGTTTCAGTAGGAGTTTCTAACGTAGACATACAGTGAAAAGTGATATTTTTGTGCGGTTTACGAGTATGACTAGTATTGATTGGTTTTTTGTGCAGTTAATTAACATGGCATCAAAAGTACAAGAAATCTAAGACAAGTTCAATTTGGTCTCATTTTTACAGTGTTATTGATGCTAACCTTAAAAACTGTAGATGTGAACATTGTGGCTTGGTTATGTGCTACCGTACATCAACGTACAATTTGAAGAGGCATATTGAGAGAAAACAATGTCGGAATTACTTTGAGTGTTATAAAGTTCAAAATCAACAAGTGTAAGTGATCGTGATGTGAATGTTACAACCAACACTGGACCTACCGATTCAGCCCGCTTCATTTAGTAACTTTGCAACTGAAAATGAACTCAAACCTGGTGAGTTGCCTTCTAATCAATTAGATAAGCCAAAGGGAAGTGCTAAACAAACCACTCTATCGAGTTTTATACCAAAAAAAAATGAATAACAACCAAAAGAAAAAGGTAGAAGCTGCGTTTCTAAAGCTATTTTACAAAGATTTCCAACCGTTTTCTATTGTGGAGGACTCTGGTTTTCGGGAATCTCGTTACAGCTTTAAACCCTTCTTTTGAAATTCCATCAAGGAAAGTGGTTTCAAAAAACCTAATACCCACCACGTACGACAAATGTAAGCTTCAAGTAGCTGAGTTAATGAAAAATGTGGAAAACATCTGTTTAACGACAGATGCAATGGACATCTAACGATCAATGAATCGTATATAGCTGTTACAGGGCATTTCATTACCAATGATTTTGTGTTGAAATCAGTTCTCTTAGACTGTATTTTAATGGAGGGCTCACATACTTCTAGCCATTTAGCCGAAGAAATCAAGAAAATAACGAATTTTCTATAAAATCTCAGACAAAATCTTAGTTGTTGTAACAGACAATGCCTCCAATGTCGTTGAGCCATAAAAAAATGTTTTAATGTGGAGTCATTGGCCGTGCTATGCACATACTCTTAACCTAGTGGTTCAAGATGCCATATCAAAGGTAGATACAGTAATCACCAAATGCAAAAAGATTGTCTCATTTTTTAAGAGAAGCAACGCAGCCACTGAAAAACTATTAAAATACCAAATCAACAATGGCGTTAAAGACCCTAAACGCTTACTTCAAGATGTAAGTACGAGATGGAACAGCACATATTACATGCTTTGTAGATTTGTTCAGTTAAAAGAGGGCTGTAATAAGCACTTTGGCATTGCTGGACAAAGACTTGCCATCTTTAATTTCTAATGAATGGAAACTTTGCAGTGACCTTTGCAAAGTCCTAAAACCATTTGAAGAGGTCACAGCAAAGATGAGTGGGGAATCCTACTTCACTGGAAGTCAAAATAATTGTTTTGACGCTTGGGCTGCAAAATGTTTGCAGCAAACTATGTACACTAAATTTGAACCCTGATGCAATACAGGTAGTACAGGAACCTGCTCATGGGGTTTATCAGCCAGATACCATGACATTGAGTACAACAAGTTAGTAGTACTTAATACCTTTTTTGGACCCAAGGTTCAAATTGTATGCATTTTTCTGACGACAAATGTCAACAGTTTGCTAAGAATCATGTGATTACGGTCGTTGCAGCTATGATTTCCGCCACTTCTGCCACCGCAATGGAACAATCCCCTCCTGGTACACCATCTTTGACTTTTGACCAACCAATCTGGTCCATCACAATTTGAAGAAGAAGAATGTTCAGTATTTTCTATGTTTTGATTCTGTAATAAAATCTGTACAAAGGCAGACTCCCGGAACTCCCAACGATTGTGCTAACCGCCGAAATCGACAGGTACATCGCTGAACCACCACTTCCCAGAGAAGGCGATCCTCTGTCCTGGTGGAGGATTCACGAGGCAGTCTACCCAAATCTCAGCAGACTCGTTAAAATAAAACATGGGGTTTGTGGGTACGTCAGTACCTTGTGAAAGAATTTTTTCCCGAACGGGAATAATAATAAGTGACCGAAGATCGCGTATTCAAAATCCATGAAAGTGACTCAACTTGTGTATCTAAATGCAAATCATGAATACTTGTGTAAATAATTTGTATATTATTTTATATTTTCTGTTACCGTACTATTTTTTATGTTTTATTACTACAGTGTGAAAATAAATATAAATAAAATGTACGTGTAGTCTTCTTCTTACCCAAAAATTAGATTTTCATAATACGTTATTATAAAAAAGTAAGTAGTAATTAAAAACTGTCAGCACCCTTAGCATATTTGTTTACAGTAGTATTTGCTGTTTATATAACATCATAACCAAGCAATAAGCTCCAATCTACAAGGGAGCAGACAGATGCCGCACATCGCGCCGGAGCGGTTGCCGGAGCTGGAGCTGTTTAAAGAGCTAGCTCCGCAAACGGAGCCGGAGCTAGTTTGGCTTCTCCGCTCTCGGAGCTACTTGGCACACCTCTACAAGCCACTCTTACACCTGCCTAAATATATCATGAAACATTCACCACGATCAAGCCACTCTTACACCTGCCTAAATATATCATGAAACATTCTCCACGATCAAGCCACTCTTACACCTGCCTAAATATATCATGAAACATTCCCCATGGTCAAGCCACTCTTACACCTGCCTAAATATATCATGAACTTCTTTGTATGATTTCTGCAAAAACTAATATTATAAACCAAAATTAATCCTTCTCTAATTAGGCCACTTTCCTCAATTAATAAAACAGAACCGTGGCTGAGGGAAACTTATTTGACAGATCCTAAGATCTGAGAAAACTACTGTACAGTAAGCCCATGTCATATTCCCACATTGTTTCAATATTCTGTAAATATCAACATTCAGCCCCATCATTATAACATTTATCATGTTATATATTTCCATAAACTAGATAAAATTTCTAACCATTTGGCTATCTTGAATTTATTATTGAACAACCACAACACTGTTTGCTAGGGATGGTACCAATTGTTATTATTTTTTTGGTTATAAAAATACATCTGCAACACACTTAAAAGTAGTCCGCCAATAAAGAGTAATCTAACTGCCAGTTCTAGGGTTAAACAAGACGAGAATTGAGGGTTGATCTTGTCAATCAATTAACATTATTTAACCAATACGTAAGTAATTCAGAGCTAACATTAAACTACAGGGCCGTAGTTTACCTGGCCAATTGACTATATTTACCCTATATAATAGTCAGTCGGACACCTCATGCATTCTATACATCACTAACTGAATATTCTAACATGAGATGACATCGAGCAACTTAATAAATAACTATATTTGGTAATGACAATAACGCTTTTACATTTTATATTTTGTTGTTATAAAAAAAGAGAACTGATTTCAATTCTAAATCTTACCTAGGTTATATAATGAGGTTTTTGTGTGGCAGGGAATAAAATATTGGAATAATCAACAAACAGGTGGCTTTTGAAAGGGTCACTACTATCAGTCTATTGTATTGGTGTTGACAGAATTAGCAAACACAACCATAACAAAACTAATACTATCTGAGCTTGTTTCTATGACATTAGCTGTTATAAGTGATACAACAACTCATATCTAACTGACAGTCTCTCATAATGGTGCATCAGTTTCTGGTTGGCTTTATTTTAAATCTATTTAATAGGTCTTTAACACAGCTCTTTAAGATACTTTTGATAGACATTCAAAGAGGAATTGTAAGCATCTAAAGTAAAAATCTCAAAATCAGGCCAACCAGAAAACAAGTGAAGATAAGAAAGTGAATTATTACAGTATGTACTTTATATTAAATGTGAATGAGGGAAGTGAGATATGTTTTATTTAAGAAAACATATAATATCCAAAAGACACATTTCGTTTAAACATGTTAATTTGTTAAAGTTATATCTAATTTAATAATATTTGCTTTATTCATATTTAATTTAAAAAAACATACCATACCTGTAATTCATCATTTTTATACATACTGTAGAGATTATGTCCTTATTTTCAGCTGTTTAAATGCGTATTATTTATTTATTTATTTTTTTTTTAGTGATAAAGAAATGTTTTCAGCATATGTATCTAAAAGACTGTGACTATTATATTGGTAAAAATAACTCATTCGAAAACTGCTAGAGATGTATGTTCTTATGTGCATGCTTGAGTCCCATCAAATGCTAATACAAATCAGAAGCTGAATTGCCCACTGGGTAGCTTTTAAAAATCAACAAGGTTGTATTTCATCAATGGAACATGACAAATGCAGGTTGAGGAGTGAGGGAAACATGCTCTACAACAGTGCTAGAAGAATGTTACAATACATGTGATTTCATCCAAGCTGGTGTTGGAGCCAAGTTGAAGCGAAGAGATCTTCACCAAATGATCGGGAGGAGCTGGCTCAGGAGGAGTGGTGGGTGGGGGATACACCTGGAACCCTGGACACACACACACACAGGTGTTAGACCACTTACCTTTACGCTATGTGCCACCCCTACACACATAGAACACCTTGTAGACAAACACCCATACACACTCTCATACATCACGTTTAGTTGCAGTTTATCTTGAAAAGCGTTAGTGTTAAAGCTCAAGTAATATCACAGTACCTATATTTAATTTTACCAAAATTTCTCGGGATGCATTCCGGTATCAGATTAGGGAATCTCTATTTCTTGAAGTAAAAGAATAGATGCAATGGTGTAGAACAGCAACAGGACAATTAGCCAAGTGCTTGTTACATTGGCCAGCTATGACAATGCTATTGTGTTCAATGGCTGCCAGAAATTATATTATGGTATGTTTGTGACAATTATAATTGTGCTATTGTTTTAGATCTTCTCTTCCCAAACTTGAGAATCTAGGTTTTATATGTTGGAAAGTTTATACTTGATATTTTATATATATGTGTGTATATATATATATACATATATATATATATATATATATATATATATATATATATATATATAATATTACTACTACTTCAAATTATTATTTATTATTGTACAATATTAGAACTAGTAATATAAATTTAAAAAATTATTTTGATATTATGGGCTTTAAAGTATATTTACAGACAAAATTTGTTCGAGTATGCTATACTATTATGACGTAAAACTTATCGGCAGTGTACAGTATTTTCCTATTTTTTAAATATATATTTAATTCAGCCTAAAAAGTGTATAATGTAAAGGTTTTTAAAAATTTATTGGAGGGGTTTATGATCAGTTTTAATAATTAGTTCCCGAGATCCCCCCACACGTACTCATGAAACTTTGTACATGCCGAAGAAACAGCTACAGCTTATTTCTCCAATTGCCTTTGGTTTGCTTTATGATTTTGAAGAATACAAAGAGCAGGATCTTGGTTTAGGATTAAAACGCCACTCACAGAGTGTGAACTTGCATCAACAGATAAAGTTATGGAATGTTTAGGATCAAAGTATGCCTTAACTGAAAAAAGTAATTAGTTAGGCCACCAACTCTTTTTGTAGTGGTTAGTTTTATAAAAACTTCTTAAAACGTAAAAAAGTAGACTGACCTTAACAAAAACTAGTCCTTATTAATTCAATTTGTGAACGTGCCATACAGCAACTTTTGTAATAACTGAGACGCATAACTGCCGACAACTAGAGGTAAACAGTTCCACTAATAGAAGATTTAAAAGAAGAACAGTAAGTCAAGTACAAGTTCACTAAAAGAAAGCCAAATCAGAAGTTCACTAAAAGAAAGCCAAATCAGACTAAAGAGCCAGCTACTGGCAGCCATCTTGATTTTAGTCCCATGGGAGCAATGTTCAATCTCAAACACTTTTGCACCTTTATTTTTTGTCATAGAATTATTGTACTAACTAAACGTATTATCTCAAACACTTTTGCACCTTTATTTTTTGTCATAGAATTATTATACTAACTAAACGTATTATATCTTTTATTTTTCAGAATTCAAAAGTCAAGAAATTTTAGGTATACCTTTCAGTGGTAATTAGAGGATGGTAATAGCCTCAGTATTTAAGGTGTGATCAAAACATATCTGACTTTATGTTTTATATCCATGCTAATTATATAAAAAGCAAACAGCTTTGAGTTAAACTTTAATTCTATCTATTTTTAATTTTTATCTCGAATACCTCACAGAAAATTGAAATTATTCTCTTGAAATTCTGAAGTTAAAAACTGTATTAAAGAAAGGTAATGAACAGGATGTTTTCAACAAATAACCTATCAACTTTGCCTGCTCTAAATTTATCAACAAGTTATGTACTATTTTTAAAGTATTTGGAATCCAACAAAAAATTTGATAGAGGGCACTATGGATCTATATATAGTAAGAGCTGAAATAGATTTAATTAGTGATGCAATTGATAAAAGGGTGAAAATGATTCAAAATTTAAATATCTAACTTCAACTAGGTCAACTATTAAAACTTGTATTGTGTACATCAAGATTTAATTCTTAGCTCACTTAATTCCATGCTATCCAAAGGATTGCCTAATACAGTTATAAGAATCAATAATAAAATTTGCCTTTCATTTAAATAGAATTGTGCATAGTAAGTCCATACATGAAACTGAGTCTGCTATCCTTAATAACCTTAGTTTAATTCATTAGGTTTTTAACAATAATTTGCTTCTCAATCCATAAAAACTAATGTTGTCTCTCCAAAAAACATCAACAAAAAAAAACTCCAAATTTTACTTTCAACTGTAAATGATCTCTAGTATAAACTACATTTTTAGGTTTTATACTTGATGAGAACCTGAACTGGAATACCCACATTGACATTGTTACAAACACTATTTCATCATACTTGTATGTTTTGAAGTAAATCTCATTAAACTTCCCTAGTAAAACTCTAAAACTAAAACTAATAAATTTTGGAAATATTCATTCACATTTAATTGGAATCTCAATCTATGAGCCCAAAAAAGAAACTAATCTATTAATAACGAAAAAAGCTAATATTTTAAATATCCAGCAACATAAGTTGGTTAAGGGAATATTTCTCTAAACTGGGTATTTTTAGTCTTTGGCTTGTATGCTTAGTAAACTGTTTTCTTTGTTCGATTGGCAGGTTATTCGAATACACATAAAGTTAAGAGTATTTCATATGTTACACATGTTTCAAGAATTATGCAATCATTTTCACTGTAATTTGAAATTTTTTAAAATTAGATAAATACTCAACCATAAAATTATTTTTATAAATTTCATCTAAACTACTCAAGATAAATGATATTAACGTTTTCAAAAAACAATTAAAAGGTATTTAATACAAACATTGTTATATTCAATAGAACAATTTCCTGCTAGATTAATCTTATAGGTAAAAGATTAATCCTTCCCACGCCGTACATAGATATATGAGAACTGTAGAATTTGATCAAAACGTCAAATACAGTTATATCTGATATTATAGATTAAGTCTCTTGGAGAGTTTTTTAGTTCACAAAAGGCCTTCGAAATGTCTGTTGCACGGTGCTTGCTTGCCAAAGAAGCATATTTCCAAAACATCCATACTTAATTTTCACTTTATTAGAAACTTTAGAGAACAACTTGAAATAACTTTTTACCAAAGTAAACTTACTTCTACAAAAAATTGTAAATTTCTTGGTGTTACTTTAGATGACAATCTTAGATGGGAAAATCACATCAGTCAGTTAAATGGGAAACTAAATTCAGCATGTTATGCTATTCGTAAAATTAGAGACTTGACTGACTTAAGAACAGCAAAAACTATTTATTTTGGCTATTTCAAATCTGTGTTGAGATATGGAATTGTTTCCTGGGGAAGTTCACCATTTATTGAACAGTTTTTCAAAACTCAAAAGAGAGCAATCCGAATTCTAGGAAATTTGAAATTTAATCAATCATGTAGAGGACATTTTTTTAATCTTCAAATTTTAACAGTAAGAAGTATTTACATAATGGAAGTTTTAACTCAAACATATAAAAGAATACAGTCCAATCCCTTTATCTCCCATCATAACTACACAACACGTAATAGTTATTCTCTACCTGTTCCTATACACAGAACAACCCATTTTAAAACATCTTTCTCTTACAATAGTCAGCATTTTTTTAACAAATTACCTTTAGCATGGAGAGAGATTCCTACATTAAAGGCTTTCAAAAAAACTATTAAAGAATACATGCTTCAAACTGAAATTTATACTTTTGACGATTTTCTTCCGAATTCACCAGAAAATAATTAAGATGTGAAATATCATACCACCTAGTATTAGCTATATGTTACTTGTGTTGTAGTTAGTATTTTTTTTAAATTGTTATTTAGTATTTAGTGTTATTATTTCTTGACGAGCCTTATAACATTGTAATGTTCTATTGGGCTAATAAATCATTTCATAAATCATTTCATTTCATTTCATTTCGTATTTATAAACAACCTTCAGTGTTTCCTACCCATAACCAAACATATTCGTGGCGTGTATTACTGCTTTCTCGATTGTCACGAGTGTGCGTCTACTATGTATCTCGTTACTATTCTTCATTGTGTGGTAGTGTTTTGATTAGTTTGAAAGATTTATCTTGTTTTATAGTGTGATGAGGTGTATTTAATTTAATTTAAATTTATTTGAAATATACAGTTTTGTAATATTTCTTTTTAAAATTTTTATCAATAAATACACTAATTTTAAGTAAAATTCCCTGTTTTATAATTTTTTTGCTTTTACCATTTATAATTTAACTATAATAAAAATTAGCTTTGAACTGAAAGAAAATTTTTTCACTTGTCTTGACGTTTGTGCTACTTCATGATTATTGTTTTTTAACTGTTCCAGTATTATTTCACAAATAAAGAAAATTGTATTAGTATGACAAAATAAGCTGAAAAGAGAAACTTTAAAATGTCTTTGACGAAGAGGGCTACACTGATGAGAGAATTGTATAAGTTAAAATCCTTCAACAGATAGTGAACCTGATTCTAATCTGCCATACCAATGAAATAATGAGGCTAGTGAACAAGTTTGCATTCTGGAAATGGAGGATTAAGTATATACAGCCAACATTTAATTTGTTAACTATTATAGTTACAGAGGTCGAAATTAAGAAAAAAAATGTGGCAAATTATTACTATTTGTAAGATACTAAATATCTACATGATGCTAAACTACAGCAAAAGTAAAGATTTCAGAGACAAAAACTAGCAACTTTAACTTCTTAACCAAACAGAATAACTGTTATTCCAGGATTCATGTGCACCTGATAAAGCATCACGGCTTCTAGGTACAAGGCGCAAAGGTCCATTAAGTTTTCCTTTAAGGCCTTAGACCTATCTCTTAGAGAAAAACACATTTGTAGTATTGGGTAGTAGCTCATAGTTAGCATAGGCTTTGAAATAAAAATAAAGTTAAATGAGAATTATGCCTCCGTAGTAACATCAATAAAGAAAATTAACAAGAATTCAATACAAATTAAGTAAAATTATTAACACACCAAAACTTAAAATAAATATAAACTAATGACTTAATTAATGATAAAAATACACTAAATAACGCAAAAGAGAGAAAAAACAAAACCATATTCAACTGCTCTACATTTTGCCTAACCTCATTCATGTTGCATGAGTTGTATATTTGAGTCAAGTATTAATAATGAGTAAAGCACCAAAGAGTACATTAGAATTAACTACGAATGAAACGTCCCAACCAATATAAAAACTGTTTGGATTATAAATTAATTACATGGTGAATTGAAATACAAGATATATTGATCTTGTTAATAGAGCATAGAACAGTTAGTTACATACTGAAAATTGTCCTAATAATTTTAGAGGAAAGTTTTATTTAATAATGTATTTAAAAGAAGAATGGGCGATTTGCAAGACTACGTGTACAACAGATATATTAGTGAGCATGTAGTTGGGAGGTGAGGCATTTTATTATAAAACAAACTAGTTTCATGAAATTAATAGAAAAACAATATTTCCTAAGAAAGAAATCAATTTGCCAGCTTTGCTAGTTTTCGTGGGTGTCAATCTGGGAGGGTACCGAAAGGGGTAAACGTCAGATGATATATTTTTTCATAAGTAATACATTTTATTAATTTTTAACATTTAAAACAAAGTATCAGACACAATATTAGTTATATCAGTATTCGTCAATGAAGTAAAGAACTACTATTTTCTTGCTACCCTCCCATTTCAACCCTTTACCATTAAAAAGAGCGGCTGATAATCATTTCCTTTCTTAGCAAATATTTCTCTGCCAATTAAAAAAAAACTAGGTTGTGTCATTACAAAGTGCAAATTAGCTCTCACTTTTCTTACTATAGCATGAAATTCAACATGCGGCTGAAAAACAGAGAAAATAACCAAGGTGAGTAGTTTATATTATCAGAAGAAAATTAAACAGCCCTGAAAGCAAAAATCCAAAAGAAGACTTCTAAGAAGACCTAAAACTTAACTGCAAGACAAGATAAAGTAAAAAAAATATAGTCATAATTCCTAAAGATCATGCTCAAGATTAATACATTAAAATTTACTTAAGTGATGAATCGTGAATAGGCTAACTGTACCACATATAGCTTAGTGACATTTTATTACTGAACAAGACATAGTTTTTAAGAAGTTATGGTGTGACAAAACAAAATATTGATTACAATCCTCAAAAGAGTATATCTTATTAATCTTTACCTGTTAGAACACACCTACTTCAGATAATTATCTATTAATTTAAGACAGATTGTCATGTGCTTAAACTTGAAATAACTTTCAGTAATTGCCAAAATTTCTATTTTTGGCCATATTCAAGTATATAATTCTTTACTGATTTCATATTATTTGGATGGAACTCAATTATTAAAACAAATAACCACAATTCTACAGATCGTAATCCAGAGCCAGAGAACATTCTAGAATTGACAGTACAGTATAATCTGTCCATACTGGTAATTCAATTAGGCTTGACTGTAGTACTCTAGATCCTTTCTGAAGAAAGACTATCTCAAAGTTGTATGCTCTCTTGTGTGTAGTGTAACATTTGTGTAAACGTTAAACTTCTATGTATTCATATTGATAATAAACTAACCGGAAGATCAGGACTACGCCAAATGTACAGTATTTCGTCAAGTATGTTAATTTTGTTTATAGTGAATTTTGAGTAATGGAGCATGATAATGAAGACAAAGAGTTGGAGATTTTGTGATGACAAAGATTCGTGGCAGCTCTGACAGCTCCAATGACGACGGGTGAATCCTACTTGGCAGTCAACCCTTTCTACCATTGTCAAGCGGAAGGCCCACTTTACATACTCGTATAATCCCGGACTTCGGGTGCCAATTCCTGATAACGATAAAACAACTGATTGGTTTAATATATTATCAAATGTTGTATGTTTGGAGTCTTTGCTGACACTAAAAATTAAAGCAATGTAATTTTTCTATTGTCCAAGTATAATGCCCCAGTCATGTATTGGACATTGGAAAGATCTGACAACGGCAGGGTTCCAAACCTTTTTAGGCCTACTAATGCACACTAACACCATTAGGATAATTGGATTTTTTGGTTACTGGAGAACCCACCTAACTCTTCCATCAAGTAATTTTCATGAGTCATAACCGGTTTCAGCTGATATTAAGATTTTTACATTTATCAAGGATAGGGACAGCGCAGAATCTAGAACCTACTGATGATAAATCACACAAAATCAAAGTTGCTGTTGAGTATCTAAATAATAATATGAAGGACATCTATTTTCCAGGACATGAGTTTACAAATGATGATGAGATGGATCTGTGGTGCGCTCAGCTTGTCTTCCAATAGTACATAACGGGAAGCGCCATAAATATGGAATACACATTTATTCCCTAAATGAGCCAGAGAGGCTACAAACCCGATTTCACATTTATACTGTAAAAACTGACCCCAGCAGAAGTATAGGGCATACATTCTAGATCATGATGGAGCTAATGACTAATTTCCTGGAAAAAGGCCATACGTTATTCATGGACAATTTTTACAGTAGCTTAATTTGTCCTCAAAACTTCTTAAATGCCTGACTTACTACATTGGCATTCTGCAGAACGACCGGAAACTCACTTTGTTAGCTGTAAAGTCCACTCAGTTGTCAAAAGGGCAGACGGTTACTAATTACTGAAAGTACAGCGAGTGTTATGATTGCTAAGTGAAAAGATAAGCAGACTGTCACTTATATCACCACCCAATTTGATAAGGAAATGATTATCATTAAAACAAGAGAAAGCAGCTGATAGTAATGCTAAAACCTGTGATGTAAAATTAATGCTCACACGAAGAGGGTCGTCTGCATGGATGGCATATTATCTTTGCAAACGAAAAACTGTTTAATGACATAAAAAGATTTTTGTCCATTTTCTGCAAGCAATGATGATAAATGCATATTATTTATATAATATCTAAAACTCTAACAACTGCAAGGCACTTCTTGATTTTCGCTTGATGTACTTAAAGGACTGCTGCCACTTTAAGGGGCTCTCATGATGATCCCAACTCGGAACAGTGAATAAGAAGAGGAAAATTAAACAGAAAAAGTACAAACATTTTTCAGTACATAAATAAGAAAAAAGTGTCTGTAGTGTAAGAAACACAACCTTGTCAGTTTACCCATCGCAATTATGTTATGATATCGGTTACTAGATTTCAACAAACCTGGTTGAATAATGAAGACAGCCTCCACTGGTGCAATATGTTATTTAATGTACCAGAAATTACATCACTGGTTTTAACCCAAATTTTTGGTTAGTAATCAATAATCAGCTGTTAGCCATTAAACTGCACAATGTTTCAAATGTTCAGCATCAAACACGATAGAGAATAATTAATAGATACAAATTGCAATACATTTATGGCCTAGTAAACTTTCTGGACATAAAAACTGTACAACATAGGAATAAAATACAGGGTGATCATAAAATCCCACACTGGCTTAATATTTTGTGAATTATTACAGATAAGCAATAATGCTTGGTACATCATTACTATACCTAAAAATCCACTTTTTGAAGTAATTCTCAGTTTTCTGAAAAATCAGAGAAGCAGCTCACAAGGAGTCAGATCTTAAGATAATCTTAAATGAGAGCATAGGTCGAGGGTCAAGTAGTACATAAAATTAAAGGGTACATCGACATTCAGAGAACACAATGCCACGTACCAGAACCCAAAAAAATTACCCTTTAAAAATGGCGCATGTATACAGTTTCAAAAAGTTACAGTATACGTCCTGTTGTAGACCATTATTCTTTTCTTGGTTTAAGCTGGAAAAATTAAACTGTGTAAATGGACACTGGATTTAAAAAGTAGATTTTTAGGTGAAGTAATGATATATCAAGTTTTATTGCTTTATCTGTAATCATTAAAAAAATATTAAATCAGTGCGGAACTTTATGAACACCCTTTATATTGACTCTTAATGCAAATAACTTATATGTTAGGAATAATACAGCTCTTGGTTTCTATCAAGTAAGTAAAACAAAAAAAGTCATACAAATTAAATTCCAGAGCTGATAACAAACAAGCTCTTAGTCAAAATGAAATTAATTAAGATAAGATCTCCACAGTAGGGAGATATGAGCAATTTACTTCATATTTCCACAATAATGTGTATGTAACCTGATTAAATCCAGTCTAGTTTGCAACCAACACATAGTAAATTTATATGATGCCACTACATATTCATATAAATTCTCTAGATCTACATTTGAAAATTTCAAGTTGTCTGTCTTATTGGAAAATAGCAGAAACTTCTCTATGGTGAAAACAAACTAGATAAATAAGCTCACCTTGACTAAGTTTACTGGTAGACTTATTATCGGGTTTTGTGCAGTCTTCATTTTCCTGATTATAGATATCAATGAGGGAGTAGGTGTCACTGTCCTCGGTGCCGCTGGACATCTGGTCTCCACCATCCTCTCCCTCAAACAGTTCACATCTAGAACATTACCATATCTTCATTATAAATAACAAATAACACAGTCCAAAAGTCTAAACATGCTGAACTGGGTAGATCTTGTAAGCTACAAATTATCCTGTAATCCATACACTGTCTCTTGTTCAAAATAAATCTTGTTTTGGACGCTGTCTCATTCTCTTTTATTTTTTTACCATGATAGATTACCTTTCTCATAATGTCTGTTCTGATTCTCTTTTATACACAGGAACAAAAGGTAAGTACATTAAGTGAGGTAAAGTGAGCAAGAGGCAAGATATGAGTCTCACAATCTTTTTCAAACTGGCTCACTCATTTGGTTTTGTGGGCAGGTGCACTATCACAATGTAAAATTTTTCTCAATGAGAACCTTTTTCTCATTCCTACAATATACAAAAAATATGCTGAATGGACCTCCAAGTTATTTCAGATGATGTACTCATTTCTTTCATAGTCCATTATTGATCTTCAAGTACAATAAAATAAAATTTTTTTGCAACTATTTTTCAAAGTTGATGGACATATAAAACAAAATTTTAAATCAACCAAAATATCACCTTCTTTTAAGAAAACCTCATGTATGAAGAAGGCTTTTCATATTCTTGTTAATCGTTTTCAATATTGAACCTTCTGCACTGTAAATTTCTAAACAGAATGCAACATTTCATATAATCACATTGTTAACTTAAATGCACCATGACAAAAAAAATACAATTTAAAAGTGAAATTATTGCTACATAAGGTACAGAGTAAGAATAGCCAGTCACTGTGCGTACCTGATCCTATTACATATATTTTGCCATCATTAAAAAACCTTTTTTTGAATGTGATTTGTGTTTACTAGAAAAAAAACCATAAAATTCACATTACAAAATTAATTTTCATACAAAATGAATGGTATTTTGGTTGTAAGTTAAAACAAAGTATTAAAAGGCTGCAACAACTATAAAAAAATAATAAATACTACACATAGTAATATGACTTGCAAAAAAAAAATTATAATTTTCCTGATTATTTTAGAAGGTAAATTTTACTCAAGGTAAAAATTGTTGGTACATGAAACAGGGTTTTCTGTAGTTTCACTGCCATTTGTTAGAAAGAATAATATCATTATTATCCACAATTACTGCCTCTGAAATGTGGGAAATATGTAAGATTAAACTACTCATTTATTACAAACAAAAATATACCTTTGGGCAACATCTGATCAACCAAAATCATTTGATTGGTGGGACAGATGACAACTAAGAGTTATTACATGTTTGCAACAAAGGCAGAAAAATAGATACATAAGAACAATATGAAATATATAAATATTTAAAAAGCAATAATACACAACATTTAATACTAAATTACAAATTAAAATTAAACTCTCACTCCATTTTCAACACTTTCATCAATTGCAAAAGTACATATGTCTCTCTCCAATCTGACAAGGATGATAAGCAGGGAAGAAGAACTGACCAATCATTTAGCCATAGCCCTCTCCACGCTGCTATCGTGTTAGTGTTGACAGGCCTGATGTTATTTTATTAAATTATGTTTTGTGCCGATACACGTTTACTGACTGTGTCATGTATTTTTTGTTTATTTTTATGTTTTATGATATGTATTTTAGTTCACCTAATAATGCCTTCACATTAAACAATTTCACACAACAAACAAGCTGATGATGATACAATGGCATTGAAACATGTCCTGAACAAATGTATTTTAATTGAGCTGAACAACGGTATGAAGTGATCTAATATAAAGAATAATATTAAATTTCTAATGCCAAACTCAGCTAACAGTGTAGTGTAACTTAAATACGATGCAGATGCATACCCATCATTGGAGCCAAGTTTGATGAGATAGCTTTCATGGCGTGGTGGTGGAAGAGGGTGGATTCCTTCCCCTGGAGGATGGCCTGGCTCCTCCATATGAAAAGCTTGTTCAATTTCTGGCTTCTTTTCCCAAACTTCTTTGAAGAAAGGAGTGTAAAATGCAGCTAAAAATTGTTAACACAATTATAAACATGTACAAAAGCATTAAGAATATTTATCAGCTGTAAAATTTTGAATTGTAAAAAAAGACAGTAAATTGGATTAACATGAATGTTAAGTTTAGCTCCATTTCACTTTCCAGTTAATGCAGTGTCTGAAGTCTAACGCTGTGACAGACTTGACTCCCGGAATATGGAATCAACATCCGTCTGAAGAGATTCAAAACGTTCCGAGATCCGAATACTGTTTGTAGTGAATCAACCTTTCCCACCATTGCTCTACATTATGTGGAGAAAACTCGGTTGCTTCACCATGATTTGGAATCATATCAGAAACATTGCAATACCCCAAAAATTGTGCACCTGATAAGACAATGAGAACACCACTTCATCTGGACTACATTTGTTTGTAGTCTAGGTGCCTCTGATGTCAAAACGTTGTAAAGCATGTGTTTTGTGTTTCTTCATCACCGACAGTGTTCTCCTCAGACGGATGTTGATTCCAGGAGTCAAGTTTGTCACATCATTAGACTTCAGATGCTGCACTAAGTGGAAGGTGAAATGGAGCTGAATTTAACATTTGTATTGAGTCAAACCTTCCCACATTGCTCTACGTTATGTGTAAATTGGATTATTAACACATTCACTGCGGGTGACGAGCATGCTCGTCATGCGAAAATGGCGTGCCAGGCGGTGGACAAGCGAGCTCGGCAAACGGCAGCTGCTTTCATATTGCCTCAGTGTGAGCTGAGCAGATGCCCGGGAAGGCTGCAACACTCATAGCGAGGTGTGCTTGTTTCGGTGAGTCAGTTGGTGCGATTCGTTGCCGGTTGGCCATTTTCGTTTGTTGTGTATGCTTTGCGATATTGTGTGAGTGGATTATAGTGTCTGTTGACTGTGTAAGTGTATGTACTCATAATGGAGGAAGACGATAATGTTATTGACGATAATTTTTCATCTGATGAAGACAGTGAAGGCGGCGTCCCCCACCCCAACCCAATACGTGTACCGTCACCCGGTGCGGATAACGAGCAGACTCGGCACGGACATGACGTCACCCGTTCCGGCCAACGAAGCTTCCGGGATACCTTGGATAACCCTTTTGGCTATCCTGACTCTGTTTTGGGTAAGTAAAAAACAAAAACATTCCCGCATTTTCTGTCACCGGTAGTTTTGTCATCTGCAGTGAATGTGTTAAAGACTGTAACTAGAAGTAACTGAGGTATATCCGACTTTAATGAATCTGTTTATCTGTCCTGTGTAACATTGACCACAAGATCAATGTATACTTTAGCTGTTAATCTGACAAGAAAAGTTTAGAAGCAGAGGACAAAGGCTTATCTGACTGGAGTAAATAATAATAATATATTTTCTTGTCTACCATGACTATGAAAAACGGAGCGGAAAAAAATACATATACAGTATTAACAAATTTATATATATATATAAAATTTAATTATAGAAATTTACAATTGTTTTAATAAAATATAAATATAATTAACACAATTATATTATATAATAATAAATATAATTTTCTTAGTTCCTTATTCAAGTAATTTTGAATACAGTTATTACCATCACTTTGAACTAATGTTTAGGTTGTCTAGATAAGTTTCATTACATTATGTTCTATGGCAATGGCAAAATCAAATATAATCAAACGATACTCAATACTCAATTGTGTTACAATTTATTAACACAACTGAACTATACAGTTTTAAGTGTAATACAAGGTAATAACTACAAATCACATACTCATTTGCATACTCAATTCATTTCAAGAATTTTGAGATGAGGAGAGAAGATTTAATATCAAATATGAGCTAATTTCACTTTCCCAACTGCAAATAATAATATATTTTCGTTTCAAATTAAAATACTGTTCATTGTAACTTGATGTTTTATTCCTTTTTAATTACAAATATGTGTTAAATTAATAAATAAATTGTGAGTGAAACACGAGTGTAATGTTTTACGGTGTATGATAAGCTAAAAATATTTATAAATCCAAATCAATCAATAATTTACAAATTGAACTAATTTTGATAGGTTTTAGGAATGTGAAATTAAATCAAGGTTTGAGAGAATGCCACTGACAGAGTTTGTCTCAAACAAATTGTCTAGGAATTTTAACGTTAATGAGCTAAAAGCTATTCTAAAAGTTTCTGTACTCACTCTTTTGTTGAAAATTGGAAGTAGAAGTCATAAAATGTGCTTGAAGCCGATCAGCAGTTGCATTCCCTTCTGTAATCAGCTGGTGACTTAGATCATTGCTGAAGAAAGCATTGGCCCCTCCACTATCAGTCACAGCCATTATTTGAATTGGCAGGTTTGGGATATTCATTGAAAATGCACTGTAAAAGTTACACAAACCAAAATCTTATTACTACCAATGTGTACAAGCATTATGTTAGTCAGTTTATATCTATTAATATTATAAGGGTATCCAAAAAGTAAGTTTCACAAAAACTCTGTGTACTTGTGTGGAAGTATTTTTAGCGGTTAAACATTTATAACACAAATCTTAATAGTCTATCCCAACATACATCATGTTCATTTTAAGAAATTAAAGTACCTTATTCTAATATAACAAGGTGAATTTTTTCATTCATTTTTAAAAGCTTTTAAATTAAGTACTATATATTTCAAAATACACAATATTAAAATATTATTTACATATCATAATGAATTTAATTTTATTTATGTATGTTCTTTAGAGGGCACATAAGAGGAATTATTTTATCAATATTAAAATATCTTTTGAGTATCTAATTACCATTAGTCAATTTATTTTTACGAAACGTAGTGTACAGTTCAAAATTAAGGAAAACGTTTTTATTTTCTTTCATACATTTGAGCAAGCAAATTGTATGTAAATAAGGAGTACTAAAAAGGAGTCCTTTCGAGTAGCCAAAACATACTGATTTTTATTATATTATAGATGCAGTGTTTAATCAATAAATGGTTTTTTAGACTAATTGATTGAAATTCAACTATTTTACTCAAACTTCTCCTTATAAACATTCACTTTTACATTTTTAGACCAAACTCTCCTCATACCAATATAGTATGTTATATAGTCTTGTTCTACTTAAAGTATGAGACATATCATTGTAAGTCTGGGTTGTGTCAAAAAAACTGTTGTTTAATCCACTTAGGCCTGAGATTTATTATTTAAACTACACATGATTGTAAAAGATTAGATTCTTGTGATAACACTGGTACTAAAATTATTAATTGATATGTCTTTACGTTATTAATCATTAAATAATAAAGCCAAACAACCACGCTTGCAATGATATGTCTTGTACTATAGTCATGGGTAGGTTTAAGAAATGTATGTAGTTCAATTATATTTGAATTACTTACTTTAAAGTTGCTAAAGAGGCTTTTCTCTTGGTTGAATACACAAGAATAAAGCCATGGACTAGTTCTTCCCTAAATGCATTAGCACCATGAAATGAGGATATGATAACTTCAACTTTTCGCTTGGAAGAGCCAAGAAATGTTTCTAGAATGATGCTGCGTTCACCACTGAGGAAGCAGCACTGGTGGCTGAGCAGAGGACCGAGAACATTTTCTACCGAGTAAGGATCACCACAAAACATGCACATTATTATCCTGGAACATAGAAAGAGCAGAAAATGTAGCAAACATAACTTAAGTGGTCTGCTTGCATTTAGGCATTGAAGGAAGAAGTAACTAAAACTATTTTTCTGTTTATTTAGAAACATGAAACAACCAATTAATACAAATGTTGTAAAACTAACTTTTGATTATAGTCTATTAGTATCAATGTTATACCTTGTGATATTTAAAAAAAATATACACAATATAATTTATTCATTTTGATTTTTACCACAGGAACTAAGATAAATCTCTTGAATTACATTCTATAGAGTACTGAATTCTTCACTCCACAATTAACTACGGATTAAAATCAAACTAAAAATCTAAAATTTAGATAAAATTTTTAATTAGATTCAAATTTTTTGAACAAACCTATTGTAAATATTCTTAGTGAGGGATACAATTAAATATAAGCAGAATTGAGTTCAACTTAGTTATGTGTGAAGTGAAATCATAAATCCACAAAATTTTATGAAAAATATTCAAACTGAGAGTTGATTGACAAGATTTGACAATCAAATCTAACAAGATTCGCCATGTCACTAATTATTAAACAGTATTAAGATTCATGCTCCACCACTTCCAGAAAAATTTCTTGATTAAGTAAGTAGAAGATAACAAACATGTTGTCTGCCTGCAAACATAACATTGTTATAAAATTAAACATTCCTTCGGATCACTGGTCAAAGTGACTGTTCCTCTCCTCCCACATACTGTATGACACACACACCACACAACACACAAGCTGTGTATCATGCACCTCCAACATGATGATTCAATATCAATTCAACACAAACTTAAAAATAATTTAACACGCGAGAGATCGCACTCACTTCCTGGACGCGAGAGGTCGCGCGACGGCAAATTGCTCACGCTCGTCTTTTACTCAAATTGCAGCTTAAATTTGGTGAGAAAAGTTAAAAAAAACAACTGTGTGTTGTCTCTATTACTGTCTTTCAGTATATACTAATAAAAGTAATTGGGCACTTAAGTTCTAACAAAGAGAAATATTATTATGATACACTGTATATTTGGTTCGGAATTGGTGACTTTTTGGTACGAAAAAGGTCGCGTGTGAGCAATTTGCCGCAATTATATAAATTAGGCTTTTAAATGAAACATTTTATTACAGTAAAGTATTTTATTATGAGGAAGAAATAGATTATATAATATGTATATTTCCTTAAAACAAAACAAATTGCCTCAAAAATGTTATAACATAATAATAAATCAATATTTAGGCAAAAGATTACTAATTCAATAAAATATTATGTACAAATGAAGAAACCTATTTTATATAAAAGAAAAATTATAAATGTTAACGAAAAATTAAAACTTCTTTCTAAATTTCATAAAAAGTTAAAACATAAAAACCCCTAAATTAGTACAAGTTTACTAATTTAGTTTCAGTGGACATTATCGTCTAAGCTAACTGAAGAAGTGTGTATGTATTCAAAAACATTACAAAAAACACAAAAACATTAAAATATTCAAGATTTAGAAATATTTCCAATATTCGCAAATTTAACAGAATGCACTACGGGAGAGATCGCGCGAAGGCATATTGCCGCGTCAGGTGCAGAGCTACAACAAAAATTCCACCACTCGCAAACAAAGCCGGCGAAAGACTAACAGTTGTCAAGGTCAGGCGCAGGGATGTACTGGGAGGGATAAAACGAGACCCTGTTATCCTGGGGCATCAGTGTAAACGAAAATATAAAGAAATCAAAAAAGCGCGGCAAACTGCCGCGGGCGCGATCTCTCGCGTGTTAAGGTGCCAAGTATGCTGAGCTAATTTTAAATAAACGAAACAAAAATTAAGTTTGAAACAATTTTGTTGCCAATTGGTGAAATTAAATTTTTAATTGAGAATAGTGTAATATGAATCCATATTCGCTGTAAAGAAAAAACTTAGCTGATATTTCCAAACTTCTAACTTCTTCACTACACATTTATTCATTTCACATTATTTGTGAGCATAAAACTTTGTCAGATATATTATATTAAACTCCAAGAATACTAGAAATATAGAGTGAAGTGGAATTTGACACACTTGAAGTCTTCACAGAAAGGGTACTTGTCTCTGTATGCAGCAGTGAACATTGTAAAATTGTTATGGTGATTCAAAGAGATGGTGTCTTGCATATGATTACTGTCACAACCTCAGAAATGTCCCTTTGACGAATTCTTCAAGGTAGTAATACTTTCCAGAGAGTCTTGGTTTGAGGGGAAAAAACCTCTTCCACCAGTAGAGTTTGAATGATTAACTAATTATGGCTCTATGAAAATAATAGCACAAGTCCCTAGAATTACAGGAATGAGGCCATTCAGGAAGTTATAGCTAGGTAGTTAAGAGGGCACTGGGCTCATGTGTCTTTAACTCCAAATTTGTCTTTGATTGTTACCAGATCGTTTCTCCCCTTATTAAATCATCAATTTCAGTTTTTGTGGGGTTCCTAGTCATGAGAGGGTTGTGGGGAATAAAAGAACTAATACTCTGTCAAACGCAAGACTCAGCATCAACATAACAGGACCTGAATCATTATATGTGTTCCCTAAAGTTGTTTCGAGGTAGAGGAGGTAGAGGATGCAGCCAGGGTTTAAGGATGAGTAGACTGGTTCTTTAGTCACCTTCCCATAGTTTAGTATCTGATCTTCTCTCCTTATGTTGATTACTGTCTTCTCAAATTTGGGCCTGATTGCAGAGCATGGACATCTGCGAAAGTATCTACTTAGTCAGTACTTTTAGGGATGTTCTGCTCTGTAGGTTATGAAATGAGCATGAGAAAACTGCTACCACCTGCATTTTGACTGCCCTGAAAGGGAATGTCATTCCAACTTTGCTAATTTAGAAAAGAATGGTGAATTTTCTGAGGAAGACATGAGCAGTTAGTTTTTTTTTTTGCGTTTACGAGACCACTGAAATTTTAAACTGTTAGCCTTCACCGTACACTTAAAGGATGAGTAATAGGCCACCCCTTACGGAGATAAACAATACAAAATCTAGATATCAAATATATATTGGACATTGACAATAAAAGAATTGAAAATGGTAGTAATTCTTATCTGGTTATTTTATTCCATTCAATCTAATACTAATTCAATGTTTTAGAATATGAAATTCTAAAACAGAAAATACATTTTTATCTAAATTTGGAATTGGATTCGAGATTAAAAAATTATGAATTTGATCATAACTAGTACAATCTATACTTACAAAATAAAAAGTTGCAAATGTATAAATGATAGATAAATCATATAAATTACCTAATGTCAGGTTCAGAACACTCCATAACAGACTGATACACATTGATGAAGCCTGCTCTGTGTCGGATGCTTTGCACTAGCTGCCTTAGAGCATTAGCTACTAGAGAAGCGTTGAACCTGTGTTCCCCATCCACTTCTTCCAATGATACATCAATGAAAGGGCACTGTAAACTAAATACATACATTTAAGTTTAGTACAATGTAATGATGAATTTATAAGCAATAGCTTAAAAATGCCAAAGTCACAGCTACCTGGTGAAAAATAATCAAAGAAGATAAAGTATTTTTTTGACGCTTTCAATTATTAAGATACATTTTAAAATTTAACTTAATTTAATTTAAATTAATTTTTTTAATGTTAAATTCATATACACGTATATGTGGAGTGAAAAACAGGAACAGGGTGGGGTGGATGATCATTATTAAGTTAAGCTGTGAAATGGAGGCATTAATTTTGTCTCTGTCAGTTTCACTGCTGTATAGTGTGGGCAGATGTGCCAAAATTGTGTTGGGGTTTTTTAAGACCTGCCAATTAGTCAATCTGTGATATTCTGTACCTATAATGTTGTTTGTTAGAAAATTGTATTATTCGTTAATATATTATGAATTGCAAATGAGTCTTCGTTGCAGAATTGTACAATTTATAAGGCTCCGCTGAAAGACAACTTGAACTCTTTATTTGTTTATATGAATTAGTTTCACGTAAAATGTTATATCTCACTGTTTTACTGCTAAATAGTACATAGACGATATTATCTATACCTAATAAGTCAGTTGAGGCCTTACAGAACCAGCACAGAATTGGCATAGAAAATTAGGACCCGCACTAGGCCACAACTTTAACACTAGGCTACCCTAGTATTAGCTGGCAATTTTTTTTTAGTTCTCACTGTGAATCTAGATATAATTTGAAACTCTGAAATATTTAATGTCTATTTTAGCATCTTTTGATAGATCTAAATTTACACCTTTTCCAAGGCCAGAGGTCAAAGAACAAGTACAAAAGAGAATATACCACTGAATATACCAGGCTTAAAGTTACATACATTCTGAGAGCTGAGTAAACAATCAAGGCCACGTCCTTCCTAAACAAAATTTAGAGTATTTTATTAAACAAATTTCATATCCAGGAATCAGATTTTTTAATTTAACTACTGAAAAGATAAAAAATATAACCGATAATAAAAATTTTAGATTGGCCAAAAGAATATCTAATAAATGGAGCCTGTTCTTCACTAAATGAGTTTTATTTATGTTTATTTAAGAAGGGAATAATTATATCATATAATGTATTTAAGTTAATACCATAATTAATAACTAAACTGATACTATTCAATGTACAAATGTACATGAAATAAATAAAAAATACTTTGACTTTGGACTAATTTGTAATTTCATTGTGGTCTGTTAATCCTCTGAACAATTAGGAATATAGTACCTCAGTCACAATATATACACACACACAAAAATGGTAAGCTTCAACTTTCAAGCTACCATTCCACTATACAAGACTTTTCTGAAGAGAACCTTTATACAAAGAAAACCTGTACTACTACTCAAAAACCAATCAAATAATTCAATTCAATAAAACACTGACTAAATTACTGTATAAGTTTCTTTTACGAAGTGAAAATATAATACAATTACTAAACTCTCTTATTATGAAATGTACCAAATAAAATTAACAAATGCTTAACTTGTATTTTCTTGTGTTTCTCTCTAGACATAAAAATTGTTACATTTTACATTACTGATTTTTTCAAGGACATATAAAAAAGAGTTTATTTATTTATTGTCTTAAATGAAATAGTTTTAGTTTTCAGTGAGTTTCATGAATTACAAATGAAAATTCTTACCTGTCAGCAAGGCTTTGGCCTTCTTCCCTTAGCCTCAAAATATCATTTTCTTCGACTAGACTGTCCGCTACAAATAATATCACAATGGGAAGGCCTTGAAATGGCAAACGATCCTCTTGCTCTAGGTTTGAAAGCAAAGTCTTTTCCAAACTATCACGAATGTACTCAAAACTTTCTGGGTTCGAATATACACAAAAGCAACCTGAAACAAAACAACTGTTATATTTTTTGTAACATTTCAGTTTTTATTATTAATAATATGAAACTAATATAGTAATTGTAAATTGAATTGTAGTTATCTACCTAGTCTACATAAAATAGATCTCTGTTGTTTAAATATTATTCTGGTTTTGGTTAAAAATGTGTTCATCACCTCTTGTTTCAAAATAAATACTATTTTCAAGGTGTTTCGGACTGAAAAATATTCAAGTGTTTTTTCCGCCCATGAAAATTCATTCACAAGAACACATTAATAACTGGAGAGGTAGGTAGGTGGATGTAACTGGTACTGGTGGTAGGTTTACTGGCACATTTAACTCGCAAAAATAGGGACTGGAATACTGGACAATGAATTCAACTATAAATCTAAACTGAAAGTAAATTACTGGAAAAATATTTCTGAAAGAGTGTTTGCTGTAGTAAAAAACTGGTAATTTGAGGATTCCATCTCGAGGATCTGATAAGATATTTGAGTACAACATTGAGTACAAGATGTCCTTGGAACTAATAACTGAATTTGATTCTTTTTTTGCCAAACATATACTTAATAGAGGTTAAGATAATAGAGGTTCGGGGGAAACGTTGTATGTCTTAGGTTGTGTGCAATGAAACAATTGAAGTGTTAACTTCTGAAGTAAAAGATGTCATAATCAATGAAGTTAAGCAAAGTATTATTACACAATATTGGATTCAATGCATAAGTCACACTGATGAGCTGTCATTTTTATTTTATCTTATTCTTTTTTTAGGTATTAACGAAATTGGCAGTACTGTTGGACACTTTGTCTTGTTTTTACATACAATGGGCACAAATCTGAGGATGTAGCCAATGCCGTTATAACGAAACAGCACAATGATACAATGACTACTTTAAGTTTGCACTTTCTGATTTAGCCAACTATTGAGTGCTATAATACAATAACTCCAACAATATGTCAGTGTGTAAAGCGGCTTACAACTAGAATGAAGGATGAAAATACCAATGCATTGTTTGTTCCTTGTTCAGCAAATCCACTTGATCTTGAAGGCACATATGCTGCAAGTTGTTGCCCAAAAACATATACACTTTAATTTTTTAACCTTTTTTTATTCACAATGATGCACTTCTTTGATTCATCTAATAAGAGGTGGGAAACTCTACTTAGCTTTAGTCAACCTATAAGTAAAACGTTCAAGGGTTGATCTGAAACTAGGAGGAGGGCTCAGTTAAGTTCACGTAAAGGCTTCTATGAAAACTTTGAAGTGTGGAAAACTCCAAAATCTGACTTTGGAGAACTAAGGAGAAATTCATAAATCAAATCAGAAGATTTTATTCATGAGAATAGAACTCAACAGTCAGGAATAAACCTTAAAAATCAAATAGGCCTAATGCAATGTAAAATATTCAACTGCTGTATTTCAAACAAGTTAGATTGCTGTTATAACATATTTTTCAGGGCTTTTAGGGGTTTCTATCCCCCTCCCTTAGTTACGCCACTGGTGGTATTAGGAATAACCCAGTAACCATAATAAAGTATATTAGAGAAACATTGTGAAATCAACATTCTCCAATATTGAATAGCTCTTTGTATGTATTTGTGATCAGGTGTTCCTAACTACTCATCGGAACGTTCATTTGGTGTCTTAAATAGTCTTGTCTTAGATACAGGATGAATGAAAATAAACTTAACTCATTCGCTATTCTACATATACATTCATATTCTACATATTCTACATTCGACATTCTGAATACAGGTTAAATTAAATTGATGATTTAACATAAATTAAATTAGTAATGAAATGAAGGATAATACTAATGTAAAGTAAAATATCTCCATTACCCAATGTATTGAGTATTGATATGTACAATTTAAAATTATTGGAGTATAAGTTTACTTTCCTAACTTACCATTAAATTTACTTTTTTTTAATTGTTGAATTCATTTTAGGTTTCTTACATCATACATTATACCTTACTGTAGCTAATACTGATCAAGTATGTTCTTAATTTTTCATAAATTTCTCTTAATTATTTTGAAACAGTGTCAATGTTTAGTGCACACATTTAACATTTGTGTAATGGTTAGAAAGTAAAATTAGCTTACCATAAATCTGTAACTTGGAACAGTACATTTATAAAGTTATGTGATTAAAATTTTAAAAAGTAACTCTCAGTCTTTTTAACATCCACCATACAGATTAGATTCCATTTTTTAACTAGTCCGAAAATAACTCTGACATAGAAATTCCACACAAAATATTTCAAGGGCGCAGCTGTCATAATAGTGCCTTAATGTGGAAGATAAATAAATTCGGCCTTGTGTAGCTTGCAAAAGATCACTGTCTCTTCTATTGCTCTTTTGTGCTTCCATAGTGAAAGGATATTTAGTACAGGTAGGAGGGAGGGGCTTGAGACCACCTTGGATTGTGATTCCATAGAACTGAAACCACGAGAATCATGGGTTACTTTGCCTCAACTACTGCTTCGAAGAAGGCTACACTAAAACTCTTTTAAGACTTATTGGTTGACGTGTGCATAACTTATAGACAGTTAGTGACACATATCAAATCCATAAGTTAAAATAATTTTAATTTTATACTAGGCCTATTTTACTGTCTATATTATATATTTAACACCACTTGAACATCAAACATTTTTTAATACTTTTGTCATGAATCAAATAACACCTTGGTATTTGTATCTCATTCAAAATGTAAATTATCGCCTCAAGTTATGAATATTCTTTTGCAATATTCACTAAAAACAAACTTAAAAATACTCCAATACTGACCATGTGGTAGAAAATCTATGGACTGGAAGGAATTTTGGGGCAAGCTGACATCACCATCAATTATTCTATATTCTAAGCAATACAAATGGCAGTCAAGTTCGTATTCGTCATCATCACACTGGGCCTGGAACATTTTCACAAAAATTGGATTGTTACATATTTTAAATAATTCTCTTAATATTATGTAAACACTTTATGGAAACCTCTTTTCACTATGGTCATAAATGATTTATTATAGAATTGTAAAAATGTCTTAACTTTAGGAGCTCAAAAGGTTCAGCATGTAGACTATTAACTGTTTCCCTCATAGCCAGTCTTTAATCGTAATCAAGCAGGGTCACCACCCGGTGTGGACCATCTGTTGGTCCTCGGCTCTCTCAGTTTCTTCTTGAGAAGCTCAAAAACTTAACAGATCATTTTTCCACTACCAGTTGGAATTCAATAATATCTGTTGGGTTCTTATTAAATAATCTACATCTAAATTGTATCTACATTTTTAATAACAAAACAACTTTTATTATATTATATTTATTAATAAGTTTTAAATACTCTGATTAACCTCTCAGACCTATAACGATGTAATATCAGCTGGTGAAATATGGCAGGTAACAAAAGTTGCAGGGTATTATTTAATGCTCTTGAATGGAGTAGGTGGTTAGATTTAACCAAAACAAAATAAAAATTAATTTAACTACAAAAAAGTAAGACAAAACCTGGGCCCTTTCAAGCTTGTAGTGGTCAAATTGATGTGGTCCAGCATCTGGACTACACAAGTTGTAGAGGAAAACAGACATCAGTGTCATTGACTTGAACACTGCACATTGACGGCTGACCCACATATATATACGCTCCATATAAGTTGTGAGACCAAACAGTTTGGAGTAGCTGACTTCTAAAGATAGTTTCACCAATGGAGTTGAATCATCTATTATTAGTGCATGTTTAGCTTATAAAAAAATAAACTAAATATAGCTGAAACCATGCAATTATGCGTTTTGATACGGTTCAACATTAGCAAATATAATATCAAACATAGTTAAGAAGAAAAAATTGTTTGTTGACAAACATGTTTAGAATACAGATTGAAAACATAAAAAAGAAATACAAATGAGGGAAAGCCCTAACATCACTTAAAAAAATTAGGTATTGTGGTGCTGATATTCACATTTTATTAAAAACTCACTTGTGGGTAACATTGTTCTCATAAGATAATAAAAATGCATTAACTGCACAAGTTCATTTCAGAAAATGAAATAAATTAGTTCTTTTGAAGAATTGTTTTATCTTACACGAATCTCATTGGAAAGTTCTTTTGCTAAACCTTTGAAGCCCAGAATTACAAGGTTCAACTGGTTGCTGTCAGAATTGAGCAGCCACTGGTTGCTGTGGTTCCAAGAGGAAGGTCTGAAAACAAAACCAATCATGTTATAAGTGATTTCAATACAATATTAAAATAACAAGTAACATTTGTATTTATTATTAAAATAATGTAAAGTTCACAATACAATACAAAATAAAATGTTCAAGGATGAGTGGCAGCACAGCATATATTTTTCATTCTCTAAGGGCCTTAGGTAATTCTGTAGAGAATGAGTGAATGACTTCTATTTCTCCCTTTAATGAAACTACAATGCAAATAATAGCCTATGACTGGTGTTGTATCTTTTTAATACGTTAAATGTTACTAGGAGTTATACATATCCACAACATGTCAACAACACTCTTACATAGTGCATTTATCTCCACATATATTATCATATTACTGTAGTTAACAATGTTACAATGTAACTGAATGAAGAAATGCCCTTAGTAAGGAGACAAGAATCCTAATTTTCATTTTGTGAAAAGAAATATAAGGTGTTCAAGGTAAACAGTTTTCTTAAATTCTGCTGCAGCCTGATTCCTGCAAAGTTTTTCCCCATGTGTGTCAAGCTCACGTACGTGTGACGTTGTTTAAACCGTGTGAGCCACCCAGATGGTGCAGCAAATGAACCCTTTAAGCCTAAGGCATTCAAAAATAATTTTGCTTTTGTCTGTGCACATTGGTCCATTAATTGGATGACCAAGCGCATGTTGTTGGTTAAATCATTCTATCATGGCTTTGTCTATATCATCATATGTTGATTTCTTCATGGTTTTTCTTTTTTATTATGGCAGATAAATCAGATGAACATGCAAACAGTAAAAGATTATCTTTTTATGTCTCCAGTTTGTTTACAGGCTCTGTATTCTTGAGCTAGTATTTTCATAATTCTACCTTTTTCTACTTTCTTAACGATTACAAGTTTTTGTTGTATTTACAGACAACACGTTTCCTCTTTTTTCCACCATTACAATACTGTATAATTTATATGTCTGTACTAATAAAATTCCAAGAAAAACATAAAACGAAAAAATAATATGAACAGCACTCTTACAAACACCACTTGTGTCTGTATATGTGTTGTTATTACGACTGCCTTTCTCACTTAGTACACTGCCATGGCACCACTTGTTATTTTTAAACATTATCTTTCCTCATCTACAAATGCTGCATGGCTGTTCTTTATCTAATATTTACGATTAATATTATTAAAACTCAATTTAAATCAAAAGAAAGTACAATTTCCAAAAAATAGTGCACAACTGTTTTTAATCTGTATTGACATACAATTACATTTTTTTATTATCATCGAAATTTTTTACCCCAATTAATCAGCAACACGGTTGTTCCACCCCCATAAAATGATGAGTTGACTATAATTCAATTTACTTCGTACCTTTACATTGTACATCAGTACAATGTTTCATTGTATATTAAAATGAAGTATTCCTTTTATTTACATGGAAAAAGATTTCAACTATTCAGAAGCATTAAAAAATTATTGTTATCTTTAAAAAATATTATATAATTGTTATGTGTCACAACATTGGTAGAGTAGGTTAGGGCATTTATACAAAACGTATATAAATACATTCATAGCATTATTTATTAAACACTTTCATATTGCTTATATTTCACATTTCTAAAGCACTGCTTGATAAAAATACAACAAAATTATATAGCACTAGTTTTAGAGATCTGTAAGAATATACTTATTTTTATGGTACACACACACATTTTCACATATTAAAATTCTACAAAGTTAAAAAAAAAAATGTGTTTATATATTTTTTACAATACTGTGGTAGTATTAAAATGTGATAAAGTTTACCTTATAAAATAAAACAAACAAGATTTAAACAAATAGTGATATAACCCAATTTCCCTTAGCAATTTCGGTAGTGTTTAAAGGGTGAAATATGTTAAAATACTCACCTGTGCGCTTTGTTACTAAGGACCCTCTCTATCAGAGCATCCATACAATTAGGAAATGCTGGGCAGTGTTCTCTGATTGGGCAGTGGACAAAACCTAAATGTTGGAAGAGCATGAGCTTGCGATCCTGGTCCAGGCGATCCAGTGCTTTGTACCTACAATCACAGTTCACATACTAGAATCCTGACTTGTTTCAACTTACAACCTCAGTCTGTAATGGGTCATCAATTGGTTCAAAGCTTTAAAACTAACATATCGACAAGTGTGTATTTTATATGTTTAATTGTGATGTAGGCTAACATGTAAACTAAATATGTCAGTCAAGTCATAAATGTTACCTATATCTAAAATTATTTAAATGGTTTCAAACTTCCAATAGTTTGCTGGAAAGCTAATACAAACTCGACTAATCCATGCCAGACATGTTCAATATATATGTAAACTAACCTAAATGACTGCTATCACGTGATGTATAGCACTCCTATTTGCTCACAAGTAGTTTGACAGTCAGTGAAAAACAGAATTCGTCTGTCGTTGTAAGTTGTTAAAAGTCTTTGATCGTTTTCAACTTCCTGTGTTAATGAAAACATGAAATCCTGTATCCTTTCCAATTTTGAAAAATGATAGTGTGCATGATAGCTGATGAACTTATTTAAAGAAATAAATATGTACACACAATCTTAATCTAACATCTGGGGTAAAATACACTTTGCCAAGTTACATCTTTATTATTGTCATGAAAAAATTAAAATTTACTAAATGTATTACACATTATTTAGGTGAAAACTTGTACAGATTTCTTGAAATACTTCTTATTAGCCCTTAAAATGATAATAATTTCTTGAAAATTTGTCTCTTGTAGTCTCACAAAAATCTGACTTACATGTATACACAGAAATTTCATACATTTCCATGTCAATAACCAGAAAAAAGGTAGCAAAAACGATCACAGTTCTTAACACTCCACATGACTCGAATGTTTGATAATCAATGACAACTGGAGGATTATTGACTGTCGGGCTACATGCAAACCAATAATGGCTGTCTTAACACTTCACTTGACAACCTTCATACTGGGTTTATATTGGACATACGTAACAAAAATTAAAGTAGGACAAATATTATACCTTGAGTCCTCTTTAAGAGCATCTGTTATTTCTTTAATGTCGTCTTGAGTGATTGTGCCAGTAGGAGCAATGCTCTTGAAGTGGTAAAACAGGTCTGCATGTTCTAATAAGAGTTCCTAAAACAATACAACATAGACATAGACATAGACATAGACATTTTCTTTATTTGCAGTTTCGTCAAGAAATACAATGGCGTCAAACATTTTAAAAATGAAAAGAAGAAGAGAATGGACAGTTTTCAGTTCTTCCATTGCAGGAACTCTTCTAGCGTATAAAAGGGTTTGTCGATCAGCCATGCTGTCAGAGCAGTCTTCAGTCTTGTTCCCGTTAGGGTCCTGAGCTCATTTGGCAGGAGGTTGTGGAGTTTTCTTCCCATATACGCTGGTGTTTTCTCGTACAGTGTGAGGTGATGGCGAGGCATTGTGTAGTGTGTGGCATATCTGGTGTTGTAGCTGTGGATATTTGAGCCTTGTGGGAGGGTTCCTGCATCAACATACAACACTACTTCTTTTATATAAAGGGAGATGACAGTCATTATTTTTAATGTTGCAAAAACTTCTTTGCATGAGTCTGTAGAGTTTATACCGGCCAGTATTCTCACTGCTCTTTTCTGCAATACTAAGATGCGTTTTGTGTTTGTTGCTGTTGATGCTCCCCAAACAGCCAGCGCCATATTGCAGGTGTGACTGAAAGAGCGCATAATAGGCGATCATAGCAGTCTCTAGACTACCTGATTGTCTGATGCGCTTTAGGACATATATACAGGAGCTGAGTTTAGCTGTTAAGGCATCTATATGCCGAGACCAAGAGATTTGGTTGTCTATAATTACTCCAAGAAATGCAGAGTATTCTTCCAAAGACACACCAGGCACAGTTTGAACCAAGACCCCTCTTCTCCCGAAAGCCAGCTGCTTGGTTTTGGAAACATTCACGGCAAGATCGTTCTCATGGCAGTATTGGTAAGCCATTTCCAGTGCAATATACGACTGTACGGCGAGTTCATCTGGTGAGTGTTCAGCAAGTAACAGCGTTGTGTCATCCGCATACATTACAGCTTCACAGTGTTCTCCCAAGTACCGCGGCATATCGTTTGTAAGGAGTATGAACAACACTGGCCCCAGTACCGAGCCCTGCGGCACACCCCTTTTTATGGGAAGAGGGTTTGATCTTATAGCCTGTGAGAGCCCTCTATTTATTTCTGTCAGCTCTACCACCTGACTGCGGCCCTCCAGATAACTTTTGAACCACTTCATAGCAGTACCCCCGACACCCAAACTTCCAAGCTTGCCAAGGAGCAGACTGTGGCCCAGGCAGTCAAAAGCCTTACTAAAGTCCAACATAATGCCTGTAACTAACTTTCCTGATTCCAAGTTTTCAACAATGAATTCAGCTAGAGCAATGATGGCTGATGTTGTAGAGCGGCCTTTAAGAAATCCATGCTGTTTACCTGTCAAGAGGTGGTTAGTCTCACAGTGATTCATGAGTCTTCTGAGAACCACTTTCTCCATTACCTTGGAGAATGTTGGGAGCAAGGAGATAGGCCTGTAGTTACTGGCTTCCAGTGCACTTCCTTTCTTTAGCTTAGGGTAGACCTTAGCTTGCTTAAGTGCTGAGGGGAAAAGTCCTTGTGTCAGGGACATATTTACAACATGTGTCAGGGGTGGTATTAATTCAGTACTGCAGTGTTTTAACAGTTTCGCTGGTATATCATCAATACCAGAGGATGTTTTAGGTTTTAATTTGTTTATAATATCACTGATTTCTTTCTCATTTGTGAGAGGTAAATGTAGAAAATCATGATTGGTTTCTGCTATTGTAAGATTTTTCCTGTCAAAGGTAGGGTTGTTTCTAATTGTCTGATCAGCAATGTTAGTAAAAAACAGATTTAGATGGTCAGATATTTCTCTAATATTTTCTGTCGTTTTGCCATTAATACTAAGTTGAAATTGTTTGCTTGTAGGTGCTTGTATTTTACGTTGTCCGTTTATTACTTGCCAGATAGCCTTTGACTTATTGCCTGATTGTTCAATATAGTTTTTGGACGCTTGCTGTTTAAGAAATCTGAGTCTGAGGTCATATTCTTTTTTAATTTGATGTGCTTCAGTCTTATAGTGGTGCTGCCCTGTAGTTTCATAGTTTGTAAGACAGTTTAGGTAATCTTTTTTAAGTCTGGAAGCTTCCTCATCCGCAAAGATACAGCCTTTTTTCCCTTTCCGAATTCGGATTTTTTTTTTGGGCAGGCATAGTCCATTGATGTAGTGATGGTATTAATTAGAAAGGTGTATGCTTCGTTGGTTGTTTCAGCTCCATATACATTTTCCCAATTTTCATTATGTAGCAATGCCTTCAGTGTATTTAAGTTTTTTTCATTCATGATTCTGGTCATTTTGCTGAGAATAGTAGGCTTGGGTATTTTGATGTTAATTGTGCTCATTTGTGCAGTATGGTCTGAGATGCCTGTCATGATGATTGTTGTAGTCATGTCAGTTGCAGAGAGATTCGAGCATACACAGTCTATCGATGTTTGACTAGTAGGAGTAATTCTAGTTGGGGGGAGGTTCATTCTCGTGATATTATGAGTGTTTAGCATCTCACTTAGCATTCTACTATCTCTGTCCTGTATCATGCTGTTTACATTTATGTCTCCCAGTATGACTGTAGGGTACTTCTCTGCTTCCACCTCATCCAGTATCAATGAGAGTGTTTCCAGTCCTGTTTCCAAGTTTTCGCTGGGTGATCTGTAGACACCAATGATGTTGAGATGTCGTTTACCTAGGGTAGTTCTTATTACAGCTGCCTCACAAATGAGCTCTTTACAACATTGTGAGATGTCACAGGAATTTGTTGTGTCAGTCATTGTATTATCAACAAATATTGCCACACCTCCCTTCCTATGTTCTATTCTGCTAAAGTGAGCTGCAAGAGAGTATCCAGGGATTCTTGTATTTTCCAGTTGTTCAGTTTGAAGGCCATGTTCAGACAGGATGAGGATATGTGGATGTATTTCATCTAGTAGGTGAGATACTCTGTTTATCTTACTTCCCAGGCCATCCACATTTTGATGGAGGATGGATATATTCGTTACAGAGACTGTTTCTTTAATTTGACCTCTTTCATTTGTCTGAGCTCTAAAAAAGTATTTAGGGTAGATGTGGTATCTTCTGATGCAGTTCCAGATGTAAGATGCTGCTTGGTGGGGGGTGAAAAATAGTTCATGTTTATTTTCATGGCACTTTCTATGTTGTCCATAAAGAATTTCTCTAGAGATTCATCAGTACCAATTTCTTAGCTGTAATAGGTGGTCCTCTTTGCACTTTGAGGGCATTTGTATTTCCTGTTGTTTTTCCTTCCTGACTCGTCAATATAGACTCCAGAGATGGTTTCATTATGGTGTTCTTTTTAAGGAGGGCATTAGCTTTTGCCATCTGAAGGGAGACACTGTAGTGGTTTTCTTCCACTTCTTCAGGATTTCTCATCTTGGCTATGGCATTATGTTCAAGGTGTGTCTGTTCCACAGACGTGCATATGTTGAGGGATGCCGGTGGAGTAGTCCTAGCAAGTAGCTCAAGCTTAATGCTCAAACTCTCCATCAATTGCTCCATCCTGCCCTGGCCGGACCTCAGCTGCATCACTTCCAGAGACAGAGGTGCAAGATGTTCTTTAATAGTTGTTTCTATGGTTTGTGTTTCTGCATCTGGCACGAGTTTTGATTCCGGTGTCCTGTTGTTTTCTCTCAGTCTCAATTTATTTATCTCCCTCTGACATTCTGTCAAGGCGTACAGGTTTTCATTACGGGTTTGGCTGGTTCCTGAAGTCTGGTGGTGTGGGCTACATTCTGTCAAGGCGTACAGTTTTTCATTACAGGTTTGGCTGGTTCCTGAAGTCTGGTGATGTGGGCTACATTCTGTCAAGGCGTACAGTTTTTCATTACAGGTTTGGCTGGTTCCTGAAGTCAAGTGTGTTCTTATGTCTGTTAAAGAGTTCTCCAGTTTTTCTTGGCAGGTTTGATTGGTTCTTGAAGTCAGGTCTACCTCTGTCAAGGTGTTATTCAGTTTTTCATTGCAGGTTTGTCTGTCTCCTGAAGTTAAAGTATTTATAGCTAGGGTATTAATAGCTATCTCCATCCGATCAAGTTTTGTTTTGATACCGGACATTTCAAATAGGAGGGATGAGGGAGGACTATCTTTGATTATTTCGGATGAAGGGGAAGTTTGTGTCTCGGAATCATGAAAAGTCTTGGTTTCTTGATTTTCAATTTTCTTTTGCAGAGTTAAAACAGTTTTTTCAAGCTCTGCTATTCGTTTTACATAACTATCCATGTGTTGACTAAGTTGTAAATCATGTTCCTCATAGATAAATTGCGCTTCTTGGGAAAGTTTCTTCTCTTTAGTGAGCTGAGCTTCAACATCTGCATTCAGTTGTAGGAGGTTTTCAATTTTATGTAGATGTTTCTTTTCTTCATTTCCCATTTCTTCAAGTTTTTCTTCCATAATGCTCAGTTTGGTCTTTAGCTTGAGTGTTTCGTCTTTTAAGAGTTCATTTTCTTCTACTAATGCTGATCCAATTTTTGCTGCCATTTCTAATTTATCCTCCCGACTGTTTGAGTTTTCTAAAAAGTTATTTGCAATGAGACTGTTTTCTAGTTCCTGAATGGTATCAGAGCTATTTAGAGAGAGTGAGTCAGTGAGTACTTGGTTTAATAGCTGTGGCTGTTTGTCAGCACTGCAGTTTGTGCATTTCCATTTTCCAATTTCCTGGCGAGTTAATTTTTTCAGGACCTTATCTAAAATATTTTGACAGCCTGCATGGTACCAGTTATTGCATAAACCTGTACATTTTATTCCAGAAAATCTGACTCCGATGCCACAGTTACCACATGGATACTTTGTGGACATTTTGAATCAGTATCTCACTGTAGTTTGAATGGTAAGCAGCAAGAAAAATTTTATGTTTATATAAAGAGGTTTAGTGCGGCAATTGTAGGATTATAGGTCTCATTAGGAGTCAGCAGTGAGTAGCAAGCAGATGTCTGAGGTCAGTTATCACCAGCCGCACTGTCAGCAGGTGAGGTCAGTACACTCAGCCGCTTGACACACTTACTCTATCTGTCTGTCTGCCACCTGTTGGTGTATTGGTGTAGTGTTGGAGGTTTACGTGTTTAACAGCAGTGAGTTGGCTGTGAGCTATGACGTCACTTCCCATACATGTTTTGTTAATTAGTAGTGATGGTTTTTTTATAGATTAAATATATGAGCTTTACTATAATTTTTTTCTTGAAATGATCTTGTTAAGGATAAAATTAAATGTAGTTTATTACAGTGAAGTTGCTATAAGAAAAAGTTATTTTGTTCTTGAAAGTGAATTACTGACTACAAGATTGGCAGTGTCAGTTGCTTGTGTGATTTTTTTAAAGTTGTTTCTTGATAATAATATAATGTTGATTACTTACAAGTGTTCCAAGGTAAGATTTATGTGCAAGTAATAATAATTTGTTGGGGTATTACCACTTTAAAACACTACTTTCTTGGGAGACACTTCACTAGAGACTGTAGTCAGTCAGCCATTTTTTATAGATTTAGTCAACAGTGCTTATTTATAGATTTACTACAGCAAGTTTACAAAGAAATCAGATTTGTATTATAATCCTATACCTTTTTAGAAACTGTAAAATAAAAGATTCTTTGAATCTTAAGATAATAAGTTATTTTAGCATGGTGACAGAATTACTCTTTTACAATTGAATAAAATAAAGAATATTTATATCAATAATTAAAAATTACAACTTTAACAAACAAGCAACTTACCTAACCAAAACGACAATGAATAAAAAATTATAATGTTTTAGAATTATTCAATAATTTGTTTTCTATAATTTGATTAGAAACTCAAATAAATTAACATGGGTGTATTATCAACTAACAACACTGCTGTCTTGTATTAATGACATATTTTCATATACAAAATTGTTCTAATCTCATGTAACTTTGTTTCAGTCACCACAACATGAAATGGCAACCTGAGAAAATATCACATGCAAAAGTGGCTCAAATGTTGGTAGTAGAGCTATGAAATAAAGGTCACTTCAACCTAAATGTGGGTTACGTGTCAGGATGTATGCTATGTCTGCCAAACCAGACATGCATGTGTCAATTCACAAAGGCAAAATTGTTGCAATGACATATCAGTCACATTTTTACTGTCGGTATTCAAAAAGATATCAGCTCTGAAAGTTCCATGGTGTGAGGTTTAAAAGGTTTATGGATGGCTCTAAAACAAAATGTGGCAAAGGTGCTGGACTTTTGTGTGTACAACTCTATACTTTTCAGGGACTGTTATCAAATAGTTTCTTTCCTTGGTAGAATCAACAATGTGACTGTTTATTGGATTCCTAGTCATGAGGGGGCCTTTGGGAATGAAAGAGCTGATGCCTTGGCCGTTCTTTGGTAATCTTAGGTGTGACTCTTTTAGGGTTACCTCAAAAGTGTATTCACACTGAACAAGAGAGAAGGTGGAGACTGCATCCGGGTCTGAAAATGAGTAGGTTGATCCTGCAGTCACCTTCCCCCAGGGTGGCATCTGATCTTCTTTCTTTAAGTAGAACCTTCTCAGGTTGTGGGTCTGATAATGGGACATGGGCACCTGAGGAAGCATCTTTAGAGAGTCAGCATTTTCTGGGATGCTGGGACAAGGGTGATGAATTTCCCCAGAAGGACCTGATCAGTTGTTTATGGCAGTGTTTAGAACTGCTGAAACTGTAAACTGATTGGCTTTACGGTGTACCTCCTAGGTGCACAAAAGGGCCTTTTGAGGTTTAAATGCATGGCAATAGACCGCCTCTTAGAAAATGAAGATGTATGACTTTAGAAGAAGATGATGGAAGATTCAGTACTTGTTTTAGGCTAAATAATAAAAGTTTAGCAAGGTCCTGGCATAATTAATAGTGATATAAGGAAAAATAACACCACCTATGGAGAGACAATTTCTACCCAATTCATACATGTGAATTAAAACATTTCAAGAAGACTGCTTTATAAGCGACTAGTGGCCATAGCCCTGAAATATGAACGGTCTCATTAGATAAGCAAGAAAGCTATCTTTTGAAACATAGCTGGGGTACATCCAGACACACAGTGTACAGTGGTCTTAATACTTAATAATTCTGCAAAGTTTCATTAAAAGAGGTTGGTAGATTCCATTTTGGAGCAGTTAAAAAGACTTTTAAAACTAAATGTGTTTAATGTACTGGACTTAATAAAGGTTTTAATAATTAACATTCAACTTGATTTAAATGAGTTCATGACTTAGTTTCTCAAACCATGATCTACAACAAACTACATGAAGCGAAAGTGACTGATCTATGAAAGTGTAACATGAACTATTAAATTCAAATTCAAATTAAATTCAAAATTCAAATTCAAATTCAAATTATGTTTATTGCCGTAGACTTATACAAGCATTGACAATGTCTATTTGCCACCAGATGGCCAAGTCAAATGTACATGTAACAATATACTATTAACTAAACACTAAATAAAATAAAAATCATACAGAGGTCCAACAGTAGCCTTTACAGCAACATTGTATAAGCTTAGTGGTTTGAAGCAGTATTTCTAGTACTTTTTGTTTCTTTAAGCAGGCTGCATTAAAAATAGTTAGAACAAGCATTAACAATAAAATTGTTAAAAGCAACAAGATTGTAACCAAATGTGAACAATTTAACAAAAGTCCCCAACAAATATAGAAATCAACAACAAATATAAAACTTAATAATCAATATATAAAATTTAAAAATTAAAAATTAATATATAAAATTTAACAATTAGTATATCAACAATCAATCAACATTTTTTATTGCCATAAAATAAAGATCATTGACAAAGTCTTCTTACAGCTTTATATGAATATAGCAATGTCAGTTATAAAACTCAGATCAATTATATCTTAAGTTACGCAAACATAAACCACAATACTCAAGTACAGCCAGTGGCATTGGGGAATTTAAAATAAAACGTTTTTTAATTGGAAGAACTCGTCCAGTGCATAAAATGGGTTATGTAACAGCCATAAGTAATATTTATTCAAAAATATTTTTTTATTGTACTTTTGGACTAAGGGTAACAAATGGTTGTACACCCTCAGTGCAATAACAGAATGGCTTTCACGAGTTTTGCTCAATCTATTAAAATTAATAGATGCAGCATTTTTATTCCTGGTATTGTGGGAGTGTTTTATACTGTTAAGCTTTACTAATTGAGGAGTTTGAAAGATATATTTCATAAGATCAAAAAGATACAGTTTTATTATGGTCTGAATTTTACAGATAGTGAAAAGAGGTCTACAATGTTGAAGTGGCTGTGAGTTAGTAATAATTCTTATAGATTTTTTTTGAAGGATAAGAATGTTATTAATTTTACTTGCATTGCCCCACACTATCAGTCCATACCTTATAATGGATTGAAAAAAGGCAAAATAAGCCGTTCTCACATAATTTGTGTTAACATAGAGTGTAAGCCGTCTGAGAAGATAAATCACTCTAGATAACTTAGTTGAAATATAATTAATATGGGCATCCCAATTTAAATTTCTGTCAATAATGATTCCTAAGAATTTATGATTCGATAGATTGCTTTGAGAGTTTACAGATTTTCTTAAACTGAACAGAATATTTTGGGTTTTAGATACATTTAGATGGAAACCATTGTTTTTAAACCAGCTTGAAGCTTCCAATAGAGTATTTTGTGTTAGAGTGTTTAGTTCCTCAATGCTATTGCCTGTATTTAAAAATGTTGAGTCATCTGCATACAAGATTATTGTGGCAGAGACTGACAACGGCAAGTCATTAATACAGACCAAGAATAACAAAGGACCTAGTATGGATCCCTGGGGGACGCCATATGTGACATTTACTTCCTGAGACCAGTTACCATTGTTATAAACCTTTTGCTTTCTATTGCTTAAATAGGATTTTAAAAATGAGAGCGGTACACTGCCCAACCCATAGTATGATAATTTCATGGTAAGATCATTGATATCAACACAATCAAAAGCCCTGCTCAGGTCGCATAAAGTGGCCTGAGCAATTGCCTTTTCTTCAAAGGCTTGTGAGACATCTCTAACTAATTTGTCTAGGGCTTGAAAGGTTGATTTATTTTTCCTAAAACCGAATTGCATAGAATTTAGAAGGTTATTTGTTTCAAAATAATTAGAAATTTGTTTATAAACCAGGATTTCAAGTAGTTTACCAACAACCGGAACTATAGAAATGGGGCGGTAACTTTCAGGTTTATTTTTTGAACCCATCTTAAACACTGGACACACTCTTGAAATTTTAAGTTCTTCAGGGAAATAGCTCTCATTTAAACAGAGATTAAAACATATTGTAAGAGGGACAACAATACCTGGAATAATTTTCTTTAAGAGATTATTGGACATGTTGTATATGTCAAATTGTATTAAAGAGTATCTACAAGATAAGATTATGATCTCAAATTTGTATTGATAGCCCAGCTTTACAGTAACACATTTATTTTATATTTTACCTGAAAATTGTGCTTTGCTTTGTCAATTAACTCTTTTTGATGTCTGTCATAAATGTAGTGGCAGTCGTCCTCCGAAAGTGCTTCAAAACATTCTCGACCCATAAACAGTACACGGACTTCTGATAACTCCTTTCCAGGCGTAACATAGCCTGTGTCTTCCAATAACTGCTTGAACTGCTTCTTCCACCTGTCAACAGAACTGTCACCCCAATCAACAAATGAAGGCACTAAGTAATTCAGCAATTATTGTATGGCTCCCCTATAGGTCACATTATGAAATTCTTTAAGCTACATTCAATTTGATAACCACACATCAGCCCTCATGGGTTCTCCTTTAACAGAAAGAGCTAGTATTAGTTCTAAACTTCCAAGACACCCTAAATGATGATGATATATAAGGTTTGAAACAATCTGTATATTACAACATATAGCTACACACATACTACAATAAAACCTGTAATATCTGTTCTTCCAATATCCAGCTTGATGACAAATTGTAAAAGTTTAGTAATTTTAAGCTTTGCAAGGAAGGAATGCTATACTAACAATCTCAATCACTTTGTCTCACATGTCCACCAGTGGAGCAGTGGCAGTAGATAGGTGAGAGGGGAAAGTAGGCTTTATTTTCACTTACAATGATCTCGTCCACACTATTTTTTTGTAACTATGACCTGGGTGACTGTGTTATCAGTGCTGTTGTATCAGCGTTTGAATGGGCATTGGGACGTGTGATAGTGGTGGATATAAATATGATATGTCACTTCAAAACAATATGTAGCAATATTTATTTGTATTAGTTCCTGGACCTATTTCGTTTTTAACCTTTGTTTATGACTTTTACTCTGGACATTTCAATGGTAAGGTGACATTCACCTTAATTATGGTGGTTTCCTTCAATTTCAGGGTAGGTGGTGGCATTTTCCTATTGTGCATCAACAGTTGGTTAATTATATTCAAGGAAGCAGGATGATGTACATAAAATATCAATATGGTTTGCTTATAATAAATTATCTTTGAATGTATCAAACCCATTACCTATATATGATATTTTCTTTGCCCCAATTTAGTAATTTTGCCACATCCTTAATAATACATTTAATAAATTGCAGCAAAGATCATTGTAATTGTAGTGTAAACAATTACAATGATGTAGTCAGATAAATGTAGTCAACAATTACAATAAATGTAGTCAGATTAAGTATCTAGGTTTTACTCTAGATGAAAAATTATCATGGAAAAGTCATGTAACGTCTTAAAAAAAAAATCTCCAAGGTTATCACTTAGGGCACTTTTTCATTTCAAATCAGTTTGTCCTCCCTCAGTAACGAGACAGGCTTATTTTTCTTTGAAAAATTCTAGACTTGAGTATGGATTGCCATTGTGGGGTAGTTCATATGTTTCTAATTTATCTAGTTTAACCCTTTAAGGACCGGACCCTAAAATAGATGTTGCCCAATACTGTAATGCCTGCTGTGTGGACTAGCTCCCAAAACTGTTCAGTTGTCAGTCATGCTTTTTTTGAAGTGGTTCAAGAGAAAAATCATAAAAAATGTATTTATTGGCATATGATTATGTATTTGGTGTCAAAATGTACATTTTAAATGTATATAAAACCAAAAAGTATATAAAACTCCAAATTGTCTTATGTGACCCTCCTTTTTTGCATTTATAAAAAAATAAAAATAACATAACAAAATTATTTAATAATTTTTTAGTTTACAGTGTTTTACTGAAAAAACCAGAGTTTTTAACCGTGGGAAACCAATTTATTTTACAGAGAATATTGTTTTCTACATGTGTACCAAATTTTAACTTATTTGAAATACAAATAATACAATTAAACGAAATTTATCATGTTGCTACAAAAGCAATAAAAAAGTTGTTATTCGGAAATATCAGTACAGCATCGAAAATATAAAAATAATATAAGTTATACAAATTCTTATTTTATTTTACAATATAGTGAAGATCAAAATAGGCATAAGTCAATAAAATGTACTGTTTACAATGGCATAAAGTAAAAAAATATATACACTATGTACAAAACATTTTCTCGGTACTTTGGGATTATACCGACCACACCAGTATGAGGAACACAAAAATATAAATTTATAGAAACAAACATTATAGAACGAAAAAACAACTCTTTAATTACAAAATTACAAACTTACAATGATTATCAATTGTTAATGGGTTTTCTGTGACGCCCAGAATGCAGCAATATCAAGGATGAGTGAGTGTAGTGAATTTCCGCCTTCAGCCGCAACTGCCGACCGTCACATGTATTCAGCTAGGTATTAGTCAAGATGGTGTCGTGCTGTTCCTTTTGTTTTTTATTACGTCATTTAGCTGAACCCCACATTCGCTCAACCTGTTCAGTATTAGCACCGGTTTCCGGGTCGCGGCATATCACCTGAACGGGTGGCGAAACTCTGCAGTCACGTTATCTACTAGACCGCTCGACTTTGACCTCTGTCTGAGGATGGGGAGGGGTTTGCGATAAGACAATTCCTGTTTTATATTGACGAAATATTGTTCTACGCTAATCTAGTAATCAGTAGAAGCAAAATGTTAAATAACGATTCATGTCTGGGTGTGGTCGTTATAATCCCAAAGTTCCCAATTTTCACTCGGTGCACTATTTACACACGTTTGCCAAAGCAAAGAGAATGACAGCCCTCTTTGCACCAACTGCAAATCTAGATTTTTTCTTGATTGCTTGTACTTTTGACCAGATCTTGAAGGTTGTAGAATAGGGTTATAGGTGGGATCTGCATCCGAGTCGTCATCAAATGGAACTGAAGAATCAGACGAATCTAGCTCCCTATCTATTTCCCTATCAAGTTCACTTGTTCTCAAGTTCTCATAAGCCATTTTCATCACAATTCAATCAAAAATAATTCGTACGAAAGCAAACATTACTACATCGAAAACACAAAACAACAAACGGACAGAACGTAAACATCTAGACAGCTGGCGCCCAGCGGCGAGGCGAGCCACTACATAGTACGCAGTGATCAGCAGACAGCGCTATTGTATTGCTGCTGTGTAATATTTTGTAGTTCATTCAAAACAATATTTTTAATATCCTTAATCCTTTTAACAAAGTGTATATGGTTTAAAGAATATAATAACATTATATTTTAAATGCTAACATTATTATATTACTTATTAAAAATACCGAAATTCCGGTGTCCAGAAATCGACCGTTTGGTCTTTTGAGCATACTTATCAGACGTCCAAAAATCAACCGCTTGGGGTCCAAAGGGTTAATAGTCCTTCAGAAAAAATTCATAAGACTGATATGTAATGCTAATATTAGAGAACATTCATTTTCACTGTTTGTCAGAAATCATATTTTGTCACTAAGATTTTCATATGTTTTTAAAGTTTTACTAAATTTTTCAAATTAAGTGGTAACTCTACACTAACAACTCTAGTTATACTACTAGACTCAGTAATAAATTTGCGATTACCTAATCCAAACTGTTCTTTATTTATGTTTTGTGTTTTAAGTTATAAGTTTTTAAATTTAATTCCAAGTGAGATTAAAATTAATAGTTTGATATATATTTTTTAAAGGCTAAAGGTTTGTTTGTTGAGTAAAGTGTTGAAGATGTTGAAAATGTATATTTAGTTTTTCAGTAAAGATATTTTGTTCTTTCTTTATAAATGTATGTTTATATATTGAAGGTAGGGTGGATTTCTTTAATAGATATGTATTATTTTGATGGTATATTAAGTCATTTCAATTATTTTATAATTAAACTTGTGTATTTTCATATTGTCATTGTAAATATTTTGACTTGCTGCTTAGTTTTTTTTTTAATAAGAAGCTGATGATGACTCCCATGCAAGTACAAGATTTTTTTCTTTTTAGGCTAGTACATTTTTTCTCTTTAACCCATTGCGGATCGTATTGTTTTGGCGCGCGGGCACGAATTAATTTATGGTCAGCGGCCGCACGAACAGCAATGGTGCGCCACATCTTATCGCTCGCTATTGTATACTAGAAAATTCAGCTGTGAAGGTATTCGTTCAGATGGGACATGGGCCTGCTGGGGTATCCATGATGTAAGAACGATAACACGCGAGCAAGGTTCCGGGGTGGCAGGGATGATGTCTGAATCATAGTCTAAATAAAGCGCCTCGGGCGAAGAGATTACAACATCCGGGCCATTGTCTAGACTAACCCCGCCAACATGTACGTCTGCGTTGTTTAGTTCTGTGTCACTAACCTCAAAAGTATTATAATAACAACTGAGGAAAACACCCAATCAGAAGCGCTAAAAAGCAGAGCATAAACTCATATTAATGACTTTTCAACTTCGACATACAACTGCGATCTGTAGGATATTTATAAAAATTTTGAAAACTCTAAACGTAGCCCGTTGTTAAACACTCTTAGTTGATAAGTGAAGACGATCGCCCAATTTATCAGACATTAATAGAACTATTTGGAGGGAAACTTAAAAGCAGACCGCTTTTGCGACCTGAGCTCGTCATCGTGCCGTTAGGCCCGGCCGCTGCGTGACGAGCCCAGCTCGTCAGTGATCCGCAATGGGTTAAGATGTATGTTGCTGTATATTCTATTTACATGTTTTTGAATGAGGAAAATAAACACATTCACTTATTTTATATTATTTTTATTGCTATGTAAACGTACTAATTTATACTTAACCGACTACAACTGTGAGTGTTCCAGCAAAATAAAAACAAACATATTAGCTGGCTACGCAAAAAGAAATATATTATGCGGTTATGCCAATATTAATATGACGGATAAGGTAAGGAAGAGTTCACAGCCTTTTCAGCGCTGCTATCTAGCAGACATCAATACAACTACATAGTGACAGTTTCATGGTGAGATCCTCCTATCACGGGATGATTGTGGTAACGCTCTTCCTAGCGGTTAACAGTTATCATAGCATGCTAATGGTTATTAGTGTGACTTTATAGTGATTGTCATTTTCCCCACTTTGATCTAGTTTCATTAATAGAAAAATTAAGGAGGGAGGAGAGATGTTAAATATAGAACACCTACTATATAATCACAGCCAGACTGATATCTAGTTATTTTAGTAGATATTAATAAACAACATTTTACAAAGCCAAAATAATTGTTATCAATAGTCATCAGACAAGCAACATTTTTATTGCAATCAAAACAGTAATTTATAAATACTCACTCTAGTCTCTTGTGCTCTTGTTGGAGAGAGTTAGCATGATTGCGGAAAACAGTTTCTGCTTCGCCAGTATCCAACACATCATAAGGTATCCTGGTCTCCTTGGTGCCATCACCTTCCTCATCCCAATCTAACTCTGTCCACGGGATATCCTCCGGACACTTGTAGAAGTAGTGGTTGAAGTCAGGGTGATTCTTGATGTGCTGTTGCACAGTTGGCCAGTCCCTGCAATGGTATCAGTCACAAAAGTTATTTAATGATACTTCAATTCACTAGCATGCGCATCAGCACATAATTAATTCAATACAAGCCACTGCTGTGAACCAAAATGTAAATGAAGTAATAATACAATACTTTTACACAGATAAGTTTAACAATATTTCATTGACTGAACGAATTAGAAGAATCGACTTGAAAACATAATGTATTATGCAATTAAGTCTTTTTATGAAAAATAAATACTAATTATTGGCTATAGTAAAAATCGTCAAGAAAAAAGATTTTATAAAAACTAATGAGATACAAAATTGTATACAAAACAAAAACAAATAAAAACTGAAAATCAATGATAATTATTCTTTGATAGATACAAAGAAGACAGGTTCACAACTAACCCTGTGTTATTTGTGGTTGAAAATCTGGTGCTTTAAGTGAGTATAATAAAAAACAGTTGATCTTCCCCTGAATAATCCGTAATTGAGTACATAAATAAATTGTGCAAATAATGTTTTGTTTCTTATACATAACTTACTGAGAAAAAACATAGAGAAGGAACAAAGTCCAAGCCAATATTTCTTTATTCCATACAATTATAAGTAAGTTATGGAAGCATAAATTAATGATAAAAGTATACTGTACTACTTACCGAATATATAAGTATATTTATTACTAAATCTATTTCCAATCCTAATTGACTCCAAAACAGAATTAACAACTGAAATCAGGTTAAACTTACACGATTAAAAACACATTTTTAATTTGAAATATAAAGAAATTTATTGTATTTAAAGTGTAATTTAAATAATACTAGCTTATAAGGTCGAACACATACAGAATGCTGCCTTACTGCCTTATTAGGCATCATTCTTATATAAACAATTAAGAACGCTGTTGACTCTAAGCATGTTTTCATTGAACTGCAACTCTTTGCAGAATAATTATTAACAAGAATCATTATTGTCAAATACAATACATTTACTTTGACAACAACTGTTGCATGGATGACAAAAATTGAAAAATGAACTGAGTGAAAAAACAAGTGTTAGTATTACTTTAAACTGTATAAATGTTAAGTATTAAAGTAAGAGCTGTAATGGGTCACTAAACTGTGTGAGAATCTTATCAAACAGAATAAAGAGGAGAGATGGCAGAGCACAAAATCAACAGTACTGATAAAAGGTTATGGTCACAGACAGAATTTGAACCAGGTCTTTTCTTCTACTCAAACCCAAGATCTAACACCTCATACCATGAACCACCAGGTTTTCTAAAATGTATTATACGTAAAAATTAAAACGATATGACAGCTCATTTTAAGATGAAAACAGGATGCACATACATTTTGGAGATATTTTTGGAAATCTTGGAAACAGTACCAGAGACTACTTTTGAGATAAACAGAGTATATATTGTTGTTACATTATTTAAAAAGACAAATGTGGTTGATACTGAAGAGTACACATATTTTAAGGTTGTTGTATAAGCCATAGAAATGACTAAACCTTCTTCATTTAAAAAACATCCAAGATATGTTTGAAAAAATTGCAAAATTTCAAGGTTAATCCTATAAGTTATGACTATAATCACTAGTACTGCTGCATATGTAGAAATTAAACTAAATTAACAAAGTGCAACACATTATATTTATATTTTTTCAGTGAAAGTTACAGAATAAGAAAATAATAATTCCAATAACTTATTGTTGCATTTTTGTATGAATAAAGGATTTATTTCCTATAAACTTACAACATTGAATTAACTTAACAATGATATGAAAAATACACTAATTAATATATTAATAATAAATATTGCTAAGTTATTAACTGGTTCTTTTAGAAAAATGTTTTTAAAAACTTTTTTACTGTTAGCACAGCATAGCACTTTACTAAATTCATTCAAATAAAAACACAAAATAAAGACAAATTCATTACAATTAAATATATATATATATATATATATATATATATATATATATATACAACTTGCATATTTAGGTTGTAGAAAAGGGCACAGGAACAAAAACATTTGTTGTTTGTGCTCACTGAAAAGTCCTAAAAATTTGGCAGATTCAAACAATTACTTCAAAAAAAAGAGATTTATGGCAACCAAAAAAACCTTGTTGGTATTTTACATATTTCTGACCTGTACTACATGACTACAGAAGCTAAAACCTTTAGTTATCAAAAACAACAAAATAACTTATGTAAAATGTAACTCCCAAAAAATACATTTATTTCAGGTGATAATATGTAAAGCTAAAATCATTTGTAGTATAGCGACAGCATTTAAGAAAATATAACGATGGCGTGTGGATAAATTAATAGTGATGTTTTTTCTAGTTTATTACTGTTAAAAAATACATTGAGAAATTACAACAATTATGGATGATATGTCGTATGCAGTAAATGTCAACCTCACCTTGCGTAGCACGATGTTAGCACTACCAAGCAGCTCTTTGAGATTGCATGGCGCAATGTAACCACTTTTAAGGTTAATTGAAATAAAATGAATAATTTATATTTTATTTAATTTTAGAACATCAGGTGAAATATATATTTGATATAAAATTATAATCCCGAATAATTATAAGGAAATAATGAATCTAAATGAAGTTTAAATGTAATAATACTGACCCATCTCGAAGAGTTGATATCTCAGGGACCATCTCTTGTAAAATGTCTGGTAACATTTCCATATAACTCTGTACCCTCTTGGCCAAATGTTCATCTTTAAGCTTCTTGACATGGCGACGGAACAACCTTTGAGTGCTTTCAATGCCAAACAGACGTGTAAACTCAACAAATTCTTCATGTCTGGCAAACTTCTTGGCTGATTGACTCCAAAGAGCTCTGTAATCTGTCACCTAGCCACAACATTTGTTTAAATTCAGAATTTATAAAGTAAACAATTAATAAAATCACATATAAACAAAATAATATTACAATAATCTCAAAATAACCCACTAAACTAATATCCCAATATAGATACGATATATATTGTTATTAATAAACATTATGATGTACAAGTTTATTGGTTGTATTATTACTCATTCCAGTGCTAAGAAATACCTATGGAATTAGTAAGTGGGCTCTGATCTTTTCATAATTTTAAAGAGTAAAAACAACAATATTTCTCTTCTTATCCTTTTTTGTCAAGGATCAATTTAGAATACTACCCTATTTCTTCTTTATTCTACATTTATGGCCATTAAATTAAATAAGGTTAAGTATCTTTCTGTCATCAATCCTATTTCTATGTCAATTATGACTAGTTTCAAGAGCGTTGACCCATTATCAAATCATATTGTCAACACACGTGTGTTTGTTTGACTATTGGCACTTCTGTATGTACAAGACATTGGCACTTTTCGCAAAATCAGACCTACGCACTGAAAGTATTAGAATGTTATAAGATAAATATATAATAAAGATAATTTTGAATAAATAAACTTCACAGTCTGAGTATAAAAATTTACTGATTTGCATGAATTTATTGATAATTTTATTAAATTCATAGAAAATTAAATTGCAAGTTTCCAAAGGAGCCAAACCTCACCCCTTCACTTAACTTACAGGTGGTTTGCGCTACCATAATTGAAGTAGTGTAGTAATCAAGAATGAACAACCACCAGATATGTCTTTGAAAATCCCAAAGGAGAGTGCTTAACTAATTTGGATTGATGCAAGCAAAATAATAGTACTAGTATAACTGTTAATACTGGCACAGGTTATGAAAAATACAGTTCATTCAAAAAAACATCACAAACATGCACAGTGCAAGACATGTTTTATGAATTAAAAAACTACTTAAACATGAAACAAACTACGGATATAATTTTTATAACCTGATTCTGAAAACAAGAAATAGTACTTGGTTTGAAATCAGGATATATTTTAAATATGTAATATATAATTCAGAAAAGACTGCTTGATTCTAGAAAATAACAGACAGACAATGGACTTGAACACTTAGCAGTGTTCCAATTCATATCAAAATAGGGTATTCAGGTGGTGGCTTCAGTCGATTTGCAGAAATTTGATAGTTGGAATGGTCATTCATTATATGAAATAGGAGATATATACAAAGTATGAGCAGAAGAAAGCCATATGGTGGAAAAGACATCCCTTGCAGAAAAAAAATCAAAGGACTTTTTTCTAATAAATATACATTTGATGATGTATGATATGCAGTAATTCATATCAACATTCAGACGTGTTGATATTATACAAGTGAATTTCCTAAATGATTATGTAATACAAAAATGTTAAGTTGTTAACATCTATCATGAAGTAATAAAAGGTATTAAATGTGTATGGTTATTGGTTTTGATTCCTACCTGAGACCTGATGAGGGACATAAAAGCCTCTGTAGAAGCATCCAGTAATTCCTTGCGTGCTCGAGCAGCCTCTACAAAGGGAACTATCTTGGATCTACCTTTGCTTCTGTCTATTTGCTGAGCCAATGCAATGAATGCCAGATCTACATTGATATTCTCATGAGCTGAGGTTTCAACCATCATCAGACCTCCTTTATACTCTTTCTTTTGTGATAACTTTTCGGCTTCCTTCACATATGCTTCATTTGCATCATCATTTTTTGTTGTTACCTGTGGATTTACATTATTTTGTATACTTGTATAAAATTATTAGTTATTACATTATAATAAAACAACAAAATAATATAGTTTATTTGCATTTAAAGTAAAACAAAGGAGCTTTTTTAAATATAAAAATACACATTTTTGATTAGTTTATTAATAATCTACAAAATTAAACTTTCATACAACTGAGTACTGAATACTGCTATCTATTCTGTGCAATACTGTAGTGGTTTTTAAATGCACAATAAAAGCATGAAATAATGGTTTGAAGATCTAAAATTTAACAGTTTTTTTTGCAAAACTAATAATATTAATATTTTTATAGTAACTTTCTCAATGGCAAATTTTATCTGAAAATTTAATAAAAAACAAAATTCGACTACAGACTTATTTATCCCCTAAAGAGCAAAGTTAACAGATTAAGTATAGCAAAATTAATAATTAAAATAAAAGTGATTTAGGAAACATCAAGTATTTCAACAAAAGAATTATGGAAATTAGTATCAAAGTACATTCATTATATTACCTTTAATAAAATACTAAAGCAATATGCATGTCATTTGGAAATATATACCCATTTTACACCATATGTTTTTAACATTTTGTTTAAAATAAATCTTTTAGTATTAACTTTAAGTTTTATTTAATTAATCAACAACATAGTAGTGTGCGGTTTTAAAAGCTTTAAACTATTCAGGCTGTTAATTTTAAAACTTCCCGCATTTATTGGTAGACCAATGAACAACTTAGAGGACTTGTTCATGGGAATGTTTATTACAATGGGGTAACAAAACCCAAACTTTTTCAAATTGGAGCAGTTAATTCCAACTGTCCTTCACCCAAACTCAACATTTACAAGTGGCAACCTATACATTGTGAAACCTCTATTGAAAGCCCTAAACATGCAGTTTTTCATACCTAACAATTTTTTTTAGTTGTTGTGCTTAACCCTATAAGTGGCGGTCATTTGTGGTCTCAGTGGCAGGCCGGTTTTGGGCAAATTGCCGTGATCGTTAAACTTATTTTTAGAAAATATTATCTAAGTGATAACCTAGCAACATTATATATTTTTCTTTTCCTTATGAACTATAGAATAAGAATAAATATAATATTTGGTGCCTTACCATTATTTTCAGATTAATACCATTGTAGATGTGTAAACAAATTTTTTTAGAAAACAAAATTTTTAAGTTCTACTGTTCGTCACTTTGAAACTACTGGAGCTACAAAATAATGTCAAATTCACAGAATATACACAATTTTATTCTAAATAAATTACTTCTTATACATTTCTTTCTATTTACAAGAACAAAAAAGTTAGATGGGAAAAACTAAATCTATGTATAAACTGGTTTTTTTTACTCCCGAGTCACTAGAAGGGGCTTGTCTTTTCCTCCCAGTAGTGTAGGGCCTATAATAGTATAATAGTGGCTTAGTTTGTCAAAGCACAGTATATTTCGTAAATATAAAACAGGAATTGTCTTATCGCAAACCCCTCCCCATCCTCAGACGGAGGTCAAAGTCGAGCGATCTAGTATATAACGTGACTACAGATTCTCGCTGCCCGTTCAGCTGGTGCGCCGCATTCTTGTACTTTTCATGCCGAAGTGTCTGTTGAGTGCGTCGCTTTGTTGTACTTCCGTGTTTTACTGTGTGTGTAATAGATTAGTGATGGGTGACACAATGAGAATTTGGGATTTACCCAGGAGCGAAGAGGGGGCCATTCGTGTTTTACAAGATCATGACTAGTTGCCTACATCTAAAATATGCGTTGCGGTCGGCAGTTGCTGCTGAAGGCGGAAATCCACTAGACTCACTCATCCTTGATTTGCTGCTTTCTGGGCGTCACAGGAAACCCATTAACAATTAATAATCATTGTAAGTTTGTAATTGAAGAGTTGCTTTTTCGTTATATAATGTTTTTTTTTTTTCTATAAATTTATTTTTTTGTGTTCCTCATACTGGTGTAGTCGGTATAATCCCAAAGTACCCCAACATTTTCCATGACGAACGAATAACCTAAACATTTACCGGTAACACAAACGCGATAAACAATAATATACTGACTATAACAGTACGCAAAGTCGCCAAACAAAACAGTGACAAGACGAGTAGACAGCTGTTCTCTCGTCTGCCGCCAGGTCAAACGAAAACCGTCGGAATCATTTAAGCCAGCAAACATTAGTAACATGAATACACACTATACTATATGATATGTATAGGAAATTTCATGGAGAATACGATAGTTCAAACTAGACCTAAAAATAATAAGACGGTTGTGGAGCAACGGCCTTAAATGTGAAGCGATGGCTGTGACGGCGCTTGCCACTTCGCGGCGGCGTGATTCATACGTCTCAGACGCGCTTGCCACTTAGAAGGTTAAAAAAAGTTCTTAATTATTATTTATAAGGAAGCATTGCAACAAACTCCTATCAATGGGACACTAAAAATTATCAAACAGAAAATTTGTGTTACTAATAAATAATGGTGTGACCTGAATATCTTACATACGAGGGGGTACCCAAAAGTAACCGGAATTGTATTGCTGGCAGCCGGCAGCGTGTAGTACACATTCCTGCCGCTAGGCGTGTGTCGCACAACCCATTGCGAGCTCAGTGACCCCAGTTCCGTTGTCCTAGTGCATTCTGTTCGTTCGTAGTGACTGTTTTCGCTAACCCTGTTTTGTTCTTGTTTCGTTTTTTGTCATGGCAAGTTTAAGTGAACAACGTGCAGCTGTGAAATTTTGTTTTTTACTTGGTAAAAATGCTGCAGAAACTATTTTAATGTTGAATACAGCTTACAAAGATGATGCTATGGGGAAAACTCAGGTCTACGAGTGGTTCGCTCGATTTAAAAATGGCGACATGTCGATTGAAGACAAACCTCGCTCTGGACGTCCATCAACCTCTCGAACGGACGAAAATGTTGAGAAAATTCATGAACTTGTGCTTACCGACCGTCGACAGACAATTGAGGAACTATCAGAGAGTAGTGGGTTAACTTGGAGCTCGGTTCAGCGAATTTTAACAGGAGATTTAGCACTGAAAAGGGTTGCTGCCTAATTTGTTCCTCGACTTCTGACTGACCATCAAAAGGCACATCGAGTTGCCTTTTGAAAGAACATCTCGAAAATGATCCCGATTTTCTGGAAAAGGTAATTACTGGTGATGAGTCATGGTGCTATGGTTATGACCCAGAAACGAAGCAACAGTCAAGCCAATGGAAGTCGCCATCTTCACCTCGTCCAAAAAAATGTCGACAAGTCAAATCAAACATCAAATCCATGTTGATTTGCTTTTTTGATGCTAAAGGCATTGTTCATTCTGAGTTTGTTCCTCCAGGTCAGACTGTCAACCAAACATTTTATTTGGAGATTTTAAGAAGATTGCGCAACTGTGTTCGCCAGAAAAGACCTGATTTGTGGCAGACTGGAGTCTGGTTCTTCCACCACGACAACGCACCGGCACACACAGCCATCTCAGTTAGGCAGTTTTTAGCCAAAAACGGCATGGTTCCGCTGCCCCACGCACCTTACTCGCCTGACCTCGCTCCATGTGACTTTTTTTATTTCCACACATGAAAAGAGGCTTGAAAGGTCAATGATTTGACGGCGTTGAAGAGGTTAAGAAAAAAACGAAGCTCGAGCTTGCAGCCATTTCTAAAGATGACTACAAAAAATGTTTTGATCAATGGAAATACCGTTGGGACAAGTGTATTAGTTGTAATGGAGATTATTTTGAAGGAGATAAGGTCGTATTGTAAAAAATTTGATAATATCTAATTTTTATAAAATAATTCCGGTTTTTTTTGGGTACCCCCTCGTAAGTTTAAAGCTAGCAAATGTTTGTATAATTTATTTCGCATCATATAAAAAGATGTTAATAATTAAGTTTCTTGCTACCTTAAGTTAACAAAACAAAGTTCTATTTTGCATTATTTGCTGTTGTATGATGTATTTTAGAGTAGAATCAGAAACATTTCCTAAAAATGTATGTATGTACTTATGAACTAATTAAATATTTTGACACTGTTCATAACATCAAATTTTGAAGAATCGACTTAAGTTCTGAGACACCATCTAAGAAACCTCTGTTTAGCTTGTATCTAAATCTATCTTAATTAGCCTATAATACTCACCAAAATGACTGGTTTTTTTGTTTTGATTAAATTGTTGAGGATTGCTGATACTATCTCTACTTGTTTCTCCAAGCTTCGGCTAGGCACCACACTCACATCAAATACACATAAAAAACCATCTATATTTATCTTGCCATCTGGCAGCACCTTCTGTTCATATTCTTTCTCAATACCTATAAGAAATAACAAATGCCATCAGTACTCTCCTATAATATGTATTACTTATTATAATATAAGCTAAACATAAATTATGCATTAGTTTTTTATTTCAAATATAAGATATTGATTATGTGTGAAATTATCTAAATTTATCATTTAGATAATTTGCTTCTTAAAACCTTATAAGATTATTTAAAATGGCACTATACTTGAAATTAAATACTAACCATGTACAGCTCATTATTTGGTTACAATGAGCACAAACCGTGTCTTCTTCAAAAGATAATATATAAATAAATACAATAACTATCTACCCATGATTCCCAAAAGAGCTTTTATTCAAAAAGTAAATTTTATAAAAAAACTGCTTTTATAATTTTGATTGAAATTTGTATTTTATGCTTCTGAAAGTGTACTAAAAAAATTTAATATTTTAAAAGTTCCATCGACTTCTTTTTGAAATTTACCTAATGAATGAGCCACAATGAATGACTTTTACAACATGAATTCCATACATGAAGAAAAATACAATACCAGTTCCCAACTCACAGATTAACTACTATAGAAAAACTTCCTTATTACATTGGATTGCATTTATTGAGTTACCTGACAACCTAAAGATTCATAACTGTTTTGCAAAATTCAGTAGATAGGTTGAAAATATATAATTGTTTATATAAAGAGGATGATTTTAAACTTCAACTATTTCAATAGATAAGTGAAATCAATTCTACTATTATAAACATACAAACTGAATTTTTGTCCATAGTTATTTACATATGAATTTTAAAAATTGGCTTAATGATAATTATAATGGATTTTGACTAGTTGAATTGCTTCAATGAATGTATATTCAGTTCTGTTGTTATTTTAGTATGCATCACCTTGTTTTTTTTTATATATCTCTGTGACATGTCATACAAGACCTATCCAGAAAGTAGATTATGTTTCGCTCTGTAGCCGCAAGGAGCGGGAGTATAGCAGCCACTTTGATGTCAGTGCATTTCTTCGTCCAGTGGCAATCCAGCCATGCTAGTGAGAGTTTACTGTCGCTCCTTGTTGTTTTACAATAACAGTTTAAAATGCGTGACGTAATTGAAAATCCCATGAGTTGTGAAAAGTGGTCGGTCATACAGTGTTTGTTGGTTACGTACAATAAACCAATTGAAATTATCGCCAACTCCGTGAGGTTTATGAGAACTATGAGATTACTAAAGGTGGATTGTGTCAGTGGTGTATTGGGTTTAAAATTGGCCTAACTAATGTGCATGATGACAAATGAAGTGGATGGCCAAGCATAGTGACCGATGAAATTGTGTCTAGACTGCTGATTCACAATAACAGTTTGTAACACGAAATTGTTACGCAGAAGTTAGGTTACCATAAATGTTGTGCAAGATGGTACTGAAAATCTTAAGACCCAAAAAAATCAGTGTATGGCTGCTTCATTCACATTTTTGGACATTTACAAAAAATATGAAGACTTGCTGCTCGATCAAATCGTTACAGGAGAAGAGCCTTGGGTAAAACACGTGATTTGCTAAACCGAATTAGTCTCTGGAGTGGAGGCAGTTCTGCGAGGTATTGTGAAACCGTGCAAAAGTTAAGAAGAGCAATACAAAACAAGCAAGTTTGAAAATTTTGTTCTTGTATGACAACACCTGACCAAACACGACAAATCGGACTCAAGAAGTCCTGGATGCTAAGTGGGAGGTGTTTCCACACCCGCCTACAATTTGGACCTTGCACCTAGCGACTACCACCCGTTTCCAGCAATGAAGACTTGACTTGCAACACTGCGCTTTGATGCCGAATAGGCTACATCACTTATTCTGTATTGCATGTCAATTTAGTTACAGTATCGCAATAAGAGGTTGCATTTATTTATTCTTCCTTGTTCCATAAACTCGACTAACAATATTCCATGTCTATCCCAAAACACGGTAGCCATAACCTTGCTTGCTGAGATTGTTTGTTTGGCCTTGATCATAACTGGTGATGCCATGGGACACCATTCCATTAACTGGTGGTTCGTTTTTGGGCTTATGTGAGAAACTCATGCATCATCACCTGTGACAATGTTGTCTAAAACTGTATCGCCTTCCTCGTGATATTAGACCATAAACTCAAGAGCACAACCCATTCTTCTTATTTTGTGTTCCTCAGTAAGCAGCCTGGAAACCAAATGTAAGCACAATTTGGGAAATTTCAAATTTTCAGAAACAATTTTGTGCAATGTCGTTTAACTTACGGTTGGAAATTCCAATGCTAATTATGAAATGGTAAATCGAAAATCTTCATAAATCTTTTCATCAACGACATTGACCATATCTTCCGTGATCACTGATGACCGCCTAGATTATGGTTCATCAAAAACATTTTTCCGTCCATCTTTGAAAGCTTTCACCCACTTCTGAACTTTGTTGTCACTCATCAAATTAGGACCGTACACTTCACTTATCTGTCAATGAATATGCCAAATGAATGTGCCGCTGCGGGTACATTCTTTGCTATAAAAAGCCACATAACTGATTGTATTTCACAGTTGGCGAGTTGATCAATTGTTTTGAACATCTTAAATTCGCACAGTAAACAGCACTCTATAATGGTTTTACTGTTTTCAGAGCTTTGGTTTCATTTTGTAAGCAAGGCATGCTGGGAGTTGGCATGCATGCACATTAACTCGCCGCTCGAATAGTAACTGAAAAACAGACCGTACTTCCCAGATGACCCCTTTATCACATATTGTAAGAGCAGAGCTCCAATGAATGTAGCTTTTTCTGACAAATAAAAATGAATTTAATGAACTAAACTGTACCATTTATAACTCATTAAATATTAATTTAAAAAACCATAAATCTAATTTATATGGAGATATTGGTTAAAAAGTTATACAAGATTGAATTTTCATTTTGTGTTAAGGAGCTCAGTATGGTCGCTGATAAATATTTTACACTCCAAAATAAAATATCAGGACTTAAGACACGGCACAAAATGTTGATGTTTTCAGCTGAATTATATTGTGTATTCCATATTTTTACAGGTTCTGCTACTATGTCATCTATTAGGGTGTTAGACACATGATTCACCATTGAAATGTTTTTTTTAATAAAACACGTATTAACTATTTGTTATTCTTTAAAATATACCAAACATTTTTAAATAATGTGATTTTAACAAAATTGAGAATTCATAAATTAAAATCAAGGGAAATATAGGTATGTAAGAATTATTAAATATGTATAATAGCTTTTGACTAAAGATTTTTAAATCACTAAAACTGCCAAGCATTCTATAAAGGCATGTAATTTGGGGGCAGCATACATGTTAAAAATTTGTTTTTACCAGAACTGCAGTGATTGTAGTAAATATTGTTCTGTTTATTACAGAAACAAGAAAACTTGTTATGTGATCTTAATGTATATAAAACTGAACTCTTGTAAAGGAAGTATAAATATAAAAATAAACTCTTTTAATCAAACCGTTATATTTATACTTAGCTAATTTTTTAACGTACTATTCTGAAGATTTTGTAAGATTGGATTTTTGGATAGCAGAACATTTTTGTTCGTGGTGTAAAATACTTCTAAGTAATAGTGCCAGACCAACATGCAATTTATATTTTTACATAATTAGTTATGTAGGCACTTTGCTGATTGATTTTTACTTTTTAATCAAGTGTGAAATGACTCATGCCAATCTTGGAAAGAAATGATCCAAACCAGCTGAAAAATATTTTTTTTAAGTAAAAAACTAATTTCCTTATACATGTTTACTGTCAATTAACCTTTCCTGAGTTAAATTTTTACAGATACTCCACAATCTAAATGTTAATTTATATGCTTACCTAGTTGATTTTTACATATATACATAAGTTTTTCTGCAGATGTTAGTTTTGTGGCAGCACAACGTTTACTATAAGGCTCCATTTTCCCACCTGAAAGAAAGAACAATTAAGTATGCCATCTTGAATAAGACTTATTAACCCAGATAGAGGTATACATTTTTCCCTCTGCTTGTTATTATCATCAAACCTCGGACAATATTTTGTGCACTGAAATTCTATTTTGTTAACAGCACAATCGGACACATTCTTCATTATAAAAAAGTAGCTTAAGAGCAAGAAAAAATGTATACTATATAACAAAGTGAAATTATTAAATTTTTAATAGAAGCATACATTAAATCTATGAATCAAAAGTTCCTTGAAAATGATAATGGCACTACAATACATCACTATATTCATTCCCCGAAGAAAGTACAAAATGTGAAAGAAGACCAAAATGTAATTAGTATTAAAACTTTTTGTCTATAATACAATATCAGAAATAATAAAACATATTTTATTAAACTAGTACAATAATTTCCTTACTGATAATACACTTGAGTAGGGTTTTGGAGAATTGGGGATGGAATGGCAAAAATAAGTGAACAAGCAAGGCAGAGATGGAAACTTTCATAAATTAGTTATGAGGTTAGTGAGGTATAAAGATAAACCCTAAAAGAATAAATGAAGCATAAATAGAATACACTATGTAGCAATTTCAACATATTGAGCAGATACATGGATTAGGAAAGCAAAAGAAAATAGTCAAAGTACAGATAGTGAAATGGGACTTCTGAGGAGCAAAATAGGAATTATAAAGAAACAGAACAAGAAATGAAGAAATAATGCAACACTGAATGACAAATTACTGTACAATAAGGTAAAAATGATATTATAAAGTGGCTCAAAGATCCTAAAAAAGAGGATAAGATATTAGGATTCTGAAGTGCAGAAAGTGTAAATATCAAAAACAGAAAGGGTAGGTGAATGTTAAAGTTTTTTGTGAAAAGAAAAGAGAGGGAGGAAGAGGAAGATGAAGGGCAAAGCAACACAAGAAAAACATACAAGCAGATCCTATGAAAGGTTAGAAACTTGAAAGATGATTAATAAACTTGAACATTCTCTGGACACGAATGAAATTTCTACCTTTAAAAGGTTGAAAAGAAGCATCATCAATGAACTCAGTCTGCTCAATGACTTGAAATTGCATCTCTATTCCATCCTCGGAACATTTGGTCACCTCACCCCAATAGAGGAAATGGTCATTGTTGACCACTCTCCCACTGAAGTCAGTCTAAAGTAACAGAAGAAGCATATCAGTTATTATTTTTTGTTCATTGCATTATCACACAAGTTTTAAAAGTATACTTCTGTGAAAGAAAAATAAAGACTACAATAATTATTTAATAAATCACTGTGTATTGAGAGCTATAAACTATTAACCCTTTGACTGGTGGGGTTTTTTCTCAGTAAGAGTGCCCCAAAAAGTGAGTGGAATACATCAAAAAAGTGTGTATTTAAATGATTAAAAGTTATGATTATAAAAAAAATATTCAAGGGTAGTCATATTCTTTATCAATGGTTTAATTCCTTATCTAATCACTTTCCTCAGTATCTTACATTCATTCCTTATTTTGTTTTATAAACCAGTGTCCACATGAATTACCTATAACCCCAATCGACTATTTTTCTGCTCGAATTAGTCAAATGTAGGTTGCTTTGGAATTCATTACTCAAGAGTATGCTGATTTGCACTTCGTGTACGAATTTTGTAATGGAAATGCACCACCAAGAAGGAATATCAAGCTAGGATAATGCTTAATACCAATTCCATCCAAGAATTTGATTCACCCTTGCTAGATTTGAAATTTTTAGAAACTGATAAATGGCTAGCTTTCAAATCTATACGTTACTGGTGAGGTAGAAGTTGAGAGCCATTGCAAAAAGTTCATCTTTAACCCATTGAGGTAGACACATGCGCTGGTTACGTGGCGCTTGGCCTGGACCAAACGCTAAGTTATGTGCTGGTTACATGGTGGGCATTTGATATTACATTGTTCACAAAGTTCACCGCTAGATACCATTGGTATGTCTCTTACCAAGTGTTTAGATGAGAAAAGCAAATAAATAATTTTGTGTTCATACTGTCGCTAACCTAATTTAAAACATATTTTTTGTTTATTTCGCTGCTGATCAGCTGATATTAGTGCTCATCTTGTGCACTGTGTTCTCTGATTGCTTGTTTACATTATGTGTAATGATAGAGCGTGATTCTGAAGTTGATAAAGTGTTGTACAGTGATTGTGAGTATAATTCAAGTGACAGTGATATTGATGAAAGTATTCAAGATTGCATTATACCCCGATCTAGAACATTTCACTAATTTTGTTACAGACAACTCAGACCCTAGTTAAATGTAATTAATCATGAATATTGAAATTTTAAAATGTAGTTAATAATTATAAATATATACAGCAGCATTCCAGTACTACTAGATTTAAGATGACACCATTACTTGTTATCGTTTAATAAAAAATTCTATTTATTCATTGGATGAAAAGTTTGTACTAACAGCTAGTTTTAATATAAAAATATATTTTGCTATTAATATAATGCTTATTACGTTATGACTCCACTTTACATTTTGTGCAAATTAAATACTTAAGACTTTTACTGACACAGTACATGTTCCGTACCTGACTTAAAACTGAGATATGATCAACACTGTAATCGTCAGCTAGAGATCTCATGAATCGGTTGCATAAGCAGGACTTTCCGATTCCGATGGCTCCTTTTTCTTTTTCTGTCCCGGAAAGACCCACTACTGCCACATTGAACCATCGAGACGAATCACCCTTCCTTGCCATTCTGAATGTAGTTCTAGGCACTGCCGTCTCCCATTGGACTCAGGTCCCTCATCTACGTAAGCTATCCTTCATTACTGCCTGTAAAAAAAGAGACACTTCAACAAAATTTTATTAGGTCTACATTTGACAACACAAATTTTACAAAATAAATTAAGTTTTTAATTTGTATTAGTTTCATATAATTTCTTTAGTCTAGAATTGACTCTTGCAGTACTTAGATATACTTATTCACCATGAGAAATGCAAAACCAATATGGTTAAAGGATGAGGAACATCTCATAATTCAGGGTGAAAACCCACAAAAATAATTTATGTCTACAGCAAAAAAAGCTTGTCTGGACCATTAGGAACGTGAATAAACCATCTACTCATTCAGAGTATTTTCCTTGTCTATCTCAACATTTAATGTTTGAACACTATATAAGGAGAGATCAACCAAATAGTAATCAACCAATATCTGTTGTTCCTCTAATTTATAAATTAACATAATAGCATGTGTGGTATCAAAAAAAGTATTTTCTTTTAATAAAATTACTTCTTTAGTGAAGCACAGTTTTTCAGGAAGGGGAAATCTACAAATTATGCTTGGTTCATACTAACTTAACAAATTTATAGTGAGTTTAATGAACTTTACTCAATCACTTTTGGTGATCGTAGCTGAGCAAAAAAACATTTCTAGTTTATTATATTATTGTTCTCAAATTCCTTTCAAAATTTTATTTATTTTTTTCAAGCAACAAAATGGAATCTGTTCAGTGGTACTGTAGTGGAATGATGTATCTCAAGGCTCAGTTCTACAGGTCCTTTGTTTTTACTTTACATTAATGATCTATCATATTCAGTACAATCAGATTTAACGCGTTATGCAGAAGATATATTTTAAGCGTACAATCAAATAGACATATACTTCAGGAAAAATTGAAGAAACACTTAATGAAGCATTACATTGAATTTATTTTACTAGTTTTCTGTTTCTATTATGACATTTAAATAAATATGTTAGTATGATTTTTTCAAGCTAACAATTAGTGACATTTAGCTGTTGAGTATTCGACTTCCTCAATGATCATTGTGACCTGGCAACCAATAGGCCCACTAGGCCCAGTCTGCAAACGATTCAAACAAATTTTACTTTCTAACTAGTTTCAACATAAATGAAGAAATGCTATCTAACATGAACTTCGATGATGTTGTTAGAGAATTATTCTCAAAAAAAAAAAAAACAACAAAAATGAATGTGTCATGACATTGTTTAAATTTTTATACACTATTAATAGAAATCGAACATTTACATTTGTGATACGAAATTCTAAAACATTACTCTAATGCAATGTCAGATAATAATTGAATCACAAGTATTTCTAATGTTCCATGATCCCAATTCAAGAGTCAGAGGTCATACAGAAAACAGTCTCTGAGGAATATACGTACACATGGAAATTACCTAGAGGTTGACAAAAATTGCAAAGCGATCTTTAGAAGTTACACATCTTTAAATATTTAATCTATACTAAATAACTGAGTTTACTATTAGATTTAGACAATTATATCTCAAGTTCCATTGAACTGATGTTAATAACTTATATGCCACCAGAAGCTCTTTGTATCCACAGATTTGATTAAAACTAAGTAAAAATGACTCATTTTAAGATTTATGATGAAAGAGGTCAAAGATATTTTCTAAAAAAATACATTGCAATCTACTTGGATGCAATCTTGGACCTAAATATACCAGGGATGGCATTTGGGTTAGATTTCTTTGCATAGATGTTGACTGGGATACAACAAAGTCATGGTTATGGTCAATGTTATTCATAATATATACTAGTGGCATTAACCCAAAGTAGACCTATTCAACTACAGCCTAATTCGGAAAAGATGCATAACAAGCTGTGTGGGCATTTCGAATCTAAATACATGAAGATTTTTGCTGTCATTAGTATGGTAGTGAATAAGCACACTGCTGGATATTAAAAATAAGGGCCAATATTGTTTCGTCAGCAAATATTGAATGGGACTTTTGTAATACAAAATGATACAATGATAATTATTGCAAAAGAAATTCCTTCTCTTGGAGTGACCCAAGATGAACCTCTGGAATGACCGAGTTGCTAATTTCAACATTAGGAACAGATAGGCCTCAAAGTGCTGTAGATGGAGCTTATATTGGTTACTGCTAACTTACATTAAAACATAAAACCAATATTTAATACTTTTATTTTTTTTTTAGGCCTTTCGATAGCGATGCTATCTTCTTCAGTTTTGTGATGTGTCTGAAGAAGATAGCCTCGCTATCAAAAGGCCTCACAAAAAAATAAAAGTATTAAATATTGGTTTTATGTTTTAATGTAAGTTACTCAAGAATAAGGTTTTAAAAATGATTGTATGAGTTTTCCAGCCAATTCGTTGAACCTGGCCCAAGTTTGAAGCATGTTCCTAGTAATTATACCACTGGTCTGAAATATTACATTTATTCTTGGTTACTTGGTAGAACAATGGACAGGATATCCTGTTATCAGACATTTACCATCATTAGTGTTAAAAAAACTAATTTTTAACATAATTTATGTAATATTAACAATGACAACTATCCTAAAACCTGTTTTCCATTAAATCATTTCTCGTCAATAATCAACTTTAAACGGTCAAACCTGGCCCTTTTTCTTGAGATCATTTATTTATTTAACTAAAATAATCTGAATGATTACTTCCATTTTTATGAACATATCAAAGGCATAATTTTAATTTTTACCTGGAGGATTTAATTTAAAATTTCATTCACTCCAAATCAAATGGTATGATGTAAATTGGTTTCAATCATATGTAACAAAATGATTGCACATTTAGTTACAATGTTGTATTCAAATTTCTTTACTGCAAACTTTCCGTCTTACATGTATAGCAAAGATACACAACTGGTGACATTGCCAAACTATATTAACCTACATCTCAAAGACTAAGCAGTTTTAACAATTAAATAAATTTGTCAAAATTTCAAATATTAACATAATTTTACAATATAGTTTAAATACATGATTAAATATGAGATAATGAGATTTATTCCGAAAAAATATAGACTTTACAAACAAGATTATTAAGGAATATAATCTAACCACATTAACAGGTTGCATGGTTAGATAAAACTAAACAATAGACAAGGAAAGGTCTGGTAACAGTCCGGTTTTCTCTGAAAAGGACTTGATGTGCAGATCACTGCGGTATATTGAAAGTTTCTCACTACATTTAACTAAAATTAACCTTAAAATAAAAATACATTAACGTTGATAAGAGCACAACTTAATCAATTTAAACTCTAATCAATCTTATTTTTACATACATTGTTTGAATATACATAAAATTAGTAATACTAATTAAGTCTAATATAAAAGTCTAATATATTGAAGGGTTTAAATCATCTATTTTAAAAATACAATTTATATAATGACAATATTATCTTGACATTTTAGACTAATGGAAATAATATTAAGATTCTACAAAATATTTTGTTATATTGGTTACTAATTAAAAGAGAAATACAATAAAATAATTGTTTATAAGGGGACGAATTTTAGTTTGCAGATGAGAAAAAGAAAGAATTCAGTTTTAAAAGAATATTTTAGACTAATCTGTTGTGTATGATATCTATCTGTTCAGTTTGAATAAGTAACCAATTAGTTATAGCATTACAAAAAGAATTTAAGGTTTTATTTTTTTAAATTTTATTTGTAAATTTAATTAAACAGATGTGAACCCATGTAGGAAAACGAACGCCTGAAAGCTAGTTTATTAACTTTGGGTTTTTGGATAAGACCTCTTTGCAAACTTCTTGTGACATATTGTTTTTGTTGTTCAATATTATTTCTATTTCCACTTCTTATAAAAAATAATCTTAATACTTTATAAATAAAAATATATTGTATGGGAAAAGTTTGTAATTGTTGGTAAAGAGGATAAGAAGAGTCTCTCCTTTTTTTCCTTAAGTTTAAACGTATAAAAGTGTTTTGTGTTACTCTAATATCGTCTGTTTTTGTTTTTGGAGCTGCTCCCCAGCATACAATACCGTACTGTAATCTAGAGTAAATTAGTGCATAATACAGAGTACGTAACAGCATTCGTCACAAAAATTTATCAAAAAATAAAACCTCCTAACATTACTTCTAATTTGATTTTGGATGAAAGATATACGTTTTTTCCAATTAATTTTCTGGTCAAAATATACACCTAAATACTTTAAAAAATTCACCTCTACTAATTCAATACATTTAAATGTAATAAACGTTGTACAAGTTTCTTTGTGATACTTCACAGGCACATTAAAACTAAAGCCCATAAATAAAAAATTGACAAACTTAGTCTTATTTACATTTATTAACATTTTATTCACATTAGACCAGGCTCTTAACAGTCTCAGATCATTATTTATTTTTTTTCCCATAATTCGACTAGGTCGAATGCCTTTGTAAAAGAAGTTTTTTCGTTCCTATTCATTTTACTATAAATTGAGTCAGCGAATTGCACCAAAGCATCTTCCGTCCATATTCCTGCAGTAAAACCAAATTGGTTTTTGGACTGAAAATTTTTAATTAAAAAAACTATCAATCTTGATTTCATATATTTTTCTATTATTTTTGAAAAAACTGAGAGTAGGCTAATTGGACGAATTTGTTCTATACTGAAATTGTTTGCTTTTTTGAAAATAGGTACAATTATACTTTTTTTTTAAACTATCAGGAAAAATACCTGTCAAAAAGCTCAAATTAATTATATGTACAAGAATATGTGAAACATTTACAGTAATCTTCTTTACAAGCTTGACATTAATACCGTCATATCCAGTGTATTTTTTTGTTTTTTAGTTTCCTAATAAAATTCTCTAATTCTGTTTTGTCAATTGGAGAAATAAAAAATTATTGCATTTGGCTGGCAAAGCTTACATTCAAAGCAGGGTCGTTGCCGATAATGTTATCAGTAACACTAGAAACATTAGCCAGATAAGAATTGATTTAATTTGCAATCAACAGCGGGCCTTCAATGACTGAACTATCTTCCAGTACTACCTTATCAAACTTTGTGTCTCCTCTATCACCTGTTAACCTATTTACAACCCATTCTAACCAATTTCTATTTTATTACGTTGTACAATATTAGTTAGTATATTTATAAATTCATTGTAGCAATGATTTACATCAGTTGAAGTTAAAATGTCCTTCCAATCATAAAGTTCTATTTCAAGTTTAATTTTTTCGAGATCATAAACCCATTTATTAAATGATTCGGATTTCACATTTTTTATAACGGTAGGCAACAACTTAAGCCCAACAGTGCAGTGGTCTGTTAAAGCTATGTCAAAAATTTCACTATTGAATAAGTTTATATTTTTGAACCTTATAAAAATATGGTCCACACAAGTGGAGCTATGCAGAGTAATTCTTGTAGGATTATTTATCACCGATATGAAACCATTATTTGACATTAGGTTCATATACTTATGCACACAAGGAAGATCTTTTAGAAGATCTAAGTTTACATCGCCAATGAAAATTGTATTGTTAGTTATATTTAAAAGTTTGGTTTCCAATTCATTAATAAAATTATACTCAGAAAATTCGTGTAATCAATATATACAAAAAATGTTGAAATAATTGTTATCAAGTTTGACGTTAAGTAAAAGGCAATCCGCAGTTGTCATTGTACACTCCACTTCCCTAACATTAACATTTTTGTTACAAAAACACAACACTCCACCGGCCCTGTAAGTGTCATTACACTTCGCTTTGACATTATATCCCGGAATTTTGAAAAAATTTACTTCCTCACTTTGAATCCATATTTCCGATAGAATTATAAAATCTATTTTTGTTTTTAATTGGCTTAGCTCAACGAGTAGGGAATCAAAGTTTCTTCTTATACTTCTTATATTTACATGAATGAAAGTTATATTTTGAAGTTCATTGGGAGAATTTAAAAAAATTACAATTTAGGCTATCGTAATTTTGAGTAAATCCTTCAAAAATTACCATAGTACAATTTGTTTTACTCCGTTACAAACTAACAACTTAAAATACTTTAAAGAAAACATAAACAAACATGTTACTATGCATTCGCCTATAGCCTATTTAAATAGTATTTCAATGTCTTCAATGTTATTTACCTTGTGGCATTTTTCCCCCTCCTTTTTTCTCACGAAGAACTTCCCCTCCTTCACCCAAACAAACTTCACATTCTTTTCACTACATTTCTTCTTAAGTTGGCCTAGTAACTGTTTGTTTTCTGGTGACTGGTGTTTATTCACGTATACGGCTTGCTGTTTAGGGAAGATAGGGTTAATCTCCAATGCCGTCAGGGTTTTCTTCTTTTTGAAAGCTGTGATCCAGGCATCCCGCTGCATCCTTCCCGTAAATTGGACCACGATGGAGGGCGTCCTGTCGGCCTTGTAGGTTTGAATTCTGTGCACCGCTGACACTTGGGCTTCCACCAATTCCTGTCCCATAACTCTCTCTACGTCCTTTAGCAGATTAAGGCTGTTCTCGTTAGGTGTCTGGGGAATTCCAATGATCTCGATATTATTTTTTCGAGTGTACTGTTCAAGGTTTCTAACTCTGATTCTTAAATCAGTCACAGTTTCATTCCGTGTTTTATTTTGTTCTTGCAAATGCTCGTTTTCTTTCCTCATGGCAGCATATTCTTCTCTACTTTTAGATCATTTGACTTGTCAATATTGTCTGAGAGGAATTGTACAGATGTACGAAATTCTTCGAATTGCTCTGAATACTTTTAAAGCTCGCCTGAGACTTCCTGCTTAAACGATTTCAATACTGAGATTAGAAACTCTTTCGTTACTGCAGTAGTGAGACTTGACGAAGCATTGCTACTTACAGATGTAGGATTATCTCTTTTACAGTCATTACACTTGAAGTCCTTCAGGTTCGTTCTGGTAGTAACTCCATCCGTCTTAATGCATTGCACGTGGAACACAGCCGAACACAAACCACTACACTTTATAACATTTTTATCACCTGGGTGACAATCCTTCACACAAATAAAGCAGATCACTGGCATGCTAGCAAATTAAATGTAGTTTAACCGTAATTATATCAGGCTTTTACTCGTACCAAAGCAAACAGTCGCGTGACCTTGAACTTGATAGCGCAATACACGTCTTATCCACTTGACTGCTAGAGCCAAGAGAATTGTAGTCCCCCGTCTATGTATTTGTTCAATCTGTGCATTGGATATTGGAAATCAGTTGTATGTCTTGTGCACTACTGATGAACATGCTGGTTTTGATACATACAATTTAAGTTTTGTTTTATGTAAAGTATACAATTTAAAATATATAAAGAAGGAACAGTTAAAATCGATAGTTTCTTAAATAAGGACTTACATGAGACTCTTTCCAGAAAAGTTATGTGTCTTGTACACTTTTTTGGAATGTAAAAAATTACATCTGCTCTGCTGACATTGCCCCACAACAAAATTCCGTAATGAATGTTGAGTGGAAATCATAAATAAATCAATCATAACCATAACCATAATAAATCATTACTCTTGTGTTTGAATCAATTATAGATTTCTCAAAACTAACATCTGGAAACAAGCTTTATTGAGTTTACTACACACCAAATTTATGTAATTACTCCAGTTTAAATGGTTGTCTACTTCCAATCCTAAAGACTCTGTATTTTTTTACTATTGATAAGTCCGAGTCTTTATAAAAGGAGTCAAATTGGTCTGCTTGTTTATTTTAATAAGTTTTAAATTCTATGATTTGTGTTCTATTATTGTATAGTTTCAGGCCGTTTACTGAAAACCAATTTGATAATTCTGCAATTGTATCTTTAGTGTATTAAACAAGATTTACCAAATTCTTTGCTTGGATCACCACTATATGTCATTTTATGTCATCAGCATATAAAATGATATTGTGTGTTAAGTTTGATGACAAATCATTAATATATATAAATAAAAGTGGGCCCAGAATTGAATTTTGAGGAACACCGATCTTAACTACTTCTCACTCAGAGAGTTATTTTAAACACTTTTTTATTACAGTGGTTCTCTGTTTATGACATTCAAAAACAACCCAGTCAAAAAATCTTTAATGTTATCATAATTAGGATTTCTATACAAAAGAATTATAATTGTGCAAACATTTGAGAGCTCAATATAAGTTCCTTCAAAAAATCTTTATTATAGGAACTTAAATCATTTCTCTGTTGAAAACTTATGTTTGACTTCACTAAAATACATGACGCTCTTACAATTACATTTTCCCTGCAAAAAGCAGACGCAACAACAAAGTCAGGAATCTTGTTTAAAATTCTTAAGAGACGTGTTTTTTAAGTAAGATCCGTTTGAACAGTACACAATGAAAGGTTATTTCAAAAAAATTAAATTGATTTTCAGAAATTACATAATTCACCCTATTTTTTTATATTGTTGCCAAGTTCGTTCAAACACTTATAACTCTCAACCAATTTTAAAATACCCTCTTCATAAAAACTTGCCGCCTGCTCCGATAACCAGAGTTCATTGGCATTTTCACGTCGTCGTCATCATTGTAACTGTTACCACTGAGGTGTTGTTTGAGGTGGAGGAACAGATGGTAATCGCTAGGCATAAGATCAGAACTGTAGGGTGGGTGGTCAAAAACTTCCCAGCCAAAACTTTCCAATAAATCGTGGGTCTAACGTGCAGTGTGAGGTCTTGCATTGTTATGGAGAAGAACAATTCCCACTGTCAGCATACCACGTCTTTTGTTTTGAATCGCTCTGCGTAGCTTTCTCAGTGTTTGGCAGCATGCTTCCGCATTGATAGTGGTTCCTTATTGCATGATGCCAACCAATAAAACACCATGCCTATCCCAAAACACAGACGCCTTGATTTTGTGCTGGTAGAGGCAAATGTGTGTGTCTCCATTCCATGCTCGATTGCTTCAATTCCGGTGCGATATGCAAACCCATGTTTCATCTCCAGTTATGATCTTACTCAAGAAGCTGTCACCTCCTTCATGATAAAGAGTTAAGAACTTCATCGCACACTCAAATCTTTGGTTTTTGTTGTCCTCTGTTAGAAGTTTCGGGACCCAACAGGAGCAAGGTATGTGCACAAACTACTAAACTTAGTGTCGATAACAAACAGACCTTACTTAAAAAATACGCATCATATTAGCCATTGCTCATTAATTATTATTGATATATTTTCACCATGTAAAATTAATTCTAGCTTATCACATTATTCCACCAGACTTCCCTGTATATTTTAATGCATTCTCCAACAGTTTATATAATTTTCCTTATTGATATTTTCAGTTGTTGAAACCACATATAACACAAGAAAATTGTTCTAATAGATTCAAAAGCTTTGATTTAATAAAATTATCAGCCATACTACTTATTTTGTCCTTTGATCTTAGTTTAAATTATGATCTAATTCCTTATCAGAGAAAGAAAGTTGAGTTTGGGGAGTCATGAACATGTGATTTTATATATATATATATATACACACAAGACGTGATTTTAGAGCTAAAAATAAGAAAAAAATGTTATATAAAGGTAGATCCGGAAACGCTTCATTAGTGAGTAATGGCTGGCGAAAGATTCTGCTTTGTTTTCAGTTCACCTGGTGAAATTAAGTGATTCTGATATGTTTTGTTCTTACTTTTTAACTCAATCTGTGTTAGGAAAAACAATTTGTTTATTGGTCATTTAACATTGTTATTGGACATCAAACATTTAAGACAGTATTTTTGTTATTCGATTTTTGGCAAATTTCATTCTTTTTCTCAAAAACTGTTCGCACTACAACCTCTAGAGTGGTTTTATTTGATTTTTCAGGTGATTTTCCTTATAAATCCACCTTATTTGAGTTAAAAAGTAAGAACAAAACATTTCACAATCACTTAATTTCACCAGGTGAACTAAAAACAAAGCAGAATCTTTCACCAGCCATTACTCAGTAATGGAGCGTTTCCGGACCTACCTTTATATAACATTTTTTTCTATTTTTAGCTCTAAAATCACGTCTTAAAATATTTTACCATATTTCGGACTCACCCTGTGTATATATATATATATATATATATATATATATATATATATATATATATTGTGTATCTGATATGGACTGGTCACTAAAGCCATATAACACATCTGAGATCCTGCTTTCATATACAGAGGTTTATGATTTGGGGCTGTATAAATTCATAGCTAAAGATGTGTTGAGGGCTTTGGATGCAGCTAAAACCTTTTTATGTCTAACATTTTTTTTATGGATTCTGCTATTATAGAACCTAACTTATATTTACCATTCCTATTAGAGTGCGAACCTTACCTTGTATGATAATTTCTGTTAAATTTAGTCCTATTTGTTAGAAGTAACATATTGTTAGATGTCTTTGCTAAGCTAGATATATAATTATGTCTATTAATATTACATTCAACAATCTTTTCAGTAAGTCGAGAGTTATCAAATTGTAAAGGAATCGGTCAAATAATTACATTTGTATTCTTAAATAATTTTTCTGTAGTTTGAACATTAATATCAACAAAATCATTACTTGTCTCTACATCATTGATATTGTTTGTCCCCCCTACAATTATCAAATAGTCCTTATCGGTAAAGTTCTGTACTTGTTTGTCTACTTCATTCATTACTGCACCAAGCTAAGCATTCGGCTTGAGTATCATCTGCAAATTGAACTGTTTCCTAAGGGCATCTTGCAACAGAAATCCGCACTGACGACCATGGCTGTCTGCTATCAGAAGGACGCAATGTAATTTATTGGATATTTCTGAGACAGCTTCCTTGTCTCTGGGGAGAAACAGACTCACGACTGTGTAAGGACACCATAAGAGACACTAGTAACTCCTTACTTAAAATTAACCATTGAAGATTAAACTAGCAATGTGAAAACATTTCTTAATATATTCAAGATCACTTAAGTTGGGAATGAAAAGGTTTTTGAAATCAACAGTGTCTACCTGTTGATTTATTCACTCGGTAGACACAATTCTGTACAGTCCACATTCAATAGTCTTCCTCTGATTGGGTCCATTCATGACAATTAAGTCGCGAACATGTTCACACGTTCTTTCCCAACATACTTGGCTAGTTTTTCTGCTACGATTACAGCAGAGGACCAATTCAGGTTTTTAAATCAGTTGTAATGTTAAAACTTGTTCACTTTACTGCAATAAATTCAAGTGCTCCAGTGTATACCTTCATCAGAAACAAAGGTTTTGCATCATTTATTGGTATAACCAAGACTTCTTTGCCCTCCAAATAAAAACTCTTTAAGAACTCCTCAGTCAATTAAATTCATTATAGCATTAATGATTGTTGGGTCCACCAGATGTATTTTCCAATTATTTTCAATCACCTTTAACCATTACATTGTCACTGTATGAGCTAACGTGGTCATCTGTAAGTAAAATATTTCAAGACAATATATTCAGTTTATTTATGGCTGAGATCAAATTTTGTAACTTTTTTATTTCTTCAACAAAATCTTTGTTATCTTCTTGCAATGTTTGATTAATATTGTCTTCTTCAATATACTTTGTGGGTTTAGAACATTGTTTTTGACATGTCAATAATTTTTTGAGCAGTTATTTTCCTTTTAGTTGAAGCTCTGGTTTTAGGTGTTGCAACTTTCCCCATTCCTGCTTTTTTTAGTATATAATCATCTAAGTTTACTTCAATTAAAGCTTAAAATAAATATGATTGATTAAAATATTAATTTAATAATATTCTTACAATGTTCTTAATGTATTATTTAAGTATGTAATAGTATTAATGTTATGAAGATCTCAGATTATAATCTGAAAATAGTCATTATAGATAAGCAGTCTACGCTGGTCCCAAGCAGTAGCTATCCTTGGTAGGAGCACATAAAAAGCTTCTTCAAATAAATATTGCAGTGGAATTAATTATTTACACAAATCCCTGTTCTAGTAGGCTGATAAGATAAGGCTGGTTTACTTGCTAATAAAACCACAATCTACAATCCTGGCCAATAGATTTCTTTCTTTATTTCTCAGGATGGACAAACTTTGCATCCAATATAGTTCTACAAGTAGCCTATACGTCCCAAAGTAAAAAATACATTATTCAAAATTCACATACTTTAAACATATATTTAGTTTCTATAATTTTTTTTTATTTAATGTGCCATAGAAAACAATTGCCCACGGTTTCAGAAAATTGTATGAAAATTTGGTCTTCACAGTCTTTTGTAAGTAAGACTTATATTATTTAATTTAAACTTAAAATATCAAATAACAATTTATGTTTATGGTTTTTAATTTTAATACTTATCTCTGCATTTTACTCTTCCAACCATTCTCAACATCTTCAAAAAATGTTTTTAATTCTCCACGCATACAAAATTATATTCCATTTTCGGAGTCTATCTCTAGTAGCCTAATTTTCCTGTACTATCTGCTAGCAATTCCAAAGGTACATTGTGAAATTGGTGAATTAAACAAAATTTTATACAATTACGATCTTGGCCATGTCTGCTAAATCGGAAAAACTGTAGATTTTTCAAAACACTCATGTTAGGTAAATTCATTAAAAAACATATATTTTCCTCAACACAAAACAAAAACTCTCATTGAAACCAGTTATGTGTATTTTAATACAGTTAAAATTATACTGATAAATCCAACTATTAAACTGACCGTACTTTAAGATGAACAGTTGTAATAAGCATAATTACCTAAATTAATTTGAGCCTCTTAAAATAAAACAGAATAGCCTACATTTTCAATGTGCTAAATCACATTTTAAAGTAATATTATACTAATTTGCAATTAGTTATTGCCTATGGCATTATTTGTTTAAGGTGGCACCTCTACCATAAACCTGAAAAGAATCCTCTTAGTTAAAGGTAATTTTAAGTTTCAAAACTAATACAAATGAAAGATGATTCTTCTACTCTTTGAAAAGTTGTAACAGGGCATACATAGTTTGTATAAAACTGTTTTTATCATGATATCATTGCATCTGTCATTACAGTTTTAAAAGTTATTTAGAAAATTAATATTTTATAAGCCATTTCCATTAATCAAAACAAGTGCTATTTTGAAACAAAAAATACATTACAAAATAAATGTAATTAACATGTATTAGCCACTAACTTAAAGCATCTGTGCTAAGTTAGGTTTCAATCGAATGGATAGTTTTTGAAAAAAATGTAATTAAATAAAGGTAATATTTTACATACAGATGAACTGTTTTGTAAAGAATAAATAACTATTCTATATCACCAGGTACGTCTGTCTCGGTAGATAGCTATTGAACACTCTATATAACAGTACACTTTCTACATATACACAAAACCACTGTAGTACTATGATACACAGCTACTATAGTAAGAGCAGAGCCTAATTATTCTGCTACATCAGAACCTTGTAAGGTATAAGAAAAAGACTATTGTTTATATTAACAATTCTGAATTAATTTACCAGATTACATTAAAAAAGAAATAGAATATGCTTTATTTAGAAAATTGTTACAGCAAACAAATTTTAATATTTTTATGAATTTTCCATTCTTTGATCACATTAGGTTAAGTGAAATAACCACTTTGGTGATATTTAATAAGCAAAGCTGTATATATGAATATATTTGTCTATTGCTCCTAGAACATATTTTTATGGACCCTATCCGTTTTGAAGGAACATCTTCTTTAAAGCCACTATCATTAAGTTCTCTGACATTCAAAAAATTGAGCTTCTGTAACTAATCATACAAACACTGTTTATATTTATTCTCAGTGGTTATGCTTTGGAAATTGAATATATGTTATATCTATAACATATATTTATAATATATATATATATATATATATATATATATATATATATATATACCGGTATATATATATATATATATATATATATATAATTATATGTAATATATTTATAATACATATATATATAATTATATATATATATATAATTCTGTAATTTAAGAATTAGAATTATTTGGAAGGAATAACATTGGTTTAATATTGATTAAAATCAGGTTCCAATCAGTTTTTTTAATTATTGTATAATCCCCATTAGACAATTCTGAAAACGTCTTGAATGAAACGACTGATTGGCTGTAATCGGTTGATTTGTATAATGTTGAGCAGATTGTTTAGTTACAGTGGTTTTAATCCGGCTTATTTCTATGAATTAATTTGTATCAATTGTTGTATGATTAAAGCTAAAGAATTAGGCTTCAGAATATAATATTTATTTTTATATTTTATTCGTTTTATTTTTTATGCTGTATTTGCATTATGAACAATTATGATTAGATTACAATAAAACAGAAATGTTGAAACAAGAAACAAACATCAATCAACAGCTTTATATAACATGGGTGTTTCTATGGGGTAACAATATATTTAAATACATATTTATAAAATAGTATATTTTTTGGATTTGTTCATATGATTCAACATACCCTATGAGATATGGATGCCCTGTAACAAAATTAAACAAATATCCTGGCAATAACTTTCAGAACATACACTAATATTTAGGCCAATTACATTAAACAAATCATTTAATATATTATCTCCAATGCTAAGATTTCAAGTTTTAAGAAAATATTACAAGGTTTAATATGCTTTAGACCATACTGAATAAATTTCCAAGAGTAAGTCTACAGAACAGAATTAATGAATGTCTATTCATGTCTTAAAAATGTACACTATGCCTTTGTGAGAAAATTATATAAGTAGTTGCAAGTTTAAGTAATTAAAATTTAATGATAATTATGTTTCAAAATGTTCAAGGGCAATGTAAGTTCCAAACTGTTAAAAGTCCATCACTACCACAAATATATCTGAGCTAAAACACTATGGCTACACCTATTCCTAAATGATCACCAACATCGTAGTCTTCTATAAATTCTTGTTTTATATTGTCCATTCAAACGGACTTTAAGTTAACAATTTTATGAGTTGAACCGGTACATTTTCAACTCGCTCCATAAATTTCTTATAGCCTTATTATATTATTAATTAAATGTGGTGTGCAATTCATGTTGTGGGCTCACAAACAAGTAGCTTTTGAAACATGAACTTTGATTTTAGGAAATTTTCCTTACACAAGCTATTAAATAGGTTAGACGAAATATCAGAGATAACCTGGCCTAGCAATACAATGTATATGCAGCAGGTATAATATATTTGAATTTGTTATTAACCTAACAGATTCAGCCTGGACATATAACCATTGAATTGAATGAATACTACTAGAAGAAAGCTCAGATACCTTGGAAATATTAAGAGCTGAACTGAGACTACTAGAACAAAAAGTGACAATCCCATGCCTTTAGTGCCAACCTTGGTATTATTGTACTTGCAAACTACATTAGAAATGTGAAACCTATAGGCTGCATGAAAAATATCCCTCCTGCTACCTAATTTCATTTGTGTATTGGCTTTAGTAACTAGATAGTGAATGAGCAGAGAACCTAATTTTGTACCATATAACACAAACTTTGAACTTAAATAAAAAAGGATGTTAGGCCTTATTCCTTATGTTTCTTCAACTAGTTATGTGTTTAATCTTTCACAGTTATTAATGAGCCCATTTATGATATTTCATTTACAAGTATCTAAAATCCAAAATCTTATTAGGTTCTCACTAATTAGAATCAAACAAATTAAACAATGTGAGGTTGCATTAAATTAAATTAAAAAATACAATAAGTATCATAGCACCACATAAAATATTGATTACTGATCCATTATAACCTAACAGATGTAAAGCCTGTGTCAATTAGTTTCATAAAATGGCAACACAATTTTTTAGAAACAGAAATGATAGAGTCAGAATCATAAATCAATGTACATGTTACTATTTCTCTTATAGAGTAGATTTTAACTCAAATATAAACACTTTAAAACCAACATAGGCCTACTAGGTGACACCCATTGCTACTCACTTGAAAGATATGGAGTCACAATATCACAGTTTTATTGTATTACATAAAGAAACGTATAAATACACTTCTTAAAACAAAATTATTCTTTATATTAATCCACATTTCTTTATGAATTACAAGTGACATTTCAACACCAAATGCTTACTAACACCAGACGCCATAATAAGCAGGCGACGACGATAGCCTCAGAATATAAATACTCTATGAGTAACATAGAGCAACAAATTGCAGTAATTATATAGCAATTCACGTATTTTAGGATAAGCTAAATTCATTCATTAAACATTCCAGAAGACATGCTCAAGATTCGTGCGATTTTACGCCAAATATATCTGTTTTGAACATTTTCAAATGAGATTTGCTTAAAAATAATACGAGTTACGTCGTACATTATGTCGAACAAGACACGTAATGCTTATTCATTGATGCTTATTATTCGAACAATTTTGATGCTTATTCGAAACGTGTCTATTTTAACTAATTTGTGGTCTGAGTTGATTAAAATGGAGGTAACTTACTACACTGGATTGATAGAACACATAGCAACAGAAAGCGCGCTTAATCTTTAATCATTATACGCGTAATATTAGGGTAATTTTCTTTTAAACTAAACCCTATGCGTTGATTAGTTCTGCGGTCTTTATACGTTACCATAGGCAGATCAGCGCGCCACACATGAGAGGGGAGGAACTGATGGTGAAAGTTGCGCCAATAACAAACGTTTTGGAAGAGATACACATTTTTGAGGGAATTGAAATTGTACATTCATAGTAATGGCAAATTTACAAAACATTTACTAGTTTACAGTAGGTCTAATACGTTTATGATGAAAACAATAAACCTTAGGTGTTGTGTTTGAGCCCTGAAATTTTTACTAAAGTTAAAAATAGGAAAAACTGAAGAGATCACATACACAGTGTCCCACGAGTAACCCGACAAGCTTCTCAGGTAGTTTCTTCTCATCAAAATAATGAAAACCATATAAACGCTTTGTTAGCAAGCTACGGCTAGCGAAAGATTTCGCCCGATTTTCTAGGAAATTGCGGAAATAAAGCGAAACTGATGTTTTTATGTCGTAAATGTAGTTGTTATAATTATTGGATTTTATGTAAAATGAACTGAAAAATTGAATAAGATACGTTCCAGAAATGTAAGACCACCCATTTCTGAGATATATGCAAAATTAGGTCTCAAAAAACATGTTTTGATTAGATTTGTAGTACGGTAACTTCATTAAATAGGTAATAAACACGCAAACTTTATAACCAAAAATTGTAGATCATGTAATTCTGAAAAGAATGGTGTAAAATAGGTCATTAATAAACAAATACAAAGTTTAAAAATTTAATGTTAAATTGAATAAACACATACGTAAAATAAGACAGAAAATGCAATATCTGTTTATTAAATTAACGTTCTTCGCGCTGGCGTGTTTCTGAATTTTTCTTTCAAAATTTACCGTTTACCGAAATGTACCGCCCTGGGCTGTCGCCATAATCCCATATGTAAATTTTGACATGATATCCACCTAATAAAATATAAAGCTATAATTATATGTAGACATCAGGATGTTTCGCGAGTAACCTGAGAAACTTCTCAGGTAATCTCCTCTCTTGAAAATAATGAAAAAAGTTCATATAAATGTATGTTCGGAAACCACTTTACCATACATTTTAGTATACTTTTGCTATACAGGTGTTAGAGAGTAAAATATCATCAGGGGTTGATGGTATCTCGAGTACAATTGTCAAATCAAGTATGTACGCCATCAGCCGGCCTCTACCCAGCGTTATATCAGCTTCTTTAGATGGGGTAAGTTCCCTAGTACACTAAAGAATCAGTAACTATAGTATAGAGGGAGGATACTAGGTTTCCATGCTCATATCGCCCCAGTCTCAAACACCCACATCTAATACAATTTTAGAATTCATATTTTTCACCGTTTAACTTATTTTTTTTTTAATTAAAATGAAATTATCTCCAAGACAATTTATATTTATAAAAGTTAAATGCTTTAGTGAAGCAATATGATGTGTTACTTCAGACTTGTTACTGAAATAGGTAAAACTAATTATATATTGTGATATAGGTGCCATGATGCATCTGACAAAAGCATTCGATTGTGTAAGTCACCCACTTATTTTGAACTGTCTGAAATACTTTAGGATAGGTCGTTTTGCTTTACAGTGTTTTCGTTCCTATTTATCCCAATGAAAACAGTGTCTGCATGCCAAAGGCAGGCAGCCGTTCATTTTTCGCTATAGTGAAGTTTGGTGTCCCTCAGGGGTCAATTGTGGTGCCAATACTTTACAACGTATATGTAATTAATTTACCGGTGGCAGTCCCAAAAGTCCGCTGGTTATGTAAGGGGGTTCGGTATGCCCTATCCTTCCCATGTTAATTTGGCCAATTGTATGTACCTTTTTCTCAGAAACCTTTAAAGCTATCATCATCAAACTTTAGGACACTACTATTTAGACCTTTGTCAACATTTAGAGCGGAACAGAAGTTAAAAAAAAGAAGTTTGTATTTAATTTGTTGTAAATAAAAAATTTATTAATTTTTTGTAAAATAATTTATAATTATAATTTTTTTAATAAAAATTTTAAATAGATTTTTATAATGTCTTCTGCTCTAAATGTTAACAAAGGTCTAAATAGTAGTGTCCTAAAGTTTGATGATGATAGCTTTAAAGGTTTCTGAGAAAAAGGTACATAAAATTAACATGGGAAGGATAGGGCATACCGAACCCCCGTAAGCGACCGATATTGCTATAAGTTTTTCCAGAGTAATTGCCGAAGAATTGGAGAATAGCTGTCATGTTTCTTTTTAACCTGATATATCAGTTTTTTTTTTATTTTTCCTTCTAAATTTGCTAGGTAGTGTTAAATTAAATTAACAAATTCTTCAAATTTATAGTTCAGTTCTACAACAGAATGGGTATGATAAATAATTAAGAGGCCATAGATGATGACCTCAGTTGTCGTACTCAGTAGCGTAACTAGGACTTGGCGTTGGAGGAAGGATTTTGTTAAATACAATACAACAATTGCCTAATACAAATGAAATATTGTTATTGTTGTTGATGTTAATATTATTAAAATACTGTTACTATTGTTATTGTATAAATTGTGTGTGTGTGTGTGTGTGTGTGTGTGTGTGTGTGTGTGTGTGTGTGTGTGTGTGTGTGTGTGTGTGTGTGTGTGTGTGTGTGTGTGTGTGTGTGTGTGCGCGCGCGCGCGCGCGCGCGCAAATCATCATTATTTTATTTGAATTAGGCATATAAAATATGTTTTGATTTATTCAAGTCATCTTTTCCCAACGCCAAATCCAAGTTACGCTACTGAGTACGCCAACTGAGGTTATCATCTATGTGGCCTCCTAAATATTTATCACACCCATTCTGTTCTATAACTAAACTATCAATTTAATTTATATTTTGAGAATTTAATTTAACACAACCTAGGAAAATTAGATGAAAAATTTTAAAAAATCGGATGTATCAATTAAAAAAAACACACAAATATATAAAATATATTATAAATAAATATATATACCCTTCCCCTTCTCCCAGCCCTTTAATTACGCCATTGGACGTACTAATATAAAACAGGTGTGCTAGTCTGTTTCTTCACTTGTATTTTTGAGGCGTCAATTTGCCACGTATGGCAGCAACTTTCTTGTTTACCGTTCTATTGTCGAATCACACCTGACGTGGTTTATTGGACTGGAGCGTGACTAGCCTAACACAAAGTAATAGAATTTTTGTATTAGAGAAAGAGCCGTTCGTTTACTTACGAGCTTAGGTAAAAAAAAGTCTCTTGTACAACTGCGTTAAAAGAATTAAAATTGTTAACTCTTCATTCTCTATATATTTTTGAAGGCGCTTTACTTTCAAAATTCAATAGTGTATTAGCCATTGATGGGTCTGCAATACACAGACACATCATCTAATTACGTGTGAACCTCCAACAGATATTGCATAAGTCGACTGTAGCTACAGTCCTGCCTCTTAATGTTGGTGCAAGGTATATTAGGGGGTTCCCGATTGCCTAAAAAGTGCATCAACAATAAATTAGAATAAAGAGTGAAAGGAAGAAGCACTTGTTCGCAGGGTGATTTTACTCCGTGGGAGATTGTTTTACAATAAACTTTTAAAAACAGACTATTGTAATTAAATTCCTTTATATAGGCAATTTATTTTATCTTAAAAACAATTTTCGACATTCTTCAATAATTTAATAACTTTTAAATATAAACTTCGATATAAACAATTGTTTAATGTTTATATCACATACATTGTCATACATCTTGCAGTTGTTATACAACAATAACTGTATTTGAACTATATTGTATATAATACAACCGCCATGGACTGATGGAAAGATAATCGACTCGACTCTCTTAAATGAGTTCTCCTATACACTGTGTTATAGTACGAAGCGTCGCACACACTCCACATAATCGATGTCGCACGTAATCTAAAAACATTGCGATGGTACATAGGATGGGCTAAGCGATCGCGAGTGGACTTCCCGTCCAAGTAAGCATTCTCCACACAAAAACTACAGTCCTTTTTCACATTTTGCAGTTTTTAGTAACGTATTGAATGTGCTAAAGTCGGTGCCTAAGGAGTAATTGGTTGTAACTGTAACGCACGTGTATTGATATCTTGAATTCTTACAATTAGTGTTGTAATGCATATTACTCTATGTATTAAATCCGATTGGTGGTTTTCCATTATGCATTTAGGTAGATTTTCACCCAAACGTCCTTTTGCTCGGTTCCGCCCAAAACCACTTTAATCAGCATGTGGCTCCCGTACCTAGCACCAACATGTGTTAACATACAATCGTCTTCTCATTTCTATTCCCCCTATTGTGTATCCATAACCATACATTGTAGTGCGATACACTATAGTGCCGACGAGAACAATAACGGATTACGTGTGTGCGGATCTGTGAAAAGCAAGATGCGCTTACAAAGTGATTAAGGTTATGTTTAGCCTAACGGGGAAGGAGAAGATATTTACATTTCAGTGTTATTTGAGGAACTAGGTACGGTGACAACAAGTAAAATATCAGACCAGGCATAATTGGACTAGTAACTAGTCTATGTATTATTTGATGCGTTAACTAAAACAAGACGATGCTGGGTGACGAGTTGCTGTGAAAGGAGAAGATAGTTTTCACATATTAATTTAATAAGCTAACTTAGAATTGAAGCTGACGACTGGTGCAATGATATGAGAATGAATGAAAAATTGTAATTCAATAGTTGCTACCCGTAGGTTGTTGGTAGACGAATGCAGATGTATTGTGACATGTATTCTGTAGTTCAGTTTTAATGATTAGTGTTGTGTATAGTTTTTTATTATTAAGTGCATGTTTTTAGAGTTAGTGAAGTTGACAAACAAAATGGTGGTTGTGATCCTTGACTTAGGCGTGCCACAACGCTTTGGTATGATTTGATTATTTTAACCTAGTTTGTAATTATGTATTAGGTTAGTTATTACCTGAAGAAGAGATCAGATTGCAGATCTCGAAACGTAGTGTTACTGATTTATTGTTTCACTGAACTATGGCAAATGTCCGGAAAAATCCTGTTTCCTTCACAGAAACGTTATACTGTAACAAATGTATCAATTGCTCCTTATAAAATACTGAGTGCGGTATTAAAATATCTTTTGTAACTGATCGCAAATTTGATATAATTCAGCTATGATTTAACCTAATTACCTGAAGTGCAGTTGTTGAAACTGAGTAAGTACTTTGAAACTTTCAACCTTTTTCAAAATTCTCAATTCGGTTTTCGAGCAGGAAGAAGTATTCTGGATACGGTTGGAACTTTGGTGGGGTCGATTGTTGATGGCTTTGAGGCCATATCTGCCACTATGGCAACCCTTTTCGACCTCACCAGAGCTTTTGACTGTGTCCCGAGAGAAATTCTGCTCTCTAAATTATCATATTATGGCAAACAAAATTCTGAATTGGCTCTTTTAAAATCTTACCTGACTGAGCGAGGGCAGAGAGTTTATGTTGGTGGGAGTCTTTCTGCTTATCGCTCAGTTGAGTTTGGCGTACCGCAGGGATCGGTTCTTGGGCCCTTGTTGTTTTTAATAAGCATTAATGATCTACCCTGTAATGTTAAAGCCAATGTTATCCTTTATGCTGATGACTCTACATTGTTTAGCTCCGATAGTAACATTAATAACTTGTGTAGTTTTGTAGATGAGGCATGTCTTGTGGCTAAGACTTGGTTTCAGTCTAACGAACTGGCTCTAAATGAAAGTAAAACACAACATATTTTATTTACTTTACAACCTAACCAGTACAATGTTTTCTCAGAAAGAAATACTAACCGTAGACGTTTATTAATTCAAGAATCGATTCTTACTGTAATAAATCTGTATATATACACACGTTTAGTTTATGTAAAGACAAAGTCAAATGATTATGTTCTCAGAAGTCATGTGCACTCTTACAATACAAGGAACAGGAATTTAATAGATACAAATTACTGTAGGTTAAGTAAAACCCAAAAGAATTTTTAATATATATCCCATTACTTTGTTTAATACACTTGGCCGCAAGGCAAACAAACACAGTAGACCTGAAACAATTTAAACGTGTTGTTTTCAACTGGCTGGTAATAAATCCTTTCTATTCAATCAATGAGTACCTGAACTGTAATAATGTAGACTGTAAGTTTTAAACAGGCCTAATTAATAATGTCTTTTTAATCTAAATTGTATATTGTTATTTATTTTATAGAGTTTTATAATTATTGTTAATGATTTATTTGTTTTTTTATTCCCTAATAACCCAACATCAGCTGTTTTTATTGTTATGTTTTAAACATCCTTGTTATTTGTTATTTACACTTTATTGTGGCTCTTGTTAAATATGTTTCGTATCTGAATGTTAAATAATATGTTCTGACTTTATAATGTATAAAGCTTGTATGAATGTTATATAGCTCGTAGGACAATCTCTGTTTGTTTTTTTCTTATCTCATTATAATACCATATGTTTATTATTGACAATATCCATTGCTCACAAGGCTTAAAGACAATAAATATATTCTGTTCTTGGGATTCGCGCATGTTCAGTGACATACCTCCGTCGCAATCGTTGTCGAATAGGTGTCACCGCTTGAATATTAGATTGAGTGCAAATTTTATAGAAAAACACATCGAGAAACGTTAGCAAATTTATTACTACGATGCTGTTTAAACGATATATGCACTACCTCTAAAACCCCGAAACCCATATGCGACCATAGATAGAAAAATTTTGCTAAATCTGTGCAATTATCTCTACGTCGATTATATAATGTGTATAGGTCTTGACTTATGTCGCTGGTCTTATCAGCTACTATTGCTGCTGTGCAGTATACTTTGACATGTATCTTTAATATTTAATATGTTTTTTTTAAGAAATGAGATAGCTTAAACAGTATGTACAACGAACTGAAGGGGTTTGCAGAATTTCGTGCTAACTCACATTTTCCTTGAAATTAGACAGTTAACACTATCTTTTGTTTTTTTAATGTGAACTACACATTGATAGTGGTTAATTATTTGAATTCCCATTAGGTAGTGCTAGTATAGTGATGCGTTGTTTTTTCTTCAATTTATCTTTTTTTCAAAGTTTAGCTAGAATACACTGCTATCCCACATATGGTGAAATGGCGAGCAAGCAGCAGCAGGGTAAAAATAAGAAACGCGATTATTTAAGAGTAGCTCCAGTAAGAGTGACAGGTTTGAAGATGACAATGTTTTAGATGTAGATTTCATTACACCTACTTCATGAGATGAGAAAGGATAATAATGTGAGTATGGCTTAGCAACCATGGATATAAAATAGTCTACAAACACTGTGTTTAGCATTTACTGCTTTTTCATGTTCCACTTATAATCTGAGCTAAGCAATGTTATATTGCAATACGTGTACTCATGTTACTAATAATCATCACAAATCAATTTATTTTTTCTACTGTGTTACTAAAAGAAATGTAGTGTAAAAACTAATTGATAGTTAGCATTTTCTTTCACCAAGCATCATCGCTTCAGGGGTTAGTAATATTTTCCAACTAAAAGTATTGTAAAGGTATATTATTTTGTTTTCCTGTTTCAGGCAGATGGATATGGATCACACTACCCTTATCCGGCAGAGCTTCCTGTACCTCCAGGAAATAAAAGTAGAAGTAGGTTACCACACTGTAGAAACCTCCTTATGGTATCGCTGGAGAAACAGAGGCTAGAACAAAACACGGAAAAAAGAGATAATAAAGCAGGTAGGCCCTCATAATAAGAAAAAGCAGTCGTATCTATGGGCGATGTAATGTTGTCCTCTGTCGCTCTTCACTGAAATTTCACTAAATATTCATGAATTCAACATGAGGTCTTTCATGGCTTTTGGAATATTAATGATTTTGACATATAAAATGCTTATTTTTTTTGATGTATTGAGTTCTTTATTGTAAAGAGATGTTATGGTAGTACACTCCTTGAAACACCACGTCATCAGAAATCATATTACTGATTCATCATTGGTGTTTAAATGAAAAGCATTTGTAGAGAATAATTCAGTTCATGGCTTAAAACAGTAGATGGTGCTTCAAAAAAGTGTTATAATGAATATAGTCTGGGTCTCTGCCTAAAAATAATCAAATGGCAAACATGAAAATTGCCTTCATCATATTTCTTCGGGTAGAATACAGTCTGTTCAAGATCATATAAAAATCAATACCTACATATCCCTCTAATTGCAGCATATCTCAATATTCCCAAAGGGCATTTTTCAATTAAAGTTTGACAATGCAGTCTCTTTAACAAGACCTGTACTTAACATATTGTAAAAACCGTAACCATGAACTGGTCAGTGCTGGCTTTTATGAGGGTTAAACACTGGTTTTTAAATACTTAAATCAGAATACGTAGAGTGTGTGGCCGGTTGCATACTATATTAACGAATAGCGACTGTTTACTTGACAAGATAACAATTTGGCTACTATTAAAAATGAACTTCTTTTACTAAAGGCTGCAGCTTTGAGAGGAAAACTTACAAACCTAACGGCAAAATCAAAAGAAACTCCCAATGACATACATACAATAAATATCGATTTGCAACAAACACTACTTACACCTCAGCTTTTATGTGGTTCTGCCTTTTATTTTAGAAAACTGTGGGCGTATGGCAAGTATTACAAGCCGGCCGCCCTATACAACCACAATATTCATATCCATATTCATGTTTGAGGTAATTGAACATTACTATCTGATTACTGGCCATAATTAATTCCCTTTAGACAGTGATATTGCGTAGATTGAGAAATACCAAAAGATTATTTCCAACGTTTAGCCTACTCTCCAGAGCAGAGGAGATTTTAATTGCAAAATATGGCAAGAATAAAAAGTTTATCTCACACATAAGACAAAAGAGAACATTTATGGCATTTCAGAATTTAAAATTTCTTTAAATACCAGCAACAATCTGATAAGAATCTTTTAGTATTCAAGATGAAAACATGCGAATTGTTGCGAAATATCTTGTAAATAATGATTTTAGAAGGTTTTTCTTAAAAAAAGAGGACAGGAAACCAGCCAAACACCTAATTTGAAGCAAAAGACACAGGAGGTCATCCTACCAACCAAAAGAAACTAGCTGACTTAAGAAGTTGCTTCCAAACACTCCACAAGTTCGCCATTATTATTATTATCATCTCAGAGCTAATTTGGAATAAAACTATAAACAATGAATCTGGATTAATAGAGTAAACAAGTGGCCTCATCTCCTTTTTATTAATAGAACTATTTGTTCATTTGTCGGTAATATTTGCCTCATTAAATTGGTTTCTTCTATTTTTACCAATTAAATAAAATATACGTTACTAGCGCATTAACAAGTTTTCTTTTGAGGACGACTGTGCTCACCCACATAAAACTTGTTTTATCCTTTAACATATGTTTTACCTAATATATATTTCAAGTTGAATTAAAACGATTCTGTGTTGTTTGGTTAACAATATTTTATAGAATTAAAAAAATATATTTTAATTAGTAAATGTGATATACAGATTTAATCAAATTTTTAAAACTGGTGTACTCAAAGTTGTTTTTGCGGGTTAGCACTTTCTTTTTCCAATCCGTTAAATAGTTTAAATAGTATACTGTACTGGAATACTGGTTGTCTTGTTTTTAAATGATGTGTTTGCATAATGTAATGCAAAAAGTAAAATTTGTTGTACTGTGTTTATTATGTTATTTAATAAAGATTTATAGGGATCGCTATATTGTAATAATTGTATTTTGTTTCACCACTTGCACTCTGTTTCATTCAATTTTTATAATGTTTAACTAATAACATATAAGAATATATTTATTTCAAGCAAACCGTAAATCATCGTTGAATTAAGTTATTTCATATAATAATTGCATAATAAATTGCAGAAAAATGTTTAAAGTATCCCATATACTGCAGACAACCATGCAGTCCGTTTAGTGTCATCTCGTGTAGCTTTAGAGAAGTTAGTGATATCTTTGGCATTAAAAGAGAATAGATAGTACAACCATTTGGGGATTGTCTAACAGAAATTATGTGATATAATATCAGTTCTGAGAAGCGATTCGTAAACATTGCTACCAAGCTAAATGTTATTACCTTTTAGCATTTGATAAACTGTCTAAAATAAAACGAAATTCTAAATGTTACTTAAATTCAAATCGGTACAAGTAACAAAACGAAGGACTTAGCCAAATTGAAAAGAAGCTGCTGCTCCGGTGCCGCCTATTTCAACTTGTCTAGATCTGTCTGAAAACCATACTTCGATACAATATAAAATCTCAAAGCGTTGACCATCAAAGAAGTGATATATGAGTACAAGTTCATAATCTCCTCAAAACATACCTCTTGCGACTCGGTCTTCAAACAATGTCCACTACAAAGCAAATTATAATTGACGAGGAATAGTTGTCCCAGTCTGCTAGTTTTATACCACAGCGTACACAATAAACGTGTGCCCTCTCGTGAGATACTCAAAATGCTGTCGAATCCGATCATAGAGGATTGACTACTACTTCTTTCATCTGTTTTCACTCTTAAAACTCTGACAAAGCGTAAGTAATGATAATGTGGATTACGTTGTCAATTGGCATTGCGACGGCTACAGGTAGACAGAACTACCTGTTGGTAGGTACAAACATATAACTTCAACCGCTCTTCTGACAAAATAATATTATTGTAATATTATACACATAGTTATCATAACTGCATTCCTGGAATAAAAATTACGCTTGATGATCACCCGATTGCGTTGGTCTGTGGTAAAAGACGAGCATCTTAGAGTAAGTTTAGTAAATGCGCGAAAGATGCGTATATGGCTTTTCTTTAAGATGCGTTGTATAAAAATTTGGTTCCAAGGTAAATTTGTGATAGTTAGTAACAAATATTTCAATATAATTCAAACGCTGAGTGGTTATGTTAAGTGGATTCTGTAATTGTAAAAGTATAATTGTAGGTTAGAATCTATGAGAAATCATATTATTCAAATCTATATAATCGTTTTCAATGGAACTTGTTAAGGACAACAACTAGATTAATACAAAAATATAAATTATTGGTAAAAGAAATTATTATGGGAAATTGATCGCTATTTTCAAAGCCAGAAACCGAAATTGATGATGAATTAGTGCTACGAATTTAAACGTTTTATTTTTGGTTTGCCTTTATTCACTGTGAAAAAATTAATAAGTCATAAACCAACAAACTATGATCAACAAACCGGTTTCCAATTGACATGGCAGTGATCACCCAAGCAATGGCCTAAGTGATTGGCAAACAGTGTAGAAGTAAATGAGGAAGGAAAAGAAATAATAAGAGGGAATAACAAACGAAGCTGAATATGTAGGTGTCCACAGAGAAAACATTCCAGAAGTTCACAATTTAAAATTATTTATTTGTACAATATATTACAGGAATAATATAGTCAAGTGTAGTAAGCACGTGACAAATTTTTACACTTATAACATTTATAACATCAACTTTTCAATATACTTTGGTCGGCTGCAACACAGTATAATAACAACAAAGTTTTTCTCCTGGTTTATACAAATATTTGATTAAACCATTATTAATAACTTAAATTAAATTAAACACCACCAGTTATATAATTTACAAAAAAATCAACAATGTAAATAACATACTAAATATATTAAATCTTATTATTACCTGTATTATTATTGTTTATTTAGTATATAGTTATAAAATATGAAGCTAAACAATTGTATGCCAACAATTGTCTCCAATAATCCAAGTTTCATATATTAAAATCATTATAATAAGCCTGTATATACATACATTCATAAGCTAATAAATAACTACATAAGTTATTAAAGATAACAACAATATACACCTATACTTTCTAATAACAAGAAATCGTAACAACAATAAACAACAAGTCAAATAAAGGAACAGTTTATATGAATAACAATAAATAAACAGATAACATTGTTAACATCTTTGATTATACTAACAATACAAATAACTATTAAATAGAGATATAAGAAATAATAAACTGTAATAAAAAGTAATAATAATTTTTGTGTGATTATAAGGTAACAAAATGCACCAATATTGTGAAATATGAAATATTTCACGAAATATTTACTGAAAGAAGTATGTTATCACTTGATCAGTTTCTCATAATAATGTTGTGAACATATTCTTTAACTTTTATTTTGAATTTGTGCTTACAAAAAAAATCGTTAACATATTCATTTAAAATTGTATTATAAATTTTAATACTATTATAAAAAAATGGTGTCTGGAGATTTCTTTCATAAATTTAGGAAATATCAATTATATATAAATCGATGATCTAAGATTTAGTATACTTCGTTTTTCGAAGTGATTCGTTGTTCTGATATTGTGAAAACTGTTTCTGTTACGTGAGATGGGACTAAAGAACGTCAAACATTTAGCTGAATACAAACAAAATAAAAAAATCATATTGTGGTAGGAACATCTGGAAATTCTGAAACCGAATTTAGTTGTAACAGGAAAGCTTGGTTTCGTTTAGGAAAAGTGGCCAATAGCGTGAAGTTGAAGACATCGAAAGGTTTGTAAAAATGTTTTTCTCCTGGCGTACAGTTTGAAATCGATAAACTAGAATCCAAAGGGAATAATGTTGGTTTTTATGTTAGGAGTAAGTCTAATATACAAGCACAGTGTTTATATAACTCTTAAGAATGATTTTATTCCTAGGACATTCAAAAAGGTAGAAACTATCATGCTTTAAGCGTTGTCTGGCCAGTATTGTTGTCTTAGTTAGTGCAAATGTGCAGTGACCAAGCACAAAAAACACACATAAAACCCGTGCGTGTTTTTTTCTATTTTTATCTGGTAGAGTGAAATTGGATTTGAATGTTGAGTTTACCTCCACATCAAGTGCGCTTAATTGTGCACCTGATGAGGCAATGCCACTTCACTTATTTATAGGTGTTTCTGATGTCGAAACGTTGTAAAGATTCGTTCCGAGCTTCTTCATCGCCGACTTTCTTTGGATCTCTTCAAAGTAACATGACTCCAAATTCTTGTAGTCAAGTCTGAGACAGCGTCAGATACCAAACGCTGCAATAAAGGAAGGTGAACTGGAGCTAAACACAACATTCAAATTGAATCAACCTTTCTACCATAGCTACATTTGTGTAAAACACAGGATTTGTTTTAATTTTTTACTAATGAAACTAAACTCAACATTGTTTGCCTTCGTAAACATTGGTTAACCAAAGAGGAAAGTGTATAAGTTTTGCAGCTCACCTACTGAAATATTTATTGATTAGGCGTCTTTATGTTTGGAACATGATTTTGAACTGGTGCCAATTCGACTGGATGAACATTAGTTTATTGTGGAATTGGCGTATCGTTGCCTAGATGGCGATTTTGATAGATATTGGATCTACTTGATGGTGCCTTATATTATTTGGCTTGCTTAGGTACGAGAGTGATAGTGTGTAGTATCTTTAACGTTAATCTGGAGGCAACATCAAGAGGAGGACAGGATTTCACAAATCTTCTTATGAGTCATGGCATATATATCGCATATCCAATCGTTTGACAGGAGTTTTCCCCATTAATCTTAGGTACAGCTCTTAGTCCACCAAAGAGATGTCCAAGTAAATCATCGTTCTGGTATACTGACGATTTGCGCCACCTGAGAACCTTTTTACTGTTGCTGTTTGATTTCTATAAATAATCTAGTCATTATGATAGGGATAATCTCTACTCGAGGTATTTGGCAAACAGGGTTATAGGAAAAAACGCGAATCAGACTAAAAAGGCCTACAATTTCAAGAATATAAAAAAGGCCCGAAATACCTGCAAATCTCTCTGGAATCTTGTTTATAAGACACCAGAGGCAGGTATTAATATATAACTGACTGCCAGTCCAGATGAAACCAACCAGTTTCTTTGTGAACAATGGGGGTGAGTGTCATCACAAGATTCTGGTGATGGATGAGGACCAGTTTACAGATGTATTCTAGGCGAAATGCAGGATGCAGCTGCACTAAAGTGACTGCTAAGAATATTGTAAAGGTAGTGCAAGGTTTAAGAACAGTAAAACCCGGATGCTTTTGGTATATAGGAAACAGGATTGTTTGAACGTCTGATTTCATTCAAAGATACAAGAAATCAACGATAGAAGATGTCAGAGAAAAACTATTTCCTTCACATTCTTTCCATTGCAAAAAAAGCTTTTGATACATCCTGTCATCTGTTGAAGTAGGTTATTCGTGTTTATGCTTCTTATCTGACTGGCTAAAGAGAGTGGAACATAAAACTGTTGGGATTTTGGTTGGAATTAAGGATGATCTGGAACTATCACATTGATAACTTTTGTATAAGGCTGGTAAGAGTTATGTTCCTACTCAGAAACCTGAAGAGCCTGTTTGACGATAGTTATCTAGCGATTGCTTATTACGCTTTATTTCACATTCTCCTCACATGTAACCTGATATTGTGGAGATATTCCGCTGAAATGAATAAAATGCTTAAACTAAAAAGGACAATCAGGAAATTCACCCCAGTCGGTAATTTATAACACTGTAAACAAAGGTTTTGTTAGACTATTAATCTTTACTGCCTTTAGCCAGTATGTTTTAGTTCTTTCATTTTGATCAAAAATCACATAGTCAAGTTTTATAGGAGGGTTGGACTCCACAAACTCAATATTCGCCATGCGGGTGATATCGCTATTCCTAGCCGTATGTCCTACTCCACAACAAAGGCATTTTCAGCTGCTCCCATGACAATTTTTAATAATTAATTTCTCCCTAAAATTCACCACCACCACAATCGTTTTGTAAATATTAAGTTTATGTAATTAGAGTTGTATTTCTCGTGTTTTATGTTAACACTGCTTTTTACCCTGTCTATCTGGCAAAGGGAGAATGTTAATAGTAATGATTCCCGCAAGCATTAGTGGTTCCAAGGTCTTATGATAGCCAAGATGGCTATCCCTGGAGTGATACTGATGAATTGACCGTCGGTTGGATAAAACAATCAATTCTTTTAGTAATGTAAGAGCCTCTTCCATAATAAGATTTCTTAAGAGATCTGCCAGTCCTTAGAACACATTGTCCAGTGTCCATCCTGCATTAGGCTCTTATACTATACTGAAATCTCAATTCTATAGTGGCCAAGCCAACTTATGGCCACCTCTGCATGTTGGGCAGAAGCCACGCCCGTTTTATGCGGTTGTTATAAACACAACATTTTTACTTTTCTGGACAATACTACGGCTGCTATGCAAATTCTTTTTAAAATGCAGCTTCTGGATCTGATACGCTTATGAGTCGACCTCGTGATATTCTGTAAGCTAGTAGGGAGCATTCTTGACTATCCGGATCTACTGCAAAGTTTCCTATTATCGATTCATTGTAGAAACCGTTATAAATATTCCCAATTATATTTTAATATACGAAATAAGTGCAATGGTGTCTTCAGGATTTTTAGATTGGACTTGAGCTCTTTCAGGTACTTCAGTTTTTTAATTTAGGTGGTGGTATTTAAAAATGCTGTGTGTATGCTCATTTTTACTCTTTGGCTTTGATCACTGTTAACGCCTGTAATATTTTACTTTTATTGCTGGTGTATTCTGTTACATATGGTACCCATTTATCTCGTAGCAAAACATTTGTTGGCTAATATCAATGTTGTTATCTTTTTAACGTCCTACATAATAACAGCTGACTGAACGGTAACGGCGTTCATGTTGTGTTGACGACGACATCGATGTTGATACTGATGACATGCCATGTCAACAAACAGACGAAGTAACCTAGGCCTATTATTACACGTACGCAGGATTGAAATCATGATTATTGATCTTTAGTATCTGTTTTACTGAAGTCTTACCTTAGCAACATAATGATTGATCAATAACATCAATTCATATATGCAGAATATTATAAAAAGGCTTTTAGTGATATACTGTAGATACTCAAGTAGCTGACAACTGACTAATAGTTTGCTGACTAACTGAGCTTTGAATACCTTTACTTAGGTTATCAGTAATATTCATAAGTATTAAATTAAATTAAGAAGTATTCTGGATTAAATTATGCTGAGAATCAAAGGATATCATTTCATCACTCATCAACCATACTTCAAATTTTCTACTTCCCAGGTATGAAGTTACATTAATTAATTAGTAACAAAACACTCCCATTTTTACAAGGCAATATTGTAACAAATATTATATTACAATAATAAATACATGTGAGAATATACATTATAATAAGGCAAACAGTAATTAACTAATGGGTACTTCACAATCAACAACTGTGGACTATATAACAAACACCAAGCCTATGTGTAAAATTAATGAAAAATCAACAACAGTACTATCATATATAATAACATTGTACAGATATATATTTAAGTAACATCAACGTAAACAGTTAAAGTATGAATCTTAACATCAAAACATTCAACACTTAGAATTCTTTTTTGGGCAGAGTGACTGTCATGAAAGAAGTCAAGCTGCTGACCTAGTAAGTTGATGTATTCGTGGAACTAGACTGTGCATTTCATAGCTGATATGGTAAGAATAGTAGAAGAATAAGTTATGTGAGTGTATTAAATCTAAGTTATGTGTTAGGCCTGTTAATGCTGAGATAAGAGATAAGCTAGTTGGCTGTCGTAGCAGGTAATGCTGACATTCAGAGATAACAATTGGCACAATACAGAACTGAACAACAAAATGTCAGTTGATATGTGACAATATTATTCTACAGATTAAAACCAATAAAAGTCAAATTAACAGCTGGAGTGACAAAATATGAGTTTTGTTTTATTAATTGAACAACAAAATGTCAGTTGATATGTGACAATATTATTCTACAGATTAAAACCAATAAAAGTCAAATTAACGGCTGGAGTGACAAAATACGAGTTTTGTTTTATTAAGCTACTACCATCATACTCCAGAACGAAACAATATAAGGTTTTAATAGGTGTGAATAACAAATAACGAAGTTATAGAACATTAAAAGTGGAACTACTTTTCTTGCACAGATCAATATTTTTTTTATACATCTGCGCTGGGCATCACATGGTCTTGTTGGGACCATGAGTCAACCTCATATTGGTTGTTGGATACATTAAATACTAATAATACTGAAATCAGTGACATTTTACCCAAATAAATGATGTTTTTGTTAATTTAAACTTTCATACTGGGCTGACACAAATGCCCCATGTTGATGGCGACAAATGAAAAACATAAAACATACCTCGAGCAATTACTGCTAGCTACGATATGTAACTTAAACAAGCAGACTAATACTGTAAATTCACCTAACCGTAACCCTACTATCTTACAAGAATAATAGTTCAACTTTTAATGTTCTAAAACTTCATTATTTGTCATTTTCATCCCCTAAAACCTTGTATTATTTTGTTCAAGAGGATGATTGAAATAGGTTGATAATGCAAGTCTTGTTACTGGTGTGGTTAAAAAGAAATTTGAAAATAATACAAACAAATTTATCTACACTTCTTCAAACGAATAAATAATGTAAAAAAACTAACATTAGTTTTATATATGAGCAACACTAACATAAACATAACTTCCTAATTTCATATGTATTTACAATCTACCTACAATCCACCTGGTGACTTCCAATCACATAAAAATATTGGTTCCTGACTTAAAAATAACACAAGATTATATAAGGGTACCCACTCTGAAAAAACACAATGGCCAATTAAAAAAGGAATAAATCAATTTCCTAAAATTTGAATCGCTCATGTAATCTAGACTCAAACACGTAAATAACTTTAAAAACTAATTGGCGATATTAGAGGTAATGTGCAGTGATAATAGAATAATGGATGCCATGGTTATCCACAAGCCAGTGAAGTCTACTATATGGGACAGTTTTTGGTGTTTTACTAAGCTGTTCAGACCAAAGAACACCAGATAAGTTATTGGGTACAAATAATGCTGAAAACCATACATATCAAGTAGCAAAGTATATATACAGAAAATTACATTTCCATTTCTGTTATTAAAAACCATAGTTATTTGTGATTTCCACCCTCTAAAACCATGTATAATTTTGTTCAGGAGGAGAAGCAGAATACGCTAATAACGTTGAAATTAGAATTGACAACCCCGACTGTTAACTTCACTGATATCTAAACACAATATTATTTGTTACCAGCACTCAACACATTCACTGCGGAAACTATAGTTAATAGAACTGGCCAATAGGGCTATGGATTAATTTTTTGTTGTTGAAAACTTACTTTGTGATATCAAAGGGCAGGATTGAGGCTCTAAATTATTTTTTTTTTTGTAATTCCAGCCATTAGTGATGTCACAAGTCTGACTCACTAAGGGGCCTAGTGTATAATGCGATGATTCTTCGGTGTGCGCTCTGTGTGGTCACCAGAGACGTTTTAAACTCACTGTCATTAACACTACCTCACTAATAAAAATTAATAATTTTTTTTTTATAATAACATAATTATATACATATATTGACAACGAAATATATTTAAAAATTGTACGTGGGCCCATCCGTGCAGCCGTACTGCAGACGTGACTGAAACCCACTAAGACGTGTAGGCCAACCCACCAGTAGGCTGGCTGTTATGTGTGTGCAGGGCTCACTGGTAGGCCCGCCACACTGTGTGTTAGAATATGATTAGTAATTTGCACCCCCTTAAACATGTATAGTTTTGTTTGGAATAAGCTTTTTAGACTGAAATTATGATTGATAAGTTTATTGAATAATAATTTCACTGATAAATGATTAATCTTCCAGACAGTTTCATTTAAATTTATTCATTTGTCACAATTTTCAAGCTTTTAGGAGACTAATTACCCTAAACGTTGCAACCGATTATTTACTTGCATGTACCATATCATGTTTATCAACAAAAATAAGAATTGAAATGTACAGCATATTCTATTTTAATGTTCTGTGTATTTTTAATAAGAAAATGTGTTCTAAATAATGTAAACTGTCACTGTAGCCTTATTTATTCATAATTTTGTAACAACAAACTCATTTTTATAATCACAATTTTACTTGCTTGGGTGTTGTATAAGCTACATTTTATTGTAGATGAGGTTTCACTATTTACTTAACATGTTCAATGTGAAGGTACTGACGGTGTATCATAGGACCTGTGCACACAATGTGCAAGGACTGCCAGTGTGTCCCAGTGATAAGCAATTCAACACTCCTTAGTGTGGTTCAGTCATTCATTATATTCGTTTGAGGATTTCTCGTATATTTTGTTAAACCTTTTATGAGCTACTTTGCACACATATTGGTTCACCATTCCTGCAGTGCGGTTTAGGTTGCCGGTGATTCTGGTAAAGTGTTTGTGTTACTTATTGGTTGTATGCATTATTCAGTGTGTTATAAATTTATTATATATTAAAATGGATTATTCTATCCCTTCTACGTCTGCACAGTCAGTATTAAGTGATTTTGGAGATGTTTATTACTATACTGATGACGATTCCTTGCAGTGATTGGTTCACGATGCTAACACAAGTATTCTGAGCAATAAACTAAAAATAATTCCAATGTGGGAAATTAATATCCTACATGTTGTATTTAAATTGTATATACAGGTACATGTATATGTAGCACTGTTAATGTGTACAGGGTCTAAATTAAGTCCTGATACGCCTGGATATATTCCAAACATATTGAGATATCGATTTACAGCCTTCACCATATGTATTAAACTACTTTTGTGGATTTTTTAAGGATGAAAATTCCCCCCCCCCCCCCTTTAGAAAGAGAGAGGTAGAAAGAGGTAACTTTAAATTTTCAAACTGCAACCCCTATCTTGTGACACATCATTTTAAAAATCTATTCAATAGAAACCCAATGACTTGAAGAAAACATCTCTATGACATTTGTAGCAAAAGTTATGGGCAAATAACAACAACAGAAAATCTGGGGAGACAATGCCAATGTCTTGCGCATTTAAACACAATGCATGCATGATATCTTTCAGTAAGACTTTGAGCTTATCTCTTTCTGTAGTATCTAATTTTTGTGATGTGCTTAGTTTTGGTAAGAGGCGTCTTTTTTTCCTTGGCGCCATTACAATGTTAAGGGTTATTTGCCCATAACTTTTGCTACGAACGTCGCATGTTGTCTTCATGTCATTGTGTTTCTATTGCATAGACCTATAAAATTACATGACAAGATAGGGATTGCAATTTGAAAATTTAAAGTTACTCCCTTCTACCCCCTTTGAAAAGGGGTGGAAAATTTGTTTATCCTCCCAAAAATCCATAAAAGGATTTTAATAAGTATGGTTAAGGTTGTTCTATGGTTTTTAGAACTTTTTTGTATTGGTACTATGCCAACTTAGATCTTTTTCATATTATAGTGGTATAACTTAAAACATAAACATGACTATTAAATTAATTTAGTACTGTTCACTGGGCAGGTGGGCGTCGTGGGCTATGGATCCGATAGAGGGCAGCGATAATGATCTAATTGAAATTAACTCATGCATACAAATCCTAGATTTTTCACTTCTCAATAATTTTTGTAGTAGCAACAATGGTCACGACAAACTAAAAATATATCACTGTAATATTAGGAGTTATTCAAAAAACATAGATGAACTGATGATTTATTTAAGCCATTTGAACTTTAATCTGGATATATTAGTTATGACTGAGTGTTGGCTGAGTGATGGGGTGGAGGGGGTGAGCATTGATGGCTTTGACATTTACTTTACAGATAAGCAACGGAACCGGAATGACGGGACAATACTTTATGTAAACAAGCGATTGACTGCCACTGCCACGCAGATTACGTTGGGGGAGGTGTTTGGAATTAGTTTAGATTTTATTTATTTAGGAGAACAGTTCAACTTACTTGCACTTTACAGAACTTTTGATAGCAATTTACACTTATTTATAGATGAGTTAGAAAATTATTATTCGAGAACGTTTAGAAACAAAATGTGTGTATTGATAGGAGACATAAACATAGACTTGCTTAAGAACGAAGTGCTGACGGATAAATACATGAATTGTTTACTTGGGACGGGACTTGTGAAATGTGTAGACAAACCTACTAGAGTAACTGAAAACACTCAGTCTTGTCTCGATCACATTTTTGTACGATATAGAGATATGAGTAGAGTTAGAGCAGCTGTGGTCGAGACAAGCCTCACAGATCATTACAGCACTGTTTTGACAATAACCGGACCTACGGCCACTAACAAGACACAGACTGATACAGCTACGTACGTAGACCGAATGTTACTTGCTGATAACCTGACACGCGCCCACTGGGAACCCGTACTTGAGTCCTTGGAGGCCAATACTTGTTCCACACTATTTAACAATATAGTACAGAAATCAATCGAGAATGCCACAAAGTTAAGTAATAAAATATCTACTAGATCTAAGAAACTTAAGCCTTGGATATCTGCGGGATTGATTTGTTCAATAAGAGCGAGGGATAAGTTAAGTAAAATAATTAAAAAACAACCTTTTAATGTGTCATTAAAACATTATTACCACAACTATAGACAAACTCTAAGCACATCATTAAAACACGCTAAGAGAGAATATTATCGTTCTAAAATTACTGAAAACAGAAAAGACCCTAAAATGTTTTGGGGAATAGTAAACGAATTGGCGGGTAGGGTGCAAACCAGGGATATATTTCCAATACGAAAGTTTCTGCCGACAAATTCAAACATTACTAACGATAAAATTACTCAAGTAGCAAATGATTTCAATAATTATTTTGCGTCTGTTGGGAAAACGTTAGCCGATACAATTAACCCGGTAGGGGACCCAGTGGTGAGCGATAGCGACTATAGACTGGATGCGACATTTACGTTACGTACGGTGACAGAACTGGACATAATACGGCACGTGACAAATTTACGTGGAGGCTCTGCCCCGGGTCATGATGGCGTTTCTGCACGGGTCCTCAAGGACAATTTAAGCACTTTTATGAAACCACTGCTATACTTTATCAATTTAAGTATAACCCAGGGAATATTCCCTGACAATTTTAAGTTGGCTAAAGTGTACCCTTTGTACAAGTCAAACAGCTTTACTGACAAAAACAACTTCCGTCCGATATCCCTCTTGAGTGTCTTTGCGAAGGTACTGGAGAAGGTAGTTAAGGAACAGCTCGTACATTTTCTCCAGGTAAATAATGTACTTTCTCAGTGTCAGTATGGGTTTAGGGACGACAGGAGTATTTCGGATGCATTGTTTGATTTAAATAAAGAATTAAATAGTGCAATCTCAGAAAACAAAAAATCAATGCTAATCTTTTTAGACCTCAAAAAAGCCTTTGACTCTGTTGATAGAAATAAGTTAATGAATAAATTAGAACAATTAGGTGTTAGGGGCAATGCCCTTACCTGGTTTCAAAGTTATTTTACCAATAGAAAACAATATGTCTCAATTTGTAATGTTAGTAGCGATGCAATTAATGTAGACTTCGGTGTAGTTCAAGGGAGTACACTTGGGCCAATTCTGTTCTTATTATATATAAATAATATTGCCAAGCTAAATTTAAACGGAAAAAATAACATTATTTGCCGACGACACACTTATTTTTCTGAAAGGAAATACATGGGCGGATGTGAGACGAGAAGCATTAAGTGATTTAATGTTATTGAAAAAGTGGTTTGATCAGAATGTCCTTTCCCTAAATATAACTAAAACAAAATTTATGCCAATTTCTTTGAATCCTCAGTCGGATTATGTCTTAGGAAATCTGATCATACATAATTGTGGAAATCACAGTAACAGTACCTGTATTTGTGAAGCAATCGAAAAAATAAACTCGTATAAATATCTTGGCGTTATTTTAGATTTCCGTTTGAAATGGTCAGACCATATTGAATATCTCAAACAAAAGACCCGAAAGTATATCTTTGCCTTTAAGAACCTTAGGGATATTCTTGCTGTTCAAGAAATGAAAATGGTATATTATGCATACGTGCAATCTCTTTTTGCATTTGGGATAATTTCTTGGGGGGCAGCTTATAAATCAAATCTTGATCCTCTTTTTACGGTTCAGAAAACAATTTTGAAAGTAGCTTTTAAAAAATGTCATAGGTTTTCAACATCCATTTTATTTCAAGAAACTAAAATGTTTACAATAAGACAACTTTTTATAAAATCTCTTTTAATACACATGTATAAAAATTTAGATGATTTATTTGTAAGAACTCAACACACCCATAACACACGTTATTCTAGATCAACAGGAATTCTACCATTGCAATTAACTAAATCTTATTCTAACACCAACTCATACTATCTTGCTCACGTGCTTTTTATAAATATGAGTAAACAGTTTCCAAATTTTAGTTTTTTTAGTGAAATTTCTACAATTATTTTTAAAAGGAAGGTTAACCAGTGGTTATTATCATTGTCTATTGAGGAGGCCGAGGCAGTGCTGTCTACGAACTACAGACGGACAGTTTGACATGTAAACAGCCACCACTCCTATCCAATCATCATTCATTATCAATAACCTATTATAATCTGCGGTGACCCTGCTTAATTACCATTGTTGCTAATATGTATATGTTTTAAAATTAATAATATTTAATGCTTTAAAACAGGTACAAAGCAAAATTACGCGGTTTTTTTCCTTTTAATATATTCATTGCATATTCGCATGTGTATGTGCATGCATGTATATATGTATATATATATATATGTATGTATGTATGTGTGTGTGTATGTATGTGTGTGGTGTGAAATGGTGTATTATTTTGTACTATATTTATATTCATTTTTTTTATTAATCCAGTCCGTTATTTCTTCAGGCGTGAACAACTCGAGACTGCGCACAGGCATCATAGCCCATGCAGGCTCATTTCCCGAGGACAATGTTTTTATACATGATGCTATTTTTATGATGTTTATTTTATGTTGTTTATTCTATGATGATTATTTCTTATTCTTTCTTCACATTTCAAAATTGTTCGGTATTGTAACAATCTAGAAATTAATTGTACAGTTTGTATTATAATATTGTACATATTTTTGGGAAATAAAAAAATCAATTCATTCATTCATTCAATTCAATTCAATTCATTCATTCATTCATTCATTCATTCACATTGGACAACCAGTATCCAGGCGTATCTGGACTTAGTTTATACCTTGAGATGTAAGGGGTTATTTGCCCATAACTTTTGCTAGGAACACCATAGAGATTCATGTCATTGTGTTTCTATTGAATAGACCTTTAAAATTACAAGTCACAAGACCAGGGTTCCAATTTGAAAATTACCCCCCTTTCAAGAAGACGAATGTTTTTATGCTCCGAAAAATCCAAAACAGTATATTGATAAGTATGGTGAATGTTGTAAATTGATATCTCAATCCATTTAGAATATATCCAGGACCAGGACTTAATCTCAGCAAGATGTCATGCTATAAGTGTCGCATGAACATTTAACTAGGTTGCAGAGGGTTCTTGTATAATAAATTTCTCACTTTCTTCAAGTTGGTCTGTTTACCTTGATTCCAAAAGAAAAATAGGTACATATAAATTACAATTTTCCTGTCTGGTTTTTGTTTTTGATGTTTTTTTAAAGATTGAACTCTTGTTTAGTATTAAATTTAGTGGCGTGACTTGTTTTACAAAGTAACATAATTGTTAAAAACCACTCAAGAATAAAGGCATTATTTATTTATGATAAAAATTGCTACGCAATATGTTACCTTGGTTAATTATTAAAATATTTTGAATGTAATATTCAATTACAAAATGTAAAGCTCAAAAACCTTAAGGTCTACATACATATGAACTATCAATGGATCATCATTTTTGTCATTTTCAAACAATAATTAATTTGTAATCGTAGCTATTCAGGAATTCATGAATTCATTTAACTATTTCTTTTACAATTGCTATAAAACTTTCAGTAACGTTTTATATATGAAGCTAAATGCTTCAGAGTATGTTTGGATTGGTGTATAGTTTGTATTGGTAAAAAGTTTACAATAAACATAAAAACCAAAGTTAAATTTTTTCAAATTTAATAATGAAAAATATGAATAATATAATCTTTAGATGACTGTCTATTTCCCCTTTTAAAGTAAAAAGTACTAAATAATAAATTTTAGATAGGTCATATTTTTTAAACTGAAAAGTCAACTATAGTGAAGAGACCTTGATGTTTATTCCATAAAACTTCAAACACTTTTACACCCTTACTTTTGGTCTTAGAATAATTATGGGAAATGTCTCATTTAAAAGATATGATTAATATGCATCCATATGTTTTAAAATTTTTCTTGTTGAGTGTATACTTGTTAAATATTTAAATGATGAAGTACATTAATTACACCTTTAGAATAATACAGCTCCTGTAATTCTTTTGCTCTAATTTTGGTTTTAAATTGGAAAAAGTATGACAAAAATCATCTATAATGTAAAGTTAAAGTACTAAGAATATCAATTTCCACTTTGATCAATATTCTCATCATTTTTGTAATGAGTTTGGATCCAATCTATTACTATAAAAATTGTTTGTATTTTCAACTTCCACATAAGAGCCCAACTTCAATGTTTTGTGGACTTTGAAATATTTTTATGAAATGCAGTCCCAAAGCTCTCCAATTCATAGGCAGCTCTATTATAGGGGTCGTATTTTTTCAGTAATTCCCCTATTTTTACATTGTTGTTCAAACAAAATTTCCTATGATAAAATTAACGCAAAAAATATTCATTACAGAAAATGTGGAACTCAGAAGTTGATAACCAATTATTGTGTATATAAAGTGCATCAATACCACATACTTTGATATGTGTTTATGTTTATTAATAGGCATATTTGAGTTTAAAGAAGATATGTATAGTGCAAAATTATACAAGGTGCGACAATAAAGTAATGAGACTAGTGTGAAAAAATGTTTTGCTTATTGTTATAGTCAAGTTTAGTAGTCTCCTTCAAAGTAGTTCCCTGATGATTGCACACACTTTTTCCAGCGCTTCTGCCATTGATGGTAACATTTCTGGAACTCATCTTCTGTAATATCCTCCAAGATCCTCTTCACAGCTTTTTGGACATCTGATGTTTGAAAATAGTATCCCTTGACTGCCGTTTTGACTCTTGGAAATAGAAAATGTCACACAGAGCAAAATCTGGTGAATAAGGTGGCTTTCGTAGTTCTGAAATTTGTTTTGAGGTTAAAAATTGATGTACAGACAGAGCAGTATGGGATGGGACATTATTGTGATGCAGAATCCAATTGTCAGCAATTTTGGCACGGACACGGAAGAACTCTTTTACAAAGTCTTTCTAAAATTTCTTTGTAGTAATCTTGGTTAACTGTTTGTTCAGGAGGCACCGACTCTATGAACAATTCATTTGGAATCAAAGAATCACACAAGCATGCATTTCAATTTTGACTTTTACATGCAAGCTTTTTTTGGTCTGGTTGATTCCATTGAGCACCATTGCAAACTTTGGCATTTTGTCTCTGGATCGTACTGAAAAAGTCAACTTTCATCACCAGTAATACGACTGAACAATTCTGGATTGATTTCCGTTTGATGTAACAGATTGGTTGCTACATTTTTCCGTGTTTCTCGCTGTTGTGGTGTGAGATTTTTGAGGACCATTTTGCACAAACCTTTCTCATAAGTTGACATTTGTCTGTGTGGTTAATGGTCATCCACTGCGGTCTCCATCTTTAACATTCGTTATGCCTTCACTAAACATTTTTGTCAACGAAAAACTTAAGCTCTTTATATGACATCCTCTCCAAAAGCCCTCTGAAGCTTAACATCTCTCCGTGACGAGAGACAAACATGTGTTAACTTATTAAAGCACAACTCACAACTGGGCAGTTGCATCGATGTACCGCTTTGACTAGAAGTAGCTTATAGATCAAGAAATTCTGATAAAGATATTCTGCCTATGCAAGCCTGTAGAGTTGCCACATACTGCAAAGAAAATCAATCTCATTACTTTATTGTCGCACCTCGTATGTTTATGTAGCATTCACATGAACACATGAGTGTTGTTTTATTACTTATTTGTCATCCCATTGTTAAGAATTAACATTGTTATGTTGTAAACATACTTTTATGTATGATTTGTTTGTTGTATTATGTTCACAGGTAGTTCTTTCAAAATTAAGATTGGCACTAATAGGTCAAAGTACATTTGCTGCAGAGGTGTATAAGCTGCTGAAAAATAGAGGTCACAATGTGGTTGGAGTGTTCACCATTCCAGACAAAGGCTCTCGTGAAGACCCTTTGGGTAGGTATACTTAAATCTATTAAACAAAACTATTGTATTTTTAGTTTCGAATTTCAGTTGATTAGCCTATAAGTATATTTTTATCTAGTAATGTCTCTCTTAATCTAGAAACATTTCACATATCTAACAGTATTATAAGAAGTGAAATTACTTCGTGTCATGTCTTTGATAACATTAAGATAACAAACCTGAGATTACCATACAAGAAGCAAGGGGTTTGGTATTTTTGTCTAGTAATGTTATTTTTATGTCCAAATCATATTAACTGATTCCTCCTTTTCTGAAACCAATCTAACAATTAGTTGCAATAATTTGATTAATTTTACATTGAATTGAAATTAATCTCATTTCTCAGTTTTATCAATATCTCTTGTATATATCCATTATATTGTATACATTACTACCAGTATTCCAGTTAAGGCAGTGATGGTTGATTGATTGATACAATTGATTGCGCTTTTGTATGATAAACCAACCAGATTGATTGATAAAAAACTACTCTTCTAAGTATAGGGGGTTTAAGTTCTATATTTTTATGAAACTAATCAAATATATATAACCTTTTCAACTTTCCCTTACTTTCTTTAAATTGATTAGTAAAAACACAAAACTTGTGTTTTAACTCGGGAAACATTGACCGACATATTTGGTGTCGATATCATAACTTCCAAATTGTGATCTACAACAAAAATGTTGATTCATATTATACCGGTAAAAGCATTATTATCAGTGAAAGACCTTTAAATTAAACATCAATCGAAAGCCTATTGTTTGTTTTTAATTTTTAGTAGTCTTTGATTTTCTTTCATCCTATTTCTAGTTGGCAATTTGTGGGGTTTTTCCTGATGTAATTTTGTTTTTAACATCTGTGCAGCTGAGATTGTTGTTTTGTAAACAAATAATTTTGTTCCTTGTTTGGAAGTTTTTTTATTTCAATTAAGCAAATTTTTATCATACATTGTTGTATGTAATACTTGAGAATGGATGATTCTTGTAGGTCAAGTGATATTGATGACATTCTAATGGAATTTGATATAACTAACTTTGTTGAGTGTAAGTGTTGTATCTTATTTCCTTTTTTGGTTTTGTTAATTTTGAAATAAAAAAACCGCCTTATACACTGTTTTTAATCAGCTAACTGTATAAAAAGGTAGGAAAAACACAATAATTTGCATGTAAGTAAATTTTACTATGGATATTTCATTGGGTTGCATAGCAACTGAAAATGGTCAAACATTTGCCACTTTTCACTTTCCTTTTTAAACATAAAAATGATTTCCATTTTTGTTTCTGAACTTCGTAACACTATATATTTGTGTTCAAAATTAAATTTCTATTATGTGGCTATTCCAGACTTTTGATATATCTTATATTTTATTATAATGTACATACTTTTATGTAATATAATTTTTCATATCTCAAATATAATAATACAATATACAATATGTTAAAAAATATGTATTTTTATTTTATCTTCAAAATGATGTAGTCTTATTCTTTGATTCTTAAAAACTAAAATTATATACGAGGTGTGGCTATTAAATAACAAGACTGACACTGCAGCGGATCAAGGAGACATGTGTCAGCCGCTAATAATCAACAGCTGTTCAGTGTGAACCTTTCTCTTTACTATGTAGTTAGTCTCGCTTTTGTAAACAATACAGTTTAGTCAGAGCCTACGTTCGCGTTATTGTTGTTTTTTGGTTTTGCTGGATAAAATGGTTAGTGTAATATTACAGCAGCGAGTTAATGTAAAATTTCACTTTAAGCTTGGAAAACTGCTACTGAAACTTATTATTTACTGAAAGAAGTGTATAAGCAATGAATGTTTATCACGGACACATGTTTTTGAATGGTTAAAGTATGAAACAAAACTCCAGAGCATTAAAGACCTTAGGGACAGAATATTAGTGGAAATTAAAAAAATCCTTCATGAATTATACAGCACGCCGTTTCAAGTTTCTACAACAGGCTTGGACATTGTCCAATTGTCTTCGGAGAGCAGTTTGAATATATGATATAATAAACACAGGTTAGTAAGTTTTAGCCGCTTGATATAATAAACACAGGTCAGTAAGTTTTAGCCATTTTATTGCTTAACGTAATTGTAATTACTAGTACTTCTGTAACTTTACATTTAAAAATGTTAAAGTGCCCCCCAAAAAGCCCATTTTGAGGAAATAATTCTCTTTTGTTTCCTAGAGGGGTGTCCTGCGTTTCATTTTTCTATTTTTGTTGATTGAAGGTTGAGCAGGATCCATCCATGCTTTTAACTTAATTTATTTCAATGAGCTGCCATTTTGTACTGGGTTGAGATAGAAAGCTCTAGTTTCCACTGTTCTTCTTAACATTTTAAAATTATCTCTAGTGTTCAGCTTTGAGATAAGAGATCAGGGCAGGTGTAGTGGGACAGACAGAGGTTAGTCAATGTAAAAATACTGGGTGTTTCAAAAAGAATATACATATTTCAAATGTATATATTTATTAAACATTAAGACATAAGAATATGAAACCTTACACACATAATTACAAACATATCAACTTCAGATTACAAATGTTCAATATTTCCTCCATCAGCGACACCAACATCACATCTATACTCAAATTCCTCCCATACCCAGGCAAGAATATCCTTCATCTGCTGATGTTATGGCAGTACAGATTCGGTTCTTGAACTCTTCTATGTTCTGTGGGAGTGGTGGTACATAAACGTTGTCTTTAACGTAACCACACAGGAAGAAGTCACAGAGTATAAAATCCGGTGACTGTGGAATCCAGATGACAACCTTTCTAATGGTTTGGTAGAGTTTCATTAAGATATTTACGCACTTGGAGACTCCAGTGAGCGGGTGCCCCATCTTGTTGAAAAACTTAGTTTTCTTCGTGCAGCCTTGGAAACAACCAGTTTTGTAACATATCAAAATACTGCTGACCGTTAACCATGTTTTCTTCAAAAAAGAATGTGCTGTAAACAGATGATCGGGATTTGGCACAAAACACATTGACTTTAGGTGAATCTTGTACATGTTCAATGGCTGCATGTGGGTTCTGTAGGCCCCAAATATGAACATTGTGTTTGTTTACTGGACCACTAACATGGAAATACACTTCCTCACTGAACATGATGCGTTGTGCAAAAGTGTTATAAATGCCAATAGCATCAAGAATCTTGTTGCAAAATGTTACACGTTTGTGTTTGTCATCAGGACGCAGAGCTTCTAACAGCTGTTACTTATGCGGTTTCATAACCAATCAACATCTGAAAAAGTGCCAATTTGTTGTTGTAACTCCTGACTGGCAAGACGAGTTATTTTTGAAGGACTACATTGGAAAGCAGTTTGAATTCGTGCAATATAGTTTTCAGTAACACGGGGTGGCCAGGGCTTTCATTTACATACACATCCTGTATCTACAAACTGTTTATACCATATGTGAATGTTTCACCCATTTGGAGGATCAATTTGGTATTTCCACCTGAAACGTCTTTGCACTGTAATCACGGAATTGCACTTCGAAAACTTAAGAACACAACATGATTTCTGCTGCGGAGTAACGATTTTAAAGATATGAAACCAAAACAAAAAACCAAGCAAGACAGAAGACAACTGACATCTAGCGGCAATTAATATAAATTAGACTATGTATTCGTTTCTCCAATAGTTGAGCCTTGGCGCAGTGATCGATAGTTTAGAAAAATAATACTTTTTAGTACATATATTCTTCTTGAAACACCCTGTATACTTTATTCAATAAGTCATATTCAACAAGGTATTTGAATAGAGTAAAGATAAATAAAAATAACTATGAAATTATAAAATAGAAATGGATCAAAAATATTTATGATAACAAAATAGAAACCTTTGGAAAACTTCTATAGATTCTAACCATTTACATATTCATAACTTCTTATTGTGTTTTCTCAGCATAGAGTACCTAGGGAAATTCTGAAAACGAGTATAATGCTTTCTCAATTAAATATTGCTTTAGTTTTTATTTAAACTTTTTGTAATTGTGCTCTGTCTTAATTTAATTTGGCAACTGTGTAAAGAATTTTTGACCCATATAACTATTTTAATCTTTGTAAAATTCAACATTATGACTACCCAAAACGATTAGGTTCTGTGTGTTATAGCAGTGGTTTGTTTCAGATAGAACATCATTGTGATATTCATTGACATACTTTATTGTTTCCAAGACTTATAAATTATGAACTGTATGGATTTTAAGCTGTGCAAATAATTGTTTTACAGTGACTAAATTTGTTAAATCAAGCATAATTCTTATGATTTTTTGTTTTGTAAGAATTTAATCCAAATTTTATATTTAACAACTAAATCATTAAAATTTAGTTTTAATTTTAAGTACAATAGAACACATGTGTTATGTATTTTTTTTAATACAATGTCACTTCCCAAAATTTCTTATAATATACCAAGGAGTTTAAAAATGACACTACAATATACATTTAAATTTTAGATTATAATAATTCAACTGATACTTAAAATGTATTACATGTTTACTTTTACTCTTTATTTGAATCCTGTATATTTTATATCTTTTTTGGAAAAAGATATAAAAACAAAAGAAGACAAAACACTTTTTGATCGAAAGTGTAATATTTGGACCTTATTTTATAATAGGAGAGAATTTTTTATGATCCATATTGGTTTTTAAAAACCTTCCTTGAAGCAAAACAATTACTTCTCAATGCATAACCCATTTTTTTTATTTTTGGGACAAAACACGTTTTGAAAGTTTGCTCCTCATATTGGGAGTCTGGATAAAATAGAATATCCTGCTCTGAATATTGTCTTTTAAGTGTTAAACATTGTTTACAAGGTGGAGTATAAATATTGGATTATTTTTGATTATTAAATCTATGCATGTATAATTATATTTTAAACACCCTATACATTTATGTCAAGTTGTTCAAACTGTGAAGCCCGAAACTTATTTCCCATTATTTTCTCCCTTCCTGATACTTGTTAAAAATGGACAACAAGCAGCCAGCCTATGCAGTGGGATACCTGGTGTTTGCTAAAATTAAAAACTTCCGACATTGGCCCGCAACAATTACAAAAATCCTAAATGTTGAAAACAAACCACCAAAGTTTGAACTGCTATTTTTTGGAGACAACACTACCTCAAAGGTAAACAGTTCAAACTTATTTCCCTACCTAGACAACCTTCCCAGTTTTGGTCAGCCTTTATCTGATAATTTCAGAAACAAATTATTTAATAAAGCTTTGCTAGAGGCTGATACAGCTCACAAAGCCTGTCAAACTCCAAACACCACTCCTCCATCTACTGAGGAGAAAATAGCACACCAACATGGACAACACCCGATGGAGGACATCTGTTCTAAAGTGGAACAACTACAAAACACGGATGACCTTGAAAGCTCTCTTACTGTAGCAGCTGAAGTTGGACATACGCTTCTTGCAGAAAACCAGAAGAAGACGTGCTTGACTTAACCTTCAAAAACTCTCAACTAGCTCAACTACTCGGAAATTTGAAACATGCAGAAGAAATGAAACCTGAAATGAGAATAGAAGAGCTTGAAAAAGATAATGAAACTCTAACACAAAGAAACCTTACTTTAGTAGATACATTAAGAAAAGCAGAAGAGCACCTCGCCAAAGAGCGACGCCTAAGGGAATACCTTGCAGAAACTTTTGAAGAGCAAGATTTAGAAAAGGAAATCTTAATAACCAACCAAGAAAAAGAAATTAATAAGCTACAGGCTGTCGTAAAGAAGCAGAAAAGGATGCAAACAGAAGAAAACAAAAGAGATGTAGCCAAGATATTTAAAGATGTAGGAATGCAAACAAGCTCCACACGACAACCAGAGCCCAGTTACTCCACAGACGTCTTAGCTGAACTAGCACAGCTAAAAATCCGCCAAGAAAAAATAGAAAAACATGTGCTAAACTTCCAAACTCAGCTAGACAACAACAAAAAGGTACCCGAGGTTTTGACAAACCCACAAAGCTCTCCTGTCAGGCCTACATCCTACCCAGCTCAGCTGAACCAAAACAAGAAAGGCAAGACTTCAGGAGACCTAGCTAAAATAAGAAAACAGCTAGATCACAAATCTAATACTGAAGATGGTAATCCATTAATTTTAGACAGTTGTCGAAATAATGCACAAAATCAAGAACAAAGCAGTAAAAAAATATGTAATGTGCCAACAACACAGAGACCACATGCCAGCATCTCCCTACAGGTGGCTAAACATAGAGGAAATCTCAATGCAATAACACCAAGCAATAGAGCCAGCACCAATCCAAGTCCAGTAAAGATATCAAATCCGCCTATAAGCAAGGGACCACCAATGAATGCAAAAAAGAAAATGGCAGGAGAGAGTTATGAAGATTTCTTCAACAAACACATTCAATTTTACAAAGAGTTACTAAGAATTGCCGAGACAAAAACCCACGATAACGATAAAAGACAGGCATCAAATCTAGAACTCGAGAATCATCCCTTATTACCACAATGTGAAGACCAACAAAACTTGAAGAAGTCACCTCAACCAATAATCAGACTATCTCCAAGACTAATCCAAATTCCCACAATTCTTTAGGAGTACTTCAGATGAAAAACACCAAAGAATGACAGGAAATACACTTACTGTTCTCCACCAAAACACTGACAGAATCTCTAATAAAATCGAGCGCCTTAATACTCTCCTTGCCAGCTTAGGACCGGATCTCGTAATCCTAACGGAACATGGATATTAATTTGGAATGTATTACAGGATTATAACGAAGTCTTTTTCTTTCATTCTTTCTTTTATCACATATATATATATATATATATATATATATATAATATATATATATGTGATAAGTGTGAATTTATTAAAGAATAAATAAATAGATAAATAGTTTTTAAAGTGGCCAGGTCATAAATCTTTTACATTTCCCATAATGCATAAATTCCCAATGACATTACACTCACTACATTCTCAACATGGTTTTCTCCATTAATTGTTAGTCGTGAAAAATGTGTCTGTTTTTTCCAACTAGTTCTAATTCATTTTTACATCCAGGTCAATTTCTTTTTTGTTTTGCTTAGTTCAAAAATATACAAAATCATTTTTTTTTAAGTTTAGTTGCAGATTATTACCATTCAAGAAATATTTCATATTTGATAAATCTATATTAGCTGTTGTTTCTATGATATTGTTCAACTTGCCTTTAATAGTTAAATTAATGTCATCTGGGTATAAACACTTAGAACTCGTACTAACTTTCTCTCGCAGTATAATGGCAGGTTAACTTCTCCAACTGTAATTAGTATAGTCCTGTCTTATCTTAACATCTAAACTGCATCTGATAAGATATCAGCTCATGTTCTTTCACAAGTAAATAACACATTTTTTGAATTGTCTCTAAAGTAATTTAAGAAATGTTAGAAATATACAGTTATATCTAAAAAATACGTAATATTACTATTAATAATTTTAATATTATTAGAATATCTAAATTCATTTATTTAATTAATACAAAAAAAATTACATTAACTGTCAGAAGTTGAACTTTTTTGCACTCAGTTTTATCTGAAACCAAGATAAATGCAAAGGGAGGGAATAAATTCAAATGAAAATTATTCTTATGCCACAAGGTGTGCATATGAATATCAACCATCCTTACATATACAACAGTCTTTCATTATAGTGTGTGTGTGTGTGTGTGTGTGTTTGTGTGTGTGCGTGCGCGTGTGCCCGTGTGTACACACATACAATCATACATATAAGTCATTTATTAGCATATAACATTTTATACTATTACAAACTGTAATACAAAACAGGTTCCTTGTCTTAATATAGACTTACCAACTAAATAACTACTAACTAAAAAAATTTAAAACTATTAAAACATACAATTAAAATACACAACAAACAATTAAAAATATGTAAACTTTTTGAAAATGTTCTGAATCTAAAAAGTAATAATAATAAATCTAAGTAATAGGTCTTACGTAAGAGAAGATTTAAAATTTTGTTTGAAAATTCTTTGAAACATTCTGGTAAAACATTGAATAGCTTAATCCTGTATAAATGATGTTTGATGGAATAATTTTGTCCTATGAATTCGGATTGGAAGCAGATCTCTATGTCTTGTATTATAACTATGGAGAATTACGGTTTCTAGTTCTAAATTTTAATGAAAAAAATTTGTTTATGTTTATTTCGATACAGATAAAGTAAAACCTCAAAAATATAAAGTGACGGTACTGTAAATATTTGTAGGCTTTTAAAAAAGTTCTGCATGGTGTCCTGAAGCTAGATAACAGTGTCATTATGCTTACTGCTTTAAAAAAATTTGAATATACACTGTGGTTTATGTGAACATCCCCATAGTGCTATTAATACCATACTTCATAATGGAGTGGAAATACCTGTAATATACCATTTTTAAAACTTCAAAACTTACTATATTTTGTAAAAACATAATACATAGCAAGCAGAATTGAGTCTTCTCTAAAATTTTTATATGGGAATTCCAGTTTAAATGTTCATTCAATTTTATATGTAAGAAGGAAATAGTTTCAGTTTTCTATAATACAATTGTATTCAAAATAGCTAGGCTCAAATCATTTTTATTTTTAAATGTTCTAAAATGAATTAAACTTTGATTTTGTGTTGTTCATTTTCAAACCATTGGAATAGAACTATTCAATTAGTTTTGATATTGTTTCTATAATTTTATTTCCTAAAAGATGCATGTTTGGTTCTTTAAGAATGTGTTATATGTTAGTTTACTCTTAATTGAAAGCCAGTTTAGAAAGTAGACAGTCACCGGGATATTAGGGGATTGGCTTTCTTAACATCCTTTCTCAGATCATTCAGGTGTTTGGGAATGCAGACAGGGTTTATCATAAATCAGATTTGACATTTACAATGGATAGTTTGAGAAAGAATCTTGTGAGGATTTCCAGGGAGACTTAGATCACACTCAGACAGTCTTGACATTGAGGGGTCACAAGGCAGTAAAAATAAAATATTCAAAAACCATTATCTGGGATGTCGGCCCACCACTAATGGCCCACTGTGGGAAACCAGTTCCGCCCTTGGAGGTCACACATGGTGAACCGAAAAACCCACTAGCCAATCAGAGACTCAGAACCCCTTGGGTGTGTGATACAGAGGGGAGGCTCTTCCTCCTTTGGAGAGGGAAGCACTACCTTAGTATATTAACCAAAACTTAGTCAAAAATATCAGAGTTCAGAGTCCGGAGTTCAGACTAGAGTCCAGGGTCCAGTTCAGATTCAAGTCCAGAGTTCTGACTGGTGCCGCTTGTCGTTCTGTCATGTCTCTGTAAGGCCTCTTGACGATGGTGCTGGGTAAGTTACGCTATCTCTCAGCTCTAATGTATGTCTAGTAGTCTACAGTAATAAATGAAACTTGTAAGAATAACTTTTGAATCAACGTTTACCTGTAACATAAATGGTTTTGTTGCTTTGGATTAGAATAGAATAGAATATATTTATTTTAATAAAGATATAATTATATTGAAGATATATTATGTATTATTTAATAAAGATATAATACACTCAAGCACTTAAGGTTTGCCCATTATTTGCTATCCTGACGTAGAAGATATACCCCATCCACACTTAAACAATATAAACTAAGGCCTGAAATTGAGCCTCGTGGCATACCTACTTATCTGCTTCCGGTTAGATTCATATGTTATGTTGTTGCTAAAAAAGGATAGTTTTTTGTTTTCCCTTTATGCAGTGTAATTCTAGTTTTTGTAAAATAATATGACATACAATTGAAACAAAGGCCTTAGACAGGTCACAGTACACTCCAGCTGTGGCCTGTGATATATCCAAAGCATATGCTTTTCCTCTAATTGAACAGGCTAGGGCTGTCTCAGTACTATAACTTAAACCAAATTGATTCTTTGTAAACAAGTTAAACCCTCCAAAAAATCCAGTTAGTTGCTCATTCATAATTTGAAATAAAAAATGCTTAAGACAGAAATGAGACGATAATTTTCTAGTTGAGCTTTATTTCCCTTCTTAAAAACGGGAGTTACTGTGGCAAGTTTAAGTTGACTTGGAAATTGTCATTTTTTTTAGAAAAAATTAATTAATATGCATAATATATCAGAAATTTCCAGTTTTAATATTTTTACAGTAAAAGTCAAAATCTCGTCCCAACATACTGACCTTTTATTCTTTAATTTTGAGGTCACTTTAACAATGTCTCTCTTACTAAGTAAAGTCATGAGTTATTTTCTCCGTATTTTGTGTGCTATACCAGTTGTTTAAGATTAATTTTTTTAATGATTAAGATTGACAATCTGCTATGATAGATCAAGAAATTATTAAATTCTGTCACTATTAAATTTGGGTAAGTTACTTGGCCAGCTTTCTCTAATTTTGGACAAGGAAAACTTTTTGTTGTATTGTTTGTACCCATCTCATTTCTTATCACAGACCAGGTTACTTTTGCCTTATTGTTTGGTTATGAAACTATTTTTGTATAGTTTTTTTTAGCACAACTTATCACTTTCTTAAAAGTCCTTTTATAATTTTTTACATATTCTAAAAATGTTGGATTTTTATTATATTTTGACTTTTGATGTAGTTTCCTTTTTCTTATACTTGAAACGTTGATTCCTTTTGTACACAAAACATTTTTACTACAGTAATTTTGTTCTGTAATGTTTGAAAGAAAAACACTCATTAAAAAAAGTTAAAAATGGAAGAAAATATATTGAAATTATTATTTACATTCTTACTAAATCTAATATCCAATCAATTTCCTGTACTTTAATTTCAAATTCATTAATTTTTATTTAAGAAAAAAACTTTTTTGTTTTGACGAATTAGTATTGCTGGACATTTTAGAAGGCAACTGGATGGATACAACAAAGGATCTGTTATTGGAGATACCTAAATCATAATTTAACTTATCTATAATTATGCAGTTAGAAGTATTTAATAAACTGTCTATACATGATTCTGTATTGGTGGTTATTCTTATGGCTGTAGTAAAATTATACAAAACCCATTTTTCTTTAAAATGTTTACATAGTTTTGAGTTTTGTTGCAGTATGAAATAAAGTTATGTTGTCTTGTGTGGCTAAAATAGTTTTCTCTTGTTTGCTTTTATTGTCAAATTTGAAAAATTGGTTAGCTTTGATAAAAAGATTTACAAGATTTAGGTACATAATGAGCTTGTGGGGGAGGTGTCCTATAAATACATGATATAGTTAGATTATGACCATTAAGACAAATAAAACTACCTTCAAAATGAAAGTCTTCATTCAGATGTTTGAGATAGTTTCTTTCTTCATAATTGATAATTTTCCTTACAAGGATACAAGAGCCACCATCCTTTTATGATTTCTAGTATAACAAGATGCAATCTAGAAAACATATTTTGAATTAAGTAAGATCATATATTTGTTATCAAGCCAGTGTTCATTTAAACATGTTATAGAAATATGACAACCATTATTATTTAGAAAAATGTTTAGATCATGTATTTTATTTGAAATACTTTGAATTTTACAAAACATTATCCAGATTCCATTATTATACTTAATTTTTTTTCTCTTATTAAAATCCCTTTCTTGAATTATATATTCATGGTTTTTCTAATCTAGAGTTACATACCGAATTTAAACAATGTTTGTTATACAAAGATCCATCCAGTAATTGAGCTCTAGAACTATTACTTAGGCTAAAGGGACTTATTATAAGGTGATTATTTTACCGATTTATAAATCAGTTTAGCCAATTCGATTTTGCCTCTTACACTAAAGTGTAGGCTATGCTTTTTATACATTTTGAGATTAAAATGGGCTGTCTCAACGTTTGTTATGTCAAGTCTACTGTCAAAAAACTGTTGAAACTTCATGTTTACACAGTGAATATTGAAATTAAACCTTGGCCAATCATATTTGAATGGGATATTTACAACAGTAAGATTTTTCTTATTCGATACTTTACTTATAATGTCTAGATTAAAACTATTTACAATTTCCTTATTATTAAAACTATCAAAATTATTATTCTCAGCAATGAAAACAGTGTCATCCTCCCCAGTGAAGACGGAAATGTGTGTCTCGAGGGTACCAGCAACATAGTTGAAATATGCTGATTTTTTTACAGTTATTTATACAACATTTATACGAGTATATATAAAATATAATAAATTATAAGTTGAAATTAAAGTTACTGTATAGCATGGTGTGGTTGCTAGTTAATTTATTGAAATTGTAGAATGTAATAAAATTCTATTACCTTTCATTGATTTAAAAGAAAATTGGGAGGAAGAATACAAAGGACTATTAGTCAGATAGCGTGTAAGTATTTATTGAAATATTGAATCATTTTTCAATAGTTTATTTGGTGCCATAACTACATAAATATAATTTATCTCTCTGATAACTCTCTAAATATTTATCTACCATTATTCATTACATGATCAATTTAGCACTTCACCTAGTATAAACAAATATGTCTTATTTTTTAGCATTAGGATAATTAATAGATTTCTAGTTGTCTTACCATAGTTATCAGAAATAAAAATATAGATATTATGGCCTTTGCACTTTAGATCTAAGTACTATTTTCGTTTTATACTCAATTCATTCTGCATTATACTTCTTTTGGATGTTATGATATTTCTGAATAGCCTTTTTATCTGTCTCCTGTTTCCCTGGTTCAGTTAAATTATTATAAAGAAATGTAAAATAATTATTTTATATAAATTCTATTAGATTTTTGGATTGTTTGAAAGGTTGGCTTAAAATATGTCTATGCAAGTTTTATAAAAATTTAATTCTGTATGATATGGCTGGCTTTTTAATAATTAATTTCATATATCCCTCATGTTATAATTCCTTGTATAGAGTTCAAAGAAATCCAGGATTATTATATATTTTGTACTGAATTTTGCACACTTTCTAGAATTGTTTAAATACTTTCTAATACAATTTATAAGATTTTGAGAACAAAAGTATGTCCACAATTATAGGAAAACCCCAAGTGTCTGTACAATATTTTTAAACGAGCACTGAACTGTAAAAGTAATTTTGGTTACAGCAACAGTAGCACGGGCTGACCAGACACCAGTATACAAGGTGAAAGCTTGGCGTAAAGGGGAACAAGCACTCAAGGAAATTGTAGATCAGTATAAGGAAGTGGGTGCTGAGCTCAATGTGTTGCCATTCTGCTCTCAATTCATACCAATGGATGTTATCAACTTTCCTAAACTAAAGACTATCTGCTATCATCCATCTATTCTGCCTAGACATCGTGGAGTCAGTGCCATCAGCTGGTCTGTAAAGTCACTGCCTCATTATTCTTAAGTTATACAAGTTTAAAATATTATTTGTTTTGTCTATGAACTACATTATATGCCCTAGGTTCCGTTCTACGTATTTGCACCAGTAGTGAGTGAATGCTTCAACATCATTTCACATGAAAGTCATCATTGACGAATGGGCAAGCACCTGTCATGGTTTGACGGAGAGTCAAAATTCAGTACTAACTGTATGCCTATGTAACCTAGCTACTTTGGTTTGAAGTATTTTAAGTAGGTTATGTTCTCATTAACAAAGGATATATATTTCATACTATATCTACAATTTTATTATGTGTGTTTTATCAAGCTGTTTATTGAATCAGACAACTTTATCAGCGAATCGTTGAAACTTTCCAGAATGCTGTTTGTTGCTGTTTTTAACCAAACAGCCTTTATTTCATGAAATTTATTAATCTTTTATTTGTTAAAATGTCAACTTTTAGTCAGATTCAGGATAATAGGTTATAGTACTAGTTTGAATATTACAATGAATGTAATTTAATTTGACTGAAATATGTTAAGAACCAATAAAGACAAAGGCTTAAAATTTGTGCCAATATCCTTGTTTGGATTTGATATTTAACATTATATTGGTGGGAGAGGGGGGAGGATGGAAGGGTTTGCTACTTGAGCAGTTTTAGTAAGAGAATGAACTTCAAAGAGTTTGAACATAAATAAAATTTAGTTCCTCTTCTTCACCTACAAACAAACATTATTGACATTTAGTGTTTATTAAAGAAAGAAGAGTGCAAACTATATGACAACTTTGGATATTTATTTTGCTTCTTGTTTTCTAATTTGTATAACTTCTTTTGATATGAATGAGTTTTAAATGAATCTGGTTCTCCATGAACTGACAACTTCTCTTGTGATTTAAAGGACTCTTATCCAAGGAGACAAGGAAGCAGGGTTCTCAGTGTTCTGGGCAGATGAGGGACTAGACACAGGTCCTATTCTCTTGCAGCAGAAGTGTGCTGTGGAGCCTAATGATACAGTAGATACACTGTACAGTCGCTTCCTGTATCCTTGTGGTATTAAAGCCATGGTAAATATTTAATCTTCTGAAATTAAAACTATTTAATTTATAGGTGTGTTCCTACAACAGAATTCAGGAACCTGGGTTAGAACAATTATAATCTCAGATCAGAGATGACAACAAAGATCAGTATTATCACATTAAATGTTTTTGTTGATAATATAAATAAATAAACTTATTAAATGTTCACTAAATCCATTTATTCATTGTTGAAAAATATATTTTGTACAAACAAGCATCACTAAGATACCATTATAAATATATGGTTTTTATTCTTACAGTATGGTTATGTGACAGTTAAATTAAGAGTATTTCAATATAAAGGTTTTGAATTCAGCAGTTATGTTTTAAAACAAAGCTAACATATATGTTCATTGTAGGCGGAGGCTGTAGACATGGTGGCTGATGGCAGTGCTCCAAAAATTGAGCAACCAACTGAGGGTGCAAGCTTTGAGCCTTCATTGCGAAAAAAAGAGCTCCAGAAAGTTAGTTACAGAAGAATTTAAGTATACTATTATTTTGCTTTAATTCTGAGTAATTACATCAATATCTGATTACTCAGTGATCAAAATAAACATTAAATTGAATTTGAGTAATATAATAATTTTATTCCTCTAGGACAGTTTTGCTAAGTTACAATAATTCATCACCAGTAAAATTCGTACCATAATTTCCAGTATGTGTGTTGCAATAATTAGGAAAATAAAATAGGTAAAACAAATGATAATTGACACTTTTGAATTAAGCAGTTCCCTGCTCTACTTGGTTTGGGAGTGTACTTGTCATGAAGATAGTTTCCTGATAACAATGTTGAGTATGATATTTAACCAACCGCACCATTTACACAATGGATTTTGCACGTAACATTTTCTAAATTATCCCAATTGTTATAATTTATTTTAATAGTTACTATATTTTACAAAATAGCATAGTTAGTTATATTTGATTACAATGTTTTTAATTTTCTTGTTGTATGGTGATGTAATATTGTTGTATAATCATTAAATATTTGTATAGTTTGGCATTACAAATATGTATTCATGCATTCCATTCAGTAACATTCTTTTTATTGGTCTTAAGTTATACATGGCTAAAAACAATACTTTCACAAAAAACAAAATTGATCAAGTAATGAAATCAAGTGAAAATTATTTGAGAAACAACCAAGAGTGTTAAAAAAATGGGTTACGGTAGATACTTATTTGTTTGTTTTTATTAGCATATTGCTTTTACTAACAACATAATTTCTAAGAACAATCCGTTTCACAGTAAAATAGCCTACTGTCAATATATATATAGAGATGTTTTATGTTAATTCTAAAGCAATGAAGATGAGATGAGTTATTATTTATTAAAATGTATCAATTTCTTGTGTTGTACTTGAAAACTTAAAGAGAAATTAAAAATAGAAAATAAACTGTCTTGAAAATATCAAAGGTTAGTGTTATCCACGTAATTTTACATTCCAAATATACAAATATGAAATAATTGCTTCTTGCCTCATTGTGTTGTTTATTCTGAGGATGAAGTGTACAGTACACCTCTCCAAATTGACAGAGTGTTAGACATATTCTAGTATTAAATTACTAATACTATAATTTTATAATTGCAAGTGTATGCCTAAGCTCTAACTATATTCCAGAAACTACTAAAAGAGATTCTAACAGAATTGGCAATATGGATTGATCACATGTGATTTATTACTCTCTGAAAGAGTCACTAAAAGGGTTTCACTGGTATACATGATGTTAATTTTTTTGAAATAATAAAGATCAGCTTAAAAAAACAAGCACAAGATTTCAGAAAAAATACTTAATTTAGCTTGAATTAAAATATCTATTATATAACAAATTCATGAGAACAACTCCTAAAACATTTTTGAAGTAAGTTACCATTTACATTTAAGCTCTGATAATATCTAGGTACAAGCTTTTCAATATAGCCTACAATTTATTCAGCATCAGAATCATTATATCTCTTTATCAACAAATTTGTCAAAAATTGTAATGGCTTTTATTATTAATGAAGTTATCATAAACTTGTGATTGCAGCTCTAATGCAGATTTGTCAGAACAAAAGTAGTGTCATCTGTGTACATGATGGTCTTTAAGTCATTTGTAAATAATATAAATAGAAAAGGGCCCAAGACATCCTTGTGGTATGCCTCTCCTCATTAACAATGGTTTGGATCTGTATAGGGATCTCCTACCCTTTCCTGGTACTTGAACTTCAACAATCTGGCTATGTCCTTGGAGTTAACTTGCTACCCACTTCTTTGACATGTCTTTAAAATCCAGCGTTTAGCTAATAGTTTATTCAGAATTATTTTCTTCCCTAAGTGTTCAAAGGCTTTGCTATTGTCGAGTAGCAAAGCCGAGGTATGCTTTCGTTACTCTAGCTGATCAGTTGTACTGATGAATTTAGAAATGTAAGCAATTTGAACGTATCTGTCCATACCTAGCTAGTTACCTTGCCTCACCACTATGTCAATGTCAGTTTTCCATTACCCTACCCCTCCAACATATCATCTTTTTTCATCATGTCTTTGTTCAGCCTTCACTGTCACAACATACGTCAGAGTGAGTGGTTACCTTGCTAAGCGTACAACCTGTGTATAAAGATTTGTTATTACACAAGACTTTCCATTTTTTAAATTGTTAGCTACAGTATGTTTATACAGTAATAAATTAAATATGTAGTATAAATAGTACGTAGCTATGTTTCCATCATTAAGATTTTATCTATGTAAATATCATGTAATTAATATTATTTATAGCTAATTTATTTGTATTAAACAAATGTTTAGTTCAAATTTGTGAATAATTAGATTTGTTTATCAGTCTCTTGAGGAATGAATGATCTATGTTCCACTGTATAACTTTATATAATAAATAAATAAACACATAAATTACATTATAAATTACAGGTGTGTGTGTCCTATTTTATTATTTTACTATTCATATATAATTTGTATATTTTTATTTATTTTGGTGCCAACAGCATTCTCTATGATTTTGTCAATAAAGAATATTTTGACTTCGTGATAGTTCGTAAAGGAATGTAACTCTGAAATAAAAAAAAAATTAATCCAGCTAAAAGCCATTTGCACCACCTTAGCATACTATTTTCAGTCAATTGAGATGAAATTTACAGTTATACATTTGTACAACAAAGCTAAGAAAGTAATCCTTTCTTTCAGATTGATTGGAGCAAAGATGCTGTGGGGATACACAACTTTATAAGGGGATTGGACAGTTCACCAGGGGCATGGAGCATTTTAAATGGAGAAGAAGTCAAATTTTTCGGATCAAAGTTATGGAAAAGTGCTAAGCCTGAGGGAACACAAATAGCAGTAAATGGAATGCATCAGCCAGGCATAGTTCACCCAGATGGGATTCTACTTTGGGGCAGTGATGGCAAAATGGTAAGTCAGACCAATGAAGTTAACAAGGAAATAAATTAAGTGTTTTAATTGTCAGTATTCTATATTTTGCCAATGGCGCAGTGTAGTGGATACAACGGTTATCGTTAGATAACCAGATCAAGCAATGTCGAGCGTGGCTGCTGCTTGGATTGGTGACCGCTGAGCAATCCTGTCCTTGCAAGCAGCCCGCCTGCCCAGCCATTGGTGTTGGTTCGGAAGTCTCCTTTAAGCCGTTGGTCTCCAGGTTAAGTGTTAGAGAGGGCTTCTTAGCCCTAACTTCAACTGGTAAAATAAGATATCTTTACTTTTACTTTACTTTACTTTATTCAGTAGTCTTTATTTATTGTTTGAAATGCAATTTAATGAATAGTATCATTCATCTATTACTACCAAACAATGATTAATGTATATGATACTATATTCATAAGAAGCCCCTTCGAGACTGAGAGTTAGAAAGTTCTTCAATAGAGTAAAGAGCATTGTTCATTAAGAATTCTTTCAACATTTTTTAAAACTTTAGTCCATTTTTGGATTTTATATTATTAGATTTCTAAAAACTTAGTAAAAACTTATAAAAATAACTTGTCAAACGTTATAATCTCTCCATTATAATGAATGGCCTCTGATTTTCATATTTTAAATTTTTCAATAGATAACATTGTTGTAGGTGAATATTGAGAGACTGTCAGTGAATGGTAGAATGATATCTGCATCTCAGTTTGGGAAGAGTAGGGATGAGAGTGACGCCTTGCAGCTGACAGAAAAAGAAGAAAATATGATCGTTATTTTGAATTCAGTTTGGAAGAGCATTTTAAGTATAGAAGTTAATAACACCACTGATTTTTTTGCTTCCGGTGCTGGTTCTATGGATGTTGTTAGGTAAGTAGGCTATATCCAAAGTATTTTAAAATTAGAGAATTTTCATTTTACATAATTTTTACCTCTTTTTACAAAATAACAAAATTTGTATTTAATAAAATAATCTTTGTCTTCTTGTAAGAACTCACAGCCATTAAAAACATACCTATATTATTTATTGGCTAGTTTTTATGATCTAAGAGTAAAAATGTGTGTAATTATATTTACCAACTTTTATTATTCTTAAAGAAAATTTTACAATCAAACTTTTTATTGTATTAAGCTTTAAAAATTTCAACCATTTGCTATCTTGAAACGTGATATGATAATATAATATTAATTTTTCTCCTAATTGAGACTGCAAGAAAAATAACTGTGCAAATTGGAGTTTAAAAAAAATATTTACTGGTTTCTGAAATGAAAAATAAAGACTAAAAAACACACAAACAGTAAACAAAAAGAGATAGAATTTAGTTGCATTTAGTTTTTAGCTTGTCTTGGTCCATTGAACAGTATCCTAAAGAAATATATGTATTTATTAATAAAAGATATGTGGTAAATTCCAAACATAAGTGGATATACAAATTTACACGATTTTTTGGGCACATGGTGTTAGATAACCTGTAAAGTACTAAAAAATTCAGATTGACTCAAAAAACAAAAGGTTTGTTGCACATTACATCATTAACAAATGGTGTAATGCTATAAATTCACAATAGGAAGTACCACATATGCATTTCCAAAAATTACTTTGTTGCACATAGAAAGCAATAGATAAGCTTAATTAATTAAATTAAAGTTTTTATTTGAATAAAGCTATTATTTTTAGATTAATGGCTCAGTTTTAATATTTGCTTGATTTCATCGCCCTGTAACTGCTATATTGATATAACCATAAACTATAATAACTTTTTTGTAAACTGAATATGATGAAGTTGATTTGATTAAATTCTCTCTAACATAAATTAGAATTTTTAAAACACATATTATACTTTGTAATTATAGGCTTACAATGATTGTAAGCATATGTTACAACATATGTGTTAACAATTACCATATTTAAAAACATCCGCCTCGGATAAGTCACATAACAACTCACATAATAGGTACAGCTGGAACTGCAGATATTTAGCTGTAACTAAATAGTTAATTCAGACTTGAAATAAGTACAAACAAATTGATACAGAATCGTTTAAAAAAATGGTATGTTATAGTTGTAAAAATTTACTTTGTATATTGAATTTAGTATTTTAGGTCTCTACATTAAATTCATGTTGTGTTACCTATAGATTAGTGGAAGAAATAAAAGAGAAACTACAAATAAACTTGCAGAACGAAGACGTTTTCATGGCCCCTGTGTTCTTGGAGTTCTGTGAAACAGTTGTCAAGAAAGCTCGTGGAGCATCTGACAAGAAAGAATTTAAATACAATGCAATTCAAATGGAAGCCAACAATATCAATTTGACATTTCCAAACCAATTGTTTATCAACAATCATTTTGTTAATTCTGAGTCTGGCAAGACAATAGATTGTATCAACCCATCAGATGAGTCTGTCTTGTGCAAGGTTAGTTTAATTTATAGTCTTTGAATTTTTGTGCCACCATTTTGAGGGTTAGTTTTTATATATGAGAATTTAATTGATCTTATTTCCCTTGGTAATAGTTAAATCTGTGAGAATCACAATTTTAATATTTTAGGAACCCACATTTACATTATAGTGAATATGCAGAAAGCTAAAGTTATAAGGTAGTACAGGTATGCTTGAAGTAAACCATTTTTTCTGTTAATGTAAATGCGTAAAGCTCTGTAAAACTTCGTCTTACATAACTCTTTTTTAAACAATGTTTTTTCTTTTTAATTTTACATTTATCTATTCAAACCTATGTGCCAAATTTAGTTTCCTTAGCTTAACTAGTTTTAAAGATAATACATTTTTTATAAACAAGACATTTCTCAACCTGTTTGCCTGATTTCTTTGTTTGAAATGATGAATACTATCAGCCACAGAAGTTTGACACCCTTTTGTGAACACCCTGCATCCATATATACAGGATGTTTCAGATTAACCGGCCGTTATATCCTGTGGTTGAACCGTTTGACATAGAGCGATGCTATAAACTGTAACCCTAATAAATCTCATACACCAAACTTTGCCAAAATAAGTTTCATTTTAGTAATTACTAAGAAAAGTAACTGAAGTATAACATTACATGTTTTCCAAATAATCTGTAAACTCTAAGAGATGGAATTGAAGTTTAAATTTGAAACATGTTTCTTTTTTAATAACCTTTAATTTGATGTGCCATAAGACTTATGTTCTCATTTAAAGTTTTTTGGGCACGAGGCTGCAAAGTATTTTGAATTAAAATATTTTGGTGCTGTAAAAAAACTTGCAAAAATGGTCATACAATATACTATTTGAAAGCTTATCTTGTGCTTTTTCCAATACAAAAGTATTGACACTTGCAAACTTAATTACAAAATTAGATAGTAAAAAAGGAGTCTCTAAACATTTTCCAAAAAAATCTCTACCATTTGAACAAGACTTAAGATATTTTCAAAATGTAGTAAAAAGTAGTTCAGCGTTCCAAGACCTTAAAAATTATGTACCGCATAACCTATCTTGCTATTTGAAACTTTTGTGATTTGAACCTGTGAACCCTCATTTTCAGACACGTCCTGTATTTCAAATACAAAAAAACCAATTTTGTAATGTTTGGTTTGTGAGATTTATTAGGGTTACATTTTATCGCTTTGCTCTATGCCAAACAGTTCAACTATAGGTGATTGCAGCTGGGTGGTCTTAAACACTCTGTGTGTGTGTGTGTGTGTGTGTGTGTGTGTGTGTGTGTGTGTGTGTATATATATAATTTGAACTTTATATTTTACTAGGTTATATTAAGCATATATGTATAATTATTCACCTTATGGTAAATATACTTTCAAATAAATGCGACTCTATCTCAATATGGGTTCTTGGTCATGCTTTTATGAAAGAACAAATTAACTGTAGACTTACAATGCGTTTCTTTAAAACTATATTATCATTTTCAGGTTCAGTGTGCTAGTGAGAAAGATGTGGATGATGCTGTAGAAGCAGCCAGGAATGCCTTTTATGATGGAGAGTGGTCAAAAATAAGTAACCGGGAACGAGGTGTGCTGATGAATCGACTCGCTGACTTAATGGACAACCACAAGGAGGAGTTGGCGACAATTGAGAGCTTGGACTCTGGTGCAGTCTACACTCTTGCACTCAAGACTCACATTGGCATGAGTGTGGAGACTTGGCGCTACTTTGCTGGCTGGACAGATAAGATACACGGCTCCACCATTCCCATCAGCCATGCCAGGCCCAACCGCAATCTCACCTTAACGCGTAGGGAACCAATTGGGTGAGTTAAGCAAGAGGGAATGTCTGGGATATCAGGGAAGAGTATTTATTTTCTACAAAGTGTTTGTTAAGTGGCATAGTTAAATTTTGTCAATACAGTTATTTGTTACTAATTTCTTACTAAAATATATTCTTCTTAGATCTTTGACTGTTACTATAGTATCAGTTTGTTGCATAGTATTTATATCTCCAGGAAAATAGCATAGGAAACAAGTTAATTGTTTAAGTATCTGTATGCCATAAGTTAATTGAGTACCAACATTGTAACAATAAGTTTAACTTTACTTAACTCTCCTGTAGAAATTACTGTAGTCTACTTGTGCCAATTCAAATGACTCAAGATCTTGTTGGTGAACATCACTTCTGCTAGCCACTCAGTGTTATAGCAATTGCAGAACCATTTGGTGTTATTTAACACAAATAACTCTTTCCCTCTGAAACTGTTTGTGGGCAGTCCAAATACTATTTAAACCAGTTAATTTGGCCACCCAGCATATAATAACAACCTTTTGCGTATTTCAATTGTTTATCTATTTGTTAAACCTAAACATATAAATATATTGTTGTAAAGCTTTTTTAACCCTCTCAGACTTTTAACTCTCAGATCAACGTGCACGTATGCTGTGCAATGTGACTGCAGGTCAAAGTACTCAGGTTGACTAGTTCTAACTCTTCTGCAAAAAGATCAACATAGACTTAGCTATAGCGGCTTGTCTAGTGAATGTAATGAATTCCCAATAATTTGTCTTTTATAACTTAGCTCTAAGTGACACTGTGGCAGTGAATCACACAACAATGAACCCTTGAGTCTGTGTGCTCCTTTCCTTGTTTTTTTGATAAACAAGTAAGGTACTTTGTCATTAATAAATGTATGTATATAAGAAAGACTATGATTAAAATAGGTCTCATCAGGTATACAATTGAGTGCACTACGATGTGATAGACACGATCACCACTTCACGTATTTATAGGTGTCTCTGATGTCGAAACGATGTAAATGTTTCGTTTTGAGCTTCTTTGTCGTTAACTTTCTTTGGATCTCTTCAGACGAACATGACTCAAGATTCCAGGAGTCTGAGACAGCGTCAGATACCAGATGCTGCAGTAAAAGGAAAGTGAACTGGAGCTAAACTCAAAATTCAAATGAGCTTGAAGTTATTGTGACTCGACAAGGCCCTGCCCCCACACCCAAGAAAACCAAGCTTGCTTAACTTAAGTTGTATGGAGGACAATAGACTCTCATTGTCATATATTTTACTATTGTTATGATAAGTGGTTCTGAGAATAAGCAATAAACAATCACAAGAAGAAAAGCTCATTTTCAGCTCTAATACTGGCTACGTATCTGAGCAGAACTATCAACATTTATAGTATATGAATCCTCGGTTATCACAGTTGGTAGAGCAATCCCTTTTGACTTGCTTGCATATTAACAAAGGGAGGTCATCATGCTGAATGTAGATTTGGACATAACAGACAGGCCTTATAAAAAGCCTAAACCGCTAATGTGAAAACATTGTAGGTTAAATAGCAGAAGGCTGCTTTTAGACTGTTTGGAGGATTGTTTGACTCTCAGACCTTGGATCGAGTTTGGCCATAAGGACTTAAACTTCTGTATGTGCTAGTTTCTGATAGGGTGTGGCTACTTCAGATGCAATTTATGCATTGGGAAGATAGATTTAATGCTTAATGTTATAGACTTTATTATTATGATAACTTATGAGTACATTAAATGTTCTTTGTTTACAACTTTCTGCACTAATAAAAGAGCAGAGAGCTTCATTGTGACTTTATGCCAGATATTATCACGGGTTCATGCTAAGGAGATATAAGTAGAGCATTAAGTAGGACATGGCAATTCTAAACCAATAAAGAATGCTAATATCGAGAGGTTAACTAATCAGTAGTATTCAATCAATATCGGAAGTGCAGTTTTAGATAAAGTGTTGTTTAAAAGATAATTTTCATCTGGGGTGTTTGGGATTAACAAATCTTACAGATTCTCTGCAGCTAACACTTGTTGAAGATTTTCTTCCACCTGCACAAAAATGTTAACATTTATATAGCTTTCAGTGTTCTATTGACCATCAAAATAATATATTTTAGTGAAAAAGAGGTTACTGTATATGACCAACTGTCAACACTGTGTCCAGAGTATGTGGCCTGATCACTCCATGGAATTATCCGTTGATGATGTTGTCTTGGAAGATGGCACCCTGCTTAGCGGCTGGAAATACAGTTGTCATCAAGCCCTCTGAACAATCACCTCTCACAGCTCTCAAGTTTGCTGAACTCTCTGTAAAAGCTGGCTTTCCACCTGGAGTAATCAACGTGTTACCTGGAAAAGGTGCCTCAGTGATTTGGACTTGACATGTTTTGCTCAGCTTAATCATAACATGCATGTTGCACTAGCAGCTTCTCATGCATGTGCGCAACAAACAATGGTGGTGAGAAAATTACACTTTACATTTAATTTAAGTGCAAATTTACCTCAACTTCCTAGGGTTAGATTTTGTTAACACAGTTTTCCACTTTTATCTTTGTAATCGTTTAAATAAGGGAGATGGTTTAAATAAGGGAGACGGTTTAAATAAGGGAGACGGTTTAAATAAGGGAGACGGTTTAAATAAGGGAGACGCGTCACCAGACTTTCATTGTTACTCGTAGTTATTTTTTAACCACCTTTTTGCTATTGGTCTCTTTTTCAGAGCACTATAGATTTGTTTTTGTATATACTTGTATATTACTTGATCTAATGGAAAAATGTTTAAGGCTTCAGTGAAATGGTCCAAATTGGTAGTTGAAAATGAAGTAAGGGCTGTAAGTCTCAGAGAAGAGTAAACACTTAACATCAGAACACAACCTAGTTTTTATGAAATCGATAGAGTACTTTCACATGACAAAGGAAATTTATAGTCAACCTTACTGGTTGTGGGTTGGAGTTGAACTAGAAGGATAGCGAATAATTTGGGTTGAATATACCCAATGGTAGTATCTATTTTCACACATCATATTTTATTAGTTTGACACATTTACAACCAATCATCAAAAACATAAATACTTGCTATAACAGTTTCAATCATTGAAATAAAGAGACTGAAAATGTCAAGTTTACTAAAAGTTTGTTTTTAAATGTGTCAAAAAAATACATGTAACAAATACTAGTACTTGATTTTTTTATAGTCCGTATCCTCTAATTCTAATTCCTGCTAAATGTAGTATGGCTGATGATTGATTCCTTTTTAGGGAAGATTTCAGAGTTGATTTCATGGAATAAATAGGTTGTGTTATTATAAAATGCAAATTAGCTCATGCTTCCTGAATTATGCTATGGAAATTTCCTGGCCATGCATATTTGTAAATAGAGTGTAAATAGTTCAGTTCTGTAAAAATTTGTTAAAAGTTTGTGTCTAGATGTGAAAAATTAGTATTTGGTTGTTTGATAGGGTATAGTTAATGGAAGTACTCCTTCAGTACTGATTTCAGCAGTCTCCCAGGGCTCAATCCTGGGTCCTCTTCTGTTCCCCGTTTACTACAATGATGTTTCTAATTTAACATCCAATGTACAGGTCCTAATGTATGCAGACAAGCTCCATTGTAGCTTATAACCCTAATAAGGTTCATCTGTCGCAGATACTGACTGCAACCTTTGACCAAATGAATACTCGATGCGATGTAAATATTCTGAAACTGAACCCTTCAAAAACACAATTTATTAATTTTCATCTAAAGTACAGTACAACCCCTCAATCTGATCATCATATTTACCTTCTCATTTAAACGCCGTACCTTCTAGCAAATTCCTTTGTCTTGATATTGATTCTACTCTTTCTTGGTATCAGGAAGTAAATTCTTTACTCCATCATCTCAGTAAAGCTTATTTTGCATTACTGACTTCGTCTGTTGAATTCTCAGCCATGAGACAGGTTTTCTTTGCGTACTTCCACTCACTCATTTCTTATGGTATCGTATTTTGGGGAAATTCTATGGAAGCACTGAGGGTCTTCAAACTCAACTTTCCTCCATTGTTTATCCTCCAATGGTCTCGTATTTCGAAATAATACTCCCATAGATATTTTGAGCAGAATCACCATTACTATTAATCTACCATAAATTCTAACATCTTACAGTATCTCATCCACAGAACCACATTTTTTTTAATCTCCAAGATACACTTGCTTAAAAATTTATAATAATTGGCCAGACCACATAAAACCCGAGCCATGTCTCAGAAGTTTCAAAAAGCTTGCTGCTGAATTTCTTCTTCAAAAATGCTTTTACAGCCTCTCTGAGTATCTCAGTCACCATAGTCTGGACATCTGATTTAAAGTGTGGACAAATTTTCCTAAGCTGGAAGCTTAATCCAGCTCAAACTTCAAATTTTGTTTTGTTACATTTGCATGTTATTTTGGCATTTTTACAATTTTATATGACAAACTTGTAATTCTAGTTTTAATGCACATGGCCCTTTCTATTTTATGTACATATTAAAATAGTCTTCCTTGATTTTAGCACATGTGTCTTTGTATTTATTCACATTTTAAAGTTGTATTTCTTATCACTCATTTGACAAGTCTGCTACTCAGGTAAACATTGCATTTAAGGATGTTCAAGACGATGGAAATAAATAAAAACTCATAACAGAAATATTTATGTACACATTACTGATAATTTAATTAAGATTAGGTTAATTGACTTTAGAGCTCTAAATATCTTCTTGTGCTCATGGCTGTGAATAGTTTTTAATGGTGATTTCTTATTGCTATCTGCTATCTAATTGCTAGGTAAAAAATATTTTACTAATTTTAATTAAAGCTTTTGTAAACAAGTTTTATTTGTTTCTATTTTTTACTTATCAAAGTTTAAGACAAAAAAATTAAAAAAAGTTATTAATACTTATAAAAGTCTTATAAACCTGTTTATAAATATACTCTGTGTGTGTATATATATATATATATATTCATTAAATTTGTATAAGTGGCAATAGCTTAATTTAATTTCAATAAATATTGAATCGCAAAAAGTACTTGCTCCGCCAGGACTCGAACCCGGATCTCTCACTTGCCGGGTGAATGTGCTACCATTACACCACAGAGCCCTCACTTTTTATGATTCAATTATTTTGTATTTGGCCGATTCTTTTACATATGTGTTCAAATAACCAAACTAACATATGATCGGAAGACCAAATACCTGTCAAATGACTTCTATTTACATTCATTAAATTTGTATAAGTGGCAATAGCATAATTTAATTTCAATAAACATTGAATCGCAAAAAGTACTTGCTTTTAAATGAATATAGGAGTTTTAACGTTTTGTATTATTTATTATATAAAACTTAAAATATAATTTATACATGAAATTAAAGGAACTCAAATAGTTATACCCGCAAGTGTTCAATGTGAGCTCCATTCCTCACACGGCACACATCAAGTCGATAGCCTAGTTCTTCCCAAACTTTGATCAATGTGTCTGAAGTGATTGTTGCAACAACCGGTTACAATCCTGTTCCTTAAATCGGGTAGGCAGCAGAGATACATACACACTATCTTTTATGAATACCCAAAGGTAGAAATCACATAGCATCAGGTCTGGTAAACGTGAAGGCCATGCGAAACAAGCTCTGTCATTGGACCCCTTGTGGCCAATCCAGCGGCTGGTTACAGTGACCAATCGCATACTGAATTATGCCAGTCAGGCGGATCTTGCTGCCAACTGAAGTTCTGTGGCTCATCTTCCATTTGAGGAAATCATAGTTCTAGAGCACCAAGATAAAAATACCAGTTACAGTTCCTTCTCAAAAACATAAAGGCCCATAAACTTTCCACCTAGATATGGTACACAAAACATTCAATTTATGGGAGTCTCACTGCAATTTTACCACCTCAAGAGGGTTTTCTGAGCCCCAGATACACACATTGTGAACGTTCACGTGTCCACTGAGGGGAAATGTTGATTCATCACTGAAAACAACATGATCCAGACAATATTCATTCTTGTGAAACAACATTTTGTTTGCAAAATTGGTAAATTTTTATCAACATTTTTGCTACTAGCGCTTTCCAACGGATGGCGCTTTGTATGCACACAGGTGACAACAAAACTGTTTGAGTTGCTCTTTGATTTGATGTATGGATTTATAATTTTAAGTCATATATATAAAAGAAACTACAAAATGTTAAAACTCTGATATTCATTTATAAACATCAGGTATTTATACAAGTATGCCAGTGTACTGTATAAATAACCTCACTGCACTGTCAAATAGAATGATTTACTTCTATATGTCATTGAAGTTTATACATGTATAGCATAAATATTTTAAATTAAATTAAAGCACTAACACAAAACAACGGATACCAAGAAAAAATAAATACACAAAACTTTAAATAGGGTAACTGTAAATATCATTAGTTGCACAGGTAGAGATTTGAACAATATTTTCTATATATGTATATGAAATTTAATCCCATTGGATATTTACATTTAAGAATCAATTGATTGGCCTGTTCAAGATTTTAAAATAAAAATTGTCTTATTTTCTTCATTATAAGACAAAACTATTAATTCTTTTAAGTTCATAGCACAACAAAATTTAATTTTTTTTCTGGTGTGCAGCATGGCTAATGGCTTCTCTTTATATTTATTATTTATGTCAAATCTATTTCCTGTTATTCTGACTCTAAGATGTGTAAAATATACACATGGTTTATTGTGTATATAATTGTATTGCTACATTAAAAACATTATGTCTTTTTAGTTAAGCAAGTGAGTAGGATGTGGCTTCATCACAAAAAACTAAACAGTTTATAAGTTAATTTTCCAGTTTGGCTGGCTTACTCTCACAATTAATTAAGTTTTAAAACTATTTCATTTGGTTTTAATTGTTGAAATTCAAAGCTCTACTATATATGATAGAAGACTATATAAATCAATTCTCCCGTTGTTGGTTCACAATTACATTGGTTACTAACAGCCTACCATTTGGTTTATTCTTACAACTGCATCTGTTACGTTTGAAATTCAGGGGAAATGAAATGAAAAATGACTTTATTAGAGGTGAAGTTAGGACTATAAAGTCCTCTCTACCACTTAACCTCATACAAATTAAACTAACATATATATGTATACATTTATAACTAAAAATTAGTCTATTTATTTACATTACGTATTAAATGAATCTTAAAATCAAAACAATCATCAATAATTAATGTAACTATATACAAATTTACAATAATATCGCAAGACACACACTCGCATTCATTCAACTTGCATGCAATTGCCCTAAGTACCGCACACCAAAGCCGCCAACCGCTACACCCCCTGAGCCCCCAGCATCAAGGCCCTGACCTCCGCCCCAAAGCGAGCGCACTTATCGATGGCTCTGATGTTAACAGGTAAAGCATTCCACAATCGGCAGGCAGAAACCGTAAACGATTTGCTAAAGGTAGTTGTTCGATGAATTGGGATAGATAATAAGGATGTACCCCTCCTTGTACTTCGTTCACTTATTTCAGACATAAATCGAAAGTTGTTTGAAAGATAACTAGGACAATTTGTATTTAAAAGAGCGTGCAACAGAATGAGTGAGTGATAGTCTCGAAGGTCTTGTAATTTTAAGATAGATAATTGATTGAAGTAGGGCGTTACGTGATCATCACGTCTGAGATTGAAAATGAACCTTATGCAAAAGTTCTGAGCACGCTGGAAAATGAGTGATTATGGAAGGCTCTTCATTAAATCTTGTTTTAAAATGGCATCGCACATTTATAGGTGAATGGTGAGTGAAAATCTATGACAAAAATACTTTATTGTCTCAAAGCCATTACAAAATTGGGCAGCATTATGTTATGGTGTTAATAATGTGCAGAATAAAGCCAGCATTGTCAGCTAAGTAAATAACCATTGTAATCTGAGCTTGTTTTTCCATTGATACCAACTTAAATAGTCTGAAAACCTTTTTATTCAGTAATGTATATGCTTAAAATTGTAAATATAATTTAGAATAACAGTGTATTAAGTATAGCAAAAGGTGATTCGTAAACATTATTTACAATAGATTGATTTTTCTCACAGAAATTTGTTTTATCAAAATAGTGATGGGCACTGGGTTGATGTTCGTGTTATACCTCTTGAAAAGATCTGTGTGTTAACAGGAACATAGACATATTTGAGTATATTGTTATTGTTATATTGATTTAAAGTGTTTTAAATGCATTTCAGTAGGTGTTTTTATTTTTTATGTTAGAGTTCTTAAAGCCAAGTTTTATAGAATGAGAAGTTAATTTCTAGCAGATGTAGCTCCCAAACTATTTTGCTGTATTTTGCTCAAATGTGTCTTTAGTAAAACATGATAGTGATTGTATCCACATCTATGCTGCAAGCACTCTTGACTATTCCTATAACAGGTTGCCAAATTCAATTTATTCTACAGATTGTCAGCGTGAAGGATCCAGAATTGTTTCCAATAAAGTGTTATATTCATAAAGTTGGTGTTGTTTTCTCTTGAAACCTCTTCTGGTTAAGTGGAAATAAGATATTGCCTTCTTAAAAAAAATAATCTGTTTTATTTTTGAGTGGCTAACTAACTATTAGGTATACAATCAAATAATTTAAGGTCATGTTTAAAGCATTCTAAATATTTAGTCTATTCTACTTTTTCAGAACATTAATGTTGCCGTAGAAGGGTTGTGTCATAAGAATACATGACAGCTGTACTACAGTCTTTCATATTGTCTGGAAATTGTTATTGTGTTGGTCAAAGAGTATTGGGCCCAGAATATCTTGTCAAAGATCCTTGTAGAAATCCTCTTACCAATAGTCTTTGTAATTTTATTATTATGTTGTCTTTTGTTACTCGTATTTCCTGAGTAACTCAGCTCTACAAACTGTAATTGTCCCCTTCACTAACTTGTGAACAAGGTTTTAGTCACTTCTCCTTCCTTCAAGATTTCCAATCTATTAAGAAGTTTAATGTAATTTTACAAACAATAAAAAGTATTTGAATAGTCAAATAGCATAATTCTGAAATAATATTAAAAAAACTCAAGTAAGATCAATCGTGGTTGAAGTTCTGGAGGTTTATTTTATAAAAGCCTTGCTAATTACTGGACAGACAAATCATACAACCATATTTAATTGTATTGGTCACAAGCTTTCATGATGAGATCTCATATATTCCAGTTAAAATTCTATAAATTTACTGTCTGTGTTGTTTTTTGAGTTGGTAATCAAATGATGTGTTGAAAAAATTGGTGCTCTTAAACTGTTATCTAACAAAAAACTTAATAAATACATCATCATTGAATGTTCTAAAGATAAAAATAATCTGTATTTACTGCATCAATGGTATTTGCAAGACTAATTGAATTGGTATTTTAATATTCAAATAGCTAATCTTTTATTTATTTGAGAGTTTGATAAATATATTTGAAGGCCCTCAACGAACTATAATGTAAAATCTTAGAATGGCTGCATTATGGATTCCTATAAATATGGAGACCAGGAGTTATAATTTAAAAGTTGTTTGCTTGTAATTATAAATTTGTTGAGACATAATCATGTAAATATAAAATTAATAAAATTACATATACGACAGGAAGTGAAGCTGGAGCAGCTATAGCAAACCACGCTGATATCAGGAAGGTGGGCTTCACCGGTAGCACCAAGACTGGCCAACACATCATGAAGAATGCAGCCTCCAACTTGAAGAAAGTTTCACTTGAGCTTGGAGGCAAATCTCCACTTGTAGTCTTTGATGACTTTGACCTTGATAAAAGTGTCAGGCTGGTGAGTTCATAACTTTAAAAATCAGGGGTTTGTACACACACACACACACACACACACACACGCACGCACACACGCACGCACACGCACACACACACGCACACACACACACACACTTTTTACAGAAATGGTAGGTCAATTGCTGAGGCAAGTAAGCAAGTAGAAAGTGATGTTATCAAAGGTTTTGAAAACAAAGCCTTGGCTTAGACCACTTGGTATAAACTGAGCAAGGCATTGAACTATGTGAATCATAATGATCTTATAGTGAAGTTAAGTTATTATCGCTTGCATTGACTGTCAAGAATAATGTACATATTAAGATCATTGTGTTTTTACAAATATTATGTAAGTACTGCTTAATGTTCATACTTCAGTTCACATAGCCTAATACAATGGAGTAATTGTAAAAGGATACAAAAACATTTATCTGTTAAAGGCTGGAAGAATATTTCAGAGTCAAACCTCTTAGACTACTGTAAGCCCCTTTTTATTACTGTATTTTGCTTATATTTTTTATGTGAGAAAAAAAAAACATCAACAAGTTCATCGGTAGTAAAATCAGGATCATTATCTATATCATCTTGGAATAAATCATCACTTTCAGTGTCACTTGAAAATATGAGTAAGTCTTCTAGCACTTAATTGTCTTCAATACTGTCACGATTCATTGTATTTACTCACAATAGCAAACAAAACAATAACAATGCAGACGTTGAATTAGCAGAACGATAAGAAATGGCCAACGCAACAACAAGTTCTTAAACAAACCACTTTTTTTGATATTCCAGAAAACTGCCATGAAAACATTTTATAGATCATATTCCATAGAGTAAGAAATAAAAACATTGAAATAGTGAATGGCTACCAATGTCGAATTCCAAATATGTTTAAATGCATTTTTATTACTGTAATAGTCGGTGCCGTTAAAAGACATTGTCGGCAGTCTATAGAATTCTATGTACGACATCAAATGAAGTTGGCAGTGAAAGTGGTAAAGAAATAAAGTTAAATATTTTATAAATATATGAGCAAAGATTTCCTAAAACACAGTTTATACTGTGTGGTACCTCACAATCACACAGTCACAGTCTGTGACAGCAACAGATTCCAGACACTGCACCATTAGGAAGGTAAACTGGAGCTAAACTCAACATTCACATTGAGAAAACTTGTTGTTCAATCATACCAAAATATTTTATTGCAACAGAATCAGGAAGCCTTTAAACAAAAAAAAACTATTGTTTTCTTCAGGAAAGTAATACTTTCTTTTATGAATAAATAGAAAGTTGAAATTAAAAATAATACGAGGGGTATTAGAAAAATAAGGTTCCCTATGCCGCCGAGACAGAATGCGATATGTTGGAAGAAATCTGGCAACACGGTCTTACTCATCAGCTATCCCTCTCCCTATCCATACCACTCGCGCCTGGCTACGTCCAACAGTGCCGGCCTAGCTGCCTTCGAAGATGAAGCTCCCTATCGTTGTTTCTGCCAGATGCGAAATTCGTACTGTGATACTTTTTTTAAATGCAAAACAGATTTAACCTATTGAAATTCATCGTCAGTTAATCGAAGTTTATGGGGAAAACATGGGCGTTTCACTTTACCCCCGAAACCAAGCAGCAATCACGTGAATGGCGTCACTCAACTTCGCCTAAACCGAAGAAGTTCAAGCAAACAAATTGTGCTGGGAAAGTCATGACAACCATCTTTTGGGACAGGAAGGGCCTGCTTCTGATCGACTTTTTGCCTCATGGAACAACAGTAAACTCTGACAGATATTGCAACACATTAAGAAAACCGAGACGCGCGATCCAGAACCGACGTAGAGGAAGATTGTCCAGTGGTGTGAGGCTTCTCCATGGCAAGGCTCGACCTCATGTCACATCAAACTCAAGAACTGCTGACAAATTTTGGCTGGACTATTGTGCCCCATCCCCCCTACAGCCCAGACCTAGCCCTAAGTGATTATCACTTATTCCCAAAATTAAAAGAACACTAGGATGGCCAACGCTTCAGTACCGATGATGAAGTCAAGGAAGAGGTTACTCGATTCCTCAAAGGATTGGCGGCAGAATTCTACAACATGGGGTAGAAAAGTTGGAGCATCGTCTACAAAAGTGTTTGGACAGAAACAGTGATTATGTGGAAAAATAGCTTAACTTTTGAGGTTTAAATTGATGTATAACACTAAGTAGAAATATAGAGCTGTCTATTTTAAAAAGTCATGGGAACCTTATTTTTCTAATACCCCTCGTATGTAACATTCCGAGTAGTATATGTCTTACCTACTTCCAGATTAGGATGTTGTCACTTAAGAAATACTATTAGTTATTATGATTAATATTTGATTTTATGTGTGGTTTAACCAGTTTGTGTTTTTTAGAGCATGGGAGGAGTTTTCTTTAATAAAGGAGAGAACTGCATTGCGGCTGGACGTGTATTTGTTGAATCTAGTATTCATGATGAATTCTTGAAGAAATTAGTTGAAGAGACTAAAAAAGTAGTAAGTGATTTTCAAGGAAATTAAGTTTGTGATAACATATTGTAGACTTCATATCTCATATATTTTATTGTTTACTTTTTGTACTTACTATATTTTTTAACTCTTACAGAGTGTAACTTCTAGGGCTCTCAATAAGTAGTATTATGGTAGGACTACAATACTACAGATAATTTAACATTTATTATTTGTATGGATCAAATTAAAATAGCTACATTTTATTGAACCCTGAACAAACATTAATTTAAAAATTTGTAAAAAAATTACATTATGGTAATTAAGAATTATTCTATAAATGTTTTAAAATTCAAATCCTTTTGATGCATCCTCACCACAAATACGCCTTAATTGACAGCATTCCATTTGTAAATTTTTCTGAAGTAGAGAAACTATCAGCAGCAACAATGAGTGGGGCCTCAACTCTTGGCAGAAAATTAGAAGTTAATTCACCAATCACAAACATAATAGTCTTTTTACTCTAACTACAACATGAGATAAAAACTAAATTTAACTTAAAATGTTCCCAATTGACTTTTATCAACTCCTATTCATTACTAATATTTGCTAGCCACTGTTTGTATACACCAGGTAAATTGATTTAGACTCGCTGATATGCACAGCTAAACTGATGAATGTAACTGCTCTGCACTTGTATTGATAAAGTCAATGATCTCTGTTTAACTATTACCAGAACCATATAGAACATTTGAATACTTGCAAGAACTAGCTGTGGTTGTAGTCTCTGTAAATCTAAAGGGTAGTTAAATCATTACAGGTATTTTACAATCTGTTCTCGTGAATTACTGATCTATATGATCATATATTTCAGTACATATTTTAAAATTTTAAGTACACATTTTTTAATATATAAATTTACTTTAATATTTAAATTCGTCTCCATGTTATAGACTATATTCATGCAAATAAATTATTATCTAGCCAAGATGTTTCCTTATTTAATTTATATTTTGCATTCAATAATAATATTTATTAATTCACTCCTTTATTTTGATACCAAGTTAATAATTTTGAAAGAGAATTAGCTTATATTTCATTTGAGAATTTAAAATACGAGGTGTGTTAAAAAAGTATCGTGAATTTTGAATTTTCGCGGGTTACGTATATTCGAATTTCGATTTTTTTTGTGGCGTTATGTTGGTACATATGTCTCTCACTTATGTTGACAATTTCGGCCATTTTGAATGTTCAGTTAATTGTTGACAGCTGCTTTGCTTGCACGTGTTTTGGTTCGTCTTCGATTTTTACTTATTCAAAAAAATGGAACAAAGAACCTGTATCAAATTTTGTGTGAAAAACTAAATTAAGTGCGCGGATGCATTCTGAATGTTGACTGTGGCATACGGAGAAGCTACTTTGGACAAAAGCAACGTTTATCGGTGGTACAAAATGTTTTCAGAAGGCCGAGAAGATGTGAACGACGAAGAGCGTGCCGGACGCCCGAGCACTTCAACAACAGACAAAAAAATTGTTGAAGTGAAGAAAATGGTATTGGCCAATCGTCGAATCACCGTTAGAGAAATTGCCGAGGACCTAGGCATATCGATTGGCTCGTGCCATTCGATTTTAATCGATAATTTGGGCATGAGATGGGTCGCCGCAAAATTCGTACCAAAATTGCTCAATTTCGATCAAAAACAGCATCGCATGAACATTGCTAATGAGATGTTGAAATCTGTCCGCGACGACCCGAATTTGCTCCAGAGGGTCATAACTGGTGACGAATCGTGGGTTTATGGTTATGACGTGGAAATTAAAGCTCAATCATCTCAATGGAAGCTGCCACATGAACCAAGACCGAAAAAAGCACGCCAAGTTTGGTAGAATGTGAAAGTTTTGCTTTCAGTTTTCTTCAATTGCAGGGGCGTGGGTGGTTCATGAATTCTTGCCACAAGGTAGAACAGTGAATAAGGAATATTACCTGCAAGTTATGCGCAATTTGCGCGAAGCAATCCGCCAGAAACACCCGAATTTGTGGAAAAACAAAAATTGGCTTTTGCACCACAATAACGCCACTGCTCACACATCGCTGCTTGTACGCGACTTCTTGGCCAAAAACAACACACTAATGATACTGCAGCCACCGTATTCCCCAGATCTGGCCCCCTGTGATTTTTTCTTGTTCCCGAAACTGAAGAGGCCCATGAAAGGACGACGCTACACCACGATTGACGAGATAGAGACGGCATCGAAGAAGGAGCTGAACAAGATACAAAAAAATGATTTTTTGAAGTGCTTCGAAGATTGGAAAATACGTTGGCACAAGTGTATAATATCCCAGTGGGATTACTTTGAAGGGGACAAAATAGATATTCACGAATAAATAAATAATTTTTGAAAATACACAAAATTCACGATACTTTTTGAACATACCTCGTAATGTTTGAATTTGATCATCAATATTATATGAAGTATCTAAATATGTATGTATGTAAACTAGGTGGGATTATTTAGAAGCAAGAAGAGTGATGTTATTGCAGAATTCATGATAAATCCTGATTACAGGTGATTGGTGACCCTTTGAACAGGAACACCCAACATGGGCCCCAGAACCACTTGGCCCATCTTAATAAGCTGATGGCTTATTGCCAGAAGGCACAAAAGGAAGGAGCAACACTGGTGATGGGAGGTCAACGCTGCAACAGGCCAGGATACTTCTTCCAGCCCACTATTTTCACTGATGTTGAGGATCACATGTTCATAGCCAATGAAGAAGCTTTTGGGCCTATTATGGCTATAACAAAATTTTCTAGCAGGTAAGTAAGATCACTCAACAATGGTGTTTATTAGTAAAAATTAAGAATGTACTTTTTAGGTTAAGCTGTGTTTTTTTTTATTCTCTAAGTGGTGATCACCTTAATAATGTTTATCTGATGTATGCAGTTTTGACATTTGTTATAGTGCATACATCAATACTATCATCACGATTTACATTTGACTGCAATATGAAATAGTTACTGATGTCTTTAGTATATTTTGTTTTGTGACATTTAGAGTGGTGCTGTCTGTGTTTTCAAAATAATTAATGAAACAACCACTTGGGCCAATTGCTTGATTAGTTTCAACTATAAATATAATTGACACAATTGTGATTTTTATTATCAGTGGCTGTATTTTATGTTGATATTACTTCATAGATGTAATATCTTTATTGCTTCGTAGTGTTCTATTAGTACATTCAGGATATACAAAAGTCGCTACCTTCGTTTGACAAGGTTCTATCTGGTCCAACCAAAATTTTAGAGGAAACGAGTTTGGAAATTCAAAATGCTATAATTTTGTTCATTATGAATATAATTTAACAAAATTTTAAACATTTCATTTTGTTTTTATGAAAAAAGTTTTTACTGTTGATTTTATATAAAATATGCCTAAATGCAGTTAGAACCTTGTCATAGACGAAATGAGCAAAAATTAAAGTGACAAGGGTGTAAGTGCAGATACAACTTTATCAAACTAACATGTTTATTTTTCTAAAATTACAAACATCAAACAAGGCTAACATAACTATGAGATATTTACAAAACAATAAACAGTAGTACTTTTAAAGTGTTGAGGTATCACAACTTAAATGTTTTGGTTCATGATTGTGTATAAAACAAGTTAAATTAGAAAAATTGTAAATAATTAGGCATACTTAGCCATATTATTGTTCTACACAAAATGTTCTTCTCTTAATAATACTAATTTTAGAGATCAAGTTTAGTATCACTCCTTATTAAACATCTTTTTGCATTCTACAACAATGCACGTTTAACTAGATTTTTAAAACGGCAGTGTAGTACTCACGGTCTTGCAATGGCATAAACTGAAAAGCAGCCTTTATGTCTTTTTTCTTTGCTTCTGAAATATCTATACACTGTTTTTGGATTTTCGGTTTTACTGCGAAAACATTAACTTCACTAGAAGAGCTTGAAGGTTGCTTGCTGGCTGATAAAGTCTGGTTCTTTCACTTTCTCTGGGGTGGTTCGCTAAACTTGATGTATTTTCAGTTTTCAGGCTCAAGTGGATCATGTGATGACTTTATGAAAATAGTATAGAGAGTTCTTGTAAACCTCAACCTTGAAACACTTGCAAATGGAACTTCTTTGTAATTCAAAAGCTTCGAAGTTTCTGTAAAATTCTTGAAGTCAGCAGGCTGCATTTTAATAATTCGGTACGGTTGGTGGCGACTTACTTGTTTTAATATTCTGACAAGTCCAATGGGAGAATAAGATTCGTGTTTTTTCATCTCTCTCTCTATCCAGCTGTGTGCAATGTCGACTTCCTGTACACAATATGAATGGCCAGGCAATGAATACTGCATTGTAACTGAGCTAACACTCGGGTTATCCCTTAAAAAGTCCAACACTGCATTTGACATAATGCTATTTCTATTTTGGGGCATACAAGAGTCAGACCAAGTTGTTAAATCACTGATATCATTTTCGTCCACCACTACATCGAGGATTCTTCTAACGGCAGAAGCAATGTCGTTTCCTGCACGACCTGACATAGTTTCAGGCCAAATGGCGCAGTACACTTGCTTCGTAACGGTATAGTAGGCTGTCAAGTTGTAGATGTTATGCTTTCTTAAGTAAAATAACGAACTTATATCAGCGTGGGGGACTGTAATGACGTTCTCAATATCAAACAATAAAACTGGCGTGTCATTATCCTTTTCTTTCTTCCTCACATCACGCATTGAATTTTTGCAAACTATATGCCAATCATATTCTTTCTGCAACGTTTCAGTAAGAGTTTCAGTTTTTCTTGCCACAATAAACTTTTCGCATTTATCGCACCTGTCACTCTTTGGACAGTGAAATCCCAGATTGAACTCTGTGGTAAAGATTTTGTAATAAAACGATTTTCTGACTAGAGTAATATTTTATGATGCACATTTTTGTACATAAAGATCGTACATTTTTGCAATCGAGAGATGAGCTTCTAAGTATTTCCTGTTTGTCTTAGCACTGCAGTAGTGGGACCCAACTGTGTGGAAAGATTTAATATGATCCCTTACTAAAGAGGGATCGCCTCTTGGTAGCCTACAGCTGTTTTCTGACCTTCCTCTTTTGTCCAAAGTCGGTGTATTTGTAACGACATTTTTGGTTTTGTGAGCGGTATAGATAGGTTTCTGGGAGATTGCTAGAGTTCCGAGGAAAAACAATTTACACACCTGAAATTTTTCTCCATTCAGAGTACAAAACAACATTTTGTAACAGAGAACAAAATTCTAGCATTTTGAATTTTCAAACTCGTTTCCTCTAAAATTTTGGTTGGACCAGATAGAACCTTGTCAAACCAAGGAAGCGAATTGTCTTCCATCATTTCCATGATTATTTCAAAAGTACTACCATAAATAGGTTAATATAACAAAACACTAACACAACAAAGTAGTAACAACAACAACATGTGGTCAGGAACAACATAACCTCTCACAGCAGCCTAGCAGTCACGTGGTAGTTAGCAGCCCAGCTGATTGCTATAGAGTGTCAGTGCGAGATACAACCTTGTCAAACTGCACTGAGTAAACCAAATTCCTTCAGTTAGAACCTTGTCAAATTAGCAGTCTGGTTATTTATTAACATATAAGAGTAAGAGTCAGTGCTTCATGTACATAAGAAAGAGGGGAATCAGAAGCAACAATAACCCCATTTTCGCAAAAAATGTCAGTTACAACCTTGTCAAACCAAGGTAGCGAAGTATCTATGAAATTATGCTACCAGTTTGCCTGTTTAATCTAGGCTATTGTGTGATGTGATAATTTCAGTTCATTTTAGGGAATAAAAAAAATTGAAAAGTGTTTGTTAATACTTTTTTTATGTACTCATATGAGGAAAGGTACAAAAAGATTAACTGACAGTTCAATAAAACGCGCCTTTAGAAATGTTTAGTGTTGTGAAATACTTGGAAGCATTCTGATATACACAGTGCAACGCCACACTCATGACATATCCATAGTTTGTCCCGAAGCCTCTGCTAGTCGACTTAGCCTTTATTTGCCCAAACGTTTTCGTTATTATTGGAATTATCATCACAATAGTGTTTTTCTTCATTCAAATAAATCTATGCTAAAAACAGAAAAGAAACTGAGGAAACAAGCCACTGCATTCACAAGTCACATATAAAACTACATGAAAATGTTTTACCATTCTCCGCTAGATTGCATATGCATTCATGTGATCAATTTTAACTCTCCAAATAACTCAGCAAATACTTCAGTGACATAGCAGATCTCGCAGAGCGACCAGGGTTACTGCTGTATGCAAAAGATTTGCTCTTGAGTAACGTGCAGGGTTACTAATAACAGAGTCAGATAATAGTGATCCAAAATAAATCCTTACAAAGACAAGTTTGTAGCAGTTCAATAGTCTTTTATGAAGCCATGTTTATTTAGAGAGATTTGATGGGTGACTCTTTATACATGTAACAATACTGTACTTTGGGTAATGGAAGAAGAGAAATAAGTGTAAAATTAGAAAGAGTTTGCTGATATTTTTGGATTAATTTTTGATTCCACAATACATACACAGCTACACCACATAATGCAACACATCACAACAAATAAATGAAGACAGCAGAAAGTTGTATCATGGCATGTTGTGACAGTTCAGCACAGTGGCACAGCCTTCAACCTTACTTTTTATTCCTTTCTTTTGTTCTCGATCTCAAGATACTTGTACTTGTCAGGATTTTATTGGATGGGGTTTCTTTAATGTTTATAATTTAATTACGTTTTAAGTATTTATTTTTTAGGTGTTGGTAGCCAAATTAGCTTGACTTCAACAGAGGTTGACTTATTTATCGGTTCTTTACTGCATGGTTTCCATTGTAAACACACAGGTTGATGAATAATGCTTCTTGCAAAGCTAGAGCGTAGCAATGAGTTTTCATCAAAGTATTTGTATGAATGCCAGAAATAATTTAAACTGTGTTTCCAATCAATGTGAAAATTGCCAGAGATGTCTTATTTGTCTAGGTTGACCCCTGAATTAGGATTAGCATTATCAGTTTATCAATAAAATTAAACCTAACATCTTTAGTTTATAAGTCAGTCCACCTTTTCTTTGAAATAACATTGTTTATCATTAAATATTTATCCTCAATCAATTTAATACATACAGACAGTATTTAAGGCGAAGTGTGCCAATTGGAAGTGTCGTGTAAAGATTGCAATAAAATTAAAAACTAAAGATCCTACCCGGAGAACCAAACAATATTATGTGAGAGAATGAGAGACAAACAATGTCCTATGAGAGAAAAGAAATAAAATGAGTCAATCAGTTATTTTAGAATTATTATTTTTTTAAACATTCGGAAGACCAAATAAAAATATTATTAAATGTAATTAAAACTAAACAGGAAGCTTAAATTATGATTTAGTGCCTCATCTAAATATGAACCAAGGAGGTAACCAGATATTTGAGCTGTGAATATTGGGTTTACAGTCAAAGATTTAGCAAAAAGTCTAATACTCTAACCAAAGGAGAAGAATTACGTATGAGTAATTTCCCATTTTTTCATGTTTCAGTGATCTGGATTCTCTAATAAAAAGATTAAATAGTATAGAATATGGGCTTGCATCAGGCATCATTACAAGAGACATCAACAGGGCTTTGAACTTTGCTGAGAAAATTGAAGCTGGCACAGTGTTCATCAATACTTACAACAAAACTGATGTTGCTGCTCCTTTCGGTGGCTTCAAGCAGTCTGGCTTTGGAAAGGATCTAGGTAATTATTTTAAATTATTAGTTCAACTTTAAAATCAATGTTTTTAAGATTCATTGCTTTCACAACAACCGTTTAGTTTTTCATAAGGACTATAAGTTTTTTATTTTGAAAAGCAGTCAGAAAGGCAGAGCCCTAATTTATTACTTTTTATCATTTTTGTGTTGTACTGCAAATTTATTTGTTCCAAATTGAGATTCCATGGATTAAAGTGTTTGTGAAACTGATAGACCAGAAGTCTAAGTTAAAATTTGTTTAATACAAATTATTTATTGATGATGTAAAATTATAACTATAGCACTAATGATTATAGATGTCTAGTTTTAAGAAAAAGCAAGCTTAAAGGAAATTTTATAACATATTAATATCACACGTTTTGTACAGGGGAAGAGGCACTGAATGAATATACCAAAGTGAAGTGCATCACTGTAGAGTACTGAGGACTATGCCCAACATTATGACTATTTTATCCCCCAACATTATGACTATTTTATCCTAATTTATTTTTTTGTTGTACTTACTGTCATATTTCATAGGCAAATATGAAATTTAAGCAAATTATAAATGTTTAACTTGGTGAATAATGAAAATTACTGAAAACAAGCAGTAGAGAGAGAGGTGATTTGGAAAGTAATTTAGAGCCAGTTTATGCTTCCAACCACCAGCTTAAAAATTAGGGGTTGTTGCTTAATCTAAATTTGGGTAAAATCACATCTTAATTTCTGTTTATTCAATCTAATTCTCAAAATATGAGAACCGTACAATGGATAAATATATTGACTGAATGGGCTAAACTTTCAAATACAAAATTACATCATATATGCCAGTTTATACTGGTATTATGAATGTATCTCAACAATTTTGATTTTCTCAATTGTAATATAATCCTAAATGAACAATAAGGAATCTTTTTATTTCTCAATAGTTTTTATTTTACAGTTAGTTACTGACCCCCACAAACAAGTATTTTAGTTCAGTTGTGTTTTATTGTAACAAGGTACTTTTTATATTTTCTCATATATAACCATGCTCACAAGGATCAAGTGTTAAGTAATGATACAAGACTTCACAAAAATACATTAAATCAATAGCAAAATTACTGTATTGTAGTATAGTAGTATAGTTATTGTTTATCACTAACTTATGAGGGTTATATCAATAATGTTCAGTTTGTGTGTTAAGTTTTCAGCTTTGTCCATTGACATAAACTTTAGATATTGCTTGTATGCCTGTAAAATTTTTCAAATTTGAAACTTATAAAATATATTTAAAATCAGTTTATTATATTTTAAACATTGTGAGTGAGGTGAATATGTGTGTAGTTAAAACGTTCTATTGATATAGCATAATTTTGTTGAGATAAAATTCTCTTGAAACCCTAATAATGTAATATCCTAGCATTTGCTCTGATTTACAAGTTGTGTGGGTGGTGCTTTTATTTGCTGAAATGCCTCCAAGTCTGTAAGGGGCCTCTCACCACTTTGCTACCCAGTAAAACCTCTTTACTTGGCTATCCAAACTGTGGGGAGGAGGGAGTATCTCCATGTAAACAGTCAATACTGCAGTCAAAATTGCTAGAGGTTAAAAACCTCATAAATAAAACCTAGCCATAAAAATTATATGAGGATCATTTTTAAAGCAAGAACTGATTGCGCATTGTGCAGCCACTCTTTGCCAGTCCCCCACTACAACACCATTATGTTTCATGTCTCTAACAGTGTTAGTTGTGTGGTTATACTGCTTTGTTCGTCGCTATGTTTATAATTAATCTCACCGTGTGTAATTGTGAAGAATAAGAATAACTTATAAGAATTGTATTAGAATAAAAAAACATGCTCAGTTTTTAAATGCAAAAAATGTTGTGTTGCTGAAATTCACCGGCAACTTGTTGTAATTTATGGCGAGGATGTAATGTAACGATGGAAATGTGCGAAAATGGTGCTTTTTAATGAAAGAAAGACAAATGTTCATGATGAAGAACAATCTGGACAGCCTACTGTCATGAATGAAGACTTGTTGAAAAAAATATGATGAGGAAATGACATGACACAGAACAGGTACTTCACTATTAACGAACTTCATCAGAAATTTTCACAAGTTTCAAGGTCTGTAATTTATAATATTGTTACTGATAAACTTCGCTACAAAAAAAAGGTGTGCAAGATGGGTGCCAAAAATGTTAACAGAAAAACATAAAGCAAAGCGTATGGCACATTCTTTGCCCGCTTTGGAGCATTATCACTAGGATTGTGAAGGAAACAGGATTTTTCCGGACATTTGCCATTGTGCAGTGAAACAAGAAATCAGTAACACCATGTTTCGAGATCTGCAATCTGATCTCTTCTAACAAAGATAACCTTCAACAATAACAAAGATAACAAAAAAATAACCTTCAAACAAAGAAAGCATCACAAGGATGATGATGAGTTCTTAATCACATTGTGACTGGAGATGAATCGTGGGTTGCATACTACACTCCAGAGACTAAAAGTCAATCCAGTGAGTGGTATTACTTAAACTCTCAGACGAAGTCACGGAAATTCGACAAAGAACCTTCGATAAGGAAAATCGTAGCCACAGTTTTTTGGGACCGGAAAGGCATACTTTTGATAGACTTTTTGCTACAAGGAATGACAATAAATGCAGAAAGATGATATGAAACATTACTGAAGGTATGCTGTTTAAAACTGCCGACAAGCCCTGCTCTCTAGCAGCGTTGTAAGAACCGTCACAGTAAGAACAGATACACAGCTGGACAATTTTCGTTGGGAATTACTGGATCATCCACCATAGAGCCCTGATTTAGCACCATTTGACTTTTTTCCAAAACCCAAGGACTTTCTTGGTGTGAAGTGCTTAGAAAGTGATGAAATGTTAAAAGAAATAGTTACCAATTGGTTTAACAGTCAGGCGGCAGAGTTCTTTGATTATGCGATCCAAAAGCTGGTTCCATGGCTTTAAAAATGTTTTAATGTTCATGGTGACTATGTAGAGAAGTGAATAAATGTTCATAATTTAGTTTTGAAACAATTTAAATTCAAACATACAGTTTCCCTTGATCCATTACAAATCAGTTCTTACTTAAAAAATGACCTCTCATACAACACAAAATACCTAAAAAGTATTGAAGTATAAAACATTACAGATATTTTCGTATTGTTGTGGCAAAATAAATGTTATATGAATTTGATGAATATAACAAGTATTGTGATAAAAAACATTCCACATTTTCAAGTCTTTCAAGTGTCCCGGTAATTTTAATGAACAATAACTATATCAAAGACACTTCTTTAATTTTAAATTTGTATCTTTCTGTAATCTATGTGATATGGTTGTGTGGCAAGATCACCAGCTAACAGACCTATATACCAGTGCCTAGTAGCTTTTATGTATTTAAGTTAGTGAATTTACTATAATATTTGATTTACATGTGGGGTTTTTAATATAAGTTTTTTATATTATTTACATATATTACTGTAACACATGAATTCATAATATTCCTTGAATGCCAGTGACAATGTATCAGACAGCCAGTTCAGTCCTGTCATTGGGATCAAGTACTTTCTTTGATTGATTACACAAGTAAAGTCTGAAGCTGTTGAGGCAGACAGTGTGATATAATTGTATGGAAAAGAATTAATAATTATTTATGGTACCAGTATAGGTATTTTTGATTTATTATTTACTATATTAATCATTCCAAAAGACTATTTGTGTAGTTTTATATATTTAATATAATTAAATTAAGTTTTTATATGAATGTGGAATCAGTATGCTTTGTTGCTGTTATTTATGTTAGTTATATAACTTTCTAAGTATTTCAAAGGTTTATTGCTTAATGTTTTATAAATAATTAATGTTTGCTTAATTTATGTTCACAAAGGTAACTTTATAAACTGCCTATCTTCATGTATTCTGAACCAAACAAAATTGATTACTTATCTTTTTTTTAGAAAACATCGTAATGGTTTTAATTAACTAGATTGTCTTTCAGTTCCCATTTTTTTCTTTCTGAAATATAGTTTTAATCTCTTGTAATTTTTAATTTTCATTGTTCACCGGCTGAGCACAAAAATCTTACACACATGTTGTCATAACAAATAAATATTTACAATATAATTACTTCTCATTAAAATGCTGGTAAACTAGTTGTTGTACACAATGAGGACATCTGTGGTGTACATTGTTGTACACCTTTTAAAACGTTAACGAAAAAGGTCACCAAATTTGTAAATTTTATATGCATTTCTGTTGTTTTATTACTCAAAGTATTTGAGAAGTTTGTATGTAGTTATGTTTACCAGTCTGCTACATTCATAATATCTAAACAAACACAGGTTATATTAAAATATACCAGCCGGTTCTGAATATAAACTCGATTGAATGACACCAGTCTAAATTTTTAATTAAATCCGATAACAATGTCTTCCTAACTTAATTTTAATAACTTTTAATAAATCTCTGTAAACTTTGACTAAAACTGTCACAAAGTAAAAGAAGATTTCGCCAATTTCTAAAATGTTTTTTTTCAGTAGTAAATAGAGATTATTTAGTCTATGCTTAAATCCGTTCCTCACTATACTAACGTTTAGCAACTTGAATCAGTGTAGTACGCATGGTAGCATCATAGTACATTTCTTGTAAAAAGAGATTTATTTATAAAAAATGACTGTATTTAGTAATTATAATACTATACAAAAGCACCAAATTTATTTCTATATGACATACAGTAATGAAGTAGTTAAGGTTTATTGAGTGCTATCCTTCATTAAAATACACTAATCAAGTTGTAAATTTTGATTAACTGTTGATTAATAGCTGATTACTACTTTTGATACCTGAAATTATCTTATTGATCAAAGATGCCATGACTAACACCATGATACCAATTGTTTTTTTTAACTTTTTTGTTTGTGGGATTTTCTGCTATCTTGTTAGCTTGTTATGTAATTTCTTTAGAAGCAGTAAATGTTGTTTTGCGGAACTGTTATTTACATTATGTTTTATTTATCAACGTAATGTAACCAAATACTACCTATTGAACATAAAATTAAGTGTTTACATGATTTTATTATTATATATTTTCTTACTTTAAATTAGATGTTTTACTACATACAATTAACCTTACATAATATAACTAGTAATACATAATAGTTACATAAGTAACTTTCTGTTGTTAAGTGTTGTAAAAAGCTTAAATTCAGTTAATGAAAATTTAATTGATGTTATTTGGTAAATCAACTTGTTTAAACCAACAAAAACATACAATAATCAAATAATGTAAAAAAACTTATTCTATGACATATCTGTTTATAACAGTAATGATGCTGCTTCAGGTTCTAGTGGACTGTAATCTTATTACCCCATTTGTACTTGTCTTTATTCTATTATATATATATATATATATATATATATATATATATATATATATATATATATATAAAATATGTCAAAAAGGTTATATGTATGGCCATTATAACTTACTTAGGTCTTACTATTTTTTGTGCCGTATTTGATTATGCCTTGTTTCCACGATTAAGAAAACATATACACATACACAGATCTTAGAAGCCTAATTTTTTCAAAAGACAACTAAGATGGGTTTAATAACAGTCTTTAAATTTGTAGTAATAGTTGGATAGTAACTTTGTCTTTGATATCTGCATTACAGTATTGACCAACCAATGCATACTTAATATTTGCTAAAATGTACACTTTAAAGTATAGTTTTACTAAACTATTAATTTTGTTATCTGGATATTTTCTTACTCTGTGCTTAACAGTGGTTACAGAAAAGGTCGAAATAAGAAGTGTTGCTTTCAAGCGTATTTTATGCTGTCAAGACTATAAATGTAAACAAATTGAAAATAGTGGTTAAAATTAATTAAACATAAATGGTTGTGCTATCATAAAGCAATGTTTACACAGAACAGTTGATTACATTTAACAGACTCTTTCAATTAAGATGTGTTTGCTGTAATGGCACTTTAGAGACCAATGGGGCATAGTCCAGAGGGATTTTTGAAATAAGAATAGGCCTTTATGATAACAAAGGATACTAAGGAATGCCTATTTAAAATTTCAGTATAATTGATCCAGTTGTATGTAATTTAGTTGATTTCTTCATAACATAACTTAAGTGATGCTACCTGTAAATAAGTTTCCATTTTAATACCGGTGATTTATATTTTTCTGTTATTGTATAGATTATGTCTAGAAGTAACAGAAATGTATTTAAAAACTAGTTATATAAAATGTTTTTTTCAAATCCAAAAATACAACAAATGAAACCCTACAGTTATCAAGCAACAGGAAACATAAAGTATAATGAAATAAAGAATTTATTGTTACTACATAGTTATTGAATGAAATATCATTGTGCTCCACTTTGGCTATGGCAGAAGGTGAAATAAAATGCCCTTTTCTAACCTTGAAAATAGGTAATTTATTGAGTAATAAAATTAAAAATAACATGTGTCATAATTCAAAAGTTTTCAATTAAAAAATGTGTTTTGGTCACAGATTAGGTCTGTGATAGTATGAATGGTGCTATGCTAATGCGTTATTGAGTAGTAATTAACCCACATTATCCTACTTATATAGAACACCTTGGTGTGGTGTATAATCCATCTTCATGGCAGATGAGAGTTAAACATACCTGACAAATAATGGTGACATGTAATAAAGTAATTTATGGACATTCTGTACATAACATGCACATCTAGTAATGATGAAAACACCCAAGGACTAAACTTCAGTAAATAAGGAGAACAAAGCGGAAAGTAACATTTACAGTCACTGCAAATCAAAGTAGTCTTGGTTGTCCGTTCAAAGTAAAAGTGCATTTTTGTTCAGTGTTTGTTTTTAAAGATGTAAGGATTGAGAAGGAAACAGGATTTTTGTGGCCATTGTTCAGTGATACAAAAAATCAGTAACACTACATTAGCCAACCACTAAGCCAACCAAATCCTGTTTCTTTTCATTTATTAATAGCAACCATTTGGTCTACGAAATCCAGGTTTCTTAGGTAATTTAGGCTAAAAAGGAATTTAAGTTATATAGATAAGAAAAGGAAATTACTGCTATTAATTTGCCACTTTTAAACAGAATGCTTTGAAGTTATGTTTTTATTAAGAAATTTTAAAACCTTAACTTTCATTTTATAGAAATGTTAAGATTAAGAGATTTGATGAGGTATTGAGGAATATTGCATACCTGTATCTTACATTATACTCCTACATATCTTGCAATGTATTCTGTAAATTTATTTGACAGATAACAGTATAAACCTGTGTTATGCTTGTTAGTAGCTAGAATTTGTTGTACTACTACAGAAATATCTATTTTATTTGTATTTATTGTTTTTCACAAGACAATAACTTTTGTGGTGATGTTATCCATGACATTTATTGAACTATATGCCTTGCCTTTTTATAACTTTTTTTATAAAATAAACACATTTTACAAGTTACATTGGTTATTTTTATCTATTTTTTTCCCTCTTCTCTTATCTGCTGTGACTCATATATTAAGTTGTACAATCATGACCTATCTGACATGGTTACAAATAAGAAAATTTAAGAATAATGGGATAACCCATTATTTAATTAAGTGTGTGTTGTTTCAAATCCACAGTTGTTGAAACTAAAAGTAGAATAATAACAAATAGCACTGTAGGACATTCTTGTACAAGCGTTATTCAGAAAGTAATGTACTATTTCTTATAAAAACTACGATATCACACATTTTTCAAATCACCTTTTAAAATTTTACTCATCACACCTTTCTTTATTTTTCTATATAGTTCCCATTTTTTTTTAAACATTTAACATACAATTGTACATGCTTTTGTTGCTTAAGTCGTGGGGTCTGCAGCCTCTGAGGATAATCAGTCTTAACTGCTTCTTTCATTTTGGTATTTTGTGACGAGTATGTTTTTTAGACAATGTTCAATAATACAAGAAAATCAGTAACACTACGCAATGTTACTGGCTTTTTAAATAAATTTTTTCTCTTGGCACCACAAGATATCAACATTTATTTAACAAACAATACAAAAGTCCCACTGTTGGTGATCGGAAAGTCATCAAGCTCCTTTTAATAACGGTGACAGAATCATTTTGTGTTTATGTAATCTACTTTCCAATTTCCCAAGTCCCTCATGAGCAATTTTTAGTTTTGATCAATGATTTTCATGGTAAATATTTTGTTACAGTTGAGAGATCTTGACTGTTCCGTTTCAGTTTGTTATTTTCTCTAGCAAAGCTTTCCCTGCTTCAAGAGCCACTGTAAAGGAGGTTTATAAGTTGTCAACTTGTGCAAATGTTTTATTTTATTAGAACATCTATAGCTTTTTGCATCTGATCAAATATAAAAGATTTTTTTAATAATAATGTTCTTCAATATGATCAAATACAGAAGGAATCAATTCTTCTTTCTCTTCTGTTGTCTCCAGTTATGGTTTCTTGGGTTTTATATAGACTAATTCTGCCTGGTTCAGTGCAGAATTATTAAAGTTCTTATTTCTGAAATAATTTGTTATTAAATGCCCATATTTGTTTATGTTTTCACAGTAGGTAACCAGTTTTTTCATTCGTAAGTATAGTTATAGTGACAGCTTAAAAAAGAAATTTTTATTCATAATGTTTGTTTTTATTTTAAACACTTAATACTGTGCAGGACAATGATGAATTCCTTTTAATTTTGTAACGCTATGTTACCAATATAAAAAGTAATGTTTTGTTGTTTTACTAAAATATTGTCTTGAGAAATTAAAACTATAATATTTTGAATATAGGTTTGATCGATTCTTCTGGCCTTATATATATATAAAGTGAGTGATCTAAAATAAAGATACATTTTATGGCAGGCTGATGTTTTACTGGTTATGTTTTACAATTAAATCCAAGAACTTCATGTAAAACATATTAACTATAACAGGACTATACATCTACAAGACTCTCAATTGGATTCATTGCATTAAATACTTTACCAGAAAGTAAAAAATTTCAGCATGATTACAATACGAGGAACAGTAATAAATATAGGTTACCAAATCACCGTCTTAATTTATTTGCAAGGAGTCCTCAGTCCTTGGGGTTGAAGTTGTACAATGTTATACCAAGTTACGAGGCCTATTTAGAAAGTAACAGACGTTTTTGAGGACGTGCAGCAGAGGATAGGGCTATAACTGCTATCTTGGTGTTAAAACACTCTGGTGTTCAGTACGCATCGAACTGTAGTAGCACGTGGTCTGTATCTCTTTTACTTTTCTTACTGTGATTAATTAAAATTTGTGCTGTCACTTGAAATTGAAAATCCCACCACTTGTGAAGTGCGTTCATTGATAAGGTTTTTGTTGGCAATAAACAAATTTAAATCTATTGCCCACTGTGTGAAGTTTATGGAAATGGAGTAAAGAGTGAAAGCAGATTAAGGCAGTGGTGTATTGACTTTAAAAATGGCCGCTCCAATTTCCATGACGATAGTTGTAGCGGTCGGTGTAGCCTAGTGACTGAAGATTTGATGTTGAAAATCAATGACAAAGTTCATGAAAATCGCTGTTTCACAATGACTGAACTGAAGTTTACTTCATGAAATTGTTGTTGGGAAGCTTGGATACCACAAATTTTGTGCCAGGTTCAAAAATCCTTACGGAAGATCACAAAAAACTGCACTTGCTGCATCGTTAACTTTCTTGATGAATATTACAAACATGGTAACGAACTTCTCGATTGTATTGTTGCTGGTAATGAAACAAAAATGTAGTCTATGGAATGGAGGCACACACATTCTCCAAAAAAACCAAGGAAATGTCTCCAAACTCTATCAGCGAGAAATATTATGGCAACTGTTTTTTGGGATACCAAGGGTGTGATTCTGGTTGATTTCCTTGAACGAGAACCGACAATCAACACAGAGAGTTACAGTAAAACATTGCAGAAGCTACGGCGAGCGATACAAAACAAGCGTAGGGGATAACTGAGCATGAATATTTGGTTTATCCATGACAATGCACGTCCCCATACAGTCATTAGTACAAGACAAGTCCTAGATGATTTGATTGGGAAGTGTTTGATCATCTGCCTTGTAGCCCAGATCTGGCACTAAGCGACTACCACCTCTTTCCAGTGATGACAATGAAGACCTGACTCGCAATGCAGGGCTTCGATAGTGACACTGAACTTCACGCTGGCATTAATCTCATTAATGGTTAAGATCTCAGGCATCAGATTTCTACAATCGAAAAATTTGTGTCACGTTATGATAAATGTCTCAATTTGAACAGGGATTACATTGCAAAATAGCCCAAGAGTGTAGCTTTAAAATGTATATAATAAAATGTTCCTATTTCAGTTGGTTAATTTTTTATTTCAAAATGTCTGTTACTTTCTGGATAACCCTTGTATTATAAAAGTTTAAATGAAAATCAATTCAAGGAAGAGTTGAAGACGTTATTGATTTATAATCCTTTTTATTATGTACAAGAATTTGTTAATTTTAATTTTGACTGATTAAAAAAAACATCATTGTAGTAATATACTAAAAGGAAGTTGGTTAAAAATACCTGTAAGCTAGTGGTCTGTATTGTTAAGTTTTTGTATTTTAGGATAGTTATAGTATTAGTTTTACGTTTATAACAAATCACCTGTCCAAAATGTGTTCACATTGCTTTTGGATGTAATGTGCCAATAAAGCATGTCTTATGACTGCAGTTTCTTCAATGATGTGAAATTTAATGCAAACTCGGTCGATGTGTCTGACAGGTACACTTAGGTTAAGAATATTGTGGTATCTGGTGTCAGGTCACTCATTCTCAGCTGTGCCACACTCAGGAGATGTAACAACTACTTCTAGAATTATTAGAAAATGTACTAATGATCTCTTTTGAAAAACTATACATTTGAAAATGTAAATTGATGGAAGTGTTAACGGTTTTTTTTACAAAAATTTGCTTACGAGAAACTAGGTTTCAGGTCGAACATTGCTGTTACTATCTGCTGAAGCATTATTCATAAATCTTGAGTATGAATATGCATAGGCATTGTAGGCTGTTATGAATTATTATAGATGGCTGAATCTGTAATACTTTGATAGTAAACCAGGCGGAGCTAAGTCTAATATAATGATTCCTTTATTTTAGATTTTAATAAGTTACTATATCTTAAAATTTCACCAATAACACACATCATGTCTTCACAGTTTAGTTTGATACTAAAGCTATGTACAAATGAAAAATGTATTGGTTGGCTTTTATTTTTATTTAATAAGAGTCCATTCATTATAAGCAAAATCCAAGATTCTAACATCATCGGTAATAGACAAACGTTGAGCTCCTTGATGTTTTTGTTTGAGATTCTGACATTAGAGTAGTGTCATCAACAGTTTTGTTTTCAAAACAGTGAAGTCATGAGAAACGTTCCAAGATGAAGCCTTGGGGTACTTCAGCTACTATCACACCCCATGCATATGTAGGTACTACTCTAAGTTATTTATAAATACAACTCTTTACTTCATATTGTATAGTATGGCCAACCAGTTCCATGCACTGTCCTACACTCCTTAAAAGTGCACTTTTTCTAATATGAAGTTTGTAGTGAAAGCTTTTGACAAGTCACAAAAAACTGCCTAGACTTACTGTCAAAAAGCTAAAGAACCATTTCTGTGAAATAAAATACAGCTAATGTAGAAGACTTCACATATCCAAAGATATTAAAGCTAAACAAGAAACATATTTTTTTAAATAACTGGAACGAAGAATGATGGGTCAGTAATTAGATACATTCTTTCTTTTTATACAGAGCTTTTGTATTGGCAAACTCAACCCTCAAAAGCTATTGTGGCACTGAGTGATATACTTTAACCATTTCAAAGTGCTACTGGGCAATGTTTTTTTTTGTCATGTTAAGACAAATGGTTTATTCATATTTTTCTCTATGCACTGACAAAACTGGAAGTGCTAATTTGGAAGATTTTTATTAGTAAAATTTAATTCATTCAGTCTGCTGTTAATCAATTATGCATTGCCTATTTTACCCCCAAATTACAATAGTCCGAACTAACCCCTGGATGTAATCGTGTTGTTCACCCTTGTTGCTGCAGTAGCTTAGAACACTTAGTGAGGCCGGAAGGGAGAAGCAGAATGAAGAGAGGAACGCAGAGACTAAAATCTGACTCTCAAGTTTATAGAACCAATGTAAATATTTATATAAAACTTGTTCATTCTTAAAAATGTGTTTTATATTGCAACTGAAATTTAGCTTTTGTGTGCCCTGGTATAACCAATTGTTGATGTTTATTATGAAGAATATTTATTGTCCAAGGACTTATGATATACCAAACATTATTTGTGAATTATGGCCGATGGAACAAAATTATTGTTTTAAAATGTGCTTTGTAGTTTTTTTCAAAAAGTTTTAGTGCAACAATTATTATATCCAGAATAAAATATGAAACAATTTGTATATTTTGTAATTTTCATTACTACATTTTGAGAAAAATGTATTCCTCAACAATTATTAGACAAAGAGACGGTCCTGCCAGACAACAAAACCATCTGCCTAAACACAAAATGTTCTGTATTTTAGTTTTTCTTTGCCTTAGAGGATTTTTTAAGAGAAAACAATAAATAATAAATGATATTTTAATGCAATGTTGTATTTAAAACATAATTAAAAAATAACCATGCCATATAGTTGAAGATGGCCCTGCACTTTACAGTGATATAGTTTAGTCCTTGATGGATTAATATAGTTGAGAAAAACTCCAACTGGCTGTTACAACAAAATTTGGAATCTCATCCCATCCCAATGAGTATGTATTTTAAGATTTGTAATAGTTTGAAGGTACTTACACGAAAAACAAAATAAACATATCAAAATGATTTAAAAAGGTTGATGATTCCACAGACTTAAGTAATCTAAAACATTGACGGCAAACTCAGGGTTCATTATTTCAATTAGTCGTGGTTCTAATTCCACGTCTTCCATCAGAGCAACCAGTCGTGCTGGGACATTTAGGGCTGTCTTTTAAGGCCGGGCCACACATGCCTGACACGTGAGTTGGCCGTCATACGGTGAAAGAATTGCAGCGCAGTATTCAACCTGCAAGTTCAGACATGTCCGCACCGACACCAGACTGTCGTGGCCGCACCGTCACCGATATGTGGAGTTTGAATTTTGACGGGCACGGTGCAGTCTACGAGCGGCATCAGTCATGGATATAGAACACTTATCAAAGAAGTAAGTAAGTTTCCTGTTATTTATTTATCCTATTATTTAGTTATGATCAATCAAGTGAAAAATATCGGAATGCAGAGTATAATGAGAACGTGTGGAAGAAAATTACGGAAAATGAGGAGTTGAAAAAGCATAAATTTGAACAGATTTTTGAAATATAATTCTATGTTGGTTACTGTTGCATTCTTCTTTTTAAAACTATTTAAGTAGTCTAAACGTTCTATTTTATTGAATTATTTAGTATAGCCTAACTTTACATCCTGCGTTCGCGTACAAAACCATATTTATTGATAAAAGTATTAATATTTTTACATTTAGAGTAAACTAGTCATATTTTCTTATTGTGCTAAAATTACAACAAATTAAAAAAAAAACTAACTAGTAGTTGTAGTGATTTTAAACAACTAAATTTGAATTATGTAAAAACTATAAAAAGTTTTCATTAATTAAGAAATAACAAGGATATACTTATTTGCGCAAAATTCTAATTATCTTGGATGTATTGAAATTACTTGATAAATTTATTCTGGTATTTTGTATGGATCATATTTAGAATATTTATATGACATTTTTATTTTTTATTCTGTTCACTACAATAAAGTTAAAATAAAAATATTTTATTTACAATAAGTTTTTCATGCAAGAAAAAACTGTAGCATTGCAATGTTTCATTCACCACAGCGATTAATAAAAATTACAACAATAAAATTAACATTCTTCATCTCAAGCAATACTTAATCTTCTGAATATTTTTTTAAGTATCTGTCACTTATAAATGCAAAAAAAATATGGTCTTGTCTAAACAGTAAGATTGTTGCGCTCGGACTACGTACGGACATGTGTGGCCTCACGGTAACCGAGCCGAGCCCGCACTGACACTTGGCTGACTCACGTGTCGGACACGGTGCGGTTATGTGTATCCCGACCTTTATGCTCACAGGATGTTCTTATGCAAAGGTTATCCACAATGCTGTGGGCTGCTGTCAGATATATTTCATGGTCTAATGAAAATGCTTCTTTAAAACAGAACTTATATTGGGTTAATTATTTTAATTTGTGTTGATATCAAAACTAATACAGAAGCTTAAGAACTCCATTACTAAATCTTGGAGGCATTGCAGAAAGTGTTACATTAATTTTCCGTTCCTTCTAAACAGACAGTTGGGTTTAAGTTTAATATTTCGTACGTCAGATAATTTTTTAAAAGATATCTCAAGCATTTTATGACGTGAAAGACCAGTTTTATGTGCAATTATTTAATATCTGTGAGATATACATTTATAAGCATGTTGTCCAAACAAGAAGATGAGGTCTCTCTTCCCCTTGTATATTTTTCTAACAATACAATTTCAATAACATTACAATATATATGCTTTAGTCAATAATTTTTGTCCAATAGTATAATTAATAGATGCTAAGAAACCTAACCAAATATTATTTATCAGTATCCAATTCATTATTGCAGCTTTCTTAAATAAATGATGAAGCTTGATAAATCAGCTTACGTCAGTAAACCTCTCATAGTATCCAGTTAAATAATACCTCAGACATATTTTCGTTATTGAGGCTATGCAATATGATGAAGGAGAAAAATAAAACAAGATTTTACACAACATAACTGAATTTATTACATGTGTGTAAGTTAGTGTAGGGCGCTATGCAGTGCATTGATCATAAGATAACAATTCAAACATGATGAAGCATGTCCTCGGTCCATTTCGAATTTCATCTTTAATAGTAAAACTTCTTACATATGACAACAAATCCAGAATTTTGTTGTGAATAATTAACTCTATAATACTAATTTTTGTGAAATTTAAGTGCTATTTGAAACTCTAGTTTTGAATACAGTGCAAGACAAAAGATAAAATTATTTAAGTTTATTAAAAATATCTCAACATTATAAATATATGGTGGTTTATTTTCAAATAACATTAATCAAATAATAATAATAAAAAACAACTGTAGCTTTGAAAGTAAAAGGAACATAATTAAAAATATGAAATGGACTGAAAACCATGAATACAGGAGAAAGCAAGATGATCTTACAATATAGTATTTCATCTTGAATGTAAAAATGATTACAAGACTGTTAAAAGGACTGAGTCAGCAGGCAGACTAAGGCACTTTTAACAATCATATAACAAATGATAATAAATAAATGGCAAGGTAGTCAAGATCAACACATGGGGAATAATAATATGGTTACGAAAAACCTGCAACTTCTGTTAGTTGAAACCAACTAAGACTAAGAAATAAATAATAAAAATTACAGTAGTAATAATTCAATTTGTTTTTATGTAATAATACCCGTTATTAACTGTTTAACTGCAAGTTTGTAAGTTGATTAAACATAAAGAGTGAACAGTAATCCCAGTATGACTTGATTACTTGATGAAATTGCCAGCAAAATATTAAAGTCATATTTCAGAAACAGCTGAATACTTATGTGTTCACTACTACTGTAAGTATATAATTACATTTAGCTCCCTATTGTATGGTAAAATACTGAATTAAGTGAAGAAATTTGTAAATACATATGATTTTACCTATAAATAATATAATTTGTTCATTCTATATATCTGAAAAATAAATAACGAATTTTATTACTAAATATCTAAAGCTCAATGTTACAAAATTAACATTTAATAACACCATGGTAACTTAGAATAAATGACTAAAGAAAATGATCACATTTTGTCAATCTACAGTTAATTAAGTTAAAAAGTAAGTATCTACTTTTCTCAGGCACGAGTCATTTACCTATACTGTAAGGTAATTTATTATAATAAAATACATGTTTTTTACTACAATGTACTTCTTTAAGGACGGTATAAAATTATGTATGAGTTTAAGATAACAATACAGCTAAAAATGCTGCAGTCATCCAAAATTATGCCAGTATTTTATATATCATATTACAAGGCTGGAAACTGAAATAATAGTTAAAAGTACAATACTATTTAAGTATAAGATACACAAAATACAAACAACTTAATATATTAAAACATACTAAAAACATTACTGAATATTTAACCATATAAATGAAACCAAATATGTTAACAGATTTGTACAATGAATAAACAATTAAAATATATTTCACACAATTTAAATGCACAAAATGAAAGTAATTAATATACAAACAGTCAAACGCACATGAAATAAAATAAAACTGGTATACATCTGACATTTTGTGGTTTGTACTTTGAAATTGTTTGGTAGTGCAGTCAGATTTTGTCAAATAAATAAAAATCTATAAATAATAACAAGAATATATAAAACAAGGTAACATATAGTTTCTGTAAAGTTAAACAATTATATAAGATTACAATATTCCTGCTCTGAAGTACAGATCTTGGAAAATCACTTAATTGCTATAAGTACATTATAGTAAGCTTGTTTCACTTGACAGATTGGTAGTGTGTTTTTAGACAAAACAGCAAGGTTTAATCTTATTCTACTGAAAGCTATAATACACTGAGTGTTAATGTAATAGATAGGTATATATGGATTCACTATTGGAGTATGACTATTGTAATAGATCCATTAGTTCTACAACATCCCTTTTGTAAGCCTACAGGTTTCAGGCACCAGTCCAATCAGTTTATGGGACTTTCTAATTCACTTTAGGCCTACAACAAATTATTCACATAATAATGAGCCCATTCTGTTATCACAAATAACATGTCTTTGAGTATCTCAAGAAAATACAGGCACTGGGATCCTGGGTTTAAAGGGCACTTGATTTTATGAGCCCTGAGCAAAGGGATTTCCCTGATTCTTTCAATAAATAAAATTATATTTACAGTAATTTAGTAAAATATTCAGACAATACTGGTTGAATACTAAATCTTGTTTCCAGCCTTGTAAACAAATCTTACAGAGATCCGAGTTTGACATTATTATGCAAGTGTGCACCTAAATATTAATCTGGTAAAAATGTAAATAAATAAAACAGCACTAAATTTAAGATGTTTACGTCTACGATTTTCCAAATACGTATTTTTAAACGATAATGCTCTTTTTCTAATTATTAAAACTAAAAACAAAATAATTAATTATTTTATGCTTTCCTACTTACATAAATCAACAGGATGAAAAGACCTCTAGGCCAGAAAAGGTACCCAGAAAAACTACACTTTACAAATCATAACCTTCATAGTGCTCAACTAAACGAATCTTTCTAGTTCCTTATCAATTTGTGTTCACCTAATTACATAAATGAAACAGATTGAAACAAAATTTAGAATCAAAATTGAGTAACTGTTGTTACTTGAAAGAAAAATTAAGTATTCAATCTATCTACCACAGTAATAATTTGTACAGATTACCGAGTTAAATAAAACAATTCAAGAACATGCAGTTATGGTTCTTAAAACTTCATTTATCAGATGACTTGATTTATTTCAACTAACATATCTCCTGTAAGCAAATATTTGGTTGGAACTTTGGTATATAAGTTTTTACCAAAAATTAGCTACCCTGGCTTACTTTGTGACACCATTTTTCTTAATTTACTTGTGGAAAAAACTATACTAAAAGTTAAGTTTAATTTCATACATATTTATAATTAAAACACTACATATTTGAAGTAAATTAATACTTGATAATGCAGTACAGGAATATCTAGACTTAAGCACTTGAAAATAGTTCAGTCAGCGACAACTTAAACATTAAACGCTTCACATTATATATGCCTGTTTAATCCTGACCAAATTATAGGGCTGAGTTTCATATGTATCACCTTCAATCACATTTCATAAAGAAATATCAAAATACAGTGGAACTTGGATAATTCGAATCTCAAGGGACCAATAAAAAAATTCGAATTATCCGAAAATTCGAATTAAAAAAGTTAAGTAAGAATTAAAGGCTTAAAATAATGACAATTCACATCTTTGCTGAAAACCTTTATTGAAAATAACATGAGTGGTTGTAAATGTATGTTTTTCTGTGCATTTCTACTAAGCAAAGTATGGTAAAACAGTGCAAAATTGAACCATGAATTATCTAAAAAATACACAATTACAGTATATGTTTATCAATAAAAGAAAATAAGTTGAATGGTGATAAGGAACATTATACAGTAAAATATTATTTTTTCGAAAGAAGTCGGAAATCTTTACTTGTTTTCTAAAGGTAAGTCTTTCAAAGATTCTGCCATATTCAATTAATTGAAAATAGACTCATTTACGTCATTTTTACTTAAAAAAACGTCTAAGTTCCATGATGTGATGTGCTACTCCGGCCGCACTCGGAACGTTTATTTTCGCCCCAACTGATGACTCGCCTTCTTCGTCACCCGATGCCATGTCGCCATCATGTTTATTGTTGAGCACTTCAGCGATGATCTCCGCGTCTGTTATCTCACCACATACTGCAACATCTTCATCCACGTTGACAAAATCTTCAAACGAGATGGCAGGGTCACTAATGACGTCCTCCCAGCCGTCAACTGAAGGTACCGCTTCCGCTATAATGTCGTTGGCTTTTTCAGCGTCGTCCTCCTTTTTTACAAAACCAGCTTTTTTAAAGCAATGTTTGATCGTTTCGGGCGCTACTTTGTCCCAAGCTTTCTTGCACATGCGAGAGGCTTGAAGAATGTCTAACTTGATTTTTAGGGCGTCACAATCTTCAGTCAGTATGTACTCAACCAATAAACGTCTGTAAAACTGTTTTAGATTTTTTATGATCCCCTGGTCCATAGGCTAGACAACCGAAGTCATATTGGCAGGGGAAAAAATCACTAACATTTTCCATTACTGGAATCGTGTTGTGCGCAGTACAGTTGTCTATAAACAAGATGACTTTTCGTTTTTCTTTTATGAACTTTTTGTCTAAGTTCAACAACCATTTCTCAAAAAGGTGACTGGTCATCCCAGCTCTTGCGTTGTTCACATACTCCACTGGTTTTGATTTGACGTTCTTCAAACAACGGGGACTAGCCGACTTGCCAATCATTAGTAAAGGCAGCTTTTCTGATCCATCCATGTTTGCACCAACCAGGAGAGTAATTCTCTCTTTACTCAGTTTTCCTCCGTGGCATTTTTTTCTTTAAATGCAAGTGTTTTGTCAGGGGTGCATTAAAAACAAAGTCCCGTTTCATCAACATTGAAGATGTCCCTTTCGTCCTGATCCTGAATCATCTCCTCCAAATCTGTTTTCCATTGGTTGGCTGTTGATTAACGCTTCCACTTTCACCACAAATGGATTTCAACGAAATTTTGTTGCGATCTTTGAAGCCGTCAAGCCATCCTAAACTAGCCTTAAAATCTTGTTTCCCCAATTCAGTAGCAAATTGTTCAGCTTTGTTTTTAATGAGAGGACCACTCACTGGAATCTTGTGCTCCCTAGTTTGTTTGAACCACTTTAAAACAAACACATTTGTCCAAATCTGGATTTTCTGGCTCCCTTAACCTTTTCCGGTCTTTAATGTTCTCACTTTCACTCCCGAGAATTTTTTCTTTATTCTTTAAGTAGGTGGACAATGTGTTAGGAGGAATTCCAAAGTCCTTGGCAATCCCAGATTTTTTCTTAACTCCCTTCTCTACTTCTTTGATTGCCGCTATTTTCTGAGCCAAAGACAGTTTTTTATGTTCGAGGATTACGAGGCGACGACATGGGAGTGGAGTGGGTGGGGGTGGAGTGGTTTTGCAGGCAGCGCAGCTTGTGTCAGTCGCGATGAGTCACGTCTACAAAACAATAGGCGCGGAAGCATAGGGCCGAGCCGGCCGGACGGGCGGGAGTGTGGCTAGATCTGTGTCCAATGCCCTTGAAGCAAGTGCCTTGTGATTAGAAAGAGTGCAGCGTCTTTTCGCGAATCTTTCCACTTTAAAATCGGCATCGGGTTCGAATAAAAAGTTCGAATTATCCAAAATAAACTTCGAATTAACCACAATATTTTTGCATTATTTATATAGAAAATGCTAGGGGCCAATATAAATATTCGAATTAAAGAAGATTTCGAATTATAGAAGTTCGAATTAGCTAGGTTCCACTGTATATAGAACATATATAGAATTAATAAACAAATTAACAACTAAAACTATCAATCTATTTTGCAGTGTATTATGTTTTCTACAGCCATAGAGATAAATCATATACATCAAATAAAATCCAGTTTACATTGGTGATCAGACCTAAATGGCCAGATTCAGAAATATAACTAATTTTGAAATCTACTGTCATAAGTTGATTAGACCTACTCTCTCATTGTACTTGTTAAGACAGATTTATCCAGCTGTGGTTTATTCAGTGAAATATAAACCTTGAGATCTGAAATGAAAACAAAACCAATTTACAAACTTGTAAACTGATTCTTTTAGTTTTCCTTCAATACATAAATTGAACACTTACAGCTCGAATATATATATATATATATATATATATATATATATATATATATATATATATATATATATATTATTGCCTGTTTTTAATAATTTTATTAATACTATTGATAACTAATTTAGTAAAACACATTTATTTTTTTGTCATTTAATTGTTCAAAGAACTTGTTAATCACTCCACTTCTAAACTTGGAATATCTTTGTGTTACCAAACTACAATATTGGCGTGTTAAAGAATTGCATTTAAATGAATCATGTTGGTATTAAAGCAGCAACAAATCATTTTTTAAATTAACAATACATTTTTCACAATTGTGAACATTTTTATAAGGCCATGCACATCTTAACTGGTTTCTTATGTACATTTTAATTACATGCAATTTATTAGTTTAAGTATAATGATTAAAAGCTACAATGGTGTAGCATGATATTAATAGCTACTAAAGTTTTGTCTACAAAATTGCATGTATATGCACATTTATTGTGTGTGTGTGTGTTTGTACTATTACATATTTTCAATTCTTAATATTTCAATTTCAGTTTTTGTTTATATTCATAACATTAGGCATTCACGTATAGTTAAATTCTAATACATTGAACATTTTTTTCATAAAATAATATACAAAAATCTCAAGGTTAATAGAACACCAAAAGTAAAAATGTATATATATATATATATATATATATATATATATATATAAAACATTTAATATTTTATGAAATAAAGGGAATGTAAAAGTATACTACCCCCTCTCAGTTCTTAACAATGTTTTGTTTATTGTTAATTTATTCTTTTGTATATTATCATAGAGAAAAGAACAAGGGTCACAGAAATAAATTGTTAAAATTCAGTAGCTAGGCATTGTCAGTTCATTGATAAAATTCATTAAGTTGGTGGAAAGGATGTTCTTGTAGCCAGCACTTCAGACGTCATCTAAACTGCAGACTTTTGGTCTTCTTCAGGTCCTCTGGAGTAGGAACTAGCTCTAGTAGGTAGCTAATTATATTACTTAGCTCCTGGGTAGGTCGGTTTCGTTTCTGTGGCTGTCAGTCTGTATACAGGGAATTGGTAGCTTGAGGCATGTCTGGTGTTGTAGCTGTGATTTTGGGCATGTCATATCTATTGCGTAACAAAGAATACCGCCAAAACTGTTGTAAGACTCCTCTGCATTTTTGACCTGTAGACTGCTGTCCAGTCTTGCTGGTGAAGGAGAGCTTTTATCTTAAGCAAGTTTCTTGTACTCATGTTTCTGCGTCCAACAGATGGTGGTGGGGGTAAATGGTTGTCCAAGTCAATGGTACATAGCTGCCCTGAGTGGTCTGAGATTGCTGTGTTTAGAATGTGGAGCTGTTCTAACTGCAGGTTAGTGCATATACATTCTATAGATGTTCTGGAGATTGGTGTGATTCTAGTGTATGGGAGGTCCAATCTCTGGGTGTTGTAGCTAGTCAGGATTTCTGTCAGTAGAGTGCAGTTATTCTTTTTTACCTTGCTATCAATATTGATGTCACCCATGATTACTACTGGTTTTTTAGTTGGTAAACCTTCCAATGCTTTAGATATAACATCCAGACCTGCCTCTAAGTTTCCTTTAGTCCTGTAAACCACAACTAGGTAGGGACTGGACTTGAGTCATGGGATTCATAAAATTTAACATGTTTAGTTGTCAAGAAATTCCTTTTCTGTGTAGTAAGGATTGTCTTGTAGCCATAGATTTAGCTTTCTCTTGAGTGTCTTGATCCATTCTTGTTTGAGATGGTCTGGTACGCGGTTGAAATATGCTGCTCCCTTGTATGAGGGTTTCCTTCCAAACAGGCTGAGATGGTGAGTTGGTAGTGAGCATGACGAGTGTTGTGCTGGTGCATGTCTCTATGCCTGAGCTATCTTTTGCGTCTTTTTTGAATATAGCCTCTCTTCTGATATATTCTGCTGTCAGTGAGTATCCTATTAGTTATGCTTGACAATGTGTCTCTTGTCTGCCCATGTTCCATCACAATCACTAGGTCAGGTTTTAAGATGTTCAGGTGCTTGATTTTATTGGCAATTTTGTCTGCGTTTGGATGTACGATATTAAGGGATCTATGATTACCTTCTCAAGGCTATGTTATATAGTGTCGTTTAGGAATTGATTCCTAGTTTTTTTTGTATGCTCTAAAAAAGAAACAAGATTTCGCTCTTTGAAAGGAGAATTTAGCTGGTGAACATCTGCTTGTACTAGGATTTGTTGACCATACGTAGGTGGCGATGGTAGATACATGAGAGACTGAACATGGGTGGTGCAGGTTCAGTATTTCTTTGTTGAAAGAGTTTATTATAGATTTAGACATATGTTCAATATAAAAATGTACATGTATAGTGTACAAATCTTGTAGACCCTCATCCTCAGCTCTTTTTAGCATTTATTGGAGATCCTTGCATTAATTTTACCCTGCTTTTAGCTAAGTTAGCAGGTAGTTGCCCTGGGTTGTTTGATGCTTTAATGCATACGCTATTTTAGAATTGAATCTCCATAACCATGATCTGATATAATTAACTTAACCAGCAACTTTTTTTAACTATCAAATACAGCAGTAGATTGATATATATATATTATATTATCATATTATAATAAACTTAAAAATTAATTGATTATAAAACATTTTTGTCATCTCTTTTATAATTACATTAGTTGAAATACCCAGAAAGATTAAATTTTTATTTTCTCATATACTCCCCATCAGTCTTTGCATGTTTTTAAACATATGTAGTCATGGCTTTTAATTATTATCTAGGTTTAACAAAACATAAAACTTTCAAAATCTGCTACTGAAAACATAACATAGTAATAAAAAGAAATAACACTGAACAAAATCATTAATAAATTTGTACAACCATCTACAACAGTATAAAGAAATAAACTGGTGAGAATGTGTAAATTGATATCTAAGTAAGCCAGGGAATTCAAGGAAAGGAAACGCACGTTTACAAGGTGAAACACAACAAAATTTAACTTGAAATGTTCGATACCATAATAAAAAAATGGATCATTGGATGACAACTTTCCTTCAAGTTCACTACCTCATAATTATCAATGTGGGACTTATTAAAAAACCATACAATTAAAATAAAACCAATCAAAAGTGAAAATATAAAAAGGAAACATAAAAAATTAACATGTTTGAGGAAAGTTGCTTTTACAATACACAACTCATTTACAAGTTTGTCGACTGGTTCTGCTCATAGAACAATACGTAAGCATCTCGCTTGTTGTGAGTCTCAGGAGATATTGGTCTGACACTGTAAAACAAAAATTCAAATTTAAGTGATTATCTAATCTGTTAGGAGACTAAAGAATAGGATTAATCTAATTTAGCTCTATTAAATATATAAATAATGTAAAATAAATTATTATTGCTCATAGCTTCATACCCAACCTGTAATTCAAAACATGAGCCACATCCGGCAATAATATGAGGATCGTTTAAAAAGTAACGGGACAAATTACTACAGCTCAAAAACGGTTGAATTGATCCATATAAAACTTTCAGGACAAAAATTTGGCAACCTTTCAATGACATCTGATCAGCTGTTCAATCATATTTTGAAAACATAACCTCAAATTTACTCTGTTAACAATGGCGAGTCCGCTTAAGAATTGCACCATGGAAGAGCAATGTGATGTGATCAGACTTTTAGTCATGGAAGGTGAGAAAGGTTGTAAAATCCAGGAAAGAATATTAAAAGTGTACAAAAACAATTGTTTGAATCGATCGAATGTTTACAAATAGGTAGAACAGTTTCAAAGTGGCCATACAAAAGTTTCAGACGAGCAACACTGTGGACGACCGGTTGAAGTTGGGACTTTCTCTCTCGAATCTCGGATTGAAGTGTAATTCGGAACAATAGGCTTAGCACTGTTGAACTGATACGCATAAAAATAAACATGAATGTTAGAACTATCCATAAAAATTTATTCAAAACAAGCTGCAGTATAAGAAAACCTGTGCAAGATGGGTGCCCAGACCACTCACGGACACTCACATAGAAACTTGACTTTAAATCAGTCAACAGTTTGAAAAATCAATACTTAACTGAAGGAGAAGGTTATTTGAAAAGAATTATAATGTGTGATGAAACATGAATCTACCACTATGAGTCCAAATGACATAGTCTTGAGTGGAAGCATATGACTTCTCCCACTCGTAAAAATTCAAGACCTAGCAATCTTCCGGTCCAGTCATGTTTACAGTATTCTGAGATTTTCAGGGGTCAATCTATTGTAATTTTCTAGAAGGCCAAAGAACAATCAACAGCCTAACACTATGGTTGATTCAGTCTTGTGTTTACTGAGGCCATTCACAATGTTTAAGCCAATCAATAATCTCATCAACTGTGAGATTCTCGTCCAATTATTTGGTTTTTAAATCCAATTTTAATTTTAAGGCAGTAGATATCTATTCTCAGATTATAATATTTGTTGAAAATGCAATTAGCTTTCCATTGTAAATGATAACTTGATTAGGAGAATTGATTACAATAATAAAATATGAAAAGGCAGCCTCGGTACCAACAGACAGAAGTGACTATTTCCTATAACGGGCTGTGAATATAACTTTAAAGGTATGTTTGCTAATTATTAAATGGCTATTTTTAATATTTTTAAATAATATGAGACACTAATTTCTTTAACACAACAAGTTTCAAATTTTTTATTAATTATAATTTTTTGTAGTATTTTTACATTTCATATATTACAATAATTACTGACTTCTAAATATTAAACTGATAAATATTTATACATTTTCATTATTATTGTTTGTATTAAATGTTTCTATAATTTGGTCAGTATCATTTTCACAACAATCCTGTATTTACGAAATAATTACTTCATTATCATTGTCATTATATTCTAAAAATGAAGTTGATGGATTTATAATTACTAAAATAAGAAATAAAAATTCTGGAATGAATTCTTGCTAAATATCTTGTTCCAAATCTTGATGTACTTATGTTTTTATTGTTAGTTGTTAAATTTAATTTATCTTTTAAAAAGTCAATTAATGGTTTTGACGTTTCTCTAGCAAAATTTGTATTAAAAACTGTTTTTACCTAATTTATTTTTTTAAGTGGATGTAAGATAAGGCCCACTGTAATTGAGTAAAGGTTACAATTATAATCAACAGAAATACTAATTTTCTTCCAAGATTAAATTATACTAAGGCTTTGTTAGCTAAAAAAGATCTAATCAATTTATTTTTAATCCTTTTTAAAATCTTATCAGGACAAAACTAGTAGTGAACTGGAATAGGAATTAATATTAACCATGCTGAAATTCAATTTAGAATCTAAAGAGCTTTAAATACTGCTATTAAATAATGCAGTACGTTATAATGCAGTAAGTTAATAATTTTTTACATTGGATTAATTAATAAATAAATTAGTAGCTTGCAGATTTATTCAAACCATTTTACCATATATTTTAGTCCGTGTTTGATTTTATTTATAGCCCATTACAAGAAGTAGTACCTTCTGTCGGTCAGTCCCGCTACTGCCTTACCATTTTTTCCCCCGTGCAAAACAATCATCCATAGCCGCCAAAAGAAGTAGTCATTTCAACAAGGAGCAGTTGCACTAGCACACCTGGATAGCCACTGAACTGAACGGGGAAATGCCCCGACATCAAAATGGTCGTGATAGTCCCACCCCTAGCGGCTACAGAGTGGACAAGCGTGATGAAACATTCCGTGACGTGAAAAAAAAGTTTTCCCACATACAAAACATACATCCATAGCCCGCCAAAAAGAAGTAGACACTTCTATGAAGAGAACAGATATTTCACAATAACAATGCAATTAATTTTCACATGTTTAAAGAATTTGTTTTGTTGATGGTAAGCATTTTGAATGTAATTATGGAAATAATTTTGTAGTGTAACAACTGTTTTTACTGTCATGATGTTTTTTGAGGAAGATTTGGATAAGGTGTTACAAGTGTCTGAAACTATGTTGAATATACTTTAACCCTTAGCCCTTGTATTACTTTTAACAAGAACTGGTAGCCTAATCAATTTACCATTTGGGAGTTTAGGAGTGGTTTCGTGTTTTTTGTTCTATTTTGTCTTCTTATACGGGTTTGACAGTTTCATTCTTGGAAGTTATTTAGTAACTTATATAAAACCCCTGATTTGAGTAATTTAGATACATTTTTTGAAAAACAAAAATTAATAAACAATATTAAGCTGTGCAGCATTGTAATTGTAATTTATTTGTATTGTTTCTTTGCAAACAAGAATTGCTTTGTTTTATTTTAGTGATTTACTATTGTCTAAATGATTTTTTATACCATTGAACAGGTTTATTTGCATCAGGGCGAAGTAGTTACATATTATGAATTTAGATGTAGAATCCAACTAGTTCTAATATACCTATACTGCAAGACCACATTCAATTATACAAACTAGGTCTAATACATCTAACATGTTTTTTTTCTGTCATAAAGAAATTAAAATGATATTTATATGCATGTACGCAATCAATATAAGTGGTATCCTGAAAAATGTAAAACAAATAAATGTTAGGCAATTCCATAATTTTTGAAAAAAAAACAAACTAAAAGAGCATTCATTACACACGCACGCACGCGCGCACACACACACACACACACACACATTCATGTTCATTATGTCAGATTAGTGCTGTTGATAATATTAAGATTAATGCTTGTTAATGCTGTAAATGTAACGAATTCCAAAAGACGGCTGATGAACAGTTTGCAATATTGAACTATAATAATAATTTCTCATCCTGCATGCGCTTGAGCGCATGGGATAATGTAATGCATGTTTGTTTGTAAAAACAAAATTTTGTGAATAAAGCATTTTTGAACTTGAACACACACACATACATACACACACACACACACACACACACACACACACACACACACACACACACACACACACACACACACACGTGTGCACATGCATGTAAACACATACTTTAAATTCAATTTTGGTATTTATGTTTGGGTCTCATAAATTTTATAAATGCATCTAAATTATTCAGATCAGGGTGGTTTCTATATAAATTACTATATAACTTTCAAGGATGAACGTGTCAAACTCCTTTTAAAGGACAAAACATAACACAAAACACCTAAACACCAAACCACTCTTAAATCCACAAACAGCAAATTGATTAGGCTACCACTTCTTGTTTAAAATCAATTATGGACTGAGGGTTAATCAAATGCTACAACTGAAATTCTAAATTTCATTTTTAAACCATTACAATATCTTTTCTTATGATAATTATGAAATAAATTAGAAAATTTCAAATACAAAGTTCCTACCTCAGATCATTGAATGAATGCCATTCTCCAGAATACGGGTGTTTGCAATAGGCTGTGTAGTGGCCAGTGTAGCAGGTTCCATTGTGATTGACAACTGCATACAAATCATAGCCCAGGTTTTTGACTTGGCTGTCTGCTGAATAGGCTGCCACATCCAAATTGGACACTGGGAAGTCAATGGTGCTTTCCACTTTACAGGATCGGCCTCCAAGAGAGAACCGTTTCAGATCTAAAGATTAATTTAAGGAATACACTTTTAATTACTCTTGAGGCCATTTATCTGTTTTATTACTATTAATCATCAGGTGGCTTCAAAGTCCTACATACTTGAACATTCAGCAATGTTTCAAATACTTTAAAAATATGAATACAGGAGAAACTTCAATTAAGAATTTTCAAGTATTTTAAAAAGTTAAAACATCGCAGCACTTATCAAGAAAGCACAAAATAAAAAAAACACAATTCTGCATAAAACAAGTACCTGCTGATTATCAATAATGTAAATGAAGTTGACCCAACTTTTTTTATAATTTCTGTAACTTTGATATGTGGCAAGATATGCTGAAAAGTGGAGTGGAGTGGGTTATGTTGGGTATAAAATAAATAAGTTTGAAATTAATTTGTTTGACTTAATGAGGTCAATATTATCTAAAGTTGTTTTAACACTTTTCAAACCAGATATAAAAATAGCATACTATACAATGTTACACAGTTTTTTTTATAATACTTGTAAAACTGCAAACCTGTGAACTCTATATTTGTGTTTCAAAACAAATATTATTATATTTACAACTCTTCGTAGTTTTTAAATGCTAATGTAACAAACATGTTCAGAATAAAATACTTTTTCTGTTGTGTAAATATTGAACATTCAATTAACCCTTTTAACCCCGACGTCAATACTATACGGACGTCGTAAAAATGGCGTCAACTCCCGACGTCCGTATAGTGCGGACGTGCACTTTTTATTACTTTACTGGCCACCTATTTCACCAAATGCTTTGAAATTTCACAGACTTGTGCACAAAGATATTTTGCATCGAAATATATTAGTTTGTAATGGTTTGACTTCGTATTTTGTCAGTCTGTGACTGAGCAATTGCAGTTCGTCTCGACTGACTGCTCACGCTTGTTGCAGACAGCTGTATATCACGTGGTTGTGAATATTCCGTTTTCTTCACAGTTTTAGGTTAAAGCAGTATAAAGTACGGCAGTTAAAGTTTAGTTTATTATTTGTTTTATTTCAAAATGAGTAAAAGACATTGTTCAAAGTCTCCCGTAAGTGAAAATACAATAATTAGTAACCTAGTTGCAAATGGTGTGGATGTGATTAGTGACGACGATTTGAGTGATGGATATCTTGAAAATTTACATTTTGTAGTGATGTAAATATTGTTTTAAAACTTTTTTAAAATTTAGATCATGAACAGTTTTAGTTATTTTGTCAGAAATAACTTTGGTTTTATGTTTATTTTAAGTACTGTGAATTTCAAAGGTCTTGTTACATTGCCTTGCCCAGAAATGGTAAAAAAAAAATTTACACGGCTTTACAAAAATTGATGTTACTCCACTTGTAAATAAGGTAGGCCTATAATTTTTGTTTCCTTTTATTAAGGATTAAATATATCATAAAGTAAATGGGTATTTTTGTGTCAAATATTTTTTTATATATATGGTTTCCATGATCAAACTTGAAATTCTTTCATTTTTATTTATTTTTTATATATGTATATGCATTAAAAAAAAAATTACTTTCAAAATAATAATTTTATTTGTATGTTTTTGTAAGCTACATGTATAAAGAAGTAAAACAAAAAAAGAATTACCTAAATATCTTAAAAAATAACTGAGTTATGAATTTTTTACAAAACCCTTACATTTTGTCTGAAAATGGCTTGGGATTTCTGGCACATCACTTGATTTAATGGCCGGGGTTAAAAGGGTTAAACATTACTTTTCTTAAATATAATTTATTACAAAAATTTATTAAAAATACTTTTTCTACTTTGAAAAAAAAATCTTTTGACCAGTAAAGGTAGTAGAAGGGTGTAAATTGTTGGGGACTTCATACTCCTGCACATATGTACAATGTTGCTCGATGCACTTTCACTTCCTTCAAGAGCTGTATGTGCACTTCCTTCTGTTTACACCCATCTGGGGACTGCCTGATCTAATGCTTGTCTTCGTATCACATTCGATCAGGCTGAGCTTAAATGAATAGCTTCTTTCTTACCATCTAAGATTTATCTAATTTTGTTTCATTATACTCTCATCTATTTAGTAAACTGATCCTCAGAAGGCCTGACTTCTTCTATTCTTTTCTCAACTTAAATAAGTTTTTTGACCAAGATGGAACAGCATATGCCAAGATCAAGGGAAAGCTTGATCTCTAATATGCGAACTCTGGATATCTGGCAATCTCCAGTTTAAACATAGCATTCTCCAGGTAAAGCGGAGTGATGCTTGGAGTGACCGTTATTTCTCCGCTACTCATGGAAACACAATAAGTACAGTAAAAGTAAAAACAAGGACCTAACAAGAGGTAGTACTAGTAGCTCTCAAAACGTGGATGAAATTTCATGAAAACAACAAAGGTGAATTTTTCCTTACGATCTGGAACAAACAAAGGGGACAGAGGGGCTTCCTAATAGACGTCTGGGAGCACCTGAATCTGTACGTGTTGATATATCAGAAGTGGATGTGTTTCTGAACAATGACCAGCAGAGGGACCTGGAGGGAAGGCTGCACATGGCTTGACCTGGAGGTCCCAAAAATGTGTGATGTAGCCAGAAATAATTCTCATGGCTGATGAGACATGGGCATTCCCTAGAAGAGGCAAGAGAGTTGGCCTTAAAGCCAATGCCAAAAGAACTAAATCTAAAGGTAAATGGCAGAACTAAAAAAGAAGACAAAGATACCACTGTCAGTACAATCCACTCCAGAGGGACATCTGAATAAAAGGACAAAAACAGAAAAAGGGCATCAAGTGGGGGTAAAAAGCAACACTCTGCCTCCCCAAAGATTGTCTTACTAACAAGCAACTGAAATAATATTGTTGGGTATTGGGTATACTGGATGTGGGTTTTCCAGAAACTCCTTAGTCAAACAGATAAGAAGCAATACAAAACGCAATCCCTGGAAGAGATCATGAACAAATTTAGAGAGGGGAAACCAAATTCTCCAGAGTTCACAAAATCAACAAGAGACAAGGAGTTTTCACTATCACCTGTTAAAATCAATGAACGACAGAATGGCTAAGAGGAAAACAGGAGTCTCAGGCCTTGGGAGGGGCGAATTTGAAGATTGTGTCAGAGGGAGAAAATTCCACACACAATAATTGTGACTGCCTACTTTCCTAACAGCACAAATGTCTTCAATTAAAAGATTTTGACACAAATACCTCTAATGAAAAAATGTTTAGTTACGTCAAGGTACAGAATAAAGCCTTTCTGGTGGGTAAGTGGATTGCTATCTGCAAGACAATATTAAGTCTGCTTACCTTTTGAATAAACATGCCACTGCAAACAATCTTGAGAAAGAGGGTCCCTGAATCAGCTACATGTTTTAGAAAATCCAAATAAGGTTAAAGAATAAAACCTAAGGGACTAATAATTAGTTTTAAGTTTACAAAAACTTTTCAAGATGTGAGAATTGCTCATCTCATCTTCTGTTATTATTCTAAAAAAGTCATACTGTAACTCTAAACAACTTATTTGATCACACACTAGACAAATTTAATTTGAAGAGTAACATTTTAATGAGCTACTACTACCTAATTAATATAAATAGAGATACTTTATTAACAGCAGGAATGTGAAATAATGTAAGAAACAGCACACAATATAAGACCTCTAAAGGAAAATATAAAATTAACACAGTTTGGAACAAATTTGCCCACTCTCACTTGAGCATAAATATACAGTTAACATTTTATAAAAAAGGATACGAATTACTAGGACTTCCGGGAACTTTTGGATCAGGATTCTCTTCTTACATTTTCGTCGAGTGTTGCACTTTGAACATGTCTGGAAAATATAAATAGAACATTTTGGTTAGTTAAAAAGATACATAATGGTATTTCAATGAACTGAAAAAATTATTTTTGATATTATACGGGTTTAGCAGTTTTAGGTTATTAACTTAATAACAACTGTGAAGTACTACATTTTGATTCACTATAGTTAGATTATGATATTGTGCACGATTTGTGTGAATTTTTATAAACTTCCAAGTCTCATATCAAATTAAAAACATGTTGTTTTGAAATTTCAGGTTCTGTACTTCCAGGCATAATAAGATGAAGGAATCATCTTCTGCCATGAAGCTGGTCTGCCCTCAAGCTGAAGGTAAACTTGGAATTTCAGAATATCATATTATTAATTTAATCTTATATTGGAGCTACAAAACTTTTAAAATTAAATATTTACTTAATTACTACTAAATATTATTTGGAAAGTATTCATAAGGTCAATTTTATAGGTATTGGTTTAATATCTATCTTAGATTTTTTCTTATTTGTGTGTATTGAACTAATAGTTTTAAATGGAATTATGTACTAATGGTTTAATGGAATTTCATATACTAAAAGAAAACAATTATATTAAGCTTGTTCTTGTAATTTTATAATATTTAACTGTCTCAGGTATGATTCTTTTGGATGTATTTAATACTTTCCTTCAATTTTTTTATTTTATTAAAAAAATCCCTGGTGTAATCATTAGGTTAGACAGTTGGTAAGACAATAGCCGTAACAGACTATGCTAATGTTATTTCCACATTCTTGCCTTCCAGCTACTTCTCTCCTGAACTACTAGGTACAAACTTGTAACTCTAAATAAGGAAATTTTAATGTTCAAAAATGACTACAGTTCAATTATATATGTCAAAATGAATGGCTAGTAATTGTATTCTTTATAACATGTAGTAAAAAATGGTTTTCTTTTTCGTGTTTTACTGCATAAATGTAAATGATGTAACATCAACATTGTACAGTTTTATTATACCTTCTTGGAAAGAATATAACAATCATGTTCCCTTTTTCAGGTGGTCTAAACAGCGTTTGGTCCTAATGTTTGCAAATTAAAAACAAGACTCTACTGTATAAAAATAAAATACAAGGTGTCCAAAAAGTCTCTGGATAATAAAATATTTCAGTTAAATATTTTTGAAAAGATTTAAATTAGAGCTAAAAAGCTTGGTACAAATGTACTGGACATGAAAATCTATTTTAAAACATATCCAGTGACCCGCTACTTCTTCAATGGGACGGCCCACATGGAAAAAATCTCAAATGTAAGCACAGGTTGGTATACACATAAAAGTAAGTCTGTATTAAGCAGTACAAGGTATGTTAAAAAAGTAACGGGAATTTTTGTTTCTGAAAAATATTTATTTATTCATCTACATTAATGTTGCCACCTTCAAAATAGTCCCTATTAGATGTTATACATTATTTTCTGTTATTATATGAAATATAATCACCTATACATTCTGATGATTACATAAAACATGGATTCACTGTCCTGAACAAAAAAAAATAATAAAATTTCATTGATTCTTAAGCATTGCCAGAGTTCCAAAACATGGGTGTTGAACATTTTTTGTTAGCCTATCTTCCTGTTTAACCACAAGTTTCTTTGGAAGCTGTAAAGTTGTTAACCAATTTTCATTCACATGCCTCTGTGAGTTGGAACTTTCAACATTGGCTTATCTAAATTTAAAATATCGAGCAAGACTGGACGTTGAAAGTTACCTGCGATATGTTTTGTCTCAAATATTTAAAAAATTATAAAAAAGAAACAGTACCAACCTTCTCACTAAGATACATAGTAACTGTTATAACACCGTCATCAACTAACTTTTGTGGATCGAATAAAAAATATTTTTTTAGTACTGTGTTGATTTATTTAAAAAAAACCTTAATAGAAGCTATAAGTGTAGGTAAAGACTGTATGTTGAAAAACGTATTTGAAGTAGTATTAAAAGGTTTTGTAAAACATCTATCAAATATTTAATTCTAAAACATGTAAGTCTATCCTATTCTAATCTATAAATTAAAATTGTACTACTAGTGTTGACCACATAAGGTGATGATGGTAAAGAGGAGGTGTAACCAAATGTCAGTGTTCTAAGGGAGGCACAAAGTCTGAAAGGTTGAGAACCCTTAACCCTTTGCGATCGTCGGTCGTCGACTATAGGTCGACCGCGGCAGTTTCGCTGAACGCTCGCATGTCGACAATAGGTCGACCGGATAATGCCACTGCTTGTTTGGCCATTTCTAACCTATTGCTGTTCAGTATTTGAGTTATTCAGTACTTTGGACATATTTTGGTTACGTGAATGCTACGTCGATCATTATTCACAATATAGGAGGCATTGGAAGTGAAAATAGAAGACCAATACAACTGACGTCTGCACTTGCGTCGTGTTTACAAATATGGCTGGTCCAAGTACAAGTTTTACTGACGATGACGAAATATTAGATGAATTAGATGATTGTGACAGTATTTTCAGTGAAATTAGTATCCAAAATGAAAAACAGATTATTGAAGAAGACCGTGATAGTGATTGTGAGTTGAATCATAGTGAAAATTCTTCTGAAAACATTGTGGTAAATGACGGTAACCTAGACGCCGGTAACCTAGACGACGAAAGTGATGTGTTTGGATTGGAAACTTTAGGTAATGATGGGGAAGAATTTGATCAATTCGTGGATAATGTGATAGAAGTAGGACAAGGAGATGCAAATAATAGGGGTAGGCCTAGGCTACAAACTAGTAGACTAAGAGGAAGAGCTAGACATGTTACCCAAAGTAGGCCTAGGGCTGGACCAAGGCAAAATTATAATATATATAATGTTATATATAATATAATATAATGAATAACATGTATCTGATGAGATCTTAGTGCATTTTCACCTGTATTCATGTAATCTTGGTTTATTACATATGTATAAAAAAATAAAAATTGTTTTTATATTTTTATACTTCTTTTTTATATTTTTTAAATGTTACTTAAAGTTATAAAAAATACTATAAAATAATGTAAATATTCTTTTTAGGTTATTTACATTGATATATAAAGAGAAAAAAATAAAAAGTTGCAGAAAAAGGGATTTAAAAATTGCATTTGTGTATTGTCAAAGAACTGTAAACTAACAGAAATTAAATACGACCTAAGGACAGTCAAAGCAATTTTTATTGAGACCTCAAAGGGTTAATGTAGATAATGTATAGGCAGTTTGGCTTCACAGTAAAGACAGCTTACATAAACAGATTCACTCTATATACAGGGAATATACAAAATCGCATGTAGTAGTGGCTTAGTGTACATTAGGGTTCAAAACGTTTAATATCAACAGGAGTGAATGAACATATTAGTCACATGAAACGTCAAGATATGGAAAAATCGGCCATGGCAAAATACAGTTTCAAAATCAAACATGTTTGACAATACAAAAGCACTAGTGAAAATTTGTTACTGGTATCCAAAGTGTAGCATTCTGGGTTGCATTGACTTTAATTTGTAGAATTTTGTGGTTTTAATTTTATAAGAACATTTTTAAAATGGGTTTTTAGTACTAAGCAGATTTGTCAGACGGTAGTTAATGATATTGAAATGTACTCCTTTGACAAGTCTGCTCATGTTACTCGAGGTTACTAGTTCGATTCTGAGTTGAACCTTTGTTGTACCGGTTCTTTGTCCAACTACTACTGGGTTTTTTGGTTGGTCCAGATCAGGAAAGCTGTAAGCTAATTTGTGGAGGTAGAATATTTAAAGGAATTTTTTAATAAAAAAATTGTTTCAAATTTGATTGTAATATAAAGATTGAAAATTTGACAGAAAAGTGTTTTAATATTGAGTTTTCTAAGTTACATTGAACTGTTTTAATTTATTTTGAGCTCTGAGTTTAATTTAAAAAACACTCCAATAATATTTAATAGGCGTAGATATAGTTGGTGTTCAATGGTTAAGCATTGCTCAGGCATAACTAATCAAAAAATATTCAACAACAGGTGTTCAATCAAAACTGCCCATAATATGCAGTTGTCTGTATAGGTCATCAGAAGAATCTAAGCTTTATCACATCTAACCAACCTATGACAAATTATGATCACGATGGCTTCTGTATAACAGACTGCCAGCTTTTTGACAATTTCATGCTATGTTCTATGTTACAGTTAGTTTCGTGTTTAGTTATTTCTAAAGTTTCTCTTATTATTATTTTCTATATTATATAGCCCTGAAATGCAGATTGACTAATAACAATAACTATGAGCTAATATAAACTACTCAGATAATGTATTGTAGTATTTATGTATATATATATATATATACTCGCCTTCGGCTCGCTGGGGGCTACGCCCCCAGGCCCCCGTGATGTACGCTTGCAGATTCGGGGATAAGAGAGATTTGGTGATTAGTAAAATTCGGACATGAGGTTATGCCAGGTAATTCCCTGGGGGGGATTTTAATGTTACAAGGGGTTAAGACATCAGGGGGTTATCTGGTCATACCAGGAACTTCCCTTGGGGGGGGGGGGGTTAAGAGATTTGGTGATTGGTAAAATTCGGACATGAGATCATGCCAGGAAATTCCCTGGGGGGGGTTTAATGTTACCGGGGGTTAATTCAGACATAGGTTTCCAAATTTCATGTATCCGTTTTCGAGAATCGTACGGGTCGTAATGCTTCGCTAACTCACAGCCAATTGATGTGTAGTGTATAATATTAATCAATAGATATCTTAGAACAGTTAAGTTCGCGAAATTAGAAGACAAGAAGAATTTGATGGTAACTAAAGTCAGAGATTATGTTTGTATATCATAGTTTAATTTTTCGGATTTACCCAAACTTTTGAATTTGAGAGCGTTTTACGGCTTAACCGTAAGAGATACGACAAAATGTGACTGGACCTTTCTTGTATAAAATTTAAAATTGAAGTAGGATTGTGCTGTCGGATTTTATCTACGACCTCTGGTTTAGGCTTTCAATGTTCCTTGCCCTTCAATTCTATATGCGGATGATACAACGCTTGTTAATTGTAATAAAGATTTAGATAAGCTTATTATTCAAGAAAAACATGCCTTAGATATAGCAATAGAATGGTTCCACTCTAACTCTTTGATTGTAAATGACCAAAAAACTGAAACTATTGTATTTTCACTAGACCATTCTATTTATAAAGTATACAAGCTGTTAGGTATCCATATAGATAGTAGGAAGCTGGGACTGTCATATGGAACAGTTATGTAAAAAACTATCTAGAGTTATCTTTCTTCTTCGAAAACTAAGAACCTGTGTCACTCTTAATACGCTGATAACTGCATATTATGCTTTTTTCCATTCCCATATGAGGTATGGGATAACTCTATGGGGCAACTCTTGTGGGGCACAAACTGTTTTTAAATGGCAGAAAAAGGCTCTGAGGGTAATTAAAAATGTATCTGCTAGGGAATCCTGTGTGCCATTGTTTAAAGAGTATCAAATAATGACTCTCCCTAATCTTTATATTTACTGTTGCGTGATGGATATCAAGCAATCTTTGAATAATCTTCCTACAAGACGAGAAACACATAATTATCCTACTAGGCAAAACTACCTTCTCGAAACAATACCAGTAAGGTTGGAAAAGACTAAATGTAGTCATGTGTGTATGAAAATAAAATTATTTAATAAATTGTAAAAAGAATTATGGTGTCTGCCCTTGAAGCAGTTTGAAATAAAACTAAAAAAGTTTCTAAAGGAAATTGTTTTTTATTCAATTGACGAATATTTGGCCTATGATTTTGACATTAGTGTCTAGAGTAGTTTTTAGAGAATACGTAGGGTATCTGAATCTTGTTGTTTATTTATTTATTTATTGAGACCTCGTTGTTAGTAAATAACTGTTGTTGAATAATTTGTTGATTATATTGTTACCATTTTAGCTCTACTGTTGTTAAATTTTCTTTTTAGAGCATTACTCATTTAAGTCGGATTTGTTAATATTATTATTATAAGGCCTGACTTTGTTAATCACACATTGTGTGTTTAAAAACAATAAATGTTTCTGATTCTGAATTACCTATATTGCTTAGTTTTAACCTTTCATGTTATTTTATCCTGCTATGTATCTTATTATTTATTTCAGTGTTATATTATGGTCAGATTGTTATGCCATTTTAATGTTTATTATAAGTTGTTGCTTTTTGTTGTTTACCTTTTTTTATCTGTTTGAGGCTTAAGTTGTTATAAATTGTTATTTTTGGTAAAGGTATTGCATATGGTATGATTAAGTATGTTCTCTAATTTTATATTGTAAATAATTAAGACATAACACATACTTCAATGTATTATTAATATATTGTAAATTTTGACGACATCTATTGCATGTATAATGAATGCTTAATGATGAATAAAGATGATTGATTGATTGATAGGCAGTAAAGAGCTTGGGAGAAAAGACTGCACTAGCCAGCTATGGTGAATTAATTAATGTAAACAAAATTAAAACTACCGCTGTAGATCGCGCTGTTTGCTAAATCCCATTGAAAATTTGTTTTGAGCTGCGACCAACGGTTCGGCCGGGTGCGAAGTGGCGGGGTCTTCATACCCCAACACATGTGCCAAGCCAGAGCGTCCACGAAGCACACGCACAGCCACCTTCTCTCTTCTTCAGTGCTGTACTTTTCGTGCGCGTGCACCTGGGAACTGCCTGATCCAAATCTTGTCTTCTTTGATAATTCCGATCAGGCTGAGCTGATCTGGCGGGCTTTCTGTTGAACTATCCCAATTTTTAACTTTCTTTTCCTACTACTCTCACCTGTCGGGTAATCTTCCCAACAATCTATCTTAAACTATTCTAATTCTAATTTTCCTTCTGTATCCAAGCCAAGGTGGAACAGCATATGCCGAGGGCTGCGTGATCAAGGGAGAGCTTGGTCGTAAATATGCGAACTCTGGATACCTGGCGACCTCCAGTTTAAACCTAGCCTTCCCCAAGTAGAGCGGGACAATGCTTGGGGTGACCTTTAGATCTCCGCTACTCGTGGGAACACAATCAGTACAGAAATTAAAGAAAACCAAACAAAACCAGAGAGCTCTTGTAGCACTCAAAAAGTGAATGAAAATTCACGAAACACAGAGGGATTGATGATGGGCTCTGACCCTAGCAATCCTGATCAAACCCAAAAAACAGGCGGACTTCCTAGTAGAAGTCCAATAGCCTCCGACTCGGTTAGAGTCGAAACCGATGAAGAAGATGCGATACTGGAGGGCGATCACCAGAAGGAAGAGGGAGCAAAAGTCGAGAGACAGCTCCCAGTACTACCTAAGTTATGTGGAGCCGCCAGGAAACGCATGGTCTGGTTCCGAAAAAGAGGGTATTCCCAAGAAGAAGCCAGGGAATTGGCCTTAAAACCAATCCCAGAAGAAAGAAATAAAAAATTGAACAAACAAAAGGAGGGAAAGAAACCGAAAAGACCTCACTCTGATGGATCCACTCCGGAGGCCCATCAGAGGAAGAAAACAAAGAACGAAGGAAATCAAGGGGAACACAAGGAGCAATCTGGACAACCCCAGAAACCTTCCTACAAACAAGCGGTAGCTGGTATAAGGGTAGGGGTTTTGCACTCCAACTTTCCCGAGACCCTACTCACAACTGAACAGATGGAGAAGATCCAGAGCTTCATCCTGGAAGCTATCGTGGAAGAACAGGAGGGTCCCTACTCTCCAAGATTCTACGGTATCAACAGGAGACAAGGGGTTCTAATCTTCACCTGCGAAAACACTGAAACAGCAGAATGGCTTAAAGGAAAGCAAGACTCCCTAAAGCCTTGGGAAGAGGCCAGTCTAAGAATAGTACCAGAGGAAGAAATCCCTCGTGCGAGAATTGCGACTGTCTATCTTCCTGATAGTATACTCGATTCGATACAACCGAAAAGATAATGAAGCTCTTAAATCTGATTGGTTTTTGCAAAAGCCTCGGTTTTTGAGGGCACAAATAAAAGTAAGGGAGGCGCAAAGGTCCTTTTAGGACTAAGTGCGGGGACAAAGTGTCCTCTTCCCTCAGAAGGAAAAAAACAAAAAAAAAAAAAAAAAAAAAAAAAAAAAAAAAAAAAAAAAAAAAAAAAAACGGTTCGGCCGCTATCGAGCCTGGAAGGTAAATGATTAAGTGAAAATTGTGAAAATCTTACACATAATTGCGTTTTGCGGCCAAAAAAATAGAGATAGAGCAAAAATCCACTAGACCTCTTTTGTAGAACACTTCATTCCCGACTAACGATTTTTTCTCAGATCCGAGCTAGCTCTAACGGTTCGCCCGCTATCGGGCTTCAAAGAAATGCCTGCAAGGGTGAAAAGTGCGAAAGTTTGCCAATTTTTTTGAGGGGTTTAAAAGTAAAAATTTCCGGTTTTCAGACTTTTCCCGGTGGTTTGAAGGTAAAAGCTACGTGCGTGAAAAATTTGGTGTTTCCAGCACTTCTAGAAGTGGGTTAGAATTTCGTATACCCTATCAGTGAGTGAGTTACATATGCGGCTGTATATGTATAGGGATAAACAAGCTAGCACTGAGCTCGAAAGATGATAAAAGAATTGTTCTAGAAAACAAGATTGATACAGCACCGTATGGTTATAAAAATGAAACAAAATCTGATATATTATATTAATGAAATAAACTTTTTGTAAATTAAAAATAACCTTTGCTAACGCTCAGCCAATTCGCGAAGTGCTCTAGCAGCCACGTATACTAGTCACTGGTTTACGAATTAATACAAATTAAATCTGGAACTGTTATTAATTGCACCAATGTTGTCCGGAAAAAATAAAAAAAAAAACCCTAAAGTTGCCAATTCACAAAAAAGATTTTGCCATTGAGAGCGTATAACAGGCTTACAGAAAGGTATACAACAAAAAGCTACTGAACCTTTTTTGTAGATCTTATTAATGGCTATTTAATAAAGTGTTTAAGTTTAAGCTAGGATATACGGGTCAACCGATATCGTCTCCAGTAAAAACATTTTCACATCAAAATTACAAAATATTAGCATTTATTGGCCAAACCGATAGATATAGGGCAAAAGGTCACCGAACCTTTTTCGTAGATCGTCTTATTTTGCATTAAAATCCGTGCTTTAATTTAGCCTAACTTTGAAGTTTCTGCTGATATAGAACCCAGACACAAAATTCTGAAGTAAAACTTGAAAAAGCGACACATTTAAATGCATTTTTCGGCCAAACCATTAAGGATAGGGCAAAATGTTACTGGACAATTTTTGTAGATCGCGCTGTTTGCTAAATCCCATTGAAAATTTGTTTTGAGCTGCGACCAACGGTTCGGCCGCTATCGAGCCTGGAAGGTAAATGATTAAGTGAAAATTGCGAAAATCTTACACATAATTGCGTTTTGCGGCCAAAAAAATAGAGATAGAGCAAAAATCCACTAGACCTCTTTTGTAGAACACTTCATTCCCGACTAACGATTTTTTTCTCAGATCCGAGCTAGCTCTAACGGTTCGCCCGCTATCGGGCTTCAAAGAAATGCCTGCAAGGGTGAAAAGTGCGAAAGTTTGCCAATTTTTTTGAGGGGTTTAAAAGTAAAAATTTCCGGTTTTCAGACTTTTCCCGGTGGTTTGAAAGTAAAAGCTACGTGCGTGAAAAATTTGGTGTTTCCAGCACTTCTAGAAGTGGGTTAGAATTTCGTATACCCTATCAGTGAGTGAGTTACATATGCGGCTGTATATGTATAGGGATAAACAAGCTAGCACTGAGCTCGAAAGATGATAAAAGAATTGTTCTAGAAAACAAGATTGATACAGCACCGTATGGTTATAAAAATGAAACAAAATCTGATATATTATATTAATGAAATAAACTTTTTGTAAATTAAAAATAACCTTTGCTAACGCTCAGCCAATTCGCGAAGTGCTCTAGCAGCCACGTATACTAGTCACTGGTTTACGAATTAATACAAATTAAATCTGGAACTGTTATTAATTGCACCAATGTTGTCCGGAAAAAAAAATAAAAAAACCCTAAAGTTGCCAATTCACAAAAAAGATTTTGCCATTGAGAGCGTATAACAGGCTTACAGAAAGGTATACAACAAAAAGCTACTGAACCTTTTTTTGTAGATCTTATTAATGGCTATTTAATAAAGTGTTTAAGTTTAAGCTAGGATATACGGGTCAACCGATATCGTCTCCAGTAAAAACATTTTCACATCAAAATTACAAAATATTAGCATTTATTGGCCAAACCGATAGATATAGGGCAAAAGGTCACCGAACCTTTTTCGTAGATCGTCTTATTTTGCATTAAAATCCGTGCTTTAATTTAGCCTAACTTTGAAGTTTCTGCTGATATAGAACCCAGACACAAAATTCTGAAGTAAAACTTGAAAAAGCGACACATTTAAATGCATTTTTCGGCCAAACCATTAAGGATAGGGCAAAATGTTACTGGACAATTTTTGTAGATCGCGCTGTTTGCTAAATCCCATTGAAAATTTGTTTTGAGCTGCGACCAACGGTTCGGCCGCTATCGAGCCTGGAAGGTAAATGATTAAGTGAAAATTGCGAAAATCTTACACATAATTGCGTTTTGCGGCCAAAAAAATAGAGATAGAGCAAAAATCCACTAGACCTCTTTTGTAGAACACTTCATTCCCGACTAACGATTTTTTCTCAGATCCGAGCTAGCTCTAACGGTTCGCCCCGCTATCGGGCTTCAAAGAAATGCCTGCAAGGGTGAAAAGTGCGAAAGTTTGCCAATTTTTTTGAGGGGTTTAAAAGTAAAAATTTCCGGTTTTCAGACTTTTCCCGGTGGTTTGAAAGTAAAAGCTACGTGCGTGCAAAATTTGGTGTTTCCAGCACTTCTAGAAGTGGGTTAGAATTTCGTATACCCTATCAGTAAGTGAGTTACATATGCGGCTGTATATATATAGGGATGCTACATAACTACAATAAATTAATCTCAATCAAATAGCAATATTTATTACCGGCATTTCATCTCCATCAAGCACTTCTTCCTTAGTGAAGAGATCAAAGCACTGGGACAACATCAGTTTCCCTGTGCGCAAGGTGTGGGGTATGGGCAAAGAGAGGTCCCAGAATGGCTCAAATGTGGTAGAGCAGTGTCCACAATGAGTGCATTCCAAAGTTGACTTCAAAAGACCTCCAAAGGTATCTACAATCTTGCTGTTGTCAAATTTCAAGTATCTCTTCCAAGTTTCAACAGCTTTGAGTGAGTCACTGTAAAAAATCAAGGTTTATAAATAATGATGACTTTATTAACTTTTTGTCACACATATTTTAACACAGGGTGTACAAGACAATCCACATTAAATCTTCAGCCCAGCTTTCAAGAAAGGAAAATTCACTTTAATGTTTAATGTTCACTTTTAATATCAACCAATATCTATGCTACTTCTAAATGTTTAAAAAGTTAATATTTTGCATAATGGTAAATTATAAAAAAAAGTAAAATTGTGAATGACGTCAGTTTTAATTCCGGAAGGGCCTCAGTACAGCAGATGTAATATTTGAGGTCAGTGATGAGGTAGGCCACAACATGTGGGAATTTTATATGATCTATCAAAAGCTTTTGACTGTGTGAACCACAAATTTGAGTAAATTAGATGAATTGGAGAATTGTTTCCGTTTTGCTTCTGTTGCTACTGAAAATGCAATGGATGGTAGCCGCCATTATAGTGACAAACTTGAAAAAACTTTGGACAACGCTCAAAAATGTTAACAAAATAGCAACCAGTATTATTAATTCAGCCTCATATAAACCCAGTAAACAAAATAAGAATATAATTTTTTAAAACAAGCAGTCATGTTCCAAAATTCAGTGTTTTTCACAACACAACAAAATTTTTAAATTACTAAATCTGTTTCGGAAAACTAATTTACCACACGTAAAATCAGAATATTTGGCAGCAAATGCAAGTTTTAAATCATTATTAAAAAATAAAATAATTAAGCTTTATAACAACATTATTGTTGAGTTAAATCAAACGGTAGATGCTAAGCACTGCTGGTAAGCTATAAATATTTTCAAAAAGAGGCCTGAAATGCGCGTTTAAAATATAAGTACAGAAGAATGACGGGATCATTTTAACAATCTGTTGAATCATCCTTTAACCACTCACAATATTGTTTATACTGAACCACTAATATTAGATAACGCATAACACACTAATTTTAGTTTAAATTAAATTAAATTACTTTTAAAGAAAGTAAAAAAACGACAAGGCACTTGGGTACGATAGGATACCTTATGAGTTCTCTTCAGATTTATTGTTGAATATGCTACTAATTATTTTTAATAATATTTATCAAAATGGAACAGTACCGACTTTGTTCCATTCTATTTTGAGAAAAAATCTATTATTTTTCCTCTGCTCAAAAAGGGCGACAATAAAATGGTAACAAACTACAGGGGCCTGTCATTCACCAACACAATAAGTAAATGATTTTTTAGTCTTATCAACAATAGATTACAGCACTGGTTGATGACTCGAAATATTCTTAAAGAATTTCATGCAGGTTTCAGGAAATCTATTCCACCACCGTTCTACTGTGGATAAAATATTTAACAGAAATGATCAATTTACAGCTTTTCAATTAAAAAACAAAATTTGTACTGCTTTTTCTTGGATTTTTTATCTGTGTTATATATAATTAATTACATATATAATTTTTATAATAAATCTTTACATAATTCTAGTTTGTATTTGTTTTGTACTTCTTTTAACATTCTTTTGTTATGGCCGTTGAGGAATTGAAAAGTCTAACCTTAAGTCATCATCAATTTCTTCAGTCAAGTTTCTAGACTGTGAGGTGACACGATTAAGTTCATCATGGAGTCCTTCTAGCAAATAGCGAAGAAACTCCTGTGCATCCTGTTGGGCATAGCCAAGAAATCGTGGAGCGTAGACATCTACTTCTTTCTTGAATGAAAGTATCGTTATTGAAGATATTCCCCCTTGCCAAAGGCCTTTGATCAAGTCAGCAAAACCTTAAAAATAAAATCACAACTAGAAATATTTTGCCATAGAATAGTGAACAAAATATAATTTTGTAGAGTGATATACTGCTATTATTAATTGTTCACCACTTAATAATGGAAAGCTATTATTGTTTTCCATCCTAAATATTTAAAACGTACAATTGTAATTATGCCCAATAGTCGCCTGTTAATACTTTTAACTTAACTTAACTCCGTTTAAATTAACAGAGAACCAAAAATTATGAACAATAAACTAAATTAACATTTTTATTTTCTAAGCCCATGAAAAAAGATTGATTATTTTAAAGAAGAAAAAAAACAAATTTCTCCTTCTAGATAAAGTAATATATACTGGTTAAACTGTATGTCCTTTTAAAATTAAAATGTCTAAAGCAGAAACTCAATTAGAAAAAAATACTCTAGGAGTTTTTTTACATATTTAAATAAAAAACTATAATATACTCATAATATATTAAATAGAAACTTACTTACAAGAGCTGTCTGGAAAGTATCCGATATTTTGATATTACTGAGAAACAAACTTACTGATTGCAACCAAACTTTAGTCTCCTATGCACTTGTTCCAACGATCCTCTCACTTCAAAAAAGAAGTTGCAAAACCAGCCTTCAGGATTTCAAATTTGCTTCACAACAAGGTTGACCTGTTCAACTGTTTGAAATATGTACATTTTAATGTAAATTGAAATTTCAGGCCAGAAGTCGCGGTTGGCAGTCATGGTTTCATTAAAGTCTTGCGCGGTTACAAATTGTCACTCCTATTGATCTTTGGTAAGCAATTTTGGGGCTAATTTCATAACCAATTGTTTTTAAAACCAAATCCTCAGACATAATTTCACCAAAAAAATTTTTTTGAATTTTCAAATCTTCCTTCAACTTGTGCACTGTTAAGCAATTATCCCCTTTGATCGCTAACAACATGTTTGATATTTTCGGGAGTTCACATTGAAAAAGGCCGACCAGAACGCAGATCACTTTCAAGTAAAATTCAACCTATTTAAAAATGGTTGACCACAAATTTATGGACATGACTTGTTCTTAAATGCTTGTTGGATAATTTAAGTCCGCACAAGTTTTTCCGAGTTTAAAATAAAAGTTGATAAAAATTTGCCAATCTCCACGTTCCACAAATTTGAGAGAAAATCCTACAAAGGCTTGACAAATACAACCTCTGAACACTGAAAGCCAACTTAAAAGGTATGAATAATAGGTGTTCTAGGTGCAGGCAGGAGGGTAGAGAGATAGTGTTATTCTAAATCCGATAACAATAGCAGCCGTAAATAACGAGTATTTGCTGAATATCAGATACTCATCAGACAGCCCTTGTACAATATATATTAACATATCGCTTCTATTTCTCAACAAGACCGAGCCTACACATATAAAGACAATTCAATTCATTTTGTTTACATAGACTTGGCCTCACCAAGCTATGCAAAGCTTGTTGGTAAGGATCACGCTTGCAAAATCAATATATATATATATATATATATATATATAATTACATTTATTTACTTATCATTATTTTGGACTTAGACAAGTTTTATAAGTTGTAAATAGTTCTAGTGAAATAAGTAAGTAATGTATCACTTGAGTTTAATTATTTTAAACAAAAAATTTTAATTGAGTTTTTAAAGTATAAAAGTTTCAGAAACTGTTTATCAAACTTAAAAGTACTAAAGGATTGTATATTTAACTATTATAATAGTAGTAATAATAATAAGCACAGAAAGAGGTTGTAATTTAGTTAGGATGAATAATTTACCAAACCTCATTTAAAAAGATAATACATTTGATACATATTTCTGTACTGGAAACTATAAAACGTATCTAATGGTGGGTAAGTACACAAAATATGTCCTAAAGATTATAAAAGTGTTATCAGTTACTCACGTTTCATGAGAGATGCTTTTGCTGAACTTCTGATTTCATTGATGTAGTCTTTGTTTGTTATGTATTCAAGAAGCACCTTTGTGTTGCTAAGGCACTGCACAATAGCATTGAGGAAACACTGAAAATTAAAACAAAAATACAACTTATATTAAAATATACAAACTTCATATACATCTATCATAATTATATTGGTGAAATATAATAAAATGCTACTTTCATTTTATTCCGAATTATTCCGGCATTACAAAAATGATTGGTCACAGTCTATCAAACTGTACAAACAAGCCTCTTTTTTCCCATTTTTAATGCACTAACTATATACTATTCTTTATTTAGTCACTATTCTCATTCTTATTCCTACTCTCTACTGATCATACAAATTGAAACGTTTGAATGACTACAATATATCTTTAGACGACAAAACAAGTAAAAAAACTATTAGACAAAAGACTTTGTAAACTAAACAAATTATTTTAAATCCATCAAATGTTAATTAATTAATTAAATGTATAATATTTACCTTAAATTTTGATACTTGAAACTATTCCCATTTTTATATAATAAAACTATTCATATGAGTTGTTTGAAAAGCTCTATTTCATTTTAAAATTTGTATTCTAATAGATACAAACAAATAAGTTGTTTATAGAGTAAATATTCAATATAAAAATGTAATTAGGAGGAGTTGAAAAGATTCAGAGTATGCAAAGCAAACTTGAATTCAATTATATCAGCCTGATAAGACTGTGATTGCTTATGCAATTTTTTAAATATAGTCAACAGGCTAGGACTGACTGAACACAATGGGATATGGACTTTGTTTTATTACTGTGTATAACTTTCACTAAACACTTATAAATGTTTATTACATTCATGTTATCCTTATCAATCATTATGGCAAAATCCAAATGAACTCAGCTTTAAAAATAATTTAGATAATTTCAACACCTCGAGTCAGAATACGGGTGTAATAAATAACATACTCACAGTATTCCCAATGTTGCTTAAGCCAGTGAGCCCTCCTTGGTCTTGAGAGGTCTTAGTTTTGCTCTGGGTTATTGACTCTCTTTCAGTTTCCTAAAATTATTGAAATACATTGATAAGAAACAAATTATAAACAAACGAAAAACAGATTTAGAACAATCAGTTACATGCTGTGTGTGTATGTATGTATGTATGTGTATATACAGGGTGGCTGGTCATCAGCGTTAAAAAAATTTTTGGGTGAAATTACAAAGTAAATTAAGTGTAATGATGCATGTAAGAGTTTCCAAGTAAAAAAATTGGCTTCAAAAAGAATTATTTTAATTTTTTCTAAAATAATCATGTTTTTAAACATATTACAGCAATTTCTCAACTACCTGTAAACGGATTTGAGTAAATGACGTAATTTTCGTATTCTACATTAAATTTTGAATAGGAATAAGTGAAAATTTTAAAGGATCAATAATAAAAACTCCATTGTTAATAGTTTTAAAGTTTAAAATTTAAGTATCTATTAAAAATAAAAAAAACATTGGTCTATTGTATTTTTCTACACCCTGTATACAAGAAGGTAGCTAAATATTTTAAAAACTGCGCCATTTTTTAAGCTTTCCAACCATACACTACACTATTGAAGTTTGAATCTGAATATGTTTGTTTCAGTGGTTTGAATACAAGAAAACACAAGGTACTTAAATAAAACTGTTCAAACTATAACTAAAACCAAAGTTTCGCTGAATACATGCTTACTATTTGTTTAAAATCTTTAAAAAATTCTTTTTTAATTTTCTAAACATTTTAAGACAAAGAAAAAAAACAAAAAAATTTTAAACATTAATTATTTTTTATTTATACAATTGTTATTATAATTGCACATTATTAAAAAAATCTAATAGTTCGATTTTAATTCGATTGGGCCAAATGTTTTTCAAAAAATACTTGATTATGCATAAACATTTACCAAATGGGCTTAAATTTAAAAAAATTTAATAACTGGTTAAAAAAACCAAGTATACACACATTGTATTTATTCATTATAAAAGACAAGCAAGCAGTAAAAATACACTATGATTACAATCATATTGATTTGAGAACACTCTCTACTTTATTTTATGTTCAAATTGCCCTCCATTTTCCCGAACACAGGCTCTTGCTCTTTTCCGAATGGCACGCACAGTAACCTTGTGAGACAACTCATCCCTCACTTTGTTTGCAGTGTCAAATATACGGTCGTGCAGATCCACTTTGTTGGGAACGACTGTCTTGTACACCAGGCTCTTCATGTACCCCCAAACATAAAAGTCCATGGGGTTGAGATCCGGAGATCTGGGTGGCCAAGCAACAGTCCCTCCTCGCCCAATCCAAGTTGGATAGTTTTCATTCAACCACTGCCTTACATTGTTGGAAAAGTGAGGAGGTGCACCGTCGTGTTGAAAAATCAACTCTTCTCTTTGTTGTCGAGTGAGTTGATCTAGAAGTTGAGGCAAGTTATGTTGTAAAAAGTCAAGATACTTTTCTCCTGTTAAGCTTCCATCAATGACATAGGGTCCCAAGAAAATATCACCAACTACTCCCGCCCACACGTTTATTGTGAACCGATGCTGAAAAGATGATACTTTCATAGCTCTAGGATTTTCTGTAGCCCAAACATGCATGTTATGGTAGTTGAAAACACCCTCTCTTGTAAAACTGGCTTCATCTGTCCACAATATTTTTTTGAAAAAGTGATACTCTTCAATGTCTTTGTTTAGGAGCCATCGACAGAACGTTCTTCTCGATTCAAAGTCATTTGGTTCAAGTGATTGAACCAGGGTGAAATGGTACGGGTGAAACGTATTAGACTTCAAAACATTAGAAACTTTCCAACGAGAAAGGCCAGTAACTGTAGTTAGCTGTCTAGTACTTAGTTCGGGATCATCCTCAACCCTCACTAAAATATCTTCATCTGCATAAACATCAATATTAGGACCTACCTCTCTTTTCAACTTATGGAAAGATCCTGTTTCTGTTAAGCGCTGGTGGAGTCTGGGGAACACCTGTGAACTAGGAGTAACACGGTCAGGATAGCGAGCCCTGTACTCTCTCTGTGCCGCTCGCGCATTACCGTTGCACAGTCCGTAGATGAAGTGCATGTCAGCGTATTCGCGATTTGAGAAAGACATGGTTCTAGCATCACTGACAAAGAAGAACTGACTGACCACAATGTTTTATCTAAGCAGGTATTTGCTTGATCAGAAGATAAAAATAACATAAACAAGAAAACAGGAATAATCCATTTTATCTTATCATTATCTAATAGATAAGAATAATTCAAAATACCAGTGTTGTTTTGATAGTTAGATAACGATTTATGGCCATGAAATGAATAGAAAATTAGTTTTTGATAATCAAAATAGATTATTATGACACTAGTAAATTAATACTACTTTGTACGTTTAGATTACCCCTTTTTTGTTATAAATTGCCTTTTAACCGTTTTTCTGCACTCCGTGTTTTGGAGATTTCAAAACACTAAAACGAACATATGCAGATCTAAACCTCAATAGTGTAGTGTATGGTTGGAAAGCTTATAAAATGGCGCAGTTTTTAAAATATTTAGCTACTTTCTTGTATACAGGGTGTAGAAAAATACAATAGACCAATGTGTTTTTATTTTTAACAGATAATTAAATTTTAAACTTTAAAACTATTAACAATGGAGTTTTTATTATTGATCCTTTAAAATTTTCACTTATTCCTATTCAAAATTTAATGTAGAATACGAAAATTACGTCATTTACTCAAATCCGTTTACAGGTAATTGAGAAATTGCTGTAATATGTTTAAAAACATGGTTATTTTGGAAAAAATTAAAATAATTCTTTTTGAAGACAATTTTTTGACTTGGAACCTCTTACATGCATCATTATACTTCATTTACTTTGTAATTTCACCCAATAATTTTTGTAACACTGATGACCAGCCACCCTGTCATTGAATCAATTCATCAATATCAATAATCAATAATCAATTCATCTTTTATTCAGACAAATGGGTACTTTGATTTTAATATTAACTGATGTGTCTGTTCTAAATTTTCCAAGTCAATTTTGTTTCCATCTTCGGGTACTTTGCAAATACCTTTCAGTGAATAACATTGTTCAAAATCTGTTGATGGCCTAATGCGTGTTGGGAAACCAATTTTTCATCCTGTTTTTTAGACGAACAACGATGATTATTCATTCTTATGTGCAATGGGTTTGTTGTCAATCCAACATAATCCATTGCACAATTTTTGCATGTCAACTAATAAATTACATTTTTACTTTTACTTCTACTTTTGTCGTACGTGAATATATGCAGCATCGTGGTGGTGAATGTACTTAAATACAGATCTACACGCAAAATATGGTTTAAAAAAACTAGGATAATTTATTAATTAGGTTATCTATCTATGGTTATTTATACACAAAGTACAACAAAATCACGTTTTGCGATCAGTAATTTATGTTAAGTCAATCAGCTATCGTCCGGGATATACGCAGCAGACTCACAGTGATATAAGAACATACATTTAATACTAACTGCAGCCAAATACTATTTTTTAAATTCAGACTATTCATTAATAAGATAACCTATTTATGATTTTTCAAACACAAAATACCATAAGACCGTTTTTTAAAGGGTAATTTGTATACTGACGATCAGACGATAATTATGACGCAGCGAGTCTCTCCAGATTCTAATGTTGAATCCCGTCAATAGATTTTCAAACCTGGTCACATTTGCCACTGAGTGACTCATGTTCCTGAGAGAAAAAGGTTGAATATTTTTCAGACAAACCTTTAATACCAGGGTTATCCAGAAAGTAGATTATGTATCGCTAGTAGCCGCTATGGGTGGGACTATCGCAGCCATTTTGATGTCAGGGCGCTTCTCCATTAAGTGGCTATCCAGCCGTGCTAGTGAGAGGTTACATTCACTCCTTGATGTTTTACAATAGTAGTTTAAAATATGTGACACAATTAAAAATGCCATGAAATGTGAAGTGCAGTCGGTAATACAGTTATTTTTTGGCTGAGCAAAATAAACTAATTGAGATTTATCGCCAACTCTGTGAAGTTTATGAGAACAACGTGATTACTAAAGGTGGAGTGCGTCAGTGATGCATTAGGTTTAAAAGTGGCCTAACTAATGTGCATGATAATGAACAAAGTGGATGGCTAAGCATTGTAACCGAAGAAATTGTCTCTAAAGTCGATGAGAAGATTAAAAAAGAACACCGATTCACATTAACAGAACTCTCACATAGTTTTTCTCAAATTTAAATGAGTTTGTTACACAAAATTGTTACACAGAAGTTAGGGTACTATACATTTTTTGTGACATTTTTGGACACTTACAAAAATATGGTGACATGCTGCTCGATCGACTCATTACAGGAGGCGAGACTTGGGTAAAACACATGACTTGCGAAACCAAGTTACAGTCTATGGAGTAGGGGCACACACACTCCCGCAAAAATCCAAGGAAATGCATGCAAACATTGTCGGCACGGAAGATTATGGCAACTGTTTTAGGACAGGAAAGGAGTTCTTCTTGTTGCTTTCTTAGAACGAGGTACAACCACATATTCTGTGAGGTATTGTGAAACCTTGCAAAAGTTAAGAAGAACAATACAAAACAAGCGCAGAGGAAAGTTAAATTCGAAAATTTGGTTTTTGCACGACAACGCCTGACCACAAATGTCACATCGGACTCAAGAAATACTGGATGCCTTTAAGTGGGAGATGTTTCCACATCCACTTTACAGTCTGGACCTTGCACCCAGCCATGACAATACTTTGATGACAACATGGAACTGCGGGAGGGTGTAATTACCTGGTTGAAGTCTCAGGCAGCAGAATTTTATAACCTTGGAATTTCAAAACTAGTTCACCGCTATGATAAGTGCCTAAACTTGTATGGTCACTATGTTGAAAAATAATATTTTAGTGCCACTTTCAAATTTATATAATACACTATTTTATTAAGTACTTTGTTTTTTGTTTATATTAAAATGTAATCTACTTACTAGATAGCCCTCATATTAAAATAAAATACTCTCTACAATGCACCTTAAATTTCAAATTTATCTTCTTATCTTAAAAGAAGAGCACTATTATCAAAATCAGTATTTTAGATTTCAAATTCAAGTAACTCACAGAATACATGATCTGATGTGGGAGTAGATCAATATATTTTATGCATATATGTATAAAGGTTGTGAAAGTAGGTTAAGCCTATCCAAACACTCATGATTTAAGAGCTATAGGAGGCTTAGAAGAAATATAAGCCTATTATACAAGTACATACTAAGATTACAACAACTAACTAACTTATTCATAATGATACACCTAAACTAGTACTAACGCTAAAAATATTATACCTTGGTATTCACCTTGCGAGATATTAATAAAGTCTTTTGATATACACTTCCTCTGGCTTCATAACTAAACAACACAGTGTTCATCTTTTCGTCCATAGAGTCAAACACTCCCAGTCCAAATGAGCACAACACTCCGAACAATAAGATAACCCAACAAAGAGAGACAGTCCACTCAAGAACCCCATCTGTTGTCATATATAATTTAAGTAATTTAAATCACTTTCAGACTAATATAAACATTCATTATAAAGATTTAAGGCTATAATTTCTGTTGAAACCTCAAATTTATTTGAATTGTGGTAGTACGGTCCAGTTTTAAATGTTTAATCTGTTATCAATATTTGTTGCGTAATAGACTGGATTAATCTGTCTTGTCTTATTTCATTATTGATATCTATTTTATTCATGACTGTTGACTAAAATCTATAAATGTCTATAGATTTCATTTGATAAGTTAAACTTAAAATAAATGTACGATAGTTATGCACAATTATAAAGATATGTTTAGGAATTATGACAGCTTTTGCTACATAATGATTGTTTTCTGAAAATACAAATATACTTTGCACCAAAAGAGTCATAACTATGGGTCGAGATAGATATACAAAGTGTCTTATGATGTTTGTATAGATGTTTTATCATGAGAATCAGTATTAACTTATTTTAACATGTCTAGTGTCCATTGCAGTCAGTCTTCCTTTCCTTTTGATGAAGTTTTTAGTCAATGTTTCTGCATTTGTTCTTGATCAAATATTACTACATTCCATAGTTTTTCTATTAAATTTGAGCCCAATGATACAAATTAAGCTTATAACCAACTACAAACGACTTCAATTATTAACACTTTGTACCCTGGGCCCTTAATATATGTTTCGGCGTGGCTCCCTGGGGGTTTTATGATGCTTTTAAAAAGTTCTGTGTTATTACAGTAATTATGTTATAAACTCATACTATATATCTTTTTAAAGATAGAGATACATACTTTTTTTAATGTATACAAATATAAAGTTTATTTTCAAAATAAAATTATTACATAATATTGAATGTTATGTAAAAAATACAAAAAAAGTTTTTGCTACATAGCTTGTTAGTTCAGGTAATTTGCCTTAGAGTGGTAATTTTTAAAGCACAATGGTCTGAATCAAATACAGAATCTCACAAATTTTCGTTTAGATCGTTCATAAAATCAATATTTGGTCCCAGGTGTGTATCAAAATCATCATCACTTTCCGACTCGCAGTCAAACAAAAGATCGCAAATTGCATCACTTTTGATTTCATCACCCATATTATTTAAACTCGAAAATAATAAGTAAATAATATAAAATAAAATCAACGGAAAGTCTAGAAGAAAGAACAAATCTAGTATAAATACAAAACAAAACACACGGATAACCTCACATTGCTTGCATTTGCCTTTACTTCATTTAGTAAGAAACTAAAGTTCTGATTATTTACAAACAGTTAAATTCACATTTATAATACATTATAATAACATTTGCTTCAGTATTTGTCGGCAAGATTTGTAGAAGACACCACTAAGACTCACAACAACACACAACGTGAAACACTACAAAGCAAAATGACAGTACCGACGATCAGCCGCGGTGCCTACGATCAGCTGTCTAGACTCGCTTGTAGTACGACGATAAATATACGTATTTCATTACTAAAACGTGACCCAGAGATCTCAAAACCAACAAATACGAACTTAGACAACCAATGAACATAATCAAAATGTTTGAATCCCAAAATAAGATGACTGAGCAATTAAATATACAATTATATTATATACAAATATACAATATACAATATACAATTAAATAACACAAACCGAGCTGTACTCGGGCGCCGGTAGCAGGCGCTGCCGACGCGGCCCAACCTATACTCGGGCTCAGGGTACAAAGTGTTAATAAAATAATCATTTAATTCAATTGTTATGTTATTAATCAAGACACAGTTATTATTTTTCAGAAAGTAGAAAAATGTATGCAGGAGTTTTGTGATATTTGTTAATCTTGAAAATAACAGTTCTACATTTGTATAACAATTACAATTTACATGTACAATTACATTTTTTAAATCTACCACATGGTCTCTATTTGAGCGAATTGTGTTTTTGGCAAATTCATGTACATCATGTACATAGTAAAATTATTCAGTCATTTCTAACGGCATTGAAAATTCTGTAATTATATGAACATACTAGTTAATAAAGTGACTGGTCGCTAGGACAATAAAATTGTTAATCAAAAGTTGTACAAACTAATACAATTCAAAGATATGTTACAAGAAGCTACTCCACATTATAGCTAATAGCCATCAAAAGATCAGATTATACTTGTCACTGTTTCAATAAATTGTTTCACATATGTTGTTTAATGTGATATTACACATTTATTTCATGTGGTTGTTTCTACATTAAAACTTCTTTAGTTTTAATTACAATTCATACAATTAAATTATATATAAAATAATCTGAATACTTAAATTCAACTTGTGAGTTCGATAACTGCTGACATTGCACCTAACAAAAGGATTCAGACTATAATTACTGAAATAATGTTAACCGTATTGACAAACTTGTAAAAATATATCTTGATAACTATATATTCAAGGATAGTTGAATAAATACTCACAATTTAACATTGTTAGGTCCTGAAAGAAACTAAAGTACCACAAAAACCAACCTTTAAATTAAGATTGTACTCTGATATAATGTGAAATGTTTTGAGTAATTCCAAGTATAATGCACTAAAAAGAACCTCATTTAAAACTGTATAAAAGAAACTGAGGTCAACTGTTTTTTTTAACAAATCAGGAATGTTACAGAACAAACAAAAATATATCACGGAATGTAGTTCATAATACAGGCTCAGAGTGAAAGAAATAAAAGAAAAAGAGAGAGAGAAAGAGATAGAGAGAGGCAAACAGAAAGAAATAGAGAAGACAGTATGGAACTAACTGAGGTATAAATAAATCTCTCTACAAGTTGTAGTGTCTCCATGTGTTGCCTCGGCTATGGTCCAAGTTTGTGACTAGGTACTTAAATAGAACTGACCACTTGCCAACATTCACTTGATTGATTGTTATCATTGCTAGAACTTGATCTTGCTAATGGTTAACTTGACCAAGCTAGATAGTGTTAATCTAGCTGACCGTTGATGTACATTACAACACTCATTAATGTATTTTACTTAACAGCTTTTAATAAATTAGTAATCTTTATAAATTTGAACAAAACATTAATTAGCGCAATATAATATATGTTAAGACTGTATACAGGGTAAGGCAGACCATCCGTCCGCGATGTATAGCAGCTAAACCGAAAAACCTACCTTCTTTGTTTTAATGAAGACCTGTATATTTCAACTACAAAGAAATTGGGAAGATAATTTTAAATGCCCAAAAATACCCCAATTCTTTGGGGTTGAAATATGGGGGTTATCATTAAAACAAAGAAGGTATGTTTCTCAGTTCAGCCATTATACATTGTATAGGTGGTCTGCCTCACCGTGTACAATACCCAGAGATATAAAAAAACATTAGGACCTTTTAAAATTACATAAATAATATATATTTTCATCAGTTTGAAAAAATTATATTGCCAAAAGCTTTTTTTTAAAAAGTAATTATATAAATTTGTAGGTCCAGTTATTACAAGATCTCATAAGAAACAGTAGTAACTCCTTAAAACAAAAAACTGAAAACAAACATCTTACTCCAAAATGGATATAAACCAAATCAAGTTATATGGAATGACAGCCACTAACTTTAACAAAAAACTGAACTAAACTGTGTTACCCTGAGACAGACAAACTCCTGGCAAGACACAGATCAGCCAAATTCCCTTAAACAACTGAAAAAGGCTAACAGACGACAGATTGATCTCACTTCAGACACAAAAATAAAATTAGAAAAAATATTAAAATAGTCCACCAAAACATAGACAGACTGTTGAACAAATACGCCATTTCCTGCATAAAAATGAACCTTATCTTATAATTTGGAGTCGAAGAAACATACTTACAAAATACCAGATTGACTGACACCTGGAGAGCCAGAAAATGCCGTCTAAAGGGTGAGGTATGCCTGTATGTGAAGGAAGAACTAGTAGATCAAGTTAAGCTAACGGACACTAGTGACGAAGAATCAAAATCAATATATGAAGCAGCATTTCCCACAGAAAAAGTTTAAGAAACCTATTTTAGGGACTCTAAGGCGACCAGGCTCAAATCTAAGTTACACAACTGATATTCTACTAAAGTTCTGAATAGAGCCTTAGAAAAAGAAAATAAAGTTGTTTATCATGGGAGATTTTAACATTATAGAAAATAATTAAAAGACAATGCGTAACCCTTTTAGTGGCCCCATTGACCAGAATCTAGTTGAGTGATGTTTTTTCTTAACACGTATTAAGCCATTAATTAATATGTTCACCACATTAATATTAAATCTGTGTGTTTCGAATGAATTAAACTATCAAAAACAGGTATTTATAACTGATAGAAACTATGTCAAGCAATTAACATAAAGTATAACATTTAATAGTAGTTTTTGCTGACCATTGCGTTGATACAATATTTTAACTTTGATACAAATAAAAATGAAAGTGTTCAAGTGCATATCACTCAAAAGATTAACTTCTTAGCTATAAGACAACATTATATTTACTGCCAACAGATCTTTTCCAATTAATAATTCAATGTAATGTAAAGTTTTTGTAAATATAAGTAAATTTGTTGGTTTTCTAATTTAATTAGAAGATACAATTAAAAATATTATAAATCCAATAAAACATATTGTATTTTAAATTAATTTATTTTTACAAATGTTTGGTTAATACATTAAACACTATTTTTACGAGCCAATGAAAAATAATTATGTTTTTTATCAATTTACAGTTATTTTTAGAATAGTTTCAGTATAGCACATTATTTCATATTTGTGTAAAATGTTTTATAAATATATTTGCCTTTGTTGATCTTTTATTTATTCTAGCCTATATAAAAAATTTCTATTTTTGAACCAGGGATCTTAAAAGTAGTTTATCACTGTAACTAGTTATTGTTACGTTTATCTCAAAGTAATGCAATTTTAATTCTTTTACGACATTACCAAATTCTTCATTTCAAGCTGGAAAAAATCTATCTATAACAAGTATACATTTGGTTTTAGTTAAACAATTACAAAACCAATATTAATATAAGAAGTGATTAAGTAAGACATACAAAAAAGTAGTATTAAAGGAAATTACTTAGAGTCCGGTCAAAAGTTAGACCTACCAGAAAAAAAGGCCAGTTTCACTTGGAGGTTTGTTGCATACTTTTACTTATATGACGGTAACTCTATAATGCTTATAACTAGGATAATAATTTTGTATTTTGTTTTTACCTATAAATGTTCTCTTTATTTAATACAGTATAAGATGTTTGTATACTTTATTTTAAAATATTTGTACTGTATAACCATAAAGTTGTTAAAAAATTAACTTTTAACAAGGACATTTTTTCAGTTTACTTCTTGGTTATTTTTTATCTTTACAACTACCATATAGCTATGTAATTTCAAAACTACAGGCCATTAGCTAAAATTTTACATCATATTTAACAATTAAACAAAATTTACTTACACAATAGGTAACATTTGTGTGCAATCTCAAATGTACTAAATACTACCCCTTTACGATAAGTTAAATGGCAAAACATACATTCCAGCTCTATAACATAATCAATCTTTAGAACTGACAACTATAACAAGGAATAGGTTACATACAGTTAGCTAGCTGTCCACCAGCTGCAGCTAATAGTGAGGATGTAAATAATATGAAATTGTTGTTATATTTAAGTACAATGATTTATAAAATACACACAGTTAACCTACTGTACTAGGGACTATAGTTTTAGTTATATTTGAACATAAATTGTCTAAATTTAGAATGTATCGGATTTTTGTCTGCAAGTAGTTGACAGGGAGGCCAATCAAAATTTTTTTCCAAATTCCTTAACAGTTAAATTCAGCTTTTACGTTGAAAATTAATGATTCCCTAATGTATTTTTTAATCAAATAAGCAACTATAATACTGTATCTAACTCTTTGATTGCCAAGGGGGTTAACCGTGAGGTATTTTTATTATCTCTGTGTATTTTAATGTTTCAACCACCTAATACATAAATGTGATATTTGTAAAGTACATGTATTGAAAACTGAAAAATAAAGGGAGGAAACAAATATCAACACAGTGCTGCCAGCTATAGGACAAATGGCAATTCAGCATTGCGGCTTTGGTGTACCTAACATTCCAGTTGAAGACAATAGATAACATTCCAGTTGTAGGTAGTTATGGTCCAGTAGAAACAAAGAATAAACTTTAAAAAAAATGAACTTTTATCTGAATTTTACTATTAACTTTCTGTAAGACATTTCTCCTGTAACTGTGATTGAATAATATCAAGATTTAGAAGGAAATATTATCACTTGAAGGAAACATGAATTAATTTTTACTGAATTGTCACAAAAACCCTTCCAAAGATTCGATTTGTAAACCCAAGTCGGTGGGTGAGCTAGAAACACTTCTTAGTGTATTTTACAAGAATGTAGGCAAAAAATCTTACCAGTTTACTTGCATCCTGTTTTCAGTTTAAGTTATGAACAATTAAGATATTTTGGACCCGATTCGTAATGTTTTGGTGTTATCAAAATAGTACAACAGTATATCTAAATAATTAAATCATGTACAGCATTGAAAAAATCAAATATTAAAATAATACAGTAATAATAAAATAAAAAAAGTCTTTAATTAGAGATATGAATATAGTTAAGTTTATGAGGAAAAATTAATAAAGTATTTTTTCGATATTTGATTGTAACAATCATCATGCTACAGTTTTAATTAATGAAACGGCAACAATGTCTGAATATCCATCACAGATAGCCGGCATGGATCCCAGTTGCACACCACCTTTTGCTATACGAAAGCCTTCTTATATCAGCCCAAAATTGTTAAACCATTAGCCAACGGAAATAAGAATCCTCATCGAGAAGATGCTCAAGAGAAAGCTAAACAACTGACTATCACAGAGACCCTTCTACTCCCTGCAAGAGTATCTATATCATGAAGACATCTAATATGATTATGACTTCAAAATAAATATTGTTATGTATTATAATGCCAACACAACTCTTGATGTTTGAAAAATATCTTGAAGGTCTCTTGTTGTAAGACAGACAATCGTAAAGTAATTTTTACAAACTATCCAGCAGGAAAAAGAGAAACTGTCAGCCTACAGAGTCAGAGCCTTCAATGACGCTCAGATAATTAAATGATTGAAAATGCACCATCATTTCTGCATACTTGTGTATGTAGTAATGAAGTTTCACGGAAAATTTAAAGTCAGTAAATGAAATCTTTTTCGAGATATCTTGCCACATAATGCATTTCCATTTTGTTCATTAAATTATGTTTCATAGCAGTATTAAAATAATAAAAGTTCCAGAGAGCAAAGGAGAATATACAACACAAGAGTGTGCTGAAACCAAATCTTATCACTGACTTTTAATACTTACTTTCCACTCTTTTTCTTTTTACTCTATGGATAAAGTCACATGATGTAATCTTAAATGACTGTATTCAGTTTGTTTACACATTTATTTATTCTGTTTTTTTCTCGTTCCCAGCATGGTTACCCATGGAATGACATAAACCATCATCGAACTCAGCATTCCTCATACTTAACACATTGAATACGGAGCCCGACCTATACTCGGGCTCCGGTACTTAATTCAATACGTTTAGGTTTTCGGTACAAAAATCGGGTTTAGTTGTTTCCGATTATTTCCTATGTTATATTGTTTATATATTTATACGCCTTTTTATGACAAGTAACACTTGTGCAGCTGCAAAAATAGTATTTTCAACTATTGCACAACCGCATAGTGTGAAGCGAGCATTGTTATTTATAAACAAAGTTCTATTGTTACTGAATAAAGTAATAAATGTTGGTTTAGTGATGGTTTAGTTTATTTTTATTGGTTTCTTACTTATACAAGTTTTATTTTTCTTGATCATTGTGTAAAATGAGTAATCATTCAGACAAAATAACGGTGCGCATTATACGTGATATGATGTCAGATTCTGAGCATGATTTGGAGGAGGATGATCGTATTTTTAATGAAAATAAAAGATCATCGGCGATTCAGTTTGAAAGAATCTTGGGTCAAATTTATGATTCTGGATCGTAGAGTTAGTTCCTCAACGACAATGATCCTGATCCAGATTTTAAGATTACGCATAATGATCAAGACGTGAATGATGCTGAGTATGATTATGAAAGGCCTTCCATTAGTACTAACATGAATACTCTTTCTTTTATGTTAATTTTATATTAAAAATACATTTATAGAACATTAGGTGGTTAAAAAATATTTTGCCATAATTTTGTTTACTTTATAATTTTGTTCAAATAATTATTTTATCATAAAAAGGCACATTTTCTAAAACTGTGTGTTCATCTCTTTAATTTAATATATAATATGTTAGGTTAAAACAATGTCTTCATAGTTTAAAAAAATTTCAAAAATCTCAAAAAACGGCCTGTATACTGAGTAAATTCGATGTTATAGGCTTAGGGTTCAATGTGTTAAATGAAGATTGCAAAATTTTAACCCTTTCCGCTCGTATGTCGGACGTCGTCCGACATTGCTATTTTGCCGTTCCGCTCGTATGTCGGACGCCATCCGACATTGCAGTGACGTCAGCTTTTCTTTATTTTTAGGCGGCCTACGATGTTTCCGATTGGTGCTGCGATCGCACGGCATTCTCAGGAACTAATAAATGACAGCTGAAATACGATTGGTCGGCTGCTGATTTATTTTGCTTTGTCATTGTAGTCACGTTTCCTAACCAATTTTCAGACGCGTTCGCATTAGTGACTCGATATGTCGTTACCAAGTACCTCTTTTCTTTCTGATTCAGAAGTTATTGCTGAATTACCTAATTAAGGCAAGGATAATCAAATAAACATACAAAAGCCAACAGTTATCTGTCAGTATAACAAATATATGGGTGGCTTGGACCAAGCAGACCACTATATTGCTTCCTACAAATTTCCCCGTAAATCTCTGAAGTAGTGGAGAAAGCTATTTTTCTGGATGTTGGAAGTGGGAATAGTAAATAGCTTGCTCTTGTTCAACACGAATAAACAAAACCATGGAGAAAAAACAATCCAACACAGGAATTTCAGAGAAATCCTTATCACTGAACTTGTAGGCCATGTCAGTAACCCTATGAGTTTGAAGCGGGGTCGTCCTTCATCAGTAGAAAAAGAAGAAAGGCTAAACAAACAACCTCACTTTCTTGCAGCTCATCCAACAAAAAAAACTAAAGACTGTGCTGTTTTGTAGCAATAGAAAGGTGCCAGGAGGAAGAAAGGAAACACTTTACTATTGTAAAACCTGTTCAAAAAATCCTGGTCTTCATCCTGCAGAGTGTTCTGAACGATACCATACCATGCTAAAATATAAAACTTATTAGTGTAATTATCAAATTTTATATCTCTAAAATATAAATTAGAAATAAAATAAAATTATTATACAATATAATAATGTATATACTTTATTGACTTCCAGTTTGCTAAAAATGGGTTTTTACTGAAAATATGCTAAAATAAATACGAGCTGAGGGGGCAGACTAGTGAAAAAAATCCGAGTGGAAAGGGTTAAGTTTGTAGGTTATTTAGTTATCAGGATATCAGTACTATTCTCTACTTAGCAAACCACAAACGAGAATGTGCAGATATTTCTTCCCAGAAAGAATATTAAGCTTAATTAACTCTTATCATGGATGTTCCTATGTTCCTTTGCCAGTTTCTACTTTTATTGTGATTTGTGTTTATAGATGTAGATATTTTATATTTTTATTTTTGATTTAAGACATTTAATGATTTTCGGATCAACATTTAGACTTCGCAAAAGCTTACCCAATAAAAAAAATGTTAAACATAAAAGCTCTTTAAGTTAAAATTATAAAATAGAAACAGTGTACCATGTAGTTTTTTTTTTTTTTTTTTTTTTTTTTTTTTTTTTTTTTTTTTTTTTTTTTTTTTTTTTTACCAAAGTTTGTTTTTATAGACCTTCAATTTGTTGTACAACACAGCATAGTTTGCTATTAGAAAATATTGACTTTAAAGAGATTTTTTAATTTTTCTAAACTTTAAAAATTCTTCAAAGTTTGAAGTAAGAAGAAAATTACCTTTATTTTATAATTTTCACACAGGAGATGTTTAGTACTTCCTGACAAAATTGTGTTCCTCTAAAATGTAAGAAGAGTTAGATATACATAAAAATACAATAATAAAATAAAGTGGAAACCAGTTATTTTTTACATTTTCATACAACCTGTTGATAGGGTTAGTGAAATTAAAAACATTTTGTGTTGAAATAATTCAGAGACTTTCAAAACGTGGTGTAACATAGACTATGTTTAAATTTGCCATAACCAACTCCCATTCCCTCAAAAATGTCACTCTGAGGCATGTAACAGATTTGAAAATAATAACCATGAGTTCTTGGGGTCGAAAATGTTGGGTTATAGTTGGAGAAAATATTTTATTTCAATTCATTAGGTCGTACAAGTAATGGCTCGGTTGGTCTGATGTACATGAATAGTACAAATCTACACTATTGTAAACGGTTTTATCGAATACTGATTAAGGCCACATTTCCAAATCACAATAGCTTGTTATTTACAAGCAAAGTGACAAATAGCGTTCCTCGTTTTTGCAAAATTTATTTTCTGCACAAATTTTCCCTTGGTGTTGTTCCATATGTGCTAATTCCAAAAGAGTTAGCAGAATTTATGAAGCCAGATCTATCTGATCATGATGCCTTTGAAATATATCATGAAAATCTACATCCAAATCAAAAAATAAACACGATAAATGTCTCTAGAACAAGGTCTATAACAAAAGATCAAATTTGTAAATTTAAAATGATGTTAGCTAGAAAACTGGGCAAATATTTACACATATGGTCAGTCTGCTAATATAAGTTTTGATAGATTTTTAAACAGATTTTTGAACTTTTTTAAACATTGTTTACCAAAACAAACAAAAAACAGTTGGTGAAACTAGAAAGAAGGCCAATGTCAAACAGAAGGTGGATACTCTAAATTGGTATATACCTAAGCTAGCACAAAAAGTATATTCTAATTTGTAAAGATATATATATATATACTAATAATAACAGTGATAAATTGTTATCATTACTGAAAAATTTAAGATGTCACTATAGGTTAGCGTTGAGAGAAGCTAAGAAACAGAGAAATGAGGAAATCATTGAGAATTCTTCTAATAAATGTAGAGCAACTTGGACTGTTATTAATACAACAGCAGGAAGAAACCATCAGCAGGCTCAGGAACTCAACCTAGCATTTAGCCTGATGTCTTTAACCATTTCTTTGTCTTATCAGTGGAAGAAATATGTGGAAATGTCAATGCTTCAACCAGTGCAGCAGTTGAATATCTGAAGAACGCTAACATTGTGCAACCGGTTTCGTGTGTTTTTTCTTCTGTATCACCTAGTGAAGTGTTGAATATAATTATGTCACTTAAAAGCTCATCAACAAAAGATGTGTATGGGTTCACTAGTGAGCTGCTAAAGAGTGTTGCTGTTGAGATTCTAGAGCCACTTACGTATTGTTTAAATCAATGTATTCTAGAGGGTATTTTTCCTTTATACTTAAAATTTTCCAGATTGGTACCCATATATAAAAAGGGAAACCTTGACTTAACTAATAGCTATCGACTGATTTCTTGTATACCTGTCATCGCAAAAGATATATGAAAAAGTTATGAAAATTCAGGCTTGTAATTTATTGAATCTTTCAATTTATTTGGTGATTGTCCGTATGGCTACTGCTCTGGCAGATCTAGTATTCAAGCCATATTATGATACAAGTTACTCTTAGCTCTTGAAAATAGTAATTCTGCTCAAATAACCCTATGTGATTTAAGTAAAGTTTCGACATTGTATGCCATGATATACTAATTGCTAAATTACAATACTATGGTTTTCATGGTAAAGACTTTGATGTTTTTAAGTCATAATTGACCAACAGGAAACAAGTAGTAGATGTAAGGGGTACAATCTCACAGATTTTAGATTTTTAGTCAGGTGTTCCTCAGAGGTCGGTTTTGAGACTGATACTCTTTTTTATTTTAATAAATGACTTTAGTTTTAATTTTTTAAGCTTTTCTACAATTTATGCAGATGACACTTCTATTTTTAAATGTACATAACAATATAGGGCAACTCAAATCTTTGTCTGACCAGGCACTCGAAAAGTAACTTGTTGGTTTGAAGCAAATGGATTGTTCCTAAATAAAGGTAAAACTCAAAACTTAATAGTATCTTTGAAAACAGAAAATGTATTGATTGTAAAATTCCCGTTACTTTTTTAGGTATAAGCATAGATTCTAGTCCGTCATGGAAAAATCATATGGATAATGTGTGTAAAAACTATCTAGGGTTATCAATATAATTGTAGATTTTAAAAACAGGTTGGTTTTAAGTATTTAAGAATGGCCTATTTCTCATGTTTTGAAAGCATTGTGAGGTATGGACTGATAGTTTGGGGAAACTGTACAGGCTTAGAGAAAATTTTCATTCAACAGAAAAAGGTTGTCAGGATAATTAGAATGAAAAACCACTATGGGTTCAGCCAAAAATGTGAACAATCATTAACTTGTGTATATATATGAGTGTGTGTATTTTGTTTTATTCTAGTTAAGAAAAATTACACAACACTTGCCTAAAGGGAAAATAATGCATAGCTATGAGACAAAACATAGATAAACTAGAGTTACCAAAATGTAGACTATCAAAAACAATGAGTTACCTTAAGTATTTCAGCATAAAGTTATTTTATAAGTAACCATTAGCCTGGCTAGATTTAACCGAGAGAAAATTTGCTGATGTGTTGTATGATTGGTTGATAAGAAACCCGTTTTATAGGCTGGATGAATATTTTAACTGTTCAACACTTTGACATTGTAATTTATATTTTATGTAATATTCTATGTTATGTTCTAAGAATGGTTAATAAAATGATTTGTATTTCTGTTTTGTTTAATTTTAAAAGCCTTGGATTTAATCAATGGTTTTTTATGTTTTATGATGTTTTTTTATATCAATAAAATATGTATCAAAAGTAATGTTTTAGAATAAGTTTAGTTATGTAGTTTTAATCATTGACTATGAACCAGTTTTTTATTACATTGTGATAGCAGAAAACATATTGTACAATAAATATTTGTCTATTGTCTATTGTCAAAAAGAATGAAATGAGTTTAGTCAGGATTTCAAAGTAACTGATGTTAACACAAAAACTTATCTTGAGCACTTATACCTGATCTCTTTGGACGGAACCAGTGTTTATTTTCGTCTATTAGACTTCTCTAAAAACCCTACTAATTGGTTGTACATTGCTTTTTCATATATTTCTGACATATTGGATAATAATACCAATGCTCACTAATTGGTTAAATCATACTACTTTCCATTTTTGTAAATGAGAGTAGTTTTTGTAACTTTTAATATGTATAGAAATATACTTGATACAAAAGACGAGTTTATTAAATGTTTTACTGGTTTAATTAATTTATCACAAGTGTATTTTATGACTGTCATATTCAGACAACTTATTTTCAAAAGACATGATAATATTCTTTTTAGTTTTTTGTTACTTAGCTGTCTACAGTTGAAATTTATGTGATATTGTGGTGTATTCAAATTAATGGTATCATAAATATGCAAGGCTTATTTAGTTCAGGAACGATTTGGTTTTCAACTGTGTCTATACAAAATTTGTTAAACAGTTCAGTTATGGAATTTGGATCTGTCACTATTTCACCTTGATGTTCACCTCATTTTGATGTCTATGTTTAGATTTATTAGATATTTCTGAATTAATAATATTCCAAGTAGATTTACACACATACCAATGCAGTATGGCATTAGTGCAGTTTATTACTTTTTCAAAATATTTTCTTTTTTTGCATAATCTATATTTTTGTTAAAGGCTTTCTTTATATTTCTAAGATTTTGATATAAACTTTGATCTTTCTTTTCTCTACTCAATTCAATTAAATTTATAGTTGAGTTTTTCTGGTATTTAAGATCATCTGAAATTCATTTAGTGTTACAGTTTCTCTCTATTATTTTAACTTTAGGGAAACAAAGTTGAACGTAGTACATAAATTTGCTGTGAAAAACATCATACTTCCTTTCAACTTCCACATTGTAGATATCCAGCCATGTTTCCTTATTAAGACATTTTTAAACATATCTAAATTAGTTTTAGTAAATTTTCTACATTCTTTAGTTATTAGCTGCTTGTTTACTGAACTTAAATTGTTAGGTACAATGTCAATTAACAATCCATGATGATCGGATATTTGTGCATTTATAACTGCTACCTTCATATTGTTTGTTGGAATGAAATTAGTAATAACATTGTCCAGAGCTGAACTGGTTGTCTGGGTTATACCATATGCTTTTAAAGTATCATTTAAGCATTTTCTATCCTTTGAGTTTTCTAATACATTACTATTTTATGTCACCTATTATAACTAAATTTTTAAGGATTAGTATTTCCAATATTTTATCAATTAGTTCTAAAAATGTTTTTACATTTGTATTTGGTGAACAATAAATGCCGCATAGTAAATAATTATTTCCTTAAAATCTGAATTCAATAAAACAGTTTTCAAATTCTTTATCCATTAAACATATTTCTATTGAGGAAATGTTATCAATTTTACATTTGAGCTGATATTTAGAGAGGATAACAGCACCTCTCTAGCACCTACTGTGCTAAAGCGAAAATAAAAAGTTATTTAAAATATAATTTTTTAAATTTAATTTGGAAATTTTAGTCCTTTTTATTTTGTGCTTACACATTACAATTATATTTTGTGTTAATTCATCCAGTGTTATCTGTAAGCTATATATCCATGATGGTAGGATATTAATATGAAATATAGTTAACTTTTTCTTAATAATCTTTAGCTGTGAGGTAGTTCTGACTACTCTATTACATTTCTATTTGTTTTAAATGCATACTTATCCCCAAAAAGGACTCCTTTGTAAATATCGACCATTATGTTTTACATAACGTAACCCACAACCAGCCGAAACACTATCCACAGAGCTCTCAATCCTATTTACACTGAGTGACCCCACACTTTCACCACTTCTTACACAATACACTGTTAAGGTTGACTGATTAGGATCCAGCACCACATCCTTTGAAGTTAGCAAAAATACAGTGGTCTTAATTCTGTTGTTGGCTCCTAGGAATTAATTGTTAACTGCATCCGGACATATAAATTTTAAATCCTTTTTGAATTTTAATGACTACCTTGAAAGTTTAAACCCAAGAATAATGTTCAAAAAAGGCAATTAATACCAAATCACAGTTTCACACCAAGTCAGGATTTCCATGATGTAACTTACGGCAATGATATACTATACCTGATCAGAATATCTTGAGGCACGTAGAGAGGGAGAGGGCACATAGCCCGAGTCACGTAGTGAACTATATGTAGTGCGAGAAGGACGGCTGGAGGTGATTGCACTGCTACGTGATGAGCCTGCCACGTAGTTTTGTGGGGAATAGTGTGAGATATCAAATGTTGGAGATGGGTAGGAAGAAGAAGAAGTAGTCGATGTTCGTCGTGATGAAAGACTACCTGATTTCAGTGCACTATCCACACTGCTCAAGGAACGGCTCTTACTGTAGTCCCTCTTACTGCAACAAATTATGGACATTGTTCATTATTTGTTTAGTAATTGCAAGGAATATTTATTGGTACAGATGTTACATTCAGGAAGTTTTAAATTATATTCAATGTTTAGATGTTTTCAAAATGTAATAAAATGTCCAGGACACTATAAGGTACAACCTAAATTTTAAATAAATACAGTGTGTTTATAATTCATGCAGATGGTTTAGTATTGCTTTTAGTGTTTGAGATAAAGCAACAAAAGACTTATACTACATCTAAAAATGTACTTTGAGAAGCAACTTTATATTACTTGTCATCTATTACGCTTACATTTGAGTCAGAAGAAAATCTTAATTAAAGGCAAATTGTACAGAATTCGGCAGTGAAACAGGAAGATTTGTAAAAATGCCACATATTAACCCTTAAAGCGCTAATCTAAATTACTGTCAAACGCTAAGACATAAAAATTTTTTTTTTTTTTTTAATTTCCCAATGCTAATTTTTGTTTCATATACCTTGGTATTACCTTAATAAGAAAAAATAATAAACATGTAATATTACATATTTTTGAAAATTTTATACGCACGAAAATATTTGAAATTTTGAATAAACTGCATTGCAGGATAATGTACATAGCAACATTATTTGACAGATTACATTACATTTATACAGGTTACTTATAATGAGTAAATTGTAACTGAAGTTCCTGTATAATTAGTACATAAAATAAATAAGTTCAGTATAAGATTTTGAAATGTAATAATGTGAAATTCAACACAAACTTATTTATATGATAGCCTACAAGGGAAATGAAACAAATATTGTACTTATAAACCTTATTTATTTAGAATAAATAAACTGGACTTGTATGGTGAAACTGGTATAAAATAAAAAAAAAATTAATTGAAAAAAATATTGCACATAATATACCAAAAAATGCGCTCATTTGTCAAAACTTGGATCATGTGGATTAGCCATTATAACAAAAAATTATACTAAATGTTAGTAAAAACAATTTTATAAGAATTGTATAAGATAATTGTATAAGAATTACAACGGACTGATTCAAAACACTTTGTTTAACAATATAACCAACATACGACCAACACACACGTAGTTAAACAGCTGAATAAAACGAACGCGTCTGTAGGCGTATGCCGCGTCACAGGCCATACAAAAAATGGCGGCGATTGCTTTCAACCCGAGTAGATACCGTTACAAAGTCCACCAACGGTGACAAAGCGTTTTGTCTAGTCCCGACAGTCGAAAGGAACATCGATCTGCTCTCTTACGGAAGTTTTAACAACTAATTCTTCGCCATTTCATAAGTAAAGCTTTTGCGTTTGTAGACGTAATCCGCGTTTAAAGCATCGGCAGTTCCGCGTCTTTAGGCGTTAGCCGCGTTGGAAGGGTTAAGGTAATATTAGTTTGCTAGTATTTTAACTGAAATAGCTAAAATTTTAACTTGAAATATTCTAACTGAAATTTTTACACATTAGTAAACTTTAATGTTTTTTAATTTGTGCTTGCGAAATGTCAGCTGTTGTTTCTTAAATATTCCTAAAGCATGTTGCAAAATGTATCCTTTACTCTGTGTAGTATGTCTAGGATGTTCATTTCTTGACAGATTCACTCTTTCAGCTCGTTCCTAGTTCTTGGTGAATGAGTCTCAAAAACCTCGAATTTGAAATATTCCCAGAGAAAAATATTAGGAGCTGTTTAATCTTGTAACTAAGCAAGCCAAGGGATATCACTGTACTTGTTAATGAGACATTCAGTAAATGCACACCTAAGCAAATAATTGGCAGTATAGTTAGGGGTATTACAGGGTGGCCACTCAAAATCGTTTTTCCCAGTCAAAAATTTCCGATTCTCTAGCCCATTTTTAAACCAAACATAAAAACTGTAATACTATATTTAAACCTTGCACCGAATGAATGAATGAATAAATAACGTTTATTCCAGCAATTTATATATGCATATATACAATCTTTCTTAGATGAAGTAGCTATTATTTTATATGTACACCAGCTTATATATAGAAGAAATGTAAAATAAGTATAACGAATAGAAAAATAAATGTAACAATACTGGAAATCCTACATGGGCAATCTGCCAGTGCGTAGGCCTAGTTGCATCTAGCCGCCAACATAAAATTTAAATAATACGCTGGATATGTTAGTAATAGAATAAGGTAAAAAATATAAAGGGATGTATGTCTATTGCTTCTTGAATTTACTGTAAGTGATTGTTTTTATTCGAGCGGTGGAAAATAAATTAAATAAAAATGGTACGTGTGGCTAAAACTAAATGATCCATTTATGACGGAGTGAGATGAGAGAGAGAGTGTGTGTGTGTGTGTGTTCGGTCAGTAATAGTAACAACGTCATGGTCAAGGGTCAGGTCCCCTGTACCCGGCAGTGATAATGATCTCCGCCTCTGATATGCCTAATTGCAATAGCCACTCATTGATACGATTTTTAACCCTCCTAGTGGTGGTCATTTTTTCCTGTAGTGGCGGCATGTTTTAGAGCCTCGTGCAAGGGTTTAAAAAAAATTTATTAAAAGTAATATATATAGAAGTATATATTTTTGTGTTCAGAATTAAATATATAATAATATTAGCATTTAAAGTTGGCCTTAAAAAAATTTTTACTAAACATTTTTTCCATGAAATTCAAAATATACATTTTTTTTTTTAATTTGGGGGGGGACCATACCTAGCAAACCAAGTTATAGTAAGAAAACTATAAAAGTGAGATAGCCATTTTGTGTCAAATTTATTCTAGTTTCAGAAAAACATAAGCATTATACAAATTTATTAAACTATAATAACGCTATATAACAAAAAGCAGCGATGCGCATAAATTGTGAAAATAGGGTGTATATGTAAGAGTTTGCTAATAAAAGTTTTACTAATAGAGTTTTACTTGAATACATGTTATATTGCATATTTTATTACTCAGAATGAAGTAAACTGTACAGCAGCAGTAAAATAAATTCCATAACTTTTTTTTTGAAGAGTCAAAAAAAGTTTCACTTTGTCATTACTCAAAACTTTTGCGAAAAATTTTCAAACAGCAAAGTATAAAATGTTTTTCAAAGCTTGTATTATATCCAAATTTATAAATCTATGGTTTACATCTGATGGGAAATTTTATGTAGTTTTAGAAAACCATAAACTGTGTTTAAATATATGGAATAGTACCAAATTTATAAAATAAAATATAATAATGCGTACCAATCAGAAAAAATTCAAATTTACAATAGAAAAAATTCAAATTTACAATAAAATACACAGTTTTACAAAATATGTTAATATTTATTTACATCACTGAAAATTTATGAAATAGGTTGAATTGACCATAAGAAAACAGAATAAAAAAATTAATTACGTAAAATGAATTTTAGCCAAGCCATTTTGCCATAGCCTAGACAGATTCGATAATTCATCAAACATATTTCAGTAAAAAGAAATTTATTTATTCTAAAATAGATTTATTTGCACTACTGCAATATCTTAACAACTCACTAGACACTAAACACGACACTAAAACACAAATAAAACTACTAAAACTTCAGCGAATGGCAGCAACAACATGGCGGTCACAATAAACTGCATCGTTTTCTTTTATGTTCCAAACTACGAACTTGGTACGTTGCAACTACAATACAAAGAGGAATAAAACTATAGTATTCCTTAGGCTTTTTCTTCCCGAATCCAATGGTGCCTGAATCGAATCGATACGTAGCCGGAATATATTGTAATAAGTGATTATGCAAGGGAATGTTTGATTTTGTTGAACAACATTACAGGATGGAAAATAACCGACAAAATTTTGTCGAACAACACTTGGAGGGTTAAAAACTGACAAGGATTGTGCGTTAAAGAAGTTATAAGCGTGAAAGAATCTAGAAACATTTCTGAACAGTATATTTGATATGTAATACGAATTAGTTGTGGAGAAAGATCTATATAGTTGTAAAGTGGCTATTCCTGTGTCACGGGCATATCTGGTGTTATATGAATGGGGAATTTCTGAAAAAATAGAGTGAAAGTGTGAAAAGATGTGAACTATGAGAGATTTTATAAATAACTGATGAACTGTAAGGATTGATAATTCTTTAAATAGCGTGTCAGTAGGGTAACAGCTCTCAGGTACATCCCACTATCCTGGAGAGTGTCCAGAGTGGTGTTCATACCGAAGCAGGGGAGGGCGGGCATGGATCGGCCGAAGTCTTTCAGGCCGATATGCCTGTCCTCCTTCCTTCTCAAAACCATGGAAAAAATGGTTGCCGGTTTGTTTGGGAGGGAGCTCTTTTGGAGCGACCTCTATATCCTAACCAGCATGCCTACACTCCAGGAAGGTCATGCGACTCGGCCCTGCATCAATTGGTAAGCAGGATTGAGAAGACGCTGGCAGCAAAAGAGGTAGCCATAGGAGTCTTTTTAGACATAGAAGGAGCCTTTGACAATACAGCCACTCAGGTGATTATCAATGCGGTCTCAAGACGTGGTGTTGATGGTCAGGTGTGTGACTGGATAGGGGCCTTGCTCACGGACAGGGTTGTTGTTACAACCCTCATGGGAGCAAGTGTTAGTGCGAAGACTACGAGGGGCTGTCCGCAAGGCGGCGTCCTCTCTCCTCTTCTGTGGAACCTGGTTGTGGATGACCAGCTAAATTCTTTGAATAGCAGCGGTGTCTTTGCACAAGGGTACGCAGATGATATTGTGATTCTTGTGAGTGGCAAGTTCAACACAACAATCACGGAACTGACCAATGCTGCTCTGAACATGGTGGGAAATTGGTGTGATGAGGTTGGCCTCACCATCAACCCCACCAAGGCTGCTGTGGTTGCCTTTACCAGGAGGCGACAGATGGAGGGCATTGGTCCCTTTCTATTCAAAGGCTCACCCGTTGAGCTGAAGTCTGAGGTCAAGTACCTGGGCGTGATCCTAGATAGGGTTCTAAACTGGGGACCTCATCTAGAAAGGGTCATTGCCAGGGGTAAGTGGTCTCTAATGCAATGCAGACGTGTGATAGGTGGGCCCTGGGGACTGAAGCCGAGGCTCTTGTACTGGCTTTATGTTTCCGTGGTCAGACCTGCACTAATGTACGGAGCTGTCGTATGGTGGCCAAAAATGGAGGCCAAGACGGTGGTAGCTCGTCTGGCGGGTATCCAAAGGATGGCCTGCCTTGCTATCACTGGGGCTTTTCCTAGTGCGCCAGGCGCGGCTCTGGACTGTTGTCTTAACCTCGCCCCCCTGGACATTGTCATTCGAGCTATGGCCAGGAGGAGTGCCTACTGTCTTCAGCAGATGGGACTCTGGTCGGGCTGCAGAGGTGGGCACTGCAGAATTAGCACTCTGATACAGGAGAATGTTTTGCACATGATCTCTGATCAGATGCAACAAAAATTTTCCTTTGACAAACCCTTTAGGATTATTTTACCCTCAAGGGATGATTGGTCAGAGGGGAAGAAACCTCTTGCACCAGCGGAGCTCGAATGGTTCACAGACGGCTCTAAAACAAAAAGCGGCACAGTGAGACCATGTAGGGAGCTGGTGGTCCTTATGGGTCTGTATCCGACAGTCTTTCAAGTGGAGGTCGCAGCTATTATGGAATGTGCTCGTGAGAATCTTCGTCTGCGATATAAGGGCAAGACGATTAACATTTTCCCGGCCGTGAGGCAGCGCTGATGGCGCTGGATTCTTGCGTGATCAAATCCAAACTGGTTTGGGATTGCTATCAGGCCGTTTCCTCCCTTGCCAGAATCAACAATGTAACCGTTTGTTGGGTTCCTGGTCATGAGGGGATTCTTGGGAACGAAAGAGCTGATGCCCTGGCCAACCAGGGCTCAGCGACAATTATGACGGGCCCTCAACCGTTCTGCGGTGTTCCAAGGTGTGAATCCTCTAGGGTTGTCTCGAAATGGATTCGCGCGGAGCATGGGAGAAGGTGGAGGTTGCATCCGGGTTTGAGAGTGAGTAGAATGGTATTACAGTCACCTTCCTCCAAGGTGGCTTTGGACCTTCTCTCATTAAACAGATCAATGTCTTCTAAGGTCATTGGTCTCATTACGGGGCATGGTCACCTGAGGAAGCATCTTCACAGAGTTGGCATCCTTCAGGAGGGTCCGCTCTATGGAAGGTGTAATGAGAAGGAGGAGACTGCTGAGCACCTGCTCTTTGATTGCCCTGCAATAGCAAGAGAGCGGTATGCCATCTTTGGTAGTTTGGACAGGGGTGGTGAATTTTCCCAGGAGGACTTGATAGGTTGTTTTCGGCGGTTTGTTGAACTGCTGAAGTTGTAGACTGGTGGGCCTCATGGTGTGTTTCCGGGGTGCGCAAAAAGCCCTTGAGGCTTAAGTGCATGGCAGTAGGCCGCACCAAGGGGGGGAAAAAAAAGGGTAACAGCGTTTTTTATGAAAGGCAAGTTTTAGCAACTGTTTCTGGCATAAAAACAGTCTGTTTAGAGTTGTTTTACTAGTTCCCCCAAGCGATATTTCCAAATGAAAGCATAGACTGAATGCAAGCGTAGTACGCCAGCTTTATCTCACTTGCATTAAGAACATCGCATAGCTGTCTGAAAGCAAAAATCAACCGACAGTAATTTTTTAACTAAGTAATCTATGTGATATGACCATGTGCATACCGAGTGCACCAGTAACGTTTTCTCGTTACAAGCTGTATTTGCAGAAAATGCTACAAGTTGCAGTGGCTTAGCAAACTTCGTCGCTAGCGGTATATGCGAGAAATTCGGTGTTGATTCATCGCTACAGCCTATTTTAAACACTTTTATTTATATCTCTATATCTATTAATGTGTCGACTTAATATTGTGTATACCTAATCATTTTTCCTTCGGTTATTTTTGTAAAATAGATGTATCCAATCCAGAAAAATCAAGAGAACAAACAATTACCTACCAGTACTACCGTGGTACAGATAGTCTATTATTGCGGATCAGAAGTCTACTGTGCACAAACTTTCGTTTAAGTCCACGAGTTTGCCGGTACATAATATCGATTCAGAAAAAATAAAAAAAAGACCAAAGAAATTTTCATCTGTCGCTACTTTTAACTATGTTTATTCTTTTGGAGGAAAACAAGGATAAGGATGCCACACTATTTACCCAATTACCATGAATAGAAGCAACAAACTTGTGACAATGCGCCAAAATAAATATAGAAAATACAAATTATAACAAAAATATTATTTGTTGAACTGCAGTAATTTGTTTGTATATCTAAATCTTTTCATACAGACAGTAATACAATAACAGATGTTAGCAATCAGTCATTTGTATACTAACAAGTAGCTGTCGTCTGTGAAAAGACTATTTAGATTTGAGATTCAGAGCTGTAGTATTAAGTATGCTGAAATATACTAAACCAAACATAATAAAAACCCATTTTCTATGGGTATTTTTAGTAATATACCCATCCCTACTAAAAATTCCATGAAGCTTTTCTAGGTTTTCATTGTAAGTGGAAGCCCTGGTTACAGTAATGTGAAAGTATAGTGGCTCAGAATCACAATGCTGATTGAAAGCATCAGAAAATTATCTGCTATGGAAGTTACCAAAGTGTGGTTTATTCGCTATCTGTAAAATAAGTACACACCGGTATGAAACAGTACATTCAACAGTTGCCCCTGGAATACGAGCATAATTAACGTAATCTATTACTGGCTCTTAAATATATTGTAGTTGCCTTAGGATATACAGAATAGAAACACACTATCATGAAAACACAACTACAAAGTTAATCATTTACACAAAAGGCTGTGGTTCAAGTTATAACGTGTTTGTTAGATTGTGTTTATGGACATTAAACAACATGACGTAAGGCTATATATGAAAAGTCCGGTTTGAAGATTGGTTTGAACTGTCCAATCGATCATCACGTCTGTGCGGAAGTTGAATGGCTTAAAATTCATTAATTAGTACTCTGACAATTAGTTATCACAGAAATGGTGGGATTTCCAGTAGTAATCGTCCAACCAATGCTGCTCTGATGACGAAAGCTGACGTGTGTGGGAAATTCGGCCACCGATCATCTGCATACTGGCAACAATATTAGTTTGGACAAGGTTTGGATGTTACCGTGATATCTAAACATAACCTCACTTTCTTGGTTTTAACTGATGTAATCTGACACCAATCAGACCGTCATGAGGAGTAATTGCTCAAGGAGTAAACTGAGATGATCTGTCGAACAGATCGTTGCATGTATAGGAGGTTACATGGGATAGAACTAACCAAGATAAACTTCACTAAACTAGCGGAGTAAATCTTGGATTTACCTGGTGTCAGCTAGGGCTTGCAAACATATAATCAATCACACACACTGTCCATGAACACTGTAAACAAATCGGTAACATCATCACTCACATGTCGTCGATATTCATTCAGTTTCACGGATTACGTTGAGTAAAATATGATGTTTGGGATTAATCAACTCTGATTCAAGGAGCTGTCAAATTATTTCTCGATTTCTTAAGTTCTTAAAGACATAATCATTGTTTTTGAGATTTTCCCGGTTCTACGGGGAGATTCCCAGCTAATTTCCAGCGACCAAGTTCTATGCTGTGTTGTTTTTCTGATTTTTTGGACTACTCAACAAGATGTCATGCACACAATTAATATTCTCAGGAATTCGTATAAATTTTTCACACTTTGTTTCTTAGAGGTACTGGCAGTAGTCTGTAAATTTCTCACCCAAAGACAGATAGCATTAGCAAAAGGAACAGGGTCATGTAGGGACAACTGGAACTCCTTATGGAAAGTGCACAGAACACCAAGGCATTACCTGCGTTTATATAATAGGCCTTTACAGCAAGAGCACACTGCTATCTATCTATCTATATTTATATATATATATATATATATATATATAAACTTCTGAACCAAGCAAAGTAGGATACAGGTTGACAACTTTGCCTAATTTTCCTAAATTTTCCAAATTTGAAACGAACATTCTGTATTATCTATTACCAACAAATAACTAACTGAGACCATTAGTACCAACCTCGACGATGAATATAATGAGTCAGAGGTGTCACTTTTGTTCCTTGAGCTGGAGTAGCCATCATCTAAACCGGAAGTTGAACGGTATGATTGTGTGTAAGAACTTGTTGACCTGAAAATAGATTTAGAAACAATGTAAATGTCATATTAATATTATAACGTTAAGTGTAAATTTGAATGTAACTCCAATACAGCATACAGCTGTGTACATAGCTCAGTCACAGGAACTCAATGGATCTACATCTTTTCCCGGTAATTAATATTCACTGTTAGTTGGAATAACACTATTAACAATCTATATCACCTCCAAGATGCCAGGAAGCGATACAATTTTCTGTTTTTGTTTAGTTTATTTTTATATAATAAGAACTGGAATGAGATCTTATTACTAGTTTACATAATCCAATATTCACACCATCACAAACGTGCCTCTCACATGAAAGGTACTTCTTGTAAATCTTTTGACATGTTTTCAGTTCATACATCATGACCATACAGAAACAAACTTATTACAAATAATATTGTAACAGTCCTATTTCATTTGAATATGAATATTATCTAAATATATTATAAAGTAATTACAAAATAAAAATTTAATTTAATTAGTTTTATTGTTAATATGCAAAATAACAGTTCAGGTAAACTAATAGTTTAGTTTGCACTTACGTTCTTATTTCACCATAACCACAACACTAAATAAATGTAACTAAAGACATTAATAGCAAAAAAGAGGTCAAGTTTATAACATAAATAACATTGTCTCGATAAACACAATAAAACAGCAGCAATGCAAATAGTGTTTACTGTATACACATAAACGCAGCAGAACGTAACCAAAAACAACTAGAACAACTGCACAGTAGCAGACAGTGAGTGACAACTGACAGACATACAGTACTGAGTGTGACAGCTGATAGGAGACAGTTAAAGACAAAAAATGTAACAATCAATAGTTTGATACTCGTAGAATGCCGTGAACATTATTCAAAACAAAAACATATCATATGCAGAGATAATAAAATATAGATTGTCTACTGGGTAGATGCCAGTAATTTATGCATATTTATCATCTACTATGTAGATCCTGCAGCACTCAAAGAGTTAAGCGAGGATACAGAAAAAACAATTTACTCACCGAAATGTACTTGGTAGAGAGGTCCGATAGTATGAGGGAGAATATGAAGAACCAACTCTAGAGCTGGACTCTGAGTGATACGAGGTCACACTCACTGGCATTTTCTTCCTGTATAATGTCCTAGAAGTTAATTGGAATAATTAGCATTGCATTGTAAACTGGCATAACAAGAAAGGAGGAATATGTAAGCTTCACACTGTTTAAATAATTAATTAATGAAACACTTTATGATACAACTAATTTATTCACACATAATGTTTAGAACAATATAACTCTTAACACACTCATAATAGGTATATTTTATTTTGTTACATTCAAATTTTTAATTTTCATCAATTTTATAAAATCAAGATCAGTCACAGTGAGATTTGTTTACATTGACAATTTTTTTTATTAGTTTATACTTTAGCTGTTTACCGGCTCTCATATTTAGAGTTAAGCAAGAATATTACAGTGGAAGCCAAATGATTCCAAGAACATTTTTATTTGTTTAATTTAACTTAGAATATTTTCCTCCAAATTCTAAAGAGAAGTGGTTTGGAGGGCTTAAATTTTCAAGGGGTAACACTTACTGTTAAAAATACACCTCTCAAATTAGGACGAATTTTGGTAGAGGTTTGAAGTACTAAGCCAATGCCAACTTATCAAAATGCTGTCATTTTAAGATATTAATTACTATATTTCATTCTTAACTAGCAGTTTTTAAATATATATATGAAATATTTTTGTTTGGTCTGAAGTTATGGTGCTGAAAAGACATACCACAGTAAAATTTTTAGTTAACCTAAGCGCAAAATTGTTATTCCTCAAGGAATAATCTACCTTGATAATTGCTTTATTAAAATAAAGATACTAGATGTAGTAGTATATTTGAAATTGAAAACTAATAAGATGTATAATTTATTTCAATATTTTGAACTTTTGTCTAAATGTCTTAGTTATAAAACTTATTTGCTTGTAGTAGAATAAAAATAAAAGACCTGGATTGTAATGTATACTATCACTTATACAAGTTGTGCACTAGAGTGACAAACAACTCAGCCATATTGATTGATAAAGTGCATAGCAAAGGTGGAGTGTTTGATACAGTATTTTAATCATAAAGGAAGCAAAATGTCTGACCAGAAACCAATATAATATGTAATCCAGTTCAAAATAGAGAAAAACATGTGTAAAGTTAATTATATAAAGAAATTTAAAACATTTTAATATACAAGCAGCACGGTTAGATCTCAGAAAGGAGGACTGGGAGAGTCCAGACACATTAAAGCGGTGATAAGACATTAATAAATTCATAACAAATATTACAAATACATGGCTTGATGATAAATATTCCTTAATAGTCACTAGAAGAGAAAAATAAAAAGCCCTATGAAAAAGCAAAGTTAACTGTTGGGTTGTCACAAATTAACAAAATAAATTGACAAATAAATACTTAAAAATAAGGAATATTTAGGACTGGTTACAATATATGAAAATTAGAATCAATTTGAACTGTATGATATGGAAAGGTAACAAAAGATTTTATTTCTTATAACTATCAAACTGCAAAAATCGAAAATAATTTTGTGAAAAAATTCTATTACACTAAAATCAGAAAACTATGTTTACAAATTTATTAACTAATCTGGATGTAGCAGACAGAATAAGGTAGTGGATAAGGTAATTAAATCTTTATATTTGAATAAATAATTACAGATATTCTACAAGAAACTGTGATAAACACAGTGACCAAATATACCGGAAAACCAGGATTGTAATGTTATCATGACTATGATAATGATATATAGTGTCCTGAAAATCAGTAAATATTATTGTCCCTCAAGTCCAATGAGCCCCATCTGAAGAAATGTTGAGTAATTGTTAATGCTTAATTATGCCAATTTCATAAATTCTGCTCTCTTATTGAATTTCTCAGTATACAGCCATAGTAAAAGTTTTAACTACTTGTATTATATGCTTGAATAGTAATTTAACACATTGACTGTGACAAATTTTCTAGTGTGGTGATGTATTATAAAACTATGATCTCTCAGAATAGAACCACAGAGAAGATGTTAATAAAAATTAATAAATAAGTCAAAGCTTGTATGTTTTTGGAAGTTTTGAAATGAACTTAATATCTTATGTCTTGGAAAAGTCAATGTAGACAAATTCTAATCTTCCCAAATATAATTCTGAAGAAACACCAAAAGTAAACTTAAGTAAGATTAGTCAAATTTAAACCACTGAGGCTGAAAATCAAACTGATGACAAAATAAATTTATTCATTGGAAAGTAGCCTAAATGTTAAATGTGTAGGTTTACAGTTTTTCTTAGAGTTTTAATTGATGTAATTGAATGACAAAGTTGGCTTATAATTCTCAATGTAATATTTAAAATGTAATTGAAAAACAATTTAAAAAAATACATTCCGCTTTGGGAAGATATAAAAAACTAGTTTTCATACAAAATTACCCTAAAATGCAATCACCATTTAGGTTTTTAAGTTCGATACTATATTATGATTTCAGATAGCTTAAGATAGTAACTTGGTAATATTTCAGGTTCATATTACAAGTAAAATTACAGCTAGAATATAACACGTAAACTAAAAATCACTGTTAATTAATTTAAAGTCTACAATACAACATTGTTTGATAAGTTTCACAACTATGCCTATAGTACTAGCATTGAGAATTTCAAAAGAAGGTTATGTACCTTTAAAAAATCCTTTTGATAAAACTTCAAGTTCAGTTTAATCTTTTAATTTGAATACTGCCACTCATATATTTTAAAACTTGCCATTCAGAATACAATGTCATAATATGGCTTGAATGCACATAAGATTTAAGTAATATTTATGTGTTAATATAATACTTGAGTGTTCTTCAAGACTCTATATAGACCTATACTTATATGTGACAAGTCTACACGTTAAGTGTATATATATATATATATATATATATATATATATATATATATATATATATAAACTGGTAATAACCAGTTTATCTTAAATTTGCCATTATCAATCCATTCTAGGTGTTTTTATCCCTCTGAGGGGTGAATTGGAAATATCACACCTAAAAGCAACTTACCAGTAACAAGGTTAAAGAGAGTTTATTATTAAAATGATGTTAAAACCTGTAAATATGCTTTCCAATATGTCATATCGTCTTTGAACCTACAGTTTTGATACTATGTACAATGTGCTAGCAGGTATATATAAACAAATCAATTGTTCAATATTTTTAAATATAACATGAGAAGTTACAATACTGACAGAAACCCCACACAAGTTCACTGAAAAAAATCTTGTTCACCAACTGGAGGAGTATTGTTCACAAGCAAATTTTCGGTTGGTACTGTTAAAAAGAGTGTCTAAGAATCTTTCATAAATCATTGAAGACATTCATTTGTTTTCATAGAAGTTAAATATTAACAGAAGAACTCTAGGTTCTGTCAACTAGAGCTCTTGTTATTGCTGTCAATGTGCATTTGGGTTCAAGAATTCTAATTTTGATTTGTAAAACTTCAACCCTCAGGCCTTCTTTATGCCTACCGTTACTCTAGTTCTGTCGCTCTGCATTGGTTTTAAGTGCAACCGGTATTTATATTATGATGATAATGTTGTTCTATTGTAAAAGACTGTATTGGGTGTTGTGGTAGGTGAAATGCCTGGAACACCATTTAATTAAATACAATTGGTAAAAATTGCATAATAAGTGAATGATTAGTTCCTATTTTTAGGACTAGTCTATCCGTCATCAAATTATTTTTTTTAATTGATTAACAGTTTAAATACAACTTTTAGAGTGCATTCCAACTATAATCTGAATACAGCATACATACATGATGTTTTTCTTCATTTCTTACTTGTTTTGGTAGACTGTTAATTATGTTTTAATATTTATGGTTTTTTGTATAAAAATTTACATTAACTTTCGAATAAAATCAAATCATTTGTTGCTGATCACATTTGCATACATCGAATAGGCATTGTCATAAATGTAAGGTGATAAATTATTAACCCTTTTACTGCCGGACACTTTTTTTTTAGTTCGTTGAAAAATGCCGGGCTGAAATTGACTAAAATGTAATGATTTTTTTAAAAAAATCATGGATTAATTATTTTTTATCATAAATTGATAACCTTTATCTTGTTTTTTTCCTTATAAGTTGTAATTTGCTACAAAAAATAATTTAAACATTTTCTGTCATTAAAAAATATATATATTATGTCATGAAACAAAAATTTTAAATAAATAAAAATTATTTTTTGAGTTTGCACTTTAACAACTATATTTAAATATTAAACCACCACCATAATTATAATTTTTTATTGTATAGTAATTATATATAAACATTCCCAAAAAGTTTTAGGAACATACCTTGAAAAATACTGAAGCTGTGATGAATTTTTGAAATTGGTGCAATATCCTCGAATTTCAAGATAACACTTATTGATAACACTATATCACTTTATAATACATAAATCACTTTATAATACATAAATCACTGTCCATTGATATGAAAATATAATATATAATAGAAAATTAAAGTTAAAAGGCACTTTGATCAATATTTACAAAAATATATATATACATTTTTAGGTTCATAGGCCTAAAATGTATCACTAAGATCGGAGTCATCTCTCACGGCAACACCACTTTCAACAAGATTATTGAACAATGTCCCTTCACTGACAGGTGATCTTCTTCTCTTACTCATTTTATTAATCGTAAAAATATGTAGATTTACAAATTTAAATGTCAAATAAAGTGTAAAACACGAAACAACACACAAGTGGAACTCACAACTAACGAGATCGACCATAACCTCATCAAACCAAACTCGAGTTATAACCAAAGACGTTCAGTAACAAAAATGGCTTCCATAGATTATAAAACCTGTTTTCTGTGTATTGTCCATATGGTAATGAATAACACAGCTGAATTTCGATGCATTTGGACAACATTGAAAACCAGTATAAAACAAATACGAGACGGCTTTTATAGCGCACGTCGGCGATTTTCGCACAAATCGCAACGTGCGCGATTGCGCACGTCGGCAGTAAAAGGGTTAAAGTGCAATAAAATTATGCAATTATCACATAAGAGCTTTGCAAATGACAAGTAAATGTACAACAGCTTAAAACATTAAATCTTCCTCACAGTTGAGAAATTAAAATTCAATTTAATTAAAAACTTATTTATTTCCAATTTAAAAATTCCAATGTCATAATACATTAATTTATACTATAATATTTCTAAAAATATGATTTAAAAATAAGATTTATTCTTACACACACACAAATAAGATTTATTCTTACACACACACACACACACACACACACACACGCACGCACGCACAAACACACGCACAAGCACACGCACAAGCACACACACAAGTACACGCACAAGCACACGTGTACACGCACACACGCGCGCACACGCGCGCGCACACACACACACACACACAAGATTCAGATGTATAGCATACAAAAAGCACACGCATACACACACATACATGCAAATACATACTCATACATATAGGCTACACACATACATAAACCTTGCTCCTTGTGTAGTAGAGCAAAGTAAAGTAAAGTACAAAAAAGAAATTCAGCTATTGTATCAAATGAATTGCTCAACAATCAACTCATCAGCTTACTTTTAAATACTGTAAGCGATACTGCTTGAGCAGACTCATCCAACTTGTTAAAAAAGTTTACACAATTTATGTTATGAGATGAACCAATTTTAGTTAATCTATGCCGAGAAATATTGAGCTTAAACTTATTTCTTGTTTATGTTCATATATGTCTTGTTGGTGATAAATAAGTCTAGGTTATTTTGTTTAGCCTACACTAATACATGAAAAATGTAAAGATCAAAAGGACCTGCTTTATAAATAGTTCGTATGACCTTCTGTTGAATCAACCAAATACTCCCCACAAATGTTGCATGACCCCAGAGAATCTGACCATAAGAAATAGGTTAAGGTATTGAAACAAACCAAAATATGCTTTTATTCAATACCCTACAGTAACAATGTCTCAATTTCCAAATTAGGAAACTAACCCTATAAATCCTACAGCATAGGTTTTTACTGTGATGTGACCAATTTAGGTAATTCTGAGCAATTACTTGGTCAACACCAAACTTTTTCATATTTTACTACGATAATCTAGAGATGTATGTGAAATTAAAAAAACATAATTTAGGCCATGGAAAATTAACGCAAATGAAAAATAATACTGAAATGAGCAGAATTTTAATCCAAATTGAGAATGTTTTTCTTAAATTTCGAGCTACAAATTAATTAGTTGTTATCGAGTTGAGACGAGTGCCTCCGGCCATCAGCGCAGGCTTTGGCTGTCCCATGCTGATCTCAACGAAAGAAAAACATCCCTCGAGATAGTACCTATCAGTAAAATATCAAATTCTAGAGGGCAAACTTGGTGTGTTGTAAAACGCTGTGTTCGTACAAAAAACGTTTTAACTTTTCCTGATCTTCACTTGAAACCGTGAAACTAAGTAACGTGTTCTCACACCCGTCACATAAAAAAGGATTATCGGAGGAACCACTAGCCATAAGGGTACTGTCAAAACTGGCCTTCTGCGCGTCTCCCGCAAGCCACTGTTATCGCATGGACTTTGAACCTTATGATCGGCAACCTGTAGAAAGGCCTTGCGTAGCTTGAATTATATGTTTCTTGCTTTCTGAGAACATCCTTATGACCGTAGTAAAATATGAAAAAGTTTGGGGTTGACCAAGTAATTGCTCAGAATTACCCCAATTTAATTTAGAATCAATGTACATGTCAAGTAACTTTACTGATTGAACCTCTTGACTTTGAGCTGATAAGCTTAATATAATATTTTGGTTTTTATCTTGATTACAAAGCAATTTGTTTGAGGAAAACCAATTCAAAACTTAATCTTCCGCTGACTTCATGGTCATTTAAAGACTGATGAAATATTTATTACAAGGAAAGAGAAAAGTGTCATCTGCATAAACAACAGCAACCACAGATACATTTTTGGCAAATCATTCATAAATACATTGAAGAAAAATGAGAATTATGGAGCCTTAAGGCACTTCAATAGTAACTTTCTCCACAGGTGAACTGTTACCTTGAATTGAAATATATTGCTTTCAATCAATCATATTACAATTAATAAGGGTACATGAATGTTTTGATAACCCATAAAAAGGAAGTTTAATAAGAATAATACTAAAAAGGACACAATCAAATTCTTTACTTAAATCCAACAATGAGAGTTACAGATTCTGTATGACCATTATTTTACAAGTTTTAAGGGAATGATTTATAATAACCATAACAGCAGTTATTGTTGACCGCCCCTTTCAAAAGACAAATTGTGACAGTAAAAAGATTACATGTTTTGAAATAAAATGAAAGTTGCTACTAGACTACAATATTTTTGAAATACAGGAACAATAGATATGGGTCAATAATTCTGAGGCAATACTTTGTCACCTATTTTATAACTTGGAATAACTTTCAATACTTTGAGTAAATCCGAAAAAAACCCAAACTCCAAACATTTATTAAAAATTAATGTTAATGGTTCTTTAATGAAAGGAATAGTTTTTTTGACCAAGTAATTTGACATGCAATAAAAATCCATAATTTTAGAGTTTGAGAATTTGGCTGTAATCAGTACAAACATAGACTATATGATTGTCTCCTTTCTAGATTAAATAGGCATAGTTCTGAAAGAAATTTAATTTTTAATTCATTAAATGAAGTTGTATTACTTTTTAAGCCAAATCAGCTACTATAAGATGATAATTCACTGCAGTGTGAAAGACAAATTATTGCTATGATAACCATACTTGAGTAGCCTATCTTAAGTGGTGCTCAAATGCGTTATTATGGGAAAAACATTTAGAAACCCCTCGATCTACTGTTGTAGAACTAACATATCTTTTGAAAATGAATGTTTTTTAAAGGCTCTATTTGTAGCATTATAATTTTGTGACTCATAAATTGAAACCGACGTGAAACTGGCCATAGATTCCATCCATAAAAAGAACGAGTACCGGGAACTAGTTCCTAAATGAATCCTAACCTAGTTCATCAACTCAAACCATACAAAATATATATTTAATTAATAACGTGATGATAAGTACTACAAATAAAGATTTTAAATGAACAAACAGTACTTTTATGATAATAATCCCCTTTTATAGCCGCAATTTTCAAGACTATACTCAATTAAAAGGCAAGTTTTGAGAAACCCTATAAAAGGGCCCATACCTTAAAAACGTACAAACCAATTTTGATAAAACTTTCTACACACACTCACTGCATGGTCTACTATACTAAAAAAACAAGCCTCATTCTTAGGCCCACGCCTATTTCCGGAGCTACATCAATTTTACAGGCCAAGTGCTGACAAAAACCAATCTATGGACGGCCATATCTCAAAAATGTACGAGCCAATTTTGATAAAACTTTCTGTACACATTCACTACATGGTCCTAGTATACTAAAATACAAGCCTCATTCTTAGGCCACGCCTATTTCCGGAGCCACATCGATTTTACAGGCCAAGTGCTGACAAAAACCAATCTATGGACGGCCATATCTCAAAAATGTACGAGCCAATTTTGATAAAACTTTCTGTACACATTCAATACATGGTCCTAGTATACTAAAATACAAGCCTCATTCTTAGGCCACGCCTATTTCCGGAAGCCACATCGATTTTACAGGCCAAGTGCTGACAAAAACCAATCTATGGACGGCCATATCTCAAAAACGTACGAGCCAATTTTGATAAAACTTTCTGTACACATTCACTACATGGTCTAGTATACTAAAATATAAGCCTCATTCTTAGGCCACGCCTATTTCCGGAGCCACATCGATTTTACGGGCCAAGTGCTGACAAAAACCAATCTATGGACGGCCATATCTCAAAAATGTACGAGCCAATTTTGAATAAAACTTTCTGTACACATTCACTACATGGTCTAGTATACTAAAAATATAAGCCTCAATTCTTAGGCCACGCCTATTTTCCGGAGCCACATCGATTTTACGGGCCAAGTGCTGACAAAAACCAATCTATGGACGGCCATATCTCAAAAATGTACGAGCCAATTTTGATAAAACTTTCTGTACACATTCACTACATGGTCTAGTATACTAAAAATACAAGCCTCATTCTTAGGCCACGCCTATTTTCCGGAGCCACATCGATTTTACAGGCCAAGTGCTGACAAAAACCAATCTATGGACGGCCATATCTCAAAAATGTACGAGCCAATTTGATAAAACTTTCTGTACACATTCACTACATGTCTAATATACTAAAATATAAGCCTCATTCTTAGGCCACGCCTATTTCCGGAGCCACATCGATTTTAACGGGCCCAAGTGCTGACAAAAACCATCTATGGACGGCCATATCTCAAAAATGTACGAGCCAATTTTTGATAAAACTTTCTGTACACATTCACTACATGGTCTAGTATACTAAAATATAAGCCTCATTCTTAGGCCACGCCTATTTCCGGAGCTACATCGATTTTACAGGCCAAGTGCTGACAAAAACCAATCTATGGACGGCCATATCTCAAAAATGTAAACGAGCCAATTTTGATAAAAACTTTCTGTACACATTCACTACATGGTCTAGTATACTAAAATATAAGCCTCATTCTTAGGCCACGCCTATTTCCGGAGCCACATCGATTTTACGGGCCAAGTGCTGACAAAAACCAATCTATGGACGGCCATATCTCAAAAATGTACGAGCCAATTTTGATAAAACTTTCTGTACACATTCACTACATGGTCTAGTATACTAAAATACAAGCCTCATTCTTAGGCCACGCCTATTTCCGGAGCCACATTCGATTTTACAGGCCAAGTGCTGACAAAAACCAATCTATGGACGGCCATAATCTCAAAAATGTACGAGCCAATTTTGATAAAACTTTCTGTACACATTTACTACATGGTCTAGTATACTAAAATATAAGCCTCATTCTTAGGCCAACGCCTATTTCCGGAGCCACATCGATTTTACAGGCCAAGTGCTGACAAAAAACCATCTATGGACGGCCATATCTCAAAAATGTACGAGCCAATTTTGATAAAACTTTCTGTACACATTCACTACATGGTCTAGTATACTAAAATATAAGCCTCATTCTTAGGCCACGCCTATTTCCGGAGCCACATCGATTTTACAGGCTAAGTGCTGACAAAAAACCAATCTATGGACGGCCATATCTCAAAAATGTACGAGCCAATTTTGATTAAACTTTCTGTACACATTCACTACATGGTCTAGTATACTAAAATATAAGCCCTCATTCTTAGGCCACGCCTATTTCCGGAGCCACGTCGATTTTACAGGCCAAGTGCTGACAAAAACCAATCTATGGACAGCCATATCTCAAAAACGTACGAGCCAATTTTGATAAAACTTTCTGTACACATTCACTACATGGTCTACTATACTAAAATACAAGCCTCATTCTTAGGCCACGCCTATTTCCGGAGCCACAATAACTTTATAGGCCAAATGCCATAATGATATACATGTTATAAGGCCAGATGTTTTTAATTTCTCAGTTGTAATATTAGTAAGGAAGTTATCTATGCTGGTTTCTGACTCGGAGGTAACTCTAGTAGGAAAATTTACTTATAAACTAAGTTATAAGAACTTAAAATACTAAAACAATTCTATATGTACTGTCTTTGTTCAAAACATTGATGTTAACATCTCCGGCTATGACAATATTTCTTGAATTTATCATTTGATGTATTACATAAACAAATCAAGTTACTCGGCGATACTGAGTACAAACACTGGATACTTGAAACCAGCATTATTTCCTTACTGTTCACGTTTTAAATACTAGAACTCTAAATCAGTTTTTTCATATTTGTAACGTTTTAAATACTAGAAGACTTTAAATCAGTATTTTTAACGCTGAAAATACTGAGTAGTATATTCCCTAATAAACACTGTTTATTTAATTAAACACAGTTTTATGAGTACTTCTGTAAACAGCTGTAGTGATTCCTTTACATAAGAGTGGCCTAATTACCGACTGTAATAACTACAGACCAATCTCTTTACTTTCTACCTTTGCTAAAGTGTTTGAAAAGTTAATGAAGAAAAAAGCTAATTAAATTTCTAGAAAAAACTAATTTTTTCAGCAACAATCAATTTGGTTTTAGGAAAGGTTTAAATACTGAAGCAGCATTAAAAAGCTTCATAGATAATGTGTATACAGGAATAAATTCAGGGCAGAAAAGTTAGTGGTTTATTTTTAGATATTAAAAAAAGCGTTTGATACTGTAGATCACACAATTCTTTTACAAAAGTTATACGGATGTGGTATTCGGGGGAATATTTATTATTGGTTTGTTAGCTATTTAAACAAAGAGAAAACAATGTGTCAAAATTAATAATTCTTTTAGTGACTTCGGGTTTATACAATGTGGCGTACCTCAAGGGTCAGTTTTAGGCCCAGTACTTTTTATAATCTACATAAATGATCTTTGTGATTCAAATTTAAATGGAAATATTACATCTTTTGCAGACGATACAGCTTTTATCGTATGTGAAAAATAATTGGGATGATATGGGAATAAATGGGAATATTTTGTTGGGGTGGAGCCTATGAAAACAAATCTAAAGCCACTTCTAACTCAACAAAAGAAATTCATAAGGTTGATTAAACGAAAACGAAGAATGGAGAAATCTTTTCCTCTTTTTGTTGATGTTAAATATTCTTCCCCTTAAATATATGTTTGTTTTATAAAGTTTTAAAAAATATTTTATGTCATAAGTGGCAATTTACCAGAATTAAAAAAATAATTACAAAAACAAATTAAGAAAGCAAGAACCAATACCAGTTCCAAAGCCTAACTTAGCATTTTTTTCAAATAGTTATTGTTTTTTGGGACCTAAAATGTTTAGTATAAATTTCTTCAATTATTAGTTGTGAGAATATAAAGTTATTTTCAAAAACATTAAAGAAGTGGTTATTGGGTTTTGATAAATTAGATTTTCCTTCTCTGCATAGATTCCTAGTTAATTAAAGAAAGTAACAGTAAATTTTAGTTTGAATTTCTTTAAGTGGATTTTCATTTGCTTTGTAACTGCAGCAGCACACTTTTAATCAATTTTTTTTTAGGAGCTTATAAAAAATTAAAGTTTTATTGAAATTTTCTTTGAGCTAAAAAAAAATATTTTTGTAATAAAAGGAACCTCTCCACAGGCACTTGCCTCTAGAGGCCTTAGTTATTTTTGAAAATATTTCTTTTTAATTTACGAGTGTTTTTTGTTTTAATTTTATTTACAAGAATGTTACATTTTTATTTAAGTTTGCTCATTAGGTTTGTACATTGTGTATACCAATGCATATAATGTGTTATTGTAATAATTTTTCAAAAATAAATTCTATTTTATACTTCAGGACTAGTAAAGTAAACCGAACGAGAAAATATTTGTACCTTGTAACAGAGTACTAGATACAAAGTACCTGTTGTCTGTATTTTTAGTTCTCAGTAAACGTTACAGATACTGTAGAAAAGTAACCGTTAACAAAGTACTGATTACTGAAATACCGTCTCACCGTTAGTGGACAGTGGTTCGGTAGCTCCGGCATTTAGCAGTGAACCGTCCCTGGCGTAGGTTAAATGCAATTTATTCTGCACATTCAATATTATTATAATGAAAACTGGCAGAAGAAACCGTATGGAATAGTTGTTATTAGTTGTTTAGTGTAGTGTTTAAAAAGTGTAAAAGTAGTGTGTTAAAGTAAAAGTAAAAAGTTAGTGTGTTAAAGTAGTGTTAAAAAGTGTTTACCTAAAAGTAAGTTTATCTTACAGTTACTTCAAATGAATGTAAAGTATAAATGTAAGAATGTATAAAGTGGCTACAATATGTATGCGAGGATTAACCTAAATATGCTCTACGATTTTCCAGGTGAGTTGATTTAATAGATTACATTTTTTTAGCACATAACCTAGATATATTGGTTTTTGTCAGCATTTGGCCTATAAAGTTAATTGTGGCTCCGGAAATAGGCGTGGCCTAAGAATGAGGCTTGTATTTTTTAGTATACTAGACCATGTAGTGAATGTGTACAGAAAGTTTTATCAAAATTGGCTCGTACATTTTTGAGATATGGCTGTCCATAGATTGGTTTTTGTCAGCACTTGGCCTGTAAAAATCGATGTAGCTCCGGAAATAGGCGTGGCCTAAGAATGAGGCTTATATTTTTAGTATACTAGACCATGTAGTGAATGTGTACAGAAAGTTTTATCAAAATGGCTCGTACATTTTTGAGATATGGCCGTCCATAGATTGGTTTTTTGTCAGCACTTGGCCTGTAAAATCGATGTAGCTCCGGAAATAGGCGTGGCCTAAGAATGAGGCTTATATTTTAGTATACTAGACCATGTAGTGAATTGTGTACAGAAAGTTTTATCAAAATTGGCTCGTACGTTTTTTGAGATATGGCTGTCCATAGATTGGTTTTTGTCAGCACTTGGCCTGTAAAATCGATATAGCTCCGGAAATAGGCGTGGCCTAAGAATGAGGCTTAAATTTTAGTATAACTAGACCATGTAGTGAATGTGTACAGAAAGTTTTATCAAAATTGGCTCGTACATTTTTGAGATATGGCCGTCCATAGATTGGTTTTTGTCAGCACTTGGCCTGTAAAATCGATGTAGCTCCGGAAATAGGCGTGGCCTAAGAATGAGGCTTATATTTTAGTATACTAGACCATGTAGTGAATGTGTACAGAAAGTTTTAATCAAAATTGGCTCGTACATTTTTGAGATATGGCTGTCCATAGATTGGTTTTTGTCAGCACTTGGCCTGTAAAATTCGATGTGGCTCCGGAAATAGGCGTGGCCTAAGAATGAGGCTTGTATTTTAGTATACTAGACCATGTAGTGAATGTGTACAGAAAGTTGTATCAAAATTGGCTCGTACGTTTTTTGAGATATGGCTGTCCCATAGATTGGTTTTTTGTCAGCACTTGGCCTGTAAAATCGATGTAGCTCCGGAAATAGGCGTGGCCTAAGAATGAGGCTTATATTTTAGTATACTAGACCATGTAGTGAATGTGTACAGAAAGTTTTTATCAAATTTGGCTCGTACATTTTTGAGATATGGCCGTCCATAGATTGGTTTTTGTCAGCACTTAGCCTGTAAAATCGATGTGGCTCCGGAAATAGGCGTGGCCTAAGAATGAGGCTTGTATTTTAGTATACTAGACCATGTATTGAATGTGTACAGAAAGTTTTATCAAAATTGGCTCGTACATTTTTGAGAATATGGCCGTCCATAGATTGGTTTTTTGTCAGCACTTGGCCTGTAAAATCGATGTAGCTCCGGAAATAGGCGTGGCCTAAGAATGAGGCTTATATTTTAGTATACTAGACCATGTAGTGAATGTGTACAGAAAGTTTTATCAAATTTGGCTCGTACATTTTTGAGATATGGCCGTCCATAGATTGGTTTTTGTCAGCACTTGGCCTGTAAAAATCGATGTGGCTCCGGAAATAGGCGTGGCCTAAGAATGAGGCTTATATTGTAGTATACTAGACCATGTAGTGAATGTGTACAGAAAGTTTTATCAAATTTGGCTCGTACATTTTTGAGATATGGCCGTCCATAGATTGGTTTTTTGTCAGCACTTAGCCTGTAAAATCGATGTGGCTCCGGAAATAGGCGTGGCCTAAGAATGAGGCTTGTATTTTAGTATACTAGACCATGTATTGAATGTGTACAGAAAGTTTTATCAAAATTGGCTCGTACATTTTTGAGATATGGCCGTCCATTAGATTGGTTTTTGTCAGCACTTGGCCTGTAAAATCGATGTAGCTCCGGAAATAGGCGTGGCCTAAGAATGAGGCTTATATTTTAGTATACTAGACCATGTAGTGAATGTGTACAGAAAGTTTTATCAAATTTGGCTCGTACATTTTTGAGATATGGCCGTCCATGAGATTGGTTTTTGTCAGCACTTGGCCTGTAAAATCGATGTGGCTCCGGAAATAGGCGTGGCCTAAGAATGAGGCTTGTATTTTAGTATACTAGACCATGTAGTGAAATGTGTACAGAAAGTTTTATCAAAATTGGCTCGTACAGTTTTGAGATATGGCTGTCCATAGATTGGTCTTTGTCAGCACTTGGCCTGTAAAAATCGATGTGGCTCCGGAAATAGGCGTGGCCTAAGAATGAGGCTTGTATTTTAGTATACTAGACCATGTAGTGAAATGTGTACAGAAAGTTGTAATCAAAATTGGCAAGTACGTTTTTGAGATATGGCTGTCCATAGATTGGTTTTTGTCAGCACTTTGTCTGTAAAATCGATGTAGCTCTCCGGAAATAGGCGTGGCCTAAGAATGAGGCTTGTATTTCAGTATACTAGACCATGTAGTGAATGTGTACAGAAAGTTTTATCAAAATTGGCTTGTAAGTTTTTGAGATATGGCCGTCCATAGATTGGTATTTGTCCAAAAATAGAAGAGGTCTAAAATGAGGGTAGTAATATAATACAGTAGACCATGTATTCAAAGTAATGTATTAAGTATAATCTATAGATATTTTTTGTATTTTGTTCTTTTTTTAAATTATAAAATTTAATTTTAATAATATAATTTAATCCTGAAGTGATTGAACTGGTTCAGGAACTAGGTTAGCTTGTAGTTCAGGGAACTAGGTCAGGAGTAGTTCATGAACCAGGTTAGGATTCAAGTCAGCGGATTAGTATCTTTTTTATGGATGGAATCTATGGCCAGTTTCACACTGCTAAATTGAATCAAATCAAATTTACCACAAAAGGGTATTTGATTTTGGCAAATTACTACCCTGACATTTAGTGTTTTAATAAAAATAATCAATCATCAGACTAGTAAATTATTTTCAAAATAATATTATTGACTCACCACTTGCCTTCATTACAACAGAATGAACAAGTTACCTTGAATAAGGCCTTATCGTGAAGGCTACCAGGTTGTAAAAATTAGAATTTCGCTGAAGTTCAGAGAACAACAATTAATTGCTGTTAACCAAGGCATTTCTGCAGTAATTGGTAAATATTTCGTATTTAACTTGGCAACCTAGTATCACACAAAAATAAACAAATATCAAAAACCATTATACAAAACTTTTACTTACTTAGAAGTACTTATCCTAGCAAATGGCCTTCACATCTCCCTGATCCTTACACTTTGTTTTTATTCCCTATTTTTTCCAGAGCAAGCAGTGTGGTAAAGGGTTACCTAAATCCAAATTAAGAAAAGTGACGTCACGTTGGCGAAAATAAACATTTTTTTGCTTGGCAGAGTTGGTTATTACATGCGCACTTCAATACCATCATCGCATCTAGTAGAAAATAATAGAGAGTGTTCATCTGGCGTGATACTTTGTTATTTATGTACAAGTTAAGCATTATATAGCAATGAAACAATTTATTTCTGTAAATTGAATGTGATAAAGTAAATAATAAGAGTTCTGTACAACGTAGCATTGTATTTTCTTAATACGCAGGTTATTTATTAGTCTTAAGGAATAATATGTGGGAACTTTACCATTTATATATTCAAGGATGTCCTTGATTCCAATAATTTTCCAAATGCATTAAGATTACATAACTTCTTTTCCGTCAACTAGATTAAAATCTTATCTTGATTACATAATTGCCAGTTTTCAGATGACCTTTTTGAATTAAAGTAAAAAGAGGGGGTTTTTGGTAATCATGAGCCACATATTCCTTCAATTTTAAACCACAGTCGACTCCAATATAAAACCATGACCCAGAAATTTAACTTGTAATCAAAAAGATAAAAACCCATTATTTGACTTCTTAGAGATGAAAATTTGCATGATTTTAATTTAGAACCAACTTACTTAAGAAATAGACAATTGGTTCTTGATGATTTCTTCAAGACGAACTTAAACTTTTGGAACACTTTCCCACCATTAGTTTTAGCTAAGTCCAAAAAGTTGAATTGGTATATAGTTGACATAAGTAGGAATAGAGATTCTGTGTTTGTGTAATATTTATAAAAAATCTATTGACTAGCGGCTCTGATGGTACCGTGTTTACTTATCTAAATAATAAAAAAGAAGACTGTAAAAAACATATTCGGCTGCAAAAAAAACTGCCTGTGAAGATTACTGTACATAAATCTAAACGTAACCCCTTATAAAGCTGCTTGGGATGTAATTACTAATGAATTAATTACCAAGAGAAAACAAGGTGGTTTACTCAATCCTGATGAGTTAAATACACGTTTTATTAGTTCTGTAAAAGAACTCTCAACCAAAATCCAACTGAATTACATAACTACTCTTGATTGGATGTGATTAATACCAGCACATCAAAACACATTTAATTGAAAAGAAATTACACATAATGAGTATATCTAGTCAAATGCTAGTATATTTGACTACATTTTTCTTAACTGTACAATAGTGAATAAGTGGAATGCTTCATTGCTTGATACTGGTCTAACTTGTTATTGTGTTGTTATAAAAATTAAACATTACAGCCATGAATGCTAAGACAAAGCCTTGGAGATGTGAGCAAATATAACGACATCACATCGGAAATATTAAAACATGCATATGGTCTACTGGGCATACCACTTTTATCTAAGCTCACTAGATCTGGTGGGGGTCTGGTATTAGAAACATTTCCTATACCAGAAGAACAACTTTCTGACCAGATATAACACGATACTCTTTCAGGTATTTGCCAAAAACATAAATATGATACCACAGCCAGGAGAGTTACAATACGGACACATAACCAAATATGTAGGATTAAGATGAGTTAAATTAAACTGTACGTCTGAAATAAATCCAACAATATAACTTTAGATTAAATTAGATAAGATTTGAGAATTACAAGTTATACGAAGGGGAAACACGCTAACAGGAAGTTTTATTATTCTAATTTCGAAAATAGCTACTAGAGTGGTGACATAATAGTCATTTGTCTTGTAGCTTGTCGTATCTCCATTTTTATAGCTCTTTGAGCTAGCCTAGTCTCTCTACCTTAGCTAGCCTTTGTTGGTTAGGGCGATGGCGATTGGTGATAGTAATATTTACCGGAGTGGCTATATGCCCGGTCACCGGTCTTGGTTTCAAAGAACGGGAACGACTATGACGTCACAGACTGTGACGCCAAAGGTTTTGAAGTAGCTCTAGCACTGTGCATTGTTATTAAAATGGCGCGTTGTAGAAAGTTAAGTTCTTTTGACCAGTTGAAAACTTTTATCAATAATAAAGAAAATACGGACCATATTCAATTAAGAATAAGTGATTCGAGGTTTGCTATATACTTTAAACTGTACCAATATCCCTTCTGTAAGAACCTACAGTCCTGATAAAGTCCGATAATACATAAGTGATTAATAATAAAACTATTTTTAATCGGTAAATGGAAGAATTCATTTTCAAATATCTCAAGACGAGAGACTAATTTCCCTCTTACCACTTACATACAATATACAATGAAATCATAACCATTTGAGTGTTATTAGTAAATAAAACAAATGTTCCAGTTATTTTATGCTATTAAATGACAAACATATTTAATATGACAAAAATTATTTATAATTAACTATGATTTCTCTTAATGACTATTAATTGAAACATTCCAGTAAAATTGCGAGAAACAAAACTATATCTTAATAAACTACGAAGAGTAGGTTCTGATACGGTACATGGTTAATTTTTAGTTGTATATTTCTTCTTTTTAATTTATTTAAGCGTACACTTTTATTACATTAAAATAAAACTGTTCAATACATTAGCAATGCATAGTATGCAATTAATAAAATAGTCTACAAATGGTGTTTTTTATATTTCTAAGGCACTGGTGTAAAGGTGACAGTTATGGCTGCCCTTTCGTTACGTCACGGTTGACGTCACCACTCATCACCCGTCTGTCCAAGGCCGCACTTGGTCTGTCTAATCTACAGACGGTAGCCGGCCATATAGCCACAGGGAATATTTACGACTTACGTTATTATTACCAAACTTCAAGCAAGAGTAAGGTTATGGTTTAGTTCTGAGATGGTCGTATTGACTTTGGTTGGTTTGATTAGAAAAGACTAAACAGATTTTAGTTTAACTTCAGTGTTATTTTGTGGAAATAATTGAAAATATATAACTATCCTTTCTTAATTTATTGAGAAGACCCATTCTTCAGTTCATAAAAATATGTTATTGTTGTCTTTATGTACAGTGTGTGAATATTTATTTTCTGTTTCGACGCAGTTATAAAGTTGCAGAATTCTTAGACGAACTAGATTTTGTTAAAAATGTGATAAAACAGGTTAAGCTTTATCAAGAATGAATCTTCAGACATTATTTCAAGATTTTAACCCAAGGTGAATTTTCCAACCTTTACCTAGCTAGGCCTATATGTAATTTTTGAACTTAGGTCTAATTAGTATTATTATTGTGTCCGAACTGCATGTAAATTTTGGCACTGTTCATTTACATCTTCTATATTTATAGTCTTTATAGTAAATAGAATTTTGAATAAGCGTTGTGTTAGCATTTAAACAATTGATTTAGTTAAGTTTAATGGTAGTATCGTGCAGAACCTCTTTATCAAAAGTATTTAATTTTGTTTAATTATTTGTCTGGCATTATGGACATGGAACAATGTGTATTTACATGGTCTATGTTGATAAATTAGTATTCAGCTACTTACGCAACCTTGAAAAGGAAGTGATTGTCACTATGGTGTTGGTATTAGCTTAGATGTGTTTGTTGTTAACAAATATTTTCCTGAAAACAGCATGATCTAGGCCTATTAGAATTGGATATTCATAGAATATTAATTTACCATTAGTAGACAGATGAAAAGCAATTAGTAAAACTAATGGTAAATGTTGATAAGTCCCACTTTGCATGATGTGTTGATTTTTATTGGAAAGTACTTAACAAGTGTTTACAATTATTAAAGAAAGAAGTAAGGAAAGACCTCACAAGAATAAGATCCACACAAGGAAAAAATCTCTTAATGTAGAGGATTCTTTAATCTCCCTAATTTAGACCAAAAATACCAAGATTTGACTGCATTATAATAAGCAGCCACCATGACAATCAAAATTATTAACTATTAAGTAAAAATATCTAAACTATTGAATATAAAAACATTTAACCTATAGATATTTATAAGTTTTTATTTTACAAAATAACAATATTGTTTAATACGATCTTTGAAGCCTTATAATGTTATTCAGTTGGATATTGTTGTTCCAGATTAATTCAAAGTTAAATCATGTATATGGTATTTGATTAGTGGCTGATTGAGATGGTAAATATTGTTATTTGCCAATAACTTATTACCAAATTAATAAGTTCCAATAACCTCTTGCCATGGTAACATGTTACCAGTTGACCTGCTCTCAGTGATAGCATCATATCACATGATCTGAGCTTACATTTTAGGTACTATCTTGAGGGATGTTTTTTTATTCTTGCCAGAACCCACTGAAGTCCTCACTGATGGTCAGGGGTATTTCCGATCGGTACTTTCCCGACCTCAGATGGCGTGCCAGATTGTCCAACATGATCTGATTTAGGAAAAGTTGGATGATCTGGGACATGAGGTTGGGAAAGTACCTATCGGAAATGCCCCTGGTCATCAGTGCAGACTTTGTTGGCCTCTCCCCGCATTTCTGGTGAAGACAGAAAAAAATCCCTCAAAATAGTACCCAAATTCCAGCTCAGATCACATCAAATCAAATCAAAATTTCTTTATTCATTGGCACAACATTGTACACTGAATGGTGTCATCAATAGCATTGTACATCTAAAGTATTATTATTAACTACCTATATAATTTGACATGTTCTGTATTTAAAATTCGTTAAAACTATAAAGAGCCTTGTCAATGAGAAAATATTTTAATTTTGATTTGAAAGTTGATAAAACATTTTCTGACTTTAAATATTGAGGTAATTTATTATAAAATATTGTGCCCATATATTGAGGTTTTTTTTGCGGAAAAATTCTAAATGATGTGTGGGAATGGCAAGGTCATTTTGATGCCTGGTATTGTATTGGTGAAGTGTACCAAGCTGTGGCAAATTGGAAAATCTGAGCTTTTAACCGATAATATTGTTTCATAAATATACATACCATACACGGTCATTATACCTAATGAAATAAAATGTTCTTTTGACGATTGTGCCTGGTTTAAGTTTAAAAAATTGATCTTACTGCTCTCTTTTTTGGATTTTTAAAATTGAGTCTAAATTTCTAACTGTTTGTGGCACCATATATTGAAATCCCAAAGGAAATAACGGAATGAATATAAGAAAAATAGACTGTTCTTAGAGTTTTGACATCACAAAAATTTCTTAATCTATTTAAAGCATAAATGCCTGAAGCTGCCCTTGCAAGAACACTTTCAATGTGAGAGCTCCAGTCCAGGTCTCGTCAATCGATAATCCTAAAAATTTTGAATTTGCTACTTGGAAAATATGGCTATCTTTATTTATTGTTACTGTTGGCTTGATTATTTTTTTCATTTGTTTGTGGTTAAATACTATAAAGTTTGGTCTTATCAACATTCAAAAGTAATTTATTTGCTTCAAAAAATTGGGCTAAAAAGTGATAAGTTAGTGCTGGATGACTCCTCCACTCCCTTTATTGAAGGTGCAGAAATTGTTAGGTTTGCGTCGTCGGCATAAAAACAAAGTTTTCTAGGTTGCCTGATTTTAGGTACATCATTGATATAACAAATGAAAAGTAAAGGTCCCAGTATGGAACCTTGAGGAACCCCATGCTTCACATCTGAAATCGAGGATTTGTAAAGTTGTTTATACATTGTCCCTTTGTTGTGGGAGAAATATTCCAATTCGACAAATTGTTTTCTATTATTCAGATATGAGTTTAAACCATTCAAAAGCTTTACCTTCTACGCCAAATTTGTTTTAATTTAGACAACAACAAAACATGAGGAAATTGAATCAAAAGCTTTGCTCAGATCCATGAAAACTCCAATTACCTTTTCATGATTATCTATGGAGTCAATAACTGATTCAAGAAATTTCTGTGGCTCGCGGTTAAAACAGATTTTCCCTTTTGGAAACCATGTTGATTGCTGTTAATTATATTGTTTTTTTTTTTCCAAATAAATTTTAAATTGATTGTAAAAAGCACGTTCAAAGATTTTGGAGATTGATGGAAGCAAAGCAATGGGACGATAATTTTCTACGTGGGTTCTGTTTCCCCTTTTTTAAATAGAGGTTTAATCTTTGCAATTTTCAATTTTTCTGGAAATATTCCTGAAATAAAAGAAGAATTTATTAAGTGAGTGATAGGTTTTATTAGCGAATTTCCTGGCTTTCTTAATGAGAACAACAGAATGTCGTCATATCCAGCACTAAGCTTGTTTTTTAGACTGATCATAATTTCTCTATATCTTCTTCTGTGACTGGCTCTAGTCTAAATCTAGAAAAATTACAAATAGGTTTGTTTGTTGAACTGAAGGTCCTGTGGAGCTTGACAAATTAGGCAGTATAGATTTATCTACTAGATCTGAGAAATATTTGTTTATAAATTCGCTTAAGTTACCAGGGTCTGTACAAAGGTTGATTTCTAACCTTAAGCTCTAATATTTTTATTACTATTGTTGTTTACACCAACTTCCCTATTAATCATCCTCCAGACAGTGGCATTAACATTCACAGACTTTTTCCAACTGACTATTAAGATATTGTTTCTTTTGATGCAGAATATTTGTCTTAAATAATTTGTTTCTTGATTTTACCTCACTATAAACAAGTGGGCTTTGAAGTTCTCTAGCTAGGCTACTTAATTCAATAATTTCTAGCTTTTCTAATCTGAGCTCATCTGTTAACCACATATTTTTATTCAACTGTTTTCAACTTAAGGTTTTAGGAAAATGGAGGTTAAAGTAGAACAATAAAATACTATGAAAAACATCATATTTTGAAGTAACAGGAGCTAAATATAAGTCTGTCCATGATTGTTGTTGCAATGAATACAAAAATGAATGTGTGTTTAAATCTGAGAACTTTCTATTATACATTTGAATGGATTCATTGGGATGAACAGTAATTTTAACTTTTATGTTTAATAGGGGTATGTAATAATGCTAAGAACTGCCCATCATGGTCTGAGAGTTGAGTATTAATTCCGATTAGTTTGATAAAATTCATATTAATGTTGGTGAAAATGTTGTCTATAGTTGTGGCTGATGACTCCGTAATTCTAGGTGGAAATTTTACTAAAGAGCACATTCCATTAGAAACTAACAAGTTGTTCAGTTTCAATGCACTGTTGGATTGTCCCATCATATCAATGTTTATATCCCCCGCTATTAAAATGTGCTTATATCTTTTGTCTACATGTTCCAATAAAACTTCCATACTTTTTAAGAATTCTGGTTCATTTTTTGTTATGGATTTCTGTACAAGCCCACCACTAATAATTTAGACTGTTTTTTCGAGAAAAAATATTTTTTATTTCAAACCATGCAACATTCAAATATTTCATCCTTCAATAAATATCCAATGTCTGGAATTTTGATTTTCTTTTCCAAATCACACTTGTTTTTGGATAAAATTAACTACACCTCCTCCTCTGCAGCTTTCTCTTGCATAGCTAGAGTTTAAGACATAACCATTAATATTTAACCTTTGAAGCATCATCTTGGTCATTTTTATGCTAAGTTAAAATCACTATATTAGGGTTTATTTCACGTCAACGTAATTTTCTAAAGATTCTAAGGATGATTGTAATCCTCTAATATTTTTGATGGAACAACCCAAATGTGCTATTGCTTTACAAAGCTTCCAAAGTCACATGGCTTATCTTTAATGACAGTACATGGATTATTGTAAAGTACTGTCTGAAACATAATTTAAATTGTAACTACTACCTAGGTGACGCTCCTGTGCACAGGAGGAAGACAGTTTTTTTTGAGGTGTAGCATTCAAAGAGAAAACTGAGGCAGGTACTGCCTGATTTAATGATTCACCACAAACACCATTACTCTGCTTTAGCGCCTCAGAAAATGTGAGGTCGCCCGGTGCCACAAACACATCACTAGCCCGATCCTGTGATTCTTGCTGATTCCTGGATAGCGTCACCAAACTCACTGGAGACCTCACTGCTGCTGGGTTGATGTGACTCAAGATTGATGATTTCTGATGGGTGGTTAAGAGCTGGTAAAGTGGGAGCAGTCTTTGTTTTCTCCTCAATAAGGTTCTTCAGTTCCCTGTTAAAATCTTCATGAGATAAACCATTCCTTAGTGATCGAAATGATTTTTGAAAATATGAGACAATGGTAACAGTGGCTCCTGTGCATTGTTGAAATTTTATTACATTGTCTAGAAAGAGTGTCAAACTGACCCTATCACGTACACAGCCCATTGGGGAGCATATCAAGTGCTTCAGATCCCTCCTTTTAAAAATTTTGAGACAGGTCAGAAAAAAGCAGTGTCATAGTCCTGTTTACTTGGTTTGCCATAATATTTTATCCTTAGTTATAAGACTATACACTGTTGCACTGTTTGCATTATCTTGTAGAGCCAGATGGCGTGTTAGGCAATGTGATAGTTTAGGCTGGCCAAATTCCTGTTTGAAGACGACAGCCACACCAGCTGACATGTGACGAGGGTCATCCAAGTCCCCGGAAATGCTGTGTGCGAATCCGACAGTTTTGTCATATCGAAAGTGTTTAATAACATCTCTCATAGGTGTTTCAGTAACATTGATGGTATTACAATTTATTTGGGATTCTGTATTTGTTATACTATTGTTTGGTTGTGTATTTAATTTCAGAATATAGTCAACAATCATTGATGCAAGTTTCTTCTTTCCACTGTGATTTAAATGAATGCCTTTTCGGGAGAAGTGAAATCTTTGAAAAGAGTCGAGATCGATAAGACTAACGTTGTTCATTCTAAGAACTAGTTCCCTAATATAGTCCCTAATAAAGTACATGTGCACTTGTAAAGGTTATTTTTAACTTTGGTACTACATAGTAGTAACATATTTATGATAACCTAATCTTAACCTACTTATATCACGTTATAACATTCCATAGTGTAATATTTCCATTCCTAGCCTCATTGCTTGCATAAAATAGCCTCGGCTGTTACAGGTTACTAAGTAGCCAATCAAATCTTACCTAATCTAAGCCCGAGGGTTTACCATTCTACCCATGGGGATTTTCTTCCTTTATGGGGAAATTCTTTTTAGTTTTTAGGCTTTTCCTAATTTTATTTAGTCCATTTAATTAATTTGCTATCATCATAGTTGCTAGTTAAGCACTTTCCATTAGAAAAATCAATAGAAAATGCGAAGTGGGTCAAGTAAACTAGTATAACTAGTTATAATTATTGGCTGTGGTTGCCAATCATAATTTCAACAGTGTTAACATGTTATAGTGGTCTTTCTGAACAAAACTATGTATGGCTTTAGGTAATGCAAATCACAAATAATAACGCTTATTAAAGTTGAAAATGTTATTTTGTTTTTAAATATATTTTTGTACTGTGCTTCATTGTCATCTGCGCCTTATAGCTTATTTGAGCATTCTGTGGTCATAACAGCAGCAACTACCAACCCTTGTTTTAGTGCCTTTGAATAATTATGATGTTAATTACTCTCTACCAGCATTCAACTCTTATCACCATAGATTAGATTTCAAAATTATGATTGTGTTTAGGTGTGGATTACATCACAAGTAGTTCAAGGTGTTTAATACATTAATTTATTGATTTAAAAAAATTGAACATAGTATTTTTTCAACCTGAGAGTTATCAAGAAACAAGAAGCTTTATTGTCATTAAATACACAAGTGTACAATACACATTGCCATGGACATAGTAAATATGTATTATAAATGAAAACTATATTACAATACAATTATTCTCCTTTAGTTGGTTGATGTATTTGTGATGTGAAAATATACATTATGCTAGTGTTAAAAGTTAAAAAGTTATCAACTAAAATATACAATTTATCCAATAGAAATATACAAAAACAGGAAAAAAACAATTAAGTATCAACAGTGAGATAAAAGACCTTCAACACTAACGCTTCAAATTCAAACAATTAAAATTACCGCTTAAACACATTTATAAATAAACAACAAAGTAAAAACAGATAGGATACAATAATCTTTTTTAAATAACAAAGTTTAGTTTACATTAATGAACTTGTATCACAGTTAGACAATAGGCAATCTTTATTTGTCAAAAAGCATTAATAAATAAGTGTAACAATGGTAAAAAAATCAAATAAAATGTCACTAAGCTACATCATGCTTAATCTAAAAAGTCGTCTATATCTAAAAAGTCTTCTACATTGTAGATACAGTTATCAAAATTTGTTTTTTATGTTTCTTGAACAAGTTAGTTTGTTGTGTGATCATGTATTGTTTTAAAGCAGGAAATTGATATTTAGAAGTTTTTTGTACCAGGTGGTTTGTAAATAAGTTGTACATATATAAGAAATTAGGAAGGTATAGTTACGGTCATTTCTTAAATGAATAAAGGTTGTGGTTGTTTTTTTTACATTATATACTATAGGTGTAGAAAGTTATGGTTAAATTTGTTTGCGTTATATTATATTTGCTTTTATTTACATTAATACTCAAATTTTATTTTCTTAGTATATTTTGTATCTACCCATATTTTCTTGGCCAGTTGCCAGTCAATATGTTTTTGTTTTTTGCCCATTGTCGTATAATTCATTGAGCTCATTGTTACACTTTACCATGTGCAAGCAGAGAGATACCATCATGTTGGCACCCAGATAGACAGTTGCACTGTAATTATTTTATTTAGGTACTTTAGTATTATCCGGAAAAAACTATTTTTTGAAGAATTTTTCATGCCGGGAACTTAAAACATAAACAATACATTATTAGAATGAACGGACTTTATTTGACTTGCTTTGAAAATTACATGTCATTATGCGGTTATAGTTGTCTGCCTGCTAAAAGGAAGTGATGTCGGCAAGAAGGAGGCCACTCTGTCCCTATGTGTGTTGTACCAATCATATCATAGTTAAAAGGTATCAGCTGATTGTTACTCCAGGCTTGTGCAAGCGTACCTTTCAAGTAGTCATGCTCGCTTAATGCGTAGGCGGATTTCATTCACAAAAGTACTGTTGAAATTGTTATGAAAATTACAAAATAGATGGTATCTTGTGTATTTGTTATTAACTATACTGGTTTATTATGTAATTTGACTTTAAAACTTCTACAGACTCCATTTTGTTATCTATTTTTAGCTATGTGTAAATTTTCGTTTATTTAGCTTTACTAGTTCTAGAGATATTATTTTTTTATTTAAAAAAAAAATGCAAAATGGTGGCTAGTGGCTCAATTTCTTAAACTCCGTTTATCAGACATTTTTTTGTTTGGAATGGTGAGTACTATCAGCCACAGAAGTTTGTGATACCCTTTTGTGATCTCCTTGTGTGTGTGTGTGTATGTATATATATATATATATATTATATATATATATATATATATATATATATGGAATCCTTTAGAGTTTTAAGTATCATATAAGAATCTTATTAACTTGCAATAGAATTTATTAATACAGGACCAATTGAAATAATATGAGTGTTTCTTCAAGAAACTTATAAATTGGATAATACCTTGTGTAATTATTGATGTTTCAGCAAATTCATTGTACACTCATCACTTCTGGTGTTTACGGCCTTGTTTGCTCTCCGGCTCGATGATTCAATTGATTGGAGCTATTGGACAGTATTTTCTCCAATATGGTTCTGGAAATTCATGGTCATTTGTGGTGCTACTGTTGGTAGCTATGTTTGGTGGAGATATCCCCACTTCAGGTATTTTTATTGCCATTCAAATAAAAAATATTAAACATTGTAAAAGATATGTTAGTATCTTAACTTTTAATTGTCATACAAATTAACAATAGAGATGTTGATAGTAGAATATGAAATTTCATCATAGTAGATGTTGAAAGGACTGTAGAACAAAATGTTAAAGACCAATTTTTAAGGAACGAGCAAGACTCACCTAAATGGAGCACTGATAGAGCAATTTATTAAATAAGTACTGATGTTTTGACATTTTTAATGTCATCTTCAAGGCAGGTGAGAGAATAAAAACTTTAAAATACAAGTTAGGCTATGCACTATTTTATACTCATCATCTTAGACTCTTGTTAGATGTTAGCCTTTTATGGACATCCATGTTGATAGTTTGTGTCATAAGCTCAGCACCACAGTGTTTGATCTAAGAAGAGTTAAAATATGTCAATATATTGAATACTACCATATCAAATTTTCTCTTTTAAACCTTCAAGTGCCCAGTTTCCAACAATGCTGCCACCCGGTACTGGCTAGTTTATTTGGCATGCACAGAGCTGCTCCACTGTCAGCATACATGCAGCATGTTTTTCGTTCACCATGGTCAACTTCAGCAACATCTTTATTTAACACACTGCCGTCAGAATTTCCTGATTCGTCATGTCAAATCGTGGTTAACATATTGAGTGCACATCCCAATCGCCATCATTCTCAGAAAAGTTACAAACTTCTGATCGCCTAACTCACAACACATCTGGATAAATCTAAAATTGATAAAAAGTCCTTATCATTATTACAAATAATTCCTGCCATACAGGCTGAACCATAGTCAAAATAAAAAAAAATTACAGTAGGATCTTCAAAACTGCAACTGACAAAACTAGAAAACAACAATGTTCTGTTTCTAATATCATGTAACAAACCAGCGTTTTGGCATTTGTTAACACAGGTGTGGCAATTAAGGGGTTAAAGCAGAGTCAGATAGAATCATACTTAGGGACATCCTCAAACAATAATCTACAGCAAGTCATTACATTATAGGCCTACTTTTAAATTATTTTGATGAATAAAACATACTAAAAAAAAGGAAAAGTTTTACAAAGTGTGGATGCCGTACTGCATGCGATGTTGAACCAGCAGCAATGTCTTTAATCAATGTGCTTTACCTCACTAACAGCCTTGGTGATTTTAACGTTCTCACCAATAATTTATAAAGAAGTTTTTACTTTCTTTTTATCACTTAGTGGGACACTACAATTGCAGTGTGTCTGGTCACACACAGCTTCAGAACCCACACTTCATTTGTCATACAAATGATTCCAGACAGGTGACTCAGACAAGTTGTAACTTGTATCTGTACTCCAGTAGTTTTTCAAGATATCAAGTTCTATTAGAAAAAACAAAGTTATAGAGGTAAATTTTCAAAAAGAATTTTGTTTAGCTATTGTTCTTCAAGTTATAGATGTTATTATTTAGCTTCTTTGACTTTGATAGGTAAACTTTTACTGTCAAATCTTTTGAGTCATTATTCTTATTTTTCGTCCTATCAAGTTTTTCTGAAGGGAGAGAATATTATTCAAGTTGTCAAGAATTTCAAGTTACTAAGAGTTGACTGAGTGGTGTGAGCATCACTTGACCTATAGTCACCAATGACGGACAACCAGAAATTGATTTAAACTACTGGCTCAAAGGGGTACATTATTTGTCAAGAAGCTATTGCATGTTGGAATAAGACTATACAATAATATTCCTGCCAAACTCTAGAAAATATAAGATAGAAAATTCAAAGGATGATTGCAGAACTGACTCTGCACTGCCAGTGCTTAAGGATAATTTTCACCAAAATCTTTAATATTTTAAAGTTAGATCAATGTGTTTACTTAAAACAATTTGTAAGGCTTAAACCATTAATATTAATATTACAGATGTAGTATAAGTATTAAATCCTTTTAAAATTGCAAAATTATACAAACACGGCTCAAATGTGTTTACTGTTTTTAATATCTTCTCATAATTATTCTTTAAACATTTAAGTTGTCCTTGAATTTTTACGTATCAAGACAAAATCAAATGGAGACAAATATTTTAAAATTAGAATATAACATTTGATAAATTAATTAAATTGTACATTTGTTGTAGACTGGAAGGGGAAGCTTACGTGCATTATAAAGCCATGCTCATCAGCCTTGCTCTTCACCTTATTCTGCTGATGTTCGAGCTCCTGGTGTGTGACAAGCTGCAGACTGGTCGACATCTCTGGATACTTGTCTTCATTCCTCTGATTTTCATCTCCATCGTGTCCATTGCAGTTTGCATATGGGCTGTAAAACATGATCGGTCCTTTGAGGTAAGCAAATATAAGGATTCATTCTACTATAAAACTCATTATATGTAAAGTGAAAGATGTGTTTAACCTCTATTTATTTGTAAACGTACATAATTAATTAATTAAATACCTTCCAAGGTTTCTTAATGTAAATTATTGATGCACTGGATGTTTCTATAAGTTATCTCAAATTGCTATTACTACTACTACTGGCATTGAAGTAGTTGATATAAAGTGTTGAAATGAACTTATAACCTCCCCCATTTATTATTAGGACTGCAGTTAAAAGTAAATTTAACTTTCTTACAATATCGGGTGTACCAAGAGCTGTGGGTGACTTGTTTGAATCTCGGAAAGATCAAATGTAACATAGGTTGTAATGTGCTTAATTAAAATAAAATTATTCATAAGGTATTAAATAATTAAATATTTTATGAAAAAATGTAAAACACAGAAGTTTCAAAATGGTAAAATGGACCATAAATGTTAAATGTGTGGTCATATAGGTCATAATAATGATATAAAATTATTATATTATATAAAGATTCCTACTGTGTTGCAAGGAGAGTATGCCTGCTGTCAACATCCAGTACCTATTTATATTATAGTATGGGACATATCATTTGCAAGCCTGGGTTGTGTGGTAAATAAACTGTTGGTTAATTTACTTAGGCCTGAGATACATTGTTCAAACTTCACATGAGTATATAATGTTAGTTTCTTGCGATAACACTAATATTGAAATTATTAATTTTGATCTCTTTACATTATTAATAAATACTTAAACCAAACGACCAGGCTTGCAACGATATGTTTCTTACTTTACTTACAATGTGCATAAGTAAAATAGAAAATTAGTATTAGTCTTCTCTGTTTAAGCTGTAAATAGTAATTCTTTCTGAATGCAATAATTAGTAAGACATTTATACTTTGACATAAGTGACAATAGTTTTAGTAAGAATGATCTAAGTAGCATTAACAATCTTGTTTTTCATGTACTAAGGAATTTCCCAAAACAATACAAGAAGAGCAAGTAAAACTGTGCACGCACACGCGCGCGCACACCCACACCCACACACACACACACACACACACACACACACACACACACACACACACACACGCACACACACGTTTTGGAAGAAAAATTAAGTATCTGTATATACAAATAGCATTGTTTAATATTTCATACGTTCATTTATTTATACAGTGTGTTTCAGACCACCTGTGCAGTATCTATAGCATGCCGAGCTGCATGCTCAAATTTTAGTTAAATTTCTTATCTTACATCCTCCAAAAATTACAATACAATGTATTCATGGAACTGTTAAATCTAAATTAAAAAATTAATTCCACAGTGTAATGTGAAGTTAGGTTGGCAGACAGTTTGATTTTCTATGTAAGAAACAGCTAAAACCGCACAGAACTAGTATTCCCACTATTACAACTATTCTTGGCTTAATGTTTGTTATTTACTTTGGGAGGTTTGAAAGAATAATTGGATTTCAGACATTTGCCACCGTTATATGTTACAAAATGCATTACACAGTGTTTTAAGGATTTCAAGGATCTATCTCCTTCATCAGGTGAGAAGATAATTGTTACTGGTATATAAAAGTTAAAATATCAGCATTTTATCTGAAACAATGAGACATGAAGGTGACAGTCAGGAGGGAGAATGGTAAAGGCAGCCTATACAATGTTTTGGACCTAGACCTTAACGTCATGGTATGTGTATGAATTTTGTTTATTGGTTAAGGTTTTTTTGATTGCTAAAACCTTTTTAAGTTTCTATTTAGTTGTTTTTTTTTAATAAAGTAGCTGAAGTGGCCTAACCTCAACTGAAGGTTGACTTGCTAATTTTATGTATGGAGCCTCAATAAGTTTGCGTTTGAAAACATTCTCTTCACTATGTATTAAGTTGCCTTCACCCCATTTGATGTGAAGGTTTTCAGACCAGCAAGTTGAGCAATTTTAGACTTTTCCACTAGGCCTTTTTTTATTTTCATATATTTTAATTTTTAATTTAGGGGGCTTCTTGTTTTGCTTATGTCTTTATGTACTTATTATTTTCTCACTTGACAAAGAGGATAGATTTCAGTCCTCAAAACATTGTGTTATACATTTTGTTACAAATAACGATGGCAAGTGTTTGAATTCCTAATATCCATTACAACTATGTCACAATATGCTAGCTTGCACAATCTGAATAAAAAGTGCTGCAAATTTCAGTGAGTTGGTTAAATAAAGAGTTAAGTAGCACTACAGTGTTATTGATTGTTAGATGAAAAAATTGTGTTTAAAGTGTTCATAGGCTCTTCTGCAGCTAAAGATTCAGTATAACTTTAAAACTTGCTGTGTTTTGGAATAAGCAATTATAGCAAAAAGAAGAAATTGTATAATTAAAAATTATCAATTTTAATGCACCCATTGTCCATCTGGTGAACAGCTACGAGATGATAGTTAACTAAATAAAATAGTCTTATGCTAGCAGATGTGACGGAAAAAGATTTGATATTCAAATTGGTCTTTATGGTTTATTTTTTGTATAGTTACGTGTTCACAGGAAAATTTTAAACTATAATTTCCTTATTATAAAAATTGTAATATATTGTTACTTTTAAAATGATTTAATTTTATTGTAAAATATAATATTATTTGAATGTTTCAGTTGGAGTTGTTTTGTGCTGTGAATATGCTACAATTCATCTTTCTCTCTCTAAGACTGGATGGTTTTACTTCCTGGAGCTGGGAGGTTGTTTTTGTACCACTTTGGATCGTACTCTGTTTAAGCCTCGTTGGGGTGTTGTACACAATTATATTCGCTGGAATATTGTTACGAACACCACAAGTGAACGCTAAACAGAGGCGATCGTGGTTCAATTCAGCCTTAGCTTACACATTTCTTGTAGTACCCATATTAGTATTTCAGGTAAGTTACCTTGTTAGGATATGCACAATGTAAAGTGTATACCACAGCATTACATTAAAATCATTAAGTTCATGTTAAGAGTTGCTGAATTATTGTTTATAAACTGTGGCTATTTTAACAAATAACAATTGTTTTGAAATGCATACAAAGATACCATTAAAATTATTGAAAACTATATTAAATTCATAAAAAAAAGCATAAAAACAGTGTAATTGTTAACGTAATTTTTAATATTGAGAAATCAAAAACAAGAACCTTCCAAAGACGCAGTCAGCAAACTGTGTAACACTTTTATTTGTTATTTCATTATAACTGCTAATATGTACATCACAGAAAGTTCTATACACGATGATAATAAATAGAAATGTATACTAACAAGAACATTAGTCAGCATTGATTTGAGGTGTAAGAAATAGTGTCATTTATATATTGTTAAACATATGATTAATTGATTTAACAGTTTTAACAGTACAAACAAACACTACAGATATAATCTACTTGGTTGTTAGTCTTGAGTCCTTTTCGTGGTGTGATATCTTCAATACATTGTAACAAAATCAATTTAAATGGAATAAAAACAGTTTTGAAAATAATAAAACAAGAAAAACATTAACAATTCTTTAGTGAATCATGTAAGATCCTTTTATGACCTTGTGGTCTGAAATATGCCTAAATAAATTCTTTAACAGAAAAGTTAAGCCTCAATTAAGGATACTTTTAAAATAAGAGACTCTTTGTGTTTTTAATGTTTAATGTACTGAGAGAGTTGAATAACACTTTCGCTGTTAAAAATTCCTATATAGAGTTCCCTATATTCTGAAAATTTTAAATATATTTTTACTTACTTTTGAATGAAATATGATAGAAATATATAAAAATTACTCATAAGTCACAAAAATTATCACTCTCTACCATTTTGGGAATGTGGTAACTGTGGTTACCACTAGCTCCTGAGGAAAGTTTTCCTTGCCAGCTGGTAACTCTAGTTACCGCTCGCACTAGAGAACGCCCTTTTATGGCAATGGTAATATTCCAAATGGATACATCGTAGCTAAGTGAACTATATTTTATTCGTTTTAGACAAACATAGACAACATTTATACGTAAATGTGAAAACCAAAATGAATCTAAAAGTTTATAAAAATGTGAAAAAGTTTATATAAATCTCCGCTAATTCACTCAAATTCAGTTATTATTTGCAAATATTTGGTGAGTAACTATTACAAAATATATTTAAATATTTACTTGAAATGATAACAAAAATATTGTAGTACATAGGTTTATAAAAATGTATTCCATTCCGGTTGTGAGCGCTCCAGTGGGGTGGGTTGGTCTCTTAATCAGGATCCTCAACTTCTGAGTCTGTCTGGTACTCCACATCATCTGAACTCAATACTGGCTCTGTTGTACGCTTAGAACTTGGTTGTTGTACACCACTTACTTGGTCCCGGGGGAAAATGCATTGTGTTGCACAATCACTTACTACTATAAAAACTTGAAAAGGAATGTAATCAAGGTAAATCAGGAAATAATGAAAAAGTCTAATGTGAAAATGAAGTGCATAAAAATGCGAGAAAAGTACCTCCCGAGGAGTGAGAAATACAGCGTTGTGATAGCTTGAGTGCTGGCCTCACACTGACCTCATTTAAGAACAAAGGTTTTGTGGTAACCATAGTTACCGCCCATTTATATATATATATATATATATATATATATATATATATATATTCACTTCAGGAACACTATATTTTTTCCATTAAATTCTGTAATAATTTTATTGTTTATACATTCTTTGTTTGACTTTTTTTTAACAATGGAATGATTGTGAAGGATTTTTTGTTTGCCATCGTTCAGTGAAACAAAAAATCAGTAGCACTATGTTTTGAGATCTGCAATCTGATCTCTTCTTCAGGTAAATAACTAATCTAATACATAAATACTAAATGAACTACAGAATACAGGTCACAATAAGTCTATATTCGTCAACCAACCACCTACGACTGACCAGAGGCCAATAGCAAATGGCAATCGTCACGGCAGAAAGAAATAAGATGGCAGAAATAAAAAGGAAGGGAGTCAGGAATAGGCCTTTTAAATTATTATTATTGGTTCAAGTACGGTAGCCACTGTTTTAATGATTTTGTAAATATTTTATTTTTGTAAACACCACAATTTATTTCAATATAATTGGTTAGAGAAAGTACTGCTGTGTATTAACTGCAACTCCACGTCAATTTCCCCGTCAAGACAGCATCCATTCTTAGTTTGAAGTTCAAACATTCTGTTTTTAGTGTAACATTTTTGGCTTCCAAAGAAGAAAATTCTGTTTGCACCTTGGCTTACTTTGAAAGAAGTATGTCTGATATTTTTGAATTGTCCAAGTCAGACTCATGACTTGTCAGTGAGTTTTTTCTATAAACACTCGTCCACTATACTAGATTTCAGGACGATAGAATAGAATAAAATTGATTGCACATAATATTCTCTCATTAAGATAATGGAATACAAAACAGAAGCAAATGTCATAACATAGTCAAAATAGATATAAACTTTGCTAATGACCAATAACATGTTACGTAAATTTTCACATTTTACACACTTTGCTTTATGTTAAAATATACAGTATACAACATGTAAATTTAACATACAATAAAAATAAATACTGCCTTATACAATAGTTGTTATTTTCTTAGTACTCATATAGAGCCTGTAAAGCATATTTGTGCCAACATTTCTGATCCAATGGCATATAGTATGTGAGAAACTGTGATCAGTCAGTCAAGAATATCTGGCTTTTATATACATATAGATTTGTAAATCACAAATTATAACACTTGTAAGAAAGATTTAAAATACAGTACAATCGCGATTATCCGAGGCCCGATTAACCGAGCCTCTGGATTAAGCTAGGTAGTACAGTATTTGAACAGAAAAAAATAATTTAGTAAGCATGAAGAGCGCGATGAAGTGAAAGTGCGTGCACTGGCTGATGGTACGCGAATAGATGAGTCACCAGCTAGTGTTATTGTTCTAGGCGGGATGTCTCTCTCTACTGGCTGCTGTTAGGTCGAGCCGGCCCCGGCCGGGCGGCGTTCGTCACCATGTCACCCCTCCGTCAGTTCAGTTCAGTTTGAGTCATCACTGCAACCTGTTCGTTTCGTTCCTCTTCTCGTTTCGTTATTGTGCCGTTGCTTAGTGTTGTTTTTACAATAAGTGCATCATGAGTTTAAAACGTAAACAGGTAGTGGTTAGTTTAGAAACAAAGTTAAGTGCAATAAAACGTTTAGATAAGGGTGAGTCGTTAAAGAAGGTTGCCGCTGACCTAGGTGTTGCAGAAGTGACTGTTGGAGATTGGAGACGTAAGCGGAAAGATATTGAACAGTGGGTTAATAAAAGTGTAAGTGATGGAAGCGATTTGTTGGGGAAAACTATGAAGAAAGGGGAGTACGAACAGACTTCTGAAGCGTTGTTTTTGTGGTTTTCTAATCTTCAAGGGTTGGGAAGTCCAATAAGTGGTCCCGTGCTTCAAGCTAAAGCTGTTGAGTTTAACAAACGGTTTAAGGACGGTGAGGCTAATTTTAGTGCAAGTGATGGTTGGCTTGACAGGTGGAAGAAGAGGTATGGCATCCGACAATTAAATATTTCTGGTGAAAAACTTTATGCTGATTCGTCTGAAATTGAGTCGTTTAGCTTAAGAATGAAAGAACTTATTTTAGATCATGGGCTCACATCAGACCAAATATTTAATTGTGACGAAACCGGTCTCAATTTTAGAATGCTTCCTAACAAAACATTGGCAGCCCAAAGTGAAAAAACTGCGCCTGGGTACAAAAAGAGCAAAGAACGAGTAACTCTTTTGATGTGTAGCAACTCTTCTGGATCCTTAAAATTGAGACCTCTCCTTATTGGAAAATCAAAGAACCCAAGGGCTTTTAAAAATATCCAAGTTAACTGCCTACCCACCATGTACAGGCATCAACGAAGTGCATGGATGGATGGCCAAACTTTTAAAGAGTGGTTTTTTGACGAGTTCGTTCGTGTTGTTGAGGCCTACTTGAAAAAGAAAAACCTACCAAGAAAAGCTATTCTTCTTATGGACAACGCGCCATCTCATCCAGATGCAAGTGAATTGGTTAGTGGTGACATAAAAGCTGTTTTCTTGCCACCAAATGTCACATCTCTTATTCAACCTCTGGACCAAGGCGTTTTAGAGGCTATGAAACGGCACTATCGACGAAGGCTTCTCCAAGTGTTGTTGACATGGTTGGACGAGGGAATCACGGTAACTGCAGCACTTAAAAAGATCACCGTTAAGGACGTCTCATACTGGATAGCTTCAGTGTGGGATGTGAGAGTGTCAACTTTGCAAAAGTCATGGCGAAAACTTTTCCAAATTCAAACAAGAAGCAATGAAAATGATAACAACTGTGTCGCTGAAATAGTAAACCTCGCTAATCAGTTACCAACGGAACTGCTGATAAATGATGAAGACGTCAACGAGTGGTTCATGCAAGACCAGCAAATGGAACTTACTGATGATGCGATTGCCGATATGGTCACCAACCCTCACAACGTCGCAGATGATGACACCGACGAGATAGTGGAAAAAATATCTCACTCCGATGGATTGAAGGCACTCGAAGCTGCTCTCACCTACATTGAGCAACAGGAGGAGTCAACCCCTGCCGATGTCCTTCATCTTCAGCGTTGGTGCAACAGCGCAGCGTCAAAACAACAACAGAAGTTGACGCAGAAATCAATAAGAGACTTTTTCAAAAAATGAAAATCATTCAGTATGTACATATTTTTCTATTTAAACTATGCTGCATATATGTTTACTAACTTTGTACATAATAAATAATTTACGTCATACTTTACGATTTTTCCGTTCATTTTAGGTTAATACCCGATCTCCGCGTTATCCGAGTTTTGCGGTATCCGAGGTATGCGCGGTCCCAATTAGCTCGGATAATCGCGAGTCTACTGTACAACATACTATGTGCAATGCTATACTAGGCTGCCACCTGCTTCTCAGCTGATAGTAAGGGCTATGTTGGACCATTAGACGTTGTTTGTTTAAAATATTTTCCAAACACTACAAAATGTTAAAGGAAAGGAAAATGGTTGACAATACAAGTTGTTAACATTTAACATATACATTTTACAATCTTTCTTTTTCAGATCTTACTGTAATAAACATTTCACCACAGCCTGTTTTATGTGTGTGTTGATGTAACCCAGTTTGGGTTTACACAAATGTTGGGATTACACAATTATTATGTTTTACACAATTTTCATTGTGTATAGTCAGTAATACATATTGCTATATGAAGGTGTGGATAACACCTAGATTGGAACATAACTTGACTATATACAGTATATCCAGTGAGAAAAACTTTAATGTGACAGGTGCTCTTGACCAATAAATTGGATGGAGACATCAACATGACCTACACTGGAATCGTGACTCCTCTCTTTGTGTCCTTCACAACACTCATTCTGATGTCATTTAGTGCCAAGGGTGGAAATAAATGTAAGTTATAAAAATATCCTATTCATCCAATTTTACAAATATTTTCAAATTTAGAATGTCACAAAATAATTTCTTGTTATCTTTATAGAATCCTTTAGTAATGATTAATTTAGATACCATTACTATGGTACAGTTTTATACTATATTTAGTTTGAGAAAACTGTATAATGATACAATACACAAATTTCATAGTTGGAGAGAAATATCTATTCTAAATAATAAATTAATTATAAAAAGGAACTTAGGGGCTCTGTGTAAATGTTAATGGTTAACTTTCTGTATTATGAAATTAGCTATCCATAATCTTGGGTAAATGTATGAGGAAATTGATCTATCTATTGTCAGTTGTAAATCACCAAAATCAGAACACAGGTTTATCCCTAGAACTGGCAATTGCCGCATATACGGTTCATTTGGTCTTCCTGAATTGGTATTGCCGCATATACGGTCCACTTGCACTTTCTTTGTTTTTACGATTGGTGAAGTCGTAATTATTCACCAATCACGTTTTATCTCATACGTCTGTAAAGAAGAAGCACCAATCTATATATCGATACCGGTTTTGTTGATCTTTTATGTTGCATTCTCTGTATTCATTGAAAAATGCTATTCCGCTCTGCTCTAGTCTGTTGGTAGACAGCTGACATCAACAGCTGTAGCGTTTTTTTACACAACATTTGTTTTTTATCACTGTCGATTAGTTGTTGCCAAGTACTTTGTACTGGTTATGTTTGTTTTGTTTTAGTACTATAATGTAAGTGTTATCCAAAACTTTTGTGCAGTTGAATTCAAGTAGTACAAGTATTTACAATTTACACAGACACCATCACTTGATGTAGTATTGCAGTTGTTTATAGTCGGTTTGAAAATAGAGGATAGAAAATTTTTAACTGTAATAAAGCCAGGAATTTGAAGGAAGGTTTCGAGTGGCCAGCCTGTAATATATACTTGTTTTATTACTTACTTTGTATGAGACAGTGATAATAAATAAAACAACAGTAATACAAAACTATCTCTAGAATTAGCTACTGTATTAATGTGTATATAAAGTATCAATTACTCATTTCAAAACATATTTTTATTGCTGCACAGCTAACTGAAATTCACACACAGACGTAAATATATATATATTTTAGTATATATATATATATATATATATATACTATGTAGTAAAATGAATTGTGGCATTATTCAGAATGCCAAAACATACAAAATTATATAAGGAAGCTCGACTTATTCTCAGGCTTCATATAAAATGGATTGCAAGCCACACCAACATACACTTCTGGTTCGTATTCAATATGAGCCTATAAATTCTAGGTTAAATTTGAGCTTTTATCCCATCCAACCTAGTTATCTTTGAGAAGAATTCCCCAATTTTTTGTAAAAAATTGTTGGTTTGAATCATCACTTTAGTATAAAATATGTTGTGGCAATATCAATCATGAAACGCTTTTTTAAGGTATTTTTTACCCTTATCTATTATTAAAAATATTATTTTGTAATGTCAAAGTATTGGTCAGATACAGATTAAGAATACTATCTAAGCATTTTTCCAGCAACATGACAAGAGTTGGCATATCTGGTTATATGATCCACCAACAGAGGAGCTAGATCAACGAGAGATATGTATAGCAGTTTACGTTATGTTTACATTAATGTATAGCATTATACATGTGCAATGGTAAAATAATTAATCACTAACATTTTTTTTAATAATTGCTTTTATTATTAAATCAATTAGTTTTGAATAATAAACTTTTAAAGAAGTCATTAGTTGTTATTTGTTAGACAGGTTGGTTATAAATGTGTTTCATTATTTGTTTGACACATTTACTGAATTCAAGATTTATTATAATTCTCTGAGTTCCATAATAGTTTGTTTGATTATACAAAACTTCAAATAATGCCTTTCACTTATGGCAAACTTTCTTAGTGATAGTTTATCCCAATGGAAATACAATTGCTCTTTGGGACAAAGGTATTGCTTTTAGTCCTCAGTACATCACATGAAATGGAAGCAAAATAATTCAAATTACTTCGATAAATGCGTTCTTGATGACCATATTTCACATAGGCAACTAAAGACTATAAAGCCACAAATAGCAACTAGTTGATAAAATAAGCATAGGAATGGTCTGCAAGTGGATGGTTATTGTCTTGAATCATGTTAAAAAAAGTCCCAGTATATAAAAAGAATGAGTTGGTATACTGAAACAATGTGTCTATGAAGACATTAATGGAATCTTAGAGCACAGAACTAAACTCATACATTAACCCACTGATCAAAGACAATGAATCCTGATGTCCTGGAAACTGAGGAGCAAGAGGACCATCAGTCAAACCAACTATAATTAAATTTGACAGAAGTACTTATGTATTCCATATTTGTTTTCAGGGTGGTTCGGGATACGTAAAGATTTTTCACAATTCCTACTGAGCATATTCCCTTTCCTACAAGAATATGCAAACATCGCTTACTCCTCAGGACGCACATCAGAGAATAGTGACCGAGAGAGCAACGAGAATAGTCCCAAAGAGAAGGGCCATAAGAAAAGTGAGCTCAACAAGCCTGTCGTGCCAGTCATCTCAATAGATATGCCAGATTGAACATTGTTTGATCTATTTCAATAGCCGTTGTTTAAAAATTGTCTGCTTGTACCTACAGTGTTTTTCTACCACCAGCCAAATATCTTTACATTTATGTGGAGTTAATGTTGAATGATAGCTTTTGAGGGGTATAAAAAATTTTGACATTCAATTTTATTTTTATAGCATAATAGTTCTACATTTTGGAGATATGTAACTTTTGTTATAATATGATATGGTTGTTAATAAGTCATTCACTGAATGATGTTTGCTCAATTAGGCCCATTTAAAATTAGCTCACTTTTGTAATGGCAACTTATTTATTGTGAAATGGGCAAAAATATGGTAAGCTTGGCACATCTTTTTAGAAAATCCAATAATTAGTACAATAGTTTTTAGAAAAATATCCGTACACACATGTATTGTTTCTTTCAATCGTTGCAGAGTACTTAATTTTACCTTAATTTTGAAATTATGCTTGTATCCTATTCACAGCAACACTACAGAATTGAATTTTGATTATAAACTTGGTCATGGGTGGTAAGTACATATATAGTTGTCTTCATAGAAATAAAGAACTTCAGAAGTTGCCAAAATATAATTACCTGATTTTATATTAGTGTAGTATGAAAACATAATATAGAAATTTTACAATTTAATATGTCAATTTAATGCTTTTTACATTATAATACCACTTTAGCACAAGTGCTAAAGTTTAAAACGTTATCTCACCAAAAATGTTAGAAAGAAATTATTTCTTTAAGTCAGCTGACTCCACATTGTAGCATAATTTACTGATCTGAGTTTAATTACATAATCAGATGAAAGTGCAAGAAATTAATTAAGTAAAGGAGAATAAAAACACTCAATGATAACAAAGGAAATAAATATCAGACCCATATAATTGGTTTTTGAACAAGGGCACAGATAATATATCCACCTCTGTATTAAAACAGATTTAACCCCAGATTACCATGACCTATTGCTATATGTTAATTAAGAATTGGGTGTGTGAACAAGCTGAACAAGTGTTCCTTACCTAATAAAGGAATAATATCAGATTGCACAATAAGTATGAATAGTGTAATATAAATTATTAGTTATTTAAAATTTTACTTTGTTATAGTAGCTCAAGTATTTGCAAAAAAAGTATAAGTTTCAATAAAGACTTATAATAGTAATTTAACCACAGTCAAAGAAAGCAAGAGTCCATCTTCAGATAGTTGAAAAAGTACTGGATTTATTACAACAGTTATAGAACTATGACTTTTTAAATCCAATAAATAGTGTGACAAATTGATAAAAATGGCATATTTTTTATAAATTCAGTAGTTTTTTCTGAGTGATCCTAGTACCATAATGCATTACAAAAGTTTAAACTGCAATTTTGAGTTACCATAACAATAGTATTAAACATTTATAATGTGATTGAGGTTGATTCATTTTATACATAGATACTGTAATAATCTTTCTGTATCAGGAAATGTTTTAGCAAGCTTTTGTTATTTGTATTATTTGTTGATATAACTACATGACTTGGTAAATAAGCATTAGAAATTATGATATTTTTATATACATAATAAGGTTTTGGAATATTTGTTATAATTTTAATTTGTTGCGTATAAATAAAATGCAAGAATACAATTAAGTTTGTACACTCATTAAGGTAAAATTTTGACTGTAAATAAGCTAAAAGTCCAGTGATTAATAACATTATCTCAGAAACATTAAAGTATAAAGCATGCTTTGTGCCGTAACATGCAAAAGTAGTTATAATTTAATCTTTAATTAATAAGAAATTTATATTTTTGAAAGCATGAGTTCATATTCAAAGCTTTAACTTCTCATGTTCTGTCTATAAGTTTGTCATGTTTTTGAATAAATCACCAGTTTAAATGGAACAATATGGTATGATTAACTGTCCATTTATCACAATCTAAAAGGCACTGCAAAACCTGAATGTTATCTTTTATCAGTGTTAATAAAGTACATAATTTATTTGTATATATTTGTAAAATAGTTATTAAGACGAGTTTTGTACTAAGATATGAAATAATATTGTACATAATAGCCAACAAACATGAATAGAAAGTGATATGGTCACTGGTCTTGTAAAACCACATACTCTGCCTTGACTTTTTGAAAGATTTTCACTTAGTTCCTGTTTAATTTTACAATTATAAACTGAAATGTAAGTTCTTTTGCTCAAAAATCAAATGATTACCAAACTGTCTAGAAAACTAAATTTGGTCTTATGGATTGGAATTATTTATTTATTTACATTTTCTTTTAATTTGCATTTCACCAGAGAATTAATAGTATGTAATTATTTGAATGTTGTTGTACCATACAAAATAAAAATATTGTTGTCACTATGTGAATTTAATTGTTTCTGTAAACCCAGTTCACTTTTTAATGTTGTAGATCTGGTTCATTAAATTTGTATTTCTCCCATGTAAGTAAGAGGTGACCAATTAGTTAAATGAAATGGGCGGTAACAAAAATCATATGTATCTGATTAATTATTGTTGTTGAATTAGAATTTTGTATTACCTCCACAATGTGGTTTTTGACGTTGTATGACAGTACCTACTTACAACCCCACTACGCATGTAGTTTGGCGTCCATATAACGATAGCCCATCATTTTGTTCTATCTTGCCATCAATTCTTGAATTATTCCAACTAAGTTATTATAAGAGTGCCAATATATGTAGAGTGTTTTATATTTTACTGAACAAGGAACATCAGTTCATAATAATTTTTTTAAACATTTTATTTGGTTTGTTGTCAATATTCAACAGGCTTCAATCAGCTGATTCTAATTATGGTGAGCGAGTAAAAAAGCAGTGATTCTTCCTTATCACGAAATAGTTAAATTTCCAAACAAGCAGATCTTGATGTTGTGGATTCTTTACATTAGTAAAATATATTTTTATCTAGCAAAGTGTTTGAAACTGTGATATTCTATCTCAAAGATGATATAAGTTATAACTAAAGCTCAGGATAGGAAAGACAGTGATTTTTACTGTCTTGATGGTAATAAATCAATTTAAGATATAATTTTTTATTACAGATTTATTTGAAGTTTCATTATAAGTACTTGAGTTAAAAAAATGGAGGTCTAGCCAAAATTTGCTATAATTTGAGGCTTTACTACATTCCTGTATTTTATACTAGCTGTGATAATTGAAGTTCTCCCATAACAGTATCTGTACATGCTAAAACTACAGCGTCAAAGGATTTGTAGAGACTTATTTTATTTGAGTCTTTGAAAATTATATGGTATTATGGAAACCAATAAAAAATTAGAATTATCCAATATTTGAATTATGCAAACTTTATTACATGTATGGAGACGTTAAGGGACTGAGAGAAATGTTCAAACTATCAAAATTTACAAATGTTAGAACCAATAAAAAACTCGAATTATGCAATATTTGAACTATGCAGACTTTATTACATATGAGGACATTAAGGGACTGAGAGAACAGTTCAAAGTATCCAAAATTTGAAATAAAAAATGTTTAAATTATCCAAGGTTGACTGTGTACACATGAGTATGTAGGTAGAAAGAGTATTCAGCACTAGTGAATTAAGGGGGATAAAAGGGCTCAAGTCTCCCTTGGTAAATGGAGGCTTAAAAAAATGGTGATGTAAAATGTAAATAATTAATATCAATGTAATTATTTGTATTAAAAAAATTCGTTTTCTGTCCTAATTGATCTCTGAACAAATAAGTAAAGTTTTGTTCAAAAGTTAAGAGAAACTTTGCTATTGTGAAGTGGCTCACCAGATTTTATAACAATGATTCTTATGTAATGTCTTACAGTTGGTATGAAGTTATATGGAGTATGCTAGAATTGTCTGGAATAGAAATAGAGATTACACAGATAAACTAATTGAGGCTGTGCAGTCAATATATGGATGATCTGGAAGTTGCCCAAATTGGTTGGAGTAATGTGAATGTTTAGTGTAGGTCCATTTTACCATTTCAGTGGAGTGTCCGAAATTTGACACTGTCACAGATTGAATAAACCCTTCCCACCATTGATAGCTATGTTATGTGATTGGAGGAGATGTAAGGAAGGATCTACAATTTCCTGGTCTTTCAGCTTGTCATACTGTGGTACATTTCTGCATGATCATAAACTTTAGGAACAATCATAGGTCTAATAGTTCCAGGATGTCCCTTTCATAAGAGAGAAATCCTATTTTAAGAGGGGGGGGGGGTTATTCTTATTTTGGTGCAATATATGATTCAGTAGTAAGTAATGAGATGTACTGGTGTCACAGATACCACAGAGTATAAATTGTTTCTATAATTATTAAGAAATGTTATTACAGTGCTTGAAAAACTGATATTTCATCTATGACTATGACGTATTCTTGCACTCTGCTGCAATTGAAATTAGGCATTTTCCATTGTGTTGCTTGCTTGGTCATTAGGGGTGTTTTGTGCTCTTGATTTTTCTGGAGTTCTAATTGTCGGGTGCCAACGTCCAACGGTACGAACCCCAATCAATGAGGTAGGAAGTGAATATCACCAAAAAAGTAGTAACAAAACTTTAGTTACCATTTGGGTAGTGTGACTTGGCTTCAAACTCTACATTTAAGTCGGCCTAATATCCTTGTCCTTGAAATTTTACTTCAACCTGGAATTTAACCATAACCACAAATAAACTAAGCTAAACATGAAAAGTACAAAGAACATTATTCACAAAGAAATAAGATGATAAAAGTTGTCCGTTGAAAAAAGTATATAGCATTAAGTAAGAATGTAGTAGTATAGTAAAAAATAGTAACTATTGGAAATACCTTAGTATTATTGTATTAGTGGAGAAAATTATTTTACTTAATGTGTGAATGTGGTTCATTACACAAAATATCTTCCTCAGACTAGTTTTCTAGGAATTTGTTTTCACGTATTCTATGGTAATCATATTCTTTAGGAAGTAAAAATATAACTGTCAAAATGCTGTTTGAGTCAGAGCTTGAGTCAGGAGAGTACTAATTTGGGATATTGGACGACATACCATGAAGCTCTTCCACTATTCAACCGCAAGATTCGCATGACTAAGAACTAGTCTGGTTGAAATTATGCACTTATATTGATAGTGTGATATAGAAACCACTAGCAAAAAGCCTACCTCGCTGCATGGTAGTCTTAAGGGTGATCAAGGCAAATACACCACTGAACTGGAGGGAGTAGTAAATCTAATTGTAAGTACTCACTTTCTGAACTGCTTTATATCAAGGACTCGCCTTCGGCTCGCTGGGGGCTACGCCCCCAGGCCCCCAAAGTAAACGCTTGCAAATTCGGGGATAAGCGGAATTCGGTGACTGGTTAAGTCCGGACATTAAGTAAATGACAAGGGATTTAAAAATTGACCTTTTTCATAGATTTTTTTTTCCGGATTCGTAAAAACTTTTGACTTTGAGGGCATTTTGCGGTTAAACCGTTAGAGATACGACAAAAAGTGACTGGACCTTTCTTGTTGGAAATTTAATTTTGTCTTACGATTGTGCCCTCAGATCTGATCTACGACCTATGGTTTAGCCAGAAATGAGCTCGGGAGAAAAGTCTGCACGGGTCAGCTATCTTGAATTGTTTAGTATAAACATAATAAAAACCAACCTCAAGGCAGTATTTTAAGTCGAACAGGGGGTTTAATATCACCAGGAGACTATCTAGTCAAGGCGAGAAATTCCCTGGGTGGGTGATTAATGTTAAGGAGGTTAAGACAAGAGGGGGTTTAATTTCGTCAGGATATTGTCTGGTCATATGAACAAATTCCCAGGGGGGGTTAACGTTACCGGGGGATAAGTCTCCAGGGGGTTATCTGGTCATACCAGGATCTTCCCAGGGGGGGGGGGTTAAGAGATTTGGTGACTGGTAAAATTCGGACATGAGGTCATGGCAGGAAATTCCCTGGGGGGGTTTAATGTTACCAGGGGGGTTAACACATCAGGGGGTTGAATGTACAGGAGGTTATCAGGTCATACCAGGAAATCCCCGGGGGGGGGTTAATATTACCGGGGGTTAATGACACACTTGGACCTTTTTTAGAGGGTATTGTGTCTGTGAACATAATAAATATTCCTCTGTCCCTATCTACTATTGACGCTTAGCTAACGCTCAGCCAACTCCCGAAGTCACTGAACCTTTTCTGTAGATCACGTGATTTCCTAAATCCCGTTTAAAATTTGTTTTGAGTTACGACCAACCGTTTAGCCGCTATCAAGCCCGGAATGTAAATTTTTAGGCGAAAATGTCCAATATTTTCACTTAATCGCGTTTTGCGGTCAAACTAAGGGAAATATAGTAAAAAGTCACTGGACCTTTTTTGTAGGTCATCTTATTTCCTAAATAAAACGTTAGTCTTATTTTGACCTCCGACCAATGGTTTCGCCGCTATCGACCCCAAAAACAAAAGTTTCGCGTAAAAGTTACAACAAAATTGTACATAATCACGTTTTTCGGCCAAACCAATCGAGATAGGGCAAAAGATTACTGGACCTTTTCTGTAGATCGCGCAATTTGCTAATTTGATGGGTCAATCAGATTTGAGCTACGACCAACGGTTCGGCCGCTATCGGGCTTGAAACATTATTTTTATCGAAAAAATCTCTGGAATTTCAAATGTTCGAGCGTTTTGTCGCTTAACCATGGAAGATAGAGCAAAAAGTCATTAGACCTTTTTTGTAGTTCACTTCATTCCTGACCATGAATTTTCCGTCAGATCCGAGCTAGCTCCAACGGTTCGCCCGCTATCGGGCTTACAAAAAATGCCTGCAGGGGTGAAGAATGCGCGATTTTTTGGGAATTTTTTTGAGGGGTTGAAAATGAAAAATTCTCACTTTTCGGGATTTTCCTGGTGGTTACACGTGGAAAGCTATCTGTGTACCAAATTTCAAGTCTCTAACTCATCTGGAAGTAGGTTAGAATTAGTATACGTGAGTCAGTCAGTCAGTCAGTTACACATGCGGTTGTATATATATTAGATCAACCACTCAGCTTTGAAGGGAGGTTTGCAGGGGGAGCCAGTCAGTCACAACGGTGTTTGGTGCACTGGTGACCTTTAGAAGGATTGAGTGGGCAACCAATTTGTTTAGCTTTTATAAATTACCTGGGGAGGATGGGGTCAGATTGGTCTGCTTGCAACAGGGGGTTGGATCTTCTCCAATTATGTGGGCTGGTCTGTGGCCTTCAGATATATTCACTCTTTGAATTGGAGATTGTCCAGGGTGGTCTTTATACCAAAACCGAGAAGATCTAGTTTGAATCATGGTAAATCCTGTAAACCGCCCTCTTTATCCTCCTTTCATCTAAAGGCTTTAGAAATGGTTTCTAGGTTTGTTTGAAAAGGGCCTCTTTTGGAACGTCCTATTGATAAAAATCAGCATGCTTACACACCATGAAATCGGTGTGACTCTGCCCTGCACCAATTGGTGTGTAGGATAGAGAAAGGATGGTTACAACTACTCTTCTGAAAGCAAGGATCAATGCAAGGACTACTAGGGGCTGTCCCAAAGTTGTTGTCTTTTTTATCTCATGTGAAACCAGGTCTAGGACGATCTGCTTATGTCACTGAACAGTAGTGGTATCTTCCCACAGGGCAGATACAGATGACATTGTAATTCTGGTGACTGATGACGGCCACAGTCACTGAATTGACTAACGCAGCTTTTTAAACACAGTAGGAAATTGGTGTGATGGGGTTTATCTTAATGTTAACCCGGCCAAGGCTGCCACTGTCACAACAAGACAAGGAGGCATCATTTGGAGGGTATTGGTCTGAGACCCTTTTACTGAGATGCTCTACTACTTGGTTTGTCTGAAATCAGGTATGTGGGTGTTGTTCTTGATAGGTAGCTGAATTGGGGACTATATCTGGAAAGGATCGTGGCAAGGGGGAAATAGTCCTTAATGCAGTGTGAACGTGTTATAGGCGGGTGTAAGGGAATTCTGTCTAGGATAGCCAAGAATCCTGTATTGGCTTTATGTCTCTGTGATTAGACCTGCACTTATATTCAGGGTGGTTGTGAGGCGGCCAAAAACAGAAATCAAGAGAGTGGTGGCCAGGCTGGCAAGTATCCAAATGATGGCCTGCCTGGCTATCACTAGTGCCAATCTTGCTCAATTGCATTACAATTCAGGATGTGGCCAGGAGGAGTGATTACTGTCTTCGATAGATAGGCCTTTGATCTGTCTCGGGCTGCAGCAGTGGGTATTGCAAGCTTAGTATGCTGATTCAGGCAGATAATGTCTAGCTCATGATGTCTGATGATATGCCTCTAAAATTTTTCTTCGATAAATCTATTAGAGTTGTAATACTTTCTAGGGAGGCTTGTTAAAAGGAAAAAAAACCTGGAGTGGTTTACAGATGGCTCTAAAACAGAAAGGGCACAAGTGCTGGAATTGCAGGGGTTGACCATGTAGTGGACTAGAGGTCTCTATGTGTCCTTATCCCACAGACCTGTTAACTCCAAACTTATCTAGGATTGCTATTTGGTTGTTTCTTCCCTCAGCAGAGTCAACAATGCCACTGTTTGTTAGGTCCCTGGTCATGATAGGGTTGGGAATGAAAAAGCTGATACCTTAGATAACCTTAGCTCTGTGGCTTATATGACAGGGCCTCAACCATTCTGTGGAATTCCTAGGTGTGAAACCTCTAGGGCTGTCACAATGTGGGTTCACATTGAATAGGTAAAAAGGTGGAGGTAGCATCCGAGTCTATGAATTAATAGACTAGGTTCTACAGCCACGTGTCATATTTAGAATAAATGTACAATACTAATCAAAAAAATGTATGGCGACTCTACGACGCGGTTCAGCAGCGTAGCATCTGATCTTCTCTCCTTAAGTAGATTGCTGTCTTCCCAGGTTGTGGGTCTGATTAATCGTCTTCATAGAGTCAGCATTTTTAGGGATGATCCACTCTGTAGCTATGGCCCCCCCCAAGAATTTAAAAAAATTATATTTTTATACAGTAACAAAAATTATTACTCTCATTTTGTAAAAATAAAACTAACATAACTTAATGAATGAAACTTTTAGTATGAATAAAATTCTTTCTAAACATTTTATATTTGGTTGTATCGGAATGCAAAATTTACAGTTACAGTAACGATAATTGGTCAATTAAAACTAAAGTTGCCCCTACCGAAAATCAGTACTGGATCCGCTCTTGCTCCATACATGTTCAGTGTGGACTGCGGATTAACAGTCATGGATAACTGAACGTGCATGGTGTTTACTTGAGTTAGATCGTTGGCCGGATGGACTGACGGGGAACTATTATGGTCTGGCCTTTAGGTCGTTCGGCCTCAATACAGGATTGAGCGTGTGTGATGAATCCCACTGGCTGAGACGCCTGATTTCCCTTCACACAATTTACAAAACCACAGCTATTGCTTCTATGTAAAACCAAATCTGTTTTGCAAACTTGTGGGCAAATCTATTTTGTTGTTTGCGTAGCAGCGTACGTTCTTGGTTTATATAAATTACGAAAAATCAACTTTTTACATGAAGATCATGCAGTACGCTGATAACACAACTCTCTTTTACTTAAATTTCAAAATCTTTTATGTTGGAATAAAATGCCAGTTACTTTAACAATAATTGTGTCCAAAAATTGTACAGCTTCATTTTGAAAATAAATTCTTAAAAATCTGAGATTTCAATTTTTCTCTGTGTTCAGTAGGCTTTGTTGATGAAAAGATACCATACTAGACTAGGAGAAGTCTACTAGTTAAAGTTCTTTATCACCTTGATTGAGGTTTCACATTGAATGTTTACATTGACCACGTTTCCTCCAAATTAACATTTATGTTCTGGAATCTCTGTCTAAATATTGTCATATTCAGGTTCTTATGACAGCTTATTATGGCTTTATTTATACCCATCTTACCTGTAGGTTGATATTGCTTGGTACATGTGCAAACAACCAGTTTACAAAACGACTCATGTCTTATTGTGTGATATATGTGTGATTCTCAAATTGAAGTGGGAAAGAATGGTGATAATTGGAGGAGAAATATTGTTAAAAATGTTTGATAAGGTGTTACGTATGATATGAATGTATACACTTTAGATTTTGGAAGTTTGCTATACTAACGTATTTTGTCTCTATTGATAAATATCTGACAATTATTTATGACATTTGCATTTTTAATTTCTAAACTTCATTGCTGTTTTCTTCAAAACTATCTTGTGATAATAAAAGCAAGATTTAAATTTTTTCATTACTGTAGCAACAACTAGTCTCTTATCAACAACAAAGTTGATCAGTGAGCTTAAAAGGCGATTCAGGAGGGATTCTAAGTTCTAAATTAGATTTTACATTTATTTTCAAAAATGTACTCAATGGAGTTCCTCAGTACCAAAGAAATCCTGTATATGGGAGAGGACATATAGGCCTGCAAACTCTAAATGCAACTCTCTTATAAACTTATCAAGTTAAAGTAATTTTACTGTAAATTTGGTGTATTTATGAGTTTGGATAAACAATAAAGCAAATGAGAGCAAATGGCTTTATTTTATTAAAAGTATTTATCTCCATAGTTCTCGTCTGCAACAACTAGTATTTGTAACGTTTACATGGAAGTTCTTAACTAATCTGTGAGAAAATTCAATAAAAGTTTGTCTTAAATCAAAGAAAACTAATTAAAAACAATATGATATCTTGAGTATGAACAGAAAATGATTAAATATTTGGATTTGAATGTTTTAGTAATAAGTGCTTTGTTCTGAATCATCCCCATACATACACATTTACAATATAAACAAGCTAGGTTCTGGAAACATAAGCACCTATAAACACAGATAAGAAAACATAGTGTACAGTAGGTAGTGGAGTGAAGACCAGATGCTGGAGACCCCTGCTGAGTGCTGGGGAGTGATGCTAGTCGGGGTTGCGAGGCTGTCCATGCCCTGCTGGCTATCTTGCATCTGCAACACAAACCAGCCTTAGCTGTGAATACCTTTGAGCTGTTCTTAAGTATGGATAGCTTATACTTATACTATGCAGATAGTAATGATATAGGCATAGGGACGTATTATTTCTCAATCTTCAAAATTATCCGACATAAATGAAGTGCACTACAATAGTATTGGCATCCAAATTGGGCTATATAAAGCGTTATTAATACTGCATTTTTGGAAACCTTCGTCAAATCCCATTGCGTGTTTTTTCTAATGCCACCGCGTCCTTGCACATGCGCAGTATTACCATGCATGTTACTACGTTTGTATTTATCTTGTGTTATGTTCAACGATGTGAAATATTTTAAATAGTTTATAATTATTTTCTTATTGGGATATAGTTCTAGAACTATTTATAGAACAAAACAACAAATGACACCCTAAACCGTCTATTAAAAAGCAACTCTGTGAAAATTATAGCGTATACAATAGAGCGTCGATTATCCGAAAATCGGTCATCCGATACACCGGTAAACCGAAAGCCAAATCACGCCGAAATTTACGATTGGTCAGCTCTATCCATCTTAAGTCGTGTATTATGATTATGAAGGCTCTTACTGTCGCCGGATCCTAGAAGGCATGTGTGCTTGATATTCAAGTTCATACTTCAAGTTCATACATAGATAAATATATTGCATCGATAAAAATCGCATGATATATCAGCAGATCGGCAGTGTGATTTATAGGATCTATATAGTCTACATTACCATGCCACTAAACACGTAGTGCCGCTCACGGATAGTTCCTCTGGCGATATTAAAAGCCAGCAAGAGCACAGATACAAGAGCCTAACGATGACGTTGATGAAGATAACATCTTGGTTGAAAAAGGTCCAATCAACTTTTCACCTGTTTCTGAAGTGGAAGTATCTGACATCATCAGATCTATAAAAGCAAAGGCTTCTTCTGGCTTCGACAATATATCATCGAAGCTTCTTAAATCATGTACGGAGTATTTTGTTAGGCCACTTGCTCATTTTGATAAATTTTTCGTTTGAAAATGGCCTGTTTTCCTGACATTTTAAAGTTTGTCTATAGTGAAGCCGTTACATAAAAGGGGACTGGTTGAGGAACTTGATAATTTCAGGCCTATTTCGATTGGATCGACATTTTCTAAGGTGTTTGAGAAGGCAGTTTTGATAAAGGTTAACGGCTTTCCTGGAGAGTAATAAAGTTATGTTTGACAAACAGTTTGGCTTTGTCAAGGGAGGCTCAACTGTGAAGGCAATGTTTGCTCTCTTGGATAAAGTTGTTAAAGCTCTTGATGAAGGACAGTTTTTCTACTGGTATCTTTTTTTGATTTGAGAAAAGCATTTGACATGGTTTCGCATGAACTTCTTTTGCAAAAGCTTGACAGAGTGGGTGTGCGTGGCTTGGCAAATCAATGGCTGTCATCTTTCTTGAGTCAGCGTAGACAAGTTGTGGAAATTCCATACGTTGACGTAAATACTAGGAAAAGATGCTTTTCTGACGAGCAGATTGTCAAGACGGGTGTGCCACAGGGCTCCATACTTGGACCCTTCCTCTTTATTTTGTATGTGAATGACCTCAGCAGTTGTGTTTCGAGGGGCTTGTTGTGTGTTTGTTTGCTGACGACACATCACTTGTAATTGATGAGTCTTGTCGTTTCAATATGGAGATAAATACGTTTGTTCAGTGTAATTCAATAGTCCAGTGGTTTCAGAGTAATGGTTTGGCCGTGAATACTGATAAAACTACATTGCTAGATTTTTCAATTTCATCAAGACGCAATGACTCTTTGAGTGTTTGGGTTGGCGATACAGAGGTTTGTTCTGAGCAAATGGTCAAGTTTTTAGGCCTAATTGTCGATAGGAATTCTTAGCTTCTCCTTTCATGTAAATCATGTCGCACGTAAAGTCTGTGCTGGTATTTTTGTTCTTCGTAGACTTTCATCTTTCACGGGCACCGATGTGCTTCTAACTTCATATTTTTGCATTAGTTTATCCCTACCCTTTCATACGCTGTGGAAATTTGGGGTTTTGAAAATTGCAGAACAAACCATGTCTTTCTTTTGCAGAAGAAAGCGGTGAGAGCTATTGCTGGCATCCGTCAATCAGAATCCTGCAAATCACACTTTAAGAACTTCAATCTGCTTACTTTTCCAAGGTATATATATTTACCACACATTGGTCTTTTTTAAGCAAAACCAGGGCATTTTCGAGTCACTAATTCCGCAGTCCGGACACTGTCTCAGAAATAGCAACAAATTAAATATTCCCCCCCCATGCAACCTCTTTTTTCAAACATCACTGTTTTTATAATGCCGTAATTTTTTATAATTCTCTTCCTGTGGACCTAAAGAATGTAAATGATATAATGGTCTTTAAGAGATCACTGAAGGCTTTTTTAATAGAAAAATGTTTCTACACCCTCAGTGAATTTATTCGAAATAAAATAGTCTGTATGATGATGTAAAATTAATTAGTTTTTTAATAATTGATTAATTATAAATATATAAATATTAATAATTGATTAATAATAATTTTATAGATACAAAACTGTACATGTGGTTTTTTTTAATATTTATGACGCAATCCAATGCATGTTACATGTCTGATGGAAATAAAGGATATTTGATTTGATTTGATTTGATTTGAAAATCAATTAAGAAGCCTTCCAGTACTTTGAGACTGGCATTAAATGGTTGGAACAGCAAGATGAATGCGATGCTGTGCAGCTGCTGTATTTAAAACACCTACAAGGCTTAGCGGCAAAAAAACTGATGTCAAAGCTTAAGAAAACAGACATGTTCAACTTTGTTGTATCATAAGTATCTAATTTTGGAATGGTTTTGTACTCTTCCTATTTTATCTTATTTTGAGTAAATTTTGTACTTTTTGTACGATATCTAGTTCACTGAGCCAAAATTGTATTTACTGTATGTGCAATCCCTATTTTATGTGTTACCTTCACATAATATTTTATACTTTCGTGTGATATTAAAACGTGCTATTGTGTGTTAATAGTCCAAAAATGTGTTTTTAGCTGTCCCGCCCATTCCCCTACAAAAACCAGACGTTTTTTACAGTGGTGTTCGATTATCCGAAAAATCGGTTATCCGAAAACCCCCCTGCACTAATTGTTTCGGATAGTCGACGCTCCACTGCAGTTCTACTATGCGTATCATTACATTAAATTGTACTTTCCATTAATTTTTAGGTTTAAGAAAAGAAATGAAAACCATGATATATGAGAGGTAGATTTGTATCAGTAACTTTCGCTCAAGACTAAGACTGAACGAAACTACGATAGGTTTAAAGGCACTGCGAACTCCTCGAGTCGGCGAGGAACGTGACTGCGCGTGATCTAGGTAGTCGTAGTTTGGTCTTTGTTTGATAGATCTTGCATATGTTAGGCTTAGAAAATTATCATTAGATACAGAATTCTGAGATATTGCCAAATACTATCACATGCTATATGTGATTATGGAGAATAAACGTGTTTATTAGGCCAAGTTATACTCGTATATTAGCTGCATACCATAGCTTCATGCAATTTAGGGTATGTGACGATGTTATGTAATGCTAGAAGTAGCTTTTTGTTTCTTTATAGTGTTTATAGGTTTTTAAATGCTTCAAACAATTTCTTGAAAATTTGGTCCATATTATGCAAAAATCCTGTATCTTTAAAAAATAATTTTCACAAAAGACATCTACCTTCCCCCAATTGATGAATTTATTTAGCCCCTACGAAACTAAAATTTTGGATGCACCTCTGCGCATGCACACACAGACGTTTCATGACCTGCTATCACAATGTTTTCTCCAATATCAGGATAGCAACAATAAAAATTTGACCGTATGACTTAAACTTTAGGGCCTTCATCAAAGAACCAGAAAATTACGAGTTAATAGTAAAAACGCGCTTCCTACTCTGAAAGAGGAGCTTCAATCGCACTCGGTACTCAGAATGCAGAACCCAAGTGCTCATATATACGAGGGCTATCCAGAAAGCAGATTACGCTTTGATATAAAAAAATATGTATACATTTGAAAGTGACACTAAAATGCTATTTTTCAACATAATCACCATACAAGTTTAATCACTTATCATAGCGGTGAACTAGTTTTGAAATTATAGCGCAATTCTGCCGCCCTAGACTTTAACCAAGTAGTCACACCCTCCCGCAGTTCCATGTCGTTATCAAAGCGCTGCGTCGCTGCTGGATACACGGTAGCCGTCACTGGGTGCAAGGTCCGGACTGTAAGGTGGATGTGGAAAGACCTCCCACTTAAAATTATTCAGGACTTTTCGAGTCCAATTTGACGTGTGTGGTCGGTACCCATCTTGTATAAACCTTACGGTAACCTAACTTCTGCGTAACGATTTTGTGTAACAAACTCCTTGAAATTTGAAGAAAACTAAGTGAGAGTTCTGTTATTGTTAATCGACGGTCTTCTTTAATCTTCTCATCGACTTCAGACACAATTTCATCGGTCACAATGCTTGGTCGTACACTTTGTTCGTCATAATACACATTAGTTCGGCAAATTTTAAACGTAAGCATCAACGACGCACTCCACCTTCAGTACTTACATCGTTCCCATAAATGCCACAGAGTATGCGATAAATCTCAAATGGTTTATTACTCTTAGCCAACAAAAACCGTACTACCGACAGCATTTCACAACTCGATGGATTTACAATTGCATCACACATTTTAAGCTGTTATTGTAAAACAACAAGGAGCGGCAATAACATCTCACTAGCACGGCTGAAAATCCACTTAACGGAGTAACGCCTTAACATTAAAACTGCCGCAATTGAGCGAAACGTAATTTACTTTCTGGATTCAAGTTGACGGACTACTACTAGAATACCGCATTACTAGATAACGAACGAATGGAGAGAAGTTCTGTGCCAAACTACAATTAGTGATTCTTGGCAGACGGCTTCTTTAAGAATTATTGCCAATTTGTGTATTTTATTAAATTACATCCTAGAAAGGACATGGTAATAGTTTTCATATAAAATACTTAATATACTTGGTGGAGTTATTATTAAAATTCTTCAGCAACGGTTACGCTTAAAAATTTTTTTGGGAAAATGTCAGTACCGCTAATATCTAGCTAAACGAGTCACTGGTATGTATAGAATATTGACTGTCGTGTCTGACATACAGAGCTCTGGCGTAGCTAAGGGGGGACGGCGGGGGCGGGCCACACCGGGTGTTACTTTTCTTGGGGTGACACCCACCCGGTCTCTAAACTTTAAGAACAATTAAAAAAAAAAATAAATAAATAAATAAACAAAATAAATCGCTAGCACAAAAATTTATTTTTGGGGGATTCCTTCACTAGCACTAGCTCAGCTCTATGTATAATTCAGGGATTCCCGCAAAAGAGCCTGACGCTGTCGTGGGGGAGTCCCCGTCCCATACTCGCGATCTTTGACGTTTCAGTTGCAACATTTCTCATTTGTCTTGTGAAGTGTGTTGTGTTTGGTTGGCGTGAATGGTTAAACGTGTGTTATTCTATTAGTGATATATAATAAAAAGAAAAAAAATGTATTATATCCATGACATTTATCATGTAAAATTTATTGCTTTTTACTTTCTATGGGTTGACACCACCAACTCCCGCACCGGGTGCCACCCAAGGTAGCTACGCTACTGAATCACAGAGTACACGTACATGATACCATACATGTACATACTTATATAGTCATAATAAGCAATAAATGATGCCCTGAATTACGTATTACTTCCAATAGCAGTAATCCACATACAAACATATACTGTATGCAACGAGCACCATACTTATGCTGTATGCTTTGTAAGCACCAATACTTAACTCATTCAAGAATGGCATATTACTACTCAAGGTATGAGGCAGCACCTGTTTTCATACCTTGCATAAATATAAAGTTTGTCCTCTGTAAGACACCAATAGTTGACGGATTCATAACGCTCCCGGAGAGCGTTGTGGTAGGGGAGGCTTTCGCCTGCTGTTGCCCCCACTGATCACTATAAAATAATGGCTCTGGATTTGCATGTCGGGACACAGACACTTTTATTACTTCACAATGAAGATTGGGGTGGGGGGTGGAGGGGGGAGTCGAGTACCGCCTTTAATTCCTCGTTGAGAAAGGAAACAGATGGCTGCCTTAATCTTCTTGTTTTATGCTAACAAATAAAATTATTTTAACTTCGTTTTATAACTTCCTTCAATCTACGGTCGGTTTCGTATTGGTTAAAATTATTTCGATTTCTCAAAAGAGGGTTCTCTACCCAGTTTTTTAAGTGTTACTGCATATTTTTCATTTCGGCATACTATTTTTACAAACGGACACAAAGCTATTGAGGAATTCACAATCACATGTCACGAATGGTATGACTGAACGTCCTCTCTGAATAGAACATAACTTAATTATAACAAGCATGTTAAGTATTTTATAAAAAACTTACATGGCCTTTCTGAAATATAATTTAGGCTAATCATATACATAATTTGGAAATCATGCTGCAAGAGGTCGTAAATTCTGCAGACATACACTACTTGTAGTTCGGCACATAGAATCCCTCCATTCGTCCGTGGTCGAGTAATATATATATATATATATGAGAACTTGAGTTCTGAATATTGTGAGTACCGAGTGCGGTTGAAGCTACTATTTCAGGTTGGGAAGCGCGTTTTTAACCATTTAACTCGTAATTTTCTGGTTCTTAACTGAAGCGTCGGGACTGCAAGTCAAACGGACAAATGGTCAACGTTTCATTGTTAATCTTATCTTGATATTGGAGAAAATATTGTAATGGTTGAAATTACGACTACGACTCCAGGAAAGTCTCAAGAGATGTTATTACTTTGTATTGGTTCGTATATTAGCTCATGATATATTTGGGAAATTCCAGTGACGTGCTAGGCTGGCGAGTCAATATATAAAAACAATAAGACACAAAATTTTCCTTTAACTTACCAACGTTTGGTAGTAAGCAATAGTTCAAGAATTAAAACATGACGTTAGTTAGATTTACTAACATCTAGGGTAAAATAATGCCTTGATGTCAAACATCCAGATAGCTACTGGTTGGACCCTCACTGAGTTCCCTCTTCTAATAACGGTAATTTGCATATTAAGGAAACATGACGAGCTCCACTCCAATTTTATTGCACTTGGTGGAGCGAGGGGAGAAACTTTTTGATTATTTCTGAGGATTTCATCACAGAACCAACAGTAGGTGTTTTCCGCCATTTTTTATTAAACACTGCGGATACAGGTCGTTATCCGGCAATAAGATAAAATATCATGCGACACAAGCAGAACTCTCTTTTAACTATTTTTTCAGTACATAAGATAAGGCCCGTACATAAAATGCTAGGGAATTTCGTATATCCCGTACCTCAAGGAAGCGAAGAGGAGCCAACCACCTTTAATGTTTTGTAATGCCGCAAGCGGTGACCTCAATTGATCGAGTAACAAATATTCCTGAAGCTTGTTTTAGAAATGCAAACTTAGTATTCCGGCAGGCTGGACCCAATCTGGATCGTATTAGAATTACATAGATAGTAAAATCAGTAGAGGCAGGCATTGTCAAATAAAACTTCACATTTGTGATATGTGTAAACTCCGCATTTAATCAAAACTCACTATGATTCCTATTTTTTCTTTTTATTTCTTGCTTGTTCAAACTATGAGCTTGTTTTGTATTTTCAAGGAATTCATCGTTATACGAGCAACATTCGTTTAGGAAAGCAAGATATTTAGTAACCAATTCTTTTGGAGCATTGATAGCTTTAGATTCAAAGCAGAAACGTTCGATTGAAATTCAGGATAGTTTATAATTCAACGTCCATCTACAGAAATTGTATGGGGCGCCTTCACCAGAAACGCTTAACTCTTAACTCAAACAACTCGAGTAAAAACACACCAATTTGAATAAATGAACTGACTGGACTGTACAAATCCATGATCCGTAAGTCGGCACATGTATATTCATGAGACCCAGGAAATGTATACTCCTCCCCTTGTTTTCCATCAACACATGAATCCTCCATCACTAATCAGAAGCCCAATAATCACTGAGCTACCCAGCTGCGGTAACTATTATTCCCACCCAACCTCCACTTTACTTCCGTCATATTCCAGTGAACTTTTAATTTCAACTCATGTTAACTCAATATCAAACTGGCAATATTTCTGTGAAGTTCGAGTTGTCACTAATGATCACTACGAGTCCACTTTACTTCCGTCATATTACACTGTAATTTTAGTTTTGACTAATTAATGTTCACACCGAATATCAAACTGGCAATGTTTCTGTGAATTTTTAGTTGTGATTAATGATTACTCTGAATCCGCTGTATTTCCTGTAATACTGGTATCGTTAACCAGTTGCGTAGACAAGATTTTCTTGAAGGGAGGAAGGGGGAAAGCGTTATGGAATTTATACATATGGAAAGTGGAACAACCCCAGCAAAAATTCAAGACTGTGAGTTATATCAAGTATTACTTAGATGGTTTCCAAATGTTTACTTGTCACAACGTTAAGTATATCTTCCAGACTTCATGGGGTAGGTTTTAACTAAAATAGATCATCCCCGGCTACAAACAAGTATTTGTTACCAGAAGTTGGAAGCAATATTGCCGGTGACAAAGATAAGTGTAAACTCATATATAACCGTGTTATAGTTACCGATTTGACGTGTCTACAATCGTCATGTTACACTGATCTCCTCCTCCTCTTCGTTGTTCTCCTCGAGTCGACGGTCGGCGCTAGCGTCACTCAGGTCAGGATGCGGGTTGTTCCTGTTGGGCAGGGTCTGCTCGCGACTGCCGCCAGCCGCCAACAGTTCCCGCTCTTTGCAGTTGCGCCACTTCATTCGCCGGTTTTGAAACCAAATTTTCACCTGCAATTCATATCTATTAAATTGTATATATATACAAATATATAAGTCAATGTCTCTTTTTTACTCAAAATCAATAGTCATTCCAAAATAACAAAGACAAATAACATGTGTAACTTACTGAGCTACTCAATACGTCGACGTCGTAATGGTTTTGTATATTAGGAAAAAATCTATTTTATTTTCAGGCACACTCAGATTATATAAAAAGCATTTATACAGAAAATTTAACCAGAGCTGTATTAGCTTCCCATTTTTAAATTTAATACAGAATTTCGAACCAATATTTATTTTCAATTTGGTTTGTTAAATTTATGCCTGTTAGTGTTTTTTATTCAGACATTTTTACCTCATTGACATTTAAAGTGGAAAGGTTGTATAATGATGCTTAACAGTTTTTATCTTATTAAAAGGTTCTTTCCAGGATACATTCAGGTTTCATAAATATCGTTTCAAAATATTGATTTCAAATTTCATTACAACTGACATAACATCGTGCCTAGATAAAGACAAAGATTTTTTTGTTTTGAAAATATCTGAGAAAATATATTTTTACAATTTCAGTACAAATAAAATTATGGACATACAGTCCATTCAGTGCCGTAGACTGTAAGAGAAAATAAAAACGTATTTTCATTTGTTTTTTAAGGATTAATTAATGGATGATTTCAAAAATTAGTTGAAATAGTGTATTATATATATATATATATATATATATATATATATATATATATATATATATATATATATCTTTGTGTCAGTGAACATTAACCAACTGGCTAGGGCTAGGAAATTGCGTTTTATCATGGCATTAGCGTTATCGTCTTGGTCTCAAACCACTGCCTCAGTCACGCTAAGAATGGGCAAATGGTTAATGATGATGTGAAACAAACTTTAGATTTTAATCTTCTTAATGTTAGTGTCAACGTTAATGTTTTAATTGTTGTTGTCGTCTAACCTCTATGTTCAGGGAGTGTCGTTATAATATCTTTAACGCTACTCAAATATTCACGGAGTCCCCAGTAATGCAAATAGTCTTGCACAGTAAATGCAAATGGAAGTACAAATCAAAATACCAATATCGAGGTTACAATAGGTAGAGAATGTCATGTTTAATTGCATTCTTTGCATTTTATTGTGCACTTCTCAAAACTGTATACAGCCGGTTTGTAGAACTATTACGAGATATACCTTTTAACTATACTAATACCTTTTAACTGAATTTAAATAGAAATCAATGTTCCCTAAACAGAAAAAATAAATTTTCAGTACATTTGTTTTTTTTTCAACGGTTCTTACAAACAAGGTACCACGGTTATAATTTTTTGTGGGATACATTTTGCACATTATTTATTATGTAGGTTTTCATTCAATTTGACATAACACTTTTAAGACAGACACGGTTTTGAATCAAGACTTACAAAAAATTTAATAATCAAAGAAAAATTACTTAAGACAAACAAGAATTAAAAAATTAAAATACTAACCATGTTTTGAAGAAACTATAAAGAAACAAACTAAAGAATTCAGATTTATTTTTGGATAACGTTGTGTGTTTCTTTCAAATAAAAATCAAATTCCTAAAAATTATCAGAGATTTTCCAATACGCCTTGCGAGTTTATTTTCCAACTTTAAAGCCCACATTCTAATCTGAATGGTTAATAATGCAATAGTGAAATAAATAAACACAGACATTGGATGACTATTCCTAAAATAAATTTGTTAAACTAAGCATACTTAACATTCTTTCATATTTTAACGCGTTACATTTATTTTGAATGTATGTATGATTAATACGGCTGAGATTACTGAGCTATAAGACAAATGTAATCAATATTCAACATCCACTATCGTCATATTTTATCTCAAATAAAACGTTTCACTTAAAGTAATGTTTAAATTTAAAAAATAACCCAATGTAAATAAATAGAACACAATGGCTTATGGCTTCGGTCCTAATTAGGTGTGTGATAGATTCCATAAACAAAAAATTTGACTTTGCTTAAGCGTCCTAAGCACTGAGTAGTGCCTTGATTTTGAATTCTGAAATATTTAATACTGAGGTGTGAGCAATTAAATAAAAATGTATAAGAAATTGAAGAATTAATATTTAGATTCCATTATCAATCAAAACAAGTAGACCTGATTCTAACAAATAAATGTAAAGAAACAATATACAACATGTAATGTTGAATACAACAAAGTAGCCTTGAAATATTTTATTAAATATTATTTCTAATGTATGTATAGTGTCCTTATTGAGTGAATATAAAATAACTTTATACATAAATAAATATATATAGTATCAGCGTACATACTAATATGCAAAGCGAAGATAGCAAATGACGCAACATCTCATGGTAAATCGGCTTCTGCCTTCCTAGATTAACTTCAAAAGCTATCCCTTAAGCAAGCTTCTAATAGTATATCCTGTAAAAATTGTGTAGAGGGCAATTTTTATGAAATAACGATATCTTTCTAAGAACGATTTGGAGATTTAAACAGTGAGGGGCCAGGGATTGTATGAGGATTGATTGAAAGGGATACATATGTTGCTGATATTCCACATTCCACCCCATTACAACTCATTCATCTCATATGTGATAGAGCCTGATGTATTCACAGCCGGTACGCGTGACGTGGGCGTATGTAGGCCAAACAAGACATTTAAAAGTCTCTTTTATGAAGTTGATTACTCCAATAAAACTTAAATGGTTTGGTTAACGCATTGTTTATCTACTACTAACATCTTAACAGAGCTATGACATCTAAAATTTTGCTACGATTTTGGAGTTGATGAACGTAAGGTCTGAGTTAGTACCACATTTAAGTAATTTGTGTAGCAACCCATTCGAGATTATAGTATTTGTCGGAACTGAACCTGTGGGGATGTTTTTGGAGCAAGACAGTACTAGGAGGAAATTCTGTTGTTAATAACTCTACTTGTTTGATAATACTGAGTCCTCTTTGTTCTTTGCATTGCTAACCATTTGTAGCGCTCTGAACAATGCAGAAGAATCGACTAATCTGTCCCAGTGAAGACTGTGTGTGTCCACCAGCCCGCGAACTGGAGAAGGGCTTGCATACGTAACTATGTGTTCGCAGCAACTCGAGATACAGGGTTAACAAGGCAAGTAGATATCGACTAATCTGTCCCAGTGAAGACTGTGTGTGTCCACCAGCCCGCGAACTGGAGAAGGGCTTGCATACGTAACTATGTGTTCGCAGCAACTCGAGATACAGGGTTAACAAGGCAAGTAGATACCGACTAATCTGTCCCAGTGAAGACTGTGTGTGTCCACCAGCCCGCGAACTGGAGAAGGGCTTGCATACGTAACTATGTGTTCGCAGCAACTCGAGATACAGGGTTAACAAGGCAAGTAGATACCGACTAATCTGTCCCAGTGAAGACTGTGTGTGTCCACCAGCCCGCGAACTGGAGAAGGGCTTGCATACGTAACTATGTGTTCGCAGCAACTCGAGATACAGGGTTAACAAGGCAAGTAGATATCGACTAATCTGTCCCAGTGAAGACTGTGTGTGTCCACCAGCCCGCGAACTGGAGAAGGGCTTGCATACGTAACTATGTGTTCGCAGCAACTCGAGATACAGGGTTAACAAGGCAAGTAGATATCGACTAATCTGTCCCAGTGAAGACTGTGTGTGTCCACCAGCCCGCGAACTGGAGAAGGGCTTGCATACGTAACTATGTGTTCGCAGCAACTCGAGATACAGGGTTAACAAGGCAAGTAGATATCGACTAATCTGTCCCAGTGAAGACTGTGTGTGTCCACCAGCCCGCGAACTGGAGAAGGGCTTGCATACGTAACTATGTGTTCGCAGCAACTCGAGATACAGGGTTAACAAGGCAAGTAGATATCGACTAATCTGTCCCAGTGAAGACTGTGTGTGTCCACCAGCCCGCGAACTGGAGAAGGGCTTGCATACGTAACTATGTGTTCGCAGCAACTCGAGATACAGGGTTAACAAGGCAAGTAGATACCGACTCGACTCGATGATCAATTCATGTATTCATGCCGGACTAACAGATTGTAGCTCCCACGATGTAGCACTGGGGCGCGGGGCGGCACGGAACGGGTAAACAGACGCTGTGGTTGTGTGCATTGGCTCCCCTAATGGACTGTGTTCACACTGTAAACCTCGACAACACACAAAAATATACCCTTACACGATTGATGTTTTGACTTCTGGACGAGCGGGCACGGCCGGGTTTCTCCGATATAGTGCTGGATCTCCCCGCCTTTCCTCACCACTTCGCCCTGGTCACCCCGTGCCCGATATCAGTATTAATTCTTCACTTTAGCAACTGATCAATAATTTGAAACTAAACAAACAATATGTCAATGTAGATTATAAGGAATAGCTCACAATACAAAAACAATTTTCCAGGTTAGTAGCAATCTACAACAAAAACGATCGTACTAACCGAAAAATGTATGCCCGATTGTTAAATGAACTACAAGACTAATAATAGAAATGGCTACATTATTACTAGGTATCGGACCGTGATTTTCGAACTATTTCACAGAAACATCAATGTACAATCACAGCTAGTTAAGACTGAAGTCGTCGTGGTCCGTATTCTAGGAAATACAATACGGTTCTGTTGGTTGTAATTAATAAATTATTATGAACCTCACACTTTTACAGAGGGAACACAGTGGATGATAAATAATTAAAGGATAGCTCATGAACAAATTTAAAGTAGTTCAGAGCTTTATTTTGCATCTCAGCGGTTAAGTTCGGAACCCTTTTAGCGTAAGTTATTTTGTCACTGTCTGTTTTATACAATTCCACAACGTTAGACATTCCGTGGTGATTTGGCATAAAATAGTATTAGGTGTGAAATAGTGTAAATTTAGTTTTGTTTATTTAAGTTTTAACCCAAAGGTTTGAAAAATAATTGTCCAATATACCCAATTCTCAAACGTATGAACTTGTGTATATATATATATATATATATATATATATATATATATATATATATATATATATATATATACAAGATTTCTCGACATTTCATTTAGTTTTTTTGTATTATTTTTAATAAATTGCTTGATTTATGTGGATTGCAGTAAAAATTTAAGCTACAGATTTAAAAACTATATTATTTCTTTACTATTATCAGTAATACATTACATTTTTATTTGGTTTCACGTATTATGACATTATCGCTAAGTTCTCATATATAGAATACAATTATTTTATAATATACAATGTATAAAAAACGTTCGTTTAACAAACATTGTAATAGTTTTAATTTGCTCAAATTGTAAGAGTGAAACTCTTCACATTATAACATACAACCTAATTGTTTATTACATTAGTATCTTGTCCTTTGCTTTCTTATGAAAACTTCTCATGAGGAGTCGATGAAATATTGTAAGTATAATCCAGGTAGTGACATGACATATCTTATCATACGAGAAGAGAAAACTATTGGTACAAGATTAAATCTAAAAAAAACCTGAAAAGTGGCGATCATTTTATGTTTTTAAATTGTGGGTGTCCAGTAAGCTTTATACATTTTTCACATGTGGTTTACCAAAACTGTGATTCAAATGTTTTGTTAGCTTAGTAAGTTATATAAATATAATGCGCCCAAAATGCGTCCCTAACAGAATTCAGACCGTTCAACGCAAAAATTATTACAGTGGTCTTGATTCTCTACAAGATCGTCCAATTTAATTTTAAATTTTTTATTGTACTCTTGATCTGGTCTTATCATGAACTTAAAGATATATTTTATTTTGTAAAAGCTCGGACCCCTAATCCTGACGGGTCATGGCATAAGAAGTAGTCTCATAGGTCATAATAAATGTAGAGTCTTATTTGTGTATAAATATACCTTGCACACATACAATTTATTGTTAAAATATATTTGCTTATTGTTTTCCCATAAAGAGCTAATCCATTGATACGATAATTTTTAGTTTTAATTTAGTTAGTCACAAATTTGAGTGTCTCAATTTAATAATTTAGACACACAAGTTGAACCGCTTTTTCTTAATTGGTATGTTGAAAAATACAAGAGCGGAATGAATAACTTATTAGAAAGATTATTCTTAATTCGAAATAAACGCTTAGTATAAATTTAAGTAAGCCGAACAATATTTTTGTTACACTTGATAAAAGTATATACGAATTATTAGAAAGAGATTAAAGAAAAGAGAACTAAATAAAGAGTTTCTACCCCGGAGCCGTTTCTACTATGTTTATACCAACTTAAATCCTAAAAATGCACGAGTTACAAAATCAGGAAATGGATCTAACTTCTTTGGTGTCTTATAAGCGCTGGCAGTTGGACTGGAAATTGCAATTACTTGGCTCTATTGTCTAGAAATCCTCACTCTGTGTACACTTTCGGCGATCTAAGGTAAATGTACAACAGAAAGCAGTGTAATACAACTCGGTACAACAGTGTAATTCTTTACGGTTCTTATTTTATTTAATCTCTTCACGAGATGATCTTATTGTGATTATATGAAGTATTATGTTTTTGTGTAAACATCTAATTTGTGGAAACCTGGGACAAAAAAGGAGCTAGTTAAAATTATGTACATATGGATGTGTGTTTATATCGCGTAGTTGCCACAAGGATAGCGTAATTTCGCTGGTACGTGAAATGTAATCATAAAATTCGCTTATATGGATATGTGTGTTCGCATCACTAATTACCACATGGATGATATAGTGTTGATGAAACTTAGAATATAGTTATGATTTACATTCCGCCCATATGAATGCAAATGTTTGCATCGCTAATCACCAAATGAATGGGCTAATGTTTGATGAAACTTTGAGTGTGGTTGTAATTACAATCCTGCCCGTATGGATAGGTGTTTTCGCTAATAACCACATGAACGGGCCGGGCCAATTTTGCTGAAACAGAATTGAATTATAACTAATGTTCTGTCCGTACGGATGTGTGTGTGTGTGTGTGTGTGTGTGTGTGTGTGTGCGTGCGTGCGTGCGTGCGTGCGTGCGTGCGTGTGTGTGTGTGTGTGTGTGTGTGTGTGTGTGTGTGAGTTCGAATCGCTAACTGACACATGAATACGAAAATATTTACTGAAACTTGGAACGTAGTTGTATATAAAATTCAACTGGTATGGATGCAAGAGTTTGCATCGCTAATTACCACATGGGTAGTCCAATTTCTCTGAAACTTGGAATTTACTTGTAATTTTGCCATTTATTAATTATAATATAAAAGTACGTGTGTTTAATACTAGTTTATTGGTGTCACTCCCGAGCACAACACCTAATCAACATGGGTAACTCAGGTTGTAATGTAGTTAGTAAAAAGCAGGCACAAAGTACGCAGTGCCACTGCGTAAATAATGCTCATATTGAGTGATACAAATTAACACAGCAGAAAAATGTTCTGTGACCTTTTAGTTCAAGATTCGTAAATGCAAAATACATTTTTACATTACACGTCAAATACTAACACCTATATCTAACCTAACAAATCTCTTACACAGTAAAAAGATTTATTAAGAAAGTGTGTCTTTAGTTTAGTCTTTAATAAACGTAGATTTTGCTCATTTTTAATATTCAATGGCAATGCATTGAAAGCTTTTGCACCCAAGTGGTATGGACCCCTCTCAAATGCGCTGGTACTATGTGCAGCCACAGATATCAGCTCTCTTGATCTGGTCGGATACTGATGGTAGTATCCATTGCTTACAAAAAGCTTTGGATTGCCCTTAACAAAAGAGCATAGCTCGTACCCCACCAGACCCGCCAGAGTAAGTATTTTTAATTCACCGAAAAGAGGTTTACAAGTTTCGAATCTCCTACGTCCTGAGATGATTCGCAAACATCATTTCTGGAGGACAAATACTCTATTAAAATTTACTACGCTGAATGGACCCCAGAACATTAACCCGTACCTCAAAATCGATTGAACGTGAGAAAAATATACTGTTCGTAGAACATCTTGGCTACAGACCTTGGCGAGACGGTTGAGAGCAAATCCCATGGTTCGAAGCCTTTTGCAGACATGTTCCACGTGGCCGCTCCATGTGAGCCTATGCCACGTGAGCCCGATATATAAACTCAGAAATTTAATTGAGGTTTCTTGCTTGGCTTCTTCGCTTCCTAGTTTTATAAGACCCTGAATATTAAACTGGTTTGTGTTCCCTAGTTTGTACGACTTTATGAATTGACTTATCATGTGGAAAGGAGTGCCCCCCTGCTTGCGCTAGTCGTAAAATATTTACTTTACGAAAACGTTCATTCTACACAAAGATATAGGTTCACAACTATTGAAGAGTAAAAAGTTTTACTAGCGCATCGGAAAAAGTTTTTGCCGCCTGAAACTCGAGATTTTGTAGATTGTCAGAACGACCTCTAGTCCGAGGCCGCGCGTTATTAGCACATACAACGCGGACAGTGCGACATGTGAGTTAAGGATAGGTCACTATAACGCAATAACATCAAACTTGTCACTATCATGCGGTGCGGCGGCACGGCGGCGGCCGTCAAGCCATCTGTCTTCGTTAGGAGAACAAAGAAAAGAATCGCGAGCGGAACATTCGCGCACAACTCGACAATAAAATGCAAGCTTGTATAATAGATTAAAGGGGACGTCTAGAACACGCATGTGTCCCCTCCCTTCCGCCCCCACCCCCCCAGCGGTGATTGATCCCCAAGACGGACTAATCTATCGTCAACATATGCTTCCACGACAAGGCCAGGCGCACCACCACTCCACAACCCACTGAATCACAAACCCTATTCATTTATACGGTCCCTTCCTCACTTCATTTCGTTTCATTTTGATACTATTTAATTGGATTATTTAGCACGCCACGCATGCTTAGAGGGCTTAGTATTTTTGTTTGCAAATAACTAGATAATTTAATTGTATACCAAGCGCCGTGGCTTAAGGATGGGTTGAAAATGAGGATAATCTATTGCTTATATAAACTATTTGGGATTACTACTTAATAAGGTGCTTTATTAAAGTTCTTAAGAGTTAAGAAGAATATATTACTTAGGTTAAAGTTACACCGTATAGCTTAAAATGACTAAGTTTTATTGATTCATTCGGCTTCAAAGTTGAAGGCCTAGATATCAAAACAGAGGCGCTACAAGGCAAGTAAATGGGCAAAATAGAGAGGAAAATAAAGATCTACTTTTTTAAATATATTATAATGTTTCACTTGAATTGATAAATATATTTTTGGCACAATAAAATAGCATATAATAATTCGATATTTTCAATATTACATAAATAGAAATGCACATATAAATGGCATTTCCTAAATAAATGTGGCGCCGATGGTCCGACATCCCTACGTGAAACGTAATACGGAGAGTAAAGTGCACGGCTCCTGGCGGCAACGCGCGGTGCGGCGCCCCTGTTTACTGCGATCTGTACGATTTCACATCATCTCTATGGGACCATACGTATTTCTCTAATTCTAGTCAGGGTCGCTGACTGTCATGCCCTTCAATGGTAAGCTGTAACGGTTTTTCAGTTTACATTCAATTTGTTTTTTAGTTGAAGTGGCGCGGGGTTATAGCTGCTCATTGCAGCCACAATATTTTGTAATGTATACATATCAATATATTACGGATATCTCACATACATGCACATACGGATAAATTCAAACTCTTTCGTTTTAATTTGTTAAAGCATAAACATCTAAACAAGGAAATTGAAATGCAAAATTGCTTGACTGAACAGCGTATAACGGCTGTGCTGTTTACGTATTCAAACACACAATGGCTACGCTACGAATTTGATAGAGATTAACAACGGACAGGTGAGCCGATGAGCTAGTTACAATTTTAGCTCTTTCAACTCTACAATCAAAATGGTATCAATTGAAAAAAATATATAACCTCAAACAACACAACAAACATTCTTCGCCAAAGTCAACATTTTTGGTCGAAAGGTTTCATATAAATACTAATTAGTTCCGATTTTATTTTCGTTATTAGATCAAGCTTGAGTATCAGAGGAGTTCTTTATTTCTATATAAATTAAGAAGTAAGACTGAACACCGATATCTTACCATCTCCAAAAAGGATGTAATTTCTCCATTTTGAATACACGATATCAGATAACGTGTAATAAGACCCATAAGGGGTTGTACTTTAATCACTTGGCGCACTCTCTCCAGCACCGTCAGGTTCAGGGTGTTTTCCTTCTCATAAACTCCACGTGACGTCATTTAGTAGAAACCTGGATTATGTATCCAGGGTAGAAGCAAATTTATATTGAACATTTACGTAAATTTAACTAAACTGTACTGTTATTTCTCCCTCATGCCACGGTGTACCAAGTATTACAGTAAATAAAGTAACAAAGTCAATAAAGTAATTACATTTTTGTCTTGACTAAATATATCGGTTTTGGAACTATAGATTAAATAATTGTCTTTGCACACTCTCGGTTGGTGAACTTATTTAAAATTTGAATTATTTTAGACTTTACACTCAGTACCTAATAAATAATATTTTAGTATAAAAAAGAAAAAAAACATCCGGCTTGAGGAATTAGGTTAAATTTTGATTATGTGCTTAACAAAATAGCACAGTCTGCAAAAATAATTTCGCACAAATCTTACATACCGAATTCTAATCTAGGGTGATAGAAACCATGCAAAGAGTTTGATTCTTATCAAATTGGATAATAATTATTATTCACAAACATATCCCTACGATATTTTAATTTTTTTTACATTTAAAACCTTTTATTTTGCAGGTACATTGGAATTATTTTAAAGAGATTTGATTTGGTTCAAATGCTTGCCAGTTGCAACCCATTATGTGTTTAAATGCGGTGTAAACATGTACAGAAATATACTATAGTAGTGTTTCCTCTGAAAAGTTGGAAAAAACAAGTACACTGAATAGTGATATTCTGAAATGACTACAGGGAATGTACAATCGTTAAATTTATTAATAAAAAAAAGCACACACATAAATGTTTACAATGATTATTTTAGTAGGCCTACATTCTATATGGTATATATGTTAGTTGAAAAAAATAATGTTCTAATATTAATAAAAAATACATAAGCTAGGTGACTTATTACGCCTGGTATTCACTTCCTCTCAAAGTGCGTCACTTATTTTAAACAAGACTTTTAAAATAGACACTTTCACATGCAGTTCACTAATTCTAATTTATTAATGTAATGTGAAACCTTAATTCCGAAGATTGTCAATGTTTGAGTAAACGCCTTGAACCTAACAATACTCACATTGAATGAGTTGTTGCTTTACCAGCGGATTTAATGAAAAGATTTTTATGGTATCATTCTAATTTTTTACCACATTTAAACTCTATAAGGCATTTTAGTAGTTTACATTATCTGTTTATAAATTAAAACTCCAATCACTCACTGAGAACATTCGTATCTATTTGTATATAAAGATTTGAAAAAATCAATGTCCATTTCTAGTGTGTTTTTCGATTTATATGAAATAAATATTCTGTAAAATATTAAACTAATATATAACAACAGTATCCATGATTGACTTCGGCACATATTTAGAAGATCTAATGTATAAGGATGAACCTGCCTTTATTAACTCTTACAATTCAAATAAAAAATTGAAACTTCACATTAAACGTGATAGTAAAAATAATAAAATATTGAATGAGCGCAATAAAATCAGGTAGAAAAATATGCTTGTGTGTCTCTGTGTCTATAATATAACTAATGCCTACATACTGAGATAGAACATTTAAATTTTACGCTGGTGTAATTATACATCCGTAGAAGATTTTAGAAAAACGCAAGCAAGAAAATAATAATAATCGGAGTGTTTAAAATGTTGAGATTGGCTAAAACACGGATTCACATTTATAATTTCATGTATGCAAATACACTACATTTTTCTGTATTGGTTATCGATACTGTCGTGCATAGATGCATCCAAAATGAAATCTGAGAGGCTTTAATAAAATCACTTTCTTAGGTTGACTGAAAATATGGTAAATACTCAGAGTTTAGCTAAAATTGCAATTACTAGATATTATCTAACTATTACTTCACATATTAAAATAAATGTATTCCAAACATTGACCATTGGTTATAAAAACTAAGAAGTTTCATGGAATGTTTCATCATAGAATTTAACGAAGAGTTTAATTTATAAGCAAATGTTACAAATTACTCAATATTGTATTTATTAACACATTTTATAGACGTTGTTCCAGCTTCTTTCTTATTGGATTTGTTTACTTAATTTAAAAACAAATACTCCAATAATAATACAATTATTATTTCTGTCAGACTTTTCGTTTCTTAAGAAAATATCACCAGACTCATACAACTGAAATAAAAGTAGTTGAAGTAATAATATAAACAATTTAATACTTCAATAAAAATACATGTCATTAAAAATACAAGGAGGTAAAAGTTTTAAGACCAGGAAATAGTATATACGTAAAAATTCATATTTAATTAGATTATAAGTTACAGATTCCAGGCCCTTAAATTTTACCTAATTGTATTTTCAATGACATATGTTATTATTTACGTACTAAATTGCTTATATTATCACTTTAAACACTTTTATTTCAGTCATATGGCTCTGGTGATGTTTTCTTTGAAAACAAAAGGCCTCACAGAAATAAAAAATGTATTATTATTGGAGTATTTGTTTTTTTAATTAATTAAGATTTTTGAGAGTTGAAATTTTATTCAGAATCAAACAAAATTCCCCTGTTATCTTGAGAGCGTCGAGGAAATTAAAAAAAGGCAAATATTACCAAATATTCTAAAACAAACATCACAAATATACTATCTATTTATCAATATAAAAATTTACACATTTTACAAATTTACCTTCGAAGCGCAATGTACTTTCAAAAAGCTGTATGGCGTGTTAAAAAGTATAGTTTTTGAAATGGAGATGTGTTTTGTTAAAAAGTTATATTTACGAAAACTAATTGTACAAAATAACCAGAGTTAGTTGGACCACTTTTGGGGTAAGAATGAACATCTTTAGATTGTTCCGTTGTATTTTTTTTATTAAGTTTATGGAATTATATTATATTACAAAAGTATAACACCAGAAGACAACTCTCTGTTATGTAAAAGAATAAAACTAATTAAATAACGAAAATGAAACAGCTTCTCCGAGGGGTTGATAGTCGCACAGTCGGTGTTCACCAGAACATGGCTGGAGTTACAGAGTTCTCTTCGGTTTCATTGAATCAACGAACGATTATTTTGAAGGATATAATTGTCCAAGAAGGCAAGCATGACTGTGAGACAGTCTGTAGTCTACTTGACTTAGCCTACGCGAATCCAGTCGCGCCGATTCGCGCGGTGTAGGATGACCATGACGGGAGAAATTTTAGAAATATGAAATTAGTTTTTTGAATTTTAATAAATGTGAGGTTTCCAGTCCTTTCTATTGGTATTTGGAGGAAAACTACAAGAAATATCATTTATGGGGTATTTTATTTTTCTATTGTATTGTCTCTTTAAATATTCAGGAATAAGCTGGGATATGATTTAGTTGAGAAAAGATAAATTTAGGGTGCGTAATATTATTTATGTGTTTTTGTATTTTATTGAATGTATGCGAAGCTTTTCGTGCTATAGTAAAAGGCACCGTAGTTACAAGTTTAAAACATTTAGGTCGATATGATTGATTGTGTTGAAGAAGATATATAAGCATAAAGAAGATATTTAAATTATAAAAATATTAAATTACAATATTTATGGAAATACGTTAAGCTTTTGCGCGCTAGAGCAAAAGGGCGCCGCACATAGAATTTTAGAACAATTAGGTCGATAGGAATTAGTTGTGTACAATCAGTACAAAGATGGCATTTAAATTATAAAAATATTGCACTTTCACTAGGCTTTTCCAAATATTTTATATCAATAGAAGCGTAAATGAGAAGAATTTATTAAACAGGAAATTAATATTGTCAACAACTCGGAGGGGCTGTCGTGTCGAGTGAAAGCAGCGCCGGACACTCTGACGGCAAGGGTCGATATAACCTCACAATTTGTGTTTTAAAGGGAAGACGAGATTAATCAAGCCTTGCGTTGTGAACGACAATCCAGTTACGGAAATGCAAAGTGCCGAGTGCCGGTGGCAAGTGATGGCTTCTGTGTCGCATTCATGGATATCGTATAAAGACATCGTATCAAAGGCCGACTCCTCAATTACACCGATAAAATCAAGCAAATAAATTGATAGACGGTGCGTGAGGGAAGGGGCAAGGGGAGCTCGCCTGGGGGTGGGGCTGCGAATGGTTCTGATAGCTTTTGATTTGAGACCGTCTAGGTGAGTTGGGGTGAGACGCGCACACCCACACAAGCACACAGGCGCGCGCACAGCCTCACAGCCGACCTGACACCTTATTGACTAACACACTTGATTTCCCCATGTGGTATCAAGGAAGCTAATATTATTTGATCCGCTTCAGTTTTGTTACTCACTGCAGATTTGCGCCTACTTATATCTTCAAACACACTTTCTATCTGAAATATTTTTACATTTACCTAACTGTTCAAATTCCGTTCATTGCTTATTTCTTTTCAGAAATGTAATTTACATTTTCTTATGTTGGAAGAAATTACAAAATATCAAACTATGTTTATTTTATAGTCAAGGAAAACTGAAATACTTATTTTCTCAAACGTGAATAAAAAACACCAATTACACTAAATATAGTGTTATTGTATTTCAGAATGTAATACATAATGATTACATGAATATGCTATATTTATTATGCAGTAAATTTAATATGTACATTAAACAATTTCATTACAATGTTCAATATAGGTATGGCTAATTTCTTAGTTCGAGATGTGTTATAGCGTTGCATGAAATATGTTTTATTCAAACAATGATAATTCCAGAAAATTTATCATAGAAGACAAAGAAAGCTGTTTGCATTATCTCATACTACTTTGAGAGTCGTATTTTGTGGATCCAATATTTACGAGGTTTATATTTAGTTTGTACCTATATGTCAATATAACTTTTTGAATAATAATGAAAAATAATCTGGTCAATTGGCCATATATGTATATTCTAAACAATGTACCCAATTTATACACAGTTGCCGTGTTTATGAAAGGAATGTTCATTGTGTTAATAACATTTTAGTTAACTTAATCAACTTAACTTACTTTACGTATTCAACCCAACTATAATTAATTTTACGTTATTTATCCTTTCGTATACAGAAAGAATTAAGAAAAACCTAAGATGTTTTATTGACTATGAAAGTAAACATATTGATTACATATTTATAATTTGTCAAACTAGAATATGGCTAAAGAGTACGAGGTTTATAAAATTATCTTAGAAATCTCAAATATAATAATCCATATTTTATTGGATTTAGTCAATGCATGCGGCATTCAACAAAATACACTTTCCGTCCAGGTTCTGTAGGTTCTAGAGGATACGTATACAAGGCTTCAAGAATGTAAGGATAACGTGTATGAAATCTGTATTATTGCTCCTAACACTTTCAGAATATCTGATCTAATTTACCTGCGAATCTTTTAGTCCGAGTTTTTCCGCAAGCTTTTTTCTGTCTGGTTTCGATATGTATTTCTGGAGTTGAAACCTCTTCTCCAGTCCCTTCCTTTGGAGGTCACTGAAGACGGCACGCCGCATCATGCCCCGGCGCGGCTTGCCCCGAGAACTGTGAGCCCAGGGGAATGCCCCCGGCAGCGGGAACACGGCAGCCGTCCCCTGTACGCCCAGCCCACCGTGTCCGGCTACTGTAACATATTTACACGTTAGAGCGTATACTCTATTACAGTAAGCACTTTAACTGTAAGTCTGGTTTCGCCACACATATCATTAGGGCATGTAGGCATTGAAAAAAATGAAACCTTAAGATGAGATCTAAACAATAACGTTTAGCAAACGTCTCGTACAAAATACTAATTATTACATGAATACAACAACATTTAATCAATTCTCAAGTTGATTTAGTTAACTCTAAATAAACAATTATAGTCTTACGAATGGGTTCACCGATTAGCACAATTATTATTAAGTCGTTTACATGTTAGTCACGCTGTGTATATATTTTTAATAAAAAAGTAACTTAAATTTATTAATATATTTATCAGATTACGAGTTACTCATGAGACTATTAATAAATCCCTACCTATTTATGACGATTTTAAGAGAGTGTTTTTTTTTTTTTTTTTGTTATAAAGCGAGCGTATAACAAAATTACTGCATCTTTGCTAAAAATTACTGCCTTTTTAGTATTACGATATTTTAGGAATGCATTAGTAATAAGTCAGTTAACACGTACCGTATGAAAATTTTAAAGCGTCAAGTTACTAAATGAGTTAAAGTGATGCAATAGGGGTTTTGTTGTGCTAATATCTTTTAAATGTCTCTGCTCATTAAGGCAACCTCCATAAACACACAAATCGAAGAACTTTATTCATGACTTCAAAGGAATTATTAACATATCAAGCTGAAATTATAGGGAATATTATAACCAGGAATAGAAATGAATGAAAATAAAAATATAACTTTTCAGCGTATTTATGTAAATTTTAGAAAAAGACATTTTTTATGATTTATTTTTTTTGTTTTAAGGGGGCAACGTACCCAAAAAATTGATTTTTTCTAAAAAAAATTTTATTTTATTTTTTAGCTTCTAAAATGTTTGGAAACAATAATCAATTATTGGTTTTGCATTACCATTGCCAAAAGTGTGTTTTTTTAAATAAAATCTATTAGCGTGTAGAGCTGATTTTGTCTCCTCCAGGCGGCCATTATAAGTGACAAGCTTCATATGATATATATATATATATATATATATATATATATATATATATATATTAATAATATATAATAACTAATCATTACTAATGTTTTTATTGCTGTATTCAGTATATTAGAATGTCATAGTTTCAGAACTAAGATCCCAGCTTTTTTATGGTGTGTGGTAATCACTCAGTAGAGATCAGCTGTTGTCAGTGATCAGCTGTTAGTTCCAGTTACTTTACTCTAACCTCACTTTGTGAATAACATGTGTGTTTTTGTGTTTTGTTGAACAATTTAGTGATTTAGACTATTAGATTTGATTTAGTCATGAAGCAATCAACTAAAAATCTATACTAAGAAGAGTGTTGCAGTCAAAGAAAAGGACTGAGCTTGAAGTATAAAAAATACCGTCAGGAAGTTAAATTGAAAAAGATGAAAAAGGAAGAAAAGATATTAAAAAAAGAAAGGTGTTACCTATGGGGCTGGACTCTTTTGAGTGTAAAATATATTTACACTAAACACAAAAAACAATGATTATGTAAATAGTCTTACTTTTCATGGTATAGTAAACATATGAAGTTTTTTTGCCTTTTCCCGTAAGTTTGTTTTTTCCGTGTTTTTCAACACGTTTTACAACATAACTTCTTTATTTATTGACCTAGAGACCTCATATTTTGTACATATGATCTTCAATACATAGTGCACAAAGTGTAGTATGGGATCAAGTATATTTTAAATCATACTCCTAATATAATTTTTTCCATTTATAGAAAATTATAATTTTTTTAAAAAATTAATAAAATAAAATGTCACTTACCTATTTTGATAACTACACAAAATTCAATACTACACTTTTTTGTAAGGCTATTTATTAGCTTTAAAACAATATCAAAAAATTTGGAATAGGTGCAATACAAAAGCAGCTATGGTGTAAAACAAGAATTCTAATTTTCTTGAAAAACCCCCTCCCTTTCCCCTGAAGAGGGGTGGGAGGGGGTTAATAATATATTTTCTTTAAACCCTATCCTAGAGAGACACTTTAATGAACAAAAAGATTAATTAGTGGCAGAAATTAAAAAAAACATATGTTTTGTGTACATTGCCCCCTTAAGGAAATGGTCAATTTCAAATGACATGACTTATAATATTAAATTATTGAGGAAAGTAAATTTCTTTTATAACATGTTATCTATCTTATACATAGTTTAAACATTGCATATACTTATATTTTATCTTTGGCCCTGATTATAAATTACACTACTTTAAATGCCTGCAACTCCTCATGGAAGAATGCGATAATTTATTCTATTTTTCCTGTCATCACGAAATATATCTTTAAGGGATGTAACCAAAAAACTTTATTTTTAATTGAAAATTTTACGTAACCGAACACTTGTTACACTATTTTAATGAAAATGGTCATTAGGCACACAAATGCGTAATACTCGTATATAATTATTTTTACTAGTTCCACGTAGAACAATCAACATTGTGGTATGATAGCTTTTTAATAGCTTTAAATTGAAAAAATTAAAATACTGAAATTTTTATTTATAAAAAAACTTATGTCGCTTATGTGATATAGCAATGATATAGCAACTTTATCTACTATATTAAGTTCATTTTATCAAAACTCATGATAAAAAATTTATAAATTACCAATTAGTTTCAAAATAGGGTATTTCAATAGTATATTGGCATCAAGTTTTCATAAATATTGCTTCCAAGAAATTTATAATCATACAAATAAAAATATTTTATTTCCTCAAAAACTTTACAAATCAAATTTAAAGAAATTAATTAAAGAGACACTTAACGATGTGTAGCTCAAAAAGCAGTTAAGTTCGACAACTTCATTTTTAAACAGTTCAATCAATATCTGTTATGATTTGCTCTCTGTCTCATAGAAAACAATTAAAACTTAGTCCTATTCATACTAAAAATATTACAATTTGCAAAATTGGTGTGTGATTTATTTATCTTCTAACAAAGTTAGGTACACTGTGAAAGGTCTTACATAAAAAGCATGTAACGCATTTTTTGTAGTTATTTTTGGAGGCCCAAGTATAAAATAAGACTGAATACCTAAACTGGCCTATAACATATAGTACTGTTCAGTTACCGGTGAGATAAGGCTGCCGACAGGCCAGTAAAGGGTGTTGTAGACTAGAGAAGCCCGCACTGGGTCGGGGAATGGGCTTGGCTATCCTTGACTCCAGGTTGTACTGTGACGTGAACTGTGTTGTCTGGAAGAAAGGATCTGCAACATCAGTTTTAAAATCTTAAGACAGATAATAATACTCATTTATTGTGTTTTAGTAATATCCTTTAATCTTAGGTTCGAGACCTACTAGAGATAATATAAGACGTTCTACCGGTTTTAATAACAGCATGGAAGAGCGAAGTGGCTTGAAAGGAAGATGGATTCTGAATTGAAATGGAATCTCCGAATAAGAAATAAAGGCTAAAGACCAAACAATTTATAAAAAAATAATAATTTTTTATAGGACTCGGTGGATAAACGAAGTTATGCAGTTTTGCTTAAACACATAACACTGTCCACAAACACGTGGACAGTGCCAATCAAATAGATTCACATTACCCATGGGTTAGTTTAAAGAAAAGCGGAGGAAGAATAAAAATGTGTCATTAACGTACTATTTGTTCTACATATCCGTTTCCTGGCACACAATACTGGTGCTTTACCTGTATAGCGTCATGTAATCATGTCAAAATGTGATATACTGTATATTGCGGTATTAGTTCCGTTCTTGAATAGGATTCAGATTGTCAGGATAGTGGCAGAAACAATATGGGAGGCTGTAGGAGAGGTGAGAGGCAGTCTAAGGGACTAGGAGATTTAGAGAAAGGGTGGCAAGTGTGAGGCGTGAGGAGTGTAATTATAATTGTTGTCACCTTCGAGTTCGCTCCCCTCTAGCCCAGCGGCGACGCCGCCGCCGCCTTGAGCCCGCGGCGCGGCGCCTTTCACTCCCGTCACTAAAACGTTACGAGCCCTTCCTTCACAATTATAATAACCTTTTTAATATTTCAAAACTCGCCCAACATTCACACTCCTAATCATGCTCCTTTTTTCCAAAGCAAACGTTATAGTAGTTATAGTAGTAAGTGCAGTATCAGACCCCCTAAGAAATAGATAGTATTAACGTAATTATTAGAAATAAATTACTACTTAATTCTGTGTGAATTCATACGAAATTCTAAAATAATGGTAACATCACGTTATGTTCATCACGTTGTTCATAACAATGTAAGATATCATGCTTTGATAAGTACAAGATTACCTTCAATTCTTAAAATACACAAATAAATTTAAGATATTATAAATCACTGATGAACTATTTCAGTTTTAAATGATTTACTATTCACACCAATGTTTTACAACTAGCTTCTTTCCGATGTTTCCGATTTATTGAACATGGAAGATTAAAAGTTAATATGTTCTGCCTATTTTAGTACAGTAAGTAATCATGAAACATGAAATATACAGGTTATTTATAACGCGGGGAAACACTTCAGAGAAGTAATCAGTTTCTTTAATATTATATTTTTTCTCACGTTATCCAGTGTCTGTCTGAATGTCCGTGATTTTCTTTGAAACATCCGTAAAAATGGTTTAATATATAGCATAAATATTAATCTTCCTATTACTTAAATATCTGCTAACAATTAAAAGTTTAAATTAGTTTAAACACATTGTGACTATTAAACAATAGTATTAATGAAAACCTAATTTTTATTTGAAACTTAAATATGATTTTACATAATTGAATGCCACACAGAATACACGAAAGAACCAACTTCAATTATGATCATAAAGACAATAAACTGTATTTCCAGCACAGCTTACACCTACGTTGCAATTTAAAAAATAAAAAATATATTATGGCCACCTAAATTTAATCATAATGTTTTTATTCATAATGTTATATTTTAACAAATTAATTAATTTAACAAAACTAAAACTATCCATAATGAACATATATACTGAAGAATTAAACCAAATTCACAAATCAAGTATCTACCATAAGTTGGCACTAGTTAAAATTAGTACTTCTACATGTTAAACCCGGAAATGAAAACCAAAAAATAGACACAAACTTTACTTTAAACCAACTGACAAACAAAATAACAAATTTAATTAAATTTGCTCATTATGCATTTAAATTATACAAGTTGGAATTTAAAAGTTATCACATGATTATCCTTATAGCGTTTAAAAAAATTGAACATTCCATTATCGTTTAAAACAAAATATACAAAAACACAAAAGGAATATTCTTTCAGATCATCCTTACGCTATTTTGACATTTTTATACTAAATTTCATCGGAAATGTTACATGAAACATTATCTAGTCAGGTCTTATAAGACTAGCTTATAAAAAGTCAACCCGTATGAACAATCCTTTGAAATCGTTAGGTATAATCAATTTCTAAAATAATCGAGTCCAAGAGGTTGGGTCTTTTTCATATCAAATTTAGTACAGCTACACTGTACAACTAAACTGTACAAAACACATTCCAGTTCTTTCACATACCAATAGTGTAAACAAGGAGAATATTAACTGTTTTGTCTTAACAAGTACCTGAACGTTATATAATATTTAGAATCAGCTATCAGTTTGTTCAGTATTTCATAAGCACTCATTTTCATGAGGGAGAATCCGTGTGATCGTTTGAAAAAATTAATCATTGTTGGTACATTAGATAATTCACAGACTAAAACGTTTATTTATTACTAAAAGTACATAACATTTGTTTATTAAAATATAAGCCATTGATGCCTTTATCAATCCCTCGTTTCATTTTTCTGTGAGATTCGTGGCTAAAGTTATTGCAAACACATGAAAATAAAAAAAAGGATTTATGATGAGGATTAATTATGGACGAATTTAATTAACTGTATTTTAATAAGCTCTCATTGGTAGAAGATTGTTAAAAAAATACTATCTGAATTTTATTGTATTCATCATACAAATATGAAAGTAGTAACTCCTCTAGAAAGCTGGCCTGCATTTGATTCGTATTTTACTAGAATTTTTGTGTAAAAAGTATCCATTCAGTATCACTATCATAAATAATATTACTAAAGTCGGATAATACATGTAGTTTATATCTCAGGTGCTGCCTTCACTGATTAACCCCTCCGAGTTGTTGACAATATTAATTTCCTGTTTAATAAATTCTTCTCAGTTACGCTTCTATTGATACAAAATATTTGGAAAAGCCTAATGAAAGTGCAACATTTTTATAGTTTAAATGCAATCTTTGTACTGATTGTACACAACTAATTAATTCCTATCGACCTAATTGTTCTAAAATTCTATGTGCGGCGCCCTTTTGCTCTAGCGCGCAAAAGCTTCACGTATTTCCATAAATATTGTAATTATTTCACTTGTACATACATTCAATAAAGCACAATAACGCATAAATAATACTACTGACCAATAAATTTATCATTTCTCAATTGAACCATATCCTACCTTTTTCCAAAATAATGTAAGAAACAATAGAATCGAAAAATAACATACTACACAAATAATAATCCTTAGGGTTTTCCTCGTCAAATATATTGAAGAGTCTATCAAAGTTGGAACAATTTTTTGCCCTATGTTTAGACTTTGAGATAGATTAGAATCCTAAATTTCTGTCAGTTAATAAAACCGAATAATCAGTACAGCTTTCGGAACGGGTTTAATGTGCAGGGTTTAATCCCCCCAATGATATACGAAAATCAATTTAAAACAAACTCGTAGGGAAAGTCTAAATGATCAGTTGTATTTGTTAAGAAACCAGAGCCCTTTTCTCTAACAGACGGGACCCGAGGCTACGAAAGGGGGAGGTTCTGTCAAGTCTCTCCTGTAGGATCTTATCTTCCTCAATGTCTGTTTGTGGCTCTGAGGGTCCATTACTTTCTGATCCACATCATTTAGGTGCAAATTCAAGGGGACCGTTTGAACGTCTTGTCCCTCACATAGCGGATAAATGCCACTAAATAAACATATAACAAAAAGTGTTGTTGGGGTATATTACATTTTCACCAGATAAAATTCAACGATAATCATTCATTGTAGTAGATCCTGTGTTACGTATAAACTTGTAACCCCGTGGCCAAACGCACGCGGAGACGACCTGCTGCAACGCAGATCGTGTACATTAGCTTTTAGCTTGACAAAGGGCAAATTTTAATTTAAAAAATGTTTTAACTTTGGCTTCAAAAAGAAATGAAGAGGGCAATAAGTTTTCACTAGTATCAATAATTTTAGTGGATTTGGGAAATGTTTTCCCCTGATTTTCGGATAATTTATCAACTGTTGAATGAATAGAGATGGCGTAGTGTTTCATTTACTTGTTGTATTCTGTTAGCAGGGATAGGGGCTTCATGATTGTGGTGGCCCAAACGTAACCCATCCGAAACCAAAAAATGCAATTTAATGAGATATACGAGTATTTGTGTCTTTATTTCATTGGAGCCTAAAGAAGAGATAGCAATCCACGACACATTCAGTAAAATAAATCTTATATGAACGCGACCAATAAAGTATTAATATGAGACTTTCAATAAAACTGTATAAAACAGATTTTTACATTTTATTCGAGTATAGAATAGTATTACTGTGGTTGTATTCTTCAAGCAGAGTTCAAAACATAATAAGGCGTAAAGCTATTATTTACATAGTATTGCATTTTACTGAAGCCAATGGAGTACTTCTCAAGGCAATGACATTCCAAGGTCGTCTCCTATGCTTTATACAATCTACCTAAAGCACACACATTTATTAAAATTCCTTTTTATATTTCTACATAGAAAAAGGAATGCATAGGTGTGTGACGCAGATGTGCATTTGTACACACGGAGATTTAGGAATTGAGGAATAAATTATGTGTGGACAAAGCCAGTTCGATCGTAAAAATCGTTTGGATAGAAGTGGGAATGCTATGTGTGAACTATGTTTCAAAATACCTGTTCATAGCGAGTAGACATGTAGAATATGAAAACTTTGAGCAGCAAGTTTACGAACTATCTGTTGAGCTTCAAACTATCGATTTGTCACAATTTTCAGAAATGTATTAAGATTAGATCTTTTTACAATTTATTTACAGCAGTGATCGGAATAAACATCTCAATGTCACTTAAAAGTTAGCTTCTATTAGATCATCTTTCTGGGGCGATCTCGCTAACGTCATAAACAGCTGAGTGACTGATTTTACATTTCCACAAGGTGGGATTCAGTTTACTTGATCAGTTGCAGGGCTGATTGTACAACTAATAACAAGGGGTTGTTTGAGAGGCCTCGTGTACAGGAATTGATCCTCATTTTGTATTACTCAACTGGTAAACAATAACTTGCACACACGAGAGCCTTGGAGACGCTTGATATCAAAATAGACGCATGAGATCCCATGATAAAGCACTTAGTATCCACTAAGCTAGATTATCTAACACAAGAGAATGGTAAATGGCAACCAAACCGAATAAGGACACAACACTAAAGGATCTAACATGAGTTCTGCAAAAGAGGACCAAATACTTGTAATTCTTTCACATTCCTAAAAAATCTAATGCAAATTAAGCATTTAACTACAAAAGATCCTGTAAGCAAAGTTGATCGGCGTGAATCTGTGAATTGTAAACGGTACCTATGGCGGAAAGCATTACACAGGCCCAGTGTTCACATTGCACCCTCTAATACCATACCAAAGTTATTGTTATTACAATTAACACAACCTAGAAAACAACATTTTCTACAACAAAAAAACAACAAGAAAACAAGAAAACAACAAAGAAAAGAACCTAGAAGCTAAGGTCATAAGTGCAGAGGTATAGTTACACAAGTTTAACTACTGTAATAGTGTCACTAGCAGATGTCAATCCTAGTGGTGAAAGCATAGCATGTAGTAAATTTTGGCATTGGCATACAGTAAATTTTATCACATTGTCACTTTGAATATCAGTGACAATAATCAATGGAAGAGCTACAAATGTTTAAATCAATGTTCAGGTCGTCTTAAAATATAGAATTTCAATTACGAAGATATTATCACATCTTTAGTTATTCCAATAATAACTTAACTGCTGCGGAACTTGCCAATAGAACCATGTGGAATATAACTAACAGGAAAATATTAGCAGGCTCTGCGAATATCTATATTCGCAATAAATATTTGCGCAACCTGCGATTATCTATATATTGATTAGTAAAGATAATTTCTTTGAATTCATATTCCTTTGAAGTAGCCTATCATGCCATTTTTAATAAATAACAATTATATTGGTTCTCAGATGGGGTTCTAGTGTTTTAGTGCGTAGTATTATAAGTTGTTGTCTGAATATCGTGTAGAAAATTGATAAAACGTATGGATATTTTAGAAATTAGAAAAATCTTACCATAATAACATATTTATGACTGTGCTTGAGAAGAGATGTGCAAACAGCCAAAATATAGTTGCAACAATAGACAACCAGTTCATCATTAGGAATATGGATACTTCATGGACGAGTAAGAAGAAACGGGACATATTGAAGAGCTCAAACATGAGACAAGGAATTGATTCTTCGTACCAAACCATTCCGTAATAATGGGAGTCAAGCACAACAGCAAAACTAGTTTAATAAATGTGTCAAACTTAATGACAGAATTCTACACAAAAACGGTGTTTAGTGCATTTTTCCTTAAGTCCAACCTGGAAACGTTCCTTGCGTCACAAGAACAACACAAGGAATATCCTGAAACTGATACCAACTTATGATTCCATTTGTGCAAACGATTAAAACGCTTAAAAAGTTGACAGTGTTACAAATCAATTAATCCTTTCTATCACTTTTTACGTAATACCACTTTATGAACGATGAATTTTGTTCTATATATAAATCATATTCAACAAGTATGTTTTTAAATAATATTTAAAAGAATATACGGACTTTGGCCTAAAAGTTCTAACCAAATAAATTTAAATTTATATAATTAAAAACATACGGTTTAAAAGTACTGGTACTTTGAAAAGTTTTGTTCAATCATGTCACACAGTCGAATTTGATTATTTTATTTAAAGTACAATCAGTAATAGGAAAATCTTCATGAAAATGTAAAAACTGGAGCATGGGATATGCTAGAAACTGGACTTGGAGAATATTTTGCGTATTTTAGTTGCAGCGGGGTCTCCAGTGTTCTCATGCAAGCTGACGGCTCACTCAAACCGATCCGCCCTCTTCTGTGAAAGCGTCTGTTACAGACAACGATACACAAATTTTGATTTAAATTGAGTAAACTGTGCATGATGATGAATTTTTATGTAACATATCCAAAAAGTTTTTAATAATTAATTTTACTAAAATATTAAAAAATTCCGATCTAAAAGGAATGTTAGCATATATTTTAGTAGGAATCCTCTTGATCGTCATACACCTATTTAGACAGTATTTTCATTACTTAATTTTAATTCCTCATGTTAGTTCTTACTTTTTGGTCCATTAACCCTATTAAACTCTTTTTAACTGTAAAATATTAACGGTGAACAATGTTTTCAAGTATTATATAAAATATAAGTAAAACATGTATCAAAAACAGCCTTAAGCCCACCATTTTACTCTTAAAATTAAAAAAATGTCCCATGGGAGTGTCCCGTACCTCCACCCTACGGAGGTATTTCATACTTCTTGGTTCCACTATTAGTTCCCTCCTGAAATAATATTCTGGTTCACCACATAATGACGTGATTGCACTAAGGGTTTTCTATTGAAGGAGACGTGCTAGCAACTCTACAATGACAATTTTAGAACTCCATCTCATGTGTATTTTTCTAATGTCGTTTTTAAAGTTATTCCAAAACATCAAGCCAGTGTCCCGATCAATTAGCGCTAGCTACTCTCATATCGCGAGTAATTTTAAGTCTTTGACAAGAAAATATTTTTGTCAATTTAAAATCTTCCCATTTGGAATAGCGTTATAAGGAAAAAAAGAAATCGTAAGATTATGGATATATCTATCCAAGGTAATAATAATCCCGAGAAGTGTTATCGTGTTTCATAGTGTTTTATGTGAGTTTCTTGCACAGAAAGACGAAGCGTTTGGATTAGCTCTATCTGAAGCAATGAATTATTGTGTCCCGTAGGCGGTGGCGCACAGAGGCGTTTTTGATGACAGTGTTAACGGCTGGACAGTGTTATGAGTTTATTGATTGTGCTGAGGTGTGTGTCCAGGGTGTGAGGCGGGGTGGGGTGCCAAGTGCAAGCGCTAAGTGGCCGACCAGCTGACGCCTAGGGGACTCTTGAGGGGAGAGAGTGAGAGAGAGTATATGGGAGGGGGGGGGGTGTAGTCACAGGCTGACTTCAGCAAAAACATACGATATCGAGTCTGCACAAACACAAATGCCACTATCGAGCTGTCATTCCACGGATTGAGTCGGAGCCTTGTGCGAGAGGTGCTTTGTTCAGTTGGTCCAGAACGGGGAAACAATAATTCCCTGACAAGATGCAAAGTCAACACCGAGTTGCACCTCTTAGATATAAATCATGATCAACTGATTCAACATATCAACAATTTAATCTCAGATGTTTATGACGTCATCTATTATGGTACACGCGCCAAAGTCTGTAACTTTTAAATACGAGCTGGCAAAAATTTCAATTGACAAACTATAACAAATTTGTAAAGCGTCACCCCAAACAATATTTATTTTGTTAATTATAATAGTTATTCAAAGGGTGTCAATTAGTCGTCAGTAAGAACATTTAAAAATAGTTTGATTTATTAAAAGTGAGGCGAAGAGTTATTATGAACTTTGCAGTTGTTGGACGGCAGAAATTAACTTGCAAACAAGATTTCTCGGGTTCTTCAGCTGTTTTGCGATGCGCAGCAGAAGTCTTAAAGTAAGAAAATGGATGGCTTGGACTACGTCTCATTTTTGGTGTTCCCTAAAGTCTCACTGCTATTTACAATGTACATCTGTGTTGTGCATTTGTTGTTTATAATATATATATGTATATATATATATATATATATGTATGTATGTATATATATATATATATATATATATATATATATATATATATGTGTATATGAGTTTCTCAGTTGTCAGTACAAAGATTTGTAGTAACTGTAATTTGAATTTGAATGAAACAATAATTAAAACATTGAAAACATGCATTTACCTATGAAATAGTTTTGGGTTAGCAAGTACCACTTTAATATTGGGTTATGTTGGCACGATTTTGCCTTTGCTGTCCTGTATATACGAGTAAAGTCTAAAGGAAGAAATGCTAAAGTTTGTAATTTTTAAACTCTGTAATCAGATTTATTATCGACCTATCTAAAACGATTTCATCTGGACTGTCCTATGGAAATGCTTTTAGCACTCTCTTGACAAAAATGCTAACATGTTGCCTAAACCGCACATCTGTAAATGAGTAGTGCGGTACAGAACATCTTTACTAGAGAGACTTTTTGGGCCATAAGAGCCTTACAGCACACATACCGTAAAATTGCCGAATACAGGCGGAGCGCTATACTATGCTGTACAGTATTTTACCTTCCGTGCTGCGTACAAATGTGCATGCGCCGCAAATTGAGGCGAAGGTGACTAAAAGGCGGTGACAATTTTTATAAATCAATACATAGTGTTTTTAATGAAATCTTTGTAGTTTCCTAAAATACTACAATATTGTCTAATAACTTCTTTCGTCCAGCAATTTTGACATAAAGTTACAGAACAAGAAAGTTAATAAAAGAATAAATAAATTTTGAACATATGAAAGAAACAAAATGTAATTTTTTTTAACTCGTTTTACACCCTATGAAATGAAAAAGACATCTGAAGACATCTGAAGAATGTGATCATATCTCAATTGGATAAATATTGTATGGTTTCAAAAATATCTGTACTAAGCTCCACAACGATTTTGAAATATTTCTTAACTAGGTACATATTATACATATTAACTGCAAATATTTACACACTTTACTTCCGCACGTAATTTTGTCGGAGAGGCGTAGAAAACGTGTTTATACTAAGGTTATGTTATATTGTAGATTTATGTTAAGATTAATGACCTAGAAAGAAGCATTTGTTTGGCCAATGTCTTAAATTATTTATTCGGTGATAATGGTTGTACTATAACTAACCTAATTTTGATAAATTGTTATTAAAATATAAATTATTTTACCTAACTACACAGTTAAACCGTCCTATCGTACCAATCACGTAGCTGTACACATACAGCAATAGTACACAAATAAACCCATGAGCTAAGTTTAGTAAAACAGTAAACATTAAACGTTATCTCTGCTTTCATGTGTGTTTCCCACCGATTGCGACTTCCAGTGAGACGTCACGCTAAGGAGATGACGAGTATGATTGGTCCAAAAAGTAATGTTTTAAGTCCAGTGTTGCTGTATATGGTTTCCGCTTTTATAATTTAAATCAATGAAATATGTAAGGCACAGTGGGATGTCCTTTAACACTATTTATGTACAAAAAACTCAACACAATGTAACATAAATATTTACTGAACTGACTGTAACTTTTTTCCAGGCGCTTTTTGTAACTTCGCTGCTCTTTTGACTCCACAATAAATTGAGTTCTGCATTGGACCAAGATGAACCTATACATCTAATCTCAAATCTCCAGTACCTTTCTATCAAGAGATCGCCCAGACGGACAGAAAGACAGCCGACGAATCGTTTTGATGGACCTATCTTCCGGTCCTTAATAGTGTAGTTTGTATAAATTTCCACGATTACGGCCACACGCGTTTACTGATTGCAACGAATTCCTTTACCAGGTTGTTGTTAACTTTTAACCTAATTAATATTCACCACAGGCCTTTCATAATGAGGTGTATCAGATAGTGAAATATAAAAGCACACTCAACCTTGCATGAAAAAATAATCATGTGTAATGTAATATTGTTAATGTGATAATAAAACCCTGAAAACCCGTCTTAATTGGTTATAGTCACATTTGAAGTCAAATTAATACTAAAAGATAGCTTGAATGTAAAAATAACACTTTTTTATATAGTACTCTAAATAAAATTAACTATTGATTCCTAAATCGAAATATGTCCTCAAGTGAATCATATTTAATGAAGAAAATATTGAAATTATACAAAGTTTATTTTAATTATTAACAAACTAAAAACTCTGCCATATCTATGCAGACCATATTATCTAAGAATATTAAAAAAATACTTAGCTATTCAAACTGCTTAATAAGAATAACAACTGGCTAACCTATTTTGAATCTTTATAACATAAAAAAAAACACGAAGATATAAAATTAAACAATAAATTATACCTAGTACGAAATGTACATTTTATGAAACATTATTTCTGTAAACGTACTTTAAATAACTAAATTATAATTACATATATAAAAATGAAATAATTTTTAACTTTTAGTCATAGTGTTTTATGTATATTTCAAATAACATTAAATTTATTATATAGTATAAAAAGTTGAATGCCCCCCTGAAATAGTATTTTTATACAATGACACGTGGTTACAGTTTCGAATTTTAAAATGTTAACAACATTCACTTCTTCTAAGAAGAATTTCCAATCGGTGAGTTTCGTATATAACAATAATCGCAATTAACCAATCGTCATGTTGTTAATAAGTCCATTTAAAAGCAACAACTGCTGAAGCACATTTCAGTTTAAGAGTTCACGAGTGGGGATAATTAGTTTAAAAGGTAGATAACAGACTTTCAGAAGTCTGATATTGTTTTGGGAGCCGAAGTTACGAGACGATGCCCGAGGCGTGTAAGCGACAATAGCCCACACTGCTCCGTTTGTATTGAAGCACAGCCCTCCCAGACCCGACCGGCATCCATTATAGTATGTTAAGTGGCCGATGAAATTTCAACTAAAAAGATATTTGTCAAAATCACAAAGAAAAAAGACATCTAGGGCAGGACTGCGTAGCAAAACATTGGTTGAAAGGAACGTAACGATGTGTACAGGGGAGCACCTGGTCTATTGTGTGATCCTACAAGGGTTACAACAACATTCGCCCCCCACCCCCCAGCTCGCCTAGATTAATATTTATTGGTGGCTGAGCATAGTTTGAATAGCGCTATTAGAAGTTGCCGGGACAATAGGGGATGTATTGCCCCAACAGTTGGAAAAACATCGGTTTGTCTGAGAGTGCAGCGCTATTGTACCCCTCTAATCTATATGTTGTCACCTGAAACCTAATTTGTACTGACAGTATAGCTCGGTGTGGACGGGGCTTGTTTCTGTATCAATGTTGTTCAGCTTAATTACTTTAGTATTTTAAAAAATTGCTTCATCTAAATAAATTCAATTTTGATCAAATTTCATTATACATCCCCAAATCATAAACCTTTTCTATACGACTATTTAACGCTTAAACAATAATTTCACTTTATCCTACAGTGTTATCTACTAAGAATTAGTTTTTACCGTGTTATCAATGAATTTATTCGAATAAACATGTTATCATTATAAAGATAACGGACTTGCAACTGATCAGCCGGGCTTGATCGACAGCTCTCTCAGGCAGTGTAATCAGACTCTCCAGAATTGTATGCAGTTACGCGTTATACACTCTCTAGGGTTATGTTTGATCGTAAATAGTGTGGGACGGAAGAAAAACACTTTCCCATAGAAAAAAGAAATTTAATGATCAGTGTAATCAATAAATAATGTACACGCGTTGTTGGTGTCATACGATATACGCACATGCAGGATATTTCATTAGTTTACTATAATTTGTAAAGTGGTCAGCCAATGCACTATTTTAAATAATAAATCGGAATTAACAAAAAGTTCCTTAGTTTCCAAATTCATTGAAAGTAAAAAACATATTCTACAAGATTTCCCACCATTCAATCTTTTAATTTTCCTTACCACCTTATTTTGGGAAGGTAAAATAACTTACATAAAATTGAATATGTTTGAAAGAAACTTAATTTACTTTTATAATTTAAGAGAGTTTTTTAACACCCTTAAAGCCATGTGTCTTTTACTATTGGTGACGCTCCATCTACAGAATAGACGTGCACTTTAGTAGTCTGCTATTCACATTGTGTTCGTACACATGTGTTATTATAAATACTAATGTACATACACAGTATAATGTGTAATGTACTGAATGAAATTAAAAACTTTTGATATAATTTTAGAAGCTAAATTTTTCGTGTTTGATTGAATGGATATTCCCGCAACTTGCTTTATCCTTTTATCATAAATTAAAGGGTTTCGAATTGCACACATGTACGTCGAATAGCGAATTAGGGCAAATGCAACGAGTTGGGAAGTTAACTACCAAATTGTTACGTTAGCACAATAATAAATATAGCAGCAAACGATGATACAATTATGTGGATGAAGCTTTATATGAAGAAGAAATAGGAGTAAAATAGATTGAACTACATTTCAGGAGAGTGATAACACACAAACCCCGCCATTCTCGTGTTTACTTTACTCCCCCTCACCAACCACGAATAGCAGCGTTTCGAATTTCAGTCTGTGACTTCCGAACGAAAGCCGATATCAACTCGACGTTTATACCGTTGTGATTGTCAACGGAGGTTGTAGTCTATTACGTAAAATATTAACAACATAAACAGTAGTATATTACATAGTTGAAAAGTGTTTCAGTTTGAATAGTAGCCGTAGCAAATCTGTTCACCAGTAACCAAACATTATTAACTTTTAGTTGATGTTTCCTGATTAAAATAAGGAAAAGAGAACGATGCAAGGTGGAGTGGGCTATGCAAATGTGACGTCACATCGTACCAACTATGGCATATTTTAAAATTAAAACTGAACCTCAAATTATGCTTAGAACTAAGATAAGACGACATTAGACTTTCTCGGGAAGGACATTAATCATTTTTTGACCTAAGTAAGAGTAGATTCTCCTGCCAATCTCTGGCTTTACTTTGGAGAAGTGAAGGTTTTGGTTATGCAGGGTGCTGCGCTGGGAGACCTGATCTTTTCTAATCAACCTCTCACATACGTATTGAGGTTCTCCTTGCGCTAAGGCTTTGTGGTGCATACAGTTGGTTAATAACCTCCAAACAGTACCCATAGGTAACATCGATACTTCTCCGCAGTAAGACACGTCGTGAAAACGCCTCAAATACAAATACGGGAAATACAAATCGAATGGCTGCGTTCTATATTCTTTCAGTTGAATGTTCTCTTTGGAAATACTGTTTTCGTAAGGGGGTAGCAGTACTGAAGTATAAACAAATCTGAAGACCGTAAAAGTTTGACATAAACTGAAGTTTCTGAATATGTACAAGTGTGTTTCGGTAGCCTCAGAAACAACCGAGTTAGTCCACGATACGGACAAAGCTACCCAATAAAGTTATAAGTTACTAGATTACATTAGCCGGTTAGTTAGTCTAGAGGTTTAGTTTTATTCAAAGACAAAAAAAAAAAAAAAAAAAAAAAAAAAAAAAAAAAAAAAAAAAAAAAAAAACATTGAAGTAATGTTTTGTTATTGAGTTCGTAGTGATTTCAATTAATTCCTTTAATCATGTTGTTATTCGTGTCTTTAAAGCACCACATGACAACATGTTTGATTTTAAGTTAATATCCCTTAAAATAAGGACTCAGTTTACTTATGATGTGAGTTAGTAGCTAATGTTTTTAAGTAAGTAAACATATTTCAAACGACTACAAAATATGCAAGTTTAATTTCGATATATTTAGTATAAGAGTTGGCCAGATCATTATATTATGTCAATTTCCTTAATCAAATTCATAATTAGGAATAAAATACTGCAAGTTTTTTTGACGTGACAACGTCTTAAATCTTATTTTTCAACCGTAAATAGGTCGCCCTTATCAGATGGTACTACATTCCGGATCCATTACATCGATCCTTACATCAAAGCACTTGACAGATGTGAACGTCTCCCATCAGCTTTCAAAGGACAAGTTAGCATGACTGTGGATGTTGAAATTGATGGTACGAACCCAAGCTCGTTAATAAAGTTTATACCAAACTAACTGGTTAAGGCGTCAAGTGGAATGTAATAATAGTAAAGGTTTAATAGTAGAGAGAACTTTTTGGTAGTAGCTTAGTTTTGTAAGTAAAGACGATAAAATTTAAGTTTCAACACAAGCATTACATGATATATAAATGAGTTAAAATTGTTTCTTTATAGTATTAAACTTTTATTCTTTTGCATTTTACCAAATGATGAAAAATAAGCAATAGTTTTACTATACAATTTTATTTGTTTAACTTAATGTTTTTGCTTGTTTATAAAAGTTGTTAGGTGGAGATAGAAGTGTTAGGCATAATTACACTAAACTTATTGTAAAGAGACTTTCAATTAAGATGAAATGAGTATAATGATGTATAATTTTATAAACGAGTGAATGCAAAAAATTCCTCTATTGTCTATGAAGAAATTGTTATTTGTTATAACTGTTATAATGTTTATCAGATTAATCTCCACCGGTATGTCTGATAATAGATACACATTTTACGGAGTCATTAAAATTAGATAAAGCTGGTTCAAACTTCTAATTTACGTAATGGATAAGATACTCGGCGTGAAAGTAGATTTAAACATCTCAAACTACTTAATTCTGTCTAATTTATTTCCTTTCCTTCATTAATTCATTGCAGAAAACCAATACAATGGAGTATCGAATGGTCCGATATAACGTATCGAAATTCTTGAAATTATTGCAACTTTGCTGACCTTTGATCATTTGACCCAAGAATCGATAGTGTTCTTCCTTGGACCAAGAGATCATATCAAGTTTCAAGTCTCTAGGACCTTTCAAGAGTTATCGCGCAGACGGACCGACAGACAAAGATACGAATTTAAGAAGAACCTGTTAAAATAAATGGAAATTTCCATACTGTGAAACTTCTAAAGGAACAATATGGGTTTAAATGTCCATGACCTAGAGTCAATAGGAGATGAAAATGCTTTTTTTCTTTAAAAATAGATACAAATAAATAATCATAAGTTGTAAATCCTGACAAATAAGTAACTGCCCATAACAGAGCAGAAACATAATAAGCGAGAGCAATCAAATTTAGCAAAACTTAGTATAGATTGGTTATACATTTTGATGACGTTATAACTTTCGATAAGCAAGATTAGGGTATGAAAGTTTGAAAGGGCATAAATGTCTAGCCAAAGATTTCAGCCAATCTGCCAAATACTCGACTTTCTTACGTATACTTGATTCATTTATTTAGTGTACAATATAAAGATCTCTAAAAACTTGTAATTTAAAAAGATTACTCAAGTTGTTCCTGGAAAATTTGTTGCTAGTTAGAATTTATTATAAAGTGGCCCTCGTTTTCCCAGCACAGTAAGCTAACGCTAGTTCGGTTAGGTAGCCCGGCTAGCTTTCGAAAAAAAACAATAATGGAAAATTTGTGATTTTAATTAGTGTAGAAAACGGTAAATACTAGTCCCTTCGATGTAAACATAGCCGTTCCCGCAATGCAGAACTGTATGCGTATACATAGCGTATATAGCTAGGGGTGCAGATATCTGCTCACGAAAATGGCGGGACACCGCAGCTAGACGTCAGGAGAATACGTCATAGACAAACTGATATCATGATGCTTTTACGGGTAAATATAGTGTTGTGCCGTAAGGCTTGGTTTTCATTTTACAATCGTTATACAGTTTTGTATATACGATATATATATGTGTGTGTGTGGTGTGTGTGTGTGTGTGTGTGTGTGTGTGTGTGTGTGTGTGTGTGTGTGCGTGCGTGCGTGCGTGCGTGCGTGCGTGCGTGCGTGCGTGCGTGCGTGCGTGCGTGCGTGTGTGTGTGTGTTTAATGTTTTAAATAATGTTTTCTTGTAATTACTGTATAAGTTTAGGTTATGATTTTTATATGAGTATTTGGAATTTGGCGGGAATATTGTTTACAAATAGAAAATGTGTATATAATTCTTAAAATGAGCGAATCCTCTACTTCAATTCTTTATAAGAATTATTTAGATTTAAATATGCCTTTTTACATCGGCGTACATGAGTTTACAATATATAATCTGCACAAGCTACATATATTGCTTTTAAAATTGTTGTTATGATAATGAGTACATGCAATTCAAACCTCAGTTATTTCTGGTCTTCCGCTTAGACCGGTCACCCCCTTTGGCTGAACAAGCCTACATAAGAAAAATAATCCACACGTCTATGACATGGGTATTGACAGGCATATTTTGAAAAACATGATATTGACAACGGTCACATTTGAATAATTGTTGCATATTTAGTAAAGGTATCTTGACCTAGGTCTCTCAGGCCTCTAAACCTTGGCACTATAATTTTTGTCTTGTTTGGTAACAACATTACATAATAGTACGGTGAGTCAAACACTTTCTATTTACGGACACAACATTCTACCACAAAACAGTATCTTTAAATAGTTACATCACGATTGAGAGCAGTTGTATTGCTGTTGTAGACTGATACATGGTCTATTGTGTGAGTTTGATCTCAGAAAAGTTAAACTTAACAACTGTCTAGTTGACTCTTCTTCAGGTGTCGTTTGACCACAAACTTCAAGTCAACACTTAAACTGTATGTGATGTCAAGGAACTCGGTGTTACTCTTTTGTAACTGTCAGTTCCGAGCATCACGTAACCAATATTTGCCAAATTATGCATTTATTTTACATGTTGCAGGATGTGTTCAAAAGCCTTCACTCTGAAGACAATGCATTGCTGATTTTTTTTGTTCCCTCTTAAAAAAACACTAAAGACCAGCTAAATATATGGTCAAATACTTTGTGTAGTGGGTATGCGTCTTGGCTATTGTTAATTGACGAGACGACTGCCTCTCCATTTGAGCTGTCATCCATGAAATTAAGTAAGAAAATACAGTTCTTAATTTTCTTCTAGAAATTTGTCAATGATTAGATCGATAGCTAGAGATTCTGAGTTTGATCAACTTTCGAATACCAACAGGTACGAGATCTAAGGGAGCTGTAAACGATTGAAAGTTTATTTTTAAGTCTGTTATCGCTATAAAACATATCACGTGATAGCATTTATCTTCTCTGATGCTATTTCATATCGAAGAGAAGGTTATTTTACACAATAGTTACAGGAAGCCACTTCCCAAAGATAAATATTTACAATAAAAAATAAATAGCAAAACTACGAGAGTACAAGAAACAACTTAATTCACAAAAACTAATTTCTTACGATATACAAATAAAAATTTGGTCTGTATAAATATAATATAAATGTATAAACATGTAGATTTATGAAATTGTAAATAAATGTAGTTTCTTCTATATACTTAAAAAAGAATATTTAACACATTTATGAATGCATTCACATTATTATAGATAATGTACCATTTACCAAGATACTCTATGTGAAACTATAATTTAGTTTGGAGAATGTAAATGTTATTTCATGGCATAGTTAAATTTCATAGATTGTAGTTGATATTTGACAATGTTTACAGTTTTTGTTTGTTTAAAGTTTGTTATTGGCCATGGATGATTTGAAAAGATAATAGGATTACCATTAATCTTCCATTAATATTTGTAATAAAATAGAACGCAAACGTTTCGATACATCGATTTACTCCTCAGTCTTGCACATTTCATAGTGCGTGCGATATGGGTTGTGCAGTGCTCTTGGTTCTGTGCGGTGATATCGCTTAGATTAATTTTCAGCAGCCAGGACTTTATGCTGTTGTTGTAACAGTGAGGTATGTGCTTGTTCTTTTGACGTAACATATTATGTTGTCAAATTTAGTGTAGTGTGTCGCAAGCTCATCACCCACCACATTAATTACGAGTAGTGTGTCCTCGTACTTAGTGTTCTATTTTTGTTACATATAACGATAACGATGGAAAATGATATAAATCATATTATTACAGTTTTTTAAAGTTAAAAAAAGTGTATGTGTCCATTTTGAAAACCTATTACCATGTAAACACTGGACTTTATGCTCCTGGTACGTAATGAATTTCTTGTTAATCTTACAAATTAAAAATGTAGGAGAAATGTATTATGAGGGTATTTGCCTATTTATAGGACTAAACAATACAATGTAAGTGTAGCATATGTGTCACTGAGGTACTTTTGAGTGGCACTAAACTGTTCTCCATATTATGATCATCACATGTAGTTATTAGTGAACAGTGGACCAGTGGGCGAATTAATAGTTCATCGCGGAACAGTTTACGAGGGTTAGCTGTATGACTAACGTCAGAACGAATGGTAGCGGCAGGGGAGTGGATGTAGTGTTGGTTCGGTCGTGTATTGTGGTTGACACGTCATTTAGAGTTGCAGTACAGGCAGACACACGCACACACGCACATGTTGGAGGACGTGTTACAAGTGTCGCGCACACTCACTGTCCCGTCCGTACTGTCAAACGACACCAACACTCTTTGGCCCTCATATTTCAACCCCGTTACATTTATATCACTGTCACCAGCCCTCGTTGCACCATTGCCGAGTGCGTTACTCTGAACGAGCGCTATTTTTAATCGGGTATAGTTTTAAATACGTACTTCATGTCCATCATAACAATTTTCAGTAGTAGAAATGTTGTATGTAACTCGCTTATTTATTGGTCGATTATCCCCCCCCCCCCACAGCAAATGAGTGTAAGAATAACGTTGTGCTCGTTTTATGAAAATCTGTTCAATCAATTTATGAGCTTGTCGTGTAAATGCTAAATTAATTGTTAAGACCATCTCATACGTACATAGTTAATTCAACCTAAAATTGAAGTTTTATTCTGGTAAAACAATTAACTAGCTTTCAAACCAGATGTGCGCCGTTCCGGGAATTCCCTCTTTCATAAAAGTGGAACAATATATTGATTACCATCTTCTACTCACCTCTTTTATGGAAAATATTGTTGTGGTTTTAGGTGGGATGCTGCATTAAAAGACAATTCATAAAATTATACCTTGCGCAAGTACACAAAACCATATAAAATTGAGTTCCAAATTTGTTACACAAATACGTAGTAAGAGACTTCCCCTGGTCGAAGAGGATAGTATGGGACTAAAAATTACGCATTTAAAGAAAGTAGTTTTATTCAGTAGGAGCAAAAGTGACTCTTTTGGATGTGCCGTCGAGTTTTACAACCGAGGCGAAGCTCCGAGTTCGGAAGTACGACTAAGCGCCAAAAGAGACTTTTGGTTCGTGTAATGAACAACGGTTTTTATCATACGGAAAGCAAAATTAAAACTTTCATGTTTAATTTAATTTGTATTTATTACTGACATAGGCATACTCTCAAGTTTATGTATAAAAACAGCTGTTATTTACTTTTACTGAAACAATAACAAAGTTTGGTGTTAGCGCATTAAAAGAACTTAAATGGCACTGCATCTCATTTCAGACCGTTAAATAAACCAACACTCTCTCTATTCATACTTTTGTTTTATTCACAGAAACACAAAAGTTTGAGATCGGCCAATAATCCACCGCAATGTTCACTTCCGGGATTGAAGCCCTCAGCCCCAGCCTCAACCTAACATTGCATTTAGAACACCAAATTTATTTTTGCAAAAATACAAAAGACTTTGTTGAAGTGGAGTGTGTGGATGTGACGTGGCTGCAATTCGACGGCATGAATGAAGTAAATAAATCTAATTTAAAAACTATGCAAACTAGTCATAACTTTAAAATAACAGCATTTGTCGAAATTACCTCTTTAAAAGGAATAATAATGGACCGTATTACGGTAAAAAGGTATCTGTTACGTTATTATGGCGTAGGTTTAGTTTATGTCACAGTGTTTTCTGATATTATTTGAATGCTCAGCTATTTCCCTCTGGAATAATAATATAAAAATAGTGAAAACGTTTTCAATCAATTATAAATTTATTACTTAAATTACTATGCCCTTGAGCTAATGCATGTTAGTATTATTATGTATTTGCTTGTTTCGTTTCATCTACATAATGTAACCTTAATTAAAACCTTGAAAATGACAGGTTTGAAATGGATTAAGGTATATAATTATAAACAGTATTATAACGATTAACTATTTAAATTTGAATTTAGAGCATTATTCAATTATGTATAGCCTTAGTGGATGCAGACAAACTCTAAGTCACGTTTGTAGGTGTCATTAGAAGTTATTATTGTTTTGCAATTTTATCTGTAACAGAAACAAATTAAAATTGCTTTGGATGAATGAAACTTACTATTATTTTCCACCATTATTCAAGCTTAACATAGTTTTCCATAGTACATTTAGATTGTAACGATTGACTGCATTAATTATTTCTAATTGTTTTAATTTCCATATAAAAAATTACAATTTCGTAATTATAATACGGTTAGACAAACTTCAATGCATAAAAAAGATCAGGAATTACAATAACATTATTTTGCCTTTTATTACTCTTTATTTTCATATTTCCTTCACGTTAAAAGAGATACGCCAGTCAGTCATTTTTACCCCGATGAATTTGTAGGTGAGTGTGCGTACGTGAGGGGGGATGCGGTGGGTAGACACCCTCAACCGGCAACACTCCGAAAATGAGCCATATTCTAATTTCGGAAAGCAATAAAAAAATCTATCTCTAAGTGCCAGCCTTTGAAAAGTCCCCTTCTTTTTATTTTTAACACTTGGAATTATCTTTCCATTAAATATTAAAATATTTTAAATGTATGTATTTCGGCAAGAATGCTATAAAAAGTTTTTTCTTACACAGGTATTTAGCTACAATAATTTGCATAAAAATAATTAGGTTTCAAATATGTATTTTAACGGCAGCATACAATCTCATTTTCACGTCATCTGTCAATAACTATAAAACTTTGTACGTATTCTAGTCACCACCCTAGTAGCATTCGTGTAAGAGCAATCTCTGTAGAAAATTATGCTTCTTTTAAAAGCTTCTTCAATCAAAACACTTCATATAGTTCCCCTCAATGATATTATCTTTATATTAAATACTTTTAACAAATATGTTTCGTACTACATTTCAGAAACAGTGTTGATTTGAAACGTAATGCGTACAAAGACGCAAAATAAAAAAGCTCCATGTAAATGAATTCCTGTTACCCTAAGTAAATATTGGGCAAGCCGTTCTTTCAACACCGTAAACAATAATATTGGTTGTTTCCAGGCGCATTAAGTATAATATGATTCGTAATTTTTTAATTATACATACAAATTTATAAAAATATAATATTTTTCAATGATGTTATGATGTAATGATTTCATCTGAGAATCAAGAAAGTTATGTTCTTGCTCTTATTTTTATTGAGTTAACAATGATCTATAAGAGATTCAAATTAAGAATCATCGCATAGTAGCGTACGAATGTATAAGACATTTGTTTTTATACATTTAAAATACTAAGACATTTCTCCTGTTTTTAAACTTTTGTAAAAACGTTTCTCCTTGTTATGTAAATTTAAAGTTTTGTATCTATTGTTTTTTTCTGGATAACCATTATAATAAATGCTCATTGCATACAAAGAATTATAATGTAAAACGGGTAATTTTTAAATTACCGTTTTCTTATAACTTTTATAATCTTACTCCTAAACGTCATGATAATGTTCCGGTCTAATGCATTTGTTCGGAGTTGTATTATACTGTAGTGTAAACCTTCAAAATTAATTGCATAACATATTTTATGCAACGGACATGTATATATTGAAATTTAATAATTCTTCGTGAACAAGAATAGTTTTAATTCTTCCCATAAAACCTTTATTGTTAATAACGAAGATATAACTTAAAATGATTTAATGCAAAATTTGTATATTGTCATGTTGAACTAAATATTTATTTCCATGCCTTAAAACTTGACAGTTGTGCAATAGTTTTGGGATGCTATTTTTAATTTATAACTCATTAACTAATCATCACACCTCGTTAACAAAATTAAAAGTGTAGAGAGGTACTTTGCACCTCTTCCACCAGTAATGTGCCTAATGGCAACAATGAAAACACAGCGCAGCACAATTGTGCCATTCCAACTCTAATTGTATTTAATAACATCTCATATCCCAAATAAGGGGTTATATACTTCTACAGCAGAAGATTAGGAATATATTTTGTACCTTATTAAACGATTGAGATATTGTATCAATACTTGTAAAGTATGCTACTTACTTGCCAAGGGTGGGTTCTTGCTGGGGTCGGTACCTAGGATTGCGTTTACACTAAACTTGAGCACTGGAGTCTCTTTCTCCGTCTGGCTTTCAAGCGCACGCTTGCTGTTCGGCTTAAGCACTACTACGTTTTGTTTGTAATCGGTGTACAGTTCACAAAACCTTGTTTTTTGGTCCACGTAAGAGTCATGTTTGAAGACACCGAGGCCGTCGGTGTAGTTCTTGAAGACGTCACTGTGATAGAAGTGCCTGAAGGCAGGAGAGTCGCTGGTAAACGCTGAAGCCACTTCCGGGTGCTCAGGACTCGATTGTTTGTCCCTCTTTATCTGGAGATCAGCAGTGACGTCAGTCTTTAGCTGCATACTTGCTGGAGCACGCTGCAGCTGATCTGTTGCTGAATCACTGTTTCTTTGCTGCAACGGCTGGAGCTCCATGAAATGATGACTTGGAGGAGTACTGCTCTCAAAATCTATAACAATAACAGTACTTTAATATTAATATTTTTAACGTATAGCTCACTTCATATCTACCCAAGCGTACTCCATTTTATTTTTTATAATAAATTACATTTGGTAAGATTGTTAAATATAGGCAAAACGGCGCAAGCCATGTAAATCACATTATTCATAGAACGGAATTCATATGAATAATGTGAACTCAATATTTCACTACAATTAGCTTCAAAACAAATAAGTTAATATAAAATGAGCAGGCATTGCGACCTGATTTTGTATATAGCTCTTTATTTCACACTTGCTGTGAATGATTTTTAAAGAGAGATGGACTGTAAAAGATTAATGTTCTTAATTTATGTGCTAGATTTAGCTTAGTCATGTTCTTACGAGTAATCCTTGCGCAATTTCGCAAAATTTACTCCATAACATTTGAAACATCCATACTATCCATCCTTGTCCGAATTGTTGAGAAACTTGAGGTTTGCTATAAAATGTATTTTGCCTCCACAATAAACTTCACCATTAACTATCAAGGTTTTAAAAACGCCTACCGTTAGACAAGATGAATAGCATACAGACCGTAAATGTTTTTTGTAGTAATTTGGAATTGTTAATTTGCCCTGCCTCAACATATCTGAGAAATTATTTTGCTGAAGGTGTGCTTTGATAAGAAAGTTCTCAAGTATTAAACCAGAAGCAGAGCCAACTTGTGAACCTTGCATCACACACTGATAAAACCTCAACCTATTCCACAACAAGGAGTGTCAAACTAATTAATAAGTTCTCTGGAAATATTGGGATTATTGGAAAACAACAAAAATCAGTTTAAAACTCACATCATGTATCTTTGTCTCAAATGTGTTCCCCTATTGTAATTATGCCGAAATTAAAAACACTGTGGATCTAAAGAAGGGGTGATTTTTATTGGTCAAACCCATACAAATGTAAGTCTGACAGTGTGTGTGTGTGTGTAATTATATATATATATATATATATATATGTATATATATATATATATGTTACACATATAATAGTTCAAAAGCCCTACTAAAACTGTACATCTTCAAGTTGAGAATGTTACAGATGTTTAGTACTGTCTCTGTCTGAAATATTTTATATTAATTTAACTATTTTAGCAAAAAAATAGATTTGGAACTGAAGAAAAATGAAATGGTATTGTGTTGATAAAGTGTTGTTTTGTTTGTAAAACGTAAGATGAAACGGTTGATTCGGTGATGACGTACTACTAGTGTTTGTATACAAATATATAACTAAAGCGTTTTTATATTTTATCTGCCAACCATTATCAATGTAAAAATAAACTATTATTTTATGGTGAATAAGATATATAATACGTAAAACACGTAAAAATCACCACAAAAACATCTTAATTTTTTAGACATACATAAATGAGCTGTAATTAGGTGGAAAGAAACTTAAAGTACCCCATAGATGAACGTTGCTATCTTACACAAAATTCAGATAAGTTTTTATAATAGAAATAAAAACTAAAAGTATTATTAAAAAATCTAGTGTGAATCGCCATTAAAATATATTACTGAAACCCACAGAATTACTGATACAAAAAATAAAAAATATATTTTGTATGTACTTATACACTGGATATATAACGGTAGGGCTAGTTAAAAATAATTTGAATGCGATAATACAAACATGTGAAGTACACATAAATCGTTACCATGAAATGAAGTTTTACAGTGTTGTTGTTGCATAATAATGACTATGAATTCTATCATAATGAATTTGTGCATGTATATGCTCAAACAATTGAGAATTATGTCAAACCAGACCTCTTTTCGGAGTCCATCTGTCGTCGGGTTCGAGACGAGCGTCATTGCGAGAGTCAGTGTCGACATCCAGGCGCGACCGGAGTCGAGAGGAGTCTCCAGATTGGTCTTGATCCTCCGGGCCGACCGAAGAGTCGCCGTTGGGGGAAAGACGATCCTTGCGAACCCGGTAGTCAGTAGGGCAGGGAGATCCGGAGCTCTCGTACTCCGGACTGGCCGGGTACTCGGTATCTCGAGAAGCCGGTGGTGAAGAAGGAGGTTCAGAGCATCGCCTCTCGTTCAGCAGATTGTCCATGAGGAACGCCGAAGAGCTGGAGAGGAAGCTGCCGTGTGGCGAGCTCTTGGCGGCGAACAACTGCCGCGAGTAGGTGTGAAGCGGCGTCGGTACCAGGACATTGGGGAACATCTCCGGGCCGCAGACTCAGGTGATGGTACTAATAACCGTCCAGGTAACGTCCATGACCAGTACACCTGAAACTCATATTTTATTAGATGTATGACGTCTATCTGGTTATATCAGCTTCTGTAGCACCCACAGTTGGTGAATGTCTATAAACAGTGAAAGCAATTATCCCAATGTCGTGCCGCCAGTTAAAACCTCCATAATTAGAATGCCAAGTCCTGTTGATCAGGAATTAGTATTATAGGACTGTCATTGTAAAAAAAACAAAATTAGTAGTAATCAACTTCAATTCTTGAGTTTTAAAACATCTCAAAGTGTGTTCTGAATACTGAAGTCATTCAAGTATACAAACAAAGACTTTAACTCTGAAAACCTGAAAATCCCCAATACTACTGAAATACCTACGCAAAGAATGTTACCACCAGGTTTGTTATCACACACTTATAACGCACCCATTCATACGTTGACGGAGTCAAAAGACTAGTATTCTAATAACTAGTAATCAAGATTCTAACAAAAAATGACAATATAAGTGAAAAATATAAGTAAATGTTTTGTTTTTTTAATAGTGTTATACTGTCAATTATATGTACAATAGATCGAAATTACTGATTTTTGACGTGCTACAGTGAATAACACCACAATCACCAACTCGTATTATATTATTCGAATAAAATATTGTTACAATTGGTTTACTCTCCATCGCAATTGGATCATTCATGTTACTTTAATATTTTATAAAAAATAGACTCATTTGAAATATGTATGTTATTAAAATATTCCCGTGCTGCCTTGAACCATTCATAAATTTGTTTTCTGATAGAAAGGTGGCTTACATGAAAGTCCGGAGAAGTGTGATATATATGTTTTTTACATTATTTATAATACAAATATTTACAACTGAAAAACGAAAAGAAATAAATTAAGGGAAGTACACTGGTCTGGAATATTAAGTCTTAATTTATCCAATTTGAAACATGAATTACATACGAGATGTGGAGATGTATTACATAGATGGACTATTTATATTTAAATGACGTAAATTTAAGTTTTAAACACTAATGACCAAAACTATGAGATTTCATGAGGATATGATTGAATTGTAGGATAATGTCAGTAGTTGTGTTATCTTATCACTGGAACAGCTGAGCAATGCCATTGATTATGGTTCCTTCATCAATGACATAATTGCAGTCTAATATTTTAAGTATCTGTAATTAGTTATTGTAATAATTAATTATCTAAATATCCATATGTTTGATTTCTTACTAATCGCTGTTTTGTCGTTGTACTTGTAATATATTTGATGTATATATTCGTATGTGAGAGTTTGGTAGATTTGAGTTGTAGAGTTACATATAGTCATAAATTAAATTTATGACTATACCAGTGTGTTTTTCAGCAGGATTAGTTACATTTTTCTTACATTATTTGCACGTACATGTTCATAGTTACTTAATAATATTTGTAACTGCTTTACTATAATTAGGTACTTACTGTTGTAAGGCATGTAAATTAATTAAAAGAACAAATAATTCATTCCTATCCGCACAAGGTCAAGGTAATGTTTTCTATCAAGTCTTTGATGGACTTTGATGTTTTTGAATGAGACAAGAAAAAGAAATGAAGTGATTTAACATGTTATTTAATTAAACAAATTTGATTCTGTTTATGCTATTAGTTTGTGTATAAGGATTAAACAAACGTAATTTCTCGGTTATACTAATGGAAATGCGTTCAAACGTCTATTTGTCTATTTTTCAGTCTTCAGAAAAGGTATATTAAAGAGCAGTAACCAAACTTTTGTTTATACATAGAAAATATAACTCAAACCTAACACTAATTGCACCACCTTAATTGCTTATTACTTCCAAAACTCTTGACTTCTTTAAGTTGATGATAAAGGGAAACTTTTAATGAGCGAGAAAGCGAGATTGTTTCGAAACATTAATAAGAAAACATTTCTTAGAATGCGTTGTCAAAGTACTTGATATACTCAATATTTCGTGTTGTGAGCCTTGGGGGATAAAACCATATAGATAAAGTACGGTGATTAAGAATTTCTCCACCAGCTGGGAAACTCGTGTAACTACCTCTTCTGCCGTGATAATACCGATCCTTTGTAGACTTCTTAAGAAATTTATAATAATCATTATAAATATGTATTTCTGATGTTTCAAATCAAAATAAGACACAAAATCATTAAGAAGTCAATATTTTAAATTTATCCTGTTATAATCAGCTGTTACATTGTAGTGACATTTTTTAAATCAGGTGTGCGACATTAATTACTTCTTATGCGAACATGACTTGACTTCCGTTGTATTAAGAATAAATAATTAAACGCACTTGCGATTTACTGCTAAAACCCTTTATATTGTAAATAATACAAAAGCTGGCTGATATTATCAAGGGTTTGAAACTTCAAAAAGTCTCCCTCCACTTTGAGTAGGGTCAACCTTTTGAGGTCTAGTTTGTGGCACTGTATTATATTAATAAATACCATTAATCTCATATGCTACTCGACCTATGCTCCCATTAAAACGTTTTCCTCCGACTTCTTACGGGCCGCCCCCTTTGAAGCGTAGCGGTCCACTGAATATCTGTTAAAATATTTTTTTCGTGTATACTAACCATATAAAATTTTGTTTAGCAATGATTAAAATAATGTTAAACCGTCCCAGTATTTAGTTGTCACCCTGTATGATATTTAAATAATTTATTATGATATAGGCTATAGCCTATGTTGCACGTATTTCTGATTTTAGCACACCTTTTATATTTATCCTTTCATGTAAAGTGCAAGTAAGAAATGTTTGTTTACGGTTAATTGAGGTTATTTACTCATTTATATGTTTATACCAAACCAATATTAAATTTATTCATATATTTAGATACAGCATAGATTTATTCATAAACGAAGCGGTTAGCTTATATAGTGGGATTTAGTTAAACGTTAACGAACGCTTTAGTCATAAAGAAATAATATTAGATATCCTCATACATCTAATAATTATTACAGTTTATGCGATAAAGACATGAGGTGTTTTATTATGTTTAACATTACGGATAAGAAAGATCGGAAATAGAAATAAAATAAAATTTAAACCATTATAATTATATACGATTTACAATTTACATAAAAATATATTTATCATCTTAGCGTATTTGGCTTATTATCTCTTACAACGAATTATAACTATTAAGACTGATTACAATATGGGATTTAAATTACATTAGTTTAACTTTGTAAGACATAAAATAAAAGTATTATTAGTTCTAATTATTTTCATTACTGTGAATAGTAAACGTTAGAAATCGGACACAAGCTAAAATCTTAAGCTAAAATACTTATATTTGCAGTTTAATCCATTATCAATACATTTCTAAGCAAATCAACATAGAACTTTTCTTTCAATAAAATATACTTAACAGAAAAAAAAACATTAAAATGAATTGCTTCACCTTTCATTTGAAAGAAAATGTTGCTTATTTGAAAGAAAGTTATAATTTTATAAGTATTATTTGTTTACAGTTTGTCATTGACGGCCTTTAAAATCATCAGGTCATTAATGAAAATAAATAATTACAATAATTTAATAAGCTCTGTATAATGAGTTGACCATATATGGTATTGACTGTTAGAAGTGATTATAATTAAATAATTTACTAGTCTAATAATTTATCTTTCGTTTATAAGAATATTACTATCTATCGTTATTACTATTTTATCATTTTGAGTAAGCGCCCAGTTATATATAACATAAGCTATTACTGTGTTATACCAATGTAGTGGTATATTTTTGGAATAAATTACGTTGAAATATGCAAAGTTTCCACAGTTGTTACTCTAAAGCGACGAAGAAAATTATGTAGCTTTATGCATTGAAGAGCAAGCAGGGTCCTTTTATTTACCTCTCATTCGGAATGGTGTATTCTGTTCTTACCCAGTTGTCTGAAATAGATGTGAGTGGTGTCAAAATAATCTATTTGTAATGTTAGAAGACACATAGTCTCAACTAAATGTGTTAGGAGGATTTTATTGATTTAATCCATATTGCATCTGAAAATTTAAATGCCAACATAAATGTCTCTAATACACAGCGTAATTCAATAAAAAATAGATCCTACCTTAGAATGTGATCACTCTGTAGTTATATGGCATATGATCTTTAAAACCCGTAGATTAATTATCTTTTTCTTTACAAGCTCCGGGGATATTCCATCTTGCAAAATTTTTAAATTTTAATCTATAAAGTGAGTTTCCTACAACGCAAGAACTTTGAGATGGATTGTAAACAAAATAATTGTCTACTGATGAACTAACGTTTCCTACCTCAGCTTTCTCTCAACGCTCAAATGGCAAACATTAAAAAAATCTGAACATTTTAGAAAAAACAGCCCACTTAGTACAGACAATTCGGGTCTCTTGTATAAAAAGCCATGATAGTCCCGCAATATATTGCTGTTTAAAACAGTTGGAGATTCAACCGTGTAGCCTTGTTAGATTTAACAATAGTACTATATAACTGAAACTCTTTTGTAAATCTTATATATAATTTCCTGCTAAATATAGTTTTAAATTTTACGAGAAATGTAGAGCTTTCTTCGTTAAAACAATACAACATTATTCTATCAGCATGTTATTTAAAAACTGTTATAATCATATTCTTGTGAGTGTACAATGTAACCAGTGTAGCTGATAGGAATATTTGTTTCCAGATGTGTATTTACTGCATAGCTTAAAATCATAAGATACTGATAAAACTTACTTTTAATAAAAAATGCAATGAACATATAGACTTTTATGAATTTTAAGTTAATGTCACTATAATAGTATAACAGTTACCAATCTGCTTTAGGACATTCGTAGCTATCATGTATCAGAATACTGAAAACAAAATACTTCGCACGACTTTACCACAGAACTGATTCTCCTTTTCTACTTAAATTACTGAAATTACACTACAATCCTGATTTTGTTATTGAATTAATACTTCTTCGTCAAGGAAATTGTCATTTGTGATTTGTCTTTAAAATCCCTTTTCGACCTTAAATTATCTGTCACAACTATTTGATACAAAGTTCATGTTCTACAAGTCCTTACAGATTAACACCAACGTTTATTATGAGTTTAAAGAAAATAACCAGGTTACTGGGTAGAGCGGTTATCGCAAGATGACGAAGCTAAACTCCAACATGGCCGTTCCTTGAGATGTGTGTATGAGCAAACCTGTCCTTACAAGCATCCATGGAGGTAGACTCTACAGCTCACAAAATAATGACATTGTTGGTATTACAAATACGTTTTTATTTAACACATCATTGATAACTACTTTTTAGAAATAACATAATTAATTAACGTCCATTATTGTAATATGTATATTATTGTTCTGTACCACAAAGATAACCGTTACAGCAAAATGTTATTTTACACTCTGAATGACAGGATCTGAAATAAAATATAAAAATGTAAAAAAATCTAAGAATAATGTTCCATTGCTCCTTGCAGGTCTAAGACCCACATTCCGGCTATTTAAGAAATAAATTTCTGTAATTTTTGATGGATTGTTTTATGCACAGCTCACAAAATAATGACATTGTTGGTATTACAAATACGTTTTTATTTAACACATCATTGATAACTACTTTTTAGAAATAACATAATTAATTAACGTCCATTATTGTAATATGTATATTACATATGTATATTACAATATACATATATCGGCTTATGATTTAGTATGTCAAGTATTTACACTGGTTGTTTTAAGAGATGAAAAAATGTAGATTTTTCTATCATAACAACTCTTGAATTCGAGATTCTTTTATTATGTCATTAGTAAAATTTATTTTGTTCCTTACAACTGTCTTTCTCCAGATATCAACATTAAAGACACAAAGTTCTTTAACAATTCAACTAGCAATTGTTCGGGACGTTATCGTCATACTGCCGCTTACTCGTATAAAGCTTATGGAAATAGAACTGTTTCCTCGTGTTGGGATCCCTGGAGCTATAAAGTCAGTTATAAAATACTTTCTAATAATACCCTATAAAAAATAAAAACTATATACACTATTTTACAGAACCTCATTTTAAAAATTATCTAGTGTAAAGTGCAATTGATTTTTATTTTCTGTGTAATCTTAATCACCTTGTATTTTCATTTAAAACTAGCACTATTATTGCTTGATAAGAGCCAATATGTAAAACAACAGGCCTATCCTGAAATCCTCTCATAATTAAAAACTGTTTTGGGTTCAGAACTATAGTTATTTTTATCACATCCATTATTTATGACATAATACATTTATCTATAGACTTATACTTATATTTAATTACAACTGTGTAACTATCAAGAAAATGCTTTCACAAGGTAACCTATCTGTGCTTGCTGATAACGAGACAACATAATCTATTAACAGTTCAGATGTTTCGTTGTAAAACCTTCTTTATTTATTTTGCTGATTCACATTTGTTGCTCAATTTCGAAAATCTCAACAGGATTAGTAACAGGTAACAATGAACATTGAACAAAACTGCATCAATAACTACTTGAAATAAGATTCATCCGATGCTCTTTAAATAACATCAAGTCACTTTTGGTACAAGGAACCAAACTGTTTCTGTTAACGTATCTGACAAGTGTCTTGAAAATGAATATATAGGGTCGTTGATAAGATTGTGCATATTCCTTTACTAAGCTGCAGTTTAGGGCTCACATTTTAAAATAATAGCTTTCTTTTTTGCTAATATGCATTGAAAAATACTGGAAAAAGACAGATAAAGTAAAGACTTCACTTTGTATTTAATGTTGTAACGACCGTTGAAGTCCCCGAACGCATTATTGCCGCAGTTATAGAGAGTTAAAGTAATCTCGGAATGTATATATTCTATAGACAGGTTTACTATAGTTCCAATTAAAAAAGTAATATTTACGTTTTGTAAAACGTATTCTTTACACGTAAGTTATCCTTCTATGTATTAATTCCATACAAATATTATGTATTTAACAATTATTAAAATTGATCCAAAAATTAACATGTGGTTTATTTTGTTTGTTACAAACTCAACTATAGTGAGTGAAAATACATGAAATAGCAATACAAGAATAATAAATACTTTTTAACTACCTTTAAGCATGCACAATTAATTTTGACATATTAGCTCAACATTTTAGTGCACAAGTGGGTATAATTAATCATGTCGTCTCAATATTTTATTTTTCTACTTCAAAAAAAGTTATATGAAAACAAAACCAGACAAATTACACAGACATTCCACTTACCTCAAAAATATACGTCCGATTTATAAAGCGGGAGAAAATTGTTACAACAATATTAGACTCAAAACGATTAAACGATTATATAGCATACAGTTAAATATATTTCCACTGTTATAGATTTTATCGATATAATTACCGTCCTTATTCTTTGTTGTTTTTTATATTTTGGTCCCTTTAGCGGATGGTCGATTTATAGTATAATTGCTAAACTAATCGTTGACTTCTAATGTGTGCGTGCACTTAAATAAACTCAAATTTTGTGCACATTCTATCAAAGTGTCATGATGGTCCAGATAAACAAGAATTTTTCCATCACTTTTCAAAACTAGTTCATTTAGTAAAAATATCTCAATTGAAAATAGATTGGTAATTTGTAAAAGAGCTAAGCACTTGTTTAAATTTATTTATAATATACAGTTTAAGAAGTAAAATTTTCTAAATATTGTAAATTAATAAAATATGAAGAATACAATAGAAGCATGAGCGAAATCCAATATGTAAGGCACTTACACAAATGACTAACTGAACAAGAAATGTATCAGGTAGTATCACAGTATCACTGAATGTATCACCAGAGCACAGGACCACACGAAAGCCACAGTCTAATCACAGTACTAATATAATCATAGAGTCCCGGCTCAGGGGGCTGGACCTAAGAGGGTGGATTTTTGTTTAAGCTCCTCCCTCCCCCCCTCTCCGAGTCGACCCCTCCCCTCTCGCAGTCTTGATTTATTCTCTTTTAAGTATAGGAATAATCATTTTATTATTATAGCCTGGGCATTATGTTTAACTGCCTATTATAGTCCACCCGGTTTTCGTACGTCGTATACATTCAGTGGAGTTTGCCCAGCCCTCAAAGATCGCTTAAATAATGAATACATATTACGCAATTCAGACACGCTCCGCAACAATATTACGCCAATATAGGCCTTCAGGAGTAAGCGGTGCGAGCGATTGGAGACCAGATCGAGTGCGTCCAAAAACTCATGCTCGCCAACTATGTGTCGAAAAAAAAACATTTGAGAACTTGCTTATATAGATAAAAATACCCATTACAGCACCAACGTCCGATTGTTTTATCTGTCCACCGGTGAGATTACTGTAAATGTATTACACGATGTGGGAGTGTAAGTGTTATACATAAACTCTTCACTGGCTCTAGTTAGCAATGTTACCCCTTACATTGCCAACGTCCGATTGTTTATCCGTCCAGCGGTGAGATTACTGTAAATGTATTACACGACGTGGGAGTGTAAGATTTATACATAAACTCTTCACTAGCTGTAGTTAGCAATGTTAACCCTTAATTACCAACGTCCGATTGTTTATCCGTCCAGCGGTGAGATTACTGTAAATGTATTACACGACGTGAGAGTGTAAGAGTTATACATAAACTCTTCACTGGCTGTAGTTAGCAATGTTAACCCTTAATTACCAACGTCCGATTGTTTATCCGTCCAGCGGTGAGATTACTGTAAATGTATTACACGACGTGGGACTGTAAGAGTTATACTTAAATTCTTCACTGGCTGATCGGTCGTATACTTTACTCTAAGTGGGTCATCAGGTTTGGTTTGCTCATGAATCCTAATAATGGAATGTTATTTGTGATGTACTCCCTGATTTTAATTTTTGTTTTTAATTTAATTTTAGCCTTGATTATGGATATTTCTGAAGGATCCATAATCAAGAGTTTTAGTTACTAAATGATTAATAAATGCAGAACTTAAATTTACTTAAAGTAAGAAAATAAGCAGTTTCAGAGTACATTTTCATACGTTGTTCATTCTTACAAATTAGTCAATCAACCTTTCTTGATGATTCAAGTTTAAGAAAATCACAACGTATAAGAATTTTAATATAAACAATTTGTGAAATTTAAAATTAACATTTGAAATGGATACATTTCTTACGAAGAATTTTGATTTTTCTTCAGAAAAGGGTACGGTTTTAAAATGGCTATAAAATAACAATTCAAGGTTAGTATGTGGATGTTTTGGGACATTACGCGGTGACTTCTAAATCATTTTCAGTCTGTTGGGTAACGCCGATATAAGTATTGTTTACACGCCTTACGCTTAGTTTTATTACAGGCGTTTCGATTATACAACATACGCATGCAATATCTTGGCGTTTAAGGCACTATTAGAAAATAATATGAACTCAAATAGGTAATTGAACTAAAATACAATGTTTACTTGTAACGTTGAATCAATTTATTTAGAAATAAAAAATTAAAGTTATAACTATTTATGTATTTTGCATTAAAACAAATTAAATTAATTAAAATACATATTTAAAACAGTGCCATGCATTTTAATGTAATTTAATTGATCTACACGAGCTTATAAACCTGATTTAACATTTTTTAATAAATTCTTTGTTAAAGTTGGTTATTGATGATAAGTAATTTGAAAGGAATGAGAATTTTGGAACATTTGCCATAGTTATACGTTACAGCAACAGAGCACTGGTGTCTTACCTTATGTACTGCTTGGAGCATACGTGAGTAGAGCACGCACGTTTAACCAGTGTCGTGGTATGTCCTGATGCTGACTAATCTGGATATACAACTGTAAGTTCGCAACCTACAGTCCAAAAAACTCAAAAATATATTTAGAAAGGTTTGTGAATTAATTAACATGTAGGCATTTTAATTCAATACCCAGAAGTTAAACCGCTTGAGTAGGACGGTGGTAGGAAACTAAAAGTCTCTGTGACGCGCTTGGTTATGCAGAAATAGAGGACCGCTGTCTTACATTTCATGAGATACAACAGATAACAGTCTTTCACATTGCGTTAAGATACAATGGATCAAGTGTAAGACCCGGCGGAGGTTATAAGTTACGTTCTTCGGCTTCGATTTCCTAGGCGATGAAAATAGACTGGAGGATATTGCATAGACGAGGTCAAGGGTGTCCTCGACGATGTAAGAATCCTTAGACAAAGCAAACATCGTCCTGTCAAGAGAGCCTGTTCGGTGTTGAAAAGCTCTGGACAAAACTAGACGGAACCATAGAGGATCAATATTCTTTAAGGGAACTTCCACTGTAGCACAGTTTCAGAATGATTTCGTTAGCAAGTCTATTCCGTAACACAAGATCGAATTTCACATCATCAACGAGCAGTATGATAATGAGAATGGGTTCAATTTGTTTCGAATGTTAAGGCGATGGGAGAACGCATAAGGCCAATATTCCAAATAGTATATATAATTAGGTAATTTTTTGTCTTTAACTGTCAATATGTTCTTGTTTGTGGAATCAAAGTAGGTATTCAATTAAAAATCTGGTGGACCAACTAATGTTAACATCACCAAGATATATCTTGTTTGTGGAATCAAAGTAGGTATTCAATTAAAAATCTGGTGGACCAACTAATGTTAACATCACCAAGATATATCTTGTTTGTGGAATCAAAGTAGGTACCGGTATTCAATTAAAAATCTGGTGGACCAACTAATGTTAACATCACCAAGATATATCTTGTTTGTGGAACCAAAGTAGGTATTCAATTAAAAATCTGGTGGACCAACTAATGTTAACATCACTATACTAAATGTTAATATACAAAATTTTTTGTTTTTATTATGATGACCTTAAATATTCTCGAACTCATAAGATTTAAGTAGATACTGGTGGAAATTAAAACTGCACCTTTTTAGAAATATTCAGGTTTATTAAATCAATCCAAATTTCAATTATTAACCTTGTATTCCACCAATGAAATGTTTTGCACAATAGTTTAAAATTACTACTTCCTTAGGCAAGGCACTTTCGATTTAACATGGACTCACTGTCCTCCAAATACGTGTGTATAAAATATAAAATAAAATAATAATCTTGAATAAATTTGTATGAAATAAAATAAATAGGCTTCTTCTCAAAACTAATAAAATAAAAATTATAAACTTCTTTAAAATCAAATTCTCAAACAAATCTAAACAGTTCTCAACAGGAATTTTTCACAAGTTCCTACAGGATATGGTGCAGCACCTGCAGCTCTTAATTTTAACTAGAATCCCTACAATTTCAATTAAATTTTTACGTTTGACTTTAAATAAATAACTCCTTTACAATTTAGATATATATTAGTCCACACTCAACAGAATTTGATCGTTAATTTCAAATTTCAATTCCAATTTCAAATTAATTCACTTCTTAAATTTTCAAATTTCAAATTTAGAAAAATTTTATAATTCAGTCAAAAGTACTTAGCTCTTTGGTCGTGAAGGTCTTGGAGTTTGGTATTAAAATAATCTATACCAACGGATCCTACGCCCGACACTACTTTTAAACTCGCACTAAAGACTTTACTCTATCGCTTCTCAACTCGGAATGAATGCAGAGCGTGTTTTCTTGGCCTGCACCGACTACGCTCCTGTTCCTGCAGGCCTGTTTGAATCACTCTCAACGCAGGTTCGCCGCCTAACAAAAGATTGAGTCCACTGTAGACTATTGTTTAGCATTCACTGCCATCAAGTCAGGTCTAGACCAGATTCCAAGCGCGTTGTGCCTGCCGCTGGATTACAATATAAATTTACTTTTTTATTCCCTATCCATTTACAATTCTAAAATAAAATTTTATTTATTAAATTTTTATTTTTATTTAAAGTATACCATGTAATTGGTATAATCACCAAGATATATCTTGTTTGTGGAACCAAAGTAGGTATTCAATTAAAAATCTGGTGGACCAACTAATGTTAACATCACCAAGATATATCTTGTTTGTGGAACCAAAGTAGGTATTCAATTAAAAATCTGGTGGACCAACTAATGTTAACATCACCAAGATATATCTTGTTTGTGGAATCAAAGTAGGTATTCAATTAAAAATCTGGTGGACCAACTAAAATGCTGAGGACGAATTCCGAATGTACAAACACACAATTCCTTAAAATTAACTTAAAGAATCTCTTATGTGTTGTGAATTAAGTATGGTATAATTTTTAAATTGTTGTCTCACTTTTAAAGGTGCGAAATTGATTAAAAAAGACTTCACTTTCAATGCAGCGCAACTATTTAATCCCTCCAACCAAATAGTAAATGTTTAATTAATTTCCTAGAGAGACAAAATCACTGTTATATTAAAAAGTATGCTAAAAGACAAACCAACTTTAAGTGATTGAGGTAAAAATGAGGAGATTTGAGACCAAGATGGGATTTTCGCAAATTTAGAGAGCAGTGGGGCGAAAATACGAGTGATTTTGAAATACAAAAAAGGCTATGTGTTAACCAGGGATCTTAGAAATGCGGAATCAAAGTAGGTATTCAATTAAAAATCTGGTGGACCAACTAATGTTAACATCACCAAGATATATCTTGTTTGTGGAATCAAAGTAGGTATTCAATTAAAAATCTGGTGGACCAACTAGTGTTAACATCACCAAGTTATATCTTGTTTGTGGAATCAAAGTAGGTATTCAATTAAAAATCTGGTGGACCAACTAATGTTAACATCACCAAGTTATATCTTGTTTGTGGAATCAAAGTAGGTACCGGTATTCAATTAAAAATCTGGTGGACCAACTAAAGTTAACATCACCAAGATATATCTGATTTTAGTCATTCGTAGAGGCCTACTCCGGAAAGGTCAAATTATGACATGAGACGGTGGGAGGGGACATTCATTAGAACCTTAACTGTGTCTTAACCATTTTAAGCCCGATAAACGCTAGGAAATATTAAACTATTTTCTTCTTCACTGCATCTATAACAAGATACAATATCTTGTTGCTAAAGTAGTATTGTAGAAGTTGAAGTTACTGAATGGCTTTGTTTGACTTTCGGTTCGGTTATAACTGTACAAAATATATCTACTGACTGCGGTGATTGGCGGTTGACTAGGCATCTCCTCTTTGGCTTTTACTATTTCTGCTTTGATGTCTGGAAGGCATTAAAGCTGGTATAAGTTATCATCAGTGATCATAAGAAATTATTCATTTCGAATGGACTGATCATCGACTTTTCTTCTGATGGCGGAAACAAATATAGTGCCTACTGGAGAAATGGTATGCTATGCCATTTCACAGTTTCACGGGTGGTTTAAGCTCAGTCTAAATGTTACCACCTCAACAACTTGAGTGGGCTCTGTTTTCCATGTAATCCAAACTCGGCATTAGCATAGATCACCCACAGTCGTGCTTCCGAAGTTAACGTATCCCAACTAGAATACGTACGATGAGTGAAAGATTAAACAGCAAAACAAATGCCGTACTGATTGTCATCTATGGTGACCGCTAGTTAAATAACGCACAAATGCTGAAAAGGTCGCAAGCTTATACGATGATAGTCGAATATCGGCACAACATCAGGACGCCAAAAACATTTCATGATCTGCAAGTAAAAGACGTGTTGTGTGTTATTGACGCTTAGGTGAATGGTGTACTCAGTTGATAAGTTTGCATATACTACGAGGATAAGTATCTGGATAACTATTCCTTGAAGTTCACTTTGTCCCGAAAGGATAACATTAATCCTAATATCACATTTTTTACATTGTGCATTACCACTTGTTAAGAAATCTGGTTGTCTAAGAGAGCAGAGATTTGAATACGTTTTTGTCTCATATTTTGTCTGCTTTACTAAACTAAGCAACATAATTACTCTCTCTAAAACAAATATCTTGATGATATTTTTAGGTAAAATTAACTGATACAAAAGAGTTCCGAAGGATCCGAGGAACCTAAAGAAAGTGTTTACCGATCCGACTGTAATGTTTTCTCGAATCAGTGGAAATTGATGATCTTTTGACCTTTTTGGTAAAAGCTTTGCTGCACTTAGATCTTTTAATGCCTTTTGAGTTCTTTCTTTAAACAATAAAAATATATGTTCCACATTTCAAGTCTGTAGGACCTTTCTATAAACAGTTATAGTGCAGACGGAAAAACAGCAAATGATTTTAAGAAGGACCTGTCAAGATGACGATTCGGTTTGCGGCAGATCTGTGGAGTCCGTTAGCTGGTCCACATGTAGGGGTTAGTAAGTTTAATGAACGAAAAGGGGCCAATTCGCGTATTGCACGTTCCAGTGATCTTTTTATCATTACTTTAATCTCTTATTAAGGCAGACCTTCTTAAAATAGTTTTACTGTCCGTTTGTGTGATAAATCTTGTTTTACAGTATAACAGTCTTTGATGTTCAATACGGTTATCGTTATTCCTTTTTCCCTTTTATTTCTTTTACGGTGTTTACAATGTTAAACGAAACTTACCTCGTGCCAACCCCAACTTACACACCAACACTGGTCTGTGTAAATAAACATTCTTGACTGTGTTGTGAGAATGTCAGCAAAGTAAATATTTAGAAGAATAGGAGCAAGGATCGTGCCCGGGGGAGGCCATTGTGAAGCTGTCTGAAACAACTTTCCTTTCTTCGCAGACGAACCTTAACTGAACGGTCACTCAGTGTGGAGCTCAAAGCCGTAAAAGAATATAGTAAAGAAGGAGGTCGTAAAACCGCTACGGAGTCTTTTCCCAAGCTTTGTTATATCCCACGGACAGATCAAAAATTTTAAATCTCAACTTAAAAAATGGTTTGTACTAATAGAAACGGGTATATTTTAAATTCCTTTTTATACGAATTTATCAAATGTTCTAAAGTTATCAACCATTACCCAATATTTTACTCTATTTACGGTGACACAATTCATATCAATATTTTGACGATAAGCTATTGTTTCCATATATTCTGATATATTTTTCTACAGAATCCCTTTTCCATCGTTTTTAAATATTTTAAATTACAACATGAAATCTTTGGGTGCTAGGGGTAAAACTGAGCAGATAAACTGAAGGATAAGAGAAAGATTGTATATTCACTAAACACTGCTTGATACTGTTAAAGAATAGAGTCATATAACCACAGAAGGGTTTTAGCCCGAAAAATAGCACGATACGATAGACTCACTATAATTCAGATTGGTTTCAATTTTGAATTTTTAAGGTACAGACAACAAACGTCAAAGATCTACATAATAGTCCGCTATATGACAAATTCCCTGAAAACAACTTCAAATTTCGTTTAATAGATCATGTTACAAATTGTAATATAAATTGATTTATGACGTTGCAGAATCAATAATGAATGGCCATTTAATACATAACAAAAAGGGTGAAAATGCTGAGGACGAATTCCGAATGTACAAACACACAATTCCTTAAAATTAACTTAAAGAATCTCTTATGTGTTGTGAATTAAGTATGGTATAATTTTTAAATTGTTGTCTCACTTTTAAAGGTGCGAAATTGATTAAAAAAGACTTTACTTTCAATACAGCGCAACTATTTAATCCCTCCAACCAAATAGTAAATGTTTAATTAATTTCCTAGAGAGACAAAATCACTGTTATATTAAAAAGTATGCTAAAAGACAAACTAACTTTAAGTGATTGAGGTAAAAATGAGGAGATTTGAGACCGAGATGGGATTTTCGCAAATTTAGAGAGCAGTGGGGCGAAAATACGAGTGATTTTGAAATACAAAAAAGGCTATGTGTTAACCAGGGATCTTAGGAATGCTCTTGTAACATTTCAGTACACTCGGTCTAGTAGTATTCACTTGATTGAGGTAGAAAAACGAACGTAAAGACAGACACCATTAGATTTTTATATACTAGTATAGATAGAGTTATGCATAACATATTATATTTGATAGATAGATTTGTTGATAAAAGTAACAAGAATGGTGAAAGTGATTCACTTGTAGCTATCAGATACAATCTCGTAGAATGGCATAACTATAGCAGAACTCAATGGACACTGGAGTCATTCAGTGGAAGTCATAGAATATTTAGTTGGAGACTGAAATGCTCGACATCACAAGAATATTTATATTATTATCTTGTGTTTTGGTCTATAGAGGGTGTCTGTATATCTTATTCTCATACTTATTTTCACTCTAATTTATTATACAGCGTCAATAGCTTTGTTGTAATAAATTAATTAAGTATTTTTTTGGTATTGACCTTCCTGTGCATATATCTCTGTATTACAATTGCTGTCAGTTGGTTGAATAGGTTGCCAATGATCACCGTATGGAACTGAATACCCACTATATTTGTTTGCAGCCAACTGCAGCAACCTTACATTGATTGTGTAGATTTTGGGCTGCACTGTTCTATTTGTACAGATCATATTTTCCACAACAGTATCTATAGTTTTACTCCACGTTAGCTCAACTGTGGCAGAAGAATACCCTTGGATTTTGTCTCTGGCGTGGGGCTCTTGGGTCCTTGAAGAATATATGGCTATTCTAGCTAGAAGTATTACCTGAGGAGTGATTTCAGGTTTACCAACTTTAGATATACTGGAATCCCAATCATCCAATGCTATTATATCGTGTTATTAAAACAATATGGAATTGGGTGAGAAGTCAGTAAAACAAGGAACAAAAGAGACGCCTAAGTAGGAAGAAAATAAGCCAGTATGGCTGACAGTGACACTCTAAGGGAACTGTCTTTGAAGAAGATGAGTTTATCGTAATTCTTTTTATATGTCCACAAAAGAATTGTAGAACTTTTGACTAAAAAGAAAATACTACATAGAATGTATGAAAACTCATTGCAACAGAAATACTGATTTTAAGTTTGGTAGAATAAAGGAATAACTAATAAGAAACACACTCAAGAACAGTGAGTGATACGCTACGTATATTCAGATTAATCTTTCAAAGAACAGAAAATTATTTAGATGTCTTAAGTGTACTACAAATTTCAAAAATACAGAACTTGGTTAAATCTAATTAATGATTCACCAAACCCAACACGTCGTGTGATTTTATTGACCTCAATATTTTACGCACCTATTATTCCCACACATATTTTCTGCAACGGACTGCTTCTATGATATAACTCTTGTTAGTTTATTGGAATTGCTTTCCAATAAGTTATCAAGTGATGAAACTTTCTGGAAGTTCTGAAACCAGAGTATGCTTTACCCATACTCATGATAGATACAAAAGAAGACGTAATAAGGTATCGGCCTATTGCAATATAGTCTGTTCTATCCAAAGTATTTGAGAAGTTGGTTGTTGAGAAGAGCAGTCTATTGTTCAATTATATAACCTCGTCTTTGTAAGACTGGCAGACCATCGGCTGCGAATTTTATAACTCAACGTTCTCGGCGACCACAAACACATCGGCACCATCTATACAGCTTTTTCAAGACTTCCAACAAAACTAGCTACCAGCATCTAACAGTAAATTCCGTTAGCTTTGATCGACTACTAACATAGTTTGAGATCTTTAAGTTAGAGTGATTTTAAGTAACTTACAATATAATATGGTTCATGTTTTAAGTATAATATTAAGTACTTTTCCAGTTTAAATAATGTACAGAAAATTATTTTTCTCATTTTATATAATGGATAGCTTACTAATAAAACTAGTAGTATTACAAACTTTTGCTCTAAGATTTATCTCTCTACGCTTTATTGAATAATACACGCATATGGTAACCAAATCTGCTCCGTAAGATAAGTCACAACAGTCTCGTGGTATAAATCGGTAATCGCTTCCCCAGAGTATTAGCACTGAAATACGTTCCAAACGCTATTATCGTGGCATTAAAGGGAAAACTGAGTTATGGACGGAGCAACATGATAACACAATCTGGGCTCTATACATTAGATTAAGAGACCGGGCACAGGGTGCAAGAGGTGAGAGGACCGGTGAACGTAGATCGGCGCTGCGGCGCGGGGCACGGAGCGGCGTGGGTGGGATAGGGTAGGTTGTAAGGTGGAAGATCGATTCCAGAGACTTAGCTTTTAAAGAGGGTGGAGCTTGCGGGGGCGGTGGCCAATGGCAAGCGACCGCCTTTCTTCCGATTGGCCCCGTAGCGCTCCTATATAAAACAGAGAGATGTTATAATATGAAAAAGACATGAATTGAGTGAGGAATAAAGCGATTGCAAGGAGTGGTAAGGGTGTTAAACTATTGTCGGCTCAATTGAATAATTGTTCTCACCCTCCCTTGGAGAGCTGCCCGCTCGGCTCACGCCTGTAGCCTCTATCCGCACCACACCCGTCCTGACCCCATGTTGGATTATTATTGCACGTAAAGAACTAGCTGTATCGTGGCCATTCGCTGCTCCGACGCTGCAACACCGTACATTTACTACTTACTTCCTACTTCTTTGTGCCTCCTGCTGGCCGGAGGGCAGTGGAGCTGTCAGGATGCCTAGACAAGCGCTTCATCAGAGTTTCCAATTGTTCTTGTGGTTGGATACGATGTCAGGAGTAAAGTTCTAACTTCTACCAGCGGTCAAACTCAAATATTATTAAACGTGTTAAAAACTGTCACTAAAGTAAACGGCTGAGAAGTCCCTATTTAGTTCAAGTATCTTTTGTTAAGTTTTGTTGTATTTATGAACATTCGAAGATGCACAAAAGGAAATGTGGAAATAGATCAAAAATAATACAATAATCTTCTACACTATGGCAGAATTTGAAAACTTGAAGCAATAGGAAGTATTGAGCTGACTATATGTAATGCTAACTAAATGTTTACTAACACATACTCTGCAATGAGTGACGTTTGTAAAACTTTAATTTACAATGCATTATGACTTGACTGAAAAATATGAACCTGTATAGGAGTGATTATGAAATAAAGCACATTATGATTCTAAAACATTGTTAGAGTATGTATTTGTTTAAGAAGGTAAAATTAAATAATGATTATGTAAAATAGTCACAGATATAGTTATGGTCACATGGAATTTTTTTTATCTACTCTAAATAAAATAAATAATCCTGAAATTGAATAAAACAACTTAGTTCTTAAAAAGCTAAAAGAAAAAAATACTCAGTTTAAACAATACACGTTCGATTACATTCCAGTGTTTCAAACGATCCACTCAAGACATTAGAAAAACAACTACTTCTGTCCAGCCACACATCAGGAACAAGGAAAGGGAGAACAATTTAAGCGACAAACCGTATCTATAGCAGGTCTATTACCATTGGTATTGCAGCTTGAGCCCAGGTAGTTTTATACCTGCAGTTTTAAAAACGCAGACGCCACAAGTCCAGGGTGTTCGAACCATCTGTATCTCCTCCCTGTAAGCATTACACATGTTAGGCACTTAGTGTTACACCAGTCAAACCCGGATTTTCGTTATTTGTAATTCCATCCTAAATTGGTTAGTACGTATAGATTAACAATACGAGAAAAACTATACGAAACAACATTCAATTCACTGACATTGTCACAGAGTATTGCTTAGTCATGACTCCAAGATGTTTACTTTACGGAAAACCATTACATGTGAGTATATCACAATATGCATTCAATATTTTGAAAAACTACACATATTAGGTATATATTACATGGAGGGCAGCAAACAACAACATTAATCACGCACAGTAACCTGTAATCGTGCACAAGAGGCATCAAAGACCAAACAAAATCCAGCTTATTAACAACCGATATCAATACTATAAGTAATAAGTAATATCAAATCGATAACAATAAAAATAACTATAATAATACAACAGATACAATAGCACCACCATTCCCAGTACTGGCACTGATTACTGTGAGACATCAGTAGCACTCGTGATAACATGCGTTACTGTGGCATTTAAAAGGCATCACCATTCCCAATACTGGCACTGATTGCTGTGAGACATCAGTAGCACTCGTGCTAACATGCGTTACTGTGGCACTTAAAAGGCACCACCATTCCCAATACTGGCACTGATTGCTGTGAGACATCAGTAGCACTCGTGATAACATGCGTTACTGTGGCACTTAAAAGGCAACACCATTCCCAATACTGGCACTGATTGCTGTGAGACATCAGTAGCACTCGTGATAACATGCGTTACTGTGGCATTTAAAAGGCACCACCATTCCCAATACTGGCACTAATTGCTGTGAGACATCAGTAGCACTCGTGATAACATGCGTTACTGTGGCACTTAAAAAGGCACCACCATTCCCAATACTGGCACTGATTGCTGTGAGACATCAGTAGCACTCGTGATAACATGCGTTACTGTGGCACTTAAAAGGCACCGCCATTCCCAATACTGGCACTGATTGCTGTGAGACATCAGTAGCACTCGTGATAACATGCGTTACTGTGGCACTTAAAAAGGCACCACCATTCCCAATACTGGCACTGATTGCTGTGAGACATCAGTAGCACTCGTGATAACATGCGTTACTGTGGCACTTAAAAGGCAACACCATTCCCAATACTGGCACTGATTGCTGTGAGACATCAGTAGCACTCGTGATAACATGCGTTACTGTGGCATTTAAAAGGCACCACCATTCCCAATACTGGGACTAATTGCTGTGAGACATCAGTAGCAATCGTGCTAACATGTGTTACTGTGGCACTTAAAAGGATGGAAAATTACAGTGCCCAACCCTCTGCACTCGGGGCTGTGTGCGTGCGAGGCGACTAACTAGCCCTTTAGCCGCATTCCCTACTTGTTAGTACCATATGAACTATTTCTTTAACTGCATTTTAGTGGTGAAGCATACGTATAATACATATGATGCAAAACGAGTTTTTCTTGAACTATCAATAGATCCGGAAGATACGTAAAATCAACATGTCCCAGTTAAAGCCCAGTTAGAAAGTGTATATAACACATAGTATATTTTAAGTTTCAATCTTACAGCTGTATTATAGGGTGATACGCTGATAACAATCTCAGATCATAGGTATCTCGGAATAGTTATGTGACTTTTAGAGCTTCTCGATATCTACTACAGTCATATCATTTATCATATACCTGCAGCAGTTTAAACGAGGCACTTGCATCAGGTTTAACTGTTAGCAGTGTTACAATATAGAACTAGCAGTATGTTACCTTGTATACGTATGCTCTTTTATGGATTGCTTCAATTACATAGTTCCGTTCGTCTCCACATGAGGTCATTTACTAACATAAAAAATTACGTTTGATACCAAAATAAAATTTCCAATAGGACTAATGGGAGTACCTTTTCACTTGTAGGTCCTGGGTTATTCATTTATTCAAAAATTAAAAATAATTTTCAGGTTAGGAACTCATATATTAATTCTTAATCCGCACACAAATACTTTTTTATAAAATACCGTACTCTAACTATTTCATGTTATTCTATTTCACTGGTAATCGCATTATTGATAAAAAGTTAATTTTCTAATTCAAGGGGAAACCCAATAATTGAGTACTTCATTAAAGTAAATTGTGAAGGATTAAAGATTTTTAAATATTAGTCATATCTTTGCACTTTTGGGTTCTCAAAACTTAAATTGTTGACGTTTTCTAAACGTAGGACTATTTTTGACTTTTGGAGAAAAGTACCTTTAATTTGAACTGTTTATTAAAACATTTCAGTACTTTTGACAACAAATCTGCATATTTCTGCGCTCTGCAATTGCTAATTTAGTAAAAATTGCTCTATTGTACTTTAATACAAATTTTCTAATAAAAAAGAAAACTTCTAGCCATGAATTGGTTTTCTATCACAGGAAGAAAAAGTTTTGTTTTACTTTCCATTAAAGTAGGCCTACCTTTTAAAACTTTACCGTTTTAAAATAAACCCATTGGTTATCAAGCCATGCACATATACTTATGTGTATAGCTTGATAACCACAACGGTTTATTCTTTAATGTTTAGAAAAAAGAAAGACTAATTTGATACTCAATTCTAGCATTGAAAACATTACAGAATTTATCAAAATTGTAAATATGTTTTGCAATTTCAGGTGGTGATATCAGCAATTTTTTTGGTATTTAGAAAATCTAAATAATTATGTGTTTTATACACAGAATTAAAGTATTTTTACTTTGACATGCTTATAAATTAATTACAATGGGTAAGTACAGTATTAAACATTTCTTGTATTCATACTGTTCTATTTTTAGCTAAAAATCATTTTCTACATTACAAATTTCAAAAACAAGTAGGAAACGCCAGTTTCTAAAATGTATATGGCAGTTTGATAAGGTTTACTTCAAGACTATTTTAAAGTCAGGGGTAAAAAAAATTTCCATTGGTATTTAAATCACTGTATTTTACCAAACTGACTGTATGTGTGGATGTTTAAACATTAAAAATAGTACTTGATGTCTTGCCTATAAAACGATGCAATCAAATTGGTGCCCGTTGTGAATTATGTCTTTTGCGCGATATGTGTAATATTTGAAGGCAAGTAAGGTGTCAGTTTCAGCAGTGTGATAAGTTTCTCCATAAAGAGTTTAGTTCGGTCACAAGAGTCAAAAACCGATACCAGCAGTACGCAATAAAAGTAATAAAACCACTCATTATTAATAAACTGACATACTTTTCAGTTATCATTTTGTCGTTGATACCAGTGCATTCTGTATCCCAAAGATCCCAAAGTCGTTTTTGCAGTAATGTTAATTCATCAATAAAACTCCTTACTCAATGGTGTTCTATGAACTAAAGACTGAAGCGATAATTTTTAGCAATAAAGGTGACAGTTTAATAACTTTTTCAGATACAGAACTCACTTCCTAGGTAAAGATTCAAGTAATTCACATAGAGGACAACCTGGAATGGAATACTTATCTAAGAGTCTTGTACAACGTAATGCAGTGCCTATCTGGTTTTGCCTCAAGGAGACTCTTGGGTGGCTTGCAGTTTTAGAATGCAGGCTGATATATAGCATAGCTTCCCAGATATTTTGTGATCTTCAACATTTTAACAGAACTTTTTCTCTGCGGAATAGGGCTTTACGGATCGTCTGACGTCTCAGACCGCGGGAGAGTTACAGAGAATCTTTTCCGGTCAGTTGGGGTCTTAAATTTCCCCTGATAATTAATTTATCATTTTGTTGATTTGTATTTTGTATCCATAATTTGTTTGAAATGCCAAGTCCTAACTGCAACACTAGAAACAAACTCCAGTTAACAATAGAGAAATTTAAGTTTAAAATCTTGACTGCACTCTGCAATCAATGGCAACTGAGAGGACCTCTACACGCCTTTCCCCCTTGTAGTTCATATTATTCCATAAAGCGAGTTAATTCGAACATGGACGAACTGAACATAACAACAACCTTCTTTTTAAGGCCGAGCATCCTAAATTCATAACCTACCATCGATCAGTGAAGTGCTAATGGTCAGTGGACCAGAGGAGTAGTGTCTTCTCCCGAAAATATTGTGTACGTAAATGTTTCATATTGTCACTAGCAACACATGACTTTCACAGTTCTAGCAATTCGCTTTCTCAAGCCCATCGAATTGTTTGTAATGACCGGCGTTGATGTCTTATACAAGATTTGCAAGGTACCACACTTTCGGCGAACGCAGACAAAGCTGAATTTTAGTGCGAATACACCAGACAGAGGTCATAATTGTCCAGCATTACTTTATAAACACTTAGACTAAAACGGAAAATGAAGGCTAAGTTTTCTGAGCTACAGAGATTTCAAAGGAGCCCTTATTTATCCTGTCATGAATAATAGCCTCACACTCATCTTCGAATTCAACTTAACCTTGAAGTTAACGCTGAGGCACCATAATTAAAAAACGACATATCTTAGCATATAAAAAGAAAAGCACTGCTCAAAGGATCTCGCCGAAACTGAATTTTAAACATGCCATCAATATGCTCCTGGGTAGAAGGCGATCATAGTATATGTATTAGCCTAAGATCGAGGTGTGTTTGTAAAGTCACATCACAGACTAAAGGTACTTATATAAAATGTATGTGGTCATATATTTCATAAGTAATTTTAAAGTTATTGACTTAGACGGGCAATTTACTGTGATAGTTTTTCTTACAGGTGGCAACACAGAAAATTTTGAGTGTCGAGATTCGGCGTCCTATTTGTATAATATCCTGTTTTGCCGATTGTGTTGTTTTATCAACTTATGTCATAACCAAAATTTTAAACAAGACACCTAATATTTTGTTTTGTAATGTTGTAACAAAAAGTTTAAACATATATATATATATATATGTGTGTGTGTGTGTGTGTGTGTGTGTGTGTGTGTGTGTGTGTGTGTGTGTGTGTGTGTGTGTGTGTGTGTGTGTGTGTGTGTGTGTGTGTGTGTGTGTGTGTGTGTGTGTGTGTGTGTGTGTGTGTGTGTGTGTGTGTGTGTGTGTTGGTAATAAAAGTCCAATTGTGAAAGCAAACGAAGTAAATATTTTAGAGAACTTTTAAATGATTCAAAATTTAAATTGAGCATAATTTTCGGACAATGCCATAGAGGTGGTTTTTATGTATTGTAAATGTTGTTTTTCTCTATTTCTATTACATAAATTATAATTGAACAATATTCGATACGTAAATATGTATGGTATTGTTAAATTATAGATCATCCTAATAATCTAACATATAATAATATACCTAAAACGAACTTTACTTATTTTTAAAGATGAAATTCATAATATTTCGCTCTTTAAATACATCCATCCCAGTAATATTTAATATTTTAGTATTGACCCAATATTTATTTCCATATTCTCAACATCTTATTTGAGTAATAGAATGGCGACAGAATGGCTCACCCTCGCCGATGCAACATCATTGAAAAAATGTGTTACATCATGTCTTCCGCGACTCCTCCACAAAACGAATATCTAAGAAATCTCTACATGACTAATCCAAGGATCGTATTTGCCAACTATGCGCATTTTATATTACCGCCAACCACTGATTTCGGTTCACTTAATTCCATGCCCAATTTGAATAATAAGAGCAAATTCTCTTGAGATGAACGTAAGAGGTTGTGATTACAACCTCTTCCTGGTTGTGATAGACTTCCTGATTTTCACGATCGAAACAAGAGACAAAACAGCATTTCAGGGCACGTCACTTTCCAGCTGCCGCTAGCTCCACATAATGTTATGCTCATAGAAATTTCCGTAAAACGAAAGTTTACAGGCACATTTTTTCTAGTCCTTTTATTTTTTAGGTTTAATTCCATTTACAGTTTGCACCATTTCCGGCATTGTCACTTTGGTAAAAAGCGATACAACATCTAAATGTTCAAGTATGAGAATTTTCATAACATCGCAAATTGTTAACGAATCGGTCTCTGCCACGCAACCAGACAACAACGTCTGTATATATTGCGCTACATTATAAATTGGTAAACCAATAAAGGTGGACACAATAAAAATAGACTCATTTAAAAATCTAGTGGAATAAAGCGGAAAATGTAAAGTTCAATGCATATGAGAAACTCAATTCATCATTAATACGTTCTACTAGTTCTCAATAAAAACAAGACTTGTGCTCATTTTTGTGTTTTCCTATACTACTTATAATAATTAGTAGTGTTTTTTGCGGGAACTGATTTAAAAGACAGCTTAAAGCTTCAGAAAAAATATTGTAAAATGATTTTTAATTTAATCAAAGAAAGCAGTATTTAATTTGAGGAAATAATGGTACGATACCCTCTATATATATTTTAAAAGTACTTACAAGGTACAAATCCTGAGTACTTCGAAAACAAACATGTGCACCACTACTAGAACACAAAATCTGCTGTAAATCATTCATTTCCTGGCTAAAGATTATATTGGTTGAAAATAAAACACATTACTCAGATACGAAGCTTTTAATAAATTTTCAATTGATATAGAAACGAATATATAACAATTTTTTGGGATGCTATGTGATCTGATCTCCCTATGTTGACTGGGCACAGTATTCAACTAAAGCACATTTATTATGTATGTTTAATAAGATTAATTGGTCACAAAAAGAAGACTAGCCTCGCGTAAAATTTGTTATATTTAGACGCGTCTCAAGGCATGTTCTGAATGGCAATCAGACGACATGCTCAATTCGTTATTCTAACACTTAATACGAGAGTATTCACACTAAAACTTTAATGAATTGAATTTGAAAATACAAGGTATTTCATAAACAGTCCAGTTCTAGAGGATCAGATTCCTCCCATCTAAATAATTTTGGATTGGATTCTGTTCTATAAACTAAACAAACACTTGGAATACAAGTTGAACGTTTTATCGTAAAATATTTTCTGTATAACTAATAGTTCGAAAGAACTGTAACGTTCAGCTGCGGAACTCTGTTATCCCTATATGGGGCGGAACTCTGTTATAACTAAGTGTATGGCGCTATTACTCTCTAGAATATCGAGTACCAAATTATATGTTTTCGGGTCTACGGCTGTGGACTCTTGGTCGTGGGTGGAAGTATTGTCACCCCCACCTGCGGGGTCCAGTAGTTTCGCCTCTCCTGGCGAGGCTGGTATTAATATTATGGCCACGTCCCCAATTTTATGACTACACAGACTCCACTTTCTAACCATTTGATAATTAATTTGAAAACTAACTTTCTTTTGATAACCCTTGTGAATGTGTGAATATGTGAATGAGTAAGAACATATTTATGATATAATATATGAAACTAACTATGTTTATTATCAACAGAAATAAAACGGAAGAAAACGAAACAGATCCGTAACATACACACAACAAAAAAGGTATAATGTCTTATTTATTGAAATCCGTTGTAGATAACAGAGAAAATTCACTTTAACTGTTCATGTAAACATAAATAACACGATTTATGTATAATATGTTATTTATGATATGTAAAGTTACGCTAGTATGGTTAACTCGTCTTTAACTTGAAATTGCACTTTAATAATTTGTGGCTTTTCATAGTGAGATTTTAGACTAATATTTTTTTGTGTAAAATTCGACATTGGTTTAAAATGACCGATATTTCGAAACTAATTAACTTTCGTATTGTTGTAGTAAGCTGAGGCCTCGTAATGTAAATACGTATGCAAAATGTTTTGTAAATGAATACTAAATTCAATGTGTTTTACTTCACTTAACTATCAGAAATTTACTCTGAACTATTAAATACTATCAACCTAAAACAAATTGTGTAAAAGATAAAAATTATAAAAAAGAGGTCTAAACAGATTTAAGACCTCATAAATGTGTAATAAATTAACAAACAAAAAAACTATTAGGTGCAGTTTTAAAACAAGCATTGTAGTATTATGGATTTGTCGTTATTAATGAACAGTACTATTGTAATATTAGTAGCAAACAACGTTTATTAGCGAAGCTCTCACTCACTCCAACCAGTGGAACCCTCAAAACATCAGGTGTGTAAAACAACCATGTGAACCAAACATTCAACATATGAGAAAAATGAAACTTTATTCAAGCCTTGGTAGGCTATTAACGATTTGTTTGTGGAAGAGAAACATGTCAGCTTATTTATAAAATAAAATATAACGGTATAAACTCAAAATAAATTACCAAATAGAAAAGATAGTGTTTAAAGATATGTGAATCCTTCAGCCTACATACCTCAAGATGATGATGAATTGTATTAAAATCACCAGTTTATTTGATTGTAGTTCATAAGAATGAAATTAGGATATTCTGACCTTGACGATACTATAAAATATAGTTGATAAAAGATTCATAAATATTAAAATAAAATATATTCTTGCCTCATCCATATAAAAAGAAGCACTTATGTCTCTCACATCCCAGACCGTGGCAGTGTGACAAATAACAATGAAAAATGTTATATTTCATTAATCCAATTTTTGGCTAACACCATTTCAAAACGTGTTGAGAATTTCAGAAAGACTCAAGGAGAGAAGTATTTGCAAGAAGGTTTATGCTCATAGAACGCTAAATTTAACCAAAACACGTTAAGCGAAAATACCAATAGCAGATCTCCAGAAAGAAAATATATCTTTTGTGGTTGGGAATAAATCGTCATCCACTTTTCTAGTTTGTGTCGTATTTCTTGTCAGCTCTGTAAACGTTAAAATCATTTGGGATGAAGGAGTTCATGGTTAGGTAACAGCCATGTTTCCATCACAGCAAAAATGCTGGAGCTTAAACCACAAATGGAAGTTATAAGGTGAATAATTATACTATCTGTCATTGTTTAGTTAAAATTGTAAACCTTACCAACTTTGTATGATTCTAAACGCCATTTATGGCTATTATGAAGTGTACTTATAAAAAACCAAAAGTAAAACTTTCTGGATTTTTCAATGTTTTAAGTTTTACACAAATGCCCATGGGCGAAATGTTTTACATTATCGCTACCGGATTTAGTTTTCAGCCCGTCTAATACACCTTTTTCAGGCTGAAGATCTTATGTAAATCCCCTCAGCGCCACTAAGATTAAATATTCGAGTTATAATCAGAGCCTTCATTGCTTGCATTAAATCTAAAGTCATTCCTACTATCCATTACCACCTAAATACAACGCTTTAATATGGGCATGATTATCTCAAGAACCCTTGACAAAAATATATTACCTGCTGTATAGATTAGTCTCACCCTCGGCTTAGGACTTGAACAAAGATGCCATAGCTCAAATTACAAATAAAGAAGAAAAGAGAACAATTAAGAGTAAACGTGACGAGCAGTTGTAACAGTAGTAACCAAATGCAAAAGTAAATGTCACCAAAACAAACAAAAACTTAACTACAGGAACTCAACTTTGACATAAGGCAAGAAATTAGTATTATGTCTGTGAACTATAAGCTGGTCTTGGCCAAGGTAAGGTTTAATAAATTTCTCAGTGATATGTTTCTGTATATATCTCTATGGTAGAACTTTCTTTTTAAACGACCTGTGTCAAGGGACCTCTAAATGAGGTACCACACGCCCCACATTTACATTTAAAAATTTCCCGCAAACAACCTCCCTACTCCTCAAAATTACACCTTCCAGATTTTAATTTTTTTATCAGTTGCCCAGGTGGTTGCCTTGTACGTCCCGTACATCTTGCAAAGATACTGTTATTGTCCTTCATATGTTGACGATTCACAACTTGTGTCATCTTATCCATCTGCAAATTTTTCAGCAGCAATTAAGCAAGTCAACACTCATTCGGAGGCTGTTAAACGATGGTCAGGGGATAACGGTATGTTACTCAACGCTGAAAAAATGCTCTAATTTAAAAGTTTGTCTTCCTGTAGGGACGAAGAAACCATAGATAGAAATTATCCAGTGTTACTTGGCAGCAAGCTTCTTACTATGAGTGAGTGTTAAAAAAAATTAGGAGTTAACTTAGAACCTAAAATTAATTTTGTATATCGAGTGGGGCACATCTGTGGAGGTGTTATTACCAATTTGTCATCTATATACAGGTTGAAAACAGTCTTACTTTAAGCTGCTAAATTGAGGATAATCCGATCTGAGATTATACGATTAATCCATTACGCTCTACTAATAGTTGGTAATATTATGAATCTGGAAAATACAAATAATTTTACGAGGCTCCAGAACAGTGCCCTAAACTTCCTTTACAACCTAAAGAAATTGACTACATTAGCGAATATCCACAAAAGTTCTGTCCATTAAGGAGTGTGTTTCGATTGTTCATAATATACTCTTAACACATAAAAACATAATTAAAACCTAATTCATATAAATAAAGTGCGTAAGCGCAGTACACGACAAGATAGCTTGCCACTAGTATGGCGTGAGTTCAGATAGAAAGCTGTTCTCTATGTTGCACCCCATGGATACAATCCCTTACCGTACAAAATATTAAAAAAATAAAAATAAAATAAAATATTTTTTTATTCCATGACCTGTATTAATCTAAAAGGTTTAATAATACATGATGTCTCATAAGTTATATGTAATTTTAAATATATACTTATCTTAGCAAGTTGACGCAAGTTGTATTTACAGCAGAATTTACACTTTGAAGAGCCTTAGAAATAATAATAATAATTATTATTATTTTCATAACTACTAAGTATCGAAATATTAACTCAACCAGGGGGTAACATAAAATCACCCGAAACAGCGACTTCTGTGTTGCCTAATCAGACCGAGTTTGAGCGTCTAATTCTGTGATGGAAACATTCCAAGAACTCAACATAAGAACTAAAAAGTAAGTAACAAAAGTAAGACAAGCCGGTCAAAATTTCGGAAAGTGATTATTTGATCTATCGTATGATTTTTAGTGAGAGAAGACTATCCATAAAAGTTCATTCAACACTAACATATAATCGTTTTACTGTGTACCTTGAATTCATCGAGACAATTAAGGAGGTTCAATCGGTTTTATGTTGGTTAATGTTTTCTTAAAAAGTCAAGGACCTTTAAAATAATTTTAGGAAACAGAAACACAGAAAAATAATTTTACTATGACATGAAGAATTGTAGACATTTAAAGTAAGAAGTTTGAGCAGTATTGTGTTGTATTAATAAAAATGGCTGAAGATTAAAATGTTAACTTTAACAGTATGTAGGAGTTTTAGCTTGAGGGAAGGACATGTTTTTGAATGATTTGTGATATAAGAAAATGAATTTTTTTTACAATATATTACTGAAAGAAGTTTCTTTACAAATAAAAAATGTAATTCTCTCCAGTTACACTTCATATACATGCTGAAGAAAATCCATATCTCTATCCTTAACAGTTTTTTTTTGGAGTCTGATTGCAAGATGTTCTTAAATATATTGCCTAGAATGTCTACACTGACCTCATGAATTGGTACATGAGTTTATATTTTTGCTGCCTTTTAAAAATGTATCTTTAAGAATTAACTAATGATTTTAAAAATTACAAAACACAACCCAATCGGATACCGACAACACCACCTTAAAGAGTTCCGAGACACGGTATGTATGCCTCATGAGCATGAATGAGCGAAATTCCTACTCCCGCGATGCCTGCACTGTTATTACGTGTATAATTATACAATGTATTATTTGCACCTTTGTAAATTTTAAATATTCTTCAGCGGTTCAGTGTCAAAGTTATATTCGACATTTTTATTTGAATTTAATGAGAAAACTTCTTTTTGTTGTTGTACTGTTATACTGACTTGTAAATTTTATGATTTTTCTTATAAGTATAAAACATAATTTTTTTACTCAAAACACAGTGTATTAATTTGTTGCTTATCATACAGCTTAAGTTTACGACGTGTAAAAACTAAGTACAACCTCAAAAAAATTAATTTAAAAAATAAAAGTAGTTGCGAGAGTTATTTGTACACGAAGAACGCAAACAGAGTAAAATTAACAGATTGACCGAAATAATGACTCACTCACAAGTTTTTAAAGTGATTTTTATCAATGTTTTTCTGGTGCATTTTATCTAAACCTCTGAATTAATTTTGCTTATTATTATTTATGTGAACAATAAATATAATCATATCCTGTTTATATTTCAATGAACAATAATAGTGTTACCGCTCGGAAAAACTGATATATTTTCATAAAAAATATTTCTGTATTTCGGAATTAACTACCTTTGTACATTAACTTGAACACTATGTTGTCTTTAAAATTTAAAAAAAACACGCCATTTATAAAAATACCATAACGAATATAAGTTCCGTTGAGTCCTCAGTTGTTCTATTGAGGTTTAAATACATATCTTAAATATATCTTAAAATAATAAAATATTTTGTGTACAGTTAATTTTATTCCTCAATTCATATTTACTATACATCTAAGGTATGTCTCATTTTTTGTATATATTTTTTTAATTTTCTGTGATTAACATCCACAGAAATAAGGCATTTACAGATGAAAAAGTATCCTGTATCTAATTACAGAACCCTTTATTAGCGCAGATGGGAGTATAAAAACTATCAGGCATTAACGGCCATTACGCCACAAATCGGTTGAGGAGAGGGAAATTAGCGATAGCGGGCGGTGTAAGGGGAAGAAAAAACAATCAATACGGGAGGGTGAGGGTAGAGATGAAAATATTAAGGGCTTAAATGCGAATAAGAAGAAGTGAACCGCGCTCGGTGTGCAAGTGGCAAATAACGGTTGGTTTTAATTCGGTTTTGAACGTGAGGAAGACAAGCTCCATGCCGCTGGGGGAAGGCAAGATTGTGTTCCCGGGGGGAAATCGAGAAATATAAAGACATATCTTCTGTCACGACCAGACAGTTCTTAAAAATGGAAGTTTTTTATGCAGACCAGAGTTAATAGATTTTAATTGCAAAGGGCTCAGTTATATTGTGTCCCGGATTTTGACATCAGTGTCCCCGGTCTCCTCGGTCCGTTGGTCGACAGTCGGCACAGAAAAGACTTGCTCCCCCTTCCCCTCCTTCTTGCGCACAGATAACAACAAATCTCGCCGTCTTATCTTTATATTGTGGGGACAGACTGTAATAGGATTCATATCGAACCAGTTCCCGATGCTTTAGCTTTTTACCAGCATTTCAGTGACGACGTTTAATTTATCTTAACATTCTTTTAAAAACGGAAATATGAGCGTATTTATAATCTTTTGAATCCAACTACTATTTAATGGTAATTATTTTTGTGAGTAAATGCAATGCTGCCTTTAAGTAACTAAGACCATTGCCTGGTATTTTTCTTTTCGCTGTAGATTACTTTACGTTCACAATTGTTGGATAGTTCCGCGTATCTGACTGAATACATAGATTATTTAGAGGGTGACGTGGATTCTAAACACTTCATATAAATCATGTGTCTAATAAAGCTTAAAGTCGTGATTTAGGTAGAGCTACACGGGATCTTCTTTAGACATCTTCTTTATTGTATGCACTTACTTCAAACTTACCTCGGGGGGAAGGTAGTGTTTGTTAACATGGCCTGAGCTTAGTAAACAATCATTAAGATTTTTAATATTTTCCTCATATTAGGGTAAAATAAAGTGAAAAATCATTAAAATGAACTCTTTATTAGTTCATAATCGGCGATGGATAATCTGAAATAATAAAAAAATTACGGACATTTGTCATCGTTACGTGTTAAAACACAATGTATAAGCTCTATTCCTCAGGAGTACACAATAAACAAATCACACACACATGCAAACACACACACACCGAAGAGAAAGACAGATACTACACCGTTGAATGTTGTAAATATAAACAAATAAATTACAGCCAGCACAGTCAGATTAAGCACTAAACAGAATTGATAACACAATGTGAACTCTTGAAACATATAATACACGCACAACAGTAGGCAAGCTGGATTCTGTCTCGAGTCAAGACTAGAGGAAATTATAAAAACCAGATAAGAAATATTCACGTTGTTATGAAGCCTAACGTTGTGAATACTGCACCAATCTAAACTACAAATCCTTTGTCCAAACTGTTAAATTTTAACGAAAACTATTAAAGTTTTAAAAATCGCGTCAAAATTTTTACAATACTGCTCAAATTTAAGTCTTTCGTTAGTTACCTTCAAATTATTATAAAACAGCTGCCTCTTTGTAGCAATCTTGTATTTCATCTTACAGAATAATTGAATCTAGTTTTAGCGGTGTGGCTGGTACTTTCTAACGTTTTGTGAAATAACAGGATTTTTACTCAGAATCATTAAAGTTTAATAATATATAGTTTAGCTTCTGTATTTTGCAAAAATCTTTCCATACGAGGGTAATGGCTAAGATTCTGAAGCCGCCACTGGGCCTGATAGCCACCAACCCTTCTTCCTCACAACGAGGCTGCAGAATATACCCTACTTACTTATAAAAAGACGATAAAAATCATCACAATAATTCATTTGAATTGCTCACTTGTTTTCAAACTGCAATAGTTTTCTTGCTGCTCAGAGTGATACCGGATAGTATCTTGTATGCATTTGTTTGTAATGGTGAATTAATACTAGTATCCTTGCTGCCCAAAGTTATGTCACACAGGTTTTTGCGAACTTAAGTTTGAAAATTCAATTCATACTATGTTTGTACTATGTCTTTTATGTACATTGGTTTGGTTTTAATGTGTACATCAAATTCACGAATTTCATGAAATGTATTATGTACATTTTTTTGAAAAAACGAATACATGCCATTATCTTTCCTGCCCAACGAGTTACCAAACATAATATTGTATATGTTTGTCTATAACGGCAGACAAATAATATTTTAGATGCGCCTAAAGTGGTGCCGAAAAATCCCTTCATCATTGTACTGGTATCTATTTAACTTATACAATTTTTTTTGTTAGCTGAAGTAATGCCAAACACAATATTGGGTACATTTGTTTGTGATAAGACATTCATACCAGTTTCTTTGTTTTCTGAAATAATTCCAAACATAATAATCCTGAGTACATTTGTTTGTAACGGCAGACAAATAGTAGTTTGGTTGCGGAACAGTACACGTATTCGTTTATTTGTAACAATAAATTCATAGCAGTTCCCTTATTGCTCAAAGTGATGTTACACAGAATCTGTTTTTTACCATATTTGTTCATGACAATATATATGCACAATTTTGCTTACTGTACAAAGTGACCCAAAACAGTAAGTATCTTAAAAGAAAAACCTATTGTTTAACTTCGAATTTTACGCATAATGACCTCATATGTGGTAATACATTATTAAAATTCATGTTAAATTTAAACAAATTAACATTTTCCGAATAAATTTTGACATTAATTCTATAATTTCAAGGTTTTTATAATTTCGTGTAAATCTTATGAAGAGAAAGTGAACAAATATATGAAAACCATGATTTTTGTAACTCAACCATTTATGCAAACTAATGTTGTTAATTTATAAAATCTTTTTCTTAAACAATTAGTTATTGAACGAAATTGCGATCAGAGATAAAGATGATACAGTATCATTGATTTAAATTCTTGTAATACATACAAGATACAAAACCACTGTACTCTCTCAATGGTTGAAAGTGTGACTTTGATACTTTGTTTACCACACTCAACAAATAGCTGACACAATAACACGCTAATGTTTGTAAATAATTATATTGTAATTTAAATGAACTCTATAAAAACGAAGCTAGAGGGACGGGTTGACACAGTGAAAACAGCTATATAGTATAGTATTAATTTTATCTGGTTTGATATGATATAAGAGTACGAGTCCATTGTTACAGATAATGTAAACAAAATCTTTCAGTATGTATTCAGGCAGCAAGGAAACTAGTATGCGTCTCTTGTAAAAAATACACGCAATATATATTTCGGCACAAGGTTAGGCGCTAGCCTAATGTGATTTCAAATTCAGTTTATTTGAATCTAGGCTTCTAAATGCTTGCTTAGAAAGGATTTAATAACTTTTCGCAGAGTTGTACTACATCAAAATTAGGAGTCAACTAATGCCCGCTACTGCGTTTCTTATTGCAAGAACTAATGCAAGATTAATGGTAATATCAATATATTAAAGTATTACAAGAAGTTAGCTTTAGTTTTATCACGTCTTCACCTTCGAATCAGGTGCAGCACCTGAGCATATTTATAAGCGTGCAAAGGTGTCCTTGTACTCGTCGTTCCTTAATTAGGAGGCGTCAACGATCAATTGATGCAATCGGTGTTCGTTTGATATTTCGTTTTCAAAACTTAACAAAACACACCTCTTTCCAATAATTTTTTTAATATAAGAGAAATATAACAATTCGGGGTATATTGTAATCTGACCCAACGAAAAAGGTCTGAAAATATGGATATGCAGTTTTTACAGGGTATATGAAATATTATGTTTTATTCATAAAAATAAATAAATAAATTTAAGTAAATTTTTGTAAGGAAACATGCTATTAAATAAAATATTATTTCCTTATAATATTACATACATACTGCAAACCCCCAATTTTATGGGCTGAAAACAAAATTGTTCAAAATTCCTAGTTTAAATACCCATAGATTCACTGGAGTCATTAGGAAAGTAATCTTAAAATAAAATGACTCTGAAAAAAGATTTAACCTAATCAAAAAATGATTTTTCCACCTTCAGTAATCCAAGTTGGCAAGGTTTACAGAAAATGTCATATAACTAAATATATCGAGGGTACTTTAGAAAAGGAACGTAAGACAAATAAAATTAATAGTTACAATAGGAAGTTTACAAATGGTGTGGAGCCCTATTACAAAAGATCCAATATTGGCATTTGATTGTTATTTATAAGTTATAAAATTAATAACATTTTCTATTAATAATATGTCCCTTATAGGTGATTACAATTCATTGTTTTTGTTCATTTTCGACTGCAGCAATTTGCAAGTAAACTCTGACTTCTCATGAAAAAGTCTCTCCTTATGAAAAGTGAGAAATTTAAATTATACTATTTTATTTACACTACATAGAGACGCAAATGTAAATCTGTTAATATTATTACACATAACAGTTCTGTTATTGCTCTATGTAATTGTTATATGACTTAAAATTCATTTCTGATGCCCCGGAATGCAAATTACAATACACAGGCTAATTTGGCTTGCCGTAGACAAGGTATGGTCTAGCCTATATACTATTGTAGTAATTTGAGAATGAATAACGACTACTCTTAAATAATGTGTATTGTAATCATCCTTATAATTTTATATAAGGATTATTCTCAATATCAACCCAAATTCGATTTGCTCTCCTAAAATTAACTAAATTAAAATATTTATGGATTGAAAATAACAAGAGCAATATTAAAACATTATTTTCTAAATAAAAACGTACTTAATTATAATTTAATATACTGGTTTTGAAATTCAGGTTAAATTTCACTTCTGAATGGTATATTACACTAATTACCTTTTAAATATGTAAAATTATAACACGTTTATGGAAACAATTGAAGAAATCCGATTAAACTTGTTCTACATTCAGTCTGTACTTTATAACTTAACCAAAACATATATTTCAATAAATCTATCGATGTAACTATCACAAACTTTCTTCCATTTGTTGTAAAACTCCACAAAACACCCATAGAAATGTTTGGACCGCGTTCTCTTCTCTCAATTGAGAAAGAGATTTCTCGCCTTAACGCTTATTAAAAACACGTTAACTTATCCAAAAACCAAAGACTTTCCAGAGCCCCACGCTTGCGTTGAAAAGCATCTCATCAGATTCACTGCAGTTGCATTGAGATTATACTGGTTTGCCAGTAACTGTTGTCACACCAGCCACCGAAGGGTATTGAAAATGTTATAAAATGTTCCAACAATTTTATCTCGCAAGGGCTACGTCGAATTAGGAATTCACTGGCTTCACCAGCAAACTATATGGTGCAAGTATTTTATACCGGCTCTGTAACCGTATTTGACCGACTCATTGTATAGGATTGTAAAAGTTATCTTATACAAATGAAATCTATACACCGCCGATATTCAAACTTTTACTTAAGCTAAAATTAATATAATAAACGTTTATAGTATAATTCTAAAATGCATTTTTTATAATATGTAGCCTACATTTAATCGCAAAATAATCGCACATTTAATGGATGATTTAAATAAATGATCTTACTTTAAATCTGTTACTTTTTAAACGTTAATTGGTCTGGATGCTAGCAAGTATTTTACAGCCCAGAATGATATATTTCATTACAATAAAAAATAAAGTCAAATTTTCACAGGATTTTCATTACAGACTAAGAATTAGACATTGATACTTCAAATAATTTATATCACAAAAATGTATATTATAATTATATCGTATTACTATTGAAAATAAAATTTCTTATGATTTTGTGCTAGGTTCAATATTGTTTTTAAAATCTAAATTTCTCAAGTAACATTTTATTTTATTACTGTAATTAGTTTTCATTATTCTTATTCATTACCTTGAATTCTTGAATTGGCTATTTTGATTTAATAACCGAGTTAAACCTCTGTAACAATAAGAAGTATTTTTATTTACAAAATTATACTTTTCCAAATTATGATTATTACTCAGGCTGTAATTAAATTTTACCTAAATTTTTATATAAAAAATTCTTAATAATTTGGTAACGATTGCATGAAGTATATTTTCAATACAGAGAAAACGAAAACTAAAAAATGGTTTTTATAAATGTAACATTTTATTTAAGTTTCTAAAAACCCCATTACCTATTTTTACTATCTTACTATTTAATATGAGTCTATACTAACATATTTTCTTTTAATTGGAGTACATTTTAAGGCAACCAAAATTTTCATGTAAGCTCAAATAAACAATTTCCAAACCCAAAAGGTTATGAAAAGGTCGTTTAAAATAGTAGTTATTGAAACAGTCGGTATAAATTAGAATTTGAATTAGTTGGTAGATTAGAAGCTGGCAGATTGTATAGTGATGTGCAATATCTAATTAATATACTCTTTTCCGAAATACCATTCTATTCGGAGTGTTCCCACTACGTATATGGCTTCCTCATTCTCCGTTGCTACCATATTGGCTTTTTCATTTTTCATACACAAGGTAAAACAACTAAAAACCCGTTAAAACATCAGAGCACAAAACAAAAAGCAATAGTTTCAATAAAATGGGGCGGTGTTTTATTATTATATAAAATATAATATTTAATGGGAATTAAATACTTGGTTAGTAAACCATAACGTTTTTATTAATTATCTAAACTGCATATCTTTATGTTGTAATGTCTGTAATTTACAATGTAGATGTGTGTTTAACTTGGCCTAGATAATTTCTCTGTGCTGATACAATGTTGTATCATATTTTACGTTTTACAGCTCAGTTCAACGACTCTTTCTTTACGCGCAAATGCCATTAGATCGGTTGCTTTAATATTTTCAGGGTAACTTAATGATAATAAAATTGATTCGTTACTATTTTGGTAGTTTTACTACAAGTTCCACGGAAAGCATATACGGACCTTGAAGTCCCTCTAAATCGCTTGTAGCGGAAAATCCCTCCCGCATACACAAGTAAACCAACAAATCTAGTTGTTATTAGAGTATCACTTCAAATGACAAAATTGTTTTAAAGTAACAGTTCATTTCAAGTGGGGATCAATAAAGAGACTAAAAAAATGTACGTTTTACTCTGAAATGATGTTCGTTTTTCTAAGAAGAGATTCAAAACGTAAGTGGAGGGTAGAATAGGATAATTACTGTATTATAAGTATTTGTATGCAATAGGATACTGAGCGGGATATTGTTTAATTCAATAGAAATAAATTTTTAAACTTTGCATTAAATGTACAAAGATTCCTGTTTACATCACAGCTTAATATTCATTTTAATTTGAAGTATATATATATATATATATATATATATATATATATATATATTAATTTATTAGAATATCCAATTAGAATATTTTTATATCATAGAAAATTGTTGTAAGATTTTATTTTACTACATATCGTAATCTGACCAACACAGCCTTAATCTAACACTCCAGTTGCTAATAACTGCACCTGATCAGCTTAAATTATAGTATTTACTTGTTTGACTTCGACACTTGACGAATAATAAGGGTACAGTTTGTTTCTCATAGCTTTAAAAGTGTTACTAACGAAGATGATTTACTTTGCGAAATGTGAATAAACTTTGTACATTTTTAATCAGATTTTTGTAGACGGAAGGAAGTTCTTGAAAGCTGTGACTACAATTAATTTTAAAAACTCGGCGACAGAGACAAATTTATTCTGCCGTTTTTTTATAAAGAATATGGACAGTTATTATTGTTAATAAATCTAAAATTTTACTACCGTCGATACTATCCATATTAAACTCTTTCTGTATGAGGACTATGATTTTTAAAGCCAAACATAATTTAATGGTAACTTTTACTGGTACTGGTTGCAAAAATTAAATGAATGATTTAATTCACAGTTATTTTTTTAGTCTATGGACGAATTATTTCTTCAATTGGAGCTTATTTAGTAGATTTAAAGCGATGACGTTGATTTACAGTGAGTGGAGAAATGACAGATAAACATCTAGTGTGGGTACTCTGTGCTCTTGTTAACAGACACCCGTTTCTGTGTGGGTTAGAGAAAATATTATTTATGGTTTGTAGTTCTGAACACTCACACTAAACCGGTGACTTATTTGTTAAATGTACGTTTTGTATGTGTTTATTTCATCTTTTTTAAATATTGTAGAATTCTGACAATGTTAAATCTATCGTAGCTGCTTATAAATCGTTAGTATAATTGAAAAATGTATAAAACAAACATTTCAATTATATATTTTCATTAATTTGATTAGAGGCAAAGATTACTTTTTAATTTTGCTTTATATTTATATCATATTCGTAAGTTTACTTCGGGACCTATATCACAGTTCATTTTATGCAGCATGCTCAACAATGCAGGCTATTGCAAGGTTGTTTGCTCGAGGTAGTATGATGCAAATATTCCAGAATTCGTACAACAAACCTGAATATTTCTTCTGATTACTCTTTATTCATGAATAGTAACCGGAATGGCTCTACTTCAGACTACCATGCAGACTCGTTCGAAACTTAAGTTTAAAAAACTGCGTTAAATAGAAACTTTTACTTACTATTCACTATAATATTTATATAATAATTCTCTTTAAATTAAATTCTGATATTCTTACTGTTAAATAACGCTTAAACTTGATATTTTTGTTCTTTTTCAAATTTAATTCCACTGAATGAAGTGAAAAAGAAGGCATATCAACTGAAATAATCACCATTGCACTCCTGAAAAAGTAGTAATTCAAACGACAAGATGAATAAATATGTATATATAATCCTGTTTGTAAAATATAGTAGTGATAAATTATATTCTGTCGGAGCAAAGAGATGCAGAATGCTACAACATTACCTATACAATGAATTATAATATATTGTTGGGACATAAGGGTCAACCGTGCTCTAACCGCGTGATAAAAGAACTGTATATCAGTAAGAGTTGAAGTTACGGTGTACAATAAATAATAGAGAAAGGCTAAGCTACAAAACTACAGGATGGAGAGAAGTCGGTCGGCCGCGGGCGCCCGCTCAGCCCAGCTTACGTATTGATCTCTAAGAGCAAGTGAAGAGGCAAGGGGCGGCGTCGGCGGCAGCGGGCTCGCCACGCGCCTTTATTATCGCGCGATCACAACACATGTGTGTGACATCTCTCTCCGAGACCAATTTATATTCATACACGAATTAATTGCGATATTTTCTATAGGACGAGTGAGCGCCGGATCCTGCAAAGCGGTGCTACGGAAATGACACTTAACAAATGGCCTTAGGCCGCCTAGCCGGTCGCTACGCTGCGCAGTGCCGTCCGCTCAACTGGCAAATCGTTTGGAGCAAAGAAGCGTTCGATTAACACGATGTGCATTCGGGCCAGTAAATAAATTGTTGTTTGTCCTTTTACCTTTACAATAAAACAAAATATGCTTCTGAATGATTCGATAAGCTCGTCAGTTCTGCCAACTGCAGACTCAGGGACTGTTCCACGACGTTTCTTTATCGTTCTATCTATTACTGTGTGCTACACCTCGTAGAAACGTTACGATGGTTTGTAACGTTTTATTCCATTCTCGTGTCCTAGAGATCATACAGTGACACGACACACCTGTATAAAGCATTTCATTCCAATCACGGATTTCCAAATTCTACAGGTCATAGCAATATTGTACACTATATTTCACTCCATTTATAAGTGCTGCAGATCATAAAAGCTTCGTGGCATTATAGTACAGAACGTTTCATTCCAGGCACGCGTCCAACAGATAGAATAGCGTAACAACACAACGGTACATAATATTTCACTCTACTCACGACACAACGTTACATAGTATTTCATTCAAGTCATACGTCCTGCAGATAACAAAAGCACAGAATGTTTTATCACACTGTATATCAATCCACTCAAACGTGCAGCAGATCATAAAAGCTTCACGACACAATTCTATACATCATTTCATTCCAACCATAGACACTATAACTAGTATTAAGAAGCTTTTTGTGTATTTTAGATGTTTATCGAAGACACTTCCGAAACTACAGAGGAAGTGATAGAATTTACAGATGTTATACGATGATATTAGCAATCGTCAGTATTTAGCAATTTAATGGCGTCTCGTTTAACGACAACATAAATTAGAGGTAGTATGATGAGTTGTTCAATAATTGTTGCAATATAATGTTCAAAATAAAAGGTTTTTTCTTAAGGGGAAAGGTACGTCCCTAAATAGACAATTTTAAATTAATAATTTTTCGTTACCATTAAAGTAGAAAATGTTTTGATTTTTTTTGTATAAATAGATAATTTTGTTTTCATTTATAACTTCTGATTTATATATTTTTTTCTAAACCTGAACGAAAATGGTAAGATTTGTGATATTTGATTTTAAAATTAAATTTATTTTCTAAATATAGATTAAAAATTATTATTATTGCTTATTCTAATGTCAAGCACACGTATAAACAATGATTGAGTTCGAAGTAAATTGCACCAAAATTTGAAGGAAATTCTCACGGAACAATATCTAACTAGTACAAAATACAATCACATGTGGCATGTCTTTTTGGTAACAATTTACTTTAAATACCAAATAATAAATAATAAAAAGAAGGGCAATATTCTATATTTTTAAGTAAATGCCCCTCAATTCTTATTTCAAAAGCGATAATATAATTGACCGTAACAGTTACATAAACTACATTCCATTATTACACTTTCTAATTTTTTCACAAACAGTAAACTTAATTTTAAATTAATACGTAATTTTCAATTAATAACAGGTTAAATTATATATATTAAATATTAGGCTTATATACATTGATGTCTTTATCAAGCCTAATATTGTATGCACTCTCTGTCTTTTATTCGGATCCCAGATTAAACCGCTAGAAGGTTAAACATCGTGTTATTATAAACCAACATCTAATTTGTATGGAAAACGTTTTGTTAGTTTGACATAATGGAATATCAGTAACAGATTTTGATTCAGCCATGCTTTTCCTCAGAAGGAAATTTTAGTACTTTATAATTTAAATGTTACAAAAAATCAGCACTCTCAAAATTAATTTGATCGAACTACTGCAAACATACGGTAAATTTACAGTTTAAAATCTAGTTTGTTTGGTAAATATGAAACAATTTTTGAGGGAATTAATCTATATTTTATTTATTTTTATAGACAAGAGATATTGTGAGAGAGTAAATGGATTGGGGTGCTACCAGACTATTGCTCAAAATTGAAATCAGCACAATTAATTTATTTATTAAACATATTATAAACGATCATCGGAATCTTAAGCCCTGAATAAAACGTAAACATAGATCAAAACATAAATATTAAAGAAGTTTTGAATCGCAAGAGCACTAAAATAATAGAAACGTCTTTATGGAACATAAATTACTTATAATTTCTGTAAAAAATATTGATAACTGAAAAAAGTTAAATTCTTACAAGCTGAAAGGGATTCAACATGTTGTAGGAAAGGAGAGTAAATCAAATGTACCAAGTCATTCAAAGTGTATATTAACTAAAACAAAATCAGAAGTTTGTAGTTAAATGAAATGTGGAGAAACATAATTCATATATTCAACTCATTATTAAGTTCAAATCTTAAATTCTTATCTGGATAGCTTTTATTTATTTGTATTTGCTTATATATTAATTCTAGAGATAAAATAAACACTCACTTGAAAATAAACAGTAATTGAGTTATGGTAATTAATAAAATTATTATTTTATGAAGTACAACGAACAGCGGGGAAAATGAGAGTAATAGTCCAATGGAGCAATTTTATAGATTCCTTAATACTTAGATTCTCGAAAAAATAAATAAAACTACTACCTATATAAAAAAAAATTGAAATAACTTAAATACAACAGTTCGGTAAATTTACATTGTACAATTCATACAACTAAAAGTAAAAATGAGGTTAAAAATTGAAACCCGTATTTTATTAGATGATTGAATATTATTTATGTTAGGTAATGAAATATAATTAAATAAGGTCTTTGAGATAACAAACAATTTAAACTTAACAAATTTTGTAGCCAACATAACTTTAATCTCTTTTAAGAGGATATGATTATAATATCATATCTTCTTTAAAGTACACGATTTGAGAAAAAATTGTCTTAAAAAAGATGGTTTTACGTTTAATAATAAATAGGATCATCATTATTCTTTTAAACGTGCACTAAAAGAGTAAAATTTTCTTATTTTTACTGGGCATTAACACTTACATAGTGAAATAAGATAACTTACATAAATACTAATTAAGAGGTCTACTTTCGTAAATAATATAGCCATTCTATTTATATCTAACATACAAAAATCAACATTAATTGTTGTATCATAGCACTTATAATAATTATTTGTCATGAGTTGTTTCCACCATTAATATTTTCTCAGTCACACTATATATAGTTTTAAATTTATTAGTCGTTATACTCGAATAGAAATCAATACTTTTATTATTAAAAGAGGGGCCAACCCCCATTTAAGCTTTATTTTACACATTCTCATGGACCACACTGGCCTGTGCTGGGATCTTAGGAGACAGTACAGTATGGTCAGTATAGTACTGATCAAAAGTGCTACGGTATCAGACAAACTAACTCTTGGTAACTCATATCCGAAGTCCTGCGTCTAAGACCGTATGACCATCAGCTCTTTAAAAGGAGATTTAAATAAGCAATATTGTTAAGTTAATATTGTCATTGCTCATACAATATATATATATATATATATTATATATAGCTTAAGAGCTAGACACAATAAAATATTATTCTAGCAGCCACTTATTTAAAAACTTTTATAATCTTATTCTTATATGTAACTGTACAATTAGTGTAGCAGGCAAGAATATATGCCTCCAGAAGTGTATTTATTGTATAGTGATAAGCTACACATAAAACTGCTTCCGACAGTTTGGTTATATTGTATGTACGTACGTATTACTGGAGTATTTTATTTTACCTGGTAAAGAAGACATTATTCACTTTTATTTTTTGGGAGAACAAAAGTGTAACTTATTTCAATCACCCTGCATTGGCTTAGAGTGTAATTTACAATACATTATGTAGACTCTAGACAGTAATCGGTGTAGGCAATAATATTCCTTCACGAAAAACTATTGTTAACTAGTTCGTAGTATATTATTAATATAGTATAGTATATTCAGTATATTTACGTAATTTGAATTATGTGTAAATTAAAATATTCTGTAATTAAAATGATAATGTGTTACTTGTTAAGATGAAAAAAGAAATATAATTTTTATTCCTTGCAAATAGAGGAACTGGGCAGATCGATTAATGAACAACGTACTCGCACATAAAACAGTGAAGTTGAAACGGAGAGTGATGAAAATAACGGATGTGAATTTAAATATTGAAACTAAAACAATAAATGCTGAACATTAGCCGATCCATTTAGTGTGTCGGTAGTGGTTCCGATACACGTTTAAACGTTAAACGGCTATTACACGCTCACTGATTGCTGTTAGAGCACGCTAGATATTGTTATACATATACTGTTGACTCATACATATTTTATTGTGATACAAAAGCTTTTTACAACGTAAGTAAGTTATTTTATACAACTCAATAAAACTTATAAATAAGTTGGTCTAATTTACTTTCACGCTAATTGAATGATTAAACAGTGCATATAAACAGTTTAAGAACTGAAACAAATATTTTTTCAGCTACAGCTTTAATGGAAATTGCTCGATTGAAATAAAATTCCAAACGCAAGTCCTTTTATTATCATTTTGAAGTAGAATACATAACGTCCAAGATTGGTTAGTTACTGTCTTAGTGGAATTGAGCTTGCTTACCGGCTAGTAAATCTTCAACTGTATAAATTTGAAAAAAATCATTAAGTAACCGCTTATACCATTTAATTATAATTGGTTCAAACATAAATAGTTCTAATTTATTATAAAAAGAAAGCCTATTATGTGTCTGTATATGGACATTTTGGAGGTCTGGGCTAGGAGTAATAATATTATAATGAACATTGTATTTGTAAACAACTGATTTTATTAAATAGAGTAATGACTTATATTAATTGTTTACTTTTGTTTTTGAGTGAATAAATACAATCCCAATTGGTTCATGCCACTGATTACTTTAATTGCTATCTATTAAAATGATAGGAATGTAAGTAAGCGGTCCCCTTACGATGTAAAGCCTTTATGTATGTATTTATCAGGAAATTTTGCTTCAAAATGTCATATCTACAATCTTGACTGCAGATGTTCTTGCTCTAAGTTTTCTTGCTAACCAAGGTTTAAAAATGCATATTTATAGCCGAAATAGTTAGTGAAAACTGTAGGGATTCGAATATATTTTTTAAGCTAAGTCTCGGTAACTTTAACAGTAGTGTGAAGGCTAGTGTAATTTTTACACGTGTCCACAACACTGATTCAAACTTTAATTTCAAATACCTGAAAAAACCACGCTTCAATTTAAAACAATTTTTTAGTGAGATATATGGATTGAAAACTGAAAATAAAATTCAGTTTCCACATACGTTTTCATTATGCTTCTAATGTATACATGGAACTTTTTGAAATCTACGGAAATTTTTATAACCGTCTCAGGTATGTTCACATATTTACATCTAAGATGTTTTAGAAAAATTGGCTTAACAATTCCATATCTACATTCTTGACTGCTAAATCTACAGTCTTAAATAAAAAAACTAAACCCTCGTTACCTCAAGAATAATGGACCATGAAAGCTCGAAATCTCCATTACCTTAAAGACTGCTCTTTATTATTCTTGTGTGAAATCTTTGGTACACGTTGTCATGTCGCAAAATGTATCATTGGAGTAATACGAGTACTACTAATTAAGATAAAGGTAGCACACGCAAAGATTCAGTAGTAAGAGTCAACCCCCGCAGCATTACATTTCATTGACAAAAAATCCAATATGACCTAAATTGCTTCCCCTTTTTAAATGTGACTTCTTAATACCTTTTAATGTCTGCATAAATCTACATAATAATTAATATTCACATATTAAAAATAAAATATTGTTGGAGACACGATTTTCTTGTTTAGTTATGCTGTTTTCACAAAACGAAACCATAAACATTTCTGTACACGATTGGAGTATTGTATGTTTAAAATCACTACAGGTAGGATTTTAACGAGTTTTAGAATTCTAGTAAGCATTGCTTTCTTAAACCCTATCTTGGATGTTCTCGGTAATTAACAAGTTTCAGGTGGATAATAGGGTTCAGAGCAATTAGAAATTATAAAATTCTGTTATTTAATTGCAAATAGTTTTATTGATTAGTCTATTCTATTTTCTGCATAAAATTTGGGTCAATCCATATTTCAGCTCAATTATGGTTTAACATATTGGTAATAGTAATAAACATACTAAACAATAACATGCAAAATAATATATATATATTATTTTATATATAATATATATTATTTATATATATTATATATATATACTGTATATATATATATAATACTGCATATATAAAAGATGAATGAACAATACAAAAACGTTCGATTTTAAATCCTATCAAACACTCAATGTCATCTGAGTCTAAAAATTGGCTCAATTTAAATTTAAACTAGTTTTAAAGTTTTTAACAAATTTGAAGCCAGATGCGCCTGGTCGGGAATGCAGGTATTCAAAACGTTTATCCACGGTGAAGGGGAGTGGGGCGGTTGAGGGGAGGCAGGGAGGTAATGGAGCGTACACTAATAGAGCCTAATTAATTGTAACAGTCAGATACAGGCCTGCGGGTTGCAAGAATCCCCCTCTCTATTCATTAACGAACAAACGGCAAAACATCACTCTATGTCACTGGCAACATGTGCCCATCACAACTTATATTGTTAATGTTATTTGCTACCTCGGGCTCACTGCCCTGCGACCTTCTCTTCAACACAGAGTTAAATGCGTTATCAGTACCAGAGTATCATCGTCATCCGTCATCACCAAAATACGCAGTCGGATTAACTGTTAAAAGGACTTTTCCCTCAATATACAGAATTTATTACGTTATCAATGCCAGATTATCATCGTTATTCGTGATTACCAAATAGACATAAAAGCGTGTAATCAGAGTCCTAGTTGAGACATTCCCGTAAAAGGAAAGAATTATAATTTCGTCATCAGTACCCACTATCATTCATCATTGGAGGAGACCTTACTTTCTACAAGTCCACAACTTCTTTGCGAACATAACAGCTTTTGTCAAATTGAAATCAGAGTCAAAAACCTGAAGCAGGCAATGTCCATTTGTGTTATAACAATTAGGAACAATTTGGTTTGAATGAATAAAATATCTCTATTATACTCTATTAAGTGAGGAAATAAATGTACTCTATTAATGTGGTAGTGAGGAAATAAGGAAGGAAGAGCAATGATGAAAGGCCAATATGGATTCTATAATCTACTGCTGTTTCAATAACCCCATTACATGTACAACGCAACAAATCTATTCAATGTGTAACCCAGTAGAATATCCTCAATTTAAAACTATTAGTCAAATTCTAGGCATTATCAAGATCATAAATAGAAATATCTTTTTAAATCCCAATTTTCGGTGTTAGATCGAATACTGCAAATTGGGATTTTTACAGTACAGACTATTCGGAAACACAATGAAAACAAATAAAGTTCTATATAATTACCACATAAAAGTCTTACGGTTTGCTTCAATATTCTCTAAAAACTTGTTGTCATTTCATATTTGTAGCACATTTGATATCCAGATACAACGATACAATTAATTAAGTACTACATATTTAACAATTAAAGTAGTTTATGAAATAACATAGTTTAAATAGTACATTCTCATGTTTTTAATATATTTAATCGGCTGAAATTTTAAAATGATTTAATTTATTTACATTATTCACACATTACATTCACGGGATTTATTAACCGAGTCCGCATAAAAATATCCGAGTTAACCGGGAATCCCGTGTACACTTATATATTATATAAAGAATAACTTCTATATAAAATATCACTCCAGTTTGTAAAGGGCCAAATGAAAGAAGTTAAGATTTACTATTTTACACATTTCCTCACATATTTTGGCAATTAATTAAATTAATTACATTTAACTTTTGACAGTTACAGAAAAGTTTCTTATAGAAGCCAAAACATCTAACGTGGAGTTACTCAATTTTAAAGTTATTTTTTTCCGATTAAGGAACTTTAAAAATAGATTGTCCAGTAAAACAAGATGTCGGAATCTTATTTGTTTTTAACACTATAAAGGTCATGGTAATCATGTAAAACCAAATATTTTGATATGAAACTAGAAAATTGTGCATTCATAAAATAAATATACTCATCGGCATAAAAATAACCAAGAAAAACATTTAAAAAATTCACTTATAGATTTTTAAATGAATATTGAGAGTAAATCCACAATCCAAATGGTAATTTTTATAAACGTTAGAAATGTTTTCCCTCTGCAATCTAGGAGTAATTGCGATCAGTATAGAAAGCTGAGAGTGAATGTAATAAATATACGGAATGTTTTTCTTGCACATTCTGAGTGTGGTATGCAATCCAGTCAATGGAAAGCTGAGAGTGAATTATATTTAAGCTTTTCCATATATTATGATTGTTTCTTACACAGTTTAAGTGTGCTTCAATTCGGCTGGATCTTTTTATTTCCGTTTGTAGAGAACGTTTTACAAATAACTCCAAATGAGTTATTAATCAAGTAGTTATATAATAGGGGTTACTCTATTACACTATTGTTGATTTTGGGGTTACTCTGCTGCTCCCCTCCGCCTTACCTATTTTGTAGGCAATGTTTGTATTATGCAGTGCCTACATGTATTCAGTAAAAAAGTGCTGAACAAAAGTACAGTACGGAAGGTTTTCTACATAATAGAAAGGAATATTTGGGTCTAGAGCGTATGTAGATTTATAACAGAGTTTAAAATGCCATAAAACTGACAATGTTGGTGTCTAAAACTCTCAGTCCACGTGTTTACTTACCGTTTGAATAAAATGATTCCGTTCAGTAATTGGGATCCTTGTCACAATTGTTCATCATGGATTCCTCTCAGGAATATATTGTTAAGCTCGCAATAGATGATATTACCTCATAAGCTCACCCTAACCACCCACCACCATTGACATCGTGGTTCCGTTCACATTGGGATAGTGCTATTCCAAAGTGAAACAACAAAGTATGTAGTAATGAAGAGTGTGCGTATCAGCTAAGATTTCTCAAGTAAATGTGACCTGTCTTTCTATTCTTGCAAGATATAACTATACGAGTGAATTATAAAATTTAAGTATTGCCTTTTGCACACAATACAAATACCCATATCATTGTACCAAACAAAATATTTCAATGTGAATAGAACTTCTTACCCTGTCATACTATCGCTTAACATTCCTAATTGTGAAATTGATTCTTCAAAGCACTTATGATTGTTATCGCCCTCAGCCATTCACAACAGGCAAACGTACTATAAGTAAAATGTATATTGAACATTTTTATGATGCTTTAAGGGATTGTTATGCTAAATCTTAACGAACCACTTAACATACTTTACAAAGAAATTTTAGTATTTCTCTACAACTGTTGATTTTCCCTTCAATTGCAGACCTACAAGAAATGTATAAGGGTTCAATTAAAGCCTTGTGCCATGGTCAAAAATATTTTTATTACATTTTATATTTAGAAATTTGGATTTGTTATTTTAAGTAGATGTATTCAAAATTAATTTTAAGTTCAAAAAATAATCTTTAGGGTTCTCAGTATTTATGTATTGAGGTAACCTTATGTATTATAGTGTCAATTTCAAATGTGATATTAATTTTGATTCTCAAGACAACCTTTTTTATATGATGTACCTGAAATCAGTCACATCAAGCTAACATCACTATTCACTTATTTACATACAATTACTAGACAAAACACATTAACAAGTAAAATTTAGTTTAATTGGGAGAGCTGATGGTCACTCGGTCTAAGGCGTCAAAATTTGGGTTCAAGCGAGAAATATCACAGGTTTATCTTTAACCGAGCACTTAGAGTAGACTACACTCGAAATCGTGCTCTTTGCCCCGTTTACTCTGCTCTATAAGATCCTTAATCTAGGGACCCATGAGAACAAGTTCAATAAGACTAAATGGAGATATCTTCTAATAGATGCTAGGACCATCGTTCTAACTAACTACAGTGATCGTAAAGTAGTTTTTGAGTTCTCTTAAAACTTTTGGTTCCTACCTGGAAGAGCAAAGTAATAATTGTATTCTACTTTCTCTCATATTTCTATAAATATAAAACCAACAGACGGTGACAAACAGTTGAAAACATGTGGAGGCATAGATGGGAATAATAAAAACAGAACAAGATTTATGACACGGGCACTAAAACCCTTATGAATTCATCCAACTCCAGAGTAGGATTACGTAGGGTAGGTATTACGTGCTCTGATTAATCCACTACATTTTAATGCGGAGAAAGAACTAGTCTCAATGACTGGTTGTCCCGGATATTTTCGTTGAATGCAAAACATTTAACATAGAAACTCAACTCAGTTTAATGGATACAAATATCCAGTCCATAATACCCACGCAGACAATCAAATAGTTTATAATTTGTTTACAGTCTATAAGAATCGATCAATTATTTTATGGATATAAATGTGATATCTGACTTTGGGGTCAAACAATGAAAAACTAAGATACATATATCATTAGATACCTAGTTCCTATTTTTCATTATGAAATGGCAAGTGTCAACAAATATAGTCACATACCACATAACTTTTCTCATACCACTTGTGTTCTTGTGATTGTTGTGACGTAAGAGTTTTCCTGCTTTCCTCTCCAAATATGAAAATACTAAGTATCCTAAAACATATTGAAGTATAAATAGTTTACGTTAGATTACCTAAAGTTATTTACAATACGCTAGTAGCATGCTGCTTATATTTTAAAATTATAATCAAGAATGGTTTTATACCGAATGGTTCAAACAAAAGCTATTTTTAAACAAAGTGTAATATTTTATTTATGTCTTGGATCTGTATCTATAGATATTGTATCTGCTTATGTGACTGGAAGGGTAAAAAGTGTTACTTGGTTAAGTACATTTTTTCTGACCAATCTGTCTTTATAGGCAAACTAGCTGTCCACCTTATTTACCACTTATATGAAGTTCAGAGTGTAAAGAGTGAAAAAAATAAAAACTGTAGTTTTAGTATAACTTTATACAAAAATATTCGAAACTGAATAATTCCAGTATTTCCTAAAATAGGCAACAACGATGTTTAGAAAAGTTATCGAAAGAAAACTTATGATTTACGACAGGGGCGCACCCAGAATTTTGGTTTGGGGGGGGCTTCGGCTTCCCAAGTATAAAATGTACGCCTATAGTTTTCCATTACATGACCTTCAATGACCAGTAATATATAATTAGTTGGCCTATAACATATCGAACTACAATAATGTAACATTTGGTACATCACTGTATTACATGATCATTAGATAATTGAGTAAGCTAAAACAACTGTCTGTGGCCTGTTTCATAATCAACTACAAGTTAATCTTATTAGAGAAAAATTTAAGTTAATAGGCTACTATTACATTAAACCAGCTTTTAGCTCAATTAAAACCTTATTAAAATTACAAGTTAAAGCTTTATATTGATTTTTATTATGAAATGTCATCCTGGGAATAAGTTGGACTGTCATTAATTAGTTTTAAGTTTTCAAGGAAAGAAATAATACATTTAAATTACAAATGTAAATTTAATGATTACAAAAAATGAGATGTAAGTTAAAGTTAAAATATTTACAAGACAAAATCTAGACGTCTGGTCGATTTTTTGAGAACAGAAACTACCTCTGTATTGGTCACTTCTATTTCACGGTGAATATTCAAAGCCGCCAGTCCACTCAGTCTGTTAGCACCCATGGTATTTCCTTAGATAGGTCTTGAGTCTACGTAATGTTGAGAACGACCTTTCTGCTGTACTCGTAGTTACAGGGATAGTGCACAATATTTTCAACAATATGTGGATGTTAGGAAACATGTCCTTATCACACAAGTTCAACAAATCAATTACATTTCTTGGTGTGTTGGTGTGGGTCTTAAAGCTGTTGTGCCACAACTCAAACTCGGCTTTGAGCAGGCTTTCGTTGTTCCCACCACTTTCAATTATGTCATTTTTATAAAAACAACACAGCTGCAGATAATTAAAGTTTTGAGGTTTCTTCCTTTCCACGTGATCCATCGGCTGTAGGCATCAGACACTCAAACCCCTTCAATATGTCTTTATGTTTCATGAATCGGGATTCCAAAGAACTTATCAAAGATTCAATCCAAGGGATGAAAAATAGATCGCCGGTAGTACACTTCAGGCGTATCTGCTGGTGTGTTGTTTCTCTATTTTGTTGTCTGCCAACTGTTCGGGGCATGGAGATTTTACATCCAAAGTTGTTGGCCATATGGGTAGCCTCTTCAAACAAGGAGTGAAAACTCTTCATCCGCATTTGTTCTTATGGATTTTAGGCTTTCAAGTACAGTTTCAGCATGTGTGATTGCAGAAGATAGTTCCAAATCACTTCCTTGCAGCTTTTTGCTTAGGTTTACAGTGTAACCAAGGAGCTTGTCTGATGCCAAGAGAGAAATGATGAATTCGCCTTGACGTAAAGAGCTGAGTAAAATAAGAGTTCCAGAAGAAGAGTCTCTATCACTCCAGTTTTTTATTTCCTCCAACGCTACTTCAACTGGTTGAAGAAGCTCCTTCATGACAAAGACGGCATCATGCCTTTGCACCCATCTTGTTGGACAAAGTTGTAGCAGTTTTTTCCTGTTGGTTTCAACATTTATCTCCGATGCAATACACTGTTGTAAAACGGCTTGTCTTTTAGGAGTGTTGAAAAAATTATACACCCTCTCTACTATTCCGAAACAGTTTTCTGATAGGTGCAACTTCAGAAGCGTTTGATAATGCCAGATTAAGGCTATGAGAAGCGCAATGCACAAATATTGCTGTGGGGTGAGCTTCTTGGATACAGGCTTGGGTCCCATTAAACTTCCCACTCATGGCAGCCGCTCCATCGTACCCCTGGCCACGTAGGTTATTGACGTCAATGTTACTATCTTCAAGTCCTTTTATTACAGTTTTTGCCAACTCCCTACCGGTTGTGGAGGTTAGTGGCATGAACTTGAGAAATTGCTCACATATTTGGTAATTATTTGATGCATCAGAATCTACGTATCGTAGACACAACGAAAACTGTTCAATTGTTGAAAACATCGGACGTTTCATCTGCGAGAATACTAAAAAACTTAGCCTCTTTAACTTTAGTTGCTATTTTTTCAGTTATGATCTGGTTACAAGCATCAATTATTTTGGTTTTGGAAGTTCCAACTTATGTACGTAGCATTTTTTCCACATGATTCAAAGTGTTTTTTTAAATCTTGATCCCCCGCTTCAATTCTGGCTCTAAGCAGTGCTCTAAAGTTACCCTCATTCTCGGCAGGTCTACGATTTATATCAAACTCGCCATAATTCTCTTATGGCCCCTAAGAGCAATATTTTGCCTTCCACACAAAATAATAGTGTCTATTATCGGAAGGATTCTTTTCACGTTGTTTTGGGCTTGAAGGTCTTTCCCTTTATCAAGGGATTTGTCGATTGATTTGATTTCACTATCCCATTACTCTTTTAAAGTTAGCTGCGCTTACACAAGAGTCCTTGTGGTACTGTGAGGCTGCATGCTTTTTCAAATTTTTTCTAATGCTTTTTTCCAGTTAGAAAAACCTTCCTCAACAAGTTGGCCAGTATGTTGAGCGTTACTCTTGCCTACTTCTTTTTTTGGAAAAAAGCATACAATGAACACAGTATGCAGAGTCTTCAATTCCAGAATAAGACAGCCAAGTATATTTATTTAGCCATGAAAACAAAAATTTTCGTTGTTGAGTCCCGTACGTTCTGTAAGGAAAGTTAAAACTACTTTGAGGGACCCATCTGTCATTCAACACTTTTAACTTTTCACTGTCTGTCAATTTTTTTGTTTTAAACAAAGCAATGTCTAAGTTATTTTGACTTACATCGGACTGCAGAGTTCTTACGTTAGCTCCCGAGACATCCTCCAACACAAACTCAGGCTGTTCAGCACATGTAGGCAGCTCCTTACTTGCCGAAATATTTTTGTGGCATTTTCAACGGTTTTAAAATAGTTTTGTATACTAGCTTTTCTTTTATCACCCATAACTTACTAGACTACTGTCCAACCAATTTGTCAGACCTAGACCACAAACACAGCTTGAACTTGACAGCCAGACAACCCATAACACACACTATACTGCAATTCGATAAAACTACGACTGTCAACTGGACAAAAGACAAATTCACTGCCGGGGCGGGCACGGGCGCGTCTGGTGAGAGTTGTGGAAACTAGAGCTGGTCGCCCATGGCAACGGCACGTAGTCCCATCGCCATAGAGCAGGATGGAATGGAGGGAGCTAACACAGCAGCGCAGGCAGTTATACTGTGAATACATACGTCTAAATTATTTGTTTTCACAACTCTTGATTTCTATGATTTAATCTGTGTTACTTTAATAAATAGGTTTAACGTTACCATTCATTATAGTTTATAAAAGTACGATAAAAAACATATATGATGATACATAACGAATGATTAGTCACATACAGTATTTATTAGTCGGATATATCAGGTCCTTGGGGGGGGCTTAAGCCCCCAAAGCCCCCCCCCTGGGTGCGCCACTGATTTACGATATACCTTTTTGAATTAATCAATTTATTCATACTACAGTTAAGGCATTTCTTCACTAAGTAAATGAGCTGCCATAAGAAAACAACTGACAAACATTTCTAATTGGTATTTTTGCCACTAATGACCAATTATGATTTTGATATTCCATAACTAAATGTTCGTATTATGGAGACTCTAAATAGCCTTTAAGAACCCAAGTTTTCGTGAGTATATATTGTATTATTTCTGCAATATTTTAGTACACGTATATAGCTGTAATTTTTATCGAGCAGTTGCAATGTTTTGAAGGCAATCCGAAAGTAAATTAAAACATTAAGTTACCTAAAACTCTCAGACAATTTATATTTGTAACTTACGTTTGATAACACTAGAAATAATTCTGTAAATAATAATAATAAAATGCAGTTATTGTCCAAAATTATACTTAGTACAAACTATGTTCAGATCAATTTTGGTCACAAACTACTAGAACTATTAGACATATACTTAATGTTGATCTATACTAAATAATAACAGTTATAAATACTATGCGGTACAATAAAATTAAAATTAAAAAACTAAAATGAACAGAAAACCTTAAAACTAATCACAGCGCATTCCCACAAACATGTTTGTCAAATGCTTGTTAACATGTACATTAAATATTATTTTTATTTTTTCAGATATTATTTTATATGAACTATAATAAAAAAAAAAAACTTTTGTCCAAACTTTGGAGAAGAAACGTTTAACATACTTTCGGGGAGGTCGTTGTACATTTTCAGGCCGAATTGAGAGAAGCTTTTTCTTCGACTTCCAGCCTCACTTTAGGAAAAGTGGAGTGTTCTGTCTTGGCGGGTACTACTTTCAGCAACCTCTCCTCGGTACTGAAGCCTTTCGCCTATATACCGTGGTTCCCCAGTAGCAAGGACCAAGTAGATTAAACATAACGTTATTATCTTGCTCATGGCTTCCATTGGAAATAAGTTGGTGGAATTCCTATAGGGAGACACATGATCATAACGTCTCAAGCCATGGAAAAATCTGACAGAGGTGTTTTAAAATTTTTTATTCATTTTTTGTCCCCCACATAGATGCTGTGTGTGTAGATGTGTATTGATACTGCCAGTACCAACGGCATGATCTGCAGACTTCGGATTCCGGAAGTACCTCTCCAAATCTTCACAAGCCTCTCAGCATAACTAGTACTCTATGAATTGTCCAAGTAACATGATCAGACAAACTTAGACCTCTGTCTAACACGATTCAAAAAGTCAATCTTGTCAAAGACTGGCACTTTCTGCTTTGTATTCTTGATGGAAGTGACCAGGTTTTAATACAAAAGACATTTTTTATTCTTCCACATTTAATTTATTTCAAAAGCGCTTTCGCCGGTTAAGGCACCATCTGTTGGATATTGTTTACAGAAAAATAATTTTTAATAAAATAGAAAAAAACATATGATAAAATAGAATAAATTTAAAACGAATTGTAAAGACCAAAAACAAATAAATTATAAAAGAGTTATGTAGAAAAGTATGGTTTGCAGTTCATAATTTTGGAATGGATTTCTTCTTTTACTAATGGTAGACAAATGTCACTGAAGTTTACGGAAGGTTGGGAAATACAATTATCTTTTAAAATCGTCATAAATGCGCTTTCAATTTTATTTCTTTTACTCCAGGAAGATTCTTTAAAAACTACACTTGATGATTCAAAATTTATATGATGATTTCCCTTTATAGCATGTTCAACTAATTTAGATTTTTCAGTTTTCTTTTTTATAATTGTAAATATGTTCTTTAAGCCTCGTTTCCACAGGTCTTGATGTTTGGCCGATATACGTCTTTTTGCATCCACAGTCAATTTTATATATTACATCCTTGGTTTCCTGTTTGTTTTTTGGTTATAATTTTGTTAAGTAGCTTCTTAGATTATTTTGTGACTTGAAACAGTACGGATGTTAAATTTATAATTTATCTTACGAATCTTTTCTGATGTTCTGATGAATAGTTACAGTAGTGAGATAATTGTCTTTTTTATTAATGTGCTTGCAACTTTTGTTTTTGGTCTTAGCTCGTTCAATAATTTATGGAGGATAGTTGTTTTTAATCAAAAGTTCTGTAATATAATTATCTTTTAAAATTTAATCTTTGTTATCAGTTACCAAATAATTAATCTTCTGACACGTTCTCTTCCCCAACCCGTAACTTGCACAAAGGTTTTACTAAGGGTCTGCACTAATTCTTGTGGAGCAGCATGCAAGACAATGCACTTGCTCAAACTGATTCTAAAACCACTGCTCTCTGATCATTTGTGAATTTTGAGCAGATCAGAGTTGATGGTATGAATTACCTCATGCGTCAAGTTAGGTTCACACGACAAGTGCAATTAGCATCGTCAGCATACTGTTATACAGTGCAGAACTGTGCAGAACGAGAAAGATCAAATGTGTACAGGTTGAATAATATGGGTCCCAAACAACGGCCCTGTAGAACACCACGCTGTCATTAAAGCGACCCAGATTTCTTACTCCCCATTTTGTGACATACACTCGACATTTCAAGTAAGTTTGAAACCAGCCCACAGTCTTCTCATAACATTCATAAAAATCTCAACTTCGAAATCACCACCTCATGGGTAATAGAATCAATGGTGGATAGTATTTGTGACTGTAGTAAGTATTACGGGAATGTTCATTCTTTTGTATACCCTGAAAATCTTAAATCAAACTACTTAGTATACTAAAAGCCTACAACAAAGCATATACTGAGATTAAATCCCACCTTTCTCTAAAACCTAAATAAAGACAATTTTAAACAATTTCATACACACGAGATTCAAATTTTAAAAGCATGAAATGATTAATATTGATTACGTTATTGAGACGTCACATGATTCTCGTGTCATAACATTTCTTAGGCACCTATTTGAGTCATCGTAGCCCTTAACAGCTGAAATAAACAGTTTTTAACCAATTTAGAAAATATAAGGAGTCGTCAATGTAGCTTCAACAATCGTATAAAAAATGAAGCAGCATTTCTTGATTGTTCATAATTACAGGACGATTTTCTAAAATGCTTTATAGTAAATATTTAAAATAACACTATTTCCACAATTAAATTTGCCGTAAATCGTGGAATAAGTTTTAAACGTTTCTCTTCGTAATCCGTGATGGGCGCGATTTCTAGTTGTTACGGATTACAGTCATGATCTAATTTAACCCTTACATAGTTGAATTATAGGACTTGGAGATGAGTATTAATCGTATCCATAAAAATGTGATTTTTAAGGATTTCGATGATAGGACATATCAATTTCCAAAGCACTTTCTAATTAACAACCAAGGCATCCATGCAGCATTTTCAAGTTCAAAGACTTCGTGATCTTTGACATAGTTTGTTTAAAACCACAACATGTTTTAAAAGGCATAAATGCATTAATTTTTAATTCACAGGGATTTGGGATGAAAACCGAACCAAAACCCCGTTTTGTTACGGTTAATGTAGTTCTACTTCTACTGCACTTAAACTCTGATGATGGTTGCCGTGGCAAGGATTTAAAAAGTAACAGAAATGTTTCTTGGCTTCCAAGAATTTCCTACACGAAACCCTTTTTAAACAAAATATGTCATATTGTGGATGGGTGTAGGACTTAAATGGGTACATATTTAGTAAAATTATCAGTTTTAGTATATAAGCTCACATTTGCTTTTCAATTATTTGAATTGATAGACAGTATATTAGCATGACAATACGATGGACTCTGAGTGTGACTTATTAATGTATTTAATATCGCTGAATCACTTATATCTGGCTGCAGATGGCTCCCCCATCAGAATTCGTTCTGGCGAACCTTATGGGCGTGTAAGAGTACAGCCCCTCGATATCTGCATAGTTAATGTATAAATCGCGCGCCTTTGTGTGCAAGTGATGCCTAGATATGCCGGCGAAACAGGTTATTTATTAGTTCAATAAAGACAGCTTACAGTAAAAAATGAAAAAGGGATGAAAAAGTTGAATTCTCAACAATGTAATTGGTAATTGTAAAGGCAGGATTAACTAAACTAAACAAGCACACATAAAATACTGTAGATTAAGTTTAAAACCAAACAAAGATAAATGACATCATTGTATTCTGTTACAGAAATGGCATTATTCACGAATGGCAACGTACAATACACATATAAATTATAATAAAAAAAATATAATAATTTATTACAACTTATACATAATTGGTACATTATTATTTCAGAACAATGGCTATTGTATGGTAAAACGTAATTTGATTTTAACTTATTACATTATAGTGTTTTATAATATATTATAGCATTTACAAAATATATCTCATGTCACACCATATAATATTTCTACGTGTTTGTCATTCTCACCAGAATGAGCTAAATTTATGTATTGTCCACTAGCTTATTTTCTACTGCCAGCCCTAAAGTACTTACGAGGATACACTACATTTGCCAAGAGCTCACAGTCTCGACAGCATCATGGTTTCATTAAAGAACGCCAACTTTCCCTGTCCTGCTAGCTTCAAGGTATTACACTCTGGCTTCGCTAACCACTGTATCTTACAAGCCTTATATTAGGGTTTGGAATAGACCGGCTTTACTGAGATCCAAATTTTCCTATCCTTATGTCTGGATTGGGAATATAATGGCTCCACTGGCAACCCGACTGCGTTTGTTTCACATTAGGATTTTGGAATACACTGTGTTTTCCGGCAACCCTACCTCACTCATACTAGTAGCCTATTAACAGTACACCTTACTCTGTATTGCCAGCCTCGTGTTGGGTCTGTTGTACACCGGCTTCGCCAGACAAATCCTGTCTTGCCAGCCTTGAGGTGGTATCTATTGCTTAGTCACTCACTATACGTTCAACCTCACGGCCGAACGTCTCGCTTTAGGGTCTTTGGGTCTGAGTTGTTGGTGTGGGGTCATAACACAGGTTCAAATGGTTAAAATAATACAACTATCATGTAACTATCATCAAATGATAGTTACAATTTTTATCAGTACTGCTGAGTACTGAATATACTGCTCTCATATTTTGAACAGTATAAGTTTTAAATAAAAAAAGATGTTATTCATTTTAATAACAGTATTAAATGGCATTTAGTTTTTGGAATGTGCTGCACTTATGATAGGAAACCTTAAAAGAGTAGCCTGTATCCATGCTAGATAACATAAATCGGTATGTGAATAAATGATAGCGAAACACAATTGTGAAGTATTTAATGCTAAAACTGACGTTATAACAACTAACATATTTATAACTACAGTTTAATATGTATTAATTGATTGTAAAGATAATTAGAAATGTAAACTTCATCATATAATAAAGATTTTAAATTGACAAAACTTAGTGTAATCAAATAACTTGAGCAACCCTTATCGATACATAAGTTATTAGCAGTTCGTATAACTAATATTGTTAACATCATGCTATAGTGTCAATAACGCACAGGGTTTCGTGAATTACGGTGTAATTGTCGTAAACCCAACAAGACAAGTTATTGCGCATAACTAATGTAATGAAGACAGTTATGTAGGCTTCCAATATTTTATCAGCACCTGTAATATACAAAGTGTTTCTTATATTATGAAAATATATTTTTTTTAAACTAACTGTTTCCGCTCGGTTGTTTAACTGCAGAGTTATAAAAATATATGCAGTCGTTAGCTTGTGACTAGCAAGCACAGCAGTGTGCAAGTGAAATAATTAAACACTACATTAGCTATATAACATGATGTTACCAGTGTGACCAAGCACCGCTTTAATGCACAATATACACCTGCTACTACAGTGTGTGATAGTGAAAGTGCCGTCAGTAAACATTACATTAGCTATATAACATGATGTTACCAGTGTGACCAAGCACCGCTGTAATGCACAATATACACCTGCTACTACAGTGTGTGGTAGTGAAAGTGCCGTCAGTAAACACTACATTAGCTATATAACATGATGTTAACAGTGTGACCAAGCACCGCTGTAATGCACAATATACACCTGCTACTACAGTGTGTGGTAGTGAAAGTGCCGTCAGTAAACACTACATTAGCTATATAACATGATGTTAACAGTGTGACCAAGCACCGCTGTGATGCACAATATACACCTGCTACTACAGTGTGTAGTAGTGAATGTGCCGTCAGTAAACACTACATTAGCTATATAACATGATGTTAACAGTGTGACCAAGCACCGCTGTGATGCACAATATACACCTGCTACTACAGTGTGTAGTAGTGAAAGTGCCGTCAGTAAACATTACATTAGCTATATAACATGATGTTAACAGTGTGACCAAGCACCGCTGTGATGCACAATATACACCTGCTACTACAGTGTGTAGTAGTGAATGTGCCGTCAGTAAACACTACATTAGCTATATAACATGATGTTAACAGTGTGACCAAGCACCGCTGTAATGCACAATATACACCTGCTACTACAGTGTGTGGTAGTGAAAGTGCCGTCAGTAAACACTACATTAGCTATATAACATGATGTTAACAGTGTGACCAAGCACCGCTGTGATGCACAATATACACCTGCTACTACAGTGTGTGGTAGTGAAAGTGCCGTCAGTAAACACTACATTAGCTATATAACATGATGTTAACAGTGTGACCAAGCACCGCTGTGATGCACAATATACACCTGCTACTACAGTGTGTAGTAGTGAAAGTGCCGTCAGTAAACATTACATTAGCTATATAACATGATGTTAACAGTGTGACCAAGCACCGCTGTGATGCACAATATACACCTGCTACTACAGTGTGTTGTAGTGAAAGTGCCGTCAGTAAACACTACATTAGCTATATAACATGATGTTAACAGTGTGACCAAGCACCGCTGTGATGCACAATATACACCTGCTACTACAGTGTGTGGTAGTGAAAGTGCCGTCAGTAAACACTACATTAGCTATATAACATGATGTTAACAGTGTGACCAAGCACCGCTGTGATGCACAATATACACCTGCTACGACAGTGTGTTGTAGTGAAAGTGCCGTCAGTAAACACTACATTAGCTATATAACATGATGTTAACAGTGTGACCAAGCACCGCTGTGATGCACAATATACACCTGCTACTAAAGTGTGTAGTAGTGAAAGTGCCGTCAGTAAACATTACATTAGCTATATAACATGATGTTAACAGTGTGACCAAGCACCGCTGTGATGCACAATATACACCTGCTACGACAGTGTGTTGTAGTGAAAGTGCCGTCAGTAAACATTACATTAGCTATATAACATGATGTTAACAGTGTGACCAAGCACCGCTGTGATGCACAACATAATTCTGCTAATATAGTGTGCGGTAGTAGAAGGGTTAGTCAAAGTTTAAGGCAGTTGAATAGCTGTTCTTTGTGGCCGCTGTGTTAAATCAAACACGTGTTATAAGTGCTACTTAGCAAACAAGTCTGGGAGCCCATTTCAAGTTCGTAACAAAACAGTCACATAAAAAATGTAAACGAGTTAATTTACTTCTCCATTACCACTCAAAAGTAATCACTCTTTAAATACAGTGTATCTTAAAAGGTTGGAACATATAATATAAAATCCTAATATTTACTTAGAATTGCATTTGGTTTTAATATACGAGTATACGAGATCTATAGAATATAAGTTACTTACAGTTTGGCCATTTTTTAATTTTGGCGACCATCTTTAATCCGCCATCCTGAATTTAGGTCTAATATTTCCAATAAGAATAGGGTAATACAACATATTTCATATTCTGATACGATTGGTACAAACCGTCGCTCAAAATTTCAGTCAAAATATAAGTTAGTGGGGAAAATTTTAAATTTGTATTTGTTAGTTATTTTTATTATTCAGAGTTGATTAAATATATTATGTTGCGTCAAATCCTGAAACTTGCTTCATCAACTTCAATTAGTAAGAATCCAAATGAAAAAAGTAAACCTTACGATACATTGATTTGTTATGTTCACCATAATTAGTTTGTTATTGGGATTTTATGATAACATAAATTCACTTATTATATTGATATCACATACATACATTTATATACATTTTTGTATATGTTAAGAAAACCAAAATTCCAAAAAATAGTTTTTTTAGTAAAGATTTGCGATGCTTATTTGAATTATATACAACAATTAAACAAGATTATTGATAGTTTCAAACGAGTGACATGCCTCCATAACAATGTGTGATGGATCCTGAAGAAGGAACATCAAACTTTCCTTATTAAAATGTAATATATTAAAAATCGAAATAAAAAGGAGATAATTGTATAATCGTTACAACTAACATAAATTTATTTTAGTTAAAACTATTTATTAGATTAAGAAATAATTAGCAGCTTTTCATTTAAATTATTCTCTTATATTAAATATGCCACATATATCTAAACGCTGACGAGGCTTCATGATTCATAATAATTCATTTCAGGAAACTTACATATTGGGAAATTGAATTTTTTTTAAATAGTTTTAATGGATTGAGATGTAGTACAATGCTTTACCATTGACATTAGAATAATAAATAAAATAAATTTTAAATCATTTGTATATGAACTTACTCATTTTCAAAACTTAATTCAATACAGAAGATTCAAGATGCCCTCAAACCTCAAACCTGGCCAAACTGAAAGTAACTTTTATTTCATGGACATATATTAAAAATAGAGTAACTGTAAATCACTATTAAGATTTTCTTATATTCCATTCTTAAGGTTGTACTATATTTTACATTAACACACCGATTTTGAACATCATGCAGAGGTAGTGTTTTGTTATGACCTTATAAAACATTCTTATAAGTTATGAGTAGAGCACGTTCTACTAACTTTTAGGGGAAAGGTTGCCACTCCCATGTAGAAATGTGGTAACTTAACTTATTAATCAGAAACAACATGATAGTTCTTGGATGTATTTTTAATTTTCCACATCGTTTTATGCAAAAATCGAATGGAAAATAAGAGAAATCTTTTTAAGAAATCTGTATTCCTGGATAATGTCTAAAAATAAATTATGTGTGTGATCAAATAAAATGAAAAAATATTTATTTTATCGCAAAACCACACGACTAAAGTTTATGTCAAGAAAGAAGAACGGCGGAGGTAACGGAAAACACTTTCTCATCAGATAACAATTCCCTTGTTACACAATAACAACAGTCAATATACGCAATAACTATTGTTTTTATATCTATTAATTTAAGATTATAATACATAAAAATTTCAAACCATCAGTCACTCAATTCTCCACTGACAACACAATTGTGTTCTCACAAAGTAAATAAAACTTGTGCATTGTAAAATCTATGGTAGTAAACGTTAATAAACGTTTAATTGCAACAAAATGTCTGTACTGTTTCTTTATATTTTAGGAGCAATACAACCTTAAGTTTTATTACACACTGGTCCATGCAAGTATGATATATTCAACAATATAAATTAGGTAATTTTAAAATTTCTAACATAATATATTTTGCTAAAAATTTCGCCAACTCATTTAATTTTAAATAACAAAAATTGCTTGTTTTTTGAAGATTGATATTTTAAAACTTTATATAGGGCAAGTAACATAATATCCTAATTAATGTGAGAACGCTGAAATAACCTATTTACATAATATTTTTATTGTAGGAATTAGCTAGCTATTAGCTGTCAGCCTTCAACTCTTAGAATTATAGCTGCGCTCTCTGTGGAAGAGAATTAAATTTGGTGTTTATTAAAAAACACTGACATAGATGTATCTGAAGAAGTTAAGGTAACATTTTGGTAATTGCACTTTAAGGTATTTTTTTAAGATAACAAATATAGAAAACAACTTTTATTGTTGTTGTGTTTTGTTGTTACTAAGAGTTGTGGGCATTGTAAGCAGAATCCAGGGGCATTTAATAATCGAGCCTAGAGAACAACTGATAAAGAACGATATGGATTTGTCAATACGATGCGAATTTTTACACCTCCTTTGGGACAACTATATAACGAAAGTTAATGATATGTGTAATTTTTTTAAATCTCAATTTCTTAAGTCATATATTACCAACAAACATATAGTTTAAAAAAATTATATTTCATTCAAAAGAATACTTTTTAAACTCATAAAACATTAAAATATGTTACATCCAGAAGCTGCAGTTCGTTTATATACCATAAAGATACACATACTTTATTCAGGTCTTGTTGTTGTTATTTTAAAGGCATTGAGATGCAAAAAGCTTATTACGAAAAAATCCCAACATAAAACGATTGTACCAGCTTAACCAATAAACACTTTCTACTCTATTCCAGTTATATGTTGAAGACTCTACTTTTTTGTCTACTGATTTTACAGAAGTCTTTCTGATACATTCGTCTTTTGCATGAGTACGTTCTTTAAATTTAATTTAAAATTCAAAATGACGGCAACTTACTGTCGTCAAAGGGCCTTTAATTATGTTTAATTACAAACCAGAAAGTAATTTTTAAGCCAATTTCCATAATTTATTCAAAGATATTTTATTTATAACCTTGCATATCAATATTTATGTCTGTTAAATTGATTGCTAATTATATTTAATAATTCCTTTTGCTAGATTTTCTAGACGATCACTTGGCATACGGATTGAAGCCTAACTGATTTATTGTAAACATGGTTGGCATACAGTGTCTTAGGATTCCTTTTGCTAGATTTTCTAGACGATCACTTGGCATACGGATTGAAGCCTAACTGATTTATTGTAAACATGGTTGGCATACAGTGTCTTAGGATTCCTTTTGCTAGATTTTCTAGACGATCACTTGGCATACGGATTGAAGCCTAACTGATTTATTATACATGTGGTATACACACCTTGGCATAAATTGGAAGAATATGCTAGACAATCAGTTGGAATAAGTATATTTTGTATTTTCCGTAACAATATATGCATTGAGCATTCTTGCAAGAACCTGACTATTTGAAAATCCTCTTTATTGACCACCATATAGCTGTTGTTAAAGGAGATGATATATACTAATAATGTTCAAGACTATCTATCAACGGCTTATAATTAGATTCGTTTTTGGACGTAACATTCTTACTTCTAATTGAACCAACCGCTTTATAACCACTCACACAACAATAAATATTGTATCCCGAAAAACATTAGCCTGTTATCTGCTACTGTAATTAATCTATTATAACCACTCACACAACAATAAATATTGTATCCCGAAAAAAATAGCCTGTTATCTGCTACTGTAATTAATCTATTATAACCACTCACACAACAATAAATATTGTATCCCGAAAAACATTAGCCTGTTATCTGCTACTGTAATTAATCTATTATAACCACTCACACAACAATAAATATTGTATCCCGAAAAAAATTAGCCTGTTATCTGCTACTGTAATTAATCTATTATAACCACTCACACAACAATAAATATTGTATCCCGAAAAAAATTAGCCTGTTATCTGCTACTGTAATTAATCTATTATAACCACTCACACAACAATAAATATTGTATCCCGAAAAAAATTAGCCTGTTATCTGCTACTGTAATTAATCTATTATAGCGGATATGATTCTATCCATTGTACTAAAATAATGAAAGTAAGTATTGTAAGTTAATTTTATAAGTGTAAAATAATTGTAGTTATATCATTGGCACGTACCCAAACTTACAATGTGAGAGTGTTAAAATAAGGATACTGCAATTTCTGTTAAGGCCGGCTGTAGTGAAATGTTCTTTTGAGTTTTACCCCGTAAGAACAATATTAAACTTTAAACACATTTACGCGCATGTAAAGATATGAATAATGCGCATTCAAACGCTTTTTAGTCTTTCATGTAATGTGTATGTATACAGATAGTGGCAACGCAAAGTGAATAAAATCTTCTGTAACTTATATCTTTCAGAATACAAAAATCGATAAAACTATCGAAGTGTAACATCGCTCTTATGGGGCTAAAATCAAAATTGCCACCAGTACTTACGACTCGTTAACTTGAATTTATCCATACTCTGGATGTGAGAATAGTGTACTTCTTTCGCTTTTTTGTGTAAAAAGTACAAAAAGTCGTGGCCGGTATCGTGAATAGCGGTGGATGTGGTGGGGATGCCTACATGTTATCGCAGCTGGAACTCGACAATGCCCGGGGTGGGCTGTCCGTGCCCGTCTGGTGTCTGCTGCAGCCCTGCCCCCGGGCTCTACAGCTCCCGTTCGCTTTTTACACCGGCTGAATCTCATCCTTTGTAAAATATTATTCCAGAACACAATAGGTTAGGTTTTATTGGGTTAAGCACTTGATAATTTGTTAGCAGCGGTGACAAGCATTCTCTGGCCGCTGCAAATCCTATTAATGGCCTGGCCACCGTGTGCCGCCCGCGCACACAAACGCGTAATCCCGACCCTCCGTCGAACTTGAGAGTAGCCGGAGTCCATTCGACCTCTTTGTCCGTTATATAAATAACATTTTCTATTCTTACCCTAATCGTCCATTTTGGCAAATAAGCTCTGGGTTAGGCTCGAGTGGGTTTTAAATCTGTTTACTGTTGTACTGTTAGAACGACTCGAGTTAGTGCCTATTCTCTGTGAAGAGACTCACCTCACTCACCCAACAATTCCTACTCCATGGGACAATCTAATTGTATAAATTTGATTCAAATATGGTATTGGGAAGAATAATCATTCGATGAAAGCTCTTTGAAGCTTACATTAATAAAGCAATTTCTTATTGTCTAATTAAACATTGTTTGCAAACAAATAGTACCTGCTTTGCCAAACTTAAAATAAATTATTACGTCTAAATTGTATTAAATAAGTCAGTACATGTTACGGATATTTGTGAAAACATGCACCAAAGTATAACATGAAGAGTGATGCTGTGAATCGAATTGTGTTATTGTAAATGTTACTTTGTGTCACCGAACGTTACAAACGGGAGCGTTTATTATAGTAATTAAGATAAAATGCCCTAAAAAACTGTGGTGATGGAACGATCCAGCTTATCCGATAGTAATTAATGTTACTATAAAAATAATCCTGAACGTTTGCAATAATTTACTCTTAAGAGTTATTATTTCTTCACAGTAAACTTTCTAACTCTATCATTTCAACATTAAAGCTGAAACACATCTCTTTACGTTACTAAAATTTATTTGTTTATTTATTTATTATATTACTAATTAAAAGTCTGTTAGGTTAGATAAAAAGTTAAACGCTTTTAAAACCCGTGTAGCGTTACTGCAAAAAACGTTGGAGTAAAAGGTTTTTAAGCTTTTGAACAGGCTGGATAAAAACTGAAATCCTTATGGCAGATATGTTGGACAGAATATAACTTGTAAATAATAGCTTATTAAAGATGATTTAGAATTTTATGAAACAGTAAACATTTATTTTATTCTTTGGGGTTAATAGTTTGCTAAAACTATTACAGACTAAAAGAAAATTTGAAAACCTAATACATTCTTTCGAGTTAGATTAAAACATTAAATCTAATTAAAAGTTTTAGGATGGATAAAAAATATAAAAGATTATTAATAATTCTTTTGAGCTAACCTAGCCATTTGGTTGTTAAAATCTGTAATAAAAGCTTATTAAAATGATGAAAAATAAAACTTACTATGTATTATGTCAAAATAAAGACTCTTATGTACGGATAATTATGTTAAACCTAAATTGCAAATCTTTGTTATTTTCTGAAAAATATTTCAGGTTGTAAAAAAGTTAAAATTTTGATTGTTCTAATGTTGTATTGGGTGTTTTCTGTAAAGTAAGTTAAACAATGAAATAAAAGTCATTTGGCTTGGGTTAATGATTTAAAAGCATATTAAAGTTCGATATTAAAACTCATTTTGATATAAGGTCATGTAAAGTCCTTCAACCTAATTGATTGAAAACCATATGCATTAAATGAAAAGGTTAAAATTTTGTTAGAATCGTTTAGGCTGGATAAAAATATTGCAAGTTAATTATGGTTATTTTCAAGTAAAGCAAATAAATTACGTTGAATAAAAAGGTAACATTCTACTAAAATTCTACTAGGTTGAATGAAAAATTAAAAGTTTATCTCACGTATTTTAGCCTAGATGTAAATTCACATTAAAAGTGGTTTGCGTTAGATGCACACGTTTAAATATTATAAAAAAATATTAACATGATTTATTAGTGAAACAAAACATATTAGGTTTAAAATTTTTTTAATAGGTGTGTGTGTGTGTGTGTGTGTGTGTGTGTGTGTGTGTGTGTGTGTGTGCGCGCGCGCGCGCGCGCGTGTGTTCATGTGCGTGTATGTATATAGGTATTTAAAATTTATTCCTGCGTAAATAAGTGGTTACTATTTATAAATATACCTATGTAAAGAAAACCCAAAACAAAAGGAATTCGTAAAACTTTGAGATAAATTGGGTATACATTTCGTAATCAGAGATTTTGAATAAGTCTAGTAAGCTATTATGTGCTGAATGGGTTAATTATCAAACAACACCTATTAAAGTAATTTGGAGTGTTGTTGATAGTATATATCAACCTGTGTTAAATATTGAATTCTTTTGAGATCCCCACATGACAAAAGTATTTACAATTATGTATAATTACATTTATATTTTTATATACAACATACTGATAATATTACTAACTTACCATAGTTGTTTTAGTATATGTATTTATTTTACAGTGCAAAGGTACAAAATAATTTTGTTAGGATACTTTTAATACTTTTGAGATGCGTTTTAAACGATATACAGTGTTTTTTTTGTCAACGCAAGTGAGATAGATCATCGTAGGGGAAAGATAAAACGTATTACGTAACTTTACTCTCTATATTAAAAAAAAAACAAATGTTGTATGAATATGTTTTTATATTTATAACTACAACATCAACTAACAAACACATTAAAATAAAAAACAAATTTAGATTTTATTAACTAATTGAAATACTGGTAACATTTTAACAAACTTTTGAGATAAAGCCGGTTTTCTCTTAGGTTTTATGTACTTGAAGTTAAAACAAAAATCAATTTCTTAAGAAACAAGGAGCATTGAAGTTCGCTCGCTTGAGCATGTCTAACTGTAAACACTATCTTTTTATACCGTAGGCCTTTCTTATACTAAAAACGTTTTCCCTTACAGAAAATAATAACTATCCAAATGATCCATTTTCATATATATATATATATATATATATATATATATATATATATATATATATATATATATGAGAATGAATACCTACACTAATATCTATTGACACGCCACTAAATACATGTATTGCGTTAGATGGTCAAATTCTACAGTCATTAGCATGGCAGTAACATAGTTATTAACACTGTCAATGGGTGTCAAAATCAAAGTATTCTTTGGTATGTAAAACAGCTGATCTCGTCATCATCATAATATCCATAATCTGAGGTTACTAATACTTGTATTAATTATGACAACATTAAAGTAAATTAACTGTATTTACTAGTTATAGATGGTGGCTGACATTTAAAAACAAGTCTCTGCTCTAACTGCTTTGTTAATGAAAGTAGCAATTACAGTGCTGGCCAAATTATTAGACTAAAGCACATTTTTATGTTTTTTTCTTCTCAATTTTTACAAAAAAAAACTATTTAGTTTCATGTTGGTATATGTTATAGTATATACCCTCATTCGTGTGTTACTTTAGAATAGTATGAACAAGGTTTTCGCGCATGCAGGCCTACAAAAAAAAGACAAAAAAAAAATAACATTGGCAATGGCTAAGAAGAGATTGGAATGGGCCAAAGGGATTCAGTTCACTGATGATGATTGGAACAAGGTACAGTACCTTCAGGATTCAATAGTGAACTGAATCCCTTTGGCCCATTCCAAACTCTTCTTAGCCATTGCCGGTGTTACTTTTTTGTTTTTTGTTGGCCTGCATGCGCGAAGACCTTGTTCATTCAAGGTTCTTCTGATGGTTCTGGGCGAAACATTTCTACCATAATCTCTTAACTGGTTACTAAGAACCTTGCTGGTCATTTTTCTATTGACTAGTGTCATGTTTTTCAACTTTCTGGCCATCCTTGGATTTAACGCTTTCTTCCGGCCACATTTCTCGATATGGCTGGATTTATAAAATACCATTTATATAAAGTGTTTTCTTGATCCTACTAACTGGCTTCTGTGAAGTATTTAGTCTGTGTGCTATTTCAGTTTGTGTATAATGCTGTTCTTCCAAAAGAACCTTGGCCACAATACATTTCCTTGGTGAAAAGGTCCACCTTTTACCCATTTCCCGATAATTTTATAAATAGCCAATAAGGAAGTAAAAAAGTGGTTTCATACACTCACAAATGACCTTAAACTTACTTTAATAATAACAGAACACACTAAAAGAAAGATCTACTGAACCTAAAACATGTTAACCACATGAAAGATTAACTTTAACCTGATTGAGGTTGTGCAGCTGGTAGATTTGTAAAGGCAGATGATAAACAGAACAGGCAGTGCTGCCACCCGCCAACATAAAATTACCAAATTTTCTGCTCATACTATTCTAAAGTAACACACGAATGAGGGTATATACTTTAACATATACCAACATGAAATTAAATAGTGTTTTGTAAAAATTGAGATGAAAAAAACAAAAAAATTTGCTTTAGTCTAATAATTTGGCCAGCACTGTACATTCTGATTGCTTCATTGATTAAATATTTCAATACGTTGACCTTAAAACATCAAACGATGGTTGCAGCCAGATACCGTATACACAAGTATTGTGGTCTCTTGTTGATATGGTTTCTGCAGGAGGTTAGTGCGCTTTTGTACGCTACGTTCTTAATACATTTTATTTAATATTCTAGGTTTTAATCCGAAATATTAGACCCTAGTCCTCCTTCCTGTAAATATATAGTTTCAAATAATTTCATTCTGATAACTACCTACTAATTAAATACCTACTTAGACAATACAAGGATACTATAAATCACTTTAGAGTTTAAAATAATTTAACCTAAATTAATCACTTTTAATATGAAGTGGTTAAGATAACTATAATTTAAATTTGTCTGATCAAGCCTACTTATCAAAGAAACAGTATTTCAATAAAAAGTTTCAATGTACACATTTTACGGACACAAAACATGTGGTTTATGCTTGCTTGAGTGTATGAATGTATACTGTACATTTGTACAATGTATGAATGTACGGGGTCGTATGTGTTTCACTCCCACGAACATTAGAATTATCGTTATTAAAATTCCATAAATCCATGATTACATTCTTTAAATATATCACTTATAAACCTAATAGTTAATACGAAATGTAAATGGTATTGTGGTCAGAAGTTAAAATAATTAAACTTTTTGTTAACCTGGCACTGTTTTTATGTATAAATAAAAAGCTATGGGCACAACATGTGTTCTCAAAATGGGTTCTTTTGTAAAAGCATTTATCATGTGAATTATAAAGCAGTATTATAATTAATAAAATAGTATAAGAATCATTGTTTTTGTTATATTTCATAAATTATAGTTCAAATTAGAACCCACAGATAGTAATGCATACAATAACAAAGTTAGTCATTATATCGTATTGTAATTTTTTTATCAACAAGCATGTTTTGAAATAGTGGGTTTTATCTCTTTTATATTAATGTCAAGTCTGGATATTTTCTTTATCAATCTTTTTTAGGTTAAGAATATAGGTACCCACGGAATTCGAACCTGCTATCTCTTGCACCAATAATGACTTGTATACATTGTAACAATCCTTTTATTCTTTCACGTCTTGGCCTAACATTTTCTACGTGTTTAACGTATGTATAAATTTTACAAAGTAGTATTATTATATTCTCGCGCAATATATTGACGTCTACGTGGTACATTCAAATTATATAAGAAAATTAAATTATTAAAACTGCAAATTTATACACTTTGAAAACAATTTATAAACATTCAGAAACAAAATGCTATATGGAATATACTATACAAATAAAATACTGCTCTAACAATCACAACAAAAATTAAATTAACATCAATATTTCTTAAAAAATCGAGTAGAATATATTATGTCATCTTTGTTGTCAGCAATTGTAGTTTACTTGTCACTTGTTGGGCTTATATTACGTATTTTTATTTTTACGAGTATTTTAAGTGACGTTAATATATCAGCTGACAACTTTGTTAAATAAAATGTTCCCAAATATACCATTAAAGTAGGTAAGCATTCGCTGCAATGTAGTACATGGTTGCTTTAAAAATATCAAATATAACTATTATAGAGTTAAAAACGTATTTGGGTTGAATTGGATCCTGGTCAGATTAAATCGATATTTATAGTTAGGAACCTACGTGTTAGTACAAATCCTATTTCATACTATATACGAGAATTTGGCCTACTTTACATCCAACAGTTGAAAGCTCTACATATTATTATACGATTATCAATATTTATACAACTGTTTGAATCTCTTACCCATGAAACCGTACCAAATATGAGAGATTTCCTCTTATGTTGGTACATACGTTTCTAGTAGTACAATAATAAAGATGGAGGAAACGTGAGTTACATTTAATACGCCAATATAATTACTCATCTCAAAGTTTACCGATCGTTTCAGCAACACTAAAAATGTATTTTAACATTTCATGCTTGTTCTTTCGGATAAAAGTTCACAGCGCAAAGGAAGAAGCTGAGGCAGCATTGACGGAGCCTCGGGCAGGCAGGGATGTTCCACAAAAATTAATTGGATGAGATGGAAGTGGTGAGTCGGAAAGAAAACGCTGCAGACGACAGTGCTTGGCTCCCCCAGATTGTTTATAAGGGCTTTACAATAAGGCAATCATCTTGCGCCATTCACAGGATCAAACGATTAATTAATAGTGTACCGACTCTTACCATCCGACGCTCGTGGCTTTTGAAACCGCGAGGCAAAAATTGAAGAATTGTATTAAGGAAATGTAGCATTATTTGTATAACAAAATAAGTTTCATAAATATGTTCTCCAACTAAAACTATACTTTTATTATTTAAATGGAAATGTTAAATTTTTGACTTCTTTTATAAAACCCAGTAATTCAATTTCAAGTAGTTTTCCAGTAATGTCTCTAATTTTCTGCTTTAATGACTTCGAGAAGTAAACATTTTGTAATTTATAGAGTTTATATATGTTTATCTTGTTTATTTATGCAAACATATTTTAATGCATTTGATTTTTACATTGAAACAACTCAACCATATAAAGTACTTGTGCATGTCCTTTTCATATGTTAATTAAAACTAAATATATCTCCAAAGAGAAGTTTGCTTTGAGTATTATTAAAGTTTATATATTTGACAGTTGTTAATACTTCTTTCCAAGTGTTTTAAGGAAACCATTTTCCTATATGGCAGTCAACTTTAAAATTTATTATAGAACACCTATAGTTTGTGGTAATTTTTAATAAAAAAACAACTTGTTTAACTTTCTTGTTTAGGAGCTACAGCCTATTAAAGTTTTTTGGAAAGTTTTGCCATGGATTGTGTTTTGCCAGAAGCGTTGTGCTAATTTCAAACTGAATACAAACCAAATGTTGTTATTGTTAAATGGACTATCAGTATCGTGTACAGGTTTAGTAATAAATCCTTAGTTTCATTTATAAAATGCGAACATGAGTATAAAATAATTGAATACTACGAAAATAATTACCACCAAAACCAACAACCAAGTTAAATTGTATGGGGAAGCTTTTATTTTTGATTATGTGTAGACAAAAAAAGTACAACTTCACACATCAATACTACATATACATATCTACGTTATGATGCAAATATTTTGTATTTCATCATATCAGGAGATGGCCCAAAATGAGTCAGAAGTCAATACAACCACTGCTGTCAAATCAATAGATATAACGTGTATGTCTACCACTGAGTCTTTTACTATAGAATCGATTTGTAATTGTAGTGTATTTACAATGAATTTAATAGAGCACAATAATGAAACACTTCCAACAAATTTCTTTGCTAAACCAGAAAATATGTGACATGTTTATAAGAACAGAATCAAGAAACTGAAACTATATAAACATAATCAAATTGAATAATTTATGTTAATTAACTAATAATAATAATTTATTGTTCTTCCAAAATATACAATACATTTAGTTACAATAACACATGCAAACACATAATATACAGTCCATCACAATTACAATAAAACTAACAATGCATATATATATATATATATATATATATAAAATGTTGCCATGACAAAGTTTTTTGTGGAAGAAGCAATATTGCACCTCAAGGCAGAGCCCGTTTTGAGGTTGCCAAATGTTAACATAACCAACTGATCTAAACAGAGCTCAAAGATAATACAGTTAGTTCATCATACAAAAACTACTAAGAATATAAAAACGTGTGCATTTTAAATTAATAATATTAGATCTACTTAATATTTTTGTTTGTATTTAATTAACGCTACTGTTCCAAAATAGTCATATAGTACACGAGGTATACCCATTATTGCAACATATTGAGATGAAAGTCCTGAAACCAATCCCTTACGGGAACCGAGAGTCAGGGAACCAGGAAGTGGACAATAGAGTAAGTGGGTGGCGTAGTGTACCACGGAGAACCCAGCCTGGGCTGCGAATGACGGCCGAGGCGTCTGCCAGTTGTGCCACGCGGCAGAACTTTAATTAGGATTAGTGTAGGGCCGCCCCAAGCCCTTCACACAGCCAGTTTCTGCTGTAATAGACACAATAGCACGTATTTGAAACTAGTACTCTCCTTTGTTTGCTCTGGTCTAAAAGTAACAAGTATACAAGTCATTGAAAAACTAGAAGACGCTGTTTATTAATGTTATAATTCCAATTAGTATATGGTCGGGAAGTAACAAACAGTTCATCGTGGGAAGACCCATTCAAAATAAAACTGTTGATGTTTTGTTGGTGAAAGGTTTGTATGTTCTCCTGAAGATTGTTTCATGCAACAAAATTCCACTTTAATTACTTTGAAACATTTGCCATGGATATAATTTACATCTTATGAAAAAGACAGCCGGAAAAGAGTTAGGCCCGACAAAGACCGAAACCAATAAAATTTACCTGAAGGGATGATCTTAAAATAAAGACTTTATGACAAACATAGGCTGTTTCTTATGAAAAATTCACGAAAATATAAATGATCCATAGTATGTTTTAAGACAGATTTTACTTCCTAACTCAGTTGTGATAACAAGACTGACAAACGTTAATATGATTTCGGACGTTTGCCATTATGTTACCAAAATAGTAGATCTTCGTTTCGTCTGTTATCAAAATACCACAAGGCATAAGGTTAAGCATGAACATACATTAAACAATTTTGTTTTGTCCCACCCAAATAGCTTTTTTATCTTCATTTGAATAAACACAGAAGTAAAAGTTACCAACAAAGTCCCATTTCTGGATCTGTGCGAACTAAGGAATATGGATATCGTTAAGATAACATATTTTCGATAAAACTAGTTTATAGAATTGTAATAATGTTAGAAATTGTCATAATTCTATGTTAGGTCAAAGTATATTGGTGGTAGTTGCTGCTACTAGTTTGCAAATTCTTCTATAGTGTATAGCATTTTCTCCATCATCCAGCTTTGCAGTCTTCTCCTAAAGGTCTTGGAATCTCAATTTTTCACTTTAGTCGGATGCGTGTTGTAGAATTTAGCCCATGAATATGGAGGAGGCTTCTTGGCATATGCAGCTGTTTTGTGTAATGGAAGACTAAAGTCATTAGCATGTCTTGCAATGGAGATCAGACTTTCTAGTTAAATTCTGGCTACATACATAGGTAATGAAATCAGTTAAGTAGATTGATTCTAAAGTTGGGATTCATAGTTCCTTAAAAGCTTGTCTGCAACTATAATATGGAAGAAGATTATTCATGATTCTTAGGGTTTTTTCAGAATTGCCATCTTCAGCGAGTATTTTTGGCTGCAGAGCTAACCCATAAAACAATAACATATGTTACATGCGACTTAAAGAGTGCATGATAAGCCATTCATGTTGCAGATAACGTGCATACTGCCTTCATTCTTTTCAGAACAAAAAGTACACAAACAGAACACTCCCTCGAGGAGGATTATGGTTTCTAATTTCCCTAAATGATTTCAATAAGACTTATAAACCTTATAATTGAAAAAAGACAGCCGAAAAGAGACTTAAAACTACTGGGAACTGCTATGACAGTGAGGCTTAGGCGGGATTGTAAGCCCTTGGCTTCATACTGTTACAGGAACTACATTGCAAAGATTGAGGACAGTATTCCACACAATATTACATCCTATTAAATCGCATATTAACAACTTAAAAATCAACTTTTCCGTTCCACTTAAAATGACATTGGATGGATCTGTGGCTGATGACTCTCTGGGTATCTGTAACCTGTTTGCTCGGCACTTTTCTTCAGTCTTCTCAAATCCTACTCAACGTCTTGCTGATCCTGTTGCTAGTATCACCTCCAAGGCATATTCCCTGTTGGGTTTTATTGGTAGATCAACAAGAGGCTTTAGATCACAACAATCCTTGCTAGCCTTGTACAGATCCATTGGTGCGCCAACTACTCGAATATGGCAGTGAGATTTGGTTTCCTTACCAACTGGGCCACATAGATGAGTTGAACGGAGTACAGGCTCGCTTTGTGAGTATGCTTGGTGTTCGTCTGGGCTTCACCTACTTGGAAACACCACTACCACAGCTGGAGCAGCTTTTCTCTCTACAACATCTCCATCATCGACGTGTCATCTTAAATATGATATTTCTCTTTAAGTTGATAATTGGACTTGTTGGATTGCCCTCATCTGGAATTGATTTGAAGGGAACGAGATCGCGGTCAGTCTCTGTCGGAGATTCCTCCCTACATCCCATTCATACAACTTTGGAGTGGCAGTGCTTTGCTTTAGAGTCTTGGTAGCAAGACGTCTGAGATTATTGACTTTTTCATGGGTCTGTTCTTTCTCTCAAGAGGAGTGTTATGAAAGCTTGTCAATCAGCTGTAATCTGAATATTCAATTATGTTATGCATTGCACTTATGTTGTTAGTTGTATACACTGCTAGGTAATGTTTATTTTCTGTTGTTTTTAATCTTTTCTTATATTATTGCTCTGTTGTTAAATTACTATCAATACTATTTCTTGTTATTGTTACAATTTTCAATTCTATAGGTTTTCTTACTTCTATTGTTTGTTACTATTACTGCAGTTTGCTATCGTACTTTGTTGTGGCTTGTTAATTATGTATTTGTTTAGCTTATTACGTGCTTACTGTGTACTACTGGTGAATATGTACTAACTTTGCTATCTAACTTGTACCTTATTGTAAAAAATGGTCTCTGTACCATTAGAATAAATAAATAATTATGTCTAAGGTCTTGTATGATTTACTGATGGTGAGGAAGACAATATCATCAGCAAACATATCACCTGACCATATGGTTCCATGTGTGTTGGGAAGTCACTTGTAAACAGCATAAAGAATACCGGTCCTAGAAGAGAGCTTGGGGAACACCTATTTTTACATAATGTGATGTATATGTTGCATTTCTAGTCTCTCCATTTATTTTCTGATTTATTTCCACAATTTGAGTTCGTCTAGTAAGGTAATATGTAAATAAATTTAGTGCAGAATTTTTAATCCCCAAGTTTTCTAGTTTAGCCAATATTAGTTCATGATTAAGGAAGTCAAAGGCTATGTTTAGGTCTAAAAACATACTACTAACTGTACCTGATTCCAGGTGGTCGATAATTTATTCAACAAGTCATACATGTTTTGTTGTAGTTGATTTACCCCGAAAGAAACCGTGTTGACCTGAAGAAAGGAGGTCGTTTAGTTGAAGGTGGGACATAAGAGAGAACTGCCTTCTCTACTATTTTAGAGACTATAGAAACTAATGAGATGACTATAGGGCCGGTCGTTTTGTATGTCATCTTTTTCACCTTGTTTTTGAAGGGGTATATCCTGGAATTTTTGTAGGTTAGTGGGAAAAAACACCTTGCAGTAAGAATTTATGAACGATATAAGTCAAAGAGGAGCACAGTTCGTCATTCTGGAGGAAATACCGTCAACTTCCGAAGAGGAACTCGTCTTCATTTTATGAACTACACTGATACTCTCTTCACGTGAGGCTGGCTGAAAAGAAGAAAGCAGTTGATGAACCTAATTGGGATTCTGAAAGTAACGGATGTTCTATGTGGTGTATTGGCTTTCAATGTTTCTTCAGCAATATTGGAAAAGTGGCAATAAAATAGTTTGGAAATATCGCCAACCTTCTCTCCAGAGAATGATAGCTAACTTTGACTTCCTTAACGTCTCTGCGAGCAGATCTATCGCTGTTAATAATGTCCTATACATCCTTGCTTTTTCGGTTGATTTAGCTATATGAATACGAAGCTTTAAGTCATATTCTTTCTTTCTAGAAACTGCTTCAAGGTGGTCTTCCTCTCTGCCACTCTGATATTTTTCTTGGGCCGTAGTGAAACTTCTTCGCAGCTGCAGGACATCAGGGCTTGTGAGATCTAGTCTACGTCGTATCTTGAGTTTGCTGCGTGAAACTCTGAAGAGGCAAGAATAACTTAGAGCACTTATTCAAAAAGTTTGAATGTGCAATCTGGGCATTGGAGAATAGGTACACATTATGCCATGAGTTAGCAGCTTATAGGTCACTTAGGAATAACATGTTTCAGGAGTTAAGATGTGTACGAGTTGAAGTTGCATGTTCTGTAATGTTTGAAGGAATCCTAAGTGAGCATAATTGTGCAGTATGATCAGATATAAAATTATGCTCAACTTCATCATCAATTTTGTCACTACTCATGTCATGTTCGTACAGACAGTGTCTATAGAAGTCGAGGATAATGGAGTGATCCTTGTGGGCGGTAGATCTGTTTGTTTAAGTAACGAACAATTCACTTAAGTTACCATATTCCACAATAAACCCTTGAAGCAAGATGGTGTTTTTATTTCTTTTGTCCAGATAGTCCACATTCAAATCTTCAACCAGGTAAATCAGTCTTTCATTTTGTAAATGGAATATTATCCTAAATATTGGCTTAAGCAGTCAATACACCTTCTAAAGGAGCGTTAGGTGGCCTGTAGATTCAAAGAATTAAAAGAGAAAGTTCGTTACTAGATAAAACCTGAATTCCAGCAATTTCACAAACCAGCTCTTCGCTGTATTATTGAATATCAAGAGTCTATTAATCTATCGAGCTTGTCCTTCTTATAAATTACAATGCCTCCTTTTTGGTGATTTTCTCTAGTAAATGCAGTTACATAGCTGTAACCTGGAAATCTAACGCTTTTAATTGTGTGGTGCTCAAGTCCATGTTCTGTTATGATAACAATGTCAGGCTGTGATGTACATAGATAATAATTAAGTATTTCCATCTTATTACTGATGCAGTCAACATTTTGATAAAATAAATATCAATGCTTTTGAGTTTTCTGTATTTTTATTTTTACTGTGTTCTTTGTTTTTTGAGCTTTAAGTTCCAAAAAGTCCTCGTGTGATAAATATGTTTATATCTTCCTCATATGGGATTGTATTTTTATTACTTTTAATATGCATTCTAAACAAAGAATTATTGGGATATAAATCGAAAAACATTCTTATAGAGAATATATTTATATACAACCACATAAATTATTACATAAACATAAGTTATCTTTTTTACTGCCGAGCAGTTGACGTCCGCGCAGTAACGCGGAAGACGAATGGCGATAAACAAACATAGACATACGAACTTCAAGTTATATATTATGTACAAAATCACGATGATTCCTTACTTTGTTTTTCTAATTAAGGGTTTTCATACATAAAGTGCGACAAGAACACGTTTTAGTGATTGGTAAACAAAGTCAGACTTTGGGTCAGCGCGGGAGACTTAACATAAAATATACTCGGTCTACTCGGGTAAATATGTAAATGATTCGGATTCTGATACTACTTAAGAGTGTCACTTCCAAAGAACTGTTCTGTTAGAACTGACCGCCCATTTTTATTATTTTATCACTAAAATGATTTGAAAATTTCTTAGATGTACCCCTAGAAGATGTGTAAGGATAAGTTCGTGCATACCTGCAACAAATTGCGCTGAAGAACGTGGTTTTCCTCCCTTACAAGAGTTAAGTACTACCTACGAACCAGTATTTCTGAACGAACCCAATTTCTTTACTGTTTGTTGACGTAAGAAAAAACCACTTTCATATGAATAAATTATTCAGTTTGCAATTAAGAAATCTCGTAAGAAATCGATATAGAAATCTATGTATAGTTTTAAACATGGGCGAAAGTTTAAAATGTACGTAAACCCATTGGAACAAAAAACCTTGTGGTGTTTGAACGTTTCGTATCTTTGTATTAGGGTAGCCTGTATAGCATCTGTATACATTAGCAACAATTGCACTATTCAGTACAGTTAACTCAAATAATTGAATACAGTCTCTCACTTGGGGAAAAAAATAATAATTGATAATTACAATATAAAAGAATTTTTAACAAGAGAGCTCACAAATTACCATGGACAACATGATTAGGCTGGATACACATTTTACTTTTTCAACGAATCAGAATTTATAACGTTGTAAAAAAAGGAGAACTAATGTAATAATATAACTCATAACGAAAACACAGATGAATTATATAATGTATATATATATATATATATATATAGGTGTAGTAATACGAATAAGTAGATATGAATATGCCGATTCTGGCTCACTTTTGGGGACATCAGTAATTGTTGGGGACACCAATGTAAAAACCTGACCAAAGTACGACACAAATCAAAACAATAAATCTTGTTAAAAATCAATGAAAAAATTGCTTGGAATTAATAAAAAATCTGTTACAAAAAACTGAAAGATCTGCTTGGAATTAATGAAAATATGCTTCAAATCAACGAAAAATCTGTTAAAAGGCTGAAAAATCTCGTAAAACCAATAAGAAATCTGCTACAATTAATGAAACATCTAGTAAAAAATGTAATTGAAAACCCTCAAAAAACTGGCAATAATATTTCAAAATCAATATAAAGTGGTAGAAATTTGAGAAATGTTTACCTCTACGATCTTACCCTACATTTCTTTCTGATTTGACTGTTTCGCCACTTTTCCCCCAAATTTTGAAATAATAATATGCTTTATTGCTTTGACATAATGTTGCATCATCATAAATAACATCAATATGCCAGTTGATGGAAAATTAGCATTAACTAATTTTTGTGTTATAGTTCCAACGATTGATTATAAAACCAGTAGTAAAATGCGGTTGATTGGTGAAATTACAAAACTTAAAATACTATATTTAGTTTTCTAGATCGACAACGTATTGTACCAAAAGGTATTTCTGGAACAATTAGTTCGATATCACAAATATTTATCGAAATATTTCAATCCTTAGTTCGTTATTCAATGTTTACAAGTAGATAGACAGAATAATCAAGAAAGAACCCTTAAAAATTCGATAGTTCTAATGTAAAACATATTACAGTAAAGTTGAATAGTTCTTACTAGATGAATTACAAAATTTGAACATTTCCGGAGGTCTTTTCAGAATTATGTATCAGATGTACCCAGTTTTAAGATGGTTTACTGCATAATTATTTAAATGTATTACAATCCCAAATTTAAGTCATTAATACAACGAAGAGTTTGACAAATATTAATGGTTAAAACCTACATAACTATCAATGTGGATTTTCAAAATGATTACAAATGCGATTAAGAACGATATTAAGCAAATTAAGTAGTGTTTTTAGAAAATGTTATAACCCGTTCGTTAAATATTTGTTATGCAAATGTAGGAGACATGGATAGAAGTATTTATTTTTAAATTCAAGAGAATGTCTCAAAAGGGGGGTGGTGGTGATCTGATTCAAGGTCATCTTAAGGGTTGGGCCATAATTTATGGTAAAACATTCTTTGATATTTACTGATTCTATATATATATATAATTTAATCGACAAAGCTATGAAAAAGGAAGTTTATGAAATATAAGAGTTTTAAGATAAGGGATAGTTGGGGTTAATTTTGAAAATTCTGTAATTTTCGTGAAATTTTAAGTATAGGTAACTCGCTTGTTTCTGAAGTTTCAGATTTTTTAGAACGTTTTTATTTATTTATGAATAGTAAGAAATAGGGGATGATTTCACTCTCGTGGATAAGTTAAGTCGAAAGATTTAAGTATTCTCTATATGTGTATCAAATGTCATCAAAATCTGTCAATTAGTTTTTGAGCTGTGATATTTTTAAATAAATTTCAGTTAAAGGTTCAAGGCCGCGTTCCACGCGGAACGCTAACGTCACAAATGTAGAGAAGTACAGAAAAGTTACTACATTACGGATGTTGATCTGGGAAAAAGAATCTAGAGATCGAATTATGTATAATGTCACCTTTTTCACAAAATCTTCAAAAAAAAGTTGTTACAGGACAACATTATGTCTTTCGTAATTCGAGTTCTCGAAGACTTTTGAGAATTTTGGTTTTCAGAAGAAAATAATTTTCTTACTAAATAATGGAGTTCTTCAAAGACTTGAATGACGTAGGTGATCTGAGATACAAAGAGTACAAGAAATTACATGAACTAGAAGAAAACACAGCACTCGAGTACAAAGCTTAAATTTCTTGGCGTTAATATATGTATAACACATAATTGGATCAAGTCATATTCATAAGGTAGGATGTATTCGGTACACAACGCTATTATTAATATTAGAACGGTTATGGTTGTCGGGAGGTTAAGTGGTAGAGAGGAGGTTAAGTGGTAGAGAGGACTTTTAAGTCCTAACTTCGCCTCTGTAAATAAAGTCATTTTTCATTTCATTTTCATTTCATTTCATTGTGGTTACTAGAAGCGTTTCGCATAGGTCGGTAGTTGTACCAGTTTTATTTCTAAAACAAATGTATATAACTTCCCAGACTGTACCACTTATGTCAATGTATAATCTGCCTTGTCACAGACAATAGGATCTCTTAGAGACAGTCTGAACTTTATTGGGTGAGTTATTTACTGTAAATATCTCATGTAAATTACAACATTATTGCCAAGTACACAAGAGATCGCAATACTGTTCTGTCTGTTAATAAATAAGTTCTAATTTATGTACCAGCTACCTCATGTGAAAACAAAGTAGATCAATGGTTTCAACATTACATATTAAATAATATATCGTTATAGTTAATAACAATAAATTGAATATTACAAAATAATCAGTTGGCACTCCGTTAAGAAAATGAAGATATTTATCTTGCATGTGAATGCTTCTTTAGCATGTACATTGACAACAAATTTAATTTTAAACACCATATTATTGAATTTTTTTCTAATAATCGGAACTCGGGAATATTTCTTACAAGAAACAATAAAAAATTTGCTGACTCTATGGTAGCCTTGCTTGTATACTATGTGTTTATTTACTCACACAAACAATGGGTATTTGGGAACGCGATAGTGTATGCACAACATTCATATTTAAACTCCGGAAGGGAGCGTTAAGAGAGGTACATGGAAACATCAAAGAATTTCATGTAGGTTCCTTTTCGGAAAGGCTAATGTCTTAAATTTTCCATTAGTTTACACCTTAAACTATATGCCATTTCCCTACAAAATCTAAACTTTGCACGTGCTTAATCTCATGTTTTAGGTTTCACTACTAAAGAAGAGAGCAGAAAAAGCTCTGGATTTATCGTGTTGCATTACGTTGGCAAATGTCTGTGTAATCTTATTATTTTTTCAACTCATTTATCATCAATAATGACATTTAAACCAATAATTCTATTTTGGTACACAAGTATTTCATTATCTCCCACAAAACTAGAATCCATATCATTTATTAAATTATAAAATATGTTTAAGGGATTACTTTATCGAAGGAACTTATTTGAGTGATCTTTTGTAATCTTACTTTGATCTATTCCTAAGCCTGTATCTTAACTCTTGCTACTTAGCCTAAACTCCTTGGACACGTGAACTTTTATTGACTTATTTACCAGTTCAAAGATTTTTTATAAAACGTTTTATTTCTAAGACTTATCTTTATTTTGAAGAGCATAATAAATAATTGTTACGTACCTACAATAAATCTCATTGTTCTTTATTTGTTCAAAACCGGTGATTCCGGTAACATGCCATGTAAAGTCGATACCGGAAGATTTCAGTAATTCAGTGACCGGTCACTCCCGGTTGCAAACAGAATCACGGAACACTGTCATCTTGTCTGCTTTGTATATGTTTATTGTTTATCTGAGTCATTTTGAACTTAGAGGTTAAAACTTTCGAGAAGGTTTATCTGATAACATTCTGATTAGTTCAGTGTTAAAATGGGGTTTTTAAGAACACCAAATGAAAAATATATTGCACCAGAAGAGCACCAAATTCATATTGAAGTATTGTGAGTATGCTATTTTTTGTAGTATAGGTTATGGATGATATCACTTTCTTTCGTTACGTTTTTGGACAGTTTAGTAATATCTGTAATTAATTTAGCAAATATTGTTCGAAAATGAGTTTTTCTTATGTATTATATAACAAATTGCCTGTCCTGAGTATATGACGGTGTGTTAAATATTGCCATATGGAATGAAACCCAGATCCTTGGCATATTTTGTTCAAAGATTTTGTCAAGATATAGATTGGTCTCAGTGACCTTGGCATAGATGGTAATTCTCAGCAGTTGCTGGCCAACCTTTTTCTTTTTCTCATACCAAACCATAGAACGGACAGTTAAATTATTTTATATTGGTAGGCTTTTTGAGCATTTTGTTGAAAATAAAAGAATTATAGAAACCAACCCTTAACATTTGTAACCTCTATGGTTTTATTTTTAATTATTTGTAGACACTGAATGTCCAATATAAAATTTTAGTAAACATTTTTTTATACGGCACCAGATATGAAATTTTGTGAAAAAACGAAAAATTTTAAATTGTACTACTACCCTTGGATATAATGTTGTTATTGGAATAAATGCAAGATAAATGCCTGTTGGTACAGGGTGGCTACCCAACCGGGAAGTCAGGAATTCAACACACTGCGAATTAGCCACTAATCTTCCTGTAGAATCGGGAAAATCTCAAAAACGACTTTTTATTTCTAAAAACTATCAAGGAATAATTTGATCATGAAATAAAGGGATAATTTTACAACTCTTTGAATCAAGAGTTGATTTTAATATCAATCATTGTATTTTTCACGATGTGATCTGTGAAACTCTGATTCAAGATCAACAACGTGTGGGTAATGCTATTGCTGAATAGTTTACAGTGTTAAAACGAAGACACTAAGGCTATAGTTTGATACTACAGTCACATCCTAATTTTGACTGAACTAATCTTGTCGCCAGACTACAGATAGCCAGTTGGCCGACTTCCCCACATGCAACATTTTTCGTCATAAGGGCGGTATTTGTTGAATTACGGCTGGTGGAAATCTCACAAGTTTTTTATCAACTATTTGTCTGAATGACTTCGCCGCACATGTATGCCTGGTTGGACAATTCAAACCGTTTAAACCAAATCATCCAACTGCTTGTTACGTGTATGACAAGCCTCACGTTGTGTTGTTTCATAGTCTGTGACTGTAACCTGTTGAACATGTGACTTTAACCACAGCCATTTTTTATTCATTTACTTTTTAGTTGTGTTGTGATTTTGTTCTTGTGTAAATATCATCTTAAGGCAAACACAATATTTTTAAGAGCCAGTAAGTAATTGATTACGTTAATTATGCTCGCATTCTGGGGTCAACTTTGGAAGATACTGTTCGGTACTTGGGTCTACTTATACAGATTGTGAATAAACTGCATTGTGGTAACAATAGCAGATAAATTTCTAATGCAAAAGAAAGAATTATATTGGCAGTGTAATATATTTGGGGCCACGATACTTACATGGGACTGTACCCAGGGCTGTCACATAAGATGAACACCTGGAAAAGCTTGGATTATTCATGAATTTTGGGCACCGGAAAACAGTGCATGAATTATGCACGAATTTTTATAATGTCCCTGGCATTTTTACTAGTGACGGATTGATTCTGATACTTAATGCCATGGTTCATTTTACTTGATTCTGATACAGATAGAAGTGCTTCAAAGATACGATTTTACAATATCACGACTAGTGGTGTGTTGCAGCTAAATTTTAAATCCAAATAAGTCTATTCGAGGACAACACGTAATTGGCATTTACGCAAATTATGATTGCTAACATGTATTTTTGTTGTATTTTCTGTATGAAAAACATTGATGGATAACAAAATTAACTCATTATGATAGTTTTACAAACATTATTTTGGTTATAATTCGTATTTTCTATTATTTTGACTCATTATCGCGAGTATGCTGTGTCTATTTGCTGACATTTGTGCAAATTACCACCTGATGGGACAATGAGAATACCTCTTCATCTAGATTACACTGGATAGCTGCTGGGTAACCAGACTGTGTAACATTATAGCAAAGAGTTCTTTGAAGTGATGCAGAGTTTGTTTTGAATGGCTTCTTTGCTGACTTTTTATGGATCTCTTCAGACAGATGTGGACTCCAGATTCCAGGAGTAAATATGTACAAGTGTCATGTTTCAGGCACACTAGGTGGACGGTGAAATGGAACTAAACTCAATATTTGCATTGAATCAACCCTTCCCATCCTAGCTATGTTATGTAATAATGAATGTTGAGGGCAAAGGGTTATACAGCTGTTATGGTGAGATAAATTTACTATATATGTTGTAGAATATATAGTATTTTCTGTACTTTAAGACAGCATTAAGATCGGGGAAGTTATGTCTGGCAGGTGGCACTTTACCCACTTTATCTAAAACTTTGAAAAACCACTTTTGGGATACTTTTAACATTGGTTATCACTGAATTTAGGCCGTAAAATAATCTAAGAGGTACATGGACCTTTTTGGAAGGCAAGGAAACGATACTGATATCACTGCACCATGCCGGGATGCATAGAGAGCGTGGCAGCCAGCTTTGAAGAAGTATATATGTTTGTTTTTTGTACACAATATTTCTTCAGCACATCCTCACTCTATCATAGTCTGTAGAGAAGAGAGCGAGAAAAGCCTAGCTCCGACTAATCTTAAAAGCAACAAGTACATAAGTAAAATCTACAGATAAATCCTACAACGAGGTTAGAAACCTAGCAATAGCAAACGACAAGACCAGCTGTAGGCAAGATTAGAAAAAAGGCTTGACACAGCTACCGCCCGACCACCGGCCAACAAAATAAAAGTGGGCGGAGAAGCCACACTTTTAACAATTTCTTATAATAATATACTTTCATTTCCACACTATGTCCATTCCACATATGTTTAGGCGCTCACTAATTATGTATTGCAAAAAATTAATTACATATGTGAAATTAGGTTACATCCCAAATAATCTATCGATGTAGGGGGCTCTCAAGTGTTTCAGATCAAATAGAATTTTGATATTTTACTGATAGGTTCCATCATCTCAGCCCACACTGATGGCCGGAGGCATTACTATCTTGAGTGACGATTTTCAATCATCACCATCAGCGTGGGCATCATCTCAGCCCACACTGATGGCCGGAGGCATTACTGTCAGCTGGTTTACATGTCCTTCGATATTTGATATAGTACACAGTTGAAATATCCGAGTAACCATATAGCTGCATTTGATATGTTTTTATGCATCGTTTAATGCCCGTTTTTCTCCTAGTAAGTCTTTGGGATGATATAATTAATTATGATGTTGCTATGGTCTGTCAGTAGATGAATTTGCCAGATGCGAATTACACGTTGGGGTTGTAGCACTGTTTACTTTATTCCGTAATTTTGTTTTAATGTAAAATCAACTCATAAAGCAGTGTACAATTTACATGTATTAGTGTAATAATACCAATATTGATATTTGGATGTTTCCATAGCAACAAGCTTTCGCTTGTTTTATTGCTTGCATTATTGCTGCCAAGTTGACCTATTCTTGACATTAACCCTCCATCAGGCGCTTAAAATTAGAAACACCATCAGGCGCTCACGGAGGTTTCCTCCAGGTTAGCGAATAATGGATATCATAGTCGTTTAAACTGTTTTTATTTGTTTAAATATTCATACTGATTTAATTACAATGTAATATATTCATTTTTAGAAATTAAATAAAAATTACTCTCTTATGTAACGAATTTTCCAAATAAGAAATTCAAAATCTTAAAAAATGTTATTCTATAATAAAAACATGATTAATTTTAAGATATAATGCAAGTAATTGTAAAAATGTTTAACCTACTGTAATAATATATGGAAATTAACTTAGTTTTAACTTCTTACAAAAACAACTTACTTCAATTCTTGAGATATTATACAATTGTAATGTCAATTATTACTCTGAAATCAAACTTTATTCTTACTAAAGATTTTTTACACACTACAAAAAGTTTCAAAACATTTTCCTTCTGGTTCTTATAACGACAATGTTCACCCCATAAAGAATACTGAAATGTTCTCTAGCACACTGGTACTGTACTGACAAGTCTCTCATCTTCATTCTCATTTCACAAAATTCAAATAAAATATATCGTAAAACTTAAAAAAAACCATCACAGGTCACACATTTAGGCGCACACGGATTATTACTCCATAAAAACTAAACACAATAAGGCGCTCACGGAGATTTCGTCCAAGAACTACAAACACACCATCGGGCGCTCACGGAGGAATCGTCCAGTCTCGCACGGAAGTAGACCCTCACACTGACAGATTTTGACAAAGATAAGCGGGAGGCTATTGTTTCGCTTCCCCGAAAGATGCTCGTGAAGTACACTACGGGAAACGACTGCCAACATCAGAAAAGTAGTACTATTTTTAATAATAAAAAATACACGGAGGAAAACTCCGTTTAGCGCCCGATGTAGGGTTAATTTATTGTGAAAACATATAATAGTACATATGAATTTTGTTTATAATTTTATGGCCTTTCATGTGGTATAGCTCAGAAAAATCTAAAAATAATACATTTGGACAATTTTTAATGAAACGCAAAAGTTATAGTAAAGTAAAAAAGTTTACGCACTAACATAAATCTGTTAAGTGGTTGTTGAACTATAATTTTTTTCAAAAATGCTTGCATATACAAAAAAGGGGGTAACAGCAAAATAGCAATGGCACCCAAATGGTCAATACCTATTCGGTAACTTGTGCGAATAAAAAACCCACTTGATTGCATGTTTCATATAAATAAAATACTATTTACATACAAAATTAATAATAAGTGTTGCAGTATGATTAGCACCCACTCGAATATTCATGATTATCGAATTAACTGTCCATTAGAATGGTTTAAATGCTGCCAGACGTGTTTACCTTGTAAAGTAATTGTAATTACTATGCTGCTCCAACTTAGTATAAATTAAGTTTTATTATTTTTATAATCTAAAATACACATATTTATTTTACATATAAAAACATAGCTGCTTCACTATAATACAATATTAAAAGTCTGTAACGTAATGCAGTTTGACGTTATTGTTTCAAATTAATTCAAACAAGGTTAAATTATGTGTATGGTATTTTGAGTAATGACCACTAGAGATAGGAAATACTGTTATTTGTAATAACCTATTACAAAATAATGTGTTGAGGTATTAAGTTCCAATAATTTGTTACCATGGTAACATGTTACCAGCCGATTCAATCTCTATATTCGCACCAAGCTGTTACTGAAATGACGTTATTAAATTGCAAGTAAACTGAGACTAAATCTATGTGTGGGTCTATTTAAACATAGTATACAAATATTTAGCTAACACACTACAATGTAATAGGCTATTTAGACTGATAGATAATAAAGTAAAAAAAAGTGTTATTTTAAAATTTCACTATATGATACAATTATCGGGTAATACTCACCCCTATCTACGATTTGTTATTATGCTATACATACTTATGTATTATAAATATAAAAAGCAACATTTATGAGCGCTTAAGTGTTCTGAGTTTGAATTTTGGTACTGTCTCAAGGAATTTCTCTTTTTTCGTCAGAAGTGTTTGTACGAAATTATCTAACCTGTTACTGGTTATTGAGTAACCTAATATTTCAAAGTTGAGAACGCCAAATCATTCAGTCCAGCTGTTACAGAAATAACAGTGTTACTGGTAATAGGTTACCACTGAATAACCTGTTATTGACACTAATACTGCCCATCTGTAATGGCCACAAGTACACTGGAGATGTACATGTTTTATTTGTTCACAATATGTCAGGACACATTTAAATTAAAAATACTATGAAAAAGTAAGTAAATGTTACACTATTTCATTTGTTACATTTTATAAATATACATAGCCTAGAAGTTTTTTTATTCATCATAAAATTATTAATTTTTAAGATATAAAAACAGCCAAGCTATACTGTAATTTGAAATACTTATAACGTAATTTGGTTAAAGTAGTTATATCGAGGATTCGTCACTCATGAATATTGATGATTTGATAATCATGAATATTTGTGTTGGTTGCTTATTATACTACAGCCATAATAAGTAAGTTTATAATTTTGTGAGTTATTTTAATAGAAAGTCTTTGAAGAAAAAATAGCAAATGTCATAGAAAGCAAACATAACATTAAAAATAGCCATTTGTTTAGCCTGCAATAACTTCTCAAATGGCTGCTACTGAATAAATCTCAGTATTTTATAGTGGTTTAATTTAATAAAAATAGTTTTTACCTATTGCTTGAAGGTTCAAATGTGCCACTTTAGAACTTAACCTGTCACTGAAGGCCTACATCATTTCCAAACATGAATTGAACCTTTCTCATGGAGTGAAATTTAAAAGTAAAAGTAGGTTTCCCAGGTGATTATTTGTGATTTGATACATCTGCTCAGGCCAGTAGCAACCTGCTGCTCTACCAGTCAGCTAATTTTACCAATCTGCTACTGGGAATCTTATGTGTGAACTTGTCTTCTGCTTTGTGGTTTTACGTACTAGTTTTAATCAGTTAATTGATTTTCAATGACTTTTTTTATTATGTTTATGTTGTTTCTATTCAACTGTGACTTGTTGCTATTTAACATTGCTTTAATTTAAATTGAGTTTTTAGATTGGTTTCACTTACTAATCTGTTAGTAAAATCTTGAAATGGAGAAAACTAATACCAAGAATATATAGTGATGTTTGTCATAAATTAGACGGTTGTCATGTTGTGCACAAGACCTTGTAATGCATGGAATTGTTACATGCGTGAACTCGAAATATAGTGAAATCAAAAAATTTCCTGAGAATGACATTACATGGGAACGCCCAAGCTGTCTGATAAACAAGGCTAATGACATTATATCTGATGGCGAGACTGGTGTTAATTGTTCTCTCACCAATGAACTAAGCAATGCTCTGCTGGTAGAAAATGAAGAATTAAAGCAGAATCTGCATAATTATAAAATTTTAAAATCTGCACATGAACTTAAACTAGAAGGAAAATAAAGAAGAAATTGAGGGGTTCGTAAAAGAAAGTAAAAATATGGAAATATATATGGAGGAGAAAATACACTCCTGGGAAAGGAAATGTAATATAGAAATTTAGCTTAAAAAGAAACTGATGTATTAGAATGGTGAGAAGAAATTAAACAAACTCAACTGACTACTTGGTTATCAGCAAAACTTGTAACACCCATTTAGAAGAATCAATGAAAATTTTATTGATAGTAAGGTCCTTGAAAGAAAATATAAAAGTACTTAAAAATAACAATGCATGCAAAAGAAAGACATGCCAGTGAAGGTTAGGTAGTTGCGTTGTAGCGCCGGATTCTATGAAAGACATCTTAGCTCATGATAATGAGATTGGTCAATCTTCTGAAAGTTTCTCTACTTTATAGGGTCATTCTGAACCGCTTCACTTACGGAATAGTTGAAAAGATAGGCCTTGTACTGAGCCTAATCTTGTGTTTATTTATTTATTTATACCCTTGGAGATGCCATTTTAACATTCAAATATTTTTAAATGTATACTTAATATATTAACACTCAACTATAATATATATTACAATAATTTAATTTCATAAGATGGCTTAAATAAAAAAAATATATAAATTGTAATATGTAATATAAAGATTTTAGTACCCACTAAATAACTAATAATTATTAAATAATAATACAGTAATAATGTCTGTGTTGTCTAGGCATAATTGTCAATCTAAAATTCTAAGAGTGTACATCTAAGAATAGGTTGTATGGACTTTTGATTAATTTACCATATTATTCTATTCAGGAGTTCTTTGATCCAAGGAACTATCATTGTGATATTTTGTAAAATTTGTGTTATATGTTAAATTAAGTAAAGTTATAGAATGAACTGTTCCTTTAGTTACCAAAGCTGGAAAGTAAATCTCAATGAAAATTCTTATTTATTTATTTTCTTACGAATTAACAAAAATACTATTCAATAATAATAGTAAAATAGAAACAAAGTACAGCATGAGTTATATACATTACTAACAACTAAAAGCATGAAGAAAACAGTGAATTGTAGTAAATTTGAAAACAATGACAAAAGATGGAATCTCAAGATTTTTCAGCTCAGTCGGAAAGAATGCAAAGCAGCTTTTATATTTTGAGGGAGAACATAATTCACAGATTATATAACTGATAAAGAAATAAACATAAAAATAAAAATTATTTCATCCTCTGTGAAAGAGAACCGTAATATAATATAAAGTTTAAAATATATGTTATAGAGTTTTTTTAGAGATGATGTACCGGAGAACAGTATTCAAACGGTCACCAATATATATAAAATAGTGGTGGCTGTCAGTGCATGAGTTAATACACTACCTAAAAGTATACTTTTAATTTTAATAAATGTTATTTTTATAGTTGTATATACTTTTAAAGTGTTAAGAATTTTTTTCACTCCTGAAGAATTGGGTTAAACAGGTTGAGGGCTTTTTTTAACAGCTTTTTATCTTTATGCATTGAGAATTATGCAGTTGTTCAGAAGATTAAAAGATTCATAAATTATATCCCACATTAATTGTCAAAGCACAATATTGGTATTATAAGCACTTGGAATAATTGAGTTTACTATGGGGTTAAAAAGGACAGTGTCCAGGTTTTATTTCAATAAACAAGAAATCACCATCTTTGTCCTACCATTGAACTGTGCACATACATTTGTCTGCTGAGGCCCAATGAATTTATTAGACAAGTACCAATTTTTATATAAAAAAATCAATAATTACACCATTTACAGGAAATTTTATGAAATAATACAACAAAAATATTTGCAACAAATAAATAACACTAAATAATTACAGGGATGGTAGTAATGATAATAAGTTAAAAAGAAATTATATCAAATAGCATTAGCAATAGAAAACAATTAATGATAGAACTGGCCATAATAAGAAAATTAGTATATGAACAAAAACAAGTACATCAATAGACTTAGGTACAATAAAATTACATACAAACTTAATGATAAGAAATTTAAATATATGTAGTATAAAGACATATAGTACAGTTTACTATGGAGTGTGTGAGTGCCTATGTTTATTAAATAAATAGTGGAATCTCCTATGGGAAAGGAAGTTATCACCAGTCATGCTGGTTTTTTTTTGGCATTGGAATGGGTGGATTATAAAGCAATTAAAAATACCAAATGATAATTTGTTCATACATCATATTTTTAGGTTCACACACTTAAATCAACTGTCAGACATGGAAATGGAGACATGTGAAGAGACCAAAAATGGAGATTTTGAATGAAGCTTACATGAAGTAACTAATGGAATTGCAAATAATCTCTGGATTAAGCAATAGCTTTTGAAATGAATTCAACCTCATTCATTTGTATTGCAGAGAACCATCATCCAGCAGTGATGAAGAGGAGGATGAAGATGTCTTGCCACAGCCAGCGCATGTACCACGGGCACGGTACCATCGGCGCAGGCTGGGTCAGGCATTCCACCAAGCAATGCTACAGGCATATCAAGATGGAGTTAATGGACCATCAAATGTTAGAAGGATCTCAGGAATATACATGTGCAGGAACTATAAAGTGGGTCGTAAACGCTCCCGTCGCTTAGATAACTGTAAGATATATTTTCAGTCATCTATCTGAAAAATACCATTAAAAATGTAACATTTGACTTTGATCACCTGTGAAAAGAAGGATGTGACTAAGCTAGACATGCATTTGATGTAATCAATTGGATGACAATGTTGCTGTTTAATAATGGCCTCAGCAAAATAACATTGCGACAGGTTACTCTTTTAAATCCTATAACAATTGAAATATTGTTATTGCTACTAAAGAAACGCACAGACTGTTACGTGTTCACTATTTGTCATAGCATAAATTGTTCACAAATATTGATAGATTATGCTGTTTTAACTCAATCAAATTTACTAATTGCAACCCAAATTTTGTTGTCTTTATTTTCTTGCTTACACTTTGAGATGTTTTTAAATAAAAGGAAAAAATATTACAGTATTACAATTGAATGGTACAATTTACCTTCTGTAGTATTGTCATATGTTGTGCAATATATTTTCTTAATTATGCACTATACCACCTTTTGCAATATCTAATTTTAACAAACAAGGTACCAAAATAATATTTTCTGTAAGTTTTCTTTTGATAACTTTTTGGTGTTAGATCAGTATACATGCATGAAACTTCACATTGAACTATTAAAATGGCACCACTTTGATGCCAGAGGAATAATTTAAAACAATTTTCCGTTAGAGGATGCGAAGATGATAGTCGGAGTGGGCAGGACTCCCTTAGATTAAAAAAGGCTTTAACAAGTATAACATGATGAAGACTCCTCTCCAGTCTATTTTGACGAGTGGAGGTGACATGGCTAAGATAATGCTGGCTATCCCCGCTCATTGTGGCAGTATCACAAGATCTGGGTAGGAATTGGCCCTGTTCCTCCATCCTGAATATCCTGTTATTCCAGAGGCCATGGAGACCTTTAAAGCCTCAAGTGCAGTAGAGGTTTTTTCAGCTTCTTGTCCTGAAACCAAAACAAAGAATGCTGTGTAAGGCATAAAACTTTATGTATTTCTACAAAATTTCCAATAAGATGTGTGGTCTGGCCTGAGAAGAGTGATAGTATTAAAACTGTGATTTTGATCACTGCTTGATGATGGAGGTAGCATTCTATAAATGTTGAAAGTAGGCTAAACCGACTAACTTCTTTAAATTGTTTTTGTTAAATTAATTAAACAGTTTTTGGGAATCAACAATCAACAATTTATAATGGGATTTTCAATGATGTCAATGTGCTGTGTTCATCCTTCCAGAGTGCTTTGCTTCTGAATACCAACTTTTTGATAAACATTAGTTACACAAGGAAGGTGGTGAACATATGCCAACATAAAAGGTTTTTGAAAATTGTCTGTCATTCCTTGAAGTACCTAATAACTATCTTAACTTAGGAGATTGATGGAATTCTTAAGTTCATTATCAAAGATATATTTGGTATTGTTTCTCATGTCCCTGTGATTATTATTGGTTGTAAGTTTCCTTTTATCTGAAAAGCTATGGTAGCCATATAAATTCCTCACAAAGGTGTCCCCCAAACTATTTAAATTTAGATTGACTTTTGTTCTGGTAAGATATTTGAAAAGAATGTAACACAGTATTCTTTATGGTAGATTACGTCAACTAATGCCAACTTCACTCTAATACTTTCCTCTATGGAAACTAATACTGCCCTCACATGGGATATGAAAGGCTGTTTGACTGTCACAAACTTGTGTTTATTTTTAGCAGTGGATAATTCTACATTCATAAAGTCAGGCTGAAGCTATCTTGACTTCCGAAATTCTTTTGACAAGCATCTCAATTAATGCTTCTTGATAAAGCTTTGGCTTTCGAATTTTTTCCTGACCTTATACAGGATCAAAACAGGAAGTTGACATTTAGAGTATGATTTGGTAAAATTTATTCTGAGAGTTTTATTACAAATTTATGAGTGTCTCAATGCTCTAATTTGGGGTGTCTGTTTTCATGATCTTTATTAATTACGTAACATTTATCTTGAAATGAAATGTAATTGTGATATTAAGACAACTATCGGAACGGTTAGTTAAGTCCTGTACCATTCAACACCATTCAAACTTTTCTTTGGAGTTAAAGAAACTTAATTAATGTGTTATGAAATGTTGTTTTAGCTGCATTTCTGCAATCCTTGGGAAAACAAGGTGAAGATGATATGTATGAAGATATAATTCAACAAGAGCCAACAGTATTCGAGAGGCTTCTCTGTGATGAGAAAGCTATGGAGGTATGATCTGCTCTTTGGATGAATATGAAGTTATACTTGACATTGTTTTAAAAATATTCTAAAATACCAAAAACAACTTGACAAAAACGCCCTGATATAGTTTGGGAAAACATGGAAAACTACCTTGAAAAAAGGGAAACTTTTTCTGTGAATAACATTGGCCCTCAAATTGAAACCAATTCTATCCTAGATACTTTTTTGTATTTTTTTGATGAGGCACTAGTGGATGAAATTGTTGGGGAAACTAACAAATATGCAGCCATAGAAATGGCCAAAAGGGGCATGATTTTTTCAAAAATTTCCAGCGTGTGAAAGTGGGTCCCATGCACTAGAAGTGAAATACATACATGTATATATATATATATATATATATATATATATATATATATACATGTATGTATTTCACTTCTAGTGCATGGGACCCACTTCCACACGCTGGAAATTTTTGAAAAAATCATGCCCCTTTTGGCCATTTCTATGGCTGCATATTTGTTAGTTTCCCCAACAATTTCATCCACTAGTGCCTCATCAAAAAAAAAAAAAATATATATATATATATATATTATTAGCAATGTATATGCTCATGAGCATTATAGTAATGCCAAGTGTCAGATCCTACTTTTCAAAGAATCCTCTTGTAAGTTGAGGATTACTGAGGTTTGAGTTACTTGTAAATTCTTGCATTTCAGTGACATCATGAACCCTTTACGGGGAATTTCAGTGCAACTTTCTAAAATATATCCTGTTTTTCTAACCTAAGAAATAAATTTCAAACATCTTACACTCCCTGCCAAAATATTTCAATGGATGAGTCTCTTACTCTGGAAGGGTAGGCTAAGTTTAGACAATATATTCCTCTCAAGGCAGCTCATTTCAGAATAAGTCCTATGATTTGTGTAAATCTTCAAGTGGATATACTTGGAATTTATTTTTTTTAACAGTTTCTGTGATCAAATTTTACTTGCCCTCTCGTAAACAATGCAAGACAAAAAACAGAAGCAATTGTTATAGAGTTAGTTTAAGAATTACTAGGAATACGGTACACTTTATGGATGGACAATTTTTAAAACAACCCTTATTTAGCGAAATTCCTCAAAGATCACAAAATGGACTGTGCAGGAACTGTAAAATTAAATAGACAGGTTATAACAAAAAATATAAGGAAAAAACAGACTTGAAAAGGTGAGTTACAAGGTGTTGTTCTGATGATGTTTCGCTTTTCAAGTGGTGTGACAAGAGATTAGTGTCTTTGATTTCTACTTTTCGTAATGTGGAAATGGTACCAATCACTAAATATAATAAAGAAGTCATGAAACCTAGTATTGTGGTAGATTACAATAAAAATATGTGAGATGTTGATGTGAGGGACCAGATGCTTGAAAACTATCTAATGGAAAGAAAACGGTACAAAGTGTTACATAAAATTGTTCAAAAGGTTGCTCAACATTACTGTTTGGAACTCCTACATTATTTGTAAATCCAACCATGCTAGTATTGATCACCTTAATTTAGGTTAGGGCTAGTAAAAGATATATTACAAAAATTTCAAACAGATGTGTCAAAACAAATTCATGGAAGACCCTCTACTGAGCCCCACCTGCATGTTTGACAGAGCAACATTTCATTGAAAAAATTCCCCCCACTGGTAAAAAAGCTAAGCCCCAAAGAAGCTGTGCAGTATGTAGTAAAGTGGGAAAAGAAGAGATACAATTTACTGGTGTCCACAATGTGAGGCTGGACTTTGTCTTGAAGACTGCTTCAAGAAATATCATACTGTCACGAATTTTTAAAATGTAAGTAAGATAAGTACTTATTTTTAAGTGATAAAATATTTGTTTAAATAGTCAAATAGTGTTTTATAAGGTTAAATACGGTTCTTTAAAAAAATATATTAAAAAAACTCATGTAATATAATAAATACATTAGTTAAATCATGCAAGATCTAAAACATCTCAAAAAAATGCTAAAAACAGCAAAAAAATGTGGTGCAGGAGGGGCGACTGGTTAAAAATAAAACTTGTTGAAGGGTTAAAAAGTTTGCAGAATCAACTCAGGGAGAGTTAATCAGAGTTTCTTCTCAGTAGTGTTTGTATTATATCAGAATTGTCTTGTTCAGACAAAAGAAATGACTGTATTCATCTGAAAATCAAAGCTTTTTTTGTGTCTTGACAATATAAATTATTTATAAGTGATGGATGGATTATCAAATTAAGATTATTATTAAGCTAAAACAATAACATTTAATACAATAACATTTTATATGGATTTAATTTATCAGACAAACTAGTGAATTTATCAGAAAATTTATCAGAGTGAATGTATTGTTTTGCAATTTATTCTGTACTATTTAAAAAAACACTAAATGTGTTTGAATAGTTTTTTTGGGTTTAAAATAGTTTTATTAGAGAGACAATCTTTGTTTAATAACTGAATTGCTTGAAAGAGATTTAACATTGTTGAAGCCTGTGTAAATACATACACAAATTTATGTAACTTATGGCTTTTTCAGTGATTTTTTTTACAAATGGATTTGTACAATTTCAAAAGGGGATTAAATATCAAATTATAGAACTGAAACAGCAGTTATTGATTGGAAATAAGAATATCTCTGATGATATAAAATACGTAAACCAGTGAATTTTGTGAAATAAAGTTTAACCACATCCATTTAAATTTCTTTTGTAAACTTTTAACATTTAAAATTTTTGCTTTTTCCAATTAATTTTTAACCAGTGAAAACTATCATTGGTGAATGGCAATGAATGTTGGGGATCTGCCGTGGGCAAAAACAAATGCATAAAAATTTCCCGGACTAAATTTTATAAAATATTTCTTTCATATCTCAATAAACCAAATTCAAAGAAATACTTTACAATATTGTGATGATAATTTCAAATGAAAATATAAAAACCAAAATTAGAAAGAGAAACAAATAAAAAATAAAGACAAATCACATCTGTTTTATTGCTGAGACAATAATTACATCGTATAGCAAACATCAATTAATAAGGTTATCCTAAAATTTCTGTCATTCATACTATAATACACATACAATCTTTACAATCACACCTCTTTCATTCATCGCCAATGCAAGCCACTTCGAACAGCGGGGTCAGTCTTCTAATGGGAGGCCTCCCAGTTAAAAGCCAAAAACTCACCTGCATTATAAAATGCTTGAGAAGCGTTTTAGGCGAGTCTTAAACACCTTTGGCATTTAATGAGGGCAGGCGTTAATAAACCACCGTTCTGTGTCTACCAGTTCGGTAGTTTGCTCTGCTACGTGTCTCACACGTATGTATCTTGGTCTCTGTTTAAGGCACATTTATTCATACAAAACAAAGTTGTTTCCAATATGTAGAGACATGGCAGAGTCAACAGCTGCAATTTCTTGAAAACTTGCCTGTATGACTCTCTGAATTTGATTATTGCGATGATTCAAATAGCTTTTTTTGGAGTCTGAAAGTCCTTTGGAACTGAGTGTATGCACAAGCTAAAGGATCAATCCATAGGCCAGATGGGGGTATATCAAGCCATAATGCACCGTAATCAGTACCTGAATCGGGCAGTATTTTGCTAAAGACCTCAGAACAAAGATGCCTGAGCAGATTTTGGCACAAACATGATCAATGTGCTCATTCCATGTCAGTCCTCGATCAAGGTACATTCCTAGAAATTTCGAAGTGCTGACTTCGTCCAGTGTGGAGTAAGCCATCAAGATGGCAGTTCCATGTTGGTTGCCTGCAGTGTGCAAAGAAAAATTTAAAACGTTGGTTTTTTTTGAAGAGTGTATTGTGAGGTTGAGTCTGTTGAAGTATTGGACACAGTTGTTGATATAAACAAAAAACTTTGCTTAATCTTGCGTTGAAAAAGAGAGTTTTATCATCTGCAAACTGCACTTTTCTTCCATACAGGAGCGATGATTCTATGTCTATGTCGTTGACATAAAGCAGGAAAAGCACAGGACTGAGGATAGACCCCTGGGAGACTCCATAGCTAAGATCTATTAGCTTAGATGATTTATTTGATCTGGACAACTTGGGATCTGTGGCTTAGAAATGAGGTAAGCCATATAAAAGGCATGCCTCGAATGCCGTGGGACTCAAGTTTGTCGAGTAGTACATTGTGGTTAACGCAGTCGAATGCTTTGGACAGATCCAGGAACACACTCATTATGTGGTTCCGACATTCAATCCCCTCTACAATCATATTGACAAGACCAACGATTGCGTTGGTTGTCAATTTACCCTTTCTGAACCCAAACTGATCATTTGAGAGCTGATTGTATCTGTCCAAAAAGTGAAGCATTCTTATTAAAAAAAGGTTTTCAAAAATGATGCTGAATACTGGCAAAATGAAGACAGGCCGGTAGTTATTTATAGAAGCTGGGCCGTCTTTCTTTAAAACTGAGACAACTTTTGCAATTTTAAGGAGAGAGGGAAACACTCCTGTTTGGAATGAATAATTTACTAATTGAGTTAAGGGTTTCACTAAATGATTGCAGCATTTTTTAATGAGCCATGGGGACATCAGATTGAGGTCGTTTGATTTTGTTGGCTGGGAGCTGCTGGATAATTAGGTGAAGCTCATCATCAACAACAGTTGCCAACACCATTGATGCTGCTGGGCTCTGCCTTCGCCAGGGGTGTACTTTAAGGTCAGATGGCCGAGGACCTTGCCCATCAGCAACGGATGCGAAAAACTCGTTAAACCAACTGGCAATCTCAGTCTCATCCTCCACAAGCCTATCCCCAATTTGACTTTTGATTTGTTTGTGTGCTTTTGTTTTATTGTTTATGATGTCCCAAATTGTTTTCGAAATGTTTTTTGAAGAAAGAATTTATTTGGAAACATTGTTTGCTTTCGCAGCTTGGACCACTTTCTTATATATTTTTTTATAATTCCTGAAAAATATTTTGAACTGTTCATTTAAAGTGTTTTTATAAATTTTGGATATACATTTTAATCTTTCTCTAGAAACTGAAATTCCCGGTGTGATTCTATTGTTTTTTTAAATTTTTTTCACAGGCATTGATCGTTTTTGTAGGGTAGCAGATGTTAACGTGGAAATTTAGAGTGTCGGTAAACAATTTAAACTGTTGCTCTACGGGTTGATATGAATATAGAAAATTCCATCTTTCTTTAGAAAGAAAGATTTTTAGGTGAGAGATGTTTTCTGGCTTTATGTCTGTTATTGTTTGTTTAATTTTGGGCTCCTTTTTAAGTTGTATCCCACTAATGACAGTCTCTTGGCCGTAGTAGTCAGATATAGCTGTATTCACCACAGACACTGCGACACTTGGGTGATGATGTTGTTGGTAGCAGATTTTGTTGTAGCCTTTATTCTCATTGGAGATTGGACTAAGGTCAAATCTTTGCAAATTAAGGTTAAATGACCTAAGTAAATCAACCAATCAAATCGTTTTATGGTGAGTGTTGTCCAATGCGTCGATGTTGAAATCCCCCATAATGACAAAATGCTGATGTTGGTTAGGCAGACATGTCAGTAACTTTTTGGATTTTGAAAAGAAGGTGTCTTCCTTTCCACTCGGAGACCTGTAAATTACGATCACGACGAATTTTGATGATTTCGTTTAAATTTTGATCCCGACTGTTTTGAAATCTTTTTCGATTGAATCCTGAATCGAAAAGGGGGTGGGCAAGAAATTATGTTTCTCAAAAATCGCAACTCCAGGCTTGACTTTGCATGTTTCTTTGTATTTTCCATATATAAAACAATATATTTTGCCATTGTAACAAGTTTATAGTTTACATTGAATAAATAATTGTCACGTACTTAAACAAGGACTTTTTACAATATATAGCAGAAATATGGTTAATTAAATCAAACAGTACAAGGTTAAATATGGAACAGTAAGTAGTACGTGTCTCAGCAATTGGTTCCAATGTTGGAGACTTTACATTAATATAAGCATGTAACCAGTGGTTGTGTCTATTTCATGTAAATTCAATACATTAATATAAAACACCCGTTGGATGGTACTATGTTGGACTGATAACCTCACCAGTTAGGTCCTGACATTGGGCCATTACTAAGGTAATTTTCCTCATCTAAAAAACATGAACTTGACTAACACTGTTGGGAGGGGCACGGGGCTAAAATTGAATAAAATTGTTTGTGATAAATTTTCATCAACTCACTGTTAGCTGCAGTATACACATTAGTCATTATTACATGTTCCATGTTAAAAAAAAATATATTGCTAAAACTCTATAATAATGTATTTACCTTCTCTCTATAACACTTATCTTCATGTACAAATTGTTGTATTACAGATATGGGAGTCTTTTACTTCACAGCCAGAAGAAGAACAGCACACATTCCTTACAGGTCAAGTGACACTTGAGCATGCCAAGCAAAGGGCTACCAAGGAAAGATGTGGCGAAAACTCTTTGAATAAGAGCAAACCCTCTGTGGGCAAAAAGTGCTTCAAGAAGATTTGTCCTCATGTTCAAGAGTTTTTAAACAGTGAAAATATGCCTAAGGTAAAAATGAAATCTTTCTAGTATTGAGTTAGAATTAATTTAAATAAAATTTGGGATATAGTAGTACATTAGGAACACAAATATCCTAAATGTTGTTATTTGAAATACATTATAAGAATGAATTTTATATTTAGTTAATATAAATCTTATAAAACAAAACACTATTCAACTGAATTTTCTTACAATGTATTTAAATGTTTGTCTTATAAAACATTCTTATAAACAATTGTTAATAAAAATAAATCATTTCAATTTATTCTAGTTAATATAGTATTATAATTAACACGCGAGAGATCGCACTCACTTCATGGACGCGAGAGGTCGCGCGACGGCAAATTGCTCACGCTCGTCTTTTACTCAAATTGCAGCTTTAATTTGGTCAGAAAAGTTTCAAAAAAAAACTGTGTGTTGTCTCTATTACTGTCGTTCAGTATATACTAATAAAAGTAATTGGGCACTTAAGTTATAACAAAGAGAAATATTATTATGATACACTATATATTTGGTTCGGAATTGGTGACTTTTGGTACGAAAAAGGTCACGTGTGAGCAATTTCCCGCAATAATATAAATTAGGCTTTTAAATGAAACGTTTTATTACAATAAAGTATTTTAATATGAGGAAGAAATAATTTTTTTAATATGTATATTTCCTTAAAACAAAACAAATTGCCTCAAAAACGTTATACTATAATAAATCAATATTTAGGCAAAATATTACTAATTCAATAAAATATTATGTACAAATGAAGAAATCTATTTTATATAAAAGAAAAATTATAAATGTTAACGAAAAATTAAAATTTCTTTCTAAGTTTTATAAAAAGTTAAAATATAAAAACCCCTAAATTAGTACCAGTTTACTAATTTTGTTTCAGTGGACATTATCGTCTAAGCTAACTGAAGAAGTGTGTCTGTATTCGAAAATCAATGTCTTTAGCTTAGTCAGTGTCCATAGCTTTAACAGAATGCACTATGGGAGAGATCGCGCGAAGGCATATTGCCGCGGCAGGTGCAGAGCTACAACAAAAATTCCACCACTCGCAAACAAAGCCGGCGACAGACTAACGGTTTTCAAGGTCAGACGCAGGGATGTACTGGGGGGATAAAACGAGACCCTGTTATCCTGGGGCATCACTGCAAACGAAAATATAAAGAAAGCAAAAAAGCACGGCAAACTGCCACGGGCGCGATCTCTCGCGTGTTAAACAAAATATTGTTATGTTTTAACAATTAATAAATTTGTGGTACTTTATAGAATTTCCTATTAGACAAAGATAGACTGGGTAGTTTACACGCTATTATGCTTACTTGCTTTCTGTTAGGAACTGATTAAAATTATTACACTCTAAGGCTATGAACAGTGAATTCGAACCCTTGCTGTAGGCGGGTACACAAGCAAATTTTTAATTGTAATACGCTTTATCTGAAGTTTCGAGTATTTGAAACAGGCTTTAACCCATCAAATAATCACATCCCTAGTTTTATCAGTTAGGTAAATTTTAGTTTATTTGATCTAAAACTCAATTCAATTTATTCAACAAGACTGTTTACTAAGTTTGACGTTACTTAGATTTAAACATAATTATCAGTAAGGTCATATTATTCTAATATTCTTACAAGTTCAAAAATAATTTTACTTACTAAAATACTATGTGCTCAAATTAATGATGTTTTACTTTATACGAGGGCTGTTTTTTTTTCAACTTCCGATCGTGCCGCTAGATAGTTGGGCAAGCGGTATCGGCCAGCAATGCGCGGCAGTCGACTGCGCACCTCTCCCACTACAACCTCACTCATTTTCAAACGGCCGACGCCATTTCCAATTTATCTAGCGACACATAAACATGGCTACCTTGATAGAATCTCCCGCCAAGTGTGAGTTGAGAAGTTTCATTCGTTTCTTGCAAGCTGAAAGGTTATCTGCAGCAGAAATTCACCGTAGAATGGAACGAGTATACGGTGAAAGCTTTATGAGTGACAGTGCAGTGCGTGATTGGTGTAGGAAATTTAAAGATGGACGAGTTGACATTCATGATGAAGGGGGGCAAGGACGAAAGTCGGTCGCAAACGAAGACCTCGTTGATCGAGTTGACCAAAGTGTAAGAAGCAATCGAAGGTTTAGCCTACGATTACGGAGCTATCCAATCAGTTTCCTGAGATTTCAAGGTCAGCCCTATACTCTATCGTAACTGACAAGTTAGGCTACAAAAAACTTTGTGCGCGATGGGTGCCGAAGATGTTGTCTGATGACCACAAAGCTCGGTGAATGGCGTCAGCAACATCTTTTCTGAACCGTTATGAAGCTGATGGCGAAGATTTTTTTGATCAAAATCGTGACAGGAGATGGGACATGGGTTCTGTACGACACCCCAGAAACGAAACAGCAGTCCCAACAATGGATGCATTCAAACTCTCCAAACAAACCCAAAAAATTCAAAAAAAAAACTTTCAACAACAAAAAGATTATGGCCACCGTGTTTTGGGATCAAAAAGGTGTATTGCTTGTTGAGTTTTTAGAGCCAGGTACCACAATCAATGCGGAAGGATACTGCGGTACGTTACAACGTTTGCGGAGAGCTATCCAGAACAAAAGGAGAGGAATGCTCACATCGGGAGTAGTGCTCATTCATGACAACGCCCGTCCTCACAGTGCTGCTTTGACAAAGCGTCTTCTTGACGGTTTTTAAATGGGATGTTTTTTGACCATCCAGAGTATAGTCCTGACTTAGCGCCGAGTGACTATCACCTTTTCCCGGAACTGAAGAAGATGCTAGGAGGGCAGAGCTTCCGAACAGACGACGCGCTGCGAGACGCCGTGAAAAACCATCTCAAATCACTGGCGGCAAACTTCTATGAAGAAGGTATTAAGAAGCTTGTACCCAGGTATGAAAAATGCCTCAATTTAAATGGCGATTATGTTGAAAAGTAACTAATAATGTACCTAACTTTTGATAGTAAATTTATTTAATTACTCTCCCTAGTTTTATTTTTATACCACATCGGAAGTTGAAAAAAAAAACAGCCCTCGTATTTAATATTAGGGACAAAACAATCAGGAGGTACTAGGTTTTCCAGAAGCAGATTCAGTGTTTTGTCAATGGAACAAGTCCATTGTCCTGCGTAGACCAATTTGCGTACTCTCAAACTTGAAAGCACGTTTTGTAATTGTAACTTATCGGTTCCGAATTTGTATACGAAGCCCCAAGGATTCGAGTTGCCCACTTCCTTCACTAGCGTTTTCCAGCAGGCACTTTTACTTTTTTTGATGAGACTCTTGTACAGCATCTTCAACGCTGAAAGCTTTCATAGAGCACTGGTCGGTTTTGGCACTAGACACTACTGCTGAATGAGGCTGGGAAGGGGAACTTGAATTGCAGTAGAACCCCGAAATTTGTGTTGGCTGTCTAAAAGGGTTGGCGATTTCGCTGCTTTAGCCAACAGCTTTTATCTGCATTTTGTGTCCTGTGTGAAACTGCTCTAAATCGCGCTGGGACCGATCGCTGTGAGTTGCCGTGATTAGGCTTGCGCAATTCTCACTTGTGCGATTAATGGTAAGAGCTCTGATAAGATACAAGTGGCAATTTTTTTAAATTGCAGCGGAAAAGTTGAAGGTTTTCTTGGAGTAAGGGGTAATGTTGTCCTTATTAGAATGTACATCTTAGCTTCCATTCTTCATCCACATTCATTTGTTGGTAGTGTGTTAGCAAAAATCTCAAATAGCTTAAGAAATAGCAAGATTAAAATAATGGCATTACTATAAAAAAGCATTGCTATAGCATAATGAGTGAGTTTTAATTTCTAGTTGCAAATAACATCGAGTGCAATTACCAACAAAAACTTCTTCTTAATCAAGTTATTGAAAAATTGTATAGTTTATTTCTTACACTTCTTACCGCAGTACATCTTAAAGGCTGCTTGTGAAATCTCTTTTTATTTGTAGGTTAAAAATTTTTCATTAGTGGACAGTTAAAAACTGATGGGTATCATGTATAGAGATGATTATTATCCGGTAAGTTTAAATTATATTTATGTGTGATAGTGTTCCTGATGTTGTGTTTCAGACAACCTTGTTAAACCTTGAACCTCGTCTTATTGAGTTTTTTGAAAGTGAGCCTGAAGGCCATTACGTGTCAGATCCTCTGAATAATGACGATAGAAAGGTTATCCATGGCCTTGCTCAATACCTTGATCTCTGCTCTCAAAGTAAGTTTGATTTTTTTCTTATTAATATATTAACAACTAAATATGTTACACTTTTCTTATTTTTTCAGTTCCAACAAATATCTAATATACATTTTTTAAACCACGCCTAGGTAAGTTTTTTTACTGCTTGGAGCAACTGTGACTCAAAGAAATAAGAAATTTGATGCTGCATGAAAAATCAATCACTGTGCAAATAAAGACACAACTTGACAAAACTTGAATGATTGCTGCAGAAATGTTTATAACAGTGCAAGTATCACATAAGAGATTGTTAATTATTGTTAAAATTATAATAAAGAAATAAAATGTTTTCAGACTTTTTTCTTGTTTAGGCCTAATGAACACTTGTATACGTAACATCATATGTATAACTAATCACACATAAGTACTACGGTACTCTAGACTCAAGACTGAATTATTAAATGCATCTTGCAGCCGGTCACTACACTACATATTGTCTTGCCAATTTGAGGAAATGTTAAAGATGTGCCAATTTAAATACGTAGCAAATTGCCGTGTTTTGTATTCTCTGTGTTCTATTGCTATCCTCTCTCGATATGCTATAAGTGTGCAAACAATAATAAAACACTGAAAGAAACAAAGAGTGAATAAGCTGTAGCTTGATAGATCATGGCATCATGTTCCTAAATCTATACAGACCTTTCAGTCTCTCAACAGCATTCTGCATAGCATGAATAATATAATCAGAAAAAGAAAGGTCACTATCAAGTATTACATCTAGGGTTTTTACTTTAGGCTCTGACAAGCACTCACCACTCTCACTGGGTGTCTTTATTCCATTTTACGGTGGCAGATGAAGGACATAACTTTTTTATACTGATCTTAAGGCTATTATTGACTGGCCAATGTGGATATTTGTTTAACATTTTCACTGCAGCTCTATCTTGAGTGATGATAAGTATTGTAATAAGACAGGAAGCACTGTCGTGTCTACCACAGTCAGCATATTAAGGTCAGCATTGATCAATGATTTCTTAAATGAATACCTTAAAATAATTGTTGGAATCCCTCTTCAAATAAATTTGGCACCTGCTTTGACAGCCAGGAGTCATGGCCATTTTTACTTCTTCATTATCGTTGATTTGTCTTCCGCCAAGATGATATTTCAAGTGCTGAAAAAGTGAAATAACTTGGAATAAGATAAGGGCTATACTGCGGCTGATTCAAAACTTCCCAGCTAAGTGAGGCAATAATTTCCAGAGTCTTAACAGCGGTGTGGGGTCTTTCATTATTGTGAAGTAACAAGGTCCTTTTGTCAGCTTGTTTTGTTCTAAACAGCTCAATATAGCTTAGTCAATATTGCACAATAGGCTTCTGTGTTGCTTGTGGTTCTTTTTGGAATAAACTCCACCATGATCTTGCACTGTGAAGGCGTTTTACCTTCACCTTGACAGCAGAGATTGTGTGCTATCATTCCATAAACTGTTGCTTGGATTCAGGTGTGATATAAGATACCTATTTATTATGTTGAGTCAAATCATTATAGGAGATAATATTTGTATTCATCGAGTTAATAGGGTCAAGGAGCTGTCCAATCTCTTTTGCTTTTGGTCCTCTGTGAGACTGTACCCATCGAATTAATCTGAATTTACTTTTTCTGTTGCAATTTTATTATGGACTCACCTAGACATTTGAGGAAATTCTTTAGAGAGAATGGTTATTGTGAATCTGTCCTCACAAATTTTCAGTTGCATTAAACAAATCTTCAGTGATCACAGAAGGTCAACTTGAACATTCTTCATAATGGACATTTTCACAGCTACCCGTAAACTCTCTGACTAATTTTCATAGTTTACCTTAGTTTTTTTGCATAGTTTGTACACTTCATAAAGCTGACAATGAAGATCTACAGCCAAAATGTTTCTTGCATTCAAGAAACACATCACTGACTCAATTATTTAATTATCACAAGTGATGGGTTGTTAAACAATCTTTCAACATTTTAAAGATGCATAGTGAAATGTATAGGTTAGCTATTAGAACTGTAAATGTTGAAAGCATGTCTGGAGGTAAAGTTTCTTGCATCCAAAATGGTGCAATGTATGGTCCTTATTTAAAAAATGTCTCATATCATTTTAGTTTAACTGTATTTTTAAAGTTACATTTTAATGGTATTAATAATTGTGATTCAGTAACATTTAACAGAAGCATACATTTTGAATTATTTGTCTCACTGTTAATGTGCAGCTTTTGAGGCAAGCAACCTTTATTAAATGTCAAGCTAAAGAGATTTTATACATGTTAATATTATTAGCAAAGTATATCCAATTTAGTTTTTTGGGGTGCATTTTGCACTGGCCAGATTTAATTTAAACTGTTCCATCAACATTAATTATTTGGATTCTATCCATTGTTTGATGTCTTTTATATCAATATTATATATTTTTTGTGGCCATAAAAGATTAACATTTCTAAGAAATAGATCTGTTAGATTTTTTGGTTAAATACATTATTTAATTAATTTTTATACATTTTGTTTTGCAAATGACAATATTGTTGGTCTATAACATTTATATTTTTCAGGTTTCAATTCCCAGATCAGTTATGATCATCGCTGTACAAGGGTCACAAATCCCAAATCCACCTTCGTCACCCCCACCGTCCTTCTTTCTCAGTTTCTTGGAATTAGGTAAATTACTTGATTCTTTAAAAACTAAATAATAAGTGAATAACGATGGTGTCCTACAAAAATTGAATATTGGAATATTTCACCTTTACATTAATTACATTTTATGTTGAATTTTTGTGTGGATACAAAGTTAATAAGTGTTGTTATAGTAGCTAAATCCTTTTCTCATAGTAAACTCCCTAAATTATGTTTGGAAGAAAAAACAAAATACAGTGTTTTACTGATTGCAGCAAAAATTTCTTTTAATACAAATTAATGAGAGATGTTTGTTGGTTAAATATATTTATTGTTAAAATCTCTATTTTGTCACACTGGTATGGAGAATTGAATTTAAAAATTGTACATTCAAAAATGTAAGTAATAATTCTGTATAAACTAAATTGTTTCTTTGTGCAGTGAATTGACATTTAAGTTTTTGCTTTAGTAGAATTTTTTACATTTTATATTAAATAATTTACTACAGTAAAATCAATTAGTGAAAATTTCATGAAAATGTAACTAAATGTTTTTGTAATTGCTTTTTTAGTATAATTCCCATTGCTTAATCATAAGCACTGATTTTGTTAAAATCAATATTAAAAAGTCGTTTCTTATTAAAACTTCTAAATTGACACTTTTGTTGATTATATATAACACTGGTTATGAAAATAGCAGGAATAAGCTGTGTACAAATCTATAATATATCAGTATTTTAAGCATTCTTATTCATCTTAGTTATTAAGATTACATGGCCAGTGTCATAAATAACATCTAAGTTTTCTGTTTCACACCACATAGAAACATTCCTCACACAATTAAAAACCAAAGATGAAGATCTAAACCTATTAGTTGACTGAACATATTTTAACATGGTTACCGGAAAACTTTTAAGTTAGTCTTTCTTAACTAACTTAAAAAAGATACTTTAGATATAGTTTCTTCTCCAAATAGTGCCAGTAAGTGTGAAATTAACGGCCAGAGTAACGAGTTTCATGTTATGGACCCCTTAGTATCGTCCTGCTGAACAAAACTATAACAGGTTTCATGGGATAGAAATCACAAATAACAAAGTTGTAGAACATTAAAAGTGGAATTGCTTTTCTTGTGTGGAGCAATATTCTCTTGTTCTACACTTTTGCGGAGCCTCTCGTAATCTTGTTGTTACTGTAAGTCAAACTCATTTGGTTCCTGATAATGTGAGCTGTTTCGTCATCCTTGGATACATCAAATAACAATACAAATTGAATCAATTCCCTTCCTACTATAATTACGACAATCTTTAATGTTCTACAATTTTGTAATTTGTCATTTTCATCTCTTTAAACCTTACACTGTTTTGTTCTGGAGAATAATTGCAATAGGTTAATAATGCAAATCTGGTTGCTTTTATGGATAAAAACAAGTTTGAATATAACGCAAGGAAATCTAACCAAACTTTTTAAAAACAATTGATCATGTAAAAAAACAAATATTGGTTTATTAAATTACTAAAATTAATGTAAACATACTTTATATAAATTTAGTATGTACTATTTAGTATGCACACTATTTAGTAATATACATATATTCCTGAATGAACATGTTGATAAGAAATTTGAGGGAGAGAGTTTGCAACTTAACCGGTCATTCACTTTGTTGCTTGTAACAGACACACTACAAATTTGAAATTGTTCTACTCATTTGTAAATGTTTAAACGGTTCAATCAATAATTTCCATACACTTTCACACCAGTACAATTAAAGGTCCAATTACTGAGTGTTATTCTTGTATAGTGCAATGCTCGAGTTTACTCACCATTATTAACTGATCTCATTTGAGGTTATGTTTACTAAGTACTCTCAAACATCTAATGACAAACAAGTAACAAGGATGCCAACCTGATACACTGAAACTATAGTATTGATTAAATAACATCTTTCGGAGGTACAGGTGACATGTCTAGTTCTTACCAAGTACTCTCAAAGTACATAATGATAAATGAATAACAAGGATGCCAACCTGATACACTGTTCTTGTATTGATTAAACAACACCTTTTGGAGGTACAGTGATATATCTAGTTACTTAATGAATGATCATTGTATAAGAATAATCTTCTCCGGGTGAAGAACTATTCGAGGGTATATCTGAATAGTTGAACCAGATGTTTAGTTTTTATTGACAGCTAATCTAGTCTTTGGATTATGAGCGTTTGGTAAACACTGGTCCTTCTAATACTCAGAATCTATTTTAAAGAGTTCAAAGACTTTTTTGGTTCTAAACTGAATGCACCTATTGATTTTGTTTACACTTTTACATACCTAACTAGCTCAGAGACCGTTATTGAAATGAAATTTTCAGGTAAAGTCCTCAAAACAACCTCAATATGAGCTGTAATTGTGTGAAGTGCTCACACGCATGCTCCTTCTGAGGTCTATCACTGATTCTAAATCCACAGGTCACATCTGGTCACAGTTGCTAGTTTATTCAAGTTTTCAAGTATTTTCCTTTGCTTGAAGTGAGTAAAAATCAAAAACCATATTTTGATCTTAAATAAAGTGATAAGCTTTACTCTGGCAAGATTATAATATGCAGTGAAAAGTATGTTTCCATAGTTGCTAAATTTTAAATATGCTTTGTTAACATTTCTTTTGAATTATTCCTAAGCCTATCATTCTCTTGTCCATTTGTTGTGATCTGGTGGGAAATGCAATGCTATAGAGCTAGTATTTAAACACGTGCTCTTCTATACTGGTGCTCAGAGCGGCGAAATTTAAAATTTAATTTTTCATATTCATAATAAAATACTAACAAAGCATTATAATACGTTATGTAACTCACGAGTCTTGCCATTATAAGGTTGTGACAGAATGAGGGCGGCAGACTGTTATGTACATAGGTTTGTGTATGTATATCAATAAATATTATTATTCTTAAGGGAATCCTCAGCCGCACTGCCTACTACTCTTGGATCAAAAAGTATAGATAACTAAGTTGAACATTGACCATGAACTAACTTACTAGTAATGCTACAATATCGGGAGTTGTGCATTAAAGTTTAGCTTGTTTATTTCTGTGTTTAAACATATAAAGAAAATCATTTACAAATGGTAATTTCTACTTTTTATTTTGATAACAGCAAAAAAAGGTACTGGTTTTTGGCGCTTTTCGACCAAACAGCAACTTTGAAAATTCTGAACTGCTTAACTATTGATGCGATTAAGACTAAATATTTATAAAATATGTTACAAGTTTAATGATTAAGCATCTCATTTTTAAATTATATGAATAACATTTGTAATTAAAATAGCAATAATTAAAAATACCCAATACTTAAATATGATTCCTCAAATGAGATCAGAAAATTCAAATGGATTACATCTCCTAGCAAAAGATTTAGCTTGATAGCGCTATCTAAACATTTCCTCATGGAAATGCTATAACCTCATAAAATTTGTACCACTCAACCCCTATGTGGATAAGCAGTCTATTAGTCAAAGCTACTATTAATTTTTGTATAGCTGGGCCTACATGAGAATGGTGCAGTATCGATTTGAGTGAACAGTGCATTGCTGTTGCCGTTTATGTGATACTTTAAAAACTTATGTGTATTGTAGAGCAAATAAAATAATATTTTTTTTTAAATAACTCACATAAATACATACATTTCTATATTATATTCAGTTAAACCTTAAACATAAAATGAATAAAAACAAAATACATAGGATGAAACAAAATAATATTATTACAGTGTAACGGTTTCTGTAAATTGATATTAATAAAACTTAACCAACCTAATTCAACAAAGAATTCTATTAATATTAATATTATATGAATTGCAACACTTCATTACACATCATAACAAATAATTTAGCAAGCATTCTAGTACATTAACATTTTAACAATGAGTTATCATAATGCTTTAAAGAATACAAATTGATTTTACAGGACTGGAAGTATCAGTCAAGGCTCCCCTTCCCCTACACAATATGCATCGTATTTTGTAGAGATCGTTGCAAAGATTTAGCAGAATTCCAGAATCTGTGTGGCAATTGCATTACACACGTTAAGGGATTGTAGAGCTGTGGTATATTAGTAAAAATATCGTTTTGATGGCCACATATTGAATTCATGTTTAAAATCTTTCTCTATTACATTTTCATCAAATTTGCACTATATAATTGCAAGTGTCGAGTTGGTAAGTTTTCATCAGTCGCACAATGTAATCTAAAATAGCTAGCATGATAATTATTGAGGCCTGTAAGAGACTCTTTGGATTTAAATTGGGATTGAAACCCAAAATGATTATTGGATTTATGAAAATATAATAAAACCGATGGTCACATATGCTGCTTTAGTGTGGTGGCCGAAAGTAAAACAAACAACAGCTGCTAAGAGGCTTCAGAGTCTTCAAAGGCTAGCTTGTTTAAGCAATACAGGAGTGGTGAGCTCCTGCCCAACACTAGCAATTAAAGTGGTCCTGGGATACACTACTCTGGGGCAGGAGGTGATGGGGACAGCCACTTTAAGCACAATGAAGCTTCTAGGAAGAAAGGTAATAAATACTACCTCCTTAGAAGGTCACATGACGATAATGCAGGAATTTCCTGAGGCTGAAATGCTAACCAGTGTGTCAGAAGCAATGGTTAAGAAATACTCCTTTAAAAAACCATATACTGTCTCAATCGACGGAAGGGAGAAATTGATTAAAAAGGAGGCCTACCCTACAATAGGAGTCTTGAAGTTTCACACACATGGTTCACGCCTTGACACTAGGGTGGGATACGGACCAGGAGTTAACATAGCAATGCCCCTAGGAAAACATGCCACGGTCTTTCAAGCGGTAGTCATGGCAATAGAATCATGCTCCAGAAGGCTCATACAAATGAGGACAAAAGGAGCAAAATACTTGATACTATCTGATAGCCAGGCTGCACTAAAAGCACTTGATACCTGTTCTTTTGACTCGAAGCAGTCTGGGAACGTAAGGATGCTCTATTTGAGCTGGCTACGAATAACAGAGTAACACTCGGTTGGGTGCCGGGCCATGAGGGCATTCATGGAAATGAAAAAGCAGACATCGTTGCCAAAACGGGAGTGGAGTCCATAATGGTGGGGCCTGAGCCAGGCTGCGGGATAGCTTTCTCCAACAGCAAAGCACTTGTAAAAGATTGGGAAAAGAGGATAAGAAATATTAATTGAAGAAGAGCTTTAGGATTAAGACTATCTAAAATGTTTATCTCTCCTTACGCTAAAGGGTGGGCAACTCTCCTAGATCAGAGTAAGGAGGATATAAGACTAATATTAGGGATGTTGACAGAACATGGCCCCCTAAACAAACATCTTATGAGGGTGGGCCTTAGTCAGACTGACGAATGTAGACTCTGTGGAGAAGAGGAGGAATCATTAGAGCATATTTGGTTAAATTGTCCTGTCATTTCAAAAATTCTGAAAAGATTCCTGGGAGCATATCTCCTCAGCCCCAAGGATATCAGAGAACAGGAGCCCTCAAATCTGATAGGCTTCTGTAAAAGCCTCAGTTTTTGAGGACACAAATTTAAGTGAGGGAGGCGCAAAGGTCCTTTTTAGGACTAAGCGCGGGGACAAACCGTCCTTTTCCATCAGGAAAAAAACAAAATAATTATTGAACATATAAAAGCCTATTTTAATTCTAGATTAAAATAATTTTAATCATACTACAAGAGTTTGCTTTTTCAGAGAGTAATAAATAGCTAACACAATTAAAACCTTAAGCCTGGCTGTTAAGCATCAATCAACAAATAAGTTTTGGTTTAACAGTGAACCGAAGAACTTATATGATAGAAGTACAGTAATATTGTTCTTTGTTTTGTACTATTTATAGTCACGTCTGTTTCTTGTGTGTAGCCCGGTTTTTTCACATGCATGATTGATTCTCTTTTTAATAATAAATGTATAATTAAATTAAGTAAATATAAGTAAATATAAATTGAGTTTTTTCGGGTTAAAATAAAATGACATTAACATATACATTAATGTGTTACAGGTAATGCCGTTTTACCAGTCTTGCAGTCTGCCCAACAGACTATCAGCTTTTTCATCCGGCATTTAAAAAATCTACATAGTCCATCTAATATTGGGTTTTGGGTGGTTCTTCATTTAAGAATGTTATAAATGTTGGTAATGAATTAAAATGTAAAGTAAACGAATTCTGACTATATATATATATATATATATATATATATATATATATATATATATATATATATAGGATGAAAAACGGGATGAAAAATTGGTTTCCCAACACCCATTAGGCCATATAGTAAACTAATGTACACTAATACATTTCAATGTATTAAATTTAAATGTTGCTAAAAAATTCTATGTTAAGATAGTTTAGCATCTTCCAACATATTATTGGTGTATTGGAAACCATAAGTAACCCATCAAATGTGTTTATTCACAAGTAATGGTATTCATCACCGATTCTTGTTTCATTTTGGGGGCTCATTTTAGAGAATGTGTTTTAAATTTTTAACACTTGAGTTTTACGTTTTGACCACTTTCCTTTTAAGAAATGTTTCAAGATCTTTATTCGTAAATGCAAAATACATTTTTACATTACATGTCAAAATACTAAAACTATATCTAACTTAACAAATCTCTTACACAGTAGAAACATTTATCAAGAAAGTGTGTCTTTATTTTTTTTTTTAAATAAACGTAGATTTTGCTCATTTTTAATATTCAATGGCAATGCATTGAAAGCTTTTGCACCCAAGTGGTATGGACCCCTCTCAAATGCGCTAGTACTATGTGCAGCCACAGATATCAGCCCTCTTGATCTGGTCGGATACTGATGGTAGTATCCATTGCTTACAAAAAGCTTTGGATTGCCCTTAACAAAAGAGCATAGCTCGTACCCCACCAGACCCGCCAGAGTAAGTATTTTTAATTCACTGAAAAGAGGTTTACAAGTTTCGAATCTCCTACGTCCTGAGATGATTCGCAAACACCATTTCTGGAGGACAAATACTCTATTAAAATTTACTACACTGGATGGACCCCAGAACATTAACCCGTACCTCAAAATCGATTGAACGTGAGAAAAATATACTGTTCGTAGAACATCTTGGCTACAGACCTTGGCGAGACGGCTGAGAGCAAATCCCATGGTTCGAAGCCTTTTGCAGACATGTTCCACGTGGCCGCCCCATGTGAGCCTATTATCGATATATAAACCCAGAAATTTAACTGAGATTTCTTGCTTGGCTTCCTCGCTTCCTAGTTTGATAAGACCCTGGATATTAAACTGGTTTGTGTTCCCTAGATGAAACTGGATGATATTAGTTTTGCTGATGTTTAATTTAAGTTTATTTAAATTGAACCACTGATTTAAACTTTGCAACTGGATGTTTGAATTCGATATAGCCAAATGTGGGGATTTATTGGAAACAAGAAAAGAACAATCATCAGCAAACATCGTAACTTTGAGGTCTGTTGAAATTTTTGGAAGATCGTTTACATAAATGAGGAATAATACAGGACCAAGCATAGAGCCTTGAGGAACACCACAAGTAATGGCTCTATATGATGAGAAAACTTTATTTTGGCCATCATGGATTTGGACGGTTTGATTCCTATCAGACAAATACGACTTCATGAATTTAAAAGAGTGACCTCTAACTCCATATTTTTCTAGTTTTCCAAGGAGAATATTATGATCAACGGAATCAAACGCTTTGCTTAAATCACAGAAAACACCAAGGGAATGAAGTCTATTGTCCAAAGAAAGCGATAGTTCGTTTATAAAATTGAAGATGGCTGATGTAGTGAATTTCCCTTGGCGGAAGCCATGCTGCTGAGTAGAGAGAATGTTGTTGATTTCTAGGAAAGCCACAAGTTTTTGACAGACTATTGATTCAAGAATTTTTGAGAAGGACGATAGAATTGAAATCGGTCTATAGTTTTCTGGTAGTTGTTTATTGTGAGATTTGTAGACTGGAATGATTTTACTGATTTTTAAGAGGTTTGGAAATATACCTGAAGATAAACTGGAATTACAAATGTGAGAGAATACAACACTTATAGAAGGAAAAATGTACAAAAAACTTTTTATTTTGAGTTTTATGGTTTGCTGTGGGTGTGCGAGCGGCGATGTACGGTTTCAAAAATCAGAGAACATATTATTAATGGAATGTATTGTTTCATGTTAAAAGCTTATCAATCAACACTGAAATATGGTCAAGGTAGCTCGGTAACAGTTTAAGTAGCTGATTGTTATTTAAATAGCTTCTTAATCGTGTAACTGTTATTAATACAAGTAAATGTTTTGTTTTTATAAACCGTTATAAAATAAAAATTTTATTTATTTTCTAGTTTTGTAATCCATTTCTTTGTTGAAAACAAATGAAGAAATGGTACATGTATAGTTAATGTAGATTACATTAGTAATAAGCTAGATTTAAACAAAGGGTCAACCTGTGTTAGGCTTGATTTTAAATTATACGCCTAACTGTTTTTTAAATTACATGCAAGCTAGTACAAACAATAAAAAGTTTCACATAAACTCTGTTAAAGTGGTGAAACAGTGAATAATGTTGACATAATTTTTATTTTGTGTGCACGAAAAGTAGTAAGCATGTTCTAAATGTTGATGTTTTGCTGTAAATGTTAATTGTTAATTCACATTTCAAATGTACACTTTTAATAGCTTGTACACAATGTCCTTGTTGTTTGTTGTACACTGCACGGTATTGTATAAGTTGATATTAATAGTTATTATTAGTACTTTGATTTGTGAGTCTTGTAATATCCAGTCATGTTTAAACCTGGTGGTTATTTGAAAGTTGATGGTTAATTCATTTTCATCAATAAAATTGTTATTGAAAGATAAAAATTGTTTTTATTTGTAATAATTATACTTCAAGACATTACTGAGTATAATAAATGAAATAACTTTTATAGTATATTAAATTTTACTTACAGCTTTACGTGGCTTTTCCCACAATATAACAGAGGCGTTGTAAGTAATCCCTTTGTAACAACATCATAAACATTCCAGAGATATTTTATTGGCATTGAATGATATTCCATCTTTGGAACTACAGTAAAACCTGTCATATCCAGCCCTGCTATACTCGCTACTGTTGATGACAAACAATTTGTAACTGTAGCTTTGTGAGCAAGGAATACTACACAGGCAATCTTGATCATATTTTCCATATGTCAGTCGGAGGGGAGGGATGGGGCTGTTTCCCTTTACTCTTCTGTGCTAATTTTAGAAATAATGACTTTGACTAAATTGTGATATGCTGTTGTGTCAGCTTTTGAATGTGTAATGGTATGTGTTGTTATGGTTGGAAGGTTACTTTTTACTCTTTTAATAAGTTTAGATCTGAATTTTAAATATTGTACATTACTGAATGTTAAAATTGTACTACAATAAATGTGTGTTTATACCCTTATAAATTGTGTTTTATTTTATATATGTAACCACAAAAACTAAAAATATTGAAAGTACTTTAATTTTAAACTTTAAAACAGAATAAACGTTTGGTGTATTAAAAACGTATTAAATTTAACAGTTCCAGCCAATATTTAATGTTTCTATAATTATTTAGTTCCTTGAAATGTAAACCCCAACATTGAAAATGTATTTTCTATAAATTCGGCTTTAACAATGCCTGATCAACCCTGTCACCACATTAGGCTGGATATGACAAGTTATACTGATTTCCAAATTTGAATGACTAAATTTTCAAAGGAGTGTGTGAAGTTATAAAGTTGGAGATCATGTATATATTTATTTGTCCAGTGTTTCATGCCATTAATTCTGAAATTTCATTAAGTTCTACCATAGAAGTCTAATGAATAGACACCTGAAACATGAGTGCAGAACTGTTAAAATGTACAACTACCAGGTGTCCTATAAGTACCAGACCACTCTCCCTCTGTTAACTTTGGTACATAAGTATATCAACCAATATACATGAGGTCATTGTTGTAAGTCTGAAATCCATGGTTTTTTGTTATATATGACAACTTTGAGTGATCTGCTTTGAAAAAACTAAGAACATCCACCGACTATGTATGCTGCAATATCAGAGAAGAAGAAATCAATGTAAAAGTAATAGAAACCAGCATCTTAGATCATACAGGACAACTATAGATCATTAAAGGGAGGAAAACTCAAATACCAACTACAACCTGTTGGAACTAAAATCAAAGCCATCAGCAGGATACAATGATATATCTACCATTGTCCTGAAAAACTGCCAAGATGAACTCATTGAACCATTGGTGCACATTACTAATCATCTTTTCTATCAAGAGTTTTCTCCGTCTGCCCTGAAAAGTGTACTCCAAATTCAAATAAGGCGATGCAGGCAACTACAGGCTTATCTCATTCATACCAACCATATCCAAAGTAATAGATAAACTAGTGCTGATCAAACTTCTCGATCATCTTTCAAACAACAATTTTTTAACAGAACATCAGTACTTCCTACCTGGTAAATCTATAACTACAGCACTAATTAATCTTGTAGAGTTCTTACTAAACCAATATGAAGAGGAAAACATAATAATCTGCCATTCTACTACACTACAGTAAAGCCTTTGACAGTCTTGATCACGAACATCTTCTGAAAAAGCTAATGGCACTTGGAATTCGTAGAACCTCAAAAGCATGGGTTACCAGCTACTTAACGAAACAAACACAAAAGGTTGAGATAAGATATAGTAATAATAGGGTAACTGAAATGGTGAGGTCAACAACAAAGAGGATCCCCCAGGCCTCTGTTTTGGAACCCATTATACTCATTATTTACACAAATGACTTCCCTAATTTCATACAGGAGTATAGCAACTGTATCATGTATGCTGATGACAGTGAATGTGGTTATTCAATATTATCATAACAACGACCTAGTTGTAAACGAGAAGACAAAACAGCTCATTCTAGGGGGAGGGGAAAAAAAATTCAAGGCTACCGGAAACCGATGACCACCTTTACCAAGAACCTTGGTATAATAATCGACCATGACCTCACCTGGACACCACATGTCAACGACCTCTGCAAAATACTAAGCTCCACACTGTTTATACTACGAAGAGTAAAAAATATGGTAAATTTCTTGACCACTAGGTTGCATACTTTTCCTTGTTTGAATCCTATATTCGGTACGGGATAGCAGCTTGGGTAAGGTCAACCATTGGCAACCTGCAAAGTATTCTTTTGCACAAAAAGACTATAAGAATACTCGGTAAGCTTAAACTACGAGAATCCTTCAGGGATACTTTTAAGTTCCTAAAATTCTAACAGTTATAGGCTTCTACATCCTGTAAACGGTAACGCATGTCCACATAGCTCCATGCATAGCTGAAAGGGGTAAACAATTCCATCACCACATCACCAGACGTGCCACTGAAACTGCTTGCTCAGCACCGACTATGCAGCACTGAAAATGTGCCAGTGGATCAACAACAATTCATACACCAATTGAAGATCTGGCTCCTTAATCAACCCCTCTACAGCATCGAAGAATTCATGAACTGGAGAACTCAACTGGACTCTTGAAAACTTACTCAGAATTCTACTTACTTCTCAGTTGTATTTTTATGATGCTATACTTATTTTGACTATAATTTTAATAAAATATATAGTCATAGTCATAGTCATAGTCATAGATCTTTATTCAAAGCTGTAATATTATAAATACAGTCAGAATAGTGTCACAAATACAGATAGACTAATATCATCACAGATACAGGTTAACCTATCTAAAATCTTATGTTAACTTAACATAAATATTGTTAATTTAAACAACTAAAATTAACTCAATTTTTATTTATATTTAATGGCCCAAGCCCTCAAAAAATTCTTCAAAAGAATAAAATGATCGTGATATGAGATAATTTTTTAATTTATTTCTAAACGGATTGATTCCTTCAATTTTTTTTATGTCAATAGGAATGTATTGAATAAATCGTGTACCAGCGTATTCAGTTTTCTTTTTAAACAGCTCTAATTTATGATTTTCAAAAATTATACCACTCCTAGTATTATATCTATGAGTGGTATAGTTAGGTATATTTTTAAATTTTGTGTAAGTTATTGTATCGTATATGTATTGACTGTAAACAGTTAAAATTCTTAATTGTGCAAATAAATGTTTAACGGTTGCTTGCCATGGTAAATTTAGAATTAACCGTATTGATTTTTTTTGTAGTATAAGAATTTTTTCAAGGTTTTTATTTGAAGTAGCTCCATATACACTTATCCCGTAGCTTATATGGGAATGTATTAAAGAAAAATAAATTTGTTTTAAAGTATCCTGGTTACAAAGGTTTGCCATTTGCCTAAGGGCGTACAGGCCAGATGATGCTTTTTTTATTACGGTTTGTACATGTTGATTCCAGCTTAAATTTTGATCTATTATTAGACCTAGGAAACAAGTTTCCTCTACCTCCATTATATTTTGGTTATTTATCTTAATGTCATATTGAAAATTAAACTTCGATTGGTGTGTTTTAAAGGGTATAAAATGTGTTTTGCCGGGGTTAAGTAACAAATTTATTTTAGTTAAAAAAGAGTTAATTTTATTCAAACAATTAAGAGATGATGTTTCAATTACCTTGGGATCCTTTCCTTTGACAATTACGCTTGCATCATCAGTATATTTGTCTTGTCGTGTCAATGTAGATTTTGTCATCACTTGTTTTCGGCCAGCCAGTTGAATGTTCTTTCAACACACTTCCTGTGTCATAAAACTGGTTTAACCAGTGATGAATTGCTTTATCATCAGGAAAATGTTGACCTGATACGTAACTTGAACCCGGCGCTGCACACTAACAATTGATTTCTATTCTGCATACTGACGAACACACTATGTCTTCTGATGCACCAGGCCTGTCAGTCACAATAGTAGACTGCCACTGCACAGCTGTTCTGCGTATACCAAGATCAACTTTTTTTTTTCTTAAAATAAAAAAGAGAGGCTGATCTCCTTTTAAGCCTTATTCTGTCCGCCCTCATGGGCCACTGGCCTGTGTGAGGATCTTATCAAACAGAATAAGGGGGAGAGTCGATACAGGTACAATGGTATCCTCCCATACTACATGGAAAATAAAAGTTAATTATATCCATCTGAATTTGAAGTTTAAATAGTTTAGTTATCTTGAATAGTGTTTAGGTAACAGCCATTCAAACTCCCAGCATTTTTTGGAGACCCTATATTTTGCTCAGAATAAAATTTGAAACAATCTGTATATTTTGGAATTTTAATCACTACATTTTAAAAATCATTTATACCTCATCAATTAAAAAAGATTTTACTCTACCACTTGACAAGACTGTCTTTATAAACAAAAATGGTAAGTAATTGGTTTTTCTTTACCTTATAGACCATGTTTTTCTGAAAAAATTATGTATAATACATGATACTTGAACACATTTATGTATTTAATATGTAATTAAAAAAAACCATGTCATTTGCTTGAAAATTGGCCAGCACTTGCCAAGTGATAGCACTTGGAGGGTTAACATTATTAAATAATCAACATTACAGCTGTTGAAAAAGTTAGATTTTTAGTGTATTTTTTAACCCTTTAAAATTAAAACTTTGACAGGTCACTATTTTGTACTGGATTGATATAGAGACCTCTGGTTTGCGGCATTGTTCCTCTTTTACAAGGATCTTTAAAATGAGAGAGAGAGGTGTAATTGTAACCTACCCCCTCTCCCATTTACTCTTTTTTAGGGTTGGGGTTGAAGTGGATATCAGTAGATTTTTGTTGTTGAAAGGTTAATATTGGAGGAGGCTTTTTGGGATATCTGGCACAAAATTACATTTATTTTTCAAAATGTCATTTCAGAAATTTTAGTAGGTTTTTTAAAATTTTAAAGCCTTTGAGGTGGAGGCATAAATGGGTAGAAAGACATTTTTATGAGGGATAACATGAGTGTCTGAAAAATCTTTAAGTATTTAGTTGAGCTAGAGCATTGTGACATAGTTGTCAGGACTGCAAACTGTGATAGGTGACAAGTAAATATTGAATTGATCAATTACATCGGGCGTATTGATTGTCCTATGACAACACTCTACTTGACATGCATGTGAGAAATAGAAGTTTTTAAAAATAAAATTGTTCTTTTTACAGTACTTAAACTAAATCTTTTGGTCTTCCTTGCCTTTATAATAAGTGAATATGAAATATCAATACTGAGTTATAAAAATTCTCCTTACAAATAAATTTTATTAACTTTGCTGAGTCGTTTTAAACAATGGAAAGTCTGTTAATCCGCCAATAACTCATATTATATATGAATTATTATGGCAACATCCCAATTTAATGATAAAACTAAAAGTTGAATCAAAAGTTCTTCTTCAGAATGACCCATATAAAGAAGATAAACACATAACATTCATATGGTTCATTGACCCATTTTACAGCTTAACAAAGCTGTAAAATGGGTCAATCACATCTTATTAATATTTTATTGGGTCATTTACATTACAGATCATTGCACGAATAACTGAAATATATAATATGAAAGTTTAAAAATCAGGGAAAGAATTGTTGAATTAACAAATTTTTTCAGAGTAAAATGAAAGATGTGCATTTTGAAATTGTTGACGCAACAATCCTATATTGAACTAAAACCACTTACTAGGGCAATCATTCGATGAATTTTTTATAAGGACTCTGGTGCGCAAACAATGTGCAAACAAAACAAAATAGGTTTGAATAGTTAGTTATTCATAATTAAACCATTAGATTAAAATAATCTATGAAATCAACATCCATTTACAAATATGTATTTTAGACAGGTCAATGTGGTTAATGTCAACTCTATATTGGGACAAACTAAAGAATATTTTGTACATGGACTGTGTAGTTTTTTAAGTAATCCTTAATTAACAAAGTTCCCATAATAATGTTGATGAACAATTTTTCATGCTGTATATCCTTTGTTTCTAAACATATTCAGTATTAATTCTAGGTTAACACATAAGCCATAAACTATCTTGACGCCAAATTTTGATATGATCTGTTCAATAATTGAAGTCTCAGACCGGTCACTTAATTCACTGCTCTCCAACAGGGCTCCTTTCTGGTTGGTTTATATCTGCCAGTAGAACCTGCACTAGGTACAGAAAAGACAGACGTCACTTCCTTTTTTTCTTGTTGTTAATTTATTAACAGCAACACCAATTTACAAAAAATGACATCAATAGAAAATAATTAATAAAATGATTAGTTCCTTCCTAGAAATTCACAATTTAGTCGGATTTCACTTTTTCAGCTTAAGCTGAATTCTAAAAATGTTTGAATTTACTGAAATCTCTTTAAAAATAAAGTTGGAATAGTATGTTAGAAATTTTTCATTGCACTTTTCTTTTTTATCATAGCATTTTTATGTATAGACACTTTATTTTTAACATGTTCATTTTTACCCACATATAATAATAAACTCTATATGTAATTTAAGTATAAATTCTTCTACTTACTAAATAAAAATTCTTTAAAATGATGATTTTGCATGGCTTCTTTAAAATATAATTTTATTTTGATGAATGAAAGATGATATTATAGTAAGCAAAAAGAATTCTAGAAGATAGCTTCTTCAGATTCTATCAATGGCTTATTCCAGTAGCGAGCGGTGGGATGAAGCAGATTAAGCTGTGCTCAGTTAATAGAAAATTGAGGTCATGCATTTATAAATATATGGCAGTATGTTAAATAAATAAATAACTTAATGAGTATTTAATCTAAGAAACGTATTATTACTTAAATAGTGAGAGCTTCCATCCTCTGGGATATTCAAGTCTGTGAGAATCTGCTGCGTCTAGAAGGTCACTGATTCTGTACAGGAAAACTCCTTCAATCTATTGGGTGGAGTTTGGGAGTGGATAATTAGGGTGAAATGTTCCGCCTTGGATAAGCTCTCAGCCTTTATGAATTCCCTAAATTACGAACCTTCCAGCCTTTACAAACTTTCAGCATTTAGGAATTTCCAGCCTCCTTGAGATGTTGACTTACTTCAGTGCTTGAAACAATGTATTTGTAATACATCTATACTACTCTGGTGAAGAATGAATATGCCTAGAGGTTATTTCTACATTAACCCAAACAACATAAAACAATTTTACTTGAATAATTAATTCTTCCACAGAATGTCCATGGCAATTTCTGTTAGTATGATTGTGTCTATAATATGTCCATCGCTGTTAAATAAAATTGTATCTTTACTTTCTGAACTACATTAGCACACTATATTGCTCGGTTAAAATTTGTACCATTAAATTTTATGCAACTTTTTGTTCAAAACCTATGCATTATTAATCCATGTATGTTACTTTTCACTTCGATAATTTTGTTAGCTCTTCTATCCAATTGGCCCGAATAACGAATTAGAACTTTTGGAACGTTGTTTACTTGTGAATCTTTTATGTTGGTTTTTGTAAAGATTTGCTAAGAATTGGGTGCATAATTTTATTATACATACAGATTAAGATTTGTTTACAAAGTCAGTGCAAATTAAAAATATGAGATAACGCTTTAATCCACATAATACTTAAATATAAAAGCCTCAGTTTTCAAAATTTACTGTGCAATATGAACACAATATTTGGCAAATATAATGGTAGAGGAACATATTTTGGAATTTACTAAATGATTATCAATTTTTTGCACATTACAGCTAAAAAATTATCAATAATTCTATGGCAACATTTTAAATAGGACTTTCCCAACCACAATAAATAATTTAACTTTTAGTTCGGTTCTTAAATGTTGTCATTCTTATTTTCTCAACTTTATAAAAGCATTAAAATGAAAATTTAGGAAAGATATGCCTTTATATAGGCTTTCCTGTAAAAAGCCACTATTTTTTGTTATTAATTTCAATTGCTAGGCTTAAACAATATAAACATAACTGCAATAAGACAGTTTGAAAAATATCTATTCAACGGGCTAGACTTTGAAGCAGCTGGACCAGTTTTTGACATAACAATTCCATAGTTTGCTGTCAGATTTAAACTTCAAATAATTGTATCTAACCATTCACAAATAAACAGGAGTTTAGGACTTAATAAAAAAATAGTGAAAGATATGTTTAACAATTTTAAATTATTTAATTGTAATAATCCTAATAGATAATACTGTGCTGATACAAGTAGAAAATATAATATCCAAATAACACAGTTTAGTAAAATATTTGTGATCAAATATTGTATTGCTTTATCTATTTATTTATCAATACAAATTCTTTGTCATGAATATTTTATTCTAAATTAATACTATTGAAAATTGTTTATTGGTACGGTACCTAATAACATCCTGTACACGATAGTTAGTTTGAGTGTAACTCTGGAACTCTAAGATACATTGAAATGTGCCATTTAAGTTTCTCACATGGCTTTTGATACATTTTGTACAAGATAGTATGAGTTTGAGTATAACTCCACAACTCAAAGATAAAAAAATACCAAACTCTGAAATAATGCTGTAGTGTATTGGTTTCTTATGGCAGCAATTTGGTTTTAATCGCGAAACACTGTTCTTAACTCATAGGCGATTGATTTCAGGTAAGTGGATTTTGTTGGATTTCAATTAGCGAGCAAACAAGATGCATTCCTCATTAGGTCCTACAGTATTCAGGTTAGATCAAAGAGTCAGTTAATCAATAATCTAAGTGTCAACAATTTATTTGATGTTAATAGTAAATAATTCATTTGAATTAACATATTTAACAATTCTTCTCAAAGCATTTGTAGCAGATCAAAATCTTGGTGGAAGGTTGTTTTTAGCAATGTTCTTTTTTATTTGATCCAAAAGGTTCATGGAAAACTCCATAGTCTTTCTATATGTTCCTTTTCGCAGTTTGCCAAAGTCCTTTTCTGAAACAAAACAACATAAATAACTAATATATGTTGTTAATGATGCAAATTATTTCAATTTTTAAACAGTTTTGAGTATCTATTTGAAGTTTCTACAATTTTACTGGAGATAGATTTTTCTTTTTTAACATTTGGAAAAGATACTTCAACTATTAAATAGAGTCCTATTTTTTATCTCTGACAAATGTGATTTCTTTACTTCTATTTGTGATATTTTGTATAAACAGATATTTTATGCGTTATGCAATGTTATTTGTCTTTAATGTTGTTTATATATTTCTATGTTACCTAGTGGAACTAAATATTAATATGCTATTGACACATAAGCTAATTCCTTTATACAATTTTTGAAGAAAGTTTGTCTCAATAAGTCAAGTATTGACGATACTTGTAGAAACACATGGAATAAGACATTATTGTATCTGAGTACCACCATCCTTAGGAAATTATCCTGAGATGATGTATTTCAACAACAATATTTAATATATTTTTCAGCTGAAAATGCTGTATGGTTATTTATGTTTATTTTGCCTCCAAAAGTATTTCTTTATTTCTTGATAAAAATAAATTGTAAACTTTGAGTTCAATTAAGTATTACTTTTCATTTTGCACTTTAGTTTATTCTCTGCCAGATGAGCTGTGGAACGCCTAATAGTTACATGAGACAGTGTTATTTCATAGATGTGGTGTATTACATTTTCTCTCATATTAGAGCTACTCATAAACAACTCTGGGCATACGATTCAACTAAATACATTTTAATTTCAGTTAGTATAATTGTGTTCTTATTTTTTAACACACTATATGATGTGTTTAATAAATGACAGTGTAACAGTGTTTTGTGAATTGTTCTTGAAGAGAATTGCTTAACCATTTCAATCAAGCAATTCAAATACACTTTATTATAACGAAGTAACCAGAATTAACGTTGTCCTTATTACATATACAAACCAGTACAAAACGTTGAAAGGGTTTATTGTTATTAAACCACTTAAACATCATATCATAACATAATAGTGATGATAACGCTATATAATGCATTATAGTGATGTAATTTTTAACACTATTTAAAATAACACCACTAGGTAAACATATGTATTTACATATATGAATAAATAAATGATTAGAAAGTTTGGTATAGCCTCTCACTGTACTTTGCCTTTTTTTCTATCAATCCAAAAACTATTTAAATTTGCTTTAATACACTACATCTTTTCAATGATTTTTTGGTAATTTTAATATAGAAAGTAACGTTTATAACTAATATAGGCCACGCAAGAAATTTAAGTTTGAAACATTGTTGTCCTAAAAATTACAAACTTAATATTTTACCAATGGAAATTATAAGTAACTCATAACTAAGATGTTAGCACTTCTTAAACGGGAGAAAGTGAAAATCTATTATTACTTACATAGAGTGGAGTGATAATTAATAAATCCACATTTACTAATAATATATAATTAATAATATATTGCTAATTTGTTATAATTTACATTAGGTACATTTAAAACTCATAGATCTTTATAGCTCCTATATTTTCGATGAGATGTTGGATCTACCTTGTGAGGGATTAAATTGTCGACTCTCATTTCTCTGAAGAGGGATTCAAAATCTTCAAATATAATACTTCTTTATAAACTGTTAAGAAAGACGCAGCAAATAATTTTGATGCATATTGGAGATCCCCATTTTAATTAGTTTTCCAAATATTCAAAGCCAAACATAAATTTAGACTTATTAAACATTGAAAATACATCTTAATCTTTCAGGGTGGCTACTCAAAACTTCTTTTCAAACTTCCGGATTTCCTAGTCGAAAATATCCGATTCTCTAGTCCATTTTAAAACCAAGTAAACATCTGTAATAGTGTATTTAACCCTTATGCCGAGTACAACGGCGAAAGTTTATCGTTATTTGCAGAAAATGCAACGAAGGTGGTCTAGCAGATTTTGCCGCTAGCAATTTGCAAAAAATTCGCTGATAACAAATCGCTGTGTGTTGACATAACATATTGTACACCTAATAGATTTCCTTTATGTGATGTTTGGAAAATTAATGTATCTAATCGAAAAAATAAAGAGAACAGACAACTACCAACACAGCGTGGGGAAGACTGCAGTCCATAATTAATTGCGGGTCAGAAGTCTGCGGTGCACGATATTTCGGCACGAGACGACGATTTTTTCCGGGACACAAGGTTGGTTCGGTACAACCGAAATATAAAACATATACTTTCATCAGTATTCTGCTTTTAATTTTGACCTTTTGGAGGAAAATATGGCTAAGAATACCACGCTATGTAAAAGAAATTTGCAGAGATTTAGGGAAATAAATGTACAAGGTGACCATGACCTAGTGTTAAAATTTGTGTGTACGATATACAACATAGATTTTACTCAAATACTGAAATTAAAAGTGTTTATTACTCACACATACAGAGGAAAATTATTTTAGTTTTTTAATAAAAACATCAACATTTCGCAAAACTTGTAAAATTACTATGAAATGTCTACACATTTCTCGAACTGTATTACTACCGATTGCAACTTGCGTACTGCCTATCAGCTATCATCCGCGAATAGACTTATTTGGATTTGAGATTCAGTTTCCTCACACCACTATAGTTCTAATATTGTGAAATCGTAATTTTCAAAGCATATTTTTCGTATGTTTGGCACTTCTGTTGGCATCAGAATCGAGTGAAAAGAGCCGGAGTATCGAATATCGGAATCCATCCATCCCCAGCAAAAAGTCCAGGAACATTAATTATTTAAATTCACGTATAATCCACGCATGTTTTCCTGAAGCCCGAAATTCATACATATTCCACGCTTTCCAGATTCCCATAGTTGGTGGAAGCCCTGGTTACAGTCCCGCGAAAGTATCATTGCTCCAAATATATCATACTCACGGCCAATATATGGAGAGTGCATCAGAGAGCTATCTGCTATGGAAGTTGCCGAAGTGCGGTAAATTCGTGATCTGTAGAATTAGTAGACACCAGTATATAGTACAGAACAGCACCTTCCATAATTACCTCCAGAATAGAACAACAACAAAAACTGACATCGAGGTAGATTCGGACGGCTGGTCGTCTGAAGACTGGAAACAATATTAAGCTGCTTGAATTTACACTGGCAAGTAAAGTTGTGAGAGAATTTGCGCAACTACTGTCGCATAATGTGAACAAGATGAACAATTTAACTCGTGAGAACTGTCGAAAATACTTGCTACAGCTGTTTCGCTGGTTTTTGCGGGATCAATTACGAAGTCTGTTCACTTACTCCATATTGTTTAAAATGAAATTGTAATGGCTAACACTCTAATCCTTACAAACAACTGTCCGACTCTGGTTGAGACAGCGCTCGCGAGAGCCCTTGCGCCTGTTTATCCTAGCGCATTTTACTCTCGAACACAAAATAATAATAATAATAATTCTTTTATTGCATTTTGGCAATAAGACATTGCATTGCAAAAGTCAGGTTTAAGTTATTAGTTAAAATTCCTACTATACACATTCATACTTACATTACTCATTCAAACATACATCTCTTGCCTATTCACGCCAACATTCATTCAACATGAGACTCGGGGCTCTAACTAATTAATTTGTATGTACATTTTTATTCTAATTCTCCCAGCAGCCAGCCATGAACACTTCGACAAAATAAAACGCATTCGACACCAGTAGGCGCTTCAGAAGAGCTTTAAAACTGGTTTAAATTATTCGATTGTATAAGACCCTCGGGGAGCCGATTGAGAAATTTGACTCCAGCCTGTGACGGCAAGCGTTCGAAAGCCACCGTCCTATGCTGTTCTGCACGGTAACTCCCCTTGCCTCTAGTTTCGTAAGAGTGAATGTAACTACCCCGAATAAGAACACACTTTGATCGACAATACAGGGCAACCTCCAATATATAGAGGCAGGGCAGAGTCAGCAATTCAAGCTCCCTGAAAGCATCCCTGCACGACTCTCTGATGTTTAATTGGGAAATTATTCTGACAGCGTTTTTTGTAGTCTGAATACTCTTTCTAGATTGTATTTGGCACAGCTGCCCCAAACTCTTAAACCATAAGTCAGATATGGATAAATCAGGCCAAAATAAGCCATTCTTAAGACTTTTTGTGAACAATAGTTGGCAAGGTTATGCAGGGCGTAGATGTCTGAAATAACCCGAGCACAGATATAGTCCACATGATTGTTCCAGGTTAGACCTTTGTCGAGGTACATCCCTAGAACTTGGTAGAGTCAGTATTCTCTAAGAGCTCATTTTCTACAAAAACTGACGGGTGGCTTACATCTTCATTTTGTCGGAGACAAAAGTTGATGACATTAGATTTTGTACTGTTTGTTCTTAAGCATATCTCAGAAAAATTTTGAATGCAGCAATTGAGAGCAATGAAGGATTCAATTTCAAGATTTTCTTTCGAAGTTGATTTTATGCAGAGAGTTGTATCATCGGCATATTTAATCTTTCCATTTTGGATCGATGAATTTATTCGATTTACATATAGAAGAAAAAGAACCGGTCTAAGAATAGAACCCTGTGGGACTCCATGAACCAGTTTATTTCTCTTCGACATGACACCTGAGATGTGCACACACTGATATCTGTCCCTAAGATAAGACGAGATCCATTTATGAGGAAGACCCCGAATGCCACAAAGCTCTAACTAGTTCATCAGTGTCTCAGTAGTCAAATGCCTTGGAAAGGCGGAGAAGCCACCGTCATCAACTATGCAGTCTCCGGGCGTCGCCACCGCGGAGCCGCGATGTCTGCCGATGCCGTCGCCGGAACCGGCTGCCAACACCTTGGTCCCCTGTGTGCCGCCCAGTCCGGCTACACCCTGGACATTACCCCACAACAGCTACGCGGAGGCAGTGAGATCTTCACCTACATACGAACGCTCTACAGTTGTTGTTGATGAAAAATCAAACTCTGTTTGGAAACAGCGGACAAAATTGACAGACAAAACCCAATTACAACTAACAAACACTAAAAAACAAACTGAAGTAAGACTGCTTCATCAAAATTCTCAATTTGCAACCAACAAACTGGATCAAATCCAACTTATGTGCGAGGATCTGAAAACCGATCTCCTTGTATTAACCGAAAGCGGTTTTAACACGGAGAACGTCGCACTGTGCAAAATTCCAAATTACAAATTGGCTTCCGCGTTTTGTCGAACTCACTCCAAAGGAGGAGGCGTTAGCATTTTTCTTAAACAAAATTTCTTGTTTACCCCCTTTCCGATCCAAGAATCAATCGAAAAAGATTTTGAAGCAGTCGGGATCAAACTTCAAACGCATCAATAAAAATTAGTTGTGATCGGAATTTATAGGTCTCCTAGTGGAAATGTAGACAATTTTTTTTTCTAAATTCGAAAAATTATTGACATGCCTGACTAACCAACTTCAGGAATTTGTCGTGATGGGGGATTTCAACATTGACGCGTTGGACAACACTCACCATTCCACAATTCGATTAGTCGATTTACTTAGGCCATTTGACCTGGAGTTGCTAGTCAGAACTCCGACGAGAGTGACGGCTGCAACAAAATCTGCTATCGACAATATCATCACCAACCACTCAAGTGTCGCGGTGTCTGTAGTTAATACAGCTGTCTTAGACCACTATGGCCAAGAAGCCGTCATTAGTGGGGTACAACTCAAAAGGGAGCCCAAAATTAAACAAACAGTAAGAGACGTAATGCCAGAAAACATCGCTCACCTCAACACTTCTCTTTCTAAAAAAAGATGGGATTTTCTGAATTCATTTCAACCTTTAGAGCAGAAGTTTAGATTGTTTAACGACACTCTAAATTTCCATATTAACATTTGCTGCCCTACAAAAATTATCAATGTTTGCGAAAAAACTTCCAAAAACAACTGGATTCACAGCGGGTATTTTAGTTTCTAGAGAAAAATTAAAGTATTTCTCCGAAGTTTACAAAAATGCTTCAAACGAACAATTTATAACTTTTTTCAAGAATTACAAAAAAACATACAGGAAAGAGATCCAAGCTGCAAAAGCATATGATGTCTCAAAATCTATTCTCGCTTCCAAAAACGCTTCGAAAACAACTTGGGGCATCATTAATAATAAAACGAAAACTCACAAATCAGTCAAAATTAAAATTGGGTCTAGGCTTATGGAAGATGAAACGGATATTGCCGATCAGTTTAATAACTTTTTTGCATCCGTTGCTGATGGGCGGGGTCCTCGGCCATATGAACCTCAAGTACGCCCCTTGCGAAGACAGAGCCCCACATCGTCAATGGTGTTGGCGCCCGTCGTTGAGGATGAGCGTCACCGAATTATTCAGCAGCTCCCAGCCAAAAAAAATCAAACGACCTCAATATAATGTCTCCATGGCTCATAAAAAAAATGCTGCAAGCATTTAGTGAGACCCTTAACCCAATTAGTAAATTATTCATTCCAAAAAGGAGTGTTTTCCTCTCTCCTGAAAATTGCTAAAGTTATTCCTATTTTTAAGAAAGACAACCCAGCTTCAATTACTAACTATCGCCCTGTTTCAATTTTGCCAGTGATAAGCAAAATTTTTGAAAAGCTTTTTCTTATAAGAATGCTTCACTTTTTGGACAAATACAATCAGCTCTCAAGTGAACAATTTGGTTTCAGAAAGGGCAAATCGACAACAGACGCAGTTGTGAGTCTTGTGGATATGATTGTAGAGGGGATTGAATGTCGAAACCACACAATGAGTGTGTTTTTAGACCTGTCCAAAGCATTCGACTGCGTAGATCACGGTATACTGCTCGACAAACTTGAGTCCCACGGCATTCGAGGCGTGCCTCTTAAATGGCTTAGCTCGTTCCTAAGTCAGAGATTCCAAGTTGTCCAAATATAAAATAAATCATCCAAACCAATAGACCTGAGATATGGAGTCCCTCAAGGGTCTATCCTCAGTCCTGTGCTTTTCCTGCTTTACGTGAACGATATAAAATCATCGCTCCTGCATGGAAAATTGGTGCAGTTTGCCGATGATACAACTCTCTTTTTCAATGCAATGCCAAGCGAAGTTTTGGAACAACAGGCTTTTGTTGACATCATCAACTGTGTCCAATACTTCCACAGCCTCAATCTAACAACAAACTCTTCAAAAACCAACGTTTTTAATTTTGCCTTGCGCACTGCGGGCAACCAGTGTGAGCGGGCCATTTTGTTAGATGACTCCACACTGGAAGAAGTCTGCTCTTCAAAGTTCTTAGGAATGCACCTCGATCGAGGGCTGACTTGGGATGAGCACATTGACCATGTTTGCACAAAAATCTGCTCAGGCATTTTTGTTTTGAGATCTTTAGCCAAATAATGTCCGAGTCAGGTACTGATTACGGCGTATTACGGCTTGATTTACCCCCATATTGCCTACGGAGTGGTCCTTTGGGGAGCTTGCGCAAACACTCAGTTTCAAAGAGCATTCAGACTCCAAAAAAAAGCAATTCGAGTAATCGCCAAAATCAAATTTAGAGAGTCGTGCAGCGAAGCTTTCAAGAAATTGCAGCTGTTGACTCTGCCGTGCCTCTACATTTTGGAAACAACTTTGTTTTGTATGAGTAAATGCGCCTTAACCAGAGGCCAAGACATCGTACACATGTACAGTATGAGACGCGTGGCAGGGCAAACTACCGGACTGGGAGACACAGAACGGTGTTTTATGAACGCCTACCCTCGCAAGCGGGTGTGCATTTCCTCAACAGACTGCCCAATTCAATTAAACATGCCCCAACGCCTAAGGCGTTAAAGACTTGCCTCAAACGCTTCTTGGTGTCTCAAGCATTCTATAATGCGGGTGAGTTTTTGGCATTCGACTGGGAGACCGCCCAATTAGAAGACTGACTCTGCTGTACTAAGTGGGTTGCATTGGCGAAGAATGAAAGAGCCGTGATTAAAAATTGTATGTATTAATGTGTATTGTGTGTATCTATGCCTGGAATTTTAGAAACCCCGTATTGACGTTTGCCATACAATGTATATACAATGTCGCTGCAATAAAAAAGATTTTGATTTTGAAAGGTCGAAAAATACGCTGAGCACATGTTCTAGCCTCTCCAACCCATCGACAACACTATCCAGAAGATTCGAAATTGCATGGATTGTGGATTTGTTTTTCCTGAATCCAAACCGATTTAGACTCAAAATCTCAAAACGCTCCAGAAATGCATTTAGCCGAATCAGGAAGTCAGCTTCAAAGATTTTACTGAATACCAGCAGGATTGAAATCGGCCGGTAGTTGCTCATTTGACTGGAATCACCTTTCTTAAAGATCTGTGTTAATTTAGCAGTCTTTAAAATTGAAGGGAAAGAGCCTTGAATGAAAGAAAAGTTTATTAATTTGGTTAGTGGTGTCAATATATGCTGAAAGCATAACTTGAGCAACCACACTGAGACACCATTTATGTCGGTCGACTTTTTGATTTCAATCTCTGTATGATGCGGGCCACCTCATCCTCGTCAACAGGGGCAACGACCATGGATGTCAGCGGTTCCGGATTTCGACCCGTACCGCAACCGGACCTCCCACAAAACGAAGCAGAAGACACCGAAGAGAAATAGGCACTGAACTCATTCGCTATGTGTTCTGGCTGTGTAAAAATATTTTTACTCTCCTGTTTTTTAAAGGACATGACAAATTCAGATAAAAGATGAATCTATTGTTGAATCCATTAAACATATCATCTAGGCATTTATAATCGTGTAGGAAATCCCAGGATTCCAGCGCTAGATGCATTTTCAATTCATCAATATTTTTTGGTCGCACAACGCGTTTGTATTGGAGCTCCGATGTCCCATCTCCATCCTGCGGACAATCGTCAATAAGAACCTCCTGCGCGAAATGGTCTGAGATGGCCGCATCCAAAACAGAAACAAAGACATTCGAGATATTGGTGGTCGAGAAACGTTGGTGTCTTATCAGGTCTGGTAAAAATCCAACTGACATTGTGGTGTACTCAAAAACCAGGTTGCATCTCATGAAACCACAAAACAAATGATAATATTCACCGAACCGAACTCTAAGCCTGTTTAAAGGGTGAACATTGTACATTGTATGCCTGTGCAATCTATTCAACTCACACTTTTTCCAAATACTATTTTCATTCAAGGATAATAGTGTTGGAAAACTTCAATCGGAAACCCCATTTCGGTGACTGAATAAAACTTAAACACAAAAACTCCGTTTGTATGTTCTAACGCTCTGCCGTTATGCCGCTTTACCGCTTAGTACATACAGCGTACCACTCGTATAGTGGCTGAGGCCTGAAACGGTCGGTCTGCCGACTTTAATATTGTCCAATGTATTTGCGGGGCTTGCTACGACACAATGGTAGAACTAACCAAGAAAAAATCCACTACACTAGTGGAGGCAACCTTGGATCAACCGGCGTCAGATAGGAAACCCGAACATATTTCGATCTTCATTCACAGTTTCACAGTTTTACGTTGCGTAAAATAGTAAGTTTCGAGATTAATCAGGTTCTGGTTCAAGGAGCTGTCAAATTATTTCTTAATTTTATAAGTTATTAGAGACATACAATTTTTTTATGTTCCCGATTTTACAGGAAGATTCCCTGGCTTCCACCCGGTGCGTTAAATTCCCAGCCTATAATTTCTGGTTGCCTGGTTTTCCCAGCTGGATGGCCACCCTGTCTTTAGAATTTTTATATTATGTCAAAAATAGTACGGTTTGAGAATTGTAACATATGGAGGCAAAAGACTCTAGATTACAAATAGTCTTTCCCGTTCAAAACACACATGTAAAACAGAAAATACTATTTTACGGCTATATTTATAAGAACATGTGCGTTTGAGACAATTGCTTACTTTTCACAACTATGAACTATCAATAACCCTACATTCCACAGTTCGTAGTTTCATACAGAAACTACCATTTCTGATGCGTAATATACATTTACTAAGCAGAAAAGACTTATGCTGAGGCCTACATGAAAGGGAATGTATGTTGCCATGTTAGTATGTTGAACACGTCATGGACATGGAGTTCTTGGAATGAATAAAAAATCCTTTACCTATATCAATCCCCTACCGCTTCCTCTACTACAGCTACTTAAATTAGTACATAATAGCACGAATTCATTTAGAATATCCCGAAAACTGTCGCTCCCTCACAGTATATAAGAATTATGGTTTGAAGTAATCATTATTGTACATGATTCTACAGAATTTTGAAAATAATGGCAATGTGTGTGAAGAATGATGGTTATTAAATTTATTACATGTAATAAATTATTATCTCTTAGATTTTCATCTCAACGATCTTGTATTTTTCTATCACATGATCAGAACAGGATTAACCATAAATAAATATGCAAATATATATATATATATATATATATATATATATATATATATATATATATACAGGGTGATTCAAAACTAAACGGCAATCTCTCGGGAGCTTATTCTATTGCTAAAAAACAAGTAAAAAAGTTCATATAAACCATATGCCCGGAAACGCTGTTCGTTAGCGAGTTACGCCTAGCGAAAGATTTTCGCCCGGATTTCAGAACCCTTGGTGAAGTCAGGCCGTATAAAAATGGTAAAGGTAGTTACAAAGATACAAATACGATTGTTTTTTTTATGTTTTTATATCTGAAAAAATTTATTAAAATTCGTCCCAGAGCTGTAAATGGAATACTTTCAGAGATATCTTACGTAAAACACAAGAATTGGTGCAAAGAAATAACACATTTTTGTTGTTTTAACGTAAGATTACTTCCATAAATGTTAAATAAAGGTCATTTTTTTCTTAAACAAATTTGTAGAACATTTAATTCTGAAAAGATTCATGTGAATTACTTAGGAAAAACATTAATAATAGGTATTGAAAATTTAGCTTTATTTTAAAAATAAATACAGACGCACAAAAAATGCATATTCTTACCTGCATAAAATATTAACTAATGTTTAGGTTGTGAGTAACAGCTGATCATTTATTCTAGACTGAACATTAACATTAAATGTATTTACCTTTATAAAACTGTAATAATCACCTATAATAGTTGTATAAAGTGTCCTCCGTTGTTAGCAATGCACGTTTTCGCACGACGAATCCACTCTTTTCTAGCGCGTTTCATAACGTTTGGAGCATTCTTGATAGTTTCTGCCGCCTCTGTAATGCGATTACGTAAACTCCTCTATGGTGTTAATCCGTTTTGAATAAACAATTGACTTCATCCAACCCCATAAGAAAAAGTCTGCTGGCGTGAGGTCAGGAGAACGTGGTGGCCATTTTACTGGTCCATTTTCGACCAATCCATTGTCTACCGTTATGTATCATTTAAATAGTTTTTTCACGTCATTAGAAAAATGTGGAGGTGCTCCATCGTGCATAAAACCATTGCATTTATTCTGTTTTGAACAGGAATATCTTCTTCCAGAGGGTAGGCAGGTTTGTTCTTAAAAAATTTAAGTACGCTACTCCATTAAGTCGATTAGGGAGGAAAAATGGACCAATCAAATTATCACCCAGAACACCAAAGCCATACATTGACTGAAAATGTATGTTGAAAATGCCTCGTCGCAGTTTCATGTGGGTTGTCGTACGCCCAAGTATGGGTATTACGAAAATTTACAATTCCATTTCTAGTAAAACAGGATTCATCAGTAACGAGAATACGCCGAAGAAAATACTGATGTCGTAAACAATTTTCTTCTTAACCAGCGGCAGAACATCTTCCGTTTATTAAGATCTTGCGGTAATAAGTCTTGACCACGTGTTATATGGAATGGGTACAACTGTGCTTCATGAAGTGTCCGCCATACACTTGACTGGCAAATATTTAACTGACGTGATAATCGTCTGGTGCTTGTGGTTGGTGATAATTCTACAGCATTTATTATTGCTTGTTCATTATTATAGTTCCTTGCGCTACGTTGACGACCAGTATCTATTCGCTTCGGTTTAAAGGTACCAGTTTCTATAAGTCGTCTCTCCACAGCTTCAAATGTTTTGCGATCAGGTGTTCTTCGATGTGGAAAAGTATCACGATATTCCTGAACTGCAGCTAAACCCATTCTTGTTAACTTTGCCGAAAAATCAGTATCATGTCCGTATACTCTTCAAACGAATACATACCATTTACATTATCTGCCATTATTTACTAAGATAATTACATACACTTTTATAAAAATATTTAATACAATATTTTAAAAATAAATATTTAATAAAATATTTTATACACTTGTATAAAATATTTCCAAATAATCATCTCACAAAAATACAATCTTCACACGCCACAATACAAAAACCTCCATAAAGGTTATTCAAATATTACTTCATGAACTTAATTGTTGATCAGCTGATATTGCCAACCTTTGCAAAGAAAATATGACGATAAAAAGTGTTGAATAAATGATCAGCTGTTACTCACAACCTAAACATTAGTTAATATTTTATGCAGATAAGATTATGCATTTTTGTGCGTCTGTTTTATTTTTAAATAAAGCTAAATTTCAATACCTATTATTAATTTTTTTCCTAAGTAATTCACATGAATCTTTTCAGAATTAAATGTTCTACAAATCTGTTTAAGAAAAAAATGACCTTTATTTAACATTTATGGAAGTAATCTTACGTTAAACACAAAAATGTGTTATTTCTTTGCACCAATTCTTGTGTTTTACGTAAGATATCTCTGAAAGTATTGCATTTACAGCTCTGGGACGAATTTTAATAAATTTGTCAGATATAAAAACATAAAAAACAATCGTATTTGTATCTTTGTAACTACCTTTACCATTTTTATACGGCCTGACTTCACCAAGGGTTCTGAAATCCGGGCGAAATCTTTCGCTAGGCGTAACTCGCTAACGAAGCGTTTCCGGGCATATGGTTTTATATGAACTTTTTTACTTGTTTTTAGCTATAGAATAAGCTCTCGAGACGATTGCCGTTTAGTTTTGAATCACCCTGTATATATATATATATATATATATATATATATATATACATAAATTGAAAAAATGAAACATACTAACCTCTAAACACATTTTAAACCCCAAAACGAGTTTCGGCAGCTAAGCCATGGTCATGATAATGTGAATCAGAAAACTTAGAAATTAGTTAGTTGAATAGGTAATACAAACATATTTTAGCTAATAAATATTTTAAAATTAACTCGTATTAATAACACACTTACCTTTTGGCAAGAGGTTACCTCGAATCAGAACACTTTGCTGCGTTAATGACGCTACAAGTCTTTGCACTAGACATGTCAAGTCTTCATTGTTGATTGGTGTCAAATGTGCCACAAATCTGAACAGATATTCTATTGTGTATTGTGTCACCTGTAAAGATAACATGAAAGAATTAGTGTAAATTAGTGACATTTGTTGCGTTAGTGCTGCTACAATTCTATGCAGTAAACATCCTTGTTGGCGACAAATGTGCCACAATTTGAACAGATTGTATACAATATTGTATATTGTATCAACTGCAATATGAAAGGATCAGTGCACACTAGTAACATATCGAGTTTTTACCGACCCACATTAGTTCGACAAATCGAACGGTGACTGTACTTTCATTAAATTAGGAGCACGTCTTTTATGGTTCAGCGCTCAAAATCTTCAATGCTTCCAAGTCTCTTCTCAATGTTCAAATCAAAGTTAGTAGAAATTTAAGCTGTACTATGTCAGAATCTGCATAGACAACAACGGTCAAATAGATGCAAACCTTCCGCACATTTCCAGAATTTGTTTCTGAATCACTCACTCGTTTCTGTAGAAACTTGCTGGGAAGCGAACAGACTTGATCGTTGTTATCATAAGATAACTTTACGAGCGCTCACGTGATCTGAGCTTGAATTTGAGTAGCATTATCTAGTATTTTCTTTTTCGCTAGAAGTTGAGGCGCCACCCAAGCTCATACTGATAACTAGAGGATTTCGATCGGTACTTCCCCCACCTTTGGGAAGCGTAATACAAGAACCGATAGTCATAATCATATGTAATTTTCACATTAGGTCAAATTAAATCTGTTATTTCTAATGACGTCGTTTTGTTTTGTCCTCGGTAAGAAAACCTCTTTCTTGAATATTAGTCTCCGGATTATATCAATGTACCGCAATAGTTTCGTTAAAATAATGATATTGAAATAAATGAAAATTTTATATTTTTTATGATAAAGTCAAATATACTATAATGTGATAATTTAAGTTACTAGAACATGAAACTGTTAAAACAGAAAATATTGATCAAATTGCATATTGGTAGAATCTTTCAACTCCTAAGCACACATCTACGCCAAGCCCATATTTTCTTGAGATTTACTTTTATTCAAACAGCAGAACAAAATTATATTGCTTAGAAAAGTCTTAGATGCCCAAATTTGAAACTCATATTTTTCTAATAACAATATCTCTTAATGTTTTAAAAGGTAAAGAGTTATTGAACTCGAATCCGTGCTTTCACTTCTAAACTGATATTAATTAAATGAATTATAGTTTCAGCGGCCGATTAAAAGGAAATGTAGGGAGTCAAGTGTGGCAACTTAAAAAAACTGTATTGCTATCGTGAAATATAAAATCCAGTGACACAGTTTGAATGGAGAAATTTCCCTATTTTATACAACAAGGTTCTATCAACATGAAATTAACTTTTACTTACGAAGTCAAATTTTTGAAGACATGCCAACGGGTCCTCAGCGTGGATAATGATTTGACAGAGTAGCTCACAGTCGATGATAGGGTTCTTCAGTTGCTCCATCCAGTCAGTGAGTAGCCCAGCCAGTACCACCAGCCGGGATTCACTCTGCAAGCCCCTCCAGCAGGACTCCCCATGGGTAAGATTGAGCTGGTATTGCATGATGCATCTCCGTTGGGCATCACTCATGTCTTCCAGGTCCTGGGTTATCGCTTCCACGACGTCGTGTGTTGTGAAAACCTACGGAAAGTAAGTAGTTAAACAGCTCATGTATATAACCGTTAGATCTTAAATAGTGACACAGATATAACTACTATTACTGGTAGATATAGTAACAAGGTAGCAGGACGCGTGGAAGATTTTGAAATTATTGTGCCTAAAAATGCAGCTTTTATACTAACAAGCAAAATACAAACCCTTTATTGCTCCATCGAAAATATTTGAGAATTTAAAGATCTTAAATCATATTAACAAAAATCAATCATGTATCCTTACTTCCCAGAATTAAGTAAATAGATGCAATGTAATGCAATGCAAATAATTAAGCGGTTAGTATAAAAATAGATTTATGTGACAAGGTAAAAAATTTGAAGGTTGACTAAAAGATGCAAAATATTAAAGATTTGAAAATTGTTTCTCTGTGCTCGAACACGCTACAAAACCGAAAGCAAGCAAAAACAAAGTGAGAGAACTAATACTGACCCAATTGCATGCTCATTAAAGATCAAGATAGATACTGTAAAAAAATAGTTTATAACTCACAATAATTATATATGGTGCAGTTCAAGAGGTAAAACCAATTTGTATACAGTAATGCACAGAGAGTATAAATGCTACTGTATTTGTTATAGTAGCAAAGTGTGTCCCATTCTGTTATTCTTAGATTCAAACGTTATCAACAATTGTTAAAGATGCATAATCATAAAAAGAAACAAAACTCTTTCAGTGTAACTAATTTGAAGAGGATATCAGAAGAATGTTTCTAATAGTTTATTCAATAAATTGAGTCAAACCTAATATTTTAAACACAATTTTGAGTACTTACAGCTCTATTAATATCCCCACATCCTAGATAGGTGAAGTGTTCAAATTTCCTTTCAGCATCAGTGTCGTTATCATTTTCGTTATTACTGTATTGAGCTGTTTCGTTTAGATTGCAGGTGTCTAGCTGCACGTTTTGTTCAGCATCTTCTTCCAATCTGTCTGACTGTTCATTGCAATCAATTTCTTCTGTCAATATTTTCAATTGACTATTGTCATCAATATTTTCTTCCAGTGATTTCAGTTGAGCATGATCATCGATATCTGCTGTCCTCAATTCTTCTTCTTCGGAGTTTTCAATGTTTTCTTCCAATAATTCCGGTTGGTCATTGCAGGTTTCTCCAGCAATTAATTGACTTTTGTCATGACCTTCACTTTCTTCTGTCAATAATCCAGGTTGGCAGCTGCTATTTTCTTCTACCATTGGGTTCGGTTGACCAATGTGTCCTTCTACTGGTTCTGATTGAACATTGTTGTTAGTTTCATCTTCAAATGGCTCTAGCTGTGGACGATTTTCTATTTCTTCTTCTAATTTTGTATTTTCATGAGCTGGATGTGGTAAGTGTGTTGTCTTTTTTCTAGTCTTCGTGTCTGCAAAAGTATTTATTTACAGAGTTCTAGTCATTGTTTTTTTAATTTTTAAATTGATTTAATTTATATATGAATAATAAATTTAAGTAAACTTACAAAATAAAACAGGCAAGTTAAAAAAGTTGAACAAAATAATACATTTGTTGGAAGAGAATCGATGGAATAACTGTTACAATTAGGACACAACCACTTCGACACGTTTTTGTTACGGTATAACATTTGTGAATAATACTATCAATCTCTAATTAGTATTACTGATTCAACTAACCCTTATTTGTGATCCTACAAACAATTTAATGATTGTCCTTCACTTCACTTATGATTGTTGTCACTTTCACGTAAGGTGGTGCGATCGGTTCTTGGTTATAATTATACTTTTTGAACTTTGAGCAAACATTTCGTCACCCCTTTGACATACCTCTTCTGGACACAGAAAACATGTTTTTAACCATTCCAAACAAGTAGGCATTTCAAGCAGAATTTATAAGTGTCTTATAATTAGGTATAAGGAACGATAACGGTTAAAGACAAGGATCTGAATATTTTACAGTATATACATGAAAGATGGCTGGAGGGAATGACATATGTTTTATTTATGCAGAAAATAATTTCCTTATGAAAATTTTGGTTAATGTTTGTTATAAGTAAAGCTTGAGCTTGCTGTGTCTATCAGCAGCCAAATGTTAAATAATATGAGGTAATCACGTCATCTGAGTTTGAAGTTAGTAAATGCGAGTAATTTTATTTCCCAAATAAGCAATCGAGTGATTAAGATTTATTTGAATATTGCTAAATGATATAAGGTTAGGTCTTCCTGTAGGAAATCTCAGTTTCCCATCTTAATAGAATTAATATATCTCCACTTGCCGATGGTTCCCCGACCTCGGATACTAACGCGATACCAATGAGGGGGCGAATGTGGAACCAGCCCTAAAACATTTTGTAGTATGTACATGTATATGTCGTCGAATACAGAGTAGTATGCAATGGCGTAGATAAGGGTTACCAGGGGGTTCGGATCCTCCAAACCCTACAGGAATTAAAAAAAATTCTTTACGTGTGTTAAGTGTAATTTGTTTTTAAACCTTTTGAATATATAAATGTCGTAGATAACGTACTTAATAACCCCCCTCCCCATTTCTAATATGCTTTGTTACTAGTTTTTGCACTACAAACTCGGAGTGAAATAAGATTTTCCATGTTTGATAGAGGACGTGTCTTTGCTGCTGCTCTTGGAAAGTCGGAAGTTCTCGGCTATAATTATATCCGACTTACCTACTTCGTTTCCAGTAAAAACGATCATGTCTATATTTCGTGTATCTACTCTCGCATGTAGTTAAATGCACTTTATAATTAATTCTTGGAAAACATGAGCGTTTTTGTAGGTTTATCCGCTCCAGAAATTAGTCGTTTTATAATTGTGTTGTGTAATGCACCAATATAATTAGAACATAGCTTGTACTGTTATTTAATTACTTTGGAATATATGATATGGATGAGCAAGAAATTAACTTAATACTTAACTTTATGATACTTAATAGGCTTAGTTATGACTATGAGTATGGCCTACTGTAAGTATTAGCCTTGGTTATGAAAACTTGTCATCTAGGGTATAATTAATAAAAACAACTAAAGGGGAGACGGAGATCTCGATGGGAAAAGTCTATAATATTGAATATTACAACGTCACACTGTCTTTTCCGTCTCTGTCAAACCAGTGCATCACTTCAAGTAACTAGTTCAAGTATAAATCTTTTTACAATTATTACGTAACGATTAAAAGTATGGCAATCACAGAATTTTGTAAGACCCCACAAAGAAGAAACAGTTTTATTACAAATGTTAAACAACTGTTTAAGAGGTTAAATTTTGATTCCCAACAAAGCAATCATGTCAAACTCGTGTTAAAATTGAATGCCATCCGATTGTGAGTTACGGCGGAGTAAAAATTTAGAAATCATAGATGATAAAAATCAAATATCACAAGTACAATTAAAACTATAAGCACGTAAAATAAAAAAGATTGAGACTTATGTAAAACTAGCATGTCCATTGCGGTTCCAGCTCCAAGTTTAGGTTTGGCAGTACTTACGTTGATATCGACCTGTTCCCAAACATGCTAGAATCTGTGATAGTTATTAGAATACGTATTCGTTTTCGCACTTCAACTCTCCCAACTGCACCATTACTCGTAATCTTGTGGGTGCAAATATGAATATTATCGAGCATCATTGCATTGATCATTGTAAGCACACGTTTTCAATTTTCAATCCTTGGTTTTCAATATTTACAATGAGACCTGGGTTCACGTGAGTGATGTCGCGGTATTCCACGAGTCGTTGCGATTTGTTATGGAAGCATACAAACAACCATCGGGAAAATGCCTATGAGACTCATGTGGGACCGTAATACAGATTTTTATGTTTTAATACTTCGCGATATGATGAAAATTTTACATTAAAATTATGATAGCCTTTCAAAGCTTGTGTATTTTGGGATAACTTTAATTTACTTTATCGATTATGATGCTGATATAAAATAAGGAAATATATACTAGCTATTAGACATGCATAAAACACAAGATATTTGTAACTCGCCAAACCATTTAATTTCTTTTAACTTAATTGTTTGAAGACTCCCATGCTTGTTCGTAGTCAATATAGTACAGCTTTATATTAAACAAAAAATATAAATATTTAAAGAGTACAATAATTTTCAAGAGTAATTTAAACGTTGTTACCGATTAATATAGATTTGACTATTAGTCATATACATGAGCTTTGAAACCTTGAATTCAGCTATACTGGTTTTTACAACGTTGCTATAATTATTTGCCTCGTGTGTGTGGACTTTTGATTGCTGGCTGTTATGGAATGGTTAGGACTTACACAATATTCGTGAATTTTCTCTCTGGCTGATAAAGTGACTCTGGAACAAGCTACTTAAAACTGATAAAAGTAAAAATATAGGTACTTAAAATGAGGTTACAAACACTAAAATCTCATTTACAACAAATACAAACTTTGGGTTAACTCTTTTCTGAGTGAATAATAATGCACATGTAAACTACGTTTAAGGTTGGAACCCTTAATATTTTGGTTCTCGATTGCTACAAATATTGCATCGTGTATTAATATAATAATTAAGCGCTTTATGGTTATGAAGAAACAAAAAATAACTAAAATAGAATAAATAAATAAAATATCTGGAATCATCTTTTAAACTTATGAAACATCGTATATTTATTTTTAATATTTAAAAATTTGTTGAATTACCAACAAATAGTCGTATTACTAATATTTCTAAGGTACTAAAATTGATTATGAAAATATGCAGACAAGCTCGTCTTGAACGTATCTATAAGATTCAGATGGAGCCCTAATCGCAATTTTTATGTTTTAAAAATTCTGAGTATGATACAAAATTTCATGAAAAGTATAATGAATTTCGCGGATTTCCGCACAATCTTTAAACCCGTTTCTTAGGGACCACGTAAGGCGTAAGATGAACACTCCATGAAAATCCCTTCTCTAGTTTTGGAGATTTCGTGACGAATCAGTGGCAATGGTATGGCCAAAACGTCTTAAAAAATCTGGGGTTCATAATTTCTGGGCTTCTTCAGACAATTATAAAAATGTACACTCTTCATCTTATGACCCTGAATCAGATTACAGCAAAAATATATGACCGATGAGTAAAAAAGATGTTGATGAGGTGTAGTTTGTTATGATAAATTATACTAAATACATAAGTTGCCTTACTGCCCCACGATGCTCATCACAGGTTAACAAATATTTTCAAAAACCACATAGGAATTTTGTTAGACTATTAAAATCTTAGCTCTTTTTATAGAACTTTTTCAGCATTTTAAATAGCTAAACTGGCAATTTTAGTGTACAATTAAAAAGATTTTCCCGGTGGATGGGGGGAGACCCACGGTCCCCACTTTATCAAGAGAGAGATTCTATACCCCAAGAAGGGTTGAACCCCTCTCCTCTACAAACATAATTTTTAATTACGCAACTGGTAATATGACGAGTTATGATACTAGAATTCAATTTAAGTTTTCCTCACTCACCAGTGTTACTACTCTCGGGTTGGTTAGTAGCTTTCATCTTGGAGCAAATATTGAGCAAATTCTTGATGTGGTGATAATGAGAAGGGTTCTTGTTGGCTGCAAGGAAATGCATTGTGGTGGGAGCATGGTGGTCCATAGGTATCGTGGCTACAGGATCACAGCCACACAGCTGCAGCAATCTCTCACAGACTACGTACATGATCTAGACAAACTGGAGTGTATAATAGCTACATCTTAACAGTTGTATATACCAGTGAACTTAACTTTGATTGCAAAAGGTCTCCTTCCGAAACCTGTTCCTAATTATTTGTTGTACCATACCAAGTTAGAGATGACTCCCTTCACACATCTTTCCTTTCTTTGTGGCCAAGGTGTAAGGCTTGACCGCTTTCTAGGAAAGTACTATCCTTGATTATACAGAGTGTCCCGTACGTACGCAGCCAAACTTAAGGAGGTTATTCCAAAGGTCAAAGCAAACAAAAAATGTCATGAGAACATATGATCTATCTATCTCCGTTTTCCGTCTATCTTATGTATGTGATTTTTGCAAAAAGTTTAATATATCAGAAGTTACTTAAGACAAAACTATGAAATTTTGGTATGAATATTGGTCTTGAACTTAAAAGTTTAATTTTTTTACAACATGCCTTTTTAAAATGGCGGCCGCTTAAAATTATTACAGCTAAAACCTTAAATGTTTGTAAAAGCGTGTTAGAGGCAAAAATGTTAAAGAATTTAATCCTAAAAATTATGGTATAAAGATCTTTAAGATTGCACTACTATTAACTGAGAAATTTAAATGTGTATCAAATAAAGCCTTGCTTGTTATTAATAAGAAATATAAAATGGGAGAAAATTACATTTATTTGCTAACAAATAGGGACATTAGGAATAGATAACGTGTAACATGGATGGCCCAGTGCTCTTTCCTATATCTAAAAGATGTAACAAGTATAAAGTTTAGTTAGATTAACTAAAAAGTACTAGAGATCCTACAGCATGTGCTCAATCTGTCCACCATTCATGTCTATACATCGTTAAGTCGATTTCTCATAGAACTTCTCATTCATTCATATACTCCCGGTTACTGTCTAATCCTATTACAGCCATTCAATATTCTTTTTCTTAACATTTCAATACATTCTACAAGTATTTGGTATACAACGGATTTAATGTAACCCCAAACAAAAAAAAGTCAAGGGGGTTTAGGTCAGGAGACCTGGTGGGCCACGCTACAGGACCATCACGGGCTACCTATCTATTTAAAAAAAAAACGTCCTACTGTAGCCTAACATCTAAAATGAAATTTGCAGAAGCATCATTCTGCGTATGCCACATTGAACTTCTTTCGTGTAGAGGTGTGTATAAATGTTTGAGTTAAAGAACGGCCTTTGTTAAAGTCTTGAGTCGTATTTCTAGAAAGTGTTTCAAATCCCACTTAAACAGCTGCTGGTATAAATTACATCTACATAGAATTTACCAAGCATACAACTTGGCTAAATCATGCATCAAAGATGAGTACATGAAGCAAAGTCACAATGTCGGTTGCTTTTGTACTAGTATCTTCTAGAAGCTTAAAAAAATCTTTTGGAGATAGATATTTTCAAGAAGCTTTATACCTATTTTACAGTTTTCTTGAACGGAATGTAAACTCTACAATAAGAGTGTGGTTAAGGAATACTATAATAAGAGTGGTTTTTCACAACTACTTAATAGCCTCCCTCAATGTTCAGTCTTCGTTCCTATTCTTTTTAACGATTTTACTGCTGAAATAACTATAACACAGTATACAATGTATCTTCCGATTGATTGCTGTTGCATCACAACACATATATGTCTACGCGACAGAAAATATTCTCAAATCCAACCTGCTTGTTAATGCATGGTAAGACAAAGCTATTTTAAAACAGAAGCAGCCTGAATCCATTTAAATCAAAGAATGACTAACAAGAAACTTAGTTTTGATAAACGGCCAAACGATCAATGACTCACGTCGCTACTAATCAGAGAACTGAATTTAGTAAGTCTAGAAGTTTGCAGTTGACAGACTTTTGCATTGGAATTGGGTTCACGGCAGATTTATTTTTATACTATACTTGCTGTACTTGATGCTATTGATGCTGTGCTTAAGTTCTTTAATTTAATACCAGTGCATATTCTAGCGATTTAAACTGAATTGGTAGGTTTATAAATACAGTAAACAAACATATACATGTATTAAAAATAATTCATTAGATGAAAGTCCACTTTCAACTTGGTCACCTTTTTTTTATTTCTGGGAGGTTATCCATAGGCGCTGTTTTCTGATCTATTAATTCATTTAGGAAAACAGTAAGGTATTGACTCTAAAATTTTCATTCCTGCTGAGCGCAGAATAGTCAGCTCGGATGTGATCTGATATTTCTTAAACATGTATAAACATATCGTAGATGGTAAAGTAAAAGGTCTTCCACAGCAGTAACTTTAATCAGTTGGATTTGCTATTGGCGAAATCGGTAATTATCCAGAGGACACCTCCCAAATACTTTCTCACAGACTCTGCTCCATCCCTCTACTGCTTCACTTCTTTGTCCTGCTTACCAGATGTCTTTCCTGTTTTTGTGGCCCGAGAGGTACTGATTTTAAACTACGGATAGTTTTGTTTACATGTTGTTTATAATTTATCTGGAGCGCTTGAACGAAAATTACGCTATGCGATTCCAGCTTTGATAAACAGCACAACACTTAATGAAAGCTAAGAATTCTAAAATAAGACTCTAATAATAAATTGAAAAGTTTAAGAAAATTCCCGACAGTCATACCTTAGGAATATGTTGTATACAGCGTGCCTCAAACCCGTGCAGCATTATTTTTTGTGTGAGAATATAATGTGGAAGAGTAACCTCTGGTATTTTTGGCTGCTTCAAGAGTAATCTGTAACAAAAACCAGAGCCCTCGTAACATAAAAAAGCAAGTGCATTATTTTATAATCAAGTAAGTACTAAAACAATAATTCATAATAAGTTCCGTACAACGGATGTTATAAACAAAGCTTATAGGAACAAGCATTTAATATCTAAGTAAAAAAATTTTAATCTATCTCAACAACTAAAATTGTTTATTTTGCTCACTTCAGATTTTGTTCCTGTATACATACGTTTCTGGTGTGATCAAATGGTTTTTATGACCTATTGACATGCATTATGTGTACGAGTGAACTAATATCTTTCTTGGTCTTGCGGCTTAGGCGGCCGGTGTCAAAAGAATGTTTCCCAATTCTCACGGCGGCGAAATTACATCCTTGAAACACTTCAGCTTTTTTGTGGATATTAAACAGATTTTAAACTAAAACTGCTAGAAACAAGCATTCATCTGTATAGGTGAGTTAAAATAGGTGCAGCATTCCAAAATGGATGACACAATTGAAATTAAAACTAAAAAAGAAATTTGCACAGTAAACAGTGATTTATTTTTCATTGCTTGATGGCACACTAACGCGTTTATGTCCGCCTGTAATTAAAGCCCAGTGGGAAGAGAAGAGAGGGCCAATGCCTTGGTTTATAACGCTGATCGGTGGTGGTTGATCAGGTGGTTGCAGGACCTCTCGAGAGCGACCTGTTTGTTTTAAAATCAAAACGCCCGACATCATAGAGTGACGAATTATAGTGTTACAAGTGTAGCGGAACAAAGGAATTCGTTACACAAATTTGGGATTAGCAACTGTAAGATATGGAAAGGTCCACACGGTGAATAGGGTTTGCAAATATTCATGGACCACCAACTCGATGCAGTACAGATTTTCTGTAAGATGCGAGGTTACCATATTGATGAAGGTCGCCCTCAAGGAATTTATTTCTCCCTGGAGACGCCCCTCACTCTTCTGGATATGAATTTTACGATTATCGAGTGTGTCTTTTGTGTAAAGGTGAAAACGATGAGTCACTGATGTGCTACTTTCGTTGAACAGGATCCGCGCCGGTGGTGAGAAGACACTCTCCAGAGTGACGTGACATAGAGATCTTCCTGGGCGAAGTGATTGGCATTGACATTGGCACTGGGTAAGTGTTGATCATCGTCCCAGAGTTGCTGCTCTAACACTTGATACCTCGCGTCAAGGGATTGTTCACTCACTCCAACACATCATGAGACAGCCATGAGCTTGTTCTAAACTGAATTTTGTTTTTCAGAAATGTCATCTCTCCAATTAGACAGAGTAAATTTCATTAAGGATAGCACTGATTTAGTTATCTTTGTTAAGTAGTATAAAGTGTCTTTGCTTCTCAGCAAAGCTAAAATCATCTTTGTAAAAAGTAAATTTAAAATAGTTTACTTTGCCTGTGGCAAGACTCTGCAATGAACCTGTTTGTAAGTACGTTGAGTGGAATGAAATTCTACAGACAAATTTTAGCAACAATGCAACATGAAATGCTGTTGTCCTAAACACACTTTTTATATTTTACATATCTCTTTTTTATGTTTCATAAGATTTTTTTTGAAATTGTTTTAAGGATGAGCAGAATGGGGCTAACAAGAGTGGCTGGCTTATTTTCAAAACAGTAATAATAGTAAACAGAAGTATTCAGTTAAAAGAAGATAACCAACAAAATGTTGAGGTAGATGGCGGCTTAAAACTAGATACTCGAGCGGTTTGGAGAAGATATCCTCGCTCATAGAGTGACTAATAATGAATGTTCGTTTAATATATAATAGTGTAAGATTTACTTCAAATGACTATTTTAGAAAGGTTCCTCCTTAACAATATGCATGTGTTTGTTGAGAAAGTCAAAAAACGAAGGTTAATAATCTGGATCTGAAGTTGCACGGATTCCAGTACGCACTGTTGTAATCAGAGCAGTTTTACAATACCCTCCGCCAGTCTCTCCTTTTCGTGTAAAAGGCAGTCCTTATATACGTGTCGTACAAGTAACGCAAGACCTTTACAGTTTCTTTAACAGTTTTATGTGATGGAACTTGTTTTACATATATTGGGTCTAAAAACCATAATACAATTAAAAGAACATTTGGTATGAAAAGAAATATTTTTATGAAATGGCACTTTATCTACGCTATCTTAATGTTCGGACACTATTAGACAAATGACAGTCAAATAATAAAAAAAAAAAACATATATTTAACATATCATTTTTTATCTGCATGGCCGTATTTTATCATGGTAAAAAGTTACTATACAATTAACATAAGCAACTTATTCGTATAATATAGTTTTAAGTAAACATGAATGAGTAATAAAGTTTGGAAATAAACAAGTATGCTTAAGACATAAAATGCATGAGTATGACATTCCAAATAGTTTCATATTTAGTATTTATATTTAGTAGGTTCAATGCTTATACATTCGTGTTTGATCATCTATTATTAAAAAGTAAATTTATTATACATACATTAAGGTATGTATGATTTACAAATTGGTCATCCGTAAACATAAAAACGTTTATATAAGTTTTTAAGTAATATAAGTAATATTCACCTCCTCCTTGGATATCTAGTATACTATTACGTACATTCGTTTCATTACTTCTTCTATTGGCACAGCAAATACAAATCTAGTATAAATGACTAGGCATGCTTACTTTTTGCTAAAAACTACGTTGTAAGGCCAAATGTACCGTTCAAAGTTTTGAACACAGAGAATCTGGCCCCTGGACTGCACGGAATTCGGCCTTTTTAGACGAACAAACCTGATGGCTTCGTTGGCGCGGAATCTCATATTGTAGACTAAAAAACAAGCTATGAGAACACCAGTCCTCCCTAGACCTGCAAAAAGTACAATATTTACATCACTTAAAGTTATTGTTATATTGTGAAGAAAAATAAGTAAGTAAACCAACAGAGTGCATTACAAAATAAGAAATGTAACTCTCCTGATATCTATTACTTTAGACATTTTGAGAAAACTCAATTCTTAACTAAACAAAGTGAAAGCAACGTTGAACAATACAACTCTTTTGTAAAAAAATTGATGTGTAAGAAAAAATTGGTTTTAATACTTCAGAACAGAGATATTGGAGGATATTCACATTTTAGAAAGGTAACATATTTACTGCAGTTGGTATTTGGTAATCTAAAAAACGTTGGTAAGAGAACACACTGTCTGTTCTTTAAAATGTGTATGAGTCGTTTTTTCGATCTTAATATTAACATAACTTTTACAGTTAATCATAGGCTTTTCACCCTAATACAGGATTTTAAGGCCCTAAATTTGCCCATTTTTGCTATTTCCAAATAGTTATTTGTCATTGTCAATGTCATAATTTAAGACTTAATTAAATATTACTAAGATCTGTCAGCTATTGCGTTGATATCTGCAGGGTATATAAAGACAGTGGACTGAGGAATATTCAAAGAATATTTGGCTGACGGGTGTGAAACGGTTTCTGGTATGTACAGAGATCGTGCGTGGACTTTATAGGACGCTCTTTAGTTATATACATTTATTGACTAACGCGTGCTGGCAGGGCGAAATTCGGTGCTCTATTCCTGGGAACATAATAACTATCTTTTGCAGGACCATAGGCGTATCCAGGGGAAGGTTTTGGAGGTTTTGATCAAACCATCCCCCCATTTATACGAAACTCACGGCCATTTATACGAATATTGAATATATTGTAACGTGCGTTAAACTTAAAATGTACTCGTCGTCGAACAATGTTATTGAAGTTTGTTTTGAAATGGCAGCAGCAATTTATTTGACGGCAATACAATACAACTGTAACAACGAGACAGTACACCACAAGACTAGCGCTTAGTAATGTTTAGTAAAGGCGAGTTCATTTAAAACCCATATGAACTGACAAATACAATACAGCCACTTCGCTGCCACACTTTAAGCGAGAGAGGAACAAACAATAATAATGAACTCATAGCAGCCATCTCATCGAACAGCTTTTACGTATCATACTTCGTCTGAGCAGTTAGTGAGACCTGTTGGCAATGAGTACTGATAGTGGTAGTAGTAAAGAAAAATAAAAGTACAACACTTCTAGTTTGCAGAGTTTAATTTTTTTTTAATCCTTTATTTCTTAAAAAGGATTGAATTGAACTAACTGTTATTATTGCACATCTACCGAGATGTTTCATTTATCCAATAAAGTCTAAATCGTATTAGCATAATTTATTTATAACCATTTACTCTATCCTGAAATATATTTAAGAGGTAATATTATGGAACAGCACAGCACTTCGTATAAAACTTCTACAGATAGCGAAATTTCAACATATTTGAGATAACACAAAAATAAGCAGGCACAGATGACGAGCGAAGATGATCAAACTACAAAATTCAAGCTAAATACAAAAGTAAGGTACTTCTTTACTTTGATTATATAATTACGGTATTTCGTACACTGTATTCGTTTCAGCAATTGATATTGTAAAAATATCGGCCGATGAGCTGTTCGCGAACAGAACAGTCCCGCTGCACTGAACGAATCTACAAATACAATATACGAACTTGAAGTCAAATATCATTTAATTTAAAAGACCAAGATATTTCCTTTATTTTGTTGAGTATCTACGGTTTTTTGCGAAAGTTTAATCTAAATACAACATGAAATTATTGTAAACGAATTATTGCGTAATTTGCTATATATTGGAATATTCCCAGATCCTTTTGCAGTGGTAGCACCATCCAGTTTGATTATTCCAAATATACATGTGACTAAGACACCTCCACGAATATCGAGGTTGGAAATGCCGAATCCACTCCTCGCTTTATGATGTTTCTTAAAATGTTTTTATTGAGTATCACGTATAACAGATTGTTTTAAGTTTTACCGCTGCGTTAATAATAGATTCAATTGTTAGATCTAGTTCGTGCATATCTACTATTCACATGTGATTTCCTTAAATTTAATGGTTTAATAAAACGTTATACTAATACAAGTTTAAGTGAATTGTTCCTTCTTAGCTAAATTTAGGCACGATACTTTATATAGAGAAGATTCTAAACATTTAGCTATATAATTACACAGGTAAGGCCTTTTTAGATGGTTATAGGGAATGGAGTTTTTGTGAAATCATGAAATCTTTTAACGTATCACACATTATTTATATGTACTATGTTATTGTATTGTTAGTATTATTTATAGTAATATTATGTATTTTTATACCGTTAGTAGAGGTTTGTACATCACAAAAATGTACTCGAATTTACAACATTACTGAAAGAGGTACAGTCAGTCACATTTGGTTGTATTGTACAAGTATTGATAAGCTCAATTGAGGATGTACATTCAGATTTATTGTACCATACGGTTACATATTAAATAGTCTAATGTTAATAGTATTTTAGATAGTTCAAGAAGTTTTTGAGGTTCATTGCCAGTATTGAAATTTATACCTCCTCACTCCAGAGAAGTTTCAATGTTGCTTTTCAGAAGTATCTCTTTCTCAGACACCAGCTCTTACACATTCGTAAAAAATGTAGTCTACTGATTTAATACTGTAATCGCGTACGGAATTGGATATATCAGGTATACCTTCATCTATGTTCATCACGATGTAGTCAATAATAACTAAATAATTGAATACTTATTAAATTACATTATCATATCATTCCTGGTGAACTCGATTCAGTGCATAGCACTCGAAGATCGACTCGTGATGCAAACAGTGAACGCTTTTTAGTCAAAAGTGCTTTCATTCTTCTAGTACCTCGTTGTTATCAGTGGTACACACCAGAAATTGACAGATAAGAGACTCCTAACAGTAGTAGTTACCTGCGTGACAGTGGATAGCTAGCCTTCCCTCCGACAACCCGTGACACATAATCTTCACCATGTCCAGTAGCCTTGTCACCTTCACTTCTCCCATAGTCCTGCCATGCGTAGTTGTAGTAATAGACTGCAACCAAAATACTGTATTGCGTTACATACATACTGACATGACTGTTGCAATGGCTTAAATAAAAAACTATAGTGGGTTTCCTTCTACATGCTAGCCTTTGAATAAACAAGTTTAAAAGCCAATAAATCATGGGTTGCAGCGGATGTTCCGTTCTATTAAAAAATGTATTTACTAAAAAACTAGACCGGTATTTTTGTTTGGACTTTAACGCATGAAACCCGTTAAATTTAGATTAAGAGCTGGTTATTTCAAAAAGCGCTAAGAATAATTACCTTAAGGAAATTTAAGTTAGGATAATGTGTTAGATTCTTTGAGAGGGGTTTTTAAGAATGTAACATCTAATTATTTTTACTTGTTACTTTTTCAATTAATTATTTCAGAGCGGTTTTTGTTGAATTTAATGGGCAAAATTATATGATTTTTGTTATATAATACACAAAACAAAGAACTTTTCCAAAGTGGGTGTAGTTTTTATTTTTTTCAAATAATTGCTTTTATCCTACCAAGACTCGAAATGATGACTTTGAACTAAAGTTACATTGACCAACAGCTACATCTACCCAAGAAGGTGAAAATGCAATGATTATATAAAAAGGAGCGTTTTATGTTGCTTTGAACAGTTTTAATTTTATAAGTTAGTTCCTCTATAAAAAATAAGCAGTTTCCGGACTTTGAGACCCTGAATAATACAAGTTTTATAACTAAAATACATGTTTCTTCAGATATGGTGTCTACATTTTTGTGCTACTAATACAGAAAGTTTTAAAACGCTCAGCGAGGTTTGCCACGAGGTTAACAATGTTAATAAGTATCGATTGTGTTTTGAAATTACTCATCACAACTACAATGTTTATAGAAAATAAAGAATGTTGAACCTTGTACACTTATAAGAGCTTATTTTTAAACCAATAATTATGGGAGATATCTGTGGTTTAGTGTAAGTCTATGTTTACTCTAGTCCAGCACATTATTAGTTTCAGTAACGGTCATGGTAATGCCATCGTTGATCAGGTGTCTGGCGGTCATCGGCGTACATGTGGCACTTGCAGTATACCAGAACCGAGCTTAAGTTATTAACTTACAACACAAACAACAGATGACTAAGTATGGAACTCTGGAACACTGTGGAACACCATACTCGACAGTCGGATGTTACCCGTATGCACTGCCTTCTGCCAGACAGATAAGATTCCCAACCATTGCAGGAAATTTTATGAAAACCCAATGATTCTTAGTTTTAACAGTAGTAGGTAATCTTTAATTTAAACAGTTAAATGTCTTTTGAAGACCAGAGTACTGTGCTTTGTTTTTTATCAATTACGAACTGTATGTAATTAGTGACTGGCAAGTTCATATGATCATTTTAGATAATACAATATAAATAATCCATAATGCAATAAATTTGTAATTTATTTCTTTATGACCTAATGAAATGATGTGTGTTTAAAAACATCTAATAAAGCACGTTTATATTAAAGTAAAATATAACTATCGTTAGTGTTTGACAGATTACTTACTTCCATTGTCCATGAAGATCGCAGGATCATAGGTAAAACCACTCGGCTCGAGCGGGCAGCCACAGTAGTTGTGTTCCCACGGCTCCTGGAGGTTCAGCAGCGACCGCACCCCTAAGCTGACACCACCCAGATGCTCTTGGTTTCTTTCCTTATGAGTATCACTAAATTTTTACTTCATGACCAATGAGATCTTTTAAATTATTTTGGGGGAAAGAATGGTTTCTTAAAATATATGAATATTTTATATGTTTATTACATAAGTATACTTTTAAAACCACTGGCAGGTGGATTAATCATTGAACGACCATCAAGCATTTCATTTCGTTTTTAACAGAAACCCAAAATGGATTTACATACAAATGTCTTGAAACACTTTTTTCACGTTAAAAATAAAAATGCATTTGAGTATCTATGTTTAAAATATCGAGTTTCATGCTTTTTAACCGAATGGTGTATTTCCATTGCATTCCTCTGAAAGCAGAACACAATTTAATAGACATCGTTGTATACATTATGATGTAATTATGTACAAAGAAATAATATTTAAGAACCTTTTGACGGATAATTGAACTCATTTCTTCAGTGTAAGATAAGTTAGTAATGAACCAAAATCGACAGCATCCCAACAACAATAATCTAGTCACACATTGCTGGAATATGTACACGGGCCAAGACTCAAATTATAAGATTATGTGACGTAGTTTATAGGTATTTTTGTATTTATTACTATGTTTCAAATGAAGCTGAATTTTGATTACAAATAAAAGACATTCTACCCCATAAAGAACTATTAAATTTGATAAGACAACAGACAAAATAGTGGTTGTACACGCATTTGTCCGATAACTCAGTTTTTAGAGTTTTAGTATCGAACCGAACACAAATTTAGAAATGAAAATGTAACTAAACACAAAGTGTATTATGATAGATTAAAATAAATAAAGTTAGTTGTAGAGCTTCAACGTTGATTTTTAATTATTACGTTTTAAACTTAACAATTTGTTCCACAGTAAATATCAATAAATGTCCAAATAATAAATACCAAATAATGGCAAAAATAAGGATTGTTTAAGTTTAACGGATTTTTTCAATTTCTAGTGCTTTTTGTTAAATATTATATATGTATATATATCCAAAATGAAGTCGCTGTTTTACTCGTAGTTTTGTATATATTTTTACTGTTCTTGTAAACAAGTTTGCACATTTTTAATTAAAAATATATAATTACATACACTGCATACCAAGTAAAATTCGTTTGGGTACGTTTCAATAAAATCTTTGAAATGATACGTTTCACATAATTCTTCACCTAATAATAGGGACGTAAATGTCTGAGGTTTAACATTGTTCAACCTCAACACACACAGTTTTGCTAAAGTTTAGGGGCAAACGTATTTCACTATAGCCGGCGTTTAACTTCAAAACAACCTTTACTCGTGGTACATATTTTTGAATCCTAGAAAAGCCGTATCAAATTGAAGAAATGAGACAAAAAATATATAAAGTCATTAAAAAATAAAGAAATATCATAGTACCTATGCAATAAGTACACAATTAAAAGGTTTAAATTTCATTAAACGGGAATATTTTGTAACTATTCTTGATGATAAAATATTAAATAAATAAATAAAAGGGATAATATGTATTTGCCGTGTATTGCTAATGAAAATAAATATGGCTATTGTGTTTGGTCAGAATCTTTGGTATATTTTATAAACATTCTTGTACATTTCAAAAATAAATTAATATGAATTAAAAAAGTCCTGTTGATTTTTATTAGAAATTTAAATTGACCTCGAATTGCATCTAATTTTTTATTTTTTAATTACTACCATTACTTCAAATAATTTTTATTGTTTTTGTTTTGTTTTTTATTGAAATAACATAATACTGCTTATTGCTACAACTTTTTATGGATTATGGATAGAAATACCATCAAAAGTATTAATTTATTACTGCCCCCAACAGTATCCTGAAACTCCCATACTACAATATACTTATAAAGTAGTTTTCCTGCATAAAATAAATTTGTTTTGCTACAAGTAAAAATGTAATATTTACGAACCTATGAGGGAATATTTCTACCAATACCTTTGAAACTGTTTGATCACATTCCTCTTGTTTATTATTTCAGTGCAAGGTCTAGCCATTGCTAGAATGTCGTCGGTCACCCTGAAACATAATTTATTATTATTATTTTAAATCAACTTTCACGGTTCAGTTAAAAACCCCAAACGGTGATGAAATGATACGACGTATTTTTTAAATTTCACATTAGATACTGTAGATTTTCCGAATTACAAATGGTTCATGCACTAACTAAAAATGAATAGCTTGTAAGAGTAATAACATTTAAGTCAAAACCTTAAACTTAAGGAAATTACCCTTTCTGTTATAAGATATTTCATAGCCAAAGTAAATCCACAGGAAAACTTATTCTGAATGACATATACGTACATTATCAAATGATAGTCGTAGTAGTCCACTACGCATCCTCCGTAGCTATTCCGCAACATGACAACATGATGTTGCGCCACTGAGTAACTGTAGCTCAGAGTTTACGTACGCATATTCATGACTTCGACGATATCGCTTCGTCTTTATGTACTGTCTTCTACACAACAGACCAACATTGAACTGTACTGTGATTCACATATGTAATCATACAATTTTTGTTTTAATCATAGAAAATAACAGGATTAAAGTGTTTTTATAAATAACTATATTTAGATGTCCTTGTTTATTCATATTTCATAAAACAATTTACAGGGAACAAAGAAAATACAGGGTAATTCAAAGAAATAGTACATTTTAAAATATAATAATTTTTATAACAGTTTTGTTGGATAAACTGATTTATATAATGTTTTAGTAAAAATAATACCATTTAAGAAATAAGTATAATACAATATTGTTACGATGGCCCCATCTTGATGAACCCCATTTTTACGTAAACATTCCTACAAGCTATTCGTTACATTATTGTTTGACCTAAAATTTCGAAATTGATTCTCAAATCTTGACTTTTAATTCTTCTTTTAAGATGAACCCAAAGAATGAAATCACAGTATGAGAGGTCGGGGGAATATGGGATTCAGTTTGAATGTCACTATGTCTCGAAATTACAATTTCGTTTTTTGTTTCTCAAGTAGATGGCGTACATCTGTCATTGATATTTATGCGGAGTGTGACATTACTCCGTCTTGTTAAAACCACGTTGTACCAATAATTTGTGTTCATGTTTGTTTTTAGTTGTTGCACAACAAATGTTTCAAGCATGGTGACGCAGTGACCCGACGTGGCTGTAATCGCAATGCCATAACCATTGTCACAAAATTGCAACCTACCACACCGTGTGATGATGCAGCACACCACAGGTTCAATTTGTTGCTGTGAAATAGACGCCGGTGTAGCTATGAAGGAGTTCTTTTGTACCCAATTTCTAAAATGTTGTTTTTCAACAAATCCAGTTAGGTGGAAATGGGTTTTGTCTGACATCCACAGGCTGGTAATAAATTCCTCGTCCATGTTTATCGCTTAAAGTACTGAATTTATGAACTGTATCTCATGATCGTTGGGTTTAAGTTCCTGGACGATTTTCAACTTTTATTGATGAGAATGCAAGTCTTGTACTGATATCCTTCGAATCCTTGAACAATGCCTTTATAACGCTGTCTGCTGAGTGACGACAGATTGACCGATGTAGACTTCTTATAACATATTTCTAACAGCTTGTATATTATCTGGTGTACAAGCGGTTTGCACACGGCTCGAAGGTTTCTTTCTCAGTGACGAACCAGTTTCCACGAAATTAAGAATCATTTTTTGATTGCATATGCTGATGAAATATGATCGTAGCGTCCTAAATTGAAATAACGGCGGAATTGCCTACGTGCTGCTTGCACGCAGTCATTGTTCTTGTAAAAAGCTTTGATAGGAAATGCGCGTGAGCACTACTCCTAGCATCCATGATAACTAAATGGCAAAGTATTGTAGACAGGCTAGCGTATATTGCTCCTTGTTACCAATCGTCTTAGTTAACCAATATAAATTCCACACTTCTCGTTTCTTGGAACCACCCTGTATTTTTAAATTGACAATCAGTGTTAGTATATATGTTTGCTTTATGTAATACAATTATTGCAACATTGATTAAAAATTAAATGTCTGTTCTCTATAAATCTTACAAATTCTGATAGAGGCAACAAATCTTCCATCCCCAATATTTTATAAGTAATTAAATATTTAATTTTAATAAAATGTTATAAATATAAACATGACATCACCACAATGCTTCAAACCTTTAGATGGTATTGTGGTGGTCGCAATAACATTTTTCTACATTTCGTAGAAAAATTCAGAGCCTTACAAATGCTTAATAAATTTTAATTCATAAAGGTAGTCAGTAGTTCACAAAACTCTCTTGGTGGAGATGGGAGGCTGCTACAGGAAGACCATATCTCCTTATCTCTCCATTTGGTTAATTATTTCACTGCATTGTCACCAAAAATAGAAAAAAACTAAGCTTTTTTACGAAAGTTAACCGCCCTAATAAAAATTGGCAGCTGTATAAAAGATAAAGCAACATTTTTCAAATCTTTAGATTTTTAGCTCCAATACACACCCCATACGTACTAAACTCCTGATAATTCGAAGAGCAACATTTTTGAAATTTGAAGCCTTATTCTTATAACTACGGTATATTCTAACTTTGACGGATTCAACTATACTCTCTATATTTGTAGAAGGTTTAATGTGTACTTAAGTAGCATTGGACGTGAAATTGATTACAACCAGTGGGAGTAGATGCCTCTGATGGCCATGTGGGCGGAGTCCCAGGATTCCGGAGTTTCATACTTGCAGTTGCGGCCCCCACAGAACATGGTACACTGCAGGCCGCTGGGCGCGCACCGTCGGAGGTTGTCGGACAACACGTTGTACTGTGGGCTGGGGCAAACATCATCAATGTCCGCTCCAACTGCTTCTTCCTCCTTCATAGCTCCCGTCTGTGCACAGTCCGACAATATCCAATCGTTACGTGTGTAGAAGGTCGCTAGGGTTGTTGGTGTTCGGAATAGAATTGGGTGAGGCTGATTCAGTAAAAAAGTACATTTGAAAAGTAACACAACACAACACATGGAGGGTTTGTATTACAGTATCAAACTAAAGTTGATTAGATAAATGTATGAAAATGATTTTTTTAACTTGTTTTGTTACAAGCTAAAATGTAATTGTTAATATTTATTTCCTAACTTTCCTAACTTACAAATAAATCATTGCCTTAGAGCCATGATCTACAGAAAAAAGAACTTTTCTGTAATATGTAGTCTGTTCTATAACTTTTGTTTATTAAGTTTAAGTAATCCCGACTGTTTATAAAAAAAATTGAAATGTAGAACATAATCTTTTAAGGAGTAGTTTCAGAGTGCCGATAATCAATTAAAAATACTTTTAATATGAAAGTATTACAAATTTTCTTATTTTAAGATTCGTATAATTTTACAATAGTTCATATAGTTCGAGGTTTATCAGGTAAAGCATAAACTTGCTTTGCGTATTGTAATAAGCATGTTCAAAAAATGTATAAATCGTACATGAATAAATTTAATGTGCAGACGGGAAAGTCAGTTCCACGTACATACGTACGAATACATAATGGGCAATAATACCACTAATACCAGCTTAGAATGGCTGAAAAGTAAAATCTAGAAATTTTGGTGGAATTCCGATGTACATTTATGCATTCTTAAAACTTGTTATATCAAATGTTACTTTATAATCTAAGAAACGCTTTATAAGGAAAATTAGTAGGGGTATAATGTTATGACATATGAATATTATTTTACGAGTAAATTGACTAAAACGGTTTTACTTTGTTATATTATTGTTTAACATTAAACGTAAATTATATACAATAATAAGTATGTAAGAATATTAAGTAGTGTAAAATTTAAAAATGTACATATTTTAGCGTACAATAATATTCGTAGACAAGCACAATAACGGTTCAATTTTGTACATAAACGATTAATTTATTTGTAGCAAAGTTTTAGCATTAACGATTTTAACGTTTAAGTAATTCCTTTGTTTAAATTGTTTATGCTGTAGGATTTGAAAGAATAACAGGTTTACTGACATTTGCCATCGTACCTGAATGGAAATAACATGTACGTGAATAAAGTGTAACTAAATAACCACCGTACTTAAACCTAAACGTAAATGAAAACCTGATTTCGTACCTGAAGGCATATTAATCCATGACTAAACGAACGAGAAACAGGATCATGAAGGATGAGTTAGAGTGGAAGAACTGTTTATTTATTTATTGTAATTAACGGTTTCAATAAGGCACATTCACGAGTGGATATAACGCTATGATCTTCCCGCTGAACCACATTTTATGTTGTTTCACATGAGCGGTTGAATCAGTAAACACTTAGAATACCACGTTTGGAATTAGTAAAAACAATTAAAGTGTCTGATGAATATTTTATTAGTTGATAGGATTTGCTTGGTGCGTATATTAAGAAAATGTTGCTGTGGTGTGCTAATTGATTGCTCGTATTGTAATTTGTGAATCCACCAGGTAGTGTGACTAATTAGATAAGTAACAAATTATATGTTAACTTTACTTAAATGAAAGTTTGGAACTTATTTGTTAGAGTTGGATACTATTTTAATACTATTAATGACGTTTAAGATTTCAAGTAATGGATTAATTAAGTTTTTATAACTACAATTTATGCGTATGCCATTCAAACCGGCCATTGATTTATTTTTAAGACAATTTATACACGAAAGTAACCAGTCCGAACCATACTAAATGGTTGCAAAAGTACTCATTGCAACCCCAAAAAAACGCATAACCCCATCTGAAAAGTATCAAAACAATTAGATGATTTTATCATTAGGGCATACATTCGATTGCTCTCTGATGTATACATAAGATAGCTGTTGTTACTACAATACAAGAATTTTATTTACACTTATTTGATATGGGTGAAACCAAGATGAAAACCCAAACTTAGGATGATATTATCAAAGACATCACATAATCTTAGGTGTTACTAATGGAATATGCGGTGGCAGTAATGGTCAAGATACTTTTAAATACCAATATAATTTAAAAATGTACTGTTAAAATAAAATGAATACAAAAAATAACATCTGGCACGGGATGGACACCACGTTCGTGAGATATGCTTTTACGAAATTAGCATATTAAATTAATTGTACCCACCCTGACATAATGGATTGAACATGTGTGAAATGAGACCTCAGATTGTCTGTGACCTTAACTTAATATACTAATAATGTTTCTCTCATTATATATGGACATATCTTCAAATTATCTGTACCAGGTGTAATAATGGCCATAGTTGTAAGGAGAGTGGTGAGGGGTGTTGTACCATACCCGGAAATATGAAATTTAAATAAGTTGAAGAATATTAAGTTACAATCCCACGACACACAAGCTTTCATAATTAAAGAGTTTAGTTTGCGTTACTGAATAATATTAAAAGTAATAATAATTTATATATGTACTAGTAGTATTATATTATGCGAATACATAACTATAATGTAATTAGCCCTCAAAATGCTATACAGAACCACCACATCCAATCGCAATACTGATAGTTCTTAACTTTAAAACGTATAACAATTCTATTTCTGAAAAACGCCAAATGAACTACAGTTTGTTCATAAATATCATATGAATATGAAACGAACAGCAAGCATTGAGTTAAAATATTATTTGTATCTTGTATTTTATGTTTAGTTTATGGGAGGTGTTTTTACGTTTTATGTCTACTACAAAGTGATATTAAATTTTTGTATCTAAAGCTGCAATTAACTCCAAAGTAATTTTGAACATGGGATAAAAAGTGAGTGTTAAAATTGTATTAATAACGTGTAAGTGTGTATTCAATTTCATCAAAATCGAGACGCTTTATGTTACTAAGAAGTAAGATCTCCCTGAAATATTTTGATAGCAGGGAACGTATTTTTAAAATTCAATACCTTTAATGAATATCCTCATTTAATAAAATTTGTGAGAAATTGTTATCAGATACTTAACATAATTTTATCCAAAATAATTATTAAAATTCTTTAGTATTAGGTTAAATAAACAAAACAACTCTTCGTAAATATAAATGAATGAACCCTAAAGGTGGAAGAAGCTCACCTCGCGGCGCGAGGCCGAAATGCGTCTGGTGTTTGGTCGATGCTTCATGACAGTGGCGCAGTCCGCTGCCGCCTCCGCCGCCCCCTCACACACCATCTAATATAGTCACTAAACGACCTTGTGTCTTGCGGTCAAGTAATCGATGTTTTCTATAAATAATCGCCCTGTGATGAAAGACACAGTATTCCACCCTCCCTTCCCCCTCACCCCTCTTCCAACCACCTTTGTGTAATTCTTTGTCGTGCTCTTCAACATGCAGGTTGTCAGGAGCCAAAGCTTTAGCAGCATTTTATCTACAAGTATGCACGCTATTTGTATTATTATAATACAATCTACGTTTAATTATATCACACTCTGACATCAATTTACTTTGATAGTAAAAGATGTTTATTACGATACACTAAAAACGTACAATTTATCTATTTACAATAAGTTTACTAATGGCTTAGCTCTCTTTCCTTAACACCGACAAATTATTTAAAAACGTATTCTTTTTAGTTTACGACACTAACGTAAAACTTCCTAAATCATGTACATTAGTATAGAAGAATGTTTTTGATTTTGCCACATTATTTAAAAGCATATAAATTAAAAATGTAAATAATACTAAAACTGAAGAATAAAATCATCGTCTAATGAATTTGTGAACTAATATTTAAATTATCAATTAGAAAATTCTAATAAAAAGAGCACATTTATTTCACATAATCTCGTTATTTAAAGATTTGTATAATGTTCCTTGAGTTTTGTATTATACAATGATGAAAATCATACAAAAAGGTGCGTGAAAACATGTTTAGGAACACTAAAAGTTTATGTAAGCACTAACTCATGTGCCCCTTATACACGTTAATTGTTACAGAGGGCTTCTCAGCTTTAACTTCGCCTGCTAAAATAAGACATGCTTTACTCGCCACTATTCTAATTTATAAGATCATCACGCAGGTCTGTAGGTCATCGGGCTAAACGGAGACTGACCTCTCTTCTTTTCTCCGAAAGGGCAAAAATAAAACTGCCTCCTCGGTTTTTTCACATTTGATATTTTAGTAACTGATCATATAGAAACTTTAAGATTACGTGATTTTAATACATATTATTAAGTGTGATTTTACTTTTATGAAAAAAAAATAGACAAATGTTGGAACCAGATATCAGTACCCCAAACCCAAATGACGGCAAATAAAAATTCAAAAAGAAGCCTTAATACGTTCTTATTTCTTTCCTCAATAAACATTTCGTTACATAACTTTTCTCATAATCCTATTTTGTTAACAAGGGTATTTTTATTTATTGTATACTCTCTTTTGTTTCAAGATATATGAGTACAGAGCTTTATTCGTTAAACAATTTTCCTAGTATGTTTGGCAGAGAGGTATTCTTATTACATAACGTTTGAAATTATGAACCATTCTGATTAGATTGGAGCTAAAACATATTTCATAATATTAAGGAGTAAAAGACTAATCCTCTTTGTAGCGGTGCTCCAGTTAACAATTAGATTCTTAGTAGCGGTTTGAGAATCTCGATTAAAGTCATTGTCAGTTTTGTACACAGAAATTGTATATATATATATATATATATATATATATATATATATATATATATATATATATATATAATGTAACAAAATAAATATTTATATATACACACATATACATTTATATACATATATATGTATATGTACATTTCAGTTTATTCGTAATTGGGGAATAATAAAAGCCCTAGATGCGTACCGTTTAAGCAAGGGGTCCTTCGGCTCAAATAGTTCTCACTTGCATTCTGTCAGTTTTCATTCTAACATGGTTGATACGGTTAAATATCTAACAGCGCATTGAACAGAGAGCTTTCGTTACAGATCTCCACGGCCTAGGAGGGCCGAAGACAAGGTTCAATGTGGATAGAACGTGGAATGTTAAAATATATATATATATATATATATATATATATATATATATATACATATTATATATATATATATATATAAAAGACTTAAAATTACTCAGTGTCAGAAAAACATCGGTCGCTTCTCTGTTTCCTTTATCTACAAAAAATAAAGGACAGCCTATACTGTACATTGCACAAAGTCTATGATGAACAAAGTTGATTATTAACATTGCTCGGATTGAATAATTGTGTGAATCAATAATGGATTCTATTGATTTTTAACTAACACTACACCTAGTGGAGTTTTATTTTAAATGTCAAAGTTAACTGTCACAACGGATATGGATGTGTCAATTAATCCCTCATTGGATCCCTAATCGAAAACCTGACTAAATGTTAAAATATGCATAAAATATCCACAGAAGTTTAAGAGCCTGATGTACTGGCAACCACCTTAATATTTACGCCCTTACTCCTGGCCTTATAGAAGTACGGAGATGTGTAATTAAAATTCAGGAAAACGCTTTATGGTTTTTCCGTTATTGATATTAGTTATACAGAAAAAAGTATCCTCCAACATTTTTAACTTCATCGTTTAAATGTTGCATGTCTAATAATTATATTTTAGAAGTGCAGCATTCACAGTTATAAAAAAAATAAGGACATAAGAATGTATGTAGGTTAACATACATTTTATTGGACGAAGCTCATGTTTTGCACAATAGACGTCTCGTAATGTCTGAGTAGGCGTTGTGGGACGAAAATGTTACAGAGAGAAATCGATAATTTAACAATTATTTATCGATCCTTTATAATAAAATAATTTGCACAACCTTTCTGTCGACAATTTCCAATTTTTTCGGGGAGAAGTGAGTCGGTATAGAAGACAGAACAGAAAAGGTCTTCCTATATGTTCCCTCTTTACTACTTATTTTGTGGTTTCTTTAAAGAACTGTCTCACATCGATCAAAACTTTTTGTGTTTATTTTAACCAACAGTAAGACGTATTAAGCCCTAAACCACAAGTTTAAATGTTGTGTATCGTGTACGTGTTAGCTTTTGTGTGTGCTTATTTGTAGCTAATGTTGTAGCTACAACACCTGAATTTGAAAGAGAAAATGCGAAAAAACTATAATGGAAATTGAACCACCGTTGATTGATATTAGAATTTCCTATGACGATATCATGAACAACACCAAAATCTTTGCAGTCTACTCTGAAAATCTGTACATTGACGCAGGATACACGAATGGCGTTAAAAAAGATGTTCTAATGTTCAGAACAGGTAGGTTGGACAAATTGTGCAATTTGAAAAGTTCAAAAAAATACGTAAGTAATTAAAAGTTTTCACAGTATAATTATACTGGTGCAATTCACAGCTGAACTAATAATGAGAGGCAAGATATACTGCATTTTGAAGTAACACCGAGTTTTTTTTTATCATAACAAGTGGTACGATTTTACTGCTTCCACTTATAACTGAATATAAACTGAAACTCTATAAATCAATTAAGGTTTTACGCTATGAATATCCATATATCTTTATTTCCTTACTCTTCCCCTCTCAGGTCCAGTAAGAATAACTGTGTAGGAATAGGCCAACACATCACTGGCTGAGCGTTAGCGAAGCCTAACTATCGTGAGGCTGAAAAATGTTCATTTCTATTTGTCTGTCTATCTATCTGTCTGTTTATCTATACAATATCTTTAAAATTAACTAACCTATGCATTTGAAATTTTGTATGAATCTTTATTCATATACGAGAAAGACTGAGTTCGATAATGATGTCACTCCAAGGTATTTGCCTGAGCGTTAGCAAATATTTTGCGTTGGTCTTATAGATAACCATGATTGAAGCGAGAAAATAGCTGAATAAATTTAATAAATCTATAAACAAACGGTTTACAATCATATGGGATTTTAACAAGTGAGACTTTTATTAATAGGACAAAGAGAAAACATAATAGACTTGAGTCAATGTTAGAAGTCGGTGATATTATTTGACTTCAGTGCACTCTTACTTTGCAGTACTTCCATAGTTTACAGGAAAATTTTAACACTGTTATAGAACCTAAGTTTCTGAATATAAATGTGAATGTATCGAATGGCAAGATATTTCGAGAAATATTTCATATGTACAATGAATTTTCATTTGTTTAAATTACTACATAGACAAGAATGAGTTTTATGAAAGTGGATGTCCAACCATGGAATTTGGCTGAGCGCCATTCATGTCTAGCACTCAGTAGGATAACACAATTTCTCTTTTCTCTTCCGGAGGATGTAAACATTTATTTTCTGTATGGTTGTATGTATGTATGTCTATATGTCCTCAGGACGTCTAGAGAATGAAATGAGCTACGACTCGTAGATTGTCATTTTGCATGCAACCTTAACGAATCCTGTTGCACGTGTGGTGAACTCTTGTTTTAAAGAACTTTATGAGATGAGAACATTGATAAAATCCAAACTTTTACAATCCTCCAAACTTTGAAATTGATTTGTTTGAGGATATTTTAATAACTGTGTTGCACTGTTATTTAAACTTTGCTATTTTGAAGATATCATATTGCACAGAAGTAATTTGTACATAAAATCAGGAGAGATATTTAAAATTTGATGTTCTGTCCTCACCACTCAACCAATTTGAGCCAAATATTTGCTTAAGACAAGGAATAGTTCTATAACAACAATTTAAAAAATCCATATTATTATGAAACTTTGATCCTAGTCTTGTAAAGTTTTTGTGGGACACACGGACTACTGATAGACGGAGTTATTACCTATGGATTATCCTCCAACTCCAATAACTTAATCAGCCGATAAGATAACTCCTCTAGAACTTTAAAAACACATAACATTACTAAAAACAATACAATCAGAAGGTAATGATTTTTACCAATCGTTTATTGGCAATGTGAGCACTGCTGCCGATAAGCCATCAGTAGTAGTAGCCCAGATATAACGCTGTCGTTGGTTCTTTACTGGACGTTTCTTAAATTTGAATGAATAAGAAAAAACCTACTAATAGCCAACGGAATGTTGTATAACCTTTGTAAATTTGAATGTTTCCTTTCAGTACAAATATAAGAGCCATATAAGGAACTTTTGTAACAACCCTCCACTAATTTGTGCCAAGTAACAGTTCTAGTCGGCTGGTTATTTTTTTTTGGTTTGTACAAATTAAATTTGTATATAGGCTTGCTGACATAACTGTGTGATAGTTATGTAATCCGAGAACAGTCTGCTGAATTCTTCGGTTACCCTCCGGTGTCTACGAATATAATAACTTCAATCTTTTCCTGTTTACGCAGCGATATATTTTATCTAGAGAAGAACCATCAAATGACCGTTATAGGTCCAAGTTTGGAGGAACACCGGCGGAAGAGCGTTTATGAAATGCAATGTTTAGTAACCGTAGCGTGAATGACAATGACTGCCTGGTCAGTGCCCAAGTCCGGCAGCGATCTGCCTGATAGTGCCGCAGTAGGTCGCGTGCACATTCGTTTACCGTAAATCCGGCACAAGCCAATTGGCAGACAGGTCACTGCCACGGGAAGGACAAATCACACGCGGCTGTTAACTGAAGGATCACTAAGGTATGTCATTACCGCGTGTTTTATCTTCTCAAACCTCTTATCGACAATTAGGAACTAAAATTGTTTAAACAGTTGTTTTCACACAGCCATCTAACATCCTGATTCTCCATCGATTTAAGAGCTCTCTACGCATGGATATAGTACGGCCGAAAACACGAAGATAAGAATGTCTTTGGGATAAATCTTTTTTGAAATAGTTTTGACATATTTTGAAGATAATTAGCGAGGAACCCCTTTTTTAAGAGAGGGGTGGGGTCTGGTCCCAACTCTGAAAATCGTAGACAGGGTTTATAACAGAAATGTACTCTTATGAACTACTTTAGCGATTTTTAGTTTGCAATATCTATGATTAGGTAAAGTCATTACAAAAGTTCAAATTTGAAATTGATGAACTTTGAAATACTAAAAAAGGGATATACCAGTTCTGCCGAAACTCCACGTTAACTTTTGAATAGATGACCAATTTCAAATATGCCTTAAATATTTATAAAGAAGTTTATTAGTAAGTTTTATTTGTATTTAAGAGTTTCATATGAACCCCTGGAACAAGGCTAGTGGTTGAGAAAGGAGTTGGGGAGTAAGGGAGTGTTGCTGGAAGGTACATTGAATCCCTATAACAAGAAATCCTATTGGGTCACACCATAACTTATGGGTTATAATGTGTAAACTAGTGACAAGAAGAAAATAATAACTGGTCATCCTAAAACAAGCTATGCATATTTTTATCTATAGCTAAATTAGTACATGTCACAAACACACTGATTTTGTAACACTGTTTTAGGGTAGGATGACTGCACCTTCAGATCAAATTCTTGAAAAGGATAACAGACTTTGACATCTGACATTTACTCACTTAGGAGTTTTATTATATGAAACATAATAAAATAAGTCACACTTCGATTGTATTTAATGTTTTTCGACAAAACGTTCAGAGGTGAGGGAATTTATCATTTATTATACACAGCTGGTAGTTTATATTGAAATAATGCATTCAATATTCATAGATATTCGTTCAACAAATCTCTTAAAGTTAAAATTATTGGCGTGCTGTAAACCTCTTGCTGTATAATTGAATCTGTAACTAAAGATAAGAAAGCGCGCAAAAACTCGTTACGGATGGAAACCAGTAAGCTAGTTTCTGCTAAAGAAGTACTAAACTGTTCGTCACAACTAATTTCGAAAGAGTAGTATACAAGATCAAATTCATTTGACGTCATTTTATTATTAATTATTTGGGCATGGAGTTTAAATACACCTTAATCAATCAATCAATTTATTGTTTTAAAACTTTTTACAAGTATTAACAACGTCAGTATTGCAGCACAACGCCAAGTCTAGATATACTTATAGATATAGATATACTATAAGTTAAATTACAGATAAACTATTACATTTTAAATTCAAATTTTTTTATAATTTGATAATTTTTGTACGTTAAGGTGTGAAAATAGTTGTTAAAATAACGTCATCAATTAGTTAATATAAATTACTTCAATTAAATGACAATTAAAACGTGTAAAACAATGGAATTAATCAACAAAACTAAAATTCAACAATTAATAAAATATTTATAACAAAACAACAAATAAATAACAACAAGCGGTTATAGCGGTTAAAACTCATTTAAAATAACAAGAAAAAAGCAACATCAAATAAAAAATCAACACACAACATCAAAGAGTAAAGAATTCTCAAAATGCAATTGGACTAACTCCAAAATAACTCCTGATGGCTGTAAAAAGGATTCAAATTCAAATTCAGTGAACTATTCTTTTACATGAACTATCATCTATTATATGCATTGCCTAGGCCTAGTAACAAGTATCTATCCAATTAAAGCATAATAATCACTGATGTCATATGGGCTGATATTAATCAATAGCTTCTTTACACTTTTCTTGAAACAATTAATTTAAAGAGATTTAATATGAGAAGGAAGAGAGTTGTATGCCTGTTTCAGCAAAACAATTTAAAGTGGTTTTAAGACTACATTGAGATATTCTAAGAGAATTTGAGTTTCTGGTCATATGGTTATGTACAGATCTATTTGTATGTATGGCATGTAAATTTCTTTTTATATACAATAGGCAATCTACATTGACATAAATAATACATTGTACATTGTAATACGAGCAAGAGAACTGAAGTTATCTACTATCTACTACAAAAGCTAAACTTTTGTTTTGATTTGACTCCTCCGCTATATGCAAAATCAGGACAATGTGTTATTGTAGTTCTAAACAGATACACTTTTATCTTCTAAGCACTAAGTTGGTTCCCACCGTAAATTGAAAACATTGTAAACTTTATTGGGTCTCGAAACTCAGTCGAAAACTTCACAGATAATACACATAATAATAACAGAAGCAATTTAAAACAGTCAATGTTAACTAAACTAAACACAAAATCATCCACAACTACGATAACTTTATTTCCATAATAGTTGATGATCCAATGTTGCATGAAATTGTAGCACAAACGATACTAACCAGAGTCTAGTTATCTATTGTAATCTATTTAAGCTTGTCCAACGTGGAAATATCTGGGGCGAGTCGCCTCGTCTGCATATATGATTAGACGCTTTCCGTTTGTCAAAGAGGGCATCGGGCGGTTTACATACGGTATTAGGTGTCACATTATGTCGTCAATAGTTGAGATAAACCTCTAGCACTTTAATAATATTCAAGATATCTTAACGTAACGTAATTAAGAATTTAATGTTAAGCAAACATAAAGTATTTTGATGTTTCCTCTGTAGATATGTAATTTAAAATCGATTTCCGGACTAAAGCCTTATAGTGCATATCTCTAACTAGATCTTAGCTACTGTCCACCTACCTACTGTTGAGCGTGCATCTCGTGTTGCAACATTGTGTGTCGTATTGTGGAAATTTTCTTATTTGGACTTCGGTATTTGTTCTCAGGATGTTTATTTATTTAAACATTTTCTTCACAAACATCAATAAGGATAAGTATGAAAAAATACCAGGACTCTATATTTTTCCAATTTCTGCCAACTAAATACATATAAAATTACGATAAAGTTATCCCAAGATGAATAGAAAACAAAAACACGGTATCAAGGATAGTTTTATTTGCCAGATTTTAAAACTGAGTAGATGATTTGTTGCAAACTCAGTTACATACATTTCTATTACTATGGAGACTTTTACAATATATCAAATTAAACACATACAAAAATGATGTAATTTTGTACAACATAACTCTAGAATCTGCTCTTGATAGAAAACAAGATGTATTTCTTTCCACTATACTTTCTTCGGATAACATAATAGCCCATTTTAGATATTTAGTTAGATGTTTAGTGCTCATTTTGAATTGATTTTGCAAAGCTTATTTGGGCGAAGTTATGTAAGCTTTTACTTTTCAACTATCAATAGGTATATCATACTACTAAACTTGAGTAACACTAAAACGTAGTTATAAACAAAACATACATCAAACAATTTTATTTAATGCAGGATAAATACAATATTTATATTCTAAATGAATCATTAATCTTGTAAATAAATATATTTTCTGCGTTCTATAACTCTCTGCACAAAGGTATACCAAGTTATTGCTCAGGTCAAGACAACCATCTGTCTGTCTGTATGTGCTTGATAAAAAAATTAATATCTTAAAACCAATAAATTAAATTATACCTATTTTGGCTCAAATGTTTATAATAACGAGGCCAGTTACCGAAACGATATAATGAAATTATCTTTAATATTTTCAAAATCGCGGCCATTAAAAATTTGAAATTTGAATATCTTAAAAATTAGCATTTTTCCTCAAGCATTGCAAGTATAACTGTTTTTAGAGGATTTATCACAAATCTAATGACACCAAAATTATTTAAATCGAATATATATATAAATATATTTTCTGCGTTCGTAACTTTTTGGTAACAATTAACTATGCAACAAAGTGACTCGGTTAATAACTAATGTCTAACTTATTGGAATGTCATACTGCTTAATCCATGTATGTTCAGTATAGGTAGTTTTAATAATCATACTGCTTAATTCATTTATGTTCAATATAAGTAGTTTTAATAATCATACTGCTTAATCCATGTATGTTCAGTATAGGTAGTTTTTAATAATCATACTGCTTAATCCATTTATGTTCAATATAGGTAGTTTTAATAATCATATTGCTTAACCTATGTATGTTCAATATAAGTAGTTTTAATAATCATACTGCTTAATCCATGTATGTTCAATATAGGTAGTTACAATAATCGTGTGTTCTCCCAGAAAAAGCAAACATGTTGTAACCATGCCCTATTACAACTGTGTACCGTGGGTACAAATTGATAACTGTATACGGTGTGTCCCGTAAATTCTTACTATCCAAACTTTGTGTCAATAGGCGACAGGCGAAAAATAAACCATAGAATAGCTAAGAAAGTCTCTGTGTCTCAGCCAAACAATTATATAATTTGTTTATAACCGTTCATGAGGTTTATTACCGTTCGATGTGCCTGGTCATTGGTAAAAAACACTTGTACCTTCTGAACTCTTAAACAATCTCTTACATTTCTTCCAGAAAGCAAATGCCAAACAATTTCCTGAATATCTTAAAAATTAGCATTTTTCCTCAAGCATTGCAAGTATAACTGTTTTTAGAGGATTTATCACAAATCTAATGACACCAAAATTATTTAAATCGAATATATATATAAATATATTTTCTGCGTTCGTAACTTTTTGGTAACAATTAACTATGCAACAAAGTGACTCGGTTAATAACTAATGTCTAACTTATTGGAATGTCATACTGCTTAATCCATGTATGTTCAGTATAGGTAGTTTTAATAATCATACTGCTTAATTCATTTATGTTCAATATAAGTAGTTTTAATAATCATACTGCTTAATCCATGTATGTTCAGTATAGGTAGTTTTAATAATCATACTGCTTAATCCATTTATGTTCAATATAGGTAGTTTTAATAATCATATTGCTTAACCTATGTATGTTCAATATAAGTAGTTTTAATAATCATACTGCTTAATCCATGTATGTTCAATATAGGTAGTTACAATAATCGTGTGTTCTCCCAGAAAAAGTAAACATGTTGTAACCATACCCTATTACAACTGTGTACCGTGGGTACAAATTGATAACTGTATACGGTGTGTCCCGTAAATTCTTACTATCCAAACTTTGTGTCAATAGGCGACAGGCGAAAAATAAACCATAGAATAGCTAAGAAAGTCTCTGTGTCTCAGCCAAACAATTATATAATTTGTTTATAACCGTTCATGAGGTTTATTACCGTTCGATGTGCCTGGTCATTGGTAAAAACACTTGTACCTTCTGAACTCTTAAACAATCTCTTACATTTCTTCCAGAAAGCAAATGCCAAACAATTTCCTCAGTTATCTCTATATTGTAGCTGAAATATAGAATACACTTCATAAGTTTTATTCCAGCATGTAATATTAACATGCCAAAGCTAAGAGCGTGTTTATTTAGAATTTCAACATTTACACCGTGACACCGTGATTTGTCATTTACTAGTATGCTCCTACTATAAATTATTAGTCATTAAAAATCACAATAACGTTTAAGAAAGGAATATGTAATCCAAACTTCGCCTCGTCAAATAAAGAGTTTATTCATTCACGAATATCTAGAATTATTAAACTTTCTGTCGATTCCTTTTTTTACCTTTTCACGAGAAATAAAAATAGTAAATTTTCATGATTTTTTACATACGTTGTGACATCATATATTTTCTTCTAGAATTAAAAGTGGAATATTTAGCAACAAACTAGCTGAATATATACGCGTTCTCCGACAATATCACACTGTTGGAGTTGTTAACAGTAGAGTAGTGACCAGAGATAGATTATATTAAATTTGACCAATTTTTTTACAACCATCGGTGCCCCATATAAACTCCATTTTTTGTATAGAGCACATTGAATTTTTTTATGTTACTTTGTCAGGTAGTGCTTTACCCAGAAGTACAGACGTCGTGTCGTATTGACAAACATTTTAGGGAAGGTACAGATCAGCTACATTCTTTGTAGGATTCGTTTGGGTCTTTTATAATCGAACTAGCAGTTACCCACGGCATCACACGCAATTTTATAAATCAAAGGCCATAGCTTTCTTAGTGAAACCATTTGTAATAACCATAATGTAATATGATGGAGCCGTACAATATTTTTATACATATGTAGACATATCAGGTACATATTATTTCTTTACCCATGGCTGAGAGATTCAAAACGTGAATAAAAGTTTGACTTGTTTTATTTTAGTGTTTTTTGTTGTATAAATAAATGTATATATAAGTGTGGAAAACCTAATTTGGTCAAACAATACCAACTTCAGTCTGTTTATATTAATATCCTATCTAAGGTATTTCAAGTGCCATAAATTGACTTGTGAGTCGATAAAGAAAATATATACCAACAAAAATCAACTTCGATTAAAAAGCGTCCACTTTCGGCTTTTTTAATTTACTTGTTTAAGATTTTCAATTGCCATGGTGATAGTTTGCTTTTATGTCCTGAGAAAGACTGGATATAACTTACATACGACCGAAAAGTCACTACGGTCTAGATACGACAGATTAAATTCACTTCCACTTTAATTTATGTACGGTTCTACAGCTAGGTTTATGTTGTTGCACTGACCAAGAAAATAAACTAATATGGGGGTTTTGGAATCTAACATAGATTTAAAAACGTTTGTTATCTACAATGTTTCTGGTGCTAAAAGTATTATTGATTTTTACCCCGATCAAGAAAATAGCTTCGGAAATGCTACTAAAAATGTAAACTTTAATGGAATAAAATGGTTATTGTGAGTTATTCTTTGGATATAGATATATACAACGCGTTTTTTTTGTAGGGCTTTTTGAAATGTACAACTCCATAGTAACTTATTTTATTTTGTTATAAATTGTAAGTTTTATTAATTTAGTATTAGCAGTGAAGGCGATCAAATTTCGCATTATTACAAACTTTTCTCTACTTTCTATGATTAAAATATTGATGTATCACATCTAGGAACCTAGGTTCCAGCATTCATGACGAAGCTGATAGTGAAAACAGTTTTAAAATCCGTTGATTCGTTTAGAAAATATCGATGTACAAACAGACCATCACAAAAAGTGACTTTAATGCATACTATGTATGGATGCTATTCAGATGAAGTGAGAACCGTTATCGAAAAAAATAGTTGACCTCATTTTCGATATACTGACAACAAATAATAAATGAGTGATACTATGGGCAAGAAAATTCCAAGATAGGAGATATACTGAATACAAAATGATACTGTATTTATAATACAGTTGCAATTATATTATATGTGCAATAATCATATTACTTCTCTATGAAATTATTGACACACTTTTAATCTCTTTCTTTGCTTACTTCAACTTCGCACTTTATAGTTGTGGTACGACCGTCACGTTAAGGGGAGTCGGAACGCAAAAAAATAAAATTTATACAATTTTTTTTATTTTTTATTTTGATTTGTTAGTTTATTCCCTTTAAAAAAAATATAACTCTCACAGTTGTATCTTATTCCTAAGTTTCAAAATTAAATAAAAACTAGAGGTATGTCAGCTGTTTTTGGTCGGAAAACGCGTTGAGAAAGCTGACCACTTCTTTCAGCACATTGTATAGTGCACACTTCTCTATACACAGAGAAGTTTTAACCTCTATGACTTGATTCTTACTCTGTGTTACCTCTAATGTTACTTGACATCTGATTTTCCTATTAGCCTATGTTTGTTGTGAAATAAATAAATAAAAATAAAATTAGGTGACGGTAAGGTGCTTGGGGGAAAGAAAAGACTAACAGACGCCCAAATAGACAAATTACAAACATGGCCTTGCAATAAGAAGAGGTGTAAAGAATGTAGAAGAAATGAAGAAAAATATTCGGGCCACCTACTTTCATAAACTCTCCACTAATGAAAATCCTCAACACGGTTTGTGTCCGAAAGGCGTAGACTCGTTGTGTGGTTATGAGAAGGCTAAGGCTCAAGGTACAGTTTATGACCACAAAGATAGCCTACCTGAAGAGATAATGTTAGAAATAAAATACATCTACAGGGCACTAACAAATTCTGAGTTGTTAAAATAATGTTTACACGGACATACGCAGAATCCAAACGAGAGCTTCAACAATGTGGTATGGGCCAAAATTCCAAAACGGGTAAGGCTGGATACGTTGAAACTTGGTGTATATGATGCTGTCACTTCGTTCAATGATAGAAATAGTGGCAAACTTGAAGTTTTCCAGAAGCTTGGACTAAGTTTATGTGATAGGTCAGTGAGTGCTTTGCGCGGAATTGATGAATTGCGACAGAGGAAAAGTGAGAAAGCTGCGGAAGGAATAACGAAAGAAGCCAGACAGACAAGAAAGAAGAAAAAGAAGAATGGTTCAAAATGAAAAGTATGATGAAGCAGATGGACCCCAGTATGGCCCAGGACTTTTATAAGGTAGACCTAGAGCCTCATTTAGTCTTGTTTTCACAATAAATGCGATTTCCGGAAAGTTAGCATTTTTCTCATAAAGGTACATTTTTCTCAGGAAGTATGCAAGATACAGTACTGATATTTTTTGCACGTAATCTATAGGCTATTGCCAACAATCAGACCCAATTTCATGCAATTTGCAATCTTAGTTTTGCTGCTATAAAAACTTTTACCAAACGATTACGTGATTTTTTAAATTGATTTGGAAAAAAAAATTTTTCACTAGGAAAATTTTTTTGAAAATTATCCAAGTTGGGTCTGATTACACAAAATAAGGTAATAAACAAATGTTGAAAAAATTATGACTGTAGCCTAAGTACTTTCTGATAAAAATGTACCTTTGTTAACATGGGGAAGATGGGCGTTCCGACTCCCCTTAAGTACGAAGAACTATAAAAATAAAATTCTGCTCTCTTTAAAGGTTCGTAAACATACAATTAATAAATGTATATGTTCCTAAAAATGACTTAAAACAAAAAATAAGACTCGTATGAGAAAAAATCAAAACGAATGATAAACGTAAGTGAAAAATGCTATGTTACTATGTATTTGTATATTATCTTTTGTATCATTAACGTTAGCCAGTTTGAACGAAATTATAGCGTGACCTTGAAATTCTCGGCCACTTGTTTTTCCCGCAGTTGTTTTGAGGTCATCATACCACAAGACCACGTCCATTGATGCCGGAGGTAGCAATTAACATGTAGCAGGTAGTCTGCACCAGCTATCACCTTTCTCACGTGACTGCATGTGTGCTGGATATGGTAGGGTATGGTGGTAGGGGGGCAAGGAAGAGTCCCGCGACCAAAACTTCGTTATTGAACGTTTGTTCGTTGAACAGAACTGTTTACGTCTTCTAACACCAAGTAAGTTTGAGTTCAGTTGCTTCCTTAACTGTAAGTTTTCAAACGAGATAAATATAGTTTTTACTTTACTTATTATTCACAATAGTTATAATTAATACAGTAATAATTAACGATATATGTTAAAATAATTTTTGGTTGTTACTATTAATAAATAAATATTTGATGCCATTTTACATGCAAAATTAAGTACTTAAATGTGATAGCTGGCGTGATGGTAAATAAAATAGGAACGAAGCAACCGAACGAATAAATTAATTAACGTTTCCAAAACTTACATAATGTTTATTCTCTTAAAGGTGGACGAGTTCTTATTTAGATGTTTTGAGTAATTTTACTTTTTTATATAAGGATTCACACACTATATGAATATAACAACGTTATAGGAACATGTATGAGGTGACCCCTTCCATTTTTGCTGTTACTCTTTTTTACCGCCTCTGTTTGATGTTTAAATCTTCAAAATGGAGTCTTCATGTATTTGATTAATGATTTCATGACGATGATAGTTAAAAAATGTAAAGTTTGTGATTTTATGACAATTGGCAAATTAGGTTTATAGTGAACCGAACTTTCTTCGTTTTTATACTGCATGGATAACTAATTTAATTTTGAGTTTTTTACTATTTTGCTATAAAGGTAACACTACTTCGGACATTTGACATCGTTAAAATATGTTACAAAAATATAACGATGGCAATGTCCGAAATCCTGTTATCATTTCAAACCTTCTATCGTCAATAACAAAATTTAAACAAATTACTTTTTTCTCATTCAAAAACATATGTCTAAGATCTTATCGATTAAACAAAACAAGATAAACATGATCAAAACCTGTAGCGGAAATTAATTTTCTTGGTCCTAGGCCCAAAATACTTGCGGATCTCTGCCTAAAAACTTGTTTGTGAGTTTTTTTTGAAAACAGTTCTACCAAAAGTAGACAAAAAGAATAGAATCGTAATTCTTACAAAGAAAGACTTATTGAATTAGGAGTAATTTACTGTAGAACTAGTAAATCATTAGTGGCAAAGTAAACTATGTAAGTCACTTAACATTAATTTAACTTGGGTTTTTGACCACAATTCTCTGTTAACATCGTCAAAGTTCATGTCAGATAGCATTTTTGTAATTGTGTAGAAATTTGTCAGACCTTATAAGCTGACATCTATGGTCGGATTAAGGAGGTGTTTTTAACTCTTTTAAAAATGCTTCACCAGAAACATTTGGTGACATCATGGATACAAACATTCTTAAAGCTACGTCAATAGAAATATACTCTTATTTTACGTTTATATTCATATGGTGTTTCTATACATATATTAGGTATAAAAATAAACAAGTTTTTCTACATGATATAAGAAAATATATCGAGATTCTTCGATATCAAAATTTTTCAAGATAAGGTGTTTGTAAAAGAAACCGTACATTTCAATTTAATCGTCAACAATGTTTTATCAGTTGTCTAGCTCATTGGAAATGTTGATTTTAACAAAAATTTATTTACTAAGAATAGTTCGTATGTTATGTCTCCTATTATGTTGTTTATCTTTTTCGTCCTCTTTAGGATAGATCATAAACGGCAGTCTTACACATTTTACAAAGTACCCTGCCCTTTATTTTATAATGATGAAACAGTATAGTAAAATTTAATTGCAGACAAATTAACTTCTTATGATAATAACAATAAAACCCCCCTAACTTTACGTTGGGCCTGCAGTCTGTTGGCCCGGTCCTGGCGGTCCTATTGCTAGATCCGCTAATGTCCATTATCACCCTATACGTAGACGATCGGTTGCAAATCGCAGTGCTTTATTGTTACAACCTATTGTTATCTGCATTCGCGCTCGCCAAGAGTGATTCTCAAATGCTATACTGCGCATACTATACAATTTCTCGTTGGAATCTAAAATTAAATGAGATGTTCTTATCATCATTAAATTAAGTGCCCAAAAATAAATTTTCCTAATTTCAAAATAATTCGGTAACAGAGTAATTTGCTCAATAACTGTTCTTGGATCTCAATATTATTTTATCACGGTGGTTATATTTGTCTGTCGTTGATTAATTTTCTATATGAGAAGTGGTTTATAATTTTCTTCAATGTTCAGCTGTACAAAGTAACAGTTATACATTTACTGGTATGTACTGATGGCGAGAGAAAAGAAGAGACCTGGCCCGTGCCGGCGCACAGCTGTGTACTAGTGTGTTGCCGCGCGGTGATTTCAGGCGCTTCGCCCTACAGCCAACCCTGCGAATTGATTATCATAGCAATGGAACAGTGAAACAATAATGGAATTACGAAACAAGGCGCGGCAACATACTAGTAGTAGCGCCTGCAAATTTCAAATAGGCCAGAATCCAGGTCTCTTCTTTTCTCTCGCGATCAGTATATTACCAACTATCACCTGATGGTGATGTTATTGTTAGTTCTCACCATAGGCATTATTTACGAACATAAAATTACAGATAGTCTGCAATTATTTAACTAATTGTTACTACTATTTTCTACTATGTGTCAAACGTGTGTTTGTAAGATTTGGTAGTTTCTTAAGTTTTTGCAACTGTCAAAGAATAAAAATTAAACTTTATGAACTTCTAGATTCCAATCGCACACTTGGGTAGTCTGTTAAAGAATTATTAGTTCCGGTGAATTGTCTCCCGAAATAAGTGTTAATGAACGGATATAATTATTTGAATTGTTCCAGATAGGCACACTGCGTTTCGTGAATAAATTAAAGTTAATTAGCTGAAACAGCGTGATTTACTAAACATAACCACCAATTATGGCTCAAAATTGTCCGTAACCATTATTAACATACTATAAAATTATTATAAAGTTGCATATTCCAATTTCGTTGGGTTGGCATGGAAAACGTTGCATCGTAATCAAGCATGGCCAGCGGTGTTGACAACAATGAGCCAATTATATAATTCATTAATCGTCCAATAAGCAATGAAATGTCGTATTTTAATGTTAAATCAACAACCACAAATTGTTAATATTCCAAATGTATATTTAATGCTGCCTATCAACAGTTAACGTTCTTTGAAATCCAGAAAAATTTACACAATTAACTCCAAATATTACTTTTCTGGTGGTTCTATTTACAAATCAGTAAGGTTACATGCTCAGCATTGTATTAACTTTCTTGCCATACATTTAAATTCAGTTATAGATTATTGAAATAAAATTGCTCTATCTAACCCTATATTTACGCAACCTTTACAGTCTATTTGTATTACTGCTATCAACCTTTATAATATTACAATAAATTCATTGTCTTAAATAAATGGTTAGTAATGTAATAAACACCCGCAAGACGCTAATGTGAACTGTACTCTCATCACAGTGCACGAATATCCATAATGCATGACAACCATATTGTATACAGAGTTAGTTAATACTGTGGTTGAGTTCTAAATAGTTGCATTATATATTGTACTTGCGTTTTAACATATCACTATTTAAGTCTCGTAACTAACTTGTGGAAAAGTAAAGACGAAAACATTTTCTGTTACGTACCAATTCCACGAATACCTACCCAGTGATCGTGGAATGTATTAAGGAAAAAGGTTTAGTTTCTACAAGAGATGACATTTTGGCCATGCAATGCTCTTTTCAAGTAAACAGTATTTGTATGTTGCAATTGACATTTGAATAGTGACTAATGTACTATAATTCCACTGCAAATTTAAACAATGCTTTCTACTGCCAACACAAGTTTGCATTTAGAGAAGTATTAAATTCCTTTGAATAACGTAAGATTTTGCTACACATGAAGCTTCATATTAATAAATGTGGTAATGACTAAATAACATGTACAAGTATATAAGTGAAATCTTGGAGATCATTACATCAAGTTATCTGCTATTTGGTGGAACGGCGATTGTTCACCTTTGCAGAAACGCGAAATGAAGCCGGGTAAAAAATGTAAACTTTGATGGATTAAATAAAAACGATGCTTGGCCTTAGTCCATTTAAAGCTTAATTTTTAATCTTTTTTGTTCCATTTATGGTTTTAAACGTATAATCCATATATGCATAACTGCGTTTTAACTGTATTCATAATTTTTTTTATCATTGAAGACAGACTTCAAGACTATTAAAATCAAAACCCTTAATTATATAAAGACCATGATCGTGCATTACAAATCTCATAAAACTCGGCAACTATAAATAAATTAGTACATGTATTACGGTTTCAACATTGTTCTTACAGGACAAAAGCCCAGAACGGTTCAATACTTGTCAGATCTTACATTACATGACAAAACATGATTAGTATTGATTAGTGACAAATCGTTAATTTGTGTGGTGCCAATAAAAATTGTAGCATTAAACTTTTTTAACCAATGTTAAAAGACCAGTATTATTAATTTTGTATGTTTATGGAAAAAGGAGATAATGATTAGATAGATAGATATAGAGGAGAAGCAATAGTTGAGATTTTAAATTGATATATAACAAGAATGGGAATTCATAATTATTTTCCGTTCATTCTTCTTGCATTTACTCTTTAAATGATTTTATATATTGTTTGATATATTGTTTGAGACTAGCGATTACATGCATAGTAAGCTGTTATGTATTTAATTTTAATTTCTTTGCATCTTGGTTATTCCTATATGACGAGATTCGATACATAAAGTCACGATCTGGTTTTGATAAACTTTAAGTACTACCTCAGACTATATATATAGTCTGTGGTACTAAGCTATACGCCGCATTTAATATTCTGATCTAAGCAACTTTGATTCCAGTTTTGCAGGGGTCATCCGAATTTATTTTTTATGTTTAATTTTTTCAACTTTTATACTTTTATATATATATATATATATATATACAGGGTGTTTGAAAAGTATGGGTACGGCTTAATATTTTAAAAACCATATATATATATATATAGAGGCTACACTTTTACTCATTTATACTTACGTTATGTATAATGTTATTGACTCCTAATGAAGACCTCAGAATTTTTTTATTATTATTATTTATTACTTTAAAAATGTGGCATTTCAAATCATCAACGAGTATGAGATGAATGATAAATAATAGAATGAGTGAGCATGCCTTGTATGTTGCAGTCCTATTACTAAGGCTGAGTGCGCGTGTGTGACACACACTCAGCTGATGTGTGGCTCTCGGGTGGAATATGGGAGTTGTAATACTTGGACACATTTATCGAATATATGGCTGCTCAGCTACACTATGCCAAGCAGCTTCTTAATGAATCTGAATATACCTATTACAACTAATCATGACTGAAAATCGGTCATAGCGAAAATATTTATTGCGAATCATAAAGAGAAGTAGATAGTGTTAACAGTATTAGTATATTGAAATAGTTTTACTATATTTCATCTTTTGAACAGTTTTAAGAAAAACAAAAACCTACGTGAATAATGATTTTATGTCGTCAAGTATTTTAAATTTATTTTTATTGTTTCAGAATTAATTTAGGAGCAATACCCATATTTGTCTCAATCAATTGTTATGCGTATACTGGAATTAGGGTAGTAATTTAAGCGGAAGCCATTTTGGAAGTTTCATTGAAATAATAGTGAAAATATACAGTAGTTTCATTTCAAATGGTTACAAATACATATAGAAATCGTCGGAAATATTTCTAGTAAATGATTTAACCAACAGAAAAACCAATATTACAGTATTTAGGTTCAAAGTAGACAACAAAAGGCAATCGATTTTGACGGCGTCTAATTAGAAGCCATTCGACTTTTTCACCATTCTTCTTTTACCATGATTTTAAATATAGATTTGGATTTTTTCATATATATATATATATATATATATATATATATATATATATATATATATATATATACCTTGCATTAAAGCTCCCTGCTAAAAATAAAAGTAACCTAATCAGACTATCAATAATTTGTTTCACTCACCTGGTTGTGAAATTCACTCGGTGGTCCCATTATGTTTACAAACGTTAGACTCATGTGATACAGCATAGATGGGCGCCTGTGATAAGGAGAACAGTCACATTGGAAGGGCCCCGTTTCCACATTAGAAACAAACAGCATTTTAAACGCTTCCCTGTTTTTGGGATTGAAGTCGGTTCATTATTTTACCTGTGAAAAAGGAAAGACGTGAAGACGTTATTTGTGTCTTAGTAGTTCGAAGTAGTAGGCGTAAAAATAAGAATATATTGGGTTCAACCAGTTAACAAATGAAGACTCATCTCCGCTGTGTTTAATACACTATGTATGCACTTGAGAGACGACGATGAAAATTGTTTTAACTATCAAAAATAACCACCTGGTCGTTTTACACACTTATTGTCCATTCTCAAGAACGCAAGCAGGGGAGGAGTCCAGCACACACACTGTCTTTGAGACATAAAACAGAAAAATACTGTTTTTTCATAATGGGTATTTCAGCTTAATATTCAAACTGGTTTCAAATTACAATAAAACCATTTATAAATTGCGACGTTAACTGCAGTTTTAACAATTTGTATTGTATAAATAGAGCAAAATGTTACTTGTGTAAAATAATATCCGGCAGTTTACTGTTTTCTTAAATGTTATTTTTAATTTATACTGCGTACATCTAGGATTCATACAATTTAATTTAAAGTAAGATATGTCTTATTTTACCACGCGAAGTTAGGGCCAAGAATCATTGTTTAACACTGGGGACCAGCGGCTTAAAGGTGAGTTCCGAAGCAGTACCAATGGCCAGGCGGCGAGCTGCTCGCAAGGACAGGTTCATTCAGCGGTCACTCATCCAAGCAGCAGCCACGCTCGACGTTGCTTGACTCAGTTATTTTGCGATAACCGTTGTACCCGCTTGTTATACTGAAAAAATAGTAAAGATAAATTTCAACCAGAACAACGAGATTGCGATTAGAGAGGCGTTGGGTCCGTGGAATGAACAATGCGGAGGGCCGTCCAACTTAAGTCCGATGTGAAGCAGTAGTCACCTAAGGGTTCGGTCGGAGACAAGACACGATTGAGAGTGAATCTATCGGAGGTGGTCCAACTACAACTAAACGGGCATGTCCCCATTCCATGCTGTGGTCGTTTGCCATGCTCAATAATCTGTAGCTACGCACAGACAGTGGTCAGTCAGCCCACTGACTGAACGCACAGCCACTTCTTGGGAACGACTGGCTCATCTATACCTAACAGAGACATTTCCAATTTTTAAATTACACCACTTACTGGCAAAGAACCACATTTACATAAGGTGCCCAACGATTATGAACAAGCTAAAAATTTCACAACGAAGGTTCAATACGACTGCTTCCCCAAAACACAACAAACTGGATTAAAATACAACCTATGGTTACCACCGAGAATGGTTAAAAAACGACACAAATATTTAACGTTATCAAATTCAACATTTCAATTGCCAGAGTAGGTGTTGAAGTTGTTGTGAAGCAAAATATTTCTTTAGACATTTTTTTCCGTCAAAGAAACAATATAGACAGATTTTTAAGCATACGAAATGATAATGGTGATAGTGATACTCGTATGATACTGTTTAGTTATGTGATTGTCCTTTTAAAGTAAATTATAACTAAAAATGTTTTAAACTAGTACGTGCCGCAAATCCCACTGGTCTATATATTTGTATTGTTTAAAGCCGCGTTTACACCGGAGTTGGCAAACAATGATTGCAGACTTTTATCGGCAATTTTTAGTCGAACGCCATAAAACAACTGCAACTCGCATTGCCAACTGCAGTTGCAGACCGATTTTACGAGTTTGCAACCAAAATTTGGTTTTCCGAATCAAGTCGGTAAAGATCAAAGGCGGTTGCCAACCTCGGTCGGCAATACGAGTTGCAGGGCCAAATTGAGCGGCGACTTGAGTCTGCAACTAACCCCGCTACCCCTCCCACCTATCGGCTCCACGTGGTCGATAGGTATTTAACATTTGCTCACCTGTATATCATCCTTCAGGAAACATATCAAAGCCAAAAATCGCAAAGTTATAGCTAACCTTTCACACACTGGAATTGCTTTCCTGTAGTTAGTATCTTTTTTGCTAATTATGTGTAAATACCAACAATATTAAACATTCAAAATCGTTGCTCGACATTCATGAAAAGTTTTTTATACTGCCATCGCATCTCAATTCTTCCGTCAAAGGATCTGTATCAACCTCATTTAAGTATAACTCAATAGATCGCTGCCACTATACCTTGCTCTTGCCTGCAATGAAGGTCGAACTCAGAATCTTCTCCGTCTTCTCAATTTACCTAGAGCAACACACGCTACCGCAGCAAGTACAACCTCTTCCGCACTCGACATTCTATATACTGTCTAATTTTTTGGTTGCAAGTTGCAGTAAAAATTAAGCAAACTGTGTTCATGGTTGCAGATACAAATTGCAAACTTCCATCGGCAACTAGCGTCGGCAATCGGAGTTGGCAATTTTTGGTTGCCAATTCCGGTGTAAACGCGGCTTAAAGTATGTATGTTAGTGGACATATACGTCTTTGTATTGATCTTAATCTCACCAAAATCTATTTAATTATTGTGGTCTAAATAAATAGCGGTAATGATTGGTTTTATTCATGTAATGTTTTAATAAAATATTCAATGTTACATGGTATACAGGGAACATCACGCCATTAAATTTAGTTTACTTACGATTATTTGTATGCTTACTTCTCTAACATATTTACATATATTTTAATCATAAACCATAATATATCATTAGTGACGTTAGTCCTGTAGTGTTTCAATACTTTAAACATTTCAATAACAATTTATAAATAGTATTTAACTTTTCACCTATATTAATTGATATATTAATTTTCACTTAAAAATGTATAAATAAACATTAATTTTAAACATAAGTTTGCTTATATAAATCAACTAATCGCACAAAGTATTTGCTTTATAAAAAGTTTGTCAGGTTTTATAACTTGTAATTGATAATTCGAGTTTTTTTCAGTTTTTCAACCTAGGGCAATCGGAACTCTAGGGATTTGGCTTTTAACCGGTGAAATTTCCTCCACATGTATGCAGGAAATGTAAACAAGTGGCAAAAAACTCAATCCACGATCGTTCTTGGGGGGGTCAGTAAGAGAAGTTTTCATTGTGTTGCACTAAGTTCTTTTAAGTTCAGAGATGGCCCAATATATGAAACATCGTCACATTGTGAAAGGTAAACACTCCAGCTATGACGGACGATGTATGATCGTAAATTAAAGAATGCAAAGAGACGCTGGAGACTGATGTCTTTGTTGCTTTGCTTACCAATTAATTTAAGCTTTGGCAGCTGCAAATAACGAATAATAAACAGTTTATGAAAGCCAGAATGCTTTCCTCTTCGCGTTGGGCCGACCCATCGTCGTATTATTGGCCTCTATGCGTTCTGATGTGGAGGCTATAGTCTTTTAGTTTTCACAATTACTCTATTCTATTTCTACATGCAGTGGCATTGCTCTCATTCAATAAGATGGCATTGTAGTATTACAAGAGACAGTAAGTGTGCTTGCTTGTATTTATTCTAATTTTGTAATCCAATTAAAATTTAATTCAAAACAAAAATATCTGTAAGAGTGTCTGAAAGTGAACTTGAAGAAAATGCCTTGTGCGATGAGCTGATTACTATAAGAAAACTTACATCTTAAATGGATGTTTATTTATACATTTGCAGGTGAAAATAAATTTACCTAGGCTATTGAACTCTTTTTTTAACAAGATGAAGCACCCCTCATTATGCAGTAGACGTACGTAATGTTTTGAACCACAAGTTTCGAAAACGATGAGAGGTGCAGTTGAATGGACTGCTAGGTCACCTGACCTGTCACCTTTTCACTTTCACTCTTTTTGGGGTAATTTAAGTAGTTGATGAGACCAAGCCCTCTAACCTAAACTACTTAACATAAAAAATACTACATGGAGCGGTAGGCATGTCTGCTAAGATAGTACGGAATGGCTACTACAACCGCATTGCTCACTGTCAAACTGCCAAAGGAAAACAAAAACAATTTTAGCATCTTTAATAAAAAAGGTAAGCTGACACGATAACCTCATCTGGAACTTACTGAAAGTTTTATTATTTTGTGACAATGTAAAACATTTTAAAAATCCTCCTCCTACACAGTTTTCGAATTTGGTGTAAAGCTATTCACATTTCTGAAACATTGTTGTCTGTTGGCTGTGAGGATTTTTGGGTTTCATTATTTATTTATGTATATATTTATACAAGGAATTACAACTAAGCTTTATTCAACAACCTCAAGTTTGTAAATGTAAACCGCCGCCATTTTGGCTATGGTGAACCTTTAGAGGTCGGATTGGTGACATTGTGTTCTCTGATTAGAGACATTTAATTTAATGTACAACTCGACCTATACTCTTATTTAATATTTTCTTCTGATTCCTTGTGAACCATTGAATGAAACATTGATGTTTACTTTCTAAAATATACTTTTAGGTATAGGTAGTACTTAAGTAGAAAGTTCCATAGATTTATCTGCAATAGCTCAAAAATAAAATGCCGCTTCTAGACCTTTTGAAGACCCTGTATTTTGGTGGTTATATAAACAGCCTAAAACACAACAACATGGCTCGTACTAGTGGTTGTTTTGTTTTGTAGGCGCAAACAGTAAGCACAATGCTTTGCCTACTTGTTAATAATTACTACAAATGAGTTAGAAATTACTATTTAAAGAGATTGAAAACGATAAAGGAACATTCTCTACGTTCAGGGAGCAGGATTTGAAACAGTGGGGACAATAAAAATTGGTAATGTGTATAATTGCTGTCCAACAAGTTGACCACCAAATGTTTTGCTGTAGTTTTCAGGTCTTAAAGCATAGCTTTTATTGATACGACCATCTTGAAGTTTTTTCAGATTTTAATTGATATATAGGCCTTTTATTTATTTCAACAAACAATCATTCCGCAATGATAGCGTTTTATTGATCTATTTTTGTATTTCAATTTAGAGAGTTTGAAATCGCTCTCAATAAAAATATTTGTAAATGTATATTTTACTCATATATTTGCTTCAATTTTCCGTACAGTTTGATTTTTTAGGTGAAATGTTAGAATTATAATGAAACAGCCAAGACTGTTTCAACATGTATTCAGTTGAAGCCTCGTCATCGAGAGATGGGTTCGGCGTGTCAGTTTTTATCTGAATTTCAAACATTTCAATTTTCTCTGTTATTTCAAAACTAAGATGTTTTCAATATGTTTTTCTTTTGACGTTCCATGGATATTTAAAATGTTCTTTTATGTATGCTTATCTGTATGTCTGTCCGCAAGATATCTCAAGAATAAAGTGAGCTATAACCTTCAACTTTTGCATGCCAAGCCTGTTATACGACTCGTCGAGTGGTGTTTCCCTATCTTGCTACTACTTTTAAGTAATATATTGGAAACGAATTGGATCAGAATCTGCAAGCGAACTAGGTGCTACATGGAACAACTGCAGTTGGCTGCTCCCAGGCGCTTCGGTCTGATTATTAGATTATTTCACGCTTGAGAACAGTTCCGAGATATTACGCGCGTGCACACGTTCATTACAGCATCATAGGTCTTTCATACCGTTACAGATACGACCGGCACTTCGTAGTAATTTCATTTCGCACGTGACATTCCAACAATAAAGTATCAACGAAACTGATTAAGTAAGGTAGTATATAAAATTTTCTCTTATTAAAAGGACAAGGGAGGGATTTATATTCATTTTACTATTACTGTAGTCAGAATACAAGGCCAGTGCAGAATATTACTGAAACTATCAACATACAGTGCAATAACCAAAAACCGAGTGGATGATGACTTTGCCAAAACTCGTCTTTAAAAGAATATGGAGCCTATAAGATACCAATTTTAGAAGGCATCAATTGTCGACAATCATTACAAAATACTTCACTTGTAACAAAAATGTGAAAATACTCTTTTTAATGGTAAAATTAAGTAATATTTTGATTTATTATAATTTAAAATGTAATAAGTTACAATTTCATAATATTGGTTAAAATACAACTTAGAATCCGATTATTACTTCGTGCAACCACATTATTTCAATAGACGTTAACATTGGAAAAGATGAATAATAATGATTTGATCTTGCGTGTGTGTTATACTGAACGTTTTTATCCGGAAGAGGTCAAGACAGACGGCATAGATTTTGATAGCAACAATATTTCTTTATTTATTCTGTTAACACCCGGTCTGGAAAGATTATAGAATTAAAACGCTGTGATTATTTAAAAATTTACATGCAAAGTCTACTTCCAAAAATTATTAATTTTCTATACAACTGTGTGTGCATTACTGTAGATAATAAACTGACAAACATTCTTTCTCAATGATTACGATAGATGATTTGAAAGGAGAACAGCATTTCGGACACTTAGCCGACGTTATGTTACAAAAACGGAAACCCTACGTTTTGATAACCAGTATAATTCTCCTCCAGGCTTTTCTAGTCGGAGAGGATATAGAGAAACGTGTCCATCACGTAATTTGTGGTTTCTGGTCATTCATTGGTGGAAGTGACACGTCGGTGCTTACTGGATCTAGTGTTGTTTATAGGTGTTGTTTATAGGTGTAAACCAGCCATAACGTAACCTAGAGAACATCAAGCATGCGCAGAAATTAACACATCAACAGCATGGTGATGAAAAGGATAAAGCCATAATTGAAAACAAAAAGGTTGTATGTCATAAAAGTCAAACATCTGAGACACCTAAAGTGAGGAGAATTGCAAATACAATTTCATTACAAAAGGCAGTACAACGCTCACCATCTCATTTTTATCATTAAACGACCGAAGAATTTACATCGTAAACGTATATTCAAAATTTAATAATAGGCTATGGTATGAAGGAAATAAAGTTCTTAACATGTGAAACTTGCATCGCTGATTTCTATCAGAATAAACTAGGCTATATGAAACGAATTTATGCTAAGCCAGATAATTTAAGGTTAAGTATAGCCAGGACCATTTCCCTAATTATGGTAAAAGTAAGATAGATAATACTGGTAGGGACAATCTCCAACAGTTTGACGCAGGACGGTGGTGAGCGAGTCAGCGACCCACTTGCTGTGCGCGTGCGCCTCTTGCCTGGTATTTCCTATTTGCTAGAGAAAGTTAACTACCTATCTGCCAATCGTGTTTAACCTTTATTAGAACAGCGAGGTAATTTAAAAACCCCAGTCTCCAAACCAAAAGGTATATTGGAAGTGGCATGCAAGAGAAATAATTCGTACTGTAAGCTTTCTCAGACTAACGAATCACTGTTTATTTTTAGTTCATCCCCAACTATCAACGAAATTGTCAACACCGTTGTACTACCATGAATTAAAAAGAGAATTTAGTATTTAAATATTTTATTACATAGGTCTCTGCCAAAACAATTTTCCATCAATAATTATATATTACATGATTTTTATTATTATGACAGGTTATAATACCTATTGCGGCTTCATCCGTTGAGGTTCGAACTATAGTATTGGCTGAAACCTTTTTCGTAGCTGTCGACCTATTCCAAAACAGCTAAAATCTGTGTCATTAGAATAAGTCACAATTTTGCAACATAACTCTCGAAACCCACTGCACCAGACCCGTAATCTAGTAGGTTGAAATATGAATATTATTGAGCATCATTACAATCACTATTGTTTTTCTATCCATATGTCTATCCATTTCGAGAATTTATCCGTTACACTGCTGAAATAAAAACATAGTTTATTATGGAATACTTGTGTTTTGCTACATCGATAAAAATAAAATGTTTAAGGAATTAAATATGTATTAGCTATTCGATTTGCGTAAATATAATATTTTTGTAACAACTCACAACATTTAAGCTATTTGAACTTAACTGTTTAAAGTTTTCAATGGTTCTCAGTCGTCAGTATAGTAAAGTTTGAGAGAAGAGTTATTAAACATGAATTTTAAATAATTTCAAGGTCACAATTTTAAAGAGCACTTGTATGTTGTTGGAATCAATGCCGACCTAGAAGTTACAATGTTCTCGAGAAGGTGGCTGTAGATAATGTTGAGGAACCAATGGACATTCCGACCCTTTCTCTCCATTTGCCACCTAAACTTTCAGCTAGACTATCTCAGCGACACTGTTTGGTGGCCAACATAATTACTGAACTGTTTTTACTAATGAAATAATTTTGTCCGTGTAATTCGGCGCACGGCCTCATTGTTCGTACCACTTTATCGCCTCTGTTATGGATATAACGATATCCCTGCTCTCAAAATTTGGATTAACAATGAAAATCACCACTTCTCTATACGTGAATGCATTGAAACGACCACAGTTGGCCCCAGAATACTTTTTATTGGTATTAATCAATCACACTCGGAAGTTTAATTCTTACGTAGGAATAAGATCAACAGCAGCTGTAAACTTCAGAATATACTTTTTGTGTCCATGTAAGTGTTTTTGGAGTTAAGCAACCAATTATTTAATAGCAACCATGATGGAAGGTTATCGGTCAACCAGACACCTGCCCTCCACTCACCCTCAGAGACAGAGTTTTCTTCAGCTAAAAAAAGAATTCAGGAATAGCATTCGATTTTTAAAAGTCTCAAACATTCAAAATAAATTACTATTATCAAAACACCCTCAAAAAATCAGCTTGGCGTGTAATAAACAGCTTTAATCCTAAAAAATGCAATAAATCTTTGCAACCATATACATTGAGAACAGACGAGCTAGCAGAGGTCAATGATCCCATATCTGTCTCTGAAATCTTTAATAGGCACTTTGTAGAAATGTCTGAAAGATATAGAGTAGATTCTTGCCCAAAGTCATTACAGAATGCTTCATCTCGAAGAGTCATATCAGGAACACTTTTTCTCACTCCTACATGCGACTCGGAAGTCATCGGCGTGATCGACTCTCTCAAGATAAGATACTCTGCTGAGCATGATAAAATATCATCAACTGTTCTTAAAAGAATAGCTAAGTTCATCGCAGCGCCTTTAGTTCATCTGATCAATTTGTCTTTTGAATCTGGAACCTTTCCAACTCTACTGAAAACAGCCATCGTTAAACCAATCTACAAAAAAAGGTGACTGCAAAAGTTCCTGAAAACTATAGACCAATCTCGATTCTTTCGACATTCTCTAAAGTGTTTGAGAAAGTCTTCCTCTCACGTCTTTTACTCCACTTAGAACATCATAAGATTCTTTTTCGAAAACAATTCGGTTTCAGGAAGAGTGTTTCAACAGTGGATGCCATGTTTTAGTTTCGTTTCAGAAGTAGTCAAAAATTTGGATGAACGGTTAAGCACAATGGGGTCTTTTCCTCGACCTCAGCAAGGCGTTTGACCTAGTTGATCACGCTTTACTGTTAGAAAAACTCTATAACAATGGAATCAGGGGAAGAGCTCACGAATGGATCTCTTAATTTTTTTGTGATCGGAATCAAGTAGTCTCGATTCCATACACGGATGTGCGTGGCTGTTTGTCCATGCACCAATCAACAGAAGCTAAGATCACTACTGGAGTGCCTCAAGGCTCCGTTCTCGGACCAATTCTTTTCTCCCTGTTTGTCAACGACATAAGCGAAAGTGTGACCAATGGAAATCTTTGTCTCTTCGCAGATGACACATCGCTAAGCGTTTCAAAACAACTCTAGAGACCCAGGCTGAGGTTGAAATGTTCATTCAAGGAAGCTCTCTATTGCAGTGGATGGCACAAAATCGACTTTATATAAACACGTAGAAGACTAATTTTGTAGAGTTCAGCCTAAGGGGTGACATTATCACATCCGGCAACATTTTTATTGGTGATGTGGAAATATTACCCCTGCAATGAGGTTGACTTCTTGGGTCTTAAAATTGACAGCTCCCTGAACTTTTCAAGCCATATAGATAAAAGTAGTCCAAAAACTTTCCAAAGGCATCTTTCTTCTTCGTAGGCTCGCGTTCATTGGCAGCAGAAACATCCTAATCCTAGTTTATTATGGATGCTTCTTACCCCACATGGCTTACGCTGTCTCAATATGGGGTCAGAGAGTACAAAAATACTAAAAGAATTTTTTCATGCTGCAGAAAGAGGCCATAAGACTTGTTTTCGGCTTACCAAGAAGACAAAGCTGTAGAGGAGTATTTAAGGAAAATAAACTTTTGACATTCCCCTCAATCTACATACTCGAGTCACTAGTCTTTGCAAAAAAAATCTACAACCTCTTTTCTTAGGCCTTCAACTCTCAGAACCCTTAGAAACAATGACTGCCTAGCCATTCCTTCTCACAGAACAGCCTTTTTCCAAAAGCATCCCATATATAACCACACCATCTTCTATAATAAACTTCCTTCAAACCTAAAATCGGAAGGCAGGCCTAGATGAGTCTAAAAAATATTTTAAAGAGAATTTTAATAAACAAAGAGTATTATTGTGTTGACGATTTTATAAAAGATAAGACATTTTAGTTGCTAAGTTTGCACAATACCATTGTATATCAAATATGTTCAAGACGTTTGCTATGCATTTATATGTTTTTATGGCAATACAGATATTTGAATTTGAATACAATGTTAATGCGGATGTTCTGTTCCTGACGAGACTGGTTAATGGACAACTGGATTGTCCGATGCTCCTATCACAAGTGGACTTCCGTATTCCCTTGGCAAGGACTCGATCACGCGACTTGTGCAGTAGACGCCATTGCCAGCGTTCCTACGTCTTCACGGTCCACTCGCCAGAATGGTCAGGCTCGGAAATGGTTTCTGCGACAGGTTCGACGTCTTCAATGATAGTGCAGCAATTATTAGAGGACGTGTGCTAGCTGCTTTCCAGTATACAGTAGAATAGATTGGGGACTTGTTGAGTGATGTGGGCATGGCATAAATATGTTTTTTCTTTCTTTGTATGAAGTAATTAATTTATTCATAGCGCTATGTAGTTGTCACTTTTGCCATAATTGTAGCTCTTCGTATTTCTTTATTTATATGCTTTGTACAGTTGTTATTTATTTATTTATTATTATATTTGGCTTTTTTTTGTATGTGTATGTGTTTTTCACTCGTTATTGTTAAGGATGATAGTTTGTATTGTGAAATGTTTTATTTATTTATTTATTTTTTTTTTACTTTGTTGGTGTTTATAGATCTTTGTCACTTGTTATTCACTTTTAGTTTTTTTTTGCATTGTCACTTATTTAACAATATTTTATTAACATTGTTGTTCATTTATATATTTCTTTTTTTGTTCTTGTTATCCATTTATAGTTTTCTGCACTGTTACTTTTTATGGATAGTTTGTTTTTGCACTGTTATTTATTTCTAGGTTGCTTATCTGCTCAACAATTATTATCATTACTGTTATATTTATTATAATTTATACTTATTATGTACATTATCAATCATGTCCAGGAGTATAGAGTCCAATCGCATGTTTGGCTTGTCCCTGTTATGTCTGGGCACTATAATGGTAATTCGCTACCTTGCACTATGTTTATTGTTATAGAGTGTATAAAGTGGTCTCTGGCCGTTGAAAGGAAATAAAATAAAATACAAGGTTAGTGACTAAAACGGATGTTCTTCTCATCGTTTCCGTCACCAACATGAGGCTCTAGCATAGGTCTCCTTTATTCTGCGAAAGACCTGTCCATGAACATTAAACGTTGGCATGAAGTTGCCTTCCTTCACCTCTTATGTTCCAAACGATGTCAAATGGAAACATACCTTGTGCTCCCGGGTAACATGAAGAAAGTTATCTGCCAGTGGATGCTGTTGGATGAAGATGCTATTAGGAGTATCAGGGTGTGGTTCAAGAGTAGGTTGCTGGATTTTACCATTACCGTAACACATTCCGGTCACCTCGTCCTTCCACTTCAATGCCCGGCACCAGGTACAGAGCGACCGATGGCTAAGATCAAAAGCCTTGTCATTGGAATAATCAATCTGACATTCATATTTCAGAACAAGATTTATCAGTCAAAGTTAGTGTCTTTCCATTAGAGCTGCTGCCTAATTAACACTAGGGTTGTTTTTATGAATATTTTACAGATTTCCTGTGTATCTCCGACTTTCGTTTATTATATTTGTGAGTAGCTTTGTGGTGAGCTTCGGGATTTTCTTAAACAAATCTTGAATTAGCATCCCTGACTTGCTTTTCTTTCTTTTTCTACCTGTAAATGGTACTGCAGAAGGAACAGATCCACCTGAGGAGCACTACTTGTCGGTTGAGTTGACGTTTTGATAAGATATATCAGAAATTATATTCAAATTCCACAGGAACTGGGGAGTCGGGTTGCTGAAAATTATAAAGGTTTATTGAAATAAGGACATCAAAGTGCCCTCTATTAAAATGCCCAGTGAACCTAATTCTTTTGAGCACTTGTGCAGTGTCCTAGAAAGTACCGATAGTAGTGCTATCTTGATATACCTAAAGTTCAGAAGAAATATCTCTCCCCCCGCCATGAAATTGATTCCTGGAGTAAAGTCTAGAAAAATATGTGATATAGTACTGTCATAATTCAAGTAGTATTTTATAACCAAAATAAGAATCGTAAGTAATAACTCCTGTCTCCGCCGTGTTACAGTGTAAGTGCTAATCACACCTCGCGAGAGGCGGATTTTAAAATCTGCCGTCCATGGGCTACCGTGATAGTGCCGCCCCCCCCCCCCTGATAACCGCCGTGTCGCACCACACCAGGCCAACCACCTTTGGTAACGCTATAGTCAGTGAACACCTATATCATAAAACGCTAAAATTTGTATGCCACCCAAAACGCTTGACTTGAGTGCTGTATAGGAAAGGAAACTGGATTGACACAGGTGTCCTTGCACTCTCAACGAACCTCTTCAGGTATTATTCCTAGATGAAAGACAAGCCAAAATATTATATAAAAATTTTCAAAAAATCCAAGAATTACTCAAATAGCCACCATTTTTTTTCTTTTAATAGCAATTTTTAATTTAAGAACGGCTTGTAGGAATATGTTGAAATTTTATATATATATATATATATATATATATATATATATATATATATATATATATATATATATTTCTGTTATATATATATATGTAAAATCATAATTTTTTATAAATGGTAATATTTAATTTTTTCAATAAATATTGAATCACAAAAAGTACTTGCTCCGCCGGGACTCGAACCCGGATCTCTCACTTGCCGGGTGAATGTGCTACCATTACACCACAGAGCCCTTACCTTTCACAATTCAATTAAATTGTATTTGGCCGTATCTGTCACATATGCATTTTAAATAACTAAACTAACATATGATCGGAAGACCAAATACTTGTCAAATGACTTTTGTTGACATTAAACATTAAATCAAATTTTTATAAATGGCAATAGCCTTATTTGATTTTTTCAATAAATTAAATAAGTTATTGAAAAAATTAAATATATATATATATATATAGTTAGATAGATAGATAAATATAGGGCCTGAAGATCTAATTGCAGAAAATTTTTGTACAAACTAAGCTTTCAAACCTGTGATTTTTAAAAAAACTCTGATTTTTTTACAATTATACCACTCAGACCTTCTTCTTTTCGATTCATCTGTTTCATATATAATACCTAGACCTGCTGCACCAATTAATTGTTCTATTCACAACAAGATTAGCACATTCAATGTGTTACTCAACACTGCTAAATGTTTAATACAACTGAAGTTATGAGTAGAGAATGCTTGATTTTGCGGGAGATTGCATAGTGTGTAGGGGACCTCACACGAGCGTCGAGTCGTTTCATCTTTAATCAGTAATATGACATAATATACAGGGTGTATTTACGTTTTAACCAAAACTTTTAGAGAAATTAATTCCGAAAAGAATAATGTAAAATAGGCTAATAATAAACAAACACAAAGTTGAAACAAATTAATGTTTAATTAAATCAACACATATGAAAAATAAGGCAGAAAACGTAATATGTTTATTAAATGAACGTTCATTGTATAAACCAAACATTTAATGGTGTTTTTTCAGTCAAGTAAATAGTTACAATACGTTTTACAGTATAAAACATTGTAGGTTGAAAAACAATATTTTAAAAATACAGCGTCCATTGAAATGCTTTTAGTTTATTGAAAATCGAGAGCTGGCAACAATGCTGCAACAATACCTGAATACAAGTTATTATTGAACAGCTATCCAACAATTCAGCTGCTGCAGTAACTTGGCTATCATCTTTGGTTTGTGCAGTGCATGAGTATTGTGTTATTTGTACTTTATTCGTATTTTTAACAACAAGATGCACTTTTTACATTTTCAAATCAAGAGTACGCAGATATTGTTTTCGTCTATGGTTTTGCCACATGAAATAATCATATGGTTACATAGAAATAATCATGCAACTAAACGTGAATATAAAAGACGATTTCCGAATAGAAGAACACCTACTCACGTAACATTTCCATTGGTTTTCAATAACGTACGAACAATCGGATCTTTTCCAACCGTTAATTGTTCGAGAGAACGTCTTGTAATACAGCCTGCACGCGAACAAGATAATATAATTGACATGATACAACGCAGTCCTCAACTTAGCACTCGCCGACTTTCAAATAGATTAAAAATATTTTGTACTACAGTCTAGAGAATATTGAAAGAAAAATAATTTTATCCCACTCACTTACAAAGAGTTCAAAATCTTCATTCAGGTGACAGTGAATTAAGATTACAATTTTGTTGATAGATGTTAGAAAATCGAAATAATGTAAGTTGTCTTTTATTCACGGATGAATCGCTGTTTACAATATACGGAGTTCTAAATTTGAAAAATAGTCACCGAAGATGAACTGAAAATCCAAAAGCAGCTGTAGGGTCGAACTTTCAAATTAGGTTTTTCGATAAATGTATGGTGTAGTATAATTGGGAACCAGTTAAATGACCCATTTGTTTTCGAAAACCGCCTTAATGGTCTTGTGTACAAAGACTTCTGCTTGAAGATGTACCACTTGGAAGAAGACATCAAATGATATTCCAACATGATGGCGCACCGGCACATTATTTACAATATGTTAGAGAATACTTACAGATAAGTTTTTCAGGCAGATTGATTGGTCGAGGTGGACCAATTAATTGGCCTCGTAGGTCCCCTGTATTAAATCCCTAGGATTACTACCTTTGGAGTAATTTTAAAGCAACTTGTATATGCATAACCAGTTAATTACAAAGAAATATTGAACCGAATTTTAAACGCTTGTGAACTACTTACGAACGACCGAGATGCTATCAGAAAAGCTACTCGTGGTTTCGTTAAACGCACTAGATTGGGCATAAATTATCAAGGAAATCATTTTGAACACCATTTATGGGAATTGGAATTTATGGGTATGGGAATTGGAATAAAAGATTAGCAAAGATCGGCATTTAAAATGTTTTTTTTTTTTTACGAAGAACATTCGTTTAATAAACAGATATTGCATTTTCTATCTTATTTTCGTATGTGTTGATTTAATTAAGCATAAATTTGTAAACTTTGTGTAGTTTATTTTACATTATTCTCTTTGGAATTACATTCTCTAAAAGTGTTGGTTAAAACGTTTGAGTGTTTATTATCCATTTAATGTACTTAATTTTTCGAGACCGAATTTAGCATATTTTGTCAGATATCTCAGAAATGGGTGGTTTGGACATATTTTATTAAATTTGTTGGTTCATTTGACATAAAATCGTATAAATTTAACACCTAACTTTACACCATAAAAACATTAGTTTCGCATTATTACCTTCCTTTCCTAAAAATTCTGGTGAAATATTTCACTAGCTATAGCTTGCTTTCCATACATATCTTTATATGATTTTTTTATTTTTTGTTATATGATTTTGATGACAGGAAACCACCTGAGAAGTTTGTCGGGTAACTTATGGAACACCCTGTATTTTACTATAATTTACAGAAGCTAGCTGCAGGATAATTATTGGACCAGAACGGAATATTTTCGATACTAGTGGAGCCTGCCTTTTCCACAGCTATATTTTAAATTTCATAGCATTCATATGCATTTTAAAACTTCCTTTTATTTTTTAGCTCATATATATATATATATATATATATATATATACATAAATATATATTCTGAAGTTTATCTACCACAATTTGTCATCCTCCGAAATCTGGCGCCCTGGGACTTGGCCTTTTAAGCCCAAATGTAAATCCAGACCTTGACCTCGTCATCCCAATGGGCTTGGTAAATTGTGAAAGTACACAAAAAGTGGGATTATTTAACTATGTAATGACATCTTTTAACTGTAGATTTAACTTGACTTAGATTATTATTTAATGGTTTCAGTGGTATAATTTCTATATTATATTTTGCTAATATAATACATTACTGCTTTTTATAATACAGGAGTAGATGTTATTGTATTGAAAATATATTTTATTGTAATAATAAATTGTTAGTGTCTAATATATAAATCTGGAAAGAATTTTAAAGTTAGTATGCCCTTATATACCTATTATTGGAGGAAATTCCTCTGTTGCTACTACTAGCTTAGACCCATCAATTTATAAATACCAGGGACATGTACGCCAAATCATATAATATTGTCTGGTATTAATTTATCTGTTTATGATAAAACAGTGTATTTTCTCTGAAATCGTTGTGTAAATTTTGCCTAAAATTATGGATTTACTTAGAGATTTGACCATAATAACTGAGATGGTACTGTGAAACTTGTACAAGTAGACAATGTCATTAGACAAAGTACAGTATTCACACAATTCTAAAACAATGATATTTACAGTTTACTTCTAATAAGCTTTTCACCTTACCCCTGTTACTGTCAAAATTCTGTATCTACGGACTTTATGTTATACATAATTTAGTTTTTTTAATAAAAAAAATGAATGTTTACTAATTCTGGCCACTTTAATGTGTTAAAATATCTTCAACATAACATTGTAAGTTTTTGAACTTTACTATAATCAAAACTTTAGTCCTAGTCTATATTACGTTTCAGTTTGAATACTAACTGTACAAAGTATAAATGATAGTGCACGTCACTCAGTCAACTTGCTACACTTTTCAGATATTAAAAGCAATATTCTGGAATATTATTTTACAAAGTTCAATAATTTCAATACTAAAAGTGCTCTATTTTCTGTTAGAGTGATTCCTAAAACATTTATCCTGTACAAAATGGTGGTATTTTAAAGGTTTAAATATTCATCTTATGTCAACATTTTGTGATAGTAACATTGAATCTCTTTCCTGATTGAAGCTGGGTGTTACTCTAGATTGCGAGTTAACATGGAACAAGCACATATACATAATGTGCTTCACAAGACAAGATGGGCTATTATGATGTCCATAAGCTTTGATGACACAAACTGGGGCATAAAACCGCACACGGACCGTTGGCAATACTGTGTGATTTTGTAAAACTCTCAAATAACCTATTGCTCGCTAGTCTTGTGGATAAAGGTAGAGCAAGCCACAGTGAAAGATAAGCTTTTAGAGACTGGTTGTTAATAACAGGATCTTTCAGAAGCAGTCATACAGTTGCACTTGAAGTTCTTTTACCTGTTTCAGTGCCTCACAATCAAACACTGATGATATTGCTCTGAATTTCTCTAGTAGAACTGTTGAGGAAACGGAAATCAACAGTGTGTTGCCTTAACTTAATACGTCAGTTTTTAATTTCTTAAATCTCTACCTCAATCTTAAAAACACTACATTTTTTATCTACGAATACTAATTCAAATTTACCTCAAAATTTTATCTGTTAAGGAGAGTGAATGTTGTAAACATCTAGGACTTTGAATAGAGGATGATCTGAGCTGGTGTACTCATATTATACATGTATGTCAGTCTTTACCATCAAAGTTATTTTAATGTGCCATCTTTAAAATATCTCAATACTTTCTCCTAAATCTTGTTTACTGCTCTCTCATTGAGTCACACAAAAAATTTCAATTGCAAATTAGGTATAACATAACAGTACGCTGAAGTTTTGTTGTAACGCTCTATTCACAATATTCGTAAAACTAAGTAAGAGTCAGCTCATCAATAGCATAATACTTAGATCAAATTTCCAGCAATGTGAATTGATGTAGTAGCTCACAATCCATTGCAATTTCTGGAATACGGATGTCAGTGACATTTCGATACAAACGCTGTATTAATTCATATTAACAGTTAATAATTCAATCAATCTAAATTCAATGATGTTTTGTAGGTTTTAAAAAGATAAGGAGCAGTGAAGTGCTGTTGGTTAAAATAAGAATGAAAACTACTAAACTGACAACAGCAATGACTGTAATCTCTTTGCTCGTATGTCTGGTTGCTGCAACCACAACTGAGCCGACAGCTGTGGAGGAAGATCACCAAGGTTTGTGAAATAAATATAATAACTTCTTTATTCACGACAGATGTAGCATACTACAAAAATATTGATAGCAGTTAATGAATTGCAAGTCTGTATTATATAAAATGAAAAAGTAACCTCTCGAAACTGCACACATAATTATATGTATTATTTACGTAAAAATAAATTTTTCAGCAGCAAGGGATAAGAAAATGGACAAGATGATGAAGGACATGTACATGGCATTTATGTTGGCTAAGAACATGATTGGTTTCATACTCATGTTTGTATCACCCATCATCCAGATCAAGGGATTTGGACTGTCTGTGATTAACACGCTGGTGAACATTGCACGTTTCGTGCTACAGATGCAGACAGCCAAACACATGAAACTGCTGCTTAGTTCACACCATCCCCACATCAACTCCTACGCCGCAGCGGATATAGAGGACAGATGGTCAGGAGTGGGCCCAGGACAGTACGCCTACTACTCCCCTCCACCCAAAGGGTAACTGGGACTATGAGCCCAAGGCTCTCACTCAGCCAGGTATGGAGGTAGATTTACCTCCAGCACAAGCAAGCTATATCTCAGGAGGTTTCAACGAAAGAGTTTATCCTTACTATAATCCGAATGACACTAGGTTTAGAAGATGACACTACCCTTCCAAAATACTATGATATAGATTTCCCAATAGTAATATTAATAGTACTTGATAATTCAATTAAATGAAAAATGTTATTTCATTGTAATTGGAATATTCAGAATGCAAAAACTGTTGAATTAATCGAATTCCGCCATAACTATCTTTGTCAAAAAGCTTCAAATTTTATTTGATTTTTTATGGAAGTAATCCAATGAAAAGTTTAAAAAACTTGTTTTTGGATCTTAATATCTTCTGTCTTCATGACAGAAAAAAATTGTTTCTTAAATACAAGCATATTAAAATAGTTCCCATCTTTGATAATTTACAAGAATACAATGGTTCAGAAATACAAATCTTGATTTAGTCAACATAATTTGATTGATTTGGAATATGTTTTGATCATTTTCTTAAGGGGTGAGTAAGGTACAAGGTCATTTATGTAAAGCGTAGCAGAAGTATTTTTTCAAATAGAAATTCCGTTGTGATTTACATTAGACAAAATTAAAGAGTAATGGATTACATTTAAAAGTAGTCTTAAACAAAAAAATATACTTAATAAAGTCAATATTAATAAGAAAATTATGGTAAACATGTTTACAACTACATAATTTAAAAGTACAGCTCTTTTGGAAAATCCTAGAGATAAGATTAAAATTACATAAAATATAATGGTAGATACTGTCATGCCTGAGTCAACTCGTTATCACTGTTTTGCTTTTGTGATGATAGCTGATATATTATATTATTTTAAGTTTTATTAAGTCAGGAATGAGTAGGAGATTCTGTTTTGTTGGTGCTGTAATCTTACAGATACTAGTCAAACTACGTGTATGAGACGTGCACTGTATCTTATATAAGAGTTTGGGGGATTCGTGTTGTTTGATGTTTATATGTTGATAAGTTAATAAATAAGTCTTTTTATTTTGACCTGGTTCTGGGATTGTTGGTATAAATCTTATATTATGTATTTACAGCTTGAAGCAATCCATTGTATTCTTAAGCCTGATGGCACTGTCAAATCCACATGCAACCAAATAAAAAAAACACAGAGTAGGCCTATACACATACACACACATGACACAAAATTAATTAATTAAAATATTGCCTAGCCTAGCCTAGGCCTAAAAAAAATTAAAAAACTAGAGAAAAACATGACAGTACGGTCAAGTTGAGCGTTGTGTATGAACTGGTTGGTTTGTTCACGTACATGTCCCTGACATGTTATGTTCGAAGATGCCTTGACCATGGACATTATGTGAACAAACCAACTAGTCCGTGCATAATGCTCAACTTGGCCATACGCTTAAGAATGTAATGGATTGCTTCAAGCTGTGAGTACATAATATAAGATTAATAAACAAGACATTTTTGAATTACATTTATTTAAAATTTTATTATTAATTAAAATAATAGATTGTTAATTATTTATTAATAAGTTTATTTTTAATCCCTAGACATCATTGAACATATAAATCTTGTGGATATTTAAAGTTTTTGGTGTGAAAAATAAACTTTAAATAACTTGTTTTACAGTATATAAAAAACTGCAATAAATGGAAGAAATACTCTGTGCAGGGGAATCTCAGTACAAAACTACATTTGGCGCTTAGCTGTCACTACATACCTGATCTTGTATCAGTTAAAGGGTTAAGCAACGTTTAATTTTAGGAATATCCATTGAATGTGAAAATTTGTCATTACCTTTGTGTTTTTCAAAGGGGGTAAATTTTAGAACGATTAAAGTAATACAAATAATTAGGTGTAAACTCTGTTGTGAATTTTATTAAAAAAATTCTTATCAAGTTATCAGTGATCCTTTTTGAGATACTTCATCCTTCAGCAAGAACCTTATTTATACCTTAACAAAATTGTTATAGCAATTAATAGGTTGCTATAAAATATCGTATTTGTTTGGTGTTTTATTTATGTCTCACATTATAAGGGTGATTATTTGAAAATAAGTATTTGAGAGGTTCGTGTTCCCCTAAGATGTCTTCAATTGTGAATGCATAAAATGTATTAAAATTGTAATTATACATGCAAATAATTAAAAGGAGTTATTTAAATGACAAACTATTTAAATTAACTTGTATATTTGGTTTAGAAACTCATAGTTTTCTTTCATATTACGCAGACATAAAATAAGTTATATGATTATACAATGAACCTCAGGGCCAGTTCTAGATATTTTGACACTCTTAAGCTAGACATATTTTGATGACATGTAACCTGTAAAGACAATATTGAATATTTTTTAAGTCTGTATATATAGTGCCACTTAGATAATCTAATCATGTTTGACATTATTATTTGAGCATTTAAACATTTCTCTAGTGCTTAAATTGCACACAAAAATTTGCATATGTGTTCTAAAAGTTAAAAATGTCATGAAAAGTGAGTGTTTACGATAACAATCTTCCAGGCTGTATTAGAGGTATTTCATCAGGTAAATTACTAAATTATTATTTTAAACATCTTTAACAATTTTCAGACTGCTTTTCCATATGTCTGATTAGGCTATAATTAATTATAATTGGTGTACTAAACTCAATATTTGTCAATGTATTTATTTATGTTTAAAGCTTTAATTAGTCTATTGATATAATTGTAATTTAATTTAATTATAATGTAAACTTATTTATTTATTAAACATGTTATTTTGTTATTTATATTGTGTTTTATTTCATTGTTATAACTCTGAACACACTGACAATACAGGTGTGAAAGAATGCAACATTAATTTGAAAAACATATAATGCATCTTGGAAAATTCCTAGCCTAACTACATTTTCAGTTCAATGAGGAACTATGAGGAAGAGATACAATACAGATTTTAAAATGCAAAAATTATATAGAATATAATTTATAAACCATTAGTGTTGACATACAGTCATGGTGTTTTATATACATATATAACATTTTCTTTAGCATTGTGACACAAAAATAGTAAAATTTGAAGAAACACTTTTTTTATTTGTGATGAAGTTTTATTTAAAACATAGATGCATCAGTTGTGCATCTGGTAACTAGTTTGTGCTCTCTTAGGGGAAGTCGGATGGTCTTATCATGCTCATTAAATGTAATAACTTAGATTACCTTTTTTAACAAAGTATAAAAGATAAAATGTATTTTACATTTTATTTTAAAGTTTGGGCTTTTAAAGTCAGCTTTGATATAAGCAGACAGTTCTCTTTTCATCCAACAAATTAAATTAAAAAATTGTTTTTTAAAGTTACTTGTTTAGGTAAAAATTTGAAATAACATTAACTACTAACATTTTATTTTTCTTTATTTTGGGATTTCCTCTCCTTAAAATGTAAAGCATATTTTCTGAAAAAAAAAAAAAATTACCTTGATATCTTGAGAAAAGGTACATACTGTAAAAAAACTAAACTTTCGGAAACCAAACTTTTTGTAAAATATATGAAATTATAAAAGATTAAAACCTACCTTACATTCCTGGACCAAGATTGGTTCTCCTGACCTTCATAATGATCCTCAAGTTTCCTTTTAGCTAATGTTTGTGTTTATCTCTTTTTAAAATTTATTCTATCACTTTCTCTGCTTTGCGGATTCTAATCTCATCAGCCATCTTCATACGCTCAATGCAATTCTTTCCAGGACATATTCCAATTTACTTCAGAATCTTACATTTTATCATGTTTCCTTGGTTCTATGAGTCTATGGCTTCATAGACACATAATTCAAGTATACTTTTTTTTGTACAAAAATGCTTTTTGGCACCCATGATCATATTACGCTATTTAGCAACTCTACAGCATTTTGAGTCCCACCATGTAAGCATCTGCGGAGCATGAAAGGGTTTGCCAAGTCTTTGAATATAGCTTCAATTGTTTCATCCATATGCTGCCAACTTAACTCTACAAATATCTTTTGTACAGAGTAAATTAAAAAAAGAGTTAAATTTTCTACTGTGTAAAAGTCGTATTTGTTAAAAAAAACATCAAATTTTCCTGAGGTCTTTTGCACGCTATAGAAACTGAATAGAATAATCTTTGTGTAAAATTTGACCTAAAAGTATGTATATTCAGATAAGCTGAGAAAAAATATCAAATTTTGTGCAATTTTCATCATCCGACTCCCCTTAAAATGTATGTCTCCCTAAATCTAAAACCTGATCAAATTAGACCATGTTGAGTACCTGAATGTGATTCTTGTAGGTTTTAAAAGACAAAAGTTGTATTATTATGAAAAAAAATATAAAAAATATAATGATACGGTTCAAACACATTTGCATTAGATATACAATTAAACATATACTATGTTTGCTTAATCTGAAAGGCTTAATTTTTGAAAAGTAACCTTAGTTATAAAATTCTTATAAAATGAAAAATACTTCCAATAACTAGTTTTTTACTCCATATATGTTATCCAAATTAAAATTGTTTCTGTAGTCTCATATGTGCATTTTTGAAAACTGCAGATTTCAAACTATTCATAACATACAGCAATACAATTTCATTATTTTTTATGGCTTTGTGACAGTTGGATGAACTGATTGAAAACCACGCATATGTACATATGCAAGTAATATAATGAGGGTTTGTCATTATTCCTGCATTTTTGAAATTTCATTTCTGGAAAAGGACTAATAACAATTTTTGATCTTATTCTAAGTGCAGTTGTAATTGGAATAAATAAATAACTCCATTCTATTTTGTTATGATTTTTTATTAATATTCATAAAAATTATTCTTAACGTCATATAACCTTATCACTAACTCAAAACATCAAATTATACTTCATAAATTTGTATTTTACACATTGGTAAATTTAACATTATATTATTCATTTAAAAAATTGAAAACTTAATAAAAAGAACTTTTATCTGTTTGCATAGGTGTGAATGTTGGTGTATGATTCAAACTATATTAAGTTCTAAGTATAGGTGTCTATTGAAGAATAAATCAAGAAAAATATATATTGAGAGTAAACAAACACAAATAAAGAAAAGAGATAAAAACCATAAGAAAAATAAAGTACCTAGCTGTTAGTACCTAGTTGTAATTAAATTTGTAGAATATTAAACTGAACATTAAAACATATTTATATCCAGACACATGATTGATAAGTGTTTGCATAGGTGTGAATGTTGGTGTATGATTCGAACTATAATAAGTTCTAACTATAGGTGTCTATTGAAGAATAAATCAAGAAAAATATATATTGAGAGTAAACAAACACAAATAAAGAAAAGAGATAAAAACCATAAGAAAAATAAAGTACCTAGCTGTTAGTACCTAGTTGTAATTAAATTTGTAGAATATTAAACTGAACATTAAAACATATTTATATCCAGACACATGATTGATAAGTGTTTGCATAGGTGTGAATGTTGGTGTATGATTCGAACTATAATAAGTTCTAACTATAGGTGTCTATTGAAGAATAAATCAAGAAAAATATATATTGAGAGTAAACAAACACAAATAAAGAAAAGAGATAAAAACCATAAGAAAAATAAAGTACCTAGCTGTTAGTACCTAGTTGTAATTAAATTTGTAGAATATTAAACTGAACATTAAAACATATTTATATCCAGACACATGAGTGATAAGTGTTTGCATAGGTGTGAATATTGGTGTATGATTCGAACTATAATAAGTTCTAACTATAGGTGTCTATTGAAGAATAAATCAAGAAAAATATATATTGAGAGTAAACAAACACAAATAAAGAAAAGAGATAAAAACCATAAGAAAAATAAAGTACCTAGCTGTTAGTACCTAGTTGTAATTAAATTAGTAGAATATTAAACTGAACATTAAAACATATTTATATCCAGATACATGATTGATAAGTATGAAAATAATAACAATAAATTGAAGGTTTCACATGTAATGTCATCAGAGGTGGGTCGTTGCAACTGGATCTGTCTTGTCATGATACTCTGTAAATGGAATGGTTATGGAATTGCGACAGCGAAAATTAAAGGGTTCAACTGGAACGAATGCCTGCCTGTCGTGACAGCAAGACCATTGCAATGAATTCTAGGTTAGTACTGATAATGGAACGATGAGATAACCATAATACTGTATGTTACAATGAATACCGACAAAAAATGATGATGAGATTTTTTATGATGTATATGTTTAAAAAAATGTGATACACTTGACTCGACAAGACTTAAGGTAACCATGTACGCCCTATCCCGCCAATGTTAAATTGGACAACTTTGGGTACCATTTAAAAACAAACTATAAATAGTAGAGCAATGAAATTTTTTCCTGTCATAATTTATATATGTATCTACAATGTTAACCTATTACTAATTCAAAATAATAATAATTTTTTGTAAAAGAATTTGTTTTAAAAACTTTAAAAAAAATTTCACTTTTATAAATTTATATATTTTTTATTAATAACTGTGGACTAATTTGGTTATAAAACTAGGTTAACATTGTTTGAAATTGTATCCAGTAACTCTGTAAAAAAATCAGGTAAATCAAACTATTAGTTTAGGAAAAAATGGTACCTACCTATAAAAAAGTTGATTTTTCGCTAGAGGCAAAAAACTGTCTTTATGTGGTTCCTTATAAACTAAAAGTTTCCTGCACCATATTGCACAGTTGATTCATCTTCTTTGTCTTCTTTGTTCCTTTTTAGGTTTCTTTTGGCTTTCCTCTTGGTCTTACTGTTAATTTTATTGGCATATTTAGCCTCCAAAATCCTTATTTGGTCGATATGTTGTAGGCCTATAACACAGTTTCTACCAGCTTCATTGCAAAGTTTCTGTAACACTTGAACTTTTCCTAGGGCTCCTGTATTGAATGTTATTATGGCATCCCATACACCTACTTTTAGTGTAGATAAGGTTACAAAATTGTTTTTTGGTATTCTGGTCCAAATCACGTTATTTAACGATTCGTTGCAGTTTTGGGTTCGGCCATGAACACATTTTTTCAATAACTCTGATGATGTGAGGTCTCGAAATATAGGTTTTATTACATTCATCACAGCTTCTGGTACATTGTGCTTGTGGTTGTACCTTTCACCAGTAATTTTTGACCTTTGGTATTTGCACCAGGACTGTACGCCCTTTGGACACAGTTCATGTTGGGGTAGGTCGTCAGTGGAGATCTTGTGAAAGTAAGTGGCCCAAACTGCTGTTCTCATATTTTCTACACTATCAGTGTTGTCTCGAATAGCCTTACCATAGTACACTTGTAAGCTATCAATCACCTGATCTGTCAATTTTCCTTTTCCACCCAGAGGTTTTCCGTCCGATAACTTCTCACCTCGCATTTTTGTCTTGAGCCTTCGCAATCTACTCCCCATTCTTTTTTGTATGTGTCCAACACATTCCAATTTGCTTATTATTACATCGTCACCATACGGTTTGGACTCAATAACAGACTGAAAAGCACTACTATCACCATCACCCAAATATTTTACATAGCGTAAACCTCGAGTATGGGACCTTTCAAAAACTTGTTTTGCTCCAGCTACCTCCATGGCACCACTAGAACCCTCAAAATTCTTGGTACATTGTTCATCATGTGTATCAGACAATCTCTTTTTGATACTACAGCAACAGTATTTAGATAAACAAACAGCATCTAATACCTTGCCAGTGTCCATACTTGTAACGGTAAACACGCCATTCAGTGATTTATGCCCTCGTTTCTGCCATGTCCCATCGAAACATGCAGCTATATTTAGGTCATCGTCATTTTCTGCTATTGCTTCACGAGCAGCTTCAATCATTATATTTTCCGCTACTTCTTCAATTGAATCACTAATTATTTTATTATATTTCTGAAATCTGGTAGGTGGTCGTGGCAGGTCCATTACAGCGCACAATGTTTCCGCTGCTGCTTTACCTTTTCCTATAGAACGATGGGCATAAACACAGCGCACATTGATGTCAAATACATTTTTTGGTGTTATCTTACTACTGTAAAAAGGCTTTTCAGATCCACAGATACTGCATAACAAAACCAACATAACAGCTAGACCTTTCCTATGTATAGGTTTCTCAACGATTTCAACACAATTTGTGCCATCACATTCACTGCATTTTACAAATAATGATAGGTTATTGTTCAACACCTCCAAGTCAATAATGAAATTCCCTTTGGTATTTTTATCTGGTAGGTAATCACATTTATTGCCACACAGTTTCACATATCGAAGCTTATTCTCAGAAGCAGAAAGATAAAAACATCTTACCTCACCATCATCAGGAGAACTAGGCCTAGAGCCTACATTTGAGACAGGGTTAGAAACTGGAGAACTACTAACATTGGATATGTTAGGTGTTGTTGATTTTGATTGTGAATCAAACTGGTTCCCTTTATACTTATTTCTTCCAAACTTTCTTATTCTAGGCATTGTAAATACACTAAACACTGCAGTTAGCTCACTAAATACAAACACTGTTTATGTAAACAAACAATATTACAAAAGTATTGTCACTTGAACAATCAGCTGTTCTAAATAATGCTGACAGATGGAATAGACAGACAAATCCAAAGGCTACAGAATACAACTGTTCACCTGTCTTACAGCTTACTATATAAAATCATGCTACTGGGCTCTTAGTGCATACTCGAAAAGTAGAATAATTGTCACTGACTGAACAATGTATTTCTATTTTTCCTAGCTTATTATTTGACTAATGTATATGTATTATATATCAATTGTTCAGAAAAACACAGAGAATTTTATAGGAAAATAAAAAAAATGTTCAAAAATTCGATTATTTGTGTACATGGTTACCTTAATGAAATGAATATGGCATTTTTTTGTAACCAAACCACTCTACAGATGTCACAAATTTGTTGCAACGATTCCACATATGGCACACATTTAATGGTAATGATGATAACTGGAGGTTGTCTGAGAGAGTTGGCTTAAATTGAATCTGGTTGAGATACCTCACTCCTACTTTGACTCCTCTGTAGCTTCTGTTGCCATTCTTGTAACGAAGACTTGGAAGTCATTTGGTTTCTAAAATAATAAAACTACATATAATCTTATATTTCAATATACCTAAAATTTGTACTATACAAAAATAAAAATAAATAAAGAACACTAATAACATAAAAATAAAGTTTATTATCATAAAATCAATCAAAAGATTTTCAAAGGTCTATCAAAATATTGATAAATTAAAATTATTTTGTTACAGGAAATCGCAAAGAATGTTCAGACACGACTCCTACATTTTTGAATCTGTGAATTTGAAAATATAACAGGACTGTAGACATTGCCCACTGTTGTATATTACAAAAAGATTTTGTAACATATAACTACCAAGTGATGTTTTCAAAATACAAATATATTTAATATTTAGTTTACCTACTTAAAAGTATAAAACCTCATATACTAGAATTTTGCACTTCCTTCATCAGTAATCAGAACTTTATTATCTGTTTGGTAACTTAAATGCTGAAATAAGGAACTAATATGGCCAAATACATAAATAAAAAATGCACAAAAACTATTAAAATACAATACTAATTAATAAGGTGACATATTTAAACCAAAATTGCTTACCAGCCGAATTTATAATATACTCTAGGTGATATTAAGATAATAAATTTAAAGCATTAAAGTCAATCTCAAAATTAGTTGCTGTTAAGGAGTAAGCATTGTTTGTTATTATCCTTTTATTTTCTTGAAAAATTGTCTCTTAGATTTAAGCTTTAAATTTTGTATTAAAATTATATTTATAATTTTTCAAGCCATATAAAATGGTGACTGATAAAGTATTTTGATTTGGAAAAATTATGAATTGTATGTATCTTCTGTTTTTGTGTAAATTGTCTGAACAAAATAAAAGAATATATTACTGTTTTTAAAACAACGCTTACAGAAATCTATGTTAGCAAAAATATGAGCCTGGTACAATTTTCCAAAAGTTTGAATAAGGATTTTTAGCTTTCAAATAAACATTTTGTATTCATAATTCTTATAGCTTTTTGGATTCTAAATATTCTGTAAAGATTTCCATAAGTTTACAGACTCAACCCAGACTGCCAGCCCATAAAAACACGATTTATGAAATGAGCAAAGTAAACCATTTTGAGTGGTAAAATCTGTGCAGTCTAACAATACGTTTAGTGCAAAGCAAGCTGAATTTACTCTTTTTGCATTGTAATCAACGTGATATGTAAAGCTTAAACTAAAATTGACATATATCAAAACATTTACAAATTTTACTCCATTAGTGATTGATATACCTTTACAATATCAGTAATTTTGCACAGACTTGAAAGTTAATACCTAGGTTTACTTTGTTATTAATTTTAGTTTCTTGATATTGAACCAATTACTTATACAATTTAGTACATGGGCATATATGTACATACAGTCTGGGGACCACCCCTGATATCCACAGATGTCATCTGCATACTGTAGAACTCTAAAGGTATTTCCTGGTGACCAAATATTAGATTGAAGCTATACCAGAAAATAAAGGACTATATAGGTCCTAAAACTGAAATTTGTGAACATCCAATCTCTCCCCCCGGGACAAAAAATTAACATTACCTTGATCTAAAGTATTTGGTTTCTGTTGCTAAAATAAGAACTCACCAAAGCACCACGTGGTCTTTTGTGCACTAGGTACAAATGGCGAGAGAGACCCCATGATTCAATGAAACCTCTTCCACACTTCTGGCAATGAAAAGGTTTCTCACCTGAGAATTTTCAAATTATATTAAATAACGAGATATGATGGTAAGAACACAAATAATCCTAAGTCCACAGAGTGTTTCTATTCATCTGGAAACATCATGAATAATTTGAAACAGAGTTAATAATAATTCATTCAATATACAAAATAGACAAACATCAACAGCTAATTAAAAATATGACTAGGGATATGAAGAATAACAAATCTTTTCTACACTTTGAGAAAATTAATGCATTATTCACTCAATATGTTTGATTGAACTATTATAGGGTTCACACAGAAATACATTTAATTTCCCTGACTATTCCTGATTTTCCATGACTATGTTTACATTTTACCTGACGCTCAGGCTTCCGCTTGCAATAAACACACATTTTGAAACATTTTTAAAGGTTATATAAAATATTATATTTTTTTATAGTATGCCTCCACAGTCCTACCTGTCCAAAACAATTGTTTATTTAAAGTTTTATAAATAAAATATTTTATTAATAAAAAATAATACAAGGACAATTTAATACAGAACAAAAATACTTAAACAAATTAATAAGAATTACTTTTCTAACTGAGATATGTTAAATATCACAAATGATATAAAATTGTATTTTAATAGTTGTAAAGAATGTGTAATAAATAATATTTAAACAGTAAAAATTACATAATAGCAACATGTCAAATAAGTTTTGGTAATTATTGTCAAATGAAGTACAGTTTAACCTTTCTGTTGATTTTTACCTGTTCTAAGAACTCACTAAGTGATATTTTTAAGTATTTTGTTGTGTCATTCCAAAGCAATGCATACTGTACTGTGCCTTTCTGTTTGAAATTAATTCTATTGTTTACATAAGAGTATATTAATTACCTAAGTTTTACTTGATCTAGTTGTTGAATAAACTAACTAAACTTGAGTCCAAAGCAGACAAACGCTGTAAAGCGTTTGTAAAATCCCTTCTCTCAATAGCCTTTAGTCATTTTTTTCCCAGTATGTTGCTTTTACATCTTTGAGAAATTTTGAAATCCATTGCCAACATTTTTTAATTCACAAAAAGTTTCTTGGACATGAACTTATAGGGTCACGTCAGTGTGAAAAGGCATTTTATTTCGTCTGATTTTTAAAAGTGTTTGTTATTTTTTTTAATAACATTTTTTTTATTTTATTTATTTTTTTTTTTTTTCATGAGAATCTACAGATCTGAGTAAATATATGGACCTACAAGTTCGGGGACAAAATTTTCTCAAGAAAGGGTCACAAACCATTGAAACTGATTTGAAAAATGCTCAGGATGGACCATCTACTTCAGGTTTAAACAGCCTTCAGGTTATTAGGCTACGCATGCTCAAAATATTTTAACAGTTTAATTGTGTTAGCATTGTTTTGATTCAGTGTGAACTAAAAATTTATATAATGGTAATAACACCAGCTGTGTATGCCTAAGAACAAAGAAGAAACATGATTAGGTAACATTTTGACATAAAAAGAGGTTTCAACATAATTATAAAAAATTTCTTTCTGTACAAGTAGACAGAATTTTTTCAACATTTTTAACACCAGAAATTATAATTCTCTACTTTTTACAAAGACATGCATTTTGTTACATTGGTTATATGGGTTTTCATATACAAATTACAACAAAACCACATTTTAGCAATAGTCTATTTACAGAGGAGGAGCTGTTGTTCATGTATTGTCACAGCAGTCATGCAGCGATGGATGAACACTGCTATAGAACATCTGGACTTTAAGTTAAATATTATTTTACAAAACACAATATTTCCTACTAGCTTTATTTACATACGATTTCTCAAGAGCATTTGATGAATAAATTTCTATAAACTATGTCATGGAATAATTTTAAACTGTTCATTGTACAGCTTTCAATATATTTAAGTCAGCTGTATTCACTACCATCACAAACTTCTCATATATCAGAAGTTGGTATCTAAATGGTTAAATCTCTTTGTATTGACATTTCTGACCTGCTCAAGAGTACACTATACTAGTCTTTTTTCCCTCTGTCTTTTTGAATTAATACTTCAATGCTGTGTAAAACCACGCTGTCTTATAATGTTTAAACTTGCATATTTAATTTATTTTGGCAATGGGAGCCAGAAACTTCTATGGTTATGGCTATTGGTGCCTTCAAAATATTCCCTTCTAAGCCCCTCACAGTTCAAGTTAAATAGCTATTATTAGCTACAGTAACCTCATATTTTTGACTTATAAGTATTGTTTAGCGAATAGGGCTATGTTATGAATAACTGAAATATGATTTAGATCAGTTACCAGCAAGCCAGGCATTACATAACCATTTATATTAGATATCCAACAGCAAGATACTGCACCTAGGAATAAAATAAGAAATAAAAAACATAAAAGATGACAAGACACACAAGTACTTTTTGGCTCAAAGAATGCATACCAATTCCTCAACAATCCTTCTCTTTTCTTCAACTTTACTGACAGTACCAATCTTGTTATGTTAAATAGCACTGTCACACAACTCCACCTTTCAACAGCTTCTTTCCACAACTGGCATATGAATGAGAGCTATCGTCCACTTGAACTGGCAATGCAAGGAAAAATGTTTTTGAAAATTTGTCGAACCATTGAAACTAGCTTTGCTCCAAATTAAATGACTAACCAAACATTCTATATAATATAGAACTTTTAAATATTATTTAACTTTAAAATAGGTAGCATACCTGTGTGCGTGCGCACATGTCTAACCAGAGATCCTTTGGTCTTGAAGCCTTGCCGGCAGGTTGGGCATTTGTATGGTCGCGCAGCACTGTGAACTGTCTTGTTATGTACTATTAGTACAAATTTCTAAATCATCAAAAAATAATGTTATTAATTCATTGTTAAAATGGGTATTTCATTGGTATTGACCAGGTTATGATCTTTGACATTTCTTAGTTGTTGTAAAAAGTTCATCATCTTATTTAAGTATGATATTAATTGCCCAACCAAATCTTGCACGTTTTGTAGTTGTTATGAAGAGTAGGAAATATAATCAAATCAACATTTTTCAAACACAGTGAAAAATTTACAGCAACCTTGAAATAAGTTTTTTTGTACAGCATAGGCCAAACAAACAAGTGGACAAAAAAAGTTAATGAATCTAAGATATTTGATAATATGGCTGGAAAACGCATTTTTAACAAACTAGATTTTAGTTAGTAGAGCACTCCTTTGCAGAGTATAGAATGCATAACACATATGAGCAGTTACTGCTTACTCACCTCTCAAGTATGTTACTATGAGTGAAAAGTTAAGTGGTGCTGAATATGTGCTGCTAAAAGGCAGAGTGACGAACTTGAACTACTTATGTAGGAAAGTGCTTAAATAGGAGCATTGTTTACTCATTCAACCCCGAACTGTGAATGCCTAGATGGCTTAACAGTACCTTCAACGTTGTAATCGACTTTCTTTAACTTTACAGAAGCAAGACTTACTAGGCCTAGACATAGAGACTGATCAGCCTTGTGTTAACAACATTAAGGGGAGTTGGACTGTCAAAAATTAAAAAGATATCAATTTTATTGCTATATTGTTTTATTATTACCTAATTCATTAGGAACAAATTTAAAAAAATCCAAAATAAATCGGTCAAATATTAACACTTCTATGACAGGTTTTATGAAGCGCTGTCTAACAAGTTTGCACAGTTTCAATAGTTTTTATGTTTTGTATAAAACATAGTTGAGCAGGAGTTTTCATATCTAGAATGATATTTTGTTGTCAAGTTGGTAATAGTTGCTTGTGAGCAACAAAAACCGTTCTCAAAATCAAAATACCTATGAGGAGATATAAAAAGGTTTAAAAACGAGAAAAAATCTTTAGGAAGAAAAGTGAAAACAAGAAACTAGATTTATCTAACTGTGATAATAACTTGGGCCTAGTTAGTCCCACTTCCAAACCGAGTGCTTCAAATGCAAGCCCTAGCTTACCATCGGTTCTACAGAACAGAATACAGAAAATCTGTATTTATATACATATATTACAGAGTTGTGTCACCATAGTTTAATTATATATGTTATATATATTGGTCAGGCATTGAAAAATTCTTATAACATGTAAAATGACTTCTATAGCAGCCAGATCTTAATTACTATGTTGAAATGCTTCTTTTCTCTGCACCTCTTCAAGTCTTTTAAGAGTTCATTAAATAATTTTCTCCCTGTGTATGTAGATTTGCTTTTAAACAGTATCAGGTTGTATATAGATCTTAAATAGGTATATACAGGCTTAAATACACTTTATTATTTTTAAAAAGTTAATAACATTAGTATTAAACAGTGCAATTACTCACATTTTTGTAGTAACGATCACAAATTTTACAATACAGTTGAACTGTAGACTTTGGTACTCCATCAGGCTGAAATAAAAATATATAACTTAAATATTAGCAGAATGTGAAAATATGTAAAAGTACTGAGCCTAACTATTGTGACAACACATTCACGAATATTAAAACATGATATTCATGTCCCTGTTGGGTATTAAAAATGTTTAAGCCTTTCTTTTTTGTGCTTAAATCTTTTGTGCTGTTCTTATAAAGACCATTCAACACTAAGCATTATTTACCATACTTCACCCTTAATGTTTAAATAGGAGTTTAATTTTGATTGTGTGCACTGGAATTTTGATCTTGATAAATAAAAAACGAATAAAAAAATGTTGTTGCCCAAATTGTTAGTCTGTTACCATTCTAGAGATTAAACACAAATGTAAAGGTGTACACTTTGTAAACATTACTTTTGAAGGACACTTTTGTTTGAGGGGAAAGACAGGGGCAGGGGCGTCCGTTCAAAACGTGAACTAACCAAAATGGTACATTTCACTGCCTGAGAAATATTCCTTGAGTTTTAATTATTTTTATTGCAACCATTCAAAAATTGCATGGATGGGGTGGACTTTGTGATCACTCTGAATGCCAGTTAAAAATATTTTAAACGTAAAAGTGTTAATGTTGCTATTAAGAACAAGAGGTGTTAATTTAACAAAATATATTTTACAACTGCAAAATCTCCAAAACAGTCTATTCTATAAAATACTTTTTCTGTATAAAAAATGACAGTATTGTACTGAACATCAGAAATATAAAAAATTGTTAAAGCATATTTACCACTGGGGAAGAATCATTTTCCTTGGCAGAAACACTTTCATCAATCCTCAGAGACTCTGTTTTACTAGAAACAGATGAATTATCAGATTCAATTATCTCCACTATCTCTTTGTGAAGGTTGGCAGACTCTATTTCTGTTTCAGTCACCATTCTCACTATTAAGTTGTCTGTCTTTGAAGTCTCTTCCTTATTCGTGGTTTTAGGTACTTTTACAAACCTAAATAAACAATAAGAACATTTAAAACAAGCAAGAAACTTCACACTATAAGATATTTTATGAAAAAAGTTATTGTTTACTACTCTTGAGTATTCTAAAATAAATTCACCGCTATTATTTTCTTGTATTTTGCACAAACATTTACAGTAAATTAATACAAATGAGGCTATACTGTAGTTATTTAACTTATAGCTTTCCCTTCAATAGCATACCAAGTTTGTACAAATAACGCTTATTAGTTTGCAAGCAGTTCCATTTTACATACATAGTTATTACTGTTTCATCTACCTTCTCATGACAAAATAATAAATTCCATACCTTATTGATATTTACATAAACACTGCATCAAAATACTCAAAATATTAGGCGAAGATTGCATGTTACATACATGCAGTAAGAACGTTATTCAATCAACCCTTTCCACCATTGCTCTCCGTTTTGCATATATGTATGTGACAGATTTTTCCTACATAGTAGCTAGTAAAACAAACATACTGAACACTATCATTCTTGCTAAAAAAAATATATTCATTTTGAATGCAATGTCCTTACAATCAAATAACCAATGAATGGGTTTCAAAAAATTTATGTGGTAGAATCTAAAACACATGAACTGAGCTTATGTTTGTTTCAGAAGATTGGGATAAGTTCCACATTTGAATCTATTTAATACGTATCTATGTCAAATTAATGTTTAGAATTTAGATTAAATTAATTTGATTTTAATACTCAGATATTTATGATTTACATGCACACTTTCTTTATAGGCCACAATCTCACTTATATTCATACATTTATGTATATGAACTAATACTAAAGTCAGTAGTTGGTTCCACAAGTTTATAGGAAAATAGCTAAACTTAAAAGCAAACAATCCTAGGTAGCGAATTCGCCTGTATAGTGATAGTTTTATCACCATAAATAACCAAAAACCAAAACAAATCCAAATTTTTAATGGATTACAGATGGGAACTAGGTACTCTTAAGCACTGCATGGATACAGGAGGAGCACTCTGGTGTGATATTCGAGAACTGGAATCAAGGCCAAGAAAATCGATATCTTAAGACAGATAGGTGGTTCTTAAAACCCTGCCTTCCTGTAAGATCAGAACAAGGATTGTATGGGATTGTTACAATGCAGTCTCCAACTTGGGTAGACTCAACAACTTTATTATTTATACGGTAACCAGGAGTTACGCATGTCAGTTCACACTCACCTTAAAAAAATGTTGCCTATGAGACATTACAACTGGAGAGACACGATTTTTTTCGAAAACAGATTTTACAAGACACTGCCATCTAAGATGGCAATTTTACAGGACGGGAGACTTTGATGAGGAGACCCTGTTTATAGGATATGTGGACAGGATGAGGAGACTGAAGGAAACAGGATTTTTCCGGACATTTGGCACCGTTCAGTGAAACAAGAAATCAGTAACACTACGTTTCGAGACGTTACGACACACAGTCGTAGGTGGTTAGTGGACGAATGTAGACATATTGTGACCTGTATTACGTAGTTCAGTTTTAATGATTAGTGTTGTGTATAGTTTTTTATTAAGTGTATGTTTTTAGAGTTAGTGAAGTTGACAAACAACATAGTGGTTGTGATTCCTGATTTAGGCGTGCCACAACGCTTTGGTATGATTTGTTTATTTCAACTTAGTTTGTAATTATGTATTAGGTTAGTTATTACCTGAAGGAGAGATCAGATTGCAGGTCCCGAAACGTAGTGTTACTGATTTCTTGTTTCACTGAACAATGGCAAATGGCCGGAAAAATCCTGTTTCCTTCACTATCCTTTCATCGTCAAAAATAACCTTCAAACAAAGGAATGAGGAGACTGCTGGGATGTGATTTTTGACTGTTGGGAGCTTGAGAGAATGAAGGTGCAAGCCTTTGGAACACTTGTTAAGAGCTATGGGATACCTTGTATGGAGCTCATTAACAAGTTACAGCACTTCTCCAAGCTTCTTCAACAGACCGGAGTGTGCTGAAAACTTCTCTTTTAGGCTATTCAGAGGGACCTGTTAAAGGTCCTTGAAGGCTGATGTACATAGAAGTTCAATCCACCCCTTTTGAATAAAATAGAATAATTATTGGTTGTTGTTTATGTAACAATTACTATTCAACACTGATTTAGAGGGGGGGGGGATCCTTAGTTTTATATTTATTTACGTGTTTCTTTGTGGAGCAGTTAAATGGTTAAGTTATACTTTTGATGGTACTGTGATCATTCATTCCACATTGTGTTAATAATTATTTAAGACATTGGGTAAAACATTGGTTAACAAATGGTTAAGTTATACTTTTGATGGTACTGTGATCATTCATTCCACATTGTGTTAATAATTATTTAAGACATTGGGTAAAACATTGGGTGGTGTCTTTTACAAATATTTGTTTCATGTCACAGTGCTACTATGTTATTACTATAAAACAAATAGTGTATGTTAGTGGCCACCCATTCACCCATCACCTACTTTCTAGTCGTGATCAGAATTAATTCCATTTTTGAGTACAGATGATATAAATAAAAAAGCTAATAATGAACTTATCTTGCCTTATAAATTCAAATACTTTAACAATCTGTAAAACAATCATTAGTGTTAGTTTGGCAAACTGTTACCCAAATTCACATAGCTCCATTAATAATAAGTTTAATCAATAAAAAATGTATAACAGTAAAATCATATTAAAGAAATGTTTAAACAAACACCAAAGCAGTTATATTACTAATTTAAACTAGTATGCAAACAAGCAAGTTAACTTGAACAAATTTTGATTTACAGTGATATTTGCATGAGGAAGTAGCTTGTATTTTACAACATGATACCCACTGGATAAGAGTCATGAGAAAAGTATTCAATTCTATATTTGGTGTACACGAAAATTACACAATTTCCTTTATAAACAAATAAATATTAACATTGTGATGACCCCCAGCATTTAGTTGTAAGACCAAAACGGTAACATCTTATATGGTCTCAATCGACCAATTTAAATTTTTAAATTATCAGTAATTTATATATATATATACACGAGGTCTGTCCAAAAGGTATCCCACCGCCGACCAGTAGGCGGCCGCAGCATAACCGACCGGCTCGAACCGGTTATTGGAGGGGAGGGGCGAGCCTACTCCTTCCTATATTAGGCATTGAATATGATCCAGTCACTCAATGAGTCACAGCGCTCTGTTCCGTACAGTACTGCCGTGTGTGTGCGTCACATTTCAATATGACTGAACGTGTTGAGCAGTGCATTTGCATTAAATTTTTCCAAAAACTTGGCCATTCAGCATCAGAGACGATTACTATAGTATGGAAAGTTTATAGTGACGTGTCTATGGCCGATACACAAATAAAAGAGTGATTTAGGCGGTTTAAAAATGGCCGCATATCAGTGGAGAGTGATGATCTGGCAGGCCTTCAACGGCCAGAAACGCTGAAAATGTTGAACGTGTTCTTACAGCAATTCATGAAAACCGTCGATTGATTGTCCGAGAGCTGGAAGAAGATTTAGGAATACCAAAATTGTCAGTTTGTAACATTTTACACAAAGATTTAAAAATGAACGGTGTTTCGGCAAAATTTGTTCCTCGGCTGCTGACAGAAGACCAAAAGAACTGTCGACTTGAAATCGCACAGGACAATCTGGATTTGACAAAACTGGTGATGAGTCATGGGTTTATGGCTTCGACCGTGAAACAAAGGCTCAATCTTCACAGTGAAAAACTCGCAAAGAGCAACGGCCGAAAAAAGCAAGACAAAGTGAAGCAATGTCAAGACAATGCTGACAGTTTTTTGGACCAGGACAGCGTTGTTCATTACGAATATGCTCCAAGAGACCAGACAGTGAATAAGGAGTATTATCTTGAGGTCCGAAGGCGGCTACGAGACGCAGTGCGAAGGAAACGACCTGAACTGTGGACAAACCGTGACTGGATCCTGTACCACGACAATGCATCAGCTCATTCCTCAAATCTTATTCAGCGTTTTTTGGTCAAACACGACACCAACCAACTACGACAGCCTCCCTACAGTCCTGACATAGCTCCTTGTGACTTCTGGCTATTTCCGAAATTAAAAATTCCTTTGAAAGGAAAAAGATTTGACGATGTTGAACAAATAAAACAAAATGCGACGAAGGACCTGTTAGCCATTCCGCAAAATGAATTTAAGGAGTGTTTCCGGAAGTGGGAGGAATAAGGTAGTGGCTTGTAGAGGGGAGTACTTTGAAGGGGACCAGATTGCCGTTGCCGCCGAGTAACATCAGTTCATGCCAGACGTCAAGGTCAGATACTTTTTGGACACACCTCGTATATATAGCATATGAATTTTAAGTGTAGGTCTGTCACCAGTAAGTCCTAAACCTTTCCATATGTAGAGCAGATGTACGGTTAAGTCGCAGTAAACATGCAGGAATGTGCTGAATCTGCTAAGTTAGTGGGTGTGTCACACAACTCTGGGAGGAATGCCCCAAGAGCGGGGAGGTGAAATCCATTGTTCTCAGAGCAGTTGTGCCGGGGTTTTGAACGCATTAAGCTCACGTAACATGGCTCTCTCTCCTGTTATAAATTTAGAACCTTTAAATTCGTATTAAATTTTAAAGTTATTTAAAAATTGTATAATTATCAAATAAAGTATATTGATTTTACCAAGAGAGAGTTTTTATTTATTATTAATACCTAAATAACTTGGGCTAGGATCCATCAACATGTCTGACGAACAAACTCGAGAACATTCTAAATAAATTAAGTGTGATCAAGGCTACAATATTTAAAAGTCTTTACACAAATTTTTAAGTTATGGAAAGTGCTTCAGATCATAAGTAGTGCTATGCACTAGGTCTATTGCTATGTTATGATGGTACACTACGTCTGTCAATACCACAGAGAGTCTGTCATTTCAAACAGATAATGACATTTGCTAACTGAGGATATGCTGAACAAAATCTATTCAGTTTATAAACAACATAATATTTAAAACACATCAATTTGAGCTAAACACATAATAAAATACAATATATTCACTTACTCAGGAAGTCGAAGCCCTGGAATGCGTTCTGCTTCTCTAAGTACTAACTTGTATTGTTCCCACAGCATCTTATGAATTAGGAACTGTTCATAGGAAGAAAATTCTGCCTGACAATCACCACACCGATAACGATCCACTGGAAATAAAAAAAAATTGTACATTATTCATATATTCTTTCACCCAATTCAAGCATTAATATGTCAAATAATGAGATACACTAATTTATATTTTCAAATTTAATTTAATTCCTTACAAGAATACAAATTTTGTATGTGAATGTACAATATGAGCCCGTAACCTTTTAAGTTGAAGCCTTTATTTTACTTCATATCAAAAGATAAAACTGCTTTCAGTTGTAACTGATAAATTAAATTGTTATGCTTACCATGAACTGAGTTTTGTGGGATAAATTTGGTCCCAAAAACAAGTTTTGTACTTTTCCCTATTTAGGGATCAGAAATTGGAGATTTTGTACAATCAAGGAGGGGCCTTAAAATGCACTCAAACAATTAAAATCTTTACAATGTGACAAACGTCACGTAAAAATCTACTTCTTGTGTATATAGCTGTCCCATGTGGGCTTTAGTTATGGTCCAACTGTATGCCAACTGTACCTCCACCAGCCTAAGAAAATGCCTTTGTATTTTCTCCTTATCTCCAATTAAGAAAAGATGGTGTGAGGACTATATAATACAACAGTATTCGAGGAGTGGTTTGAACAAAGTTAAAAATATGGTCTTTAGAGAGAATAAGTTTGTGAAATGTTTTGAGATCCTATAGATAAAACAGAGGTTACAAATAGCTATGTTGCAAGGAGGCTGGACCTGAATGTCCCAACCAACTGAGAAAGAGAGGTCCACTCCCAGTTCCTTAACCATGCTCAGTATGGAAAGTTTCCAGCCTCTCAGAGAATAATTGATCAGAGAAACCTTGATACAAAAAATAATGGATTAACACTTCTCCAAGCTCAGTGACATGTAATTTAAAAGGTACCTTAAATAACTATAATAATGACAACATCACACAACATCCTGTATAACACAGGCCTTATTAATTACACAATTTAACAGATTTCCACATAAAATCTAAAATTAACATATAGAACTACATACTATACTATATATTATATAGTATGCACATATAATAAAGGCCAACAATAGAGAAATCCTTAAATTGTCAAATAATTACTTTTACCGTTGAAAGAAAACATCAAAGTGTGATTAAAACAAATATGATGGCTAAATAAATCATTTAATTCCAAACACGTTAAATTTATTATTTAACTTGCATCTAACAATCCAACAATTTATTATTTTGGTAACTGTTACTGTTGTTAACAGACATACTATAACTACAAAATGATTCAGATATTGCTAGATATGGATGGTATTTTGGATAGAAGCAGCTTCGTTGTGCACCTTATGTCATCTGAAAAAGCATATAGTTACATCGTAGTTCTTAAGTTATCATTGATATTTAAACTGAATATGTAGAGCTGAAGCCTTGGGGAACACCAGAAGTCACAGTGAACTCATTAGAGAGGTCAGAGTGGAAACCAACCTGAAGCCTCTTATCATAGAGATAACTCTCAAACAATTTCAATAGTGTTCCTGATAATCAAATCTCATTCAAATAGCGTACAAGGAGGACATGCTCGACTTGATCAAAGGCCAGTTAGTGCCAGAATCAATTTGTGTCCTTTTGGCCATTGCGTCAGAAAACTAACCAGACAAAAAATTCATGCTGCCTGCTGTAGATAAGATGATGAATTATGAAATGAATCCTGTCCAGCACCAGCCTTTCATAAATCTTTCTGAACAAAGTAGTTATTGGTCTGAAATTTGTGATGACAATATATCCTCTTTATGGATTGTCACAATATGGCCGACTTTCAGACACTAAGGCAGGCTACTTATGTTACTGAAATGTTACTTATGTTCAAAACTTTCCGAACTATAACAGTCCCACACATGTATTTTAAAACTTAGAGAATTTTCTTTATTCAAAACATACATTTAATACATACATCAACTATATAAGAATACCATAAACATCTATAAAAATCAAAAACTAATATTCAGTTACTTAGCTTTTAAGCAGTTTTCTACTAATTGTTCGAGAATAATTCTTCAATCGAGTTCAGAACATTATTTGTGAAATTTTTCTTATATTCAACATCAACATTTTTGCTATTGTAATTTTTTTTCTTTAGGTAAACAGTTAAAGCATTTCCCCAGTACATTTTGTTTTCATTTCATAGGTCAAGATATGTTTGTCAGTGCTGATGTCATGTATATTGTAGTCATATGTTATTTTGACAATTTTGTAAATTATTTTTACATATTTAATAACTTCCGTAACATAAAGACTTAAAACTTTTGGGTTTTCAAGCTCATTAAACAAGTGTTTTACTGAATCTCTTCTGTTTAAGTTTAATACTATTCAGTTTTTGTTTTTTTATTGTTGGTATCTTGTCACGATTTTGTTTGGATGTTAGTCCATGGATTTTACTCCGTCGGCGAGTTCGTGGACCAGGGAGGTTAGTTGGTACAACAGTTGAGTGGGGGGTGCCAGGCTTTAGGCCTACATGATAAGCCATAATGTTCTCTCTATTTAAGTTTTGTTTTATTTGAGAATTAAAATTTTAAGTGCTTTCTTTTATTTGCTTAGTTTTACATATAACTTTGTAAACACTACAATATTATTTTATTTAAATATCTACATGACTTGACGCGTGCCATGCAATGTTGTAAAAATTGTTATTACGGCAATAAAGAAATGTATTATTATAGTATTATTATTACTTATTCCATATCAAATTAATTCACATATGCTAGATGTGAATGAATGAGTGCATAATGCATTTTTTACACTTTGACATGCACCATACGGCATAAGATTCCACATTAAATTTTTATTTAATTCACTGTAAATCAACATGTTTATTACAAGAAAGGTATCTATGATTAACCTACCCATATTTCAACCTACAGTACCCAATATACATCTTAACTTGTCATACTTGTATCTTGACCTTAGAAATAGCATGTGCTGAAAATGTGGCCATAGTATTAGTGGGATATTTGGTGCAATAGTGTGTGCTCATATTTTATACCTTTAGAACAAGTCAATATAAAAAAATTTCAATAAAACGCATATGGTTGCAAAGAGGAATAATCAAATATCTCATTGTATTGGCATTTGTTAGGATTTCTCAGTTTATGGTTCCTCTATTTCTTATATCAGCTAACAGCTACAACCGCTGCCCTGGACATCATTATATATTGTAAATTTATTTTGATTTTCTTATTGTGATTGAAGTGATTATTGTGGAATTGATTTCAGTAAAATGTAACTTGAATAATAGTTTATAATACTTACATACATTACAGGAATAATATAAAAACTAACTTGAATACTGTAAAACGAAAACATAGTAAATTTGCAATAAATTATAAATTGATGTAAACAACTATTGAAAAAAGTCACATCAATTTTAGTTATGATTATGAGCATTTAGTTCTGGATATAAATTCATACGACTTTAAATTAAATAACTCAGGAATTAAAATGATGAGTTGCATGGGAACTATAGAAAAATGTATTGTGTGTTATTCCTGAATAAAAATGATTTGAACTTGAACTTGAAAATATTAAAAAGATCTTTAACACAGTTTTACATTAAAAAATATGTTTAGCTATATATTTTACACAATATAAACTATATATTTCAGAAATCAGCATGAAACTTGAAATTAAATGTATATATTAGATTATTTTCTTTATACACTATACGTTACGTACAAAATTAAATTATGAGATACAAAGTAGGCTGTCATTTTCTTATAGTTCGACTAACGTTTTGAAGCATTGCAATATCACTATAGATTAAATGTAAAAACATATTGAAAAATAATCTTATAATAGTTCTGTTGTGAGGCAAACTATGTAAAATATATTACATTTGGAGTATTAGTGGCTGAAATAAATTTTTGAAAAATGCATGAGCGCTTGACCTACAATACTGTGCTAATACAGTTGGTTTGTGTGTCACTTCTAGGGATAAACCTATGCTACCCAGGACTAATATATTGGTCCTAAAAAACTAACCCAACATTTACCTGACTGTCACTCACATGCTCCAACCTACCCTATTCAAGTGTTAGCTGCCTTACCTGAGGGCAGACTAGCCTAAGAGACAGCTGCCCTACCAGGCCGCCCAATTGATTGCTGTGTAACAGGTCACTCAACTGATCTTTGCTCATTGAGATAAGATAAATCAACACAACATAACAATAACAAGGATATATTAAGTTTTGTTCAATATATATATATATATATATATATATATATATATATATATATATATATATATATTTCTTTTAATGATAACCAGGACAAACAAATACTCTATTTTGTTTTACCAAGTACCAGAATTAGACAAAAAATGTATGTTCCAAGACACATTTTCAAGGTTCCATTAAATAAATATTCCTGACCCAGTCGGAAGAAAGGTAGATTTCACATGAAGCTGTCATCTCAAAACGTCAAACTGAAGCTGCGTTATTAGTTTAGATATTTGATTCACACAATACTGAAGGGACAACCCTCAATGTTAGCAAGTTAATATAATCATAACACTTTCAAATATTTCAAAAATCTATAGACTTGAATGGTTGTTGTAATGTGTGTCCTATTACAAAATTTTCTGCTTTGAATTATCTATCATTCCCATTGAGTTAAATTTTTTGTCTTTTAGGAAATTATTTTGACCCTTGAAGTGATGCATGATGCATATATAGCGCAAATGTACATTTGACATGGTGAAAGTGTAAATATTCTCCAATCATGTCTAAAAACATATGGCTGGAAAGAAGAACTAATATACGTATAATTAACGGTTTTATTTTAATTTGCTTTCTCTATTTGTTTTAAACATTCCAGCCAAGTCTGAGTGCAGATGACTGACAGCTGGGTGTGATGGCGCTGTCATTTGAGTTGCACATTTATTTATGTCTTGTGTGTACACAAGATCTATGTACTTTATATTATATTTCATTTATGGTATTCTTTTCGTCACTTATTTGATCTTAGTTAATTTATTTACTAGGAAAAATAAATGAATATTTAGAGATACATCAAGTGACTCCGAACAGCGTGATACTTTCCCTTTGATATACAGTGGAGACCCGCTAATCCGAACCAATTGAGACCGAACCCAGTTCGGATAACGCGATTGTTCGGAGCAGCTGGAATGACAGAAAAACAGTTTTAAGCATGAGAATGGGTTTATTTTGTTATGAAATTATCAACATTTTTTATTAAAACAAGTTTTTTGACTTTTGTACTATATTTTATGTGACAAATGTGTTTACTGTGAATATTAAGCACATTTAGTAAGTCACAGTACACCGTAGTTCACTTTTGTAGTGTAAATTGGACATGTCCATGTACTACAGACAAGGCTGTACTCCCCGTTCCTCAAAATGCCAAAATTACACACACTAACTCATAGAACAACTGCACATTGCACTGTAGTCTGTAAAGGTTGGCAAAAGAGATGGGAAATAGCATTATTTGTCAATAACCTATTACCAAAATAACATGGTTAGTTGGTATTATGTTCCAGTAACCTGTTAGCGTGGTAACATGTGACCGGCCAACCCACACTTAGTATTAGCTTAATGCTGTTACTGAACTGACGTTATTAAGCTGCAAGTAAACTGAGTCAGACTAAATCTACATGTGTAGGGCTACTTAGACATAGTATAGGAAACTTAACTAAATCAGTACAATGTAATTTTAGACTACTTTAAAATATATTAGACGACGAAATTTCCAAAAAATATCTGAAAGTTAGTTAGTTTTAATTTTTAACTACTTTAAAAATTCGTAAATGCTACCCAGTGCAAACTTTTCTTCCAAGCTCTGTACTGGTTAAACCAAAAGTCATAGCTCAAATCCAATATCACAATCAAAAAACAGAATTAAATTTCCGACAACAAAGATTCAGTCAATTTTTCTCGTATATCTAACGGTTAAGTCACAAAACGCTCTTAAAGTAAAATTTAGTTTTATAAGGAATTTTTCAACTTCTATTTGTATTCAAAGGCCAATCATGACCTATCTAGAGGTCGGAACACAAATCCATTGTGTTATCTTTATTGTAAATTAATGACCTTTAAAATAAAATCATTTGTTATATACAGAGGTATCTGCATTTCTCGTTCAAAAATGTCCCTCAAATTGAAAACTTTAGTAAATTATTGTCAATTGCATAGCTTAAATTATTCTTTTCCTCTATTATACTACTATACAAATTTTGTCCGATTTGATTCTGTCCGTTGATGTTTTACATATGGAAATATAAGTAAGTTGTACATCATTTGGCTGAGCGTCAGCAAAGCATTGCTATCCGCAAGATTCTCGAGAAAGGATACAGCAGGGAACATGAAACTTGGAAACCTCATCTCCGAATTCAATATAACCTAATTATTCCTCTCATCCCCGAATTCGCCAACAACCCAATTAGGGGCCTGGGGGCGTAGCCCCTGGTGAGCCAAAAGCGAGTTGTTTAGTACACAAAAACATAACTAACTCAGTACAATGTAATATTTAGATTACTATACTATTTTAAAATAGACTACTTATAATTAATGATAACCTTGATGTGTTTGTTTGAACTAATCATTCCCTTCTAAAATTCCCACTACCAGTATTAAGTTAGAGAATTTTCAAAACCATTTTGATAGGTGCATGGCAACTAATCTCATCACTGTTCTTAATTTCATTTAAATCTTTGTATATTCATAAGTAATTTGTCTTAATCCCCCACTTTTTCTTTAAAAATGTGTCTACTAACTTCAGGCAAAAAGTTTAAAAAATACACACTCACAATATACACTTTTTTAAAAAAGCTTGCTTCCTTCATGAGCTGTTGGGTTGCTTAAAAAAACTTGTTCAGTCTTGCCTATTTGCGCTGACAACTTTATATGCTGATGCTGAAATCTTCAAACTTCTTGAACATAAACCCAATTTACCAACAGTAATCAAAACAACTGTTAAAAAAATAAGTGCTTGCTTAGCCACAAGCAATGATCAGTATCAACTGTAAACTAAAAAATATAAGAAGCCGGAAAAATATGCTCTTAATTTATTTATTTTGATGTTAAAATGTTTTAAGAAGATCAAAAACACAAGGAAACATGAGGCTAATACCATGGGCAACAATGTAATGCATTAGTCTCGGAAACACTGGAACAATCACCCTATAGGCTTAGCTCAGACATAACTTTCTGACTTTCATCTTGTTGGACCCTGGAAAGATGTGCTTGGGGCTACAGTATAATAAGCGGCCACCAAGACAATTGGATTATGATTATCGATATTAAATATTGATACTATCGAATATGACATTTGACCTATATTCATAAATAATCGTTGCCAGCTTTCTTTATTTAGACTAGTGATGTCATTACCAGCTGTTGCTAGTGACGCCATTACCAGCTTTTGTTATCTCGTTTATGTAGGAGAAGGCTAGTGACAACGACAAGAACAATAGTGATGAATATGCAGATTTTGGCTCAAAATGTTTTTATAAACGAGCAATGTTCTAAACGGTTACAAGAAAATGAAGTTGCTCCATTCAATATGAATTGTCCAGATTTTTATTAACGAGATGAAAACTAAAATTAAAGGTGGAAATCAAATAGTGTTTTGCTACAAGAAAAGTAAGAACAAACACAATGTAAATAAAAACGATCGTGAGAAGACTTGTTTTGAACATTCTAAATTTGGTATTACGATTATACTGAAAAAATCTTGCACTATTTTAGTTGAAATCAAACAAACTATAATTTTTTTATTAATGAACGTACTTTTAACGGCATCAGTACTTTGCAGAAATGCCATTGCAAATCGTAAGTACTACGCTGCTCATACATCATTTAAATAAAGTTTTGTTATTTTATGTAGTCTGAAACAAATACATTTATTTTACATATAAAAGTATAACTTCACTATAATATAAGATTTTAAAAGCCTAAAACTTAATTCAGTTTGACATTATCACTCAAAATTAGTTCAAAGTAAAATTGTGTGTTGAAATAAATTTAAAATTAAAATCATGTGTTTCGTTACTGACGGCTAGAACGGTGAAGTACGTGTCTTTCACAAGCAGTCACGTTTATCCTTGAAAATACATCAGGTAATTAAATGTTATTGTAATTATATACTATATTTTAGTTTGTAATATATTAATATTTATACATTAATTTCTAAGATTAAAAACAAGCAAAACAATGTTGTTCTTTGAAATATCTATTACGTTAATTTGTCCGAAATTTTCTTTTTGTCTCTTGACAGTTTGCTTTCAGTCGTTTGGATAGTCATAAATATCGATGATTCGATAATCATAATCCGATTGTGTTGGTGGCCGCTTATTATACTGCAGCCGTGCTTGGAGGCCAGAGTTTCAAGGACAATGAAGCGATGGAGGTATTTGTATTCCAATGACTAAAAAGAATATCTATGAAAATTTTCTACGATGATGGAATAGAAGAGCTTCCAATCCAATGGAAAAATATGTAGCAAAGTAATACGTATTCGTCAGTATAGTAAAATTTTTAAGAATCAGTCTCGTTAGACACCCTCGTAGAATAATATAGTTAAGTGCGTTTGTAATTTATTAAGCTCTCTCAAGCATTCGTGATCAAACATATAATACTTATATATTTTACTGATCAGTAACTATCTCAAGAAATGTTTTTCTTTTATCACAAACAGCACGGAGCAGGAGCAGTACCACCGAAGACTATTCTGTCGGCAGTAGGCATCACTGTCAGCCCTTGTAACAAATGGTTTCTTTTACAAGGTGTGTAAAATAAATCTTCCTCATTTTTCAATACATGTTTTCTGTTATTTATAATATTCTCTTTAAGCATTGCATATTCTTTAAGAAAACAAATAATGGGAAGTGGCAATCGCAAGAAAATGAATGTGTCAAGTGGAATACATATTTACGAAATGGGGCATGATGAACATAAAATTGGTTAATTGTTTGCATTGGATCTATGGTAAAATTAATTTTTTTACAACTAGCTATAAAGACACAAGGTAGGCTAGTTTAGAATGACACTCCTGTAGTGAAACCTATAACCCTGTTACACTTACTATACTTACTTATATGTCTTCACGATTTCAAACTTCAGAGGCTTACTTGTTTAGGGTTTCTATCTTATTAGCCTGTACTGTTACACCTCACAGTAACAGAGGAATTATTCAGAAAATGTGCTTATTCAGAATCATCGTTGAGCCTGATACGTCAATGTTCTGATCTGTTCAGTTGTAAACGTAGCACGTTGTTCATTTGGGCGGTTGTAGTGTACAATGTTTTTCGGATATTTGCTTTTAAGAGGGCTTTGATAATGTTATGAAGCTGCAAAGTGTACTAGTATGGGATTGTTACAGTTTTAAATTTGTTAGTTGTATGTAAAACATTATGGAACATATATTGTTAATTTCTGAGTCATGGGCACACACACACACACACACACACACACACACACACACACACACACACACACACACACACACACACACATATGTATATGTATAGGTGATAAAGTATATAAACAAATTGACGTGTCAGTAAAAGTGTTAGTCAAAAAAAGAAAATTGTAAGGTTGGATGAAAATCAAAAGAAAACAAATCTTGACTAGGACCAGCCACAAGCTCTTACCTGCCCGAAATTAGGTAGAAGCAATACATTGAAGAAGCCCATAAGTACAATATTCAATTTCGAATTGGCGTTTTTGTATAAATTCTATAATGTTTTATTTATAATTTAAAATATATTAATTTCTTTATAAAAATTTTTTTGTTCTCTTAGGACAAGAAGCTTATAAATTGCACACTTAGTCCTGTAAGAACTTTTGTGCTACTTCCGGAGTAACAGCATATTCAGGATGGGTAAGGCTAGGGAATAGGGGCCGCCTCCTATCGAGATTCATGAGGAAGAATTAAGGCACTACATCTCAAAGTCATGTCTCCCCGGAAGAAGGGGAGGCCAGCTCTGAACCAGCCTCTCCAGCCAAAGTAGGCAGGGGGTGGCACACTTGAGGTTAGCAAGAACCCCTGAGGTTAGGGAACAAACCCTACCAACACCAAAAATCATCTCCCACAGTAGACTAGACCTATCGAATTGCCCATGAACCCCAGAATCTCGACATTTGTGGTTAGTGGTGTGCCGCTCCTGGACATCCATAAGGTAGTCCATATTGGAGTGACACATCGGTTTTTGTTGTGCCCAGTGGTGGGTTCAACTGGAAGGTATAAACCAGCCAAAAGTGATCCCTGCTGGGTGTAAGGCAACGATAACTCCCTAGTAATAACTTTTAACAATTACGAATAAAGCAATAACAACAATTAATTGACTTATTTATTCTTTGGTATCTACTGTGTGTGGTAGCCGGCCTTCGTTTGCCCAGTGGGAGTCATAAATTAAATTATTATCTCAAAATTTCTCATCCATATGGGAACAAAAATTATGCTATAACTGACGAAACATTAATATTTTTAGGCAATACAATACAGCATATTAATCGAAAAGTCCCTTAAAATTCGTCATTTTGCACCTAATTTGTCAACATTTCCCGTGAAGAGGGTCCCTGAACCCCCTTTTCATCAGGGGTATTCCATACCCTCAAACCACCAGCCCAGGGCCCGCCCCACACGTGGAGCTTATATGTTTAAATTTCCGGCCCTGAAACCAAGACCAAGGTAGAGTTACAGTAGTTCCGTATGTTAGTTAACTGATGGCGTTGTCATGACGACGTAGCGTCCTCAAGTTCCTCGATGCACATCTGTTGGCTGGACTGACTGGTCCTAGTTCAAAATCATAGTCGGCCAGATTGAAATCGCCTAACACAAGACAGGCTTGAAAGTCATGAGTGGATAATACCTCATTCAAACCTTCATCAAATTTTATGTTTGTATCGGTTGACTGCACTGGAGGAATATATGAACAGTTTAATATAAGTTTCTGGTGACAACCAAGTTCAAGGTGGACAAAGCCAGATTCAAGATTGCCACGTCGCATGAAATAACACTACTGGGAATAGTAATCCTGATGGTAATTCGATTACCCTCACCAGAGGATTTATTAATTTGGATGAGGTTTCTATCTATTCTATGCACTATACAGTTATTAACATTTAGAAATTGTGAGTTCGAAGTAACAAGGGTCAGATTGATTTCACTCAAACAAATTATATCATACACACGTGAAACCTCGGTGTTAACGCCCCAAAAATTCAACAAATAAATCAGTTTAACCTAATAATGAGCTGACAATTCTACGAAAATTTCTTATTGTTACTTTAGTGATTATTTTAATCACCTATATATTGGAAGTCAAGACCTCCACAATATGTAACAATGCCGCCGTACACATCAAGTGCCATCGGGATTAATATAGGAAAATATAGGCGTTAAGGCCACTTCAGAAGAAAGAGACAGGAGTTCTGCTACAGCCTGTATATACATTAAATTGAAGCCGCGGGTGGTGCGACAAAACCGGTAGTGTCGCAGCCATGTGTGCGGAATGCGCTGAAATCAGCAATAGTTGTGTTGGGCGGACGTCTTTACAGTGCGAGTGACAGCCACTGACTGTCTTGGGACCTCGAGAAGGCTTACGTACAATTCTACGCAACAATTAAGGCTTCAAAATTATTTAAATGTTATATCAATAATTACAAGAGATCAAATATAGCCATTACATCATAAACAGACACATCTGAAATCAATATCGTTTATTGGGAATGGAGTCTCGCTCCAAAGTCCATGCATGCATCAGAACAATAATGATTGAAATATTATAGAGTTACAACCTAAAACTTTGAACGAGTGTCTGTCTATCTTCACAGAAGATTTACATACAATATTTTTTATTACAGCAGTTCCATGAAGCAGTCTACTGTGTTTTAACTCATAAAATTATCTATTTCTATGTACCTGTATATCATAAAATGGTTTAATAGTGAGAGTGAATCAAATTCAAATCTGTTGGGGAATTAGATCCCCAGCCATTTTTGGTGTTGATATTATTATTTATTTATTTGTTGATATAAGTTCACATCCTACAAAACAGATAAAAATTCACTTACATTGTAGCAAATCAAAATGGAATTATACAATACAAGCATTACAAACAAAAATGAATAAATTAAATGTACAACAATATGGCTATGACTCATGCAATTCAATTAATTAAATTGAAAATGTTCAATAATATTCAAATAATCCATGCGTCATGCAGTTCATGTTAATTAATAATAAACTATACTTATTCATACAAAGTTTACACACTAAATCAGACAGAATGCAACTTGCTATATCTTAAATACTAAACATATAGTGCATAATTAGAATTACTATAAATTAAAGGAGACCAATAACAAACAGTAAGCTATTTTACGAAATCAGATTGACAGACATTTATTATTAACTTATTTATTAGCAAAGATGAAAGGAAAAGCAGTCACCAACTTACTCATAAAACTCAGAAAAGTGTCTAACGGCTGCGGCGAACAAGTTAAAAGACGACGGCAGCATATCAACACGATCAGACAGTGCATTGTGTAGTCGCATCATCTCATTGATGGGAGAATGTGTGCCCAAAGCTGTATGGGCAAAGTAAGGACAGGACAGCGCCCGGGCTCTGGAAGAGGGGCGGGGAGCTTAAAATTAAAGCGGGCAAGTAACTTGCTACTGCTAACCACTCCACTTGTCAATGTTTTAGGAAAACTAGATGTTCTACTCAGCGACGCTTAAGCAAGCTCTCACATTTAAAAAGTTAATAATTCAGTATATGGTACTAAATAAGTATGGTACTAAAAGTATAAAACACAAGTCTCGGTATTACAAATAAAACGTATAATAACTTAAAAGTTGAAATATTTGTAAAACTACTAGATCTACACAAAACCTCATACATTTTGTAAGAGGTTTTGCAAATCTCAATTATATGAGTATAAAATGACAAATTACTATAAGATAATATACCCACATCTTTGACATCAGATCTAACTGATAAAACAACATTATATATTAATATGTTGCGTGTTTCTAGTGTAACTCACTACTATACACTTGTGCGCTCCAAACAAATAAAAGATATGTCTTCTTGAAGCAGTTCGCTGTCATTTACACTTTAATTTCCCTAAATATCTTTATGTTATCTGCATACAAAACTTTATTATTTTTTAAACAGTTAACAATATTTTTATTAACACATTAACAGGAACGGATCATTAGTGCCCTGATGAATACCAGATTGAACAATAACTCATTACAAAGGAATCCATTGTACGAAATTGACTGTTTTCTCATATAAAGATAGGATGAAAAGTTGTAAACCGTCATTTGAGAATCCGAACAATTTTCAGTTAAAAAAAAGTAGTTTTTTGTTATCGAATATTTTTGTAAACTCCGTGTAGACTACATGCACCTGTTGTCTTTTAGCCAAAACAGAATAATAATCCATGAAAAATGAAAGGATTGTATTTATGGACTTACTAGAAAAAAAACAATGCTGAAACGTGGTGGTTAAATTCCTTATGTGTTGAAAAGTTTACTGTATAAAATTGACTCGAATAACTCAGTAGACGTTGATAAAATAGCAACGGGTCTATAGTTTTTTTTTACATAATTTTTCTGGCCTTTTTGATTATTACTACTCATTGTTGATTTTCTTCATTGTGGAAGGAATCAATGTTATTACATTATTATTACCATCACCTCCATCCCCTTAGAGACTGAAATCTGTCGCTGTTTGCTGCTGGTTCTTCAAATCTGGAATATAGTTACAGCTACCTCTCGAAGATATTTAAAATTAAGATACATAATAAATGTATAAATTGATAAACATTAATGAATGCATTGCACTCCAGATAAGCAGAATGGTGAAATTGACATTCGCATTCAAGAAATAGTTTGTTAAAGCGAGTAACACTCGTACAGAATAATGCTACGACTCTAATGCAGAAGTCATATCCATATCTTACTTATTGTCGTCTCGTAGAGGTCGATGTACTTATCTAAGAGACCAAAGAAAGGCTCTTTATATTGCCACAAATCAGAATGGATATTTTAGTCTAGAGCAGGCTCAACAAACTTTGAATCCCAAACCACACACGATACATGGATCGTACACACCCGAGACGGTACTCTAGGGAAGTTATAGCATGACCGGTGGGATGCGCGTGAGGAGTGGAGGAGTTGAGCGCGTGGGGGCACAATCTAAAGTAGGGGAGTGAATACGGTGCTACTAACCCTACTGAGAGTTTTCGGCTCCCGGCTCATAGTAGTGGCGGGAGCCGAATATTGTAGTGTTTGCCAACATTTCTAGACCCTTATGTTCTTACCACGGTGGTCTTTTATGATGAGCAATTTAATATAGGAGACCTTGAGAATATTTGAACACTTCTAGATTCTTTTGAAGTTACGGCGACGGACTTTTATGATGGGGAATTCAATACAGGAAATCTTGGAAATATTGGGACCGGATGTACGTGATCTTAACAATGACTATGTTCTGCCGAAATTGTGTTCATAGCTCACCCTTCTTAATGAGTTCGCAGTAGAGATACCTGGTGGTAAGAAAGGGTTCTCATAAATTGGGAAAGGGTAGGAATGTATATTATTCTTGATCTCCAACGACGACAACAGTTCAGAATTGTAATTGTTACGCTTTGTTAGCCATTAAAATTCAATTTATCATATACTAACCGTGTAAGCTTCAGGATTTACGATACTAGATACAATTATACACTACAAAATTTTCAACTGACATAGCCTAGCTGCTAAATTAAAAATTAATATAAAACTGGTTAAACTAATTTGTCAATATACACAGTAGAATAAGAAAAAAACTCAGTTTTATCTACCAACTTGTATCAAGTTAATTTAATGATGTATACTTAAAATAACAATAACGCCAACGATCCACACGCAATAGTTAACATAACAAAACCCCGTTGTCAATGAAAATTATTTATTGTTCTTCGAACTACACCCAAATCAAAATTGTCCAGATTACTTTTAGTATGTTTGCGTTTTCTTGGACTTATTTTTTTTCCTCCTTCAAAATTCGTCTCAGCGTACTTTTAGAAATTACAGTTGCCTCTACGACACGCTGTTGAACTTTCTTCAAATTTAGAAGTGTGTTGGTTTCTGCTTCCCGTTTCATAAAATGGGAAGCACTTCTATTGCTTGGCCGTGTATAACCTTTCTACCTCCAATTTTACTTTTTACATTATGATCCATCTCAAACTCTTTACTTAAAACGTAATGAGCACAACGCAATTAATTCACAAATTGTATTACAACTCGTGAATTGGCACAAGCGAATGTTTTTTGGGCGGCACGTATAGAAGACTGGAGACCGAAGTTCACAAGGCTAAATACGGCAAGAGACTGAGCCGCTCCACCCCCCACCACTTTAGTTCCGTCTTTGCCTACGGCGCATCTCGAAGTCACCGGTCATGCTATAAATTCTCTACTATACGTATGCCGATTCCAATGCTCAGAGAGGTTAGAATTTCGGTTTTGAGATTTAAATATAATTAATAAATTGGCATAGGGTTCATCCCTCTTAACAAAAAATTCTAACCTGTAAAAGGCTGACTGAACGGAACAAACATAATGCGTATCAGGGTTGAAGACGTCGGGCATTCTGATATTAATTGCAGCTACCAACCAGAAAAGTATTTAGACTCTGGGCACCCACACGATCGCTGGTTAGGCACATGCCGAGAACCATACCAGTGTTCTTAGAAATGCATCTCAGTTGAAAAGGATGACCACCAAATTAGGTTTGTATTATTTTGAATATATAAATAAAAAAAGCTAAATGTCAACAGAGAGTTGTCACAGGAGGTACCTAAGGGTTCTTTTTTGAGGTAATAATGAAACTAGGCTTTTGAAAGCGTAAAGCATTTTGTGATTAAATTTTGAGTTTAGCTCCAGTTCACCTTCTTTTTATGGCAGTGTAATTCTGTGGTCGTAATTCGATGGTGTTTAAAGTAACAGATAAGACATGACAAATATTATATACACCGTGGTACAATACACTTCCATCCGTTATCTTTGATTTAGTTGTGTCTTAAATTTGGTGTTTGGGGGACCATTACAGTTCCCACTTGAGAGGAGTTGTACTTTACGGAACAACATTCTGTTTAGAACTAAGGAAGAGTCCAAATTGAATAAAACACTGAAAAGCCAAGTTAGTTACGGTTTATTACCAATTATTAATAACGATTCAGTTTTACATATTTCTTACACGAATTACTGAATTTTTAATTTTACTGCTAAGCCCATCTTTTGGAATAAAGGATTTGTTTCAATTATTTGCACGTCGCATCGTCTTGATTGGGCCAGACATGTAGGTCCTTACCCTTTTCTCAAATAATATAATATTGCATATTTTGGATATAAGCATATTTCAGTTCATATATTAAAGTATTAATGTTAGTAATTAATTAATAAAATGTTCTGACTTGTATACTTTGTTGTGAATTTTGAAATGATTCCCGATGTTTACATAAATATTCTCATCATGTAAGCATTCAGGAATTGCAATTTTCTCAGGTTTTTATTCAAAATATAACTTAATATATTCACTTATAAAATAATATTTAAAGAGTATAAAATGAATTATTTCTCTGAATACTTCTTAAATTTAAAATGTTACACCCAAAGGAAGATAATACAACGTAGCTAGAACGTTTTTTGAATGAATGAACGAAGGAAAACTTTATTTCACTCACAAAAAAAATTACATAAAGCATACATTTTATAGAGTGAAATATGTTCCCAGAAAAAGCATCTGCCTGTGTGCTGGGAACGAGATCTCACAGTCTACATTGAAATATAACTATATGAGTATAAAAATTAAATAATAATATAATTAATACAAAGAAAAAAAAATTAAAACCCGTGTATTAATTTTATGGATGGATTATAATATATGTTAACTATAGGTTACATTTGTGAAGTAATAATAAAACAAAACAAAGAGGTAAAAATATTTAAGATAACTTATTTAATGAGCAAATTATTATTGCAAATTGGTTTTGGATTATTATTATTATTATAATAATCTAATAAGTAAAAATAGCCAACTGTAAAATTTTTTCCTTTAACTCAATATTAATCCCACTGAACATTTGTGGTCCTCCTTCTAAAACCTTGTATAACAATCAGGCAATTCAGCGAACACACACACACACACACACACACACACACACACACACACACACACACACACACACACACACACACACACACACACACACACACGCACGCACGCACGCACGCACGCACGCACGCACGCACGCACGCACGCACGAACGCACGCACGCACGCACACACAACTCTGCTACGCCGGTCCCAAGCCCGGGACCCTATCACTCAAGAGGCATGGGAGGAGGAGGGGGAGGAGTATCAACCTCGTTAAAGAACCAAGGAGCATCTGGCCCGGATGCCAGCACCTTGTTAAAGGGCTCCTGCCTAGGATACATGTTAGGGGAAGGAACCCCGAATAATAAACCAATTATGAGTAGTGCGTCTAAAACAACACTACCCCAAGTGGGTACCGGACATCCCGGGAATCCCACCGATGGTTCCGATCGGGTGCAAGCCCCGGTGGCCGTCGCCGGCTCCATGGATTTTGGGGGGGGCCAAGATCACGAAAACACGCGCGCACACACACACACACACACACACACACACACGCACACACGCACGCACGCACGCACGCACGCACGCACGCACGCACGCACGTGCGTACGTAGTGACAACAACGTAGTGGTGCACTTGGCCACGAAGGATATTGCAAGTACTCCTTTGAAGGGGATGTTGACAAAGATAGGACGTATGGAGGAGGCCATAGTAGCGTCTAATCCAAGTATTGGATGACAGGAACAAGGTACGAAATGCATTTGCCAGCATCAAAAGCGAGTTAAAGGAAATGCATACGAATAAAGAGTCTTCGCCACCAAAGCAGAGGGCTCAACAGCTAAATTGCGTCCGAAAAGACCTGTTCCAGACGCCAGGAAGGACATGCTGGCAGAGCCCCCTCTAAAGCATGCCAGTAAAAAGGAAAGAGTGCACACCCCCCAAAAGAGCTACCAAGAAGGTGACTCTAAGGGAAATAGCCACACAACCCGAAGCTCAGACCTTGCAGAGTGCAACACAAAGCACTAGTAACGCGCAACACCAAGAGAAGGAGCCCATTCAACGGAGCAATGGAGCCAGACTACGGGGAAAAAGAAAAAGAGGAAGAGGCAAACAAATGAAGAAAGAAGAAAGAAGGCCTACGAACAGCGCAAGAAAAGGGCGTTACCAAAAGCACTCCTCGTTAGTGCCCAGGGAAGCACAACTTACGCTGAGATTCTAAGAAAAGTCAAAGCTGGCCTACACGATGCCGGGATGGAGGACAACATAGACAAGATCAGGAGGACAACCAAAAATGACAAATTGTTGATAGTTCTTGACAGAAAGAATGGGGACAAATTGGAATCGCTCCAAAGGAAAGTGACGGACTTACTGGGCAATGAATCAGTAGTAATTGGCAAGTCGCATGAGGTGGAGCTCACGATAAGAGATCTTGAGGAAACAACTACGGTGCAGGAAGAAAAAGCGGCCCTGCAGAAACCAGCAGGCAGTGAGTCCACAATAACGGACAATTGCATAAGATCGTTACGAACTGCATACAAGGGGACCCAAGTAGCCTCGGTCAAACTACCAGACGAAGTCGCTCAAAAGGTCATGGGCGAACGGGGCAGAATACATGTCGGTCTGGTGAATTGTCCAATTAAGGAAGTCTTCAGACCGACAAAATGTTTCAAGTGTTGGAACCCAGGGCACATTGCCAGTATTTGCCGTAGTCAAATTGACAGGTCAAACAACTGCCTAAAGTGCGGCCAGGCAGGTCACAAAATAGCCAACTGCACGAAAAATCCGCGCTGTATACTGTGCGCCGAAAGAGACAAAGACCACCAGCACATAGTGGGTAGTTACAAATGTGTTGTCTTCCACGAGAAGAAGAGCAACACTGCCAGAAGAGAATGAAAGTATTACAGCACAATTTAAATCATTGTGAGCTGGCGCATGATCTGCTCACCCAAACGGTCATAGAGATGAAGATAGATCTGGCCATTGTCGCTGATCCCTACACCAGACTCGAGACGCATGGGTGACAGACGCCACAGGTAAGGCTGCCATCTGGTCATGCAGAAATCGTACCTTTCAGGACCAAGTCGACAGCACGCAAAGGTGGTTTATCAGGGCCAAGCTTGGAAATGTACACTTTTACAGCGTATATGCCCATCCCAGATTAGATATCAACGGGTTCACGGATTTACTTGATAGACTAGTCGAGGAAGTTAAAGAGCACTCTCCCTGCGTGATAGCCAGGGACTTAAATGCCTGGGCAGTGGACTGGGGCAGTAAGAAAACCAATACCAGAGGAACTGAGCTGCTACGGACGGTGTCCTGCTTGGACATGGTTTTCCTCAACAGAGAGACCACGCCGACTTTCAAGACGGACAATGGAAGCTCCATCATTTATCTGACCATAGCCAGCTCTAACATCGTCAGAAGAGGGAACGACTGGACAGTCCACGACCTTTTGAACGAGAGCGACCATCAGCTCATCAGCTGGACGGTAACAAGAGAACCAGAAAAAACAGATCTCTGCACAAAACGACGAACCTCCGAGGATGGAATGCCAATAAATTTGACGCAGAACTATTCCAAGCAGCATTAAATAGTGAACCCATTGTCGCTAACAGCGCACATGAGGAAACAGATGAAGTAATGCGCAGAGTTGCCCTTGCCTGCGACGCCACGATGACGCGGAAACGGCCAAAAAACGAACACCCGCCGATGTACTGGTGGAATAGCGAGACTGCCAAAAGTCGCCAAGAAACCATTTAGGCAAGAAGAAAAGCCGAGCGAGCTAGGAAAAAGCCGAACTATAGAGACCTGAAGGAGTCTCATAGAGCAGCGCGACTAAAGCTAACGAAAGCGATCAAAAGCAGCAAGGCACATTACTGGAATGAACTGCTTGAAGAGGTGGACTGCGACCCATGGGGCAGACCATATAAGGTGGTGTTGAAAAAGGTGAAAACTCAGCCACAGTCCTCACCCACTTGCCCGGACTTGCTGGATAGGATTGTCACAAATCTTTTCCCACAACACCCGGAGCTTGAGATCGGTGAGCAGCCGATACCGCTGATATCATTAGAGGAGCTAAACATCGCGAGTGCAAGACTGGGAAACAAGAAGGCTCCCGGACCTGACGGCATCCCAAATGTTGCCCTAAAAGTGCGATAAAGCTGGCACGGAACCTGTTTCTCCACATGTAAAACAGATGCTTGGAAGAAGGCTACTTCCCAGACAAATGGAAGCTGCAGAGGCTGGTTCTTCTCTTAAAAGGGAAAATACCACCCTATGAACCATCGGCATACCGTCCTCTCTGCATGCTTGACTCGGCAGGCAAGATCCTCGAACGGATCATGTATGCGAGAATAGAGGTGTTGGCTGAGGGGCACCTATCGGACAGACAGTTTGGAATGTCAACTGTTGATACTATTAACCTGGTAGTCAACACAGCGAAGGAAGCCATTTCAGGAGATAGATGGAAAAACGGCAAGAAAAAATACTGCGCAGTAGTGACGCTGGACATGGAGAACGCGTTCAACTCTGCGAGGTGGGACCGAATCATGGAAACACTCGACCAGTTCGGCATCCCAAAGTACCTGCAAAAGTTAGTGGCAAACTACTTTACAAACAGAATTCTGCAGTATGAGACAGATGAGGGAATCAAGAGATACAGGGTCACTGGAGGTGTCCCACAAGGATCGGTATTGGGACCGCTTCTGTGGATCATTATGTACAACGGCCTACTTAGATTGAGGATACCATGGATGGTAACGTCCGTCGCTTTTGCAGATGATGTCGCCCTCGTAATTGTGGGAAAATATCTGAAGGACATCAAAAACCTATTCAACGTGGTATTTGGTAAGTACGCGCCGTCTGGATGAATGAACAAGGACTCAAGGTGGCCAAGCACAAGACAGAGATAGTGCTCATAACAAGCAGGAAAGAGCTCGAAACGATCACGCTGAAAGTTGGTGAGCACGAGATCGAGTCAAAACCATCCATCCGTTACCTGGGGGTGATGATCGATGCACGCCTCAACTTCAAATACCAAGTTGAGCATGCAAGCACTATAGCAGCAGCTGTCGGAGGGACATTATCCTATTATTTATCTATTATTTTTACTCAGAATTAAAATTAATTGTGTTAGTTATTAGATTAGGACTTTTATTTCTATATGACGCTTGCAATACAATTATTGTTAATTGTTTCCTGCAGTAAAGAATATTATTATTATCATCCCGTCTCATGCCAAACGTAGGTAGGCCAAAACCAAGACGACGAGCCCTGCTAGCGTCAGTAGTTACATCGATACTGACCTATGGCATTGCCATCTGGGCAAGTGCACTAGAACTGCAGGAGTGCCAGAGGATGATATATCCTGTAGGCCGACAAATGGCACTGAGAGTTACGAGTGCGTTCAGAACCGTCTCCAGGGATGCAGCGCACGTAATCTCGGGAATAATGCCAATTGAGATCCTAGCAGAGGAATACAGGAGATTATACCAGTGTAGAATCCAAAAGCAAGAAAATGTAGATGACTGCAGAAAAAGAGAAAGACTGAAGAGTCTGGAGCACTGGCAAGCCCACTGGGACAACTCCGAAAAGGGTAGATGGACACATCAGCTCATACCGTGTCTAGCAGATTTGATAAATCGCCAACATGGAGATCCCAGCTACTATCTGACGCAGGTACTCACGGGACACGGGTGCTTCCGTAAATACTTACACAAGTATAAACACGAGGACTCACCAGAGTGCCCAAAGTGTCGAGGGATAGAGGAGGACGCGAGGCATGTGTTTTTCACATGTCCGAAATTTGACCTGCAGCGACGAAAGTTTGAAAGATTAAGCGATGTGGTGATTACGCCAGAAAACTTAGTGAAAGAAATGCTCGCATCTGCAACCACATGGAAAGCAGCAACGGACTTCTCCAGGGAAGTCATCGAAGAGATGAGGAAGGAAGAAAAGAAAAGGATGGAGAGGCGCCAGGCTATGGAATAGTGAACTCTCCACACAAAAGTAGAGGAAGAGCGAAATCGCTTATGCCTTCCCCCGCGAAGTAATACCTAGCGGCAGTCCCGCGGAGGTACAAAGGCTGGGTGAAGAGAGGTTTACGTTTTAGTCGGTATGGGTCTTGGGAACCACATAAACCAAAAATCCATAGGTCAAGATCGAGCCCGGCACTACGTGCGTAAAGTGCATTTTTTCCCTCTCCATAAAACACACACACACACACACACACACTCTCTCTCTCTCTCTCTCTCTCTCTCTCTCTCTCTCTCTCTCTCTCTCTCTCGCTCAGAATACAAACACGTGGTATAATCAGAATAACTGCGGTATAACTTAACTCTTAGGGATATACAAAAAAAATATAGGGGAACTGTTCAACACCACCTCTTCCCACTTTAAGTAGGCCCTTATTAAATAATTTTTTGTAACTATTTATTTTTAATACAATGTTAACTTTAAGATTTTGTAGTAATTGTTATATGTAAAATTCCCGTGCCCCAATCTTAGTTGCTTTACTCCTCCGAAACAGCTTTACCGATTTTACCAAATTCTATATGCATATTCAGTAGGCCTGAGAATCGGCTACTATGTATTTTTCATACCCCGAAGTGCTCAGGATGGTCCACCAATTAAATTTAGAAGATCACAGTTTTCAAAGCGCCTGCATATTGGAAAATGCAAATACGAGACAGTTACGTTTGTTGTATAGACAAACACTATTTGAAGGCGCTACGTTAAGATTATATTTGTGTTTAAAATAAATTATCTATGGTTGAACTTAAAGCTTGAATTTTAGACCACTTCATAATAAAGTGCATGCACGTGTACCTTGCGTATTCGTTTAATTTTGTTTTTTGTTTTCGGAGGACACCTCAACGTAAAAAAAATTAAATCTTGTATCATTCAATTTTTAAATACGAACAGTAATTACCATCATTATGTTATTTTAATTATTTATTAAACGTTACTTGAATTATTGTGTGTCTATAAAATTAACTTGACTTTTTTGTTCAACCATAAACTATTCAAATGACTGCACTGATATTTGACATGGAGATTCTTAAGGACCCTGGGATGAATATATGCATTTTCTTATTTCTAAAACCCCTCCGGGCTACGCCCCACAGTTCTGAAATATTAAGTAAAAGAGCTTTTATAATGTTATCAACTGGTCTGTGTAAACATTGTTATTATTTAAATTTGTTTATATTTATAGTGAGTGAAAATATTTTTAACGTAGTTTTAGATTTCGGAGATTAGGCAAGTACTTATCTATTTTACAAAATATCCCTAACACATGATGGTCAGAATTTTACACCAACGACTCCCTTTGAAACAGTCGGCAAGAACTATGCTAGATGAAAAGTAGCTGGACTGCGCTTTTGAACTAATTTACAAATTCCAGCACTAAATATTCTAAATTATTAACAATGTTTTTCAGTTTCAAGGAAACAAACGTGTAGTGTCATTGTTAACGTACTTTTAGCTGTGCATTTTTATCAAATATTAAGTATTAGATCTAAAAGATAATGTTACTATCTAACAAAGTAAATTAGAAAAGCCATAAATATAAACTTTTAACGTATTTTCTTGATCGTGGCAACAAGGCAATCTCAACATTGGCGTCTAAAATAAAATTCACTCAAACCAGTGGTGCTCATACAACGTCTACTAAATTGTGTGCAAAGGAGCGGGTACCTGCTAGAAGTGCAGATATAAGAGACAATGTAGTTTGACACTTACTTTACATTTGAACACCGTTATTAAACCTAAATTATTTTTAGGACGAGGGTCTTGCTGTTTGGTGCACCAGGCGAACGCTAGCTATTTTCTCTGACCATGGTCTCGGCTCCCGGTAGAAGTTCTCTGTTGTGTGGGGACAGATGCTCGACGAGAAACACCGAGGCTAGCTTCAGAGATGAATGAAGATCAGTTGTCTGATGTTTCTTCTTCTTTGCTGGATTCCACCATAAAGCTCTCAGTTACTGCCTAGTAAACTGCACAACAACACTAGCATGGAAGTTACGGTTCTTAGGCGCTTGAAGACTATGAACTGTAGGTATAGGTTGTTGAAGGGTACTTCAAGTGCTTCAGCCACTGTATGTAGCATAGCATAAACATCTTCATCTCTTGATACCGGAATACCTATTATCTCAAAGGTACTCATTATTATGTCCTCCTCCATGTCTAGGATCTAGCTCTCTGTAGACCACAGTCCCTGGTTCAGTTGCTTGTTGCTCTCTCTCAGCTCAAAGCAATCCTCCCGCAGTCTGATGTTGTCCGGTTCAACGTCAGATAATTTTGTCTTTATATTCCCCATTGATTCCTGGATGGATACCATTGTATCTTCCAGAGTGGCGAACCTTGTCTTGAACTCCTCCGTAGTGGAAAAAGGCACGAACTGTGGGCGGAAGTTTATTATATATGTCAATTGTACATTAACTCAGAATCATATTGTGACTCAGAATTTATTCATTAAAATTCTCTATTCGGTTTGTTTTTTAAGTTTTATAATTATTTCATTTTCAAGTCTTAACAACGAAAGTAACCTAATATAAGCCGGTAGCTAACTGACTAGTTGGCGCGTGAATTGGATACGAGAAGCCTGGATTACGTACTTTCTTTTTAAGAAATGAGGTTCTCCATGTATTTTGCTAGATCCAGCCCAAATCTTATGATGATTATCGGACCAACAACAATCACTTTTTGACTTATCATTCTCGCATAGTGTTTGTGTGCTTTTATTCTAAAATTAAATGGTATTTTATCCACAATATGTATTCCCTTTGCCCCTACTTTTATACTGTAAACACAGGTTTGGAATCCTGCGTACTACTTTTATACACTACCGACATTCGCCAACTTAGAACATTTATTTATGATAATGATACTGGCCCAATTACTCAACAAAAGGAGTTTGAAAAAACATAGTCGACTATAATAAGTGAATTTGCTAAGATCTGATTACTTATTTTAATTGAATCTAAAAACACAGTGTTCTTTGGCCAGTTGTTATGGACCACAATTAATTATGCTCGCAAGCCTTGTGTAGTTTGTACTCTTAATGTTTATCAATGTCTGATTTTTATTGAATTATAAATGTTGAATTGTTATTTATATTTTATTGGTGTAGAACTTTACAATCATAGTATTTGACTTATAATTTAACTAAATACATACATATGTATTGCATTGTAGAAATCAATTCTAAATTCTAAAGGCAGGGTTTTAAAGTAAAAAAAAAAATGTTTTTTTAACTTAGCAATAAAGGGAATTTAGACTGTTGTGAAGCAATTGAAAAATAAAATATCATAAATTAAAAAAAAATACGAATTATTTTAAATTTAGTGTTGCAACTGTCAGAGGTAATTTCTTAATATATCCTTGGTAAGTATTACAATTATTACAGTAATACATATTACAACAAATGAGATGTACGACTAGGTCAACATAGGATGTTTGCGTTATTAATCTTGTTACCTTGAAATATTAATCGTATTATCTTTGCCCGCCTTCTCAGTTACGCCAGTTTCACTACTGAACATAGGGTATTTAAGGTAGCAGTTGTTAAATTGTTATTAGCCAACTTTTAACGAAAGTTTTGCTAATCAGTCAACACGTCATTGGCAGCTTTATTGGCACTATTCCTGAAGGAGTCGGCGCAGGTTGTTCCTAATCGTTTCAACATTTCGGATTTATCTGGACTAAGTTTTTATAGGAATGTCCCTCTCTTTGTATGTAGAAGTATTACACAGTTTAAATTGTATTAATCCGAGGCTTGTATTTATGTACATGCTATTCTGTCTCACACACTGAGCGGCAAGACTTGGAAGACAGAAACATTTTATTTTGAATATTATAACAAAATATTTACAAAGTATTAAAATAATTATAATACGTTATGAGATGAAACCTAAGAAATAAATAATTTTAGATATATGCTATGTTATATTGTTCATGAATCGTGCCAATGTACGATTGTAATAATAAAGGTGACGCACCGTAACATACATATGTTTGTGTATATCAACAGATATAGTTATACACGCTCTGTATAATAAGTAACCGGACTGACTTCAGGAAATTTTTTATTGGCAAAATATGTAAAATTTTTCTTTAGAAATCTTCAAAGTAGTCCCCATTGGGGTCGATAACACGCTGATGCCGTATTTTCCAATCCCTGAACGCTCCCTGGAAGTCGGCAACCTCGATGTTGTCTAGAGCCCTCGTCGTAGCACGTTGAACGTTTTCCAGAGTCCCGAACCGCGTCCCCTTAAGGTGTCTCTTGATCTTGGAGAACAGAAAGAAGTCCGGTGGTGCCATATCCGGGCTGTAAAGAGGCTGTGGCAACGTTGCCCTCGACTGTTTTGCCAACTGTTCGGTGACGAGCAGACAGATGTGCGACGGTGCATTGTCGTGATGGGGAATCCACGAATCGGCAATCTCCGGACGGACTCGGTGAACCCGGGCGGTTAGTCGACGGAGCACCTCTCTGTAGTACTGGCCGTTTACAGTTTGACCGGGTGGCACAAACTCTTTGTGAACAATGCCTTTCACGTCAAAGAAAGCAATGAGCATCGACTTCACCTTCGATTTGCTCATGCGCGCTCTTTTCGGTCGTGGTGACGCCGGTGTGTGCCACTCCGAACTCTGCCACTTAGTCTCAGGATCGTATTCAAAAACCCACTTCTCGTCTCCTGTAATAACGTGGTTGAAAAACTCTGGTTCGGTTTGCAGTCGATCAAGGATTTCCGAAGCGACAGCAACACGACGCTTCTTTTGCTCATCAGTCAGGTGTTTGGGTACCAGCTTCGCGCAGATCTTCCTCATGCCCAGATCGTTCTTAATAATGTTTTGAAAGGCCATCTTATCAATTCCGACCTCATCTGCGATAGCCCGAATGCTCAGACGACGATCACTGTTCAACACATCACGCACTTTTTGCACATTTGTGTCCGTGTGACTCGTTGATGGATGACCGACGCGCTGTTTGTCATGGACGTCATCGCGGCCCTCCCGGAAATTTTTGTGCCACTGAAACACCTGAGTTCTGGACAGAGCATCCTCACCGTAAGCCTCTTGAATCATTTGAAGAGTTTCCGTGGCCGTTTTCTTGAGTTTGACACAAAATTTAATGCTAAAACGTTGCTCGATCGTACTCTCCATTTTCACTCCGACGGGGTAACTGAACATGCACTCCGCTCTCGCTCGATACTAACTCTCCAAGCGCTTGGAGGCAACTGCTGCAGCCCGGTTCCCTTTCACTAGACCCCCCACCACCACTACAGCACCAGATACTGGTTAGCAGACGCTTTGACGGAGCGGGGCAGGCTCAGTCCGGTTACTTATTATACAGACCCCTAGAGGGAATCCACCTCCGCGTCGTCTTTAGCTCTACTACTCTCGGATAAAAAAGTATAGATACCCGATTTCTAATATTAACCACGAAATAACTAGTAGAACTAAAATAGCGGGAGTTACATTAAAATTTAACTTGTTTATTTTCGCGGCTACATGTATAATTATATTATTTATTTCGATAACAACGAAAAAGCACAGGCTTTTGGCGTGTTAAAACCAAACTGCTACGTCGAAAATCGTTAGGACACTTGTGATCAAATTAAAGTCAATTTTTAGAAAAGATAGGTACACGTGTAATGTTTTTGAGAAAGTTTTTGAATTGTACTAGTCAAACTTGCTATCAGATTACCATCTTAAATTTTATTCACGACCAGAAAGTGCACAAATTTCGGCATTGGTCACGTTATGGAGCACTTAAAAAGTCATTATCTGGGGCGTGTAATTTTCTAAACCACTATTAAAAATTATAATATTTAACACCGGTTTTATTGAACAGAATTTGTTAATAAACCGTGGCTGGAAACGCCTATGCCACCAGACTGGTTGTGTTTGCAGCAATCATGGGCCCGCGGCCTGGACTAAAAGAAGAAAATGTAACTGTTGTTTATATTTGACCATTCAAGCACTCATAGGCGCTTTTGACCTCCTATGGTAGGTTCAAATATTAATTGCTTGCTAAGAAGAAATGTTCAAATATTTACATTTGATATGCAGTGCAATTTTTAATAAAGTAATTAAAAATTTTCCCCATAGGCAAACTAGAAGAAAACCACTGCTTAAGTAAGCTAAATGTAATTTTTTAATTCAGAGACAAACTTTTTAAAGTAAACTAGTTATAAAAAACTTAAAATTAAAATTTTAAATTTATATTTCCATGTAAATGCAAGCTAAATTAAAACAAAACGTAATGGAACGATGAATAAAACTATTATAGTTAAAAGAAACCATGAATTAAAATATATTACATTTGTGTTCAATCATAGATAGGTCCCTTATTTGTGTGGTGTAAATGATTGTATGTGTTATTTTATTAAGGGGCTGGCTGGTGGATGATGGAATGGGTAAGGGTAGTAATAGGGGGGGGGGATGAACGACTGATGGTACATGGCTGCACTGTTACTAAATATGGGTATGAGTAAATCCCATCTAGAGGATTAATACGAAAAAGATAATTCTACTAAAATACCTGTAAGTTTATAATTTTGCTGTAAATTTGTTTTTTGGGTTACAAAATGCATGTTTGAAAACGTGTTGAATGTCTGTCGTATTGTGTTGTGCGGTTAGCATGCGTTATATGTGATTTGCCTGTGTTGTGCAGTCCATGATTGTTCTCCATACAGAGTACAACTTGTTCTGCATTCAAATTTCTTGACTCGTGGCAAGTTCATTTCATTCTTGAGTAACCCGAAGAATAGTATGGATTCCAAACCAAACGTAGAGTTCTATCCTTGAAACGTAATGATTGTAAGTATCGGAAATTATGTTATTTTCCGCTTTAGATATCTTATTTCTAAGTTTAATTCTCTCTCTAAGTAGATAATTATATTACTACTTCTTAGTATTTCCTGTGTACACACCTCGTATTATCTGCAAGACAACTATGGTGCAGTTTCTTAGATTATGTCAGAGTCTATAGTAATTACAAAGCCCCAACTGAATATCTTTAAAATATTTGATTTAGTGGTAGTGGTAATTAAATTAACAAAATCATTTGAAATTTATATGTGGAGAGCACAACTACAAAATGCTATTTTATAATTTATACAAGTCATCGCAAATATTTTTTGTAATTTCACAGTTTGTATTTTACAGTTTTCGATTCTTTTTAAAAACAATTATGAGATAAATAGCAATAAATAATTTTTTTTACTTAAAACAATGCAAGTGCAAACACATTTAATTTTTTAATCATACCGTTTTAGGCCTTATACCTACTTTTCATTATACCCCATGAACCCTTACACATTTTCTATTTGTTTCTACACAAATATGTGCCAAATAAATCATTTGTAATTTCTCTGTGGGATATACAACACTATAAAACATCGTTTAATTAGAATTTGTAAAAGTCATCGTTAAATTGTCATCTTTTTGTAATTTCACAGTTTGTATTTTCTAGTTTTTGACTCTTGTTTTAAAACAAGTATGAAACAGAAAAAGACTTTAATTTGTTTACTTTAAACACTGCAAGTGCAAACACACGTAAGTTTTATAGTCTCACCGTTATAGGTGTCGTGCTTACTTTTCATTAAACCCCATGAATCCATAACACGCATTTCCTTTTGTTTCTATACCACAATTTACTAAACCTTTATACGTTCGTTAGAAATTCTTACAAGTAAACAGTTTAAAAAGGCAAAAAAAGAACGGCAAATATATAGTACTTAGTTACTGTCATAACACGCATAAAAGTATCACAGTGCACAAAATAAAGTACTAAAACTCGTTCTACAGTAATTTATAAAGATCCATTCATAGTTTAATTTGTTTATGTTTATGTCTGATAATAGAGCCATATTCATTGTCGTAAAATTTGTCGCGCTAAGGCCGTGTTTTATTGTGTATTTACTCAAATTGAAATCTATATGAGAAATCTATATGAAATCTATATTTAATCAAATAAATATATCTTTATATTTGATTAAGAGTAGATTATAGTAGTTTATGTAGATTTAAAATATACAATGCTAAATGTTGATATTGATTTATAAATACATCCATTTCCTTATGTAATAGCATTATGTTTTTGAAAGTTTCAAAACGTTTATACAAAATTAAATTAAATAAAAAAAGATGATTGGTTGAATACTTTTTGTTGAGATTTTAACAATTTGCTAGAGTGTTCGATCCATAGTCAAAATAGAAATATGTAAACATTTCAATTTATCTTCATTCACATGGGGAAGATAATAAAACTCAATCACTAATATCTGAACATTATGGTAAAGGTACAAGATTACAATGACCACACGTTTTAATGTACGTAAAGAAACAAATTATTACAGCTTATCATTGTCTTAACAATGATTTGCAATCCAATAAATAGGACAAAATATAGTGCCTGTGTAGGTGACTGCACGTTGGCAAGAGGAAAATAAAAATATGAGACAAAAATAGGAATAGGTAGTATATTTAATGGTCACTTTCATTTTTTATATCATAATACAAATGACAAAGTGAAATTATCACAAGTGTTTTGCTTACATACACAAACGCAGGCAGAATTCTTATACTTATTTTTAATTTTATGAGTATCTAAATATACGTGATATTGCCTTCAAAGTGTATTCAGTCAACAAGCCCAGTGTGTCAAGATAGGCACATTTTCAGTCAAAATATAATTCAAGCAGAAATATAAATAAGGAGCATTAAAATATTTTGCGATAATTGTAACTGCAAGGTGTTACCATAAAAAATTTAAAATTTAATTATTACTATAATTTCATCAACTATTACATTAATAAATATCAAACGTTACAGTGACGTAGAATTTTGTACTTAAATAATTAGTTAGGCGATGTTCGTTGCCAAGTAAAACAGTTCATGACACAAATTTACCAATACCACTCAGTCGGCCTATTCCTCCTTTGCGTTTGCCAGTTATCTTCCGGGGCAGTTAACACTACAGCTTCGTACTCTTCCTGGTCCAGTGGCGATTCCTTTTTTTCACTTTTTGATAAATATCTGGCTGTTATTGGATTTTCTGCTTGTTTTTCTGGAGCATACACACTCTGAACCCTAGTAATATACTGCTGAGAAGCTGCCGGTAACAGATAGGAAACTCTGCCTCGATTGACATATTCAGGAGTACGCCCCAAATTGGATTGATAGTCTCGTGATTTCAGTCTGGTTTGTTGATAATCGACTAAACTTCTAGTTGGGTGTAAAGTAGAAGGCTGTAAAGCATCGTTCAATGTCACATCGTACTCTTCTTCAGCAATATCCAGTTTGAAACCTGGAGAAGCACTATTATATTCATCTTTGTAACTTGACTTAACTGTTGCTATATCTATATCTGGTGCAGATGGTCCTGGTGCAGTTATTTCAATTTTTGGCGATTGTTTTGGAAATTGACTTTCCTGATTTAAGTTGAGTGTTTTTGGATATTGCCCAAGCCCTCGTGCTGAATTTTCATCTATTCGTATTTTTTCCCTTTTCGGAGGGAAATACCCTAAGCTTGATCTTAAATTAATTCCTAAGTTAGGTTCAACCTTACTGTATGTGTCAGTTATTCCCGTATTGCCTATGTTTGTATTGTATTCATCCACCGTTACGGCACTATCGGAATCTTGAATTCTCTGTTTGATTGGTCTTCTAAAAGGACCATTTAGAGAAAGAGCATTTTTCGTTGTGTCTTCGACAATAACTGGATAATTGCTCAAGGGTCTTGCTACAAGATAAGGTCTTTTGTAGGTATTACTTGGATTTGAAATAGATACGCCCTGAAGGGGTTGAGAGTTATCGTATGCAGAAGTAGAAACTTCCAGTTCTGGATTAGGGGTTGTAATGGCACTTACTTTTACTCTTCTGTAGGAACCTCCATAATGCGTATTACCTGGAAGTGCTTTTTCTGTAAAAGATAACTTAACGCCTTTTTTAAGATTTTCTCCAGCATTTTTAATGTCTTCTTGTTGACCAACTGCTGAAGACAACTCTTCAGGTGTATTTTCTTCCACAGGTTTATTAGGTCTTCTAAAACCATTTCCCACCGTAGCTACTTTCGTATAGTCAGTATTTTCAATTTGGGGAATATCAATTTTAACTCTCCTATAGTTTTGCCCTGACACGATTGCTTTCCTTGATGTTTTTTCATCATCACCGTTAATAGCTGGTTGTCTGTAATTAAGTCCTACAGAAGTTGGTTTAGGAGAAACCGAACTTACATCTAATAGAATTTGTTCTGTTGTTACTTTCAGAGGTCTTCGAGCTGCACTATTTAATGGTCTTGTAGGACCAGATGATTTTTCTGCTGATGGCTGATTGGGACCATCTGAATCAAATGTTTCAGGTTCAAAATCCTGATTGTTATAAGACATTCCAGTTGATTCATAAGGTCGATCGGTCGTTGAAGATATATATTTGTAATTATTTAATAATGGTGTTGGAGGTACTATTCTGCCTTTAGATCTGAAGTTTGAAAACTTGACACTACTCGTTGAACTTTCATCAGTGTAATCCCCGAGCGAACTTATTGTAGTAGTCACAGGTTGAGTAGGAAATACTTTTTGTTCATCTACACTTGGGTTTACACGGGACGGCTTGGTTCTCTGTTGTATATCTGAATTTGTAGATGCTGTTCTATAATTTGATGAGGTTATAGATGACCTTCCAGGCCCTGCGGGATCATTGCTTTGCTGTTTCAGCTGTTGGTCGTTCTGCACTTCTCTGAATCTGCTTGAAAACAATCTATCCCTATCGTTAGTTTGTTTCTGTAAGTCCCTCTCATTATCTTGTTTTTGACTCTCTCTATCATTGCCTTTCCTTTTTTCTTGTTTTAATTCGTCCTCTGTATCATACAAATAATCTTCACAATCATTTTTGCATTGCTCTTCAGCAGCTCCTTTATTATAATTGTTATTTTCAGATTTCTGTCGGTTTGTTGGTTTTGAATTGTCACTTTTTGAGGAGTCGGCATGGTACTTTACAGAAAGTTGAGACCTAACATCACTTCTAGAATTTGGCTTAGAATTATTTGTTTCTGTTAGTTTTCTGTTTCCGGGAGAATAATTCCTTTCATTTCCTACTTCATAGTCATCATTTCGTCTTCCATTGTTGACACTGTGACTAGATGGCTTTTTACCTCTTCTGCTTATTTCTTCATCTTGAACATCTTCCTCTTCGTCATCGTAATACTCTTCGTCGTCTTCTTCATCATCATATATTACCCTACTGGGTAATTTTTTAGAAGTTTGGGGTCTCTCGTCTTCAAGCCTTTTTCTGGTACCGGAAGGAAACCTTCCACTCGAGATAAACCCAGGTCTATCGGCAGGTACGGGATCTGGTTCATCTCTGGAGTAGCCTCTATGGTTTCCTCTGTTCCCCCTATTCATTTGAGGTGGATCTTCATAACGAGGTCTTTTTCTGGGTCTTACCGGTCTTTCGTCTTCATAATCATCTTCATAACGGCCAGGCCGTCTGCGTGATTGAGGTCTTGGTCTATAACGACCGCTTGATCTTCGTGAGTCATCCTTAGTACTCAGCTCACTGCCATAGTCACTACTCGTTTTACTTCGTTTAGGAGGTGGTTTGAAGTATTCTTCATCATATTCATCGTCATAATATTCATCTTCATCCTCTTCATGTTTGCTTTGTAGCTTCTTATCTTTTTTGGGATCTGGTGTCGGAGGTGGCACTCCTTCAGATGGCTTAGGAGTATAATCATATTTATCTCTTTCATTTATAGGAACAGGCCTTCTGATTTTTGGAGGAACCCTTGGTCTATCATATACCGTGCCAGCAGCAGGTCCTGATATTCGGATTCTTGGCTTAGAATCTTTAGATGCGTCAGCTCCACTATCTCCTCGGAAGGCTTCTCCTCTGGAACTGTCAACTCGAGAACCTTCTGTCCTAGAGTTTTCCCCTCTGGAACTATCTCGCCGTCCATCGTAGTAGTCATCTTCTTCACGATAGCCTCCTGTAAGTAAAAAAAAGTAGTTCATCGTTAATTAATAGTAATAGTATAAGTATATAAGTCTTATGTATAATCTTAATTGTACGTATATAAAAACTGTTTTATATATATATATATATATATAAAACAGTTTATATATATATATATAAAACGTTGATAGTAATTCTTTGCTTCATTATTATTCTTCCTGTCCTGAAAAATAATTTAAAACGCATTCCTTATCTTCACTTATGTATGACATATTATGGTACAAATACATACATAAAAATGTTAAGATATTATACATTTAAATTCGTATTGATACATCCCTAACAATGGAATATTGAACATTGAACATCAGGGACGATTTAAGTGTAATAATTTTCAGATATTATCTTTCGAAAATAGTTTTTAGTTCCTAATAGGTTAATCCCACAATGCTGGGCGAATTTCAATAAAAATCTGTAATTGTTTACTAATAATTATAACAAGAAATTATATAGGTTACACAATCTTAAAACTCAGAAATGCATTGATGTCTTGAAACCGTGACATTAACTTTTGACTTAAACATTTTAAAACTGTTGTGGCAAAGCCCGATGCTGTTGTATGTCATGAAGGATCTGGATTAAAATTCTAAGTCAGATCATTGGATTTAGGGCAAATTTTAGAGGCTGTTCATGTTAGATAAATCCTATAGCAGTTGATAGTGCCTGTTCTTATGCACCCCCCACAATTTAAAATTGCAGAAACAGTAATGAATATTTATAAACTGGAAAAAATATTTTCATTATATCAGTTTTAAAATATAAATTTTTAGGTAATTAGATACAATAATCATAAATTCAAAATTTCTATTAAATATTGCAATTGTTCCTGGAAGTAATCTATAAAAGCTACATTAAAATGCAATTTTATAAATAAATAAAACATTACTGTTTTTCGAATGAAGAATTTGTTAAAACAGTAGGAATGTTTCACAAACATTTATCGGATATAAAGCTTGTCTGTAGACAAATAACATTATCTACGGTTCTTTATATTAAAGTAAATTACAATTGATACGTTTAATCCCAAACAATGTTTAATATATAAATAAGAATTTATTGGCTTAATAACAGATTATTAAGCAATAATCAAGACTTTAACCTATTAGTAAATGGGTCATTTTCACGATTGGTTATAATTGCAACAACAGTTTAATAATTAATAAAATTACCTATTGCCAGTAATTTTACAAGTAATAATTGATCTAATCATATCATGATTGTAAAAAAGGCATCCTTTTACAAATCAAAAGTTTATAAAATACAGGATAAGGCAATAGTATGGAAAATAATTATGTTATCGAATCAAAATTATCGTAAAATCTTGAAAAAGTATTTTAAATGCCTTTGCCCTATCCATTTGCAGGATAAAAAGGAACTCCGGTGCATTATAATGCACCGGAGTTCCTTTTTATCCTTGGAACTGTCTGTAGGCCTATAGGCCTACAGACAGTTCCAAAAATTTACAAATCATTGTTAATTTATTTACTGTTTTGTAGAGGTAGCGCTACGATGTTTTTAACCCATAAATAATTTATGTAACTATAATGTTAATAACAAAGACAGTTTAATTTAAAATATGCTCAGCTATATTTTTTATAACTAGAATGACAGAATTATTTTTTTAGATCTCAATCATTCAGTATATTCTCATAACATCACTGTACAAAAATATTAGCAGCAAAATGTGGTGCAGTGTAATTTATTACAGCCTTGTGTTTCATGTAGATTATTCAATAAACGTGAATATCAATTTTAATTAATTAACTATGTACAAAAAGCCTTAGATAACCCTTAGATAAAGCAAAAAAAAAAAAAAAAAAAAAACTAATAAAATATTAATATTTGAATTATTTTGTTCAAAAAGGCAAAGTTATAGTATATTATAGTAAAATATAAACAATATTGTTTTGGAACACCCTACACCTGAAAGATTATGACAAGAATAAATTAGCAAGGTCAATTAAAAGAAATCTAGTGTCGACTTTTATGCCAAGAAGCTATTCAAACTTTTCCAACACTAATTTTTGTTTATGGATAATACTGCCTACCTTACGAAGACTCAAAATTGCAATAACAGTATCTCATTAAAATAAGCTTATACCTGTAGAAATAATGGGGATATATTATAATTGATTTAATTATAATTTATTTATTGGGGGGAACCCTGTAAAAATTTAAAATGAGCAAAAACCTCTAAGAAAACAAAAATAAATAAGGCTTTAGAAATTATGTCATTATCATGTACATTGCATCGAAGCTGTCTTCTGCTGTGTATACGTTTAAGAATAAACCCTTTCAAAGCTACTTTATAAAGTACCTACGAATGCTACACATACAATGAGAATGAGAATAATTATACTTCGTAATGTTGCTGAAGAATTAATTATGCATGTAGGGATGGTATTAATGATCAGGTGCTAAACATATTATTTGACCATGCATGGGTTGTTTGTGCTATTCACAAGCTTGAAGTACCTAAAACTTGGCAGTTATTTAAGAGACGACTGTCCTGGCGGGCATTTTGATTTTGGACCTAAAAGAAAAGAGGTTTAAACCTCAACCCCCTATACGACCTTATTTTTGGTCTTAGAAGTATGGAAGTTGTCTCATTTTAAATATTGAATTAATATGCATCCAATCGCTTTTTTAGATTCGTCGAAATATTTATTGGGCATTACTTAAAAACTTTCAAAACTTGTTGTAGGTACTTTACAAGTAAAACTAAAAGACGTTTGGGTGCGTATTATTAAATCTTGGAAATGAGACACATCTCATAACGCTACACCTAAAAATAAGGACGTAAAATGTCCTGTTTGCAGTTCATTAATGATCTTATTGGGTGAGATGTAAGAGCAAGTTGATATAAAGTGACCCAGAAATTATCCCAATAAGGGCAATGCTAATCACCCTGAAGTTTTACACGCTTATTTGTAGTCGTAGAATTATGGGTATTGTCTCATTTAAAAAAAGGAAGTAACACGCATCCAAACGCTTTTCAGTTAAACCTCAAATTTTGGTTGTACTTCATCGTTTAAATATTCAAAAAGTATACACTTTACATTAATTATATCTCTAAATTGAGACACTTCTCATAACGCTATGATTAAAAATAAGGGCATGGCACTGCATTAGGTTTAACATTTTTCTTATGGGGAAAAACTCAAGGTAATTTTACTACAGCCGGCTCCTAAGTTCGTTTCACTACAGCCGGCTCCTAAGTTCGTTTCACTACAGCTGGCTCCTAAGTTCGTTTCACTACAGCTGGCTCCTAAGTTCGTTTCACTACAACTGTTATATTTAAGCTGTATATTACAGAGTACCTCGTGCTTATTTAGTATGGCAGCTTCTTAAAACAGACCACTCACTAATACCTGGGGGACGATGTTTACGATTCGCCTTCCTTCTTGGTGGGGGAAGATCATCATCATAGTACTCTTCGTCATCATACTGATCGTCGTAGTAATACTCGTATACAGGGCGGCGCCTGCGGTACGGCCGTCTGCGTCGTGGTCGCTGTGTCGCTGCTGTGGTGGGCTGTGGTGGTGGCGAGGCAGTGGTGCTGGCAGTCGTCGTTATCGGGGCAGCCGTCGACGCTGCTTTGTACAACGCTTCATTCCTGTTATAGACGCCGAAAATTAAGTATAATTCAAATAGAAGTTTCGTTTAACCACACTTCTTAGCTGCAAAATTTATTTTATGCAAAAAATTAATTCTGTGTTAACTAAAGATTATTAAAAATTATTTCAGCTCCAAAATGCGTCAGAAATTGTGAAAAATTTACCCTAAACACCGCCTTAAGAAGCAGTTGAACCAAGTGTATCTACCTTGTAAGGTGACGACTCTCGTGTTCAACCAGAATTTGAACATGACTCTCGGCCTTTTCGGCCATTTTAACAATCATGATGTAATATTAAATGCGTAGTTACAATAGCTATACTTCTAACAGAGTGAGTAAAAACTGTATATTTTGTAATAGTAATTAAGACTGGCAGGAAGTTGCGTATAAAAACGTTGGAAAAGTAACGCCAAAAGGCTATCAGAGAAAGCACTGTTGGTCAGAAACAAAATGTGGTTGACCGTGTTCCTTCACCGAAGTTTGCCACCTATGTTGAAATTGTGCGCACCGGGACATTATTTACAAAATGTTAGAGAGTACTTGCAGATATGTTTTCCAGATACATGGATTGGCCGAGGTGGACCAATTAATGGGCCTCCTGGATCTCCTGATTTATATCCCTTGGATTATTATCTTTGGGGTAATGTAAAGCAACTTATATTATCTATACGCAGAACCAGTTAATTCCAAAGAAGAATTATTGAATTTTAAACGCTTGAGAACTACTTAAGAACGATCGAGACACTATCAGAAAAGCTACACGTGGTTTCGTTAAATGCACTAGTTGTGCATAAATTATCAAGGATATAATTTTGAACACCATTTATAAGGTATGGAAATTGGAATACAAGATTCAGCAATTTAAACGTTTTCTTTATACGAAGAACGTTCAGTTAATAAGCAGATATTGCATTTTCTATCTTATTTTCGCATGTGTTGATTTAATTAAACACTAACTTTAAACTGCATGTTTGTTTATTATTGGCATATTTTTCATAATTCTCTTCAGAATAAAATTTCCTACAAGTTTTGTTTAAAATGTTTGTGTATTTATTATCCATTTGATGAAGTTAATTTACTTCAAATCTAAGTAAATCATATTTTTTCGAGAACTATTTTTCCATATTTTGTCTGATATCTCAGATATGGGTGGTGTTACAGGTCTGGAACGTATTGTATTCAATTTTGTAGTTCATTTTACATAAAATCCGATAAGTTTAACAACTATCCTTACGCCATAAAAACATCAGTTTCGCTTTATTTCCGTCATTCCCCAGAAAATCGGAAGAAATCTTTCGATAGCCGTAGTTCGCTAATGAAATGTTTTCGGACATATGTTAATGTACATTATGTTTTTCATTGTTTTGGTAAGAGGAAACCACCTGAGAAGTCTGTCATGTTACTTTTGGGACACCCTGTATAGTACATCTAGCTCGTATGTTAACCTATTCGTTGAATGCACTGAAAATCTAGTTGCGTTTGTAATTTTCAAGAGTGGCAATTAAGTGACTGTGACTTGTGCTTCTAACGAGAACTCATCTCACTCAGGATTTCTTAAACTTTATGAGATCTTTAAATTGTCATCCTATATGTTCCATTCAAACTAGAAACTCAGCTTGCTTGGATACTACACTATTTTAAGAATAACTTATAATGTTCTAATTCTGGTATAGTATATTAAATTGAGCCATGTTGTTAACAACATAGGTTCGAATCAGTTGTTTTCTAACCAGAGGCTGAATAGTTTTAGACCCAACTTCATCAATTTTGATTGGACTATCTCTTAAAATGTTACCGAATGTGTTGGAAAATGATTTCAGTTTATGTTGTGCACTGCTTTTGACAAGAAAAAGTATTTGCTCCGGCAAGCCTACACGTTTCCTTGTCTTTTTTTCTTTTTAGGTAGTCCAAATGAGCACATTTTATTGTTTTTGCATGAAAATGGAAATTAAGTTAAATAATAGAGAAATTAGGTGTAATAATTGTATAAAGCCATTATTTAACTAAAACCTAACAATGTGAATATAAATAACAGCCCAGACGATACAGTATATACAGTGCACGTTGTTCCGAAGAAGGTAATGTTAAGAATAACGCTAATGTGTTAATATTATCTTAGATGTTAAATGAGTTTTTTGTAAAACGTATCATTCTTAAACATCAAGTTTCATGAAAATGTCTAAAGTCTCAATTAGTTTACCCAATTGCACTCATGAATAATTTCAATTTAATGCAATTGGCAATGTACGATGACTCAAAACTGTGTTACATAGTAGTTTCTCCAATTGAGCTGATTTCTATGTTTTCTCTAGTCATGTTAAAACATATATAATTGATGTTATTGTACATAATTAGTTTAATATTATATATTGAAGTGTTCCCGAAATTTCTTGAACTTTTTAAAGTTACCCATATTCATGAGAAAGGTAATACAGGTTTGTCTTATTTTCCGCCCCCGATTCTCTTAATGCTCTATCTCAAGAGTGCCTGAGTTACTAAGGTAAGCAAGTCTTATATTTATATCTACTTGTATACTTCTTTGTTCATAAAAACTTATAAATGAAAATCGATATTTATTTAGACCCACACATTCTACTATTCTGGAAGTTGCTAGTTTTTATCAAATAACTTTGTATTTAGAATTGGTACAGGAATTATATGATCTTACTTTATTAGTTGACATTAGGGCTAAGAAGTTATATCTAATATTCCTTCTGAACCACCATAAACTGTTGGGTAAGCAAGAGCAGTATCGCCTAACTGTCACCCATTCGAGGAGCTGCTACACTTGACGTTCCTTGACTCGGTATATATTAGCTCGGATATTAAAAGGAATATTTGGTAATAACACCCATAAATTCCTTTTGAAACCAAAATTCAATATTCAAAGTTTCAATATGTTTACGAAATTTTATACTTTCAAAACTCAGAGTTCTCTATTTTCTGGTAAGAGTGACTCCTACAACATTTATTTGAAACGAAATAGCAGCAGTTTTTATGTTCAATAGTTGTTATTTCAACAGCCACCATTTCGTAATAAATAACGCTTTTTAATTGTAGTTGGCAGCATTATGTTCTAATAATAGATACATTTCAAATGAAATGACTAGCATTGCAGATTGTCATGACACTCTCCAATGGCCGTCGCTCCAATGTATGCGTGTGATAGTAATTGCATAAAAAGTAGTTAAGGTAGTTGTATAACAATCTGCAAAGTTAGTATATTTTATCTGCTACGGTTTAATAAAATATTAAGGTGTTTCTAGTCATTTTGCACACTCCTCTTGCTACTGAATGACTCTGTATTATTGACTTCTATCAGTTTACGGCTTCAAAGTTCTTATTGAGTCTTGTAATAAAGTGCGTGCAATTTGAGCCAATGTGTTAAGACCAGTTAGTGACGTGGCGGTCAAGGACGAAGGCTACATGTAACAAAGAGCTTAAACTTTCCCCAGGGAACGATTGAGTCACTTTTCAGGAGAAGGGACCACCTGCAAGGTCGCCCTCCTGCTTGCGAGTTCTACGGATCGGAGACACGTATGATGAAGAAATCAATTGCAGTTATTGGAAAACAGGTAGCTTCATGAATATTGAGTATATGGTATAAACAAGGCCAATTTCGGCCAGTAGGATAGAAAGAATACTATACAAATAAGTGCATATAAATTATAATATTTTGATTGTTTGTTGTGACTCCCCAAACAATATCTAAATAATATTTTCCAGCAGTAAAGTAAAGAATAGAGAAACTGTATAGGCAGTAGAACATATGTAATAAGAATATGTAAGGAAAGCACTTGAATTTGCCACTATGGAAAGTGACTTTATCCACCACTGTTCCTTTCGATGGTAAAAAGAACAACACAATTTTATTTTAAGCAACCGAGTTTTGAAGTAAAAACTTACCAAGAACAACGTATTAGGTAATTCCTACCTATAAACCTAATTAAATTAGAATAAAACTTTCAACAAACAGTGCAGTATTTATTTTATTTTGAAAGATTTGACACAAAACCTTTTCATTACTAACAAGAATGAAATGATAAATTATATGCAAAAATAATTTTGGAAATGGTGATGCATATAACTATATATCATCAGTAGTTTTCAACACGGTGAAACAATTTTAAATAGTCATGGAATTGCGATGGAAGCATTCTTGATGCTTTTGTTTGCAAAGATTTGAAGATAATTTTACCCTCTTTACCTTTGGAAGAATTTCGGCGAATTTTCACAGTCGACCTCCGAGACAAAATGACAAATGAAAGTTCTCTGGTCGAAGGCAGTGTAGTTGGCACAGAGGAAATCGTAACGAGTACCGAACAGGCAGTGATGATATACCTGTAAGATATATATCCATACTTCATCAAACAATCCAATAATAAAGGTTGCATTTATATGTTAGATTAACCAAATACAAAGATCACATCCACATTTTTATATTTTTTTATTTTAAAATAATGAAGAATTATATACAATAACTAGTGTAAGTAGCATCTGCAACGTATAATGTATACATTAACCAACAGACAGATTGTGCAATTTAGTTTTAACATATCTTATCTTCCGTAAATATAGCATACAGTATAATTTTCATTACAAAATATTAAAAGTATCTAATTTGCACCTCAGAATTGATAAAAAAATTTCCAATATAAAATTTTTTTTAACGTTCTTAAGTTAGCAATTTCCTTAGGAGTAATTTAAGTGAACTACTTAATTTGGAAAATAATATTTAAAATCTAATATTGCGATTCAATATTAAACTAGGAGAAAAAATGTTTTGAGTACCACATCTGTATATATATATATATATATATATATATATATATATATATATATATATATATATATATATATATATATATAATTTAACGAATGAATTGTATTTATTTTGGTATAATATCAAATTGTAACTATTATCAAGCACTAATGAATTTTGTTTTACTAAAATCTAATAACGCTATTCCTAATGAATCAATCTTGTGTTGTCGCTAGTTGTATTGTCTTGTTCCGTTCTCACCACCTATAGACAAACGTGCTATCTCATCTTATGCTTCCCACAACTCTCTTGTTAACCTCTATTCTACAAACAACTACTAACAAGCACTTAATAAATGTTTGCTTATTTACCCGTACTTACATTGTATTACCAGATCGTCCTAGGCACCTTACACATTCTTTTACAGTTACCACTTTTTATGAAGTACGGATTCCAATGTTTAAATATAAAAATACCAACATAAGCTGCAATAATTTAATATTTGGTTTTTTATTTGAATTTAAGTTAAAAAAAAAAATACTTTTAACATTTAAATTTATTTTATTTTTTCATAGTATCGTTAGGAAAAGCTATTCAAAATCCGGACATTTCATATTAGTTGACTTAATAGTTTGGTTCATTTAAAAATAAAACATCCGTTACCAAAGTTAATATGGTTTATACCAGTGTAACCACAACTAAAGCAAGGACAGTAAGTAATAGTTTTACTGTAGCAATAGCGAGATTACTTCACCACTAGCAAGGTCGGCTCCGCATTGAGTTCCTTCTCCACTTACAGCACTACATCTTGTCTTGTATTGAACTTACAATTGAACACTTTGAATACACATGACGTGATAGGTGTACATAAAAGGGGGTGGGATACACGAATAATTATTATTAGTTGGAAATAAACTTAGTATTTAAGTTTCTTATTTTAAGAAATACTTTTAACTGAGGAGGGGTTAGTTGTTAATTAATTGGTGATTAATAAAAAAGTAAAAATATTATTTTTCATATATTTCAATATATAAAAATACAGATGGGTAATTAAAAGATTTTAAAACTGCATAAACAATCTGGAAATGGATTTAAACTATATTATAAAACATCTGATTATTCCTGAAAATATAATTGCTCTTCTCTTAATATGTTATAGGAAAACGACCATAGCGGGGCGAATAGTTTAATTTCCGTTTTTTTTAAATTTGGGGATAACTGGATGGGGAAATAAATTGTATCCGCGTTCTTTGGAATAAATATCACCAATTGTCATGATTGTGTTTATCAAAATAGAAACTTTGTTGGTTTTTCACTGTATACTTGTATTTAAAATTGTTATAGTCTTACCTTATTTCTGATACAAAAGAGAAAGGGTAAAAGATTTAAAAAATAGAGCTCACAAAGAATACAGTCATGCATTAGTAATACTGACAATTTGTCTATCCTAAGCTATGTAGTTTAGGCAAACAATTCGCACTTGACCTTCAATACATGATAAATTCGATATTTTTCTCTTATTTTTTCATTTAATTTGTGCGGAGTAGGAGAGGAGGTCTCATAAGTTAACAATAAATATTCTGATTACCTTTTGAAATTAGAACTTAATCACACAAATGTTCACATACTTCCAGAACGAACTCAACTTACTATACCTGTATAATCTTATTAAAATGTAGGGACCCTTCTCCCCACAAAAGACAGAATGCATAAATACATTCAAAAGTGCATAGTATATGTACACGGCTATTTTTAGATAAATATCTATTTCCTGAAAATGTTTTACCTCTAGCCCACTGAGTATGTACGGTATTCACTCACTACACATATATGCAGAATAAATCTACGGAAATTTTTACTCAACACTGTTTACACAAAATTTCCCGGTTTTATTGAATGGTCCATAGCGAGAAGTTTTATATTTCAGTACTGGTAATTTTAATGATTCTTTAAAACAACTTGCATTCCTATTTCATAATCTGTATGTATTTCTAAAAAGTTCTTATTTGGTATCATCATATCATTATGAAGTGATCAAGAATATCTTCCTAAGATAAAGTAAAGTTTAGACATTGTGAATTAAAATATGGTATTTTAATATAATTTGGTGATCCCTCCACATCAAGGCATTGTATGACTTACTTGACACTTATGTGGAACACTGGCGTAAAATCCGTCGTGGAGATCATCACATTTGAAGTCGATGTCTTCAGGTACACCATTGTAGAATGGGTAGGTGGATAGGTTGTAGCCGTTGAGTTCGCGAGGAAGATTTGGGTCGTAAATGTAGTCTTTCTGCGGGTTACCGGTCAGCAGACTCTTGGTCTTAATTACCGTGACATTCCCTCCTGTCGCATTGGTGGCCAACTCGCTCTCTGGGTCTACTGTCACCACCTGTTCATGAAAAACCGTTCATTGCAACTTCGTAGTCTTGGTGTCAGTGACTCAAGCAGGCTGAACTTTTATACTTAAATACTTGTAAATGATCGTAATCAATAGTTCGATGTATTAGTACCACATTTTAATATATTGTGTTTTAAAATGGTTTTATTTAACTTTGTGTAATGTTTAGTGTAAGTTATTACAGTTTCATTGTATATTGTGTATTAGTAATTTGGTGGTCGTAGACTCGACTCTCACACACAGCCTTTTGCCCACTTGTAAACATTATCGTGTAATATGTTGGCACTTTATTTGTGCATACTTGAACATGAGATCAATGAATAAATGTGAAGTAAACTATTGCGTGGTCAAAAAGATATGCACCCTTAAGAGAATGCTACAGCATTTTGGTGCAATTTGAATGACGTACTTTCATATATCTAGAACCTCAATAGTATAAGTAGTGAAAAAATTACACTACCAACACTGTTATTCAGACCTGTTTATATAACAAATACTACCTCTTCGACACTTTCAGTAGGGTTGAGAAGAGCCGCCTTGGCCTTAGCTTTGAGTTCAGCGACGAGGGCAGATCCTCTAAGTGCGGCAACCTCTCTAGTGAACACAGTGAAACCTGAAACAATTGCACCATCTCATTAGATTTTTGCACGGTTTTCGAAGGGATGGCATTGTAAGAGTGCCATTCACTCTGATACGGAATATGGGTTGACCCTTCACAATGACTAACATCTCGTGCGACAAGCCCTAAAACCTACACTTAAGAGGTACGAACATAGCCCTTTCTGTCATCTTCGCCACAGCCATAGTGATCTTGGGTCACCATGAAGTAGGATCTCTACACAACAACAGGATAGAGATAAGTCTTTCCTGGACGTTAATTTTACTATTCTTTACTACATGTTCGGTGCGGCAAAATGAGACAATATGGTACCCGTTAATATGCAGTAAAATTCAAACCCACGATTTGCATTCAGTTATGGCTATCTTGATATATTTATTATAAGAAAAAGAAACAACCGGTTAATATTACGTTATTATGCTAATACTAGCATCTAATTCGTCTATCCAACAAGAGAATAGCAAGCGGAACGAAAGCATTAAGAGCATGTGTTAAACTGGTTTTTTCTAAGTTGCAACAATTAACATGTAAACCAATCATGAGTTTCTCTGGTTCTATATAGACAGTTGGTCTGCATTCCAGGCCAAACTGAAGTACCATAGAGTAAATACACTCCATCTACAATAAGCTTAAAACTTTCAGAGGCCTACCGGCACTTAACAGGCGAAAATCAGAGCACTGTATTTTTGGTACGCAACTGTGCGGACAGTGCCACTTAGTGTTGCAGATGGATGTACCACTGTCTGGACAGTTAACCATAGAGAACTTCTTAACTGGACAACCGGCTGGAGTAACCCTTTTTGGAGGGTAAAATAAGAAGACGGGACACTATAAGCAGAGCCTTTACTACAATCGTTAGTCTCCATAGCCTATACGTGTAGTCTGACTACAATTTAAATTATTGCCAGTAGGGACATAACACTGTCTGGACAGTTGCCGTGTGAACTGGACAACCGACTGTAGTAATCCTTTTTGGAGGGTAAAATAAGAAGACGGGACACTATAAGCAGAGTATTTACTACAATCATTCCTCTCCATATACGTGTAGCCTTACTAGGATTTAAGTTATTCAACAACTGCGCATGTATTAAAGTAAAACAAGCGTTGAACAAGGAGGTCACCCTGTTACATACATTTTAACATTTTTCAACTTATATGAGTTGAGTTTTGAGGGGATTTTGACTCACCCTTAGTTCTAAATCGTGCGTCGTTCTATAAAGTACAAATTCTTTTAAGGTGGGAACTGTAATGGTCCCTTAAATACCCACTTTAAAGAAAAACCAAATTAAAGATAACGAATAAAAGTGTGTTGTACCACGGTGTATATTATATCTGTCATCTCTTATCTGTTACTTTAAACACCATCGAATTACGACCATAGAGGCTGAACGTATATTTTAAATGTCCCTTTGGCACTTTAAATTCAATGAAAGCATTAATAATCCCAAAATGCTTACGTTGTCAAAAACCTGCTTTCTACATCACCATCACCAACTTACCTATTTAACAGCGTATATCTACTTAAGAACCTGCGGGGACAAACTCTTCGATTATCTCATCAGTTTGTGTTATTTAGCGAGGTGGCACCCACGTCAACCATAGTCCTTTGAAAGTTTTCAACTATCAAATTGACAAGAACAAGGACGGTATCACAGGAAGGAGATTAAAAGGATATGCACAGTTGATGGAGGGTTCCACGTACCGGAAGAGGACATATGCAGAATGTTACCTATCTAATCATTAGTAGATCCTACTAAAACATTGCTTGGACAACGGATTGATAGCTTTAGCCCTAGCTCCGAGCTTTCAACGTCTGCCTATCTGTCGTCTTTATTAATTAAGTAACATGTGGTTCAAAAGTCACCTTGCTGTAGATTTAAATAGAAATAAACATAACTGCAGATTTATCTAATTAACAACTAAACTATAATTGATTATAATATCGTGTTGCCTCTCCTGTAAAAGCGTTAACAATGAACAGCTAATCGTGCGTGTGCGAATACTGACATTGTTGTGCTTAGTTGAAGAGAGATGCATTGCTGGAAGCTTATTTTGTAAATAAAAGTTGAAAAATTGAAATTCCCTAATGTTCTTATACTAGGTAAATAAAGTCTTCAAAACTTAGTTCGCAATTTTCGCAAACTTAATGCATTACTTGAGTTGAAGTTAACCTGCAGTGAACTCCAAAGAAGTCACTTCGCCAGCTGTCCAACAATAATTAGTCATCGTACAGTTCGTGCAAAAGGGCCACTAATAGTTTATAGCTTCGCCCTTAAAAAATATGAGCTAATATGAAAAGTTAAAACTAACAGACCCAGTAAGGAGTACTGCGGATGGTTGAAGATATTATGTATAAATAATGTAACTAATGAATTGGAAATAACTTTCTTCACAGATGAAGCTTGTTTTCACTTAAACGGATACGGCAACGGCACCAATCAGAATAGTCAAATTTGATATTCAGAAAACTGACATGCGTTTCACCCCAAAAGAATTTTAGTGTGGTTTGCGATTTCTCGACTTAAAATTATAGGATCAATACTTTTTGAATCTGCTATTAAAACAAACGTCTACTCAGAAATAATTCAGCTAAAGAGGGTGTGTTTGCTGCAACACAATGGTGCCACTTATCACACAACAGTTGAATTAACAAAAATGCTTCGAGATTCTTTTTAGAAAGAATAATTTGGCCTCCATGCTCGCCAGATGATTCACCATGTGAATGTTTTTATTTTGAGTGCTTGGATGAAAATGTTTACCAAAACAAATCCCATAAATCTACAAAACTCGCGAAACAACATAAAAACGACCTTCTAAGAAATCACATTGTTCACGCAAATGTCTACCAGTTTATGCAAACGAGTAAATTTGTAAATACAGATGGACTGTTAACAGATCATGTAATTTACTTAATTGCAAAGTATTGTGTTTAATACATATTTATTTAGACCACGACGGCTTTTCAATCACTCTGTATAAGCTACTCTATGACTAGCATTCAACTTTGTTTCTTGTTCCCTATGTATTTTATGAGACGTAGATGGATCGCATCCGAGTTGCGAATGCTCAGTATCCATAAAACGTTTAAAACCAAATTTAATGAATATATTGCTGGCAATATTATCTGTAGTTAGTCATATATTCAGTGTAGTCTCATAATATATATGATTGTGAGATCAAGATTAATCGATGGGTTTGAGGTAAATTCTACTAATTACTATCTGGATCTAAAAATCTCAAATTAATTCTAACTTTTGAGCCTATTAAATCGGCAAGAGAGAAGAGAAGTTGAACGAAGAAATTCTGCTCAAACATTATGTATAATAAATGATGGGAAATGGTCCAATTCCATATCTATGATCATGTCCAGGCCAGTATCAAATGCAAATAGTCTTCCTCAGATAAAAAGGAAGATTTGTTAGTTTCATAAATTATTCTATAGAAAGTTCTTCCTTGTCTTTAATACATATTGAATAGTAAAGTACATCATCAAAGTAGAGAGATAATAAATAAACTATGAAGTAAATTTGTTCGTTTTCGTTCTTTGTTACATTTTTAATGGATGGAACGATTTTATTTTTGAGCTCCTTGGTTTACCACATCTATAATATTATAATCTCCAACTAATTTACAGAACCATGAGCAATGAATCTTAAATTTATTTAAGCGATCAGCAGCTATTTTGTGACCAACACACCTCGGCAACCACTGGACCAAATATTTGCTTTGATATCTCTTTGATAATCTTTAATAACGAAGAAAGCTTTGATAATTAAAATGGTCTCCCACCGTATATTTTCAAACATTCTATACAATTGTTTCAGTGATTCTTATTTTTTATGCATTGTGATTCTTATTTTATTTTAATTAAAATTAAATTACAACACATGTGTCTAAAGTGGCGGAATAAAATTGTATACTAAAAGTGCTAAATGTAATAATAACTATTACAAATATATTCCTTGATTAGTACCAGTTTAATATTTCATAAAAAAATAACATAGACCAAGTATTTAAACCATGATGAGTTACATCAAAACCGTAAAGATATGTTATAAAAAGGAAAATAACATATATTGGTATACTGTATAATGGTTATTTTTCCTTTCACAAAGTAAATAATCACAACTTAGTAACTACAAAGTTGGTGCTGTATATTCAGAAATATAGGATCAATTAATATAGGACCAGGGCAAGAAATATAGGAAGAGAAATATTATTAAAAACAGCATCCTTTGAGTTTATTTATTACACAGGATTTTTATACCACAATTATTTCTTACAATTCATCATCTTGGTAAGGGTGCTCGACTACGGCAATTTTAGATTTGTGGCAAGTATGTACAAAGGGATTGGTGATGTGAGTTTTCTGTGTAATCAGCATTTTTTTGGTGTGTAATAACAGCTTCACAGGTCCTATTGCATCCAGGATATTAGTTCTTCCGTTTGCATACAGTAAACATAAAAAGGAAGTTTAGGGCATACGATTAATTAGTTTTTTTTTTAGAAGAAATAAAACACAAGGAATTTAATCTTATTTAAGTTATTTTAAATTATCTTTGAAAAATTTAGTTTTGATAAAATATACTACATAATAATTAAAATAATTTAAATTGTGTCAAATATTCCCAAACTGCAGCCAATGTTATGATGCTCCTGAAACTAACCCGGCTCATATGTTTCGTTATTCCGGCTGGCATTATTTATTATATAGGCATCGGGATATCAGGTTTATATTTTCAGTACCAAAAGAAAAATGAGAATCTAACTCATTAGGTTAACATTTGATACTATTCTCCTCATTTTTTTATATTTTTATTCAGAGTTATTTTCCCTATTTTGGATAGTTTTCTTCGTTATCGGCGTGGGCATACTGATACAAGCACGTAGGTGTAAAATACTATTATCATGCTATTGTAATTTAAATATAGTTGGAATTTCCAATCTCATAAAATAAGTATACTTTTCTTGAACGTTTTACTTGCCTCAGTAGATACGAAGGCTAAATTGTTGATGCTCTTATAAATATGTATAGTTGTGAATAAATTTGAAAATGATTTCTCCACGTACTTTTCAGGAGCCAAAATATTAACAGTATATATATATATATATATATATATATATATATATATATATATATATATATATTTTGGCTCCTGAATATATATATTTGTATGTTATAGTTAAATTATTCAATTTTAATATAACTTATAGTCTGCAGGACATCCTTTAATACGGAATCTTTTACTGCAGAGAGTTAGTTAGTCAGTCAATGACTGGTCAGGGTTTTTACTGTATATAAGGATATTCGATATTTTAAGGATATACAAGTGGGAATATGACTTTATAAAATATATTGTAGAATGCACAATTGAATGTACAAAGAAGATTTATATGCACAGTGGGACGAATACCGCAAATTGCTGTCACAATATGATAATTTATAAGTGAAATTATCAAAGTTTTTCAAATTTGATCACGCTGGTATGCGTATGTTTAGTTAGTTTGGTATGTTTGTAAAACGTTGAATCACCATGTACTATTTGTGTTAACTGGTAAAAAATAAATGTAGAATATACAAATATACTGATAAAACATTATGGGGTTTACTGTATTCGTAGTGGGAAATAAAATAGGACCATATTCAAAGCATTTAACGAATTCTGAATAACTGATTAAAATAGTTGTAAATTTGTTTTTCTACATTAAATAAATTAAATCATAAATTTCAAAACATAATTTTTCTAGTGATCTTTTAATAGCTTATTTCATAAAAGCTTAGCACGCTGTAATTTAATGGCAATTTACTTACGTTCACACTGAACGTCCTCAATAATACTCACGTTATCTGCCGAGGAAAGGAATTGTTTAGTTTCTTGTTGCAGAATCATTAACTTTGAGTTCCACATAGTTAGTAAGTAGGATATAAATGGGAGGACAGTAGAAGACTTCTATATATTATATAATTATTTAGGTATTATTATATATTTTATAAAATCAACTATAGAACATTTCAGACTGCTGTAGGATTATTATGTCTTTGTTTCTGATCTCCTGTGCCTCATCGTACATCCATTTCAAAGGAAACAAGTTATTAAGGTTAATTATGTGTACTGAGGAAGGCATATAGTACTAATAATAAAGAAGTATGTACAGCTCACAGTTATCTGAAGAGTCCATCCCATCCGTTTCCAATTTGGAAGGATCCGTGTGATACCGACTTTCAAGAGCGTGAAAGATCATGTAGGATTGTGATATAGATCTTCATTTAAATCTGTAGTTTCTGTTTTAAAAAAGTTGCAAACTGTTGTGCCTGTGTTCCTCGTTACCGCTACTTGCTTCAGTTGCTCTACTTGTATGCCTAACTTTTCTTTTAAAGCTTTCTGGAATTCATTTATTATGTCTTCCTTTGCTCTCTTGCCTTTCTCTTTTTTCAAACCCTGTTTCTTTAATAATGTTCAAATGCAAAATATGTGTAACAGAAAACACTTTATTGACAATCGTACTCTGAAGGAGCGTGAAAAGTCTCCATTTCAGTTTTCATGTGGTTAACTTGATCTAAAATACTCGTTGCTGATTCCTTTGAAAATTAAAACTTTACGAGGTGGTTCAATCTGGTCAGGACGGTTGGGGTTTTACCCAACAAGAAAATTCTGTACTGGCAGACGATCAGTACTATTAAAATGCAGACAATTCAAGAGGAACTGCTGATATACCACAAAACTGCATTTATCGGGGAAAAGTTAAAACCCATTGTTTATTTTTATTTGTTAGCAAAATATTCTTCATAATAAATACTCAAATATTTTACAATTTTTCCATTTGTTAATTGTTTTGTCACACATTAAAATGTAAGGGAATGCTATTCGCTTCTGTAGTCAAATGTTGGACCCCGGGATTGGACCAAACAGAAAATGTTGGTAGGGTTGTAACACGTGTGATCTACTGGCTAACTATTGAACAAAGGGCACTTTTCAGGACTTTTCAAAAGGCTTAGGTTTAGTTTTTAATGTATTCTACTTTAATGTTGAGGATCAAAGCAGGTCAAGAAAACTGATAGAAAATATATATTCTACAACTGATACACATTGAAGACAATGCAGTGAAAGCGGATGCATTCCTGAACATAAGCTTGTACATGGCATTGGGCACATGGTTTACGATGTGGAGAAAGGGCATTGACGATGTATCATTCTGCCATAAAAGCTGTAATTACGACATATTTATCGTATCAGTGAAAGTGTCTGAAACTACTAATGTCAAAATGTACAACCTCTAAACATCCAGTACCCAGACACAGTTGTCCTAGACCTTGAAGATCCTGCAATATACTTTAATTATTTAATTGCAACCAATTCTGATACTTGTCTAATAATTCACAATGACATCATGAGTAGGGCTGAAAATAACAGTTTTGTACAGTTTTTCAATTCAACAATCACACTCTGCCTGTCCACTGCGCCACTAGCATTTGCAAGGATATTATCCAACAGAATTAGGAAGAGTCAATATCGTACACGGACGATGGTATTGATAAAAAGTGTTACTATCACAGGCAGGAATTGACCCTTAACTATAACTGAGATCCAACTTCCTACGTCTTAGACCGTGCGTTCGTCTTGTTTCTACTCTTGAATGCAACAGATTTACATACTTTTTATTCATATCGGCAGAAATTGTGCTTCTATTTAAGTGACATCATTAGAACACATCTCGATCTTGAGTTGCCTCCAGGAGGGTTATTAGGCATTCGGTTATTCCTCATATCAGGTTATGAGGCCTTTATGTCATTAAAAGTCTGATTGTAAAATAAATAAACAGTATAGAAAATCGCAGAGAAGTTGGATATCTAAAACGCGTATATTTGATATGAAAACCATAAAAAAACTCTGAGATCAAATATGACGAAGTATGAACTGGTTTATGATTGATCACAGGTCGTTTAGGTTGTTGATTGCGGTTCTTGAGCCAGTATGTGATGTTAGACCTGTCATAGATCCATCTTCCAGATTGCTTGATTAAAATTCTGTGTCATTCTAATTTACATATTGATATCAATATATCAAATTATCTATTTTGGTCAACAATCGGTATTTCACTTCATAACCAATTGTGCACCTGATGAATCAATGAGCCAATGTCTCTGACGTTGAAACGATGCAAAGAGCTTCTTCGTCACCGACATTTTTGCATCTCTTCAGACCTCTGACAGCGTCGGATTTCAGACGCTGCGCTAAGCGGAAGGTGAAATGGAACTGAACATTCAAATTTGATATTTGTGACTCTAAACAATTTGCGATAATTCATTATGCAGTAAAATAATTCGTATATCAAAGTAGTTTAAGATTAATAAAACTTACCCGCTATCACCATCCACAGCCCGAAATTTGAGTAAAGCATCTGGAACATAAACACCGTGTTATTATGTTAAAAAAAGGAAATAAGCCATTGGTATTACTAGTAATAGATTTCTATAGCTACACTCAAGACCTGCTTTTTATTTGTCCAGCGAAAAAGGTGCTATACTCGCTACATTAAACTAATGTTGTGATGGTACATATTTTTATCAGGAGAAATGTTAAAGATGAAATTAACTGGTGAATAATTCTATTAAACTATTAAACTATCCTCACCAACATTTATATATGTACACACATTCAGAAGATATCCACTTAATACTTCTCAATTATGCCCGGTTTTATGAAACATAATTAACTTTCAATAACTCTGATGTAAGGTACTGTTCTAAACAATGTAATTTGATACTGTTTATTCAAAATCGATGAAAATTATTATGACTTTGATTGCTTAGGTTTCGTCATTTTATGGAATGGTACCATCTAAGTTGATTACTTTTTCTCGTTCGATTACTTAGTTATCGATTTTAATCAATGAGCGCCCCATAATTTCGTCTTACTTTGATCAACCGTTAATATTGGAATCCAAATTTGATTAAATATCTTAATATAAGTAGAGAAAGACTCTTTAAAGCCAAGTAATCCCATGTTAAGCAACCATTTTATCAGATAACAACTATAAACACTAGTTTGAATGACAATTTATTGAAAATGACATGTATAATTAGGACTCGGACCGGATTCCTAACCGTCTACATATGATCACTCTTTACTAATTAGTAATATATATTACTATTATATCAGGTTTTAAGGTTCAATGTATATTTCTTAATTGAAAGACTTTTCTCTTATATAATGTTAATGAATAACTCTTTAACACTTATCTATCCTTCACTGAATTTTAATGTGTTGTAAATTAATGTTAAGATTTATACTTTTAATGAATATTGAATGTTTAATGATTGTATCCTCAGTGATTCAGTTTGTCAGCAAGTTTCCGAAACTTCCGTCATGTAAAAAATACGTTAGCTACTGTGCCAAAAAATCATACAGAGGAACAAAAATATATGTACAATGGCACGCGTTTGCTGAACGCATAAAAGCATAAGTGTAAAAGTTTAAACAAAAAATGCGTTCTCACAGTATACAAATCTTATGTACAAGGTTATAAAAATGTTGTTTGTCAGGTAATACCCAGAGCTATAGATTTCTAAGTGAAATTCGCTATGAAGGCTGAGTAGTAACTATATACTGTTAAAGGACGTTGACGATGTTTTCATTTGTTCCCCTTGAAAATAACGTAGACAACATATTTGTACTGGCAGTTAAGTGGCTGCAACTGTCACATTAAATGTTTACAAGCCCTCTAACACCTAACTACGAGACATTGTTCTTCACTTTTTGAACTTCTTGCCATTACGTGTCGGCAAGTAACTGTGTTCACAGCCATTGGGGGTACACACCAGAAGATAAGAATGTTTTATTCTTTGCCTAGTGAGCTATAAACATCAACCTTTCTCTTTTTTACAATACCAAAGACACCAGTACTTTCTTTGTAGACAGTGGGAAACATAGATAGCTTCCTTATTTATTCTTGCTCCTAACACAGATAATTTAAAACCATTGTTAGTGAAAAGGAGGGTCTTTAGTGCCTTTCATCGTTTGTATGAACTCTATTAATTTCTTGAAATATATGTTATCTTATCCCATACTACTGAGTTCAAACATTAGATGCCATTTAAATAAACCCGGTCAGGAAATATCAGCTTTTACTAACTTTTAATACTGGAATATAAACTTAACTAAAACGAATTAACTAAGATTGGAGCTTGTATTGGCTACTGTTAACTTATTTAAATTTAAACACTTAAACCAATATTAAAAACTTTTAATTTTGTTAGGCCTTTCGATAGCAGGGCTATCTTCATCAGACACATATTAATTTGTCCTGTGTGGCTTAGTGTGAAAACTATCCAAACACGTTAACACACAAAGATATTTAAATGCATGGGTGTCATATTACATAAATCAAACAAACACAGAAGAGTTATTAAATCAAGAAGATGGACCAATACAAAATTCAATATTACTTTCACGAAGATTACAAAAATAACATTAAAAATTGATATAGTATAATTCCAGTAATGATTTAATTGTATTTACACACTAAGCCACACAGGACAAATTAATATTAAAATCACATGTGTTTAATTATTATTAAAAATCAAATTTTCCTTTTGTATTTACTTTTGTGACGTGTCTGACGAAGATAGCCCTGCTATCGAAAGGCCTCACAAAAATAACAGTTTTAAATATTGGTTTAAGTGCTTAAATTTAAATAAGTTAGTACTTGTTTGCTCAAGCAATGTTATAGACCTTCCAAGGAATAGCTTAACATTTTCACATAAAATATAAAACACGTGGGACTGTAAAGGTCTATTCGTCGCGTTGATAGGCGAGGTAATGTCAAGAACTGATGAGATATAGGACAGAACATGAATAATCTGCTAATAAAAGGAGTTTATATAACCGCGCCTGTACTGTTAGTCCATGTAATTACTGGCAAATAAAACAGAGGAGGGAGACCAGTCCCGTTAATGTCAAGCCAGCTGTAAAACGTTCAAACTTACATTCTCTACAATACAGTGGTAATCAAAATACAGCAATGGAACAAACGGTATTTAGTTCTTGATAACAGTGATCCCTTCAAATTGAATAAATCCCATCCCGTTAACGTGTCTTGCCACACAGGTATTTGAAAAGGTTCATGAAATGTTAGAGTTATAATAAAGAATTTATTGCTGTAAAATCATCTTCAAACGTTTGAAAAGAACAGTAATCATTATGACCTTAGTTGATTCCTAGTTGATGACGCAATTAAAAACTAGTATTAGTTACGTTCTACAATCGTTTACTGCTATATTGTAATATAATTTCTTTATGATACTGAGTTTTTATTATTTATATTTTCCATGATCAATAAGAGAATAAATTGCTTATTTGGAAATGAATGGTACAAATTTTTAATCAAGAGTATTTTGAGACAACCAATAACATTCAAAATGGTATAATTAATATGGAAATTGTATTTTAGTTTAAACTTCTTTAGTAAGAAATAGCCGAGAAAAAAATTGTTTCTGTCTAAAGATACGTTTGTTACAATGAATAATTCAAAGCACCCATGCTCTTATTCTAATAACTCTGTTTAATCATGGCGACATTTTAAGTTTCTAATTATTAATGAATATAGTAAGTCTACAAATGACATAACAAACATTGTTAATTTTAGAGCAACCTCGGGAGAGCTTGTCGTGTTTGTACATCATCGAGCTGAGCTTTGCTTCACGAACTATAACCAGTCCACTTTCACTCTTCAACTCACGACCGAGGCACTGGTGCGGCAGGAGCAGCGGCGAAGCGAGTGACGCAGGGACGGCGCAAGTGATTCCGGCACCCCGTGCAAGAGGGCTGTGGGATTGTATAGAAGGGCGTTTAATTTTCAAGGAGAACTAAGGATGATTTGGTACAGCACTGATAGAACATTCCAAGCTCCAAGGCTCCAAAAGTATTGTTACAACAGTACATATAATGGTCTATTTTCAACATGAAACATGTTCGAATTCACAAATTAATGACTTAAGAGTTAATTATGCAAATACAAAATAATGTGAAATATTATAGCAATCTAGTTACATGTTTAAGAATCGGTTGACTTATCTAAGTGAATAACACGTTGCCTTGCTAATACAATAATAAGTATCAATAACTTACTTAGTCTCATTATAATCATAAAAACTACCAAGACTGAGCAGTACATTCACCCTCATTCAACGTAACATAAAATAATGAATTTTGACAATTCCCTTTAAACATGTTAAATGGTTCCACTGGTGTCAAAATAAAACTTCAATATCCTTACTTTCCAACTTCTTCAGAATCCCATTTTTGTAACCTTTTTACGAGACTGATGCATTAATTTACTTGTTATGTTTTTAGAACAACCATTACCAATGATGAATGCTTTGACAGGATATTACGGACAATGTTCCATCGTCATATTATTGTTACACATAATGATGGCATATCTCCATAACTACGTTTAAAATATCTATGTACATTATAGACCAAAAAAGTTTCTTTTTGTTCCGTACCACGTAACATGCATAGGCGTTCATATGTATCCAAAGAGTGGCAAATTTACTAACCTAAATTGTCTATAGATGTCTTCCACGCCATTATTCATACCAAGCTTCGTGTCGACGTTATTCTGCTTCAGTATGCTATGTCACACTTAGTTTGGCAAATAGAATTTAAAATACCCACACCATATTCCGGATTCGACTCTATGAAATTCGTATTTGAGGTAATTTCTCATTTTCGATCAAAGATAGTGGGGGCTGTTTTTTTTTTAATTAATTTAAAAAAGGGAAGTTTTGGGTTCACATAGGGCAATATTGTTGAGATTTATATTTAATAATTAGAATTGTTGATTTTAAGGCAATTCTTAAATACTCAGTTTATTTAACTGATGTGTTATGCCGTTGGAAATAACATTACTAGAAATAACTATTTTCCCCAAAACAGACTATACTTGATATCCTTCGACCGATTACCCTCGGTTGTAATTTCCATGTCTTTGGCGGTTTTGTGACCTTCCCGATCCCATTAGAATTTTAAGTAAGGTGACGATTGTTTGGTATATTTTTATGGAACGTATTGTTGAACCTCTACAGTAAAAGTACCAAAAATACCAAGAGATATACGTAACTGTTAAAATCACCGGGTACTTTTTTGAACATTTAATTACAATCCATCCCTTCGTTTGTAAGTATTAAAACAAGATTCAAAATGTCGTATTGTTAATAATTTTATAGCTAAATATAAATTTAAAACACGACTTTCTTAATGTTGGACCATTACACAACTCAACTTTTATAAAGTTCATTTTCCACAGCTCAAAACACAAGAAGGTTCTACAGTTTCAACTTCGTTATTACAACCTAGAATTTTCATTTAGAATAAATTTTTATTAATATATGTGTAACTGAGGTTATACCGAAATTTCAGGAAGAGAAACAGTTAAAACGGTTGTATAACTCTTTACATTACAGTTATTCAAACTACAAATACATATTATAAACAATACATTCACACTAGTATAATATGACATCTGGGAATTTAGTTCAACATTGTGACTCTATTTCATTTCATCTCGTAATTGCATAGTTAAATGATGGTACATCAATAGCTTTTATTTGTTTCATAACATTACTGTGGAATTGAACCTTATTATTCGATGTGAGAGCTTCTATGTATGCAATCCCTACATTTATTAAGACAATTGATTTCATAATTTGTTTAAACTACATAAAAATGTAACTCGTTACTCTTTCCGAGTAAGAGTATAACATAAAACTACCTTGCCTACACATCTGAAATGCCAGAGCTGGATATTTTTACAAGTAAAAGTACAAATGAAATGAATTTGTAGACTATAGAATTCCGGTTCTGAATTTGACATTCTACTCCACAGGTGTATATGGAAATGAGCCGGGCCGGCACTGAACAGTGAACACTACGTGAGCGCATGCGCATGTGGCAAGCGTCGTCGCCGCGCCGCCGCCGCGCCGCCGCGCAGTTGTGATGAAATCGGACCGTTGCATACTGCCACCGCGCAGCTTACTTTCGTTTTTTCCGAGCCGCTACACACCTTTCACACACGCCACCTAACGGTCTAATCATTCCAATTATGCATTTTTCTCTTTCACAATTAATTATTTCTCTGCCAACAACAATCAAGTGGGTTGCCAAAAGCGTACATCAACATATACACTGTGTCTGAATAAGTATAATAGAGAAATCAGACCACCGAACCAGATAATCAACCAGATAATAGAACTAATATATTTGATTCAGTGAGAAAGATAACAACTACCGTCTACAAGAATCCCCATGCATATTACGATACTGGTTAACTCGAGGTAAAAAGCACTTACTAGATGTCGTTCTCAAATAATTCTCAAAATATTACCATAATGTAATGAAATGAATAAAAATGGACAACATTTGCTGCCTTCATAGAGTTCTAGACATATTTATTACGCTACCGAATAATGTGAGGCATGACAAACTTAAACATGTATTATCCTCGTGCATTTATAAACTTATTTCCATTCAGGATAACTAGGAATGATGAATAACTTACACATATTGTTATCTTACCAATTTGCAGACAGATTGCGGTATTAATTAAAGTGAATGTAATAAGCATACGCAATTACAACGTTACAATACCATTAACGGAAAATGTCTTTTAACAAAATGTGCACCTTCTCAGTCGTCCCGTTATTAGCTAATTTTGACTTTATTATAAAAGACAACTAATTTAAATTTTATAAATTGCGTATAATTGAACTTCATTAAAATAGCTCACTTTATATTAATTTGTATTTAAGGAATTGGATTTAATTCCGTAAAGGATGTTTTGTAATTGGGGTTTTTTCTTGTAGTTCTGCTAATAGTAAAGCTATACGAGATAATAAATTTTATTGACAACCAATCGATGACCCATTGACAAAGTGTTTAAATTAAATGTGTTCGAAATTTGTGAGATTTATCAATTTTTACTAGATTTTATCAAGTGGTTAAATCTTGGGTTGTTAAAATGTGACGTAATTCTGTTTTTATAAGGTTGGATAAATGGAATTTCCTGAATGTAATCAAATTTAAATGAAGCTGGGTATATTTTGGAGGAATTTTTGATTATACTTTGTGGCCAAAATAAACGTGTTAGTGTTATTTTTAATGTACTGCATCGCTATGCACCTAACTACATTAAAAACACAAATACGTTGAAACAAAAACAGCTAAATTTATAGTTGTTCATTTCTTGATAGTAACTAATCCAAAGTGGACATACGGATGTCTATGTTGCACCAAACAGCTATCAGTTAAGTGCAAACAGTGAAATATTTGTATAAACGTAAAACTAAGTAAATATCAACGTAAACTGAAAGTTTGTAAAAATGTATTGTACGAATAAGATTCAGTATCAGTGTATGATCAATAACATATTTCTTTACAAAAATAACTAATCATTCTGAAAATGTCAAATCAATGACGTTGAACTACTTTCCACCAAGAATATAAAAGTAACTAAAGTAACGAAACCGTACTGTAATGAGCATATGGGAAGCGTCGTACATGGTTTTCATCCGTCGGTGGCTAGCTTTAACCTTATATTAATTACAAACAAAATTACCGGACTATGCATCTGCTACAGAGCTAGTACCCTAATCTCCTTCTTTAGAGAGTCGAACAGCAGAGTGAGGTTAAGGAGTCGTTGGTAAAGGATCAGTGGCCTGAGGTGTGGGGGCGCTGGAGCGCTGGAGCGGTCATCCACCTCTCCAGAGAGTAACGGACCATGAGTCCTGACCGCTGGATTTACACCAGGAGTGTTCTGCAGTATGTCTCAAATAGGTTATGGACAAGTCAGTACCAGAATAAAAAAATAAACAAATTTATCAATACAATACAATTGTATTTCAGATGATGTATGAGCGCAAAATTACACCCACCAAAAGACTTGATTTATGCTTATATTAATGGTTTATTCTGATCAGTGTCTTCTTATTCTAAAATCAATAATTCTTTCACCAAGTCAAACACTGTGTTTTAGTAGAGGACGTTTAGTTAGCTAACACGTACAAGTAGTCTTAGGTTGACAGTAAACTGGGATTTTTTTAACAAAACTGGAACAAAATGCTTACAAAGGAAGATGTAATACGTTATAAATTGAATATTGGGTGATCACCTAAATGAAGCTTTGGGAGGTATGGGGTTGGGGTATATATAAACTTGTACGGAAGCTCAAAAATATTACCGAAGGCAAACAATCGGAAAATTAGACTACGTTATAGCAATTTCCAATCTAATTTACACTTCTCATAATACTCAATTATATATGTAGTCTGAGGTTGTTCCACTGCCTATACAGGGTGTCAATTAAGTCTGGAACCTCTTTTTTAATTTTTAAACCACAATATAAAAAAATACCAAAGTTCACACTTGCTTACTGGTGATAGTAACGCATACATCTGCCCAATTACCGACCGGATAATCCCTTTGGGAAACGGTCCACAAGGAGTCAGGCAAAATTCTTAAATAGCAGCATAGGTCAAGTTTGGTACCAAATTAAAGGCCTTACTTAGCAGAGTACAATGCCGCAAACCGGACTTCAAAAGGTGGATTCATTCAGTAGTTATAGCTATTTGAATTTTAAAACAATTGAACAATGTAAATTATTAAGTATTACAATTAAACACCAATTTTTAAGTACCTGTGATCAAAGTAAGTGTTCAAAATGTTCCCCTCCTATCGTCTGGCAATGTCCTAGGCGGTTGTAAAAGCCATCCACTGCATTTTGAAGGTAGTCACGAGGAATATTTTGAGCTTTTTGGACAATGAGATTTCTTAGGTGCGCCAAATCTCGAGGCTTAGTACGATAAACTTTATCTTTGAGGTATCCCCAAAGAAAAAAAATCCAGCGGAGATAAATCAGGGGAACGAGCAGGCCACTCTACTGCACCATGTCTTCCAATCCATCTGCGAAGGAATATTGTATCCAAGTATTCTCTAACAAGGAGAGCAAAGTGTGGTGGCGCGCCATCTTGTTGGAAATAAATTCTTTGAAATTTTCGACCAAGAGCAGCTTGTAGTGCATGAATTATCTCATTTTGGAGCATTGCTAGATACGAGACACCGTTTAAATTACCATTGATAAATAATGGGCCCATAATTTGATTTCCTGTAATACCTGTCCAAACGTTAAGTTTCTGTGGATGCTGTGTATGACTCTATCTGCCACTTTCACATTCTAACAGTAGTTGTGTTATTGGTAATAATTATTGATTCCTGGCTTCGATTACTACATTGTCAGATGATGGGAGGGGAACATTTTGAACACTTACTTTGATCACAGGTACTTAAAAATTGGTGTTTACTTGTAATACTTAATAATTTACATTGTTCAATTGTTTTGAAATTCAAATAGCTATAACTACTGAATGAATCCACCTTTTGAAGTCCGGTTTGTGGCATTGTACTCTGCTAAGTAAGACCTTTAATTTGATACCAAACTTGACCTATGCTGCTATTTAAGAATTTTGTTTGACTCCTTGTGGACCGTCCCCCAAAGGGATTATCTGGTCGGTAATTGGGCAGATGTGTGCGTTACTATCACCAGTAAGCACATGTGAACTTTGGTATTTCTTTCTATTGTGGTTCAAAAATTAAAAAAGAGGTTCCAGACTTAATTGACACCCTGTATACAGCGTGTTTCAGACCACCGGTCTCAAATGTATAGTGGTAAAAGGTCTAGCTGCAGAGGTTGAACTTAGAACGGATTCTCCACTAAATCGACCCCAAAGAGTTCGTATAAAAAATGTAAACACTAAGCATACAGGGTGTCCCAAAAAAGGTCTAATGTTGGAGTTTAAAAACTTTAAAATGCAAACACACCTCATGTTGTATAACCTTTTACTGGTATTTGCATTCTAAACATTGTGGCGATAAAAACTTTGAATTCAATCTATTCTTTTCAAAATGGCGGTTTAAATTGTACAGAAAATAGTGTTTTGATTGCCAATCTTGTGATACGAACCCGCACCAAAATAAACATTTTTATACTTCATGACTCGAACTTTTAAATGATACCATAAATGACCGTATTTTTTAAAAGATATCTACCACTGTAAACTTTGATGTTTAATTTAATATACCATTGAAAATACAAAAATGCCCACCACAGAAATTAAAGGCCGTACATAAACGAACTCCTTTCACTTTAAAGTTATTTTTTATCTCTAAACACTAAACTTTACCTGTAAATGTAAAGTAAATTAAAATAAAAATAAATTACAAAGAGTAGTTAGGCAATTGTAAGACGCTTGCCAGAGACCATCTCACATCTTAAGGCAGTTGATTCGGGTTTTAGTTCGGGCAATTAAACATTTCTAGTTGCCGACAATTGATCTCTGAAGACATGACGAAAATAAAAAAGTTTGGAAATTCTACGAGAAGTTTAAGGCATTTTAGGTAGTATTTGGGCATATTTTGTAACTAGGCCCACAGAAAAAAACTTTTAAAAGAAGAATGTATGTATATTGATATTATGTATAGAAAATATGGCTCAAGGGAGTTATATATATATATATATATATATATATATATATATATATATAATATTGCATTTATATATATATATATATATATATATATATATATACATTATTAATGCAGGTTTTTAAGATATTTAATCAATCGGATATAAAGGATAGATGAGTTTATTTCAATTAAGGGTTGTAGGTATTTATCTATACAAAAGATAGATAGATAAATATGTCTCACACATTATGTCTATAAAAAACCATCTACGAGGCACTTTTAATTGATTTTGGTTGTTGGAATTTCTGATACTTTCAGATAACTTTTTTACTGATCTGACTCCAACTTGTCTTGGCAGGTGTTGAGATAACGCCGAACTATGATGTTGACTTCGAAAGTTGTCCTTACCTCAGGTTTCATATTGGTGAAATTTCGTATCACAGACTATGGCGTACCTTAATTTTGATCTACAGAAATCGTGATTGCTAAAAATATACGTGCATAGAAATGTCCGTAAATCCAAATAACTTTCTGTTACTCATATGCGTTGGTTCTGACAGCCTAATTTTTAACCTAGTATCCCAAAGCTTCATAGTATAAAATTCAAATTGATTACACAATTACAGGTGAACACCTCTTGTAAAACATATAATTGACATAATTTTGCTAAGTTGCATAAGATATATGATGCCCTAGAAAACTTTGTTAAAAATCATTTACAAGCACTTGAAAAGCTATAATATAACAGTGGCCTCGTTGAAATCAGTGTTGAACAGTACTTGCATTTCTACGGAAACCTAGAGTGAGATTTGAAAATTTTAAAAATAAACATGTACTTAAACTATACTGACTTACTACATACATAACATGCTCAACTCATTGCAGGACACCTCTCTTGCAATAAAGTATCTGTTATCAACACTATGTCAACACATTGAAGAGCCAACCACGTCCATTCAAACCGTTCTTCTTTATAGGCCATCGCATAACGCTCCATTCTTGGACTGCGCCTACAGTGCTGTGGCACCAATACTTGCACTGTAGAGTGGCCGACTAGCGGCTGCGCCCGCGCCCGCACATCAGGTTACGTAAGCTCGATAATATGCGAGCCATAGCGCGGTTATGTATACCACTGACACATTGGACCGTTTCCTGTTTTCACTTTGGTGTCATTGAAAAGGAAACCGTTTAACGCTGTCAATATAATTACCAAATGTTAACCAAGATGACTATACATTTACGTTAGAACATCGGTGGAATAATAAAGCCAATTTGTGAAACTGTCACAAAGAAACCTAGAAACCACTTTAGTCGTTGTACAATTAAACCAAGCAGATGTTGATGTTGATAATTATAATACTCGTACTAATGTTCTGAAGAAGATGTTTCGAGTAAGCTTATCTTTTTCTTAGAGAGTATTTCTTACACTTATATTTAATTGCATCGTATTTTGACTCTTTTTGATTTGATGTTGACTTTGAAGAATTTCGATGAATAAAATCAGTTAAAGCTAATATTTTGAGATCTGCAATCTGATATAGTCATCACGTGGATAACAAATATAAAACAACTATAATATATGTGAAAATAAATAGATAAAAGCGTTGTGATACGCTAAAGGAATCACTAATAGTGTTTCATATTTATGAAGCCACAAAAATTTGGTTTGTTAATGTATACAAATGTTTTACTTAAATAAATGTGTAATTTCTATTTCAAGGTTGTCTGTGATGTTGTACTGATCCTCTATGTTAGTTAATAAGTTGTCTACTTATTTATTTAAGGATATGTAATTTACTGAATTGCACTACATAACCACATAACGCTACAAGACCTTCGAATACAATTTAAAGAAAGGGTGCGTGCTGCACGGACAGATCTATCCATGAGTCGTCTAACGGTTCAGTTGGGGCTTTGACCGCCCCATTGTGGTAAAGTAAAGCTGAGGTAAAGTAACGGAGTGGTAATGTGACTAGTCAGAGGTTAATGTGACCAGCAGATTAAAAGGTTGTTTACTTACAATAGAGGTTACTTTTACCAGACAATTTAAATTTGCCATTGACTTACAAAAATCAAGAGGCTAAATGTTCACCAGGGCTAAAATTGCCCGATTGATATATATCAAGTGGTTAAGATAACCAAGAGGCAGTTCAGTAGGGATTATATTTACCAGGAGTTTATGTTGACCAAAAGAGTTAAGTTGTGGACTACATTTACAAGAGTGTTAGTGAATAAGGTGTTAAATTTAGAAGGAGGTTAGTAAACCGAGGGTTTAGGTTTAGCAGGAGAATAATGAACCGGAGGATTCAGTTTCAATAAGAGATTAGTGAATCGGAAGGTTCAGCCTACCAGGAGGCTAGTGAAAGGTGAGGTTAAGTATACCAAGATAATAATGAACCGAATCGCTAAGTTAACCAGGGGATTACTTAATAGGCTTTGACAAAAGTACCAGTTTACTGCTTTGATGTCGATTTTTGAGAGGAGGAACAATATATTTAATAACTTCTTCATTCTTTGTAAGTTAATTTGTCACGATGGATGGATTTTTAAAGTAAAATTACTTTTCGGAATTTTGAAATCATTCAGTGATATATGAAATCAGTAATACTAATATTTCAAGATCTGGAATCTGATCTCTTCCTCTGATGGATAACTAATCTTACAAAACTGTAATCTACGTTAAAAATAATCAAATCACACTGGGGGCTTGTGATTCGGTAAAGTCAGGAATCACTAGTTTAATAACTAGTTGGATAATCAAGGTAATCCAACAAGAAGAATAGAGGAAGAAAAGAAGATTGAAGTATGGTATGTAAAACCACTCCTTTGATATAATTACTATAAAATAACATCAAGAACACATATACGTCTGCACGGAATAACGAGATGGTTGTATTTGCACGTAATAGTTGTCAGTGGCTGATTACTGCGTGAAGACATTATTAAGTGTATTCTTTATTTGTATTATATAAAATCTATGTTTTATACATTTTTTATCATAGTGACTTACAATTATGGCCTATGCATTTAATATACAATATGTTTATAATGATTATTTGTTAATATAAACCTAGATTACAGCTACGTGTTAGGTTATTTATCCACCTGAGGAAGCTAAGCGAAGTGTTACTGATTTTTTTCTACCACTGAACAACGGAAAAATCCTGCTATTATCGCTTTAAGTCAGGTAAATTATTATTTGAAACAGTCACATAATATTACAATGGGCAGTATGCGTAATAAGACTATACCATCTGCCTCATAAAAATAAAATAAATTAAAGTATATATGTCTTATTTTACCAGGCGAAGTTAGGGCTAAGAAGCCCTCTCTAACACTTTACCTTGGGACTAAAGGCTTAAAGGTGATTTCCGAACCACCACAGAGTATAAAGAACTGTGTATTTTTTAGGGTAAACTAAGACTATTTACAGTAGTAATTATAAACTGCTAGATCTTTGTATCGCAAGATCCAACAGAACGTAATAAAGGATTTAATACGACCAACTCGAGTCATTAATGATATGGACAGACCGTCGCTTCTTTAGTAGGCATTATCGAGTTTCCCTTATTATAGTCGAACGACCGCTTCTTGCTCTGAGGTAGTCTTTCTATACTTGCATATATACATACATAAATTCCAAATAAATTCATATATGGTAACCATCATTGCACAGAATTTGTATATGCCGCCTTCAGAAACACAACTTTACTGCCTGTGGATCTCTTGAACTCAAAATCGATAGAGTTCTTGCTTCAAACATGAGACAAATATGTAACCTGTTCCAAGTCCGTAGAACGTTTATATCAAGAGTTATTATTGCATAGACGGAAGGACAAATAGATAACGACACGGTTTTTAAAGGACATACTGGGTAATTAAAAACCAACACACAACATCAGCCAAAAATCATATTTTTACCATTTTCAAAACACAAACCAAATAGAAATAAATATAATTAAAAACTCCAAACGAAAAGCTTTAGAAACAACATGCAACATACCTACGAATATATTGAAAACTGGAATGAATCACTCACAATCCCTCTCACAAGTATTATTAACAAATCATTGAGTAAAGGTCAATTACTATCCGCCTTAAAACATAAAAAAGACAGTAAAACAGTAGATGGAAATTAAAAAACCTATATCAATAATGCCAACTTTCTCCAAAATCCTGGTAAATGTTTTCCTGCGAAGGCTTTTGGGCCATTGTGAGAAGTTCAGTTTACTAAATTACCGACAGCACGGTTTCGCCAAGGAAAAATCAACCGCAGCAGTCCTGATTAACTTTACAGCTACGTCATTGACAATCGAGTTGAAAGAAAACTTGTTACAATTATCTTCCTAGACCAGAGCATGGCATTTGATTGCCTGAGCCATAAACTCATATTACATAAGATAGACAAAATAGGAATTCAAAGCACAGCCAAGATGTGGTTCAAAAGCTATCAGATGGGCATGAAACAAATAGCAGAAATAAAGCAAAAAGTAGTGTTACAGAAATAACCAGATCAAGACCTCTATCTTTAAATCGAGGAGTGCCCCAGGGGTCTGTATTAGGACCAGTACTGTTGATACTGTTAACGACAGTAACGACATACCAGAACAACAAATCTTGACAGTTTTACTGTATGCCGATGAAACCACCTTGCTCCTGACATAAAGATGATCTAGGTTTCAAATCATTGAAAGCACTGAACATGGCTTATCAATATTCCTTTCAAATGACTTGGTGGTAAATCTAGACAAAAAACAAACTTGCTTTTGGGAAAAGATGTAAAGAAATATCAAGGATATTTGGCCTGGAGTAGTTGTCGATTAGGGTCTTTTCTGGTTACAGCACGTAGGCAATTTCCTCTCTAAACTAAATTCCTCTCTCTACGTTATAAAACGCACAATATCTGTAAGTGACATGTCTATTGCAAACATTGCCTATCATTCTTTATTTGAAGCACACCCCAGATATGGCTTAGTGGTACGGGGAGGAATCTCGGAAAGAGATCTTCAGAGACTATTGATATTGAAAAAAGAGCCATAAGAGTCTTAGCTGAGATGGGCTTCAGATGAAGTTATAGAGACGTTTTCAGGACCCTAAATATTATAATAATAGTAAAACTCTACTTAAAAGACGTCATCTTGTATACTGATGGACAACCGCTACTGAAGAATAGTCAGATGACTAAAATACTATACCCGGCACACGTTACCACCAATCAGCTCATCATCTCTCCTAATTTGAAAAAAACCCCTCTTACATAGCCATGAAGCTGCACGACCTACCAAAAGAATTGACATGCCTGCCTAACCAAGAGAAGATGAGAAACCGCTCTTACTGTTTGGATAATCAACAATCGTTTTTACACACTAAATGAGATCATTGAAACAAAACTTATAACTTGAAAAAACAAAAAAATTGTTATTTAACTTTTACAACATTTTATTTGACGCTATTTCAATACTAGCTTTATTTGAAAATTAAGAATAGCTGTATTTTATTTGTATTGTTAATGATGCAGTTTATCGTCGCCATAAACAGTGATTTGTATGTAATATATTTTACAAACCAAACATAAAATGTATATATCAACGTATAAATAAAAATATGTGAAGTGGAATTGAATAAAAATAATTTTATAACATAGTAATATGCAGAGAAGTCTGTAACGCCATACCGTATTGTACACTACACTGTATGTAAGTCAATATATGCGAAAATCCTTCGTAAACCGTTTCCGAATCGGTCCCTTTCACCCATCAGTATTTCGCAAGGTTCTTCTCGAGTAATCTTCGAGGGGATTGCTCTACAGCCTTGGCACTTGTGCTGTGATCACCTTCAAAGTGTCTATCTACCTCATGTGTCATGGTTATGAATCTCTCAGGCCCTTGTCACATAACAGTTGTCTAGACAGTATAGAGAAGGGTGGAACTACTTTGTGTATGTGTAAGGGTGGAACTACTTAGCGAGGAAATTACTACAACTTCAGCAGTAATACATATAAAGTACATAATATTATATAAGTTTTTAATATATATTTTACAAGTTTCTGTGAACATGACTGCAGAATGACATGTTTCTAATATTAATACACTCATGGTATAAATTTAGTCCCTATATCCACTATGTCCAGGATATTCACGATATCAATTTCATGGATAAAATTATCATCAATCATCACAAATATGCACAAATAAATGAATATTATATAATAAAACAGTAGCTTATTTCATAAAATTTGAATATATATATATATATATATATATATATTTAAATGACGTCCTTAAAAATAATTTGCACTATCTGCTAAGCGTCCTGTTAAACAGGCGTAACGGAATTTACGTAACCGTCACGTCCGGCACCGGCAGTGTGACAAGAAAGTGAATTGGCACTTCAAGAGAGAATGGAATCGAACTGGAGGACAACTAGCGTACAATTATCACAGAGCCAACTAATACGTCCTGGAGAAAGTGTTGTGCTATCCCCATGTCCATGTGCATTGGCTTCATTTGGTTTCAGTCTTCCTCTAGCTGTATATACCCTCGACCGCTATCCTGTGTTTTGGTACGTACTACAAGGGCAGTTTCTTTCAAGTTCCGACATCACGTCATGACGGCCAGACACGTGGCAGGTCCGCGGTGTGGGCAGTAGTCGATCGCCGAACTTCCCCGCTACAAAATTTCTCACTGCCGATTTCAAATAGCTAGTTTGCGCTGATCTGCAGTCGTATAAACATGGCCACCTCTATTGATTCTCCCGCCAAATGGGAATTAAGGAGTTTTTTTTTTTCGTTTCCTTCAAGCAGAAGGGGCTAGTGCAGCAGAAATCCATCGTAGAATGTGCCGTGTTTACCAAAAAAACATTATGACAATTATGTTGTATGTGAGTGTTGTTGAGCAAAAGATGTTGACTGAAACCCACCAAAATCGCCGAATCGCTTCAGCTTTGACATTTCTCGAATTGATTATTGAATTGACATTTGGCCATCATTAAACTTTTGACGTGATTCATGCACAACACCATCACTCATAATGTTTTCTCCGTAATTCTCGTAACTCTCGTAATTTAAATGTTGTGAATTATAGGTTTGTAACCATTTTTTACCTTATTACGGCTAATTCTTTTGACAATATTGGCCTTTGGGAGTCAAACAGAATAAGTGTCTTATCATTATTACCTTAACAAACCGAGTAAACTGATATAACATGGAATCGAATGTACTGACAGAAGTTTTTACCGAACTAACTACATACGAGGAAATTTCGCTGCCTTTTGAACTTATGACCTAAAAATCAATAGGGTTCTTCCTTGGACTAAGAAGGAGTTAGTTGTGAGATTAACTGGGTAGCTCTTATTCTCTTAATACAACAGCGTGTCCAACATTTTACCTAACACGCCAATTGTGTGGAGATCAGGTCGAAGTAGGCCATTGTCAAGACTTGCGGTAAACAGAAGTTGACCGCGTTACGTAAGACGTAAATTACTTTAGAGCACACGTCATTCCAGTTCAAAGCACGATTCAAATACCTCGCAAACACTGTTTTGAAGTCTGCATCCTTCTACAAGTTATCGTTTTCATGGCGGTAGAGTGCATGCCAATTTATAGAGAGGAATACATGACAATGAATTCGGAATTGCTTGGTTTTAAGTTTAACTGATATATTATTCATTTTAAGATTGCAAGTAATGGAAGTTTTCAGAATCCTGTAAAATAATAGATGTATTTTATAGAATCATGTCATTCTTAGACTATATTTTCGTTTAAGAATTAAATTGAAAGAAACAACGGTAAACATGTAATATGACGACCTGAAGCAGTGTTAAGGTATTAAAGATGTAAGATAAAGAATAGAGAAGTGATTTCTTTTATTTAACTTCCTTCTTTCTTTCGGCTGTATAAGAAGCCATCGTTCTGTAGTAAAAACCACCAAATTTTCCTAGAGCTAAAGGACACCTGCCTTATGATTATTTTAGAAACACGGTTAAGTATAAGTAAAAACATGAAAAGTTATGCTTCAACAGCATAATGAAATACGCATAAACAACATTAGCAATAACGAAACATGTTATGTACATCCCAAGAGTGAACGTCCTAAAAGAACAAATTATACATACAGCGTTGTCAAAATCTAGGGACGGATTAATAAGTTTGAATGGTTCGTTAACAAATCTGTATATTTTAATAACATATACAAAACTACATATTGTGTCGTGAGTTTTAGATCATTCAAATTCCAGTGTATATATATATATACAGGTTGTACATAAAGTCCTGCACAGGTATAATATTTTCTGAACGATAACAGATAAATCAACAAGATTTGGTACATCAACACTACACCTAAAAATCTACTTTTTGAAGGAACTATCAGTTTTCTGTAATATCATGGGGACGTCCCGCAAGGAGTCAGAAGGAAATCTTAAATAGGAGCATAGGTCAATATGCACATCATTTTAAAGGGCTTATCTAGCAGAGTTTAATGCCGCAAACCGCACTCAAAAAGATAAAGAAAGTAAAGCAAAACTGCAACCAAACGAATACTGCAGCTAAATACTACATTATGCTTGTCAGTTGTACAGAAGTGAATTATGACGTTAGTTATCCTCAAGGGTTACAAATTTGGTCCTAATATATTGATAACGGGGAAAACCTGATAACAGTAACAATTAGAAAGCTCTTATCTTTGGTCGCATTATCAGTCATACGAAAATGTATACATTTAAATAATAATAAAGAAAATTCTTAATTTCCATCAGTATTTTTAAATTCCAGTAGCCTTGAAATTTTGGAACAAAGATTATTGTTATCGAAGTAACCGCTTTCAATAGCAGGCGGTTTAATTACAAACAAACACTGTTTGTGGGTATTAAGGACCTTATAACAGAAACGATCAGCTTTGCAAGAAAATTATGTCAATTTTGAACGTAGTCCGATTTAATATTATGAATGAATAAAAAAAGTTTAAGTAATTGTATTCGTAGTTTTCTAGTAGTACCACGTAAAGTACTCACCTGTTTTTAATATTTTTAAAAGTTTCGATATCTAGGTACCCATGTGACCCTTATTAATCTTATATTATGTACTTACAGCTTAAAGCATTTCACTATACTTTTATGCGTGACCTATTAGGAACACATTTCGTTATACAGAGAAGCCATTGCCTAATCCATCACTCTTTTGGATATTATTATACGTTTATTACATGTTCATCAAAGAAGCTTGACTCCAATGAAAAGAAAAGCACGTTCACTTCTAAATGATTTAGAAATGACGAGAATTAATTTATAACATGTTATGACGAGAAATTACGTTTTATAAGAAGTCTTAATTTTGAAAAACAAACAATTCCGAGGACACATTTATACAATTTCTCTTTCATAAATGGAAAAAATAGGAAGAAAGTATTAAAAGAAGGTTGTAAAGATTAGATAAGTAGGGCACTGGTACTCACAATTTGTATTCCTACAATTCTCCAGATTTCCTTCCACATATGGGTCACAAAACGAAAAAGTTTGAACACGCAATTCATACGGCTCTGTACATACCTTTTTACTCCTATTTCTGTAAATGCGGCTGTAAAATTACGCCTTCCAAAATAGTTAATATTGATACTAGTGAGATACGATATTATACTAGTATTGATACTAATATTTATACATGATATTAGCGGGATATACACGTCAGTAAAATGAGTTAAGAAATTTTTTTTTTTTTTTAACTTTATGCATTCATTCAAAAATGTATACAGTGATTTTGTAATACAAAACTAGGGATAGTTTATTAGTATCCTTTTACTTAAAAAAATAATGTTGGACATAGTTATGTCGATGATGACATAAAAATATGTTTTACAAGAATGCTTCTATTGAATTACAGTGTTGAAACTGTCGTAGACAGAAAAAAATGTGACATCTTATAATACAAGAAGAAACGTGGAATTTTTGTGGTAATCTGAAGTATGTACAATTGATTGCTAATATTTAAGTGCTAGCGTATTTTCTTTAAGGTAATTTAATATTTTAAAATGTCATGTACATGATCTTTTTTCTAAATCTTGTACAAATCTATATGGAAGAAATTATTTGTAGAAATATCTACTGTATAATAATTTTGCCAGTTTTTAAAATACTTGTTTTCAGTTATGTCATTCATAAACGTAGTCCCATATGTGTCAAATGTTTTCGTTTTGGTGTTTTGATAATGTGTATCCGTATGTACGTGCGCACGCGTATGTGTGAGAGTCTTGCACGATTATACGCATATTGCTTAATTCTAAACAGAAATTCAGAGACTGACGAAATATGGCACGTAGTTACTAAATACCGAGGTAGAGGTTTTGAAATTTTAGACATATATTAAATTTAGGAATATTTCAATAGTAGAATTAGATTAGATGGAAATTGTATATCTGTAAGTCGTTATATAAACAATAAGAACCGTACTAAATAAGACAGATTGTGTATAGGATTGATTGCATGGTTAACAGTTTAATGGTATGCTGCACTTCTTTCCCACCTGTACTCACGGCTGCATCACACTTGAGGCTGTAGTGCTCTTATAAGACTCGTGAAATGCTCAGGTCGTGATCAGAATCTCTTTCTCAATATGCCTACGTTGCCTCATACTGCATTGAGATTGCACTTTTAACTTCGTAGTAACGCCACCAATTAATTCTCAGAAAAGAAACTCATTAATGTATTTTTTAATTCAGTTTATAATTTAGTTCAACATTTGCTCACACGGTTAGGAATCTAGATTTCTCACTTCACCAGGTAATCGAAATAACCATTTCACAACAGGGGATATCACATTCGTATATTCATGTCACACTCGCAAATACGGTAATAATCCAAATGTGATCTGATCTACGTTTTGGATTTTTGATGTGTACTACGTAGTACACATAAAAAATAAATGAAATGTGTATAGGAGGTTATTATTCAGTAAATCTTTATAATAAACGTACTTATTAACCCGGTACCTAAATCCGAACCTGTCTCTTTTCGGTTGTCTGAGCTAAAATATTTTTTGGATTAAAAACATTACACAAAAAATGTATTGTGATAAATGTATAATTATATTACAAAGTACATTTGCATAATATTTATAACTGGAAAGGACGTGTTAGTTTTTCTCGAAATTACTAGGCTGCAATACGCTCCTAAATGACTTACAGGAAGACCTAACTATACATATTAAATTTAAAATTTTATCCTGTAATATTTAATTTGTATTCTAATTCACAGTGATATAAAAGAAACGTACGAACAAAATTCAGTAATCCAGAGGAGTGTTTAGCTTGTGTGCCTCACAACTGAGAGACGAAGTGGGCCCTGCTGATACTATCTAGCTTCGTTGGACGTTTTACGCAACTTGGTTCGATATCGGACCGGGTTTGGCTGCGGTTTCAGTATATAGTAACAGCCGGTCCGAACCGCACTGATTTGGTCGGATCTCCTGTACGTTAACTCGGCGTTAAACTCGTTCTAACAATTCTGGCGTTTTAAGTAGGACAGTGTAATATAAATAATACACCCAAGTTACTCTCTGTCTGTATTTACTGTCTCAATCTTTACAGCCCAAGTGTAATTCTTGTACGTGACAAAATGAGATATCTACACTTATTATTTAGTTATCTACAATTTATTTCCTATCGTAATAGAAATCTGGTACGAGGTAGGATGGATAATGTGCACAAACTATCTGTCCCGAATTCATTAAAACCTGACAATCTGACTTCATTCCAGTCTAGTACAAATAGTTTGTAAAACCCCTGTTGAATAGTGCAGGACATATATACACCGTAAACTTTGTAACCCAACTTCATCCGAAACAGATACTCGAAGGGTTTACACAAGTCCGATAGTGCAAGAGACTAACGATGAAATCATTACGTGAATTTGTCCGGAAGTTATATTCATCAATACATAATTTTATTGTAGAACATTGACCTTGATGACATTCCATTAAGTGAGACAACAACAAGGCTGTGCTCCAGGTATATCAGATAGTAATATCGGTTATCGTTTCATCTTACATTAGGGACCATGTTACATAATAAGTATAGGCTAAGATGATTTTTAGTCGTTCATAAAAACGTGAACTAAAAAATTAAAAATTTAAAAGAAAAAAGATTTAAGATATGCTCATAACACATTGAAATTTGAGTAAAGTAATACTGACATTTATTCACGAAGATGCAACTACTATACAGCAGGTCCACATAGATGTAGTCCATTTATCTGAGAATCATACTGGGGGTTTCTCACCTCCCACCCAGTATATAAAAGCTTATTAAGTATATGAATGAATTGAAATATTAACGCTTGTTCATGCACATTACACGCGATTTATTCTTATGTTTACCACATTAAATTCTCCTTTCCAAACAACCACCTATTCCTGAATTCGGAAATAAACTTCCACTCACATTTGGCATTGAATATAAAAAGTGTAACCATAAAATACTTTTACAGAAATAAAAAGTACAATTCCAACTGCCTGTAATTCAGCACTAGTTCACTATTGTATTCAGAAAATAAATAATAATTTATATTTTATTTACAATTCATATAAATTAGAGTACTGAACCAAAATATATTGCGAATAAAGATGCTACAATGTTTCATGACCTTTTCATTATGGTGATTTAGTGTGAAGCTTCGTTAAATGTCTCACAGCGACTCTGCGATACCGTGTGAACTTCGCGATACCGTGCGCAACTTCGTGATAGTGGAATGATGCTAAGGTAAGTTGCTTCTCGTGAAATGTCACACGGGAACATAATGGTTATTTTTGTAATTCATTTTATTCCAGAACTTTTCTTAAATCACCATTATTGATGAACGCTATTGCATAAAGTTATACAACACCAAGCGTATTTGTACTAAACTAATGCAAAATTAATTTAAATTAACTATAAATGAGGCGATTTGCTAGTTTTAGATCACAAAGTTGATAGATAAACTAACATAATAATTTTCACTTTCTTGATGGTAATGCTAAAACACTAATTCGAAAAAATTATGAATCACTTCAAAAATAAAATAAAAATAAAACTCAGTGGAATATTTGTAGAAAAGTTTATAATTGCGAACCACAAGCAGTAGACATATTGCAAGAGAGTTCAAGTTAGAATAGAATGCCGATTTATAATTCTTTGAGCTCGAGACGCAAGCTTTAAAACTAATTAGGCAACATTCTGTCTAGAACTGTAATACTTTTATAGAACTGGTGTGCTGTAAGAAAGAAATTAAATACCCGAATCTTCTTTTTTTGCTATTTAGTGTTGCACGTATCTACACGTTGTCTCATTGATTCACGTAATACAAAGTAAAGAAATGGTTAAAATACGCCATTTATTTATTTAACATCAGGGGCATTTTATTAGGATATAAGGGCAATTCTGCACCAAATTTTAAGCATACAATTTTCAGGCCCGCTAGAATCAATGCTTGTTGAGAGGTTGAGGAATCAGTTATATATTGATTTGTCAAAACATTCAATTAAAAATAATCCTAGAAGTTATAACAGGGAACTCAGATAAAAATGAAATTGTTCGGACCAATGAATATATTCTAGGTCTCTTGGATGCTAATGGCTAAAAGTTAAAGAAAGTCTTATTTTACCTTGTGAAGTTAACAGTCGTTTGTACTGGCATTCATATTAATTCTAGTCTTTTAAAAACAACGTTAAGATTCAAACACTTTTACGACCTTTTGTCGTAGAAATATGGAACATGTCTTATTTAAAAGATATAATTATTACGCGTGCTTTACTACTCAGCATACCTAGAAGCAACATAACATAGTATTAGTATTGCATGACTTGTGTTTCATTCTATAGCATGTTTATTTTTTTTTAGATTTTTGAGGTTTAACATTGATCTTAACACGCGCGCGCGCGCGCGCGCGCGCCACACACACACACACACACACACACACACACACACACACACACACACACACACACACACACACACACACACACACACACCTTGAATTCCTAAAGTCTACACCGGTACGAAATGTTAGATTAACATGAAAAATTAGATTTGTTGATTTAATGGAAATTCATACTTCACGTATTTATCTTTTTGAGGTATTGTACTATGAGTTTATATCAGCCTTTGCTGTGCGATGCCCTTATAAATTAAACTTCATATGTGTATGTTCATAGGATAACCTTTTTTCGAGATTAGACTTTGTATTCTTTTTATTGAAAAAAAAACCATAATGTTCATAAGCTTTGTTATCTAGATATTAAAAAAAGGTTATTTTCAATCACTTTGCTTATTTATCTGACAGTTGTTCTTTGAATAAATAACTTAAAGATAATTCAAACACTTATAGTATTTAAAACTCCAATTTTAATGAATTAATAGCGTTCGTCACTGCGAACATGACAGGTTTAAGGCAATTTACAGCGGTATGTATAACAAAGATAAAAGACTATACCTCAAAGATAGGATTTATCATCTTCTTCAGCTGTATAACAACTAAAAGCCTACTGTTAATTATACACAAAAATTAAAAACAAATCAATATATGGCAATGTATTTACCCAAACCAAGCAAGTTATGCAACAAAAAAATCTACATATCCCAAGTGTTTAGACCAAGTGCCAACCATGTAGGGCCTAATACACAGAATAAGTCGCACTAAACAACATAGCGACACACACCAGAATAGGCCATAGACTGACCGCTAGGATTTTGTGACTTCTGAAGAAGTGGACAAATCCCAATCTTCAAAACTTAGTGTTATAGTTTTTGAAACATACTATGAGAAATGTCTGCAAACCTATTATCGTTTCAAACCATCTATATTTAATAATAACATTTAAACACCAATGCCGTCACTATCACCCGAGATTTCGGCTTCGGAATCGAGTCAGATCACTTATTTGGCAGGTGAGGATACCGTCTATCCAAAAATGTTATGGGAGCTAACAAATAAAACACTACAAGTATATTCGAGTACGTCAGTGTACTGTAGGTACCTACTGAACCCACCGACGCGAAGGCCGAAAGACGTCGCCGCACGCAACCAATGCTTTCAAGGCGTCTTCTCATCTCAATTGATAAAAACATAATTTTGAGTATTTGAGCAATAATGGTACAGTACTGGTGAAAGTGAGAGAAAACGAGTGGTTTAACGGGAGTTTAATATCGGAGGTATAAATCGTTTTACTTTCTTCAGTGTAGAAATTGTAGTGATCATCTCGATTTTATAGAGGCAGAGATCAAACGTATTTTATTTATAAGTGTAAACGAAATATTGTATATACTTTCCCCTTCCTAAGCAGAATAAATATAAATACATTACACGCTTTATATAGTCTGTATTTCATTCTTTAAGACTGCTTCTTCAAATCACATGTCTGTAAGAGTAAAATAGTTTACCTGTTTCTTTTTTTTAATTTTCGAGATAGCCCTTAAGCCTAAACTATTGCCGTGAAGTTAGAACAGCATTTAAAAATAAAACTGTCGTGTTAAACCCGTAGAAAACGATAACAAGCTATAATAACTAATTCATTAATCGTTTACATGTAGTATATACGAAATAGGATTTCCTAAAAGGTATTGTCTGACTAAAGTTATATTAACTGAATACGTCTTTATTTTTAATAAGTTGTGTTCTTTCATCTGCTAAAATAACTTGTCACTATTTATTATGTCTGACCTTTTATGTTTTTCTGTATTTGATCGTATAACATAAAAGTATTATGTTCTGTAAGTTATGAACATGTTAAAATATTGAGTAATAAATATTAAATAATGTATGAAAATCCTACCGATTTCCACAGTTTTTTACACATTTAAAACATACATTTTTATGAAAATGTGCTAGATATAGTGAATTACATAATGAACTTGTAGAATTGAATTTAAGATAACTTTTTAGCCCAATATTAACAAAAAGAATAAAAAACTTTATCGGAAAATAATAAAAATTGTGACGTCAATTCGTGATCAATTCAATGATAGCAACTGAGAGCCAAAAATAACATTTTACAGCTTGCTAGTCATTTAAACATATAAAGTATAAAATAATATATAAATATACAAGTAAATCATTAATGTTTTTGTATTTTGTTTCTTGACTACATTCTGTACAATTAGTACCCAATTGTTTAAAGTCAGAAATTCATTTATATTCATCATTTTTAGATATGTGCAGTATTATCAACTCTTTCTCCGTTATCTTTAACATTTGCAGTTAGAAAAATAAAAAATGGGGATGTTTCTGGGTCAATAGTGCCTATTCCAGACTATTATTTTTCAGGCGTTGCCCCCAGAAGAACGTTTTGGTGAATGGTTTTTAAGTTATAATACTCCATTGTGATACAATTTTGCATGGAGGATATGAAAATGATGATTTTTTTTATGCAAACCTGTGATGTTTTTTTATGTATGTATTTTAGAACACGGTTAAAATTTAGCCAATACAACTGTCAGCGAACTCTTTCGTAACGTATGCAATATGACGAAATTCCCAGGAATATCTTTACAGCTAATCACAAAATTGATCTCAGTCCAATACTTCAAATAACGCCGAATATTTTTTTCAAAACGTTCATATTTTTAACAGTTTTTTGCAATTAGGTAGGAACGGTTTGTAGGTAGATATAAAACATATAGATGAGGAATTTTAAAATATATAGAAAGTAAAAAAAAAAAAAAAAAAAAAAAAAAAAAAAAAAAAAAAAAAAAAAAAAAAAAAAAAAAAATAGAAACACGTTACAAGGGGATCGTTCCAATTTTCGATATGCATATAAAAATCCATTTATGCGGCTTAAGAGTGGTTAAAAAACTGAAAATATTTGTATAGGGGGCAATAGAACTCCCAAACACCCTGTTAAAATGGCAACGTATTATTCCCAAACTATATTATTTCTACTGTCTTTTAGTAGCGCTTTTTAAATATAAATGCGTGATCAACCTAGAGTGACCCCTAGGAGTACCTAGGGATTAAAACCAGTGGTACTTAAACCAGGAACCTTCAAAGTAAATGTTAAGCGTAAAGTTACTAATCATGTTATTCAAATGTAAGAGTAACAATTATTTTAGTGGTGGGTCGAGGTTCCAGTGTAAATTTTTGTTTTTTATTAAAGCGAGATCCGATGTATAGGTGCAGTTCAGGATTTGAGCTTTCTGTCTGAAAAGTTCTTTCTGATTGAACCAAGCTAGGACGTAAGGGTGTATTTGCCATATTTAATTTTCTATATTGTGATACAATGGCAACGGATAAACACGACTTTCAGTATGTTAGGAATTACACTATTTTATCTATCTCAGATTTTATTTTCAATAGTGGTTTATTACGCAACGACTCATCTTCTCAAGGCTAAAGTACAGAAAATTTTCGAACATAATTACAAGGACACTGGCAGCCCTGGATGATCTTCAACTCTCAGTTCAGCAATTTAATTCTACTTTCACCTCTCTCCTCAGACCAGAGTAAATATTGCTACCAACCTCGCATCTGATAGCTTCAAATTTATGTAAGCAGAACGTTTCCTTATAAGCTAATGAACAAACTCTTCAAACCCTATCTGTGCAATCCGGTAACACGTTTTTCCAGCGCGTTGTCTTCAACCGATTCTAATCGCTGAGTTGAAGTCTTTAAGACTCAGCTTGTAAACATCTAACTTTCTTATCTAACCACAGAAATCGTGTGAAACCGCAAAACAACTCAACAAACAGTTTTCGTCATTTTTAAAAATATAATCTCAACCGAATTTTGTCCTCACAAACATTCATGTCCAACCGTCATATTTGGAATCAAAATTACAGTGCCCTTTTACAGATTTTAATTATCCAACCCTCATTTTCCGGAACACTAAAATGTTTGAAATAAAATTATCTTTGGATCGATACAATACGTTATATACACATGCTTGCTGTATCTCGATGCATTTAGTAACTTCTATGAATACAAATTCCCTTCCTTGACCATCAACCGTAAAAGCCAATACCTTTTAAAACTTTGTTAATTACTCCCCCTTAATAGCTAAGAACTAACTATAGGACAATCTTGATTCTTGAATATCATGAGAATTTACTTAAAACCTATTCCAAGTATTTATGTACTGACTGAAAATTAATGATCTCAATTCTGGATTATGTCTTATTATATCAAATTATTCTATATCAATAATACGCTATTTAATAATGTTCTGTAAGTATCGTGTGATAAAAAAACCCGTATTTTGACAACACTTTGACTGATTTCAGAATACCATTTTTTACTCACTAATACCTCCACGTAGCCAACACGTAATTGAAATGAAATTATATCCTTTATTTGATCGTATGTGCCTAACAGGTCAAGAGTTTACTCTTTTCAACATTTTCAATATATCACGCCAAAAGAACTTTATTTTTTTAAACGGCCTCAAGTCGTCCCAAAACGCAGATTACTCACTAGGAGAGTGTGTGTTTTATACTAACGCTGAATTCTCCAAAACAGGAATGGAGAGATAAGTGTTCCATTGTCGGATAAAATGAGTTTTTAAGATTTGTGGTAACTATCCAATAAGATAGTTATTGCTCTATGTCACCTCATTGTTTCTTACAGAGTCCATATGACCATCGTTGAACAAATCTAGATAAATTAAATAATTTCGATGGAGGTCAATTGACCGTCTTGAATGAAAATAAAAATTGTGATCTCCGGAAACGAGTATATCTAAACTTAAACGAGTAAACTTAGATCTGTTTTATGGTAAAGAAAGTGACGAAATTTCACTTTTATAAGACTACGAAGCCACGCACAGAACGAAGAGTTAAACAATCGGTTAGTAAATTCCTGAGGCACACAATTTAGTTCATACAAGATCAAAAACTTCCATGCCATCCGTTACCTAAATTCCTCGCATCTTCTCCCGTACATCTGTAAAATTCTGTGTTTTATTTCAGATACATATAATACAATAAAAAAGGTGGCTTCAATATAAATACCAGTAAATCCTAAGATAAAATTATGTGCCTTCAAATACCTGTAAGTCCAATGCAAACAAGTTCTTCATATATATGGACGCCAACAGTGTCCACGTTTTCAGAAATTAGCCCGGACTCCATTACAACCTCTCAACATGATACACGACATTCGTTTCCTTTTATCCTATAGTAATAATCTCGTAGTTAAGAAATTGAACAACAAAAAGTTGTATGTTGCTACATTATTAAACCTGAAATTTTGTTTTTTACTGTATTATAAGAAATCCAAAACTGTATATTGCAAATAATTCCTTCAGGTAAGTCAAATACTTAACGATAGTAATATTGACTTTGTCGTCATAATGTTTCTAACCGTGTCACTTTTAAAATTTTCATCAAACTTTCAAATTAGTTAAACTCTTTTTAACTTAGTTCTCTAGATCAAAGTCACTGACATACTACTTTTGATCATTCTTTAGAAAACAATCTTCTTAGATAAGATCAATTTTGAATACAAAAAGGCATTCCCAATTCAACGTGTTATTTTATTAAACATACCTCTTATTTTATAGTATTTAGTATTTAACTTATATATTAATTTGTTAACTATCAAGTTTATAAAAAAAAACAATATAATTTAATTGCTTTAGTTTGCTGACCAATAAAGGAGAAGCGTATTGTGAACTATAGAGTTGATAATATTTCGAACAAAAAATACTGGTGCACGTTCTTTTTTTATTTAACGATTCAACTAAATTATGTTTAAACAATGTTTTAGTATTATTTCAGTCTCTGTAATTTTTCTTAAATACGTTACTTACTTTCCTATAGTACTGTCATTGATAATACAGTAAAACACTGTTATATCATAGTTTAGTTTGACAGTTATTGCTTCAGTACGGGAAACCCAGTGCCGTATGGTGTGAGGCGTCAGACTTTTCATCAAATTTAATCTTATTGCAAGTGTAAATCCTGTCTGTGGCCAAGGTGGTACTTCACTGTCATCAGTGTATCATCACTGTCGAGCTTGTCCTGTACCGACTCTACTCTATTTTGTTTGATAGGATCCTCGCAAAGGCTAGTGGCCCATGAGGACGGACAGAATAAGACTGCAAAGGATATCGACCTCTCTTTTATTAAAAATAAGAAAAGGCCATGACTCATACAACACAAAAATGTAAAATGAGTACTGAAATACTTTTTTCTTTAATAAAAGAATCAATAATAATCGATTTGAGTATTTACACAGACATAATTTATAGCTGAAATCACAAGATAGGTTAGTTTAACACCGTATTCAGCCTTTACGTAGACCAGGAATTCGGCACGGTTCGTACTACTCAACCAACGACATTCAACTGGAGTGTGGAGCTCATCCTGCCACTTTAGAATTAGCATGTTTTGGTAAGGAGACCAGGATGCAAGGTAGCGCAGTCCTTGGCGCAAATCAGATCAACGGTAATTATTACCTTCAGTTTCATCATGAAATACTATTCAAAGAGATAAGACATTTTAGCAGAGAAATACTACATGTGTAATGACAACAGACTTAGTCCCAATAGGTTTAATCATTTCTTTATTACGTCTGTTTGAAGTTTGTTTTCGACGATGGGAAGATTGTGAAGGAAACATGATTTTTCCCTACATTTGGCATCGTTTAAAGATACAATACAACACTAAAACACTACGTTTCGTGATCTGCAATCTCATCGCTTCTTCAGGAGGATGACTAAAATAATACATGATTCCATACATGAAGGTGTGGTAGTTCACGGTTATGCGTGTCACAACGCTGAGGTATGTTTTATTTAACTTAATCTAGAATATAGTCATGCATCCGTTAAGTCATTCAAGATCTCGAAACTTAAAGTTACTGATTGTATTGTATCACTAAACGGAGGCTAATGTCCGGAAAATCCTGTTTACTTTACATTGTCTTCTTCTTTTGTGTTGCCATCACAAAATATTATTCCTCTAATTTATATTATTATTGAGATAAAAACGAGCAAAACTGTCTAAAAGATTTAGGATTGTTTGTTAGATCCTGCTACGTTACTCTACATCCTGTTGTGGTGAAGGCCAGCAGGTGCGACCACGCCTATAGCAATTGTGACTGATACTTATACTTGTCGCGTGACCTTGAGCCGGCCCCTGATACCAACAATATGAAGGTCACTGACACATGCCACTCAGACGAGCCTTCTTCTGAAAGGTTCCTTTACAAGGTTAGCTTAGAATAAGGAAGACGTCTCATACCACTCTTGCTTGATATTATTTGGAAAAATGAAAGCAAATAACTTCAGAGTTTTCAAAAAACGTTAAAATAATGAAAAATATTAAACTCAAACAACAATTTTAAACACCATGTTTAAAAAGAAACTAGCCATTGAACATTAAAACTAAGTATTAATACTCAGCTGAACATAACAAAAGGAATATATCTATAAAATTAAGGGATTAATTTGATTTTAAAAGATTGCTTAATGGTGATATGAATGAAAAGTATTTATCGCTAAATATCAGACTCGACAAAATAAAAATAATTAATGAATTATTCAATTTTTATGTAAGTAAATCTTTAATTGTGTCGTTAAATATTACTTTTCATTGATCGGTCCTTGCATGGACCTACCGTTAGTGCAGTGGTTTCCTAAAAAGTGTAAAATGTTTCCCCAATTTCTTGCAACGTCAAACAGTAAAAACTGTAAACGTCGAAAACAGCAAAGCTGTTGGTAATAAATGTCTTTCTAAATTTATTCAGAAGTTAAAAAAATAATATATCGTCCTTATAGATATTGAACATAATATATTGTACCAAATGCCATTAATTGATTTGTAGGAGTTAATAGCCTAACACTGATATTGTTTTCTCAACTCCAGATTCCAGGAGTCGTCTGTGGCAGTGTCAGATTTAAGACGCCGCACTAAGAGGAAAGTGAGATTAGAGCTAAACTCATCATTTGCATTGAATCAACCCTTCCTACCGTAGTTATGTTTTTGAATATTACTCAGTTAATCATCAGATTTACTATATCATTTGGTAATTCTATTGCATTTGTACTTATTCTCTTCATGTTTAAAGGGTCTGATTTGTACACGTTCGTGAAAAAATTAAACTAAAAGCTGTTTGAAATATTGTAACAAATTTTTGATAATACTTTCATAAATACTTTTTAAAATTTACCCATGCATTTTTAATGTGATAATAAAATAAAACACTGTCTTTTAAACAGTGTCTCATTGTAAAACCAAATGCGCCACTAAAATTGAATCGTATCATTGGTTTTCAACATCCTTCTGAAAATGATAACAATTAATAAGTTAATATTTGGTTATCCTGACACTTCAAGAGTGTAATTTCTGAAGCAGAATCGTACGACTCGGCCCCCCCGAATGATGGCCAAATGCGAGCATACCGGCACACGCGCGGCCTACCGTGGAGGATCTGGAGTGAGCAGTAGAGGGGTTTGCTCGCTCTCTCTCTCTCACTCTCTTGTCCTCTCACCAGCTCCTCAACTGTCTCTCGGCAATGTATCTCCGCTGTTCACGCTCAGATATTGCTGGCTAGGGCTCGACCTCACGAGTGCTAGCCTTGACATCACGTAACATAAATCGTATTCACAAACATATCGATATTCAAGTGATGATATTCACATTCATCAGGGGATAGTTGTACTTGGCCACTATTAATTTAACATGTTTATGTCCTTTGTGGGACCGCTTCTTCATTTAAAAGTTAGTTTTAGACCTCAAGAAGGAAGTTAAGCAATTGCATTGTAAAAGTGATCGAATTAAATGTACACATGTCAACATTAGATATGTTTTGTGACATTTAACTCTGGATTGGTTTTTGATAGTTGAATACTTAGGCTTGAAATTTATTTCAACCCCTAAAAAAACTACTCTCTTAAAAAAAGTAAGGGACATAAACTTGCTCCTTTGACGTTTGGAATGGCCATATCACATTCCAAAAAAGAAATTAATATCTAAATTTAGTATGTTTTTTTAAGTTTATTAAAATATTACAAATTACTCTCATATTGGTAAAACGTTATTATAAAAACATAGTGGATATGCTAGTGTCGTATGAAGCTTATTATTTCAGAAAATTTACATATTTAGAAACATATGAGTTTATTAGTAACTTTGTATTAATTTGCACAGCTTTGTTAGTATTTGACTTATCAAGGTAGCAAATTATAAACCAAGATGTATCACCATGTCAGAGACGTAACGGTCTGGTCTTGTTGTAATTTTAATAAATTATTACCCCACTCATCACAATGTAAATAATTGTTAAACCCTTATTAGAATATTAACATTTTCACCAATCACTATAAAAACCTATTAACAAAAGTTAATTATTATATTTATTATGGTGTAGTATAACAAAATCATTTCCTAATTTAAAAATGTACTCATATTTTGGAAGCATAAGCTCTCATTTTTGGATTAAACAGTGACGTACGTTGTACCAACGCGTAAAGTAAAAAATAAACTGCGTGCTTGATTTTACATTCACTTGATCTATTTAAACTTAGTTTCTTATACATCCTCTGGAAATATGTTCACTTTTACAAATTCAAACCCCAGGTAAACTCAAAATATAATACCTATATACACATTATGTGTATCATATTTAATATTATAACAATAACCTAAAACATTCTCCCTATATAGGTACAAAATATACATTTTATTTAAATTATAATTTATTTTCATTCTGAAGTTGCACGATTTTTCATACAAAATTTAAAATAATTTAATTTGCCAAGTACATTTGGATTATCTAAACTCAAAAATATTTGAACATACGGAAATATTGCTCATACCGTAAAATTAAAATTAAGAGCAAAATATCTCAATTTTAAATTTTTTTATTGAAAATCTTAGAAAGTGCTAAAATACAGTCAAAATTTCAGAACGCACAAATAATTGGATGAAACAAAATTATTAATTTGAACGTGTTTTGAATTCACCCACCGTTTTAAAGTAGCAACAGGGGCAATTTAAATCAGATCCTTTTAGACTGTGATTTTTGTTACAGGTTGTGATTTAAGTAACTTGAGGTAAGCGTCGTTAAGTTTTAAAGGAATTCGTTTAGATAATTCAGATGGAGAATTAATGGTTTAAAATGATCAACTATTTAGAGAATAATTAACTTATTTAAAAATTCACGAAACACAAGTCTTAAAACTGTGTCTCAGGTAACAAGACGTTTCAGGATACATTTCACACCGGGCGACCGAGTTGGCAGTATCCGAAGACATCGGCAACAGCGATGACCCTTTCAGGACCTAACCCATATTTCAGTTGGACATTCGAGGAGATATGGACATATAAAAGAAATGTTATTGCCACATAACTGTGTCTATGTGAGTAAGAAAACAACACAAATAAAACATTGATTGCGTCCAATATAACGATGTTATACACCGAAGAGAGTGTTTCCTATATAAAGATATTTAAAGATTATGGGTATTGATGAAAATAAATTCTGGATTTAGGAAACCAATTTATTTAATTTGATAGCCCATTTTAGTATGTTTAAATATATTTTCAAAAAGAGGTTCAATATATTTTATTTTTGGGGTTATGGGCTAACTTGTATGTATCTTCGGTATTATTCGATATTGGGTTATCCTTGCAAACTAGGTAGTCTTGCTTCATTTACGTGTTTCTCAAAATATGAATTAGCACGTTTAAATCAGTCTAGCAAACTCCGAATTCAGTACTCGTAGAATTTTTGCGATGTTGGTTATTTTACGTCTAATTTTCAATAAATGAATAATCTGTATATTTCTTGAAAGAATAACTGCATTTAAATATTCCATTGACAATTTCTAATTAAAAAATGTAATAACAAGAGTTGTATACAATATGCGATGTGGTAAGCCAAATCTCTTGATCATTATGGACTATCACTGATTTAAGCCCTCTCTTACGCTCACTCAAAGTCCCGTTTTAGAGAGAAAAACTCTTTCCCTATTACACGCTCACTCTATCACAGCTGATCGCTGCAACCCTTACTGCCAGCCTGCTGTGAGTCACCATCTGTGTACCGTGTCGTACAGAAACTAGTGTTAATTTTTTTGGGTATTACAATAATATGATGAGATATTCTGTCTCCTTGAATAAAAATGAAAAGTGACTTCAGACACGGAATAAATATAAATAAATAAAGTTGGGAAATCATAATTGTAATATAGTTCTATAAAAAAGTATAACAGATCTCTTAGAATATTTTTGTATTTATTAATACCCCTCCAGCTGACAAAGAGGATAGATTCCAATGCTCGAAACGTTGTGTTATACAATTTTTAACAAATAACGATGGCAAATGTTTGAAATTCAGTTATCCTTTCAAACCTTCCATCGTCAATAACCAACTTTAAACAAAGCATAGTTTTTTACATTTACATATTGTCCTATTTCATAAGTACATCATATTTGTACATATAAAGTACAACATAGAAATACAAAGTACAATACTACGCTTGAGCATTAGGAGAAAATAGATTTGTCACCGAAATTTAAATAGTATTTGATTATTTAAGCCTCGCTTCGTAGAAATTTTATAATTCAATAGAATATTGAGATATAGGAAGATGAAACCTTTGATTTCATATCCTACTGCAGCTATAATGTAATTATAATGAGTATGCAACATATTTTACATATGCAGGATTTGTTATTTTATTTCCAGTGATATACCAAGTATTTTAGTTGGCTATTAAAATTAAAGATATCTAGAGACCTTATTTTATCTTTATACACTTTGCGTGTCTGGTTACATTTACAGCTGTTTTGTAAGAAGTAAGTAATATAAATCACTTATCAGTAATTTTCTTACACAAAATATATAAAACTTTTTGCCACCCAATTGGCCTAAAAATTAAAAGTCAACAATAATAGGATTAAAGCCCAAGCCCTCGTATAATAGGACTAATTACACATTAAAATTCAGTTTTCTAATCTGCAAGTGGTTATTTCGTTGGGGTTCATTGTTGTCTTCCTAACCACTATAGTCAATAACAGACAGACAGGAATATCAGTTTAAACTAATCCAATAAAATGCTCTCTCAATTATTACGTTCTAATTTACTTTACACTCTATGGGCTTTTTGTATTTTATTTTAAACGTATTAAAAAGCGAGGCTTTAAGGACTAATCAAAACATGAGACAAACTTCGCAGAAGGCTGTCTCAGGCTCGTGGTGTCTCAGGCCTTCCCCTGTTGTAACGAATACCGGTTCCGCTTTTGTGACCTTATTCCCGCTCTCTGTGCTCACCTTTTCCTTGACATTCAGCTCAGAAAATATGTCACTTTAGTTAGTACATACATTGTGGGAATTCTAAAATCTAAAGGTAAACTTAAACTCTTAAATTTAAACTCGAAAATTTGAAATCCCAAATAAATATGTTTAATATGTTTTAAGTCACTATTTTATTAATCTCTTACCGTGAATTAATTTCTGAATATCAAATTTGTGTTTTTATTTTCTCGTTGATAGGTGTTTTTGGAATTTATACTCTTTTTAAACCACTGTACAGAGTTAAGTAAACCTATAATCTCAATATGTGTTTGATACAACTTAATTTTATATATAAAGTTTGATCTTTCTATTCCATATATTTTTTTATATAGGCGTTACTAAGATCTTTTTAGTAATTATTATAAGGATAGCAGCATTTTGAATTTCGATACTAATCAGAAATGTGTTGGTTCCTTTCAAAAATGGGGGTAAATCATTCATAAGAGCATCATTCCAAAGCCAATATTACGAAAACATGAGAGATACGTGTAATGTGCAAACATACCTTGAGCAAGAGTTTGTAAAACTCCTTTCTCCACAAGGGCGCGCCCGCTAATCCAATCAAGGCAATTTCGAAAACAAACCCACTTTTATTTCATAAACCACTACGCATGCTTTTAAGTTCATTTTCCGTTTTCATTTTATTTTCGGATTCACATTCCAAAATTATGCTAAAATATTTAAAGTCGTGCGATTGAACAAAGCAAAACAAATATCCCTTTGGTCCCACATTTTACCATTACGGTAAAATCGTCTCAAATTTATAATAATCGGTATTTTAAGTTAAAAATGTAAACGGTTTTAATGTCCTTGAATATTTTTTTATATCACAGTTAACTTTAGTTCTTTGAAACCACTAAAACTGACCATTTTGTAAGACTTTTGTTTGGCATATTTTGTGTTTAGTGCAAGTAGAACATATTGCAGAACAGAAATGCAATATGTAAGCACTGCAAGCCCTCAATTGGTCCGCGTGTGTGTTTGGCAAGTCACCATGTATCATAGCCAACCATGACACTATTACTGGCGACCTCCAGCCATACAGGGGAAAGTAAACTGTTATCTATCTCTCTTTCTCTTGTTTCCTCTCACTCTTCCACTGTAGTATCTATTGCCGAAGGAATATCGAACATCTTCACTGTGAAAAACATCAAGTAGATCCTTGATACAGACAGTATCTCACTCTCATCTGGCTCAAGGATCTGTTATTGGCAGCGGATCTACGTATCTAATCCATCGAGAGCTTCTCTCTTTAGTTTCTAGAGCAGTTAAAAGGTCATATAAACATCTCCCAAAGATTTCATCGCCTATTGTTTTGGATATAAACAATTGTAATAGAATATATTTCAAAGAATAACAGAGGTCTAAGGCATAATACCTATTGAAAGTTGTTTGTATTTCGATAGCATGAGTTCTGTGTACTTTTCAGTGCTGAACTCAATAATGCAATCAATCTTTTCTATTACGTTAGGTTATCTCTCAAAGGTACGTCATGTTATCTCCTCAAGTACATTTGAGGAAAATCCAAATGAAACCTTAAATGTTAACGTATTTAAATGTTATTTATTTATTAAACACAAAATAAATACCATAATTTACATATACAGTACAGAAATTTAAAATTTGCATAATTTCATACTCAAAGGTCCTTATTGCAGTGTTTTTGCTTTCCATCAAAGCTTCTTTTTGTGCTCACCAAACTGTATGTTTGTTGAGGGTCGTCCCTTTTGAACATCCGGCAGTAGTCTGCTATCATCCCTGGTTCTTTCTTTCTATTCCCTTGATTTATTGATGGAACCTTTCCCCTTGTTCTTCACTTACAGCACCAAGGTTTACAGGAAAGTATGTAGGTGTGAGTGAATAAAATGAACTTTTATAGTCATGTTACAACCAAGTATATTGACGTATTACAACATATCTGCAACGATTGACTTGTAATTTGGGTCCTTTTGTTTTCAAGAAAACTAGTTCCAACTAATTTAAAAGAAGATACCCATGCAACTTTTTCATTTGTTTCCATTTCATTCTCAAACTCTAATGAGTTTTTTTTATTTCAGTCTCGACAAACACTTCTTCTTTTAGCTTTGCCTCGAACAAACCAGGAAACTACTCACAAAGTAACGAGAAAAAACCCTTCTTTTGGGAATGCCTGCACAAACTGTTTCATTACATCCAATGTAATGTGAAGTATTGGGGAGTCACATCTATATGGGATCAACAAGACTTTTACTCTCAACATTTTTAATTCTCAACTCCAAGGCCGCTTGCTGGCTACTCATTTTTATATAATTTCACTTTCTGTCACGACCGTTTCACTAACAGAGGAAGCAAGGGAACTTTGTGTAACTACCTTGTTGACAAAGCAACATATAAACTTTCAAATCACCACAAATTTTCCAATTGTAATTTGAATAACTAAGTATGTGTAAGAACAGTTCACGATTTTCATAACATTCTTTTAAATGGGCCGAATATCCAACATGAACCGAGGAATACTTAATTCCAATATGAAGAAGAACTGTGTTTAGACTTCTTTTGGATGTGTCAATAACATCTATCCATTCATCTGGATCATATTCTATCTTAAAACTTCACCCATACCATTGCAGAAAACAAGGCCACCTTCTTGGGAGAACGACAAACTTCTTTTCACTAGCTCGATACAAAAAAAAGGAAGTACTCGGAGCCCAAAGATGCTTTTGTTTCGGTCTAGAGCCTAAAAGCTCTGTTGAGTCCTTAGGTAGTCCCAAGTCTATGCAGCTAAGCCTGTAGATTGTAATCCAGCCTGTCTAATATATCAATGGCTATCACAAAACCTTAACATATTAAATTTTAAAATAATTTCTTAACTAATTGCAATAATCTACGTGGAATTATATTATATTGTTCTCAAACTTTATCATGTTCTTTCTGCAAGAAAATGTAAAATAGAACAAAATTTAATTACTGTTTGTGACCAAACTGTACGTAATGGAGTGTTTTCACTATTTTCCGCGCAATCAGGGCTTTAAATACTATAAAGTTCACTAAATATATTTGAGACAACTTTTCTGTCGCAGAACTGTGTAATTGCCCAATTAAAAAGAAACAATTGTTACAGTTTAAAGAGTATGTTCCAGTTATTGTAAGAATACCTTAAATGTGTTGGCGCCTTCATCAAACCCCTTTCCTACATGTTGTATTTTAAGTAATAAAGAAAAAGTATTTGTTTTTTCTGTATCGAAACGTTTATAACATAACTTATATATCTGTATTGGATAAATATCTGAAATTTAAGAATGGAAATTAAATTTAGGGATTACAATTTAGAGTAAATTTAATCCAATATTACCAATAGTATGGTAAATAAAGGGATAGTGTTGGGTCATAATTATTTTTAAATTTATATGAACAATTTCACTAAACAATTAAATACTTCATACGATGCTCTAGTTCTAGTTCATTCCACTATTCATGTACAAATACACTGGAAAACTGAAAAAATAATAAAATGAGAGAGTAGTTTTCGTTAATGGTTATATTTTAAAAGAAAGTGAAAACCAACTGCCACTATTTCCTTAATTATACATATGGCTAAAATTTATAACCTTTCCCCTAAAAAAAAATACAAATTAGTGAGTTTCTAACTATTATAATTATTATAAATTAAACTCGAATAAAAGCTGTCATTGACTATAACGTTTTATATTAAAACTCTCTCGTAAAAGCTGAAAATTATGAACCGCACTGAGTGAGGGGCTGGTCTGTATAAGAGTTGGTCTGGGTTCGAATCCTCGACTTAGATAGGAGTTTTCCTTGTTGATTTCCTCCAAGATCATTGGAGAATGATACGATCAGTAACCGAGAGCTACCTTCTTTTTATATAATACAGAAAAAACTGCAAAGGTAAGTGCAAGGTTCACAAAAAACACCTGTTTTGGGCTTACAAAAAAACACTAACGCCGTGAGTCCATAATGAAGAATACTTTGAGTTCTGGCATAATTCAAACGATGAATTGTTTGTTGCTCAGATATATTATACACACCAATTTTTGTAACCGGTTGATTGTCGCGGTGATTATACGAGATACTTATAAACTTTGTAAAATACAAAAAAAGTTTACATTGAAGTTTTTTGAGGTTTATGGCTTGGCTGGTTAGTACTGTTTCAAGCAAGTAACTAAACCAACGCTTATACTGTGTGTCCTCTAGATCTGTATGTCAGGTCCACATTGGTCCTCATCCATTAGGTGTAAGTTTTCCGTTTTATTGCGGAGATTTGCGGACATTTCCGCACTGCGTCGATTTGTTAATGGTGCGAGAAACATAAATGTAAAAATAAATTCTTATAATATTTAAGATTGCAGTTGTGTGGATTTTATTACATATCCTAAATTTTCTGCGGACTGTTCGAGAAAAGTAATTTGACCCAAAACATGGTAACACGTGTATTTACAGTATAAGATAAAAACAGGTAATTTTCTTAAAAACAACTGTAGGAATAAAATTTTATTATACCTAATAATAATTACTGTGATTTGGTCAAGATGAATTTTAAGTAATATTGTGTTGACATGAGATGTTTGTAAATATTGTCAATTTAAACTGTATATGCTTACTCTGCCCACTTATTCTTTTTAATCGTATACGACTGATTCATGGGGAATGGTATGATTAAGTTAAAAAAGAAATTGGCATCTCCTAAGAATAATAATAAAATACAAGTCCGCGTCCACTATGTTTGAAGGAATCCTACTTCCTTTAAAATCATGAATTTATTATACCAACTAGAAACACCTATAACTTTTTATTACTCCACTCGGAATATGTTTAATATCTCAATTTGTAATAAAGTCGATAATGTAGTAGAGACTCTGTACGAGTACATAAGTAAGGAAGAGATAGCTGAGTGCGCATGAAATCAATCTTGATGCTAATAGTTAGTTTCACCTTTATTCGCATTCCTTTTCATATGTACGTCGTATGTTCATGGATTCTACTCTGCTATGTATCATTAAAGATTTATCACTAGCATACCACTGTCGCTTGCCGTTCTTAAGTACTTTATGAGAATGAACAAGGGCGGTTTATGTTTTCCTCGGCTTAGATGGCCTGGCCTGGTAGATGGGAACTGGCAATTTTGTATCTGGTAATTTAATGGTTATGGTAAAGGTCAGTAGAAAAGCAGCTTAGCTTTAACTTGTAATATCACACCATCATTCCAAATAATGGCCCTAACTGTAACTTACGTAATATTTCTTTTGGTATAATAGGTGAGGCAAAAGTTGAGATACACCCTATAAAAGTGAAACGTTGTTAGGAATTATAATGGAGGCTGATATATGGTGTGCGTAGATGGGAACGCAACATTTATTAGATATAATAACAGTGGCGTTCATTTTGAAATCTCTTTGAAAATCTTGGATTTGGGTAGAATTTCTCAAATTGGACAACAGATATGAAATCATTTTGAACTTCTTCATTCTTAAGACAACTCTATAGGTCCTAACCCTTGTATTCCAACTTTTGCCTTAGGTTAGAATTGCACAGTCATAACACCTAAAAATAAAGATGTCTTAAAAATATCTAAAGATGTCACGTTTGTATTCTTGAAAATGGGGCAATACAATATGATGTGTCACATATCCCCTTCCTTTATAGAAAATTCTACCCAAATCTAAGATGACGAATTCCAAGATTCTCAACGATGTCGCTATTACTTTTAATAGTTGGCTAATAATATACAGATAAGGATTACTAGGTAAAACTTTTACTCATTGCAACATTAGACTTTTATAAGGGTGTATTTAGACTTATACCTCACCCTGTATTGTAAAAAATAAGTCCGAGCCACATCTTACAACAGCGAAACTGAGAGATAAACAATGTCTCTAATATGCTAGGAGTGGTTAACTGACTTTGGCCGCATCTAGAAATGTCTTAGTATTGGTTGGGGGTGTCGTGGTCTGACAAAGAAAGTTGAACCAGCTTCCTCTCAGTTATTTTTATCAGTTATACAGTTATTGATGTAACAAGTAACAATCAGGATTGTTGTTGGCGGTGCTCTCTCAAGGATCTAGGATTATGTTCCTGCTGTTTCCTCCAAATTCATCCTTACTCTGTTACTGATTAATTGATTACCTATGGTTGCAGGAAAATACCGTACCTTCTTCTAAAACCATTTAATCAGCACCCTGTAGAGATCGTTCCTCAATGTTATATTTCTGCATTGAAGGATATCGAACGTACATTATACAGCCTTCTTCACAATAGCAGCATAGACCTTGGTGGTGTAGTATATATCACAAACTAAGCAATTTTTAACGTTTTCTCTCCTCCTCCTTCGTTGATAATTTTTAAAGTCCTTCCTGGGTGCACACCTTACAGGTATATGTTACACAACTCATGTCCACCAACAGCACGTGAGAAAATTTACATGTACTAGAACTCGAAGTCCCCTAATATTGTTTGTTGTCGGTGCAAGAAGCAATTTATAGTTGTCACACAGTTTATTATGTTAACTAGGTAGGGACTTATCGTATTATCTATTCGTGGAGGGGATCGTGACAGAATAGATCCAGAGCGTTTCTTCAGGTCCATATGCATAAGCCCAGGTCACATTCTCGTTATTCCTAAGATAAGATGTTAAGGCTGTGGGTATAAACGTGATTTAAATAGTTATATGGGTAATATATGAGCCGAGATGTGTGAAGGTGCTCAGTTGAGAGGTTGAATCAAGCTATTATGGTGGAGATTTAGTTGTTATAGTGGAGATTTGTGTTTATTTATTTGCCCACCAACACGCCCTGCCTCAGGAGATTCGTTTATCTCTAGTCGGCGTCGGAAGTCTACTTGATCCTTTCTCTGGAATCCGGTGACCTGTAACAAGATTCTAGTCACTAAGATTTCTCTCCCGCTTGCACATCTTACAACTAGGCAGAGAAATGTAGTTGTATTTTTGTTGCCCTTTCCTTGCCTTTGAACGTTTCCTTGGTAGTATTTTCGGCAGTGGGACGATTTTCACGCTAAAGGGAAACTCTGTTCAGCCAACAATCTTTGATCAGACGATCAAAAAGTGGATGATTCCAGGAATTCCTGTAAGATTTTGAATGAGAGCTATGCAGACGTCATTGATTTGCGACAGATATGGTTTTACGATTGATGGTTAGGATGACAAAGTTGTGCGATCTTGTTTTAAGCTTGGTGAACAGCATTTAAGGTTAGGTTGTTCGGGAAGACGTTGGTCAGTACGAGACAGATTAAATTTAGAAGAGTTATAGTTAAAGATTCTCAGTTTATCTTGTACAGTAATTCTTTTATGTGAGGGTCACAGGCTTGTAGAGTGGTTGTAGACAATATTGAGTAATCTGCAGTAGCCAAAATGGAGTTATACTTCATGTTTACATTTTTTTGAGGGTCGTACCATAAAGTTTTCGCTTTGATTGAGATCAAGTTTGCATACAACTTTTTTATTTTTTTATTGACTATGGTTTATATTCTCTACTGTTTCGTAGTAATAACTGCTGAATTAAATGGAGCCCAGGATATCCATTACACAAGTGAGTCTGTTTAATCCGTTATAGTCATTAATCCGTCACATACGGATTGATGTTCCGGTCGGTAAAATGTAGAAGATAAGAAATAGGGTTTACTAAAAATTTTTGAGTACGTGCTGGTGCATTTCAGATATCTACTTTTAAATAAATGCATTACTCAGATGTGAAACTCAATGAATCAACTGAAAACGTACACTGGATCAGTCAATTGTACCTTGAACATAGTACAAACAAAGTCTCGCTTAAAACTCCAGCAGCGCTTATAAATTATGTTCTCCAATAATATAATATAAAAAATGTGTTCTCTACAATATCTTAATCATATGAAATCTTAGTAATGTTCAACGTTGGAGATGTTGATTGCTCAAAGTTTGTATAGTGACGCTTGGTAGCTCTAATGATCCTTCACTTATGCAGGTGTGACATTGATTGCTAAGTGATATGCCAATAAACGTGTGCAAGATGACGTAGGAATGTGGTCGTCCCAGAGTGTGAAATCTAGTGAGGGTGTAGAACTCTAGGCTGTTCAGGGTAACTAAAACTACGGTTTCACGATACTGTTCCCCGAATGAGATTATACATAACAGATTGGCTGCTCGAGTTTCAGGAACTTGTGTGGGGTAAGGGAAATTGTTAATTCCCAGTTGTGGATATCGGGTGAACTTAAAAGACAATAAAGTATATTTTGTGGATAACGAAAATTTCTTATCCTCTTAATACTATTTATATTATTTTTGACACAGAATATAGCTTTATCTAAATAACTGAACGTGATAATGCTTGTAATAAAATCACAATATTTTAAATGTATATAACTATGCGACTTTATGTAGCGGATTCCTAAGCAATATATCGAATCAGTAGAACACAATAAGATTCATTATCAGTAGACTTTGAAATATAGCGTGCGTTGAACATTAATACTGATAAAGTACCTCATGAGGTACCTGGAAATCAGGTTTTCGACTACGTTGCTTGTTTAGTCATTATGATGTACTTAACAGCAAGTAGGGTGGTGCCTGGGCTCTCAGTGTTTCACAGGCATCAACCCCTACCGGACAAATGTTTATTGTATTTTCCGGTCAAATTTTGTAGCGTTAAGATTTTAATTTCAATCCTTAGAATTCAGTAAGAATTAAAGATGGTTATAAGACAACAATAAGATTAGCAAAGTATTAAATCGACTTTACTGAACGAACAAGTCAACAGACTACAACATGTATTAATAATTTGACGTGTGTAGAAAAACTAATCTAGTATTATTTCGACCTTTTTTAATCATAGAGTATGAAATGTTTTTTATTTTGATGACTATATAATAATAAATCGTACACTCCGGACATTTTATTTATTGTCATTGAAACATACATATACGTTTATGTTACGTTCAGTTTTCTACAGTACGTTATAAAGCTTTATCATAATTGTTTGTTTGCGTTGTGCGACTGTTACAGCGTAATAAAAATTACGTTTACTCCAGATTTTTAACTACGATTATTTGATTTAGTATTATTATAAAAATGTGATGTAATCATTTTGTTTGGAATTAAGAATATATTTATGTCATATAGGTTTGATTATTTCGGTCTATTTCTCCCAATTTAAATAAATAATTGTTTTACCTTCAATATTTGTCATGTTTACGGGGTATTGATTGACTTTCTTTAATAAACCATATTGAGAGATATGAATAGCTCTGATTGTCACTATCATAATATATTTATATACATATACCTTTGGAGGTTGTTATAGCTCAAAGTTTATATGGTGACGTTTGGTAAGTCACCAATCATACATAACCTTTTTAGCACTCCACACGTACATATCACAAGGTATTTCCTGAAAATTAAAAACATTAATAACGATAAAGTGCTTACCACCTTAAGTAATTTTTATTGTCAACTCGAGTACAAAATAATATCTGGTGAGTTTCAGACAGTACTAGACCTATCATACATTTTGTCCTCGTGATCATACTCTTGTAACCACAATAAAGTATGCTGCTTACCGAATACTTTTTAATCAAGAACAAGAGTAACCTATATTTTATGTACCAAAATATATAAATCTCCGAAAGTAAATAGACTCAGAGTGCTGGCTAAATATGCTCTACATAGAAAAGTCTTAAGAATGTTATCATTAACCACGCCCCAAGGAAGAAAGATCAATTTTCAGGCCAACCCACTGCGTTATCTAGACCCATAAATGTATCAAGATCACCAAATATTGATAATTATATTCCTAACAGTAAAACATACCCGCAGCTTATATTGTCATGTCAGTACTAATAAAATCAAAATAGATTAATTAATTTCATCTCATAACAGTGCAGGTTGACATACATAAAATGTACGTACTTTATTAGCCGAACTTTCTGTTACCATAAAAAGAGTATTCATACATAAAAGCCTCGAGAAGTGTCTACCGTCACCAAATCCTGCTTATATATTATTATAGTAAAAGGCATATCATTGCAAGCCTGTGTTATATATAAGTAATGCAAAGAGATCTTAATTAATATTTTTAATAGTGTGCTGTACGCTAGAAGCATTTACCCATGCGAGTTTTAAACATTATATCTCAGGTGTAAGTGCACAAACAGCATTTTATTTGCCACAACCCAGGTTTGCAATGATACCTCTCGTACTATAGTGGGTATAAACATAGTTTATATACAATCGGTGGTGAAGTTTTATGTTAGTATTTTAACTGATTTTATTCACTTGTCTGAAAATGCGGTTGAAAAAAACCTGCACTGAAATATAATTTACTTTTTAAAATATAGCATGATTTTAATTTAAGGACAATAGACAACAATTAACAGACTACTTCTCGTCCTGCTGTACTTGGATAATGTAACAATTGCAATTAAGAAAAATTTAAGGAACAAACGTTTAATTACAGTGATAAATCCTGTACTTTGTTGAACTAAATAAAATAATAAAGAGTGTCAAATCGTAAAAGTCTAGTATAACGCCCGTGATTTCAAACCAAAAGATGCATGAAAATAAAATAAGTGTACGCAACTCTCATTTGTGCACTAATATAAATTAGGTGTATGTTTCTTAAAGGTTTCTCCTACACAACTAAATTTAGATACAATACCTTTTATTTGCACAATTATATGTGTTTTATAGAAATAATATGGGCCTCCACGATTAGTCATTATTTCAATTAGTGCAGGATTATTTGATTTACTTAATTAGTCAGTTTTGAAATGTTGCATCAGCCATCTGTATTTTTAAGGACTACTGTCAAAGGTTTCGAGATAAGAAATTCAAATCATTACCATAAGAAATGGACACAAATTTAAATTTATAATTTATAAAACCTTAAGCTAAAATAATACATCAGCTGTGAACTGAAATCATGTTTGAACCATGTAAAGAATATGTTACTTAACACCATTATAAAATTTGGTATAAGGCTTAGCTCAAGAGTGAAGACAGCGTAGGCATATTTTAATAGACATATTATATAACCAATTAGGTTTTATTTGTATACACCATATAAAAAATACTGTTTACAGTGTGACTGATTTCATCACTCAATTGTTTATTCTACGAAGCGATGATTTTGCTTTAAATTTTATATTAAGCTCACCCTACTCTGATTTCACTTTCATAACGAACCATGGATGACAATTTAAAACCATTCATAATGATTAGTTAGTTTTAGGTACGTTTTTACCAAATTTCCAACAAATATTAGCCATAAATGACTCCTACACATACAACTCTTCCCAATTATAAAAAAAGTTGAAACTGTTTTCTAAAACTGCAACAAAAGAATGAAATTGCCACTATTTCCAAATGTTTGTATAAATAAATATACAGTAACGAGATTATAACACTTTTTTATTGCACTGACAGCCTTAAATTATTTTTCGTATCAATGTAGTAAACGACAGCAAAGTAAATCATGGTTTAGACGTACTATAACTCAAAACTATACTGTTTAGTTATAGGCTTTTGTGAACAAATCCATTTTGTGACTATGTTAATTAACAATGAATTATTAAATTACTTTAGAAATAACGAGAACTATTTGCTACAAATGTTTACACTTATGGGAAAGATGTAATAACAATTCTGTCTGACTACTGGAAGAGATATTTTGGGTTTGGTAAGAATAGACCCAATGGGTTTAGGGATACTACCAATCATACTATCTTTTGTTATACATATTAATCTTTTGATGACGAAACACAATGGTGTGACTTTTGGGAGTGTATATTGCATACAGATTCAGTGACAGGGGTTGTCTACAGTAAATAGCGTTTACAAAATGACCCACAATGTTTCAAATAGGCAAGCCATATTATATTTAATTAATTACATGGAAATTAGTTTACCTTTATATTGAAAGAACTGTATTGTATCCTTGAAGAATAGAGTTATGCCTGAAACAAAAGAAAAATTGAATCAATATACTTGCTGTTATCGCAATATTTAAATCCATTCACAGACTTTTTACTGTATCTTACGGCATAAAAAATACAATTACCTATAGTCACAAATGAATATTTGTGTATACTACTCATAATTATTTTAATACACATATAAAAAACTCATTCAAGATATATCTTTACTCAAGAAATACGCCGTGAACTTAACTTAGAATAATATTACGGTAATGTTATTGTTTAGAGTATTATTTCACTCATTATCTACGCAAATGTTTTATTAGTATAAGATGCTAAAACTGTGCTAGATACCCTGACATAGCAACAGTTAAGGCTAAAATTACCCCATGATCCCTCACATTATATGTTTTTCATGGGAATATTATGTATGTGGACATTCCCAAAATTTTGTTATGTACAAAATGAACCAGAAGATTTCTGAGAGTTTAATAGTACCTATTAATTTAAATATGGATTACATAATGCATGAGAAAAATACAATTAGCTAAAATTAAATGTTATGAAATCTGGAGAAGAAATGATTTCCTAAACTTCATACTTTTTCTAAACTGTGATGAACAATGAAAACTTCGAGAACATTACTATTTGTATTTAGTTAGACCTATAATTTCCAAAGAAATTGTCTGATTACTAGATATATGTTCATTGTGTTAGTTTATTTAATGCCTTTCTCAGCTGGATCCTCGTGATAACAAATAAGACGACTCAAAGACGGATTATCCATTTCGATATAATGTTTGCATGCAACTAATTATATTTATTAATCTGTAAATGATAGTATATGACACATATTTGAAGGTTATATAGTTCGTTATTGGGCACTAACATTTGGTGTAATTCTTCTTTATTCAATGTTAGAATGTTTATTCATACTTAAGAAGACAACATTTATGTTCTGGTAAATGCTGATTTTATCAGATTATATTGAAACCGGTATGTTGTGTATTTAGATGAGTTCTAAAAGAAAGGATATAGTTAGCTCAATAAAAACCGTAATTGTGTTTAGGTATCCAATCTGGTGCAACAATGAACTAACAGCTGGAACAAATACTTGTATGCATTTCACATTTGCAAATTCCCAACCAAGCAACAAATCCGTTCAGTTATTAATTATCAAGATGACTCCAGCCTCAAAAATATTCAAATACACTACTACTATCAGCTGGTAAAAATGTTTAAAATAGGCATTAGGAATTGTCAAGATGGTCCAGAGTGATTAACCCCAAGAATATTCCAACAATTAGATTTAAACAGCTGGTATAAGTACGTCACGTCAGCAATATCACAACCAAGAAATTAATCCCATTCATTGGGAATTGCCAGGATGGCTCGGACTGGGCAACCCTTTGGAAATTTTAAGAAACAGCTATTAGCGGTTGGTGCAAATACATCACGTTATCGACCTAGAAACATTTCTCGTTTATTAGGAAATGTCCCGAAATTATTGACATAGCTTGATCAAAGAGAGTTAGGCTTTGCTGATCAAATGGGAAGACCCTATAAATTGCGTTTGTATACAATCTTGTGCGATTGGGTTTCTCCCGACCTTAATTCGGTATTTGCATTGAGTCAACTCTTCCCAACACAGCTGACTAACCAAAAGTTACATATACACAATTCTTTATTTACATCTTGATTTGGTACATTAGGCATATTCATTTAGGCCAACAGATATTTCAAGTTGTTAAAGTTTTTTTAATAATGTGGGAGTTTTTAGCTTTAACTTCCCATTTTCTAAAATGGGATTCTTACTCAGATCATCTCTATGAGCCAAGATCTGAGTAAGCATCATCGTATCGAACACAATAAGGGGAAGAATCATCAATGTTTTGCTAAAATATTCTTAGTCTCAGGTCAAGGCAGCATTCGAATAAATGTCTTGACGCCCTTGACAACGCGGCAACCTGCTCTTCCGAAGCTCAAATACCTGGAGATTAAATTATGACAGAAGACCCTTGACCTAAAACTGATACAAGTTCGGATTTTCCTTACTGGATGACTGTCGCCAGTACAAGTTATTGACGAGTTGGCATGCCTCGGCAAGATGGAGAGGCTATTAGAATATTATTATAGCCATAATTGTTGTATCCACTATATCTTACAGTTAGACGCTCTGTACTTCGAGTACATAAATAATAAACTTTAGTAAAATGCTGTTTTGTATTTTTTATTTCACTGTTCATGAATGTTTCTGGTTATACCTCAGGAAGTTTATAATGTATCGAACCCTACAATCGCGATTAAGTTCAGATACAGTATTCTATGTAACATCTGGAAATAAGTCATTAGGCTACCAAAATTCGTATTTACCAAATTTATTCTGAAGTTTCCAACCGGAATGAATTCAAATCTTTATTTAACACAAACGAGTATCAGTATGACTGTTAGGAGACCGCAGATAGATAATGGAAAAAGTTCAAGAAGGTGGTAAAAAATATATGTCTACGTTTATAAAATGATAAAAGCAACAAGCTGTGATTAAATGTTTAATTCAGATTTATTATATTAGTTAGGTAATTAAAGATACGGTCTTGAGAAGACTTCCAATTAGAAAGTAAGAGGTAGTGAGTTGTGAACGACTAAAAGGCTCTGGACTTGGATCTTAAAAGGCGTTTAAACAGTTTCAACTTTGATGAGCCCTTCTCATTTTTTTGACCTTTTTTACTTTATCAAAGTCTTGAGAAAGATAATTTTTAAAGATGGGTCCACAGATTCCCAGAATTATCCTATATGAGGATATAAGAAGCATTACGCTGTACATGATGTCTTTCTTTGCAGCTGCGTTGATAAAAGCCAGTAATTTGACTTGAAAGAAACTATTAATTCAACTTGGAAACAAGTGTATACGACAAAAGGTTTTCCTTTGCTGGACAATACCTCCATTTAATATTCATCAAGATAAAACAACATGAATCAACATTCGTATCAACATGGATTTTCTCAATGCACGTAGTATGTGTCTATAGTCAGATCATAACTAATTATAAATTAACAATTTTGGTTGCCAGGTTCACATAAACTGCCATAAAAACTGTGCATTATCTTGGCCCTCTATGATTTCATTGTTTGGAATGGGATATGTCGCAATAGTCCAAATCTGTATGTAACAATGGTTAGGCTGATGTGACACATGTGGCATACAGGTCTCTCAATTTTTGTTGGAACTCTTTGGAATTTTGCCAAAAGGAAATTAAATTTTTGCAAGGGGCCATCCACCCATCTAAATATACTATGCTGGATTTTTAGATTTCACATGCGGTTCAGGATCTGGAAGGTGATTTTTGTGGTTGTGAGGTTTCTTTGAAATAGGAAAAACTTTTACAAACTAATATGTCTGAATATCTCGAACATATATAGATTTCAGCCTAGTATGGCTGGATATCTCGTTTTATCATTCCAGAATTTATTGCCATCCCCTTACATTAGTTACATTTCAATTTGACCCTAGTAATACTTGATATAAGTGAGAACCAATTCGTAACAAAAACAGTATAGTGAAACATATAATATATTGACAACGATACAGGTTGCAGTGCGGGTTTCCATGGACAAGTAGATCACGGTGAGGCAGCGTTGTGTGAAGGGAAAGTGGTCGAGTGACTGACGGATAACTTAACTGTGTCACTATGGATAAGAGATGTATGGGAGATGGAGAGACAGTGGACTCTTGTGGACACATAATCATACTGCCGCGCGACAGCGGTGTTAGAAATGCTAAGAAACATAATGCGCTGTGGAGTGCTTTCAGCCATTTTCTATCCTTCACGTGGTGTAGGAAAATAAATGATGCTGGTATATATTCTAGTGTCTATTTAAAATTTAAATCTTATTTTAGGTATCTGGTTAAATGAATCAATGGATGAACATGAATGTATGGATGATGTCTGACAATCCAAAGAGAGCTGATTACTTTGTTTGATTTTGATTTTATTTGTTTAATTTTGTTACATCTTCAGAGTATGACTTAAATCTTTGCTATAAGGTCTAAATGAGCTACTTTCACTTGTAGGATAATTTTTTCGCCAAAAACTGTTTTTAATTAAACTATATACTTGCTGTTATTTTACGAAACGTGACCAGACAGTTGTGACACAATTTACGTTACTATATAATTTTGACTTCGTGAATTTTAAGACCCCATATTTCCAAGGAGATGCTACTCCAAAGATTTTTTATCGTACACATACGTTTGGGGATGAAATTAAATCACGAAATAAAAGAAGTTTTTCTATTATTTAAGTTTAAAATACTTAACCATATGGTTAATGGTTTCACATTTTTTTTACGGACATTGACTTTCTTACAGTATCCAATCGACTGATATGCCATTATCTGAGTATAATAAGACAAACAATTCTTTTTGCTATAATGGAGATTTCTCACATTTCCTTCTCTAATTATTATTACTATTAACGGATAGTAAAGATTTTAGTAAGCGCCATCCCAATACTAGTTACACAGGGAGTTTACAAATTATTCTATCAAACTTCACCATTTAATTTTCCAGCTTAAAAGAACTAAAAATATGTAATATAAAGTATAGTCCTATCTTGCTCAGTTTACCGTTTGTATGTCTAATTGTGATTTTAGAGAGAAAATTAAATTTTTAAACTGAATAAAGACATAGAGTCAAAACTTTGCAAAATGTTTAGTCTAATTAAAATCTGTTTATTAAACAGTGTCAGAAAAATATCATACCAAGTTTTAAAAAGGTGTTCATGCAACATTTTCAAACTGTAATAACTCAAAAACGAGAGATTTAACATAAAATGTGTAAGAATACAAAATATAGATTACTTTCATATAAACATTTTGATAGTAAAGGACTAGTAACGGGTTTACTTAGCGCCATCCCCCATTAAATTATACTAATCGAGTTACTAATGCTGTTTAACTTCTGATTAATGATTAGCTGATATTGTAACCAACAGATGAACTTGATAGAAAATACGAACGATAAGGAGATATCAACCCTTTGACGGTCAATTAGAAATGCTCTTCTCGTTAGTTTCAAAAGCAATTAAATTATCTGGAATGCAGGAGACTTAAACACAGGTAAATGATAGGCAATTTCTACACATAATTCGATACCAAAACTAGTACTGGTCTAAGATAAAAAGTTTCATTGGATTAGTTCCACACACTACAGACAGCATGATAAAAGTTCAAGCACTTGCTAGTTTATTCACGTATATAGTCTTCTTTGACAATAAAGGAAGCCCCATTTTGAGGTTACGTTAACACATTACACTGTATCTAGTTTACTGACAATCGTAATCAATTTCAGTTGTTTACTCCGTTCCACCCTTTATTTAAGTATTTAGCTTTTTATATTTTCTGTTCATCTATGTAATAGCACTTTCCGGCAATGGCTCCTTGGGTTGGATTACCAATTCATGGTAAAAATACGTTAAACTTATTTTGTTCACATTTTACCTAGTTTTCCACGCTGTATTGGAATTTATTTTTTGAATTTTAAAGTAAAAAAAAAGAAAAACAGTTGAATGGAATATGGATAATATGTTAATGTTTGGACCATTAAACTAAGCGATCACTAAAGAGTGATCAGATCGCATATTACTCTTTCCTATCACAGCTTCAGGTTCCATAAATATCATAGAGTGAGTGATAGACATGTAACAGGAATAACATGTGATAATAAAATGTGATATGGTAAATACAACATTTATGCTTTTATTTACCAATTCAAAAAGGATAAATCAGATCAAGAAACAGTGATTACTACAATAATGGATTAAAATGTATTTTCAACCTAATACTTAAACTCGATCATCTTCAGTATCTGCCAATGGTTGATAAAAAGTTGCATTAGAAATATACAGGAGCTACCCTTTAGTGCGTTGGAGCAAATTCCATTGGGAAAAGTACTAGAACTATTTAAATATATTTTATTAACTTCAAACATAGATCGTATTGACTAAAAATATATTGGTATTGGTCATGTATAATTTATTTCCAAAATCATTCCAAAATCATATTTTCTTGGAGCTGTACATTAGTTTATCCTTCTCTAGATCTTTAACTGCCAGGACTATCCAGAGACATCGGTTTACCATTTAAAAGAGTGATGAGGATCCACGTATTGTTCGGTTTCAAGGTCAGATTCCACAATACACCTTTACGTGCTTTACGATTTCTTCACTTATAGTGGATCTCATTTCCAGACTACCATTATATTCAACTTAAATACTTTAATTATATACTTTGTATTGATAATAGATACAATAATTTTTATTTACGCATATCCATAACCTTTCAAGTCTGAAATGTTGTACTATATTTACAAATTTAGTTTTACATGATAGTTTAATTGTACATACAAAGTTTAATTTTGATTTTTGTTTTACTATTACAATTACAAAAATGGTAAGATTCATGCTGAGAGCTATCAATTTATTATATGCATTGGTATGTATTTGAAAAAAATATGGGGAATGGAATCCGTAACAGGAATTGGGCTTCAAAATACATGAGAAACATAATAAATGTTAATTAAATATAACTACAACTTCATGATATGAAACAGTAGGCTATTTTGGGTGGAAATATAGAATATAGTTGCACTACGATTTATACCTAAAATAAACGTGTTTTTTACATTTCGGAAGAGGCCATACAGGCTTCTTTGTTTTGGTAGAGGGGGGAAGAGATCGAAATTGTCCAGTTCCCACATCATACCTCAGTAGTCATCAAACTATAAATAAAATTCTACTGTCAATATAAAAGTACATCTGAAGCGATTTGTTTTATATATATATATATATACAGTTTTACAATTATCAGTTTCCTTATACGTGTGGATATGTATTAAGTACACCATGCTACACTCAGCTTGAACTAATGTTTAGTGTTTTCAATTGATATAGGGTGTTAGATTGAACAGGCAGTCACTTATACGACTTGTCATGGGTGTCATTGGATTTTCCTACGGATCTTAAGTATCATTTAACAGTAACTCCAAACTATGATACATAAACCTTTTCAGCAGTAAATCTATTTATGGAAATAACCTGAGCCATGAATTGAATTAATACATCCAAATTGTAGATGGTGAATGGTTATTCCTAGGAGGGTTTGTTGGCCAGGTTTAGCCATCATTAGCGTAAGTTACGTGTCTCCCGGCCCCTGTTGTTTTTGTGTGTCCTTATAGTCTTCTAGTCGAATTCTGATTGGAAGTGAAAGCTAGTTGGCGAAAGTGACAATGTATTTGTAGCCCTGGCAGGAGCAATGGTCACCGGCCGGCTAGCGTGCTCGCTCTACTCCGAATGTGGACAGCACCAGATATCCACACACTTTACGTAACCACACATTAGAATGGCTAACCTAACTAGTAACAGATACAACCAAACACATAATTCTAATTCTGTGTGAACATATATTTTCTTCTTAGTATCTATTCTTTCCATGTAATTTATCAAAAGACTAAAACGCATCAAACTTTGTTGATGTGTTTGCCATTTAAAACCCAACACAAACAGTGTTTAAATAAGAGACTAAACAAGAAACAAAAGTACAAACATGTCTGAACCGATCCAAAACTATATGCCCTACGTTACATTACTTTGGTCTGTTAACGTGCTAAATTTGTTATCCACTAGCTCCATTGATACTTAATGGAGTTATGTATTTTTCAAAACAGATTTAATTTGATTGGTACGCAAAGAGTACTTATATATCAACAGTTTTATTTTAAAATAATCCTAACTAAAATCTTTAAGAGTTTTGGTGTTTTTAGATATTTTAATAATAACAAACGATTGTTACACGTTGTTTTCAACAATACGTCAATAGATAGTAAATTAATTGTCCTAATTACAAGTTTCTTTGTAGCCTTTTTGATCATCAAGAGATGTGTTGCGATAGTTTTATACATAAGTATTTTTCAAATACACAAGACATAAACAGGTGTGTTAATAACTGTGTGTTAATAAAGTTTCTATTCAACCATCAATGTTACCCTCCGGTAATAAATATACCTGAAAAAGTTTCCTTGAGCAATACATACTGTTCGCTGGTGTGGAAGCAGTGAAGTCAAGGTAAGCGTATGTCAAGTGACCTATTGACACATTTTTAATGTCCAAGCGCAGGCGGCAGGTATAGGGGGCGAGCCGCCGCGCCAGCGCCATAAGCTTGCGAGATAGAAGGAGCAGTGTCTGACGTAACACTGAGCTGCGCCTGCGTTGTGTCTGCACTGCGCCTGCTTCTGCGCATACCCAAAGTGTCGCAACCACCTCACGTAATATGTTAAATAATCTACCGGTGCGGTTCTGTCTGCCATAACGACGCGTATATGTCACACACTTAGCCCGCTCCCTTTCGTTAGGTCTCTACCGTTTCTCCGTAAAACACCCATTATATATCATTACATGCCAATCAGCTTACTTCTACAGATAGTTTGAGCGTTTACCGATTACGTCCTGAACAAATCGTGCTGCAAATCAACCAACCATTCTTAATTGGTGCGGATTCCAGATTGGCCATTTATGCTCTTAATGCTTATTCAAGTCGGATGTTAGTTTTTAAGTCCAATCTTTTAACACTGCTGTACTTTTCTATGCTATGCGAATAAAATATTTATGGTATTATGAATTTGGCCGAGGCACAAAATTTAGTAAATTTTGACCGCCTCTAGTGTTCCACAAAAGGATAGCGAACCTGTTGCTCGAGCTACCGCATCTACCTATGATCCGGTTGACACTGCCTTCAGGTTGTGGCACTGATCTCAACAACTGGGATGGAATTAATCTCAATGTCTGGCTATCTGAAAACGTGATCACTGTCACGGTATACACAGCAATTGCACATGCAATCCACTCACCTCCTCAGTAGGTAATAATGACGCACACATAATGATTTATGATTTATTTAACTTTGATTACAGAAACAGCATTCTCCAACAAATGACAATGGGTGCGGTCGTGGACAGCTTAAGTGCCAGTTTCTTCATATCGTATGCATTTTTAGTAGGAGATTGAACTAAAGATTTAACTTAACCCTGATGATCGATTGCGAGTAAAAAAGTCCACATTTAATGTTAACAGTCTCATTTTGACTCTCCATAACTAAAAAACATCGTAGCTCTCGAAAGTATTGTTGTTCGGTTTACCATTAAAAGTTTACTTTGGGCAACAAACCTTGTTAATATTCATCATGAACTATACTATACAAAGTTTCATAATAATATGCCAAAGATAATTAAATGTTCTTATTTTTTTATTGTGTATGCATACTAAAATTTTAACTTAGAAAAAATGTTTTAAAACCAAATACTTTCAATTTTTTCGATATTTTTTAACCATGGAAAGTTCTAATAACTGCAATATTACGATGCATTAAGGATTAAAATAGGATTAATGAAACTAAAGACAGGGACGCGTGGTTATTGCTGTAATTTGTATACAATGCGAATGGAGTTTAGGTTTGTTTTGATAGTTATTATTGAAATTGGACTACCACGTTTTAAGCATAATTTTTATGATCAATTTTGATATCTTTATATTTCGTTTATGTACATAACGTGTTGTAGACAGCTTAGAGTAATCTAGTTGCTAGATGTGACGATGTGTTATTTTCTGGCATTGCAGGAACCTTGTCGAGTGACCCCGTTGGCGATGGTTATACCGCTCATTTCGTTTAAAATAAATGTGGCTTCTTTGCACTTATTTTTAATCTGTGTTACAAACAACGTACTATTTTGGTTGCAACCGTTAAAACAAATACTTGTATTATTTACGTAACTTTAATCAGAATTTTAAGAAGCTTAAGTATTAAAGAATCAATGGCTCTTTAACATTAGTTTCATATTATCCTATGTACACCAGTACGAAGTGGAAAAAAATAACTGAGATTATGGAGATATTAGAGCTTCAGGTTTCATCTTGAATATCAAAGTTCCACAAATACTGATTCAGTATAGTCATCTATGAATGTATATAGCCCATTAATTTTAGACAAGGAACCCCTTAACCCGCTCAACAAGACGAGAAACAGAGCTTCCACTCATAAATAAGTATCCTGTCACAGGAGGAAGGATAATCCTTAATGAGTGATATGTAATTCCAACTTAACGCCATAGGGGACAGAGTGATCTCTTAATTTTTATTAATTTAAGGAATTGCAAAAGAACGTAATTGAAACCACATCGATAGTTTGATTACATTAAGATCCTAGTTCCAGACATATCCAGATCTACAAATTGCATATTTTTGAACAGCTGTAATGATTTTAATTCTATTCTACCACTTTTTAGCCAGTAACATACAAGTTACACTAAGCTGCACAAATCACAACTCCAGAGGGATCGTTTGAAAATTGAAAGATTTTACATTGTTGTGAAAAACAGAGATTCTTGTGAAAAAACAGGCTCAACAATTTCTTTTAATAATTTTTGTGTACATTCTAATATTTTTAATATTTTTGCTTTCAAAATTTAGAAACCAACAATTCAAAATTAAGAGTGAATCTAAGATTTTAATTGAATCGCAATAACAGAGCATAACATAAACTTCCTCGGTGCAATAATTGCATACAAAATGTCTTACAGAGTATATTGGTGTGAGTCAAACAAGAATAATCCCACCAACCTGTATTGTATATTGATTAAGACAAATTGAAGAATAATGGATATATGTTCAACGCCATCCTGAGGTCGGTAAAACAAGCGGCTGAGGTGAGACTGTTCGCCATATATGCAGACTTTGACTGGCAAAACAATTACTCATGGACTACACTTTTGCTGGACGAATATTTTCGGAAATTTTATTTCTACACTATTACAAAATAAAATTGCAGATTTATTACATTTATCAAAGGCTTGGTTTATTATGCAGACACTAATTCAACCTACCGTTTGGCAACCAACATTTTCACTGTCTGAGAAAGGACTTCAACACTCTGAATACATACTAGCACACACATAAATTTAATCCCTTTACACTTCGTACTCCTCGTACTTCCCTCTTCTTCTCACAAAAGTACACGAGTCACCGAGATGTTAGATAAGCGTCGATAGTATTTCACAATAAAACTTAATATAATTTATACCACTCTTCATACCATCGTGGAAAATTGTAAAATATATAGGAACTATATACTTTGGAACTTGTTGAGCCATCACTGCTTTGATGCTAATGAATCAGGAGTGAAACAAAGACTTTTAAAATGTAGCAATAGTAATTTAATACTTTTCCAAACCAAAATAGTGTCAGGAATACCACCAAAACCAATAACGAGTTTGTAAAGACTAGGATGTTAAGATTTGTTGTAGTTACATGTAATTGTTTAGGAACGCCATCAAGTCCATATGCAGACGATGTAACCTTCAGCGGCTAAGACCTTATCAAGGTCACCAGATACCACAAAGAAAGATAAAGTATGCCTTTAAGGCATTGAAAAACTAGTATGAAGGGGCCGTGTACTGGAAGTGTAACGTGCAGTTCCAGCATGCTACGCCCTACTCCGAAAAACGATTAACTAGGTAATTACTACCCAACTGGCGCTAGAGAGTCCTGCACTCCACTTAGCTCCAGCTATCGCAAAATATTATGGATGTTCTTCCATTTATTTATTGAACAAGTATATGCAATAAAAATTCATCTATTTACTTCATTCTGATTTCAGAATAATTTTGGCCTCCTAATACTGAAAATTAACTTTAAACCAGTATAAAAATAGCATAACCACTAGATGTACAGAAATTATCATCTTTGTTTGTACAGTTACTAAATGAGAGTGCCAATTAAATTAATGTTTCAACTTTTTCATTGGCTAAGACTAAGATGCTTCTGGATATATTTGATTGTTAAATAATTGGTTGAATTTAATAAATTGTAGTTTCAAACTTTTATTCCACTCCAAACTTCATAATTTTGCTTTAATTCTTGCATGGGAACGTATCGTATTACGTAAAAAATATAGAACTCGCTGCGCTTTTATTTAATTTACATATATTATGAGAGCATGTTCCTCTGAAAAATATTTGAAAGACTCAGAAAACGTCTTTAGGAATTATCGAGCAAAATGTGTTAACCACAAACGATATTCCAGGTTTTAAAACTTCTTTAGAATAAATATAGCTATGTTCACGCCAAACGGATAAGAAAGTAATAATAGTTTTTAATATTATAAAAAAAACATTATACAATATTATAAACAAACTTAAATTGGTAATTCACTTGCGCATTTATATCGTTTTACTGCCCATACAATCTAAATGTGACACTATCGTTTTTCTAAAAAGTGTATTAGATTAAATCGTGTTATTAAAAGTCATCCATTGTGTAAAGGAGATGCGTTCGACTCATAGAATAATAAGCCTAACCGTATTACAAGTTCCTAACTCTAAAAACGGTTGTACAATCCCTTACTCTTTACCACTTGCTTACATTCTAGGTTAAATAAATGATGGCAACAATGTTATTGTATTAAATGATAAAACATAGCATAGCTTATTCAGCTTGTTTTGTGATAACACCAATAATTAGTATTTTATTCTCCTATTAACATCTAGAAGTAATAAGAAACAAGATAATTTACTCCATTAACTTTTTACATAAGTATGGGACACCTAAAATTTATAGAGTTTTAAATACAATTGCCACTGATAAAAATTGTAACTATAGTAGCACTTTTTGAATTAAGATTATTGCAAAAGATTTTAATACAGCTGTGAAGAGTATAAAGAATATGCATATAGCAAAGTGTCTGGTTCGATTACTCCACCAATCGTTAGCCCAACGACCCTCTTATGTTTAGTTTTAAATAAGAGGGTCGTTGGCCCAACGATCAGTGGTGTAATCGGACCGATTTGTTTAGCAAAGCCTCAACAGCAGCAGCGGAAAGCTTTACATCTGCAGTGTGCCGAGACGGCAAAGCAGTTTACAAAGAGCGCTCCAGACTGTACGATGACACATGTAAACATGAGTGCTCAGATTAAATGTTCACTCTTCAAATATTTGCCTCCTCTCTTTAAATATAACATTAATTTTCCATAATTGAATCCATAAATACCTTAAATTATGGAATTGTCTAACCAGGCTGCATAAATTAAATTTATAGTATAATTTGAGAAAATATTATTATGTCTACAAATACATTGCTCAACTTAATGGTACTTGGTGCCTCGGTTTATTGGCTTCTTTTAGATCATCAGCTCTGCTTGTTTATACAGGTGAGTTTATTTTATAAAAAATGAATTAGCCTACGAGAGCACTTCACTCATTTAGAACAATACCATGACAAAAGATTCAGTGTAGCATACAGCTAGTGGTTCTGTCAGTATTGCGGAACTTTCGCATTTCAATTCTATCAGTTGAATTGTTATGCTAGTTTGTAATGTTTCAAATCTTGTCAGTGTAATAAAAATATATATCTGCTGATTTCCGGTGCTTTTACATTAGCAAAATTATTACCTAATAACATGCTTAAACCAAAGGTAAATTATGTTCCATATTCCAAGCAACATTACTCAAATTTTCGAAGATATGTGGAGTGGATACGTGAGTGTACAGTGGAGCTTCCCCGTTTTCTCGTTTTTGAGATAACTCAAGACCTTCTAATATCTGCCAGCAGTAATATAAGTTTCGTTAGAATCTTTAATACAGTTTCCCTGTATAAAACACAGGAATGAGGTGGAAACGTTGTTATGTTTATGTTTAAAAGAAACTTCACTTATATCGCCTTGATATAATTTTGTTGTGAGAAGAGAAGATAAGCTATATAAACCACCATTTTATGTCTAAAGGAAACATTATACATATACGGTTTTTATATAGTTTCTTTTTGAAAAGCGTACAAGAGGTAAAACAACAATACTTTTTATGTTAAAGGGAAACATTATTTATATCACTTTGGTGTAAAATCCCGTACTGTTGCATATATAATTCACGTGGCAAACCAACAACATTCCAGCATCATTGGCATTGCGTTTTAGTAGACTTAGTGATCAATCAGTGAGTTTTAATTGGTTACAAACATAAACACTAAACACTACTAAGGTTGATATTAACCGTACAATAAGAATGAATACGAACCTGTATCATAGTTATAATTATTGCCCAATCTTAATTAATATATTTCAAAACAGTGTAATATTAACAAAAGAAACAGATAAACACACATAATATACGGTTTCCAGCTAACATTACAATTTTACCCCTTAGGTAACGTTAACAATATAGGGCATGATTACTTTAAGATTTTGCTATTTTTTAAATTTAATATGTAAAGACAGATACCTACTAGTCGTTTTAAAGAGTACGTTTTAAATTGAAATTATCCGATGATTTCGAAATTTATCTGGAATGTTAGTGAAGACAATTGATGACGTTGTAAGTAACATGCAGTTAACATATTGCATAAGCTGTACTCCTCTGATCTCACACATCCTCCAGCCCTCCTACCTAATTACATTCCACCTTCTACGATACAACGCTCAAGGTCCCACCATCACTCCTTTGCTTTGGAGGAAGGCCACGGCTCCGTCCATCGGAACGAATGCAAGCTTTCCCCAATCACATGATGTGGCATACGCGGCCTCTTCTCTTATTTAATCTGCCAAAAATGGATCGAAATATATTGGCTTCTGTTTTCCTAACCTACATACATCTAACACACATTAAAGCAAATAATCAGAAATGCTAGTTTGAACTTTTTGCGCTATTAAGAACTATATTAATACAATATAGTTTAGAAATAATTATATAAGTTTTTATGAAATATCAATTTGGAAGAAATTTAATAACCGGAGAAATATATTTTTAACTTCACTTTAACTATTGTATGTGTTATAAATAATTATAGATGTCTAAAAATCTTACATTTGTCTTAATTCTTTTAGGTCGCATGTATTGCCACTATAATTTCTTACTCCTGTATAATCATACGAAATTTAAAACGTACATTTGATGTTTATTTCCGTATAAACAATCTAACTAATCAAAATTTGTAGTAATATTTTTGTTTTGCTATTTGTTTTTGTTGCCTGAGTACTTTTTTATGTACGAAAACTATTGTTATGTACAGTGAAGTTAATCTCCTTTTATACTCTGTAACATTCTCAGCATTTAATATAAATCACTTGTTTTTCTACTCTGATTGAATCCTAATTTTTAATTACTTCAAATACTGATTATCTCGTACTCTATACAACTTATCAATTATATCAATGCATCGTAATTATTGGGCATAGTAGCGATTTCCTGCTTTATTTATCACAATTTTAATAAGTGAAATGTTATAGGAGTACAAAATATATTTAACAGACATTTGTTTCATGTAAAATACTAATACCGGAACAGTAAATAGAGGTTTGCACACAAACTACTGGCAACATTTGAGGTACCATATATCGTACACAGGATTTTCAACTATTTCATATTCTTAGTCACAATTAGTAGTATGCGATCTGAAGGTGGCACAAGTTATTACTTTAAATGCCTTAAGTTCTTCCTGAAATAATAATTTTTATACTTTCCTTTCTTTGAAAGTATATTAAATAGCTGAGACTATACAATTAAAAGATTTAAACTATACCGTAAAACAAATGCTTCTACGTTCGGCACAACCTACGTTCGGCACAACCTACGTTCGGTACAACCTACGTTCGGCAACTCTAACTTAGTTGTGAGACAGTTTAGTAATCTCAGTAAGACGCTTCATTATAATAATTATATACTTAACAACCTTCCATGTAGAGGTTATTTATGCTCAAACAAATTTAGTTATTAAGTTAATCCAGCAAGATTCGCAGGCAAACCTGGCATTGAATAAAGTGAGTAGCCTTGTTAATGATGGGAATTTCTACGGAATAAATTTTGTAATAAGGATTTACCTTATTACAATTCCTTCCCTAAACGTCGAGATATCTCAAACTATCTCAATATTAAGTTGTATTGTCAATAAGCTATTTATGATATTTTATTCAGTTATATATTTAAATATATTTCTATTTATTCTTCGATACGATAACTTGTACTGAGGTTGAGATAGAGATATTAAATTCCTATTCTGCTTCAATCACCATACGTCTGCAAAGTTTTAATTAAAAATCATTTTTAATACTCTGTTTAAGCCAAAGTATAGTTTTTTTGTGATAGAATTTATGTTACTAAGACCTAAGTAATTAGTTAAATAGATGTTTTTACAAGTTTTTAAATTATGTTGAAAGTTTAACGTCAACTTTTCTAAATCCGACATGACAGCACACAGATTTCAAGAAAACACAAAAATACTACAAAAAATCGAATATGGAGTGGAATAAACTCTTAGTAAAGAGTGTGCAAGACATCATTTGCGCTGAATAGTGTCCACACCTTTCGGAATATAGAGTAATATTTATGTTCGGCCATATGATAGTGATCGTATTTAGATTTAAATCATTTATGTCGGTAAAGAAGGTTCGATTGGTTCGATGTCACAAACACCTTAATAATTAAATTATTTTCGAATATTGGATAGTACATATTATTGTGTTTTTCCTATTTATTTAATAAATATATAATGTAACACGAAGGCGTGAATGACTTTAATTAACGTATGAAAGTAAAGGTACAACACTGCCTGAAATAGTGCGATAGGTGTGCGAGAAGGAGCGAGTGTAACAGCTACGAAATACGAGGTTAAAACGAGCGGGTGCTGGAATACATAACAGTTAGGCAATGCGCTCGACAAAAGTTTACTTTCACCTACATAAATCAAGTAAGAATGAAGTAAGTTTCGCTTTCGACAAAGAAAGGAAAAGTGGTACGTTATTGATAATTTTTTTGTCGATCGTAATTTTAGGAAGTTTGTTTTTTTTATCCATAGTACTATCAAAACTTAAAACCATCTGCCACCTAGTTTTCAATCATACAAGGCTTTGCACTGTGAATCCAAAGACAAGGATATTTACGCAGTCAATTCTAAAGTAAACATTAAACAAACAAATCACCATTTTATTAGTTCAAGAATATCATATTGATACGTAGTAGCACACTTCTTTTAAAGCATATGATTTTTAATATATATATATATATATATATTATATATATATATATATATATATATATACAAAAAAATTACGCAATACTAAGATTTCTCGATATTTTTAAATCGCCCCACCGTGTCAATTTAGAATTTTTACATTTTTGTGCCATGTGTACGCATCCGCCAATTATCTTCGTGAAGTATATAAGATCTCACTAAATGTTACATGTTAAATGTATTGAGTTTCATTAAAATATTTATGCAGTCTCTATGTGTTTTTCAGTGTATTAAAACTCAACAAATGTACTACAAAAACCTTAAATTATCTCCCGATTTATATTTATGTTTCAATATAGTGTCCACATTTTGTGCTACAATTTTTTCTTACTTCAAAACCATAGAAAACTGTAGTACATGACTATACAATCTAAAATATGTGGAACAATTTCAGATACGAAAATTAATAGTATGGCATACAACGACGCGTGAAGTTTTGTATAATTTCACCGAAACCATTGAAACCGAACAGTAATATTTGTACATTGTATTTTAATATCCATCATTTGACTTCGATGTATTCCTAATAAATACCACAAATCGTTACTTTGCCTAGTTGAGAAACTGCGCTAAATATATGGCATTGCCAGCTTCTCTCTAATACACATAAACTGCTGACCGATATTACGCACTGCCATTAATATAGAACAATCTGAAATATTTTATGTTTCCATCCAGAGTTTCCAGTGCAATTTTATGTGTTCAGAAAAGAGTGGTTCATATCCGATATAGTACTCTTTATTACCTTTTCATTATATTATTTCTAATAAGAGTTTCATTCTCACATAAAGGTATTATTTGGAATTATGCTATATATACGCGATTAAGTAGTATATATTTGAAATTAATCCGTAAATAGAAAACAGTTATACATTGAATAGTTAAATTTTATAAGAGGAAAGTGTAATGCCATTGAAACCTACAAGCTGATGTCGAAATAATCAACAGATTTGATATTAACAGACTGTTCGTGTATTTTGTCTGGACTGTTGAGAACGCTGTCAAAATAGAGTAAATTATTTACTTTTTCAGGATTCAATGTCGGTTTAAAAGGTCATAATAGTGTTTCATTAAGTCTATAAAATAAATGTGGAATCGCCGTCCAGTACATTTTTAGATGTAGACTTTGTTCAAAGTGGACTGTGATAGGCAATGTTTTCTGTGAAATTATATGGTAATAATAAATTATACGACAGAATTCACAGTTAAACAAACGTAAACGCGATGTATAATATAATAGATATAAATCTGGGTATAAGTACAAATGTATGTATTAGTTTGAATCGAACACAAAATAACGAAGTTACGAGTATTTATTTGGTTTTATGGAAATCAAGGGATACTTTTTACGAGACCAATTTACGTCCAAGAATTCATTAAATATTTATATTTAATTATTGTGGCCTTGTTAATTTTTTAATACGCAATATGTAGCCTTGGAACTTTTTTCTTTATATATCATGTTTTAAATAAACAATTCTTAAATCAGTTCTAAGCGTTAATACAGTTACATTACGTATTTAAAAGTTGTTGTCATTCTGCACCACACGATGTTCTGTAACCACCAGATCTAATTGTATACCAAAAGTTATATGTAGTAATAGCTGGAATTAGATTTTAATATGAGACTTGTTATTATTACGCCAATTTGTTGCTATAAATATATTTATCACTGATTTCAAATGTCCTAATGTTTGGTATAATATGGATAAAACCATTTATTTACGTAACGCCTACATTAGAATTTTTCTACCACGCTTTAAAATTAATAATTCGAACAATAATAATATATATTGAATTAATTCACAATGTTACGTTATATATCAAACAAATCATATGAAATATAAAAGAACTCAAATCTACACAGTCAAGCTTAGGTCGCATACAATCACTCCCACAACAGTGACACAACCTCAGATTCAGCATCATTCAGATAACCCAGCGACTCATTACGAACTCGTCAATCGAATAAATGCTATTGTTGATTACTGAAGCCTGACACAAAAAAGATGAACCAGAAAGTTTAAAACTAAAACAACTGATTAATAAATACGTTTAATGGCGTTTAGTGATTTTGTCCATTCATATTTCAAAATCCATTTAGAATTGGATCACATTTGTCGGAGAACAACTTATCTAGAATCAGAGAAACTTATGTACTTGATTATATTATTCAATAACCCCAAAGTACCATATGTTGTGTAGAACGTCATGAAGCACAGGCACTACAGAATAACGCCGAACGTTGAAATTACTATAGCGTTCATCATACACCGTGTCCAGGACCGGATATTGCTTAGCGAGTAGATTTATTAGTCCACTGATTCTGACCAACAGTTCTGTTCAAATCGAGAGCAATGCTGTACCAATGTGTACCAGAATAGTGACTGTTCCTACCAGGTTACTTCATCCAGCTCGTTCTCAAGGCCAGGTATTGCCTGATTGTTCAGCTGATTTTGTTGTAATACTTGTAATATATATCTATGGACCTATCGCACTTATCTTAGTGATTATATGAGGAATATAGTGGTACCAATCTGAGTAGTAATTATCTTTGGACTTATCGTGATATATATGTCTAAAGCTATATTATCTGTTGTATTAGTCATCTGTGAATTTATCTGAGTAGCTATATGTGGACCTATCGTAGGAATTGTCTATACTGGGCTTAGCAGTAGTTATCAATCGTGATATGTCTGTGTACCTGTCGTATTATGTATCTGTGAACCAGTCTTAGACCATGCATGTGAAACTATCTCTTTTATGTGGATCTACTTATAGTAGTAATTATCTGTAAATCTGGCGTAGTAATTCTAATATCCTGACCTACTGTATCTATCGTAGTGTCCATCTGTCGTATACAAGTAACTACTTATTGAAGGTTTACATTTTCTTAACCCTTAATGTCTTATGCGCAATCTAAAGATCCCAAGGGATTTAGCGGATTGTATGATTTTTTTTTAATTATTTCTAGCGAGAAATATCTACATACTTATGTTATAAATCTTGAGATTGTTATGTATGTTGTGGCGATTCATATGTTAATCAAATATAATAAAAGACCGTTTTACTTTTTCTTGGATCTGAAAAAGATTTTAACACAACTCAACGACTACTTTTACTATTTGCTTTTCCAAGTCAAATTAACAAGTATTTTCAATACACAATGCACAGATTTAGCACGTTTTGCTAATAAGCTACAACAATATAACATATAATATGTGTTTTTCCATATAAAAAATCAAGGTGGTGTAAAAGTGGCATATAATATCATACCTAGTGGAAGGAAAGTGAATTGAGCCTGGTGCAGCACCAGAGACAGACAGAGGGAGGCCTGTGTCGTCTGTCGGTTGTCAGGAGAGGAGGTCTAAGACCGAGCCGTGACGTCACTGAACACATGCACAGACCACTACACGCTGTTAGACACTATAACGTACGATATGATCACTTTTATGGTAACTATGGTGGGCCTGACGACCGCTATCAGGTCATGATGTGAGTGCTGCGGCTGGCAGAAGCTGACTGGAGTCTACAACCCGCTCCTCTCCGCTCCCGCTCCCGCTCCGTCTCAGCGGGAAAGAAAGTTACTGGAGCCTCGCTACTCGCTGCTGCGTATCTAGACAAGCCTTGCTACATGATGTGTGGCTGTCCACTACTGGACCTTCTACATCGTCCGAATATAACTAACTACACCCACCATTTATGATAGTATATACTCATTATGTCCTTTTTATAATTTTACAGTATTATACGACGCTAACTACATATCTTGTTAGTTTTAAGTAACCGCTTGGATTTCAACCTTGAGAAGCCGGCTGTACTGGCCACGACCTTGAATTTTGTGACATAAAAACTATACTAAATATAGATTTATTTCCCTGTTGAATCACAGGGTTCGGCTAGACTCATTTATAAGCACAAATCATAAACTAAGTGATTTGGAGGTTTTTTGTGGTAAGATATCTTTTAATGTTCATAATATAACGTTTTCATTAAGTTTGTATGAGCTTTTAGGTTTTATACCAAAACCAGTCAACATATTGGTAATACCAAATAAAACAGTTTTATTTGAATAATCGTGATTGTAAAATTAGGCAACTAAATCTCCCTACGACAAAAAGGAATAAAATTGGTTCACATTAGTCTTATTGGATACTGGATATCGAAAGTCGTATCATCAGTAAAGCTACACATTAATAAAGGATTTCAGGACTAATAGGAGAGAACGATATTTTACAGGCCAATGACTCAAGGAAATATAATGGAGGTTCAAGGATAGATCCTACTCGCTGCTCAGTTAGGACTGCGGACATTCAAAACTAAAGTCTTCAATATAGAACTGGACACACTGAGATTAATTTTATAGATATAAACGAACTCTGGTAAAACATATTTCCAACAGAATAAACAGAATCTGCTATACTTAAAAATAGTACATCATATGACGATCATTGTACTCACACAAATTAAAAATATTTCTGGATGTTGTTACTGGTATTCCAGGCAACATCCACCGCTACGGTGATATTAGAGTGAATTTCTTGTACCACTACAATTGGAATATTGTTCATTTTATATCACTTAGTTGACATTTATTCCTCATAATGTAGTCCCAACATTCATTTTCGAACCTCTTGTAGTGAGCGTCATCTTCAATGCCCAAAGTCCAAATAGTATTAGATACGCTAGGGATTGATACCACTTAATCTTTAATGTGACTCATCTTCCCTATTTCGTAATAGCCTTCATATTCAGTTCCACTATGTAATTTTATTTTTTTAATTCTACAAAGCTAGGACTGGATACTTCATGCCACTTTTTCATTTCCTGAGATCTACTTATGTGAAAGAATCTTTTAATTTTTTTTTAAATATTCCTCGGCTTTTATTGATACGTATTAGATAAAATTCTATTTTGTTATTTAAGAAGTATAAGTGAGTTTGAAATTACCTCTCATTCTTCCTTGCCTGGTAGATTGCCGGAGCACCCAGCTGCAGAGAGAACGGTCCAACTTATGGTCTTAAAACTAGTTACTTAATCTCGAGTGTTTATTACATGAAGAGGAGTTTATATTATACTATCGCGATTGTTTAAGGCAAAGCGGATTTATCTTAATACCGCCTGTTTATCTTACGGAACCCTGTCGTTATTTGAAAAAAATTCCTTATGTATTTGTTTGGATTCTGAATTTCAAAAGTCTTTCGATAATGAAAGAGTTAATTTGGTCGTAATTATAATGTATGTGTTATTGTTTGTATTTTGGAAGAAAAAACTTAACTGTCAAATGACAACGTTATTATCTTTGGTGTGTTTTATACAGTGTAAATGCTTAATAGCTAAATATGCATGTACTGCTCCCAATCTGCTGCTGACTGCAGTCAATGTACAAATATTGTCACTATCAATAGCTTACAGTCAGATGAAATATGCACACACTTTTAGGGGTACATTGAATGATAAGACAATAAGTGGCTTAGTAATAAGATAGTAATAGCTAAAATCATCCTAACACAAAGCTATAAAAGTGATATGGAAAATCACCTAAGTAACTTTAACGGCGGAGGACAGAAGGCGCCTCTCAGTGTTGTGATATATAGAACCGACCCTATAAAACATGTCCTGCTTGGTTGTGTTTGTAAATAATAATAATTGAGCGTGTAGCATTTAATTAGTAGTAACATACGAGTATTACATGTTAATGAAATCACAACGAGCAACCAATACGTCGTCCTATCGCATATGAGATGTTCACTTTTTAGCTTACTAATGTGTTGGTACAAGAATTCCGTAACACGTTCAGGTAAAGGGTTCATATGTGGTAATGCACATAAATATATATATATATATATATATATTTCTCTTTGGTGTTAATCACATGTTCAAAAATTCCTGTTTATTTATTTATTTATGCAAATGTTTATTTATTTACTTGTGTAAATTTTGTTGCTGTGTTATTTTTGTTTTATACTTTTTATTATACCTTTTATTATACCTTTTTGAAAACGGCAAAGCCGAAATATTAAAGGAAATTTAAACTAAGAAGTCTAATTTGTTATAATAGAGCAATTCTGCATTATACAACCGAAGAGAATATATATATATATATATATATATATATATTATATATATATATATATATATATATATAGTTAAATAAATATGTTTATATAATAAATATATTTATGCTATTTATATAATAGATATATATGTATTTATATTGTTATATTAATATTTATATATATATATATATATATATATATATATATATATAGTTTATATATATATATATATATATATATATATATATATATATATATAATTTAACTTTATTGTAGTGCTACATGCCAGTTACAATTTTGTAACAGGGATGATTGTATTCTGTGTTCTTTTTTTGTATAGGTTAAGAGGAAGAGTGGACTTCTGATATTATTTCCTGAAAGGTTATTTCCAGATTCATATTCGAAGTGTGTTGTAAAGTTGTAAAAAACTATTTGAAAATAATAAGTAAACAAAGTCAAACAGACATCAGGGATTTTGAAATAAATTACGAGAACAGAACAATTTTATTTGTAAATGGTTAACTATAAATATTACAAACCATTATCTTTCAATAGCATATATTAAAATAGTAAACCAATTTCGAGTTCCTCTAAAGAACCTCGTTGGAATTTCCTGTCACTATCTATAACAAAGCGTGTTCCGCCTAATTGCGTATGGCCTAAGCAACACTAAAGATAATTATAAATGACAATAAATACAGTCAATTATTCGATAATTCATTTTTCTGTGTAAATAGAGGGTTAACTGTAAGAGCGAATAGTTTTCAAACAAACAAATATAATGTTGCTGTGTAAAGATGATCAGTGTTATTGTTTTTATCGACACCGTTAATTTATCGGGACTGTAGAAATAGAACAGAGTGTAATAAAACGCCTAGTCCTTGCAGCTTATTGCGTAGAACAGTAATTCATCTATAAGATGAATTCAACAGTAAGATGTATAATCTTTGAAACGTGTATTTAAGCCGCATAGTGTTAATATTGAATTATAATCTTTAGTTACAGTAATAAATAAGTCCTTTAGTAGATTACGTCTTTTAGTGAACACATTTATTACTTATTCTATTATTAAGTAATCAATTCATAGTGAAGCTGATAACAATGACAAAAAGTGTTTAGTAACGTGAAGCCTTGAAGATAAAAACACACAGTTGCAGAGCGCCCAGCCCTCCTGTCCACCTAATAGATCTAGTTGCGTAATCACTTTATTACTAACGCTTAATAATTATACAAATAACGCAAACTTTTATGATATAGTTTATTTGGCTTTTTTACTGCAGTGCGTTAAAGAGAATTGTGTTTTGGCCTCATTCATCTTTCCTTTTGCTTTCCAAAATATAATATTCAAGTTTTACGATGTGGTTTAGTTTTTAAGGTAATTCCAATAAACGATTTGCTATTTTTGTACTTAAAGGAATGCTTGGGTTTTTCAGCTGGCCAGATTGTTGCCGCGTGACGTGGGGTGTTGTTGACTATCTAACCGCATCTCGCTGCCCACGCCAGCTGCTCCGCTCGCTGCCTCCAGGCTGTGTCGCTTGCTTGTCGCTGCCCGCAGCGGAACTGTACCGTCACAAACAGATACTGCAGTAATGGAAAGTGTTGGAGCAATGTCTCGTTAAGAAACACAATTCTAATTATAACAATCGCTCCGAGTCAGCTTCCAATTACTAACAATGAAAGCCAACAACTGGAAAAAAACTAGATTTTCCAGAATCGTTTGGTAAACTGGTCGAGTAGTCCAACGGTAAAACCTAGAGCGGTTTCATTTGTATCACCTGTCTAACTGAATATACCTGCGATGTCCCTTTCGGTAGTTTAATTAATTATGAATAGTTTTATTTTACACTTTGAGCATTTTCAGCAGTCATGTACATTATTTAGTTTTATTATAGATTATGATTTTTATCGCTGAAAAGAATTTGATTCATATTTATATCTTGTGGTCATTATTAGCTTAATAATAATAATTTGTTATAATGCAAAATAATAAGTAAGATTATTTTGACCTTATAAATAAACAAACAAACTGACATCGAAAATAAACTGCAATTAGTAACTTCAATCAGAGTGCATAGTGCATATATTAGATACAGTTATCCTTTTTTTTATATATATATATATACATATATATATATATGTATATATATATATATATACATATATATATATATATATATATATATATATACATATATATGTATATATATATATATATTAACAAACCTGATGTAAATAGGATTTTCATGTAACTGAAGTTCTCTTTGTTCTATATTTCAGTAGCTGTCTTTGAATGTGCCCTCCTTGATAATCTAAAATCCCTACAGAAAAATCATTTTGGGTCTCGTTTGTAAGATACGTCATCGTTTTGTCTATGTTACACATCACATCTGTTACTTTACATTTTTGTACTTACTTCTGGCTGTATTGGACTGGCTCAAATCAATCTCATATCACTATAATAATTAATTTGATCGATATTGAGAACAGATTAATGTTATATACCTACACATATTATTCATATAATGTTGAAACTAACTTTTTTAAAATAAGCTTTCAACTAAGTTTTTTTCTGTATAAACGCTGACGAGACCGAACAGAACAACACAATAAACAGCGATGATATAGGATCAGTAAGCTGCTTAGAGTCTGATCGGTCTTTAGGTAGTGGACTGTGATCGTTACAACTCTGAGTCTAACCTACAGTTTTGTATGATACTACAGTTCACAGTGACTCCAACTTAGACTCCAACGACTTAGACCGCTCGGCCATCGGCACTCCCAGTGATACTACAGATGACAATGACACTATAGTAGACTATAGGACTACAGTGAATGATGATAGTACAGTATGTTATAATACTATAATCGGCCAGTATACTACAGTGGCCTATAATACTACAGATGACAATGATACTATAGTAGACTATAGGACTACAGTGAATGATGATAGTACAGTATATTATAATACTATAATCGGCCAGTATACTACAGTGGCCTATAATACTACAGATGACAATGATACTATAGTAGACTATAGGACTACAGTGAATGATGATAGTACAGTATGTTATAATACTATAATCGGCCAGTATACTACAGTGGCCTATAATACTACAGATGACAATGATACTATAGTAGACTATAGGACTACAGTGAATGATGATAGAACAGTATGTTATAATACTATAATCGGCCAGTATACTACAGTAGCCTATAATACTACAATTGACAATAATACCAGAGTGAATTTTAATTTGTAAAATGCAGTAGCTACAGGCAGATAACCACGCCTAATGTTCTCAAGAGTTACCACAATACAGTTATTTTTAAATAACGACAGTAATAATATATCATATTATTTACTATATTACTTTCCTACTACAAAAAAGTCTTGACTAAACATATATTTAAACAATTAATGTAACTCGACTATTTCACGTTATGCATCCAGTTAAAATATTATATCAGTTTAATGAAGGTACTTTCATATTTTTTGCGGCTATGGTAACTTCCCTATCGTTTTCTTCCCGTTTTTTCCTTCAACCAGGGATATGGAGAACACAATGTGGCCTTTATAACTGCTGTTTTTACAACTAAACTATATAAAGCTTTGTCCAGAAGAACCGTATATCTTATAATGTAAAGCACTGTTTAAATATGAGCTGGATTTCCCTATCTGCCATTTTTAACACCAGTGTGATATATAATCTGTCCTTCCTGGATAAATTCTCTCCTTCGAAATGAAGAACGAGTGACACAGTCCCCGAGATAATGCACTGAACCGCAGGTGAATGTGAACACATCGCGGTATACTACTGCGGGTCCAGACATCATTATATATACGTTGTGTAATGCCTTCCTCTTGATGAGTATCTGCCCACATCCGTTTTCGTCACCTAACGTTTTGTCTGGAGTGTGAAATTCTATTGTATGTAGAATCAGCCCTGAATTTGTGGTTTACAGACTCTACACCTAGAAGATTTAAAAATAGGATACCGTTTAATTTTTTGGCAAACAATTGTAATTATTTATCATTAAAAATAATCATTACGACTTCATCGCACTACTATTTTTAATAACAACAAAATAACAACTATGTCATAATAAAGGTTTTACTACCAGTATTCAGTGTTAAAGTTAATATTTGAGAACGATTGCTGTACTGGGCAATTTAACAAGAGTATGTGTAAAGTTCATACTAAACCCAATCGTGCCCATGATCTTTAACTAAACTGTTAAACTGGTTAAAAGTCGTATCTTTAATTTATAAATTTTCTAGAGTGACTGGTAAAAGCTAGAGCAAAAAGTGATAGAGAAAAAGTTATAGATTATCTCGAATTAGGTGAATATGGTATCTAATGGACGATGCTGTAGAACGTCTAAGAAAAGTAAAAAAATGAAATGAAAAATGCCTTTGTTAAACAGGCGGAGTTAGGGCTGTTAGCCCCTCTACCACTCAACCTCTAAGGTCAGCATGAGGTGAAAATTCATTTTTAATTTTTTATCCAGAATTAAGTGTATTTGTCAAAAGATTATTATTAGCTGCTTTAACAAAACCAACGCTATAAATTTGCTATTAGGTACATTTAAATAGACTAATCGGTTTCCTGTCAATTCAATCTACAACAATTTAGTTAACATTACTTCCAGTTAACTTAACCTTATTATTGGTCAATTTTTGTTCCTGATCAACATATCATTCTAAGCTACTTAAGATGTTTCAATCTGTTTTTGGTTCCGTTGATATTTTCCAACCATAGATAGCTCTTGAAGATGACTTTCTATGAATAAAGAAATAATTTTCTTTTGATCCCTCTACGACGTGAGTTTATAGATATTAAAAGTAACACATTTTGACAATTCCGTAACCTGGTCACATTTTAGATGAAAATGAAGAAATGAATATGAAAATTTTATTTTTAAAAGTATGTAATTGAGTTATACTTTCAGATATTAAAACGTTTTCAATTACTTATATAAATTGTAGTTTTTAATTAAATATAATATAAGAAAATCACACCTTTTATTTATAAAATATTACTTAAATTAATTCTATATTAATGTAAATAAAATCAAATCATGGATTAACTCCAGTCATCTTCCATATATAAATTTAATAAATGTACACACTTATATTCAACCGATTTTCTTTAGACATGATTATACGGTGTCACTAAAGTTTATGTTAAAATTATATGCTTCCTTATATAATTAGCAACACATATTTTGTATACATTTGTACGAAAAGGTGTCTTAGGGGGTATACATTGATAAAATTATGTCAAAAATGTATCCCAACTGAACACCGATTATACCTCCTCCGCTCAACCTCAATCCTTTATCTCAATCCCTCTCACCTTTTCACTGCATAATTTTATATTTCTAATACTAATAAAGAATATCGTACATAACACTACTAAGTATACTACTAACCCATAAAACACACACACACACACACACACACACACACACACACACACACACACACACACACACACACACAGCATACACTCGCTGTCTTCATATAAAAGGTCACATAATTAATTTATTGAAGTTGACGTATTAAAATAGCTGACGTTACTATCACTCTAGAGTACTAGAGCCTTTTGCAAGTTTTCGTAATCCGTGAATTAAATCCCTTCTTTCTATACAAGTCATTTACGTTCGAAATTCAAACCGAAAGGACTTTACATTCGAGAGAACATAAGTGCTTTGAGTTGTACATGTTCTCTATTGTCGTTATAAAGTGCTTCGTAAACATTTAGTCTGCAATATTTTTATGTAGCCTATCATCAACCAGAGAGGTAAAATATACCTGTTAAATGAGTTCTTAATACATTTGTTTGTTAGCTTTGTCTCGTCATTAAGGACAACAATATTGATATTTTTCTTCGCGCTTGAGTATCAATTGTAGTGAACTTTTACACACTCAGGGTAATATCTAAAGGCGACTACAATATTGATCAGCGCCAATAATTAATGAGTTATCTCATAATTTTTTGTAAATATTCAGGACTTGAATTGGGATTTTTATATATTTTTCTTAACAGAGGCCTCGTTTAAAAATGTTTAACTTCCTAATCATAGTTGTAAAAATTTAGTAATTTTGTTTATTTTTCTTACATTTATGATTTTACATTCAAAAGGGGTTTTATATTCAAAAGTAGTCGTAATATTTAAACATAGCAAAATAAACCCGAGTACGCTTGAGTCAACCCTTTATAGGGTTATAATAAAACTAAATTTGTAGTATTTTATGATACATTTTGCTCCTGTAATTCGCAAATTGTACAAAGTCCATCTCATGCTTGCATATCTTAAAGTAATAGTACTCATCGTTGTACATTTTGATAATTCTACCCACCCCATTTTCTAACTGTTTCAAACAAACTGAAAACGATTTAGAATTTAGTACCCGGTGTACATAAAACATATTTTCTCCGCTTTCTATTTATGTATAAGTCAAAGTTCATAAAAATAAACTAATATTATTTTAGAAGACGAATACGTTCTACAAAACACTAAAAGTTTTTGCAGCTAAAAGTTTTTGCATATTTACCAAAACACAAAGGAACATACGGTAACATTTTCTACCTCCAAGATAAAAACAGTATATGAGTAACTTTCTCGTGCAGTAGCGTGAACGCGTGGCTAATGAGCACGCGCACGTAGGCAGGGCTGGCCGGGGGAAGGGAGAGGTCTGCCAAGGCAATCCTGTAAATGTCTTCAGCTAACTGTACGCCACAGACCTTGGATCTGGCAAGGCCAATTCCCGCCGACCTTTCGCCCACCAAGATCTACAAACGAACTTCTTCTTCCTTTATAAACATAGAAAAACATCATAAATAATTAACCTGATAGGCTTAACAAGTCGATTAGTGGATGTTATAATCAATCAGCTGATATTACATTTGTTAGTAGGTGTTGGTTGTTGTTAAATAAGCTAAATAAAAATACTATAGTAAGATTAATGATATATTTAATGTCCACAAAAGACATGTCTAGAATGTATAGAAAATAATAGATGTACACACCTAAATCGCCGTACAGGCATTCTTTTAATACTATAGAGACTACATAGGTCTTTCTCACCTCTTTAACTATGAGTTTGCAAAAAACCACAAGTTTCTAACTACAGCGCTCACGTACCCTCTTACACTCTACATACACTCTTAGTAACACTATATAAATTTTCGTAACATTTAGTCAGTTATTGATACATTTTCATTTTAAAATTACTCTTATTTTGCGTCATAATGCAGGCTAAGAAAACATGTACATCTGTATTATTCAGTCAAAGAATCATAACATTTTAAGCAATAATAAGATCCGTCCCAACGCAGTAAGCAATAATGTTCTACATTTAAACAATAATATTTTTTTCGAAAAAACCACTCTATTTTGGAAACAACAGTTTTATTTCTTAATAATTAACTTTTAAATGTTTAAAGTATACATTTGTAGTACAAAACGTTCCTGTCTTTTCTTTGTTTAAACATTTAAGTGAATTAATCACACTATCGTAAACCTATAATGTAGCTTAACAAAAATATTAACGAGGATGGTAGTGAGTTAAGCGTGTGTATATAATTATTTAATGTCTTCTTGTCATAGTCTTTTATACATTAACGTGACTTGTATTAGAATGAGAGGCAATGTGCCTACTTACGTGTTATGAAATATATCTATTTTTTTTTTTGTGATACCTTATCAAAATAATACATCTTCATCTCTTTCAGTAAGTATTTAGTTATAATTCGAATTTGCTATTTGCTATTCATGGTCGTTTGGTGTGAGCAGTTTTTGCCATTAGTTAATCCGCAGATAATATTCTAGAGGAACGTCCCTTACTAAACTAATATGAATAATTAATAGACACCAAATCTACTATTTTAATTCCCTTCCATTTAATACATGTGTCCGTGTTCAAGCAGTCATTGCGTAAGAACAATTTGTATTAGTAGACTATTGCTTATAATGACGATGTTGGAATTTCTAATTATTAGGTTTCTGTTGGTGTAATGGCTTCATAATTTACCTCTTATTTATAGTTGTGTATTATAAGGCTTGTGTTTATGAGAAGTATTTGAGCTAGACTATTTGATGTATTTGGATATTTAAAAAGTTTTACCATAAATGGTTTTGTTTTATTTAAAAAAGGAAACACTTAATAAAAACAAGCTGGTCATTCAACTTTCAAAGATTTGACACTTAAATTATTGTCCATTTCTTTTAAAAGATTGTGATTAGTTTTATGTATTTAAAGTTTGATTGATTCCAATTATTATAATGAGTAAAATTGATGAAAAACGTATTACAAAGAACATGTAGTTTAAGATTGAATAAAATTGTACCGCAGCTCAATTTTAATGACCAATAACTTCATAACAGTGAAACCAGTATTTAACCTAATGTAATCATAAACTCATGAATAAAATAAAGTTACTGTTTGTAAATGAACTCAGTACAAATAACTAACTAACCATTTACTTTGTAAGATCAGTACAAATATAAACTACAACAAATACAATATATACATTCTTAAAACAAATTATCTGTAATATTAATTCAGGTATGAAATGTAGGTGGCTCAAAAATTTAAGAAAGAATGGTGAACATGGCCTAGATTAGAAAACATGTTTTACAAGATTGTAGAATAAACTCACTGTTCCCTAACTGATGTTTGTAAGAAGATACTTATATAACGATAGCACAAACACATAACAACAACAATATTTATTTCAGTTATTGATGCAGACATTGTTACCTATTTTTAATACATTTAGCAATAGTATTGTTTTATAGAATACACTTAATGCTCCGTTCAAAATCCTTATCCTTTGTTTTTTCGCAATTGAAACTCTCCTCAGTTGACGTAAATACATTGTTATCTAACAGTCATATTATATTTATTGTACCACTAAATAATTTAAAACTAAAAGCAAGAGATTTATGTTACCTATATTTACAACTTCAATATTTTATAAATTTGTTAAATTTATACTACACTGCTTTGTAAACATTTTTAACCATGTCATTGTATAATGACAGGAAACTGACCTGATAGTATCATATAATCATACTACAACATTTAACTATATAATTTACATAAGAAAAGTTATTCTAGTTCCTAATGTTGATAGTTCTACAAAAAATGTTGTATATCTAGGAATAAAGAAATGATTCATTGATTGATAAGTTGTGTTTGTTGGGAACTGTATAATTTCATTTAGTATAATGAGTGTATGTTTCCTCATAGTAGGCTACCTGTATAGGTTACTATCATCATTAATTAAATTAGCGATTATAAGTTTCATTGAATATACTTATAATGCTTACAATTCAGCATAGGATATGCTGAACAAAGCCATAACGACAAATCAGTTCGTTAATAGCATATTAAATTCTATGATTATAACTAGTATTTTGTAAATATTCTTAAGGATATTGTAAGTCCCACTTTGCAGACACTTGATATCCAAACAGCATACGATGCATTTTTGCGTTGTACTACAGTATTTAAGGATATTATGCTTCCATTCTCTGACGTAATTGTGAAGATTAGAAATAATTTAATGTTTATTGAGTTTTAGTACTGTTATTTTCCTGTATGCCTAAATACATCATAACTAGTACCAATAATTAAGAAGAAGAGTGATGCAAATATGTCTTCCGTATATGAACACAATTAAATTGTACCAATTGTAGCTAATATATGTTAAACCAAACTTTTGACCACATTAATAAGTATTCTACAAATACTCAGCACGTCTTCAGGAAGGATAGATATGCCTAAAAAGAGACAGTGAAGAGTTTGGAAGAGAGACATGTAATTTGTATTATGGGACTTATCCTTGAAAATACGACGAAAAATAACTTGGTATTTGGCGTCTTATCGCATGATTTGAATGAACTGGTGGGTTGTGGAGCTGAAGAAACAGTTCCCGAAACGTGTTATTAATACATTAGTTTGGACACCCTATAGACAGTACTACTTGTGAGAACACACTTTCTGCCATTAAAGAGAGAATATGGTGTGTCGCAAGGTTTAGTATTTGGTCCCTTGCTTTTTCTAGGATAATTAAACTAACTGAGTTGGAGGAATGAACCATTGTTTTTCGAAATAATATCTATAATGTGGAAAGCGATTATATCTTAATTTACTACATATTTGATGATATTTTTATAGCGGCCAACATTGGTTTTCATTCAATACGAATTCAATATGAAACGGGAGCAAAACTAAGAGAGTTATCTCAAGTATAGTGGATCATGTTCTTCACTGCTCTTCCACTTTAAGCAACTGATATTTGAAACTGACAATCAACTAAAAAAAAAATTCATTCCTATTGTTTTATCTGTCTTGGTAGAGATTGTTTTTGAAAACTAATACTTCATATCATTGAACCGAAATTTACAGTTTCAGAACATCAAGGAATGGCCAACACTTACCAAAGCGCTGTATCATATCTATAAAAGTCGTGAAATCAAAATTTGGTGGGAATCTTCTTGTGAAAATTATATTCACAGCTAATATACAATATATTTTAACATGTGTACTTTACACTACAGCGCACCTCAGTGAGTCAAATCCTCATAGCAATTTGTCAAATACCTGAAATACTTGAAGCCTCAAAAATACTTACTGTTATAGATTTTCATCGAAGGTGAACAGTTTTCTATCAGCTCCAGCTAGGATATTTATACGCTACTCAGACACTATTGATAAATTTAAGCACAAGATAAAGGAGTGTTTGTATAAAATTAATTTTTATTTAACCTTGAGGTTTGATTAGATTTTGTATAAAATTAGTTTTTATTCAGCCTTGAGGTTTGATTAGAAAAATATGCAGATATTTACCGCTAAACAGATTTTAAATATGTGTTTTATTTGTTTTTAAATCTACATTTATCGTATAAAATGCGCATTACTTTTATATTAGTTTGATTACTCATCCTGCCTTGGGTGGTCTTTTATATAGATAAGGCTGATTTAATGCTAATATTTTGAGTTACTTCAAATGTTTAAGCTCTTTTATATGTTAATAACTATCAACATTTAATTTACTTGAACTAAATCAATAACATCAATAACAAGACAAACTAAATATGTTTACACTACACACAAATCAATAAATAATAAATGAACCACTAGGATAAACATTAGAATCAAGAAAGTACCACAAAGTACAAAGGAAACTGTGGAAATAGCTGCGCAATGTGTGTGCTGTATGAATGAATGTTGTATCTGTATCAAGCAGGACAGATTGGACTGAAAACAAAACTAAAGAGTACAGATTGGAAATGCTATTGGTTGTTAAAGAGTGTGGAAAGCAAGTAACGTGTTAGGCCTAATGAACGTGCGCAGACACTGTCCAGAGTATGGCGTTTCTCCAATTAGTTGGTATGGAGGAGAGTGCAAACCTACAGCTGATCTCACTTGTAAAATTCTCGTTCACAAAAACATAAGTGTTACGTCTCAGACAGGTCAGATAGAGTGAAAATATCCTTTTGTATATGTTTAATGTGTGCACTCTGGAATATATAAATATTTGGATTAATCGGTATTATAATAATCGGTATTGGATTAATTGGTATATTTTTGATACTACAATAATTAGCTAATCAAACGATCAAAATTCGCTAAAATATCACGTTCCATACTAAAATAACTGAAACTAAGAGACTTGGGGAGAGAACTAATTGACTGCCATAGCTACGATTTAAAAGAATTTTAAATTTGGGGCTCATTTTCTTTTATTCTACAGTGGTGATAAAATAAGTAGTCAATATAAATAATTAGGTGAAAAAACTGCACTGTCCGATTGATATTCCGTGTGATTGTGGCATTACATCTATCCTTTGACAGAGGTGCATACTCAAAGTGATCTTTTCAGGAGATCCAAAACAAACATATTGTATTATAAAAAGCATTTTATGACGAAAAATACTTTTTTTAAAAGCACAGGTAATATATTTTTAGACCGGAATGAAATACATAAACACGCATTATGTATTGTATTGAGAGAACAATTACAAGCACACAACTATGAGAGGTCATAACTCGAAACTCGTTTTTATACGTTCGTCGAGTATATTATTAACAAGAATTTAAAAGCAGAATAATAATTATTACAATGTTTTTGAATCTCCTCAGACGAACATGATTCCAGGATTCGTGAACAGATTCCAGGAGTCAAGTCTGTGACAGCGTCAGATTATTCCAGACGCAGCACTAAGAGGAAGGTGAACTGGAGCTAAACTCAACGTTCACATCTTACTAAGTGTTTTAAAAAGTTGTAACCAAAACATACAAGTAAATTGTAATGATGTTATAACGTTTAACCGTTTATTTTTAAAACTGAACTATATCATATCTTAACGTATCTTGAACTTTTTAAGTAGCTTTGGTAATTAAAGTGTGTTTTCAATTGTTATATAGAACTGAACAAGATTTCAAATTATATCGCAAAACTACTTTGATTTAAAAAATATTGTATTGGTAACCAGTTTTAAAATTAAACTCATTTCATATCGCCATAATCCTTATAAATCCAACATAGTAATGGACAAAACTATTCACAAGTTTATACTTGCCTTGAATAATATCGAATAATAATAATACTTGCCTTGAATAATAATAAATAATATATAATTCTTAAAAAATTTTTATAGTTATTGGCTCATTCTCCTAGTTTTGAAATTCATATTGTTATGAACCTATGTATTTTGGTGTTTGTGAAAAAAAAAATTTTTATCAAGCTAATTGAACAGCTTTTCGGTATCCAATAATTTGTGTGTTCAAAACGGATTCATTTTAATACATACAAATTTTGGAACGATAAACTTAAAATGTGGATATTTAATATATAATTCATCTATTTTCTAAATGTACAACTTTGAAAATCGTGGAAATAAATTGAACTTGTACTTGTAGACATGCAATTAATTTAATAGCATGTACTGTATGTAACGTAATAACTAGTGAGAATTGAATCAGCTTCTACAGAATTACACGATGCGACATAAGGAATATGTTACGTATGTATACGTTAATGCTTTTAAGTAAATCCGTAGTATAAGTTGTGCTTCTATTATTATTATTATGTTTTACCTACTTATGCTAACTAATCTATAGCATAAGTTACGAATGAAAGATAAATTGTATTTCCAAAATTACTATTATTATTTACCAACTATTTATGCTAAGAGTGCTATAGTTCCGATTGAAAGATAAAAGGTGTTTCCATAATTATAATTATTTACCAAGTACTTACGAACAATGCTATACAATTATGTGGTGAAGTAGATGTTTGTAAAGAAATGTAGGCCTAAAGATACTCCACTTCACAATTACAACTAGGACTGTTTGATGATATAGTACCATCAATCACTCTTGCGGAAATGTGAAGCGCACTTAAGAGACTAATTGTTCTTTTGGCCAGATCAGAGCTCAAGAGGACAGCTAGACTTATAAGGACGTGCTGATTAAAGGGAGTCAGTGATTAGAATGTAAAGCATTCACCTGACGAAACTAGCGGCAACGGTGCCCATGATTACGACACTACTCTTACGTAACAAGATAACAGTTCATTCCTTCAGGAACAAACTATAATTACTTGGAGTTTTTATTACATACTATCAGCGCCAGGTATACAGTTTATAAAGTTGCAACTCCATTCCTCTTAACTGATATGTCACGCATTGCTTTTCGTTATAAACTATTATTAAACTGTAAATGCTGTTAATTTATCAAAAGTTCAGTACAAAAATATTACAAAAAGCATTTTAACGCGTTAACTTTTAACGATACTCTCTGAGCAGTTTATCATGGTAAGTGTACATAATTCATTACCATGGTGTAAGAGATCCCCTTTTATTGAGCTCTAAGCCCTAAAAACTGTATAAATGATGGAATATTTTTCAAAATATTTTTCACTTTTTACAATGACATCAAGACTTGTGAGTACAACTTGGAGCTAATGTACAGGTTGTAATGAATGGTTAATAACGTAGTGAAACTTTTTCAGTATTTATTGATACACATTTAAATAAATTACAAGTAAAAATGTACAAAAAATTGGAAACTCTTATAACAAAAAGGGAATTATATCTCAAATCGGGTTGCCTTTACTGTCTTTGTAGAGATCGTCGTTGACATTGTAGAAGTTTTGGGAGGCTGGGCAATCAACGTTGAAGAACCAGTCGCAGACGCGGTACAGCTGATTGAACACCGTGCCATTCGGACAAAGGAAACTGTATTGTTGGCCTGAGGGCAGGCACCAGTGCCACACCTACACCGCAACATAACATATAATAAGCTCATACACGACTTTTCTTAGATACCTAGATTGTATACAGTATGCAAAATCATTTATAAAAGACCAATAAACATTATTTCTAAGGTCTGTCTAGCCCTGATCTTTTGAAACAATACTTCATGGTGGGTTTCAGAACCGAACTGAGTTAGTAAGTAATGTCTTCTGGTCTCAGCTTCCATGAAGTATACTGGCTCTCCTTCAACCGTTCAAGGCCTTTAACCAGATCTTTAATTCTACAAATGCTGGTAATTCAACTATGAAGCAACCTCCATTGAATCAGAGTAAGTGCTTGATGAACTATACATTTACAAAGCAGATTAGACTCTAGAAAAATTACTTAAGGAATGCAGGCAGAAGGGAACGATTGCAAAAAGGAGGCTAGAAGACATTTAAGCTATGAAAAAGAGAGAACCTCTAAAAATCCAGTATCTGCATCAGGTTGCAATTAAAGATTTGAGAACTGTATAAAATTGAATATTTTGTTAGGTTTCTTTGCTTTTCCGCACAGTTAGTTTTGTAAACAAAGGATACATTTTATTAACTATCTGGTAAGATATATTTGCCGATTTAAAATTTGTTTCCTTCTGTTAGCATACTGCTAAAGTTCAAAGTTTTAAGTTATTAATAAAAAATTAAAATATATCTATTATACAAGAACAATATATATTTTTAAACATATATTCAGTAGTATGTGTTTGAATTTTGATTTCATTTAAAATTAATTCGTTATACTGTATATAATCAACCGCCTTATCAAAGGGAAATATTTTTTATATTTATCTAATAGTTTAGAAAATAGGTTGCAAGTTTACATTATAAAAATACAATCAACCTATTCCCTTAAGTTTTTGAAACTAATTCTCAATTAACATATAGAACCAGCATATCAAATGACTGATCGCACTAACTGAAATTAGAATATGTATGTATATATAAACACGATCTTCATACTAAATAGATTAACAACATTGATGTATCGGCTCACCGTCGCTATTATAAGGCCTCACCGGAAGGATTCAATTTCTTATTACTGTGAAAATTAGACTTACTCATACACTGGGTAATTGATGACAATGAGTACCTGACATTGGGCCTCGGGGTCAGCATAGTATCCTGGACCTCTCTGACTGCAAGAGAAGCTGAGGCCACGAGGTATCTCGTTGTAGGACGGGTACTCAGGCGTGTTCACTTGCTGAAACATCGATTTTATTATGATAGATGTGCCTGCCTGGTGTGTTGGGTATACAGAATCGTTCTCAGGGTTTGCATGGGATCAGAGACTTCTCTGACTGCAAGAGAAGCTGAGGCCACGAGGGACCTCGTTGTAGGACGGGTACTCAGGCGTTTTCACTTGCTGAAACATCGATTTTATTATGATAGATGTGCCGATGTGCCTGCCTGGTGTGTTGGGTATACAGAATCGTTCTCAGGGTTTGCATGAGATCAGAGACTTCTCTGACTGGAAGACCAATAAGTTTTCTTCCCCAAACTAAAGATTTTGGATAAACCCCGTTATTTGTGTTAATCTTATGAAATTATTTCATCTAGTAGTGTAATTAATAACTAAGGAAGAATAGGGATTAGATCCCCACTTTCTCATCAGATTAGGATCGAGATCCTAGATTCATAACTATTTGTTACTGCAAATACCAATGTATGTCCGTACAAGGACAAATTTTAAGTATTCTAATAAAATGTTCCCAATGATACTTTTAGCTACAGATTTTCAGCTTATTTTGTATCATAGATCTTTTGTGGCGTGGTTTCACTTTCACAGTTAGAAACTCAAAAGTTGTCTGTAATATTATAAAATTAACACACACACACGAATCGTCTAATAAATTACAAACTACGTACTTTCGCACATCCAGAATTATAAACATACTCCCAACATTGCTCTGAGATATCAAGGTCATTATTGGATTGAATAAAAAAGTTGATGTTTACAACAATTTGTACATAAATATTTGTTTCTGGTTGAATCTATATTATAACTTAAAGTTATAGTGCTGTAATTAATTCCATTTTATTAACGCCCGACCGGTCTTTCTTCAAGTTATGTTAAAGTTATTACCGTATGTTCGTATATGCAATAACTCTCGATAGAAAAGTCATAGAAATTGGAAACTCGGAGTATAGGTTCCCTTTGGTCCAAGGAAACTCTATTGATTTTTCGGTCTAAAGGTAAAGGATAGCAAACTTTAAACGCCTCGTTTCGTACGTTCTGTCGAATTCTTCGATGTTCGGTTGTATTATATGTTGCATAAAGTACATGATTAACATTCGTGTATCACAGAACTTATTCGTGTAGCATTTGTTCATTATCGTTAAGCAATAATTTACAGAACATACTTGTATTCTTAAATCAAATAACATAGTTACTAAGAAAAATATTAACGAGACTAATTATTTTATTGATTTATTCCGCTCGTATATTCGAGGCTGATGTTCTTCCAACTCTGTCCAATTACTTCATAAAGTTTCTTGTAATCTAAGCCGTATCTGGGAAAAGAAACCCACCTCAGCCCAAGTGATTGCAACGTGGACAGAGCCGATGTCCCACGGACCTTTCCCAGGTCCGGCCTTGGTCCCTATTGTATCTCTGATGGTGAGAATTCTGCTGATTACTGCCTATACCCTGCTTTATTTCCAATTGTGTAGTCAAAATGGAAGTACTTAAATAATTTTTACAAAATTCTCCAGAATCATAATTATTTCGCGTGTTCTAATCTGATGTTTATAATTTAACAGCTTTTATCACGTAGATTTATAATAATCGTTTGCAATAACTATTTATTCCACACGATTAATTATAGCTTCTTGAAATCGCCAACACACCATAGTGAACAACCAATTGTTATACCATTATTTCGTCACTTACTCTAGAGGATGATTCATCACGATTTAAGCAAAACCCGTGAGATGTGGAGTTACGAAAGGTCTTACTCAAAAAGTATTTTAGGAAAGTAGGAGCCATAACAAATGAAGTAGTGTTACCAACAGAAAAGGTTACAATTTTACTGTAACTGCTACTTTCAAAGCATGCAAACATATGTCTTTAGGAAAACATCGTTAGTGAAATAATAGTACTTAATAATAATTCATTTTTAAGTAATTTTTATTTGCTAAGCGTTCGTGTAAACTATTTTGGCTGATTTATACATACTTGTTGCAATTAATATTTTTAATTTGAGATCATTTATAATTTTATAATGAAAACTAATGATGAAGACACAAATTTCAATCTATTTACTAGTAAAATTGTGTACACAATAACTTGGTACTTGCAGCATAAAAGCATCGTCAATTTCACTGTAAAACAAACAAAAATGTAAAAAAGGATTTTTTTTGTTATACGCATGTCAAAGTATTAAACATTAAAATAATGAATATTATTAAAATTAAAGCCCTATAGTACATAAACAATTTATCCTAAACAAGTGTTCAGGCTGAAATTGTGTAGTGTTATGGTCTCATATCATATATGACTCTTAATTATATAGAGGCTTTATGTTTTTTGGAAGAATGTGTATAATACACCGCCCTCAACTCCTCAACTATTCCAACTCCTCAATTTTCTTCGCAGTTGCTAGCCAGATACTGCAAGATTGTATTGAAGATCAAGGCATTTTGTGGTGGAAAGGAAGACATATAACTAAATGTAGAATTCTTTATTTTATCCTTCAAAATTTGTATAATCCTTTGTTTGAAGTTTGTTTTTGACGATGGAAGGATTGTGTAGAAACAGAATTTTTCCGGACATTTGCCATAGTTCACTGACACAAAACAATCATTTTTGTGTGACTTTTCTATCACTGAATGATGTCAAATGTCCGGAAAATTCTGTTTCCTTCATAATTCTTTATTTGAACTTGCAAAATTAGCACTAAATGCCCTTTCCCTGCGCCAGTCTTAGTAGTTTGTTACTTATCGCTTAGTAACATTTAAGAAGAATAAGAACGTATTCTAATTCAATCAGTTACTTTATTTAATTTTAAATATCGCGGTATGTTTAATGTAAGATAGTATAATGAAATCATTGTAATGCTGCTATCAAAATAATTTGTCTTGGAAATGAAATGAAACAATTCAAGTAATCGTTTACATAAAATACGTATCGTTTAAAATAAAACAAAGCGCAAACTTAGAATTCTGCGTAAGGATAATATTTTATATTTCTCCAATATAACAATAACTATATAATAATAAATATAAACAAAACTAGCCGTAGATCGTTAGGTTTTTCTAAAAAAAAAATAATGAAAGATAATAATATAAAAATATATAATAATTGTAAAATTCAAGGTTGTATACATCGGCACTCATCTTGAAACAGCTTTAACTTTTCTAATAAATTGTAAAACTAATTCTCCTCAACATAATAATATTTTTAATAATATTTTGATTTTTTTTCATATTTAGTTCATCTCGAACGTTCTTATACACATTTAAATAGCGGAGTTGTGTTTATTTTCATATTATTCTTATTTGTATTTGCAAAATGAAGACTTCCAATATAAGTTTTATAAAATTCAGTCGTTTGAAAGGAGTTTTATTTAAATGGAACAACGTTTAAACAAACCAGGATGTTTCACACAATTAAATGTAAATATCCTAGTTCAACCCCACAAGGAACAGTATGAGTTCCAACTTTTATAACTCCAGTGTTTGATGGTATATACAGGTACAAAGCTTATGAACAAAAGAAGTGTTATTTACTGAACAATAAACAACTTTACACTCCATTAGGATAAGTAACTATATTGTAATTTATTAATATGGAGTTGGTATATCAAAATATCAGATATGGTGTGGCTGAAAATTTTTTTCAACAACGTAAGCTTTACCATAAACTACTCCAGAATGTTTAATTAAAATGTATAATTTAATATTTTCAAGCTGTTTGAATTATAGTTTGTTTCTATGACATGTAAATATTCTTCTATGTTTTGTCACAAAGGGGTTGGTTAAACTTTGGCCCATCCTCTATACTCAATCAACAACGCTTAAGTGTGCATTATAATTATTTAAAAATAGCATTTTTTCGTTGATAGCAGGTACTTTGTAGTACACTTGTATGTGTAATAACTCATCTAAAAACTATTGACAACGCCTGTATTTAGTTTTCTGTCATGCCTTCTGAATATAGATGCAATTTCTGTATAGTTATGCTGTAGACATTGCATCTTATCACGGAGCGGCGCTATTTAAATTGTACGATTTATTCTACTAAAATTAGGTCGTTAGATCATATTTGAAGTTTATTTAGCTTGGGAACATAATAGTATGGACATAATATTGATACTGGGCTAAAAGGTTTTTAAGTGTATTATTATGTTTGTAACTATTTTGTATCAAATTAAAGTGTGAAATTAGTTCAAAAAACTACTTTAATTTTTACTTATAATAAATTACTTTTTCCTTGGGATAACAACTGCTAAAAAAGCTGGCTGAGGGGAGGGGTTAATCCAGATTGTTATATTGCCTATATTTATCAAGAAGATTGAGAAATTGTCATCTAATTTAAAATTATTTTGGTTAAGTGTTATTTTACTAGCAATTTTACTTATATAATTGTGTAGTTTGTATAATTTAATAATATTTATATTATTTTTTAGTCCCACAGACTAATTTTACCTGTACAAAATGCCTTTGAATGAATAGGCATTATCACTATTTATCATATGATAGACAATTTTCAAATTCATGTTAAAATGATGTTTATCTGTATCCTGCATAAATCGTTAAAAGGTTTTAAAACGTATACGGGTTTCGTACTGTTTTTTTAATGATGTTTATTAAATTATGGATGAGGATAAGGAACCAAACCAATTAATTTTAAATCACGCCATAAAACCATATAAACACAGATTTCTACAGATAGTACACAGAAAATTAGCCCAAAACAGACAATCCAAATTGTCTTTATATTTTAACCCCAAATCCATGTCCCAAAACCCCAAAAATGCTAAAACCGACTGAATTGATATCGCTGTTTGAGTGTCTTATTAATTCTTCTCTTTTAGGAACATTGTACTATGTTACGCTCATTATTTTTTATTTAATGGCTTCTTTCTCATTCTTTTATATAATCTTTTTAGCAACATTACCATATCTATATCATGAAACACAGCTAAATAGTTGTAGTTTAACGCGTATACAGTGCTTGAGGTCAAGTAGCTACTTTGCACAACTCACTGACAGTCTGTCTGAGTGCATCAGGGTAGATAGTACGAGTGCAAGGTTTATATTAAAAGCAAAGAACACTAGCCGTATTACATATAAGACAACATAAGTTTTAAAACTAAAAATACAGCCCAATACGAGACTACCTCACACATAATTTCTTAATATTTTAGTGAATATAAACTTATACTTTTCTATGCTAAACTTTCGATGAAATTTACAAAAAACTAGTTCTCCAGGTACATGGAAGACTGGACTGGCAGCCAACCACTATATGGCGGGTTTCTCGTGGGTTCACCGTCCTCCTGTGCCTGAATGCACGGCGCATAGTCAATGACTACGGTGTCATAGATGAACTTTGCGTTCATAATGTTCTCCTAAATATATAGGGATCATTTCATTGTGAACGTCCTAAAGCTTATTTTTACAGAAAATCACTTTTCTACTCCAGCGAGCCTCTCCCTGTCTTGTTTTAGAATAGTATAATGTGTTTGAATGACGTATTTTAAATTACTCAGTACATCATTTAGAAGATTAGTTGTTTTGTTCTTTGAAACTTGACAAAGAATATTTAAACTATATTTGGGATTGAGTTATGATGATTTATGGAATTCACAAGATAATACTACTGTGAGAGGAGAGGCAGTAATATCGGCAAAATAATACATACGTAAGAGATATTTTAGATATTAGTTAAACGATAGAAGCTCAAAACTATAAATAACCATATTCTAGTTCATGAAATCATTGGGAATAACTATGGATAGTACAAATGTTAGCTAAAATACTCGTATTGCGTAAATATTGCATACCATGATTTAGTTATTGATTCATTAAACTATAAAAGTACAGCAAAAAGCTGATGCATTATAACATTGTTATTGCTTTCTTGAAATAGAGGAAAAATATTGATAAAATGCTGTTGAATAAATTCAAGGATTGATCCCTGAAGTACAACATACTGGACCTGATTGCACTCCGTTTATTCTGGCCTGATGACTGTGGTACCAGTGAGAGTATGGTTAACTATGTTATAGAGTGAAACTCACCGAATACACCAGCAGACACACCCCGCTGAGGACAGCAACTCTCAGGTACATCATCTGCAGACACCATGCATGTCATTAACTAACTGAATAAAACTATTCATGACCTAAGTTCATACAGAGCAGTCAGACTGGGCACACACGCTGTTAGAATATTTGTAAGCACATACATTGTTTTGGGTAAATGGATTTACGATAGTCACTACTTAGTATCTGATTTTGAGTTTTTAATAAGTGCAGGCTACATTGATATTTATAATGCAAAATGTTCATTACTTAAGTCAATAACACAAGATATACACAACAGGTTATATTTATATGGCGAAAAATAATATCCTAGATTTGATTTTGAATTTGTAATAAGCATAAATTAATATTTATAGATCAAAATCATTTGGTTGTAACAACGTAAGTCTATAATATAAGGAATATATCACAGGTCTATATTTAGATAGCAAAAATAGCATTCTTCAAGTATATTACGTAAAACAATTCACCTAAATTAGACACTTGGTTTGGGTGCATAGAATAACTGTTTAGGAAAAGCCAGGAACATTCATATAGTGGTGGAAAACCCAGCGACTATTCATCTAAGAAGCCAACCCAGCGACTATTCATCTAAGAAGCCAAGGCACGAGGTCTAGATGGAACAAATCCTGCACCAAGTGATTGTGTACGACGATATTACTTGAAGTTATTGATGTAAATAAGGTACTTTCGAGATAGAGCTAACCTTATCTACTGATAATATGATACTTTCTGTATTAAATACTAATACTGTATTTCTGTCGAAAAGACTCTTGAACACATCTTTCACTAACTCATTTAGTAAAACAACAATATTTTCAATGTTTAAACCCAAAAACTCCCATTTAAAGTTTTTAGTTTGATATCTTGATCGATTATTATCAATCCACATAAAGTTTACTTACTCTACAATACAGAGCTTTTAAATTTGTCGCTCCAGTTGTGTTGTATGTATGTGATGATGTAACGTTTTGCAAACATTGAAATATTCAATCTAGTTCTACTGTTCAGGTGATTAATCCCTAGAAATAAGGTCAAAATAAAGAGTCTGTGTGATACCTAACTAGGAAATACTAAATGTAACATATTTTTGTTGAATAAGTCAACCTCTTTACTCGTTTGAACAGTTCTTTTTATGCTCTTATATACTTCAAAGCCCTCCTCTCACAATTTCAAATAAATATTTCCTCCCTCAAGCTTTTAAAATATAAAATTGTAGCATTGAATTTTTCTATTGTTTGTGCTGAAGACTCTGAAATCAAGGTCGTGAACCTGGATGAAAACACTACCTACCCTAACTGTAAGTAGATTGTGTGACGGTCTTGCACGTCCTGGGAACAAGTGGTGGTGAACCCCGGATGGTTCAGGTGAGTACGAACGCGTCAGACTTATCCCGGAAAACTTTCAGAAATTTATGTTGCCATAATATCAGTACACATTTATTATTAGTTGTCTTATTAGAGATACATATTATTTGGACAAGAATACAACATGTCTGTCCTCAATACGAGTAACCAGATGCTGCAGTTTGCTGAAGTTGTATCGTGAAGTTGAATTTTTGTAAATAATAATCTCCGACTCATACACGAACTGAGACAGGAATCTAAAATATTCTGTATCCTTGTCTACTTTCAAAGCCAGATACACCAAAACTGTTTGTTTTTTAAGTGCTTCAAATAATTTCTTTGTTCCTTTATTAAAGGTTCGGAGTAACTCTCGTATCTACCATAGTTTATATAACGAACAGCAGGAGATTACTTTACGACCAGCAAGTGCTGTAGTTACGTCTCAACTGTAGACTCGAAAGCCCGCATGTCTTCCACGAAAGCGTTTGCATCCTGTTCATGACCCTGTGTGAACCCGCCGTTGGCATCTATTACAGATTTTCGTATATAGCTTCTCAGAAAGTGTATAAATAGTGGTTCAGTAGAATTACGTAGTTGTATCAAACAACGCAGATGTTCACAAATGAATCTCAGGATGATCTGGGCCAAAATGTATAATAACATCCTGCACTCCACATGTCAGCATTACAGAGAATAAATCATTTTATCAATAAAGAACCAATTCGTAAACAAAATTACTACTACTGAAACATGAATTTCCATGACTATATGAAATACTATTTCTAAGAATAACAAAACTCTCAGACATTTATATTACCATAACATCAGGACGCATTAATCATTAGTTGTCTTGTTGGAAATATCTATTAATTGACATTCATCAAATTACAAAATTAACTACTTTATCTTTTTTTAGTATTTATAGTAATCATAAGATTATATTAAGATTTATATAAAAAATACGTATTAACAATCATATACGAGCGTGTTAATAATGAATATTTATTTAATTTTTAGTTGAACATAGTAAAAACATCACACAATTCTTAAGATGGTAATACGCAGGTATTGGATCTTTGGATCAGTATGACTCCACCTTATAAAAAATAATCCATCTTATAAAAATTAAACTGTGCAAATATAGTAGGATCTAATAATGAATTATTTACTCATTCAGTGATGTTCTTAGCACCACAGATGAATGACTAGGAGAGGTGATGAAAAGACAATACATTTTTAATCTATCAGAAATGGTTGCCACATAAAGGGAAGTACAGAATATTAACTATGTCATAGAAAGATACGGAACAAGCGAAGCTCAACACACATCGGAGCCACGGTAATTTATAAAAGATCGTGACAATTCATAACGAGTCTTCTTCGTTTTTGTTACGTTAAACATAAATATTAGATTTATAGCTTTAATATTACTTTTTATTTGTTACCTGCACTATACCATTTGCACGATTGTTTCAGAGTTTTCTTTGAATGTTTATGGTAGAGTACATTAGATAGGGGTAAAATTACACCAGATCCTTAATTTTCTTTAGTTGTCTTATGGTTAAAAAGAAATGTTAAAATAACGCCTTTATCTGTAAGGAATATATTTCTTTATCCCCTCTAAGGGTTAATTTTGGAAAGCAATCTCACTATAATGGTTTATAATATACAATACATGTATTCTAAATTCAATTGTTATTACTTTTCCATGATCTTCAATAGCTAGTTGAAACTGTAATTGTGCTAAAAATGATTATTGACTGCGGATTGGAAATGGGCGATGGTTAATAACTAGAATAGTTGTAGCTTTTAAGCCGTTTGCGAAAAATTAATCTTCATATTTGCGACCTAGAACACCTTAGTTATAAAATACATACAAATTATATGGTATTATACAAAATCTTTAAATCTTCCCAAAATTAATCCTATGTAAGGCTATGTATGCACACATTAATTCCGTAAAAACACTACCATTACTCTGGATTTAAGAATATAAATAACGTTAATTATGAAACTGGTAAAACACGAAAACCTGATTTGTAGACCTGTGTTACTTTCAATGTGTAACTTTAAATCTATTTCTTAATTTGAAAATTGTAAGGCAAAACCTTATATAAATAATGCAAAATATCAGCTTAGAATTGTACCGGTTTCAATTTTTAATAAACAGTTTTAAAAAACTTAAATACTCGTAATACCATTTACGTACATGTTTACGAAATGTGTCATCCTTCTATTGAACTGCAATGTATTAATCCTTTGAGATTCTTAAAGCTGATCGTTGGCAAATTCTGTATAAATCTTTATTGGGTTCTTAATGTTGATAAGAAGTAACAGAAAATTGCGCTTTCAAGGATAAACATAACTATAGTTAGACTTTAATTAACACATTATATACTATGCAACGAGTTTAAAAATAGAACAATTGAAACGTGAATTTTTGAACAAGTGAAAATATAGTGCAGGTACCAATAGAATACTTGTGGAAAGTTGTTACAGTCTTAAAAATATTTTCACGAAACCGGAATTATTATTTTTTTGTCAGTTTACTCACTTTTAACCGATAACGTTTCAAAGTAGAAGTTGAGAGATACAAACATGACTGCTGTAACATTTTGGATTTATAACTGTTTCTTAACAATTATCTATTTCTCAAAATAAACTAAAAATAATAAAAAAGTTAGTAGACTCAATGAACTACAACTTTTTACACTCTTAATACGATTATACAGTTATAATGACTCTATTTTTGATATTCGTGGCGTATCTTGAATAAATAAGCTATTATTTTGCAAAATATAGAAAATAATTAGGAATTTCGGGAAATAATTTAAATTGTTTTCAAATAAAACAAAATATTCATTGGAAATGAAAAAGGTTTTAAAATGTGCATTTTGCAGTAATAAATTATACTAATGAGCTGTTTGAACGTGTAACGCACAAATCCTTGCTACTCATAATGTAATGTAAAAATTTGATATGCAGGTATTTCATTTGAAAAATTATATTCTTTGTGAAATCAAAGTCGATAACATCGGCCAACAATAAATTATATATTCGATGTTATTTAGGAGAAACTTGATTAACTTTAATATTTTCTAGTAGAGCCATTGCTGAATTTTAAAAGCAACTTATAAAATTTACAAATCAAGCGATTTTAGCTAGGTGGTAAGATTGATTTTACTACCTCGTTTTATTGCCTTTTTCGACTTATATAGTTCAATTATCAACGTCTAAGTAACTGAGGCACTTATTTATTACAGAGAAATAAACATACAATAATATTACGAAGCTCTGCAATGTTTTCTACACCACAGTATTAAAGTTTAGTGTTAGGGAACATTAAACTATGTATTTATGATTTTTGAAACTTCAAAAAAGATTTCACTTTTTACTTTGCTGATAATTCAATCAAATTATTAAATAGTAAAATAAAGCATTTGTTGCATAAATATAAATCAGAAAATGTTAAAAGTAGGTTAATAACTGTGATAACATTTATATATTATGCATCTACATCAAATTTGGAATTAATATTGATATTTAAGTAGTTATGAATTAACTTGTAACTAGTTAAAAGTCTTACTTGAACTTAGTGTTCTAAATATAAATATTAACAGTATTTTCATAAAAAAGGAATATAAATACTAAAATAATTTTATTTGTAAAATTATATTCTCTTACATGTCTGAATCCTCCGCTTCACACAGGGGGAGAGGAGGATGTTCTATGACCACCAGGATTATAATGTAGGTAACCAACGTAAAACTTCCTTCTGGACCTGCTACTTGCAAAACAACTACCAGTTTTCGTCGATTGGTCGATAAAAGGTTAAACTGTTATTACCGTCTGGGCCTAAATATGTGCGGAACCTTCAAAAGAAGGAATATTGATAGGATGAGGTAGGCGAACCTACGTTTTCTGTATCTAAAACGTGTTATGTACTATAGATTAATTCATTTTATTATTGTTTATTAATACTTCCATAACGTAGGACACTGAATTTTACACTGTATCTATATCTAATGAAATTAATGATTAATACAGTAATAAATATACAATTGTATGTATAAATAATTGTAAACATAAACATATTTTTATTAGAAAATTCCAGATAAAAAGGATATTAATCCAAGTACCTTGATAGTATGTATATCCAGGATGAGAATCACTGACACAGACTGAAGAGGCCTGCCCGGCCAGCGTCTTATACCGCAGTTTCTGCTCCCACTTGCGCCATGTGGTTCTCACCTCAATGATACCATTGTTTTGATTAATTTACCAGATTTTCTCGGGCAATGTTGGGAATAATCGCATGTGGACAATACTGTACGAACTGGTTCACCCATCGGACATCGGTTACACACCCTGCTCTTTCCATTTGGTTACTCACCTCCTCTCCATCTGCCTTTAGTAGTTTATCTTCCTCTCAGCTTGTGTTTAAACACTTCCATTTTGTTATTCACCACTGCCCTATTCGACCTTCTCTGTGTGAGTGTGGCTACAAACCTACATTTCGTTACTCACCACTCTTTTCTGCCTCTGGTGTTCATCCTATTCTCGGGCTATGGTTACAAACGTTCACTCACCATTCGGCTCTCCACCACCTCCATCTCTACCGTTAGATGTTCTTCCTCATCTCTTCTTACGGTTGCACTCCTCATATGTCCATTCGATTATCCCCCGCCTCCATATCTGTCTATGGTTACAAACGTGCGCCTATTCGCCACTTCCATCTCTGCCTGTAGTTACTGCCCTACTTTATCTGTCTATTTTCACTTTTTATCGTTCTTTTCGGGATAGACGGGAAAAAGATAGATTGTAGGTTTGTTGCAGTTTGAAATTTAAAATTGAAATTACATTAACAGTTTTTATGGGTAATTGATATCTCCATGTCCTTTGATATAACTATTCTAAAATGGTAGACATGTTAATATTCCCTGTTATATCAAACATCTTTAATCTTATAATATTATACAATTTCCATGTATTTAAGTAATTGTAAGAACAGGAACGATTTCAAAACATCTAGAATCTATATAAAACTTTTGGTCTACATATTTTCAATCTATATAAAACAATCTATAAATTGAGAACCTACCATCCGCTATATAAAATATTTAGTTAAACGTTCATTTATAGAAATACTTTGTACGAATGTAAACAACTATCTACTCCTATTCCAGTCCTAATTTAGTGCAATTATTTTATGAGTGTGTATAGCTCACAATCCTGTTTATTAATACTGTATTTGGGTGTAATTAGTTGTTCTCAGCGTTGTTCCAGCTAACGTTTACGACTGGTAATTTAAAATAATTTACATTCCAAACAGTTTACTTTAGTCTTAATTTCGTAGAACTCTGCCTTTGAGCAACCTCCATCTTAAGTTGGTGTGTAGTTAATCAACAAGCTCCGAGTGCATCAACGAATTTAACCAGCAAGCAACATTTTGAGGCTCCATCTTATAGTATCGAAACTTTTTATCCTCTTGGTAGGCTCATGCGTAAACCGCTGGGATCAGCTCTTGTTCAATAATTGGGTTCAGTGCATGGTAGTCTCTAAACCTGGAGAATACTGCGCGGAAACCATTCACGAAGAATACTGTAAATTGTATTTTGTTATTAATTGTATTTATACTAACCTGGATATTGACACTTGCAATACAATTCTGACATTTGACAACCAAATTGCAATAAATAGCATTTGGATTCGAATTTAGTCAATGTTTTATGAAATATTCTCGGCTACAAATAAACTGCAATATATTAATTACAATTTCAAGGTCACCGTTTTCTGTCTAACTACATTAATATCTGCATGAAGTTTTGAATAGTTGCATATAGTGCGATATAATGTATAATACTTCGCTATTAAACCTTTCATATAATTCTAAATACATACAGCTGTGTATATTAAATACAAAGATTGTTCTTAATAGAGTTATAGAAATCTGTCAAATATCCACTCTGACTAATCATACAATTGACTGTATGAGAGAATGATTTCATAGCACTGATAAGACTAAGAGTGTTTTGTAACAGAGCTAGGCATGACGCTCTAGATAAGATACCTGCAATAAGCCACTTACTCATTGAACGACCTCGCTGCTAGCACGGTGAGCTGTACTTACAATCAATATTCTTTCACATTTTAAACTGGTGCAATCTATATTTAGTTTTATTTTCTAAATTTTGTAAGATCGTATGATTTCTTTTAATATTCTAATGGATATAGTAACTAGATTTAACTTATAAATATTACTGTTTTATTATACATGTAACTTTAAGAGCAATTGGAAGAAAGATGTTTTGCAAAACTAGGACTAGTCAGAACAGGAACAGTATTGGATGTACAATTGTACCACACAGGAACAATAACGTTACGAAATATTACGTTTCAAATATCTTTTAGTACACAATTTAAAATGGGTTGACCTAAACATTGGGTGGTGATATCGAATTAATAAATCCCAAATAAAGTAATATATCAAGGTTTTATTTCTCTGTGTATTAATTTTGGTATTTATTATTTTTTTGGTACATTTATATGTACCTAAAACTGTAAAATTTTAATTAATGATGTTAATGATTATTCACATATCTAGGGATAGCTTTTTGGAATAACTGTTAAACAAATGTGGTAGTATGTGGAATTTTTATGATTTTAAAGATAAAATTACTTAAAAAAGATAAAGATGTAGTTAAAAGCTTTCTTTTTTATCAGCCACTCCCATCCTACAAACCCCTATTGCCTTGGCTTAAGACCTGGTTTGATGCGATAAGAATAAACTTATTCCGTACCACATAAATTTGTCATTCCGCAAAGGGCAATTTTGAATTATTTACACACGTATAAAAATGCAGTAAAGCGTAATTCAGACTTCATCAAACAATGTACTACACACTACAATAATTTGAACTTGAATAGTGTAATAAACACGTGTAAGATTGTTTCCACGGATAACAAAACTGCGAAAGTATCCAATTTATTTAACTACCATGTCAATTAACACTTTCATCCAAACACAGTCATTTAGTCACTACTTTATAACTCTAACCAAAACATTCATTATTATACGAGTATCACTTAGTTCATATCTTTTAAACGACATTTATAAGTGAGGAGCAAAAATCACTACACTGCTATTTCCATATTATTACGAGTTATAGGAAAGTGTGTGAATACGTTTTATTCTTCAACAGCTTCTTGAATTAATCACAGTTAACAGAAGAGGTAGTCACTATCAAATTCAATATTGCTCTAAGTATGAATTGAGGAGTAGATTACAGAGATGAAACTATGCCATTTTCTGTTCACCTGTGTTAAAGATTTTATCAACACCGCATTATAATATATTTAATTATTAATACTGATATTGTATCTGTCAGGTTCACCAGCTAACAACCACATGATAAGTTACACTTGGGAACTGACATACAGTGCCGAATACATTTTAATTATTCATCAAGGTTATTGTGCCATATCTCAATCTTTCCAAAGTGATGTAAGTTTGTTGCCCTGTATAGCAGAGTTGCCTCTATCACTGCTGCGCTACTCCAAACATTTCACATTTTAATTTTACATATACTGAATATATTTCAATTTGTTAATACGTTGTTCAGTCATTAAACATTTAGAAAGCAGAGTGCTCCAGAAAGACAGAGTCGAATGCTCGTACTATCCAATGTGTTTTGAATGTCAGGACAAACATCATATCATGTTTTAGAAGTGCAAAAGTTTAGTTACAGCCCTTTAAGATACAACTCTTCAAAGAAAAAAAATGTAACAACAGAAAAACTACTGAGAATAAGGATATGTATTTTGTACAATACGTATATTAAATATGTTTGGTGCGAATAACATCTATGTGTCTATGTAAAGATTTTTTTACTAATCTCATTAAAAACCTAATTTTCGGTAATATTCTTAAATGCACTCGTATATTTTATTCCCTAATTTATAAATACAAAATAAATACTTTGTTCCATTCATATACATATTTAAAAAAAAACACACACATATTGTCTTCAACCGTTTCTATGTACCTGCCTACAAGATTTTCAAAACTTCTTAGATTAAATCTGTTATGTTTTTCTGTCTTCGTGAAAGTTATTTTTTTAAAGATCTCTAACGTATATATTATTTTTACAAACACTGCAACGTTATCACCTTCGAACCTATTTAAGTTAGAAGAAGCTAATTAAGCGAAACAGCTGTTGCACATGTGTTTTACTCACAACCATAATGAGTACTCGACCCCACAACATATCAACACCATATACTCAACTTTTATAGAACTGGGTGTATTTGGGTTTGACAAAATGTATTCGCGAGCTAAGTAACCAAGGACAATAGAAGACAAACAGCTCTTCGTATATCGTGGCATAGAGGAAACAAAAGTTATATTGTGAGAGAAATTACTTACTGCAAGTAGTGACATTGAACATTATAAATATTAATAAAAAACGTGATATATAGCAAAATTACCAAAAAATAAGAAGTAATAGAATAGCGGCCGATCTTCCGCCGCTCAAAGGACAAAACGTAAAGTTAGTTTCGGTAAAACAGAGATTAGACTACTATTCTCCAGCACTAGTAATGGTGAGGTGAGAGCGCGACAGCAAGAGTGGTGATGTAAACCAGTACCAAACTTCGATAGTGAGTTTTCTTCATCAAGATCTGAATGTATATTAATTTCCAATTGTTTAATGACTTTACTTTGCTTCAATGTCTTGGTACTCAATTCAATGGAAATAGAACTTAGTAAAACTACTCTTCACATCAAATATCGTTCGTTTAAAATAATGTACACCTTGGGCTATGCTTACGTTAAAATGTTCTACTGAACTCCTAATAGACCATCCTCCATTGGGCGTGAAGATTCAATAACTACCTTAAAAATATTTATTAATTCCAGTATTCATTTACCAAGTTTAACTTTCATAACTTGAGCCTAGACTAAAGTATCAAACCACCTAGAACAGGACCTACATTGTAAATGTTTCGAACTTTAAACCAGCGTAATTTTTTAAAGAGTGAATCTTTTCAGGTCAGATTCACATCATTTTACTTTACTAATAGCTACCTTTAATTCGATGTACTACTAACTAGGACATGCTCTAATTTAAGATTTCCTTCTGACTCCTTGCGGGCCATCCCCCTGACATGAAAATAGTAGTAGATACTTCAAAAAGTAGATTTGTAGGTGCTGTAGTACCAAGTTTTATTGCTTTACCTGTATGCGTTCCGGGATTTTCTAGCCCGTGCGGGACTTTTTTACACCCTGTATAATGTTCATAATTAAAGTAGAAAGTGTTTTCCAATAGGTAGAGAAGATTTTGAACATCATAGCAGTGAAGTAACTCGTGAACTTGGATTATCTTGATGTTAGGGATTGTGATTTGTGTTAGATATACATTGATGAAATTTACAATATAATTACGTAAATATAGTAAATATTAGATAATACAAACTCACTGTTAATGCAGACTCAGCATACTGTAAGTATAGTCACTACATCTTTCAGGGTACTTGTATTATAGTTGGAGTTATAGTTTTGCTAATTACCTATTGTAAATTTTCTTTATATGTTGATGAAAGTTCACTCAATTCCTGTTATGGCTCATAAAAAGTACTGTCACACAATGACGGTGCATAATGTTTAGTGCTCGGCTTAATAAAAGCGAATTATCTCCCTTACTTATCAACCGATTATCTTAAACTTTATATTGCTGCAATCTTAATTAAATATTTCACTAAAATGTGATGAATGTGACGTTTTTTATTATATGTCGTTTTTAAGCACGAGTATTTACTTTTAAAGGTTTTATGAATCCACCATTTTGAAAATAAAGCTTTTATAACATTGAATTATTTCTGTAGATACGGATTTAGGTTATAAAGGTATATACCAAATTTCAACGTTGTACAACAAGCCGTTCTAGAGTTAAAAATAGTTTAGTGACAAAGATAAAATAACCGCTGTTCCTATTGATATGAAATTTGTAATATGATATTTTGGATTGCCTTTGATCTAAGAATAATATTGAAAATATAGGTAGAGATTTCTAGGACACCCTGTGTATACATAAACTAAATGCCATATTATGTAAAACCGTATTTAATCCATAATAAAATACTGAAGAAATAATTTAATATCTTAGTATTTCCTTGAATAAATTGTGTTGATCTAAAAAGCTAAAAAATACACATTTTAGGCCGGGTTTCTAGCTATACCATATCTAGTTATCACTAATAAACATTTTCATATCTTAAAATTGAAAAAAAACTCTGTTGGTCCTCAAATACTAAAAATCAATTCGTCGAAAAATCATATATTTGAAAATTGCATAACTGTAAGTATATCATTTGATAGTTGTTAAAGTTTTAATGTCAAAAATAACATCTTGTTTAAAATATTTTTGTTTTGTTCTAATAAAATTTGAAAAAGATAATTGTGAGAGATCAGGAACATTTGTGTGACCACAGATAGAATGGAACAAACGTAAATATTAAACAAACATTGGCTATCACTACTATAGCATTATATATTTTATGTAAATGATTTAAACCAATTAATGGCGTTGGGAATATTTACATGGTATATAGCTACGTAGATCAATTTCATTAAATTAAAACCACGAAACTAGATTCAACTGAATTCAAAGTCATGCAAACCGACAGTACCTCATTCGAATAACCACCCACTCTCCTTTATATATTAATTGGCAACTCTTGCCGTCGTGGCATATGTTGAGATGATCAATTACAATGTAAAACCAAATATTTGTTCAACTCCTCCAAAGAATGTCACACGACATGTTAAGAACATAGACATACAGAAATCACTATTTATTTATCATGTAGCTTGAAGATGAAATGTTATATAAACCATTGCTTTGATTATGATTATTTATTTGCAATCAATAATATTATATTTATTATACGCAATCGATAGTTTTTTATTAGGAACTATTTATTGAAGGAACGCTATAAGGACCAACAAATTGGAAATATTAAAAGAGTGTGTGGGGAATTAGAGCACTAGAGACGGCCCTGGCGGCGGTGTCTAGTGCATGCAGCGCTCTAGCCTTGGCGGGCACAGGGATAACATTTGTCCAATCCGTTTATCGGTGACCCGTGGAGCGGAGTTCCTCACTAAACATTCGGAACACAGGAGCGGAAGAACTTCCGGTGTAGGCGGAAACTACTCTGCCGTAGACAGGTGTTGAACATATGGCACATGATGCGCCCTCCACCTCAGAGTTGCATGGGCTCCACGTTAGTGCAGTTGACAGTTAATTGTGTTCAGGGGCGCCGTTTTCCGACACTTCCAGTAAAGTCCATGGTAAGGTTACTTTCAGCGCAGTACTTGCTGCGTGCTTTACATATGGCCATTTAATCCACGTCGTAAGACAGGGAACCTTCCAATAAATGCACTACAAAGTATATAAGTTTAATACTCTTGTTTTTGCGCTAAAATATTTCAATTTAGTTACGGCGGCACATGCTGATCATAAAGAAATCAAATTTTGTACGTACTAAATTTGTGTTTTTAAATAATGGCTTAAATTTGGTATGATTTAGATGATAGATTAAACTAGTCATTCATTGTCAATCATAGTCACATTTTGAAAAATGTGAGTTTATGTTTCAAACCATTCCAAAACTCTGTCACTTAATTTTATATAAAATTATTAACATCTTGTTTTAAAATGCTATGAATTGGTCACTTATAGGTTACAATGAAAGCAATTTTATATAACGGTCATTCCAAACACGGTTGATATCGAACTCGTCAAATGAACAAATGAAGTGTAGCTTTTGATAAATCAATATAAATTCTTTTACTTTATGGTCATTTCATTTGCATTCGATTGCTGATTACTCATATACCATGACACATTAATCTGACAATTAAGTTTATATAAATAATAATAATAGCGTTAATATTGTTAATATGTGGATTCTGATTAATACTCTTCTGTGCTCATTTCGAAATTCAAAGTCGAACATCCCTAATATATAAGGGGAGGAAACTAACGACTTGTTCTTTAATCGTGTCCTTTCCTTTCTGTTATTTTCTTCGATTTCGTAATTTGTCAAGAGTGTGAGTAATAATAATTGTTTTTTATTACTGTTACAAAGTTACTATTGCAACTATAAAGTATGCGAGTGTTGTTATCTGTTCAAGCGTGTGCGTGTTATGAATGAATCGTGGGTAAATGCACATGTGTGTGTGAATGTTGTGGACGAATGCGGGTCTGATTAGTAACGTTCTCATAAGAAGAGGAGTGGGTGAGGAGAATGTGGGGAGTGAGCATAGAGGCTAGTGTACGTTGTGGGTGATTCCAGGTAGATGTAAGCATTAAGCGCTTATGCGAATGTGTATTTGTCTGAATATGTTAATGTTATGTGCAAATGTTAGTTTTAGTGCACATGTGAGGAGGTTTAAGAATATGAATGAAAGTCGAGACAGATGTGGATGTGTATATATTGCTGGATGTTAGTGCACATGTGAGGAGGTTTAAGAATATGAATGAAAGTCGAGACAGATGTGGATGTGTATATATTGCTGGATGTTAGTGCACATGTGAGGAGGTTTAAGAATATGAATGAAAGTCGAGACAGATGTGGATGTGTATATATTGCTGGATGTTAGTGCACATGTGAGGAGGTTTAAGAATATGAATGAAAGTCGAGACAGATGTGGATGTGTATATATTGCTGGATGTTAGTGCACATGTGAGGAGGTTTAAGAATATGAATGAAAGTCGAGACAGATGTGGATGTGTATATATTGCTGGATGCTGTTACCTTCTCAAAAGTGTCTGATTCAACAATAATATAAAAATAGACACTTGAACAAACAAAACTTTTATGTTTTCTAACATATACTCAAAATAGCTGCCGACATCAGTTTAACAAATAAAAATAACTTGGAACGTGTCCTTTTTAAATGTACTGCAGTTCAAATGTTAGAAGACTAATATATTCTAAGAGTGTCTAATGTCCAAACTAAGAATATGCAATACTTTCCCATTAATAGCGTCCATTTGATTTATTTTTTAAATTAATAAACATACATTATTGGCCTTTCCATACTGAGAAACTATTTTCTGATAGTTAATTTTGTTATTATAATTAAATTATAAATTATTAACATAAACACCTTATATAAGTTTAAAATGACTATTTAAGTTTTTGCTTCCAAATAATGTGTGTGAAATTTACGTGTAAAATAGAATCATAAGTACAATAATAAACTCCTAAAATTTAAGTTTTAACAAGATTAATTTTCAAATGTTTGTCAGAGAAAGAATGCTTGGTGACGGGTTAGGGGCTTGAAATTTAAAACTGTGCTTACATTTCTTACAGTGATGGCTTGTACAATAACGTAATCATAATCTGTGTTTACATTCTTTAAAGCCACTAGATGATTATGTCAGCAGCTTTTTATGAAAGTTTGCATAAACATTTGAAACATACTCCATATTATACCTTTAATTTGCTACATGGTTATCTCCAATAGAAACAGAATGGCGTCTGCTCATAGCATAGCGTACACGGCTGCAATGTAATGATATTTTATTCTGTTACAGATTTGAATAATTATTCAAACAACTAACACTATTTATTATATTCACTATTCTATAGTATCCCATGGTAAAGAAAATGCTCACAAGCTATTGCTCAATTTATAATAATGTAGTAATTAAATGAAAAACAACATTAATTATTAATATCTGCCATTTAAACCACACATTGCTGTCGATATCCGCCGTTTTGCTTCTATTTCAGATATCAACGGCGAAACAAAAATATTCATAAAAATTGGCTGACGTATAGGCTACATATCTGATGGTTTTCCACAAAGTAAACCCTCATGGGACGCAGGGTACACATTTATTTATGAAGCCATAAAAATGTCTTGTAGAGCGGTAAAGGTCAACAATCTTAAAGCTAAAGATAAGCATTTGCGTTAGTAGTTTTTACAGTAGGTACATTTTTAAATATTCATTTCTATACGCATTACATAGTTATGGTAATTACTAAAATTATATCAGGATCTTATATAATGGAGGTTATCGTTAGCGTCCTTTAAATTAAATCTGTACAGACATGGCTAATATAAAATTTGTAGTAAATAGGACTAGTTACCTTCAAAGTAGGAAATTAATTACATTTTTTACTTCTAATAATGAAATTCTGAAAATAAGTGTAAATATACAGGGTATTAAAAAAACCTAGGGAAATATTTTGGGATATGGTAAAAAAAACGAAAAGGATCCTGTAATAATTGGTCTATTTCACTCCATTTACTTTCTGTCTCTCTGTCTGTCTCTATTTTTAACTTGAAAATCATAACTCAGAAACATTTTCAGTTGTGGCATTGTAATTTTGCATGTTTTTATGTCTTATTAGAATGTGCCTTTTTGCTGAAAGAAACATATGTGCCATGAATAATTTCAAACCGTCGGAATTTAAAGCCGATTATAAAATGTTAAAGTAACATTTTTGACAAACATTAAAAATCGTAACTCCGGCAATAAAATCGTTTCTGAGTTGTGCTTTTTTAATTAAAAACATAAACAGGCATACGCTAAACGAGGCAAAATATGTGATAGTATGTTAGAACCTTTGCTCTTTAAGCTATTTAACTATATCCCAAAAATATTTACCTGCAATTTTTTAACAACCTGTATAATGCTAAATAATTATGATGCATATGCAGCATTTTTGTAAAGACTATTAAGTATAACACGTCCACAAATTATGTGAGCTAATGTTTTATTCTCTCTTATTTTTTGTTTTATATTGGCATTATGTGTTTCATTTTAAGTATTGGGTCTTGACGTTATTTGGGGAATCATAATATTAGTAAAGAATTGAAATATTTGTCTTTCCATACCAAATTGTTAGCACCTGAAAAAAAGAAATTGGATTTTCTTTAACGTGATTTTCTTTAAGATCTATAAAACATGTTAACTAGCTGTGTACGTGGGTAACGTGTCTCTGCTGGTCGCAAAGTTATTAAAATTACATAATTTCGTATATTATCAGTCAATACAACAATTCATCACGTATTGGTTGTTAGTCATGAAAATTTGACTTCATGAATTTTGAAATATTTGTAGATGAGTGAAATAATTTTATACTTGTTTTGTTCAAATATTTGGATTATTATAATAGTTTAACCATAGGAGATGTACAAATCAGATGTTTAGAGTATACATCTAAATCAACCCCTAAAGCATAATGGTTTCGTAACGCTGTAGGTTACCTGCCATATGACGATATATAAAGTACATGTAGAATTTGTAGAGACTCGTCTGTGTATACAGATATTTCTTGAGTGTCGTGTGTGTGTGTGTGTGTGTGTGTGTGTGTGTGTGTGTGTGTGTGTGTGTGTGTGTGTGTGTGTGTGTGTGTGTGTGTGTGTGTGTTCCTAAGTCGTTCAGTTTTGAGATTCATTGATTCTTAGACAGGATAAATAATTAATATATCACTAACAACGGAGTCCGTACTGTCTTGCATTTATCAGTATATTGTCATGTGTGTTGTTACTGAACTACAGGGATATTGTCATGGTTACACTCACTAAACAATGACGGTCGCATGCCAGTAATGCTAACCCCAGAGATCTCTAATTGCTTCCTCCTAAGACACAAATACAATCTCCTAACAAACAAAGAGTACCTGTGTAGGTTGTAGTGAGTCTTGCCCATTTCAAAACTACACCAAGAAACCTTTTGTTGTCTAAGGCGTTCTTCTCGTTTTAAGAATTTGTGATAAGCCGCTGTGATCAAGTATCAAACCATTAATATTAAATAAAATATCATGGATTAATCTTTTTTTGTATATAATAAGACTGTTGTGGCTTTTGTTATATTCCCAAGTGTGACAGGAAAATGTTAATAAATAAATGTGTGATTGACTGACTACTTGTGAGTTCAATTTATCTTAAAATTTTTCGAGATTATAAGTTAAAACCAATAGAATCTAAATTTAAAAATTTCGTCTCGCAAACATTACCTTACATTTTAATGTGTAGAGCACAATTTCCAAAGCAGTAAGGAATCATGATTCCTGGAATCTCCAATTGCAACTAAATCTCTTTGTGGGTAAAAAAAGTAATCTCGTCAGAAAAACGTTAAAAATTAGCGTTTATTTAGTTTCGTAGCGTTTTTGTCATTAGTTTCGAGTTTGAACAAGCAAAAATGTGATCCGTTACTCTATGCCTAATGCAGTAAGTAGCTTATTGTTCTTCTGCTTTTAATAAAGGCAAATTGTTTCCTGTTAAAGAAGTTACATCTAACATTAATATTATCACTTTCTCAAAAAATGTTTATAAAAATACTAAAAGGAAGCTTATTGGCCTCAGGTTTTCAATTTTATTTATGTATTTGATTTTAAATAAAACTCAATTTAATTTAAGAATTTCTGAAAAGACACCTTCACTAAAACTAGTTTTAATTAAATGCACTAATACGGAAGTAATGTTATCAATTATGCACTGTAGTAAACTGACGCTAAATTTATGAACAACTCTCTTTTACTGCATCCACAGGGTAAGAGCTGCAAAAAGATTACTGCTGAAAACATTGGAGAGGTAATGTTTCAGGGGTGATTGTGGTTGGCTCATCTAAAAGTACTGAGATAAGATGATTTCTTGAGCATAGGTACGATTACGGTTATCAAAGTCCCATAATCCAACTAAACTGGTTTAATTAGTACACTTGTCTTTACCATTGCCGGTTAAATTGATAATTCTTCCTCCGTTGAGAAACATCACCCTTTCAACTCTCTAACTGATTTGAATAAAATAGATTTTTGTAAAACCGATTTCTAATTGAAAATTATTTGAAAATTCTATAAAATAATTTGTAAAATCTATTTGTTGCTGTTTAAATATATGTTAAAATTATTAATAAAACATAACCTATTGATCGCCAAAGTTACAAAATTCATAAACTCGAATAAAAATGAAGAAACATGAATTCTGGCGATGGAAATATGTTGGTAAGTTACCTGTGTCTATTATCTTTGTCGGAGTGAGACAGGGCTACACTATCTCCCTTACACTGTTCTTATTTCTGCTTATTGGTGTATTGGAATGTAACTTTGGGTTTTTTATCACATCTTTTTTATTTTCGTAGTGACCCCTGTGGTCATTTCATGGGAATATGGACGAGGGATAAAAAGAAGAAGAAATAACTCCGGATCATTATTTTGAACGAGAGGACGCTTAGAATATAATAAGAGGTTAATTAATTGTCTATCGCGCAAGTATTGCTGCTTTAATTGTTATAATATACGTTCATTATATTCCGGCTACGATAATAACACAGCATGCAGCATTTGAATATATGTATACAGTGTGGAAGGAAAGTTTCAGTAAATATTAAGCAATCCAAAAGTACAGATAGTTCAGGGTAGAACAAAAGGTATGGTTGAGAAAACTGAATGATGAATATCCAAATAAGGAACTATAATTTTCATAAATCGATACTTTAAGACTGTATTGCTATATCTTGTATATCTTTCCTTGAACGATTAATAGTTAATTGAGATCGATAGGTCAAAATAGCTTGAACGAGAGACGCGTAGCTGGAATCCCAATGGAAATATATCGCGTGGAAAGCTTTCAATAATAGGACTCAATGTAGTTACTTCCTACAAGCTCTTCTCTTTGGACGGGGTAAAATTATATCAGTAAAGTGTGCCAATATGAACGGAAAATGTTATTACAATGATAAATTTAATCTTATTCATTGTTTAAATGAGCGGTTTATATAAAACCTTTCAACCTACATCACTGATTGTAATCATACAAACGTGCGACCAGGGATATGCCCCTTTCATCAATCCTAGATAGGTCATTGCTTTTAATTACACATTGAAAGAAATTTAGGAATTCCGCTACAGTCGGATTTCACGAGCGTATTTGTAATAGAAGAAGTACATACAAATGTTCGAGGGTCCATATATTTGAATTTTTACCATGCTGTAAAAAAAATAGAAAATGTTACTGTGTTAAAATATTATTATGTATAATTTCTTTCTATATTTTATTTACAACATTAGTTTTAGATGTCTAGGTATCTTCTTGAAACTTTGAATTACGTGTTATTCCTCAGCTAAATTATATCATTTACAAAATGTGAAATCTTCCAACTGAATTTAGGTATAAGAGTTTTATACACAGATCATATCGACTGTAATATAATATATCTTTAATTGACACTCGTGTCAAACATGACCTTTGCTGCGTATGACGTTTAAAACCAATGTTTCCATGCACGAAAATTTGTAACTTATTAAAATTATTCTACAGCCAACAGACTAACTTTAATTTATAGTCTGATTCATAATATTTACAGTTCTCATCTTTGTAATATGTAAATAAAAAATATTGTGTTCATGAGATAACATCCACAGTATAATATTCCAGAACATCTTGACACAATGCTGTATGTGCTACTGTATTACATCTTCAATTGCACAGTTCGCACATTCAACAGTGTATACTATTTATTTGCACATTTATAAGACATTTATAAGACTTTTTATTCTTTCCCTTAATTATTCTGAGTTTGGCAAGACTGTTTCCCACGAAAACGTATTTGTGTAAAATGTTGTTTAAACAAATTTTCTGAGAAACCGATGGATGTATTTGTTCTAACATTCCTACTTTAATACGAGAAATATGAATACAAACTACTACGAATATTATGTTAATATAAAATATGAGTACATATAATAGGTTTCAGCGCCTAAAACACATGTTTGAGCAATGAATAAAAACAAGCTTAGTTACATTTTAAAATTGATTATTCCTTTTATATGAACTGTAGAAATACGAGTTCATACAAAAGTTTTCAACGCCTAAAACTCATTTTTGTGTATTACAGTCATGGAAGATTCATAAATATAGTGTGAAACAGTTTCAAAGCAACAGACCAAATAATTGTAATAAATTAAATATTATAATAACAGGATTTCGCCTCTTCTCAATTCTTCTTCGTATATTTTGAGCAGTCAGCCTCTAAAAGTATGATGCATTTTTTGCATCCAAAATATCTTCGCTCTTTTAAGTTATAAGAACGACCGGTACGAAAATATGCACTCCGGAAATAGCACCATCTCGTAGTCCTTAGTGGTACGACCGTTGCATGGTCCAGCACATGACCAAACTGGTAACCGTTCAGTTACCGTTAGCTAACCGTTGGATATACAGCATGCCCAAGTCAGTCCAGCGAACGATATGATTGCGCAAGCAAATAAGCAAAGCGAATTTCAACCTCTTAAAATCCCTTCTTCCAAATTCTATAGTACAATCCCTGAAAAAGTGGGACACTTAACCAATCCTTCAATCCTCTTTTATATTATTACGCGTACAATACTGTACTATCGTAAAACATTGGTAAAGTCTGTTATAGTCCAAATGTAAAAATTGGGCAGTATAATCTGTTAGGAATTTCTATATTTTAGATTTCTGAAAGATTATGTAATGCAATTTTTCCGAAACAAAATCTTAATCCAAAGTAATCTATTATGCTTGGAATTCAATTGCTCTAGAAAATTCAATGGTTATGTGAGACAATTCCACTTAGTTAATATCATCTAAGAAAACCATTTTCTAAGCCTTGTTTACTACTCTTCTTGTTTCAGACCAGAAGACGGATGATTCGTTGATACAATCATGTCTGGAGGTAGCTCGCAGGACTCGACGGGTTTCTTTCCTCAAGAGGAACTCCCGGAGACCTTTACTGTAAAATACTTAGGGCACGCGGAGTCACGAGGCTTATGGGGCATCAAGAACACCCGAGGGCCGGTGGACACTCTGGTAGCGCTGGCCAAACAGCCCGGAGCAGCACTACCGGTACTGAAACTGACGGTATCGCGCGCGGGCTGCACTCTAGGGGCTGGAGTGGCCACCAAACACTACCCCATAGATACGGTATCATACGGCGTGCAGGACCTGGTTTATACCAGGGTCTTCAGTATGATAGTGGTACAGGACAAGGGCGACAAGAGCCCCTTCCAATGCCACGCTTTCGTGTGCGAGAGTCGCCAAGCCGCCAGGAAGGTCACGTACTGCCTTGCCACTGCCTTCCAGGAATACAGCCGGAGTATTCGGGCCGCTGAGGCCGGCCAGAAGAGGTTCGCTATTGACCTGCGCTCCCCTGAGGATCTTGAGGCGGAGTTGAAAGCTTCTGATTCATCTGAAGCGTGACGCCATCTTGATCAGAAATCTATACAGTTTGTGTTTTATATTAATCCTCATCAATAAACTAAACCCAACTCAGGGGTCACTTCCCACACAACATTCACATGAGACACAACGGCCCGCTACCACCAGTAGCAAAACTGTGTTCTGTTTACAATGGTGTTTTTAAAGACTATATATCGTAATGTGATTTTTTGACAAACACTCATTTTTGCATGATCATTTTATGAAGTCTGTTTTGGTTGCAAACTTAAAATACTCAATACAATCCTCATAATAATAGTTTTCTTAACTACTATATGTATTTTAACAACGCATTTTAGTTATTTTATTTATGAACAATACATTTCATTATCCAAAAAGGTCTTTAGCTCTACGATACAATTTAGTTGTGACCTTTCAATTGAAACGTTTCGCTTGTAATGACATTTAAATTTGTACATTTAGAATTGTAATGTGCCAAATCCCACATGATTGTAATTATTTAATTTAGCTCAAACCGATACGATGGACGATTCATTTTAGTAATAACAATGCTAAGTAAAAGGCTTCTTATGTCCACTACCAACGGCTGAGTTATAAAAAATCTTTTCGTTCTCCGGTAAACTTAAACGTTTTTGATGTACAGTACTTAGATTTTGGAATCTTTTCCGTATTTAATTTTCAAAAAGATGCCTCCTCAATTTTATCACACATTATTAGAAAATTAATAAATATGTTTTTTGAGATAATTATAATTATTCAATAGGATATTAATTATTTAATTTTAATTCAACCTATTAATGAATGTATATTATTACTTATTAAATTTGGATAAGGTGTAATTTTTCTCGACATTGTAAGACATTTAAATATGTAAACGCAGGAAAGCTTTGGAAAAACTCTAGAAATATACTATTACTTCCAATAGCGATGAAACTGGCAATTCTTCAGTATCCCTGTCACGTGTTTATTTATTTTTAAACGGTCAATAATATCAAGATGATCTAAAGATCCCAAAGATGTGACTGTTTTGCAATGATAGGTTATATTTTTTGAATATTCACTTAACATTGCGAGTTTTATATGGTTCAATTCAACTGTCAGCCTTGAGTATAACACAAATAATAAAGAAAAATGTCATATATTACAAATAATAATAATAATAATAATAGAGTACTAAAAACCAAGTATTTTAAAATACTTAAATAATCAACACGCATTACAAAAAACTGAAGTAATATTAAATTTACCTGAACTCATATCAGAACATACACAAAAAATCCAACTTCATTTGTGAAAGTATTAGTGTTAAACGTAAACGGGGGTTTTCCCGATACGGTACAAAATAATATAAAATAAATACGAATCACAAATATAAAATGCTTTGACACATCCTACATGAATCATCGATCACTGTACTCCATACAAATAATTTTTTATAATGTCCATAAAAGAGTCTTGGGTCTTGAATATAGGGATTCTCAGACGCTCTTCGGAAATTCAGCCCAGATCGGTTCAGATACACCACTGGTGGTGTGCTAATTACTGAACTAACCAAAATGTTCAGACGCTTCTCATTGTATGTACAGTTATACTGGCATAAATTAGTAAAACTCTTTCTTGCATTCTATTCATTTCATTCCCCAAAAACGGGATAAAACCGACGGAGCAAGAATTTACATCAGGACATTTTGTCTAAACAAAACTGACTACAACAGTAGCCGGGTGATAATGTAAGCAATTAGTTTAACATGTTATTTTTGGTGTTGAAGAATATTACGCTTTTTAAATTTAATATTAATTTATGTTAACAATTATGGAAAACATAAAAATTGTGCTAATTAAGTGTAAAAGCGATATTACGTAAACATGTGCAACACCACTTAACCTTACTCCAGTAGTAACATATGTTATATTACACAATAGAAGAATTAATGGAGTACATTTCTATATTTCTGTTTTTGGATTTTTATTGGGGCACACAATTGTTTGAATGTTTATAGCACAACTGACTGAATAGCTCAATTTTTCGTTAAAGGGTTTTAGGTAATTTTAATAATTTTACTACTAGGAGTTATTATGTGAGTGAATGATTTTTCAATTAGCAATTTGAGTTCGATGAAGAGGCTTACTAGATAAGTGCATGTAAATTTATGTGTGCACAGAATCGACTCTCTTGATAATGCAAATTTGTATAGTTTAATTCTTTATGGTACATTTATTTTGTTTTCCATTTTTCTTAATGCGGTTTTGGAGGCGATGTTAGTGAGCATATTGTTATTTCCAACCAAGATTTATAGATAAAATGAGTACACGGAAAAACAATATAGGAGTATAGGTTAAACCACCTCAAGTAAGAACAAAGAACTAAATTTAAATTAGTCTTAAACTATTTGCTCACTTAAAAACTATATATGTTTGTTTCTATGTAAATGTATACTTTTATGAAAATACTTGAAATTAATATAATATTACTCGTTATTGAACTCGAACACTACAATTCGGTGTTTACTCATATATTCAGTGGAATGAAGACGCTATGATTATTAGACGAGTAACATAAATGAAGAGTAATTTTCATTATATTTAAAAGTATTAGAGCAAGAGAAGAAGGCACGTTTCTCATAAGATAGTAAACACTTCAACTGAATGTTTTCTGTGCCATGGAAGTCTTTCTTCTCTTTCGATAACATAATTCTCAGTACTCTTAAAACATACGATACTAGTAATGTGAGGTTGGTTGGTTCGATTGGTACAATTTGGTTAGTTATCACTTTCGATACACAGATAGATAATAAACATATATGGTCTTATTCATATTACCATGATTGTTGAAATCCAATACGTAACTACTCGAGCTTGTTCCTGAATTATATGGATATTAATTTATGTATATTGTTGTATCATATTTATAGTTTTTTCCAATAATAAAACTAACAATAGACCAAATTAAATAGATTAATTTTATTAGTCTATCTACTGTAGTCTAACAAAATGTCTTATCTGGCACCCAATCAGTTAAGATTCAGATGTCATCAAGTCCTCAAACAGTTTTTAGTCACTTCTTAGAAATTGTACGCATTCGAAAACAGTAATTTTTATCTCCTTGTTGATAATTTTAGTTTATATAAAATAGTACAATTTAATAACACAATTAAGATGCAGAATAAAAGTATTTTTCCGATTAAAACGTTATCAAATTTCCGAATAAAAGGGGTAAATAAAACAAGATACCTTATGTTTCAATTTACCAATTTATTAATTATAATCTTTCTTTACATAGGTTTGATCTGTTGAAGTTAAAAAGGGACCGAAAACAAAAACAGGCTTTCAAAGTTCATATAGTTCTTACCATATTTTGACAGGTACTATTTAAAACATAAATATTTATATAATCTTTACAGCATGCGTTATATAATGAAAGTGTTTTTACCGTTCTGAATATTGTTCCTAGTACCTACAATGTTTCTTGTGTTACCTTTATGTGATTTACTACCATGCTTGTTAGATGATAACCGTATTCGTAAAATTTAATATATTGTGTAAATAAATTGAATAATTTGTTTTCAAAGTAAATTTTTTGTTAGTGTTTTATTTGACCTACATTCAACTTCAATAAATTTGTTTAAGTATTTACGTTTTGTACAAAAGGTATTATTATTTTGGATCACTTTACTTGATGTTGAGAATTTTAACTGTATACGTCCTATTTGACTGAATTAACAATTTCTACTTATCCTCTGTTGTGAAGTAGGGGTTTCGTGTTATGTCTACATTTCAATTAAACTTAAACATTGGTTATAATCCTCAGCATTACTTGAACGTTTATTTAAAGAATTGTATGGAAAATACATACGCAAGGGCTTCATTAAGAACGAATAACAGGTTGAAGTGGAGCAATCGATTTTTAGTTGGATTTTTTTAAATTTTAAATTCATGGCCCTTTATGATATCTTTCCTGAAAACAGAAAATGAGGTTTCTTATCGCTAAAAGAGGAATTGCAGACATTTAAAGCCGTAAAATTAATAAGTTTTGTAATTAGGTTCAAAACAACACGATTGAAGATGTTAAGATGTTAAATCTTCAGGGAGGGAGATCTTTTTAATTCATTTGTGGCTGAAGAAAATTGTATTTCTTCATTAATGTCATTTAAAAAATTGAAATTTTTTAAGGAACTTACATTTTTCAAACCTAAAAAACATGTCTCTCTGTGAAGTTATGCACATATTGTAAACTTTCATATCCTTATCTTGAACAGCATTCCTATAGTCCTAATTAGAAGAATTCCGCTTCAAAGTCGTACCACTCTGTATAATCAAAACTTTGTAATAAATAAATGTAATTTAATAAAATTTAATATTTGAATTATAGTTTACATTAGCCAAGTCAGTTGATGACAACGATCATCAACTAATTTGGCTTCTAATGTTATATAAGTACATAACATAAACTTCTCCACATAAATTAGTGGCCCTGGCAATAAAACACATACTAATGGTAATTATTACGAAATCAAAAACCATCTCACCAAAATCCTCCGGATATGAATTGATTGTTTCAATGTTGTCAACACAGTCAGCTTGAGCACGTTGAACATTTAGAGTTGACCAAAGAAAGATCTGCGACAGCGGCAACGTTATCAGTGTGATATTGAGGTGTGGTTACAACAGGAGAGGCGAGCGGCGAAAGTGTAGCGATTAGTGTTGCAAACAAGTTATGACCTCGCATAGCGTAACATTCTCATGAACGCGAGCAGACGACGGAGCGAGGCGGGCGTGAGAAGTAAGGCGCTTGACATACCGGCGTCAGCATGGCAGTGTAAACATGCCCTGGTCTACAAAAAAGTCAGATGGTTACCTCACTGATCGAACATTGCTTTACAGAACATTGCTTACAGCCTCTTTACAGAACATTATTCAAGCCAATGTGTCCGAATTTCTAATTTAAAGTCTGCAATCGCCAATTTGGTCCACGGAGTCCCTCATGGATTGATACTTGGATCCGTACTTTTTTATTTACGTCAATGATGTATATTCGTCCATCTCAAGCAGGAAAATTATTCAATACGCTGGCGACACGTCACGTCTCTCTTTTTCCGGACAGCTTCCGTCAGGGAATTGGAACCCATTTCGTACACCAATTTAAACTCTTGCATCCAATACTTTGACAGCATAAAATTGGCAACAAACCATTATAAAACAAATTACATTCATTTTACCCGCAAAATTATAAATTTTAAATCAACTCCAACGATAATGTTGGATGACGTCATTCTCGAAGAAGCTGAATCCACCAAGTTTCAAGGATTACACCTTGACACTGGATTGACCTGGAACTACCACGTTGGCAGTGTGCATCAAGAGCCGTTTCTGGCATATTTGGTCTACGCAAAATTTCCAACTTTTACTCGGCAAATACAATTAACGGCCTATTTTGGCCTCATATATTCTATGGTATTAGACTGTGGGGTAGCTGTGCCAAGTCAAACCTTGATAGAGTTTTTTAGCCTCCAAAAGCAATTCGTATAGTTGCTAGATTAAAATATAGAGTCGTGTAAAGAGGCCTTCAGGAAACTTGGCCTGCTAATCCTTCCATGCTTGTACTTGCTTGAGATTGTCCTTTACTGTCGTTTCAAGTGTCCCTTAACGCAGGGCAGAACAGTGCACCAGTACAAGAATAGGGCGAGAAACAATTTCCGTAGCGCCCAGCACCGTACTGCCGTGTGAACACCTGCCATCGGAAGCTATTGTCAAAATACTCAGTAAACTAACAATAAAAAAAACAATAAAGACCTAAGATCAGAAACAAATTCTTCAAAATTTAAAGTTTGGTAAACGGGCTCCTGGACCTTTGATGACGGATGTATCTTCGATAACGGCTGGGTGCGTGCCGATAAAGTGTACGGTGAGAACTTTGGGAAGTATGAATGTGTGAGTGAATGCGTTAAAACTAGGAGTATTTTATACCGTAATGGGTAATAAGAAATGAAGTTTGAGAAACATTGCTATAAAATTGAGGCAATAAAATATATTTAATTCCATTCATTTCTTTTTAATGTGTCCAAAAGTACGGACTTGGATGCTTTAAGCCTGGAGTATAAAAAGCTGCAATTCACCCCTTCCACTAATTCTCTTGTCCCTCAGCAGAAATCATGTTTCTGATTGCATTACTATATTTCTTTGTGTTGTCTTAGTAGCACTACCTGAAATCTGTTCTGTAAGTTCTTAAAGTACGATTGTTCTACTTCTCAGTGCAATTTGATAAATAAAACGCATCTAGAGTGTAATGAATCTTTATTTGTCTGTAAGTCAATTATCGTAGAATGAGTTGGCTTGGATGGTAGGCAGCTCGTCGGTGGTATCCGGGTAGGAGGGAAGAAGAGTGTTGGCCGAGCCAAACCTGTCGTTCAGAGAGTAGAAGAGAGGCGAGTCCTGGCAGTCTACGGAATCTTCCTCTCGAGCACAGGTGAACGTTTCCTGGTAACAACTCATCATTACACTTTTGTTTATTATGGCGATTGTTAGTGCTTCATTGCTCAGTGCTGACACAATCTTCCACCAAATGTATCATTTTTTTAAATGCATTAAAATAAAATCCATTCAAATCTAAGTAAATCCATATGAAACCCATGTGGGATTTCAAAATTACTTAAAATAACTTACAAGATTATTATATAGCACCAATAAATCCAGAGGAGAAAGGGAATAGTGGTATCCCTCCCAAGCTATTTTCCCCTCCTTTCAAGAGTAACAAATTTCAAAAACGTAAATATCGTAAACGTTTGTACCTATACATAATAACAAATGCCACATTGAAATTATGGTAAGAATTTTTACAACTCAATACTTTTAATGAAAATTCACTAAGTCCTACGTTATCTGGGTTACTCGTGCGTTGAATAGTATCTATGGAGAAGATTAAAAATCCCTTGTAGAGAAATTACTTATACAGGTAACCTCTATGGCAGGCGGCTTATGGTGCTCGTACCTTCCTAAATAAAAAAAATAGATCATTAGAGAGAGATCAGTTTGCTCATTCTTAAATTATAACATAGTACGTATATTTTAGCGTAATTTAATAAATAACACTAATCAATATTAATTATAATAAGAGAGGTAATAGGACAGTATAGTCCTTATTTTGACTATTTTTTTAAAGATCGAAGTAGCATGCAACGTACTCAACTGTACTATTTTTTAAAATCTAAATTTACATTATTTTGGCCATAATTAATATTTCCCTTAAGTAATACAAGTCTCATTAATGTCGGCCTTGTGTGTTTCCAACCAAAATTATACTATTATACCTCTTTTCATGTTTAAATTCAAACCCAGTTAGGTAAAAGCATATCCAAAGTCATGTCTGTTAAAACAACGAAAAAGTGTTACAATCAGTTTTAGGTTTGCTTTAATGATTTTGTAAAAAGATGTGTAACAACCGATTAACATTTCTAAACACAGGAAAAGTTGTATTATTCAACGAGGAATGATGGTAGGATACATTATAATCAGATCCAAAGAAAAGCCGTTAAAGATAAGATCGTCGATTTTTACCATATGTTCATAGAAGGTAACTTGAGAAAGTGACGTGATTTTATTTATAAAAAAAATTATTTAATTACGACAAAATTATTATGAGCCTGGCATTTTATGTAATTATATTTAATTTTAAATAATAAATAGTTTTTTATTATATTATTTTATATTAAATAAAAGTTTTATAATTCCCTGAAACACATTAGATCCCGTAACATTTGTACATTTTCATATAGGCCTAATTACAGAATTTCCTAAATTTCCTTCTTTAAATTCCTATAGTTTCTAGTGGAGAAACAACACTTGTTCTGAATTTTCTATTTTCAGCATTGCTATATTAAAGGACTACGAATTGAAAATGGAAAAATATTTTCATTACAAACCTGAGGCAATTGACTTTATTGCCCACTCAAATTTTCACTGACCTAACTCGGCCTGATATGCTTGGTTTGGCCAGAAACTAGATTGTTAAGGACATAAGAGGAATTTGTTCTCACGCCCCGTCTGCTTATTGGTTACAGTTCAGAAACCGTGAACCAACTGCATTGTATAAGCACACAACCTAATTTTACATGACGCTGATACAGCATTTTCCCCTGAGAAAGAAATCGGTTGTCGACTCGCTTGTGACCTTTTGCGGAGATCGTCGACATGTCAGATATCCAATAAAGTTATGATACTAACTTATAAATTTGTTATGTATGATATGTATTCATATGTTTGTTCTTGAAAACAACCGACAGAAACGTAAATAAAAGTTAAATCAGCGCCAGCCAACCAGATAAAGACTGACAACTTTTATTAGAATGGCGCCTGTCAGTTCTTTTATCTTGTTGTCTGACACTGTTATGAGTATTATTTAGGCGTTTGACGGATGGCCATCAAACCTAGTGCTTGCAAATGACCGATTTCTTATATGGACCAAAATTTTTCTATCGATTTAACAATTGTTTTTACTTCTACAATGCAAATTAGACTCTGTACCTCAGACTATTAAGTCTGACACCAGAATGCGTTTAAAATTATGTACCTTAATATGTAAGAACACAACTATAGTGATCCGTGTCTTATAATTGAAATTCAAAAAATGCTAACGACTGGTTGATATTGTAATATAGTACAAATTTACAGATGTATTACATTTTTACGATAGTATGATATACTAAAATAAATTTTACGTACAGCCTAGTTTTTAATTATGAAAAACGTATAAAAAATCTGTCGTAACCATATTATTGTTAGTAATGAAATTGATCTGTACATAATATAATTCCAATTTTTGGCAACGCTGTGCTCTCTATTTAACCTTAGGTAATTTCAATGTTTCAATTAACCTACTGGAGTTATTCTTCAGTTTACAGGTCTGTTTACCTGATTGAAAACCGTCTCTTGGGGACAGATAAAGCTCCACTTGAAGATTTGCTCGCCACCATCGTCGAAGTGGACCGGCAAGCAAACGTGGAAAACTTGGCAGTCGTTTTCTGGGTCAGCATAGTAGCCGTAGGCGCGCGCGTCGCAGGTGAACGAGGTGTCAATGCTCTCGCGGATCGATGTGGCGTTACTGGGTAGTCCGAGCACTTCTGGAGCCACGTCACGTCTCAACTGTAACAGTATGATGGATTATACGAGTAGCTTCAGTCTTACATGTGCTTGCCAACACCAGATGATATAGTTTCGAGGTGTCAATGCTCTGACGGATCGATGTGGCGTTACTGGGCAGTCCGAGCACTTCTGGAGCCACGTCACGTCTCAACTGTAACAGTATGATGGATTATAGCTTCAGTCTTACATGTGCTTGCCAACACCAGATGATATAGTTTCGAGGTGTCAATGCTCTGACGGATCGATGTGGCGTTACTGGGCAGTCCGAGCACTTCTGGAGCCACGTCACGTCTCAACTGTAACAGTATGATGGATTATAGCTTCAGTCTTACATGTGCTTGCCAACACCAGATGATATAGTTTCGAGGTGTCAATGCTCTGGCGAATCGATGTGGCGTTACTGGGCAGTCCGAGCACTTCTGGAGCCACGTCACGTCTCAACTGTAACAGTATGATGGATTATAGCTTCAGTCTTACATGTGCTTGCCAACACCAGATGATATAGTTTCGAGGTGTCAATGCTCTGGCGAATCGATGTGGCGTTACTGGGCAGTCCGAACACTTCTGGAGCCACGTCACGTCTCAACTGTAACAGTACAATAATCAGTACAATAACTGTAACAGTATAATTAGCTTGAGCAATTTTTTCCACAATCTAGAAAGACGACGCTAGCATATCGTTTCTATGGTAAGATGAATGCAGTCGTTCAAGTTAATTCATAGATTCAAATAACGATAAAGTTGTAATTCAGTTTTAATTATGGAACTTTCCCACGAGGATTAGGTAGGCTTAATAAATATTTTTGGACATAAAACAAAAATCAGGGTTTTGTTGGTTTTCACATGTTATTGTTGAACTCGGGCACATTCATGCTTCTAATCAACAGATTAGACGTCGACGTCTGTGTTAGGATTAAATTCTTTTTCTGCTGCTTTAGTAACCCTTTAAGAATAGGTCAAAGTTTGCTAGGAATATTATTGAGGATTTTGTACACCGTTTAAAATAAATACTGATATGCATTACACTTATTTTTACAAATATTTTTAATTAGTGTTAGCCGCTATTTTGTGCTGGTTTAAGATTCTACGACCTCTAAGTTTCATTGTTAATTTTCTTTCATTAAAACCTTTAAAACGATGTGCAGATACGATGTAGCCATGACAGCGTTAGTAGTACAGTTTAGTCTCCTACTAAAAGCTGAAATCAGCTGTATGTCTGTGTCTGAATGGACGAACAACTTCTAAACAGCTTCACTACGCGGAGTATCTTCTCCTTTGCTCAATGCAAGGTTTTCCAAGGAATACGAAATTGTAAAGCAAGTGGGTTGTATCATTTATACCTATGCAACCAATCTATGTAATAGGTAAGGGACAAAGTTTTTGAAGGGGACAATCAGTTTTAGCTCTGAGGAGTATATCTCAACTCAGGTTACGTAGAAAATTCTCTATAGTGAGCAAGACGACCGCTGGAGCAATACCAGACTAGAAAGGTTTCCTTCCCCAGGTAGCATGGGCTACGGTTGCTGGAGCTGCATCAACACGTGTTGACAAAGTATAAGGTACTGATATACTAGTGCAAGTCCAAAATTTTCATATTTCTCGGTCGTTAGCGAAATTCCCAAAATCATAATTTATATTCGTTGGGCACGGCTGTTACTCCCTCAAGTCGTAAGCTGAGAAAGTCCCAGATGGGAGTGTATGTTAGGGGATAGATGAGCTGTAGATCTTCTTAGCCACGAAAGTTTTAGAAGTAGAGTTTAGTCTCCTGCACTGGCTGGGATAGTACTCAAAAAGAGAGCAAGCTCCCGATCTCCAACTGAGTACGCTGTAACACTGTGACAGTTGAAATCTGCTGTCTATCTGTGTCTGAAGGAGCAAAACAACGTCGAAATAGCCTCACTAGGCGGAGTATCTACTCATTTGCTAAACGCAAGATTTCCCAAGGGAGCTGAAAGTACAACCCACTTACTATGAAAATTACACACACTAACACACACACACACACACACACACACACACACACACAAATGTAGAACATATTAAACTATATATATTATAAACATTAACAACAAGCTTGATCAAAGAACTATGGTTCGTTTTGTTTAACATAGTATATCTCTATCTATCTATCTATATTTTAATAGAAGATCATAACTCAACAATTGTTTAAGTACGACGCGGTGTTATAAATTAGCATGTTTTATGTCTAATTTTTATTACATACATTGATTGTATCACAATAAGGACATTACACTCTGACGAAAGTAAAACATTATCTTTGACAGTTTCAAAATGAAGGTGTATATATACTTTTAAAGCAAAATTTCATAAAAATTACGACAAAAGAGAACATTTTTATGGCATATAAATATAGCTTGGGAACAAAATTTAAACTACTCATTGTAATTCCAGGATGATAAAATAATATTAATGCGTATTAACAAAACGACTGTACTCTAGTTGACGGAAGTGGAGTGCACGAGAGTAGCAATAATTATTAGCCATAAAGGAAAATAAACGAATTCTTATTCAAATATTTATGTGTGATGACAATTTTTCCATCTCTAACATCAATTATGGAACCAGTCAAAACCGTAACATCACAAGACAGCTACACTAAATTAAACCTCTCTTTATTCCACATGTGCCGGAGAGCACAACGATTGTTAAATTTAAAACAATAAAACATATTAAAGTGTTGTTCAATATATGACAAACTTACTGTACAAATTAGAATTAATTAAATAAACAAATACCATACCCTTATATATGGAGACATCTCTGCAACAGCTAATAATGTGAAACCTGTAACAAGGAGACATGAATTTAAAAACTAATTTATTTTTTGAAGTGTAAATTTTAGCACTTACTGCTTGGTAATCTTAAATATTTTAAGTTATTATACTTAGGCATGTTATTAAATTATGTTACATGATAAAACAGCTCTTTGTGTTATTTCGATATAGTATTGATATTCATAACCTTTTTTGCTTGTTTGGTGTAGCCTACTGGACATCACAGAGGTTTCTAAAACAACTCCTAAGAGTGTTCGTTCTTTGAATTACTTTTTATTTCGATAAGTATTTCAATAATTTTTCCTCCTGATAGTCAAATAACATTAAACATTTATAAAATACTTAATGGAGTTCATACACTCCGAAAGTGTAGGCTTCTTGCATACTCAATAAACTCGATTACAGGTTATTCTTAAGGTAAAATTGCTAAGACATGCTAATGATATAGCATTGAGAGGATATTTAAATATTTGTATTTTTTGTATATTCTCAAACATGTCGGAGCATTCTCAAAATTCACAGCACATATTGGAGAATCATGGGTTAATAAATATCATCTGACAATAGTGCTAGTACATCCAGATTTTGACATTTTCCTTTTCAGAGGATATTTCCTCGTGATACGATATAATTTTTTATTTTATAGCACAGAATTTACCGGTGACCAAATTTTAAACAAAATTGTCACAAGTAATTACCATTGAGACAAATTCGTGTCCACAAAAGTATAAACTTTTGTTGAGTTAATACATCTTTAAATATTTCTCAACTATGCATAATCTCTGTTAGCATTTCCCGAAACTATTCTTCAGTACTTTAAATCTTTTATGAAGTAGCTTCTTAATAATATGCATAAAGTCTGCACTTGTGATAATTGTAAAAACAGTATCTTTTACTTTTTAATTTATTTTGAGTATTGGAAACTCAAGGTAACTCAGAGATGTGTTCATAAAAAGTAAAATATATATTTAGTGAACGTACAGTATAATAAAATTAATAATTGGTGTTTTGTATATTTAAACTCAAGTAGTACAAATATTGCAACAACTTATGTAAGTAACTACCTTTTTATGACTTACGAGTATAACTGAGCTTATTCAAATCATCTGCATGAAATTATGTAACTTTTAATTTATTAGATTGTAATTTTAAACTGTAGGCAGAATAGTAATCCAAATGTGTAATGTAAACTTCTAGTAGTCTTACTCAATGCTGTCAAGAGTTACTTTAATACGCTTTATATGTATACAGTGCATCCGTTAGAAGCAAAACTGTATAGCTATTAGGATTTCTACCCATTTCTTTGTGAAATTAGGATGGTTACAGTTACTATAGTGAAATATTTAGAAGATGATCACGAACCTATCCTCAGCTGACAGAGATAATACAAATTTCGTAAATTACAAAGAGTCTATTACTTTCTTTTAAAATATAATACATTAAGGATGAATGCAATTTTTTCTAAAAAAAAGAAAATCAGGAATCTATATCAACTCATCAAGGAGAGTGTAATTTCACCTACTGTTTGAATATATTCTTATCACCTTTTTAGTATACATATTTGAAATGTGCATTACGTAATAAGATACAATAAAGAGATAGCACCTTTTCATTGCTCACAAGATCTCCAGAGCCAACACACCTAGAAGTAGCACATCTCACTATTCATCAGTTTCCAGAACCAACATACATAGAGATAATTTGAATAATAAATTCAAAATATTTATAAATTACATAATATCTTGATGTATTTCATTCAATTTTAATCTTGAAAAAATGCGTTTTAACGTTGACCTTTCATGAAAAAGGTAACGTTTTCATAAGGAAAAGATTAAGGAAAATAAATGCAACCATTCCTGACACAAAATTCAATCTGCTATGTTAGATCAATCAATTTATAAAATAATAAATCTTATAAACGTCAGATGTTTTGCATTGTACATAAACAAATATTAATCAAATAACACTAATAGGTTTTTATACAGGAGGTAATTTTTTTAATACAGCTGATAATGAGTATTATAGTTGCCAGATATGGCGACTAGGACAAATTTAACACGTCAATGCATACATAAACAGGTTAGTTTACCAAATAGTTGAGCTAAAATGTATGAAATATTATTAATCAATGTTCAGTGATGCAGTTCTTTTCTAAACAAGTACTAACGATTAAAAAATGTGGATTCCAACAAATAAAGAACACTTTACTCGCTTATTCCAGAAGTTTCGGCTATCCTGGTCTAGAGTGAATCATGTTTCATATACATCCGCTTACGTTTCGATTACTTGAACATGAAATCCTCATAATCCACCACTTAGTGGTTTTTGTGTTACTGTGACAGTAAGTGTGCAGTTGGGATCATTATACCTCTTCACATGCGATGAGTTAGGATGTCCTAAAGGCACACATACATCTACTCTTTATTATAATAGCTGTTGTAGTGCGCGTCCACCTGAGAATCAACTGGTCCAGTGCTTCTTTTATCAAGTGTTTCCAACTAGGATTTGCTGAATTAACAGGCTTCTTTTTAATACCATTTTCATTTAGCTGATTTCCTCTACTCTATTGCCATGGTATCATCTGTCACCCAAATCTGTGTTTCCCCTACAATGTTCTTATGTTTATTTCCCTTTTCATCGTCCTAAGCCAAGGTGGAACACCATAAAACGAACGCTGTATTAGTCATTGGAGAGCTTAATCGGGAATATGTGAACTCTCCCCCACACCAGTCGACCTCCAGTTTAATCTAGCCTTCTCCAAGTAAAGCGGAGCACCGCTCTGCAAGGAGTGACCGCGCAGCGGTTAAGATTAGATCTCCGCTACTCGTAAAGGGTAAACATGAGTATAAAAACAAAGGAGAAACAAGGGCTTCCTAGTAGAAGCTTTTATTCATCTACTGTTTTGGCTGAATAATAGATAACCCTCTACCATGCAATGAACGTACCTGCCATTTTTTAAAGACTGTTTACCTTGACATGACTAGTTATCACCCTAATTTAGAAACCTTGCGTTAACATTAAAGCTCACGTAGGTAACTTAGTATACGACAGAAGAACAGTAAACCTAAGAGCGTGTGCTCCCTAAATAAAAATAATTGGTTTCTTAATAAAGAATTAATAACAAGGGATTTGATGACATCGGCAGCAGAAGTTGCCATTTATTGCAGAAGGAAAAGCAGCGCCCATCATACATTCTGGAATAGCTCCCATATCTAATTCTTTAATAAAGTTAAGGATATCGACTTGAGTTTATTTCTGATTTTCTTTATAAAATTAATCAACGTAGGAGTAGATCTTTCCCGACCTACTTCCATAAGGGTAGTACTAATGCGTTCAGAAGGGTATTCTACTGGACGGATTGGTAATCCTCTATGAGAATAACTATGGGTTTGGCTATATTCCAAACAGCACTCTTGTTAAGTTTGTGCCGAGTAAAGGAAGAGATTCGCCTCAGCAGACGATTGATGATTGTAGTAATTTTTAGCTATTATAATTGTAATTTCCACGGTTTGGATTTTTATTATGGCAAAAATAATTTGTATACTGATAATTTGCCATATTCATGCAGACTAATAAATGTAACCTCCTTCATAGTAAAGACTGTGGAACAAATTGTGTATGGGCACGTTAGAGATACAACCTTGGCGGATTCCCACTGTACATGCTTTTGTCCAAGTCAATTCCTGTTCATTGAGTGTGTTTATGGATATTTAAGGGGGTTTCGATATGTTAGCATTTGCTCCCATGGAGACAGATAAGAAGAGGAAAGATGTTCTTCTATTATTCAATTGGATAGAAGCCCTCATAAACCTTCAAGTAAGAGCAAAGAACATATCCTGCCACAATTATGGCCCTGAAAGGACGGCATCAGGGAGTGGTACTTTCCTTCCTTTAAGTACTTTGGATCTTTTGATTACAGTGCTAGGCATAATTATATGCTGACGATCAAGTGCTTATGATCAAGGGCACACATAAAGATACTTCAGAGAACCTCGCCCTGAATGCCTGAAATTTTACGAGTGACTGGTACCATTGCCACCTTAGGATCAATATCCCTGAAAGAAACAAAGACAAAGTAAATTTAAATCAGAAAAAGGAACTTTCAGTTAATACCTAACTAGATTAACTAGATAACTAGATTTAACCTATTTGGAGGATATTAATATAATATAGCCAAGTATGAAGTAGTAAATCTAGACAGTAGACTAACATGAAACCCTGATTAAGATAATACTATTTTGAAAGCAAAAATGCTCTATGTGTTTATAAAAGGCTCCTAGAATGTATATGGGGTATTACTCCCCAAGATAACGTATTGGATGTAGGAAGCCGCAATAAAACCAGAGGTTACTTATACAGCTCTTGTGTGCAAGCCAAAATCAGAACAAAGAATAGCAACAGAGCAGCTTCAGAGAATTTATAGGCTGGCTTGTGTAAGTATCACAGGTTTAGTGAGATCCTTTGCAATACTTTCAGAGGTGGCTATTCTGGGATATACCTATCTGGGGCAGAAGGCTAAAATAGCAGGATGAGCTTTTGAGTGTAAAGGGCATACAGTCTACTACCTCGGAAGGTTATACATGACAATACTAAAGAAATATCTGGATGCCAAAATGATAACAAACTTGTTTGAATTTGTGATAAAGATACATAAAAAGTAGAGAGATTATATACTCTACTAAAGGTGTTCTAACGTTTTCTAGTGATGGCTCACGTCTGACTTTGAGGGCAGGTTTTTTAGTATATGGGTTGCGGCTAGATTGGCTGTGTTTAGTAAAAAAGCTATCATATTCAAGGCAGAAGCCATGTCAATTGAAACGTTCACAATGAGATTTATCTAGAATAAGTCCAAAGGTTCTAAATATATAAAACTCCCATTTGTTCAAGCTGTTGTCAAAGATGCTGAACTCTTATGCTTAGGAATTGAATCTAGGAATGCTCTAATTTAACTGGAGATAAATAAAGTGATCCTTGATTGAATGTATTGTATGTATGAACGCTCTTTGGAAAATTAAATCACATATGCCCTGGCCTAGAAACGCTCGGTAGCAAATTGGTAGAGCCACAACCGAGCTGTGGAGTTTCCTCCTTGTACAGTAGAGCTTTAATAAATTACTAAAAATATTATTGGTTTTTACACATGCCTCCATTTGAGGGGGAAATAGTGGTAAGAGAAGCGCAAGATAAAATATTAAAATAGCAGTAGGTTCCTTTTAGGACTATGTGCAGCGTCCTTGACCTATCCCTAAAAAAATATGGCAACAGATTTTACAGAAACACACAAATAAAATAACTATTTTTGTCCAAATTTGTTTTTATATATTGCAGCATCCAAATACTTGTGCAGTACAAAACATATTTTCAGATAGATATAGAAGGAAAGCCGATTACATTTAAAAGAAAAACAAAAGTAAAAAGCGAAAATAATGAAAATATATAACATTACATGTTAAATTTTCGTATCCAATTATTCATGTAAAGTGATTTATTTTCATCGTCACCTAGTATTATAATGAGCCCATAAAAGTTGTCATTTTTATTAATATCAACTGAGCAGTGGCTTGACAAGGCTAAGGAATCTTGAAACGGAAATACTATACAGTATTTATAACATGATACCTGCGGAGGTTAATCTGAAATATCAATGGAAGTTCCATGACCATAAAATTATTCCTGTGTACGTTTTTCATACTTAAATGTTTTCTGCTGCCTTAGAACTACAAGGACCCAAATACAGTGTTTCTACAGAGCTTATTATACAACGTTTTATGTATACATATATTGCAAATTGTTATAGTGCATTTATTTATTAATAACAAAAATAAGCATTATTAACTAGGAGAATTGTGTAAATACTATTTTTATATTAAAGTTGTTTTATACGTATATCGTTAAAATTGTAGTGGTGCATAGAAACAGTACTGTTTTAACAGAAACGTTTAGTAAAATTAATTTATTCTTGTCTAGTTCGTTTACTATTTACTCTAAATAAATATTAATTCCGCATAAGTAGAATTTTGCTGTATACAAATATTTAATTGTATGCATTAATGTTGTATGCATAATTGTGTGCAAAAATAACGTTATATACTTTTACACTTATCTTATAAACAGTATTGTACTCTGAAACGATACTTGTTTCAGTCTAAACAATGTCATACCTTGGGCATTTTTAACATTTCTTCAGAAATTTACTCTTTCATACATATCCACATAATAGCTGAAGACATAATTTCTCTCACAATTTAATATTGGAAATATTACCGTATTTATTGATATCTAAACTTGTTTTTATTTTTTACATTTAACTACACTATTGACTATTTATATAAAAATGTTTATGTTAAGGTCTCTTTCAACAAGTCTCCGAAAAAATAATAATAAAATTACATAACATTATCAGCTTAGTATAAAAGATTATGAATTATTTATCATTTGGATTTGTATGTATTTTTATGTGGATTTATGTTACTATGTGCTGTTAATATCAAAGTATGAGATGATTAAAAAGTGCTAACTTTGTAAACACAATATCAGTTAACAACTAGTAGGTGCCGAAATTCTCGACCAACGTAGATTGGTTAAATCTTACAAGTTTGTTATGAGTTTGTTTGTTACCAATGTGTAAGTTTCGTTATTGCGAACAAATATATACCCGAGGGTAAGTCAGTACCTAATCTTCATTACAGTATTTACCATTCTAGTTTTTACTATAGGATTATAAGTTAGTAATTATTAATAATTTTTGTAAACATTTGAAAACACGAATGCACCCCTTTTTACTTTACAACAATAAAAATTTTTTCTTAGTACATATACTCGTACATTCATATTCTGTGTATGTTTCTTTATCTTATTAAGCCTATAGTTCCGTGTAAATTTGTTCACAGACCGCTCTAGTCAGGTTTAATCTTAAACTTCAACGCCATTGCGGTACTCACTAGGTACCAATCATTCGTTCCCTCTTTTTCACATAAATATATAGTAAAACAATGTTATAAAATAAAAAATACTTTGCAGATAAAATAAAATTCAAAACATTACTTACAACATTTGCCATAGAATGTTTGAGCCTTACCTAAAAATGTCTTTCTTATTGCTTCTTTAAGTCATTATAAGTTGGAATCAAAACAAGGTTATTTAAAGTGACTTACAAGTCTTCATGTGTTTAGAGTTGATATTAATTTTGCTTAAATTAGAACGAAATTGTTTTTATGAAACCACAGAATTCTCTGTAAACAACGGGGATTAGTTGTTTTAATAACGAGATGTGTACGCATAAAATAAGTTGAAAAATGAACACAGAAGTTATTAAGGAACCTCTCCTTCCTTTAATTCATTTACTAATATTGCTTTATATTAATGACTCCTAAGATACATCATAAAAATTTTTGTAACTGTACATTATGTCATTTTTGTATCTCAATTTTACTCCATGTTTTCAATGTATGAAATTTTGATTGTCTTTTAGGAAAATGCAACCAATGACATCCCACAGTCACATGATTTTGGCTCTTATAACTACTGAATATGCTGAGAGTAAGCAGCGATTTATATTTGTAAATAAAAATAGGAAACTTTCATTTATTCATTGTTTAATTGGAAGAAGTGAACTGTATAAGACTTGACACCTCAACACCAAATATTGTTATGTAAAATGTGTAACATAGAAAATATACAGGTGTTAAGAGCATTCCGTGATCTTTCTTACATTTCTTTCTTACATTATTACAATTATTGGCAGAATATTATCAGGGAATGATCGGATACGCAATAAAATTCAAAGAAATTGTGTTTTTCTACATTATCGGTAATAACGTTGTTATGAACAGAATTCTCAGTAATGTTAAGAAAAAAATTTATAAAAAAAATGTTAGAACATCCAATAAAACATACCACTGTGTTTTAAAATTACGTCACAGTTGTTGTATTGATTATCTTTATTTCGAACGAATACTTATTGAAAAAATTAAAACGTATATAAATATTTTATAAGCTGTCAGATTACCTTGAAGGAGTGAGAAAATCATGGTGAAGTCCACGGTTGCGGTCACGGGAGTTGTGTGGAGTGTGCAGAACTCCCCATTATATAGGCAGGGAGGTGCCAAGGTATAGAGGTCTGGCGTTAATTCCGATTCTCCTCACACATCCACCGCGCATCACATTCCTTGCATTTCCTTGCCGGTCAACCTCCCAATGGCGATATTCCTGTCACCTACGTTTATGTGTTCTCATATACATTATTTAGCTTTAATTTTCATCTGAGTATGATTTTAAAATATAACTTCAAGTCTATATAATATTTTACCTAAAGTGTAATTTCTTCCTGAAAAATTGCGTAGTATCTGCGCATCACCATCAACATAACTGCGGTTATTGGAAAAGAAATTTGAACCCCTACACAAGACGTGAGATGTTTGGTTCTTTTCCGTTTCTGAATGGATATACATGTTTTTGTTGGAATGAAGCTATGGGCTATGCACCAGGCGCGGTTTAAAACATAAGCCAGAAAAGACGATAAAAAGACTACAGTCTAAAAACCTTAATAATTTTTCATGAATTTATCAAGGGAAAACCTATAATGAAATTATTAATGTAAATCGTGAGTCCGTATGCATTAGGTGCCATTACACATCTGATGAGTCTCTACCTTAAGGGGTTTTCCTTCAGAAGTGGAATAAAAGTATAGTTGTGGAAGGAAAGTATAGTTTATTCCCTATCTAGGATGCCTATGTATATGTGTGTGTGTGTGTGTGTGTGTGTGTGTGTGTGTGTGTGTGTGTGTGTGTGTGTGTGTGTGGTGTGTGTGTGTGTGTGTGTGTGTGTGTGTGTGTGTGTGTGTGTGTGTGTGTGTGTGTGTGTGTGTGTGTGTGTGTGTGTGTGTGTGTGTGTGTGTGTGTGTGTGTGTGTGTGTGTGTGTGTGTGTGTGTGTGTGTGTGTGTGTGTGTGTGTGTAGTTTTAATTTGTTCCGGCCAAAAATGAAAGTTGCATTTTGAGACGAAACACAAAATGTACTTTTTGTGAAACCCTTTATCTGACGATATGGGTTCAAGATGTGTTTTATATTTGTTTGTGTTGTATTTTATGCATGTGGATATCCTATGTACAAACTTTGCCACGTCCATTTAAAAAAAATCTTCGTAAGAGAGCAAAACTTTTTCACAATTTGACATACTATTAAAGCGGATTATTTTGGAACGAATTGGGATCTAAACCCGAAATCAAAACTGTACATTATGTATTACAACAAACCAGTGGTTTATTATATATTTAGGAAAAAAACATGTACGGATGTGTAACTAAATTGTGGTTCTGGAGCCATATGTATAACACATTCAGGCTGTCTATCAATTACTCGAATACGTTAATTACACAATTGTATTAATTTGTGTTTAGTCTGGAAAATCCACATAGGCAGTGCCAACTTGAAATGCTTATTTTTTTGACTTAACACAATATCTGCTGTAAATTTTAGTTTAGTGTGTGGCAAGTTTTATAGCCACACTTGTTTACGTTTAAGTTTTGTGTACGTCTTTAGCCTTGTATTGAGATTTTTTTTACATCTGAGGACGAGGGTAGATTTGATTTTTCTAAACATAGTATTCTATTTTTGTAACATATAACGATGACAAATTTCAAAAATCCTATCATACTTTCAAACCAGCCATCATCAATAGCAAACTTTAAACAAAGAATATAGTTGTCCAAGTTCTATAACAAGAAACGAAGTTTCGTCAATTAGGTTACGAGATCAACTTGGGGTTGTTGTATTTTCCAGTTGTGAGAAAAGAGTGCGATATTCTCACTAAATAAGCTACTTACTAGTTATTTTAGCATATTTACGTAATTCATTAATTATATTCTTATTAGTTACGTTATGGCTAGCAAAGTTTGAAAAACCTAGATGAAATATAAATATTAATATAATTTCAAGCTGGATATCTCGCTTGTCATACCATTAAAGGCCTGGAAGTAGATCGAACGTTCAAACAAGTAAACATGCACCGTAAAAAGAAAATCAAGTAATTAAGTTTAATATAAATGAGGATTTAAATAATATTCATTTGATAATATTAATTTGCACTGTTGTATAAACATTTAAAGTTATCTTGATAGTTGGAATATAATTCATAAACTGGTACAACTATCTAAATATTTAAGAAGATAATCCGAACTGCTATCATCAATTCAATAGTTTGGAACAGAGAGGAAAGGTCACAAAGACAACGATGTCCAACTTCAATTAGAATTCAACTAGAATTATAAAGAACAACATTTAATCTTTGATACATAACTCTCAATCCGTATTAAAACTACTATTGCAATTCGTATTAATAAACTATATGTTTGACCAGTTTTATCTTACGTTAAATAGTGTATTATTTACTGCGCTACAATTTAAGATGCAAAAACATCCTTTGTAAAACGTAAACACAAGGACATTTCTTTACAGGACAGTAATTAAAACCATATTTTACAATGTAAACACTTTCTGAACCCGAATTAATTGATATAAAACACACACACACACACACACACACACACACACACACACACACACACACACACACACACACACACACACACACACACACAGAATACATAAAAATTAATAATTAATTAACAAAACGCAATAATCCAGATTTTCCCTAACTTATTTACTAATTAACTTCTTTTATGAATTCTGGAAATTCGTGCGATTTAGTGTTTATTACACTATAATATTGATTAATTTGTATCTCTCAACAATACCTCATAATAGCTATTGATATATATATATATGTGTTTGTTTTACTGGAGTCATAAAAATAACTTTAATTAACAAACAGAAATACGTGTTTTGTCGTTAGTTTCCAGGTTAAGTAAACAAATAACAAAAAATGTAAGGAGGTACCCAAAAGTAGCCGGAATAACATTGCCGTGGGCGAGTATCGTGTTAATAATCAATTGTACATAATGCCTTTATTTACAAGCGTTTCTCAGTACATTTACTGTTCAGAACGACTGAAATCATCAGTTGTCTCAAATATATAAATACTAAATACTATAATAATACTTACAAAATTTTATAAATTCTCTACTAAAAAATATGCTAAATAAATACATTGAAATCTAATTGTTTATTTAAAATTCTTATAGCAAAAACCATGTATAATCGCATAAACAACCAGCTTAACCATGTTCGTTGGCTATGATTACATTTTCTTAAGTTTGTGTTTAAATGAACCACAAATTTATTGTTTGAGCAAGCGAGGAAGTCTTGTATAACTTATTGCCACAGTATGAAAAGTTCCTCCACGTTGTGTGACCTCCTCCCGGAACAACAACCGATCGTCAGGTACTGCGGTTCCTTGTGTAATAGGAACTTTTGGACCATCCAGGACATAAACAGCTTGCAAACGGATTCCATTGGCAGCAAATTGTTAGCCTGTTGGGGATAAGTGATCGAATCACCTCAAATTAAAAAGGAAACGAATAGCTGAATTTGTACGTTTTTGAATACGATCCATATCACCGCGCGAGATGCCATTACCGTAAGCAGGATAGTTAGACTAAATAATCGAGAAAACAATCGATTGCATGAGCTTAAGCTTGGAGAATTCCGACAACAGACTTCTTAACCTGGAGAGGCATATCAGTATGCCAAGATCACGCTGAATAGCATGAGTAACGTGATCAGAGAAGGCAAGGTTGCTATTAAGTAAGACGCCAGACACTCGCCATCAAGAGCGATCCCCACACCCCTATCTATCAATGCCTGAACCAGATTGTGTGGAAAGACGTGAAAGACAGTGCACATAGTGTATTGTACCTATATTGAGCTTAGGCCATTTTCTACACACAGTGTACTGACGTTTCCAAGGTCGAAATTAATAGGCCTTCCAATCTGAGGTAGGATAATAGGACAAGTGCAACTGGCAATCGTTAGCATACAAATGTGCCACGCAATGTATAATACACGCAGGGAAGTCATAAACGTACAAATTGATTAGTTTAGGACCAGTCAAACACTATGACAGCAGCTAAAGCACGTGCTTTATTAAACTTGGAAAGATCTCTGTAAGTAATCATTTTAGACACATGTGGCTTTTCTTATCGCATTTAACAGAAAAATAAATAAGCATTGGTTACGTTATCTTTACTATCTTCTCTTGATCACAAGGTGGCTGAGGTTAAAATCAAACTCTTTGGCTCATTTATAAGTTGTGTTGTATTGTCACACAATTAAGTTTGTCTTGTTTTATTTATTGTAAACGTTGCTGGTGTTTGTTGGATATGAATCAAATTGTTGTTAATTGTTTATATTCTTTGTTTTGTATTTTAATAAATTATCTGTTAATATTTATTACTAATTACAATTAGGTTAGATTTTTAACATATTGGCAAAAACATTACTCCTTTTACTAGGTCAAGCGAAATTTTGAACGTTACTGATGGCTTATTTTATATTGACCAAGAAGTTATAGATGTTTCAACCCAGTTCAACTATGAACTAGAGACTTCCTCGGCCGCAATTGGAGAGGATGCAATATTAAGACTTATTCCTCACATTAGTTTACTTTTAAGTAAGTTAAATGATATGTCCAATAATAATAGTGAACTTACTGAGGAAAATCTATTTGGCTGAGTGTAAGTGTGCTACAGGGACATGTTGGGGAAGTGCGGCTGGACACATAGTAGGGCCTATAAAGCCGACATAGCTAAGCTCAGATCTCAGATAGCAAGGTGCAAGGAGGGTAGTGCACGTGTGGCAGGGTAGTACGCATCCCTGCCGCAAGACGTGTATAGCGCAACTCATTACCAGTTAAGTGCCTCCTGAATTGTCCACCTGGCTTTTTATATTTATTTGCAGTTATTTGTTTTTGCTAACACTGTTTTGTTCTTGTTTAATTTATTGTGATAACACGTATACAGAATGTTACTTAGTTAACCATAGCAACATGACTGTTAACCATTAATAACCTTTGACAAAACATCTGGGTCAGTTTCAAGCTGTTGTTTCAAAACAAGTCATGTTCCAACTAGAGGTTCCTTTTGACTGTCGGTCATAACTCAAGGAATAAACTTGGCAACAACCCTTATCATTCCCAAATCTTCCGTTAAAATTTCCTGAACCGAGCACCAACATAACCCACTAAGCTGTAACATTTGATCAATCGCCTGTTGATGGTGTGTGAGCATAAGCGCTCGAATTGTTTTAACATATTTGACGGTTGAGTCAGTTGATAACGTCCTTAACCAGGTTTTGAATCACCATTTTTAAACATATAAAACCGATTGTACACCTGAGTTTTCCTATACCGTCATATTGGTTAGATGTTTTCAACATTAAAACAGTCTCACCAGCATATTTACCGGGTATACAACAAAATGTAACGGCTGCATGTTGTGCGTCTTTTCACTAGTCAATGAAAAGTAATAATTTAAATGTCATTACAACAAAAACGTACGTGGTTTTAGTTTACAGGGGTAAATACATTTTCTGCTATTAAAAATACTATACTGAAGATTACAAAACATACTTGAAATCAGCCTTATGTATGCTTGAATGGTTTTCAAATAATTCAAGATTTCCTTCTAACTCCTTGCGGACCATCCCCTGACACGAAAAACAAACAGTAGTTACTTAAAAAGGTAGATCTATAGGTGCAGTAACTATGTACCTAGGTTCATTGCTTTACCTGTAATCTTTCGTGAATTATCAACCTCGTGCGGGACTTTTTTACACTCTATATAACAATTTTTACTGATAAAACTTTATGAATTGACCAAAAAACCGATCTGGAACAGAAACAAAAGTTGCCTAACATACAAAGTGAGAACACTAAATTGAGTTCTGGTCTAAATTATCAAGCAGGAATAGTTTCTGACATTTTAACATCAGATAACAGCTCTTATTCTGATTTATAAAAACAAAATAAAACAATGAAAAAATATTAAAAGTTTTCCTTCAGAGGTTAAAATGAAACATTTGATGGATCACTCCATATGCAAGCCTTGCTAGGAGTGAGAAATTTCTTCTCTCTCCTATCTCTGATAAACAGAACAAAATACATGATGATAAAATAGTGCAGAATAACAAACTCCAGTTTATAGAGCCAGCATAACTAACACTGGCCCAGACAAGTAAATTGATATCTAGTTTAATGGTGATAACTAACCGCAACTCTAACCTATATTGTCACTTTGATGGTTTCCAAGAGTACAAATTTAAAGGAAGGTTCATAAAATACGAGGAATAGAAAAAAATATTTTTCATTTTTTCAAAAATCATTTCAATTTTTTCCTCGTATATAGGAAAAAATCAAGGCAAGATTAGAACTGGAACTGGAAACAAGAAAATAACAAGAAAAATAAATGGTACAAATACTCATTTGAATCTAGGTTTTCAACAAGGGTGGATTATAATCAGTGAAAAAATACATCAAAGAGGAGCAGGACGGTGACTTTCTGGTTTGTCTGTTAAAAAACAGGTACCCAAATTATCATCTTTTAAAATAGAGTGCATGCAGCTTTTTGGGGGAAATGTTATAATCCAGAGTTTTGGGTTAAATGGGACGCATGTTAACAGTTTCTGATTTTCGAGAAGACATGCCAAAATGATTTACCTACTATTTTCACACTGTACGCAAGCAGACTGCCGTCTGGACTACGGGTCTAATTAAAGTTAGGCCCTAATAATATAGCTAAGGAGAAGTTAAATGTGCTTTATTGGAACACTCCACAAATGTGTCATAAACTGGAGTTATTAAGCGGAACATTGGCTGACACAGATTGAAATGGACTCAGTGATACTACCTAGTTTTAAAATTGCCTCTTACTTTTGTAGGTCATTTATATTAAGGAGAGGTATAGATGTTAAAAAATAATTGTGAGGTCTATGACAAGTTGCACTTGTATTTGAAGTGACAGCCGTTCACGTTCGTAGTCTTAGGATCATTGTTGTGGTATTTCATACATACAAAGGTAATTTACCCATATTTTTAGCCAGGCTGCATGACGTTGAAGCTAGTTGTCATGGTGCCTTATGATGACAATACTGTAGTTGTGTTTTAGCATTTATTTGTTTGAAATAAATAATTCATTTGCACTGTTAAATTTAACACGAAGATTACTCGTCTAACCCACATAATGCTAATTTTATATATATATATATATATATATATATATATATATATATATATCAAAATTAGCATTATGTGGGTTAGACGAGTAATCTTCGTGTTAAATTTAACAGTGCAAATGAATTATTTATATATATATATATATATATATATATATATATATATATATATATATATATAAAACCATGATGGCATCTGTTTTACTGCGGTCATGGATACACCATAATCCAAGGACCGCATGTTAAACAAATTTACTGGTTAGTAAATTTTGATTTGGTGTCTTTTGTCTTCTGGATCAAAAGAAAACAAATCAATGTATGACTTTAATTAGGTCTCTGAATGTTTATAATACCAGACTGTTTCCATCCAATTTCAGTGAAATTAACTGGTTAGATGTACGTATTTTTAACACTCATGTAAATAGTCAATTGAATTTATTTCTAGAATAGAATTGTTTACGTAGGCTTTAAATAGTTCTATACCTTTAACAAAAACTGCGCGGAGACCTGATACAGGGTGGTATAACTATAATTTAACTAATGAATAATGAAGCCTGAGGCTGATGACTATATAAGTCATTAGTCTTCAGTATTTGTTGACATTTTTCCACGCAATCACTTGTTTTAGACAGTAAATTATTGATTCTTGATTGATTCTTGGACCGCCTGCCTCCTAAAACCTTTCAGTTTTACCCTCGAATGAAAAAGTTTGGTGACCCCAGATCTAGAACACTGGATGGTTTCTAGATTAACCGGACATAGCTGTAGACTAGTGATGTCTCTGTGTCGAAACGATGCAAAGACTTGGTTTTGAACGTCTTTGTTGCCGAATTTTTTATCTCTCGCGACAGACCTGGACTCCAGATTCCAGAAGTCAAGTCTGTGACAGTCAGATTTCAAACGCTGCACTAAGCGGATGGTGAACTGGAGCCAAACTAAACATTCGTATTTAATTAATCCTTCTCACCACACCGGTGCTATTTGTAAAACAAAAATGTTGTTTTAATTTTTAAATCTCGTGTTTTCTTCTGTTATGTGATTGTTCAAAATAAGTTAACTTTAATATGGCAACGACAATCCAATTCCTTTGGAATCAGTATTATCTCGGTTTATAAATCCTTTGTAATTCTAAATAACACTTATCCTTTGTAACTCCCTCCTTGAAAAAACATAAACCAATATTTTCACTATTACAAGAAATTCACATAAACTTTGTTAATATATTCTACATTAGTTTAAAGAATTAAATTGGAAGTTTGCTTGCTCAATTTAAGATACATTTAATAAACTATTAAAATTTAGGTAATGTATTTGCAAAAAACGTTGGCAAAACTAGGAAAATATTTAATTTAATCTTTATTAGCAATGTTTTATGTAACTGAGGTAATGTATGCAAGATCTCATAACACCAAAAGGGTGAAAGAGTTGCGTACGCTCGCGCTATCCGACCTCGGTTAAACAGTACTTGTGATGGGACTATTGGACTTTATCAATTCTAAGTAGAGACAAATAGAAGTATTCACTGCCAATGAGGAACTGTGTAAGGAAATTCACGTTAGCATGTGAAGGTTGTAGCCGTGATTCGGCGACCTTCTCGGCCAGTCTGGCAATCTATTTGTTTGCGTTTGTGTTTTGCGGTATGGCGTAAGACCTTTCCTAATTCCGCTTGAAGAACATAGATATATTTAGAGTTGAATATATTTTATTACTTTCTCACGTAGAAATTGTGTGAAAGAATGTATTGCAATGATGCAGAAAGATTTTGGTGATAATGTAAATATTGAGGTGCTCTAAATAAGAAAATAATGGAATATATTGTCAGTCTGTCCCCCGTGGTCATTGCTGATCACACAAATTACCCGATTTCATTAAATTTGATTTTCATTGATAGTTTTATCACTAACTTTAATTTATATTTTTGTTTAACTACCGAAGATTGTAGTAATCCCTACTTTTTTAGTCAAAATATCATTTTCAGAGAGTGCTTATTGATATAATGGTCGCTACTCATACCAAAAAGTGCGACCATTCTTGTTAATAGTGCCATACATTAGAGTTTATGGTGCCACATACATTCTAGAAGATACCACAAACTAAATTCCAATAGAATCGTGTTTTCAAATGCAAAAAAGATCTAATTTATATTTTCGATACATATGTACTGAAAACTGTTATATACTTTGGTATAAATAGGCAATATTATTGAACTATGATATGAACGTCTAAATTTAGAATAATATCTAGTAAATATTTACAAATTATATTGTATACGTGGATTGTAAATTTAGATAATCCACTTATGAGATTGGGTTGCCGGAAATGCATGTGTATTTACCATCCCAATTTAAAGCCGAGGAGACAGGGCTGCCAGCAAATCCAGTGTATTTTCCAATACGATCATGAGGCTTGTGAGGTCGTGTTGGAGGCCGGTGTATGTCCGTTCCTGCCTTAAGGGTGCGAGATGCGGTTGGTGGCAAAGTCGGCGTATTCCCAATACTACTTCAACTCTGAAGAGGTACGGTTTCTGATGAAACCGGTTTGCTTCAGTACTAGCAAGATGATGAAGGTTAGTTTTATCAGCGAAGCCGGTACTGCCTTGCGTCTGGCGAGATACGGTTCCTGACGAAGTCGGTGTGTCCTCAACTACTGGAGTTATTTAGTGCTTCTAATTCTTATCCTGGGTTGGTGAGACTGAGAATCCTTCCCAAACTCGTGTATTCCAAATAGTGCTTTAAAACTAGGTGAGAGAAACGAGCAAAACGTGATTTATTTGGGTGCAATATAATGATCGAAAACTGTATATAAATATTTTATATCTTTCTTTAGTTAAGAAATGGGGGGATGTTTTGACAGTTATATGGACACCTACTATTATTGTGTTTGATTTTATTTACTTGTTAACAATTTATAGTTCATAAATAACTGATATATTTTTTTAGTTAAAGCGTAGAGGTTGTAATATCCACCATTGGTATTGTTTCACCCAGTACTCCTTGAAATGTTGATTTGGTAGCTACCTCCATGGCAAAGACTCGTCCCCTATAATAAGTTATTATCAACGTGCTTATGGCAACATGTTTTAATGGGGAAAGGAAACCTATAGTTGTGGTTGGTACATCAACCAGTGTGTGTCTGAGACCTCTTCACGTCTAGTGATTCTCTGAAACCTGAAACGATAAATTATTTACAACCAAGTAGTTAAGGGATATTATTGTACAAAACATTCTTACACTATCTGTTTTTTTTAATATTTATTAGTACACAATTTAAGATCACAACATTAATTTATAGAAACGTATTTTTGTTTGTATGTATCTCGTCATAAAAAGGATCATTAGAAATATATAAGTTATATTTATTATAATATTTCTAAATTCTAGAAACCATGATGCAATATTAATCTTGGACAGGCGTTCTCAATCTACTGTGACTATTTGTAGAATAATGTTTGCGCCTGTGAGTTACTGTGATTTTTATCTGGATTTAACACTATACATACATTTGTGTGAAGTGAAATACTAATCATACGTACGTGTGTGATATTTAAATTTTGAGCAGTTTAGGAAATTTATAATAGAACAATTATTGTAATTGTAAAAACTTGTTTTTGTGTAAAACTCTACATTTTGCAGTCATTTTAAATGCAATCTCCACATTTTTATATCGTAAACCTATTACAATTAACTCACTCCTCCCCTTACATATAAAATTTTAATAGTTTTCTTTACTTTTCGAAGCATAAAGACAGTTTTTTGTATAAATTCCTATTTTAGGTTGAATTCTGATGAAGAACTTTAAAGTAAGAAACGAAAGGACCGGCAAAGGATACAGTATTGAAGAGTTTGAACATTTACGTAGCAGTCAATCGGATAAATTTATCTTCAATGTAACGAATAAGATGACCGAATACTTTTAATCAAGTAGCGTTTTTACACCATGTTTTGCTCCTTTTCATAATGTTGTGTTGTTGTGGTGTATGCCACTTTTGTGAGACTGAACTATAAAATTGGAATTGGGACTTCAGCTCCACTTGTAAAACAACGTAGAATGATTCAAGGAAGCTGCTTGGGTACTGTGTTGTTCAATATGTACACCTCTTACCTCCCCAGTTGTTAACAGAATTTCTCTGTGCATCTATATGGAGATGACTGTCCGCTTCCTCTGTCTTATGATCCGGAACTCACTGAGAGGCCGTTGTTTTGATCAATGCTAAACTTTAAAATATAGTTACTCAAATCATGGTCAGTGAAATGTGGTCTTAAGCAGAACGTAGAGAAGCACAGTGTGCTTCATATGTCATCTCAAAATGTGATACGGATGCACAGTGAGAGTAGTGTGTGTGGAACATGGTAGCTAGTACCTGCCAACTATTACAAAAGTAAAAACCCTAGGTCTCGAGCTTGACAGCGACCTTCATGTCTAATCACGTCACTCATATTATTCAGCGCGCTGTTGGCAGGCTTAAAGGGCTATAACGATTCAGGGACTTGTTTCAGAATCTATTAAGCTACAGCTTATGTAGTCCCAGGTTCTTTCAGTGTTCACCCCGCATACGGCAACAGCACAGACTTTATGATCACGAGTCCTCCTATCGGAAAGATGTCAATATACTTGATACGGAAACACTAAGCGTGGTATTAGCTGCATGATAAATAACGTTCTGCAGTCTAGAGATCCGCGGTGCTTGTGCAAGAGACTACGGTGCCACCATGACACACAGCTGCACTTTCCCAAGGTTGGCAGGAAAAGCTTCTTATATTTCGGCTCATTATGTATAACGACCTGCATGAATACTTCAAGAATCTCTCTAGTTTTAAATACAAGAATAAACTAATGTCTCTGTATATTTCAAGATTATAAGGATTATATATATATATATATATATATATATATATATATATATATATATATATATATATATATATATATATAATATTGAGTTGCTTTTTAGTCCAGCAATAAGTCTGCAAAATGCTGACAGTAAAAGGTATTTTTATTTATAATTGATTTAACTAATACAGTTAATTACACTGTGTGCTATAGTTACTTTTTAATTAGCCGGTATTTCAATATAATCTATAGATACATATTTCATCTTAAGTTAAATTTGTTTTAAATACTCTACGCTCTGTTATCAGATCAATTTTCCTTAACAATAATTATTTCTCACTACATTTTACATATAAAGCTATTTAGTGCGTTTTAGCAACAGTCTCGATAAATAAACTAAATGTATAGCGAAAATAGATGTGTTAATTTTGAGAACTTTGTGGTGATTAAAAAATCAATCAGTATGCGTTATCAAATAATCGCTTTATTTCAGTTAGCACCAATAGGTGACAGTAGTGGTGGTCGATATATAAAAGGATATAACAGGTAGTCTATAACGACCTGTAAAGTCAAATCCCACTAAATTCAACTTTACGTTGATTTTCAGGCAGCTTATTATGAATCTGTTATTTTTTATCTTATACTGCCTTACCTTGTTTCATGAAATAGGAACACATACAGAATTGGTATTATTGGATTAATACATAACATAAATTTACTTCACCGTCTGAACGTTCCAGCCAAGTTCATCAACTGTCTGGCCGGTGTGGCCAGGAATACGTAAGAAGACTTCAGTAGTCTTGAGCCGTGTCATCTATATGTGTTTGCGTGAGCTACCGGTGGGAGAGGAAAAGATTTATTTGCTCTCCTGTGCCTGAAGATTTATGGGAACGACATGACACCTGTCATGAACAAGCGCACAGGATTCCAATACATTGCGTTAGGATCTCTCATTCGTAACGCTCGCCTCTGTGTTCTACATGTAGTGTGCAAGTCCAATACTTGTACATGTTGTTCAATCTATCTCTATATCATTGTCAACCAAAAACATCACAGTTTGCCGAAACCCAGAGAAAACTCAAACCATACTTCTGAGGCACTAGGAAATATACTGGAACAGGTTTTATTTTCCAACCTACAAATAGTCATCGATGGTTCGCCATAATTTTACAGAACTATTTCCACTACTATCGCACCATCACGCAGCTATTATTATGTCTTTACATGTGAATAGTGAACCGTCCATACTCACATCACTCCTGCGCCTTATTCGAGATTGCCCATATAATACCCCTGACTGACGTGAAATGGTCTGATCTGGTAGAAACCGCGTTAAAGTCATTGTCCCACGCCCATTTTCACCAAATGATTAATCAAGAAACACCTGCCTCACCTATTTGACAAAAAAACTATGTACCACCTACGGCTAACTGAAACTACCAGTAAAAAACACACGATATCATAGCGTGGATCCATGTTTAAAGCACTTCGCTCATGATACATAAGTGGATATGACATTGGGTACACTTGGAAATATTATAAAGAAAATAGTTCCGATTTAAGTTGCATAACTAACGTTCTAAGCTCTAATACAAATGTCATTTAGTTGGTGAGGTTTATTAGGTGACGATGAGTTATATAGTCTCAGAGATAATTCCTATTTTATCAATTCAATTACGCTTCATTCGGTAATTTTGCAAACCAATAATCCAACATTCTCCTTATTTCAATCCTCTTATTTTTGCAGAAGACGTAAGGTTCAAAAATATTTTGTGATGTGCATAAAAAACAAAACCATTTTCAATTTTTAAATTAAATTCTGGCGATACTTTTACCCCGCAATTGTAATATTTATTTCAATCAAGTTTGGCAAATGATTTCTATCCGCCCAATGTAATGCGTAAATATTTTCTATGTATGTACCATCACGATTACAGTCACAATTCTTAATGTATCTTTACGAAACTTAGTTTGAACTTTCTATAAGTAAATAACAAGGTTAAGTTCGTTGTTCCGGCCAATCAGACCAAGGGAGGTGAAGGGGTCAAAACCTTTTTCCACACACCTACTATAGATAGACACATTGTGTTTGGATGGATTTTAATCTAAATTAGAATGATAAAAGTTTACTAGTAGTAGGTTTTCTGATATTGTTTTTGAAATAATGGACGAAACTCTAGGATTATAGTCATTTTATACACATTTACTCCAGACTCTTAGCAGTTTAATGATGTTCAGCCAAAATTGACACGAATGTTCTATAAACAATTAATAACCAAGGTTAGTTCATGGCAGGCTCTGCAACTAAAGAGAAGGAGCCCTCAGATCAATACTGTGTATGTACATATATTGTAGATGCCTTACGGTTCGATGTATTTTCACCATATAATTAGCACTAACGTTCTATGTGATAAATATTAACGAATGGTGGTAGTTCAACTCCCTTTAAGACAACTGGCGTATTCCTAGGAAACACCCATGAAATTACACTTAACACCTTTTATTCAGAAGGGTTTTAGCTAAAACTGACTTAAATAATCTACAGAACAAATAAAAACCAAGAAGCCCACAGTCATCTTTGGAGCTAAAAAGTTGGAGCCCCCAGACCAACCCGTTTAATACATAAATACTATAAACGTCTTGCAGTAGGATATAGTAACCATATTGGGCCCTGAATTTGTATATGATAAAATTCAATGAACGATGGATTGCCTTTTATCATACGCAAATGTATTGCTTTGTTTTTATTTTATTTTATTCTGGAACTCGTAAGTTTCCATAATTAAGGGTATAACTTAATGTGCCGTTACTACTTATTAGATGCTGACATCTCAACATTTGCTATTGTGCAAACAACCAGCTGTTGTTTTGTTCAGGTATTTAAAATCGAGAAGCTAGAAATGTGGTTGACATACAGAAAATAATGGGTGCTTGTTGGAGGTTTACAAGTCGAAAAACAATATGTTTACATGTTGACACTGATAACCCCAATGAATCTCTAAACAGTTTAATATTATCGCGTGCCGCAAATTCCACAATCGACATGAAAACAACACTAGAACATAGGGTATGTAATGCTATTGCTACATTTATCAAGGGATGCGTAGGTAGATTCCACGCTGTTTAACTAGAGGAGTCACTAGGAAATAACTTGGCAGGAATTATGAAATAGTTAGATGAAGTAAAACCGAGAAAACTATCGATGAACTAGAAAAAAAGTCGGAATGCTCCTGGTAATGCTCTCTTAGTAATGCTCCTGGAATGCATTAAGGCATTCCAGCTCCAAATTTATATTAATGACCAAATTGATGTATTACCAACTTTATTCACGATAGTATAAAAACTAAATATTTTAATACCAAAGGTACATTTTTCAGAAACTGAAAAATATATAACCATGCAGTTCTATTTTGTTTGTAACAGTAAATTACACATATCTAAAGCCCTACAACTTTTCGTAATTGACACCTTTTCTTATGCTGTTATGTTGACTTAATATATAGAAATAAACATAATACAAGATTTATTTAAAACACATGGAAAAACAAAAAGAAAGTATTTTAAAAACCTGAAAACTCGAATGATAGAGTAAGATTTTAATTTTACAAATTCAAAAAATATCTTATTTTTATAACGTACGGTTTCTGAGAAAACTGTACCTGAACATGTGAAAGTTAACACGCGCGGTAAATAGTCAGAGTCGACTATTTACTTAAATGTTATTACTTACTTTGGGTGAATTGAAATGTGAATTTGGAGATTTGATATTGTTTTATATTGCAAATATACATAACACTGTTTCTCGAAAACTGGAATCCACCCTTATCTTGAAATTTAAACATTCAGATATAAGGTTAAGCAATAAAAAACAATCAACAAATAGCAGTGATCTCACCAAACCAAAATTTGTTTGTAGTTAAATTTGACTTCAGTTAAATAATGTCCATTCGTGTATTGTTTATTATTGTTTATTCCTCTTATATCTTAAGTTATTTACATCTGAGGCTAAGAGTACGTTCCAATCCTCGAAATATAGTGTTCTATTTTTATTAAAGTATCTTGTTTATAAAGGAAATAATATCTCCTACAATTTGTGTTCTTTTACTGTGATTGGCAGAAGTGTTTGTTAAATTGTTGATCTCCGCATTCTAAGATCTCTTAATTCTTCTTTGAGTTTTGAAGGACTAGCGTAATTGTAGAACATTTAGAAACCTACGTAGTAATATTTGCTCCTCAAGAATACATAAGATACAACGCAAGTGTTACTGCAACACTGTCCACAAAGCGATCCAATCACCATCTGGGGAATTAGCATTGGCGGGATATAACGCCACACTAGTGTTGACTCAATTCTGTTGACTGGTTCTAGTTATTAAACTCAGTATTAAATTTTTATTTCGACTATCTTCGCTATCAAGTTTTCTTGTAACGAGTAGCAGTAACAGCTACTCTCATTTTATTGCCACTACAATAGCTGAAACCCACCCACAGCCGGAAGCCCTTTGTGTTTTTCCAAGTTAATTGTTAATTTTCACCAGACTATTTCAGTAGTCAAAGTGCAAATGGCTCAGAATATTGCGTAGCATTTTTCTTTATGTAACTTCTGTTCCTATGGAAGAAGTGCAGATTAACTATATTTTTGTAAATAAATCTCAAATGATCCTCTTTTTCTAGTCACTTTTTTCAGGTAAAGGAACTCTTACGAAACCCCTCTAATAAAGCAAATTTAAATGTTTTTGATTTTATAAAACATTCGCCTAGTGATATTTATTATTCACCGGACAATTAATTTTATAGGCCAAGCTCAAGTCATTGGTGTTACAAATTGAAATATTTGAGAAGAATGGTTTATAAATTAAGCTCTGTTACCAACTCATTCAACTGAAGGTAATCAGATTGTAAGATTGCTATGGTAATCACCACCAAAAAAAACCAAAAAAGGCAATGAAATATATCACACTTTACGGTGATGCAAGAACTACCTCAGACACTTGACATTATAATAAGTTTCGTTGTACATATAGAAGACTGTCCGTATTCTCAGGTAATAGTAACTTGTAAAAATATTATTCATAAAAATTCTAAAATCATAAAATATTAGGAGTTTTTTAGAAACTTTATTGATAATTAATAACCCCTAAGAAATTTTAACATGACGTTCATTTCCACAGTGGTTCTTTTTTGTATGATATTTACAATAAACTTCTAAAATTGTACATCGAAATATACTGGGCAGAAAACTGATAAAATTTGACATGTTAATTTATTGTGTATGTGATACTAACGAAAAAACGGCATATAGTTGTACAAACAAAATATTCTCTCACATAAAAATACAAACATGATATAAAAGTATCCATTTTTTAAAAACTCCATAATGTGAATGCTTACAATAGTTTAGTATTAAATTGTTAGAAGTTTTGTTATTTTTTAAATTAGTTTTTAAACGTAAAGTTTGATTATTAGTTCTTTGCGATATATTTAACTTTATATTGGATGTATTTATCTTTTACATTACATAAAAAGAGTTTACATTTTTTTACAAAATAGGTTACATTTTGAAAATTTAAATAAAGTTTAAAATGAATAACTTTGAATTAAGTAAAACATGGTAGGTATTTTAACCTCAAAATCAGGTCTGGCCCGAAGGCCTTGGAACCCATGTGGGCGCTAGACGCGCAGATACACGAGGTCGGTTTCCCTATTTTCGCTAACTGACCAATGAAACAATAGAAAACAGTCCTCTTATTATGTCAGGTGACCAGAGAAGTCAGTCTTCGTTTTTGGGTGCATTAATTTTTTTAAATAAAAACTCTAATTTAAAGAAATTGGGCTTTTAATTGGAAGGAGGTTTGTAGGAAGGGGTGGTCGTAAAACTTTCTAATTAAGGAGAATTTTGTCTGCAGGCTTTATAATGCGATCAAAATATTATATTTTCATTTCTTTTTAACGTTACGTACTATTGGTTTTAATGGTCTACTGCTATTAGTGAGAGAATAAGTTTTGTTTTTTATCAAATGTTTAATAAGAGAATACTGTACAATAAAATCACAGCATTTTACAGGATACGAGTCCCATTTATTTAGTGATGTTGAACGCCACCCCCTCCCAAAATTGCAATTTACGATCGGGGGTCAGCAAAATCTCAGATATAAAAAGGGGGCCGTAAGTTCAAAAGGTTAAGAACTCCTGATATACACTACCCTTTAAATATATTTAGAAAACTAATCACATCTTAAATAATATGAAAAATTACCTGACTGCATTAGACTTACGTACATTTCATCTTTGCATTGACTTTAAGGTACGGAATCATTTATTGAGGAGGAACTTTTACCGACAAATAAAACTACTTATTACAACACAAAATCTTGCTCTGTGTACCGTACGTAGTGTTGGTAAATCTTACCCCAAAGCTGAACTTTTAACATTTTAAAATTTATTGCGATTATATCAAATTTATATATATTCGATTTTAAAGCTTGTGAAAATACTCTTTTAACTTAGTTGGCATAAAAGATAACAAGATCAGCGAATATACGAGTACGAATATACTCAGTCACCTGGGGAAACATATAATAAAATGAACCACGGACTCAGGGATCTCAAAATCTATAATAATAATAATAATATAATAATAAATCTTTATTGTCACAAACGTGTCATGATAATATAGCACAGCTATAAAACAGATGACATTGTCAGATATAACCTACACTACTCTTGTTTGACTAAATCCAAACAACCTAACACACAATACAATAAAACACGCAAAACAGCAATAAAACACACACAATAAAACAGGGCATTAATTGACTTATCACAAGAAAGAACAATGCCACCTTGTAAACCTACTTAAAAACAAAAAAATCAACATTAACAAATAGTAATATAGTGCTTAAAATTTAAAAAATATCATTTAAAGATTCATTTACATTATATTACTCGTATGTTTTTTCAAGTAACAACTCCTTAATGTTATCTTGGAATGCGCCTGAATATATTATATCCTTAAACCTTAAAGGTAATTTTTTGAAAATTGTTTCCCCATGTAGGATGGTGTCTTTTCCACCATTCTCAGATGATGTTTGGGATATTGAATATTAGCTTTATACCTAGTATTATGACTGTGTCTATGGTTTTTATTAAAAAGGTTATCGTAATTAGACTTCACTGTTAATAACGTTTTGAAAATTATTAGGCTTGGTACAGTTAAAATTTTATGTTCATTAAAGACAGGCCTTCCAAGGTGAAAATGTCATTATTCTTAAAAATGTCTTCTGAATTTTAAGAATTTTATCTATATCTGTTAACACCCCCAGAACTCAATTCCGTACTGAAGGATTGAATAAAAATAAGCATAATATATGATTAAACGTGATTTTAAATCTACGGTATGTCTCAAAATAACCATTTGAAAGCATACTGAGTTTAACCTTCTTAAAATAGTTTCAATGCACTTAGTCCAATTCAAATGCAAATCCAGTTCTAGCCCCAAAAGTGTTTTGTTTCTACTAATAGAAAATCTCTGATGTTCCAACTCTAAATTATTAAAATGATGATTTCTTATTGAGGAGTACACAATTTTACCAATTTCGTTTTTTCTTGGTTTGAGTCCAGTTGCTTCAAACCATTCCTTTAATTCAGTTATGGTTTCACTGATTTTAACTTTCAATTCATCGTAATTCTTAGTTCTAACAAGTGCAGTTGTATCATCTGCATAAAGTGTTAGACTGTTTGATATGTTTGCAGGGAGATCATTTATGTACAAAAGAAACAAAAGAGGTCCCATAATTGAACCTTGTGGAACCCCAACTTTTAATTGCTCCCAATGTGATTTAGATTTAACATATTATCTACAGATGACTGTCCGACTATAGAGGATTTGATAGATAGGATTTGATCCAAGATATTGAGTTCTTAGAAAATGTATAAGCATTCGACTTTTTAATGAGTATATCATGATTAACGCAGTCAAACGCCTTGGGCAGGTCTCAAAACACACCCATTGCGCTCTGGGATCCATCCAAGGCACATGACACTTCGTCAATAAATTTAGATAATGGCAGTCATTGTAGGCCTACTCATCCCTTTTCTGAAGCCAAATTGTTCAGAAGCTAAAATATTATGTTTTTCTAAAAATGCTGATATTTGATTTAAAGCTGATTTTTCAAAAATGTTAGATAACGATGGTAGAACTGAAACCGGTCTATAATTATCAGGATTTACTCTCTCTCCCTTTTTATGAAGAGGTTTGACTTCTGCGAACATTAAATAATTTGGAAAAGAGGCATTTTGAAAAGATTGGTTTGTAATAATAGCTAAAGGTTTTGCTATAAAGCCTGAAACATTTTTCATCACATTTACTGTAACTCCATCCCAACCTGCGGATTTTTTATTTTGTAAAGATTTAATTACTTTGAGTACATCATTGTCAGTAATGTTTTCAAAACCAAACTCTGAATACTCGTGGTTTACATTTAAGCCTTCCACAAGTTTCAGAGCCTTATGAGCACAAGGATACAGTCCAATTTAATTAGAAATATCTATGAATTTTTAATTGAAAAAATTTGCAATGTCTAGAGTGTTATTTAAACATCTATCAGCTACCAGTATGTCAGAAAATTCTGCTTCAACTTTTTTACAACCCAGTTCAGATTTAACAATACTCCAAGCCGCCTTACTTTTATCATCTGAATTGGCTGTGAATTTATTGTTTGTAAGTTTTTTTGCTACATTACAGATATGTTTAAAAGTTATTTTGTATTATTTTACATAGTTTATAACATTTTCATCATTGGAATGTTTCACCAGCCTACTTAAATCTTTTTTTTATTCTAGATACTTTAATGCCCTTCGATATCCATGATTTGTTTTTTTCAGAATTTTTGTTACTATAAGGTTTTAAGGGAAATGCTTCTTCAAATGCATTTATGAAAGAACCAAAGAAATTTAAATTGTTTGCTTCAAAATTATTTTTAGTAGAAACATCCCATTTGATTTCTTTAATAATTCTCATAAAGTTATTGATATTTTTATTAGAGAATAAACGTTTTTTTATTTTTCAACCCACCTAATTGTTTATTCAAAGTTAAGTCATCAAACAAATTTAAAAAGTACTCTGTGGTCTGAGAGATCAAGTTCTAAATTCATTAACGGAGTTGCAATCTGGGACTTAAATTTTAATGTTAAGATATTATCAATACAAGTCTGTGAATTGTTTGTAACTCTCGTTAGAAAAATAGAAAAAATAGTTTGAAAACGATGTAGTCCTAATAAGGAATGAAAGTCCAATTTGTGTTGAGTATTGCAACAGGCGTATTGCCAATGGCGAATGGCGAATGGGCTGAAACTAAACATAGGCAAGTGCACTGTGTTGCATACGGCGCCACACAACATTGTGGAGTCCCTCAGTGAAAGAGGAGTGATGGTGAGGCTTGATGGCCAGAGTTTGGCTGTATTTGATAGGGCGAGGACTCTTGGCGTTGTGCTAGACAGCGGCCTCACGTTCTCTGACCATGTCACGCATGCCTGTCAACGAGCACTCGGTAGACTGAGGGGACTCTACAGTTTTAGAGATCTTTTACCTGAGTCTGCGAAACTACGTATCATGCAGTCACTAGTCCTGTCCGTTTTCGCCTACTGTTTCCTAGCCTACGGGAATAGCATTTCTGGAGAAGACATGCATCGCATTCAAAAGTTGCAAAACTCTGCAATCCGTTTCATTTTTAGTTTGAAACGATTTGAGCATGTCTCTCCTTACAGAGATGCCGCTGGGATGATGTCGGTAGAGACCGTCTGCAGGGTCATGACGAGCTGTATGGTCCACAAGGCTCTTGTTAATCAGGAGCCTCAGTACCTTAGTGAGAAGCTCTCATTTCGGGACGAGGTCTCTCAGCGCAGAACCCGCCATGGGAATCTTCTTCACTTTCCCAAAGTTAGGCTGGAGTTGGGAAGGAGGAGCTTCTCTTACTTCGGCCCGAAATTGTACAACGACCTCCCACCAAACGTGAAACAATGTTCGATAGCTACATTTAAGAATAAGATGAGGCAGAATTTGCTTAATGTATAGATTTTCTTGATTTATTTGTATTTCATTTTCATGTGTATGTTGTATGTGACGATAGTTGTTCTGAAAAGCAGTTGTTCTGTATGTAACTGAGAAACGCTTGATGAAAATAAAGACAGCATTATTATTATTATTAACAGTCACCCAATGATGTCTGAAGTCTAAAGTCTGAAGCTATGTAAATATTTTTAGTGTTTCGCCTTTTTGCCAAGCTTTTTAACATCTCCTCAATTTGGTTAAAACAATTTAAAATTTGCTGCGCTTGGAGTTCTATAAATAGAGACAACAAGTATATTTAAAGTCAAAAATCCTCGCTAAAAGTACACAGATCATCTCTCACTCTGTATTCCAGATTGTCTTTCAACAAAGTACAAGTACCACCATGGATTATACCTTCTCTACAGTAAAAACTAGCAAGATTATAGTTTGGGATACTGTTTAACAGATGGACATTTTCATTCTTTAACCAATGCTCATTTAAGCAGATTATTGATATATTTGAGTTTTTCAAAATTATCTCCAATTAATTTTTTTCTATTAATCCCCCTTGAATGTTCAAATGCATAAGCCACATAAATTTATCATTATATCTAGTATTATTATAGATTGGCAAGCGATTTATGTTTTTACTTAAAAGATCATCTAAAGAATTAAAATTATGATAATTACTACATACAACACGATAGTTTTCTAATCTTAACTGGGATTCACATTTCTGTCTTTAAAAAAGTTTTTTTGACTGGAAGGTGTACTGATAAGTGTGTCAGAGCTGAGTATGGGAGGAGTTGTCGGGGATGGAAAATCAGATAGGGATGGTGTGCTATAAGTTTGAGACAATGCAGGAGAGTGTAGGGGAGTTGTATTGTTTCCACAGATTTCTATAATATCCACCCCAGATAAATCCGGCGGTGATGAGTGGACGGTAGGTGCAGATTCACGTTCTTCGTAGTGGCTGGCCAGTAGTCCTCGAAGTTTTTCAAGAAACTCTGAATGAGGAAGACCATCTCTCAACTCTCTCTTAGAACCCTGTTCATAAGACAGCACGTAGACAGTAGCATTTGTTTTTCGTTGAAACTCCACAACCTTTTCAATAAAATGTCCGGGTTGGATTAGATCTCTTATGCAGCCCATGGGAGAACATATTAGCATGTCAGCACCCCAGCTGACATATGTCTATGATGAGTAAAATCTGCAGATATGGTGTGCAAAAAACCTACAGAAGGGTAGTTTTTTAGATGGTTGATCACGTCATACATATCACTCCATCTTCGTTTAACTTCCTGGAAATTTTTGGCGCGGAGGTGTTCTTTATTTTGTTTAATATTATGTTCTTCACCATTATAGAAATGTTAGTCTTGCCTTTTTATTAAAATGTAGGCCGTGATATTAATAATAATGACGAGGAAGCACGTGTAAAGGAAGTAAGTTTATGCCATTTGTTCTTACAATTTCACTGTTGAAACTGCTTATTCTTATATCAAGGCTGGGTTTGTCATGCCGCATAGGAATGCTGGCCAATATGAGGTTTGTATGTTTGGTATAGGATATAACCCTGCACACTTCATCAATCAATTGTTGGGTGCCTTTTGTTTCCATGTCATTAGTTCCACCTATGACCAACAAGTAATCTTTTTTCCTAGATCCTTGCTCAATTCTTTAACCTCTTCAGTTACTTTATTAAATCTTGCCCCCGACCTAACGTAGGAACAGAAGACATCCCCATGTGACCTTTGTTCTATTAGATTACTCAATAATTGTTTTCTGTGGCTGTCTGATAAAATCACCAACTTAATTTTTTCACTTTTAACATTTAAAGCAGTAGGTTTTGTTATGATTTTATTTTTTGTCTTGAAAGATTTCTGTTTTTCAATTTTGTTTGGACAGTTTTTGTCATTTTCCAAAGAGACGCCATGAGATAAGGCAGAGAATCTATTTGAACATAGGACATTTCCTTCATCATGGTCATTGTGACATTTGCTTGTTTTGGCACACTTCAATGAGTTTCCCAATAATGGAATTTGTAATGGGGGGTAGCAATGAATGCAATTCCGTTTATCTGATTCATCCAATTCTTGCTGTAATTTCTTTATTTCGTTTTGGAGGAGTTCAATTGCTGTTAAAAGACTTGCATTTTCTATCTTTGATTCCTTTAATTGAATCTCTAAAATCTGGGTGTGAAAGTCATCGCTAATTGATGTTTTGCTATTTTCATTATTTATATTAAATTCTGATGTGTGATTTTTTTCTCAATCAGGGACATTTCTGATGAAATGTTTTTCAGGTTCCCTTCCGTAGGTGCAACTACGGCTGCATCATTTGTGCTGGATGATGTGTTTAGGCTGCTCTTATATTTGGGTAGTGTAGATTCAGTTTGAATAGAGACAGATGATACAGGTGTCAAGTAATTTGGTAGTAGACCACTTATAGAGCTCCTTGTACTGTTGGGAGTTTTTGTTTGTTTAACTAAAAGACTCGTAGTTTTATTTTGCAGTTTGTTGCTTTCCCATGCTTTTACCATTTCTTTCAAATCCAAACTGTACATATCTTTATGTATATAAGGTTCTTTTTCTGAGTTGGCACCGCACCAGATTGCACCGCAGATCGTGCTAGTTATTGACGTACGACAGTAATGATCATCCCTGCCAACCCGAATGTCGAATTTTTAAGAATCGGAATTTCTAAGAAACTAAATTAAAAGGGTAAAATGATCTCTTCTCAATTATTTCCCCTGCCTAAAAAGTGAGGTATATAAATGCGAGCTCAACTGAATTCCGCTAATAGATATTCACTCAAACACTATGCCTAAAACGTTCTGTAGGCTACTACGAGTTCCTAATGTACGACGGCACCGCTTATAACAACAGTCCAGAGCGTATAAGAATTGCCACAACTTGAATTAACGTTTTAGATAAAGTTTTAGTAAATAATCTACAATACCTCAAAATGAGAATTCAGATAAAACCGCCTTTCCCGATAGACAAATCTATTCTTGCGATCCTAATAGACGATTCTCAAGAACCCCTTATTACAACAATCAAGAGATGTACAAGATCGCCTTTAACGACAGTCCAAAATAGTCTGGAATCAAAATAGACAACGGAACCGATTATTACAACAGTCCAGAATCTATAAGAAAGACAACAATTGGAATTAAATTAGATAAAGTTTTAAATAATTTACAGTAACTCGAAATGATAATTTAGATATAACCGTCTCTCCCGGCTGTCTAATCTACTCCCGATATCTTAACAGACAAAGGAACCGCTTATTACAGCAGTCCAGAACCTGTAAGAATAACAACTACCCAAGTTGGGTCAATATTTAATTATTTATGGTTTTGGTAATAATGAAATACTATTTAAATTATCTAATTGCTACTATCTCTCGACACACATATAGGGTAATTTAAACTTAATTTTCATGCCCCAGCAAAGAATCACATTCACCGACTCGCTAAACTCGCTGTCTTGCCGATAACTCCCTTTTGGCTAACGGGTGAACTGGTTGTTTCAAATGTAATTCGTAAATCCTTATGTTGAACGGCCGAAGAACTAATTCTAGGGCACCTCGTGGCGGCCAGACGAAGTATTACTGACGTGACGTCACATCCACTTCTTCCAGGCTGGCGCCACTCGATAACTCGTTAAAGAATTGATTGCGTAAAATATTTCAAGAAAACAACTTTACCCTTAAACCCTCGAACATGTCTCACTAACTTTTAGTTTTTATTACTTTAAGCGTTTAGGCACGTTTATCTGCTAGAAGGTCCCTCTGTGGCAAAAATTCGTATTCTCATTGGATTCTTGCCTCTTCCCATAGTTGAATTTGACAAATTTGCCTGATGTTTCATTTTTGCCTGTCGGAGTTCTAGGGCGCTAACGCTACTAATTGAAGGGCATATCCAGGTTCTCCTTATTCATCACCTTCTATTTCTTCCGTACCTCGTAGCTACCACGCTCTCAATGTATTCCATATCACCCAGAGCATTTACAAACAATCATGGTGACAGTTACCGACTCTGCAGATCCAATTCTGGTCATCTCCCAACTGGTTCAGTCTACTGGAGAATCCGTGTGCCCAATTGCCTCTTCTATCTCCACCAGCAGTAGGTCTTCCTCATATGCTTCGGCTCAAGGCTTGGTAGACGATTCAGTAGTTCCAGTCATTTGTGTCAGCAATACCAGAGCGGTCGATACTATCAACGACGTCGGTGACTGTAGTGTGTAGTGTCGGTCAGGTTTGATGTGATGGCGAGGATTGTAACGCTGTGTCGGTCATTTCCGTCACTTGTCTTTCCAGATACACCAAGGATTCCCCCTCACCTAAGAAGACCCGTGTGAAGAGGTTGAGTTCATACAATCAGCAATAATGGTTTCCTATCTTTCTTGCTCTGAGTGACAAAGCCAGTAGATTTCGGACCATATTTCCATCAATAGTCTGGTTAACGTCCGTTTTCCCTCAGACAATATGCTCTGCGTAGGCACATAAAAAGGCTCCACAATAGTAGGCGTTCTGTTTTCTGGCTAAATCTGGTGGAGGATCACGCATAAGACAAGGATTGTTGATCTTATTTTTTGTTTTTTTTCTCGATTTAAAGGTATGCGTGTGTCTCCGCCTACTCTTCACGATACTTGAGACCGAGGGAGTCATAATTACTTATTACGCACTGCTAAATGTTGACTGCGATTAAAGCCCAGTGTCCATTTCCCCTCCAAAATTCGGCAGGTGCACCGGGAAGAATAGGAGGTTGTATAGGAACACGTTGACGTCGTGGTCCTTCTGCTGACAGCCGAATAGTTCTTGCGCCGCCAATCTGCTAAATTAAATTACTCATAAGACCATGCCCATAGTATCTGTTGCCTGAAAACAAAGTTCCTTCTCTCGATCATCTGTAAATACGCTATGTTAGACAGCATCGCAGATTAGTGCCCCTGGTTCCAAACACTCGTACCAATAATCGAGAATGGAAAGAAGTTTTTTTTTTTTAATTCACTCATTACACCAAGGGCTTATAAATAACTACGTACACCAAGCAAAAGCGTCTTTAAATGCTTAAAAACAAAATCAAATGTCATCCAAAGCCAAATCCGCATCAAGGAATATTTACAATCCCAATAGCATCCTTAATTTTGAAGAGGCTATGTCTTATTATTATTCATAGAACCTTATTTCTTGTTAATTCTGGATAACATCTGGGAGAGGAAACCATTCATTCATTTTGGCATTGGTCCCGCCAATGACTCAATTATTCTCAGTTCTCTTAAGTTCAGTAAGGCGGGGGTAAACTGACTCGGGTCTTGGATATCGGTGTTTATAGTAAACCCGAATGTAGACCGGCCATAAGGCCAACCTAGGCCAAGGCAAAGGGGTGCATGCCGAGGGGAGCCCAGATTACGGCAAAAAATGTTGAAACAAATAAAAACTCAACGCGCATGGAAATGGAGAAGGACGTTTTAAAAGTTTGAACGGATTACTCTCTGTTTTTAGAGCAGAATTACGCAGTTTACCTGAATGTCATAGTCTGCAGGAGTGAGGGGGAGGCTAGATGGTATAGGGCAGGCATCAGACAACGACTCACTGGAAATACAGACGTCTAGAAGAGCGATCGAGCTCCCCTTGCCTTGGAGATCGTTATGTACCACTGAAATGTCACTGTTATTGTTTTTGTCGCTGAAATATTGACATTTTCTGCTAACTTGTTGTTGGTTTATTGGGACATTACCGATAACCCGAGATGTATTGGGCTACTTGAGTGAATTTGAGGTAAGTTGTATGATATAATGATCTATAAAATAATATTTATGATAATTATGAGCTATCGCATTCACATTAGATAATATTATAAATAATGTTTACCGTAACATCACATTTTGGCAATGTTAATTTCTGTGTCATAAAATAATTATAGGACGCTATGAAACTTGTTTTTAGTTACTAAACTTGTTAAAATATATTATAGCCTACTATCGTACTTAAGGGCTTGTCCTACAACAGGCCATTTCTTTATAATGGCTTGTAAGCCCATGATTTTTTTTTGTAACAACCCGTTCCATTCATGGCAGATCGTCTGTCCTCTTCCTCCCGAGACCTCAGCCAACCTCCTCGTTCCTAGGTCCTAGGGGCGTTTCCCACTAAAATCTCCCCCTAAGATTTGTGGTTCTTACTTTCGGTGTTTTACAGAAATGATAACGCATGACTTTTAGATGTCGGTATTCTCGGTTACGATGCTCTATTTTGTTGTAGTTCCAACATACAAAAACGCCTCAATATTCGTAAAGTTCTCCTCCTCCTAGTTTCAAGCATAGCCTTATTCTCACTTCGTCAATCAACGCTTGTACTCAGATGCCTGTGCCAGGGTGCCTTTTGTATTCCATGCTGGGTTCAGATCGATGGTTGGCTAACTGTTTACAAAACTTCGAAGCTGGAATCACCTTTCCTATTTCGGTTTTTTATTATCGTTCCACCATTTTTTAAGGATTTACAACTCATTCTAAAGCCACTGCTTGTACCCCTTAGTCAATTTTTCTATACTTTGATAGGCAGTTTCTGGTATTAGAGCTTTGCTGGTCTTGGGAGCGGCCGATATGCGTTCTTTTCTCTCAAATATAATTTGTATTGTTCCGCCAACCAAGAGAGAGAGAAAGAGTAAGTGAGGAGGGTGGGTGAGAGGGGGGGTGACGGAGAGGGAGGGGAAAATAGAGGATATAAATCTCAGAGTTTTGTATATAAAGACGGAATACGTACGTTGATTTTAACTTATAAACAAGAGTTTCACCAACTTCAAGGATACCTTGTATAAGTCATGCTTTAAAGCTATTCACTCTGCTAAAATATCTCTGTCTCATTCGGTCGATCTTTCCAAAGACCAGCACGAAGAGGGACGTAGGAGGGAATTTTTTTATTCTATCGGATTTTGTCAAACAGCTCAGTCATGGATCAAAAGGACAACGAAGTTGTGTTTAGTTATGTCTCAAGTCACAATGTTTGTGCCTCAGTGAGACATTTGTGGGTCTCATTATAGTGGTTTTTCTGGAACGCGCACCAGAGCTAGCTCATGACATGTAGGGAAGATCCAATCTTGAATATCTCAGAATACATGAAGCAAATAGGAGTCGATTGATCAATGTCAGACTTATATACTGCTAGAATCATTTCTCGAACACAGGCATTTATTCTTCCGCACATACCGCATTCTTTACAGTCCAGTACTGTTAGTTAAGTGCTGGTGTGCAATGCTACACGTGTCAAAAATGTATCTTTTGAATAGATTAGTACAAAACAGCAAAAAGGTAAACCAGTAGAATATAAAAAATATAGTAGTAAACTGAATAACTGTTGGTTGCAAAAATCTGAAACAAGTTGAACGAATAAGATTTCAAACACGATTATCAATAAGCATAGCTAAAATTTTGAGTTACAATCGGGTCATCGTCATGAAAACAGCCAACTTGGGCGGATGCGAGAGTAACACCCAGCCGACTAGCCCTATGAACTTGAATTACTGATTACTGCTTGCCAGTAGTATCATCTCGCCGAGCTATGTCGGGGGTTGACTCAGTTGTACGAAGAAGTCATGGGACCAGAAGGGATCCACTCTGCTGTTTTGTCCGTTAAAGGTAAATAAACATTTTCATATACATCATCATAGATTTCTTTAGTTTCGTTAAAATTTCTTCCCATTTATTTATCTTTCCGTGAGTGCTGTGTTGGTATCTTCGTGTTTTATGACACAGATGTAATACACATTTGTTTTCGTTTATTTAATGCAGGGTAAGACTGTAAAAATGTTTTACTTCTAAAGTCTATGTTCTCTTGTAATTTAGAATTATGTGGTTTGCGTTGTTTATATTAAGTATAATATATCAATGATGTATTTGAATTACGGTTGGAAAATAAATAACATTTAATTTAATAAAATAGATTTCTCTGTCGGCTAAGAATCCACCCGGCTTTGTAGCCGGCTTGAGTTGTTCCGATTAGGTGTATTTTGCTGGTGTTCTTCCGATGTTCCTCTGCAGAACTCTCCTTCTCAGAAGGATCATCAAGGGTTATATTCACTCATTTCGTTATATGCTAGCCTGATGCGTTGAAATTAAACTGATTTATCAATATTATGTTACTCTTAGACCTTTTCTATTTCGATTATTAATATACAACATTAAACATATTAAGGAATATAACAGAACTCTTTACTACAGTAAATGAATGGCAGTTTATATATTATATTGAGTTTTTGGCTGTAGCCAAAACATAGATATTTGTAAGGCAAATAAATTTATAAGTTATTTTCGAAAGTACAGAACAAATATTTACAATTATATTAAAATTCAATACCAACTACAGTTGGATGCCTAAATTTTGTTAGTTAAGGCTAGTTTTGGTCGTCAATACATAAATAGCGCTACTGCGCTAAATGTTTTATTAATATTTATAATTCATTTTTATTTTATTGCAATCACCTCAGTTTTATGAATTACATTTTTAATGTTGAGTATTTTTGTTATCATATTTTACTTAATATAACATGTTAAACATCATATACAGTATTATATTAAATACTTTTCTTTAATTCATTTATAATGTTATTGTATATTTCGTTGCCGTTGAACACCTCGTTTCAAGTAGCATCTGATTTATTTTATTTTATTTCCTTCCAACGGTCAAAGACCAATTTATAATTATAAACATATTGCAAGGCAGCTAATTACTACAGTGCTTAACGTCACAGGGACAAACCAAACATGTAACTGGACTTTTTATTCCTAGACATAATTAAAAATTTATAAAATATGTATAAATTATAATGAATACAACGGTAATGATAAATAATAAATGAGAAAATTATTTGACTACAGTAATATACATGTACACCGCATTATGTGACACGTTCTATGGTTAAATAAGAATAAAATAACAGCCATATCAAAATGAAAATAAACGATCTAGAAATAAATAACAATGCAAATAAACTATTCATAAATAAGTAACAGTGCAGAAAACTAGAAATGGATAAGTGTAAAGAAAAGAATAAAGAAATGTATAAATGAATAACAGAGCTAATAAAATATTTTAAAATAAATAATGCAAAAAACGAAGAATGAATAACAAGTGTAAAAGATCTATAAATACTAACCTACTCTGATTTTAGTATTGGATACAACATCTTCTCATAGTCTGTTACATAACAGTACTGTAACTTTGACTGTTCGTGTATATCTATATATAAAACGGAGAAGCTTTATGACAAAAATCTATGACTTTATGCAAACAATTAATACAAATTTATCCTGTGGACCTGTGCTCAGATCATTTCGTGAATTTCACAGATGTTCTCATTGAATTGTGGGAATTGAGATTGGAAGAAGAAGAAGACGGTTGAGATATCAACTCCAACCTAAAAGTGCAAATTAACAAAAGTTGTAAAATGGTTATTACTAATAATATAACTATACCTTCTGATGAAGAATTAACTGTTCAAGAAGTAAATGTCAGTGGAGTAGTTTTAAGAGCAGCTTCTTTTCATTTGGGGAAATATTGTGAAGATATTAACAATGTAAGTTTTATTATTTAAACCTTAGGCAGAGGTCATTTTAATGTTAATTATATAGATATGTATTTATTATTTTCTACTATAAGAAAACTTGGTATCAATTTACAATATCGTGACCATGGAAAGGTATGTTCATTTTTTTTTTCCTGAAAACTACAAGTTTTCCTGAAAACAATAGTGAAGAAAAAATTCGTCGGCAATGAAAATTAAAGGAGTTACGATTTTTTGAAATCCTCTGAAAACTCTGTTTTTGATAGTACCTCTGGCAATTTTACTGAAATTATGACGTTAATCCTGTCAACGATGGCCTGCCCGCTGCGCAGTGCTGCGCACTGCTTGCTCTTTTAGAAAAAAAATTAACTCGAGCTTGCAAAATTCGAATCCCAGATCACGTGATGCCCCTGACCCTTAACCCTCCAAGTGTTGTTCGACAAAATTTTGTCGGTTATTTTCCATCTTTAATGCAATAATGCCCGAAAGGCATCAATATAATACAATGATATACTTTCCTCCCAGTTTATATGCACCTGTGATAATAATACTTGGCTATAAATGCCCAATCCATGAAAAAAAGTCCATTTTTCATGGTCACGGTATTGTAAATAAATACCGAAAACTTTATTTTAGAAAAAAGATATATCTATATATTATTATTTTGGTATTTATTTACAATAGCGTGACCATGGAAAATGGACTTTTTTCCTGGGGTTGGGCATTTATAGACAAGTATTATTATCGCAGGTGCATATAAACTGGGGGGAAAGTATATTATTGTATTATATTGATGCCTTTCGGGCATTATTGCGTTCAGGATGGAAAATAACCGACAAAATTTTGTCGAACAACACTTGAGGGTTAAGGAGCAGGGGCATTACGTGATCTGGGATTCGACTTTTGCAAGCTCGAGTTAATTTTTTTTTCTAAAAGAGCAAGCAGTGCGCAGCGGGCAGGCATCGTTGACAGGATTAACGTACTAGTCAGCATCATTTCAGCCAGAGGTACTGTCAAAAACAGAGTTTTCAGAGGATTTCAAAAAATCGTAACTCCTTTGATTTTCGTTGCCGACGAATTTTTTCTTCACTATTGTTTTCAGGAAAAATTGTAGTTTTCAGGAAAAAAAAATGAACATACCTTTCCATGGTCACGTTATTGTAAATTGATACCATTATTTTTGCTCCAGCATCAAAGCTGAAGAAAACAAAATTCTACATTAATAGTGTTATTATAGTCATGAAATATTTTCAAATTTCTATGGTTGGAGGCAAAATATGTTTAGAATTTGTATTTTAAGAACCTAGACTATTTTATGTTTGACATTATTAGACTGATGGAAATTGCATCATTTTTTGCAGTGTACTAGGCCCATATATTATTGTTAACTCCTAGTCAAATTTAGGCAACCTCACTTCACATTCTCTCTCCTATCATAACAAATCCTTCAAATTATGATATCAGAGTTAATTGTTACGGTATCTTAATCATGGGATATGACACCTGAATCCACCCACTATTGATCTGAATATAACTTTCTTAGGGTTAGGTGAAAGTTAGCAATACAAATTATCATCTCTTGCAGCATCAATAAATTTGAGTTTTCTTTTAACTGAAAATCTTAGAATTGTGTGTACTGTAAATATGTAAGCTATTAGTAAGATGGTTTTATTTTATTTTTTCATCAGTTGAGGGAAGGGAGGCTTCTAGTAGGCCTAATTCTTAGTGTTTTCTAGTTTTAATTAGCCTAGATTCTATTTGTTCTTAATTGAAATTAGGGAACAAATTTATTTTTGCCTTTACTTACATTTGTTCTTACCCAAATGTCCATAAAGTTTGAATGTCTTACAATTGGTGCTACCGATGTCCATATAGTGCGGATATTCACTTCTCAGTTTTACTGGCCACAAATTATACCAAACACTTTGCCACATTTACGTTTACAAAGATATAGTGCATTAAGGGGAGTCGGATGGCCCTATCTCGCTCATGTTAAATTTAACAAGTTTGATGTACCTTTTTTTACAAAGTATAAAAAATAATATGCTGGTTTGTGTTTTATTTTAAAGTTTGGGTCTTGATCTTTAATATGAGCAGACAGTTTTTTTTAATAAAAATGTTTTAAAAAGGTAATTTTTTAGGTTAAAATTTGAAATAACATTTACTACTTACATTTTATTTTTCTTTATTTTGAATGAATAAAATCTTGTTTCAAACTTCTTGTATGTTATAAAACAGTATCTACAAAGGAATAATTTGGTGAGTTAACTAATAATTTTGCTTAAAAAATGGCAATGTATCAGATTCTCTGAGTGAAAATACTGAGATCAATAGGCCTAATTTAGTTGCATTTTGTTAAAATAACATTTGTCATAAATAAGTATAAATATTGATATAGACTTTGTTTTAGTAAATATGGGTTGTGAGTTATTTTAGGAGAAACCATTTTGGTTTTATCTATTATTATGAAAACTATGAAAGTGAAGGTTTATTTTGTTTATTAGCATATGCAAAAACAAGTACAGTAATGCCATGTAGTCTGGTTAAAAATATTAATGTTAGTCCATTTTGAAATAAGGTGGGTAGGCTATATCCCCCCCCTTCTACCAGAATAAGAATTAACTTTTAAAAAAGATCAATAAGTATTTGTGTGACAATCATATATATATATATATATATATATATATATATATATATATATATATATATATATATATATAGAGCCTATTCTATAAAAAAGCATTTGCAAAGATATCATTTTGTTGTGTGCATAGGCTACATGGTGTCACAAATTTCTTTGGCTAACAGTACTCATCATTCCAAATAAAAAATGTGCCCAAGATGTATAAACAAATTTTGAGGAATGTGTAATTTATCTGCTAGCCACAATTTTATATTTTTCATAAAAAATTTCACATTTCTAGTACTAGAAAAGCTATGTATACCAAATCTTGCACATATGTATTAATAAATAAGAGCAAAATTTTGAAAAAAGTATTGGCGTGATATTACTAAAGTGGTGCCTGTTAAAAAAATTTTAATTCAAATAAAAAAGCTGTATAGTTATAAAAATGTACAAGTTACCAACTAGTTTATAATTTTTATAACAATTCCAATGGTACTTTTCTCAATGAAATACGTCAACGCATAAGTGACCACGACTGCTTAAAATGTACACTTGCACAAGGGAACAACATAGGCTACATGTAACTGTTGAGAGGTATCAGCTGATTGTTGTTCCAGGCTTGTGCAAATGCACCTTTAAAGTGGTCGTGTTCGCTTATGCATTGACAGATTTTGTTGAAAAAGATACCATTGAAATTTATAAATCAGGTATCAGAATATTATATGCTTTATTCTGTGCTGACCTCAAAAGTACCATTTTTGTCCTATGACCAAAAAGTATAGTTTTAACATTTGTTTTTATATTACTTATAAATGTGGTGTAAATAAGTAGTTTCAACTAACTTATTTAATTTAATAATAACTCTGAAATCTATCTTTAAATAATATTTTTTTTGACAAATGTATGTATTTGTGTATGTATTACAGTAGACAATTGACAAATTTATAATAAAAGAAAACTATTATAATAATGAACTCTTATTATTTGTTAAAAATTAACAAATTTAACTGTCAGATACTATGAGAAGGTTTTTCTCTTTGCAATCATGTGAATTTTGCTGAAATTGGATAATATTTACTCCTTCAAATGTTACAAAACTGGAAGTATGTAAATATGTAACTATATGCAGTGATGCCACTATACAACGGTCTTATGGGGCACATGGCACTTATGGGATGGTTAGGCATACATATTCACACAGCTTTAAACAATGTTTAACCCTAGAACTGGCAATGGTGTCACTCTGTACTGGCGGCTCTATTTTAACAGCCTCGCAGACGTTTCTTATAATTTATCACATTTCATAATTGTTAGTCCAAATATAAACTATTATACGTCAATGTATTCACAACTATATGGAGAGCATTATAATAACAATATCTTATTGTTTCCATGGAAACATATTTTTGTTTTTTTTTTTACAAAATGTAAGAAAAGATTTTTTTGGACATTATTTTTGTAAATATTCTGTTGTGTAACTGCTTAGCAATAAGCTTTACATCAAAACTGTAAATGTATAAATTATTCAAAATTTTGTCCTGATTCCAAAAATGTATAATTATTTTAACTTTTACCTAAAAACATATGTGTTACAGGGCTTTGTATGAAAAATCACGCGTATGTACTTTTTTTCAAAAATGCGTAGATTTCTAAATAAATATTATTTTTCGTGGGTAAACATAATCTCATGACTGCATTTTTACTTATATAAGTATGACAGATAAAAAAAAAATAAAATAATAAATTTTAATCTTACCTCATTTACATATGTACAATAATCGAAGTAAGAACAGTAAATCGGTATTATAGTTAATGCTGTTCCAGAATATATCAAATAAAAATCATTTATATGACCTTAATTGCCTAAAATTTCAATAACTGTACATGTCTACTTTGGCGACGAATATTCGTCGTTGCCAAATCGGACGGGCCTTTGGCGACGAAAATTCGTTTCATACCAGCTGGAGGGTTAAGTAAAGAAACAATGGATGGGTAAACACTTATATAGCCAACACAGCTGTACAGGATGAGCATAGACATTTTCACTAAAACTGTTGGTGTCTATAGTGCATGCACTCTGTAACTAATGGCTTTTTATTTTAACATAAGCTTGGTAATTTGGGACAATTTTAGGGGATTCATGGAGAGTAGAAATAATTATTTGTGCACTATCAGGTAACTCATTGAAAAGTTGACCCGCCATAAAGCAGTGACTTATTTTTAATTTCTCAAATCTTACAGGAATTAAATTCAACATATATTTGGCCCTTGTGTTATAGAGTTGGATGTTGTGACACATTTCATATTCATTCAGATTTTCTTTAACTATATGTGTGTGTGTGTGTGTGTGTGTGTGTGTGTGTGTGTGTGTGTGTGCGTGTGCGTCGTGCGTGCGTGCGTGCGTGCGTGCGTGCGTGTATATATAAATAGAGGTACAGTCATTATTAAGAACTCTTTAAAAAATTGTCTATAAGATTCCTTATCCTTCACAATCTTGATCAACTGTAAAGCTTGCTTATGCCCTAGGAAATCTCTTTGGGCTCCACTACTATTGCCCCACAGAATTATTTCATATGACAGAAGTGAGTGAAAAAGGCAAATATGATATTAATAACAAATATACATATTTACAAATAAACCTAACCTACGTAATAGATAAGTAACCCTAGATAGCTTCGTACATAAACTACCTAGTATCCCAACTTAGCCTGTCATCCAAGTGAACTCGCAACAACTTAACTGAGCCACTTTTATTTGTTACAGCAGAGCTTAAACTAAAATAAAATATTTTCAGTTTCATTAGTGTTTATATTTAGGTGATTTGCCCTAAACCAATCAAAAGCAACTCTCATACCATTACTCTGCACAATGTCAAAGATAGTTAAATCTTTTCCAAAATTGAGTAAGGTTGTATTAAGACAGACATACAGGGTACATTAAATGCAAAATCATTTATGGCTATAATAAACAAAAAAGACTCAAGGACAGAGCCTTGAGGGACATTTTTTTTAATGGTTTTAAACTCATATACACAAGAATTTTAAGCTACCATTTGCCTTCTATTATTTTTGGATAGGAGGTCATCAATTTTAACTCTTTACTTTATATACCATAACAGTGGAGTTTTCTTAAAAGCAAATCATGAAATATACTGTCACATGCTGTAGACAGTTCAATTAAAGTGGCAGATAATGTTTAACTATTTTGTTGGAGAAACCTCAATTTAGAGACACATTGGTCTCTACCCCATGCTGGGTTATAAGAAAGAGTGAGTAGGGCTCTAGAGCCCCACATTGATGTGAACATGCTAACTGCCATGCCCTTTTTAATATGGGCAATTCCACTTTGCGCTCAACTGCCACGTTTATGTTATCACATGCTAAACAGCTGCTTCACTATGCGACGCTTGGCAGCTGTAAGATGATACACATTGTACGAGTTAGTAATATTTATTTGAACTACTACAAATCCATAGTAGTAATGTTTAATTGCTACTGCACTCTGACAGTCAACTAAGGAACTATCACAAAAGCACATGGTGATGTTTACCTGGACATTAGAAACAGTGCGTTATTTTTGTCTAGTTTTCTTAAACCCTTGTAATTTTTTGGTTTGTTTTGTCAGTATGGCAGTAATTATTTGTAGTAAGAACAATGTTATTTTATCAAATTTTAGATTTGTCCAGATGCGTTGTTGTGAGTTAAGCATTCAGCAGTGTAACTTTTCTGATCTAAATCTGGACTAAATTTATTAACCACAATCTTAAGTGAATCTGGTGATTCTGGTGGCAGTTTGGTAAATGAAGATTTGCTGAAGTTGATCATGGTGAACAAGAAACACGCTGAATGTATGCTGATTGGAGCAGCTGTGTGCTAAGGAAAAACACCTGGCAGCAGTACTGGGTGACAGCACCCAAACTCGGGACTTAAAGGATTAAAATAAATATTTTAAAATTCCATGTATGAGATATATTTTAATTTTAATTATCATGCCATTAGCTGATTCTCTCAGCTACATGTCTAAATTGAGTGACATCATCATTTCATCAGTAACCAGTTTGACCAATCCTTTGCATATGGTTCAACAAAATTTTACAGTCAGAATATATTTATATTAACAGAGGTTTTATTTTAATTTCATACAATTTTTATCAATGGCAATATTAAAGAAATAACAATTGTAGAAAATCGTTACAACCTTAAAATGGACAATACATAACATAAGCATTGGAGTATGTTTTTAATAGTTATGCTATCAAACATTGGTAATATCAGCGATTGTTATAATCATTTGCTAGGTGTTAAAAAAAAGCTAGAAACAATATTACACAATGTGCATTCTGTCGTGGTGAGATTAGAATTATATAACCAATTTATAAATAGATAAAAGATTACAAACAGGCTGAATAATTAAAACAATTAAAATATGATGTTTTTTTACATAAAATTAAACATATATGTGTTTACTGCATTTATTATGTTCTGTATTTGTTAAACTTTGTTAAACAGAACTAAAAAATAGGTTACCAGGAAGAATATAAACCACAATATATGTTATTAATTTTATAGAAGCTACCCTTTACTTTCCCTGGAGCAGTATTTGTTCACAGATTGTTTATTATAGCATAACAAACTGTAAAAATCATAGTTGTTTGTTTACTTAAACCAGTTGTGAGAGTTTTAAAAATTATTCCAGTGCCCCTATTAAGCAATCATCCAATACAAAAGCTATCTAGCATAAACAATAACTTCTTACATAACATAAATTTAATTAGATTTGATAGAATTCAAAATTTCATTCATGTTTTGAGTATATAATATTATGCTATAATTTATACCACAAGACAATTTGCATATCTTTTCTATTTCTTAATTGACATTTCCATAGACTTGGTAGGCTAGGTTATGATGTTTGTCCAACCACAATTTAGGAATAATCTATTACCATATAGTATAAAATGTTAAAACTTTGAGATTATTTATTGTTATGCACACTTTAACTTTTTAACTAGAGAATAAGGTGGCACAATCGGTTGGTTGGAATTGTTTTTAAAAATGTTGAAACTAATTTTTGGTCACAACCCTTTAAGAAGACCTGCTATGAAGACAAAAAAACAGAAAGAATTTTAGTTTACCTCTTTCTGATGAGTGGAGTAGGCATTTAAAACAGAATTTTGGAGACATCTTGTAATCCAGCCCTTACTGATCAAATAAGATATTTTTTATATTATCCTTCAAAGGATGACCGAAAGGAATGATAGGTTTGTAACAAAAGTTTTCCTTACAAAACTTTTTATTAAAAATATGTAATTATCTTTTTTCTGATGATTCTGCATTTTCTTTCTTCAGAGAAGTTATCATAAAGGGCAATGACTATAAAAATTTAAGAAACGAAAGAACCCAAAACTAATCTCCCTGTGATTATTTATCAAAAGGGGTAACAAAAATAAACGTTACCATTGTTTTAAAAAATATCTTTGAAATGCAAAAAAAGAAATGTTTTTATTATTAAAGAATTTTTTTCTCCTTCCTAATATTATAGAGTTGGTATGTTTGAACTGTCCAATAATAATATCTGGACTGGATAGTTCAAGCATTATGATAATATTTCGTTAATTTAAATAATAGTAGTTTATTACTTTCAGATGTGTTAAAATGTTATATTCAATTATTATTTATTTTAATTTATGAGTTTCATACTTGTTAGTTAATATGAATATCTAATTTTTTAGATATATTTGTATAAGTATGGTTTGATTACAAACAATAACATTATAATAGTTTCAGTTTTCTTATGCTATAACAAAGATTCATTTTTAAATAAAAATGTCTTGAATTCAGTAATTTATATATGTGTTTGATGACAGTATTTAAACTGTGTATTGTAATTCAGTATATTTACTTTGTTTGTTACAGAAATTCTTAGATTTACATGTTTTATTATCATTTAGCTTAATTAATGTGAGTCTTTGAAAACCTTTGTTGTATAATATGTGACCCTTTCACCAAGGTTTTAGTCAAAGTGATTACCCCATTAATGATTTCTGGTACCTATCAAAAACACCAAAATGGGATAGTGCCATAATCCTGTACCATCTCATAATACATTGGTTTGTTGTAAATAGGTTTTATCATAGAACAACAAAAGCCATTGTATTTAGGTGGAGAGGAAATTTGATAAGCAGTTGTTGTATTTGGCATTTGCAGTATACTATCATATTTTTTTAGCATGCATAATATAAGTGGCTATTTTTGGTAAAGGCAGTTAAATACATATTTAAGCTTACTGCTACATTAAAATGTAGTGTACTACAAGTACAACTTTATACTCCAACTTTAAGACATAAGGTTCACCTGTAAAAGTCTTCTTGTTTATTTTTAATTAATAAAGTACAAATACCTTTCTTTTATATATATGATCAGGTACAATGAATGAAATGAACAAAATTTAAAAAGTGATCTTGTCTATACTTAAAATAAGAACACAAAATTACAATAATGGTACTATTCGTAATTAATAATAAGTTTAAATACAAAACTGACTTCTAGACATTAAATAAAAATAAGATTTGTCTACGAAATCTGGTTTTTATTGCTTTCAGTTGAATTTTTGGTCAAAATGTAACAAACATTGTATGTAAAAGTAGATTTTTAAACTAATACCCAAGATACTATTATAATTCTTGTAATATTTATATACTGACGCAACAGCTTGCATATCTGTAACTATTTTTACTGTTATCATAGTAAATTTATCTAAATAAAATAACATAAATTATAAATTTAGGATTGGCTACTTGTTTGTACAAAAAGCTAAAAGCTAGGTTGGTTGGGGGTAATTGTAGAGCTTGATGTAACCACCAGGACTTCTATGCGCATCTATTGATTGCATGCAAATTTCATTCTGCGATAGATGGCAGTTAGCTGGGCACTGAACATCTATTGTTGGCTACTGCATATTGTGTGTCTTCTTATTTATAGACAGAGTTGTGGTTTAGAATTGAAAAAAAAAACTTTAAATAATCACATTTCAAAGGAACAGATTTCCTAAGGTGATCTTAAAACAATGAGGTTTTTTTAAATATTTCCGAGGTCAAACCTCTCTAAGATTCATTGTCACTACCATAAATGGGGGAACAATCTTCTTTAACCTCATCAATTCAACTAAGAATATTGCTATCCGAATAATTGGCCATTTAAATTATAATATTAACAAACTAAATAAAATTAATAATCAACGATAATGTCTGTTACAAAAACACACACTAAAATGTTTTGAACTAAATGTATTGACACTAACACTCTTGCACTAACACAAAACACTAATGGGATCGGTCACATATGTAGATGCCATCTAACAACTGGACTAACGTTGTTGGTCCTGTGTCGAGATGGCAACTAACAAAGCGCGCAGGGTGGGATTCCCTCTTCCACCACAGACACGGCTATGGATGAATTATACCGTGTTTGACGGAAAAGGATGTGTCATTTAGTCCAGTGAGACACTTGTGAAGTATCGGATGGATTTATCATTTAATAAAAAATTTCATCAGATCAACTATGTTTGTTAGGTGCCATCTAACAAGGGGACCTCTCACGGGTTAAGAAGTTAAGCTTTCATTTACAGGAATTTATGTTGGTACACATTTATGTAGTAATATTTACTCTACTTGGTGCTAATCCATACCACATTACAGTAGGTGGGTAGGTTGGGATTAAAGAAAGGGAACAATGTACAAATCGTTAGTTCTGTCTGGCAATGACTGAATACATTGCAGATGCCAATATCAATTCTAAATTGAGAATTCTGATGTGTAACCTGGTCCATCGTGTGTATCCAGACCTCTCTCGAGGAGTTAGTTATCAAGGGCCAAATTTCATGCAATTGCTCATCAATGTTGGTGTGATTATAACTGTGATTGATTAATATTGAAAACCAAATGTGTTACTTGGGAAATTCAATTTGTAACAACTGTTTTTAAATTAAAACTATTAATCAGCATTATATTTGTGGTAAATGATTCGTAACAGTTGTTGGTATTAAATATGTTGACTGCGGTAGACATAATATCATCTCGCATACTGTTACTATTAGTCAAGATCACTTAGTATGAACCAGCAGTCAACAGTGTTAAAACCAAGATATTGTATAGTATATGAATCAGAATAATGTAATAATTCACCTAACAGATCTTGTGAAATATTTATTTTTTAGTGGTTCTCGTCTACTCTTTCATCTTAACCACCCATTATCTTACAGACCTACAGCACCTGTCAACTCAAATGTCAAGTATCTAAAACATCCTCTAGGCCTCAAACATACAATTTTACAAGTTTTCACAAAATTATAACATTTAGAATAAGTAAATAATTAAATACAATTTACATTTATTGGATAATGAAAATGAGTTTTAAACAATTATAATATAAAAAGTCTACTAGTCTAGATAAATCAGTGATATAAAATATTTATGCCTTATTTTATCTTAATTTATTTGAATATGCGTTGAAATTCTGTAGTATCAGGTAGCAAAATATCAGAATGCATCCATAAGTCAATAAATAAAAGATGTTTAAAAAAGTAATTTATTTGCATAGTAGATCAGTGATTTATTAAATAGATTAATATAAAATGTTGCTCATTACATTTCTTACTTCAAGCAGAATTTTAAAAAACGAATGCCTTTTATTGACATTGCTTCGTATATTAACCTAGAGGAGAAGACAGCACAATTCAGGTACTATTCCCATATATTGCCTCTGTAATTAGGTCAGCACAATTCTTTCATTGTAAATAGGAGACTAGTAATACATTAGAAATATTAAAAAACTGAGTTTTTTTAACCCTTTGCGATCAGCATCAAATTCATATGATCGTCCTCTCATATCGCCAGATGACAAATGTGGCCATGGGGGATGTTCTCTGCTTCAAATAAGTGATTTATGACCATGCTCTCAGTGGGCCACATCTAGTGGCCCTCACTTTGGTGTTCAGCTCGCTAGGCCAATAAGTGTGGCCCACTATATTGCGCAGTTATTAAGTTCAGTCCTTATCCAGTTGTGGTTGGAAAGTGCTGCAAACTATCAGCCAAATAAGTGACTAAATTAATATTTCTCTACTTGCAGGAAATACCGTAGTACAAATCGTTGAGAAATATTTTTTATCCGACTGTCAGTGTCACTGTAGCTGCCATAATGTATCTTATTTATTTATTAAAATACTTGTGTTTATGGTGGAGATGAAGCTCAAAATATGGAAATGAGATAAAATTCTGTTGATACTAGAGACTTGATTGAGACAGATTGTATTTTTATCCCGCGAATAAAAATGCTTTTAAAACAGATCAACCTATTATATTGCATATTGCTTAGTTTGTTTATAAGCAAATAATGCCATAAATAACCGATCGATACAATTTCAATCTTGAGGTTAATAAATCGATAAAATTTCAATTTTAAGTTAATAAACATAATAAATTATTCGAGAATTTAATTTAAATCTCAGTAATTTATAGAGCTAAAGGTCAAATACAGATATTTGAATCTGAGTAAGTGTACATGGTTAAGCAAGCACAGTGTGATAACACAGAACACAGTTGGCCGGCGAGCTGAGAGGATAACCACCTGAGACTAAACCTGAGCTTAACAAAAAAGAAGTTGTGGCTACATCTATGGCCTCTCGATCGTGAAGGATTATTCTTAGTTTATTCTTCGGCTTGGAGGATTCCAATACTCAGGTCACTCAATTGCTCCTTCACTTCTTTTGCTTGGTTGTTCAAAATCAAATATTTTTATTCATCACTGTATACACATGGAAAAATATGGATCAAATAGTAGCTGTGTACAGTATTATGCTAATACAATAAAACAAACTTATTATAAATTTACACAGTTTAAAGAATATTATTTAGTCAACAAATGACATAAAATAAGCCTACAAAATTACTGAATTGTGCTCTAACTTTCAAAAAACTCTCCAAGTGAATAAAAAGGATGGATGTTATTTTTAATGTAGTTTGAAAAGATGTTTTTTTTTCTATGTTTCTAATTTCAGGGGTCATGAATAGCTTGGAGATAATTTTTGTAATAATGGCACATACATTTCTTATACATTATAAGGTATAAAGTGTTTGAAAACAGTATTCTTAGTGTTTTTAATCTTGTCTTATCAATACCTTTTACTTGAGAAATCATTTTATAATTACTACCATTAAACAGTTTTAAGTTATTCTCCACTCTCATTTCCCCCTCTTCTTTCCTTAAAACTATTAAATTTGAAATTTCATGTAATAAATGTGAGCATTTAATGTAAGCATTGTTAATTTCTTCTTAATTATTTACTTTCACCTTCAATAAGAGTAGAGGATATTGTGATAGGAATAAGAAATTAGATATTGGTTATCAGGTTTAGGATAATTTGAGCAAACAGAGTTTTTATGTGAAAATGTGTTTTCTATGTGTATGTATGTGTAAAGTAAGAACTGATTTTTAAGAACTGAAGTTTGCATTTGAGTATACTTTGTACACACCCAAATACTATGCTAGTGTTTTGTTTTTAATATTTTGAATTTTTATCCGAAATTCCATATTTTGGTCAATATACAAACATATTGTTATAGACTTCTGTACACATTTTAATTAAGTTTCTTACTTCTAGCCCATTAAATTTATTTACAAAGTAACATAACCTAATTTAGGATAAAATAAGTTACAGTTGAAACAGCAGTAGAAATTTTAATATTAACAAAATTTAGCATATTATATCATATCATATCGCAAGAGATTTAATCTTACAAGTCATGATTTATACTTTAAAAACCTGTTTTATTGTGAATAGCAATGTTTTTGTTTTAAAATTCCAGTGAGTGTGTACATTTTCACCATCTGTAAGCCAACTAATTTTAAACAGCCAACCACATTTGTATCCATGTTGATTATTTATTTAAAGGATACTTAAATTAGTTAGTGTAAAGTTCAATTAAAGCTTGTAGATCCAAATGAAGTCTCAGCCTAGATTGTTTTGATCTCATTAGTAGTATATAGAAATGGCTAAATACAACATCCAGTATATAATGAAAAATGAGTGCCATAATTTGACACCAGCCTAATAACTTGGACTTTGCTTGCAGAGTCCAAGACACCATTTTACTTGTGTTACAGAAATATAACTCAAGCCTGATAATTGTTATCATGTTTATTGGCGAAAATAAAATGTATAAAGGCAGTGAAAACTTCTACGAGGGTCGTCCATAAAGTAACTGCCGTTTGGGCATGGCACGATAAGTAGTGGGGGTAGCACCGCCATTCTCACATCGGTGTGCGCAGCCGTTCAGTACGCTCAGCCGTTCAGCTGTGGAAAGGAGAGCATCGTGCGATCGCATGTTCTTTTGTTACAACGTAAAAACATGAGTGCCGTGATAGAAAATCCCGCCAAGTGTGAAGTGCGTGGTGTAATAAGATTTCTGTGGTCGAAAAGTTACACAGCAGCTGAAATTCATCGTGAATTGAGTGCAGTGTATGGCCCAAACATTATGAGCAAAGGTGTAGTCCGTCAATGGGTTCGTTTTTTTTTTAATGGAAGAACGAACGTTCACGATGAAGACCGGAGTGGTAGGCCATCTCTCATCAGTGATGACTTGGTGAACGAAGTGGATGAGAAAGTTCGTGAGAACCGTCGCTTCACAATCTCAGAACTTTCAGATCATTTTCCTGAAATTTCTCAAAGTCTTGTGCATGAGATAGTGACAGAAAAACTAGGCTATCACAAGTTTTGTTCTCCTTGGATTCCAAAAGTGCTCACCGATGATCACAAAATGAAAAGAATGAGTTCTGCCATAGACCTTCTTACTCGGTATGACATTGAAGGAGAAACATTTTTGATCAGGATCGTTACAGACAGTCAATGCAATGGGGTCATACCACTTCGCCAAGCAAGCCAAAGAAAGCTTGCCAATCTTTTTCAGCGAGAAAATTGATGGCTACAGTTTTTTGGGATGCTAAGGGCATCTTGCTCGTTGAATTTATGGAGTGTGGTAAGACCATTACAGTTGCAGCTTACTGTGAAACCTTAAAACGGCTACGACAAGCGATTCAAAACAAGCGTTGTGGTTTTCTGACATCTGGTGTTGTGTTTGTCCATGACAATGCCCGCCCTCATACAGCTCAAAGAACAACAGAACTTTTGGAAAAGTTCAAATGGGATGTTTTTGACCACCTCCCCTACAGCCCGGACTTGGCTCCCAGTGATTTCCATCTTTTCCCGTACATGAATCTGAAGCAGTGGCTTGCATCTCAGAGGTTTGCAAGTAATGAAGAGCTTCAAAACGCTGTAACAGGTTGGCTATGTTCTCAGGAGGCAGATTTTTTTAAAGACAGAATTTCAAAAACTGTTAAAAGATATGATAAGTGCTTGAATTTGTATGGTGAGGTTACTTTGTGGACGACCCTCGTATGTATGAAAATTCCCTGGAGGTTTATAGACAAAGAAAGTACTAGTATTCATTAGAATTTTAAAGTTTGTTCTGAGAGTAACTTTTATCTTAACTTCTTTGTATAGAGGCATACTTTACTTAAGTATAAGGAAATAAAAGAAGAACAGAAAGTATGCCTTTAAACAGAGAAAGTAAGGTGAAATTTACGGATTCCCTGAACTTTTAACCTTAACTTTAGCCTAAAACTATTCACAAGTCATTGAACTAAACAAGAAAGTGTTATAAATATTTAACCTCTATTTAGATTCTAAATGGTTGAATGTTATGAAGTCATTACATCTGCAGAATTCTATTTTGTATTCAAATATTTAAGAGGGTTCATTACTATCAGTAATTTACACAGTATAAAAACCACAAATAAAATATTACAGATCAGTTTTTAGTAGTAATTTATTTTTCAGGAATTCATGTTATGCAGAAAAGAATTGAAAGATCCACGTAAATGTCTCAACGAAGGCAAAGCTGTTACCAGCTGTTCCTTAGAGTTTTTCCGCAAGGTCAAGAAGTCTTGCTTCAGAGAGTTCACTGACTACTACAACTGTGTAGACAAAAGCAGTCCAGGATATGAGTTTGAACCGTAAGTCCAAAGACATTGTTTAGTTCTTTATACTGTTATCATCTCTGAGTGTTTAATAAGTACTTTCTATTACCACTGTTTCTGCCATGACATTTTTCAAGGCTGCTTAAGGGGGTGCAATCAAGTGTAATAGTATTTTTTTAACTCTAGATTCCTAACACTATAATAATTTGTGGTGTTTCTAATGCTTTGTCTGTGGGACTATCATAGGTAAAATTCAAATTAATTTTTAAAACATGTTTTTATTACACTCATACTATGACACTAATGTATAAAGAAAGTGTAAGAACATAGTTTCTTGTGGATATACTCTTTTCTGATAAACTCAAGCACTGTCTTTGGTGTTCAACTAACCAACCAAGTTCCTAACTAACCAAGTTTTGTGTCTGTAGGAATGAAAGAAGGTTTTGGCGCTTTACTACTAAACTGCAATTTTTTTAAAGTTAAATTATTCATTGTTAAACCTGAATGCAAGATGGCTGCCGGCGGGAGGTAAGGACGATGTATGTGGAGTGTGTGTAAATAAAGTGACAAAAAGAACTGGGGGTGTTAAATGTAATGGCTTTTGCAATAAATGGTACCATATTAAGTGTACTACATTGTCAAGCGAAGATTTTAATAATTTCTTGATCTAAGCGGCAAAGTAATGTGGTACTGCGAACCATGCAAGGTGAAGGTTAATGAGCTCGTGTTGAGTGGTGATTCGTCAACGGAAAAATGTACAGGCAGAAAGTGAGAATGGCTGTTTAAATCCGCATTTAAAACTTATTTTAGACCAGTTGGACATTGTGAGTGAGAATTAATTCAAAACTTGAGGAAAGAATGACTTCTTGTTGAAAAGGTTAGCAATCGAAAATGTTAACCTCTCAACACAAGGTTCAATTTGTGATGAAGCTGGTGAATGTACCGATATGTCGGGGTCGGAAGGCAATATCCAATGCTGTTGCTTTGGACAATAATGTTGGTGTGGACAATTGAATTCAAACGATAATAGCGATAATTCACTCACTGACAAAGCTGATGTGACTTCGGAAGCAGCTGGATCTCCGTAGGCCTAGTGGTGGGGCTATCAGAGTTTGTGAAACGGACAACGAGTTATTAATAACTCTGAATGGAAGGTGGTTAATCACAAAAAGAAACCAGTGACAGCTAGGTATATGCCTAGTTACAACCAGTATGAAATGCGTAAACCTAGACCTAATGGAGGTTATGTTGAACAAGGTAAGCCTAGGCTTAGGAACAACTCAACTAATGTGCCTCTGACTAAAGGCAGACCTATGCATGAAAATAGTGTTAGTATTGCGGCACCATACAGCTTTAGGGATGCTTTAAAGAGGAATGTGAAAAATAAAGTAATTTTTGGAACTAAAGTGTCAAGTGAAGGCAATATGTTAAAAAAACTGCACCGAGGCTGTATTGGATTTTTCTATCAGGGCTTGACGCAACTGAAAGCTCTGACATATTAAAAGTTACCTTAAGGATCTGAAGGACTCAGATTTATATGTGTGTGAAAAAGCTGACTACAAGGTTTTAATGGTTATAGCTCATTTAAGATTGGCGTGCCATTTAATTTAAGTGAAGAACTGATGCATCCAAACTTGTGGCCTGAGGGATGTATAATTGGAAAGTATAAGCCCCACAGGAATAAAACCGAGGCTATGGGAACACCTGGTGATTTTTTAGCACAAAACACGTATGTAACCAAAGGGTCCTAGGGTGCAGATATGAGTAGGCCATCAAAGCCTATAGACTTGGACTATAAATCTAAGGACAGTGTAAATATTGTACATTGGAATGTGCAGGGTTTTCTTGGAAAGAGAGATGAAGCTAATTTGTTGGCAATGAAATTTAATACAGACATGTTGTGTGTTTGTGAACATTGGTTGAGCAGCGATGAACTGATGGAGGTGAGTCTACCAGATTTTAAATTGATCAGCGCATTTTGTAGATCTTCGGGCCAAAGAGGGGCACTGCAATATTTTTAAGATCCAGATGGCTGGGCGAGGAGGTGACTTTTTTAACAGAACTGTCTAGTCAATATATCTGTGAAGTAGCTGCTGTATTTATAAAGGAGATTAACCTAGTTTGTATCGAAATATATAGAGTACCTGACGGTCAGAACTTTGAAAATTTTATTGAGCCACATGTATGAATTGTTGAGTAATTTTATGAATAGTAATAAGAATAAGGCATCAATTATGCTGTGTGGCGATTTTAATATTGATATTTTAGTCAATGACTCTAGGAAAGCTAAGTTTTTAGATTTACTTTTAGGTTTTAACCTTTGGACAACCATTTCTGATGTAACTAGGCCTAGTACGAATTTTTGTGGATGGCGGATCATGTATTGACAACATTGCCACCACTGTACATTTTGACAGAATTGAGAATGCTGCAGTGGAGCCTATGGTTATGTCAGACCATCATGCGATTTGTTCTAAAATGCAAATTGTTACCAAGGAAAGATAACGTTACCAGTCATGTAAATAGTAGGCTAACCAATGTAAATAGTTCTAAGCAAAAAGATTTTAAAATTGTCAGAACAATTGATTATATCAATTCATTGTATTTTGTCACTCTAATTAGTAAAATTAACTGGTTGCTTCTGTATGAGTTAAATAGCATAGATGATAAATTTGACTATTTTTTTAATAAATTTATGAACATTGTGAATATTGCTTTTCCTATTAAGTATGTACCAGCTGTTAGGGATTATTGTAAACTTCCCTCTTGGTATAATACAGACCTCAAAGAACTTAAGGAAAGTTGTTTATATATGTATGCTCAGTATAAGTCTACAGGCATAACCTACTTTAAAGAATGTTATATGAAATTAAAGAAGAAATATAAAAGCGATGTTAGAAGTTGTAAGCTACGTTTTAATTGTGAGAGGGTGTCATCTGCTAAAAATAAACCTAAAATTATGTGGTCTATTATTAATGAAAATATAAGTAATAGTGGATAGGTCTAAAAAGTACAGAAGTTGGAAGTAGTCTAACAGCTTGTGATTTCAATAACTTTTTTGTGAATAGTGTAAATGATCTCATTGCTAATGTGCCTTTTTTCTAGTCAGTCTATGTCATACTATTTAAGTAAGTTAAGTTGTAATGTGTCTAACTGTGAATTTAGTATTACTGAAGTAAAGGTTGAACAGATGTATGATGCTATTAATTTGTTAAGTAATAGTTCATGTCTGGATGTGTATGGTTTTAATTCTGAGCTGTTGAAACTTGCTGCACCTTTTATTGCCGAAGCTCTAGCCTATCTCTTGAATCTTTGTATTAATAATGGTACATTTCCAAGGTGCCTTAAGCTGGCAAAGGTTATACCACTGTATAAAAAAGGTTCACGGAAAGAACATAAGAGTTTTAGACCTGTCTCGATAATTCCAATTGTTTCAAAAGTGTTTGAGGTAATAATAAATAGGCCAAGTAATTCAGTATTTTTGAAAGTAACCTATTGTTATCAGATAGTCAGTTTTGGTTTTAGGCCTAAGAGAGGAACACTAAATGCTATTGTAAAATTTATGAAGAACTGTATTTATGGTGTAGATGATAAAAAAGTGGTCATAGGCAAGTTCTTCGACATGTCCTAAAGCCTTCGACCACGGTAAATCATGAAATTTTGTTAGATAAACTTAAGTATTATGGTTTTGATGATCTGTCTTTACAATTTTTTAAATCATATCTCAAGAGAGATATCAAATGGTTGCTTTTAATGGAAGCTCTTCTCAATACAATGCAGTTACAGCAGGGGTTCCACAAGGATCCATTTTGGGACCTGTATTATTTATAACTTATGTAAATGACCTGCCAGCCTCCATAAATAACAATGTGACAAGATCATACATGTTTGCAGACGACCTAGCAATCTTACTGAATGGTAAAAATCTTAATGTAGTAAATGATTCTCTATTAGTCGCTAACTCAATTGTGAATGATTGGTGTGCGGCGAACGTCCTCTGTGTAAACCATGAGAAAACTCAGGAGATTAATTTTAGTTTGCAACATAAACCTAACCATGATAATGTAAAGTTTCTAGGTGTTCACCTCCAAGAGAATCTGAAATGGAACAGACATATAGAAGTTTTTATGTAAAAAATTAGCAAAAGGCATTTTTATGTTGTTAAGATTGAGATTAATTGTAAATATTGAAACATTAACTGCAGTATACTATGCACACATCCAGAGTCATTTGTCCTATGGAGTTATTGTATGGGGCAATGAATCCTAACACCAAAAGACTTTTGATATTGCAGAAGAGAGCTATTAGGATAATGTGTAATGTAAACAATAGAACCCATTGCAAAACCTTTGTTTAGACAATTAGAGGTGTTGACTGTGCCTTCTATATTTGTTCTGGATGTATTACTGTATGTTAAAAATAACTTGCAGACAATAACAGTAATAGCTCTATACATAATTACTTTACTAGAAATTGTTCTAATCTTAGAGTAAACTACTGTACCTACCAATGTACCAAAAAATAGTTTTGTAGAGATAGGTATTAAAATTTATAACATGTTACCAAATCATATTAAATGTCTAGATTTTTATTAGGTTAAGAAATGCTTAAAAAATATCTTAGTAAATCTAGCAGCATACAGTTTAGATGAAGTTATAGATCATATTGAAGCTTAACATAGTCTAGTTATGAATATTTTACTTTTATAATACAATTTGTTTTGTATGAGATGACGATGCCATGCATACCACATTTGTAACGGCAATAAAAATTCTGATTCTGATTCTGATTCCCCACACATAGCTTTAGATCAGAGCTCATAAATGTACTTCTACGTTCTCCACTTCTTAGGTGAACAAAACCTACAAATCTTTCTTCATTGGCCTTCCTGTTGAACATTTGGAATCTCAACGTTAAAGATGGCACCTATTGATTTGCGGAAAGGAGAAGCCAAAAACTGGTATTGTAATCTGCGCCCTAACCAAAGTTTTACGAGATCGTAGTGCAATTCTGTAGCAAAATCATGTCTAGAATGAGAGTTCCTCCTTTAGTAGGTTTTTTGTAGACTTATATCACATAAAAGTTCATAAATACAGTTTTTATAATTAAAAAATATACTACAAATTAAATAAAATTTAAAAAAATAATCTTTATAATTAAAGAAAATATGCACAAAGGCCATCTTTCTGCTGTAAGACATTTGGCCGCACATTTGATCAAAAGTGTTCACAGTTTCTTCTGTGGTATTTTAGCATTCTACAATTTCATGTGTCTAAATATCCTCATTCAAGTAGTAGGCTGGTCATGACAAGGTGAAAGTAAGAACACAACATTCTTCTTCTTAGGCTCAAAAGAGACCATTGTCTTATATCCATCAAAACAAAACATTGAACTACCAACTTTTCAATTTCTGGTGTTTTTTTCTCAGGTGAAATAACAAGCTTACTTTGTCGACTAGTTCCAACTAAAGTGAGGTTTAGTGGTATTGCTTAGAGATCACTGGCTAGAGAAACACACATGAACAAATTGCCCACTGTAAAATTTCAATTTGGTCCATAGGCCGTTCTTGTAAGTTCATTATAAAATGCTGGCATGTGGGATATTGCAAGGAGTGGTTCCTTTACCCAAATATGGCATGAAATTTGTACCAGAGTTGCACATTATCACAATCTTTATTCCATACTTTATTGGTTTATGTGGTATGTACATTAAAACTTTACTTCTTCCCCTAAAGGCGTGAAGTTGCATAAGTGCCCAGCTCGTAGTTATCTCTGCAGGAATAAATAAACTCCATATTTCTCTGACGGGGGCTAAATGAAGTTTTCATTTACTCCCTAGTTTTATAAGAATCAAATCTGATTGCCTCCAACAGAAAATCAAAATGGCTACGGCTCATTGTGGTCTTGTGCCGATTAGCACAGTACTTAGTGTCAAATACAACCTTTGATTGTCTTTCTGACACGCTGTCAAAATCAGAACAACTACAAAGGCCTCAAACTCCTATTAGTCCTATAAGTTTGAACATCACCCACTCTTAAGTCAGGATACATATTGGTATCTGTATCAGCACACCTGCAGCAGCACAGACCCCTGTTCCTGCGATGACATCTTCTATTGTGTGTGTGACAGTATTCACATGCAAAGCTCCTGTAGTGGATGCTCAAAATCCTCTTCTTATGACTCAACATCATCTGATGCTGAATCTGTAAGCCTTGTTGTGGGTCTGTGTCAGTGTCATCACTGTCATCGTATCCAGAATAATACGGTTGATGACGTTCATCACTTTCCGATTGGGCATCAAAAAACTTTTGTTTATAAATTTCAAAACACACTGTTGTTCTACATCTTCATTCTTGATTGGTTAGTAATTAATAATCACACACATATAAAATAAAAATGAACTGTTTCCATCTGTACACCCAAGATAACTACTACTGAAAGTTAACACTTATTCACATAAAAACATCAATATAAGAATCACAAAGCATCAGGCAGCAGACAACGCAATGCATTGATAACACAAACAGGATTCCTAACACTTCCTCCTTGAGGCAACACGGTCTATAAATAGAAAGAACCAATACACAAACAATGCTTCCCTACTTTTCTCAAGGCCAACATAAGGTACTCAGTTAGAGGGAGTGAACCACTTTCTATTAGTGAGTGAATGAGAGGAGAAATAGTTGCAATAGTCTGTCAAGCGACGTGTTGGTACACTAAGGTTAAACAAAATTCTGGTCATAAACCTTTAAGAAACATTTACTGAAGACAAACATAATAAATTTTGTAAGGAATTAATTGTTCAATGATCAAATTTGAAACTGAATTTAGGAGTATCATTTTATAATCAGTCCCTAATAAACAGTTAAATATAAGGAAAAGAAATTTTTACTATGTATATATCAACTGAGTGAAATTTCATGTTTTTTATTCATAACAAATTAATTTCCTAAAGAAAAAATTCATTTAAAAACATGTTCATTATTAAAATATTATTTCATTAAAAAATTCAAGTTCTTGAATTTATAAATCATTATGTGGTGCTACAGTCCTTTATCCCCCAGCTTAATAAGCCTTCACCATTCCTATAAAAAAACTGTTTACATTCACATTTTGACCAATTGTTGTTTCTTGACCATTGTAGGGTTGCTTCAAACACCCATATTAAGTTGAAATGTCATAAAATGATATGTATCTCGCATCACCAGTGATAATTTTGAAAATAATCCAATGACCATCATTTTAAAAAGTCGCAGAATCTGATCACTTCTCAGCTTTTTGCTTACCTGTCAAATTTTAGTATACCCATAAAGAAAATTTTCCTGATTTTTAAAAAAAATCATGCAAGATTATTTGTACTCCTGTGAAACCAATCCCTAGGGAAGCTTCAATCATTAAATAAGTGTGATGTCTGTCATCTTGGATCATATTGTGTTCAGCATTTTCTTTAATGACTGTGGCTTTCCTGAAAGTTTATCATCTTGAAGCGAATTACAGCACCTTCAAAATTCCAAAAATCACCTAGAAGCAGCAGTACAGTAAGGCAATTTTGTGATGTTCAAGGCACTCCTCTTGAGACATAACAACTTAAAAATCATAGAAAAACATAGCCCTAAAATGCTTTTTTGATATCTCTATGGTTTCCTTTCAGAACAAACAATACAATACGCTGTGAACCCAAAATACTGTCAGGTACTGATTCACACTCGGACAAACAGATAAGAATGAAGATTGTTACAGTATGTCTACTGGTATCTCAAAACTTCATAGTGACCCTCTTATCACATAGTAAATGGTTACAATTAATTTTTCCTTACTCTACTAATCCTAACGCAAATAGGTAGTCAGTACCGTGGTTCAACAGTGTGCTACCATTGTTAAACAGGATTTTGAAATTTTCATATAGAAACAAACTACGAGTCCAATTAGCATCTTTATAGTGGGTACGAATTGCAATATCATTTATTAATTGAAAACTGATTAAAGGTTCTGTTTGAATTGTGGTTCAGTGTAACCTCTTAATTAGTTTTAGTATCCTGATTAATTTGATGATACGAGATGTGATTTATTAATAATTATAATTTCCAAATTATTGTAAATATTTTAGATCTGTACTTCTAATCTGCGATATAGGGCCAATACAATAAAAAGTTTTATTGATAGCCAATCAGCCTGAACACATTGGACTCCTCTCTGCTCCAAACTCCAAACCTATATTGGATTTATCTCAGGTTGTCTACTGCCTTGATAGGATCAACGTTATTGTTTGTTGTATTCCGGGCCGTGGGGATCATGGGAAGTAAAAGGACTGATGCTTTAACAAACTGGGACTCAGAATCAAACATGACAGGATCTCAATTGTTCTGTGAAATCCCCAGGTGTGTGACCTTTAGAGCTGTTTCACATTGGGTACAGACTAAACACACAAGAAGATGGGGAATGGTGCTGAGCTTAAGAATAAAAACACACTCCATGATCAGATGTTTATCTTTCCGGAACTATTGGAACAAATCTATACCTGAAGAAACATCTTCACAGAGTGATTATCTCTTAAGATCAATTCTGTACGCTATGAAATAAGCAAGAAAAACTACAAACTGAGGGTTACTAAATTAAATAAGCAGAAAGGAATGTAGATTAAATAATTATTACTTGTTGTTCTCAGTCTCAAGGGTGTGTGTCCAAAATGTATTGGATAAGGCCTTAATTTTTACAATTAGGTTACTTTCAGTTTTGCACTGACCTTTATAGTTTGACATCTGAAGTAGAAGACAGATAAACAATTCTTTAAAAAATGTGTGTCTCTGCGTTTATAACACATAAAGATGGCATGTCTAGTAATTGTGGTACAGCACTCCAGTTCTTGTTATGTCTGATGATCTGTATGGATGTGACAATTGGTAGCTAATATGTGGATATTTTCTATTTTTGAAGTGGCTTTGCAGGATTCTCTAGAGTGAAGGGTTACCAGAGTTCTGATGGCTCTTTTGATGAATCAGAACTTCTTGTTCTTGTTAATCTCCCATGGTAGCGCAATTGCGCCATGGTCGTCATGTCATGTAGTGTCTATTCTTCAGTAAAATATTCCTCTACTGAGTAATAGGGTCTTTGGATTAAGTATTCCTTCAAGGCTGTCTTGAATTTTGAAATATCTTCAATTACTTTAATTTCAGCTGGGATTCTATTATATATTTTCCCAAACATGAATCTTGGGCCACTTCTTGCTAGGCTGGATGTTACTTGGCTGACATAAACGTTTTTCTTTTGTCTTGTAGCATATTGATGTACTTGGTCATTTTTTATAAATATTTCAGGCTTCCTCCTTACCATTATTGCGGATTCAAGAATATAGATGGCTGGCAATGTTAGCACCTTTAACTGTACAAAGAGTGCCCTGCAGTGAGCTAGATAGGGTACTTTGCAGATAGTCCTTATGATGCGTTTCTGAATCAAAAAAATTCGTTGCGCCATTGAACTATTTCCCCAGAAGATAATTCCATAGCTGATGATACTGTGAAAGCATCCAAAATACACCTTCAAAAGCACATCCTCGTCCATAATTGACTGGAGCCTTCGCACCATGTAACATACTGCAGTAAGCCTCGCTGATATAGATTCTATGTGTTGTTGCCACCTTAGGTCACTGCTTATGGTTAAGCCAAGATATTTCACGCTTTCATCTACTGCTATGCTCGCTCCCTCAAGCCGTAGTAAAGGGGCACTATCTGGTTTTTCCTGTTGTAAAACATTAGAGCCTTAGTTTTGCCTTTATTTAGCAGTAGCTTATTTTCCTGACACCATTTGCTCATTTCATTAAGACCTTCCTGTGCTCTGCATCTTAGTAAATCCTTGTTCAGGTCTTCAAAACAGTGACAAACATCATCAGCAAGTAGGCAGACCTTACCTTCTGTTATTGATTGTGATAAATCATTCACATAGAGCAGAAACAGTACGGGCCCAAATTTGAACCTTGTTAATAGGGGGAGAAACCTCTGAACGGTAGTGTCGAGTTAGACCATCTGTTCCTGAATATCGTACAGTTACCACCATTTTTCTGTCCTTCAAGTAGCTATGGATCCACTTCAATGGCCTGTCTCTTATCCCGATAGCTAACAGCTTCTTGAGAAGTACATCATGTGATAGTAGATCAAAAGCCTTTGTCATATCATAAAATATACACAACTGTTCACCCACTAAATCAAGATTATCATATAAATCAATTAACAAATCCAATATTGCATCTGTTGTGAACCTACATTTCCTGAAACCATACTGGTGATTGTTCAAAATTTGATTTTTCTCCAAGTAAGGGATTAATCTTTTCAGAAAGATGATCTCAATTATTTTAGAGAATACACTTTGAACAGCTACTGGCCTATATTGCTTAACTTGATCTCTTTCATTGCACTTGTGTATAGGCACAACCTTGGAGGTTTTAATTTCATTTGGGAAGTATCCATCCTCAAAAGACTTATTAATGATAATAGTGAGTGGCTTTGCAATAATATCTTTACATACTTTTAATATGCTACATGGAATTTCATCCACACCAGCACCACGCTTTGAACTAACTTTAAGTATAGTTTCCTTAACTTCTTCCTCATCTGTAGGCCACAAGATAAATTCATCAGATGAGTCATGTTGGTGGTCTGAATTTTGATTCACATCAGCTTGCACCGTTGGTCCGGTTAGTTTTAAAATTTCACTTACAAAATAATTGTTAAAAACATTTGCTACATTGCTTGGGTGAGAAATGAGCTCGTCCTTATCCTTTAAATAAATATTAAAACTATATACATTTTCATCACATGTTTAACGATGTCCCAAGACTCTTTGCAAATATTTTTTGCATTGCTTATCTTCGACCTGTAAAATTGTTTTTTAACTTGACATAGTAAGTTGGCATGTTGGCTTTTAGCTCTTGCGTATTGTAACTTAACAATGTTACTAGGATTATCTCTAGTGTGCCAATACAGATCCTTTAGATTTGTCTGGGATATAATAACTTCTTCATCGACCCAGTTAACATTTGACTCGTCCTTAATACTAAAAATCATCTTAGGAAAACAAATATCAAATATGTACAAGAAAGTAGAATAAAACTCATGAAACAATTTATCTATGTTTTGTTGTAGATCAATATGGTCTAGATTTACCAGCCAATTCTGGGTCATCAGTAAATATTCAAACAGTGCCAAGTTTGATTTATTTATTTTCCTTTTTTCGATTCTCCTCTTTATAGTATTATTTGTACCTATGTTCATTTTGAAGGATAAAAAACTATGATCTGATAACAACGGTGGTGAAGTTACAGTACAGTATGAGTTTGATTGTAAATCAGTTATGAAATAATCTAGTTGACTGTTAGAACATCTACAAGAGTTACGGAGAAGACTAATGATTGTAAATCAGTTATGAAATAATCTAGTTGACTGTTAGAACATCTACAAGAGTTACGGAGAAGACTAAGTGTTACATGAAGGTTGTATGACTCTAAGACATCGTAAAAACATTCTTTGGCCCAAGATTCTTTTAAATTGTCAATGTTAACGTCACCACATAATACCAGCGGCAGATCACAATAAGTATTTTTTATCATGCTTAGAGAATCTTCCAAAAGTTCAATAAATTCACAAAAGTTATCTCTACTGGGAGGTCTATATAAAACTATTAAAATAAATTCAAATCTAAGTCTATTACCATTACAGGATATGAGGAGGCCACAACATTCAAACACGTTTTCCACTGATAAAGTCTGCAACTTATTTAAGGGGCTGACTTTAAGCTTGTTTAGGCTACATATTTGAACATATATTGCAACACCGCCACCAATAGTATTCCCTCTATATTTCTCAGCTATTTTACAATAATTATTTATCCTAAAGTATTTATTGTTATCCTTATTTAACCATGTTTCCGCTAAGCAAATAAAATCTGGTCCTTCGTTATCCAAGAATGATTCCAGTGCTTCAACCTTATTAAAAACTGACCTAATATTGATAAATACTATTTTAAGGTCATTCGTCTTAGTTTAAAGGTTATTTTTGACGATGGAAGGATTGTGAAGGAAACAGGATTTTTCTGGACATTTGCCAGAAAAGAACTAACCTAATACATGTATTAGGTTAGTTCTTTACCTGAAGAAGAGATCAGATTGCAGATCTCGAAACGTAGTGTTACTGTTTTCTTGTTTCACTGAACGATGGCAAATGTCCGGAAAAAATCCTGTTTCCTTCACATTCGTTTAGCTTGGTAAAATTGGGTTTGTCCTACCTTTGTGGTGGTGTTTCTCTCCTCTTGAACAAAAAACATTTTAACGTTACATTTTTGGGCCAGAGTGAAATGTCTGTGACTTTATCCTTCATTGTAAAATCCACTCCAATCTTGAAGCTTTCATTCACTCCCTTACACTCCATTTTTTCCACAAGGAAACCTGTACCTGGGAAGCTTGCTTTTATGAAATTCCTTACCTCCTCTTCAGAAGTTCCACTTTTTACCTTTCCAAGGTGAAACCAAGCCATTTTTGTTCCCTAAATGAGATTTGTTTCACCCGTGCCAACCAAAATTTTGTTTGACCTACGTTTGAATTTGTTTAGGTTAGGCCTAACTCTGTCAATTGCCTCACCGGCATTTACACGAGTTCCAACCTCCTTCACTACAGATGCAAAACTCTTTTTCTTTTTATCTATTACAGTTATCTATTTTCCTGCTTGATCAATACCCGAATTAGGGATTTCGTCAAAACCGTAAAAATCACTACAGTCGCTTGACACATCAACATCGTCCGAATTTGTCCCGACACTATGTTCATGTTGAACCATAGTAACAAGTTTGCCATTTAAAGATGTCTGACTGGAAGCTACCGTTCCGCTGTCATCTACATTGCTACTCTTATCTGTGAACCGTTCCGTTCCAATTGCTCTATTCGTCGAATCCGAACCAGTACTCTTGATATTTTTGTTGTTCTTTGATCTTGTAGTAGAACGAAGTACTCTTTTTTGGTTCAACGACTCGTTCCTTTCCAAAGACGTAATCTCCTCAATATTCCTGTTGTCGAGATAAATTTTTTCAACTTCCGGTACTGTATTCTCGACTTTCTGTTTACTTTTCCCTTTGACTGAGCTAACCTGTAATGTAACTTCTTCCAGTTTTTTGTTAATTTGAACATTATCATTTACAACGTTTTTTACTAACCCCATCAGGTTTTCAACTAAATCACGGAGGTTAAAATACTCCTTGTCACTGACAGCATGATTTTTCATCACGTTTAACCTTAAACACACTTGTCACATATCCAACGAACTTTCGTCTTCATCTTGCAGATAGCTTTATATTCGCTACTTGTGATACCGACACATTTCGCGTGATACAACATTTCGCACAATCCTTCACATAACAACGTTTCTTCCTCATTATTTATTAAAATTTTGCACGAACCACACAGGCAGCTGCCTTTACTGTTCGTCGCCATAACAGGAACTTGCGGCAGATTTCCCATAGTAGATCCTTTCAGACTGCTATTCTACATTGTACTTGGGATTCATATAGGGAATATGTAGTCTATGAGTAATAGTATCCTTCATTTTTTTCAATCATATTTAGACCTTTATTAAGTTTGTTGTGCTGTATAAGGATTTTCTACATATTTACTCCACTTGAAGGTGCCAATCATTATGCCAACCAAAATACTTTTAAAGAGTCAATTTTTTCCAGGTCTGGTAATCTTTCCATCCCTTTTCTTGTGTCTCTTCAATACTAGCTGCCTATTAATTTTTTTTTCTAGACAATTACCATGGGCAGTATTGGAGTGCATTGAGGTTACATTGAATTGGCCAGATGTTTTATTCCCTTGCGATTTATGTATAATTCCTTACATACACTGTTTACATTATAATTTAAATTGTGTTCTTTATATTCTTTAAATAGTATTTAAACAAATTTAACAAAATAAAATTTATTACAAACAATTACTTTTATATATTTTATTAAAATATGTTTTATATATAAAAATTTACAGTAAAAATTAATCTAAAGTTTAAAATCTGTCATAATTTTAGTTCTTTTGCTTAATAACTGTTTTACCACTTTTAGTTGCCGTAAAACTCAGAAGATATTTGACAAGTGCATGTCGGACAATCTGAACATGGAGCGACCCCCCTACGGGTATTTCTGTGAGGTGAAGATCCATGACTCGCCAAGACCAAAGCCTGAACCACCCAAACCTCCTGTCTACTCTGACCACACCCGTCGGTCTGCCTGAAGACCGACCCAAGCCACCTGCCAAATATGGTGGAAGACAAATTCAGAATTAGTCAGTTGATTAAATTGCTTAGATTCATTAGCAAAATCATTTAATGATTAGTAATCGTTCTATAAATTTTCCTTCTTTTTGTCAATTTGAATCCGGTTTTTTCATTTTGAATCATTTTTTGCCATTTTGAATCAGGTATTTTTTATGATTCCAGTTCAAAGCAGTAATATAATTTGTGAACATAATTTATAGTTGATTTTATTAATTTTATGGGAATAAAGTTGTATATATGTTCTTTGTTGAAGCTTTTTGAAACCTTGTAGTGTCTGCACTAATTTTACAAGTTTCACAAAAAAGAAAGAAGTATATGTATTTATTTATACTAATGATGTAATATGATGGATCCCTTTTATAATTTTGAATTGGAAGTAGATATGTTAAAGATATATATTATTTCAGTGTGCATTGTTATGAGGTTCAGGAAAAAACAATATTGCAGTTGGCTTTTATTCTAAATTTAACATGTGAAGAGCATTTCTGTTTCGGACCAATTTTATTTCGCTCACCATATTAGAGTTTCCTTGTTGCCACATTACAAAAATATATACATACTCGGTCTGAAGAGTCTTCTTAAGTCATAAAGCGTTTACTTTCAACCATTGTAATCTACTTACGGTTTAAGTTATGTCCGGTGCCACAGTAGAGTTTGCCCTGTTATCTCGATCAAGGAAACATTGTTTTGAAAAGTTAACTTAGTTCAAAAATATATACTTACGATCTAAGATATTTTTGGTGCTGTAGTAGTGTTTGCATTGGTGCCTGATTAAGAAAATTATATACATATTGGTCTGTAAACTCTTCTTTAGTCATAAAGCATCTCTTTCCGGCCATTGTAATATTCTTGTGGTCTAATGGATTTCCATTACTAGTAGTCTGTTAAGAACATGATACACCAAATTTCATCTTTCTAGGACAATGGTATATTAAAAAGTAAATTTAGTTTTTCTAGGGCTTGCAACCCTATTTCAGCCTGTATGGTTTATTAATCATGAAAACTCTTTACTTTGTTGAGAGTATAAGGCACATATGTGTCAAATTTCATCTTGTAGGACATCATAAAGTTCTACAAATAAAAATAGAATTATTCTAGGGGTTTTCAACCCCTATGGGTAGTTGGTGTTCATTCTTCTTCTTTCAGAGTGACAGGAAGAAGATTTTTGGTTATATTAGAATGTCTCCGATGTAATTTTATAACCACTAGATCAGTGCAAGGATTGGCAATACACTGAAAAACTACACTAGTAACCCGTGTTTTGCTCACAGTCATGGCCTAAGTCGCACTCTTGTGTTTACGCCAATATAAAACAATGCTACTCTCCAACAGTCAGTCCATGTGACTCAACCACGCCTGCCATGTGACTTGGACACGTGCGAATGTTGTTGCACTCATGTGTACATCACAATATAAAAAAATGCTTCTCAACTTGTAGCAATATCATACCACTTGTTTTAATAGTGTGAAAATACGACCCAAGTCGCATTACATGTCTAATGTCATATATTTTGTTATCATTACAATTATTTTGGTTCCCCTAACCATTCAACTCTTTTGAAATTAATATTATTACGTGCTTATTTTGATTGAAATACAGAAGAAATTTGTTCATAACTTATCTGAAATACTTGCTACAATAATTGACCAATCATGGACATCTTGAGGAGAGGCAGGGACCTAAAACCAGACTTAGTAATAAACTGTATGGACACATCTTTTAATATACTTATTTTTATTTTCTTAATAAATTAAGTAAATTATACAACATATTTCTCATTTAAACGCCTGAAAGTATAATTCAAACAAACTGTCAGGCATTTATAGCTTACAATTTGTATATTACTTACACAAAACTTCATCTGATCTACACATTGTTGATTGTAATTTTGATGTCCAGAAGACAGAGAGAAATTTAAATGAGTAGCTATCCTTCACAAGGTACTAAGATTCAGACCTCAAATCATCCGTATTTTTGGTATTTTACTTTTTTCAACACCTTAATTTAATAGAAGCTATTTCTAGACTGATGAACTATCTCACTTACAAAATAGATTTTTAAATATAATTTTCCTGCATTTATTGTCTACTACTGTCTAAAAAATATTACATTACACTAGAATCTAATACTACATTATCTAGATTACATTGGTCACAATCGTCCAGTTTTAATCCTTTTAGTGCCAATTTTTATACATACAAATACTCAGAAGAAACTCTAGTATTGTTATTTTTTTACATGTTACATTGTTTTTATACTAATTATAACTAGAATCCTAAATGTGAAATTAATAATATTTTATTTTGTTATAGAAACAATCATATTACTTTATTTTATATAATTTTAATTTAATTTATTATGTATCAATTTATACTTTATGTATATTTATTTGTTTGTTGTATTTAATAAGTTTCTGTGATTTTTACAAGTGGTTTAGTAAAACACTAAAAAATAGACCTGGCATTCTTCAGAGCAATATAATGTTTTACATGGCACTAAAGGGGTTAAAAATTACTTTTCCCTTATAGAACAGAATACCATATTGATGGCAATTTAATAGTACAACTATTTCTTAATTTCAGCAGTAAAATATGTAATGTGTGAGTAGAAATGAACATAATAGAATGACAACATAAAATGTTATATTGTAATGTGTATTAATGTAAGATCAAATAATGTCATAATAAAAATTCATTCAAGTAAAACTTTAAATTTCGTTTAATAATTATGTGATATATTAATTTATTGTCAATTTGATATTGAGTACATGTTGAAGTTTAAGTGTCTATGATACCTCTCATAAAAATAACATTTGGGCTAAAATTAACTAAGCTTTTAGGTTTAACCTAACACATTGAAGTTATAATATTTACATAAAATAAATAATTTACATTAACATAAAATTGTATATTATCAAATCATTGATAGTTTAGTAAGAGTGTTTCATTACTGTCTTTCCACATTTATGATTAAATAGGAAATATTAAAACCAAACTAAGTTGAGAGAAAAAAATAAGAGTATTCAAAGTCTTGTACAACTGTTAAGCTTTAAGTGAGGACAAACATTTAATTCAGTGAACATATTAGGGTATACAATTATGTTTTTCTTGTACGTGGAGGAAATTTGCTACACTTGCCAAAATAAGAGAGCCTACTTATTTTATACATTTTAAAATTTTAACTTAACTAGTTATACCTCATAGTAAATTTCTGTAGAAAATTAGACTTTAGGGACTGTGTTTATTTTGTATAAAATGGTGGTTTTTTTACAGTTTACTAAATTGTTGAGTGAATTACTTACAAGTAGAACATACAGATCTGAACAAATTTAAGTACACCATGTAAAGCGAAACACAAACATATACAACAAAGCGTTGTTATGATATGAGTTTATCCAACAATAATCAATAGTACAGAATCATTCAGGTAATTGCAAGTACCAAAACATTTGGTATTGTATCTACCATTAAATGTATCTGAAATACATCTAATATATTCTGAACTGACAAACAGTAGTTCACTTTAGTTTATTTTCCTGTTCATAGTATTAAGGGTGAATTTTGGTTGGTAGCACTAATAGCATTCACTGCATTTCTGAGTTTCTTGTCCTTCAGAACGTTTTTATACACATTGATACATACTATTTATTTGCTAAGCAACATACAGGTTTCAAAGTGTTGTAATCTTTAAATAATGTTATTTGCTCTTCACATATTTGAGATAATAATATAATATATACATATTTATGCTAACATTAGTTAATGACCATAACAGTATATAGCATGCTGTGTTATAAGTTGTCATTGCCATTGTAGTCAAAGTCATCAGAGTCTTCAATTGACCTGAAGAATGAGGAGTTGTCCTTAAGTTCCTGTAACATATTAATTACTTTTGTTATAGAATTTATACTACTCGTATGTATAAAAAACAAAAAAAACTTTTGTAGAAACTGTTGTTTTGTACAACATTCGCTATTGCGTGAGCAGAGCAGCCATAGATAGCATCACAATAAGAAGAAATTTGCTCAGTTTACAGCTACTGGTAGGAGTTAAAGTAGCAGTTGTAATAATGCTGGCTGCCAGGGAAGAGAAAACGTGTAATGGAGACAGTATAAGGGGACTTGCCTTGACGTAGGAAGGGAGAGAGCATGTGCAAATCTTTCTCCATATTGATTCTTCAGTTCATTATCTTATGAGAATTTTACTTGAAATGAAATCTATGAGGCTATACCTCACCTTTAGAACTCTGTTCATATTTAAAGGTGTTTGGTCACAATGAAATGGACAAAGAAATGGATACCATTTTACGGGTCCTAGTCATATATAAAGTGTTAACTTTGTGCTTTCTTTAAGATAGCTAGCTAAAAGATGAGCTCAATTACATGTTCTCTAAAGTACATACAGTAGAGATAATATATTACAAATTATGAAGCTAAGAAAAAAATCACTTCATATTAAAAAATCCAATTAATCACCTTATTTTAAAACAAAATATATCAGTTGACTTGGAGTACCCTTGATTAGAATATTTATTTTATCCTTACATATGCAAGAACTTGTGAACTGTGAATATTTAACCAGTAACAGACATTGCAGGCAGCTGTGTGTTTTTCCATCAAGGCTCTCACCAAGGTATTTATTTCACTACCTAAAAATTCACTACATCACAAGGGTTAACATATTCAAGTTTTACATTTTTGTACTCCAAACCAATGTATTTTGTACTATGATACATTTCAAGTGTGAAGTAGAATAATTTTCATATTTGCTAAATTTCAGATTAACCTGTAATTGTACATAATTCAGTGAACACTGAGCATTTTCAAATAAATAATCAAAACTGTCTATGCTAGGTGCCTAAACTTGTACACCAAGTGAAGGGGAGGTAGTTAACTAGAAGAAGCAGAAATTAAAACCCAAGCTACCACTGATAACAACTCTACATCCACAACTGTAGATCTAGGGAAGGGGTGGTAGTTAACCAGAAAAAGCAAATATCAAAATACAAGCTTCCACTGATCAAGATTCTATGTCGCCCAACCACTAGCTCCCACAATAGTAGAACTAGGGAAGGGGAAGTAGTTAAGCAGAAATCAAAACCCAAGCTACCGTGGATCACAACTCTACAGCCACATCCACTGGCTCCCACAACAGTAGAGCTAGAGAAGGGGAGGTAGTTGACCAGAAGAAGCAGAAATCAAAACTCAAGCTACCAATTTATAAAAAACATCAAAAAAAGTAGCCTGATAGTTACCGTCCTCTCTCTATTATACCAAATTCATCAAAAGTAATTGAAATAATAGTTTATGAACAAGTAAATACTTTTTTTAAATAACAATCTGCTTGATATATTACAGTTTGGTTTTAGAAGGGAAAGATCTACAATATGCCTTGAACAACTTGTTGAGACAAATTTATCAAGCCTTTGAAACAAAACCTATGCTCAAGTCATTTTGTGTGATCTTCAAAAGGCGTTGACTGTGTCAGCCATCCTGATCTTTGAATGAAATTATCTCATTATGGATTGTCAGAATGGTCAATAAGATTTTTTTTATCTTGTTTAAAAAAATCGTAAACAGTCAGTTTCTTTTAATGGACATTTGTTATCAGAAGTTCATGTGGAGTGAGGTGTCCTGCAAAGGTCAGATTTAGGTCATTTTCTTTTTTCTAATTTACAATAATGATTTATCCTTTTCTCTAAAATTTAAAACAATATTATATACAAATGATACCATTTTTTAAATACAAATGATAAGCTTGAGGAACTGGAAAGATTGGCTCATGATACCACGCAGGATGCAAAACCGTGGTTAAATTCGAATGGCCTTTCACTCAACAACGAAAAACCCAAAATATGCTTTTTAGCCTTCAATCCATAAATTAATTTCAAACAATAACTTGGTGAATGCTAGGAAATTTTTAGGTATTTATATAAAACAGTCAATTAGACTGAAACACTTTTATTGACTATGTTAAAACCAGATTTAGTTGTGGTTTATATACAGAATGGTAAAAAAGTCCCGGAACGATTTAATATATTTTTTACCAATATAGATAAAGTAATGAGACTTGGTATATCAATAATAGCCATAAATGTCTAGTTTTTTAAGGTATTAAAACTTTTTTATCCCTTATGGGGGACGGCCCACAAGGAGTCAGACAAAATTCTTAAATAGCAGCATAGGTCGAGTTTTATATCAAATTAAAGGTCTTAGTTAGTAGAACACATTGCCGCAAACCGGACCTCAAAAGGTTCACTCTAACTGAAATTGTGGCGTTTTAAAGTTATTCGTCATTTATCCAAATAAGTCATTCTCTTACATTAAGATAACATTAATTTAATAATTAGAATTGAAAATTTAGTACTTACAGTTATAGAAAGTGTTCAAAATGTTGTCCAAGTTTCTCTTGGCAATAGCCCAATCTGTGGTAGAAGCCTTCAATAACTTTTTGAATCATCTCAGGAGGTATTTGATGAGTTTCCTCTGTTATGCGGTGAATTAGTTCTTCTGTGTTGGCAGGCTTAGTTAAAAAACCCTTTGTTTTAAATAACCCCATAAAAAGAAATCAAGAGGATTTAGATCAGGTGATCTAGGTGGTCACTCTATTGCTCCCCTACGTCCTATCCAACGATTGCGAAACTCTCTGTCAAGCAGCGCTCGTACTTGTAAAGCATAATGAGGTGGTGCACCATCCTGTTGAAACCATACTGTGTTATAACTTCGACCCAACACAGCACGTAAAGCCGGTATAATGGTTTCTCTCAACATCAATTCATATGTCACCCCATTCAAATTTCCATTGATTATGAAAGGTCCAACAATATGATTGCCAACAATCCCAGCCCACACGTTAACTTTTTCAGGTTTCTGGATATGGCTTTCCCTCATCCAGTGAGGATTGTCGTCGCTCCAATAACGACAGTTATGCCTACTTACATTGCCATGAAGTGTAAAGGTAGCTTCGTCTGAAAATACAACTTTTGCTAAGAAATTTCGATCTTGTACATATCTATTCTTCATTGTCTCACAAAATTCCACTCTTCTGTCAAAATCGTCTTCCGAAAGCTCCTGGACCAATCTGACCTTATACAGATAATAGTGGTTTTGTTTTAAAACGTTTAACACTGAAACATGGCTTATTCCGTGATTAGTTGCTGCAGTTCTTGTTGATGTGTGTGGCTCTTCGATGAAACTTTGTAATACTTCTAGGGATGTATTTTTGTCAGTAGCAGATAAAGGTCTACCACTTCTTGGACGGTCTTTAACATTGCCGGTATCTAGAAATCGTTGGACTGTTCTACAGACAGTAGACTTTGATATTGGTGGCCGGTCCGGAAATGTGTCATTAAATAAATGCACAACTTTGTCATATGATCGTACACGGTCACCATACCCCCTCATCATAAGCAGGTTTATTCTCTCAGTCTCAGTCAGAGACATCCCTATCACAAGATTCACAACTAGTCACTGTTAAAAATTAAATTAAACCCAATCTACACTTTACAAATCTTAACTTAAGATCGACTTTGTAACAGCTCATGAGGAAAATTAAGTTTCCTGTCTAAACGCATTCTACCCTCAGAATGATAAGATACACAGTTAATGACCCTGCAGTTGGACTTTCAACAGGAATGTCAAAAACAACTTTCACTGAATAGAAAGGATGTAAACACTAATGAGTTTTCAAGACCAATACACTATCCCGGAAATCCCATTGTTGCAATGAATGTTGCCAACACAGAAGAACTAATTCATCACATCACAGATAAATGACGAATAACTTTAAAATGCCGCCATTTCAGTTAGAGTGAACCTTTTGAGGTCCGGTTTGCGGCAATGTGTTCTACTAACTAAGACCTTTAATTTGATATAAAACTCGACCTATGCTGCTATTTAAGAATTTTTGTCTGACTCCTTGTGGGCCGTCCCCCATAAGGGATAAAAAAGTTTTAATACCTTAAAAAACTAGACATTTATGGCTATTATTGATATACCAAGTCTCATTACTTTATCTATATTGGTAAAAAAATATATTAAATCGTTCCGGGACTTTTTTACCATTCTGTATATATCTTTAAGACGTCTAACTAGTGTAATTCCAAAAACCTATATATAAGGACATGTACTTTGCATATTGTCAATCAATTCAAAGACATGGGTTGATTTTTGAGGTTACAGGTTTATGTTTAAAGAAATTTTAATTTACAAAACAATGCTTTAAGAAAAGATAATAGAGAACATTCCGGAAAACAATTAAACCTATTTAAAAAATAATAAATATATGATTTAATTGTGTATGTTGTAAATAATTCGGATATTTTAAAATGTAATCACAGTATCCATTAGCTTTAACACACGCAGTAAGAACAAGACTTCCATAAATTTTTGCTGTTTATCCAAAGCTTTAAACTACTGTGATATCACTAAATCTTTACAATAGAGGCTAAAATCAATGAATATTCATTAAAAATAAATGTTATTATTGGCTTTTGGAAAACCTCTTTTACACTGTTGTGGAATTTTTTAAGAATGACGTTAATTTTAAGTAAAAATGAGCTATTACTTTGCAAAACTTAAATAAAATTATATTAAGCAGAAGGAAGCTGTATTTCTTTTTACAGTTGTAAACTAAGTAATTTTAATAAGGATTTTCCTAACTCTATAATGTTGATTTCTTTTTAAATATTTGGTTCCATTGAGGGGCATATTATGTTTTTTTAAGATTGTATTTATTTCTTAATATATTAGTAAGTCTATCTATTCTGATCTAATGTTGTTGTGTGAGAATGTTTCTGTTATTGTTTTCTAACTCTCTTGTTGATTCTTAAGGGATCCTGTTTCGTTTGGATTTCATATCCTGTTTTTTAAATATATTTTTATTATGTACTGACTTGGTATGACAACTGTACTGTAACTATGACTTTGTCAATGATTTGTACAATCTTTATGTCAATAAATAGTATTATTATTACTCAGATGATTTTTCAAACATTAGTTCATACATTTAAATAGCTAATTTGTGTATTAAAAAATATAATGAATTGTTATTGAAAAATTAGAAAGAACCTCCATGAAACACGTGAAAGAGCACAATTGGTGTGTCGTCTTATGAGGTTAAAAACTGAAAATACATAAAAAAGTAAGAGTCCTATATCTGTGATAATTGTTAAAAATAACCTTGATAATGAATTGACTCCTGCATTACTATAATTGGCTTCAACACAGCAGCAGAGGTGCTTTTAACTTTGAAAAATTTTACGTCTGTTTTGAATGCAAAAGGCTATGATGTCATTAAATATTCCAATGTAAATAAACCTCATATTACTTACAAAATCATCAAAGACTGGAGTGGGATAGTGGCATAGAACACAGTCGATAGTGTCAACTCCATTCTCGTCAGCTGTACATTCACAGTTCTGGCAGTCTGAGGGTCGAGCACTGCTTGCCAGACGTTTGGCGAATACAGTTATAAACTTTTTAGCTGCGTTCTGGTTCACATTCTCTAGCTTCTTGGTAGAAAATACTGTACCTGTATACAACAAGTCAAACTGAAAACTATTGATATCAAATTGTTATCTTGTTACTACAAAATTATTATATTTTTACTACGAAAGATTAAAGAATTTGTCATTAAAAATTATATTTAGTGATTTAAAACAGCTGTTGACAAAGAAGCTGCAATGATTGTTATTGCCCATAGAATACATTAAATACCTTAACCCTTTGAACGCCGATATAAATTTAGTATTTGTTTAGATTACGCTCATTTAAGATGACAAAATAAAAATGAAATTCCTTAAACCTATTTTTTTTTATTCATTCCTAATGACTAATAGTCACACACAAAAAATAAATTTTACAATAATGTAATACTTGCATTAAAATAATCACATTTTTTCATAATAATGGAATATTTAAATCAAAATCAACTTCAGGTTACAGAGTAATCAAATACATGTGATGAAAAGTATGAAAACTATGTACAAGGATAAGAAAACAAATAAAGTGTAATATGCTGATCTTGATTAGTTTATAAATTCTGATAATAGATTTAGGCAGTTGTATGGTAAACTTCAAAACACAAATCAGGATGAAGCCATGGGGTTTCAAGACATGACTTGCAGCTATAATTACACAACACAAAATAAAAAATAAAAACTTGATTATAACACCTAAAACATGGTAACAATAACTTTTTACAACCGTTTGTATAAGGAATGACAATGCAAGAACACTTCCCAAAGGTACAATGCGCGCTCCACTGATAGTCGGTAATGGCGGATAGTATCGTCATCGGCATACAGATGGGAGTGGGAGAACAGCTGCCAGCCACAAAACAATTTATTGTTGACTTCCTGCGGCCAGCTGACAGCTGCAACTGGATTATTTGGTCAAGCCAGTACATCACTTAGTATTGTGGCTTATATACTGAGCTTATAAACTTCAAAAACAGTAATAAAATATATTTTTATCGATCTGCGGATTATTTCGTCTTTGGATTATAAGACCAAACAACATCGCGGATAATTCCGTCTACGGCGTGCTAAGGGTTAATTGTATTATGAACTTTAAAAAATAGTTAATTGTATATTTACATCTAGTAATTTCCAGATACAGTCTAGTGTAAAATTCTTGTTAACTTGTGTACATAGTCAATTATATAATTTTGAAGTCTTTAAAAATTTCAGAGAAAGCCTATTTTTAATTTTAGCCCATATCAAACTTTTGTATAAAACATTAAGTTGTTAAAAAAAGATGCTATAAAGGTTACCTTGAAAATTAACAATAAAGATGTAAAAGGTCAGGTTCATGAAACTGAAAACAAAATTAACTTTTTTCTACAGTACAATTTGTCATGTAGTATTTACAATTGCCAGAATTGATGTTAAGGAATTGCTAAGACGTATTTATTTTGAAAAATGCATATGTCAGGTAATACCATAAAATTCTGCCCAACGGAAAGAACATCAGACTTTTATTATAATTTTAATTTGGCATTCAAGTTTTATATATGTTGGAAATAATAGTACAAAATGGCACTTTGATGTATTTTTGCCAAGTGAAATCAATACAATATAATCATAAAAATAGCATATACATTTCTTCAATGGGGGTTGTTAAAGTTAAAAAGTACATTTTTATGTAAAAGTCCTTGATACAATGATACACATTTTACGTGTGATATTAATTCTCAATAAATTTTTAAATACTACTTACCATTACTCTCAAGTGATAAAAGTGCACAGTATCCTGGCAAGTGTTTTGATAGTTTTACTTGTCGCCTTAAGTCCCTGTCTCCCTTTAGTACTTTAAAGTCATTCTTGGTGTATGCAGTTTTAGAATCTACCCCTGTAACAAGCAATTATAACTAGTAATAAAAATTATTAGTGTATGTAGATTAAAAAAACTACATTTAAATACCAAAGGATAAATTACAAAAGTAGCAGAGAAGTGCCAATTGATAAATGAAATAAACAATATTTTGTTTGAGAAGAAAAGTTAGGACCATATGGCATTTTATTATACATAACCTGCATACATTAGAACAAAATAAAACTAAAACTGATAAATTAAGAAGTCATCAAACAAATACCTTCATTAGACATTGTGGAAGAAATATTTTTCAAATTAAATTAAATAATCAACAAAAGACTTTAAATAATTACTTATTTAAATCAATATGAAGATAAACACCACTTATAAAATTTTGTCTGCAGTATTAGCTTATGTGGTGATTATATTTAATTCAATTGTTACATTTCATGTGTCTCTCTCCCTTGATGAAATAATAAAAATAGTGAAATAATAATTTTATTCCACAAGAAGAAATATAAATGAAAACAAATCCTATACTAGCAATTACACTGCTAGTAGCGAAGCAGTGCTATGTATAAATTAAAACTTAAACAGAAAGTGTTCAGTCCAACTATTTAATTATTACTGATAGAAGCTGCTTCACAATCAATACCGTCTGATCATGAACTTAGTAATAGTTTTTTACTTTTTAGTAAAAGAAGCAAAGATATAATCAGCTTTAGTTGTGTAATGACAACTTATCTTAGGGAATAAAGACCCTAAATATGGAACACATGACATATGTAAGTAAAAACATGTGGGAGTTATTCACGTTAGATTAAACAAGTAATAACATACTCATACAAACATTTCATGAATTATCACAAACTTTTCAAAATCTCTATCAGAGAACTAAATAAAGAAGACAAATTGCGGAGGGAAGGATGTACAAATTAAAGACTACAAGTTTCCAAGGACCCACATGTGTGTAATTCACACACCTCACTTCTTTTCCTGGTTGAGAGATGATGCACTTTAAAATTCATAGTATGAAATAAACTGACGTCTTATTTAAAGAAGGATGAAAAATTAACCACATAACAGATTAAATACACTGCATGCAAGTTGAAAAATATTACTGTAATATCTAAACGAATGTGATTAAGCAATTTAGAACCACAAAAAAGAAATAAAACCTATCAGGGTGAATCCGGCACAAGCACTCTGATGATTTTACAATTTCAGATTCAGTTCCCCTACAGAGTGCAGAGGTTAACATTCATTTCTGGTCTTAAACATGGCTCACTCCTATAGTGGGGCTTTAACTCTTGAGATGTTCACTATGTTATTCAGAATTACAAATTTAACACCAACTACTCATTACCTTGTTTCAAATAACATGTTATAAATCCAGACAATGCATATATGTGTATATATAAATATCTTTGTATTTTAGATAAAACAAATAATCAATAATTGCTCTGTTCTTAAAATTAAATTAATGAAAATTGTTGCACGGGAATAATTCAAAATGACAGATCAACTTACCATAAAGTATCCTATTGCTCCTAACTTTTTCCAAGCCAAAGTCAACATTCATCAAGATGTGAACTTTGATGTCTCTTTCTATAAGCACTTGATGAAGCGCTGAGTAGTCAAACTAAAACACGCATTTGTGCATTAACGATAATAGTTATTTTTACAGACAAAAGTTTCTACATTTATTACCCAATTCAGTAAAAAATCAGAAAAAAACTATTACATTTTGAAAATGTTTTAAAAAGTTATAAGACCTCTGAAGGCTCTTTGATATCCAACTGAGGAGTTCTTCAGTTAGAATTTTAACCCAATAGGGACAGTATAATTGTAATCAATCTAATCAAACATAGTTACTTTTGTCATTTGTGTGGGTTTTATCTATTGTTTTACTCAATTTCTATGCAATGTGTGTAAAAACATAGGATAAAGATTTAACATTATAACGCACCTAGAATCAAAATTTAAAATAAACTTACTGTTCCATTGTTGTCACAGGAGGAGCATGGTATAAGAATGAAAGTCTTTGACACTCCTAGGCGGAAGTTCAGCTTTGAAGCAAATCTAATTGCTTTAAATGTATCAGGATTCCCATTTCCTGAAAATTTTAAAGTCTTTGTACATTACTGGTTTAGTGTAAGTTTGTTTAAATCTTCCACCAAGTGCCGGATGTATTTTTGATGTTGGCCCATACATATTCCAGAGTTCCATCCTTTGATTGCCACCTTTTGTTTAGTGCTAACTCTGATTACACCACTTTTTCTTTTTTCCATTATATAAAAATATTGATATTTTAACAATTGCCCACGCTTTGGATTATATCTAAAATCATGCTTGCTAAAAGAACTACTATTTTCATATAGTAGCAAAATTGAAAATAATTCGAAGTTAAACATGAAGCAATAGCCATTTGTTAGGCAAAAGTTATGTAATAATTAACAATTTATGGATATATTTATAATATTATGTGATCATACTATACTTTGTAAACCTTTCTTGTGTACTAAAATTGTACTGTAAGCTGCAAGGGCAGATCAAGTACTGATTTTCATGGGGACCACTGTAACATTATCCTTACTGTAACAAGTGATTTTGCATTTCAATACAACAAACATACAATATTTAAAATAAATTACTTATACTAAAAGTTTAGTTCATTAAGTTAAATTAATTTCATTATTCATGCTCACAATATAAGAGTATTTTTCATATAAAAAATATTTAAATATCTGAGGGGTCATGGCCCTTCCCCTGCATCCGCCAGTGGTATGCTATTCCTTATGGTTTTGAATTATGTTGTACTATTTCATCTCACAAGATATGGATTGCCATCTCAAAAATTTGTGATGCTCCTAACCCACCAAGATTGAAGAAAAAGAGACAAGTGTATTTTAAAACAAGCTTGAAGTACAACGTACGTCCCCTACCAGGATAGATTTTATTTCAGTTATTTAAAAAGTTAAGATGAGAATATCACTACTTTCAACCATATTTAGGTTTCCTTTAATACTGTATTATAAAACTGTAATACTCAGAGATTATTCTATTCTGGGTAGTAGAATTAATCAGATACATTAGTATCTGGGGCAATGAGCAGTAATTGACAAGTAAACCGTGAAGAAGTGAATTCAAGGTTACCTATAGGTATGTGAGTAAGCAGTTGAGCAACATGTTTGTAGGAGATGAAGACTTCATCGTTGTACATCAGGTTGTGAGGCTCATCAAACACATCATCACCACCATATACAACAACTGCAAATCTAAAACCAGCAAACAAAATCATTAAAGATTCAAATAAATTTGTATTCAGTATTTGTAGGGGAAAAAGTACACAAAGTTTATAGATCAAGCGTCTTCCTGTTAACCAAAGTTGTTGGTATACCTGAATGCAGCAACACAAATCTTTCTTCCGATGACTTTACAGGAAAAATACACTTTAATCAGGACTAGTAAATCATAAAACCCAACTTTTAACTTTGTACATTTACACCTTTTTTTATTAACAACGTCCTGAAAAACATGCTTTACAAAAGTTTTAATTATTGCAACTCCTGAACTTACTTCTAACAACCAAACTTTTGAATGGCGTAATAGTAATCATTTTTAGATTAATCAAATGACTGATTTCTCTGTGTCTCAATAATGAGTATAGACACACTTTAAGAAAACCGTAAAAACAAAAGAAGCGATCCGCATGTTACATCAATCTGGAGTCAGTGCAAGAGCACACATAATATACAGCACATTATAGCATAAATCAAGCTAGTAAATTTCAACTCAATTTACATAAGACAGAAGTAAAATGTTTAATAAACTCATTAAAGAACAAAATCTCTAGTGTGCTAGACAAAATAAATACTTGAATAGTGTTAACCACTATTCTAATATACTTCTTCAACCACGGCTTGAATAATAAACATGTCTTTTGTACACGATATAAATTCCCAACCAAATTGAAAAGTGCCATAGTGTACTCAAACCTAATAAAAAACTACAGACACAACATTTTGATACCCATACTTTCATATATAATTCCAAACAATACAGTGTTAATTGTAGTATTGATTCATAATCTAACTCTCCAAGATCTACTACCAGAAATCTACTACAGTTTCCTGGAAAGCAATTCTAATTTCCTCAGCAGTTATTAGCCTTGTTGGCTACATAATTATTCAGTTAAGAGGAAAATCATATAGGTATATCCACAGTTTACTAACTACAGCAAGGCTTTTGATTGTCTCTTTTATGACTAGATCATAGAGAAGCTAGACCTCTTAGGTGGCAGCAAACTATCAGAGCTCACTTCAAGATCTAACTACAAAGTAGGTTAAAGCCCCTACCAACTACAAGGATTGTACCTCAAGGATATGTCTTTGAATCTGTATTCATATTCTTTCTTAGTGATTACTCAAACTACATGAGAAACTATGTTAATATACATATTAATGCAACTGATACTACAATTTTAAATAATGCATCACCAAAATTAAACATAAAGAGTTCTTTAGCTCTAAATATCATGAACAACGTTGCAGTCAATCTTAATGACCTGATACGAGAATGTGTCTTAAATGCCAGAAATTATTCAAGAATCAACTAACTTGTACCACTAATGTAGACCACCTATGTAGATATCTATACTCTGAAGTGTACTTAGAAAGATATAGAGTATAACTGATTCAGATACGACATTAATTACCTATTTTTCAATATTTGAAACATGTCAACTGTGAACTAGTAAAGGAATATCAAGCCACCAACCTAACAGTACCAATTCTTAAAAAGAGGACAACCAGAGCAATTGCTGGACTTAAACCAATTAACAACCACAGATAATGTTATAGGACTTAAAATATTAAGAGCCAGCTATAGTGAAACAACTTTGAACTTTTCTTCATACAAACAATGTCGATTCAAGCATATATTCAGCCTGATTTTTAATCATAACAATATGGAAGATGTCTCATTTTAATTATACAGGGTCTTTAGTATAATTAGTATGCATCCAAAGGTTTATATGAAGTGTATTGTTTTTTTTTAATATTCAAAGGGTGAAGTACAAAAAAAGTATAAATAATAATGTATAAAAATATTTAGAAATCAAAAAATTTTATTTGGATGGGTATTAATTATACTTTTAAAATGAGACATCTTCCGTAGTTGTAGAAATAAAAATAAGTTGATAAAAGTGCATAAGTTTTACATTGTTCTTATGAAGACTACATCAAACTGACCACCAGTACAGTAATGTACTTGTATTCTGGATATAACCTGGTTAGACCTCCCTACTGGCCACACCATCTAGAGCTGTAACGTCCTGCACAATTCAGATTGCACACTTTCTTTCCATTGATTATTGCTGACAGAAAAGCCCTTCTTAAAAAAGGGAAAACCATTATAACAATTTTTCAGATAGCATCATTATTTTAACTGCCCCTTCAAAAGAAGCTGAGCAACATACCTTCTAATACAGAATAGTTTCTCAACCTTCTTTAAATGAGTTTATTGGACCATTTTGTAACTACATAACTTTACAACCTGAAAAATATTATGTTTAATATACATATGAGTTTGATACACTGCTTTGTTATTCTGTTACAAAGTATGTGTAAAAATGAACACTTGACGTCATTACAATGTTGATGTTATGTAAGTAGAGAATTTTTGATTACAGAATTCCCTGTGGGATTTCAAAGCTATTCATAGAACATATAAACCATAAATTAAATGATAAGAATATAATTCTGGGTATATAAGCTAAAGAAAAATGTGAAAGTTTTTACCAAGAAAGTGATAGAAGTATATTGCTTCAACTGATATTGCAAACACCGCAAGCCGTTGCAAGACAGGAGTTTCATACATTTTAAAAAGTACATAATACCACCGCATTGTACATAACCATAGGCGTATCTAGGATGACCTAATGGGGGGGGGGTTACCACTACAAATTTCCCATACCTCCTGATGGGATATGGGAGCACCCTCCCCCCCACCCGTGACAGAATATGTTCAATGCTTTTAATGCTAACAATTTTCACTTTGACAGCTGTAATAGAACATTATTATTATTTTATATAAAAAAAACGGCTACAACATAAGCGAGAAATTAGTAGTTGAGCATAAGACGCTTGGCGATGAACAAAAAAATCTAGAAAATATGAACTTCAAATTAAAGCACAATATTTCATCACTTTGGTTGTCTAATTTTTTTGTTTTGTACAAAAAGTGTGACAGAAACACGTTATAGTGATCAGTAAATAACTATCGTAATAAAATGAACGTTTAGTATCCGAATATAAATAAACGAAAAATAGCCTAACTCTATTTTGTTTGTTGACGATTTTAATCAACACGGTATTTCTTTCCTTTAGTTGTGGACTTATAGTTTTTGAGAAAATTTAATTATAATACGTTATAAAATAAATTAAATAGGTTATTCCATAACTTCCGATACATCAGAAGTTCATCATCAAAGGGTTGAAAAATCATTATTTTATTTTTCTAGGTCCAGGCCAACTATAAAACGCGTTTTGATAAGCATCTAATTTTGTATGTCAGTAAAAGTAAGTTCAATTTAATCACTTCTAAAAAATAAAATATTTCTAAGTAGTTAAATTAGCAAATTAAAGAGATTTTGTACTTCTATTTTATTTTTTTTACAACACTACTAGCGCCAACAACAAAAGTGATGAGAACTACATATGTAAAGATTATTACAAATCACCCGTTCAAAGAGATGACCGGTAGAATTAGTCGTCATATTTCTCGGCCAAAGGACGGAAGTGTGACAGCGTAAGTGTCCGTATTATATTTTTCAACCCTTACAAACGGACTCGTCATTCCAAAAAATTAGAAAGCATGAGTCTCGTATTTTACTATATGTCAGCTGTTATAGTTAAAATACCAAAACAAAACTCAAATATGATACATTGTTCGACTACGAGTATACTTTCAGTTTAACGCATGTTAAAATATACCTTCAATATTTGTATCAAAGGGGGGAAGGGGTTTACAACCCCCCTCCATCTATGTATATAATACAAGTAGCTACTACTCAGTCCACAATGACGGCTCACTCATGTTGTGTCTGGCTGTGCGCTGTAGCATGAGGTTGAATACGAGTATATGCAACTAACTTCCCATATCTTTTCTTTCACTCTGCATGACATAAGGTATAGTCAAAATGAAAGCATGATCTGTTAGATGTAATGTGTTACAACCAATACCTTGATTATGAAAATGTGCGTCAGTTATAAATATCACAAAGTCTATAATCAACAAATGTCTTCAAAAGAGTAACTGACAACCCGATTCAAATACACAAAATTTTGCCACAATGTTGAATCTTAGATCACTTTGTTTTATATAATTACTAGCAAAGTGGAGAAAATTATTTTCAAGATCTTTAGCAGTTGATATGTAAAACATTCTTTCTATATGTTGCCAAGTTCTTATATGTCATAAAACTGAAATAAATGAAAATAAATGTGGATCTTAACACTAAAATTTAAAATACCTGTTATTGAACATGTTCAAATCAGTTAATTCCTTATAAATAGCCCCAGCTATAGTTGGCATAATAGATTTATGGGTTTTGTAATCATTACACTTATTAGCCTCGATTATAAAAACTATATCTGAGGACTGTGGAATATTTTCTTTCAGTTGTGTGAAATCTCCTTCTTGCATATAACCGTTTCCTTGTAAAGGACACCTGCAACAAAAACGATCATATTTTTTATTATTCAGCACCATTTACGGTTCAAGCTTAATTTTGCTTATGATTCAAGCTTTAAGATGACTTATTTATAAGCTTTAGGATGATTTAAAAATGTAAACAGAAGTAAATACGGGAACTGGTTAACAACCATTATTTAAACTAGTTAAAGTACAAATCACATTATAATAAGACTCTTCCAAAGTTATACTTCTTTACAAAAAATCAAATTTTTAATTATGACCACAGATTTCCGAGCTTATTTCAAAACAATCCCATTTAATTTGATTTCAGGAGATCAGGAAAACTGCTTTATTCATCAGTTTATTATTTATATTCCTATTAAATTAATTTTTAAGATACAGTATATATAACTGTAAAATATTTTAAAATAACACATCATTTTAAAACAGTTTTCTTAATATCTTCAAGACTTGGCATTTTGTACAGTACATAATTTATAGAGTTTGGCCGACAATTATTATTCCATTACAAACTTTTACTAACTGTTAGACAACTCTATTAGTCAAGACCAACTAAACACAAATAAGTAGGATTTTTTTAAATATTGTAAAAATAAAAACATACATCCATGAAACAAGCGTTTTTGAAAAAACAATCAATATTCACTATAGATTTTACAATTACTTATTAAAAATGTATATTAATGAGAAATTTTAAAATGTTAAACCTAATTGTAAACCAAAAAATTCTTGTATAGGTCTTCATGACACTGTTACAAATTCAATGATCTATTACAAAATTTACTTTAGTAATAATGGCATAATGTGATACAATCCACCTACTGTGGTCAGACAGTTGGAAGATTGAGGGAATCTGGCCACATTATACAATGCTGACACTGCCTAACCAAAATTAATTATCTTTCTTCAAATTCAACTATTTTGGTCATTTAAGAAGTTGGCAATGTTTATATAAGCAGTGTCAACAAGGCTTAGGCTTCAACATGGACTATAAAACTGTGCAACCTATATCCAGTACCACTGCGCCAGACCTATGTTTGTTCATCTTGTTAGGTAGAAATTTTCTGTATAAGGCCTATTTTACACTCTAGTATGGCATCTGGCACCTCCACAGGAAGCCTATGCCAGTTATCAAAATTATGTAGACTGTGAAAATTAATTAGTAACATTACTTTTTAAGGTAGCAGTATAATTAAAAATATATCCTCATCTCACCGACTACATCTTATTAAAAAAGTTACAGATAATAAACAATCAACAGGTCAACTGGTGTTTTACTAAGAAAATTAGAGCCGCGCACCAGACGATTGCCCAAATTTCATATTGCTAGTCTATCCTACATTATTATATAAGCCTGTGGTTACGATAAAACAAACTGAAATTTGCTATTTACCTTTAATAGCTTATTTTCCTTCTAACCTACATGTACCGTCATTATTATATTCTTAGTTTCAAAAAAGGACCTCAAGAGATAAATCTTTTTAATAGAGGACCTCACAAGATTGAGTCTCTTCAGACCTTATCCCTGGAATTACTGTGTTAATTATATTGTATTTTATAGATTACATTCAATAAATAACTAGTAACTGAATAATATGAAGTACCTGACACAGATGTTGGGAGTCCTCAGAGGGATGTTGTTAGCCAGGCACTCCTGGACATACATTATAGCAGATGTGCAGATGTTGCTGTCAATGTCACTTAAACTGTTGTGACATAGTGTGTAATAAGGACTTGGATCAACCTGTACATTTATTTACAGTAATTAACAAAAAATACTGATAAGTATGTTTCTAACTTGCTAGATTTTCTTATAATTATATTATAATGTTCAGTATTTTTAAATGATAAAAAGTTGCAACTCATACTCGTATAAATATAAAGAATACAATACTAGCCAAACAATCTCTGGAAAAATTTAAATTAAAACATATCAATATATTATAATATATATAATATACATTCCCTACTTACTTTTCAATTTACAAATAATTAGATCTCTATACAAAACATTTGTGACTCTAATACTTAACTAATAAGGCTACAACTACTGTTGAATTTAATAATTAGATCTCTATACAAAACATTTGTGACTCTAATACTTAACTAGGCTTCAACTACTGTTGAATTGTAAACATAAACATCTCCTTTAAATAGTAGTAATGCAATGTATTTGTGCTGTGACTTTCGCTATGAAAAATTGTACTCACTATTGGAAAGCAAGAACTAAACTGAGACAGTTTAGCCCTAAAGAAGTCATCACAGGTGGCCATGAAGTTGGGGTTGATCGGTTTTCTCTGAGCAGGGAGGTAGCTTGCACACTTGCCTTGGCTGGAATCTAATAACCAACTGTGGGTGAACCTCATCTGGTCCTGGGCTATTTCTCCATTTGACATAAAGAAGTCATTGTTGGGCTCATGGTCCATGGTACCCAATAAACCAGCAGTTTTTCCAAAGTACCAGCCTGAAATGGAACAGTCAGACGACATATTGTATAATTCTCATGATATGCCAATTTCAAACAAGATATAAAAAGGTATCTTTACCTAGTGACTATACCTAGACAGCTCATTGAGGTTATTAACTACAGTTAAACAACAGAATTCATTAGTGCTTCACTAGGTCCAGTAGTAGTAATAGGATTAGTAGTTGTAAATGTAGAATAGTAGTTTTCAATGAGAATTATGAGTCTTTTTTTATTTGCTGTTTTTTTACTATAAATCAATCAATCAATCAATCAATAAATCTTTATTTACATTTTCGTCAAGAAAAGTAATGGCGTCAATTACATAGAATGTTATAATACAATGCAATAAAATGGTGTCAGGCTATGCTCCGACAAGAATGTAGAATTCTTGAATAGAGTACAAGGGTTGATCCGTTAGCCAGGTGTCCAGTCTGTGTCCCAGGGCAGCTCCCGTTAGTGCTCTGATGTCATCCGGCAGAAGATTGTACAGTTTTGTCCCGATGTAGGTTGGTTTCTTTTCAAAAAGCATTGTTCTGTGTCGTGGAATAGGGATTCTTGATGTGCTTCTGGTGTTATGGCTATGGGTTTTAGTTTCTCTGGGAAGACCATTTTTATCAACCAGAAGTATCAATTCTTGGATGTAGATAGCAATGACGGTTTTAATTTTTAGCTGCTTGAAAGCTTCTCTGCAGCTTGCTTGCCAATCTAGTTCAGCTAGCGATCTTATTGCTGTTTTCTGAATAATGAGCACTCTGTTTAGATTTGCAACAGAGGTGGCCCCCCATATTGCAATCCCATACCTAAGGTGAGTCTCCAGAAGTGAGTGGTATGCTACCTTAGCTACATCTGTGGAGCTTATCTGTTTTAGTCTTCTCACCACATAGACAGCAGAGTTCAGTTTTTTGCACAGCTCATTTATGTGTGGTCCCCAGGTCAGGTTTGCATCTAGTGTGAGGCCCAATAGTTTGCTTTCTTCTTCGAGGGAGACATCAGGTAGAACTGGGATTTGCCCTCTCCTCCTCCCAAAATTTATCTGCTTTGTCTTTTGTGGGTTTGCTGCTAGGTCATTTGATGCACAGTAGTCATATGTCATATTTAAGGATATGTACGCATTTACACTAAGTTCTTCAGCTGTGTTACCTTTGCAAAGTAAGGTAGTATCGTCGGCGTACATGACTGCAGTACTGTAGTCATTGATGTAGTTGGGGAAGTCGTATGTTAAAAGGATGAACAGTACCGGACCTAGCACTGAGCCTTGTGGGACTCCCCTTGTAGTAGGGAGACACTTTGACCTGACAGTCTGGGTTACGTGTCTTGATGTGTGCTTTACCTCAACCAGTTGGGATCGTCCTTCAAGATAGCTCTTAAACCAGCAAAGCGTGATACCCTCTATTTCTAGGTTCTTGAGTTTGTTCAGAATAATTTGATGTCCCAGGCAATCAAAGGCCTTACTGTAGTCAAGAAGTATAGCTGTGGTGTACTTGTTGTTATCAATTTGGTCTATGATATATCCAGAAAGAGCAATTAGGGCGGTGGTGGTTGATCTCCCCTTCAGAAAGCCATGCTGATTTTCAGGGAGAAGGTTGAATTTATTTAAATGGTCCAGGAGTCTCCTTAAAACGATTTTCTCAACAATTTTTGAAAAAGTTGGGAGGTTAGAAATGGGACGGTAATTACTCATTTCGGTTGAGGATCCTTTTTTTAGTTTTGGGTATACCTTAGCAATTTTCATTGCAGCGGGGAAAATACCAAATGCAAAAGATTTGTTTATCACTTCTGCTAATAGAGGGGCAAAGATATCACCACAGTACTTGGTCAGTGTTGATGATATGTCATCCAGCCCACATGAGCCCCTGTTCTTTATGCTCCCGATTATTTCTTTGACTTCTAGAGGAGTAGTGGGGGTAAGTGTCAGAGTCTGTTGTACTGGCTCCAGGCTTGGCGTTGGTAAGGTCTGTGGTGTCGTGTAACCAGCTGTCCTCAGAGTTTCTTCAGCGATGCTGCAGAAGTAGTTGTTGAATTTTTCAGCAACTTCCAGTGGGTCGTTAATCTCTCCTTCTGCTGTAGTCAGCTGAAATTGCTGTTTTGCTTTCTGACCCCTCTTGGATGTTTTCTCGCTGTTTATGACCTCCCATATAGCTTTGGATTTGTTGTTTGCCTGACGAATATGTTTGTTAGTAGCTTCTTGTCTTACCTCTCTTAGTCTAAGGTCATAGCGCTTCTTATTGTGTGTCATTATATCTTTGTCTTCTTGCTGCCCGGTCATCTCGTATGTACGTAATGATTTGAGGTAGTTTTCTTTAAGCTCATTTGCTCTCTCATCACTATAGTCAGCAAGGTTTTTTTTTGAGTTTATTCCTGGTTTTCTTTATGGAACATGTGGCATTCATCTCCATTGCTACTACTCCCATCAATGCATTGTATGCATCTTCGGGTGACTGTGCACTGTATACATCACTCCAGTTACACTCTGACAGTCTTAATTTGAGCGATGCCATGGTCTGGGGATTTATACACCTTTTAAACTGGCTTGGAGTCTGCTTATTATTAGTTGTTAGTTGTAAAGCACACAGTTGTCCCTTGTGGTCGGATAGTCCAGTATTGAGAGTGTCTACTTTAATGTTGTCGGAAGGAAAATTTGTACATACACAGTCAATAGAACTAGCAGTGTGTTGAGTGACTCTGGAGGAAGGTATAGACAATCGTTTAATGTCATGAAGAGCTAGAGTTTCTTCTAGTCTATCATTAGCGTTGTTTTTGGCAAGATTGTCAATATTTATATCTCCAATAAGAAGGATTCTATTTTTATGAGGCTTGATATCTTCCAGAATATTAGAGATAATTTGTAGGCCTTCTTTTAGATTTCCCTGAGGTGGTCGATATATTCCAACTATGTGTAGTTGGCACTTGTTAATCTTAAAGGTTCCTACTGCTATTTCACAGATGAGCTCTTCACTTTTGTCATGGAAAAATTGAGGATCACTATCTACAGTGAAGCCTTCCTTCAAAAATATAGCAACACCCCCATAATCATGGTTTTTTCTGCAGAAATCAGCTGTGAGATTGTATCCGGGCAGAGTTGTGTTTATAAGGTTTTCACTTGTTAGGCCATGTTCTGTAAGTACAAGTATATCAGGGGAAATTTCATGCAAAAGGTGGTTTAGTCTGTCCCTCTTATTGGCTAGCTTTCTGATGTTTTGGTGGAACACAGTGAGTTGGGTTGACGGCGGAGGCTTGAGTTTTTGTACTGTTTTGATTTGTACTTTCTTTTGTGTTTGGTCCATTTCAGGAGAGGTGAGGCTAAAAAAGACTTGTCTTGTGCTGCATTTGCCACTTCAAGGGGAGGAGACGTTGTCTGTAGGGGTAGGACTGTTTTTGTTAGCACCATTTGATCGCTTTTAGCTAGTGTTTGATTGATAAACATTAGCTAGTGATTTGATAAACATGTGTCTGATTGAAATTTAGCAATTTATTCAGAGTTAAGGAAGAATTTAAACTTACTATTAAACCAAAACCAAAAAAATAGGGGACTTAAAATAACTAGAAATACTTAATAAATGTCAATGTCAAAATAAATAACATTTATTATAATTACACGTTATTAAACAATAAATTACACAATTTATTACTTATTTATTATAAACAAATAAATAACGAGAATGAATACTTGCTTAAATCTGTAAACTATTTGGATTTTTTTATAGTAAACTAAATTGGAGTGCTCATGGTGACAACATTGTAAAAAGCAGTCAAGGGTAACATTTTTACTAAGAAAGCTCAAGTTTTTTTCAACTTTGATACACTTATAATGACATATTAAGGTTATTCCATAGCCATCTGTGTTATGGGGTTCGTCTTTGGAGAAATTCAAGTGCTGCAAAGAGAGTCCTTGTTTGGCAAAAAAAGTCATTAGAATAATTGCTGGACCATCTACCCAGTCATCTTGTAGACATTCTTTTACTAGGTTTCAAATTTTGACTCTGGCCTGTATTTATAATTTTTAAAATGTAGTCTATGTAGTAGAAAACTCAAGCAAATTTGAAACTCACAGTACTCTTTATGATTATGATAAAAGATATATAGATTATTTAGTCACTCCTAATATCAGACTTGAGAAATGTTATAAAAGTTACAACTACCAGAAACTCAATCTATATAATAAAAAGTATCAATCAACCTGTGCTTTAAAAGCTTTATCAAATAAAACGTTCAAACAAATACTGTCAGATTGGTCAAAAAGAAAGGAGTTTTATTTCAATGAAGAGTTTGTGTACTGTGGGGATGTTGAATATATCTATATATAATAAGGAATAGTTGTTAATGTTGTATCTTGTTTGTTTTTATGAATAAGTACTATTACTGAGTACCATATTACAAGTCTAACTGCACACTTGACTCTTGAGTATGTACTGTGAACTACTGTATATATATTACAATATCCTGTTGTTTTTATTTTATTTGTGTGTGGCTTTGTTAATGTTTGTTATCATATTTATTGATTATTTGTTAGTTGGTTAACATTTTAATAGTTTATAACTTAATTAGTAGAATTTGGAATGTTTTTATTGTAATTATAATGGATATTATATTTAGTGTGGATTAAATAGTTTTTACACTACATATTGTACATTTACTTGTATTTAATGGCAATGAGTTACGCGTTGGGTCATGCAACTGTAGTAAACCTACGTTACTTCGGCTCTCACTTTACAGTGTTTTTTTACGAGTTTTTGTGTGATTTTTAACTACTCTTTCTGGATTAATAGTTTAGATAACACTACTAAATCACATTCAAACATTTACTTTTGCTTATCTGAATTCTAGTCTCGTAAAATCGTAAAATTGTTCTGCACGTCAGTGTAGTGAAGTGATAGTGAGTGAGGTTAGCCGTGTAGCAGTTCAAGGTTACATAACTCCATCTGTCAACAACATGCCTCTACCGTCTGATAAGGCTCGTACACGATCTCAAAGTGATTTTCAAAGCATTGAAGACAAACTAGACCGAATTATTAGTGATATGGAGGTAATTAAGAATGATTATTCATCGTTGAAGGAGGACATTAATCTCATTAGGGACGACATCAAGCAGTTCAAAGAAGACGTAACTAAATCTGTGGACTTATGTTTTGATGAAATAAGGGATTTAAAAGCTTCCTCTCAAAGTTATTGTGTAAAGTTTGATGAACAAACCAAAGAACTGGATAGTTTAAAAAGTGAGAATAACTCTTTGAAGAAAGAAGTAAGCTTCCTGAAAAAAAGCGTTAACTCGGGGGAGCAGTACTCGAGAAGTAATTGCTTGGATATACAGGGGGTGCCTGAAACTAAGTCTGAAAACATCCTTGAAGTTGTCACTAATGTTGCCCGAGTAGTTGGGTTTAATCTGGAACCTAGTATGGTAGATGCTGTTCACAGACTGGCACCTAACATCAAGAATCCTAATGCACCGAGAGGGATCATCGTCAAGTTCTGTCGAAGAATTGACATGGAAGAAATGAGACGCAAAGCCATTCAGAAGAGGGGATTTTCAGCATCGAACCTGGGCCTGTCAAGTGAGAAGACTGTGTACGTAAACCTGGCAATGTCACGAGAGACTCGCATCCTGTGGGCAGCGGTTCGCAGGTTCAAAGAGAACAACCGGTACAAGTTTGCCTGGATCACCAGCTCAGGAAAAATCCATCTCCGGAAGACTGAAAAGGGACCAGCAGTTCTAATCGAGGACGAAACGGATCTCCTACGCCTTCAACCCTCCAAGAAACAACACCAACCTACCCAGTGATAAACATTCGCTTCAACTCAGCCGCTTCTACCACCCAGGTGTGTCACACTGCATATTATTTATTGTTAATTTATTTGTTATGTAATTCAAAGTTTAACTATATTGTTATAATTTATATATTTATTACCTACGTTGTGTTGAACATTTGTTATTGTTATCTTTTATTATCTAATTTATTTTATGAATAGCCCTAATAATGTAAGTTTCTACTATCAGAATGTAAGAGGTCTCAGGACAAAAACTTTAGCATTCAGGCTAGGTGTTATAGGAAATAATTACGATGTCATTGCAATTACTGAGACATGGCTAAATGAATCAATCAACAATTCTGAGATTTTTACAAGTGACTATGATTTATATAGGAAGGACAGAATTGGTTTGGGTGTTAGAGGTGGAGGAGTTTTAATTGCTGTGAAAAACTGTTTTAGATCTTGTAGGCTGTTTAGTTTAGAAACTGAGGGAGAGAATGTCTGGATAAAAATAACTTTTTCAAAAACTGTTTCGGTCATTTTGGGCTTAGTTTATTTTCCACCAAACTCTGCATTATTTTCTTATACTTCATTTTTTGAAAAATTAGAACAATATAATTTTAAAAATGAGAAACTATGCATCTTGGGAGATTTTAATTTACCTATATCTGGTCCATTGTTCAATTTAGCTGGAGGGGGGGAAGCTTGTAGACGATTGTTATTTTTTACAGAAATGTTTGATCTTAGTTTAAAGAATAATATTCTTAATTGTTCAGGCAGGACTTTGGATTTGGTTTTAACTGATATAGAAAACGTAGCTGTTAGTGAAGAGCCCCCTCTGGTCAAAATAGATTTATATCATCCTGTTTTGGGAATAGATTTTGAAATGGAAGAGGGCTCTAATACAAAACAAGGTCATATTTTTCACAACAGAAAAAGTCAATATAATTTCAAAAGAGCTAACTTTTTACAACTTTATTATTCATTTCAAAATATTAACTGGGAATCTGTTGTGAATAGCTCCAATGTGGAAAATAGTGTAGATTCATTTTATAATATTCTGTACTCGACAATCGATAATAATGTTCCACTTTCACAACATAAGAAAAGTAAATTTCCTATCTGGTTTTCTTACAATACAATTAAAAGTATAAGGACAAAAGAAAAAAAAAAACGAATAAAAGATTGAGGTGCAGTGATGTGTTGAATGAATATAAACAAATTAGAGCTGAATCAAAACAATTAATTAAAAATTATTTTTTGAATTACACTTCACACTTAGAAGATAATATAGTAAATAATCCCTTATCTTTTTGGAGTAATTTAAGGAAGTTAAGGTTGAATGATAGTTGTGTATCATCAATGACACTGGACGGGGCGGAGGTGGAGGGGAGTAAGGAGATAACGAAGGCATTTGCAGCGTATTTCAAGTCCGTCTATGATTCTTCAAATCTGACCTTGGATCAACTGATAAGCGGTGCGCTCAGTTCACCTGACCCTTCTGATATCAGCTGTCTTACTGTTACCAACATATCTGAGAGTGAAATTTCTCACGCTATTAAAAAACTTAAATCAAAGCAATCTTTTGGTCCAGACGGCATTCCTTCCTTCATATTTAAGGGTTGTTCGGATTTTCTAATTAAACCTCTACACCATATTTTTAATTTGTCACTATCTCACAATTTTTTCCCTCAACGCTGGAAACTGACAAAGGTCGTCCCAATCTTCAAAAAAGGTTCCAAAAATGATATAAAAAATTATAGACCAGTAGCTCTTCTTTCAACACCAGCCAAAATATTTGAGTCAATTTTGTACAACAGAATTTTTAATCATGTAAAAACTCATATCACTCCCAATCAACATGGTTTTTCCCAGGAAAATCAATTAATTCCAATCTTCTTAGTTTTACAAATTTTTGCATTTCTTCCTTAGACAAAGGAGGCCAGGTAGATGTTATTTATACAGATTTCTCGAAAGCCTTTGATAAGGTTAATCATTTAAAATTGCTAAAAAAGTTGAATCACTTTGGGTTTTCAAACGACCTGGTACAGTTCTTTTCATCTTATCTTCACAATAGAAGACAACAGGTAAAATATTCTGATTGTTTATCTGAAGAGTTTTTAGTCCAATCGGGTGTACCCCAGGGTTCAAATTTGGGTCCATTATTGTTTCTGTTATTTATTAACGATGTCGTTAGTTGTGTTCAAAATAGTCGGATTCTTCTTTATGCCGACGATATGAAAATATTTCATGAAATTAACTCTCTTGGTGACTGTATTAGGCTTCAGAGTGACCTGGATCGCCTGGTGGTTTGGAGTCAGAATAATTTGCAATTTAATGTTAATAAGTGCGAAGTAATGCGGTACACCAGGCGTATCCAGAGATCTATTGATTTTCGTTATCATATTGGATTAGGTCTAAACTGGAATTTGGATTTAGTGTTTGGTATCCTCATCAACATTACCTGTCTCATATGATTGAACATATTCAAATGAAGTTCTTGAGGTTCTTGTATTTCAAAAGGTCTGGAGTGTACACTTTTTTAATACCTTATTCTCAACTACTATCGCTTTTTGACATTCACAGCCTCCATAAACGCAGGAACTTGGGTATGCTTGTCTTCTTACACAAGTTAATTAATGGTCGCATAGATTGTGGTGAACTCCTGTCTCAACTTAACTTTCTTGTGCCTCGGCCCGCGTCCAGAGTCCAAGCGTTATTCAGTCCTCAGTTTGCACGCACCAGTCTCGGGGCTTACGCTCCTGTCAATGTCATGATGCGGCTGGGTAATACTCTACCTCAAAACATTGATTTGTGCTCTTCGACCTTGGCTTCTTTTGTCAGCAGAATTAGAGTGATTTTGCCTGATTTGTATGTTGAATAAGCTTTTGAATTGTATTTTGAATCATAATTGGATAAGCTTCAAGTTATACTATTAATTTACAAGAATTTTTTGTGTACAATAATATTGAAATTTTTATAAACTAATTTAAATTTTGCTTGGTTTGACTATGTCATAATTTATTTATAAATTTGTTCTTATATTATGTTACCATTTATTTAAAATGTCTTCAATAATGTATGATTTATTTATTAATATTGCTTAAAATAATTTATATGTACAAGCTTTAATAATATTGTAAAATTATTTGTATTAAATGCTGCAATGTTATTGGATTTATATCTGTTTTGTAGCATCAATAAAGAATTATTGAATTATTGAATTGAATAAATGATTATTGTATTGTATTCAATTGCCATACAATTTGTGGTATGTGCTTTTGAAAAAGTTTGAAATTGTATTTAAAAAAGGGCTTGACCAAATTTTTTTATAATGTAGAAGAATTTCTAGCCTCTGACATCAGCATCTTAATTATTTACATTATAAAAAAAGATCTAACACAGGTTTAAGTAATATAAATAAATTAAAATATATGATTATTGTTGTTGATTATGTTGCATTGTTGTAATTTGTTGTTTCTTGTTAATTGTTTTTAATATTTTTGCATTTTATCATTATTTTACTTACTTAAATCTAGATATTATTAATTTTAATATAATTAAATTACGATATACAACTTTAAAATTTGTCATATACTTACGATCATACTACTGTATGTAATACTACACTTATATCTAGATGACATGTGACAAAGCCTATTATAAAATTAATGTTATTTTACGGCAATGACGAATTTGAATTTGAATATCAATTACAATTGGTTCAAATTTAGGGTTTAAAACGGTTTAATTCTAAATAGTTTTTAGTTTAAGGATTGTTAATATAAAACTTTTATGTCTAATGATAATACACAGGAAAACCTGTTCTAAAAATAAGTTTTTAATTTCATACAATATTTTCTACTGTATACCATTATTTATTTATTTATTTTTTTTTTTTGCGTTGGGGTATTGGGGTGGATTCACAGATCCTCACACGTCAACCTGAGCTTATTGTGTGCCCCTTTGATGTTAAAGGGGTAAGCCTATCTTTGTGCCCTTAATTAGGCTAAGAAGCTTTTCCCCGATACTAGCATCTGGTTTGTCGCCTGGTTGTTTATCACCGAAAAGAGCCCTTCTCCTTGCTCCCAGTCTCTCACAGTCCAGTATTATGTGTTTTGCAGTCTCTTCAGACTTATTGCAGAGTCTACACTCCGAGTCCTCATTTCGTAAACCTAGAGTGTTTAGGTGTTTCCTGAAGTGGCCGTGTCCAGTGATCAAGGCAATCACTTGCTTAACCCGATCCCTGCCCAGCCCCATCAGCCATCTGGTGAAGCCGGAGCTAGAATCAGCAAGCAGTCTTTTGCCGAGTGCTTGTCCTTGGTGACTCTGCCACCGCAAGCGGTGTGTCTTCCTGGACCATTTGTTTATACTTTGGTAAGCGGCTGACTTGCTTATACCACAACTCGGTTCTGGACCGGTGTATGGCATGCTTGCTCCGCTTTTGGCAAGCCTGTCGGCGCATTCGTTGCCACCTATGCCTGTGTGGCCCGGTACCCAACCAAGACGCACAAAGTTGCGTGATCCAAGCTTGCAGAGAGTGTTAAAGCACTCCCACACAAGCCTGGATGAAATGCTGTTGGAGTCAAGAGCTTTAAGAGCTGCCTGACTGTCTGAAATTATACAGATGTTCTTTCCCTGGTACCCTCTGGTGAGGCCTAGGTTGGCACAGGCTAGGATACCATAGATTTCGGCTTGAAATATGGAGCAGTTCCGTCCCAAACTGCCGCAAAGGGCAGTTCTAGGGGATTGACTAAACACTCCATATCCAGTTCTGCCCTTAATAAGCGAGCCATCCGTGTACCAGACAAAGCTCTTTCTTATTGTTGGGATGTTATCTTGCGATTTTCACTCATCTCTGGAGTAGAAGTCAACAGAGAATGGCTTATTGAATACGAACTCCGTTCTCATTATGTCGGAGACCATTTCGAGAATAGCGCTTGGGTTTACAGCTTCAGTGATGGTGCCATGGCTCGCGTTAGACGTGCCATTCCTCCACAAACCAGCAACCATCAGCCGATAAGCTGACTTACGCGCTTCAGCTTTTATATGGACATCAAGGGGTAGAAGTCCTAAAGCCACCTCGAGGGTCACGGAGGGACTGCTCCTAAATGCTCCGGTTGCAAAGATTGTGCCAAGCCTTTGTAAGCTTTCGAGCTTGGCTTTGGCAGTTACCTGATTCACCTTTGTCCACCAGACTAATGAACCATAAGTGATTTGAGGCCTTACAACTGCTTTGTAAAGCCATAGTGCTATATGGGGTTTTACGCCCCATGAGATTCCTGCAAGTCTCCTGGACGTCATGAGCGCCCACTTTGCTTTGTGCAGGATATTGTTAAGATGATCATTCCACGTAAGCTTATGGTCTAGAGTCAGTCCTAAATATTTGACTGTCTTTGACCACTCAAGCTGTGTGGATGCGAGTTTCAGCCTAGAAAGAGACTCTAGGTTCTTTTTCCTAGTGAATGGTACAACTACTGTCTTAGAGGGATTTACTTTCAGTCCCTCTCCATGACACCAGTTGTGTACATGTTGAAGGTTGGTATTCATGATATCAACAACAACATTTGTATATTTTCCCTGTACCATAAGGACTATGTCGTCTGCATATCCTTGGACATAGATTCCATTGTTAGTAAGGTCCTCAAGTAGACCATCTACTACTAGATTCCACAGTAGAGGTGACAGGATGCCTCCTTGAGGACATCCCCTTGTGGATGCGATCACAAGCGATTCTTCATTGAGATCGGCCCTGATCCGTCTGGAGCACAGCATGGCCCTAAGCCACCGGCACAGAGCTGGCTCGAGGCCACGTCGCTGTGCTCCACTTACCATCGCAGTGAATTTAGCATTGTCAAAATCTCCTTCAATGTCTATGAAGGTGCACAATGCCAATTCCTTGGCGGACAGGCTATCCTCAATCCTACTGACTAGTTGGTTCAGTGCTGATTCACAAGATTTGCCTTGCTGGTATGCATGTTGGTTGCGATGAAGGGGAGTGTCTGAGAGAACTCCCTTTCTCAGGTGCCTCTCCACCAGTCTTTCTAATGTTTTCAGTAGAAACGAAGATAAACTGATGGGACGAAAAGATTTAGGGACAGAATAGTCCGCTCTCCCTTTTTTAGGGATGAAGACCACCCTATTGAGACGCCAGACTTGTGGTATGTACCCATAAGCTAGGCTCGCCCTGAATAGTTCACATAGAAGGGTAAGGAGATTCTCCGGCCCTTGTTGAAGCAGGGCCGGAAAGATTCCATCCCCTCCTGCAGATTTGAAAGGGGAAAATTTAGAAATTGCCCATTTGGCTTTAGAGAGAGTGACAATCCTTCTGGCAATGGCCCAGCTACCACGATAAGCTCTTGGCCATGAGCCTGCCTCATAGTTACCAGACGTTCCAGTGTCGTCATTCTCAAAGATACAATCAGGGAAGTGAGTCTCAAGGAGAAGTTTGAGGCTATCACTAGACCCGGAAGTGTGTTGACCTCCCTGGGACCTTAAAGATCCCAAGTGACCGGTTGGACCTGAGGCTAGTAAACGTTGCAGTCTAGCTGCCGCGCTTAATTCATTTACCTGTATACCATTAAGTTGAGGGCCTCTCGTTTTCTCATTTAGTTGAATAAAATCTCATGTTAAATTATATGAGTGAATTAGAAGATTCTAGCTTGGGAAAGTAAATGTCACAACATATTTTTGTAGTGGCTGATTCCTGTTCTTAGTCTCCAAACTGCTCTTTATTAATAAACATAAATTATTTTTTCGTCTTTTTCTACTCAAAGTAGCTTGACAAATTGACCACCAAATTGAAAAAAATGCCATATAAAAATAACAATTAATTGGTTAATTTTTAATTTAGTTTTAATTTTTCTATTAAACTAAATTAAATTTCCAATATATATTGGTACAGAACATTTTATCATCTTTCTATTCTTTAGTTTTTATTTTAAGTGTGCCTGTGCATGAATGAAAATCCTCACTACACTATTTTCAATTTCAATTTGTTACTAGAGTAATTTAGTCTTCAATGATGTAACTTTATGTCATACTTTACAAATAAGAAGAAACACATATTGCTTACCAGAAAGTCTGATGGTACAAATATCGTACTTAACGTTGCATTGGATATTGAAGCCCATATCATTCACAATTGTTATGATGCCAAACTCAAAGAATACTAATGTTCCATTAAGATTGACTGGAATTTGCATGCCATGGGATGGAATTCTGACAGTCTGAAATAGTATGAAAAATAACTGTAAATTGTTTTTAAATATTACAATATTTAAATTTAACAGCATATTACACTGTACTAAAATTAAAACAGAACTAGATTTATCATTACAAGTTTTTTTGAATGAAATAAAACAAAAATTTCTCACTCAAAGCTAAATAAAAAACAAAGGTTCTCTAAGTTCTCTTTACCAACTAATTTCATGCAATTGTCTCTGCTTTAGCATGCATTGAGTTTACTCAATTTTATAGCTTTCATGGAAAGTTCAATTTTATGAGTGACAGATAAAAATGTTACTGGCTTCACAAGCTTTCCTATTCAGTTGTTTGGAGAGGATATCTGAATGTGAGCTTAACTGACAGTAGGTCAGTACTCACTACATCAAATGTGGCTGACATGAATATACTCGTAATATCCAGACCTGGACTCAGACCAGTTTTTTGGAGAATTTTATCAGGACCTGGGCTCTCAGGGAGCCCGGGCTGAGCCCCAACACACGCCTATTTGAAGGGTCAGCACCGATGGACGAGATAGCTCAATCTAATAACTGTAATCCCATTATAGGTTAAATTTGCAGTATCGTTCATCACAGTTTCATAGAAATAATGACTATTACTTTTAAAATAATAATCTTACTTTTGATTATGATATATTATAACAATATCGATCATGTTTATTTATATTGTGCATTCAAGCGGAAAAGTCAATAATAGCTCATACGATGAAACAATAAATACCTGAACACTCGCATCCGTCTGACCCGATAAATTATTACTTGAATATGAATTACAAAAGATGAATTATCTTCAATCCTAGTAATATTATAAATGCGAAAGTGCCTTTGTTTGTTTGTTTTGCTTTCACGCATAAACTATTCAACCAATTGTACTGAAATTTTACATGGATATTCTTAGGGCTCCTGGGATGAATATAGGCCTATTCTTTTTTCAAAAATAACTCCGGGCTATGCCCCACTGGTCTCTAACGCAGCAAAAAATCCCATCTTTGTCTCTAAGTTGTATAATATGAATTGAAAGAATTTGTTAAATGTAATCAACTGTTCTTTGTAAACATTGTATTATCACAGCACGATCATATGTTTAATTAATTTAACTAATATTTTCAATTTGTTTACATTTATAGAGTGACAAAAGTAACAAAACTTCTTATTTCAACATCGTGACAAGACAATCCAATTAATTTATTCTGGATTTTAATTATTGAACTGGGAATGTGTACATGTAAGGTATTGATTTTGGTTTCCTTAGATATTATGGGACGGCATATTTACAGTAGCTGAAGGACCAAAATCGGAGGGACTACTAGGCATTAGCTTAATTCAACAAACCCTTCGCTCCGTGACTACAATTTAAGGAAACAAGCGAGCGCAGTGAGTCCGTAATTAAAGCCTGTGGAATCAAAAAGCAATAGATGGGACACTAAATGCAATTTTTATGACAGAAAATCGTCGTGGGAACATTGCATCTATTTTGCACTAACCTATTGCACTGATGAGGTATACAGTACAGATTAAGGTTGGGACACACATAACCGCACCGCGCCCGACACGTCAGTCGGCCGTATGCTGGCCGTCATACGGTGAAAGAATTGCAGCGCAGTTTTCAACCTGCAAGTCCATTACTTGTCCGCACCGACACCAGACCGTCGTGGCCGCACCGTGCCCGCACCGTCACCGATATGTGGAGTTTTGAATTTTGACGGGCACGGTGCGGTCTACGAGCGGCATCATATGTTGTTTACTGTTGCGTTCTTCTTTTTAAAACTATTTATGTAGTCTACACGTTCTATTTTATTGAATTATTTAGTATAGCCTACTAACTCTACATCCTGTGTTCGCGTACAAAATCATATTTATTGATAAAAGTAGGCTATTACATTTTCTTACATTAGAGTAAACTAGTCATATTTTCTTATTGTGCATATTTTCTTATTACAAACAAATTTGAAAACCATGTTGTACATTAAGTGATTTTAAACAACTAAATTCGAACTATTAAAAAGTCTATAAACATTTTTCATTAATTTAAAAAATAACGAGCATGTAATTATTTGAGCAAAAATCTATTTTTCTTTGATGTTTTGAAGTTACTTGATAAATTTATTCCGGTATTTTGTAAGAGTCATATTTAGAATGTTCTCTATGACATTTTTATTTATTATTCTTTTCACTTCAATAAAGTAAAAATAAAAATATTTTTTTACAATAAGATTTTCAAACAAGAAAAACCCATGTTAAAATAAATAATAATAATACTAAATCATTTATTTCCCCATAATAACAAACTGAATATTACAATAAATATTATTTCCAGTGCTTAGTAATAAATAAGACTATGACATAAAGTATTTACAATAGCAGTAAATAGCAAATAAAAAAAATGTTTTCTACTTACTTTATTTCTAATTTATGTACTTTAGAGTAATAAAATATAAAAAGTAGGTTACATCCTTTTAGATTTTCTTTCTTTTCTTAAACCTAATAATTAGGCCAATAGATTTACAAAATAAGGGAAATTTAGGTACCCATAAGAGGCTGTTCCTGTGTTGGGGATTACTATATACAAAAAGGGTAAAAAATAAAAATAGCGGAATCGAGCAAGAATGAAATTATAAAAATTTAGTTATTGTAACTTATGTAGTGAATAATGTACTATTACGTTTCAAGGTTTAAATTTAGTATAACTATTGTGCTGTATTAAACAAAAAGGATTTATGCATGATTTACAATTCAAATATTAGGCTTTACACATGTAGCATTAAATATTATATATCATAAATAATTATTTTTATAATGTTCTACTAACTTTAAATATTATTATAACTTAGCAGACAAGACTAATCATACACTAATATATTATCTTAAAACATATACTCAATATCATTTTGACCAATCAACCATACTCTAATTTTTTTAGAAAATATATTTATGTTTCTACTATTTTTGACTAATTCTGGCTATAAATTATTTGTCCTCGGAGCTATAAAAGAAATAATTTTGTAAAATTTGTTTTTTGTTATGTTCTCCAGTATATATTTTACAAATATTTACTATGTTTTACAAATTATTATAAAACGGGCTTGCAACATGGCAAACTCTCTGGCATCACACTATAGCTCTTGGGTTTAATACAAAAAAACAACCAAATACACTGTTTTATAGTGTATTTGACCGAAATTCACTGCAATGAAACACAATGAACAAGAATTATACATTTAAACATATAACCAAGATAATGATATTATTTACAAATTTTACACACTAGCTGATTGTACAAAGCTTTACTGTAGCATTGCAATGTATTCATTCACCACAGCTAAATAAACATAACAACAATGAAATTAACAATTTTCTCAAGCAATACTTAATCTTCCAAATATTTTTTAAAGTATCTATCACTTTGAATTCAAAAGAACATGCTCTAGTACAAACAGTGAGATTGTTGCGCTCGGACTGCATACGGACATGTGTGGCCTCACGGTAACCGAGCCGAGCCCGCACCGACAATCGGCCGACTCACGTGTCGGGCACGGTGCGGTTATGTGTGTCCCAACCTTTAGGTGTATTAATACATATATAATTTCTACACTGGACCGAATAAATAATATGACATTGCTAACAATGATGATATTGGGAAGCAAGAACATGTACTTTACTGTATCATGTATCACCTTTACATATGGATGACAACTATCATAATGTAAGTATTGAAATTTGTAAGTATTATTTATGTTTATTTTAGTTTTTAATTTTTAATAACAATCAATATCCATACAATTTAGAGAACTGTACTGTTTTTAATCTTCATTACAAAATTATATAGAGGTCTATTTTTATTGTTTTTCGGGGCCAAATAGTAAACTCAAATTTAGCGTAGGATATAATTCAACTTAGAACTAATTCAGATTAGAATTGCAAAACCTGAAATAAAAAATACTCGAAATTTAGCTTAACTTCTGGTCCTCTTAATTATGGTCTTCTGGTCATCAAACACTGAAAATGGGTACCTGATGCATGATATATGACTAATTCCATTTAAAAATATCATAGGGCACTATCATATTACATTACAAGGGCTTTCACTAAGAAACCTATGAACTTTGACTTTGGAGTTCCTCCACATTGATCTAAAATAGTAACAAGAATTACTGAAATCGTGGTAGCTATTCTAACAAATACACAGAATGTAGTATAGAAATTGCGGGTGAAGCCGTAGGTATGTGCAAGTTGAGAATAAAAATACAATTTAAAAAGCAAATCTTTTAAAGATTTTTCTCACAATCATTACTATCTAAAAATAATTTCAATCAGACAACTAATAGAATAATTATTGCACATTTTTAGAATTTTCTAAATTAATTAAAACAAATGCTTAAAATGATCCGATTAATAAGATTTTTTCCATAGTTATTTTAGCTGCATATATTGAATCTTTCTATTATTAACAATATAATAAGATGCTGCCAATGGGTTAAGCGTGAGGGTGAAGGGGTGTGACACGGGGCCCGGCTGCATATCTTTTCCTGAGCCCGCCAAAGCTGAGTACAGCCCTGATAATAGCACAAAGGATCTTTGCTATTGGCATTTCAGAATTGAAGAACGAATCAGTGAATCCATTTCTTGTGCAGTATATTTTTGTCACAACTATGAAAAGCTCATTACTGTAATATATGATAGCTTATGCCAAATCAGCAAGCTTCTCTATTACTTTCTTCACCTATATTAAATTCTATTCAACCAAGTATCCTTCACAAAAATGTTAGAATAAGGAGCAGCTCCAATGTAAATGTATGTTTTAAATGTTAACCCCTAATATGTAATACTTCATTCTAAAGGTCTTTATAACAAAATGATAGGAACTAACACTCTCTCTAGATTTGTTTGCAGAAAATGGCAGTCTGTTAAATCAAATCAGTCTTTATTGTTACATTTTACAATTAGCCAAACTACAAAACAGGTGGCATTGTCAAATTCACAAGTTGGTTAAAGTTTTTAAAATTAAAAGATTAAAGAGGTGTAATAAAACGTTTAGTTCCCCCAGGAGGGTTCACTTACTTTGACTGACTCATACCTTCCAGTTGAACCTACATTGGATACAGCAAAAACCAATGTGTCACTTTTATCTGAGCATGGTTGCCACATCACTAACTGCAAATGTCAAGACATTGGAGAAAAGCAGTGAATCTATAGGTATATTTACTGCAGAGGATGACTGTGTAGGAGTGGGTTGAGCTCCCTTAATGTTAAAGGCTGTTACTAGCCCAATCATAGGGAGTATCTTTTCTAGCCACTTTGACTGGAGGAGGGTGGAACATAGCTAGCCTCCCCTTCAATCAAAGTGCATGACTGGGATATAGTGTCAGCACAATATAATCTGTTGATAGGAAATTCGATAGGAGGTGGCCTCTACCACAGACCTTACCTATCCTGAAAATCCTTTCACTCTGGAAGCAAGCGCAAAGGTCCTTTTAGGACTAAGTACAATGAGGGGTTTAGTTCAAATAATAATATTTTTATTTCTATGAATAAGTAAATTACTCAACTGAGTACCAAACATTCCTTTTCTGTATTTTAACTATTTTATTTTAACCACATAAACTTCAAACTAGAGACATATTGACATATAAGGGATTTATTAAACATAGGTATATTTATGAATGACCATCAGTGCTTTGAATCAAGAGTTTTAAACAAGAGGTAAACAAGCCATTTTTGGTTTTTGTTATCTAATTGAAATAAATGTGACTACCTCTAATACTATTTTAATTTTTAGATGGTCAGATTATAAATAAGTCTGAATAACCCTGAAGAGAGGTGCATATTAGTCTTTCAATCAATACATTTAAACACCAATTAAAATAATATTTTGCTATGAAGTAATTCCTAATAGGTTATCATTTTGGACAATTTAAACCAAATGTTCTAGTCCTCACCATTTTTATTCTTCAAGTTGTGGTTAACATTTAAAAAATAAGTTCTCTGACTCTCCCACCACTTTTTAAAGAGGAAAAAGTGCTCTGACAGCTAAAAATCATTTTAGAATCTATAATTGTTTATTGAAGGAAATATTTTATTCACTTTCTGTATAAATTATATATATATATAAAACAATGTTTCTGCCAAATTTATATCTCTAGTCAGGTCATACTAATGTTTAAATAATTTCAAAGCTATTTAGGACATTTAGTTCTGAAGCCCTTTTCTACTCCATGGTTATGACATGGTTTCCTCTTACTAGATGTATAATTGAATGTTTCTGAAATCACCAGCTCTAGATTGTCACCAGAAACCTAGTATTTTACCTCTGTTGAGTGTTGTGTTCACTTGCTCTTACCAGATTAACCATCAGTGTCATATATCAGCTTATGCTGTAATTTCATCAGCAATGTGTACGTTTGACGGGAAAAAAACACAAGCTATAACATGAATCCTGAAGGCAATGTGGATTTCAACAGTGGCAAGTAGTGGGATGAAACAGGTGAAGCAATTCTTAAGTAAAACAGTATTTGAGGTCAGCTATTTATTTTAATATGTGGCATTATTTCATATGAATAAATAACCTGGTCAATTATGATAAAGAGTATTTCACCAAAAAAACATAGAACATGATAGAAATTATGACAAAATGTGCTACTGTACACTTCAAACAATCCTGCCTGACATTTTGTGAAGCAACTAGGTGGCAGCATCAGATGGAAGTTGTGTGTGTGTACAGTATAGTAGACGCGGAAGGTAAGGGGCCTATAGGGGAAAATCACACAGAGAAAACTACGTGAATACTAGGCTTCTGTTGACTTGCAAGTACTACCGAGCATAACTGAATCCACCTGATCTTTAGCCTTAGCATGTTACTGCATCTCCTCTAACACTCAGTGTATATAACAAGGCATAGAGTAAAGAATGAAAAATGCAGAGTGGTAAGTCCAGATTAAAAGTCAGTTCCGAATTTTCATTACCATGTGCTCTTGCATTCTGTTACCTTCTCTAGCTCACCCAAAACGGTGGTTCCAGGTCCGTCATCTACCACATAATGTTAATTTAAAATTTATCAGTATTATATTTTTTCCTACTAAAAACTTAACAAATGAACTTTGAAACTTGAACAACTGGTTTATTGACATTTCATCACAAATGGTCAGTTGTTTTCCAGTACACTTTCATTCATTGCCATACTATATAACTAATGTCATAAGATAAAAAAAGACTGTGGCAAAACAATTAGTGTAACAAAACCACGTAGTTTACAATACATTATATAAAAATATGAATAGTTATAGTAATGTGAAAAAATCAGTCTAAAAAAAGCTTAATGATGAAAACTACAAAAAAATAAACAAGAGTTTATTATATTTTATTTATTAAGCTGATACTTGGGTGTCAAGATTGAAATACATTCAGCCAATAAAAAATGAGGTATCTTAACTATAGCTCTTTTCAGTGTACTACACAACTGGCCATGGCTGCGACCATGGGTGAAGAAGAAGAAATTAACCATGGTTAGGTCCCCATAAGTTATTTTAAGGCCATAACAAGGTTAGTAAATAAACACCAAATTAATTTAAATTTTTCTAAATGTCCATGACTTTTCAACATCTACAGTCAATAACATATTTGTTCAAAATTTTTTCTTTATTTACATTTGAATAAAGTTCATTTTTAAAATATACAATGCTTTTATATTTATGGAAATAAACTTGTTACATGTTCATTATTAATCTACTATTTTTTTATCCATATAAAGTAATAATAAAGTTACTAGATAATACTTTAATGAACCAAAATGAGGCTTAAAACAATTCCTTGTGTGTGTTTTTTTTTATCCAAGGGGGTATATTTTCTCCCAAATGAGAATTGACACTTAATTCAAAATTGAAGTAACAATTGGTTTATAATACAATTTCTAGGAGGTAATTTTCTCAAAATTTTGCATGGGCTGACCCAGTGTTTAATGGGGTATATTTCTTAATCTTCAAACCCCAGCACTGTTGGCTTGATTTTTATTGAGATGAAACCAATTATTTATGAAGCAACATTACTACTTCACCTAATATTTTACCCACTGAATTTCATTAATCTACTTTTCAGAGGTGAGTATAATCAGTCTTCATGATCTTCATTTTCTTTATGGATGTTTATCAGAAGGATAGAATGGATATCACTTTATTTATTTCTATTGCTTTAAGAAAAACCATCCGAAATGAACTTTCCCAATCAGTGATCACCAAGAAAATTCCTCTGACTCATAAGTCTTTAATTCTAACATCACTTTGTTACTACATTTTTTTACTTTGTTTAAATTTTACTTTATTAATTTCATAGCAAAATGTCAGGAAAAAAATAAGTTTTTAATTTCAATTTTCAAGAGTTAGTCAAATCTATAGTAATATATTGTTTTGACTCTGAAACTTTGTATTTTCATGGATATTTTCATAAGAAGTTGTGAAATCCACCAGGAATTTGGTTCCTTAAATTATATTAAGTACACATTAAAATTAATGTACTATAAAATAAAACGCCAACTATACAAGATTTAATATTAAAAATATATACTTACATCACTATCAAGATCGATCTCTATAATGTAAGGTCCAACAAACAGGTCAATGACATGTTTCCCATTGGTGTAGCTGAGCACAAGAGCAAAGTCATCACGCACAAAGTCCTTTGCAAGTAAGTAGGAACAAGGACTACGGAATGAGTAATGTTGCTTGTCAAATGTTACAAAATAATAGTTTTTGCCAATTATAGCTTCTCCTACAACATAAAAATATAATTATACATAATCCATCCATACATTAGCTTACAGTAATAAGATTATAAAAGACAGCTTCTTATAGGAAGTGTTACTTAAGCTTTGTATAAGTTACAATCACAAGGTAAAGATTTAATAACTTAGTCATTAGGAAATTTAGTCAGAAAATATTTTCTGTTGTAAAATTTGTAGACTGGAAATAATGACTAGTAAATTACTGTCAACAGTACAAGGCATATTATTCTTTTAATTGGCGAATACAAAATAAACATTGTATTTAGGATTTTTAAAAGGTACATTAACTGGATTTGATATAGAACAGTGCTTTGCCCCATGATGCCTCCCGTCCCATCAAGGTCAAATATCTAGATACAAACATTACAGGTTTCTTACTTACCTGCATAAGGCGGAAGCCAGTTGTGATAATCTGTAAGAGGACTGTACTGATAATACAACGACCAAAATGTATGGTTTGAAGGTGTCAGCCATTTTTGAACATCTGTTATCATCTTGTATTCCTTTATTTCCTTAAAAAATGTTACCACTAGTTATTTTCATGTAGGCAAAACAGTACAGAAGACAACAAATATGTGGGAAATAAAAGGTAAGCTACATAAAAGTATTAGTTTATCCAAGGTCTTTTAAAAACTCTGTATAGTCAGAAAATCAAAACCTAGAAATATATGGATGACTTGAATCTTGTGGTTTCTGTTATAGATATGTAAAGTTAGTTATGCTGAGTGAGTATTTTTAGTTATTGTTCTGTTAGTTTATGAAATCTTAGTTTTCAACCATTTATAATTTGTTTACACAAGGTAAAGTACTGAATAATTTAGGATTATTTTGAAACTTAAAACTCATTTGTATTGCTATATCCCAAATTGACGTAATAACAGATTAAATCATTATTTTCACAACAGGTTAGAAACAATTTTTTGACAACATACAGTTGACGTAATAGTATACTTTAATTCATAGCATTAATTACTTAAATAATAGTTAATACGTTACTTAAATAATAGTTAATACATTACTGATATAATAATTACCTCAAAATTAGGAATACGATTGAAGGAATGCCAAGGCATTGGAAGCTGCTGCTCCAGATACAGTTCTCCACGTCTTGGCTCAAACACAAAGTTTGTTTTTCTTTCATGATTTCTGAAAAATCAAATTCTTCTTAGTTTCATTTTATTTTATTTGTATGTGATGTTACATAAATTATATTACAGGAAATACTTTATGGTAGATTAGGTTGTATTACATTTACATTATTTAGCCATAGAAAATCACCAAAACATTCACTAACACTATTTCTCTGCTCTGACACTGCACTGTAGGGATGATGATGAGGAATCTCTGTGTTGTGCAGTGCAGAAGAGAACATGGTTGAGTACGAGAACTTGGAAGGGTGAGGCCATTTGCAATTGCATGAATATGTGTACTGTATGATACAAGCAGAAGTATAATTGCAAGGGTTGGTGTGCTGAGAGACACGAAGGCAGCAACATATCCTGGACCAGGTGTGCTGCTGTGTGCAGATTGAATCACAGATATGAGACCGTATGTGCTGTTAGGTGTGGGAGAGGACCAGCCGAGCCAAGGTTATGATTCAGGTCTCCATGACACCCCATGAGTATTTGAAGATGGAGTTTGAGGTATATGAATGGATCTTTAAAATAGTCTTTATTGGGATTACTATTTTTCTTTTCTTCAAGTTTTTACTGACAATTGCTTTTGCTATCATCTGACAGAATTTAAGTTTTCCAGACTTGCTAAAATGCTATCCATGATTGGTATATCTGTTGAATTTGGTGTTCTGAATAAGGGTCATGTTTGTGTGCAGTTTTACCAATTTGAGTAAACATTCATTGCTCCAATTATTTAATTATTTGTTTTGTCTATCTTCAGATTAAGGACTGGATTGCCATAATGGTTAAGAATACTAGGTACAATGACATTAGTTTTCTGAACTAAAGGCGTTATAACTTCCATAATTTTGTTTGCAGACTTTCCTTTTTTTTATTCCCTGTTCTGTATCATTCCCTATCCGTAAAGTCCTTTGTCAAATTGCTCACATTTTGTACAACAGCACACAGTGATGCGTTTGGCTTAAATATTGTCTCAAAAGTGAACTTATTCCCGAGCTTTTCTTGAAGGTTTCCGTGAACACCCTCTCCCGTGGCTGTCTGCTAATATAAGTACCCTGGATTGTTTTGGTTAGAAGGGTTTATGAAGTTTTCCACCAGTGGTTGATAATTTCTTTGGTTATAAATTTACTTGATGTGAGCTCTGCAATAAGCTCTGTGAAAGCATGATGATCTCAGGCAAAATACGTAGAAGTCGTATCTGCACTCTCCTTTAGTTGTCAAACCATAAGACATATGGTTAAGCATGCATAAAAAGTGACAAATCAAAACACATGACGATGAACACACCAAAGCCTTATTTGACAACAGAAAAGTTGTATGTGAAAATACAAAAATTTCCTAATATCCAGTACACATAAAAATAGCAAATGTCAAAAAAAGTTATAATTTTGTAAACACTCACTCTATTAGCAAAAAAATACATTGAAAAATACAGATTGAATTGTAAAAGGCTTTACGTTTCTGCGCACTACATCAGGAAATAATTTATCAAATTCATCTTCTATATTTCCTGAGAAAAATATATTTTATTAACTTGAGAACTTTATTCAATAGGTTTTTATTTTATTTTACTTTCTTTTGTTCCTTTCAAAGTCTAAATGAGCATTGTTTAGTTTACTTTTTCATTATTATTCATGCTTTTAAATTTCATATAATTCTATTAATGTTTAATTCAGCAACACGTTATTAGGTACAGTAGAACCCCTCATATCCGGCCACCACGGGACCGAGCCCCTGGCCGGATAACGATTCGGCCGGATAAACCAACCTACAGTACACAGCACTTGACGAAACAAAACAATTGTACTGTACTGTACTAACCGGACTGGAAATAATCAACGAACTGTTAAAAGGTAAACTTATTAGCTCAACTGAGGACAACACAGGAAAATGTAAACAAATAGATACACCAAAATAACGCAAGAGTCGTGGGAAACTAGTGCGTGCAACTGTGCGTCTGCAAGCCGTGGTAAATAAATTTCGATATTGGCTTCCGGGAAGTGGCCGGAAAAACCGAGGTGCGGTAAAACCGAGGCCGGATATGAGGGGTTCTACTGTAATTAAATTTTTATAGGAAGTTTAACATGAAAATGAACTACGTCTTTAGAAATAAATCTAATTTTACTGATAAAAATGATAAACTTGCCAATTTGAATATTTAAATATGATCTGGAAAAATTAAAAGAGAAAGACAACAGTGAATGATATATGAGGCATCACATCATTCCTGCCAGAGCAGTTTTACATCGAGCCAAGAGTGGTGAACTGTGAGGTGGTTTAGTATTGTTCTTGTAATATTATAATCTTACAGTATTGATGTTATTCCTTTGTATAATTTATAATTATATTGTAAAAATTTTACTCTTTTGTAGATTCCATGTAACTCCTAAAATTACATAATGAATAAAAATGTCCAGTAATTTTAGGTCTATAAAAGCTACTTCTTTAAATTTAGAGCTGTAGGTAAGAGCTCAATTGTAAGTCCAGGCTTGCACCTTATTATATATATACAGTTTATACTCACCTTTGGCTCCCTAGTGACTATGCCTATGGAGATGAGTGTGAATTTGAGGGCTAAGAGTTGGGAGTTATAAGTTGAATTCAGAAATGAAGTTTGCAGGGAGTTTTTTGAACAGAACTAAAAATTACTCTGTTCCCACCTACTAATGTTGTAAACACAACATTTCTGTCAGGGAGTATCTTTTTAAAGATACAAGGTATGTTCAAAAAGTAACGGGAATGATGTTTTTTTTTTTTGTAATACTTATTTGTTTGTCTGCATTAATGTTGTCATCTTCAAAATACTCCCCATTAGATATTATTCACTTGTGCTAGCGCTTCTTCCAATCCTTGAAACACTTCTCAAACTCGATCTTAGGGATAACCTTTAGTTCTTTCAACAATGAACTTTTAATGCCATCAGCTAGAAGACATATGCACCTCAATCAAACTATATCTTACTAATGATGTGTTATGAAAACTTTAAAGTGCACAGCTTACTTTGTCATTGAGATATCCTATATGGAAAACAGACAACTATTTACTTCCGGAAGTTTTATATTGACAGCAAAAGCTAGAAGAGTTATTCGTTTATGTAGCCAAACAGAAACCAAATTGAATTGGACAAATTGTAGAGCATTTTGAATCACCTAAAATTGCCAAAATGTGTCAAGAAATATGGCTCTGAGAAACTTTTCATGTTTATGGGCAGAGATTGGGTAAAAAACCATTGAGCCATATTTATAAACCATTACAGATCACATTTCCTACATTTGGACCATGACTAATGGTTCGGCTGCTATAGTAATCTTTATCAGTGGATGTAAATCTTACTGGAAATGATATGGGCATACCAGAGAGGTTCTTGGATGGGGGGAGGTGTATAAGGTTATCGGGCATTCAAAGAATAGGGGTTCTTCTCTGGAGTGAGTTGTACCTGTTACAAGAATAAGTAGACCAGAGAGATATGTAAATCGGTTTAATTTACCGGTAGTTTAACTTAAGTAGGAGGTTTAGCCTTTACCGGAGGAAATTCCTGCTGAGGTAAAATTGTGACTGAAGTTTACATATTTTATTGAATATAAGCTAATTAACAAGGAAGTTTTAAAAAAATTATACGCTCTGTCCTTATCTATCAATGTCATTTCCATAATATTTTGACAAGGAGTTAATTTCATGAAGTGATTTAAAGGCAAGAATGTTTGTTCAACCAAACAAAAATTTCTGTACCAATCTACTATGTCTGTAGTGGAGTTAAGTCTCACTGTCCGTATATACTAATTTTGTATAATGCACATTTTTACCAATGGGAATAATAAATTATTGTTTTTATCCATAATATTTGGTCGAATTTAAACCTCTCTATCTGCTAATTCACACTCTCTCAGTTGCATTCAACTATTACTGGAATTTCAACTATGCAAGCTTTTTGCAGCTGAACCGAATGATATAGAGCAAGAACTCACTGGACCTTTTTGTAGATCCCTTCATTCCCCACTAACGTTTTTTGACTGATTTGAGCTGTCCCATAGTTTGCCCGTTATCAAGGTTTAAAAAAAGTCCTGTCTTGATAAATTTTAAATTCCATCATTATGAATTTTTTTGAGAAGTTGAACATAAAAACTTTCCTATTTTCAGACTTTTCCTGGTGGTTACACGACAAAAGGCACCTACATGCCAAATTTAAAGTTTCTAACCCTTCTAGAAGTAGGTTAGGATTTGTATGCCTAAGTGAATCAGTTACTCATGCAGCTATATTAGATCATCATAAAAATTGCTGTTTAATTGAACTGTACAATTTTTTTACCAATAATCTTCAAAGAAAATTAAATAATTTCTTTTTGAAATGCTGTGTGTCTATACATTTTCAACACACAAGTTGAAAAGTAATTTTAAATATATAAATACTTGCACATTTTCATTTTGACATTCAATATGTGACAGATCTACAAATTTACTGTAAACACATAAAAAAAGTAAAAGTAAAAACAATATAAAATATATAGACTTACATGATTTCATTTTGAAGTGCGGTGTGCGACAGATCCACAAATTTACCATACACAAGTGGAAAAGCCTGTTGAATTTTCTCTCCCAGATTGAAGTAACTGTACAACCATAAGGTCTGCAGAAAACAAGTATCATTAATTTAAATGTCAATCAAATTAAATCCATTAAAAAGCACGTATTTCCTAACTGTATTAAGATCAGTTTAATTTAACCATAGTAAAAAAAGTAAAAATTATTGTTATTTTTTCAGTTCTAGAACTGAATTGACTTGTTATATGTTTAATGTCCTTGATACTATTCATTGTTTTAGTGTATAACCTTTTGTGAGTAAAGAGATATTTGATTTTATTTGATACTGCCTGTTTTACTAAAAATAATGTCTTTAAATTAATTAGATGCAATCACAGGGAGACCTCTCACAAAATTTCCTAGGGACTTACTCAAATAGATCAGTACAGGAGGCCAACAACATAATGAATAAGGCAATTGTAATACATTATATTACAAGAAAATGACATTGTTTTCAGGACATTTGCCATCATTCAGTGATACAATACAATTAGTAACACTATGTTTCTGAAATATGATCTCTTCTTCAGATGAATAACTAAACTAATGCATGACTACAGTCTAGTAAAGTAAACATAACATACCAGAGCGTTGTTACACGTATAAGTCAGGAACAACAACAGTCATGTTGTGTATCTATTCCATGCACACCACCTCTAACACATGTGCTAAATAAAAACTAAACACTAATTATTAAAACTGAACTACAGAATACAGGGCACAATAGGTCGGCAGTCACCAGCCAACCAAATAGACATACAATACATACTAGTCTCCTTAATATCGCCACTGCCCAGGCAATAACTTAAACAACCTACCACTTCAGTCTAATACTAACTGCTGTCTGTTATAGACCACAGATACTCAGTTGAGAGGCTTTAAATGCGCACAAGCTTTACAATCACATTGTTGTCAGCTTGAATACAAAAAGTGTTGAAAAATGTACAGGCAGACCGTCGATGACAGATCTTTTAAATCAACCCTCGTTATGACTGACAAAATTATAAAGAACCTTAATTCATCTTATAATTCATGCACCTACTCTCAAACAATGACAGGAACAACTTGGGTTTGTGTCATCACACTGCGTTTAAATTTCTATCTTCACATGAATACAAATGATCATCTGAATCTAATCTGAAGTAATGTGATATACGAGTTAGGCTAGAGCTTTAGATCACAAAAAAATGTACTGTAAGGCACCATTTTCAAACTGAAATAAAAAAATCTCTGTAGTTCATCAGTAAACATTCCACGTTTAAATTCTAATTATACTTTGTATCTCAAATCTGGTGGATAGTCAATTGCATGATATTAGATAATTATACAAAATACACAAGCATGTTGTGCTGTTTTCTATGTTGTTCTTTTTATTTTAAAGTACATGTTAGTATCAAGATTAAAACAGTAAATTGTTAATAATGTTGAGAACATGTAAGTTGTTTTAGGGGTTCTGTGTGATGCATTAATCAAAGTATCTACAATCTAGATGATCTTCATATTCTTTTAAAGCCAAACGTATCATATGTTAATTTTCAGCTGATTCATACTTAGTTCCAACTCATAGTGAATAAATATTGGTTTTTTGTTATCAAGTAATTGAATCATTTGAGTACCAGCAAGTATTTTGCAATCTATAACCATTTTGCACTTTTTCATAACAAAATATCATTATTTGATATCTTTCTTTGACCTCTTTACAATATGTTTGAGTAAATTATTTATTTCCATCACTGTACAATTAAAAAATAAGAAGAAATGGTGGCCAGTTACTAGTATATGGCCAACATGAATTTAGTATTAAATCTTAATACAAAGTTAAAAGAATAATCTCATTAGTTTTAAAAACAAAATAACAAAATTACCTATTGAAGAATTTTTATTAATACAATATGTCTATTGATCTTTTATATCAATAATTAATTCCAAAAACTATAGTAATTTATCACATAAACTTGTTTTACTAATAGTATTCAATATAATATATACAAAGATATTTTTCTACAATTTAATTACTCTATTGATTTATTATGATTTTCTTACCTTTTCATAAATTGTTGTTGTGGCTTCGATAGTATAATTAATTGCTGGGAGTTTGTAGAGCTCTTTAATCTCATCATATATTTCTGAAGTGATTTCCGTTAGTTCATAACCTAAAAATATAATAAAACACATTTGTAATCATAAATTATAGGTTTTCTTATGCACTTCTACAGGCAAATGTTCTACGAAATTAAACCTCACAATTTTCTAAAGCCATATAAATGATATATTGCATTGCATTACATATATTGTATAGTAACTCAAATGTTTATAGGAAGTGACAGAAAAATTTTACACCATAAATATGATCATGATATATGTATCATGGCTAATATTGTTGATGTATATATACATATTATAACTCTCTAGAATTTGAAAATGTAATTGTTTTACCTTATATTCTTGTCAATTGTTCTTTAATATTCACTTTTGAAATGATTTTTTTTAAACATTTGTACATTTTTACTAAAATAAATTAAGTATTCTGTTTAATCCAGAGCAACTGACATTAAAAAGTTTAAAACTACTTTACAATTAAAACAATTTTATTAATAACCCTTTGACATGCTACTTTTTAGTGGCCATTTAGCACCCACAAGTTCTCTTTTTTTTATGGTTTGGTTGGATTTATAAATGAATTGCAAAAACTTGTGTTCATAACAATTTTTCTAATTAAAAACCTCACCAAACCACATTTTAAGTTATTCAAGTTTACAAGCTTATTATAAAAAATAAGAATATAGTATTGCATACATATATACATACATACTATTAAGATCCATGTAAAATATATTGGTATTTCACTTTAAAATTTGAGGTTGTTGAGAAACAATATTATTTTTATTATTCACAATAACCTAAACAAATAATATTTTGGTTGAACATACAATTTATTACACAACTAAAACTACGAGTCCTGCCACGATAATTCGATCATCAAAACAGCAACAAACATCAGCTGGCTACAAATAAATAAAAAGTAATATTTTATGCATTTACACCAATCAGAAACATAAAATATACTATGAAGAAAAATTAGGAAATGTCCATAGCCTGTTCAGTGCTGCTATCTGACAAAAGTAGAACTATGTAGTCAAAGTTTCATGGCGAGAGTGTATTGTCACAGCGTGATTGTATTACCACTTTTACCTGTGACCATAGCATGCCAACGAGTTGATATGGTGAAAACAGACAATGTGGCTGATGTGATCTAAAAAATGTATTTTTAAACATCCTCCTAACTAAAACATTTTTATTATTTGATACTTGATAGATGTTTGATGTGTACTTACCGAAAGGTACCACTTTTAAATACTTTTCTTTTACCATTGCATAAACCATTACCGCATACTTTTTGAAGCTGATGACAAAACCATTTTTTGTTACATCCTTGTAGAATTTGTCCAAATCCTTGGTAAAATTTGAATCTTTTGCTAAATTGGCTGATGTCAGTATCAAAGATTGCTTTTGGTACAGGAATTCTAGAAAACATGAAAATATATGTGAGCAATAGAGGTATGACTTGTGCACAGATAATTACACCTAGCAAATGTTAAATATATCAATGTAGTTTCTTTATAACTCACTACAGTTTATAGTATTATTAAAAGCAACTTGTAATGTATAATACTCGATAGTATAGTACTTATACATTACTAGTAGAAAAACGTCACTAAATACATTGAACTTCAGAACAGCCATGACATACTTCATTCCTCAATCCTATTAGTCATATACAACTAGTCTATTCTTGTTGTGGATTCCTCTGTTAATAGTAAAAATGTTGAATGTTATATTAAATTATTTCTTTGGATAAAATAATGTGTTTAATATGGCTGTAGATGATAACTTATCTCAAAAACAAAGTAATATACTAGTTTGTTGAAAGCAGTGTGTCATGTGATTCATATTATTGTTTAATAAACACACACATATATATATATATATATATATATATATATATATATATATATATATATATATATATAGAATAGAATAAAATATAGAATAGAATAGAATATATTTTATTGCGTTGACAATATATATTACATTGTATTGCAATAGTCAATAATACCAATTTTTTATGGTATTTATCTTAAAAACTAAATCCATTCACTCGACTTTCCATACAGTTGCACGCAGGCACATATTCATACACATACAAAAAAACAAAATTCATAATTCGTGGGATCAACCCCCAGGATTGCAACACCGGCGCGAATATCAATCCCAAGTGTGCTCCATAAACTCGCCAACTGAGTAAAAAGCACAAGACACCAGGTAGTGTTTTAATTGGGTTTTAAATTTTTTTGGATTTGTTTCTAAATTTAGTGTTTCAGGGAGATTGTTAATGAATTTGATCCCAGCTTGAGAAGGGAGGCGTTCAAATGCTGCTGTTCTATGCTGTCGGGCTCGAAAGCGCCCCCGAGCTCTTGTCTCGTATTTGTGTATATCACTGCCCTGCATCAATATACACTGAAATCGACAGTAAAATGAAGTCTCTAAAATATACAAGCTGGGTAGAGTTAGCAAGTTGAGCTCCCTGAAGCTATATATAACTAATATTTCATTATGACTTACAGTAGCTTACCAAGATTTAAAACACTGTGTAACAATTTTATAGATAAAACCTTATCACAGAAAATTATAAGAAAAATGAAATCTAATCACCAAGTTTGAAGCCTAAAACTGCTATTTGACTGTCACCTTGTAATTAACAATTTAACAAAAGTACAGTAAAAGTATAAAATACATAAACATAAAAAAACATATACAAGGGACAGAATGTATCTCAATACACTGTAACAGGTCAAATTACGACATTTGAATATTCGCGGGGAATTGGCAGACTGTGACGTCAATGAATCGGCAGACTATGACGTCAGTGAATCACATGTTGTCGGAATTGAGATTTATTTAATAACGAAGAAATTTATTGAACTTTATTCGGGAAAAGATTTGATTAATTAAAATGAAGTAAACATAACCAAAATTCGTGTTTTACAAAAACATTAAATAGAATTACGCAGAAAAACCAATTGTGGTATGAATGACTTGTATATTGATGACGTCATAAAGCACATGTTGCTAAAAATTTAAATAAAAAGCTTTGAAAAAATAATAAAAAGAAAATAGAAATACTTAAATTGATTAATTATAGTAAACGTAATAAATTTCGACAATTATAAAAAAAGAATCAAATTATATTTATTCGTGAAGACGCTGATTTGAACGAGAGAAGGGATGAGTATTGTTTTGAGTCGGTATCCGTCGTTTTATACGGAGATTTCTTCTTCTACCACCAGACTCGAAGCAAGGAGGTTGTGTTAGTTCTCCTGGGATAGTAATGATCTGTTGTATAGTACGAGTATATTGAAATTTAATCAAGGATGGGATATTGTTTAGACTTTTAAAATTATCAAAGCACTGCAAGGTGAGTGAAATTATAATATGTGTTGAGAGTGTGACATTTAATAAATTAATCTCGTGGTCACTTGCTTTGACTTTCTTTAAATATCCCTTTTATAAAAAGTGTGGAGTGATGCTAAATTTTGTAATCATTACTTAACATATTTTGGAACCCTGACATACACACAGACTGGTCTCTGGTGATAACACCAGAGACGTTCAAATCTAATAAATTTTGAGTAATACCGAGGGAATACAGCTAGCATTGGGCAAGATGGCGACCGATACCATGATGAGGAACATGGTACAACAACGTGCCACTAGTGACAAAGGGCGTACAACTACATGGTGAGTCAATAACTCTAAAGAACTGACTTTCAGCAAATTATCGCAACCAACGTGAAGGTGACACACAGCAAATTGGCGTTATAACCTGGGACTCTCATCAAATTGACATCACTTCAAATTTACATTCATCAATTGGCGCTGCAACGGGGGGACATATATTAAAAAGGCGCAGCAACGAGGGCCTTACATCAAATCTGACATACATCAACACTTTGGTTACTGTGACCCTGTGGTAGGTGATACAAATGTACAGTCCAAGCCCAAGGTGAGGCAACAAAGGCTTAGATTATTTAAGGAACCCCTGGTTCCCTTTAAATATAGGCTTGTCATATAGGCAATGTCCCCTCTCTAGAAGCATCTAGAGAGAGCGCCTTATAAATGGACCCAGAGCACCTCTGACAGTGTCCCTGATTATTCTTAAATGTTATGTTAATATTTTATGACAAATAAGTATTAAAAACAGTACTCACCAACTATTGTTTTACTGAAGTCCCAAAACAGTGAATCTACATAATGGACAAACTCAATAAAAGCAGGTTCTATTACTTGCAGCATTCTGTTCCAGGATTCAGTCAAAGTGATGGCCATTTGATTCCACAGTAGTTCAACATAGTTTACAAACGTCACATGCAAATCTTTTATCATCTGAAATGAATTGAAGTGTTATGAAAAACCTGAGTTCAAGAACTTGTAAAAAGAAGACTAGTACATTTAGATAATTTATAATGTTTATTTTATCTCTCTCAACTATTTCTCTTATTATAATTTTTTGAAAGAATAGGTATAGGTAAATCTTTGTTATAATGCAAGTCTTTTATGAGCTTATTAATTATGAGACAACAAGAATCGGAAGTATGCAATACAAGTACATTTCTGACAAAAGTCGATTTAAATAAATGTGGAGGAATCATTTTATATCCTTGATCATTGATATTGGTTATGGGATATATTTTTCAATATGAATTTAGAAAGCCAGATCTTTCACAATTCAAGTTTGGTTTCTATGTTATACACATCAGGGAATTTTTTATAATGAATAATTAGTAACTGAATGAAAGAATTGCTGTCCTATCTGAAATCCCATACTTATCAGTTTCAAACAAGATTCAATAGAGCAGTTGATTCTGTAGATTTGGTGTTTTAGTTTTAAGAACAGATATTTTTACTACCATGTATAAATATAATAAATTAACATCCATCACCAGATCTTTATTTAAAACCTCACTATTCAAAATAGTTTAGAGTAAACAAATATTCCTGCATATCAAGCTTTTATATTCATTGTCTAACCTTATCATATTTAGAGGAAAGTCTGCCAATCAGCTGAGACAAGTGTTGAAGGGCATTTCCTTCTATCAGCTCCGAACAGACTGCTACAGCCTTCATGTACATTTTCTTCACCTAAAGACAACATTTTATTAATGTAACCTAATAAATCTCAAAATACTAATCTATTTTATTTAGACTCAATATATTATATCACGCTATATGCGATAAAATTGTATAACCTACAAAGTAACGTGTTATCTTAAAACATGTATATTTTTATTAAAACAATACATGTAAACATTTTGGACATAGCTCTAGAAGCAGGCTAATTAAGCAAATATTTCGTTTCACATAACTGACACAAACTCTATCTCGCTCCTTATTTATTACCACAGAATATTCCTAGAATATTTGTATTATTTCTACTACAGTCTATTAAGGTTATTGTGTCATGATGGGGGCCGCAGTCTTTGTACAATTTGTTGTTAGGGCGTAAAATAAAATAAAAACTTTACTGATAGTTACAACATGTTTACAATGAAGTTGTTAGTTCATTATTTGGAAAAATATTTGAAACTATAATATAATTTATTCAGTGTTGATCCAAACGGTAAATTGTGAGTAGAATGTATTCATGACTAATATGGGGCACAAAAATCTCCAAATTTGATTTGATATGTTAAATCTCCAGCTCATCCTGGATTATTGTGGAGTGTTAGCTTGCCAGCCAGCAAGGACTGGCTTCCTTGCCGAACTAGTGAATGCTGTGACATATTTAAATCTTTTAATTTCTTTAAACTTCAATACCTCTTGTGGTATACCTTTTTCATTACTAAAAATACAATAATTTAAAACTAATTCCGAAAAAAACTAGACTCTTTGGATTATATACAAAAAACGTGTTTAGATAAAAATTGTTGGGAAAAATGTGAAACAATTAAAATATACATACTAGGACATGGATTTTTGCATGTGGGCATGATGGAAGTGTTTAGTCCATCAATATGGAAACCAACAATTACTTCATGAACTACACAGAAAGGATTATAACTTCAACTTTATAAAAGGGTTATTTTCTCCATGTTACAAATTGCAGAGCAAACAATCCCTGCTCTTTGCTCTATACCACAACCTCTAAACAAAACTATTACTATTAAAATTTACTGACACTAAAACATTATGACTTACAGATTCAATAACATATAGTATAGACTGACGCACAGATTCTCCAGTTTCTCCCATCACTTGCCACAGTTCACTTACTATTTTGGGCAAATCTCCCATTTTATCTCTAGAAAACACAATATTTATATAAACACAATATGTACAGTACTAACATAACTTTTTATTTCAGATTATAAATTTAAATTAGCTAATTAGCAAACCTAAACACTAATTTTATTGCTGAAATAGCAACGAGGGCTGTTTGAAAAGTCCTTGCAGACACAGAGAGATGGCAACATTGGTATGATTATTTTCATTTAGCATCATCTATTAAAGTAAATGACACCAATATCACCATATAGCCATATTGGATTATTTTTATTATTCCTTTTTTAGTATTTGTATGAATCATAGAAATAAATTTTCAGTTTTGTATAAAAATAACTACAGAATACCTAATTTTACTATCACAGTAAGAATAACAGTCATAAAGTGAGTTTTTCTAACATTCTGACCAAAAATAAATTTCTAAATTTGAGTATTCTTTAAACTTAGTGTTTTTTAAGCATACTAAGAAGAATTAAGAAAATAATTAAAAATTAAAAACCAATAATTTAAAAATATTACTATTTAAAGTAGTGATTTCTTCTTATTGTAAATGGGCTACTCTACATATTATTTATAGGGATAAGCATAAAACTATAAGGACATATTCAGTTTTAAACCTGTTGCTTATCTTTCAACTTTTTATATTGAAATGAAATGAAGTGGTTTCAGTCTTAACTCATAAATAAAGCTTACTAGTGTGGAAGAGAGTACATGATAAGAGACAGGAGATTGGAGAACATTACAGGAGACAGAACGAGGAAGTAAGAGGAAACATATTCATCAACCGTACCTATCAAGTATGCACTAAACTACAGAAATTCTGAGTACAAGAAATTAGAAACATGAAACAAAGAGTTTTTTCCCATAAGCACTGTGATTATTATCATCTTATATTCATTGTATACAATGCCATAATTTACATCATATAATTGTTAGTGTGATTAATGACAGTCATAGTACAAATGGACATTCATGGGACTGAAGTTTATACTTTGGTTCAACAGAAAATTCAGCAAGCTAGATAATCCTTGAAAATTTTTCATTAAATTGGAAATATATATTCTTTGTTAACATGTTCGCTGCGGGCGGTAACTCTGGTTACCACAGAGTCTTTGTTCTGAAATGAGGTCATCACAATGAGCTATCACAATGCTGTATTTCTCGCTCCTCTGGAGGTACTTTTGCCGCATTTTTATGCACTTTGTTTACACATTAGACTTTTTCATTATTTTTGAAGTTTTTATAGTAATAAGTGATTGTGCAACACAATGGATGCTCCCCTGGGACCAAGTGGTGTACAACAACCAAGTTCTAGGCGTATTTGTAAATAATAAACGACTTTTGGGTGGGTTGGTTAGGATGTTTATACACATTTGTATCAGTATTTTATTTTAGTAAACTTATTTCTTCTTTTTTCTTGGATTTTATAAACTTATGTACCACAATATTTTTTGTAAACTACAATAGTTTCAAGTAAACATTTAAATATATTTTGTTATAATTACTCACCACATATTTGTAAATAATAACTGAATTTGAGTGAGTTAGCGGAGATGTATATAAACTTTTTCACATTTTTATAAACTTATACATTCATTTTGGTTTACACACTTACATATAAATATTGTTTATGTTTGTCTAAAACGAATAAAATACAGTTCACTTAGCTGCGATGTATTCATTTGGAATATTCCCACTGTCATAAAAGGGTCTTCCCTAGTGCGAGCGGTAACTAGAGTTACCAGCTGGCAAGGACGAGTGTCCTCAGGAGCTAGCGGTAATCACAGTTACCGCATTCCCAAAATGGTAGAGAGTGATAATTTTTTGTGACTAATGAGTAATTTATATATATTTCTATCATATTTCATCCAAAAGTTAGTAAAACTATATTTAAAAAATTTCCGCATATACGGAACTCTATATAGGGATTTTTCGCAGCGAACGTGTTAAAGACTAAAGCCAAAGAAACATGCAATCAGAGCAAGCAAGAGCTACGGTCAGCACATAAGACGTATAAGATAAATATTCATAATCACAAGCCATATTAATGAGCCTTATTATTACCTGAAAGCTATTTCTTCTGCAAGCAGCAAAGTGATGTTGTAAATGTCCTGCATATAGAACTCATTGGCCTCGTAAGACTCATTGAATACTCCATGGAAATATTCAATATCTGATTTTAACATTTCCAAATTTCTGAAACAGCAATTGTTCTGTGAGTACCGTTATTAACTTAACAGTTGTGTGCTTATAAACATTAAACATTAAATTTAGTATCAAACAAAAATAAATCATTTTATAATGTATAATTAAAATCATAAGAAATGGAATATAAAAACTTCTTGCATTATTTTATATAAACTTGTTTAACATTTGGTTATTAAAGAATAGTCATATAAGGAAATTATTTAGAAAAGAGTACACATTTCCCTAGATGCTACTTTTCTGGCTTATATATTAGTTTTGTTATAGTTGTATTTTTTGTAAAGACACTTATTTGAGTCAAACTTTTCTATAAAGCAAGATTTAAAGTATTGATTCTTTGCATTACCAGTACTCTTTTACTTTTTGTGGTGGGAGATTATGTTTTAAATTATGAATTTACCAATAAAGTGTAACTAAACTTGTATGAATAGTTTAGTTTTATTTTCAATAAAGCAAAAAGCTATAACAATTCTAACATTTCAATTTTTTTAACTTACGTAATGTCGTCAATAAAGTTCTGCAAATCTAGTTCTGCATCAAACCAAATGTCGTTCATGGTATCCAATATTTCATTTTTCATAAAATCTGTCCAAAACTCTACAGTGTCACTAACATACGTCCATAAAAAGCTGCTACTTGCGTGGAACCCATCCTGAAATGTGAATCCATTATTTTTTCATAAATAATGATAATAATTAAAATTACACTTTGCTAAGCAATAAAGACGAATGGTTTAGAAATGAACACACAAATGTGCGTGTTTATGTATTGATACAGTAAATACAATGGTTTAAACCATTTGAAATTTTAACTATGCTATCAAAGATATACTATCGATTAAGTATGTGACAAACACAAGTATAATCAAAATTGAGTAACTGATAAATACTACTGAAGGATCTGAGGAATACAGTATACTCCTGAGGTGGAAGGGGCATCTGGAAATATTTTGAAAATGTGAGGCGTAAAACTCTGTTTTATATATTTTAAATGTTAAAAATATATAAAACAGAGTAACATAATTATGTTGCAGCTTAAGAATTGTATAGTTTATATTAAAAGATATTAAAGTAGTGGGTTTTTCATCAGTAATTTCTGAGAATATAGGTCCAAAGATGCTGTCTTTCATAATGGTTTCTATTCATCTATTCATATCGGTATCTCTTATTAGCATATTGTCTATAGAAAATAAATATTTATTAAATTTTGACACAGTAGAGCCTAGACTTGCAATATCAATTTCTGTTGAATTAGGTTGAAACACCTCAGTATTCTTCTTCTCAGTGCTTCTATTAGAATGGAGTAAAACCTTTTGTAAAATTCTTGTGGTTATTAGTTTCTTGCCTTGATAATTAAAATGAACATAAGATTTTTCAAAACTGCTTCTGCTTCTGCTTCAAAACCTGTACTTTTTTTAGATAAAAAAAGTAACCTCTTCCTCTTATATTAAGTAAACCATTGAAAAAGAGATTGAAATTCATAATGTTCTTATTTATTGTATCAGAAAGGTGAAGGTCATGTCTAAAAGGAACACTGGCAATAGTCACACAACTGGGACTTAAAGAAAACCACAGATTTCAGTTTTTTGCATAAATCATTAACTTGCCTGTTGTAGATGTTATTTGCGCCAGTAATGACAATTACACAATTGTTCTTTCAATATACTGAGTTTCTCCCATTAAAGATCTATACTCTCTTGGTCCCAGAATACTTTTTATCTGTATGATGTTATCACATTTTTCACGTAATAGTTGATTCAAGCTATGCCTATGACTATCGCTCAATAATATTATGATTTGTGTGGGTTGTTCTCCAAGGAGTTTTCCTTAGGGATTATTAGACTTGAGTTTTAAGTTATTTTATTAACTTCTGGAAAAACAGTTTGTGTTGAGGCATAAGTTTATTTAGTCTCATTTGTTTCCTGAACCAGTGAGACTAAAACATTTCTGGGTTTTGAAAAAGTATTGCAAATATTGTAAGTGATAAATGACCGCTTTTTAATACAGTCGACCTCTGATAAGTTAGTAATAGTTAGGCTCTGGAAAAAGTTGCTTTTGTACAGTTTAGTGAAATATATTCAACAGCATGCAGCATATAAATCCTACAAACAAAAGAATTGTTTTGCTTTGGACCCTGAATTGAAGTAAAACTGACAACTTCTGATCCCTGAAACTACTTAGACATCTTCTCAGCTACTAACTTTGCAATTTGTAAGTTTTGGATGTATTTTAATGAATCATAATGGTAAAACTTATTTGCCATTTTATTGAACACTAGCAAACTCCAATGTGTTCTAGTTACCATCTTATAACTATCTATGTCTTGATGATCATACTCAGCATTATTTATTGGGATAAACAATATATCCTTTTCATGAAAAGACAAAGCATCAAGTGCACTGTTTGTGTCTGATCGTTACTTAACAGCTATAACCGGGTTATTAGGAATATTTTACTCTTAGTTCCTATGACTTTAGTGACAGAACCTCAAATACTTGGTTATAGTATCATCAAGAAAACAAGTCTGCCCCATGATTTCTAGTTCCTTCAGCATCCTCAATTTGATTTTTTTTTTATAATTTCTTTTTACAAGGATCACACTTTTGCCTTATGTCTCGTAAACTACTAACAAGTTTGACCTCATCATGAGGTAGAGTTTTTACTATGTTTTTAGTAGTCGACGAAGGTGTCAAACTTGTCCGTAAAAGAATTTACTATTCTTCCTTAACTGTGTTTTTTAAACTGCTGTTTTTGTGTCAGCTGTGTTATCTTTTCAAAAAGAACTCATTCTCATTTCACTTTCCCTTTTCGTTTTAGACTGTGCCCTTGTTTTGATAAAGGGGCTATGTTTTAAGTTTTCATCCTTATTTTTCATTGTTACATTATAAATGGTATTATTGATTTGAAGTCATAAAACAAATAGGCAGCCCTCTTAAATAAATAAATAAAAACAGTTCCTTAAATAAATCTGCTTAAAAAGAAATCAATGGTCAGGCACAATTATTGTTTATAAACAAACTTTACCAGAAGGAAAAGTTAAGATAAGCTGATTATGAGTCTCTCCCATCTTATAAGTTGGCTAATATAGATGTTACAACTTGTCTGGCTGAGGCTAATAGTTCACAAGTAGACAAGCAGACCAAAGCTGTTATTTGTTATCAATCTGTCTGCAGGATAGCCTTTGCAGTCTTGAACAAGCAGCCACAACCACACAGATAAAATCATCTTAAGTTACTTCTTGTTTTAATAATTAATAAAACCTCCTTTAATTGATATTGTAATGTTTTAAAGTTGTGGCGGTCAGCCTGGAATTTAAAAGTGCCCGCCATGGCAAACTTGTACTTCTGACAAATATAGTATGGTAGGCTGGCGGTCCGGTTATGCAAAACAGCTGATAAGCTTTCATCTCCTGAGCCATTCCTGCAGGCAGTGCTTGCAAAGTGGAGACGTGAACGAGTCAAGAAAGACATGTGTCAATAGACGAACCCGGTGGTCTCCTAACCTTAAGTATTTTAGATATATATTTATAAGTCTATATTTTCTCATATTTTATCGCAACTGGTAACAAGCACTGTGTACTAAATTATTTTTATTTAGAGGAACTTGGGGTCTGGGGGATGGGCAGGTGGCGGTATAGAGTCCTTGTTTCAAATCGGTGATGGGAGATATATTACTATACATTGTCATATTTATTAGGCATACTTTTTATTTGTATTCTTTTTAAATTCAAAATTTAATTTAAGCAATCAAAGTTGGCTGGAGCACAAAAGGCCTGATCCCGAGACCTCTGTGGATTCCGTGCATGGTCTACTGGTTACTGACAGGATTGAACCTGAGTACTAAAGATTAGAATATATTTAATATTCAAGGATACTCGCTAGCTACACCAGAGTTCATTAAAACTATATTCAAAAACAAATGATTTTTAATTCAATAGTGTAAGTAATTAAGTGCCACTCTTGTATTTAAAAAGCTTGTTTTAAGTTAAGGTAAAACCATGTGACTACAACAGACAACAGAATATGTATCTTTTACTTTTAATATTTATTAACCTTCTTTCCTAAAAAGGTACTTCTGTTTTTTACATGACAGATTATACATTACCAATTCTGTAGATCTAAGTAATTACTATACAACACTTAAAAATTATATAAAATTCTTTAAATTTATAGCCTGCATTTTAAAACAGGCAGTCATTATAAAACCATCATTAACTGCTATATCAAAAGAGTAATATGAATGAAAATACAACTAATCACAAGACAAAACCCCAGTAATCATTGCTCTTTGCACCTTTGATATATTTTGTGGTAATAAAGTGTTTAAATTTTGTTTATTTTAAGTATAATATAAAATCTATATATCAAAAGAATCAAAAATATTAATTTATTATACTATGATTATAAACTGGCTGAAGTTGAGAGTAGATGAGATTTTAAAAGTAGCACAAAAACTTTTATGTCAGACGCAAGTCCAAATAATTAACTTACAGTACATTTAATGATATATACTTAGATTAGAAATATTTGGAAATACTTATAGTTTTTTAAGCTAATGAAAAACATCTGTAGAGGGTTTGGGGTTAGAAGTTTGTTAAGCAAGGAAATATTTAAGGGCAGCCAGACAACAGCATGGGATTTACGGGAGAGAGGTAACAGTGATAGTACCCAGAAGTGTAACACTTCATATGTGTCATGTGTTGTGTACAAGGACTGTCCAGAAAGTAACAAACATTTTGAAATAAAAATGTAAGAAAATTAAAGAAAAAAACTTTGATTATACACATTGGTTAGCGCCAATGTGATGTTTGGTGCCACTATCAAAAACACTGCATTGCAAGCCAGGTCTTCAGCACTGGAAAGAGGCACTTAGCACTAGATCTGGGCTGTGTAGAGGATTATTTTGGACCTTCCATCCAAAATAATCCAAGAGTTATTAGTTACGATTAGCTATGTGTATGGACATGGATTGTTATGAAGAAACAAAAGTTTTGAGCTCAGTTTTCCCCAACACTTTTTTATTGTCTACCGTAATTTCTGCAGTATTTCTATGCCTTTCTGCATTGATTGTCGACTCTCATTTAAGGAAATCAACCAGAATTGCATCCTTATTACTACAGAAAACAAATGCTATGGTCTCTCTGGTTGTCAGATTTTAGAGACATTTTCTTAATTTTTGGGAGAATACATGTGTCCTCATTCCATAGACTGTCTTCTCAACTCACATTTAACATGCTTCACCTATGTTTTGTCACAAGTTATGACACTATCAAGAAGTTCAATACCGTGTTTATAATACATTTCAAGGAAATTCAGCAATGCAGCAAGCCCTCGTTATATTGCAGTCTTCAGTAAGGATTTTTAGAACTCAACCGGCACAAAATTTGTCATGAAATGAAATTTATAAAATTTGGGGGAAATGTTCTAAAAGTTCATTTTTGTCAACAAGTCTTCAGTAACCAGAGTGGGCTGACCACTGCGACACTTGTCGTAAACATTGGTGCAGTTATTTTAAAAATCGATACAACACTACCTCATTCTGCTTTCACTCATTATTCTACTCCCATAAACATCACAAAGTTAACTGTGGATTTCAATCGGTTTGTAGATTTTTGCCAACAATAACTCACTGAACGCACTTCACAAGTGGCGAAATTTCAATTGCACAGTTCAGCTAGTCATAGTGAGAAAAATAGGAGAGATACAGAGTGCCTGCTACCCAATGTGTTCTGAGTGTAGAAATAGTTTTACTCCAAGATGTAAATCTAGCCCTGCCCACTGCCATGATGGTCTGAAATGGCTGTTACTTATTGGATAACTCTTGAACATCGTTTTCTCTTTGATGTACTAAATAAAGTAATATAATTATAAAATATCAAAACACTTCCTCTATATTTTTAATTGTTACTGTTGCCATAACTTTATCAATTTTGGCTTTTGGGTGAAATGGCTTTAATCTAAGTTATGGTACTATTACAACTACTTACAACAAAATCTTGCTTTATAGTTGTTCTCCAAAAATAACTTGTTGTCAGCAGTCGAGAGTGGTTGAGTCTCAGCAGGAAAGATACGTCATTGATTGACAAGTCATTATACATTCTCCATATTTTAAAAAAGGCATGTCTTTTATCTAGATAATCTCCACTAACAAGAAGTTGTTCAGTTGCATCTGTTAGAAAGAATATTTCACACAAGACATGAAATATGGAAAGTAACATGAAATATTATTATCAATACTAACAAAATACTCAATAGCAAAATACTATCAATAAAACCAACCGTAACATGACTAAAATAGTAATAATTTCTAATTATTAAATGTATTCTCTCAATAATTATTCATATATTAACCCAAGAAAAGGCATCTAGATTACCTCTATTAGCAAGCCACTTCCTTGTTTTGCAAGGGCACCTTTAAATACTATGAAAATATTAAAAGTTATTCGACTATCTATTATCATACATAATTTTATCAGGATCTGTATTTTTTATGACTACTTGTATAAGTAACAAAAAGGTTTTGTTTTAAAAAATTATTATACATTTTTAATGGGTGGTATGACTACATAAGTACTACATGTTTTCAAAATACAAATTCCAAATTATTCAAAATGTATCTAGTTTCAGAAAATATTTAGTTTGATGGACTTGTATATACATTTTTATTTTGATATTGATAAAACTTGGAATGGTGCACATTTCTAAAAATCAGCAAGATCCTGGTAACATGTTATATTGAAATACTTACATTTATTTTGAACTCTAAATAGTATACTTTGCATTACAATTTAGCAATAACATATAATTCAGGAATGAAAAGTAATGCAATTTTGGAGCAAGGCTCACCATACTTATTGACCACAAAGCTTCAATTTTCTTATATTTCAAATATGATTTATATTCCCAAAGTTAGAAGCAATGTTTCAATTTTCTATTTGGAAAATTTCTAATTTCCAATTCACTACAGCAAATAAATAATATTATTAATTCACATTGCAAGTTAACAAACTTCCAGCATGAATCAACAACAAAGACAGGGTAATAATGGTGGTGCAATATTATTTTCTATTTATTATTACTATACAAAGTGACTATTGTATGGCAACGTTTGACGATCACAAATTATTGAACATGATAGACCATCAAAACAGTGACGGTCATCAGTTCTTGCGTTAAAGACCTGTGTGACTGAGAATTTCAGTATAAATTATAAATATTGCTTCCTACCTGGAGTTAAGTTGACAGTTGCTGAAGTTTTGATATTATGGAAGTCAACAAATCCATGTCCTGAGATGTTAATATTTTTATCTCTAATCAGGTTGCCTTCTAGATTGTATTTTGTTCCTTGTTTAGAGTATTTAGTTCTGATGTGGGTCAAGTCTCGAAGGGATTGCCGCTACAATAAACATGTTTACCACTTAGCATAAGTCTTAGGATAACTAAAATTATTTATAAGTTTTCTTGCACCACTTATGTTCACCTCTTTTCAATAAAACCTAACCAGTAGAACCTGAAGAGTCATGTGTTTAAAACAACCATGATACATGGATTATTTGATTTGAAGCTGAGTATGAAGATCCCAAAATCATGTGCCAATTTCACACTTATACATTTAAAATTACCTGTACTTACAGCAAATCAGGTTTTGTAACTGATCAAAAGTAATAAAAATGAATTATTATATTTCAAAAGGTCAACACGGAAAATCAAGCTTTACAATGACTGATATGGAAGTTATGATCAAAATGTTAAAATACTCCATAATTATGGGTTTCTTATGATTGGTTTATAAATGATTCAAACTACATAAAGGATGAAATGATTTCTAAAGTTAAATACAGTAAAATTTATGCTAGGAATAGCTGAAGTTTTTAAATTAAAAATACTAAATAACTGAATTTAATGGAATTAGACAAAAAATTACTAGATTAAATTGGTTCATAAATAACAATATCTGATAAATAATGGTTCATGAGTACTATGACAGAAAACCTGTGATGATTGAAACCATCAAATGAACTAAATCCAAGCATTAACTAACTACTGTAACTAGTAATTTATATTATTATCAGTCTCTTTGTTGAAAATAAATCTTGTTGAAACAGAATACAGATTTATGCAGAAGGTGTTCATTTCATAAAAGCTAAGTTTTTATAAAACATAGCAAGAAACTATATTAGCCTAGTTTATTTAACATGAAATTATAACAAATAAAGCAATACAAATAAAAAAAAACTGTAAATTAATAGTCAAACCAATACTGAATGTATAAAAGAAAACTGTCTTAAACGTTGATGTACAACATTAAAATCATATGCTATTCTGACACTTCTTTGGGTGAAATCTGACAAACTAAGCAAAATATGAACATTTTGGGGGTGGGGCTGCTTGTTTGTATACATATATGAGATATTTAAACAAAGACAAAGTAGAATAAGAGGAATGTTCAAATTCTTAGGTATTATAAATGGATTGAAAAATTAAGTTGAGGTAAATATTTTAGTAAAATATCTTCATAGTTATGTCTTGTGACAAATATGAGTATATACAATTTGAAATTCACAAATATTAACAACACTATATTCTGTCATACTTCATTCCTATCTTCGTTTTACTACTCATTCTAGGAAGGTAAATTTTCATTGTAATGATGAATCTGAATACAGGGAAATCTAAGAACAGAGAGGACTAGTAGAACCAGTAAACTAGAGCAAGGCCTGATAAATTTTAATTTACATTCTTCACGATTAAAGATTATATGTCTTAATTAACTACTTACTTGTGCTTCAAATTGTTTGTTGTTGAGGTCAATCTTTAAGCTTGAGTTCCAGAATTGAAGTTGGAGGAAGTTTCTTGCATATGAAAAATTTTTAAATGCAAAGAAATAGCCTGGTTTCCTTTCCAATGCTCCAATGATTTCCATATGAAACCTGGAACACTTTGGTATTATGTATTGTTTCTAATATAAACAGACATTTTTGAAATGAATAATACAAATTGTATAAGATACCCAGACAAAACTGATCAGCTGATATGCTACATTAACAGTTGATGTTATTGCATTCAGGCTGTTGAAAGTGCATTTGCTTCTGTGTTTGCATTCTTTCAATTAAATTTGAATTAGTTAATCAGTTGATGTTATTGCATTCAGGCTGTTCAAAGTGCATTTGCTTCAGGGTTTGTATTCTTTTAATTAAATTTGAATTAGTTAATTCAGAATTTGTTCGCTATTGACTTTATTTATATCACTTTTTGAGAATTAGATTCTCTACAATTTTTGTTTATGGATTTTATGCATTTGTTAGCCATTTTAAGAAATTATAGCGCCTAAAACGTAAAATAAACGTGTTTTTGACAGTAAATTTTTGTTTTTAAAGCAAATTATTTTACAAACTAAGGCAATTACAAATGGGACATAGTTTATTCAATTTTTCAGGTGAAAATTCATATGAACTAATTAAATATTTGTATTAATTATCGTTATAATGGTTTCAGTCCAGGTTCATTTAATCCTTGGAGTGGAAATCTGGGTGAAATCTTTCGCTAGCCTTATCTTGCTAACGAAGCATTTCCTGACATGTTTATATGAACTTTTTGTCTTGTTTTTAGGTCTACAATCACCTGTTAAATTTTTTCCTTTCCTCCTGGACCACCTGTAGGCCTATACACACACACACACACACACACACACACACACACACACACACACACACACACACACACACACACACACACACACACACACACACATGTATACATATATATATATATTGATGTTATTACATTCAGGCTGTTCAAAGTGCATTTGCTTCTGTGTTTGTATTCTTTCAATTAAATTTGAATTAGTTAATCAGTTGATGTTATTGCATTCAGGCTGTTCAAAGTGCATTTGCTTCAGTGTTTGTATTCTTTTAATTAAATTTGAATTAGTTAATTTAGAATTTGTTTGTGTGTGTGTGTGTGTGTGTGTGTGTGTGTGTGTGTGTGTGTGTGTGTGTGTGTGTGTGTGTGTGTGTGTGTGTGTGTGTGTGTGTGTGTGTGTGTGTGTGTGTGTGTGTGTGTGTGTGTGTGAGCATTTAAAATATGCTGGCTTTACCTGTTAAACCACCTCACCAAACTATTACATGTATTTGGAATATACTGGCCTCACCTCAAACCCTATCTTGATAGCCTCAAAAAAAAAAAAAAAAAAAAAAAAAAAAACTCTAGGAGGGGGACCTTTATCAGCAACCCTGTCATGGCACCCTTACAGCAGTATTTTGAATATAGTGCCTTAATATATGTAGATGAATGAAAATTTTCATAAAATGTTTAATAGTCCTTTTTCTATACATATTTTTAAAAGCATATTAAATAAGAATTTTATTGACATTTTGAAAAATGAAAGACATATTTTTTGTTTACTAACAATACCTATATGTTAAATTTGGTTTACATTTGTATGTTTGTTCCACTTACACACGAACATACAACATCCATTCATCTAACTTATGTTAAGGTGGACATTTTCACAAAACCCACAATTTATATAAAGATACCCAAAATAAATATTTCATTTTTTTATTAACGTAAGACAAAATTTTGACCAAAAGGTGGCAATTACAAAGGTATTTATTATACTAATCACACTGAATAAAGTAAAAAATACAAGATGTTACTATACTATTCCTAGTAAAAGTGGGGGACTAGACACTCCTCTTATAAATGTACATGGATTATAGGTTTTGTATTTCATTAATAATATAAACATTTATACATTCTGAGAGTTTCCTCATCCTTGTGCAAGCAGAACATTAAACTAGAGTCTAATAGTGACTTCATAAACAATATTTTATACATTGAAATAATATTGTACACATTTAAGTGTACATTCAGATTAACTACAGATTACAATAAAACATAGATTTTTACTAAGAAATAAAAGAGAATTTTAGTCTGACCTGCTTATTGGGTGTTTAGCGGAGATGGACAGTTCATAATCCTTTTCACTTGTATTTGATCTTCTTATTAGGCTTCCACATAATGACAGTTTTCTACTCGGCAATATAGCGTAATCAATTTCTGTATCTACGCTCAGTATTTCATGTTCATTCTGCCTTAAACTGGCTGATAATGTAATATTCTGCAAGCATAGTTTAATGTTATTCTATAGACTTACTCTAAAAGTAGGTAGCTTACAGAGTAGTCGTAGGTGCTATCTATTTATATGCGATATATGTATCCTATAGGGATTTGTTGAATTGCTCTGCATATCTTACTCACTTTCTCTCTCATAGATTAGAACACAGCACTGATAACTACTAAGCTATTCAAATAAACAGTAGGACATTTTAAAACCAAAGAGTGGACAAATTAAATCCTTTCTTCTTTTCTTCTTAAAAAAAAGGAGAAGCCGACCTCCTTTTATGCCTTATTCTGCCCGTCCTCATGGGCCACTGGCCTGTGCAAGGATCTTATCAAACAGAATAAGGGGGAGAGTCGATACAGTACAAGGTCGATGGTACTGATAAAAAGTGCAATGGTCACAGACAGGATTCGAACCTGCGCGATCTTTAACTCAGACTTAAAGTCCAACGTCTTAGACCACTTGGCCATCGGCACTCCCAAAAAAAAATAAATAAATAAAATAAAATTAAGAGAAAGATTGCTTCCAAAGCTTTCAAATTATAAGAAAGCTGAATTATAAAGAGACTAAACATTGCAAACTAATACTTCTAATATATATATATATATATATATATATATATATATATGCTTAACAAGAAATGTATGTTAACATTATTTTAACTATTGTAAATAGATTTAGAATATGTTTTAGATTAGTCTGAGGTAGTTTTTATTATAACAATTTTCATAAATATTAAAAAAACACTTCAGATATATGTTTATAATAATTTTCAAGGAATCAGTAAAATTACACTGCTAACCTTCTCAAGGTAAGGATGAGAAAGAAGTAAGACCGCTTGGTGATTGAAGTTGTCGAGGGCCTGCCAGTTGAGTGAGGCAGCAACAGGTTGACTGTGGCTGCCCGGTGCCAAGCTGCCACGACAGCTCAGTCCCTGTGGTGTCCACTCATAGGCAGCACTCATACTCAAGTCTCTCCTAGGATATGACAGCTCAAACAGTACCTCTTCATTTGAAACCATTGCCTGCAAAAAACACTTTCTTCAGTAAATATATTTAACTTTTATTATATTATCTAACTTTTTGGTTCATCTTGCCTGAATTTGGGTTGAACAAAGATAAATACCTGTTCAAAATAGATTTAATTGTTCAATCTACAACAACAAATTAAACAAGGAAAAGAAATATAATTAATTCAAGATCTTTAAACATATACAACGGTACAATACACTTTGTGAGATTGCTAACATATTCTAAACTAAAACTAAAATTAAACTAACAATTGAGATTCTACTTATTCAATCCAGCCTACCAGTAAACATATATAGATCTTTATAAATTAATAACAACAATAACCAAATAACTGAGTCGAGGGCCTGCCAGTTGAGTGAGGCAGCAGCAACAGGTTGACTGTGGCTGCCCGGTGCCAAGCTGCCACGACAGCTCAGTCCCTGTGGTGTCCACTCATAGGCAGCACTCATACTCAAGTCTCTCCTAGGATATGACAGCTCAAACAGTACCTCTTCATTTGAAACCATTGCGGCTTGCAGAACTGTCTACGCCGGCGTCGCTTCAAAACTAAAACTGTATTTCAATTTCTGTATATAGGACTGTTCTAAAAGAAGATGGTGTTGACGCGTGGTATGTCAAACGTTGCAATAAATGTGATTGAGGAAATGTTTACTAACTCAGAGAATCTTGACGGTGACACAGAAACTTTAGTTACAAGCATTTGTGTTAATTTAAAAAAACTAGAGGCAAACAATCCTCATATCAATGTTTCTGACTTTGAGTCGGACATATTCAATTTACTCAAGTTTTTGGACAAAGCTTTGATTACCACAAAAAACATTTGAGGACGTTATTGAAAAATTTAAAGTGTGACATTTTAACTCTTGAAACCCAGACTGGAGGGTGAGAAACAACGAAGACACTCTGACCTAAATGCATCATACAGCGAATTAGACATTGTCCGAGAAGAAAAAGACGTTATAATTAAGGAGAATAATGTTGTCTCTTCTAGCTTAATAAAAGTTAGGGATGATTTTAAAAAAATGTCTGATGAATGTTTTATCTTTAAAAAAACGTTGTTAATGAGAAGGATCTAATCATAGCTAAGTTAAGTACAGATTTAGAAACTAGTGATAAGCAGAAACTAGAGTTATCAAATCGTGTAAATGAATTGAAGTCGTCAATTAAGGCGGTAGAAGAAAAATCTTGGCTCAATAATAGATGGGTTTGATGACAAAATTCTAGATTCTTACTTTGAAACGTTTAATAGTAAGGATAGTAAAAATACAAGTAAGGTAATTTTCATTTGGCCCCTCTGTATCTCAAATGGTAAAGCATGGTAGTGTTACTGATGTAAATGTTCTTTTAGGTAACTTAGAATTGTTTAAGTCTGACTATGCGTTTCTTATGCATCAGCGATAGTGTAGCGGCACTAAAGGCGGATACTGGCTCTCACTGGAGTTTATTGTTTGTTGATGTTTGTGGGCAGTCAGTATACCACCTTGATTCAATTAAAGGTGCTAATATGGAGGCTGCTAAGCTAGTAACTAGTAAACTTGGATTCACGAAGGATAGCCTCTGTGAGTTTGAGTTGTGCTCAACAAAATAACAGCTACGAATGTGGTCTAAGGTGTGCTGGTTAATGCTAAATTTATAAAAAGAGGGTTTTTGCAGTATTCATAAAAATGGACTTACTTTTTGTGATTGGTATTCACTGTTTAAGGACGGGAATCAAAGCACTGTGTCTGTAGACGAGTGTGTCTTGACTATGACTGACACAACTGTAGGAGATCCGATTGATTTGGCAGCCACTGTTGCAACTGTTGCCATTAAGATGGCCTCTAATTCTGATACCAATGTAAGATTTAATCAGACCGAGGGATGTCTCTAATGAATGGAAAACTGTAAAATTCAATAAAAAACAACGTAGTTTAAAGGTGAATAAAACTGTAAATTCTTTGACAGATGGTGCTACTGTGAAATGTATAAATCGTTTTGAGTCCCTTGCTGAGGGGGATAATAGTGTAAATTACACAACAGTATGCAATGCATCAGGGAAAATGGTATCAGAAGTCAGTAAACAAACCTAAATTGTCAGTTAAGTTAACTAAGAATAGCAACTTTAAAGGAGGTAAAGAAGCCTTTGCTCGTGGAAATGTTTCCTTGCCTTTTGTAAGAGAAAAGGTTTCTAGTGGCAAAGTCAGTGCTGAGTCTAGAGAGGAATTAAATTTAACACATCAGGAAAAAGACCATGTCCAATGTTTTGCTGATCGGTGATTCTCTTTTACGTTATTCGGGGAAAAAAATGTGAAGAGAGAGGGGCTATTGTGGATATAAATCCAGGGGCTAGAATATCTCACATTTAAGAGATAAGATCAGTAAGTATAAATCAGCACAACCTGAGATAATATACATTTTTGTTGGAACTAATAAACCTAGTTCGCGGATACAAAACGGTGGCCCTGGCTACAATGGGGGCTGTGGCAAGAGAGAGCGTGCTCCACGCATTCGCGGACCTGTTGAGTACTGCCAAACGAACTTTTTCCTAATGCTACTGTTATTTTAAATAGTATTATTACAAGGAGGGATATCAAAAAGCAAGCACTTTTCCACTTAAATGAACAGTTAATGCTCATGTGTAATAACTTCAATGTTGAGTTTCTCAACAACAGCGATGTTATCCGAAACTATCATCTTTCCCGTGACGGGAGACACCTCAATCGAAACGGGAATAATCGTATGGGGGAGTTGATTTTTCAGTCACTGAAAATAGCTATGAGGCCTGTCACGCCCGGTGTGGAAGGAGATTGCTCCAGATGTCATCTGTCCCAGTCCTCAGGTGTCTCCTGTTAATGATTGTGCCCCGGTGAGTATAATACAGTCGGGAAACGAGATCGAACGACTGCCACTTGTTGTAGAGTAGCGCATGTAAATTTTAGATCGCTTAACACAGGTTTTGCAGAGTTGTGTTCGGTTGTTGATGATTTTCAATTTGACTTGTTGGGGGTCTCTGAGTCATGGCTGTCCGCTGATGTTCCCTCGTATGTGTTCGATGTGCCGGGCTACACACTTCATCGTTGCGATAGGCCGTCTCTGATGGGTCGTGGAGGAGGTGTAGTTCTGTATGTAAGGTGCATTATTAAGTTTACTCCTGTTAGACTTCACAACGTGGATACTGGCATTGAATATATATGTGGCTTGGTTTGTCTGAAGGGTCAGAAGCTATGTGTCTGTATTGCATATAGACACCAGCTGCGCCATATTCTTGCATAAGTTTCTTTGATTCATGCTTTGTTTATTGACATGTCACCTGAGGTAGACTCAGTGATTTTGTTGGGTGACTTGAATGTGAATTTCCTGGACAGAAGAAGAGCAGATGTGAAATACCTCGAGAAAATTATTCAAATCTTTGGGTCTCGTCCAAATAGTTAGGGAACCCCACTCGCATCACTGAGAGTACATCGTCTCTTATTGACGTCATAATTGTAGATAAGAATTTTAAATCCAGATGTAGGAATAGTCGACACCTCCAATATCTTGGAGCACAATGGTAAACGTATCACCGACCACAAGCTGATATACTGTGACGTGTTATGTGAGAAACCGAAATCCAAGGCTAAGTTCATATCATATCGCAATTTTAGAAATTTTGACTATGAGAAGTTTATTGAGATTGCCTCTAGTTTTTGTTGGGAAGACATAATAACCCTGGAAGACGTAGATGACATCACTAATAATTTAACTTCAAATATTATTCAAATCTTTGACGTGTGTGCCCCTATGGTGCGAAAGAGAATAACCAGGAAAAAAGCTCCTTGGAGGGACTCCAACCTGATTGACCTTACACAAAAGAAGAATAGGTGTAAAAATGTCTATCTTTCCCTAAAAAACCCAAGAATCGAGACTCGAATACTGTAAGGCTCGTAACGCACTCAATGTGGCTGTAAGATTGGCGAAAAAGAAGTTTTTCGCCGATAATTTAAACATAAAAAACACAAAGAAGTTTTGGGCTACGTTGCGGGCTGGTGGAATTCTGAATGCAAATGATGAAAAACCTCATCAATTTTCACCTAAAGAGCTGAATGACTATTTTTCAACCATGGGTTGTGGACGAAAACATAAGCATGGATAAACTGAGTTTCTTTAGCCAAAATATGTGTGCAGGTGTAAATTCCCCTTTCACCTTTATGCGCGTGTCTGAGCAAAAGGTGAGGGAACTTATGAACACCATTTTAAGTACTGCTTTTGGCGTGGACGGAATATCCATCGCTATGGTCAGAGGCTTGAGCCCTTTTTGTATTGGAGCAATCACCCATCTAATCAATGTGTCTCTAACTACTGGGAAATTTCCTTCCTGCTGGAAGGAGAGTGTAGTGATCCCTCTTCCGAAAACTAACAATCCTACTTCGATTTCTCAGTTTCGACCAATATCGATCCTCCCGGTCGTCTCTAAAATACTGGAGAGGGTTGTGTCAGAGCAGATGGTCAGCTACTTGGAATCTGAGGATTTACTGCCTGAAGCACAATCAGGTTTTTAGACAGGGTTTTTAGCACCTGCTCCGCTCTTCTCAATGTCACTGATGACCTGCTTTCTGCTAGGGATAGGGGTTTTCAGAGGCTTGATTACGGGATTAGACTTTTCGCAAGCTTTCGATTCGGTTAATTTCGATTTGTTATTAGCTAAGCTTAAATTCTACCATTTTGATGAAAATTCAGTCCGATGGTTCTCGTCGTATTTATTGGGGAGAACCCAGCGAACAAAAGTTGATGGTCGGCTGTCTCCTGCGTTGCCCCGTTTTGTTGGTGTGTCCCGCAAGGTAGTTGCCTGGGGCCAATACTCTTTCTTGTATATACTGCAGATTTGAAAGACCAGCTGGAGTTCTGCTCTCTTCATTGTTATGCAGATGACTCACAGCTATTATTGTCTTACAATCCTTTGGAGAGAGCAGAGGCTGTAGGGAAGAATAAATTCAGATTTGGATAGGGTAAAGTCGTGGTCGGATGATCATGGGTTTCTGCTTAACTCGGACAAATGTGCTGTTTTGCAGGTGGGGATCATCTCTGAACTGTCAGCCACATGGTTGCATTAGTCAGTTAGTCACTTTGGATGGCAAACCTTTAGTTATGAACAGTTTCTCTAAAAATCCTTGGAGTTACGTTGGATTCCAATCTTGATTTTGCGAACCATGTAAAAATCCATATGTAACAGCGTTGTGACCAAACTGAAAACCCTTTATAGATGTGTGAAAGTACTGCCTGTGTCTTCTAAGCTAGAAATTGTCCGCTCAATAATTTTTCCCACTATATATTACGCTCTTCCATCTTTTGCTCGTTGTTTGTCTCAGGAGTATGTCACGGTTCTTACTAGATTGCAAAACAGAGCTCTGAGATTTGTTTATAATCTCAAGAAATTTGATCACATCAGTGAATTTAGATTAAGCTCTAAGGTACTATCAATTGGAAATTGCTGTGACTTACAGACTGCCCAACTAATCCACAGGGTTCTTCAGACTGGCAAACCTAAATATATCTCAGGAAAAAAACTTATTTTTAGGCACGAAATAAATTCTCGCAGTACTCGGCAGGACAGCCTACTTCATTTGCCTAGGGTCCGCCTAGAAATTGGCAAGAAAGGTTTTAGCTACTTTGGACCTGAAACATATAATTGCTTTGCCCCCTGCTTTAAAGACCCTTAGTTATAGTACATTTAAAAATCATGTTAGAGAGATTTTTATATAATTTTATAAGTTAGAATAATTATGTAATTTTTATATCATTTAGAATAACTATTACCTGTAATTTATGTAATAATTACCTTTAAGTTATGACAAAAGTTGTCTTGTAAACCAGAGTCTTACTTTTGAAGAACGCTTGCTAAATAAAGACGTTATTATTATTATTATTATTATTATTATAACTGACAGATCCTCATAAATTAACAAAAATAACTATTAACATATTCAACATAGATAACATTTTTAAACTCGACAATAGCAAAACTGAATAAATAAATATTAAGAGACAAAATTAATCTTGTGCTATCATAATTTAAGAATTCGTCCACACAATAAAATACATAGACTTTCAATCAACACTTTACAGCTGTTTTAATTTGACTAAATATTTAAAAGTAACCTATTAAACAATGTAATTTTCGTAAATGGATGACTGCATTTTGTTTTTGTTAATTTAACTGGTAAGAGTTGTAAAAAGTGCTTTGTTGTAGTAAGATATTCATGGATATCCTGTCTAGTTGTACATGTTATAAGTTGTTCCTTTACACTTATAAAGGAATTGTGCAAAAATATGTTGGTCTATGTGATGCCCCCAACGTAATTTGCTGTCTAGGTATACCCCTGATAGTTTTACAGGTTTACTAACTTCATAATTTCTATTTAAAATAAACCGTGTTTTCTCAGTCTTTTGGTCATTTACTACTAAGTAGTTTGTCTCAAACCATTTTAACACTTGGTTTTTTTTCCATAATGAGATTCTTATAATTTTCAACTGCAATTCAAGAGTGGTGTCATCTGCTTATAATACTGAGGAGAACGGTTCATTAAACGAAAAATCATTAACAGCAACTACAAACAAAAAAGGGTCCAGGACAGAACCTTGTGGGACTCCAATTTCAATAGGTTTTAGTTCAGATCTATCTTTATTTCACACTACCATTTGCATTAAATTTTTTAAATAGGATATCATTAATTACAGTTGTTTGCTTCTAATACTATACCCATAAAGTTTGGATAGTAATAACTCATGATCTATGCGGTCAAGTGCTTTAGTCAAGTCAATTAATATTGCAGATAATAACACCCCTCTTTCAAAATTCACTAACATTTATCTACAATATTTTCAACTGCTTTTGTTGTACTTCTGTTTTGTATGAACCCAAACTGTACCTTACAAAATAGATTATTATGAACAAAAATTGAATTTAGTTGCCATTTTATACACGTCTCAAAGATATTACCAAAAAATGGTATTAACGAAAGCCTTTAGCTAGATGGGCTAAATTTGTCTCTTTTTTTATACACAGGAGTGACCTTGAGGGAATACACCTTGCTCTATCATCATATTAAACAATAATGACAATGAATCAGCTACAACATTGATAATTTGTTTCAAAAGTTTATTAGAAATAACATTATAGTTTTAACTATATGATAGGCTTACATTAGCAACAACGTTTAGTACATCAACTGTTGTACTCGTAATTCCATGCCATGTTAGAGTGTTGTAGTCATTAAAATTAGATATATAGTTTTCTACCAACTCTATGGCATGGTTTTGAGGTGGTCTCATATTGAATTTAAGATCCAGCTCACTTACTAAATTAGTGAAATAATTATTGAAAGAACTGGAATGTATTATTGTGTCACTGTAATTTATTCTTTTCATAGCTTACCATTCAGCCTTACATTATAAGAGTTTTTTAATATATTCTTCATTTGCTATTTTTTTAAGTAATTTATCCTATTTATATGGAATTTTTCAACATTTGCATAATCCTTTTTATAATTACTTTCATTACTTGTGCCTTTACTATTTTTAAACCTATCATAAAATGTTACAACAAACTTTCATTTCATTTACTTTTCATTTCTTGTAATTCTTGTATACCCCATTTAATATTAGGCCTTTCAACAATGTTGATCTTATTTTCCTTTCATTTACAGCACTTATTGAAAGAGTTTATCGCTAATAACATAAAATTGTCAAAAGCTAGTTCTGCATCAGTATGTTTATTCAGTTGTGAAAGCTAGATTGACGTAAATATTCTCTAAACTTAAATAATGCTCTTGGTGTTAAATTTCTTATAGTTCCAGTTTTGTAATTTGGGCAGTTATTTGAGAAAGATAATCAACTGAATTTAGCAAAAACTCCCGCATGGGGTTCAACAATTTGACACTCGATTTGATCTCTAGATATATTAGATATATTAGTAGTTATTATTTTATCAAGACATGCATCCCTCCCCCTCTAGTAGGTTGTTCATTCAACCAGTAAATATTTAAGGATCTCAATAAATTTTAAAAGGACTCAGTTTGTACTGATTTAACACTAATTATTTATATATTATATATTAAAAACTATTGTACGTTTTATTTAGAAAACTGAGGAAAGACTCTAATAGTATTAACAATTAATTTGTATCAGAATCTGGTGCTCTATAACAAGTGACAATAATTTCTTTAATCTTTAGCCGTAACTTCAAATGTAAGATCAACATAAAATTATATAAGGAATCCAACTTAAAATTTCTTAATTTTACTTACCCTGTGCTTTCTGTAGAGATAAAATTTGGATGCGGCCCATACAGAAGGCTTGAGGGCAACATGAGCGATGTAATGGATAGTGTTGTTGTAGCCAAATACTGTCCTCAGTTTTAAGCTTCGATTTAAATGAATCACTGAAACATTAAACAATATTGTTTTCCCCGTATTATTAAAGGAAGGTATTCCTATAAACATTTTTCTAACTATGCAATTTTACTCATCTGTCTATATGTGTGTATAGAGATATTAAACACATAAGACATCTTGTATACATGCTGTAAATCCTTCCTTCCTTCTTTTACTTGCTGCATGGACCTAACTGTCTCTAACAAACATTGTTATGTTATTTTTATAACAGATAATTGTAAAACCACTCTTCAAACATAGCATTTATTTTTACTTTATTATTCTTTAAAAATGAAACTAAATTAAATGTTTAAGAGAATTTACTTTTTTGTACATGTTTTATGAGATATGTGATGTTCAAAGAAAGAAATAACACCTACAAATATATTCTAACTAAAATTACTATATAACTCATTACTAAAACCAAATTATTTTTTAAGAGCTGATATAGTGTGATAGTAAAACATGTACACTGTTATTGAGGTTAGGTAGTAAAGAGGACTATTGAGGCCTTACTTCATCTCCTTAAATAAACAACCTATATTGTTTGATTACTGAACACAATGGCATATATAGTTATTTAATCAATGGTTTAAATTTATACTAATGCAAAAGAAATTATGAAACATGTAGCACTATCCCAATATGATAAGCAGTGCTGACAGTGGCATCAAACAAAAGAAATCCCCTGCAAATATCAGGAAAATTATATGTTAGCAAAGGTTTTAAAGCACTACCAGATATATAATATAAATATAAAACTTACAATTTAAGTCCATGAAGTCATCTAAGTTTGTTTTTCCAATTATTAATTCTCCAGTTATATTAAATGTGGAATCTTCTGCTTTGAATATTTCAATTAACTTTTTATCCTGTGAAAAATAAGTACAATGACATCAAAGCACACAAAGTTTGCAAGAACAAATTAATAATTTATTCATTATTACTTTATCATACCACATACAAGCCACTATTTTAATTTTTTTCTACTCATCAGCTATTTTTCTCATTATCTCTGAGGACTCTGAAAAAACACTTTTTGTGTATTATGAATAATATTATATTTTTGTAATACAATATTAATATACAATACATTATTTTCATGAAATCCGTCAAAGAAAAAGAATAATAATTTCTATAGAATAATTAAGAAATTTAAATAGCATAATCTCCTACTTACATATAGGCCTAGTTATATAATTTGTATTGTATTTTAAGAGTTGTCTGAAAGGTAAGGTTTGCAAAACATGTAGTTCTCATGTGGAATTTTCACTCAGGAAGCTAGTACCACTGCCATGTGTCAGGAAACATATTCAGAGAACAAGCAGTCCTATTCATCAGCAGCTTGTTGATTGGTAATATAGTGAATATTAATGATGATTGTTCTCATTTTTGTTATTCAATTGTAAGTACATGGTACAATAAGTTATCTAAATGCTCAGGGCATGAAAGTCACTTCAATAAATAATGAAATAATTTCATTTTATGAAGATGACATAATTTTAAGATAGCATATGATAAAATGGCCACAGAATTAAACCCCCCCCCCCAAAACAAAAATTACACATTTAAAACTTAAAGAATCTTAAAATAATTAAAGTATTGCAAATATCAGTCATCTTTTAGTTATTTAAGATAGGATGCGTTGTTTGTGTCCAGATGGAGAACAAAGCTCAGACTTGACCTTAATAGGAAAAAGAACATAAAAAGGAAATATATACATTACTGAGCATTTGCATCTACATGTTGAGAAGTTTGTATAACTACATGAATATGCTTGTACAGAAACAAAACCACATATCATTACAATCTTGCAAGAGGTGATGTTCTTAGCTACAGACTTATAGAAGACATAAGCCATAGTTTATACATACACAATGCAATATTGGCAATATCCACAATCCATAAAAAGCTGTAGGTGAATTTAAGTTAGTGTCGAACAATTTTTTGGGTGATACCACTCAGTATTATAGACCAAAATATGAAAACAAAAATTCCTATCCTGTCTATCTTTTAACTACGACCAATTTCGCTATTTTGTTAAAAAATCATGTTTTGTTTCAATACAACTCAATTTCCTCCATTATTTTTAATGTTTTTTAAATTCTGAAAACTACCATTTTTGAAATCTACACAAAATTTTACGTGGGAATAATGGAGAAAAACTGTCTTGAAAATAAGTTTGATACAAACAAATTGCTAATAAATCAAATTCTTAAGTTTTCGGCAAAAACATTAAAAAGATATTAGACCCGAGGAATTAAATGAGGTTAATTCTGAAGAGAGGCCAATACCACAAAAAACTTGCCCATTTTGTGGGCTTTAAAATGACATAATGCATTGTCATATCTTATCAGTTTTTAATCCTGACTATCTTATCTCTACAATCACAAGTATGAAGGAATACCCCATTTTCAGGTTTTATTTTGTCTTTCAGCTGACTTTCCTTCTATCCACTTAAAAATAGTTATTTGAGTCGTACCTATCATGGATTTCACATCGAGAGAGTATGCAGAGATGCATTTTGTATATGGTTTTTGTGGCGGGAATGCTCTGGCTGCTCAGAGAGAATACCACGCTCGGTACCCAGATCGTAGAGTTCCTAGTGATAAAGTTTTTATGAGGCTACATCAGCGTTTGTTGGAGAGAGGAACAGTTCACAGGCAGCGTAATGAGGTAGGTCCTGTTCTTCGAGATGTTGGCTTAGATGAACGAGTTCTAGATTTAGTTCAAGAAAATCCTGAGGTCAGCAGCCGACAACTTGCCAGAGAAGTTGGTGTTTCTCAAAGTAAAGTGTTAGGAATCTTACACGAAAATAACTTCCACCCCTATCACTTTACAAAGGTTCAAGCATTAGAACCAAATGACTTTGGTCCAAGAGTAGAGTTCTGTCGCTGGCTGCTCAATAGTGATATTGAACAATATCATTTTTTGAGAAACATTTTGTACACCGATGAGTCTACCTTCACTAGGGCTGGTGTTTTTAACACGCATAACATGCACCATTGGGCCGAACAAAATCCCAGGGCTTCAAGAGAAAGTTCCTTTCAAAGACGTTTTCATCTCAACGTATGGGCAGGAGTCATCGGAAACCAACTTGTGGGTCCCCACATTTTTCAAGGAACCTTAAATAGTGGAGTTTACTTGGACTTTTTACAGCATACCTTGCCCACACTTCTGGATGGACTTGATATGGACCACAATCAGAGGGACAACATAGTTTTCCAACAGGACAGTGCTCCTCCTCATTTCAGCAATGAAGTGCGTCAGTGGTTAACAGACAATTACCCGACATGGATAGGTCGCGCTGGAACTGTAGCTTGGCCAGCCAGATCTCCTGACCTATCTCCTATGGACTTCTTTGTTTGGGGGACTATGAAACAAGAAGTTTACTCGACCACTGTAAACTCTGAGGAAGACTTAAGAAACCGGATTGAGTTAGCTGCCCAAATAGTGTGTAACAAGTTATCTTTGAACGTGGTTAGGACCATGAGGAAGCGTGCAAGAGCCTGCATTAGAAACGGAGGCAGGCAATTTGAAAACAATTTGTAGATTACTTACTCTTATGATTATTCTTTTTTGTAACTGTTCTTTATGTGTTTATCCTATGTTTGATTTATTATTGAATTAAACACAATTTTGACTGGTTATTTGGCACCGTGATATTTTAAGTAGACCTTGTTTTCCAATACTGATTCTTTAATAACCAGTAGAAGATGAAAATAAAAGTAACGTTGCATTATGTCATTTTAAAGCCCACAAAATGGGAAAGTTAAAAAATGGATTCAGAATTAAAAAAACATTAAAAATAATGGAGAAAATTGAGTTTTATTGAAACAAAACATGATTTTTTAACAAAATAGTGAAATTGGTCGTAGTTAAAAGATAGATGGGATAGGGATTTTTTATTTTCATATTTTGGTCTATAATACTGAGTAGTATCACCCAAAAAACTTTTCGACACTAACTTAAATTCACCCTGTATATGATGTATATTATTTGTAAGTAAATATATGTATCTGTTTGTGTTACATACATACCATTCAAGAAAAATCTGTTACAATGGGTCTAAATCAATCATATAACAGGTTTTTAGAAAATTTTTACAACAGTAGGGTTTGAACTAATTACATTGAGATAAATAATAAGATATAATATGACATACTAGCAGAAAGATATTACTTACAGTGTAGATATGTATCGGGTTTGCTGCATCTCTGTTCAATGTATGATGATAATTAAGCCCTAAAGGCATGTACATATTAGTTAAATGAATTTTGATTTTGTCATTTGTCAGAACTTCAGATATTTCTTTATGCCGGGAAAAGTTTCCTTGAAGAATCACGTCATCATTGTAGACAAGCCCAGTGAGTCCAGAAGAAAATTTGCTATTTTCCTATTGAAATTACATAGATAAAAATTTCATATACAATTAGAATATAGTCCTCTCTTTTGACATAATCCTACATTTTAAGGAAATTAAATTATCTTACTTGTACTAATATGGCCATAGTAATTAATGTTGGACCAACTTAATTTTAAACATATTAAACAAAAATAAATATGATTATGCTAGAGAGGTCAATCTTGTCATGCTGGTCCGTACAAAGTTTCCATATGAATTCAAGAAATGCATACGGTACACAAATTTTGATACTGTTTTAAAACTATAACTTATTTTGAAAAGTCTAAACATCGAGCTCTGTTTAAACTTTTCCCACTAAAATAGTGAATATTTGAATAGTTTTAATAAAATTAGGTTACATGATTATTTTATGATGTGCTAAACATATAAATGTCGTAATATCAACATGTAAGTTTGTTTTATTGTTTTAGCATACAACTACCCATTGATATGTTGTAAAAATTGTAATCAAATACAGTATGTATTTCGAGAAAATATTGTTATTGTGGAATAAACTGGCCAAATTATTATGAACAACATTCCTGAGAAAGAAGTAAAAGAAGAAGCAGTAGAATCCATAGTATCAGTAGCCCATTATTGAATAGGACAGGCTCTTTAATTTGATAGGAGTACCTTCCGTAGTCTCCAGTGCATGCTCAATCAGTACCATATTTTTTGCTTGCTAAAATGGCAAGCTAACCAGGACAGCACATCTTAAGAGGGTAGAATTTTTTGCTACATTCTTTTTACTTTAAGTTTTGTTCAATTTTAAATAACTAACAGAATTTATCAAAATAATTTTATTAATAATATTATTGTTATTATTATTAAATTATTGGTAAACATAATTGCACTATTAAATAATGTATTGATATGCAAAAATGATCAAAAATAGAACAACACCATTTACAGTTGCTTGTAACAGGTGGGGTCAGGGAAATGGTGGAGTTGCCTAAACCATATCTCTAAATCTGAACTTATATTCGGTACTGTGTCCAATGATGTATTGGTGACTCACCAATACATCATAGTAGTGATATCATAGGTAGTGATGGAAGTGATTTAGATTTTGTCTGGCTTAGTTTTAAAGGTACTCTTTAGTATGTTGATAAAAAGCAAAATTAATTTAAGAATTTTGTTAAATATACATGTACTTAGCAATGTTTTGAAGAGAGTAACTTTTTTGTCTGTAATACCAGTTTGCTTCATTCCTTGATAACATGCTTTTGTAATATATAAACTAGTGTTGGATAGTATTATAGAATATTTTAATACATGTGAAAATATACTTAATTGTGTAGGTCCAACTCTTCTAAAGAGTTGGGCATACACTTTTTCTTAAATAATACAAGTCCGACATATAATTACCTCATAAGTGTATGTGAGTGTAATAGTATGACGAGTGGCAAGAGGGAAGTCAACTAGCAGTATTCCATCATTCTTGCTAACATCTGTATTCTCTAGCGGTGTCCTGTTATGAGTGTAGTTAAACATTGCACTGTTGTTTGGCCACATGAGCTCACCATATCTGAAGAATAGATCCCTGGACAAACAGTCACATTGTTAAAGAAAACTCACATTGAATAATACAGCTTTCATTTTATAAGTGGTGAAAACAAGGAACAATGTTTCCAAAACACTGGAATAAATTAAGGATTCTACATGGAAAAACAATACTGTTTTGTGTGAACATATATACTAAAATGCATCTTTTCTGAATTGCACTTCAATAAACATACAAACAAGTAGTCCACTAAAAACACAACTTACTTCATTAAGAGCCTGCTGTACTGGTGGACATCTTGATTTTAGTGCCATATGAACAATTTTATATCTAAAACTCTTTTATGGCCTTATTTTTAGTTGTAATATTATGAGAAAATTTTAAAGATTTAACCAATAGACATTCAAATGATTTTTACAGATTTTTCTTTGTTTTTATTGGTTTTTCATAAAGAAACTCAGACATTTTTATACTTTGATGTTTGAACACTCAAAATTTACAAGAAACACAAAAAAAACTGTTCGGATGCGTATTAATCACATTTAAAATCAGGCCTGAACAATCCTACAACAAGAAATAACAGTGTTAAAGTGTTAAAATTTGTCCTATTGAGTACAACATACTAAAGGCTATCTCACTACAGCAGTCTCTTAATAATTTTGGAAGATTCATAAAAATATATAAACTTGGCAATTAGCCATTTATTTATTTTGGGATCAATAATTCCAATAATTAGTTTTAAGAGGCATTATGCGGAAGGAGACACATCAAAAAGTCAATCTCTTAATGTTATGTAATTTTTTATTACAGTAAAAATATTAAGATGGTCTCAATTAACTTTGTTTAAAAAAAAATATGCAGTGTATATAAATGAAGAAAATAAAAATATTGACAGTAGAAAACAGGGTTCTATTTTCTTCAAGAGCTTTTTAGTAATACTGCATTCAACAGATTTGATACTTAAATTAAATTATTGTTAGTTAAATATACTGATATAAAAATAATGTTTTTACAATTTCAAGTTTAACATATCTTACTGGTTGGAGACTGCTTGAAGTAGAAGACCAAGATGTGGAAATGTTGAAAGGGGAGTAGTGCAATTGATGTTAGTATACATGTTGTTTATGGTTTCAAAATCAACTGATGCTAGAATCTTCACAGTATGGCCAGGTGAGTTAACAACCATTCTGAAACACAAATTGATCATTTCATTGGTTATATTTAATTATAAAAGTATTTATTTATTATATTATAGACTATGGTTATATAACAATTCTATAGTGCAGTTCATTTAATATTTTTAAGTACTGCAATGTAAGGAAATATTGAATTTTTAAGGACATTTATAAGGATATTGTATAACATTGAGACTATTCGATACTTAAAAACACAAGCACAGATTAAAATGACATTGAAGATTTTGATATGATAGGACTTTATTGGACTTTTGGTTAATTAAAAAAAATCTTTTTTGGTTGAGAAAACATTTAAATCCTTTTTAATAAATACAGAACTAGAACAATTTCTACAATTTTAAAAATTCTCAATAGACCATACAAGCAAACATTTAAATTTGTTGTATTTTAACTTACAAATTCAAAGATTTTCACCTTGCAGTACGTTTGATGAATACAGCTAAATTAGTCCAACATCTCCATTAAAATTCTCAAAATCATTTAGCAATCGTTCTTACATAGGTAAATATGTTTTAAGTATCAATATGCACATTTGAGAATAATATTTGCAGTAAAAAACATGTCATGTTTTCTGCAACATGCACAGGTTGGTTTGAATGTTTCCCCAAACTACCTCTTATAATGGGTGGTTTTACAAAGTTTTTCTAATTTTGTTACATGTGAAGGCTAAAGTTTTAAATTTCCTTCAAGTTTTTTTTAATTCAAAAAGAGTATAACTAGATTTAAACTTTAGAGTGTTAAATAACTATTACAGTATGATTGGAGAGTATTAGTGTGTACCAGGTATTCCCACTCATAGCATGCCAAGGATTAAAATGCCTTACAAAGTAAACAAAAACACACAAACTGGAAAATTAATAATATTTTGACTTTCGTTTGAAAAAATATTAATACAGTCAAAATTGGATACCTCAAACTCTTTAAGTAGAGTAGCTTAAATTTTTACCAATCTACTTGAGAAGACTTTTCTAAATAAAAAAGAATTACTGTAGATAGCTTGAAATATTCTTTCAACTGAATTTTACCTCTGTAAGTTGAAGTCCAACGGTTACGTAAAACTCTCTAAATGGACCTCCAAAAGTCAAATTCAACCTATATTACTCGAAATTTTTTTCGGACCTCACTATCTCAAAAACACCAGGAACACAATGTAGGCTTAGAGAAGCGTGTTGTAACCTGTCTGTGAGTCATCTGTCTGCTGCCTGCAAGTTACACGCTACAGTACTGTACTGAACCTATGGTTGTGTTTTTAGTTATGTGACTGACAATGAACGCTCAAAAAAAGATTAAAACTGTGACTATCTGTGATGTGTTAGATAATTGAGCCAGTGGATGAAGGTTCACACAAGAAGAAGGACTTAGCTCCTGAGTTCAACATCCCAAATAATACACAGTACAAAATTGTAAAGAATCAGGCAATCATTCAAGCATGGGCCAATGAAGATAACATTAAGTGTAAGATAAAGAGCTTCACCACTTTACATTTTCCTATTTCCTGTAATTTGGCTACATTTTGATACACAGTAGTTTTAGGTTTAATTTTGTTCTTGGTTGTAGAGAATACAAGGTAGTTTTTACCTCAGTAATTATTTCCTTTACCTCTGTATCTTGTTTACCTCTGTAAGTCAAATTCCATAACACTATAACCCAAATAACTTAAACAATTCATATCTCAAACAATACATAACTCGATGCAAAGTGGAAGTACCTTGATATTTGAGTTATCAAGGTTCGACTATATAACTACACTTTGACTATCTTTTGACTGTTTTGTAATATATGTTTGATGTTCCTAAAATTTAAAAATGTTGACTATGCCTTTAAATATCCCAAGTGGAGTATATGAGTTCATATAAAGCTCTAAAGGTCATAAAGGTTATGTATATGTTTGTAAAATAAAAAAGCCCTTTTAAAATAAATATGTTAATTATAATAACTTAATTATAAATTTCCTGAGAGGTTATTTTTTAATATAAAAAAATAAATCTGGATCGTGTATGTGTAATATGATATCAGATTGAATTAGTTATTATAAATCACTTATGTTGTATTAAACAACTAATTATAGAAGTACTTACGTGATTTTATGAATGAGCTGTGGTTTTTTATAATGCATATCAATAGTTATATCCTCCCTCGTAAAACTTGAAATAAACACACTATTGACATCACATTGGTTGTTTTTTATAGTCGCTGTGAAGTTGTCTCTGAGGAAATAAGCTCCATTGACACCTCCTTTAAGAAAAACTGTTCCTTCCAAAGCTCTGTTAGACATCCTGATCTATAACAATTAAGTATATGGAATTGGAAAGGGTTAAAAGAAATTTATTAGTTCAGTTTTAAACACATTTTATCTTAAGGTAAAAAAACTCCAACATCTTGTTCCGTTGAAAATAAATATAAATCATATCTAAAGTAACTTCAATGTTTAAAATATCTTTTGTGAAAATTAAATAGAGATTGCAAGGGAAACAGAGTGTACCTATGCAGTGGAGGTACTGAAGCCTAGACTTTTTACTAAGTTGAAAACTGTCTAACTTTCGATTGTTCTAGCATACGGGTAGCCCAATGGATATAATAGGGATGTCTAGGAGTAAATTTCACTCAACATTCATTTAATGTAAATATTGAGAAATTGGGTGAGAGTGGGGAGGAAGGGTTGGTGAATAGATCTAGTTTACTGCAGAGGACGACTGTTGGAGTGGGTAGGGATCCCTTAGTGTTAAATGTTTTTGCAAATCTAAACACGAGTGAGTACTTCCACCTGCCCGCTTTGACAGGAAAAGACTGGAACAGAACTATCCTCTCCTACTTCTAAGGTGACATGATTGAGATTATTATCTCTTCATGGTGTGTGTAACATGGAATCTCAACAATATGTGGCTCCTACCTTCCTGTCAATCCAGAAGTAAGTACAAAGGTACAAAGAACCAAGTAGAATGAGAGACGTATCTGCTTCTTGTCCTAAGCAAACAACCACTACAAATAAGAGTATTCCTAGTCCTTTGCTGAACAGGAAGTGGTAAAAAGAAAATGGAATTGTATGTTAGAGGGAAGCTAGTTGGTGATGAAATAATTGTTTCCCGATCATGGTACCGGTACTCTATTATGTGGACAGATAAAGATCTCAACTATCTCAACATCAATTCACCAAGGAATAACTGTGATAAAAGGAAAATGAGAAATTATCACACAGTTTACAAGCATTATTGCAGTTCCCTTTTGTTAATTTGAGAATGAAAGTCTAAACCCCATACTTGCAACTGGGAATACATTTTATTTCATTAAGTTACATGTGATGTTACTGGTTTATTTTTTCTGATGTTGACAGTTGCAACATTGATGGCTATAACTTAAAGCACAACAGCTTCTAGCACGAAGCAGAGATATTTTTATAATTGCTAATATAGACTGAACTATTGTTGAAATTGGATCAAATGTGAGGGAAATGAAACATTATTTCCTCGGCCGTGCATGAGCTTTAGATGCTTGCTACTTCTGAACATCCTCAATCGGTTTATTTACTAACAAACCGATTAATATATACTTGTTGAACTTCCTTATAATATTGATTGACAGACTAGGAAGTGAGAAAATAAAGTAACAAGTTTACAAAAAGTGAAGCAAAAGTGCAAAATGTATTATTGCAATACCCTATTTTTTATCTCAAATAACAAATCAGATTAATTGTTCATGACATAAGTTAAACCATTTAGACAGCGAATGTTAGACCTCAGGATATAGTTCTATGGATTTTGATTTAATAACAATGCTTTCTTCTATTAATCTTTAGTAAGTTATAGCATGATATAAAACTAATACCTATAGTATTTTAAGAAGTCTTTCTATAATAAAAAATATAATACTCAAAAACCCAGGAGAAAGGCAGGTAATTAAATTGAAATTTGAAGGACATTTATACTTGTGAATGTTGTTAATGTTAGTATTTTAATAAGACTTAGGAGGGAAAAAATGTCATTCAAATTTACAGGTAGTTGTTATTAGGTTTAAATTAAATTATTATTGTGTTAAAATTTTTTGTTTGTACTTTATAAACTTATAAACTACATTGAACACACTATAAACAGACACTGGTATACTTGCACTAATAACAGATAATAACATACAGCAAACTATTTTTATCCTGAAAAAAAAAATCCAACTTATATCATAAGTTACAAAATTGTGTATAGTAAAACAACAATGGTTTAAATCTGCAAAGCTGATAATTGTAAAATTAGATCATTTTTCTGTTCCAGCTGGTTAGTATAAGTACTTAAGAATGATAGTTTAACAATAACTAAACAAATTTTACCTGTAGGGAAGTCTGCAATCCCATCTTAGAAAGAGCAGAAGAGTATTTAAGCACTTGGTTAATGTGCTTGTAATCTGGTGTGTAGTACAATTTACCAACCAATGAATGAACCTCCTGCACATTATGTGGTAATAGTAGAAATGACGTGAAGGAAATGTCATTTACAGCAGGGGCCATTACTGTAACGTTTGTGCTAAACCTAGACATAAATCACATAGCATTTAGACTTTTTTGTAATATTTTATAGTGATAAATATCCATAAAACTCTATCATTTCAAATAATTACTGAAGTTTTAAGGGAATTTTCCATAGTTGAGGTACAAAAACTGAACATTGTACTTTGTATCTTTGATATGCTCTCCTTTCAGGTGGAAAGTCTAAGCTTAAGATTTTAAAATGCTGAAAAATGAACAAATCGAGATACTCAGTGCTAAAAACTTGTTACTAACAATATTTACATACCTAATAATTAAACATATTAACTTTTAATGTATTCTTTTGAAATTAAACTAAAACATAAGACATACAATTGAGATAACAACAAAAAAATAATGAACTTCTATGCTGATATTTTCAAAATGTATGTTAGCATTTTTCAAATAAAATGAAACAATAAATGAAATTTAGAAGACAGATGTAATTATTACATATTTGTTTTCAACTGTTTAGTTTTAATGTTTACATTATAGTATATGGTTATTTTAACTCATGATATTGATGCATTGCAATACATTCATTTATTGCATTAAATTAGCTTACCTGTTTACAATTTATATATAATACATAATGTATAAAAATTTCTAAATGACTTTGATACAAGTTATATATACATAAGTATATATATATATATATATATATATATATATATATTTATATATATATATATATATTTATATATATTTCATTTTAGCCATTAAATCTGGTGATAACAGGATAAACATATCAGAAACTTTATAAACAATGGACATTAAGTTTGATTTAGAAATATACTTATGTAGGCAGAAAGTGAAATACCTTTAAACGTTTAACTTCAGGGAATATTTTCTTTACTTTTACTTATTTTCAGCAGTGCCTTTGTTTAAATTTTGGCATTCTATACCTATAAATAGTTGTATATATATACTAATAAATATATTAACTGATCAAGACCTTCCTGGTTATCAACACTATTTGATGGATAAATATCAGTACCTTATTTTATTTAAATATTTAATTGAATACTATAACTATTTTACATCATCTTGATACATGATGGATGGCTACAAGACAGGAACAAATTTAACATAGCTAAGGGTCTGCGCACTTAATCATATTGAATGTAAAATAACGGAACAATTATTAAATTTATAACATACTTACCACCAATTTTTTTTGTTTAGGCTAATATCAACACCCATACAAATATCTTCCAAGCTTTGTGTCGAACTTCTGAAGAAAATATATGAAGAAATGTCCCTGGTGGTGTTGTAAAAGATGTAAGAGGTGTTGACAAGACCCATAACATCACTCAAGTAGTCCCACTCCAAGTACGAGTCACCAGACAGAGGCCATGAGTCAAGATTTGCTTTTACTCTACCCTTTTTGCCATCAAACCTACAAAAGTTAAAAAATATATCATATCACCTTTGGATGATTAAATTAATATGTGCCCTGGAATAGAACAGATATATATATATAAACTTTATGATCTCAGATTGAAAGAGGTTCGGCAATCAGCAGTAGCACAACAAATACTACAATCTGAGAACAAATGTAAGACAGTTTGGGAAATAATAAACTATAAAAGGGCAGAAAATAGAGGGATGAAAGAAACTCAACCAATGAAACTGGGTTCGGCAGGAAGAGAAATAGTCAAGCCTGAAGAATTTGGTGAAGAATTTAACACCTACTTCGCTAGCATAGCAGACAACACATTGAGAGAAGCTACACAGTTAAACTCCAATACAAAAACAGTAATAGCAACACAAACTCCAGTTCACCAAAACCTTAGTTTCAATATAACTAATGAAAAAAAGGTAAAAGACATAATATCTTCACTAAAGAATAACACCTCGTGTAGTGTTGACGAAATATCAGCTAAATTAGTAAAATACTGTGTAGATGCTATCCTTACACCACTAACAGCTGTAATAAAAATGTCTCTCCAAACTGGCTGTTTCCCCTCTGCACTGAAAGAAGCTAAGGTGTACCCAAAGCTGAAAAAAGGTGTAAAAACACAAACTGGAAATTACTGGCCAATTTCAATAATTCCCACGTTCTCTAAAATAATAAAAAATATTGTATTGAAAAGACTGATGACCCACTTAATGGAATTTGACATTTTAACAAAAAGCCAGCATGGATTCATAAAAGGAAAATCCACAACCACAGCAGTGACCGACCCCATTGAATTTATTATCAATCAACTTGACGACAATAAATTTACAACAGCTATACTGCTTGACTACTCAAAAGCGTTTGACTGCATAGGGCACAAAATCATCTTAGACAAGCTAGAAAGGCTGGGAATATGGGGCACTGCAAATAACTGGTTTAAGAGCTGCTAGATAGGGCGGAGTCAATTGGTAGAGCTGAGCCACATAAGTAATGGAGTAATACAGTCAGTTAGATCAGCCCCACGTTCAATAAGTAAGGTGTTTCACAGGGGTCCGTGCTTGGTCCTGTTCTGTTCATACTCCTAACAAACGACTACCCTGACTACATAAAAGATCACAGCTCTGTTGTTATGTATGCCAATGATACAACTATACTCCTTCAAAGTGACTCCCCAGAGGACCTTAGCATAAAGGCATACATAGCTCTAAACATGACATTTGACTACTGTTTCTGAAATGACCTAGCTGCAAACCCTACCAAAATAAAACAAATTAATTTTGGAAGAAGAGGAGAACAAGTTTCTGTTTTACCAGACCTAAACTATGAAGAGAAGACAGTGCTTCTTGGCCTAACTATAGATTCTAAATTAACCTGGGGTCCACACATCGACACCCTTTGCAAAAAATTGAACACTGCCTTATATGTGTTGAAAAGAATAAAAAACATAAGCAACAAGGAGACAGCAAAAATTGCCTGTCATGTTCTCATGGAAACCCACTTGAGATATGGGGTCGTTGTGTGGGGTGGTACCTCAGCTTTAAATCTTAAGAGAGTATTAACAATTCAAAAATCAGCTGTGAAATGTTTCGCCAATATGGATCATTGAGACAGCTGCAGGCCTGCATTCAAACACCTCAGAATCAAGACTGTCACAGCAATCCATATACAAGAACTCATACTCCTTGTGGACAAGTTAGGACTCCCTAGAGAAACCCAACTACACAACCACAACACTAGGAGCTCATTCATTATCCCACCAGTACAACATCGCACACCATTACATGAACAAAAACCAACGTCTCTGGGGGCACGTCTATTTAACCAGCTTCCAGCAAACTACAGACAGATGACAGGGAATTGAAGAGGAAACTTGACGCCTGGTTAACTGAATACCCTGTGTATACTATTTAAGAATTCACTGAAGAGCTCTAGTTTCAACAAAGACACTAATCACAAACTACAACTGTTCAAACCTGTACTAAAATACTTTATATGACGCATAACTGTTCTCTATGTTCAAGTTAATAAAATTCTATTCTATTCTATTCTATTAGGTTGGAATACTAATACTGTTTTATACAAAATATGCCTACGTAACCTCAGTTTTTTTTAAAGTCATTTTATAGATAGATACATACATTTTCCATTTAAAAGTTTTTATATTTTAAATTGAAAATGTAAATTACAAGAACAATACATAAACAAGTATTGAATTTGGAGTTTTCAAGGATAACAGTTGTTTATATGAAGTTTTAGATGGAAACAAAACTTTTACCTAAAATATAAAATATAAAAAGTAATTTTTTAAAATAACCATGCCACATATATTTTTTAATGTGTTTTGAATTTGTAATGTTATATAAAGCAGCAAACATAACAACTTACACTTTTTCAGAAAAAAGTTCAAACAAAAATATTTATTCATTACAGTTTTATTTGATATGATACTTAAACAAAACTTGTTTGAAAATTTGAAGATTGTTACATACCACATATTGCACACAACATCAAATTCTGACTTGAAGGGGACTGTGTCCGTGTGCCCATTTATGCTGATCTCAAATATCTGATCCTTGCCAGGAATTACAGTAACTTTCAAACTTATTTCCTTATATCGCTCATCATTGCTTGTAACCTAGAACATTTATATATAGAAACATATGCATAGTCAACTACAACTATTTAATTTAACATATATAATTCACTCAAAGACACAAGTGATATATTTCTGCCAGTTATAAAGAGATTATACATTAATAGATTCCAAAACATGTTATTACAATTAAGTGTTGGAATCAAGCAAATACTGTTTCGAATAAATTTTAAGCAATTTATATTAGAGAAAAGAGTCATTATTTCATGTTTAATGTTTGATATTTAATATGTATTTTTACTCTTTCTTTCTCTTTGTCCAAGCACTGGGCAGGTAAAAATACTGAATCTAGGATGGGTATGGTGTCATTTACTTTAGAAATTATTTAATACAAAGGTTCATAATATGTTTCTTTCACTTAGCTACTTCATGTTGTGATCTATATTAAAATATTTGGCTAATAACCGAATTATGTCAGAACATTACACCTAAACATAAAAATTACTATCATTTTGTACAATTACTGCAACTGTACAGTAGAACCCCTCATATCCGGCCACCACGGGACCGAGCCCCTGGCCGGATAACGATTCGGCCGGATAAACCAACCTACAGTACACAGCACTTGACGAAACAAAACAATTGTACTGTACTGTACTAACCGCACTGGAAATAATCAACAAACTGTTTACAGGTTAAACCTATTAGCTCAACTGAGGACAACACAGGAAAATGTAAACAAATAGATACACCAAAATAACGCAAGAGTCTTGGGAGACTAGTGCGTGCAGCTGCGCGTCTGCAAGCCGTGGTAAATAAATTTCGATATTGGCTTCTGGGAAGTGGCCGGATAAACCGAGGTGCGGTAAAACCGAGGCCGGATATGAGGGGTTCTACTGTACTATCATTAAGTTTCCCAGTGTATACTGTGTCAAAATATGAGTAGTACTACTGTTATTCATCTTCAGTTATCAAATGTTATACCAAAGGATAAAAAACAAACAGAATCTTTAGCAAAAAAATCTTTCAATTTTTATCAACTGCAATATTTACTTTTAATTTTTGGACTCGATTTCTTGTAAAGTTCAAGCATCTATTTTGTAAGAGCTTTTAAGAAATAAACTAAATGCAGTATATCATCTTAATAATTATTTATATCATTAGCACATGGGTAAAGTCAATGTTCTATTACTTATCACATCTGAACATTAATGTGTTCATAATTTATTCTCTTTATTTCTGTCAAATTTTATCAGCACACTCAGCTTTTTATGAGACCTTGAATATACACAAGGCTCTAAAATATTTTATACTAGAGAATGATGATTTTGAAAATTAGATAATCTAATGTATCATTTAGAAGCTCACCGAAAAGCTCCAATTCTCTTCTGAGGGTCTAGACGTGATTTCTGAATCAAAGTTGATACTAAGAGTTCCACTCTGCACAAGTGTGATTAGGTCATAACCTACAGCACCATGGACACGTTTTCTTCTCAAATCCACAGTCACTGTTACCAAATCCTTGACATCCCCCTGTTGCCAACGTCTGTTATCTGTCAATCTTGCAATCATCTGGGTCAAACCACAAATTATTAGTCTAACTTTGAAAATAAAAAAAATGGGTATAACATATATCATGAAATAAAATGTTGTACAATAATTTGTTAGTTTTGTAAAAACCAAACCAATAAATTACCCACAGTGCTTTAAAAATTGTTTTTATAGTACAACATGCTCTTGAGATAGAGAATACAATGGCGAAACAAAAAGGCCACTTTTTTTTACATACAGCATTTTCAGTTCTTAATCATAACTTTGACGTGTTCATTGCTTGTGCTCTTAATGTTTTATGTATGCTTAACTTTGTGCCTTAAGGCTTGTTGATACATGATGAAAAGGATAGACTCCAATCTTCTAAATTTAGTGTTCTATTAAGTAGCATTAATGATGCAAATGTCCTAAAACTTGTTATCCTATTGAACACAGAGTCTTGTTTGATATTCAGTCACTTACCACAAGCCCCAAATTACGTCGAGAACATTACAATTCTCAAATACAACAATTTTGTGCCTTACTTTCATTCATCTTGTGAGTTTCAAAAAGAGGACAAAACTTGTTATGGACAGGAATGGATGTATGTGGTGCAATTTAGATTATAATATAATGAGAAATGTGATATCCACATCGTATGTTGGAATCTGTGGAAGTAGCGAATTTAATTTTCTATTTGACAGAAGATGTGTAAATATGATGTATACAGCCCATGAATATCAGAGTGAACCCAACTTACTTCCAAAACCAAAGATTGATGACATTTTTGAGCAGAGGCAGTTGAGTTTGAGAAGAGTGTAAGGCCAGTTGTAATAATTGGCTTCACCTATGTAAATAACATGATACCTTTATAGGTCTAAGGTCAAGGGAATTCAATAGCACAACAGATTACTATGTTATGGTTTATAGGGTAGGCTTATCAGTGGGCTAATAAATATGAAAACAGCCTTACAAACAAGGGGACACCTTGAGATGAAGAAATTTGCAAATCCATGCAGGCAGTTTGATCCAAGCTGACTTGAGATTCCAGGATTAATTTTCCATCCTGCTGCTTCAAGGTTCCATTCATCATCAGTTCCCTGTAAAAGTAACCATATATTTGTCAGAAATAATTAAATCTGATTTTTTTCACTTACGTACTAACTTTTAATTATTTTCTTGGGGAAATAATTGGTTGTCTATAATTAGTTTTCTAATGCCACATAATGATCTTTAATTACATGAAACTTAATAAATCGGTTTGATTAGATTTTTTCAGTTGCTCCTCATCCATCTATTTAGGAGAAATTTTGAAACTCAAGAGTAACTTGTTCAAAGTGATTTTACAGTATTGGAAATGCCTAAAAGGGATTTGAATATTTTCAAGTATGCAAAAGTACAAGATATGAGGAAGTATAAGTTTTGGATACCTGGGTCATAAATTAAAATGAATTAAATGTTAGACTATCTTTTACCTGAACTGGTCTAACGAGGACTCAATGTGAAGATATATTTTTTCCATTTGAATTTTACCACTTATTTCCAACTCAATGCTAGGAGAATTTTTGAATAATATTTCCAGATTGTATTCTCTGTCTTCGGGCTCTGACGAGAAAAGAAAACTTGTTTGTAAATCTTCAAGCTCCTTAAAAGGAGTGATTATGTTGCCAGAAAGTTTTAAATACTGTTCGCCTCCAAAATGCCATGAAGTTCCCACTTCAAAATGTTGTGATACTGACTACACAAACATATTGGATTAATATCTGATAATTGGTTATACAACATCTAATACAATATGCTAATGTCATTTTAAAACAAAGAATCTTGACTAAAATTACAAAAAACAAGGGGACTTCCCTCATAGTTGTTTCTAATGAGGGAAGGAACTATCTAGCTTGGTTTAGTTTTGACACAACTTTTGTGGAATCATTTCAAACTGTTAGATTCAAATTTGAAAACTGACATTGGTCAGCTCATTTAATGATTGTGGACAAAATAACATCATGTTTTTGGTCCATAAATTATTTGAAAACTGTACTCTTACTATACAATTTTAGACACAGATTTTTTAACAATGTAATTTTCCATGTAAATGTCCAAATATGGAATACCTAAGTCCAAAAATGTTGATTTTGTGAACATAGATACTATAAGAAAATGAATTCCAAAATATATCTCTATGTTGCATGGTTGTGTATGCTTGGTTAGGTTATACATGCTTGCATAAACATTAGGAATAATATCAGTTAGACTGTATATTTTGTAAGGAATCATGGTGTTTTCCAGTTGCAGTAGCTGTCATAGCTTTCATGTTTGTTGTTGGGCCACACAAGAGATTATCAACTTGGGCTGTGGTGTGAGGGTGGGGGAAGAAACCTGGATTAATTGGTATCCTTCTATCATGCTACAAAACAACTGAAAGCAAGAAGCATTACATAATATTATATAATAAAATATAATTTTACTTAAATAAATTGATTCTTCTCTTAATAGTTCTAAGACAACAAAATCTAGCATTCCAATGCAATAGAAAAAAGAAGAAGTTGTTCTTAAGAAAGATATTAATGCAGGTAAAACATGTTTATTTCAACTCATTGAATAGAAAAAATTTTCTAAAAAAGAAGTTAAAAAATTTATTGAGCAAAAATGTTTGTCAGTAGATAGAAATACTTTTAAGTTTATTTCTAAATGTTAAGGGAATAACAAGAATTCCCTTGTACTGTGTGAATATAAGTCATGCTTCTAAACTAAGAAAAATAAATAACTGTAGTCAAGGAAGTATAGGTAACTATTTATATCAGGAAATTGAGGTTGCTTCCGTGATGGAGAAAACACCTATATATAAGCTACAACAAGGGTTAGCTTTAAACAATAAGTTACCTCAGGCTGCAACCACTCAGACAAATAGGACGGATAACTCCAAAGAACTGTTAGGTAAAAATTGGCTATTAGGTCTCAAAATACAATCTCACCTATTGCTAAATGATAATTTTCTAGTAATCAAATCCTACATAATTATAAACCCATTAATTATCCTTGCAGCAAAAATTGAACACATTTTATTACTTGCTTGGTCCTTTAGAATTAAAATCTAAACAGAAAATAATCATGCTTTTGAATGACTCAGAAAAAATTGATTAGACTCAACTGGAACTAACTGGAGTACTCTGATTCTAGATCAAACTAGAAACAAGTTTTACCATTTTGTCTCTCTAAACAATTATGATTTACCATCTGCACAGAGAGTTGCAGATAAGCTATCTAAATATCTAGGAAAACACACTTGTACAGTTTCTACCACTAAATGGGCAATAGTAGCTGAATTGTTATGATTGTGGAGTAATTGTATACCGGAGTATTGAATCTTTAACAGAGGACATCATCATAAATGGAGAACTTGAAATTAATTTATTTTTTAAATTAATTTAATTAAAAATGTTACCTTAACAGTGGTTCACGTAATTAATAAATACTCACTAATTGCAAATAATTTATAATTACAGTAAAACAGTAAATTATTTTACTTTATGGTTAAAAATTCAGAAAAAATCCCTCCACCACCATTTCATCACCCACAAATGTACCAGGAGAATAGTTATCAAAAGCAAAAGAGAATGTTGAAAGGGGGAAATATTCCTGAACTAACTGGAAAAAGATTAATAGTGCTAATCAGATCAAACAAAATGCTGCCACAATTACAAGAAACAAGCTTAGTATCCTTAAAAACCCAAACTAAAATACCTAACCTACAAAAGTCTGGCAGATAAAGTAATGAGAAGAGCAATAAAGTACAAACCAAACATTACACGCATAAAAAACAATACCTACTGCTACTAATATACCGTACAAAATATTCAAATAACCATAATAAACATTTGGAAGATGCACTTTCTAAGGTTGGTGAAAAATGTCATGTGTTTATAAAAACTATTCCAATCTGAAATGACGTATGTCTGAATCATAATGACAATATAGAATTAAATAAATTAAACTACTGTATAGGAAAATTGACAGCATAATTAAATAATGTACAGCTATTTAACCTCTGTAAACGTAAATGTTTCTTTATACAAGACATGGCCTTCATTTAAGTAGCTGGGAAAAAATTGAAACTTGCATACACCATGATTAATGCTTTCAAGATGGCACTCTCATCAGACATCTGTAATCCATACTCCCAGCCCCAGTACCACCGCCTCATCTCCGATAGACATTGTGCAACAAATTGTAAGACAAACAACCTCTCCTGAAACATTTTGGAGCTCCAAAATTCTTAATAATGATCCAGAGAAAATATCAATATAAAATTTCATTCTGATGAGAGGGTGCCTGAATGCATGTTATCTGTGAATGCATGTGAATTCCTCAGTTTGTAAAGTGCAGTGCATAAGTCAAAGGCTGTTAGTGAAGTGTCAGTGTTTTCTTCAGAGAAGATTATAATAATATTAAGGATAACATGAGTTTTGTTAATCAGTTGATGTTGTCACCAGCCAAAGGTGAGTTGCCTCCAAGTAGGCCATTTCAAACATGGAGTTGTCCAGAAATAACTTCAAATAAGTATTTTTGTTTTTATAAAAGAAACACAGGCAAGTTTTCAAAGATGATTTAGACAACTCTAGTAATCTATTTTCAACTTATAAGGCAGACAGTACTTGACCCAATTTTCAAATCTTACACCAAAATATTCAGCATTTACCATCATGAATAATTTTTTTTAAGTTAATCTTGATGATATCCAACCTGTTTGACCCTCTTCTGAGTATAAAATTACTGAAGCTGAAATTTCACTAATTAATATTCCAAATTATAAAGTATGCTCATATTTTAGTAGATTATCTACCACAGGTGGCGGAGTTGTAATTATGATAAAGAAAAGTATAAGCTTTCAAATATTACATTAGTTAGCATTACAACTACTACAATAGAAAAGGAGTTTGAGTGATGTCAGTTACAAGTGAATTTAGAACAATTTGTATTTTGTGTTAGTCTGTTTGTACAGAACACCTAAAGACTATTTTATTTAAACTTTTTGGGATAAACTTGAAATATTGCTAGAAATGTTATGTAATAAATTTTAAAATATGATTTAACAGGTGACTTCATTATTAATGTTTTAAATCATGGCTCTCAGAATACAAAATTTATAAACAAAAATGTAGTTAAAGGATATTGCAGAAGATTTTACAAAAATAAAAAAATAAATATTTATGAAAAATTTGTAAAATAAATCTTGGATAAATGTCCAATTAATGGAAAGTACGATGTATCTTTACTGAAAGACAATGTACTGACAATCTACTATATTTTTATGGTAATTTTCCATAAAATATAAGGTTGCAAAAAGCTAACAAAGTATAAAATGGATTACAAATAAAAATATAAAATTATATTGGCTAGGGAAAACTCTTAGAATTCCCAAAGATAAAGAATTACAAACTAGAATTAAGAACGAAAATTTAGTTAAACCAAGTAATAATCACAAACAAAAAGATTTTTGTTCATGAAACCGTTTAAAATTCAAAGGACAATGTCAAGATCACTAGGAGAATAATCCAATCTGAAGTTAACAAACAACCAAACTCCAATTCCAATGTAATAAAACCCCCGCTCTCCCCACTCACAGACCTCTTTGCGGGGATTATTCCTATATTTCAATTTGTATTTTTTTAAGTGTGCATTTGTTAAAAGGAATAAATGTTGATTTGAATTTTTGAATAGTGTCATCAGTTGCAGCTGTAGATGAGCTTGTGATACCACAAAGTTCCTTGCAGTGTTCGTCAGATTTCAACCTTTCTTTTACTTAACATACACTTTCAGTTTGTAACAGTAACAGAATCACAACTAGAGCAAAAATGTTGTCTTTTGAAAATAAACTCTCCACAGAAAATGATGATATTTTTATAAATATTATTAAAGAGGCCGTGCTCATAATTCTGAAACCTCTTACTGATATAATAAACTCTTCTTTGATGTCAGGTATTTTTCCTTAATAAGTTAAAAGTGGCAAAAGTTATACTTATTTTCAATAAGGGAGATATGCCTGCTTGTTACAGGCCAGTCTCACCACTTCCTGTCTTTTCAAAAATGATTGAACTGTTTACATTCAACTTCTAAATTATCTATCAGGAAAAATCAGGAAAACATTGAAATTTCATCTTTAATTGGTCTAGCAATGGTTAAACAATGTTATATAGTAAAAATCTTTTAAATTCGTTGAAATAAAATTTTATATAATTTAAACTAAGTAGACTATATTTACATTTACTCCAGACATATCCATTATATGTTCCCATACAAAGAAATCCAAGGGGTTCAAATCATGGATCTACTGACCACGATGTTGGTCTTCCATGACCAAATTATCTGTTTTGGAATGTGTTATTAAAATACTGAGTTACACAGCAATAAAAATGAGCTGGTGCTCCATTATGTTGGAAATACAAGCAACTTTGTGTTATCAGTGAGACATCCTCTAAGAGCTCAGATAGTTCTTTTTAAGAAAATTTAGATGGGTCTCACCAGAAAATCAAAAATTAAGGACTTATGCTCCAACTGGAATATTTTCTACTATACCACACCAGACACTTATCGAGAACCGATATTGATATTTGATTCAGAGATAGCGTGAGGATTGGAATCATTCCAAATATGACTGTTTCTTGTGTTGTTAATTCCATTACGTGTAAGTGTTGCTTTGTCTGAAAAAAGGATGTTCATGAGTAATGCATTATCCAATAACCATTGGCAATAATTGATTCTAATGCCAAAATCACAATCTTCCTAATGTTGCACTCGCTGAAGATGGTACAACAGATGCACACTTTCACGGTGTAATGTTCTCCATATGCTGACATGTAGAATGTTTACAAGCGCAGATAATCTCGGTGTACTTATTTAAGGACTTTGCAGTACCATAGTCAATATCGGTTCATGACTGTTATTACTTTCCGTTCCGAATTTGATAGAAACGACCCAGTTTCTCTCAGTTTTTATGTATATCAATAAACATATGATGTTTTATATGTGTATCTGTCTGTTAGGAATAATTCAATAGAAATCGTATACAATATTCCTCAACAATTTATCAAGCATTGCCATTATGAAAGTTTGTAAAGTTATGTGGCATTTTACTTTAGTTTTAAGTTCTAATCAATAACAGTAGTTTAAATAATACAATAAAAGTAAACAAATACAAGTAAGAACAATAACTAGTATACAAAAATAACAGATAAAAATATACTATTCTCACTCTTATTTTAGTTGAGCTATGAAATGATAAAACTCAACAACGGAGTTATTGCAAACGTGTTATTGCAAATTATTAGTCAAAACGCAAAATAGTGTGTTTTTGACCCTAATATTTTTTTCTTTACTCCAATTTTCTCCTATTAGAGATAGAGATCTGGGACAGGTTTTATAAGATTTTTCAGCTCATTTAAAATATAACTTATCTAATTAACAAACTCAATTAATAATTAGTGGAAATGTCATTGTTAGGTAGAGGGAGCCAAATTTCAAATTAAATCTTTGACCCTGTATAACTCGCCAATTTATTGTTTTGATGAGAAGAATAAGCTTGTGCAGTATGGCAGATTCCTCCTGAAACATCCTGTATATTTTATGAGATAGTTTTACATGTTAAGCAATTTTGTATAGCCTCTTCAACCGACTGTAGTTACTGCAGCACATGCTTTACTAGAAAAGTAGTTCAGCATAATTAAAAAAAAACAAACTTCTTATAATGGAACAAAATTTATATACCAAATAATATTTTGTTACAGCTAAATTTTAGTAGGTTTAAAAAACATTAAAGAGAATATTTGCTTGAAAGGCCAGTCTATTCATTGCAGGAGTTTGCTGAAATAAGGGATTATGAAAGAAGGGGATGGTTGTCAAGTACTTTGGCTGTTGACATATATAGTCGTTATTTGTTTTTATTCCTAGAACTGAATTGATTAGTTATAAGTTTAATGTTCTTGGTGCTATTCAATGCTACATGAATAAAAAGATATTTCGTGCATCATAGGTACTTCTGCTCTAAGACACATTGAAGGCCTGATATTTATAGTGAAGGTGATAAAAAAAGGTCTTATAAGTATCATTGTTTTCAAATTCGATATAAATTAGATTTCCAAAACTCAATTTCTAAGACAGAAAGTGGATAACAAAGATTTTATATCTCCAATGCCAACTTAGCTCTATTGTAATAAATAACAATGTAGTTATTTTCACAGGTTTAAAATACAAAACTCATACAAATACAACCACACACCTATAAATTATAAAATTGAAATTCAGTATCAGTCCTGTTATTTTATAAAATATTTTGCAGTACCAGTTTACAATGATCTACATTCTAAACCTATTGTATCTTAGTTTTCATTAACCTGGATGAACATTAATTAAAAATGGAATATCCAAAATTTCTAAGATTATTGCTAAATGCAATTAATTATTGAGTCTTAGATCATAATGCCTTAGTAGGAGTTATATTCTATATTACCTCTTCGTTTGGATATTTTAAAACAATTGTTACAGATTTTTCAACTGCAGAAAAGTCTTTGGTAAAAGACAGTTGGCAGAAAGGCAAGTTGAATGAAGATGTAGCAACACTGAACTCTGTTGCCAATCCAAAGAAGTTTTCATCAACCTGCAATATACAACCGAATTATTATTCTTATGTTTATCCTGTAGATGTACTAACCTAATTGATATATTTGTATACAGTAGCTATAATATCAGCTCAGCAATAAACATATAACAGATAAAGCACAATATAACAATGTAGTCAAGACCATACATTATAACTTGAAGCATTTTAAGTTTGGCGAAATTCTACTTAATATTTTAAAAGCCATTTTGTTGTACCTTTCTTGTAAATTTGAGACTACTGACCACGAGAAAGTCTTCTTAACATTGAAAAGGTGCAACTTTTTATTTCTTGGTGGCTTCAGCTCACAGACTATACAATTCTAAATTTTAATCATTTAGTTCAAAGGAAATATTTTGAATTAGTCAGTATAAGTGAACTTATGTAGCTTTATTACACAGTAAGTACTGTATGTACAGTATTGAAATAATGTTATTTTTCAAAGATAACACATGTTTGATTGACATACCAAGAAGAAATTGTTATTTTATTTATGTTTGTTTCTTTTAAACATAAATTTAAATATTTCTTTTAAGCCGGCTCTACATGGTGTGAATGGCCGTGAATGCCCATGACAACTGCGAATCCCAAGTGTAGATGTTGTTCACACCTTCTCGTTCACCCTTCACACCGTTCCTCGATCAGTGTCGGTTTTTTGGTCTGTGACAAAGGGTTTGTGGCCCACGAACGTGTACACATCCACACTCCAAAATGATACCTGGTTCTGTTGCGATGGATTCGTGTCATCCACCGATGTCTTCTTCTCCATCTCTTTTTTATATGCTTCTTATCTTTAACACAAAGGTAATTGTAATATGCAACTGCAAGCAGTGACACAGCAGCAGAAATCACGTCGTCGTCCATCATAATCACGAACAAGACTAGAAGGTTTGTGAGTGTGGAGGGACAGTGCACACGCGGATCGCTGTGTTTATTCACCGCGCGACATCACAACACAGTAGTATACCTTTATACTACTGTGTTTGTTACAAAATACTATCTAGATGTAATATATACATATATGACTTTGTCTGTTACCATATCGTCTAATGACAATAAAACTCTTGATTCTGAATTTTATTAACACAATCTCCTTCAAAGCCAAATGTAATAACATAGTTTTAAGAATAGAGAAGAACCATATAAACCCGAGCAAGTTATTTTCAATTATTTGATATGGGTTATTCTAATTTACAATTCCATGCTACAGTATGAATGATCAATGTTGAACTTATAAACCATACAGTTTTGCTAACTACATATTCTGATAGTATACTTCTAGTACTAACCTCTAATGTTCCATCCATTTTTATGGTATTATTGACAACATCTACAGTCATATTTGATGAAAAAAAGTATTTTTCAGCTTGTACATTGAAGTCAAAAAAACAATGATCAAGAGCCTTAAATGGTGTAGATAAGCGATAGTTGACACTGTATATGCCTTCATTGTCAACATCTCCTACTGGTTGAAAGTGGTACTCTCCACTCATATCAAACTAGAAAAATAAAAAGACAATATTAACTTTTACAACTCATGAAACTTTTTATACAATGAAGTAAATACAACATTGGCATTCACAGAATGGAGTGCGGATATGTGGAATGGTTACTCACTAAAAATTCACCAGACAAGCAATCACTCCTCTTTTGGAACCACTTTCTGCATTACTGTAAGAATGTACCAACTTATTCTATACAAGACTCTATCTCTATATAAGCAGACACTCTGAAGTGGATTAAAGTATAAAGACGAATTATTTTATCTCATTTGCATCCACCATATTTAAATCACGTGCGACAATAGCAATGTTGTGATATTGGTTTATTATGTTGAACAAATAATCATAAAAGACTTAAGATCAGCAAAAACCAAGAAGAAACCACAAGTGCACCACCAGTGAAGTGTGCATTGTTGTGTTTTGATGTGGTAATAATCATTATTCATCATCCTATTTTGACCTTGGATTTCTAAGCTCAAAATGAGCTTACAAAACTTAATTTGCTACAGAATTTGTTGTAAAATTTGGAATGAGCTTGACTACCCAAACTTGGAACAAGCTTAATAACTAACTAACAAACTTTGAACTCAAAATCCAAGTCTGAAATTAGCTTATGGGATTGGCTTCTTGACTGTATTCAGACGTACCAACTTAAACAAGTGAACTGGAGTAAGTTTGAAAAATCTCATGGTGCTGTTGAGAATAGATTTAATATTGCATTTCATTGTGATATCATTAATAATTTATGACATATCTTACATTGCAACAGTGGAAGCTTCTTTAAAACTCAATATTATATACCAATGTACAGTGAAACCCTGGAAATCCAAACTAATTGAGACAGACTTGGATTTTGGATTATTCAGACTTACAAACAAATACTCCTTCAAAAATTCATATAATGCTTTAAATTTACATGCCAGGTAGTGAACTGGATCTGGAATGATTTATAGTTATTATGACAAGGTGCACTAAAAATAACTAGTTTGGTTGGGTTAATAGTCTGTCTTAGTCACAGGTAATTTCACTAACCATGACCATGCTAATCCGTCAACAGGTATTTTTGTTGTTAGTACTGTACGTTGTATTGATAATATATTGATTGAGCATGTACTGTTTGGGTGAATTGTGTTTTAGTAATTCCTGGTTTATAAAGTAACTGATTATATTTACTGTTGTGTTTTGACTTAACTAAAAATGGTAAGTAAGCATAAGTACAGTTCTTGAAAACTTGAGATTGAAGTGCTTAAACTACTAGACAAAGGAGAATCTGTACTTAAATTAACTGTTGAATTGAGCCTGGCTGTTTTGACTGGAGAGGCTAGTTGAGAGCTGGCTTCCCCTTACCCAAGGAGACATGATTTGAGATTAATGCCCTAAATTCTTCCTCACGGATCTCGATAGGAGGCGGGCTCTACTCCTAATATCACTTATCTAGAATATCCTAGCATTCCAAAGGCAGTGCAAAGGTCCTTTTAAGACTAGTTGCAATTTCTAAGAATCTTGTCCTAAGAGATAAAAAGTCGCAGTTCTATGCCAAGAGGGAATGCACCAAGTGATGAAAACAAAATTTTCAAAACAACAGGCAACCTCATTGAGTACAAAATATTTTTACTCCATTAAGATCTACCACTACATCTTTATAAAAACCTAAATCACTAGAAATAAAAGTTTTTTAACCTTGAATGTGTTATTATTTGATAAAATATCCAAATTCAATTTGACAACATTGTCAGATGCACTGTTTCCATCCAGTTCAAAGTTGGACTTGATTTCTGACACGATAGGATTGGTTGAAGTTATCATTAGTTCATTTCCCATTGCTAAGATGTTCTAAAACAAAAATATGTGCTGGTTAGTATTACATAAAAATCTAAAATAAACAATAATATTACCTTAAAACTCTATATAATTTAAGTGCAAAATCAATTTTTATACAATAATACAAATTTGTGCTTCTACAAATTCTGTATCTTTGATACATGTATACCAATTATTCTTTCGTATTTTAATATGTTAAATTTTTTATGGCTTGTTCATAAATATGGATTACTTCCCAAATTGCTCATCTGTTTAGTTGTATTATGCATGTATCTCTGTATATTTATTTATTACAGACTATTTATATCATACACATGATATGTGCAATGATTTCAAACTTATATTTAACCATGAATATGATTTTTACTGAGTTATGACTTCTCTACTTGTAATACCAATTTTTGGTCTTTTTCCATTTGATAATTAATAATAGTTATATTGTATTTTGTTTACTAGCTTAATACAAGACTGTGCATATTACTATGTATTATTTATATGATGAGACAATCCAATTTGTTAAATTATTTTTAATATCTTACATTTAATACATTATTTAACTTGAATTTGTAGGTCTATGTGAAAGAGGTCTTAACATCAATAGCAAATGTTACAAGTAAAATTTAAGTGTTCATTACATAATCAAAACAGTTTTATTAAAAGCAGCCAGGATCATTTAGTTTTGAAAGAACAACTGTTAAGCTTTTGAAAATGTAAAGAAGGGTAGTAAACAACTTGCTTGTAAGAATTTAGGTTATTTGATTTTCCTAAAATTCATAAAGCAGAAAAACACTTACCTCAAATGTGAACAAGTCTTCTAAGCAAACATCAATGATGTTTAGCTGCAGCCGAGCTGTAGTGGAATAAGAGTATTGTTCATAGTTGACAACTTTGATGTGACCTGTAGCAGTAGGGTAATATAAAGTGTCCAGCTCAAACAGGGCTCTCCACAGTGGAGGAGTATTCTTTGGACTTCCTTTACCTTTGCTACCGCCACTTTCATCCACGTCCAATCCATCACAATAAATATTCTCACTCAGGGCAAATTCCTCCTCTGGCCGAAATACACTTACTACTTTCAGGCCCACCTGTCAAAACACCTTTAATTATTTACGTAATTTCTTATAAAATTAAAGAGGATTATTATAGTTGTTTTTTGTTCAATGTAATCCTTATCATAGTTACTAGATAGTACTGTGAATTGAATTAAAATTACAAGAAAACCCAATCTCAATATATTTTGTGCAGATGGATAGATATTTATCTTTTTTATGACATCAAGTAATGCTGGCCTTGAAGCAATCTCTGTGAATTTGAGTAATGTAATCATGTGCGTATCATAAGAACGCCGGAATCTTTAGACTACCATGCATTTTTTTTTCTTTTTTTTGTTGTCTAAGGACAAGAAGCTTTTAAATTTCACCTAGTCCTATAACGACCTTTGCACTACTTCCGGAGTGACAGGATATTCTGGATGGGTAAGGTTGGGAGTAGGGGCTGCCGCCTAACGAGACCATGAGCTCTGAACCATCCTCTCCAATCAAAGCAGGCAGGGGGTGGCACACCCTTATGTTGAGGCTAACAAGAACCTCTGATATTAGGGAACGAGCACCACTAACTCCAATAGTTATCTCCTGCAGTAGACTAGAGCTATCGAATTGTCCTTGCATTCCAGAATCTCGACATTAGCGGTTAGTGATGTGCCGCTCCTGGACATTCTTATGGAATGGCATGGTATTTCTTATGGTTCGCTGGTCTTGTTTCTAATGGCAACCTTATAGTTGCCCAGATTTAAGTGACACATTGGTTTTTGCTGTGCCCAGTGGTAGGTTCAACAGGAAAGTATAAATCAGCCAGAAGTGATCCCTGCTGGGTTTACCGTACATCATACTCACATGCACTACAGGACCATCATGTATTGTAAAGATACCACATGATTCACATGACAAAATAATTAAAATACAATAACAACCAGAAAAGAGCTGAGTCACACTATTAATCAAATTTAAAAGACAACTTTATAAGCAAAATTTAAACAACACAAAGTTATCTTTAACTAGAGCCAAGTATTGTTTAAGCATGACAACGTAACAAATATGATTTTATTGCTCATTCATAAAATCGTATTCAAAACTTTTTAGTAAAACATTATAACGGACAGCTTTGGCAACTTCCCCACAGTCAATGTATGGTTTGATTCTAACTATCTTAAAATAAATGAAAGTAAAACGGAACATATAGTGTTTACTTTAAGACAAATGCAGATAGATAGTAAAATGACAAAGCCAATAAAACTCTTAGGTGTCACTATTGATCAGAAGCTTTTATGGGAGGATCATACAAACAACTTAATCTCTAAATTGGCATGTTTTTGTTTTTTATTGAGAAAGTTAAAGACCTGTGTAAGCCAAGAGTTGATGAAAATGTCATATTTTAGTTTTTTTCATGCTCATTTATTGTATTCAAATATTTTGTGGGGAGGTAGTACTGGTGCGGAAAGAGTTTTTTTATGGCAAAAAAAGGCAATAAGAATTCTTTTTGGTTTAGGGTTTAGGGTTAGTTGTAAGGCTTATTTTTCTACTCATAATATAATGACTGTACCTTGCATTTTCATTTTTCAAAATTTAATTTATGTAAAAGAGAATATTAATGACTTCCTCTGTTTTAATGGTATCCATAGTTATCAAACAAGAAATGTAAACAACTTAGTCATGCCTATTCCTAGACTAGAAAAATATGCAAAGAGTCATAAATATTTACAATTAAAATTTTTTAACAAACTCCCTGAATCATGGAGATTATTAGATTTTAATCCATTTAAGAGGCAGGTTTCTGGTTGGCTGTCAAGTCGTGCATTTTACTCCGTAAGAGAATTTTTAGAATATAATATTAGTGACAGTTAAATGTGGGTATTTTAAAATTTTTATGTAATATAGTATTGTATTATATTAGTATTGGTGTTTGTGTTATTTATTGCACATAATATGTTATTGTTATATAATATGTGAACTAACAAAAAAATTACTATATTATTATTAGTATTGTTATTTCTATGTATCTTTAAATTAGCAAACTGTGATATTTTATTGTTGGAACTGACGAAGCCTATTGTAATTTTGTATTACTTAATGGTCAATAAAGATCTTGATTTTTGATTCTTGATTCTTGATTCAGTCATGTCATAGTTTGTTTTCTGGATGTTCTCAAAATTGAACATTTGTATGAAAAGGAAAGGATTTGAGGACGTAGAACAAATACAATGAGGGATCTGTTAGCCATTCTGAAAAATGAGTTCAAGGAATGTTTCCGTAAGTGGGAGGAGTGGAGGATGACAGTAATGGCTTATAGAGAAGAGTACTTTGAAAGGCACCAGGTCTTGGCAGCTGCCGAGTAAATTATATTACTGTCAAAATTCAAGGGTGGACACTTTTTGGATAAACCTCATACAAAGCAAGATCAAGACCTACCATACGAAATAAAACACCTAAATATCTTTTTAACAAATAATTGTTAATCACTACTTTTACCTTGACTTTTGCAACTGCAGCAGCAATTTCCAAGTGAAACTTATCGGAGTATGTGAACTTAGCGACAGCCCCACTCTCACGGAACCCTTCAAATGGCATGAAAAGGGAACCCCTGTATTCCAGATCATACCAGCCATTGTAGTGTGAGCGCGCTGTCAGACCTACAAGAACACTGTTCCAACCACCTCGGAAGTCAACCTATCAACAAGTTCTTTCAATCAAAATTATTATTAGGTGTAAAACTTAGGTAGATAATAAGTATAAACTAATATAAGTTTGCATACACAAACACAAAATATACACCAGTGTTCAAAAATTATTGAATTATTTTAAAAGTTTTAAAATGATTTAAATTATAAAAATGTAACTAAGCATATATAACTTAAATAACTCTGTCTTACTTCATCACTGTTTCTGTCTCCTCAAGAAGTTAACCCACAAGGAGTAGGAGTCAAGCTACATTTGGTAATATAAAAATAATTATATTAAAATTGAAATTGGACAAATCTAACAAAATTTTGCCCATTTCACATCATTCTGTACATACTGTTTATAAAAAAATTGAACTAAACCCCATTTTTTATAGTGATAAATTAACAACAATACATCACTAGGTGGGATTTTCTTACCCAAACATTTTTTTGGAAATTAAAAATTCACCTTTAAAGAAAATCCTTCTTTTACTACATACCATTTTAATGCAACACATTTTAAATGTAACTTTTGCATCTGATTTTTAGTGGATCATACATATATAGGAATAAAGCTTATCCAATGGATGTTTGTATAACAGAATTCAACAAATATTTGCCATTGATATATGTATTCTCAGATAAATGCTTCAATTCTTCATGCCCGAATTAATTGTTCCGTTTTCAAGTTTAACTTTGGCAAGTTCATCACCGAAACCATCGCCTGATGCTGCTGCCCAATCTGTAACTGCCATAGCCCAAGAGGGCGGTACTACTCAAAACCGCCAATGTCTATTTGTACACTTTTACAATGCTTTACATTTCGCTGTGTACTGCCCTTGGTATTTATGTAAATTGAATGATTTCTTTATGTTTTGTAGCTTCCTAGATTGGCTAATGATTAATATAAATAAAATAGCGGATTGAGCCTGAACTTCGGCAGTCCGATCAATCGGACATTAGCATCCAAAGAGTTAACCTTATGTGGGAAGGTTTTTGTGACACCAAATCCAAAGAAGAGGATGGATTCCAATTCTTGATTTTAATTTAGTTCTATTTTTGTAACATATAACAATGGCCAATGTCACAAATTCTATTATCCTTTCAAATCATTCATCATCAACAATACATTTTAAACAAAGAAGATTGTGTAGTTCATTTTAATAATTTTAATCATTAGATCATACAGTTTTTTAAATTCAAAGATCTACGGTAAAATTATTTTTATTATTTTTAAATGAAAACATTGCAAGTAATTATATCTCTTCTCAGTCCACTAGCTAATATAAAACCCATTATTTCCAAATTTCATTATTTTATAAACTAAATCTGTTTATGCCTTACAGTTTCATTGTTGAGAGTTCCCACCAACAGAAAGCTGCTCACAAAGTTCACTCCAGTTACTGCTGATAATTGAAGATCAAAGTCTCTCATATTTTTGAAAATATAAATAGTTTTCAAACCTAGAGCAAATGTAGAAGACTTTAGCTCTGCAATTAAATGTCCTTTTGATATTGAAAGTGCAAACTTCCCAGCAATCTTTTGATATTTTTGGAATGGAGTATTAAGAGTAAGTAGTAATTTACTCTCATTGAGAGATTTGGCAGAACCTGAAACATTTAAATATGTTTGTTAATGCAATAATAACTTTTAAAGTATACGGTAAAAATATTGTAACTCAATATAAGTATATGACTTAATACTTTCACTATGTCTTTCCTGCTTTTAATATCAGAGCCAAAATTATATGATGCTTTTAATAACACTTCTAATGTTTCTTCAGTTATTTAAATTAATTGTTTAAACTTGATAGGACTTTTGTCTTTTTGATTTATTGAAGTTACAAAATTCAGTTTTAGAAATTCTTTATTTGCTAATAACTAACATATTTTTTAGAACCATTTAAACCTACTTTAATAGACTACTTCAATTAGAAAGCTCATAGTGATGAGTGTTTATATTCAGTAAACTTAATCAATTTAAACACTTGGACAATAAAACTAAATAACTAAAAGTAAAAAGCTTAACGACAACTATAACTAAACTGTAAATTCATTAACGGTAATAGTGTATAACAGTAAACATGTAAAAAATTTACCTTCAAATGACGATGTAATATTTCGATTATTTAATGCAATAATAAAATTTCCAGAAAAACTGTTGTTGAAATCCATCTTGAAACCTGCTGAGAGCTCACCGTTAGTCAAATTATGGAATGGGGTTTTGAACTTGATAAGACCTGAGTAGTTGGAATAAGAAGGTTCCTGTTCTATTCTGCCACTGCTCTCAATCCTCACTCGATGAACGAAGGATGACTAAAATCAATCAAATGGAATTGTACAAAATTGGTTATTACAATAGTTTAAAATGTATTCATCATGTATTTATTTATTTTATCCATACTATTCTAAACCTTATTGTTACAAAACTATTATTGTATGTTCATATTATTGTACAAACATATTATAAGTATGTTCATAATTTAAATTTCATAAAACTGAAAAAGTAATCAATACCTTAATACTCTAAGGATATCTCCTAATATTTAATTTTAATTATGAATTATTTTTAGACCTTAAATGTACAGAAAATCCAAACATTATATACCTCAATATCAATCAAAGCACCGATGTGCTGTAATGACTGTGAATAAGAGATTTCAAATTTTAGAGGTGAGACTTCCCTGATGGTAGAGTTGAGTAGGGCTGTTACGGAGAAGCCAACCTGAGAGTCGGAAGTCAATGTCTTGTACACCATATCTGCCATAGCTGTCCCATTGTGACCCCAGCTCAAGCTAGCATTTGATCTAACAGTGTTCTCAAACAACCATAATCTGTAAATAATCAAAACCCAATTCTTAAACATGAACAAAACGATAGAATCTTTCCTCAAAGATTCTTTGAATCTTACTTTGTTATAGGTCAAATCATTATGTAGGTCAATATTAAGTTGCAATGTGGTGTTTAGAGATTTTGTTTAGGTTAATGCGCTTTTAGAAAATGGCTACAATATAAGATGTTTTATTTATTGGAATGAATACTTTTTTGGATATTGTGGGCCATTATCAAATAAGCACATAGCCATTATGACAAATCGCTTGCATTGTTTAACACTAAGAGTTTTAGACTGCACATTACAAGTCATAACATACTAAGGTGGTAACTGTCAGTCACCAGAATCACCAGTCACACAATCTGTCACATCCAGTGGCATAAAAGCCATTACCACAGAGGTTTATAAGATATCTCACCAACTGCAGGGTCCATTGTGCCCCTCACAATCTAAATATAGTTTTAGACAACTCTGTAAATGAAATAACAGAAATCATGTTTTTGATTTGGTAAATTACATATGAATTTTTTATGGTAGTTTAGCAAGATGGCATGATCTAAGAACCACATCAGAAGAATCATGCATGCTTCAAGTAACCCTAAAAGGTTGTACCCTACAAGATGGTCTTCCAGGTACGATTGTTTATTAGCAGTAAAAGTCAATTACACTTCTGTTCTGTTCTGTATGATGAAAATAATTCTAATATCCTCAAACTGTTTTGAAGTAAAAGAAGCAATGGGTCTCTGGATATGTTCTTTTTAACTTTATTTTAATGCTAGTTTTTTTAAAGTGAGATAGTGGAGAGTATTAACCTAACATTAAAATTAATCAAAAAAGAAAATATTTCATTTAGCAGATCCTGAACTCTTCTAGTGGGGCTCCCGAACCCAATTATTTTGGGTCAGACATGGCAAGTCTTGTAGGGTGGTAATGTGTATGGGAGTGCATTGCAAACAACATGCAGGAGGGTGCATAGTAGCTATGGTGCGCCACTGCTCACGTCATCTGGTGTGTATGGCATGTTATGTATTGTGCAGCTTCACGGTTTGTAATTCTTCATATAGCTATGAACCTCAGGTTTTTTGACCTACAACTTGTTCTGTTGTACAATTTTCTTTTTACTTTGCAACTTCACCACCATATTATATAGATTTATGCTTGCTTATTCCTATGTAAATAATCATTTTGTACCGTAGTGTTCTATCCTCATAACCCATAACAATGACAAATTTCTTAAGTCTAATTTCAAATCAACCATCATCAATAATAAATTTATACCAAAAGTACTATTTACAGTAATAGTAAATTATCAAGGGTTTCAATAGAAAGGAAATTAGTGTCATCAGCTTACATACAAGTTTTTGAATGTTGACTATTAACATGTACATAATTTATTACTACTATCATTTATAATATAAAATGGCTCAGAATAGACCCCTGTGGAACACAACTGAGCTCCCTAGTTGATGTCCGGTTACTATTCTTGATGATATTTTTAACATTCACCACAAGGGAGTTTAGGAACTTTCTTTATCCATACCTTAAATAAAGTTCTATTGTATAACCAAACAGCAGAATATTAATACACAGTACAACTGTTAAATTTACGAGGAAGGAGTGGATTAAAAATCTTTTATCACTGCAATTTTGGCAGCACTCCATGTGCCTACTCTATCTTCTTTATAAAATGTTTTAATTGTAATTTTATAAGAAACGCAAAATAACATAGCTTACCCATAATTTAAGTGAGTTGCTTTCCAGTTGTCAAATGGAGTAAGAACAGTGCTGGTAAAAGTCACGGTTCCTGATTTATGAGGATCCCATATCAGATATGAGGATACACTAATAGCACTTGAGGGACTCCATTCTAGTTTCATCAACCCAGTATAGTCTGAGTCTAAACAAAAACATAGAATTAGTTACTAAGCAAAACATTAAGCAATGTGGGCTTTAAATAATCATTAGTTTTTAATATTCTTAAGCACCACGATAATTTTATGGCACGTTTTAAGTCAAACTACTTAAAATACTAGAATAATATGAAATACTAGTTATAATAAAATACAAAGAAAATAAAAAATTTAAATCTGAGATAAGTCTTAAACGTTAAAAGGCTTCAAATTACAATATTATAAATTACATTAAGAATTGCAAATTCCAATCTTTTTCATTATTTATTCTTTGTATATTCTAATAAAGAATTGAAAAAAACTTTGCAAATAAAGGCCTCTTGAATATTGTAAGGTAACTTGTTACAGACTTTGGGTCCTTTACAATCTACGCTGCATTGTTGATTCAATATTTTAAATTGCTTATCTGGACTTGCAAACATTATGATTTTCCTTCATACTGGTGCTTGATCAGTTTGTATAATTTATCATTAATTTCATATAACACAGTCACTCATGAAAAGGAATATAACACTAAATTACCAATGAACAGGGTAAGTACTTGTACCAAGTTGCTTCAGTCCTATGTGTTCTTATTTATTACTGTTTAATAATCTTACCTTTGTGGAGTAAGGAGATGGTTCCCACAATGGTGCGTCCAGGATACTCAATTACCGAGATTACTTCGTAGTTTAGTTGTTTTTTTTTGGAGCCTTCAATTGTGAACAAGAACTTCTGTGTTGGATCTCTATTTGCGTCCCATTTAAAATCTACCATTGCTTTGATTTCACTGGGATTTTGAGGGCCAACCACTCTAATGTGTATGTCCCTGTACCTTCAGAAAATATATGGTTTAGTCAATGAATATTCTACTTTCTTTGTTTTCAATGTTATAGCTACTGTTAGTTAATTTATATATAATAATTTATAGTGTGTCTTACTCTCTAGTGTGTTATTTGTAGTGTGTGTTATTTTCTCTTATGAAGAAATATAAAGAAACTAAAAGATAAATAAATTATTACAAATAAACAAAAAAGCGATGGCCTTCATTAAAATACAAATATTAATGTATTAAAATAGTATGGACTACTATTATCACCTAGAATGTCTCTGATACTAAACAGGTCTTATTAAATAATAGCTTTTTATTTTTATTTTATTTTGGGAAAAATTGAACTAACTCTTTTTCATCATCTAATGAATTTGGAAATTCTCCCTTAGTGAAGGTGACCTCCAGATATTCTATACACATCTCCACCCATGCCACCTGAGTGCAGTGCTATGTATAAGGCACATAAAAATCTTTGCTCTGCTTTTGGTTTTATTTTGCTGGTTGTTTGAACTATCTGTCATTGACATACACATTTCTTATTTCAGCTTATTCATCTCTTGAATAATCATTTAGTAAAGAGTACATAACAATCTGATACAGTAACTTTCTTCTACTATTCAGACTATGACACATCTTCTAAGGATACATTATTTATTTGACAATATACTGAATAAGATTTTTAGTGATGGGAGTTCATGAGTCCAAAGTTATGCAGAGACTAGAACTGCAAGAAATTTCCTAGAATTTGTGAACCGATACAGATAAATTGCTCTTATTAAAGTGACAGCAGAACATTGAGGTCTATTTGTTAGCCAAACATCTTATTTTACTAGTGTTTTGTCCTTCCTCCGGAATCCAGTGGACTGTGAGGAGGTTCTTATAGAGTAACGTAGCTTGATGGTGTTATTCCAGTGTCTGTTATACCCCTTTTATTCAACCTTGGTCTTATCTCTGTTAGCTTCCCTGACAATCTTTTGGTTAGTAATAGTTGTAATATTATTTTTATTACTAAACAACCTGGTTCTCTTCAGCCAGTTGAATTGTAAACTACCGGCATCACTTCAGTGGGGCATATATCTTCACTGAGGCATCTCCATAATATTTTGGTTTTTAGTACCTTCAAGAGTGAATATAATTGATTTAGGACAGCACTGTTATAACAATGGCTGTTTTGAAAATGTAACAGTAGTTGAAGTTATGTCAGCTTCATTGTACATCTGAAAAGATGCAAAGGCATTTGACATCACGAGTCATTTTTCTATTTTTGACAATTAAGTGTGCCAAATAAGTTTGGAACGTTAATTAGTGGAAGCTTGTTATAGACTGTGTTTGGTGGCATGTGAAATATTGCAGTTTGTAATGTAGGTTATGCTTTAAGGCAGAGCGATCTGTTGTCATCAATTTTGTTTTGTCTCTTATAAATGTTATTTTGAGGGCCATGCACCAAGATTGTTTCCGTAATATTCTGAGCCATTGGATCATTATTTGGCTTTTGCTGATAATTTTCTTTTTTTTTGCTAAATAAAAGTAAGATCTTCAGATAACTGAGTTGAGTGGAACAGGCAATGGCAGTATAGAAGCAAGTGCAGTATTTTGTCTCTTGTGTGGCCCCAATATTAAGAATGCCAAGGTCCTTACAGCTCTGATATTCACCTTATAAGAAGGAAAATTTACTACCAAGATGTCTGCCTGTTAGGAGTAGTGTTATCTTGGTATAGACTACAAGGTCAAGGCAGGACTAAAGAAGGTGTATCCTTATTAGTTAACAAAGGCTTCTTTAAAACCCTGGCAGCACTTGAAAACACTCATTTTTGTTCCTCATCTTTATCACTATTTTATGCTTTGTAAAGTGACATTGAAAAGTTGTGATTGCTCTACTGCTCTATGTATGTTCAGTTCAGCGATAGTATTTTTATGTAAATAATGATCCTAAGGGATTTTTTTTCATGCTACTGTGCATAATAGTGAACAAGACATCCTCTTCTTCTAAGCAGAGGTCACTGTCATTATGGATTATACTTGTAAGAATCTTCATATGCAGTACAAGGAGCAAGACAAGGGGTAAGACAACGAGCAAGGCATTTTCAATTATAGCCAGGCAGTCTTGAAGGCATTAGACACCTGTGTGATCAACTCCATACTTGTCTTAAATTGCTTCCAGGTAAGTTTTATACTCTTTGTTTCATTCCAGGTCATGAGGGGATTATAGGAAATGAAAGGGCTGATTTCATGGTGAATTTAGGCTTATCATTAAATTTGACAACTAAGATTCCACTGGGAGGGGGCAGGGGTCAATCATTCTGTGAAATATCCAGGTGTGGCTTTTAGAGGTATTTCAAACATGATGCAAACTGAACACACAAGAAAATAAAGAATGCTTCCGGGCTTAAGGATAAGTAAACTAGTTAGTTCTTCATTCACCTTCTCATAGTGTTGCATCTTACTTTCTCTCCACAAGCAGATGTTTACTCCATTGGATATTGGCTTAAACACAGAGCATGATTATTTGGTAAAATCACTTTACAGAGTGTGTGTTATTCAGAGATAATCAACTCTGTAAGTTGTCCAATGACCAATCAAAAACTGTAGAATACTTGCTATTTGACTGTCTTAAGTTAGTTACTACTTTGCCATCTTTAATAGTTTCGACAAGAATGGTCAGTTTCCTGAGGAAGACCTCGTTGGTTGTTTTCAGTGTTTTGTAAGACTTCTGAAAATTGCAGGACTTCAAAGGTTTTTTATGGGCCTTGAAGTTTAAGTGCTTGGAAATAGACCGACCTTAAGAAGAAGGCATCCACCCACCATCCCTTGGCAGTTTCAAAGTTTGTACAAGTCATAATTTTTTGTTGTTATAGAGATAATCAATTGCAAGCGGTATAGAAGCAAATTGCTTGGGCTCAAACAGTGGAGAACAACTATTTACAAAATAAGGACAAGTGGTGGGCTAGAGCAGTTCAATGGACAGTTTGAACTTAGAGACAGCCTGTTGGGATCCTAGATTGGGGTTATGTTCAGTTTACTCATATTTGAATCAGTTGCCTCCCAACAAGAATGCGATTTAATATAAAGTTGTCACTAAATTCAAGGTCACATTAAATGGTGTGTCTCTGTATGTGACACAATGGCTGTGGTTTCATCAGATGCTAGTTGGAAAATGTCACAGGAACAGAACATTAAAACTAAATAAGGATGCTGTAAGTCCAATATGGTCTGATACAACTCATAGGTCGCTGTCACTCAGGTGACAAGTGGAGTTCTTCTGTTAAGTTGTTTGCATGCTGCAAAGGTGGCTAATCTCAAAATATCCAATTACTAGGCTTGTTCTGTCTCAGAAGCACAGTGCCAAGGTCAATAACTTTATCTTCCTGTTGTGCACCATCACTATCAAGTTACTTGATTATTTCATAGCATGGAGTTCTTGTTGAGCTTTTAATTGCTTAGAACAAGTCGGGTTCTCTGAGAGTCATATGAAACACAATAGGTGCAATTTTATGGTTAATCCTTCTTCTACCAGAAGTCTGTTCATGTTGACCGCAGTTTGCAACATTTTAAAACTCTATAATTGTCACTAGAAAAATTCTTTATTGTATTATAGATTATTATGATTAACACATGTTCAGTTTATCGTTTGTGTGTCTTACAGTCAAGTGGTATAATGTTTTAAACTTTGTTTAGTAAAAACTGCCTCATATGTTTTGTTTTTTCCTAATGTGTTTATAAACTTGGATTTCCAATATTATTGGTTGCCATTTCAGTATGAAGAATATTGGATTGTTTATCAAAAGAACAGCAAATTAAAATTATGAACTCATGTGTATATTTGAAATTTGTGAGAATAAAATATTTAATTCTCAATGCTGAGTAGTTTAAAAAAAATACATTCAAAATCCTTTGTGGTCAATTTAATTAAAAACCATTACAACTTCATGTCTCTCTGTTGATGTAAAATCAAATGACTAAATTTAAAGTAGTAGTTATTCCAAATGTTATGTCTATGAATAAAGTAAAGATATCTAGAACTTTAAAACACTACTCCTGTGTACGAATTTAAAGTGTACTTTTATGGATTTAAGAAAAATCTCAAATCGTACAATACAAAATATTTAATTTGCTTTGAAAATTGAGATATTAAAATTTTTATTTTTCAATGAGCAATGAATGAGTCTTTTTTATTTTTCAAATACTTTGGATTTTCTAAATGAAACAATAAATATTAAAGTATCCATTATTTTAAAACCAGTAAAACATTTATTTATTTTCGAGAGCAGATTGGGTCTAGTTACATACATTCATGTAAAATCACAACCTTATATTGGGATTGCCCTAAGAATGTTAGAATAAAATCACAAACACAATAGAAAGCAACTACTTTAGGATATTTCTTTATCAAAATCTATTTGTTCAATTAAAATCCTAAAACCATTTTCCACAGTTTTTACATATAACTTATACATAATCTGTTTAATATGTAAATAAATTTGCTCACTCACTTGTCCAGATGAAGCTCCATTGATGCTTGGCGCGTCACCATATCAATGAAGTTGACCACAGAGTAAGAGCTTGGACCAAAACTTAACTCCCCATTAGACACCATTAAATATGGGTTTTGAGATTGGTGATGAATCTTGAAACCGTACGCCACATTATTATAAAATACCTGTTGACAAAATCAAATCTAGATACTGATAATATGAGTATATGTATACTATTAATCAAACCAAATACAAAGCATTTCTAGCTTAGGACGTGTGATTTATATCATCACAAAATCAGAAAGTGAACATTTTCTCTAATAAATAATTTTTGTACATAGTTTTAAAATGTTTTCACCAATTTTTAATTACAGAGTGTGCCAACATCTGTAAGTCTGGTTTTGATTCTAAAGATTTTAAATATAAAAAACGTATTATACAGGATTGGGCAAAAGTGTGCAAACGGCTGTATATCCCTGGAATTGCATCCTCTACAAATACCAAATTCAGCACACTATAATAACTAAAAAATGTGCTTTTTAATGACCTTTGGGACTTTTTCCCTTTTTCCAAAATGGGGGATATGGGGGGTTACCCCAAAATTTCATGTGGCACGCCCTATCACATGATACCTCATTAGAAAGGTCTTGTTAAAAGAAGACAAATGGTAAAAACTAGAGGTGTGTATCTTATCCCATAACAAAAAGGCGCTTATTTGAATTGTTTGCATAGTACACACTTTTATCTTCTTAACCAATTCACCAAGAAGATCTGAACTCTCACATTTTTATAAATTATTGTATCCTTATATTATTACCTTGTATTTGTTAAAATTAAAAAAAAACATACATTGTTTGATTGAATTTGCTTTTAGAAAACCAAAATACCTTGGGAGTCTAATAACCGTAAGCCATAATGTTAGTCTGATCTTACTTGTTTTGGGAAAACCCAACTTAAGCCTTATCAGTTACCCTGATACCTGACTGCTCTTTGATATGTAGTTGTAACTCAGCAGTCCTTCAGTATTGTGCAAGTCTTCTTCAAGTCAAGAATTGTTTCCAATGACAATGGAGCTAAGTGAAAGTGAGCGTATTACTTTACTAATGATACATGGTTTTGGCGATTAAATTAAATCTTACGAAGAGGTAAAAAATTTGTTTAACGACACCTTCCCAGATCGCAACCCTGTATCAAAATCGGTTTGTTGTTTATAAAACGGTTCAACGTTTTGAAGAAACTGGCAGTGTTAATAACCGTCCCAAACCTGGAAGGCCAAGATCAGCTTGAAACGAGGATCTTTCATTGGATATTTTACAATCTGTAGTGCAAGATCCTCATGTTTCAACAACTTTGATCTCTCAAACTGTTGGTATATCTAAAAGATCGGTCCTTAGAGTTTGCATCAGAACCATTAAAAAGTGTATAAAATTCATTTAGTCCAAGAACTGTCAGAAGATGACACTGATCATAGGGTAGAGTTTTGCGAACTTATGATGACGAACATAGACAACAACATGATTGGACTGAATAGTATTGTTTTCTCTGACGAAGCGACTTTTATGTTAAACGGTAACGTCAACCGGCACAATTATCATTATTGGTCTAGTATCAATCCTCACTGGATGAGGAAACAACATACACAACATCCAGAAAAGTTGAATGTATGGCTTGGGATCGTAGGAGGTCAGTTCTTAGGACCATTTTTCATTAATGGAAATCTTAATGCTAATGGTTATCAAAGGATGCTTGAAGAACAGATTGTTCCGGCGATTCACCAAGTTTTTGACAATCTCGATCAAGTTTGGTTTCCACATTATGGATTACATGTCCTTGCTTATTTGAATGAAATATTTCCAAATCGATGGATTGGTAGAAGGGGTAAAATCGAGTGGTACGCAAGATCCCCTGATTGTCACCTCCTGATTTTTTCGCTTGGGGTCACATTAAAGAAAATGTCTATAAAACCAAAACTCAGAATATCGAGGAAATTAGATAAAAAATTGTACAAGTGGTCCAAAGTGTTTCCCAAGAATCTATTGCACTCGCTGTTTCATATTTCTACGCCAGGCCAGGAAATATCAAGATTCCAATTTCAGACCGATGTATTTTACACACCCTGTACTTAAAACTCTGTGAAAACATTTAAAAAGGGTTGATATGTTGGGGAAAACTGTTTAGTTCACTATTCTACTTTAATCTGTTCTCTCACAATTGATCTAAACCATCTTAAATATACTTATGAACATATTATTCCTTTTGTTTATTATTTTTGTTAATGTGTCTTATATTCTATTTATATCTCTTGAAAATGTCTTATTTTAGACGAAATATAGAGAATTGTTTTGTTTCATTTTTCTTTTTTATTGAAGGTACACACACACACATACACACACACACACTTAAAAGTGAATACAACAATAGAAAGGACGGAATCTGCGGATTGTAATCCATCTTAAGTCACGATTATTAGAGTTATGGCATAATTAGTTGATGATGTTTAATTTGTTGCAATTTATAACTTTACCAACACAAGGGTTAACACACACATACACATCTTTGTTTCTCTGGCTAAACAAGATAATGATAAAAGTTTGTAATGTTGGGTTAATCATTTTTCACTGAATATTTCTGTAACAATCCGGTAATGTGTTCATACAAAATCTTAAGCAGCTTATCAAGAACATAGACAGGAAAAAATTTGGGGGAGGGGGTCAAGACAAAATGGGGACTTTCCCAGGAAATATTCAAATTTTTGAAACTTAATTAAAATTCATAATTGTGGAGGCACTGCTTTAGGAGGCTGTGCAGGATTAATAACTGAAATTGATTAGACTTATGTAATGTAATTTTTTTTTTCAAGATTATATTATTGTCTGTAAAACACAGTAAAAATTATAAATGATAATATATAAGAGTTTTTACAAAAGTCAAATTTTTCATGACTGAGCCATGATATCTAGTAATTGCTTTGGAGAAACTGATATTTTCTCGTTGTGGAGAGACAGCAATGCAAGTACAGTATATCACTCATTCCACTGTTTAAACGTAGAGAAGGACTTTCAGCAGTACATGTCAACACAGGAAGTGTCCCTAACACTTTCAACAAACAAAATATATGTGGGAAAAACTATCCGTCACACTTGTCAAGACACTCAGTAATTGATGGATGTTTTAAAAAATTCTCATTTTTTTCATTTCTAGCACAACAGAAGATACTCCACTTCAACAAGTGAGGAATATGTCTCGTGTTCAAAGTAAATTGATAGACAATCTATTTCATCAATGTGGTCAGAAGCAGCATTCGAATCTGCGTAAATTAAATAAAAAACGGTAATTCATTTTTTTACCTTTATTTTAGAACCTTAAACACTTATTGTCTTTTTACCATTTTCCAATACTGTGATCTACACACTTTTTCCACTGATTTGGAAGTTTCAGAATTCCCTGGTCCTAGAAAGTTTGAGGGCAAGTTTAAGCCAACTGCGCATCTGCTCCTCAACTTCATTGCTCTCCCATCGTTTTCCTCCCAGTGATTCTTTCATAGGCGCGAATGAAAAATGGTCACAGAGGGGCGAGTCAAGGTTATAATAAGGGTGCTCAAGGATTTTCCAGAATTAATAAACGAAGAAATAAAGACATTTGTGCAATGCTTGACATGTCCAGCATTTTGTCTGTCATTAAAGTCAATGCTCCAGCATTATGGGTATTTCTAACAACAGTGTCCTGGATTATGCTGGTTATTATATTTCATTTTGTATAGTAGGACTAATGTAAGTTGCAATTTAGGTCTGTTGATCAAATGCTTTCTTAGTTTCTCATCCCTGCATTAGCTTTAAACCTTAAAAGAGCCCTGAGTTTTTAGTCTTTAGACTTGGACTTCTCTAATACAATCGGATCATAGTTACAACAATTATGTTCATTGCAACTCTTGCTCCCCACAAAAAATAATTATTTCAATTATAGGCTTAAGGGCATTTTTGTGTTTCTCAACCTGTTTTTCCTCTCGACATCTATCTGAGAAAAAAAAATGTAAGCGCCATCAGCCAATTTAGAATAAGTAACAAGGTAAATTGTTTCAACTAGTTTTTTTGGAAGCGTAACTGTTTTTGTACCTACTAATCTAGTAGGGAATAGAAAAGTTATCATTTGGTTCATCTACTGCAAATAAAACTTTGATATGTAGTTCTTGCAGTTGTTTACTAGAAAGCTCAAGACTATAACAAGTAGAAAACAGACATTCAAAAATTTTACCAATATCATCACTTATTATTTCCGTATTTCCCAGATACTCGGTCTGAGTCGAAGACGTGCATGGTGCTTGTTTGATGAAAAACAATCAATAGTTTTATCATTATATATTGGTTACGGAAAACTGTACACTGTTCACTACCACTGTATTAAAACCACTTAATACACTTTAATTTATTTGCTGACAGAACAAACCTAACAACATGTAGAGAGCTACTGCACTACGATGCTACTGAGTAGTGAGAGTAGAATGAGCAAGTGCTAGTTGTTAGACAAAGACTGACTACACCACTATGAAATGAAATGAAAATATCTTTATTCCCTCTACAACATTACACTTCATGTATCGTATAAAATAGTAGGAATATACTCGTCCATCCTACACTATTATCAGTCACTAATTTTATGACACTGAGAATTGGTATTCGGCCTCTGTAGTCTTATCACTTTATTTGCTTACAAACTACTGTGGACAATCTTAAACCTTACTTATTAACATAAAATTAAGCAACCAAAACGTAATTACTAGAACAATTTTAGACACTTTTATCAAATACTGCTACTTTCGTAGTTTATTTATTTTATTTTAACCAATGAAACCTAAATTTCCCTATACTCTATGTACCTACGCATTGCCTTCTGCATACCCTGACAAAGGGGCTGCCAACCTTGATGGTCAGGGTCAGTGCTCGCCCATTCGGTGTCCAATGCGTATTTTCATGTTGCAACACAAATAGATCTTGTAAAGCATAATAAACAGAAGTCAGGCTTACAGAGGCTACATAGTAAAATGAGTTTAAATTCATTTGGTAAGAAAGTTAAAGTAAGAGCCATTATAGTAATACTGTATTATTTTAATAATAGTAATCATTTGCTAAAAAAGTAATATAGAAATTTCAAATGCTATTTTCTATCAGCCCCTACTCTGTTATAAGTGTAAAGCTTAATTTTGTGAAGATGTGCTTGTGTTGTGAAGCGATGTGTTCAGTTTCTTGGTGTGTTTAGTTTGTGTAAATTCTTAGTAAAGGTGCCTGTGTACCAATGCACAACTTGTGTGTTGATTGTCTTGACCTTTTTTTATCTTCAAAAGGTCCCACCTCCACAATAAGATGAAGTTTCCAGTTGGTTAAAATTGTTCTTTTCTTTACCTTGCCTGTATTCTTCTGTATACAAGCTATTCAACCACTTGGAAAAGATTGCAGCTGCTGGAACTAAATGATTTTGTTCTTGGTTACATTGAATAATGGTAATGTGCTTTCATTCATAAAAATACTCTACCATTAAAAATAAACTTGACATGAAGAACTCAATATTCTTACTCCTTCAAACGAGAATAAATAATGTAATATTACGAAATATATGTTATGGTTGCATGTATATTAACATTTTATACTATTATATAGAACTGTAATAATATACACGAGTTGCATGAATACCTTGATATCAGTCTTGTAATCCTTGTTCCCAACATGCAATCTCCCTGTAAACGAAATGTCTTGGAAGAGTTGAGATTTGCCCACAAGTTTCATTGTGTGTATTGAATCCAATAACGTAGATTTGTCCTCATATGAGCCTCTTATTGTAACGTTGTGGCCACTGAACCACACTGCCAGAACATCCAGCTATCAACCAATGCATACATATATTATTTATCATAAATTCTATTTTATAATTATTACTAAACATAATTTTGTACACCACATAAACACCAATATTAAGTTTATTTTCAGATTGAATATACTATATGTTTAGAAATTATTTACTCTGTTATCTAGTGTGACAATACATCTTTTAGTTTCAGGATCATAGTAGAGACTGAATATTTAATATTCTTATTCGATACTTATATAATGAAAACATCTTCATTAATATTTTGTTTCTCCGATACAATAAAATTTGCTTGATCAATGTTTATTGCACAAAGAATAAACAATTAATGACTTTGTATTGCATAGATAATACTTTTTATTTAGACAATGCTGGTAGATAAAGGACCAATCTCTCAGCAGGAAATTGATTATGATCTGGATTATTGTATTTATGGGATATCATAGTGAGAATAGGATATAGAGCTTTAGAATTATATAGGCATTCTTTTAGTCCTAAAAAGTGCCTTTAGAACACAAATATATTTTAATCCAAGAACAAAGTCATGGCTAGTGAGTAATCATTAACCTAGTTATTATAGAATTAACTCGTAAGTAGTTGAGTATAGTTAAAGATTCATGTATGAGGCTTTATAGCTCAGGCAAACCTCATTACACCAGTAAGTCTTCTATACGTCTACTCTTTCTCAAACAGTGAAAAATAATGTAAAACATTTTTGGTAAAAGACACATTCTATTAAGGAACTTACATCATACACGTTTTGATCCTTTTCATGAGCATGAGCATGGATCATCATAGCATCAACTGTGTTTGGAATTTTAACTTTGAAGTTGCTTTCAATCAGAAACAAGTCTCCCTTTGGCATTGCCAAATCAAACGTTATACTTATTTCCTTATCTAGAAACAATAAAATGACAGTGGTCAAATGCAATGCTGAAAAAATGTGAAAAAGTGATACAATTATAATCTCTACAAAAGAATCAGACTGGTTTCTCAATTTACAGGCAGGAAACTGATGTAGTACAGACCAAAACACATTTCAGCTGGTGCCCTTTAGATGTTTTATTGGCACAAAGTCCTTAAAACATTAGTTTTAATGCATTGTTTTGTTAACCCATTGGGGAAGGACTAAAGGGCCAAAAACAGTACTTTAGGTTAGCAGTTACTTAAAGAATTGGTATATATAACTAGGTTGCAATGAAACAGAAACAGTAATCTGGATAACAAAATAATTCTTCACCACAATTTTTGTTAAAAAATACCTGTATAGACTATATATGTTATATGTTTAAAATAATTGTTACAATACAAATTATAACATTTAAAAATTTATCTAATATTAAAGATGAGATTTTAATGGCAAAACAAATTGTTTCCAACTCATACAAACAAATGTTGCAATCCATGAAAATTTAATTTAAATTACAATTCACCAAAACCATTACAGACTGTTATACTCGTATAATACAGCCAAATACAATGTTCACCACAATGCAAAAAATATAGTCTTATGGTAATAAGGAAACTTTGTATTACTATACCTAGATAATTAAATCCAAGGTTTCAACAAACTTATCACTTTTATTTTTAAATGTACAGAAAGTGAACATGGGAGGAATCTAGCAGACTTTCAAGCAACTGCAAGGGTTAGTAGCACTATGAAGATAAAGTATCAGTGGGTTTCATAAGTCGGATTTCAGTCCTGCCTGGCCTACACGAATAACAAGCATAGAGATGGCATACCTTTAATGAGTGAAGTAAACAGTTGTGCAAGAGTATTAGCAGTAGAAGTAGGGGAGGAGGTATGTATAAACAGGTAATGTTTTTATAACTCTGTTTGGCTCACCAATACAACCATATCAGAGTTGAACTTGACTCCACTTAAAAATAACTCAATAGCAATAAACAACAACAACTACTAAAACTATTATTTTATGTGTAATTGACATTGTATTCATATCAGTTGTGGTATTAGTGCAGTGTATGTATTAGTGGGCAAAGTGATGTCAGAGAGATAGGGTAGAATCTATTCTTCTTTCAGATCCTTTCCACCAATATCCCAGTTTACAAGTGGCTGCCCAGATCTAGTTCAGTACATTCTAGAATGCCTCCTAATTACTTATGTACAAATTCAATATTTTAATCCGTTTTAAAAATTACATTTAGCAAGTTTAAAGAAGAGATTTCATTACATTATTGTTGATTTTTCCCCTGTTGAAAGAATAGTTATCCTTTCAATGTGGCTGGAATCTATTTAGATATATATTTAGGGATAGAATTGTCTCTATCAATGTTGTATATGTATTTAAGTTTATCTCAAAACAAACAATAGTTTGATACATTAAATCATATAAATAAATAATCTTGTAAATAAAGCTATTCAGAAATGAGTTTATCTACAGCTAACAAACCATACAGTAGTTGATTCTTAATAATATCATAAAGTTATATTTACAATGGAAAGAAGACATTTACATACAAAGATAACAAATATGAAATATAAAAGTGTTACGATAAATAAGTAGTTCAATAAACCTGTAGAGTAGCGGATGATGGAAGTGAGAGAAATCGCCCCAGAAGTCTGATGAGTCATAACAGAAAACTTGAGATCAATATCATCATCAGCTTTCTTAATCTCAATCTCCAAATCAGCCCTGCTACCATTGTGAGTCTTGTAATATAACTCAGACCTGATTATAAGCTTATGGCTGTCATCTCTTACAAGTGGATTAGTTTTCAACACCATTTTACAGTCCAAGTGTCTGTAACCTTTCTGAAACAGAGAAATTCTTTCAAAGAGGAGAAACTTCCTCATAACACATTATAATAGCTTGTAACACATTATTTACATAGTTATTATTATAAATGCATGGCTACAGATCATAAAAAGTCTTCTATAAATTTTAAAAAATATGTACCGAAAAAGTTTTTACACTTTTATGGCTAGTGTATACTGAGTGAGACCGACATCTCATAACCTGCCTCTAGACTGTAAGGCATCTGCCACAGTCATCTGTTAAACGCAGATCAGGGAAAACTTTGTTACCGTCTGAAACAGTTTCAGAAAATTTTTCAATCATCATTATATGTTACAAAATGTATAACACTACGTTTCAAGAATTGAAATCTACCCTCCTCCTCAGGTGTGAGACAATTAATATGAGACAATGTATTCATGTACTTGATGCAACATGCAGCAATGGACTGCCACTAAAGAAAGAAAAGAAAGGAAACATACCCAAAAACTGCTTGTAGTCCAGACATGAGAAAATGAACCCAGGGGTGCCACTGCACAGAATGTAAGCCACGAGCACAAGTTTTGAGCACAAGAAGTCAAGAGCACAAACATACCTCATACTAGCACAGGTGAAAGTGGGACTCTGGTGTGATGTGTACTTGAGCTCTCGACTTCTCATGCTCGTGACTTGCATTCTGTGCATGACATCGCCTGGGTTAATTTTCTCCTGTCTTGACTCCAAACAGTTTTCGGGTATGATTCCTTTCTTTTGTTATTTCATTGGCAGTTCATTGCTGCATGTTGTAAGTTTTAAGTACATGTACTATTAATTGTCTCATACCTGATGAAGAGATCTTTATATTATATTGATTATTTTCAAATTTGTATTAGCTACTTTTACTCAACCCTAAGACCGATTTAAACTTAGATCAGTTCAGCAATGTGTATGCAGTATGGTGGGCTCACACGTTTAATTGTGACATTCTGAAGATTCGGAATGAAGACATTCGGAGTACTTACAATTTTAACTTGTACATTTTTTTATTACGTTTTCTTGTCCTTGTTATTATATTCATATTTACAAATATCATAGAAGTCCATTGAAATAAAATCAGACATCAACTAAATTTAGTCTAGCATTATCCATTGCCTGCTTGGTCGAAATGTATTGCATGTGTTAAGCTTAGGAAGTTTAATTACTGTTAAAATTCGATTCCAAGGTATTTCTAGAAATCACTGCCAATCATATACGGCTAGGAAAAGTAAATATTTTCTTTAGATCACATCACCCAATATAAAATGGTATTTAGGGAAATAGCTTCATGTACTTTTAAGTATATGTCAGGGACATATAGTGGCTGAAAAAGTAAATAATATTTTCAATACTTAGTACATGATACTCAAAAGGCAATGTCAATCATTTAACCCTACTCCTCATGAAATTTTAATTGATGGGCCCTCCACACTCAAATCATGGATAAGCCAATGCTTGGGTCAATTGCCTAACAACATTTGCACATCCAGTGCCGAGGTGGTTATCATGTGTCAGACTTTCGCTCACATGACACAGTGATGTCAAGAAGTCATGGTGGTCACATCAAATTTCATATGTCCTTTGAAACAAATGCAGAGTATTGCAATTCCTCTAGTTGTCTCATAATGAAAATCCAAAAATACACTTCTCTCTTGTAAATAGAGGTTTCATTCTTCATTGATCAGACTTTTTTAGGGTAATAAGCTTAGGAAACCTCTCATTGTACTTAGTCTTTAAAGGACCCTTGCTCTGCTTACAAAGTGACAGGATTCAAGATAGGAAATGGTTGGGTATATGAGCAGCTTCCTATCTAAATCCCATGTAACATTCACCATGAGGAGCAAACAATATATATAAATCATGTAACTTTGGGAGAATAGGAGGCCAGCCTTGTTCCATCTTCTTCCACTCAAAAGCAGGTAGGGGACAGTACTCCCTCCTGTTTTACCCATTCAAATAGCCATCCTCCACAGTAAATTGGACCAACCTTTTTATATCAATGTCTCAACATTTTCAAATAGTGATGTGCTCCTCCTGGCCATCCATGAGATTGTCCAGTTATAAATAGCACAATGTTCTTTACAGTTTATGCTCAACTGAAAGGTATAAAGACACTAGAAATAAACCCTTTTGGGATTGATATTAAGTTACTTAAATATTCAACTTTTCCAGTTGGTTAATTTATAAAGATTACAAACCAAATAATCTTACACAGACATCTACTTACAGTTGGTTACTTGTTTGGATTATTTAGCACATATATATTGGTATAATGTCACATTACTCAAATTTAATTCCATTTTTCACAGAATGGCTGCCAAGTTTTAAGGCAATTATATTGTTTTAACATATGTATCCCAGCAAAGTGGAATTTGTTGCATCTGCCACTTTTATTTTGTTGGCCGGTGGTCGGATCTTCAGCAGTACGGTACCAAGCCTTTTGCCTGATCTTAGCTACAGTTGGTCATGTCATCTGCCAACTCTGGAAGCTAACCTCATTTCTGGAAGTTTCTAGTCACTGTTTTAGTTCTGATGATTACAGTCTTTAAATTGTGCAGTTTGGGGTTAGCTAGGTCTGTTGCCTTCCAGACTCCGTGTGGTGAAGTTGCCTGCTGAAAAGTGTGGTAGAAGCTATTATCCAAGTTGACTGCCCCTCTCCCTCAACGTCCTGGCACAGTGTATTGGTTTGTAACTGTAGCTCATACTTCTGGTATTAATTATTTAGGCCCCAAGTACTCTTCCAAATTCATTGTCAAACAGTAAATTGCCTTAAATCAGTCCTATAATTAACCGTTCCACACTTAGATGCCTACAGAGTCACTTTTTGGCTAAATGGCACAATTTTCAACATTGCAATGTTAGAGAGAGAAAAATATGTTGCTGGAGAAATGTAGTAGATGATCAATGTTATCAGCTGAATTTTGTGTTTGAAGAGATGTGCAATGTTTGTAATGGTTTTAATTTGTGTTGGTGGTGTTGTTTTTTACATATACAACTATGTACCTTATCCATGAGGTGATGTAATGAAAAGATAGTACTTTAAAGTCATACTGAAGTACAGGAGGGTGTACACTAATACATAAATCTTAGCCTTCAGATCTAATAATAATAATTTACTATACCATTCTGTTATACACTGAAACTGAGCCTGGAATAAATGTTGCTGACTAACCTTTTTCATTGACACAACCTTATTTAGAAGATATAGTCTTAATAGCCCTAATCATAAACACTTCCTTCTTAACATCGCAAATTACCCCAAATAATTTTCTTAGTTAGAAAATCAAAATCTTTTTTATTTCAGCGACATTGTATATACGTTGTATGGCAAACTTCCTTTTAACTGGACGATAAATCTTTGATCCGTGGATGCTGGTGAGAATGAGAGCTGAAATCCACAAAATATCTGGAACTATGAAGAAACAGCCTCAAAACTTAACTATACTGGAACTAAACTCTACATTTTCATAGAATCAACCCTTCCATAGCTACGTTATTTGTAGAAAAATCGCTTGCTCCACCATGCATTGTGTCTAAACATCGAATTGCACTCAATTGTGCACCTGATGAGACAATGAGAGTACCTCTTCATCTAGATTACATGATATTTTGTAGTCTAGGTTTCCCTGATGTCGAAACTATGTAAAGAGTGCATTTGAGCTTCTTCGTCACTGACTTTTTTGATCTCTTCAGATGAACATGATTCCAGATTCTAGGAGTCAGTCCAATTTTTCAAACAGATATCACCACATTTATACCACAAGTGGGTGTTTAACTTATCCATATATTAAAAAAAATATGGGAAGCGTTCAGTATGATTGTTTTATCGTAACATGCTAAATTATAACTTATGTAATTATAATAAATTAATTAATGAAAGTTATACGTAAATTGGCATCTGAATTTGGTGTTTAGTCAACATATACTATAAAGCTTAAAACATTTTAACTTGCTGTACAGTATTGTATAATGATTCTAAACTAAAACTTACTTGGATGTTGAGATGAAGTAGTGTATTTATTTGAGAATATGTTGAAGAATGAAGTTGGACTCTACCATACAATTTAGATATTTGTCTTGAAGATCTATCACCAAGCATTGCTTCTAGTCTCACATATTCTGCTGTGGAATTTACAAATTTGTAGTCTAGCTTCAAGTTTGTTGATACAGAGGCATTATTTGTTCTGACATATCCTGTTATTGATGTGTTGAACCGGTTTGTTCGGAAGTCAAGCTTTATTTCACACTGAGACAGGGCATTTTTCATCACCCACTTTAACGTACCTGCAATAAAGCATGATAGAGTATTAAATAATAACATAGCATTTAAAATCATTTATGAACAGTAGCAAAAACAAAATTAAATCAATCAATGAATCACAACCCTTACTTTTAATTTCATAGAGAAATACAATGGCATAAAAATATTTAAAAAGTACATCATAATGTGTGTGTTGTGTACGTGAATTCAAAATTAAAAAATTATTTGTCACTGAATTGTGTATTCAATTTGTAAGTTCAATGAAATAATAATAGGTTATTAGCTGCTACGAAAACATCTGTTAGGCTGTAATAGGACCAGTCTGTTAAACATCTGTTTAGCTTTCTTTATATGTACTATCCTCTTCGTCTTTTTAGTTACTCAGTGTACTGATAGTGTAGCATACAGCTGATATATGGTATACACTCTAGTATCATAATTGTGTATTTCATTGCTGTAGGTTGGATTTTAATTTTCCAAATTTATAATAACCTGAGATCAGTTAGTTAATATATATTTATAGATTGGATAATTCAGAAATAGAAAGAGAAATATCATCTATATAATGAAGGGAATCTTAAATAGTTGATAAAATAATTAAATATTCACATTTTAAATTAAAAATCTTATAAATAAAAAAAGGTTTAAATATGTTTAGTTTAACAATATAGTTAGCATACAAAACAGGATTATAAAGCCATTGAAATGAAGACTATATATTTTTCTAACTAAGAGTAGATAATAATGTTGTATACTATAATTTCTAACCCGAAAGGTCAGCTATTCGCTTATTGGTGATGAAAAATTGCAGATGAGGTTCATATGTTACTCCATATTTGCTAGGCTTGACGTATAAAGCGACTTCCAAATCAATGTGCTTATTTCCATTCATATCCAACCAAAATGAAAGTGAGATTTCCTCTTCTGTATTTCGGTAGAACCCTGTAAAAAATTGATTAAACTTAAAAATCATTCTTAAGCACTAGATTACTAAAAACCTTTTTACATATGTAACCACTACACAGGGCCGCATTTACAAATTCGGCGCCCCTAGGCCTACAGACCAAAGAGCGCCCCCCCCCCCTCCCAAGAGGACTCTGATTACACTGACATAGAAATCCAGTAAATTTCTTAATTACGTAATTTTGATGAAAGATAATTACAATAGTATATATATATATATAGGAGTGTTTTGAATAAATAAAAGCAATGAACCAATGAATGAGTCAACATCGTACCCCGGACCTAGTTGACCTTGGCCACCCGCCCCGCCGAGCGCCAACACCACCCGCCGCCGCAACTTTTTTCTTTTGTGTACTTTAAAATTTATGCGCCCCCTAAAATTTTGCGCCCTAGGCCTGGGCCTAGTGGGCCTATAGGGAAATGCGGTACTGCCACTACATAATCTACCAATAAGATCTAAATAAATTCAGCTGTAACATATAAAAATTCACATTTTAATGAGATTTAAACAAATTTCATTGATATTATTTTTCTCTCACATATGTTTATGTTTTAAGCATCATAAACATAACATTTCTGGTTTATTAGTTTTTAATTTTATATACAGTAAATAATATATGAAAGCTCCTTTACTATATCTAAAATTTTAGGAACAAAATATTTATTTAACCTACCCAGGACTGTCACTTTCTTAGAAAAACAGCTCATAATAGACTTGTAAAATTTAAAGTTCTCAAATTTAATAGTTCTTGAGACACATATATGAGCCAATACGTCAGTGGTATTTGTAATTTCCACCATTAAAACACCATATTTTAAAAAATCCAAAATTATGGACTAGTACTGCAAGTGTGTGGTTCAATTGTGGTGTGAATGGACTCTATCCAAAGACTGCAGCAACACCCTTGTGGGGCGTGGTTTCATTAAAATAGTCTTCCGACAACAATTTGTGGCGTTATCCTCTTGTCATTCAATAGAATGTTCTAAAACACTAGTCTATGTTAAACATTGAAACAGTATATTCTAGTCTACATGGATGTCTGTCGTGCCAGTGAGTCACTTGGTACAATGGATCTGACAATTAGTAACCTCACACCAGTATTGGTAAAACTGTTGTTTATTCTATTACAGACCAAATCTAGACTTTGGGACATTCAAGTTGATCTTCTCAAAAGTCCTATCCATACTAGCACATCAGCAAGTGATTTATCAGTTGAGTTGACAAAGTTATTTAGATGCCACCTTTGCCAAGTTGAACAACAAGAGAGAAAAGATACTTTCTTCAAATTTTCTACTTGTAAGGAAAGCAAGAACAATCTGATTAGTCTGTATGTGCCATTTTGTTTCAATAAATACCATGAGAAGTAGGCCTAAAAAAATTACAAGATAAATGGACATTTTTATGTCAGTTTCCTATTATTTTTATAATGACACTTAGTTCCATGAGCAGTAGATTTTAACGTCTGCTAACAAAGTATATGGAGTCTTTGGGTTAGTTGTGTAGTACTGTAAAAAAAAAAAAAAAAAAAAAAAAAAAATATATATATATATATATATATATATATATATATATATTACACATACTTTATATAGAAAATGTTCAATTATACATTTTATTAGAACCTCTTTGTTATCTTTAATCCTTAATCTAGTACAATTTTTACCCATTGTAGCAAAGCTGATGTATAATTTATATTTATAAATTGAATCAGAACTTCATAACATTTACCTTGAAATCACCATAATTATAAAATGTTCAGTACTGCAAACGTGCATCATTTGGTCCTTAGCAACAGAATTTAATATATTTAATGCACGTAAGTGTTAAATTCCTTTAAAAAGCTCAAAATGTAACAAAACATGTAGTTATACATTGGTATGTAAATTTAAGGTTATTACAAAATGCCACACCAATTATTCCCAGAGAATATGTGATGTGTATTTATACTATAGTCTGTGGGAACAGACCTACACATATGTTCGATAGTAGTTTTAATCATAAGGAAAAGGAAATAATGTAATATCATTTTAAATCGTTTTAAAATAATTAATACACAATCAAAACACTTAGGGGTGTTTTTTAGAATGTTGTGTTTATAAATTTTTATTTTGCTCCTCTTTCCAAAATAAACAGGAGGTAGGTTGTAACTCAAAATTCCTAAATGGTAACTCCTTCTAGTGACACATAACATTAAAGAACTGCATCAAACGCCATTTTATAATGACTTTTAAAAGTAATGGACATACAGAAATTTATTTTTTCATGTTAGAAAATCAATTAAACATTCCTAATGTGACTGTTTGATTAATAATAATATAAAGTATAATTCCATTACATACCTCAAAATGTGTTTTGACATATTTTTTTTCTATTTTTGTCTCTTTTTACAAATTAGTCTTTGAAAACCAGAAAGCCAGTAAACACTATAAAATAAATATTAACCCCCACTTTATGACACATTAGGAAAAATCCATTCAAAGCCAAATGCAAATCTACTTGCAAAAATGTGTTTTGTAGTCACAATATAAAATCCTGGTTTTATAAAACTGAGCAAAAAATGAGCAATCCCCATTATGGCAACATTCACATTTTTTCATACTTTAACATGATATTTAGTGGTAAAGAGACCATTTCTAGAAATATTTTAGTCAAACTCCAGTAGTTGTGATTTGGAAAAGAGTTGCTAGTTATTTGACAAAATATGAAATTCCCATTTCTGTATCACGTATAGACAGAAACAAAACTTTTTGTTGAAGACATTGGATTTAGTTCATTGCATTCAATTTAATGAGAATGTTTTGTTTTGATAATGGCAAACAAAAATATTAATACTTGATTGTGTAAAAATACCTTGAGCTCTCAGTCGTGTGCGTGTTGTTTGAAACTCTAAAGTGACATTCGGACCATCTTTATCCCAATTGAGTAGTGCTTTCAACCCTCTCTTCACTGTGGAGTTGGGGAGTATCAAATACAACACTCAAAACTCGTTTATCCTGATAACAAAATATAATAATAACAGGATTAACACAGAAATACATAAAACAAGAAAGTCATTGTCAAATGGCTCATACTGCTACTTTCCTATCATGCACATTTCTACAGCTCACTAATTATGTTAATGAATTTACTGTCATACAAAGTTGGTATGAATTTGGTATATTGGTATACATATAAAAAATATTTATCGATTCATGTGTAAGATTTGAGGTTACATCACACCAACTCTTTCAAAACAAATTAATAGATATCTTCTTGTATTGAATATGGACTCTTTTGTGAAATAATTTTAAAGCAAGTAAAATGTTATATTACATTTCATATTTATGTAAAGTACTGTTTCCATATTACACTTTGATAAACGACCAAACATAAGTTTATTTGTTAGACATAGTTTGAATTCATTCCAATAAATTTGCTAGTAGATAACACAATTTTATTCCTTTCTTTAACATCAATTGTTTATAATCCTCAAGAAGTTATATGCATGTAATTCATCAAATTAGAAACGTTGTCCAAATAGAATAGTAGATTTCATTTTGGCATATTAAATATAAAGTATAGGAAAACATTAGACAATAGACAATATCTTTATTTGCATAATCTTGGAGATCAGTATGGTGTCACAACTGTTACAGAGAAATGAGAAAGTAGTATAGTATCGTCCGTGAGCTGTGGAACAAAGTCAGGTATAGTCTGAGAAGTCCTTCCATCTTAAATATTCTTCTATGGAGTAGAAAGGTCTTTTCAGCAGCCAGTCCTTTAGATGCCGCTTCAGCTGTTGGGGGTTGTGGTTCTTCATGTCATCTGGCAATAGGTTGAAGAACTTGGCTCCAGCGTAAGTGGATTTCTTGCTGTAGAGTGTCAAGTGGTGGGGTGGCAAGACAAAGTCTGTAGAGCTCCTTGTTCCGTACTTGTGGACATCTTAGTTTCTGAGCTGCGAAGTTGAGATTGTGTGGAGGATGACTTCTTGTATGTAGATTGCCACAACGGTAAGAATTTTTAGCTCAACAAAGGCCGTTCTGCAGCTGTCCCGGTAGCCAAGTCCTGTTAGGTGTCTGACCGCTTTTTTTTGTCGGATGAGGACCTTTTCTAGGTTAGAAGAGGCAGTTCCCCCCATGTAGCTATGCCGTATCTCAGATGAGATTCCAGAAGAGCAAAGTAAGCAGTTCTTGCTATTTCTGAGTTGCTTACTTGACTTAGTCTGCGAATAACATATATCCCAGAGCTCAATTTCTTGCACAATTGGTCGATGTGGGGTTTCCAATTTAGGTTGGAATCGATTAAGATACCAAGGTGTTTAGTATTTTTCCTGGCTTCCAGGCCAGGCAGTGCCATAATGTTTGCTTCCTTGCTCTTAGTAGTGAAGCCTAACTGTACCGTTTTAGATTTGTTCAGGACTAGGTGGTTGGAAGAACAGTACTCGTTGGTCGCAGTGAAAGCCTCTTCAGTGCTAGATAAGAGTTGTTCCTTATCTTTTCGTGCAAGAGTTACGACAGTGTCGTCTGCAAACATAACAGTCTGGCAGCTATCTTGCAGGTGGGCAGGGAGATCATTTGTTAGTAAGAGGAATAGCATTGGGCCCAAAACAGAGCCTTGGGGAACTCCTCTTTGTATACTGATGGGTTCAGATTGATATTTCTGTAATATATTTTTAGATGTATATTGTAGTTCCACTTGATGTTTCCTATTTATTAGGTAGCTCTGAAATCATTCTGCTGATTTCCCTACTATGCCTATTGTTTGAAGCTTTTGTAGTAGGCAGTTGTGGCTGAGACAATCAAAGGCCTTGCTAAAATCCAGAAAAAGGCTGTTAACGATGAAGCCTTCCTCTAGTTTGTCTATGATGTATTCGACTAGTTGTATCAGGTTGCCGTCGATTTGCCTTTCAGGAATCCATGCTGCTGGTTGGTCAGCACATTGTTCTGGTCAAGATAGTTTGAGAGCTGTTCCAGAACAATTTTCTCCATGATTTTAGAGAAAGTTGAGATGAGCATGTGTTTGAAAGGGGCACTTAAATACTACTGTTCAACATGATCTCCATACAAAAGTGATTTTGATGTTTTATATTACTTTTACAATACAAGACACAAGAAAAACCTTGTAATAACAAATTCTGATTATCTCTATTCAAAAATTCTCTATTTTACTTTAGTCAAAAATTATTTAATTCTCTTTCTTAGTATATTACAAATAAAAATAGTTTTAAATAATTTAAAGTTTATTTAAAGTATACAGAAGGCCTTCAGTTAGATTCCGATGTGATGCAGCAGGTCAAATTGCTCCTTTATGTTGTTTATTGTTATTTTTTGTTGCTTTTTCTAAACATTTTGTGTTATATATGATATTTGTGATTTTGTTATATTAGGTCAATTTAAAAGTCTTAAATTTGTTATTCTTAATTGTTAACTTATTACTGACTGATATGTATTGATGTACACAAAGAACTGAATGTTCAACTGTGTTATTAAACATTCAATTCATACTAATTTAGGCATTTATCAGAGCGATGATTTGTTTATTTATGTTGTTAACTTAGCTCAATACTTGTTCTGGATTGCTCTCCTTAAGTTTCCTAAGGTTGATAATACCTCTCAGAGTTTATTATTGTGCTACATTCAAAGAAATTGACAAGAGCACACCTTTTCTGCTTTTTAAAACAGTGTCCATTGCTGTAAATGTCTTTGCTGATATTGTTTGCGTGCATTTTCTTTAATTTTTTGGGGAAACTGAGTTCTTACTTCATAGACTGCATTTTAGTGTTGCAGTACATATGTTTAACCTAATTTACAATTCATTTAAATATGAGTTACTGTATTTATTAACCTATTCCAGAAATTTTGTGATACAACCATTATTTGATTCTTGTGGTTTCTGATAAAATTTTTAGGTGATATTCAAATTTATGTCACATTACTTCATGATTTTTAAATCTGTAGAAAACTAAGCAAGAGCCATTTTATTGTAATTTGGAGGATTTCTCATCAACTTTTGAAACTATTTTATCAGTGACAATGCTCGGTTGTCTATTTCACTCTTCATATTTAGGAATATGTCTGAAATTATATAGTTTATGTTTGTTACCTTTTTTATGTAAAGGATAGACTTTTGATGTTTTAAATTTTGAAGGGAAGACCCCCTGAGTCAAAGATTTGATAATAAAGCTACTTAGTGGAAAACACAATTCTTGATCAGTTATTACTATTATTGATTACACTTCATCTATTCTAGCTGAAGAAGAAGATTTTAGGGATTGAATAATTTTGAGTACTTTGTCCACATTTGTCAAATGAAAAGTAGCGAGTAGGTACTTTTTAGGTTGTTAATTTTTGTTATAATTCCTATGTTAAGCTGCTATGTCTCTGAATGTTTTATTGGGTTTAATACAACCCTGATAACTTTTGTCTTGATGCTATTTGAATTTATATGGTCTTTATTGGCCTTCTCCTGAGATCTCTTAACTTTAAATCACAGGCTTTCTAATTATAAAGTACAATTTATCTACTGGCTTTTGCTTAGAGAATACTTTTCTTCTGCTTTCATAAATACAATTTTTACTTCTTCAGCTTCATGGTAATGGATGTTTTATAAGTTTCAATTTTTAGATATGCATATCTGTTGTTTTTAAGGGACAAGTTATATCAAGAACTTATACAAATGTGCAGATGAACTCTGAATAGGCTTCTTCAGCTTCCTGATTCCTGATTTGGTCCTTTTTTTCCAGGTCTGTAGCGCAAATAAATCCTTTAGGCTAAAGAGTTTTCCTGCATTTAGATGTCTTCTTGTTGATGTGGTTAGTTTGTTCTGCTGGGTCAGATTATTTAGTGTGGCGAGTTATCCTGCATGATCTGAGAGGCCTGAGCAGAGTATGTCGACATTACATATAATTGGATCTAGGTTGGTGTAGACCACATCAATAAATGAGCTAGACGTGTTGGAGATTCTTGTTGGTAGATGGTTCAATTTGGATATCTTATACAAAGCAATGAAGTCATAAAAAACTATTTTTTTCCTTGCTTGCACTGTCTAAGCTATTTATTTTGATATCTCAAACCAGGCAGATACCACCATTATTGTGAGGTATCTTATTTAGAGAAGGAATAGAATAGTTAAGGCTTTGCTTATAGATGTACAGGGTGGACAATACACTCCAAGAATGTAAAGGTGCTTTCTATTTGTTGTGCTTACTTTAATATCCGCTATTTTACAGATTAGCTCCTCACTAAGGTTTTCAATACTGAGACTTTCAACTTCGGTGACAAAACTTGTGCGTTTGTAAATAGCAACACCTCCTTTGATGCGAGCAATTCTACTGAAGGTCGTATTCAATTAAACAAGTCTGCTTAATTGTGCTGTTATTCAGTCCATGTTTAGTAGTACCAGTACATCTGGGTTAATAGACGTACAAAAATGGTTAAGCTGGTTCTGCTTGTTTGAGATTCTGTCAATATTTTTATATAGCATTACAACATTGTTCATTTTGAGTTTTTTTAAATCGACTTCTGCATTTCATTTTGCATGGAGTTTTGTTGCTTACCTATAACATAATTTTACCAAGCTATTGATATTTAACCTGAGTAAGCAAGCAAGGTCTGTTTTAGAACAGATAGTAAATGTTCCTCCTTTCATAGTAATAACTGTTTAAATGTCAGTTGTCTGTAGAGGTAGTTATTTTATAGATTTCCTGTTTAAAATATTATCTTTTGTTAATGCAATGTAATACAAGGTAAATGTTTTGAATCCAAGGAGAGTGATTTAACTATTTTCTATTAGAAATTTTGAAATTTAAACATACATGAAAAAATTGTTATTCTGACAAAAACAAATATAGTTGAACTAATTAAATATTGCTTTTCTTGACTAACATGTTGAAAACACTGCTGTATTTTACTTTCATTGATGGTGGACTTGTAGTTATTGCTTGTAAATGTAAAACAATAATTTTTATCTCAACATTTTTAAAATAGTAAGACAATATTTGTATATATTTTACTCTATAGGAATGTAAACAGAGACACTCGATTAGGAGAAACTCACCTCCGATTCACTCATCTTGTACTCAAGTGTGTAGACTTGAGTTGAGGGGTCCGACTTGTCCAGAGTAATCTCCACGTTGAGAGGGCCGTTGAATATAACCATTGGAGAGTCAAGGACAAGAGAAGAATTGGGCAGAAGAGAATTGACACAGAATGTCAGGCCTAGGGCATCATCCAGGGTTGGCCAACTGCAGATCTTGGTCTCCATCCTTCCCGCAGTGAGGCCTTGCAGAGGCACCTCCCGCCCTCCTCTCACCACCACAAGCTGGTTACTGCAATCATCATACAAGTGTCACTAAAAACTGCTAATCAACTGGTTTCAACCCAACATGAAACATTTTCGAAAATACATTTATTCAAGGTCATCATTTTCAAACAGTAGTTAGAAAATGTTATATAAAATTCCACAAAAATCATAGATAAAGAAAATATAAGTTGTAAAAATTACATCAAAAGAGATAAAAATTTGTGTGCTTTATTTGTTAAGATCAAATAAATACAAACATAAAATTAATGTTTATTGCTGTCATAGAATCAATTTTAAGAGAATTTCCACAGAACCCATATTTATGAACGCAATAAAAATACGGTTTCATAGTTGTTTTCATAAGACTTTAACTAATAAAGTACCAATGTTCTGTCTTTTTGAGTTTCATGTCTTATGAGTTTTATGATGGATTTACTAAATCTTGTATAAAAAGTTTTAAATTGAGGGTATTTTCAAACATATAAATTTGAAAAAAACTATAAATGTAAGTGTATAAGACAATTTTCAAGTTTCTAAAGAACACCTTATACATCTTTATCAGAAAATGAAATGGCCGATTACAATCAAACTAATATAAAATTTAAAAGTTACCAAACATCTCTTATTTAGTGTTGTCTGTTCTTTAATGTTTAAAAATTTGTTCTTTACATTAATCCAATATAACTTTTTGATCTCCTGGACATATTTTATTTCTGTCTTATTTTAATTAACTTGTATACTATACTTCATTTCATAATCTTTTGCCTAATATGTTCGATTTTGATGTGATTTATCCATTTAATGTAGGTAAGAATGAGGATCAGAGTTTGTTTGATTTTCTTCAGCTCCCTAGATGACTTAAATACCTTATACTGCACAATAACAAATTTTCTAAGTGTTATATAAATACGGACATCAGTTTTATTAATCTACAATATCCATAAATATTTAAAATCTAAAAATATATATTACGTACTTTCCACTAAATATTTCAGACTTTTTCAAAGGAAGATTTAGAGAGATCCAAGCATATGTATAACCCTTGAGCTTGAAGTTACCAGCAAGAGCTGTGGATGTATATATCTTACTCACAACCTTTACTTCTGTCTGTTTGAAATAAGTATCCACTGCCATTGAACCCACCATGTTCACTGCTATGCTGAAAACAGAAATATATGTTTACAATTCTTTTTAATTTTCTATAAACTATGATCATCAATTAAATTTGCCTAGTGCAAAGCTATACCTGTTGCTGCACAATCTTCTCGGAATTCTCTTTGGGGAAGATTATGGACAATTACTGTTGGTATATATTACAAAAGTAGAACACTTTGTTATGATGATAGTTTTCTAAGGGTTACAAAGTTATATCTGAGTTTTCAAAAAGTATAAAATCAGCCTCAAACTGATTTCAGCAGTCTTTGTTTATATGCACAAAATAAGGATTTGATTACTAATAAAATAATAAAAAGCTGTTTTAATGCATATATGGCCAAAACATATGTGAAAGTACAGGGAAGTAATTATGAAGTTACATGATTGTGTATTTGTATATGTATACAAAACAACATATTATCGACCTATGTTTATATGACATATTTGTTTGAAATCACGATTACTATCAGAAACAAAAATTTGTGACACCATTTTCTGAACACCCTTTATATATATACAATACAATATTATATTATATAATACATTACAATATATATATATATATATATATATATATATATATATATATATATATATAATGCCGGGTAAGCATATTACCACTACTAAAAACATTTTTTATTGTCCTGCATGCCATTTTAGTTTAGTTTTGACAAGACTTTGCCTGCATGTTTTAGTTTCTAAGAGCAGTTCTAATATTGTATTTTTTTACATATTCTGTTGACTTTTGTTGCCACAAAAGACAGACATTCAAATATATTTTGTAACTCAGGATGTTTCTTATAATTTATTTGTATTATATTGATATCTCTGTAGAGTCCATCTTTGTCTGAGTACAAGATCTTTGCTCTGTGAAATAAAGAGTATACAACTTTTTTAACAGATTTGTTATTATTAAAAATGTAGATTATTTGTGTACCATAATAATCTAAATCCAAATATTCTAAGTACTGTTATCCTTCCAAATCTTTTCTCTTATATCAAAATATCACTATATATATTTTTTGTGTTCGTGTGTATGTGACTGAACTAAACGACTGGACCGATTTTGATGAAATTTTTTGTGTGTGTTGAAGGGGATTCAAGAATGGTTTAGATTCACAATTTGGTCCTATTTAAATAGTCTATTTAATTACATTTTTATTTATAAATTGTTGTTGATATTGGAGTGTTTTACATTGGATCCGGTAGATTGCGCTACAACACGTAATATAAATTGAACTAATACTTAACAGCTGTTAAAACTTTCAGCTGAAGTTCATCAAAGAGGCAGAAACATGTGTTTACATTTAAATTTTAGTAAATATTAAATTATTGTAAAGTGCTTAATCAGTAGTGTAATGCAGATTGCAAATACGAAGTTATTTAATTTTAAATTTAGATTGCGCCAATGATCAATAATCCATCTAATACAATAGAAATGCTAATTATACGCTGTTACAACTTCCTTATTGTATACAGCTGTGAATGTTTGCACATAACGTAATCTAATCTGGTTAGTTTCTTTAACATTGCGTATGGCCTTTTTACTGTAGTTATTGAAAAGCAAATGGTGATAACATACTCTTGCCCTAATACTTGAAGCAAATGCCCCTAATACATATTTAGTGATCGGTAAAAATAGCAAAATCACTTAATCATCAACATTTAACCTAAGTTAGATCCCGGAACCAACATATGAGACAGTTGTTTTGGTCAGTGCAACAGCATAAATTTATTGTAGAACCGTAAATAAATTAGACTGGGAGTGAATTTAAACGACCAGAACAGACCCATATTGACCGCAGCAACTTTTTAGTTGTACAATACACTTTCGTCATTGGGATAAAAAGGCTAACTCTTATTGTTACTGAAGCCATCGAAGAACTTCAATAAATTATCATGGAATGTGGGAGGGAAATACTAATCTTATAAAAACTGTTTCACTTTACGACTTCAGGATCCAAAACCTCTGTTCTTTAAACTTAAATCTAAAATGGATCAGGAGATTGGAATAGCTTTGAGTGACTATCGATTATCTCTAAACTGTTTATTGTGTCATAGAAAAAGAATACATAGATATATCGTCCAGTTTTTCAATAGAAAATTGTGTGCAAAGCCGTGGGTAGCTGCTAGTATATTTATTTTAATTCATGATTAACCATGCACAAGAGTAAAGTTCAAATTTTAAATTCTTCATTACTTACTCTTATATTGTTCCTTGTTATATATTGTTCACAGATGTTGAATGAATTACAGTTTTCAAATGCCTTTAAGAGATCGATGATGACATTGTCTGTCACCAAAAATGAGGAGGGGGGATAAATTAAGATCTTACAGCTGTGGGAAGCTTTTAAATCTCTAAAGCTCCCGACGGTTACAGCACTCTACACCCATACAGTTGTCATGTACACAAAAAATCTCCTTCCCAAAAGTATGGGTTTTCATTCATACAGAAGAGCAAATTATTACATTTTTCCCACCCATCACACTACACAGTTCAGCAAGAAAACCCTCTACATTGGCTGTAAACTAAACTCTCTTCTAGACAACCTCAAGAATACTACATGGATTGGACTGAAAAGACAGCTTTGGGGCAGCTAGTGGAATGACCAGTGAACTCAATAAATGAGTGTTCTTAAAATTATTAAATTCAAACAACTAATCTTAAAATCAAGTAAATCAAAACAATGTAAAGCAAGAAATATTTCAATTTTAATGATGCCATTATATGTTTTTAAGAAATTTCAAATAAATAATATTGTATATTGTCTATAAGATAATTCAAGATGGCCACATGTGGAAATAATTTATAAAATTACTCCTACATTATTACGTATTGTGAACAGTAAACTTATTTATATTGAGTGCTTGTGAGTGTGTTAATAAACATCAAATGAAGGCCAGAATCATTGTATCAACTTCTGAAACCTTTTTATTGAACACAATTCATCATTATATCCAAACACAATTAACATAAGAAGGTTAATTCAACAGTTTAATGCTTTATCGACAGACCTTTTGGAGCAGATCTAACTTGTACCTAAGTAATCCATCATATGTTCATAATAACAGCTGACTAGCGTGTGTCTGCTAACAATATTTTTACTTGAACTGATAATTTAATTGCAGTTTCTTATATTTTTTTCTTTTGATTGTACAACTATTTATTTTAAATACTTCTTGAAGGGAAAAATTTTAAAGATCAATTATATTTAATTATATTTACTGTTTACAATGTTCTCAATAAATGAACGAGTATTTGCAAAAATAAAAGGGTTACCAGCCTTTGCTATCATATATAGAAAACTGGCAATAAGAAATACCATATTATTTCTTCTAGCATTTCTGAGTCTGCTAACAGTAGGGAATAAAGTTGATTTTTTTATGACTTTTATAAAATTACAGTATTACCCAAAAATTATTGCTCAATTCTCCCTATAAAATGCACCAAAGAAAGCAGAAAATGTCATTTGAAATGATAATCACAATGAATTTTTTTTGTTTTCATCCTGAAAAAGATCCATCTATGGGGAATGTAGTACTACTGAACTGTTACAAGTTAATAAGCAGCTAAAATTTGACATGGAAAATAGATACATCTCTGTGAATAGCTGAGGAGGATTTAAAATAAGCACACAACTAATATAAAGAAGAAATTAATCAATTTAAAAATGTAATTACTATGCTAAGACTTGAATTATTAATAAAATGTAAAAAATTCATGCCTTAGGGGAAGGAGAAGATAATTTTAATATTAACTGAAAAGATAAATACGTAATATTATTATTAATTTCTAAAGACCATTTGAAAATTATAAATCAATCAGCAGCAATAGAAAAGGGAAGGTAGCTAGAAATACACTGTAGCCTAAATAGTGTTTTTACATTGAGATATTTTTGGGGATTATTTTCATTCAATAATATCAGCTATATATTAAAAAAAATAAAAATTATAGGTTTTGAAATTTGAATATTACCTAGGTTTAAGTTTGCCATCAAGGCTGAATTGTCCTTCATTAGTGAATGCTGTAGCATTAATGAAGCCAGCCATGTCAAGCTTGATGGTGGAAGTGATTATGGCATCTGTGTTGAGGGGAAATCCTATGGCCAGAGGGGTGACATATCTCGCATCACATACCAACATTGATTTTTCTATTTTGATTTCCTATCATATCACAAAACAGAATTGGTAAATACATTTGAAAATCAGTGAAACTGTACACATCTTAAGGTAGACTCCTACATTTGGCTTTTTTTACTTGTTTGAGTGTGCAATACCAACTTCTGAATGTCTTTCCTAGTTATATGTAACTTCATATGGTAAATATTAAATATAAATAATACATATTTTTATTTAAGAAGAACTAAACAGACTTTAATATTACTTCCAAACTATCAGTTTAATTTCCAAATTTCATGTTCATCTTTGTATTTAAAGCTACATATTGAATTTTTAAGTTTATTAAAACATTTCAAATATTGATTTTAAATTATTATGTGACCACACCAAAAACACAAGGGTCACTCAGAAAGTAAAAATGTTTTGCTGCAGTTGGGTTAAAACAAATTTTATAAAAACAAAGTGTATTCTTGATAACATTATAGTCTCTTACTGAAGTATTTAATACTTAATAATAATTAAATATATTTAATAACACATATCTACAGTGAAAAATTCAGCATTTTTTTCTTTTTGGATGGTCTTTTACATCTTTAATGAGATTAGGAACTTTTAATTTTTATACTTAATTTATAAATTTATGTTAATATGAAGCGAAACAATCTGACAGACTGACCAAACATTATAAAACAATTAATTTTAATATTAGGTCAAATGCGGACTTGATGGATGGACACAGTATGAAATCTCTAGTTTTTATCATGAAATATTGAATAAAATGAAAATATACAGTTCTTTTAACTGTACTGTAAAATTGCATTACATGTTCATTTTTACACCTTTTGTTATAATGAAAAGAATATAACAAACTTTTCATTGTATCCCATAGTGTCTATAAGAGAGATTAAATAAACTTCTAAGAGGCACAGTTGGGATTAAAATACCCTTCTAAAAATAGAGGTTTATCACGTCTAATAAAACCTATTACAGTTAAGAAAGTTTATAATTTATGAGTCTATTACCTGGCCACTCAGGAAATCTTTGATGATTTTCACAGGATTCAAGTTATATAGGAGGTTGTTAATGTTTTCTTTTCCAGTAATTCTCGAATACTTCATTTCATTTCCAAAAACTCTGATTGAGAGAGATGCCTGAAAAAGAACATAGAAAATCAATAAATCCCTTACATTAAAATGCCATCTAGAAAATGACACCTCTTACCAAAACTATGCACACCAGAAACACTATATGCTACATCAAGAAATAAGCCCCTCAATCTTACTAAAATATATCACGTAAGCATTATGTTGATATGCGCAAGACATTGGCATTGTTCCTACAGATTATCATCTTTTTCATTATTTGACCATAACTTTTGCTAGAAAAGATGTAGAGGTGATTTCTATTGAATAGACCTTTAAAATGACATGTCACAAGATAGGGGTTGCAATTTTAAAATTTAAAGTTATCCCCTTCTACCCCCTTTGAAAAAGGGGGTAAAATTTTTGTTATCCTAAAAAATTCAAAAAATTAATTAGTATGTTGAAAGTTGTATATTGATATCTCAATCCGGTTGGAATATATCTAGGTGTATCATGACTTAATTGAATCAGTCATTTGAGAAACACCTCATGTCCATTTTTTACCAATAATGAGTTAGACTTGAAATTTGTAGCTGGTGGCAGCACTTCTTGCTAATATTATTCTAGCCTAGAACAGCTGTTAAATGTTTAATAATTAATTGTTGTTGTAGAATAATAAGTTTCATTATTTCTGAGGGGTATTCCCGCAGACAATAACCATTCTTGCTATAGTTAGACGTTATTAGTGGCATTCTACTCGTTAGTAAAGACAGACCATAACAGTTTTTTACTCTTAATTTGTTTCAACTTAGTTTTATCTTGTCTTTGTTATGGCACTTAGTGAAGGTAAAAGAGTTACCATATTAATGATGTGTATATATAATGAGTCAGAAGAAAATCTTAAATGTAAGCATAGGTCGATATGTATATCAAATAAAAGGTCTTTATTAGTAGAGTACAGAGCCGCAAACCCGACCTCAAACGGATAACCGAGTCAAAAATGACAGCCGTTCAAAGATGGCTACAGTTTCCAACTTAGTTTAATGTAAAAAATACACTGATGAGCTTTTTGATTTTAACTTTACTAACCCAAAACTGTTTACAATTATTAATAATTGTTGTTGTAGAATAATAAGTTTCATTATTTGCAATGATTTAGTCATTAGAAGATTACTACTTACAGAGAGCTTTTTCACAAAAGATGCTCGAAGTGGCCACCTTCTGTTGTTTGACAGTGAGCTAATCGGTGATAAAAGGCCTCCACAGCGTGTTGTAGTCCTGTTTCCTCACGTTCCAAACAACCACTTTCTTTTAAGATCCTGTTCCTCAATTCTTCCAAATCCCGTGGTTTTCTTTTATACACCCTGTCTTTAAGATAACCCCAGAAAAAGAAATCCAAAGGAGTTTAGTCGGGGGAACGAGCGGGCCATTCAATGGCACCTCTCCTTCCGATCCATCTTTGAGGGAACATATCATTTAAGTAATCCCTTACAATATTCCTGTAGTGCGCGGGTACTCCGTCTTGTTGAAACCAGATTTGAGCCAAGTTTTCACCAACAATATTTTGAAGAGCTGGTATTATACGGTTTCTGAGCATGTCAAGGTAGGAAACTCCGTCTAAAGTTCCGTTGATAAAAAACGGCCCCACAATTCTTCCACGTAATATGCCGGCCCAGACATTCAACTTTTGTTGGTGTTGCGTGTGACCTTCTATCATCCAGTGCTTATTACTATCAGTCCAGTAACGGCAGTTGTGTTTGTTTACATTGCCATTTAACATGAATGTAGCCTTGTCTGAAAATACAATGTCATTTAGAAGGATTTGATTTGTATCTAACTTGGTCATCATAATTTCACAAAACTCAAGACGCCTGTCAAAATCGTCTTCGTTTAGTTCTTGATGCAATGTCAATTTGTATGGCTTAAAACCATTTTTATGCAAAATTTTTTGAATAGAGCTTTTGGACATATCATGATTGCCTGCAGCCGATCTGAGCGTTTCATGAGGATTCTCAATGAATGACTGAAGAACTTCCACACTCGAATCCTGATCGGTTGCACTTGGTGGACGACCACTTCTAGGAAGATCAGAGACAGTTCCATGAGTTACAAAACGGTCTATTGTTCTCGTAACTGTTGATTTTGATATTGGGTTTCGGTTTGGAAATGAGTCATTGAATAGGTGTTGAACTTCACTGTGAGACCGTGTTAAATCCCCCCAACCACGCATCAAATATGGTAACTCTTTTACGTTCACTAAGTGCCATAACAAAGACAAGATAAAACTAAGTTGAAACAAATTAAGAGTAAAAAACTGTTATGGTCTGTCTTTACTAACGAGTAGAATGCCACTAATAACGTCTAACTATAGCAAGAATGGTTATTGCCTGCGGGAATACCCCTCAGAAATAATGAAACTTATTATTCTACAACAACAATTAATTATTAAACATTTAACAGCTGTTCTAGGCTAGAATAATATTAGCAAGAAGTGCTGCCACCAGCTACAAATTTCAAGTCTAACTCATTATTGGTAAAAAATGGACATGAGGTGTTTCTCAAATGACTGATTCAATTATCACCTTTAGATAAGAGGTTGTTTGCCCATAACTTTTGCTAGGATCGTCATAGAAATGTTTTGTTCATGTCTTTGTTTTTCTTTTGGATTTACCTTTCAAATGACATGTCACAATATAGAGGTTGCAGTTTGAAAAATTAACCCTACCCTCTTTGAAAAAAGGGGGATTTTTTTTATGCATAAAAAGTTCATAAAAGTATTCTAATTATGTATAGTGAAGATTTTACATTGATATCTCAATCCATTTGGAATATATCTCTGTGTATCAGGAATTAATTTACACCCTGTATAAATAAACAAAAATAAAGGAAATTATTAGCTTCATAGTTTTAAATAATATACCATTTATTTCTTGTTTATTCGTCTTCTTAGTTCATAATTATTACTTTTCTACTTCAAGTATCAAATCAAAAAGGCCAAATATTCAAGCTTGTCTTATATGCAAAAACAGAATTGTGTTTTACTTTCTTCCAAAAACTTGAAAAATATCTTGCTAAAATTGAAAAATACTGACATTTTTTATAAAATGAAAATTCGTACAAAAACTTTCTTAATTTTGATGAACTTCATTGACTGTAGTAAATAAAGCCAAAGAAACATTCAAATAAATCTCTTGTGTCATCTGAAATTGCTTGAAAGCTTACATTTTAATTTTAAATAACTACGTTTTAAAACATTATCTAATCAATTACTTACCTTGGGAACTGAGAAACTGTCAGCAATCACATTTGGCAGTGAATCGATTTTTGATCTCATTGTGGAAGAAGAACTCCTGAGAAATCTCAGAACACCCATACTCTTCTCAAAATTGCTTAAAATTCCATTATTCCAAAACAGTGTTTCAGCATATTGTTCAAATCCTTCCAGATCAAGTGTTATCTAACCAACAGAAGAAGTTTTAAAACAAAATCATAGTTTTTATAAAATTTAAACTCTCCACAAAACACATCTTTGAGACTTAGTATGTATCACCCTGTATGTTGACTTTCTTTGAATGTCAATATATTTTTCACATGCTGGATATAAATTATATCAAGGCCAAATGACTCGTAATAATCATTTTTGTACCGTATTTCCCCCTGAATGTAATACACTATTTGTTCACTTAGGGTTAGATGATGAGGAAACCTCTCATTGCACTTAATCCTGAAAGAACCGTTTCACTGCTTCCAGGACAGAATATTCAAGATGATTAAGGTTGGGGGTACATGTTGCCTCTGTCAAGGTCCTATGAGAAAGGATAACAGGCACTATCTCAGTAATGTTACCTTGGAAGAAATGGATGATAGCTCTGACCCAGCCTCTTCCAGTCAAAGCTGGCAGGGGAGACTGGAGGAAATAATACTCTCTCATATTTAGATTTTTAAAAACACCTGTAACATTGAGGGAGAGCCACTTACTTTCATAGTAATCCTCAGCAGTAAACTAGATCTATTAACCAACAATTTTACCCCAATATCTCAACATTTACTGTTAGTGATGTACCCCTCCTGGACATCCATTGGGTTGTCCAGATTCAAGTGTAATATAGGCTTCTGTTGTACCTTCTATTAGCCTTCTATTGTATAAACCAGCCAGAAGTGTATTCTCCTGGGGAAATATGGTATTTGATGAATACACAAGTATTTCCTTATGTTTATACTTAAATGTAATTAAAAAGGGGATAGTTCTTAATATTTATTTATTTCTTATTTTTAATATTGATGGAATAAACTGATATGGTACAGTCAGAAATAAAGCCCTATTATATCAATACAATAAAGCTAAGGAAGATATATATATATATATATATAAGTAGATAATAATATGGGGTTCCTGGCGCACTTTCGGAGCCAACCGAAAAGCAATGTAAAAATACTGTTCAATGTACCATAAAGGAAGCTGAGAAATAACACAGCAAATCTCAATGAAAAATTAACCGAATCTACAGTCGTTCGTCTCCAAAAGCGATCGGTACATTACTATCTACTCTGTGGAATGAAAAATTAACCAAATCTACAGCTGTTTGCTTCTACTTTCTTAAGCTGTGCTTTGTAAAATGTTGTCAAATCTGCTACGAATAAAGGAAAAATCTTCGAAATCTTAATAAAATTTAATCAATTTAAAACATTTTTACTAAAAACATACTGTACTTTAATAAAAAACTTTTCTACTAAATAAACAACATGAACTCACCAAAGTCTCTACAATTTCTAGCATTAAAACAGTGCAACAAAGATGAATTCAGTGAATTGCCGGTTTATTTTCAACAACAGTTGATACCGTCTTCGATACTTTCCTTAAATGATACAGAATTCAAAGAACTTGTAAAGTCTTTTGCAGAAAAAACGTCTAATGGAGTGTTTTACTATCGGCAAAAAACTAAAAAAGTAAGGGATTACATATTTAATATAATTACGAAAGATATTGAAAAGAAAGTAAAAAATAAACAAACAGAGAGTTTTCATCGTTTTTTTATGACATTTTTCCCATATTATACGTCCTTTCAAGATAATCAAGACTTAATTGATGAATTTCTTAGGAATTTTTGTGAGTATCAAGATTTATCAACACAATTCATTAAAGAGCATTATAGAATTTTTCTTATAGAATATAGCCACATTTTGTGTGAAACAAAACGTATTACTGTAGATAATATTCCATGTGATTCCTATGAAGAAAGACACCAACTATGGTTATCAAAACAGTACTATGACGTGGGGAGGGACTGCAAGTTTTAGAGTTAAGACTTTATTCTACAAAGTTAATTGTTATAATTTCTTTATCTTTAATAGTCTTCTTTCCAGTAACAACCAAGTGTAATTTTTCATTTTTGTTTAATTCTTTAATCTTTTTCTCATCCAAAACAGTCAAAAATCTGTTCGGTAAGTGTACTTTACAATCTTCCAACCCGGCAATTATTGTAAACCCGAATTTATCTTTCATTTTCTCCAAATTCATGATTTTGTACTTCTTTTTTTCTTCTAATTCATTCAACTTCTTATACTCTTTAAACTTGCATTCACCAATATCATTTAACTCTTTCAAGAACTTCATTTAAATAGAAAAAATTCAAAGACGGAAAAAATGAAATTCGCTAACCTTCACTCGAGAAGTCGGGGAGAATGTGAGTAAAACCGCATTCTTTTCACGAGGTTCTTCGTTTAATTTCTCCAAATGTACTATAAAATCATCGAGGATTTCTGGTTCAAAATCATAAACAAATTCTACATCTAGATAATAAAAAAATACAGGTAATATCTTTTCATAATAAACGTGTGTATCGATACCTACAAACCTAATGTATTCTTTGAAAAGGAAAATAATTTTTTCAACGGTTCCAAGAGATAAGTAAAAATTTTTATTCTGTTTTCTAAATTCTGTAACAAATTGTGTTTGTTTTTTACCTCCATATTGCAATTTTGTAAGCAGATTATTCAAATGTGTTAGTTTATTTCGAAATTTCTTAGGTTTAGGTCTTTCATACAAAATTAAATTACAATCTCTACAAACTAAATATCTTTTATCAATAATTTCTCCTCTATTATAACACTTGTAACAGTTGGCATTATACTCTTCCATTTATACAAAAAGATTTTTTGTTATAAATGGAGATTATGGAACTAACTCTGCCGAGAAACAAATTTTTCAGCGCAAATGTTTATGTTTATATTTCAACTACCGAGATAAAAAGAAATGACTTTATTTTATTATTCAACTATTTAGGATATTTTGTCTATGATTACAAAGATTATTCCGGAAGAAATCGAGATTTTTCATCAGCGAAAGAGTATATTTTTGAAGTTTTAGAGGGAATGAAAGAGAATAATATGAACATCATTAACTACTGAATTTCTCTAATATCGTTCTTAATCACATCATAGGCTAAAAATTTCTCAGAAACCACAACCACATAACAAATCGCGTTTGTAAAAGCTTTTTGAAAATCCATGTTGATAATTATATCGTTCTTTGAACCAGAAATATTTGTCATACTCTTTGTTGTATCAATGACATAAATAGGTCTATTCGCTAAAAATTCTTTAGGATTGTAATACATTTCCTTATTATTACAGTAAACTTTCTTAAAATCTTGATACATCTGATACATGATTCTGAAAAGACCTCCGGAAATGTTTAAATTTTGTAATTCATCTGGATAATAAGAACCGTTCAATTTTACTCTGATATTTTTTACATCCAAACTATCAAACTTTGAAGGATTTTTTTCTTGATTATTCTGTCTATCTGTTTGAAAACCTATGATAACGAACTTGGGATTGAAGATATTTCTATAAATATTTGTAATATCGAACGAATAAGTTGTTCCGGAAATACCTTTTTGTTCAATACATTGCCAATCTAGAAAATTAAACATAATGTTTTGACTTTTTGTAATTTCATCAATCAACCTTATTTTACTCGTGATTTTATAATCAATCATTGGAACTCTAATAAAAAAATCTGTAATTGTTATTTTTCCATCAACAGGCATAACATTTCCAGTTGCAGTCTTCAGAATCACATCATCGTCTTCTGCTCTTATAAAACTTAGATAAAATCCTCCTTTATAGATCGGAATAGTAACATTTTCAAAAAATCCTAATCCAAAATGAGATAAATTTCCAGCTGCTTCAAAAACACCAAATTTAAAATCTGATTCAAAGCCATTAGAAGTTTGAGAAATAACATCACTTTTTGAATACGAAATAGTTCCTTTAATTGTGCTTAATTGGCCACAGTTTTCGACTTCTTCTATCAATTTATTGTGTTTTCTTACTTCAATCTTAGAAAATAAAAACGGTATAAAATTATCGATTAATCTAACATTATCAGTTCCAAGATATGCTTGACCATCTTGTTTTGTTAAAGTTCCAGAAATATAAAACTGGAAGTTAGACGAGCAAAAGTTATCTCCAAAATCAATATTAAACTCAGTTCTTTTATTTGGTTCATTCAAATGTTGTTTACTAATTGGATAGAAATTTTTAAACTCCGCCCTTTCAATATCACTAGCATATTTTCTATAGTCCGCCATTTAATAAGAGAAAATTTAGAAATTTTAAACATCATGTATAAGAAAGATATCATTTTTTCATCGATCTAATGTACGTTTTTATAAGAAAAGATATAAATTTTAGTAAAATAATTAAAAAGATTAGAGTCATTTTTAATGATCTACTTCGTCATATTCGGGATTCTCTTCCTTAAATTTTGCGATCTCGGTCACATATTTCAATAAAATTTGCACAGGATAGTAACCGCTATCTATAATATTGTTCCAATCAACTGTATCTTTATTTTCATCCAAAAACTTTATACTCAAGTGTTGATAGAGACAAAGAACAGACATATGATCTTTTAATTGATAATGTATATTTTCTTGAATGAACTCTGGGGACAGAGTTTGATATTTTGCAATGTTATACCAATTCAATTTGTTTACGTATAATCTCATCATATCTTCGGATAATTCATATTTTTGAGAAATGTCATCCCAATGTTCTTTTTTCAAATCTCTTTCGTGTTGTTCTTTTTCATCAATTCGAATCTGTTCTTTAAATTCTTTGATTAATTTCTTTTCTATTTGATCAAGTTTTTTTGCTTCTTCTGAAGTTACGTTCGCCATTTATTTAGGAAAATTTTGAAACGTAAACGTGGAACGTGGAAACGTGAACACGAAACGTGAAAACGAGAACACGAAACGTGAACACGGAACGTAAAACGTGAACGTGGAACGTGGAAACGTGAACACGAAACGAGAACACGAAACGTGGACCGTAAAACGTGAACGTGAAACGTAAAACGTGAACGTGGAACGTAAAAACGAGAACACGAAACGTAAACGTGAACGTAAAAACATGAAAACAACTAGATTATCACACGTTTATATTGGAAAATTTATTCAAATATTTGCCATTTTTAGGCTTCAAAGTTAGATTAATAGTTAAAAATCCGTAGTCTTCCTTCCAAATTTTATCACATAACTCAATAAAGTGGTTAAAACTCATATCAGATCCCACATAATTGTTATAAATCTTTCTCGAATAGTGATCATCTTGCTTAAAAATACACAACATATTCAGGTTATTTCTTATAACTTGTTTATCAACCTTTGAAAAGCATTGAGAAAGATAGATACAGGATATATTTTTGTGACGAGACATTACGAAATATTCCTTGATAACGTCTTGATTTTCCAAAATACAATCATCAAAAACGATTAAAGAATTCGGTTTACATTCGCTTAATGGAACTATGTCCTCGGAAGCATTATAAAAATATGATATTTTCTTACTTAAGTTCTTCTCAATATTTTCAAATCTTTCTTGTAATTTTTTATATGCGTCTTGTTCCAAAGACTTGCTAAAGACGTATAAATTGGAATAAGGAATCAACCTATTGTAGATAAAATGCAATAATAAAGTTGTTTTTCCACATCCACTTGAACCAACAATTAACAATCTGATTGGTTGATCTTTCTTATTTTCTTCAAACGTTTGAAGTTTTATCTGATCTTTTTGCTTTAAAAATTTCTCCATTTAAATAGCGAAAATGAAGCTGTTCAAGTTGACTTCAGAAAGCTCTCAATTATTTTTAAACTTGGAACATCCTATACACTTAGAGGAAGAATCAAATTATTTTATCGGTTTAAGCGGTTTTTATTCTGACAATTTTGTAATAAATATTAGTGAAAGTTCTCCTTATTGTATAGGATTTAGTGAGAAGAACATAACAAAATATTATGGTTTAAACAAAGGATATTATACCCTTCGATAAAATAAAAAATTCCCTTAAAAATTATCTAAAAACATTCAAACAATCAGATAAATCTTTAAACTTTGACGAAAACAAGTTTGAAATGCAAAAAAATTATCTCTCTAATAAAATTCAAATAAAATCACCAGTAAGAATAATGTTTTCAGCAATTATTGTAGATTTATTAGGGTTTGTTCAAGAAACTATTGAGCCAAATCAGGTATATTTAGGAAATAAAACGCCAAAATTTAGACCTTTCGATGTAATTGAAGTGCACTGCAATCTCGTTGAACCTAGTTTTGAAAATCATACCGAACATTTACACAAAGAATCTGAAATTTTGTACACTTTTTTCCCAAATGTTGCTTATGGATCAAAAATCAGTGAAAAACCAAATGAAATCGATTATATTCCTATTAGAAAAAATATTACAAGAATTCAAAAAATCGTTCTGACTATTCAATACTCTGAAGGAAATCTATTGAAAAATGAGAGTAAAACAACAATTTATTTAAGATTGCAAGTAACTAGTTAAATTTCTTTTCTATCTAAATGGAGACAGTTGTAGATCTAATAAATAATCAACTCAAATTCAATAATACAGAAATTTTTACGATTGTTGACGAAAATAACGAAATTTGGTTCAAAGCAAAAGATGTTGCAGAAATTTTAGAATATGAAAACACGAGGCAAGCTATCATAAATAATGTCGATAATGACGATAAAACAACTTTTGAATGTATAAATTACAGGAGTCTATCCCATAGACCCCGAGAAAATATTCAAAAACATACTATTTTCGTTAATGAATCTGGTTTATATTCTTTAATTTTGAGATCTAATAAGCCAGAATCGAAATTGTTTAAAAAGTGGGTTACAAAAGAAGTTTTGCCAAGTATTCGTAAATTTGGTGAGTACAAACTCAAAAACGAAAATAAGCAATTAAAAGATGAACTAAAACAGCTACAAATAACAGATCAACTTAAATCATTGAAAATAGAGAATCAAGAATTGAAAATGGAATTAATGAAAAAAGATATGGTATGTAAAGATTTTGATAAGAAAAAACACCATGTTTTTGTGTTAATTAAGAAGAATCACATGTGGGAATGGCCTTATTACGTTATCAGAGCTCAAAAGAGAGAAATACCGAAAAGATTGAAAGAACTTGAAATTGATTACCCAGAAATGGAAATTTTATTAAGACATGGTGATCCAAATAGTATAAATCTATACAACCAAATGAAAGAATCTTTAAATATTTTATACAACGGAAATCATTTTACTACAAATATGACAGAATCTCGACTGATTTATAGAATATCTAAATTACACGATGAAAATGTTTCTAAATTTTACTAAAAACTCTCGATTTATTATATTTTGTTTGTAAATGTTTAGCATAACTAGGTAACCATCGTAGAATTTTTTTTTCATATTCACAAGGCATTTCGTTTTTATAACTTTCGCTGAAAATTTTTTTAGCACAATCTTTGCAAAAAGCATCTTTTCTATCTTTACTATACTGCCAGTTATTAAATTCAGAAATATTTTTAATTTCTTTACAAAAGTAACACTTTTTCTCTTCTAAAGTTAATTTGTTCATTTTATCATATAATTCCTTACAATAACAGTCTTTTCTATTCTTTTCCTTATAAAATTCTTGACACTTTGTACATTTCTTTTGAGACTCCATTTATATAGAAAAAATTATTACACGATGAAAATGTTACTAAATTTTATTAAAAACTCTTAACTTATGATATTTGGTTTGTAAATGTTTAGCATAACTAGGTAACCATTGAAGAACTCTTCCACATTCGCAATGAGTCGGTTTATTTTGACTTTCTCGGAAAATTCTTATAGCACAATCCTTACAAAAAGCTTGTTTTTTATCTTTACTATAATGCCAGTTGTGAAATTCTGAAATATTCTTAATTTCTTTACAAACGCAACATTTTTTCTCTTCTAACGTTAATTTTTCTATTTTTTCGTATAATTCTCTCTCATATTTACTACGGCAATCCTTACACATAGACCCTAATCCTTCTTTTTTATTCTTATTTTTATAAAAAGCTTCAAAATCTTTAAATTCTTGACACTGTGTACATTTCTTTTGAGACTCCATTTATATAGAAAAAATTACAGCTTTGACTTTCTCAATTCATATTCATAGAAATTTCCGGTTATTTCTTCATTATTTAAATCTTTTATACTATAAGTTACAGGATCTGTGTTATTAATTTGATAAATTACAAAGATTTCTCTTGACCAATTGTTCTTATATTTGTTCGAAAATGTTTGTTTTTTACTAACAATTCTTACATGATCATTGACTTTAAATTTAGTTTTCGTGTGAATTTCTGGTGGAACATACTTAAAAACCGACTCTAATAACTCTTTTTCTGCATCTTTATCTACGTCTTTAGGCTTCATTTTGATTGTGCTATGAACAGTATCGTTATATTTCTTTACGATTTCTTGAAGAATATCGATCCATTTAAAGTTTTTATTAATCTCAAAAAGAACCTTCATTCTTTCATTTTGAGTTCTGTTATATCTCTCTACAATACTTGATTTCTCTTCGTTTTCAGTATGATAAATCTTAATGTTGTATTTTCTCAAAACTTCGTTAAATTCTTTATTTTTAAACTCTAAACCCTTATCTGTATGAAGTAGATTTGGTGGTTTGTGATTGATCTTTATCGCGTCTTTTACTATATCTTCGAAGGCTTTTGAAACATCTTTACCGTTTTTTCTTTTGATAGCTCTTGACCAAGCATATTTTGAGAAAGTATCAATAACATTTAACATATACTTGAATCCATCATTTTGATCCGAATAGTTAGACATTATTACTAAATCTGCTGCCCATAAATCGTCAATTCCTAAAGTTATAATTTTTCTCTTTTTAAACTTTTTTCGTACTGGTGCATGAATTTCTCTAGCTTCAATCTCTATTTCTTCTTTATTCTTCAATTCTTTCTTTACTTGTTTTTCATAAGGATTCTTTATAAATTTACTCTTATTTGTCTTACATTTTGAACATTTTGCTGCAATTCTATACAATCCGTTTTGAGTTTGAACAATCTTAGCATCGATATTTTTCGTTTTTTTTCTTACACTTGTGACAATGTATTAAATCATCTTCCATTTACATATCAAAGTTTCCAAGTTTATTTAATTCATCTAAAATATCTGTTTTATATCCATACGGTACTGTATCGATCTTATTTTCTAGGACAATTCTCTTATCATCTTTAGCGTTCAGTGCTAACTTGTTTATAGTGACGGTGTACAACTCATGTTTGTAGCTTTTGATTACTGTCATCTCCCTAAATTCTTCTTTATCTTCGAACAAACATTTCTTCAAGTTTTCGATATTTATTGTTTTATTTACAACGCTTCTCTTAATCCCTTTGCATCTTACTGGATTTTTTGTCTAGATATTTGTACGAGTACATTTTCGATCTCAATCCACAAAATTCTTCTAAGATTTCGCCATTTAGCTCGTCTTTAAATTTTCCAATAACTTTCTTGTTTTTAGTAGCGAAACAGTCGTGATCTTTTGGAAAATCGCTTGTATCAAAGTCATCTATATTTTCTTTAATAATTTTGTAAGGATCACGTTTCAATTCTAGAAAATAACTGTCTGTATCCATGTAACACAGATTCAAATCTGGATCAAAACTCTTTAATTTTTCATAATAAAATTTATACATTAACAACTTTGACAAATCAAGTACTGAAAACCCTATGTAAATCGGCTTGTTAAATTTTACTTTCTGTTTGTACATGTGACTCGCTATACAGTTGTCGTCAAAGATAGTGAAGCTTTTGAAGTTCGTTTTCTTGGCCTGTTTCATTGAAAATTCTTCATTTCCTAGTCTAATATCGCATCTATTTCGCACATTTTCCATACTTTTTCCAAAAACTGAGTTGTTCATCAGCTTATAAAAATCCTTCTCAAAGTCACTTGTAGCTTTGGTCCTCATATTAGTATTAAAATCAATGTACTCTTTCATAAAAGGCTTCTGATCGAATGCAATAACTCTATTCACATGTTTCAAAATCATACCTTGTTCCAAATAGAACTTCAAATTTCTCGAATGAACAACGTATTCAGTTTTATCCAGTAGAGTTGTGCAAAGTTTGTTTTTAAAATGTTCTGGAGCAAGAGGTAAATCCTTGTGATGTTCGTGTAAATTCGTTGGATATCCAAGATCAACTTCGAGAATATAGCCATAATCTTCGTCGCCAGTGAGTTCCAAAATTGTTTCTTTCCATTCTGCAGTTGTGTAAGTTTTTGGATCCATCCACTTGATATCACTATACGGCAGTTTTTGCATTAGGCCATACCCATAAAGGTTATTAGCATCAACGTATAACAAATAGTTTTCGGGCTTTGTCTTATCGAAATCTTTCAAATATTTGTTATTTGCTTTAACATATCGCTTAATACACTGAGAAATGCCCCCGCGAATGCCTTTTTCAATCATCAAATACATATTATAATCGTTAATTAGCTGAAGCTCAATTTTCGTTAATTTTAACATTGCGTCCCATGCGAGACTGGGAGCTGTTAGATAGTGTGCCGGATCGAGTTTATAACAATTAAGGCAAATGTTTCTGAAATTTTCGAATATATCAGCAAGCAATAAAACATCTTGGATATTGTACAAATCAGAGTAATTTCCAAGATTTTTCTCTTTTAATTTGTTCCAAACGCTCAAGTAGTGTTGATAATCTTTCTCAGATATGCTCTCGTCTGTCAAAAGTGAATAGAAATCTTGAATTTTCAGCTGTTCTGTGTAATCAAGTTTTTCAATACTATCGATAAATTCGTAAGGAAATATGCCTTTTCCAGATAGAATTTTAAAGATTTCTTCTTCGTCATTTGGCTGTCTTTCTATAATTTCATTCAGTCCATCCTGTATAAAATGATTTGTATGTTTGAAGTCTTCTTTCTTTAAATTTTTCGCTAATTTTTCAATAGACGAGGCCATGAATCTAAATGTGTCTACGAAAGAGAACTTTATAAATTTTCTAGGTTTATCATTGTCAAACTCATAGCCATATCCAGAATTTACTGAATAATTTATATATTTTTCTTCTGAGTTTGCGATCAAATCAACGTTTCCATATTTCTTAGCTAATTCTTTTATGTACAAATGTGTGTCATAGTTACTCATATTGTGACAGAAAACTGGAATGTTTTGTGGAAATTTCAAATTCAGATTGCAACATGCATGAGCTGCGCCTCGAAACTTGCCGGTTAAATGACAATGATCTCTCACTTTATTATAACTCTTATCTTTCCAACTATCAGGAGTAAAACCATACTGAATTGACCCAACATCATAAGCAGACCATTCACAGATATGACAAACGTTTGAATTTTGATACGAAATTTCTTCTTCTTCTGTCAATTTCATAGGTTTCATGTTCTTAGAATTATATTTTTTCGCTATGTATTTCGATAATTTATTGAGTTCTTCAAACAATTTTGTCGGGACGTTTTTCAAATCTTCTTCATTTTTGGCACGATAACATATCGGTTTGTACATGCGATTGGTCACATTCGACACTAAATATAGAGTTAAACCATAAGGAATGTGCCTCTGAATCTTGGTTGTAGTTGATCTTTCTGGATTGTTCTTACATGTCGGAATCTTTTCCAATATGCTCTCAAAGTCCATATAAATTACGTACGGATGGTTAAATTTCTTTTGATAATTAGTAAATTTAGTTGTTTGACCTGGAAATGGCATAATTGGCTTACAAACTTCATGATTTTTACAAATTTCTAAGTGATCTGTTAAATCTCCAGATTTGTAAAAATGGCTTAAACATCTTCTACACAAAAATTTTCTTTCTTTATGTTTAGACAACTGCGAAGAAACAAGCTTATTTAAATCGGTTATCAAAACATAATGAGATTTATCATCTTGTTTAACATACAATAAATCAATGTTTGTTTCAGCGTCATATTTTTCAGAAATTTGTAACGGAACAATGTTAATATTTTCATCAAAACTGTAGACATTGATAGACATTGTTGGATACTTATACTTGGAATTGTAGCTTCGTTTTTCAAATATTTGTATATCTTTCAGAGACATTGGATACTCAAAACCTGAAAATATTTCGTCATTCACAAATTTTTCGTATTGCTTTACACGTTCACAGTCTCTTTCTGGTTTTTCAATAGCACATCTTATTGAGTAAATAAAGCAAAAATCATCTCTATTTTTTATATTTATACAAGCTTTTTTATCTTTGATATTCTTTGGTAAATCGATGTATGATCCTGCATTCATCATTTCGTGTTTGTTAAGGCTCAAAACTAGTTGTTTACAACTTTTAAATGTCCATCCGGAACCTTTATTTGGATTATTCGTTTGTTCTCGATGTGTTAATTTATTAAATTGCTTAGTAATAAAGTCGTTTATGTCAAAGATTTCATCTGCTTTTATAGTAAAGTACATTGGGCAAGTTTGTGGTTCACCGTTTACTAAAGTTCGTTCGTATTCGCATTCCAAAGAGAGATATCCTTTACTATTTTTCACAGTGTCTTGAAATTTTTCTATTAAACTTTTAATTTCTGGCCTCATAATTGATAGATATTTGTAAATTGACATGGAATTATCGTTTAAATTTGTTAAAATGTATTGCTTGAAAAGACCGTGTATTGAGGATAAAACTTCAACATCTATGATATTTTCAGGTTTTTCGTTAAGAGTTTTGTCAATTTCTTCGATTATTTCAGACTTAGTTTTATCGTTTGTTTCAATGGACAATTTTTCAGCGATTGATTGAATTTTTTCATCATTAAATAGATTGAGATCTTTTTTATCTTCCTTAAAGTCTTTCTTTAATTCACGCAATTTTTCTATATTATTCATGTTTTCGTGATCGGCAATTTGATTTTCTCTAGCCCACTGTCTTAAATAATTTAGTTCATTATTGTAAATTTGCTTGTTTTTTTCATGACTTTTAGAATTATAATGGCGATCATAGTTTTTTCTTAAAATTTCTATTTTGCAGAACGGACATGATATTTTATCGCGCTCCATTTATATAGAAAAATTTATTTATCTAAATGGTGATTGTAAACCAACGATTGTGCCTCTCACGGCGTGATATCACTAACGGATATGACGCGGGCGAAGCGATTATCGTGATGGTCGGTCTGTAGTGGCACACCTCGTGCATAGCGCATTCTTTCGGAACTAAAATGTCGGTAATGCAGATTGCTTTAAAGAATAAAAATTGTGTTTCCGTTAACTATTATAACATTTTCTTTTTTTAAATGTAAGATAATTTTACCTATTTTAAATATGCGTACATTTTGTTACTTGTAATTTTCAAATTATATTTTAAATTAATTTGTTAAATTTTTACTTCTCGATTGGATGTTGTAGTTTCTTGCTCAGTATATATGTCCGCGAATTCGGTTTGGTCGGTTAGGAAGTTTACTTCTGAACTGTTTCAATGCGAGTGGCCATAGCGGAGAAACACCAAGTTCAGAAGTATTCAGATCGTATTCCGGAACCATTTCTCTATCCGTATCTCGCTCTTCTCTCTCTCTAGCCTGAATATAGATCCTAGCCTATAAACGGCAGAAGTGATCGTGTCATAGGCATAAAAAGAGAGGGAGAGAGAAAGAGACAGAGGGAGGAGAAAAGGTCGACCGAGAAATGGTTTTGCACTTTTTGACTTTGAATTTTTTCTATTTAAATGGAGTTCTTGAAAGAGTTAAATGATATTGGTGAATGCAAGTTTAAAGAGTATAAGAAGTTGAATGAATTAGAAGAAAAAAAGAAGTACAAAATCATGAATTTGGAGAAAATGAAAGATAAATTCGGGTTTACAATAATTGCCGGGTTGGAAGATTGTAAAGTACACTTACCGAACAGATTTTTGACTGTTTTGGATGAGAAAAAGATTAAAGAATTAAACAAAAATGAAAAATTACACTTGGTTGTTACTGGAAAGAAGACTATTAAAGATAAAGAAATTATAACAATTAACTTTGTAGAATAAAGTCTTAACTCTAAAACTTGCAGTCCCTCCCCACGTCATAGTACTGTTTTGATAACCATAGTTGGTGTCTTTCTTCATAGGAATCACATGGAATATTATCTACAGTAATACGTTTTGTTTCACACAAAATGTGGCTATATTCTATAAGAAAAATTCTATAATGCTCTTTAATGAATTGTGTTGATAAATCTTGATACTCACAAAAATTCCTAAGAAATTCATCAATTAAGTCTTGATTATCTTGAAAGGACGTATAATATGGGAAAAATGTCATAAAAAAACGATGAAAACTCTCTGTTTGTTTATTTTTTACTTTCTTTTCAATATCTTTCGTAATTATATTAAATATGTAATCCCTTACTTTTTTAGTTTTTTGCCGATAGTAAAACACTCCATTAGACGTTTTTTCTGCAAAAGACTTTACAAGTTCTTTGAATTCTGTATCATTTAAGGAAAGTATCGAAGACGGTATCAACTGTTGTTGAAAATAAACCGGCAATTCACTGAATTCATCTTTGTTGCACTGTTTTAATGCTAGAAATTGTAGAGACTTTGGTGAGTTCATGTTGTTTATTTAGTAGAAAAGTTTTTTATTAAAGTACAGTATGTTTTTAGTAAAAATGTTTTAAATTGATTAAATTTTATTAAGATTTCGAAGATTTTTCCTTTATTCGTAGCAGATTTGACAACATTTTACAAAGCACAGCTTAAGAAAGTAGAAGCAAACAGCTGTAGATTTGGTTAATTTTTCATTCCACAGAGTAGATAGTAATGTACCGATCGCTTTTGGAGACGAACGACTGTAGATTCGGTTAATTTTTCATTGAGATTTGCTGTGTTATTTCTCAGCTTCCTTTATGGTACATTGAACAGTATTTTACATTGCTTTTCGGTTGGCTCCGAAAGTGCGCCAGGAACCCCATATTATTATCTACTTATATATATACACATTAAATATGAAAGTAAATACAGTTAGAGCAGCCCGCACAAAAATAGTGGCTTTCTACTCCTCCCTCTACAACCCACACCTAACACTGTTGCCAGATTTACGATCCATCTCAACATCAGGGAACAGCTGGTGTTCAGCTGCGATATGGCAACACCGCCCCAAATGTTGCAGACTATTGCGCGCTACTCTAGTAATATTTACTGACTGACAAACGTTTTTAACTATGATAAAATTAATTCTTTATAATTTTCTTACTTCAGCAAAATTGATGGCCTCGCCAAACAGAATGACAGTGACATTGAATGACAAAGATCTGGGAATATATGATTTGTGAGAGAAAATCACGTTGCTCACAATAAATCCCCCTGGAACAATAATGAAACAAATAGACATCTTGCAAATACTCATTATGTATGAACTTCCAAACATAGTTAATTAATATCATGTAATGGCTTTTAAAAGTGGAATAAACATTAGGAATAAAACCAATTACCTAATTTATTTGTTTTTGTGTCCTAGTATAACATAAATTACTATTATGGTATTAAATTATAGAGTGTTATAAACTGAAGTTAAACATATAAATACACTTTTATCAATGTAATCAACTACAGTTAGTAATTTGAATATTCAAAATTTGTCTATGCAAATGTTTGCACATTTTCGTGTTTATATAAATACATTGTGTAATACAATGTACATTCTTTGGATGTTAGCATAAAAGTACACATTTTGTTATGATATAATAATAGTAGTACTATTTTTAAATTTTTATTTTATAATGTTAATATGTGTTTGTGATTTTGGGCCATTCAAATATATTAACAATGGATGTTAGAGGGATATAATATTTTTTATACTTATGAAAGGATTAAAAGATTGAAGTTTCAAACCTGTACTGTAATTTATGAAATGATGTTATATTATTCATTTATCTTATTTTATTGATTGTTTAGTATATTGTCAGTAAATTAAATAGTTAGTTATTAGTTTTATAAATCCAAAGAGTAATAAATACTCAAGATCAGGTCCATACTCAGACCGGATTTTTCTTACAATTTCAACAGTGCCTGGGCCAGCCCCCCATATGTCTTCAGAGTAATCAGAATGAGAATATTCTGTATTGAAAATTCTTAAGATGCATTGCACTTCACTTCATTCATACACCTTTTATATGTTTTAGGGCTGTTCATACAAAATATCCTAAACAAGTAAATAATATTAATAATTTAACAATATGTATTTTTTATGTAAATTCTGTTCATATTATTAATAACTGTTATACTATATATTAATGGTGTACCTAGGACTTTGAGGAGGGATGAATCTGAGTGAAGAGTACATCATGCTGAGAGATATTAATAAATCTGAAAAATCTAAATTTAAATAAATTAGTTTGGCCTAATGCAAAATAAAACATTTAACTGTTTTATTAGGGCTTCTGATTGGCAAGGTCCTATCTCAAAACCCCACTTAGTTACATTAATGTTATATTTAATCAAACTAGTTATTTATAGAACCTTGAAAGTTTTCCTTGCAATGTTGTTTTTATTTATTTTGGTTTCATAAATTGATAATGAAATTATTGAAACCATACCTACATGCTTTCAAAAAGATAAAGACACATATGGAAAATACAATACTGTATAACACACCAATTCCGTATTCATTTATGTAGAATGATGATTCATAGTTTCTTGAAAATTTAAAATAAGGCTTGTTGAATTTAGCGGAAAATTCACTGTTCTGTAGCATCCCTTGTATTTCCATTCGACTTGGCATAGCTGACACCTTCATGTTGTGCAGATGACTCCACACAAATGACCCAACTAAAACAAAACAAAAATCTCAATCATTTTGGCAATAAACCAAATTTTTAAAGTAAATTAACTTATCCTTACAAGTTTTTCCCAATTTAAAAACAAAGAAGGCAACCTTGTTTTATGGAAACAAAATTATAACGGTCTTAGTTGTTATTTACTTGCATAGTCTTTAATATAGTTTTGAAAAGGAACAAAATAGTAACAAATGTTGTCATGATGAGTGCTTACAAGTAAAGAAATTAGGCTCCAAAAGAAGAAGGTTCGAGCCTATCAGCCACAATATGAATGTGTGGTTTGTCACTTATTCACTTTAACTAAAAACCAAGAATGGATGGAGTCAAGGTAAACTTTTTCTTTGCTATTGTCTCTTGACATTAAAAATTCAAATTATAATTCATTTGCCATGAAAATTATTTACAACTTATAGAATGAATATACATACGTGTATGGCATTGATCAATCCAAAAACATCCTCAGATAATCAGTTTTGGGAGATAGTTTTGCTGATTATATCAACTTGTGCAACAACCATGGATTGTTTAGCATATATTTAGAGGAATGGTTGTAGATGTAGTTATTTGGTATGATGTTACATTATTATAAGCAATTTTAATTATACAAATTCATAAAATATATGTTTAAAGTTCCAAAAAGGTTGGTATACTAAAATTGTTATGCAAAATAAATTTCACAAACCCGATGAAAGAACAAAATAAAAATATTTTCACGAGACACAAAAAGATGTCTTCGTAACTCATATTTCATGATCAAGGTATAAATAACTAAAATAATTCATTTTTACTGCAATAATATAAATTTACATCAAAAATATTTATAAACATTTATCAAGTAATAGATTTTGTTTTACCTTTAGACAGTTACTTAGTTTTATTTTGAAACACAAAATACAGTGTTCATGTATTTATTTGTACATCATTTTTTTAAATAGTAGTGTTTTCACTGTCTTTTGGTGTCTTGACTTTACCTTGGTTGCTTTCTTCTTTTGAGAGGCAATCTTTTATGGATTTTATTGTTTGAAGTGTTGGGCATTTGATGACTTCAAGATAAGCTTTTATTCTTATTTCATCTTCGTTTGTATTATTCTGGTAAATGTTCAGCAAAAAATCACTGTTTATTCCACAGGTCAAGTGTCTAGAATAAACAAGAACACATGAACATAATACAAAATTGTTCAGTAAGGCTTGTTTCATGTTTAGTTAACTAGATGTTTTTTCTAACTAAATTATAAGATTTGAATACAATATTATATTTCCTCCCCAATAAAGCTAAAAACAAAATATCAGAAACTTGTCATTAAATAATCAATATTCACTGACAATGGAAATAAAATAAAATTATATAAATAATCAAACAAAATAAATAGTAAACAGGGCCAACAGAGTAGTAGTAACCATTTTAATTTTCCTCTATACTTTAAATGGTAACAATTTAAATGAAACCACATGAGCATTTTTTGTAAACAAGACTTTTAAAATTAATAATATAATATTTTAAGTAAAAGTGCAACTTGTTACGGTTAAAACATCTTGAAACGAACATTTTTTTTATGTTAAGGTTCTCTACAAATAATAAAAACTTTCATACCAAATTTCATCAAAATAAGACCATCCGTACCATTTTAACCACAGCCATCTTTACCATCTAATTTTATTTTATTCAAAATTAGATTAAATCTTTTATAGCATTTGAACAATAATTGTGAGAAATGTAAGTTCTGCATTTTTTTAAAACCTCTAAATAGCTATGAACAGTGAAAACTAAGCCAAATTTGTAAGGGTAGCTTTTTAAATAATTTTAACTGTTTAACTATGTTTATTAATATACGAGGGGTATTAGAAAAATAAGGTTCCCTATGCCGCCAAGACAGAATGCGATATGTTAGGAGAAATCAGGCAACACTGTCTTACCCATCAGCTGTCCCTCTCTCTACCCATACCACTCACGCCTCGCTATGTCCAACAGTGCCGCCCTAGCTACCTTCGAAGATGGAGCTCCCTATCGTTGTTACCGCCAGATTCGAAATTCGTGCTGTGATACGTTTTTTAATTGCAAAACAGATTTCACCTATTGAAATTCATCGTCAGTTATTCGAAGTTTATGGGGAAAACTTCATAATCTGTTCAACACGTTCGGAAAAGGTGTAGAGAATTTAGTGAAGGCCGCATGGAAATTCATGATGAAAACCAAAGTGGACGGCCTGTCATGACAACCGTCTTTTGGGACAGTAAGGGCATGCTTTTGATCGAATTTTCGCCTCATGGAACAACAGTAAACTCTGACAGATATTCCGACACATTAAGAAAACTGAGACGCGCGATCCAGAACCGCCGGGGAGGATGATTGTCCAGTGGTGTGAGGCTTCTTCATGAAAACACTCGACATCATGTCTCACGTCAAACTCAAGAACTGCTGACAAATTTTCCTGGATTATTGTGCCCCATCCCCCCTACAGCCCAGACCTAGCCCCAAGTGATTATCACTTATTCCCAAAATTAAAGGAACACTTGGGTGGCCAACGCTTCAGTACCAATGATGAAGTCAAGGAAGAGGTTACTCGATTCCTCAAAAGATTGGCGGCAGAATTCTACAACATGGGGATAGAAAAGTTGGAGCATCGTCTACAAAAGTGTTTGGACAGAAACGGTGATTATGTGGATAAATAGCTTAACAGTTAAGTTTTAAATTGATGTATAACACTAAGTAGAAATATAGAGCTGTCTATTTTTAAAAATCATGGGAACCTTATTTTTCTAATACCCCTCGTAATAAACGTAATATTTCATAAGTCAAAATTATATATCTGTGCCCTTTAACCACACCAGCATTCTAAAATCGGTCCGCCCTAAACATGCTAAAGCTATTTCTAAATTATTTTTAAAGTGAATTTTTTACATTGGGTCGTGAAATACTGTACATATTCCCAATGAAAATACAAATTTGATTATTTGGATGATCATAGTATTTTATCCTACACTACAGGAGATAAATTAGTAAAAAGTAATACATTGTGCCGATATAACAAAGTTTATATTGTTAATTCACAATAATTAGTTACACAATTATAATGTGATTAACTTAATTTTTATTAATAGATCCTTCAGACAACAGTATGTCTGTTGCAGTTTTATGTAAACATTAAATGTGTTTATGGAACATTCAATCAAACCCAAGCTTTGTCCTTTCTCTCAATTATTATTGCTTGTTTTGAACTCTACAGAACTTGTAACAGTACGTAAATAAATCACAAAGTAAAAACTCACAAAATTGATCTTTAACTTTTGATTGATCTGTCATACAATAAGAGAAAACTTTTTTATGGTTTGGTTCGGTAAAGTAAAATAAATATGGTTTGAACAAAATAAAACTCTAAATGCATTCATTCAATACGAGTTATATATTCAGTTAAACATTTTGACAGCTCAGCACCTACCCACCTGAAGGTGTAGATCTCTTTCTCTCATACTTACATGCTAATAGTTATTATCTTACTAACCTATGAGCACTTATTGCAGCAATTCTGAGTTCAACAGGTAAATCTCTTTTAACAATCACTTTCTGAAGACTGGTGACCAAGCTAGATGTTTTTACTCCTGCATTTCCCAATGCTTTTAGAGCTCCTATAGTCTGTAAATTATGAGAGAAACTACGTAATGTATAATCTATTTTATTTATAATGATAAAAGTGTAAGAGTGTCTACACATTTTTTACATTACAAACAAATCTAAACTTAGGCGTACATCCAAGGGAAACCAGATTGATCCCCATTAAATAAAAGTGAACATTAAAAATGACAACCACATTGGAACAGTAAAGATTTAGAAATAGTCATCTCATATGAAACACAAAATAAACCAAGCTTACAATTTCAAAAATGAAATTATGAGACAGTGTGGTACTCTCAAGTTTTAAAATAATTCTTGCCCAGCAATGTGAGTTGTTAAGAATCCATAGAAATACATGAATAAACTGGACATACCCACATTTATTTTGGATGCTTTAAAGTTATAGTTTACTATAGAAACTATAGTTTAATAAAATATACTTCAATACTTAAAATGTTTTTACTTAATTTATCTTTCCACATATATCAATGATTGTTTTGAAAAACAAAATAATATACAATATAATTCTTCAACAAAAAACCACTTTTTGGATGATTTCTTTTAAGGTACTTATAAAATCCATAAGTCTAAATGTAATAATATTTCAGCACAAGAAATACAAAAAAATCTATTAACATGTCATCTATGTCAACAATTTTTAGTATCACAAGCTGAAGAGAACCATTAAAAAATAGATGTTTAGAATCCTTTACATTTTTAACTTCCAAAATTATGACTCAGTAGGACAGATAATAAAGTTACTTTTTATGTGATCAAGTAACAAGAAACAAGTGGGTACAATCAGATAGAGTTGGCTCACAAAGGGAGAATATGGACATTGAATCAACCCTTCCCACCATAGCTACGTTATATGTATCAGTTCTCCTGGCATAATGTATACATGTTCTCGGGTTTGACATGGAAAACAACATACAACAACAACAACAACACACACACACACACACACACACGCACAACTGAACTTAAACTTCAAATAAATATAAAACAATCAAAATTATCTATACACTAATGATAGATTAGTTGTATCTATCGTTGTGTTTGTATGATTGTCTTCAGTGAAAAGGGAACCCAAATTAGCTACCGCCCACACATCTAAGGCTTTCAACAAGTAGCAAAAAATTTGAAAATGTGTTATAAATAGGAACTTGTCTTAAATCTATAAATGTTTTCACTTCAGAAACTTAGATTTGAGTGCCTCGATGCTAATGGACAGTTAGAAATACGATTCATATTTTCACATAATAAACTGTATATTGAATATAAATTATATTATTTTTATCAGATAATCATATTTTTAACAACCCATAAGCATTAAGATACTAAAATCTAAGTTTCTAAAGTGAGATATTTATGAATTTAGGATGAGTTCTATTTATAACAGTTTTATACTTTATCCCCATGTTATATCGTAAACATTGTCTGAAATGCATTGCCAGCAGATAACGTGCACTCTTAACAATTTGTTAGTAAATAGCTTTGTCTAGTTGTATCTGCAGGTGACTGCCTGTTACTCTGTATATCGTAAAACTTTTATGCATGAATAATAAATATGCACAATAATAATAAATTAGGAACTCTCTTGTTCACTTTTAAGTCAGTCTAGAACATTGTTTATGTGTAAAAAAGCAAAAAATAAATAATAACTTCCGGATTTAATATCTGTATAGAACCAAAGTATTCAATATAATATTAAACAACAAAAAAACTAATTTCATGTTGTTATAATTATGAAAAAGGTAGTATGTTTGACTGTATTCACAATATAACTATATGTGGCAAGATGGTAATACAACGTAATTAGTAATTATGGACATTACTAGTGCTTTGATGATGAACTATCCTGTGACTTACCATTTCTAATTGGTCTTCAGGGAAAAGGTGCTTCTGAATCCAGTGCTCCAGGTGCCCCACTATACTCTGAACATTCTCATCAGCCTCACAGTCAGACCACAGTTTGCAATAGGAGTGGATCAAAGATGACACGGCCAAGTAAGTCTTGATATCTGGTGGTCGATTAAGCACCAAAGGTGTGACTGCTTTTATTGTTTCTGCTTCTGGTCTGTGAATCACAACTAGTTTCAGAAATTATGTTTATATCCTTATGCATAAAAACATAACATAAAAAAGATAATGCACAATGCATAACATAAAAAGTGTATTTTTTCAATTCTAAATTGTACAAGCAATAAGTAAGTAACTGTTGCAAAATCAATTTGACACTTGAGTACGTCAGTACAGAGGGTGGCAGGGTCTCACAAGGAGACCAGGTAGAGGTCAAAACAATGAAATAAGAGAGGATTAATTTATTTACTAATGTTGGGTAAAGGTACTGATCAACAAGGAATTTAGTTTGTAGTCAGGGATATCTGTGGGACTTCGGGGGTAAACCCCCAGACATATGTCCTTTTACTGTCTTCCATTTCCTGATACCATTCCCACTTAATTTACCTTGATGTTTATTCTTCTTCATTCCCATTTTGCTTGACTGACATTTGTATGAAAATTACAAATCATAATTCTATTATATAGTTACATATCTCATTAAAATGACAGTCTATTAATTAATTACCTGTTGTACAGAGACATTGCAATTAAAAACTGGCTGATGGTGGTCTCAGGTAGATCCTCAGACATAATTATATCTTTCATGACCTCGATAGATGCAGAACTTCTTAGATGAGGAAGACTGTCCATCACATGTTTTCTGGAAAATTTTGTTTGTATACAAATCATATTTACCAGCATTGTATTTAATACTAGTAGTTCTGAAAATGGTATATTATGCTTATGAGGTAGTTAATTTCTAATGTATTGGTTTTGAATTCACCTATATTTAAGTTGAAATTGGGCTTAATTAGTTCTAAATTTATAGAGTATGAACACAAAAAAATTACGAAAACAGAAGTATGTTGAAAGAACATTAACACTAAATTACTAATCCATGGGATAAGAGTAAATTAATCCAGGAGTTTCTCTACTGAATGTAAAGAAGTGTATAATCTATTAGAATCTATATGGTGATGGGATCTATTATGAAAAAGCCACGATTTATGACTGTAAAGTGGTTGGAGGGTCTGATAATTTACCAATTATGTAAATATCCCCAGAGGTGTTGACCATGATTCAACCGTTCCCCATCCAGCTTTAATGATAATTTAGTTAACTATAATGAGGATCTAACATAATTAACCCATTAGTGCCCAGTGCCCACTTTTGTGGGCGCTGCATTTTAAAATACGTCACAATACACTAAAAATTTATCGAGGGAAATTTGGTGCTGGAATATGTCTGGTTGGCCACTCTGCACTCACTAAAGCACCTGGTGTACTGTAGTTGGCAGTTGTTTACAAATGACAGCTCTGTTTTGTTGTGTATTCTAACCTCAATGGATCAAAACAACTGGTAAGTAATACTATAATATTTCAAATACAATCTTATAAAATCATAATGTTATGTTTGCTTTTACATAGACTTAAACTAATATGTTTTTATAGTTTAGCCCTTAAATTCAAATAATTGTAAGAATAATTTGTAGTTAAAGTGAACTGTCCACTTTTGTTGGCAGTGGGCACAAGAGAGTAGGGGTATTTTTTCATCAATCTGCCAACATATGTTGGCACTGGGCATATATGCTGGTGGTGTTTTATTAATATTTAATGGTATATAACATGAATCAAACTGGTAAAATTATGATTCACTGGGTAGTAAAAATAGAGGCCTATGTAACTGTAAAAATGTGATTCATTTATTTTTTTTAATACGTAAAACTAAGATTGATCAGTGGGTTTTGAGTTCTTTGAATTCAAGACTATTGTTTTGCATGATATAAATTTATGGTTGATATGTAATATTTTTGCTCCTTTACAGGTTAAACGTTGAAGAAGTCACTGCCTTATTCGATGAAGTCGACTTTCTGGAGGCTGATGTTTTTATTCAACCGCCTGAAAACCCTCTATTGAGTGATGAGGATAGCGGTGACGATGGCGACACCGACTTCACTCACTTCACAGGAAATCAACTGCATGGAGCCGCAGAGTTAAAGGCAAAACAGTTCACAAATGATGGTATTGTACAAGTAGATGTATGTACAGAACAAGACATAGTTGATAACAATCTAAGCGGCGAGTCTTCATTACCTATAACTGTAATTCCGAAAGCAACTGTGTCTACATTTAAATCGGTACAATCAGACTCTTTACAAAGACAATACATACCTACAGAACCAAGCACTTCTCAATCTTTACAAGTGAACAATATAAATCAATCACAATACCTTCCATCTCAGTCGCTCCCAAGTTTGAAAAGAAAAATTAAAACAAAACCGAGTTCCCACAAGTCAAATGCAAGAAAAAAGACAAAAACAGATAAACAAAGAACATGGAATAATGTTGACATTCCTAATAAGCCTGAGAGGGAATTTGAAAGGCCTTCGTGGCTCGAAAAAGATTTCACTCCAACAGAAATGTTTGAAAAACTTTTAACTAATGAGATTATCGAACATGTTGTTGAGAGTACTAATATTTATGCCTTGCAAAGTGGTAATGAATCTTTTAATGTTTCAATAGAAGAAATGCGCATATTCATGGCAATATTGTTTCTGAGTGGATATTGTATTGTACCACGGAAGAGGATGTACTGGGAATTATCTCCGGACACTCATCATGACACTGTGTCAAAAGCTATGAGCAGAAACAAGTTTGAAGAGATTCTTCGATATTTTCATGTCTGTGATAATGCAAATTTAGATGTCTCAGATAAATTTGCCAAAATACGTCCTTTGTGGAATATGTTGAATGAACGATGGCTTCAAGCTTACCCTGGCGATGCAAATATAAGCATCGACGAATCAATGGTTCCATACTTTGGACGACATGGTGCTAAACAGCATATACACGGGAAACCTATACGGTTTGGGTACAAAGTTTGGTGTGTATGTACCCGCCTGGGGTATTTGATTCAGGCTGAACCATACCAAGGTAAGAAAACAGGTAACACCATCCCTGAAATTGGAGTGGGTGGTTCAGTTGTAATAGATATCCTTAGTGAGCTGCCTCAAAACAAGACATACAGTATTTATATGGATAACTTTTTTACCTCTTTAAAACTACTAGATTATTTGTCAGAAAAGGGGCACGATGCTACAGGCACAATAAAGGCTAACCGAGTTGAAAATGCCCCACTCAAGGAAGCAACTGTTTTGAAAAAGGAATCACGAGGTTCATACGATCAACTTACTGAACAAAAAACAGGTATCACCTTGGTAAGGTATAATGACAACAATGTTGTAACTGTTGCTTCAACAAGATGTGGCGTACAGCCCATGGGTAAGGCCAAGAGATGGTGTCGTGTGGCAAAGCGTCAAGTTGATGTTCAACAGCCTGCCTGTATCATAAATTACAACACTTACATGGGTGGGGTTGATCAACTTGACCAGAATATATCAACCTATAGAATTGGCATTAGAAATCGGAAATGGTATTGGGCACTTCTAGCGTACCTTTTAAATGCTACAATGAATAATGCTTGGCAATTATACAGGCTCACCCCAAAAGGAAGAGAAGATCCCAAAGACCTACTGTCCTTTATAAGACATATTGTGCAGACATACTTCCAGAAATATACCCCACAACGTCAGAGAGCTTCCCGTGTGTCTGTCACTGGAAAAGAACGGGTTGAAGAAAGTGTGCGGCTTTCCAACAGTCTTCATGTCCTGGAAACTAACCCGACACAAATACGATGTGGCCTCTGTAGAAAGAACACATGGAAAAAGTGTAAACAGTGTCTTGTTGGATGTCATATAAAATGCTTTGAAAACTTTCACTCCTGAACTTGACAACATGTATGTAAATAGTCCTGCCATTTGTAACATTTTTTAATTTTTCTTAATCCTTAATGGTTTTTATATATTTTGTAATAAAATAAACAGAATATATGATACAATTGTAGTGGTTATTTACCTAACCTAAACCACTAACTCTGTATTTTTTAACAATTGCTTAATAACTTTGACCCTACCCATGTATGCCCAGTGCCCACATTTGTTGGCACCTCATAATATAGCATTTAAGTATATACTGAGCCTAATACACATATATTTGGTGTTTATAGGACTAATTTGTTACAATATTAAAGAAAAATCTAAATCTGAGAAAAAAAAGTTCCTGGGCACTAATGGGTTAAAGTATAGTGTAACTCTGGCTGCTGTGGGTATAAGAATTAAGACCTTTTAGAAACAACCCGGTCAAGCCCCCAAATCCCCTCCGAACATGCCCTGAACTTAAAACATGATAAGGAACATATCTACAGTTACGAATACTAAAATATTAATACATTTTAAGTGTACTCAGACAATCCTTTCTTCGAGGATAACCTCTGTGTGTACACGTCGGTAGTCAGTACACGTCGGTAGTCAGTACATGTCGGTAGTCAGTACACGTCAGTAGTCAGTACACGTCGGTAGTCAGTACACGTAGATAGTCAGTACAAGTCTCCTCCGTCAAGGACCTACTCAACTGACCCTTGCTCACAGCCATGGTGGCTTATCAGCTTGTACAGTTAGCCAGATAACACGACCATATACGGCTGCTTCCGACTCTTACCTGTACTGGAGCAGTGGCGAACTGCCACAACCTCCTCTTCTTATTGGGAGGGGGGACTGAGAGGAGACCCTTAAGGGAATGAGTGGGATTTTGGATAAGGAGACATTTAACTCTTACAGACTTCTGACAGTTACGTGACCCTGGACTACCAACAAGGAATACCGCAAAATTTTGAATGCTCTCGCCTTTTTCAAGAGCTTCGACACTCTGGTACCAAATCGCGTTGGCTAGAGCTCATGACTCATTCGTTTTAAGTGTTGTAACAATCCTCTACAAATTAACCCACAGCTGTATGTGGGTGTGTGTGTGTGTGTGTGTGTGTGTGTGTGTGTGTGTGTGCGTGTGCACGTGCACGTGCAGTATTAGCACATTATTATATTAGAGATTTGCTAATGCATTAAAAAGCCAAAAGCAAAGCATAGAAACCTGATAAAACCTTTTTTGTAACCATTTGAGTATGTTATTCCTCATTCAGGATTTCATCAAATAAGCCTGAAAGTTTCATAGTTTGTACTTAGAATTACTTACTATGAACTAAAATTAAATTCAGAGCCATTTTGTTTCTATATAAAAAAAGTAATGAAAGCCCGAAGCTAGTTTTATCTGAATTCAGAAGTAAACTTTGGCTGTGAAAAAATTGATTTAAGATGGCTAGACGATTTATTGCATGCATTAACTTACCATGCTCAGTCAAATTTTATAGCATGAATGCAAATTTGATTACCCTATTCACACCTATTTGGTACCAATTTGGTAGGCATTTCTCTTAACATATACATTTAATAATAGTAGCCCAGACGTTTTTAAATTACACTTATTAATTTTCATTGTAAACTTTAGAGTGAGTTAGATTTTTCATTTTGAAGCATGTTATATTTTAAATTGCTGTCCATGTTAAACTATAAACCCTATAACTAATTTATTATTTAATTGGGTTTTTAATTATAGATAAAGAGTAACTAAATTGTTAGTAGTTTTAATTAAGTATTCAAAGAATATATTTTTACAGACTTTATAAGAATATAAATCACCACACATATACTGATTTGTATTACTGCAATGTGCATATATTCTTGAGTTAATGCACTTCCATGTTGCTTAAAAAGTATTACTGATTGTAGAATTTGATTTCATTGTATATGAAATCTACTTTTTCTTTCAATTATGTTAATTTAGTATTTAGGAGTTTGTTAGTTGTACCTCAAGACAAACAATGATTAAGCTCAAAACTTTTTGTTTTTAGTACTTATGCTATTCAATTTTTATTTTTATTTATATCATTCAGTTTACTGGCTGAAGAAATTATACATTGAAATACTACATAAATAAATTTAAAATGACAAATTTTTATCGCTTTGTGTTTAACAGTTAGGAATGGAATATTTCTTTCCATTTTATCAAAAATATATTATTGCATATGATAACAGAAGTATTGTATAAATCTTTTAATATTAGAATATATTCCAGTTATTAATATTTATAACACAAATTTAAACTTTTTACATGGTAACTGAATCATAAAGTTTTATCAAATGAACATTAGTTTAATGGTTAAAACTTCTAGTTTAATTCACCAAAATGCAATTCAATTTAAATTTTGAGCTATTTTAATTTATTTTTTACGACAAAACAAGTTTCTGATCAGTTTAGTTATAAAAGAAGTATACACCAATAATTCGGAGTACCATCCATGCCTAGTCGCAATTGATTCATGACAAGCTCTCTCACCTCGTATAACACAAATGTACCAGATAAGTAAAATCCAAAGTGCTGTGAATGGGATGTAAGCATGCACTAATCCACCAACGTCCCACAATTTGTACCTTGTACCGATTAGATCTCAGATTAATGTTTAAGTTGTTGTAAAGTCCAAATACAAAACTGTATAAACTATGTGTCCAATAAGAGCCTCCAAATTGAAAATATCATTCATAAAATAATATAGCTTTCTGTATAACACTAAATCATTCAATATTGACTATTTACTATGCATTTAACACTTCTTGTGACCTGTCAAAGGCATTGAACACGATAAATAGGTTTTTGCTCTGGTGGAAGAATAATGTTGGATGTCCACGGGGTTCAGTATTAGGGACCTATTCTGTTCCTTTTTTATATGGCAGATCTTCCATATAACATTGGGCTAGCAGAAAACATCTGTAAAGTTATACAGTTTGCAGATGACACATCTGCAGTAGTCGGGGTGTGATTGCCAGACTGTATTCGCCCATAGAAAAGATTGAATAAGCGTAAATAATTGGTTTCATATTAATGGACTAAACATAAACAACAAGAAATGCAGGAACAGAACTATACTCAGCTTTGACAGGTCGGGAAAAGATGTTCGGCTGGGCTCCATCATGCCTTATCACTGCAACATCCGTCGACATAATCCCTTCAAATAGACTTTTCTCTAATTTAATTTATATATTTTGTTATATTATGTAAGTTGACTTTTATTATAAAATTATTATCTATATGACAAATCCTGGTGAATTTTTGCACGTTCCAAATAGGAAATAAAGTTCTGATTCTGACATTTCATTTAGAAAATTGATGGGTTAGTTTAGTTGAAGAAAAATCTTCGAACTTTAAACAGTATGATGAAATGAGATGAATTTTAAACCTTAGCTGATATATAAGTGAAAAGGTATCAGATATAAAGGAATAAGATAAAATATATTTTGAAATAAAATAATAAAAGCAATAATAGTACTTTTAACCACTTATTCTAAATATTAACAGTTTTGTTTTCCAACGATTATTTTTGCTGCTTTAGTGGTGGGATCGACATAAATTTGTAATCCTAACTTTTCAGGAGACTTAAATTAAAGATCTCTGTGCAAAAAGGTACTAAAATGTAACTGTACTTACTTCCCAGAGGCACAGAGAGATTGGGACTTTTTGTAGAGCTCTGAAACACTATGGTATGGGAGGTAGCGAGCAATATGAATGAACTTGTTGAATACTTCAGAGAACTCTGGTTGCAGCTCTTCCTGTTTAAGACACAAACAATTCAAGGTTATCATATGAATTGCATATATTCAAAAAAAGTAGTAGTAGTAATATTGTATAGGTTCTAAAAGTTCCATCCACCTTAACTTTTGAGCAATTGGGAGTTTCACATCTCTTTTCGAAATATGTAATAATATTCTCATGTAATAATATAATGTCTTTATGGATTTCAAACTATCCACTCTCCTCAAAATATCAGGTGGGAAGCAACTTATACATGTTTTAACAGAACAACCCTTTAAGTGAGATCTCAAATTAAAAACCTTGATGAAACAAAACCAACGGCTCAAATAAAACTTATTTCTGACCATCCTGTCAAAAATTTCTAACTTCAGTTCAATGCTATTTAGTATGGATTTGTCTTCAAGAATATTAAAATTAATTGCCATATGATGGTATTATCTTTACTCACTCCTACAAAATACTATTTATTGGGAGGAATAAATATTTAACTAATAAACTTTTTTGTCAAATCCATCAAAAACATCCCTAAATTACATTATTATGTATTGAAAGGGGATAGTTGCAAGTTCTCAACCATTTAAAATGTAATTGGTGGAAACATGAGACTTATGGAACACCTGAGGATACCAAAGAGCCATTACATAATTTTATTTTGTCGTTTAAAAAAACAGTGAACAAATTGAACTTTGCCTGGATACAGCATATACAAAAACAACACAACTAAAGAGGATGTTTTAATACAATGTTCAGAAAATGTATGTCAATACATTATTTTTTTCTGTTTCATACACTATCAGCCATTTTAAACACTTTATTGAATGAAAAGTAAGAGCTATTTCAACCACTTTGAATTAATGTACTAATAAAATATGTAATAAATACAGGTGGTGTGTATAGCATTTTTTCTATAAAAATATCAACTAATCTTTAGTCAGGTCAACTAATTACTGTAATATCCCAGTTATCAGGACAATAAAAGGACCTACAGTTTAATGTGAGCTTTAAACCATATATGTGGTGGTGTGATTGTACTGGTTTATTGACAATTTTTATTGTTGGTTCTCATAGTTTTTGAGCCCCGAATCATCCCTTATTGACATACCAGAATTCTCTAGTCTTTATTGACCAAGAATGATAAGGAGACATCTAACCCATTAGCATAATGCTGTCCAACATTATTTTATCAAATCTTCTAATACTGCAACACATGTGCTGACTTATATAAGCACTGTACCACAGCTGCTGGATATTGTACAATTACAGTTCTAATTAACCACAAGGGGTGTCTCTGATGGCAAATTTGAACCACATATCTTATTCTAAAACTAGATCTTGTCTTAATAATTTACAATCTAGTAAGGATAGTAAGACAAAAATTAATTAACTGGGTATAAATTACTTTCTCTATAACGATGAACTGTATGATGTCCATAGCCTTTATATGCTTTAAATATTTGCAATAATATGTAACTAAACTTTAAAGTTACGGATTAAAAACAAAACAGAGAGGCCTCTCTTGCTTGGAACTGATGCGGTAACTCTTCTTTGGGTAGAATTTTAGTCAGGATACAATTTGAAACAAAGAAAAATATGATTCACGTCAACATAAAATTAATTAATTAGCCGTGTAGATTAGGCTTTGTTTCAAATGCAAACCTTTGTTCAAATGTGAGTGTTCCAAAATAGGATTCTAATATGTAGTCACAATATATTTATAATATTTCACACAGTTAATAACTCTTTAATCATACAATCCTGTTCAAAGTTAATTATACATAATCTTTATTTAAGTTCCATACATGGTTTTATAACACTGGTAATAATCAATAATTTATTATTTCAAATTTAATTTTACATCGCTTTCAGACAATTGGTACTGACACATATCACTATTAAATTTAACAGAAAAACAAATTAAAACAGTTAAAAATACTTTTTGAAATATAAAACTAGAATGTACTAATAACCAGCCATCTTATTTTTCGGCTATTAGCCATTTCTAGTGACTATTACATCACCTTGATCTGAGCCATATATGCACCTCCTTGTGTTGTTTATTTATTATTTTTTATATTTAGTACGTGCATGTTTCTATGATACTTGTATTAGACTTGGCATACAACTCTCTAAGTGTCATTCCACTGTGCTGTGGTATGACTTCTGTGTTAACCTAGTTGGTTTTTTTTTGTATTAGGTTACTCATTCACTTGAGGAAAGGATCAAATTTCTAGTATCAACATGTAGTTTGTCTTTTGTAACACAACATGTTGGGAAGTGTTCGTGGAAATACTCAGTTAATCAATATTTATTTGCTCACAATATTTGCATCTTATTATCCAATAAAATCACCAATGGTCAAAATTAAGCTTCAACAGAATTTTTAACTTGTATTTTGATACAAAATTAATTATTAACAAGGTATAAATATATTCAGTATGTCCAATAGTCTATCTATATTATATTTTTATAACATCCAACATGTGTCCATAATTTTTAAGCTAATATTTGCATTGTAGTGGTTTTAAATGTAATAAATAACTGTGAAATGTTTGTGTTTACAAAAAACATTAACAGATATTAAACCACTCTAAATATTTCTGTACATCAAATTGGTATTGTACTGACTTTTGGCTGTAAATATTGTACAATAACCCATTCACTTCCAAAGGTGGTTGCTCTTGAACCTTTCAATTTACTACAAATATTCTTATGTGATATCAAGTAGATTAGACTAAGAAATGAAAAACTTACGGAATTAAGATTGCACATTGAAATGACAAGAGCAACTGTTTCTTCAATACTGCTGTAGTTCTCTCTTATAAACTTTCGGGTATCATAGAGTAAAGAAGTTCTTTTATCAACTGTAAGAAATAGATTGATTGTACTATTAAACATTATTTACATAATAAGATTTAACAAATATTGGTAAAAACTAATAGAAAGACTAGAAAATATTATATACATAATTAAAAAATAAAAATATATATTGGATGATTCAAAAAGAGCGCCGGTTTTGAAAAGACCGGTAAATTTTATTTTATCGGTTGGCAACAATGTTTGACCTTGATTCTATTTCTGACTACATTCTGATTGTTGACGCAGCTGATATTTCTCTCATTAGTGCATTCTGTGTCTAACCATGGAGAAGTTTACTTGTGCGCAACGAGTGTTAATAGTGAAAACGTTTTATCAGAGTGGAGAGAGTTATGCGGCTACTGTTAGGCGACTTCGCGGTACTCTAGGACGTAATGAAGCACCAAATGAATCAACAGTTCGCAGACTCATGAAAAAGTTTCAAGAAACGGGTTCAACAGTCGACCTCAAAAGTTCTGGACGTCGTTGTTGTGCCCGAACTGAACAGAACATTGAGGTGGTTCGTGACAGTGTGGCTGTTAGCCCAGCGAAATCAATATGTCGCCGTTCTCAACAATTCGGATTAAAATGTTCTTCTGTATGGAAAATTCTTCGGTACGATCTCAAATGTCACCCCTATAAAATTCAGCTGACGCAACAATTGAAAGTGGCAGATCACCAGAAGAGATGACAGTTTGTTGATTGGGTATTGAGAAATTCACAGGAGGAAGAAAACTTTGCAATGAATATCATCTTCAGTGATGAAGCACACTTCCAATTGAATGGATTTGTTAATAAACAGAACTGCCGTATCTGGGGTTCAGAAAACCCTCGCATGATTATCGAAAGGGAAATGTATCCACAACGAGTGACAGTTTGGTGCTGCGTCATCGGCCCTTATTTTTTTGAAGACCAGGAAGGGCAAGCTGTGACAGTGAATGGAGACCAATACCGTACGATGATTAGGGAGTTTTTGTGGCCTCATTTGGATAACATAGACATTGACCAGTTGTGGTTTCAGCAGGATGGTGCCACCTGCCACGTTGCCCGTGAAACAAATGTGTTGCTCCGTGACCGCTTTCAGGATCGCGTCATTTCTCGTAATTCCGACCATCAATGGCCACCAAGGTCGTGTGACTTAACACCTTGTGACTTTCATCTTTGGGGTTATCTAGAGTCATTAGTTTATGCCAATAAACCCCGAACCATCAATGAGTTGAAGGAGGAAATTCGACGGGTTGTCGGCCAAATTGAAGTGAAAACTTGTCGTGCAGTCATGGCTAATTTCATGGTCAGAGTTGTTGCGTGCCAGCGTAGCAGAGGACACATGCATGACATTATTTTTCATACATGAAATTGGAAGGTTAGATGAACATATTTATGTATTTGATTTCAGATTTTCATTAAAATAAATCTCTTAATTTGATATATCAAAACCAGCGCTCTTTTTGAATCACCCTTTAGCTTGTTGGTGAATTCAACATATTTTAAAAACTGTATAGCTCTCTTCTTTTCTAAAACACATCAGTAAACATATGTAAATTTTAACAAATCAAAAAACACAACAATCTTCTTTGCTGAAGTCAAGAAAGACAGTTTAAAAAAACAAAAAAAGCATTTCTCAGATAAATGCTTGTCCAGTCCAAAGTTCTTTATATATGTATCCCCCCCTTCAAGATACTTAAGCGCGGCATCCTTTTAAGACCGATAAATAGCTCCAGATATCATCTTATAAAAAATGTGCATCCTATTGCACATTCTATCCTCAAGTTCAGGAAACTGAATTGTTCATTGAAAAATCTGTAAAATAGTTAGAAACTATAAAATTAACTCAAACTAAGAAGCTAGTTCTTGATAGAATCTTTACCAATGTATCAATTCCATAAATAAATAAGAATCATTAAACCATAATTAAAACAAAGTTTAAATTAAATGAAAGACTAGGAAACTTCATAATACTACATGATGTATTTTAAGAACACTATTGTAACACAATCATAGTACTGTAAGAGCACTATGGAACCATTACTAGAATCACCCATTTTTCATATCTGTATAGAGGATTTTTATAAAAAGCTACAGATTCAATTCAACTGAAATCCAAGATTTGAAATTATGTATTTGTTGCCTTCTTTCAGGAACAAAGCTGAATGAATGCTTTGCCCCACACAAATAATATTTCTTGTTCCATTTGTTTGATCAGGATATTTTAAATGTAATACATGATCTCTTGTATAGTTACTATATTTCATAAGAGTACTGGCAAATAGAATTGAAGAATATTTTTATGTCATAACATTTGTTAGTCCTAATAATCATAATATAAAATAATAATAATAAAGCTATTTTTTGTTTCTCTATTGAACAAATTTTATTCTTAAGAATAAGTGAATAATAAGATGTGTAAATGAAAGACATGAAGTTAATTAACTACTGCACATACTTTTCATAGTTTTATATGCATCATCTCTTTCATAAAGGTCCTCTTCTTCAATAAGACTGATGTTGAGTGTTACAGAAGTGGAAGCACCAAGAGTCTGATTGTAGAACGGTAGGAAGGAGTGGTGCTCAGAACACTCAACTGTGGATACTATGTTGTGATCTACAAACTGTTTACAAGCCAGGCTGGAGATCATTGGACTCCATTTGTGGTATTTCTGAAATTTAAAAAATAAGAGTTGAGGATAATATGAACAAACAAAACACATTTTAAAATTGTAAATAATGTTAGCAAGAATGGCATATCATGTTTCCATAAAAAACTTATTACGTTAAAAATACTCTTAAAAAATTGCATATTCAGAAAAATTAATTCAAAACTGTATAAAATGGTAATTTATTTTGAAACAATTCGTTTCATTGCAGTATTATAGCTACTTATTAACCCTTTTACTGCCGGACACTTTTTTTTAGTTTGTTGAAAAATGCCAGACTTTAATTTTACTGACTTGCTAAAAATGCCGGGCTGAAATTGACTAAAATGTAATGATTTAAAAAAAAAATCATGGATTCATTATTTTTTATCATAAATTGATAAAATTGTATCTTGTTTTTTCCTTATAAGTTGTAATTTGCTACAAAAAATAATTTAAACATTTTCTGTCATTAAAAAATATATATATTATGTCATGAAACAAAAATTTTAAATAAATAAAAATTATGATTTGACCTCTCTCTTATCACAATACTTGCTGAAGTAATACACATAGTGTATCATCAATTAAAAAACTACTAATCTCATCTTCTTTAACTTTATATTTAGGCAGAATTACTTTTCTAGAGTTAATTTCAAGTAACATAATTTATAATGGTTATAGACAATTTTTAAAAATCTCAATGTTCTAACTAATCTTGTTTCTAATCTTTGTTTCTAATCTTGAAACTTTTAGTCAGATTTAGAGAGAGAGAAAGAGAGAGGGTGGGGTTGGTATGTTATTTATTTATAATCAAACATTTTAATTGATTTTGATTCATTAGCTTATAGACAAAATTTGAATCAAGCTGTGTACCAAAAGGCTTTGATATAATTTGTGGTAGGCCTATTATAATTTTAAGTACATTAAATTTGAGTTTTCACATTAATTCCGATACATCATACTGTCCAAGAACTGATAAATTTTATACCTGGTAAAATTAATTCAATAAAGCCAATGTTGGAATTACAGGTAAATAGTCGTAATAGATTCAGTATTTTAATCCATAGTATTATTTAAGATATTCATGATATAATTCATGATAAAATTACAAGCTATTTCATAAATAATTTAACGAGCACAATCAATAAATTAAATTAAGTACATAAAACAGAAGGAACACATCTACTACAATGTAACACATGAACTATTTATATTCATTAAATACAAGTTTACAACAAGGTTTATTAACTTTTTATGAGAACAATACCAACTTCAATATTATATTAAAATAAAATAACTAGGCACTTTCTCAAACCAATAACAACAATATTAAATATAATAGAATATCTGTGTAAATGTTAAAGGAGAGTGAGAAAAGTTACAAATTATTTTTACTTATTTCAAAAGAAGCTTACTGTTTGGAAGACATAACTGGATGTGGGAATGATTGAGTGTAGCTGATGTCTGCTGACACAGCTCGCTAATTGTGTCTGCTTGCTGATGATCAGAGTGGTGCCATCCACTGCTTCTAGTCTGTAGTCAGTTAGACATTCACCATTTATGTCTGACTACAACACAAAACAACATTTACTAGGATGATGAGCATTGTTCTGTCTCAAAATAGTCCTCATTATATATAGTGCAGTAAAATTATAAATGTTAATTAATTGTACTGACACAAGATAAAAACTAACTATAATTATGAAACCTATGTCATGCCTCAATTGCGTGATGGTCAAGATCAAGTCTTTCCATTGAGTTCTGAAATGCTGAAAGAATTCCTTTCTTGAAATTCAACACCCATACAGGTTCATCTGGCTCAGGACAGACCTCTTGAAATAATCCATCTTCAAAAAAGAACCTGCAAAATAATCAATGTAACTGTGAGTACTAAATAGTAAGGTACTAGAACATCTGCAGAACTGGATGGTGACTATTGTTCTACAGCGCTAATTAATTAATTTTATATGGTACCAATTTGAGATCATTTCTTATGTCTTTGATACTTCCACAATGCAACAGTTCTATAATGAAAAATAGTAAAGCAAAAGTAATAAAGTCTTCAATATTCTAAATAAAATTCTAATCATCATTGATTACCTGTCGTATTAAAGCTAATAATTAAAAGTGAAAATTGTAATAGAAATATCAACAAACAGTAAAAGTATATTTACAAACAGATGTCAAACTTCAGCACCCCACGATTATTCAGGTCAAAAATACAGTATATTGTTGAAGTAATGGTGTTCCATTGTGAATTATAAGCGGTTGATATTAATTTATTATTTGAGCAATATCTGACACTGTGACTGAGAAAAATTCTTAAAAAGCAGAAAAATGTGGCGAATAATGCATACCATGAAATTTACTTCTTTAAAATAATAGGTACACAGCTTTCTCTTAAATCATTACTACCAAAATTGTAATTAACTCATTCTGGAAATGATCACCATATCATTGAGTTTTATGCTGAAATATTAATGAATGTTCCCTTCAATAATTTGAATAGTAATTTAAAAGTTAGATGATGCAATTAAGGTGCTGGCTATTTTTAAACCCAAAATAAAGAATATACAATGTTCAGTCAAGTATTACAATTAGATCAAGATTAGACTTTTTAGACTGATTTGTAGTCAGTCATAACACTCTTCTATATGATGGAAAACAAGGTGGTGATACTATTTAAAAGTTTCTTTAAAACAACTTCCCAAACAAAGATATTTCAAAGCTTTTAGTTATCTAGCAGCTAATATGAAATATAACTATGTTTATTTAATTTAGAAAATGTACAAAACTCCAATTTTCTATCAGTTGCCAGTTTATAGGACAAGATACATCATTGTATTAATCATTTTAAAATTTAAGTTTTTCTCTATCCTTCTCCCCATTTGGAGGTAAAGTGTTAGAATCAAAAGTATGTTTGGAATAACCTTCAGTTAATCAGTAATTATCTCCTAAATCTTTTTATTTGATTGTCTCTTTTATTAAAGTACAATAATAGAATCTTTTATTGATTAGGACTGTATAAAGGATATTTGCTTTATTTCTGCCATGTACAAATTAAATAAATAAATAATTAATTAATTATTAATTAACTCATTCATTCATTAACTTTCAGTATTATCTGCTAGATTGATGGTTTCGTAGAGTTAGTATATAAGTTTAAGTCAATACCACAATACAATTTTGCATTAACATAGAAAGCATAAATTACGCACTAAACTATCAACAATTTTTATTCTCTCTGATAACTTGTGAGCTTGACCTATGTTACTTATAGTGATAAATGAGATTAGATACTACACTCACTAGTTAAACTAATCAACTAACCTTAGAATATGTTCACTAAAAGAATCTAGATAGTTAGCAGATTCCATATCGTTGGTCGAGTTGTTTTCTGTAATCTGGACTTCTGACACCTATGAAGCAAAGTCAATACCATATTTAATGTAAGCTTTACAATGCAAAATAGAGCCAAAACATTTAAATAAGCTTTTCACACAACAAATAACAGACATGATCTTAAACTAAAAAGGTTAAAGAGCAGACAAACTATCTATAAGTTTCATAGATTAAAACTTTTTAAAACTAAAATTTTGCTAAGCTTCACTTATATGTACAAATTTTTTTACATAAGTTCAATTTTTAGGCTATAAGTTTAGTTAAAACTTATTATAATTTCATCATTTTCATCATTCATTCAAAGATATCAAAGAGAATCACACACTTAGCATCCCAAAAAACAGTTGCCACAATCGTTCTTGCTGAGAGTTTGGAGATACTTTTTTAGTTTTCTTTTTGGTGAATGTGTGTGCCCCCATTCCATAGACTGCTTTTTTGTTTCACATATTGACATGCTTCACCCATGTTTCATCACCAGTAACGATATTATCGAGAAGTTCGTTACTATGTTTGTCGTATTCGTCAAGGCAGCAAAGTCTGATGCAGCAGGTCTCAGTTTTTTGTGATCTTCTGTAAGGAATTTTGGAACCCACATGGCACAAAATTTGTGATATCCAAGCTTCGCTACACCAATTTCATGAAGTAAACTTCATGAAATTTGTGGGAAATGTTCCAAGAGTTCAGTAATTGTGAAATGGTGATTTTCATGAACTTTGTCATTGATTTTCAACAAAAACCTTATCACTGAACAAACAAGTGTCGGGATTTTCAATTGCAAACATACATTTTAATTAATCACAGTGAGAAAAGTAAAAGAGATACAGACCGCGCATGACTACAGCTCAATGCGTACTGAACGCCAGAGTGTTCTGACACCAAGATTGTGGCTGTTTTATTAATGCAGAAATATTATTCAGCTTATATATTAGCTTTACATACATAAAGCTCACTGCCGCATCATTCAAAAACGTCTCTTACTTTCTGGATAGCCCTCGTACAATAAGGAGTGAGCTTAAAGAAATTGCTTATGAGTGCACTAAATGTGAAGTAGAGCTTTGCGTGTACAAGTGTTAAATAAATTATTGTATTTGACAAAATTCTTGAAGAAAACAAAATATACAGTTTTAACTCCTAGAAGGTGCAAACAGTGTATTATTTTGGTCTTTATAATGTTTCAACGCATTTTATATAAATAAAACTGAAAAGTGTTTTTTATTCCCTGGAGTTGTTTTTTGTTTGTTTATATTTTATGTGTGATGATGGGGTAAAGGCCAATGCACTGGTGAGTGGTACTCTCACCCACTAAAAACTCCACCGGCCCAGGCATCACTCCCTTTCAGGACTGCTTTCCGCATTACTTTAAGTGGGTGTCTACTTAAGCCAACAGAGGGCTCCTACAGAATAAGGCCATTGGTTGTGTAACACCGGACTGTATTACCTTTCTTATAATTTCTTTCTTTTCAGCACCCCCTCTACCTAGGCAGAGACAGTATTTCCTAGAGCCCATTAATGTTAGTCTTTTTTACTCTAGTAGTAACTCTAGTTGTAGGTTGACGGTTATTGCTCCATAACAGGTTAATTATTATTGTATTTGTATGTATATATTGTATGTATATAACAGTTGAACTTTTTAATTTGTATTTTTGGTCCTGTATTAGTTGAACGACAATAATACAAATGTCTTTGTGTCAATGACACATAACAGAAATGAATTGAATTTAATCATTAGTTTTTATTGTTACTTAATTGTGTACACAATAACGACTCATCATTGTTTATATTTTGAAACATTGGAGGTATATTAAATGTATTAGGTGTAGTCTCTTATGGGATTGAGATTCCAACATAAATATCCATGCTAATATTTTACAAGAGATTGGGTACACCTACCTTAAGGTAACCATGGCAAAAGGTTGAAAACTGCAGCTCAACCACAGCGTTGATTATTAAAGTTGAAGAATTGTTCTTTTCAACATCAAACACTGTGTCAACTTTAGCATTATACTGATAATAATACCGCAAATCTGGCAAATACTTGAAGGTCTGTGGTACTGAAAAAATCAATTTCATAATTTGTTTCCTCATCAAAGAAGAAAATTAAAGATTATAATAAACATATCATAAAACGAATGGGGCACATCTAATATCCATATTTAGGACACACTTAATAGTTATTAACAAGAGTTCCATACATTCGAAACTCAGCATACAGAAAAATATATTCTCTAAAATCTTAGCTACCCATGACTGTGATACTTCTAACCAAAGGAAAACAACTTAACTATATATTCATAAATTTAAAAACCCTTAATATGTAGTATTCCATTTTATGATAATGCTAAAATCTTCCTGTCAAAGGATGATGTCAGTATTGTTTAAAAGCAGTACTGTACAAAATGTCTTATAAAATACTGAAGAGTAAATCATGGAATGGATCTAATATTTCATATTTTTTGCTTTCCTTTCTTTATAATCTTCGAACACTTATAATTTTAGTAAATGCCACTGTTGAAAACTCATGAATATTATATTTTGTATTTTAATATAGTACTGTCTAACATCAATACGATAACATAAAGTATTAGTTGCTAATGTTGCAGAGTTTATACTTACATTTACAGACTGGCTTCCCACAAATATTTTTATCTCGTAAATGACCTGTTGGCAATAAAAAATATTGTTATTAAGAGTATCAACAAGTGAATGCAGTAGCGCTCTTTTAAAAAATATATTCATTGTTATGGTTGGGAGGAGTGGTTCTCTAATTTTCAAAATAAAGATATAGTCTATTATGTTATTATTATATTATATTATACTTTCTTATGTGCCTGTAGATGTATATGTGTACAATAATAAATGTTACAGATTACAATCTTATACAGCAAATATTTTAAATATTTTTGTAAATACATGAATAAGAGCACCTTAATGAATAGAATGATCTAAAAGTTCATAATTATTCCGGCTGTCTGTGTGCAGAGTTACAAGGTAGACAGTGAAATTGGTAGTACTTAGGAATAGAAGATTATTTTGGCTTCAGGTTTTATTAAATTTTGTAAATATTAACTAAATGACACAATCAAAGTAACAGGTATATTGTTACTTTATGATTAAGTTGTTACAAATTTTGTAATGAATGAAAACTGTAACAATGCCTTAGAGATCAATTTCCTTCCTTCTATGCTTATGGCATTCCTAGAAAAATCTAGTTCCACACTTAGTATGATTTGAGAAACTCTGTATGGTAGAAAACACTTTTGTAAATAATAACTGCCTATTTTTATCAAGCACTAGAATTTGTAACTTTCCAATAACACTTTAGACTAAACTATTTGAATCTCTGATAAATTACTCCCTGCCGTATTAACAAAGGATTTTTCGTTTTGAAGTTAACACGAAATATTTAAAGTAGAAACATAGAAATCATCATTGTAATTAGTGTTAAATATGTCATGTAATCAGTTTTAAATTTTCATCCCCATGTACTATCCCATATTGCATAAGTGTGTATGAAGAAATGTAATATAAAATTCTAGACATAATTAGTGTTAACATAAAGAGGCAGTGAGGAAAATACTTAAAATTAACCTCTCAACAGCAATGCTCGATATGTCGCTCAATACAGATTTGTTCGCAAAAGGCCAAGTTACTTTGTTTTCAAGTTATCACCTATTTTGCTTCCATGATAACAACTGGTGTATTATATTATTTATTTGGTTATTTGAGGTCCTATTAGGTTGGAAGAGATTGCTGTCCAATTGGTGCTGCAATCTTATGGATATTAGTCAAACCACTATGATGCGTTGCATCAGAAAAAAAGTGTTTAGATTTTTGTTTAAAGAGTATTTGATGAAGGAAACTTTAACATACATGCATAGGAAACTGTATAGGAACTGTGTCATGATAGTGTGTAATTATAGTGCTATAGCATAATGGATTCAAACTTACTTGGAGATACAGACGAAACCGAGAAAAAGCACAAACACCAGAAATAGCCGTAGAAACTCTAGTGCTTCCATCTTGTCTGCTGCTCTGTTGAAACAACCAGTTTACTCTAATTTAATAAATCTTGTAATATATTTTAAATGCAGAAGGCATTTTAAAAGTTTCCTAAGGAAAGAAATAAAATAATATTTGTTTATTCTCTTTGTAATAAACAAAATATCTCTGCATTACAGGGCTACAAAGTTGCCAGTACATTTAGTGCATATACAGTATTTGAAACTCAATCCATTGGCCTTTGTCTAAGTACAATTTCTCCATAAATATGGCATTCTAGGATGGGGCATGTCAACTGACTTTTATTGAGTTTTTAAAACACAAAAGAGTACAATTTGAGTAATTTCAAGTGTCAGTTTTCGAGTAGCTGCCATTTCATTTGAAGTTTTACAGTAGATCATTTGTTCAACCTTTATAAATAAACTTTAGTGTCTGTATAACACAAAATGTATCTTTTAAATTAGATTAAGAGTTAGTACTGTTAGAATATCTACACTCCATATTGACATAGTAAATTATTCAAGTCTTTACTTATTTCAATCATTTTAATTTTCAAGAAGCCCTCAACATTTGTAATTTGTGTTTATAATAAATCTCTACAAAATTAAAGACATCAAGATAGAAATAGTTTAAAATATTATCAAGAAAATATAAACTAAAATTAATGTAAATAAATTGTCTCTTAATAAATTTGTAAAAGACAATATTTAGAATGAGTTACTCTACCTATTTTCTTTGTTTTTATTTCTTTATTATTCCAATTTTATTATATTGCATAATCTCATAATATAAATTACCTTTAGTGTGTAAGTATTTCATATTTTGACAATGCACCTGTTTCTTATCACTAACATAACTGGATCAAATGCTAATGTGGAAGTAAATGACTGGTGATTAAGCCTGATTGCTCTGTAACTACTCATAAAACCGATATTTAAATTTTCTCTTATGGTAAACCTAGTTTAATTAGTGAAACATGTTTCATGTTAATTTATATGTGTTTAAATAATTTAGTAGGTTACTACACATTGTAAGGTGCACATTTGATTAGTTCATGATCTACCAATTTTGGCAATGATACTTTTAGGTTGGCAAACAACATCAGAACCATCTTGTGTTGCAGTTCGGCAGTTTAGTTTAATATATATATATATATATATATATATATATATATATATATATATATATATATATATATATATATATATATATAATAAAATTTAAAAATAAAAATTATTGTAAAGATTAACTTTTAAGATTAAATTCTATTTCTGTGACATCAATTCTTCAACTGGTAATGTAATGATATTGTTTAAATAATAACTACGTCACAAATAGTTGTTTCAAAATGTTATAATTAAGTATCCAGTTGTTTGGGTTAATACCTGAATTTATTAAAAAGACTCCATAAAAAAATAATGAAATAAAAATAATAAAACATAAAAGTGGAATTCAAAACAATATCTATTCATCACATCAACCATAATATCTCAACAATATTCAAATATTGTGTGCTCAACAAAGAAATCCAAAAAATTTGAGGTAATTTCTCTAAAGCTGGCTCATAAAAAGCTTCTCAAAAGCATAACAGGAAAAGTTAGAATTAGAATTTAAAGTCTCTTTTGTCTGGACAAAAGTTTAATAGTATCCCTAAAATAGAAAACTTATTTCAGCTCTAATCGTCTATTATTTTTCTATGAACACTGAATATTAATCTATCGCATTTGGTACATCAGAGTTGTGTGGAATAATTTACCCTTTATTTTTATGGGAACAGAAGAATAAAATAGAATGACACCATTAATTTGTGGGTTTAATCAGGTTCAAAAAATAAAAATAGTTTAAAAATTAAAATATTTTGTATCAAAATATTATTTTTCTGCCTTGGAAACTGAGATATTTGATTATGTGCATTGGCTTTGATAGCTGAGAATAAATAATATAGGTTTTTCTTGACATATACATTTGTTTGTTTTATTAAGTTAATTATTGAAATGGACACACACATTACAACCAAATCTGATATTTCTATTTCTTTCACATTAAAATTATTATCAAAGTCATCTATATGATTATAAAGGTTAACACAGGTGTTACAAACAATCTAGAATGTAAGAAATAAATTAAAAGAACAACTAATGAAGTAATGAACCATGACTTACTCCTGTTCACGTGTGTGCAGTACCTACACAGTCAGCAATCACCGTGCAGGATGTGACATCGAGGGCCGTTTGTAATTGACTCCATTACTCAGTCATAGAGCTTCCCCTCTGTTTTAACCACTAACAACTTACTTTAGTTTATATTAAAGCATTATTGTTCTACAGCTGGAGATTTATATAAACAATTTTTCTAAAAAAACTACCACTCATTTGATTTTGAAATCTTGCTCTTTTGTAAGATGTGTTCAATTTGCATTTATATAAATTCTTAAGAAAAAGTAATTTTGAAAGGGAAATTTAAAAAATTATAACTAAGAATACATCAACATTACTATTTCTGATACATCAACAGACATGTATTAACAGCCAGGTAAACCAAAATACTTGTATGTGAGTAACATGAGCTTGTAAAAACTTTAGCCATCATTATTGTAACAAACAATAAGATGATGCCAAATGCCTGTAACAATTCTGTTGTAACTCATTCAAATCCTGCATTAAACAAACTTAACCGCCATTCAAAAAAATAATAATCTGGTGAATCTGGTGTGATACAATTCCTTACACCAGGAATGGCAAGGCTAATCTACTTATCAGTAAATAGTAATGAAACAATATATAAAATTATATGAAACCATAATAATAAAAGTTTATGTTTGTACTAAAATAATACAAAAACTATTATGTTAAAAACCAATTAATTAAAATTACGCCTTTTATTGATACTAATTAGTCCAAATATGATTAACTATGAAAACGGTTATGCAATTAAAGTAAATGGTGTATAGGATGAAAATCATTATGATAGGAATTATATTTATAGATTAAACATATTTTGACTGTTAATATATGAGTTTGGATTTTGACCAGGATATAAATAGGGGTTTAATACAACTTTCTTTAAATTATTTAATTACACTAAAAGTTATTCTAAGAAACCAAAAGTTGGTAAGTAAATGTTTACCAAAACAGTTAAATTGGTATGCTATGCATTTTCCAACAAACTTTAAACCATACAATAATTATCGATAAATAAATTACAACATTTTTAGTTTAAACATTCTTTGTTTTGCAATTAAGTATGTGTTTTGCTATTCATGATGTATTATATTTGCTAGCATATAAGAAGGACAAAAGAAAACTTACCAAAGGGCTCAGCAGACTGAAGAAAACTAACTGCCTGACTTAGCTCAATGATGTGGCTCACCAAAGAGCAAAGGGCATGCAAACGTCATGATGTTTTATCTTTTTATTTTGTTCGTATTCTACAATCATTTTGAGTACACAGCTTGGTGATTACAAAATGATAGAAAATACTTGATTATGCCATTTTCTGAAAGATTGTGTTTAGCATATATTATGAAATTCATTAGACAATATAAATGTAAGAATAGATTTTATCAATAGCTATTTTAATACACATTTTATTTCAATTAAATGTATTTATATACACACTTTAATTCCAAAAACTTAATTTAAAATTTCAAGAACACTGAATTCAGTGCTTCTATAGTATTGTTTATAGATTCACTTATATAGTATAATCTATACATACTTGTTTGTGGTGGTTTATACATTTACCACTTTTATTTGTGGATTTATAGGTTAAAACTATAAACTTAATGTCTCGTAGTTTTGACATAAGATATTTTCATACTTGACTGAAAACTTGGTAAAATGATCTTGAGGTGTTTAGTTAAAAATTATTTTTAGTTTTTTTAAAACCTTAATTTTCAGTATATTAAATTGAAGTTCACATTTTATTTCTAATAGAAAATATTGTAAAACTGGGTAGACATTTCAAAGATTAAATAACTCCATAGAGGAACAGGTATTATCAATCAATCAAAAATAAAAATAAGAAAATCAGCCATCTAGTGCCCACATGCATGCTCACAGTACAACAGACACAGAATTGGTGGACTGAATCTGAGCATGAGTGAATGTGTGTGTGTGTGTGTGTGTGTGTGTGTGTGTGTGTGTGTGTGTGTGTGTGTGTGTGTGTGTGTGTGTGTGTGTGTGACTCGTTTAAAGCTCATGTGAGGTCTGACACTAATAAAAAATCAACAGCTCACAATCGCTGGCATATTCAAGTTTTGAATATTTTAATATTCATATGAGTTTCGCCGAATAACACCTGCTGTTTTCAAATAAGATAATCAAGTACAGTTTTATTACTTAAATAATATTTAAAACTATAATTATTTGCATTTACACTTATACTATTACTAGCTGAATCTTTGGCAATGTTTAAAAAGAAGTCATTAAATTCAACTGGCCTAAAATATTTGTTTGTACTAGTGCTTTCGTTTATTTTTTTATTTTTATTCACGATGTTCCAAAGCGCTTTTGATTTATTTTTGGCTTTCCCAATTAATTTGACATTTGCCTGTTTTTTATTGTCTCTAATCCTACATCTATACAACACTCTTAATCGCCTATACTCATCTTTGTACTAAGTACTATTTGTATCTTGAAAGATAATAAAGATGATCTAAACCTTCTTTTAGTTTTTGTAACTCAGGATTGTGCTAATTACACACTGATCGAGCTTTCTTGTTTCTAGTTTCAACATTTTTTACAATACTTACAACACATAAATTAAAATAATATTTGAGAATATATATTAAATTAATACAGCAAAAATGAACATCATTAATCATAAACACATTTTCCCAATTTTCTTTCTTTAAGTGGTATTTAAATTCCTTAAAACCTGCCTCAGTTATCTTTGTCATAATTTTTAAATGTTCTGATGTACATGTTTTCAATTTTCTGGCTCAGCATCAAAAGCGAAAGTAAAAACCTGAGCAAAGATGTTTGTTAACAATAGTTAGTATAAAATAGTCATCATCTAAAGGGGTAAAAATATTGTCCAGGCAACTAGTACCTCGAGTAGGCTCCAAAACTGTTGCTTTCAACCCATACATACTACAAGTTGTACAGAGTTTTTGTCTAGATTGAGAAAATTCATGTTAAAGTCATCACCTGTATCAGACTGCTGGTTCAGATGATTAATATGACTTAATAATTTATCCATTATGTCAAAGAAATTTTCTACATATACTACATCGCCATTAGGACTGTGATATATGGTTAGCAATATAAATTGAAGATGTAATACTTCAATACAGTCTAAAGTCTATCTTCATATATTGTTGCAGGTATACTGTGTTTATTAGCAGACAGCTGATCAGTAGTAAACTAACAACAGATCACTGAAACATAGTTTTGTTATTGTGTATGAAAACCCGTAGATATATAACCAAAATAATGGAGTATCACAGTCTTGGAACTAATATTTGACATGAAGGTTTGTACTTTTTATGACTAAGTTCTTACATGGCTATACGCCTGTTGCATCTATTGCAACAGATGCTAGCCATTAAACCAGCAATATATAAAATGTGTTTATGTAATTTCTGTGTGGTTGCATATAAATATATCCTTTATGAGGATACAGGCAGACTTGTATCTCAATATTGTTCATCATAGATTTTAGGGTTGATTTTAATTTAATTTAAAATGTTTACGTTGACAATACACATAAATAAGTAATACAAAATATATACCTATATATTTTTAAAGTACAAGGCATATATTTTGTAAGACCATTTTATAATTCAATTAAGATAAAGAACAGTACAACATTGATTTGTTAGTGTCTTTTATGTTTCATTTTTCAAGTCTACTTCAAGAGAGGTATTATTGCTATGTTTAATTATGATCTTTTTAACAACAGTTATTCGGAAAAACAGTGTAAACTGAGAAGCGCTGAATAAATAAAGGTATTTTCATTCATTCAAATAGTGAGTGATGAAGTTAATGGTTCATGAAGAAGACATACTGGACAGGAGCAGACACTCCTGTTATAGTAAAGATTAGTAGTTTTGTATTTTAGGGGATGGAGCTTATCTGATTTTAGGACCAGTTTCATAGATTAAGTTGGAAATGATGATAGTTGTCTGTACAAATAATCATTTGTGTTGAACTTAATTTTGATACTTCATAATTATTGTTGTGTATCCTGGATACAATTTAATGCCTAGTTAGTTACCTCAATCTTGGTCTTCGTAGTAATCTCACCTTATCATTTGGATATGCATAGCTTAAGCTGTACTTAGCTTAAGCTTATGTATACTAATATAGAATATAATAAGGAGATCAAACATTACAAATCAGAATAGTACAAATGTATAAACAATGAAAAGATGTATTTATATAATGAAACTTCATATATAATAATTAAATATGTACAGGTGCAAAGAAAAATACACAAAACAAAATGTATGTGTAAACATTTTAATATATGTGCATCATACAAATATATGCCATAAACTATAAACAATATTCAAATAAATAATTATACACAAAATAAGATATAAATGTATCATAAAATACAAAAAACAGACATTATAAAAACAGAAGAAATAATATATGTTATAGCAATACATTACCCATATAAATAAATGCTCATAAATAAATGAATCATAACATATATCAACAACACAATGAAGGTAAACCAGTAGGTAGTATATATAGTTATATATTATACAATGATTGTAAGTTAATTTTCAGTATTCCTCGTTATTTAGGGTCATTTATGTATTTTCATTTTTATACTCTCTAAATACTAACTGGATAAAAGTGGAGTAATTCTTTTCCTAATTTAAAGCATGATAATATAATTTAAATTTATTATAGAACCAGTAACATCCTGAGTTTAAATCTTGCAACTTTAATGGAGAACAGAAGCTGTTCTGACTGAAGAGAAAGGGTCAAGTTTACCATTCCATTGTGGCATTGTCTATTTTAAAATGTTTATATAAAAGTTAATTAATATGCAAATAAATCAGAAAATATAAAAACTTCATAATTTTCTAAGTAGATCAAATGTTCGGATGTTGAGCCACAATATTGCCCTAATTAAACATCTAAATAATTTAAATTACTAATAAACAATAAAACAAGTTTGTGCGTGTGTGTGTGTAAACAAAAATTGAAAATAGAAAATTCTGTACAGGTGAAAATTATTAATCTCTATACATAGAAAGTAAAGTAAATATCTTAATTTAAATATATCTAAGCCAGACAAATGTCCAAACAACAAAAACAGTTTTTGTTATTAATAGAGACAGAGTTTTACCAAACTCTCTTGAACTGTAACTATATATATATATATATATATACACAATACAATAGATACAATACAAGTAGATGTGCTCCTGGTGCTCTTATTTCTAAGTATAACTAAGTAAATGACAGATGACTATGTGATATAAATATTGATAAAGTCTGAAGTCTGAAAACTCCTTCTTGAAGTAAAGATAAAATATATAACAAATATCCTAACTTAAGTAAAAGCATGTACAATTATCTTTACTAGTGTTGTCCTCATTTCTGAATATAAGAAAACAACAGATGAATATTTAATACAAAAATTGAGATCATCAAAAAACTTCCTTCTTGAGATATATATATATATATATATATATATATATATATATATATATATATATTGAAAATAGAAAAATTAAATATATATATATATATATATATATATAACTATATAACAAATATCCTAACTTAAGTAAAAGAATGTACAAGTTTCTTTACTAGTGTTGTCCTCATTTCTGAATATAAGAAAACAACAGATGAATATTTAATACAACAAAAATTGAGATCATCAGAAAGCTCCCTCTTGATATTATCTATAAATACATGATTTATAGATAATCTATTTATTTACAATATATATATATATATATATATATATATATATATATATACACACATATATGATACTAAAAATAACTATATGTATAAAACTATAACTACCTATATAATGAGTATATACAGCCTATACAGGTACGTGTACTCGTGGTGCTCTTATTTCTAAATGTAAATAAGTAAATAACAGATGATTATGTTATATACATATTGAAAAAGTCAGAAAACCCCCACTTAAGGTAAAGATAAAACATATTGTTGTGTATATATGGTAAATAAAATAAATATCTTAATTTTATTTAAATAAAAGGATGTACAATTATATTTACTAGTGGTGGCCTCATTTCTAAATATAAAAAATGACATGATTATTTAATATATAAAATTTAGATCATCAGAAATCTTCCTCTTGTGGTAAATAAAAAGAAAATGTATTTATATAAATATAAACACACACACACACACACACTCATGATACATAAAGTGAATATCTCAACTTAAAAATATCTAACACTTACAATTTCCAAATACTATTTGTTACTAATGGAAACAATCAGAGGACTGATGAGCATAAAGGCATTTAAAAATTATGTAATATTTTATAATGTGTGAATTCTCCATCTATAACTATACAGAAATAATGTATAAGTACTATAGGTGCTTGCATATTATAATAAAAGTGAATGACATGATTAAATGGTGTAAAGATTTAAAACTGTAAGAAAAATTGTTCTTGAGGACTATATAAAACGATATCTATATAAATGATAAAATAACTATCTTAATTTAAATACATCTAAGATAGTGAAATAAACAATAACACTACAAACAACTAGTTATGAATAGAGATTTTGATTGAGGATAGCGTTTATATAATATTTTAGAATGTGAAGTCTCTTGAACTATAAGTAAATAAGAAGGATATACAAGAAATTCAATGTGTGGTGCTCTCATTTCTCAAGATAAGGAAGTGACAGATGATTATTTCATACAAAAACTACAAATTAATAACACACGTTCTCAAGAGGTATAGATAAGGAAAATTTATTCCTACTTATGGTACATACAGTAAATTATCCTGGCTTAAAATTCATCTAAGTAAATGACAGTTGATTACTTGATACAAAAATACAGACATTATAAAAATAATCCTTTAAGTTAATTATGATTGATCTCTAATAGTGGTACTCTCAAATCTGAATATAAGTATAAACATAAATGATGAATTGATATAAACATTGAAAATTGTCAGAAAGCTTCCTCTTGAGATAACGAGTTATAGATAACCTATTTATTGACATAAATATATATATATATATATATATATATATATATATATATATATATATATATGATACATACAGTAAATGTCTTAACTAGAAAACATCTAAGTTTTGTAACTACAAAATAGTACAAACACTATTTTTTAATAATTCCAAAAATCACAGTTTTGATGAGTTTAGTTTTGACAGTGTTTTATGCAACATGGGTAGTGAGAAAATATTGATCAAAAGTATTATGAAACAAAAAAAATATATTCAGGTACTAGTAGCGCTTGCAATTACAGTAAATTACAGATGACGATTTTATATATATGAAAATTGAAAAATTCTTTAGAAGCTAAAATTACTAATCTCTATATATAGAAAGTAAAGTAAATATATTAATTTAAATATATCTCAGCTGGATAAATATCCAAAAAACAACAAACAATTTGTTATTAATAGAGACAGAGTTTTATCAAACTAAATAATATTATTAATGTAATATTTTTAAGAGTTATAACTATAACTATATAATGAATATATAGAATACAAGTACATGTACTCCTGGTGCTCTTATTTCTAAGTAAAAATAAGTAAATAATAGATGATTATGTGCTATAAACGTTGGAAAAGTCTGAAACTCCTTCTTGAGGTAAAGATAAAGAAATATTGTTTTATATATATATATAGTTATAAAATAACTCTCTTAACATAAATAAAAGGATATATAATTATATTTACTAGTTGTGGGTTCATTTCTGAGTATAAAAAAGACATATGATTATTTAGTATAAATATTTAGATCATCAGAAATCTTCCTCTAGAAATAACGATTTATAGATTATCTCACACACACAATACATAAAGTGAATATTGCAACTTAAAAACTTCTAACATTTACAATTTCAAAATAGTACAAGAACTATTTGTTACTAATAGAAACAATGACATTATTGATGAGAAACATCCTTTCAGTTAATTTTTATTGATCTCTAATAGTGGTACACTCGTTTCTGAATATAAGTAAAAAAAAGAGATTATTAGTTTATATAAAACTTGAAAATTGAAAAAAAAAACTCCCTCTTGACATAAAGATAAAGAATATTGATTTATATATGCATGGCACTGGAGTAAATATTTTAATTTTAAATACATCTAGGATTTTAAACTAACCATTGATACAACAATAATTGTTATTTATGTAGATAATGTCTAACTGTAACTAAACATAAAGAATATATTCCAGTACTAGTACAGTAGTGTTTGCATATTTTAATTCAGGTAAATGATAGATGATGATTATTTATACAAAAACTGAAAATTATCAGAAGAATTTTTTTGAGGATAACATTATTGATCTATATGGAGACAGAGTTTCCTCGAACTTTATACTACATATATTATAAGTAGAGAATTAGATCTCTTGAACTATAACTAAAGAAATAGGATATACAAGTATTTTTATTAGTGGTGCTCTCATTTTATTATATAAGCAAATGACAATCAAACTATTTGATACAAAAATTGATCAAAATTGATCAAAAATTAAAATGATCAAAGTGCTTCTATTTGAGGAAGTGTTAGACATAAGAAAATGTACCTTTATTTATATTAGGTTAAATAATTACTTGCAATAATGTTTGACAAGAGTGTGACAAATATGGCATTGAAGTGATAACCAGGGTAGGTTCTCCCACCAACAGTCGCACAACCACTAATTTCTGTACTTGGTGGAGTAGAACTGTCCACAGCAGAGGACCTGCAGTGTTCCTGATGCAGACATTCTCTGCCAGCAGCACCACATCTCTGGGGAGATTCTGATTCATACAGGAGTACTTCCTTGTAGTGTCTGTAACCCGTACAACAAATGTTTGAGTGTATTATTTTAGTAAAGTAGACTACCATGTTTGTAGCTCTGCAGTTTTAATCCACTGGACCAACATTTTTTGAAACTCAAAGATGAATGGTTTGCGCTGTCTGCTTTTCAGACCATGTTTTCAATATGTTATTGTTTAAGACTATTTACAGAAAAACATGAAAACAAATCTTTCAAAAATATATTTCATAAATTGGAGTTATTCTGGTTGAAAAAAAACTTGAAATTTCTGGTTTTACATCCATCCATGCAAATTAAAAATTACTTTTAAAAATAAAACTGCTATTGAATGGATGATAATTACCATGCAAATAGTTTTAATATTATGAAATTCTAAACATAGGTTTTTTGTACTTGTAATGATTGGAATTTTAATCCACTAAGTTAATATTTGTATAGTATTTTTTAACTCAAACTATATAAATAAATTAACTTTCATAATTTTGTTTGAAATATCACAACTTATAGCACAAACAACTTATACAGTTTTGATAGTTTAAGAAAATGCAAAAACAACAACTTCAGAAAAATTTTAATTTGAAAAAAGATTGAATGTCATTTGGTATTAAAACTAAATTGACACCATGGAGCTCCAAACAACTGTAGCAGACAATATTTATCTTTCAGTCTTTGATTGTGAGGAAACAATGAAATAAAATGTTTCATATACAAACAGAGAAAGTTTAATATTACTTATTGCATATGTAACTCAAACAACAACACACCAGCATAGACTATTTCAACAGATCAAAAATTGCCCTGCAATTAGAAAAAGGAGTTTCTACCTTATAAAGACCCATATAATTAGGTCTGACATAGTTAGAAGCCCACCTTGCATAACTGTCAAATCTGTAAAATTGAGGCCTGTCTGAGTTGGAAGCCCACCTTGCATAAATGTCATACCTGTAAAATTGAGATATGACAGAGCTAAAAACTCCAACTTGCATATAAATCATACCTATAAAATTGAGGTCTAACAGAGTTGGAAGCTTCCCACAGAGTTGCTGAGTGGTAGAGAGTTTTGAGGTCAGCTATGACAGTCCTGAATAGTTTCAACTCATTGTAGTGTCCAGTTCTGCACATCTGTTTTAGACTTCTCTGTAATACCTAGAACCAATAATTATTATATAAGTATATATAGAATGTTTTGTTAACATTTGGTGAATTTTTAATTTTGTGTTCATACAATTCTTGTTTCTCTACAATAAAATTTTTAGTAATGTAACAATTTTTTCTTTGTTTTTACCCTGTTAATTAGTTACCTTCAACGTTCAAGGTTACCTTTATTGTTTATAAATGCCTTACTTAACTTTATAATATCTGATTTAATTTGCCTGCTATTGTTTGTTGTCCACCTCAAGCTTTGTTGTTTTACCATTTTATTTTTACATTTGAAAAAGCATGTATTAAAATAGTACATTAAAGTTTCATGAAAGACTTCATAATTTTCCTTAGTGATCTATCCCTCTCTATGCCACATTTTCTGTATGCCAAATACCTCTTGAACCCCATTATGCTAAAAACATTTCCTTAGTATTTTGCCCTCTAAGACCACCAAAAAAGTAGCAATAAAGATAAATTTGCTCTATAACACTTACAATAAGCAAGTAAATTTAGTTATGTAAAACCCTGCATTTACACTGACAACAAATTTTACCTTGATTCCCATATTAGCGTTATGTTGTCCAATATTGTACTGTAAACGATCTGGCTTTGTTATATGGAGAAATGAGCGAGTAAAATGTACGCTATATCTGATGACATTGTCTCCAACAGGACATATGCTGGACCAAGGGTGATGCACTCCAAGGTTACCACAACCTCCCAATTCTCCCAGTCTACATGCTTCGGTCACTCTGTAGGCCAAGGTGGCTGTGTACAGTGAATACAGAAATGCTGTTTCTCTGTCACCTGGTAACATACAAAATTTACAGTAATAATTTACGTTTTTCAAAGAAAAGCATGGGATATGTTTGATTCAACATATAAGCTTACAAGTGGTGAAATCTCCATGTTTTCATATGCACTATGAAATTATTTTTTTTAATCATAAGTGAGCATTTTATCAAGTCACCATACATTAGGATACAGACATCATTTTAAATATAACTAATAATATGTTATTCATTTGAGAACTAATGGGTAATATATAATTAAAACATGTTTTTATTACATATTAGTAGAATTTTTACAAACATAAATGTCCCATGCCTTAAAAACTCACTGTCATTGTAAATAGTGTTTCTTATATAAATCTGTTGTGACATTTTTATATTCTGTTTCCCATGAATCTCATACACATGCAATGGAAGTACTTAATACAAATCATAATTTAATGGTGTATTTTTAGTTACTATGGTTGATAAAAAAGTATTATTTTGAAAATGCAAAATACCTCATTTATCTTATAACTTGTTTCAATTTTTACTCATCAAATATAATTATATATAGTTATTATTCTACCAAAATAATCTTCCCACCATAAAAATATATTTTGTTTTCCTAATATAACAAAACAGAAATTAAAAAGGTAAATCATTTTCTATATCCACTTCTTAGTGAGAAGAAGCATTAAAGTTATCGATCTACTACTTTTATACTCAAATGTCAATACAAAATTTATCTGGAAATATTTTGAAACAACATTATAAAGATATACTTTTTACCTATACTTGTTACCTTAATGTATGAGTTATTTTGTAAATTGCTCATTTTGGGAACAGTAATTTTCGCTTGAATGCAGTGCAACTTAATAAGATAAGAATTTAGTGACAATGAACAAAATATATTGTCTCTGTTTAAATTGTTGGTATAAGCAATATAAAAATATACTAATATTTGAATATAAAAGTAAAGTAAAGATGTCTTAGTTTACCAGGCAAAGTTAGGGCTAAGAAGCCCTCTCTAACACAACCTGGGGACCAACAGCTTGGTGACTTCAGAACCACCACCAACGGCTGGGCAGACGGACTGCTTGCAAAGACAGGATCACTCAGCAGTCACCCCTCTATTTTTGGATTTTAGTAAAGCGTTTAACACCCTTGACCCTGAACAACTGTTAACAAAATTGAATACCATGGGAAAGAGGCTGAATGGTTCAGAAGTTACCTGATCAACAGAGATCAGGTAGTTGAAATTTGGCAAACCCAAAATAACAAGATTGTATAAATTAGATATAATCCACTTCCAGTTCTGAGGGGTGTCCACCAAGTATCAGTCCTGAGTCCGGTCCTTTTAACTTTATTTATTAATGATCTACCCAAGTACCTGAACGAATTTGCCATGACAGAAGTATGTTGATGACACGGTTTTGCTCCTTCTAATAAAACCTCAGAAAGCCTGGAGATTGGATTATTTACAGAAATGAATATGGCAGTACAATATTGCCACCAAAACGACCTGGTAGTTAATGAAGCTAAAACTCAGCAACTTGTATTCAGGAAAAGGAAGGAATAATCTGTGCACTTGCCTAATGTCCAAGCAGCAGCAGAGGCAAAAAGTACTTGGTACTGACAATGGATGAAGACCTCACATTGACATCCTGTATAGGAAATTAAGTACTAATTTGTATACCATTAAAAAAATAAAAGCAGTCAGTGACATAGCATCAGCCAAAATAGCTTACTATGCTTTATTTAAATTTAACCTCAACTATGATCTCCTCATTTGAGTGGTTCTACCACAAGAAATCTTCAGCACATACTGGTGGCAGCACATAGTGGTAGAAAAAACATTAAGATCACTTTCTGGATTACTGCAGAGAGAACATTTTCTTACAGCTTTTATCAACCTCTCAATCTACAGGGATCTGGTAGTATCCCTGTGTGTGCAGGAGGCAGTACCTTTGTTCATGAGAGTGGCTTTCCTAGAGGTTGTAACACACACCAATACAACATCAGAGGAGCAATAGTTTTCCATCTTCCTGCACATTGTCTTTCGCTGTTTGAGAAGAAGCCCTCATACATGAGCTTAAAACTGTGAAACTACCTGCCTGAAGACTTTGAAGAACTCAATTTGAGGTCATTTAAGACCAAAAAGGAGTTGTGGATGCTGCAGAATCCTTTTTATAATATTGAAGAACACTTCCGAAAAGAGGAAACTGACATTTAAATGAACTCTCACCTTTTGTGAATTACAATTATAAAGGTTGTAATTTTTTCTGTAAATGTACTAAGTTCTTTTAAAATGACAGAGTTACATTTCTCAAAGAATTTGTTTAATGTCTATTGTGTCTGGTCTGGACATTTTATTATCATTAGAGGAGATTTCAATGCAAAACTTGATATCACTATTAAAAAATTCTTTTGTTAATTACTAAATATTTTAAGGCAGCATAGTTTTATCCGTGTGAATAATTTTCAACTAGAAAAAGAGTTGCTTAGGTAATGTGTTTGTTAATTATTCAAATAATGATGTCAAATGTAACGTGATCTCTTTTCCTTTTACAGAACATGATGCCTTATTACCCTATCAATAAAAATCAACAATTCAGAATACAAAATTCATTAAGAAACATCAGTAATTCATATAAAGTATTACTTCTGTATGTTCAGTAAGTTTTGGAAATAAATGTGATTTTGATTTGAAAAAAAATATCTGTCAGACTATTTTATATTTTAAGTCAGTAATTCCAAAAATTTGTATATTTTTATGTACCAATCTCAGCTCATATGATTGGCAGTTTATGTTTTCTAAATGTTAGTTGTTTGATTCAAAATATTTTTGACTAATTTGTTTCTGTTCTGTGTAGTAGCATAAGTTTCTTTACACATATCAAGAAAGTCGACTATAATAAAGTAACATGTAAGAATTGTTGGTACACCTAAGACCTTATATCTAATTTTTTTTAATATAAAAAGGCAATTAAGGAAGCTACAATGGTATACAATTTTGAGTATATAGAGAACAGTGAAAATTAATGTAAAGCCACATGCGATGTCATAAAAAATAATTCATCTATCTAATGGAAATCTGGCAGAATATTTTTTCTCCTGATGCCTTCAATTAGTTTTTTTATTAATTCTATTCCAGATATAAAACATAAAATTATCAATAAAAAAAATAATCTGTATGAACTCTTGTAGTAAAGCTTAGTAACCTCAGCAATTTTAAAACTTAAACCAGCCATCGCTGAATTAGTCCTAGGTGCAACTATCACACTGAGTAATTCAGACAGTAATGGACATTTACAATAAGTCAAATTATCTTATAAAAGCTTTAATAAACAACGTAACAGAACCACTAAGTTGAATATATCACGTGTCTGTCCAATATATAAAAAAGTGCCATAAACAAACCTCAAAGTTATTGTCCTATATCAGTGATTCCAATAGAATCAAAATTGTTTGAAATTATAGTTTTTGATCATATTAGTTCCTTTTTTTAAGTAAATACTTTTCTTAGTTCCTCATAATTTGGTTTCTGAAGTGGTAAATCACTAGAAAATGCAATAGACAAACTCTGAGGAGAAATTAAACAAGCTTTTGAAAATAAATGTTTTGCCGGGCCACTTTCTGTGACCTGAGTAGGGCTTTTAATGATTGACAACTATTAACTAAATTGTTATATTACGGAATTAATGGACCATGCATCAAGGTTTTCAAGACATGCCTAAATAACAGAAAGCAAAAAGTTCGTATTAATACAGAGTGGTCCCAAGAAATTTTTTAGTTTCAAATGGAGAACCACTAGGCTCTCTACTTTTTGTTCCTAATATGTATTAATGATCTTCATTTTTCTGTCTCATCATCTGTTGTTCTATATGTAGTGACACTACCACTTTAAATATTACCACAATTTGGATGAATTAAAATTGTTAGCTTAGAACACACTTGCGGATGTTTCTGATTGACTCATTTGACTGGTGTGGTAAATTGTTTTTTGTTGAAAACCCAAAATGTTTTATTTAGTGCTAGACATACTGAAAATGATTAATCTGTTATTACATACTCTAACAATGTTAAATTTCATGGCATTTTTCGGGATGATCATCTGACATAAGACTCTCACATTGAGTACACATCGACTCTCAAGAGTAACCTTTCTTCTGAAATGTTTATAGTTCTGCATGCATAAACTATACTAGGGTAACACATTTCTTCTACTTTCAGTCAGTTTTCAGATGTGGTTTAGTAGTCTGGAGTAAAAATGCAAAAGATTATTAATCTCTATCAATTTTATATAATTAAGTATGTTTTTAATAACAAACAATATTTAAATTTCAATAACACAGTTCATTACTATAAATCTAGAGTTATACAAAAAACCAAGCAGTTATTGATTATAATAGATTAGTAGATCATTGAATAGACATTCAGTAATGTTTTTGAGGGTTTACATTAGTTTTTTATCAATGAAAACTTTACACATGGCTCTTAGAAAATCCTATATATTTAATCGATAAGTTTTTACTTTGATGAGAATTGACTTCTAAACTTATTTAAATTTTAAGCCTTTATTTAAGTCAAATTTTTATTTGTATATCCTAGATTTAGAATGTATATAATTATAATTGACTTACCTATTTATGTTTTTAGCTTAAGTAATTATTTATTATTAAAATTAATGTTAAGTAAAAAATAATCCTAGTAGATTTAAATTGTATATAATTAATGTTATTAATTTCAGTACAGTTGTTATTAATTTTTGCTGTTAATTGTAATTATATATCTATTTATTTAAAGGGTACACCATTTACAATAGTGTTACTAAATGTATAATACATTTAAACTCCTGTTTTGCATTATTTAATTAATGATTTACTTGTTGACTTTGCATATTTGCTGTATTCTGACATTGTCAATACTGTTCTTCTTAAATGACAATAAATTTATTGATTCATTGTACTGAAAATCATGTTTATGTCTTGTGTTATACTTTTGCGCAGTATTATTTGAGTTAAATGTATTAAAATATTTATGTACAAAAAGTGGTAAATTCAAGTTGTACATGACATGTATTGTTAATAATGTGAATTGAAGAGATAAATGTTTACAAGAATACTGAAGCCCACCATTTTTCAGGACTCTTAGAGTTATTTTGAAGAGTAAAGATGTCATTTAAAGGATTGCGAAAAAAGAATGCATGTATTTTAATATTTTATAAGTAAGTTTATTTTAATTTCAAAAAATTTCAATAATACCAAAACAACCAGTAAATAAGCCAATTTGAGAATTAGGCATTAAGAATTCCAAACCACTTAATTATTTTTTTAAATAACAACTGAAAAATTTTCTCCACTAATACACATTAAAAATCTTTCATCAAAGATCTCCATAAGTTTTCTCAATGTCCTGTGACAGAGCAGGAATTTCTTTAAATATTGTAGGCCTCAAATCTGTGAGTGAACAAGGTTTAGAACAATAAACTTTGAATTTCAAGTAAGTCCATAAGTAGAAGTTTAGTTATGAACATTTACCCTCACAGGCAGGAGTTAGTTTTGTTAAGAAGTTGCCAGAGTCAATTAAAAACACCTCGATGCCTAAGGCGTAAAAAGCGCGCTTAAAACAATTTTAGTGTCCCAAGCATTTTATAGTGCCGACGAGTTAATGGGTGACTGCACAATCAATATATTGACAACCGGCACTGGAAGTGGGAAAATTTGCAAGAATGAATGTGGTTTGAGTGAAAGTACTGTAAGTTTGACTGGGCTTGTGATGTGATTTATATGTTTTAAACATTTTAAAATGTCATATAATACTTTGATGATTGTTATACATTTTGTTATGTTCTGGAAGTATAAAATACTTGATTTGAGAAGTAGTCTGAGTTTGGAGCTTAAAAGATTTTACAACACCTTGTATAGTGTTTCTACAATTATGATAAATATTGAATTATGTGAGTGGAAGAGTTACCGAGCTTAAAAGATTTTACAACACCTTGTATAGTGTTTCTACAATTATGATAAATATTGAATTATGTGAGTGGAAGAGTTACCAATGTTGAAAGATGTTTTATTTGGAGTGAGACAGTTCCAGGCTTCATGCTTGAAGATCTCCTTACAGGTGTCTGTGGCCAGTAGTCTGGCTGATTCCAGCACTTGCTGTAGCCCCGACCGTGTAAGACACTGTACCTGCTGGGCTACTGTTGGCAAGTGACACCTCAGTTCCACCTCAGGTGACACAAACACTGTGACCAGTGTCTTATGGAGCAGTGAGTCATCGTTTTTGTTATAAACGCCCATACAGGAACACAGGCTTAACAGACACAAAATGTGCATATTAAACTTAACATTCAGTCTACACTGCATTTTCTGTAGCAAGAGTCATGACACAAAAATAATCAACATCAATCATAATCAATCACAAATAAGTGTATAGTACATATTTTTAGTATGAAAATGGATTTCCAAAATGTGAAACAGCTAGTATTATTTACTTATAATCACTTCATGAACCTTTTAGTTTCAATAAATTTATCACTTAAGGAAAGCAAGTTAATCCGAGGTATTTAATCCTAATCCAAGGTAATCTGTTAATCTAAAGAAAATAGTTTCCCCAAAGCAAATAAGAAAAAAAACTAAGTTCCCTACAAACCAACAATATCCCCAAAATGCCCACTTCAAAAATATTATTATCAGAGGTGACAGCCACGCCCGTCACATCACAGGTCTTGTACAAAGCATAACTGGCCCTACGATCTCGGTTGGCGGTGTATGCTTGCCTGGTGCCGGGCTGCTTGATGTCGTGGGTTCGAGGCAGATGTCAACTGCGTCTGGAACCCACTGCGAGGCGCTGATGGCTGGCACAAACAACCTGGTGGTGGAAAATCAGCATAATATTTACAGTCACCTGGAGATTTACATCACGGCCAGACCAATCAACACTGCAACACTGACATCGTTCTTGTCACCTTTCCGCATCAACACGATCTGGAGTCAGACCACTCCATCCATGATGAGACCGTGCTTGTAAATGCCTACATTGAAGAGCTCACAATCCGACACAACATCGAGGTCTTAAAGTTTAATAAGATCGGTCACATGCATTTCACTAGACACAGTCTGCACCTCTCAATGCGGGGAAAGCGGATACTGGCTAGAATGATTGTGGAGAGCCTCGCTCTGCTGAGACCTGTCCCTCCGGGACCCGAAAACCCACTCCTATTGACGGCCGTCCCTTCAGCAGTCATGCCGCCACTGTCTGCTACCCCCGCGGAGCCGGCTGCTGTATCTCAACAGTCTCCAATGTTCCAGCTTGTCTTGTATGCGAGGGCACCCAGGGTGTCAACTACACCTGACAGAGACTGTCCAAAAGAACGCTCTCCTATTTCAAAAAACTGTTCTGGTCAGACATGTGTGAAGCCAACCTAAGGATGACTTCAGATCCAGCTCCAAAACACAACAAAACTCAAAATCAACATTTAAGAAATATTTTAAAAAATTTAAACTGAAACAATAAAATTGATTCACCAAAACGCCCAAATTGCAATCAACAAGGTTGAAGAGCTAGAGATCATGTGTGAAGAGTTTAAACCCGATGTGTTTATAGTCTCAGAATACATCTTTTTAAGATTAAAAATTTTGAAGTGGCTAAACATTTTGTCGAACCAGCTGTAAAGGGGGCGGTGTGGCGATTTTTATGAAAAATTCCTTAAAATTCGAAGATTTCAAGATTAAAAACAATTCGGACATGAAATTTGAAGCTGAAGGCATCACAATCTTGTCCAGCTCTGCGGAAAAAATAACTATCATTGGGTTGTATAGATCCCCCAACGGCTCTAGAGATTCTTTTTTGGAGAGCTTGGAACATCTTCTGATTTGTCTCTCTTCTGAATCAACAAAGTTTGTAATAATTGGCGATTTCAACATTAATGTTTTGGATCACACCGACCCCCTTACCCAACAGCTTCGCGATCTTCTAAATTCCTTTTATCTAAATTGGTCGTGAATTTGCCAACACGAGTGACAGCTACGACGCATACTGCCATCGACAATGTGATTACCAACATTCCTAACTCAACAGTTTCTGTTTTAATCACATTCATGGATGCAAACTAGAAAATCAAAATCCAAAATTCAAAATTACTAGGGCAATTACTTCACAAAACATTTGCCACCTAAATAGATGTTTAAAAACGGACGTTTTTGAGCGGGTATGGAAATGTTGATGACATGTATCAGTCATTTAGTGGTACCTTCAGTCACTATCTGGATGTTGCATGCCCGCTCAGGAAAACAAAAAACAGTAAAAAGCTGCAAGGTTCATGGATAACTAAAGGAATTCTTGAATCTCAAGAAAGGCTCCAATTCTTCTATAAAATTTTCACTAATACTCTAAATAATGATTTCAAAATGTTTTTTAGAAGGTATCAGAGAATCTATAAGAAGGTCATAAGAGCTGCAAAAGCCTATGACATCAATACAGCCTTGAAGGTACCTGTGAACATTTTTACAAAACAGCTTGGAAAATAATTAATAACTTTTCTGCAAATGAGTTCAATAAATACTTTTCAACCGTTCCTTTTACGAATTCGTCATTTAAGAATCCTTAGTCTCACGGTGGAGAGACTGGGGTACCTGTTGCGTCCATAGCTTTGGCTCCTGTGTGTGAGGAGGAGGTAGCACATGTCATACAGAGACTGAAATCATAAAAGACCAGTGACGCCAATGGGATGTCAGTATGGCTACTCAAACGCTGCTTCAAGCATATTTTGAGTCCTCTAACAAAATTGATAAATTTTTCATAGTAGACTGGAAGATTTCCATCTCTTTTAAAGACGGCCAAGATCACCCCAATTTTCAAAAAGGATGATCCTTGTCTCACAAGCAATTATCATCCAATCTCAATTCTTGCAGTTTTCAGCAAGATTTTTTTAAAACTTTTCTACGAAAGGCTTGAAACCTTTCTGGAAACATTCGAAATTCTGAATCCAGAGCAAATTGGATATAGAAAAAACAGATCCACAATTGACGCTGTGAACAACCTTTTGGACAATACTGTCGATGGTTTGGATAGGCGAGAACATGTGCTTAGCATATTTCTCAATCTGTTCAAAGCCTTTGTTTGCGTGCACCACGAGACACTGTTGCACCAGTTGGAGAAATGTGGCATTCGGGATCTCCTCCACTTATAGATCGGTTCTTACCTTAAGGATCGACAACAGTGCGTGGAGATTTCAAACGTCATTTCAAACAAAATTAAAATAGCCCAAGGTGTTCCTCAGGCCTCTCCTGTTTTTGATTTATGTCGGCGGATTGAATTCAGTTATCCAGCATGGAAAACTGGTTCAATATGCCAATGACACAACTCTTTGTTTTAAAAGTAAATCAATACAAGAACTGGAAATCACCTCTTTCATGGAATTGAACACATGAATAAATGAATTTATTTCCAACCAATATAAACATAATTATAACATTATCATTTTTGGAAATTGACTGACCACTTTTACAAGTAGTGTGGCCAGTTAGTAAATTGAAAAAAAAAAAACAATAAATTCTCATTTACGAGAGTCTAGCATAATATATTACTTTGAGCCGCCATTTGGGTATCTACAAAAAATATTTATGCAATAATACTATTCAGAAAATAAATTACATACAATAAACAAATACACAAAATAAATAAATTATACACCACAATACATACACAAATATAATTAACAATAAATACTAATAAATATCAATACATTACCAATAAACAATGATAAGAAGCAATATATAATATATACATAGACCATGAAACTCTTTACACCTTATGGCATCACAGTACTCAAATAGCCAATGTCTTGCTGCAAAGTAAGCCAAATAATTACTTGTTGATAAAATTGTTTTAAATTTGGAATATTTTTAATGTGTAATGGAATATGATTAAAAAACTTTGGTCCTAAATACTGAAAAGAATGGCGAAAAATGGATTTATTTACTTTTGGTAGTCTAAAATTATTTCTATTTACATATCTAGTATAATAATGTATATTACCATTGCCTACATTCCCACTTCTAATAAAAAACAATCTTAGGACTTTGTACACAAAAAGATGTTGAATAGGTTTAATATTTATTTCTTTGTAGAGGGGAAAGGAACTTTCCCTTTTTAGTTTTTTTAACATGACACGTAAAAAGTAGTTTTGGGTGGTTCTTAATTTGTCTATCAGATACTTATATGTCCCGCCCCAACATATTATACCAAATTGCAATCTAGAGTTTATTAAACCAAAATTTAATAGAGGGAACGTAGAAGATCACTATTACAAAAATGTCTTAAAAAGTAAAAAGTTCTAATAGAAGATTTTAATTTTTTATTCAAACTATTAATATGTTGTTCAAAATTCATTTTTTCATCCAAAATAATCCCCAGATACTTAAAATGGTTTACTCTTTCCAAAGGTAGACAATCACACACTGTTAAATTACATAAAACAGAATGGTAGGTGAGAGGAAGTAGTATTTCAAAACCACAAAGATCAAAATTGACAAATTTCGTTTTGTTCACATTTACTTGCATTTTGTTTTGGAGGCACCATTGTCTTAGCAGTAAGAGATCTTGATTGATTAAATCACCAAGTACAATAGAATCCTTATTTGAATAAAATAACGCTATGTTGTCTGCAAAAGCACTGACTTTTCCATGAAAATTTAGTTCCAATAAATCATTTACGAATATCAGGAAAAGAACTGCAGAGGTCACTGAGCCCTGTGGGACACCAGATTCAACTACTTTAGGAGAGCTGTAATTACATAAAACTTTTACTTGTTGTTGTCTGCTTACCAAGAAACATCTAAACCAACACAATGCTGTTCCCCTAATACCTATCGCCTCCAGCTTACCTAAGAGAATCTCATGATCAACTAAATCAAACGCTTTTTAAAAATCTATAAAGAGTCCCGATGTTTTACAATTAGAGTTAAGGCTGTTGTAAATATTTTCTGTAACATTTAATAAAGCATCTTCGGTTGATTTACCCTTTACAAATCCAAATTGATTACTACTAAGAAAATTTATTTTGTTTGAATATCTACGCAATCTTATAACCATTAGTTTTTCAAATAATTTGGAAAAAATTGAAAGTAAACTAATTGGACGTATATTGTCCAATTTTGAGGAAGTTTTACTTTTAAGAATTGGAACAACAGAACTCAATTTTAGGCTTTCTGGAAATATACCCTGACTAAAACTGTTATTTATAATATAAGTCAGTACTGGCGCTACATCAACAATAAATTTCAATAGTTTTGCAGAAATATTATCATATCCAGTAGATTTTTTATTTTTTAGACTTCTTACGACAGACTTTATCTCGTCCTCTGTAGTTGGCGCAATAAAAAAGGATTGTTGGGAGGTGCGTATCGGAAGTAGGTTGACAGTCGGGACTGTACTAGGACGGTCAGACTGTACTGAGATAAGGTAGTCATTTACCTCCTCCGCGATAACGCAAGGATCTGTTACGATAGTACCGTCCGCCAATTCAATATTGTCAATACTTTTGTCCGAGACTTAACCTGTTAAACTATTTATTATTTTCCACTGCCGAGATACGTCTTTGTTACAGTCTAATAATATTTTAGAATAATATTGGTTTTTTACAAAAGCAATTTTGAGATTTAAATCGGTGCAAAACTTAATGAAATAATTTTTAAATGCTGTGTCATACAATCTTCTTTTACTAATCTTGTAAAGCCTCTTACGCCTATTAATACCATTCAAAATATCAAAGGTCATCCATGGACTTAATGATTTGGATTTTTGTAATTTATTACCCCTGCTTATCCTTTTACAACTTAAAGCTACAATTGTACACAAAATATCATTAAATTTACAATAACAACTATTTTCATCATTATCACTGTAGACCATATCCCAATTAACGACTTTCAGTTTCTCTTTAACTAAATTATAATCGAGTTGAACATTGTCATTATTCGATTTGTTAGTTAAAGTATTTACATTAGGTGATTGGTTGTACACATTGTTGTAAACAAGTCCCAAAATACAATGGTATGTAATACCATGGTCAAAAACTGCACTTTTAAAGGAATTTATGTTTTTACTTCTAACAAAAATATGATCTATACAAGTATTAGATGTAACTGTAATTCTAGTAGGTGTGTTTATTAATTATATGAAACCATGATTATTAAGTAAGTTTGTATATTCATTCACAATTGGTTTATTATCAAGAATATTCACATTTATGTCGCCAACATAAACCACATTACTATGAATATTCTTAATTATTTCAGTTAACTCGCTAATAAACAAATTTTCAGAAGTGCATTGGAGCCTATACAAACAAAACAATTTAAAATAGCGTTTATTGATAGTAATATTCAACAATAAGGCATCGGCTGAAGTCATATCTATTTCTAATCTACTACAATCTATACTATTGTTTACATAACAGATAACACCACCTGATCTGTATGTATTATTGCACTGAGCAACTTATATCCTGGTATGTTATATAAATTAATTTCGTCAGAACCTATCCAAATTTCGCTAATTATTATAAAATGTATTTCCCCACTTATGTTATTCATTTAAGCGATAAATCTATCAAAATTTTTCCGCATACTTCTAATATTGGTGTGAATGAAATTCAGATTATCAGTGTTATTTTGGGGATCGAAAAAAATATTAATATCTAAGTTTACACTATTTGACATAGCCTATTGGAAGTTAAGGAAATTCTGGTGATTGACAAATTTAAAGTAAACACAAAGACATATCTGTTGAAATTTGGTTTTAAGACTAGCACGTTAACAAAAAACTACTGAAGCTTGTTTAGTTCATCATAACTGTCAACTTTTTTATACTTCTCCCCCTGCCGTCCCTACACCATGCATAGGTATATCCTATTTCTTTACACCTGGCTTTTAAGTTTGACAGGAATACCTTATTGTCCGGAGATAGATGCTCGTTTACGTACATACTGTCTTTTGGGAAGGACGCGTTGACATCTTGAGCTGTCATCTTTTTCTTCTCCCTGAACTTGCCAATAATGTAAGTGGAGGGTGGCGATCCTTCCTGAATGTCGGTACTCTGTGAGCTGCTGAGATGTCCTTCTTGTTGATCTCCATCCCCAGGGCTGTTTCCGACGTCTTTGACGAGCTCGACAACATTCTCTTGCGGGGTGACTGGAAGACCGCTGATTTCAACGTTGTTCTTTCTAGAATATTGTTCTAACGCTCTAACTTTCTCATTTAGTTTAGCTACTTCATTTGTTAGACTTATGTTCTTAATGCGAAGCTCTTCGTTTTCCTTTTTTAAAACAGCAAACTCGGCCTTTACGTCTTTCATGACTCGCACAGATTCATCAAGCTTGTCCGAAACAAATTGAACACTTGACCTCAGGTCGCTCATTTCATTTCTGAAAGTTTTCAGCTCCTTAAAAAAATCGGTTTTAAAGTCATTTAACATTTTGAAAATAAAGTCCTTGGTGTAAGAGTCAGAGTTTGTATCAGACGACATACTTCGACATTCTTTGCACTTCCAATCTCGATTAGAACGTGTTTTTTTTACCCTCTAAATCGTTCTTTACACACAGAGCGTGAAACAAGTTCTCGCATCCACCAACACACCATACGCACAAATCGATTTCTCCAGCTGAGATGTCTCGATTGCAGATACCACAAAGTGACGACAAAATTATATAAACAATTAAATTAACAAGAAACACATAAATTAATGTAATAACAACTTAGGGCGGGTCGCGACAAGACTTCTTTACACGCACAACCTTATCACTGCGGAGCTTATCAGCAAGCGGCTAAACTGCTCGGCGTACAGAGCCAGACTAACATGCATTCAGTATTTCACTGAAATGAATCTGAAAACAAATCAGTCAAAAACATTTGTAGTAAATTTCGGCCTTCGTCAGCATGATCGAGTGGTGCATCTGGCTGAATTTATGGATGATAACCTTCTCAAAGAAAATAATTCCACTAGGTTTTTGGGAATGATTCTGGACAAAAGATTGACCAGGAGCGATCATGTGGACAGGGTCTGTGCTAGAGTTACCTCAGGTATCTAGGCTCTGCGCAATCTAGCAAAATTTTGTTCCCCAGAAGTTTTAAGAATGGCGTACTATGGCTTAATCCATCCTCATTTTGCGTATGGAATAAGACTTTGGGGAAGTTGTGAAAAAAACAAAATGGAGCGCATCTTTAGACTAATAAAAAGCTGGCAGAATCATTGAAAATTTGAATTACAGAGAGTCGTGAAGGGAATCTTTCAGGGAGTTGAGATTGCTGACTTTGCCCTGCCTCTATATTTTTGAAGTGATCATGCACTGCAGATCAAGGAGCACCTTGATTCGTGGCAGGAACATTCATCAATATGAAATTAGAGGCAGGGACAAATTTCGAACTCATCAACGCAGATTGACATTAGCGCAAGCACCAGGTCAATAGGTTGTCTTGAAAATGATTTGGTAGTTCGGTAGTTCTTTGAATTCCAAAGCACCCTTTTTGGAATCCTTCATGTAAATCAGGATGAGTTTCGGCAACCTTTAATAGATTATCATAGTATTTTATAGTCCATCTGGAATAGTTCGGTTGATTACAAATAAAAAAATATTTGTAATTTTAGGTAACACCGATTTAAAAAGTTCAAAATTTCCAGTATGAATACTCCGAGATAAGTTCAAGTAATGATAGATAAGGTTCATATAAATTAAATTAAATTGTGATATTTTACCGTGCTCCCCGTTACGGATTTCTTGCTTGTAAATGCTGTAGTTATTCATCATATCTTTTAAATTTTCATTTTCAATTTGAAATTTAACATTTCACAATTTTGAAGCCTTTCAACTTCGTTTACGATATTGGCAGTTAAAGTGATATTACTATTATATAGAAATGATTCGAAGTGTAGTATTTCAAGTCCTAATGCTAGCAAAGGATGCAATCTTTTATAGCGATTGAAATGTTTCCCATCTAAAAATCCACAGACGGAACCATTTGCCAGCAAACTACTCTCAACCATTACTTCTGTTAATCCACAATCACTAATCACTTTACCGATAGCTTTAAAATAAGCCATCATTATATGAAACGGTCCTAAATGAATAAACAAATTATCGTATGTTGGTTTTCCGTAGCTTGTATTTGGAAAGCTACTTTAGCTATAGCAAGATCGTAAGTCACCTGTATGCTGGATTGCTTTACTTCTTCAGTTATTTTTTTACTTTGCTTCATAGTTTCCAATACGTTTGACGTATTGGTTGGCGATGCATTTATTGGAGTTAAGTAAGATATAAGTTGTTGTGGACTATCATGATTATCGATCCGGCTGTTGAAACCAACCCACAAGGGTACATCTGGTAATTCCAAAGCGTGACTAACCATCCAGATGTTGTCAATTTCTGTGAAAGGTCATGTAAATACACTAATAATAAGCAGCATCCTTTTTTTAATCATGTCTTCGTTTATGATTATTGAAATTTCTTTAAAAGCTACTTGGTGATATTGTCGTTGATTGTGCCACTCCGTTTTGCTAGGTTGTGCTTTCAAAGAAGATAATTTATTATTAAAAGCAATTCGGCATTCAGTATAATAAAAAAAATTTTAACCAGAGAAATTATTCAATTTATTGGAAAAATGTTTATACTTTTTGTAACCTTCAATCTTAGAGCTGACATTAGTTTTAAATTCATGAACATCAGCTGCATGAAGCGGAAGCATTTTCGAACAAAATTTTTTATTTTTCCGGTCACAAAATATAGAGACGACGCTGTTGTTATTATTACCAGCAGTATTATTAGTCGAATTATTCACGTCCTGAGTTACAACATTATTGTCACTATCATTCGGTTGAAAAGAATCAGAATAACCTTGAGGAGTTGAAGATTCTAAACCAATTGATTCAGAAACTAATAAAGTTAGAGATGATACTGTGGGAGATTCTGTAGCAGGTTTCAGCTGTAAGTCAGATTCATCTTGTGATGTTGAAGGTTGGGCTTCGATTGACTGGGAAAGTAATATTTCTTGTGATTTTCTTGATGGAGATTCTGAATTAATTGGTACTGAACTCAACTCAAGGATTGATGACGAGGCTGTAGATGAGTTGCCAGCTACAGCAAATCTAAGTTGGTTTTTCCTTTAGTTTTTTCAACACTTAATGGTTCACTGTTAAAGTATTTTTTCATCAAACCTGTAAATGCTTTATAGCATCCTCGGTGATAGCTACTGTCTATATACTCAACAGGTGAAACAACGTCTTTATATTTGAGGTTATGTATTTTTCTTAAATTTAAAATTGTTTTACATTTTATTTTAATGTCTCCTCGGAAAATATTATAAGATCTTCACCACTTTTTCTACAGACAAAACAAACAATTTTTTCACCACTCATGGTAGCAATTCATAAAAACTGAATTGCTTTTATTTCACAAATAACACACAATATTACAGCGTTTATTATGAATATAAGTGTTCACCGATAATACTGAATAACCATCAGCTGATGCGCAGTAAAGGATCGCAGTAAACCGAACGCTCGGTTTCACTCACTCTGCTTACTACATATACTCCGCGCTCTCACAACTTTTCCCTATTCCAAAGCGTCTGGAACCCTCAAAACTGCCTGGCTACTGAGAAAACATCATGAAATAGTGTTTCAAATAACATATATAAAATTCAGCTTTTATAATCTAACGAAAGTATAACTACAAATTATTATAGTTAAGGGGTGTCTGGCAGGGTGTTGAAATCATACTAAGTGTCTAGACATGAATAACGTGAAATTTGATATTACCACGAATAACATATTATAAAATTTAGTTTTATAGATTAACGAATTTAAGACAGAATTTTATACACCTTTGTTACCTGTTATCTGCGAAAGCAACCACTACCCAGGTAACATGGGTGGGGATCGTTTGTACCTGTACTAGAGGTACATATGGAAGAACTTTCAGCTTTTATAAAATGACAAAGGTCTAGCAGCCACGGGCTCTTGGACTATATGGGGCTGAGCATTGTCAAGGAGCAACACAATTCCATTACTGAGCATTCCTCTCCGTTTGTTTTGAATTGCCCGCCTTAGTTTTATTAAGGTTTCGCAATACCTTGCCGCATTAATGGTCTCACCTCTTGGGAGAAAATCAAATGAATCAACAAAACACCTTTCCGATACCAAAAGACAGTGCACATGATTTTTTGTGCAGACATTGTTTATAAATTACAAAATATAGCTTATTCAGTATTCAAAAATTAAAACTGTGAATAGCTCCTATTCTGTCAAGGTTGTTTAAATCTAATTTTTATTGTGTAATTGTATTCTTCTTATTAATGCCTTTGAATTGGTATAAGCAACGTATTGAACCCATCCCAAAATTTTAGATTTTCCACTAAGTCATTCTTAAGTCATCTCCCTGAAGAGGTGATGAAAATGTCATTGATGCCATAAAATGTAATCTATTGATGAGCAACGTTTCACTTGTCAACAAGTGTTAAAACAAAACAATACTTAAACTTACTTTTGGAATGCCTTATATAATGAAACTGAAATTAATAAAACTCACTTAAATGATTCAAATTTGTTTTAAAAGTTTAAGATAAAAAGTTTTGCAAATAATAATACTACTATGCCTGTCTCAGCTAAAAACCACTGAAAACGATTATTTACCTGATTTGGAAGATAAAGCAAAAAGCAACAAATGAACTCCCTGCCATTTTTCACACACACCGACTGAGAGTACAGCTTCAATTGAAGCTGAAGCAGAGGGGAGACGCTAGCAGGCTGATGACTTCAACATTTCAAACATGTCCATCAACCATTCAAGTTGCTATGTAAACTACCTCTTCACAGAAACGTATGACAATGCATCTGCTGAAAAGTCATATGCCGATAAACAATGACTCATCCTTAGCCTATCCAAGTGTTAAACAAACCATATTTGGACACAGATATATCATACATTACATTGTTTCTGAATGATAAATTAAGAATGCATAAAACATAATAATATACCAAACTGAATTCTGTCTATTGCTTGAATTATTTATTTTATTAAATAAAATAGTATATTGTAATAAGTGTATAAATATCCCACTACTGAGCTGATCGATTCTGTGCAAAATAACACTATAATCATTTACACAACTGTAAAATGCTTGCACAAGAATTATTATTTTCATTAATAATATTAAGTTCTTGGTTCCAAAACTTGCTCTTAAAATTGTTTCTTAAACTAGAAAGGAAATCCATAGTTATTTTACCAGAAAACCCATATTCCAGATTTACCTACTGTCAAACTTGAAAAAAGTAAAAGCAGCCACATATACATGAAAAGCTATTTAACAAATTACCGGAAACAACATGGTCTGTACCTATAAAAAGATTTAAAATAGTAGTGGAAAATTGGTTAAAAGAAAGTGTATTTTATTCTTTTAATAGTTTTTAGCCTGTGATACTAGAACTATAAATTTTTAACTACATTGATATATTGTTTTTTATTTTATTTATTTCTGTTTGTGTATTAAGTGTATGTATGTGTATTGTTATCATAGTTTTAGCATAGATTATTTATATATTTATTTAATTACTATAACTTCATTGTTACCTGTTATTACCTTAGAGATACATACCAAGAATTTGACAACTGTCCTTTAGACAGACATTTATATTAAGAAAATGGTTCATTGTAAATCTGACTTTGTCAATTAGACAATGCGTTTAAAGAAAATAAAAATTCTTGATTCTTCTTGATTCTCGACATTCAATAACAAAAATTAATAAAAGTAGAGCAGGAAAAACAATATAAACAAATAATTCACATATTCTATATTAAATTTGTTTATTCAATAGTGGTTGTAGGAATTAAAGAAATCAAACTTAAAAAAAGCTTCTTTGAATTCTGTAGCTTATTCTTAATCCTTTACTTCTTGTATCCTGAAGCAAAATATTGATATTAGATCAAATGACAGTTAATCCTGTCCTAAAAATTAATGGAGAGCTACAAACAACTGTTTTTCATGATTTTGGAAAAATACAGCAACTAATCTGGGTGTTATAATGTAATTTTATTGTAATAAAACAAATTTCCTATGCTTATAATTTACAATCTTCTCTTAATATTAAGTATTAATGGAACAGAATGTTTGAAAGATGTGGAGAAATGAGTAAAAGGAGATGATTACTGTACTATCTACAGTACTACAGTTAACTGTACTAAAAAAGCAGCTTCTTATGCTACATGTGTATGTCACCTTCACCAACAACCTAATGTGCAAGAAGTTAGTTATCAGGATTATTCATTATCTCTATCTATATGATGTAATATGATATTTTGATAATATGATATATATATATATATATATATATATATATATATATATATATATATATATATCATATTTTTCCTGGATGAGAGACAAATCAAAATAGCATATTAAAACTGTTGGAAACTCAATAATTACCCAAGTTTAGAAGCTTTATTTTTAAAATGGTGGCTTCCTAAAATCTTTAAATGTAAATATCTTAAAAATGAAATATAATTCAAAAGTTTTATCTATTACATTCCAGTTAGAATATTTAATAACAAAACCAATGATACCAAGTTTTAAAATATTAGTTGATAAATAGGGGAGATACTAAGTTGTTTTTTAACAGAGTATTAAACAATATCCACTGTCATTTTATGACAGCACTATTTGTGAGCCACAACAATCAGCTGTTTAAATTTTAGCTGTTATAATCAGCTTATTGTGGCAATACAGTGTGTTGAACTGTGGCCATAATATACTTACCTTTCGCAACATTGAGGTTTCTTTTGTTAAAACAAAATAAAATAAAAATGTTTACAATGTACAAAAGTAATAACTTTGTTTACACAGGAATGATGAAATAGACTAAAATGAAATAGGTTTAAATATCTTATTATATATTGTTTTTAGATATTTTGTTTAAATATTTTAGGAAGCCACCATTTTGAAAATAAAGCTTCTAGGAAATTGAAATTTTTCTGTAATTAGGCCTTTAGATGATAAAAGTATAAACCAAATTTCAACTTATTACAATAAGCCATTCTCAAATTAAAATGTTTAAGTGAAAAACAAAATGGTGACTATTTGGGTAATTAGTGAGTTTTCAAAAGTTTTAATATATATAAATGAATAATGTGAAATATAATTTATGTCTAGTTTTATTTTCACAGATAACTACTATGTACAGGAAACACTTTTATAATTGAATGTTCCAACTGAATAGTTAAATGTAGAAAGCTAAATTACAACTACGCTGCTTTAACTTTCAATTGTCACGACTAGACTTGTAAGTCTCACATGCGTGTCTAATTCTGTTGCTGAACCGTTCAGAGTTTCCTTGGTCTTAGGGTTGTTGGCTTGAAATAATTAATGCAATGAACAAAAATATATACATATTCTAGAGTAAATATTTTGACCTATACCAAAAACACATCCAATACATTTTTCTAGTAGGTAGTCAGGAAGGCTGCCTTTGAATGAGTTGGTGTTTATTTTACTCTTTAGGTCAAAAGGTTTTGTTACATTTTTTTCCTTCATGTAAAAAGGTGTTTTTTCCAACTTTAATATGTGTCTTGGGTATTGGAAATCCTTCTTAAATTTTGTGCTAAACCCATGAACTTATCAAATTTTGGTAATTAGATTGAACTATTAACAGTGTCTTGAAAATAATTAAACAGGGAACTATCATTATCTAGAGATCTTTAAAAATTGGTTTACAAGAAGATCTCTCTATCGGGAAAGTCATAATTCCCAAAAAATTCTTTTGAATCAAAAATATTTTTTTTATTTCTGATGAATATCTCCAAATTGCTATTCTGTAATGGATTATCGACTAGAAATATGCATAGTAAACTATTAAACAAGTTTTTAGGAGTATAGTGTTTCTTAATACAAGCATTTTAAAACAGGCTGAGTTTTATTTCCCCCATTATTGTTTCAATTCATTTCCCCCCAAGTCAAATCTGAATCAATATATATCCCCAAAAACCTGGTATTGTCATGCATAATAAATTATTTATTTCTACACACCATCTCCCCACCAGCATTGAACCTACATTGAGCAGTATAAAATGTTACCATTTGGGTCTTTTCTTGGTTTAATTTTAAACCGTTGACTTTAAATAATTGTTCTATATCGTATAGAGTTTCCCTGAATTTAATTTTTAATTCAGCATCATTATCGGCTTTTACAACTGCGGTGGTATCATCAGCGTAAAGTATTAAGTTTTTAGATACATTTATAGGCATTTGTTTATGTATAAAAGGAATAAAAGAGGCCCCAAAATTGACACTTATGGAACCCCAATCCTGATTTCTTCCCATTCTGACTTAAAGATTGTATTGTTTTTCTGAATAACTGTTCTTTGGTACCGTTTGCTAAAGTAGCATTTTAGCAATTAAATAGTTTCTGCTGAAAAATTGTAATTACAAAGCTTTTTAAAGAAGAATTTGATGATTGAAACAATCAAATGCCTTACATGTCACAGAAAATGCTCATTGTTCCCTGTGATCTATCCAAGGCCCAGGACACCTCCTTAATTAAATTTGATATTGCACTTGTTGTACTCAATCCTTTTCTAAACCCAAACTGTACATTTGCCAAAATGTCATTTTTTCTAAAAAAAAGACATTTGATTAAATGCTAATTTTTAAAAAACTTTAGAAAATGTTAGTAAAACTGAGACAGTTGATAATTATTAGGATTACATCGCTCACCTTTCTTAAAAATAGGCTTGAGTTCAGCACATTTTAAAAGCTCTGTAAAAAATTACTTTGAAATGATTGGCTCACAATGACCGCCAGAGGCTCTGGTATAAAATTTGCAACCCCTTTTATCACATTAAGAAGTATTTCATCCCAACCAGCTGATTTTGTGTTATTTAGGAATTTTATAGCTTTAACAACTTTATCCGGTGCTATAAAAATCGAACGCAGACTGTTCATTAGTTTTTACATTCATCGCAAGTTTTAATGCTTTCTGTTAACAAGGAGACAATCCAATTTCCTTGGCAGTATCAGTAAACTTTTTATTAAAAAATTCAGCAATGTCCATTGCATTATCAATAAGATTATTATCAATTACTAAATCTGGAAAACTATTTGTAGCTTTAGTACAACCTAACTATGTTTTAACAACATTCCAAGCATCCTTCCTCCTATTGCCTGAGTCTTGTATGAAGTCAGCATTACTCTGATTATTTTGGATTCATTACAAACACTCTTAAAAATCTTTTCATAACGCTTAACGTAATTTATAACATTTAAATGATCTGTCATCTTAGCCATCCTACAAAGCTCTCTTTTCTTATGACTGGATATCCTAATACCAGCTGTTACCTATGATTTACTTTTTCCACCCCTTTGTGGTTTGTTACAATAGAACTTTGAAGGAAATGATTGTTCAAATAAGCATTGGAATTTTCAAAGTAGTTTTTACAGTTTTATTCCACATTTTTGTCAATAGATACATTCTAATTGGTTAAGCTTAGGCTTCTAGGAAACCTATCAAAACTTTTGGATGAAAATAAAAACTTTTTTGTGTTGCACCATTGACAGTATTATTATTATTTTATTAATGCATGAACTTGTAATCCTTGTGGGTGTTGAAAAATTTATAATAAACCCATATTAGCCAGTCAAAGAGAGAATTTCAGATTTTAACTGTGGGTTGCTACAATTATATAAAGTATTCATACTAAAATCAAACACTAAAGAAATGTTTTTTACTTTTTTAATAAAGCCCCTTGCTTATTATTCATAAAACTTTTAAAATTTACAAGAACTGGAACTCTTGTGATAGAAATTACTAGTACATAAAAAGTAAGAATTTCTGAACAAGAAGGTTCAAAATGAATCCTCATTCACACAATATGCCAGCTTATCTTTTGTTAAGATACAAGAGCTTCCATAAAAACCATCCTTCCTACAGTAATAAGTTGCTAATATGTAATTCGGAATATTATGTAGTATAGAAATATTTTCCAGTCCAAGCCAATGCTCATTTAAACAAACAATTTGAATATTAGAATTTTCTAACATTATTTCCAGATCATTTTTTTATCAATAACTCCTCCTTGAATATTCAGATGCATAATTCAATTAAATTTTTTGTTAAGCTTTACATTATTACAGATTGGCCAGAAACCCTTATTACTATTATTCAAAGAAGTGGGTAATCTAAAATTAAGATATCTTTGTACGAAATACAGAAGTTTCTCTAGCTGAGGAAAGCGTGTTTACTTCACTAAAAAAGATCCATTAAGACTAATGAGACAATTTACAAAACTATTATTCTGTCAACTCCAATATTTTCACAACTTTCTTTGTTGGTAAAGTAATTCTCACTCAGCTCACCGTTCAACACCAAAACATCACCATTTATGATATTTCCACTTATCTCACTTTTCAGAAGTTCAGTTGGCTTGTCTGATGAAACAACAGGTTGGGAGCCAATTTGGGTTAGTATCAGAGTCTCTTGGTTGAAAGAGAGAGAGGAAAGGTTAGGGACTCTAAACTATGACTGTGAGGTGTTGTAGTTCTGTGATGAAGAGTTGAGTGGGTCGGCTAGTGGAAGGCAAGTTAGGTAGAGTGGTTGGAATTGACAGGTGATGACTAAGTCTACTACAGTTTTAAAGCAATTAAATATAATTATTAAAAATATATAAAATATAATGTTTGACTTCGTGCTACAAATGTAATAGATTGTCAGAGGATTGTATTATTCTTCCCAGGCAGTTTGGGGTTCAGTCCTCCTGAATAATCCGCTGATATGCCATTTCAATAGCTTCAAAGTTAAAATTTACCAAAACACTTTTTACACAATTTTGATTGAAACACAAGTGTAGATCTGGAAAACTGTCTACACAAGGTGAAAAGCTACTTTAAAACTCTAACTTTTCTCTAACAAAAAAATGTTAGCCTACTGATAACATGAAGCAATGATAAACCTGTAACACATTTTACATATACTGTAAGATTAAAAGTGACAGACCAATACTATAATGTGAGATTAAGAACAAAATATACCAGTTTTAACCTATTTGGTTACAGTGATACACTTGTACTTTTTTATCTTTCACCAAAATAAATCGTGTAAAGAAATGAAATTGTTCCACTAATAATAACTTTTGGAATTTTGACTGTATTTTCAAAATTTATATCTCATGAAAAACAAAATGACAGATTAAGTGTCATAATGTATGTGATACATATCCTAAACTCAATTGGTTGTAACTCAATTCTGGTTGAATCTTGGCACATTAGCGGTTGTTTAACACTAATAAAGGATACCATACACTTGACAGAGATAACTAGTCATTAAGAATGTCTCAAAAGTTTAATAAGAAATATTTTGTCATACACAGTCATTTGGTTGTCTCTGAGTCTGCCACATATACTACATCTTACTGGATTCTTAGTTAACGGTATTATACAAAAGCAAAAAAATTATGTTCTGTGTTAGCTGAAACAATAAAAAATATCATGTCAAAAAATCCCAAGATCCAACAACCCAACTGAAAGCTACAACTCATCCACTGCAAATGTCCCTATAATTCTGTCCACCCTTGACTTTGGAATAAGAAGCTGGAAAAATACTGCTACTGATACTACAGAATCTGATCCTGTACCTATAAACTCATCTGGTCGTACAAATGTCATAACATCACATATGTGTGAATGTGAATATGACTCTCTTTAAACTTCTCTCCCATGAATGTAAAAAATATCATAATGTCAAAATCTTTAATTTCAGTAAAAACTAATAGTGTAGTTTTAAAATATTTCATCAAAATATTCAGTCTTTATCAAGCCGTATAGAGCCTTTAAACATTATTTTATTAGAAACAAATGCTGACATTATAATAATAACGGTACACAAAATGAGTAGCCAGCAAAATTAATAGATTACTTTTAAAAAAAATGTTTTTTTTTTGCTTGCTAGCTACAGCAGAATAACAACTGGAGGAGGTAACTTAATAATGTCAAGGAGAGAAGTTGTGTGAGTCCTGTAAATTTACCAAAATATGTGAGTATTTCATTATAAGATATCAAAGTTGTTTGAAGTTAGTACTATGAGAATTAATACAAATTCATTTACTTTTGACCTAGCAGGAATATATAGGTCCCCTGATACTAAAGTAGAAAATATTTTAGAGAAATTATAATGTTTTACAGGGTTTCGTTTACACAGATATAAGTATATTATTTAATTGTAAATATTGATAGTTTAAGGGAAATAAGTTTGAAGGACTTTAATAAAAAATATTTTTTCCTTTGGCTCTTTTACATCAGTTGGCCCTGTAATAGATAAAACACATCAGAAGATTGTCATCTGAGCCGTCAGTTGGCTCAGCATGATAATCTAATTCAGCTCAGCAATAAACATGCAAATGTCATATTCAACTTCTTTTGTGCTTTATTTTTGAGAGGAGATTGATTTTATTTTTTTTTTTTTTTTATTATTCTGATACTGGATTGCAAGGGATGTAAAGTCTACTAGACAACCAAACATTAGTTTTATTTTGACAAGAATGTGAAATAAAATTATTATTTGTCAAACCAAACAATTTGAATGGAAACCATACACAGTGTTTTCCAAATTTTATGTACACTGAAGAGATTCTGGAAACTATAAGAGACATATCAAATATGAAATGGACAAAATTGTGCGTAATAACTAGACTTACAAATTAATGTGGCCAAGTTGAGTATTGATTGCATCGTTCACTCGCTGCGCTCAAAAAACTGTTTTTGGTCAAAATGATGAAACTGTCACAGCTCTTTTATTAGCACCTAAATTGAAACATTTTTCAAATGAAATCTGCATGAAATTTCTTCTAGTTTTTAAATATTATAATAAAACATTTCTCAAGACCAGCAAGCAGATGTTAGGTTAGAGCCCTTTTATACTTAATGAAAAGAAATGCAATTTTTTACTGATTTCAAAAATACCATATATTATGTTATACTTTCCTTGTAGTTTTATCAAATAACTCTTAAAAACCCATTTTTGTATAGTTGTGTGAAGGGAATTTTTATCATACTATTCGGATAGTTGGTAAACTTGACTGATATTTCAATGCACACAGTGTTGCAATCAACTGTTTAGTGAAAAAAATTGTCAGACAAGGTAATTCTAAAAATGACTGTTTTGATATCTTTTTAATTAATTAACAAAATAGCATGTTCGTTCCAAATTGTATCATAGTTTATAACTTAAATAAAATTAAAATCACCATACGAAATAACCAAACAACCTGATTAAATTTGAATATAGCTTTTTAAAAAAAGTCTGCTGGCCCACACGTTCACAAGACTTGTCAGCAATCGATATTTTTATTTGGGAATAAATCACGAACAAAGTTTATAGGCGCAGAGTACTGTTGAAATTGTAGCATGTGCGTGATGCAAAGGCGTTATTGAATACATTTAGACAAATAAATTCAAAACTGAGTCTTTATGTTTTCATTCCTAGTACATAAAAAACTTGAGTTATTATATTTGCTTTTAGTTCAAATAAACTTACTTGCGTTAAAATTTAATTAGGTTGTTTCATTATTTCTGTATGATGATTTTTATAAAATCATAAAAAGATACAACTTAAAACTAACAAGCTATTGTGTTAGCCACAAAAATTTCAGTAATAGTCATTTTTTCAATTACCTTGTGAGATATTTTCTATATTTCACTAAACAGCTGATTCCAGCACTGTGTGCAGTGAAATATCAGTCAGGTTTACCAACTATCTGAATAGTATAATAAAAATTCCCTTCACACAACCATACAAAAATGGGTTTTGTAGAACTATTTGATGAAAACCACGAGGAAGGTATAACATACATGGTATTTTTGAAATCAGTAAAAACCTATTTTATTTTAGTTTAGTAGAAAATAGGTTGTTGCATTTTTTAAACTAACTTATACCCTACTCCTCCAGCTCTTGAAATATCTTTCATTATAATGTTTAAATCTAGAAGAAATTTCATGTAAAATAATTTGAATATAAGTACTAATAAGAGAGCTTGTGACAGTTTGAAAATTTTGGCCTAACAGTATGTTGAGCACAGCAAGTGAACGACACAACCAGTAATAAACTTGTTGGGTCTTGTTATTACACACAACTTTGCCCAATCTTTATTTTATCCCTTGTAGTATCCAAGATCTCTTCAGTGTGCCTAAAGGCCGGTATCGACAGTGCGAGGCTGCTCGCTGCAAATGCCTCTTGGCGAATGCTCGGCTTTGCCTCGGACTGTGGATACCGGGGTTGCTCGCTATGAGGCGTTCGCGTCACACAATGTGAGGTGAGCCGTGTGCTTGTCGGTTTTAGAGCAGTGCTCAAAGGTGCCTCGCTCCGAGCTGTGCGTCAAGTGGATACCTGCGCTGTCTGCCTCGCACCATACAAGACACAGTTCTGCACTGCAAACCAACAAACCTCCACAACGAAACTGTCATCATGGATAATCATGAAATGATCAGACAATTAGGCTCTATCAATGTAATTAAATGTTCAAATCTTGCTTGGACATTCGCAAGAAATTTGGCTCGTCTTCTTCGAACCTCATGTCTTCTAGGAGTCTGTTCACATATTTGAACCGATTTCGATAAATTTTTTTGACCCACCAACGGGGTTTACGTAGCTTTTTCTGTAGTTTTTTCCTGATAGTCGTCGCCATCACAATAAAAGCAGCGGCAGCAACTTGCGCATTTCTAAAAAAAAACAAATTGTCCCGACTGTCTTCACTACGAATGCGAGTGGTTCGGGTGCTCGCAGTGAGCATTCGTGGTTACAAACTAGCTGCTAGCTGAAAAGCTCACCCTGAGGCAGATGGCACGAGGCATTGGCAGCGAGCAGCCTCGCACTGTCGATACCGGCCTTAACATTTGGAACACACTGTGCATATGTGTGTGTGTGTGTGCATATGTGTGTGTGTGTGTGTGTGTGTGTGTGTGTGCGTGTGTGCGTGCGCGTGTGCGTGTGTATACAGGATGTCCACCTAAATAAGCTGTAAAAATTCAAGCACTTTCAGGGATATTCAAGATTTGAATAAAAAAATGTCTAGGTGTTGTATTAAGCATGAAAAATATAATAACACTTAAAATGTAAAATTAATAAAACACATTACAATAGCACAATACAAAAAAGCGTAACACAAAAGTATATTACAACAGTGTAATATAGGCAAACAATCCCTTTAGATTAAAACATAATGACAAGAAGCTTAGTATAAGGGACGCGACATAAACTAAAACTCTAAGTGGTATGCACGAGTTACAAAAACATTGTAGTCATTACTGTAAATTAAATTTTATAATAAGTAAGTAATCAAATTTGAAAAATAATCTAAAAAATTACGTTATATTGGTAGAGTCAGAAAAGAATTACAATAAACCCAAAATCAATTAAATCACCAGGAAAGTAATACAAAGCAGCAGAACTAAAACAGTAGAGTCCATTACATATTAATGGGGGTGTCAATTATTTGCTGAAAACAAAAGAATAACATGATCTTGTTTATTAATGCAAGAAAATGTCACATCAGATACTCGCGAATTGGAAAATCTTGCAGCATCAGTATTTAGGCTCGTTAAGCAATCTAGTTTCAAGATCTACAAAAGATGACATGACATTTATGAATAATATGATAATAGATAAATTTATTCAAGCACATTCTAAAAGATTCAAGCATATTCAAGGCTTTTTCCTGATGACTGAAATTCAAGCATAATTCCCAGGCTTCCTGATAATTAATGGGCTTGTTGACGACCTGTACCACAACGTTAACACTAAGTATCTTTAATTTTCAAAAATGAATGTAAGCGGCATTATTTATTAGTGACATCAATAAGCAAGAATAGTTGGCAGCCACTTTCACCTATTTAGCCGTTCATTTGTTTTCACAGCTGAAAATCACCTTGGCAAATGACTCTTTACCAACAATTTGAAAAATGGGATGGATACGATTAAAAAATCTGGAGATCGATTAGTACATAGTAATTAGTAATCCACTAGAACAGAATAAACTTCTTGTATTAGGAAAACTTACTTTTCAGGTGCCTTACCTTATACTTGTAATTTTAATTTCAACCACATACAGATTGTACACTAGGTTAAACATGGTAATTAAAACAAAAGTAAAGTTCTATCAATTTTAATTTATTCTCTTTTTATACAACACCTTTATAGCTGTTTTATGGCCTAATAAAACAACTGGAAGAGGAAATCTTAGGCACTAACATTTCAGCAAGAGAAAAATATATTTACAGAAATATTACAATTTGTAAATTCAAAATTAAGTAGATCTTTAGAAAAGTGCTCAGTGTAAATTTAATAGTTCTGTGATATTTTAAAATCATAATAAAAATATATACAATTACATTGGTTTTAAACAACTTAAAACAATATTCACTATCATAGCACTATATTATATACAAAAATCTTTCACAATGCGGATCAATTCTTTCAGTGTTACAGGTTTTGTCATTTTTTTCTTAAAAATACTAAGAAATTTCCTATCTGTCTATCTGTCCACACGATATCTTGAAAATGAAATTACTTATAAACTTGAAATTTTGCATGAAGCTTCATTTCTATATAGACAACACTAAGTTTGATGATGGTGCATGTCATTCCATGGGATTTGGCTGAGCGTTAGTAAATATTTATACATAGGTTTTATGGGTGACCATGGTGACAAGGAGAAAATAGCAGAATAAATACATATAAAAACAAACTGAGTATAACCACATGTCCTTGACATGTAACATATGAACACACATAGCCTAATTACTAAAAAAAATACATCATCTTTTGGTGACTTGGTGTGTAGACTTTTACTATTTAAACACTGCTATGAAACCTAACTCAACAAACAAAAATGTGAATGGTCATACGACAAGATTATCTTTTAACAAAGATTCCATCTGTAACTTTTGCATGAAACTTCATTTTAAAATAAAGAAGAATGAGTTCTATGACGGAGCTGTCCAACCATGAAATTTTGCATGTAACCTCAGTGAAGCCTGTTAGACAACACATGGTGTAGCGTTCTCCTAACTTGTTTAAGTTATAGTATTACAATTTAGCATAAACATGTATCTTGCCACAACCTAATTTACAACCAAAAATAAAAAAATTGTTTTTCCATAATTTCAAAATAATGGCTGTATTACAATTGTAATGCAAAATTTCACAAAACTGGTATGAGAACAAATAATAGTCAAGATGTACCAATCTAGCTTGCAAAAATAAAAAACATTGAAGTACCTCATTTATTATGGTTAAATAATAAATACAAAATTCAAAAAATGAGTTATCACAGTTGAAATGGACAAATCATAATAAATGTCTTTACTCGACTGCACTATAGCAGTACATCGAGTAAATTTATGTTTATAAAACACTACTATATGTTTGAATTGAGAGTTGCATAAGAGGGAATTGTAATAATCTAGCAGCCTCCATACAGAAAAGTAGTTTAGTGTTATGTTTCTGTTGATTGGGACTCTCCCTGACAAATTATACATAAATTAATTATATTTTAACTAAATTATACATGAATAATTGCCACCCAAATTTCTTGACTGTTTTGAAACTTAAGAATCCATCAAGTATGAGACTTGCAACATTTCAATCAACCAGTTACAATTTCATGAGTAACAGTTAGTGAAATGTTTAAACAGATTCATGAAAGTCGTTAATTGTCGAATGATGAACAGAGAGGTTTATCTCCCACTTTCTGTATCACATATTAAGTAACAACAAATCTTCATTGTAATAGCTGCTTCTATCTTTCTAAAATTGAAATTCTATCCTTATTTCATAACATATCCTTAGTATTTAGTTAGCGTATTATAGTTTGGACTTCAAACTCAGTAGGAAACAGAAAGAGGATGCTGATCTTTAATCATCACCACAATGCAAGTTCACGAGCTACTGATGATTGAGACAGTTCGTTCAAGTTTGCTAACTTCCCACTAAACCGTAATAGTACCAACTTCCCTAGCAAAAATTTTCTATTAAAGCTATGTGTTTTATAACTTTACTTTCCATATAGTTCTCGTACTTATACAAAATCAAGCTTTAGGTCCCTTTTACACATGCAATTATTGCCTTCCCCAATTGCATGATTAAAGTGTTGACAGCATTCTCAAATTCAATAAATCAAAATGTTTCTTCAACTTATTTATGAACAAAACTTTAGGGTAACATATAGGTTGTAACATACCCTAACTGCCTATAAGTTGATTTATACATACACACATGTATGTATATATTTCTAAACATATATAAAGAAAATGTCTAATGTATACATTTATTGTTGTTACACAACTATTACTTAAGTGGGTATTAAATTATTGGGTTTATGCTAAGTATCAGTTACTCATTCAATCACTGGATCTAAATAGAAATTTTTAAATATACGTTTTGCAGAGAACTTTGTACAAAATTCATACACTGCCATTTAAAAAGATAAAAATAGACACATATTCTAAATTTTTGGAATTTTTTGTATATTGAGTTTTTTCGGACACATCTTCTGAAATTTAAGCTCTCATTTTAACTACAAAAAATATTTGAAGTAACTTTGTTTACGTATCAATGTCTACTAAAAGACAAAACAAGATTGGATACAAAGCGTTCACTTCACACTGCATGAGAGTAGTCAAAGTCAAAAGATTCAAGACTGAGAAAACAAAAATAGAGTTGTGTTTTATTTAAAATTAAAGTAGATCGCTAAATAGTTAAAACAACATTTTTTATACACAGGTTGTCTAAAAAAAAGTTTAAATATCTGTATACTTCCTAATCTAGCCATAATTTTAATTTAAAAATTCAGCAACATTACTCCTAGTTTACTTAATTAAGTATTAGGCACTATTTTCTATTAATAAAATTTCTTTAACTAATAGATCAATTACCATTAAACTAGCAGATTAAATATTTTTCTTTATTTAATATTGCATGATGTAACATTTTATACTAAAATATTGATAAAAAAAACTCTGATGTCACAAAATGAAGATGTTTTAAATTACTTTACATTTAGACCATTACAGAGATATGATAAATTATTAGACACAAGTAGCAGTAATATAATTAACTGGTTTGATTTAAACATTGTTGCACGCTATGAAACATGGTCACTTTGAAGTGATATGTGGTGACACAATTGTACTGTGTCCAGTTTACAACAATAAGTAAACCAAGCTGTTAATTATGTTATCACTACCTATGTGTATTAAACTGTGTTTATCTCCCTTAATAATGATCAAAATTCAATGCTTTTGCATAGTGTTTTGTACTAAAATATTGCACTTTCTTTAGTCTTAAACAATTAAGTTTTGAGTCATTTTAAAGGTACTTAAATTTGAACAAATAAAAACTTGCCATTTTGAAATGCATCAATAAAATACAGATTTAAAAACTCATAATTCCTACATTAGTGAATTGCCAAGGTTAATGATAATTGGTTTAATAAATTAACAAAAACAAACAAAATACTAGCAAACAACTTAACTAGACTACAGGGAATTACAAAAATCAATATACTCTGTTTCATTAAAATTTTGGTAGGATCCAAAAACATACAGGCAGCTGTTCGTTTATAAATAATATTACATTTTATAATATACAGTGTGTATGTGTGTGTGTTCTCTTCCTTAGCATGGAGTGAGATCCGAAGTATGTATACACACCCACACGGCGAGATCCATTTTCACAGTGAGGTTCAACACCCCACTCTGAACGGACTGTTTTTTTTTTCGTGTTCCTGCAGATCGGGGATCACAAAAATACCCGATTTGAGTTGGACCTCACCTTGCTGGATTTTACCATACTGTGTGTGTGTGTGTATGAGCTTCTGAAAGTTGCCACCATGTCACAACACAGTCGCGCTATACACACTTGGATCTCACCTTGTCGTTGTGTGTGCTTATAGCCCCTCCAGTTAGACGACTTCCCCTCCCTCCCTACCTCTTCTTTCACAGTTTTTGTGACACTTTTCGTTGCTATATATGACCCCACACCCTTTTATGTGTTTTACGGACTATTGTGTTGTGAAAACATTTACAACAACCTACCAACTGCTTATTGCAAGGAATTATTGAAATTAAAGAAACTATTAACAGTTTGGATTAAAATTTCATATTTCTTTTTACTGGGTGTATATAAAATTACGTATTAATAATGCACATAAGTACTTTTCGTGGTTTATCTAGTTATCTAGACGCATAACAACAGTATCAATATCAATGAATTGAATTGGCTCAACAGATCTAAATAAATAAGCTAACATGTTAATAACATCTCTGTAATTCATTTAGACATTTGATGCTTGTCGTGACTTCAAGAAAGTTTTAAAATCTACATTTATAATATAGAGCATTTACCAAAATTCAGAAAATAGTCAGTACCCAAAGATACGTTGCGAAAAGTGAAATAAAAACCGAATTAGTAAAGGCTCCACACACATAATTCCGCATATATAAAATGTAATTAATTTCCATATTAATTAATTCTCTAATTAATTTAATAAACCAGAATTTATCGCTATGGAATATTTTTTTTTATGTTAACCCTATAAACCCTAATAATACTTTTTTATGGTTTGTTAGCCTAACCAGATGGAACCTAACATAAACTGTAGGTCCCGTAAGTTTCCATTGGCTGTTGGGCTATTAATTAACAGTCCTCTCTAAGGTTAATGTCGACCTTAGTTAGTAACAAGACTACAAGATCGCGCCACACTCATTCTACACTCACCATTCATCTCATATTCGCCTGTCTTGAAGTCGGCGTCTTAAGCCAATAATAATAACAATAATAATAATAATATGTTAATAACACAAATTTATGAAAAGATTACGTATTATAAATCTTATATTTCAATATCATTATTATATCAATGACATGTAAGTATTGATAACATATTATCCATTATTTTTTCAAGTTATAGACTCAAAAGCTGCTGTAAACACAATCCTACAAATGGTAGATATCATACGTAACTCTATCCTCGAAATAATAAATTAGAGACTCATTATAAATGTTGAGGGTCTTCCATAGCACATACAGAATGACGACTTTATTGGTCAACATATTATATAAAAAAAATAGACATTAAATATTAAAATAGCTAGTTATACCAGTCGTCTTTAAAATGTAAACGTGGTTATAATGGTTTATAAACACATTCACATATACGTTTTTGATGTTATCCTATAAATCCTTAAATGTTTTTACTGTAAAAACTTGATTAGGCATAAAAATTCTCAAGAACAACCGTTACTTATCTTAACCTGTTGGCGAGTGCACATGTGACATAAAAAAGATCCCAAATGAGGACCTTCGTCATATGACGTGTGTTCCCATATGAGGACCTTCGTCATATGACGTGTCTAGAGATTACATTGAAATCCAGTAGTTTAAACATTTAAACATAATCTGAATGTTGAAATCACGGTATATCCAACTAAGTGGTATGTCATAAGTCCCGCCCCATGACGTCAATGGTGTGTTGGAGCTGATCATCTGTTACACCCAAATCACAAGCTGGAAGGCTCAGCTGTTTGGCTCGACTGTATCAGCTGACACAAGGATGCGCGCGATACCGCCGTTTAGTTTTACATACCATGGTTGAAAGTATCCGTAACATGCTACGATATGGTGGTAAGTCAAGGAACTAGTTGCGCCACTTGTGACAGATTTCGCGCCTTTTTCATTCTGCCGCTATTCTGCTCCTGACTGATGTGGTTATGTTTCTGCTGTGCTACTTTTCTATTGTAATCTATAGAGTATCTCATCTACAGAGAAAAAATGAAACAAACTAACCCTAGTGTAAAGATTCACATCATGGACTACCGCATAAATCTAATTCGACAGTTGTTAGAAGCCCACATAGCGCCTAACAACGACGCAGCTGTTACCGTCTCGCGGCCCGTGGGCAGAGCCAACTCTCCGGTCACCATTTCCCCCGCCCACTACCTGAGAGTTCAAGCCGCAAATCAAAAGGTTGTGTTTCTATGTGTGAATAACTATTGTTAACAATTTGGTCACTTAAGTTCAAATTAAGTAGCATACAAATCACATGAGTGAATAACTATTGTTAATAGTGTAGGAATTGGTTTTAAATTAAATTCTGTTGGCTAATTAGAAATATAAATAATTCGATTGTGATGGTGGCTGCTTATTATACTTCAGCCTTTAAATAACTATAATCTAATTCGGATCGTCGTTTTAGTAGTTTAGATAGGCTATTCAGAAATATCAATAATTCGATTGAAATGGTGGCCACTTATTATACTTCAGCCCTACAGGGAATACTTATTTAGTATTTTAGATCATTTAAATTCTGTTGGCCAGTTCCGATACTATACTGTAATTTAAATAACTATAATGAAATTTGGTAGTTTAGATAGACTAATCAAAAATATAAATTATTCGATTGTAATGGTGGCCGCTTATTATACTTCAGCCTTTACATAACTATAATCTAATTCGGTTAGTAGTTTAGATAGGCTATTCAAAAATATCAATAATTCGATTGTGATGGAGGCCACTTATTATACTTCAGCCCTAACGGAAAACCATCTAATTTGTTTGTGTATATTCCTGAAGAATTAACAAAAAATATTGTACATTCAATGGCATTACAATAAATTAAGTTGTAAATTGAAAAAATATACCTGTTAAAATAGTTTGTTTGATCTTTTTTACCTTCAGATTAAGTAAGTTTAAGTTTTCATTTAAAACATCCTCTACATTACACATCACTCATGTTACACTTACACACTATCGGTTGGTCGAAGTGTGATTAAATGTACATGTAATGAAGTTAGATATTGTAATAACTTTTTAATAGACATTTTTATCAAAACAGCCCAGATTGTTACAGATTAATCAAAGTTTAAAATTTTTGAATTAAAGACGCGTGTACAGGACAACGTCTGTCGGGTCTGTTAATATATATACAGAAAATCAATCTCTGTTTAACCTTTTAAGGTTTTCTCCAGGTTTCCAACAAGACATATTTTATACTATTCGTAATACAAAAAAAGTATGTCAGATATTCGGTAAATGAACTAAACGAGGCTGTAAATGATATAATATGACTGTGATTCCAGAAATAACTAATAGAGAAAGACAATGAGATCCTGGCTTCTAAATGTTTAATGACAGTAACACCAGAGGATTTCTACAACATTGATTCATATACAATGATCCTAATAAGAAAACTGAAGCCAGTTCAGAGAGCAACATGTGCAGCACGTACATTGCAGCAATAAAATAATTCTGCAATTACGAAAACATCTCAAGGGATGTATTTTAAAAATAAAATTTAAAAGATGATAAATAAGTGTTCTTGTCAACCATTTAATGGAAACGGTTTTTCAACCAAAATAATTTTCTCTTATTCAAATCGGACATACTTTGACTATTTATCGTATGTATGAGTCTGTTATCATAAATGGGCATCATAGTATGGTAACTTAAACCATTCGATACATACATATCATTAATGGATGTATATGAGAAATGACTAATGACGTTAACTGTATTATATTGTACAAAAGGGCGCATTTTATGTGAATCATATCATGAGACTTATTAAACAGTGTGAGTTAAAAGTATGGATACACCATGTTTAGTTTTTGATGATGGAGGGATGGAACTCGGAACACCTTTGCAGAAAATAGAGGTGAATTTTTTAAGTCACTGTTACAGCTTTGGCCATTTCCCAAAATGGGATTTTGGGGGGACGGCTCTAAGTTTTAAAATGTAACGACCCATAAAGTGCCCCTAAAAAGCCCATTTTGGGAAAAAGTTCGCTCCTGTTTCCCAGAGGGTTGTCCTGAGTTTCATTCTTCTATCTTTGTCCATTGAAGGTTGAGGGAGGATCCATACTTTTAACTTAATTAATTTCAATGAGCTGTCATTTTGTACTGAGTTGAGATAGAAAGCTCTAACTTTCACTGTTCTTCTTCTTTTATCAAGACCTTTCAAATGAGGTCACTTAATGGATCTTTACATTACAAGGTACTCCAAACTGGTGGGCTTCCTTGTAAGGAAGACACTTTGCTTGAATAGTCTCTAAAAGTGTATACAAAACTAATGAACTACCTTAAAACATCTCTCATTGAAAACAAAATTCCCATTTCTATGTACAATAAAATACATTAACGATGACATAAGAGATTTCTCTATTTTTTAATAGATTATTTTATGTTCCACAAAATTCTCATACATAAAACTTAAATACAGTATTAACAAGGGCCTACCTAAGTAATTGAAATGATTGTTGTACTTTTTGAAAGATAAAACAATAGTTGTAAAACCCAATAACACAAAGCATTTCTATATATCTTAGTTAATTTTACTGAATTTCATCCATTAAATTTGTACACAATGTTAACAAGGACCTTTCTAACCTAATTTAAATCAAGACATTTTGAACAAATTAAAAAGAAAAAATAGACAAAATATCCGAGGTAACTGAAATTTGAAGATATGACGTCACAGCCAATCCGCTTCATATAATATGGTGCCAAGCTGTTTTAGGGGGTTAACCCTCCATCACAGTCACATTGGGGGAGGGCTAAAGCCCCTGGATCCCCTAGTAGTTGGCACCTATGTATACCATGCCTCCCCTATGAGATCTCGAGTTGATATCTGTATATTTTGGCTAAAACTTTAACCAAACAGAATATCTAATATGACATTAGAGTATTTGTTATGACTAGTAGGATGATACTGAAGTCGCCAACAAACAACTTAGATTTATTTATCGGTGATTTATTTTGTACGTGTTTCTGTCACACTTTGTGTATGAAAGCAAACATTTAGATAGTCAAAGTGACAAAAATCGTGCTTTGAAAGTAATATTTCACTTAAAGTTCAAATTTTCTATATCTATTTGTTCATCAGCAACCGTCTGCCACATCTATGCGCAATGCACACAGTGGACGTCAACCGCTCAGCGGCAGTAAAAAAGAACAATTACTAATGTCATATCAAAATTGTTGTATACACAGTAAATTTATAATCTATAAAAATACATGTCGATTTATATCCCAATATTTACAAATAATATGCTCTCACACAGATCTCAAACTTACAAATTTTAATATTATTATCATTAAACAAATTCTAGGGTTTTTTAAGCTCCTATACCTCATTTTCACAGGGAGGTAGAGAAAATTTGTATTGGTAACCCCCTCCTAATGGTCATCCTAGATACGTGTATGGTCACAGTTTAATTAATATCATATAGAAATACATTTATTCAAATGTATTCATTGTTTCTTGTTAAATTTTAATTTTAACTAAACCACGTGAACAAACTCTGTTTACCTAAATAGTTATACTTGCTTGATATTATTTACCAAAAATGTTTTCATAGTAAACAATCATAATAGGCTATTCCCATATTCAAGGATTTTATCTGTCCAAAATTCTTAAAAAAGATACAAAATTTGTACCATGAAAAAAGCGATATAGTTACAGTTTCTTGATACAGATGTGGCGTTTGTAAACTAGTACACTGTAAATAAATGTCACCAATATTATTAATTATTAAATGTGAAATGTGAAATAGCCAAACAGCCAATGGTTTTATTTAAGCAAGTAGCTTGCCATTGTATAATTGTTAACTAGTAACTCAATTATATATGTAAACATTCAGTCATATAATTGTTAATAACTAGTTATTATGTCGAAACCACTCTTACTTTAATAAGACATTTACATAATGCCTTCATATCATCAACATTTTTCACTATAATGTATTAAAATATCAGCAACTTGCTTTGTAGTAATAATTCACAGGCTTGACAATGAAAGTATTACAGATTTCAGTTTAACCGTGAATCGGTAATAAGTATGAGAACAAATAGTGATGGCAACACTGCGATACGCATCTGGCAATCTCGCACCACCAGATCTATCGTAAGATTGTAGCCAAACAGGTGTATAACCAACCTTTCCCCACCACCACTACATGGAGCTCACTGTCCCTTACACACCGGGCCTCACTTATATAACACATAACGTATACGTATGATCAAAAATCAATGTATTGCGAATTCAAGTAGATCTACATGTTCTGTGTACATAACTGAATAAAAGTGTTAAATATTTCGGTTAAATAACCACTCCTTCTGCTGGACCTTACCTTCGTGCCTGGTTACTCATATCTCACTGCGTGCTATAGCAATGTGTGTGTGTGTGTGTGTGTGTGTGTGTGTGTGTGATTTTAAGTTCTATGTAAAACATTTGTACTTACAAAATTAATGTTATTTTTATAGAAATTTAGGGGATTCTCTCAAATTTAGGTACTGTAGTTCTAAAAAATTAATCCTTTTGTTCAAAAGTGCATTAAATCTGTTTGCTACACATACAACATCATATGCAAATCTTATGATAAAATTAATGCCATCAATATTAGATGGAACAAAATTTCACAGCATTTTGTCATTTGCTAAGATATACAGATTTGTTTGTGTATTGGTAATTACTATATAACATTCAAATTAACATATTCATAAATGCAAGATGGAAACCAGATACTTTATAATTTAAATATATTATAATTATACAATAATTTATTAATATTTCCATTGGATTGGTTGTGATGTTCCAGCTTACACTGAGCATGCTGTTAGACCAATGCTCTTCTTCATCTAACTTTGTATGAGTAGTAATAATTAACAAATAAATATTTTTCACTTCCAAATCACCTTTTAATTTATGGACAGTTCACAAACTCAGGTTATATGAAGTCATTCAATCAACTTTCACTAATATTCATACAAATTTACATTTTTATAAAGTTAGGTTTTTAGATAAAATCAATAAATAATAAACTCTACCACAAATATAACAATTAATTTATAAATGATTACTCACCTGAACAATCCTTTTTCATGGTGATTGATAAGTGTTTCAATTTATATTAAATCATTTTCAGTCACCGAACCATAGAGGAAGACTTTTATGTTATGACCAGGAGCAACAAACATGTTACAGCTGAGAGGTATCAGCTATTTGTTGTTCCAGGCTTGTGTAAGCATATGTGGTCGTGCTCGTTTATGCATTGACAGATTTCATTGAGAAAGTACAGTTAGAATTGTTATAAGTACTGCAAAATAGTCGGAAACATGTACATTTTTAATAATTACATTCATTTTATTTTGTTATTTGACTTTTAATATTTTCAACAGGTGTCGTTTTGTTAATATTTTAAAGCAAATCACACCATTAAAAATAATTTTCTATTACGTATTAAAATAAAATGTATGTGCAAAGTTTCTTATTTGTAGCTTTACTAGTTCTACAGGTACTAAGTATTTCATAAAAAATACAAAATGGCAGCTAGTGAAAAAAATACATGTTTCTCTAACTATGTATATAGAACACTTTTGTTTGGAATGATGAGTACTATCAGCCACAGAAGTTTGCGATGCCCTTTGTGTGAATACCCTGCATATACATGGTGAGTCATAAAGATAGGCAGAAACTGTGGGAGCTCATTGTACATGTTAAAATAATGAAAATGTCCATATAAATATGGGTTCAGAAATGCTTTGTTAACGAGTTTCGGCTCGTGAAAGATTTCGCACAGATTTCAGCTCACCATATAAAACGAGGTCTTCCTGAATTCCTGGTAAGGTAGATCGAGAAGTGAATTCAATCATTTCTTATAGTTTTTTACCTGGTAAATTGAATAAAACAGGTCCCAGAACTGTAAGTTAAGTAGTTTTTAAGAAAACCTGTGTCAAATGCAAAAAATTAATTAAAAAAAAAACACATCTTTTTCATGTTTGGACAACAATAATTTTGTTATTTTACCAAGAAACTCAAAATGTTTAATGAAACTTGTAGAACATTTTATTCTGAACAAAACTGTGTAAATAAAGCACACATTTATATAATGTGTACTTTATATGATACAGTATCATTATTATAAATCTTATTATAATAATCTAACTTTAGTTTTACTCTAAGGTTCTGTGACTGAAGATGATTTAACATAAATCTTAACCTGTGTCAAAAACCATATAAACATTATAATAAAGTGAGTAATCCCTTATACAGGGTAGATCAAAAGTATAGATATCCCATTCAAAAGTATAGATATCCCAGTATAGATATCCCTATTAACTTTTTAACAACTGCATCTAGAAAATCCAAACTCAATATACATGTATAGGGTACAAAACTGCACTTTTCATTTAGTATCTCAAGATTGCCCCTGCCCCCAAAATACAAAATTTTGAACCCAACTTAAACATTTTTAATGTAAAATTTTAAGTTATTAAAACGTTATTATATCCATACTTTTTATCCAACCTGTATATTAACAAAACAATCTCCACATGCATTCATTATAAACTAACTAATAAACTAAAATACTTTTTCCTCCGTTTTTTATCAACAGATTCTATTTGTTATTGTATATTATTCACAGGCACTCCATAAATCTTTCTCTAATTTCTTGTGTACAAAATGAAATGGGCTTTAATGCCAAATTATATTATCTTCATAAGAAATTTCTGTAACTTGGCAAGTTGGTAGATTATATATAACCAATAGCTTGCAAAATACAGTTTTTATTTTAAAACACCCTATCAAATATTGACCTGGAGCTTTTTTCATGCATTTGACATCCAAAATTTCAATTTCTCCAGTGGTAAATAAGGAGTAGATGAACTAAAAGGTCAACAAAATAGACTTATGTAAAATTTTAAAATAATCCTAACCTTTGATCTCGAACTCGAACTACTTTGGTTGTACTTCTATGAAAACTCAGATATAATGCCTCTATCTGTAGAATCCATTCTAAGAATGTAGGGAATGATGGTGTCTATCTGCACACTTCCTGTGAGTCCAGCAAAGAACAATTCCTCCATGACGTGAGGTTGTAGAGCACGCAATGGAGGCAGACGCAATAACAGCCTTGGAAATCGATCCTCATCCTCAGGATAGTGTCGCTGTACATAACTTCGTAGCTCTTGGAAAGCCCTCTCTTGAAATTTATCCACATGCTTACGTGAAACCAAGGCAGGGATATCTATAAGCATTTTATAAGGTGTAAGCTATAGGCATTCTATGAAACGCTTAAGATTCATGTATGTTTCACTAGCAAAATTCTAACCAAAAGTAATTCAGAGGTATACTTGTAATTTTATTTTAATCCCTCTAAACTAAAAAAAGCATTGAAACATTTGCTGTGAGATTTTGATAATATGTACTTACTACAAAAATTTCAGAAGACAAACAACATCTACTTGTAAACTTATCAAGCATTAGCTTATTGGGAATAAGTTTTGGTTAAGAAAAAATTATCGACTTTAGATTAACAGCTCAAAAAGGCTCTGAAACATCTCCTTATTTTAGTCATATTTTATATAATCCATATCAACATCAACGTGGACTTACGAAAAACAGGTATAGAACCATGTACAAAATTAGCTAGGTATTGTACACGGTTCTAAAATTCTGGATCTTTTACAGAGGAATAACTTTAGTCACATTAGAACTTGAAATTCTGTTTAATTTCTTTATAGTAAGGTTTCAAGTTTTGAATGATAGATTGTTATGCATACTATTTTATTACTGTTTTACCTAAAGCCAAAATATCACAAACTTTAAATTGTGCTAGCTATGTTATGATGCTGTAAGAACTGTGAGAAAACTTAAAATAGTCTGGAATTGTATAAAAGAATAGTCAAAGTTATTATTGTTTTCAGTATGTGCTGCTTGCCTCACAACTTTGTTAGGAACTCATCATTATTAATAACTAAATTGTTTATTTCACAGTCATTTGTCATAAATGAATTATTGGTCTCAAAACTAAACCTCTCAACTTCACAAGTCTTTTAATTGTGAATAGTGTAGCCAATAAATTGACTGGGTGGAGAGGCATCAGTGAAAGTTGGTATTGGCATCTGGTAATCCAGATCTTGTAGTGAGACACACGTGTTCAGTCACTTCCTCATGGATTATATCCGGTTCGTTTGAAATATTTGTTGTGTCTAGCTATGTCTTGATTGTGTTGCTCAATTGTTCCACAAATGCTGTGTAAGGAATTTCCTTTCTCAGTTCTCTGTTGGCTTTCTGGTCATAAGCTACAACATATACCGTAGCTTGAATGCTAATCTGGAAGTAGACAATATCAACTGCAGAAATTTCTGGATCAGTCAAATCCCTCACACATCCCATAAAAGAGCATATTAATGTTTTTAGCTATTTCATTTTGAAATCTTTAGTGAACATTTTAAACATCAAATTGTAGTCTTCAATAGTAGGTTTGTCATTGTATTTAGTTTTTGTGGATTGAATACTTATGGAACCCTAACAGTAATAGTGGATAACGTTGTTCTAGAGGAAACTGATTTTACTAAATTTCTAGGAATACGCCTGGAAAGTTCACATTCAAAGTATGTGCTAAATTCACAACTGGCATTTTTGTCCTTCAAAATTTATCAAAGCTTTGTACGTCTGCTGTTTTAATAATGGCTTACTATGGATTAATATTTCTATACATGTTGTATAGAATTTCTCTGTGGGGCAGTTGTGCCATATCAAACTTGGAAAGAGTATTCAGACTGCAAAAAAAAGCTGTTCGAATCATCCCAAAATTGAACAACGAGTCATGTCGAAGTGCCTTCAGGGAGCTCAACTTCCTAACTCTACCCAGCTTGTATATTTTAGAGACTATGTCTTAATGTTGATTTCAGTGTATATTGACACAGGGCAATGATATACATAGATATGAGACAAGAGCTTTCCACTTCATTTTAGCAATAATCTCTGATATTCTTAATTTCCCCTTTCTGTTGAGGTGCAGGCCGTGGTGAGTAAATAAATGTCTTGACAACATGTGTAGAGGAATCAGCTTTAGACTGTTATAGAACCTCTCTGCTGTTCTTTCCGAATCTGAGTTTATTTTGCTTAGATTTAGATCAAATTTTGGATTATCATGTCTCATTAGTAAAGAAGATATCAATTGATTTGTGTACCTTTTTTTCTTATTAAGTCATAAACACTATCTATAAATTTAAGCTCACTGGTGCATTCAGTATTGTTCGTTCCAGCTATAACAACCAAATAATCATTTTCTTCTAAGTCTTTGGAAAGCTCAGTGACTTCTTCAGCAACATTATCAAATTTAGCTCCCAGCCTCACAAATGCACACACATCATATGGTGAAATTTGATGTAGTCATCAACTTTGTGAAGTTTATTGAAATGGAATAATGAGTGAAAGCAGAGTAAAGCAGTGGTGAGTTGACTTTAAAAATGGTCGCACCAATGTTCATGGCATAGCTGTAGCGGTCGGCCTAGCCAAGTGGCTGAGGATTTGATGTTGAAAATCAATGACAAAGTTAGTGAAAATCGCTATTTCACAAAGACTAAACTCTCTGAACATTTCTCACAAATTTCACGACGTTTACTTCATTTTTTACTTGGGAAGCTATGTTGGGAAAAATGTTGGGAAGCTTGGATACCACAAATTTTGTGCTAAGTGGGTTCCAAAAATCTTTATGGAAGATCACAAAAAACAAAGCTGCATCGTTAAGTTTCCTTGATGAATACAACAAACATTGGAACGAACTTCTTGATCGTATCGTTACTGGTGACAAAAATGTAGTCTAAGGAATGGGGACACACACATTCACCAAAAAAAACAATAATATGTGTCCAAACTCTGTCAGCGAGAAAGAAAATGGCAACTGTTTTTTGGGATGCTAAAGGTGTGATTCTGGTTGATTTCCTAGAACGAGGATCAACAATCAATGTAGAGAGGTACTGTGAAACATTGCAGAAGCTACGATGAGTGATACAAATTAAACGTACAGGAGAATTGAGCTCAAACATTTTGTTAATCCACGACAACGCACGTTCCTATACAGCCAATCGTACATGACAAGTCTTGGATGATTTTGACTGGGAAGTGTTTGATCATCGCCTTATAGCCCATATCTGACACCAAGTGACTACTACCTCTTTCCAGCGATGGAGACCTAGCTCGCAACGCAGCGCTTCAATAGTGGCGCTGAACTTCACACTGGAGTTAATCAGTGGTTAAGACCTCAGGCAGCAGATTTCTACAAAGTTGAAATCGAAAAAATTGTCACGTTATGATAAATGTCTCAATTAGAAAGAGATTACATTGAAAAATAGCCTAAAAGTGCAGCTTTTAAATGTATATAATAAAATGTTCCTATTTTTTAGTTGGTTAATTTTTAATTTCAAAATGTCTGTTACTTTCTGGATAGCCCTTGTATTTTTACCATGGCTGTCTGCTAATATAACTAATTTTGACTGATTTTAGTTTTCACTTGCTTTGATTACTGAATTCAATGTTACTTCCCAGTTAAGTTTAATTTTATGTAAGTTTTTGTTTTCTTGTACATGCATGTTTTTGTAGAACTCTTCCAGATCTTTTAAGTTGCTGTTATTTTTTGAGGTTTTATTACCTAACACTGTACAACGATTACTGACTTCTATTGGTTGTATTGTTTGTATATATGCAGGGAACATTTTGATTTTGGGTTTAACTGTATGCCATAAACTGGACATATATTTCTTATTTTTTATAGGTGGGTAGCAGTTTAAGCACTGTATTGGTTCATGACTGTTTTTTAAGAGCTCCAGTGTATTTATTAATCTTTTGTTGTCACTTTAAACCACTTCCAATGCTGCTTGAAGATATATTACTTCTTTACATTTTTGCAACTCCTATTTTAGAATTTTTTTATGGTAGTCATAAGTATATTTCCCAACAATTTATACATTACAGCCTTCATATTCTTTTTGAAATTCTTTTAACTGAGAAATTAATGGTTTTCTTTCTTGATTTAAACTTTTTGTTTAAACTCAATATATTCTTCTGTTACAGCGTTTACTTGAAAGCTTAGGTCTAAATATGGAGGAGTGTTCACCAAAGTATCAGTTGTATTGGGTAAACTTTTTCTATTAGTTAACCCTGACATTGTCTAGGTTTGCAGTGTGAGTTAAGCGTAGTGGTGACTCCGTTCTATTTTGTTCCCATTTAGTAATTGATACATATTTAATATTGCCTAGTGACATGTTGCTAATTCTATTTTTTTCATTTAGAACATCCCAAGCTTTTTCAATCTCTATCAGTGCCAATTTATATCCTTCTTTGTGTTTATTTGCAACTAAGTTATAAGAAAACTTGAACTTGTTTTCATGATAAAGATAGATGTCATTTTTGTTGACATTAGATGTTTCACCAGTGGCAAAGAATTTGACCTAATATTTCACTACATTTTTGTATGGCTTCTTGTCAATGACATGAATTTTGCTTACCCCCTCCTCAGGTATACAAAAGTATAAGAATAAGAATAAGAATTCGTTTATTGTCATAGAGCTTTACACGAGCATCAACACGTCATGTATACAACTATAAGCCCATCAAAAAATAGTCTTGATAGGCATTACAGGTATAAAGTTTTAATACATTATTAAAATCAAGTAAAGTCTAAAATAATTATACAAAATTAATCACCTGCAATGAAAAATAACGTCTCTTTTATTCTTTATAGTCGAGTTGAAATAAAACTTAGTTTTATAAAAAGAATGGTTCTAAATAAATTTTAATTGTCATAGTGAAGTGTATATAATAAATGTCCAAAAACTTCAATAAACCTATATAAAAGGATGTCTTAATTTGTGTATACATGTCTGAAAAGTTTATTGTGTTAAAAATTCAGCGTTAAAAACAGTTTACACATGTATAATTGACTATAACATAGCCTACTAGTACGTACAATGCTTTTGGAGGGTCTGAGTTGTTAGCATTTTGGGTCATATTATTAGGCTAATACTCAAATACTTCCTTTCAAACTGGCTGACAATGTTAAAATGAGAAAAACTTATCTTAACAGGTCACTACAGAAAATTTAAAATTTGTTAATTCAAATATAACAAAAGATAAGATTTTAAAACCATTTTTTAAGTGTTAAAGATGAAAATTGCCCACACAAGACTAATATTTTGATACTTCATTTGTTAGTGTTGCATGATAAACAACTGAAAAATACTTTACTATTGTTTGTATATTAATTTATCCTAATTTAATTATTTTTAAATGGCTGCTTGAGAATAATAAATGCAAAGTAAAATTTTCATTTAGTTTATTTAACTTTATTACAAAAATTGGGACTAAAATATTATTCATGGTTGTTTAATTTGTACTGAAATTAGTTTGTTAATACTAATTGTAATTTTATCTTAATAAATACATGAAATAACTCCATTTCAACTCAATTGCAGTCATTTTATCAGACTTTAAATTATATTAATAATAACTCAGGTTTCAATATAAACATTCAAGAAATAGTAAAACTACAATTTGAGTTGTTATTGCATTTTAATTGTTATAAAGCAAAACATACACATAAGTTTAAAATAGACAGTTACAGTTTAACATTTTAGACAAATTGTGTGTTTTACTATCTTGTATTTTAATTCAGAAACAAATTCTAAATTTTGTACAGCATTTTATTGCTGTTGCGAGGTAGTTTCTAAAACAGTTGAATATTTATTAAATCCAAAGATCAATTTCCTAATATAATATCAATTCCTAAATTAACAGAAATTTTATTAAATAATTGTAAAAAATTTATTCAAAAGTAAAAATATCAAATTCATTTTAGTTTTTCTGGTTTAACACAAATACTAAAAGAAAGGGAAAAACTTCAGTATGCTTTGTGTAGTAACTCACCAGGACTGAACAGGATGAGAAGTTTAAGGTAGCCGTACTCATGCTCATCTACATGTAGGAAAGACATTCCATTGACATAGTCTTGCAGCATACATATGTGGTCAGTTACCTGCACAACATACAATGACTTACATTGTTTCCAATTTTAATGTGTTTAGCTTAACTCTTTGGCAGTTAGACAGACATATTTAGCTGACCGAATCACGTGTAAACTTTTAGTAACTTTTATGCTCAGGCATATCTATCACTTAAAACCTGCCAGCAGTACATTTTTCTGATCAGGTAAAATAATACTTAAACTGCCAGCAACCAATGTTATCGATCTCTTTTTTTGTTGGTCAGAGTCCCCAACCAGTTGCTGACAGAACAGTGCAGTATTGATTTGTTGTGGTATTGGTTGAAGTTCACTTATCTGTACACAAAGTACTGAAACTGTGAGGTGTAAAATGTCTAAATCGTATTTAACCCTCTTACAAATACACAGCATATGCCAAGCATTATGACACCCGCATTTAAGTGCAATTGGTTGGTAACAGACCATTGGGAAGTAAAAGCATAGCATATGGATTAATAGATATAGCGACATTTTCGGGACAATTGAAAATATTCCCAAAAATCTCCACTAGATATCATAGTACATTATTAAATAGATTAGATCACAAATGCTGTGCTTCTTCTTACTTGACGAAACAGTAAATTTTATAGCTACTCTTTGGTGCACATGACAACACCTTATAAAACCGTCTACGGAAAATTACAGCAGTCAGCTGCTAGCACCAAAAAGTAATTTTGCATTTAGATAATTTCTCTTCGTTTTTCAGCATCTAACTACACTTAGTGCTGTAAATAAATTCATTAATTTTATATTGTGCAGCTATTTTACTTAAGAAAGATATAAATAAAGCATCAAAAAGTAGTGATAACGTCTAGAGATACAAATGAAAAGTGCAGTAGTTGACTGCTTGCACCAAAGGATTACCTCAACAAAAACAATTTTCAATTTTCCATTAGTTCTTTTTCATTTTCCTCATCATACTACATTTACAGTACTCTAATAAAATTTATTTTGATTTCTAACAGTAATATTAGTAATTATCTTTTTACTATAAAACACTTATTTATGAGTACAATTTTAATTAATCTTAGTATCAATAAACACTTACGTACAAGTAATGTTCACCTATTCAGTATACTACAAATTTGCAACCATACTGATTAAACTATTATATATGCTGTAAAATATGAGTTAAAAATATAGTATTGCATAGAGATTTAGGATTTTAATTATTATTAATTCATTTTCACTGTTTGTCTTTTTTCAAATAAATTCAACAACACACTAACATTAAATAGATTATGGGATTTGTTTTTAGTAATAAAATTACAATTAATTTTGCCTTCTCTAAATTGACTTTTTTAAGCAGTAATAATATTAAAGGCAAGAGAAATTACCACTAATATAAAATAATCATAATACTAACTATTTTAAAGAAACTTGCGTTTGTTTTATTTACAAATCATTTAAAATACTTATTTTAAGCCTACCAGTACGTTACGTACATACTAATTTGATATGGCAGTTTTCAGATAGGTACATATTTGGTTTCAATACTAAAATTACCCGAAAATCTTTAGACATGAAATATTGAAATGGTTAGGTAGCCACATGATTAATATATTTCTCATCAGTTGTAATATATGCATGTATGGTATGTATGTATGTTAATAGCAAACAATGTAATTATATTTGAATTAATTCTTTATATAAATTCTCATCTTTGATTTTTTAGCTTTTAGACAAATACAAAACTGAGAGTAACACTTGAAGAAAAATACAGTTCTCAAGATATATGTTTCAGTTTTTATTATAGCAAAATCTTTATTAAATGATTGACAGTGTTTTGTGTTAACCATAGGAATTAAATGAACTGAATAAGATTGTATTATAAATAATTGAAGGATGAGGAGAAATGTTTCATAATTCTGTAGACTCTATAACCAATATTGAGGATATAGTACAATATCCAATAGAATTTCTCAACACATTTTCACCACATAGATTTTCACATTATAGACTAAATATGAAAGTTGGGGACCAAATGATTTCTTTGTGAAACTGTCCTCCTAACCTCTGCTGAGTAATTACACAAGACTACAAGTGAAATCTCTTCATAAAAACTTGATAGAAGCTGCTGTAATAACTTTTCTCAAAGAGAAATGGTATACCATTTAAACCACTTATTCCATTGTATTATGCTATTGAATTCAAATGGATGTAATTTCCCGTTAACTCTTTAAGTGTTGAGTTTTCAATGGTTCTGTTAACCGGTACTGCCTTGTTTATTTGCCATGCATATGTCTGCTTTACAGTCAGCATATATGACACGTATTTCTTGACCAACATATTTATTGATCAAATAATTCCTGCCATACTGTCTACATCACAATCAAAACACAAAATAAAAAATTATAATAACAACTTCAAAATCGTAATTTTAAAAAAAGGAGAAAACAATAACGTTTTGTTTCTAACGTCCAGTTCAACTTCACCACGTGTTTTTGCAATGTTCCTCAGTTGACTGTGAGAGTGTAGAAGCAATTAAACAGCACTACTGTGGATTTGTAGTAATTTAATTTGATACTAGTAGAGGCCAATGCATATCATATTACAGCTGCCAGGCATGTAGCAAAACAATTGTTTGGCATGTGATAGCATGGGTGTGGCAGTTAAGGGGTTAAAGATTGCTTTGCAATGACAATCGAAAATTGGCAAGGGCAATCATTAAAAATTAGCAGGAATTGATTTTAAGGATGAGCATTTCTTCCATGGATAATTTCACATTGCTTGTTCCAGAGTAAGTTACTCAACAGCTTAGTAATTTTAGTTCCTGACATATGGAAAATGTTGCCTATAAAGAGGTTTTAGCATAATGTACATATAACACTTGAAGTAAAAGACAAAAAGTCAATTTTATAAGAATAAAGTAACAAAAACTTCAATAACTCAATTTTTATATTTTAATGTTCGCGGGTGAAGCATAAATTTACAAAAACTATATTGACAAAAATAGCAAATTGTCAACAAGATTCCCAAATTTAAAATTGCATGGATAAATACGTGAAAGGGAATGCTATAGAATATATTTTAACTTAGCATGATTCTGTTTTAAATATTGTCTTTTGTTTTGCAAAATGTTAAAATGGCATTACATTAAACATATATGTTTTACTATTAGTATTAAAAATTACCAAATATTAAAGTTTAAGGCATAGTATCAGATTTATATTTTACTTAAGTTTCATTATTTGCACACAACTAAACTATACTAAACATATAATTTTCTTTAAAATTATTGGCACTTCCGAATGACAACACTTTGAATATGAAACATGAATTTTATGGTCTTTACAACTGTGCTGTAATTTATTGTTTTTCATTCATTTGTCTTTGCACTTGTGGGTGTTTTAATGAGTTTAGAATTTCAAACATACCTTAAATATGTAAACTTGTCTTAATACAAATATTCAATTCATACCAGCTTAACACGATGAGCTGATATCTTATCCTGAGCAACTGAATTGTGTAAATGGTTGATGATGGAAGATAGAATAGAAGGCAATGAGAGAATCTGAGAGCACTGAGCCATACCCAGCACAAACAATTCTGTCCAGCAAGCCCGAACTAAGGCCACTTGAGTCTCCACTCTGTAACAACACCATTCAACTATACTTGAAACTTGTTATAATTTCTACATTAAATCTTTACTTAACTAAAAAAATTCTATGAAATAATAAATTAAATGTATTGATCAAAAAGGAAACCATGGCTTATTTAAATTAATGTTATTTTAAGCAACAATTAATAGCAAATTTAATTTTCTATTAAATCAGATCTTTAAATAATTAAACCTAATTGTTATTTAGAATTATTTTAACGAGTCTCTAGAAATAATTCTTACTTCTTACCGAAATAACTGGAAGGCAGGAATGTTGCGCACCCAATGAACTGACAGGAACAATAATCTAGAAGCACTTTCACAAATGTAATGGACATTTAAGTACGCCGGCATGGGACTAGGTGTTTGTAACACAAAAGGTACGTGGTGCTCAGGAAGGAGTCTTCCTTCTAGTTTAACAAAGCCTTCCAATTCTTTATCACCTCTCTCATTTCCATTTAAATTCTGAAAAGTGAGCACAAATTCATATTAAATATTAGGATATTGGAGGTTTTAGATTAATATTGTAAACAAAATTCACAAAGTAGATGTACAAATATTTGCCATTATTATGAGTTACATGAAACACACATGCAAACATAAACAATTAAAAATGTCTATGAAAATTCTTTGCTTTAATTAACGTACATAGTCAAGCATCCCCGTCAAAACTTCAACTGATTATCCAAGCAGCTGCAACACCAAGATTGAAACTGAATTTTTAGGTTTAAAACGTTTCAATCTTTTTCTAGATGGTAAACATTGTCTTCCCACACACTCAGTTAAGCCCGCAGGCTACACACCTGATTTGTTGTTATTTAAAGTTTTATAATATGTTAAAACTTACAAAAACGTTTTAAATCTGTGTGTAAAAGAGCTAAAAAGTTAATAAAAAGTGATTTTATTGAAAATGTAGACAATAGAAATAAGGCAGTTTGGTCGAATGTGAAGTCAGACCTCGGAGTAAAAACTCCTGTGAGATCATTTCCTGACCTTCATTACGAGGTGTGTTCAAAAAGTATCGCGAATTTTAAATTTTTGCGGGTTACATATATTTGAATTTCGATTTTTTTGTGGCGTTATGTTGGTACATATGTCTCTCACTTATGTTGACAATTTCGGCCATTTTGAATGTTCAGTTAATTGTTGACAGCTGCTTTGCTTGCACGTGTTTTGATTCGTCTTCGATTTTTTCCTATTCAAAAAATGGAACAAAGAACCTGTATCAAATTTTGTGTGACAAACGAAATTAAGTGCGCGGATGCATTCCGAGTAGTGACTGTGGCATACATAGAAGCTACTTTGGACAAAAGCAACATTTATCGGTGGTACAAAATGTTTTCAGAAGGCCGAGAAGATGTGAACGACGAAGAGCGTGCCGGACGCCCGAGCACTTCAACAACAGACGAAAAAATTTATGAAGTGAAGAAAATGGTATTGGCCAATTGTCGAATCACCATTAGAGAAATTGCCGAGGACCTAGGTATATCGATTGGCTCGTGCCATTCAATTTTAATTGATAATTTGGGCATGAGACGGGTCGCCGCAAAATTCGTACCAAAATTGCTCAATTTTGATCAAAAACAGCATCGCATGAACATTGCTAATGAGATGTCGACACAAATTTGCTCCAGAGGGTCATAACTGGTGACGAATCGTAGGTTTATGGTTATGACGTGGAAACCAAAGCTCAATCATCTCAATGTAAGCTACCGCACAAACCAACACCAAAAAAAGCACGCCAAGTTCGGTCGAATGTGAAAGTTTTGTTTACAGTTTTCTTTGATTGCAGGGGCGTGGTGCATCATGAGTTCTTGCCACAAGGTAGAACGGTGAATAAGGAATATTACCTGCAAGTTATGCGCAATTTGCGCGAAGCAATCTGCCAGAAACGCCCGAATTTGTGGAAAAATAAAAATTAGATTTTGCACCACGATAACGCCCCGGCCCACACATTGCTGCTTGTACGCGACTTCTTGGCCAAAAACAACACACTAATGATACCGCAGCCACCGTATTCCCCAGATCTGGCCCCCTGTGACATTTTCTTGTTCCCAAAACTGAAGAGGCCCATGAAAGGACGACGCTACGCCACGATTGACGAGATAGAGACGGAATCAAAGGAGGAGCTGAACACGATACAAAAAAATGATTTTTTGAAGTGCTTAGAAGATTGGAAAAAACGTTGGCACAAGTGTATAATATCCCAGGGGGATTACTTTGAAGGGGACAAAATAGATATTCACGAATAAATAAATCATTTTTTAAAAATACACAAAATTCGCAATACTTTTTGAACACACCTCGTATATGGACAGAGTAATTACAATGGCCATAAATAGCTGATTCCTTTAATCATAAGTTTTTAGATGCATATATAAATATAAATGTTTTTAGTGATGGGTTTAGTGCAATTGAGTATTCAGGGAATGTAAATATTCAAAATATCTCCAAGTTTATTTTGGAGCCTGTGTCCTTAATAACATTAATAAAATGATTACATATTTTAAAAACAAGAAATCATCAGGATGGGATGAAGTACCCTTGGATTTATTTCACAAAGCAGGGACATACTTTCTGAACCACTCTGTTTCATAATAAATTAATCTCTGAGAAGTGGAGTTTTTCCATATCAATTAAAATATGAAGAAATTAAACCGTTATTCAAGAAATGAAGTAAGCGCAATGTTTAACAACCTGTGTAGGTATTGCCATCTTTTTCTAAACTTTTTGAAAAAGTTGTTAGTGCCCAACTTTTATAGTTTTTTGAGAATAATAAAATCTTTTCAGAAGAACAGTATGGCTTTAGAAGTGGTCGTAGTACCACACAAGTGATTACAAATTGTATGGACGAGGTTGCTTGGGGTTTAGATGGGTCACATAATGGAGCTGGTGTGTTTTGTGAACAATTAAAGGCTTTTGATTGTGTAGACCACCATATTATGAGAAAAGCTTAAATATTATAGATTTTCTTCTTCTTCTTGAATTGGTTCTTTTCTTACCTTACTGATAGATGTTATAGAACAATAGTGACTAAAGATAATGTCAAGTTTATATCGGATTGGTGTAAGGTAACACAGGGTTTCTCAATGTTCTATAGCAAGTTAATTAATTAAGTTAAGTTAATTAAAATCCACTCTTTATGCAGATGATACTACACCATTATCAAAGCTCAAAACATTTTCCACTTCAAGAATCAATAAAACACTATCTTTTTGAATTATCACTAAGTTTTAAAGTTAATGAATTAGTTAAATAATGAAAAAATACAACCTGATCATTTTAAAACAGCCAAAAAGTTTTTTAATTTAACATTGAATTAGAGAGAATACAAAAATGACAAGGTTACTTAGTAATCTTGTGACAAAGAAATGGCTAACTGGCTTGTTGCACAGTCAGAAATTCAACTCTTCGGAACATGTCAGTCTAAATACTGTGCCAGAAGAATCAATTCCTAAAACCAATGGTAATGGTAATGGAAGTATGGCTTGTGACGGCATACTTCCAGAATACAAGGAAAGAAACAAATCTTGAAGAGGATCTTGAACTTCTTAAGAGTCTAAAATAAGCTCAACATCTCAGAGTGGAAATTACGTAAGAGGATTGAAGATGTCGGACTTGTTAACCATAATACAGGTAATTTATAGTGCCACCACTGCAAAACCAGAAAAAGAGAGGCCTTGGGTAAATTTCAAGTATGGAAGAACCCAATGAAGATTGAAAGGCTGCAAAAAGACTGTTACACCGAAGACCTCAGAGGTAACGAAAACAAACAGGGACTCTGAAGAAGGGCGTAGTTCTGGGGTAGTTAGTAGAGTGGCACGACCTCTCACTGTTCAATGTGTAACTGGGACTTCTACCACAGAGCGAACCCAAACAAAAGAGGGAGCGTCTATTGTGGCGGTGGAAGGCGATGAGTCCGTTAGGATCACCTCTCCTCAGGCAATGTATCACAAGAGGATGCTAAAGACTAGTCAGAGGAAAAAAGGCAAACTTTGGCTGGACTTTTTTTTTAACTGAAAACTCTTTTTTCCTTCACTCCACTGGCCTCTGAAGTTGAATAAATCACCATAAGAAATGCATAAGTGAATGATCCGTCTGGATTTTAGTCACACGCTCAATTTAAACTTTACATCACTACTGTAGTTTTATTTATCATCTGTTTAAAATATACTAACTAGCTGGTGTAAACTACAGCTGATATAAACATTGTGTATATTATTGTTTATTCGATAATAGGATTTTGGACTTTTGGGTATTGTTATATGGTGCTAAACGTGCCAAATGTCCGAAATCTCATTATCCTTTCAAACCTACCATTGTCAATAACTTAATAAATTTCAAACAGTGAATTGTTTATTGGTTTTAATTTTCTGTTTAAGTGAAATGTATAGACTGCAAGTACATGTAAGAGTATTTAGGAACAGAGTAACTTTAGCTCTACTAGTTAGTTTATGGTTAATGTTTAAACCTAGGTATCGATACCAATCGATATCACATGATTTGGGCCAGAAATGTCATATCAAATCAGACTTTCCTTTTCCTCATTTGTTTTAAACTACATTACCATTTAAATCACACAGAGCTCAGCACCAGTAAAACTACCAGTTCATCCCCTTGATTGCTTAATACTTATTATCAGGCAATTGCGATTGTCCACTGTTAACAGCTTTGACAACACTGTACTGGCGCAATTTCATTTATACAAAATGCGTTTATGTAAAATGCACTCTATTCCCACAGTCGAGATCGTGGAAATCTGACACAGCTGAATCGCATGACAAACAACATCGACACATTTATTAATCTCAGCATGGCATTATCTTTAGTCTATGCTTAAGATGGATGTAACAAGACATAAGATAAGTATTGTGCTTGTTTATCATTTGATTTTTCTGTCTAATAATAGATACAACTGTACCTATTACCATATACTCCATAGAGCAATGGGATTTTTAAAATTTTGAACATAAATCCTTTATTCTTCACAACTACAACAATATGGACCAGCTTGGGATGAATTCAATTGTGAGAACACAATTACTGTGCAAGGCTTATAAGAAATACATGAAAGTGTAGGCCTACCAGGTAATCGAGAAAGTAGGCTAGTAAAAACAATGAGGAGAAATAGGACTACATATTTGATAATGGGTTATTTCACTAAGTACCAGCATGTCAAAAGTACACCTAAATTCGGTACTAATTTCATGCGATACAATTTCACTGTGTTCACTATAAAAAAACACACATATAACTGAAATATAAACTTCTTGCTTTATTCATAGATTACATGTACACAAGTAAACTAATAACAAAACATTTTAATACACTGTTTTAAAAATTGCCTAAATAGAGTAAATTAATGTCATTCAATGTGATTCATAATCCTATTTAAATTACATCTATACAAATTTTGATTGTTGTTAATATTAAAATATTTATGAGGGGCGTAAAAAATGAATAATCAATTATACACTCCACTTTTTTGGTTTGTATACTGTAAATATTTTATGTCCATTAACATTCACTCTTATACATCACATTTGAATGTGATAATGAATCTGCTTGAATCAAGGAGTTTTAATTAATTCACTATATCAGAAAACATTAAATTTATTTACTTTCTGCATTTTAGTGTTAACAGTTTAATACATTTAAAATTATTATGCCTATCTAAATATAATATAAAAACCAACAGTTATTTTACTGGAAATTAAAATACATGTCAAAAGGTATTAATAGATAATACTAATGTGGTGTATATGACGGCTGGATTTTCTTAATTGTTTATGTAAACAGTTTTCCCTTGTACCCATATTTGAAGAAGAGTGCATCCGTGAGTATCAGCGATCAACTGGCAACCCGTCCATGTGAACCGTCCAATGCACCCACATATACTACTACGTAGCTGGGGCTCACAATCTATATCTGGCTAGTACCTGCGATCACGCTACTGTCAGCTGTGACCTAATAGTGGTGGCGTTTGTTTAAAATCGTAGTGCCTGCACGCTGTAGTCGATTGTAATCGGCCAGTTAGCGTTCGCTCATGTGAATCGGTCCATTTGATCCAATACAAGCTCGTGTGTACCAGGTCTACAACGAAGAATGTTCATTTATTTATTGGAAAGTTGTAGAGATTTTCGAAGTTTGTAAAAAAAATTAATGTCTTATGAAAGATTTTTCGACGTTAACTAAATACACGGCTTAATCACGGTCTTAAGGTTTTCACGGTCAAATGGGTACCCTGATATAACTGTTCTTTAGATGTTATCAAAACTACATGAACATTTATTTTGAAATTAGTCAAATATCTTTCAATTCTATCTCACCTAAAACTTGCAAATAAATAGTTTCTCATAATTTCAGCATACTAAATTATGCCCATTGGTTATTGCCTGTGAAGTTTATTTATACTTTTAGAAGTCATGCCCAACAAATAGTCAAAAATAGCAAAAATATTACTTATATTGAATGGGTTACTATTTCTTTATATCTAGTAACAATTTTAAAGTTTTACTATATGAAATAATATTATGGAGCTTCCTGGTTGAATAACAAGTTCCCTGAACTAATAGTAACAAATAAGATAGCTTTATATGATTATTATAAAGTAATAATTTATTGAAAATGTGTTGTATTTCACTATTCGATTCTGAAGTATAACATAAAATGTATGTTGGTTATTACAATTTTTTTATGACACTGAACTAACTACTATTTATTATTTTGTTTGTACTTACTTCTCCACTAACAACTTTGGCGACAGTGTCTAAGGCACTGTGAATAACCGTCTTATCCTGAGCCAGACACAATGTGTCCACTATGTCTGGGTCTGGAGAACAGCTATCTGATGAGCCATCATCATCATCCCACATGTTATTGAGGCTCGGTGATGTCTGTCTGTCCCCATCTGGCAAAAGTAACATTTTAAATCAAATTTCAGTTTTTACAACATCAGCAAGAATTTAACTAAAAAGCTTTGGGTATTACTCTAAGACAGATATACAGTAGTAGGGTTGTGTGATAAGCTCAGGTGATTTAAAAAATCTCTAATAGCGATTCTCAAAATCTCTAATAGTGATTTTCAAAATCTCTAACAGCTCAAGTATACACTAATTCTCCAAAAAGGCACCATAAACAAACTCAAAGTACATTAAATTATTTTTAACAAATGATTTTATGATATGCATGATGTCCTTTTGCTTTGTGATTATAACTTTCTTTCTGAATTGAGTTTATAAAATCAAGAAAGGGAATGAATACAAAGTGCTTCGTGATGTGTAAACCATTAAGCACAGGAACTATACTCATCAATTACACCTCGTCATTTATATACAGTTGTTGCTCATTTTGCAGTCCATACCATGTGTACAGTATTCCTCATCAACAACTGTCTCTGTCAAACAATTACTCTTATGCTACAGTCTGACCAATATTCGATTAACCCACTATCCCTGTGTTCCACATTATCATTACGTTTAATAATATAACCATACGTTCTGTGGCAGCTCTATACCACGTTCACAACAGTCTCCAAATACATGGCAAGCTTGTGATGCGGTACGTCTAATTTTTCCTTTCTCCTTCTGTTAAATTTATAGATTCCTATTTCACCTTACCCACTATTCGAGTAAGAGTATTCCTAGCCAGAGCAGTTCACTTCTCAATCCATTCGGAACAGGGAACGACCAAAGTTGACTTTAGTCATACAAGTTTTCAAACTTATCACACAAGAAACCAGGGATTGTGAAAGCAATATATGAGATGCATGGTCAACTATAGCATGGAAAAGCTAGTAGCTAATTCTTTTGAGAACTGCAGTCTACTAAAAATCAAAGAACAAAAATATCAATCCATGGATCTCAACTTTTCTAATGTTATTTAACCAAACACAAGACTGTGATAAAGACGTGGAAGGAGAAATGAATGCACAATTTTAAAAATTTTGTAGAGGCTTCAAAGGAAATTTTGTTTCCTACTCAAGATAGAAGATCTACTTCACCAGATTCAAAGATCTCACCTCAATCCTGCAAACAAGACAAAATCATCACAAAAGAACCAATGAATTGACATTCTAGTTCTCAATTTAAACCCATATGGTACATGGCCAACAAAACAACATCCGTTAATATTGATCTAGATACCTTTAATAAGTTTTGTTCTGTACAGTCAAGGGAGCTCTGAAACAAGACTTACAAGAATTAAATCATGCATGCAGTGAAAACGTTTCATATAGGGGTTAGAAAATGAGACGGAGACTGTTTGGTTAGAAATAGTGTGTGTATTATGGATAATAATTAATAGAATTTGTTCTAGCCTCAGCGTAGTTTTATCTGCCGCTAAAGTTATGGAACACAAACATGCCCCCATCCATGCAGTGAACACTGATACACATGCTGCCCAGTCTGTTTACTATCCTAATCTAAGGTGGAAACAACTAAAATATGTAGATATGTAAATTATGTAGATATTCTACAATAATTCTGGTTTAATACTAACCTGTATTGATACTGTACTGCAAAGGGCTCATATAAAGAGCAGATTGTAGTCCATATTGCTGTGATTCCAAACACAGATCCTTCCTTATAAAAATTTTCATTGGATTGTTTGAATAGCTAGCAAAATTATTTTCTCCAGACATGAAATTGTTTACTTCTTTTTTTTCCGATATTGGCTTTCGTTCATGTTGCACAGCTGAAAATAAAATAAAAACCTCAAAACTTGCAAATTAGTCTTCTCATTTCAAAAGTTCTCATTTTTACTAATAAAAGTAAAAATTTAAAACTATTAATTACTATCTGTATTGTAACATTTACAGTAAATTGGTTAAATCTTATAATATACTTAAACTACTGGAATTGGTAGCTCACAATTACTACCGCCACATGGTGTTTGAGGACTAAAAAGCCTTCATCATGTGAACACTTATACACATTTAAATACAAAAATATACTTTGATTTATACAGAACTGCCCATCATGACTTCATCATATCAGTCCATGCATTACATAAATAAATGTATAAAAAAACCATGCATTACTGTATTTTATTTATGTCTGATAGAAATCATGACTGATTATTATGTTTTACATTTGCATTCATTTTAAATTTCAAAGGCGTAAAAGTTATTGGTAACAGAACACTAGGGAAGATTTATGACAATTTTTAGTTGTAAAAGCCAGTGATCTCTTTTGGTGATATATTAATTTAAATGCTTTAAAAAGGGATCAGATATATCAAAACATATATATAAATATTAAGGTTTACTTACAATCACTGCGCATCCCCATGGTGAGACACTTCTGCAGACGGCAATACTGACATCTATTCCTGTGGTGTTTGGTTACTTCACAGTTCTTGGTTCCTCGACATTGATATCCGAGTTGTTTGCGGATTGATCTCTTAAAGAACCCCTTGCAACCTTCACAACTGATGGCTCCATAGTGGCGACCTAAAACATATGTTTAAAAAGCCAATTAGATTTAATAAGACAAACAGATCAGATTTTTTACTCTGACCAAGACAATTCCAAAATAGCAGTAACGTTTTCTACCCTGGCTAAGCTTCATTGTTTACTAGAAGTGGTAAGCCTTCAAAACAATTCACTTGTATTGAAATACAATAGAATATGGATATTTTAAACATTTAAATTTAAGACCTATAGTTTTGAATAATTCAAAATTGTTATGGCCATTGCATTATTTCTGATATAATCTTCCAATATACTTCTAATTCGCTGAGAAAAAAATAACCAAAACAGAATGTAATCAAACTTATTTTAAAAAAAACAGCTAAGATAAATAAACCAACACATCTCAGCTGTACTAAAATGAGTAGGTTAGCCTACTCACAGAATGACAATGAATGACCAAATGTGAAATAACTCATAATTTTACAGCACTTGAAGTTGAGCACTCCAATGCCTCCAAAACAAGGTAGGAGTACACCACACTAGATATACAACACATGAATAAAGAAGTCACATGTTTAAATCACGTATGATTGTATGCAGTTTGTTTACATGTTTATTTATTTTGCTATTATCTTATTAGTACCATAACACATTATGAAAAGATTATGAATTCTAATTCTGTTCTAACTAATAAACAGGAACCCCTCTGGCAGTATCAGACAACAATCTGATAATAAATATGATCATACAGCAATAAAGAAGGAGTCACTTTGGTTTTTGAAGACGAGTTGGTAGGTCTAGGATCACAACCTCCAAGACCGACTTGAGACTAAGGTCTAGGATGTTCAAAAGTTGATATACTGGTAGTAGGCCTAGGTTCAATTTCTACATTTTCACTTCACTTGTAACATTTTTGTATTTTTCCTCCATACATTTATAGAATTGCCTCTTCATGGTAAGACGTTTACTTTTCACCATCTTGAAGTATATACTCAACCAGACTAAACAAAATCACAACTGAAATTACACCACAAGATTTCCTTCACAAATTTTTAATAAGAAGCAGTCTGTTATTGTTAACAGATTAAACACTAGCAGAAAACAGCTGTTTTTGTTTGCAACAAAGTAGAGCAAAAAATACAGGTTAGCCATCCTACTGCAGGTCAATAAATTAGTAAAACATAACTTTTACTATATAAAACTGGATGCATATGAATATTTAAATATTCTTTTAGATCATTTATTGTTGTTGGCTATTTACTATTTATGCGCCATCTTACTGCAAAATTCTCACCTATCAAAATACATTTTTCTTTTTAATTTTTCATATTTTTACCCAAGTGGTCCCCTTAGCCCATGGAGTCAGCATTGATCCTATACTGGTGCAACAGTATTTTAGAGTAACTACTAATCTGTTCCAGATCTGATCCAGACGGTACATATGGACTATATGTGTTAGTACACTAAGAAAGGTATTTACCTGAAGCTCTGTCTCCGCAGACAACACAGATCTCAACGGCCAGGCAGAGAGTGGGAGTACTGGAGGAGAAGTTGTAGGAGGGCAGCTTGTCCTGTACTGGAGCAGATGACATGTCTAGTGGATTATGAGATGGGTCCATCTTATCCAGCAAGCTAGGCATCACCTGTGTACAAATACACATTATTCACATACATTCTTTGTTTGAAGGTTATTTTTGACGATGGAAGGATTGTGAAGGAAACAGGATTTTTCCGGACATTTGCCATCGTTAAGTGAAACAAGAAAACAGTAACACTGTTAAAAACAGTGTTTTAAAACAGTGTTACTGTTTTCTTGTTTCACTTAACGATGGCAAATGTCCGGAAAAATCCTGTTTCCTTCACATTCACATACATTTTAACAATCTCAGTTCTTAAGTTTCCCATATACATGCAGAGTGAGAGAAAGACACGGTATAACGTGTACAGGGTGTAGAAGCCAGGAGCACCGAACATGTCATAGCTGAGTTATCAAATGTTTGTTGCTCCTGGCTTCTACAAGAGTATCTTAAAAGTGGCGTTGATGGATTTTGATGAAAAAAGTACCGTTAGAATTGTTATAAACATTTTAAAATAGTTTGTACCTTTTAAAATTTTTATAACCAATGTAAAACAGTTAATACCTATCAAAAGACAAAATGTTTCCTGCTCACAGCTTATGCAAGCGTACCCTTAAAGTGGTTATGCTCTCTTATGCCTTGACGGATTCTGTTGAAACTAGTAGTGTTGGAATTGCAATAAAATTCTCAAAACAGTTGATGTCTAGTATATTTATTATCACTATACTGGATTTTTTGTTTGTCTTTAAACATTTTCAACAGATGCCATTTTGTTAATATTAAAGAAAATAAAACAATTACTTTTTTTATTTTCCCCTTACCTATTCAAACCTAGGTGCCAAATTTGGTTTCTTTAGCTTTACTAGTTTTTTAGATATAACAATTTGTTAATAAAAATATACAAACTGGCGGCTAGGGGCTAAACGAATTGGAAGTAGGAAAAAAGTTATTCTTCATTTTTAGCTTAGAATCATAGAAAATTTGAAAATACATAGCCAGCTCAACCTTTTTGTTACACCCTGAATAGGTATTATTGTGTACCATCCACACAAAGTTATGGCATTACTTTCTTTCAGTGGCTTGTATAGGTTATGAACTGCAAGCCCACTCAAGCGCACACACACACAATTTCATCTTTTGCTATCAGTCAAAATTCAAAAGGTCACAAATGGTACCACATTCTATTTTTTTCTGATTAGGCAATTAGTTTTATTGTGACATAATAAATAATTCGTAATATGAAGTGAACTTATTTAATGTTAGTAAATTGTAATTGTACATTTCCACTTTGCATAATATATTTACAATGTACAAAACATTTTTAATAAAATAATTGAAATTCTCTTTGAGTGTGACACCTCAAAGTGTTACAACGTTTATACTGTATGTTTGGAACCCATATAAGTTTTTTAAACTTCATTTTCACAATGCAGTCTATTTAGTGACCAAACACCCACCACATAAGTATTTCACTTGCATTTACATCCATTTTAACCTAAACTAGGGACATCCTCTGCTGGACTAAAAACCACTAAGTTTTTGAGTTTTGGCTAAAAATATATTTCAAACAAATAACCTTCAGTGGAGCTGTTTTCGAACAGAGAATTTGCTGAGGATGTGTAGTAGATTATTCTCTGAAAATTATTCAGTAACTTAAATAGGATTGAGATAAGGCAAAGTAGACAGTTCTAGTTGATTCCGACATGCTTACTTGCTTAAGAATAGGAATTAAAAAGTTTCCTGTACAGATCTTACATAACTGATCAACTTGCGGTTTCTATGTAAGTCTAAAGTCAATTAAGACTAAGGTTTTGTGGATTTTTTATTAAAATAAGATATTTAAACATCTTCATTTTTCCCTTTGGTGGTAAAAGCCATTTGCAAGTTTTTCGTAATTTTGGATTAAGTTGTTTGGAATACAATACTACTGTATTCGTATTTGACCACAGCAAATGCTTCTTCTGTATTGATTGTCAGATGCTCATTAGTTTTTTCTACAAGTGTCATGGCAGTGTCGTCATACATGACTGAGATGACCTAGTAGGTGAGTCGGCAGGTCGTTAGTTAATAGAAAGAAGAGTATGAACCCAAACTGAACCCCGTGAAACTTTCAGAGGTTGAGAGGGTACAACCTGAGGCCAAGGTGTGCCAAAGATCAAGAGCTGTCAGAGGTCAGAAGCTCCTAGAGGCCAGGTCCTGCAAGGGTCCACAAGCTCCTAAAGGCTGAGAGATACTAGTGGCAACAAGATTCCAGATGCTGTGAGCGACCAGAGACCGGGATCATAGTGTTTCAGAGTTAGTATAAAAGGTATATCCTAGAGGCTTTCAGAAGCCCATGATTTAGTGCCTGTACGATTCAATATAGCAATCTTATAAACTACAGTAGAAATCTAACTGATGTTTGTAGTCGGTGACCCAACATGTCCTGTTTTACACCTAATATGAGGGTTGTCCAGATAGTAACAGACATTTAAGACTAGCCTAGCAGAGGGCGGGGCTAGAGTCACCATCTTCCATCTTGGAATAAAAAGATTCCTACACTCAGAACACATTAAGCTGTGAGAGCAAGCAGTCTGTATCCCTCCTATTTTTCTCACTGTGACTAGTTAATATTCACACTGCAATTAAAAATCCCACCACTTGTAAAGTGAGTTCACTAATTCAGTTTTTGGTGGAATAAACCGTTTTAAATCCATCGCCAACTTTGTGACGTTTAGGGGAATGGAATAATGAGTGAAAGCAAGAGTATGGCTCACACACTATGCACATGCATGTGTATGTTTTTAATTACTAGCATTATCTGTTAGTGGGCCTCAATATAAAATATCTACAAAACTAGTACGGTTGGGGAATGCTGATTGAATGAAAGTAGAATTAAAACCTAATTTAAGAAATCAAGATTAGAAATATTTTAATAATACATTGGGCATTAAAAAGAAACAAGAAGCCTTTTTGGAACTTCAATTTATCCTATGTTTGAAGTTGATTTTTCGTGATGGAAGGATTGAGAAGCAAACAGAATTTTTTCCAGACATTTGCCATTGTTCAGTGATACAAAAATACGTAACACTACGTTTTAAGATCTGCAATCTGATCTCTTCCTCAGGTAAATAACTAACCTAGTACATAACTAGAATCCAATCTAGGTTGAAATAAACAAATCATACCATATATAACCACACACACATATATACAGGGGGTTGTATATATCACTACACCACAACATGCCCCTTGAAATAAATGTGTTAAAGAAAACCATAATTGATAAATTATTATTTTAAAAACATTTGACACAATACATTTGAACTTGTATTTTATGTTTTAATATTTAATTTTTTAAAGAGAAAAGTTAACTAAAATAAATAAAGTTACACAAGAGCTTTGGAGACACACAGATTAAGAGCAGTAGTACTAGTGGCCATTTTAACTTTAGCAACATACGAACAATGTTAAACTTCAAACAGTTTATATCCTTAATTTTTGTTTTAGAATATCGGAGATGTCTCACTTTAAAGATATAACATGTTGTACTTCATTTTGTAAATATTCAATAAGTATCCACTTTAGAAGAAAAATTAGAAACCATTTAGATGCATGTAAATTAAATCGTTAAAATGAGACTTCTCCAATAATATATGACCAAAAATAATAGTGTAGTATTCCAGGTTTAATATTGTTATTATAGAGTAAAATTTAGTCGAGGTTTCATAACAGCCTGCTGTATAGAATAAATATGAATGTTAAGTAGACTAAAAAACAAAGGATATCAGTTAATTTTGTAACAATTATTTTATAAATATTGCTGACCAAATCTTTAAAAAGTTAAAATTAACCAAAATATAAGTCACCATCCTGCAATAAATCAAATACTAAATTGGACTTTTTCAGACAAATTGACAACAAAATATTAAGAAAACTTGTAATGAAATTTAATCCACCATAAAAAAAATCCACCAAAAGGAATCTGCTTGAAAGTCATCAGATTCTGTCCAAATGAATTGACTTAAACCCCTAATGGAGTTTTGAACATATATTCATCCTCCGTAGCTGCGCTTTCCGGATGTGTCCAAGGTGGCATCATTTTAAAAGTAGGGTGATTTGTCTAATATCTGAAATTATTGTTTAATATAATCATTCATGTTAGTTGACTTAGACAAGAATAAACTCATAATGGACGGGTAGTATGGCTTAAGGAGATCCAAATCAACCATATTGGCATTCACAGATTTTTTCAATGACTGAAATGATGCAATCAAGGTTGGTGGTACAGTTTTCAGCTGTTTTACTGACCTATGTAAGGCCTTAGGCTGTATTAATGTGGACAATTTAATCAAGAAACTTTTGACACTATGTTTTCAACATCCAGCCATTGCTTGGTTAACTTCATACTTGATCAATGAATATCAAGTAGTTGAGATTCAAAACACGAAAAAATTCAAAATTAAATCTGTTCTTTCAGAACCTAGATTGATCCAATTGATTTGGTTTATATACTGTAAACATAACTAAGAACAAACAAATGAAAAACCTTTTTACGTTAGCCAATGGCACTAGCACTCTTGTTACCAGGCACATTGAGCCCTTGAATTGGACTTCATCAACAAAGCAAATGACAGCCCAATTTTTTACAGAAAATTACTTAAAATTTAACCCTAAAAACAAAAAGCATGGTCGCATTTGGTCACATCTAAAAAAAGACTAAAAAATTCTTGGACTTCTGGTCTACGCATTTGTGACATTGAGATAGTTGCTGTGAACTCAGCTTAGCATGATTTTGGATGTTGGTCTGGAGTGCACAACTGGTCAAAATTATAGGCAATATCTCAAAACTTAAAAACACTCAATTGATAAAAATTGTCTACCACCTTTTATTTGAATCATACGTCAATTATCCTTACTCAATTACCCATGAGGGGTGGTCAGCTTCAAATCTCAAAGCAAATTTCAATGTGGAAAAGAAGGCCATTAGAAGGCCAATGTTGAGCTTGTTCCACCCCACTCTCATAGTGATGAACATTTAATATTAGGATTTCCCGAAGCCTATTAGCCTAAAGCTAACAATTAGAGGAAAAAAAAACACGTACCGTAGCTGATAAGTTAACAAGTTTATAATATTTTAACAGTGCATAATTATCTCAGATATGCCATCCAACATAGGCTTCCTTTCTTTAGGAAAACCCCAATCTTACATGGCTTTTAAGTATTTAAAGCTCTAGCATATAATCAGAGAACAATAAAATGCAGCACAAAATTTAAGAATGAGCTGAAATCATTTTTAATAGAAAAATGTTTTTATAGTGTGGAACAATTATATAAACTTTAATAGGGTGATTTAATTTAGCCAGTACTAAACTCATTTCCCTCCTAAACGGACAGTTCCAACCAGCATAACCGAATTGTGGTCCATTCTCCCTCGGATACAAGTATCATCAGTACTCAGCATAAAAGTAATGATAAAATGTGTTATTGAACTTTGAACAATTGTTTTTATGGGGTTTAGAATTTTTTTTTCAAATAGCAGAATTTTAAGTCAGGCCATTTTGTGAAGAATACTGTAGTGAACAATCCTAACAAAAGCCTATGTACTGGTGAAAAAATTATACTAATTAAGAACATATTTGTCTGTCTTTCCTTCAAAATGTAATAGGCAAGGCTCTTTCAAAAACAAACTAAGAGATAAAATAAAATACTAAATTCATCATAATTTACAAAATGAAAAAAAGGAAAACCCAACAACTCAATTTAGTAACAAGCCCAAAACTACTCATGGTAATGAATAAATTATGCTTTTCACTTGGAATGTCTAAACTAATGTCTGAGAGAATAGCCATTATAGTTGTATAATGTATGAGCATTTCATTTAGCATATAATTGGCCAAGACTCAACAGCAAATCACAACAAAACTGTTAATTTACAATATTACCAAATTAAAGGGATATGGGCTCTAATATTCTACCCAGACCTAATATTGAAAAATGACTAACACAATACGACATCTGGATTTTTTTAAACTTGCACATGCATAGTACAATTATTTATTTAAATGAAAGTTCGTAGTACCTTCTTTGCAGTGATAACGGGGTAAAAAACATTGCTTTCTGAGCATGCAATGTTTGATTAAAGACAGACAAGCAAAATTGGGCTTCCTAGACCTAATCATCAGGCACACGAACTTACTGTTTCAGGTCTAGCCTATAACAGCTGATCAGCAGATTTAGGTTTCAAATCAGAGATGTCAAAAGAATTTTATGAACACTACTTCCACAAGGTTGTAACTCTTTGCAGCCATGTTATTTATCACAACCACATGATATTTCTTCTAATGTTACAACTTATGAGCGTAGGTAAGTAGGTACCTGACAACTATCATTTGAACAATAACCTAGCTTGGTGAATATCCGCAAACTATCACAAATAGCAGGGCAAATAGGCACCTAGCATTGTTTGTTTTCTGTATCACTCCTGTCCTTCAGTGACATAAAGAACTACCATAAAGTTAACTATGGATTTATTGGCAACCATCTATTAAAACTTCAAATATTGGTTGGGTCTAACCAAGTATATTTTTTGTTAGTTTTCAAATTTTTATCTAGGCCTATAGGCCTAGTTGTTAAACTAAATGAGTGTTAATATTACAAGACATGAAATACAATTTAAAATTTATAAAATGTGGCAAAATATCAGTGAAAATTTACTAGCCTACCTACAATATTTTTGAAAAAATAATAATGTTTACATATATAAAGGAATTATATGTAATTAGATTTTTAGCCATAAGACCCTACATATTAAATTAGGTTATGTTGTGGATTTTTTACCTGGCTCCTAGTTGCTCTTTCTCCAGAATAAAGAATAAGTTGACAGTGTGTTTAACAAAATCCTTAAACAGACAGTATTTATATTAAAGACATTCATTGAATTAGATTTCAACTAAACATTGTAACAAAAACAACTTTGCAACTAGCAACACTCTCAATACAACTTTACTCCTACATTTGTCACACGTCACATCACACAGGGTCGGGGGTCAGGACAGGGCAAAGAGTCTCTCCGAAAAAATGTGTTTTTACCTGTTTCAGCAAAACTAAGTTTTAATCATTTCGCTGCGCAAAACAGTAGTAAGGATTTAATACATAACAACCATGTGATATTCGTTTTGAGCAGAATCATACAGTAGAAAAGATATTGTAATCTTATATAGCAGAACCTTTTAATTTTCTAGAGTTTTCGAAAAGTAGCAGGAACTCCATATTAGAGTAATGGGGGTTTAATTTTCCTGCAGAACCATCTTTAAGGGAGGCAGTTTCAAAGATCGAAAGAATTTTTTATGCTCACATATTAACCAATTACAAGTATATGATAAACTCTTATTGGAGGAAGGTCAAGAATGAGCAAAGAAACTGAGAGATTAGTTGAATGTTTGTAGTATGTGCAACTTATCATCTCAATACGGATTAATATCCTTTTTTCGACAAGTTGCTCAGCTCCAAGATTGATTGTCCGAATCTATTTGCCTCGGTACACATTAAATGGTACACTCCTCCATGCCTAGGCTTCAACGGTCGGGCCTCTGAGTCGGGTACTGACTTCATTTCTGACTCTAAATTTACTATGGTTGTCCGCAGAGAGGTAAATATATTAAGGTCTTTAACTTAATACCCATTTCACTCAGAGGTATACAATCGTTACCTGAGAATTCTGCAAAAAAAAGACCTGTTATATATTACTTAGTATTTTTATTAGTGCAACATAGCAGTCTGTTTATTACCATATATATATACTAGTGTAATATCTGGGTTCTTGGTGCCTTGATTTTGTAGCCAATTAATATAGACTTACTTGACATATTTGTAACTTCTCTTTCAAGAATTTGTCATTTTTAACGTGTTGCAAAAATAGATTTTCCGACAGATAAAATAAAATACGAACTGTCACAAGGGCTAATTTAAATCACATCAGAATTCAGTTATTTACCTGTTTTGTTATTTTCAGGAATTCTTGTTATTAACAGAGATGTTAATCATTATTTTTCAACAGCTCAATTAGGAAATACTTTAAATATACTATATAATACTAGTAACAAATTTGAATAACTACACTAAATTAAATAAGACAATTTAAGTAGGATATTGAAATTAAAAAACATTTAATATTTACATTCAATCAGTCGTCATTTATAGTTGTTAGCAATTTATATAATCTATCACATACTCACATTGTATAGGATTAACATATTACAAATCTAAAGCCCACGTCATTCGTTCTTCTGCTTTGTAAAGACATGCATCTGTAAAAAAATTGCTCTTTATTGTCGTCTTTGATCTGAGCCATGATACATTTTTGTATATCTGCATGTACTGACTATATAATAATTAACAATGAGATATAATATAACGGTAAGGAATAGAATAGAATAGAATATATTTTATTGCGTTGACAATATATATTACATTGTATTGCAATAGTCAATAATACCAATTTTTTACAGTATTTATCTAAAAACTAAATCCATTCACTCGACTTTCCATACAGTTGCACGCAGGCACACATTCATACACATACAAAAAAACTCATAAATCGTGGGATCAACCCCCAGTATTGCAACACCGCCGCGAATATCAATCCCAAGTGTGCTCCATGAACTCGCCAACTGAGTAAAAAGCACAAGACACCAGGTAGCGTTTTAATTGGGTTTTAATTTTTTTGGATTTGTTTCTAAATTTAGTGTTTCAAGGAGATTGTTAATGAATTTGATCCCAGCTTGAGAGGGAGGCGTTCAAATGCTGCTGTTCTATACTGTCGGGCTCGAAAGCGCCCCCGAGCTCTTGTCTCGTATTTGTGTATATCACTGTCCTGTATCAATATACACTGAAATCGACAGTAAAATGAAGTCTCTAAAATATACAAGCTGGGTAGAGTTAGCAAGTTGAGCTCCCTGAAGGCACTTTGACATGACTCTCTGTTGTTCAATTTTGCGATGATTCGAACACCTTTTTTGCAGTCTGAATACTCTTTCCAAATTTGATATGGCACAACTGCCCCACATAGAAATTCCGTACAACAGGTATGGAAATATTAATCCATAGTAAGCCATCACGGTTTAACAAGACATAAAATGCTCGCGCATGTGCGTGTCATAGACAGGGTATTAGAGGTGTAGCTCATGATTGACGACAATATTCTAATGATATAGGTGTTAAAGTAAGAGTATGTATCAAACGGAAAGCATTAGACGATGATCAACGGTTGAGTGTTTACTGCCAGAGAGTGGAACGAGATATCGGTTATATATATATATATATATATATATATATATATATATATATATCCGATTTTGTTTGTTTATTGAATGCTTTTTGCGATTCAATGTTTATTGAAATTAAATAAGGCTATTGCCATTTATACAATTTAATGTAAATAAAAGTCGTTTGACAGGTATTTGGTCTTCCAATCATATGTCAGTTTGCTTATTTAAACGCATATGTGACAGATACGGCCAAATACAAAATAATTGAATCGGAAAAAGTAAGCGCTCTGTGGTGTAATGGTAGCACATTCACCCGGCAAGTGAGAGATCCGGGTTCGATTCCCGGCGGAGCAAGTACTTTTTGCGATTCAATGTTTATTGAAATTATATATATATATGCCTTTTTGCGGACGATACGTATCTCTTGATGAATGCCTCAAACAAGTTGGATTTTTAGGGTGATACCTTTATTAAATCTAATTCTCTACTTCAGTAATTTGTTGGAAACTATTTGGTTTTCAACTCTGAAAAAAGGGCATCTTTTAATCTTCAAACTTAGACATGGCCCGTTTGATTACACGCTTATTTTCGCTTATTGTTACTTCGAAAACTGTAATAATGTACAAACTCACATGTTCTTTTAATAATTTATTATGAGTGTTTTAATCTTAACGAAGTACTTTTACCACTTTTACAAACTAAAAATCAGAGCTCTCTTCTATGATAAAATAATAAAGTTTTCAAATAAAAATCAAATACCACTTGGAAATAACTAAAATAAAAATGTTTACTTCTAAGTTCACTCAAAATTCAAAATAAAAAAATCAAACTTCTCTTTCCACTAATTGTACCTTAACTTTCAAGTCTTTGCAAATCAGATACAACTCTCTCAAACAATAGTTAATGTTCAATTAATTTCCAATTAATAATTCACAATAAAACAGTTTCAATTAAATATTAATAAATTACTACTTTTTCAAATAACAATTAAAGTTATCAACAAAGTTCAATTTTAATTTACTTTTCTTGCAAGTATGAACCAAATGTAACTTGTATGATTGTATTATGTTCTATTGTTCATCGATAATTAATTATGCAGATTGCTCTGTAGTTTCTATGAATTTAATTTTTTCCTATAAAAAAGACAACAAAATTAATTTAATATCAGATCTGGAAGACTATTTCAATAAAACGTACAATAAATTTGGTGCTTACCTCAAAATCCCTCGCGGATAAAAATTAAGAAACACGGCTCACTGTAATCAACTTAATACACTAAAATAACCAAAAGAAGGGCGAAAATTTATGACTTGACGTTTATATACTCCCCCCTCCAATCAATTCTGCTGGACATCCGCGGTGTTCTCTCATTGGTCCAGCTGTATCAAACAAGGTGAACAATAGTCGTAACAAGACAAGTTCTAATCAATTCAAGGCAGTCAACCGTCTTCCTAACAATTTAAAACTACCAGTACTAACTTGCCAAAGGATTACATGTTCGTTTTTACCCTGACTTTTCACAATCTAATTTAAAATTAAATCCCAATATTTCGTTCCCAAAATTTTCATTTAATTTAAGTTTTAATAAAAAAATATAAAACCAATGTAGCTTTAAAAACGCTACACACTCCAATAAACTTACTTTACTTTTATTTCAGTTATGTGGGTCTGACGATTTGTTCATTGAACATGAAAGGCCTCACAAAAATAAAAAATTTCTCATTTATTGGATTTTTTGTTCATAAATTAAGAATTTTTATTGTTTATTTTCTTATAAACTCTGTAGTTTTGCTGTAGCAGAACTCTCTGTAGAAGAGGTCGGAAGTGGGCAGTTGGCTCGTCTTACTTACATTATATGTCAATTAAATTGAATATTAAATCTGTAAATGTTAATTTCACAGCTATAGTTGTCATGGATTATTTAAATGCCATACCGGCACCATAGCTAAACTGATAGAAGAAAAATAATGTTGCAGTGATAGTGTTTTGCCTTTACATTATGTGTAAGGTTAGCTGTTGAAAAAGGTGTATATTTTTTATACATTTTGTTGAAGTACAGAACAAAGTGTACATAAGTTATACTACATTCAAAATTAACGATTTGTCAGCTGTTGTTTGCATTAAATATTCAAAATACAGCAATGTTATTATACATTTTTTAAGAACTACCATTGTTGAAGTGTACATAATATTAGCGTACAATAATTTACAGTAGTGAAATAGGGAGGCACGACACTCGGTAGTGGACGACTCATGCATTTTTCCCACACCTCATGGAAGGCACCGTACTGGCCTAGCTTCATTTACCGCTCGCCATATTCCAGTCTTTCTCTTTCTTAGGCCTATGATAGATACCATTAGACACTAGAATGCAACACCGAAGTCAATAATGAAGGGTTCCACGCCACTCCATTAACAGTCGTGCACACTATGTACGCCACTAAATTCATTAGAACTGTACAGTACATTATTCCATTGTCAGTATGTCAAGGTTTCAACCTTGACGGACATACAACAATTGAATACTGTGTTTTCTGCAGAAAATGCTATTATCATTGACCACTTCGTGTGGAGTTTCAATATTACTTCTTCCGTGCTTTTGACCACGTAAATAGTCAATAGTTAACATATTTGTTAACTTTATGAAGTCTAAGGAGAATAGTTCCCCATGAGCTATTTATGCTGTTTCTAACCGCATAAATCTTTTGATCAGACCTCTTGCTTTCGCTCGGAGACTAGTTTTTTGATCTGGTTGTTCTCCAATTCTTCAAAAACTTTGATGGCAGCAGACAATTCTTCTTGTAAAGCTCTCATAGCGTCATACCTAGTAGACCACCTTGTCGTAGAAATGAAAAATGTCTTTATTAGAGGACTATAAAGTCCTCCCTACCACTTAACCTCATAAAAAATTAAACACACACACACACGCACACGCGCGCGCGCGCACACACACACACACACACAGAGACATTTATAACTAAAAATAAATCTATCTATTTACATTATATATTAAATTAACCTTAGCTTATAAGCAAGAATCAATAATTAATGTAACTTTGTACACATTTATAATACTATAACAAGACAAACGCATTCATCCACTTGCATTCCATTGCCTTAAGTATCAAACTCCAAAGCCGCCAACCGCTATAGCCCATGAGCCCCTAGCATTATTGAAAGGCTGTGTGTTGTTAATTTAGTGTCTTTGTACTTATCTAATATTTTTCATATATATATTGAGCTAAAAAATTATACGACTCTTGAAGAAGATAAACTAACTGTACCCCTTCAAGGCAGGAATCTACTGCGTGAGTACCAACTAAGTTCAGAGGATGTGCCACACAAGGGGCATATGATGCAAGTGGACTAACTTCAATAATTCTTGCTTGTTGACCAGACATACAATAGACATAAATCCCAGACATGTTTGATACGTTGTCGTAAAAATGCCCGCGGCACTTTAATATGTCCAATCCAAAAAGTTGCAGGGCTTCAGTAACGGCTGTAAACACATCAAGCCTTGTGTCCAACTTTTGGCAAGAACTTAAGAAATCTCGCGATTGGCTCTCCACTTTGCTTCACATAGCGTATTACAAATTAATGGCAACTGATCTACATACGAAATTCCCTGCGTAGAATCCACAACAACTGAAAAGTATTGAGAGTTTCTAGCCTATTTTAAAATGTAGGTTAGTCCTTTTTTCCAAGTAGCTGAATGAATTAATCGCACACAGTGGGTGAGAGATACGAAATGCTTTCTCTCCTAGGATTACCATATTTTCTAATGTGGTAGGCCAAAAAAGTTTCAAACTGAATAAGAACTTCAAGCATCATCATGTAGTTCCTATTTGAATTGGAACCAAGTACTTCTTCTGACTCCCGAAACGGCAAGCCACAAGAAGGTAAAGCCGTTATCACAACGACAACCTTTGCAGTATCATTTTCTTGTGACTCATTTCTTGATCAGTCATTTCAGTAAATCTGGAATCAACTTTACCCAAATTTTTTCTCTTTCTTTTAAAATCATTGCAATGTTTTTGTTTGAAACTGAGTTTTCATTTTCTTTGAGTCTCGACGATACATCTTTCCACTTATAAAGACTGTCTTGCACAAAATAAGGCTCAGGCTGTGTTTCTGAATGAAAAAGACAGTAAGGACCACAAAAAAATGCACTTTTAATTTCAGAGAACACCAACTGTTGTTATTCAGTTTTACTGGTAATGGAGGAAGAGAGTTTATCAGTAGAGATGCAACTAATATTTGCACAGATTAATCTGTTTTAGGTTTGTCCTTTTGTAGTGATAACTTGTTTTCAAAGTTCCACTGCACTCTTTCACCTCTTCAGGTTTAATTTTACTTCTCTTCCTCCACTCAGCCCCAGGAACGTTTTGTATTGATTAATTTCAAAACTTAAAATTTTAGGTGGTTAAAATTGACTTTTTATAAGCGTTAAATTTATTTAAAAAGTTTAGCCTTCAATAAAAAATAATATATTACAGATTTGATTTTACTATAACAAAATATCATGGGCTTACAAGCCATCATACAGAAAGGCTTTGTCAGGCCTGTTGTAGAACACCCCCTAACAGACGATAGTTTAAAATACAAGTTAACTAACTCAAAACAAGTTTCAACGTAGCGTGCTATGATTATTTAATGATACGGAAATGAGCATAGCCTAAATATAATTTTACGGTACGCATCATTTATAACATCCACTGCGCAGTTAATAAAGTTGAGAATGCTAAAATTAATAATTATCATAAATAGCGATAATAATGATTATCATATTACTCGACTTTCCTCAAATCCACTCAGGTAGTTCAATACATCTTAGTTAATCAGTAATATCCAAATAAATCAATAACAAGCCAGTAGAAAATGTCGACAATTCAAGGACACAAACAGTAATAATGACACTTCAAGGTACAAAACGATCTGCGATGGGAGCTGATGGCTCGTCTAGTCAGTCGTGTATATTTCGGGTGAGCCATCGCCTTACGTCTGCCCCATACCAGTTACCCTCTCCCTACCGCCTGCAGGATATACGTTAGTCAAGTAAATTGTGCAATTATGCTCTGCAGGCAGAGAGCGTTCCGTACATACTTATTTTTTTATCAGTGCATATACTTCACCATTTTTATTTTTGGTCCCTTTTCTGCGCCCCCTCGGCTTTCGCCCCCAGACAATGGCCTAGGTTGGCCTTATGGGTAATCCGGGCCTGCATACGAGACTGTTTGCTGTTATAGTACTTGTGGTTATAAAAACTCAGGCAAGTAATAAAGTTTGCCTGTTAAATTACTAATAACGAATGCAAACACAAAAAAGTGGTGTGTTCATACCTGCCTAAGACTAGCTCTGTTTAAAAACAGTAAAAGGTCAATAGAATACACATTAATCAGCTTAAAAAGTTGAAAAGGAATGCTATAAATTAAAGCTCAAGACGTCGGCCTAATGAGCAAAGGTCGTAACTTCAAAACGTCAAATTTTACAGGACAGACATAAAACCGTTTCCAAGGTAACGATATTATAAGTATTTAGTTATTTGGATTTATTATGCATTATTATAAGTCCTTTTTACCATAACATGCCTCTGTTTTATAAATAAATATAAATTGAGTTTTTTTTTGGAGTTACGTCCTTTTCCATGCAAATTATCATTTACTAAGTGGAGTAACGCCAATATAGCGGTCACTAAAGAACATTCTGTTCATTCAAGGATCCCTATGTTTTAGTTTAATATTTGTGTAAAATAACTTATTCCTTTCAGAAGAGCAAAACTTAGGTTTATTGTAACAAGTAATATTACCTTTTCTTATAAAATATAATATAGTTTAAACAGGGGAAAAACAAATAACATGTCTGGTTCAAAAAAATGTATTTATTATGTAGTAATTAATTAGAACAAATTAAACTCACCTATTAACTTTAAACCAATTAAAAAATTAACTAACGAAATACAGTGTTCATCACATTACAGTAATTTAAATGTTCATGGGTGATAAGGAAGATTATCATAGAATGTATGATAATCAGCAGGCATTGACTGTTTAAGGGCTTGAAGATCTCGGTATTTTGAGAGTTTTATTGGTAGTCTTTCTTTGTAAATGATAGGAATGTCAAGTGAAGGTTGCACAGTTGAACAGTTGATGGAATCATAAGGGGAAGTTTTTCCCAATCTTCTGAAAGCGAAGCTTGAAAAATATTTCCTTAGCAGTGTACTTCAATGAGCGTATATCTACAACACAAGGATCACAAGATTTGTTTCCCAGAACGTATTGATTTGAAAACATCGAGGCTTTCATAATTACGAAAGAAATGGTGGTATAGATATTTAATATTGTAAGGCATTGGATTGGTTCGCACTTTTTTCATGGCAACTACATAGTCTACCGGGACATTGAAAACTCTTCCTCGGACTTGACGTTCTATCGTACTGTGCACTGAGTCTGCCTCCATTTGCGTGTGGCCCTTTTCCAAATATTTTTGGATAATTATGATGTTCTTCAATTTTGCCAAATTGAAAAGGGCATTTGATAGCACTGCGTTTCGATTTTGATAACAACACCCATCACTGTATAAAATTACTTTGCTTTGTGGAGGAAGAGGACACAGGTTAGTTATTAGATCACAAATTATTGAAGTAAACTCATTTGATGAGAGTCCTCCCTCAGCCTCGTGCCATACATAGCATGTCACGTCTTTGGTTTTTAGATTAAAATAGGTCAGATTGTGAACAGCTAATTTATTTTTGTAATAGAGGCTATATACCTGAGACTTGGGACACAAAAGCACGCTTTTTAGGTCCATTGTGAATACAAGTTCTTCATTTTCTCTATCCGCTTCCTTTTCTGCCCTAGCTTCTTCCTTTTCTTGTTGGTGTAGGTTGTATACGTCTTCGGCAATATTTCCTGTACGGTACCCCACACAAATATCGCACTCATCCTTTTTATGCCGAAAAAGACTTAAATTCTGTTTGTGGAATGCATTGGCCAATGCTGTGTTCGACAAGGGCCTAACATTTTTCTCCGCAGACCACTTGCAGTACTCTCTATAAAGTGATTGTTTGCTGGTCCAATTCGGTTCTAAGTACAGTTTATTGGTTGAAGCCCTACAATAATGGCTCTCCATTTTTGGGAGGCTATCAAAAAATTATTTAAAGCTACATTTGATTCGTGTGTACTTTTCCTTCTTGCTTCTGACACCTTCTGATACTTTATACCACTATCAACCCTGTTGTGTGAATTTTCATCGGAGTCATCATTTGACTCTTCGGAATCATTATTATAAGAGTTTTTCCAGAGTCTAATTGTTTTTTCTCCAAAGTATTTTGAAACATTTTCTTTCTGACCCTGATTTTTCTTTGTGATTATTTTCTAAAAAATAAACGTATGAAAGCTCTCTTCTGCTTACCTCGTCAGACTTTCTATCCCTGGCCCGAGCAGTAGGTTGTTTCGAGACAAGTAAATCAACATAGACTTTCTTTTCTCCCCTATTCAACTTCCAATACCTCTCAGAAATTGCCTTTCTTTCCTCTTCATTTAGAGAAGTACACTTAACTTTAGAGAAATCTTTCCTCTTACAGCCACAGCGTTCCTTCATCTTCCTACCTTCTTTTTCTATGTTGTAATTCCATTTGCCGTTGATACGTTTCTTGCCATAATAAGCTTTCCCTGTTTCCCTTAATTTCTTATTTTTATTAACGGCCCAATGTCTTTCATCTACTTCGTTGCGTTTACTTAGAACTTTTAATTAGAACAAATTAAACTCACCTATTAACTTTAAACCAATTAAAAAATTAACTAACGAAATACAGTGTTCATCACATTACAGTAATTTAAATGTTCATGGGCGATAAGGAAGATTATCATAGAATGTATGATAATCAGCTCTTACGCTTCTTTTTCTGAACTCCTCTTCCATCCGAGATATTATTTTCTGCAGCTACACCCTCAAAAGTTTCTGCCTGGAGTTCAATTGAAGATTCGGAAGCATTGGAATCGAAAACATCAGCTGCATCCATGGAAGGGTTGTAATCCGGGTCATTGTCATCTTCTTCATTTGATTTAGTCTGTTCACTGTCCAATCTATCCAGGTCATTGTCATTTTCTTTATTCTGTTTAGTCTGTTCATTTTCAAATATTATGTTTAGTTCATTTTCATTTATTAGTTCACGTCCGAACTGAATTCTTCTTCGTTGACTGTTTCAACTAAAACATGATCTTGGCTTATAAGAAACTGCATAAACTCACAATCTACATCATTCTCAATGTTCACGCTCTCGCTATTGATTTCTTCAATGTTCGAAAGTCTAATACTACCATTTCATCTTGACGTTCCACTAACACATCAATATTTACGTTTTGTACAAACTCATTACTATTTACAATGTCTAGGCCTATGGTTTCACTATGTTCATTAATAACCACCTCTGTATCGGCTTGTTGTTTCACTAGAGCCATAATTCTGTCAGCCCTGGACGTCATTTCTGTAACAGGGAGTAATAAAAATAGGCCTAACCTCAAATTAATATAATGCCATTCAAAATGATATTATCTGTTATTTATAATAGGTAGACATACATAGGCAATGTTGTACCTGAAAGTTATTGAAAATAATTTAAAAACTATAACTAGGCCGTCTAAAATATAGTTAAGACTTTTGCTATGTTATAATCCAGGTTAGCTCGGCTCTATTTGGTTTTTATTTTTATTTATTCAATTACATTGTTTATACAGTTTGGCCTCACCAAGTTACATAAAAAACTTGTCGGCGAGGTCCAGCGATATTTCCTTACTTCTACTGGTAATACTGCAAACAAGCAAAAGGCTTAACTCCAACCATTAAAGTAATTAGCTATTTACTTTAATATTACCGTATTAATTTGAGGTTAAGTAATTGCAAATGAAAGCACTCTTACTATACTTATTGAAAGAAAACGTTAAAACATGAAATCACTGTCACTCAACAAGAATATTCACAATTTCAACAGCTCTCAAGGCAATGCTTTTCACAATATTGATGACACATGCTAACGCGGAGTTAGGGTTTTCTCATTAGTGTTATTCCATCGTTTTGATACGACATTTTCTAGTTCGGCTTTTTAATATGAAAACAATGTTTTTGGAGATACTCCTTATTCTGAACCTTGTAGATGCCAACTACAGCTGTTTGAATCAACAAAAAACCAAACACACACAAAAATGGAGTTACGACCTTTGCTCATTAGGCCGACGAGTAGTACTAATTATTAGGTGACTATTTTGTTACTTAATTTATAAAGATTAATATTAAATAATCCAACCATGCCAATTGGGCGCTGATAAATTGGAAGTTAGTCAGCCTCCACCACAATTGTTTAAACTCGCGCTCATCGCAATAATACCACGAAAATGTTTTTAAAGGCACTACCATTGCAGTGATCAAGAGTCCAAATAACTATATAAGAAACTAGCGACCCGCCCGCTACTTCGTTAGAGTCTTTTATGATTTCTTACGATTTTATTTTGTTTACAACTTCTTATATCAGAAGGATGTCACCGCTGACTTCATTGTACACGCGCCGTGCCGCGCCTCCGGCCAGCCGGTACCGCTGCAACCGCGATGTCCCTACATTTTAACTTAGAACATTATTTTGATCTATCTCGTAGAGTTTAGCTAGCGTTTGCAATATAAGCGCAAAAATTTGTTTATTTACGACTTGAAATTATCAGTGGTTCTCTAATTCTTTTTTAAATTATTTCAGTAAAATAAAATGAATACATTATTATAAGCATGTGACGATGTAGTGTATGAGTAGTAGAAGCATGGAGCGCAGTAAACAATGACGGAAGATAAACATAGCAAACCACGAAAAATTTATGTTTTTTTTTATTCATCAAAACTTATTCTGTATAGTTACTGATATCGCTAAAAGTATACGATGATATTATTATAAATAGCGGTCGCCCGCAGCTCCGCCCGCGTGGATGTCGGTTACAGCTGCAATAAGCCTACCCAGGAAAGACACGGTCAACAAAATGATTCCCAGGTCAATTCACAGACACCGACACTAACATCGACGACGCAGTCATTATCCGCAGCCTGCACAGATTGTCCTTCTGTGGATATTAAACTTGTTAATGATGAAACTATTTAAATGTAATTAATACTAAGTTTTCACTTCTGCCAGCAGTCCCGGAGTGCAACACATTGGTTTAGGATAGATAACTAAAGCGATTATTGTAGAGCTTCTCTATAAACAACATTTGACGTTAGATTATTTTCAGGTAACAAAATATACTAATGGTCTGGAGCCCCGACCCGTGATAGGGCAATTGCCCATGCGTAAAACATTCTTTTCGTAAATCAATTCCAACTAATTTGAATGTTTGGCCCTGGGATTTGTTTATCGTTAGTGCGAAAGAAATGTTTACTGGAAAATGGAGCCTTTTCCAGTACTGCACTGCGTCCTCGATGTTAGTGACGCTGTGTATGGATTTATAGTACTTAACTTCACCCGGCACTTTCTGCATAATTAAATTGTTTATTTCGTTGACTGTTTCATTCCTGGGAGAAACTATTGCTCTACAACACAGCCAATGAAAATCATTTTGATGTAAGTTTTCGATGTCAGGATATATAGCATCTATCAGACTGTCTAAATTATGGACTATTTGGCCTAGAGACTATCCAAAGTAACCGCATAATCGGTGACCAAATTTAAAGATGGAAAAATTCCTTCTCCAAATTTCAGCAGATGTTGTGGAAAATTGCTATGCGTATTTCCATGTAGATGAGCTCTCGTATTGGTGCGCAAATTCAAATGTTGAACAGATGTCCAAAGGTGAGACGATTTTAAACATGCCTTCGTAATATCTGCTCGCGTACCTCTGTTGACGACTGGAAGCGTTTGTCGAAAATCTCCAGCAAATACAAAAGTGATACCACCCATGACATTAGCAGAGCTTCGGAGGTCTTTTAAAGTACGGTCCACGGCCTCCACATGAGCTCTATGACTCATGGTGCATTCATCCCATATTACCAACGACGCGTCTTGCAGCAACTTCCCAAGAGGCCCATTTTTCCGAATAGAGCAAGTAGACCGTTGATCTAAAAATACGGATAGCGGGAGTTTAAACGTAGAGTGAGCAGTTTTTCCTTAGTTCAAGAGAGTTGCAGCAATTCCTGACGAAGCAACTGCAATCGCTATCTTCACTGATTGCCGTATCTTAGCAAGTATCAAATTTGCGAGAAAAATCTTTCCGGTGCCTCCTGGTGCGTCCAAAAAATAATCTCTCCAAGTTATTGTTCACGCTGTCTACAATAGTCTCATAAGCATGTCTTTGATCTGGTACTAATTTTGGCACATTTAACATTAACAAACGCTGTTAGATCATTTCTATTATACTGTTGTACCATTGTGTAAATAGTATTGTTCTGGGTACGAACGGGAGAAGGTAATCCAAAATCACTCAAATTTTTGTCGTTTAATTCTAGAAGTTTGTTTTCTATTTAAATTAATCCTTCATTATAAATGATTTCTGGGAAGGATAAAGTGTTATCCTGATTTTGTTGTCTGATACGATGTCTAATATCTTCACAGAACAGTTCTTTAAAAGTATCCCATAACTTCAATGGTTCCAATGGTTGACAAAATAAAAGTATGATTACGAACAACTCCCTTAGTTTTTTGGACAATGTGATAACGAAGCTTCGCTTAAAGTATTACCCCAATGGTCATCGTTTTCAAGTAAACCTCGGTCACGGCAAGCTGCTTGATACGTCTCTTTGACAATACCGTTTACAGTTTTAAGGTATGCGAATGAGGTCGGACCGCGTACGTGGTGCAATAGAATCCTAAGATAAAAACACTCTGATTGTGATAGAAGGATCCCGTAGACTCTACCTAAAGCGGCATCTTTTTTTGTCCCCGGATGTCCAACTACATCTTCACCACGCCTACTTCTAGTGAATTTATTATTTGCCCATATATAGTATTGCGGGACTTCATGATACAGAAGAATTAATCTTCATTACAGAGAGAAAAAAATGCCAGTAATGTGGTATTGCGTGGATTTTGGACAACTTGATGAGCTGTCCCTGGTGTAATATACACCCTTTGACCGTTCTCTAGATGAACGGCCAAATACACTACAGTAGGATACCGTTCGTAAATAGGAAATTCCAATAAGCGCCAGACAGCTTCAGATGTGCTTATGTACCTGCCATTTAAATAGTTTTCAACCTCGTCGTGTGGGTTTCTAAGGCTAAAAGTTGCCTGATCTGAACCTTTATTTATATACTTACAAATATTTAATGGCTTGGATAGAGTGGCAATATTCCATGTTTATATGAGCGTTAAAAGTCTTACATAGTAGCTGGGAGTATGGAACAATCCACCTATTATCTACCGTCACCATGTTGCCCCTGATTTGTAGCGTAGTGCTCCGACCGCCATTTCCTGTATTGCGCCTACGATAAACTGGATACCCACCCTCTCCGGTCTGGGTATCGTTCATGAAACGGCGAGGGTATGTTTTTACAGACGCCGTTCTTTATGCATGGTGCAGCTAAATTATGTTCTCCGCAGGGTCCATGTACCATATTTTTTAGTTATAATGTCATGTAGTATCGGATCAATTTTTGATCGGGTAGCTCCGCAACTATGATACTGTCGATCTCATCTGGTTGTATTTTAGTTTCTAGCCAGAACAACAAATGACAATGAGGTAAACCGCGCTTTTTCCACTCCACACTTGCCACATAACATTTTACTTTACCGAATATCTGTTCTTTGACAAATAATTTGATGAATTTCTTCATCTTTAAATGGAATACACGTGAAATTATGTCATGACGGTCGAAAGACCGTTGTCCTGGTAGCAGCTCCGCTTTAATTTCAGGCCATTCGGGGTTACATGTATAAGTGACAAATAAGTCAGGTCTACCATAATTTCGGACGTACGTCATCGCGTCCTGCGTTTTCTCGTGCATGAAACGCGGAGAACCCGTAAATGACGATGGCAATATGACGTGTTGATCGATATTTGATGGATCAACATTTGCCTCATGATTTAAGGCATCTCTGAGATGAATGTAGTCATCAGCCTTCAGGCTTTGTTGATTCTGAGAAATACAATTTAATCTTTCCGATATCATTTTCACCATCATGTCAACACAATATTGACTAAATAAGTCTCTGTAATAATGTAACGGATTCAAAGAGTTAGTTCTAAACATTAATCTAAATGCATAAAATTGCATACACGAAACAGTTTTATTACGCGCAGAACCCTGCTGAGTGATAGTCAAATAATAACAGTCTTCTCCTGTCACACACATTATAGGACACCGTAGTGGATCATAGGAAGGTTGTAGCTCAGAAACTCTTTTGAGCTGTCCGTCTCTACCGTGTAAGACTATATCTCTGGGACCTTTGTCTTCATCGACTAAGAGAACGGCTACCTCGTTTACAGTAGGAGCATTATATCTGCCTCTGTGTGCTGTCTGTGGAGTGCGATCTGAATGAATAATTAACTTTAAATTATCTGAGGAGTTAAGTTCTAAGTTTTGTTTAAAACATTGTATATACACGTTATGACTATTCAAAGCGGTCTGTAATTCGTGAATTAAATCCATTTTTAGAGTTGTTGCGATGCTAGATCGCAACGATAACTAGTCTGCATCCGAAATAAAATATATTTACAAGAACTGTGGGTTTTGGCCTGATGGTGGTAAAAGGCTACCAATGAGATGATACATATACCTGTCCTTCAATTTTACCATTTCCTTCCCTGATTTCTTTTGCGCCAAACGAAGTAATTTGAAAAAGACTATTGTATTTATGTATGTTTGTTAAAAAATGACTATATAATGGATGGTTATTAGTTAAAAAATGTTTTATTGGTTGTGGCGGCTCCTGAAGGTTAGGAAGACAAACTTTACCTGAAACACAGCATGGTTCGTCTGCCCATTTCTTGGCAGAGCAGATCTTATTCATGACTCCGATTTTGACGGTTTGTGCATAATCAAACTGCGGATCATATCTGAAAGCCAGTCTGTTGCTGTTAGCTAAAATTCGATTGCGAACTCTATTTGTGGACAGCTGCTGTCTCTATGCCTGAGTTCTAACTCGTTGCAAACGCTCGGCACTCGACTCTCTTTCGCGCAACTGAGAAGTCCTTATATTTTGTTCATGACGACGTAGGGAACGTTCCAGCCTCAACTCTTGAGTGCGTAGCTCAGAGGTTTTCAAGGTTCATGTCACTACTGACAGTTAATACAGGTAACGAGGTGTCTATGTAGATACCAGTAAGATAATGTCGGCAAAACTGTTGTCATTCAATATTTAATCTGTGTTCAAAACTAAACTTTTTGAATAGTGGTTCACAAAATTACATCAAGATAATGACTAAGGGCTCCATAATGTGACTAATGTTGAATTTTGTACACCACCTTGTCAAGAATAAAAGTTTAGATGGTAATGTATCTCTGTATTAGCTTCATTGTGATTGGTGGTAGTGATTTTACCGCAAACCTTATACACTACAGCTATTTCTTTAGTTTTAGTGTTTAATGCTTTAGGGGTGTACCTTGGGAGTGGAGATCGAGGTGCAATCGACATCATGAATTGTACAATTATTAAATGATATAAGTACTGTAACTTCTTCAGGGAGAACAATATCTATTTAGTACATCATGAAATTTACAATATTAAATCGATTTACGTAACGTATATGTATTAAAACAAAGAAGAACAAAACCCTGATCTTTGCCTTACTTTACTAGTTAAGAAGTACTATAAAATAACTATTTTTGGACCTAATATTTCAAATTTTCCCGGGTGTGGATCCCGAACGTCCCTACTAATTAGGAGAATTTTCCATACCCCCAACTGCACGGTATTCTGGACACCACCAGAGAAGAGAAGATTTCTGAGTGCGCCACTGGTAACCTATCAATTTTAAATTTGCATGACTTGCTATTATTACTATGTTCTATGCAATTTTGTTTCCACAAAGTAAATAAATATGGACACAACAATAACGGTGTTGATAAATAATCTTGTTAATTTAAATAGTCTTTAATTGTTTGTCGTCACTTAGAACCTATTTCACTGGTTTTTATCATCTGTAAGCCAACACCAACTATATATTTTGATTATTATATATTTCATAGTATCAAAATGAATGTTATTTCTTGTCGAAAATATACTATTGGGAGATCGATTATTTTGAAATTAAATGCTCTTGGGAGAGGACAGGTCCGTTCGCCCCTGGAATGAAGATCCTTACAATATCAAGTTTTTAGGCAATCAACGTTGAAATCTCCTACATGAGTTTATGGCATTGAGTAGGCCATGATTCAAAAATGGATGTGTGTCTAGAGAGCACGATAAAAACACTTTATCTTGCCTGGGAGGTCTACAAACACCCAGCACGTACTGTTGTTCCTTTCTTATTAACTTTGATTGCAATTGCAGACTTCAAATACCAAGGGGAAGCATTCACTTCATTGGAAAGACTGCTATGCTTATAAACAGCAACTCCTCCCTTTGATGTGTTTATCCTGCTAAATACAGAAACAATTGTGTAGTTCAGAAATCTTGTGTTTAAAATATTTTCGTAACTTTGCCCATGCTCTGTGATTACTAGAATGTCAGGGTGGAGAGAAAAAAGAAGATGATTTAACTTTTTTCCTTTTATGTTCTAACCCTCCTCTAAAAAAACCTTGCTATACCTACATGTGAGAAACAATTTCAGAGGGAGGAATGTGGTTTTTAGTTCCTGGTATACTATTTCTTGTTAGCAGTGTGGGTAATGAAAGGGAAACGTGCGGTTTGAAATTGTTATTTTCTGAAGTATTATTTGAAGTACAATGATGAAGTAATCATTATTCTCATTAAAAAATTCTTCTGTTGTCTGTCCAGCTTTCAGTAGTTTTGTAGAAATTGGAGATTTTAAAAATTTAATTTAATGGACAGTCAGAAAGGCACAGGTACGTTTTGTGTTTGTGTTGTACGCTCTCTTTAACTTCGTAGCTCGCTTCAGAGAACTATTTGCTTAAAAATAACTATTGATATAACGTAAAACTTCACTTTAATGTCAGTAATTTTTTTATTTTGCCTTTGAAATAAAAAAGTACAGATAATTTTATTGTAATTATACTATACATAATCTTATCTTACTTTTAAATATAAAATAATGACTGGGACACACCGTGAAGTACAAAACAGTTTTTGTTGCATTAAAATAAAGAAATAACTTTTATACACTTGTAAGCTCTTTTTAAAATGCAAAAGAATTATTTATAAATTACAAAATAAAAAATAACATAATATGATTTGTACAGTTATAAAAGTACAAATATTTTGTTTTGTCAAGTACCATAATAAAGTACAAAAAATTAATAGAAAAGCAAGAACGAGGTATCATAACTTTCTAAATAAAAAGTGAAAGGAACCTAACAAGTCAAAATTTAAACTCGAGGAATTCTTTTAAAGCGTTGAACTCTTTAGGAATTTCCTAAGTGATCTCTTCAAACCAGAAAATGAGGTTTCTGCTGTCATTTGTTCCGGTAACTTATTCAACAGCCGAATACCAAAGTAAAACGGACTCTTCTCAAACTTGGCCGTTCTGTGGTGGGGAAAGCATAGTTTAGTTTTATTTCTTGTATTAAAATCATGAAAGTCTTAATACCATCAAGATTTTTATAAGTAAGAAAGAGAACTTCATACATATACTTTATATATATAACAAACGCACTGTAAATATATTGAAATAAAACAAATTCCTTGCAAGAGTCGGATTTACGGAGGTTAAAAGATATTCTTAGAACGGACTTCTGGGATCTTAACAGCCTGTCTAAAGAAGTATTACCACAAACCGCTATACCATAGCGTAGTAGACTTTCACAGTATCCTTGGTAAAAGTCTATGAGAACATCTATGCTACAAGAGGACTTCAAAATTCGAATTGAAAAAGGTTGCAGAGCTCTATCGTTTTAACAGTTCATCTGTATGAGGTCCATTTGCCTGAAACCAATCGGAAAGCTGAGATATCACTGAGTCCATAGTACTCTTTACAGCAACAGCTCTTTAATGGTGAGGAGCAGGATTATGTCATCTGCAAACATTGTGATTTTGGGGTTCTGAATTGTAAGGTCTAAATCATTAATATAAAGTAAGAACAGTAACAGGGACAAGGCACAAGCCTGAGGCACGCCGATACTCCTTACTCCAAGATCATGAATACTATCATCATGAATATTATCATGAGTACTGTCCAAAGATACACTCTGTTGTCTTCCAGACAGGAATGACCTGATCTTGCTCAGAGTTACACCTTTGACGCCATAACAATACAACTTATTTAGCAGAATTTCATGACACACACAGTTAAATGCCCTGGACAAATAGCAGAAAACACCAATAGTTCTCTGCAATCCATCCAGGGCCTGTAGAACATCATTTGTGAATCGATACAGGGCTGATAGTGTACTCATTCCTTTTTGGAAGCCATGTTGATTTATTGAAATTAAGTTATTGGTCACTAGATGAGATGTCAACCGGTATAAGACCTTCCATACACCTTTTAGACGTCAACCTTTTCATACACTTTCGAATAAACTGAAACCAAAGCTATGGAACGATAATTATTAATATCCACTTGCGAACCTTTCTTATATAGTGGTTTAATTATAGCATACTTTCGTTTATCCAGGAAAATCGCCTATTCCATGGACTGATAAATTAACAGAGTCAGAGGAGCAGCAAATTCCAAGCCAGGATCTCAGGATTTTGTGGGTTAAACCATTCCAACCAATAGACAATTTATTGTTCAATGATAAAATTACTTCTGATAACTTGTCCTGCCCTCAGGCAAAAACACAGACAAAACTACAGTAGGTCGAAAGTGGTGAATTTTTCTCTATACCTCATCGGCTTTGGGAGCTAGAGCCAAAGGTTCAGTTAAAAAGAACCTATTGAAATGCTCCATCACGAAAGCTTTGCCTGTTACATGTTTTCCCGCAACCTTTAGGGAGGTTATATATTTTTTCTCTGAATTTCTGCTGGTTTCTCTACGCACAATACTCCACGTAGTTTTGATTTTTTGTTAGATTTTTGTATATCTTTATTGTTGCAAGTATTTTTAGCTAGTTTTATTAACTTCTGTAGAATTTTGTTATGTGTATTATAATATGCTTTAAATTCGTATTTTTTAAATTTTTCACTAGTAAACTCAGCTTCCTTTTTCTGTTTAAAGACACTTTCAGCCCATTAGTGACCCATGGTTTTTTTTTGTACTACTTTTTATTTCAAGATAAATTTTGGAAAAGATTCCTCAAACAATTACTGTATCCAAAAAGTGTTTAAAGTTTGTATTGACATCTGAGTCAGGAAACATGATTTTATACAAAATTATTTTGGAAAGGCATTGTCTGAATTGAATTGTGTTATTCTTACTAAACACCTGACTAGAACAGCCATTGCCTTGTCTTGCACTTCTGAGTTTACAGAAAGTCGAGTTATCTTCACTTGGAGTTAAAGGCATGGCAAATGCATGATTTGCTGGTTATCTTTGAGAACTCAGGAAATAACCAATGGGATGAAGAACACACACAAATCAGAGCTTCAGCTGGTCAAGAGAGGAGTACCCCAAGGGTCAGTGCTTGGTCCGGTCTTTTATGCTTTATTCACAAATGACTTACCTAGCATGATAATAAAAACACTAAGTCTGAATGCATTATGTAAGCAGACGACACCACTCTACTTCTACACAATGACAGTGCAAAGTAACTCAACAAAGATTCGATCACCTAACTAACTAGGACAAAAAATACTGCAGCCAAAATGATTTGGCTCTCAACCATACAAAAACTATCCCCAATGTCATCTAGGGTGAATGAAACACTCAATTTTTATTGCACATTTATATAACAAAATATTTTAAATTACGTTATAATAAAATTAGTTAAAAATTTAATTCAAAGTACTTAATACCTGTTTGAAAGTTAAATATTATAATCGTACCACTTGGAAGTTATATTATTTGGTGCAATAAGAAATAAGAAATAGGAAACTAGGTATAAGCATTGGAACTAAGATAGGAGCACTGGCATTTGCGGATGACGTGGTGTTAGTTTCCAATGACAGAGATGAACTGATGGAGATGACAGGAATATTAATAGACAAAACCCGGTCAATAGGACTAGAAATTAACGACGCTAAGACAAAGTTGATTTATTTTAGGCGAGGAAATAATGATAGAGAAGATTTGGAAATACTGAACTATAAATTCGAACAGGTTGAAAGATTCAAATACCTCGGAGCAATAGTTAATTCAAAGAGTAATGAACTAATAGAAATCCAAAATAGAATAAATTTGGCAAATAGAAGCATGTACGCATTAAATAATATTTTAAAATCAAAATTACTGTCTTACAAAACAAAATTAAGAATATATAAGACTGTTATAAGACCAGTTCTTCTTTATATGACCTACACTTAATACATACAGTACTTTAAGACATAAAAGCCCTACACTTAAAATAAAGCAACAATATTTTTCGTACAAAATTAAGAATATACAACATTAACATAACTAAAAAAATGGGTAACATATATATTACTTCAGTCTGATTTAGAACTCAGGCTTCTCAATCTTCTTGACTGCTTGATGCCTGCAATAATAACAAATTAGATTACATTGGTTGAACTGCCTGTGTAATTGGTGTTATTTTATTGTGTTGTATCTAATTTTCAAATGGATGGCCTATATAAAAAATAAATACGGGGAATGTAATTTTAAAATATTTCTTGATATTTTTAATTTGACACAGAAACTAAACCCTTATGGGTAAAAATGTATGGGTTGTTTTCATCCAAAAATATAATATCAAACATAAAATATTAAAATTAACTTATAAATAACATTGTAGCTCTCAGCTTTAAAAAATGAAAGTAATAATTAGGATCTTTGTGCAAGAGCAAAAGTGCTGATTCTTTTGTTTAGTACAAATTTTATATTCTGTTCATACAGGAGACTCGAAATTACAAGGTGACGAGACTCACTCAGACTAATTCTGAACATCATACATTATTGTTACAATAAACAGAATATTTTATAAAATTGTACATAATTGTTATTACAATAATATTAACAATAATTAATGGAATGATATAAATAAATGAAAAAAAAAAAAAATTCCATTTTGTTATAATGAGGTACAAGAAAACTCATTTGGATATTAACATAAACTAATATTTACTACAATAAAATTCACACAGTTTATACACCACAAGGAATTACAATAAATTAGTATTGTTGACAAAAATATGTTTAAAATTTCAATTTAACCAGTTCAAATATGAATTATAGCATTATAAGTAAATGTGAATGACTTATTTCCGGAGATGCAACTTGTAAATTGTAAACTGGCCAATGTTCCTAGATAATTTATTTGTCTAAACGTATTGTGCTGCCAGCAAAACTGATTGAGATTCTTGATCCATGTTTAAGTTTATGGTTTTCCAAAGACTCCTGCTGAGTGTGATGTCACTGATAGTATAACAAAATGTAGGACATAACATTGTCATGTAGTTTCACTTTAGTTTCAGTTAAACCATTTCAAATTCATGAGCTGGTCCACAACTATTTTACACTCCTATGTACATGGCAGGTTGAAAAGTCTTTGTAAATTTAGAGAAATTGTATAACTGGTAGGTAATTTTCAGTTAGTAGTTCTTGGAGGAATTGGAATCAACTATCAGCCATGTCGAGTTTGGTTAGCATCAAGAAAGCTAAGTGATTAAAAAACAAATTATATTAACCTTACTTACATTTCTCTCATTACTCATCCTACAATTTTATTCATTTTGCCAGTTACTGATTGCAATCCTAAGAAATTTTACTACTAACAGTAAAAATAAGTCGTTTGTGGGTTTAAAAAATTACTGTTCAATTTAGCCCTGAAATAAGAAATAGGAAACTAGGTATAAGCATTGGAACTAAGATAGGAGCACTGGCATTTGCGGATGACGTGGTGTTAGTTTCCAATGACAGAGATGAACTGATGGAGATGACAGGAATATTAATAGACAAAACCCGGTCAATAGGACTAGAAATTAACGACGCTAAGACAAAGTTGATTTATTTTAGGCGAGGAAATAATGATAGAGAAGATTTGGAAATACTGAACTATAAATTCGAACAGGTTGAAAGATTCAAATACCTCGGAGCAATAGTTAATTCAAAGAGTAATGAACTAATAGAAATCCAAAATAGAATAAATTTGGCAAATAGAAGCATGTACGCATTAAATAGTATTTTAAAATCAAAATTACTGTCTTACAAAACAAAATTAAGAATATATAAGACTGTTATAAGACCAGTTCTTCTTTATGGAGCAGAGACATGGATTATAGATAAACAGGCAGAAAAGAAATTGGTTACATTCGAGAATAAAATTTTGAGGAAAATTTTCGGACCTATTACAGATGGAGATGGATGGAGAATCAGGCACAACCAAGAAATCAGAGAGATGTTTCAATCTCCAGACGTTGTAGGAGAAGCAAAGAGCAGGAGACTTCGGTGGGCAGGCCATGTGATGAGAAGGGAGGATGATAAACTGATTAAAGAGGTTTGGAAACACAATCCAGTTGGAAGAAGACCTCGAGGTAGACCCAAAAATCGCTGGAAGGACCAGGTGGAGGACTTGCGGAAATTGAGAGCGGGTCAGGGGGATTGTGAAGACAGGGAGAGATGGAGGCAGCTGGTTGGCGAGGCCAAATACCACCTAGGGTATCCATGGCCATGGGAGTAAGAGTAAAACATTAATCTGGATTTATTTTAAATTAAGTTATCAGTTTTTGTCTTGAACTTGTTTACGGCCGTGAGATTTAAATGTATCAGTTCTGTTTATAAGGTTTGTGTAAACACAGGCTTGACTATTAAGATTTTGTTTGTTCACTTCTTAATTGGTTACACAATTTAAAATGCAGCCCAAAAAAAATTCTTAAAAAGGTTTTAATTTCCAAGGCTCTACGTTTTTCACAGCCAAAATAGAGTTATCACTTCAAAGATTCAATTAAATAAGATGTTCTGTAAATAAACAGCCAATATAGAAAAAGGGGTGGTGACAACCTACACACAAGCCCTACACTTAATACATACAATACTTTAAGACATAAAAGCCCTACACTTAAAATAAAGCAACAATATTTTTCGTACAAAATTAAGAATATACAACATTAACATAACTAAAAAAATGGGTAACATATATATTACTTCAGTCTGATTTAGAACTCAGGCTTCTCAATCTTCTTGACTGCTTGATGCCTGCAATAATAACAAATTAGATTACATTGGTTGAACTGCCTGTGTAATTGGTGTTATTCTATTGTGTTGTATCTAATTTTCAAATGGATGGCCTATATAAAAAATAAATACGGGGAATGTAATTTTAAAATATTTCTTGATATTTTTAATTTGACACAGAAACTAAACCCTTATGGGTAAAAATGTATGGGTTGTTTTCATCCAAAAATGTAATATCAAACATAAAATATTAAAATTAACTTATAAATAACATTGTAGCTCTCAGCTTTAAAAAATGAAAGTAATAATTAGGATCTTTGTGCAAGAGCAAAAATGCTGATTCTTTTGTTTAGTACAACTTTTATATTCTGTTCATACAGGAGACTCGAAATTACAAGGTGACGAGACTCACTCAGACTAATTCTGAACATCATACATTATTGTTACAATAAACAGAATATTTTATAAAATTGTACATAATTGTTATTACAATAATATTAACAATAATTAATGGAATGATATAAATAAATGAAAAAAAAATATTCCATTTTGTTATAATGAGGTACAAGAAAACTCATTTGGATATTAACATAAACTAATATTTACTACAATAAAATTCACACAGTTTATACACCACAAGGAATTACAATAAATTAGTATTGTTGACAAAAATATGTTTAAAATTTCAATTTAACCAGTTCAAATATGAATTATAGCATTATAAGTAAATGTGAATGACTTATTTCCGGAGATGCAACTTGTAAATTGTAAACTGGCCAATGTTCCTAGATAATTTATTTGTCTAAACGTATTGTGCTGCCAGCAAAACTGATTGAGATTCTTGACCCATGTTTAAGTTTATGGTTTTCCAAAGACTCCTGCTGAGTGTGATGTCACTGATAGTATAACAAAATGTAGGACATAACATTGTCATGTAGTTTCACTTTAGTTTCAGTTAAACCATTTCAAATTCATGAGCTGGTCCACAACTATTTTACACTCCTATGTACATGGCAGGTTGAAAAGTCTTTGTAAATTTAGAGAAATTGTATAACTGGTAGGTAATTTTCAGTTAGTAGTTCTTGGAGGAATTGGAATCAACTATCAGCCATGTCGAGTTTGGTTAGCATCAAGAAAGCTAAGTGATTAAAAAACAAATTATATTAACCTTACTTACATTTCTCTCATTACTCATCCTACAATCTTATTCATTTTGCCAGTTACTGATTGCAATCCTAAGAAATTTTACTACTAACAGTAAAAATAAGTCGTTTGTGGGTTTAAAAAACCGACAACTAAAACCTGTGCCTAAAACAGTCTCAAAACCTACCTGTTACATGGGGGGGGGGCATAGTAGTTCTATAATAATAACAACTATAAAAATTAGTAACAAGCAATAAAACTACAAGGGTTGTGTTTTTTCAACATCCAATCTTACGTTAACAGGCAAATGGCAGGTCCACAATGTGTGCAGTAGTCAATCGCGCATCTTCCCCGCTACAACATTTGTCACTCCCGAATTAACCCTTTCCTGCCCATAGGCTCCGTATGGATTCAGTTTCTTTCTGATTTTCTAGAGCTAACATCTGAAATATTACAGATTTTTAACTCTGGGGACGGGTAAATTTTATGTTTGGGTGGGAAAATGATTTTTTTCATGTTGGCAGACCTGTAAATTCTCAAAAGAAATGGTTTTGTTCAGCTGAACTCACAGCTACTACATCAACTGCTGGATTCATCATTTTCAGAGATAAGTTAGAATTATTTACTATTGTTATGGAAACTGGGAAAAATATAATGATGTTGCCTAGGTTTTCACAAATGTATTTACTTACATAAAATTAAGATAAGTGGTATAATCTATTGTAAAACACCCAAAGTATAATTGAATCCGTATGGATTCTATAGGCATGACAAGTTCATTGTTTTATGGTAGTGAAGTTCTTCCTATGCCTGTAAGTGCCATATGGATTCAGTTATTTTGTTCAAACGTCATGGTTCCTGCTGTACCTGTCTGTAGGTGCCATATGGATTCAATTTAATTTAGACCAGTAAACCTGTGACTAGTGTGTAACTGTGTATATTGCAATCTGTAATAATTTTGACTAATATTGTAAATAATACATTGTTTATGAAAATACAAAATGTTATTGTTATTATTCTCCTATGTATCTACCAGTTTTTTTGTAAATTAGTGCCATATGGCACCTATGGGAAAATAATAGTGTAGTGACAAAGTAATTGATATTGGATACTTGTGTTCCTACAGAATCCATATGGACACAGTTTCCTAAATGTTTAAATTGTAATGGATTTTCAAAATAATTAATTAAAAGTGTTTATTCAAAGTATAAATAAAAGCATTTTTACAGAAAATATTTTTTTTTCTTACTTTTTCATAATTTGGGCATGAAATTGTGCGCTGAGCTGCAGTTGCATAAATATGGCTGCCTCTATTGATTCTCCCACAAAATGTGAATTGAGGGGTGTTAATTGTTTCCTGCAATCAGGAAGGAATAGTGCAGCAGAAATCCATTGGAGTGTGCCGTGTTTACAGAGAAAAGATTATGAGTGATGGTGTTGTGTGTGAATGGTGTCGAAAGTTTGAAGATGGATGAATAACAAATTCAAGGAATGTCAAAGCTGAAGCCACTTGGCGACTTTTGTGGGTGTCAGTCAATATCTTTTGCACCCCGCGAGCGCAAATTGTTTAAATGTTCTGTAACAACAGAGTAAAGATATCTTGCGATTTCTCAAAATTCTAAATAAAATAAAACTTACTATGAACTCACAGTTTTAGATGAGCACTTTGTCAACTCATTTAACAAGGCTGTCTGTAGTGATGGCATATCAGTTCGGCCATCTTTAAACTTTCAACACTATTCACGCACAATACCATCACTCATATATTTTTTCCAAAATATGTCACAATCTCCGATAGATTTCTGCTGCACTATTCCTTCCTGCTTGCAAGAAACAAATAGCACTTCTCAATTCACATTTGGCGGGAGAATCAATAAAGGCAGAGCCATGTTTATGTAACTCCAGCTCAGTGCAAAATGGCTACTTGAACTTGGCAATGACAAATGTAGTGAGGAAGATACATGATCGACTACTGCACACTCCGCGGACCTGCCACTTATCTAGCCTCATAGAAATCGGAAGTTGAAAAAAATAGTGGTCCTCGTAGTTAACAACAGAAAGTTGAAATAGTATAAGTTTTAAAATAAATAATATTAAAATCAACGGTTATGAAACGTATTTAATATCAAATTATTTGGAAGGGATGTAAACATTTAAACAGCATTGAATGAAGAAAATGTGAGGGGACGTTGAAATATAAACATAAATGTTAATAAAAAATCAGTAATTTCAATTTTCAACTAGCTAGAAGTGGTCTAACCATTTACAAAGATTAACCCCCTAAGTGCTGGCCATATTTCACATATGCAAGAAATGCCAAGGCGTTATTTTGCCATAATGCACACTTTTACTTAAAACACTTTAACATTTTTATTTTTCAATATCAAGTTTTATTTTTTTATTATCTAGTTCATATTATTGTTATTTTACTTCAAATTAACTGTACAATTATGAGTGTACTCAAAACTATATTTGCTTTACAAAAAAAAAAATAAGTACATAAAACTTTAAAAAAATTATTGACTACATAATCTTAAATTTAAGATCTGATGCTTAAATTTGGATGGGTATAATATTCTACATCTATTTTAAAGTAAAAAATTGGCAACCTATCTTTCTTCAAATTGAAAATACAGCAAAATTTAAAATTTTCAACAACATCTAGATTTGCAAACTTGTTACAAGCTTTTGTTTTATATATACTGTACTGGTTTTGTTTTATATATAGTTTTGCTCAATAAGTATCTTTACTTTAGAATAAAATCAAACTTACTATCATATATTTACTTCAGAACTATATGTACACTATTTCCACAGACAAAACAAAAAACTTTGTGTTTTGAGCACTAAAGCTAGTTGCTGAACTCTCTTTTCAGATTTCTTGCAGAAGTACCTAGTTTATTTCCTTAATTTTTATACACTACTGGAATATAATAAAACATAATAACATATAAATGGTATAATTGTATTATATTATTAACTCCACAATGTAGGGCTATCTTTCAAACTAGTATAAAAATTGGAAACTAAAACCCTAAAAAAAAAATTATTTTACATACACATGGTGTCGGCATTAAGCCATCTTCAGCGTACATTGAATAACCTCCCTAAAATAAATAGGTAAACATATACATATGAACCATTTAAACAGATGTTAGATTTATAGTGTCACAGTCATAACTTTAAATCAGTGTTCACTATGTAATATTTTAATTTTTTCAATAGTTGGATTTATTTTGTTTTAGATTTATATTTAGAATATGTTGAGGATCATTACTATAATTTAGATAAATATGCAATTTTTCTTTATTTTACATGTATGTAAAATAAAATTTACAAAAAAAAAAAGATTTTGTTCACTATTTTTAATACTGAGTATAATAGTAATCTAGAATCAGGTTACAATTAGGCAAAACATAGACAGACAAGGCCGTCTGCACTGATTCTAGACCAGACCACCTGTGAGCTTTGAAATTTAAGGTCACAACGTCCAGACATGAGGTATTTTGGTTAACCATGCAGCCTGTATGCTTAATAAAGCTGAGCATCCATACTATACGGACATTGGCTTTTTAAAAATGAAAACTGCCAATGTCCATTCTGTACAGAACGTTATTTAACATTTGGAAATAAAAAGTAAATTAAATGACTATATTGTACTCGCTGCTAGATATGAGAATAAAGCATTTCTAGACACACAAACAACTTTGATTTCTAGGTACAAAATATTCAGCAGTTTATAAATAAATGCTATTTCTATGAATATCACAATGATAATCAATATTAAGAATATTGTATGATCACAATAACTAGCTTACCTCTACAGAGCTGCGGCTAATAACAACGTCACCATCTTCTGAATTAACCAGTGAAAATTCATTTTCATTGGTGAGAATGAGGAGGCACTGGAAAGCCATGGCAAAACTGAGGTCTTCTCTGGTACGGTAGTGAAGTGCATCTGTGTTACACAGTTTGGAGTACACATCTTTTAACATAACTCCTTGACTAGATGTTCCTTCTTTACTTGGAGGCGTATTTTCCTGGAAATTGAATTGAACTCTGTTAGAACCAAGATAAGAGCTGTCACTGAATATGATCTATCATCAGCAAACAACTAAAGGGGTATTCCAATCATTAAGACTTTGTTTATTATTTTCATCCTCCTTAACCCAGATATGCCTGAATTATTTTTTTTTAATTTTTTTTAATTCTACAGTTTTTTTATACTATAAATGTATTCTTCAACACATTTTAACTAATAATTGTAAAAAATTTCATCGTCGTTTAGTAAATAATGGGTGGCCTATATATAGGACAGTAGGAAAAATATGAGTGAAATGCTAAAATATTCCAAAAATGCTTTTTATTTTTAGAAGGGTTACATTTACATTGGATATATATGTTTTATGTACTTAATTCAACTGTGTTTTTAACAAAGATATATAAAACAAGCTTAAATAAAATTTTTAGTAAGTGCATTTGTAGTTTATGGCTTTGTGTGGTAATCAATAAAAACATTTAGTATGAAGACCAACATCACACTTTTGGCATCTGGTAGTGCACTTGGCATGGCAATGCCCACATCTCGTTTGCTTTTCCTGAGGAACAACAAGGTGGTCCAATCTGTCCAAACCTGGAGTCCACTTTTGATTGTTTCGATGGCGTCCAGCCTTTGACGCGCACCCTTTACCAAATGTTTCTAGCAGGTTACAGGCAAGTCTGCGTCTGAAAGACAAGTGGTCAAGGTTCCCTCCCGCATGGCGGTGAAGTTGCCAGGCATTTTGTTCTGCACTGTCAATGCAGTCACAGATCAGAGGGGAAATACCACTTCTTACCTCTGATTTGGATTCGGTACAGGCTCATATTTTGATCGCACCGGTCCACTCCGCCCATTTTTTTGTTGTACTGGTGTATGAGGTTTGGTTGAGGGATGAAAGCATGTTTCTTGGCTTTAAGTGAAAAGCGTTTTACCTGATGTATGGGTTGTACACCAACAGCATTTGAAACAACAGTGACAATACTGTTGTCATTCCATCTTGCAATAATTAAATTTTCATCACATACTTTTCGTATTCAAAAGTTCCCTTTCTTTCTTTTTCAAATCTTTACTATCAGTCAGTGGGCACTTTGCTATTCTGTTCTCTCTCACCGTACCAATAGCTCTTATATTCTTTTGGGACAGTTTCTCAAACAAAGGTAGACCAGAAAAAAAATTATCAAAATACAAGAAGTACAGGGAAATCACCATTCTTCTTCAGAACATCACAGTACTGCAAAACAACACTGGCACCAAGGCCCAAGTGTTCATACTGAGGGTCCAAGGTGTGGCTGCTCCCTTGGTAGGGGTCTTTCCAAACTACATAGCATTGGGTGTAGCACCAACCCAAATTTTGTAACCATAGCGAAATAGGTTTGTTTCTGATGAATTGTTTCAAACCCATGCCTCCCAAAATATGGGACCATAGACTCATCAACTGAGTGGTGTTCCTCATGTGGTGCGTAATCAAAAAATGTTTTGTTCAATGCATCAAACAATGGACGTACTTTTGCATACTTGTCATCAGCATTGAGGTTGTCATTATCACAAACATGCAAATTTGACATAATAAACTCAATCTGTCTCTAGAAATTGCATTTACAACTAATTCATTGCGAGTGTCCAAAGCTGTTTCCCAAAACATTCGTCTTCGAGGTAATGGAACATAACCACTCAACAACAATACTCCTATGAAACATTTCATTTTCATCGACAGTTACATCACCTAAACGGTTATGTAATGCCGCATAATACGATTTGTTTTCTCAACTAATAAATCTACAATATCATCATCGAAAATACAGAAAAACTGTTCCATTGGTGTTAATTTTTGTTGTACTTCCTGTCTATTACTCCAAATAGTATCATCTAGTTTTAGGTCCTCTTTGACCCATTTGTACTGCTTTTTAGTGAATGGCTTACTAACCTTTTTTGCTGGTTTCTCTTCAGTGAAATTCTGAATTCGTCTTACTTTTTTATTTGGTGGCTGTGCTATGTCCATCTTCGCTGAACTAGAGGGTAAGGTTGGTTGTGATAAAGAAGGATCCTCTTCATCTTTGTTGTCACTCAGTTCAATATTCTTGGGAAACTTCAGCCGGGGCCAATAGTTTGGTTTCCTGGAAGATGATGGATTGAAGTCATGTCCTCATCCCAGAATCCTCATCAGTGACATCATCATTTGCATTGATTGGTGGCTGAATATATACGCCAATTTCTTCATCAGGTGGCACTTGGATCTCTTCATCTTCTAGCATCGTCAAAATTTCATGAAGGTTCAAGTTCCTAAAAAATTCAAAGTACGATAAATAACAAGGGTTTTTCAGAATTTTTTATAAAATAACTGTAAAAAATTGTATTGATGCTTAAAACAAAAAGTTTAACCCAATTACTAAGTCACGACTTGAAATACAAGGGTCGAAACTCATTTGAGAGTGGGAAGCATTATTGTTGTACATATGCCTACTGGACTACATGTAGGACGGGGCCAATTCCAAACATAACCTATAAACGGTCCTGAATTTAGAACGGTCACATTTCAAGATAAATGTAATAACTAGTTAGTCAGTTATTAGGAAATGTACTTAAATAGGTTTAAAACTACGAAATAATAGTATTGTACTTACTTTTCGCACATGGCGCAGAGCTCATGAAGTTGATTGGAAATCCTAAATTTGTAAACTAGTCTAAAGAAACAAACTAGTTGAAGCATTCACTTGATTGTTGCTCAGATGCATTCAGTAGCTCTTACTGAAGACAGCAACCACCCTGCCACCTGTTGGAAAAAAGCTGGAAACTACTTCAGAAGTAAGCTTTATGGAGAACACTACAAGTGTCCTAAATATAGGTCACTAGGCATATCTGGGTTAATAAAATAAATGAAATACACAAACCAAACTGTCATTGAATAAAAAGTTATACAATACGCAATTTATTACAAAAACTCCATCCTTTATATAATATTGAATCTCTTAAAGTTTATTTAAGTAATATTTACCATCAAACAATACTCTGAGCTGTTAATTTAGCAAACATTGGAATTAAGGACTGGCATTATCAATGAATCAATGTATTACATTGTATCAAAACAGTAGGCATATTAACTTAGCTATGGTGGTAGGGGTTAATTCAATGTGAATGTTGAATTTAGCTCCAGTTCACTTCCTCTTAGTGCAGTGTTTGGAATCTAGTGCTGTCACAGACTAGACTCCTGGAACCTGGAGTCATGTTCGTCTGAAGAGATTGAAAAGATTTGGTAACGAAGAAGCTCAAAATGAACTCTTTACATTGATTTGAGATCTGCTATTTAAAAATGTTAAGCTTATGTTACGATCTATGATAAAATTATTTACAAATTCTAAGGCATAGTTATCAGATATACTGTAGTATTTTTTAAATTCGATTTTGTGACTGTCTTAACAAAATATTTATTACAAGAGTTAGAATCAATAACTATATCTTGAAAGGATAACAGTATGTCTGATATTAGCGATTGTTATATGTTACAAAATGTATATCACAACGGTTCGAGGACTGACATCTATTCCCTTCATCAGGTAAAAAAATATTTTCATACAATGTTATACATTTTATAACATATAACTATCCCAAAAGTCCAAAATCCTATTATCCTTTCAATCCTTCCATTGTCAATAAAAACCTTCAAATAAAGAACTATATCTTAGTATCCAGTTCTATTGTATGCTTAAGTTTTAATAATATTCTAAGCAGCCTTATATTTTTTAGACAAACTTTTAATATAACTGTCATTTACTATTTTTTGTTTGCTTGAGCAATTTGATTACATATTTTTTAGCTACCAAACAATAAATGTTATAGATAATTTCATTACCCCTGATATTTTTAAACCTATCATATAAAGTAAGAATTTGATTTCTTTCAAGCCAAATTAACAACTGTAATACTGTATTTAACCCTTACGCCAAGTGCAGCGGTGACGATTTATCGTAACCAACTATATTTGCAAGAAATGCGGTGCTCTACCAAATCCAAATTTCGTTGCTAGCGGAATGCGAGAAATATATTTTTAAATATATTTATCACTGTCACCTATTTTAAGCTCCTTCATTTTTATCACTGTGTCTTTCGATATGTCAACATTACATCGTATATACCTAACAACTTTCCTTTCTGTAATGTTTGGAAAATACATGTATCCAACACGAAAAAAAAAATAAAGATAAGAAATAAATATTAACACAGCGCTACCGTGGGACAGACTGTGGTCCAGTATTGCGGATCAGAGGTTTGTGGTGAATGGACTTTCGGTACATGACAATGATTTCACCGATATACAAGGTCGGTCCATCTGATACTTCATCAAATACTTTCATATATGAACTCTACTTAATTCATTTATCCTTGGGGGAGGGGGCAGCAAGCCTAAGAGTACCACGCTACTTTAAAGTAATTTGCAGAGATTCAGGGAAATGAATCAATATATTTAAAAGTACAAGTCTACCTTCTTTCAAACACTAGAAATGGTAGATTATAAAATAAGCTCCCAAAATATATGGATATATTTACATTTATAGAAAATCTATTTATGTAAAACAACACAAAGTATGTCATATAATAAAATATAATTAGCGATCGCCTGTTTCCCACTGAGCAGCTAACGTCAGCGCATAGAACCAGCAGACACGATGGTCTTTATAAATATAGGCATAGAAATATAAACATCAATTGAAATATTATTTATAAAACACAGTATTTTGTTACTATAGGTTCCTAAATAGTTTTTATACACCAAGAACTACAAAAACACGTTTTACCAATCAGCAATTTGCGTATTCCCAATAGTTTTTGTCCACAAATAGGCGGAGTAGACTCTCGAAGATGTGTAAAAAAACAAAAAAGAAAACAAACTAATTCTAGCAAAAATATTTTTTTTTAACTACAGTAGTGTGTTAATTTGGTTATACAATCTACATTTTTCATATGGAAAGCACAAAAAAAGTTTTAACAATTGGTAATTTGCGTACTGCCAATCAGTAGTCGTTCGCGAATAGAATTATTCTTGGATTTGAGATTCAGCTTCCCGATATTAGTAGGACATTTTGAAATCGTGATTTTTCAAGTGTATTTAAGCATTTCTGTTGGTATCAGAATGGAGTGAAAAGAGCCGCGATATCGAGTGTTGGAAACGATCCATCCCTAGTAAAGATTGCGGGAACATTATTATAATTCACACATATTCACGCATGTTCCCCGGAGTCCAAAATTCATGCATCAATGCACGCTTTTCAAGATTTTCATCGTTAGTGGTAGCCCTGCGAAAGGAATATATGTCCCACTGACGTCTAATACATGAATAATGCATCAGAAAGTTATCTACTACGGAATTTACCGAAGTGCGGTTAATTTAACTTATTCGCGATCTGTAGAATAAGTACATAGAAACCAGTACAGAATAGTACCTTCTACAGTTGCACCCAGAATACGAACACAATTAATGTTATCAATTACTGCCTCCTAAATATTTTGTGTTAGCCTTTACGATAATGCAAGAATAAAATTACCCTATCACGACAACACAACTACAAAGTAAATAAATGCACGAAAGGCTGTGGTTCGTCACAACGTGTTCGTTAGACTATAGTCATGTACTACGAAACAACATGGCATAAGACCCGTTATACACATAGAACTATTTGGTTTGAACAGTTTGAATCATCTGACTGATGTGATCGTCATTTATAATATCTTTTTTGTTCTTTTTTATATCCTTTTTTTTAGGGTTCTTATTGTCTGGCCATTGTAAATCTTATCACAATCCTCACAGTTAATTTTGTAAAATCCATTGTTATTTTCATCTAAATCTTTTTATTCTTTGAATTTACAATTAGATTATTTATATAATTTGTTGTGCAAAATGTTATGTTCATGTCAACATGTTTTATAAATACTTTTTTATTTATTTATAAAATGGACCATAACTCATGGATTGCCAGTTTCATTTTTCTTCTTGTTCACTTTTTTAAGTAGTTCTTGATGTTTTTGATAAATTCCTCATATGTATTTTTAATAAACCGTTAATTAATTTAGTTAAAATAATATACATTGAAAGCTGCTATACTTTTTATATTTCTTAGTTCTGTGCATTATTACTAAGGTTTTGTAAGTAATATATTAATATTTATTTTATTTTACTTCTAACTATACAAATATTGTATTAAGTTTTACTCAGCTGATAATTATTTTAAACTGTAAAATATTTATACTATTTTGAAATGTTGATTTACACCTGATCTATGATGTCAAAAGGCCTCGTACGAAAATATTAAAATTATTGGATAATTGTGAGTTTTATCTTATAAAATAATAGAAAATAGTTGTTTCTAATAAGAAGAGTTCCTCCTTCAATGAAAGAAAGTGATGCTATGTTATGATATCACGGTCACATCCAAGCCACGACTAAAATGCGTTTACAATGACAAAAAATTTCACAAGTTTTGTGCCTGACTGTACAAATTTTGTCTAAACGGGTGCAAAAATATTCCAATTATTGGATAATTATGAGTTTTCCCTTATAAAATCACTTTCTTTATTTTAACCTGTGTAATCTGAAGACCAATCGGAACGTGTATGAGGAGCACTCGTTCATAGACCAACCGAGGCCTTGGCCGTAATACGAGCAGTAAGCGGTGAGCGTTGGATTGAGTTAAAGTTTAATGTTTGTGTTGTATATATGGGGAAAACTCAGACACTAGTTATGACAGATAGTAGCAGGGTGTAACCACACAATGCCACTTAAACGCTGCCTATTCTAAACAATAAATAAAAAAAACCCGTTTGTTGTCACTATACTTTACCTCTTAATGTGTACCACTTGTTTAGTGCTGAAGTTCTGAACGATCGGTCGGCCGATTTAAAATTGTCCAATGCATTGTTAGTTAAGTTTTAAAGGGAGGGGGGGGGGTTGGCTTACCACAGCACAGGAGTAGAACTAACCAAAATATACTCCACTACATTAGCAGAACCTCAGATGAAGCTCATGAACATATATCGATCTTCATTAACAATTTCACAACCCATGTCGCGTAAAATACAATGTTTCGAGATTAATCACTTATTGATTCAAGGAGCTGTCGAATTAAGTCTTGGTTTTATAAGTTCTTGGAAACGGAAAAACTGTTTTTGAAATTTTCCTGGTCAGTTAAATTCCCAATTTTCCTGGTCGGGTTGGCCACCCAGTTTTACTTTTACTTCCTTAATTTTACAGCATTCATCAAATAAATTTGTCATTAAAGAAAAAAGTCATCTGGTTTTGCCCAGTTTATTTGTGAAAATTTATTTTAAAATTTGGAAATGCTGTAGGGCTTACATTTCTAGTATTTCTGATTAACCTACAATTATCACTATGTTTTAATTCAGAATATCTATAAAACTGTGCAAATAACCCAGCAAGATTAGATATATGAGATTGACTTACACTAAGATCAATCAGATCACTAGCAATATTTGTATTTATGTTGTCCAAACATGCGACCTCTGGATGTTTCTTCATTAAGCCAGTATGTGTTAAAAGATCAGATTGCACCTGTTATTTCAAAGTTAGTATTAGAACAAAACATTTCTAAATTCATTGTTCAAATTCAATAATTTCATTTATAAAAATTTCCTAACAACATAATATGAAATGTATAAAGAAAATTCTTTCTCCTAAAGCCAATGCTGAATAATCGTCAATACATACTACAAATATATAACAATTTAATACTACTACTTAAAAATTAGTCATCATAGTAAATCTAGTTTACTCTTGATTGACTGAATATTTAAATAGAAAATGCTAAAAGATGCAGACGAAAGTCCCACATTTGCTGGTGTCCCTCTAGATTAACAGAAGGTTCCAGTTTATAGAAGTGTAAATGTATTTTACATTTAAACCAATCTAATAATTGTTTTAATTTAAATAAAATATATTCAACACATATTATTAACCCAATAACAGGTTTTGCAGAGTTAATTAATCTCTGACTTGTGATTAAAGGACACTGATAAAATAATTTGTCATGCAACAATGACCTGTTTTCATTTTAATTTTCGACGAGTGGCAATTCAACGAGGGGAAAAACGATGGAATACATAACACATATTTAACCCAATAACAGGTTTTGCAGAGTTAATTAATCTCTGACTTGTGATTAAAGGACACCGATAAAATAATTTGTCATGCACAATGACCTGTTTTCATTTTAATTTTCGACGAGTGGCAATTCAACGAGGGGAAAAACGATGGAATACATAATAGTATGTAATTTACTGTTTTGCAGTGATATGGTGTAGGCGTGTTGATTGGTTTACAAAGCATAACGTACAACGAAAATCGTGTTAATGTGCGATTGCAATGTAGGTTTGTGCACTGCTTCTTGCTTGAAGGTTTTCCATAATGAAAAACTACTAAAAATGGCATTCACAAACGAGTGTGTGTAAATAATGTATATCATGTGTGCAAGTGTTTCACCTCAATTTTCATTCATCGTACCTAAGTACGGTTCATATCCCTAAGTCACATTCTACAAATAAAACAGCCAAAAAGTACAGTTTTAGCTTAAAAAAATATTTTATTTTTGCTGTAATTAAAATGGACCAATAAATAAAACTAATCATTTTTCAATTTACAGAGAGACATTAAGGAGTTAATGTGTTCAATTGTAAATACCTATAAAAATTTCTTTTAAATTTGCAAATATCAGAAAAGTCAAAACATTTTTTAATAACGTAATATTATGTACAAAAAAATCTAAAACTACTTTGAAAACTAATACAAAACGTATTTGGTAAGTACCGTTTTAGAAAAAACTAGTAAGTCAATTTTATTCTTACATATATTATTTTAAATATATTGGCCTCGCTGTGGAGAACTATCTTCATTCAACAAATGTTGGACTAAAACTAGCACAGGACTAGTAATATACTTGCACAGGTGAGTGAATTAGGCTATATCGCTATTGGCTGTAGCTTAATCCAATCCGTCTGATTAATCAGCAATCGATATGACTGCCAAGTTTTTGTTAATCTGCATAATCTTTTATCTTGAAGTTATTTTCCTTGTTAATTATTTTTAGGGTTTCTCTTATTATTTTTGGATAGTGATATAGAATTTTAGCAAGTAATTTTCTTTGGTAAAAGTTTATTGGACGTTTTGTTCGGTTCTGCTAAGGCAGATTTTGTCCATATCTTGATATTTTGAGTGCCTAATGTGTTCACAAACTCATTAAACTCTCCGATGTAGAGAGAGCCACACAACTTCATGGCATTTCATAGACACCAGCTTAACACAGTGGAATTTTGTCCTTTACTGGTCTAAAACAGTTCTTATTATGTATTTCAAAAATTTGTTCTTTTATCAGTTGTTCTTTGGATGTAAAGAAATTCAGCCGATTTTGAATTTTGATTGAAATGTGACACATTCTGATACTTAACTTTTGTAATGATTTCACATAATCTACATAGTGAACCTATAACTTCAGTTTCCTTCCAGTGCTATCTTCTCAAAATATACATAGCGGTTCTGCTACAGGTGATAATGGGGACCTCATTACCGCTTCGTCAGTTTGCTTATAGAAATTACAGTCAAAACAACAAATATGTTGACTGAAGAAGTAACTAAGAAATAAAATGCAGTTAGTCACGTTTTGACTATAAATATAATTTATTCCATACCATCTTATTCTATTTAGGCCTTTATGTTTGATAGTACAGTGCTTCTGTGTCATTGTTACATGTCTTAAATGAATACAAATCACTTAAAGAATGTCTAGGACCAGGGCTGTCACACCCTAATCTTATACTGGGCTTTAACAGAACATGTTAGTATATTAATCTGTTCCTGTAACTACTTATTAATATCTTAACATTCTAAAACTTATTTAATTTTGATACTACCTTCTTTTAATTGTGAAATAAATTTAAGTAAAATTGTTACTTATGATATGTGTCTTAAAAATCAAGGAAATTTAGAAAAAATTACTTTAAGGATATAATATACAGTGCATGCACACACACGCCGTTTTTTTAGAACTACAATATTTTACAAACATACTGTATTTTCTCACCTGATCCTCCATGGCTTCAAGAATAATATTTAGCATAACACTCTTCAAGTGCTGCATATCAACCCTGTTCGGTCTTACCACATATTTGATAGGGTCAAATTTAACCTGTAAAAAATATATATAAAATTATTACATTATATTTTATGATACAGTGGAGTAACTAGTCTAGGATTCTCAATATAAAAAAATAATTCAATTTCATGCTGTTAGTAATTTCAATAACAAATATTTCTTCATCTCCCTCAGGCAGAAATAATAAATCTGTACAACAGAAATTACCATAATCTGATGGGCACTCAAAACAAAAATTGATTTTATGGTTTTCCAAATAAAAAATGTCTGAGAAAACATCAGGACCGATAAATGTATAAAGACGGACATGGTCTTTCTGCAAATTATAAAAGGGCAACATTTTAAGAATTTGTGAACACTGAAGGATATGTTTTTTCAAAACTGAAATGAGCCAATGTAAGTACAAGTCCTTCTAAAAAGAGCTCAATGGTTCAAGGAACTATAGGGTTTTAGAGCGAATAACAAGTGACTGACTGTAAAATTAAAAATAAAAGAATGTTTTTTTTTAACTATGTGATGAAATTGTAAGTGTGGATGAGACTTTACAATGAGTGGAAAGACACACTTTTTTGACTCACAGAGGGAAATGAATGGGAGATATTTTCAATGCTGTTCAAAATTGACATTTTACAAGTGTTTGCCTTTTAAAACCTTAAAACCATTGAAAAGCACAAACTGGAGATAAGCTAGAACATTTGAGCCTTTAGTCATTGGAAAAAAAACACCAAATATTTTAAAACTTTTAAAATCTTCCAACAGATTACATGTATAACAGGAAAACAGTTTTACTTAAAACCTAGCGCCTAGCTTAAAATTACTGACATAGAAATAAAAAAGAAGAGAAATATTAACATGCCAGTGAAAGTAAAAGTAAAAAAGTTTTGCCTTCTTCAAAGTAGAGAACCTTGTAATGAAAAATTCTCCAATAGCATAAAATCTTAATGGACCCCTTGAGATTCGTGTTATTGAAAACTTCTTCTCTTGTGAAGGTTAACCCTTCCAGGGTCAACTTACTGTAGCCTTAGATTGCCTATTATTCATGTGTTGGGGTAAAAAAAATTTTTTGACCAAAACTACTCAATTTGATTTTAAATTGCTTACCTGTCATGGAAAAATGGAAATCTATCCATAAATAATTTTTCCCGCCTTTTTTTGTGTGACAGACCAGTATGCGTATATAAGCGTGATTGACTCTTCCACGAATTGACACGTGTATATAAATATAATTGATGTTTAGGTTTAGCGTAATAAATACATTTTATGATTGAAAATTAGTCTGTATTACATGATTAGGGTTAACATACAAAACAAATAAAGTAAAAACTAATCATATGACAAAGGAGATTTATCACTGTCCATTCACATAGTCCTCCATGGTATGGTAAGCTTCGAAACAGCTATCTGGGTGAAGGAACGGTTTGAGACACGTTTTACAAAAATAGATAGTTTCTTTTCGCAGATTTTTTTGTAGCAGACATGGCATTGATGACCCTTTGCGTCTCTTCCCAAGAGATGAAGTTTTCCGTCTAGCCGTGGTTCTCTGGCTTCGGCAGTTGGTGGTCTTCCAGGTCTTCTCTTTTCAGGGTGATTGAAATTAGCAGCAACACGATCAGATACAAGCTGTTCAATCAGTTTTAGTCTGAAGTTCTTGTGCGTAATGGGCACTTTTCCACAAGCTGTTTGTTTTTCTTTACACAGAATATAGGAATTTACAACTCCTACCTCAAGTATCCAAAAAAACATTTTTCGGTACCATTTCCGGCTGCGGTGCATGAACTGATAGTTGGCTACAAAGTGATCGCTCCTGTCAACACCGCCCATATGTTTATTGTAATCAATTATGCAGTTTGGTTTCATTATTGGGGGCTGGTCAGGAAATCTACTTGGAACTGGTGTCATGTCTTTTTTACTGGCCTTGTGTTTTGTAGTCAACATTGTAACAGGTCTCTTATCTTTCCAACAAAGAACAGCGACATTTTTCTTTCTAAATGCTTGAAGGTCTCCACTTTACATCTTTTTAGTTTGCAGTACCAGCTTCGTGCGAAAAATGTAAGTTCCAGAAATACAATAAAAATGTCTGTTGAGAGAAAACATCTCCAAAAAATTGCATTCGATCAACCCATTTGACAGAAAAATAATCTTTCATTGCAGTCCTAGGATGAATACCCATATTCAAAATCACTCCTAGTAAAGCTTTTAGGTCTGTTACTTTCATGTCAGTCCAGTTTTTGAACCGACTTTTGGGGCTGGTAACTCCAGCTCTGCGATTATTAGCAAACAAGTTTGTTTCTTTGCATATTTCATCCAACAGTATTTCGTCGAAAAATAAACCAAAGTACTCTAAGGGAGTGGTATTTTCATCAAAGCTTTCTGGTAATACAGGTCCATTGTCATCATGTGTAATGTCAACCCACACGTCAGGAGTGTCATCATTGTCAAAACTGTTATCACCCACCACATCACTTTGTTCCCCATTTGTTCCACTAGCGGCATCGGCAACAGATCCTTCATCCCCACTTCCTTCGGTTGCACTCAATGTTCCTATCCCCTCTAGTCCACTCCCATTATCCTCATCAACGTCCATGTCTTCATCACCATTAGACTCATAACAAAAATCACCTTCTGATACTGACCTGTCAAGCCAGTCAATTATGTCACGATCGTCCGGGTTGCGCGCCATTATGCAATACAGCAACACAAAGACAACCGTTCAGTACGCAGGGTGCAGAGCAACTGAGAACAGAGAGACAAAGAGGCAGGTAGCCGAAAATGACCTTGACTTGCCGCTAAAACCCCTCCCCCCACCAATCAGCCCGAGCCATTACGCCACACCCTTCCCCCACCTTACTGCCACTAAACTACTTCACTCAATAACTACAGAACTGATTGCGAATTTACTTTTAGGAGTACAACTGGGTGGGATGTATGAATAAAATATTCATGACTTATTCTAGGGCAACGTACATTATAAATTTCATCTACATCAATTCAATAGGTATGACCAAGTATGAAACAGTCTAACAACTTCAGTTCAGTACGCCAAGTGGAGAGCGACTCAGTAAACAAAGAGGCAACCGACAATGACCTTCATTCAGTTGCCGCTAAAGCCCCTCCCCCCCAAGCAGCTCAAGCCACTCCGGCACCACCCCCCCTCCAACCATACTGCCGCCAAACTACTTATATTACGTTCCCGATTAGCTGGAATAGCTGACAACTGCAAACAATAAGGATATTCGAAAACATGATTATGCATATATACACGCATTTGATGCTTGGCCAAAATAAGTGTATACGTAAATATACGCATATGACCCCCGGGAACAGTTAAGTTAGGCGTATATAACCGTCATTGACCCAGGAAGGGTTAACTCTATTGTACATAAACATCTTGGGAAAGTATATAGTGGCAGTTGTATTTTTAGATTTTATATATAAAGGGTAATTAGCACTTGGTGGTTAAAAAAATATTAGGTTATTGTACATATTATTTGGTATAAAACAGTGGCTTTGTTGAAAATACACTTTGCTCAAGGCTTCTGTTTTAATATTGGAACGAACATGTTTGCAATAAGAAAATAGCAAGGTGTACATAACATCTTGCAATCTATTCGTAATTTTGAGACTTTACAAACAGATTACAGAGTTTTACTAACTCAAATAAAAACAAAAAACTACTAACAAATTAAAACTGCTCACTTTGAAGAAAAACAGATACAAAATATATCATACAAAATTGTAAAACAAACAATGAAACCTTTTTTAAAACTATAATGAAGTGGAGAAGTATAAATATTTTAGTGATTATAGCTCATAACAAATACCTTATAAATATTTTTGCCATTACAACATCACGGTTGTTGAGAAAGATAGTAATTTTGAGTAATAAAAACACCATACAAAAACAGAAAATTTGAAGACTACAGGATGACAGGTTATTAAAATTCCTGAGATGAAGACCTACGAAGAGAGGTTGCCTTCTAACTAAAAATTTAAATGTAGTCTTCATTTAAAGTTACAACAATGAAATAGTAACAAACAAACATAGCAAGAATTTTAGCTGAGGTTTTTCAGGGTGGCCAGTCAAAACCTCTTTTCAAATTCCCGGTTTTTCCCCCGTTGGAAAATATCCGATTCTCTAGTATATTTTCAAACCAAATAAACAACTGTAATACTGTATTTAACCCTTACGTCGAGTTCAAACGTGACGGTTAATTGTCACCAGCTGTATTTGCAAAGAATGCCACAAAGCTTTGGTGCTCTAGCACTTTGTTGCTAGCGATATCCGAGAAATTCAATGCTGATTTATCGCTATCACCTATTTCAAGCTCCTTAGTTCTAATTCTTGTGTCTTTCGATGTGTCAACGAATCATCGTGCATACCTAATAACTTCCCTATCTGTGATATTTGGAAAATACATATATCCAATACGGAATAAACAAAGACAACATATAAATACCAAAACAGCACTACCGTGGGATAGACTGCTGTCCTGCATTGCGGTTCAGAGATCTGCGGAGGACGAACTTCGAAGCACTGCCGATCAGTAGTCATCAGGGAATACATTTCTTTGGATTCGAGATTCAGCATCCCCATATAAGTAGTATATTTAGAAATAGTGATTTTCAAGCGTATTTAAGCACTTCTGTTGGTATCGGAATCGAGTAGAAAGAGCCCTGTTATCGAGTATTAGATGATCCATCTCTACAAAAATTCCAGGGACACTATACAAATTCATGCATTTTTCCCAGAGTCCAAAATTCATGAGTAATGCACACTTTTCCAAATTCTCATCGTTGGCAGTAGCCCTGGTTAAAGTGCTGTGAAAGTATCGTGGTTCTTAATATATATCACACTGATGGCCCATACATGAAGAATGCATCAGAAAGTTATCTGCTACGGAAGTTACCGAAGTGCGGTTAGTTTGCAACCTGTAGAATAAGTACATAAAAACCAGTACAGTACAGTACTTTCTACAGTTACACCCAGAATACGAGCACAATTAATGTTATCAATTACTGGCTCCTCAATAATTTGTGTTAGCCTTTACGATAATGCAAGAATAGAATCACCCCATCACACAAAATACAACTACAAACTAAATAAACCCACGAAAGGCTGTGGTCCATGAGATGTTCGTTAGATTATAGTCATGGAATACAAAACAACATGACACAAGGCTCCTTATACATGTTGGACTATTTAGTTTGAATAGTTCAAACCATCCGACCGATCGTCACTTGTGCGGGGAAGTCGTTCTGGTAAATAGTTAATCTTAGAACGTAAGGGATTTCCAGCCGTTGTCCAACCAATCCCGCTCTGACGACGACTCTGACGTGTGTGTTTGATTCGGTCGGCTGGCCGACTGCCGTCTATAGACTGGTGACAACATAAGATGTGTTTACACTGGCAAGTAAAGTTGCGAGAGTATTTGCACAACTACTGTCACATAATGTGAACAAGATAAGCAATTTTACTCACGAGTCATAAGTATTTGTACAACTTGCTATAGTTGTATTGCTGGTTGTTCCGAGAGTCAATACGAAGTCTGTTTACACATGACAGTGATGTCTCAGCAATGTTTTTTTTAATAGTCAATAGTCGATACTGATCTCCAGTTCTTGCACACAACTGTCCGACACTGGTTGCGGCAGCGCTCGCGAGAGCTCTTGCACCCGATTTTTACAGTCGGACACAAAACTTTCAATTTTTTGCCAGTGTAAACGCAGTTTATTCGAAGTTTGGATGTGACCGTGAGATCAAAACATAACATCACTTTGTTTTAACCTGTGTAATCCGATGACCAATCGGAATGTATGCAAGGAGCAATCATTCATAAACCAACCGAGGTAAGCGGTGGGCACTGGATCGAGCAGCGACTTAAACTTTAATGTTTGTGTTGTACATATGGGGAACACTCACGACAGACGTGAGCAGCAGGGCGGTACCACACGATGCCGCTTATCTGCTGCTAATTCTAAACAATAAATGTTTCTCCTGCCGCTCAGCCCTCAGTTCATTCTGTCATTGCTGTGCAATATGTCGGACGCAAATGTGCCTTTTTGGGCGTTATTTGTTATAGCTTACCCACTATTTTCTTCTCCAAATAAGATCTGGTAAAAATTCAACTGAAATTCTGGTGTACTAAAAAAACCGGGTATGTCAAACATATATTATTGAACAAACCAAACTATTAAGCCCGTTTATAGCCCTACTTTACGACTGAATAATACTTAAATATATAAAACCCGTTTGTATCGCAGTCACTACCGCATCTTGCAAAAGATATTTAGCAAGATTTTAATCCAGAATTTGTATTTCTTATTTCAGTTATCTTAAGCCCATAATTTCATTTTTAGAATATAATGACAATGAAAATGAGTAATTATTTAGGAAATACACGATTGTAGTGAAAATGATATTGAACAAATTATAGAAACTATCATAAAGAATAATGAAATCGTATAAATATTTATTACTTTAATATTTAGAAGTCAGTGATCATTGTAATATGTGAAATGTTAAAAATATTACAGTAATAAATATAAAACTAATAGAAAATTTAATAATCTTTTTATGTTAAAGAATTTTCTGTCTCATATTATTTAAAAAAAAAAAATTAATATTACCAAACATACTTTTTCAATATATATATTCACAGCCCGTTATAAGTAGTTAAGCTGTCGGTCAGTCCCCCGACTGCCTTAACATTTATTTTTTATTTTAATATTAAAATATCAATAAAACTTTGTTTGCACCAAATTGAAAAATTTTTTGCCCTTCACTTATTTTCTAAAACAATGTAAAATATTTAAGCAATCAAATTTTAAATATTACCATAGTGCAGGCTTATTTAGGTTATACAAAATGCACAATACGGTGAGAGTTGTGACAGAAATTAATGATACAAAAGTAAGAATAGGAATAATTTTGTTACAAACCGCATTTAACAGATATACACTCCACATGATCACATTTTATCTTTTTTCCGTCTATAAAAAGTGTTATTAAGTGGTTCGTTGATATTGCTGTGTACTTTCTAGATGTAATTGGAAAACAAAGTTTTATGCTTGCTATTTTATACCTTTTTTAGAAAAACATGTACTAGTAAGTCTAATATGAAATTATATTAAGAAAGCTGCTTTTTATGGATTGTAAAGTTTTTCTCTGGTGATTTAGAAAATTTATGCCTGTCAAATTTTCTTTAGAAATTCAGTTCAGAGTTTCCAGTCATTGTCTTGCATATGAGGGACATCAACACAATTAAAATTCAAATTTTGGTTATGATCAGTGTATAAATATTCCAGATAATCCATCTTACAGTTATTGACACCACCAAAATGACTGTACACTACGCTAAACTCCAGAGTCATTTTTGACCCTGCTCTGGCCAGGCATTTATAAACTGCCCATAACATGTGAAAATTAAACCCTAGACTTTAGCTGAAACTAGGGTTTCATAGATCTGTGACTGCCAAACACGTGCAGATGGTTCAAGTTCTGGGTCTGAGATAGACCAATTCTAAACTCATTCATTTATCACTCCAGCTTAGACCTGCCTAAGGTTTAAATGAGGTCTAATGAAATCAGAACATCTTTTTGTGGGAAATGCACTGCGGTTGTGATATTTAAACAATGTTCATTGGTCTATACCAAGTACTATTTTTTTCAGTTTAGTTAAGAAGTTACAAAGGTGTGATGGTTGACTAGTGCTGTACATTATAATGGAATATGTGGATGATGTGGAAATGCACTGCGGTTGTGATATTTAAACAATGTTCATTGCTCTATACCAAATAATAATTTTTTTCAGTTTAGTTAGGAAGTTACAAAGGTGTGATGGGTGACTAGTGCTTTACATTATAATGGGATATGTGGATGATTTGGATTACGGTGTAGCTAGAACTCCTCACATACATAAGTCCACATTTACAATTGCAACCCATTTAGTGATTTTGGCTGATGATGATTATTAAAAAACATATTCAGACTTTCAAAAAGCTATGTTCATAAATTAATTGTACAACAGTTAATTATACATCTCTTATACCCAGGAGTTCCTGACTCCAGGTTCACAATAGTATCCCCCACATAGTAAAGGGTAATTGCCTTACATATCTTTTCTGATGGCTGTCTCAACAAAGAAACTGTAAATGTATTATGTTTTCCCAAGTCAATGGTTTGTGAAAATATTCTTGAAGTATTTTATTTGTTTTAAATCAAAAGCCAAATTAAAATACAGTAGGACCTTGATATATCGAACCTCAATATATCGAATTCCTCGATAAATCGAAGTTTTGTAATTCCCCTTGAATGTCCCATTTACTTCAATGCTAATTTTACGTCTACATATCGAAGATTTCAAGTAAATAACCTCAATATATCGAATTTTCGCCAATAATTTTGCCTATTTTTTACCTCTATATATCGAAGTTTTCTTATAATTACCTCAACATTTCGAAGTTTCAGTTTATCAACGAAACGAACTTTAGTACTGTATTGTCGTGTTGTGCAAACAAACAACCATCAAAGTAGAGTAGGTACCGTATTTTTCATGTCGAGACTTGAAACCCCCACCACCGACACTCCTTTGTTTTCTGTAGACGCCAGTGGTGGATCACCACTCCACCCTCAGTTTAATTTGGACGTTACCGCGATTAGTGCGAGTTGAGGTTATCTTAGTGAATTATTGTGCGTGGCAGATTTTCAACTGTGATACTGTTTTGTTTAAAAGTGCGATGGCAAAACGGAAAACTTTATCTTATAACTTTAAGATAAAGTTAAACTTATAGAGACTGTGGACGCCGGGAATAAGAAAAAAAGTGACATTGCAAAGGAGTTTGGTATACCAGCGAATACTCTCTCGACCATATTGAAAAATAGAGAAAAATATGAACGCCAAGGAACTTCGTGCAAGAGAATGAAAGGATCCGAATTCAAGGACGTAGATGAAAGTGTTTATCAGTGGTTAAAACAGTGCCGTGATAAAAACCTTCCTGTAAGTGGCCCAATTTTAAAAGAACAAGCAGCACAGTTTGCTGCGCAATTAAATAAACCTGACTTTCGAGCAAGCAACGGTTGGCTCCAAAACTTTAAAAAAAGAAATGAAGTAATTTTCAAAAAGGTGACTGGCGAAAGTGCGAGTGTCGATGACAATGTTTGCACAGAATGGTCGCAAAAACTGCCTGATCTTGTCAAGGGATACAAACCTGATGATATTTTTAATGCCGACGAAACAGGTCTTTTTTACCAGTGTCTTCCTGACAAAACTTTAACTTTTAAAGGTGACACTTGCCACGGAGGTAAGAATAGTAAACAAAGAGTTACATTGCTGCTTGGAACAAATCAAATTGGCACCGTGAAGCTTAAACCATTGATGATAGGAAAATCTAAAAATCCAAGGTGTTTCAAAGGGGTTCAAAGCTTTCCAATGGACTACACATCAAAACAAAAAGTCATGGATGAACTCAGGGGTTTTTGAGAAATGGCTAACGGACTTGGACAGACAAATGAAGAAAAAAATACTCTTGTTTATTGACAACACTACTGCTCACGGTGACATCCCAAAAATGAAAAACGTAAAAATCGAGTTCTTACCTCCAAACACCACATCCAAGCTACAGCCATTGGATCAAGGAATAATTAAGAACTTTAAAGTTCATTACCGGAAGGAAGTTGTACGCCTCTTCCTTCGTGACCTCGAGGACAAGAACCCTACAAAAATAAGCATACTTGATGCAATGTGGATGGCTTCTAAGGCGTGGAACAATGTTACCGAAAATACTATAAAGAACTGCTTCAAGAAAAGTGGCTTTAAACAGCAAGTTGACGAAGAAAAGGAAAGTGTTGTAGAAGACTGTTCAATTGTTGAAACGGATAACGGTGAACTTGCTAGTCCTGTACTGTGGAGACAAGTGACTCAGGCCCTTACTTTGAAAGGGCTGTCTTTCGAAGACTTTGTGGCTGTCGATGACGAGCTTGCTACTTGCGGCCAATTAAGCGATGCAGACATTATTGCATCCGTTTCCAATGACACGAGTGTAGAAGACAGTGTAGTCGAGGACGGTGAGGATGATGACGACAACGAAGTCGAAACTCCTGACCCCACCCTTCGCGATGCCCGGTGTGCCATCAACACGTTGCGAAATTTCCTCCAAAAGAAGACGTCTATGGATGACAAAATAATCCAGTCTTTATCCATTTTAGACGACGCGTTGGACAAAGTTACTTTCACAGGTAGTCAAACTACAATTTCAGATTTTTTTTAACAACAGTAAATAAGTTTTGCAAACTCTTTATAACATGTACGTAAGCCTATATTACAGTAGCATTTTAAACATTTAAAATACAGTACAGTAGAACTGTATTTCAGACTTGTGTATTTATACTGTACAACATAACTTTTTAAGACGTTACAGAATTTCATATTCATATTTATGTAATAATATTACTCTATACGTTTAGTTAAAAAATAAATAAATTTAAATTGATGTATGGTGTACTTGTTATAATTTCTTATTCACATTTCCCGATAAAGTAATGTACGATTCTTAATTGTACTGTATTATTGTAGTGGGTGTGGACCTCTATATATCGAAGTCTGTCAGAGTTAACCTTGATATAATGAATAATACAACAACAGTTGTAAACCTCTATATATCGAAGTCTGCCCCAAACAGCCTTGATATATAGAAACCTCATTATATCGAAATTCTTGATATATCGAAGTTTTGTAAATCCTCTTGAGGTTCGATATATCAAGGTCCTACTGTATAATATTCCCAATAACAGAGTATTCAACTCCACTGGAAAGAAAAAAATCTTTTTACAGAATCTTGATTTACTGGTGCTTAAGTTGCATTTAAGATAGTAACATACGAAATGTGTACCCTTAAACTCCTGAACAAGAGTGGTATATAGTCAGGGTGTCTGTGTACCAGTTAAGGCTCAAATGCGCACAACAACCAAGGGGGTTAAAAATTTTTTCCCATTGAGAAATAAAAACTCCTTAATCTTTTTTTGGAGACCAATAAGAAATGCATTTAACATTAAAAATATGCAAATAAATGTTGTACATACCGTTTTCACCATAGGTACAAGGTTATCACCTTCAAACGCCCCACTTGAATTTTTGGAGGGCGAGGAATGTGAAGGTCTTGCACTTGAAGAAGGCCCAGCAAGAGTTGATAGACATTCTTCTTCTTCTTCTTCTACCTATAACAGAACTAAGTATTTTTTAAATGTTATTGAAAGAAAATATGTAACACTCAAAATATTAGTACTAAAAATTTAAAACTTAATTTTATTTTAATGATCTTTAAGATTTGACAACAGTGTAATATCATACAGAGATAATACATATTTCCTGGAAAACCCTTACTTTGATAAATATCACAGTCTTAAATTAAACATGATATTTATACAATTGTTTTGGTACACAGTAAAATGCTATGAGGTAATTTAATTAATTTGAAAGTTAGCTAAGAAAAAAAGAGAAATTGTAATTAAAATAAAATTATTTGAAATATATTAATAGCTTTGAACTGATAGGGAACTAGAAATGATTGTGTGCCTCAGGCACACTCGCTTGGTTATGTGACGGACTAAGAGTAGTCTAAACAAATACAAAAGACAACAACAGGTAAAATTTTAAAACAATAGTAGGCATATTTTTGGTGCATATCACTGGATCCTAGTTAAGAACTTCAAATGTTATGCAAAATCGCAAATGGTTGTTATTTTAGGTTTGGTACATGTATGAGCACTTTAGGTTCAAATGAATTACGTATCCGACACTAGGATTGAGTTTGCCTTGTTGCTCCAATCAATGAATATATATATATACATACATACATACAAACAAAGGTCTGAGAAGTCTACTTTGGTCATAAAATGCCTACTATCAGCTATTGTAATTTACTTCTGGTGCAATAATTGAGTTTGCTTTGTTGCCCCGAACAAGAAAATATATACATACACGGTTCTGAAAAGGCCAATTTAAATTTAAAAAACTAAGATTAGTTTTATAACAGCCTTAAAATCTGTAGTCAAAGTTAGACAGTAACAAACGAGAAAATTTTTAGTAAACAGGAAAATAATAAAATGCTGTAATGCAACAAAATGTAATTAAAATTTGTATTTTTGCCATCATTACTCAACCATCCAAGATAAAAATTTTAATTTTTAAAAGAATTATTAATAACTGTAGTGAAAGTCATATCTAGCTATTTGAATGTTTTAGAATTTACGAGTTTGAAATATCCTAAATCTTAAAAATAAAAAATTGGAAATGTGCTGAAAAGTACTGTTGTATATTTAATATAATAAAATATTTGTAAACCCTAGTTAATTCGGGTATCACTTAATATAATAAAATATTTGTAAACCCTAGTTAATTAAGGTATCACATTGGTATCACTGAGATACTAACGGATATGAAAAGGACTGTTAGCAGAGATCCGGTGGTCGATGTATCAGTGTGAGATATACAATATGTAGTGTGCTTTTAAAACTATTCTAATAAATCAGTTATTCTTAAATGTGTGTGTTATTTAATAAATCGTTAATCCCATAATAGAAGAAGGAATCTAACATGGCGCTACGGGAAAACTCAGAAGAACAATGCTGAAGGGATTAAGAAGAGTGAAAACGACTTAACCTAGTTTAGAGGTTATCGACAGTGTGACTGTAGTGAATTCTACATTTAAAAAACAACTTTACCTAGTTTAGAGGTTATCATCAATGTGACTGTATGTTGTGAATTCTACATTTAAGCTAGAAGCTCTTAAGAGTTAAAGTGAATCATGTAAGTGAAACTTTACAAGTGACATCTAAGATCACAAAGGATTAAACCTTATTAATAAACATAGCCTAGGATGGAGTTCAAACCACCGAACCCATTGTCCCTTAATGGGAACCTAAATGAAAATTTTAAGCGGTTCAAACAGAACTTCTTAATATTTATGAAAGCGTCTGGACATGAAACCAAAGGCTCTGAAACAAAATGTGCTATGCTGTTAAATCTCATTGGGGAAGAAGCGGTCGACCTATTCTACACTTTTGATCTTTCGGTAGAGGATAAGAAAGACTACGAGAAGGTCCTTAACACATTCACTGCTGCCAGAAAATACGTAAAATACAAGCCCATGCTGAAAATATTTTTTTTAGGTTTTACTTACCATTATTATGTGGAGACTTCATATGCACCATCAATGATGTGTATATGTCCATATATACATATATACAGCAACAATATAGTAGCGGCACCGGAAGGTGCCGGCCGCACTCGGCAGGTCAGATGCCATTGGACACCCGACGGTGTCAGTCGCGTCCGTCACTTTCCACGCACAACACTTTTCACTGTTCAAATTGTTTACAGTATTCATTCATTTGTAACCGTCATACACACAATTATATACAATATTTACAATATTTCCACTTTTTCCTGCCTCATTTTCTTTCCTACTCATGATACTTGTCGAAGCATCTCAGTGCACATAGGCCAGGTTCGCCAGGGCACTGGGCACAAAAGAAAAGGGTCATGGTTCTTTTCTTTGTCTTTGAGCATTCTCTGCATCGTTTTCTCTTCATCCTTTCTCCTGTGTTGTCAGGTGTGTCCATTTTTGACAATACGTGTCTGACAGTTGTTTGTTGTCTAGGCCGGAGTGGAGGTGTGATTGCGTTTGCTGCAGGCAAAAGCATGTTGATGATGGACAATCTAAAGTGGTACAGCGATCTTTTCCTTGGGTTGGTTTGTAAATAAAGTTTGAAGGAGTTCACCAACAACGTCTGAAGGAAATGGACGAAGATCTTTTTGTACCAGCGAATTGATTTGTGTTCGAAGGCATAATAGCTCATAAGCTGATCATTTCGGTCCACACCCTTCATATGGGCGTTGTACTGTATTATGGGCAGAGGCTTTTGGCGAGGTTGGTTATACCTATTCATTGAGATTGCCCAATCATTCTCAAACTCTGTGGATAGGTACAACACCTGACGCTTGTCGCACCATTTTGCTATCAAAACACCATTGGCGTACCGTTCTGCCTTTTCTCCTCTGGCAAGACGAGCTGTCTTGAGATCTAGCGGAACATGCTTTCGGTCTGAGCGCATTGTGCCGGTGCAGTAGGTTTTCTCACTCAGTAACTCGGTTGCAAGGGGGTAACTGATATAATAATTATCCATATACAATGAATGGCCCACCCCAAGCATTCCCCTCATCAAATACTTGACTACTTTGCTAGCATGACCTTTTCCTCCAAGTTCACCTCCCTTCCCAGAATACACAGTGAAACTTACACAAAGTCCATCCGGTTCACATAACGAGTAAATCTTGATACCATATTTATGGCGCTTTCCTTGAATGTATTGTCGAAAGTGCAGACGTCCTCTCCATAGCACCATTCCTTCATCAATCGACAACTCTCGACTTGGGTAGTAGATGGTTTTCATCTTTTGATTGAAATAGTCAATCAAAAGCCTGACTTTGTAGAGGCGATCATCAGGTACAGTCTCTTCGTCACTTTCATAAAAATTTAAACATCTTAGGATCAGGAGAAATCTGTCTCTGCTCATTTGGGATCTCACGAATCCAAAATTAAACATACGATCAGTTTTCCAGTAATCGTTTAGACGATTGATTTTTACAGTTCCCATGTGAAAGATTAGCCCGAAAAATTTTTTCAGTTCAGCCACTGTCAGTTCCTGCCAATTATTTATTCTTGATTTTATTTTGAGGTTAGGGGAAAATAATATTTCCCAGGCATTTTTGTTAGTGGCAGACACAATTTTTTCCAACAAGGTATCATCAAGTAGTAAAAAAAACCAATCGATAGGATCGTTTGTTCCGGGGGCAGGTACAAGCAATTTGTTTTCTTTTGTGAAGGGAATTCTTCGCATACCTGCAGTACGAAGTGACCATATTGGGTCAGAAATCACTTGATCAGCTTCCTGGTCATCCGTGTCCTCATCCTCGATGTCCACAGGCGCCACCACATTGACAATAGGCGGCGCGTCAAGCTGGGCTTGGTCAATGTCACTCTCCGGGCCGGCAGACGCCACAGAATCGTCAGAACTACTTTCCACATCACTCTCACTCAAATAGTGTCTTATTTGGCTAGAACTAGGACCATCCATTGTTCACAACGAAGTTCACAGCCCCTACAACTATAACAATACACCAAACACACAGATTAGCCGATGAACTCAACCCGAACCACGTGGAACAACAAACAAGGGTACTCTACACGCGGCGCGAAATATACCTTCCTCACGCAGAAGCTGAAACAGCACTGACGTTGTGAAATCTAGAAGGTGGCGTGACACCGTCCGGTGCCGAACGCACCCGAGGACACCCGAAGCGCGGCACCGTGCGGTGCCAGCCGCATTCAATGTGTTAAAGCTTTCGAGGACTATGCCAGCCCTAAGACTAATGTCGTAATGGAGAGATTCAAGTTTAATATGAGAAACCAGCTTCCAGAAGAAACCTTTACCAACTTCTTAACCGACCTAAAAAGGCTCATTAAATCTTGTGAGTTTGGAGACCAACAAGATAGCCTATTAAGAGACAGAATAATACTTGGTATATCAGATAAATCACTCCAAGAAAGGATGCTTCGAGAAATAGACTTAAGCCTAGAAAAGATAATCAAGCTGTGCAGAGCTACGGAGATGGGCCGGGAGCAAGCTAAGGAACTACAAGGAGGTGGAAAAAACAGTTGCAGTGGATTGTCATCAAGGTCAAATTGACACAGTGGATCAAGTGTTATTGTCACCGTGCTGTGATCACAGTGCTAGCTTTCATAGTAAGTCACAGCCTAATTTTAAGTATGAAAAGGACAAGTTTAATAATGTAAATAAAGATAATAATAAGTACTCATGTAGAAAATGTGGAAAAACACATGGCAAAAAAGAATGTCCAGCCTACGGAAAGAAATTTAATGTCTGTAATAAGATTAATCATTTTGTTATAGGATGTAAACATAGGTCTAAAGCTAATCAAGTGGCCAGTGTAGGTTCAGTCCCTGTAGAAAATCAAGTGGGCCAAGATACTAAAAGTAATAAAATATGTGATAAGCTGTATTTTTTAGATACAATTCAAAATTCTAAGCATATTCCAAAAGCCAATCAATGGTACGAGACACTTGTTCTCAATGATAGGGAAAAAGTTTTGTTTAAATTAGACTCTGGAGCAGAGGTAAATACATGCCCTCTTGAATTATTTGAAAAGTTAAAGCGTAATGATATTTCAGTTAAGCTTGAAAGAACCACTGTAGTTCTTGAAGCTTATGGTGGCTCTAAAATAGACTGTGAAGGGGTAGTAAAACTAAAATGTAGGCCTATAACCAGAAAAAATAATGAAATTGTAGAGTTTGTTGTAACTAAAACCAAAAGTGACATAGGTATTTTAGGCCTAGATAGCTGCAAAAGGTTTGATTTGATTAAAAAAGTAGATGGTGTTTCAGTAAATAAAATTCAGACTGATCTGACCAAACAAGAGTTTGTTCATTCTAATATTGATGTGTTTGATGGCATTGGAAAGTTCAAAGCAAAATGTCATTTTGATATCGATCCTAGTGTTAAGGTAACAGTTAAGCCACCTAGACGAATCCCTTTGACAATACAGCTCAAAGTACAATATGCTCTAAATGAACTAGAAAAACAAAATATTATTTGTAAGTTAGATAACCCTAAAAGCTTTGTAAGTAATCTTGTGGTGGTTGAGAAACCTAATGGAAATATTGGGCTATGTATTGACCCGACTGATCTAAATCAAGCAACTAAAAGATTGCCACACTTAATTCCGTCTATGGTAGACATTTCTCATAAACTGAACAGTTATCAAGTCTGTCTTTTCAGTACTTGATCTTAAACATGGTTTTTATAACATTGAGTTGGATGAAGAATCCTCTCAACACTGTGCTTTTAGTACGCCCTTTGGTACATATAAATTCTTACGTTTACCATTCGAATTGAATCTGGCACCTGAAATTTTTCAAAAATTTACTGAGCAGATTTTTGGAAATATTAAAGGTGTTATTGCTGGTAGTGGTGAAAAAGAACATGATGAAATACTTAAGCAAGTCATTGAGAAGGCTAGGGAAAGTAATGTCAAGTTTAATAAATCTAAGTTCCAAAACAAAGTTAAAAGTGTAAAATACTTTGGTGAAATTTATTCACAAGGAGGACACACTGCTGACCCGGACCGTTTTAGAGCTATCAGTGGGCTTCAAAACCCCAAAAACAAAAAAGAATTGCAAAGATTATTGGGGCTTTTCAATTTTGTTCGCGATTTTATTCCAAACATGGCAGAAGTAACGAGTCCTCTAAGAGAGTTACTAAGGAAAGATATTGCGTTTTTGTGGATGCCGAAGCATCAAAAAGCTTTGAATAACTTAAAAGTACTGATCAGTAGTGCACAGGTACTAGCTCATTTTGATGAAAACAAACCAATTGTGTTACAATGTGATAGCTCAAAAGACGGAATGGGTTTCACTCTTATGCAAAATAGTAAACCGATAATGTACGGTTCAAAAAGTTTAACGGATACTCAAATAAGTTATTGTCAAACTGAGAAAGAAATGTTGGCAATTTGTGAAGCTGTGAAAAAGTATCACCATTTTCTCTATGGTAGGTCTGAGATTGAAGTACAAACGGACCACAAGCCGTTAGTGTCAATAATGTCAAAGAATGAGACTTAAGCTAATGAAATACAATTTAAAAGTAATTTATGTTCCTGGTAAACATATGTATGTTTCTGATTGTCTCTCTAGGTCATACAGGGTCTGTATAATAAGTAACCGGACTGACTTCAGGAAATTTTTTATTGGCAAAATATGTACAATTTTTCTTTAGAAATCTTCAAAGTAGTCCCCATTGGAGTCGATAACACGCTGATACCATATTTTCCAATCCCTGAACGCTCCCTGGAAGTCGGCAACCTCGATGTTGTCTAGAGCCCTCGTCGTAGCACGTTGAACGTTTTCCAGAGTCCCGAACCGGGTCCCCTTAAGGTGTCTCTTGATCTTGGGGAATAGAAAAAAGTCCGGTGTATGCCACTCCGAACTCTGCCGCTTCGTCTCAGGATCGTATTAAAAAACCCACGTCTCGTCTCCTGTAATAACGTGGTTGAAAAACTCTGGTTCGGTTTGCAGTCGATCAAGGATTTCCGAAGCGACAGCAACACGACGCTTCTTTTGCTCATCAGTCAGGTGTTTGGGTACCAGCTTCGCGCAGATCGTTCTTAATAATGTTTTGAACGGTCATCTTATCCATTCCGACCTCAGCTGCGATAGCTCGAATGCTCAGACGACGATCACTGTTCAACACATCACGCACTTTTTGCACATTTGTGTCCGTGTGACTCGTTGATGGAGGACCGACGCGCTGTTTGTCATGGACATCATCGCGGCCCTCCCGGAAATTTATGTGCCACTGAAACACCTGAGTTTTGGACAGAGCATCCTCACCGTAAGCCTCTTGAATCATTTGAAGAGTTTCTGTGGCCGTTTTCTTGAGTTTGACACAAAATTTAATGCTAAAACGTTGCTCGATCGTACTCTCCATTTTCACTCCGACGGGGTAACTGAACATGCACTCCGCTCTCGCTCGATACTAACTCTCCAAGCGCTTGGAGGCAACTGCTGCAGCCCGGTTCCCTTTCACTAGACCCCCCACCACCACTACAGCACCAGATACCGGTTAGCAGACGCTTTGACGGAGCGGGGTAGGCTCAGTCCGGTTACTTATTATACAGAGCGTGTATTTAAAAGATAAAGTTTATGATGATCCTGAATTAGTAGAAGTAGTTCACACGTTAAGTAAAAATGCCCAAGTTTCGGAAAGTAGGAAATTGAAATCCGCAATGAAACTAAAAATGATGAAACTCTAAAAGATGTAATTAAGTTTATTCAAGAAGGTTGGCCTAGCAAATAATGTACACCTAACCATGTAAAATTTTACTATCAGTTGCAAGATAGGCTATCTCTTGATGATGGTTTATTGTTTTTAGATCACCGAATTGTGATACCTATGTCATTAAGGAGTAAAATTTAAGTCTTTTACATGAATCACATATGGGTATAGAAAAAACTAAAAATAATGCAAGAATGACTGTTTTTTGGCCAAACATAAATGTGGATATCGAACAAGTTGTAAATAAGTGTACAGTGTGTGAAAAAAATAAGGCTAATAACATTAAAGAACCTATGATATGTCCCTCAATACCTGATTTGCCATTTGAAAAAGTTGCTGTAGATCTTTTAGATTGAAAAGGTAGGCCCTACCTTGTTTTAATTGACTATTACTCTAAATGGCTAGAACTTAAGTCGCTTAAAAACAAACAAGCATCTGAAGTTGTCTTAAAGTTAAAGTCTATATTTTCAGTTCATGGCGTTCCAAAACAAATCTGTAGTGACAACATGCCGTTTAACTCCTATCAGTTTATAAGTTCACTAAAGAATGGAACATAGAATGTATTTATAGTAGTCCTAGGTATCCTAGATCCAATGGTATAGCTGAACGAGCAGTTCAGATAGCTAAGAGCATTCTCAAAAATCAAATAATGAAAGTGAAGTATTTGTTTCACTCCTAGAGTATAGATCTACTCCTGTAAAAGGAACAGGTCTAGCACTTTGTCAAGTTTTAATGAGTAGAGTATTAAGATCAAAAAGTCCAGTAAGTACAGATGTTTTGAAACCTGAAGTTCAAATCGATGTTAAAGGAAGAATTGTAAAATCACAAAATAAATCTAAAAGTTACTATGATAAGATTTCTAAAGAAAGACATAGTTTCATAAGTCCAAATGTAGTATATAGAAAAGATGGTGTTGGAAACCTGCTAAAATTCTGGGTAAAGCTAAAGGTCCGAGGTCTTACCTAATAAGAGATGAAGATGGTAGAATTCTAACAAGAAATTCTATTCATCTTAGACAATCATTCAATGTACCTGTTTGTAGGTATGTTTATAATGATATTTTTGATGAAGAAATTGTAGGCCTAAACCAAAGTGTTAATAGGCCTAACCCAGCTCAACCAAATGTAAATAACCAGCCTAATCCAAATGTACAAAACCAACCCAACCCAATCCCACAAAATGTAATAAATCCAAACAATGAAAACATTATCTATCATTCAAGAAGTGGTAGATCAATCAGGCTTCCAGAAAGATACCGATAGGCTAAGACAAACAGAATTTGAAATTCAATTAAAATTAAGGGAAAAGGGAGGTGTTGTATATTTAATATAATAAAATATTTGTAAACCCTAGTTAATTATGGTACCACTTAATATAATAAAATATTTGTAAACTAACGGATATGAAAAGGACTGATAGCAGAGATCCGGTGGTCGATGTATCAGTGTGAGATATACAATATGTAGTGTGCTTAACTATCCTAATAAATCAGTTATTTTTAAACGTGTGTGTTATTTAATAAATCGTTAATCCCATAATAGAAGAAGGAATCTAACAAGTACAACTGTAACATATTTTTAGACAAAGTACTTCTTTGGTAACCTCAAGTAAAAAGAAGGTCTATTGTTTAAAGCAACACAAACAGTAATTTAAAAGAAGGTGGATTTCTCGGTTCAGCCGCCATACACCGTGAGTCTGCCTTACCCTGTATAGATTTACTGAATAGCCTATAAAATTAACATTTCATACACAATTCGCTAAAATGGATTAAATATGTTACTGAATAGCTGTAAAAAGTTTTGTAATTATTAACTTATTATTTAAATTGTTCAGAAAGTAAAGGTAATTGTTTTGACTATGACAATATTGTCCCTCATGCTAAAATTACAAAATGGTCATTGCCTCAATTAAAATACATTTAATCACAGTTTTACCTTGATGTTCTCTAGTCGCATTATATTGAAATCAATTTGTGCTTCAATCTCATTTCCGTCATCATTGATAGCACCTTCATCCTGCTCATCAGCTGGTAAGCTATGATCATTTTCTTGGCCATTTAGATCATTTTCTTCATCTTCTTTGGGTGCATTTGGTAATATTTGTGGAGAGATGTCCATGTTGAACAAGCTGTAAAGAAAAATAACTTACAATAATAAATTTGATTATCTCTTGGTTTGATTTATGTAATTATGAACATATTAGATGAACAATATACAAATAGACCAAGATCAACATGGTCCTAACTGAATATTGTTTATTGTCCATTGATTTATTCATTCATTTCCCAGCTTGTTATATTCAGTAAACACAATAAATGAGTGAGTAATAAAAACTACCTATCCTAGGGAAGAACTTTGCATGTATACATAAAATAACATAAAGACTTACTGAATATTATTGAAATATTGTACAATGTAATTAGTGGTTGAAACGCTTAACCTTTTCAGCGGATCCGCGGAGGGCAACTACAAGCTCAAAACCACGGATTCCGTGAACAGATACTGAACAGAAGTAGCCTACTGGCCGGGTGGGCGGGGTCGCGGTGGTGAACGGGTGACGTCAGTGGGCGGGGCTTGCTACTGCGCACACCGGCTTGACCCCTACCGTGTCAGTCAAGTATCCGTGCTCAAAACGATATTGCCGTGGATCCGCGGTTTTGCATTCTTTATTTTCTTACTGCTATGTTAGTTGAATATTTTGCTGCTAGATGGTTCTAGTAGTCAAGCGACATATAGACGGGTTGCCCTGCCTCGAATTCTATTACAATGGGAGTGGCAGTGGCTTCTAATTGGCCAAGCACTGTCTAGCGGGCGTGGCCTCGCGCCATTCACAAAGTCATTGACGGGAGCTCCCGTCAAGGCATCTAGTCAGTTAGTTAGTGAGAAGCGTCCGGTACACGCACACGTATTTCGGTTATCTGTTGTGTTCTAATTTTCTGTTGTGTCCTATTCTTTTTAAAGTAAAATTTTTACCATTTTTCGTGTGCAATGGCGAATCCAGACGATTCGGAATTTGAAGAATTGGTAATTATGAGCAATTACTTGGTCAACTCCAAACTTTTTCATATTTTACTACGGTCATAAGGATGTTCTCAGAAAGCAAGAAACATATAATGCAAGGCCGTCCTACAAGTTGCCGAGCGATAAGAATGTTCAAAGTCCACGCGATAACAGTGGCTTGCGGGAGACGCGCGGAATGCCAGTTTTGACAGCCCGCCACCAAATAAACACTCTTTGTCTACTTTTGTATCTTTCTAATTTTATTAGTTAATAATAAAGTATATGTTTATCTGTAAAACTTTTTCATTCCCCTACTTTCTGAATAAATGATAAAAAATTAGTGACAACTACACTGCTATTCTACGATATTCTCTAAAGTTAAAAATTAGCCTAGGAAATCCAAAAATGGCTAAACAAATTTTATTTACCGTTAAATAACTCTATTTTGACATACAGAAACGAAAATAAATTTAACTTTACACATTAGAAATTAAAAAAAAATTGTAACTTAATCAAAGATCAGGTCCAATTTTTCATGACGCTTAAAGGGTTAAATATTTCCCCTCAAGTAATAAAAATATTTTTCTACTGGTTTGGTGGCTCCTTTGGAAAATGTTAACGTTTACTCAATTATATCATCCTAATTATTCCTGAAATACTTAACCCTTCCAACGCGGCTAAAACCTATAGACGCAGAACTGCCGATGCTTTAAACGCGGATAACGTCTACAAACGCAAAAGCTTTACTTTTGAATGGTGAAGAATTAGTTGTTAAAACTTCCGTAAGAGAGCAGGTCGATGTTCCTTTCGACTGTCGGGACTAGGTCTGTGTATAGGTCACGTGATCCGCTCGGCCAATCGGATACTTTCCTGTTTGTCACGTGACTACTGTCAACTCATCAAAACGACTGTAACGACCCGAACCCAATATTAACAATAATTCAAGAAATTATGCTTTATTTGGTTTTATAAAAATTTCATACATTTAGTAAAATTTAACTGAAGACATAACAATTGTAAAGTGCACAGCACTGTCGAGGACAGCAGTAAGACTGCTGACAATGCAGAGTCAGCACCTGCGTGTGCTGGAAGGCAGTCTAGTTCAGGCCTCAGACTCATAGACATGTAACTCTCTGTCGCCCTATTATAAAATATTCTACATTCTTTCAATAATGTAATTGACTTTATATCATTCAGAAGTGCTCTCCCCCTTTTTAACCAATCTAAATTGTGTAATTTTTATAAATTAATCAAAACAGTGTTTTTAAAATTGAAACGTTGTTGCACAAACTTTATTTCTTTTTCCGGAATCATCCGGTGGTGGCAGCGGATACCAATTAATCCCCAAATCGGTCGCGTTACAGATTTGGTGGCAGTGCGGTGGGATTATCGCGTAACTTTGGGACAATTTAACTGTATAGTTGATTGATTTCCCGATGCCGAAGTGACCACGTGAACATCAAAATTACTCAAACAGTGTAATACAGTGTCAAATACAGTTTTAACGGCTAGGAAAAGTGTTTTCAAGTTGGATTTTGCAAAATTTTGGAATAAAAAGTGCAACAAGAAGACGATGGAATTGGATGAAGGAATCTACACGTGAAGACGCCAAGCCGAGAAAGGACGCCAAGAGACGACGCCATCTTGCTATCTTCGTCACGTCACCAGCCTAGGAGACGGAAGCGGAGCAACCAACATCGTGGGTGAAGCTGACAACAACCAACATCATCTGTCCACAGCCTCTAGCAACCATGGCAGTCATAATGGCGGTGATATTTGGTGAGCCTTTGTTCACATTCAGAAATTCAATAAATATAATAAACATTGGCTGTACTTTAACCCTTTGAGTGCCACGGCATATTTTCCCGTCATACGCATAAATTGCCGGAGCATTTCCTTCTGTTTTGCAAGCGTGTGTGGAAAAAACTAAATTAAAAAAACTATTCAACCGATTTGAATATTTTTTTTAGTTTGTGTGTTATAAAACAAGGTATTTTTTCCATATAATATTATAATTTTATTTTTATTTACACAAAAAGAATATAGGTTATAACAAAAAACTAAAAAATGAAAAAAAAATTTCAAGTTTGAACTAAAATTTTATTTATACAATATTTTTTTTTTAATTTTTTTTATCTATACCATATGAAAGAGCATGAAAAACTGAACAAAAATCATGCATAATATGGTGTGTTACAGTAATATTTAACCAGATACTGCAATATATACAAAATACAACAAAAAGCAATTTTTGTTCAAGTTTGTCAAAAGTTTAGAAACAATATTATAACTATTCTATTTCACTCAATGAAGTAAGACGACTGTAAAATACTAATTATATAAAAATATACACAGGCCTACAATATAACCTTAAGGTAAATGTACCAACAGCTGACAGTGATCCAAAAGCTGACAAATTTAATTTCTCTTTTAAATAATAAGGCCTACTGTGCAGCATATTCTGTGACTATGACACGAAAAAAAACCTTGGTTATTCGTGTTTTTTTTTATTACCATCAATCAGCTGTTCATTGTTTCTTGTTGGAATGGAGGGAAACTCAGAAGAGCTCTACAGGTAGGAGTGTCTTTGAAGGATTTCTGCTACAGTTTTTGCTAATGAGGTAAGTGTGAATTTCTCATTTTTATTGTAATAATTTGTATGCACTTAGTGTTTTAACTAAAGTGAGAGTAAAACATATACTAATGATTACTTTATTAACAATATTTGTAAGTTTATAGTCCTAAATTTTTTATTTTAAGAGGTGTCAGGCATCGGTACACAATTATGTGATGTTCCTTAAGCTGACGGGGGGGGGGGGGGTGTTATCTTTAGGAACATGTAAGTTTTTTTACTTCACATTTTCATTGACATAAGGTCTGATTTAATACAAACTGTCCATTGGTTGTGGCTCTAAATAACTCTCAAATGGTTGGGACCAAAGGCTGACATCCATATGTACCTATGTCAGCTTTAGGCAAATCTGGTGTCAGGTTTAGGAAAAACAAACAGTTCCTAATAACTTAATTGAATATTAGTATTAAAACTTAAGCTATAGCAGACTTTCTTAGTTTTGATATTTAAAATTTGATATTTTTTAAAGATTTTTTACAGAAATAAGTTTTATCGGGGTATGTTTCTGCCTGCAATAAAAATTGTCAAATTGCTTGCTCTAATTCAATATTTTATTATTGAGCACTACTAAACTTAAATTCAAAATTTGACTTTCAAGTGGTATTTAAAGTTTGAAATTGATATACCATAAAGTTAGGTCTCCATTTATTTGTTCTGTTTCAGGTTGAAATGGCACCAAAGAAGATTTTGCAATATTCAGAGGAGCAAATGCGGAAGGCTGTTGAAGATGTTCAAAGAGGTCTTTCAAAATCACAAGTAGCAAAAATCAATAACGTTCCACGACCTACACTGATAAGTAAATTGAAAGGGTAATCACCTTTATCCTGCCGGATGGGCAGAAGTTCTATTTTACATAAGGAAGAAGAATATTTACTTGTAGATTGGATTTTTAGTATGGCAAAATCGGGGTTCCCGATCACAAAGGAGCAATTGATTGACAGTGTTCAACGCATTTTAGTTGAACTGAAGAGAGAAAATCCATTTACTAATGGAAGACCTGGCCGTAAATGGTACAATGGATTTTTGTCACGGAATCCACAACTTGCCGAAAGAATGGCTCAAAATCTCACTAAGAGTAGAGCTGATGTTACAGATGCAAATATTAAAGCATGGTTTGCCGAAGTGTATGACTACCTAAAAAACAATAACATGGAAAGTGTACTAGAACATCCTGAATGTATTTTCAATGCAGATGAGACTGCTTTTTTTTAAACCCTGCTGGCAATAAAGTGCTTGTAGAAAAGGGACAAAAGAGTGTGTATCAACGTGTCAACAGTGATGAGAAAGAGTGCATAACGACTCTTGTCATGGGCAGTGCTTCTGGTGTTGTTGGTCCAACAATGGTGGTTCACAGTTATGCAAGAATTCCTGCAGACATCGCAGACAGCACCGATTGGGCACCAGGTAAATCAGAGTCAGGATGGATGACAGGAGAACTCTTTTATGAGTACATAACCAATATCTTCCATCCTTGGCTTGACAATAACAACATATCAAGACCTGTCATACTCTTCATTGATGGGCACACTTCTCATCTCACACTCCACACTAGTCAATTCTGTGCCGACAATAACATTATTCTTGTATCTCTGCTTCCCAATGCTACTCACTTGTTGCAGCCAATGGACGTAGCCGTTTTCAGAACCTTGAAATCTGGGTGGAAAGAAGCTGTTAGAAACTGGAGAATTGAAAACATGAGTAACCCTGTTCTCAAAAAGAGGCATTTCAGTCCTTTGCTGAAAAAATGCATTGATGACAGAGTGAGGGGTGAAGTTTTACAGAATGGATTTAGAAAATGTGGACTTCATCCTTGGGATGCTAGTGCTGTTGATTATTCAAAGATCGAGATCGAGAAGGCTAAAATTACAACAAATCAACAAAGAGAAACTCAGCACACAAGAGAATTGTTTCCAACAGAAAAGAAGCTAGATCTAAAAAATGGATTGGAAGTATTAGAACACTACATAGGGTATGAAAAGGTACAGGCATTCAAGATGTGTGATGAATGGATCGGACAAGAAAAGGATTTATCATTGTTTAACATTTGGAAGCAGATAAACAATGAACAAATTCATATTGACTTGCCAACAACAACAAACATCACAGCTGAGTTACACAAAGGTGAGACAACTGAAGAAATACTTGTTCAAGACATAAATGAAAACCACGATGATTCACAAATGAGCAATCACGAGACAGCGTACTTAGAAATCTCTGACGCCAAGCCACAAGTAAAAAACAAAAATTTAGAAGAGGTTGCCATTGAAAATGAAAACGTAGACATCACAGTAGTTGAAGACATAGAGAGTGTTGACACTATTTTAAAAGAAGGAGGCATCCTCCTTTATACTGAACCATCAACCTCTGGGACAAATGAAAATGATGTGGTTCGCCAAGACAATTCAAACCCAAGTCTGAGTACGCCACAAAAAGAAAATCAAGTTTTGCTACCATCTGGGGAATTAATTCCCTCTCCATTCAAAAAAACATTGTTTTGGCCAGAACCAAGTAAAGAGGTCAATAAAGTAAGAAGAAAGGAAAAGATCCCGAGTGTTGCCACCTCGGCACAATGGGTTGCATATCACAAAAAAAGAATACAAGAAAGAGGATGAAGAAAGAAAGAAAAAAGAAAGAATGCTGAAAAGGCAAATTAAAAAAGAAGACAATGAAAGAAAAACCACAACAAAGAAATCCAAAGTGACAGACTACCTCTGTATGAAATGCAATGCTTCTTGGAATAATGAAAAGAAACAAAATATTAAAAACACATGGATAGATTGTGACTCGTGCAACAAAAGTGTACATTTAAAATGTCTTTTGAAGAATCATCTTTCCAAATTCAACCTGGATGATCCCTCTTACGGTGATTCTGACTGTGACTTCTTGTGTGAGAATTGTGATGAGGATGAAGAATTATAAACTTTGTGTGATAAATTAGAGCCTCCGTCAAATTACAAGTCATACCCACATAGGCTATTTATTTCTTACTATGGTCCTTATTAAAATATAATTGACACTACTAATATTATTAACAGCTTTTGTATATAGTTTTTTTATCTTTTAATTTTGTTTAGTTGTGCTTAAAACTTGTCTTTTAAGTAATAAAACCATTAGTGTCAGCTTTCGGTACAGATACCTGTTAACTTTTGGTATGCATACAAAATTCAGATGTCAGGTTTAGGAACATTGACATGTTATTTGTTTTTAATTATTATTATAGTAAAATTTGAAAAAATGTACATAAGGTGACTTTATTTAACACCCTAAATAACCAAGTGTTCTTTTAAATCCATTAATATTAACCTATCTTAATTTCAACATAAAAATTGAATTTTCTTTTGGTTGCAAGGTTCTTGTACTGTCAGCTTTTGGTACATTTACCTTACTTCTATAACCTTACTTCACCTAAAATCAATAGTTTGATTGGAACTTGCGTTTTACTTCATCACCAATCCAACAATAAAATATACGTCACTAAACACGAAAAAAGAAGTTTATAAATGCATTGTAAGTTTTACTGAACACAATTGCAGAATAGTAATAACAACAGTTTTCAGCATAAACACACGGAACTAGCACATTGTAAACACACAACAAACGAAACTGTGTAGTTAATGGCAACAAGTAGCAGCTGACCAACTATTGCGTCATCTGTTTTTTTTTCTGATGGCAAATAACTACAAGGGGGCTGTGAACAATAAAAATCAATCACAATCGATTGTTCGAAACTTGTAGATTGCCGTGAAATAAGTTATTTGTCAAAACAAAAATGAATTATATGTGATAGTAATTAAATACAAATCGTCTACTGGGTAGATGCCAGCAATTTATGCACATTTAACAACATCTACTATGTAGACGCTTCGGCACTCAAAGGGTTAAAAATATTTTACCAAATATTCTATATTAATAATTAAGACATAGAGATAAGAGAGATAAAGGTGCTGTGGTATAATAGTGAATGCAGCATTGAATGATAACACACTTTTTTGCTAATTTTGTGATTGATTATTAAGTAACAAGTAAATTAAATTGAATTACTCTAACATGGAGTAACAATGTGTACTTCAATGTCAGGTCGTCACTTCCAGGGCACCTATTTCTCATTTTAAAATTAGAATAAGAATACTTATTAAATAATATTTAGTAGGAAATGCCAATGTTTCCAGATAAAAATTAATTATTAAATCTTTGTAATATAGAAGCACTCTTTAAAACAAAAGTGTCCATAACTTTGATAAAATTAATATTTTGGGCTTAAATAATTGCTGTTATTGAGAAATATTGATGTTTTAAAATTAATTTGAGTTAGATGCTATTCCAGTGCGTTATTTAAAATCTTTACGTCACATTAGTATTATACTTGTACTTTACTGTGTAAATTGATATTTTTAATTGATTAGACATTGCTAAGAAAAGAAATATGTGTAGAATTAGAACAGTTTAAGAATATCAGTGTAAACGTCTGGGATGAAGACTTCGAGTTTGAATATATAAGAGTGAAAGAAGGAATCGAACAGTATGAGAGTGATATAACCGACTTGTTAAAACTTTTGCCACCTGTTGGAAATTCTAGAAAAGAAGCGTGGACTTATAAATGCAGGAGGTTATGCATTAAAGTGGTTATTTGGCGTACCGACTAGTGAAGATTTAGAACATGTAAATACCAAAGTAGACGAACTAAAGTTAATAAGTGGTACAGTTGTTAGTTCCAGTCATACACAAATAACTTTGATGAAAGATATTAATTCTAGAATTGTAACTAACACTAAAGCTATTCATGAAATAATGATTAAGTTATCTACAGCCAACGACAGGTTAATAACATCATTAACGAATTTCAATGAACAGAATATAATGATGCATCAGTCCTTAGCAAAACATATGGCAATTACAACAATGTTAAGACATTTAGGTCAAACTGTTGATGAAGCTAAGCTAAGAGTAGTAGAGTTTAGGCAAGCATTAGAACTTATATACTCTGGTAAGATAGGCAGTAAATTACTAAATCCGCATGATTTCACGAAAGTATTGAATAAAATTGAAAAGAGTATACCATCTCATTTGAAACTAATTGTTCCTGTAAATGATGAAGATATATTTTTGTATTATAATCTTTGTACAGCACAAGCATTAGCTAATCCAGCTAGCATAAGATTGATTGTTACAGTACCATTAAGCTCAATTGATAGACAATTTGAAACCTATAAAATAGAAGTGATACCACTTTATCAACCTAGGTTAAGACATTGGTTAGTGTGGAAAATTGAACACGACTACTTGTTGATATCTAAAGATAGGCAGTACTATGTACCTCTCACCTCAGATGAATATGTTCAATGTAGGCGCAGTTATTTTAAAATTTGTCCAAATTCAATAAGTGTGTTACACCATACAGTCGATGGTTGCATCTATTCACTGTTTATGGGATTAAGTTCTGTAACTCAAAAGTGTAACAGAGTCCTAACTGAGAATGTAAACTCACCGTTTTGGTTACAAAATGGCAATGACTGGATTTATAGTGTTGCAGAGCCTTACAAAGTAATATTAAACTGTTTTAGAAACATTGAAGATGATACATCTGTAATTAAAACAGACATTGTAAAAGATTATTTAGAAATCGTTGTTAATACCTCAGGAATCATAAAACAAATATCAAGGTGTGATATTTTTGGCAAAAGTGGTAAAATATTTTCGAGGATCAGAGGGAATATAGTTTATAAAAGAAATATTACGCACCTTCATATACCAAAAATGAACATATTGCAGCCCAATGAAACTGCTCTTATCTTATTGACCAATAACTTAACTTTTGAAACGCTAAAAGATATAAAAAAGAATCTAATTGATGATCATGTAGAAATAGGCTTAAATTCATTATTGCAAGGATCTAATGTAAACAAACCTGTCATCATTAATGTAAATAAAAATTATAACTTTATTATCATGTATATAGTTTTAAGTTTAAATTGTATACTGCTCGTAGTTTTTATATGTCATAGGAGAGTAAGACGTCTTTGCACGACCAGTTGGCAGCAAAGACGAACTCAGAGCACAAAGCGGCCCAGACCAGAGCCAACTGACGGTGAGGGTGGAGGAAGGAACTCCATTAGCAGAGATCATCCAAGAAGCCTCTTTTGTTCGGATGACCCCCCTCATGATTAAATAGTAAACAAAAAGAAAATGTGAACATTTTTAAAGCGACGAATCAAAAGACTCTGACCGGCTTGTGTCTCTGGGAAAAAATATTGTATATTAGTAATAATCCTAAATCTTAATAGTATCATGGTTATGTAAACTTAGATTAGAAACATGTATTAATAATTTAGGGAACATTTCAAAGAAAAAAAAAACATTTTTAAAGTTAAAAATAAGTCATTAACATACAAATGTAATAGATTCAAGATGTGCCATCACTTTAATCCTATGACACATCTTTTCCAGGGGAGAGGGTGATGTAACGACCCGAACCCAATATTAACAATAATTCAAGAAATTATGCTTTATTTGTTTTTATAAAAATTTCATACATTTAGTAAAATTTAACTGAAGACATAACAATTGTAAAGTGCACAGCACTGTCGAGGACAGCAGTGAGACTGCTGACAATGCAGAGTCAGCACCTGCGTGTGCTGGAAGGCAGTCTAGTTCAGGCCTCAGACTCATAGACATGTAACTCTCTGTCGCCCTATTATAAAATTTTCTAAATTCTTTAAATAATATAATTCAATACTTTATATCATTCAAAAGTGCTCTCCCCCTTTTTAACCAATCTAAATTGTGTAATTTTTATAAATTAATCATTAATAAACAGGGTTTTAAAAATTGAAACGTTGTTGCACAAACTTTATTTCTTTTTCCCGAATCACCCGGTGGTCCCCAAATTGGTCGCGTTACACGACCATGGTCGGCCATTGTTTTTAGTTTGATAGTAGAAAATCTTGTTATTTATGTGTTATGTATTACCAACATTGTACTGCCGAAAAACTTGTTTTTATATGTTAGCGATAATCAGGACTATTTTTTTCGGTGAGATTACGTTAACCTGTGTTAGAATGCAAAAAATTACGGCGATCGGAGCGGTAGTCGCCGATCTAAGATTTACCGTGTTCCTATGTACATTATCCTGCAATGCAGTTTATTCAAAATTTCAAATGTTTTCGTGCGTATAACATTCTCAAAAATATGTAATATTACATGTTTATTATTTTTTCTTATAAAGGTAATACCAAGGAATATGAAACAAAAATTAGCATTGGGAAATTTAAAAAAAATATTTTTTTATGTCTTAGCGTTTGACAGTAACTTAAATTAGTGCTTTAAGGGTTAATTGTACTCGCAGGGTGGTGGTTACTGAAATATTAAAAAAAAATCCACCATTATTTATTCAAGGTATTATTCCATTTTCTTGTATGCAGAAAAATTGTGAATAAGTTTACTGGCGCTGGAACATATCACTGAGAGCAATCATAATAGTACAAGCAGAATGAGTTTAATAACATCATGTGGTTAAACTGTATATGTTGGTTTTTAAGAATTGCAACAAAAGTAGGCTTATAGAATACAATTTAAAATTTAATAATACGATTCGGGCAGTATACAAATGTGTATGCCTAGCATAGTTGAAGAATGGATGAAAATAGTGAAATTCATTAATGTTGTTAATATTACAATATTATTAGGGTATTTAAAGGCAGAGACCAAAAGTCATGAGATTATAAATTAATTAATTAGGACTTGTACATGGTCTAGAATGCTTATACTGTATATGTAATTATTAATTTATCACTTGTACATAAAAATTGTTGACAATGTAAACATTATAAACATGTTTAGATAGATTTCTATTTTTAAGATAATTATGGAGTTATGTCAAATTTGTTTAAGAACATATTAGAAAAACAAATACAGCATAATGTCTTTTAAACCACAAAATATCTCTTGACTCTAAGTTTCTGTATATAATAAAACAGTCTAAGTGTTTGAATTTTAAGTATTTATTTTTAGTAGTTATTTAAATTATAAATTTAGTGATATGACAACTCTATGTTTGTTGTTCTAGCCCCAGGAATTATTTATCGCAGCTATATTAACGGGTAAAAAAATAATTTATCCATACCAGCACCTCCAGCTGAATGTGTTGTATTATAATTATTGAAAGGAATGTAAGGTTAAAGTCATCATGTACTCAAGTTTTTGAGACACCAAACAACTTTTCGATAGTGGACGAGACATTGAAGAATATGAAGGTTGTCCATTAACATCGAGAAATGAAGATAACATTACAAATTTATTAAACTCTGTGGGAAGAATGATGTTAGTTTTGTATAGTGGCAACTTGTAAAAAGAACTTAAAATTAAAAGAAAGTGATATGACACATCAGTCACATCTTTATTATGGAGGCGAAGTTAGGACTTAAAAGTGTAAACTTAACTTGTTTATGAGGATTTGTAAATGAAGTAGTTTGGGCCAAAAAGGTGCCAAAACACCTTTCTTGTGAACAAAAGAAAAATACAGAAAAAGAACATCTGCTCTGGCGTCAAGGAACAAAATCACTGCAGAATTGCTAGAAAAGATTACTTACAACATATGACAAAACATGGATTTTTCAACATGATCCAGAAAGCGTCAATCCATGCACTGGAAGACACTCATATCATCAAGGTTTAAAAAAGCTAGTAGATTAGGAAAAACCTGAAGGTCATGCTCATAGATATTTTTATATTGAGGATGTCACCATGATTGAGTGTGTAACTAAATGTCAAATGGTTAAGAAAAAGTATTGCATTGAGACCTTGCTAGAACTAAAAGGAAAAGCGGGAAAGAAAAGACCAAACCTGTAGAAAAGCAAATTGTAGATACTGCATTATCCCACAATGTGCTTTCCATGAAGCAGTTCTTAAATGACAAGAGCATTCATGTGCTTGCACAAACACCTTATTCAACATATCTCACCCCTTGTGATGCCTGTTCCCAAAAGTAAAACGTATTCAGATCCAGCCCTAATTTTTGGAAATCCAAACTTAGTTTTTAAGCCTATTGTAGTCATTTGGAATTATAATTACGGAATATAATCACTGTTATGAAAATAAAACCTGTTTTTTGAATCAAAAGTACTCTGATGCCACCTTGGTGTCATCAATACTAACACTGTGGACACGTGTCACAAGAGTGAACACGCTCACCCTTAACGGTTCACTCTGCATTAAGTTTCTAGGGGTTTAGACTTAAATCTAAAATGGGATTCCCACATAAATATGTTGGCTTAACATCTCAACTCCGCAATATTTGCTCTGAGGTGCCTATCAACTTTTGCCTCTAGGAAGACTCTCAGACTGGGTTACAATGGCTCTTTTTGAGTCAAAGATTAGTTACTGTATTATTTTCTGGGGCTTCTGTAGTGCAAATTTCTTTTACAGAATTTTCTACATCCAGAAGAGGACACTAAGGATCGTCTGGGGATTGAACCGTAGGACAGTTGCAGGGAGCTCTTTTGATCAAGGGGCACCCTCACTCTCGCCAGCCTGCTTGTTTACCACACAGTAATGTTTGTCTTTCAAAATAAATATATGATTTCAGTTCTTGGACACAATTATAATAAAAGCACAAAGAAGTGTTGTTAACACAGCAATCAGTTATATTTTTTGGACCTAAATTATTTAATTCACAACCAAATAGTTTAAAGGAACTTTACAATTTAAAATCCCTTAAAAAACAATTAAAGCTACTTGGTCGAGAGAGCTTTCTACAGCCTTCGGGAGGCCTTTAGTGAGCTGACAACCTAGGGTCGGTGGGTCTGGAGCCCCTTTAGTACGGACAGGCTTTCCTTGATATTTTATATAACATTTGATAAATACTATTTTTTTTTATCTATTTGAATTTCCACTGGTAGAAATATAATATTTATTGCTTATTGACCAATTGTATTTGAGTCTTACACAAAAAACTGTTCATAGTTCTATTGTATCAATAAAGAAGCTTGAATGAATAATATTTGAGTTGAAACTCTTGATATACTATGATGCTACTGTGGCGTCTTCGGTACTGCAGAACATATTTCATAACCTCAAACTCACTTATCTCCCAAATAATAATAGTGAAATACGTGAGAAAATTGTGGGAATTCGAATCAGCTGATATTAATAGAAACATTTTAGTGACTGGTGGAAACTGAGTCAACTAATCAGAACAGCTGACTACAAATCAGCTGAAACTCAAGTTGTAAACATTAAAAAATAATCAATACTTTGATGACTGATTTCCAGAAACCTAGGTCCAATTACTCTTAGACATAAAAATAAATAAACATTTAGTATAACAATAATTACAAATTATTATTAAATAGTGAAAAACTTCGGAGGCTTAAACATACCCCTATACTCAACACCACAGTGGCGTCGTCGGTACTAGTGGTGTGACATATATACAATGCTAACTTGGTTTCACCGGGATCGAACGTATTGTAAGGTTACACATTTTTATCTATAGAAGACGAAGACAAAAATGGCAACATATTTAAAACTGCTTTTTGAACAACAGAAAATTTGCATGCAATGGTGCAAAGAAAGAGAAGGTAACATATATTGAAAGGCATTAAGTGTAGTTTGTCAAATACTCAGTTATTTAACGTTATACATAATACAAAGAGCAAGCTAGCAGAAGAAACGTTACAATGTATGCTACAAACACAAGGATTCGGTTATCTTAGGGAATCTGACTTTCATAAAACAATTTAAAATTGTTTTTGAATTAAAAAAGTTTTATTTAATATAAAAAATCAATCAAAATGATGTCACAACACACCATTTACATTTGAAAAAATAACTAGAGTCACAGAATGTAAAATAGAAACTGAAAATGTCATTTATGTCATAATAACATTTATAATGCAAGAATTGAAAGCAGTGGTTCAGTATCAATGCCTGAATAAATATTTTATTTTGAATTAATGGACTAAAACTTAAAACATATGTAGCCTATCAAAACTGTTATAATTGGTTTTGAACAAATTGTTTAGTGCCATTATTTTGCAGGCAAATTAAATTTATTGTAAACAAATTAAATAGCTATAATGACTAAATAATAATTTATTAAATTGAAAGAATACTTACGTTTGTATCACTCTTGGCTTTAAATGATCATCAATAGGTAAAGTAACCTTACTATTGGACCATTTACTCATTGTAGATTTAGTTAGCATGTTTCTTTTTCGTCTGGGTGCTTTGCCCAGGACTGACTGAGCAGGGCTGTTCTCATAATTTATTTCAGACGGTTCCTTTTTTTTACGCAACCCTTTCTTTTTATTGGCTGCAGGTTTTAAGCCTGAAACACAATATTTATTTGGTATTATTATATATAATAGCTCTTTACATTATTAAATTTTAGTAATTGAAGTTGGTGGTACATATAATGCATTTACTGTTGCTTAACAAACAATAACATTTTATTTTGAAATTTCTATAAAGAGATGTAGAGTAAAATTAATTACCAGGAGCACGTTTCCAGTACATTGGTCCTGCCCAATAATGTGAGTTATCATTTATGAGGTAATCATATTCACTATCCTCCGATTTATGAAATAATGCTTTCATAACATCCAACTGTGATGGTGGACTCACCTTCTCTTCCTGCAACAGATAATCTAGTACACAAATCTGGTTATGATTTTTAAAAGTGATAATGTTATGAGTGATTGTATAACAAGTATAACAATAATAATAATACACTTAATTTGTCATACAAATGTATTATTATCAATTACAATATCACAAAATGCAGCTCAAACCAAGTCAATACATTAAAAACTAAACTAAGCTATTGATTATAATAATTAATTTAAATATAATATCAATTTATATTTTTAATATCTAATTTTAGTATTGAATACTTTAGAAAAATCAATTATTGGGAGTTCTTCTCAATCAGAAAAATTATTTTAGTTTTGACTTGTTGTGAGTGTTGTATTTATAAAAAGAATGGTTGAAATTTATATTTCTGAATTTTAGATAGTATAAATAACCAGGTACAAATGCATAAATTCACAATGCTTTGAAACAAACTCAATAAAAAGATGTTTATTAGAATAACATTTCTTAACGATTCTTAGAGTTTTTTTGTAAAGTTCATAATCTTTAATTCTTGGACAAGGTACAATTGTCATAAAGAAGTAAGCAGTATCAGAAAATCAACTGAAAATAGATCAAATAAGCAATTTTCGCATAGTTCTTAGGTACAATGTAACTTAATATATTTAAAAGATATGTCGATTCCACATAAACGATCATCACATACACAAACATTTAACTTAGTCCACAATATTTTGTTCACAGAACTACAATGATATTAAAGGTGAAATAGTACATATTTTACTTTATTAGTCTCAACCACAGCTTATTAGCCATCATTTACGTTAAGAAGGGTTGCATCATCAGCATAGAGAATGCAAGGACGTAGCCAGCAAGGGGTCCTTTTTAGTAAGGGTAAGTTTTACTAGGGGTTTTTAGTAAACAATTATTATTTAAATAATTTAGTATTACTGACATGTACTGCTGAAAGATCGCTCTCAACAAAGAAACGGGTCAAGAACTTTTTAAGGAACAAAATGGGACCTCTGTCCACAACAGGAAAATATCAGTTGTCTGGACCCCCCAGACATTTGATAATTGTCTGGGGGGTCAAATTAAATATATAATTAAATTATATATTTAATTTCTTCCTGGCTACATACACGCATATATATATATTGCATATATATAATACCAGAAACATATCTCACTCTACTTAATAGGCTGAAGTTAACAAACATTCATAATAATCTACATATATGTAGGATAAGGTTTGAAATTTGATTCAAAAAACTATTACTGAAATAAATAACCAATTAAAATTTAAAAAAAATTTGGAAAGAATATTTAATACATTTAGCAATATACTCTTTTGAAGAATTTTCAAACTTCACTTAAGGGAATTTATATTTTTATCCATTTCTGTAATAAGCCTATACATTATTTCTTACACTTAAATAAAACAGTATGTAATTATTTTAATTCAACCTTAAATTTTTCCTTGTAGGCAATGAAAAAATATGTTAATTGAAATGTAAGTTATATTATTCTGACACTTTTATACATTTGTACCAAAATATTAATAAAAATCTTTTGATTTAAATTTTATCATGATCCGAAAAATAAAAGTTGCTACAGACAAAAATTTCAAAACATTATCTAAGCAAATTTGGCCTCTAGAGGGTTTGTTGTTATAATGATAAAAGTTTAATCATATAAATATATTGAGCAATTCTTTTTTAAGTTTTGCTGTTATTTGTTATAGCAAAACTAATAATAAGACCACCTTCTACTATAGTGTGATAATAATTATACATTGTTTGATAAAATTTAATAATGAATCTAAAATATTTTAAAACTGACAGGGATCACCACTAGAAGTGGGTTGTTGCAACTGGAACCACATTGTTACGACGCTCTGTAACTGGAACGGTAATAAAACCACAGAAATGATAAATTAAAAGGTTTCACTGGAACTAACATGACTGTTGTGACTAGAGGTGGTGAACACCTTTAACATTGAAATAATGTCAATAAATTACCCAGGAGGGTTCACTTCTGGCTGGTTCATATCTTCCAGTTGAACCCACATTGGCCACAGCTAAAACCGATGTCACTTAAATTGGACAATCTTATGGACATGCATAGTCTGGGGTGCAAGGGTAGTTCGATAGGTCTAGTCTACTGCGGTAGATGACCGTTGGAGTTGGTTGGGTTTGTTCCCTAGGAGTCAAAGGTTCTTGCTAGCCTAGACATAAGAGTTTGTCACCCCCTGCCTGCTTTGACTGGAGAGGCTGGTTCAGTGCTGGCTTCCCCTTCTTTTGAGGAGACTTGACGAGATTAATGCCTTAAATTCTTCCTCATGGACCTTGACAGAAGGCAGCCCCTACCCCCAACCTTATCCATCCAAAATATCCTGTCACTCCAGAAGCAGCACAAAGTTCCTTTTACAACTGGGTCCAATTTCTAAGCTACTTGTCCTCAAGAGAACAAAAATCTAAAAAAAGTCGACATAACATTACCCATGTATAAAAATGCTATGACCTTTGATTTTCTCTCAATATATGTATGTATATATATATATATATAAAAATAGCAGGTTTCCAAAAAAGAATGTTGTGGTTTTGAACGGCCGTTCCTTCAAAACTATTCAAGATAACTAAATGACTTAAACCTCAAATTGAAGTTGAAATAACTAATATTTGTTTTCCGTGTAGCATGGAAGGAAACGTTGACCTTGGCATGTGCAAAATTGATGCATAGTGCCAGTCCGCCATTGTGACTGACACGCCTGGCGCTAGTTGAGAGTACAATGCTTACGGTGCAACAGAGGCCACATTGTGTTCTGTAGCACACAGAATTGAAATTAATTGTTAGATTGGTTTTGCGTTACGTATCAAGTTCAAAATTCACCAGATGATAGAGCAATTCATTGCTGGTTTAAACAGTTTCATGATATAGGAAATGTGTTGAAAGGACATTGAAGTGGCCGGCCAAAAACAAATGATGACAAAATTTACCTTGTGAATCTCATATCCAACAATTGTGATGATTAACAACACCACTTGTATGAAATGAAACTGACCATGTCACTAATACCTCACAGTGTACACTTAGCAGACTGAGGAGCCTGTACATGTTTAGAGCACTGCTGCCAGTATCTGACAAGCTTCAGCTCGTGCAGTCGCTTGCCCTGTCAGCATTCTAAGATTTATAGAACCCAAAACTGCAAAATTGAGCCATCTGATATGTCTTTCTAATCATGTGTCTTCCTTCAAGGATGCTCTAAACATGCTCCCAATGGTGGTGGTGTGTCAAATTTTGACGTGCTGCATGGTACATAAAGCTCTTATTTTGATAGAGCCACAGTGCCTAAGTTAGAGACTCTTATTTCATGGCAAGGTTTCTCAGTGTAGCTCCCACCAGGATGAAGAGTTTCACTTTCTTAAAGTGAGGCTTGAAGTCAGGAGAAAGGGCTTTCCATACTTTGGCTCAAAGCTATTTAATGATCTTTCCTTACAGATTAAAAAATATTGTTTCTGTTTCAATAATTTTAAAAGAAAACTGAAAGAGATCCATTTATAGACAATATATTGTTATTGTTGTTAAGCACAACTACAGATCATGCAATAGACAAAGTCAACAAATAATATAGCATATTATTTTTATAATATAATTTTAACCATAACTTTAATGGAAGATGAGAAAAAATTAATATTAGCCCAGCAAACACTAGGCGGAGAATTTTACAAAATAGTGAAATAAATACATTAAATTCTACAATTATCAAACTATATTAAACAGGATTCAAAACTTAAATTACTAATTACACAGAAAATGTAGTCATTTATAGAGTAAAAAATATTGTATTTTCAGCGAATTTTCCAGGGTAACTTTAAATTGTTTTAATTTAACATCCCAAGCTTTTTCTGGTAACTTATTGAAAAGTTTAATTCTTGAAAACATATGATTGGTTTTAGTTTTATGAAATTTAATTGATGGTAGATCTAGTAAATAATTTTTTCTCATATAGTGAAGTGTATGTTCTGTTTATAAAGGTGTCTAAATTTCCCTTAAATTGGAATATTAGACAATAAATATGTAAACTAGGCGGTCATAATTTGAAATTCTTTAAATATTGGTAATCAATACTCTTGTTTCAACATATTCATCATAAATCATAAAGCCTTGTAATGTATATTACTACATTGATATTGTGTTGTTATGATTTGAGAATAGCTTATTCGAAAAGCAATAGTTAAAATTGAAATATGCTTGTGATAATAAAGCTGTATTATTTATTTATTAGGTAGCATTCTTCATATAAGACCCAACAGGGATCACTTCTGGCTGGTTTATACCTACCAGTTGAACCCACCACTGGGCACAGCAAAAACCGATGTGCCACTTCAATCCGCAATCTTATGGATGTCCAGTGGCGGCACATCACTAACCGCAAATGTTAAGATTCTGGGGTTCATGGGCAATTCGATAGGTCTAGTCTACTGTGGGAGATGACTGTTGGAGTTGGTGGGGTTTGTTCCCTAACCTCAGAGGTTCTTGTTAACCTCAACAAGGGTGTGCCACCCACTGCCAACTTTGACTGGAGAAGCTGGTTCAGAGCTGGCCTCCCCTTCTTCCGGGGAGACATGACTTTGAGATGTAGTGCCCTAATTCTTCCTCATGGATCTCAATAGGAGGCGGCCCCTACTCCCTAACCTTACCTATCCTGAATATCCTGTCACTCCGGAAGCAGCGCAAAGGTTCTTACAGGACTAAGTGCAAATTTATAAGCTTCTTGTCCTAAGAGAAAAAAAAAAAAAATCCTTCATATAATACTTGTCATTAACAGCTGATTAGATAAGAGTGCTGAGACAATGATAACACAAATCTATCCAATATGCGCCCAAAATGTTATCACCCGCTTCCTCTCTCTAGCGTATACCAAATTATACAAATTTAAGTTTAAATGGAAATAAATATTAGTTAATAAATAATATATATAAGTTAAGTCTTAATTTTTCTTATAAAAATGTTATAAATCATAACTAATTAAGAGAGGTAAGAATCAATAAAAAAATTAGGAACTTACCTCCATTTTACATTTAGCACGAAACATAACTTCAACATCTCTCATTCGAGCATCTTCTTCAGTGTGATTTAAGGTCTCTTTGAGACCTTCCTCCTCACTTTTGTTATCTGCAACAATTATAAAAATAATAAGCATCAAATGTAGTAGCTGCTAAAGACATTGATTCCGTGATTGGATATATACAATGCTTACATTGAGTGCTTTGCAGAAGTACTATCAAAGGAATAAAAAAGGTTAATATGTACAGTTTAAAAACATTTGGATTTTGTACGAACAGTGGAAACTCCAGGGTTTATTGGTGTTCCTACAACTTAAGTTTGATAAAAATTATCCTATGAGAAAGAAAATGTTAAGTCATACATAAGGTCTCAAAACAATCATAGTAAAGTGAATTTCTAGAATCACGGTCAATGATCGAAGATTCCATGAGGAGCCCTGTTCAGGATGGAAAAAAGATATACCAATAAAGAAACAGAACAAATTGCAACTAAATCTAAATAGGAGATGGAATTAACCCTTCATTGGGCGCTAAACGGAGTTTTCCTCCGTGTATTTTTTATTATTAAAAATAGTACTACTTTTCTGATGTTGGCAGTCGTTTCCCGCAGTGTACTTCACGAGCATCTTTCGGGGAAGCGAAACAATAGCCTCCCGCTTATCTTTGTCAAAATCTGTCAGTATGACGTCTACTTCCGTACGAGACTGGACGATTCCTCCGTGAGCGCCCGATGTTGTGTTTGTAGTGCTTGGACGAAATCTCTGTGAGCGCCTTATTGTGTTTATTTTTTATGGAGTACTAATCCGTGTGCGCCTAAATGTGTGACCTGTGATGGTTTCTTTTTAAGTTTTACAATATATTTTATTTGAATTTTGTGAAATGGAGAATGAAGACGAGAGACTTGTCAGTACAGTACCCGTGTGCTAGGGAACATTTCAGTACTGTTTATGGAGTGAACATTGTCGTTATAATAACCAGAAGGAAAATGTTTTGAAACTTTGTGTAGTATTAAAAAAAATGTTTAGTAAAGAATAAATTTTTGAGTAATAATTGACATTACATTGTATAATAACTCAAGAATTGAAGTAAGTTGTTTTTGTAAGAAGTTAAAAATTAAGTTAATTTCCATATATTATTATAGTAGGTTAAACATTTTTACAATTAATTGCATTATTCCTTAAAATAAATCATGTTGTTACTATACAATAACATTTTTTAAGATTTTGAATTTCTTATTTGGAAAATTCATTACATAAGAGAGTAATTTTTATTTAACTTCTAAAAATGAATATATTACATTGGAATTAAATCCGTAAGAATATTTAAACAAATAAAAACAGTTTAAACGACTATGATATCCATTATTCTCTAACCTGGAGGAAACCTCTGTGACGCCTGATGGTGTTTCTAATTTTAAGCGCCTGATGGAGGGTTAATAAAGCAAAATAACTCATCAATGGAAGACAATAGTAATGGGATTTGGAGGCAGTACCTTCAAAACCATGGGAAACCAGCTGAGAAGCAGGGAAGTCGACTGTGAGGTCTGGACAATGATCAGGAAAGTGTGTGAAAAGGAGGTGTCGTGGTGTGGTTAGTGCATGAAGGGAAAGCCGAAACATTTTGGGAAACTATGTAAGTTTAGAAAGATTTTAAAATTAGAAATTAAGTTTATTGAGTAGTTCTAGTCTTTCATAAAGTTCTGCATTATAAATGGAGAAGAAATTTTAAAAGCTATCAGAATATAAAAAAAATTTTAATTACCAAAAATACCTTTGTTTTAAATCTTATTTTTTTACATTTTGTTTAAATTAAAACTGTGTAAATATCTCATTTATATACATAGTACTTTTTGTAGTGTTTAATGAAATGGACAAAATAAATTAAAAGCTGTCATCTCATGGATTTTTACCCAAGTTAGTATTAAACCTATCTTTGGCCTATGAATCTCTGTTAGAGGAACTAAAAGTTTCAAACCTGACCTACAAACAAACCTGTCAGTCTTAGAGAAATGGAGATTGAAAATCTTTGAAACAGGTTCAAGTCATAATATTATAGATTCATGTTCAACAATGTTTTTGCATTTGTAATAGTATTAAGATTATTGTTTTTTTCATATGAGTAACAGGGTTATTTTATTTTTTATTCAATGAACAGGTTTACGGTATTATAACAAATTATTTAAAAAAACTTAACATATAAAGTATATAGTAGTTCTAATTCTATCTCCTCAGAATGTCTAAAATCATGTTTTTAGAGGTTATATTTTTTTAAATTTTCTGTGGGAGAATCCTTGGATCCCATCTTGCAGAAAGATTCCATACCCCCTCACCCCCACCATCTATCTGGTACTGGAAAGTTTATGAGTATACGCCTGCACAGTACACCTATAATTTGACCTTTTAAACAGTCTTTCAGTTAAAACAATATCAATTCAGCTTGTAAGACGTGTTTTCCACAGACATTTGGTTAAAAATCATATTTCACATTTTCCTCTATTGTCTTGCAAAATATACTGAGATTATTTGTGTGTGTTAGTTTGATATTAATTTAATTACCTAAGCATTTAATTATGTATGTTACAACATTATGTGCTATTCTGAAAATTTTAAAAACGTTTTTAAACAGTAGCCATAAAAACAATACAACAAAAAAAAATACTACTCTCTTGAAGTACCCAGAAAACTTACCTTAAAAAAAAAAAACTCCAATACTTCAAACTTTCATAAAGAGCAAAAATTGTGACAGTATTCTCTTAGCTGACCAGATTCTCCATTTATAATAATTGGCCAATTTTGGTGTTATGACAGTTTAGCTAAACTGGTGAAACTGAGGGAAATGCATCAGTTTAACCGTCATCATGTAGTCTCTATTTACATCTTATAGATACATACTTTAAGTTCGTGTATATCTGATAATAAATTTGTGATTTCTAGCAAAAGGATTAGAACATAGTACCTTAAGTACTACCATCAATTTTACAAAGCCAAACTGTTTCAATGACTAGAGGAGAGCCAAATTTCAGCCTTGTATCATAATGGGTGCTATATAGAGAGCTGGTGGCCGAGCAGTCTAGGGCATTGGATTTTTTGTCTGAGTTACGGGCAGCGCAGGTTCAAATCTTGTCTGTGAACTGTTGCACATATAATCAGTAATGTTGAACTTGTACTGTACCAACTTTCTTGTTATGCTGTTTGATAAGTTCCTCACACAAGCCAGTGCCCCATAAGGACGGGCAGAATTAGAGTAAAAAGGGGATCAGCCTCTCCTTTAAAAAATATATAGCCTATATATCACATTTTGAAATCCAGAAATACAATTAATTTTGTATTGTAGTCTTACGAAGCCATAGGATGTGGGGTCACTAATGCCTGCGAAATTAATCCAAAGGCTCTGATCACAGTTAATTACCTAAAGGCTATAATCACTTATATTCCTATAGTCCAGGAATTACATACTAGTCCTAAAAGGGTACTTTTGTCACTGTTTCGACTTGTCATTTTTCATACAAGTTTCACAAATATTTTTCAATTATACTCTATAAAAGAGCCATTTTCTAATTAAATTTCTATGCTAAAATACAAATTATTTTGTCAGTAATCCAATTCAAAGCTATAACACTGTTCCATTGTGTGAAATTCAAGTATGTTGTGCACATTTTATACATGTTACATTTACTTTCGAAATTTCAGATGTTAATCAAATAAATCACTTTTTTGTAGCCTTGACAACTTACTTATAAATTACATGTTTCCAAACAGCTCTGCTGGGACATGATAAATTTCAAATATATAGACATGTAATATATTGTAGTAAGTGTGTGTGCGTGCATGCGCGTGTGAGTGAGAGAGAGAGAGAGAGAAACGGGCAGTAAGAGAAGACACAATGTAAAGGAGGGTAGTGAAAGGGGTGGGTGATAAAGAGAAATGATCAATATTATACGTGTCTTCAAATTATAATTCTTTATATGTGAATTTAAACACATACTGAACTGTTTGCTAACATGTCCTGATATCATTCTTCAACTAAGAGGCTTTAATATCTATACAGTGTTGTTTTTAAACAAATAAAACTTACCAAAATCCACTGGCTCATCCGGCTCAGTATTCCAATCTAAAACACACAATTTTTTATATTAATGAGTGAGGAATATTTGTCTAAAAAGTATAATGAGATAATATGTCTCTCAGACCATAATGGGAAAATTCTGGAATTCGGATGCCCGGATCGTACCTTAAGTAATAGCACTTTTACAACTGTTCAGAAACATTGTTACTCTCAAGAAAATCTACGGACTTTTTCATATATGCTATCAAAAGAATCATGGTATGATGTATATTTTGGTTCAGTTGAGGAAAAATATGATCAATTTGATTACTTACTCAAATTCTATTTCAATCAAGAATTCCCCATGAAAACAATTAAACAAAGAAATTCAAATAATAAATTAATAACATATATGTTAAAAGAAGAAAAAACCAACCTGGTTCAATTAACTGTCAGATAATCTAAAGATAAAGACACAGAAAAAACTTGAAAATAAAACTGATGGATTATAGGGAAAACATTCATGAAACAAAAAAAAAAGCATATTATAATGATAAGATTCTCAAGTCTGAAAATATTGTAAAAACGGTATAGGGCTGAGGTAGGAAACAAAAACTGTAAAAAACATTATGATAACTTTAAAATTAATGTAGGTAATAAAACATTGACAGACCCTACAGATATTGCGAACAATTTTAATGATTGTTTTGTAAATATGATTGATTTATTTAGCCAACATAGTCTTCAGCATGTCTGCCTTGATGATACATTTAACAAATTGTTAAATGATAATTTAAGAAAACCAACTTTTAGATTTAAACCTGTGACTACTAGGGATGTCAATAATATACTAAGCTCACTGAGAAATAATTATTCAAGTGGAATGGATAAAATACCAGTTATAATTTTGAAATCTGCTAGAGAACATTTGTGTGAAATACTGGCACATTTAGTACATCCGTCATTTATATCTGGCATCTTCCCTGATAAATTAAAAATAGCGAAAATTTTTCTGATACATAAAAAGGATGACAATAAGAAATGTTAAATTACCGTCCTGTATGTCTACTTCCCTCAACATCAAAAATTTATGAAAGAATCGTTTACTCTCAGCTAATGACGCTTTTAGAGAAACATAATCTATTAGACAATGACCAGCATGGATTCCGTACTGGTAGATCGACAATAAGTGCAACAGTAGAATATTTAGTCGATAATAGATTCTGTTGATTAAGGGGAATATGCACTAGGTATTTTTATGGACCTTCCAAAAGCTTTTGATAGCGTAGATCACTCAATTTTAATTAAGAAATTAAATTGTTTAAAATGGTTTCAATTTTACTTTACTAGTAGATTTCAATATGTAGAAATTCCTTCGATATCCTTAAAAATAAAATCTTGAGAGTATCCTCCGAACTTAAAACCATAATTTTTGGAGTTCTGCAAGGATCAATTTTAGGACCATTGCTATTCTTTTGTTACTTGAAAGATACTTTAGTTTAAAACACATTCCCCAGGAAAACCTTGATTTATATGCAGATGATGTAAACCTCAAACCATCAACTAAGTCAGTAGATGAGATAGAGAGGCTTTCATATTTGGAATTGAATAACATTAATTCTTTTTTAAATGAAAATAATTTAAAATTAAATATAAACAAAAAAATTATACATCTTTTAAAACCAACAAAAAAGGAAATAATTGAGCCAATGATCATAGTGAATTCGGACACAGAAAAAATCTCAGAAAAAAATAATTATGTTAGGACTAAAAATAAATGATTCTGTGAAAGAATATTTTAAGGAATTGAAAATTTTAACTGTCTACAGACAATATATAATGGATACAATTATGTGTTCTAAAATTAAAAACTTAAATACTTATATGACCAACATAATTTATTTGTATAATACACGTAATAAAAATATTTTAATACCTCACCATAGACTAAATATTTTTACAAAAAAAACCAACATACATTTGATCCAAAATTCTTAAATCCATTCCATTTGCTATCAAACAAGAAACAGAACATAAAATATTTAAAAGAAAGCTTAAAGCATACTTCATGGAAAAGGCTTTATATTCATTACACGGATATTTTGTTTTGCAAATCAGGTAGTTTTATTATAGCCTCATTTTATATTAGTGTTTTTAGTTAGTTTAAATTGGCACTATTCAAATGTTACAGCATTGTAACTAAAACAACAAATGAAGATTTTTTGACTTTGATATTTGCAGGTGAAAAAGAATATCATCTGTGTTTGTTAAATTTCATTCAGATGTCAAATTTAATGTCACTTTGAAAGTTCTTTTAGTCAGTCAGGATATTTGTGGGTTCTCTCTTGATTGCTGTACAAATATGAAACTGTTCTAAGGTGTTGAGTTTTCTGCTTTTGGGTGCTCAATAAGTGAAACCTATTTTATTAATTCTTGACAGCAGTATTTTCTTTCCACAAACTGCAACATCTTTATATTCCTATAACGCACCAGAAAAATCTATTAACTTGCATGTATACAATCTTTTCAAAAGCTTATTAAAAATTGTACGGACACCTAAAAAAAGTTAATATTTGAGTATTAGTCATATGCTGGTTTATGTGGTAAATTTTGTCTTAAAAAAGCATGGTAAAGTTGAAGTAACATACAGATAATTCCAACAGTTTATCAAAGGAAAATTTTGGTTATTATCAGTCAATAGTCAATAAAGAGTATTACCAAGAAGTTATAAGTGGCTTACAATAACATTGTAAAAGGTGGCAAATGGGCATTTAATCATAAATAAATTCCAGTACACAAAGCATAATTTTCAACTCAGTTTTTGCCAAACTTCCATACTTAGTTTTACATCTGATAATTTTCCTTGCAATTGTTTTGTTTCCCAAAGTCAACATTATCTGATTCTGAAAGGACTCTGATTTGTACGACGTAATGGAGATTCAACAAAAGATAAAGCAACTTTCTGCACCATAAGTGTAGACTAAAAGGTGCATTCCATACCTGTTTAAAGCAACTGAAATTATTTTGAAAAAGCAAAATTCATGGGAGTAAATGTTTTAAAATTTCCTTGAATTCAAACTCTAAAGAATTTTCTAGGTCATTGTTTGAACTCAAGTATAAGTGTGTGACTACAAGCAGAAGTGCTATGGTACACTTAGAGCCCATGAATCAGGCAAGTCATTTATATGAAAGGCTACTGACCCCTAAGCCAAATAATATGTAACAGTGTCGTTAAGTTGATTTTATTTCAGTCAGGCCTTGCACGTTCCCAACATACATTATGATAAAATAATTTTACGCAATAATGACTTTATGGTAATCAATCTGTACACCATGGAAAATACAACACTTATTTATAGTGGTGGATAAATCCAGAATTTTCAAATATCGATTCCCATTCCAAATTCTATTCCCAATTCTTGAATTTTAAATCCTAATAGTTTTTTTTTTTTTACCTAAGTAAGAAATAAACAAACACACCACCAATCCAATTTCTGTCATTCTTAAATATTTGGAGACTGACTGATAACATAAAAAGTAATCCAAAAATATCCACTCTATTGTAAAGGAATTTGTTCAGAGCAATAGCTATATTTTAAGAACAAAGTCATACTTATTAATCAATAAAACATGGATGATAATATGGACTTTCAGAATATATACTTTTAATGAGCAAAACTATAACAGACACTCACTTCAGTTAGTTACTTAAACATATATTAAACTTTAAATATTTTTAAAATTTCAAAGGGGTGGCGTCTGATGACAAATAAATAAACATAATATATTTTATAGTGGAAATATTTATACAACTACAAAAATGTGGAGTGAACACACTTAAGTTCAACATGAAATTGTGACACCAGTACATACATGCAGAAGACACGTGGAATTGTATAAACGTAAACATGTGAAATAGAAACTGTGAAATATTGTCTGCAAAAGCATGTTAATTTATTAGATTACCTATCTACAGTTTTTCATAAACAAAAAATACATTTTAGCGATCAGTAATTTTTGTCATGCTGATCACCTGTTGTCCGTGAATAAACGCAGAAGACTCACAGCACTGGGCATACATGGAACATACTAACTGCAAGCAAAATAATTACTTACAAGAGTACGATAATTTGTTATTAAGGTGTATGTATTACGGGTTTTCATACACAACAAATTATGATTTTGTGATCAGTAATTTACGTAATACCAATCAGCTGCTGTCCACGAATAAACACAACAGACTCATGGCACTGCACAAACATAAATGAAGAAAATAATAACTGTAAGTAAAACATTATTTACAAAAGTACAATCATTATTGAATTAGGTTATGCATTTACAGTTTTGAAAATTCAAAGTATGCCAAAACACATTTTAGCAGTTGGTTATTTGTGTACTATCAATCAGCCGATAAATAACGATGTGGCGGATCTCAACAGACTCGAATGTCGAATACTGTCGATCAATTCTAAAATCAGAATCTCTGTTGAAGATTCGATGGATTCGAGATTCGGGTTTAACACATCACTACTTTTTATTCAAAATTTCATAAAATATGTAGAGTGCTAAACATAAATTTGAGACCCAAAACACTTTTGAATACCCAGAATTGATTAATTTGTGTTGAGAACTGTTTTGGTTATCAAAGATTAATTCAGATCCTTGCCTAGCTTGAATAAATACTTAAAATTGATCAGATACTGGAAGTGTCACATTTTTTTAATATCAGCTCAGCTTCAGTAAAAATATCTGCAACACTCATATGCTATACTCCCTTGTACTTACTTACTGGTGAGCAATGGCAGGCCTATTAAGAAAAAAACTTACCTTCATTATCACAGTGTGACTGCGATGTTGATGATGACATTCTATCGTAGTCTACTTCTAATGCAGATCCAAGTGTACGATTCTTGTTCACTATAAAAATAGTTTGGATTATTTTGATACAATATTATTAAATTTAGAAGTTACAGTATTTTACAATTAACTTTTAATTATCTGCGATTCAACCAAACACATGTTTTGTGTGTGTATTCCCTTTCTTAGTACCGAATGAGCTCTAAATTTCCAGCCAAAGATATATATTTAGTACTGGATATGATAATATTCCAGTACTAGTAATAAAAAGTGCATTAGAATATTTAATCAACTCACTTCTGCACTTGATAAATTCATCGTCATTATCTAGAATCTTCCCTTAAAAATTCAAGTTAACAAATTAAGCCCCTTTTAAAAAAAGGTAATGATTTGGATCCAAGTAGTTATCATCCAATAGTTCTGTTTCCATCAATTTGTAAAATATATGAGCGTTCAATGCGTTCAATAATTGATCATCACTAATGAAAACTCAATATTGGTTATTCAGAAATAAGCAATACACAATGGTATGTTTGGATAAAAATTGTATTTTGACTTACATTCCTTCCAAATTGTAACAAAAACAATTCTTACATCGGGTTTGATTGCACTTATACTCTAAACTTCAACAATAAATGTTTCATATCAAAGAGAATTTTGAGAGAAATGTACTGATGGAGATATTCCATACGGGCCCTGGCCTGGCGATGCGCAGTGGTCTACTTGTCATTTGGAGGAGTGGGGGTAACGCTTCCTCAGTCTGTATCGCGGAGCTGTGTACCTCGCGCTTGCTTGTTCAACACTCTTCTTGCCTCTGTGATACTTGCACTGTTTTGCCGCCGTTACTGCTTATAGGATTTCCGTGTGATATTTTTGAAATGGCGGGTGTAAACTTCTTGAAAAAAGTTGGAAGTGGTAAAGTGTATCATAGCCAAGCTCGAGAAATCGTAGCAAACGTTTATGAATACATGAAAAATGAGAAAGAAAGTGGCGCCGCAATAAACATAAACAATGTTCTCGTCCGTGTAAAAGCTGCAACTGGCGTGCCATTGACAACTATTAAAAAAATAGTTTCTGAGAGGAAAAAAATAATTCAAGACAATGCAGAATTCAGCACTCCGAAAAAGAATCGAAATCGTACAAAACCTAAAACCGATCTAGACAATTTCGATGTAGGTGTTATTAGGAGGACTATAAATGAATTTCACCGAATTCATGGCGAAAGACCAACAATAAAATCTCTGCTATCTGTTCTGAAGAGTTCAATTAATTTTAAAGGTAGTTCTTTCTCTCTTCGATGCATTTTAAAGAAAATGAATTTTAGATGGAAGAAGGCTACTAATGACAGAAAAGTATTGGTAGAAAAAATTAACATCCGAGAGAAAAGAGTAATTTTTTTGAAAAAAATTACTCAGTACAGATCTGAGAACAGACCCATTATTTATATGGATGAAACTTATATTCATACGACTCATGCAACCCCTAAAGCCTGGACTGACGACAGCAATGAGGGATGTAAAGTACCAGTTAGCAAAGGAAAAAGATTAATTATAGTACACGCTGGAAACGAGAAAGGGTTTATAAAAAACGCGTTGCTAACTTTTGAATCAGGCAAAAAAACCGGCGATTACCATAACGATATGAACTTTGCAAATTACGAGAATTGGTTGAAAAGTAAATTAATTCCCAATCTCCCTGAACATTCTGTTATTGTGATTGACAATGCCCCATACCACAATGTCGAAATTAACCGAGCGCCAACATCTAATTCCAGAAAAGGTGACATGATTAAATGGCTATCAGACAGAAATATAAATTTCCAAACAAGTAGCCTTAAACCGGAGCTGTACAGTTTGATTAATTTACACAAACCTAAATTTAAAATGTTCAAAATTGATGCAATTTTGGCTGAACACGGTCATTCAACTCTGCGCTTGCCTCCCTACCATCCCGAACTTAATCCTATAGAAATGATATGGAGTGTCATGAAACAGAGGGTGTCTAAACGTAATGTGTCTTTTTCAATGGAAATAATAAAGCAGCTTGTGGAAACAACATTTGAGGAAATAACTACTGAAGAATGGTTATCTCGTGTAAACCACGTCAAAAAAGTAGAGGAAGACTACATTAGGTTAGAGCCTCAAATTGACGAAATGACAGAACATATCGTCATTAATTTGCAAGATGATAGTGACAGTGACAGCAGCATGAGTGAGAGTGGCAGTGATGATGATAATGGTGACTTTAATCTAAGTGGGATCGAAGGTCTACCACAGTAACCAGTTTACAGCATTCAGTAAGTAAACAAAATTATTGTTCTTAAATCCTAAGTTTCAATTGTATACATTAACGTTTAAATTCAGATAGAAATATTTTAATTGTTACTATTGGAAGTATGTTAACTATACTGCCAATGTTTGTATCATGCATACTGCATTTGTCTAACATGTGTTTAAATAATCGTACGCAGCACGCAGATCCAGCTCACTGACAATAGTGACAGTGGCAAGCTATGTGGCGCGACGGCGCGGCGGCAGACAGCCCCTCCCCTCTTTTGACGGCTTCTCCCACTCCGTACGACACCACTCCCCTGTTGCGCTTCTCAGGGCCCGTATGGAATCTCTCGATGTATAGTTTGAACACTTGATACACTAGCTAATTTAACTGTTATCAGCCTAAATAATAAATGAGATGATCACAATCTGTGTGAGTACTGTATAATGCGAATATATGGCTACCATAGGTTGTTGTGGGTTAAGGTATTTTATTAAATACTTATTGAGTTATAACCAGTTTCTTTAACCAAATAGTATGTTTTTTTTAGTAAAATAGTAGTTTTTGGTAAAAACTAAAAAAAATTAAATAATGAAACAGGTATTGAAATATTTACGAAATTCACCTGTAAACTATATGTAGTCAAAAACACTCAATAATATTCTACCAACATGGCTATTGTACTGAATGAAGCAAGGCCACTGTGCAGGAGTATTGTAATAAGAAAATTAAGTACGTTAGCTATCCTACGTAAATAAAGAAGTTATTTTTGTAGTTGTTACATATTATAACAATGGCAAATGTCCGTAATTAACATGTTAGGTTTCTAGTTCACTTTCATTTTTTAAACAATGTAAACCAGAAAACTTAGATATTAGTTATGACATCGGCCATGTAAACATAAGAAAAAATGTCCCTGATTCTGTCATTCTTTCAAATCCTCCATTGTTAATCCATCCCTACTGAACTGGGATTTCAGCTTGTAAATTAAAAGTTTCACTTAAACAAAACAAAATTTAATGTTAAAATTGCTTTGACACTGTAATTTATTTATACTGCACAATGTTCTTATCTTATTTTAACTGATGTTCTGTTAGGATACAAAAGCGCTTCAGTACAATCCACAATGAACTTCTGTTATTCTACAAAACAAGTTTTGCTTCATGGCCTAAGTTAGAAACACTGCACAAAATGATTTTGTTCTTTTTTAACTGTAAATCTTACTTCTTTATAGTGAATAAAGAAAATAAATTAATGTGAAGATACAAAAATAAAATAAAGCAATGGTAATGTAAATAATTGTTGCATGATGTTTTCACAATTTGAACAACCATAACTTTTAGAAGAAGTTAGCATTAAAATGAATACCACAGTAAGCACTTGAGATATTAGGTGTAACAGAGCTAATTTTTATAAATGTATACCTCTGCTCATTGTGCAACACAATTGAAAGTAATAATTAAATTGGGAAAGACATGCATAGATAAAAGGAAACATTTCTTACAACAATAATTTTACCTTACCATGTATTTAGTAATCAGCAGCCCTAGTAATTTTAATACATAGTAATACTTGTAAAAATCAAGACAAATACAACCTGGAAGCCAAATATTATTGTCTCAGATTCTGAGGGCATAAACATAAGTAAGGGAAGCTCAAAGATCCTTTTAGGATTACGTGCGGAGGCCTCTTTCCCTCAAGACAAACAAAATTTATATTATTAACAAAAGTACGATAATTTGTTAATATAATAATCTATCTACGCCTTTTAATAAAGAAAGTATTAAGACAACAATGTCATAACAGAACTGCAAGCACAATATTTATAAAACTAGGATAGTTAGGATATCTATATATGGGTTTCCATGTACAAAATACAACAATAAACATATTTCAGTGATTGGTAACTCGTGTACTCTCGATCAGCTGTTGTCCACAAGTATACGCAACAGACTCACAGTGAACATAAATATAGAAAATACAAACTGCAACCAAAACATTATTTTCAAAACTCAGATAGTAAGATTATTTATTTACAATATTTTAAACAGAAAGTAAGATACGTTTTAGCAAGCAATAATTTGTCTATTGTCGATCACCAAAAATTATGTCAAGGCGAGTCTCTAGAGAGTTCGTTGTAGAATCTCCTTGATTGATTCTGGAATTCGAATCTTTATTTAAGATTCAGTGGATTCTAGATTTGGCTTCGACATGTCACTAGTCAATATAATTATGCCATATAAACTGATATTAAACTGAAAGTTCAATGATTTAAAGTAATAATTCACGAGTTTTTGGTAACTTCAGTGATCCCTCATTACAGTCTGTGGCTTTTCGACCCCTTAATAGTTTCCATGACTTTTTTGAGATTTCCGTGGCCCGGCTTAACATTTATTGAATGAAGATGGCTCTCCACACAATGCCGAAATATGTCTTGAATTTAATTGTGTAAACAATGTTTTGACAACAATGAAAAAGAAAACTTATACGTTAGTTATAACCAGACACGTATGTTTAAAAACTAAGACGACAGGTGTTAAAAATATCACTTAAAGAAATCAAATTCTTTCACAAAGAACAACCAAGTCATTCCCTCTTGTCAACTTTCACATATACTGTAAAAAAATTCATATACTTTTGTTCAACCATTTTGTAGGCCTGACATACGTTGAGTAGCCGGATGGTGGTAAGCAAAGGTACAAAGTAGAAGAAGGAGTGTATTTTGATCATTCCTTAAAAACATTTCGCCCGATTGGTGGTGTTTGATGTAAAAATAAAATTTCTACATTCACTATAAACATGCAATGTATTTTATGGTAATTATAAGAGATCTGGTGGCGGCTACAGTGAAGGTGGCTTCACTGCAAGGGGACAGAGAGGTTACCATAGCCTCAGCCTACTTCCCCAACCTGTCAACAAGCTGCCCACCGAAAGAATTAGAAAGACTATTGCAGAGCTGCAGAGACAGAGGCTCGGCCCTCATTCTCAGCTGCGACTGCAATGCTCACCATACGTATTGGGGAAGTACGAACACAAACAAGAGAGGTGAGGAACTTCTACAGTTTATGTTCAGCAATGATCTAGTGTTAGAGAATAGAGGGTCAAGCCCAACCTTTATAACTAGAAATAGGAAAGAAGTCCTAGACATAACCCTATCTACAGGACTCAAAAACATAAATATAGTAAGGTGGCACGTCTCCAAGGAGGCCTCACTATCGGACCACTGTCCAATTAGGTTCGACATAGAGGAGATAGGGGAAAGATACGTGACCCACAGGGTTCCTAAATCGACCAACTGGAGAGGTTACAGAGAGTCCCTGGCAGAAGAGTTGGAAGAAATAGGACCCTTTCAGAAAAATGAATTTGAATTAGAAAGGTCTGCACAAATAGTAGAGCAAGCTATAATAAAGGCCTACGAGAAAAACTGTCCTCCCAGGCAAAACCGGTTGAAGAGGGATGTGCCGTGGTGGACTGGGAGGTTGGAAACATTAAGAAACAAAACGAGGAAATTATTAAAATGGGCAAAAAGGACAGACGATTGGCTCCCTTATCTACAGGCCCAAAATGAATATAAAAAAGAACTTAGAACGAATAAAAGAAGAACCTGGAGGAATTTCTGCAAAAATATTAACAGTCTTCCCGAGGCATCCAGGCTTCAAAAAACTCTCCAAACGGAGCATACAAATCCTATGGGGACCCTAGTAAAGGACAATGGAGACCTAACTATGAACAGGAAGGAGACCTTAGAACTACTTCTGGAGACACACTTTCCGGGGGGTCAGCTAACTCGTAATGAGGATACTTATTCTCTATATGGGGGGGGATCCAGTCGGGAGGTGGCAAAAGCCAGACAGTTGTCTAACAGACTATTCACACACGAAAGAATTAAATGGGCGATAAGATCGTTCAAGCCATTTAAATCTCCTGGGGCGGATGGAGTTTTTCCAGCCCTTCTTCAAGAGGGGCTGGATATTCTATTAACCCATTCGTGACTGAATAAATTACTATAATTTTTGGACTACAGAACTGGATATTTTCCATGCTTTCGTGTAAGAACAGGTGCACATTGCATAACACTTAATGTATAACATGCTATGAATATTATACATTTACTCTAGTTATTCCTTGTTATTGTATGAACACAAAATGTAATTTTTTTTGTATAGAAATATATTTACACCATTTACAAATTTTTAATATACATCTTTAGAAGTTGGTTCGGGTGTGAAACACCTCAAAAACATGTTCCCAAATGAAGTGGAACATGACACTTTTTACATTGGTACACTGTTTCACTTCTTTTCCCCTGTGAGGCACAAACTTTACATTTTCTTGAGGGCCTGGCTTTGGTGGTTGGAGGTATCTTTTCAATAAAACGCCCCCAAAACTTTCCTTGAAGGCGCAGTGGTGATTCTCCACAAGCGGGAAGCCTACCAAAGGGTTACCTGAGCCCAACAGGTTTCGTCACAGAAGTGATTGAACACATCTGATTCAGTGCAGTTTTCTCTTAACTACCTCTAAATGATAGGATTTATTCCATCATTGCCGGTAAAACGCATTGTACTAACAGTATTTGGTCCAACACTTCACGCAAAATCACAAGGCCTAGCCGGTGGGTTATCGTCACTTTCATTATCACTGCTGTCAACGTTTGTACCATCAGACATTTAATTATTTTCATGTATCATGTCATCTTGTTCACTGTCACATTCCTCATCACCACTTCATCTAAAAAATTAACAACGTAAGCCGCAAAATCATCCGAATTTACGAACACATCATTCCGGTCACGATACGCCATCTTGACTGTTTACAAACGAAAGAAAGCTGTTTTGCCAAGATGATTTGAGGCAATATCAGATGATTTTCAGCAACGAAGAAGAAGAAAAACATAGACTAGAATATTGAGAACAAAATATGCAGCAAATGTGAATGCCTCTGCGATCTATCGGCAATATATTCAACTACGTCGATGTCGTGTCTAGCGGACGGGCGCGGCCCGTCTTTAGTCGTTGGGCCGCGCGAAGTGAAGGACGGAAACTGCCCGTCCAATGTCTTGAATGGGTTAAATACCCTTAGCATTCTATTTAGAAGCAGTTTCGCCCTAGGATATATACCAAAGAACTGGAGGATAGCACTAGTGGTGTTCTTGCGAAAAAATGACAGGGATCCAACAAAACCCAGTTCGTACAGACCCATAAGCCTAACCTCCTTCATGGTGAAAACTATGGAAAAAATAATAAATAGACACATAAGGGACGTAATTTTACTGGAACACCCACTTAGTCCCACACAACACGCATACATAGAAGGAAAATCAACCACCACTGCTCTCCACAGTTTAGTGAGAGAGGTGGAGAATACCTTCGAAAAAAAGGAAGCCCTGGTCAGCGTCTTTATGGACATTGAAGGAGCTTTCGACCGAGTAGCATATCAATCCATGAAGACTGCGATGGAACGTTTTGGAGTTTCCCCAGACGTAGTCAAATGGATAGTAGCCCTCCTAAAAAGCAGACAGGTGAAAGCCAAGTATGGGGACGAATCGGCTGCGATCACGGCCCAAAGAGGCTGCCCCCAGGGGGGAGTCTTATCTCCCCTCCTGTGGGCGATGGTAGTGGATGATCTCCTAAGAAAAGCAGAGAAGAGGGGGACAAGGCTACTATGTTATGCGGACGACCTAGTGCTTATGATCAAAGGGAAAAACATAGGCAGGCTGGAACGCCTAATACAAACAGAACTGAACTTCATAAGCAACTGGTGTCATGGGGAAGGTCTGCGGATCAACCCATCAAAAACTAATATGATTACCTTTACCAGGAAAAGGAAATTCCAGCTAGCAAAACCGGTCCTGGAGGGAATCAGCATTAACCAAACAAAAGAAGTGAAGTATCTGGGTTTAATCCTGGATGAGAAGCTCACTTGGAACTCCCATATTAGAAACAAGACATCCAAAGCAATAATGGCCCTTGGGGCCTGTAAGAGACTCTTTGGATTTAAATGGGGACTTAAACCCAAAATGATATATTGGATTTATGAAACCATAGTAAAACCAATGGTCACATATGCTGCTCTAGTGTGGTGGCCGAAGGTCGAACAAACAACAGCTGCAAGAAGGTTACAGAGTCTTCAGAGGTTAGCTTGCTTAAGCATCACGGGAGCAATGAGCTCCTGCCCAACACTAGCAGTGGAAGCGGTTCTGGGTTATACTCCTCTTGGCCAGGAAGTGATGAGAACAGCTGCGATGAGCGCAATGAAGCTACTAGGAACAAAGGTAATAAATGCTACCTCCCTAGAAGGCCACATGAAGATATTGGAAAATTTTCCTGAGGCTGAAATGCTAACCAAAGTATCTGATACTATGGTTAAGAAATACTCCTTTGAAAAACCATATACGGTCTCTATCGGAAGTAGGGAGGAATGGATTAAAAGGGAGGTCTACCCTAAAAAAGGAGTCCTGAAGTTTTACACCGATGGTTCACTCCTAGACTCTAGGGCACGATATGGAATACATGGACCTGGAGTTGACATGGCTGTGCCCCTAGGAAGACATGCCTCAGTTTTTCAGGCGGAGGTCATGGCAATAGATTCATGTTCTAGAAGACTCACACAGTTGGGGACAAAAGGATTATCATACCTAATACTCTCTGATAGTCAGGCTGCACTGAAGGCACTGGATACCTGTTCGATTGATTCGAAAGCGGTCTGGGAATGCAGGAATGCTCTACCAGAGCTAGCAACAAACAACAGAGTAACACTCGGCTGGGTGCCGGGTCATGAAGGAATTCATGGGAACGAAAAAGCGGACATCCTCGCCAAAAAGGGAGCAGAATCCACATTGGTGGGGCCTGAGCCAGGTTGTGGAATATCCTTCTCCAACATTAAAGCTCTGGTTAAAGATTGGGAAAAGAGGACAAGATACAAGAATTGGAGTAGAGCCTCGGGTTTAAGAATATCCAAAATGTTTATCTCTCCTTATGCAAAAGGGTGGACAGCTCTCCTAGACCAGAATAAGGAGGATATAAGACTGATATTAGGAATGTTGACAGGACACAGCCCTCTGAGGAAGCACCTTTTGAAGGTGGGCCTTAGTCGGAGCAGCGAATGTAGACTCTGTGGAGAAGAGGAGGAGTCAGCAGAGCACATTTGGTTGGATTGTCCTGCCATCGTAGAGACTAGGAAAAGATACTTGGGAGCATATCTCCTCAGCCCCAAGGACATCAGAGAACAGGAGCCCTTAAATCTGATTGGTTTTTGCAAAAGCCTCGGTTTTTGAGGGCACAAATTAAAGTAAGGGAGGCGCAAAGGTCCTTTTAGGACTAAGTGCGGGGACAAAGTGTCCTCTTCCCTCAGAAGGAAAAAAAAAAAAAAAAAAAATGGTAATTATAATGTAAATGAGAACACAAAGTAGCAAATCAAACTTTTATAGGACGGCTAGTAGTGCTAGGGACCACACTAATTAGTTCATCTGTACATGTAGAATGATCAAAACGAGTTCACTCTATTTTTCCTCTCTTAAGAAAAATATTGAAGGGGATGTGACCAAGTTTTTAGTTTAAAAATTACAACTAAAACTGATCCACTGACTGCACCAGATTAAAAGCAATAAAATGGTGTCAGCGGCCAAACACAGAGTCTCAATGTGGGATTGGAGTGAAGTTCCATCTTTAATATTGTATAATATTTACAACTCTGTTTCTATAAAATACAATGTCAATGTTAGACTAATTTTATTTATATTTGTGTTCTTTGTCTATAAAACTCAATGGGCAGCACTGACTGTATAATTGATGACGAAGAATCGGTTTTTTTTGCAATTTAAAATATCCCTCTAGACTGTATTGTCATCACGTGACATCACCTGATCGGTCAGCACAGAGTCCCTGACGCTGCCCCAAACTTCATTCCAAAATGTGAATCTGTGTGAGGTGCATAATAAACAATATTCTTTATTAACAATATCATTAAGATATGTTACAGTGTCATTAACAAAATTCTTTAGTCAGTCAGGTTCATCATTCCATGAAAAGAACTCGTACAGCATGTAGAAAGCCTTGTCTTGTAGCCAACTCTGAAGGGTCTTCTTCATGGCTCTTGGATTGTGGTCCTTCAAATATTCTTTTACATGTTGTGGTAGTTTGTTGAACAGTTTCAGTCTGGCATATGATAGTTTTTTTCCGAATATGACTGTTCTGTGGACTGGTAGTGAATAATCTTCTGCTTGCCTGGTGTAATGGTTGTGCAGGTGGCTTTGTTTCAGAGGGTCTTTTGTTATGGAGTACATGATGGTTTCCAGTATGTAAATTGAAGCTACTGTAAGTAGTTTCCAATCTTTGTAAATGTTTCTGCAGCTCTCTCTAGGTCCTAGTCCTGCCATTATTCTAACTGTTTTTTTCTGCAAAATAAGAGCTCTGTGAAGATTACCTTCAGAAGAACTTCCCCAAACAGTTATTCCGTAGCGTAGGTGGCTTTCAAATAATGCATGGTATGCAATTCTAGTGGCCTCATGAGTACTGGTTGCCTTTATTCTCTTTAATGCAAACAGTGCTGAGCTAAGCTTTAGGTAAAGACTATTTATGTGATCTTTCCAGTGCATATTATCATTGATTGTAATACCCAAGTGTTTAATTTTTTTCGACTGCTTGGAGGCCTGGTAGGTCAAATATGAGTGCCTTTTTACTAATTTTTAACTGTATATTGCTGGGCCATGCTGAAAGCTATAAAAGTGTCAATTTTTAGTTGTTCAGTATTCCCATTGGCTGAAAGCAGCACAGTGTCATCTGCATAAATTATAATGTTACAGTATTCTCTTACATTTTGAGGAAAGTCATTTACAAATAAGATGAACAAAACTGGTACAAGGAATGAGCCTTGTGGAACTTCTCTTCTTACTGGTAGAGGCTAGGACTGTACTGATCTTGTGATTCTGCAGGTTGTTTCCTTCAGTTCAACTATTTGTGTTCGTCCCCTGAGGTAGCTTGCAAACCACTTGAGTGCTGTTTGTTGAATTCCTAGATTTTTAAGTTTTGTTAGTATGAGGTCATGCCCAAGGCAATCGAATGCCTTACTAAGGTCAAGGTATAGACTGATGATGTGTAACCGATTTCTAAGTTGTCAATTATATATTCAACAAGGTCAACAATAGCAGTGGTGGTAGATTTTCCAGCAATGAAACCGTGCTGCTTGTCAGTCAATAGTTCGTTGTCTTTTAGATACTCCATTAGTCTGATAAGTACAATTTTTTCAATGAGTTTTGAAACTGATGGGAAGAGAGATTGGTCTGTAGTTGGTAATTTTTTGGGGGTCACCTTGTTTCAGTTTTGGATATACTTTAGCTATTTTTAATTTGGAAGGGAAGATGCCTTTTTCCAATGACATATTTGTGATTTCTACCAGGGCTCTATTAATTCTGTTCCACAATATTGAAGGATCTTAGTTGATATCCCATCAGTTCCAGAGGAAGTTGAGCATCTTAAAGATCTCTAAACTCTACTCATCTCATCAGCAGTTGTTAGGTTTTCTCTTGGGGCTGATTGGACTAATGAAGTGGTAGATACTGGGTTACTGTTTATGTTATTTGCTTTAAGTGTTTCTTCTGCTATATCTGAGAAATATTTAGTGAAACAATTAGCTATTTTTCCTGTATCTGTAAGCAATCCTGTGTCATGGTGTATTTCTAATTTAGTGGTTTCAGGCTCAGTTTTCCTTTGTCTTTCATTGTTTATGGTGTTCCATATAGCTTTTGATTTATTGTCTGCTTGGTGTACATATATTGCGTTGGCTTCTTGTCTTGACTGCTTAAGTTTTTGGTCATATGTTTTCTTCAGTGCTGATGCAGTCTGTTTGTCAATTTCACTCCCAGTTAGAGGGTATGAAGGTAATGACCTCATTTGCACTGGACACATGTTTCTTAAACCTCTTTGTGTAATGTAACCTTTATTTGTGTAATGTAACTCACAACTCTCAACACACAGGGTGTGGGTATTATCAAGAACCCCCTTGACCTTCTTTAGAGTTTGTAGAGTGCATCTTTCGTGATCCTAGACAGATGTGGATTTCCGTGCAACTACTTGACCCCAACCCCCCCAATTTAGTGACTCTTTGTGTAAACTGTTTTTATCATCTATCTCTGATTTCTCCTGCAAATGTGCCTACAGACAGTGTGTTGACCCTGTGAGAGTCTTTTGGAGGATGAGACTTTTCAGCCGTACCGTGCTGTGCATAATAAGTGAAGACAACTTCGGTGAGTCATTAAATCATTCCTCTATTTAAACCCTTTTCTCTTAATACATTCCCTTCCCATCCATATTTGCCTAATGTCCTCTTTGAGTCGGATCTTAGTTTCTACACAGTTCAATTATTTTTATAAAATTCAGTTTAAATCTTTTTTTTAACCAAAAGAGAGATTACTCTCCGGAAAACTCTTGTACACAAAATTTAAAACTTGTATTCTCCAGAACTGTTTCAAATTATAAAAATTATACAATTTAAAAATTCAATCTAGCTGACAGGTTGTATAATAAATGAGTATTATACAATTGTTAGATAGTAGTATATAGAAGAAAATATACATTTTACCAAGTGTTTCTATTTATTTTAGTTTTCAAATACAAACTATTTGAACAAACAATCAGATACACTGTATAAAAACACAATACATGTCAAATATTCGTCCTTATACAGTTTATACAAGGTGACAATAAAATAATTATGTACCTGATAGAAATGATATTAACTAATTGGTTTTTAAATAATACCTGTGATGTCTGGGATTGAACATGTTCCAGTAGCCTTTGTTGGAGTATATTGTTGCATATTGTTCCAAAATGGAACATGCCTGTCCAATGTCAAAGAGAGATCCTTGGAATCATGTTTTGCTTTATTTAAGATGTTGCCTGGAATGGCTTCCATTTTCACAAACATTTCTCTTGGATCTTTCTCCTTTGGTTTTCGGGTAATCTGATCGGCAGTGGCGATAACCTTTTTCTTTGTCTAAAACATTAAAATCTAAATAAAATATAGTGTTATAGCATATCCATAAATGTACTGAGTACTTTTTATGAGTTGCTATTATTATGGAAGTGTGCATCAAATAAAATTAAAATGTTTGTATTTATGACACATAGCTAGGATTAACGAGTCAAATTGCATACTGCTAAACTTCTACAAAACTATTTAAACTCAAAATACTCTTTTAGTTTTTAATTTTCCATCTTGTGCATGTGCATTATAAAATAATCAACTTAGAACTTACATATTTACTTTTAGATTGATTATAAATAAACCATGTTCACTTACATCAATTTAACATTAATCTTTAAATTATAATTTATTACTTAAGAACTTCAAAAATTGATAGTAAAACATGAATTATATTAGTTCATATTTGTTCAAAGTTTTTTATTATTTCTATTATAATTCAATAGAAAAACGTATATTTACATGTAAAACCATAAGAGCCTAGACACCAAAACTATCACTCTCACTGAAAAACCTTGATAACTCTTAAAACCAAACTGTCAGAAACGTAAATAATGGTTATACCAGTATCAGTTAAAGAGCTGAGACTGAAAGTCACAATTTTTTTACTTTATTTTGATGGCTGATCTTAGTTTGTTTTTATAGTTGGTATTTGCAACCACCCTCCTATATTGTTACCCTCCCAAAACTACCAGGATTGAAAATTCATTTCTTTACTACACTAGATTCCTCTATATATTTAATGAAAAATTAGGATCCATTTTTATGTAACACACATGGGCAAATGGTTCTCAGGCTATGGATTCTCTTATATAAATAAATTAAACCATAAACACCTATTTTGAATTTTTTCTCTACTATTAATAAAAAACCAACTTAAGTTAATTTGAATTTATTTTAATTTAGTTAATCGTACACTACTACATACAATATGATCAGTAACTAATTTTTTTTTATATTAATAAACTTAACTGTAAAACTGTAATCAATACATCATATTTTACTATGAAATGCTTTTGTGCTGTATATTAATGTCTATTTAGTGTGAGAACTTGCCATACAAAGAGACTACAGATAAGTAGACTACAACATTAAATTACCCACTATTTCTCATGTATTATACAAACAAGACATGAACTTTCCATACCTTACACTAGTAGTTATTCCGTACTTTGTTGGAGTGAATAAAATTAAATACAAGATTTCAATCAATGCTATGTAAGCACAAGCTCATGAAATAATGCTCAATATTGTTCCTCTAATAGTTGTTCTAAACAGTTATATTAGTTGCAGAAAAATAACTTGTTAATGTTTTATTTATAATTGAGATCACAGTTACCTTATTCTATTACTCTGTTTTAGTAGCTGTAATGAGAAAATATATGTTATGTGTACTTAATTTGATGAAAACTGTTTTATTTCTCCAAGATGTGACATAACTTCAGTAATGTTCACAATAACTGTAAACTTTCAGTTATACATTATAAAAGTTTGAGCCCTGACAACTCAACAGATTATAAGTAAGCATAAATAATTGAAATTATGTTATAAAATTATACAAACCTTAATAATGCACAAGTAACAATATTACCTTTTTCTTTTTTTGTTTTTCTGCATTGCTGGATGTACCAGGTATACCTTCTTCAGTGCTGTCATCCTCATCATCTATCTTACTTTTCTTGCTATTCGGGTCCCTCTCAGCAAACATACAAGTTTCCACAAGCTTCATAACGTCCTTATGCACAGCATCAACTCTATAAGCATATATCTTTGCTCCAGCATCCAACTGACAAGCTGCAGCCTGAAATATATATCGTATAAAAATGTTAATTCATAATTCTATTAAATTTTTAACAAATCTTTACAAATTTATGTCAAATTAATTTATTGCTTGAAATCATATCGATTTAAGCCCTTCATGGTTTTTTATGTAATATTACGTTCATAGCGATTGTGTAAAACCAATGTAATATTATGCATCGTTCATTTGTTCCTGTTTTATTCTGTTGTCTGTCGTAATATTGCACAAGATGCATTCTACGACAATCACATGTTGCACAAGTAGTTCTGGAGTTTTATACTAGAAGTCGGCACTTCCTTGATCCTCTGTCATGACTGCACCTTAGTGATTTCGCCGTAGTCACACAGTGCAGACAGCTACCGTTTGTTGTTTGTTGTTGTTTGCATGTCACCCGTCCTAAAGTATTTTATGGTTTTATTTTTTGTTTGTTTATTACACCATAGAAATATCCAATGCACAAATAGACAATTGGCTCTGTTTGCATAATGATGACATGGACAAGGATAGTAGAAATGACTAGAGTGGACAATACATAAAAAATAACAAAAATTTGAAAAAGACAATAAAGTAACTTTTACATTAGAAAGTATATTATCTAAACTCTACAAAACTGTTTCTGTAAAATCAGCAAAAAATGAGCAAAATAACATAATTTTAGGTATAAAAACTGTCCAGTGATTAATGAAGAAATTTGTTTGTCAGAAATCAATCATTCTATCCATTTATTACCATAAGCTCATCAGCCGTGTACGTCTGTGAACAGTTTTTAAAGCTATTGTGGACGGTACCCATATTGTGGTCTATGATTTACCATTTATTCCAAAACTTTAGAGAGGTAACTGGTTAAGGAAGAAAGTAGCTGTTAACTAGCGGGTTTATTTTATCCTTTCCTGATTTTAATACGGGGAAAACGAGTGATATACTCCATAATAAATTAAAAGTATGCTCTTCAAAAACCTGATTGTACAGGGTGAGTAAGACTTTCTTAAATGTCTTTGGAAGGTTCTTTAGCATGTCATAATGTATATTATCTGGTCCTGGGGCGGAGATTTTGGAAGATATTATCCCAGAGTGCAGCTCTTCAGTTTCCTTCTGCTCTAAAGATAGCTAAAATATACCCAAAACACAAAAAAGGCTCATACACTAAACAGGAAAACTACCGACCTATTTCATTAATCTCAACTTTTTCAAAAATAATAGAGAAGATCACACTTTCAAGAATGATGGCCCACCTGGAAAGATATGATCTAATTGCGAAAAACCAGCATGGATTTCTCGAAGACAGGTCTACGAACACAGCTCTATCCACCTTAATTGAGCACACTATTGACCATCTGGAGGCTCGCAGGTACGTTTCAGCAGTACTGCTGGATTATAGCAAAGCTTTTGACTGCCTAGGTCAGGACCTTATTCTGAAAAAAACTGTCAACTCTGGGAGTAGAGGGAATGGCTAAAGAGTGGGTGGTCAGTTACTTGAAAGGCCGCAGTCAATTAGTTGAAATTCAACAAAACATAAATGGAAAAAAATGTACATATCGATCCAAACAGTTCCCAGTCACCAGAGGAGTGCCCCAAGGCTCAGTGCTGGGACCCTTCTTATTCATTCTCTTTACAAATGACTTTTCCAGCTTCATCAGTAAGGAAAATGTGGAACCTATAATGTATGCAGATGATACAACTCTTCTGTTTACACATAACACTCCACAAGGATTACACTCAGATATCCTATCATCAACAGATAAAGCACTTCAATACTGTCTTCAAAATGATTTGGCCATCAACCCCTTAAAAACAACACAGATAAATTTTAGCAGAAAACAGGAGCAACTCCCAGAAATTACAGTGGAAAAAAACTATAAACTTCTAGGTCTCACAATTGATGCGGAACTTTCTTGGAACGATCACATACACAACTTATCTAAAAAGCTTTCGTCTGGAATTTATGTGGTGAAGCGAATGATGTGGATAGAAGGTCTAGAAACAGCAAAAAACAACATATTATGCTGTGATTGAGTCACATATAAGGTATGGATTGATCTCATGGGGAGGAACATCTGAAGGAAATCTTAACAAAATCCTAGTTCTCCAGAAAAAGGCTGTCAGGGCACTTGCAGGACTAAACTACAATGATAGCTGCAGGGAAGCTTTTAAATCCCTAAAGCTTCTAACTGTTCCAGCACTCTACATCCATGCCGTAGTCATGTATGCAAAGGAACTAGACCTTCCTAGGAATGAGGATTTTCACTCCTATTATACTAGAAGAGCAAACGACTACAGTCTTCCTGCCCATCACACAACCCAATACAGCAAGAAACCCTCATATATTGGTCGCAAAATTATAAACTCCCTTCCATTTTACCTGAAGACTACGCCAGTGAACAAACTAAAGAAAACACTCTGGGACTTTCTAGTGGAACGACCAGTGTACTCAATCAAGGAATTTTTAGATCAACTGGGACGCAACACTACCTGAACAAAATCTGAAAGTTTGTAAAGCAAGAAATTCTTTTTTACTACTGTGACGCCATTGTATTTCTTAATGAAATTACAAATAAAGATGTTTGTCTATTGTCTATTGTCTCTTCTAAGGCAAATGGTAAGTTCTGGGAACTATTTTTATATAAACTATAGTTGATTGGTATTGTTACTTTATTATGTGTAATTATCTGAAGCTTGGGTCAGTAAGAAGCCTTTGAAAATTTAACTGTGATGATAGCAGACTTTTGCGATTTCTTTAGTGTTGAAAATAGTTGTTTTCAATGTTTCATAGTAAAAGAAATTGATATGAGGATTTCGCACGGATGGCAGATGGTTTCTTCCATACCATGGAGGTAGGATGGTCAATGATATTGTGTAGTGCAGTGTACTCAGTAACAAGACCTGTGCTGCTCATTGACAAATCAATTACAAACCGAGATCAAGTTCAAGGACATAAATATGTAGGGATGCCACTTTTTTTTTAACTACCAAGTTAAGTTCATCAACAAACCCTGACAATCAGGTTGACCCTTGGCGACAGGTATTGAAGGCCCAGAAGTAATGGTGAGCATTGAAGTTATCAACAAGCAGAAATGGAGAAGGCAACTGATTCTAGCAGATTACTTCAATCGAGGACAAAAGGTACTGGTGGTATGGAAGTATGTATATTGAGCAGATGTTTATTTTAATAGGGACTGATATTGAAATATAGGATGCTTGGAGTTCCAATGATTAATTTTACATAGTTTGTGTCTAATGCTTCTTCCACGAAGATAACTGTGCCCCTACAGGTAATACCGCCGTGGAGATTATAGTTATCGCACATTTTGTATCCCTTCAAGGAAAAAGAATTTGCCAAATGTAGCTTTGTTTCTTGTATACAGATAATACTTAGGTTTTGTACCGGAAGGATTTGTTTTAATTCTTCTCTATATGATCTTAATCCGTTCACATTGACTGTAAAGAGATGTTTATTTTTCTTTTAGAAATATTGTCCATTTTAGCTTTGACATTCTGTTGCAGTTTGTAACTTAGTGCTTTTCTTTTAGCTATGGTTACTAGTTGAGATTATATTTCACCGATGTGCTTCCAGTGAAGAATAATTAGAGTATGAGCGGGTTATTTCATAGGGTCAAGGCGGCGACTTGTACATAAGACATATCATGGTAGTTGAGCTACTCTTCTTCTATATTCTTTTCTAGAATCAACAAAGAATAATTTATTAACAGTAGCAATCTTTTAAATTTAATTTTTTTCAGATATGTCATAGAATTTTGTGAGTTAGCAGAGTGTTTCCCTTTCAGAATGTTTTGAGGTAATAATAACACTAACAGATACCCAGCAGGGATCACTTCTGTCTGATTTATACCTTACAGTTGAACCTACCACTGGACACAGCAAAAACCGATGTGTCATTTAAATCTGGGCAGACTTATGGATTTCAAAGACCAACACATCACTAACCGTAAATGTCAAGATTCTGGGGTGCAAGGGTAATTTGATAGGTCTAGTCTACTGCAGGAGATGATTGTTGGGGAGTTGGTGGTTCGTTCCCTAAGAGTCAAAGGTTCTTGCTAGCCTCAACATGGAGTGCCATCCCTGCATGCTTTGACTGAAGAGGCTGGTTCAGAGCTGGCTTCCCCTTTTTTTGAGGGGACATGACATTAGTGCCCACAATTCTTCCTCATGGATCTCAATGGGAAACAGCCACTAACCCCAACATTACCCATCCAGAATATCCTGTCACTCCCGAAGCAGAGCAAAGGTCCTTATGGGACTAGGTGCAATTTATAAGCTTCTTGTCCTAAGAAGGAAAAAAACAGAAAACAAATTTTTTAATATTTAAATCACACACAAAATGTAATGTTTATAAAGTGCATTAAACATAAGAGGCCACACTGACTTCTTTGTCTCTTAATTAGCATGCTCATACTTGCATTTGAAGCAGTGTTAAATATTGATTCATAAAAAGGCTTGAACCAACAGCAATCATCGGTATAAAGGTAACTACATAATAGGTTATGTAGGAAAAAACTTAGCACGGCTTGGCTGGGGTGTATCTTGAGTTTGAGGCTGTGTGTTTACCAGCAATTCTTAACATATTTTGAACATAATCTTGAACTAATACTTTTGAGGTAGACTGTACAGCTGTCACAACTTAACCCGGGATTTGGCAGTTGAAATTCCTATAATGGCAGGCACTATTTTGATAGTTGTGCACACCTTCATTCAATCCTGTGTAGAATGTTTATTATTGAAGTAAAGTATACACTATTATATATTTTATTTTTCAATACAACACAAAGAACATTTATATGCAGTTGGATTATATTTTATATTTAAATTGAGGTTTTTGTTTTTCATTACAAGAGGAAAAAACTAAAAAGAAAACAAAAATATCCTAAATTAAAGCCTAAGAAAAAATATAAATAATTGTTTTATTACTTTTCAAAATATACATAATGTCTGAAACAAGGTTTTTAATTTTTAAAATCCCATATTTTCCTAAAATTTGTAAATTGTTTTTGGTAAGTAGTAAAATGTTGTTTTTACAAAAGATGACATTCACATTCTAACATTTTTAGAAATTGTCTGTATTCTTATTATGTTTTGAGACCTTATCTATGTTATAGATAGAGCATAAAGGTTTTGAAAATAAAAATATATTTTCTGTTTTTTATACTATTATATGTAAAAATGTTTGTTACAAACCCTAAGAAGTATTTGTTCAAGAAATTAAAGTTGTTAAAAACATACAATATAGCATGAGAAATAGCTCAAAATAAAATAATAAATATATTAAATAATTATCTAAGTTCACCTGACTTATTTACTAGGTCACTCATAGTGTTCACTAAATAAAACATAATGAAATAACCAGTATTTGTAATCTAGACATAGGCCTAGGTATAATGATTTTTATATGACACTTTAGGCTACAGACCTACGAATGTCACTAAATTATTGTACAATAAATGAATCACAAATAAACCATTGTCCACCATATAGTTTATACATAAAACCTTAGAATTCACAAATAAAAGTTTAGAATACACAATGAGTAATACCAGTTATCAATATGGCAGCTATAGTCCTCTTGAAATTTACACTTATAATTTACTTATTCCTTGAAGATATCTATACCACTTGATGAACAATTTCACAAGGAAAAGTTTGATGTCGTTTGATGCTTACACAACTCTAATATTACGAGAAACAACAAAATACTAGTGACTAGTGAAACTAATCTTCTAACATTACAGAAATGTTGCAAACAGTGGTTGCATCAAAGGTTTTTCTTCACAACATATATCAACTGACAAATATTTTAAACAGATTATTGAGAAAGACGTTCTGAACGCAGTGATGTAACCAGACTCATTCCTAAATGAAATTTCCCGTGGCAGAAGTATAGGGAAAAAGTCCCATTTTTTTGTTGTCTCGAAGTGTGCGACCAGACAAGGCAAACCAACATTCGTATTGCAACTTTATAATAATTTTAAACTTATACTTATTATGAATTAATATTCAATAAACTATATATCAAATTAATCTGTGAAACATGCCGATTAAAAATCAACTAGTGACTAGTCGTTCCAACATTGAAGAAACCTTTTTTTTGGCGACTAGTTACTAGTGGTCAAACAGATGGAGGGTTAAGCAAAATTTCAGACCTTCCTATATATACACCCATGACATGCAGTAATGAATTTATAAGTAATCACTTAGTGATTTTTTAATGTTAGTGAGGATTTATGATAACCAGATGACTATTTTGCTTAAACAGAACTGATCACATTTAATAAACTGCTTAAAAAGATATTTTTCTTTTGTTGAAGAAATTATACTGTACTGTTTGAGATTTATCGAGCTGTGTAGAAGAATATAGAACTAATGTAATGGTCAACTATTTTTGTAAAAAGTAACATACTATATTAACTCCAGCATATGGGTCAGTCAATTACAACATTCTACTTTGTTTCAAAAAATATATATAGATTCTTTGGTTTCATTTAATACATATTTACTTCTTTATTATGGTGAGTTATGAGTTATTTAATCCGGTAAACTATTCTATACAGCCTTCAATTTCACAGATAAAATTTGGTTTGTAGGACAATAAAACAAAAATAAAATTATAAGGAAAATATTTGCACCTACCACAGAAAGTAATATATGAAGAATAAACACAATTGTGAACCGTTCAAATCTCTGTTGTGAAGCTATAGTCGATTCCATATTTACCATGCAGTACAGGTTTAATAGGAGATACCCATGCTAGTACCTTAACTGAGAACTTCATGTTTAGTTTTATGCGGGTTACGTCAATTGCACTTGTGACCCGCATAAAGGTGTTTTTATTTTATACGAGGTATGGCTATTAAATAACGGGACTGACGCTGCAGTGGAACGAGTGCGCATGCGCCAACCAACAATGACCAACAGCTGTGTAGTTTGAGACTTCCTCTTCAGAATGCAGTTAGTCTCGTTTCTGTAAACAACATCGTTGTGTCGTAACCTTCATTTATATAAGTGTTATTATTTTGTTTTGCCAGAAAAATGGTTAGCGTAATAATAGAGCAACGAATTGTTATTAAATTTCATGTTAAACTTGGAAAAACCATTACCGAAACCTATAATTTACTAAAAGAAGTGTATGTCAGTGAATGTTTATCGCGGACTCGTGTTTTTGAATGGTTTAAGCGTTTTCAAGATAGTCGACAAGACGTGGAAGATGATTCGCGGCCAGGTCGTCCTTCAACATCAAAAACGGAAGACAATGTCGAAAAAGTTGTTAATTTGATTCGGTCTGACCGACGATTAAGCATTCGTGCAGTTGCTGAATCTGTAGGCATTGATAAAGAATGTGTACGGCAAATTTTACATGACAATTTGAACATGCAAAAAGTGTGTGCAAAAATGGTACCAAAAATTCTTACGATTGATCAACAAGCAGCTCGTAAAAATGTTTGTACTGACACTTTGAATGCCATTGAAAATGACCCAAATTTATTGGAAAGAATAATAACATGTGATGAATCGTGGTTTTTTACTTATGATACGGAAACGAAGCGCCAATCCATGCATTGGAAGACCTCAACTTCACCGAGAGCCAAAAAAGCAAGAATGAGCAAGTCAAAATTTAAAGCAATGATGATTGTTTTTTTCGACATTCGTGGGATTGTGTACCTTCACTGGGTTCCTGAAGGTCAAACAATTAATCAACATTACTATCTTGAGGTACTTAATAAACTACGTGAAAGAGTAAGAAAAAAACGACCCGAAATGTGAAAGGACAAATCATGGATTTTGCAACAAGACAATTTGCCAGCTCATTCCGCGTTATCTGTCAAGCGGTTCCTGACCAAGTACAGCATCCCAGTGTTAGAACATCCACCTTACTCGCCAGACCTAGCACCATGCGACTTATATCTTTTCCCTAAGGTGAAATCTGCATTGAAAGGTACGAGATTTGAATCTGTAGAAGCTGTTCAAGAAAAAGCAGCAAGACTCCTGAAAGAGTTGACAGAAGATGACTTTCAGCATTGTTTCCAACAATGGAAAATTCGCATGGAGCGTTGCAGGGATAGAGAAGGGGTGTATATTGAAGGTGATAATAAGTAATTATGTTTAAAATGAAAATAATTTTTTTTACAATATCAGTCCCGTTATTTAATAGCCATACCTCGTATTTCAAATTTATTACTTTCACATGACTAAGTTAATTTAAGTATTTATTGTTTTAATTATTATTATATTATAACAAATTACTTATTAAGTTTAATTCAGTGAGTAAAGAAGCAAGGTACAGGGAGTCAATGTTATCAGAATGGCTAGTATTGCGAAATTGCCATTTGGACACTACATACTGCACGGTGAATGTGGAATTGAGTATAGAAGTAGATGGTTAAGATGGATACATGCATAGAAGAATGGGAGGAAGATTGGTAAAGGAAGTATAGAGAGGAAATCAAACAGGAAGGATATCATGATAAAAATCCAAGGAACAATGGTAGAACCAAATAGAGGGATATAAGAAACTGGCAGGAGTGGAAGAGGATGCTGTCAACGGAGAGAGATGGAGGTGGCTACTTCATGAGGCTAAATACCACCTAGGGTGTATATATATATATATATATATATATATATATATATATATATATAGCCATGGAAGTAAGTAATGACAGTAAAACAAGAAAATATAAAGTATCTATGGTGTGAAGGGTTAATTCAGTGCAAATGTTGAATTAAACTTAATTTCACCTCTTAATAGTCAGTATCACATTCCAGACACTACGCTAAGTAAAAGGTGAAATGGAGCTTATCTCAACATTTCAATCAAATATTATTACTTACAGTAAAATTGGTTCCACTTTGCTTTGCTAGGATTGGAGGCATGTAATCAATAAGTTGTAAACCGAATGCGTTCTTGGTGTTAATTTTCTGAAACAAAGTTTTAAATTACAATACACTTAAACTAACATTTCAGATTCGTGTTCGGGTTCACATTCTTTATTGTACATATTCATGGACATCTGAACAAAAGTCGAAATATGTGTTTATGTTACAGGAAAAGTGTAATAGTAAGTGTCTGTAAATTATTCTTCATTTATTCTTTATTGAAGTGTTTACTCCAAGAATTCTGTCTCCACGTAGAATGATCTGTCTTTGAGCCATGTTGTCATTTTTCTACTCAAGTGTTGTCCATTTTCTTTCTTGAGATGGCTAGGCATATTATTTTAAAACAAGGCACCAAAACAAGGTTGGGTTTCTTTATCTTAAATGATGGGTTGGCAGTATAAAATTGGTTATTTTTCTAGTAATAAGTTGGTGTAAATCCTTATGCCTCTCTTGGTTACTCCTAACTACATGCAGAATGACTTCTCTTATGTACAGTGCCCACTACAGTCGGTATTTCTAATTCTTTAAAAGATTCTCAACAATTACTATCTTAATATTTCAGTCCTGCAAGGGTCTTAATTTCTTTTTTCTGTTGAATAAGAACTCTTTCCAGATTTGAGTTGGCTTCTACCCCATATTCCCAAGGTGGGATTAAAAAAAGTGCAAAATATGCAATTTAGCTGTTATACTCCCACTTTTTTGTTTAGTTTCATGTGATGATGTAAATTTCTAAGCTGAGATTTTTACACACCTGGTTAATATGAGGTTGCCAGATAAGGTTTTTATCTATCACAAGGGTACTTGGTGTTTTCTTCTACTTCAGATTGAATAGCCCATTGTCAATATCCTTTTTCCAGGCACTATAAACCATCTTCAGAATTTTCTCATTCAACACAAGGTCATTTTAGTAGCATTGGTATTTGGCAATATTATAATAGAATATATCTTTTTTACACATATTCTTGTAAAACCAAGCAAAGATGTTAAACATGTTAAATGTTAATGTTAAAATTAGTGTATTTGTCAGTATTTGTTAAAAGTTGTGTGTCCTCAATGAAAAACCTCTTCAATAGTATACATTGGAGGCTCCAGCAGTAAGTTTCTCAAGGAAGATTTGAGGATCTTCTCTGGTAATCCTCTTTGGGATTTGGTTAGAATGTTGAAAATCATCACTCCTCAATATAATGGATTCTCTCAAGTAGGCTGAAACGATGTTGATTTAGGAGGAAGTTGCTCCTGTGTCTGATGTAGGTATATTATGCCCAGCCCTTGCTTGCCCTGTTTTTATTGTAGAGGGTTATCTCTTGAATGTAGAGTCCTACAACAATCAGGATTCTCAGATCCTTGAAGGCTGCACGGCATCTATCAAATAGCATTGGTCCTTTTAGAGCTCTAATTGTCCTCTTCTCTATAACAAGCACCTTTTGAAGGTTTAAGATTGCCCTCCCTCTCCAGACTATCAACCCTTAAAGCACTAGTTTACATTTTTACCAAATGCTAAAGTTGTACATTTTTTTATTTTATAAATATTTATATTTTGGAATCTTCAGGTATATTACTGCAAGAAAAAAGTTAAAATATTTTTTATTCTTATGATAAAGATAATAATAATAGATATTTAAATGTATGCAATGTAGACTAAAATTAAAAATAATTGGAGCTATCCCGTCTGATTAACAAAATAATTATAAAAATTGGGTTAATATACTGGGTTTCCCACGAAGAGGTTTAAACGTTTGATTTTATATTACTTGCCTATTTATGCACCGGACATTTTAAATCTCTTTTCAATTAATAAAGTAGGTGTTAAAAATATTCTGTAAAAATTAAAGCTCCTTAACGATTGTAGAAACAAAATGGTGACATATTGAAAATTTTACCATTTTGCTTCCTATAACAATTCATTCCTTCAATTACCTTATTGCATTTTAGTTTTAAATAAGAGCTGTATAATTATGCTCATTGCTGAAAACAGCTGTTTGATTAAGGAATATTGCTTGTGCTATAAAAATATAACCTAACCTAATCATTACAGTTTTACTGATATTGAAGTTCGAGAAATGGTTTTTTATGTTGAACAAAAAGTGAAGTATTGTGCGTGAGCTATTGCTTTTAGCAACATTACAGAAGCAATTAGACAATTTCAGGTTGCCTACCCAGGAGTTGAACCACCTAGCAATCCAACAATAACTAAGTGGAAAAATCTAAGCGGAAAAAATGTCGTAAAAAGTACTCTAGAAGATCAAATGAGGAAAGAGAAGTACTAGTATGTGCATCAATGCTCTGCTCTACATGTAAACCAAAATTATTAAGGAAGGTTGAACTTGAAACTGGTGATCCAAAGTCTTCAGTACAGAGATTATTAATTAAGGAGTTAGAATTAAAAATTAATAAGGAAAGAAAAAATTAAATTTTACAAAAGTCACCTAGTCCATAATCTTCTTGAAGACAGGAGAGTGGAATTTTGTTCTCATATCACCGAGTTTCATGAGCTAGATCCTAATTGGCATACTCAAATTGTTTTTTCAGACGAGTCCACTTTCTACCGCAATGGTGCTGTAAATAGGCATAAATTTAATTATTACAACACCGGTAATCCACTCATTCTTGAACAGAAAATACTGTTTTTAAAGTTTAGTTTTTCAAAATGCCACCATTTTGTTTCAACAATTGCTAGAGCTGAAATTTTCACAGAATATTTTTAAAACCTATTTAATGAATTGTGTAGAGTTTGAAAATATTCTGTGCATAAATGGGCAAGTAATATAAAATCAAACGTTTTAACCTCTTCGTGGACACCCGGTATTAGTTTACTATCCAAATATTATATCTGGGTTATATGGGAAACCACTGAACATTGTAAACTAAAATCTACTTTGGTTGATAAACTTAGATGTGATAAACATTCAACTGGGAGGAGGATGAGTTTTATCTGGTTTTGTTTGGCTAAATTTTCCATTATTTACATTACACAAAATAAAACACTATTCAACACATTAATAATCACAAACTATTAACTACAACTTGGTTAATAAACAAAGAAAGTTAAATAAGTAACCCTATTAGCACATCGGGAATAATAAAAAATGAACAGCTGTTGCTGTGTGTCTTTCTATGAATCAGTAATCGTTATAAACAGCAGTGAAAATCCACTCTGTTAAGTCCAAACTATAGAAATGAACGTCTAACTGCTCTCTGTTGGATTCGTTTTAGGGATCAACTCAGCCATTTATATGAGCACTAGCTATGCTTGAAGGGTTAAGTCATATCTCAAATGAGATATGACAGAGTTGGTTTATATGGAGTTCCCAAGAAATGTTTTGGTCCAAAGTTAGTTCTAGGTATTTTCCTGATTCTATTATAATTACTTCTGAGAGGCCATGGTAATGGTTTTGTGTTCTGGTGAAAATTAGTTAAATTGGATTTTGTATTCATATAAAACCAAATCATTGATTCACTAAGTAACTCTAATTTAGTGACTATGGAAGACAAGATTACAAAACTGGAAAATGAAAACAAAGTGTTACTGGATCCTAACACAATTTTAACATAATTGTTGAAGGAAGCGGAGCTACAACTGGTGAGAAAAAGAGAACTCCAGTGTACTGTGATGCAAAATTTTGAATATCAAGACAGAGAAAAATAATTTACTTTAAACATTCTTGAAAAGGAAATAACAAATCTTAACTTAATAATAAAAGAACTGAAGAAACTAAATATAAGAACAAAACAAAAACACTATTAAACAACTCTGAAACTCAAACATGTTAACACAAAATCAACCTCTCGAACCATTTATCTAATTTTACTTAACATAAAAATTCCCTTGGATACTATTTTACCTATTTAATCAATTTGATATTTTCAGTTCAGAGACAAGATTCTATCTCAATTCTAAGAAATGTAACTTCAGACAGATTATGTTTATGTTTAAAAGAAAACTGTATATCTTAGTTATGATTTAATTCACTGTCAACCTATTGGCCAAATAGTACACTTCAAGGGTGCAAAATGCCCATGGGACTCCAATGCATGGTGGTAAACCACCCCTTTGAATTTTTAATTGGGATTTTTTGGGCATTTATGGCTATTATCTGTGATGTATAGTCTAAAAGGCCTGTTTAAACTTATTTCCTATAGCTTAGTATCCATTCAATTATCCAGTCTATTGATGTTGATGTGGTTGGAGTAATTCTTGTTGCCGTAAGTCTGTGTCTTGTAATGTTGTAGCATGCTAGTAAAACGTGATTTTTTTTATTGTTCATTAAATTAAAATTGAATTAAAAACACATTACAAATAAATATAAGCATATACTTTAGTAAAGTTTTAAATTAAGTATTAACATCTAAAAGAAACAAAATTATGTTACTTACATTTTCTGTATTCAGCTGAACACAGCGTGACACATGCTCTTGCATTTCTAGTGTTGAAACTACAGGGCTATGTGTTGATGGTATCTCTGTTGTTGGGGTAGATGTACTAGGAGCATTTGTTAGCTCACTTAAAGCTTTTTCTTGGTCAATAAGTTCACTCTCATCGTCATTCTGTACACAAAAAGCTATATATAATATATTTGTCTAATGATATCAACTCAAACTAACTATAATAATATTCATAATCTAAAGTAAGGTATAAAGCTGGTTTTTAATAAATCACATTTGTATTGTAAATAGAACTTTAGGCTATATTGATCTACATAACCCCTTTGGGATCAGAACTTCGTCGGGTAACATAAACGTTGATTAAAACAAAATTTTCACTCTAAAATCTTTACACCATTAAAAATATAATAATATAGCCTAGATTATTCATGAAGAAGCTATTTTGAACTACCTAAGGAAATAGGGCCAAAGCAGCTGAAGCAATGCTCACAGGTATAGCTATAACTCTATTAGATCATGCTTTTTTCCACTATTTTGAGGAGCATTAATAAAAAGAATAGTCTGCTACAGAACCTACTCTTGGATCAAAACATTTAGACACCCAATTTTGAAAGTTAACCCACAAACTAAATAGCAGAGTTTCAATAATGTGAGTTATGTTAAAATTTAGCTCGATTATTTTTGAGTTTAGATATTTTTGGCACTTTTCAACCAAACTGCAACTGTGAAAACGGGTCAGTGCAATAGTCCTTGACATTCTGGCGTTTTTGGTATTCGAACATGCAGATGCTAGCCACAGTGAATTAACTAAACCTGCTTAATTAAATCAGTGTTAAAAATGTATGGTATAATAGTGGTTTACAAAATTCTACACTCAACATAATGACTGTAAGAGCTCAATTTAATAAGACCGGTTTTTAGAACGGCACAGTGTGTAGTAAAAAATAAAAGTTAAGATGGTAATTAATTAACAATGTTTTTCATATCACTCTGATAGATAAAAATTTAGTCTTTATCGGATCACAACTCAATTTGAATGTAACTCATGTTTTTGTAATCTACAGGTTATTTTGTGGTTAACTATCAAACTCTGATATATTAACTTTATGATTTGAGAGTAGGTTTAGAAACCAGAATCTGGTAGTTCACAAAGTTTGAGAAAACCACAAGCAAAACTATTAAAAATCCTAAAAACAAAAGAACCATATTCCCATGCTAACAGAAATGTAAATAAACTAGATCCTTGGTATGTAAAGATCATCACAATTGATATAAATTTGATCAAATTAACAAGTAAAGATATATATATTTCTGTAAGTTTTTACACTATTTTTAACACTCAGTGTTTTTCCCTATCTTTCTGGTTTGGCTTAATTAGTCCAGAATCCATTCAACATAAATTGATAAGAAATTGACACTTGATAAGTACAATAATTACTTACCAAGGGAAGGTCTGGTAGTACAATGTCCATAGAAAGATTTCTGAACGACCTTTTCCCACTACTTTTTGATACAATTACTTTAGAGTCTTGTAATTCTGAATTTTCAGTGTCTTTGGGCATTCCATCATCCAAAGGAAATATGTCATCATCCCTACTGAGTTGATTCATTGATGGCTGTTCACACTCATCAGAATCCATCTTGTTACTGATGGTAGTTGGATTACTTTTTTTTGGCATGTCTGCAGATGTAAAGTTTTTTTGTGCCTCACTCAAAAATTAGTGAGAAAGCTGAAACAACACAAAAAACTTATTTATTTTCATAAATTTATATTTGCATTTTAAATTAAAGTATTTATTTGTAAAAAGCAGATAAGTGATCATGCAGTAAGTAAGACCAAAGAGCATACTGATTCAGTTTCTGAGAATCAGAAAATGGTTTATAAAAGTCAGAAATGTAGGCGATGACCCCAATAGATGGAAGAAATGACCTGATAATAAAGCATTCCGTACTGGCTGTATTAAGCACCACACCATTACAGAAAAGTAAAGTAAAATCCCAAAAAGTTCATCAGTATGGAATGAACACAAATAAGACACAGACCAAGTAAGGTATTTGCAGCTTGACCTTCTAACTTGTTACGATGGTAACTCAATATACGAGGTATGGCTATTAAATAACGGGACTGGCGCTGCAGTGGAACGAGTGCGCATGCGCCAACCAACAATGACCAACAGCTGTGTAGTTTGAGACTTCCTCTTCAGAATGCAGTTAGTCTCGTTTCTGTAAACAACATCGTTGTGTCGTAACCTTCATTTATGTAAGTGTTATTATTTTGTTTTGCCAGAAAAATGGTTAGCGTAATAATAGAGCAACGAATTGTTATTAAATTTCATGTTAAACTTGGAAAAACCGCTACCGAAACCTATAATTTACTAAAAGAAGTGTATGTCAGTGAATGTTTATCGCGGACTCGTGTTTTTGAATGGTTTAAGCGTTTTCAAGATGGTCGACAAGACGTGGAAGATGATTCGCGGCCAGGTCGTCCTTCAACATCAAAAACGGAAGACAATGTCGAAAAAGTTGTTAATTTGATTCGGTCTGACCGACGATTAAGCATTCGTGCAGTTGCTGAATCTGTAGGCATTGATAAAGAATGTGTACGGCAAATTTTACATGACAATTTGAACATGCAAAAAGTGTGTGCAAAAATGGTACCAAAAATTCTTACGATTGATCAACAAGCAGCTCGTAAAAATGTTTGTACTGACACTTTGAATGCCATTGAAAATGACCCAAATTTATTGGAAAGAATAATAACTGTGATGAATCGTGGTTTTTTACTTATGATCCGGAAACGAAGCGCCAATCCATGCATTGGAAGACCTCAACTTCACCGAGAGCCAAAAAAGCAAGAATGAGCAAGTCAAAATTTAAAGCAATGATGATTGTTTTTTTCGACATTCGTGGGATTGTGTACCTTTACTGGGTCCCTGAAGGTCAAACAATTAATCAACATTACTATCTTGAGGTACTTAATAAACTACGTGAAAGAGTAAGAAAAAAAAACGACCCGAAATGTGGAAGGACAAATCATGGATTTTGCACCAAGACAATGCGCCAGCTCATTCCGCGTTATCTGTCAAGCGATTCCTGACCAAGTACAGCATCCCAGTGTTAGACATCCACCTTACTCGCCAGACCTAGCACCATGCGACTTATATCTTTTCCCTAAGGTGAAATCTGCATTGAAAGGTACGAGATTTGAATCAGTAGAAGCTGTTCAAGATAAAGCGGCAAGACTCCTGAAAGAGTTGACAGAAGATGACTTTCAGCATTGTTTCCAACAACGGAAAATTCGCATGGAGCGTTGCAGGGATAGAGAAGGGGTGTATATTGAAGGTGATAATAAGTAATTATGTTTAAAATGAAAATAAATTTGTTTACAATATCAGTCCCGTTATTTAATAGCCATACCTCGTACATTGTATACGTAGTGTTAACCATTAGACCCTTATTACACTAAATCACCATTCATAACACTAGTATTTGCACCATTGGTTGTGTAGTTAGCCTCTGGTGGCACAGCCAAACTATTATATAGAAAATGACAGTGCCAAAATGTGTCATGTTTATGTTGTATGTAAGAGACATTTTATTTGGTGTTTCTACAATAACAAAAAAAAAAAAATATATATATATATACAGGGTGAGTGGCTCTTGGTGTGACAAAATTTTTTGGGTTATAATGCAATGTAAATATGATACAATGGCGGTTATAAAAAGTCTAACTCCAAAAATTAGGCCTGAAATGAATTATTTTCTGTTTTTCTAAAAAACCCTGTTTTTTTTGTACGTAAATCTCATATTTCTCAGCAACGGATAGACATATGTGAACAAACTACATAATTTTTAGATTCTCCGTTAAATTTTAAATTTGAAAAAGTTATCGGTTCAAACGGTAAGAAAAGAAAATTAAGCTTCATGTTGATTCAAATGGCAAAGTTGCTAAGTTTCAGAAAAACTGAAATATCATTGAACCCCATCTTTTTACCACACCCTGTACACAAGAATGTGTCAAGTGATATTAAAAACTTTGCCATTTAATAGGCTTTAAATTGGTAAGCCATATGACCATAGTTAAGTATTCGGTTACTTACTTTATTGGTTTGAATATTAAAAAACATGCAAGCTACAAAAAGATTAAAACAATTTAATAACAACTGCACTTAAATTTTATGATTTATAAAACTGCCTCACAAAACAAGGTATGCCATACCAACTATTTAGGTGTTTTGCTATTTAAAAAAATCAGTATAGGATAAAATTTAACACTGGGTAGTCATAGGACGGTAAACATAATTTTTGAGTATTAGTAAAGATATTTAATAATGGAACTTTAATCAATTCTCAATAAGGTAAATGAAAATTAGAATACCTCATGAACACAAAACATTAAAAGTAAAATCATTGCAGTTCATTCTCAAAATGGCGACCTTCTTTTCTCACACAAGCTCTTGCTCGCTTTCTCATTGCTCCTACGGTCATTTTAAAATACAGTTTTTCCCGAAGCCTTTGAACAGCCAGACCAATTCTGCCTTGTAATTCTTCTTCTGAGTTTACTGGGGTGGAATAAACTTCCTGCTTAAAAAACCCCACACAAAAAAGTCCATAGGTGTAATGTCGGGAGATCGGGCAGGCCATGCGACAGTTCCCCCACGTCCAATCCACTCGGGATAGTTTTCAGTCAGCCATTGACGTACTGTTGCATTAAAATGTGGAGGGGCTCCATCCTGCTGGAATATAAGCTCGTCTCTTTCAACATTGTTCAAACCATCTAGAAGGTTAGGTAGGTCGTATTGCAAAAAATCGAAGTAGTTTGTTCCATTTACAGTTCCATCAAATATGTGAGGGCCAATCAATTGGTCGCCTAAGACTCGACACCAAACACTAATACTAAAACGCGTTTGAAAGGATGAGAGGATTGTTCCGTTGTCCGGTGTGGGTGATCTGTACTCTAGGAGCATAATCAGTTGCTTTAAGACCTTGAACAGGCGTAATAGGTATGGATGGAACTTATTCTTATGCAAAATGTCCAAAACCTTCCATTGTGATACACCTACGTCTCTAGCAAGTTGTCTACTACTATCATTCCGAACTGAATTTACTTCATCTAATCCTACATCATGAACAATGTGTCCTACTTCGTTAGGTCTTTTGTGAACTGTACCTCCCTCCACAAGACGTTGATGGAGTCTTGAGAACACAGAATGACTGGGAAGTCGGCGATCAGGGTAGCGAGCTTGATACTCTCTTTGGGCAGCACGCGCATTTCCATCACAAAACCCGTAAATAAAGTGCATATCATCGTATTCTCGAGTAGTGAACTCCATGGCAGCTTACACTTGACTAAATTGAGCAGAAAAACAGTTTATTGGAGGTAGAAGTAATTCATGTGGACACTGATCTTATAAAACAAGATAAGGAATGAATGTACAATAATACTGGTGAAAGTGATAAGATAAGAAATTAAAACATTGATAAAGGATGTGACCATTAATCCGTAACTAGCATCCACAAATTATTTTAAACTGCTTTAATTTTTTGTAATCTTCAATTCCTTGTTTTATGAGGCAATTTTATAAAACATAAAAATTCAATACAGTTGTTATTAAATTGTTTTAATCTTTTTTTAGCTTGCATGTTTTTTTAATATTCAAACCAATAAAAGTAGGTAACCGAATACTTAACTATGGTCATATGGCTTACCAATTTAAAGCCTATTAAATGGCAAAGTTTTTAATATCACTTGACACATTCTTGTGTACAGGGTGTGGTAAAAAGATGGGGTTCAATGATATTTCAGTTTTTCTGAAACTTAGCAACTTTGCCATTTGAATCAACATGAAGCTTAATTTTCTTTTCTTACCGTTTGAACCGATAACTTTTTCAAATTGAAAATTTAACGGAGAATCTAAAAATTATGTAGTTTGTTCACATATGTCTATCCGTTGCTGAGAAATATGAGATTTACGTACAAAAACACGGTTTTTTTTAGACAAAATGTAAATAATTCATTTTAGACCAAATTTTTGGAGTTAGACTTTTTTATAACCGCCATTGTATCACACTTACATTGCGTTATAACGCAAAAAATTTTGTCACACCAAGAGCCACTCACCCTGTATATATATATATATATATATATATATATATATATATATATATATATATATATATATATATATTTAGCTTTATGTATAAAAAGATACTGTGCAGAGTATGTTTGGTCAAGACTATATTAGTAAAATAAACAATATCCTGCTGTCAAACAATAAAGTTACACAACAAATTCAAGACATGTCAGACCATATTGAAGAAAGGGTAATTTAATCAACAATAAAAAAGCCCACTTTTCTCAATTCAAGTTGATGAAAGTACATACATTGCTTCCCTAGCGATTTTACTTATAACTGCAAGTTAAATTAATATCCAAAAAGAAATTTAAGAACATTTATTGCTTTCTTATGCAACAAACTAAATGAGAAGGTATCTAATGCAATTTATGGTTATGGTGAAAAATCTGTTTTGGGAAAAAGATATAGATTTAGCTAAATTGTGTGACATATGTACAGATGGAGGACAATCCATGTCTGGCTGGTAGGTAGACTTTCTTGGGTATATGCAAGAGATTGCTCCCCATGCAGCATAGAGCCATTACTGCATCCACAGGCAGAACCTAGCTTCCAGAAAGTTGCCATACTCATTAAAAGAAGTAATTAATGATACTGTAAAAGTTGTATAAACTTTGTAAAAGCAAACTCAACAAACTCCAGATTATTTAAAAATCTTTGTGATGATATGGGTAGTATTTACTCAACACTGCTTTCACAAACGGAAGTCTGGTGGCTATCTCATGGAAAAGTCCTCACACAATTATTTCAGTTGAGGCATGCATTACAAGTATTTTTTGAAGAACACTTTTTCATTTGACTTCAAAGTCTTACGACAGTAACTGGCACATTTTTTCAGAAATAAATTAACTTAACTTGGGACCAAAGAACAGCTCCATTACAGTATTTAAAGTTGTAAATAAAATTTAGTCCGTGTTGGAAAAATTGATTTCTGGAAATTCTGTATTGAAAACATACAGGCTGAGGGTTTTGAAACATTTCTTAACAGAAACAAACTTTAAGACCTCTCACAGGAAGTATTTTCCTAAACAAAGTGAGGGAGAATACTGGATTCCAGATACTTTCAGTGAAGAAAACTTTCAGATTGCTGCCCTGTCCATTCCCGAAATACAAAAACTCACTGAACTTTCAACATATTTTGCGTTGAAGTCAAATTTCAAGTTTAATTCCCTTGGACATTTCTGGACAAGTATTAATGATGAATATGGACCTCTGACTAATAAAGTGCTTCAAGTTTTAGTACCATTTACTAATACTGAACTAGTAGAGATTGCTGAACTTGATTTCAATATGCTAAGAGCAGCAAAAAGGGCTCAAAGGTCACATTAAAAACAGAATTGTCATTAGTTACCAGACTAATAAAAAAGTTCCTGTCAATTTTATAATGTTTTTTTGTCTTTGAAATTTATAGCAACTATTATGATTGGGAAATACTATATTTTTTCTTTAATTTATTATTGTTATTAATTATATTAGGATGTTACTTTAACACTGAAACTTGAAACATACTACTATTGATTGGTTTCAATAAAATACAAGTTAAAAATGCTTGTCTTAAAATTATTTTTTTCAGTTAAATGATTTCATCTTCATTTGTGTAAGTAAATCAAATGTAAAATTTTAAGTTATTTAATTAAGTATTTTTTTTTTACTTTTTATTAAAACTGAATATATATTTAAAGCATAAAAATAATCTTAAAATAAATATTATCTTGTGTGTGTGTGTTTTATTAGCATAAAGCTTATAGTAAGAGGCGTCATTATACTATCCTATACTGATGATTTGATGCATGAATTCGGATAGAGAAGCTAAAACATGAAGTATCTACAATGAATTTAATTGGAGGAAGAGATCTCTTGTTATTCTTCATATTAGAAGCAATATATTTTTCTACTGCAATCTCGAATTACGTTTCCTTAAATAATAATATTGAAATTCAGTGCCTCCATTCACAAAAGCTCTGTAAACATGTTTTTTGAGAGGATCCAAGTAGAAATCAAATGATCACCATTTGTGACAAATTCTACACATAAGGCCTACTTGTAGTCGACTGTAATATTTCAGCAAATTGCTGATGATATTGAGGATAGTTTATTACTCTCCTATATAATGAACCTAACATCATTGTGGTAAGCTAATACTCGTTTGTGATGATAAAAATCAGTATTTTTTGACGTGACAACTTCTTAAATTAGGTTGCGGCTCGGAGTCACTCATAAAAAAGTGTAACGCCCGGTAACGTTACGATGCCCGTCCAGTGGGTCCGCCGCACGGGATAAAGCAGATAACTGTGGGTCCGCCGCACGGGATAAAGCAGATAACTGTGGGTCCGCCGCACGGGATAAAGCAGATAACTGTGGGTCCGCCGCACGGGATAAAGCAGATAACTATGTTTATTCGTGAATATGTGGAGTGCTTAGATTCGTCATTTACAACAACTACAACAATAAAGGTAAATAATTGTACACTGATATTTCATTATCGTAAACTATGATTGATTGATTAATTGTTAGATTGACACAAAAGTTAAGAAACTGAGTTTATAGGTTATGTCATACTATTGACAAATGTTGATAGTGTTAAGTAAATTATTAGTTTAAATCACTCTGCAATCAATCGTAATTCAGTCGATTGAGAAGAAACAGCGCGTATTGCTAGTCAAACATTTAAAATAACAAATTATAACCTCTAACCTGTCATAACAGTGCGACCAAACAAACGAACTAAACCGACCAATCACCACGCGCGGAGTTAGAATTTAACTGTGTTTAGCAAGAATTTCAAATTCCAATTTTAGTAAATGTTTTATTCAACTTTACCATTTACAATAACAAATTTTAATTAATTTCAAATTATGTACAATGTTTTAGTAAACAAAATATATTTCTATAGTTAAAATTTGTGCAATTCTTATTTTCATTCAATTCCTTGTTCCTATTGTGCAATTTAATAATATTCATATCAATAAATATTCTACCGAGAAAAAGACGTTGTCACGTAAAATCTTCGCCCGTAAAACCGACTTTACAGGCAACCATAATTTTTTTATTCTTTCCATATTTGTCGTTAACTATAACTAAGCTAAGGAAATCAATTTTTTATTACACTGCTTAATGGAACACTTCGTCTTCAGTGAATTGTAGACAAATCCTCGATTTCGAGTATGTAAACTATGTGCACTCGCGTACAAATCTACTGCTGGAACCTCTTGTTTATTTTGGTAGGTTCTGTACACGAGTTTCTTGTACTGTCAGTACATCAATCTTATGAGATTTCTCCAGTGAAATTCACATGTTCTATCCTTATTTATTATTGGGGCAACAAATCTCGACAGTTCCGTATCTTGTTCAGCATAGTCCCACTATGTCACCCACTATTACTGCATGGGTGTACTCCCCTCCCCCCTAGAAATGCAATAATACCGTAAAGCGCAGAGTACAGGATTTTTAAATTAGGCCAAAGTATTAATACTTACTATGATGTAATCGGTTCTCGGTTTGGTTTATTTTTTACATTTCGTAGTCTAAATCTTTTGAAAAAATGTCTCAGGAGGCAGGAAACTTAAAAGTGGTAGTTTTATCTATTTTGAAATGAGGCTTGTGGTTAAATGGCTGAAGATAATAACAAGTGTTTTTATAGTTTGCTACTCTCATACTGTATGATTAAAAAATGAAACGTTTTAATAATTTAAGAAAGTAAAGTAATTTCCGATGACCATTACAAAATTGAAATTGCAATTACATAATGTCATTTCCTAAGAATAAAAGTAACAATAAATTTTATTCTTACAGTAAAATTTTTAATCCCTCTTATCTTCAGCCATTTTCCATTTCCTTGATTATAAAATTGCACAAAGAGAACAGGCTAAATTTTCACAATTTCTTTTGGAGTGGTACAAAAATTCGTAAACTGTCCTCGGGACAGGTATCTTAAAGGACTAATATTACAAAGAAATAACTCCACAAAAAAAGTGATCGCACCATATATATCAGGACGTGCTATAATTGTTCATATAAATAATTGTACTATATTTATTTGCTTGACGTATTACACGGACAAGATTAAAAGCTCTGCAAAAATGACTGCTATAGTTGTGTGAAGCCCTTAAACCTAAAATTAGAGGTTATATTAAATGCGTGAAATCTGTTTGATTGGTTTCACATAAAAACTAGTATATTCCCTGATTATTTTGAGGAATATTTTATGATTGAGTTTATGTACATATGGTATGAAAATAATTTTTGTAATTGGAGCATTATGCAAACGGACGCTAATGAGGTGCACTGATGGGCGGTCATGAGAAGTTTTGGAACAATGCTACGTGTGGCACGGCGGGTATAGGCCAGGTTTCTTGTCGAGCTGACTCCTCGTTTACGTATTCTAAATATAATACACAAGCACATGTGTATGTCTATCCAGACTTGCAGACCTATGCATACAAATTCTAACAGCTCTTAAAAGACCTCGAAACGCAATGTTCCACAAATTTATAGCTTTTACTATTTAACTTATGAAAACTAAATCGTACGCAATTTTCCATGTTAAGAGCAGTAATAACTCGTTTATTGTGGTGTATGAAAAACACAAGGGTTTTATAGTAAACATCCAAATTGATATTATAAGAAAATCACAGACCTGTCACTTGTGTTGATAGTGAAAAATACCATAGACAGCGTCATGAAAATCAGAATACGATCTGAAAAAAAAGAATCTCGTTAAACAACCTACTCCTTTAATGAAGTACTTGTCAATGAACTCACACAACGTTTAAAATACGGGTTCTTGAAGGAATTGATTCACAACACCTGAAACTATATTTCATTTAGTTTATTGCGGATGCAGACAGGGGTGTCAATTAAGTCATCAACGACCAGGGGAGGCGGGCGGAAGGGGTGCAGCAGCTTTTGACTCATTATGTATCAATCTGAAAATTTCTCTGGTGTTTTCAACGTATTCACTGTTTGGAACTGCAGAAATAAATAGCTGCAGTTTGGAACAATTATTTATATTTTGCTTTTAAAGCAAACAGTCTCAAGATTATTTCCTCCCAGAATATCTATATAATAATACTGCTTGCCAAATGAGGATGTACTAACCTAAAATGTTTTAGTTTTAGAATGGTGGACATTAGGGCCTATTTAAATTATTATTGTAACAACAGAAAATATTTTGTTAGTAAAATTTAAGATCAGTTAAGTGGCTGAAATTTCGGTTACAAGCCTTAAAATAGAATAAGATGTTTTTACTTGTATATTTTAAGAAATCATGCTTTTATCTTTCTCCAAAATACATCAAAATCTGCCTGCCATATGATGGTTGTTTATTGAATCAAATTTAATTTTATTCCGTGGCTTATGTCTTAAAGTTGATTTAGAAACATTGAAATAATTTAATTAATTTTTAATTTAATTTTGGAACTTTTACTAAGATCTTATTTCTGTGATATGCTACCAGCGGGTGGTTTAGAATTGTTTGTATAAAATTTATAACTTAGACAAACAACTGAACTAACTTTGGTAACTTTAGAGCGTTTGGGTTGTTGAACCATATACAAGTTTTCTTGTTCAATATAGAGATTTTTCGTTTTACCCTGACCATTCAGATGAAGGAAATCAATTTAAAAATATCCCTTTATTATAAACTTAAACAAAAAGGAGAAGAGTAGTTTGTGGAGCTCTCAATCTTTTGTAAAGCAGTGATTTGTCATGTATTTAGTTTAATATAAACAGGTTGGATGATAAAGATAACCATGTCATCATAGTAAACTGTTTAGATATTAACATACCGATATGAAAAGTTTTCACTCCCACTGTCTAGTACTGACCTAGATATTGAACTGAAATATTTAGCTAAAACTTTCACAAATAACGTTTTAACATTTATTTATTTGAAATGGCTTCAATAAGCTATGGGAAATGTGCTTTAAGAGTGAATTATTGTTCGTATTGTGTTTTTCAAACTGTTACTCGAATAAAGTAAGTCAACTTACTTATGCTGTAAACATTTCTATACATATATTTAAACAGAACACACATGTTAGTATTCGAAGAGATATTAAAGTGAAGAAGATAGTGTTATAAATATGTACAGAGTTGTACAAAAGTCCTGAGATGGCTTGACAATTCTTTAGCGGTTAAAAAAAAATTTAACTCTCCATTTAAACTAGTTTCTTCTATCACCGACTTTTCATCTTCTCAAGGAGCCAGTACTTAAGAATTCGGTATAAAATCTATAATTTAAGCAAAATTTGAGTAGCATATAATTTTGAAGGCCCTCGAAAACTAAAGTGTTGAAAATAAAATCTGAACAACCCATAAAAATAGAGGCTATTTAAGGTTTTTAACATTCCAAACAAAATATAATGCAAACATGAGGTTAAGAGAAAAATGTATAAAGAAATGCCTACGATAAATACATATAATAAATTGATTGGTAAAAATAAAGGTTACATATTTGGGTTATAATTTTTTTTTTAAACTGTAATAAAAGGGTACGAGATAGAAAAAAACTTTTGGAAACGCTGTTCTATAGCATAATATTCTTGAGTTTTATCAAACACCAATTTATGTTGGTTGTAGTGGTGGAGGCGTGGGCAAGGAGTCTAGCTGATGATACTGGGTGATAGAGAAAAGGTCATTCTACTCGATATTCTTCAAATAGTGCGGGTCGCGTATGAAGGAAGCCTGCCACAACAGTATAACACAAAGCAGGAGTGCACAGAGTTTAAATATTTATAATAATTTTCAAAATTATAAGCTCTATTTAGTCATATTAAGTAATTAGTAAGCAATATTAATCCAGCAAAGGAAGAACTGAAATTTTTTAATTTTTTTACTGAAATTTTACACTTTTTATAAATTATTATTAAACTTAGTTTTAGCATGTTTTAATTTTCTTGGTGTGTCATATATTACGGGAGCAAAGCTCCAACCTTATGTAATTTAAAATGACAAATGTTTAAAATAATGATTTGATTTATGATCTTATACACCTTACATTGAGAATTTTATAATTGATTTATCCTTCTAGATGTATAAGTGGTTTCATCTATTAAAAGAAACAAACTATTAAGTAGAGAGTAAGATTTATAATACCTTTCAATTATTATAAATAGCTTATTATAACAATCTCAATCCTTTATAAAAATTATATTTGATGCAAAATTTCTATTATTTGTATTTTAGTTAAGAAATAAATGAACTAAAATAATAATTAATTAGAATATAAATAACTTATTTTAATTCATACAAGACTCACTTCCTAAGTTTTCATTGTTTTCTCTCTTAGCTTTATAACGAGCAGCTCATTTTAGATTTAAAACTCTTCGTTTTATTATTTCCCAAATTTAATAAGATAACTCAAATTACTCCAAAGTAAATGTCTTGCGCATAGGGGGAGGGAGGAGCAAGAGCTCGACCACACCTACCGCCACCCCCTCTTTCACTGCTCGATCTATTTCCTTTACAAGACACAAGTGGGAACTGAGTGCTTTGCTTCCTTGCATTGGTGTTTTGGAGCATTACGCTATATTTTGTTATTCTAAGAATAGTCAATCGCATCTATTTAATACGTTAATACAATTAAGAAGTATTTTAATAAATGTTAATTGTTAACAGCTGTTGTTATTATTACTCGGTTTGTAATTATGTAACATATAACCTACGAGTGGTAAAGGAGGAGTGGTTGGTAAGGAATATGGAGGGGGAAGAGAGCCCGCGCTATTTCTCCCTCTCCACATCTCTCTCTCACTCCCCCCCCCCCCCCCGCGCTGTTCACTTAACAGGTTGCTTTCAAAGCGGCTCATCTATAGTTTGTTAAGTAAACGATGAATGAATGTTTGTAAATCATCAACAAAAAGATTAATATTTAGAATAACTTAAGATTGAAATAATATTGTAAAGTGAGAATATATGGGGACCAAGGGCAAGACCCATGTGGAACTCTCCTCGTAACAGTTTTCCAGTTAAATATTTGATCTCCTTGCTTCACATATTGTTTCTGACCCATAAGATATCGTGTCCACCACGGCCTTCCAATTTCATCTGTGTTAAAATACGATCTCATATATTGTGTGTCTTCTGTCAAAATTCTTAAGACCACGACTATATTCATCAAATATTGAGATTTCAACAAGTTGAGTGAAATTGCTTTTAAACTGATGTTCTAAAAAAGTCCATGGCAAGGCATAGAAGCTTTGCAACATGTTAATGACTTGGTAAAAGCTTTCAACCAAATAATCTTATCATTATATGACAACATGCAACACTAATTACCTAAGTGAGTTTAAAAAAAATCCTGTTCCTTGGATCACAGCAGATATTTGTAGACTAATGGTCAAACAAGACTAACTTTTTCAATCAAGTTTTCTTTTACTAAAAAAAAAATAAAAAACGGTGAGATCATGGCAAAATACCGAAATTTGAGAAATAGGGTCAACCACCTTCTCAGAAATTCCCACCTACAATATACCCACAGGCTTTTTCAAGAACAAAAACAATCTTCCCGAGATTTATGGCGTAAAGTCAAAGGTCTTGGTCTAGGTAAACAGAAGGCGCCTCATCAAGTCCATGTTCTATTAAATGAGTTGAAAAGGTTTTTTGAATCATGTGGTCAAACAAGTGGCCAAAATTCAGTAGAGATGTATATTCTAGAGTATTCTGCTGCTCCGACCATCAGAGGAGATGAGTTCTATAAATTTTCTTTCAAACAAATAATCCAGTATGATGTTCTGAAGGCTATTCACTGTAAAACAGGCAACGCTGTAGCTTTTGATAATATTCCGATTCGCTTTATAAAAGACATCTTATTTGTTATGTTCTAAACCAAACAGTACAGCAATTTTTCAAAAGTTCCTTAAGAAATGTGTTTTCCCCTCTCAGTGGAAGTCTGCTCTTTTCCGTCCCTTACAAAACACCTCAGGCACATCCACTTCTCAGTATTTTAGGCTGATTAACATACCCGCTCTATCTACAGAACTTGAAAGAGTTGTGCACTGTCAAATTACTAAGTACTTGACCAAACAGAACATCATAAGTGTCAACCAATCAGGTTTTCGCTCAAATCAGAGCACTGAAATAGCACTTCTTATCACTGACAACATACGAAACTCCTGTGTAAATCATAAACTCCTATTTTTGAAAGTAAGCGCCATAGGGTTTTATAATCAGGTTGTTTCTTGGCTGAGGTCATACCTGTCTAGTCGGCGGTAGTGTGTGCAAGTTAGTGACAAAATGTTAGACTGATAATCAGAAACTTGTGTTGTACTTCGAGGTTCAATACTAGGACCTCTTTTGTTAGTACTTTATGTGAACGACATAACATCAAGTATTGTTCATTGTAAAGATCACATGTATGCCGACTACCTTCAAATACACATCCACTTTAAACCAAGTACAATAAATCAATGCATTCAAATAATTAATTCAGTAATTTCAAATATAATGGAAAGGGCAAAAAATAATGGTCTAAATTTAAATAGTAGTAAGACTAAACCAATCATTACTCATTTCCAACTACAAAATTCAACAAATTTTGAAAACGTATCTAAATATAAATGGACAAGTTGTGCCTTACTGTAAGAAAGTAAAGAGTCTTGGGGGTAACTATCAACACAACACTCACATGGAACAATGCTGTAGTTGTGATCTGCACCAAAGTGTTTGCACTGGCTGAAAAGTTTTCAAAACTTTTTCCAGCCAATGTCAAACTAATTCTGGTGATATCACTAATATTCCCTTACTGCAACTCTGTTTTAAATAACATAACTAACTGTATCACATGGTGAAAGACTTCAAAGGACTAAAAATTACTGTTTACACTTTTGATCTACCAAAAGATGAGCACATAACTCCAGACTATATCGGATCAAATGTTATAAAGATCTATACAATTTTTTCTTTTACTCATTCTTTTAACCACATGAAAGTGTCAAAACTATGACAATTTTGAGTTTGTAGCCCAAAGGAGTGTGAGTGGGTCAAGATCCTAAGTGTCCTAAGTCCTGCGATGCCTCACCATAGAACTGTTGAGTATGATACATCATTGACAGTATCGGATTGCCGACTGTGGAATTCCCTTCCTATTCAAATCCCCTTAATACCCAGCCAACCCCGGTTTGTGACATCATTAAAACACTATTTCATGGAGTGGATTATCACGGCTGGTGTGCCCTAGGTCTAGGGCCTTGCTGGGCTGAAGAACAAGCAGTATGATTGTGAGAGTGAATGGTTTATTCTTGAAAAAGTTTCTGTTTAATTATAATATGTATTTTATAGAATTGTGAAGGAATTTAGATTTATTGACATAGTTACTGTTGTTTTGAATTTTGATTGATTTTAGCCTTTGAAAATACATTATTGTCCTTTCATTATTTGATTGTATTTAAATGATATGGTTAAGTGTAAGAAAGGGCCATGAAGCCTAACTCACTTCGCCTTTTTGTATATTGTACAATTGTAAATAAAGAATATTCTATTGTATTGCTGACGTCCAGTGAGTAAGACTCAACCCAATTAACATAACCAACGGTGAAACTATACTTTTGATGTAATTTGATGAGGGGAAGGGTATATGCAGTCAAAGTCTTTAAAAAAAGTACTTAAATGGTCACTAACTGTTTGTTTGTTTTCTATCGGATATCATCGTGATTTTCAATAAAGCTGCAATGGTAGTGTAATAAGACCTGAATCCCAAATGGAAGGTATTATAATTATTGAGGCAAGAAGAAAACTGTTGATGTACTACTCTTTTGAGATGTATCGAGACACATGATAGAATACTTATTGAGTGTAGTTCAGAAGGAGTTTGAAGGTTACATTTTTTCTTCAATGGGTAAACCAGTGCACATTCCCGGACTCATCATGGAAAACATACGAATTGAAAATTCCTACAATGGCAGAATCTTTTTGACAATTCAATTGCATTAGATAATTTACCTTTAATGTTATCTGCATTGTTACCCAAACAGAGTAACATTGTGTCATCAGCATATAATACAGAAAAGGTAGGTACATTAAAAGTAAAACCATTCACAAACACTAGAAAAAGGAAAGGTCCAAATACTGAGCCCTGAGGTACACCAGCAAAGACATTTAGAAGTTCAGATTTATATTTATTTACTACTACCATCTGTTTTCTATTGGAGAGGTAACTTTGGATTAGTTGCAGTTCTAAGCCCGTAACTCCATAGAATTTTAACTTGTCAAATAAAATAGTATGATTGACTAGATCAAAGGCTTTACTTAAATCTAATAAACTAGATCCAACAGTTTTTTTTTTTTATTTTCTAACTCACTTAAAATATACTCAACAATAGTTTCCAGAGCAAGAGAGGTGGAATGCTTAGGCCGAAAACCATACTGATGTCTGTACATTAGATTATTGGTAATACAATAATCATACAATTGAGTCATTAAACATGATTCTATTATTTTACTAAACACAGGAATGATGGCAATGGGGCAATAATTTTCCGCAAGACGATTATCCCCCTTCTTAAAAATAGGTGTTATCTTAGCAAATTTTAAACAAGTTGGAAACTGATCCTGGAATATAACTAGATTAATTAAAAATGTAAGTGGTTCTATAATTGAGTCAATGATGTTCGTAACTAAATAATTTGAAAGCCCATAGACATCCTCACTATGAGAATTACTAAGTTTAACAACAATATTTTTAACCGTTTTATCAGCTATCATTTTCCACCTAAAACTATGAAAAACATTTGCATTAGACAAATTACACACTAAATCCATAAAATGTATCTTATTATTTACATTAGTTTGATTACAGGAATTCATATTAACAGGTACATTGACAAAATAATTATTGAACTCGGTCAGGGAAATAGGTATTTTACATTTTTCATTGACTAGGTTCCCATTATTTTCTGTGTTGTGAACAATTTTCCAGGCAGCTTTGCATTTATTATGCGAATTCTTAATAAATAAATTGTTTGCAGCTAATTTAGCATCATGTATTGATTGGTGATATAATTTTCGAAACTACTTAAAAACTACTTTTTCCGCAATGGACGAGGTTGATTTCCACTTATCATACAACACTAACATATAAGAACGAATTAATTTTAATTCCTGTGTGTACCAATTAGTCAACATCTTAGATTTAGCATTATTTTTACAAGTAACAATAGGACAATACATATTAAAATAATTAGACAAAACATGAACAAACACTGAAAAGGCAGTATGTACATCAGTTAAACTACATATACAGTTCCAATCAAATAAACTAAGGCTTTGGCTTATATCACTAATCCTGTCATTATTCATTAGACGTTTATCACGAGAATATTATTTAAAGTAGGCCTACTATTACAAGATGTGGTTAAAAAATCCACCCACATACCAGCATGGTCAGAAATTATATCCTGACCTAATAAGAAATATTTCGTCCACTCTTTATTAATATTTGTGAAAACATTATCCAGGCATGCCTGATTACGTGTAGGTTTTGTATTTACAGAGTACAGATCCAAAGACCTCAGAATATTTAAGAAATAATTAACTTCTGGATTTTCCGATTTAGATAGTATTTAAAAGGCCTAGATAAGAGATGGATAAATAATTTTTCTAAGCAGTCAATAAAATTATTAAAATCTGTTCTGGGTGTGCGATATTACACTTAAGACAATAAAACTATAATCTACTAATATTACTGCTGATGCCTCACGGAGTCTTCCCTGAATGTCTCAAGGTAGCCAGAGTAACTCCAATATTTAAAAACAATAATTCAAATCTTGCAGAAAATTACAGACCTATTTCAGTTCTTTCAGTTTTTTCAAAATTATTAGAAACTATTGTAAAATTACGGCTTGAAAATTTTTTAAAATCATTCTCAATAATAAATAAAAATCAATTTGGTTTTCAATCTAATTTGTCAACTTCAGATGCTATCATAAGTTTAACTGATTATGTGCTAACTGCCTTGGACCAGGGACAGTCGACCTGTGGCCTGTTCTGTGACCTCCAGAAGGCTTTTGATTGTGTAGACCATGAAATTTTGTTAAATAAATTGGAGTATTATGGCATCAGAGGAGTTGCTCTCAATTGGTTTAGTAGCTTTCTGAGGGATCGCAGCCAGGTAGTAGAGATAGTTCAAAACAGTGCTGGTTCTGTCCATAAATATCTATCTCCTGCCCGCTATTTGGAGGCAGGCGTACCCCAAGGGTCAGTTTTAGGTCCAATACTATTTTTAATTTTTATAAACGACTTACCCAAGCAGTTCAATTTATGTGACAAATTAATTCTCTTTGCTGATGACACCACTAGTTTGATTAAATCTGACAATAAAACTGAACTATCTCAAAAATTATATAACATTAGTTTGATTTTTAACTGGCTTAAAGCTAACAAACTATCCTTAAATATTTCCAAAACATCCATACTTAATTTTCACTTTATTAGAAACTTTAGAGAACAACTTGAAATAACTTTTTACCAAAGTAAACTTACTTCTACAAAAAATTGTAAATTTCTTGGTGTTACTTTAGATGACAATCTTAGATGGGAAAATCACATCAGTCAGTTAAATGGGAAACTAAATTCAGCATGTTATGCTATTCGTAAAATTAGAGACTTGACTGACTTAAGAACAGCAAAAACTATTTATTTTGGCTATTTCGAATCTGTGTTGAGATATGGAATTGTCTCCTGGGGAAGTTCACCATTTATTGAACAGGTTTTCAAAACTCAAAAGAGAGCAATCCGAATTCTAGGAAATTTGAAATTTAATCAATCATGTAGAGGACATTTTTTTAATCTTCAAATTTTAACAGTAAGAAGTATTTACATAATGGAAGTTTTAACTCAAACATATAAAAGAATACAGTCCAATCCCTTTATCTCCCATCATAACTACACAACACGTAATAGTTATTCTCTACCTGTTCCTATACACAGAACAACCCATTTTAAAACATCTTTCTCTTACAATAGTCAGCATTTTTTTAACAAATTACCTTTAGCATGGAGAGAGATTCCTACATTAAAGGCTTTCAAAAAAACTATTAAAGAATACATGCTTCAAACTGAAATTTATGCTTTTGACGATTTTCGTCCGAATTCACCAGAAAATAATTAAGATGTGAAATATCATACCACCTAGTATTAGCTATATGTTACTTGTGTTGTAGTTAGTATTTTTTTTTTTAATTGTTATTTAGTATTTAGTGTTATTATTTCTTGACGAGCCTTATAACGTTGTAATGTTCTATTGGGCTAATAAATCATTTCATTTCACAAATATAATCTACGTAGTAACTATTAATATTTAATAATTCAAAAGAAATACCAGTTCTGACTAAAACTGAAGTACCGCCATGCACCCGAGGAGGCTGTCGGCAGTAGCTGACACCAACAATAAATCCCTCCGGAACATACAATGATACTTATCATCCACAAGCCAATGTTCCGTAAGACATATAACATGGTTTTGACTGTCTTTTAAGATTAACTCCAGATGATCAACTTTATTTCTTAATGATTGAATATTTATTGAGAAAACTGTAAGGGGGCCTTGGCCTAGTCCTTTATTATGTTTACTATAACTAGGTTTATGGGAAGCTACAGTATCACTTATGAGACTCCTTCTATGAGTTGAGGGTTGGAGTTTAAAACTTCCTTGTGGGAGTTTAAGTTTCTCTTGGTAACAAATTTAGACACAAACACTGCACTGGGCAAAAAGTCAGGTGAAAAAATATCTTTAAAACAACTTGCAGGTACACCTACCTTAAAGGAAGCATATAGCTCTGTGCGCTTTGCATTTAGATTTTCCACAATGTAATTACCATTAATTTTCATGTTTAGGTAAGACTTTAGTTCTTCACAGGTAGTATTAGTATGATTGGCAATGTATCTATCATAATGTGTAGAGGTATATGTACAATCAGCCCCAACCTTGTAACTGGTCAACCACGAAAAACTTTTCAGTACATATACGTTAGGCTCACTCACACTGTGTGAATGAGAATCTGCCACCCAAAACATCCCAAGCAGCAGCTCTCAGCTCAAATACATAATCACTAGCTGCAGATTGATCCACTGGAATACTTACAAAATAATCATGAATCTAAAATATATAAGCAGCATGAGTAACTGACTCACTAATATGTGGTTAAAAATACTAACATATTTCTAGAAATACTAGAAAAGTTGTAGTCAATGAAGAAACTATTTTTGCAACAAGAAATAATTGTTTTCCAAAATATCAAATTTACAGTAAACCAAGAATAAAAAAGACAGCACATAAAAATGGGAAAAAGTTGCAACATTGACAAACTGTAGATAAATAATATTTCTACTGCCATCTCTATACGCAAAGAAGTCCAATGTAGCCTATTGTTGTATATTCTAATTTCAAAAGAGAGGATATGTCACTCATATATAAATTGTACTTTATGTATGGAACAACGATATATGTTCATTATCGATGACAACATTGTCTTTCACAAGTGGATTATACAACAAATTATATTTTTGTGCAACAATAAGACTTAGAAGTGAACTTAGAAGCATAACAAAGTTCTAGATCGTTAACAATGGAACTATGATAATTCTCAATTACAAGGGTGGGTCAGAGAAACTTGCTTATTTAGAAATCAAATTAAAAAGAAAGTAATGAAGACTTATATTTAATTCTTTTTATATCATCAAATACAGTGTATTTTTTAAGTGAGAGTATGAGTTCATTGTGTAATCGTGTGATATTTTTAAATCTAAAAAACCTATTTTTATGTGATCAGAAGCTACCACGTGTTATGTAAGCTGATAGTATGTACATACCAAGCAACAATTACATTAGTTTTGCAGATTTAATAAACTTATGTTTGTTTTTTTTACATTGTTCATTAGTTTTTCAAAAGTTTAGTTCAATTTGTATGCATTATTTTAAAATACATTTTTTATCTATAACGAAAACGAGGTTCACATTATTAACCTATAGCTATTGCCCTACTGAACAAAACAATACAAGGTTTTAGGGCATGAAAATGGCAAACAATGAATTATAGAACATTAAAATTGGAACTACTTTTCTTGCAAGGTAGTAAGAAGTTATAGTTAGGTGAACTTATAATATTTGTTTGTTTTTACAAGTTGTGTTTCCTATAAAGCAGTATTAGCCAAAGGCATTAGTGATCAAACCATTTAGAATTTGATTTTCTAATGATAGGTACTACTTCAAGGGATGTTTTTAGTATGTCGCCATCAGTGCAGGGCAGCAAAGGTGTTGAAATAGGCCAAGCTGATGGCCAGAAGCATTTGTAATAGGCTGATATGAACGTTTTTTCTTAGATGGTCTAAATAAACAAGAGCGTCTTTTATTTGAGCAAAATTCTCCTGATTTCAGCATTATTGTTATTTTACTTATCCAAAGATATGAAATAATGATATTTATTCCGTAAGTACATACAAATTAGAAATACATTTTCGTCTCGGAATTCCACTAACCATCATTATCCAGTATCGATGGTTAGGCAACAAAAATTAAAAACTAATTATTCAGTCTACCTCAAGTTGACACATAATATCTTCGGGCTTGTGCACATAGATAAATATAATAAATAATGTAAATAAATGTTCTATAATAAATAATGTAAATATATGCTGTATAATGAATAAATAAATTAATTAAATATAGTTAACAACACATATAGAAATATCAACAAATCTAAATAACAATAACAAAACTTAACAAATTATGTAACAAAACTTTAACCAGTTAACAATTTTTTTATAATAAATAATGTAAACTGTAACTCTCTATAATAAATAATGTAAATAAATGTTCTATGATAAATAATGTAAATAAATGTTGTATAATAAATAAATATATTCATTAAATATAGTCAACAACACATATAGAAATATCAACAAATCTAAATAACAATAACAAAACTTAACAAAATATATAGCAAATCTTTAACCAGTTATCAATTTTTTTTTAAGCATTTAAAGAAAAGAAACCAAAATAAAAAAGAGTTCTAACTTAATACTTTTGCCAACTGCATAATTTCCTCATCCAGCAAAAGCCAGCTTTTTAGGGTTTTTTTAAATATGTTTAAAGATTTAATTTTTTCGGGAATTAGATTAAAGATTTGTGGTCCAATAAATACAAAAGATCTAAGTAAAATACTTTTTAAGACCTTTGGCTTTCTGAGTAAGTTGGATGATTTACTTCTTGTGTTATATTTATGGTGTACCTGTTCAGTTTGGTTGTTTCCACTTCTCGTATAAAATATTTGCAATACTTTAAACATATAGAGGTGCTGGACAGGCAATATCTGAAGCTGTACAAACAGTGGAAAAGAAGATTCTAGCTTTTTCTTACATAAAATTATTCTAATAAAATGGTTTTGTAAGGTTCTCACTTTTTTTACTAGATTTTTAAAAGTACCTCCCCAACAATGTATACCGTATTGGAGTCTTGAATTTATTAATGCGTAGTAAAGACATCTAAGTAAATCTATGTCACACATATTTCTTAAATAGTAAAATTTTCTTATACTACTTCTTAACACTTTAATTAACTCTTCAATATGCTCTTTCCAAGATAACTTGTAATCAACTATAACTCCAAGATATTTAAAATAGTTTACTTCCAAGATAACTTGTAATCAACTATAACTCCAAGATATTTAAAATAGTTTACTTTGTCAACTACTTCACAATTGCATTGTATATTTAGAGCACATTAATGATGGCATAATGGCTGAAGTCAGCAGCAACCAATACGGGGTTGACTTAGGATCATAAAAAGACAATGTGACGCCCATAGAACAATGAAATATTATCCCGTGTGAAAAAATTTGTTCTACTTTTTAATGTCTAGAACTGTGTTAATTGTCATTTTGACCCCTTGAAACCTTATATTGTTTTGTTCAGGAGGATGATGGCATAGGTTGACAACGCAAACCTCATATTTTGCCACTTTGGCCGTTAAATTCACAATTCCCCATAGGTTATAGCCACTGTTAACGATCTAGAAATTTTTTTATGCTTTGAAGTTCACTTCTAAGTCTTATTGTTGGAATGGGTGCAGTAAGTTAATAAAGGCAAAATTATTATTTGCATCCTCAGTGGTCAGTTCCATATTCACCATTTCATTGCCTATTTTCAGAGCCACATCGATTTAACAGGCTATGTGCTGACAAAACCAATCTATGGATGGCCGTACCTCAAAAACGTTTGGGCACATAACTAGTAAAATCAGTGTGGCTTCGAAAATAGATGCGGCCTAAGAATGAGGGCTGTATTGTAAGATAGTACACCATATAATAAATGTGTATAGAAAGTTTATAAAAATCGGCTAGTATGTTTTTGAGGTACGGCCATCCGTAGATTGGTTTTGTCAGCACATAAGCCTGTTAAATCGATGGGGCTCCGAAAAAAAAGCGCGCCCTAAGAATGAGGGCTGCATTGTAGTATAGTAGATCACGTAATGAATGTGTATAGAAAGTTTTATCAAAATCGGCTTGTACGTTTTTGAGGTACGGCTATACAAAGATTTCATTTTTCAGTGTTTTATATTAAAATCGATAATTCTCCGAAAATAGGGGAGGCCTAAGAATGAGAGTAGTAATAAAATACAGTAGACCATGGATTCAATTTTATTGAAATCATCCCGTGCTATTGAAGGCCAACCAAAGAGCAAGTGTTTGGAAGTTTCATCCTGCTCATCACACATTCTACAGAGCGGATTTTCCTGAAGGATGCCGATTCTGTGAAGAAGCTTCCTCAGGTGGCCACGTCCCATGATCAGACTTATAACCCGAGAAGACATTGATTTATTTAGTGAGAGAAGGTCCGACGCCACTCTGGATGAATGCAACAGTAGTACCATTCTGCTCATTGTCATGCCCGGATGCAACCACCACTTTCTCTAATGTTCATCGCAAACCCATTTCGAGACAGCCCCAAAGGATTCACACCTTGGAATACCGCAGAACAGGTTAATAGTAATTCAGGAACTAGGTCAGGAGTAGTTCATGAACCAGGTTAGGATCCATGTCAGAGGACTAGTTCTTTTTATGGACGGAATCTATGGGCAGTTTCACACTGCTAAGGTCTATTACCTTTGTGCTGATGTGTTCTCCAATATCTTTTGGTGTTAAGGTAGCCTATCATGTTCATATTTAATACAACTTTGTAAAACTTAAAGAGGCTCATCATTGTAAAATCTCTCTCAATTATCTAATTTCAATATGTTTTCTATAAAAATAAAGGTATATTATGGTCGTTGTCAAGTTTCTTTTAGACATATCAAAGAAGTAGACCTACAATTAATGTGCAGACATAGCCTAGCACTGATTACTTAGTTGTAACATAATTAATCATTTTTATAGATTTAATTAAAATCAATAATATTCTCGATATATGCGTAATTTTTGTAAGCTAAACCTATCATCAGTGACTATCTTACTTCAACAGTGCTTAACTCCTGCAACAACCAATCCGACGAGTACTAAGATGTCACACTTCAATGTAAACGATGAGTTAAAAAAAATGATTTAGCGATTTAATACGAACCTACTAATGTTTTATAAATTCCACAAATAAAAATCTACAACTCGCATTCACTTACTCGTAGACTCCACGACGAATATCAATATTGTAATTCAACAGTCTAGCGTATAACTTGACGTTACTCCGAGGTGATGTGATAGCAGTAATTATCTAGTATCGGTGCCGGTACTGAATAGCAATGGTGGCAAATGAAACAACAGCTATCATCTAACAATCTAGTAACTGCAACAGCTTCAGCCTTCAACCTTCGAAAACGCTGTACCGCCAAATTTAAAATATTGTATAACCTATAAAGTGTTTGTTCTTAACTTAAAGAGTCCACGTTTGAAACTTAACAACATCTGTTGAAAATACCGTATAAAAAGCATTATAATATATTATCTTGCAGGTACATAATCAACATTATTGTTAATTGAACAGATGTCAATCGACACCAGTTTTTATTTCTAACTTGTAACATTTCTAATCTAGAGAAAATTTTATAAAATAATATATTAATTTTATAATGAATACATTAAACGTAAAAATATTTATATTTATGTTACAATTTAGCAATTGATTTAGTTATAAGATATTCAATAAATGGAATAGCTGTTACATGCAGGTTCGTTACTTTACAATGTGTTTATAAACTTGCTTTCATGGTTAATTTTTAATATATTTACGTTAAATCGTGCACGTACTAGCATGTGCATCTCATTTTCTTGGTGTTAATAAAACGTAAATATTTATCCTTCATATTATATTGATAATGTTCTTATTATCTTCACCCTTGACACCAGTGTTCCCATATACATATTGGTATCTCTGCTGGACAGGGCCTAGTATCAACATTGTTTTTCAGAGAAGGAAATTAATAAAAACCAAGGATTTTAAGACCTTGAGTCGTCCACCAGCAAAAAAAAACGCCACTGCATCAAAACTAATCTGCTATTAATTGATTAATTCATCACTAAAATTAACTCATCCTTAAAACTAATCAAAATGCCATAACAATTTTCTTACTATTATTTTTAACCTCCTTATACCTTACCGGAGGTAAATTTGTTTAGCTATTAGAATTTGTCCATTTGCTTATGTGAACTTCTATATTTTTGTTGAACACTTCAGTAGATATAAAAAATCTTACTATTTATTTTTGTGTATTTTTATAATACAAAATCTATCATTGAAAGGTTGGTTTGTAACATATAAACTGTTGTTAAAGCGCTTATGCCTGAAATATATCTTAATATGACTATAAAGGATTAGTTTCTTGCGATAAGACGAGTATGAAAATTATTAATTGAGATATTGTGACTTCACTAAACCCACTTAAGTAAATAATCCGAATTTCTGAAGGTTTTTACTCAGATAATAGAAAACTACTCTCCTGGCGATTGAATCTGAATTGATAATTTTTATTTCGGCTCTACTCACTAACATAATCGGTTTTTAAATTACTGTTTATAGAAATAATACACAGAAGAAATTAGAACAAACAAATTTTATAAGACAATTTAACAAAATTTATAACATATTTATATTAACTGTAGAGAGAGGACGCGGGCCGCAATATAGCCTACATATAAATTTAAACGTAACTGCCGAGCTCTTAACACTAGAGCAGGTTAGCGGCGGTCATCACTTCAGCTACCGTAGCCAATCAAAAAGGATTATAGCCTGTGTGAAAGGCTAGCTAGTCCTAGAGTCTGCAATTTGTATTAGCAGTGCACGAGGCTAGCTGCACAATTCCAGCTCAATCACATTGTACTATTTCTATTATAACAATATTCGATTCCCGTTTTTTGGGCTCAAAACCTTAAATTACTTAGTTCGTGACGTGACATATTAATTAACTATTAATATTGATAAAATTAGCTTCTTATATAAATTGTAATTAATTATGATACGAATAGCAATAGATTATATTATTTCTTCACTCATGGTTAACATATATGTTAGAAAGCAGTAACGATTTACAATTAAAGCTCATATTAGCTTTAACTGGTTTTTAATAATTAATGATGAAATTTTAATTGGTTTAATATTGAAAATATCTGCAACTCAGTAAAATGAGGGCTACCAGATATATATAAATATATTGTACCCGTAATTCCGCGTATAGCCCTTTTGCCACTTAAAACCCTCCTTTGCACGTAAGCATTTCCTCATATGATTATACCATTGTTAAGATGTACATGAAAAAAGACACATCCGATATTTAGTACAAGGCTTATAATTGTGCAATTCCCTAATTATTCTCACATAGGTAACTCACTTAAGCCTACTGTACAAATCTTCGAAACCAAGCATATTAACATACTTATGATAAGAATTTTTAGATTAAAATAAATTCACATGTTTTTCATTTAACAATAACCTATTAATATAAGGAAATGGAATTTAAAGTGGATTATCTTTGAAGGTCGTCAACATAAATACAAGACACCATCCCTGACCGGTGTAGCACTCTGCTACTAATCATATAGAGGGCTCGTTTCCAGTCTTATATTTTTAAGATGTGTAGCCTGTCAGCTAAATATTGTGCCTTTTTTCTCTGACATCATAAGATCCAACTTAATAATGATAATTAAGTATACTAAGAGGACGAAAGCTTTAATTAAATCTGATAATCTGCCGTGTAGGAGAACAAAAATTTATGAATAAATTATTTGAAAATAATTATTTTAAAAGCGTTCTGAGGACCAGTCAGGGCCATCAGCTTCTTACAGCTTAAGGAGATAATTTAAGAATAGGACATTTTATGGAATACGCCAAAGAAGTCGCTCATCAATAGAACTTGTCTTTTCCGAGCACCGCCAACAGAGGAGTCCTTGGACCAGGTGCATGAGACCAGATATAATTCCAGGGATGGCGGGGGCTCCAGAATCCATACTTACGGAATAAATAGTCAAATAGACGGAGAAAATACACTTTAGCACGCACAATGGGGCATATCAAAGGATGAATAAGAGAGCAAGAGAGGGTGAGATGGAATAGTTACTAGAGAAGTGATTGTGTGCAGAGGGCACACATATAAATTAACTACAACTGAAGTCAGACTTAATATTGTAGCGTATTGAGCATGAACTTACAGATTAATAACTGTTCTTAGGCCAATTAATTATTAAGAGATAGGGATGTCCTTAAGACAACTGTTTTTCGAAAGATAACACACACAGGAAAATATTTAAATTATCATTCCAACCATCAAAAACCTGTCAAAGAAGGAGCCTACTCGTTGTTTGATAGAGCAAAGAGCTTGTGCTCAGATAAAGATGGACTAAAAGAAGAATTTAAGAAAATTGAATCGGATCTCAGAAGCAATGGATACCCTCAATTAGTAATTAATAAGTGCAAACGCAAAAGAATCATTCCTGAGTCAGAAAAACATAATTTTGACAAATTTGCGTTTATGTCAATCCCTTATGTGCCGGGATTATCGGAGAAAATTATAAGAGTAGGTAGAAAGTACAACATTAGAACCGCGTTTAAAACACACAACACTCTTAAACAAAGTCTCGTAAAAACAAAACCAAAAAATGGCACACAGGATTCCAAAAACTGTGTTTACAGTATAAAATGTAGCTGCAATAGGGAATACATAGGCGAGACAAAAAGACCACTAAACGTAAGGATAAAAGAACACAAAGAAAACACGAGAAAGGGTTTCACAGAAAAGTCAAAAATTGCACACCATTGTTGGTCCGAAGACCATCATATAAATTGGGATGAAGCCCACATAATACATCGGGAACCACATTTCTTCAAAAGGAAATTAATTGAGGCAACATACATTAAATTGGCAGACCAACCAATCAGTCAACCATCAGTCGAGATTAGGCCGCTTTGGTTGCCAATTCTAAAAAATGAACTAAAGAGAAAACCAACAGTATCAAACGGATCAGATATTTGTAATAAACCAATGCGGAGTCACAATATGGTTTTAAGAAGTTCATCTCGCATGAACCAATAATAACGAAAGGGCCCATTCCTGTCCCCCTTCCAGGAAATAAGACGGAAATAAGACAGGCTAAACTGAACACAAATGCTGCTTATATTGAGGGTGCTGCGAACAAGTGCTCTGCTGCCTGGAAGGTAATTAGGCAGGAAAAGTTGGGTACAAATATAACGACGGTTTCGGTTACACCGGATAAATTTAATGATTATTTCCTCAGTGTTGCGGAAGAGGCCCTCAAGAATGTTCAGGCTGCTCCCTTCAATCCGATAGACATGGCCAGAAGAGCTAATGCTCCAGTGGAAGACATGAGGTGGACACCTATAACGGTGGACCAGATTCTGCACACGGTTGGGCGGATGAAGGACAGTAAAAGCAAGGACATTTATTCGTTATCAAACAGCCTTATAAAATCAGTGGTTGGGTATATCGTGCTGCCTTTGATGGCCTGCTTCAATGCATGTTTAAATGAAGGTGTCTTTCCCAGTAAGTTAAAGGTTGCTCGGGTCACTCCAATTTTTAAGAAGGGAGATAGGTCACTGCTGGAGAGCTACAGGCCTGTTTCTAATATTCCCATTTTTGGGAAGGTTTTTGAATGTCTTATTAAGTGCCAACTCCAAAGGTTTCTCGAGGAGGGTGGATTGATCTCGGATGCCCAGTATGGCTTTAGGAAAGGCCTTTCCACGGTGAGTGCAGTCTCTCACTTGGTTAGTGGCGTACTAGATGGTTTTGAGCATAGGCTAAATACGGGGGTAACACTCTGTGACCTCAGTAAGGCCTTTGATTGTGTATCACATATTATATTGCTTGAAAAATTAAGGCACTACGGTATAAATCACAATAATTTGGAACTGTTCAGATCTTATTTGGGAGGCCGAGAGCAGATTGTCACAGTAAATGGTCATAGATCTCGGGTGGGCGCTGTTGTGCACGGAGTCCCACAGGGATCCGTTCTTGGGCCATTACTCTTTCTTGTTATGGTAAACGACTTATCTTGTAACATCAACTCTGATGTAATTTGTTACGCTGATGACACCAGTCTGATTGATGTTAATGCTGATATACATGACTTAGTCGTATCGATGCAGGACTCACTTGACTCTGTCTCGAGTTGGTTCCGAGCCAACCTTTTTATGCTTAACATGAATAAAACACAAAAAAATATATTTAGCTTTAGTGGTGTAGATATTTTTAGAGATAGTTTTAACATACTAGGCATAACCTTAGATAGTAAGTTAGTTTGGCATGATCATGTACATATTTTAAGTAGTAAGTTATCTAGAGTAATATATCTCTTGAGAAAACTAAGGGACTGCGTCCCCATTGAATATGTTAAGACAGCATATTTTGCTTTTTTTCAAACCCTAATCCAGTATGGGCTCAGTCTATGGGGAGGCAGTTCTGGTGTATATAGTGTTTTAATACTTCAAAAGAAAGCTCTTAGAATAATGTGCAAAGTTAACTCATGTGCTAGCTGTAGACCATTGTTTAAAACTCAGAATATCATGACTGTGGTTAATCTGTATATTTTAATGTTATTATGAATATTAAGGAAAATTATGAAAGCTTAATATTAAGAAGTGATGTCCATAGACATGACACTAGGAATAAAAGTCTTATTGATATTCCATACAAAAGGCTCACTAAATCTAGGTCTAATCTGCATTACCAAGGTATTGTATTTATTAATAAACTTCCAGGCTCAGCTCGGACCTTGAAGACAACAAAATTTAAAAACAAACTGACTGCTTTCCTTTTGGCAAACCTTTCCTACAGTCAAAGTGAGTTTCTTGCCTTATCTCAGAGTGACTTTAACCCTTACTTCTAATGCATGGAGTGCTTACTTGTAGTATTTATTAATCCTGCATGGTTTGTACATAGCCTTTGGTTTTTAGTTTTAGCCATGATTGTTCTTTTAGCCTCTACTGACTAAACCTATTACATGTATGCTACTTGTTAAACGGTTAATAAAGTTGTCTATTGTCTATTGTCTATTCCCTTGTATTTCCGCCATCTTGTTTTAGCCAGCCGTCACGATTACCATTGGCTAGTCCCTCTGGTCAGTCGTAGGTGGTTAGTAGACGAGTGAAGACGTATTGTGACCTGTATTCCGTAGTTTAGTTTTAATGATTAGTGTTTGGTATAGTTTTGTATTAAGTGCATGTCTTTAGAGTTAGTGAAGTTGACAAACAACATGTAGGATGTGATTCCTGACTTAGGCGTGCCACAACGCTTTAGTAAGATTTGTTTATTTTAACCTAGTTTGTAATTATGTATTAGGTTAGTTCTTTACCTGAAGAAGAGATCAGATTGCAGATCTCGAAACGTAGTGTTACTGTTTTCTTGTTTCACTGAACGATGGCAAATGTCCGGAAAAATCTTGTTTCCTTCCCAATTAATTAATTATTATGCTACAATTAAGGCTAGGCAAATCTTTTATTTCATAAAATCACAACTTCAACTTTTATAAAATATAATTGATGCATTTAAACTTAAGTAGGTAAATGGCAGACTACCAAGATGCAACCATACAATTAATGAAAAATAACCGTATGTTTGAATTTCAAATTAGTTATTTTACAATTTTGAGTTTGTGATATAAATTACAAAAACGTGTACCGTAATCTTTTTGTTTTTAAATCCTTGTTATTTACGTATAACTACATATAGTTGAAACCACATACAAGTGCAGGAGAATAGAACCTTTTGTTGTTGGTTACTAAGTGCTCAATCAAACCCAGACTTTTGTTATTTTAAATGTTACCATAAAGTGATTATATATAGATTGTAAATATCATAATGAGCAAAATGATTTCAAACAACGTATGATACACTGAAATTGTCACAGAGTATTGCTTAGTCTTGAATCTAAAATGTAAGTCTACTGAATAACCAGGTCGTGGACATTATGGGACGGAAAACGGCAGGTGTCAGGCTTGCCCCCAAACCCCAACCCTCTGCGTGCGTGAATTTGTGGTTGCGTATGTGCGAAGAGACTACCATTCAACCGCACTTCCTATTTGTTAATAGTCAACACACTCCAGGGGTAGTAATCTCCCTTATAATTCACCACTGCTCGTTTAGTGTTTATTGTATGTATAAGCTACCACTTTAATGTTAAAGGTTAATAATATAATGTGAAGCAATTTGTGTAAAATAACGTCTTATTTATATATTAATCGTGTATTCAGATGGCCAGGAGGCCAGGACTTTTTATCATCCTTTCCTCATTAATTTAACAAAAATAATACTCTAAGGGTATACTTTTACTAATAGAACTAAGTAGTGTAGTAAATAAATTGACTGTTTCATGTGGGGGTTGCTTTTAAAATCCCATATAAAAACTTAAATATCAATATAGGAGTTTTATATATATATATCAGTTTCGATTGTTTCAGCTGTGAGTAGGCCCACGCAACGAATCGTGATGTTTATAAGGATTACCAGAGTATCCATAAGTTAGTTTAGACTTATACGTTCAGATATTCGGTCTGAACACCTTTGCTATTAATTACAAACAGTTAGAATGTTAGATACCAATGCGGAATAAATCTACTGAGTAAAATCAATTGTTACTTTTAATGTAATGTGAAGTTATAGATGTTGTGTTTAGTTGATACACAAGTATATTGCATGCGTTTTAATTTAGGAATTGGTATAACTGAAAACATTAACAAGTAATGCAAATTATAATTATATCTGTTAATTTCGTTATGAATGCGATATAGCAAAAGAGCAACGACTAGTGATACGTAATCAAGTAACCACCCGCAACTGTACCGAAACTGGAGACGCCATGTCGCCATTTATTGCTTTCTCGCTTTCCGTTTATGAAGAAACAAGAAACTTGTTCGTTAAAAATTATCCAGTTACTTACGACTAGTCTCTCAAATTATGTCGTAAGTAGTATTTTGATACCTAATAATTTATTAGAAATATATCTCAATATATTTAAATAATACAGAAACTATTGTACATTGCTATTTTAAATAGGTACTTTTACAATTTTTAGCTTGCCGATGGGAGGTTATATTAATGTTACCTTATTATTAAGAAATTCAATTTTACAAATAATTGTTGTCAGATACATTACATTTTAATTTTATTTATAGAAGCAAATAATAGTCTAGCCCATTTTCAATTTAACTGATTATTTGTTTGATCATTCAAAAAGTAATCAATTTCACTTTGTCTATAGGCTACAGTTTACTAGGTTGATTCTCACCTACAGACTTTGGACTATGGTTTTACAATAAGTTAAACAGGCATATTGAAATAAAAGGAATAGAACATGAAAACAATATAATTATTCAATCAGTAAGTTATTAAAAGTATTATTGATTCTTATCAATCAATAATAAGGTATTAAAATATTCTTCTATATAGCCTACATTTAAGCCAAATACCACTGACTGACTCGCCACAAAATCTCCGAAACTACAGAATGGATTATCATTGTACTTTGTACAATTCATATGTTCATCTAGCCTGTTAGGTGCTTGCTAACAAACAATTTGGAAAAGTTTGCAGTTGAACAAAAATTTATGAAATGCCACGATAATTTTATCACACTCAAAATTATTAAAAGATTAAAATTACCAATAGATTCTCACACAAGTCCTATGGATATGCTCAATACAAGTTTTTTTGCATGTTTAATATGTTTAAATCAATAGTTAGAACTTGTGGAAAACCGTTCACTCGTGTGAACTAACACTAATAAATATTGGATAGGCTATCAAGGCTTATTATAGGGATTGAAATTTGGAAATGTTTCCTTACAATGATGAGTGTAATGGTCATCCATAATATTCGTATTTAACCCATAAGAAAAACATTGTTCGATAACAAATAGTTAATTTGTAGCTTGAAATTAAGAAAAACATTGCTCATTTGGATCAAAATTCTGCTCATTTCAGTATTATTTTTCATTTACGTTTGCAAAGATGGCGACGCATCCGATGATGTCATCACGAGGTTGAATTGCTCATGGTCTCAAAAGGTCACTTGAAGGTCGATGTGGATGTACAACATGGAAATATTACTCCGCGCGTGAACAGTTATTCCATTTTTTTATGTTCTAGAACTTCGTTATTTCTCATTCCACCCCATCAAACCTTATATTTTTTTTGTTCTATAGGACGATTCCAATAAGTTAATAACGCAAAACACGTATTTTTCCGCTCCGGCCGTTAATATGATTATTACTAGCAGAATTTATATGTAATCAATATTTTAAAAACCATTCAAGGTACAAAAACATGATTTGTTACAAAAAGTTAGGAAATATTAGAAGCATTCCAGTACATTTTATTTTTTCTGTAGGCCCATAAATAATGGAGTTGTGAGTTTTATTAGTTTCAACGCCCACCATATTGCAATGAAATGGTTTACCAATCCGACTAATAAATATAGACAAAATATTTATGACAAGGTTTTGTACCAATTTTAAATTTAGGCTTTTTTAATCATGGATACGAAGCACCAATCCATTCACTGAAAGAGCCTAATGTCACTGCCAGCCAAAAATGCTTGAATGAGGAAATCAAAATGTGTGACAGACCAAATCACGATATTGAAATATTCGCTGGGAATTGGCAAACGGTAAACTGCAAAAAATGTGTTATAGGAGTTATGCTTTATTTAATTAATAGTAGAAAAATAAATTAACTTTACACTGGAACAAATTCAAATAATTAAGTTGGATCAAACACAAGTAAAATTCATTTTTATTAAAAGTAATAAATATAATGAGGCAAACAAGCTAATTTGGGGGGTTCAGAGAAATTGAGTGTTGAAGGGACAATGACTTCAGAAAGCACATGTGAAAATTTAAATAAAAAATTGATAGATAAATAATTTTAGAGTAAATAGAAAAGACTCTAATTGATAAATTATAGTGGACGAAACAAAGTTAGTTTCTTTACTTGATATCTATCCTATCTGCCGAGAAGATTGGTTGGTATAAGTCGTAGCCAGGAAACATTAATAGAGTTGCAAAATTTAAAATCTTTTAAATAAATTAGTCAATTTGGACAATTATGAGATGAATTAAAAAATGTTAGTGTAAAGACAAAGACATATATTAAAATGCCATTTTGATACAATTAAAATTTTTATTAAATCAGTGACAATCCAGAAAGTATTGTGAAATAAATCACCTTTATCCTCAAAATTCATCAAAGTGAGTTTTTGATCTACACAAGGATTTGCTTACTTGGATCCTGAGACTGCAATAATTTAGATTATGAACCATGACATCAACCCTAATACATTTGATCTACGGTGTGACTTCGACCCACGGTTCAGTAACCGGCCCACGACACATCCTGTAACCAACGTGAGACACTACACTTTAAGTGAACCGGAGCTTAGGCTACAACCAATTCAAAATCTGAGCAGCATCACATAGGGCAACTACATATTATATAAAAACTGAAACAGCTCAAATGTAAATTAATGATGATTGTTTATTTTTTTATATATATCCATGGGATCGTGCACCTTCACTGGGTTCCTGAAGTTCAAACAATTAATCAAGCCTACTACCTTCTGGTACTTTAAAACTACGTCAAAGAGTAAGGAAAAAAGTCCCGAAATGTGGAAGGACAAATAATGGGTTCTCCACTAAGACAATGTGCCAGCTCATTCTGCGTTATCAGTCAAGAGGTTCCTAGCCAAGTACAGCATCCCAGTGTTAGACCATCCACTTTATTCACCATATCTTTTAACATGTGACTTCTACCTGTTCCCTAAAGTGAAATCTGCATTAAAAGGGACAAAAAGGGATTTGCATCTGTGTATTCTGCATCATCTGATTTTGTGGGGTATTTTTATTAGTTTATTTTTCCAAGCCTAATACACTTATATTTGTTCATTTTCAATATTTGAAAAACTTTTTTGGTTAATGTAGCATTAAACATGATTTTATACCTAAAGTGGCCAGTTATGTTCGACCAACAAAGAATCAAATCATTTAGATAATTATTTGTTCCTCTGTAATGTTGATTTCACTAGAAGTAATGAGTAAACATGTTTCTTACAGGTCACAGAAAAAAGATTGCGGTGTTGGAGATATGAAGTGTAAAACATACGACCCTTGTGGCCTTCACTACTGTGATGAAGACGATGGTGAAAGGTAACAATACTAGGCAATTCAACTTTCTCAGTAAATGTAGTGAAAATGTATTGAAGCTAGTAACAACAAGAAACACTAATTAATATTGATTTTTAGACCCTGAACGTTTTTAATATGTCTCTCTAGTATGTTTAGCCCCAGTTGATCTCAGTGCGTCTAGACTAAATTTGTAAACCAGAATATAGAAAAGTTGTTGTTCACTATTTGCTAAAGAGAAAAATCTGATCAAACTCTTTTCCAATAATCTAATAATTTCAATTACTAATAAAAGTTCTTTAAGTTGGTAGATTCTATGATAAAATATACACAATCTGGGCTCTGGCTCTGTCTGGATAAGTAGGAACAGATCTAGAAACAATTTTTTAGGATGTTACGATGATGTAAACTATAGACTGTCTTGTATACATATAACATCCTCCCTCAACCAGCTTTATTGTGATTTTAATATCGAAAGTGTAGGATTTTGAATATTTTTATTAATTTATTTTTTAGAAGACTAATAAAGTTATATTTATTAATTTTTAACATTTTTAGGAAATTTTTCTCCTAAAAAATGAATTAGCATATTTTTATACCCTGCTTATAATAATAAAAATTTAAAGTCAAGTAATCAAAAGTTTTTACTCATAACCCTTAGAGTAATATTCAATTATGTACATAAATATGCATTAAACGTTATTGGAAGTACAGAAAAAGGCTGATTTGATATGATTTTTTTTCTTTTAGTTTGGAGAAGTTTGTTTAAAAACAGACTTCTGTGAACATAATGTGTATTTTGATTATTTATTTCAATATCAGTATTGTATTGTTTTTGCTGTTGTTTGTTTAGTAAATAATTATTTTGATTTCATTATAGAAAGGTAATCTCCTAACATTCCAAAGTTCCTTGTGTATATAGTGTTCCATAAAACCCACAAGCCTCCCTCATAATTAAGAAAGCCATGACAAGATAATCACAGCCATGTTAACACATCTTGTGAGAAACACTGGCCTCTTAAAAAATCCTGGGGAGAATTTAATAAAATTCTGAAAGTGACTGAAAGCCACTTGAAGTGGCTTGTTAGCTTTAGTGTTTAAGGTTTATTTAGACATGTATTCTCTCAGAAATGGCTCACAATAAATGGCAATGCGATGAAAATAGATTATCTTATGTAAAGCCATATAATTATTTACTTTCCCTCAAAATGTGATTTCACTTGAGCTAAAGAATAAAAATATTTCTACAGAGTAGAAAGTAATGGACTATCCTTTACATATCTCCACATTATCTTTATAACATGCAATGTAAACTAAATATATTCTTCAGAGAAAACCCTACTTTGTTTGTCATGAAAATTATACTATTATACTTTTTCAATGGAGAGTCTGGTGCCTTATTCTGCTAATTTTTATGGTCAATAATTTAGGTAATTTGTATGTAGTTTAATCAAACATCATAGTACAAATAAGCAACAAGTAAGACATTGATTCACATGACAATGCTATCTTATATCATCATAATATAAGAGGCCAAATGTATCGTTACCAATATAGGAGGTTTAAAAACACACACAAACACGGACACCTATGGACTATCCCTCTTTACCTGTCCCAACATTATCTACCAAAACCTGCGCTCTCTCATAACTCACAGACCTTCGATCAAGATACATCATACTATCCAACTGTGGAAACACAATGAACATAAAATCAACAAAGCTAAGTTATTGTACATATGGAAAAATAGTAATTGTTTTAGTTGACTCTTATTTTCAGTAACCGATAGTTGCTCTCTTTAATCCCAATTACATATATTCTGAAATATGCAGTATACTTTCACATAACATACATCCAGAAACACCTGGGTTACAGTTACGCTGGTTTTTAAGTCAGTGGTAAGACATTAGTATCAAGTTTAAGAATGAGATAATGTATTTGAATACTAACATTTCTTGTTAACATAAGACCTGCTTTAATTTAGAACTCATGAAGTGAAATTTTAACCAACTAAAACTCCCATTAGCATATATGTTGCTATCTCTCCAGAAAATTAAAATAGAAAATTGATAGATAAATAATTAGGGTAAATAGAAAAGAATCTAATTGATAAATTATAGTGGACATAATAGAGTTCTGTATTTATTAACAATCAATTAGATTAAATTAAAGCATGAAGACGGTAATTTGAACAAGATTGGAGAGGGGGCATAGTCCTAGACACTGCGCCGCAATCTGGTATTCCTTCTTCTGGCAAGACATCTCAAACGAAGCGGACATAGGAGAGATGCTTCTGACAGTGATGTGGACAAACTGTTCGCTTAAAGTAAAAATTTAGTACAGGGTGATGGGACATAGTGTTTATTAAATAAATAAATTTACATAAAAACAAAGCAAAATCAGTGGAATTAAGTTATAAATGGTGTGCAAATAAATCTAAATAACAGAGAGTACAGAGCAGGAACAGATTAAGAGACAATGTTTTAGGATTTTAGGGTGATTTAAACAACTGACTGTCTTATATACACATGACAGCCTGTGATCCTCCCTCAACCAACTTTATTGGTAATTTAATATCAAAATTGTGAGATTTTGTGGGGTATTTTTATTAGTTTATTTGTCCAAGCCTAATACACTTATATTTGTTCATTTTCAATATTTGAAAAACTTTTTTGGTTAATGTAGCATTAAACATGATTTTATACCTAAAGTGGCCAGTTATGTTCGACCAACAAAGAATCAAATCATTTAGATAATTATTTGTTCCTCTGTAATGTTGATTTCACTAGAAGTAATGAGTAAACATGTTTCTTACAGGTCTCCAAAAAAAGATTGCGGTGTTGGAGATATGAAGTGTAAAACATACGACCCTTGTGGCCTTCACTACTGTGATGAAGACGATGGTGAAAGGTAACAATACTAGGCAATTCAACTTTCTCAGTAAATGTAGTGAAAATGTATTGAAGCTAGTAACAACAAGAAACACTAATTAATATTGATTTTTAGACCCTGAACTTTTTTAATATGTCTCTCTATACAAAAAACCACAAGAGAGTGCAGTTGAGGGAGGAGCCTATTTTGCCAATGAGAACTGAGCGACGTTGCCAAACTTGTTGTAACCACAAGCCGCGCGAGTCCAGCGTTCTTAAAATACTTAACCGTTACACTCGAAAGAAATGTTAGAGCTGTCTTGAATTAATTAACTACGTATTACAAAATGTAATTTTATGGTCATTTAAAAAAAAAGTACATCTCTGTAGCTTATTTCCATGTTGAGTTAAGTGGATTTAAATAAATTATTGTATTATATTACTCATATACGAAGATCGTGGGATTAAAATCTTTAGCCAAAATATAAATTAAAAAGAAAACATAAAAATACCGCAAAAACGTTAATTTCCCGTATTTAACAGTTAGATAATGCCATTATCACTGATATATAATAAGGCATTACATGTTTGCATAGTATAATCATGTTATGTTAAATGGATTTTCAATTTGTTAAGAAAGTTATCAAATACATCTGAAATATATGTTTTTTCCATAAATATACTTATTCAGTACATAACGGTGGGAATTGTTGCCGCAACGGTTTTGTTACGTACTTCGGTTCTCATAAATGTATAACCATTTGAAAGCATTTTTCCTACCTGGCTATTAATAGTCTTGAGTCTGTGTTATGTATAATGCCATATCACAGCATATGGGGGCATGAAACTTTTGTTGGGTCGTCTATTATTTTATTGTCTAGTTGGAGGTTGATGTGGTTTTCCTTGTTTGGTTTGGATTCTCTTTCTCGGTTTATTGTTTGCCACAGAGCTCTAGACTTGTTTTCTGCCCTGTTGATATAGGCAGTCGAGTGTTCTTTCCGGAGCTGCTTGAAATGTTGGTCATATTCCTTTTTACTTGCAGCTGTTGTAGCTTTGTCCTCAGGTTGCCCCGTTAGTTGTTCCTTTCCTAGGTCTTTGACATATATACTTCTCAGCCTAGTGGACTCTTGATCCCAGATCTGTGGTTTTCTCTGTTGTTTGGGTCTGGTTATTTTCAGTGGACAGGTGAAGTTTAGGATTGACTGCAGTGTGGTGTTGAAGTTATTATAGGCTTCGTTTGTATCTTGAGCTGAGCTTACATTTTCTCAGTGTTGTTCCTGTAATTGTGTTCTAAAAAGGTCTATTGTTTGGTTGTTGATGGTTCGTTTGTTTTCTTTAATATTGCTATTGATAGGTTTTTTTATAGTTATTTTTGCTATTTGTGCAATATGGTCTGATAGTCCTGATTGTGTTACTGAGGTTTCCATATGTTGGAATTCTATGTTAGAGCATATCCATTCTATTGATGTTGCTGTGTTATTAGTGATGCGTGTGGGTGGTAGGTTAAGTCTTTAAATGTTAAATGGCATTAGTAGGACTTCTATTTTTGACTTTTCGGTGTTGTCAGCAGCTAAGTTGTCCACGTTTATGTCACCCATTATGACTATTTGCCTGTCGGCAGCAAGTGCTCTCTGGAGTTGTTCCGAGATGATGGCTGTTGCTGTATCAAGGTTTGTACTCGGGGGTCTATAGACTCCTAGCACCAGTAGCAATTTCTTGTTAAATTTTAGCTCAAAGAGGGCGGTTTTGCAAGTCATTTCGGATTCTTCTCCGCTTGTGCATAATAGCAATACTTGTTTTTCTGCGCTTTTTCTTACATATCCCGCCACGCCCCCTTGACATGATTTTTTCTGTAGAACCCTTCGACAAGTGAGTAGCCTTCTATACATGTGTTTTGTAGATTTTGTTTTAACAGGCCATGTTCTGTTATTATCACAAAGTCAGGAGTTTCTTCTTGTAAGTAGTGCACCAGTCTATCTTACCCGACAACCAATTGATGTTTTAGTGAAGGATCTTAAGGTGTGTTTGGTCGTTTTTGGGTCGTTTTTGGTTCTTGATTGGTTTTTTAGTTTTTGTGGGGGTGGTGTGTGTATATGAGTGATTTCTTGTGTCTTTCTTTTGGTTGTGATCTTCGTTCTAATAAAGGATGTGTGTGAAGTACTATCTGCGGCTCCTCTATTGCTTTGGGTATTGGGCGTTTCTGATTTTATGTAGGATTCTAACAGCTCATGTTGACTGAGTAGATTTATTTGTTTTATCCATTGCCCCAGTTTGTCGTTGCTATTCGATGTTATGTATAAAAATGAGTTTGTATGTCTTGAGACAACAACAATGCAGTGGTGCAGCGATTCATAAATGTCTTCCTGTCTGGTGGATGTTCAAACGACAGCTATGTTTTTGGTTTGTCTGCCTTGGAATTCATGAATCGTGGATGCCTTAAGTCCCAGCTTGTTTAATTCCCTTTTCTCTGACTGTTTAAATACTAGGTATTTATATTAATTTTTTTCCGGGATGAGCTTCAGACCCTCCAGTCCGTTGTACTGCCGTATCTCAAGCTCTTTTTCTATTTTGTTTGTTGTTTTAATTCCTTGTTCGTAGTACTTTGATATTATGGCTGTAGTGCTTTTTGTACATCTGTAGGTTGTGTTTAGTGTTTTCGTGGTCTTGGTTATCTCTGTTACGTTGTGGTATTTGACTTCTATGTTTTTTGTTCGATTTATATATGGTATTTGGTTGCAATCGCCAATAAGCATCACTTCATCAGCTCCTGATAGGACAGCTGCAAACAATATCTCTCACGCGTGCATCATTAGAGCTTCATCGATGTAAAGTCTCTTGTAGGTGTTTCCTCGTTTTAGGTGTTGTGTTGAGTTTATAAGGAATTAATGTACAGTTCGGAATGTGTCATTACACGCTGATTGGGCATAGTCTGGATGTTTGCTTTTAAAGCGCTGTCGGAAATCTATAGCTGAGTCTCTTGTGGGATATAGAATGAGGTCTCCAATGTTGTAGTTATTAAGTAAGAATGTTGTTTTTTTTTCCACATCCTGGTACGCCTTGTATTATGTTAAGGTTTTTACTGTATGAAATGAAATGAAAAATGCCTTTATTTACAGAGGCGAAGTTAGGACTTAAAAGTCCTCTCTACCACTTAACCTCCAAAAAAAACAAACAAAGTAAAATATTATCATACCTATTACAACATTGTAATTGACACTTAAACTAAATCACTTTAATAATTAATTACATATTGGATGTAACATAATAATGTATATATTATATTATATAATGTATTATATAATATATAGTATATTATATAATATATTATATATTATATAATTATATTATTATAATTATATAATATATAATATAATTATTATATAAATATATAATATATAATAATTAATTTATTATATAATATATAATATAATAAAATATATTATATAAATTATAGTATATAATTTATATAATGTACCATTTAGATTAAACTCTAACATAAATCTCTTTACAGGCAACTAATAAAACTATCCTATCCTAATCAGCTTTCATTCCCCATCCACGCAACTCACATACAGTTACCACAAGTGTGACCACAAGAACCACCAACCGTCACTCCCGCCGAGTCCGCAGCAGAAAGGCCCGAACCTCCGCCCCAAAGCGACCGCGCTTGTCAATAGTTCTGATGTTGTCTGGGAGAGCATTCTACAACAATCGACATGCGGAAACAGTGAAAGATTTATTATATAAGGTTGTCCTATGAATTGGAGTTGATAATAAAGATGCACCCCTACGAGTTCTACGTGCACTAATATCAGACATAAAAACGAAACTTTGGGCCAAATAACTTGGACAACCATTGTGGATTAGTGCGTGCAACAGACTAAGTACATGAAGATCTCTAAGTTCTTTGGATTTTAATAGGGATAATTGCTCAAAATAAGGAGATACGTGATCATCACGTCGTAAGTTGAAAATAAACCGAATACAATAATTCTGTGCACGCTGAATTTTACTAGAAAGGTCAACAGTCATGTCATTGATCACCACGTCACAGTAATTGAAGTGAGGTAAAACTAGAGTTTTCACCAACATCACTCTAACATCCAACGGCAAGTATTGTGCAAATCGCTTGAGGCCATGTATACAGGCAAAAACCCTATTACAAATTTGTGACACCTGATCAGCCCATCCCAGGTTTTTGTTGATAGTTATTCCCAGGTTTTTTACTTTTTCATTGTACACTATTTCTTTATTGTTCAGTATCAGTCTTGGAGCAGTATTAATGTCAATTTTAGTAATAAGCCTTTTATAGCCTATTAAAATACAGTTAGTCTTGGTTTCATAAGTTTCAGTCCTTGTCTGCAAGTCCAGTAAGCTATTGAATCAATATCAGAGTTCATTACCTGTACACAAGTGTCCATCTCATTAGGTGAAAAGTGGCAGTAAATTTGTAAATCGTCAGCGTACAGATGGAACTTTGAGTGTCGGATGCTAGTAGTTATGTCATTAATGTAGAGTGTAAAAAGAAGTGGTCCAAGTACAGAACCCTGAGGCACCCCTCGGGTGACAGGTTTCCACTCGGAGCACCCATTGTCAGTCTTGACACGCTGCTGTCGCTCGGAGAGATATGACCCCACCCACCTGACACAACCATCAGAGAAACCATACCTCTTCAATTTGATCAGTAAAAGAGGGTGATACACGCAGTCGAAGGCCTTGGAAAAATCGAATAGAGTCAAAATTGTAGCTTGTCGCTTGTCCATAGCAAGTCTTATATCTTCTGTGATTTTTAAAAGGGCTGTGGCAGTACTGTGATGAGGGCGAAACCCAGATTGAAATACCGACAAAATATTGCCACTGTCAATAAAACGGGAGAATTGTTGGTGGGCTATTCTTTCTAAACACTTGGATAGCGCAGGCAGTATACTAATAGGTCTTAAATCAGATGGAGCTTTAGGGGAAGAACACATATTTAAGGGACGGATTTGAGCTCGCTTCCATATATCTGGAAAACTTGAGGACATTAAAGATTTATTAAATATTGCAGTAATAACTGGGAGGGTGACTGGCAGAGTGCTCTTAATGAACTTGATTGGAATGTTGTCGGCCCCGACTGCATTGCTAGACATCCTCATGACCGCCCTGAACACCTCAGCCTCAGTCACCGGAGTGAAAGAAAACTGATGAACAGGTCTGTCAAGCGGAGAAGCCTCTAGCTCTATGACATAATCACGAGCACGGGACAGATCAATGGGGACGTTAGCAAAAAAGTTATTGATTATATTTGGATTTAAATGGGTTTGTTGGTCACCATCAGATTTGCCCACTCCCAGCTCTTTCAGTTTCGTCCACAGGGTTTTAGTTGTTTGTTTCTGAGAAAGAGAATTGTAGTAAAATCTAATTTTAGAATTTCTAATTTGTTGCTGTGTCTGATTTCTCAGTCTTTTATATAAGCTCCAATCGTGCTGATTCTTTGTTCCCTTAGCCTTGCGGAAAGCAGTGTCTCTCTCTGTCTTTGCAGATGGCGAATAAAGTCAGTAATCCAGGGAGCAGGCTTTTTTGTTACACATTTGAAGACTATTGGAGCATGTTTATCAAACAATTGAAGAATTAGGGAATTAAATTGAAAAACCATATCATTCACGTCATCAGAAAATAGTATTTCATGCCAAGAAATATTGGAAGTATCGAAAATCAGAAGGTCAAGATCAATGTTTTTGTAGTTTCTGTATTTAATAAACTTTGGTTTGGGTTTGGGGAGAAGAAGTTTGTAGATGCAAAATATCAAATCATGTTTTGAAAGTCCAGGGGCAGGCAGTTGTCCATGGTGCGCAATGAGGGTCGGGTCACCGACAGCAATTATGTCCAGCCAGGTGTCGGCAGCGGCAGTATGGTGAGTGGCATGAAGTGGTAGTATAGTCATGTTACAAGAAAAAAAAATGTCGGATAAAAAGAATTGATCGTAGGTAACTGGTCCAAGTAAATCAGTGTTAAAGTCCCCCATCACAATAACATGACTGCAGCGAGCCAAGAGGTTAAGAAGTTCATGTTCGAATTCAGCAAGATAGCCAAGGTTAGGAGCTCTGTAACAGACGGCAACTAAGATGTGTGATCTGTTAACACTGACATCTAGAAACATATATTCTGGGCGTCCAGCTCTGGATGTGTCAGATGATAGAAGGATAGAAGCAGGAAGGTGAGACTTGACATAAACGGCGACACCTCCGCCACCCTTATGTAGACGGTCATTCCTGAACAAGGAGTATCCCGTCAACTCAACAGCCCTGTCACTCAAAGAAGGTTTGAGCCAAGTCTCAGAAACTAGAATTAAATCAAACTGTGAAGAGCAAAATATAGTTCGGAAATCGTCAATATGACAAAAAAGCGATTGAGCATTAACGTGAGCTGCCTTAAGAAAATTATCGTAGGGAGAAAGTGTTCGGCAGATAATTTGTGAGAGAGGGAGAGCGCTATCACCCGGGGCGGGACCATCAGCCGGGGACCCCAGCCCGACCCCGCGGGCAGCGAGCGGCAGGCGACTCCGACAGACACGAAATTGTGGGTAACACTAGCATACAATATACATTCTCACATACATTCGTAAAACATTGTAAATTTACACAAGATGCACACTTAAACTTACGGCTAATCATGACACTGACAAGGTATCGGCAAGATACTTACTTGAATAACATATTAAATTTTGAAACAAATAAGCAATATGTAAACATAAAAATTTATTTCTACTTATAATAAAAAAAAAAATTAAATAATAATCAGAACTGTAAAATATTTGAAGAAGAATATACACATACCTACTCACATATACATACATACACATATATACACATATACATAAACACACATACGTACATGTGCACATAAACCTAAACTACAATATGTAGTAAAAGGAATTATGGAAACACTTGTTTTCAAAAGAAACATGAAATGTACAATTATTTGCTAAAAAAGTAATAATAATTATTATTATTAAACAGCACTATGCTGTGTTTTATACGAAACTAAAAATATATATCTGAGCTTACAACAAACTAAATTAAATCATTGCTAAATTAGTAATTGGAATATAAAACTGCATATTTAAGTAAATGATCATAAACAATATATATATACACACATACACACATACATATATACACATACATACATACACATACACATGTGCGCGTGTATACATACATCATAAAGTGTTGTAAATTGACAAAATAAGTGTATTACTATACTGTAGCTTGAATAAAATACTTGAGTATGGAATTTGTTTAAAGTAAGATAAAATTAGAAACTTTAGATTTAAATTGTAGTGCAAGCATTATTGGTGAAAAATTTATATTTACAGTCAAAGAACCTGAATTTAAGGCATTTAACATTAAAAAATAAAGATATATATAAATATTTATGTATACCTATGCTTTGTGAAAAATAATAAACTGGAAAAAATAAATAGTAATTTAGCATTTGTAACTGAAACTAAAACTTTATTGCCAAATTATAAATAAAAGCGGAAAAAGAAATAAAACTTACAACTAGTTAACGCTAGCGAGACGCTGCGCCGAGGTCAGCTTTGCCAATCTTGTCGCCGCGCCTTTGTTGCCGTGTCGGTCGACCCACAGAACTCTCCCGTCCAGGGTCCAAGTACTCCTCGGTCCATGTTGTGTGACTGCTGCCCTGTAGACCTCCATCCGGCGCGCAGTCAGGTCTTCTCGGATGGAGATACCGGACCCTTTAAGGTTCTTCTTGGCCGAGAATGCTCGTTGACGCTGACAATAGCTGGTGAACCGCACTATGATAGGGCGGTGCCGTTTCACTCCGTCAGCCGCTGGACGGGGTTGCTGACCGACGCGGTGGCTTCTGCTGATGGACTCCGGTGGCAGCTCAACCCCCAACTTGTCCCGACACAACTCCTCCACCAACTTGTCCGTGTCCTCACCAACAGTCTCCTCGATTCCGAAAATCCGCAGGTTGTCGCGCCGCTGGTACTGTATGTGTGTTGGATGTTGATGTGCTTTGTGCTGTTGCAAAGGCAAAGTTCGTTCAGGAGTAGTGTATCAGCTGAGACTAAGATGTTGTGGTTTATTGCTGTGTTATTCGTGACAGTCTTGTATTTTCCACTTTTGTCCATTTCAATTTGTACTAGAGAGGCTCAAAATCAAATCAAAACTGAAACAGTATGGTGTTGGGCTTATTGTTTCCTTTTGCGTGAGGAACTCCCCTGTTTTTAGGTTAATTATGGCATATTTTGTGTGTGTTTTATTGCTAAGCTCTTGCAATTTAAGATTGTCTTTTTGGATGTGACTTATGTTGTATTCCCTGTGTATATTGTTAGCTGGTGTAGCATTATGCTTTCTTTGATTTCCAGATTTCTCTTTGTTCCTGCATTGCTGCTTGAGCAAACATTTCCTTGTCGTTGTTAGGTAGGCATGGTAATTGGTAAGTGTTTGCTCTCGTGTATGTTCCCCGTATTGTCCTCCATGTGCTGTAATATGTGCCTGTTTCTCTTGTTGTGAATATTTTTGCTATTTTCCTTTGTGATTTGCCAGTAGTACTATCAAGGAGGTCGTCAACTATCTTCTTGTTGTCTCTTGATTGGGTGTATTTTCGAAACTGGTGTAGATAGGCATTGCATGCATATTGAAGGAGCACTTGGATTATTTCTCTAATATGTATTTTGCTAAGTTTTGCTGTTTCTAGAACTTTTTCAAGTTTGACAGAGAAAAGTATTGGGAATTTAATACAGTCATTGGCCAGTTCTAAAAACCTGAAAAGTTTCCTCTTCCAATTTCAATATTTTTCTTCAAAGCAAATGGCGATATGGATGGTGCCCTGGTTGTCTTAGGCAGTAACAAAATTGTTATAGGACAGGTTTCTGTTTTCTACTCTCGAAGTAATCCTTTCTGTAACTTGAGGTGAAAATGATGGGGGTGAAAAAATTGGTGTCCGTTCGGTATTAATGATGTGGATATGGCATGTCTGATGTAGATCGTCGTCTGTTATTAGCTGTGTAGTTAGAAGGGGGGTGTCTTCCGGAGGGAATGAAAACACTTTTACATTGCTAAGATTGTGGAAGTCAACTTCTACGAGCATGGATATCCTGCTGCTATTTGAGTTCACCGATTTCCTTTCAATGAATTTGCCTGTATGGGATCTTGTTTCTGCAGCCTCAGCTTCCTCGTCATCACTGAGCGGTAAAAAAGTTCGGTTTCGTTGACGGGCTCCAGAGTGTCGATTATGTTTTTTTTTTCAGATTTTTCGTCAGGGTTAGTCTGTCTCCCTCCGTTATGTGTAATTCTTGTCGGGGTTTTGAGTCCTTTCCTATGAAGATATTTTTCAGTTTTTTTTGTAGGGCTTTTCTACCTCCCCATGGTGGAGTCAGTTTTGAGTCGGAATTTCTTTTCATTTTTTTTATTTTTCTTGTGTTTACAGTCATTTCCTGTTGGCAGTGTTGTGTGTCTCCTACTCAGGTGTTCTTCTAGATGTGTGATTCTGTTTCTCATGTGTAACAGTTCTGAGTATATAAAATTATTCATGATCATCGGGCCGTGTTGTGTGTCTCCTACTCAGGTGTTCTTCTAGATGTGTGATTCTGTTTCTCATGTGTAACAGTTCTGAGTATATAAAATTATTCATGATCATCGGGCCTGCGTCATCAGTTGTTGTCTTTTGGGTCTCTGAGTGTTTGTGCATCACAATTCTCTTATCTTTGTTTAATTCGTCCAGGGAGTCTCACACATCTTCTTTGGAATTTTGCTGTAGTTGTTTTATGATTGTCTCATGTCTAAGAATAGCTTCGTTATTTTCTTTATCGTGCTCTTCAAACATTACTTCTAGATCTTTCCTTAGTTGCTTCTCTTGTATCAGCATGTTTTCTAGGTTGTTGATTTCTTCAACGAGCGAGTTGTATTTGGAAAGAATGCATTCTCTTTCCTCTTCAATTTCCTCCAGTTGTTGTTGGTATAGTAAAGCATTGTCTTTGGTACTTTCCCACTCCTTTATTTCTTTTTTTAGCTTTATGTTCTTGTTCGTTAGCTGTATTAAGTTTTCCTTGAGTTCTTTGTTTTCTGTCAGTAGAGCACTTCCTACCTCACTTGCTAGGGAGAGCGATGTTTCTAGATAAGTTTTTTCTACATCTCCTATGCTCCTAAATTTTGTGCTCCAGTTCTTCGATTTTGGAGTTTGTAGGGGTGGTGTTTTTTGTGCAAGATGGACATTTCCAGGTTTCTATAGGTAGTTAAATCCTTTAATTTTTTGTCTTTCCAGTTTAAGCGTTTAGAGTGATACCAGGTGTTGCATTCCCCAGTACATAGAATCCCTTTGTGTTTAACACCTATGCTACAAACTCCGCACGGGTACTTTGACATATTGAATCTAGTATAGTAATATGTGGTGGTTGGTAGAATAAAAATAAAAGATAAATAACACTGTTTTTTCTTGAAACTTTGGCAGGCTGTTTAGTCAGGATGGTGCTTGTTGGACTAAAATGAAACTGTTTTTTATTAAAACTTTGGCAGGCTGTCTAAGGTGGTTGATGGAGTTGTTGTCCTAAACTTTGTCAGTTTGTATAGTTACAGTGACCTTCTCAGAGTAGCAGTTGTGCAGAGTTGAGGTAGGCTCTGTATGAATGCCAGCCAGCGCTGAGTCAGCACAGGTGTTGTATAAAATTTTGTTTGATTTTGAGGAGTAATCTAATTCCTTGTCATAAAGTAAACCCAAGCAGCCTAAGCTAGATAGATGGCGGGAGTCAGATATAGATAAATGACAGAAGAGTGTTGGTGCTGTTGTCAGGTGCAAAGTCAGCAGCTCCAGGTCAGTGCTCCAGTATGACACACATTGCACTGCTGGCCACTTGCTACTGAGACGGAAGTAGTTCACTGTTGTTGAGTTGGCATGTTCAAGTGTTGTACATCTGGCAAGAGTGACATCATATATTTAACTAATATATTGGAGCAATTGGCTTGAAAATTAATTAGTTTCTTAATGTCAAATGATGAAACTTTTGCTTAATATAGTCAAATTTATAGTATTACTGTGTCCTAAAAATATGCATAATAATACTGCATAGTTTTTTGAAATTGAGTCAGTTACTTGTGTTGTTCTATTTTCTTGGATTTTTATAAGTGAGTGGACTTACAGTTGTTCCAGGTAGGTTGTGTGCGCAAATATAGTAATGTTTATTGGATAATTACCACATATTATACACTTTTCACTGGAGCCACTTCACTGAGACTGTAGTCAGTCAGCCATGTTTGTTGATTTTCAAGATACAAGAATAGTACATACTGTACTCAGAGCAACAGTCCCTTGTGGCACTTCTCTGCTCTCTGGTAGTTGTTTGGATTTTATCTTTGTCACAGTGTTATTTATCAAGTCTACTTTCTGTGTTATGTTGCTTAAATAACTTTTCATTATCTATGATTCCCAGATTTTGTAGTATTTTCTGGGAGATATTTTGGATTTTCTCTGATCATGGCTCCTAGAATCCAAAACCACCATTATCCATTAATGTATATATATACATTATAACGTGACAAACATATAACGTGAACGTGTGAACACGTAACTGCTGTAATTTTTAAAATATCTAAATTTGACTTAGTACAAAGGCAGTACTTGCACATAGCTTGGATGAGTTCGTTAGTCAGTCTTAACCAATCTAAAGTTTCAAGATGGTGGCTATTTACATTTGAGCAAAAATTTAAACTCAACTAGTTCCCAACACAACCTAATGCAGTACATTTTTACATGTATTACATGATTATAAATCACTTTTATTCTGTCTTATTTTTGACATCTCAAGGTTTCAAGATTGGGAAAGAAATGACATTAGTTATTATGCATTACAAGGATTTTAGAATTGTCAGGTCATTAAAAATATTGTTTGTTTTTTCTTACGCGTTTTTTAATACCACATATGGTTTCCAGTTAGCAGGCATACCAAGTTTAGACTAGTATACAACAATGGGGCAATAATTGTGAATATGTTAACTACCATAACTTATTAATAGATTCAAACCAAAACTTTGTACATAGACACTATGTGTACTTAGCTTGCATGAGTTTGATAGCCAGTCATAACCAATAAAGTGATTTAAGATGGCAGCTATTCAAATTCCAGCAAGGTTTTTAACTGAACTAATTCCCAACATGGACCCAACCAGATACATATTTTACATATATTATGTAGTTATAAACAAATATTCTTTGAATTTTTTCAATATCTCTTAGAGTTTAAAGATGGCGATCATTCAAATTCCAGCAAGATTTTTAACTTAACTAATTCCCAACATGGACCCAACCAAATACATATTTTACATATATTATGTAGCTATAAACAAATATTCTTTGAATTTTTTCAATGTCTCTTAGAGTTTAAAGATGGCAGCCATTCAAATTTCGGTAAAGGAATGGCTACATATAAATTATTATGTATTAAAACACAAAAAGTTTTTTAGAATTGTCAGGTCATTTACATTACTGTTTGTTCTTATATGTTTTTTTTATATCACGTACCGTCTTCATATAGTGGGCATACAAAGTTTTAATTAGTATATAACGTTGCAGGAATAATGGTGAATACGATAACTACCGTATCGAAGTTCTAAATAGATATAGACTGAACTTTGTAAAGAGTCAGTATTTGTATACAGTTTTAATTAGTATATAACATTGCAGGAATAATGGTGAATACGATAACTACCGTATCGAAGTTCTAAATAGATATAGACTGAACTTTGTAAAGAGTCAGTATTTGTATATAGTTTGGATGAGTTTGTTAGCCAATCTTAACCATTAACACATTTGAAGATGGCAGTTACTCGCATTTGGGCAAACTTTTATCTCGAGTATTAACAAGATAAATCAAAATTGATACATTTCATACAATTTTCAAGTAATTCCAAGCAACATGTTTTCCTACTTATTTTTTATAATTATATAATGTACATTTTTATTGAGTGTTTTGTTTTTTTTTAGATCATGAAGACCTCCAAGACAGAAAGAAGATTGGTCAAGACATTTTCTGTTCAAAAACAAAAAATTTTTGTTTTTAACTTTTGTAATTAAATTCAAAATTATTTAATTTTCAAACAGAATAAAAAGCTTTTAGTAACATGTTTATTGTTAATTGAGTACTTTTTAAATATTTTTTTGGTATAGATTTTCAGGAGATATTATAAAACTTAGACCCCATTTATGAGGGTTTCTTACAGTTGTACTGAAGACAGTGATTTGCCAAGCACAGTTTATCCTTATATCTGGTTGGATATTTATGATTCAACCCTAGCTTTGGAAGATTTTCTAATCTTTCCTTTACATTAATAATTATATGATATATATATCAGCTTTAAAAATATGGATTCAATTTAAAAAATGCAAAAGCAAGCGATCAGGATAATGTCTAAGTCATGATAAGTCAGTTAAGGAATATATTACTTCCTTAGGAATTATGACCATGTACAGCATATGCCTAAGGAAGTAATATGTTCCTTAACTGACTCATCATGACTTAGACATTTTCCTGATCGCTTGCTTTTGTATTTTTTAAATTGAATCCATATTTTTAATAGATGTAGCAACAATAAAGCTGATACCAAAAGAAACTACTAAATGAATAAAGACAAAATAAACACTTTATAATATTTCCTAGCTAGAAATGTATGACATTTTGTGAAGTGTGTGTATAAGTCAGATGAAGTTCTTGATAATATCATAGATACATCTGACCAATTTAAGTGTTCATCAATAATATAATCTAAATATTTGGTACTATTAACTTATTTGCCGGATAATGTGATCATCTAATTTATTTTTTTAATATCTTTTCTTTGTTGAGTTGAAAATGTAATAAGGTTTGTTTTGTTTGTATTCACACATAGATTTTATACATGTTTGTACAAAAACCATGTAAGAAAGACGTTTCCGCAATCCAAGTGTCTATCTTCTACTTCATCTTGGGTGCTAGCAGAAACTTTTAAATTTCATCTGCATAAAAAATAATTGCCTGTTACCTTCAAGCTGTGGTAATACTTTTAGATAACTTTTTTATTATTAGTTTTCAGGAAATTTGCTTGTGATAGTTGAATCAATTATTAAATTTAAAAGACGTTCCATAAAGCGATCTTTGGTTCTTTTTAAATATAGCTATTAACACATTATCATATCCTGCACTATACTTGTCAAACCAGAAATAATTTTATCAAGAATGTTACAGTCTATGGTATTTAATACAGAGATCTTATTACTAAGGTTCTTCTCAGTGTAAATATTTGGGCTGGAGATTTCAGATCTATTAATTTCATCAATTTTCAAAAGAAGAAGTTGGCATATTTTATCTGGAATTGTACAATGCAGCCTCTTATTTCTCTGTTAAAAGGTTTTTGTTTTTTGTACCTACTTCATTATTAATTGTTCTCCAGGTATCTTTAATAATCACTATCTGGTAATAGTCTGTACCTTCCAGTCAAGCTTGGTTCGGGGGCCCTCCCCAGGAATACGTTTAAATGTTAATAATATTACAAATTGCAAGTTTAACTGCCTTCTGGGAGCACATTTTAAATTTTAAATTCTAAAAAACGGCAATAACTTAAGTGACGATTTAACCTTTTGGAGACCGAACATTAACACAATAAATAAAGGATTTTGGGCATTTGCCATCATTATATGCTACAAAAAAGTATAACACTACGCAAGTTCGAGGACTTAAGCTGCGCGTAACCTTGAGTGTGTGGTGATTGGCGGGTGGGGTGGCGGGGTAGCATCATGCACTGCGTCCCGAAAACATTTCCTGTGAATCATGGGTAAAACCCTCCTTTCAGGAATCGTATTGGCCCAAATAACTCATCAAACTCACTAAAATTAGTTTGTTTTGTGGCAGTGCTGATTGTAGTGGAATTAAATAATAAGAGAATACCAAATAATAGCAATAATAGGACTTATCCTTGCTTTTCAGTTTTTATAGTGTTGTTTAACGTGTTTTTGAAAATAATGTATTTGTCAATACTAATCTGCAAATCGAAATCCTGAGTTTAAAGTCGTTAAAGAGGTTGTTGCGCCTTCATCTCAGTGGCTAGCACGTAAACGCAACCCGCCACACAGGTAGCGTTTATTTGTTGAAGGGTAGTATTTGGACCCTATGAGCACAGCTAAATTCCTCCAACTGTATCAAGGACTGAAATTTCCCCTCTTCTTCAGGTGTAAAAAAGACACTAAGGCATTAAAAAGTAAAAAAAAATTGCTTCACTTACGATAATTCGGGTGTGACATGTTTGTTCTCTTTGCTCAAGTGCAGTGATATCGCTTTGGTTCATTCTCTCCAGTCTGATTACTTCACTTTCGATAATTTGGGTGTGACATGTTTGTTCTCTTTGCTCAAGTGCAGTGATATCGCTTTGGTTCATTCTCTCCAGTCTGATTACTTCACTTTCGATAATTCAGGTGTGACATGTTTGTTCTCTTTGCTCAAGTGCAGTGATATCGCTTTGGTTCATTCTCTCCAGTCTGATTACTTCACTTTCGATAATTCAGGTGTGACATGTTTGTTCTCTTTGCTCAAGTGCAGTGATATCGCTTTGGTTCATTCTCTCCAGTCTGATTGCTTCACTTTCGATAATTCGGGTGTGACATGTTTGTTCTCTTTGCTCAAGTGCAGTGATATCGCTTTGGTTCATTCTCTCCAGTCTGATTACTTCACTTTCGATAATTCGGGTGTGACATGTTTGTTCTCTTTGCTCAAGTGCAGTGATATCGCTTTGGTTCATTCTCTCCAGTCTGATTACTTCACTTTCGATAATTCAGGTGTGACATGTTTGTTCTCTTTGCTCAAGTGCAGTGATATCGCTTTGGTTCATTCTCTCCAGTCTGATTACTTCACTTTCAATAATTCGGGTGTGACATGTTCTCTTTGCTCAAGTGCAGTGATATCGCTTTGGTTTATTCTCTCCAGTCTGATTACTTCACTTTCGATAATTCGGGTGTGACATGTTTGTTCTCTTTGCTCAAGTGCAGTGATATCGTTTTGGTTCATTCTCTCCAGTCTGATTACTTAACTTTCGATAATTCAGGTGTGACATGTTTGTTCTCTTTGCTCAAGTGCAGTGATATCGCTTTGGTTCATTCTCTCCAGTCTAATTGCTTCACTTTCAATAATTCGGGTGTGACATGTTTGTTCTCTTTGCTCAAGTGCAGTGATATCGCTTTGGTTCATTCTCTCCAGTCTGATTACTTCACTTTCGATAATTCAGGTGTGACATGTTTGTTCTCTTTGCTCAAGTGCAGTGATATCACTTTGGTTCATTCTCTCCAGTCTGATTACTTCACTTTCGATAATTCAGGTGTGACATGTTTGTTCTCTTTGCTCAAGTGCAGTGATATCGCTTTGGTTCATTCTCTCCAGTCTGATTACTTCACTTTCGATAATTCAGGTGTGACATGTTTGTTCTCTTTGCTCAAGTGCAGTGATATCACTTTGGTTCATTCTCTCCTGTCTGGACTTCATACATTTTGTTATATAATACTTTATAATTATTTTAACTTTGAGTGGCCATCCATTCCCACATTATTTCGTTTTTAACACGTTCGCTGCTAAAAATTAAGTAATGTATGTTGCTAGAGGCTAATTTTTTTTTATTAGTATTCACTTACCAATTTAGTTGTTGTGACACGGGTTGGTACAGAAAGGTCATCAAACACCAAAAGAGCCGAATTTCGCCATTTTGAAAACGTGCAGTAGATCTACCGCACACGCTCCTGGGGCCAGTCTCTCTTCGAAGCGCGCACCGTTTTCCTTATTGTTTTTGAAAAACAGACCACTAACGATTGTTTATAATAATAATACTGGGAACAAATCACTTAGTATAACTAAAAATATATTGATAAAAAACACTAAAAACTACTATTTACAACCCAACCAATCTCCCCAAGGTACGCTTCATTAGTCATGGAATTGGTCAAAACAATGTGGGACACACAACCCAGGCTGTCCATCACATTCTAAACACTGCCACATCACGTATTTCTTTCTGCCATTTGCATAGCAAACTCTGCACCTCTTTTGTTTACTTCTCTTTCCACAAGCCACTTTTTCTGTAATCCGTGAGGGTACATGGGGGACGCGGCGGCGCTTCAGAGGTCGAGGAGGCTCGGGAACGTCCGGTAGTAGCTTGTCAATAACCTCCAGACGGAAGTCGTACAATGGCATTTTGTTTTCTCCACTGGATGTGCGAACTTCGTTATAGAGATAGTGTGCATTCACTAACATCATCTGAATTACGTGGACAAAAATCTTTTTATACCACCGCAGTGTTTTCCTTTCGCAAGGATAATATGACATCATTTGGTCACTGCGGTCCACGCCTTTCATAAAATGGTTGTATTGAACAATTGGTAGTAGTTTTAGTCTCTCCAAACCACCTCGATTAATTGAATTCACCATGTCATTTTCAAATTCAGTGGATATGTAAGAGACAACGCGTTTGTCTTTCCATTTGGCGACAACAACACTTTCGGCGTAGCGGGCGATGGTTTCACCCTTTTTCAGGGTTGCCGATTTGACTTCAGGAGATACGTATTTTCTGTCCAGCCGAAGAGTTCCAGTGCAATATGTATTCCTACGGAGCAGGCTTGAGGCAAGAGTAAAACTATTATAATAATTATCCATAAATAAACTGTCGCCACAATTGAGTTTCCCTTGCATCAGCTTCAATACAACATTGGCTGCATGCCCCTTACCACCGTAATCATCTAAAACTCCGCAATACATAAAAAAAACGAAGTATTAGGCCATGGGGGTCACACAAACTGTACAGTTTGATGCCGTACTTATGGCGTTTCCCTTTTATATATTGCCTAAAGTACAACCGTCCCCTCCATAAAACCATTCCCTCGTCAATGCACAACTTTTTTTGAGGATAATAAATTGAGTCCATTTTATTGTTGAAGTAGTCAATTAGAAACTGTACTTTAGAAGCTCTGTTGTTTGGGTTAGGGTACCTTTCAAAATTAATGCATCGCAAAATAAGCATGAATTTGTCCCTGGCCATGAATTTGGGGAAGCACGTTGAAAACAGCTTACAAGTTTTCCAATAGTCTTGTATTCGGGGTAATTGTAATATTCCCATGTGCAGCAATAGGCCAATAAAACATTTGAGATCCTCCACGGTAATGTCTTTCCATTTATGGATTTGTGAGCCTGGGGTTGTAGTAGGTCCACAGAATAACTCCAACGCGTATCTATTCGTAGTAGCCACAATGCCCTCCAAAAAAATCACATCCACCAGCAACAAGAAAAAATTGATTGGGGTAATCTCATTAGGCAAAGGGACTAAAAACTTTTCCTCTTTTGTAAACGGTACATCTTTCATACCTATAGTTTGAGGACTCCATTGTGGTGGTCTTACGTCATAGTCTGGGTCTTCGACCTCTGACTCATCAGTCTCGTATTGTTCATCGTCGAGGTCCGGAGCATAACCAGGGACACCAGGGTCGTCTTCATAATCAGAATCACTATTAGCCACAAACTGACGTCTATTCTGGATTCCACTAGTTCCAGGAGGCAAATCCATGTCTATTGTATTATAAGAATAACACTAAACACACAACAAAAACGGTAAAATTTGAAGTAGTCTAAAAACTAACCACAAAACGCTAACTGAGAACGGCGACCACAAAAACGCGGGAAAAGTATATCCCCACGAGCGGCAAAACGGACAACCATACACGACGAGTGCTGAGAGCACACTGACTGGGTTTCTAAACAATGGCGCTGTGCAGTAGATCTACGTCATGAGCGCCTGGCGCGAGGCAGCCGTGCAGTAGATCTACCGCAACCGCATTGAACGTGTTAATGTCTTAGGGTCTCATTTACTCTTGGAGAAGAGGGTAGATTTCATTCCTAAAAAAGTAGTGATATTTTTTGTAACATATAACAATGGCAAATGTCCAAAATTCTATTATTCTTTCAAACCTTCCATCATCAATACCAAACTTTAAACAGAAAATAAGCAAATAAAACAACTATATTTTAAAGAGATTTGTAGAGGTTTTGCAAAATGGATATATCTTAAGAACTACAAGTCACATCCTCTACTCTTTACATTGAAGTTTTAGATTTAAAATGGGCTTCCAAAGTACACGATTTTTATTTGAAGAAAATGGGCAAGCAATTTTATTACTTAAATAATAAATAATAATAGACGCATGCGATGAACAATAATCATAGGAAATACGAACAACTTAAAGGACAATGTTATTTAAAAGCACAATATTTTGTTTCTTAGATGATCTAATCTCAGGTTTTCATACAAAAAGTACAACACAAACACATGTTAGTGATTGACAAAAAATAAATCTTTTATGTTGGGCATCCTAATTTTAGCCTACTAGTCATAGCAAAGATTCTTATGCGATATTAGATATTATTTTCATTACAGTTTCAGACCAACTATTACAAGTTTCAACCTGATATCTAACACAGAAGACACAGTATGTTTTTGTCAATTTTTCACATAACAAATTTACACCAGAGATTTCCTAGTCTTGTCCTACTATGAAAGCCTTCTTTCTATTTAGCAGATTCTCAGAAGCAATTGTGCCGAACCTGGAAAACTATAACTAAAAATAAAAAAAAAAGAATAATAAACAAAACTTTCCGAAAATATTACAAGAAAATTGAAATATTGTCTTCAATAAAACATGTTGAAAAACAATCCATTATATTGTTATAGACACTTTCAGAGATCATTCCAACAGGGGTTTTCTTTAATTCACAAAATAATATCAGTTTATAGCAATCAAACATTGTTTATTTATAAAATTAGAAATAACAGGCAAGAACCTAAAGATGCTTATATTTTATAGATTAATGGCTCACCAGGATTGAAGAGTGTAAAACTGACCTTGCGAGGACTCAAACAGTGGCAATCATTTGAGGGCAACTTGGAAAATTATCAAGTTTAAATTATTATCGTCGTTATTTAACAATGATGCGTGAATTGAAATTCAACAGGTTGACGAGTACAATACATGATTCCCAAGAAATGTTTATAATTTTAAATATTAACTTTATGGACAACTTGGCTACATTAAAATCTAAATCTCTTCTCCATTAAACAGACCAGTCTTACCAATGTTTATTCTAAACCTGTAAACTTTCCCATTCTTAATACATAGAATTCAATTTACTTCCACAAGATTCAGCTACTTGAATGAATGTCTGGATATATTTGGGTTTCTTAAAAAGAGCATTACAACTTAGTTTTATTTTTTTTTTCTTCACTCGTGAAAGAATATGTTACTGAGATATCTACAATCTTAACTTTCTTGTTCAAATCCTGTATTACTCAGGGTGCATTGCTATATTTAATATTTTGTATTTATTTGACGAGTTCAATATATAATATTTGTTAAGAATGTATCAGTTCATGAAATAAAAGAGTAAAGTGAAAAAATCAATAAATAAAATTATTTGAAAGATTTAATCATAATTAAAGTAGGCTATTTATTGAAAAAAAAGAGCTAAGACAATATTTTAAGATAGTTTTTCTTAAGAAATTGATTTCCAATTTTGCTAGTTCATTTTCAGTTTTATATTCCTTGTGTGCTTCTTAACCCCGAAACCAATTAGTCGAGGTGCTGCAAGACTTTGCGGTAAATCCATTGACTGTATGAGAAAAGCCTGTATTATCGCTCGTCATCCTTATAGGGTGGCTGGTCATCAGTGTTACAAAAATTTTTGGGTGAAATTACAAAGTAAATGAAGTGTAATGATGCATCTAAGAGGTTTCAAGTAAAAAAATTGGCTTCAAAAAGAATTATTTTAATTTTTTCTAAAATAACCATGTTTTTAAACATATTACAGCAATTTCTCAACTACCTGTAAACGGATTTGAGTAAATGACATAATTTTCGTATTCTACATTAAATTTTGAATAGGAATAAGTGAAAATTTTAAAGGATCAATAATAAAAACTCCATTGTTAATAGTTCCAAAGTTTAAAATTTAAGTATCTGTTAAAAATAAAAAAACATTGGTCTATTGTATTTTTCTACACCCTGTATACAAGAAGGCTAAATACTTAAAAAACTGCACCATTTTATAAGCTTTCCAACCATACACTACACTATTGAGGTTTAGATCTGCATATGTTTGTTTTAGTGTTTTGAAATCTTCAAAACACGGGGTGCAGAAAAACTGTTAAAAGGCAATTTATAACAAAAAGGGGTAACCTAAACATACAAAGTAGTATTAATTTACTAGTGTCATAATAATCTATTTGATTATCAAAAACTAATTTTCTATTCATTTCATGGCCATAAATCGTTATCTAAATATCAAAACAACACCATTTTGAATTATTCTTATCTATTAGATAATGATAAGATAAAATGGACTATTCCTGTTTTCTTCTTAATGTTATTTTTTATCTTCTGATCAAGCAAATACCTGCTTAGATAAAACATTGTGGTCAGTCAGTTCTTCTTTGTCAGTGATGCTAGAACCATGTCTTTCTCAAATCGCGAATACGCTGACATGCACTTCATCTACGGGCTGTGCGATGGTAATGCGCGAGCGGCACATAGGGAGTACAGGGCTCGCTATCCTGACCGTGTTACTCCTAGTTCACAGGTGTTCTCCAGACTCCACCAGCGCTTAACAGAAACAGGATCTTTCCATAAGTTGAAAAGAGAGGTAGGTCCTAATATTGATGTTTATGCAGATGAAGATATTTTAGCGAGGGTTGAGGATGATCCCGAACTAAGTACTATACAGCTAGCTACAGCTACTGGCCTTTCTTGTTGGAAAGTTTCTAATGTTTTGAAGTCTAATACGTTTCACCCGTACCATTTCACCCTGGTTCAATCTCTTGAACCAAATGACTTTGAATCGAGAAGAACGTTCTGTCGATGGGTCCTAAACATAGACATTGAAGAGTATCACTTTTTCAAAATAATATTGTGGACAGATGAAGCCAGTTTTACAAGAGAGGGTGTTTTCAACTCCCAAAACATGCATGTTTGGGTTACAGAAAATCCTAGAGCTATGAGAGAATCATCTTTTCAGCATCGGTTCACAATAAACGTGTGGGCGGGAGTAGTTAGTGATATTTTCTTGGGACCCTATGTCATTGATGGAAGCTTAACAGGAGAAAAGTATCTTGACTTTTTACAACATAACTTGCCTCAACTTCTAGATCAACTCACTCGACAACAAAGAGAAGAGTTAATTTTTTAACACGACAACGCACCTCCTCACTTTTCCAACAATGTAAGGCAGTGGTTGAATGATAACTATCCAACTTGGATTGGGCGAGGAAGGACTGTTGCTTGGCCACCCAGATCTCCGGATCTCAACCTATGGACTTTTATGTTTGGGGGTACATGAAGAGCCTGGTGTACAAGTCAGTCGTTCCCAACGAAGTGGATCTGCACGACCGTATATTTGACGCTGCAAACAAAGTGAGTAATGAGTTGTCTCACAAGGTGTTTGAGAGTGGCCCCTGGCAGTTGGACAGTGCAGACATGCTTATCTCGTGCTCCGTGCTTATCAGTATTCCAACCGTAACATGAGTGACTGTGTCGTTTGTAATGATCTGTTACCGGAAAGTAATGATTTTGCATTGTGTTCCCAATGCAATAATGGTTTGCATTTTAAATGTGCTGAGTTACAAGAATCTACGTGGAATCGTTTGGGTCAGCAGCGTCGTGAATCTTGGAAATGCAAAAACTGTACAGGTAAAAATAAGAGATCAAAAGAACAGCAATTGGTCAGTAAGGATTTTATTAATAAGTTGCATGAAGATTTTTTAGTAAAAATGGAGGAAACCATTAAGTTGCAATTTTTGTCTTATGAACAGAACTTAGTCTCACAACTCTCTGAATTTAAACAATCTTTACAATGAGAATTCTTTACAAAAAAATCGATGACTACGAAACTAAAATTAATTAATTTGTTGATCATGTAAAGGAACTGAAAACATCACAGACTAAGTTGGAGGAGGATAACAAACAACTAAAAGAAAAAGTCAAATCATATCAGATGCAATTAGAAAATCTTGAACAGTATAATAGGAACCGGAATGTTCAAATTGATGGTATCCCAGAGGTTGCAAATGAAAATATGGAGGAAGTTATGCAAAAACTTTCAAATTTGGTTGATATTCCACTAGATATTAAAAATGATATACAAGCAATGCACAGAGTGCCTTCAAGGCGAGATAAGGGCTCTAAGCCTATTATAGTGCAATTTACAAACAGGCAAACTCGGGATGCATTGCTCTCGAAGTGTAAAAAAATTAAAATTAAATCATCAAACTTTAGCAATGAAGTACCTGAAACTAATGTGTATGTAAATGCTCATTTGACACCTTATAATAAAAACATTCTATTTCAAGCAAAAAAACTTAGGGAACATGGGTGGAAGTTTATATGGACTGTTGAGGGAAAAATCTTTGTTAGGAAATCAGAAGGTGACCGAAGATATCAGGTTTCATCATCTGAACAAATTGACAGGCTCATGGGTGTAAATTAAAAAGTGTTGGTGGGTAAAAGTTAATTTAACGTGTCACCTATAAAAAACTGATGGAGCAAATGAAAATATTTAGTGTAAACATACATAGTTTGAGAAAACACTATGACGAACTTTGTATTTATTTAAGAAGTTTACCATTCATGTATAATTTAATTATATTGTCAGAAGTCTGGATTAAAAGCGGCGAAGAGGACAAGTACCAGATGTCAGGCTACAACATGCTGTTACAGTCCAGACCGGACAACCAGGCTGGAGGTGTAGTTATCTACTTGGACTCTTCCCTGCAATATACCAGTGAGCTTATACTACTTCAGACTGCAGAAATAATCAATGTCATCTGTAGCTTTAAATTACAATGGTAATATTTATAACTTATCACTTTTAGGCATTTATCGACAGTGTAAATTTACATATAATGAATTTAAATTGGAATTTGATAATATTTTAAAGAGAAGTAATGATCCCTTAGTTATTATAGGTGACATGAATATTTGTTTGTTGAAAAATAATGACTCTGCTAAGGAATATTTAAATTTAATATCGTCATATGGATTTGAAAGTTTAGTAAACACACCTACTCGAGTATTCAATAATAGTAAATCTTGTATAGATCATGTGTTAGTAGGAAACTCGAAATCGATTACATTTAACTGTAGTGTAATTACATTAGATATTAGTGATCATTATGCTCTTGACCTTAAAATAATAGGAATTAAAAAGGAAATAAATAATCCAAAATACTGTAAAGTGTTGGATAAGGAATTATTAAGTAGACAACTAAAATTAGCTGATTGGAGTCCAGTATATAATGAAATGAATGTAAATAGTTCTGTTTCACAATTTTATGAAATTTACAATGAATGTTACAACAATTCTTGCTCATTGAAAAAGGTAACTAGTAAGAATAGGAGAAGGCAAGAATGGATTTCAGACAATCTAATTCGTTTAGTAAATATAAAAAATGATCTATTTAAAAATTATTGCAAAGATAGGCAAAACTTGGTTTAAAAAAATGAATATAAGAGAATAGCAAAAAATGTTTCAAAACAAATTAGAAGAGGAAAATTAAATTATCATTCTTCATTAGTGGACAGATGTCAGGGTGATTCAAAAAGTTATTGGAATGTAATTAAGAAAATTATTAAAAGCAAGAAAAAATCCATAAGTAGTATTAAAATAGATGGTCATTTACTCCAGGTAGTAGGGAATGAAAAACTTGTAGCTGATGAATTTAACAAGTATTTTACCACAGTCATTTCCTCATTAAGACAAGATGCTTTTGGTAGTGATTTATTCCTAGAAGATATTTTTATATACAATGTCCATTTAAGGGTGTTCAAGCTTAATCAAAATGATGTTATTAATGCTATCAAATCGATTAAGAATAAGGCTAGTTGTGGTATCGATGGTATAAGCATTTTTACCATTAAGGACAATATTGAAACATTCACTCCTGTACTATACAGCATTTATAAAAGATCGTTAGAGCAAGGAATATTTCCAACTGAGTTCAAAACTGCTTCTGTAGTCCCAGTCTATAAAGCAGGAGATGCATCAGAGTTTTTCTTATATCACCCTATTTCTGTGATTAGTACTTTAGCAAAGATTTTTGAAACTATTATTAAAGATGAACTTATTAAGTACTTTATGAGTAGATCACTATTTTCTGAAAACCAATTTGGATTTTTACCATAAAAAGGAACAGACTTGTGTATAGAGAAGCATATAAATTATATAACAGCCTCAATTGACAAGCAAAAATACACATTAGCAGTATATTTGGATTTTCAGAAAGCATTTGATGTCTTAGATTTTAAATATTTTAATGGGTAAATTAAAAAAAATATGGTATAGGGGTAATGCACTGTCATGGCTAGATTCTTTTTGTAGGGGTAGGAGACAAGTTATGAAAGTTAATAACTGTTTAAGTGATATTTTAGAATTAGATTTTGGGACAGCTCAGGGCGGGGTTTTGGGACCAATTGTGTTTTTGATATACATCAATGATTTGCTAAATATTGAATTAAACTCATCTGTGTTTGCCTATGCTGACGACACTGCACTTGTGTGCTCTGCCTATAATAGGCAAACACTACAGTTACAAATAAATCAAGATCTAGAAAAAGTATCACGCTGGTTAATTGAAAACAAATTATTAATAAATGCTAAAAAATCTAAATGTGTAATGTTTTTTGACCATAATGTTCCGAAAGAAAATTTACAAAATTTTTTCAATTTAATCTGTCACAAGCACCAATGTTTGTACGGTTGCTCATGTTCTAATATTGAAGTAGTTAAATATTTAGGTTTATATTTAGATCAACACCTTAAATGGAATCACCACATTGACTACTTATCAAAGAAATTAGGAAAGGTTAATTATGCACTTTATCATTTGAAGCAGTATGTTAAAAGTGAACAACTGATACAAATATACACTTCATGGTTTGAAAGTATGATGAGATATGGAGTCATTCATTATGGAGGAACATACCCCTCAATGAGGCCCGTGGTTATGAGTCAAAGACATGCACTCCGAATAATATTTACTATAAAAAGAATATTTACTATGAAAGAGTAAGTTACATCTTCAACCAGTTTAAAATAATTATTGACATTTAATCAGATTTATCAGTACTCAGCAATAATGCATATTTACAAATATATAAATCAATACCCTTTTAGGGAAGTAATGAGAACAACTCGCTCTGCCCAGTATATGCAACTGGAAATTCCTTATTACACCAAAGAGCTGAGCAGACATCAATTTAGTTATTCAGGTCGAAAATGTTTCAATAATTTGATTTTAGCGTATGGAAATGAAATTATTTTTGAGAAAAACACAAGGTCAAAATGAAAGCACTTGAACTTGTCAGAAACACTTAAGTACAACTTGTTGTAATACACTACTTAGCATATATTGTTATTGCAGGCATGTTATTCTATTTATTTATATTATAGTTACTTGTTATATAGTATTTAATTGTTACATAGTATTTATTTGTTATATAGTATTTATTTGTTATATAGTATTTATTTGTTGTATAGTATTTATTTGTTGTATATTATTAGTTTATTATAGTTGTTATTTTATGGTATTTATTATTTGTTATTTTTTATTTATTTAGTATGTTAGGTTATTTATTTAATATACTTCACACATTTATCTGTAAAGTTATTATTTTGTTAAGCTTAAAAAGTTGCTTACCACTACTTAAAACTATTGCCTTCATGCACCATGGACATGGATTGCAGTATACAAACTTGGGAGTGTGGCACTTAACTCGAAAGAACTTGTCAACTCCTTTCAAGAAATTGACATCTCAACCCATAGCCAGGAATCTGTATGTGAAGCAGCAATGGTGAAAGTTAAGACAGAAAAATTAGACCTTCAAATCCTGGGAGTCTATTGAGCACCGGGTGACAATGTAAAGCCAGCTGTTGAAATCATCTCAGATATTCTTGAATCTCGAGAAGCACATATCAGAGCCACCTCAATCATCGGGGACATTAATATTGACAGGTTGAAACCAAATCACAAAAACACAACTTTAGAAGAAGAATTGTCGACACATAACATTAAAAGGTATCCTCTACCAGCTACCCGAATAACCCAAAATACTACCACATTCATTGACTGTGTATGTTATAACACTCCTGAAGAAGATATTAGTGCATACACAATACATACAGGATTATCAGATCATACTGCCCAACTCTGTAGATTAAACACAATTCATGAGTCAACACATTCTCAAATAACCACAAAAAGAATTATAAAGTCTTCAAAATTTAAAATTCTTCCTCTCAGAACAAAACTGGGAAAGGATACACAGTACCCCTGATGCGGAAGGTGCTTTCAATAACTTCAAACACATCCTACAAACTAGCACTCGACACCACATGCCCTCTAAGAAAAATTAAAAATATAAGCAAGAAAAAACAGTTGAAGTATCATGATGAAGAAGCCAGAGCTCTTAAAAGTGTATATCTTAGAGCCCTCTATAAATATGAAGCGACAGGAAACATTGATGACAAAAGAGACATGGTTGACAAAAAGAGAAACTATGATCTTAAGTTACGGAGCCTCAGGCAAATTTCTACATCTAATTTCATTGAACAATCAGACAATAAACCTAAAGCCCTATGGCAAGTTATCAACAATGAACGAAGAGCTAATCCGGGAAACACGTCAAAAATTAAAATTAAAGTTGGAGATACGACAATTAATGACCCAGTTAAAATAACTGACCTTTTAAATAATTATTTTTCAGAAATAGTGGACACTACCCTATTACAAAGCAAAGAATTGACGGAAGGCAATCAAGCAACCATTCACCCATCAACAACTTTTTGCCTAGCAACCTTAACCTTAGCTCCAACAAATTCTGTAGAAGTTGAACAGGTCATAAACAGTTTAAAACCTAAATCATCTGCTGGCATCGATGAGTTCTCTTCAAAAATGGTCAAAAACTGCAAAAAAGAACTCACTGCCCCTATTGTGAGCATTATTAATAAATCATTTGAATGTGGACAGTTTCCCTCTGCCCTAAAAATAAGCAAAGTTTATCCCAAACACAAAAAGGGCCCAATTACAGATCTCTAGAACTACCGACCAATCTCCCTTGTCTCCACTTTCTCCAAAATTACAGATAAAATTGCTCTAGCCAGACTAATGCAACAGATGATCCAAAACAACTTACTGACTGATAAACAGCATAGCTTCCTAAAAAACAAATCTACAACCACAGCTCTGATTGACTTAACTGAATTCATCATTGACCAAATAGACAATGAGCAGTACGTGTCAGCTGTATTTTTGGACTACAGTAAAGCATTTGACTGCTTGGGGCACGAATTACTGTGCAACAAACTGGAAGACCTAGGAGTGAGAGGCTTGGCCAATAAATGGTTTAATAATGGCTACGTAGAGGATCGCTCACAAATCGTGGAATTACAACACTCACGGAAAGGTCAAGTCTCCACCTATCAATCCAAACCACAACAGATGACAAGAGCCAACAGATGTGTGAGTGCCCCAAGGCTCAGTCCTGGAACCAATACTCTTTCTATTAGTAACAAATGACTTCCCCATAATAATGCAGAGCCAAAACACAAAAACAGTTATGTATGCTGACGACACCACACTACTAATTAGCAACAACACAGCTATTGAACAATCCAACCACATAAAAACAGCCATGAATACAGCAATACACTACTGCAATATAAACGACCTACCAATAAATCCCACCAAGACAACCCAAATACACTTCACCACAAAAAAAATACCAAGTGCCCAACGCAGTAGGCATAACAGAATCAAAACAAACAAAATTCCTTGGTGTATTGCTCGATAGCAAGTTCAATTGGATGGAGCACATCGACCACTTGTCTAGAAAATCAGTACAAGCATATACGTCGTCCGAAGTATAAAATGGATTGCAGGACTAGCAGCAGCCAAAACAGCTTATTTTGTATTAGTAGAATCTTATATCCGTTATGGTCTACTTGTCTGGGGAGGAACCTCAACACACAATATCAACCGGATTCTCCTTCTACAGAAGAAGGCTGTCAGAGCATTGGCGAACCTTGAACCACGTCAAACCTGTCGTCAGGCATTCCAAGACCTAGAGATCATGACAGTTGTATCTCTTTACATACAAGAAAGTATCCTCTATGTGGACAAACTTACACCACCAAAAAACAGAGACTTCCACTCCTACCACACTCGTCATGGCTCAATATAACTTGCCAGTCCATCGCACCACCCTATCAGAGAAAAAACCACCTTATGCCGGCTGCAGATTTCAAAGCCATCTACCTGCATTCATGAAGGACATGATTAATTTGAAAATAGTGTAATGTTTGTAAATTTGAATTTTCTCTTTTTTCTATCAAGTGAAAAATTAATGGTGGTGGAAGATAAAAATGGACGACTGCGAAATAATTCAAAACTTGTAACATGTTAATTGTCAACCACTTTTCCCGCACGCGCCCTGTGAGGCGCATTGGGATCTGTAAGATTTATGTATTGAAATATAGGCATCTATTGTGGTCCAGATTCGACATTATGTAGTACGAACGACCGCGGTATTAACGGTAACACGAATATAAGCCCCATAAAGAGAGATTTTAGTTACTGTTCATTAAATCATCTTAAAATTATTTAATTAATTCAAAATAGATTAGTTGGTTTTTACTGACCAGCTAGTTTTATTGAAAGCATTTTAAGAGGATCTATCTTTGTATAAATTTTAAAAGTATATGTTTTGCACTGAAGATTGTACAAAATAAGGAAATAAGTAATAATTAAAGAAATGAGGAAAATGTAAGCAGTCCACTTTTCTTACTCTCCATGAACACGCCAAAAAAGCCTATAAAGAAAGTTGCCCAAGTTAGGTACGTATTTCTGTTACTTTTATATTAAGTTGCAACACTATCGTTCCCCTATTACTTGAATGAAGAGATACAGTCGAAACTTATTTGCATTTTATACGTTTTAATTTAAGAAAAGAGGTCTAAGGAACAAGAGGAAGGCATTTATGCTTGTCTTAGTTACCACAGTTCCGAAGAGAAAATAGTTCACACCCATGCCACAAACCACTTTCACTACTCCCTGGTATCCGGGCGTCCTTTCTGTTGATTTACGCTTTCAGTCTGATACTAGTGTGCTTGACACATTCAGGTAGATGTGTAATTAAAGCTTAGCCTACCCACTAATTAGTGTCTGTAATCATCTGAAGACTACATGAAATATGAGTGCAGCTTTTCTACTTTCAGACTCTATAACTGCGGATATTATTACTGCTAGAACACGATGTAATAATATAAATACATATAGGGTAAAGTGGGATTTTCCGTATCGTAGTAAATAGACATATAGGAAAATATAATTAAAGCCACACTTAAAAACATCTGATGAATGTGACACTGTATGCATGTGTTGCACCGCATTCGTAGTAATTGAGTATTGTTAGAAAAACAAGTTCAGTATATTTCTAATTAAAGAAAGCCGATTCCAAGCTCTGTAAACCCGCGTGAAACTGTAAATAATGCGATTTGCCTGTGGCACTTTGATGTCAAAGCGATCCCAGAAACAAGATGAACTCAACATTACAGTCAACTTGCCACCCCGATAGATCGCTCGCCAGTCACCACCGGCTCTGATTCTTTATTTTGACACTTAGTTCAAATTTCAGATATCATTCTTCTATTTAAAGATATACCCATCATGCCCTTCCCATGCCCCCGTATCATGCCCATCTTAAACAGCGATTTAATCGGCAACTGCAGAGCTTATGGTCCCTGGAAAATGCACTTAGCTAATACAAGTAATTATAAAAAATTAAAGAATATTTATAGAATTAATTCCATTTATGAATTTAAGATTCGATAAGTGAGTTCAATGTTTATGTGGATATCTAGCGGTGTTTGGGAATTATAAATGATAGAATATTTATAGAATTAATTCCATATATGAATTTAAGATTCGAAAAGTGATTTCAATGTTTATGTGGATCACACACCCAAATGACAGGTGGAGGTGGTAAAATGGGATTTTCCTTATCCCAAACGCTTCTTCCGTTTTCAAATATTTACATTGACGAATTACTACATATTGAAGAACTATGTAAATAAAAGACAAATGTTTAATGATTTTAAAATACGAATATTAGTTTATCACAAATATTTATGTTTACATAATACTGAGTATATTTTATAAATTAATCGATCTATTTAGATAGAATATTCGTATTGTATATATTTTAATTTTACGTATCGTATTTTGTATCACCTTGGAGGCTTTTGGTCCATAGTCGATGGATTTTTCAGGATTTGTTGGAAAGGGAATTTTCTTGAATGGGCATTTGAATTACAAGGGAAGATAGAAGCATGGAGTGAGGAATGTTATGTGGGCTTCGTGGAAGAGGAAAGTTATCTGGGATCCGTAGGCTGCTACATGTGAGGTCCGTGGAAAATAAAATATACAAAAACTTTTTTTCATTTAATTACACTGGCAATATAAGTATTTCGTCTGTACAACGTTCTTATATATTAGATATTTACTTGATTCGTTATCAACATCTAATTCATCCACAAGTCTATAGCCGTAGCCAGAAATATTGCCTTTTAAATAATGTTATAGTTATTATACGTGAGTTTCTCATGTCACAAATACAACAAAGGCTACTTGTGGATGTTACATCATACCCCATTGTTTCATAGATCACTTATAGGTATGGTAAAGTATCAGTTTCCAATTACAAATTTTACTCGTCCCTGAAGCCGAAGTCTTAATGACTAGCTCTAGTCAACTTTTGTTTTAATTACAGATATACCCAGTAGAACAGTGCGGTTGGTTGCTCTCAGTTGTACTGGAATTTTCCACAAGGATCAATCTGCGTACCAGATGAACACTTTTAGCGGATTTCTTGGGATTTAGTTTTTATTTGGAGCCCTGAGAGGTTTTATCAAATTGCATATTTATTTACGAGATGAACTAATTTTTCATCGCTACCTTTTAGATAGTTTGGGATTTAGTAAAAATTGTTTGATGGTTTTTCTTGAAGTGCTTAAAGATCTTCATTTATTTGCAATAAATGTTTTATTTTGTGTATGTATTTAACTGTGCAATTTGTGTATTTTTTATTTCTTCTTGTGCGCCCTCCTTTAGTTGTTTCCTAACTCTGTCTTTAAATGTTAAAGGTGCGCTTTCGATTTTGACATTATATTGGCTACCATTTTTCGTCCATCTTCTCGGTTGTTACAGTTTCTCAGAACACAATTTATTACGAGATTCATATCAAATTTCTGAATTGTGTCCGAACTACTTATCGTCTTGTGTTTGATATTTCCTTGATTTAGCGAGCATGGTTTTCGTCAGTTTACAATCTTATGCACTACCACTTTTGAAACTCACAGCTGATCCACTTTTCAAGTTTTTTCTGCAGCAATTTGGCATCACGCATGATACCATTGTTCACATGGGCTTGTTCATTTTTAACTTTTGTACTTTATAGTTTACTTGGGAGAGGTAGTGTGGAAGTTTAATATACATGTTTTGAACACAATTTTGTAATACAATTATTAGTATATAAAATATTTGAGTTCAAATGTTCGATAATGTTTCAAAAACATGAATGTATAAATATAAATCTGAATGTATCTATGAAAGATAATTTAATACATTTTGATACATACAGAATTATATATTTATTATTCTAATATATATATATAATATTAGAATAATAATATATTATTAATATAATATATTAAGTGAATGAATATATATATGTAATTCACACACACACACACACACACACACACACACACACACACACACACACACACACACACACACACACACACGCACGCACGCACGCACGCACGCACGCACGCACGCACGCACGCACGCACGCACGCACGCACGCACGCACGCACGCACGCACGCACGCACGCACGCACGCACGCACGCACGCACGCACGCACGCACGCACGCACGCACGCACGCACGCACGCACGCACGCACGCACGCACGCACGCACGCACAGTTGGGTGCTGGACTTGGTGCTGTACAGACGTCTGCTGTTCATACTTAACCTCAATCATAAGTCATAATTGTGTTATTTGTCAAGATCCTGTTTCTGGAAATGAGGGTGAATACGCATTGTGTACGCTAATGCATGAGGAATGCTTACAGAAAATTGAAAGCACAATTAAAGAACACTTTGTATTGCATACTAAGGAAGTCAAACGGGAAATCGAGAAAATTAAAACTTCAATTCAATTTTTCTCTGATAAATTAGATGAATATGAGCAGACTATTGTTAGTTTTACCTCTAAAGTTAAATAAGTAGAAAAATGTGATGAAGCAGTTGTGTTAGAAAATAGTAAATTTAAAAATGAACTAACTTTTATGAAACTTAGATTCGAGGAGCTTGACCAGTACAATAGAAACCGCAATGTACAAATTGATGGAGTTCCAGAAACTAAAGGCGAGGCAATGTCTAACATTATAAAAAAGGTGTTCGAAATTCTTGATGTGCCTATCGATTATGAGTTAGACATTCAGGCTGGGCACAGGGTTCCTACTCAACGTAAGTCGGGGCAAAAACCTATTATTTTTCAATTTTCTAACCGCCAAAAACGAAACCTTTTCCTTGCAAAGGCTAAAGAAAAAAGGAATTTGCTTAAACCTACCAATTTTGTTGCTGATGCGCCTGAAACGAAAGTTTACATCAATGAACATCTGACTATATACAATAAAGAACTCTTGTACTATAGAACCTAAACGATGTTGGATATCAATATGTATGGTTTAAGGAAGGAAAGGTTCTGATTAGAAAATCTGGCAATGAAAAAATTTTTCATATCCGCTCCCGTGCTGATCTAGATAAATTATTGCAGAAGATAAATTAAGATTGTTTACAGACAGACGAAAGAATTTTTGTTTTTCAAACTGATATAGAAACCATATATGCCTGCAGAAAATGTTTTAAACAGTTTAAAAATATTCCATATAAACATAAGAAGTGTCCGTAAAAACTTTAGTGAATTTCTGGTGTTTCTGGCTTCAGCGGGTATAAGCTATAATGTGATTATTTTAACTGAAATATGGGCTAAGTCTGGTGAAGAGGAAAATTATTACATCCCAGGTTACAACATGTTGATAGAACCGAGACAAGATAACCAAGCTGGGGGAGTACTAGTGTACATTGATTCTCAACTCACCTTTGACCACCAGCCATTGTCTCCGCCTGGACTGCCTACTGCTGAAATCATAAAACTAGAACTGTCTGTAGTAGGTTTAGACTAACAATTTTGGTAATCTATAGGTCCTGTAAGTTCCCCTTTTCCAGGCTAAAAGAAAATTTTGAAAAAACTTCTGGATATGCCAAATGATCCAATGTTAATTATAGGAGATATCAACATTTGTACTTTAAAGGACTCTGAGTCTGGGCAAAACTATATTGATATGTATTCGTCATATGGTTTTGAGAATTATGTTATTGAACCAACCAGAGTTTTAAAAATAGTTACTCATGTCTTGATCATGTATTGGTTCGTAATTATTCTAAGCCGATTGATATTAATTGTCATGTTTTGAAGACAACTATTACTGACCATTATGCTTTAAAAATAGAAATTTTAAATACAAACATAAAAATAAATAATTGCAACCAAAATAGATTTTGTAGGGTAGTTTATTACAACCTGCTGCGGAAGAAATTGATTCAGGTGGATTAGCAGTCTGTTTATGAACATACTGATATAAATGCTGCTGTTGCTTCATTCTATATTTATAATTTGTGTTACAATGATTCATGTAAATTAAAAAAATTAAATAGTAAAAACAGAAAGCTGATTAGCTTAGTTAACAGAAAGAATTACCTATTAAATTGTGTTCTGGTAACGGGAATGATAATAATGTTTTACTGCAATTTAAAGAATTTTCCAAATTTGTCCGTAATAAATTGAGAAAAGCCAAATTAGACTATTATTCATCTCTGATTGACGGAAACACAGGTAACACAAAGAAATATTGACAAATTGTTAGAAATATTATGAAGAAAAATAAATCCAGTATAACATGTGTACAATGTGAAGATTCGATGGTTAGGGTAAGTGGTAATAAGAGATTTGTGGCTGACAGTTTCAATGATTATTATGTGAATGTTACTACACATTTGAGGGAGCAAAATTTTGGCAGTGATATGCTTGTATGTGATAAGCCTGATAATTGTGATAATAGTATAGTACTGCAATCGTTTTCTGTAACTTATGAAGGCATTCTTGAAGTTATAAATAAAATGGAGAATAAAAAAAGTTGTGGCGTGGATGGAATAAGTATACTAACTATAAAAAATATAGATATATTTTGCCCACTTTTTTTAAATATTTACAGCAAGTCACTAGAACAGGGTGTATTTCCAGAAGTATTTAAAATTGCTTGTGTTATTCTCATTTTTAAATAAGGGAATCCCTCCCAAATTTCCTCATATAGACCAATCTCATTGATTAATACAGTAGCAAAGATTTTTGAAGTAATAGTTAAAGACCAGATTCTGGATTAATTTTTATGTAGAAATTTGTTTTCGAGTCAACAATTTGGATTTTTACCAGGCAGAGGAACACATTTAGCCATTGAAAATCATGTCAAATGCATAGCGGATTGAATTAATAAAAATAAAAAGGTTTTATCTATTTATAACGTTTGGTCGGGTCAGGGATAGTTTATAAGAATATATAACCCTAAGACACTGGATAGAACAGTCGAGAGGGGTAAAATTAAGGGTTCGAAAGAGAGAGGTAGTTTCTAAGTTCAGCTCAGAACCCAATTAATGTAAAACCAAAAGCCGAAGCAAATACAGCACCGATGATCAACGGATCAACAGGCTTTCATCATCGTAGACTCGAAAACGAAAGGAAATAAAGGGAAGGCGTCAGCATTTGCTTTAGTATGACTGTTCTACCTAAACGTTCCCTAATACGACAGTTGCTAGTTCAACTGAAGCTCGAAAATGAGGAATGCTGGTGCCAACGTACGTCAAGCGACCCAGCGGCCTCGAAAAGAAACTATAAACTAAATAAAAACTAAATGCGAACACTAGTTCGCTCGAAATCGCGCCTAGCTCGACTAGAGCTCGAAATTAAGGAACGCTGGTGCCAACGTACGTTAAGCGACCCAGCGGCCTCGAAATGAAACGATAAACTAAATAAATACTAAATGCGAACACTAGTTCACTCGAAATCGCGCCTAGCTCGAAACTAGGGAACGCTGGTGCCAACGTACGTCAAGCAACCCAGCGGCCTCGAAACAAAACGATAAACTGTGTAAAAAACTAAACTACGTTCACGCCTAGTCCAAAATTCAGGAACGCTGGTGCCAACGTACGTCAAGCAACCCAGCGGCCTAGAAACGAAACGACAAACTAAATAAAACTAAATTAAATCACGCCTAGCCCGAAGCTCAGGAACGCTGGTGCCAACGTACGTCAAGCAACCCAGCGGCCTCGTAACGATACGATAAACTATGTAAACACTAAGTTACGTTCACGCCTAGTCCAAAATTCAGGAACGCTGGTGCCAACGTACGTACGTCAAGCAACCCAGCGGCCTCAAAAAGAAACGACAAACTAAATAAAACTAAAGTTAAACTAAATTCAACTCCTCGTTACTAGTAATACGTATAATCTAATTCTATTCGTACTGATTTATTTTCTTGCTATACTTTATATCTAAAATAATATTCTATTAGCAGCTTAAGTACGTAATATCATGTACTTATCGTATCGTTAGTGCCTGGGCAAGTGTAGGTAAAGACGTGCTTTGGCGGGTAAATAAGTACCTACTACGGCTAGGACTTACTTGCACCTTATCTTGTCGCATGTGGGGGCGGTGACTCCGACTCGACGACTCCGACTGCGAGACTCCGACCGAGAGAGCGAGCCAGCCAGTCACAGCGTAATTCCGTACTGTAGTATCTGAACCGTCCGCTGTAAGGCGCTTCAGCCCTTGAAGCGAACTCCAGCGGATTTATCCTAAAACTCCGTGTCTTACCCGGTCGAGCCGGACCCCGTCTGCTGACGTCTCGCGCGTTGGTGTTGAACTACTGGAGTATAATTGTAGGTGGAAGAAATAAAGATTATAACATGTCATTAAAGAACTAAAAATATTCTCCTCTAAAAAAAATAAAAAAATGCCTTACGTAAGCCCTCTGTAAAAATGACATGTTACATCCCCCACCCACTTTGGGGAAACAAAATGAGAGAAAAAACGTTAAACAGAAGGACTCTTTCGAATAATTGTAAACTACAGATCGATTTCCATCAGTTGGATCCCGTATACGTTTTTAAGTCTTTTACGTGGACCGTTTGAGTCTTGTTCGTCGAACGGTCTTTCAACTCGACGATATTTGGGCCTTTAAACCTAATTACTTCAAAAGGGCCTACAAAACGAGGCGCCAGCTTCGATGTATATGCGTCAGGAGCAGAAGACAGGGTATGATGTCTTTTCCAGACCAACTGTCCAACACGGAGGTTATGTTCTCGTCGTCTGTGGTCATAATATCGAGACTGCCTCTGGAAGGCATGGGCTAAATTGCGATGACAGCTTTGATAAATCCTTTTAAATTCTTCCATTCGTTGTTCGTGTCGTTCTTCTCGTGTAGTCGTTTCCTGGTCGTCGGAGGACTCAAATGAAGGTCCACATATTGCTTTAGGCAGTCTCAGCTCGCGTCCAAAGTTAAGCATGGCTGGCGTGAAGTTTGTTGATTCGTGGTTCGCTGTGTTTAATGCATATCTAAACTCAGTTTAGCATCCCAAGATCGGTGGTCTTCACCAACGAATTGCGATATCAAGGTTTTGATGACGCGGTTAGAACGTTCTACTGGATTGCTCTGAGGACTATAAGGAGCCGTCAGCTGACAGTCGACGTTCCAGTTTCTACAAAGATCCCGAAATGTTTTCGAAACAAATTGGGACCCATTATCGGTTATTAAAACGCTTGGTGCACCGTATCTGAACAAAATAATCTCTTTGAAGTTCTTTACCACATTCCACATTAGCTGCCGTGGCCGATCTAAGTGGACTAAGTTCTAACCACTTGCTGTAGTAATCCTGACATACTAATATAAATCGATTTTCACTCTTCGATCACGGTAAGGGGCCCACTATATCTGCGGTAACCGTATACCACGGACCTTGTGGCTTACGGAAATACATCTTCCCGGCGGGCTTGGTGTCTTCAACTTTATATCGTTGACATGTAAGACATTCTCTAACGTATGCCTTCACATCACGAAACCAATCTGGCCAGTAGTAACAATGTGAGAGCTTCAAGGCGGTTTTTCTAATACCCAAATGACCTGCAGTTTCTATGTCGTGATTTTCTTGCAGTACTTTCGGGCGGTCCTCCTCGCGAACACACACTTTCCAGTGAGCTTGCCTGCATCCGTTATTTCCTTTTACGATCACTCGACGATAGAGGTTCCCGTCTTTTATAACTAGATTCGAGTCACCCTTTGCGGCCATCTTGTATAGCCTTTTGTACCAACAGTTCCTATCAACCATCCCTACATCGTTGAATGTATCCGTAATTTGTTCCTGACGTGGTCTCCTGCTTATCTGCCTTCTTTTTTGAGCTGAACAATTTTCAGCCGTAATCGATCCTATGTGTTCAATTTGTTGCTCATAGACCGGGTTCCGAGACAGAGCGTCAGCCACTTAGAGTTCCTTTCTGGTATCGTATCTCCATATCGTGTTGCTGAAGTTCAAACACCCAGCGGGCCAGCCGGCCAGAAGGAGTCTCTAACTTTTGTAACCATCTCAAAGCCTGATGGTCCGATTCTGCGATAAAGTGATATCCCTCTAGGTATGGGCGAAATTGTTTACGACCCAGCTAACGCTAAACATTATTTTTCTGTGACTGAGAATTTGCGTTCATTACCCGTCAACAATCTGCTACCGTACGCAATCACAACTTCTTTTCCGTTCTGTGTTTGTGTTAACGATGCTCCTAGGCCATCGCCCGAGGCGTCCACTCTTAAAACAAACGTTTGTCTAAAATCAGGACAGGCTAGGATAGGCGCAGTCGTTACTTTTCCCTTAAGAGTCTTGAATGAACTCTCCTGTTCTTCCGTCCATTGCCATCTAGTATCTTTCTTCAACAGTCTCGTGAGGGGGGTGGTCAAAGATGCGAAGTTGGGGACGAACCTCCAATACCACGAGGCCATACCAAGGAAGCCTCTTAGAGTTTTCAAATTGGATGGCCTAGGAGATTCCACAATGGCTCGAACTTTCTCTGGATCTGTCTTAATGCCCCTGTCGTTCACAATATGACCCAAATACTTCAGTTCGGTTTTGCAGAAGTGTGACGAGCTCAAACCGGATATTCTGCTTTTGTCCGAACACAGTTTTAATGACAAAAATATTGATCTCTTTGTTATAGAAAGCTACACACTTGCCAATAGTCTTAATAGGACCCACTTTAAAGGAGGCGGCGTTGCTGTTTTTGTCAAACCATGTTTTGAATTTAAAAGGTTGGATGCTACTCAAGTGGAGGAAAAGGTATTTGAGCTCTCGGGTATTTCTGTTAGTCTCAGTAATGGTCGCTCAATCTCCGTTTATGTGGTTTATAGATCTCCAGAAAGCTCGGAAAGTAAATTCTTTGAATATCTTGAGAAATTTTAGTAGAGTTAACGTCAAAAATGGACAATTTCTGGTAGCTGGAGATTTCAATATTAACGTATTGAATTAGGGTTGTAGCAAATCCAGAAAGTTCCGGGATTTACTGGCTAGCTTCAATCTGGGGTGGTTGGTGAATTCACCAACGAGAGTGTTTGGTGGTTCTCAGACAGCTATAGATAACGTTGTAATCGACATACCCGGGACGTTCGTGTCCGTTCTAGCCACTGCCATATCTGACCATGATGCGCAATTAATCAAAATCAGTCAACAGGTTAAAAAAACACAAGACGTCACTCTATATAGAAGAGATTCACGTCCTTCTAACATTAACCTGTTAAACAAAGGGTTGAATCGAGAACTTTGGCAATTAAAAAAACCCAAAACTCGTCGGAAATGTTCGATTATTTAAATGATTGCTTCATTTACAATCTAAATGTATATTGTCCATTAAAAAAAATTATATACAGAAAAGAAAAACTAATTCGATTACTCCAGGAATAATTGTTTCTAGAAATAATTTACTGTTGTATTGGGAACAATCAAAACTATCAAAAAGTGCAGAATTCAAATATTTTGTAAAAAAGTATAAGTTAATCTATTGAAATGTTATTAAAGCGGCCAAAGCCTATGAATTTAATAAAGCAATTATTAAGGAAACAAAAATGTTCAAAAAACCGCTTAGTGTATAATTAATAAGCACAAAACTGAGGCACCCAATAAACCTATAGAAATTGAAATCAATCGGGAAATTATTAAGGACCATTCAGATGTGGCACACATTTTAATGACTTTTTTTCTAATGTTTCAAATCAAAATCTTGGTGTTTGACTCGTAAGTCCCGTCATGTCAATGGCGTTAACTCCTGTAACAGAGTAGGAAGTGGCTGGCGTGATGCGTTCTCTAAGAGTGTCGAAGTCAACTGACGTAAATGGCGTGTCGATATGGCTTTTCAAGCAATGTTACATGCCTTTGCTGAAACCACTGACAATGATAATCAATACATCTTTCCAAGAAGGCATGTTTCCTACGGCACTGAAAAGAGCTGTAGTAATTCCAATTTTTAAGAAACATGATCCGTTGAAAGTAAATAATTATCGGCCAATCTCAATCGTAACAGTGCTAAGTAAGGTTTTTGAAAAACTTTCCTTAAGTAGGATGCTAAATTTCTTTGAGAAAAATAATATATTATCTCCAAATCAGTTTGGCTTTAGACAAGGTAAATCCACAATCGATGCAATCACGCACTTAATTGAGCTGATTGTTGATAGCTTGGACAAGAAAACAGTAACGCTCAGCGATTTCCTTAACTTGACTAAGGCTTTTGATTGTGTGGATCACACCATTCTCCTCAACAAATTGCACAGTAACGGTATTAGAGGTTTGCCGCTGAAGTGGCTTCAGTCATACCTCTCTGATAGAAAACAACAAGTATCAGTTCAAAATTCACTTTCACGTACAACCAGTCTTAGATATGGGTTCCCTCAGGGATCCATCTTCCTACCAGTTTTGTTCCTGGTGTAGGTAAATAATTTGAATTCAAAGATTCATAAAGGACACATAGTCCAGTCCACGACTCTCTCTTTCACATGCAAATAAAAATTTCAATTTGAAATTCAAGCTTAGGAAGAATTAAATGTATGTACACAATACTTTGAAAACATAAACTTGAAAACTAAATGTTCGAAAAAGAATTACATGGTTTTTGGTGGAAGCACTGCGCCATTTCATTACAGACCTACTGTGATGTTGGACGACAAGGTCCTGGATGAAGTTGACTGTACGAAACTCCTGGGAATACACCTCGATAGAGGGTTGACTTGGAGGAACCATGTTGACAGTGTTTGTGCGAAACTATCAAGTAATATTTATCTCTTGAGAGGTCTTGCCGAATAATGTTCAGATCAAATAATGAAAATTGCATATTACGGTTTGGTCCACCCACATTTATCCTACGGTATTATATTGTGGGGTGGCTGTTCAAATGGCGACTTCCACAGACGTTTTGTCTTACAGAAGAGAGCTATCAGAATTATTGCTAAATTAAACTTTAGAGAGTCGTGTAGAAATTCATTTAGGGAGCTCAAAATACTAACAGTGCAGATATTTCACACATTGTTATCTAAGCAAAATTAAAATTCAGAGGTAACTTGATAGCAGACTGATCCATCTTTCCTCAGTAAAATCATATCATCAATAAAGGTAGCTGAATTACCTCCTTGTGACGCATTGGTAACAGCTAAGTTCATTTTCCTTCTGTTTGGAAAACGACAGATTATTGAGGAACGTTCTTTATTGTTCCACCAGAAGTGTCAAGAAAGAATAACTGGCCGATTAGTGTGCACCAAACACTATCTTTTTTCAACACGTCAATATCCTGGAACAGGCTTTCCTTGTTTTATTCTGAAGAACTCATTTCCTTTCCATTCATAATAGGCTGGTATTTCCGCAGGATGATATATATCAGCATTATCATTCGCTTAACTTTAATATGGGAAAACCTCGCTACTATATTATGTCTGTTACGAATCGATTGGCAATGTTTGTCATGTAATTCAACCACCAAATGTAACTAATTGTATCTTTTTTGTAAAATACTGTATTTCCGTAAGTAAATAATCAAATTTCCGGTCATCCGAAATGACGCAAGTAAGTCATTGCATCAGGTTTTTCATGTTTATAGCGAGGTCCTCCAGTAAAAGCTGATGGAAACACAACCATCTTGTCAAGGTGGTATCTCACTGTCCTTTATTGTAATAGCGTCTTTCAAGTGCACGTGTTTCTCACAGCTCATTTCTTTCATGGGGCAAGTCCAGTTCAGTTTTCAGTTTCGATTTTGCACGTATATGAACCAAAAACTGGTTAAGGAGGTTATAGAACAGCATTCTTCTTCACAACGCTCCATTATTCGGTAACGGTACAAGTAAACTGCACATACGGACTTCTTAAGATACGCTTTCGTCTTTGGGTCGCACTGAGGAATATTTATATAGCAGCCATCTTCCCACGTCAGAACATCAGAGGATACTACAGTGTCATAGGCACGGTGCGTACCACAGATTCGTAGTACTTTATCGCTTCTGCTGTGGGTACTGATATAACTACTCTCAGAATCCTGACCAAAAAAAAAAAGAATTCTGTGTAACTAGATAATCGAAACATAACTCAATTATTTTAATTGGGATTTTCGAATTAAAAAGAGATTAAATGAACATTTTATTTAGTATTATAGCAAATTCAAATTAGGAAAGTAAGATAAAGGGAATAATGAACGAATTAAAAAAAAGTAATTTAACAGGTGAAATTCATGACTAAAAAATATATCTTATTAAATTTATAACAGAAACTTTCCTCTGTCAATTAAATCTTAAAATACAACCAAGAAAAGCGAATAAAAGACACTCGTAACACTGTGAAAATAGCGAGAGCAAAAGTGAGAAATTAACAGTTTGTAAAGCAACATAACTAATTTAAGACCTATTGAAAACGATATATCTGATTCAGAATATTATAGCTCAATCTGAGGAGAGAGGGGGTGATTAAGTACGTGTCGTGAAATGAAGAACGCATAAATAAGAACTTGAAAAAAAAAAAACAATCTAAAAAACCTAAAATAAAATCAAAACAATTAACAGTCAATCATGTATAGGAAAGTACTAGTACCAGCGTAACATAACTAGAGTTCAATAGAGTGAACAGACGCATTAGTATGGCGAGGGGAAGGGCAGGTGTAACTGCTGAGGTCCGCGCACCTGACCTTTGGCTGTGCTTCTGAGTGGTTGCAAAATTGCTTTGTTATACAGCAAAGTTCCTTTGCATATATAAATATACCTTATATGAGTTATTAAACACGAAGGGCCTCCTTAAAACCCAAGCTATAGCGAAAGTTACATATTCAAGCCTCTTCGCGTATATCTATTTACACAGATTTCTTGATGAGTTCAAACGTGACTATTATCAACGATTCACATGGTTTTGTAGACAGACAAAACTCGTATTTATGACTCATGTAGAATCCTAATATTTTTTTTTTTTAATTTTTAAACTCTGGTAAAAAGTAACGCAGGTTTTTGATGATTTTCGCGGTTACGCTGCGAAATTGTCCTAAAACATTTTTCATCGATCACCTACGAGTGTAAACGAACATGTGTACAAAGTTCCATATAAATCCACTTTGTTGTTTCAAATATATCGAAATAAGCGTAATAAAAATTGTCATTTATTGACGTTTACCGCGAATTTCACAATTGGTTATGAAATCATAAAATAAACTTCGAACCTTATCTATAGGCCTCGTATGGGATCCTAATAGTAATTTTAATGTTTTGATAATTCTAAATATACTAAAATTGTCATTTAATGTTTCATGGTTAGGCTGTGAAATATTGAAACCTGTTTTTAACAAACACTTTATAAGTATGTACCGTTTTTATAGTACATATGTTATATTACTTTGGAGCTAATACTTTATAAATCAAAACAACTTTTCGGAAATACTTGATTTATTCCGAATTATAGTTCACCCAAAAATTAACAAAGTTTACAAACTTTAGATTTGATTTTTTCAAAAAACTTCTCACAATCGATCAAATCTAATTAAGAGTCTAATTAAAAAAGAATTAAAATTAAAATGAAACGAAAAATGTATACTTCTCCAAAATGGTTTAAATTAACAAAATAAAATAAAAAGTTCTCTTCTCAAAATATTCAAAATCAAAATAACACAAAACTTTATATTAACTTTACGACCAAAAGTTAATTCACAATACTTCAAAATTGAATTAATTCTCAGACTCTGTAATATGGGAAACTTTAGAAATTTAATCACAACAGTATAAAAATAAAAGATATTAACTAAACGCTGGTACGGGACTTACTACTTTGAAGACTATGGAGGCTGATAGGAAACTAAAAACGCACTAAAGAAAATTAATAACTTGATTTAAATTTACACCCGATAAAAGAATTACTCTAGATCCCAAACTATAGGATTAGAGGAAGAACTAATGCTTCTCAGCTGGACGTCTCTACGTTGTCGTTGTCACTTCAACACTGGTCCCCCTCTCTCCGGGAACCGGCTCGGGAACGTATCACCGTAGACATCTCGATCAGCTGATTTACCGGTCTAACCAACAAACAATGTCCACGCACCGCGTCTAGTTAACAAAAGAGCCTACTTCCTACCGCGATTCAGCATAAATAAATTACAACTACGGTACAAGTAGGAAGTAGGACACGTGTACGAAATTTCACCTAAATTTCCTCTGAAATTTTAGATATTCCATGATAATAATGATTTTCATTTATAGTATCACAAATTTTCGTGAACTTTTACAATTAGTTACGAAATAATTAAAAACTTGCCATCAGATTGCCTGTGGGAATTGTGTGGATCCCATGAGTAATGGTAATATTAATGTGTTTACAATTCTGATTGTGAAGAACATTTTCATTAAGAGTATCATGGATTTCCATGGTTTGGCTGCGAAAGTTCTAAAACCGATTATTAGCGAGTACCTAAAAGATACGACGAACATGTGCACAAAATTTCGCGTATAACCGTTTAGTAGTTTCGGAGATTTAGTAATGAATTAGTCATTGGATTCGCTTTTGTATATATAGAAGATCAAACCTATGTATCTTAGAATTTTTTATTTCACTAAAATAAATAATCAAATTAAGAAAAACATAATAATCAAAATACATCTCCATCAAAATGAGTTTCACGTTTATTAATTGCACATTATATTAACTAATTAAAATGGATTTTTGATATACTAATACCGATTGATATATGATTTTGATATTCAATACATTCCCTAAACTTTTATTTCAATAGGTAAAGCAATGTTACATCCAACATTTTAAGAATCGTGTTTATGCAATCAAATCGTAAAATAAATGGTTAACACCTTTTAAGGAATATCCAGATCCTCTGTTTGGTTGGCCCGTTTGCTCTCTGTGCATAAGTTTATTACATTCGTATTTCATAAATTCATTAAAATTATTTGTCTCATCAGCCTTAAACTGGCGATACATCGCCCATTATTTTGATTCAGCGTTAACTAAAATATGTTTATGTTAACATTTTTAACATTTGTAATGTTTATTATTTTTCGTGTTTCAACATATATTCTATTAATTATTTAGTTTCCAGTTCCTATAATTGATAATTATCAGTAAAATATTATTAGAACTCGAATAATAAACAAGCTTTGGTTGAAGTTAATCTTTTAACATGTATAATAATCTTAAGGATTTTTCTGAAATATTAAGAGAACTATTTATTTCTAAAAACCATTTCTTTTCTAGTTTTTATAGCTTTTTGATATTATTTTGCTAAAATTTATTACAATGTGTCTACATTAAATAGATAGAAAGTATTCTTATGTTATGTATAAAATCTTTTATGTTCCTTTACAATTTTGAAATTCACCTTTTTCCAATTCATAATATGATTTTATTTGAGCTAATCTCTGAAATAAGAAAAAGACCGCATTACAGCTTTTATTTTAATAATTTTAAGAGTTATGACGATTCTAGGTTTACTTTAAACCTTTTTTAACAGTATGTAGAATTAATTTTTTTAATCCACATAACATCAAAATTTAGATACGGTACTTACTTTTTTAAATTAAGACTTACTTTTATTTAAAGTTACAGTGATTTAAATAATCTTTAAAAGAAATTTACTGATTTTTGTAATATGTTTTCATGTAAAATCATACAAAATAACGATTAACAGTATTTTTTTAGGTTTTCACAGACAACGGTTTAAAATTTAGGAGTTAATTTAAAATGTACAAACGATTATTTCAAACTTGTTGAGAAATTCAATTATTCTTTAACAAAATTGTATAAAAACCATTGGGAGAAGAATTTCAAAAACATTATTAATAAAACTAAATAAATGAAAGAGATAACAAATTTAGTATTTTTATTTATGTATAGTATTTATAAAATATAGAGGGTATTTTATAATCTAGTGAGGTTATTATTTTTTCATATTGACATTTTATATTTCTAGGATATTTATTTACTTGTTTCTTTTCTTTCCATTTGGGATATAATATTTGAAATTGACTGATTAAATGACTTTGAGATTTTCCATTTCTCAATTTTTCTAGTTTACTGAACTTCTTATATTCTTTAAATGTAAATTCTCCAACATAGTTAAACTCTTAAGAAGTAAATTTATTAAGAAAAATCTATTAACATACATGTATAATTTCTAGAAGGAGTAGTTCGATATTTTCATACTTTAATTCGAGAACTCGTATTAAAAAATGCAAATGCAGAATGTTTTTAGCGCAAAGAAAGTTCTTAATTTCTTTTCCATAAATGTACTATGAATACACCAAATATTTTGGGTTTTAAATTATGCTCAAACTTTATATCAAAATAATCTTTATAGCAAGTAATATCTTTTTAATGAATATGCTTATTTATACCGATAAATGTGATATATTTTTGAAATAAAATATGTATATTTTCGATGTAACCGTCAGATAAACGAAGGTTTCCTTTCTTTGGTCTGAATGAATTAACACATTTATTTGATTCTTGTATCCATACTGTAGCTTTATAAGTATATTATTTAAATGTGTTAATCTGTTTGTATATTTCTTAGGCTTGGGTTTCTTATATACATACATACATATTAAATTACAATATTTATAAACAAAATATCTGTTATCAATAACTTCTACTTTGTTAGAACATGTGTAACAGTTGGTTATAATTACTTATTTATCCATTGTGGTAGTAATTTATTTGTTTTATGAATGAAAAGAAAAGTTATATATGTTTATTTAACACGAAATGTTTATCTACAACTGAAATAAATGAAATTACAGTATTTCATTTTACTGCACAGCTATTTAGGATATTATTTTTATGATCTCACACATTATTACGGAAGACTAAGGGATTTTTCTATTGCTAAAGATCATATTTCCGAAGAGTTAGAAACTATGAAATAAAATAATATAAACTTAATAAATTATGATGAATATTACTAAAATGTTTAAGAAACCGATGTCCTTGGGATTCCTTGAATGGCGATGTGAATTAATATATCATAGCCTTCTGTACACGGAAGAAAAAGAAACATTGAAGAAGTTTGAAAATTCAAAATAAATTTACAAACCAATTTCTCGGTCATTTCCGTTTAATGTAGTATATTTTATTTCTTACTCTCATTCTGCGCCTCTGACACGATCACTTTGCCGTTTATTTTTTAGTCAGGCTATATAGAGAAAAGAGAATACTAGAATAGAGCAATGGTTTTACGAATGCGTACTAGTTGCTTCTCGTATTCTACATTTGCTAAGTATAACCGCTCCATATCAAATAGTACACAGGCAACCTTCGTAATAGCAAAGCCGTAGCTCAGATCTATGTACTCAATGTAAAAATGCAATGTCCATTCGAGAACTACTAATTTTATAAAGCATTTATAATAATAATTTGAAAAAAAAACTAATAAAACATTTAACGTATATTCAAAGCAATGTAATATAACTATGTAATTCTATTAAAAAACATTAGATAACAGTTTACGAAAATAACATTTTATACTTGAAAACGGAATAACTTACAATATACACTACTGACACTTAAGTTGAGAAAGATTGCACAATGTGTATTACAAGTAGTACTACTACCAACAAGATAAAATGAAATTTCCACATAGTTGAACATTCCCTTCAATTGTTGATTTGTAATTTATATTACTCGTATATTGAATGAGTGAATATCAATATTTCTTTCAAACTTCGTAGCCACAAAACCAATTAATTAACCGATTTTGATAACGTTTGGTACAAATATAGCAAATAATTCACTTTTTTATAATTTATTTATCACAATTTTTAATGATTTATTGGGGGTTGAAAGAGAAATGTTAGAACCTAATCAAATAAATTTAGAAAATCTAAAACACGGAAGAATGTACGGACATCGTCTCTAGAATTGCCAGCTACATTCACAATACTGAACAACTTTGTTTCCATCCTGTTCCTATTCAAGATTCTGAAGGAAGTTCGTTAAAAATCGAGAGTAAAATAACTGTTTATTGAATTTCAATTAAATAATAAACTATGTTAATAAAGGGTAGGCCATTAAAAAATAAAATAAATTAATAAAAATGCTTTATTTACAAGAATTCCTCAGTTACAAACTAGTTTTAAGCACTCACTCATGTCAAATCTTAGTTTCTCTAGTGCATCTTTTACATTCTTTTTAAAACAACTAATGAAAATAGACTTCAGGAAACCGGAAAGGTCATTTATACAATGTTGGTCCAAAATAGGAAAAACATTTTCGGCCTAACTCAAGCCTCACTCTATGGAAGTGAAGCTTCCGATCACGGCTGACACACTGCGAGACCTCATATCAATACCGCAGTCCCTCACTCAGGTACTGGGGCTCTCTGATTTATGCGGTTTGTCAACATGTAGCAGAAATCACCCATGCGAAGCATGTTAACATCACGATAATGTGACACATGATCATTCCGTCTCAGAGAGAACACATACCTCAGCGTTGTGTTTTTGAGTTTTTTTAATTCTCTGAGCGTCGTGCATCGCGGTACTGTTCCAATTGACAGGGTAACAATAATAGAAAACTATTAAATACTAAAGACTAGTTAAAGTTTTATAGGCTCAGACAACAAACCGATACAAACCCCTCAGCTTGCCATTGGCGCTCTAGATATTTTAGGACACTTTGTTGAGAGGTCACTGTCTAAAACGACTCCGAGAGTTTTGACCTTATCACGAATTGATAGGCTCTCACCACCAAGAGTGATCTCTAAACCACTCTCACTGAGGGCATGTGTGTGATTTTGTGGGGTTTAAACGTTTATTACTACCACTGTCCCTGGATTTCCAATATTTTCCCTTAATTTGTTCTTATGGCCAATTTTCTCATTAATTGTGTTATTTTTCTAAGATAATTTTTTCCTTGTTACTTACGATTGGGATTGCCTGTCATATAATTTCAATATTTCTGACGTAATAATAGTTTCATTATCATCCACTTCATTCATCTTTAAAGCGTGGTTTCAATTGACCTGATCAATTTCTGCTACAGCTAATTATGAGTTAATCCTAGAGATTACTCCGTTCGTTATTATCTTTGGCTTTCTTCTTTCCTTTGCACATACAAACAAAGCAAAGAACAAAGCATTACTTGCTGTATCACAGTGAACAAGCTTGTGGTCCATCATCTTCACCCTTCTGTGGTTTTAGATACATGATGCATCAATAAAAGAGGTCCGTTGATTCGTTGTAAATGGTTGCATCACAGCCGACGGATTCACACGTGATACTCCTTCGAGTTGATGGTGTGACAGGACTGGTGCAGGTGCATGAGAACTGATGTTACTGCTCTCAATCACCTGAAGCTCCGACAAAAGCTCTTCTCCCAAAGTGAACGCCTCTGCCTCGGTCACGGCCGCGACTCTGCACTCCGCAGCTCCCCCTACCACTTGAGGTCAGCCTCTAACACCTCCACTGTGGTAAGAAGTCGCTATTGATCAGCTTCCAGTTAAGCAATCCTCTTATCAGTTTCCGCTGTCAGTGCATTCACATCCAGTGCTTCACTTTGGTTTACTCTTTCCGTTAAGCAAGTGTTCTCCAATCTGCAATGATTTAACTCGCTACTGATACGCTTAATATAATTTTCATATTGATCCTCTAACTCACAATACATGATCGATTTGTACTTGTAACTTGAATTTAATTTAGATCATTACAGCGACTCTCATCAGAAGTAAGACTGTCACGTAGTATTGTTCATTTCTTGACTCATTCCCACCATTTTCACGAGACAGGTAGTTTTCGATAATTTTGACGTTAGAGAGCTATCATGAGGCATGAGTTTACTAACACAGACCTCTCCACATGTGGCAATAATATACTCGAGTTCGTTTTATAAAATAATGATACTAGTTCAATGGCACCATCACCAACGAGGAAATATTAACCATCAATAGCAGTTAAATCTTTGGATCTAATTCTAAAAGATAATTTTGACTCTGTATTAATTTACTAATTAACAAACCGTCACGTAATGTTTGTAAAATATAAAAGTAACAATGTAAAACACAAGAATTATAACTTTATATAGCATATACTTTAGTAAAAGAAGAAAACCACAAAAAATATTAAACAGATGTACATAAATAAATAGAGTTTTGTTTCGATACTATCTTCAAACATCCAAATTAATGATCCAGATTCTATTATAAACTGGATTAATTTGAAGAATCTGTGTCATTACTCAACTTGGATATTGAAGCGATTAACTTTTGGACAATAAACAATATAAACTGAAACCGAATGAAAATAAGACGCAACAGTGATGATAGGTAACTCGAGACTGATTACCCATATTAATATTGATAACGCACCGAAACGGAAAATTCGTGAACTAAATTATCATAATAAATTGAAGAATCTCGGCCTAACTGAATACAAGCATGAAATGGACTGACCATGTTACAATAATATGTAACAAAGTCTGCTGGAATCCATAGTCTAGATGCTGCTGGTTAAGACACATATTTTCTACATTTTAACTACTGTGACGATGTGATCAGTGATTTGACTGTAGAGCAATTGGACAGACTTCAGAGTGCACAGAATTACGGTATTACATTTATTTTTAATCCCAGGCGTTATGAGCACGTTTCACAGTTATCACTCATAAAACTCCAAGAACTACGCCAATTCAATATTATTTCTATTCTTCATTCAATTATCATAACTAAAACTCCTATTTACCTGTCCGATCTCTTCAACTTTATCTCTGATATTAGTGAGCGACCTACTAGGAGAGGAGTCACTTTATATTAATTCCAATTCATAGATCAACAATTTTTAATACACTGTTTACTGTATTGAGGGTAGTATGTACTTCGGGGTGAGATTGTGGGACTTGCTATTGGGGGGGGGATATGGGCGGTGGTATTGCGGTGTGTTTAAGGTCAGACAGTGTGTTGGAGCGGTTGAATTTGTTATTGTTCTTTTTATTTTCTCTTTTACATTGACAGCTTTGTTTCCTTATCTTTCATTAAGAATGATTTTATGAGTTCATGAGTTATTTTATGTGAATTAAGCAATTTTGTTGATATTTGATTATAAAATATAAGTATGTTAAAAGTTTACATGTGTATGTACCCATTTAAATACTAGAATTTTCTTAATTTTCTGTGTGAAAATGTTGTATTCTGTATTTCTGAAAACTTTATTTAATTCTTTATTTTTAAACTGTAAACTTTGTATGCAAAAGATTATAAGCTTTATCACTAGCTTGTATTGTATCTTTTATTGTATCCTCGAACGCCTTTGAAACACCATTTCCGTTTTTTTATTGTTATTGACCAAACATCTTAAGAATGTATCTATAACATTTAAAATATATTTAACTCTTTAATTTTGACCTGAACAATTTTATATTATTACTAAATCTGCTAAGCACAAATCATCGATTCTTAGAGTTATATTTGTTATCTCTTTTTACATTTTTTCTACAGGTCTTACAGAAATTAATTTCTCTAGTTTCAGTCTCAATTGCTCATCTATTTTTCATTTATGTTTTAAATATTTTTTATTTCCTAGTTTAATGTCACGTCTGTTTGTTACGTTTTCCATAAATGTTCTTAGATTGAATTGTTCACTTATTTATAAACACCTTTGCGTAATCTCCTGCAGCTCGAGCTCTTATATTCATTAAACTTTTCCTTAATGATTTTATAATGACCTCGTTTCGTTTCAACAAAATAAATGCCTATGTCAATGTAATAAAGATTCAAATCTGGCTTAGATTTTTTAAGTTTATTATAATAAAAGTCATAACAAGCAGTTTTGAAAGGTCCAAGACTGAAAATCAAATATAAATAAGTTTGCTAAATTTAGGCCACCGTTGTGTTTGTACATGTTTGATGGTATACAATTTTCATAATCTATTTTTAAGCATTTAACATTCGTTTTCTTTGCTTGAGGCATTAAGGATTTTTTATTTCCTAGTTTAATGTCACATCTGTTTGTTACGTTTTCCATAAATGTTCTTAGATTGAATTGTTCACTTATTTATAAAAAACCTTTCCGTAATCTCCTGTAGCTCGAGCTCTTATATTTGTTTTAAAAACTATTTATTATTTCATATATAGTTTTTTATAAAATGCAGATCTTGATCTAAGGTCTAGATAATATCTTTTATGTCTCGAACGAACGAGATATTCAGTTTATTATGAAGAGTTGTTAATAGTTTATTTATGTAATATTCTGATAGAAGTGTTTTATTTCCCTCAATCTTGAAGATAAATAAATACATTTAATTTGTTTATTTTCGAGATGTTTTTTAGTCCTAATGTCAATTATAATGTTTCTTTTAAAAAATCTGGATTTCCTAATTAACCATTTATGTTTGAACACTCTATTCATATAAGACGAATTTGCTATTTAATAAAATAATTTTATTCAAGAATTGCGTTTTCATACAATTTTGATAAATACTTCGAAGTTGGTAAGCTTTTCTAAAGAATTTAGTTGAATTTGAATGAGTTTTAATTGAATTTTAAAAGTTAATTTAAAAATTTATATCTTTTTTCCGATTAGTGACTTTTAAATCTTTTATTTTAAAAAAGTTAATACAAAATTTACTGTTTAATGTTTTAGGTTTTTTGGTAGTTTTATAGATTTTTGAATGGTTCTAAAACTTTTACTGTTTGATTTTTAAGTTTAATTTTTGGTACATTGTATATAGATTTAAGATTCTTTTTCTATGGTTCCTAAAAAGTTGTAGGAACGTTTAATATGTGTTTTAATAGATCTTTGTACGGTATTTAATATAGTAGTTTTATGGTTAGTAATGTATTTAAAATATTACACGTTTGTTTGGAATCACACGTAAAATTTTAAAAGAGTTGATGAAATTTTACAAACTTATAATACATAATTATAGTTTACTTCTTTCTGTGCTATATAAATTAGTCGCTCAGAGCTTCATTCTCATGATAGTTTGATCTGTAGAGTATAAACAAATATCAAAATCAGTGGATACGTTACTTTTAATATACATATGAGACCAATCCGCGTTATCCAGCAACTCATCAAAACGGCCGTAATCAACTCGATGCGACAAGCATATGTGTACAAAGGCGCAACTTGTGACTTGATCTTGGCCGTAGTCAAAGCTGCATCGAATGGTACAACCTGATGGCCAACTTTTGTTTGTTTGAAACCCTGGCCGCATAATGATCAAGACCAGTTTCAGACTTGAAAGTAGTTCGCTTTATGAGAATTGGTTAAAAGTTCTAGTCCATTCATCATCAATGTACCAAATAGCTATCATAAAATGTATCTATATTTATGTCACCTATAAATAGCACATTTTAAAACTCACTACCGGCCACTCCTGATTAAAAATTAATTTAATTCGTAAATGAAATCATATATCGTATACTTATGTAACCTGTTAAACAACGACATGGATAAAGTAGCTAAAGTCTCTAAATGACGATTTAATTGCCATCAGCTATTATAAATTTAATTGCTAATATTGTAACCCTAGTCGTGCTAGCGTGAATGCATACTGAAAATCCTCTTCTTTATAGTTTTAATTACTATTTAATTCTAAATTACATTGCGGACTTTTGGAAATATGTTTTTCTAACTGCAAAATCCAACCTTTTGAATATAATACAATGGATGGCATATTTAGTAACAAGGACAACTCAACTAAAAAGAACCCAAATAAGCTGATGTACTTCTACTTATCTAAGTAAAAAACATAGAGTAAAACCATTGTTTTAATTTTAAATGTCCATGCTTTAATTGTAATTTTCAACCAGATAATGTACGGGGTGATTCAAAAAGAATACCACAACTTTAGTAATTTATAACTCTGCAGGGAATAAAAGGAGAGCTAAGCACTATTTGTCGGCGAATTAAGGAAGCGCTAAAGTTTCATTTTGTTGCTCTTTTGTTCACTTGAGGTGCTGTTGACAAGGCCTTCGCATCAGCTGATGCTAAGATGTCGACTGCTAAACAGAAAGCTTTTTGTGCTATTGAGTACGGCAGATGTTGATCGACGATAGTTGTTCAGCGTGCATTTCGAACGAAGTGTGGTGTTCAACCTCCTGATAGGTGGCGAATCAAACGTTTATATAAACAGTTTATAGAGAATGGGTGTTTGTGCAAAGGGATAAATTCTGGACGGCCGTGCACGAGTGATGAAAATGTAGCTCGCATACAGCAAGCATTTGTTCGCAGCCCAGGTAAATCGACTCCAAGAGCTAGCAGAGAGCTGCAGCTTCCAAAAACAACTGTATGGAGAGTTTTACGAGAAAGGTTAGTAATGGAACCTTATTGTCTCATATTGGTTCAAGCCCTTTCTGCAGTTGGTAAGATTGAAATAATCGAATGCTGTGAGTCTATCCTTACTCAAATGGAAACAGATGAATCTTTCGTTTCAAAGATTGTATTTAGTGATGAAGCTACGTTCCACACTAACTGGAAAGTCAACCGGCACAATGTCCGTAAATGGGGCACTGATAATCCGCGGGAAACAATTGAGCATGAAAGTGACTCGCCTAAGGTGAACGTTTTCTGTGCAATTTCAGCCAATAAAGTTATTGGTCCCTTTTTCTTCGAAGGTGCTACTGCAACTGGACTGCATTATCTGGAGATGTTGGAGAATTGGCTTATCCCTCAGCTCAACAACAACAAGAAGCACAATGTATACTTCAGCAGGATGGAGCGCCACCACATTGGCAATTATCTTTCCGTGACTACCTGAATGTCAAGTACCTGAGGCGATGGATCGGCTGCTAGGCAGCCCGCGATAGAACACTTCATCACTGACCTCCAAGAAACCCTGACCTTACCCCCTGACACCTCTCCCAGCCACCATCGATGATTTGAAACAAGAAATAACAATAGCTATCCAAACTGTTACGCCTGATATGCTACAGAGAGTGTGGAATGAGTTTGAGTATCGGGTTGATATTGCTCGAGTGTCTAGAGGGGGTCATATTGAACATCTCTGAACTTGTTTTTGAATGAAAAAAAAAAATGTTTTTAATACTCTTTGTAATGATGTATAACAGAAGGTTCTATTATGTTCCTTCCATTAAATACAAATGTTTAAAGTTGTGGTATTCTTTTTGAATCACCCTGTATTACAAAACTATTCTTACTAAAGACTGTATAAATTTTTAGAAAAAAACGAATAAATCTATACACTATCTAAGTTAACAGGACATTTGATACCATACATGGTCCTTGACTTGTTATCTTCATAGCTATTATGCCACCTCAAAACCTCAGTCACTTTTGGTTGTTTTTTGGCAAGTTTCCTATTGGTAAGCGGTACTGTCTCGTTGACACAGATATTGGTGTCCGTTCGTAGTCCTAATTATTTTGTAGACGGTTACTACTTTTACTTGCTCATTGTAAGCATATCCCCCCAGCATCTTTTTTCTGACAGATGTTACATTAATTATAGGAATAAAAAAGTAAAGTAATGTCTTATTCTACCAGACGAAGTTAAGGAGCCCTCTCTAACACAACCTGGGGACCAACGGCTTAAAGGTGACTTCCGAACCACCACCAATAGCCGGGCAGGCGGACTGCTTGCAAGGATAGGATCGCTCAGCGGTAACCTATCCAAGCAGCAACAAACTATATTGCATTATTCTTATAATATAATTTATGTCCGCAGTATAACGCTTGCTCCGCAATGTATACCAAGCATCACTCATCGTGATCCTATTTCCATTCCCAAACAGTTTCAATTTTTCACTGTCACTAACAGGCTGTTTATTATAATGGGCGTCCTATCTCGTATTTCCAAACGGTTTTTGCGGGAATATTGCTACTTATTATCAATTCTCGTACATTGAAGCAAATGTATTTTTCTGTATGGTTCTAGTTTCAATTTTTGTAATATATAGTTTGTAAGAATTATCCACAGTTATACCATGTTTATTATTTGTTTGTATCACGTTTGTCATTCAGTGCTTTATATGACAAATTACATTCTTGATCTTACTTCTGCAAACATTCTCTTAAACCTATTGTAACTACCGTAACCTCCACTACCCTTATTTACTATTTACAATGCCTTATTTACAATACAAAGTTTGCACTCATTTTAACACAGGGCACATAGATATCCATAGTGCCACCACAATATATTATTCTGTTGATTACTGAATCTGTTTGATTGCATTTTCCTGTCGCAAATACCACTAACTATGCACAGTTAGCTATTTTAAAGTCATGCTTACAAAATAAAAAAAACTGTTTTAACAAAATGCAAACGTATATACTTTCATCGAAGAATATTTAAATAGAATAAATCCATCCAAAGTAAGAGTCCTTAAGACAAAACTTTCTAAGAGGAAACGAGATTTTCCTGGACATTTGCCAGCGTTTTGTGATACAATAAATCAGTAACACTACGTTTCGAGATCTGTACCCTGATATCTTTGTCAGGTGGATAGTTAAACTAACAGACGACTAAAATCTAGATAAATATATTAAAAATATTACCAGAGCGCTGTAACACGCATAAGTCAGTAATCACAACAAGCACGTTGTGTGTCAACTCCATGTACACTATTACACTAAAACATCACCTATCACTGCGCATTGGAAACCTCATTAGAAACCTCTACTCTGCTTCATACTTAAGGTCTATTTGTTAGTTAATTTTTCAAAATTGGCTACCAAAGTGGCCTAATTTCGACTCATGGTCAACTGATTGGTTGGTCCGCTAATTAAATGAATGCACGAAGCCCCGATTAATTTCTTTTTCAAGAAATAATGTTCCTGATTTATTACAATTTCTTCATCCCAATTCATACATACGGCAGACGATTTTCAGGCAAATAATGATGTGAAAATTTTGATTGTTCTATGTTTTCGTGTTTTCTATGAGTTATTTATCCCTTTTGTCTCGTCTATGTATTTCCTATTACAACTACACTTTATACTGTAAACACAGTTTTAGGAATCCTGTAGCCCATGTTTTAATTTGGTTTTCATGAAGATTTGTCTAAGAGTGTTGTATATTTTAAACGTGCTGTATGTTTTAATCTTGTTCTTTCTACTTCCAAAATAAATGGTATTCTATGTGTGTAAACATGTGTTTATGTCTATGTGTATTGCATAGTCTCCTCCAAGTCTATGCAATAATCCTGACACACAAGGGATTGATCTAAAGGTAACTTTTTCTTTATTCGAATTTACCAAGTCAGAAATGTGTCTTCTATTTTATTTATAGTGTGTTTTCTTTCGAAATAATCCACCAATTCGAATCTAGAGAGATCCGCCAGTTTCACAAAATCGTTTACATAATTTGTTGATTAGTTCAACTGCATTTAATAATATAATTTAAAAATGTATTAATTATATTCATTAGGATAAATAGACAGGAGAATACTTTCACTAATCACTTTAAAATGTGTTTATTAACTAGCAGTTCAATTTGAACTTACAATCTTTGTACTTGTTAGACATTTAAATTTAATTCCCAAAAGCTTACACAACCTCTTCTGTTGTACAAGTTTTCTCAAGAAATGGGTTTCCTCCTTCAAATAAAATAAACCAAGTTAAAGTTAACTTCTTGCTTTAAAAATAAAAACCGAATTAAAAATTTAACTTTCTTATAACACTTAAATAAAATAAAGATTATAGTTTAATTCCAAATTAAATTTACTTTTCTCTATTATAAATGAGGCTAAATAAAACAGAACTAAAAACTTCCTGCAAAATTCTTTGTACCACTTATGTCACAATCTGTTACGGTTGGTGCAGACTCAAAATTCAAACTGTAATTTAACTATTTTTCACCCTAAAATCTTTATTAAAAGCTTGTATATTGAAGTATAAACATTATTCTGACTGTTTAATACTAATTGGTTATTACCATTAACTTTTAAATAATATTAAAATGGGAAACTTTACTCTGAACTATACCTGCAACGACATGAAAACTTGCGTCAATTACAAAGTGAATTCAAATCTTCTTATCTACCTTTTTGAATAAAAACTTATACAATACGCAAAATCCCTCGCAGATGGGTAAAATTACTAATAAGACGAAAACCACCAACACAATTACCGCAAAAAACTCCAAAGACGCCGAGAATCGCGCTCCCCTTCCAGTAAACCAGGTAACTAAAAACCAAGCCTTTGATTGGCCTCCTACTATCCAATCACAAGGTCAGAGAGAACAAAGTAATCTTCAAACTACCCCTATTGTAATCACGTTAACAGAATAGACTACAAGAAAACCTGCTATCTCACTGTATCATCCTACATCCGCAGACCCTTTCTTTAGAAATTACATAATTTAATTTACCTATACTTTGTTGACATATCTAATTAAATTCTAAAATATTATCGCATACATTTTCTCCCATAAATATTTAATACATACATTTTAAATTGCCTATGTAGTAAATGCTTCACGAAATCGATTAATACACATACATCCACAATAGGAAGCTTGGAAAAGTATGGAAGAAGAAATAATACTGATGTGAATTACTGTGATAATTTAATTTAGTCTCTACATGACGAAAATCAACAATGGTATTATCCACATACCTCCTCCAAATCCTCGGTTTGAACTAAGCTGAAGCAAAGAATTTTTGTTCCAGAAATATATAGTGAAAATAGGAGACATTGGAGAACCCATTTCTATTCTCTCATCTTGATGATAAATTTGACCCTTTAGTTTGAAATAATTACATCGAGCGCGTAGTTCTAGCAGTTCCTTAATTACTAGTACAGGAGGTTTAGTCGCATTACTTACGAATGCAGTTAATGATTTTCATAGACTTTATTTGAGTATATCTAAGATATGGTTTTAAGACAGTCATATGTACAAAAGAGCAATTGGTAGGTAGGTGAGGTGAGTGGCTGGCTGTTTCGAGACAGTAGTAGACCTGAATCGTCCAATCGTCAATTCTAGTCGAGTTGAAGGTTCCATACTAAATTGTCTTATTACTAGGCCTAAACGTCTAAAAGCCGACTACAAGCTCGACTAATATAAGTGCTATAGGGATCTATGATTGATAATGTTTTACAAACCAAGTACAAATTAGGAATACGATTTATATGATATAGTAGTTACACTCATTTGAAATTGATATACTGCTATTCTGCCTGAATAGGTAAAGATAGAATACCAATTAGGTGCTATTATCACCGTTAGACGGTAGGGCAGTAGATTTGATAAACATAGTAATTTCTGAAATAAGTTTTTCGCAAAGCATTTCGTTATCTAAAATGTGTTGAAAACGCTTACGGGTTCAATATAATCAAAATTATTCCTTTCAAAAAATTAATATTGATTTGATTACCTGACATTTTGCGGTGAATATTGTTATGTTGTGTATTGATAATCTCTCAACTCGGTGCCTTTTTGTATATGTGGAAAAATCAGATTCTAATGAGTGTCAAAGTCGCCTGGTGATAATATGAGAAATGACAGACCTTCTTTAGTGTTCTCTAATGCATTAATAGCATAGAAGATGTACAATGAACACCTCTTCTCATAATACAATACAGTACTTTACACAAACCCATATTTTCGTGTTTCTTTCCTCTTCCACCTCTTTCCTCTACCCATTCTCTTTTTCCTACCAAAATGTCATACATTCTTTCCAAGCCATTATTAAAGGCAACGTATATCTGACGGAAATCTTCGGAATAATTCACATACCTATATTACGATCTCACTTTTTATACCTAGTATAGAAAGATGTATTGTTATAGAACATACTGCTCTAAAATAGATAATTTCGGCCGAGCTTGCTCAACCAATGTAAACGAGCCTATAGTAACAGCGTTCTGTGTAGCTTCGTAAAGGATGACTCATGCGTTGTTATCTCCGCGTTTTTAACCCAATCGCGTGCTTGACCGTCAGTTATATTCCTGAACCGCTGGATCTTGTACAGTTATGCCACGAAGATAGCCAAGCACCGGGACTAGAGCTAGCCATTGAGACTGTCTCTAGTTTCGAAAGTACAAGTATATTTTATTTGTATTTATTTCCAACGCTTCCACCATTTATACATGAGTTGACTTAACTAAGGATAAACTAATCTATCCAAGGATCTATCTAAGGATCTATTTAGGTTAGAACTAAATCTAAGGTTATATTCATGCTAATATATTGTAGGGAAGTTATAGCATGACCGGTGGTATGCGCGTGAGGAGTGGAGGACGTGAGCGCGTGGGGGCACAATCTAAAGTAGGGGATTGAATACGGTGCTACTAACCCTACTGAGAGTTTTCGGCTCCCGGCTAATAGTGGTGGCGGGAGCCGAATATTGTAGTGTTTGCCAACATTTCTAGACCCTTATGTTCTTACCACGGTGGTCTTTTATGATGAGCAATTTAGTATAGGAGACCTGGAGAATATTTGAACATTTATAGACTCTTTTGTAGTTACGGCGACGGACTTTTATGATGGGGAATTCAATACAGGAAATCTTGGAAATATTGGGACCGGATGTACGTGATCTTAACAATGACTATGTTCTGCCGAAATTGTGTTCATAGCTCACCCTTCTTAATGAGTTCGCAGTAGAGATACCTGGTGGTAAGAAAGGGTTCTCATAAATTGGGAACGGGTAGAAATTTATATTATTCTTGATCTCCAACGACGACAACAGTTCAGAATTGTAATTGTTACGCTTTGTTAGCCATTAAAATTCAATTTGTCATATACTAACCGTGTAAGCTTCAGGATTTACGATAGTAGATACAATTATACACTAAAAAATTTTCAACTGACATAGCCTAGCTGCTAAATTAAAAATTAATATAAAACTGGTTAAACTAATTTGTCAATATACACAGTAGAATAAGAAAAAACTCACTTTTATCTACCAACTTGTATCAAGTTAATATAGTGATGTATACTGAAAATAACAATAATGCCAACGATCCACACGCAATAGTTAACATAACAAAACCCCGTTGTCGATAAAAATTATTTATGTTCTTCGAACTACACCCAAATCAAAATTGTCCAGATCACTTTTAGTATGTTTGCGTTTTCTTACTTTGTTGGGCGTACTAAAAAAATTGCCAATTGGACTTTTTTCCTCCTTCAAAATTCGTCTCAGCGTACTTTCAGAAATTCCAGTTGCCTCTACTGCACGCTGTTGAACTTTCTTCAAATTTATAAGTGTGTTGGTTTCTGCTTCCCGTTTCATAAAATGGTAAACATTTGCAATCATTTCTCTTGTTTGGCCATGTATAACCTTTCTACCTCCAATTTTACTTTTTACATTACGATCCATCACAAACTCTTTACTTAAAACGTAATGAACACAACGCAATTAATTCACAAATTGTATTACAACTCGTGATGGCACAAGCGAATGTTTTTTGGGCGGCACGTATAGAAGACTGGTAACCGAAGTTTACAAGGCTAAATACGGCAACAGACTGAGCCGCTCCACCCCCCACCACTTTAGTTCCGTCTTTGCCTACGGCGCATCTCGAAGTCACCGGTCATGCTATAACTTCTCTACAATACTAGCATCCGTTTTTTAGTCATGTCACAATAACTTGGCACAGAATGTACTCGTGTACTACGAAGAAACACAAACAATAAAACAAAAGCGAATCGAATTATTAACAGTGTTATGTAATATTACCTAAACATCTTCTATTTTATTAATACAAATTTAATTTCATTGATGTATTTACTTATAGTTAACATTATCCTACACACTTATCTATTCGTACTTATCTCTGAACGCACAATTCTTGGTAGTTCACGTCTCTGTTGTATCGGGGATTCATTACTGGGACTATCCAATCAGCTACATGTATAATCTTCATTAAATGATGGCTTCCAGAACTACGGGAGCTTTGTTGGGTCTGAAGTTGGAGGTATTAAAAAGGATTCGAAACTTTGTGTACCAGTGCCTATTCCCATGTGGATCCGTGTATATTGCTGGCATTATAAAATTACTAGTACTTATTTGTTAACTAAACTGAGAGTAAAATATTACCACTCGCACAATACCTCAAATCACTTGATAAATATTAAGAGTTTATATAATACGCACGAACAGACGATTTACTACCAATCATAAAATAATCTGTAAATTCAACAATAAAAAAGACGCATCTGTCTTGTGCGCTATCTGAATTAGGTTTAAATTAATTTCGTTCCAATAAGGTAATTTTATATTCTTATTAAATATTCTTGTCATATTTGTGTTGGTGACTAAATATTAAAATCTGTGCTGTGAAATAGAAAAGTACTTAAGGGTGGGAGAAGACGAGCTATATTACATGTTTTCAATTAGAGGTCGAGTGGCGAAGGCGGGAGTGATGAAAGGGCGTCGTGGCGTCAAAATCTATTCTTGTTCTGGGTCACAAAAGGGCTACTTCTAGCCTTGAAGCCGAGATAAGTTTTTAAATTAAAAAAGTAATAAATTTGAAGCTAAAAACGTTTTATAAAATGTGATGTCTTTTATTTGTATTTTGGATGTGTGTAAAAGTATTACAGTCGACTCTCGATAACTCGAATTTCAAGGGAACGGCTGTTTTCTTCGAGTTACGTATAGTTCGACTTAGGAATAGTTCGAGTTATAAAGGTAATATTTCACTAAATTTGACTTACAGAGGTAATTCGACTTACAGAGGTAAACAAAATAAAATTCGAATTATAGAGGTACAAATAAACTATGTTTTTTTATTCCCTGCATCCTTTACAAAACTAATGTATGTACTGTAATGTACATTGTCTGCGGCAATGTCTTTCTTTTTCCTCTTCCCTTCACCCAATAACTTTATTATCTTCAACTTGTCCCTTATATTCAAAGTTTTCACTTTTCTAGTGCTCACGTTGTCACTCATACTGTACTGTAGTCACTCACATTCACTAAACGCAAAACAGGGTTAGACCGGGAACGAGAACGTGCCACTCTATTAACTAAATGCGTGGGAACTAACTGCACACGGCACTGACGTTTGGTAGACACTCGGACAATTCAGCGACATGTCCAGACCTGTTCAGCTAGGTCTATGACCTAACACAGGTTCGCTGTAAACACAGCACAGCTTCGAGTTAGCGAGGGTTGATCTGAAAATTTCGAGTTGTAGAGGTAATGTATTTAAAGACTTCGACATATCTACTGAACTTCGAGTTATAGAGGTAATTTTTCTATCACTTCGGGTTATTGAGGTAAAATTCGGGTGCAAAATTAATTCGAGTTACGCATGGTTTTTTTTCGACTTAGGCAGGTTTTCTCAAGGGAACGAAAAAAAATTCGAGTTATCAAAGAATTCGACTTATTGAGGTTCGAGTTATCGAGAGTCGACTGTATAGTGTTTCGTTAACCTACACTTTTTGTTTAGAAATCCATTACAATGTACATTCCAATAGTAGTGCATATTAACAACAGTGCTTAGCTCAGATTAGAAAGAAATGTTATATACTAATTATGTAAGGTGAGCGTTACATTAATTTAAAATGTATATTCTGTTATACTAGCAAAAGTCTATTTCATTGCCTTTACAATGTAAACTCTCCTTTATACAATCCGTGGGCGTGGGGGATCCTTCCACCATGTATTCAATCATTGTACATCTCGTTAATGGAACACATCAATGTTTAACTTCTCTTATTGCACTAATTACAGAAAACCTGTAAATAATAGTACGTTTTAATGACGTTGTATCTGATTCAATCAGTTGATGATTAATCGTGTGCTGATTGTCAACTATGTAATTTCTTATCGTACAATATATTTTACGGTTGCTTTCTCATAATGAAAACACCAACAGAATAATATGTGTACCCCTCTCTATAATTTATTTCCTAATAATAACCCTCTTTAGATTCTTTATATTCATGTTGCTGGAAAACCAGATAATTTGCATAGACATCTTCAGAAGGATATCTGAAACTTCGAAACGAGATAAATGTCACAAGATTGTGCATTTTGAATCTTTATAAGGCTCTTCTTTTAAGTGGCAAATGATAGGAGTATGTATATTCTGGTATATTTCCAAACTATCTAACATTTTCCCAATATTTAAGTTAGATAAGCAAAATAGTTTATAACTTTCAATATAAAAGTATTCTAATTAAACTTTATGAGTACGAATAAAACTCACACTATGTTATAACAGCTTCAAAATAAATTTTGAGTTCGAAAGACATGAAACTAGTTTGTGAACCAATACCTTATAACAGTACCACCAGATTTATCAGGCGTAATCATGTGGGTTTCCATTCATTAGAAATAGACGCATGGACACGCTAATGATGTCCTAGTGTGTATAAAGGCTAATTTTTTCACTCATTTACGGTAACTAAATTGATCGAGTCCATGCATTTATCATCCATTGTTATGCAACTGAAGACGGATGTCATCCTGAGTACCAATGTAAATGGCGAATTGACAGTACACATTTGCATAAATTATTTAATCTAATGCAATGAATTTAGACGGGACACATATTTATCATACAGCGTCCGGTTAGTGTTGATAACAGGCATCGGTTTAAGGCACCACTTTAGGCTTCAGTTAACATGAAAATCAAAGGCACCATTGTTAATAATTTACACATACGTAACAACATGAACGGACGTGGCCAGGAAAGGAATACGAAAGGAAATTGTGCCCTTACTCTCAGTTGATGAACAAATAAAGCCGCACTGGATGTAGAAGCAGATTTATAGGCTTGGGATATAGATTTTAAGTACTTGCACGTGCAATATTCAACAGAAATGAGCACCGTAAATTAAGAAAAGGGTTTGTGTTGCGTTTTATTAATACACATATAAAACAAAAAATCGCATTCAGGCAAAACCTGGATGAAGCAGGCTGGATGAGCTTTGTGCACTAATTTCCTGAGTGTACTGAAAGTAAAATGAAAGGTTCAGTTACATTTATTTGGTGACGTGATTCCTCAGATTAGTTGCATGGATTAATTCGTAACATTTGATGCATGGTGGGGTATTAGATATGAGTAAAAGGTGTTGTCCTAAAACATCACCATATAAATTTAAAGGATTGTGTGTATATTTATGGAAATGTAATTCTTTTTTCTTAACAGAATTGCAACGCTGGTACTTCTCTGTCTTGCAGCAGTATCCAACTCCAAGACGGCGAAGAAGAAAGCCTCTGTTATCGTTACTGTTCTGTTATGCCCTGTATTAATTTATTTAAGTTTTAGTTATTAATAATTTTAATTTGGTTATTGTTTTTATTCCTTGTTGCTGTTTTTAAATTCTTGTTATCTTGTTGTAATGGCTTGTTATTCTTAATTAGTTTTTAGGTAGTTATAATTTTATTTTTTATTAATCTTTGAGTACTTGTGTTATATTTATTTTAAAGTTAGTTTTTAATTTTTGACTAAGATGCCTCCCATTACAATATCAAGCGATTACCTTAGTGTCATTGATAACTTGCAGTTTATGGACCAGGATGCTGTGGGCCTTGTATCACATTTGTACAGTGAATTGCGTTCCACAAAGGCCACCTATGCGGAAGAGGCGATTGAGAGACTGGTGCCTCATATTGCTGCAGTGTTGACGATGCTGAACAACAAAGTTGAATTGTGACATGAGGGACAAAGTGGAGACACTGCGTGATGACCTGTCCACTGCTGAGCGCCGCATCTCCCTCAATGACAGTTACAAGGGGAAGGCTGTTGAGTGCTGCGAGATGGAGGAGCAGAGTGACGCAGAGATCCGCAAACTCAGTACACAGCTGGCTCAGTGCAGGGAGGATAATGCGAGGTTGCAGCAGAGAGTCGTCAACAGTGAGGTGGTGGACACCGACAGGCTGATCCTGGAGAGTCGGGAGAAGATTGCCACGCTGACAGCGGAACTCCAGGGCCTCCTGACTTCATTAGAGGTGCTGGAGACGGAAGTCAAGTGTCTCCGGGTCGAGTTGAGACAAGCAGAGTCGCGGGCGAAGCAACGGCGGACTTCAGTAAATTAAAGCCTCTTGGCGGAACTGACCTTGGCTGATGCAAGCCAAGATGCAGAAGTCAAGACCCCTATGCCGAGAAACTCCTCTCCGACTGTTGTCCATTGGAGCCCCCCTGACACCCCCACACCTTCTGCCACCCCTCCCTCAGATGGCAGCACATACTTTGGACATGTGTTGATGATAGGTGATTCTCATCTACGACACTCGAGCAGGAACTGTGTAAATCGAGGTGCCTATCTCGAATGTTGCCCTGGAGGTAAAATATTATACGTTAAGGCTAGACTTCTAAGTTATGTAGGTGTAAGTTTGTCTGTTATTTATTTCCATGTTGGTGCTAATAACTTAAGAATGGGTTATCGGGGGGGTCGAGGCTACAATGGCGGGCAGGGTAAGCGTGAGGCCCTCCATGGCATGGTGGATCTTCTGTACACTGTCAAGACCAATTTTCCAAATTCAAAAATTTTCTTGGACAGTGTTTTAATCAGGCAAGATATTGGCTACAAAGCTCTCCACGATTTCAACGACCAACTTGACCTCATGTGTAACAGCTTTGGCGTTGAATTTGTGGAGGCAAACACTTGTGGCACCAGACGGGACCTCGTCCGGGTTGGGGTGCACTTCAACAGAAGAGCTGTCTCTCGTTTTGGGGTCACTGTTTGTGAAAGCTATTGCGTCGGCCTTGCAGTCTCTGGAGGTAGAGCCAGCCTCTGTTCCTGGGGGTTCGGGTGAGTTCATGTCTGTTACCAGTCAGTCTCTCGGATTCGGGAATTTCGTCGATGGCAACCACGGCCCAGGTGGAAGCTTGGATGGTTCTGAACTGTCGGAGGACTGACTGATTGAAAATGATTGAAGGACGGTCACTTCAAGGTCGCGCATCTCAACATGAGATCGTTGAACACAGGTTTTGACGCTATGAGCGCTTTGGTGCGTGATTTTGACTTTGACGTTTTTGGTATATCTGAGACCTGGCTTCGCCCCGATACTCCATCGGATAACTTCTCTGTACCAGGGTACACCATGTTGCGCAAGGACCGAAAAGACAGAGTGCAAGGTCTTTCAAGAAACACAGCTGGTGGTGGAGTGGCCCTTTACGTTAAGGACGGTGTTGTGTATGAACAGTGCACACTCACTGAAGATGTAGACCCTGGTATAGAGTATCTCCCGATTGTTTTGAAGGTAAAGGGGCAGAGGATAGGCTTATGTGTGGTTTATAGGCCTCCTCATGTGAGATACACCTCTCTTTCTGTCTTGTTTCGTTCACTCTTTGTTAATCTGGCCATAGAGGTGAATACTGTTATGTATCTAGGTGACACAAATATCGAACTGTTATCAACATCAAGCAATCATGCAAAATATTTACGCCGACTCATGCAAGAGACTAATACAAAGCAAGTAATTAACGAGCCAACCAGAGTGACAGCAACTTCAGCCACCTTGTTAGACCACATCATAGTGGACAGGTCGGCTGAAGTCATGAGGACCGGCGTCATTGATGCACCTAGCATTCTTGACCATGAAGGGGCGAAGATTACGGACCACAGAATGGTTTGCTGCACCATCATGTTTAAAAAATGCAAAAAGATTCAAAAAATTATTACCTATAGAGATTTTTCAAAATTTAACCCAAGACGAGCTGCCAGTGCAACTGCTGAAGTTGATTGGAAAAAAGTCACTCAACCGAAAGGGTTAAATAGCATTGAAACGTTTATCACCACTCATATAAAAACTGTGTTTGATAATGAGGGTCCAATAGTTCGTAAAATAGTAACCAAAGATAAAGCTCCTTGGAGAAATGACATCATAATAAAACACACCAAATTAAAGAATAAGTTGCGAAACAAATATTGGAAAACCATGATTGGAAAGATTACAAGAGAGCTCGCAATAACCTAAATAAATTGGTGTGGAGGACTAAGAAAGCCTTTTTTGCAGAAAAGTTGTCATCCAATAAAAATCCAAAAGAATTTTGGACGTGCCTAAAGAAATTTAATGTTGTTGGAAATAACAAAAATAAAAGTTCCCCACTTCAATTAAATATTGATGATATAAATAAGTGTTTTATTGAAATGGGGTGTGGAGAAGTAGCAAGTGTCGAAAAAATTGCCTTCTTTAAGGAAAACAGGCGAGAGGAAGTGGTAAATGATTTCATCTTTTCAACAGTAACAAGTGACGAAGTAAAATCAGCAATGAATGAAATCAAATCAAAAGCAGTCGGGAGTGATGAAATTTCAATAGATATGATCAAGGCTGTGAGTCCGTATGCCATAGAGGCCATTACACATTTGATAAACGAGTCATTAATAAATGAGATTTTTCCTGAAAACTGGAAAATTAGTCTTACAAGACGTTTTTGACGCTCTTACAAGTCTTACAAGACGCTTGCTAAAGGTGGTAGTCCCTAAATGTGTTGAACAGTTAAGGCCCATATCGATATTGCCCGCAATATCCAAGATTCTCGAGAAATTTGTAACAAGGCAAATATTTTTAATTACATGGAAAGAGAAAACATTTTGCCAACAACACATTCGGTTTTAGGAAAAGCCACAGCACATGCACTGCCCTGGTAAACTTATTCAGTGATCTGATCGATGAAAGAGACCAAGGGAGATATAGCTCAGTTGTAATGCTTGACTATTCACAAGAGTTTGATTCAATAAATCATGAACTGCTGGTGACGAAGATGCATTATTATAGATTTGGCAAAAGTGTAATAGATTGGGTCAAATCATATCTAGATGAGTTTGGCTGTTTGTGACAGCGTGAAGACTCTCGGCGTAGTGCTGGATAGGGACCTTACGTTCTCCAACCATGTCACTTATACCATCCAGCTTGCCATTGGCAGGTTAAGGGGTCTCTACAGGTTTAGGGATCTGCTGCCGGAGTGTGCAAGGCTGCAATTAATGCAGGCTTTCGTGTTCTCTGTGTTTTACTATTGTTATCCTGCTTATGGCAACAGTATCTCGAAGGGAGACCAGGAGCAAATCCAGAAGCTTCAAAATTCCGCAATTCGTTTTGTTTTCAAATTGAAACGCTTTGATCATGTTTCTCCTTATCGAGATGCTGTTGGCCTATTGCCGATGGAAACTGTGTGCAGGATACAGACTTGAGCCACAAGGTTCTGTCTGATGGAGAGCCACATTGCTCTCATCCCGGGAGGAGGTTTCAAAATACAGAACTCGTCATGTCACGCACTTGCTACACTTTCCAAAAGTGAACCTGGAATTGGATAGGAGGAGCTTCTCTTACTTCGGCCCAAAATTGTACAACGACCTCCCCGAAAACCTCAAACGAGTAAAACTAGATTCATTTAGAATAAAAGTAAAGGATTTTTATTAAAATAGTCATGTAGTTTAAGTTAGTTCATTATTTAGTTACTGTTAAGTTTAGTGTGTACTTGTTAAATATTGTTTGTTGCACCTATTTTAAATATTTATAATGATTGACCTAAGTTATTCTGAAAAACAGTCTTGTACTGAGAAACGCTTGGAAATATAAGGCATTTTTATTTATTTATTTAACAGTAAATTCGTTTACAACAGACTTTTAGTTTTCAAATCGTGAAACGCTGCAAGTGAAAACACCACAAATTGCCGATGGAATCAAAATGCTTTAGAAAAATCTAGCAATTGAGTAGAAGTCAAAACTATCTTGCAGCAGTGGCAGGGATGGCTTATTTTATTCATTGAATAAAATCCCTGGTGCAGCTCACCCACTGCGGTTCCAACCATAGGATTTGATGAAACCTCTACGTTGGTATTGATCTTCTCAAGCATCTCTAAAATCTGAGATAGCTATTAGAATAAGTCATAATTTTTGCGAATATAAATATATAAAAATTTAATAATTAATTTAATTGGACACATGCGGATTCACACGAGCTATTTTTACATAAAATATGGAGAGCCGATAACTTAAATGCAAGAGCAGTATACATAAAATAAATTTTTTATATTTCTGTTTAAGTATACAATGTAGGCCTACATTTCATTTGTCCGAAACACAAGATTATCACTGCATAAATCCAAACGTGTTATATATTATAAGTAAATATATGTTTAAAGTCTTAGTAGTTTTATTTCAGCATATTTGATTTTACAGGTAATCCAAACAGTGAAGCGATACAGTAAAATACTAGCCCGGTTTCAGGCGACAATGCACTAAGTGTGTACACTGTAGGGCACCTATATGGCAAAGTTCTACTTTAAATTTCTTCTTTTTGTTAACATTGAGAGATAATGGAAATACTTCTGAAACAACCTTTCATAGTACCATCTCTGTGAATTGATTCCATGATGCAACGCTTACTATTTTGCGAAATAAATAGAAATATTAAAAATACTAAATGCAAAAATGGATTTCACTTTACAGTTACTGAGAGAGTTAATGAGAGTTGATACTGCTCCGTAGCACCACTAATCTTTTGAATTTGAGAAAGCTCCTGCTTTAGAAACGCTACTTTTTTCCTCTTTCCGTTCGCCAAACGTGTCACAGTTGAGAGATATCAGTTGTTGGTTGCTCCTGGCTTCTGTAAGCGTATCATTAAAGTGGCCGTGCTCGTTTAAGCGTTGGCGGATTAAGTTGAAAAAGTACCGTAGGAATTGTAATAAAAATGTTAAAATAGTTGGAATATAATAAATATTTTATAACTAAAATAGTTGGAATATAATAAATATTTTATAACCATACTGTTTTTTTGTGATTTTACTTTTAAATTTGCAACAGACGTCATTTTTTAATACTAAAAAAATAACACAAATTTGTTTACTTACTGTTTTTATATGACATATTTTTATTTGAAATGATTATCACCCAAATAAAGTTCTGACACTCCTTTGTAAACATCCCGTTTATAGTTCAAGATAAATAATAGATAAATTAACAACTGATCCAGTATTCTGTGCCTTTCTGTAACTTATTAGAAAATCGTAACTCAATTTCGGATCTTTAATGTATCCAAACAATTGTTCAAAACTTTTGAAGTACCTTTATTCTCGTTCTACAACATTAATTTTTCTTTAATAAAAAATCTTCCCCAAAATATTATTTCGGATGAGTTCACAATTGTCTGTGCCTTCCTCTACACATACCAATGTTTACGATAATAGCCACCATCGGAATTACACATAAACCCACCGTGTAGACCAATTCCATATTTACCAATTCTGATTTTTAAAGAAATATAACTCTATCTCTATTAAAATCACACCAGCTTTGTTTTAATGTGGAGTCGAGTGTAACGTTTAGTGTTTCAAAAATCATACTAACATGCATGTCGTCCGGATTAACACACTATTTCATTAATAACTAGTTTTTTCAAATTGTTTGGTTTTGAATGGAAACTTAAATTGTCATGGTTTGTTTTAAACATCATAAAAATAAAATACTTCCTTAAAAACTAAAATATTCATAAATGAGGATATATGGAAACTGAAATTACGGCTTGAAGTAGGCAGATTACATATCCCGTTATGCATATTCCTTGTTCATGAATAATTAGCAAAGCCGCGGGGTTCCGCAAGTGATGCTTGTTAAATTATCTTACATACAATAACTTATATTGGTATGTATAATACAGAAAAATATAAACATTGGCCAGTCCAAGGTGCGACAACACTAGTTACCACTAAGTAACATGATAGGAAGATAACAATCGAGATAACATACATGTTAAATGATGTGTGATACCAGAGTAGAATTTTACATCCAGATAAGTATTTCTTTCTTGTTCAATAGATACTTATAAAGCAAAATAATTATCATCAACAGTAAAATTTTATCGCTTCAATGGTAAACTTTGTTTTATGTCTAATGATTACTAAACCCTTTTTACATCAATTATCATGCTGTTCAACTTTGATAAAAACGAATAAAAATTGCTGTGTTATAATATAGTTGTTTTGGATTGGATTTGAAACTGTGCCTATACCGGGCATTTTCCTATATTCAGCTATATGACCGCCTGCGTCGCCGCCATGCCCCACCGAAAGAACTCATAGTTGACCAATGCTGCGCATGAAACCATGCGGTATCATTTCTATTTGTGGTTTCTCAAATTCAAATCATCAAAATTTATGTACTTGAAGAAATTTGTATGAAACATGTTCGTATGAATTATTTATACACCAAAGCTGGAGATTCAATGAAATTAATGCAACGTCAGTATTCATGAAATCTTGAGATTACGGGATCCATTACATCAATTTCAATTTAAGAATACAATGTAGAATACATGGAAGTTGTCCAGTAACATTATATACTATATCAAGTGATTTTCGCTTCGTAAATCAAAACATTTTATACAACAAATAATAATCGTAATAAACTAAATAAAATCAGGGCTATATTGAAGTGACTGCTTATGAATTGACTACTTCTTTTCGCGGGCCATGGATGTATGTTTTGCACGGAGGAAAATATTTCTTATCGCGTTACGGAACGTCACGCATGTTTATGTTTTCCAAAAGGTGAAGTTTATGGAAATTCTGTTAAGAGAGATTAAAAGGGAAATATTATATACTACGGGATTTTGGTGGTAAATCAAAATTTTGTAATGTAAACCCCCCTCATTTTGAAGAGCATACAAACCTTAAAAAATGGTGAAAACTAGAGATCGCTATCTCTTTCCCATACAAAATAATAGGTATCAAAATTTTATATTTGTTTCTATTAATATTTGTTGTAATTGTAAAGTTACTGCTTTCGTGGGAAACGGTTTATTGATAGTTTGCGTTCTGAATCAGTTAGGAATGCAATGGGCGAAGGATACAATGAAGATTAGAAGGAACACTGATAACAAGTTATTTGCAAAGAGCGACCATGCTAACACGGTTCGAACTACGGTTAGTACAAACAAGACCCTTCTTTGTTTCAATCTCGTCAGAACAAGTCGTACTTTTATAGTGGTTATTATCCAGTGGTATCATTATTGTGTGGTCACTGTTTCGTGAAGTGTTTTGAGAAACGTTTTTTTTAGCGTTATTACAGATATTTATTTTGATTCGCTTTGCCATTTTTACTTTTAAATTATATTCTCAAATTATTACTGCCTATGAGTAATATATTTTTTTTTTAACGTAGGGGAATGCATTTGCGCACGGAGTGTGGGACTCCCTTGCGGACTACCCACTAAACCCCCTACAGGCCACGGAGGGCCCAGGCCGGAACCCTTTCGGATGACATCTTGCCTGGTCCGTGTGTCTTATGTCCCAACCAGGACAAAACTACTTGTTTCGGAAGCTAGGGGTCAGCCAGGCATCCGTCTTCACGCTTCTGATGAAGGATCGCATGTACATGAGTGGTGACTGCATTCCAGGCGTCCTCATTCTACAGCATCATCTCCACAATGGTCTCTGCCGTAACATCGCCAACTTTAGTGGCGAGCGTTCGCCTGGCCTCGGTGAAGCGCCCGCAAGCGAAGAAGGTGTGATGAACATCATCATCTTCCTCCGGGCAGTAAGCACACCGAGGCGACCTGACTTTTCCCATCCTGTAGAGGTACTTCCTAAAGTAACCGTGCCCCGTCAGGAACTGACACAGGTAGAAATCTATCTCCCCGTGGCCACGATCTATCCAGGATTGAAGCTCTCGAATGAGACGGAAGGTCCAGCGACCGTCCGATCCTTCCGTCCACCTCCGCTGCCAAACCTGCAGAGTCTCCACCCTGGCAGCAGCCAAGGCATCCTCTCTACCACGCTCGGCAGCCTCCCGGAAGACGGTCTGTCTCTCGATGGCCAGCAGGTCAATAGGAATCACCCCAGCCACGACCGCCACGGCCGAACCGGAAACGGTGCGATAGGCGCAGGCGACCCTAAGTGCCGCTCTTCTCTGTACCGATAACAGTTTTTGACTGTATCGCCTTATCCTCATGACATCCGCCCAAACCTCTGCGCCATACAGAAGGGTTGAGTTTACAGTAGACATGAGGAGGCGTCTCTTACTTGACCTAGGGCTTCCTACGTTAGCCATCAGCCTGCCGAGAGACATAACCACCCTAGAGGCTTTATCACATACCGCCTGAATGTGCTCCCAATACCGAAGAAGGCAGTCGAGTAACACACCCAGATACTTCGCCGCAGTCGTTGTCCGAACCTCGACACCCCCCACATTCATAGAGATCAGAGTGGGGATCCTCCGTCGAGTGAGCATAACGATTTCGGTCTTGGCGACCGCCAGCTCAAGTCCATGGCTCGTCATCCAGGCATTGACCCGAATCATTACCTGATTAAGGCGTAACTGTGCACAGTCCGGAGTCCTCGCCGTGATGACTGCAGCCACGTTAGTAGATATGAATATGGGGTTTCTAGCTCACTTTTGGGACAGACAGATATTCAATGTAAAATACTGTTCAATGTACCGAACACGAATTGACATGCACAATTACGTAAAGTAGAACATAAAACACAACATTCACGTTTGTGTTACGTTCGTGTTATCACATTTTACGTTCAGAACGTAACATAAAACGCAAAAATCACGTTAATGTTATGTTCGTGTTGTCAAATTTTACGTTCAGAACGTAACACAAACGTGAATGTTGTGTTTTATGTTCTACTTTACGTAATTTTGCATGTCAATTCGTGTTCGGTACATTGAACAGTATTTTACATTGAATATCTGTCTGTCCCAAAAGTGAGCTAGAAACCCCATATTCATATCTACTCACGTCATCAGCATAACCCACGAGGTAGACGTCGTGGGGCATCTCAAGGCGAAGCAAACCATCGTATGAAACATTCCATAGGTCTGGGCCGAGAATAGACCCTTGAGCCGCACCGGCATTGACCTCTTTTGTTCTCCTTCCGTCTTTGGTTTCATACAACAGCCGACGGTTCTTCAGGTAGTCCTGCACAATGACCAGGAGATAGTCGGGCACGCTGAAGTCCCGCTGCAACCCCTCTAGCATGTCCTCCCACCGAGCAGAGTTAAACGCGTTCTTTACGTCAAGGGTAACCAACAGCACAATCGGCCAAGCCTGGTGACAAGCTGTTTCGGCTTGCTGGACGGCACTGATCACCTCTGTAATGGCGTTCAGAGTTGAGTGTCGCTTTCGAAAGCCGTGCTGCCGGGGAGAGAGATCTCCGGCGGCTTCGATGGACGACTGCAACCTGGGTTTCAGCAACCTTTCATAGAGCTTCTCCGCGGTGTCAAGCATACAAAGTGGCCTGTATGCCGACGTGGAGTTCGGATCACCTTTGCCTTTGCTGATCAGCGCCAACCTAGCAACCTTCCAGCGCGACGGGAACACACCCGCTACCAAACATGCATTAAACATGTTCAGCAGCAAGAGTGGATAACTCGCCGCCACAATCTTCAAAACCTCAGCTGGAATGCCATCAGGTCCTGGAGCCTTCTTGTTGCGCATGGTAGACACCGCCGCTACAAGCTCCTGCTCCGTAAAAATGGGAACGTCTGGAACTGGTCTCGCTACTCTCTCCTCCCGCCTTACAGGGTGACTTGGGAAGAGAGCTTCCACGATCGCCGAAATCATTCCAGCAGGCATTTCCGTGCTGTTCCCTATTCCTCCGAGCTTTTTTCTTACAAGTGTGTATCCTCTTCCCTAAGGGTCCGAGTCCACCTCCTGGCAGAGCTCACGCCAGCATCGTGCCTTGCTGAAACGAATTGCTGCACTCAGAGCTTTCTTAGCAGCCTTGTGCTCTGCCGACCTAGTTATAGCTTCAGGCCGGTTTCGAGCTCGCTGCGCTCTACGTCTGCACATTAGTGCAGTTCTCCTGAGCTCGCCGATTTCGTCCGTCCACCAGAAGGTAAGGTCGTTTCCGAGGCATTGACGAATTGCAAGCGTGTTCTATCAGTTTCATGGAAGAGTCGATATAAGCCTCAACCTCAGCTGTTTCAGTGGACTCGGGAAATCCCGGAACACCAGCCTCGATACTACGACCTAGCTGCTCGACGAGTTTTTCCCTGTCCAGCTTAGCCAGATTCCAGCCAAGAGTGTTTCGGGTATTCGCTCGCCGCGGCAGCCGATTATCGATAAGATGGAAAGCGATGAACTCGTCGTCACTAGCAGTGTAGACGTCCATCACTCGCCATTCCGCTACTAAAGGAAACAAATCGGCCGATACCATCGTAATATCTGGTATTGACTCACCGAGAGTGCTTCGGAAGGTCGGCCTTGTCCCTCTATTCACGATTTCCAAATCGAGTCTCGAGACCATCTCCAAAATATGTCTTCCCCTCACGTTAGTCACGGGCATACCCCATTCGACCGCACGGGCGTTGAAGTCACCCGCCACTATAACACGCCCAGGGACGGTTCGGAGACTGTCTTCCAGCGCTTCCAACCTTTCCAGGTACTTTCGCGCGGAGTAATTGGGGGAGAGGTACACACTGTAAATGGTAACGCTGTTCAACTTAACCCAGGCATAACCGTCACCGGAACCATGACTCAGTACACGGACCCCACGACTGTCTGCGATCCAAACAGCCGCAGTGCCGAGGCCATCGTACGAATAATACGAGTAATAATGCCCCCTGCTCACGACGATAAAGTAGAAATGATATTTATTTTCGAATGAAAATTATCATGAGGCAGAAGGGCGGTTTAATGTTGCAAATCCTGATACAACTGTACAAGGAAAAACTTAGGGGCTTTAGTAAATCATTTTAGTGGATCTGGATCTATCTCAGATGCCCCACGCTCAGATCTTCTTTCTTTCTTCTTTCCTTTTAGCCGATGACAATAAATAGTTTGAAATTTTTGCACAATTTATTGAATATCTGCAGCAGTCCACTAGATCTGCAAATCTTTCACTCTGCAAGGGTCTGTAGTACGCTTGCTGAAAAAATCACCCTTAAAAAAATTCAGCTTGTACATGAGTTAAATGGAAACGATCCAGACCGTCGTCTGCAATTTTTTGAGGAAATGGAAGCACTAATTTCTGCTCATCTATTGTTTGTTCGAAACGTTGTGTTAAGTTTTTTTTTATCAACGGGGCTGTCAACAAACGCAAATGCAGATACTGGGACACAGAAAATCCTTATGTTTTCCTGAATCCTGTACCTAATATCCATAAAAAGTAAATCAAACATTTCATTTTCGGGAATCACATTTTAGGACCATTTTTTATTAATGGGAATCTTAATGGAGGACTGTATTTGCAAATGTTAAAAGAATATATTTTCCCCGCAATAACTAATGTTATTAGGGAAAATGAACATGAATTTGATGAAGACTTCCAGCAGGATGGTACCCTAGCACATTGTCACCCTGCTGTACGACATTTCCTGGGAACTCAACTACTTGGTCAGTGGACTGGAGGCGTGGTATACAGTGGGCTGAGCGGTCTCCGGACCTTACACCCATGGACTTTTTTCTATGGGGTCACATTAAATCAATAATTTAAAAACACCAGTAGAAAGCGTCGAAGATTAAAAAATAGATTGTTGAAGTCTGCAACCAAATACTACTTCAGACTTATCAACAAGCATACGCTTGAATCATTGCCAAATAGTAGGAGGACTTCAGTTTGAACATTTTATTTGACTTGGAAATGTGGTGAGTTATTAACAATATTGTTGTGGTAACTCTGGCTATTGTTTTGGATGGGAAAGAGGTAGCGATTACTGGTTTTCGCCATTCTTTAAGGTTTTATGCTCTTAAAAATAATGGGGTCCCTTGAGGGGGGTTTATTTTTGAAATGTTTGAGATGCATTCAAAATTCTTTTTTTAGGGGGGGGGGCACAACAGAATTTAAAAATCATTAAATGAAACTTCATTTTTTTCATTGCACCTCTACCCAAAGGATATATCCTTATATAAACATTAGAACACAATAGAGGGGGATCCTGGATTTTTATTCACCCAGTATACAGCCCGTAATAAGAAGTAGTCACTCCTGTAGGTCAATCCCGCGACTGCCTTCTTTTTTTATGATTTTCTACAATGCATTGGTTCCACGCAAGAAAACCTGTACGCTCGTAAAGTTTACTAACACGTTTACAGTAATGCTTGTTAGGCTGTCAGCTGGGTTAGCAGCAAGTTAGTATTTCATGGCCTAAAGTTTTCATACGGCACTGTGCTAATACTATAATAATAATATAAGTTAATCAATACAGGAACTGAAATATTTTTGCAAATCAAATAAAAATTTTACCAATTTAAGGGGGGTCGGGAGGTCAAATGGGTCAAAAATTACTTTTTTTGTGTTTTTATTGAATATTATTCTGCTTTTCATAGCGGTTAATTCAAGACCAATTTCATGAAAATCGGTCAAGTAGTTCTTGAATAAAAAAATTTTTTTTAAAAGGCTGTACTTCAAATTTTTGTGAGAGTTTCAGCCTTGAGGTGACAGTATTTTATATTGTACTATAACTCTTTATGCAAAATGGAGCTGTATTACTATTACATTTTTTGCTATTGGTACAGTTGTTTGTCACCTGTTTTTTTCTTTTATTACCTTGTTTGTTATTGTTTTCTTCTGTTTATAACCAAGAATAACATTTCAAATGTCACAGTTTATTTTCTGAAGTTCCTGGTGTTTTCTGTGTGTTAGCAGTTTTATTTCAAAGGTATTGCAATGCCTAGATTTTGTAACAAAGTCTTTAAAAAGCGTAAGCAAGTAGGGAAGCCTAAAGTGGTGTTTGTAGATAGTGACTATGTGAGAAGCCTAGAATCTAGGCCGAGTACACAAAGCCCAGAACCTAGGACTAGTGCACCAAGCCCAATTCCTCCAGAGCCTCATAAGGAGAGTTTGTCTAGTAAGAAAATTAGTCTTGCATATTACAAGTACTAAGGTAACTGTGGAACTAATGACATTGTAAATTTGCAAATTCTTCAAAACCTGCTTGAACAGAACCAAAGTGAATCGCTCAATAACATGATTTGGGCTCGTATTCCCAAGCGAACTTTTGTCATGCTATCAACTCTAGAATTAGGGGTATATGATGCTATTGCTGTCTTCAACAAAGGCAATATAGTCAGATGCGAAGTGATTGCTAAATTAGAGATTGTACCTGGGGTAAACTGTGTGTATGTGCTTCAAGACATGGACATGCTACGCATCAAAAAAGCGAATAAAGCCGTCGATGAAATAGAAAAAAAGTGTCGAAGACTTACTACACTGGCAACAATTAGGCTAAAAAACGACTATGAAGCAGAGGAAGCAGACAATCCCTCATATGGTGCAGGAATGCATCTATAAAGCAAGTTTAGTTGCTAAGCTAATGGATGTTCCAAATAAATGGCTTTTTCCGAAAATGAATTTTTTTGGTAAATAAGGAACATTATCTCCAAAACTATAAATGATAGATCAATAATTTTTTTTTATGTTGGAGAGGGCATTATTCTACACATTTTAACACATGGTTTAAAAAAAAATTTCAATCAGAAAATTTTTTTTGCGACTAATTTATAAAAATTACTGGTAATTTTTAGAGTATTTTTTTAAAAATTGCCAAAAATTCAAAAAATATTTTTTTACAAAAGTCTTGTGTTAAAATATGTATATTGTTGTGCTTTATCAAGAAAAAAAAGTTCTAAGTGCTATCATTTATAGTTTTTTTGTAAATGTTCCTTAAAGTTTGAGAATTTAGCATGGGCTTAAATGGAGCTCCCGACTCCCCTTAAGGACCATTTATTAAAAAATAACTATATTTTAAAATTGAATAATTTGCAACTTATAAAAGTACTTCAAGCCATTATTATATATAAAGTTCTTGTTTACATAAAATTATATTTATCCTTTTATAACAAACATTGTACACGCACTACAGATAAAACTTTTAAATTAATCAACCATAATGAACTAATTTTCACACTGATATACAATATTTCTCGTACATTAATACAAAAAACTATAATAATAATGTTAACATTTTAATTCTTGCAGCAAAAAATAAAATAATAAACCAATATAAAAAAGAAAAACAAAGAAGAAGAAATGAAATGAATACGCATAAATACCAAAGGATATTGATTTGAATTACATTGATAAAGAAATAGAATTATCCTTTCAAAATTAATAATAAATTACAGTTAAATATAAAATTAACTAATTATTTCGCACTTTAGATTCCAACCGGATTTGAGATAAATTCTTAATTTTTGCCAATCTCTGCCATTTAAATACTGTCCCTATATATACTGCCATATATACACATTCCTCTATATCTAACAGTCAAAAAGAGGGTTTAAAAAATAGGCTAATAGGGTTTTTAATTAGCTAATATAGGACATCTAGCAACATAGTGGAAAACGTTTTCTAATTCATCCAAATTACAAAGCGAGTAATTGTAATTTTAGTCAATCATCGAAGGTTATAATTTAAATCCACTACACCCACCTTCGCTAAAATATATATCCATCGCATAAAATCAGATAAGAATCTTTCAGCTCAAACTCAAGCGAGGCGTATATGGGAATGTACGAGCGTACTTGTAGCGTGACTCCCGTGCAACAGTACTTCTCTACTCGTTCCCATATCAGCCTCAACAAATCATAACAGCTAATTACCTAAACTGTTTACCGCTGCCTATCCCACCACACTTCTATCTACGACATCTATGCCGTGTTAATGACTCATAAACCCCATTTCTTTCCACCAAAATAATTTTTTCTTTTTAATTTCTCGAGCTAACATATTGGGCAAACGATTTTCAGAGAACGAAAGCACTTTAATCTTCTCACACATTCTTAGCATTCTTAGCTTGTAAAAGAGTGTTTAAAAGGCTATCCTGATATATTTCTTCTTCTACTTGCACAAAGTCTTAAATGATTTATTTGCTTCTAAGTACAGGTTTTTAGTAATATCCGTGTTAGTTTTCCTACATATTTAATAATCGAAAAATTGTATGTCTACAAGCTACAAAGTCAAAATTAAACCAAGACTGTTGTTTAATTTTAACTGTTTGTTTAATACTAATAATAAAATAATTAACAATGTTCAGCAAATTTTGGTTCATGTTTAGGCAACTCATTGTGTTGTCTACGCTATATTTGTTTGATCATTAACAGTCCATCCTAAACTTGGAAAAGGGGTAAAATATCCACCCTCCCTCCCCGCCACTGCTGACAATGAGCTGTAGTTTAATTGGCATATGATCTGAACCCAGTTGGCTGATAACTTAAAAGGTTCGAACAGAGTGTGATATATTTATAAATACAAAAAATAAGTCAATTACGGAACAACCCACAGAACTAATAAACGTAAATTCACTTTCCTTATCTTCTTTCATTCTGTCATTTAGTATAACAAAACCACAATTTTCACATTTTACTCCCTTTAATATTTATTATTTTATCTTTAGAATTTCTTTCCAAAACCCATGCTACTAAGTTAAGATCGTCCAAAGATTGTCGTTTGTCAATGTACTCATTCATGTCGCCTATTAAAATAAGTTTTCCCCTACATGATCTTCTAAAAACATTACTAGCTCTCGGAAATTATTTTCCCAATCACTGTAATAAATTGGCTGAGCTTTAGCAAAGTCTATCACTTGCGGGGCTGGAAAAATCTAATTACTACTGTCTGTGTTTTACGGACAACTACCTGTATATGGAAATGGGAAAGGATGCACCAATTTCTATGAGAATGAACTTAGCTGTAAACATTATGTATTTTGCATGAAGCTTTATTAACACTGAGTTCGATGATGGTGCATGCCACTCCATGGAATTTGGATGAGGGTTAGAAATTATTTTTTGTTGGTCTTCTGGATAGCCATAATGGTAACGACAAAATAGCAGAATAATTACATTTGAAAAAAAAAACTCAATACACCTGTATGAGATTCAAACATGTGACTTATTAACACATGAAGCCTAACTATCCCGACAAATACAACTTAATTTTATAGTGAGTTGATTGTAGATTTTAAAATTTAAATTAAAACACATTAATATATTTTCTGGTCTAAGAGGAAGCTCTTCACCAGTATGAGATAACATTCCAAAAAAATTAATTGAAGATCATATTCAAGCACTGTCGGAACACCGTTGTCATATACTAATTAACCTTAGTATGAGAACAGTAGAATTCCACAATGCGTTTAAAGTTGCCAAAGAGTTTCCTCGTCGTTCTCTCCCTCCCCCCCCCCTCTCTCTCTCTCTCTCTCTCTCCCCCCCTCCCTCCCTCCCACATCCCTCCCTCCCTCCGAGGATTAGAAGCTATTCTCTCTTCAGATCTCATAAAAATCTAAGATATAATGTTAAGTAAACACGTACAATTCAAAATAATCATGAGAGTCTAGTTTACAACTGTAAAAATTCTATATCAATAATACCAAGTATGAAACTGTATATAATCTCTCAGAAAAAATATATAACGATGGCAAATCACCAATACACTTATATCTATTTGATTTTTTTGAGTCTGCTTAATGGTCCATTACACAATAGATTTGCTTTATTTTAAATAGTATATAATATTCAAAAGTGTAATTTAACATCATTTTCCTTTTTTGGTTTTTCTTTTTTTATGTCATAACAAAAGAATTGACGGTTAAGAGGGTTGCGTGTCAGGACACTGACCAAGTATTGTGATCACCGGCTATTGAGACTGATTCTGTACTGCCGTAACAAATAAGTTGATGTTTTAGAGAGTTGCGTGGCAGGACACTGACCAAGTATTGTGATCACCGGCTATTGAGATTGGTTTTGTGCTGCCGTAAAAAATATGTTGATGTTTTAGAGAGTTGCGTGGCAGGACACTGACCAAGTATTGTGATCACCGGCTATTGAGATTGGTTTTGTACTGCCGTAACAAATAAGTTGATGTTTTAGAGAGTTGCGTGGCAGGACACTGACCATGTATTGTGAGCACCGGCTATTGAGACTGGTTCTGTACTGCCGTAACAAATGGGTTGATGTTTTAGAGAGTTGCGTGGCAGGACACTGACAGCCATTAAGACTGGTTCTGTCTTGTCATAACACAAGAGCGACAGTACAGAAGCAACTCCATATAACATCTTCATTTTTTACTAAGTACCTTTCTTAGTATATGATGTTATTATGTAATATAGGACCTTTACCTTTATTAACCGCTTACGGTTAAAACCTACTAGGCAAAACGGTTGCGTTCGAATAGCTCTCCGGAAATTAAATAAAAGCGTCGTTGACGATATGACAGGGACATGTTGATCACGCACCTAATGGAGGTGCTGGTCTCGTTATTTGACGAAAATGGCTTCTTTGGACACGAAACGGGAGGTGAAAACATTATGTAGTAAGGTTGGTGAACCATATTGTTAATTGTATGCGCTTAATGTTGAAATTTCTCCGTTCAACCAGCAGGAGCGGGCAATTTGGTCTAAGTTAGATAACGTAGAAAGTATATCACGAAGATTTTAAAGGCCTCTCTTGGAAGGGTGAGCAAGTAAATTTTATTGAAGTTGTGGACCCATGTTGCGTTGAAATGTTGGACTGAAGAGACAATGTGGGGTCCGAGTGATATGTGCACGCTATATGGCTGTTCGGGGACAAGGCGGAAAACGTGTGTGGTAAAACTAGGCGTTCGCTGTTGTATTTCGTTCACCTATTGCTAGGGGATTGCCGCTTCACGTGGTAAAATAACAAGTGATAGTCGGTAGAGAGGACGCGCTGAGAGGCTACGAGACATCGTTGGACAAGACTCTCCTTGCAAGCTTGGCACAGAAGGGACACGGCAGACCTGCCAGCCCAACTACGACTGGTGATGGGGGGGAGACCCACCTTGACAGTGACTACCGGAGCCCAACATCAACCAACACCAACATAAACAGGCTGCCGTGGAACCATGAGGTCACCCTTTCCAAGAAAGCTGCTTAAAGTGTAAGTTTTAACCTTCTAGACATTCCTAGTTATAACATACGTGGACTGAAAAATAAATTTTATTATAATTATTTTTTATTTTATGAATAAGTATTATATTATTATTTTAATAGAAACATTTATACAGAATACAAAACATGGTACCTCATTTTAAGATACATTCCAAATTTTCAGATAGAAAATGTAATTTAAGTACAGCAGAAGTTGATAATTATCGGTTTGAATTTAATTTCTTCGTGTGTGAGTACAATATTTTATATGGGGTGCCAAAAACTCCCTGGAGTTTGTATATCGGAAAGTGACCAAGTTGCAGTGTTGCACGTGTTTTCCAATAGGCTATATACAAGGAAGAAGTACCTCACACTATATGTCATAACAGGCTTCGCTGAGCTTGCATGGATAGTTTCACATTTATAGCCCATTTCATTCTCGAGATGTCCAGTGAATAGATAAACAGAATTATCATCACTATCATTATCATTCTCGAGATAGATAAACAGAAAAACATTCATAGAACTCATTCTTATATAAATTCATGCAAACTTTTCATCCCGACATATGTTGCCAAATGCTACATTCAGATTCATGGTAATTAAATTGAGAGTCACATTCAAATAAAAATTTTTATTGGTATATACAAAATAATAATTTATACAGTACACTTCTATAATTTCAAATAAAAAATTCCTTATATAGACTATAGGTCTGTGTAAGAGGAAGAGTCCATAAATTAACTTTTCTGATCTAAAAATGAAATATATAAAAATCTTTGTATTTTTGGATATGAAGTAAAAGAGATTTTATATATAATTGAATTGCCTTACACTTAAAACAGGAAATTCATGATATAAAAGATTAGAATGATATCTGCGGCTTCTCCTCAAAATGGTCCTTATTATATTTCTCTGTTTGACCGCAAGTTGTTCCAGTACAGCAAATGACACTCCTCCCAACGCGAGAATACCATACTGCAGAAACGACTGCACTTGGGTAAAATAAACTGGCCTAAAGCGATTCCCACTAAATACCTCGCTAAGCTAATTAAATTCAAATAACAATTTTCAAATTTTTCCTTGGCGTACTGGATATGAGGTACCCAATTCAATTTATTATTTAAAATATTCCCAAATACTTGCATTTGACCACACTAGCAATGATACCATAACCGAAGGACTCGGAGTAATGATCACCACAGGAGTGCAGTCTGAGGTATCTCTGACTTGGGTCACAATCAATTCTAGAAACAAATGGTAGATATTTCGTTTTTGTTAATTTAAGAATAAAAGTTTTATAATCGCACCAATTTTTATTTTCGACAGATCTAAGGAAGTTTGTTCAAATGCCTCCTCCCACACGCAGCCAGACGACACCACAGCTGTGTCATCAGCAAACAAAAACAACTTAATATTTATTACTATTTATGTCCAATATTCGTTATATTTTTTATATAGACCAAGTACAACAATGGCGCAAGGGTACCACACCGTAGTCCATATTTGTTTTCGTTACTTACAACTCCATTAATTGAAAAAAAAAAAAAACTGCTGACGATTATTGAAATAATTGACAAACCAATTGAGCATAGCGTTTTTTACTCCAATATATTCTAATTTTGATAACAGATTTTGCCTATCTAAAGAGTCAGAAGCTTTGGCAAGATCAAGAAAGGTGACTAGGACTCATTTTTTTAGAACCAGAGGATATGAATTTAGTTATTTCATAAAGAACATCTGATGTACTTTTACTATTCCTAAAGCTGTAGTAATTATTTTGAAAGGAAATTTCGGCTCCCTAAATAATTCATCAATTGGACTTTGATACATTTTTCTAGTAGCTTCGATAAAACAGCAAAGAGATCGGTCTGAACTTATCCAATATTGATTTAAACACCTGATTTATAAATGGGAACGACTTTGGCAACTTTAAACGCATTGTGGAATTCTACTGTTCTCATACTAAGGTTAATTATATGACAACGGTGTGTGTTCCGACAGTGCTTGAATATTATCTTCAATTAATTTTTTTGGAATGTTATCTCATACTGGTGAAGAGCTTCCTCTTAGACCAGCCAATATATTAATGTGTTTTAATTTAAATTTTAAAATCTACAATCAAGTCACTATAAAATTAAGTTGTATTTGTCGGGATAGTTTGGCTTCATGTGTTAATAAGTCACAATTCCGTTTAAATCTCATACAGGTGTATTGAGTTTTTTTTTTTTTTCAAATGTAATTATTCTGTTATTTTGTCGTTACCATTATGGCTATCCAGAAGACCAACAAAAAATAATTTCTAACCCTCATCCAAATTCCATGGAGTGGCATGCACCATCATCGAACTCAGTGTTAATAAAGCTTCATGCAAAATACATAATGTTTACAGCTAAGTTCATTCTCATAGAAATTGGTGCATCCTTTCCCATTTCCATATACAGGTAGTTGTCCGTAAAACACAGACAGTAGTAATTAGATTTTTCCAGCCCCGCAAGTGATAGACTTTGCTAAAGCTCAGCCAATTTATTACAGTGATTGGGAAAATAATTTCCGAGAGCTAGTAATGTTTTTAGAAGATCATGTAGGGGAAAACTTATTTTAATAGGCGACATGAATGAGTACATTGACAAACGACAATCTTTGGACGATCTTAACTTAGTAGCATGGGTTTTGGAAAGAAATTCTAAAGATAAAATAATAAATATTAAAGGGAGTAAAATGTGAAAATTGTGGTTTTGTTATACTAAATGACAGAATGAAAGAAGATAAGGAAAGTGAATTTACGTTTATTAGTTCTGTGGGTTGTTCCGTAATTGACTTATTTTTTGTATTTATAAATATATCACACTCTGTTCGAACCTTTTAAGTTATCAGCCAACTGGGTTCAGATCATATGCCAATTAAACTACAGCTCATTGTCAGCAGTGGCGGGGAGGGAGGGTGGATATTTTACCCCTTTTCCAAGTTTAGGATGGACTGTTAATGATCAAACAAATATAGCGTAGACAACACAATGAGTTGCCTAAACATGAACCAAAATTTGCTGAACATTGTTAATTATTTTATTATTAGTATTAAACAAACAGTTAAAATTAAACAACAGTCTTGGTTTAATTGTAACTATGATTTAGATTTATGGGTTGGTACACCTGCCTTGTCTACTAACAAAAAATACAGCTGTCTATAACTGTCTTCAGTTACAATAAACCAATTTTGTGTTTGTAAACAAAACAAGTTCTGTTTGGTGGATTGTAGTTACTGTTATTTTGTTTGTAGAACGCATTTGATTTCTAAAATGCCTAGAAGTAATAGAATTTTTAAGAAGAGAAAAAGTGAGTTTTACAAAAAGAAAGTAGTTGTAGAGTGTGAAAGCAGTGGTAGTGGTGTTGTTTTGGAAGAAACTGTGGAAGATAGGTTAGTTGAGAGTGAAACTGAGCCTAGTCCTACGCCGAATAATGGGGACACAGATGATGTTGTTAGTGCTTCAAAAGTGAAACTAGGTAATATAAGTCAAAATTATAAAAACATAACTGATAAGGAGCCTAATTTCCAAAATGATATTGTTGATTTTAAAAAACTTATAAATGTAATTTCTCAAATAGCAGTATGCAAACAGTGTCATCAACCGATCGATTTTAAAATCAAGTATCGTGTAGGCCTTTTTTTCTCGGGGAACTTTTCATGTGAAGGTTGCAATGAAAAGACACTGGCCTCTTATGAAAACTCCTTAGTCTTGCAAAATAGACCTAATGATGATACAAAATTATATTACATAAATGTAAGATTGGTGTATGGCATGCGTACGATTGGCAGAGGCCAGACGGCTGCCGCTACACTATGTGGCGTACTAAATCTGCCCCTCTCCTCCATCACGATTTATGAATTACACACAAACTGTTAGGGTCTGTGACTGAAGATGTTTGTTTTAAGATTATGAAGGAAGCAGTAGAAGAATCAGTGATTATAAATGAAGGTAGGAGGGATTTGACAGTAGCCATAGACGGGACATGGCAAAAGCGAGGCCATACATCACAAAATGGTATAATCACTGCAACATCTGTGGATACCGGTAAGGTAATTGATGCCGAGATTTTATCTAAGTATTGTCGTTGTAAAGACAAATTAATTGGACAACATAGTGATAAGTGCAGTGCAAACTATCTGGGAGTAAGCGGAGGCATGGAAGTTGTCGGAGCTCGTGCGATTTTCCATCGGTCCCTACCTACTTACAATGTTCGCTACGTTGAATACTTAGGTGATGGGGATTCGAAAGGGTTTTTTAGTGTTGTGGAAAGCAAGCCCTATGGTGATGAGTGCCTGGTGAAAAAACTAGAATGCATTGGGCATGTGCAGAAGCGCATGGGGACTCGCCTAAAGAATTTAAAATTAAAAGAGGGAAAAAACAAACAAACCGATGGAAAAACAATAGGCGGTCGGAATAGACTGACTGAAGCTGCCATATTAGCCATACAAAAATATTATGGTCTAGCAATTCGAAGAAATGCAAGCAATTTAGAAGACATGCGAAAAGCTGTTTGGGCTGAGTATTACCATTTGCTATCCAGCAATACAAATCCTCAACACGGACTTTGCCCAATAGGGAGTGAAAGTTGGTGCAAGTACCAAAAGGCTATGGCTTGTAATGAAACTTATGACCATTCCAAACATTTTCACCTTCCTGCTGTCATCATGAACAAGATAAAGCCTATTTTTACAGACCTAAGTGCACCTGATTTGCTTCGTAAATGTCTCCACGGTAAGTCACAAAACCCAAATGAGTCCGTAAACCAAGTAATCTGGTCTCGCCTGCCAAAAAACTGTCTTTGTTGGCATACACACCTTGCACTTAGGAGTGTATGATGCCATAAGTTCCTTCAATAAAGGAAATATGGCAAAATGTATGGTTTTACAACATCTTGGAATGACTGTTGGACATAATTTTTGTGAAGCAATGAAAAAGCTGGACATAGCTCGCTTACAAAAAGCTCAACGCATGGCTACCGAAGTCGCAATCAAGGCAAGCTCGCTCAAGTGCCAAGAGGAAGCTGGAAGATCAGTGGGAAGAGTTGGAAGATCCTGATAACCCTAGTTATGCAGCTGGATGTCATTAATATTATAATAAAGGTCAGTGAATTCACTTATTTGATGTGTGTTGCCTTTAGCTGCGATTTCCCGAAAATTAACTTTTTTATCACTTATGTACCTTTTTCTCAAGATCCACTGATCAGATTAACATAAAAAATACACATGTACTTAAGACCAGTACACACATTTAGAGCGGAAGAAATTATAAAAATCTATTTTAAATTTGTATTAAAAAAATTATAATTATAAATTATTTTACAAAAAATTAATACATTTTTTATTTACAACAAATTAAATAAAAACTTATTTTTTTAACTTTGTTCCGCTCTACATGTTAACAAAGGTCTAAATAGTAGTGTCCTAAAGTTTGATGATGATAGCTTTAAAGGTTTCTGAGAAAAAGGTACATAAAATTGGCCAAATTAACATGGGAAGGATAGGGCATACCGAACCCCCTTAATATTCAGGGTCTTATCAAACTGGGAAGCGAGGAAGTCAAGCATGAAACTTCAGTTAAATCTCTGGGTTTATATATCGATAGTAGGCTCACATGGAGCGGTTACGTGTAACACGTCTGCAAAAGGCTTCGAACCTTGCTCTCAACCCTCTCGCCAAGGTCTGTAGCCAAGATGTTCTACGGGCAGTATATTTTTCTCACGTTGAATCGATTTTGAGGTACGGGTTGATGTTCTGGGGTCCATCCAGCGTGGCAAATTTCAATAGTGTTTGTCCTCCAGAAGTGATGTCTGCGAATCATCTCAGGACGTAGGAGGTTCGAGACTTGTAAACCTCTTTTCGTTGAAATGAAAATCCTTAATAGGACGAGTCTAGTGGGGTACGAGCTATGCTCTGTTGTTAAGGGTATCCAAGGTTTTTTTTGTAAGAAATGGATACTACCATCAGTATCCGACCAGATCAAGAGAGCTGATATCTGTGGCTGCACATAGTACCAGCGCATTTCAGAGGGGTCCATACCACTTGCAAAAGCATACAACAAATTACCATTTGATATAAAAAATGAACATAATTTACATTTATTTATACAACAATTAAAAGAAAAACTTTCTTAATAAATGCTATCACTGAGTAAAACCTTTGTTAGGATAGATTTAGTTTAGATAGTTTTAGGTTAGATAGTATTTTAAGTGTAATGTAAATATGTATTTTGCATTTACGAATAAAGATCTAGGATATTGAATGTCCTTGAAAAATTTCAATAAGAACACTAAAGTAATTTTTTTCTTGGTAAATTCTCTAATTTAACATGAAAGATCAATACTTGTTTGCATAGTTTATTCACTTATTTCTAGAAGTATATACAAGCACTCAGTTTCCTTAAGGAATGGTTGTATATGAGTTTAAATCTGAAAATTCCCTTCCATCAGAGGGCGTAATATTCTTAACTCAATTGTTTGATAATAAAATGGAAAGTAGTGTGCTACTTATATCTTTGTGTCAAGAAATCTCACAAAACTAAATGTTTATTTCAATGAAAACATGTATTTCTTAGCGTTTTCATATATTAGTGAATGGGTTGCTGCGTAGATGGCTTATTATTTTTGTGCTATTTATATTGGACAGTAAATAAAAACGTAAATAAGGTTTAAGCTGTGTTGGACATTTTTTTTGTTTGGTGCTTTGACAGAAATGTTTGGTAAAGAATAAAAAAATCAAAGAATTTTTGCACATAAGGAGGAAAATACAACTATACGTTGACTTTTGGAATTTTCTGACGTCTGATATTTACAGAACATCTGATGTAAGTTACTCGATCGAGCAATAGACTCAAATTCTAGTATAGATTCCTTGTTAATATATATGTGTGATTCTATTAGTAACTCCATACACAGTTAAAAGTATCATGTAATTATTTAATTTATATTAATATCTTAATTGTCATGTTTCATATGCGAACATTCAATAAAAATAGTACAAATACAAACATTAACGGTGAGGCAACAACGGTATGTGTGTATTGATTACGAGAATGGTGAAATGCCCCCGAGGATCATCATTAATCTCAACTACAGGAAAACCATCTAGGTTACACACCCATTTTCCAATTACAGACATGTATCCGTATGGAGGTGTCTCGCAATCGCATCATTGCTATCTGAGATATTTGGACATATTGAGGGCATACTTATAAAACAACCAAAGTAAAGAATACTGAATCTTTCAGGAAGCAAAATATAAGTTTTATCAATTATTTTTGAAAACCTAATTTAATTCGTTACAACTAGCAAATTCTAGCCAAACTAGAATCTATTTTTGGATCAATTAGCACTATAGCTTATAATAAGCACATCTTTTATTTACTACGTGATACACATTTGTAAAATAAATCATGTAATATTAAATTTTACCACTAAAAGATAATGTTTTACTGTGGAGGAATAACATTACCTAACACATTAAGAACAGGTTTATTTACAAGTAAGTACAGTATTTCTATTATTATTTAGTCGCACTTAACTTACGACAATTTTGTTAGTTATCAGAGTTTTTACAATCCTTTCAAACTTGCCATAGCAAATACAGCCACTAAACCGTCATGCACACGGAGGAATCGTTTTTGTGTGTAATCTACCGCATTATGCATACCATTAACTTCAATTTTGGTCTGAAATTTTTCATGAACTAAGTAGAAAGTTTGTGCTGCATACAAAAAATGTCATAGTGGCAAGGATTGTTGCAATGCTTAATTTAAAGGTAGATGAAGGTGAGGGTTTAAAATGAACATTTCATGTGCGAGGTTATCAGCTGATAGACCAGGTGTAACGAATGGGAATAGTTTTGCGATTTCTAGGGTCTCCCCTAGAGCTATATTGAAGTTAGGGAAAGTAGAAGCCTAGTATATAAATCACCGCCAGAGAGCAGAAGCTTGCATATTTGGATTTATAACAAGAGTATCAAAACCGGAAACGTCTTTCAAACGTATTTGGCGATGCGAAAAGACAAGATAAGACGCGAGAGATCTAATTCTTATCACAGAACTATCGATTTAAGGTAATCTTTTCGTCCGGTTTAGGATGGTCAATGACATTTATTATTTATGATTTACCAGTCCGACCCGAGAGAGTTGGTTTGCTTGTAAAAAAAAAGAATTCCCCCGCTTGCCCCATAATCACAGGTAACCTGCAATCATCGCGGAAGCCTCCCCCTCAGGAATACTTGGAGGCACGCAAACCGCCAAGACAACGATTATAGATGACGGCGTATCTGTAAGCCACCATGTCTAATACGTACATGACGCCTAACACAAGAATATGCCTCCATATAAAGCGTGCCAATGTGAAGCCAAGGAAAACTGCTGAAACATTATATAAATTAACTGGTCTTGCTGGAAAATCACACCTAGAATAAATTTATCACAGCTAGGTATAGAATGTTAATATAAGTTTTAAACAGGATTAGATTCAAAGAAACCAGATTTTTCAATAATGTTTTTTGTTAACAAAATGTAATGGAAAATAGTGACAAATAAATTATATTTTGTTAAAACTTAAAGAGATATTAGAATTAAAAAAAAAGTCATTGTTATATAGGGATCTTAAAGGTAGCTTTAATTATTTGTGGAATATTTAACTTAAAAACTATTGATAGAGCAACTACATATTATTAGAAATTTGTTATTGTTATTTTGCTGTTTTAATTTTCCATAAAAACTATGTATAAACCACTGAACAGTCCACAGTTTTTTAAAGGACGCGGGCCATCAGAGGCACTGAGGATTTTGTGGCTATTTAGTGACACTCAAAATCATGATAGATAAAACAAAACAGCATTAGTTAAATTAATTAAACTTACGGCTTCTCATCAGATTTTGAACTGTGCAAATAAAGTTCCAACACAAATATCGTTCCTTAAAAGATAAAAACATAAATTTTAACTTTAGTTTTGCAACTATCATGAGCACAGACCTCTAGATCAGTTATGGTGACTCGTGATTTCATTACTTAATGTGCTTAGTACAAGGCTCAATACAACTGTTTGTATGCTAGCAAGTATATATGGGACTTGGATTCAGAATGTTAGGACTTAAACATTTTTATTTATTATTGTTATTTATTTAAGTATTTAAATATAATTAGTATTATTAAAAAAGTTCTTTGTGCAGTATATAGAGTGAACCAGTCCACCTCGTCCACTCGTTGTAGCGGTATAACAAGTAAAGATAGAAACTTCATATCAACTCAACCCCCTCTATTTTATGGCCAAAGTATTCGATTAATTATATTGTACCCCTAAAAAACCGGTAAGGGGTATTTTGAAGGTGGGGGGTTGCTTTTAGGACAATTTTAAATGTGAAGGTGGAGGTGTGGTACCTCATTTGAAAGGTCTCATGACACAGATCATTTAAAGAAAATGTTTTAAATTTATCTTGCTGTAAATGTACAGGGTGTTAAAACATATTAAAAACAGTTTAAACAGGTTTTTATTGATACTTTATTAGACAACTAACAAAACTCCAAATGTTACCAAAAATTAATTGAGAACCTACCATTCCAAAAAATAACTAAGAAAGTTCATTTCCCAACGTGGATATTTAAAATTATTTACTTTTTGAAAACTAAAAAATGTTTATAACTAAAAAGTATTAAATACAGCCGGATGGTTTTCATTACACCAAATTAAAGATGGTAAAAAATTCAATTGGTTTATTCCACTTCGTTAGCAATCAATTAGTTGATCGTGTTCAAGAAACTTGAACTGTGCATTGTTGAAATGTATGGTTCATGCGACAAAACTCACTACTAGAGATGATATAATGAAAAGAATAAGAAATGCAGTAGCTTCGATTTTTCAGAATAAATGCGCCGTTCAAGAGATAGCTTTAGTAGGCAGATGGCGGATATTTGCATTTGCAACGATGGGAAACAGTTTGAGCATCTGTAAAGATTTTGTGGGCTTGATAAAGGACGTTTAAAAGTATTAGTAATGTTCAACTGTCCTATTACAATTTGTTGATTGAATAAAATCCTTTAAGGGGAGCACTAGGGCAAAAATGATTTATTTAAAAATTTTTTTAATAATTCTACAACTTGTGTGATTTGAACGCTATGCTGTCCAAGAATTGGCACCATATGGTCCTGATCATAAAGTATCTAAACTGGAATGTCTGGGACATGTCCAGAAAAGAATGGGCACAAAATTGAGAAGTCTAAAATCAGAAAACAAACGTATTATTTTGTCTGACGGTAAAGGCTTAGGTGGCAAGAATAGGCTATCTCAAGCTGCCATTGATCAACTCCAGCCCTACTATGGTTTAGCAATAAGAAGGAACAGACAGTCTCGACAATATGGTGAAAGACATTTGGGCTTTGTACTTCCACAAGATTTCAAGTGACAATGACCTTACCACGGTTTGTGTCCGAAAGGCGAGACAAGTTGGTGCGGATACCAAAAGGTAAATGCTAAAGGTGAGACTTACAGCCACAAAAATAGTATTCCTGTGGCTGTAATGAAATTTATAAAACCAGGTTTTAAAAGGCTAACTGAAAAAGAACTGTTGCGGAAATGTTTACACGGCAAGACACAAAACCCAAACGAAAGTGTGAACGCGGTTATTTGGTCTAGCCTACCCCAAACCGGCTTTGTTGGACTGAAAACACTACATTTCGGAGTGCACGATGCTGTGTCAGTGTTCAATAGTGGTAATGTAACTAAATGCAAGTTGTTCCAAAAACTAGAGACAACATTGGAAAGTTAACTGTTCTTAGCATGAAACAAATGGACCAACACCGCATCAAAGCATCGGAGCGTAACTCTTCAGATTTCAAAAAGCAAGCGAGGCAAAAGAAAAGATAAGTGAAGAGAAAGCTGGAAGATAAGGAAGAAGACCCTGATGACCCAAGCTATAGAGCTGGCTAGTTTTAGGTACTTTAAACTAAAGGTTTTGCTTACAATTTTATGTATTCATCATTTTTTGCCGTTTCCCGAAAAACAGGTTTTTTAAACTTTGAACGCAGATTCCTCAGGAACTACTGCATTTATTTCAACAAAAGTTTTACCACAATTCACCAACATGCTAATGCACGCTTTAACACAGGGAAATATAGATATCTCTAATAGTTCAAAAAAATTAAATATTTTTAAATTTAAAAAATGTATTGCAATATTAAAAAATTAATAAAAAATATTAATACATATTCTTTTAAATACATGTATTAAAGTGTACTTTAACATGTCTAGAATACCTGGTAAAACTTTTGGTTCAATTATCTTTAATGGTGTCTGAGAAAGCTGTGCTCAAAATATGCAAACTTAACATGGGAAAGATACAACACTCGTGCTCTCTTTAAATCAAATGAAATTGTTGTCTACAAAACCGATACAGCTTGAAATAATTCCAAAGTATAAATACATGCCCATATGGTTGTATTTAATTTTTTAGTTATACCAATTTTTCAATCTTTAAAATGTAAATAATTTTTAATTGTTGGGATTTTTCGGAATTGAATGGTCTTAGTTGTTTTTAGAAGGTAGGTACTGAACTAATTTTGGTATCATTTTGAGTTTCATAAGTTGTTCAATAAAGTGACAATAAAAAACCTGCTAAAGCTGTTTAGATTTTTTTAACACCTGTATATTTACAGCAAGATAAATTGAAAACATTTTTCTAAATGATCTGTGACATGAGACCTTTAAAATGAGGTACGCTCCACCCTAATATTGAAAGATTTCCCAAAAACAATTTCCCACACCTCCAAAAATATCCTTTACAGGTTTTTGGGGGCTCCAAATGTTTTAATCGAATTATTTGGCCACAAAATATGGGGAATTCATTTGAAATGGAGTTTCTATCACTTGTTATACCGCTAAAATCAGTGTCACCCTGTATATGTGAATTTTTAGTAAAATCAGTTATATGGAATTTCTACTTGTAACGCATAAGTAATTTACGGACAACTAGTATAAATGTATATATGAGACTAAAATGCCTAAATCTATCTGAATTAAAATCACGCATTTAACATAACTGTTAGCAATTATTTATATTAAGTCACTTAGTTATGTGTATTCCAAATGAGTTGATTTTTATTTAAGAGGTTTTAGAAGTATTCAATGAACTACTTTTTTACAGTGCATTTGGTAGTGAAATGTAGAGCTAAGGCTGAATAATATATTTCCTGTTATTATAGTTTCAGTCGATGAATAGACTTTCGAAAATTATTGTGTTCTGTATAATAATCCATGCACTAGTTTTGGAAAATATGTTATCAGCATATAGGATTACAGAAAGGAATAAAGTTTAAAATATTTTAGATATAGCAGGAAGCAAAAACGGTGGGGGATGCTTGTGGCCTTTATCTTAGTTTTAAAATGTGATTTTAACATTCCAATTTTCATTTATCAGGAAAAAATCCTGTTTGAAAATAAATGTTAATTAAGATAAAGTGTGAGAAATCAATTTACATTAAACCTGTATGACACAATTTCATACCGGTTATTGGCATCGGTTGGATATAAGAGCATCTATAAATTATTTGGAAATGATACTGAATAAAAAAAAATGGTAAGACCTTTGGTCATTAAGAACTTTTTATAAGTGTTTATAAGAAAACAGTTAAGAGTTTGGCTGTTTCATTTTTCCCTTTAACACTTATTTATATATCGTTATAATATTTCCAATATAGTTTGCATAAACTTTTCCGTTTTTTTACTCATGACCTGCCACATAGCCTTCGATTCGCATTTGAGATGTTTATTTTCTGCCACGAATTTTGTTGTTTTAATTACATTCTGTAAGATTTGACAACAGTTCATTTAAGTGTGCCTTAATGATAGGGCAGTACGAGTTGTGCTGGGCCATGTAAAGCTCTTTCATGTGATGGCAGGATGTCCTAATTCCCAAAGTTATCCTCAACAATGCGGGTCTCAGCTTTTGTCTGATCGGTTAATTATTTCTCAAAGCTACATTGGGTGTTTTGTAAAAGCAATCATACATTGAATTAATAATAATACAATTGTCTGTCAATTTTGAGTTATCATAGTTCTTCTTAAGACAAATATGGAACTGAGCGATTGCCTTTTAGAACATATAAGATAATTTCCTTTAATAAAATGTCTCTTTCATATAAATTTGTATTGTTTAGTGATTGTTTTGAGTATTATACTGAGAAATAAAAACATTCTAACCCAGTTTTTAAAATTTTAGTTCATTTTTAGTTGTAACTGACAAAAATGTAAGTAATAATCTGCTTAGGGTGAAGTGGCTCAAGGCTGACCGGCGCTGACCTCCAGTTCTTGCCCTGGAGACCAGATTTCATGAGTACTATTTACGTCTATACAAATATTTCTCCTTATTAGTGTTCTGGTCAGAACAATAGCTATCACTTATTTCATCAAGGTTATGCCTATACAACTTTAGTCTTTGGTACTGGGGCTCGATGTCCTATATTTCGATATGAAGAGATATTCTGGTCAAGAGCATTGAAAACGTTTTTCCAAATTTATTGAAATGAAGTTCTGGCCGGAATAATCTCCACGTAAAAAGAGATATTAAGTCCATGTCGAAAACTGCCAGATTTTCTTATATACTTTGTTAATATTATTCATGTTTTTGTTATATTTTGGATGGTCATAAATGTAACGATACCATACCAGTAGACACTACTACATAATCGAGTAACACTTCATCAATGTTATCCTCATTCTCACTACATATATTATCATTCGTTACCACACAGTTATCGGCATAGTGGTGTCAATTCATAGCTGAAATATCACGGATTTTCTCATACAACAGTTCCTCCATACCCCTATACTGACTATCATTGACCAATATAATCCGTTTATTTTAGGAAACAATAGCTACATTTTTAAATTCTCTTGTCACTGAAGAAGTGTTTGTATTGTGGAATTTAGGGCAGGAGAGGATAACACTGTGATGTCGCATGTTCACACCTACTACTGAATCAGTTCAAAAACAGTGATTGATTAAAATTAACCGAATATCATAATTTAACACATTGATACACTCGGACCCACTTTGGACAGACAGACCGGCGATCCGGTCGAATGCAATGCTAAATCAATTTTTTTTTGTTTAAAGCTTTTTATTGACGATTTGAGGTTTGACATGATAACAGGATTTCGGACATTTGCTAACGTTACAGGTTATAAAAGGTATAACACAACGGTTCGAGAATTGGAATTTATCCTCTTCATCAGGTGGGGGGGGGCGGTATTAATACGTGCAAAAATAAAGAACAGAAATAAGTAAAGAAGGGTTCAAACATACCCAAAAGCTACTTGGAGTCCAGTCCAGACGTTGTCACTGCACAGGATGCAAGTCCCGAGCACAAATCACGAGTACGAGGATCACAATCGCAACTCACACTAGCACAGGCTACAGTGGGATACGTACAGTATCAGTTGTATGTCGAGTATTGCCTATAGTGTCACTCACTCACTGTTGTTTCTACCTGCTCACAACCCCTCGATTTCCTATTAACGTATTATGAATGATTAATTTTTGTATAATACGTTATTTATTTTTCTGTTATTGTGATAATGCCTAAGAGAGATTATAACAATAATTAATTTAATCTTATGCAAGATACAAAATAATAGCTTTAGATAATAGTCTATTCATCGGTATCTTCTTTCATAACATTTAAATTTTTAAGTTTATATGCCAAAATAAATCTAATTTGAGTTTTTTTATTTGCATTATATTATGCTTAAATACAGGAATAATTAACATTGTGCGTTATGTCAATAACGCATAAATAAATGTTTTTCGCAAAGGTAATAAGATTATTTAATGTTGTCCTCCTTTGCACGCTCAAAAATCCTTTTAAAAGTTTCCGTCTGGTTACCCTAATTATGACACATATGGGAACTTAAAAATTAAAAATAGCATTTGGTAGAGTTTTCAAAATTGAAAAATAGTTTTTATCATTAAATGAATATATTTCCATCTATTTTCAAACGAAAATACCTCTTGTGTTAACTTGTTAAAGGTAAAAAATGGTCGTTTCTAGAGAATTTAATGGTATATGTAAATAAACGCTTATATTTCCAAAGTTTTTAAAAATTTAATCATTAATGAGGAATTTACTACAAAAACCTATGATTGGTGTAATATTTTATTCCGATTATTGAGACGTCTGGCTGCATTGAGAACGTGTGAAACCTTCCGCGGTTAGCTGATAAATACTGGCAAACCCATAAATTTAATACGAGTTACAGAATGACTAACGAGGTGGTCCGTTAACGCAACTACAGTGCCATGCAAATAATTCCCCTCCAATAAAAATATAACTTTCATAAACTATTATTGTAAATTAATAGACAATAGAAACTTTTTGAAGTACTTGTCGAGAGCAAAAAGTACTAAAGTTATCACATATAATCTGAGAGCAGTAAATCTACTGGTATCTCAGGTAACCGGTGTTCCCGACACGCTTCCCCAGAGGCGTCTATTAGTAGTGTTAAGGGATTTATTTATTTGCTTGTTTATAGCTAAACTCGAGTACAGGTGGAGCGGGGTAGTGGTGGGGCGGTCGGTTGCCTAGACACCTAGGGACGCGGCCATTCAGTCGCGACGCGTCGTGTCTACTGAACCATCCACTATATTTGCCCTGCGACCTTACGCTCTACGTCCGCCGATAGTTTCGGCACGGTGCCAGCACCAACAGCCCACACCACAACCTGAGGTACTAGACCTTCCTATCTGATACTTTTCCTTTGTATTTGTACGTACAACAGGTACATATCAGAGTTGACTACATATTGCCAGTGACACATGAAATTGCGACTGTTAACAAGATTTCTATTCTGATCATAGTTTTATCTGATTTGGTTTTCCTAACTCCTTAATAACACTTAAAATAAATTTAACACTCTCATGTTCTTATCTAATTCAGTATTGTGCCAAAACTTATAAGTTAGAAGATGAGTATGATACACCTGGAGGATATCAATCTGCTAGAGAAATATGAACTAAACAGAAAACAAATATGAACATTTGAGACTTAGTTAGTACTGTAGCAGTAGAAAATAATAAATCTAATTTAAGTTACAAAATGGTATTTACATATGGGTATATTATCTTTGATATGTTCACGGCTGTTCACGGCATGACATTTGGCTGTTAAATTAAATGTTACTGATTAGTCTGTATTTTCCATATTCAACCTCATGCTTTCAATTGTTCCGTTTTTGTTATTTGTATTTTATTTCGACAGGATTTGCTGAAAAGAATACATGTCTTTCAGTATATTAAACCTTTAAACATCAGTTTTAACGGAAACGCATTAAATAATAATCTTAAACGTAAAATAGCAAGAAATATATTTATTGATTGATTTGAAAATTTATAAACATTCTTAGTCAGTTTTTAGTAGTTAGTAGTTTTTAGAAAAGATTTCTGTTAAAGATACCAAGAGACATATTTATTATAATGTGATTTTTAAAATAGAAAAATAAAAATAAGTGTAGTAACTAATATACAACAAATTTCAAAATGTTCCACTGTTTCAATAATTAGTATGGGAAACGATGCAGACAGTATAAATGAATCGAAAATTGCATTTTTGTAAACAATCGTTTGTACTTTTTTTATCGTAAATATTATCTTTCGTACTTTCTATATGTAAGATTTTACTGAAATTTAACATGTAGGTAAATAAGCTTAACAATAGTTTCATAGTGATCTCATTTTCCTTTTACAATCCAAACAATTTGAGTTAAATAAAGATTAAGAGAAAACACGATAAAGTGAGCTAAATAGGGGGATGAGAAGAGCTCTATCGTGACAACTTACTGCTAGTGACTTGTTTGCGTTCTTTCTCTAGATATTCGATTTGCATTAGTGACTTAGCTTCGAGGAGGGATTATTTCCAGTATTGATTACTGGCATTATTCTATATTGTATAAGTTTGGGTAGAGTGACTAGTTCGTAGTTATGGAAAGTTGATTAAGCCCTGAAAAAGCATAACATATATATTACGCAGACTCATCATCATTTAAGAAGGATATAATTAATTAAATGCGTTATCTTTGCCTTTTCGATCTTTCTTAGCTTTTAGCCAAAAACATGCATGATCGACGTATTACACAATATTGTCATCCTTTTAGAATTACCTCTCTATATGTATACTTTTTACTTTTTGATCCTTTGTCGATGTTTAGTTTTTTTTTACAATAAACATGAAGATGAAGACAAGCATGAAAGAGTTTTTAATGATGCTATGCAATATTATACCTCAAGCTATTTTCTTAAAAGTTTGTGTAACTAAGAAAAACTTGTATGTCAGAATTGAATTATAGTTTTTATGTATTTGTATGCTTTTAATCGAGCGGTTAACATTTATTTTAGAAACAAGCAAATTATTGGCAACTGCTGTTTTAAAGAAATAAAATAAAAACAAGGGCAATATTAAAAATTTTAACAATAGCAATATCGAATACTTCCAAATTCTAAATTACCAATTAAAAAATGTTTACTGCCACATCTACTTCAAAGGTTCGAAGGAGGTGTAGCAGTGTGTCTAAAAGTGAGTTCTCTTTTACGCCTCTCACTTTTTTCAAACCTATGTACAAAAACTGTGAACCTACAAGGGTAAAGCACAAAACCAAACACTCTCATATTAATATGGTTGATAAATCTCCCATCGGGAGCAAGGAATTGTTTTTTTTTTTTCAATCTTCGATCAGATTTTGACTGACATGACAAAGAAATCTCGCGGTTTCATAGTCATGGGAGACTTCATCATTGACGTCTTAGATATTGATAGTCCCATGACATGGAGATTAGCTGACTTGCTGAGGTCGTTTGGCCTAAACTGGGCAAAGGAAGTTTTAACTTTATGAACTCTGGTAATCCCTTTGAGCTACAATAGCAAAAATTCGAACAAACATTTAATTTCCAGCCGTACGTGAGCTGGCCTTTAAGGAAAACCAAACAAATAACAAAGAAACGAAGGCGCGCATGGATTACAAAGAGTATACGGGTTTCTAGAGAAAACATATTTTCTCAGAAATCAACAAGCATACAGTTAACGAAGAGTTAAAATAATTTTTTCAAAATTAAAAACTAAATAAAATAATATCTATAAAAGCTGCGAAAGCCTGATGTAAAAAAAGCATTGCTCAAGTCGAAAAATGTCTCAAAAACCGCATGCTGCATCATCAACAATAAACATTTATTGAAAGCCAAAACTAAAAAGAAATTGTCCGAAAACTATATAAATATTCAGGTACTCCTAACATAGCATGTAAAATCTTATAAGCATGTAGCATGTAAACATAGTTTTATAAATGATTTTGATTACGTAAAACGATAAAAAGTATTTAAAATAATCTTTGCTTTCCTTCTCGGCTGTGTTGCATATATACATACACGAAAAGCCAGTACACTATGATATGGGTAGTACCCGTTTGATACATATTAACTATAACTATAAATAACTTATTGCCATTTGAAAATTTTGAGCTTTGAACTCTAAAGTTATTTGTTCAAACTTGGATAGCTGTTCATACTGTACATAAGAATATATTAACTGTACAAATAATTCACAAATATTCCAGAAGTATTATTCAAAGAGTATTCAAGGGATTTTTTGTTGCAGCTGTATACAAAATAGATTTAAACGAAACAGGTGATTAATATTCATATACATATAGGGTAATTATCTCTTTATTTATAGTGGTAAAACCATACAAAAACATTTTATTGCAATATAATTCGAATCCATGTTAGTTGTAATGTATATTTAAAATAACCTTCATGTTGATTATGAACCATTTTTTATTAATTTACTAAAATTTAACTATCTTGAAATTTTATAATAAAATTGAAAATAAATAAACGTGTTGCTAAAACATCTTTTTTATTCTAATGCAAATACTGTTGGAGATTGAAAGAAATTTTAAATACAAAAGTTACATGGTATGGTAAAACAAACCATACGAAATATAAAATATACAAAATTAAATACAATATAATATTTGTTGCATTTAAAAATATGAAGATAAGATAATTTAAAAGTTTAGCTTGGACCGCAAGAAAAATGTTTTAAGTAAGTTAGCATGCTTCTTAAATACGAAAATAAAAACGTTTGTACATTTACAACTGCGTTCGTTATGGCTTATAAATACGTATATTTGTGTGTATGAATAGAAGAATAGTAGAAATTTATAATAGAACAGGAAAACAAAAATATCTTAAGAAAATACATTTTTATATATCAGAGAGGAATTTTGAAAGACAATATAGTATTTTTTATATAATATAATTGAAAAATCTACATTTTATATATTTAAAAGAAATAATAGTGTTTAAGATTCAAGCACAATAAAAATACTGCTACATAATCTTGTGAACTGTAAAATCACAAGAAACTTGTATACCTATAAAACGTACAGGTTTTGTTATGTATATTATAGCTGACAATTAAAGTAAACAAAAAAACCAGATGTAATATACACGTAAGTGTATATTATGTGTGTATTAAGTGTATTATACAAATACCTGTAATAAATAAAAGCAATTCAGGCTATTGAAATAAATATAGCTTAAATAAGATCATACCCAATTGAGTTGCAAATTACACAGCAACAAGCCAACCCGAGAGAAAGCGCAATTATGGAAGGAGCCAATTACGGATAGAAATATATGCTAATCATCTAGATAATATAATAACTGCACTTTGATAGTCTAATGGTAAATTGTCTTCTATTCGAGTGAATAAGAGCAGTGTGTTTATTACATAAATAAAAAAACCTAAAGATTCTATTTATATAAAATATCTTAAAGTTTTATTACGGTTTATGAATTCAGTGATTGAAAATACTACTCGATCAATATGTATGGGGACTATTTTGTTCTCCCGAGCAAAGGGGTGAGTGGAACAAAATAATTTTGTCATCACTGTAAAATAATGTATAAGTTTAGCAGTACAGAACGATATTTGTTTAAACGAATTAGAGCGTATTAAAACGGATTATTAATTTTTTCAGCCGGAGACATTTATTGTCTTCTGTTTGAAAAGTATCTTGTGTCTTAGTTATTAAATACGGCAGCTACATAAGTATGATAAATTTATACCATGTAGTTTATTCATAGTCAACACTGTAAAAGTTACACCATATATTGAAATATCGTAGATTGGTTGACTATGTGGATAATGCCAAAGGATTAAAGACATGGGCCATCGTAATGTTTTAAAAAAAGGGAACGTTTCGAGAACTGGTATGTACACTCTTCTTCAAGTGTCAAACTCTAAACATATGTTAAATATGCATAAAAATAAAAAAAAATTTAAAAACACGAAGTCAAATGGATAATTTCTATACCAAAATATGCACCTGAAACTTCAGTAAAAAGCTGTGTATCTTCCGAACACCCTTACATCTCTTGGTGAGTCATTATAGTCTGACTTGCACAGCAAAGTTTTGTTTATGATTTAAAAAACATATGTTTTTTTTAGATTTATGATACAGCTATTCTAGATACATTGTTTTTTCACATGCATATTCTAAATACAAATTGTCTGTGGTTAAGTTCGAATATAGCAGTTTCAGGGTTGGTTTTTTAATTATGGTTTAATATCTAAAGGAGACAGAAGGCACCAGTTTGAATTGCCTTGTTTCAGTTTCTGTAATACATATCGATAGCACAATTACATGATTTAGTTATCCATTAAAAACCATATACGGATACATATAAGAAATTCTAATCTTCTGTATTGTAATTTATGGATGGGAAGCAGTAAAACATATTGCTAAAAAAATGTACTACTCGAATATTTATTTGGCAATGTTCAATAGTCATATACAAATAAGAAAATTTCACCTTGATACTTCAAAACCAAAAGGTATTATTAGTGTTGAATATTTCAAATGCGTCGATAAATGCAATGGTGAAGTAAATACTACATAATAATATATTAAAATCCGGATTTATAAAGTTAAGGATCACGATGCTATGGAATTACAGATGCAAAATAAATACAGCGTGGCCGTCTTAATTGTATAATTAGAAAACCGCTTCATAATTATATATAGGTTATGGTGGTCATTATACCCTTAGTAATCATTAACATTCCAATTTAATACCATGTTGTTTTATTGTACGTGTATGTAATATGACATGTAAAGTAAAAATGTCATCGATTTCGATTTATGTAGGAGGTTGCCAAGACGTTTCATTTGCTAAGGACAGCGAATGGTACAACTCCTATCTTACAAATAAACATATTACGTAAGGCTATCTAATAACTATCACTTATTCTGTTCCCTGTGTTAACTATCTGTACCTATTACGATGAAATTACACTTATCCTCGTACTTCCGTTGCAACGTTACGTAGAATTTGTATTTGTCATTGCATGTTTATTTGTTTAATTTTTTACATTTAGGCTTAGTTGGTTATTTTATGTATAGTTAAGATTTTTTATTAATTTAGTTGTGTTTATCACGAACTTCATGTAGAGTAAAAATAAATAAGTTTTACTAAAAATATTACTGTACTGTTTGTAAAGCTGCTAGTTTTCTGTTAATTTTATGATATTTATTACTCCAAACAGGCTTTGCCTTGGAGTTTTTTCTCTTTATTTCTCATAGTGATAGTGTTATAGTAGTTTTAGTTGCATATGTATGTATTGTTTATGTGTAAGTAAATGTAATGTTTTTTGGTTAGTTTGTAAAATTGTATAAAAATCGTATCTGTAAATTTTTATTTGTGAGAAATAAAGTTTCTTTCTTCTTTAATTATCTAATTTAGCATGAGATTATCTTTAGTGGTGAAGAAATACAAGTGTTCGTAGATTCCATATCGCGTAGTATTATGTAAGCTATCATTAATTTAAGATTACTTTGAGTGTGAAAATAATACAATTGGGTGCAGTTTAGCCTGTTGAGAACTTACCTCTCACAAAAGATACTATTGTTAATGATATGGTTCAAGTTTCACTAACTGCTCTAGAATAGAAAGAATAATCTTTTAAAACTCCTAATTACAATTTCCAGTAGTTTTAATGATCAACTCTCAAGAGTAAAGAAAGGGGTTTCAAAATATACAATGCAGTTCTTCTGATTGATCCGTTATAATGATAGATTATTGCCCATTAATCGGATCAAAAGTATTGTTTGTTTAGAATTGGGACAAGAACTATTTTGGTCGCTTGTAACAAAAGGCATGTCGTTGAGACTTTAGCTATGTTACCTGAGGAGGTCTTACGGAGCAACTGTCATCGAGTCGTTTGGTTGCAAGCAAAATAAGACTATTATGTAGTTGACGAAACTTAAGCAATGTTACCTTCGGAGGTTTCAGTATATCGTTTAATTGTATGCTACGTAAGAGTAACATGTAGTTTAAGAACCTTAACGAACGTAAATTACGTTATTAAGTCTTACAGACCAATTATTACAATATAATTTGGTCGCAAGCAACGTAAGACTAAATGTAAAAATTTTACTAGCCCTCTCCTGAGGAGGTTTTGCTAGGAGAGGTAGGATTTGGAGTGAACTTTTTTTATGAAATACTATACAATTTTGTTATTAATTCTTGTATTGATTGTGTTTTACTGTGGAGTGGCAGTGTTGTATATTTACGAGTGCCACTGAGCTATGAGCATAGAACTTGATTACCCTTATTGTCTTGACCAGTTTGTTCACCTGTTCACCGAATGGTCTCATATGCATATCGTTTAGCCGGACAAGAACAATTTTCAGCAGCAACGGTAACAAACACGTAATTAATTAGCAAAATATGTTAATGTTCGCTTCTAAAGTTAATTCAGCACGTTCTATAAAAATGTTGAATACATAATTGTTATAATAAGTAGTAGTCACGTTACAACTTCTCTTTATCTTCATATTAGTTTATTCGAAGTTGCTTTTGACACTCAGGTTTCAATTACAGAGGCAACATATCAACGTCTATATTATTGTTACTAACTATTTATTTTTTATGAACATTTTACAAACTATCTCTAATTCATTGTATTTCGTAGATATCTAATGTCTCCAGAAATATTTTAAAATTTCATTTGAGATTTTTTTGCTTGTCTGCACTTAACTTACACCTAAAGTTATAATAAATAACTGTTATTTTTACAAATGGGATTTTCTCGTTAGTTCTCACAGTGTTATGCTTTCAATTTTTCAGCATGAATATCAAATTTGTAATAATCTTGACTTATTAATAAGTTGAAATTTTCATTGCAGAATAAGTGCGTTTACATGGTTAAGGAAACCATCCAAGTGTCTAGACACATAGTATAGACCGCATAAATAACTTCCTTATCATTCTGTATTGCATGAGGAAAACTAAAGTTCAAGTTCAAATCCAAGTTTATTGTTACTTGAAATTCAAATTATTATTTACTACAGTTAATATTGCTTAATATCTCGTTAATGACTATGCATTCCTCTTCTAGGCTTTAACTAAAATAATACATTTCTTTTTATTTTTTCATAATTAATTACCAATTTCAGTAGTAATTTCTTAAAACAATTTTCGGATTACGGCTACTAGTTTAAATGATTCACGTTTATGTACTCATTACAAAGCTGTACATATTTAACTTCATTGATACAGTTTAAAGCTCTGCAGCTACGTCTGAAAATGACTGTACAGGCAATACGCAGATATAGGGAAGCGTTGGTCACTGTTGACATGAAAAAGAATTGTAGGCAATCAGCTGATGCTATCTCTTTCTCTCCTTCTTTTTCTCCTTATTTCCCTCCTTTCTCCTATAACCCCTCTCACTATCTCCCGTCCCGTTCCTTATAATGATACCCGTATTCGGTAATAAATACAGATATCTTGCTCTGCACTGTATAATCTCCATTGCGCGTTGCAGACGCGGCATATGCTACAATTTTGCATTATACAACTTTTATTCTCAGGCACCGAAATTTATTAGTAAAATTAAACTGCCATATTAACTGTCGCAAAATAAAATTTACAATTGCTTGTATGCAAAATTATGTTTTTGTATTTTATTACAAAACCATTAATTGTTAATTAATAAATTAGTTTTACAATGCGGATCGGAAATGGTACGTTCTAGACTGCTGAGCGGAAACATGAGCCATTTTGGCATTATTCACTGTGAATAGACTCAATGCAACTATTACTGTTATAAATATTGTAATTATTATTATAACATTATATAATGTTATATACGAGTACCATTATAGTCATACTCGATCCAAAGTATTATAGAAATTAGTAAATCTAGCATCTTACTTAAGGCAGTCACTTTTACTTTATTTCAGACCCTCAAATGAGCATTAAACAATACTTTTATATTATCTACGGGCCGAATTCAAGGGTGTTTTTTATTTATGAAACTAATTTCGGAAGTGTATACCGTAATATGGATGGTTGGAAAAGTCATAAAATTTCATAAACGCGACTAACCAACATAAAAAAGTAAAAATTCAAAAATAATTGGTAAGTTAACTATATTCCTGGAACAACCCATCCATGGAACAATATTTTCCACCAGCCTAAGCATTACTCCTCCTCCGCTTTCCACATCCATTTCAAGAGGATGTTAACTAATATTCAGAGGACTTCCTGTGTAATTTTCCACCGGAATGGGCAACACCTACCCTAAAATACCTTTTTTCAGCTTTTTATATTTTAAGGACCCTCTCTGTATCAACAACCTTTCGATCACAGGCAGCAGAATACACCGAGAGTTGGCCAGTGGCTTCCTCGAGCTCTCTTCTTTATTTTTCGCACCTTATACAACAGAAGAAGGAATATAAGGACAAATTAACAAAGCCGGTGAAGAGGTGAGTTCCGCTTCATCCATCTTCCTAAGTCTTCGAACAAAGTAAATGCTCTGCTACTAATTGTCTCTCGCTGCCTTTGTTTTTGTCGGTCTTCCAATATGCGTTCTCGGACTTCAGGATGGGTGAGACTCCAGAGTTACTCTCGTAAACCGGCTTTCTATTAAATGTGAGTAGATCGATGAGAATATCCACGAAATAACCCGCCCAGCTTCTTCGATTCTGTCCTCTTAAGCACTTGCTATCCAGAGAAGACAAAGGTTTGTGCATTTTGCAATGCACAGTTTTATTAATTAAGTAAAAAACAATTAAATTATTATATCGCATGAATTATTACTATGTACTTCAGTAACATTATAATATAGTACATTTTGTAAAAAGACTGTGGTTTAGAAGATATTAATTCACGCAGTTATAATAAATAATTATTTCTTTAAGGCTAACAAGAAGTGACGTATAAAAGTATAAAACCACTATAACTAATGTTTACTTGTGGCTAATAATAGGGCGAAGATGAACCACGAATGTTAAGAACAAATTAGACCATTTGCACATGCTTATCACGGATTACGAGTACACACTAGTTACGGAATGTTAACTAATTTGACGGTGATAGATTAACTAAATATATAATAATAAGTGAACAGAACAGAAAAGGAAATATGTGACTGCCGTTTACACAAGGAATGGAAGACGACGTGGCATCTTATGTAGGCTATATCTCTCTAGACCAAGATCATCTCTCACAACCCTTGCTCTCCAAATGCTAGTCCCTTGTATTTCCGGACATAAACTAGAATATAACACCCAGAGCTGTGGAATGTGCGGTTTCTAAGGCTCCTGATTTGTAAAATGGTATTGTATTAGATTCCATTTGTTGTATAATTAGCTACATGAAACGTTTATGGCAGTGGTGTCGTACTGTACCCAGCATTGTGTTTACAAATGTAATGATGGAGCTTCTCAGAACAAAATAAGAAGAAAAGTTCTTAGTATATTTTCTATATCAAATCAATTTGTATAGCATATCTGAATATTTTTATTTCCTACTTACATACTTGTAGGATTGGCTATTGGCAAAATGTCACACACACACACACACACACACACACACACACACACACACACACACACACACACACACACACACACACACACACACACACACACACACACACACACACACACACACACACACACACAAAAAAAACACAAAACAAACACACATGCTTAGTTTCGTACATGCCTTTGTATGCTGTGAATTGACACTAACCAGTTTAAGAAAAATTGGTTCATTCTCAGGCAAAGAATATTATTAAATGGTAAGATATATATTATAAGTGTTATTTTACGTCTTAACAAAATATGTTAACGATTCCTCCAAGTAAAATGTTTGAAATAAAAGCCTTTCTACATTTAAATTGTTCGATCACTCTTCAAATGGGCTACCACAGTTTTACAACATTTCCCCGTTACAAGAAATATAGAGATACTAAAGTTGCAAATAATGAAATTTTGATTTTCTTTTGGTTATATTGCAACAAATACGTGTCAAATTTTCACAAAATGTTTCGTACTTAAAGGTGTTACACAACTGAGTGTACTTATAAATAGCCCATCGTTAATAAAGCAACGTAATAGCTTTCTTTATTTAGTTCTACGTGGCCTTTCTGTAACAGCTGCAATGTATTTTTAATGCTATATTTTCAATTTTACGGTATTCAAAGAACTAAAGATAAAACTAAAATGAGATAATTCAAATTGAAGACATAGATGTATATAAGCCAAAAAGAAACAAAAAACATTAACTGTAATTTTAATACAGATGAAAGCTCTGTATGTAAAATGCTACTCTTTTGTTTCGCAATATCTATATCATCTACAACATTAAAATATTTTGAAATTATTGAACTACTATCTTTGTATTATAAACTTTGTGACTGAGTGGTTATTATATAATATTATTATTATACATTAACTTAGTACAGTTAGTAACTAAGGGAAGTCTGACGTAAGAATGTAAGACTTATATTTAGAAATGTAATTTTATATTATAATATAATTTATATTCTTATATTCGTGGATAATACTTTGAGGTAGAGAGATACCAATACTCATAGACCTTTCTCAGTCAACGTCGTTATATATGTACACAAATCAAGTGCAACGAAACACTTATTTAGCAAATCAAGTCTAAATGCAAAAATTGGATTTAATTTCGACTATCAATCAAATTTAAATGACTCACAAACCAATAACAAAACCACTGTTAACTGAAAATATAACAATATACTTACTGTATGTAACTTCATCATAGAAATAAAATAAATCTTGTTTTGAGATTGAATTACTACAAAATACAGTTTAAATACAATGGATTTTTTCTTTAAAGTAAGGCAAATGTTTTTGAAAATAAAATAAAATGCAAAAATGTAATACTAAATACTAATACTCTGTATACTAAGATCTTATATAGGTATTCATTAAGTTCAATATTACAATATAAGTCCACTGTATTTATACGGGAATGAACAAGCTAAAATAAGGACCTTCAACAAATTACTGTTTAAAACAAATTCCAATATTATATATATATACACACACACACACATATATAATATATAAAGAATAAGCTTGGTTTACATAAACTCATAAACTTATCTTGATTATTCTTTTACATTCTTTTTATATAATAATTACTAATTCAAATTAATTCATTTAAGATTGAGAATCCTCGTACTTAAAACTCTGTAATGAAACAAAATTAATATGACTTTGGATGAGTTTGTGTCATACATGTAATAAAAGTCTGCAAATATGCAATGGATTAGCAAGATGAAACAAATAGTTTAAGATTTATAAGCTCTAACTAAACGGTATTCATATCTAAAAACTCAAACATATCTTTACGTTTGACTCCCCATATCCAAGCTCATGACGCAAAACCCGGGTGGAGGGAGTGATCCCAAATTATTATATAACCCTCATCAGGAAACCATATGTGTATCTTTTTAATCAGATAGAATCAACTTGTTATATAACTTATTGGAAGAAACAGGTCATTAAGTTCCAATTATAACTATTTTGAACCGGTTCTAATTGTCCCTAGTTAGACACAACGAATAATAACTAAAAAAAAAAAAAAAAAAAAAAAAAAAAAAAAAAAAAAAAAAAAAAAAAAAAAAAAAAACTAAATATGAATGCTATAATGAAAGTAAATATAGCAAACTTATTTAATGAATGGAATACACTCCAGGTACCTAGGGTTTCCGTTATTTCTTCTCCACAATACCCTAGCCATTCTCATCATGTTTTATTTTATTATCGGTTTTCTTTATATCTCAAGTTCAGTGTTAGTTGGGAATCAAACCACAGATTGGGATTAGAGCCACGAATATATAAACAATAGTAAAGGGGAGAGATATGATTTAAAATAATATCTACTAAGAAACAGTTACTACAAATGGTATGTAAACATTAGTTTCATGCACATGCACGGAAATTAATACGGCTGTATAAATCTGGGTTTGTCTTTTCAGGTATGTGTGAGAAATGCAATGGACAGTCCTCATGCAACAATGCACCTGAATTTAGCAACGAAGTGTGATGAAGTTGAACCAGTAAAAAATAGATTAATTTAAAATAGGCAGAGAATATGTTCAATTATTACAATAATTGATTCTTTTATTATAATTATTAATCTCTAGTTCTTAATTTTTCACCGTGGTATCCGGCCAAATATCTTGACGTATATTGAGTTTACTTTAAATATATTTATATATTTCAAACTTATTTGAAACACACACACACACACACACACACACACACACACACACACACACACACACATGTATGTATATATATATATATATATATATATATATATATATATATATATATATATTTACGGATTTTCCATGAAATCAAGAATATATTTTTGATTATCACAATTGAATGAGTAAATGGGATTAAAGGAAATATTATTATCATAATATTTTTCAGAGATACTTTATACAGTTCAGTTTGAACGAATTAAGTAAATTTATTTTTTACTACTAGTCGAATTTCTAAAGACCTGCAAAACTGATGTTCAAAGGAGGTTGTGGAGACAGTCACCAGGATAGGATCTGGAACATTTTAGTGTTACAGGCTATCAATAAAGAAACATTCAGCAACGATTCGCTGTATGACTTTTCGGTCCGCGATCACACAGTTTCTCACCGTGAAGGCTCCGCAGGCACTTCGTAGGTTTACGTTTTCTTAAAAGTATCGCATCACGCAAATGTAATGTTATGTTGTATTTAAAATTGTTTTCACATAATTATGGCAAAAAATAAACGTTTTACTATATTGATTACATGAATCCCTGAGTTTTAAGAAAAATACACTCTTTTGGGTGCATAATTTTCACATAGAAGGTTTTTAAAAATTTTAATCCATTATTTCTGGGGTGTCAGTTGATTTCCTTTAGGGTTTAGGGTTTTAAGAATCACAATGGGGAATCAGTAATATTTCACCTGTAGGGATATTGCAGTTATTCATAGACTGCAGGAGCGAAATGTTAAGTTCTCTCGGAATAATTTTCACCATAAAACCATGTTGGTATTTTTTTTTCTAGTCTAGATTTAAAAGCAGCAATTGTCCAGTACTAGTTATAGTTTATCTTTCTCTAGGAATCCTACGTTCTATATTCCGGCGCATCGTAAATCTAAAGATGGAAATCCTTTGAAAATCATCAGCCATAGTTTCTTTTCGAGTTAGGCCCTAAAATGATACTGTATGAAGACATGCAACATGGCAATGCACTTTTTCCTCTTGTTACCACAAGATCAGGCTTGAAGTGCACTGCGCCCAACATATATGGTAAACGGACAGTGTATGCTAATTATTTCATCGCTAAGTATAAAATGCAGAAGTATAATTACCAGGTAAGATGTTGTTTTTGAACCAATACCTCTATTGGAATGAATGGCAAACATGGATTTCTAACCAATGGTTTTGTTTTATAGTTTTGTAATTAACAAATCGCTTTGTAAAATAATATATATTTCTTGACAACCGACAGCGTTAATTCTGTAAAAGTAATATGATAACCTTACGATATTACTATATAGAATGATTGAAATGTGTCACATTTAGTTGTTTCGTTAATTTCTGGCACAAATACAGCTATTAATGGAATAAGCAAGAAACAAAAGATAATAACTGTTAAGTGGATTGTGATACTGTATACAAATGATTTGTCACACAGGAAAGACACTGAAGCGCACGCTAATTAGGTAACCAGGCGATTGTTTGTAAGTTCGCGCGAAGAGTTGCTTAGTAACGCACTACATTAAGCTATTGAAATAAATGGTACCAAATGACTTACTCTTACTTTCTGTCATTCATTATAAAATACTAACCATTATTCCTAGAAAACTTCTAGTAAAATATTTTATCACAATTACTCATTTTTACAGTCCAATATCTGTTTCAAACATCGAATCATTTGTATACACTGTCTTTTCCAAGAAATCACATACCCGCCATCCTCATAGCAGTAAAAGTATAAAGAGAATATGAACTTAAGTCGCCCTTCTATTTTAACAGTTTAGATAAAGATATATACACATAATTGAAAATAGCAACCTCTTCAGTTTGAAAGCTGTACTACAGAGAAAAAAACCCTTGTTGATATCTTGGAAGATAGTAAACTCATATTTCACAGACAACATTTCTGATTCATCAGTTTAATGATGTCATACAACAGTCATACCAACCCTGTTTTCAGTTTAATGGCTGTAATATGAAAAAAATCCATCTCACCAGTTCAATAATATCAATTAAGATAACTACCCCATGGTTTAAATTTTATCAGTTGTATTATGAAGAGCAACTGTATATCTCCGGTTTAGCAGTTGTATTTCATAAAGAAATTATATCTCATCTGTTTAGGATGAATATAGAAGAATGAAGATCTTATTAGTTGCATATTTATTGCCACGTACACATTGATATTATGAGGGGCACGGCTTCGTTTAAAAAGCAGTATGCCTCATTGTATTCTAAACAGAATTATTTATGAACTATTTAAAATATTTAAATTCTCTATTAATACAGGCTTAATGCAGAAAAATGTAAACCAACTATATTATTGATACCGGCTGAGATATGCGATTCTTCACTATTCAATCCACCTAATTATTCTTTACGAATCATGGGCATCTTTTGAAGAGTCAGAACTGTATATTAGCCTCCCAGAGGACTATAAACTACTCTAAAATAAAATTCACATTATTCCTAAGCAAAAATTCCCTACAACAGTCATTCTATGTACTAATTGAATAATTTTGTACTACATGTTCAATTTACATATACAGAGTGTTTAGTAAAAGTGTTCCAATACTCTGGGATTTTGTTTTACACATAAAAATGAGCAAAGCAGTTCATATGAAGGTATGTCCTAAAACCTTTTGATTTCCGTTTATCTGCCTGTATGGGTTTTACAAAACCATATGTCTTTTGACCGAGCTAAAGATAAAGTCATAAAACTTGAGAACTGTATTAGCCATTGGTAGACATTTTTGAAAATGAAATAACAACAAAATCCTTTCATCAGGATAAATAAAAAAAACACCCTAATGACAGTTGTTAAAACGTATTTAAATCACTTTTAAGGATTTAAAAGTAAAATGTGTGTTTGAAAAAGTTATAATAAATGGTTTTGAAATATTGTTACATTTTTATTACGAAGCAGAGTTTGATATGAGTTCTAATTAACAATTTTGATAAACGTAACTTATGGTTTACTTTGAATGATACAAAATGTGAAACACAAATATCAGAACTATACGTCATAGTTACTATCCATTTTATAGTAACTTGCCCCACTGCTACTATGATTTAGAATAATTTGCCAAAATATACAAAGTTAACAAAGTTGTATAAGGATTTATTGGTAGAACTAATACTTTTAAACGAGAGTATGACTTTTTCATCATTATATAAATGAGCAAAGTTTTCAGAATACAAAATTGCTTCCAATTAGAACTACATAGCAGGAACTAAGTGCTCCTCCTTAAACATTACATCTCATTATTTGTAATCCATGGTATACATATGCAGGACGAATAAAAAGTCAGGACTCCCCTCTATTTTGTTTTAAAGTCTATATAAGGAGATATACTGTTGGTAGTGGTGCAATGTGGAAAGGAAGTTTCATTTGGTGATTTAAAAATGTTTTGTCCCCCCAAAATGCAGGATTTTGAACTAAAAATTGTTAAATGTACTCTAGCAAGTGACCTCTCATTTTGAATAGCATTAAAAAGTTAAGGAATTGTGAAAACTAGAGATTGTTATCTATTTCCCATCCAAAAGAATAGCCAGGGTCACCAAAACAATATTTTTAACAACTCACCACATTGCCAAAGTCAAATTAAGTGTTCAAACTGAAGTCCTACTGTTGGCAGTGAGACCAGCTTAGGGTGAGCTCCTGTAACACGTTTTGAAAAGTCTGAAGTGGTATTTGGTTGCAAGGCCTCAACATTCCTTTTTCTCAAATATTAAAGTTTTCTACTGGTGTAATGTAAATTATGGATTTAGTGTGACTCCATAGAAAAAAACCATGGGTGTAAGGTCCAATTAGACCATGCCTACCAATCCACTGACCGCGTAGTCGAGTTCCCAGGAAATGTTGGAGAGCACGGTGAAAATGAGATAGGGCACCATCCTTCTAGAAGTCTTCATCAAATTCATGTTCATTTTCCCTAATAACGGTAGTTATTGCGGGGAAAATTTATTATTTTAATATTTGAAAATATAGTTCTCCATTAAGATTCCCATTAATAAAAAATGGTCCTAAAGTGAGATTCCCAAAACTCTCGAGCAACACATTTACTGTTTCTGGTATTGGGTGCAGCATTCAGGAAAACATAAGGATTTTCTGTGTCCCGTATCTGCAGTTAGGTTTGTTTACAGCCCCGAATAAAAAACTGCAAGAAACGAAACACAACGTTCCGAACAAACAATAGATGAGTAGAAATTGTAGACGACGGTCTGAACCAACTTCATTTACCTCATGTACAAGTTGAAGGATGAAATATTTTTTATTCTGTAAGCGTACCACAGACCCTTGAGTCACAAGATTTGCTACGGATCTGTTCGACTACTGCGGATCTTCAATACATTGTTCAAAAATTTCAAAGTGTTTATCTTCGCCTAAAAGAGGCCGACCTGAGCGTGGAGTATCTGAAAAGGAGCACCCCTAAAACTTATGTACTAAAGTTCGTATTTCCTTGTCACATGTCTATCAGAATGTCATCAGCCTTTCTGCGACATGATAATTTTAATTCAAAATCCCGAAAATAATTATCATTTCTAATTTATCGTCATGACTACGAGGCATTATTACTCGTAGGCAGTAATAATTTGAGAATATAAATTAAAAGTAAGAATGACAAATCGATTCAAAATCAATAACTGTAATAACAATAAAACACACACAAAATTCTCAAAACACTTCACGAAAAAGTAACCACTCAATAATGATACCACAGGATAATAATGATCCACTGGATAAAAGTAATCTACTGAATAATATCCACTCTAAAAGTATGACCTGTTCTGAAGAAATTGGAACAAAGCCGTAGTTCGAACCGGGAAAGCCCGGTCATTCTTTGCATATAGAATTATCAGTAGACATTATAATCTTCATTAGATCATTCATCCATTGTATTCCTAACTGATCCAGAATACAAACGACTAATAAACTGGATTCCACGCAGACATTAACTTGACAAAAGATTTAAGTTTAAAGACAATTAAAATTTTGACGACCTGTTTTTTTTGTATGGGAATAATGCATAGGTCTCAGGTTTTCACTATTCTTTAAGTTAGTTCTTTATGCTGTTCATAATAAGGGGTCATATGCGAGAACTTGACTTTTAAAATTGTTTAGGTTGTCACCAAAATCCCACATCTTTGAGGGACAAAAAGATTTCTAAATCACCAAATTAAATTTTCTTTCCACAATGCACCACTACCTAAAGGGTAACCCCAACCCCTAAGGGTAAGGGTATGGGGGGAATGTTTTTGTATGTATGTATTTCCTTACATACTTTAAAACAAACAGAGCGGGGGGGGGGGTCCTGACGTTTTATTCACCCTTTAAAATTGGTAAATGACCTTAATACATACAAACACACACACATAATTATATGTTATTATACGACCTATAATTGTTAGTGCGTTATTTATAGATTTTGTTATTAATTTTTTAATGGCTCCTAAAAATGTTTTGGAACATTTACAACAGGTCTTTGGACAGTTTACATTTTTATTTGAATGCCTCCGAAAGTGGGCTAGGAGTGACACTATATTGTCAACTTATAAATATAAGTAATTATAAATGTACAGGTTACATAATATTATATTATAAAAAACACATGAAAAAATCTAAATAGTGTTATTGGTGGCACAGTGATGGGTTGTTTTTGTTGTAAGATTACTTAAGTGGCAATTGGTAGACTACTAGATATATAGCTATTTTCGGCTCACCCTCCCTCTCAACATCCTTTATCACAATATTCGACCAGAATAATCTAACCTGGATAAAACCTCAATACCTGTTTTTACAGCCACAACTCTTAACGCGAACAGTTTAACCATATATTACAAAATTAACATAAACGTCCATTTCTTTGATTCTTTATGTATATTAAATGAGGTGTAAGGGCGTAATAATATCGCATTTCCATACTTTCCTTTTATAGAATATTGCGCCCTATTATGTGTAGATTGTTATTTCATTGTACTGCTTTATTCCTCATTGTTATGCATTTACATTCCCATGTAACTTGTGCGTAAATAATAATTGTGTTCTATGTTACTGTGCTCGTTGTAAACCACATGTTAAGCCAATGGTGTGTGTTAATGTTTATTCTACGGTCCACTATACTATGGCTAGCCTATGTGTTTGGTATCAGTTCTCCAAACCCTAACCTCATGTTCATGGTAAGCAAAAACTTTATAAAAGGCAACAATCCTTTACTATCCTATAATATGCATTTCTTGGGCTAGTGACAGTTTTAATCCTTTCATCAACTAAAACATATTAATGAACTAAACTGAAATCACCAAATACCTTTACATACAACTATAGTCTTATAGGTATACTTATAACTGACAGGAAAAAGCCATTTATATAAATAAATTATTCCAGAGTTTTATGCCTGAAAGTATACAGATAGTTCTATCTGCAGCAATAAATTTTACATACAAACCAGCAATCCATTACAGAATATTCCAAACATATAATACATTACATAAATACCCCGACTGTAATGTGCGAAGAAGCATCTATAGGCTACTATCTCTTATATTAGTGTAATTCTTCTGGTGCACAACCAAAACATAAATATAACCAATTAGGCCAAAGTAAATGATGGTAATAACAGCCAACAACAAAAACACCGATCATTAATTATACTAGGCAAATACACAGGCTAGCTAAATTTATAATTGAAAATAAATTTTGAGAGACAACTTAGCATTGAAGTGTTAAAGCTATACCAAATTAATTGAAATGTATTATGTTTAAGTATATCTAAATTTCATTTCTTTTAAAGACAGTCATATTAAGAATAAGCTAACTATTAGATTAAAATTCTAGAATGGTACACTGATTCTGCAATATTAAATTCAATAAATACACGTATAGGTCCTATTATTTAAGTTACTCATAACAAAATAAATGTATAATAATAAATAAAAATAAACGATTTATCAGAAAAAACAGAGTAACAACAAATGCGACAGCAAGAATCACTTTTATAAACACTTGAGCATATAACAATTATTAAACATTTAAAAATAACGTATGAACATGTTGTATATAATATAAATCAAGTTTGTAAAAGTTTTGCTATAAATATTATGCTGAATTATTGACATGTTCAAAGGTATCCTCTTATTCATTTAAAATATTTATCCGTCCCCCTATTAAAGTGTCAGATGAAGTTTGTTATGCATTTTCAGAATACCACAGCCATTACTAAAAAGAGGAATAATGTACGTGACAAAACATTGAATATTTTATCAGTACGTCAGTCTTCATTCTACGTACTCAACCTCGACCACGTACAAAGTACGTTTTGATATTTTGTTTACTTAAACGCACCTATTTATACACAGTTTTACTGAGAAGCTATAACTTAAAGTGTGAAAGAGGTAAAACAGAAATAGGTGAAAGCGATATATATATTAGACAAAAAATTGGCGAGTCTGGGTGACCTGACGATCTCTTCAGACTACTTATGAGTATACTTGTACTTAAATCGAAAAATTGTAGGACAATAGGCAAGTTGTTGATGATGCTAACCAAACGTATATTTAAGGGTGCGACAATTGATTTTCCACCAATGTGTTTTTATACAAGCTTTGAAGGAGTTTTATCAGATTAAGACTTAAAACCGATTACATAAGACCTATCTAATCTATTGTTGACTCTATTTTATAGCTTTTATAAATTGATTAGGACATATAAAATATAATAATTTAAATTTTTAATACTGAAAAACCTTTTAGCACTTTTTAAAAGCAATCGTAACATATTTTTGAAATTTGAACTTAATAAAAAAAGAACCAAGGAAAAATTAAACATGATTATTCTCAAAATAAGTTACAACCTGTCTCTCTCTACCGGTTATAAATCGTTTCGTTACTGTTTCCATACTACATGTTGTAGAGTTCTAGGAATAGGTTGGGGCATTTGATACTACGCCAATAGAAAAATTTAACGCCATCGTACAATAGTAAATTTTATGTAAGATATGAGGCATTTCATAATCAAAACCGCCATCGCCAGGAGTGAATCTAAACAGTTTGAAGCAGTAAAAATATTAAAAAAAAAATGTTTCGGTTGAAGAAAACCTAATATTATATTCGAATTAATAAAGATAAGATAAATATACAGATAGAACTTTGCGTCAAAAACACTTTAGTTGTAAGAGATTAAAATATTGCTGGTATTGCTTAAAGGAAAGGCGAAATTAGATTTATTCCTAAATGATTTTTCAGTACTTTATCTCCATTTTTAATGTTCATAAGCATTTATATGTTAATAAACTTATTTTAATAATTTGAAATGTTTTAAAATGTTACTGGATTCTAATGCATGTTTGAAAATAGCTAATCTTTTAGTTTGTCTATATTTAAGTCTATATTTACGTTAACTATGCGGATCGTACAATTATTATGAATGCATTATCTCATAAATTTATTTATTCAAACATTTTCCTGTTCTGTAATTCCTGGTGACAATTTGTATTTTATATTTATATCTTATTTGTATGTATTTAAGGGGATATTATGATAGTTCGTGAACCTTTACTTTTTGAAACATAGGGTTTGATACAAACACACATTTTTAGCAATACGCAAAGATGTGAAAAGTACCAAAATTCCGTTATAATTTTGTAGGTTTTGCTTATTTTTAAACAAATATATGCACGAAACTGTCAAAACTATGTTGACTAATCTGAAATAAAATTTTAGGAAATTAGTTTTTTGTTAAATGCTAGTATCGCCTTTGTACGTTTTCATACACATACATACACATTAAATTAATATTAAACAACTTTTAACTATAATAAATTAAATTATCAAAATATACAGAGAATACTATCCCGAAAAGCTGCTTTAACCAAGAGGGAGGCTACTTGTTGACAGGCAGGACTCTGGCGGTTCTGTTATATCAAATGTTCTGGGAAAACAAATGCTTTGATGAATTCCTCGTATATACATCAGAGAGTACTTAATTAATCCGTGCTGACATATTTTCAGTTCAAAAGTGCCACACATGTCAAACATTCTAATAACTGCCAACGATCACAGTGCTGTCACGAACGTTCTTGAACCAATGACAGTTTTATATGAAACTCACTTAATATTAAAACGTTGGAAACATCAAAAACGTATACTGGTATGGATATGACAAACGCTAAATAATAAAATTGTTACTTAATTAATCGGATTTTTGGTACAATTAACAGATACATACAAATATATTATTTTAACATTTTCTGTTTTAAGTGTTTTCCTGACACAAGGGTTTTGATCGGAACCTCATAACATACTAAGGGCGAGAAGTTGTATACACTTGAGCCCCATAGTGACACACCCAACTTCTTCTTTTAAGAGGCGGCCTATTGGGCTCCAAGAACCTATTGTGCATCTCGAAGGTATGAAAAGCACGAACAGTTCACAGTTGTCTTACAAATGCAGAAATATTAATACATTACTAAAAGACACTACATTACTTCCAGCACTTGGGTAAAACTCTTGTGTTGGCCAGACAGACCATCCTCTGAATTTTGGCCCTCCTGGTCACTACCATCAACATATATCAAATAAAGCACAGTTAAATTTCAAGCATTGGTCAATTTATGTTTAAATATTTTTCTTTATTACCCCCGATTAATATCTTATACACCATTACTGATAAGTAAAGTAAACCAGGTCATCCAGAACAGGTTAAATAATCATATAGACGACACACCTAATTGTCCTTGCACTGAACTTTGTCCAAGACATTGTTGTGGTAACTAATCTTTCTGTGAGTTAAACCTTATCCAGTCACAGATTTGACGGTCATACATTGAAAATCGTGCCAGTATTGTAAAAAGCCAATTCAATACCCAAGAATACGTTCAGATTACTTATTTAGCCACCAAAACTTTCTTTGTCCAGGTCACCATTTGGTGCAAGGCAGAATGAAAAGGTTTCCCTCGAACATATTCCCCTTACTGGATGGTATATAATTAGTTTATAAATATAAACTTGAATCTAAATTATCTGAATTTCTGGTCATTATACAAACCTAAAATCGCCTTTCCCCTTAAGCTCAAGTTTAACACCGTTTTAGATTTTTTGTCTTTTGGATATGGAAACATTGCACAATTTGTCGTTTCTGTTAAGGTCTTGTATATAGTTTATATTATGTTTGCGGTTTTTTTTTATCTAAAATTCTTAATTCACATTGTAATTGTGTGTGATTTGTCTAATTGCTTCATAGTGAAATAACATACATATTAAATGTGTTTTTCTCAAAATGTTAGTGTAAACAAAGAGAACGATATAATAGCATAAGAACTGTGAATAATAAATATAACTAATTAGTAATTGTTGCTATGTATTGTTGTAACGTTAGAAAGGCAAACGTTAGTACCTTATTATGTTTTAGCATTAGTAACCTTATTCTTGAGGTATACAAGAGTGATTTTGATTTGAAGAGTAAAAATTCATGTTTTAATTTATATTCTGGCAAATATTTATAAAATGAGTATACAAATCTAGTTTTTTGTTATATGTATGTATTTTGTATTTTGATATTTAATTTATAATGTTTCGGATTTTGAATAATATGACAGGAAAATAATTTGGAAGAGCCTCCGTTTGGAAAAAAGAGAAAGAAATACTTTTTTTATTGTGTGTCAAATTGGTTTTCTAATACATGTTTACTGACAGGTACCTAGCGAATTGAGCATACATTAATGCGCTACTTTTCTTAGTTTAAATTTCTCTTCTCCATAACTAACACGAAAATCTAAATTTATCTTAAATGTTTAGTTCCCACAAAGACATAATATGGCCGCATGTACGTATATGATGTGACAAGTAGCATTTTGTCTTAAAAGGTAAGTGGTTTGCAATTCACTCCCCAGTTTTATGAATACTTAGAGTTGTTTAATATATTATACAGCTGTGAGGTAAAATGCTATACCATCATAGATCTTATGTTATTTCTCCAGTGTATGTCATCAATTATCAAACTAAACTTTAAGAAATGATACATAAATAAGTTATGTATCAGATATTTAAACTTAATTTTTAAAACGGTAAAGATATAAAGAAAAAAGAATTAAATATAGTTTTTTATTAATAATGAATACGTCAGTGATTATTTTTATTTATTAGTAGTACAGTTGTAGTTAAGTATTTTGTAACTAATAAAAATAATAAAATTACTTATGGACTCATACCTAACCTACCTAGACGTTATTGTTGTATATGTTCGAGAATGTACGTTATAACTAGTACGCGGGCTTTACATTCTGTGCCAAATTCACCCATCTAATGAATGATTTTTTTATGGAAATGTTTTTGTGTTTGTAATGGGTATGCTTGTTTATGCACGTGGTCTGCCTTCCGTCCAAAGATCGTTTTGAGCCTATGATGATAAGAAAAATGACATAATGTAAGTCTATAAACATTATCCAACAATTTTGTCTTTTCTTTGCCAGATTTTGTATTCTGATAGACCATAAATACTTATTTTTATGGTGTCTGTTACACCGGTGTTGATACAACGGTTTTCATACGAAATAGATTCGTACATTACCAAGTAATCAATCCATCCTGAAAAGTAGAATGCTGTTTAGGTAGTTTGTAATTGCTAAAGAATCAAAATAGACTTGTGATAGTGAAAGAATTATGAAATATGAAGATAAAGGCATATAAAATGAATTTAAACATAAAAATTTCACCTTCACAATCAATTTATGTACGTTTTCGTAGTAAAAATTATAGTTTAATTTTTCGACGTGCTTTCATTACATTTTGAGCATTGAACAAAGAACGAGGTGGTCTTTTAAAAGAATAGTTTCTTATATTTTCCACCGTTAGTATATGTAACTAACATATTTATACGTATCGGATACACATTTTAATAATTATAAAGTCAGATTAGATTTATTATATTTATAACATTATTGATGCAAGAATTATGTCCAGTGATGTTTGCTGTTATCACGAACTTATTTGTAAAGTGGAAAAGTTTCTGAAACTCTAAAGTGGTCAACAAATAAATAATGTTATTTTCAAAACGCTTTCAGACCACTTCACCTAGTTTTCCCAGTTCCATTCAGTTTAACAAAAATTGTACATTTGGACTATTAATAGTTTTTTAATTGATTTAAATATTGTAGTAACGTAAGTAACTTTAGTAATTAAATAAAATGAAATCAAAATAATCTTTATTCATCATTTGTATACATGTAAAAAGAATGGTGTGAACTGATGCAACAACTATTATACTACAAGAATTTAATCTTTATCGCAAAATTAATGCTATAATTAAAAATTGTCGCTGTTTTAAGTAAACTTCACAAAACTTTATTAACTCAATAGAACTATGAACAGTTCACTGTGTAAGTCTCAAATACAATTGATCAATAAGAAATAAATATCAAAATTATAGTAGTGGAAATATCAGTAGATAAAAAACAGCATTTATCTAACACTATATAAAATAACTAGGGAAGCCCGTCCGTATTAAAGGGGCCTCAAACCCGCCGACCTCAGGTCTTCAGCTCATCAAGGGCTTCCCGAAGGCTATAGAAAGCTCACTCGAGTAGTTTTTTATGTGTTTTTTTAAAGATATTTTAAATTGCCTAGTTTCTGTAAACTATGTGGTAGCGAATTAAATAACTTAGGTTCAAAAAATAAAACTGATTGTTGAGTTATCAACAGTCGATATGAAAGACAAAACTTACTGTGTGGTAAACAAGCAGGCTGGCGAGAGTGAGGGTGCCCCTTGGTCGAAAGAGCTCCCTGCAACTGTCTCGCCGGTCCAATCCCCAGACGCCCTCTTCTGGATGTAGAACATGTTGTTAAAGAAATTTGCACTACAGAAACCCCAGAAAATAATACAGTAACCCAGTACCCCATTGTAACTCAGTCTGAGAGTCTCCCTAGAGGCAAAAGTTGATAGGCACCTCAGGGTGAATGTCTCGGAGTTGAAATGTTTGGCCAACATAATATTTGGGAATCCCGTTTGAAGTGTAAATGAACCCCTAGAACATTAGTGCAGAGTGAACTATTAAGGGTGAGTGTCTTCAAATAAAATCAACTGTATGTGTGAATAAAATTGGGAAGATCATTGATATAAAGTAGAAACAAAAGTGGTCCCAGAACTGAGCCCTGAGGTACACCTTTCTCTACTACGAAAATCTGAATGATAAATGTCGCCATTGTTGTGGTATTCAACACACTGGACACGGCCAATCAAATAAGATTGAAACCAGTCCTGGGTTGTTCCCCTGATAACATATTGTTCAAGCTTCATTAGAAGAATACTATGATCAACTAAATCAAAAACCCTACTTAAGTCACAAAATAAACCAAGGGTGTATTCACCAAAATCCACGGAGGACAGGATTTGTATCAAGGTAAAAAAAGCTATAGATGATGAAGTATTGAAATCGAGCCGGAAACTAAACTGATAGAAAAGTCTGAAGTGAACAATCTTCACAAAAATTTTCGATATCACAGGAGTAATGGATATGGGCCTGAAAGAATGAGGATCGGATTTACCGGACTTTGTTTTTAGAAATGAAATGGTTTTGTTGATTTTTAAATGTGTTGGTTCTGATACAGAAGAGTTAAAAAGAAATGTTAAAACAGGAGCTAGGTGTTTACTGAGGAGGTTTGAAAATGTTAAAAACATTGATGGAAGAAAGTCTTAGAAGAATGCGTCAGTTGAATATAAAGGTTTAGTTAAAAAATATTTTTAAAATTATTTTAAAATTTTGTAATATTTTAATATTTTGTAAATCTGTTAATATAGTTAGCATTGTAAAATTTATACCAATGCACATTGGTTTTTTTTTATAAAGAACTTTAACCTGTGGGACGGTATTGCATAGTTATTTCTATTTCTTGTGAAATATTGGTGAAAATCGCCTAACAGTAAGACAGTGTTTGGAGTTTGAACAGTGCATAAATACATTGATAAATATAAATAATGTAAACAGTCATTATGCCTAGTCCTTCATTGCGTGTTTTTGCAGTATTAAAAGTCTGAATATGTTTGTGAGGTTCCTCAATTGATGTGTACAAAGCAACCTAGTTTTAATTATTGAAATTTATAAAGTTTTGATAACCGGTAAAGTGCGAATAGACCTAATGAGATTTTGTTCCTACATGATCGATATGCTAATTCCAACTTTATTTATTATCTGTGTGCAATTAGAAAAATTTGGCGTTTTCAAAAATTTCCATATTTACGCCATAAATTTTAATTTTGCTAAGATCGTGTTGGAAATATGTTTTATATTGAAGCAGGTAAAATTGATTTTAGAAAGATTTAACAATAGTTCATAATCTCTGAAAATTTCCTGTGCGTGTCATACTACTAATGGCGGTGTGTCGACTTTATTATATTTTCCGCTAACTAGAAGATTGGTATTATCGGCATATAGGCAAATAGTGTTTTTGTTACGTTAGAAATAACGCTAGCATTTATATAGCAGAGAAATAATACAGGACCCAACATGGAACCTAGAGGTACACCATTTTTAGTTGTTCTGAGCTATGATTTTGTCGAGTGATTATTGTTGTTTACATACATAATTTTAAAAACTGTTTTCTATCGACTAGATATGATTTAAACCACTTGAGAGAAGCTCCGACGTAGTCCTTCGGGTTTTTCTAATAATTTGTGACGGGATACACTTTCAAATGCTTTGTTCAGGTATGTCATTAAGATTGTTTTAACAAAAACCGTAATCCCACTTGTCAACATGTTAATACTGATATATACACATAAGTGAATGACTAAACATATGAATGAACTAAATTATACAAATTTATTAGATATTATGCTGTGCTTCATTATGAGAGTTGTCAACATGGCTGAACTTTCATCTTCATTAAACAAATAAATAAATGGAGGTGTGTACTTTTACTAACTTTGTATACTCACACGTGCGATACTTGGTGTACGGAAAAACTTTCAAGTCCATCGTCATTAATAAAATCTGTCGACAAATGAATTTAATAAGGAGATACTAATTGTCACGATTGCGATAGAAACACTTCAGTGTTCTTGGTAACCGCGATTCCTACATATATTTTGCGTCTGACTTACTTATTTCCACTTGAGTTATCGTCCTTGCATTGTTTGTACAATGTTTGTTGTGGTTACAAAGTAACGAGCAACAGAAAACCTAGAAAACTACTCACCCATTTGATCGTAGATAGTGTGCAAAGTGCTTTGTAAAGTTCTATTAAATTGTTGTATTAAGCAGTCAATATTAGTGTAAAAATAAATTATTGTGCTGAGATAAAATATGAGTTTCTTATGCATCTTTATTATCCTAAATATAAATATATTTTCATGACTCCATGATTATGCAAATTGCGTTATTTACTCACAACAATTACTCTTTTCCATGGCACTTTAACTATCAGAATACAAATATAAACCAAGAAAACAGTGATTATGGACTAGATATTTTTTTATATTGAAAATATTTTAGATATCAATAAAGCATTCGGAGCTGGTCTCATTGATTTCTACGGACAAAAAACATACCTGGCAATTTTCCTTTTGACGTAACAGATTTTACAGATCACAAATGCACGAAAGGGTTAACAAATAATATCCACTCATGTACTTAAATAAATTTCTTTGGACAAAAATATTTAAAGTTATAATAATAAGTATTAATTTAACGTAATAGTCCTGTTTTGCTGACAAATAACATCATTTGTAGTATCTAGTATGATTTTGTATATATACCTATTTATATCTGAAATATTGATAGCTGGTTAATGATTACAAATATTTCTAATATTAAGTATATTACATGTAGAAACCTGTAGAAAGTAAGTTACGAATGGCAGTAAGAAGTAATTTGTATGATCTCTTTAATTGCCACTGCCTGATATATTTATCAACTGATAAAATTATAACTTTAAAAAACGAAGTTAATTAATTTGAACTTAAATGTACTTTTAAACTTTAGCAGAACGATAAAAGCTCAATTTATTTGTACTGCCAGATTTGTTTAGTTTTCCAAAATGGCAGTCCAACAATATCTTTCCAATACTGTAGAGAAAACAACAGTTAATGAATTTTCAATTTTCTTATTAATATAATTGGAGATTATCAATTATTTGTTATGATTGTTATGATATTTTTTAAACAATATTTAATTACAAAATTGTACTTGAATACTTGCATATTTATAATGATATTTATATAGTTCATGCCAAAGACCAAACGTTAAATTATACTATACATATATTATACTTGCGTTAAGCAAGTTGAAGAAGCTGAACTGAACTCATTCATATATACAACGTATGAATTGTAGAAGTAATTAATAAAATTGCATACAAAAATAATTAATATTCGTTAAGTAGAGATAATTTGAGTTAATGGGTTCTTGTATACTTCAATAAACGAACATTGTTAAAATCAAAATACAAAGTCGGTCCCAAATCTCTAAATAGGGTGTTCACAAAAGAGTGTTACAAACTTCTGCTGATGATAGTATTCATCATTTCGAGCAAATAATGTCTTATAAAGAAAATGTGTCATTTAACCGTTAGCCACCATTTTATATTTTTTGGAAAAAAATTAATATATCTAGAACTAGTTAAGCTAAAGAAACCAAATTTGGCACATAGGTTTGAATATAAAAGGGAAAAATAAAAACAAAATAACTGTGTTATTTTCTTTATTATTAACAAAATGGCATCTGTTGAAATCATTCAATGTAAACAACTATTATAGTTATAAAACTCTATTATGACACCAAATATTTGAGAGATTTCATTTAAACTCTAACGGTACTTGTTTCAACGAAATCCATTAATGCATAAGCGACAGCAAAACCACTTTAAAGGTAGGCTTGCACAAGTCCGGAGCAGGAAGCATTTTGTCTTTTGATAGGCACCATCTGTTTTACACAGGTAATAACAATTTTACAATATACCAACTATTTAAACATTTTTATATAAATTTCAACGGTACTTTTTCCAACAAAAACCTGCCACTTTAAAGATACGCTTTCACAAGCCGGGAGCAACAGACAACTGATACCTCTCAGCTGTGACACGTTTGGTAATAAATACATTCAAAGTACATGAAAAATAATGCAGAATACTTATTATTGGAAAACTGCCTTCCTACACGGCGAAGAACATTATAAATATTTTAGGAAGCTTCTTAAACGTAATTTTGTTTGAGGAAAAATATGATTTTTTTGTGATAACAAAAGGATATATGGGGATTAAAACATTGGTAATTTTAAACACTTCAGTTTGAGTATATGCAGTTCTATTTCGTATATTGACCCTTTTAAAGTGCAACTGGAAGCAATAAAACATGGAGACGTATCTGGCGGCATTGATTAGAATGCAGGACTGTAATTGCTGAACAAGTCTGCTGGACCCTGGCTCGAACTATTCTCTGACAAATGTATCAGAACTTCTCTCGTGCACTCAGTTCTGGATCGGTTTTTACTATCAAAATTAGGTTCTTTTATGGAATCGAAACAATCCTAATACAGGACCTAATATGTAAGTTAAGTAACATTTAATATTTATAAGTAAAGCATATTAGGTGTTTTTAATACAGGAAGGTGTTTGTATATAACCCAATAAGGAGGTAAAATAAAAACATTTCGAAATATTTTCTTATCTTTTGAATTATTTTAACATATAGTAAAATATACTTTTATATATTAATAACTTATTAAACATATTATTGAGCTTATTGCAAGGTAATAAATTGGGCACCATTACAGGATTTTAGAAATATAACTTGTGGCATATAGACGATACTATAAAGGATGTACTCTCGCAGCGGTACCACTGACAAGGTAGAGGAAACGTCCAAGCTTTACGTGACATACAATTTGATACAGCGTTGACGTTCAGTTTGTACTTTAGCTATTTAAGAGCTGACAAATATTGGGTAAAGGTATGGACATGAACATTGCTCACATTCCATCACTGATTTCAAAGAGGCTCGGGAATGTACTTTAGATAAGGATACATAGGGTTAAGAAGTAGAAGTTTTAGATTTTTTTGATTTCAGTGTTCCTAACTGATTTCGGGAAAGCTTAGGAATGTCTAGTCTGTCAGCAAAGATTTCTGATAGTTCTCCTGTTTGAGGCCATAAATATTATTTGATAGTACAAGTTAGGACTAAAAGGTCCTCTCTTCCACTAGACCTCTAAAAAAATAAGGAAAATAAAATAAAATAATTCCTATTGCAATATCGTAACTGGCATGTAAAAATAAATCAAAATTAAAAATTGAGTATATTGATTGAACTCTACCAAAACTATCTTTAATACTATGATCAACTAATAGAATTATGACATCCTTATCAGTTTTCATTCTCCATTCACTCAGCTAAGCAGTTACCCCAAGTGCGACCACAGGAACTACCTGTCACTCCCTCAGAGTCCGCAGCAGAAAGGCCCTTCAATAACTTCAGCCCCAAAGCGATTGCGCTTGTCAATAATTCTAATATTATCTGGGAGAGCGTTCCACAATCTACATGCGGAAACTATGACAGATTTATTATATAAGGCTGTCAGATGAATTGGAATTGATAATAAAGATGCACCCTTACGAGTTCTACGATCGCTAATATCACAAAAACAACATTTTGGACGAAAAAACTTGGACAACCATTATGAATTACAAAAGACTAAGTAAATTGAGATCTCTAAGTTATTTGGATTTTAATAGGGATAATTGCTCAAAATAAGGATATGTATGATCATCATGTATTACGTTTAAAATGGACCGAATACAATAATTTTGTGCAGTCTTCACCACCATCACTCTGACATCCAACGGCAAGTATTGAGCAAAGCGTTTGAGACCATATATACAAGCAAAAACTCTGTTACACATTAGCTAAACCTGCTCAGCCCATCCTAGGTTTTTGTTGATAATTATTCCCAGGTTTTTTACTTTTTCGTTATAAACTAATTCTTTGTTTTTCAGTATCAGTTTTGGAACCGTATTTATGTCGATTTTATTAAAAAGCCTTTAATAGCCTATTAAAATACAGTTAGTTAACTCTTGTTGTGGCATTTAACTCAATTTTTGATACTTTATTTACATTGCCGTCCAAGTAATGTTTCTACATCTAGCTCTATTGAAGTTCTTGGATCTGTTGTATGAATGTGATCATTATTGACAACTGGGCAATTTGGGCATGAGTTTTGGATTATGCTCATTGAGGAGGAGACCATTTTCTAGACAAGGTGTGTGACTTTGGATTGGGTAACGTAACAGGGATTTCACCTAATAACTTCTCTAGCTTGAGGGTGAAATTATCTTTCCGTCAAGGTTATCATTGATAACAGTGCTAAAAGGGTTAAGGTTGAGGCGTAACGCAGACATACGAGAGTGGGTATGCTGTGAGTTCGATTTCTCCCCGATTACTATTACCGATCTCAGTGACCAAAGAATGACTTGCAATGGGCATATTCCTTCCAATGATGGTACTGCTGTAGGCTATGAGCCTGAAGTAGAACTATAATGGTCTCTCAATCACCATTACCCACAGACAGACCTCTTGACAGAAATGATTGGCGTCTCTCGATTGTTGGTAAGGATATACGACGATTCTCTTGGTGGAGTGATGCAGTGATTTGGAATCGTGTGCATTAGTGGGTAACTTTTCCTTATCCTTTGCTGAATTCAGAGAGGCGAGAAGAACTCCTGCTTCACATTTTGAACAACCATTCCCGATGCCTAAACTAAACTTCGAAGCCTATTAGAAAGAGGCGAGATAGGGCATAATGTGGAGTTGGTATAATGGCCATCACTGACTTCACTGATGTATGTCTGTCAGGTAAGGAGGTCTGTGAAATTTGAGGTTTCCTCCTATTCAATTTTAAATAGCTCATCAAAGAGGCACTTAGAAACAGTATAGTTTTGTTACATTAAGGTACGTACACAGTATTTATTAATGTGTTATATATATATATATTTATTAATTATAAATATATATAATTAATATATATATCCTCATTCAACATTTTCTTGTAGTTCTCACCGTGTATTGCAAACAGAGTAATTTGCACGTGATGTCAGCTTACTCGTCCTAAAACATCAGGACAAAGCTTACTACTAGTCATATTCCCACAGTCATTAAATATTTATGACTATAAATAATCAAGTCTGGATGTCTAACAGTTTTCAATGATTAAACAAATGTTTTTCATACACATGTTCATAATCTCTGAAAACCATGATTACTGCCATTCACTCAAATCTCGTTGATCTACATAATATATTTAACCAATGACGGTGGGCTGGCTCTAGTTGCGTGGACATGACGAGGGAGTGTGCAGCAAAATAACTGGAATGAAAGTAATTCAATGTGGTCGAGGTTCATCAAAGAGTGCGGTCGCGTATAGAAGTGCTCTGCCTCGCCGGTCGGTGTCCAGACACGGTCACTTGTTACACAGAACTCGAATACAAGTTACTTTTGCAAACAATGTAAGTAAGCCTTAGGAATTTAAGTTAATCTATATTAAATATCTAGTTTATACATCATTAACAACAGTAACCAATTCATTAATGTAAGCTTTCAATATCCAATTCATTGTAATACTTTTGTTCTTCTATATTAAACTAAATCTGTTATTTTATACATAAAAGTACACAGAATTTTGTCTTCATCATTAATATTCACATAATTATAATTTTATTAATATATAAATATATTTGTATAGTACATTTTTTCAGTGTATCGTAATTTTAGTTTTATATGTATAACCATTACGTGATTATCATGGTGGATAAATTGTCCAAAATTAATTGTAGTTTTTTAAATGTTTTCAAGTATATTTTATTTCTATCCGCTTTCATTAAATAAGATTTAGTATTCTGAAGATTTTCTTTCTTAAAATTAAAATACAGCAATAAAGTGTATTAATGCAATGCACATTAATGGAATTTATTTATTAGTAGTTCTACAATAGGGCTTTGTAATGAAATAGTTATATTATTAAATCAATGACATTTAATAACGTTCTTCGTTAATATTAATATCTGTAAATGAATACCTATACTAAAAATTCCTTGTGATTACTTGCCTACTAACTGATTAACTAACTTTATTCTAACGTATTCACTACTTCATATATATCATTTCACTTTACAGGTATTCCTTCTGCTAAAAGGAGTATATTTCCTTTCCTTTAAAGTAAGCCACAACAATTCATTTTTAGATTTCTAGCTTGTTCTATTCTAATGTTTTTTTCAAAATACTACTATACAAGTACCCCACATAATGAAGAGAAAAATAAACATAGACATATAAGTCTATCTTGAAGAATACAAAGATTTAAAATTGTAACTCACACGGTTTATAATATAGGTTATGAATTCCCTTTATCAAAAGAAATCCCTAAAGAAGGATTATTAATATATATGTTTGTAGACATCAGAAAGTGTTTCTATGGTAGCTCTTTCTAACGGAAACTGTAATATATTTCTCGATAATTTTCCCAATGCACCACTGCTCATAAAGTGATCTGAACAATACATTTGTCTCGAGCCAGTGAATATTTTATTGCGTGGACTAGAACACTGGTTGAAAACTGGTTGAATGTTCCAGTTTTAAAGAGTACAGCTCACCAATATGTTTATTAAATCCAAGAAAGGGAATGAAACATAGCTATTTCCTGATTTAAGTTGATACTACATTTGAGAAAGGTAACTAACCCCCTCAATCACTGTTGTATCATCATGCCAAAACAATTGTACTTTAGCATCACAATTAGAAGCAGGCATGACCTTGCATCAATCGATTATCGATCATGACTCGAGACACCTTCCAGCAGTAAGAATTCAGTACAGGCTAGCTAGATATGTTCCCTTACTAATAATCTGAGCAAAAGCAAAATATCAGTACAGTCCTCAACAAATATCTGTACATCTAGTACATCTACGCACTTGTATACATCACAACAATGTTTTAATAACTGCACACAGAATAAAATATAAAAAATATGTAGGTAATCCTGAGGACATCAGCTACTACTCAAATAAGCAATACAACCATAAATGTTTAGTTACAAGAAATTAATACTTACTAGACACATAAATCAAAATATGGAGCAGTGCCTCTCAGAAACGTAGCAGTTTATGTAAAGCTTGAGTCAAATTCTCCACGAGTCTTAATGTCTATTAGTTTCGGGATTTAATAATGATTGCATGAAAATCTTAAATTACTGAAATTATGAAGGATGACGAAACTTAATAATAACACATAAAATATATATCAATGGACAAATAAATATGAAACCGTTTTCTACTAAGTCGATAGGTACACACAAACCCATCAATTCCGTTTCCAACTATTAATGCCTAGAAGACCTAGAAACAATGATTCATGCACCCTTAATGGCACTGGCAGATATTGACCTCAATTTAGTTTGTTAATTTCTCGCAATTCACTCCAAATAAATAATTAACAGTATTCAAGAATTGCCAAGACCTACAATATTGAATAACTTCCTCATGCCGGTACTAGGAATAATTATCTCGCCTTGACATTATAGTTACTTGTCACCTTCTTATTAAATGCTCGCCGGACAGACACAAACTCTGGCTGACCCTTTCTGAAAACGCTAGTAGAAACTATCATACCTTGAATTAGTGCATAATAAAACGTATAAAAAGTTGGTGACATTGATATTAAACAACCTTTGATGGATCAAAAAAGTAGATGAATACCACATAGCACAACACCCTGCAATTTCTATCATACTAAAAATATCTAATTGATTTCTGTACTAAGCAAAGTCTGTACTAAACACAAGAATTATTAACATGATGAAAACAGTACAGGTGTTGGTAATTTTTTGCTCATTGTCATCTAAGATTTATCTCATCTCAGGATATTTAATCTACAAGTTTACCGTAAATGTCTGGATTGAGACTCACATCCATGTCCCTGACACTTCTTCTTCATCGTATTGCCTTGCACTTGGGTCTCAAAGGCTTTGTGCGCGTCCTGGAAGTGTACTGTGAGGCCTACTATTTTAAAATTTCAGCACTTGTACAAAACGCTGAGAAACAGGCTCTATCCAATAACTTTTTCGCAGTGCCATAATAAGATGGTACAACGCTCCCTTACTATTGCAGGGTAGTAAAAGGAGGCAAGTGTTAAGCAGTTTCCTCCTTCTCGCTATACAATATACAAATCGGATCATTCCGAAAAATGCCGACTCTGTGAAGATGCTTCATATGGTGCCCTTGTCTAGTAATCCGACCCACAATCTAAGAAAACAATTATCTACTCAAGAAAAGACCAGGCGCAACCCTGGTTGCGTCACCATGGGGGGAGGTGACTGCAAAACCAGACTTCTCATCCGGATCCTTGACACTTACCTACTCGACTTTTTTCACTTTAATTAAATCCTCATCTATCCCATTGCTATCGAAGAAGTGCATATCCAGTTCATAATTTTAAGCTGATCTTGGAACCGGCAGAATTGAAGGTCCACAAGAAGGCTCCCATTCGAAGAATAGAAAGTTATCCATAACCGTATTCTACGGGCGAAACTAATTTTAAAATGTGTAATGTAACCGTTTTCTTGATAAGACGATTTAGATTATTTAGCCGTAATCCACCGTTTTGCATTATGAAGTATTTTTAAAAACCGTAAGGTATTACTATGATACTCGGCAGCTGTCTTACTAACTTGGATACATGCAGTTATAAAAACCCAATCCAAATAAAATTAATTCCTTTATAGTTCAATTACAGTAATAATTGAAAAGATTTAAAAAAAGTTGATTCAAATTATGAATGACGTAATCTGTATGTAATACTGTTTTTATTTTCTGTAATACTGTTTTCATGAGAGCTAATTTGTTTTGATTCTACTTAACTCAGAATCAATTCCATTCTTTATCGTAAATCATTTAGTGATTTGAATTCAAATCGAAACTCATACAGTTCTTTTAAAAATGACCCACACTCGTATAAAACTAAATAAGAAATATTGCAAAACGATCAAAATATATTTAAAATAAATTTCTGAAACAAAAAGATAAATACTCGTAAAATAGCTTTCCCTGTTCTGCTCAATAATTACTCTTACAGCGATTATTGCCTGTGACAGGAGTGTTCACCAAAAAAATGTAATACTTTTAATGATTGATTAATTATTTAACTATGGGAGTAAACTGAACCCATTTCTCCCACACACGTGATATACGAAGATTCAAAATACTATTCAACACGAAATTATTGAATACGTGGTTGGAATCATTATTGAACCCGTTAGGTGGTGCTGCCAACTGACGAACTCTGAAACTAACTCTTTTATTCACTTATGGAAGAACAGCCTGTTCTATTTGCATCCACACCAATTCATCATTACCAAGAATGAACGGTAGTTCCTTTATACATTTTACTTAACACACATACCATACATGAACAACAAATGTCTGTCTTACAAAATTCACTGTAAAGTTCACAAAAAAGGTGTATTATGCATTTGAATATCAGTTTGGAAATTTATTAGCACCAAAGCAATATTATTTCAACATTTGTTTATTGTACTGTAATCTTAGACTGGTAGCTTATTGGACTTTAAATCTCCTAAGGTATGTATTATAGACCCTCATATTTTAAATCACTTCTGATTCCATTTAATCCAACTCATTATTTTATGACCCGAAATCGGTATGTTAATTTGTCTGTGGTTTAAACGGACTTCTTAGTTACTCGCTTCTAAACTCAGCTGCTAGTTCTCAAACTTTTGTTTCTGTATAGACTATGGTGTTTTAGGCTCTGAGTTTAAAAGTTCATAGGTCTGTTGAACCTTAGACTTCCCAAAACTCTGAACCTCCCCGAAAGACAGAATATAATAAAAAAAAGAGATAGAGATTTCCCAGATATTAATGGTTTAGATTATAATAATACTAAATGTATTAGGTTGTAATTTAAACAATAATACGATCTTTCTTATTATTCTTAAAGTTACATTAGATACATCAAAATATAACATGTTATAATTATTTGGTTAAATTTCCATCGTACAATTTTAATTTTGCCCCTAATTCGTATTTTAAAAATATTAATATTGTAATCGCAAACTCTAGTGAAGATTGACTCGGTTCTCCTTACAGGATTTTCTCCATATCCGGGTTTCTCGTGTAATCTGTTGACACTTCATTAGTATATGCATATGAGATAAATAAATAAATGTAAATCTAAACAGAGGGCTAATATCTGTAGCTAATATTGGGAGAGGATTTAAAGTTCTTTCAAAATCCTAGTTAAATTATACATCGACGAAAGACATTTTTCTTATACAACGCACCACCTCGTTTTGATAGAAGACCGTGCTTGCCTTATGTGTATTGTTTGAGGTGATGTTATAATTCTGACTACATTATTTATTATACAATGTTTATAATACTGCAGGCCACTTCCAAAAGAGTTTATCAGATATTTGGTAAGAATTAGCGAATACAAACACGACAATATAGCATAAGTTAACAATTGAATCGCAGAAACCCAAGCTAGGACAAGCCCCCTAAATATTCTTCTATTGAATATTTGCGGTACAAACAACTTTTAAGATTAGTTTAAAATCTATGTCTATGAATTGGAAAATAGAAATATTAAAAGTGAACAAACATACTGAATATATGAAAATAGAAGGTAGAGTCAACAGGCAGTTTTCAGGGAAAACATCTCAACAGCTATCACGATATCCCAACCTACAGATGATTCGAATTGCACGCTTCTGTAATTTAAACACTCTCTCAAGTGAAGACTTAGCAGCGGTTCCCCAGAATATAATGACGTAGCGTGAAAGGGAGTAAAAGTAGCCGAAGTATACAACCAGCAAAATGTTTTTATCAAGGAAAGTGGATAAGTACATCAAAGAATATAGACAGCAGCAGAGTTTGGAGCACAGAACGTTTATGTAATGCTCCTAATTTAAATTTGAACCGATATGAAGTCAAGAAACTTACGTCATTTGACTTCATCATGGAAATATTATTCGGGATAGCGACATCATCAGGCTGTGTCCTTAGACGAAAATTAACTATTTTTGTTTTATTGGTATTCAAAAACAAGGAATTGTTTTGGAAGCAAATGCTAAGGTATTCAGAGATGGGGAAAGTATCTAGTTGAGTGCAGTTTCTGATTCAGCATTTATAGCGACACTTGTATCGTCGGTTTATTGAACAATGTGATCCGTAACTGAGTTCTAGAGATCCTTAATATAAATAAAAAAGAATGGAGCGATTATTAATTCCTGAGGGACACCTTTTGTGACGGACAAGAATGGATAGGGAGCTGTACCATACGACTTTGTAATTTGGACGCACTGGGTTCTGCCAGAAAGATAAGAACGAAACCAATCCAGAGCAACGTCTCTGACACCACATGCCTCAACATTTTTGAGGAGACGCTGGTGGCCAACGGTATGCAAGGCCTTACTAAGATTACAGCATATGCCAGCAGCAGACCGCCTAGAATCACAGTTCGATAATACAGATACCAGGAAATTGTTTATTGAATCCGAGATTGACCTGTTAGAAATCCAAATTAAGATTAAAGAAAATGTAGTTTGAATTGAGATAGATAATCTATGAATCGGTCATAAACCAAACGGTCGAACACTTTGCCAATGGTGGGTGGGGAGGATGGAAATCGACTTTAAGTTTTAGAAAGGTTTCTGTGACCTTTTTTAAAGATGGTTAATACTCTTGAACACTTTAGAGCCGATGGAAAGACACCATGGGAGATGAGTTATTAAAGAGTGCTGTAGGAGGTGGACAAAGGAATGTCTTAATCAAAGGCTCATATGTTAAACATCCGTTGATGAAGTCGATTTGAGTTGAGCAGCAGCACATAGAACTTCAGCACATGTGGCTGGACGAATAAAGTGGCTTGTTAAGTATTTAAAAAGTGACAGGAATAACACAAACTGTAGGTGACGATCTGCCAGAAACAAAAAAAGTATCAGTGAAGGCTTCAGTAATTTTACTGGGTTGGTTTGGAGAGTGTCCGCTAATGGACGATTCACTGATAAATTTCCTATTAACTCTCCTCTTACCAGAATAATCCGAAATTACCTCGCAAACGGCCTTACTCTTATTGTCTCTTTTTGTGATGGGAATTGCAGCAGATGAAGACTTGGCAAGTGAAATGAGGTGACGATATTCTCTCTTTTTGAGTCTATATAAATGGTGTAACATATCTGTAGGATTATCACGCTGCAACAGGTAAATGTCTTTAAGCTCCTCTTTGGCTTTTTGGACACTATCTGTCAGCCATTTAGGGCGTTATTTCCTATGCTTGTTACATTTCAATAACGGAAAGGCTGCATTAAAGAAGCTCTCAAACATTCCAAAAATTGTTGTAAATTGTTCTTCAACGTCGTTGGATGGATAATATATTTGTCCAATCTTCGTTACTAGGTCATAAAAGTTTCGTATATTTCCCTTTGAAAGATTGCATGTGGGAACGCCGCAGGATGTATTCGGTGAAAAGGACTAGAGTTTAAAGGTGACCCTCGTGGTCCGACTAACAAGTATGCAAGATGGCATCCGAAATAAATTCAGGTTTAATGATCGTATTGCCAATACAGGAACCGCCATTCAACAAAGGACGTGTATTCCATTAAAGATGATCCACAAGAGAAACTATTAATAACGTCATTTAGAAAAAAGAATTTTCCATCTACCTGCTCACTTTAAACAATGATGCTGGATTTGATAAGGATGCAAAAAGCGTCCTCCAATATATAAAAAAACGGTACAGAGTCTCCATCCGGTGAACGATAAACGGTCATGATGTACAGGTCCAGAGCAGGAACAGATATGACTGAAGACGAAGTGCAGCTCCAAGTTCAGTCGGGAAATGACTCCGCGATCCGTTACAGGATAAGGGAAGTCCTCTTTGATAAGACACCACCGCCTCTCATCCCTCTCGTAACCTCTCCCAGCAGTCTCGTAGCCCTGAATACACAGTCCGTCACTAGAATCTGGGGCTAGCGAAAGGTCAGACAGGCAGTTATATCAATGTCGAGACTATGTAGTACTGTTTCAATTAGGCTGATTTTGCTTGTAACTGACTGTACATTCTGCTGTAATATATTTATGTTTGAGTTGATAATTTTGGGACTTTTTTGGACGAGGCCTCTCTAAAAAATGTCTAGGAGCTTTGAAAATGCTTGTCCCAGCTATTGACAAAGTCATATATCTAAGCCAGCCTGCAAGTTTATTACATAATAGGGTTTTTTTCATTAATAATATTAAATGCAGACCACTACTCACAAAATGTTTTGTTGTAGAAAAAGATTTAGTAACAAAAAAGGGATCGAGAAAATAGAATGTACTGATCTTAAACTGTTTCAATGAGGTTAGATTCGATAAGAAAGGTATTTCTGTTATAAAACTTTCATGGAAATGAGTTCATATCCGTTAATGCATCTTTAAGGCGTGAGCAGTGGTTTGTGTCAGTGACATGAGTACCACCTATAAAAACGACAATATCATGACTAGATGAATGTTTCCAAAGAGATCTCAAGCGATCGAGAACCGCCAGGTTAACAGTGTTCCAGAACCTCGAGGCCGAGCAAATGTGGCTGCAACATGTCCCCCAAGCAGAATATGATTTTAGATCCCTCGTCGTGTTTTTTATATCCCTGTTATAAGATTACGCAAAATAATCACTTCATGGATTAAGTCGACGTATCAAAATTAGCTGTTATTTTTATCATAGTATAAAGTTTTACACGCCCTGTTATTCTAAAGTTCGATCAGACTGATAATGCAAATTAACAGACAAATAAGCGACAGATTTGTAAAGTTATTTCTGTTTATTACAAAATTATTTGCAGTCCTTGAAAAAGTAAACTATATTGCATTCAAAATAAAGTCTTGTTATATTTAAAACATATCATATGCTAAATAGTTTTGCTAAAATATTCAGAGAAGAATAGGTCTCTGATATTAAATCACTTGATGTGTCCGTTACAATGTGTCTTTTACAGATCATAGAACTAGTGAAAGACAACAATGCTGCTAATTGCATCCATACATTAACTCGAAGTGTTTAACATACATTTATTTACTTAAAACATAATATTCCATTAGCTTAAAGAACCCATAAAGTTTTGTGACACATAGAATATATGTTTTAAACATACAATTATCTACAAATTTTAAAATGGGAATAAAACTAGTGACTTAAATGCTATATTTTAACTGTATTAAATTATAGATATTTAATCAATCTTAATACAAGTTATTTCAATATTTCCATTTTGATAAATGAAGATAAAGGTATACATCAATATTATTATCGTTTATATTGAAAGAGAGTTGTTTGATTTTTACTTTGCAAATCCAATATTTATTGCTATGTCGAATATGTACAGTAATAATTAAATATACTAACCCTTCTGTTATAGTGATTTATACCATAAAACATTTGATTATTAGTTTTATATATTTATACATATTTGTCTTCATTAATAAATGACGTTGGGAATTTGTTGTGTTGTTAATCGATCGTTACTGCTCTCTCTTGCACATGAGGATTTCAACAGAGAAATTAAGTTGTAAGATCAATAAAATTGTAATGTGTGCAATATATAAAAATTGATTTAAATAAAAAATGATAGCATGTTTATAGTTATCTGTGTTTTTATATGCCATATATAACTGTATACCATAACTATGAAATGAAAATTACTTGCAGTTTATCATAAATTGTGGTTATTACTTAAAGATGGCCAAAGTTACCTTCATTATCTGTGCCTTGTAATAAACATGAAATTAATATTTAATACATAAACATAATCTTTTCTCAGCACTTGTTATTACGATATAATTGTACTTCAGATATCACAAAACTAATTATGCCTTAACTGGCATAGATTATGACATTCATCAGTCATCTCAATCGTGTGAAAATCATAAATAAACAAATGAACAATTCTGCTAAATACTTCAATTCTGTAAGGCCTTCAATCTTTTGCCGAATTCTTTGAGTTAAATTGCTGAGAACAGTCAATATTTTAAACAATGCCACCCACAATTTAAAGCTCACGTTTACCCACGGAAAATCGACTATTTACCCCAATGAATTATCATTGTAAAGAGGGGTCGTTAGGCACTTCACGCGCTATCACTGTGACAGATCTAATGTGATATCACAATATATATCAGGTAGGAAAAAGATTATCCGAAATCTACCCGATGTATGTCGATGTTTAGCCGGTATATACCCGGCTAATTTTGCTAAAAGAGTTTTAGGCTCTTGAAAAAGACAAAGGTACTTTTAGGGTTTACACGCCTTTTCTTTAGATAACATAACCTTCCCAAAGTGGCTGAGCCTTTACGAGAGGCTGCTTCGCATGACCATAGAATATGTGCTGTTTTTTCTGGCCCCTCCTCACAGAGGTGGCATAGGTCGCTGTTAACACTTCCTATCTTATGCTTATGTCAGTTGAGTCCACGAAGTCCTTTGAGAAGACCTGTCTGGAACGTTAGGTCCTCCTTGCCGAGAGAGAATACTTCATTGTTTCTTTTGTGCGAGTACCTGATGATGCTTGTTTGTTGCCTGGTGTATTTTTCCCAGACCTTTTTTCTTGCTATTATCTTAATATTGTCTTATTTTCATCATTATCTGACTTTTAGATATACCAAGAAACGACTCTGACTCAAAATTGGAGGAGAGCTCCAGCTTTAGTCGGCTTGTTTACACTAATTATTAGTAAATTATATATTTTTGGACGGAATTTAATACTGAAACAGACGTTTTTACACGAATAAGGGCACCAACCGACCCCTTAAAACCCTACTCTTGAAGGTTCCACCACCGCCGTCGTGAAGAGGATTGTTCCAAACTTAAAATACAATGAAAAATTGATTCATCCACTCCAGAATGATTATTATTCGTAGGTTTGTGTAGAGTTAGATGCTGCTAATCAGGCAATACATTCAAGACTGATAACTCATTAATTGGATATATAGGTGATAACCAACGTCCCTTTATGCCCCAGAATGAGATTTTACAAATTTCAGTTTTTCTAGTATGAAATCTTTTATTATAATATACAATTATTTGTCTTTGATGTATTTGTAATTTGTTATACTTTCTTATAGAATTAATTACATTACATTACAACTGAAACACAAGCATTACAAAGCGGTAAGCTATTTTATTCTATACCGTGATTAATGCTGGTAAATCACTATTTTGTTACATTATACAAATATACTCCATAAACGTCTTAAAAATCCAGAAACAATTTGAGAGTCTAATTATTAATGTTGTACAAATGGAGTTATTGTTAGATACAGATTGTTATAGTATATATGATAAACAATACTACATCTTTAATGCATTGTTCATTTTGAATTCAACCGCCAATGAAGTTTAAATTGAAGGCAATGATTTGGAAAAGTGTTTTCCTCAGGTAAATTAAAAAGCTCACATTCAAAAATTAATATATATGAGCTAAAATATATGCTTTTAGTCTGAGAGATTCATTGCAATGTTTTACGGTAATGACACCTCCATTCCATGCATTTTAAAGATATTTTTTCCTAATAGATTTATCAGAGATTTTTGATGTATGATTATAATTGTTACTTGATTTAATAAAATGTTTTCTTACATTTTGTAAGATATCATTATGTATTGCCATCTTGTACATTATTATCTCTTGTATAATTGTGTTTACCGTGAATAAATAGAGAAATAAATCAGAGATTTTTGCTATATAGAGTAAAAAGCTTGATAATGGGGGCAGCTTTGCGGCGATGTTCAACAGAGCTTTACTTAAAAGTGTTAACGGCCTTCCGCTATTCTCTTGAGTCCACTGCCTGATTCAGATTTTATATTATTCTGCTCAAATTAATAAAGTTTTAAAGCGATTTGTTTATAACAGTTGTATATATTTATTTTTATATTCTGTGTGTCCAAGGCAACGAATAGAAGAGGAAATAGCACTACTAGAACAGTGCAATAAAAAAATTCCTCCATATTGCAGAGGAAATAAAGAGGAAACAGTGCTTAGAAAGGAGAACTGTTGTATTGTGTGCTGTACACAATTATGGTCTCCACACGTAAGACGAGTTACGTTTCATATAAGTGTTAAAACGATACGAACATTAAATTGGCTACTAAGGCTTTTATTTTTTTTTGGCTAAAGAATGTATCAAAGCGAAAAATTTATAGGGTAGTGACTGGTATATTTTATAGTTTTGATTTTAATTTGAAAAAATCTTAAGTTTAAGGAGTAAGATATGTGACCAGCATGCGGTAGCTTGGCGGGTCGGGAATTATGGGCGTCCAACCATCTCTGTTATTTCTTACTTATGTTGAACACAGTGTTTCAATGCAGGATTAAAAGTTTAGTGTAATAATAGATATTGTGGTATGTACAAATTAAAATACACTAACCAAAACGATGCAGTTATTAATTTTATTTCACTTCATATGCTTTTTACTGCATAAAAAACTATTTTTCACAATTGAAATAAAATATTATTGGTGATATTTATATAACTGGGTAAATTATTTCATTCACACGTGTAGGACTATTTGCATTATTTAATGGCTATTTGTTATTATTTTCTATTTCTCCACTATTGATTTAGAGAGTTAGCCTGGATATGAAATAAAATTAATAGAAAATTGTAACTAGAAAAGTTATGTATTAACTGCAAAGTCGTACTGAGAAGGTACGGCCATTTTATTAATTTGGCATTATGTATTGCCCACTTGTTAGTACGCTTTGCTACAATGCAAGTAGTACTGGAATTGCTACTCATGCTACTTATACATATGTATGAAGTTGGGAAAAGTAAACTTACTCATTAGTTCACGTTCTTCATATCAACATAATAGTAGGTTCATATGAGTAGGTTCTCTCATTTATAAATGACGTAAATGAGGTGAAAATATGAAAGTGGAAGAAATTTTCGATTAATAAAATAATAAAAAAAACTGTTCTATAAGTTGAGCTTCCCATTTTCGAAACAGTTTATATCTGTATCCCTTTCAGCAACACATCTATCGGACGTTGAAATTTAAAGTGTAAAAAGCCAACGTGTGACCCATCGTCTTTTGTGTTTCAAAATGTATTATATCGGCATTTGTTATTTTTTCCTGTTGGTAACACCGGTGTCATTAAAAACGAAATACAAATCAATTGATTCGTGCCCACACCTACAACAATACATAACAGTACACAAATGTACAAGTTACAGGAATAATATTGTGAAATAGTTTGTAGTACAGTAAACACAACGAAGTATGGAAGCAGAAACACTATATATCCTTGCATGAACCGTATGAAGTATATCTTACGTGCTTGACCAAGTAAAAATGTAAAATATTCAGTTTGTAATTTTTTAAAATAACTATTTCAAAATTTTGTAGAAACGTTGGAGTTCAAAGTAGTAAAGGCTTTGACAAATGGTTTCTAAATTTACAGTAAATTGTCAAAATATACATGCAAGTAAGTATTAAAGAGTAAAGGACATAACTACTGTGTGTTACAGTCTTATACAACTCATTTTACAACATTATCCAAAAGCCATTTCTTATCATATTGTCCTAAAATTCTACATACATTTTTAATAGTAAAATATTGGTTAAAAATATGTTTTAAAGTAAGAAGTTGTTTGTTATTTCTTATACACTGGTTATATGCTGCAATTTGATCTATTTATGAGTTAATGAGCCAATTTTGTTTTAATTTACTATAAATAAAGAAAATTACGTATTTTTCATATTTTTTCTTAACGAAATTAATGTTTTTAAAGGCGTTAAGGTGTAGACTTTTCATTTTCAATGAAAAATACATTTCTTATCATGAGCAATCTAATGATTTGGAGTTACAATCAAAATAACCCACTCTATTCAAGTAATTAAATAAAAAAATATGTAGGTCGATTATGGTTTTGATATGCCATGATTGAAATGAATTTCCTACGGACCTTATAACTGTAAACGTGAAATCCCCATATTCATATGTATTTGATATCCCACGTAAAATTACTTGCTTGTTTTTATTTTTAATATTTATGTCCCTTTTTTGATTGCTAGTCGACTATTACGTACTCAGAATTCAATAAGTCAATATTTAAAGTTTCTAAAATATAAGTAATGAAATATTTTCTTGGTCTATTTTGCACTTAGGGCATTAAAAATAATTATATTGACTTCTTTGTCACATTTTTATTTATTCCCGCCTCAACTTTCAAACTGTTCCCGGACAGTTTTAGACATCAATGTTTTTTAATCGACAACTTGTCACAGATTTATAAAACAATTTAAAAATAGTTCTAATTATAATGAAACATAATGCACGCAAATACTCCTGATATAGTTGTAAATATCTCCACAATTATCAACGTATTGCATAAACAAACCGCGTTACGTAGTGGTTTAGAATATACGCGAATATAACTCCAATAATTTAATATAGCTTTCCTAATATTGTCTCGTAATACGAGTCCTGTTTATCCAAGCGAATCAACACCCTTCTGTGGGTAAGTGGTCGAAAGTCATTGGCATTTTCCCTCCCCAACTCTCACCCCACCTCTCACCACTGCGGACAGCTTGCCGCATTCCTACCTCACTTTTTGTACAATCTTAGTAATACGTCTTGTGTGTTGCGTCTGTATTTGCATTAAAGAGAAAAAATAGTTTTTTTCTAGAATTAAAGGATACATTTTATCCGTGAAAGTCAAATTTAGCACTCTAATAAAAACCGAGAAGCCAAATAGGTAGAGAGGCGAAGGGCGCTTTATTGATTCCGGTATTATTCTCAAAAGTAATCTCATAGACTATTAGTAAAATTAACAAACAAATATTATTTATTTTGATAGTAATGTAGTTATGTCCTGTCATTGCATGAATAAATGATCGATAAATCGAACTACTGTTCATTAAATAACCTAATAAATAATTGAAGATTGCCCAATACTACACATCACATTATTAATTTGCTTTGAGCGAAAAGAAATATACTTTAATCTATTAGTAAGAGGAAAGTGCTTTGGTGACAGAAACCGCGCATCCAAACATTCAAACATGAGGTAAATATTTTCTTACATTGAGAAATATATCAAATTGATTAAAGGGTTGATCCAGAATTTGATAACATTAAAGTTTCGAATCATGCACACAACCTGACTGGGTAGTTAGGCTATTACTGGAAACAGTAAGTGTGTTTTGGTTGTTACCCCTGAAGTAAATATTAATCGATTAGTTTAGAATTTCACGAATACCATTTACGTACGAGAATTCGATATCTTTAATTTGAGGTGATGTTTCCAATTAATTTCTATTGGCTACACTAGAGAAGCATATAAATTCCCTTGTGGTAAAATTGCTTTAGAAACCTTAGGCTGCTAATACGAAATAAATTGCCTTCTTCAAGGCGGCAGAACGAGATCGGGAATGAGGAGCGCCTGGGGAATACTGGATAGTGTGCAATATCTGTGCTGTATTTCACAGTTTCATACAGTTTTTGTTTTCATTTCAATCAATTTAAAGATAAGATTTTTACATAAAACATATTTATTTTTAAACAGTAGTATAATGGATATTATTTGATATTAAAACAATCATTTGAACGCGATTTTCGGTACCTAAAATATTATTTTGTATACACACTTAGCACCAGTCAAAAGCTCTCATAGTCTAGAAGTGTGGACTTCTGGACTTTGAGTACATACAAATATAGGTTACTGTCCCATGGTCTTCCAAAACATCAATTTTAGTCATATAAGAGTCTTAAGTTTAGTTTTACCCCCTTAGTGCCAACGTCCGGTGTACCGGATGTCTTTAAGAAAATATATAAAAAAATACGATACATTATATTTTTACGTGTATTTTATATCAATTGGCATTAGAAATAAACGACATTTCTGTTAAGAGTGTTGTATAGTGCAGAAACACAACTGATCAATCAGTAACGATGACGAAAGTTTACGATCAAGTTGGCCGGTCTTCAATGACCTCATAGCCGAGACGATTTATTTTCATAGTTGTCAGTCTACTGTGTCGGCTCTGTTATAATGTTGTGGTTATGTTTACGTTTGTTTTTAATTATAATATAACCAAATCGTGTGAATGTAGTTTAGGCATGTAGTGAAGTATTATGAATCGTTCAATGTCCCCACCGAGTAAAAATACTCTTAGAGGAGTTGTGGAAGAAGAGTACCTAAATGACAACTTCGTAACTGATGTTTATTTTATTACGTAAATATTTGTAATTAGTCAAAATCATGTTATGCCTATTATTTTTTGTTCTATCCTTCAGTGCTATTGTATAGTTATTATTATAGCTTTAACTCATACGAAAAGTAATGAAGTCCGTAAAGGACATGGATATTTGATAATCAGGATTTAGATTTTAGTTCGTCATAAAAAATAATTTAAAAAAGTGGTTATGTTTAACTTAAAGTTTTTTCTGAGTGTGTTTGGCTTTATTGAGAGTGAGAATTGTTTTGAGTGCTTATTTGAGTGTCGAACTTGAAAATAAATAAAATAAAGAAACAAGCTAAGATTTTATTGTTGTATTTTATTTTTTCTAATGTTATAAGAAGTTTTTGAGTAAATTTATATATAAATTTTTGTACAAAATAAAAAAAATACAAAACCAGACAATTAATAACAAAGTTGTGAGATTTTATATTAGCCGTATGCATATTGCAAAAACTGGTACGGCACTTTTGAATATCACCTCTAAAACACCCTTGGCATTATTGACTAACATTAAAAAAAAATACCTGGCACTAAATTAAAACATATCACTACTGAAATATACGTAGTGCTCTGGTGGCAGTTATTCTAAATTCACTAACCAAATTAATATCAGTTGTAACGTCCACTAACCAACATAATATCAGTTATTTCTTTATGATGGCTTACACTCGTGAACATAAATAAATTATTTTTTAAACTGTCTCAAATCGCCATATTTATTATTTGTTTGGTTTATACAAGGAAATTCAAGTGGTGCAGTAGATATTTTGAATTTAATGAATTTCCTTATAAATAATATGGTTGTCATTATTAAGAGTTAAAACATCGAATTAAGTATAATTTTAAAGAAATGCAATATTAATACTGCACTGCTTTCGTTTCTTATATGTTTATAATTATATTTAAAACAAATATTGGGTCCACGTTGGTTGAACTACTAAACTTCTTTTATCAAAGCACGTTATTAAATTTTAATGAGGTTAAATAGATCTTTTCTTGGTCAACTCATTCATATTTATGTGTATATAATACTTCAGTTTTTAGAAGAAGCAATTCTGAAGCACAGATTGTCATATCATTATCATGGTGGTGGTGATGCTGCCAATAAACAGTGACACACTTGGCAACTGTGTGCATACATATTATTGTGTTGGTTTACTTACGCAGTCACGTTATGCACTTCGTTGTTAAATACAACAATAAAACTAATAATTGTAACATAATCGTCTCAACATAAGTAATTGCTATAAAAATATCATATTGAATATTAAATTTGAAATTTATAATACAGAATGATATTTATGAAGAAATAGGAGTGGGAAATGGATTAGGAATGACGGAGTGATTGGCAATGTGAGGTAGTGAGAGAGATCACTCTATAAATGGTGACAGGCAGCAAGTGACAGCCGACTTTACAGAGTACTAGCGGGTTACCGCAGTTCACTGTGAATCTTTACTTTTCTTAGCTGGCTCACAAATATATTATGCTTGGACTAATGAAAACACAAATACGCCCTCTCAAACACTTAACCTGGAGACCAACGGCTTAAGGGTGACTTCCAGCACAATGGCTTAATGGTGTCCATCCACCTTCAGCTCTGCACTGAGTAATAGCTTCTGGCTTTGAGCATTAAGCCAATATACTGATTAGACTCTCGAGCGGCTTATAACATACACAATAGGGATAATTGATTAATCCAAGCTTACCATGCTTCAGTGCGGTGTTGTATTTATACATGTGTTACCTGACACATCGTGCTATATCATAAGGTATGTATAGACGTTAACTACGGATCTAGTCTTATTTAAATACCTAAAGTTATATACTGCTGCAAGTAGCTAAAATATGTTAATACCCAGAAGAATTTTGAAACGAGGAGGTTGTACATTTTTTATAAACTCTGTGATAGTAACAATAATAAACTTTTCTCAGATTTACATAGAACTGATTTTGATGACATAACTTCAAACATCATAACATTTACAAACAAAGAGATAATCTCTAGTTTTAGAACAACCCGAAAATGGTAAAATGTAAGGGTTTGTACTAGCATCATGTAAAGCAACTTTATAGCACTTCGGCGAGGGCTGCAGCTTGGCATCGCGTCTTAATCAAATTTTCTTCTCGAGTTGTAATATATACTATCACTTAACATATTAGAAAAATTCTCTATTAAATCTTTAGAAATAGTTGTGAGGAGGCTTCTTCCACATGTGAGTTTGGATTTGAAACTTAACTGAAATCTAATTTTAGGTTATACATGATTATAATTTATTATTTTAAGAAATTGAGGTACAAATTTCCAGCTTCTGTTGTGTGGTGTTATACATAAATGATGGATAGCTCCGAAGCACACTACTCACATTGATTATGCTTATTTATAATATTCCTATCAACCTATAAGCAATATTCTAACCCAAAAAAGCTACTTAATTATATTTGTCGATACGTTGTTGAAGCGTATGTTCATTCATTTGTTTATATTGAGTTTTGTCATTAATATCATGGTTACCAATAGTCTGGGGTCATCTCCTTGACAGAAACTCTCACTGAACTGCCGTTTAGTATTTTTAATACTTATTTATAGGTGAAGTAAAAGGTTCAAAATACAAAAACATACACACAAAAACGGATGTCAGATATCATGATCAACTGGCTGAAGAGGATACGCTAAACGCTCAGCCAATTAAGAAGAACAGGAAATATCTTTATTAGTATTCTGTCATTGTTGTAGCATTAATCAATAATGCATATTTTAGTCAGCTGGTTTTTGTGTTAACACTGGAACCAGCTAATTAACAGTGTGTTGTATATTTAATAAAATGCAGTTAAAAAGCAATTTAATTGTATCAGGAAGAAAACTTAAAATGTTAAAAAAGCATATTAATATGTAGGCAACTTACACAATATAATCAGTCGTATGCATAAAAAAGAGCATAACCCTATAATTACCAAAATAGAAGGATATCCTTACACCTGTATGCATAATAAGTTGAAGTAAAACCTTATCTTTTTCAGTAAAAGGTTATCCTTTAAGATTGATCCCTTTACTTCAAATTGAAGTAAATGGAAATGCATAACAGCTACCTTTTACTTGAAATGAAGAGCATATCCTTCGAAAATTCTGAGTGTGGTCAGTAGAACACTCATCGTTGTAGTGAAAGGTACTATAACCTTAGTTAATTCAGTGTAAGTGTCTTAATTAGTTCCTCTATTTCATTGAAAGTGATGGCAGATGTTGTGGACGTGAGATATGTGAAACATTAAAAGCCACGGTTACCTACACTTTCCCGTGATTTTAAAGAACTATATCGTTTTAATGAAGACAACGTGGAGTGGCTTGCAAACAGATTTTTAGTTGCAACTGAAGAAACTCGGGGAGGAGCTTTATCATCCGTTCATGAGATGAAAATATGTTTACGTTACCTTGCAGACCCCGGGTATCAAAAGGGTATCGGACAGGAACTTGGTATTGATCAGGCAACAGTTTCTCGGTCGGTGAGTGAAATTTTTGACAGTATATTTTCACAAGCGAACCAGTGGATAAAGTTTCCAATGAAATAATGGAGGCAAAGCAGCTGTGGCAGAGAAAAGTTCGCTTTCCAACGGCAGTTGGTGTGGTAGATTGCACTCACGTAGGTATACAAAAACCTTATCTCCACGGAGACGAGTACATTAACCGTAAGAGAAAACCTACTCTGAATGTACAAGCTACCTGTGACGCTAGTGAAAAGTTCACTAGTGTTGACGTGAGTAGGCCTGGATCAGTACACGAGTCAAGGATTTGGAAAAACTGTCGTGTAAGAGGAGTACTGGCAAACAAAGGAAATGCTGTATTACTTGCAGATAGTGGGTATGGAATAGAACCTTGTCTCATGACTCCTTTTGCAAATCCTACTCCTGGTGCAGAATTTAAATTTAAAAAACTTTTAAAGACTAAGAGAGTAAAAATCGAACGATGTTTCGGACAACTGAAACGTCGTTTTCCTATTTTACAGTATGTCTGCCGTGTAAAAATACAAAAAGTGCCAAGAGTAATAGTTACCTGTACTCCATGTACATTGTGTACATCCGTGTAGTGTTTGTACTCCATAATGTTGCTTGCGAGGTTTTCCTTCAGTTTTATGCATACGATCAATGTAATGTAATGTACGTTTGACTACAAATATATGTAGTCAAACGTATTCGGTGTAAAAGATAGTAGAAAACTGAGTAAGGTAAAAAATACAATAATTTGTATTCTTAAATTTTCATGGTAACACATTATAGTAATAACATTCAAGAGATAATTTTCGTATTGTTAATAAATATAACACAATGTTACATTTTTGTATTTAACAACAACAAAAAATACTATAACAACGTGAAAAATTAATAAGATTTGACCTTAAATGAATAATGATTAATAACTGTTAATGTCATTATGCAACACAAAATCGTTGCAATAAACCACGCCTCGCGTTAATTGAACTGTCGATTACTAAGTTCAGAAGAAGTATTGGAACAAGTTTACTGTTCTCTCCTTCCCCTCTTCTAACAGAAGTAGCCACTGACTTCTCTTAACGAGGAGGAGGGCATCGATTGATATGTAAAGCAGATATCACGTACTAAAGGATTCGCGCAGTTAAACTTAATAATATTAAAGAGAAATCAGAAGGTATAGGTATAAATAATACAGCACATTTGTGGGGAATGTGATAGAGTTAATTTAACTGAACCAAATAAATGGAAAGGAATCAGTTAATTGAAGTATAAAAAGCATGTTAATGCATGTTAAAGCATGTTAATTACAATTATATTGCTATGTAACATTTATTACATTTCTCTGTATTTAAAAAAATTAGGTCCCTTCTCAAAAGAGAGGTTCTCAAAATATTGATATATTATTTGTAAATAAGATATGAGATTAAGATACTCATGATACGTGCTGTTATGTTACATGCTTTTTAATTTAGCTGTAACTAAAAAGTACACTATGTAGTAGATATATATTACTAATTAAAACATTCCTGGAATTGTATTAAAAAAGCTTGTTGAACGGTGATGTAGCTTTATTGTAGTTTTTTCCTTCCTAAAAACTTAATAAACTTAGGAATAATGTAACCCAGACAAATTATGTCTCCCGTCTCCAGAAGACAGCTCTTCGAACGGTTTTCTGGCTGGATAGGAGAAATTCTTGTTAAGCAATGCTACGTGAAGTTAATATAATTACAGTTTCCAGAATTTATATTTATGATACAATCATTTAAAAAAAGAATTGGGACCTTGTTCACTGTGGCAACGTTTCTTCTGTCTCTTCACATCGCCCTCGTGAGGCAGTTTCATTGAAATTTCAACCCGTATTGTTTACAGCATTGTTTAAGAAACACATTTTTTAAAGCTGAATAACCATATTTAACTATCTTCTATCTTGCTTGAACGTTGAGTTGCATTTAAACACATTTCAGAAAAAATGAAAGATGTTCCTCATTAATGGGTCTTTTTACAGTGTCCACGAACTTGAAATTAATTAGTGATAAGTTTTTTATATGTGTTTAAATGTAAATTTAAGTTATAATAATTTATCGTAGTGATGTTTTGTCCACTATCTTTGTTTGATGTTGTGGCAAATGATTGTAAATGTCTTTTGACTGTTTATTGCGATAAATGTTCTAATTCTGTTCAAATTAAGGAAATACATTTTATTTAGTTCAAAATTATATTTAAAAGTTATGAACTGATATCGTCAATATGTTATTTGATTACGATTACTCTGTGTTAATAAAATATAACTCTTAGTTCAAGAAACTACATGGTCTTTATTTGGTTAAATATCAATCAATATATCTAGATATCCGCAAATTTCATAACTGTATTTGTAAATGGAACTTAAGTATGAAAATCTATTTGTTATTAAAGTTCTCTTTATCTTCTTCGCAAACTAATATGTAAGCGATTTGCATTTATGTGAAGAAAACGAAAATAAAGTCAGAAGCGTCAATAACTTAGCTGATAAAGAGTTATTCGAAATTGCCAAACCAATACTGCTTGAAAACTATCCTGCAAGTTGATTTTACGATATAATTATTCAATTTTTCGGAAATTATTTAATTTTCATCTGTATTGTTATAACGTCCTGCTATATGTTTCTCCAGTTATGGCATGCTCATCAGTACTGGTTTAAAACATCATGAGTTCTCATGTTTCCCTGGAGAAGCATAATTACCAACACACTTAAAAATAAAAATGGCATACTTAAAAAGATAGAAGGATTTTTTTCGGAAATTTGACATCCTTCAGTGATACAATACAGTAACACTGTCTTTTGAGATTTGCGATCAGATCTATTCCTCAGTTAAATTCGGTTAGCCAATAAGTGCAGACCTATTTTGACCTATATTCTGTAGTTCAGTCTTAATAATGAATGTTCAGTTTTTAATAAGAGCATGTTATGGAAGTTAAGTTGTGTGCATGGAACACACACCATGGCAATTGTGGTTCCTGACTTGTGCGTGTCACAGCGCTCTGGTATGTTTTGTTTCCTTTGACCTGGATTGCAGTTACGTATTACATTAGTCATTCCCCTGATAGAAGATATCAAATTGCAGATCTCGAATCGTAGTGTACTGATGTAATATATCATTGAGCGATGGCAAATGTTCAGAAACAAACTTCAAACAAAGTAAAGATAGAAATTGCCTAATTTAGAAAGATCATCAACGGTTTTCATCCCTAAACAAGTCTGCCTAAACATTCCGGAGTCATATACTAGGTATATAATTATATATGTAGGTAAAAATGTTCATTGTTAAATATAATCAATATTTTTATTGACTACTTAGAAATAATTTTTGTGAAATTTACAACTACATAAAAAATGAGTTGTTCGTGCAATGTTAAGGTTTGTTAGTAAAATGCTAATTGCCTTACACTCTAAAACTTCAATCGTGTTCGGTATGAATGAAACAGGGGTACTGTTATTAGCGGCTTCAAAACATTTTAATTCATTGTGATCGTCAGCCGATAAACACCCAGTTTTATTTCTTAATTTCCTTATAAAAAATGGTCGAGAGCGCTTACAAAAATACATTTTAGTTATATAGAAATATGATGTAGTTTTTACAATGCAAGTGAAATATATTGGATTTTAATTTCTGATGATTCGTATTATTGCTATTTCAGTTTTGTCCTCACAGCAATTAAAAACATCTGCCCAATATACCAAACAACCGGCTGAGTAAACAACACAGCCATGACAGCCGCACCGATAGATTAAACAACAGTCGTATTATTGCTATTTTAGTTTTGTCCTCACAGCAATTAAAAATATCTGCCCAATATACCAAACAACCGGCTGAGTAAACAACACAGACATGACAGCCGCACCGATAGATTAAACAACACTCGTATTATTGCTCTCCAGTCATTTCCGAAAAACGAATAATAACAAAGACAAGTGGTAGTGACAGTTTTCAAATAATACTAAGTTAGTTTTGGTAAATATTATAATTGGGCTGGTGGAGACCTACTGAGAATGGTTAAAGGCACCCAACTTAAGTAATTAGTTATGGTGAAGATAATTAACGTATATAATATAATTTCACGCATATCTAAAACTATTTAGACCAAAGGCCCATTTAAAGTGAAAACAATTCCATACGTATTTATATAGAACATATTTTTACTATCGTAACTTTACAAATATCAAAAAATGCAGTGACTCGTAAAAAAATTATTTTTCGAATATGTGTTTCAAACATATGGTTAAAAATATACAAACGTATGAGTACAAACCACAACTAACAATCTAAATTTTTACGAGTACCTGTAGAAATAGATTCCATATCATGATGCCTCTTACACTTTAATAGTATATTCTGTTGTAGTTGTTCTGAGTAGTTTAACATTAACTAAAAATGTAGAAGTTTTACAAGTACCTGTATAACAGTACATAATCATAACATTAGGCAACTAATATTTTAATTTCTATATTGCTTAGTATATGTAAACCTAATAATCAAGACATTTCACGAGTACCTGTTTAAATTGAGTTAATCTCAAAACCTCTGAAATCGTAATAGTGTAAATTGTTTCTTGAATTAGTTTTGTTTGATTCTCAATGTGAAAATAGAGGTTAGTGCTTGGAGTAATGCTTATATAATAATTAAGAAAGGTTGTTTCTCTTTCTTTGATACAAAAATAAAGTTTGAAAAACAATGTAATAGGAATTGATAGCTTTGGCAGATTTCTTGAGGAAAAGCTGTGAGTAGATTAGCAGTTTTAAATATTTATAAGTTTGTGTAAACTGTGGTGAAGAGAAACCCTTGTCCATTGTACTCTGGTTAGGCTTAATAAACTTTTTTATGATATAAAACGTACGGTACAGCTTAAGGGCAACATACACAGACTACGTTGCAGCCATAAGTTTATGTAGCATTATAAACTTACCTCCTCCTCCCCCGTTTGGGTATACGCGATATGAGAAAATTTTAGCTTATGCAACTCAAACATTCAGGGAAACCTCAATGAAAGTGATCATTGAGGCAGCAGTAAAGGAAAATGATTACGCTGAAAAAAGAGATCTTTGAATTACAGTATTTCAAGAAAGATGGTGCCACAAGCATTGTGAAATTGTGTTGCTTACCTTATGAAAGATTTATATACAAATGATAATAGTACATTTTGTTGATGTTCTTAAAGAGAAAAGGAGCAGCAACAACTTTATAGTTTACTTACTTATTAATTTATCCACTGCAAATTATGTAGAGCCAAGTTGTAGTACAGGGGAGGCATAATACAAATTCGTGAAAGGTCAGTTTTCGATACAGCGAACGATACCCAGATTATCAGGGTGATTGGAATCCCATGTATATAAATCTGTTTCTGAATACTTGAAAAATACAAGACTTGTCACTATTATTATAAAATTGTAACTTTCATTTTAATAAATATATTTTACATATCAACCTAACTTTATAATACGGTAGATTTTTTAACAGGGCTCAAACTTAGTTCAGATCATCAATAAAAAAGTAATAGTCTGATCTAAAGGAATCAAAACTTTTAAGCAATTATTGTTATCTGCTTCATCATACCTATTAATGCATTGAAATATTCCATCTGTAATATATTCAATCACCAAACACATGTCATGTTTAGTCGTGAGTCAATTATAGCCCATTCCCGTCCACGCTATTCTAGAAATTGATATTATTAAAAATGATAAATATTGGTCAATAAGACATTTTAAAAAACAATTTGTTTACGACAATACACCTTAATTTCATATTAATATGAGTGTTTTGTTACATACTACATACATATAAGTAATAAGTATAACAGTATTCATAAACTGTTTCATCTGTTGAAATTTATTAATAGTACTGAACGGTCTTTGTAAACGGAGTTTTCTTACCATCTAAGAAAAAACTCCTTTTTCTTCTTTGGCGTTAGCTTTTACTTATTGACTTTTTCAATCACAATAAACTTACAAAACTAGTGGTGTGTTTAAATTAAAGTCTTTTTCTTCGTGAGAGACAGATAGAGATATGGCTTATCCTAAAATTTAAAATATTCAAATTAAATTGATTCCCTATTAAGTTTACTTCTTATTTTAAAATTCTTCACCTAATAGGGTATTACTACTAAACTAAGTTTCCTTTTCTGACGCATTGAACATCATGACATAGCCAATATCCCAAGTCGTCATCCATAGTCATCATCCCTAGTGGTCATCCCTGGAGACAAGTCCAAAAATCTTTGTTTGAAACAACTTTGAAACAATCATGTCTGTTAAATTACATGAAAAACATAAAACCAATATTTAAGACTTTTATTGTTTTGTGAGGCCTTTCGATAGTGAGGCTATCTTCTTCAGACACATCACAATTTATCAATCTACAGCATTTCAATCATGTCTGTGCTTTCATAAAACTAAGGAGATGTATCTTCTTGGGCAGCAAGCAAGAGAAACCAGAGGATTCGTCATCCTATCCATAATTCGTCATTTGTAAATCTAATGCATCATTCCTAATTAATTGTCCATAAGTTCATTCTATATTGATTTTCATTTAGATTATAATTAAATTATTACATCATAATGTTCAATAATAATACTGTTGTATAATATTATTACAAATAAAATATTTAAAAAGTAATTTCGGTGCATGTGTTGGAAGTAAGGAAAGAAAAATAAATCATGAACAAACTGAGGGTTCAGATGGTCACATAAATGTTTTTGAATTATGTGAGTAGTTTGTAACTACCATTCTGTGCCAGGCAGCAACACTATTCTAAAATTCTAGACTAGAATAATTCTATACTATTACTAAAATAATACTCAGGGTTTACTACCCAGAGGTCATAATAGGAAAGTATGATATTTTAAATTTTCTAAAAATATTAAATACCTTAAGACACAGTTGGACTGTAATTTATAGGATCGACAAACGTAAATAATGAAGAACTATAAAAAAATAGATCACCGATATCATAAATTATGTACTGTTGTTAATCCTAAATTGACTTGATCATTATAAATATTATCTATTTTAGGGTGAAAAAAATATTCATAACACTTTTTGAAAATGGAACATGTTTAAATTTTGGTCATTTTTCTACAATGAATTTCAATATAACATGAAATATGTGGAAGCATATTAACAAAATATACAGATATTTTGGAATTTTTGTCTCAAACACACAGCAGTTACTTAGTTGCACAAATATTCCCGAACTAAATTTTTTACTATTTCTTTTTTCAAAATGATCTGAATTAGTATACATTTGTATATTATTTTCCAAATGTATTGTATACTACCTTTACTCTATTAGATTATTTATACGAAAATTTCATTAAAGCAGTCTTATTATTTAAATAACTTGTTAGTGTATAATATAATGTTTTCTGTTGGAATGATAACACCTTCTAAAACTATTTCAGAAAGAGTCATGCTTATTTATTTTATTTATCATGTATTAGATTTAAAAATAAAGAACTGTGGATAGGATGACGAATCTTCTGATTTATCCTGCTTGCTGCCCAAGAAAATACATAATTCCTCTATGTATCCCTATGTGTGCCCAGGCACACATGTTAGGATAACTTTATTGGTTCTCGTCAGTAATTCCATGACTTTATGGGATTCCCATACTGTATTAGAGATACACTCATGGTTGCCCAAGGCCTGCAGAGCAGTCATACTGTCCGAGTTAATGTTCGTAGATGGTTTGGCCTTTGTAGCTTCTTTCCACATTAACTCTCGGGGATTCTGCAAAGACTATGACTTCAGCATGAGAGACAGTTGCCAGTTTGCCTAGGCTGAAGCTAAAGCTAGCTCTGCGCCAGTAATTCTCAGTCTTCGACCCCTCCGTGTACCAGGTTAGAGCCTTTTTCATGTAGAAAGGCTCTCCGTTTGACCATTCCTCTCTTTCAACACTGTTTACTTGAAATAGTTTTTATCAGTCCGTAATCTTTGAAATTCTATCTGATGTGATGTCTAGAATGTCCAGTTTGAGAATGTCACAGATCTTGGAGTGCTTGCTAGCATGGTGATGATACCAGTTCCCATTGAATTGCAGTCCGTAGGCAGCCATCCTAGCCTCTCCTTTGACAAATATGTCAAGGGGTGGGATGTTTAGCACTACTTCCATGACAGAGGTTGGTGTGACTTTCATGTTGCCCATTGTCCCCAAGCACGCCAATCGTTGTATCTTAGACAGTTTTTTTAGTCACCTCTTGAAACTTTGGCCACCATACTAATAATACACTGTCATCGGTCTTATGGCTCTGGTGTATAACTAATATGAGAAGTTGGGTCTAAGCCCTATAGGCATCCTACCGCACGTCTCACAATCATCAATGTAGCCTGAGATCGGCTGATTATGTATTCCAAATGATTCCAGGTAAGTTTATTATCCAGTTTGACTCCTAAATACTTGAACTTTACCTGTATCTGGCCCCCACATAGGACTGGCTGTGTAGTTTCCAGCTTCCTACTGTTTGTAAACGATATCATACCTTTTTAATAATAATGATAACAACTGGATTTATATTCTAATAATTAAGTAAAACACGGTTCAGAACGTATTGCATGAATGTTTTCTTTTATTTGCATAGATCTTAAACTCGTGTTATCGGGTAAAAACACATAAACAAGGTTTTACAAAGTTTTAATGTAATGCACTAGCCTTAGTCTAATGTAACATCATAAAATGTTCATATTGAACCTTGAAAATTTTGCAAGCACAATATTATATAAAAACGTTATGTTATATATTTGGAACATGTAACGATTGGAAATGTCCGAAAACTATTATCCTTTCACACCTTCCATCATCAATAACAAACTTTAAACAAAGGATAGAAAGTTGTTTACATACTGTACAGACGGTCAGCCTGTCCTCAGCTGAAAGACAATCGTTAAAATTATTCCCACAAAATCTCTGAATTAGAAACGTCCTCGTTAAGAAGCTCTAAATGTTTTGGCTTTTCGTGGAATCTCTGCGTAATAATGAAGTTCAAGAATTGGTTACCAGCCTTTTCCATACTGAACCGATAACGATTTTTCAACATTCCAATTATTTAAAGGATATTTTCTGGATTCAGACATTGAAGTGAACCTTCATATTTAGTCATGAGACTCGACTTATTAAGAACACTTCGTTAATAGATGTACCTTTTACTGAAACCTCACCAGGATTTCTGATAGGATGGGCTAGAATTATTCTCTAGGAAGCAGAAAACGTGGAATGCTATGCTGATTTTTCTTTTTTAATCTGTTCATCCTTACTCTTTTTCTATTCATTCAATCGACAATCTTACACAAGTTTGATAATAGTGGCATGTGGTTTTAAAATGTCAACGTTGGTTTCAGAAGACGATTTCTTGCTTTCGTTTTATATCTTTCTCAACGAGTCCAAAAACTCTATCTGGAGGAATGAAGGAATGGTAGCTTACTGGAAAGATAAGTTCCGTTTCTTTGTCTACGAACCATTTACTACACATGCCAACTAAATTTATGTTTTTGTTCCTCCCCCCACATCCGTCACTGAAGAGTTTAACAGAGTTATAACGAATAAAATATGTGTTAGAAAGCCTATAATAAAGTGCAGAAGCATTTGGTTGGACAATTTACCATATTGATATTCTCTCCAAACATATGAAAACACATTTTCCTTGGTTGAGTTTAAACTTAGAGTTCTTTGGACAATAGAACACGTATGAAAGTAAAGTTGTCAGAAACAGTGTGCTTGCTGTAGGCGATGAAAGTTAAGCATTGATTTTTCGTATGACGTAAAACTGTACAAGAACATTAGGATTTATAAGATCATTTATAAATTTGTAAACATCATGAAGTTTGTAAACAAATTATGCAATTTTCAGGTCAAAAGTTTTCTCATCCTTATGAAATTAATATGGCTTTTTGTAGAGAAAATTCGAACTTATAAAAATACTCCTGTAAAATCAACAACCATAAATTCAAAAGTGTATTCCTTATGCTTTTATACTATATCTCGTTTTAAATTTAAGAAATAAAACGTACAAACATGTTACAATGTACAAACAGATGTTATAGAACAAAATCTGAAGAAGATTTACTGAATGTTCAAACAAAATTATTTTATGGACTCAACGAAATTGTAAAAATAATTTATTATAGGGAAAAATGTACATCATCGAACTAGTTCATATTCATAGAAGAAGTTCACTTATATTGTAATTTAAATCTTAAATTTCCTAAAAGTGTTTCTGTTTTCTGTCGTAATGTTTCAAACTACGACACTAATTTCTATATCAAAAAATTAGGAAAACAATTTCGAAACATTGATCTAATTTCAAAAATGACGAAAAAATATATAAAACTTATTCGTAAACTCTGGTTAGGCCTATACATATGAGTTAAAATGTGATGAAACCCGGAAAAGTTTTTAAATTCTCAGTAATTATTAACTTTTAGATGTTATTCTTCATGTATAGAAACGTAAGCAAAAACCTGAAACGCAATGGTTTTAAACATACTAATAATGTTTTTCAAAAATGGTAAAACATGTATGGATATATTAGAAAAACAAGCCAAATGATGAAGAAATCATTCAAATTCCACGTCAAATATAAATAACTAATATTTTCTATTTGGTGTTTTGAACAATCTGAAAAAAGTATACATAGTACACTTGAAATTGTTTTAGTGATCAACATGTCTTTCGGTGATTTTTAAATAATAACCGCAATAAAGTTAACGTTAAAACCTGTGTAACGGTAAAAATCATAAGCATACATACATTAATAATAGGTCAATTTTAATAAACCATAGTGAATAAACTAAATAAACAGTCTTTATATTTGTATGTTTATAGGTTTTATTTGGGAATGTTTCATGTATTGGCTATTAGTATTGAGTTGCATAGTGTTAAGATATTGTGTGATATTGTTACAATCTTTCACATTAATTAAACGATATGTAATCAATAATTATACTGTTTTATTTCCTTATGAGTTTAATTAGATTTGATCAAAATGTTTATTTTTTAGTTATAATTTTTAATGTTTTATTTCGGAGAAAATAATGTTCGTATTAATTAAATATTAAGTTGTTGACCAAATTAAGTTAAGTTGCTTTAAATTAAAGTAACTAAATAAAAATCTCATAAACATTTCCAGAAAAGGTTTCAATGAAGCAACTGTTGTCTGTGAAGGAAGTAATATAGAAGTAATTTGTACTCACCTGAGCAATATGTATGAATTGATTACAATCTCACAATGTATTCTCTTTTACGTTCTCTCGGGAGTGAGGCGATATATACACAATATCTGTATAAAAGCAAGTTTCATAGTTTTAATATCTATAGGGGGTGTTGCAGATTTCCAATATAAAATTAAATTAAATCTTGTCACATAAATGGTTGCAGGTTAACTTCCAAATACAATCATATATTGGCACAATTATAACAATACGGTTTTGTGTGGAAGTCACAACAAAATTAATCATCACACTAAAAGTAGTTATTAAAAATGTATAGTCCAACCTAAATAGTCATTGATACAGTGGTGGGGGCAGCCTTGTCACGACTGTGAGCCTTGACGGTCAGATAACGCCTCAGACGTGCCTTGAAAACATTAATATTAATTACTTTTTAAAAAGTCCTTTTTGTAAAACCGAGGACTCATTTCTTAATATCTTCTGGCATTGAGTTCAACACTTTTAGACCGTAGAAATATAGTGACTGTTTAAACAACATGATCATATGTTTTAGTGTGGAAAAAAGCTTCTGGTTCTGAAAGATAAATAAAAGGGTGCGATAAATAATTATTGAGGGCAACGTTAAGATGCCATCCGATCGGAAACGCTCCCGCCGATTATCCCTCCTACCCATGTCCCAAACAATCCTAAGAGCCCTCTGCAGAATAAAAGCTATTAAACTCACGCTTGCAACAAGTATCCCAGAATATTGTACCGTATGCCTCTATTGATTAAAAAATTCCAGAGTATGGTCTTGAGAACCTTTTTAGAGAGAAAATCGGACAGACGTCGCAGAGCAAATATTGTATAGCAGAGTTCAATCTTTTACGTAATGAATTGATGTGACCTTTCCACCCCACATCCTGATCTAGGAGTACACCTAAAGATTTTATCGAGACAGTTGGATTAGTTCCAACTGTTTAGAGAAATGGATTTCATCAAGGATGAGACGAACTCAGTTTTAGATGAATTAACTTCCATTCAATAGCATATCACAAATCTAGTACATCTGGGTTGGAATTTAAATGCCATGTGAAAACTAAGCACTGGTTTGTCTTATGCGTTTTTTAGTACTTCTGGTAATTATTTTAACGTTCGTGGACTACAATAGTTTTGCTAAATACAACCTTCAGGGGAAAAATAAGGTGAGTATATAGTAGTTTTGTCAAATTAGAGTTTAATTCTAATCTCTGGTTATAATTTAATAGAAAAAACGCCATTGATGTTGGTGATCACCTATTATGGGAGCTTATGGAGAACAGTAGATTTTGGAAATACCTCCGCTTTGAACCATTTCGTGTTTGGAGATGACTTTCAACAGTGCCGACTCGAGTTTCCTCTTTAGTGTAATGCTCTTTTGTTTTTTATGTAAGGTGCAATTTATTTAAATCAATTTTCTGAGTTGTTTCCATATTTGAGTAATTATTGTTGTTTGTTAATCTTTATTTTTATTTTTTGTTATGTTTTGGATATTTATAACTTGTTATATCTTTGGATACTTATTATTTATTATCAAATTTTTGTATACCTATTTTGTTACTTTAGGTAGATTTTTCATCTGATTGTATTAATTTTATTCTCCGCTGTATTCTACCATCTATGCTTGTCTTTGTAAATTGGATGCTGCCGTTGGAAATAAATAAATAAAATGGTCAGTAGTAATGGGTGATTCAGTTATGTAGTGGCTACAGTTTAAAAATGTAATAATACGCTTTGTAGTTTACTTATTTGGTATATTTCTGTTTGGACACATTTGATAGGGATTGAAATGAAACATGATCAATGATATCCGTACAATGACTGCCACGTATAGCCCTACAGACTTCAGACCTTTTGATGACAGTTTCCATAATTTTCTCGTTCAACTGTTGTGGAATTTGATGGATAAATCTGCGAATCTTATCCTTCAGCTCTGGAATTGCGTTGGGTTTGTTTGCGTAAACCTTCTGCTTCAAGTAACCACAAAAGAAATAATCTAGTGGTGTGAGGTCACATGATCTTGCTGGACAATGATTATCACCGAAATTAGAGATTAAGTGTTCAGGAAACTTCACGTGCTCGGTTTTCTCGAGCTGTGTGACAAGGGTCAAGTCTTTCAAATCGTTGTTATCACCCAATCCTTCCATCTTCTGCCGAAGATAATCACTTATCATCTCCCGATAACGTTCACCATTGACTGTAACTGAATTGCTACAAGAATTTTCAAAAAAGTCATAGCCAATCACGTCCCCACACAAAATCCACAACAAACTTTTTTGGATGCATTTGTTTCATGTGAATAGCATGAGAATTTTCAAGTCCCCAAATACGTCGGCTTTGCTTATTTACATAGCCATTGAGATGAAAATGAGCTTCATCAGAAAAGATGATTTTGTTCACAAAATTGTCCTCATTCTGATTATTTTCCAACACACAGTTAACAAATTCACGCCTCTGTCGATGATCTCCCAGTTTCAATTCTTGAGTCAATTGGATTTAGTCAAAATGTGCTGTGCAGTGCCGTAGTAATGGCCTAATTGCTGGAAAAGACGTCGACTTCATCACAGAATGGTGCTGTCAACTTTAACTGCCGTAACCTCTGAATGCTATTACCCTATAGTTAAATGCTCATTAAGAAGGGTTACATTACAGTACCAACTGGAGGACATATCATGGGCTCGTTCAAAAGACAGCTTTTGCAGCTTAATGACTTTATTATTAAAATCTTTTACCAATTTTAAAAAGTTTCTCTATGATCATAGCATAAAAGTATATGCATCATAACTTTTAAACGAAGCCAAATTTTTAAGGTATTTACCATGTAGTTTTCATAACAGTATAAGTAGTTTGAAAATTTATAAAAAATTACTATCATAAAAGCAAAAATATATTTGCTACTTATAAACGATTTATATTCCGTATTGAAACGGGTCCCCAGTGCTAACAGTTCATAAATACTTTTGGGTATTTTCCAGTATATATTACAACTCAATATAAAAAACTATTGTTTTAAAATATACATGAATGGTTTTTTATAAATGTAAAACCAAACCATCATACATTAATGTATGTTTTATTTGTAAGGTCGTAAGTGTTTGGTTATAAGTTAATAAAAAAGAATTATACCCAATAAGTGAAGAGAACCACAATGTATACATGATTGTGATGTAAAATCAAAAGTATTCTCTATTTAAAATTGTCTTTATGATTAAAAATTCTAAACCTATAGGTTTGGTTATTGCTGGAATTTAAAATACAACGTAAATACTTCGACCTCTTAAGTAAAAAATGTTCTTGTTTGAAAACAGTTTAATTTGATTCCATCCCAAATTGAAATTCAATCTGGTATTCTCTCTAAGCAAAAATATTTATTAGTATTCGTTTTTGTACTTTTTTAAACATGTATTTGTTATTAATGTTAAAAATTAAATGAAAATATATCCGTTTCAAAAAAGTTTATTAGCTTTTTTGCAGTGAAAACAAAAAGTATAAAACATGAAATTTTGTAGAAAACTGTTTATAAGCTATATTCAAAATGCCGAATCTGATCTAATTGCCAATCGGTGTTGTATGTAGAAATGTCTCTTGACGGACACGGATTGTTTTTATGGTGTTTCAATTTTTCGAAATCAGGATTTACTTCATACACGTGGCAGAAATTAAAAAAGGAAAAATTGCAGATTATAATAAAATCCCGTTTTTTAACGATATAGGTAGTACCATGCAAAATATTGTCTTTGTGAAGGAAATGGAATCGATATACTAGTGTTAATCGTTTAAAGGAGAAACATTTTTTCTTTTGCCAATGCTAAGGAAGTACAAGATTACGTCTCGTTTCTTAAATGTATGTGATATGGTATTGGTATTTTTAATGTTACGTGAAACATGACTTTTGACTTTGAATTTTTGGAAAGGATCCGTATTTAAAAAATTGCAACTAACATTGACATTTTAAATTCAACTCAACATACTCGTATTTTAGATATATGTTTTAGCTAATACAAGTAAATCATTTAAATATAAATTGTCATTCTTGTGGGGAAGTTTACAAAGTATTATTGTTGCTTTAAAGCTTTGTCAAAAGGGGTTCGTTTTGTTGTTGAAATATTACACAAACAACAACAAAGCAATTCATTTGAGTCGTATAAGATAAAACTGACTAAACAATTTAAGGGTTAATATTTTGGTAAATAAAAAGTCACATAAATCGCGCGGTCGGTAATCGATTACTAATGTTGACCCGTATGGAACAATCAGAAATGGTCTGGGCATGGGCAGGTGGAACAAATGCAGGATAGTGTACTGGCAGCTGGCACGGTATCGACAAGGGGGGCGGCTCATGGGGGGCGCCGCGGCCGAGGGCAGCCGAGACTGCCCGACAGTTGGCGCGGCGTGGCGCACCATTCCGTTCCATCGTTCCGTGCCGACGCAACCGGTGCTGTGTCAAGTGTTGTGTTAAATTGTCAGGATTGGCTATTCATATTTTATTCCGAGGTAACCACAAATTTTCAAATAACAATTTTATGTAATATTTACAATTAATTTGTTTTACAAATGTTGTTATAATTAATAACACGTGTATGTCACTATGTAGATATGTGGTTCGAGCTCGGTTTCGCAGTTATTCATTTATAAAAGTTTTTTAAATAAAAAATTAATATTCAAAATATACTATTTAAAGTTTTTTTTTAACTTCAGCAAACATACTGTTTATTAATAGCCAATTGCACTATTTTATAACTCAAAATGAATAAAAAAACATAAAAAATGATTTTAAAATTGTGAAAATAATTGCGAGAATTTTGTTTGGTAATTTTAATATCCGGTTTTTGTAATATATATGTATAGGCTTTGTACAAGTACAAATTACAACTATATAGTTATATTTAGTTGCTAGATTGTAGTTACTTTGATGATGACACATCGTTAACTATGCAAACTACTGAATTCTATAACCTGATGTCTGATTCCCAGAAACTTTGTCTAAACACGGTCGCTGCACCTTGTTCCTGGAAGTATAAAACAAAATACATCTACTGTATTAGTTTCATTTTATTAAACGTATTCGAATTTTTCAGTGCGTTAACTGATCTTTTTATAAATATTTTCAGAATGATGAAAATATTTATAAAATGATCATTATTTATTCAGATGATCTAGGTTCCCGTAATTCTCTATGTGCGCATGTCTTGCAGCTAAGCGTCTGCGCCATAACAACGGCGATTCATTTCAATACAAAATATATTTAAAATAAAAAAGAAAGTTTTTGACACAGCAATGACAGGAAGGCAAAGGTGAATATTTAAAAAACTTTATTCTATTATATTAACTGTTAACTTTTAAACATCTTTTACTGAGCTCGTTTCCTTCAGACGTAAAAGTTTGTGGAAAAAAATATTAATGCTATTTTTGACTTATTCTATACTTTATAGAAGTCGAGTTTTAAACAATTATCACATAAATATTATTAAAATTTGATGAAAATTTACTACTTAACAAAACTAATAAAAACTCTCTAGTATATAATAATTAGTAAATTATGATGATTGTGTGCCGCCATCTTGGGTACGCCATATAGACGTGGTAACATTGACTTATTCATAGCTTTATTTTTTAGTAATAGAGTATTTTTGATTTAATCTGTATATTAATTGTATAGCTATTAAAACAAATAATGAATTTTCACCTCTAAACCTTCCAATAATACGTTTTAGTGATATCACAGTGAATTTTTGCAGTTAATAATAACTTGGCATCTTCAGAGTCAACTAAATGTCAAAGAAATGAATGTTAAGAAAAGATTTGTGTGAAAATATTTGGTATTTGCTACTAAATGGGGGTTATTTAAGGGATCATTTCTAAGCTATAACATTACTTGGAGTGGTTTTTAGTGTTACGTTCAAATACTAAATACAACTTAATATAAAAATTTGGACGGGTAGCTAGCCAGATAATAAAAAAAAGATCTTTACATCCCCTGGCATACATAAAGAATAAAACTTGAATCATCCTACTTAGTAAAAGTCTTCAACGACGTTTAGCCTAATTCCATGGTTAGACATAAACCGTCATAGAACTCATTCTTGATTATATTGAAACTAAGTTTTATGTAAACATTTGAAGCCTACAGATGAAATCTTTCTTGAGATATCTTGCCACATTATAAATTCATAATTATGTTCATTAAGTTAGTTTCGTAGTAGTGTTCAAATAATAAAAGTATTCCAACGCAACTACTGAAGTCAAATCTTGTAACCAACTTTTAATATTAACTTTCCACTCTATTAGTTTTTTTTTTTAATCTCATATGACTGAAATTTATTTATTCTGATATTTTCTCGTCACCATCATTGTAATACATAACACCAATGTAAGAATATTCACACAAATATCACCAAAACCCAAGGAGTGGCGAGCACCATCATTAAATTAAGTGCTGCCTATATAAAAATCAATCTTTTTGCAAAATTTCAAATCTAGATATCAGTTTACGAGATATTGTATGGAGAGACAAGCAGAAATAAAATATTTTTGACCACTCAAGTGATTGGCTTCGCTAATGCTTTGCCAGTTTTTTTGTGGAGGAAGACATGTTAAAATGTAAAAAAACACGTTATGGTTAGAAAATTGAAAATCTTAAGAATACTTATATGGTTTTTATGACCGAAACAAGCTTGAAAATACATTTCCTTTATGTATTTCACTAACAGGGTCAAAACTGAATAAAAAAGTGCTATGTTGTGAATATTCACATATTCAATCTCACACATGGCTATTTTGTTCGCCCTTTTGCGAATAGCGCCTATAGTGACTGTGTTAGATAGTTTTTTCTCACGTGTTGCACTGCAACCATAGTTCTTTCCTTTACTTTCTTCACTGTTCACAACTGTCTCATATATTAACTCCTCATGTTGGCCCCTCACCAAAAAGTTCAATGCGCTTAGGTCTAGGGTCAAGGGGCACGCTACAACTCCTCCACGACTAATTAAAATTGTGTCGGCCAACACAACCTTAATTCCCCCAAGAAATCTATTTTAATATTATTTCCGCTCTTCGTGATGGTTCAGTTTCATTGATTAATGTTGGCAGGTTGTGCTGCAGATAAGCTAAATATCAATTTCCCTTCAAACTCGTTTCCCATCACGCCCGCCCACACATTAATTCCGAATCACCTTTAAAAACATTATTTTCTCGTAGATTTTGAGTTTTACTTTTTCAAAAGATGAATGTTGGGAGAATTAAAAATTCCTTCATGTTAAAAGAGGGTATTGTCAATTCACAGTATCTTCTGAAAAAATTATATTTTTCAATACCTCTGTTGATGAGTCAGTGGAAAGATTTCATTCCTGAGTTCGTAATCACCGAGTTACAGTCCTCCGACCTTATGCAAGTGACGTGCATGAATGTCCGTTTTTGGGGCCTTTTGAACATTGTAATGTTTCCACAGAGACGCTACAGTTTCAATAAAAAGCTTCCTCATGATAGTTTCAGTATTTCCTTGCACTCTATTAGGAATATCTTCGTCCATAGTAACATCATAAACTGGGGAGACTATTTCTTTATTATTTTTTGGATGGAATCAGTTTCCAACACGTAATGGTGAAGTCGTGTGAAAACCTGTGTACTGGAAATAGTACGATTAGGGTATCTGGTTTAATACTTTCCCTAGGCTGCTGACGCGTTCCCATCACACAATCCATAGGCAAAATGCATTTCAGCATATTCAAGACTTGAAAAGAACATAATTGACAGTGCACTACCTACTCTGATCAAAGCTCATTTTTATAGAGCTTTATTATCTTATAAAAATATTTAACATGTTTTGAAAAACATCAGAAGTAAGTCAAACAAAAACAAAAAGCAAATTTTCACAATAGTCATATTTTTTGAATCTAGTCAACTAGTGGATTGTTATATAAAGGAGTTAATTTTAATCAGTGTAGTTAGATGTAATTATTTGAAAATATGTTGTTAAAAACTGAAAAATTTGTACAGAAAAGAAGCTTTTTCTAACATAGCATTTTTTCATATTTAGGCTCACCTTGCCTCATAAACATTATAAATATAGAATGTTGCACTATAAAATTTTAAAGCCTATTTACTGGGAAAGGTTGTTATAATAGATTTGCACGTTGTAGAATGTATGGTTTGCTAACTCTGAAGCTTTAACTGTAGTTTGATTTTTCTCAAATAACACGAATTTAAACCTGAAGAACAAAATGAAAGATCATAGACATAAACAAATACAAAACACATTATACCTATAATTATTTAAAATTGTATGTAGATTATAACAAATAGCACTAAAATACGAAAAATAATATCTACGTACATTTTATGCCCAATAGTCACCAAATTAATAGTTTTAAATAACAATATTGATATAGATATCTTCTGTTTGATGAGATCAAATCTAAAGACTAAATTTCATATAAAGCAATATACCATCGATCAATAAAATGAATAAGTAGTACACTAAGATAAATTTCGTTTCTATTTTGACGTACATAAATGGTGGCCAAAGAATTATTATCATGTTGGAATGTGGCATTGGCTCACTTACGAAGATAAATTGAAATAGAGTAAGGAATGTAAATTTCTATAAATGAAGAAATCAGGTAGACGTAAGGGGCTATTAACTTGTGTAAAACACAGAATGCTACAAAGCATTCCCCAAAAATATAGAACCGATGTAATAAATAATAAAATGAATAATAATGAATATAATGAATGAACAATATAATAAATATGAACGTTCATATACGTTCGGTTCATATACGTTTACAGTATGTGATCAATAAATTATTTGGCAATACCAATTGCTTGCTTGTATTGAATGCCTTTAAAGTGTAATACAATGAAGTAGAAATATGAAACCCTGTGTGCACCAGTTAAATATAAACTAAAAAAAATGTTTGCTAAATAATTTCAATACTAATATAATTTATTTTATACAATTGATTTCTTCATTTTAATTCGGTATTTTTGTTTGGCATTCTAATTAATGATGCTGCAGTATAGAAAATTACAAACGAGCGTGAACTTGATGTATGTATGAAAGCTGAATATCTTCAACATCAGGACTTTAATTCAGTAAAGTACCAACGTGTACATGATACTGAATCCGTATTGAGATGGGTTTCAGTTGCACTTATTAATAAAAACTAATAATCCCTAAGTCTTAGTTACTAATCAAATTTATGATAATCATTCTATCATGTATTATTCTACCATAAAATACCAGTATATCAACTGAAAATAAATAAATAACGTTTAATTCAGGACACAAACTATCGACCACTTTCTACCTTAATGAATCGTGAAATAAAATTTTAACTACTAAAACTTGAAACAGTGTACAATTTATAACACACACACACACACACACACACACACACACACACACACACACACACACACACACACACACACACACACACACACACACACACACACACACACACACACACACACACACACACACACACACACACACACACACACACACACACACACACACACACACACACACACACACACACACACACACACACACACACACACACACACACACACACACACACACACACACACACACACACACACACACACACACACACACACACACTCACACACACACACACACACACACACACACACATACACACACACACACACACACACACACACACACACACACACATATATATATATATGTTAGTTTGCTTATTTAAACGCATATGTGACAGATACGGCCAAATACAAAATAATTGAATCGGAAAAAGTAAGCGCTCTGTGGTGTAATGGCAGCACATTCACCCGGCAAGTGAGAGATCCGGGTTCGACTCCCGGCGGAGCAAGTACTTTTTGCGATTCAATGTTTATTGAAATTAAATAAGGCAATTGCCATTTATACAATTTAATGAAAATAAAAAAAGTCGTTTGACAGTGGTATTTGGTCTTCCGATCATATGTTAGTTTGCTTATTTAAACGCATATGTGACAGATACGGCCAAATACAAAATAATTGAATCGGAAAAAGTAAGCGCTCTGTGGTGTAATGGTAGCACATTCACCCGGCAAGTGAGAGATCCGGGTTCGACTCCCGGCGGAGCAAGTACTTTTTGCGATTCAATGTTTATTGAAATTAAATAAGGCAATTGCCATTTATACAATTTATTGAAAATAAAAAAAGTCGTTTGACAGTGGTATTTGGTCTTCCGATCATATGTTAGTTTGCTTATTTAAAACGCATATGTGACAGATACGGCCAAATACAAAATAATTGAATCGGAAAAAGTAAGCGCTCTGTGGTGTAATGGTAGCACATTCACCCGGCAAGTGAGAGACCCGGGTTCGACTCCCGGCGGAGCAAGTACTTTTTGCGATTCAATGTTTATTGAAATTAAATAAGGCAATTGCCATTTATACAATTTAATGAAAATAATATATATATATATACAATCGCACAAACACGGATGTACACGCAATCGCATCAGTCATTCACAGTCAACGATCCAACAATCAAACTGTACTATGCCTTAACGTATCCGCTTACAATAAATCCCTTACTGCTAAACCAGGACGTGCAGTAATATAAGTGATATTTACTGATCAACGAATAGGAAGAACTAAGTAAACTATATCAAACATTTAATTACTGCTATGATTAGGGACTCACAAACACACTAAATATTCACATACATATAATCACACAAACACGGACGTACACGCAATCGCATCAGTCATTCACAGTCAACGATCCAACAATCAAACTGTACTATGCCTTAACGTATCCGCTTACAATAAATCCCTTACTGCTAAACCAGGACGTGCAGTAATATAAAAGTGATATTTACTGATCAACGAATAGGAAGAACTAAGTAAACTATATCAAACATTTAATCACTGCTATGATTAGGGACTCACAAACACACTAAATATTCACATACATATAATCACACAAACACGGATGTACACGCAATCGCATCAGTCATTCACAGTCAACGATCCAACAATCAAACTGTACTATGCCTTAATGTATCCGCTTACAACAAATCCCTTATTGCTAAATCAGGACGTGCAGTAATATAAGTGATATTTAATTTTCGATGAATAGGAATAATTAATAAACTACATAATAACATTTCATTTCAAATATATTTTATTTCTTGATTAATTTGAATTTAATTTTGAACATCCTATAAGCTAAAGGCCCATGAAGGATGCACATCACACAAAACTATGACAGTAAAAGAAAACTCAATGAAAGTGGAACCAATATATAAATGATATATTAATAAGAAGTATAAAAAAATATACAGGCCAAGGATTTAGAATAAAAAGAATAATTATAAATAATAATAAACAGTAATAAAACTTAACTAAACATACACTGGACTAAATTATTTCATTCAACAATTTAAAAAGTACGCGCAATCATCCAATAAAAATAATAACTTTTTAATAAAAAAAAAACAATGTAATTGATCATGATGTTTTTTTAACGGAAATAAAATTGAACAGGTTTGGAACATTAAAAGCAATAACATTAAAAAAACAGTTAAATTAGGCTTAGGAACCGGAACAAGGAAATTTCTAGATTTTGGGTGTAATTTCTTTACATTATATTACATACATGCCTCCCCAGTAAAGATAAATTCCATCAATAGTGACTCACAAACACACTAAATATTATCATCTACACATTATATCATATTCAGCCGTTTTCATCGGGTTTAGGAAAATATTCCCCTACGATTACTGGTTTAAGTATTTATAGTTTACCACAGAGTGATTTCAGAATTGTATTTATCACTATTTCTTTCTAAAAATGGAAAAAACCCAACAAAAAATTAATTCAAATTCCTAACGAACATGAGAAACCTTTAGTAGAGAGGGTTTTGTGGACATAGTGAGCAATACTGAATATGTGACGCACAAAATAATTTTAAATAACAAATGTAGTAGGGTATGATCAATCAACTGTCATGTCAATGACAATATAACGTGAGTCAATCGTGAATACTTAAAAATACTCGATTATAAGTAATAATAACTTGATCATACAATGTTAATGAATTGTACCAACATTATGGTAATAGATCAGTTGTTTAATAAAACATTTTAGAATTAAATAAATGTTAAAATCAATTTAAAATTATGATTATAAGTGACAAAGCTAATAATTATATTCAATTAAATGCGTAGCAGAGTGGGATGAGCCATTTATGGAACAATTCAATGTGTACATCTTTCTTTGATTAAATTTAGCTTGAGTCTTTCCATAATTTAGTTTGGACAGTATATTTCTATAACCACCTAGAATTGAACTGTATATCCCAATTTATTTTCCAACAACTACGTCTAATTCAGAGAATGAGTGGTGAAAATAGTCTTTAAATAGACGTGTGCCTACATCTAACGTACATGTCCAAGAAACTCATTATAGTTTTATAGTGGGTTTTTCCAAGCTGGTAATATCCAGTGATCTTATAGCTACACAGATCTACACAGTGTCCTGTGTTTATGTATCCGTTGATGTGTTTTATGCCAATATTTCTCGTCTGCAATTAGTGTTTTAATCAGATTCATGGCTGCTGCCTAATACTTTACTAAACATGCATTTATATGTTTTTGCTATCTATCGCTTCACATTGTTATAAATTGGCTACTCTGTTTAAGAAGTAAATTATCATCTTTAGTCTGCGTTGGACATGTGCCAGAGCGTTTAGGCACTTACGTACAGTCGTAGGCGTTTATTACAAACATGAAAGCCAAAAGCTGTCAGATGGTACCCTGGCAGGACGTGGAAGTTTGATTGGTGGCACTATCGATAAACTACATCATTATTATGGTAATGCAATAAGAGTCAACTTACACAATTTGTTGTTAATACGAAATAAGTGATTTGGGGAACATCCTTTCATTAGACGTCGACATGGAATGTACCCCATGGGAGGTGATCATGATATAACAGGGGGCTAACAGGGGGGGAGGGCTTCCTCATCCGGAACGTGATAATCCTGAACATGGGAAGATATACATAAGTGATAATAGCTTAATCAATCACTGTTTGTATGGTATGACGCAAAACTGCAATGAAATATTCATGCAACTAATTTGGTGCAGGCTTGCAAAAATTACATTTGCACATGGACTGGCAGTAAAACTTGGTGTACAGATGCTTTTTTGTTACATTGAGGGGGATTTGGGTAAGGTAAAAGTTCTCAGTTACCTATGTGGGATATCGGTAACCAACGGTATGTTAGGTGAGAGAGATAAGCAAGATGAGAAGTAGGTAATCAATGCAAATACATCATTTGATAAGCTTAAAAAAGGGATGAAATGCAAATAGAAATGTGAAAAGGAGATTAGAAGATGGGAAATGAATTACGTGGATCCAAAAGTATTGTACTGGACTCTTCTGAATAATTATTGTGTCATTAAAATGTACCTTTACTTAGTTGGTTTTTTCCCAATAACTTGATAATTTTAATATTGCTAATTTGTTTTGAAAATGTTTAAATTCTTAAATTATTGTTAATATAGGTGTATAAAACAAGCTGTAAAAGTTTCAGCGATATTGGATTATATTTCAAGAAGTTATGAGTGCCTATCACGTAATAATTGTAACATGGATTATAAGGGAAACAGGATTTTTTCATTTTTGAGTGATAAAATACAATAAATGACACTACGTTAATATTTGCAACCTTCAGGTAAATGACTAAACTAATGCATAATTAAAATCTAGGTTAAAGTAAACAAAACATACCAGAGATCGTCACTGCAAAAACAAGATGACGGCAAAAAGAGTGGGACGGGAGTGAGGCTCTTTTATTATTGGTTCATGCTACATGCACTTCTTAAAACCATACTGTGACTCCGCACTGGTTTATTACTAATTTCTAATCTGTTTGATACTTTAGGTTTTATTGTTGGTTCATTTTTCTGAATTGGCAACCAAAGAGGTTTAATTTTAACTTATGGTTGACTAATCGGTTGGTTTTCCAATTTTATGTTTAAAGCATCAATTAATTTCCGTTTGAAAAAATGAATTTCACGATATAATATGATAGCCTCATCCCAATTGATATGGTAGTTGTAATATTGTATGGTTTGTCGGACCAACAATGATGTGCAATTTTTGACTTTTATGTGAGCCCTTTTCTCGTGTTTTCTTTGAGTTTATTTATTTATTTAGACAGCGGCAAACAGCCAGTTATGTACAAATAATAACAAGATAGACATTTAGAATATTACAACCGTCGTTGGTACTTGATAACCCACTAGAACAATGTATAATAACAGAAAGATAACATTACTCATAGCATACAATCACAAGATATAACTACTCTAAGGATAAATACTTAGAGTAATAGACTATACAATGAATAACAGAGACAAAGATTTAAAAGTCATAATAAGCGATTCAGTGACAGCAACAATAAAAATAACAAATACACTGAGGTGTAATATAAACCATTACTTCATGTAAGTTAAATAAATAAAACTAGAAACAAAATGAATATAACAAGAAAACAAGAACGACAAATGGATGAGTGCTGCAGAACACGCGTATAAGTTCCGTACTCGCTTCAGGCACCAGTGGAGAGCATATCAAATGCACGCCTGCAAATCTGAGGAATGATGTCGCAGAACAGGTCACACTCAGAAGCCATACGATTTCCAAAGCGAATGAACATCTCTAGAGAACTGTAGAAGTCGAAGTTCGTTGTGTGATGTCTGCGACTTAGCAGGTCTCAGGATCTGGTGTTGAATGAAATCCTGAAATTTATTTCAGCTAGGAGGTTCGAGCACTGGATCTGACCATTAATGATCTTCAGCAGAAGGATGGCATCAGTCACATCACGTCGCAAGGCAAGTGATGAAGATTCAGTTCACTGGACAAGACCCCCAGTGGGACCTTCGGGAAGTCATATCCCAGCCGCGTCCCAAACAATTGAACAAAGCGTCGTTACAGATCCTCCAGCTTCATCCTTGTATAAAAACTGCAGGGTAACCACAATGCTGACGTATACCAGAAGCTGTCTTACGAAGGAGCAGTAAAAAGAGCAAAGAGATGCAGGACTGTTGACGCCTCTGGAAAACGTGATATAAACCCAGCATCTTGTTTCTTGCTTAAATGTGTCTCACGTGCATACTAAAACCCATGCCACTCTGAAAATAAACACCCAAGTCCCTCACATTCTGGAGTCCAGATATTTGTGCATTCGAGATGAAGTAAGATGCAAGCATAGGAGACTTTGTACTACGGTATGTGACAACAGACCACTTGGCAGGGTTCCAATGCACCAATCTTCAACCGCAGATATGCTTTCCTGAATCCTTCGGGAGTCCTCAGCTGAAGAAACCCGAGCAAAAATCTTCAGATCATCAGCAAATTACAAGGCATCCACGGTGACATTGTCCAGAAGGACATTAAAAAAGATATTAAAGAGGCATGGGTCTAATAAGGAGCCCTGAGAATTCCAGAAGAAGGTGCAAATGAAACCTAGCTAAGTAGATGAGACAATCTTGACATTAGGAGAGCGATTTTCAAGGTAACTAGAGATCCAAGATAGTAGAGGATCAGCCACTCCGTAACCTTTCAAATTTGATGCAAGAATTGAATGGTTGACCTTATCGGAATCCTTCACCATATCAATATAAATTGCGTCAACTTGCTCACTCTTGCGGAAGGCGCTCAAAACGTACCCTTGGAAGAGAAGGATGTTTGATATTGTTGACGTCACTTGACTCAAAAACTTGACTCAACTACCCTCGTTGAGAGAGTCACAGAAGTCACTGTATTTCGAAGGATCGCTAGATGGAGGAATATAGACGCAGACTAATAGAAGGTTGTTACCAACACCCATGATTACCAGTGTAAAGATACATTCAATGTTGAAACTTGAGTGGACTCGCTCAGCGGGAACACTGTTGCGGAATGCAATTAAGCATCCACCTCCTGAATGCTTGTGGCTGGTTTCAGCAGATCGGTTACATCTATGCAACGAAAAATCAGTACCACCAATAATTTCAGAATCCAGGAGATCTGGTGATAGATTTGTTTCGCACAAAAGGATAATATCGTCTAGGGTTGCAGATAAATTATGTTTTAGTTCAACTAGTTTAGAACGCAACCATTTACATTTTCACAATATATATTAAGGTTAGTTTGGTGTTTGCTGTTGGAGTTTAGATTTTAGATTTTAAACAATTGTAGGTATGCCATTTATAAAATCGATGGTAAAGTTGGCCTCCTCTGCATCTTGCCTCGATTTAAGCACAAAGCTGTTATAAATATTTTCTCTCACAGGGGTGCGATGATGAGATCATAGTGGTGTACTATTAAAAACTACTAGGAAGTATGTTCCTGATAATTTATTATCAGGAACATTATTACCTTTAATTGAATCGGCTGAACTTTCAGAAGGCACGCAAGGAACTAAGGGGCGAGTCTTAAATTGAGATTTCTTACCCAATCTAAAATGACGCACTTCCGTTGGTTGAACTTGAGATCGAAAATGGCTCAAGAAGCCCTCGAACAACTTAGTATCATGAGTTTTTGCTTGATTAGCGGTGCACTTAGAGTTAGGTTCAACTAAGTTATGGATGATGACATTTCTGGAGCGTCGGCTGCGGTCGTTACTCTCAGCCATAACGTCCTCAGACAATTGTACCTCATTTATAGCGTGTGAATGGTTGAGTAACTTCGGATTCAACCTGAGTTAGCCGAGGTTCCAGCTCTTGCACTTTTGATTTTTCAACTGCTTAATCAACTTTAGACCATCAGCAAACTCCGCCTTAGTAGCAAGAGATGATAACTTCAAAAGGATGGCATCCAATTAAACTTCAAGTGGGTTAACAGTGTTCTTTTATCCTTACGTTTAATGGTATTTTCGTCTCGCTTATATAACTATATGTTTATACTGTAAACACAGTTTTTGGAGTCTTGTGTGCAATTTATTTAATTATTCAACGGTTATAGCAATTTTCACAAGTCATTACAAGAGAATATTCTGAAAAATGGCAAGATACTGCTTACGTTTATAACATGCACAGTGAGATGATAAATACAAACAACACAGTGTGGTAAAGGTAAACCATAAATTACCATAAATAACGATAAACAACAAGAACCACATAATAAATAATTACTTGGGAATAAATGACAAGAAATTATAACCAATTATATAATCTAATGCTACTTTGAATTTAAGGTTCAATAAAAGAGAAAATATTAACAAAATATGATATCATATGGATACAAGTTGCAACGTGCAAAGATAAAAAGATTAACTTTCTTGAAATTAGACCAACTAAGATCTAATTGGCTAGTATAAGCAAAACAATGAACAGGATCAATAAGTACTGACATGCATAGAAAGAAGAGCTAATGCTAAACAGTTACTACACAAACTGATTGAAAAACAACAGTATATATTTAAATTAAGTGAGACAGTTTGAACTTACATTTATGTTTGTTTTGGAAACAACCTCTGCCAATTATTTGAAACTCTATCCTTTCCGATCGATGATCACATAGAAGGATTCTACACTTTGGACATTACAAATATTCTAAAGTCAGGTAGATAAATTGAGAACATCAGAAGATAGCATTATCCCACTTTTTGCATCCTCTCCAATCCTTCCATTTCATCAAGGCATCCAATCTCTGAATGCCTTGTAGTTTGTAAGGTTATGGTGGCCAGTAAAATGTTCTGTAAACCTTGTCTGACCAGAGCAGCGGATAAAAATACGACTGAGTAACTCTGGGGCATCAATGTGGTTTTTGAGAATATTGAATAAGAAAGTGGCATCATTTACAGATCGTCTACGCTCCAGCGTATTCATGTCTAGAAAGCATGCACCTCAATGAGAGGAATCTAAAACGAAATCCCATTCGAAGACCAACAAAACGGAGGAATTTCTTCTGTACATGCTCAATCTTCTTTATTAAAGTGGCCTGATGTGATGACCACGACACCAAACAGTACTCAAGATATAATGTCAAAAAATCACAAAACAAAGTCTTTAGAGTCGAAGGGTTGTCCCATATAGCGTGAAGTTCGAGTTAAGAAGCTCAAAGCTCTGTATGCCTTAGTACAAGTGGTGTTAATATGTTGAGCCCTATTTTCGCAAATGGCACCGTTATAATGAATTCATTAAAGCCTCTATACGGATTATAAGATTACATTATTCCATAATTTATAATAATATCCGTAAACAATGGAGTCGGTGTAACTGTTGCGAAGTTATATAACATAAATTTACTTTATTACAATAATAAAAGTAATTTTCTTTGGATCTGTGGCTTTAAAAGTTACTTCAAAGCTAGTAAAGACTGTGAACTTTGGTCAAAACAAAATGCAGACCATCAATTTGAAAATGCTATATATACGATAAAAATATATATTTTTACAGGTTCTAAAACATTTATTTAACTTTGTTTATCTTTGTATAACACACCTGTATTTAAAAGTTTTTGAGTAACAAAAACTACAGTAGAGTTCTGATTCATATGTACTTAATTTGGAGTAGGCAATACGCATGAACTAATCTGTTTTCCTCTGGCGGCCAGTGCCATGTTTCTTAATTTATACTATTCGCGTATGTTTGTCCTCACGTTTTAGTTTAGGATATTATTAAAAGAGAGCTGATTATAGTTTACAAACTCTTTTGTTTTCTTTCATTCAACACCAATAAAAAACTTTCAACCTTCAACATTAAACCTAGGATCCACAAATTTGTACACGTAAGTGATTGCAATTATAGACATTTAAAATACAATTTTAGATAACGAAAACTAATCCAATCTGTATCCAAGAGGCAACAATTCTGTATATTAAAAAACTGAAATAGTACACACTAACAACAAACTAACCGAATAAATAAACGTCATATGAATGAATTAGTGGAATGAATTACTTAATAAGATTTGTGATTTAAAACTGAATTACAAGCCTCACTATGAATATGCGTATATCGATTCTCCGGGGAAGTGTAGTAATTAATACGATGCAGAGGGCATCGTACAATACAATATAAATTGTATGTAAAACTATAAAATAGTTGGGTTAACTACTTATAGTTTTATACGTAACGTAGCTGTGGTGGGACGGGTTAATTCAATGTGAATGTTGAGTTAGCTGCAGTTCACCTTCCTCTTACTGCAGCGTCTGGAATATGACGCTGTCACAAGTCTGATTCTAGAGATGTTCGTTTGAAGAGATAAAAAAACGTCGGTAACAAAGAATTTCAAAACGAACTCTTTGTATCGTTAGAGTTCTTTGGAAGCCAGAATCAACATTAATATTTACATTTGTTTAATAACAATATTTTTTAATACAATTCCTGAAGGAAATTTGTATAATTCCTCCAAGAATGATAAGTGATTAAAGCAGTAATTTTAGGCAATTGTCGAACCAGAGCCTAGAAAGAGATGTAGAGATACAAATTTGTACATTATGTATGTGCATTATAATTCAACACTATGACAACCGAGCGACTCGGAACTGATATCAGGTAAAATATCAGACATAGCTACGGTATCCATGGAAGCGAACATGTTATCACAATAATATGCATGCTTTTTAATGAGGTATAACTAACATTTATGTAACAAACAATGCTACGTCCTTCCCTTATCTTTTATTATATACGAGTTTTTGTTAAATAAAATATATGGAAAACCCATACTAACCTTTTAAAGCGCGTGCCTAGAAAAACTAAATTTAGGATAAAACCTGTAGAGTACCAAATTGCACTTTTTTAGTATCATGTATAAAGGTTAGTAACAAAAGATTGCTCCTGCAATTAAAACAAATGTTACATATAAACACCCATCAAGATACACATTGTTTTAAAGATCTTAATACAAAATCGAATAGTAAAACTTAAAGTTCACCATCTTATGCCCCGGAAAAGTTATTAATATCAGTTACAGAATCCATGGATTCGATCAGTTGGAAGCATCTCCAACCCATAATATTAATAAATTCTCCATCCCATAATGTTCATAAATAAATGGTAATAAATCCAACCAACAATGGTAATAGCTTTGGCCGAGTCATTCTTTGAAGTGAGAATAGCCCTTTCCCTCAATCATGAAGCACAATCCGTAACAACATGTTAAATGTTTGGTTATACTATATCCACCAAACGACAAGGTCGTTCAAAACATCGAAAAATTTACGAGGAATGTTTATCTGCCGTATTCTTCCAAAATGTTGCTGTCACCAGTACAGATCAATAACCTTGAAAAATTCTATCCCTAAAATAATTTTGGAAGTGACGCATATGTTTACTCTCAAATATATAACTTTAACTTAAGGCCATAAGTAGGATGAGTTAAGGCATGTCTTAACCTTATCTGCACATCGCGAGTCAAAAACCCAGCAACTGCAACCATAAGACGTTTTGGCTCCTTATATCCTGGAGCATTATATCAAGAGCCTCAACTCATGGCGAATTCATCCCAAACGATAACTTTAAGTTCTCGAAGCTACTGAACCATTTAAATCTGCATAGAGTTATTTCAAATTTTTGTCTCAGAAAAATTAAATTGAGAGGTAACTTGAGAGGTAGCGTCTGTCCTCCATCAATAAAAGTAGCTGCAATGCCTGATGAAGCAACGGCGATAGCTTTGTTACTTTTGCTTCAATTGTATATAGCATTAGGTTAATGAGTAAAACATTGGCTGTGCAACCGGGAGCGTCAAGAAAGAATACCTGCTCGATATTAGGAACAATACTGTTCATAAGTACGTCATAAGTTTTCCTCTGTTCTTTGTAAAACATTAACATTAACAAATAGCTCAACAGTATGATAGTTTGGATAGTGGATACTGTTGAATATTTTGGCTCCTTGACCTCATGTAGTAGATGGAATTCCAAACTATGAGGGTTGTAGGATCAATATTAATGTCAAATCACTGGTTTTATTATCAGGTGATTGTTAGTTGAGAATTATTAAATTTTGGGTTTGTTTATGTTTCGTCTAAATCGATTAATAAAATGTTTGTTGTCAAAAAGAAGTTATTTTAGTAATTTTTTAGTGGCGACGATAAGTAGAATGCATGATAAATACAGAGATAAAAGTGAGACTTATGACCCATTTCAAACAGAAGTGAAAAAGTTTACATGTGAAGGATTTGATGAATCAACAAACTGGAAATATTATGAAGCCCACTTTCTGTTGCTGTGTAAGATAAAAGGTATAGGGGAGGATTCTCACAGAGCAGAAGCATCTAGAAGGGCCCTCTTACTAGCTTATGTAGGACCTGGACCGTTGAGAAAAGTCTCAAATTTTCAATTGAAAATACATTGGGCCTCCTGGGATGAGATTGTTGGCGGGTTGGGTCAGTATATAAGTCTAAAAAACTAGTTTTGCAGCAAGGTTAGAATTTGAAAAAGGTATTGGAGAAAACGGTGAAAGCTTTTCAGATTTTGTTGTACGATTAAAGAACTCGCACAATATTGAAAATATGGGAGTAAGTTTGATGAACGAATAAGAGACAGATTTTCAGGGGTAGTAAACTTTCCTAAATTTGAAATGGAATTTTCGAACACCGCTGACCAACGGGTATAAAAGAATATGGTACGCCATTGAAATCTGAAGAATTATTGGAATTGGCTGATACATTTGAATTAGCACATCGTGAAATAGACAAGGGAATGGCAAATAAAGTGATGGATGTATCAAAAGTTGATAACAATTCTTTGTTCATAAAACCAGTAAAAATTAACAGTGTGTGTAACAGTTGTGGACTGCGACATGAATATGACAAATGTTTGGCAAAACAACAAAAATGTTTTAACTGTAAGAAAATTGAAAATTTTTCTATGGTTTGCAAGTTAAGAAAAGTAAGTCGAATAAATGAGAACTCGGAAGGAGATGACAGCGAGGTAGAAGACACCTGATGATGAATGAGGTTACAGAAAAAAGGTAAAATCCCTAAATATCATATTAATTTAAAGCTTAATCGTGTAGAGGTAAACGTGGAATTCGACTCTGGTGCACGGGCTTCCATGATAGGTAAGCCTCTATGGGAGACAATTGGATCACCTATCCTAGATAAATCTAATTCTACGTAGCATATGGAAACCATTGTATTAGATATATTGGGTGAATGTAATGTTACAGTCACTGTAGGTAATAAGACTCGCAGATTGAAAGTTGCCGTAGTTAACGGAAGTGACAAACCTCTATTTGGGTTCCGCTGTATCTACTATCTATGTTTGTATTTGTAAATTGGCTGCTGCCGTTGGAAAATAAAATATTAAAATATTAATATTAATATTAACGTGGATGTTAGCTTTCAATATGGAACTGTCCCCAAATGTGGTTATTAGGAAAGTAAAATGTGCGGGAAGGGCAAACCAAGAAAATAATAAACCTAGAGTTCAAGTGATTGTTAAGGAATTTAATGATGTATTTTCAGATGGCTTAGGTAGAATTAAAGGATACCAAGCAAAAATCTATGTAAAGGATTATGTGATACCTAAGCATTTCCCAGCCCGCAGAGTTCCTTTCCGTATGAAAACCAGAATTTAAAATGAACTATCACGACTTGTTAAGGGAAGAGTCATATAAGAAGTTAATCCTGCCATAACGCCTGTACCATGGAACACTCCAACAGTTAACATAGAGAAGAATGAGGGTTCTGAGTGGGTATGTGGAGATTTCCGCGTTACATTGTATCCAAATTTAGTATCAGATACTCCTCTTATTCCAACTTTTGAAGAACTCACAAGAAAAACTGTAAGGGGTAAGGAATTTTCCATCATAGATTTACGAGATATGTACCTCCAGATGGAAGTTGCGGAGGAACACAGAACATATCCAGCAATAGCCACCCACAATGGATACTACAGGTACACACGGTTACCTTTTGGCGTGTCATAAAGTCCAGGTGTTTTCCAGAGGTACATGGAAAAGATTTTAAACGGTTTAACCAGGTAAGAGTTCTTCTAGATGACATCATAGTGACAGAAAACAACAGAAATGAACATAACAGGATGTTGAGAGAAGTGTTACGAAGAATGAAAGAGGTTGGTTGAAAAGCAAAGCCGAGTAAATGTAAATCTTTTGAGGAAAAGTGTAGGATTACTATTAATGTCAAATCACAGGGTTTTTATTAGTTAATTGTTAGTTGAGAATGTTTACACTTTGAGTTAGTTTATGTTTTGTCTAAAATGATTAATAAAATGTTGGTTGTCAAAAAGAAGTTATTTTAGTAATTCTTTAAGCTTGTTTTCGCCGACATAGAAATCACAATGTTTACGATAAGTCTTAAATATTGGTTGCTAATAATGTCAAGAACAACATAACATTCCCACGTTCTATTTCCATTTGCTACATGAAATCTTCAGCAAGAATATCTTGGTATTTCTCCCGTAATTTTATGGGAACTACAACTTCGAAAATTCTTCCTAAAATTATTGATATCTGGTACAGGCTTACCCTTTTATTTCTGAAGAACATTTTTTTTCCTTTCCACACGCAATAAATCCAAGCAGTACTGTTTTTGTTGATTGTTTATTTTATGAACAAAATGAACTAAGGCTGTAGATCATTGGAATAAACTCTCTGACCATTTCAAAGGTGTACAGAACGATGCTTTGCAGAAGGCTGCTTCGGAGCAGCTGATGTATCGTCCTGCCACTATTTGTTACTTTGGTAATTTTTAACGGTGAACGCTGCCTGGTCTAGCCTTTTGTTTACGTACTTGCAGGTGTGTTTTATGGATTTCACAGAATTGCAATACTCAAAATTACGAGAGCAGAAAAGTGCGAGATAAGACGGGATTATAATGAACTGCTCAAGGATTGTCGAGATCGAATGAGGACCACCTGCGATAATTTTCACAACATCCTCTCCTGTTTGAGTGTCCTTTAAAAGTGGTATGGGATATTTTTTAAACAGGTTTCATTTACCAAAAGGGCGAGTGCCAGTTGAAGGTTCCACTTGGGCCAAGAATCATAGTAGTCTTGACATTTTAATAGACGATCGGGTCTCTTTTAGGGTTGAATACTGTTGCTATTTCAATTTGTCAATGGGTTCAGGTTTTGTATAAGCAATAGGAAAATAATGCGGGGAAGTTCACGTTTCCTCTATTCCACAGAGTACATATGACACCTGATTGGGCCAGTTTAGATTTAATACCAGGGTAGATACCGAAAAGAATGTCCTTGTCACTATCTTCGTCACCCACAAAGTATATATCTGAAGAAACGAAGGCAACAGTTGAGGTTCTGGCATAAGGATTTCTGCCCTGTGATAGAACAGTCCCCGAATCCCCGTTACATTCTTTAATATCCCTCATCTCTCTAGCTCCAAACGCGACGTCAGTCCGAAGCATCTATAGTAAAATTGGCAGCAAAAATAAAGTATTCTGCCAATGGATGCTGATAAGTGAGGAGGCTATTAACAGATCCAGGAAGATCTTAATGGTAGGTAGCTGGCTGGACATTGCCATTTACGCAATACATTAACGGCACCAGGCAGATCATCGATCAATAACCTTGTTCTAAGAATAATTAATCTGATATTCATATTAAAATCAGACCATGTTTTATCATTCCAAGGTAAATATATTTTATTATATTTAAATGCACCCACTTTTAGGTGCGCTTCAGAATTGTTATAACATAGTTTTAATAAATAACTTTTGTCTTTCTTATCGAAACTGTTTCACTATTTGTTCACTATTCCTGCAAATGGTGCTGCAGACGGAACAGATTCATATGAACTTAAGGGGCTGTGAACTGTTTGTGGGTTGATTACGGTTATGATAAGGCATAGGAGGAATTATATTAAAATTCTATAGCAACCGGGGAGGTAGGTATTAACTGAATAGTGTCTGGGTTTATCGTTTCATTTATTAGGGTAAGGATATCAAAGTGCCCTCTATTAAAATGCCTAGTTAACTTAATTCTTTTGAGTGCTTGTGAACGGTAATTGAAAATAACGACAATAACGCCATATTTGCTCTCCTTAAACTCATATGTCCAGAAAAGAACAGCAAATAAATGATAGTTTTTTAAACAAAATAAAATTAAAAAAACACCAATTCCGTATCAGATACAGTTTAACATCAACAGAATAGCCACAGGACAGAAGTTTTATAATTAACCTCCCAAGGCCCCCATGGGAGTTTCCTTATATCCCGTGTCTATTTTCTAAATTTCAGGCCTCGACACGTAATATTAAGATTTGTGATCAGTTGATACGTGAATATTATAAAGAATTTTTTTATAATCATCGCCAATGGTTTTGAAAACTTGTAAAACACATGACTATATGACTTATGTGGAGCTCTAATGGTAATTTAATGTAACAATTCTGAACACGAGACAAGTTTTAATTGAAACTTTTACTTGTTTTCACTTATTTCTGTGTTTAGGCTGGGAAACTTTTAAAGCAGTTTCTTAGCGAGCACCTAAGTGGTAAGATAAACATGTGTAAAAGGTTTCATTTAAATTCGTTCATTAGTTTCGGAAATTTCATGATGCGTTAGTCAGTGAATTTGGATTGTATATATACAGATAATACAGTAGCATTAATAGCATAACATAGTTTTCACATACAAAGTGCCATTTATGGTAAATGGCAAAGTAATTCGGCAAAACTATTGGTATTAGTCTAATGTTGTAAAAGCTTCATTCATACACCTTTTAATATTAAAGGCAAAATGTATTTTTGTAATTTACATCGCAATCTTGCAACGGCAGATTGTTTCAGCTGTTTGGATAGCAACAAATAACTTCGATGTAGTCTGGTTCTAGCAAGACGAAACATTTCCGCACTAAGAGTCTATATTTAGAAAACACCTTTTCCAATTGCTGGATACGTGGAAGAGGAGTTATTGAGTGACACGTATTAAAGACTGTGTATAAATCAAAACCAAAACCGTAAACGTTTTAAGAAACTTAAAGGGTTTCCCATGAATCTATCTAACTTGCAACTTCATGATTTTACAGTTGGTTAGCACATTGTCAGACTGTTGACGAGGAGCAGTTTAAGGATCTGATGTTGGATAACACTGAGGTTAGGAAGCTGAATGAACTCCGATTTTACAGTTGGTTAGCACATTGTCAGACTGTTGACGAGGAGCAGTTTAAGGATCTGATGTTGGATAACACTGAGGTTAGGAAGCTGAATGAACTCCGATTTTACAGTTGGTTAGCACATTGTCAGACTGTTGACGAGGAGCAGTTTAAGGATCTGATGTTGGATAACACTGAGGTTAGGAAGCTGAATGAACTCCGATTTTACAGTTGGTTAGCACATTGTCAGACTGTTGACGAGGAGCAGTTTAAGGATCTGATGTTGGATAACACTGAGGTTAGGAAGCTGAATGAACTCCGATTTTACAGTTGGTTAGCACATTGTCAGACTGTTGACGAGGAGCAGTTTAAGGATCTGATGTTGGATAACACTGAGGTTAGGAAGCTGAATGAACTCCGATTTTACAAACATTTATGTTTGTAAAAGTTATATGTTTCACTTTTATTGTAAAAAAGAGTTCATTAAAACGAGACAAAATGTAATTAGCTTCTTTACAACTCGTTATTTTAAAGGATTTAGACGTAAGAATACTTTTAATTAGAATTAGTAATTACTGTATTTGTTGCTGGTTTAATATAGCGGCCTATAAGTTTCAGTGGTGATTTTCTTCCATAATGTTCTTTAAAAAGATGTGTACCTCTACGGACATTAACATTTATATTTTAAGTAGGGCCAACATTTAGTATTTTTTGGACAAGAGTAATCTTTTAATACTAATTGGAAAGTGCAGTTTTGTAGCATACAGAGGTACACTAAGTTTATTTATTCTAGGTACGGTAGTTTATTTGGATTATGCATACTTTAACTCACTCTGTATATACGATATCTTCAGGGAAGATATCTTAAAGGGCTGTTGGTAAAAATTATTAAAAACGTAAAAGAATTGATTCCACCGAACAAATACGGTAGAGTTCTTGAATGATCTTTATTAATATAACGTAAGTTAGTGACTACTCTTTGATATACAAAACAAGTCTGGATTCACAGTAAATTATTATATTATATTAGAAATGAAATATTTGAAAGAATATAATCTGATAAGTGAAAATCTGTTTCAATTTCTAAGTGGAAATAGCGCTCAAGACCTTGAATGATGAAAGTTACGTAAATCATAGAAGGTTATCTTACCTGGCTTTGTTGGGTGACGTGATAAGATAAATTTGCATTATTTAAATCATGAAATTATTAACTGCAATTCCAAGGCCAAGCTCATAATCACGACACTTTATGAACATGAGCATCACAGAATATTTGAATATACTAAGCATATATTCAAATATTCCTAGAACTCATATTCCATTTGAGGTCAGAAAAAATCTTACTTAATTTATAATGTGAATAAAGATTCTCTTACGAGGTATCGGAAGCAAAATATACACCTATTGAGAATAATATATTACTTCAATTTCATTTCTACCTGTGTTTGGTGAACAGGTGACACCAATGATTGTACCTGTACTGAATTAAATATGTTAATAGTCGACTCTAGACGATCATGGAGGGCTTATTATGTCATTATAAAGTGTAATAAAACTACACGTACCGTGATAATCAATTATTTAAGAACTGGAGATCTGGCAGATAAAGAAAAATAATAATATGCACAGCACTAATGGCGTCTTAATTGAAGTGCTGAATAGATTTACACAACACTGCAGCTAATTAGTTGTTACTTAAATGAATTAACATAATAAAGTAGAAACGTGACTAAAATTGCAGTTGGGCAAGTACTGTAAGTAATAAGAAAGTTATTTTAATGTTTATTGAATTTACAAGAATGTTTATTGTTTACCAAAGAAGTTTTACAAAAGTAAATGTTTTATTAAAGTGATTTGCCAGAAAATGAATTTTAATACGTTAGTAATAAGATTGTTGATATGAAGGAAATAGAATTTAAAAAATTAACTAACAAGTGTTTGGAGAAAAATGGATTTAATTGGTTGAGGTTTTTGTGTATCTATAGCACAATATACAACATATCCTTAAAAAACATTCTCAAACTTGGGCTATGGTTCTTACGAAGAAACACAGTCTTAATAAAAGTGACTTCGAGAACACTTCATTTTCCGTCAATTTGCTTGTGCTTTCCATGTAAAATTGAAAAATCATAAACAGTTTTAGTTATAATGCTGTCTAGTACTATGATTATTTTGTTTACTATATCCTAGATTTGTATTAAAAATTAAATACATACCCTCGTTCTTTTTTTATCTTATAATTTCCATAGTATGCCGCCATTGTTAACAATTAGATGTAAGATTTTACGATAGCCAATGTAAAAAATTAAGCTAACAGCAAAATTACGAAATATTGAGCACTTGTTTGGTAATACTCGTAATACATATATTATATTAGCTGAGAAATTATATTAGTATAAATCTTTGTTCAGATTTTCGGGATCGTTTATTGTATAATTTTGCTCTAAAAAAGAGAGTAAAATATTGACATGGTATTGGTACCAAGTCAATAGGTACTAATACCATATTTTCAATTACCTAGTGTTCAACCTTCTGAACGCTACGTTATAAATGATTCCTTATGCGTTTATTTTTTTTAGAGGATATTGTTTGATTATTGATTACATGATTTTGTTGACCTGGATTATTAAATATTTAAAAGATATACGTAATGACTGCGGCCTTTACACAAACTGTATGTGAGTTTATTAGAGACATTTTATTAAATATGTTTTTGTAGTGATAGTAAATTAATACTCCAAGAATATTCATGTTTTTGTATGCTAATACCGCGGTTATGTTTATTATAAAAACAACGGGGTTAATGGAAGTAGTCCGTTACTCGCTATTCATTAACATTGGTAAATTTTATTACTAGATGGAACGAGTATCGCGTGTAGTTTTTGAATTATTACTATTACCGTATTGTTGTTACTGAGATTGCTGTTTGTTATAGTTCATATATTCTTATACTTTTTTCACTCTAATTATTAGTTGAAAATAATAATGTATAAAACAATAAGGCTTTTATTATATATTTTTGTCTTTACTCAAACTAGGTAGGTTTATATGGATCTCTACATCTACTCTACTTAATTTTTAACAACACTAGTTACTTTGAAATAAGCGCAATACATAAAACAATCGTTAATGACTGTCATGCCTGATTTATCAAAGCGGTTTATCTTAAGGAATAATCGTCAATAGAGTTTTATAGTTAATAAAAACAGGATTTTTTTAATAGAAACTATTCATCTCGTGCATGAAAGCTTTAACTAATATACAGCCTTCCCTCGTCAGCCCCATGTGGCTGTCGTAAGTTCAGAGTTATCAGTAGAACACTATTACCAAGTATTGGCAGGGGGGAAGGAGACATGCAAACTGACGAAGTCAAGTTTCCGTCTACACAACATACACACTCGAACTCCAACTATCGGGTGTTCCAAACGTTCAACCCCCACCTTCACTTTTGAAACGTTCTTTGAGTACGTGTAACACCAACACCTGAGAATGCCTTTGAAGAGTTTCAAAGATCGTTTGGAAATTCTCAACCATTACAAAGTTAAAGAGTTACTGGGATTGTTGGGACACCCGATATATAAAGTAAAATATTACGAAAACTTGTTTGGAGAGAAATTAGATAGTAAAATATTGAGGTTCTTAGAATTTTATATTTACCCTATTTTTATAGACCTTAGCTCTATAAATACATGCATAGACCAATTGTTGTATATGCAGTTTTGTCACTCCGTCCAATAAGTCCATTCCAAACAATGTTGTTAAGAGGTTACCCAGAAAGTTAATTGATGCTCGATGGTTTCGAAATTCCTACATATTAAATAGTAAAATACTCATACAAAATATTATATACTAGATATTACACTAGAAACTGTGGTCTACAAGTATAGTTGTTATACATTTATAGTACTTGATTTGCTATTATAAAATTCTACAATATTAATCCAAAATTATATTATATCTATAGATAGTGTTATATATTACAAGGTTGAAGAAAGGAACAAGTAATGATTAAGAAAATAAAGTATTTGTTTCAGAAGAGAAATATTTTAATAATAATAAAGATTCATTTGCTGTGAAACAAAATTAGTATCTGTCACATATTAAACAACATAGGAATGAAAGTTTCTTTTATATTTAATAAAGAATGTGGTGTTAAAATGTCTGAAAAATATACTTATTTACTTTTAACCAGGTAATGAAATTACAAAAAGTCGTACTTTTTGCAGAACAACACATTTATCTGTCTAGATATTGAAGTTAACTCTATATTTAGATTTATTTAACTTAAAAAAGGAAACCTACTAAATTTTTAAAATGCCTTCTTGTTGGCTAGCTTGCCAGAGTGCAACCTAGATATAAAAGATGCGTCTGTAGAAATGTTAATGAGCTGTTCTGCTTCCTCGTTCATAAAACTCTCAGGTGTATTTGCATTCGTATGATGCTCACCATTCGTACTAATTAAATTTCATGATGTAAAATTTATTCCACAAAATAGAATTGTAATGTAGATAGGTGGTCGATGAATAAAATTTACAGTTTATAATTCATTTTCGTGCAGTGGTTGATTCAAATAAGAAACTATCGTGCATTATCGAGTTATTCTTTCATAGTAGAAGTCCAGTGATATTTTATTGTTATGAGGGATCCATTGTTGTTGAAATTTTAGTTTGAGCTTTTATTATTTGGCTCTCACCTCTTGAGCGATTGGTGATAAACCGAAGAATTAATTTACAAATGCATTAAAAGGAAATTTGTTTAGTAGAGCATGATATGCAATGATATCTGGACAAGCACTCGAATATAAAATCGAAAAGCACGCGTAACGAGAGGTAATGTTCTAAAACAATAATTTTACTTTGTGAATGAGGTCGCATTGGCTTACTTTGCGAAGCTTGGTGGCATCTTTGGGTGACGTGCCACATCGCTCACTTTGCGAATCTCTGCTATATATGCTAAAAGATCGTTGGTGGTCATTGAGGAACTGTGTTGTTTTTAACCTTTAGGCCCTCCCGCTCTACTGCCCTAGTCGTAAAGACTGTCATATAATTTAGTGTTGTTATAAAAGACTTCAAAGAATGTTATATTCGCATAGAAATGGGTTTGCTCTCCAACGTCAGAGATACTACATGTTAATACAAGTTTAGTTATTATAAGTTATGTATTATTAGTTACAATGTAGTTATTATTAACGCATTAACCACTTAGGAGTGACCCTCTCAACGTGGATAATTTCTTATAAAATTATTTAAGTTTGATAGAAGATATATCAGCAGTGAAGGTTTTAGCTAGGCAGGTATTTCACAGTGGTACTTAGGATGGACTAACGTGCTTATCGCTATCACTGTCGCACCTCAGTATTTGAGGCTGATGGAAGATAGAGCAGTAGTGAAGGTGTTAAAGTTGTTTTATTACCAATATATCTTTTCGCCTGCACTCACTTCTCACATTTTCCTGTAATGGGAGGAATGGATATTGCCTTTTTAGATTAAAACGAAACAATTCCCTGAAGTTATTGTTTCAGACAGTATATAGGTAAATGGAGAACTTTAAAAGAAAATCTTAAGATCTATATATCGTATACCTATTTATTAATAAAAGTGATAAAATGTTACCCTGACCTGCCGATATTTATTATGTACAGTATTATAAACAGTGGTATGTGTATTAAGTACAGTAAAATTACACACACACGCGCGCGCGCACAGACACACAAAACGTTATAGTATGCGAAATATTTGTGGAAACATAACACTTGAGCTGAGGTGTATGACAGTGCCTTTCCATCTAATGGCGGCAATGTTTGAATGTTTAAGTCGTTAAAGAAGTTATGGCCTACGAGTAGTAAAACTTATAATGCTGCTTCCTGAAATTGGCTGACAATGTACACATTTCAAAACCTCGTCATGCTGCTGCGAGCTAGAGTAGTAAGAAGGAAGAAATGTTATTGAATCCAAAAGTTAAATTTAATTTATATATTATTATATGTTCTTTGTTACCGAATGTTATATTATTTATTAATAATAATAATATTATTAATTATAATTATATTATTAATAAAGTTCCCTTTCCCATTTTCGAATATGCATTATTTTTATCAGAAACTATATATGGTAGTTAAATGCAGCAAGTAGATTAATAATTAAAAATACCATGAACCAATTATATTTAACGTTCACAGTAAACAACTGAATGACAATTTGTAAGTTTTCATGGGGGCTTTAAAAAACATTACGTAAAAGTATTTTTTATTTTATAATAAAAAATAGTCTAAGAGAAAACGTTATACTATTTACACCCGATGATTCTTACATTGGAATTTAAAATTAGTTCGACTGCTCAAGAGCCCAGTTTTGAATTTCAAATACAAATCAAAATTTTGCGTTGGGCATCAGGATTATACTATACGACTTCCTAAATATCTGTCATATTTATGTAATAGTAAACGGCTTTCTCCGTTGTACATAACTTTTTTACCACAACATATACAAATTGTAAGAACAGAGAACAACAAGATGTAACTTAAACAACAGTAATATTGATAAGAAATAGATAAACAATACAACAATACAAATAACAGAATATTAATTATACTTACTAATAATATGTTAATTAACATCGAATTTTAATAGCAGATAACACATTTAGCTAGTTGTAACAACACAAAATCACACACACAACGGAAAGGAAAAAGAAAAAGAAAAAATATAAAACTACGGACAAACATATTAGCTCTGTGATTAATTACAAACTTCACTACGTTTATTTAAGAAGATTTAAATAAGTATGTTAAGTATTTTAGTAATTTTAAGATGAGGCGTAAATAATTTAAAACTATTTATAAATAACTAGAAAAAAACACTATTTTAAATATTTTAGATGTTTATGATTGAATCTTTCAAATGAGACACTTTCCATGATTTTTCAACTAAAAGCAACGTCAAAAATGTTTAAGGTTTAGCATTGTTCTTATAGGGCCAAACCAAAATGGCCGACCAGACAGTCATTAAGGAGTAAACTTGACCAAGGCTTTGAGGCTTATGGGATGGATATTTTTTATGATATATCTGCTGGTACGGGATATCGTAGACAAATTTAATACATGTCTAGATTATTTACTAAAACTTAACATTTGGGTGTCTCCATAATTAAATGGATATTAAAAAAATATAAGAAAATCAGAGTATTATTAAAAATATACTAACTGTCACTGTTTAGGGTTGTCACAATGTAAATCGTTGGAAACTGCAGGATTGCCTAAAGTTGATCGTAAATTTTAAAATTTAATACCTGAATATCATAGCGTAAATGAAAATCTTAGCTAGGATGAACTGAACATTTTTCAGTTAAGTATTCAATAAAATTCACTACTTTGGAGTGATGAGTCTCGAGCGATAACAGTGCAGTTAGACGGATAGAAAACAATCGCATCACAAGCAAGTACAGAGTATGGACATGAAAGCTTCAATTAGATTTTGTGACAGAGTTACAGTAAGAGACGCTTAGGACAATATAAATCAACCATAAATAAAAACACAAGGAAACCCGATGTGGATAAGATAGGGCCACTTAATAAAGATGTTCTGAAAGAACTTTCTAAACATAAAAATGACAAGTTCTCTTTGCAAAAATAAAGTATAATAGCGAAAATAAAGAGTGCAGCGCGATGTGGTATAAATAAGGATGCAGCCCAATGCGGCACAAAAAAGACGCAAACCGTTGGGTCACAAATAAATGACACAGACCGATGCGGCACAAATAAAGGGCGCAGACCGATGCGTCACAAATAAAGGGCGCAGACCGATGAGTCACAAATAAATGACACAGACCGATGCGGCACAAAAAAGACGCAAACCGATGAGTCACAAATAAATGACACAGACCGATGCGGCACAAATAAAGGGCGCAGACCGATGCGTCACAAATAAAGGGCGCAGACCGATGAGTCACAAATAAATGACACAGACCGATGCGGCACAAATAAAGGGCGCAGACCGATGCGTCACAAATAAAGGGCGCAGCCCGATGTGGCACAAATAAAGGACGCAGCCCTATGCGGCACAAATAAAGGGCGCAGACCGATGAGTCACAAATAAATGACACAGACCGATGCGGCACAAATAAAGGGCGCAGACCGATGCGTCACAAATAAAGGGCGCAGCCCGATGCGGCACAAATAAAGGGCGCAGACCGATGAGTCACAAATAAATGACACAGACCGATGCGGCACAAATAAAGGGCGCAGACCGATGCGTCACAAATAAAGGGCGCAGCCCGATGCGGCACAAATAAAGGACGCTAGTTGCTGTGCCACATCCTCATTTCATTACATTTCAATTATTTCTCAGTGCCAACAGTTTGTAACCAGTTATTGGTTTACTGCACCAAAGTGCCGTTTTAAAACACCAACTAACAATTAAATGATTAAGTGATTTTTTATGAATCTAAATATTAATATATTATTGTGTTGTAAAAACCATGATTGAATTAATATTTTACAGACAAATCACTTTCCTTAAAATATTATTTTTATTTAATTTGTTTAAAGATATGCACATTATTTCTTGACACATAAAATTTCTTAAGATTAGATCTAGAATATATAAATCATAGATTTTCGTGGTGTATTTTAGGAATATAAGTCTGAAATAACAAAGATTTTATAACATTATTATATTTTCCTTTTATTTTAATTTTATATCTCTTCTTAGGCTAACTAAGTTTTAAAAGTTATTCAGGGTCAGTTACTTAGAAAAGTATTTTATAATTTAAATTGCACCTTAACGTAAGTAATGAAATAATTTAAAGTATATTTCTGCATGAGATAAAATAGTAGCAAAAAAAAAACATATAATAAATATACAGGATGATTCACGAAGATATGCAGAAACTACGAGAACACATTCTAAATGTAAAAATAATGGAAAACGTTTATACTCCAATAAACATGGATCCAGAAGTGCTACGTTAGCGAGTAATGGCTAGCGAAAGATTTCGCCCGGATTTCAGCTCACCATGTGAAACTAGGTCCTCCTAAAATTCTAGTAAGGTAAATTAAAGGGCGAATTCAATAGCTTTTCATAGTTTTTTTATATGACACATAATAAAACAGATCTTTGGATAAAAATAACTATTTTATTTCACCAAGAAACAAATCAAAAATTGCATATAACTTGTAGAAAATTTTATTTTAAACAAAATGGTGTAAATTAAATATACCGAAAGCGAATGGATTGTTTGATTTAATGTATATTTATTCACAACAGCACAGAGTAAAAGTAACAGGAAAACATTAATCTAATCAATTCAACCAAATTACACTAAATTTTCAAAAGTGTTTTCACTGAATTCAATGCATTTTTCTGCTAGTGTAAGGATGTATCTTGTTGCTTTCCGTAGTTAACCGGGCTTTCCTTTAACGGCGTAAAAGTTTCATTGATACGTCTAGGTAGCGCCTCACAGGAATTAACTTTGACCTCGTAAACTTTCTCTTCATCCATCGTCAAATGCAAAAATCTAATGGCGGCGTATGATCTGGTGACCTGGGTGGCCAGTGTAAAGGACCTCCACGACCTATCTGTTTATTTGAAAACAGAGTGGCGACAATCATGATGGAGTACAGCTGACGTCGCGTTGCAAGAGGAACATCTTCGAGCAATGTCGGCATATTCTTCTTGAAGAAACTGTAAGTATATCAGACCTGTTAAGTGTTCTTAAAAAATAAACGGTATAATCAGCTTATCATAAAAATACCACAACATTCGTTAATGCTAAAACGCTGTTCAAAGTTACGTTCAATTGTTGAATGAGGGTTCACTTCTGCCCATGAATGTTGGTGTCGTATATTGTTGATACCATCACGAATGAATTGAGACTCATCTGTAAATAAAACATACTTTAAGACTTTGAGAGTCGACGATGAGTGTTTAACTAAATGCAGTACTCCAAGCGATGGGCATTCTCTCCTGAATGTAAATGCTGTATTTTTGTTTATGGTAGGGATAGAGCTTGTTATTGTTGAGTGCTCTCCATACTTTACTTTACGTAACCCTGAACCGTTTAGAAATACATCTTGTACTACCACCTGGACTATGTTCAATAACAGTAACAATGTTTTCCTGTACAATACATCATGTTGGCAAGAGCGGGCATACTAAAACTTGGTGCTAGGAAATGATAGCACTAATTGTTCTAGCATTTGTAATTCTGCAGTAAGGGTAACGTCTAAATTCTTCAACAATGGCCATAGTCCGCCTTCACATACACCATATCGGCGTGTTCTTCACTTGTAAATAAGTGTTGCATTACTACTCCAATAATGTAATAATTATTATGAACAAACAAATACTTACACGAACTGAAATTCAATTAATATGAATAGAAAAATACGCACATGGACTGACTAATTTGTTAGCTCTCAAAATTATTTGAATATTACAATTCAAATAATATCATTGTCGAAAAGCTACTTATTGTATTGCAAACTTACAAAATAAAAATTTCCCGCAAAACATCATTCTGTGTTAATAAATCAAATTACAGATAAATCAAGCTGTAAAGCATGTCGGAAGCACCTGAATGCACTGCTAAAATCAATCTCTATGAAACAAATTTTCATTTAAGAATTGAAATGTACAATTTCTTGGCAGAAGTTTAATGGAAATTAACACAGTTATTACCAGCCAAATGTAAAAGGCATGTTGTACTGTTATGAATAAAAATTAATTTAATCAAACATGTATTCGTTTTAAGTGTAACTTATTTGCACTGTTTGGTTCAGAACACAATTTTATACAAGTTTTATTACACATTGTATATGTTTTTTTATGTAAAACAAAGTTACTACTCTCAAAACATGAAAAACTGTAATAAAAACTACTTAACGTACCATTCTAGTTCCTATTTTATTAAATTTATCAGGTTAAAAAACCACAAAAAAGGTTGAATTCAGCCCTTAATCTACCTTACCAGATTTTCAAGAAGATGTCATTTTACATGGTGAGCTAAAATCCGAGCAAAATCTTTCGCTAGCCTTGACTCGAAGCAATTCCGGACCTATGTTTATATAAACTTTTTTCATTTTTATTCTATTTAAAATGAGCTCCCACAGTATCTTCATATCTTCGTGAATCACCATGTACTATGTTAACGAGCGTTTTTGTATTATCATTATTTATACCAGACGAATCAGAATAGGTAAAAATATTAGTTGACCCACCTCTAGTCATATCGTCTAGTCATTATGGATTTTTAGTTTTAGCACTTTTAAAGTATCATTGCAAGCTTTGATAGTTACTTGCACCCATGGAAATTAGCACGGATGAGCTATACAGACCCGTAAAACGATGAACACGAATATTATAACCCGACATCACAACACGTTGGCAGTTAATAAAGTTTCATGTGCTTGTTTGACAGTTTGATAAAACTTAAGTTTTTCAATTACAAATCTTGATCAGTATTATGCTGTTTACTAGTCATATCACAAAGATCAAGTGTATTGTTCAAGATTTCAGAAATTTATTTCTTGTGAGATATCTTCCCGTTGTGATTCAATTACTAAAATAGAACTGATTTATATGTATATAAAAAACAATACTGTAAACCTAATGTTTGAATTGAAAAGGTTTTAGCAAGTTCTGTAAATCTACATCCCCTGTGACCAAATAGCCCTAAAAACTACAATTAGTTTATAATTTTATATATCGGTAATACAAGTTAGTCACCAACTCACGTACATATCATAATAACACGCTTCTTTAGATAATGATAAATCTGCAAATAGAACTTTGATTTAAATGAAACGTAGCTCACACTTTTTTATAAACGTTTGGAATGATTGTTAGGATAAGACATTCAGAGTAGCCATTACATCTATTAAAAATATACTGTACAGTTTTATGACCCTCACTAAACAAAAAATAGCTTAAGAGTTTTTGAGTTATTACAGTAACTTTCCTTCCAGTCGAACGCGTTTATTGAAACGTATGTAGGCCTATGCATATGTGCTGTCGGTAAATTTGATAAAATATTTGTGTACCATCTTTATAAGTATACTGTACATCATAATTATTAATTGATTTCTATAGAAAATGTTAATTGACAATAACGTATGCTTTTGCACCGTTAGTAAATATGACAAAAAGTTTTCATTAATATTTTTTAATTAAAATAACGGCTAATAATTCACTTTAAACACAGGGGATTTAAGATAGTCAATATAACTTTTTCGATGTGTAAAGTCTGACACTATTTTTTTTTGAAAAGTGTTAATTAGTAGTATATTTTATCTAGTTTATCGACAGTAAGAACTGTGCAAATCAGCTAAAAAGTGGAATGTTCATTTTCATACAGAACGCGGGTTTTGTAACAGGGACAGACAACGGAGCAAAATGCCTGCGGATTCCTGCCAATTCAGGAAAATTGGAACTTGGTTGAATCCTGCATTACTGTGATTGAAACTGCAGATTTCTGATTTATCTGGCAAAGTTGAAATGTTGGCGACTGTAGTTCATTTGGAGACATTGAATATTTATTGGTTATAATTTAATCTTGTATTTAATTAAAGCGCAACCATGGTAATAAGTTTTTATAATATCATAGTATAGTATAACAAGCACCATGGATTCAGTTAAAGTGGAATATTTTTGGATAAGAATTACATTCAAAGTAGAACTATCAAGGCTAAAGGGTCGTGAGTATGTACCTCAATCCTGAAAATCCCTAAGGAATTTAATTAAAATAAATGTGATGTTAATTACCTATAAGCATGCACAGAGTAGTATCGAGTTCAATTTTAATTAGCTTTAATTAAAAAGTCGAGCTTTTTGAGTCACAGTTAAGCGAGCAAAGTAGGTAGTCTAAGTACACTTGAGGTGATCAGGATAAAAGTCAAAGTTAAATATTTACATATGAGATTGGGTAACTTGAATAGAGTGTTCAAGTTTTATATCACGTCTACAGCAATGATGGACGCGCTAAGTTGTATGTTAGTAGATGGAATCCATTAAAAACACCAAGACCTGTGTGATCAGCAGGATACTGGTATAGAAAGTACTGCTGGAGTGCTCCAGAGATGAGAAAGGTCTGAAGAACCTACTGGTCCAAATAAACATATGTATGTACGGATATGGGTAAGTGTCAAATTAACCTGATAGAAAATGTAGAAAAAATCAGTTATGTATAATGTATACAAAGCTATTCATCCCTCTCGAGAGATGTATAAATGCATTTATACCATCAAATGTGAACATGTATGAGCTATTGGATTTTTAGACAATTATGAACCAACTGATAGAGAAAAATAGCCTCAGTAATAGCGAATTAATAATTGTCTATGCCCTCAGATGGCTATACCAAATATTACTCAAATATAAGGCAAGAGGATTAATCACGAAGTTAGCGAATTATTAGTAAATTAAATTCTTCATTTCTATAGTCCCCCGAGAAAGACTGAGCTCAGACCTATTCAGGTAGTGAGTGTTTATGCCCTTTATAATAAATATCAAGGAAAATGCTATCCTTCAACTTTTTAACTAAACTAATCATTCATCTTAGTCCTAAAAATGAATTTGCGCTGTTTCTAGAGTGACACTATCTCGCTCTATCTCGGTCATGTCAAGGGGACGTTAGCTCGGCTTCAGACTCTTTCACTCAAAGGTCAGGTGAGCCTCATGTTTTAGCTTGGGAAAATCTAAAGGTTGTAATTGTTATTAAGAAAAAGACACTCCCTTCAACAGTCATCCTCCGCAGTGAATTGACCAAACCTTTTTCCCCAATATAACGACATTATATGCTACTACAAGACACCCACTGGATTTCTAGATATAATTGACATATCGGTTTTACTCTGCTCGGTATAGGTTCTACTGGCAGGTATAAACTACCAGAAATGAACCAAACTAGGGGCGTACAGTTCGGTTACTACTTCAGATCAGGCAAGACCTCGTGCATACCATTTGTAAAATATATTCGGTGCTTTCTGATTAAACGTAGGCCAATGATAATAAACAGGACTTAGCAATTTTGGGTGGGCAGTTACATAACATATACTAACGGTTAGATATTGGTTTGGGTTTGGGGTTATGGTAGGCTAGCCTAGGATAGGTGTAAGGTTAGATGCTATGTTAGATTAGGTATTATGTAGGATAGGTGTTAGGTTAGGCGTTAGGTTAGTTTAGGGGTTATGCTATGGATTAGGTTAGGGGTTATGTTAGATTAGGTTAGGTTGTGTGTTACATGAGGTTAATAAACCTAAACCTAAATCGCCTAACCACATCAGCCGCAGCGTGCTTTGAATAGGTGGCCTCTGTTTAATGTAAAAAGTACCATATATTCTTATGCATGTTTCTACATTTAATAGTCACAGTTTATGATAGTTTATTTTCATCTGTCTAAGAAAAAGTCAAGTAGCAATGCATTTTATGATGCACTGTCTAACTTTCACCGTAGAAAAATAATATTCTTCAATATATATTGTTATATACCAATTAAACAAATATAGACATCTTCAGGTATCCTTAATTAAGGATATAATTTGATTAGAGATAGTTTTTGGAGTGTATACGTTCATATCTATATTATGATCCAAACTACATAACATTTAGGTACGATACGTTCAGTATACTGCACATAAATTTATCATGATTAGTTCTTATGTTTATAGCGCGGTCTACTATTCCTTTTAACAGTTTTAACTCATGCGAATGAGTTACGATGTTGTTCATTCTTTGAAGTTTATACAATACATTTGGAAATTGACAGGACTTTTCATGTATGCGCAATGTTTCTGAGTAGGATAGACTGAAGCTTGTTTGTTGCTAGAAAGGAAAGTTTATTATTAGGTTTAAATCTAGTGATACAGTTTCCAGCATTGTCAAAGGCTTTGAGCGCGTAATCCTTCGCTGTTACCGGAATGAAAGCCAATCCTACAATTCTTCACACGTATCTGTATCTGAATGTGACATACAAAATCAGCAATTCAGGTTTTATTTGTTACTCTTTTAGCGAGCCCGTTCAGGAACGCATTGTGCAATAATCAGCAACTGTACGCCAGTGAGAACGTGAATAGCCTTTAGGGATCGCTTCTGATACGGGTACTTTGTAATTTACTTATCTTTTTTTGCTTTTAGATGTATTATGGTTATTTTGTTGCTCTGAAAGAAAGCTTGAAGTTTTCATTTTTATTAATATTTAAAATTTTGAAAAATTTCTACACTGTGTGTCAGATTATTTATTAAAAATTATCTAGCATACACCTTTGGAAGGGGATGAATTTGGAGTGGAAAGATTTTTGGACAGAAGTTTGTTTATGGAAATGAATAAATATTCCATAAAACAAATCATAAAATCAATGTCTAGGTATTTAAACCCATTCAGAAATGCCTGGTAGAACACATTACAACTTGAATGCGTGTCACTAAACAGTTGAGTTTTATAAGAAATTGCAAAACAGTTTTAGTACATACTATTTTAAGGTTTTGGTGCTGCAAAAGCTAATTTTATGCAATTTTCATGGTCAACTTCATGATTAATCCTATTTCTGTCCACAATGATATTTATAATTGTATAAAATCACAAAAATTCTGTTCAAAAATGTAGTACATGGACCAAAATCTATTGAATAATATAAACGTTTATTAACATTTTTGAACAAAATGTAATTTTATATACACTTATCCATAATAGGAAACACTGATTCGTTGAGTATCAGATATGCATGTGGCCAATATAATCAATAAACGTAATAAATTTTAACACACTTCATGTTAAGTGATGTCCTTTTATCTAGTGAGCAATGGATACCTGAAAGGTATCTAAAACGTGTTTCTAAAGTTTTCATTTTCATTTTCTTTTAGATTTAGAGTAGTATTTCAAGTAGCTCTACAAATATATCTAGTACAATGTGCTCTATTACTATGCTACACGCATATTTCTGAAAAAGTAGTCCAGTACCATCCTTTTCAATTGAAAATATCAACAGCTGAGTCATTGTACTTATTTTGGTCAAAACTTGATTTACTTTTGGCATAATCAGTCGATTGTGTTATCCTTGTCGTTTAAATCAGAAGTATACAGAGGAATGTGTACGCAAATCATGTGCTAGTTAGAATATGTCACAATCAGCAGTGAATTTTGGTTGAGCTTCAGGTATTCAAGTACTGGTAAACTTCCTTAAGCTGGAAAAGATTTTGTAAATAAAAAAATACCACTCTTACTCCTCTTGAGCTTCTATACTATTTGTCGTATTTTTCTGTATGACTTAGTATAGTGTATTTATTTTACAGTATTATGGCATGTGCCTCAATACGTTTGATGTATAAACAGTAGTATAGACTCTTTGAATACTAAATTGGCTTTTTTTAGTTATTAACTAGCCTAATAATAAATTCTCATCGTGTATTTGGCAAAACATAGATGATAGAATACAAAAAAGTGCTTTTAAGATGCTAAATTTGGAATAACTTTTGTCACCCACAAGATTAAGAAGGATCATCATACCATATTAAACGATGTCATCATACTTTATGTCTTAATGTAGTGGTAGCCAGTAAGTTGTATAAGGTTGTCTTCCGATATGATGAAACGTAAAACTTTTTAATGAAAAAGTATATGTTATGTATAGTTTTGATGTGTAAAGTTTCTCTGCATTGTCTGAAATGGTAAACAAAATATAAAGCCACCCTTATACAACTTGACTTGGTTGTCGGGTATGATGATCATTATTTTCGTAGTATTCAATATTCATGTTTACTAATGGCAATTTGACTTATTAGTAATATACTAAGGGTTTATTGCTGAATCTGGACAGCAATAAACCCTAATACTAATGCTTTTATATTAACTATTAACGAATAATTAACAATAACATAATTCGATTTACTATTACTGTTGAAAAAATCAAAAACGGTTCATAAATGTGAAAACTAGTAAGTTAAAACAAAATTCGATAAGAATAAAAATATTCATAAAATGGGTTTTTGTATCCAAAAGTGGAACATAAGACATTTTAATGTTGGTCCATATATGAAAATTGTTGGAAAATTTGGAAATTCTAAATTTATATTTTTAATTGTCACTAAAAAGTAGGTGAAGTCTCACATCTAACATCTCCTTTAACTTTATTAGTGATACCAGTATGGTAGTTATGCTAAACGTGTCAAAGAAGCATTTCATATAATATGATTCGATATAAATAAAATATAATATGCCAGACGTTTACAGTAAATATATTCCAACTTTCCTGCGATCATCCCTTCAGCTTTAGCCTTGGGTTCACAGTTGGGGGAAAGTACTCTTGTCAGACACGCCACCACTGAACCTAACATGCAAGCACAGTTCACTGTAAGCATAAAATATATTGTGTAGCCTAGTCGTGTTTATTCCAGATGGTACGTTTTAACCAAGACTCGACAAATACCCCTTCTCCTAATCCATAAAAACAGAAATCTTCCATTATGGGATACACCTTTGTTTAGTATGATATTCGACCCAGAAGGAATAGGCAACATTTGCAAATAAACTGAAATATTAATGTGGTATTCCATCCTGAAAACACAGGCCAAAGATTGGTTCAAATGACTGTTTTACATTACCGTATAATAAGGTTTCATTAAACAAATTTAATTTGGATCACATTGGTGTAGGTAATAATGTCATTAATTAACATCTAAGTGAATTAACGGGCGGTTTCTGTCATTAATGCATGTCCCATTATGGCACTACGCAACATTATCCAAATTACTTGATATTACCGAAGAAGCCATACATTTCTATATAAATAATATATTTTTATTTTCTTTTAAGGAAATTGAAATAGAATAGATAGAACAATGATATATTACCAAATGAATGTTCAGCATTTGGAAAACCTCATACGGCTCAGTTACATATTAAAATGTATACTAAAAGAGCTAGAAAATGTAAATTATTTTTACAGGTTTGGAGTTTATTATTTAGTTATACGTTCTACTTGTAGCTGTCTAAAAGGATTAGCTTCCAAAAACGATGAATTTAAAATAAATAAATTAGTTATAGTTAAATAAGTTTTTAATAATACTAACATGAGATTTTAATAATACGTGATGGACCATAAATCACTTAAAACTAGCAGTTACTCAGTATCAATTTGACTATAGTTGTAGCTAGTCAGCTGTCAGGTACAAAAATACTGTTTTTAGGTTATGTTCAAATGAGTAAATTACACGTTGTTTGAAGTGATTTTATGTTACAAATAAATAACGAAATGCTTTTAAAGCAAGCATTTAATACAATTAATAATTAATTATTGTCACTATGCAATGGTTTAAAGTGACCTATGGTCCATTCTGTGTTTTAGAACTGCTCATATCAGTCAGTCACATGTCCTGATTAATCAGTTACCATATATTCCGTTTGCACCACATATTCATGACCAGATTTATAGAGTGGGCTTTTGGGTATAATTGTTATTGAACCACAGCAAAAATCACAGCGTTATTTTATTTCTTATAGAATATTCGATCAGAGTTTCTAAAATAGGCTAAATATAGTAACTATAATAGTAACTTGTTAAAGTCAGAAATTTTATATCTGTATTTTATAATTTTATAACAGAACTGAGTTATATATATATATATATATATATATATATATATATATATATATATATATATATATATATATATATATATATATATATAGAGAGAGAGAGAGAGAGAGAGAGAGAGTGTTTTAATTTGGACATTTAGTTGATACATACTGTTTCTGATATGTATTTGATTAATGTTGAGATTTTTATTCTGCGTGAAATACGTAAAAGGTAATAGAGAGATAAATATTGCAATTCCATAGTTGTTAATGTTTGCAAAGTGCAGAGCAGTGTCAATATAAAACTGTCATCGAGGTGGAAAACCAAATATTTCGTACTAATATTCGACAGTAGATTTATAACCCTGGAAACACCATGCAGCCACGACAACATAAATAGATTATTCCCTGTACTGCCACACTGTACGTGAGTAAGCTGCAAAATAAAGCTTTTCTCTCAATAACAATTTTAGTTTTCATTGAGATATCCTATATATTTTATATGAGTTATACTATATAGATTTACAGTTTTTGGATTAACAATCAATAAACGTCTACAAATCATATTAATAACATGTAAATAATGTTGAAGTATACGGTTTGCCCGTAACTTGAATTTACGTCAGACCGATACAGAGAATTTAAATCAGTTCAGTTTTATGGAGGAGTTTACACCAGAGTCGACAAGAGCCAGATATTAAAAAACAATTCTAAGCATTTAAAGCTCCAGTATAATAGAACATTCGATACAAGGAATTTAATACAATATATTAATCCATTTAGTAGAACAATTTATGCCACACTCCGTATTTACATAACATTCTTCCTGTTGATATGGAGCAAACAGCAAGCTCTAAACCATTTAAATTTTCAGTTAAGTTCTGGCTGGTACGATAATTGAGACAGGGTACCTGGAGTTGACATCCAATAAAATACTACGTGACAGGTGTCATTCAAAAGCATGTTCTAACTTCTTGTACTTATAAAATCTATATTTTAAAATAAATCTGCACAACTTATTTCCTAGTGAATTAAATCAGAAACTCACTAATCAATTAGTTTTAATACCACTTCTCAAGTCATTGTCTACTAAAATCAAGTTTTGACTAACATTTGCAATTAAAAATATTTGTGTTATGACTATTGTCACTAAGCAATTGTGTCAAGTGACTGTCCATCCTGTATTTTAGAATTGATCATATCAGTCAGTCACATGTCCTGATTTATCAGTTACAATATATTCCATTTGCACCACATATTCATGACCAGATTTATAGAGTGGGCTATTAAGTATAATTTTTATTGAATCACGGCAACAATCACAGCGTTAATTTATTTCTAATACAATATTCAACCAGAGTTTCTAAAATAGGCTAACTAGTAACTTGTTAAAGTCATAAATCTTAAATCAGTGTTTTATAATTTTATTACAGAGCTGAAGGCATAAGTTTGGATAACTCTTTTCAGGTTGTGTCAATTATATGAGCAATCAAATGCGTCCTAACAGTTCTAAACAGTCACTTTAAAGAATGGTAACTATGTTCCTACACAATCCTAAATATAATACAACATTTTACATCGTTGTTATATAAGCAAATAGGAAACAAATTTTGAAAAGTGTAACCTATCCTTTTTTCTTGTAAGTTTTGAGTGTAAAGAAACTTAAAACATAAAACACTAGGTTAAGCATGAAAAAACATGAAACATACCTGTAAAAGGCAAGAAACTTGCAAAATACTCAAACATGGCAACGGAACAGTCTTATGTCGAAAGTCAAGTGTGGAAATTCACACTTATTCACCTCTCTCTATCTGTGGTGCGTGCAGTTTGTGTTGTGCTTTTTCTGACTACACTGAATTTTCAGGTATATGTTTGACATTTTGAGGCATAACTTGTTCTGTATCCAAGTTTGTAAATTTTCTTCATGAACTTAGCAGATTAAAAGTTTATAATGGCGCCTGAATAAGAGGGTAGATGCCACATCCAGAAACATTGTTTTTTATTTGTTATAAATTGAAAATATTCGGGCTAAACTAAATCAGTACAGTAAATGTGATTGAAATAAGTGCAGTAAGAATGAATAGCTCACGATTAAATACATGTACACACTGTAAAGGATGCGGTGATAGTGGGAATGCGGGGAGTACATCATTACTGTGGTCATAAAGTAATCTGTATTATGAGTAAACTTTCATACCTCACATTCATCAATCCAAATACCGCATTGTAACTCCAATGCAGAATTTAAAATTTAGCAACAAAATATTTTCATTATTACATCTCGTAGAGAAACGTGACATGCATACATTGTGCTAAGTTCTAGAAATTATCCACATCTTCAAATTTTGTATGACATCAGCGTGCTCTCAATAGTTTCTAAAGCATAGATTTATACATGCATGTAGCCACTTTGTGTGTCTGATACTGTAAATTGTACTCTAATTAAGTTTTTCTTAGTGAAACCGGATAAAAATAACGTACCAGAAGCTGAAGTTACAAATTTGAACATTATCCGTATTATTTACTATTATAATATATCTAAATTAATATTTTTAACTAAAATTTAAATTATTTATTTATAAAAGTAAGTAATAAATTAAAATTAGTTCCTTAAGATTCTCTAGGATATTCTGACATTAATTTAAGAGGGCAGATTTACATAATTCCTGGGTTTGTAAAGGAAACATATTCTAGCACTAGAAAAATCTATATCCTGTGAGAAAGTTATCAATACAACCCGAGCATAAATGTCACTCACAATCTATCTGTAAGGTCTCTTGTTATCAATGGCATTTTGAGATAAATAACTAGCACATTAAAACTAACAGAGATAAGTAAATGGAAGAAAATAACATGTGTTTGTCTTCAAGAAAACATAACTTAACCCATACACTCTTAGAGAAACCTACAGATCTTCAAACAATAAAGCTATCTGGAATGAATGAATAGAATGAAGTCAGATGACATCCATGTTTCAGACAGAGCATCATTGTTGGAGATAGCGCCTGTCACAGATGAAAATATCTCATCGGATTTAGTCCGTAAATCCTGGAGATTTTGGCACCGGTTACTAAAGTCAAAGCTTACTTACGTGTGTGGCCTCCTCCGATAGTTCTGAAATGCCACATTTATGTTTCATCCCCTAGCCGGACACATTAAACAAACCCCCTCCTCCACCAAATCACTGGTTCATTACTCTTCTGGAAATCATTTTTTGTTACAGCATTAAGGATAGTATTGAACCTGCTTATTTTATTCTTCAGTCTGATTACAAAAACCAATAACATGGAGAACTCTATGGAAATGCACTTACCATTTCCTCCGTGACTCTATACTCAATTTAAAAGTAAGAATATGGCAGCCAGGGAGCTATGGAGATCTAAACTTGAAGAAAAGTTTAATCGTCAGCCGAATAAAGTCGCGGAGGAAATGGTAAGTGCATTTCCATAGAGTGGACTCAAAAGTCTCATTTTGATAATCCAATCTACTTGGAAGGAAGTGATATCAATCGTAATCAGAAATATGTGACATCAATCCTCTTATTAGGAGTCATTTATACACCTTTAAAAATACAGCTATCAACGGTAAATCATCTTACCACTAGAAGAGATTTTCATGCGTTGATGCTGTATGATTGCGAGAGTAGTTTAGAGATTAACAATCAATGAACAGTTCCCAGGCTTTTAGGAACATTGATTCATTGCATTTAACGGAATTTCACTATTTATGCAAGTTTTTGTACGTTGAAACTTGTATTTGTATGTTGATGACCACAGTGGCAGACTTTATATGGCTTTAGCCAAAGAAATATTGCTGCTGTGGAAAAAAACAAATTAAAGAGGATCAATATGCCTCAATATGCCTGGAAAAAGAGAGTGTAATTGGGATTAGCGCAGAAAGCATTTCATAGATTATTCACGAAGATGTTTAAATGAGGAGGTTTAAAGCCATAATGCTCACAGGCCTGGACTCGCAATGCTTATTGTTATTATTACTGCCAAGTCAAAAAGGCGATGTGATAAATAGTGTAAAACCTAATAAAGTTGTTTGATAATCATAGCCATATTAATATATATACATTACCAACTATATATTTTTACTAAATGTGAACGATTTTAACTTAGTGGCAACCCTTTTATTCCAATGTCTATCAGGCCTCCAGTTCTATTATAACATCTACATAGTATAATAGCAGTCACGAACAAGCTGGGTAGCAGGTGTTAAGAAATATACAATACATTTTCTATTATTATCATATTATTTAATTTATAATCATACAGCAATATGGTCAATTTTCATCTAGGCTAAATATTAAATTTATAATCATGGTATTTGTAGAGAAACACGATAGACTAATTTGTTGATTTACATGTTAGCAGATCTCCAAAATGTACACAAACAGGCAAAAATAATACAGTTAGTCCAATGATTATAAAAGCCTTATTGTAGAAACTAACATAAAACTCACACATATATGAACAAAAATTTCAAAATAACCATAAATCAAAAATAGCAACGAATAAATGTGTATTCAATAAAAATAGTTCTAAAAATATCATCGAAAGGTCTATAAAGTAATGAAGTAATATTAGAAGTATTGGCCAAGTTTCAGTGAAGTGAGTAGTGAAAAAGATGTAATTTAATAAAATAGATTAAATTATAGTATTGATAGTAAATTATTATACAACTTTTTAAATATGTGATACAAATCTGTCTGAATTATTTAAAAATTTCTTATGTGTAGCAAATATACGATGGTTTTTCTTGAAATAAGGAAAACTTGAACTTTAATTAAAACTTTAACTAAAAGCCCACATTGTTGTGTTGAGCCCACACTTGTTCTGTATATTAAAAAGCAGGTACGTGCTAACCTTAACTTCCCTGAATCTTTAATTGCATGTGAAGGCGTAAAGAAGGAAATCTGTTTGAAAATACCTTAATTCCAACTCTAATTTTGTATTATGCTGTTTGAATTTCGCATGATAAAAGCTAGCATAGATAATTTTCTTAACCTAATGTTCCATTCTAAATACAGGGAAAAGTGTTTGACGAATTCTTAGTGATAATCCAATTGTGTCATTTTACCTCATCACTCTAAAGGTAAAATCACATCTTTAAATGTTTAACGTAACAATTTGGAAACAATAAAAATTGAAAAAATAAAAATTATCAATAAAGATTTAACAGCAACATCTTTTACAGCTGACACACTATATGAACAAATATTTTCATATAAAACGCTACTTTTTTTGCTTTTCAGTGATAAAAACTTGTATACTTATATTTCCTATTTTAAATCCGTACATAAACAACATTGACCGTAAAATATACATACAGTGAACACAGGTGTCTTACAAAGGATCCATAATTGAAGTGAAAATAGTTGGATGTCCACAGTAATTTGTGGTATATTAGTTGATAAATTAATTCTTCTGTTAATTTCGGTTTAATTGTACTTTCATGACTGATTTGGATTGAGTTAAGTTAAGCATATATTTTAACTATCGTAAACAAAAGACTGCTGTAAAATCACAATTAACCGATGTACAAAGAAAATGTAATTTTAATTTGTACCAATTTCATCGTAGCGTTAGTAAAGAAGAGGTTAGTCTGCAGCTAATCCGGCCATTACACTCGTGTCCTAAAAACGACACGGGGTAAAATAATGATGGTCTCATTTGCAAATCAAATGAAATGAAACTCAATTTGTTCATGTTCCTTCAAGGTTTTGACAAACGATGTTCGTGAAAATCATACTTTCTGATGTCAGTTTAGTATTTACTTTTAATACCTATACAAAGGTGTGTTATCCTAAACAGTTTTTAATTTATCTTTCCTTTGCAGAGGGACTAAAAACTAATTGGTAGCTTAAACAGTAAACTAGTTTAAACTACTTTACTATTACAGCAACCACTGTGGTAGTTATTGCTCTTAGATCTGAATTAATTGTTTGTTTTTCTAAAACTTAAACTTAAATTGTAATTTTATTAGATACAAACTTAACCTTTACAAGAAATAAATGGTAACGCTAATTCCTTGATAAATAAAAAAGGTACGGGAAAATAAAATGCTGCACATAAGTTTCTACATGTTGTAAACAAACATTTTTTACCGATATATTATTGTTGAAGGAAACGAGTTATGATGTTTTCCATTCATGTATTTTGTTGATTCATAAATATCCAATCACATTGTTTACTGTAATGTCATACATAGTACAGTTAAGCATTCTCTAGTAGATTTCAAAACCAATAAAAATTGATAAATACAATGAAAAATACAATAAATGAACTGATAATATAATTAATTTAATAATTAAAACCACATTATAAATTATAATTAAAGTCTGAACACTGTTATTTTCTAGTTGAAGCACTAAATGTTATAATAATTTAAAGTAAATGCGCTCTTTTTTGCTATTCAGTTACAACAATATTTTATAATTAGAGTTAAAATGATAAAATTAGTCTTAGTCTTATTAATCAGGTAGCATGCAATTTGCCATTACAACGAAAAGGCTTGATAAATAAATTATATTACTCTCATAATACTAATACACCAAATACACCAGTATTTAACAGATATGCATAAACTTTACAAGGTTAAATGTTATTGTACATAAAGTATATAAACTGATGGCTTCGACGATTGGCCGTGGTCCGTGGATGTGATTTAGTGGAAAATTTCGGTTTTGCTATATTGGATAATAAGTCTAGAAAACGACAAACTGAAATGTTTGGTGAAAGTTATAAAAGTGTAAACATTATAAAAACAATTAAGTTAATATACCGTTAGTACAAGTTTCATCTGTTTAAAGCGTAAGTCAAAGCATCAATTGTACGTACGTACGTACCTCGCATAAAGAGATAGTGCGAAAACGATCTTGATTGAAATGGTTAAGATTAAGATTTTGATTACTGCTACTACACTCCCTCCATGTATATTTGAACCCGGTTAGAGCTTAGCCGAGTTTTGATAATCGTGTGAACTTCGTCTTTCCCTCGTCTTTCGCTACGCACTACTACTCTTACCAACTAGTGAAGTGAGGTTTCATGTGATTCGGACTTTAGTCCAAAAAATGGATAAATACGTAATCTAAATCTGTAATAAATTATATCTAATCATATTATCACTCTCTTTAACTTATCTGAAAACTTTTTTACATATTTACTTGCATTACATTGGTGAAATCTCATAAATGTATATTTTATCTCTTGTTATAACTTTACTCATAACTAAGTGGTATTACATTCGAAGTATTTATTATACCCTTAGGCCTAATGATTTCACCGCCCCGACATACTGGACTACCCGGCTCCAACTGTGTACTTTTTAATTGGCGAACGTTCCACACTTGTTCCCTATTTGGTGTACTTGTGTTATTCAATTCTATCATATCAACAACATTCCAGATGGAAGGATTGGTTCTAGTCATTCTTTCGGTGTGTAATAGCAAAATACAAGTTCAAATGTAGTTAGCCTACTTCTTTCTGGTTAAGCCCAATAATTATTTTTCAATCAAAAATATAGAAAATGTCATAAATATTTCAATGAATGAGTTGATAGTTAATACCTTGAATAATACTCTTTTTTCCAATGGCGTAGTATAGTGGGTGCAACAGATATCTCAAGAAGCTTCAGAGATCTCTTTTAAGCAGATCTCACTAACTTAAGGACTAGAAAGGATTACTTGGCCCTAAAATTTACTAGTAAGAAATATATGCCTTAGGTATTTTATACCTTTCATTTACACTAGGAACGAATATTTTACTTGAAAGTATGTAATACCGATAAATATAGGCATAAGTTTCAGGACATGGGTTGAGCTCTTCAAAGTAGATTTGTGAAAGAATGGTGTCTCCAGGAGATTACAATGATTGAGGCGCTGAACCATTAGAAGCGGCTGAAATGTTTCGTATGTAAAACAAAACAACTGCACTGAGCCGCTCGTGTATATATGACGGCGTCACGGAGGTGGCATACCTCGGGGGTGGTAGTGGCGAGTGGTGGGGGCGGCGCAAAAGGCAGGGACTGTGTCACGCCCCTTACGAAAACATCAGCAGATTAAGATTGAATTTTTCCAAAAACTTCTAATGTAATACCTCTAAGTTTTGAAACATTTGACGATGAATCTAAAATACACATTTATAGAATGTGAACAGTAAATTCTTCATGTTAAAAGAAACAATTAAATTAAATCCATCAATTTAAAGGATTAATTAGTACCTGCGAGGTATTATGACATGATTTAACACGTTGAGTTTTATTTTACTTTTTTTGTAGGAAATATAAATGTGCAGGTAGGCGTATTATTACAAAAAAAATACTGGATAAAATTAACGCATTTGTCATAATTGACTTTTAACTAAAAGTAATAAAATAAAAAAAAGATAGACTCAGCAGTAACAAACACGATGAATGGGTAATACTTATAGATTTATTTACTGTGCGTTCAATAAAATTATGAAACATTGTGTTTCTAATTCATACACTAATATTATATTTGATTTTTTATTCCGAGAAGTTTGTTCGTGTTCTTGCATTCAAACCAACATACCCTGATATGTATAATGTTAGTCGGATAATGGAGTTGTATAGTACTAATAGGATTAAAAAACAGTATACAAACTTTGCCAAGTAAAATATATATATCTTCATGGAAAATACTATAGAAATAAATAAAAAAAAAATTAGAAGTGGTGTAAATCATTGACTTCACTTTATGCATAATTTTACATTATATTTACTGTCAGTAATATAATCCTAACTATGTAACAGTAACATGAGTATTCAGATGATTTATAATTGTAGTTAGTGCAAATGTAGCAGAAATATAAAAATCAAATTTTGATATAATAATTGTTTTTATACAGCGCAACTGTGAATAACACGGAAAAAACTAATACTGACTGATATGACTAGACAAACAAAATGAGTAAGCCAATGAACTAAAAAATTAAATCGAACAAATAATTAGTAAAACTTTTAAAGTATAATGGAAATAATAAGTAATTTAATAATTAATATTTTAATTTCTGATCACGAAAAGGAAAGCAGTAATATGAAGGTGAACAATATTTATTTACAATTACTAGTAAACAATATGAAGTGTGTTATGGACTAAAATCTCTTTGATAATAATAACTCTAGCATTACCTATTCGTTAATTAAACATAGATTATAAAGTTAGCGTTAAATCAATAAAAAAGAACTTTTTTGTGTGTATAACATTGTTATTTAACTGCAATTTAGTTACATAAGTACATAATTACTTGTGAGTATACTTGTAATTCCATCAATAACATTCAAATACCCAAGTAGTTAAATTAAGTTAAATACCCCATTTAAAAATTCTTTCAATACTAAATGGCACTCTAGAAAGACAGAGTTTGTAAAAGCGAGTCGAAGTCTCGTACCACCCAGCGATGAGTGAATGTCAGGAATAGACATCACAATTCATTTCATCACATTTAACGTTGTCACGTAGTGACCTTCTAGTTTATCTACGTCTGAAGAAACTAAACAGTAGCACGCTTATAGCCCTTTCAAGATATTCCTTTTTCAGTATTATTAAGAGTCTAGCTATTAAATTTCCTCATGAATAAATTAATTGTGAAGCTTCTGGTTAGTAACCGAGTAGTTACAGATTTAGCTCCGTAACACAGGTCACATATTTCAGTAACCTTTCGCGGTGGAGAGCAAGGGCACGAACTGGATACAATATGCTTCACGAACACAATAGAACTTCATCAATTCCCGAGTGTATAAGACAAACTAGCCTTCTTATATTAATAGACATTTAATTGCAAGCCTGGGTTGTGGCAAATAAACTGTTGTTTAATGGACTTAGGTCTGAGATATATTGTTTGAACTTCATATGAGTATAGATTAGTGTCTAGCGATAACACTAAAATTAAAATGGAACATCCCTTTAAATGATTATTAAAGAATAGTCTTGCAATGATATATCTCGTAGCAGTGTATTGCTATAAATGATATGATTCCTAAATAATATTTATCATTTATTCTACATCAGATTACTTCTTTCAATTAAAATTTTATAAAATTAATCCACGCACTGCTCATAATAAAAGTCATCAAATTAACATTTTCAACTCGATTCAAGTTCCATAGAGCATTAAGACCCATGTAGATTTCCCATGTTCTCTTAACCATACAGAAATTAGGTAGCAAATGAATTCTAATAATAAATGTTGTTTTCACTATCTGTTATTAAAACGTTTAATTAGCTCTCTTAATTCGATGCATGGATTTTTTCTTTTGTGATATAACATTTATTCTATTATTTTGCATTAAACTATTTAATGTTAAACATTTAGAGGTATTATATTATAATTTTTTATGAAAATGGTACATTTGTTTTTTTAACATAAAATGCTCACTTCTGTATTTTCAGTATTTTGTGGAAATAAATGTGATTTTGATTTGATGGGCATTTTATCATAAATTTGAACTTAATTTGGAAAGAAAATGGTCTTAAATCTAATACGGCACTTATTCTTATTGATTAATTGATTAAACAAATGCAAAATTCTTGGGGTAGCAACAAATTTTATTAAATGAACTGGATGTATCCTAATCTGCCAGATTTACGGATCATTATCTTCCATTACTAAAACATTTAAATGGTTTCAGGTTCTACAATTATTAAAGTGAACAGTCATTCTAGCATTTATTACTCTAAATAACTAAGCTGTTAACAAGCCATAAATATAAAGTTGTCTATAACCACAGTTTAAAGTTTAATTTTTATAGTTAGTTTGACTTGTCATGTATTCGATAATAGTATTGATTACAACCAAGAGCAAAAACTGTTTCTTGAAGCCTGCTAATAAAAATTAGTGGATAATCTGATAGTCAGTTATAAATAGTTGCATGAGAAATACATCAGCTTTAACCTAAAGTTTCAACCTTGTTAACGAAGAGTTGCATTTGACAGACGCCAGAATTAGGAGTTGCGCTTCCTCCCACTATCCTAAGGATGACATTATTCACACATACACCACCTTTAATAAAATCTGTACATCACATCCGTAAATTATGATCATGTTCTCACCAAATTCATTGCCAACTGTTTGTAAAGCTAATCGAAGGATAGCAAAAATAATACAGGTGTGTGCACCGGCTTTGCCAAACAATCTAGATACATAGCTTCAGTTTATTATGCACGCACTAGCATGTTTGGCAAATATCTTGCTAGACACATAGCACATGGTATTATTACAGATTACAAAGGTACTTCTCTGTTGCGCTAGACGAAGTGGAATTGTGAACTCGTACTCAACCTAGCCGGTTGTAAGTCTGTATGGAGGTTGCACTCACTTATTCGGAAACTGTATACGTCAGGCACACATCAAGCAAACATTAGAATGGAGTAACGAATATACAGGATATTCAACAACTCTCAAAGTACAGACTGACGCTACTCCCAAACAAGGTTTGTTGTCAGCTTAGAGTTGGCATTGCATTTTTTCCGTGAATTAATGGTAGCAGCAAACATATGTTGGAATAGTGGACCGTTTTCTTTTTCGAGTAGTTTTCTTATGTGCTCTAATAAAATATATAAGAGGTTAGTATTACAAATTTATAATTTAAAACATTTTTGATATTTTGAAGTGTACTGCATAGTAAATAAAATACAGTATACAAAAGTACAAGTATATGTTTAAAAAGACGTAAAACCCATATTTTTATAAAGGTTTTGCATAAGGTATTACAAAACATTATATTTAACGAAATTATTAGTTAATAGGGTATTAAACAAATACTTAATCAAATCCAAAGTCGCATTATAAACTAAGAGTAGATTAAATTACTAAAGCAAAATATTGTTATATTTTATGAAGAAGGGAAATACTATTAATAGGCTCCTCAACATTGTATAAAATATGGAATACACTTGTGGCAGTATTTTTACAAGCGATTTTACAAAATCATTAACTGTTATAATAAAAAATGTAGTTGAAATTAAAAACAGTATTTTACATGTATGACTGTTAAATACTGCTGGTCTAGTAAATAAAACATGAAATGAAAAGAGCTTACATAACGTACAAAGTATTACACTATACAGGGTGTACATAAAGTCCTGCACGGGTATAATATTTTCTGAACGATAACAGATAAAGAAACAAGATTTGGTACATCAATACTACACCTAAAAATCTACTTTTTGAAGGAACTATCAGTTTTCTGTAATATCATGGGGACGTCCCGCAAGGAGTCAGAAGGAAATCTTAAATAGGAGCATAGGTCAATATGGACATCATTTTAAAGGGCTTATCTAGCAGAGTTTAATGCCGCAAACCGCACTCAAAAAGATTGATCCAGTACAAAATGGCGGCTGTTCAAAGATTTTACTTGGTTACATTTTATTAGTAGCCATAACCCCAGTAAAGCAAAACTGCAACCAAACGAATACTGCAGCTAACTACTACATTATGCTTGTCAGTTGTACAGAAGTGAATTATGACATTAGTTATCCTCAAGGGTTACAGATTTGGTCCTAATATATTGATAACGGGGAATATACGAATCTATATTGTTTAATACTCATAGCATTTTCATTATCTAAATTACCCTTACCGAGGCTTATCCTCAGGTGTATGCTATTTACATTTCATCACAGTATAATTGGCTAGCTTACATCGCCCACTGAATCGTTTGTAAATTAAATTAGGCTTCAATTCTTGACATATTTAATGACGAACGCCATGGTAAGTGTAAACCCTCATAGGGTCATGAATATTCTGGAACCATTTCATATTTTAATTCGCTATAGTTTGTGTATATGTTACACTCAAACACCGAATTCGGACAATGTCCGAAATTTTTACTCACTCCGCGATGTGGACAACGTGAATTACCCACGTCGCGGATTGAGGCATTTTTTTCGGACATTGGCCGAAGCGAAATACCCAGAACGCGTTGTGGGTAAGCGAAAGTACTCAAGAGACGAAATAAACACGTTCATCGGAGATTGAGCAAAACCATAATACCCATAACCCGACGTGGGTAATCTAATTTGCCCACGTCGGGTTGTGGGTATTTGTAATTTGCGCAAACGCCGAAATCCGTTTCCCACAGTCCAGACGTGCAGGTCGAGACATGCGCCCCCCCCCCCCCCCCACTATCGTCACTGTTAGCAACAAATAGGCCTACTGTCTATTTTCATTGACATTAGTGCACTGTCGTTATACACAAGCAGTTTTTCTTTGTTCTGTGCGTAAGTGGCGTGTGTTGACTTATTTTAAAGTGCTGTGATGTGTTTTGTGATTTTGTTTGAAATGAAGGAATCATTTCACAGTAAATTGGAAGATCTGATGTCCAAGAAGAATGGTCTCACAAGTCGAAAATTTTATTATCGAGGAGCCACGCTATGAAGAAATTATCAGCGAAGTAAAGGAGGCAAAACAGAAGAGGAAAAATGGTCAGTCCTTGATGTCTAAAGATTATCGCCGAATCAATCGGTTTTGATGTCATAAACAATTGGCGATAAAGAAATGTTGATTGAAAAAACAACTGAAGAAATGACAGATATAAAATATTTCTGTCGCATTGATCAAATGTATGACACAATTCATTCAGCTCACTTACGAGTTGGTCATAAAAAAGAAAAAAGCTATGGAAGCCGAGCTAAAAAAGAAATTTTGTAACATTACCAGGGAGGTAATTAAAATATATTTGGATCTTTGCGAACCTTGCGCACTTAAGAAAAAGTCAAAAAGTAAAGGGCTGGTTGTTAAACCCATCATTATGACAGCATTAAATTCACGCTGCCAGGTAAGATATCATAGCATTTCTCTAAATAATACAGTTTCTCCTTTGCTGACAAATACCTAAGCGTATTACGCACTGGCAGTTGTTATAATGAGGTATATGGTATAGTTGACATAACATTTATGTTGAGTCGATTTATGTATTTTTATTGTATTTTAGGTGGATCTAATTGATATGCAATCAGAGCCTGACGGGCGAATACAAGTTTATCCTTAATTATCAAGATCATCTCACCAAGTTTGTTGTTCTACGTCCCTTGAAAACTAAACTGCTGATGAAGTATCCGACATCCTTTTGGATATATTTGCTTATTTGGGGCTCCATACATACTTCACAGTGATAATGGACGGGAATTTTGTAACCGGGTAAGTTGGTAAAAACAAATTACTGTAGTGAAAAGATTCCACCCTAGAATTTAGTATTTTTGTAATGGTAATGGTACGGTTTTCAGGTTATCGAGAGAACCTAGCCAGTAAATGGAGTGCCATAAAAACTAGTACATGGAAAACCAAAGACACTCGCAGAGTCAAGGGTCTGTCGAACGGGGCCAATCAAGACGTTCGAGATAGTCTTGTGGCTTGGATGACTGATAACAACACCGCAGGATGGGCAAATGGTCTCAGGATCATTTAGAATACTAAGAACAACAGTTACCACAGTGGGATCAAGAGAACCCCTTATGAGGCAATGTTTGGTTCACCACAGAAAAATGGATTATTAGATTCCCCTTTGACAGCCGACGTCGTAAAAAAAATAACTACTGAGGAAGAACTAGAAGGAGAGTTCTCTAAGCTTGAAAAAAGTTTTAATGAAGAAGGACAACGAAGAAATAAAATGCTGTGGATGAAGATGCTTCGGAGATTTTGACAAGGACTGTAGAAAACAATGAACACGTAGAAAAAGAAACTATGTCCAGCGATAACTTAACACTCTGTAATATAGATTGTGACAAAGCAATAGATTGTGACAAAGCAATAGATTGTGACAAAGCAAAACAGCTGTTTTGAATGTGGTCAGCACATACATTATGAAGTTTTAAATAACGAAGACCTAGGCTTACCTTTGTGCACTCTTTGCTCAAGAAAATCTGCCATAGACACAATACGAGAAAAACTGTGTAACTGCATTGAAAAGTCAGGCAGCCAAAATGTTAAAGCGTACTGAAAGAAAATTAACTCCAGTCTCAGTCGGCGATAACGTTTTGGTAAACATTCCTGATGTCGACCGGGGCCGACTAGCTCCAAGAAATGTAATGGCTGTTGTAATAAATAAGAACGATGATTCCTATACCCTTGGTACAAAGCATGGAGTTCTTGACAAACAGTTTTCCAGAAAACAGTTCCAGGTAGCTCCTAATAAATTTATTAATAACATCGATGTACCTGATGAACAGCTCAATGTCCGTAAAGAAGCAATGAATGTCATCCGGGTCCAAACAAGGTTTTCATCAGATGTGGATGCAAGAAGAAGTGTTCGGGCAGATCTTGCAAATGTGTAAAATCAAATTTAAAAATGCAATTCTAAATGTCACGGTAGCACTTCTTGTGCTAACAAGTAAAGTGAATACTTTCTGAAAAGAACTTTAATAAACATTGAAAGTGGTTACATGTGTGAAAAATAACTTTTTTTTTCTATTTTCAATAATAAGATACTTGTATTTTACTGTTTAGTTTTTGTTTTGATTGAAATAAATGGAATTTCAAGGAAAAATTTGATTTTATTTTACTTGTTATAATGGAATTAGTGTAGGGTATGGTATGGTTGTGTTTGGAGGCTTTTCGGCGTTTGCGCAAATTACAAATACCCACAACCCGACGTGGGCAAATTAGATTACCCACGTTCGGGTTATGGGTATTATGGTTTTGCTCAATCTCCGATGAACGTGTTTATTTCGTCTCTTGAGTACTTTCGCTTACCCACAACGCGTTCTGGGTATTTCGCTTCGGCCAATGTCCGAAAAAAAATGCTCAATACGCGACGTGGGTAATTCACGTTGTCCACATCGCGGAGTGAGTAAAAATTTCGGACATTGTCCGAATTCGGTGTTTGAGTGTAACATATACACACATGCAGAGATTTGTTCACTTAAAAAAAAAAACAGGCAACTTATTTGAACTATACAACCAAATAAATGATCATTTTCTAAAAACTATTAAGGATTGCATGAGAATTTAGGCTATATATTTATAGCGGTTTATGTATTTTAATTTTTTAATACATTATTTTGCAAATTGAATTGCTTATGAATCTGGTAATAAAATATATCAAGTTACCACATGACTTCATGGCTACGACAAAATACTAAAATTATGAGGCGTTCTAGGCTTCCTCACATCTATGTATTACAACTCGCCTTATACCTTTAATATTTCTTAATTTCCCCTTTATTGAAGAATAATCTAATTAAATCTAATTCACGTTTTTGGGCTAAAAAGTGTCCTATTATTTACCTAACAAAGAGTTATCATATAAAAAATCTTAAACCGTGATTAATTTTAGAAAATATCGAACATAGATAGATACAGGGATCTCAAACTGTAGAAAATTAATGCAACTATATTAAAAGTTGTTCCTATGCTAGTTAAATGCGGGCTGCTAAATGTAAGTTTTAATATTCCTTTTAGGTTATATTTAATCCACCTCATTGTGACACATGTGACGATCTGCATAAAAGTATTAAAAAATATGCTGACCATTATATACATATCCGTCCGAACAAGAAGGCTCCAAAAATAACCATGACGGACGGGCCAAACAATGGATCTGGTGTAGATAAGTTAAAACGTCTGTGACAGCATATACATCGGGAAAACTGGGCAGGTCTTTAAAACTAGATTTAAGAAACACATATTTAATTTTAGTAATGTGTAGTGGCTTAAAAATGTAGAATTGGAAGTATCCGATCGGACCTCCTCCATGGATGATAATAAGGGAATAATGTATCATCCATGATTAAATTCTGATAACATTGATAAAATTCTGACAACGGTGCTAGATTAACATAAAACTAATAAAAATGTTTGTTATTATAAAATAATTAAATTTTCCTTCCGGTGTGGTCGGAGGAAGTAGATTGTATACGTAAAATATATGATTTATTTTGGTTTATTATTTAGTTTGTTGTTAAATAATTTAAGTTATGCAAAAAACGTTACGCATATAAACCTTGTTTAAAAAATAGGGCTAATTTCAATTATTGGTTGGTTATAAGGGCAAACATTAACACTGACAAACTGCGTCATTTTATGCACAAACATTGTTCCTGTTCATTGTAATATTGAATGGGTCACTGTAAGTTATTATTACTTATTGCCATAGAAACTCCAAACGTGTAAAATATTATTTTGTATTTAATTTCAATTATGTGTAGTGGCTTAAAAATGTAGAGTTGGAAGTATCCGATCGAGCCTACTAGCGTGACTCTATTTTGGTGCCAGAGGATAACGATGGCGGTAAAAAGTCGATTCAACTAGACAAACGTTATTTTAATTTAAGACACTGCTATGTACACGAATATTGAAATCCACTATGTGTTGTATACTCGGACAGAAAAACACTGAAAGATTCAAACGTACGTCTGACATTAAAACAATTAACGTGCTTAATAAAGTCCATAATATCGTGAACAGAAATGGAAACAACCATGACGGACGGGCCAAACAATGGAACTGGTGTAGATAAGTTAAAACGTCTGTGACAGCATATACATCGGGAAAACTGGGCAGGTCTTCAAAACTAGATTTAAGGACCTCTGTCTCAACTCACGCATAAGTGAAGAAAATATAATTTTTCGTCCATCATCTTATCGAAAATAGTCACAACACGAGGGAGAGTTTTATGAAATTTAAGCATTTTACAAAAGTTTAAGAATAGCCATAAACTGGATTCTGTTGAAAAATATGAAATTTATTAACATTTTAAACATCTGTTTAAATGTTTAAAAATACTCAAACTATATTACTTTAAAAGAGACAGTTTGGTGTAGTTTCTTTGTATTTTTAACAATGTTTCTGGACAGTACATCTTATCATCAGCTGATAAACCAACGTGAAAGAAAGTACCAGGAATTGGAGTGACATAGCAGCTGCACACTTCTACCAGCCTACTGTCCGCAAAGTCGTGATTGTGTGTGCACGTGAGACCTTCGTAATGTTCGTTTGTCGTCTGTTTATTTTATTGTTCTTGTGTATACGTAATTTTTTGTTATTTAAACTTTAAAACCCCCATATGGAGCACTATTAACCATTTTTAACCACCTGATGATAGAAATTGTGTTCCGAAACATGTTGTGGAACCTGCATTTGGAACTGTGATGACAATGTATAGTACCAAAATCATGCATAAAAGTTATAAAAAAGTACCAAATTATCAATTGATTACGATTATATTTTTATTAATATATCACATATGTAAAAGATCAGTTAATTAAAAGTATAATTTACTGCTGTAGGATTAAGTCTTGAAGGAAATTCGTATATGTTTTAAATCGTAGTCTATTTTATACATATTTCATTATTCTACGTATTTCCCAAGATTTTTATAACTAGAAATTTATACTAGTACAATTTCCAAATCCAAAGTGTAAGTGTATTTATTTTAATTGTAATTACAGTGCAAGTGTCCTGAGTATATGGCTAAATGTATAGTTAGAGCTTAAATTAGACTACCCATACATGTAACCTAGTAATTTGTTAAAATTTATCTACTCATCCAGTTTTTTTATACTACATTACTTATATTACTGTATACCTTGTTATATAACGGATTATTAAGATAAAATCATATATGAGTCGTGTTTTAAAATATTGGAATACATATTTTATAAAAGACGCTTTAGAAAAATTCTTTGAAATTAGATAAAATTTCAGTTATCCTATAAATAAATTCAGTCAAGGGTTCAAAAGCTAATACAGATATAGAAATAACCGTTAGTATGTTATACTTATTTATTCATTGTAACACTTTCAAACTTTAATAATCAAGGGACGTTACTCTATATTCTATCAACAATTTCACTTACATAACTTTCGGTTCTTCTGTAAAATGAATTATAATAAGAGTTATTTTAGTATAAAATAGTTAATAGCCTATCTGTATAAACTAAAGAAATATTTCCGCAGTATTATTATATTTTTGGAGAGATTACCTTAGGAGATCATCATATTCGAGGAACTGTCTACTCCGATAAGTTCGTGGAAGTCGTTTGCGTGTCATAAGCTCTATAAGGAAAGTTAATTCAGTCTAGAATTCCTGGAAACATTAACTTTTAAATACTGAGAAATTAAAAGTTCACAAAATCCAATACTGAAGTTAACTCTATTTATTAGTAATAATGGCACATGGCGTCCTAGCACAAAAAGGCAAAATTAAAAACCGCATTAGAGTAGCAATAATTTAGTTGTTTTGCTGCAAGAAAACATGATCAATAAATAGAATTTATTGTAATGATATATACCGATTTATCTCATGCTTATTATTCTTTGTTCTTTGCAAAATTGGTTTATATGCGTTTTATTTATATGTGCTTTATTAATAAAATAGGAATACATAAATTTAATTTCTGTTATAATTTGTTACACTTGATTGATTCTTTATCCTTCATTTGTAACTGGTTTAAGTGAGACAAGCTACTGTTCCCACTCGTTGTATATTTTTCAGTTTAGTTTTAGTTTCGGTTGTATTGTTGCACTCGTAATTATATCGACGTATGATTTTCTACATTTTCGAATAATTATCGTTCTGTTGTTGTTTTGTTGAACAGTATTAACTTATTAATGTATATACATAGTATGCATATATACATGCAAATCCTTAGTCCGTGTAACATTTTGTTACCTTGATTATTGTTTCTAGTTGCTATAGACTTAATCGTTTTTGTTTATATATTTTCTTATAGTACTTTATGTAATATTTACTACGTTTGTATATTTTAAAAATGGATTTTCCGTTAAACAAAAAAAACCCTTGTATTTAGCTTTTATAATTTGACCAGACGGCAGTGATACAAATTTTATTTTAAACAGTTTTAAATAATCGAGCTTACAATAATTGATCAATCTTTCACTTACTCCATCATTTTCATTTTTATAAAAAAGTTGTAGAGTTCTGTCAGTGAATCAATAGAGTTTTACTGCGTTTCATAACTTTGCTAAATATTTGATATAAATTAAGAAAAACATCATGTTGTTCCAAATAGGTACAATCTGTCCGTCTAACTTTCTTGAACCTCCTTAGTCATATCTACTTGAAATTATAAAGCTTCAATTAACTGATAAGATGAAAGTTTGTTTCGATCAACAAGGAAGAAATCTCTAAATCTAACAGAGGAAGAAACGACGCTACACGACATTGCTTGTTCCCCCTACGTCCTTCATTTATATATTTTTTTGGTTTAAACAAAGTATTACTGTACTTTCTACATGAATATGAGCAGTATGTGACAATACGATTGTGATTATTCTGTACTATATGCAGTGATAATTATTACATTGTAAAGTACATCTATAATGAAAGTTATATATTTAATATTACATTTTACACCAAATTTAAAATTGATTTTAATACGAGATTTTTTAAAATCTGGTTCTGCTTCCGGCTCTAATTGTGAAATAATAAATACTGTATACTGTATGTACTGTAATAGTAAAATGTGATTGTGTTAATACTAAAGACCTTTAATTATCAGATATTGCCACACAGTTCCAATTAATTAAGTTTTATCCGACAAAGAAATTTGATAACATTAAGCATAAGTACCTATATTATAAAACATGTTTGCAAAACCTGCCTCCAAACCAATATAGACAACTTTGAGTGTATAGTTGATAAAATTAAATAAAAATAATGTTTTGTAAAATAGATAGTCAAAAACGTTCCAAATTAAAATGTTTCTTAAAATGAGAGGTATTTGGTAATGAGAGTGTTTGGTAATGCAGAAGCAGTAATTATTATGGAATAACTCAATTATTGGTAGTTTCAACATCAGTGAGGAGGCTAACACACTGAGAAGGGTTAGATATGATATTACGGCCTGGCAATGTTCAATAGTGCACTTATTGATGGAGAGAAATCGATTACTATGGAATAATTTCCTCTTAGATCTTTCCCAATGTTTTGGTGGTAATAAAACATCCAATTTGCAACCGATCTCCGTGCTAGGCTACAGGAAACTCCACACGTTGGTTGAGGACCAGTAAGAGGAAAATTGTCTCCCTCTTTTGCGCAACTATCTGCTCCTTCATTACCTGTGATTCCTCTGTGACAGGCACACATGTTAGAATAACTTTATTGGTTTTCGCCAGTGATTTCATGGCCATACAAAAGTTTAATGTGCATGGTTTTGTTTTTATAGCCTCTTTCCATATTAATCTCGAACTTTCGCAAGGGCAGTGACTCCAGCCTCAAAAACAGTTGCCAGTTTGCCTAGGTTAAAGCTAGAGCTGGCTCTATATATTTAGCTGGCTAAGCTAAATATGGCTCCTCAAACATCTGCCCCAGTACCCTTCAGTCTTCGATCCGGCCTTCATCATCATCATCGCCTCATAAATGGATACGGGGCACCTTAGCAGTTTTGAAAATCTGACCAAATCCACACCACATTTATATCAACTGTAATAAGAAAAATTATAGATGGAGACGACAATGAGAAAGATGAGGAAGTGGAACAGTTCATATACAAGGCATTATTGAAATCTTATCGTTGTTTGTCAGTATGTGATCCAATCTATGTCCAAGGCAGAACTCAAAAAATTGTATGGTTAAAAGGTAAAAGTGATTCTTTTAAAGGTAAAAGGGCCGTCTATCCGTTAGTCGTAATTCGGACAACTCCTTATAGAAAGATTCTAGAGACATGGCACTTGGAACATATGTTTATCTTGATCTAAGGAACAAATCTATTCATTTTAGATTGGGATCATAAAGTTAAGAAACAGTCTGTCTGTTTGTTCATCTGGACTATAACTCAATCGTTCTGTTCGTACGTTATGTCGAGTCCTTTGATACTTCGCTATACTGGTTTATTAGTAATACTTCCTAGTCAAAACATTTGACGAATGAGATTTTTTGGTAAGAGCAAACAAGTACGAGACTCCTATTAAAATAATAACCAAATTATTTTAATTCTTATTTCAAGAACGATTCAACGATAAGATACATTACATTACATGTAATCTTATCGTTGTTTGTCAGTATGTGATCCAATCTATGTCCAAGGCAGAACTCAAAAAATTGTATGGCTAAAAGGTAAAAGTGATTCTTTTAAAGGTAAAAGGGCCGTCTATCCGTTAGTCGTAATTCGGACAACTCCTTATAGAAAGATTCTAGAGACATGGCACTTGGAACATATGTTTATCTTGATCTAAGGAACAAATCTATTCATTTTAGATTGGGATCATAAAGTTAAGAAACAGTCTGTCTGTTTGTTCATCTGGACTATAACTCAATCGTTCTGTTCGTACGTTATGTCGAGTCCTTTGATACTTCGCTATACTGGTTTATTAGTAATACTTCCTAGTCAAAACATTTGACGAATGAGATTTTTTGGTAAGAGCAAACAAGTACGAGACTCCTATTAAAATAATAACCAAATTATTTTAATTCTTATTTCAAGAACGATTCAACGATAAGATACATTACATTACATGTAATCTTATCGTTGTTTGTCAGTATGTGATCCAATCTATGTCCAAGGCAGAACTCAAAAAATTGTATGGCTAAAAGGTAAAAGTGATTCTTTTAAAGGTAAAAGGGCCGTCTATCCGTTAGTCGTAATTCGGACAACTCCTTATAGAAAGATTCTAGAGACATGGCACTTGGAACATATGTTTATCTTGATCTAAGGAACAAATCTATTCATTTTAGATTGGGATCATAAAGTTAAGAAACAGTCTGTCTGTTTGTTCATCTGGACTATAACTCAATCGTTCTGTTCGTACGTTATGTCGAGTCCTTTGATACTTCGCTATACTGATTTATTAGTAATACTTCCTAGTCAAAACATTTGACGAATGAGATTTTTTGGTAAGAGCAAACAAGTACGAGACTCCTATTAAAATAATAACCAAATTATTTTAATTCTTATTTCAAACTGACTAAAATGAGAATAATTAACGTGTATTTTTAACTATTAAACATCGCAGTGAATGCATATTTTTAAATGGAGTGGAATGAGGTTGTCCATAATGAAAGATACATTACATTCTAGTTCCAAAACCACAATAAGGTAAAAGACTATGCCAGTCTAGGGTTATGAACTGATCCAGTGGCAGTGCTAGGTTATTGCAGTAATAAAACATGAAATGTAATAGTTAATATTTATAGCATTGATATTGGAGTCCAATTTCATAAAAATATTATTACTGGAAATATAAGGAGTAAATTACTTAAAAACATTTACAGGATTAAAGTTGTAATTTTGAAATGAACAAAATTATCTCTCGCATTTAAATATTTATAATAAACCTTCTGAAGTTTTAAAATAATTTTATCGTAAGAATTAAATAAAATTATAATTATACTGTAATTATATAGTAATATATAATTACAGTATATCCATATCGGTTTTTTCATAGTTTATTTTCCCGTTATTTTAATGAAGTAACTGTGGTGCAAATTATTTTGTGATTTATGCACTTCCTCGTTTAAGTATTAAAAGCCATATTTTTTCCAACTATAAAGCGTTTTGATGAGCAATAGTTACTTATATATCGTTAAATAAGAAATCTTCCAAAACTCAGGACCAAATATAAGGTTGTAAAAAGTGTTCAAATGTAAAATTATTCTTAGAGGGGAAACACTCAAAGTAGTTTTACTACAAATTATAAAAATTGCATTTATGAAAATAGGTTGTTAACAGTTTATGAGAGTGATTAGTTCTTTATGTATTAACAATTTTAATCCAACCTTTAACTTTCCAGATAAAACACAGAATAAACGGGCAGTGGCTTTAAGTATAATGGACTAAGGGAGGAACTGTGTTATTTCAAAGAAGGCAATAACAAGAAACTGCAATGTTAAAACACGTAGTTGCTGGAGGGTATCTACGGAATTTTAGGCATGAAAAGTGTTTCTCCTTCATGACAGCCTGTGAAGATTACCGCTTCAAGGATATTGTTGTGTGAAGCTTTTATCTGCAGGCGAGTGCCCTTACAAAGCTTATGAGGTATTAGATTGTGTAGAAAAGGACTGAAAATCATCATTCAGGCATAAATTTCGTAAAGGAATTAACAGGTAGGTTTAAAGTGTGAAGTTGCTTTATTGGGTAATGTACGGCATTCTTTAGGTTAACCGTAAACCTTTCTGACATTGTAACACCTCAGTGAAAAATTTGTACAAAATTATCGTTTTTCAATATTTTAATATAACGTTGTACTCTTTTCGTGTTAGATCGCAGATTTTTTATTATATAGTCATACTTTTAATTTTGTTAAGACATTAAATATTAAAATCTGAAAGTTTGAGAACATTAGATCAACGATGTAGTATATTTTAAATATCAATGAATGGATGTCAATAATATAATGGCTTTTCACCATTATATTATTGACATCCTATCTTATCTTATCTAATCTTACCATTTAATCGATACGTTACTGAATATTAAGGTAAGGTGATGTAAGACAAAGGTAATTGAGAGATATTACCCACCACTCTGATCCAACTCTAGCTACTTTGGTGACAAGACATCCTAAATAAGATAAATTCTACATCTCAAAGAAATACCTTATTTATCTATTATGCGTTTAATCACTAAAAATATAAAAAACTAAAACAATAATATAAGTGCAAGTAAAACTGTGAATCTATGTGGATATAGTTTAGAACGATTTATCGCTTTTACGCCACGCTCTAAAATGTAAGTGAATGGTTTACGTTTTATGTTCGACTGTTTCTATATGCAAGAATAAATAGTCAATAACTGACTGGAATTTAAAATGGTAGCACACTTGTGCGGCTTGAGGTACACGGAATAGGAACAATTTTAATTCATCAATACTTTCTATTTTGGGTAATATTTTGGTTAGTTCCTTAAAAAAATGTTTCGGGAATTTTAAAATGTGTACAAAAACTAGGTTTATATGAAGAACTTAGGAATATTACAATATTTTTCATGCGTATTTAGTGAGTCCACAGTTCATAATGCATTAAAACGTCTGTAAACTTCACTTTATGCTTGTTTTAGAAATGTTGGAAGCATGTTTTAGTGAAGTTTTTTAATTTGCAAAAGTAAATTAAAAACGATGATAAATTATATGAGATTTAGCTTTTAACTATATCAAGCAATACGTCATATCTTGTAGTCAAGCCCTGAAAAAAATGATTTAAAATTAAATTCAACATCATGTAAAAGTTCCTGTTTTTATATTTATATTACCTAACACATTATAGAAATTCGACATCATGAATAAATATAAAAAAAGATGTATGCGAATTTTCGACACAAATGATTGTCGACAAATATTGAACCTGTGTAGTTCATAAAAAAATCTAAAGGTAATTTACACCCGTTTATGCGGTTACCTCTTACAAATGTCTTGCTTTCTGGTAGCACGGGACAATTTTCTATTATTTATGAACAATTATTCTCCTGAGAAAAGCATAAAATCATAAGTATTTTCCAAAATATTAAACATTCGATTTTAGTTTTCATAAATGTAAAAATTTCCGATACTCACTGTATAAGAAATATCAAAACAGGACCATGTGTTTGTAAAAAGGAATATTCTAAAATATATTCATTTGGATATAAAATTATTGGTTACCTTCATGAATGCAAAAAACCTTTAAAGTTTTGAAAATCTACAGTAATATTAGTCGTCCTGTACATAAACCAACTCCTCTATCCTCATATAATTGAATATTTTACAAGCGAATAATCCATTCAAAGTTATGAGATTATGACAACAATACTTACTGTAAGCGTATCCTTATTCGACAATATTTAGTTAACTAAACTATGTAAGTGTGTAATAAAGTACTAAGGCTAGGTTTAATGAATTATAGTGAATTTATAACTTCGAATTTATATACTTTCCTTACCGTGAAAAATGCCATTTTGTACAAAATATTGATTATTCATCACAAATTATACTCAAATAATTCTCCACGCCCAAGAAGGCTTCTAAATCGTCATAACTGTAATTTTAAACCAGTTAAAAGGAGTATTTAAATGGATGTTGGTCCATTAGGTGACTCTCAAAGTGATGGAAGGGAAGCAGGAAACCTGTTCATAAAATATGTACCTGTTCCCAACACTAACGTATGGTCCCGAACTAGTCGATAAATCATTCAAACTGCCCAACGGTATCTAACTTACTAAAACCTGCAGTTATTATTATCGTTGATGGAAGCAACTAAACTTGCCATCCTTACAGGTTTGTAGTTCCTTCGCTAACTACAAAGAAAGTAATATGATCGTTGTAAAGCAATAGTTCTTACATTTTAATCTTTATATGTAAGGCTAAATTGGGGCTAAGAAATATGGATTCATTAAAAAGTGGATACATCTTATCCTTTGATAGTAAATACTACTAAAACATCCGTGTTTTGTTACGCTATAATTAACATGCGCGATGATAAATTTTGGTTTGAAAGATCCGATAGTGAATTTCTTGAAATAAAAACACAGACTACCATTAAACCTTCTTAGAAACAATGTGTATAAGATTAAGCAATGTTGCTCCTCAGACTGCAATGGTACCAAAATGTCAGGAGAACATGAACAGGCCACATACTCGTATAACTGGTCCTAGGAAACACAGAAAATCCATAAATCCCGTCGTGAAATTCAAAGCTAACCTTAGGTTTTATTCATTGTCATCGTGAAACGTACCTTACTAGCAAACTGCACTTTCCAGCCATTTAAACTGAAAGTGGTCATATGATGGAATCAATGGGATTCTAAGTAGCAAAATCTGTTTCTTTCCCTCCAGTGTCTGTGCAGATTGTTGATTCAATAACGTCCCTGTATAAAGCTTTAACCTCCAATCACGTTCATTAGTTCAAGTTTCTGAAGAATAAGATTTTGAAGATGAATTATTAAACATATAGCAGTTTATATTTAATTTCCATGGTTAGGCTGGATATACTGAAAGTAATTTATAATTGAGCATCTAAGAAGTAAGGTAAAATTCGTTATGTACTTTTCTAGTTTTCGTAGTGATAAATATTGTCATTTTAAATATTACTATATTTTCCACGCTAAATTCAATCATGATAGCACTATAAACTTTGAAACATTTTGCTTTTGTTAAAAGCCATTTTTTAATTTTTTGTACCATCATGATTTGGTTGGCACATTCGATTAAGAAAATGATTTTAGGTTTTAGGAAATAACCCTTTTTAATTGAATAGGTGACCCAGAAATTAGCTGCTAATAAAAAACCGTGAAGATTAGACAAGAATTCTGTCGTAGAATAATATCAATTCCATTAACATAGGCTATATATATTCAGGGTGTAATCTGTAATCGACTTTTTCTAACCTGACAGTGTTTTAAACCTTTTTGGATCTGGAAACCTTTAATAAAAGGCAGTTATTGTAGGGTTACTGGATATATAACAGCATTATCTTGAAAATATAAGTCAAGAGTGTAATACAGTTAACTATTTCAGACTGTATGTTAAAGTATAAAAAGATTAGATTTTATTGTTTTTTGTTTTGTAGCTACCACAATTCTTTCATACATTATTATATAACTCTGAATATAACTATCCAATTTGAGATAGACTTTATGAAAATGTAAATGATTAATTTTTAGTTTTCACAGTAATACAGCAATATGACCATGAACATCATACACCCAATGGGTGTCATAAGACAAATTAAACCATTTTTAGTTTGGTTGTATATGAGTTGCTTATTAAGTATATTCCTCGTTGCATTGAAAACCTTTCTGAATTTAGAATAAGAATATTTTCTCCATAATACCCAAAACCACTATTTTAATGAGACAAACTGTAGAACTTGGTGTATGTAAAGTTATTATCACATATAAAGAAGAACAAGCTTTCAAATGTACAGTTTAGAACAAAATTTTTGAAAAATCTTGGCACTAAAGCTTATTTTGGTGGTATTAATCGGATGAAGAATGTCGACGAGTTCAGAAAAAAAGATCAAGCTTATCGTCAGATTTTAGTATACTATTATTCTTCCAAACACCATTCATAAATATCCATCGATCACTCTCTCAGGATGACGCCGCAGAGTAGTGAGTGACTACCCCACAAACAGAGACGCTAACGAGTAATAATTTGGTTGTGTCTCATATGCTGCAGAGAAAATAATTTGGCATAGCAACCGCGCAGGTAAATGCTGCGTTCCTGGACCTCACGCTGGATTCGGGACTGTGCGGGTGTGCGGTTTTATTTATTGGGAAGCGTAAGTGACAAAGAGGACAATGCGAAGAATAAACACGCCCAAAGTGGCAGACGGATAACAAGGCTCAGAACGAGGAAAAATGAAATAGATGCTGGAGTAGGAGCATACCCAGTGTTCCCTGCCAAACTGTGCACTCTTTAAACTGGTTTTATTCATTGAAATTTCATATTCTTGCTATGAGGTTTTTCATAATTTTGAATACATTTCAAAGTGACGATTGACCTCATAGTCATGCCTACTTAATAAAATAAAACGAGTGTTTTTTTTAATTTTAAACCATTCTAATGTAGTAGGGAACCTAGTTCTACTCTGGTTTTGTCAACGTATCCCGATATTTTTCTCAGAAAGATAATGTTACATATTGTATTATTTGGCACGACGCCTGTAACTCTGGATGCTGTGGAACCTCTGTTATACACGTATCAGTTTTCGTACATTTGGATTTTCCAACCTTCCCTGTTAATTCGGTGGTTATTTGGTGTTTTATATACATTTTTGTACACCTCTGTTTATAAGTTGAAATAGTTGTCACATTAATTCTGTCCAGATATTTCTAAATTTCTGTCAATTAAGTGAGGAGTAATACAAAGCTTCAACAATTTGGCTTGAAATTTATGTACACAAATATAATCCATTAAACTATACTATGTATATGTACTTACATATCAGCCTCCATTTGCATGGTAAAAATAAATTATTGTTTAGATACACCAAGAGTTTTTCCAAGTAAACTAACTAGATCATTCCCTGTCCATTAGTTCAGTTTTCACGAAATACATTTTAAAAATTATCCTTTTAATGAGCGTATTACAATATTTGTTAAATATACGCACAGTTGTTGAACATGTTTCTCATTTCTAATAGTATTCATAAATAAAAAACGTATTCACAGAGCACATCCATACAAGACCAACTATCTTCGACTCTAAAATAGATATCTTCACCAGAATCATTACTTAAATGTTTTTTATAGCAAAATTAAGTATCCATCATAGATCTGTTAACGAATGTATTAAGGTATAATCTGTAAAGTAACAATATATTCTAATAATCATAGTTTTAGAACATAAAAATTGTAGTATACGTATATAATAAAAAATGTTTAAGGGATTTCTCAGTAATCAGCAAATTATTCAATGGCTATAACAAAAAACATTAACTGAAATGAACAACATTTATAACTTGCCAGCAACATAAAAATAAAGTAATTTTAATGCTTTTAGATCATGAACATAGAAGTTGCCAAATAGCTGACGGACACCTTTATGGATAAGATATTTGTAATGTATCCATCAACTCACACGAAAATTTTGAAGAGACGTTTTGTTTTCTATTCTGGCCTGGAAGTTTTCTTAGTAGAGTGTCCATCGAACTAGAACCCAGGCAATCCTGAACCATGTTCACTGTAGCATGATAATAGCTGCAATCTGCTGTTCTACGTACATGAGGAGACGAATCAAAACAGTATACCAGTGTATTGCATTTATCCTGTACCGCCATGAATATCACCAGTAACCGGCAAATGCAGCCGTGTGGCACATTTAATGTTTGCCTGGATTGCTCATCATCTACTTTTGGTCAAGCGGAGGTGCACTGAAATCTTTTAAAAAAATCTAAAAAGAGGTTGTGCATGCCCAGCAATCACGCTTGAGGCTTACCGCCCTTCTATTTTATCTCAACTAGCGTGCGAGATATTCACTACGTGCGGATTTGTAAGAGGTAAAGCTTATGGAATTCTCAACTTCAATATTGAAATAATTTATTTGGGTTATTTACCAGGATATTTATAAATTCTTCTTCTAAGATTTATGATTTTGTTTAATTTCTTTCAAATAAATAAATAAAGACATTTATTTATCCTTCGGCAAGTCACATAACAAGCAATAGACATCCAATAACAATCCAATAGCAATAACCTTGCTTAGCTGTTCTTTATAATTTCTGAAGCCAATTTGAAGCAATAAAAAATCATTTCTGAGTATAATGTGATGTAAAATGTAATCATAAAAGCCCAAGGTTCAGCTGGATTACAGTTTTATATTCTTTCACGTTGGCATTGAATAAGCTTTGAAAAAAATATCTCTTGAGAGTTATATTTAACAATCTGTAAGTCTCTCAGACTTAGTCTTGCCTAAGTATATTACTTGTAAGAGAATAGTAAAATATATTGTTACTTATTTATTTAAATGATAATACAATAGGCAAAACGCGTCTTTGTCCTACAAGATCAAAAGGGGGAAGATGTTTTGGCATTGGCTACAAAACTCGTGTAAATGGTTTGTGAACGTTATTTTCTTTATGCATTATCATATTAGACTGTTATTTAGGATAAAGAAATAACATTCATTTTCTTTTAAACTAAAATAAGGTTATCCTTTATAAGCTGTTGCTAAATTTTGTATTTGGGTGACAGGAAGCGTAATATAAACCTGTAATCATTGACGCCGTGTATCCAATATCTCCCGAGTCCAATATTCAATAAACCTCAAACCGATATCATGAACGAAGATTGGAATTTCACTTTTATATAAACATAAGAGAATTTATGCAACTGACGTCACGTTTTAAAAGTTCCTGTATGCATGTTTACCTATACCAGAAATAATAACGTTGGGTTTTGAATAAACACATATACAGGATTAAAAAAACTATTTTTTTGTTGTATTGTCTAATACACACTAAATTGTTTTATTGTTTAAATCTGCAAAACAATGTTTACCATCTCTAAAAGCTCTTACATCGTAATGTATAATGATATTCCTGCAGTAGTTTCAAATTTGTAAGTACTATAAAAAAAGATGCAAGATAAACATTTAGACATAAGCAAAATAAGTTCAGTAGTTACATTTCCTTCAGTTTTCATTTTTAAATCTCGAGATATATATATATATATATATATATATATATAGAGCCAATTTAAAAACTAATATTCACATGAATGAGCGTTTTTCAGTAAGAAATCAAAAAAATCATTAAACCATAATATATGTGGGTTTGCATTATCCCTTTCAAAAGAACAATGTATCTCTAAAATATGGTTCGACGTCTCCAGTCGACCCAGTAATATCTGAATGTCTGCATTTAAAGTCATAAAGTATCGCCATAGTGTTCAGAACTTTTTCATCTCGTATCTCAATAAGTGAATCACGATATCCAGGCATTCTCAGTAAATAATTGCTCTTGATCCACTATTGTATAAACGTTTTGTTGTAATATGTAGTGCTTTAGAGATGACTAAAAAGTGTATGAATTTTCTTACTATTCGGCGTCTAATGTTCAGCTTTCAATATGGAGTAAGTTTGAACTTTCAGTTGGACGTATCCAGTTAATAATTCAACTGTAACTGAACAAGATAGTAAACAATGTGAGAGGGCATTAGTTCAGCAGACCCGGAATAGTACTAATATTTTTAAATAATAAATTATCTTGCTCATTTGGAGTTTTAAGGCTTTTAATGTCTTGGATCTGAACTTGGGCTGATACACCTTACATTAATTCCTCACAACGCTACAATTGTGTAAATCAAATTACAGTGATAATAAATGCTCCGTCCTAACGTACACAATTTAAAATACAATAATGCTAAGAGTAATTAATTAGTATCAGTGATGTATTTACAATTTTTTGAACAATATCGTATATTTGTTTTGTTTGCGGATTGACGTGAAATGATTGAAGTAGAACTAAACTTTTTGATTGGCTGTTGGATTGGTTTCTAAACTTTCCAGTAACCAATCAGTACACCCGGCATTTCACAATGTACAGTACTGCGTGTGATGCACCAAATTAATGACATACAACATGCTATGTAACGATTCCAGTTATCGTAACATTACAGCATAGTTTTAAAATTAATATAGTAATAAATATAATACTAATATATGCTATGCTATGCTAATATATGCGTATAGTATATGTACTAATACGTACTGTATGTACCATATGTTATTTATGTAGTATAATATGTTCCTTGCCTATTAGCGTACCAAATTAATATCATAGTTTATTTGCTTTGAAAATGCAATTAAAATCTAGTAGCTGAGTTTCACCTGTACGCGTATTGTTTAGTCTCATAGAGAGTACAGACTAGTACATCAAAGTACATTCTGAGAATTGAAGTAACTTAGACGTCATAGTGGATGCAAAGATATACTACATCCCTAAGGTAAACTTTTACTCATCCAAAGACAGCGTAAACACTGGGAGGTAAATTTCTACCCGACCCAGTCCTCACCGGCCATAGCAACTTTCGACTGTACAGTTTGAAATGAGTAATTTTTAAAGCTCGGTGTGTTCTTATGAGGAAGTGGAGCACGAAAACGCTAACCACACGTTCTTCTTCTGCATACTGTGGGTAAACGAAAGAAGGTGACTCGAGATTGGAATAGGCTAACTCTCACCGTACACCATTGTTCAGAATATGGTGCCAGAATGACAAACTTTGAATATTGTATCTACTTATGTAGAGGGGGCTAAAAACCAAGAAGTTAGAGGAAAGGTAATACAGCCCCAATGTTGCCTAACTATCCTGATACTGTTGGTTTAGGTAGGCACCTTCTTGAAGTAATGTGGAAAGCAGTCCCGAGAGGGAGTGATGCCTGAACTGGTGGGGTTTTAGTGGGTTGGAGTCCCACACACCAGCGGAATACGCTGACGGTGTATTAGCACTTCCCCACCGTAACAAAAAAGTGCTCATCCAAAGACATTGTAAAATGTTACATTTTATAAATGTTGAACTTTACTTCAAAAAGAGTATCTTACAAATTCAAGTTGACTATAATAATTATTGTTTCCGTACAGCTTTATTATTATTAAGACACCCCTTTGAGAGTAGAAAGCTGATTTTAAATTAAAAAATCGACAATATAGAAAAATGTAATATACAGTTCATAATTAATAACAAAGAAAATAGTTTCCCATCACAAAAATAGGAACTAGGGTCTTTAACTGTATAACACCGTTCACTTTTGGAAATATATTCATAAATTTTAGATTTCATAAACATCGAACTGTAAAATTATAAATAGAATGATTATACCCTTTCCCAAAAAAAAAGAACATAGTTCGATATCTTTGAAAATGTTTGTTAGGTTATAAAATGTAGGATATAATCATGGTGTATTTACGTTGTGATCAAATTTGGTTTGTTATAATAAATTTAACGTGATACATCTGTTGACTCACCGGTCAGTGAATAGGTTATGTATATTATAAGATTATACAAATTTAATGCACTGAAATAGAGCTATATAACTCAACTCGAAGCAATATAATGTTTAATTATTGCAATTGTTGTTCTAGAACATCCAAGCTTGGGATCTAACGAGATTACTTTGTATAATCTAATGAGCGCGTGTTGCTGTAAGAATTATAAAGGGAGATGAGATGTATAGACGTGGACATTCTTAAAGAACCTATTCTTCGGGCTCGGTCGAGACCATTTTGTAAGTTTATAATTTCTTAGTATATTCCTAATAGGTTACAGAAAAAACTTGTTTGGCCTAATGAATGAAAAATGATCCTAACTTGCCACCAATCTTGTTTTGAACATAAAAAAGCCGATGTCATCGCCAAACGGAGGCTTTTACTCAGAAACTACAAACAGGACAATGTTTTTAGCGATGTGAGCTCTGAAATGTTATAGCAATTCTGTGAATATCTCCGACAGAAGTAGTAACAATGATGTCTATGTTATATCTGCATCAGTCATACGAGATTGGAATTCGGTTGATGACAATACATAGATGGTTAAAATTGAACATAAAGATATTCTCATGAAAGAAATTTGAAAAGGGCAGGTATAATTATCACGAACTCATATTGCTGGTGTAAAACCGGGAATATTATTTATGTTATTACGGTGGTAACTGGTTTGTACGATACTTATTATAATTTTCCATTTGGGTTTTATTGTTACAAATATAAATAAAAGTATAAGTGGAACGAAACTGACATAGTCTTATCGGACAGTCATGAAAAGTGTGTCAAGGAAAAAAACTGACAAGAAATGATTATAACGAGCGATCGTCATGATGGAGCTCGCAGACAATAATATTCCTATTTACATGAGCTTATAAAAGTTTGAAATGACTAACCCGCATTAGAGTGTTCTGAACGCGAAGTATATTTACCGAGCCGTTTATCAACACCGGCGAACTTCTGTTTGTCTGTCGGCTCGGCTCCCCACCCCACCCCACATCCTGACAAATAAAACTTCTCTCGTCTCATTTGAATTTATTGTTGAGCTCTTTAAAAGAAGCCAGTAAAATCATTTATTTGTAAAAGCTTTTTTCTGTGTTCGTTAACTCTCATCGTTTTACTTAATGCTTTATTTAACAATGTAAAAGTTGTTTTAATCTGAAATTGTTTTGTAAGTTTACCTCTTATAGATAGGAAAAACGTGTGTATTACTAATAAAAACCTACTTTTAAGCAACTACTGATTTTATGATATCTGGGGGACGAGCCACGGGGTATAAGAATAAAATCTTAAATTCATATTAAAAACAGTCCCTCGAACAAGAATCCAAAAGGTCTATTCCAACCAAAATGATGGTGTTAATACTTGTCTTTAGTTGCGTTAAGGAAATAAAAACAACTGACACTAAAATATGATATTGATACAAAACCTTATGAAAAAAACCCTTTTCGAAAGCAAGTAAAAATATATGTATAGTGTATTTAGGTGACTGGGATCTCAGTGAGAATGAATTAATGACATAATTTGCGAGAAATATATGGTAAAAAATGTTAAGTTGTATATTTATTTCATAACATATTTCCGGATGAACCTTACATATTAAGGTCTACCTTATGTAGAGCAGTACAATGTTTAGAACGTATTAATGATATCGGCACGTAAAATATTGTGAAATAGTTCGCAGACATAAATATGATACAAATAAATAGAATTCCTTAAATGTATTACAAACTTTCACAGAAAAGCCCCACAGATTTGTATTGCATCAATTAAAAAAAATATCAGCGTTCTTTTCAACTTTTAAAGTTTTGCATGAATAATGCGACTACTTGTACTGCTTCAGGAAGTCGATTTTGACAGATGTAGATATGTGCAAGCATATTGTTTTATCAAGTATTGTAATTTACAAAATTAATTTACGCTTAAAAGGACTACAAGTAGAAATAGCTAGCGTTATTAGAGAGGAAAACGTTATTAACTGAAAGAAATAGAAAGAAAAGTACTCACAAACTTAAAAAAGTTAATGCATGGGCTGGGATAGTTGGCAATTATATTGTTGGGCATTTTATAATAAATGGTAATTATAATGGGAATTCATATCAATTCATGTTGAGAAATATAATTGCAACGGCTTTACGTACTTTTTTAGACCTGAATTGTAAGAAAAAACTATGGTGCATCACCTTCATTAGGTTGTACAAGTAAGAACTCTGCTCGACGGAGAGTTTCGCAATCATAGGATTTGACATGAAGAGTGCTAGAGTGGCCAACATTTCATCCGATTTGAAACCACTAGATGTCTGATGGGGTTATTAAAACACAAGGGGTTTCTAACAAAACTTACCAAAACACATAAGCTAACTAAGACCAGGAAAGAAAATTTGGGCAAAGTACCTCCTGATATGCTACAAAATTATGTTAACGATTTCACTCATTTGGACTCTGTCAAGAGATTTAGAAATAAGTAATTGTCAAATTTCAGTATTTTTTTTAATGCTAGATGTTAACACGGGTAATACAAATTTGATTTATTTAATAATATATGTATACTATTAATATGTATATTAGCACTTTATTGATCATGTATTTCATCACTTGTGACACAAAAGAACAATATGGTACAGAACACGTTATCATGTATTTATATACCCACTTATAAAAGAAATAACTTTTTGTTAGACAACTACGAGTTTTGTAACAAGTAGATTTGACGAATTCTATGTATATATAATTATAAATATGTGTGTATTTATCACTATGATCACATTGAAATTGCACCAGTAATTCTTAGATTCAAATATGTATTAAAGAAAATATATTACAATTTTCATTTACAGCTCTCGCTGTTTATCAATACACAAATCCAAGGTTATTGTGTTATTTTTTAAATGGAAAATATTATAACTGATTTGTTTTAAAGTCATTATAAAAAGCCAAAATAAGTTCACCTTATATATTTTATTAATATAAGTTAATTTATAAAAACTGTAGTGCATAAAACCAACCAATCATTTGGGTTTTGTATTTTTTAGCAGTAAACAGTTTTCTGCTCAGAATAATGTGTGCGGATAACGGTTAAAGCCGCAGAGTTGAATAAATATCAAACCGTAAGCCTATGACCTATCCTACATAATTCATAAACTTGACGCGGAGTTTGTGCAGCTGCCTCTGCAGAGATTCTTGCGGAACACATATTTTTGTGTCATCTTCACCGGAACTGTGTGGAGCGAAATGCGACGAGTTCTGAAAACGCGTAATAGTTTGTGGGACCAACGCCAGTCACCCTTTATTTACTATTTAAATACTTTATCACGGTTTTACGGAAAGTGGAGATTTACACGACTTGTAGGTTTCAATTATATCAATCTTAAATTATGCAATAAAAATAAATGGCACTGGCAAATTATTATATTTAGTAAGGTAACTCCAAATGTAAATTTTTTAATAATTTCAGGAACACTTAAAACTGCTTCATATGACACTGCAAATTACAAGTAACACTGACCTATATTGTGTCAGATTCCATGCAGTAAATACACATGTTTTATAGTGATTAGTTAATGCTTAACAAAGCAACGACTGATTAGCATTATTGCCTTCTACATAGCATTAATACAGAAAACAATTCAACAAAACAAAATTACTACGAAATTACCTACTATTATTATAAGATCGTAGGAGAAAACTTAAAATAACCTAAAAGGAAATAACATCAACAACGAAACTGTCGAGAACATAGCAGCCTGTTGTAAACAAGTAATATTGATAGTAAAAATGTCTAATAAAATTCGCTCTAGTGAATAACTATAGGGCTACAATTCTTTCAATCACCTGCAGAAATGGATGCGTATAATTGGCAAGTCCAGTTTACCTGCTGTTTACTGAAGACGGCTCTCCACAACGAGGCCAAAATATTTCAAGACTAAAAACTATGTACAAAAATGAAAAGTTTCGTTGTTTGAGATACTGTTGTGGCGTGTCCTTCCTAGTAGATCTTCATCAAGGCGGAACTCCAGCGTGTCCAAGACAAGGGCTTGTTGTTGGGTACAATGAGTGTGCTACAGATTCCATGATGTACCGGTCTCTTATCTTACAGCTGATTTGCGCTTCATTTTCCGAGAAATGTGTACGTTTTTCTTAATTACTTAAAGTCATTGATGGTATAACAGACTATTTCTGCTGAGCTGTGTGAACTTACATGTTCTACTTGAACAAGATCAAGATTAGACAACAACTTGCGATCTACCAAGCTAAAGTTCGTGTACACAGACAGTGGAACAGCTTTACTCTACATAGACCACTGGTATTCTCATGATTTCTTGCCGGTTTTAAAATTAGCATTTAGAGAAAAGGGAACAATGAAGTGACGTAATATAAATTTTATATGTATTTAACATATTATTGTACGCATATAACACTGTGTTCCTGAGTATTAAATTATGTATCTTTTAAATTTTTTACGTCTCTCAGGTTTTTGCATTTTCCTTCTTAAATATTGCCAACTTTGTAATAATTGTTCTCATACTTTCACTCTTAAGCTATCTTATTAACGTTTCTTTTATTAGAGCTAGTATTAATTAGAGAGAGGATTGCAGTTATTCTAAGAAACATTGGTATATGTATAAGTATAATATATGATATAAGTATAATTGAAAATTTAATCTCCGTTGGAAATAAACTAAAAAACTAAGGCCCATAAAACATGAACATTTAGCAGAAAATAGTACTAAAATAAAAATGAATAAAACGATAATAAGCCATTGACTATATCAGAAGTTTAGCATTGGTCGATCATGACATTTCTCCTGTGTCCAAAGAGTCGACTCGAGAACGTCGTCAGCGAAACTGATTCATGAATTTTATAGTATATTTATAGTATATCTAATACAATAAAATAAAATAAGTTATAAATAAAACACAAATCACAAGGTGCTTGCATCAGCAATTAAGAAAGAAACATACATACTGTGAGTTATTCATCAGCAAAATCCAATCCCTTAAACAGTCTAAACCAATAAAGAGCTTTGCTGTTAGGTTTATAGAATTCCTCAACCTCTCCTGAATGCGTACCGACGGGAAAAGGTCGTAAATGTATTCCCCAGTTTGGACCATAACCACAGGCCTGTCTCTATTTGACGTTCCAAGATTTACATTGACCCACACCACTAGGGAAACGGTTAGCAAATGCTAGTCCTTACGAGTTAAATCCCTTCCGTATAATGTTAAATAGTATAAATAAACTAAAATTTCATTCTTCGTTCCTTAAACTAAAACTCGACTGTCCAGCTAGCACTGGACGAGAATTTTCGTAGAGCGAAAAGACTACTGATTTGAGAGGTGATTTGCAAGACCTAAGCCTGCTCTCACGCGATGATGGTCTTGTATGATGGGTTTATGTTGTGCAGATATAATTTTCCCATATTAACTTAATATCGCTTCCTTTCAGTAGGAGCTATATTACACAGCACTTCCTAGCCATGGTAGTGGGGTTGGATAACCATACTCAGCAGTGAAGTATACTAGGGACAAGGCAGATGTGTGCAAAGCTTTGACATTAATATCGTTAGTAATAACTTTTGTGATGAGCTTCAACAATTTCAAGATATTCTGTCATTTTAAATAAGTTTTAAAACAAAGAATATACAAATTTGTGAATTGAATTGTTTCCTTAAAAGTGTTTTATATTAATTGTACAAATACTTATTACATACAAATTAATTGTAAATACTTAAATTATTCAGAAAATTTAAAGAGAAGAATTTATTTGCATGCAGCGGCAATGCATTTTTAAATATACACACAGAGAAGCAATAACAGAGGTTTTTAATAAGTAACTAGAATAAAAACAGGAGATACCACACGTTCATAAACCATAGGTAAATAATTTTTAAAGAGTCTTACAATAAAATAAAAAATTAAATAAACTATGGATAAATAACATTAAATAATACAACAATATTAAATTTGATAATACAAGTTGCATAATAACAATAAACAGTATAACCACAAATATGTGTGATAAAAAATATCGGTAAAAAAATAATCGGTAATTATATCAACAATGGTAATGTAAAATTGTGAAAAATAAATAAATTCTAATCAAAATAGACTGCATGAGTCTAGAAAAGGAAAATAGTTAAAGAAATATGATCCTATGACAGAAAATATGATTCACATGGTGAAATTCTACTGAATCAGAAACATAGTTTCCAATGCGCTACGAACGAGTGAAAGGGCTATCACAAATTCTTTGTAATATTATCCATTGTATACATGTTTTAAACTTCAACTTAGCCCTCTGTCTAACGCGGTATTTAGAAGAATTTTGTTTACTAATTAACGTTTTTATTGAAATATAGTCTCTAAAAATTCCTTATTCCAATGACATATAATAAACGAATGGATTTTACCGTTTTACCAAACTATGCTTCGTTATAGTACTACTCATAATAAATATGTATATTATTTGTTATAATGTTCATGATATGTCTTCGTATTTATATTTATATTTGAATTTTGAATGGCTCCGAAAGTGGACTAGGAGTAACAGTATACTGTCTACTTATGTATATGTCGTGCAGCCATTTAAAGATAATTTTAAAACTCATAATTTCAAATTAATTCGATTATAAACCAAAGCAGCTTTTAAAGCTACATAAGTATCTCAGAACTCTAAAATAAGTACAACTTATTTTGGGCTTATAACATCATAGAATCATAAATCGTATTGTATTATGATTGTTTGCCTTTCACAAATGTAATGCGTAGTGAAAATGTGTGCCACGTTATATTTTCCATTAAGTTTGAAAAGAAGATTTCATTTTGTTTTTTTAATAGTAGCAGGTAAATGTTCTCATAAGTGCTAATAAGTTGTTTGCATGCGATGTGCTACAGTCGCTATATATGTAGATATCTAATTGTTTTACTAAATTTTATACTCTACTTTTGTAATAAGCTAAATCAGCAGAATATTCTTATCTAAAAAGATAAATTGTAATTAATTTTTGCTACTAAGAGATCAAGAAGATATCACGTACAATGCGGTTTTATATTTAGGAATAAGAAGCACTGAATAATTAAGGTACAGACATAGAAGACCACATGAGTTGGTCTACAGAACTTCCAATCTAGTTTATTTATACTAAGGTAATAAAGTACAATTGTTTATGAGTAGTTAATCAATTTTAGAGAATTTTAGCCTTATGTCAGGGTGCTTTATTTTGAAAACACATCATAAGTACTTGATATAACTTTTAATATCCGCATGTAATCATTCACGGGTCCAAACTAAAATTGTACGACTGAAAAAGTCCACACGGCTAAAAAGCTTACAAATAATATAATAGACATAAAATATACTTGTAATTTATGTGTATCAAAATTTATTTTTTAAGATAGAACTGTCATGTTAATTTTTAATCGCAAATAATGTATACAGTAAATATTTATTAGAATGTATAAAATTCAGTTCTATGACAGTTGAGTTATAAATAAGTTTATTTGTTATGTATTAAATTGTTATTGTTATGTTAGTTATATTGTTAATTTATTGTTATTCCTTAATTATTATATTATAAGTTATTATATGTGTATAGTTTGTTGTTATCAAATTATATTGCTTATCAAATACAGGGAGATGGTGGTACAACAAAGACTGCTTGTATAGCCTAATAAAATACAGTGTATTACAATTAAATTATAATAACCCCGCACGTGCGAGTGCACATGGGGAATGATAAAATGTTAAAAAAAATGTTTTGTTGAATAAAGTTTTTTGAATTGAATTGAACAGTAAATAAAGTAAAGTAAAAGTAAGTATAAAGTACGTAAAGTATAGAGTAAAAACAATTATAAAGTAAAAAGTATATGAAGTATAAAAAAGTAAATTATTGGTATAGTAAATAATCAAATATATAAAGATTAAAAATATTATTAATAGACAAACACATTTTGTTCATTCAGTTCAAGAACTTTTCATTCCATAATGCTTCAATGGGACACTAATTAAAAAATGTACATCATATACAATTAATACCTCCCTATATTTTCAATGATATTGGCACTAAAGTTTGATACACATATCAAGTATTAAGATTAATCATTACATTAATACACGGAATATCAAATCTGTTTAACTGCACTTAACTGTATGGTTGTGAGGAACATTGACTATTTGGAATAATCTATTTGTATTGTTTCCACTGCATGGTAACATCTGTGCATCCCACGTGACACTCGAAGATAGTAACGCGTGTTTCGACAACACCTCCACACCGAGAGCCCTCAAACCTCGCTTCCCCTTTATTCCATTTCGGAAATGCACCAGTCGGCGCTGCCCACACCTACCGGCCGTTTTCAATAATACAGGCAATTGATTGCGTGTTGGTCCTTATTGGGTTTACCTTTTCGATGTCGTTTTTTGTTATCAACTGGGAAACAATTTTCTCTCGTATGTCTTTTACCTGAATCACTAAACATAATTTCATCCTGTTAACTAATTGCTATTTCTATAAAAAATCATCACGTAATACTCATGTAAATGAAGTTAATAGAAATGATTTCAGATTTTTTGTCAATTACCTTAGTTAAATGTGACCAAGCATTGAAATATGTGCGTAAACAATAAGGTAAAAGAAATGTATCCACCGAGCTGTGTTATTGCATGTGATATAATATTTACCGCTTTCACAATAGCATAAACAAACGTGATGGCCTGGTAATGCACAGAGAACCCGTAAAGTGGGATTTCAATCTAAAAGTGCCTGTACAAGTGACCAAGAGTTACCAGTGTCAACCTTTCTCACTTCAATAAATCGATGAACAGTATGTTAGTTCAGTGACAGCACAAACAATAATAAGCTTTGCATTCTGGTTAGTGACGAAACTGTGATGTTTGCAATGTTAACAACGATTTCATTAGGGAACGATATACTGATATTTCATTTAAAAAGTTTATGGCAGTTGTCGGTCTAGTTATATCGAATTGGTTACAGTTTTGTAGTAAAAAAAAAAAAAAAAAAAAAAAAAAAAAAACTATCAGTTTGATCTCTTTAACTATCATTCGTACCAAAAATAACTGCATATAAATATATATATATTTATTTATATTAGGGCCAGACCAAAACCTTCACAAAAATACCGTCTTCCTTAAATTAATCTACAGAAAATCTCATTCTCCTTTACTTTATAAATATAAAATATCTACGGGAAAATGTACGAAAAAACGCTAAATTAAGGAGAAAAATATTATGTAAATTCTTTTCAATATGAAAAAAAATTTCTAATCCGAATCAACTATGTTTAAATTGAATGAAAATTCTGTTAAATTAAACTTCAGTTAAGAATTGTTATCCTACAAAAAATCTATCTTTCCTTGTTCTGTTAAAAAGTGAATGTCAATCTATAAAATCAATGGAATCAATGAAGTATCGGTTGAGGTTAGTTTAAATATTTGGAAATCAAGATCTGTTGAAAATGCTGTAAAATCTATTGGACATCAATGTACGAGTATAATTGTTGAGAATGTTGTAAAATTTGCTGTCAAACATATTGAGGTTAAGTTTAAATCTGTTGGGAATCACTATAACATTCTGTTTTAAATAATGAGCATTCTGTTTAAAGTGATTAAACTTTAACTCGCAAATTTAAAAAAATATTTCTAGAACAAATAAAAATTCTATTGAAAATAAATATAATTTCTATTTTAAATCAGTTAATTAATGAATATATCAGGAATTAAGTTTTAAAATTTTTAGTTTTTGTTTCTATTTTATATATTTTGCATTAATTGTTTAACAGAATATTTATTCATCAGAACTGTTATTTGCTTTCAACATTATTTATTTCAAACATAATTTTTATTAATCTTTAGCAGAATTACATCAAAGTTTACTCTAAAGTTATAGTATTTAGTGAAAAACTATTTTCATCACCTTTGCAAAGGGGGTCATGTCAACACAATGCATGCATGATATCCTTCATTAAGACTATGAGAAACTGAGTAATAGTTCTGGGCTGGAAAAGGACGCAGATTAATAAATTAAAATTGGAAAAGAGATATTTAACTATTTGTGTCATCCTATGAGATATTTTTAGGACACCTAAAGCCTAAAGCACATGTGGCAACAAACACTATCCTTTCCTTGTTATCAATGAAGCGGAACCAACATGTTTATGGTTTTACCCATCTTATCTACTTTGAAGGCTTTCAATTCTTCCTTTGCCCTTTCAATTGAGCAGTTGGTCGCTTATAAGCTGTGTACGAAATATTTTAATCAAATTTACTTTGGACTATTTATAGTCAGTGTCATTTTATTTATATCTACATGGAATTATCAGAATTTGATAGGTTGACTGCTTTGATGACGAGAGGTTATGGCGACCATTTGAGATCATACGGTGTTGTAAACCTATTGTAAACCTATTCAATTATTAGTTTTATTATTAATCCTATTACATGGAGACACATGGAGTAAAAACAGGAGAAGGTCAGGTAGCCTTCCACAGTTGATGAAGATAAAATATTAGATGTAATGCAGTTTTTCATATAAAATCCTCATTTATCTGTGAGCTTTGCAGCATATAATTGCACATAGCTCAATAAAAATATCCTAGTTGAGATTACACAAACCTTTTAAAGTTCAATTAGTAAAGCTTTGAAAAGATAACTTTGATTGTAGGATTGTATTTTGTGACATTATGATGTGTAAAACAGACACGGGACCCGAGCTAATAAACAGAATACTGTATAGTGATGAGACCACATTATGACAAATGGTAACGTAAATAGGCATAACTGTCTGTATTGGTCCGACATAAATCCACATTGGTATTGAAGCTCATTCCTCGACGTCCATTAAAGGTTATTGTTTGGACAATTAACAACACGTTAGTTGGACCTTTCATAATTGACGGACATTAAAACAATGAAAAATATTTAGATATGCTTGCCAGTCAGATTGTGCCTGCTCTTCAACACATGATTGTTTGGACAAGAGACTGACATCGTTTGGTTACAACAGACAGAGTACTTCCACATTATGGCCGGAATGTGCGACAATATTTGGACAATAATTTACCAAGAAGGTGGGTAGGCTGAAGGGGAGCTGTGGAATTGCAATATTCTGGCGCGACATGAAAATTTTAGTCTGCCAAACGAAGCCAATTAACGTCCACAACTTCAATTCTAGAAAAGGCTCAATTTATTTCTCGAGAGTCAATTTCTAATGCTATCTCAGCTTTTTGCACACGGCTAGCCCACTGCTAAAGTGATGAAGGTCAGCAATTTGAGCGGTTTTACACTAAAGCAGGTAAGAGGTGCCCAGCTTATCCCTTTACGTTGTAACTAAATTTTGTGTGCATAGTTTTTGTAAGAGTTGTCTTAGACACTTTCTCTAGGTGCTTTCAACCTCAAATTCAAATCATCTTTATTTAGGAAAAACACATTATATATTTGTCTATAGTTCCCATGCAACTCATAGGTTGCGCGTGAGATTAAAGTAATGATTATACAGTTATTATATACATTTATACAATGTCCTTACGACAGGAATTACGTGATATACAACAGCTATAGCATGGTATACAAATACATATTGTATGATATAAAAATGTAACATTTTACAATTATAAACTTCATATTCAATAACAAATAACAAATTAAAAGGTTATTTAACCTTTAAATAACATACAAATGGTTTGGGGTTGTTCTTTGCAATGTAAAGGGATATTTGCCTATGCCGTTTGAAAGGAACGTTGTAGAGATGTTTTCTTCATGTCATTGTATTTCTATTAAATTTGAAAATCTAAAACTACCCCCTTCTCCCATTGAAAAGTGGATGAAATATTTTATCCTCCAAATAAATCGAACAAACTATTTTGATAAGTATGGTTTGGTTATACATTGATGTCTCGATTGGAATAAATTTGGTGATCTCATGTGAAAAGACTCATTATAATTTTTTTAGCACCTTTCAAATTGGATATCGGCAAGGGCATAAAAAAGGCAAGCTAAGATAGTAACTATTTGAAACTGCATATAAAGCTATAAATATATGATTCATTGATCTAATTATTATATTTCATCTAATACAAATATTTTTTATATTAAACTATGTCAAGGGCATACAAGATACAATATTATTCACTCTAATATTAAATTAAGTAAATCAAACTTTAATGAAAGTAAAATAAGGAATATGGTGGGAGAAGACGGAAGTTTTGGGTTGCGGTAAATGAGGTCACAGGCCTGTGGGGAAAGGACCACTTCCCGTTCGAATTCATTTGTGGTCACGGCGCAGCGGCGAGTGCGCGTGTCCGAGTCGCTCTTTACGGTGTTAACGGATTCTGAGATTACTCCGATTACTTTATCCATGTAGGATCATGGCTAGATTTAATCCATAATACAACGGGAACCGCCGATCTATAGAACACTGAAGCATCATGGTGTTGTGACTATTTGAGCCACGGTCTCACTCTCACCAAAATTTGAAGTTGGTAAATATTTAAGGGGAATGTTAATGCCAGATTGTCGTGTAGCACTAAAACCATTAGACATCCTTGCTCTTTATCTAAAGGAAAGCAGGTTTTAAACACAGTCACAAAAGAAATGACAATATAATACCATTTTTATCGAACATCTAGACTACATTTGTCGTACATTTTTGTAATAAATAATATAAGGTTTAGTTGTGGTAGTGTAATAAATTTTACGGGTTAGTATAATAGGTGAACAAGTTTTATTTTTATAAGGATCGTGCAAAATTTATTTCTAAATTTTATAAATATATTGGTTTGGTTCCTCATAGCATAATTTGGCTTATTATACTAGAGATAAGCAATTGAAGTATTTAAGTAAATAATGTGCCTGTATTATAAATCTAGCATAATGTGAGTACAATTTTAAACACTAAATATATGGGGTAATGCGTTCTAAGTTTACTAATTATTTGAATACAGACACGACAAGAAAAAGTAATAGAAACGAGAAAGATATTCACAGTATGATACATATAAGGATAGTGCAATGAAGAAACCGATATTAAATAGTACAGTGTGATCCGAGTAATAGTTTTGAACTGTATTATTTAATAAACATTAATAAAACAGTTATAAAAAGAGTTTTACAGTTCAAAGGTGAAGTATGTAAAGTCGTAGCTTCATTAAGTGGATTTCATCAAAAAGAATTTCTTGGTCGACATCAAACGGAATTTAATTACAGTTTACACCTTGTTGTATTTATAAACTCTTCTTTTGAAGCTAAAAACAGTGAACTATGTTTATTTTCCTAGTGTCTGGAAACTTAAAATTAAAATTTCTGAACGAGTTTCAAGATTACACACTTCGTTCTTCAAAATCAGGTCAACAGTTTTGTGTCAACACTTATTAAATCAAACAGTTTGAGTAGTATTTTCAGAAAATGTTCTACCTATCAGCAGATAATTATAATTTTCCGACATAATCAGAAAAAGTGGATAGTACAATTCTGTTTAATTTCTCTTTTTAATAACCACAGATTTTTTCAAAATATTTGGATAAATCTTTTTTAGTGAAATGAGCAGACCCATGGTGGTCTTATTTTAGTTTTATAAGGATTAGGTAGGCCAAATACATGAACAATTATATGGAAAAATCAGACAAACTGAATTACCACAACAGATTCAGTTTTGTTAAGTTTATATAATTTACCTCAGAGATGCCAGGAAATATTACTTTTTGTGTTTGGCTTCAGGAAGACACTCTACTGAAGGCGGTATGAAGATCCTTCCTGGAGCAACGGGGAAGGATGGAGTCTGGAGATTGGGGTTTTAAAAACAACTATAAATTTCCTCAGAGCTGCTGTGGGAAGCTTTCCAGTCTACATAAGAGGTTCAAACAGGATTCCCTTTAGGATTACTTTTTTTTCATTCGATGACCATAAATTACCATATGATAGGAACATATAGTTTATCGTTTTAATGGTGTGAGTAATTTCTATTATGGAAGTAGCATGGAATCCGTCCTGGAGCAATGGGACAGGATTACGTGCGGTGATTTGGAATTTTTCAAAACACCATTATGTTACCTCACAGAGTTGTTGTGTGAAGTTTCAGATGACGCTTCTCTGAGAAGAAACATGATAACGAGCAACTATACGAAATAAGTTGCTAAGATTCAGTTTTCTTCTAATTAATATCACTTTATTTACGGATGCTAGGAAACATTTCAATCTTCGTGTTGGTGTTTTAAGTATGTTTCCTTTGGAAGCGGTGTGTGATATATTATAGTTTACTTAAATACGAGAGAGGGTAGGAGATAAGGTTTTCTGAAACCCCTTACTTATCCCAAAGACCAATGTGAAATTTTATAATTTATTCTTGTGGGATTTCTCTAGGGAGCCTTAGAAGCTTGATAAGGGCAACGAAACGGAATAATTTACTGAGTTGTATTTTTCCACGTATTTCCATAACTTACCTCACGAATGACAAGAAATATTTCGCTATTAATCTTAGGAATTTTATCTTAGACTTCCAGAGTAGTGAGGAAATATACAGAGTGTCTCGTGTGTAGGCAGCCCAACTTCAGGAGATTATTCCAAAGGTAAAAACAAAAAAGCATGTCATGTTAAGATATAATCTATCTCGCTCGTTTCTGTCTATATTTGATTTTTATAAAATGTCAATATCTCAGGAATTACTTTAGATAAAGTCATTAAACTTGGTATAAGTCTTGATAGTTTGCATATTCCTTAAAAGTATTTTTTATTTTTGTAAATTTCTTTTTTAAATGGAGATAATTTTAAATGTATAAAGCTAAATATATAAATATTAGTAAAAAATTTTTACAAATTTGTAGTAAAACCTGTAAGAGACCAAATTGTTGAAAAATTGAGTCGTACAAATTGTGGTATAACACTTTTTAAGATTGGACAACTATTAATTGGAAAATGAAATCAACTGAATCAAATAAAAACTTGATAGTAATTAATAAGAAATGTTAAATTAAAAAGCTAAAGCATAAAAAGTAATTAAAAAATAATTTCGAAAACGCACTGATAATAGGATAAATAATTGAGAAATCACATTCAATAAATGTGTGGATTCGAGCCTGTGAGAATGTGGCATAAGCAATACTGTACAATCGGGGATCATCAGGTGGCTGTAATATTGGCGGTTCATAGTTGGAATACACTTTTTATTTATTATTGAGTATAGTTCTTTACTGAACAAAAACAGTAAGATTAAGATGTTTTTCTAGTCATTTTTTGCTGGTCACTCCACTATTATTCTATTATCTTATTTAGTTTCTTAATACACCGAAATGCCCGTTCATGCAAACTTATAGTTAATAGACATTCGTTTTATTTATGGATTGGCTAATGCAACCCATGAGAGGCAGTGTGGCTGTATGCATAAAATTTCCTAACAAAAGAATTTCGTACAGAGAAATGTCCGCGAATGTTCATATGACTTTTAGGGAGCGTGGAACGTTTACTCTGATACGTTGGACCGTCCAATTACAGTGACAACATAAAAGCTCAAAAATGAAACTTTTTGGAAAATCAATGTTGGCTGCGCTTGCAGTTACATTATTCTCTTCAAATAAGCTTGAAGGTTTACCACAAAAATATTAAATGCCGTTGAAGAAGACCCCAGTGCAAATTTCAAAAGATTGCCATAGAAGGAAGGAATTATATTTGGCGTGTTTTAAAATTGAAACAGTTTTATCCATATAATACTCAAGGAGTCCAAATTATTTGAACACGGGATAAGCAGACCATCCTAGAATTAATCTGTGTCAATGATTTTGAGAAAACTTTCTTTGATTCCACTATTTATCTCAAATGCTTTGTTTATTGCCTAGGCAGGATTTTTGAAATGAGATGTTACCAGTTACCAAGTACGTTTTTCCCTCAATGTATGTATGTGTATCTTTCATAACCAACGCGTGTAAAAAGTATTGAAACGTAAGATAAAGAATATTAAATGGCTTTAATACGATTAGACAGAAAATGACAGTTTTTGAACGAATTGAAAGTTCTATGAAAAAGCGGCTTGAACGATCCATAGACGTGAATAGTAGACACATTGAGCACAATGCTGTTGGAGCGCTAGTACTTTTGTGTTAGTATAGTTAAATTACATATTTGTTACATCTTTTAATCATAAGAAAGAGCATTATGCTACCCTTTTCACATATAAACTACTCCTACTGTACCTATTTTTTGATAAATAAATTTAATTTTCTCAAATTATAAATTTCGTATTAATAACAAGCAAGTTATTATTTGATAAAAAGTTTGATTTCTCAGTTAATAAATTGTATGTTAAATGTTTATACATCATAGTTTATAGGACTAAATTCTTCAACATTTTTGTTAGTCTTGTACAGGTTTTTACTCAAGTTTTTGAGATATTTAGCTTTACATATTTAAAATGACTGTCATTAAAAAAAATTAAAATTGAAACTTTTATGGAATATGTACAATATCAAGCCCAATATTCATACTAAGTTTCATAATTCTATCTTAACTAACTTCTAAGATATTACGCTTTTTGTAAAAATCACATGCAGACAGATAAATGGAAAACGAAGCGAGATAGATCATATGTTCACATGACATGTTTTGTTTGTCTTCACCTTTGGAATAATCTCATTAAGTTTGGGTGCCTACATACGGGACATTCTGTATAGTATATGTATTTTGTGATCTATTAAATTAAAGTTGCAGATTCATTCTTTGAGAAGGCCAGTTGAAAAGAACCCATACAGATTAGACGTTTCTTTGGATTTGAATTGAATGCAGTAATTCTATGTAAAAGTTTACTTTCTTTAATACTTAGGGATGGCACGTCAGTAGGAGAACACGTTGAATATATTTCATGGAGTAGTGGTACATTATGGAGTGCGAAGATAGCAATTTCTCTAAACGACCGCAAACCTCAGACGTGGTATTGAATATTTTTCACTTCATGTCAATTTTAGGTACCGATCCATTAGTGATTCCGTTTTACATAACATGGAACAACAATACGGAATAAGTAAAGGTTTATTGCCTTGATTGAATGAATTACCCACGTAGAATTGGCAGGTTTTAATACGAAAAAAATAGCTAATAATTGGAGTTATTAAACACGAGGTTCTAATTCAGGAATACATCTGTATTCGTAACTACAGTACAGGTTACAAAACAATGTCCTCTAATATGTAGTTTAGTTTAAAAAAATGAAAGCTATTTAAAGCTAATACCTCACAAAGTTTTAAGGTCGTGTCAAATTTGAAATAGGCTAAAAAGTGGTGGTCTGATACCAACAAAGACATTCAATACAATTTTATCGTTAGTTATGTGATATTTAACCTGGGAAATACTTCTTTGATAATCGAAGAAACGGTTTTTATTTGTTTTGTTAGACTGCATAATCATTGTTCAATAAACATATGCGATATGGTTGTACAAGTATAAACAATAATTTCTCACAGGGAAAGAATTCAATATAAACACCATGATATGTATCTCTTCTCTTGCAAGAAAGTTTACCGTCTACAGTGTTTTGTTTACCCAAGTATTAAAATGATATTAAAAATATCTACATTTTCCACTTATTTTAAGGAATAGACTGCCTCTTGAGATTTTTTTGTAAACGTCCGTGTTTTGTAACTTATTTCTAGTAAACGTCCCTTAGGAGAGTTCACTTCTGGTTAACTTATACCTTCCAGTTAAACCTGCACTGAGTACAGAAAAAACATGTGTCACTTACATATGTGTAACCCTTTAGATGCCCAGAAACGACAAGTCACTAACAGAATACGTTAAAGATAGTTTAATTTTCTGTGTAGAAATGATTGAGGTAAATGGTTGCATAGTTGAAATGGTTATCTCCAAAGGATGGTAGTTGCATGCTAACTAAACATTAAAGTATGATACCCGATTTTCTATTTACACTTTTAAAATAAAAGTTTTATGATTAACTTTGTTGAAGTCTTACGCAGAAAAAAATTCTTTAAATGGGTGATATCTTACTTAATAAATGAAATGAGTTTAGGTAAACTTGGTTTATAAAATTATAATTCCAAAATACAATTTCCAACTTTTTATGGCCAATGTTCCAGTCCTTGTAATCAGTAGCTCCGGGGAATACTGACGAAGTTATAAAGCGCTTTAATGAACTTCGTCGGTCATAGCATACTCCATATTACAGGATAGATGAATAAAAGTTGTGGTATAATATATACTCCAACAATAAATTAATAACAGACATACTTATATCAAACAAACACTGAACCAAGTAAACTATTCGTAGGCATGTTGTAATTTAATTAGTCGTCGTATAATATTTCAGTTATTATTTTTAAATTTGTTTCTTATAATCTAAAATATATGATGTACTATACAGGTTTTTGCAGAACCCTCGACCAATATATTCAGGTATTATTCCTTGACCAAAGCAAACCAAAATATAATATAAACATTTTCTATAACTCAATAAGTACCTGAAAGTCGCCATTTTTTAGCTTTTTTATTTAAGAATGACTTGTTGTAATAAGTTGAAATTTGGTATATAACTTTATAGGGCCTAATACAGAAAGAAACTAAATTGTTAGAAGCTTCATATTCAAAATGGATGCTTCCTAAAATATTTAAACGTAAATATCTTAAAAAAGATATATGATAATAATTAAATTTAATAAAAAATCCAACAATACCAAGTTTAAGAAAATCCAAGTTAAATAATAAGAAAGATTAAAAACTTGACCCTTTTAAAAATTGATTACTACACAATATCCATTGGAACAGCACTGTTTATGAACACAATATTCAGCAGTTTTAATTTTAGCTGTTCTAATTAGTTGATTATAATTAAATTGTTCAATTTAGATCATAATATCCTTATCTATTACAAAATTTAGTTTTATTTTGATTAAATTTTATATTAACACTCAACTGCCATTCTAAAACAAATAGCGAATAAAAACAAATACAGCTGAAAGTTCGCTCTTATGTTTAAATATTCATAATGATGCCTGTACATATAGAAAATAAAAAAAACTGTCGGTTGGATCAGTGCTTCTGATGTATGCCGTGACCTAGTTAGTTAACATCTTTTATTGACTAACTCTGACACGCTTAGTCTGTACAATAGCGAAAGTTTACCTAAGTTAAACTTTTTCTACTAGTGTTTTTCTTTAATTTTTCTTTTTATTTAGTTACGTGATTGAAGACATAGATTTCTCAATAATATAGTTTATTGTAAAATATCAGAGTAAGATTTAATAGAATTGATGAGAAAAGGGTGCTTCGGAGATCTACAAGTTCGGAGCAATCGTATCCTCCAAAGTTTTCCATAAAACTTGTTTCTTCGTCTTATAATCTGCCATTAATTTGCTCTTTAGTGTTTTAAAAAATTCCTCTTATTTTTTGACGATGTACGTCATAATACGTTTAAGCATAAAACTTATAAGCGGAATGCATTACAATGTTGCAACGTAGTTTTTGTAATTACTGCAGTGGAAGTGTTCACTCAAAAAAGATTAATGTTATTTTTTTACAATATCAGTATGCCAAAGAGTTAAGAAAATCTGCCACTATACGGTAGATTTAAAACAGTGAGATGTAAAGAGACACATTGTTGATTATGCAGACAAATACACAGTAAAGGGGCAAGGACCCTTCATGGCCATTACTGGAGTCGAGCCAAGTTGATACCGCATAACTGGGTTAAGCTTAATTCTGGACAGTTGCATAATGAAACAGGAAGTTGCATTATTTCCATTAAATTTCAATGAGAAATTCCAATGAGTTTATATTTTACAATCTAAAATATAACGGATCCTAAAATATATCCTAAAATAAACTCAGTAGTCCTGAACTTAAACTATCTATTAAGATTTGTGTGCATTAAACTATTGCATATAATTATTCATTATGTAAACAAAACTGCTACACTCGATCAATCCTCTTATAGGAAATCTAACAAGAAACGTCGAAGAGATCGCAGTTTGGGACGGGAGAAATGACAAGGTGTGTCAGATCTGTGGCTCCAATGACGTCATGGACCGTAAAGAAACCGTTTCTCATCTTCAAGGGAAAGTGAGAATAATCCAGGCAGTATCAGTCGCATAACACAGAAACAAATCAAACTATATCCAGGCTTACGTAAAATCACATTCAGAAACAGAGGACCCACAAGCTATAGCACACTGAATTAAAACATATATCTATATGTGTTTAAACATGCCGTAGATCAGTAAAAGTATAAATCAGCCGTTAGAGATGTCTAATAAAAGTAATATAGTCAATTCTGAAAGTGTAATCGACTATAGAGAAAATCAGGGTACAGAGATCTGGGAATGCATAATGGATAATAATTAAAAATTGAAACATGTATTTCATATAGGTTCCATTCATTTATAAACCTCACCATATACACTACACTTGGTGATATAGAACATTGGAAAAACAAATTACTCACAACACCTGTAAGATACAATACGCTTTATTTAGAAACAACGCCCTATTCATATCTAGTTGTCTGCAGCAATATATCACACTGTAATAGCTAAAATGTCACTATTAATTTTCATTAAAACCTTCTAAAGTCAGCTTTGCGATCAGTTAAAACTCCCCATGACATAGAAATCTCCAAAATAGGATAAACGAGTTGATCCATCTTTTGAAATGTATTTCTGGGACTCTTAAATATATATTTCACCTTAGAGGTCGGTTTGAATTTTTTCATGCCGGAATTCATTTTATACTCAATAACAAATGCAGATAGATCTAATCTTCTTTGAACAGAACGAGTCTGTATAATGTAGTGATTAAGTTTTATTTAATCCACCTAAATGACATTATTTTTTTTTCTCTTTATGCGTATTTACTCATAAAAAAATAAATACTGTTATAAAAATAAAATTCATTTCGGTGAACATCAGTGGTATGTTTGTTTAGAAGGACAGATACGGGTTTCAGATCGTTACGAAAGGGATTTTCTTTCTGATTCGGAGTTTTTAATGTTTAGAAATAGAAAAAGGTCTTGATAAAGGTGGGTTAGGAAAAAGCTTTTAAAGAAACGAGAGCATATTGCTCTTACCCTACTTTGAAGTACTCTAGAAGCTAGCGGTAGACAGGTTAAGTAGTCAACTTAACTGCTCATGCCAAGTGCCTTTCGAGAAATTTCCACATAGATACAGTCGGACTCAACATGAGCTAATACATCTTTGGTTATATTCAAGTTTTCTAGTTATATAAGTGATTAATTTTACAAATAGATGCACTGCTTACCTTGCACTCGAATGTAAAATAGACCATGATTAGTCGTGCTTGTGGTTTAAATCGTAGAGGCGGTATGAAACGCAATGAGAAATTTGTGTTAAAAAAAAACGCCTGAAAACACCAGTGGCTTCCAGTGTTTAGCCTGTAATGGATATAAATGCAAAGTGATCAAACTTTTCAATCGATTGTCACTTTTAACAATTAGTGACAAAAATAAAATTGTGGAATACTTCTGGGCAAATGACTGCTACGTTTTGAAGAATTAAATATATACAGGAGATTATACATACTTGTGAAGGAAATTTGATCAGGACATTTGCCATCGTTCACAAATACCATCGACACGATGGCAAATGTCCATAAAAATCCTGTTTCCTTCAAAATCCTTCCATCGTCAAAAATAAACTTAAAACAAAGGACCTAATACTTGTTCTTTAACGAAAACCAAAAAGTGGCATGATAAATGTAATCCGTACCATACTCGTATATTCAAAAACATAAACTGGACTGTCATGGTAGCGAGCAGCACAGTAAATGTTTGAAGGAACGTATTTATGAAAATTATTGGTAAATAATGGTTGGAGTTCGTATGGAACTTTAAAATAAACTTAAAGAATAAATCTGGACATTTTTGCATATTCTTTACTAGAAATTCTTAAGAGGTATATAAGCTGTAGGCTTTGTAGACGCGTATCTGTGTAGACAAGCCTGGTAAAAATAATAGTACTGCAGAGCTTTTTAAGAGGTAAATATAGAGCAATCCGTTCAAGAGATGAAATGACGTCAAGTTTTTGTTTAATATAAATCTTTACATGCCAACTAATACTTTAAAATGGTCTATAGAAATATAAATGTATCTTTGCGCAAATAAAAATTTTCAAATAAATTATAATACTCTCATACTTGTGAGATTTGCATTATAACAAAGTTCTACAAGTACGCTTTCGTGTATAAAGTTAAAATACAATCTCAAGATTGTATGTAAGTTTGTTTTAATACATGTTACATATAAATCTAACAATGTTTTATCAAACACGTTTATTATTTGGGATTTCTCAAGTATATATCTACAAATCACGCATACACCTTTATACACCATTGCATCGGGTAAAAATACTAACAAGAGTAAAAAGGTACTGTATCGTAATTGACAGTAATCAATAAGGGATACTATTAATTTCGTTTGATCAAAGGCCAAAAGTTCATTTCGCATCCGTAATACAACTGTACATTTATTAAAAGAATCAATGTCAGCGTACCCGTTTATAGATCAAATGTTGATATAAATTATGGTGCACTTGTTTTTTTAAATTTCAGTGGTACAGTTCTTCCCAGTTTAAGCTATCAATAGTTTTTCTGGCATAATTTAATTTCTTGGAATAATCATCATGGCAATTTTCTTGTTTAAAATATACAATATTTAATAAGACTGTATTAATATCTATATTAACATTTGAAATGTACATTTTGGCGATGTTCTCTTCCCAAAGAGGATAAAAACTTTATATAAATCAAGTTCCAGGACTTGATGCTGTTGACAAGGATGTCTTCTAGTTATTTAAACAGTTTAATTCCAATTGAGAGAGGTTTTGTCTTTAATAAGAATGAACCACTGTCATATAAAATAGTTAATGATAACAAGGTAACACAAAGTAGATAATGCCAACATAGCTAATTAGTTTGCCATTAGCGATAGTCTAGTTAACCAGTTTGATTTTTAAAAATCACTTGCCAAAACCCACCAGGTAAATTAAACAATAGTTTTACGTTATAATCTTGGATTTTCCACTGCAGAGAAGAAATTTACCATCCGCTTAAAAGGATAACAAAGAACACAGAGGAGAACGTTCTCTTTTAATTTGAAAGACCCACTACATCCACTTCAAACGTAGCTAATACATTGGGTTAGGGTTTCCATTAGTGAACGTGAATGAAACATGTTTTATTTTTAACTCTTTTGAATAGACTGTACATATTGCTTTTTGGATGAGTATATATTCTCTATTTGAACTGATAACGATCATGTTTTTAGAGACACAGTAAACTTATACGATTATCCAGCCGTATCTCGAAAATGATTTTAAATTAAGTTATAATCACTGTCCTTCCATAATATAAGTGATATAATACTAGAGGGCTGACACACCTATCCTCGCACGGAATAACAACAATAACACAATAATAGAACAGCAGAAGAGTATTATGAACACTAAATCTGTGGGGTAGGGGCTTCACGCAGAGTCTTCACGGCTGGATGATACGTGATTAAATTTGAAGAATAATGGTATTTTTAGTACTACATAACATTCGTATTATTTATTTTCTCTCCTATTTCTAATCTTGTTTTTCATTTATGTTTTTAAAAATATAAAAGAGTTCAGTTCTGATGTATCAAAGTAATGTTTATATACATAATTAAGTCCGGAATTTATTAGAGTAAATATAAGTAATATAAAAAAAATAAATAGCAGTAAGGTTTAGTTTTAACCACACACTAATTCTTTTGAACGAACCCGACAACAATAAAAGGCCCCAAAATAAAGCAGTTGCATAATATGAGTAACCCCAGAAAATGTCCTGACTGTTTTCGATGTCATTCACTAATTATATTTTTATGATCAAGCTCGTGAAGTATGCGATATATGATTTTTAAAAGCTGGTTGGGATACAGCTGAGCGTTAACTTTTAACATGAACATTGAAATCACTGCTTAGCGCTTGGATTTCATTGCTGTTAACCTTCTTAGAATTCATAAGTGTTTTATACTTCTAGATGCAATCTGTGCATTAACATTACTACAACTGGCCTGTGCGTCTACATTCATAAACCTGTTTGCTATACAAGAGACATGTAATAGTCAACAGGGCGTATTTTTGTTTACCAAGGTTATTGTGATATTCAAGGCAGGAACTTGTATCTTGTTCGGATAACGAAGGATCCTTTAAAGCTTCAGTGGCGCTTGAACGTTTTGTGCTAATTTCTCATTCTCTTGATTTGCTGCAGTTTTGTTGTAAAAAAATCATTAGGACCACGACGTACCGTTTTAAACTTCTGGAGAGTCAGGGTATATCCATCTCAACTCATGGATAGTCTCTGATTCTGAATCCCGTTCTAGGTTACGTCGGGTCCAAATCATCATCTGTTTCATGACAAACACGACAGCAGGAAAGTGAATATCTAGCGTCAAACTGACTGCCTTTATCACTGAACTCATACTGGCTGAATTAAGCGGTCGAGTGTAATACGGTGGTGCTGATAGGAGGTGACCAGTTATTCGACACTGAGAAAGAACGTCTAAGCTGATATCCGTGCCATTGACATTAGTGTGGTAAGTGGAGTTCCTGTGTTAAGTGGTCCGCATGCTGTGGAATATAATCGGTCATTAACCTTGCTTCGATCTCATAATTCAATATCTTGGCTGAGGATTTATACTTTCCATCTTGTACTGGTGTGTGATTTCATTGCTTTCAAATTCGTCTTTCAGAGTTGGAGTTAAACTATTTTTAGAGGTGCAGGGACTGCGAAGGTTCAGGTGGCTCTTCCAACTTTATAATGCTTGGACATCAATTGAATGAACAAAGGTAATTTCTTTTGTATATGAAAGACTTACCCACAATTACTTTTTAAAGTTTGTAATTGGCGATGGATGATTTGAATGGATAGTAGGATTTCCTAGCGTTATATGTTACAAAAATAGAACACTATTTTTCAAAAATTGAAATCTACCTTCTTCTTTAGGCGTTAAGACTGTAAGGCAAAAAGCTATATGGCAAGTTCATCAATATGTTTTTTTATTTTTCAGTTTTTGGGAATTTGTACTTCAAGTGTTAGGGTTTCGACACATAACAATGCCAAATGTTGTAAATTCTATTACCATACGAATCTTTCATATTTCAATCCGGTTGTTCCTTCTTTTCTCTTCATGTTGCTGGCAAAGTAAAAAGGTAAACAACGACAGATTACCTGGTGTGTTCCGACGAATCAAAAAGCAGTTTTTAGTAATTATTAAAAGTGGCTTTTGAGGATTCAGCATGATATATTATCTCACCTAATTTGTTTTACGGATCTTCACATAATTGTATTGTATTCCTTCAATGTAATGTGTAGCGTATGGAATATTCAACATTCTTTATTACGAGCACGTGTTTTTTTTAATTATTACATACCATAAATAAATATTAAATAAAATAGACCGGTGATAAAGAATTGACGACAATTGCATTATATCTCATTAAAATTATTAATATAGCTAAGAACTTAATATAAGTCACAAGACTTAAGTTATAGCTTGGAAGTTGGTAATGTTATAATTCCACAATAGTTATTAAAATATTTTTAACGGGGTCGCGGGTTTTTATGTGGTGATTATTTAATTTTATTGCTAACCTACTTGTGAAGCCTTTTTTATCACAGGTACTTATTATAAAGTATGGAACATCGTATACTGCATTGGGATTATTGTTACACGTTTATTAGTGAATAATTACCACTCCAATCAGTTTGTAATTCCAGTTTTAAATAAAATTTTCTAACTAAAATATTTCAATATAATTTTCGTGCTCTACAGAAAACACTTTGTTCTGTATAATTTGAAATTACACCATAAGAATACCCGAAATGTCATATTGTTGTAAACTACTCAATTATATTGCTAATGATGGTGTAATTCATATCTTATTAAATAAAGTACTATATTTATGTGGATGTGAAATTAGCATGTAGGGAAGTTATAAATATACAGTTATTTATTTTTAAGTTTTTTGTACGGATTAAAGTTTATTCTAATGACTAAACCAAAATAAAGTTAAATGCGGATAGAGCTTTCGTTGATATATTCATTCAATATGGTTCGTTGTAGAATACTTTAAACCCGAGTGATCGCTTGGTCATGAATATTGACAATATATTGTCAAGTTTAAGACATAAGCTGCTGCATGACGAGGCAGCCACGTCCTATCTTTGACCTTTATAGTGGATAGAAACCCCAGAGAACTGCTCCCAACAGGCTACCATTGCCCCAACCCCTTCTCTTGCAGGGATTACCTAACACAACTCTGAATCAAAGATCGAACTATCGATATAAATAATCGTTTGTAAATTATACCTTTAGTTGTAATTTGGGAAATTTTAGGTTTGAAAAAATTACAAGACTAATTATTCAGCTAAAGATGGAATAACGTTTCACCTATTATTAATTTTAACAATTAATAACTTTATTACATAATTTTAAAAATTACACTTATTTTCTTTAACCTCTGACAGTTCTCATGGACTGGCACGTGCCTTGTCTACACCTTATCAAACAGAGTAAAGAGGAGAGTCGAAGCAATTTAAGGTCGGTAGTACTGATAAAAAGTGCAACGGTCACAGATAGGATATCCCCACGTCATCAGAAACTCATATCCAATGCTCGACTCCTCTAATCGTAAAGCCAACGAATATTCCATTAGAATCAATGCCATTTAGTACAACAAAATGAAATAATTTCTACAAATACTAGTGACGCTCTTAGTAATGGAGGTACATTTTTGGCAGTGGTTAAGAGGTGTACAGGGAACGACCGGTTGAGTCTTCCGGGATCATGACATGAGAGAGTTCTCATTCCGTTGAGAAAATTTGAATTATGTAACAAGCATTTCACGACTGTAGGTTCCCTCTTTGTGGCCTGAAGGTGACTGCTGATAAATGCATGTCTTATACCGTGATTGAACAGTGGAGGGTTCTTTAACTAGAAATATTTAGCGGTCAACCATCTCAAAGATTCAGGTAATATTCATGCTTTTCTTGCACATAATTATTTTAAATGTAAGAGTATTTCACAACCATTTTGAAGGTGCCAAGATAATTCTCAAGTCTTAAATAAAAAGTAATTTGCCGATAATATGAAAAATCGTGTGACTTTGGTGAAGTAACTTGAAACTCTATAAAAGAATTAAAATACAGTTCATATACTGATTTTGAATAGCAATAAAATATTGCAAAGGGATAATGTTAATTCTATTAACAATAAAATTTGTATTGACATAATACAAATACAAAAGCTAAAAATAAAATGACAGCTGGTACTGGTTATTTAAGTAATTCTTAAAATGGTTAACGCATTATTTCCATAATCATATTAGTGTTATGATTAATGTTAAGGATTTGTTTTATCTATCTGCATTGTGGAGAGATAAATTCTTTAAAGTAAAGACATTTAAGTATTTGAAAACATTATTTAAAACAATCAGTAACTATATTCTACTGTTAAAGACGATAGGATATGCCTCTCCAGCAGTCCTATAGCCAAAGAATCATACTGTTTCTATGATTTATCTTTGAAACTTACAACGAAAACTATATTATAAATATTGATAGACTTACACAATTACATGCAGGTTACGGTTGGTTTAAAAAATTTATAACTCAAATAATAATTTAGTGTTCCAGTGATCTAGATATGGTATGTTGGTTACGTCTAAAAGAAATGTTACAAGCAGATAAACACATGAAGCGAACGGGCCTACTGGGGCTGGTAACTGAATAACTGGCTTATTGACACATTCACTAACACGAGACACTGGAAAACTCCAAACATTGCCGATGTGTGTATTTAAAGTGTACATTTTGAGCTCTGAAAGCAATCCATGCTTTCGTAAAATACATTTGAAATACTATAAAGAACTTGACAGGTCCTTCTTGAAGTCCGTTTGTACAATAACTCGTGATAAATAGGTTCTAGATACTTGAAATAGATAGTTCGTAGGTTCTAAAAAAGTTATACGACTTGAATTTTTTAATAAAAACGTTTGGAGCAGGTAAATAACGCGCGCACGCGCGTGTGTTATTAATAAATTAGCTATAGGGTAATATATATAGGGTGTTTCATGAAACGTTGGCACAACTTCAGGATATATAATAGACACAAAACACTCATATGGACATATCTCCTATCTTGCTTCGTTTAGTGTCTGTTTATACATATGTGTTTTTTTTTATTTTTAAAATCATATTTACGAAGCCGTTTGAACAAATAACATGAAAATTAGCAGTTATGTAAAGCTAATTTAATAGGAAATGCAAAAAAATTGAATACCTATTATCAATTTTTATTTAAAAATGGTGGCAATTAACATTTATCAAACTTTGATATCCCTAAAATGTTTAATCCAAAGTTAAAATTGCAAGAATAATTATTTATTTTTAATTTATAGAATTTTTTGACCGGTCGAGAAATAAAATAACTACATACATTTTAGTTGGTGATTGTTTATGTTTTATTACATTTTGTATTTATCTACTGTGTACTATTGGACTGTACTGTACTATTTGTTTTGAACTGTTCTTCTGCTGTACTAACTTATTGAATAGTTTAAAAGAAATATTATTTGTCTTTATGTAAAAGTAACTTAAAATACACTTTACAAAGAATTATAGAACTAAAATGTACGAATAATAAAAGATCATACATAGATTCTCGAGGTTCACTAACAGATACTCGAGGTTTACCAGTCGGAGTCTTCCTCTTGATTGATCAATAGTGATTATGCAGAACTGCCTGGATTCCACCCTCTAAGTAAGGGTTTGCAAAGTTCATTGTTACGGGTTGAGTAGTAGTTGATTAAAACAACGGATTGCGTATACTGAAATATTTGGATCACGAATGAAGTGCATTGATTATTTACATCAGTGATATGTCTATAGTTTCGTTTTCCAGTAGGCTATTATAGGAAATTCCATTGACCCTAAATCGTACACATTGTACTGTGTGCATGATACCGCTATACTAACTCATTGTACTACTTGTTAATTGCTTAAAAGTACTGAAATATATCACACACGAGTAAAAACACAAACTGTTTTATAATAGGTTTAAATTAATAATCGGCTGTTTTGTTGTTTTGTGCCATATTTCAATATAAGTCACTCTTGAATATTCCATAGTCATATAGTATTTAATTAGGTGTCCAGGAGAGATTAGAGATTTACTTCATATTTTTCCCTTGACATTCCCTTCGCTCAGATTTAATAACTAGCCAAGAAGCAGAACATTTTACTCCGTGCTTTTAGTATCTCGATTTCATCATGGTGTCACATAGCGCTTTTAATATTGCACCTGAATTTAATTCTGTGTTTAATATAAATTTTTGAAATATTTCGTGAAAGATTATAATTGAGATATATCTATTTAAACGTTTTTATTAGTTTCGAAAAGGATCATAAAACCTTACATTTTATAGAAATTGTTTTCTTTAAGATAAACACATAAAAATATGATCTTGTTATCATGAGTAAGCAGTGCACAGAAAACTAATTAAATTTATATTTTGAATAGTTCTAATCCCAAAGAAAAATTATAATTGTAGATTTGTAGTTTCATTGTTTTAGTTTCTTGCATGTGTATTTATTGATTTGTAAAATACAACTATGAGGAAGAATCTAGCTGTATCATACAACTGTCACTAATGTAAAATATAATCTTATGTAAAAAAAAAACTTTTTGTAAGATTATTTTTAAATTGTCGAAGAAACTCCTTTAAATTACGCGGCATGAAAGTATTTTAATGATGGTCATTAACCTACTCAAAAATGTAATTTATGACTTTAAGTTAGTGCAAACAGTTTTCGGTTAGGTTATTGATTTTAAATTCATGCCATAGCCCATAATGGACAACATTTTTGACCACACAACATTTACTCGTTGAGTAGTTATTTGAAAATCTTTTAAAACAGTTGCAAGCAATAACGGCTAAAGATATTGATGTGGAGTAAAAGAAGAACAGCAAAGTCTGGATGTGGAATAATAATGTTAATAATTACATTTTTAATGAAATATAAAATAAAGGAAATTATTTTGCTTAACCACAAAGTCTTGTTAAATATTTTCATTACAAAAATAGGTCCGGGATTCTTTGATCAAACGAGTGACAATAAGGGTAGAGAAATCTTCAAGGGAAGCCTGAAAAGTACCGTTAAAATGGACGTCAATTTTGTATCCCAACAATATTTTACATGGTTTCCCGACTTGATTGGTTGTGTAATTTATACTTTGGGCATAGTTATATATTTTAGGTTTAGGCTTGCGCTAATTTTAAACATGATCTTATAGCATTGTTATAAGTATGCAAACTCACAAAGAGAATACATATTATACGTTTGTAAAGACACGTGTTTTAGCAGTTTTAAATATTTTAAATTAATTCGAATCGTCAACGTCTACTTTGTAATGTGAATGTGATTTCTTCAGGTGTACCCTTAAATAGATTTACTTGCAGTTTTAATATGATGTATTTTTAACATAATATACTATAGGTATAGTGCAGTGACATACAACACGTTCGCTAGTAGCAGTGAGTGATGTGTCACCTAACATCAGATACTTAGTCGCGTCCCCCGGCAAGAGTTAATCTGAAACCTTTATGTTAATCGATGTATGTTTCTTAAATTTAGGTCACTTCAATTGAATTATTTCTTTAATATGTAATCCTTGCATACTGATATTGGAAATTTAATCAAAATTTTATTGTAACAGGAGATATCCGACTGATGTCACAACAGTTTTTACCACATCAAACAACACTTCCCCTCATAACTGTTTGGCATGAAATATGTTTACTGGACATATGTTTCAATAATTAGTAGAGATACAATTTCAGAACTTTCTTCAATTTTAAATCATCTCTGAGGTAAATATTCTAAGACTTCTAAGACGTTATATTAAATAATTGAAACTGTGCTGCGCATTAAACGTCTTAGTTCTTTGTCAACTATCAAATGAAAAAGTGAGGATTTTATACTGTTTGTTGGGAAATAAAGATCGAAATATAAATAGCAATGTATATTTTACAGCATTTCGAGTAGGTTATATGACAGATACGGTATATATAAATAAGGACAGAAATTATAGAGTTAAATAATTAAATTCTCGCCTGTATATTTTTAAAAGTCCAGATATAATTAGAATTTTTGAAAATATAACTAGCTTCAATGTATAACACTTGTGTATAACACAATGTATAGCAGCGGATCTGATTATTCTATTGGAAATTGTATTTGAAGCATAGGTTATATAACTATTAATAGGAAAGAATTAAATATTAGTCTTTTTCTAGTCACCCTTCCACATTGAGGCGATTCATCAAATTATGAATAAATAAGAGCAAAGGAGCTCTACTGTTCTCGTGAAATATTAAGAAGGATACTGCATAATGTTAGTAGTGTCTTCTTCGGAGTTTTTTTCTTTTCAGGAATGAGAAAGACAGTTGAGTTACATTTTACATTAAAGTATATATCTTTTTACACTTTTAGGTTTTGTGAAATATTTTACAGCGTCTAGTTTTTTTATCATAAAAATGTAGTTTTAAACATTTTTCGGGTATTTTATTTCTACTATTATCAAATACGTACTAAAAATTAATTCCATTGTTCTGTTATTCGTAAAGAACAAAGCATCCAAAATAACAAAACTAGAATTAGGCAAAATACAAAAATATTAAGTAATAAGCATGAGCAAATGAAATATTTAAGGTTTTACCTTAATCTTTGCGTGTAATATTGTCATCCGTCATAGGAGTGTTCCTTTGTAAGTGTTTTAAATGTGCCAATACAACATTCATTGGGGACTGCAAAATCTGATTGTTATAAATCTTGGCAACCCAATAAATATCCAGGAGTAGCTCATCACTATCTGAAACTGACGAGACATTGGGCTAAAGAGATTACTTGATCAATAGGTTTAGTTTACTGATAAGGTTGGAGTGGGTGGAGCTCCAATACAGGCATTATAAAGTCTGACCGTGAAGAACACAACTCCCCTGCCCACTTTCACTGGTAGAGGCTCAAAAAATATCGAAATTCCCAATCCTCAATAGCTGTATGGCAGAGACGGGGAGGGTTTTAAATTCATGATCATAGGTAAAATTTTACTCTATACATTTCTTTTGGATTAACACCAAATGCTCTTGAAACAATGAAGATTAGTTTTCACCGTAGGTCTTTTCTAAACTCAAACTGCTGATGTGCTAAATGGAGGTGATCTATGCAAACAGAAAACTGGTCGTTGACGTTCTACAGTTAAAAAAATACTGTCGGTTAAAAATTACAACCACAAAAGAAACACACGTTATTAAACGTTACCACAACAAAGACAGAGTACTATCAGTTAGAACACAGCCTTAAGTAGTGGGTAAATAAAAGAGAAAGCAAGTTATAATTTAAATCTTTATATCGACACAATATTGCTATTTTCCACTTTAATATATTGCTCCATTAGTATTGCAGCACAAAGATGATATTCAAAAATATTGTAGTATTGGTATATGTTTATCTGAACTTCAAAAATAATTTAAACGCGGCTCATGGAAAAAACTAAAGTTTTAGTTAGTTTGTTTTAAGGATGTAGCATTCATAAAATTTACAGTAGTAGTGTAGCTGCTATGAAATATGCTATCTGTAATATACACTTAGTCTTACTGTGACACAATTTACTGAATGCATAGTCAATAGTATGCGTATGAATGTTTATGCCGGTTCCGTCGTGAAATAACGGTAAATGCTTTTAAAATACAAAAAAGATTAAAATGAGTAGTTTTGTGGTCGGAAAAATTTATCTAAATGTATTTCGATGTTTAATGAAACATCGAAAAAAAGTATTTTACAAGATACCTCTCAGTTACCCTGTATATTAAACAACTAACTATTAAGATACCGGCACGTCAACTTCGGCGCTGTAGTTACATTTTAGGACATATTTGTTCACAGTAGATGACCTGCAACGCCGAGGGTTATTGATTTCATGTCACTCCAGCTCGATACAATCACTCACAATCACTCTCTACCTACGATTCCAGTCCACATCTTTTTAGCCTTTTCTCCCCTCACAAACCGTTTCTCTCGTATATTTCATGACATTTCAGATACAGAGTAGAATAAGTTAATGCAATTCAAGCATGAGAAAAAACAACTTTTTTACTTTCAGAGCAGATTATACTTAACTTTAATTTTAACATCAGAGTAGTGCGAGTTGGGTAATTTACCAAGTTAATTGTTCTCTTGATGTGATATGTCAATAATGCGATATGCCAATGTTGTCCAACACTTTTTCTTTCTAACTGTAAATAATTAAATGTGTAAAATGCAACCTTAAGTCATGCGGTTACAAGGTAATGTATACGTCGTGCATCACTTGTCTCAGACCTGCTCTCCTTAAGAATAATTTGCACGTCTCCATGGGCTGCAGGTGTATACGAGGATCCAATCAAACAGAATAAAGTAGTTATTAGTACGTAATATTTGTACTGAATAAAGTTGTATTGTCATACACAAGATTTAAACGGCCGCTGTCTCTAAATTACTGACATCTTAGACCGTGGGATTACTGGAATTTCCGCCCAAACTATATAGCATATCAAACCATTATAAAGTAATTTGAGTTATTATTGAAATTAATTTACACAGTGTATTAGGTACTTGGAAATATTAAATCGCGTACACAAATGGGTTTTGTGCTTGAATTGTGTAATGGTTACATTTCTCGGTATTTACTGCAGTTGGAGTATATAAGGTTGGACAATTCTTCCGAGTTATGTATTGGGATACAAACCAAACATTGCATTTATTTACTTATTTATCAGAAATAATGTAACTTGAAAATATATATATTTCATAGCGAATCGTCGTGTTAAAATTTATACCCTTCAATAAAATAATGAGATTTTGGATTTGAAAAAGTTCTCAAAAAAACCTTTACGAGCAAAATATCTTTCATCTTACTTTGAAAGCCTTATGCCAATATTTTACCATGTTAATATGAAATGTACACTTTTTATTTTGAAAATTAATTATAAATACATCTTCAAGGGGCTTTATCAAGTTAGTAGGGGGAGGGTATTACCATTATAAACACTAGTATTATGAACAAAATAGACTATTAACGTGGTTCTTTGAACTTTGACTTATTGACATTTTAATTCCCAGATAGATGCAGCGTTAGCACAGTAACTCACACATTCTTACTTAGTTTCTAATTTAATATGTTGTATAAAGTTACATATTTAATTTACAGTAAATGTCACTTTACCAACAACAACGTTATGCTTCAGAATCAGATATAAATTATAAGATGTATGGAGCAAGATATGTTTAATTATATCTCAAATGATACAGAATTGATTTTGAACTGAGTGTTATCAAATCAGTTCTTGATGAGTTTAACAGTGTCGTAGGCTTTATAATTAACACTATTTTCTACAATGGTCTACAAAACTTATTTTTGTAATTTCAATAAAAGTTATATGAAGGAACCCTAGGTTCATTGCTCAAGTAAAGTTTTTGTGTTTGTCGAGACATTCTAATGGTGACGTTGTGCCGATCAATACAAAGTGCTGCGTTATTTACAGCTTTACTCGAGTTGTGAGAGTGGAACTTTTGACCTGTATCCCCCTCCCATTATGTTCTCTTTTCGTTGTCAGGACAACATGCAAGTAATGCGGAATACAAAAAGTTTGCAAATTCCGAGGAATAACTCGAAACACCAACCTTATTACAAAGTAACTTATATAAATTTAATATAGCTTCAAAGCTAAAAATGTTTCATGGTATTGGAACAAATTTACAATCATAGTGTACTAGGCCATATTACTACTAAGTATTTATGGCAGTGGAACGGGAGATGCAGCTACCAAAACACTAATTGGTTCAATCAGTTACTTCTGCATCAACTGTATTTTGAAGTGTAGGAGACTAACATGCTCCAATTGCATGATACTCACCCAACCAATAGCAACCCAATGGTACTTATATTCTTTATATCTTTACACAGTTCAATTCCAGCTTTCTTAAGACTCTTAAAGGCAAAATACAATGAGGGTATTGATTAATATTTTGTTATTTATCATTTATACTCTGTCGAGAGGATTGTGGCCTCTGAAGTATTATGGATCCTAACCGATTCTAGCGCTCTCACACGCACCCTACCGCACAACCGTGACGCTCGCCACAAAACAAACCGCGTTGCTAGTTTCCTCATTTAACCATCGGCATCGTTTCCGATCTCCATTGCTAATTCTTATTGGATTCTGTGACTTTTATTAAAATATTTTGTATACATATGAAATAGTTTTATAAAATTAAAAATAGCTATTATATTAAAAATATATAAAAATCATCTATATTGTCGCGATTATTGTATAATATTACATCCATACCGTGAATTTTAATGTATTCGTACAAACGCATATTTCATAAAAAATGTTTAACAGATTCCAAAGTATAAACATTATTCAGAGTAGGCAAGTTGTAGTGTTATGGCCAGTGTGAGTATAAGTAAGAGTATTTTTCCTTCAAGAACCACATTCACCGGACAGAATATATAAGAACAAGAAATTATTGGTGAAACTAAAAAAAACAATATTTGTAGAGTTTAAAGAGCACCCCAAGAGGTAAGATTGGATGATTTTAAGTAATAGGCTATACTGATACTTTTATAACTTATACTTAGTATTTAGAACACTATGTGCCTTATTTTCTTTATTTTCAGGTAATACATTTCTTTGTCAGCACTTTCCTCAAAGCAAATGTTCCCAACCAACTTACTAATAAATAAAAAAAAATTGTAATTTACAAAAGGTTTATTTTCATAATCATATTTAATAGATTTATTTAGCAATTAATTTTCCCATTTTCTCTTTTTTAATGTCTTGTGGTAATTATATTATTAGATGAAGAATCAATGAAAAAATATAACGCAAGGGCTAGTCTTATTACCAGTGTAGTAATAAAATAATTAACGATTTAATGAAATATAGAAAACGATTGTTTTTAAGCAATGCTATAAATAGTGCCGTATTGAATGGAGGAAATCAAAGGGAAAATGCTGTGCATTGCAACAGCCCACCAGACTGATGGAAATTCGGATGATGCCATGCAGTAATAATAACTCAAGAGGATACAAGCAACGTTGTTTTCCCAACGTCTCCGTGACAACGATACGCGGCGATGGAGAGAGGCCGATGGGAAAACGTTTGCCAGGGACTTGTAAAGGTCAGACGTTGTGTCGGGCGGTTTTTACGGCGGCTAGATAATGAATGCATCAATATCCATTACATCAATGTTTAATGAGCTTTTCCATTATAATGTTTCACCGCTAAAACACTTCTTATACGGCTTCTGGTTTTTAAGATTAGTTCAGTTTTATTTGAGGATAAAATAACTAAAATCATACTAATTTAGTAATACATTTCAATTAATGCATTGTAACATTTTACATGGAAAGATACATATAATACAGCAACAACCTATCTTAACTATAATAAAACATAATTTGATAAAAGATTCTATACTTTGAAGACTTTCAATAGCTTTAACTTAGTTAATGCTTAAAGTTGGATATTTTATTTAATATGATCAAGTAGATCTCTTAGGCTAGGTATAAAAACTTATGTATTATATCTAGATAATAGGATGACGTTTGAAAAATAATAAACACCCTTAACAATAAAAATATATTAATATTGTTAATATTAAATTAAATTAAATGAATATTTGCAACAGTATTAAGCATAGATTAAAAATAGTGTAAAAATAAAGAAATATGACACAGACACCATTCTTGATTACACGTGATAAGGCAAATAATGTGTCCTCGAAAGTACTTACGATGGGATTATAGCTACAACACAGGATCAAAATAAGATTCCTAAACAACATAGATTGAATCCATTACAAATATTTTTATCATATTTTATCTTCAGGTGTTCCAAACACCAGGTTCCGTTAAAATTTCAAGATTAAATCCAAGAACTCGAATTTTGACACATTCTGTGGGTAAAATTGAATTATATACTTGTTTATCAATTTACAAAAAAGATTTTTTTCCGGTTATTCATCCATAACGATGTATTTTAACTATAAATCTTTTCTTTTAGGTTCTGTCCTTTCCGAAAACGCAATCAAAATGTTCGACGTAATAAAAACCGAGCTTCAAGTTAACAACTCTTAATTACACAACAATGAGATACTCAAAAGACACTAGACTATACATTTACGTTGAATAATGCATTTCCTGGAAAAAATTAAAGTGAAATATCCTGACTATAACTTTGACTTTGATTCTAACTGAGAGATAGTGTTGATTGAGGCCCTGACTGTAAGCGTTGTAATTTTTCTGTAATTGTCGTCATATAAAATTACACAAAATATAACTTTCTCGCATCTAGCTATTTTAAAAACATGTGTTAAAAGTAAAATACAAATAAAAATCAACGAAAAAATCAATTTATAATTAAAAATATATGACTATTTTACATGTATTTAAATTGCGACTCTAAAGGGATAATAAGTTAGCGAAGGAATTTTACCATTAGTAAGAATTACAAAAAAAACGTACACTGCAAGTTATCGTACGTCCTCTTGGCCTAAAATAACGTTAAAAAGGGACATATCACCGGTTGTGAATTCAACACAAAAAGCCAATTTAACATGATGATAAAAGAATAATATACATAATAAGAATTAGTTGAACAATCTAAAATTTTCAATGCTGCTGGATTTAAATCATCATCTTAATCTGGTCGAAACTAATATGAGTGAATAATTTATTGCAATCTGGCGCTTAATCTATGTTTCATTGCGAGGTGATTGCTGCAGCCTTAGGTAAATGCGATAACACGATTCATTTGTTACTTTATAAAAGAATCAGTCATTTATATATATTTGAAATAAAATTCTTTCAAAGGCAAATATTTAAAACACAATTAATACTTTATTTCCCCTTGATTTTATTGCTTAATAATATGGAATGTTTGTCTCAACATTTATTGAAATAATCGTTTAACGATTGTTAATGGAATGTTAATTTTATAATATCCTTTCATGGAAATTGCTCAGAATGAATAATATTTTTTTATTGATACATAAGAATTCGGTTGAGTTATAAAAACAGCTGGTTTAAAGAAAGAACCAATACATTGCACTTTATTAGTGATATTTCAGTCTCATGTAAGACGAAAACAGAAAAGATAATGTTCTCGAAAACAACATAAATATCACTGTGACCAAGTTCTACGCTGTGAGATATTGCGCTAGAGGCAACCTGTGCAAATGCTATTTGAAGTGTTCTACAATCGCGTAGCGGTGGAATCGCAATATTCCGATATTAATATTTTTGTAAAATAAATACACACTATTTTAATTGCTAGGCTATTTGAAAGTAAATGAAAGTTAAACAAGTAATATGGATTTTGCTATATTATGTGTTGACCCATGATGTTTGTAATACAGTATATTCAAGATATAAACCAAGTGGAAAATATGTTATGGTGGAAGATATTTTAGTGAAATATAAATTAAAAATACATGACTATTATATTTATAAAATTAAAAATCAATTAAATAATAAAAACCGACTATTTTAGTTGAATTTTAAAATTTACTATTAGAGTACAGTTCAATCAATTTTAATGTTTTGGTTAAGACAAACGGATGGGGAATAAACATTATTAATAATAAAAAAGGATATATTATAAATAAATATTACGTATTTAAAAGGCATATTTAATTTAGTGTTTTATTTCAATTGTTGTATGAATTTATTGGATGGTATTATCTTTGAAAAGAAATTTCTGACTTAATAGAAGAATGAATAACGCTTTTATTAATAAAAGATGGCCACAACTTTGAACCATACTGAGAATTATCTGAATAGTAAAATAGTAAAAAACGAAACCTGCAGTTTATAGAATTTAAAATATATTATAACATATATAGTCATAACTTTTTAGTACATTTTCATTGTTATAATAAATGATCACAATTGATTTATATCTATATATTGCATTTTGTTGAAACATTTTTTTAATCCTAATCTGTCTCATTTTACCAGCTTCCTCTTATTGGAAACTAAATGCTTAATTCATGAATAAACAACTCCAGCAAGCTGTCCTGGTATAAATCATGATCCTTTGCACCTACGTTCTGTAAAATATGTTCACGCACTCTATAACATAACACTCAAATACCTTTCTTAATAAAGGTGACATGAAGGAAAATCAGTGACCTCGGGTCATTATATGAACGAGTTTGTTACCTCTAAAAACGGAGTACTGTCTTTAGCGCGGAGATATCCCACTATCATCTAACTGCATCAGTTAATATATCTAACCTTTGTTACATGCACGGTCCTCTGCTGTTCGTGTTGAGATATAAGCCTATCAAGAAATTATTATATTAGTCACAATCGATAAAATAACACCTTTACTATTGTGGTGAAATAGTTATTATTGTAGGTGGAGTAGCAAATAGTTAAAGTTGTCCAACTCTGTTAGCTACTGGTTGTAGCCACCGTATTTGTCATAATAAGCCTATACATCTAAAAAAAATATGTTTCGAGGATTTTACACAAATACGATTAAAAAAATTGTTCAATGACATTTATAAAATCAGTGTCGCAATAAAATTTACTGTTTTGATATTTATAATCAAATGGTTACTGAAATATAAAAAGCTTTAAAGGTTTTAAAGCTGTAAAAAATTTCTGAAATTTCTCTAAACCAAAAGGATTAGAAAGCTTTTACTTTTTCAGTTCTTTGAGAACTACTAGAAATCACAATTCAATTACTGATTTGTTTGAGTGGCGTTGTTTTTAGAAATGAGTTTATATCTCGACACGGTGTTAATGGATTAATCTAGGTTTAAATTGCCCACAATATTATGAAAGTGAAAGGAGTTCAAAAGAATAAGGATTTACGAATTTTTTTACATATGGCCGACCAACTTATCCTGGACAGTCAATAAAGCTGCGCAGTCCAAAATATTCACTTTGGTAGCAAAAGGTCATTGTACACATGCAGCTTGTAATTGGGTGTGCTCGAACTTCTTCAACCTTCAACAAACAAGCAAAACCTGTCTTAACCCTTTATAGGTCACTCATTTTGACCGGGAACGCACATGGTTGGAAAATCAACCCACCTGAAAGAGGATAGTGTGTGCACGCCTCTAAAAAAGTTTGTAATATTGAACTGAAACTTTTTTTTTTGTGGTCAGTGGTATACACAAATACTCTTAAAAATGTTAGAAATATTCTTATATATTTCTCTTTTCTCTAACACTATGGTTGATTTTTTCAACCAGTGAGTGTTTAAGGGAATAGCTTTACCTCCGTGTTCACTGGTTGAAATATCGACCACATTTTTGTGGATAAAATAACAAATTATTTGAGTTAGATGATTTGTTTATTTGTAACATATAACTATATTAGGACACATATGAAGTGTATAAAATACATTTTTATGATATAATGTAATAATAATTGCCTTTATAATGGTATATTAATACAATATAATAAAGATTAACTAAAAGAAGTTGTGTTTTTATAATAATACAAAAAAATATGGCTAGATAAGTAGTTCGTGTATTCTTTTCAAAATAAAACCTATTTTAATGATAGAAGGATTAATAGTAATTATTTATTTACTAAAAGAGAACTGAAACAGAACAAGCCCTAATCAACTTTATAAGGTTAAAAATTGAGAAAATTAACATGTTTTGAATTTTATAAAAATAAAAAACTTTGTGACTTGTTCTGTAGTATTTTACACTTTTGTAATTAATTATTCTGACAGATTCATTGGTCTTTATGGAAGAGCGCAAAACAATTAATGCACAAAGCAATTTTACACTTCTCGCATTCAATTTGCCACACCTCTTAGGCTTTTCTTTAGTACTACATCGAGCACAATGGCGATTTGGTGTAGGTATAGGAAAATGAAGGCCAACATCTGCCAATAATACCTCATTTACATGGCTTCCTGGAAAGAATTTTCTATCATTTCTAATGGTACCACATATAAACGAGAATTTAGCTAGCAGTTTTTGTAACATGGGATGGTTTGAGAAAAAATCTGTCAAAAAATAGGCAGTATCCCAGGCCCTCAAAAGCCTTTGATAATCTCAGTATAATACTTTCTCCTAAAGTTTTCCTCACGTCCTCTTGTGGTTGATTTTCCTTCATAAACTTCAAAACAGAGCATAGACCCTGTTACACTACAAGCCAAACCCATATTTTGAAAACCCCACTTGGTAGGCTTATTTTGGAGGTATTGTTTCAAAGAAGTACGTCCCTTAAAACAAACCTTGTTTCTCATCTAGGCTATGCTCAAGTATCTGCTTGGATTAAAAACTTCCCTATACTAAATAAAAACTTTCCTATAAAAATATTATAATAAACATTTAATTAAATATTTAAGTATTACGCGACTGTAACTAGAAATAAATTAATCAAACATTATTTTAGGGGAAATAACTCGCAAGCCAAAAATTTTTAACTTGTATTGCTATTATATTTTGTAAATACACATGTTTCTGTGTTCATTGGTATATGTATTGCCAAAAATATATCAAGAAACTATCAATTTATAAACCACTGAAAACCTTGATGTATTTGAGGTTAGAGTAATTTTAATATATAAGTTTAATTTTCATACTGACAGTTTCAGATAAAAACTCTAGATATACATGTTAAAAGGCAGACAATTTAACCATAAACAAGTATCAAAATATATCATGTTATAAATAATTACCTGTTATAAACCAGATTAAAATTTCCTGATGAACTACCCTTATCTCGATAGAAGCTGCAGGCTCAAACGCTCACTGGTTGAAATTTTCAACCACTTTTAACAGGCCAATGAGATAATATGGGTTCACGTTCAAACCTGAACCTTTCAACCAATGGCACCGATGTTCCTTACCTAATACAATGATACTGTGGACATAGAACCCATTTTCCTTCAGCAGGTCATTCAAAAATGAACCTTATTATCAGGTGGTTGAAATTTCAACCATGTGCGTTCCATCAAACATTCCATATAATCAGGTGTGCGTTACTGGAAAGTTCTTGGTGGTTGATATTTTCAACCATAACCTATAAAGGGTTAAGCCATCCTCAATACCATTCGAGGACTCTCCGACAAATTCACTGACCACCACCCTAAAGGCTAGTAATTGTAACTCCTGATAATTGTCTAAACATAATTATCACAAGAACCTAGATTTATGTTATGGTGAGCCACAGCTATTAAGTAATAATAAATACAATAGCAGTTCTAGCCCCAGGAATGTGATCAGTAAATGTTATGAACCAGTAAGCATCTCTCTAAATAGGCAGGAAATACAAATATTATGCACCCTTTTAAAAAAAAATTTCATATCGAGACAGTTATCAGATTCATTTTACACGTAAAAAACTATAATGGATCATGAAATGAAACGAAATTATCGGCTGGTTGATGTCTAGCCTAACATCAAAGCTGCAGCATTTCACTGTTTGTGTGCAAGGGAATATGTACTGTTAGTGTAATTCCCAACAAAAAATAAAAACTGTATCAGCAGTACTAATTACCTATCAAACATTTTAAATTAAGTAATAATTAAAGCAGCATATATGTGAATTCTTGTACATTAACAAAAATCATAATTACTGACAAATTAGAATCTCTTCAATATGTTAAAATCATCTTTAGCAGGTCTCAGATGAAACATAACGAAGATTTATACGCATTTATCATTACCACTAAGTTTACAGTTGAAAATAATTTCACTTAGTTCTTTGAAGTTGAAAATGTAGGGTTACATTACGAGCAAAGATTCTACTCCAGTTCTTTTCACCGACGGATTCTTTTCCCTGGGCGGTAATACTCTCAAAATATAAAACAATATTTGTTTATTTTATGTAAAACTTTCCTCGTCTGGTATTTTAAATAGATTAAAGTTAAAAGAAACTCATCATATGTCACGTTATTTGATAAAAATAGGTAGATCCTATCAGCATACAGGATATATCAGATTTGGTTTTATTAGGCAAGGATCAGGCAATTTGTTATATTCTATCCTAACAACACGATTAATTAAAGCAGAAAACAATTAGTGTGAAGTCTACAATAGTTATGGATATCTTTGCGTAAATCCATATACATATACACACACACACACACACACATATATATATATATATATATATATATATATATAAAATTATTAAAAAAATAAAAGCAAATTCAAGTATAAATTTTTGTGGAAGCCTTATAACAAGAGTGTTTTAAATATAATAATCTTGTAGTAAAGTTTTTAGTAACATATCAATAAATACGCCAAATTCTGCATGAACAATCACTCAAACGTCATATTATAAATGTTCTATTCATATAACTTGTTTTTAATTGTAGAAAGAGAATAATAAACACGTGCTCCCACCAGATTCACATTAAATGGGTTCTAAAGGAAGCTTAGTACCCATTACCTTAAGAGCAGCATTTACTACGTTTATATTCATGAACGGTGCTACCGCCTCCATGTTTAAAGTTACGTAAAATTGTGCATTAATTTATGTAAAAACTATAAGTGTCAAATCGTAGACAAAGAATAATAAACATGAGTTTCTACCATATTTACATACAATGAATGATAAAAGAAACTTAGTATTGTTAAAAAATGTAATCTAATAAGTAATAAATTCACTACCATGCCAATGTTGTAAGGATATATAAACTTGTATATAATTAATTGGATTTTAATTTTATTAATAGTAAATATTTTCCACGAAAACAAATATCATATACAATTCAGCATTTGTAGTGTACCATATACTTCAATTGAAGGGTATTGCATAAAATTAATTAATACTAATTTTGAGTTGTTAACCCTTTTAAATACAATTGAAAGCTTGAATTATTTGGAACAAAAACTATTAATTAACCGTCTGTAATAAATTTGTGCCAATGTGATTAAAAATAAACGTCTTACCAAATAACGAAAACCTCCAGCTCTCCAACAACATTAACGCTTAGGTACTGATCTTAGCTATGAGACCCGTAACTGGCTAGGCAAACAGGTCGGCTTGGGTGAAGGTACTGTTTTAACTGAAGCAAAAATACAAAAACAAAAGACTGACCAGGGTTATGGCCTTGTAATGTAGATGTATCGCCTAGAACCCTTACTTGACCTCTCTTACGACATTAACACATTTTAGTTCTTTAAATACAGTTTTAAATTTAGCTAGGCTTTAAAAACATAATCAAGGGGACGGTTTTTATTCAGCCAATCCTTCAACATGAGTTTTGTAAGTGTTCCAGGCAATAGTACTAGCTCCGTCTCTTCATATCAATCCGTTTCATGCCACATGAAAAGTGTTCCTTTACGTTGTTATGTACTAAATAAACCCTTAATATAAACATTTCTCTTTGGCCTTTGTGTGTATGTAGTCATAGTTTATTACCAGTAATTAACGTTTTAGAGAAGGAAACTGTTCATAGAAAAGATTTTGCAAAAGCTTTGAATAAAAGGTTTATTTAAAGATTTTATTTATTTAAACGCGTATTACGATATAGGATGAAATCATAGACATTAAACAATAAGGTGCTTTAAATTAAGTTATTGCACTTCCGCTATATCCCTTAGTACAGCGGTACCAAATCAATACTATTGTTATATTAGCAAGTAGTTCGAACTATTATAAATTATTCTTATAAATAAAGGGTTTTTTAATTGGCAATATAAAAATCCAACAAATTCGACGTAATATTAAGTTAAATATGTCTTTGAATGGGCAATTAAGCATTAATAAAGATTTTATCTATTCTTTAAATATTGTGATACAAAATTTTCTAGAAATGTATACGGTTTTTGTATGTGGATACGAGGTCCACTAGTACACCTCACCGATCCAAAAAATGACAATGACATAGTACTAGTATAACTGGTTGAAACTTTGTTTAAGGTTTTATTTTCTCAATGGAAGGATTTTTAACTTAACGGGATGCTTTCAGAAATTTTTCGTCTTTCAGTGACACAAAGGAAACTTCCAGAACAGCCAAAAATGGAGTTTGCTTTGCTCAACCTTGATTGCTATATCTGTGTAACATGTCTTTATTCAAGAAAACGATACGTACTCAAAATGATTTCGGAAGTAGTATAGCAAAGAATCTGTGTTCTCGTAAATCAGGCAGTCAACACCACAACACTAAAGTACCCCTAAGATCCAACACAACGTGCATTCTTTAAAGGTGATGAAATCTGCATTCGAGTGGGTTAGTTTAAAAGTAGTTTTTTAAACATTTATAGTCACAGTACTGTAAAGTACCTTTCCTAAAGATGAAATATAAAAAGAAAATTAATAATTTGGAGAAGAGTTGTTAGTATCTAAGGTAATAATTAGAAACATATTATATCAGGACCTCAGTTAACCAAAGTTAAGGATAATAATTGTTTTACTCTATGAATTAGAAAACAACTAGAGGAAATGGTATACTTTTATTTATAAAAATATTTCTTCTATTTGGAAGTGTAACATTTTGTAACTTATATTTAATGTAGAAATATGGTATTTTATGAAGTTATTGATCACGACACTGCATAATATCAACATTTTTATTTTCATTTTTTATTAGGGCCTAGTTACAAAACTGCCAAACTTCGTATTGAAATTGTCTTTAACTACTCAGTCTACGAGCAAATTAATTATACTTAAATATGCTTTATTTCCTTCTTTAAGGGAATTATCTTAAAGAACTGTAACTCTGAATGAAGCAAATCACTGGATCATGAACCAATTAATGGTAACATCGCCAGTTTCATAAATATTAACTTAAATATTAAATAATAACTCGTATTAAAATTAAGTTAAGTACTACAATTTATTTGAAGTTTGAAGGGATGCACGTGATTATTTTCAGTACAACTTATAAAATAAATGGATGGTTGCACACAAATACAAATTTATAAAAGCCCTGCGATTGATGGAGGGATCATCATCATAAAACTTCACATTATTGTCCAGAATAGTTACCATACAAACGGACAAGCAACGATATCAGACTTGCCTTAAGCTATTGAAGAATGAAATACAGTCAATATAGTGAAAAACAGGCTGAGCGAGTTTTTATGTCTTTGATTGCATACTGAACATCGTCAACGTACACGGGCAGGATTGTTTACGCTTAACTAAGATACGTTGACTATCTCAGATTCCTCTCGCAGTAGCTCTTCATCAGAAGATTGATATACGGAAGTGAAGTACTTTCCAAACTTTGAACACTGCATATTCGCGTGAGTTACAACACTGTCATCAATATTGACAGTTGGAACGAAGAGAGAATCTTCTAGAAACTGATTAACATATTTCTAAAAGTTATTTTAGATGTCTGTATATGGATCCAGTTCTAATTTCACAATCGTTTGCGAATCTTAGTTGGTTGTAAATTGCGTAATTATCTGTAACTAAAACATACTAAACTTTTCCAGGAACCATTCCACTTTAACGAGGTAATCCAGTTGGCTAAAAACCACTTAAAGTATCTAAAAAATTACAATACGATTTTTAGTATTAAAACTGTATTGAAATATTATAACATAAAATTAATCTTCAATTGCTTATGTAATTTTTAAGACATTTACTGTGAAAATATCACAAGAGATCTTTAACTCAGAGCAATGAACAACAATTAATACAGGAAACAAAATCATTTTATTTGTTTTAAAGCAACGTTTAAAATATAGGGTTTACTTTTTTAGCTTTCGTTAAGTCTTGAGGGTGCAAATTCTGTATTGGGTATATGATGGGCACATAAAGTGATCTTTAATGCACACAATTAACCAAGCACAACAGACTGGTGTTGCAGAATCGTTGCATTCGATACTATCCAGTACACTGCAATATTGCAGTACTTTGTACTTATCGTAAAACTTGTCACTGAGAGAAACCTATAATGTGCGTAAGCATCGACTCATAAAAATAAGAAAACACAGGAAAGGATTTTCCTTCCTGGATTCATCAGGTAAGACCTATTTAAAACGAGTGAGTCTGATGAATTATGATCGCTGTAACCAATAGTGGGGCTGATAATATTGACTTGGATTGATTGGTGTATGAACGAGAATTCGAATACATCGAATGAAGTTAAGAACTATAATTTGTATAATATTCCAAATAAATATGAAAACATATTTAAAAAATGAATAGTGGAATGAGTGATGAACGTTATTCCAAAAAATAACAACTAAAGAAATTTATGTTATTCCAAACCAAACCTTTTTAACTAACGAGGAGAGACTATTATTAATAATAAAACAGTAATAAAATAATAAACTTTTGCATGTGTATTGATTATATATTTAAAATTATATATTATACGAAGAAAACGGGAAGGAAAAGTGCATGAAATTAAACATTTTACATATTGTGAGCATTTTATGGGGGTACAAACAAAATTAGCGCTAGTCCAAGCGCACCGCTGGCAAGCAACGGACATAACATCACCGTAATAGGGAAGAGATGAGTGTTTTTTTTTACTATCGAACACACTTGATATTAAGAGGGAATAAAGAGATTTGATAAATGTTCGTGACAAAAACAATAGAGAGCGGTCACCGAGATTGAGAATTACGACACGATGTGGCACTGCACGGAATTGAGCGTTGAGGTCAGCGGTGGTAGAGACGCTGGCGTGATCTCATCAGGCGATGTAAACCACCAATCAAAATGTACCTCTGAGAGTCGTTTGATTGGCTGAGAGGGATTATAGTTGCGTAGAGCAAGCAAATCTTATATTAGCACAGTGTACTAGAAGCGCAATTATAAAGATTGAATTTTTCCAAATGCGTTATTAGGTCAAATATAGTCTACAAAATATTTATTTTGTAATTAAATAAGTTTGAATATATCAGTATTTATCCAAACTTAAAGATTTCTTAATTGAATTTAAAAAATCAACTTTTTAAGTCGTTTTTTTAAATTTATATTTTAATTTAACACATCCCGAACAGAATGTACTGCAAATATGGGGAGCCAATAATCATGAAAGTTTACTTTCACATGTGGAGTTCTACAGGAAATCACTCCAAACCGGTGCTGAAACTTAGAAAAAATGTGGATATGGGGATTTATAAAAATAACTAACATTTCGTCCATCGAAAGTTTGCAGCAAGATGTTGATATATTGGTTAAATAAAATGTTTGTTCATTTTATGATTTAGATAATTATTGTTTGTATAATAAAGTTTCCCTATTTGCAGCGTATTATGAACAAATATAAACACTCAAAACCCTTGATTTGAATTAGAAACATAAATTATAATCAATGAAAAGCAATTTACAAAGGTTCATAGACAAATAAAACACTCACTGCAAGTTATGTTTGTATGTACTCACAAGTTTTGACTTATAAAGAGTAGCGAAACAATCTTCAAAAGACCTCTTGCTTCATTCGTTTGCATGAGTTTTTACCGTAATATTTGCAAACTCTAAACGTTTTAGCAATAGAATTGTTGCTTTTATATTATATTTTCCTTAAGACCATATAAAAAATACCATATGTAGAAAAAATATAATCTTTAATAGCTATAAACGATTTTATGTTGAATTTAGTAGAAAATGAAGTATAAAAAAGTGGCTTTTAAAAGATTGTATGATTTACAAACTCAGATATATCGGATGGTAGATATTTGACTAAATCCAAATTTGCTGTTATTTTGTTTCCAGAGATAAGTGTAATAGCATGTTTTTATATATTAAAACATCAATGGTATTGTTAACAGAATCAAATTTGTATATCCGAGTGGTTAAACAGAGTGGACCTGCAACGTTATAAACTTTCATAAAGAGTATTCCTATTTCATACATTAATTATGAAATATGAGTGTATGTTAGTACACATGAGATGAGAGTATGATATACTCATTACTTATTAGTTGTACAACATGCTACTGTATTACAGTAGTGATAATCGTCATGCCCATTTTCTATGTAAGCCAGAGTTAAACTCGAAACATGGGAAAGGAGACAGGGTCTGTATAGTATTGATCTGTGCTCTACGAATTGCGGGTAAGACACGCAGGTACAGGAATTGATTCAGTCTTATAATGATGGACACGCACTCCTCCTCACCTATATCACCTATATAGCTAACCTAACTAAAAAGCTATTAACGATATAAATAGCCTAGAGGCGAATTATAAATAGTTTTATAAAATTAAAAAGGAATACTTAAAGTGACAGTTGTTATTGAAAAGATTAAGCTTACAACCTAGGTTAAAATAAAGTTAATAAAGAACGATTTGTATATTATTGAATACTAAAAATATATATTGCAATATACAGTGCATACATTGTAAAATAAATTTAATGAATTACTCATACAAGTTTACAAAATGGGTCTCCATTTGATATAGTAACTTAATATATGACTTACATTGGAGATAATGATATTATTTTTAAAAATCTTATAGATTACATTAATTTCATAGACGATGGATATACTAAATCACTTGTGGGTTATGAAAAATTTTCGTGTAATTTCGTGTACTTGTAGCTTTATTTAACTTAGACATGGCTTAATAAGAAACGGTGAAATATTTCAGTTTCTGTAAAACAAATTTGGTACAGAAAAAAGAGGTAACGTAAATATTAATATTAATACCGTTTTCATAATCTGTAATTTTGCTGTAATACCAGCTTGGGATTAGCGAAAACACTTTTTTTTATTTTACATACAGATAATAACTAGTAAAAAAAAACTTGTGACCTGACCATTCGTGAGTGAAATCTACTTTATTACAGTGCAAAAGTTTCAACTTTTAGAAACACAATACAAGACACTCGTACACAAATAAAAGAGGTGTAAAAAACGCTAAATCAATATCATTATTTCGGGAGAAAACCGAAATTAGCACATCAATCGATTTGTTATAAAAAATCATATGTATAATTTTAATTTAAAAATCTCACCGTTGGTTAAAACGTATTTTTTAAAAATTCTTCGCCTATTTTAGCTAAAAACTCTATTTTTACATTTCTAAACTCTTGCTATCACTTAATATGTAAATAAACTTTACTGGTTATTACATAACAGCATAGGAGTTACAAAATAACAGGTATTGTTTCTAATAATATTTGTTGCGATCCATCAATTTTGAATAGCATTTTTATGTATGAGTTAGCTGTATGAAAAAAAGTTTATTTAATAAACGTTTTGGATTTAGCTTCTTATAAAAAGAGTTATATCCTGATATAGCGCTTTGAAGAAGACATATTATTTGAAAAACAGTTAAAACTTTGTAACTTTAAGTGTGTTGAATTAGCCCTAAATTTGGCTATATCATAATAAAGTAATAATTCCGGTTATGACAACTTAGCAGAGGGTGCTTTGACCGAGGTTTACGAGCTTTTGTGCGTTTAAAGACCTGTATCATGTGAAGTATCAAATGAAAGGGAGTATAACCCTCGGCAACTGCAGTTAATGTTCAGCAAGAGCAATAATCAAAATTCATAAAGGTATCCATTAAGATATACACCCCTTACATTAATTAGTATTTAATTAAATATTGAGGTACGTTATAGGATTACTTAACTGATACCATATATATGTAATTTGCTATTGAGTTCCCAAATCTGAAATCTCTTCAATACACATTAATGTTATCTGCAATCTTGAAAAATAGAATGTTTACATTTATTTTCTTGTTGTATTTAGTCAAGGAATTCAACAATGAAGTTAAACTTCAAGTAGTTTTAATCAATCAAACGGTTTCTTCCCAATAGAACAGGTTCACAAAATATCGAATAAAGCGTAGTCAAGTATTAAAGCGTTGATATAACTGGTAGTTAATGTTAAATACAACAATTGGGGTATTTCATACGAGAAAATTATTCCTTATTTACTTCAAAGAATATCGGTGAACCACAGGCGTTTAAGTAAATGGATCCAGAGGCCATTAATCATAGATTAGGCTGTAACATTGTACAACTTTCTCATTTAGCATCTCCTCCCTCAGGCCAGTGTAATAAATCAACTCTGAAATCAAATGCAAAAGTGCTTTTTAATCCTGACCTTTGGATTCGGTACATCGCTTGTACAAAGGTCACCACTGGAGAGAACAGTTTAATATTAAAGTTGACACAAACATAAATTTAATAATGTAGTTTATAACTTATAAAAGGGGTCACACCATGAAATTCGCATTGTATTATATACAAAAAACTGCGATAGAGCTTTCTATTTAATCGGTAAAGTTCGTTGTAGATATTATTTTAACTTATCCTTTATGATTAAGCCGTTAAGCTGATTTACTTAATACCCCCTCTCCATTAAATTACATAGTCAATTTTTAAGTGGTTTTGATTTCATATTTACACTATTGACCATAGATATACGGGTTTAAATTCTTTAAATGATTTAGGATTTTTTTATTTGTTTTACGTTGTATAATGTTATGTTTATTATAAATCTGGTTGAATTGGAAGGGACTCATATTTTACGTTTGAACCTGAACCTTTGTTATATGGATCAATATTTTTCTTATGTCTGAAGGACGCCATTGACCAAAATACATTGTATTCCTTACTAATTGTTAATAGTTTAGATTTTTAAAATGTTTTATACATAAACTTAAAAAGTATATGTGTAAAAGTTACCCAACATTTCACCTGCAGCAAGTAGGGAGGGGGACGATACAACTAGTTTACCTACTGATTGATTTTTACCATGAAGGTGTTGAAGGTTTGGTATTAAATTTACATGATTTTATTATTCATCCACAATTTTCATAATATCCTTTAGTTTTTTAGTTGATAATCTTTAAACATTTCTACCGAGGTAATCCAACGTTAATATTTTACAGTTAGAAGAGTGTAAGAAGTAGGGTTTTAAATGAAAACTCATTTCTAAAAGACTCATACAGAGAGACGGCAAACGAAACATTCCGACTCACGTTATTATAACGTTTTTTGTTTAACTTCGCTTGAAGAACAAATCCCCAAATGATTACCGGAGAGTTCGTTCATATAACAATCATTATATGAAAATATAACGCTACTCCCATAGTTGGAGAAGTGCGTGCTGTGATTACAATATGAAGAAATAATATTCATACTGTATTTAAAACAAAATATGTGTCAATATAATATTCTAACAAAAAATAAACGATAAAAAGTTTTAGTTATTTTAAAGTTATAAATACATTTCCCCCTAATACATGTTTTATACTACTAATTGAGTTTAGTAAATTTAAATAATTCGAATCCAGGAAGTCAACGGATAAATTCCTGTTTAGAATAATTTTCAAAATTTATATGGTTCTTAAATGACATAAAATTTCTTATTCAACAATGTTTAATTATTTTACTCCATTCATTCCTTATTATGTTATGCCTTATCCATATTTTACCCTACCTTACATCCAAATTAAATAGTGTATGATTTGCAATGTCATGCAATCTCTCCATTACAACCTTAACCTTATTGTTTACTAATGTTGAAATAAATACAGATCAACTATCAACATGCAGTTTTGAGTTATAAGGTAGTGTGCAATCCTCAGATATAACCCATAACTACATAAGCATTATTTAATGTGTATGCATGTGTAACAATTTAGTAGAAGCATTATTGAATCCAGGTGTCGAGTTTAGATGTGACGTGATACGTCAATTAAATACGACGTCATTACTGACCCGCACAATTGCACCCTCTTCACCACGACATCACCAGTGCTTGTACCCGGCCTATTGCTCACCCACTCGCTTCATAACTTGGTCCTACGTTCTTCTGTTCGGAATGCTACGCAGTGGAATGGAAAAGTAGCAAAGTGCACTTAACTACATACATGAAATGTACACTTTGGAGAATATAATTGTAATAAATGTCTTACCGAAAGGGTTGATAGTTCCAGAGGGTCCAACCAATATAAGCGTACCAAAACAGAGGAAGTGGAGAATTAAATATATATATATATATATATATATATATATATATATATATATATATATATATATATATATATATATATATATTTCAATAATGTTTAATACAATTGCCATGCAAATTTATGTGTTTCCAAGAAAAGCTCCAGGTGTAATTTATTAGACGTTTGTATAGTTAACAAGTAGAAATTTATAAATTCCAGGCAAAAATACATCAGTTTTATTTTGATAATACACATTTCTTTAACTACTTAGAGAAGCAAATACATACATAAAACACGTTTTTAAGTATAAGACCATGGTATATTTACCATAAATAATTAAAACTAGAGCGTTGAAAGAATATTTTTCTTAAAACCAATTTCAAACTGTAAATGAAGAGCAGTAAAGATAAAACATAATCATTGAGTATCAAGAAACAGGAGATTATTTTAGTGTTAATCAACTATAAGATCAGGCACGGCTTTAGTTCTTCAATATGTTCTATCACATGTTCGGCATCATCACTTTCATCCTCAAGACGTTTATTGTCTGCATCCTCAAGAATAATTAGAGTTTAACCTCATTTTCTTATCGGTATGGGACTGGTGATTGCTACTGAAGTCTCAAGGTTGACAACAAGTCGCAATGTGGTTATCAATAAAATCTTCATTGGTTAAAAAATATATTCAAATAAACATTCTAAATTCCATGTTTCTCGTCTCACTGGCGTTTCTGATATTGTCCTTTAAGTATGAAGAGTGAATCCTTGAATTATTTGTCGTAAACGAAAATAATTTTAATACATGGTGACATGTAACTAAATAAATTGTATTTATAATATACTTTCAATAAATATGTCATTACGTTTGGTTTATGTGTGTGTTCTAATTTATAGATGAATTCTCGACTATCGCTTGTCAATTTAGCAAAAACACTTCTAATTTATTGAAAAAATATTAACTATTGTTTTTATTACCTGATGATTCAGATCTATCATTCGGTACCGCCTTTGTTCTACCCTTTTCTTTAAATCCACCAGTCGGGATTTATTTTTCTTTCTTAAGCGCTATTAACATGTGACATCACATGTTGATCTTTGAAGTATTTTCCAAACGCATGATGCGTCTCATCCATTAACCTTTTTGATAAAATAGGACGCTAGCAAAATGCAGTTCTGACACTCTGATATTCTTCAACCTTATTGAAAGAAAATTGTTTATCTCTAAAGGTTTCACTTTACAAAAACAGCAAGAGGGTGAGGAAACTGTCTATGTGATGAATTGTGTAACCTTACCATAAATCATTTTAAAATAGAGTTTGTAGTGTAGATTCAACAACGTGCCGTTATTATGACTACAGTTTAGTGGAATTTATGTATATAACTTTTTATTTATTTAAATTTGACCTAAGTTCTTTAACGAAAACAAAACTTAACGCCTTGTTATAGAAAAGCAAAATTTGTGACACAATTAAATTTTTTGACATAAGGTGTCAGCTATAAAGTTACGGCTGAAATAATGAAAATATTGTCTTCAGACGTCTAAGGGCAATGAAAGAGGAGTTTCATAGCACTTTAATTTGAACAAATATTGCTCATATGTTAATTTTCAAAAAAGTCATTTAAATTGAAATAATATAGCTACGATAATATCTGACAGAACGTATAATAACTACACCTTCACACACAGTAATTAATCTAATCCTGTGTTCAAAAGTCTAAGATATGAAGAACGTAATACTAGTTCTCCTACATAATTTTCAAACAAGATAGTCTTCATTCTTGGTCTCAATATAAAATGCTATATGTCTTATTCGATTGATAATTGACAGATATTTATAGTAACATCTTTATATTTTTTAATGTCTGTCAGCAAATCATGAATGAAATCAGTGACGACTTTCCTAAATTGAATTGAAATACATGATCGTCTGTTTTTCATCGAACGCTTTAGCTCTATGTATTTTCGAGTAACTGTAGCGAAATTGATTTCATAACCTTCATAAAGTATTGAACAAGCACTTAATTCCTTAATTTCCTCAAAATTAATGAAAACATTTAATACACGGTGTTTTACTTAAATAGCATACACAGTAAAAAGAATATAAATAAAAAAATACGCTTTGCGTACTGAATCGACAAGCAACATTTCGAGTTAAATACTAGAAAGCAATTAAAGATTTTAGAGTATATAAATACATTACCTATTTCTCTCTAAATTATCTAATTAGATATAAAACTATACCCAATTTGGTATAGGAGGTTTGTTCACCAAATCATGATAGGGTTTATTATACATATTGCTATAGAGCAGCTAACGGTGAGTAAAATAGAAAAAAAATCACAGTGAATACTACGAAATTGAGATTTTAATGTTTAAAAACCTGACAATTTTAGGGTTTCCTTATTGCCTTAATAAAAAAGTGCTTGTCTAAGAAAAACAAGAAATTCATTGTAATAATTAAAGTATAAGTATATAAGTACTAAGTGTGTAAAATTACGACTTTTTCGTATGTAGTATGTTTTTGGAGATGATAATAAAGAACGTTGACAGTTATAGCAATATATGGATGGATACACCAAGTTACCTTATCAGAATTACACACACACACACACACACACACACACACACACACACACACACACACACACACACACACACACACACACACACACACACACACACACACACACACACACACACACACACACACACACACACACACACACACACACACACACACATATCTATATATATTTATTTATTTGTAAGTATTTAACTTTATAGAAATATTTAACTTTTTTAAATATATAACTTTACACACACTTTTTTCAGTTTATCTTGTTTCTCATAGGACAGACGTAAGCCTCATAAGTTACTGTTAAGTCTATAAACATGCTTTAGGTATATTTTTTACCCAGCACGAATATAAATTTTATAAATTTTTATAGCAATAATATTAGTACTAAATATAATTGTACTTTTGACGTTCCAAACCTATTTTAGATACACAACTAAACTGTTTTGATGGAAATTATTCTAAGTAAGAAATTTACAAAAAAGAGACCTTTGTACTTCAAAAAGCAACTTATTTAAGTGTTATAAAACAAATTGTTTCTAAGAGCTCAAACATTTATCTATCGGGGATCCAAGTATGTTTTTATATTCAAGCTTTGGTCTAGAAATAACAACTTCATTAAAATGTTTGGTAGATTACGTAAAAAACAGGTTTATAGGTGTACAGGATTAAATATAGAAAACGTTAGACATTAGATGTAGCCTTTGGTGGAAACAGAACTATGTAATCTTTCCCAGATCCGATTTTATCTACTGAAAATGTACAAAGTTTGTTGTTTGGTACAACTACCGGTATGAAAACAAACAAGTATACTACCATCTGCTTGTTTACGGATCTGCATAAACTTTACAACCGTGACTCTTGGTATGCAACATAATATAATCAGTATTGTTTAGAAATGTTGTATATGTGTTGTAAATGGGAAATCATTACAAATTTGATGGCAACCAAAGAATATAATTTTATAATGTTTATATAACAAATCTAAGGTTTCAAATGTCAGATCGAACAATATTTTATGTAGTATATAAGCAATATTCATTTGATGTTCTTGACCACAATCTCCATTCAATTTCATAGGCTCCGATTACGAAAGACAACGCGTCTCCAAAAATGATAGAAAGTTTAAAACTTTGATATCACCACCTCTTCTAGATATCGTCGTCAATGCTTTTAAAGAGTACAGTTATTTTAAAAGGGACAATTTAAATTCCGTTGTAATTTATCAAGAAAGTGGAAGACTATAAATTATTTTAATAGGCTGCTTATTATTTATAAATTATAACTTTTCCCTCTGACGTTCCTTAAAATTACGACACGTTTCATCAACAGTGTGACATAGCGTACTGTTTGTTTTTCATTTAAACATAAAAAGAAACGCCATTGCGGAGATGCCTGCAGTCGTTAACGAAATTCAGAAAGTAAATTTATATTTATTAATCTTGACAATGATACAGCAGAAAGAATAAGTTGTGCTTAATATGATCTATTAAGCGCGCTGGACAATCAGAATGTGTTCAAAGGTGTATGATTATACGGTGGCGTGGGGTTGCTGGGAGATACACTGAATCGGTCTGAGAAATCGCTCCAACTCGTACATTAAGCAATATTAACTAGTCATTGAACATAAATACAAGGTAATTTTGTGTTTCAGGCAGTCAGTTTACAATTAGTGAATTGAAATTCATTTTCAAATTTGCTCTCATTTTATCTGGCTATCATTTCAGAGATTTTATTTTGGTCTCTTTCATTTCAAGCAGGACAAGCATTCCCGATTTAATTAAAGTTTCTAAACTGGTGTCGATAAACGAATAGCCTTGGTACGTGACCCAAGCTGATCCAGTGATCAAAGTTAGTTAATGCGGTGTAAACAAAGATACTTTACCCGCGTACCATGTGCTCTGGCAGGAAAGTTGAGCTCAGTGACAGGCTATACTTGGGTTAGACTATGCTTATTACGTGGTTCTCCCTGATTGTCAAACAATGCAAGAATATCACTGGAGTTTCATGATATCTATATTACTGTGATTTCAACACGATTTTTAAATTAACATCGTGTAAACTGCATTTATATCTACACATTGTTCCTTTGTTTTGATTTAACAGATTTACAGTCACTTTTGAGCTCTCATTGAATAATAGAATGAAAACTAGAAACTAAAATACCAGACAACTACTGTTTGTAAATAATGATCTCCTTTCGACACGGTAGGTGATTTTTGTAACGACCTCGGCCGGATCCTGAAGTACGCCTTCGTGTTTTTATTGTCGAGCGTTAATACAGGACGTTTGTTACTGTCAATTATCTCGCTATACGCAGTACAAAAGATGGTTGCAATCGACTTGCACATTTTACAAACAGTTTTCATTGCATTTTTAATCATTCTCTTTCGGTATGTTGAATTTTAGAACTGTGGAAGTGTAAGACAAAACTTGCCAGGAGGCTTCGAAAGTAAAGTCTCTTTGTTTTTTTACGTAAAGTAATATTGACATTGACGATACAGTTTTATTCAGGAGATAATATGATTGCAACAAGACACGGAACTTCTTACAACTAGCAAGTGAAGTGAAAGGCAAACATGCAATCCCAGTTGACGTCTGATTAAAGTGATAAGTTAATCACTTCTTCATCTTATATATTCCTCTGACTTTTCATAACTAGATACATAGATGTATTCGATAACAGGTTTATTATATACCCCTATGATAGAATATTCAGTACAGTATATCAATATTTTTTGCATTGATGTAGGATTGAAGTTATTAAGATATTTATCAGTAAAATACATTTATTGACTTTTTACTACCTACTGTAAGACAGCCATAGTCCGCCTATGTAGTAAATACTCTCCGAACTCACTTTAATTTTAGATCCTTTAATATTATAAATATTTAAAAAATATATTCAAATACATATATTTATGTATGTGTATTTTTTAAATTGTACATATTGTTTTATTCCAAAAATTTAAAGGCCTTTTTTTGTTTTGATAATATTGTCGAAAATAAATATAGAACATGTATATTGTAATAACAAAAAATAAATAATGATAAAAATGTAATGAGTTGAATATAAGTTCAGTATATGTAGTTTGAAAAGTTATGAGGTTGAAAATACAGTTTGGCGCAATATATAATATGCAATTTTCTTTATAATCGAGAGTGTGTCCCAACTTATCACTTCACTTGAGCACGGCTTTATGAGGGGTCATTTAGAGGCAGTAAACTGATACATGTATAGCATCATATTTTAGCACTCGAATCGGACATTTTTCTCTGTTTTATTTAATATAAAGTTATACAATTTAATTTATCACGCATTTATCAATGGTGTTTATAATTTTTTCAAATTTGTGTACTTATTGCCAAGGCATCTTAAATGTGGGAAACTCTAATTTGTACTACATTCAGAGCTAAACAATCATTATACTTAAAAGTACTTAAAGTACCGGCGAGCGTTAAAATTAACATTTTATGTACACCAAATCAGTGATATGTGCATATTTTTGCCCAAATTCCTTGTATAATTCTTAACCAAAACAGGTAATTTTCCACAAACTTAGAGAGGGAATTCAAAATAATTTACCGTGTTTACGCTAATAGTTTGATAAGAGCATTTTGTTACTGGCCTACATCTATAATGTTATTATGCGTTATATGGATTGATAAAGATTTTTGTTTCTATTTCCACGCATGTGTATGGAATTTATTATGCGACCAATTCACCAAACACACATATAAGACATATTGATTCATATCTGTACTCGTGTCTGCATACGATCCAGAGAACTCAGCTGTACGCTTGATGCCGGAAAGCTCAGAAATGATTAGTTCCATTACACAGATCTAATGGCATGTTATGTATACATCGTCTGCCGTTGCATCGTTGAGTTGCCACTTTGCCAATGTTTCTATGAAATGGTCGCAATCAACTATTAACTGAGCGTTATCGAAGCCTTTAACTCTAGGGGTTGGACCTTACTACTGTCTGTATGTCTCGCACTATAACTCGAGAACAAACTGATTTATAGATTTAAAATTTTGCTTCAATTCATTTATATTCAGGAAACATCCAGTTCGATGTTGGAGTATGCCATTCCTTGCGATTTTGCTGAACGTCAGCTAACATTTAGATACAAGTCTTGACGACAACGAAAAAACCGGAGATCTGTAACCAAAATGAGTACAATCATATAAAATTTTAAAATTTGATATAGTACACAGATAACCTAATAACATGAGCTTTACCATTTTGCTGAATTCCCAGCAGAACGTGTTCATGGCACATGGTGTGGCGTTCTCCTATATTGTTTTAATGACGGAGAAATAAAATGAAATTAAGTTTGGGTGTTTTAAGTTTGATTTTATCATTTAAATACATTACTTCAAAAGTACGATACATATTCACTATAGAAGCCAGGCACCACATAATTGTAATAATCTCTTACACACCCAATGTGATAAAAGGTGGCCTACTTGTTTGTTGGAAAGTTTACTATCATTATTGGGTATCGGTATATTTTAAATGAGAGTAAATCATGTTGCCGTCCCTAAATTCCCTTTTGCCCGTAACCCCACTTTTACTTTGTAAAGCTCACTTATCTTATTTTAAGACAGCTACCGACTATTGCATTTTCTCTTCTTGACTTTTCTCTGGAATAAATCCTTTTATTACAGAAACTTATTTTGAATGTTTTCTGTAGGTACCAAGTTGGTTTTTGAGTTTGTTGAATTTTATTTTATATATTGAAACAGACACAAAAAAACCTAAATGTTCAAAATCTGTAGCTTCTTGTATAAAATCTCTAATAGTCCTATTTATTCTGATCAGGTTTTTGGTATATTTATTTATTTATTTCCTTTCAACGGTCAAAAACCAATTTACATTTATTAACTTATGATAGATGATTAAATCATACTTAAAGAACAGGGCCAAACCAAACATGCAACTGGACTCTAAATCAGATCTAGGCATAATTAATGTATAATGAATGTAATAAGAAAGTATAAATTATATTAAAAATTAGTGATAGTATATAATAAATTAGTGATAGTATTAACTTAAAAACACTACTGTAAAAGATGTGATACCATATGGAGAAACAAAACGATAAATAATAACAGTGCAAATAAACTATAAAATTATTAACAACAATGAAAGATAAACTTTAAATGAATAACAAGAGTAAAAAATATTAACATTAATGACTGATAGTGGTAAATAAAAAAACTGAAAAAATAAAAAATATTTAACTTAAATGCATATTTAACTTAAATGCATGCACATTACTGTCTAGGACGTGACATATGAATAAATAAAGAGATAAATAATAACAGTGCAAATAAACTATATAAAGAAACAACAATGGGGAAAATACTATAAATGAATAACAAGAGTAAAAATATATATATAGGCACCAACAGAGAAAAAAAACTATAAAAACAACAAATGCAAGAAATAAATGTAAATATATAACCATATATATATACTGTATATATATATATATATATATATATATATATTGTATGTGTACATATATGTTTTATATAATATAATATGTGTATGTATATATATGTGTATATGTAATATATTCCTTACTAATTGTAAATACTCGTATAACTACAACACTTGTTGATCGACCACACTAAAAGTCTGTACACGCACGCCAATCAATTGAATAATTTTTAGTAATAATTGAAACATCAAAAAATGTTTTATTAGTTACAAAATTGTTAGAAAGTTTTATATATTATAATCTACGATTATATTATATATATTCTATGTTCTATGTGCTCTAAAAAGTTTACTTAACATTCTATAAATTGTTGTTTACTTCTTATTTATACCAGATAAATGAATACATTTGTTGTTTATTTGGATTTTGTGCTACATTTAGTATTCAGATTAATATATTTTCAATTAATTATTATTATTAACTATTGTTGTAACAAGTATGTTAAACATGTTAATAACCACTCTAAATATAAAAACTCAACCCTCTCCCTCATAAATATTGTATGGAATTACACAATTAAAAATATGAAACATGCATCTGGATAAATAACTAATACTGATTAAATCATAAAAGTAGTCTTGAACTTATACATTTCCAGATAAAATTGTTCAGTTTAAAGCATTAGTGAAAACAAAACAGGTTTTTAAGGTAAATCCAGCCTTTAAAAGCGGACGCAATTGCAATGAAGAAGCTTAGGCTATGCTAAAATCCCTGAAAATTGGCAAGAGACAAAATTACCATCCATTTACTTGCTTTTAGTCCAATTAGAACATTTTACTCCAATTATTTAAGTTTAAGGCTTAATTTTTCTAAGTAGAAACGAATTATTTGAGACATGAATATTGTTATGTTTTATGATCAGAGTGTAAAAGAAGTAGTGAAGATATTTACAATATACTATTAGTTATTCGTTAATGTTTAGCTGGTGTGTAAGAAACTCTGCAGATTAACAGGGGACGTATGGATGCATGTCTATGTGATTAGTGACTTCTCATAACATCATATGGAGGTTCGTATTTAATTTCAATTGGTGTTCCATATAATGTCTCAAATAGGTTGTCAGAGAACGTATTATCGCAGAAGAGTGAACTAATAAAAGGCTTTTCGACATGATTAGCCTAGAGAACATTTTTAGAAATGTTTTCAGCATTTTAATCATTGCTTATATATTTTTTGTATAAATAATCTAAATCCGTAGGTTTGGGTTTTTATTCTGGAGTTTTCAAAATTAAATTTATAACAAGATTCTATTACAGTCAAAATCCAAAACTTCAAAACTTATCATCTGTAAAAAGGAAACTTAATTTTATAGTAGTGGCCAGATTCTGTAAAGTTTAAGATTATACAGTTTACAGCCTAATGATGCAGTTTGTAAAGATGAACCTCAGTGGTAGATTTTTTGTAAAGTCCATTTTCTCATAATTGATAAGGAAACACCTATAATGAAACACACTGTATATTTTGACTATATATTGTAAAATCTTTAAAATAAATATGAATGTTTAATTATTAACAGATTCACATTAAAAATAAGATAAGTAAAAAAACCATTATTACTTTTTAACCGGTACCTGATGATATATATTTTTACATCGGAATGAAAGCATGCGAAGAGTATTTTGTAACTCACTCTTAAGTTTTGATTTCATTTTAGAAAGCAAGAAGGTTATTAAATGTATATAGAAAACTGTATATTAAAACGAAAAGTAGAGTCAACAGACCGTCCCTTGGGAAAACACGTCGCAGCTACTAGACCTCCCTGTCCACACTTAATTAGAACTGCTCACTTCTGTAATTTAAACGTTCCATCAAGGAATAGCATAACGTAATTTTCCAAAGCATGGGTGGAAAATACAGTTTCCATGAATTATATTGCCAAGGTCATAGCAATGTAAGCATGGATTCATTTTAATTTTATCCTCAAGGAAACTAACTAATTTAATTAAACAAACTTGTTACTCAGTTTGTTACGTCGATGTATTGTTTATAAAACACAAGTTAAAGGCTACATTAAACTCAGTCGTAGGTATTTTATTATCAGATGCATCAACAGCACAGTGAACCTCAGTTTAAGGATTGAAATAATTTTGGTAGTGTTGGTGTTTCAACCCAAGAACTGTCCTAGAAAGAAGTTGAGAAACACCCGTTGATAGTATGTCTTAGTTGATTAGTATCAGCACTTCATAAGTATGAAAATACTGTGCAAGATATAAATTTACAAACATATAAAACTATGAGTTTAACCAATAATCGATCAGACATGGGTTTCTAATGAAACATTTAAAACTATTTGCATTGCAATACTATTGCAATAAAACATTTTGCAAATTTTCATATTCAATCTTCTCCAGAAGATTGCCCTGACTGATGCCCTGCATCAAATGTTAACAAGTTTAGACCAAAAGTTATTAACAATTGTATTTAAACATTGTAAGTAACAGGAATAATTTTGCAAACACACATGCGCAAATGCACAGTGAATATTATTTTAATATTCTACAATGAACACGGAAAGTATACATAGTTTACTATTCAATTAGTGGTTTATTTTGAAATTCTACCCAGGTTTCCTTCTCAAATATGGATAACTAGTACCAATGGCACTTTAGTTACTTAGCCAAGAAAGCATAGTTGTTTGCTGTTTGAAGTAAGTAAACAACACTTAGTCATCTTTTATGTATTTGCCCAAAGATTTCATCCGGATTAATGCTGCAGACTTCCTAATGTATACCAACACTACATAAAGCTTGCATTAGACCCTTTTAGCCTACTTAAAGAAGAATTATTGCACTAATCCTTGTAGTTTAATGTAGTGTTGCATAAATGATTATCACTCAGTTAATTATCACCACTTTGGTTGATAAGTATAAAGTTGTTCTCAACTGATTATCAAGCATAATAGGGAAAATTAAATTTGTAACAGCTGAGATTGTTATTGATAAGAATGACGAAGAATTTATTTAATGAATAATAAACATTCAATTTTAAGAAAATTATACACATTCATCTGTAGAAATATAAAGAATATAGTTGAAATAAACAATAAAATACTTATTTTGGCTGGTATAGAAAAACATAAATATAAAATTATACTGATTTTAATTTAAAATAAAAACAAATTTGTATAGTATATAATTCTATTTGTGTAAGATAATAGGTACCATACATCCAAAATAACGCATCATCGGCAAATATTACTTAGATATAAGGAAACATTTATGTTATTTCCTAAAAAGAAACTCCATACAGATGAAAAATTCAACACTTAGGAACTAAATATAAATAAATAATTTCAAATTCAAATAATGAACTTTATAGTGAGATGTACTCGTCTCTATACCTCACGGATTTTGTAAGAAAGATGAGTTCAAGAATAAGTCAAAATTGACATGTTTTTTTCGGTTCTCAAAGTCTGCCAGAATTATTACAAGAAAAATAAAAACAAACGCGTGTGTGTGTGATATTGTAACCTGATATCTGAGCAAATGGAATGAATAAAGACACTTTTAATTGCAGGTGCAGTACTAACGGAACTCAATATGTCGAATTACAGCGCTTTGATTTATCACAATAAGTGTTTAAATTAATTACAAATTTAAAAGTAAGACTACAATTATGAAATTTAATTTGGTTCTTACTGCGCCTCAAATAAAATCGTCAGTAATATTTTTTTATATTCGCAGAGCATTGGTATTCAGTTATTATGTATAGCTGGAAGTATTATCAAATTTATACTTGACATTGATATCCTTTCGGAGTTTAATAGAAGTTATAGTGAATAGTAAAGAAAGAAATCATCAAAAGCGGTTTTATATTTTAAATTGACTTCATTTAGGAAACTGAATTAATTTTAATAATGGATTTTCAAGCTGAGTACATACATGCAATTTTTCTATGCCAATTTCGTCATCGGTGAATTAAATACTATTTGTTCTTTGTTATTAGAATAAGATATATTAACGTTACTATTCATGAATAAATATAAGCAAGAAAACACTTTTGGCACTAAAGCTCTCTTCTTAAAATTATTTTTACACAGATTGGGTGTGATATCACTCAAATTTTGGATAAGAGTAACAATGCAACGAAGTTACATAATTCTTGTAAGACTCAGTGAAATAAAAATAAAAGTACTTTACGTCATCGCTGAAACCAATAAGTCTACAGGATATCCCATAACTCTCTGAACAAAGTTATATCGCATTATTGCTCAGGGCAAGGGAAGCAGATTTCACCGTATAAACATGGGTCTTGCGTGCTTATTTTCCCAATTTTTCTTTCTGTCTGTGCTTTTCATAAAAAGGTTAACATTTTAAAAACTACGTCTTTTTGGACACTAACGAAGAAAAAAACAAACCTCTTAATTAACAGTAACAAACATTCATTCAAAAATACTGTTAAAAACGAAATAAATGTTGCTTTAACTAGTTTAAATTTTGCTTATTAATAGTAATAAACAAGCAGTTTAAAAAAGAAAAAAATCGTAAGCAACATATATTAAAATAAATTCATTGACCACAAAACAGTTGACACTTCTCTATTCTGAAATATATGTATTTAAATTCTTTTGCATCATAAACAAAAAACAATGAGATAAAGGCATACTCCAATTAGATTATTCTCCGGAGCTGCCGATTATTAAATTTGGTGATGGCTATTTGTTTAGATTATCAATGTGAGCCATGTCTTGCCAAAGTAAATTTATTTGTTACTTGTTATTCAACTTATTTATTACTCGGTTTAAACAATTGTGGTGTCATTAGATTTGAAATAAAATATTCTAAAACAATTATTCTTATAATTATTGAGACATATTGCTGGTTTTTATGATATTAACAGCTAAACAGTTTTAACGGCATTCATTTTGAAATATTAAAAATAATATAACTTTTTTGAAATAACTGACCTTGTTACCACAAAGGTTTTACCTAATTTTGGTATGATGTAATTTATTAGTTTTGAAGATATACTGTTTTTATCAGAAATACATACTGACAGACAGATGGGAAAGTAACCACCGGAGACCCATGTTCATATGGTGAAATGTGTTTTTCATACTTGTGCAATAATGTGATATACCTTTGTCAAGAAAGTTACGGGTCACCCTGTATATACAAGCCTAAAAGGATGTGATAGAATACCGACAATGACAAGGTTACGGACATTGCCCTTCGTTTCATGTTATTGCTCCTTTTATCCTTTCAAATCATTCATAACCAGTAATAAACTTTGAACAAAGACATGACAGGAAACAAAATGCTATTGCCGAAGTAAGGACAAAGGGCTTTCACAGAGAATCTTGATTCACAATGTAACAAACATCAAGCACACAAGAGGGCTTTCTGCCCCTATATTTAAGAGAATTTCACGTATCGTCACAAATACGTTCGGAGTAGCTCTTCTCAGACTGTGTTTGAAATGTGTTGTCCTTATGAATTATAAAACATCAAACTTTTATTTGTAACCCAATATATTTTATATTCAACCTATTCTGTTAAATTTGATTAGCTTTCTTTAAATGCTATCGATTTCACTGTATATTACAAACAATCTTTCTCACCCAGCCTTTAATTACCACAGGTAATCTTAAATTACCAAAAAACAACTTTGCGCTTGTAATAATTCATCAAATCACTAAACAATGTTGTGATGAATATTTATTCTGAACAAATTTATCACCACCATTCGAAAACTATACTCCAAAGTTATGTTTTCTAAATCTTACCAGCGAACCAATTTGAATTTGTTACATATTTTTAACATTTTAGATACAATACACAAGGTATTATTTAATAATGTATTTAAAAGATGAATTCCACGATTAAGTTTCCGAAGTGGAAAAAAACGTTTCTTAAGAAATCTATTAAAGTGAAATAAAATTCCCTGATAGTGCAATTTACAGAATTATTACTCTTTCAAAGTTTTATTACATTTAATACATAGCATTTAATAATTACATAGCTAAATAATTGAAGAATTTTATATTTTCAAACAACATATATCGGGATTTACTTATTAATGTATATTACGAAAATAACAGAAATGGAAATATAAAAAAATAACAAATTTTAAAACCCGTATTTCTACGTGAGAACATCTGCTGAAAATCACGAGTGAAATTTCTTCTTACAAATGAGGGACTTATGTTACAGGTCCACAAACCGTAACCTTCCAAGCAAAGTATAGTGCGCAGTCAATGGCTGTAGAAGTAGGAATATTTCGTAAAGATCAATAATGATCTCGGGAATTTTTGAGTGCAGGAGCCGATATTCCCTGTGGTGAGGTTTGACAAATCAGGTACATGAGGTTTGAAAGAAAGACACGCAAAAAGAGAATCAACGAATACGTTTAAATATGTTTGATTTTAATTGGCTTTATAGTATATTATTGAAGCCTTCTATATTGTTTATTAAATATGTGTTTATTTATATATATGTATTTGAGATTTTGTTTACTTAACTATGTACGGCTTAATTTTAAGTATTAAAGGTTTTTTTTAAATTTTACGTAAGTATCTGATTAAACATATAAAATAATTTTAGTTAGATTAATAGAAGAACGTATTTGCCTATTTTAATGTACAACGTATCGAAAGATTATTGCAGATAAAGTAATAAAACTTTACACATAAGTACTATACCTAAAAATCTACTTCTTCAAAACATCTCTCATCTCTCAAATGAGGCAAGAGAAAATATTAAATGAGGGCATTGGTAAAGTTGCACATTCAAATAAAAAAAAAATTAGGACAAAACCTAGCCAAAAATGGTGACGGTCTAAAGTTACAAACTTGAGCTTGTTGAATGAGCTTAGATGTCATTCCTTGTGTTGGAAAAATAATGACAGTTCTGTGGTTAATATTTTAAAACGTAACACATACCACCCTTACAAAGTACAACTTGTGCTTGAACTATCTGAAGATGATTTTTATAAATATAACATTGTCACCTAGCTCTTGTATAAAATTAATTATTTTTATGTTGTTGTTATTATTATACAGGGAACAGTATATATTTATTACCTTACTAGAACAAAAGCTTATTTTAACGGGACACAAAAAAAACCAAGTGCATAATAACCCTGTCAGAAACTTTTTCATTCATTCCTGAACATGCATAGTTCGTCAAATCCACGGGTAAAATTTTACATTCAAAGACTTTGAAATTTTTTGGAATGTTTCTAGAATTGCTACCTGAACTTAAACATGATATTATTGATTAATTTTCGACTAAATAAACTGAAAGGGAAACACAGTGCTGTAAATCAATCGCCTTTTTCACATATTAAATGACTTGTAAAGTATTACAATGTTTTTTGAATCCAATAACTCGTTGAGGTGACAAAATAATACGGAATGTGTATTTGTAAAAATTCATGCACGCTGTTAATTAATACAGTTTTTGAAATCTTAAGATCAAAATTATCTTGTCCAATCGAATTATATTTTATTTTAGAATTCAGTTCCAAAGGCTAAGTGCAAGAAACGGTTTAAGATTTATCAGTTAATATTTAAAAATATCTTATATATAAATATGGCATAAAGGCGGAATTCAATAGTTAATGATGATAAAGATAGATTAGAGAAGAAATACAAAATAAAATTGAATTAAGATTTTATTAACAAAACATACCAAATACATGTTATATGTGTTTCATAAAATACAAAATAAAATATTTCATATTATTAACATTTTTTTATTGCTGCTAAGGAGAGAAACGAAACCATTGCCAGAAATTATGTGTAGGTTTAATTTTTGTAGAGTGGTCATGAGATTGGCAGTTCTATTTTGTATGATACTTAGAAAAAAGAATGTATTTTTTTACTGTAGTTCTTTATTAAAACTATCTGTGTCGATTAAAATAGAACTTCCATTGAGCTTTTTACGGTTCCATTATCAATGAGCGGTAGGTGTGATTTTAATGATTTCAATATATGTAGATGACAACGGACATGAATAAATAGACAACATTGTGGAGGGATAGGGGCCAATGGATCCATCACAACGGGATTACTAATAAGCCTCTAAAGCCATCGGATGTCCATGGTGAGCCTTACTGTGAGAATAAACTTTACCAGCCAACTCGCTCAAACATTCTCGTGGTTCAGATTCAATCTAGAAATGATAAATGACTTCATATGGGATTTTACAAATAGGTAAAAGATTATTTTCAATACAATACTATAAAATACATATTGTTGCAGAAAATTCAATAGAAAAATTTGATTACTAATTAATTATTTCACAAGATTGTTTAATTATTTTTTAACTTGTTATAATGCAAGTCACATGGATTCGATCAGAGATACGGAATAGAACAAGCAAGCAATTACTTTTACGGGATATACTCGTAATATGGTTTTGATGCTAAAATGTCAACTATAAGAAATAAATACAAATTACTTGAACAAAATCAGTTGGTTATATTCTTTGACTAAATCTTTCTGCCTAAACTAAGAAGATTTATTGACATTGAAAATTTATTTCTACTTAAAAAAATAATAAATAGCAATTTACCGCATTCTATGAACCAAACAACAATATCTTTGAGACACAAATAAGATTTACACAGTGGGATAGCTAACAATATTTTTACTAAGGAACCTATTAGCATCTAAATTGGCTCATTGAAGAGAATCAATTCAATAGGAGGGCAGGAGGGTATTTGATCACATTATAGGGAATAAAACTCTTTCCTTAAGGGTCGTTGCAGTTTTAATAAATGGTGGGAAGAGGAGATGTGGTCAATTTTACATATTTGTCCTAAATTTAATAATATTAATTGTAATGAAAACATGTATTGAAACAATAGCCGCTTGTTTCTAATGTATTCTGTCATGTCCATTACGATTAGTGTTCGTCACAGTTATTTTATAACAGTGTGTTTAAATAGTTCGTATTTGTCTATCATTTGATCTATGTGGCGTGTGCGTAATCACAAACACACAAACACACACACACACACACACACACACAAACGCACACACGCACACAGTAGTGATATAGTATACCGGAATGCATTAACATAGTTTACAACAAGGTTATCGTGTGATCAGTTTGACAAAGACACATGGATAGCGTGATATTGTTAGAGACTCCAGAAATAACAAAATATCAAATCGACCAGTCAAAGTGTGAGCACTAGTTGAAGGTTGAAGCTAGTTGAAGGAAAGACAGAATTGGACCTGTATAGTTACTGCTTGTGGAAAGAATTATAGGTTTGGATTGAAATAATCAATATTTATTTATGGTGCTGTTATAGTGTAGTAGAAACGTTTTTACTTGTGAACCGTGTACGTGAACAAATCTTTAGTTTAGCTTAGAAATATAACTAAAATAGTTTGTAGGCTTTTTGTTATAACCTATTATAATAACCTGTATACCTTTTATAGAAGATTACAATTATATTATTTTTACTTCACCTTTTGGAATGTAAATTTTAAAACTGATATCGGTCTTCAGGTTATTTTCAGATACCGCTTATGAAGGTGTATGGGGCTGTATATCAGGCAGTAAGCAGTCAGTGATGAAATTATGTTTCTCATAGCTTTTTCAGTGTTACATTAATAAAAGGACACGAAACAGTTGTATCATTACTTTTAAAGTCTTAATAAGTTTAAAATTTGATCAAAATTAAGATACAAAATAAAACCAGTAGGAGATTATAATTTATATAACTAAATTTATTACATTTGTTGTACTTCAGTATTAAATTTAGTTTATATATATATATATATATATATATATATATATATATATATTAATAAGGAACAAAATAAATTGTTTATACACCTTGTATAGTTTTTTTTGTCGTGATATCTAAAAAAATTACCAACAAGTTTTTTGATGTAAAAAAACATTACCCATTTTATACTTTGAAAATACAACACTTGTGGATACCAAAGTAATGTAATTAGTTTTGGTTCTATTGAACCGTAATTCGTAACCGTAACCGTATGTAACAGAGTTATTACTATATTTAGTAATAACTCTGTTTGATACATTAAATAAGAAACGAAATGTCTATATCAGAGATTGAGCCTCTAATACAAACGAATCTCTTTTCTAAATTAACATAGAAATACGCTCGGAGTAGTGTACAACTGCATAAAGCATAAGTTGGAGAGTGTTCAGCTTTTAAAATAAAAGTTTGTTATAAACAGTATTTTAACAACTTCCATTGAATTATACTTTTGCATGACGATGCAAATGACACTGTAGAACATAAGAGATAATCCATTGGACATGTAAGATTTTGTTTATAATGTAATAGAAAAATAAAGGTCCGAGAAAATTTCTCACCTCAGTATGTAATCAACTTGGCTTGAGGGCAGAGTTCACTTCACAAATCCGAGGCGATCTATTTGCCGCCAGTAGAAAATCTTTGAAGTCGAGATAAAGGTTTCTCCAGTACCCTGAGGCATCTACTTTGTGAGGCGTCTTAGCTGTGATATAAAAATGTAACGGTTTTGTGCGGTTGGAGAAGATTAATAAATGGTTCATTTGTCATATATATATATATATATATATATATATATATATATATATATATATATATATATAAATATATGAAATCCATATGAGACATATTTGAATGAAAATGAATATTTCTATCCATTTTAAGAGGATATGTTGTTATACTTGAAATAAACAATGTACATAAACATTTTAAGTATTACCGCAGGTATGAGTTTTATTTACTTTTTTTATTTAGTAGATATTTATTCATAGACTCACTAATGGTCTTCAGTTTCTTGATAAGGAATATAAAATAAGCGAACTGTTATTGCAATACGCAATAAGGAAAATGCTGACACGAAAGTCTCAATTACACGAGCTGAAGCAGCTGTCGTAATCCTTATTGACTAGCCATTTCTTATAGTCCAACAAAGGCTATTCGTAAGCGGCTTGTTGGATGGAACATTGTTACAAAGGAAGCTTTTACTGTTGATGATGGAAGTAATATAAGGACTTGCTGAACTGATGCGCCCACTGAGGTTCTGAATCTGCCTCATGAACATAGTAAACAAAAACAGGACACAAAGCAACCAGGTAAACATTCTATAAATAGAAGTTATCAAAATTTATACAAGCAAATCTTTTATATAAATAACAAAAGTAAACTGGCTCTGGTAATCTTGGTTTTGTTTTTTCGATAGCATGAATCTACTTTTACGTAAACAGTTATTTTTAACCGGTTCTAAGCAAACAAACTGTGTTTAATGTACAAAATTTGCAATTTTCTATAGAAAACTTACAGAGAAAAACATGAGAAAACATCTAATTTGAAATTCAATAAATTAAAAGCGTCATAAAACATATAAGCATTTCAAAAAATAGTCAATGGTTAAATTGTAGCATTGCATTGACATGTGGTTGACCTTATTTAAAAATATTGTTTAGTACATTGTTCACTGTTGAATCAAATAGGTTATATTAAATGTTTCTCTAACCTTTTAATTACAACATAATAACTGAAAGTGAAAAGATAACGACCAAGGTATATGATATAAGGAAACAATACATTGGTAATTGATTGATATATTGCGAGGAACGCAATTGCTATATAAATTAATGCTATAGTGCGTTAATGTTTCTTTTATACAATTACGTTCCTATCAGTACCTACTGCTAAGAAATGTTAGCTGACAATTACTGTCTTATGTCAGATCTTCAATTTTGCATATCAAAATATAACCCATTATAATTTGTCAAAAAATATTAATTCTTACCTTTCAGCGCATTATTGTAATTACTACCACATTGGCTGTCTTATAAGAAATTTTTCCAATAATACACTGGAATTATAGTAGGTAATAGAGTGCATTATTGATTGTGCACAGCCTCAGCAAGCATAATAATAATAATACAACCTTTATTATCTAAGAGGTGAGTAACAATATTGGAAGCTTTACCTAACAAGCTGTATAACTTCTCAAGTTCAGTAACAGTGATTAACTGATTTATACGGTATTTGGCAACAATTCAAAGCACTATGTTAAATGAATGTAGTTGTATGTGACTTCTTGCTCGACAATTTTATTGACAACAAAACATATATCTCTATTATTATTTACTGTTAACAGTGTAAAAGTATAAGGAATGAAATGCTAATTTTACTACTAGCATACCCATAACATAATATAATATTAATATATTTACCACTAGACACTTACTGACTAATCGCTGTATCTGAAAAACGTCAATTTATGTTAAAATTATGAAGTAAATGCTTATTAAGGGTGTTAAAATCTCGAACTCTAAGTAGCCAGCTAATAAACTTTTTAAAACTTAAAATTATAGTTTTATTTTTAATTTTTAACTTCTTATTGGTGCCGAAAAACATCGTGGACTCGATATAAGCTTTCCTTTGTTATGTAGATGTTTTAATTCCTCGTATAAGTTAAAATTAGCAGATACCTTTTTGAAAAAGGCATCTGCTAATTTCAAAAAGCTCCGCTGTTTTTCGAAACATAACTTAAATCTCTGATTTAGTTTGTAGTAGGAGAGAAGGTGTCCGTTATGTATAATTGAAAATTTCAACGAGATTTTATCAAACGTATTTACTTTAAAATATATATTTTGTTAAATTTGAAATAACTAACGTACTTCGTAACTGGTGATTTTTAAAATGAAGTTACGGAACTTGAATTTACGTTGTAAATCAAAATGAGAAAATATCAAAGAAATTGATTGAACAGATTTTTAAACATGACATTTTGATACTTTTACTTGTACTGTATTTAATGGAACACTTTTCATAGATTTAGGTAAAATGCTATCATACTCCTCTTTTATATGTGACAAGGTCTTTTGTTACTTGAAATTTTCATATGATTATATATTTTTCAGGTACAGTTTAGGTAAATAATATTTGTTATTTACTGTCATATAACTTTAATTTCACTATATCGTCTCTTAAGGTTTTAAAACGATATACGTCACATTTAAAAATCCAAACTATGGAAATTAGATACGAAGCTAGGCTTTTTATCTTTTTTTATCAATGGAATCGGGAACTTGAACTTCAACCTTTAAATTCAGTAACATCTGGTTTATTCTGTGATACTGACGGAATTATTGACATGCAATAACGCCAATAAAACTTTGGAAGAGCTAGAATTCGAGCTAAGCACAGTAGACGTCTCTGAGCAGACTACTGCAAACGACGACTTTTCTCTGAGAATGGCGGGAGAAATCGGAAAGGCGCTATTGGAAGAAAATAAATGTTTGAAAGCAGAAAACCTCCAATTAAACAACAAAATCATAATACTAGAGGACCAGATATCGGGTCTTAAAGCTAAAAACAACAAATTTGACATGAGACAAGAAGAGCTTCAATGTCTTTTAAATGACAGTGACCAACACAATATTAGAATGAGAGATGAGAAGGCCTCCTTACAAGACTTCTTTGAAACTCGGGACTCAGAACAACTTAAGTTAATCATGCAACTAGAGAGTGAAATTGACAACCTTAAACAAAAACTCAGGGTACCCGATTCTAGGAGGAAGGAGAGTACTTGTGATTTTATGAATGAATCAGCTCATCCCAAACGGGTAGATGATTGCAAAGACGATGTTGCCTCAGAAGATACATTTATAGACGTTAGCAGAATAAATAGAAAGTGGACACTTCTGGATAAAAGAGTGTCAGACATTGAGGATAAACACTCACTTCATCATCTCGGATCGAGTACTTACAACGTAGCACCGAAAAAATGCATACTCCAACTCCGAATTCTAATTCAACAAAGGATACCAGTCATTTGCAGATTGTCAATAGGAAACCACCATCAAGTGCTAAACTTCGCCTTGAGGGAGAGTCTTTAGAGGACTTTTTCGAGAGAAATTTAGAGGAATACCTAAATACAAATAGAAAATCTCTATCACATCATGACGCAGCGAGTATGACCAGTCAGCCTCCTACTAAAACCAGTCAAGAAGTGGAGGATTCTAAACACCCTAAGAATGCAGTGGCAACTCCGGAAAACAACCAGAGTTTTTTAGATGTCAACAGCAAAATAAAAAGCAAGTGGAAAAGGGCCAAACAGGGGAGACAGTTTGTAAACTCAAGCAGAAAGAGTATAAGAGCATAAGAATTTTTCACCAAAACGTGGATAGAATTGGCAATAAGATTGAGAGACTGAACCATCTACTTCACTCCATGCGCCCGGACATTCTTGTTCTCATCAAGCATGGACAGAGCGCAGAAAAAATCACCAATACTAGGCTTATTAACTATAGCCTAATCTCAGCGTATTCTAGAGACAGCGTTTCAAAAGGAGGAGTTGCTATTTACAGGCATGACGATCTCAAGAACGAGGTGTCTACGTTAAACGTCGAGCATATGAGCATTTCTCAGATTTTCGAGGTCTCTGCCATCTCTATTAAAATCAATAAGAAGAGGAATTTGTATGTGGTAGGAGTTTATCGTACTCCCAACAAAGATGAAGCATCTCTTTTAACCGCCCTGCAGACCTTATCAAACACCCTGGATTTATGGCATGCTCATAACCAGACTATCGTTATCATGGGAGATTATAATGTTGATCAGCTCATACCAACAAGAGCAGGAACAATGCTTAACGAACTTCTGGCAACATTCAACATACAGAGAATGACTTTACCACCTACAAGAGTGTTTAAGGACTCGTCCTCGTCGATCGACATGGTTTGCATCTCTTCGGATAGTTTGGAAATTGCAGAAGTTAATATTATAAATTCTGGCCTATCGGATCATACCGGTCAAATGTGTAGCTTAGATTGTGCAACTGTAAGAAGAGTAGCTACCACAACTACCCGTCGGCACCTCAATACTGACAATTTGCAATGCTTGAAGAATTACTTAGGAGGACAAAGTTAGGATGAGGTTTTCGAAGCTGAAAATGTCGAAGATGCTTACAACCACTTTTCGGCCATCCTCTCCACCGCTCTTGACGTAACTTGTCCCTTGAAGAAATCTCGCTCTAAGCCGTCGTTGTCCATAAAACATATATATGACGCTGATGCCAAGATCCTTAAAGATCAATTCCTCGCCGCTCAAAATAAGTACATGACTAGCGGGAAAGAAGAAGACAAACAGATTGCAAGTCAATTAAAAAAAAAATATGACATAAAACTGAAATAACTCAGACGCGAGGCAAGTTCTAACTTCATATCCAACGCTAACAACAAGAACAAAGCAATTTGGAGGGTGATCAACAGCGAGAGGCAGCCCAAAGTGTCAGCGGGATCTGATGCTTCACACCTGGTCGTGTCCGGTCAGCCGGTGAATGATCCTGTTGAACAAGCAAACTACTTCAACGTATTCTTTGCGTCGGTAGCTGACGAAACCCTGAAGAACATACAATCTAAGAAACCACTCACAATCTCAGACAATTGCATACCCTTTCCTCTGGAAGAATTCGAACCAACCACGAAGAAAGAACTACTGAAAATCATAAGTCAATGAAAAATAAAACCTCCTCTGGATTGGACGAATTTTCGTTGGTTATGGTCAAGTGCTGCCTACAGGAGATTTCAATGCCTTTGATTGATATCATTAACAAAGGTTTCCGTCAGGGTCCCTTCCCCAGTAAATTAAAACATTCTAAAGTTATCCCGCTTCATAAAAAGGGGAGAAAACATGACGTTAGCAACTTTAGACCCATATCCTTGGTGTCAACCTTTTCTAAGATTATAGAGAAGGTTGTCCTCCACAGAATATTTGAGCACTTACAAAATAACAACATCGAATTAAAGGAGCAACACGGCTTTCAACAAAGAAAATCCACCCAAACTGCTCTAGTGAACTTTGTGGAACACGTGATCGATCGGCTTGAGGAGGGAGAGAACGTCATTAGCCTTTTCCTGGACCTGAGTAAGGCGTTCGACTGCCTTAGCCATGACACGATCCTAGCAAAGCTCAGGTCTCTTGGATTCCAGAAATCTACCTGGTCTTGGTTTAACAGCTTCCTCAGGGATCGAGATCAGTTAGTAGAGCTCAAATTCAACATCAAGAACACAACCACCTCTTTTAGATCTCGCCAACTTCCAGTCTCTAGGGGTGTGCCCCAGGGGTCGGTTTTGGGGCCCGTGATCTTCGTCCTGTATACTTTTGACTTGCCAGCCTATACCTCCCAGTACTGTAAAGCTATATTGTACGCTGATGACACGGTCCTCCTATCCTCAAACCGTTGTGTGCAAGAACTGGAGGTGCAGTCATATATTGCCCTTAATATGGCTGTTGAATATTGTAACTCGCATGATCTCGTATTTAACGAAACAAAGACCAATCAGGTAATCATAGGAAGAAAACAAGAAGAAATCTCTCCCCTCCCCAGCTTACAACTCATGGAGTCTACAAAGCACCTTGGCATCATTATAGATAACAATTTGTCATGGGTTGATCATCTGGACAAATTGTGCAAAAAATTAAGCAGCGCTCTGTTTGCCTTGAGACGAGTAATGTCAATCAGCACCATGGAAGCAGCCAAAATGACCTATTTCTCATTGTTTGAGAGCAACCTGAGATATGGGATTGTGCTTCGGGGAGCGGCTTCACATCACAACCTTCAACGGGTGCTGATACTCCAGAAAAAAGCCGTGAGAATGCTGGCCGGTTTGGAGTGGAGGGAGAGCTGCAGAGAACCTTTCAAGAATCTCCAAATCCTCACGGTGATCAACATCTACATACTGGAAGTCATCACTGCAGCCTGCCGCTCCAGCATTCCTTGCCGCAACGAGATGGTGCACAGCTACAACACCAGACATGCTCGGGATTTTAATCTCTCAACGCACAACACCTCAAGATTTGAGAAAAAACCTTCCCACGCTGGTGCCAGACTCTACAACCGGCTGCCTGAACAACTCAAGAGCTCCAGCCCTCACATACTGAAGTCCCGACTCAGAGACTGGTTACAGCAAAGACCATTTTATAGTGTTGCCGAGTTTTTATCCTGGTCAGGTACATGACCTGAACAAGGCAGAGACTGTTCTCTTTGACAGTGTGTAATTTATCATTGACGCTATTTCATTCTTGAAGTCTGTAAATAAAGTTTCTCTCTCTCTCTCTCTCTCTCTCTCTCCTCTCTCTCTCTCTCTCTCTCTCTCTATACGCATGACAGAAAATAAAAACAGGCACGGGAGTATCTTCAAACTATTATTAGCCTAGCCTAACACTTCGAACAATAGCTTTGCTTAAAATCCATTTCTTTGAAAATGTTTACATTTTAACCATGAAACCTCGGTAAGATCGGTTAGGCCCTGAACTTTATCAATATAAAATATAAGTACAAATATTGATACATGGCATAAAATAATCTTTTTTAGTTTTTAGTGAATTCTTGAAATAACTAACACTTTCACTATCTTAAAGAGAATTCTTCAAATGAGAAACAGAAACTGACTGCTTATAAAATGACGTGAATTGTGAACTAACGTATTCTACTGAACTGTAACTCATTACATTTTGCACATCAAACCCTTAATGTTCAATGTATGCAGGAGGTCTTATTTATCTCTTATGTTCTCAATAAATAAGGTGTGTTCTCCAACTCGGGTTCTCCTTCATTAGCCGGCAGTGGTTTCTTAATTTTTAGAAAAAAAATTGATTACCTTAAATTAAAAATACAAATATTACAAAGGTCACAGTCACACGTGTTAAGGTCAAAGCTAGTTGTGTTCATAAGGAAATAGTTTTTTTTACCTACACTACTACGAAAACTAGTTATTTCAAATTTATCGAAAGAGTAACACTACAGCTTCGCTACATGGGATTAGTGTCGGTGTAATGTTGTTTGATTTAAGAGCTTACGATAGCATCCTTGTGACAGCCCAAGAATTTTCGAACCTCTTACAGTAAAACATGACATGGAGCGTCAAAGGAAACTTCTATCAAAGACTATTACAGACTCTTGAGTACGTCTCGATATCCATGTGAGAGTATCCTATGAGGCCTGCGTTGAAACAATAGTGTGTGTAGCCTTACGAGAAATTCTGTTAAGGACAATTTCAATAGATCACAATTGTGAACCTCTTAAATAAATTAATAGGTATTCAAAATAAGATACGTAGCAAATTATTAATTTTTAACAATTATTTTGTCTACTATACCAAATCGAGGCGATAAAAATGAGTCGGTTTTGCATGCAAATTTAGTGCACGAGGTTGGATTGGATTGTATTACATTGAATTAATGTAGATTCATCTAGCAATGGTATTCATGCCAGCGGAAAAAGGAGACGACTCAGCGTAAACTAATTTTGATACGCAGACAATATTCACGGCATCAGAGTCTTTATTTATCCTAAGGCCGTTCACTGTTAGGTTTTACACTCTAGTTTTCAGCTCCCCACTGTCCTTAAAAGTTATGAATTCAACGATTCTCCCAGATATCAAGATGCTTGTGGTAGTATAAAAAAAAGATGTTGGCGATTTACCTGTGCGTGTTGAAGCCACTGGTAATAGATAATAAAAAGTAACATTTCTTTCTAAACAAAGAATATTTTATTTTCTAATATCACATTCAACAATAATTAAAATTAGGAAGCAAATAAATCTTATTTATTTTTTATTATATTATTTATAGATATACGTTTTAGTCTAATTTGACATGGAAACGGCTGAGCTTTGAATTACCTCAAGGAACATTATTTACGAATTAGACTATATTTTTATAATTTTAAAATTTCATCATACAATACATACAATACCTAACATACCTTGATGTATCTCTGTAACAGCTAAACCAACCATTTTAAACTACTTATTAATGTAACTAAGAGTATTTAATAGTAGCAGAACTGCTAAAATATTTATAACTCTCCTTTTACCACTACTTGCCTCTTAACAAGGCCTAACTTCTCCTTCGCCTTTCTCTCTCCCCATAATTCACCTTCAGACCACACTTCTATTATGTTCCCACCCTTCTTACCACTACCTTCTCTTAGAATCACGGACTGACTATGAATACAGGCATGTATAACAAAGCCTTTGCTGGCATCCATAGTTTAAAGAGTTTGCTTTGTATTTGCCATTCAATATTAAGGTGATGATGGTTAAGACACTTATATTTCCACAAACTACTGTGACGTGTTTAGTAATTTGATGGTTGCAATGGGAGCAATCAGACAGACGTCACTGTGCTCAAAATTACTGCATTAGATTTATTTTTAATATCATACGTCATTAGCACGTTTAAAAATTGTTTATCAGTTATCTATTACTCATGAAACACCAAGAACTACGCCGATTCCATATTATTTCCATCCTACAGTCAGTTATCCAAACTAAAACTCCTATTTATATGTCTTATCGCTTAAAATATTTCTCTGATATTAGTGAATGACCCTACAAGAAGGGGAGCCACTTTAATATCAACTTATATCGTTTACTGTTTAGGCTTATTGCCTTTGAAACGGTCTCCTTGGTGATATTAGAAGTACTAAGGGTCGTGCGTGCTTTTTAGTGACAATGAGGGACCTGCTAGTGGGGGGACTGTGTGATAACGGGCGGTGGTGCTTGCGGTGTGTGTGGGGTTAGACAGTGTGTGGAGCAGTTGGACGGGTTATTGCTCTTTTTATTTTCTATTTTCCATTGTTAGCTTTTTTTCTTTCATTAAGAATTATATTATTATATTCATGAGTTATTTTATGAAAATTGTGTTTTACATTTTATTATAGAGTATATTTATTTTAACAGTTTACATGTGTATATGTTCAATTATTGTTCATTAGCTGAGTAGTAGAGAGGGCTTGAAAGTCTCTTTAATAAAATAATTTTTCACTTATTTTCTTCTCGTTCCTTTATTGAGTGTTATTGAAATAACGCAGATTCATATGATAACTTTGATTTCAGTGATTGAAACCGTAACTTTCTAAACCTGGAATACCTTTCTCAGTACAAGAGAAGGCATATTCTTGGGATTTAATTTATTTTCATATTTACAATGAAATTTATAAATGAACTTCTAATACAAGATAGTGATCAAAAATATCATGTAATTTTTGCTACATAGAAAATGTGTTATATCTCTTTCTTGGAAAGTTTAAGTTTGATTACCTATACCAACTGTAGTATTACAAAATTAAATCTTACAAATTGTTGCAGATTTTATTTAACCCCTCGTTATAACACATTCTTATATCCAAGTTCTGTGAATCTCGTGACCTTGCTCTGTATCAGTACTTAGTAATATCACTACTTCTCTATCAGTACTCTACCACGTTGGTTCGACCATCGCTCCTGTTTGTTTATCCTAAAGGTTTAGTCTCAATTTAATTTTATTAAATAAACACTTCGTTTATATTTTCATACAAGATTACATCTTACCGCAATATTAGGAAATATGGCATGGATTGCATTAATCTGAAATATTTAGCATTTAATGGACACCATGAATGACCCATCCCGGCCCCCCATGAAATGTTTAGTCCCGGCCAGAAAGAGACTCTAAAATGTCCTCAAAAACTCTTATAAATTCGAGGGACCAGTCTAGCTAGACTGATCATTCCGAACACACTTTTAAATTACTACACAGCTGGAGATGGAGAACAAACTAAATGGAGAATACAGATAACAAACAAATGCGACCTAACGTCCAACCGATTAATATGTTAAAATCTATGACTACTGATATGGTAAATCTTATAAAAGTGTTCATGAACTATACACATGTTTCAACACAGCAGCTTATACCACATCAAGAGCTAAGTTCTCACTTTTAAACTTTGAAGGGGGTCTTATTATAATATCCTACTTGTTCTCGTTGTATTCATTCTTTATTCGAAAGGCAAAATTCGATTTAACATAAAATAACGTGCATTAAGTTATATATGACCACCAAAATAATCAACCATATATCATATAAATGCAAAATGTAGTATAACAACGAAAGAACGTTAGCTATATAAGTTTAACTTTCAATTTTTGAAGAATATGACACAAAATATTAATACGAAAATACTCACAATTCTAAGTGAAACAACTAGTTAATTGTAATCAAAAGAAGATATAAAATATGATTAGAAAACTTATCATAAATAGTGTAGTAAAGGATTTCCTAAAATGTTAGTGCAATATATTTACAACAGTGATCGTAGGAGGCCTCAAATGGTTTAGCCTGGAAAGATGAAAGCGTTTACGCTTACCTTCATGTTTATGCATCCAAAGACTACACGTATTTAATGAAGCAACAATTTTGCTTCCTAACCCTTCAACGCTGAAACATTGATTTCTAGTTTCATACCCTCACCAAGGTTTATTGACGAGGAGTTATTTTTACGCCGAGGAATATTAAGGATTAATAATTGTATCAGGGAAGCTGTATAGCTGAAATATTTTATTTGTTACAACACGTTTAAGTTTATTCTGTTAATATGGGGCGAGTTGTTTATTTTTCTGTTTAATTGTGACTTTTAATATTAAAAAGTTTTCTTTTAAACACTGTGAGTATTGTTTTTGTTTTGTTTAGTATACGCATACAGTAAAATATTGTTGGATGAAGTACTACAGCTTCTCAAGTATATTTTGTCTTTAGTCTAAATGATTATGTTTTGTAGTTTGTTAGTCATAATTAGCAAGGTAAAAGTCAGCTGTGTCTGACAGACGCCACAAAGTGCGACTCAACTGGTAGCAACGAAATATTTATGGACTCAAGAATTTTATTAGTTTTTATTTCGTACAATCACTGACCACAATACTTGTAAGAGTGGTCAGTGTTTTCCAGGGAAATTTTCATTTAGTTTGTTTTTGTGCATTTTAAATGCTGGAATAAATCATTATTCTCTCTCTCATTATTCTCTCAATATTAATTAATGCGTGATTCTATAAGATTCATACATCAGATGTTATTTAAACATAAACGTGGTACAAATTCGACACATCACTCTGAAAAGTAATAAAAAAAACTAATTTGTTTCAGAAAATAGGTATCAAACACATTTTTCAAGTATTTATTTTATCTATTATTACACATGTGAAGTAATAATATACTTTTTATCAAAAAGATAATTTTATATTCCTATCAATACTAATACAAGCATTTAATTTTGGATTTTTTAATCTTATAAAGAAAACATAAGGTGGCAGATCATTTTATTCCTAAAAGTGACGAGAAAAAAAATTAAAATAGCTATTATAATTGACGTATACTATATCTAAAATTAACAAGAAGCACGTTGAATAAATAAATAGAAACCAATAAAAATAAAAATTTTAACTGTCTACTCTCTTACACTTGAAAAAAAGTCTAATTTTTGTAAATGTTTTTTCAAATAAAGTCTCGTTTTGTAAATGTATTATTAATAAAATAGGTATAATCCAGAATGGGATTTGTTTACATATAAATGAAATATTTTAACGAGTTTTAGTTGGTCTTTTGCATTATTTGTGTCAAATGTGAGTGTATAATATCACAAATTCAACCTCATAAGTACCATTGAAATAATAACTATTATATTATCCATTAAATTCATATAGGTTCCAATTTTTTTATCCTCTAAAATAATGTGTTAGGGCAATATTTAGTATACTACAGTCATAATGTTTGGGTTTTATTACCAATCTACTCTTAAAATAAAGAAAATTTAAAACAATACAATAATAAATTAACTAAATAGCTAACTGAAAACCGGAAGATTTCAGGGATAATTCCTCAGACAGAGAACTGGTGTTTTTGACTAAGAAATTGTGTTTAATGGAGCAGTAAATACAAATAAGTATACAAATAGATATAGGCGTTTAACTAAATAGTACTCTGAAAGTGATTACCCTCAAATAATTAGCGAGTATGCAAACAATAAGTGAGTAATTAGTCAGTATAATCGTCTTATTGTCTTAGAAACCTGTTAGGATGTTCTTAATAACTGTAAATTAATTTGAGACAGGTGAGTTTTAAGACAATTATACTTATATTACAACATACCTAAAAGAGTAAAAATAAGAGTTTAACCTTAGACGATATGTTAGAGCATTTACACACTATTTAAGACCTTAGTTTAAGTCCTTATGTAGTTATGGATATATAAAGAAATTCGGATGTGTCTAAGGTTGTGGAAGGAAGACGAATACGTATAGACGTTTCAAACGATTGGGATATTTGTTTTAAGCACCAGCATACAGATCTACTGAATTAGTTTCATTTAACCAAAAGAAAAATTCACGATCACAGTAAGTCTGTAAATTGGATTTTAGTTACAAACAATTAGAAAGACGTCTAAATCGGTCTAAAATAGCCTAAAGTGTTAATATACTAGATAATAAATTCTAAGCTTCCATTCACATTGTAAATACAGACATGACAACTCACCGCATGACGGATGAGTTATTACACATTCATTAAAAGCCTTTTGGAACCGAAAGAGGAACAAGCTGCTGTAGTTTTTCTCTGTGACGAACCTTTGCTAAGAATGGATGATATTACCAGTCCGAGCTAGCATGGTAATGATCGGTCCTGAGATGTGTTGCGTTGATTTTAGACCTTGTTATTTTGACAGGTTTGTTTATACCTTGTATCCAATATTCACTTGCTTTCAGTCTGAAGTTATTATGTTTATATAAGTTTGTTACATAATATGTATATTTTAAATTTTCACGTGTAGTTTTGATATGTAAAGTACTGGATTTACTTGAAAACATTTTATTACACTAAGAGAATTATATCTATAACCTCACTGTTGTATCACTGAAATTTAAGATTAAAACATTTTCGCAACATTTCCTTTGCAAGAATCAAACAAAACCACACGTATGGATCTTTCTTAGAGGTATTCTTCAGCACAAAGAATTCCTCATATAGATTTCCGTATTGGTCAAGACCAAAAATAATAGTATTTATGCTAAATATTCAAAGAGCGCTCAATGTTACGGAAAGCGTTTTGTAATCACTTCCCAAAACTAACACACAAGAAAAGTTTTTACACAAGATTTAAATATACGTATTGCGGAAAAATAATAAGAACATTAACGCTACTTACAAATTCATTTTCCTTATAAATATTTCTTCGTAAGTCAATACATTCATACATACTGTTATACTGATGTAAAAGTGTAATTTATTATCTTTGTATAAATAAAACGATATTTGTGTATATTTGATTATAATAAATATATCACCAACTTTGGCCTAAGATATTATACGACGTGATTAGTGGGGTTGGCAATATGCTATAATACATACTCGTATAGTGATTAGCGTCAGACCTCCACCGCAATATCATTTCTGCTGTACTCGGTGTACTTATTATTGCCTGAGATTTCATCTGCTCTGTAGTGCGTTTTTTCGATTATATTTATCGCTATCTATTTGCCTAACAATATCATTCAATTCATATGGTAGATTATTATAAGTGTATTTTAATCGAACACAACACTACACTCATAAAAGTATTAATATATATATCTTCGTTGTTTTTAACTATGCGAAATTAACATTATATTTAATACACATTCTTTAAACTCCCTAATCTGGTATTGTAGAAGGTAATAGGTTGTAATATAAAATAAATTGTGAGATAGTTTACTTAAATATCTTTTAATATTAAAATATTTGACAGAAGGAATTCGAATAAAAATATTAGGGTCTTGAAATAGAATTTATATTGCAGCAAAATTAAACTCTTACAAATATTTTATAATTGGCAAGTAACTTCTGCAGATAATAAAAAAAAACGCTTACTTGGCCTATACATTATAAACATGACTTAAATAGATACTTCTTTGTTTGAAAGTTATTTTTTATTTACCTTACCAGCCGATAGAGGCAACGCTACTGTTGTACTTGACTCAGTAGCGTATAAAGAAAAGATTGCGGAAACTTTAAATACTGGTAAATATACAATTTTAAATAAAGACCCAACTGATTCATTTGAACGCAAAGTAGCAAACACCTTAAGAAAACATAAAGAATTTTTTTCAGATAAATTTAGATCTAAATTAACTCCTCACCACTCCAAAATCCCCCATATGTATGGCCTTCCCAAAATCCACAAACCTACCATCCCTCTCCGGCCCATCATTAGTTCTCGTGATTCACCTTGCAGGGAACTGTCTAAAGTCCTCTTGGACATCTTAACGCCATTGGTAGGAAAAACTGACTCTTTCATCAAAAATTCCAGGGATTTTGTAGAGAAGTCAAAATCCCTAAAGTTGACTGAAACTGCCAAACTGGTAAGTTTTGATGTCGAAAGTCTATTTACAAATGTACCAGTTCCAGAAACTCTCGGAATTATTAAATCACGTCTCTAAGAAGACCAAACATTAAAGGATAGAACTAAACTTCCCGTGCCAGTAATTATGGAACTGTGCACTCAATGCAATTATTTTGAGTTGGAGGTTAAAATTTAACGTCAAGATGAGGGGATGGCAATGGGTTCTCCACTGTCTCCTATTTTCGCCTATATCTTTATGGAGGAATTTGAGCGAAAAGCTTTGGCTTCAGCTCAGTTCAAACCGAAGATTTGGTGGAGGTATGTGGATGATACCTTTGTTATTTTTTTTTTTCATGGAGACATTGAATTAAATAATTTTTTGAATTACATTAATAGTATTTCTCCTTCCATCCGCCTCAAAATGGAAGTGGAAGTCCAAAACAAGCTTCCCTTTTTGGATGTGTGTGAATTAAGAGGTAGGGATGTCCTTAAGACTGTTTTTAGTAAGATAACACACACAGGAAAATATTTAAATTATCAATCCAACCATCTAAAATCTGTCAAAGAAGGAGTAGCCTACTCGTTGTTTGATAGAGCAAAGAGCTTGTGCTCAGCTAAAGATGGATTAAAAGAAGAATTTAAGAAAGTTGAATCGGATCTCAGAAGCAATGGATACCCTCAATTAGTAATAAGTAAGTGGAAACGAACCAGAAGAATCATTCCTGAGTCAGAAAAACAGAATTGTGATAAATTTGCGTTTATGTCAATCCCTTATGTTTATCGGAGAAAATTAGAAGAGTAGGTAGAAAGTATAACATTAGAACCGCGTTTAAAACACACAACACTCTTAGACAAAGTCTCGTAAAAACAAAACCAAAAAATGGCACACAGGATTCCAAAAACTGTGTTTACAGTATAAAATGTAGTTGCAATAGGGAATACATAGGCGAGACAAAAATACCACTAAACGTAAGGATAAAAGAGCACAAAGAAAACACGAGAAAGGGTCTCACAGAAAAGTCAAAAACTTCACACCATCGTTTGTCCGAAGACCATCATATGAATTGGGATGAAGCCAACATAATTAATCGGGAACCACATTTCTTCAAAAGGAAATTAATTGAGGCAACATACATTAAATTGGCAGACGAAACAATCAGTCAACCATCAGTCGAGATTAGTCCGCTTTGGTTGCCAATTTAAAAAATGAACTAAAGAGAAAACCAAAAGTATCAAACGGATCAAATGGATCAGATATTTGTAATAAACCAATGAGTCACAATATGGTTTTAAGAAGTTTATCTCGCATGAACCAATAATAACGAAAGGGCCCATTCCTGTCCCCCTTTCTTTTTTATTTTCGCCATTGTTTTACTCTGCCATGACGTCGTAGGTGGTTAGTAGACGAATGAAGAAGTATTGTGACCTGTATTCCGTAGTTAAGTTTTAATGATTGGTGTTTTGTATAGTTTTTTATTAAGTGCACGTTTATAGAGTTAGTGAAGTTGACAAACAACATGTAGGTTGTGATTCCTGACTTAGGGGTGCCACAGCGCTTTGGTAAGATTTGTTTATTTTAACCTAGTTTGTAATTATGTATTAGGTTAGTTCTTTACCTGAAGAAGAGATCAGATTTCAGATCTCGAAACGTAGTGTTACTGATTTCTTGTTTCACTGAACGATGGCAAATGTCCGGAAAAATCCTATTTCCTTAAATAGATAGTTTACGTATCACATAATTATATACAATCATACAAGAAAGAAAGAATTTTCGTCTCCCAATAAATATGTCAATCCTTCGCCTAATAAAAACTGGATTTAGTAAAATTAACTGTAATAGTGCACAAGATTGATTAATTGTATAATTTATCTTTCTTTTTCTCTTACAAGACTAAAGCATTCTTTAACACTAACACACACAAGTATATATATATATATATATATATATATATATATATATATATATATATATATATATATATATATATATATATATACTTGTGTGTGTTAGTGTGTGCGTGTGTGTGTGTGTAAAGTGCTGTTTTTTATTTTTTCTGTCTTCGCGGTAAATAATTAATTTACATTTACAATCCGCATGTACATTAATCACTTCCGGCCTTTTTGAAGGTATTATCTGTTGTTTGTATGTTTTGATTTTTATTGGTAGATTGAATCGTGTTGTCAGAGATAAATTTGTCAAGAGTTTTAAAGGATAAAGCATTGTTTCGCAATTTAAAAACTATTTGAGACCGGAACTTAATAAAACAAAACCGCCTAGCCTCTTACGTTGTAAATGGAGAGGAAAGTTGATGGCAAACGTTAATAACTAAGGAGAATAGGTTTTAATTTTCGCTATTATGTTAGCTGAGGTAGTAAAACACAGTTTAGTTCAGTTTGGCCTACCACTATCGACACGCTTCCTAACAACTATATAAGCTAATTTTCTTGGAATTGCAAGTGGCTGCTTGCTAAAATTTTCACCTGTAAGTATCCTCATAAATACGTTGCTTTGTATTACATTGTCATATGGCAATTTTAATATCTCCACATTTTTCATTTTTGTTTCGTTCATAATATCTGAGTTTTAATCTCTACTGCAGTTGTTGCGTAATTTCTTATTTTAGGGCAAACTAATGATATATAATTGAAATGAATGGGGTTTTCAGTAAGTTAGAATATTTACGACTCACCTGTGGCACCTCGGTTATAAATGAGAGAGAAACAGAGAGGGGTTTGGGGGCCGAGACCAACCGGCAAAATTTATAGCTTAGTTGTAAACACTTAATCATTTGCACAGATTTCGCGAAGATTTTCCTAAACAGAATACTAAATATTTGAAATCGTTGAGCATACTATATTGACTAACAAATTTATACTAGTCCTAAATCAAAATATACACTTCTAGTTCTTTCCGTTTTCTATTGATTGTTATTGAATTACGTATAAAAGTATTGATTTTGCTTTTAGTTTTATCTGGGATGTCAAAATATATTACAAGGAAAAGAAAATTAGTTTTTTATAGAATTTAAAGTTATTATATTAAATAAAATGATTTCGAAAATTTGCTATACTGTTATTTTAAGTCTTGTAGGCCTGTATCAATTTAATTCAAACAAGAAGTACATGACACTTAATAGGATTTGCCAAACTTTCAAAAATATTTATAAATACTTAGTATACAGAAATATTATTAAGTACTATTCCGAAATAAATATTTTAGGTCTTACAAGTAACCTGTGAAAACTTTTCAAAAACTGCCTGGAAGATTATAAACGATTCGTCTCGAGATACAAGTTTGAACAAACATACAAAATCAATTGCTATACAGATTAGAGACAAAATTGTTCAAAATAAATCACAAGTTGCCAATGAATTTAATAAATACTTCTCTTATGTCGGTTCGGTTAATCCGTCGCTCAGAAAACATCAACCTTGCGAAAATGTTAGAATTCCAGTTGCATCCATGGCCTTGGCCCCTGTGTGTGTGGAGGAGGTGGCGCGTGTTGTGCAGAAGCTGAACCCAAAGAAATCATGTGATGCCAATGGAGTATCGGTGTGGCTTATCAAACGATGCTTTAGGCATATTTTGAGACCACTAACAAAACTGATCAATCTCTCATATGACACTGGAAATTTTCCATCTCTTTTAAAAACCGCTAAAGTCATTCCAATTTTCAAAAAAGACTACCCCTGCTTAAAAAGCAACTACCGTCCTATTTCGATCCTTCCACTGTTGAGAAAAATCTTTGAAAAGGTTTTCTATGAAAGAATCGTAAGCTTTCTAGAAGACAACGAAATCCTGAACCCTGAACAATTTGGATTTAGAAAAAACAAACCCACAATTGATGCAGTAAACAATCCAGTAAAATGTTGTCGATGGTTTGGAGAGACGAGAGTACGTGCTTAGCGTATTTCTCGACCTTTCCAAAGCTTTTGACTGCATACACCATGAGACACTGTTGTACCAATTAGATAAATGTGGCGTCCGGGGCCTCCCGCACTTATGGCTCACTTCTTACTTCAAGGATCGAGACCAGTGCGTAGAAATTTCAAATGTTGTTTCTGAAAAAATCTAAATGGCTCATGGTGTCCCTCAGGGTTCAATACTCGGGCCCCTTCTATTTCTGATATATGTCAGCAGATTGAATTCAGTAATCCACCATGGGAAACTGATTCAATATGCTGACGACACGACTCTCTGCTTCAAAAATAAATCTCTTAAAGATTTGGAGATCACATCATTCACAGAATTAAATTCAGTTATACAGTTCTTTTCGGAAATAAACTTGAAAACCAACCAGTCGAAATCAAATGTTGTTCATTACTCTCTCCGACAGTCAGATGCAGAGCAGCCTGCTGTTTTTGGGAATGAGGACCTTTTGGAGGAAACTAATTCCATGACGTTTTTGGGAATGCTCCTTGATAGGGGACTGACCTGGAACGATCATGTAGATAACGTTTGTGCTAGAGCTTCCTCAGGCATATTCGCATTGCGAAAACTAGCTATGTACTGTTCCGCAAGAGTCTTAAAGATGGCTTATTATGGGCTTATCCATGCACATTTAGCGTATGGAATAAGACTCTGGGGAGGTTGTTCAAAAAGCAAAATGGAGCGAGTTCTTAAACTCCAAAAAAAAGGTATAAGAGTAATTGGAAAGTTAAATTTTAGAGAGTCGTGTAAGGAATCTTTCAGGGAGTTGGGATTGCTGACTTTACCCTGCCTCTATATTTCTGAGGTGATCATGTACTGCTTCTCCAAGTGTGTCTTGGTTCGTGGCAGGGAAGTTCACCAATATGAAACCAGAGGCAGGGACAACTTCAGAACACAGCAACAAAGACTGACGTTGTCTCAACACCTCCCGCAACAAGTTGGTGTCAGACTAATCAACAGGCTCCCTGAAAGTGTGAAAAATTCAAACAACACAAATCAATTTAAAACTCGTCTCAAGAGCCTTCTGGTGTCCAAAGCGTTTTACTCTGTTGAAGAATTCATGATGAGCCGCTGGGAAATTTAAAAATCGAAATTTAAAATCAAAATTCAACAGCTGGATCTGATGTCGGAATGTATGTGTCTGTATGAATGTTTAAAATGTATGTCTGACTGATTGAAAACGTGTACATGGCTTTTTAACAAAATGTGTTAAAGTTGACAACTATTAGGTGGGATCGGATGGTGTTTCCAAATATCTGTTTCTTGCAACACTGGCCATTTTGCGAACCTAACTCAACTCGCTACGGGTGTGGTTTCCTCGTGGCCTAGTACTTCCAATACAACGTTTCTAGTCTATACTAGGTCAGAGGATTCCTCTATAGGAAACCACCAACAAGAGGATCTATACCAGCTCGCTCATTTCTCGGCCCTCGAAATGACAAAACTTCTTATATATTAACTTATTATTATTGATAATCCACTAGAGCATTTAGATACCAGTTTTCATGTACTTTAATTCTGGTTTTAAGTTAACCTTAACACTTTTTTACGTATAACAATTTAGAACCCTTAAAAACAAGCCTTTTATACATTTTTGGTCACACTTTCAAAAAATGCCAAATAATAGTCCGTCCATGTTTCATTTTATTTTGATCTACGTATACAGTACGTAAAATCTGAGATAATGTCACCTCAAAAATGGTCCCAAAATAGGATCCAGAAATAGGTTTCAGAAATGTTCTTTTATGTACGCCGTAAATGCATCAGTGTACGTAATTTAAATCCTGTTTGAAAGTACATCTGGAAGTTCTCTGGAGTGTTTTACTCGTGAGTGATAAAGTGATTCAGTCACGCTCAGTCACTACGTCAGACTTTATTTTAATTGAGGTTACAAATTTGTATTCATTCATTGCCTTCAGAAAAAGTCCAAACCTGTATAAAATTAAAAAATTGAACTATAATTTTGTCAGAATAAATAGAAACATAATATTGAAGACCATATCTAAATACTTAACAACACTACGAATAATGTAAAATGATTTACACCTGATAACGTGTAATATATATATTATATATATATATATATAATATATATATATTTATATAAAAATAATACGTATTTTTCTAATTAAAAAACTGTTATTTAAATATAAATCATATTAAATTAATAATCTCAGTGCAACATGCATTGTTATCAAACACTTATTAAAAACTTACAGTCATGATTAACACTACATAAGACATAGGATGTTAATAAAATTTTCAAATAACTATCAACGAACTCTTATTAAACTACATATAGGAGTAAAATAACATATTTGACACAAACAGGTGATTCAAAAGAGTTTGAAATTGATTTGAATTTGCTGACTTGATGCCCTCAGGAAGCTTGTTAATTGCGAGTTTTATTCCGCCTTGATCTGACTCTTAATGGAATGAAAAAAATCTGTGCTACTGAACACAAAGCATTTCCTATACCTGGTATTTTCAGATGCACCTCGGAGTTCTTTATTACTGGTATTGCACTAAAGGCAGTATCTGCAAGCCAAATTGCCAGAAAGTATATTTGCGCAAGTGATGGAATCAACGTTGTGTTGAGCTTTGTTTTCAAACCTGAAAAAATCTCTCTCTATGTATATTATTGTTATTCAACTTTAATAACATAAGAACATTTCAACCCTTTAGTGGAATTCAAAAGCAACATCTTCAGTTAGAAAGATGACTGGCATTCTAACGAGAACTTTTAAGTACAGTATTGAAGAAACCCTACAGGGTTTCATTGCATTTGGTTAAAATGGTAGTTTTTGCAGTGCAACCAACCATGTTATATAAAAGTTTGTTGAGCTTGGCACAGGACCACATAGGTACCTCAGTCTTTTTCTATAATATGAATCCATTAATTGTTTTCCTGAGAAAGCGAACTCTTAAATGATGGAAGATATTTGTGATGCAAACTTTACTCTGAGTTGCTAGACACAGCTCAGGATATTACAAAAATAATACCAGTTATATATCTAGTTGTCTAGGTATTTAACACTACAGAAATATTCTTGTGGAATACATATGGCATTAACGGTCTTTGCTACTATACGATCGAATTTCACACAACATTTTGTAAAAAAACAAAATGATATGAAATTAAAAAAAACTTGCCATACAAACACAGTAATATGAAAATACATTATAATATTTTAGCAATGTCTCTAGGGAAATATTCAGTTCATTGCCATTAGCGTGGAGCAACACCGAAGGCGTTTGCAGAACTTTTACTATTGGCCTAAGATCTTTCTGTTATACGAACAGTCTTCCATTGGTGAAGTTGGAACAACAATATTTTATATATTCATATCAATGTGTTTGTATATAAAATTATTTAAGAAAACTCGCTCATATAACATAAATGAGTTTTTGTATGCTTAAAATCTGTTTGGTATTTAGTTATGGCATGGCAGGTTTTCCTAAATATGTAATTTTTTAACGATTGAGCAACCCTAAGCAATTTACAGCGAAATCAATAATAGATTTCTTTCATCTCCACAATTATTCAAGAGACTGCATAACTAGGTAGTCTTCTGGAACGAATGCTTTGAAAGGCGTTAGTTATTCTTACATGGATAACTTTTTTCCATGTAAAGGTCCTTTTAAGCTTAGTTCTGTTGTTTCTGTTGTTTCTTAGGAAACGCAAAGAAACGGCTGAAGAAATGGTGTGAAAAAGATCTTAAAATACGTTTATTATTTTTTCAAATCGTAGTTCAGATTATACCTCTTAAAATATGGTATCACTACCCCTGCTAATAGCAGCTACCTAGCAAGTAAATGTCAAATTAAGAACTCTGCACCATAATTTACAAATGAAAGACAAGTCAGTACCCACTCTGAAGATAACAAGAATGAAATGGAAGTTTGACAAGCTTTACTTAGATAAGAAGTTAACAGATAATGAAAGACACTTTAAATTATCTTTTTTACGTAACTATGCAAACAGTTATTTTCCAGGCAAGCAGGTTTAAATCGATTACAGAAATCAGCAATCCCAATTACTTTCTCAATTCTTTATTGGAGACGGATGTTGAAGTCTGTAAGAAAATGAATGCTTGATCGAGGAATATGGAAATAATCTTAATTAGTTTACGAATACTTTTACAATGGCATTTAAGTCAGAGATTAAAAGGAATATATCAATACTATTATTAGTAGATTTCCTATTTTTTAAACATTTCTCAAATGTACCTATCTAGCTTCCCGGATTTGAGCACTGCTTTATACATCTTTTGACCGTACCAGTAAGTGTGACGAGTGCCAGTTTATTATTTCCTCGTGAAACACAGTGACAATTATATCAGGATTGATTTTACCTAGTTGAATTACTTTACTTTATCAAGAAAACACTGAACCTAAACGATGTAACTATGATGTCTGTTTTAAAGAAAGCGAGAAAGGAGAGGCAGAACAACACAATCTATCTATTATGTTTTATGAACAATCCAAACTGTATAACAGTTGTAATTCATTATGTATACTTACATTTTTATCACTAAAACTTTTCATATTTAATTACAGTAGCTCATATTTTACTTTATCCTGCTATGTCAGTTTTAAGATATCTTTCTTAAATATATGAACTGAAAAAAGAACTCATCTGGAAAAAATGTGGTTGTATACAACGCAAAAGTGTTATTGTTTTTATTCGATAATTGATTTTCTTTTATGTGTACACTGTTTCATCACGGTTACACATGTTATTTATAACAATCTGGCAATTAGTTACAATCCGTTGCAATTTATCAATCGTAGTTTTTTATGGATTTTCAATCAGGATGGGTCCGAAAAGTATCTATAGGAAAGACGATACATGCCAGGTATCGCTGACACCGGTATTTCTTGTGTTGTATAGTTAATAAATGCAACGTTATAACTTTTGTCAACAACATAATATATTAATATTTTTATTACTTTTTTGACTTTCTGCGTTAAAGTAAATTTTCGTTCCTTTGTCGTGAAAATGATTAAAATCAGTAATATTATAGATAACAAAACAAAATGTCGCATTTCAAGATGTATTTCGAGGTGGTTACCAAATCATCTCACCGTGCTAACTCATATTTATCGCTATGGAAACGTACCCAACATAATTGTGTTCCAAAATCATTATTGTAGTAATGAAGTACAATGCACATTGTGCTTGTTTGTTGGAAAATAATGATGAAGCGTAGAAAGCGTTCATGTAGCGACATGAGCCCTGTGGCTGTGGCGCGCGCACGCTCTCCACCCGATCTATTCACTAAGCCTGCTATCAGTGCTTGATCATACACATTAGGTCACTGCTACTACCAACGTGAGTCATCAACCCTGATTATGTGAAAACTAAAATATGCAGTTCTTCAGTTGACAGTGTTATTAACTTTGTAATTAACTGATCCTTTTTGTAAGAGCCCTCTTTTAGTACGGGTCCCTATGGGGGCGCTTTATATCTTGCACCTAAATTTACCTGTAAGTGTATTTAAATCAAACTAATCTGCTTCTTTTGGCACTCAAATCACCAAACAATCGAAATTACAGAAACCTTTACGATAAATACCCTTAGTTTGGGCAATAAACACTTAAACGCCAACATTGATTATAAATATTTTATAAATTAAAAATATAAATAACTATACAAACTTTATTAGTTATTACTCAAACAGTTTTCATTTGCCATTCTAAAATATTAGTGCTTTTCAGTTTTTATATTTGGTGAAAGTTATATACATTAAATATATACATAAAAAATTGCGCAATAAGTTTAATTACTTTTAGAAGTAAACAATTAAAGCAAACAATTTTGCCATGTGGTTACATTATCTAGTAGTTACTAACCACAAAATTCATCTTATTATTTGTTTTGATTTTAATTTAAACAAATTTATAATAATACTCGTATGTTCCTTTAGACAAACTTGGCAAATATTTCTAAATATAACTACGTGAATGTAAATAAAAGTAATAATATATCATACACCTGGCAAACAAATAGTACAAATTGAAATATATAAACCCCGAGCCCAGATCAGGACAAATATTTATATTTGTATGATGACATAAGTTCGCCTACTTACAGCTACAGGAGAATGCATGATATTGCAACTTACACTTTAGTTCAGACGTAGGCGTGAAGTAAATATACTTATTTTACTGTGTTAATGGAGTAACATTTTTTGAGACATTTACATATTTAGTGGTGGGTTCCCGCTATATTTAGTTAAAAAAATATGAATTGAGTTCATTGAACGCTAGAAACTGAATATAATCATTCAATACATATTCGAAATAATTTCGACGGTATTCTGTAGTATATCCTCAGTTTGATGATATTTTACAGTCAGTTACAGGAGCCGAGTAGCAGAATTTGTTTAGAGAATTAACTATTATGACAACGTATGCGTACTTGAAATAATAATTTTTATTAACTAACTAACAATGCGTAAATAGAATATTATTTTACTAAATAGATAAATTCGTCCCTATGCAATGGAACGAGAAAAATAATTGTCCTTCATGAAATCAATATATTTTAAAGGCATATCATAATCGACATTACTAAGAATCATGTCAAAAAAAATTGAATTATGTTACTTAATGCATGTGCACTGAGATTATTCATTTAGTATGCCCAATGCTATACAAAACCAAATTAATAAGTATAAAAAACTAAATGAATACATTGAATAATTAAATGAATGTTTTAATGAGCAAAAGAGTGATCTAAGTCTCTTTAGTATATAAGAATTGCGAGATATCGCAAAAAATTCATATATTTTTTATTTATCGTGAAAAACATTTATAGAATGTATTTAAAAAATAAAAGAAACATCCAAAGGGTCTTTGTTTAAGAAATACTAGATATATTATAGATTTTTCAATTGAGAATGGTTTAATAAACAGAGTTAATTGACTAATTATACAATTACATCAGACTTCATCAGTATTTCCAAAATCCCCCCCAAAAAATATTGTAGACATTATAATGAGATAATTGAAGTAGTTTTTAATTTTTAAAATCACGAGTTCTTACTCTAAACTGCAGGAGAGGTTTGGAGTCAACTCATATTAAAAGTATTAATGAGTAAAAACACTGAAAACAAGAAATTGAAAATCAGAATTTCCTAAACAAAATGGTGCAATTTTTACCTCCAGAAGAAAAATAAATCATCGCCTTAGTTAATTTTATATTTTATTTTTAAACTGTTGAGAATTCCAATAGAAACAATATTATAACACACTTTTCTAGTCAAATTATTAATATTGCAACACGGTTAAGCATTGATAGTATTGATAAGTTTTAAAAATATTTCTGTCGCTCTTCAATAAGCACACACGTGGCAGTTGAAGAAAATGCTTCGTCATTGTTCATTGGATATATTTATTTTCTCCAATGTGGTGTTCACCGTTTTAAAGCTGAAAAATAAAATTCAATATAAGTAATGGATGTATGATTTAAGAATGTTAATACTTTATTTCCACCCTGTATATACATATTTGTAGAAAATGTACAGCTAAAAAATTCAATAATAAAAAAATTATAAATATTTATTGCGACTTCCTAAAATCACTGAAACAATGTTGCAGTGAAGGTGTTCTCGTATTACATGGGTGGATCACATCCTAGAGAACTGGTAGATTTAAATTTGGATAATACATTATTCATGTGGTGTACCTGGAAGCGCAGCACGCGTCTCACAAAGAACCAGCTAAAATATCTGCCCACGGACCGGCAACATTGTTGATGTGTTTCGCACGTTAACCTCTAGCGGCATATTATAATGCTATTATAACAGGACATGTGGCACCACGTCACCTGCAGGCATTCATGATAGTGTGATTAATACTCTATTGTTCAATTTCCTGTAAACGTGCTGTCGTGACAGTGTTAAAAAATTATGTAACATAATTGGCAATTAGTAGAAATGGATTTCTTGTCCACAAATACTAGTGGATTATCTGATAATTCTTACGGTTAAAAACAGTTTTGTTATATTCCTATGTTTTCAACTATCTCAATCCTTCTCATTAAGTCAAAAACCTTTTTGAAATCTTCATTATTAAAACTGAGATGTAAGAACCAAACCATAAAAACTTTCTAAGTGTCCTAAAACCACCAAACTAAGTTATTATCGGCCTTCACAATCCTTGTGACGATCCTCCTAGGAAACTTAGTGGCAATTCCAAAAACTGATTCTGACAACTAAGTTAAATGTTGATACGACTGTTTTTGCGTATCGATTATAAATGACATAACCATTATATTTTTAAATAGTCTTTATTCTTGATGCAAACTAAGTAAATGTGTGGACTATCCGATACGAGATGAGATTATTGGATATAAATTTATTACGCCTAAGTAAAGTCTTATATTGTGATTCTATGCAGATAGATAATCTTAGTAACTGGCCAGAATTTAAAGCCTTTTCACCTATGTTGCTGTATTCATTCATAGTAATCTAATATTTTGATGGACTTTCAGTTTTGTACTATTTAGTATTTCTGTATATATTAAGTATATCTGACTGTGATTGTTTGTAATTCTTTTCTGTTGTTCAAGATTTACGAACTACCATGTGGCTTTGGATTTATCACAAGTTTGATTGGTATAAAATATTATTCATTTCATTTTTTGTTCTGTGTAATATAACACTTTTTATCACGTTATTTTCTTGGCTACTTGGCTACTATATCGGTTTTGCATGATATATATATATATATAGCCAAGCAAACCCCTTGTATATGAAGCATATGAAGCGTGGCTTGATATGCTTACTTGCTTCCTTTCCTCTTTCATTACAAGTATGTGTTACAATACAGGATGCCACAACATTTTTATTTAGAACTAACAAAAATGCGAAGAAATATAACTTTCAGGTACTAATCCCACGTCTTTAATCCACTACTTAACAAGAAACAGACAGCAGGTATTTAAGTAATATCTATACCGTAACTTTGAATATTTAACCAATCTATTATTGGAAAAAAAAGAATGATTTATTGATACGTTGGACAGCTTGTTGCAATATTGATTGTTACTGGTTTTACGTATAATATGGATGCCTTAATTTAATTGTTTTGTATGGCTGCAATACCAACTACACTCTCGGCAGGACACAGGACTCATGTTTGTGTCACTATGGAAGCGACGATTGCATAGTGAGCAGATAATGTCATTATCAATTGTCAACTTCAGAACTACAATCCTTATTTTGAATTCTTATACTTGAATGGAATGATGAGAATAGATGCTAGACTACATTCCGGCGTACTTATGCCTATAGCCATATCTTCATTCCACTACCAACAGTATAAACATTATCACAATTTCCCAATTACCTTAAAGTTCATAGAGATAATTCAAATTGAATGAAATGTTATAGTTAAACTCGCTTTAGAAGGGGTTTTCCGTTTTAATAAATGTTAAAGTTGAGAATAAAGTTTAAAGTCAAAACAACTCCAAATCCAATTTTGAAAAATTAAATACTATGTTATTGTAATAAAATTTATATACGTAATAATAAAAAGAAAATTAGAATGATAACCTAGAATTTATCATCAATCATTTTTTCAAAGGAAACATATTATAGATCAAGATAATTAGTATAACCACCACTTAATGTGAACTAAAGACGATCCTTAAATTATGCTACGTTAACTCCCTGTATACTAGCAAGTCTTAAACCACTGCCTAAGCGAGAGATCCGCAACGATTCATACAGCTGCTACGTTAACTCACTGTATACTAGCAAGTCTTAAACCACTGCCTAAGCGAAAAATTTGGAAATGTCATTATACGCTATTTATTTTGAAGCAATTAAGAAAACTCCATGGAGTGATATAGTTATGGTCTACGGAATTTTAAATATTCTTTTACACAATTTAATGTATTCACTTTCACGGAAACGTAACTGTTCGCGATTCAGTAACCTTCTAAGCCATATTCTAGTCTTAGGCTGAACATTTATTATGGCCTAAAAGTTACAATCAGTCATCCAGCAACAGAATTAAAACAAAAAAGGACAAGAATGAGGTTAGCAAGTAAATATTTATCGGTGAAGTCTTAGATGAAGGGAGCCCGTTTCTGTTAAAGGGCAACTGTATATTGTTTTTCTTTCATCAGAGTTGAGTTATAACAATAGCCTTGTTGACAAGCCTCAATCATGATTAGGTATCCTGCGCTTAATAGTGCCACGAACCCTCTGGGGATCATATTATTTACATAACCCTTCGAGGTTTATATAAATATGTTGAGTTATTTAGTGGACTATATTTCTATACACATATAGTCCACTGAATAACTCAACAAATTTATATAAACCTCGACGGGTTTATGTAAATAATATGATCCCCAGAGGGTTCGTGACACTATTATATTGCTTTTTATATACATATTAAACCATACATATATATATATTATATAATTCATACAGCAAGTCTTAAACCACACACACATACTAGCACTATATCTAAAAAAATAAAATAAAAATATTTCCGATTTTTTTGTATTTTATATATATATATATATACACACACATATATATATAATAGTGTCACGAACCCTCTGGGGATCATATTATTTACATAAAACCGTCGAGGTTTATATAAATTTGTTGAGTTATTCATATATAGTGAATTAAAAGTATTTCATATATAGACGTTTTACTTAATTATCAATGTATATTCAAACGGCAATTAATTTTCCAAAAATTTTTAATAACAGTGCAACTAGCGCAATATAACTGAACTGTGCAATTAATTTTGTACAACGTCCATTCCTAATTTTGCATAAACATTGTGTGATTCAAGCGGTATGATTGGGGTTACTCCCGTTATTGTTGGGAATTGCCATAATAACACGCAACTACACATTAACATACCTTACTATTTTGCTAATACAAGAAATTAAGTGAGAAAGATTATGTATGGGGACAAGATGCCCATACCTACTGAAAAAACGCGATTTTTCACTTTATATGAACTTTTTTTCTTGCAACTATATTTTGTTTTCTTGCTCTGATAATATTTCTATGTATTTTCCGGAAAGATTTTCCGGTTTTTTTTTATTGTTTATGATAGCAAGTAAGATTACTGCTGCAATGTTTAATTTGTAATACGTCCTGGCTAAAATTAAGAACATAACATTATACAGGGCGACCGTGAAGTCTTCATTACTGCTAATTTATGAATGGTTACAATAAAAAAATGAAAACTAAAGGATTTTAGGTCGATCATTCTTAAATTTTAGGTAATACACATTTTTTTTTGTATTTAACTGAAAGTTTGTCTTTTTAATACAATTTTCTTCAATTCAACCCCCTTGGTGATTGATTAATTTTTAGAATCGGAATAAAAAACAAAGATTTTTGTTAACATTGAATGTATTTTTCTTCTTTTTAGGACATTTTAAATTAAACTTCAAATGAAACCCGCTATTAAATCTTAATATCACATATTTTAATCCGTAAATATGGTATAGGTGCTACATGCTCAGTCATGAAGCTATGCCAATAGCTGCTGTTTAAAAAAAATCAGGATAAAATCTTTATACTATAATTATGGAGTTTTATTCTAACGGATGTTACAAATCGATATGTTGGAAAATCGGGATTTAGTGATTTTCTTTAAAGAACCAATGAAAAATCTTTTGTTTGATCTTAAGTATCAAAATTTAAATTAAATTTTGTAGAAATATCAAATATATATAGAAAAACTAATTTAAGGAATAAGTGTGTTTTATATAAAAAAACTTAAAACCAACAGAACCTACACTGTGCTATTAATATTGTTTTCGCAAATACCGTCATGCTATTAAAGAATTGTTTTGAAACATTAAAATAAAGTTAAACTGTTTTCAACGTGGATTTACTATATCACTACTAGTTAATATTTAAGACCAGTTGCAATTTGAAGAGTATACTTGAAATTCGGAAAGATTTATCCAGCTTTATCCAAAGGAGATTCTCTGGGCCTTATTTTTTTTAAAATAACGGTAGCTTTGTTTTCTGAATAAATAGAAACAATTTTTATTTTTTTCAATTGAATTATGAAATTTTTAAACTTGGTCCAATTATACTGTCGACATAAAATAAAATTTGTCAAACATAAAGTAGTAAAATATATTACGTTTGCATCAAAACATTTGTTATATCCCTTTCCCAAACATGCACCCATAAAGAATGTTAAGATTTAAAAATTAACTGGTACTCTTCGGAAGACAGCCTGGAAGTTAGAGGGTTTAGAAAGTATTTTGACATACAAGTTTCCCTCATATTTCTTTTTTATATATAGAAAGGTTCAAAATTATCATGGGAGAAGACTTTACGATCATCCTGTTCATTACATTGGCTTCCTGTACAGTAGGTTTGGTCTGACTTACAATTTAAGGTCTCAAAAATAACTTACAAAACGTTTATCATCAATGGCTTACATTTAACCTTCCAAACCTTTGTGCTGGTATATATCCAAGTTGTTTCATGTTTGCAAAGTAATATCGTCACTAATCCATGAAAGGTTAACTTCTTGCTAGTTTGTACATGGCAGTAGGACCTACTGGTACAGCACTAACGACGCGTTATTCTCATCCGGGCGCGCACTGTATGTACAGGAAAGGCGTATCACTAAGCAAAGTTCAGATAGTAGGTTAATGGAATAACATAATCGATATATCTAGGTCACTGGCGAATGGGATTGTTGAAGTGAGTGTGGCTTTCTTGGTGTTGAATGTTTTACCTAGACTAAACGTAAGGATATAAAGTTCATGGCCGGTATCACTGGTAAAGGCTAAAATAGGAAAGTCCCTTCGTCCAACCTGTCATATATGATATAGTGCTTATTATGTTATTATGTTATGTCCAATGTTTCAATAAACAAATTTGAGCTTCAAAAAGTAGTTATATCTTAAATCGATAGGCATGTAGCGACGACATATGTTGGTGTGTATGACTACTGATAGAACATATATATATATATATATATATATATATATATATATATATATATATATATGTGTGTGTGTGTGTGTGTGTGTGTGTGTGTGTGTGTGTGTGTGTGTGTGTGTGTGTGTGTGTGTGTGTAACTAATAAACATTTTAAGTTCTATAAAAATTAATACGTGTGTTTTATTTTGTCTACATAGCAATAATATTCAAATTCTGTTTAACAATATTCCTAAATTTAGAGCGATATATATTTGAGCTTTATGTCATTTATCTTTTTTGGTAATTTGATTTTTATACTAGCATCTCTATACGTTTACATCTTAAAGCTCAAAATATAATGTCACTGTAATCTAATATACATAAAATATTCGAAAATAACTTGTTCAGTGATATTCAGGTAACCATGTATACTTAAAACTACATAGGAGTACAATAGGGAGTGAATGTAATATTCTATATTTTTGAAAATAATTTTCTTCCCAAAGAGACTTCCTATTACATATCATTAGTTTTAAAAATTAAAACCCAGTTATTCACCGTTGAATATCCCTGTAAAATTGTTTATTTACTTACAATTTAGCCAGAAATATTTGCCTGTAAACTGAAGCAGTGTTAGCCGTCACTAAAGAGCTTTGAATGAGTGGATTACCCCGCACTCGCGTCCACAAGTCACGCGCGGACCAACATTGCTGTTCTCAATGACAGATACGTGTACCGTGAATATACATGCGGGCCTTCCTCTCATAAAATACATCTGTGAAGCTCAACATCTGTATGAGTAAGATGCGGCTATTACTGAAACAAAAGTGAGTTATATAACTGTGATATATACTACCACTATTGGTAATATTTAATTTATAAAATAAATATTTCCCAAGCAATAGTTTCCTAATTAGATAATTCATGAACTTACAATTAATAAAACATTCTTATTTCATTGTTTCATTCAGTAAAATGAATTATATTATTTTCTATTAAAATAAAACCTATCACCAATTGAAAGAATTGTGATGTTCAAAATGTTAAGTGAGTCATATTTACTAGAATACCGATTTTTGTTATTGTTTATATGTTGTTTTAAACAACGGGTCATTCTTTACTGTTTAGTTTGGAATTAAATGACACAATTAAAACGTATTAAAATGAAAAGTAAACAAATTATATGAGAAACTAATAATTACAATTACAGTTTTTAGAGAAATAATGGGTATTTACTTAATTGATACAGATTAATATCCAATAAAAAATACCATTAATTACAACCACACGAAGCACAATCAACAACACTACTTATCTGCAACAATTGCACCCTCCCTCAGACCATATTATATAGCTTGGACCTATTAATCATTGATACTAACAAGTTGAATTTATCTTATATGGCAGCAGATGTTTCAGCTTCCACAGCTATCAAGACCATATATATGCGTCAGTTTTATTATCCAAGCTATAAATAAAAATGCAGTGAATTAAGATCAGAAGATGTGGATTCAATGGCTCGGGTTCACCATTTACATTAAACTGCTGACATGAACACAGTTCCAGTAAGCTACATAAACAATTGTAAGTCATTTTAAGCATCATCATTCTGTAACCACCCAGGTATGTACTTATGGTGATGCAATCTGTATTTCGTTGGAATAATAAATAAAACCAGAATTATTTTGGTCACAGCCATTTAAGAACCTTTTCAGAAGAAAGAATACTGTAATACCATATTATATTCAGGAAAAACTGCTGAAGATAAGGATATGAATATACACCGTTTGTATTTGAAAGATTCAAAACTAAAATTTAACGTTTTAAATTATATTTTATCAAAATGTTCTTTTCATTAAGTAGCAAATCATAAGAAATGTCACTTACTGAAGCAATAATACATGTACGTACTGTACATTTTCGAAATGTTATTTTAAACTGTTATTTTGAGTCTAGGTAAGAGTTGCCTGAATTTCCTGCCTTAAATGCATGTAATCCCTTGCAGAGAGAAACATAATAATCTTTTCTGTTGTAATAATATTTTAAAGAGCCCTAGGACATATTTACAGAGAAGTTGAGCTGGTAATGAAAATTTTATGAGGATTTTCCGGAACCCATGGATGATTACGTCTTGAAGTATTGTCCCCATCTCTATAAATGTTGTCTTATCAGTAAAAGGTACTGTATGAGCTACTCTTAGTAAAAAGGAGTGAACTTTGTTTGTTAATACAGCACCATAAATTAATATGAAAACAATGGCTTTTAAATTGTGAGAAATTTATACGCTTTAAGGATAAAATCAACTAAAGTTTTAATAATCAATTAAACACGAATTACTTCGATAATTATACCATTATGTTATTTAAAAAAATTTTGGAGACTGAATTTAGGGCTCCAACTACTAGTACTTAAAGGTGAGACAACGTATCTCAAAAATTAATCAAACAAATGCTATGAAACATAATCTATGGCCTCAGAGCAACGGCTTTAGAAGTTAAAAAAGTAAATAACTTAAAACTTAAGACTTCAATCTCACCTAAATACTATTATACTAATGCTACTTCAGTAGGCAAGATTTAGCTCTTATATGTCAGTCGTCTAACTCGTTTATTCAGATTTATTAATAAAAGATTATTATTAATCAGTATTCAATGTTAAGTCTTGTGGTCGTGTGTGGGGAGTTTTTGGAAAGCCATTTGAAAGGTTCTGCCTTAAAACCGGCACATTGAGGGGAAAGGCACGTAACCACCTGCCACAAAGTATACAGATGGTAATCTTGTTAGAAACAGTGAGATTCTAGATAAGTTGGAGAGAAAGAGGACACAGAATAACTCTAGTGGCAGGAATATGAGTTCTCAAAATATGAATGCTAAACTCAGGGATGTTGTAGGATATCCTGTGCTCCAGATGGCAGCTCTTGATAATTACCCATTTTCAGAGCACGATGTATGACATTTAATCATCATCGAGATTATCACGTTCGCTACCGAGCACCACAAGTGTACAGTGCTAGTTCAACTCCCACAGACTACAGTTTTAATTCAGTAATATACTTTTCATAACCTAAAATACATTAGTTTCACACACACACACACACACACACACACACACACACACACACACACACACACACACACACACACACACACACACACACACACACACACACACACACACACACACACACACACACACACACACACACACACACACACACACACACACACACACACACACACACACACACACACACAATATATATATATATATATATATATATATATATATATAGCTTTTTTTAAACAACACATTCGCGTTGATGGCTCATTAACAATAAGAATATTATGTATTTTGGGTATGGATACTATGTAGTAAATATATCAACCGTCAGTTCAAGTATAAAGGATGACTAAAACTAATACACCTACTATTACAAGCCACCCGTATAAACTTATTTGCACTAAACTGTAATTTATATATTTCCTCTATTTTTAGTATAGGATATAACTATATAATTTACAACTGAAGGTTATATTTAAATTTTAAGCAAGTTTAATGAATTGTGATGTGACGTCACGAGTACATCCAGACACAGTATGATCCAGACACCAAGCGGCTCTCAGATGCGGCAGACAACAATTTAGTCTAATACGGAGGTTTCAGATATTTAAAATAGTCCTGATTGTAATTTAGTTTGTATTTTAACTTAAATAGAAGTTTAATCATGTTTTTAAAAAGTATTATTTAGATTCGGTATATTTGCAATACTATGTTAAGCTTTTATTGGGCTGTGCATCTAATTTAAATATAAAAAACTTTACAAAACTGTAGTTTAATTTTTCAAAAATGTTAGTTTGGACTATAAACCGTAAAAAAGTAATAATCTTTTAATTAAAAAAGAGATATATTGTAAAGTAGTTAAAAGTTACAATTGTATCATTGATGTTTAACATGGGATAATCCATGTGGTTTAGTGTTTTGAACAGAATTTTCAAAGTGAGGCTCAATATGTGATGAAGGATTATAAAATCTTTGGAGATAGACTTCTTATTTCATTTCCCATTGTTGACTAGAGAGAGCTGTATGATTGACCGCCACACAAAAGAATTTTCAGGAACAGTTTTCAAAGACATAATTGGAGACATACTTATAGACTGTAGAATACTGATTTTCTAATTAGTTTTTTGCCACTTCTCGTGAACCCCAATAAGGTGAAATTTAGATATAAAAATTAGGATATATTAACTACTTTTTAGTTATCTAAAAGCGGTTATTTTGCATTATTGTAGTGGGTAAAAATGTAATTACGTGAAATAAATTATTGTATAGGTAAGAAACATAAATTGGTGAAAAGTCTGATACTTATAAACTCTTGTTATAACTTATGGTTTACTTTTGGCTTAAACCAAAACCCTTATGACTATTCCTGCACGTAGAAGTAATCACTAAGTTAATAACAGAATTACCTCATTGTTAAAAAGTAACATAAAGTTTAAAAAAATGTTTGACAACCCGCAGCCTAAGGTTACATTGATTTTAGCGTATAAGATTAAATGTTTAAAGTCATTTAGTAACTGTTCGATTTTCTGGTTCAGAATTACTTCACCAAATTTTCTCTGGTTTCCCATTAGGTTTCAATGGAAAGTAATGAAACGAATGCTATGAGTTTGTAAAAACTTTTAACGTTTTCCCGCGGATAATCATAATAACGTTTTTATTAAGAATAGGAAGGGAAAGGGATAGTAATTATTTTGTATGTATACCCTATACAACGTCAATAAGGATTGATGAACACAATTCTTTCCTTCGCTGGCACTCGAGTCTTAATCTCTCACTAGAAGGACGTGCTTTTTGCCAAAAGCCATTGTAACAACCTGTTTTACCTGAAAGAGACAGTGGTTTTTGAGATAATTAGGTATATAAATTCTACACTATAACTACACTTGTCAAAGCTGTTAAGGTAATAGTAATGTTAAATCATTTAGTACCCAACAGTAGTGTATTGAGGTATCAATTATTTTATATTTACGTTAATAGTCTGCTTTCGTGTCTACTTAAAGGACGTTTATTTATGCATGGGGTTGTCACAGCGATAATGGTTGATGAACATGATGACTTCAATGTTGCAGAATCCCTAACTACCAGCTGACTACTACGATATTACTAATTTAAACTCTCCTCACTATGTGTCCATTAGACATTCTACAACCCTCAGTAATTATGGTAAATGTCTATAAGATCATACTAATGCCGCCAAAAATGAAAGCCTTGCTTCGGCATTATCTCCTGATTATTACATAATCGTAGATTATTTTTAATTTATTTTTTCATTAATTAAAATGGAAAGATGATGTTCGCATCAATACCGTAACCTATCTCATCACATACTATACCGGTATCTCTTTATGAGTGGCAATCTAACCATTATACATGGGTGAACGTTTCAATAATTAATCTAAAGTTACCGTTAGGGTTTGAAAACAATAATACATTGAATGTGTTTATACGATATATATTCTTAGGATAATTAAAAACTGCAACTTTTTATTAAGTTTCGAGATTGAGTATTATAACATGTGGATGTATTCTATTCTTCACCATTTATTGTCTGAAACGTCATGATAAGATAACTACAGTTATACCGTTTCCTGTACATTTTATAGTTTACGGTACGGCTTGGATTTTACAAAGCACAATTTGGTTTTTTATAAAAATGTTATATAACAAACATTTACATGATTAATATGACATGCTTTATTATAACATAAAAAATCTAATAATAAAGAAGTGTATTTGGTTATAGACATACTAAATTTACCTGAATAACAGTATTAAAAAGGAATTTAGATATTAAGATTTAGGTATAGGTCCATTCTGAATAGATATTTCTTTTTTATTTGGAAATAAAACAGGCCCAAATTTATATATTTTACTTTCGGCGGAACTTGGTCAAAGTATAAATAGTATTTTAATTAATTAAAATCTTTTCTTAAATGGAGTGAAATGATGTTTTTCACACTATACTTTTATCACATTAAAACATTTTGAAGTTTCTAACAACACAATATTATACCATATGTAGTGAATAATTGGGTATGAAAATAAAAGATAAGCAAGTTTATTGTTGACTTTTGCGCGGTGTATAAAAAGCGTGCATTTAAAAAGACCTTTTACGATTTCCTTGCTTAGTGTTTATCATTAAAGCAACTATCATTAGTAAATTTTAAAATGTTAAAACCAAATTTTTATGCAAACGTATTCCAAAGTATTTATCGTTGTTTAACAGCAGCGTTAAAAATTTTAATTTCATAATTATTTGTATTTAGTACGTCCCCTTATTTTCTTAGAAAAACTGTACTTAAGAAGTTAGTGAATTGCTTTAAACCAATAACAATCGTCTGCTAAAAATGTTTAAAAGTAGATTTTTAAAATATGAAAAAGTATATTGTATTTAACCAGCAGTCATGAGTAATGGAAAAATTGCGTGTTTGATCTTGAGGATTAAAAGTAGTAAACTGTACATGTCATTGTAATTGCAATTGTATTTTACAATACTAAATTTTTATTGTAACCGATCAATCATAGCCAAAAAGAGAGTGTTTCTCTTTAAATATTTAACGAACAGGTTATGTACTTTCTTAACTTTTAGACTTTAATAATCACATTTACTGAACTAATAAAGTGTGCAAATACATTACTTAAGAACAAAGAAATAATGTTTATGACTGCGATCCATGTAAATTAGTGCCTCCAGGTCACACAGTGTTTCAGAAAAACATAGTAGGCTGCAAAATCAAAGTAGTTAACAGTTGAAGTTAAACAAAGTAATACTTTGGAATATGTTTGCATACACTGTTATAACATTTAAACATCTACTAATGAACATTGATTGAATGATAAAAATTATGCAAAACCGTATTGATGAGAAGAATCGTCAGAATAATATGACTTTATAAGCAATACAAGAGCTGTGGCAGAAAATATATCTGCTCAAGAGTGATTTGAAAGAAAATTATAATTAAAATCTGCTCCGAAAGAAGAAAGCAAGTTAGAAGTTAATTAATTGAGATTGAATATTTCGGAATATTTCCAATGCGCTATGAAATTTCAAATGCGCATTCTGTATTAGTATCAAAATGGAAACATGAAGATAGCATTATTTTTTAAATGGGCTCATACTACAATGGCATGGGCTGTTACATGCTTAAATACTGGTAGTTCAGCCAGTGGCTACAGTATATCTATTGGTTAACATCAAGATTTAATAAAGCAACACTTCTCTTTGGGATATAATATTGGAGGGTTTATGTGCACCATCAGTGATCGAATACGAATTTACATCGTAAGGAACTATGTTGGCCTACCATCGGTAGGACTGTAAGCTATCGCCTTTGTTAAAAGGAGGAAAACTTCTACCTAAGGATGATTTATGAAACTATAATACCTACACCAGTACAGGTTAAGTCCATTTAAATAAAAAATATATTTTCCGTTATCTAAATGAAATTCAAAATAAAGGATTAACATGTCACATAAAATAAATAAGCGAAATAACTTACATAAGTAGTCAGACGGAAAGGAATCTCAAAAGATTTATATTCTTTATAAAACTGTGTAAATTCATGTACAAATATAGTGTTGATCACATTTTGTCTTCTTAAATATTAAATATTAATCGTAAAAACTCTTGAAAAGAGAACATTTAAAAATGTTAATATTCTGAGATCAGATGTTAATGTTTGGTGTCTCATCGTCACACACATGTCCTTATAAGATGTCATTTGATAATAAAAATTAAAAATAATAAATTTATATATATATATATTACATACATATTGTTGTTTGTAAATCCAGAAATTATATACAAATAAAATTTGTCGTGGTAACTTACAGAATAAAAGATTATTTGATTTGACATTGGTGGGTGCGAAAGGAGCTAGTAGTATTGTCATTTATTCTCTTCAATGTGACGTGTATTACCTGATAGACGTCAAAGAATATAAAGAATAATTGAAGTTTTAGATGAGCACAATATTTCTTGACGGAATGACTATATAATTCCACTCGTTTAGTTTCGGTTTTAAAATTCTTGTAATGCTCGGTGTTTTTTAATACAAACAACTAACATCAATATACATGTTTAATTTGAAGTTGTATAATATAAATTTACATTCATTAAAAGATACGTTTAATTTAGGGTAAATGCTATTCAAGCACATTTGTATCCGAGTCTAATAAAGGTGGTTATTATTTGGAAGAAACCGTACGCTCCAAATAAAAAAATGGTTTTAACAGATTACAGTACAATAGTATTTACAAGTTATTTATCTCGTAATTTTCCATCTCTGCGCTGCGCAATGACCTCCTTTTAGGCATGAAGTTAGCAGTGAGGCAGTGTGTTCTACTCATGACAGTAGTGGTACCGTGGGTGGCATACTAACATCCACGTCCCTTTGTGAGTCAGGGACAAGACTGACATTTAATGTAGGAGCTGTTGACCCTCATGTCACCCTCATCACCTGTGAGGGTGTAATTGCTATTCTGATTGCATGATCTCATTAAGCAAGATAATTTGCTATAGCTTCTAATCTGTGTGACTGAACATAACACAAGTTCTATCTCATACGTGAAATGACTTTGAAGACAGCCTGCTGAATAATGTTGCATTCTTAGTTTACTCTAAAAACCTCTCAGCACGGCGTACGATACATGCACAGTGTTAGGAGTCGACAAAATCATTCAAAGACACGCTTGTCACATATATGTGAGCACAGCTGTTTTTGCTATAAATGTACCAAAACAATCAGTACTTTATTGTATTGGTTTGTGTTTACGCAATAGGATGAAATGTTGAATGATAATTTAAGAGAAGCCTGGGCCATAGTTCTTACTTTAATTAAGTAGAAGCTGATTGCCAGTTAATTCTAAGACTACAAAATATAAAAGATATACAAATTGTAATTTGAATCTTTTGCCAGTAATCTACAAATTGGGGAGGTTAAACTAGTTTGGAATTAGATTCCACATTAGTTATCCAAACCTAAGAAACCTTTTAGCTGGGACCCATTAGAACGGAAATAGCGGCCTCAATACCATTAGTCCTTACTATCTGTCAGTATTAAGTTTTTCAAGTCAATATAACGTAAAACTTAAGTAGAATAGTTCACCAATTTATTGTTTTATCTCTAATTTACTTGTTCAATATAACTGTAATAACTGTATAATATTGTTAAATATAACCTGTTCAATCAAAATAAATAAATATTATTATATAGCACTTTATATTATTTATATTGATATATTCATATACATTTTTATACACCCAGTATTCATTTATATACTTATTCAGAAATACGCCGAAGGACAATGAAACAAATATATTAACCCATTTAGTGCCTGTATGGTATATAATCATACATTAATATATACATAACATATCATAATTTGTTGTTTGTTAACCTGCAATATATTTTAATTTATAAATTAAAAATGTACAACTTGACAAATCGAAGATTTGTCTTTTCCTTAATAAAATTACCAAACCTTAACTTCAAGTCCTATAATCTTATATATTACTAACAATCTTTTTATCGGGAATTACCGATTTCCGCATATTGTTCGGTCAATTAGTGTAAAAATAACAAATGTTTTAAAGTTATTTATATTAACTAATCAATGTTCTTTAAAACTGAATGTGAAGTGTGTAATTTGACTGAGTCATCTGTAATAATGGAAATATTTTTCTTGCACTTTGTCATATTGTTAGTAAAAATACGTGACAATAGTCTATTATTGAAATAAATAAGCTTTATATGCCAGTCAATTTTAGCAAGCATTTACAGTATATGATTTTACTGACCGATATGATAACTTAAGACAAGTATCATATCGGTGACGAATATCCAAGTATATTTGATAGATTGTGTTCAAATTAAATTCATTGTGTAGAAAATATAATTATAATTAGATTAAAATATACAAACAAAATGAAAAAAATATTTAAAATATCGCAGAAATCTAATGTGCCATGTATGATATATTTCATAAGAATCAATATAACAGATTAAACTTTGCTGATACGACAGATAATTATGATACTATTTAATGTAGAAACTTTCAATTAAATGTACAAACGACACTTACATTAATATCTCAGATTTGTTTCTTGTATTAAAAACAATTGGGTTTGCTAAAAATTTACTGTTTAACATATTTTTATAAGTAAGCCAGAAGTATTACGATATACTTAGATATTAAAAAATATATTTTATTATTAACTTGTTTCCACAAAAAGTAAAATAGGTTAACTTTGAAAAGTTTAGTGAAATATTTATTCAAATTAAAAATGTGATATACTATAAATACAAGGTAATCTTAAAAAGAGCAGATGCTTCTTATGCTCGTTATCCACAATAAACGTTTATAACTAACTGTATAATCTCTTTGTTTGAGTTATGGCTATCGATGATTTCAAAGTCTATAATTAAGTTAGATTACTATTAAAACTATTAAATTTTTCAAATTTTATTTAAATTACATTTAATCAATCAATCAGGCCACAGATATGCCCAAATGAATAAAGCGAGTTTAAACCAATTCATTCGGTCGTGATATTCCATACATACGTTTTTAAATAATCTGTGAGTTATAGAGTATAGACTATCACATTGTTCGGTATTGGACATATCAGATTGGTTCATTGTCACATACAATGTTCACAAGTGTATTTTATTTCATTTACCTTCTGCTGAATTTGAATTTATGGTTGGTTAGGTGCTCCCCCGTTGACACCACCTGCAGTCTGTAGAAGGTGGGCAGACTTCAATTACAGCTCCTGCAGGTGGGAGTACCGCTGCAACCTTTTTATTTCATCGAATTAAATTTCAATCTTTACCGCCTCGTTGTAGGACATTCTGTGCTACAACAGGAGTAGCTGGTACGTAATTCGCTTATCACTCTACCTCGAAGGTAGATTTTATGACCGTAGTGTAGATTGATAGCTATGAGCTGAGGGGCTTTTAAAAACCACGCTGCAAAAAGTTATAATGACTATATAAATTATGCAAATAGATTTTTTAGTGTTTAGCAATTGCTTTTAAGACTATAAATATAAACCAATTGAAATTAGTAGGTAAATTAATTAAACCTTTTATCGTGCTGTCATTAGGGGCCCGGAGGGATTTCATAAATATGGATAGGCTTAGGCTTTACCGGGGGCCCAAAAATTCTCCGTGTAATATTTTAGTACAACTGGACCATTTGTGTTTATATTATTACTAAATACAAATAACACACACAAACGCAGGCGCGCAGACAGATACTATTACATTTTTTTACAATAGTATGGATATAACTTCAAAAACATTAAAAAAACTCAGTTTTTAAACTTTTGGTTCATGTATACTTATAATGAAGAATATAAAACAGTTTTATTTAATATATTTATTTTTTAAGTATATCTAAATTGTATCCACGCTGCTTCTGATATCTTTACAAATGTATAATCCTTTCTAACAAAGAAAAACCAATGCTCAAATAAACTGAGTTAAACAAAACCTGGAGCCGGTAGAATTGGTAACCAATATAGTCTGCAGGTGACATCATAATTATATAAACGTATTTGTAGGAAATGTTTTATATGCAGAAAACAGAGTTTTTACCTCCATATTTATGTATTTACATAAAAATAAATTGTAAATTATGAACCATGGTTTTTTACAGCAAATTCAATTAGCATAAGTAATTTATACGCAAAGAATTTTAACAATTTTATATTTATTCAATATGGCACTACTATTTAGGGCCTTTGGTTTCGCATCTAATATAAAAATATTATGCTATTAAACATAGCTGTTCTTGAGTAAACCTTTTTGAACACAATATTATTTGATGGTGTGATTAACATTGTAAATACTGTGTAGAATAAAAATATAATTCTATTACATTATCTTATAAATTATTATATATTATAAACGTCATATTTTAACGTACAATTTCCTCAATAATAATAATAGGTGGCTTAAAATTTACTTCAAAAGATTAGAATATAATGATAATGTTACACCAGAACCATATAACTACACTATAATCACTTTTACATGTTAAATAACAACTTTGAATTACTTATTTGGGTAAGTTAACAAACATAACTTTATACCTGATTTCATATTAGAGCTTAAATCAATCACTTCTTCAAAATCTTGTTTCAGATATTTGTTTTTACCATAACAACCACATTCAAGCGCCAGACAAAACATTTTGGTGTGATGTGAACCACACAGAGAAGGCGCTTCTCTCAGTGATTATTCATGTCTGTATCGATTTATTTTAATACATAGTAAGCAGGTCCTAAGAATCACAGGTTCATTTTAATCTTACTTTGGGGATAGGAGGTTCTGAGTTCAAGTAAAGAATGTGAGATTACGTATTTACAAAATAAAAGTTATAATTTAAAATTTAAAAAACTTCCTTAGTGTTTTTAGTTGGAAAAATTACGGAATAATATGGTACAAGGAATATAGTATAAAGAACGACACAAACCGGTGGGAAAGATTGGTGGAGGAGTTATAATGGTGGTAGCTGACGCAAGTAGTGGTTTAAACGAATAAGCCGATTTCATGTTTTTGATACTTATAGAAAATATGAGGTAATCTGATTAGGCTTAGTAACACGTAAACGTTTAGGAGAATCCCCTGCATTACATGGATTTTAAAACTAACAATAGTAAATAAACATTAAATGTACGTATAAACAAACCGAAAACTACTAAATGTATCCTATTAAAACTATAAAATCCTGTATTCTAAAATATATTAAGATCTTAGAGTATTACAGATTTCATATAGTTTCGGCTAACGTGCAGTGTTCTTGGTGGTAGAGTTTTCTATCGTCCAGTTTCTTGAGTATAATTTTTATAGGATAACATATTAAGTATTTGCACAATAGGAGCATTGCGTTACAAACTTTTGAATTTTTTCATAACAATTGTTAGTTTCTCGAATATATTCTAAATTTGACACGTAGAACTCCTGTTTCAATTTAATAACCTTATTTAACCCCCCACTAGAGAATGTTTCATTTCAAAAAATCCTCTTTCTATACGTCTTTACTAGATGTGAATATTAATGCTTGATATTAATCGGCTTTATAGTTAAAGGCCGATTAAGAAGGCAAAAGAACTAACAAAAAATATTTAAAAAATACAACTAGTTTTTAATAAAAAATACAACTCTTCGAAACGCTATAAACATTTTGAATAAGTTGTATTATTTAAAGGTAATAACAGAAATAATGTATTGTTTCTCACTTTTATATATGTATGTATGTGTGTTGCATGTTTGTAAATAAGTGTTTAATTTAGTGTTATAACGTAATTATAGGTGAAAATGTATTGTCATTGTCGCATCAGGTGCACATTTTGGTGTACTAGATGTTTAGATACGATTTATAAGCACGGTGAAACAACATAGTTTTCTACATATAATGGAGCTTACCTGTTAAAAAATATGAATATTGAATTTAGCTCCAGTTCACTTCCCTCGCAGTGCAGCTACAAAATATGATCTATTCGCTGATTTCGAAACGATTTAATGAGAATTTTGAGCTTCTTCGACGTTTTAGGATCTCTTCAGACGGACAAGATTTCAGATATCAAGTCTGTGACAGCGTCAGATCCCAGACGCTGCGCTGAGAGTAAGGTAAATTGGAGCTAAACACACAGACATATTGAATCGTCCCTTCCCGACATAGCTACGTTATGTCTAAATATTACAAGCTACGTGTTTTGGGAAAATGGCTCCAATTCACACAAACATTTTGAGGGTATGAATAGTTAAAAAAAAATACAACTCTACGAAACGCAATCAAGAGCAAGTACTTTTAATTTAAATAAAACCTCCCATAGAGAAATTCATTGGGCGATATTAGATACAAGAAACGGAGAGGAAGAATTATGACTATTTCCTTTCTTCACAAATACAAATAACAAAGAATATAATTTGCTAAAAATCTTTTATGGACCTACACAAGATGAAACATTGGACAAATGTAGTACATGATATATCAGTTTGATCCCTAATGCTATATTTCGTAGTCTAGGAATAACCGTGTGATTAATATTTAAATGTGTCTCCTATAACTATAAATACCTATAACCCCTTACAGGAAGAATATTTCTAAATAAAAGTAAAATAGTTGCATGTATTGCTAAACCATGATTTTAGTTAGGATTATCAACATCTTTTGATAATTAATAAAATATAATTTACGAGAATTTAAAAGTTGTTACAGACCCATATAGGTATAAATTGAACGTTTTTGGGCACAAGGTCTTTTACGTTTAACTTGCATATGCAAAAATATTTTAATACAATACAACTTTCAATTGATTAAGCATAGTTAAACAATATTTCAAAATTATGTTGAGTAATAATTGATAGGTATCCCCAACAGAGTAATCGATTCTCACAGATCCACGTTACACGTTCAACGGAAAACTGCGAGACATACGATACTCAAATAGGCATAAAGACCTAGTAATGAAATAAATTTGATTTTCGATCCACTAACCATAAACCAGTAATATGGAAAAATCTTAAATGTTGTCATCGTAATATATGTGGGGCCGCTCGTTTTTCAAAAGATCGAAACCCGTTCAAATCAGTTCGTCCAAACGATTCGTAAGGTGCATGAAAATGTGTTTCACGACCGCTATGGAAACGAAAATATACAATAAATGTAAATACAAATTGGGTGGTAACTGACGTGTTCCTAGAATTATGCATGTGAAAAGCTGACTTATTTTAGAGAACAAATAAGCAGGGCAAAGTTGTGTGTCGCCCTTTTGACATTAACATTGATAAATTTAATTTTTGGTTAGTATACTTTCATAGAAATGCATATATTTAATTGTGAGTTTTACTCCTGGTTGTTCTTGCAGAGGTGATTAAACGGCAATTAAGGTGAAATCAAAAGTTACGTAAAACACCGTTCTCATATAATTTTATTCTAAGACAATGGACATATCCCTGGCTAACGGAGAGGGTTTCTAGACATCTTTCTGTTAAGCATGGACATTAAAGATTTAAAATATTTAATCTATGTCGGTCTGTTGGTTCTGGTAAATGAGTATGGCTTGAGACACTGAAAGAAAAAGATGTCAACGCGTTCTAAATTCATATTCCGGTTTCCCCATGCCGTAACAGTTCAATGCAAACCTGGTACTCTAAACACGTACTTTGATTTGTGAAAGAACGTGTATAGAATTCATATTTTAAATACTGCATATATATATAGAATATTTGATCATTGATTTAGTACCTCTTATTACAATTGAATTATAATAACTATTTATGTCCTAAGTAAAAAATAAAATAGACATCCTATTTAAAACTCTTATTTCTTTTTCAATATTAAAGAAATTAATACGGTTATCTTGTATGGATACTGATATTCAATTAAAGCTTTACTATCTGTCATATTTAAGGTTTCATCCGACATAATAATACACGCCCTGTATTTTAAAATGTATAGAACCTAATGCATTGCATAAATTAAAAATTACTAAATAAAAGTAACCTCAAAGAATAAAAACTCATCTTACAAAATCGAACATTGTTTTAAGGATATCGCTAAAAGTATTATTAATTGATGCTCATTCATTAAATTATTGAAAAAAAACTAACACGAATTCCTAAGGAAAACTTATCGATTCTAACAATGTGTCATACTTTTTCAGCACTATTAATACTAGCACTGGTCTAATGAAAATACGAGTATAACTTCTAGTAATAATAGGGCCCAGACAGAGAACTTCTTCACTGCAAGTTACCACTGTCTGACTGTAAGAACTGTGACGAGTTGATGGCCTTGATTTACTCACATTTCAGTGACAATCACACGGAAGGAAGATTTATGCTCCAGTGTGGTCTCTGGTCTCTTTACTTGAAGAAAATAAACAATGAATGAGTCAAGATTCTTTAATGTAACCCAATCATTTACTTTCAAAATTGTACTTTGTATTGAACACGAAAACTTGAATAATTTTGAAATCAGATATTTTATTTTAAATAACTTAAAAACTGTCACTCTAAAACACCCATACTGATTTGAAATTTAAAACTAAACATCATAAACTACTGAAAATATGTAAAATGTATATTATGGAAACTAATTTTGATATTTTAAGACGAGACGCAGCAATGGAAATCACACCCTGTCAGTTAGGATACCCTACACCCTTACTTTCACCTATGAAGTGTCACACCGCTTTGGTAACGCGTGTCAACACTAATTTTATTTTGCATCACACGACTGTTGTTCTTTTACTGTAAAGTTGTTTTATGTAATTAAAACAATGCATTATTTGTTTATGCAGTACCCACTTTACCTCTCGGTAAACTCACTTGAGTGGTGGTTGGGACATTTATGTAATTCAAAGTAGTCATAAAATGAGTTACAGTAATAGCAAGTAAAATGAAATAATAACAGGATTGTTATTCTTAAAAGTTATACTTTCTGTTCGATCAGTAAGTTAACACTACTACTCAAACAAATGTGGTATAGTTTATAACGATTAAGTTGTATTACCTTTAATCTCATCTGGCAGTTGATTAATCGATATCTAACACAAGAGTAAACAAGATCGATCACAGAATCCGTAACTCTGCAAGGCCGATTCCAACTCAATTTAGAATACAGATCGGCATTGAGTGGTTGATCGAGTGAAACGAGAGAATCCTGTTACTTAAGGAAATCAAGTTTACTTGTGATCGTGCGCGCGCGTGTGATTGTGTACTTGCACTTTGATTACGCAACTTCGATTAAACATGTTAATGAGTAAATCTTAATGTTGAGACAACTTATTCCGGTACCTCTCTAACTCTAAAATATAATTTTATTTATACATGAAACTTTCCCCTGCACCTCACATGTGTATAGAAAGATGTTTACACACGTTAAAGGTAAATAGCTCTGTACATACAATTTGAAAGATTGACAGCGTGATGTATTAAATTTCCTACGGGCCATAGACAATAAACTAGTTTGATGGGTTGTACTTGACATTGGACATTGAGTAGTAACTGGTCCATGTGTCGTGTTTGGTAAAATGGTACAATGTATTTTTGGAAATCTCAAGTTTTACACAATACCAAAATCTTGTAATCCCGCTGGTGAATAAATTCCTCTAAGTATTTACAATGAACACCAAACCAAGGCTCACTGCCTTATATAAACTCGTTTCTTTACCAGGTGCAGCTTGTTGGTAGAGTTGCCGAGCACAAATAGGTATCTGATAACGTCATTGAAGGACATCTTATACAAGTTGTAACAGTCAAGTCAAGTACAAGTTATATAAGTCTTAAGATAGGGAATTATGGAACACACACACACACACACACACACACACACACACACACACACACACACACACACACACACACACACACACACACACACACATACACACACACACATATATAAAGATAGATAATTTCTTTTTGGATGCAAAGTCTCTATATACTCCAAAACCAGGGATCTTGATATATTTATAAAAAATAATAAAGAATTGAAAAACATTTATATTTATGTGTTTCTTACTACTAAATTTCTTTAGGTTAGGAACTTCTGTGAATGGGACAAGAGGACGCCTATTTTACCATATATTTAGTAATGTAGTGGAAAATAATTAATAACCAAACAATAGATAACCAGTTTTCAATAAAAAAATAAATCCAATAAAAAACAATGGCATTAACTTACAGGTATGATGAGAGCAATGTAATTAAAAGTTATGATTTCGAATGATGGCCCTTGACGGACAATAATAGAATGATTATGGTCTCGTGAGTGTAGGCCTGGTATTAATTTCAGTAATAAGTACAAAAAGTACATTGCACATAAACACAACTTTATTATGTCCTAATCTCGACTGAAATATTATTTTCTGAGTTATTACTAGGTAACGTAAACTGCGTCTGAGGGTGCGAGCCCTATGTGCTGTGAGAAATAATTTCCAATTAGATGATTAAAATACATATCTCTCTTGAAGAACAGGCTATGTTTTTTTTTAATATTTGATTTTAATTCTGTAGCAAGGAATAATAAGGTCACGGCAGGAATATAATTTGAACAAATTTAAGGCGGTAAACTTATTAAGTTAAAGTACTATAAACCTAGTTAAACATTATATTCAACTAGATAACGTTAACTTATAATATATATATATTTACCTCAATATATATCTATATATTATATATATATATATATATATATATATATATATATATATATATATATTCTTATTGTTTAAAATAAAGTAGAGTTCAAATAAGCAATAGAACTAGATTTTGAATTAATTTTTTAAGTTTATTTCTGGAAAAAACATATATACTTGGCCAGGATACTGAGACTGACACATAAGTACACAGGGTAGGTGTAAACAAAGGCCTCTTACAGCAATGCGTGATTAGAAGTATTGTGCAGCGTAGGCCATCGTGATTGCGGGGCTGAAGGACTCAATTCATGTTTATTTGTCCTACAGTTCATGTTAGAAGTGAAAAAAATCCTCGTCTGTAACGAATTCATAGTTGCATACTAATAGAAGTATATTATATGACATTTATAATTATGAATACCAGAAACTCCATTTAAATAACTAAATGAAATATTTTTTTATTTGTCGAAGCAGAGTTAGGGCTGTTTTACTTCTCTCTTCTACTCATCCGAAAATAATAAATTAAAAATAGAGGATAGCTTCCTGCCGTCTGTTGCAAATCTTCCACTTCCTTGAACATTTATTTAGAGCTATCCAAAGGAAAACTGTTACAAAATTGTTAATGGTTCGATTACAAAAATAAATTTACAAGTTAAAAACTATTTACTAACTTCCTAATAAGTGCCTAAAAATTACTTTTTATGTCACAAATGGTTTTTTGCCTTCTTAAGAAGGCTGTTGAGTGAGAGTTAGAGAAAAATCTTAATTCCAAACAACCCATTTATTAAGTGATATTATACACATTAAAGTTAGAACCTAGGAAAGAATGGCACCATTTGAATTATTTTAAAGTTATTAACTAAATAGTTCCCATAGTTGATCATAAATCCTGCTCAAAAATACTGCAGTTTAATAAGAAAACGTGATGTACCAGAAATGGAACTCCCTCAAAACAGTAGAGTTTTACTTTAGATATATCACTCTAAAAAGTAGTAACTGTAACCTTTGGTGACCATATCGATCAGCAGGATCATTAGTTTTAATATATTCTCACTTGTCTTACATCATCTTCTTTGATCATGCTGTTGCCATGTTAACGGTATTCAAATATCATTTGATAATTAAATTATACTACTATAATATACTACTATATAACTTAAATATTGAGAATTACTCTTGTATTAATTATAAAAATTGTGAAATATTATCGCCGATCTTGCAAAACTGAAGTTAAATATAACTTACAAAGCACGGTTTGCTTATGGCAGCATTAGAACAATACTTTATGGGTATAGCAATGTGCCATTTTTGCGCTAAAAACCCATTTGTTCCCATAAACAGTGTCTGTCACCTTATGTTTGGTTGCTTCGTGAACCAGATCGTTTCACGATCGTGCTCGTATTTCATGTAGCTTAATTTTAGGTTGGCTTATTGTTTTGTTGGTTTTTGGTTGGGGTTATAGGTATGACTTTTCGTATTAGACTTGGCTGGATGTATCTTGGTATTGCTGTAATTTGAATCATCAAACAACACCGAGTATCTCAGAGAAGAACGCATAGAATAGTCAACCAGATTGAAGAGATAAACGTAAGGAGAATATTTAACCAAACAAGGTATCCTGAGTCAATCAAAACCAGTGCACACCATATCACATTATTTTAGAATACAATAGAACCTGTTGAGAAAGACTGCAGTACTACAAGTATACTTCAATATGTAGTTTACAGTTCAAATTAATGTCTAAGTAGCTTTAAAATGAAATTATGTTATAGATTGTACGCTATTTTCAATTTCAAATGTACTATTTTGCATAACTTAAAGGTTGAGAGGGCTAAGTAAAGTCACTTGAGAATGTAAAACCTATAGATTTACAGTTGGGAGCGATCAAATATTCTGAGAAAGGAATTGAAAAATACAGAGTTCGAGATAAAAGTACTCAGTCAAACCTTTCTGAGTACACTAAGTGAGTGCATCACTAAGGCGCATCGTAATGATCAGCTAATGGAAATACAGTAAAGCCTTTTTAGAAACATTTGTAAAACAGCAGAAGATTGAGTAACGTGTTGAATTTGATATGCTAAATTAATGGTGATAGCTGACATGTTCCTTAATAATAGGAAACAAATGTAAAACAATTAGTATTATGTTATTTACATTTTTGAGGCGTATACAATGTTATAGTGCCTGTTAGAAAGTAGTAAAACCTGCTTTGAACTTACGGTATTAAGCAAACAACGAATTTGTTGAAGTAAAAACATGGTTTTTATTAGGACATTACGTAATTATTGTAGTGCTTAATTTACCAAATATCGTAGCATACTTAGCAAAAGGTGTTGGCTACTTTATATCTCGTAAAACTAACATATTCACTCTATAACGCGATATAAGATTGTCATGAAACCTTCAGTTGTTGAACGAGATAAACAGAACTCGCAGCCCTAGCCATCTCACGAAACTTAGTTGTTGAGTTACGGTGGGAGCGATGTTACTGCACCATTTCAACTTTATCTACTTCCGTCTATCAATAATTTATTTTACTGTATGGTATTTACTTTGTCCTCTACGTTTCTGACAATAACGCAGTTTTAATCGAGTTCTTTCACGACGCGTCATTATCAGTTACAATGTAGTTAATGCACATACAACATTTCCTAGCGCTACAATTCTGATTTTCCTGAGCCAAATATTAAAATAATGAGTTGGAATCCGTAAAAAAAAGCTTTTTTTAAATATTATACATATTTATAATTTGTATATAAATCATGTATATCATGTATTCCTCAATAACACAAAGCTCAAGTAAAATTACGATTTTTTATAGTTTTCTCTAATTAAAATAGTTTATTAAATTATGGAAACATTATTTTTATTGTATTACACTAATACTGTTCAATATAAAATAAGCTGTGCCGTACCAGTAGAATTTTTTGCTTTCCTTGTTTTGACATTTTTTCAAAATTGTATTCCTAATAAATAAAATAACGTTAGTGGTTTCTACCCGTAGAATAGATTAGGCCTTTCTAGCAATCCCTGGATTAGGTGTACAATGATGCTGTTTAAATTGTAACACTCAGTATTTATTTTACAGAAACACACAATCAGGAGCAGTTATGTAACAGTTAACGAACGTTTAGTGAAACGGTATAACAGTGAACAATGACCGATTACCCCCACGATGATCATCTTACCTCGCTCTTCGACCTGTCTTTCTCTTTCTTAAGGTATTCTTCCACCTCTCTTCTAATCTTTCCTAGTTTTATGTTCAGTAGCTGATCTGTCTGCATGTAGTAGATTTTATTTGTTTTTTTTTAAAAATAACTAGTTAACTATGTTTTGGTTTCTGTAAGCTTTCACTGTTAGATCCCATTATTAATTTGTACTTTATTTATTATTTAATTTATTTAACCGTTGCTCAGTTAGTTGTAATTGATTTTTAGTTCTTTATATGGTTACTAAATTACTTTTAAGACTCTTCATGATAGAAGTGTCTCATTTAAACTAGAAGACTATATAGAAACTTATAGTATAACAACAGCAAATACAGGAATATGTATACAGGTAGGGACAACCCTCCTTGTTACGATAAACTCATATGGTGGGTCGAATGTCAGACACAATGTTAATTTCAAGATTGTGATGCCATTAAAAAGGTCACAGAATATCATTAGCTAACTAGTATAAGAGGTGGTCATGCAATGTGCCTTTTATATTCGCAATATGTTTTCATTTAAGTGATAAGCAAACATATGTTTACAGTAATATAATTAAACACATTATTATTTAACTGGCATATGCAAGATTCATATATGATTTTATAATTTGGATCATTGAAACTTGTAAATACATAAGACTTGCTATTTTCTGAGGAAACGTTTTGGTATACAATACGAAAAATTATATTTCATTTAATTAGCTTAAGAGATAGTTTAAAAACTGGTATGATACAACCACATTCCTGAGCTATTGTTTGAAAATGAAAACAATCCGTTTGACTTTATTATTAGGTCAGTTGTGGGATAAAGACTACGCTAGAATAGACATTCCTATTTTAAATTCTTTGATGTATATTCTAATAGTTTGATAAACAATTATCTACGAATATAAATGTTCTTCATAATAAGTGCCCATACTGATGAGAATTGTCGTATCAACAAACATTGAAGTAGGCAACCAAACTAAATTCAAATTACATATACGAGTGTATTATTTTAAGACGTAAAATGTACAGTGAAACAAAAGCTAAGTACACATACTTTTTCAGCCATTACGCAGCGCTGAATCCATCGTTGTTATGAACTAATTTTATTTATTTGTGCTTACTTTTTTATTTTGAAATTGTACTCATTCAGATATACTGTTACCCAGTGCATTGTCATAAAGTAAACAATTGGTATTATTTGGGACTCTGCTGAATTGTCAGTTTAAGTAATTTGTGACCGCTGATCATCTTTTGGAACTGTAGCCTACTCAATCAAGTAGTCAGTCACATAGCGTGTCACCATGTAATAAGAAACTAGTCTCTTTTGGGTTAAATCCTACTGCATTTTCAGTTTAAAACTGTATTAATCAAATGATGAAAGAATACGTTGGAATTAATTTTTAGTAGAAAATACAAGTAAAGTATAACATGTATATAAAAACCTAATTCTACAATTAGAGGAAACTTAATAAAAGATACGAATGAGAAACCTCTATAAAACTTCGAGTCTACTCAGTTAGATTATACTTGGTAAGGCGAGAACATTTATCAGGTGTGAAATCTCAAAGGGTGTTCATCAGTGGCACAGTATTGAGGGAGGTCAGTTGGACCGGGCACGGGGGTTCAGTAGTCAGTAGAAATTATCGACTCGGCTCCTGAAACGTATATCTGTAACAGCCCACGTATTTTTATATTTTATATGTGAAGAATAGTTAACAAATTTATAGGCTGTTGTGGTAAACGCATATGTTTCTGTTGAATACAAAATAATTTCGGTGTCGGATACTGCTTTCGTAATAGTAAAATTGACGTTCTAACGTGTTCTGCCTATCTTGTGTGATTATTATGAAAAAATAAGGCAACTATCAAGTGTTTTCAAATAAGAATTTATATTAGTATTTTGTTAAGTTGGCATAAATTTGTTTCAACTATACATTTTATGAGAGATAATATTTCGATCAAATTACGTTTTCTTAAGTGCAAGATTATTTAAGGATTTTATTTTGTTAAAACTTTTGGCCACGATTTGCCTTTTATAACACAAAATGTCATCAGCAAATAAAAATATGCATACTGTGCAATTTTAATTAGGTTGTATTAATGACGTAAATTAGAAATAGAATTGGGCCAAGAGTATTACATTCAACCACAAAGTGTTTCCCGAGGACCTCTGTTCACCCCTCTGGTGACACACGGTGATCTATCAGTGAGATTGCTCTGACAGCGTGCAAGCTTCCTAATTACCGAAGTTTTGTCAACAGGAGTTGCTGGAACCATCACAGTGAAAGGTGATTTTTATAATTTCTATGTTTGTTAAGATTAAGTAAATGCATTAAAAAAATCTCACATTAATCTGTTGAGACATACTCATGTTTTACCTAATTAAAAAAAATGCAAAGGTGACTTTTAACGCCTATCTAACTCAATGTTAACTATATGCCATTTATCTCAGGAACTATATGACATATAGCCATATTTTTTTCTCCTTGTAGGTTATGTCTTATTTGAGTATACTCCAGAAGTTGTTTCAAAATTATATACCTAAATATTTTTAACTTTCTTTTAATAAAAACACCTTTTTACAACTAAATTTTTTTTAAGGGTATAATGTAACATTTTATGAAAACCTCCTGGTATATACTAAGTAATAGGGTCATACAAACACCATAAAAATTTAAAGTTTATATCTCAATAACTGTCTGAGAAAATAGGCTTAAACTAAAAAAAAGCAAAGTTTCGGGAAACTCAATAAACTGGTAGGTCTACCCTACCTGTAGATGTCTTGCTGTGTTGAGATCAACTGACTTCAATAATGTCCTGCTGTGTATGAAGGGTTGTCAGGATCCTCTTCTTCTTCAAATTGATCTTCTAATCTCTTCCTTTTTAGTGCTCTGGAGTATCTTAGTTTCTTCTGTAGGTTTTGCGCTTTTTTTCTGCCTCTCGTAGTCGCGACGCTTCAAGTAATTTCATAGCCTTCACAAGATTTGTACCCGGCCAGAATCCCAAGTTTTCAACTATTTCCACTTTGCTCTTGAAACCATCGTTGAAAGCACATACAGCAGAGTAGTATACTCCATACTTGAGAGTTACAAGTATGGAGCAACGTCACAAATACTCGCTTCGGAATTATGGACCATACTGTGTTGTTGAATGACTCATTGGGGTTTTGAGTCTTCCCCTTACAACATTTTTCAAGAAGTTTTGAGTCAGAAAGATCTTTAAAAATACTCTTTATTTCCTCCATCACAACTGAAGGTAGGTGGAAATGCTTACTATGGTTATAGGGTTCTTTATATTATGTATATGAAAAGACAGATGGCTTAAAATGTTGCGGGTGGCGTCCTAAATCTGTGTGCAAGCGTTCAGCATTTATGTTTTTTGATTTAGTTATACCTAATTATACACCAAAAAGAGTTATATATTTGTAAAGTGGAGAAACTAAACAATAACTTACAATAATAAAGAAGAATTCTCATTTTCATAAAAATTTTGGTTGAAAGTCCCCTTAAGATTATTTCAGTAGTTTCGTCGAGCAAACCGTCATTTAATAATGAATAAAAATGGTTTTATATTTTTTAGTGTAATTTTGTATTTTCATATACTGTGTCACTGTATAACTTAAATACAGATATTTTTAGAGCTTGCCTCTTAGAAATTCTTAAGAAATGTTTTTTGGTGGCTGGATACAAAAACCGAGCGACTTGCTCTACTAAAAAATCACTAAAGGTATCTTTGCAACTCTTATTTTAACTTGAAGGGAGTGTTAAAATCCATGATTTAACCAATCATTTAGAAATAAATTCCAATTGAAAAAATTACATTTATTCAAAATAGCTTTAACATTTTGCAAAATGTCCTAAATCGTACCACATAAAAAAGTATTCACTGGGTCAAAGTTTAAAGTGCCAAAAATAAGAAACACGTGTAATCAAGTCAATATCATAATTGGTTTCTGAGAAAAAGATTAATTTTCACAAACTAAAATGGGCAAGATAGGGCATTCCATCCCCCTTAAGCGTTTCTGGCACAGAATGAGAGGGTTTTTATATTTTGGAAAAACTACTTCAATACGAAATACTTTTATTTATGTCTTTATTGATGTCACACAAAGTTTGTGACATTTTAAACAATACTAAAATCATACTGTTCCTGATATAGAGTATTATTTTCTTGATGACAAGTAGACAATTTTGTTATTTGCCTATGTGTACTTTGAATAACGTACTTGATATGTAAATTGCGCAGAAATTGATTTGACCTTCAAACTAATTTATATTATGAAGGGGGATCAATTCTGCTTATTACATTTAATCGGATAACACGTTGTAAAATAATAAGCTGATTTAATGATGTTTAAATATAAAAACGAATACTTTACTATAAAAATAAAGACTTATTGCAGACCCACGCCGTAGTTCGGCTAAATGCCATATGATGTTTATGCCTGTCACAATACTTAATATAAAATCATATTTCTGTTATCGTCCAAACTCCTTTGCACTGGATGACTTCCTGCATTTATAAAAATTTGCCAAAGCTCATTTGGGAGAGCAAAAATAATTAAAACCATCACCTGTCTATTTTAATAAATTAGACTTCGTATTAGAATATACTGATAGAAATCTATTGATGGGTAATGATTATAGTTTTTACCTCTAATTAAGTCTCATTAATAATTCCTCAAATTATTAAATATTACCATTTTACAATATATTTTATGTCTACAATAATGCTCTTTCGTTTTTGCGCAACAACGTAAAACAGTTTGTATATTTCAGAATGTATGTATATATTAAGGTCTTCATTGTCCACACGATCGCCCAATTAGAGCAGTGATAGAATACCTGCTTTATTCTGCTTGCGGATGGCGTTAACTAGCGCTGCTAAAATCTAAGCATATTAGTTAAGTTAATGGTCAATTAACGGATACACAGTGTCATTAATATAGTTATGATACTAATAGAAGATAAATGTAATTACAGGCATTAACATCAACTGAAGTTATTGATTGATCATACGTAGTAAAACATTTTGGAACATGATTTTGGGTATAACTCTGTTTTTATCTTATAAATTAAAGATTTCTGTTAAATATGCATGCTACAACTAAGATCTAGCTGCAGTACTTTTATCTCATAAATCTGATTTCCATCCCATATAAATAAAAACTATTGTCCCTAATAAATGTAATAAACTTTATCCATTTTTGCAGTTTGCATATTTGTTAAATTATAAATAGAATCTTATAAAAGTACAATAATGCAAACTTAAGTAGTAAAAAACACAAATATATTTAATTTATCTTACAGTTAAAGTTTTTCTGTTACAGATTAATTGTGTGAATTATAAATCGCTTATAGTGAAAAAAGTCATGTTTATGTGAGGACTCGTAAAAATTTGTGGGTAAATTGCTATGCAACCAAATCACGTTATGTAATTAGTAATTCAATTAAATTTATACAAAATAACACAAACTGAGAGGTTATTTTTATTTAACATAAATTCTGTTTTTTAACATAATAAGTACAAACAAAAATTTGCTGATGACATGGTGTTCTTTTCATCACCCAATTCCCATGCATGCACAGTTTGGTAAATATCTTTATCGTAGAACTAACTGGTTTTATTAAACAAAATATTCCTAAAAATGTGAAAATCAGAAAGCGTAGTCTTCTCGTAACCGTCTTTACCTTCCTTTAGTTTTTTATCTCAATAGCCATTATGTCAGCGCTCCTTCTGTAGTCAAATGCTTTGAAATTAAGATATAGAACAACATAAAACTAAGTATTCAGATAGATAATATATTTAAAATACTTAACTCATCAATTTATGCCATCCAATTTCTATTTTATTTAAGTTCCAAAAAAACTGTATTGCTTGCATTATCAAGCTTAAGTTGAGCTAGGAAAAGTTTAAATTTATAACGCAAGTTAACTTCAAAAGTGTTTTTTCTCCTAAAGAGAGCGTTAAGGTTCGTCTTGAACCTGTAACAGAGTGAGAGGTAAGGGGACATTTTCGGACAGATGGAATTTTAACATTAGCTTTGATTTATCAAGTTGTATTTTACATCTCTCTCTCTCTCTCTCTCTCTCTCTCTCTCTCTCTCTCTCTCTCTCTCTCTCCCCCCCCTCTCTGTCTCCCTCTGTCACCCCCCTCTCTCACTATATATATATATATATATATATATATATATATATCCGAATGGCAATTTTTCTCAAGGATAAAATTTGTACTACAATATTCTTTTCTGCGTCGGATTCTAGGAATAGCTTCTTATATTTTGATGAACTTTGCTGAGGCTGCATGATTTGTTTGTCTACGCCATATAAGCCTACAACATATCCTAATGTATTTCAATATACAATATTTGAATATTATCTGTTTAATCGAGGAGAGGATTAATTTTACACCAAATACAAAATACGCACATTTTAAGTTATGTTAAAAAAAAACGTTATCAAGAAATAAAAAAAGTTTAAAATTTTTAGATTCACTAGAGATTATATTACATTTACTTTTAAATTTTAGTTTATCAATTTTTAAATCGGTTAAATGATAATGGAAGAGTTTTAGTACTAAGAGCAACCAGGTAGTTTAAATATCAGTAAGAATGTCCTTTGTGATGTGTACGAAGGTTATGTGCTTATAATACTAGAGTACATAGCTTTTACCAATTACATTTCGAGTAAGAATTTATGTATGAATGAAATTGCTAGTTTATTTAAAACAATGTTTATATATCAGAGACCTTTCAATACATGTTCTCCAAAACTTTACTACGGTTTTATATACGAATAAATAATTGTAAAGAAAAATAAAATAATAGTACGCTACACATAGTAAATATAGTGCTTTTTATCTGCGTGATAAGAATCAGCCCTACATCTGCACTTGAGTCAAAGACAGTAAGTTATCAATTTCTTATATCACTAAAAGGTGGTAAATATCCAAAAAAATTCCTGTTCAAAAACAAACATTTTACAAATAGTTTATGAATTGCTTGCCAATTACTGTTCCAATTTTAGTGATAGTGAATAGAAAGCAGATTAACGTAATTAATACATTTGAATATTGAACAAAGAAATGAGACGCAACCATGAAAAGTAAGACACACCGGTGTCAGCCTACTGTTCCTATTCAGATAGTAAACGGTACAGAATCGCAGCAAATAACGCTTAACAAATTCTGGTCACTCCCAATCTGCTTGTATTACTCTCACCTTCACCTTTAACCCTTTTTCAACGCTCCTGGCGGTGACCTGATACCGCTTACTGCAGTCGCGTCCGGGATAGGGGCACTCTAACGTGATTGTGGTCGAAGCGACCAGCACAGTTGGGTTGATGAATATTTTCTTGTTGTAGAATCCAACATGATGACTATCTTCACTTGCTGCATTCTTCGGGAAGGTACCGGGAAGGATAGAGCCTTCTAGTGGAGTGTTAGCTGTTCACTGATGAATACAAGACTTACGGGCAGTCCATCTGTCCCGCCGCTTTTGGGATGAGATAAAGCCAAGAATGTCGAGGGGTTTGCTCTTATTTTTGCAGGAGCTATAACCTTTTAAAGTCTAACCGATAGGATAAGGTAAATTCGGGATTTAACCTAATACAATTTGAACCGTGTGACCCGTCACCGTTAGATTAATAATACAAAATTAATCATTATGGCGTCTAGTATGTGTTGTCTGTAGGTGGGGACGCATCTTGAAATCCATGAGTTGCGGCCCTTGCAAATAAGTCTAACCGGCAGTCTTTACGGGCCATAATTCCTATACAATTTAAGATATTTGAAATAGATTTCATATATGTTGTCCTGAGAATAGGTCAGTTCAAATTATGTGCCATATGACATCCTTCGTATTTATAAATCCCTACCTAAATCCAATATGGCGAATTTCAAAATGGCCGTCGCTATCACCATAGCTTCTAAACGTTCCGCTCCCCATTAGAGACACCTCACACAAGATTTTGATTCTTTCCACCCTTCGACTATTATAGGTGTGTATTCATAAATTTTGCCTAACCCTGTACTGAGTCTTCACTCAACCTCCGTACAGTTTACTTATTCTCCTACCAGCCAACTACATCCGATTAGTATATTAAAAATCTAGAATTAAAACTCTATAACCTCAAAAAGGCGTAGAACGAAGATGATTGGGTCTTGAAATAAGTCAACTGTGAGAATTGGTCATCTGTTCAGAGGTTAAATACCATCATATCCTGTTAAAATTTACCAAAATCGTTAATAAAACGATATTTTGTTATTGACTGTACATTCAAGAATGAAAAAATAAACAAATTTATCATAAAACTTATTCAACGGAACTTGTAGACGTATACTTTCTGCTTATATATCGTAACTACGCAGAAGCATATTATGTATACAATTCTCCTCCAATCTCCGACCATCTTCCGATACTGAAAGACCTTACACGGTTTTGTGTAATTTCTTGTGTACGAATATATACTGTTACAACTATGTAAATACGTTCTCTGTTCAAGCCAGAGATGGTAAGGGTAGCTTTGAACCTACGGTCTAGAAACCATTAAAGAATAGTAATTGTCACTGAAAATTCAAAATTAACTTTGTTACTATAAAGTCTTTCTGAACAATATTGCTTGAGATTAAGAATCAATAAAGATGCACATGTCCTACATGATGATTATTCTGAACCGTAATGCACCCAGTCCGTTAATAGTAAATAGTGATCATCTCAACAAGAAAAATTGCTATCTCTATCATTAAATTTAAAGGAATGTGGAACATTATAGTCCATGTTTTAGTAAGAATTAGATTTTAGAGGTAAAATTTTTGCAGATTCGATCATTTGGGAGATCATAATACCTGCAACGATGGACGTCATGGTTTACGAGGGTCCGTCATGGTTTTATAATTGTTTAATAACAAGATATGGAGAGATTTAAAACTTAAAATCTTAATAAACATTAAAAATCTTGCGGCTGTTCTAAATCAGAAATAAAAGTTTCAGACTAAACTTCCACCAATCATACGCCTAATGCTATTTAAAGAGATGAGATTTTATCTCGCGAATACAGGTACAGCATACAATAAAAACTTACTGCTTCCCTGCAACGCAGGACTATACATTACTACAAATAAAGATCAGTGTATCAAAATTGCCGGCTTAATTTTGTAATACGTAATATTTTATCAAAAATTATTAATTTAATTTTTACCATTCATAGTTCAATAAATGATTAAAAACTACATAATCCATATGTCGACAAATATTGTTATTTATTTTTGATTTCACGTAAAACTACTACACGTAAAACATTTAATATTCAAATGAGAAGAGCCAAGTCCCACCCTGGTTGCTTAAGAAATGTAAGACAATGTATAAATGTCTAATATACTTATAATAAAACCATATAGATTTGTAGAATCTTATACACTGACAACAAAAATCATCAAGTTTAAATAACAATCTGAGATCATTATTTGACTCTCTTTTTTGCAAATAACCGGCATTGGCCTTTAACAGCTCCTAAAATATCTGTGACTAAATTCACAAAACACACACACACAAATTTGTAGGGGAAATATTTATAATATGTAAAGTATGTTATGTAATTAAACTAAGTATGTTATGTCATGTTTTAGTGCTAAACCACCTATTTAAGTTTTACGAAATTTGATGGATAACCGCAGTCTTAACCTATAAAATGAATTATTTAAGTTTAAACAAGCTTTAAGGAACAAATCTGATATCGTTTTAAATACAGATGTATTAATGAAAAAAAGAACGTGAACAATTTATGTTCTCCAACAATACATATTTTACGATTCAGTGGCATAAATTCGGTAATATCTCATGCGTAATAAGACCAACACTTCCATCTAAAATCAACGTGTACAATATTTGTTAATTCAGCTTAGGACAATGAGCCGGTGTATTGTATTGTGACCAAGATAGATCACTAACCGAAATGGCAAAAGCAGATTAATGCCAACGGCAGAGTACCTGCTGAGAGAGGAATGAATGAGGAACGAGAAGAGGATTGATTGGGGATTTGCGAGTTTGATGCACATAGATGAATCTGGTTATTTTAGTAAGAATTAATTACTGATTGGTCATCATATAGAAAAGTATGAATTATAAATTTAGAGTTTATAAAATAGGTGGACTATTTACACCTTAAACCTCAATTGATATTTCATTGTATACAGCTAACATGTAGTGTTATATAATGAAGTCAATGTGTAAATATCTATGATCTATATTATATTAGTACACCTACACGTAAATCTCATGCTATAATGTTGAATAGAATATAGGTCTGACTAAACACTATATTGCATTAAAGAAATATGGTTTTTGTGAAATATCTTGCATTGTAAATAATAAAATTTACATTCATTATTTAAATAGGAGAGTGTATGATTTTAAGTTGAACATTTATATGTGGTTGACGCAAGAGGAATCAATCAAATGCATATCAACATATTTAATATGTACCAGACTTCTGTTTATACACGATGCGTCGTCCTGGGCTTTTAGCGACTACCTCACTGGTGTTTTAGAACTCTCTACTCCCCAGTTACAACCTACTCAAAGAGTGTAACTTGTCACAGCCAGATAATCAAGACTCTCGGACTTTACAGCCTTCCCGGTATATAACCCATTGCGTCCGGTAATTTGTGGCCTCACATCCAGGTACCTTTAGAGGAATTAAGACTAGTGAATTTGTTAAGACAAAAAGTTCTCTGTGATCGTCATACAAATTTTATAGAAGGAACTGTTACATTCGTCAATTTATGAACCATATGTGCATGTAGATAAATCATTAAATCTGTTCTTACAAAAAAATAAACAAATAAGAGACATAATCTTTTAAGCTTTACTATGCCCGTCATCATAGGCCTGCCATTGGATGAGGAATTTCTACTTAATATCTTTATCCAATTTCTATTTATGAAAGAAAATCGTACAGTAATGTAACACAATATTTTATTCACAGCTAAAATATTACAAAAATTAGTTTTATATTATTAGTTTTTAACAATATATAATCACGAATGAAACGTAGGAGAGAGGCAGAGGCAGGAGATATCGTTAAATCCCATGTGATTCCAACATTTAAAACAATTATTGCATGTAATTTTATGAACACTCTAGCTTAGCTGTTGTTTTTGTAAAGGGAATATAGTGATTTAAAAAATATATTTGTTAACAAAGAGCATCTCACTAGATCTAATAGACACCCTCGTAAAATGTTAGTTACTACATTGTTTCCTCAAATAATTAATAACGTTCAAATTGGTATATGTGTAGGTTTTTTATATTTATAGTTAAGTATGTAGGAGTATACAATGTAAATATATTGTAGCTCAAATTTTTGGGGTTAGAAGCATAGATAATTTTGTAATCGTTCCATTACTATTAATGATTTTTAATGAAATACTTAAAGAACCAGAGTTAAATGTTTAGTATATAAACATTTCCCAAGTAGAATTTTATTGAATTATCTTTATATGACAGCAATATTACAAAGGTAGAACAATGACGTAGGAGATATAACATGCAGTCAGGTGATACATTTCAAACAAATAATTATAAGTAGGATAGAATATCGTACAATATTTCAAATACAGAATACAAAGTTCTCTAAAAATGGTTTGATAAAAAAGAAACAAAAAGCAGCACTTAAAAACATAAAGGTTTTAATCCACAGATATTTATTTCTTATGCCAGAAATAGTGCAATAATTATACTAAAAACTGTGATAAATCAAAATAATAGAAGACGATAAAAAGGTTTTACTCAACATACAAAGTCATTAAGCAGCTTTAAAACCGTATTCACAAACTATATATTTATCTAAATAACGGCCTTTTTTTATCTGCTAGGCTAATTTTCAGTCGTTTGTTTCAAACCACAAAAATGATAGTAAGCATAAAAACTCGCCGAATTTGGTATATTTTTTTAAACTTTTGTCATGAAGGAACATACTAGCCTATAATGGGCACTTAACTATAGAATGACCTCAAATTTATAATAGATCAACAATTAAATGTATTTGTAGAATATATTTATAATATAAATTTTGTCTTTACCCAAACATGCTTCAGAAGTAGCGTAATAGTACTGAATCTGAGGTAATAACTCTTCAAACTCATAAAAGAAAATTTTTGCAATATTGGTAAGGTTTGAATTCTGCGATAGTATATATTTTTTAATAATCAGTGCAATAAGAATTTTTCTATCTCATAAAAACAATTTTTGTAAGAACTGTATTAGGAGCTATTTTTATAAATTTTGTACCAAAGGCTACGGCAGGTTGTTTGAAAATCTTTTAAAATGCCAGTAAAAAGGATATAGAAGTTGTCATAAAGATGGTGTCCCTGCCTATGGTTCCTAGTATTTCACATAAAACTTTGCTTATATTCATTCTTCTTGTGTAAATAATTGACTCTAGTGCACTTACAATGACTCCATTACCAATGGCGCACTGTAGCAAGTACAACCGCAAGTTAACTGTGTCAAGTTACGTCGAGCGTAGCTTGGATATGTGACCGCTAATCGATCCTGTCCTTGCTACAGTCCAACTGACCGGACGTTGGTGGTGGTTCGGAAGTGATTTTTAAGCCGTTGGTTCCGAGGTTAGAGAATGCTTCTTAACCCTAACTTCGCCTGGTGAAATAAGACATTCTTTAGCATTACTACATATTCTTATCACATCAAAATTTTATCTGAGGTATAACCAGATAAATTTGTAAACACAATAAAGAGGGGAGAAAGAGAAATATTCATTTCTTTATACTCTGAATTTGTAAAAACAAACATTAAACATACACGCAGGGAATCAAATTGTTTCATCTTTATAATATTTATCATTATACTCACCACTGATTGACAGGGAATAATCTGAACTGTTTTCCCTTATCCTCTACTGTTATGGTGCCTTCTACGGTTAAGTTAATATACAGAGTGAGACATAAGTGTGCATACGCCCCTACAAAAGTCGAACGGAAGCGTGGAGTCATAGGTTCTGATATGCGTTGTTTCTAGATAGGGTTGCATATTTTAGGAGCAATGGTGACAACGGTGGAAATCTTGAATTCCGCCATCTTGGATTTTGGTAGAGTTTTTCAAGTAAGAAGGGCATCGTGAGGCACATAATTTTATCTGTCCCCCTCTCAGAAATATACATATAAAATGTTTAAAGAAATCTTTGTTCTGGTAAGAGTTATTAAAAATCCTATGTGAATTATACTCCTATAATTAATCTTAAAAGAAAACTCAATATGTAATAAAATATTCTGTATTATGCCTCATTATGTTAAAATTATTATTATTTGTGTAATGCACAAACATTCCATAGTTTTATATTATATTTATAGATAAAATATATATATATATAATACATAATATAAATATTTAATTTAACAGTTTATTATACATACATATATATTTTGAATTAAGTTTTGATAGCTGTAGTTAAAGATTAATCATTATGTATCTCTGTTGGATACAAACAACATTAGTTAGCTGAGCAAACGCAATATTCTTGATTCGTAGTTACTTTCATTATTGATATAATCATGCTGGGATTGTAATTTACATATTGAATGCATAGCTTTTATATGTAACTACAAAGTGAATGAAACTGAGCAGCGATGCTCGGATATGTTGGTGTGCTTGTACAAGTTCGCCCACAATATTGCAACCTGAGCACGTTTCAAGACTCTTGAATGTGTGGCGAATATGATACCTGTAAACGTCAACCTTTTCACAAAAAAGACTTGTGTGCTCTTTACGTACATCTCATAAAACAATGACTTTACTATTTTCATTATGTGTAAAACCAACAAAAACTGTATTACAGTTTTCCATGAAACAATGGATATTTGTTTGATAATTATAAAATCCAGGTTACACCATACTGCAGTCATTTTTAGGCTTTTGCTGTAAAATTCGATCAGGCTTTTTAAGGGCAGGTTTAAAAATTAACCATAAAATTTAAAGTATTTTAGGAAAAAGATTGGACGTAATTTTCACTTCGCTCATGAAATTAATTCTGTTCCGTTAAGGATTATAGTAACCAACAGCATACCATAACGCAGTAAAGAATGGATAGCAGTAGTAGTTACGTAATTACGTTCGTTTTGTATACCAGCGTAATACGCAACAATCTGTACGGTCAGTTCGCGTTCTATACGTACACTAACATATTGGGATAATTACTGAAACCTATACAGAATAAAAGACTGTTTAAAAAGATATGCATATTGACATGGATTGCATTTAAGGTTTCCATGACACTTCTCACCGGCCATCCTTTCAATGGAGGTCAATGTGGTCGTGTGATAGTTATTGCATAAAAGAGCTTGTAGATTTTATCTGTTAATGAAAAAATTACTAACATTTTTACAAACATTTTACACAAGCTGTAAATATATGATACTAGCAGTTACCCGCGGCTTCGCACGCAATTTTCTGTTGAAAAACTGGACAATATATCTATGTATTCTTTTTCTATGACATAATAAACAGTGTAGAGATCCAATTTAGACTTAAGTTTAAAGAACAGAGGTTTGGGATCCTGAAGTCGTAAAGTGAAACAGTTTTTATAAGATTAGTACTTTCCCTCCCACATTTCATGATAATTTATTGAAGTTCTTCGATGGCTTCAGTAACAATAAGAGTTAGCCTTTTTATCCCAATGACGAAAGTGTATCGTACAACTAAAAAAAGTTGCTGCGGTCAATATGGGTCTGTTCTCATATGTTGGTTTCGGAATCTAACTTAGGTTAAATTTTGATGATTAAATGATTTTGATATTTTTACTGATCACTAAATATGTATTAGGGGTATATGCTTCAAGTATTAGGGCAATATTATCTCCATTTGCTTTTCAATAACTACAGTAAAAAGGCTATACACAATGTAAAGGAACTAACCAGATTATATTACGTTATGTGCAAACATTCACAGCTTTATACAATAAGGTAGTTGTTATAACAGCGTATAAATAGCATTTCTATTGTATTAGATGGATTATTGATCAATGGCGCAATCTAAATTAAAATTAAATAACTTCGTATTTGCAATCTGCATTACCCTACCGATTAAGCACTTTACAATAATTCAATATTTACTAAAATTTAAATGTTTCTGCCTCTTTGATGAACTTCAGCTGACAGTGTTAACAGCTGTCAAGTATCAGTTCAATTTATATTACGTGTCGTAGCGCAATCTGCCGGATCCAATGTAAAACACTCCAATATCACAACATTCGAATGTAAACAAACTAATTTTTCAATTTGAATTCGACTTTATTTGGTTAAATGAATGTTTTATGGGTGGTAAAAAGCACTTAAAGTGTTAATTCAGACCAAAAGCTATACCTGTTCCGAATTTCAGCACAATCCGTGTAACAGTTTTATCGTGATTCGAGGACACACCTCTAAACATCTAAACATACAAACATCCAAATATCCAAACATTTAAACTTTCGCATCTATAATATTAGTGGGATTTAAATAGAAACCTTATTACATAAATGTCTATGTATTTGTATATGTGTGCTTCCTTACATGCCTTTCTTTAATGACAACACTAATCCCATGGGAAGTAAGGTTACGTATTTTTCTTCATTGTAAAACACTTGGGCGATTTAGGTTCAAAAGATTGTTTATTAAATAAAATAGTATGACAAATTTTAAAAAGGAAAGTCAATGAAATATATTAAATCTAATTACCATGTTAATAAACTAATTCAATAAATAGATCTTTTAACAGATAAAGGAAGGAAAGAAGAGAAAAAAAGGCTTCCCAATATTACGATAGCAAAAACAAAAAGTGCTATGCAGGCAGCGTAACCCCGAAAATTTACGGTAAATAACAACCAGTAGTTATAAGCTGCTTTTTACTCCGTGTCAATTTTCTGCAACTTAAAAGGTTTTCATTATTAAATTATTTATACCTCAGAGTACGAAAAATATTAATTGTAAATGTTATTTTATCAAAAATATTTATTATTTAAATTTGATATTTATTAAACATTGTTTTCATTTTATCGTAAATTATATTTTGTAAGGCAAGTTATAAATGAATTTATGAATTGTTTTATAAATCATGAAAAGGGAAGCATATATTGGTTTCTAGAGTTTTTTGTTTACTCATATGGAATGAGATTAACAAAAGACAATATACTGTAAGTACATTACTAATAAGATATAGTAATAAATGATGTATATTGAGATGTTAACAATTATTATCATAGTAATTCTATTAATTACTATTTTTATTACACATATTTGTATTACGTATAAGTAAACGATTTAAAATTGAAAGTTTTAGTTACTTTTCAAATGTCCGATTAAATAACTAAAGGTTTCCTATCTTAATGAATATTACAATAACAATTGATTACATACAATATTTTGGTACTTAAACCAAGGTGTTTTATTATAAAAAAGAAAACAAATATTTAAGAGTAGATTATAGAGCAAACATTAGCTACAATCAGACCTCAAATATATGGTTTTGTCTATTGTTTCATTGGCCTATTCGAAATTAAACTTATTAATTGGTTAAATATAGTTAATAAATATTATTAATCAGATATACTTATAAAGCGTCCCTAGTAGAATATCTTGAGGTTGTGGTTGAGAAAGCAAAAACGTTCATGATAATACGATTATTTCCTTGGTGTTTGAATCCGCACCTTTTCCGGTCTCCTCTTTAGCACTTCCGCAATTGGACAACAGCTGAAACCCGAAACCCAATTCCTTTGCTTCCAATTTTAGTAATATCGTGCTCGAAACCTAAGATTTCTCAATATTTGCATAATTAAACATTCTTATCATAACTAGTTTAGTGAAAATATTGAACGAGTGCATTAATATTCAGCTAGAACAGATATAATTCTTACATATAAAACTGGTCTCTTATTACAAAATTACCTTCGGGATTTTAGTTTATAATAAAGTTCCTTGTAACCAATATATATAATACCATTTAAATAGATTAAGTATCGTGTGTTTGTGACCTGACTTCCATAACACAAATTAGTATTGCAGATAGAATAACTCTTTATTTCATATTAATTTTAAGAAATGGAAGGAAATTACATTTGATTTGATTTGTTATATTATTGTTTCTCAAGAAAAACCTGATACAAAGAAATATTTTAAAATTGTTTACCTTATTAGTTTTTTTGCATTATATCCTATAAAAAAACTTTTTGTTTCAGCATCATACCCCCAATTTCATGAAAATCTGACAATTTTTTGAAATTGGTATTGAATACACCTCTTACAAATATTTTTAAGTAGTCAGCAGCAAACATTCTATTGTTAGCAGGTTATCTAAATATTTTCATTCGAGACCAAACTGAAAGATTTATAAGTACACGTTTTATTTGTTGGTATGTAAACTAATTACCAAAAACTGAAAGTTCTTTAGTAATAGAGGTAATGCAGTAGGTGTCTAAAGAAAACTATCAAACATTTACAAAACACGTTCTTGTATTTAGTAAAATATTCTTTTCATTTTTTATACACAAAGCATTTGTCACATTTTTTGTTGAGCCATTAAATGTATTTCTTGTGTAAATGAGAGATTTGGGAAGTTGTATTGGCCAACAATATAAGCCCAACTTGGCTCAAACTTTGGTACCCCTGTCATCACAATAGACTTTAATTATTCATTAGAAAAGTTCGCTCTAAAATTTATTATAAAAAACTTCTAAGAAGTTAGTTTACATTGTTTTCTACTCTTGAAGCCAACACTGAAATAAAAATGTAAAAAGTAGATTTGTAACAGCATTTGATAGACTATAAATATATAATCAATCAATGGCAATCAATTAATAAATGTAAATTACAAAATATATTTGACACCCTACCTGTAAAATGGTTTACATTTTTGTATCACTCCCTGTAGTACTCTTTCAAGTTATCATTTTTAGGAAGTTCAACTAGTTAAAGTTAAAATTTTGGAAGTAATTTTTAAATTTCAACTTATAAGATAACTTTTAGGGTTTTGAAATAGCTTTACATTTTTTGCTGTTGATTTATGATTAAAAATGAAGCAATTCAAGCTGGAAACTCCTCCCTTAGTTTCATAATAGTATCAACTATATAGTATGACGGGAAAAGCACAAGAGGTTTATAAATGGTACAAAACGTTATAAACGATTTTTCACTTAAACGATTCGATTGTTAAATTGAGATGAGTGATAAGGTATACTGAAAATGCAAGGTTCCAAAGTCATCTGAAAGCTCTTTCAGGGGCTTGGCCAGTTGAATCCTGGAAAGGTCAATAACTTGAAAATATCTTTTCTGCACTTTCCTCTGCTTAACCAAGATACAACACAATGCTAGGGCACGTTTGGATTGAAAATTTTGGTTTCTGAAAGAAAATACTTAGACAGGCGGTTTTTCCAAACGTGAGACGTTCACTGTTTTAACAATAACCTGTATTGTTTCTAAAACCTGATTTTTATCGCGTAATCTTTTTGGTGAATACAGTGAAACTGTATAGGTTTCTCAACTCCAGCATTATGAAATGCATTCCAAAGAAACCCTAATAAGCCTGATTCGGTGTCACAACTACTTTTCATGCATCTATAGTTATTGTTATAAATTTGTTTTAGATCTAACTGGAGTTTATACATAGCTTAATGTAAGTGCGGAAAAATGTATCAGTAACATGGCTTTTCATGAAATAGACTCCTGCTAATTCTTCGATGATTTCTGAATCACTACTTACACGTCTAGTAACCAAATCGGACACATCTGATGCTACAAGTACGACACAAATTTCTTACATACACCTTCAAACTGGTATCAATTGTAATGCAAATCAGTATATATCCTTCTATCGAACACGAAAATGTATTTGGACAGAAGTTGAGTGAATAAAATATCTCCTCGGTTACCTTTCAAATGCATGTTTTTACTAACAATAAGAAGTGTGACATATTTTCTTGAGAGAGCAGCTTTGTTCTGATGTTTAATTTGAGTATAATTGTCTTCATATTTCACATGTATTTTTAAACATTACACTTTTTGTCTTTAGAATCATATATGCTCTTACAATGTTTTGTTTCAAATACCTATGAATATTGTAATATTTCAATGTAGATCTATTTTTTATTAATGAAACACAAAGTAGTATTGTTTTCAACCTCACTTATTAAACATATGACACCCACTATCAGCTTTCCTCTTTTTGGACTAATACATAATTGAACTAAGTGTTACAAAAAACAAACCACTCGCTGAACACTGTAGAATCAGCCTTTATTCATCGTCACAAAAGGGCGGAAGCAGATTCTGCATAATGATCGTAATGCTAGGTAGGTGATAAGTAATGAGTTGAGCACATAACCGTGGCTAATATTTAAATGAATATACTTTAATAGTTCGATAACATAATAATGTGCATAAAAACATTATTTAAAAGATACGATCTAACTAATAGAGTTAAGTTATCCTATCCAGTGCGGATATATTCCTCACTGTACTAAAACTCATCGTCGTGTCGCTTCACAATTTACGAAAATTAATTTTTGCTAGCCGGTTACAACCAGGCATGGTTTGGTCTGCGGCCGTAGTTTGAGGTCCTTGACAAACCGCAGTATAATTCTGATTAACCCAATGCTTCATTCTCAAATAAAGATATATTTTATTTAGAAGATATTGGCCCTTAACGAAGAAGATGTAAATACGCCATTCATACTTTATATTGTATTAGTATTGAGACTTTTTATTATATATTTTTAAAAATTACGAGTTTTAAAGAGCTACTTGCAAACTGTACATTAATTAACCACTACTTTAAGTAGTGCTTATACCATCACGAGAACCTTTACCGTCTATATTCCGTAGTGTTTATCCTAAACTTCTTTGTTTGGATTTAATTCAATAAGTAAGTGTTAACTCCGTCAAAGGCGTATTAAAAGTCCGTCGAGTCCACACATATACCTTTACAGTCTCGTAAACAAGTTTTCATACGGTTTGCTTCCTCAGTTACGTTTGTTGTTTAATAATTATATTTGTTGGAAATATAATTATTAAAATTGGTTACCTCCAATATATTATAGTATTCACCGGGATAAGTTTCTATTCACCAGGATGTATCGAATGTGTGTTAGTGTGTGTGTGTGTGTGTGTTAGTAAAATTTACAAAATGTTGGTTTACGTTCACCCACTTTAATAAATACTAAACAATGTGACTCAGTCCCCATTCTATAAACAAATTAATTCACGATCAAACTATTTCTGAAATACAACTAAGTTTAAAAATATAAAAAAAATAGTGGACAATTTTTAACAACTGAACAGCATTCAGACATCTGTGGAAAGAAAAACAGTGAAGAGGAGCATAATTGGTGACATTTTGCAAAAAGTACACTACTAATAGTGGCATCTGAGAGAGTTTCAGCTTTTCGTTAATTACGTATAACATCGTGCCATTTAGTTAGGCTTTTAACAATGACAGAGGTACAAACTAGGTCTCGGGCAGTATGCTATGTAAGAGACCGTGTATCCAAAATCCATGGCCGCATCAAGCGCTTGCAACGTTTTGTTCTTCTTTCCAGCTAATCCGATTCATACGTGTTTTGTAGCTTGATTGAAGTTTTAGAAATACAAGTAAGCGCCTAGTAAGTTGGCAGCTGATCAATGTGGCATATTCCTCTTCGAAAATCCTTGTAAATCCTTCAGTAGAGTCATTCAATTATGTTTTCAGGTCACATTATACTTTAATTAAAAATTGTACAGAAAAAATGAATACATGTTTTACACTATTGTTGATCCAAAATATAAGAGCAAAGTTTTCAGTTAGTATAGTTATTCCTATGTCGTAAAATTGAAGCTGCGAGAAAATTTTTCTGATGAATCTTCATGGGCATTACATGTTATACTGTAAGAAGGTATATTAAGATTGGAAATGCGCCGTTTATATTTAGTTCTATTTAAGATTTAATGAACTTCGTTGTTAGTGAGATTTACTTCATTAAAATTTGTAACGGCTTACTTGAATACTGATCTTTGTTCCACAAGAAAATTAACCGTGTACAATGCGAAGCTTATGAAGGCTCTATTAGAGATTTCAAAAATAGTATCTACAAGCCGATTAAGTGAATTCGCTGATAGAGGAAACTAGGTCGAGAATGGAGCTGAGGAGTCTGATCAGGGCATAATAACAATCCGATCTTTGATGAGACCACACTGTTCCATGAGCCTACGTAAACAGTTTACCGTTTTTATGTAACTCTACTTGATAAATAATCCTTGTCTATCAGCCCAGAAATGTGTTTGATGTACGGCCTAATACCATTATGATCTAACACGTTAGCATAACTTAACGTAATATATTTGGTATCAATTTACTTACTAACTCTGCATGATTAATCATGCTAGTCCACAAGTATATTAATGACTTATATTTATGTATTATTGCGTATATGCGTATTTGAATATGCTTATGCGTGGTTCAGTCTTCGAAAAGTAGTTGTTTTATTTGTGAAACATATAACGATAGAAAATGTCTGAAATCCTATTATTCTTTCGGAGTATTACGATTGATAACCTATAAGTTATGGTTAACTAATTATATTACTACTTCAACACTTTTCGGTTCAGTAGTTATTAAATATCACGTTAAGCAAGACATAAAACTCTAAAGGTTTTTAAAAATTATTGCGTGTAATCTGTATGGCATTAAAAATGATTGTGCTAGCCTATGTAGCTTTTTTATTGGTTTAAATTCTAAAAACCGGCATTTTACAAAATTTATGAAATATAAAAACAATTTTGTAGCAATAACTTAACATATGTTGAGTTGAAATGTTGAAATAAGCGCAATCGTATATCCTTGTTATTTATCAGGATTATTATTAAATTTAGTTTTTGATTTAATCTAATTCTCAAGTTATGAATAAACTACATAACCACAAGTTGTTACGGATTATTTACAGACTACAGTACATACAACTATACTAAAGCGTGCTACTCGTGATTCCTGCAAGGAAGTGAAATACGATATTTAAATTTACTTAAAAGGTGAAGGTCTCAAAGTATCTTATTCCACGAGTTATTACGATCAGGATCCATTATCTTTAACGCTAATTGTTTCATGTACAACCGGCCTATACAAATTATTACGACTAAAAATATTCAATGCGGTATTTTGACCCGTATAACGATACACACAGCTATCAAACACTGGCTCTTCCATCAACACGCACATGTCAATGTCATAGAGGTTGTCATCTCATTAATAGCTTGATATTATGAGTATGGTTTGCCTTACCATTATCGAACAATACTTTGTGTCAAAGTCCACACATTCATGGTCGTAAATTATAACACTCGCTATAATAAAAACGGCACCATAAATAGAATCAATACAATAAACTCATATTGAGTGGTAGTTTTAAAATAGTGCACCTAACAAACTGTAACTTAATTTAATCATTAATCAACGTTGATCTACAGTTGTGTTTTAGTAATAATTTGTTTTAACTAAACTTGCATACCGTAAGACGATTAAGTAATATAGAAACTTTAGAAACCCGTAGGCTACAGCCATATTTTCGGATTTATGTTTATACTCAGAAAAATTCACATCTAGAATGCAAGAACGTTTGTTGATGATAAATTACATAAAATAAAATAAGGTAACCTGCAGAAGAAAATTGGAAGAATTTTTTTGAATAACATAGATAATCTGTTAAAAACCTAAAGCTTGGCAGTTGCATTTATTTAAAGATCTGTAAAATAAAGCAGAAACCGTTAAAGAAGTAAATTAAAAAGTTGCAAATGAGACACACGGGATTTGCGTTGCCCGATTAAAGGATCAGAGACAGGACACTGTGACGAGCTCGGACCACTCATTTCTCCTGTCGTACAGTTTCCATTTGTTGGTTTGTTTTGCTTTCAGAACACTTGACAGTGTAGGTGGTTCCAGGAACTAACTTAGGTCCCCGTAGTAATGGGGTTGCTCGATACAAGCGTAGCAGGCTCTAACGTCGAGCTTCCACCTCCATCTCTTCCACTCATAGATGGAAACTATATGGTAAGATTATTCATTTAGCTTTTTATCTATTTTCTTCTCCAATATTCTTAAGAAAATGGGGTGAGTATAAACTTAAAACAGATTGAAGGGGGGATATATTTCTTAAAGTGAAATATTGATTTCCATATTGTCGTACTACAATCATGATTTTGAAAATGAACCAACACTTTATTTCTTAATTATTTTAAAATATTTTGACAAGAATAAATAACTTATCTTTATTTTAATTGTAATTTATTCTATAAAACTCAGACCTACACATTGAACTGCGGAAGGATCTCATCATTCCTAACTGATAACATAAGTAATGAAGTTTCTCAGCAGTTTGTAAGGGGAAGGCAAACTGTAAAGGTTTCTTGAAAACAAATACTAGATGAGCACCGTACATGACAGTATTACAACATTGTAAACACAAAGTACACCAAGTTAGAACATTTGAGTTCTTAATTTTAAAACCTATTTTAGTCCAAAAGAGTACATTATTGATAAATATGTTACGATTAATAACCTGTTAGTTTTACGTAAAACGACAGAGCAACGTTTTACACCTAAACATTCTTTCAAATACTAAGGGTATTGGCAATAAATTTAATTGATTATGTATTAAATACTCAAAAACAGTAAATGAGTAATTAAATCATAGAATATAACGTTTTGTATAATTTGTATTACGTTCTTACATGTATCAGAGCAAAAAGGAAAGTATAAGTCCACTTAGCTTCTATGAACTTAAAATTCTACTATTTAAAATAAAACAGTTTCAGCCCCTGAATTGGTATCCTAATATCCATAACTATTATAAATTCCTCCGTAAATGCATAACTGAAAAGGTAGATTAAAGCTCTATGGGTTTTTAATTTGTTTAACTTTATAATCATAAATGTACATATAATTTATGTTATTGTTTTAAATTATAATTCAACAATACAAATTGGAAGGTCAAACAAGATTGTGTTTTTTATTTAAATGAGTTGTAAGTGATTGTGTTTTTTATTAAAATGAGTTGTAAGTTTTAACACACCTTAGACGATTCTTGGACATCGATAATGTGTGTGTATTTTATAAAAACGCAGTGCGCACTTAGTTCTCTACTTGAAACTGTGTAAATTTAACACTGTGCATTGAGAAAACATATTTTTAAAATACGGTGCGTTAAATAGATGATGTAAACAATCATATGAAATTAGTAAACTAATTAAGATGTAATCTGTATTTATTATAATAACAGGTAAAGGAGACGTATAAAACACTAATCACTGTGGCATCATAATGTCAACCTTCTTGCATTTAGTCAGGGCTAGATTGGAACTCCAGCTGGTACTGTATGATGGCGCTCTACAAAATTTGTGGTCAATATATTTGGTCAAATGAACTTAAACTTGTATGTTTGTGTGTAGTTCTGACAGCACACAGTAATGTTCTCATTTAAAACTATTTACTGACAAAACAATGCCACAATTATTAAGATATTATTTAATAACTACATATTTGTAAAGCTTTTTATACTCTGGCTTTAATGGTCCAATAGACATTCGATGCCCCTAGAATAGAATAAGATGATGATGTTTTTGAAATTAGATATAAAAAGTAATATAAAATATATGAATCCCGTACGTAAATTTAGTAAGCGACACACTTTTCATTGATTTTGGATCATGACAGAAATAGCTTAATGATGATCCTTAATTTTAACACTGAAAGAAACCCTAGTACGGCAATAATAATGATACAAAAACAGCAAATATGTTTCTTTTTACCTGAATTATGTAGGGGAGAGTGATCTCAACAAAAATGATACAGCACACATAAAAACTATGAGAGAAATATGATTTGGTTTCCTAAAACTCATAAAGAAATCTATTTTAATATCAAAATGGCTATTAATAAAAATATACTGATATCTATATTTTGTAAAGACTGAGAGACTGGCTTGGACCTAGAATTTAAAAATCATATCCGTAGTCCTAAATACATATGGATTTTCAAATAATATGGCTGTTGGTAAAGAATAATATACTAAAGGATCAGGAATTGTTATTTTAAATTCAAACTTAGTGTGGCATTCTACCAAGCATGTCAATTAGATTTAAGAGATTACCGAAAGTTCTCATGATAGTGGAAGAAGTAGTTTATTATAATATTTATTAGTTGTATAAGACCTATACTATTGCTATCACATAGTAATGGTGATCCGAAAATTTGTTCATACTTACGTATACCGAGAAATGGTAATCAGTTATTTATTTAGAAAACTCCATCATTTCTAGATTTACTCTTCTCAAATCAATATTTAAGTTCATATTTTAATTTAAAAATGTACAAAAAATGTTAAGTTTGTAAAATACAAAACCTTTAAGATCTCTTTACACCTTTACTTACATTAAAGATTAAGAAAGTAATACAATAAAGTTTATACGATCCATCTCCCGGGGAAAATAAAACTACGCTGATTACATATAACTTAGTTTCTTGCCCTGCTTTAATGTGCAAACATTAATTATTATGTGTTCAAAGTTAAACAAGCATTAAACAGTTTTCAGTTTTTTATTCACTCTGTAAATTTATAAAAACAAAATAATACACAGTTCAGAATCAGGATTTTAAAACTATCTAAGTAAAAATAGTTTTAGTTGAGATTAGGCAGTAATAAAACATATGCCTCATGTTAAGGTTATGTATCACGTGCAATCTACCTAGAACGTAACGTAACGTGAGGCCCTAGGTTTGGGTTTACATACTTTTAAGATATTAATACATTTCTTAGGGCTATCTTTCATAGATCGTATAGGGTGTAGGTAACATAATATGAATATTTTTGTGTATGCCGTTGTTTATAAAAAGTTTTTAGTGCAGGACTGTTTAAGTAGTGCCTGTTAACCATGGATATGAGTTATGCATATGAGAATTTACGTAACTTAATTTCATTCATTACAACAATAACTTTAATTTTATTTTACAATCTTAATATTGAACAGAAGGTTTTTAAACATGTCTCACAAAAAAATAACGTTACGTCAAAAACAAGTATAGGTTATTTAAAATGAATATAATATTCTGTACTTGTTTCTTTTTTCGTCACAAAAAAACAAGTATTGAATATCTTAGCTAAGCAGAGATTTTTTTATTAGCTACAAGTTACACTAAACAAGTGTCTTTGTTAAATTAAATCGTTTTGATTACACAACATGACGCTGTTCAACTATAATAAATAAAAAATATTTAATACGTTATTGTATGTTACAAGTAAATTATGTAGATGCATAATACTACTTTTAAATACCTGCAATACATATTTTAAATGTTTATATATTTTCAGATGATGTTTTATAACTGTTAAATGCTACAGTATATATTATGTAGTTATTTAATCCATTTTAGTGTTTCTGTATTTTAGTTAATATTTTTTATAGTATTTCTATAATAACATATATAACATATTGTGCATATATAACTCTCGATTTTACAACATTGCGCACTTAGAGTGCAACCTAATTTAACTGGTTATAGCAAATATAAATATACTCGTATATGTTTCAAAAGAGGAAGGGCGCGGATTCATATCTGCCACATCTTGCCATATATATCCACTTCTGCTCATTTTTCCAGATAACATTTAAAAAAGGTTTTTACTGGTTTTAATTAATCCACGTAGTCTCAGTCTGAGAAAAAGACTTCCATTTAATGTTATTAATAACGAATTAAGACATTTATATTTGACAGCAGGCTTGTACACGAACATATGAAATAAATATAACAAACTGCAAGTATGATTTATGTGTAAATTGACCTTGACATTTTATCCAGATCTGCCGATATGAGGTTGCTGTTTTATAACTGCCATATATATATATATATATATATATATATATATATATATATATATATATATATATATATATATATAAAATTCTGGTAATTTTATCCAGATTACATTTAATAAGTTTATACTTCTTTTAAAATGGAAAAATTAGGCTAGTGTAGACATTTTCATTAGAAAGATCAAAATTGTAAACAGGTGAGATTTTAAGTAAAAGTAAAAATCGTACAAGTTTGGTACAGTACGCAAGGCTTGATGTACCAAAAAGCAACGCCAGTGTAAGTGCATCTTACTGTCAATGCTTATGTTCACACTAAAGTAGGAGATAACATTTTAAAATCTAATTAATCAACAGGTAACTTCTACAGACTTGACACCCTGATATTTCTTCTAAGCCCACGTAAATAACTTTTAAACAAACAAGAAGTAAGAGTAACACTGAAAAAGAAGTATCCATCATGACCAGTTCAATAAGGCCCATTTGCATAAAATTATTTACTTTTCTAGAAATATAATTTTAAAACATTTTGACACTAGGCTTGTTTTAATGTCTGGTGCTGTTGTCTGACTGTCAAACCAAGATTTCAATTACGAAGAGTTAAGTAGCTTGATTATATTGTGGATTGAATATGTATTAAAATTGGCAAATTCCAAGGTTTATTAAATTAAGTTGAAGTATGGTCTACCTATACGGAAATATACGAATAAAGTTTTCTTCGTTTGCCAGGTTAACCTGTTCACTAACTACTTCTAGTGCTTTGTACACCGCCTGATTTATACACTGGCGTAGAGCACAGTATGGCGTCTACCACAGTGTCAGTGTGACTAAGTGCAGTACAATACCTCTGTAGCTGCAGCATTACATTTATTAAATGTTAAATGTCTTGGTCAGACTAACCTTATCACTTTCCTGGCGCAATGAGGTCAAATAAAGCAAATCCTGTGTGTTAAGCATAATTTAGTTTTATATATATATATATATAGAGTGTGTGTTTTGTACGTTAATAGGCAGTTTGTTTAGTTATAGATCAGTATCAATCATGGCTATAGTGTTGATTGTGGATTTATAAAGATAAAAATATGTTACTTAAAAAATAAATGTACTTCAAAAATATATTTCTTGGAACAAACTTTGGAATATTATGTTAAACTAATAAAGTGTTACCTCATTAAGTAAAAAAAAAAAAAAAAACACCATCTAGAATGATCAAAACGTGTTTATTAAACATTATTAACACATAAAATATACAAATACCCTATGTGCATAAAAAAACATTGCTTGATTATAGAAAGTGCTTCCTTTACAAAAAAATACTTCTATACAGATATTCTGTAAAATATTTTGCCGCTATTCCCGTTTTTATTGATCTTATTAAGTATGACCACACGAAAGTTCAATTTTATACATAGTAGTTGATGTTATTAGATGTACGTAATTTGTGAGAAAAATGCTGTGTTTTTCTCCATTGTCACGATTAGACTACCAGTTTTGGCGAGTGTTGAAAAGTCGGTGTTAATAACATACAGCATCACTGGTTTGTGCTAATGTATCATCACATAAATCAATAGTAATAGAAATTTTGTTATTTTGCAGTGACGATTTTATCGTTTTAGTAGCCTCAGGTAGAACTATAGCCCGTGCTTCATGCACGTCAAGAAAGAAATATATCATAGAGTCCGATTACATAAATCATATTAACATATTAAATTACCCTGACAAACTTGTAAATTTAAGTCTTAGATTGGAAAACTCTATTGATAACAGTCGTTTTGGCTCATTAGCAGGAAGCAGGTAGATTTTGTGACAACTGGCATATTATTAATTTATTATAATGAGATTTACATGACGTACTGAATATTTCGAAAACAGTTTCGAGAAAGAATTTTCATTCTCAAAGAGTGTAGGAAATATTATAAAAAAACCAGAACAATTTTAGTTTTTAGTTTGTTAGTAAAACATGTTTTGTAAATAACGATGCTGTGAAGTTTGTAAACTTTGAAGGAACGCCATATTGGAGCAAAATGGCTACCAAGCTAGCCTATGACCTAAGCCGAGATACTTACATGAGAAATTTCTGTACCAAGTTTCAACTCGTTTCGGCTGTCACAGGACATCTATCGTTTCCACTAGCCATCTTATAAGGTATATATATTTTTATTTCGTTTGACTTTACCTGAAGAAGTATGAAACGAAATATAGTACTTCAGTATTAATATTATTGTGTGTGTAGCCTGTGTCTACGCACACAATAATGTACGTACGCAAACCCAAACGCACATACACATTACCATTAGATTTTTATATGTTTATATATGTTTAGAGGTAGTCATATTTAGATAAGCTAATTTTTCATTGATTGAAGAGTGTTTATGCATGGATAGGTTTGAATATGTGTATTTAACAATACTTTAACATGTATACCACTATCCAACATAATGAACACAACAACGGTACATAAGGCGAGCCTTTACGCACAACAGGGACAAGAAACATTTCTCAGTAAAACACGTTATTTTAAAGTATAATACTATCCAACATTAATGAACACAATAACGACACATAAAGCGAGTCTTTACGCACAACAGGGACAAGAAACATTTCTCAGTAAAACACGTTATTTTAAAGTATAATACTATCCAACATTAATGAACATAATAACGACACATAAAGCGAGCCTTTACGCACAACAGGGACAAGAAACATTTCTCAGTAAAACACGTTATTTTAAAGTATAATACTATCCAACATTAATGAACACAACAACGACACATAAGGCGAGCTTTTACGCACAACAGGGACAAGAAACATTTCTCAGTAAAACACGTTATTTTAAAGTATAATACTATCCAACATTAATGAACACAATAACGACACATAAGGCGAGCTTTTACGCACAACAGGGACAAGAAACATTTCTCAGTAAAACACGTTATTTTAAAGTATAATACTATCCAACATTAATGAACACAACAACGACACATAAGGCGAGCTTTTACGCACAACAGGGACAAGAAACATTTCTCAGTAAAACACGTTATTTTAAAGTATAATACTATCCAACATTAATGAACACAACAACGACACATAAGGCGAGCTTTTACGCACAACAGGGACAAGAAACATTTCTCAGTAAAACACGTTATTTTAAAGTATAATACTATCCAACATTAATGAACACAACAACGACACATAAAGCGAGCCTTTACGCACAACAGGGACAAGAAACATTTCTCAGTAAAACACGTTATTTTAAAGTATAATACTATCCAACATTAATGAATACAACAACGACACATAAGGCGAGCTTTTACGCACAACAGGGACAAGAAACATTCTCAGTAAAACACGTTATTTTAAAGTATAATACTATCCAACATTAATGAACACAACAACGACACATAAGACGAGCTTTTACGCACAACAGGGACAAGAAACATTTCTCAGTAAAATACGTTCTTTTAAAGTATAATACTATCAAACATTAGTGAATACAACAACGGTACATAAGGCGAGCCTTTACGCACAACAGGGACAAGAAAAATTTCTCAGTATAACACGTTATTTTAAAGTATAATACTATCAAACATTAATGAATACAACAACGGTACATAAGGCGAGCCTTTACGCACAACAGGGACAAGAAATATTTCTCAGTATAACACGTTATTTTAAAGTATAATACTATCAAACATTAATGAATACAACAACGGTACATAAGGCGAGCCTTTTACGCACAACAGGGACAAGAAACATTTCTCAGTAAAACACGTTATTTTAAAGTATAATACTATCCAACATTAATGAACACAACAACGACACATAAGGCGAGCTTTTACGCACAACAGGGACAAGAAACATTTCTCAGTAAAACACGTTATTTTAAAGTATAATACTATCCAACATTAATGAACACAATAACGACACATAAAGCGAGCCTTTACGCACAACAGGGACAAGAAACATTTCTCAGTAAAACACGTTATTTTAAAGTATACTACTATTCAACATTAATGAACACAATAACGACACATAAAGCGAGCCTTTACGCACAACAGGGACAAGAAACATTTCTCAGTAAAACACGTTATTTTAAAGTATAATACTATCCAACATTAATGAATACAACAACAACACATAAGGCGAGCTTTTACGCACAACAGGGACAAGAAACATTCTCAGTAAAACACGTTATTTTAAAGTATAATACTATCCAACATTAATGAACACAACAACGACACATAAGACGAGCTTTTACGCACAACAGGGACAAGAAAAATGTCTCAGTAAAATACGTTCTTTTAAAGTATAATACTATCAAACATTAGTGAATACAACAACGGTACATAAGGCGAGCCTTTACGCACAACAGGGACAAGAAACATTTCTCAGTATAACACGTTATTTTAAAGTATAATACTATCAAACATTAATGAATACAACAACGGTACATAAGGCGAGCCTTTACGCACAACAGGGACAAGAAATATTTCTCAGTATAACACGTTATTTTAAAGTATAATACTATCAAACATTAATGAATACAACAACGGTACATAAGGCGAGCCTTTACGCACAACAGGGACAAGAAACATTTCTCAGTAAAACACGTTATTTTAAAGTATAATACTATCAAACATTAATAAACACAATAACGGTACATAAGGCGAGCCTTTACGCACAACAGGGACAAGAAACATTTCTCAGTAAAACACGTTATTTTAAAGTATAATACTATCCAAACATTAATGAACACAACAACGACACATAAGGCGAGCTTTTACGCACAACAGGGACAAGAAACATTTCTCAGTAAAACACGTTATTTTAAAGTATAATACTATCCAACATTAATGAACACAACAACGACACATAAAGCGAGCCTTTACGCACAACAGGGACTAAAAACATTTCTCAGTAAAACACGTTATTTTAAAGTATAATACTATCCAACATTAATGAACACAATAACGACACATAAAGCGAGCCTTTACGCACAACAGGGACAAGAAACATTTCTCAGTAAAACACGTTATTTTAAAGTATAATACTATCAAACATTAATGAATACAACAACGGTACATAAGGCGAGCCTTTACGCACAACAGGGACAAGAAATATTTCTCAGTATAACACGTTATTTTAAAGTATAATACTATCAAACATTAATGAATACAACAACGGTACATAAGGCGAGCCTTTACGCACAACAGGGACAAGAAACATTTCTCAGTAAAACACGTTATTTTAAAGTATAATACTATCCAACATTAATGAACACACAACAACGACACATAAGGCGAGCTTTTACGCACAACAGGGACAAGAAACATTTCTCAGTAAAACACGTTATTTTAAAGTATAATACTATCCAACATTAATGAACACAACAACGACACATAAAGCGAGCCTTTACGCACAACAGGGACAAGAAACATTTCTCAGTAAAACACGTTATTTTAAAGTATAATACTATCCAACATTAATGAACACAATAACGACACATAAAGCGAGCCTTTACGCACAACAGGGACAAGAAACATTTCTCAGTAAAACACGTTATTTTAAAGTATAATACTATCCAACATTAATGAATACAACAACGACACATAAGGCGAGCTTTTACGCACAACAGGGACAAGAAACATTCTCAGTAAAACACGTTATTTTAAAGTATAATACTATCCAACATTAATGAACACAACAACGACACATAAGACGAGCTTTTACGCACAACAGGGACAAGAAAAATGTCTCAGTAAAATACGTTCTTTTAAAGTATAATACTATCAAACATTAGTGAATACAACAACGGTACATAAGGCGAGCCTTTACGCACAACAGGGACAAGAAACATTTCTCAGTATAACACGTTATTTTAAAGTATAATACTATCAAACATTAATGAATACAACAACGGTACATAAGGCGAGCCTTTACGCACAACAGGGACAAGAAATATTTCTCAGTATAACACGTTATTTTAAAGTATAATACTATCAAACATTAATGAATACAACAACGGTACATAAGGCGAGCCTTTACGCACAACAGGGACAAGAAACATTTCTCAGTAAAACACGTTATTTTAAAGTATAATACTATCAAACATTAATAAACACAATAACGGTACATAACGCGAGCCTTTACCCACAACAGGGACAAGAAACATTTCTCAGTAAAACACGTTATTTTAAAGTATAATACTATCCAACATTAATAAACACAACAACGACACATAAGGCGAGCTTTTACGCACAACAGGGACAAGAAACATTTCTCAGTAAAACACGTTATTTTAAAGTATAATACTATCCAACATTAATGAACACAATAACGACACATAAAGCGAGCCTTTACGCACAACAGGGACAAGAAACATTTCTCAGTAAAACACGTTATTTTAAAGTATAATACTATCCAACATTAATGAACACAATAACGACACATAAAGCGAGCCTTTACGCACAACAGGGACAAGAAACATTTCTCAGTAAAACACGTTATTTTAAAGTATAATACTATCCAACATTAATGAATACAACAACAACACATAAGGCGAGCTTTTACGCACAACAGGGACAAGAAACATTCTCAGTAAAACACGTTATTTTAAAGTATAATACTATCCAACATTAATGAACACAACAACGACACATAAGACGAGCTTTTACGCACAACAGGGACAAGAAAAATGTCTCAGTAAAATACGTTCTTTTAAAGTATAATACTATCAAACATTAGTGAATACAACAACGGTACATAAGGCGAGCCTTTACGCACAACAGGGACAAGAAACATTTCTCAGTAAAACACGTTATTTTAAAGTATAATACTATCCAACATTAATGAATACAACAACGGTACATAAGGCGAGCCTTTTACGCACAACAGGCACAAGAAATATTTCTCAGAATAACACGTTATTTTAAAGTATAATACTATCAAACATTAATGAATACAACAACGGTACATAAGGCGAGCCTTTACGCACAACAGGGACAAGAAACATTTCTCAGTAAAATACGTTATTTTAAAGTATAATACTATCAAACATTAATAAACACAATAACGGTACATAAGGCGAGCCCTTTATGTATATAACAGGGACAAGAAACATTAGCATGTTTATCTCATAATCAAACATTTTATAATACTAACACTAATCAACTAAATGCTTTGTGTTTTTTCATGAATATCAACAGTCTTATCAATATTTACTTAATAACCATCCTGCGTTTAAGTCATATTACAAAATACATCATATTAACCACTATTTGATTGTACATTTAAGGGTTTTTGCTTAGTTTTGATATACTTAAATGTTGGTCCCTCTTAAATTAAAATCATAAAACAGATACTTTTTATTCCCTACATAAAATAAGTTTGAAAAAAACACTGCCAGGATATCTCAGGTTGTATGCTTTATAAGAATATTTTTTGGGGATAGGTATATTTAATTGGAACTATTACCCGTAAGCAAATACTCAGTATGAGTTAAATACTTACTTAGTTTAAAATAATTAAAAAACATACGACAATATTTCGGAAGCAGTCATAATGGAACACTATTAATCCCAGATATATCTCTTCCAATGCTGACGTTTGATTTCACCATGATTCATAGAGGTACCATTTTGCCAACTAAGTAGTTAATGCAACAGCATTAATGTATAAACTTCATATGACTACAATTTAATCCAGATTACTATCTGCGGATTACCGTCTCAAAATATGTTTAATTTTTTTATCTATACTAGCTTAAATGGAAATAGCCACATAAAAATATATAAATAAAACATTTTATTACAAATGGCTTATAAATTTAGTCGTACGTTAACTGAAAACAAAAAATTATTATGGAATGTATAAAATTATAATCAAAACTATGTATTAGCCATAGACGTTTTAGGCAACAATGAGTTACTTTCAGTACCACTGTATACAACAAAATTTCTCAACAAATTCGTAATGTATGAGTATGTCAGCTATGAAATCTGACTATCATATTATATGCATTATACTGATATAAACCTACGGAAAACCAATTATTTACAACACTAGTTATTCTTACCCAGAAATTAATCAATCATACTTAACACTGAAATTACACCAAATTGTTGATTAAGCACTCACTTTATGTATATCTTTAAATATACTTAGTATGCAGCCTATAAATAGGAATGGTCCCATTTAACCATTGGATTTTGCTTTTATACGCTATATGTTTACCTTTACAAGTGAATGTTAAAAATAACAAAGAATAATTCATCTCTCTCCTTTTAAGGCATATACGTGATAAATTTTATTAGCACGCTTCCAAAAATCACACTTTAAATGTTGTTATAGAGGTTTATGTTCTTCAGATGTAAAAGTTAGTTTGTCTTTCAAGAATGTTCGTCGGGTAACGTTGTTACCTTAACTTTCTACGAGCTCTTCCAGTGATCAGTGTGGAATGAGGAACTACCTTCAGATGGTGGTAAAGTAAAAACAACCTTAGAGATAGTGCGTATCACGTAAAAGAATACAATTTTAAACAGTGTGATAAAGTTCCTAAGAGAGCAATCAATATTAGAATGTATACAAACATTTAGAAGTTTAAGTGGTTTGGTGTGGTCTAACAAAAAACACCACGTTTATGCATGGATATTCATAAACAATAAAGTGAAGAAAAAATATTTTAAATATAAATAGTAGACACATCTACCCCATCTCACAGACCCCCCAACGGGTGCAATGTGATGTTTACAGATAGGAACCAAAATCAGTTCCAAAATAACTGTTATGAAAAAAAATAAATCAATTAAATCTCATTTTATGTAAAAAAATTATGTTCGCTAAACATCTAATCCAATACGCGTAAGAGTTACAGGCTACCGATTTGTCATTGTTAACAGCTAAACACATTTATTCAGTCACGCCATAAATGCGCACAGTCAATATTATCTAGAAAAGTGTTATACCATTACAGGTATATACATACACACACACACACACACACACACACACACACACACACACACACACACACACACACACACACACACACACACACACACACACACACACACACATATATATATATATATATACACACACACATATACCTTTAATATATATACCGGGTGAGTTTCTTAAAGTGATCCAATAGCTAACTTTTTTATTACACAACTTAGCACCACACTTTAAATTTGGAACTTGCTCCATTTTAAGTTTCACTCAGGGATACACTTTCAAATTTTTTGAAGATGGCCGCCATTTTCCAATATGGCGGCCAACTTTAAAATCATTTATGGAACATCCTGTATTTTATGTTGTTTTCAGATTTTACTCTACAAAATAAGACATTTTTGTTTTTGAGAGTTTTTCAATATCTCTAATGGTTCAGGAGCTACGTGGGCTGGACGTTTTCATCAGTGGCATGAACTCTTAAAGCACGTTTAATCAATGTTAGTTTTATGTGTTGTTAGTGTTTTGTTATGTGTGTAGTTTGTATGTGTTTTGATATTATACATATTTTACGCTGAGCATTAATAATTTTGCTTTGATATTCATTTAACTTTTCGACTAAATGTTTAGTAAAAAAAGATTTGAGATAAAAAAAGATTTCAGAAGCGGCGACTTAGATCACAGTTAAACAAACACATTTAAAGAATACATATTTTATTGAACACATTTAAAAAGTATTTAAAGAATTATTATTGTAATAGGTTCGAATCCTGTCGTTGCACTTTTTATCAGTACCAACGACCTTGTGCTGTATCGACTCTCCCTCTTATTCTGCTTGATAAGATCCTCGCACAGGCCAGTGGCCCACGAGAACGGGCAGAGTAAGGCTTAAAAGGGGATCGGCTTCTCCTTTAAATATATATATATATATATATATATATATATATATATATATATATATATACATATTGGATTCATCAAATATGTAAATTTGTAAACTTTAAATAAAAAAAAAACTAAATACGGTTGAAATGTTATGTAAGCTAGTAGAAAATTTGCTGCATGGTAATAATAAAACTTATCCAATTAAAGGAACAATTGATTGTTACTTAATCAACGTTTTTGGAGTAATGAATATATATGACAAACGCGCTTCGTATTATTTGTTATAATTGGCCTATCTACACCATTCTTTTCAAAATTCAATTCGCTACAAGTTGTACAAAAGTTGTAAAAGTGTACAAATCTTGCGTGTTTATCACGTATTTAATTAAGTAAATGTACTTCAAATCTATTCACAATATGTTTCTCGGGACCGAATTTGGCATATTTTGGCTGATATGTCAGATATCAGGTGGTCTTACAGGTCTGGAACTTATATTATTACAATTTTCAGTTAAACTTTCATAAAATACAATAAACAGAACACCTAACCTTAAAAAAAATGTTATAAATGTGTATACAAACATAAGTTTCGCTTTATTTGTGCCCTTTCCCAGAAAATACCTTGATAGTAACAACAATCAATTCTTATTTCAACCCTTCCTGCAACCGTTGTTGAGCACATAGTAAGAAAATCCATATATGAAATGTTTTTAGTACATCTTTTAGGAAAGTTTTAGTCAGAATATACTTTGAACCTTACAATTTTCCAAATATTAAGTTTAGTATTTGGTCAGTACTGTAATGTAGACAACACTGTTGTAACAAGCATATTAAACAGAATTAGGCTTCTCAGACCTGTTTATATACATACATACATATATATATATATATATATATATATATATATATATATATATAATATGATTCTAACCTTAAAGTGTAGGAATTTTACCATCGTAGGTCTCAAAAAACATCTCAAAAAAACCCATATATTGAAAACGCAATAAAGAATGAAATTATTGATATTACAAGAACAATATATACCTTTATAAATGGAACGTCCACCGTGAGAGGTGTGCTCTTTAACCTTAGTAATGAATTAATATTTTACAACTCAGATCATACACCTGACGTAAGACAATGAACACGGACCCATTCTTCAAGATGGCTCATTCATTAAATATAAATATCGTCTGGAGGATAATTTGCTACAGTACAGTTTAGTTTTTAAATTGTTTATTTTGGAAATAATACCGTTTTTATGAAGAGTTTATTGCAAAGGAAAACTTAAACTCCTTTATTTATATTATCAGCTTCATGCAATACTGATTATTTAATCAGTCTCTTTAAATATTTCTCATTTTATTTACATAGAAATGGCTACAGTCTTTCTATTTATTCTGTTAAAAAGTGTCTATGAACAGCTTTGACTATTTTTCCTCCCAGTCATTCTATTACTACACTGAATTGTAAGGATAAATAGAAAGAAAGAAGAAATAAAGAAAGAAGAAAGAAAGAAAATACACCTCCATAAAATATAACTACTTTTTTATAGTTGGAAGGTCCACACGGGACCTAGGAGTTGAAACTGCCATTATCAATATGACCTCTTTCTCACGATTCAGTATGCCTCCTAGTTTTCATCGCTGACATCACGGCCTGGCATAATATTATATACCAATTATAACCCATTAGGTTTAGCCATTTCTCTCATAACATGCTGCCAGACCAGCACTAACCTCAAATAAAACTCGTAGTTTTGTAGTCTGTCAAACTACTTGGTTTTCTCCTATAGCAAATATTATAAAAACAACACCGGTGTTCAACAGTTAAATATAATGAAAAGATATCACTACCTTGGACTGATGAGGGCCAATGAGGGCTGAGGACATACGTAAAAAAATGTGTATTAATGGTTAACACTGTTGGCTCGATTACGTTCCATTTTTATATTACCTACTAACTAATGCACAGCTTATCTCAGGTTTAATCATATCCCTCTTATAATAATGATAAGAAACTGAGACTTTTATATAACAATATAAATTTTATAAACCTTCAAATATAATTTTTAAACCATTGAAACAGTACTAAATTTAGCCAATGGCGTGGTGTAGCGGGTACGGCGGTTATCGCGAGATAACCAGATCAAGCAACGTCGAGCGTGGCTGCTGCTTGGATGGGTGACCGCTGAGCGATCCTGTCCTTGCAAGCAGCCCGCCTGCCCGGCCATTGGTGGTGGTTCGGAAGTCACCTTTAAGCCGTTGGTCCCCAGGTTAAAGTGTTTAGAGAGGGCTTCTTAGCCCTAACTTCGCCTGGTAAAATAAGACATTCTTTACTTTTACTTTTAAATCTTTTTCTTCATAAAAAAAATACTTTAAAAGTATAGAAAATATTTATTTAAAACGCATGTTAATAACAAGAACCTATAAAGGCTACGTGAGCAGCCCGCGCAAAAAATATTTCGATTTCGATTTTTACTGGCCCTTCTGAATCCCCATTATATTACTTCTCGCTCAAAACGGTTGACAATTTAATATGTATGGTGAATTACTGATCCGTATCAAAATCTGTTCCAGCTGTTTACGACAAGGAAACAAATATAAGTAGTTGAGCTTTTTATTCTTTTTTGTCTCTTTTGTAGCGAAAATGTAAATTAAGCTGACAGTTAGATATAGCTACGTCATAGCGGTTAGAAGCGACATGACAACACCTCCTCAAATTAATTCGGTCTGTTTTCGTGTGGTTTACAATAAATAATACGCCTACTACTTATAATCAAAATGAATCCGAGCTGACTCCCGCTTAAAAACGCCTTATCGTGCGACATTATCGGGTCCAGAACAGGCACCTATTCAGCAACCAAAGCTTTAATCTAAAGTAGTTACGTTAATTGATAATACGTAAACTAATATAATTTGTCTTTGTTGTTGTAGTTTCGATTTAGTCGTAACACAAATGTAAGATTCATTTTATTGTTGAGTTACCCTAAATGTGTCGTGAATTGCATTCTTTTATGAAACATATACCTAAGTGTTTGTGGGAGTCCAAATCATTCACACTATCACAATTATTACAACCATTTAGAAACCACGCCAAAAAATATTTATTAAATCAAATATGACCAAATATGAATGAAATCAATAGTATATTGAAGTAAGAGTTAGATAAATTTTGTTTTGTTGACATTAAAAAGCAACAGATTTAGGCTATTCCTTCTTTGTAATGAATACGATATGACTGAGGCATTTCCAACATTTGGATATATCGTAAATAAGCTTGATTTTATCAGTATTTTACTATATCCGATTTTATAAGTAGATTTACTATATCTCCTTATCGTCGCATAGGAATATTCCATAAGCTGTTTTTTTGTGAAGATTTTCCCGCTTTTATTTTGTTCCAGCTTTTTTCCTTGATAACCGCCCAGTGGGTGGGACACTTTTATGTTCCCCTCCCCAAGTTTCTCTCTTCAAGTAAATGGTTCCTCAAAAGCGTGTAAATACTTTCACTTACTTTTGTATCTTGCAAGGAGTCTGTCTTCTATTTTCAGTGATTTGACTGGGTTGGTTTATTTTCTTTATAAGTTTTTTTATTTGAGGTTTCAATTTCAAAAAGACATTAGTTTTAGTTTTGGGAAATATACATTCTATTTCTATATATTTTAATTTAGAAACTGATTTCACTTATGAAACATAAAGGAATAAAAGATGAGATAAAATTACAACCAAAATTAAAGTAGTTTTGTTTCATATTGTTTTGTTGATATAAATAATGGTATTTTTTTGTTCAAATTAAAAGTGCAATACTATAGAATATTTAATAATAGAATATTGCTACTATATTTTCTGGTTTATATTAAAATCTTTTATTTTACATAAAGAATCATTTCTTGTAACAAACTAAACCTACTTTTCCCTCATCATTAAACAAGTTCAACAAAATTCTTTTCACCATACTTCACTATATTATGTTCCATTTTAATTTTTAAATGCATAAAATTAAAACAACTACGTAATTCGACGGAATTCGTACAGACAAGGTTAAAGTTCAAAATAATTCTATACTTCTCGTCAACAAACGCGCTGACTGAAATTAACTCCAATTAAACTATAACACGAACAAAATATATAATATCCCATTTACTTCTTTCTACTTCACCTATCTACTCGTACTTTAAGAACTACATGATCATTTATAATAGAATATATATTTAAAGTAAATGTCAAACTATTTGACTAACTTATTCATACTATTTATTTACAACTACAAAGTATAAATCACTGAGCGAGTAGTCTTGATTTTAGAAACTCATTTTATAATGTACATGGCATCACTTTATATAACAATCATTTGTACCTTACCAAATTCATCGATACAATATTAGAATCGTACTGTTTTAGTTTATAGTCTATTCTAATTTATTGATTAACCATGACCCATCCGACAAAAATGATTCTACGTATCGAGTATAGAGAATCAAAACACATCCATTTTAGATCTCTTCTAATTTATCAATTAATATCCAAGAACTTACCTTTTATGCAATTTACATATTTTAAACGCATAAAAACTTAATGTTTAAAAATAAGTCGATCCTTTTTTTATTTTACCTGTATTATCGGTTTGTACAAACCTTTTTCGTAAACTGGTAAAATACTTGAACTAGAAATTATAACATACCAAATCTTCATATCATAGTAGGATCTTCCAATTAACCCTTCGATCGTTACAATGTACTCGTATCTCTGAAAACCTAAACTTAACACACTTCACCTCACTGGATACCACTATCTGAGAAACTGGTGCTATCTTAGTCAGAATATGACAATCTCTAGTAGTTCATCAATATCCGTAGGCTTGTTCCTTTACTAATATTATTATGTTGATGATTATGCGAAAGTTATTATTCGACTATCTCCAATTTACAAATTGAGACATAGATTCTTCTGCCTAAAAGCCCAAAATCCACGATTCCGATATTTAAGTCATACATCATTTCAGTTTCTTCTTCATTTAGTAATTTCTAAGAAATATATATATACCTTTCTCAATTTATAAAAATATATTTACGAATTTAAGTCGTTACATCATCCTGTGTTGATATAAATATCAGTGTTCGTTATTAAATTTCTATAGTGTTTTTACAGGTTTTTGTTTCCCTTTCTTAAAAAAAAATAGCAACAGAAGGTTACAGAGTGCATAGTGATTTTATATTGGCACAGAATATATAATGAAAACATCGGGTGTGATATGAAGAGAATATACAGCCTCTCAAAGTTAACAAAATTTAGTAGGCAGTAACATTTATACTAAAGTTCTTTTGTGTTTTAAAATGTTTAGAGTTAATTATAAATACATGTTATATATTAAAGTATATTCAGATCATAATAAATGCGACTGGAATGTATGGAGGATCCGCCCCAGGACGTGATGGTATCTCGGGCACTATGTTAAGAGATAAAATTCACATATTTTATAAATTCTTCTGCACGTAATAAATTTAAGTATTCCATTTTGTATTTTCCCAGATATTTTTCATTCAAGGTAATTCCTTTTCATAAAGTTTACAGTTTTTTCAGAAAAAAGTAATTTATATCCCATTAGCCTTTTGATTGTTTTCTCTAATATTCTTGAACGAATAGTTAAATAACAACTAGTAGCCTATCTTTCTAATAACAAAATCTTGTTTGAGTGTCAGTATGGGTTCAGATAGACAGGGACATTCCTGATGGTCTGTTTGATGTCAATAGGCAAATTAATAAGGCAAAATCCAATAACTTAACAATAAGTCGCTTCTACAATTGGAATTGTCGGTGGTCCATGGTAATGCGCTTTCTTGGTGCAAAAGCTACCTCACAAATAAGCTACGGACAGTGTCTAGCTGTGGCACCGAGAGTGATGCTCTCCCAGTCGACTATGGGATTGTTCAGGGCAGTACATTGGGCCCAATTTTGTTTAGATATATATACATCAACAATATGCCTAAATTAAATATAAACAATAAACCTGTTTTATTTGCCGATGATAGCATTACTTTTTTATTAAAAGTAATAGTTTCATTAAAATAGTCTTTCACTGACTACCTCAAAACTAAATTCATGCCTATTTTTCTCAAGTTAATTCTCCCTTAGTTATTTCTCTCTATGCAACAAAACTATTACACAATATTGTGGATGTTATAATATTGAATTTTGCTCTTGTTAAAGTATTGAATATGTTTTGGTTTATAAATATAGTCGTTATTTTTAATAAGCGTTTAAACTGGTGGTTTTATGTTAAATGTATGAAGAGAAAGAGAGGAATTAAATATTTGCATTGAAAAAATTAAGTGAAATTTGAAAAAAATATACTTGCCTATTTTGCCTACGCCCAATTATTGTTTTCGTTTGGAATAACAACCCTGGGGTGGATCGTACAAAACTCTATTACAGCTGCTGTATGAGGTTCAGAAGGCAATCCTAAAACCTGGTTCTATGCACAGGAATTCTGTCCATGTATGCTTATTTCCTAGATTAAAATAATTTTGTGTTTTGTGAATGAACTCAAGTTTTAAAATAATTTAATTTCAAATATTAATGAAGGTGCAACTAGTTCATAAATTAATTCTATATTTGTAAGATATCAACTAAATTTATAATTACTAATTAATTTCGATTTTTGTAACATTTATTTTATTTTAAAGAAGTTTGCATTTTAGTTTTTACATTGTATGGATGTCATACATTGGGAAATGAATTGTGATTTAGTTAAATTCAATTCTATTACTGTTTACTAGTTTGTAAGGTTTTAACGTTTCAAAACGCATGTCGAGTGAGGCTAAAAGCTGGAATTTAACATTTAACTTGGATTGAATTTCTGAAGATTATGACGCGTAAAGGAAATATACAGTTTAAGTGCGATTTGTTCTTTGTTCAGAGCGATTCAGAATAAAACACATTTAGTTATCATACTCTATACCTGCAGCTACAGTGATCATCTTATCTTAGTGACTTAAGCCCGTATATACTCCTTGTGGGTAACGCCAATTAAAATTGAGTCTTGTGGTAGTGAAAAGGTTTGTTTTAAGACATTTTATTCGACCTAGTATTCCAAGAGAGGTACATTACTTATACTTTGTTGAGACATGGATATGTCTACCATAACCCAATACCATTAAACGGCACTCTAGCCCTTTACTTGTCCCGCAATACTTTGTAAACGCTTTACAATGTTGCGAGTAAGGACATTCATGTAGTTATATCGGATACATAGCTGGAATGTGTAACAGTACAACGAAAGGAGAATGCTGAGCTTTAATACCACGCAAGCTTTACACACAAGCTATACTACAAGTTTTACAACCTCCCAAGAATGACATTGACAATATAGAAAGCATGAGTGGAAACTTATAATCGATCGCTGCATACAGTGGTAACTTGAGGAAACACCTTAGGCACATTTTCGGGCTGTTGTAACTATATTAACTCTACAAACGTTAACGAAGGAAATATAGTTAGGCCCTAAAAATAAGTTCAGTTAAAATTGTAGGAAAAATTAGAAAGTTAAATAGTTCGGGTTGAGAAAGGCTTTGAAAGAACTCGTCTGGAAAACAAATTAACTGAGACTTTCCAGTTGAAAAGAAACTTTATAATTTCAATAGTTTTTCCGCTTAAAACAATAATAATGTCGTTTATTGTGAAAAGACAATACCCCAATTTTATCACAAGTGACCTAAATCCTCCCTACCCATTCTCGGTGACAATTACCCACTAAAACTTACACGACATCATTCAAACTTCTCTTCACAGTTTAAAAGTCCGGCAATACGATTTAGTGAATGTTTGTGCTACTAATTATCCCAGCGGTTCATTATAAACTCGTCAACAGAGTAAAATGCCTTTGACACATAAATGGTTTTCAACTGAGCTTTTAATTTATTTGTCACATTGTTGTTTGATACAATCAGGGAGACTGTTGACGTCAGAGAGACTTTAAAAGATTTAAATTAAGATAACCTGACATGAAGCTAACACTTAGTACAGAGCAAATATATAACTCACTTAGTATAGAGTCTCATTACAGTTTTTTGGAAACTGTTTCGTTTTAAAACCATTATAAAACCAAAGTTTTTTGTTATCAGAACGATATTTATTATTTGTAAAGTGGGTTTTATTAATGAAAAGAATATTAAATTACAAATACATACTTAACTCAAAGCCAATGCAATCATTATAATTAAATGGATGAAAGATTTTAGAAAGAAATGCATGTATTAGATAAATGTAGTTGGTGGAATGGGCGATGAGATTAATTGCAGTAACCCCTTTTCCAGGTTAACTAGCGCTTTTACCGTCGAGCATACGAACTACGTGAACGGGAAAACGTAGAGAGTACAGGAGCCAGTAAACTGTGGAGTCGGGAACCAATTAACATTATATTTGTGAGAGCTAGAATATAATGAAATCTACAGAGATTTTTTTCAAAACAGAACTTAATAGTTATCTGCATTAATCTTTGTCGGAATCTAAAGGAGTAGTAATCGAAAGTGTAAAAACCGAATTATAAAGTTTCTTTAGGTTATAGTTTTTATATTTATAAACTCATGACCAACCGTCAGGCACCAAAACAAAAGTTAAATTAGCGTCAGGTAAAGAGATATTTGTGAGTGGCAACACCAATATCGATTCTACTAAAAACTAAATGTGGTGAGCTTTCGCAAATGCGAATTGACTCTCAACTCGCAGACCGAAGCGCCTTTGTTTTGCTGGACTATACTTGTGGTCTAAATGGTTCAGGAACTTTGGTTAAAAAAATTATATATGTTTTTTATGTTTGTCAACAATTAATGATAGCAAAATTTATCTTTAGCAACGGTATTCAACACCATATTTCTTTAGTATATATACAATTTAAAAGCATACAATTAATTTGATATTTTTTAAATTATTTTGATATTTTACCAAACTTATTAAAGCTGGACAAAGTAAACAGAGCAAAGTGGATAGTGGACACAAGCCAGCAAAAAAGTGGTGTTGGATGTTGATTGTTCAATTGATAGGCCATAGCAACAAAGAGTGGAAATACATTTTTTAAATAACAACTAAAACCTAGTTCAGGTTAATATCTTCTATCATTTTGGAATTAGAAAATAGTAGGAGTTGAAAATCTATCCATAAAGAGTATTTAAGTTACTTTTATATTATACAAGGCTTTCTAAATCTAAAAAAATCCTTTTATCACACTTAAAAAGGTAAAACTACTATCATCAAGGGTATGATGGTGCTACCTTTCTATCTCGGTCTTTTTAAACTACATATTTTCCTGAACAGGAAATAAATTATTGTGTAATTAAAAAACTATGGGTATTTTATAGTTTAAATAAGCTTAGTTTCATTGGTCTTTACAGTGGCTATGCAGAGGAAAAGGCATTCCTCTCTTTCGTATAAGAATGGAATGTGGAGAAGATTGGCAGAACAAACTCGTAAACTTAGCATTATGAGAACGGGTGTCACGCTGTTTGACAGTGCAAGGGTTTGATCTTTGTTTAAGCTCTACGCTTGAGAATTTGAAAGCTAGACCCGATTTTATTTACACCCTGGTCGTTAGATTATTTAAATTCCACTAGCAGAACTCCAATTGTCTTTTTAAAAAAAGTCTGAAGTCAATTTTGTTCTGAATGTAATAGACGGCTTAGCACTTCTTTCAATGCAAATCTAGAAACGTTTTGACCTTGGGCAGTTACTTTACAGAAATTAACTTTTTTCAGCTATAGTGTTGTTTCTTTAATAATGAATGAGGAAATCTTAAATGAAGGGAAAACTTTCTCATAAAATACTAATTGACGAAGATAAAGTAGAAAATCTTCACTTCCTAAGTGAATTATAAATTTGGCAGACAATAAAAATGGTTTATATTTCATGTAAGATAGAATATAGAGAATAGTTGATCCTCCAAATCCCAGTAGATCACTTCGATTTGATTTACGGTATGTACCAAACAGGAGAAATCATAACATTTCTAAAGTAGTAGCATAGAGACGTATACAAACTATACACATAACCGTATTACAAAAATGTTTTAAAGTAAAAATAAAGAAGATGATTATAAGAATTGATTTAAAGACAACGAAAAACCTCTCCAACTGATGAGAAGACAAATCCCATAAATTCAAATAACCAGAAAAAGAATCTTGTTTTGTTTTCAATAGGAGATATGGTAATGCTCTATCAGATGATTGAATACAGTGCGGACATTGTCATAATGGATTAGGGAGGGATTTGCAGACTCTTGTATAATCATCGTATTCGGTGACTTATGTCATGACAACTGACGTCACGAAACAATTTATTGTCCATTGAAATGATGTTTCAACAACACTAGTTACTGTAATAAATTTATACTCAAGATAATTGTTCGTCTTATTATATAGATTTAGTAAAAATAATTATACTAGCAAAATTAGTGTGTTAATAATCTCATGAATAACTTATAATTAAGTAAATTTCAACGCAAAATGCACACATTTTTCATTTTACTGAGAACAAAATTCAATATTACCAGAGTACCTTGGGAAAGCAGATTATTTATTGAAGTGAATCCTTAATCTATGTTTTCACATCTGCTAATTGAGTTTCATAAGTAACGTCATTTACATAGATTGTTAGTAAATTGTAGATAATATTTATCACTATACGCCATACTTTTTTACTTCACGCGGTCTTTACAAGCAATTTAAATCAAACTTATCTATACACTATGTCCTGGATTTTTAAGACAGCTGTTAAAGGGTATTTGTGAGTATTGTCTATTCCATAGACGTACAGGAACACCCTGTAAATTGAAACAGATAAGACTAATTTTATAAAATAGCTGATGGCTTGTTTAGTGGGTTTAATTTATTTGGTGGTTGTAGCTTATACCGTTTATCCTTATATTAATAATGGACGGTGGTCTTGAACACTCTGTGTATCGATGCCAATATTTTAAATTGTTTGCCACGAAACAGGCACTGTATAATATTTCACTAAATTGTCTTGAAAGATTTATTACTACATAAACTGCACAGCGAGGATTACGAAAGGAGTGATGTGACAAATCCAACTTCCCTTAAGTGAACTCGATTACCAATCATGGAATATTGATATGTATCGCTCAATGCGTGCATTTTATATTTATCTCAATCATGGTCCTAAAGTAGTAGGGTCAACAATGCTTTGATGAAAAAATATTACAACTCATCATGTTGAATGGTTACAAATGAGTGAGACTAACCTAAAGTTGTGCACATCGTATCGAATATCGATACAGCATACCTGAAAAGACCGAGGCTTGATATCGATACAATCGACGCTTCGTAATTTTGACAATGAAATGGATAAACATGTTTTAGGTTAGTCACACAAAAGTATTACGTATCAAATGTAGAGGCTGTCATACATTTACGTATTGCGTCGTAACCGTTACATGGTTGGTTTTCTATTACTACGAACATCACATACGAGAGATTTCAATATCGTCTGCATCATATTCTGGATATTATTGTGATCGATGCAATTTATCGATTCATTGATCTGCATTTTACAATACTAGCAATTATCTAAAACTGTCGCTAAATCCTTCAGAGGACAAAAACCAGTGAGGCGATTGTTGTGCCCCTCGCAACATAATAACATAATTTTGAAATGATCCACTTTAATAAATTATTATTGAAATATTTTACGTGCTTGTTATTCATCACATTTTTAAGGACTAGAGAACATGTGATGATAAAAAATGTTACGATGGGATTGTGATAGTCGGCGCCTTTTAATCCGACAATGCAAGTTCAGTCGCAAAGCATTTAAGTTAGGAAACTGCCTCCAAAATGTGTTACGATTTTTACTCTAGATGGAGCCACAGCGTGTGCCGCGGGACCTCTCGTAAGTGGACAAGGTGCTTCCTTAACTTGAGACCTGGTAAGGAAGTGAATTGATGCACACGCTTAAACGGTTGATCAAGATAACTGATAATCATTGACAAAGGATTAAATACTAAGGAATTTGTATTATATTACTATTAGTGATTTATTTCAGGTTAAGTAGCTACAATATTAAATTTTATTTATAGTTTTATTTATTTTAATAAGTAAAGGTTGAGAGTGTGTTACAAATTGTTTATCCAGGAATTATCCGGGAAGTTGGTTCTTTAACTTATATGTTAATTTGGTTGACTCCTGTGACACTTCTTCGTCAAAGTCTGGAGTACGTAGGTGGACATAATTTAGACGTTACTACGTTACCTCCTTGACACTTCTTCGGCAGACTGGAGTACGTAGGCGGTCGTAATTTAGGCGTTAACTACGTTACCTCCTGTACCACTGTTTCGACAGTCCGAAGTACGTAGTCGGTCGTAATTTAGGCGTTAACTACGTTACCTCCTATACCACTTCTTCGACAGTCTGAAGTACGTAGGCGGTCGTAATTTAGGCGTTTAACTACGTTACCTCCTGTACCACTTCTTCGGCAGTCCGGAGTACGTAGGCGGTCGTAATTTAGGCGTTAACTACGTTACCTCCTATACCACTGTTTTCGACAGTCTGAAGTACGTAGGCGGTCGTAATTTAGACGTTAACTACGTTACCTCCTGTACCACTGTTTCGACAGTCCGGAGTACGTAGGCGGTCGTAATTTAGGCGTTAATTAGGTCAACTCCTTCGTTTCGCAGAGTCTTGAGTGCCTGTAGGCGGGAGTGCTCTTACGTACGAATACTAACTTCATACTTTCCTTTCTTGGCAAGATGATAACCGATGACTACAACCATCGACGAAGTTAGCGTTATTTGGGTTCAGATCATATCCTCCTTAACCCTTGATACTCTTCAAACAACCATTACTATATTAGTAAATGGGGTTAATTGGGGATTTATTCTATCCTACTGAAAATTATCAAAACCCAAGACGTTGACCTAATAGGCTTTACAGTCATCTGTCAACGATCCGATTATCTGCTTTGTGGAACTTGATAAAATCGAATGGGGTGTATTTCTGAGTTCACCTTGTATATCTTATACAATACATACACCTTAGCCTGTTCGAACTGGATCATGAAGTCCAGGCCATAGGGCTCCCAGAATCAGGGAGTGACAAGACCTTATCACTCAGTAAACATCGGGGTTCTCAATTTTGAACATATATATAGTTTTTCACGGCTCTGAAAACAAAATGCAACAACAACACAAAACAAACTTACAATAACAGAATACTCTGTATTACTCCATCACACATCCGGCAAACACGCCATCTCTTTTAGCCTTTTCAAATACCATCTGTATCTACTTAAGGAGGTATGTCATCTCGATACCATATCATAAATCAACTAAAACATTAATAATCAAAAGAAATTTACCAGTTTGGTTTCACCCCTTTCCAAGCATAGTTGATACCTTTATCTTATATAGCGAAACCTTATCAATTTAAACTTTATTTCATACCAAATCACACTGTTTTTATTGAATCTATTGACATAATATTTCCCACATCAGTTGTCTGCCTTTAATGATTATTTTTAGAGAAATAGATCACTCTACAGCAAGTAATTGTAGAGTATTCTGCATCAGATAGATTGATGTCACAATTTTGTTTAATATATTATTACAAATGTTTACATAGCTCTGTTTAATTAATAATTTATAGTGAATTCAAATTACTATGAAGTCTTTTATTTTCATGGACAAAGGGTTGACTTAAAGATGAAATACACAATGCAGTTACTGACATTACGGTTAAACTTTCCACTCCACTGCTCGCCAGCTTTCTGCTTTCCGCACAATGGCGTTTTTTTTTCTCCTCGTTGTTACGGCTACACTACAGAGTTGACAAGCTCGCTTCCAGCAGCGCTATCGTTATATTGGGGTGGCAATTTACCGTATTGTATAATGTGTTTGTTACTATAAATTTGTACTAATATAACTCCCTTTTAATACGTACTGTTGTAATTTTAAAATCTATAATTATACAACACTAATGTAATATTTATAAACATAACACCTTAACCCTGTTTACTATTTCAATTAAATTTTCGTATAATTTGTCATATAAATAATTATTGTATTAAACTTAATATTTTGAAAGGCATCGGCCTTACAGAAAAGTCCTTTTTCCAAAGAAGGAACAAGAATTTTACTTATATTTTAACTGAATTCTAAAATAACTATTCGTTGAACAAAATACAGAAACTTCAAACATTGAGATTTATTTGTTTTCCACACGCATTTGAATGATTTACTTACCTATTCACCGTAAGCTATCGTTTTGAATGTGATACATTCTTTAAAACTTTATTCCCCCACAGGTAGTAGGCCTTAGTTATATAGTTCATAACTAACATAAACCAGAACATAGCTTGTATAGTATAAGTACAAACGATCCTCCATTTTGAAGAATTGTTCCAAAATTAACTAAAAATTTCAAAAGTTTTGGATACCCTTAGTTATAAGGATCGAGGTTATTAAAATACAATTTTTTGTATATCCGGACTATATTTAACTACATATTTTTTCAAACTAATCAGCAAATATGTATTATGATATCTAACTGCAAGATAAGTATGCAGAAGAGTATTCCCGTAGTGTTCCTCGGGTTGCTGACAACGGGTGCGGTATCATTGAATGAGTCGACCAATACAAATACCTTCTAGTATTATTTTATGTAAGTCGTGCTAATCCCCACACGTTCAATACTTCAAGCAAATGATCAGAAAAATTATCAATGCCCTCTCACAAGTATGGTCCTGTCCTTGGATTACTGCAAGATTGTTTACTTTTTCTACGTAAGTGCAATCGGTGTGAGAGAACTCAGAAAGTAGAGAGCACTCAGAGAGCAATTATCAAAATTTTATAATAGGGGAAGGATATACCAAAGTAAGATGCTGCATAGGGAGTTTTCAGTTCATAGTATCCGGCATTAATTCCTTAAAATATGTAAGTAAACATAAAGAATAGAAATGACTTTATTATGTTCGACACCGGTATCCAACGCGAAACCGAACTCATACAGGATATTTTAATCCTAAGCTAAGTAGTTATAGAGGAGAGTGGACTGATGGACAGATAAGAGTGCACGTGGCTCTATCGCTCCTGTGTTTTATCATAATTCCAGTGGGTTTTTCTTATATGTTTTTGTGAATACTGTGCACAGTGTGGCTCAAGTACCTTTTGGACACGAGGGTAAGAACAGTTCATCACCTTTTTTATTTTTCAACCTGAAATTATCCTTATCAGTGTAATTATGCCAATGAGTCGATCCCCTGTTGCATCACTTGCAGTGACCCGCTCAAGGTCAACAGATAAGGAGCCAACTGATAAGGAGATCAAGCGTACCTTATCTGATACCGGTATCGGCAATGAGATCTCGCCCCAGGTTACTGCGGCAATAGAGCTGGCAGTAAACAAAGCCATCTCATCTCAGCGACTTGTAGCTGACATCTCGGCTAGAGTCTCCGAGATCGTCATCGCTAACCTGACAACTGCGCTGACCGCTGCTAACAATCGCATCGACCAACTGATGTCCGAAGTGAGCAGATTGAAGATTGAAGCGCTACAGAGGCAGCGAGCGTTAGATGATCTTGCTCAGTACCAGCGACGTAACAGCCTCCGGCTCTTCGGTGTACCTGAGTCTCCGGGGGAAGATACGGACGCTTTGGCTCTGGATGTCTTCAGTGAGAAGCTGGGTGTCAAAATTGAACTTCAGAACATTTGCCGTTCCCATAGGGTTGGCCGTATACAACACTTAGGCGCCGAAGCAGAAAAGATAACCGCGTCCCATCTTAGTAAAATTCACCAGCTACAGACAGCGAACAAGAAAAAACTCAAAGGAACAAGAATAACAATACGGGAGGACTTCACTGCTGCCAGGATGGAGACGCTCAAGAGAGCCACTGAAACATTTGGGCCTAGGAGTGTCTGGACTCTTGATGGCAGGATTTTCTGGGTTGACAGGGATGGACAAAAGAGAGTTGCCACGTCTGTAGATGACATTACTTCCGCTTAGAAGCTCCATACAAAAAACTCACATATATTTTATATTTGATTTAAATTTTATTGTTTGTTTCATTTTTTTTTTTTTTTGAAAAGATTGATAAGTTTCAATTATATACTATCTTGTTTTGGATGTATAAATTATTAATTACTGACGTATAAACTTGAGTTGCTATTTATATGAGTGGATTTAAATTTTTAACAATGCGTTTATAATTTAATGTAATATTTTTGTCAGTGTAATGTGGAATTGATGAAAATTTTTATTTTTATTATTAATTTTTATTTATTTAATTTTTTTAAATTATATAACAAGTTATAGCTAGTACTAATTTTACTGTTTATTTATACTTACATTATATTTCTAAATTTATTTTTACTACTTGCTTATATTGCATTGATTTAAATTGCAATTACTTACTGACCTAATTGATCTAATTTATATAATGTTCTGGACCCTTGGACATTTTAAATATAATTTTCTTTCTTCTACACTAATGAGCTTAGAGCTTAAAAGTGCTATAAGATCATCATTGTTATGATCGTTAGTTATAAAACAAATGTTTGTTTTTTCTTGTGTATATATCTATTTCTAGAATCTGTTTTTTATTACGAGTATATGTTGTATTAATGTAAGTGTGAGTGTGTGCGTGTACAGGAGCTCCTGCCGGTTCAGCTTGTGTGCGGTTGCCTGGTCGGCCGTGTCCCGCCGATGCTACCAGCGGATCCATTTTAGCGGGTTCGCTTAGTGACGACCACGGTCCTGGGCCGGCCCAGGTTAGGCCCTCTCTTCCCTTCCTTTAAACATGATCTCCACAGCTCAACTCCTGTCCTCAACGTTGTCTCCTTATCAGAAACTCTTTAAAGCTACTCATATTAACGCTCATTCACTGCCTGGACATATAGACGAAATCAGAGAAATTTTTCGGCCTCAAACATTTGACATTATTGGCGTATCAGAATCATGGCTTAAGCCGAGTGTTTTTGTCAGGTGAGGTGGCCCTCTCTGGCTATGTGCTGCTAAGAAATGACAGAATTCTAAAGATTGGTGGCGGTGTTGCGGTTTATGTCAGAGAGGGTCTGAGGTGTAGGCTTTTGTCCGCATCTCCCTCTGAATACTCGGCCAGGCCTGAGTTCATGTTTATTGAAATTGGTTTATCTGTGTCGGATGTCCTGTTGATCGGTGTGTGCTATCGGCCTCCCAGAATAGGTCATCTGATAAACTTTGAAAATGCTCTCTTACACCACCTGCCTGGCTACAGTCGAGTCTTGATCATGGGCGACTTTAACACAAACTTACTAAAAAAGACAGATTATAATACAGGAAACTGATAACAATGTTCGACTCTACTAACATGACTATACTGCCACTAGGCCCGACACATCACACTGCCGAGTCAGACACCCTTCTGGACCTTCTAGTTGTTACTGACCCCTCTGACGTGACGCATCCAGGGCAGCTTCCAATTCTAGCAGTTTCACGTCACGATCTTGTGTACTGTGTTATCAAGGTCAAAGTTCCAAAGCCTAAAGTAAAATTTATTAAATACAGAGATTTTAAAAGTATGGACGAAGCCTCTTTTATGTATGATATTTATTCGACCCCATGGCAGAATCTACAGACATTGCAATCTGTCGATGACATGGTTGAAGCTTTTAACACCACCATTCTGGGGCTATACGATAAACATGCACCAGTTGTTACCAAACGCATAACAAAGCGGCGCCCAGTGCCTTGGATCACGTGTGAAATTCTTAGCTTGATGGCTCAACGTGATTCCCTGTATAGGAGAGCTCGTCGAGCTAGTGACCCCGTTTTAATAGTTCAATATCGACAAATTAGAAATAGAGTTAAACAACTTCTACGAAATTCCAGATTGAGATACACGCGTAAACTGTTTGGAAAGAAACAGTCATCTAGCGATTTGTGGCGCAATGTTAGGAAACTTGGTTTGGGCAAAGACCGCGCTTCTCCTCCGATCCAATTACCCTTAAATGATCTTAATGAGTATTTTGTTTCATGTTGTCAGACTGTTAATACAAACCAAGTTACGGATTATGCTAAAGAACTTCTAAATATGCCTATCAATCGGCACGAATATGAAAAATTTACTTTCAAACCTGTAATACAATCAGACGTTTTGAAAGCCATTCGCCGTATTGGCAGTAATGCTGAAGGGTCTGACGGCATAAAAATTCAATTAGTAAAAAATATTCACAGTGTGTACAAGTAGGTGACATAACATCCGACTGGCTGAGTGTTGGGTGTGGTGTTCCTCAGGGTTCCATACTTGGTCCTCTCTTGTTGTGTTGTACGTTAATGACTTGAGCACGGTACTGGTACACTGCAAGTCCCACATGTATGCTGATGACCTCCAGATATATCTCCATGTAACATACACCAAATCGATGATGGCATTACCATGATAAACTCTGACATAAAATATGTCCTGGACTGGACTAGTGAACACGGACTTAAACTAAACCACGACAAAACTAAACCAATTGTGATATCTCATTACCGCTCTCGATCTTTGATCGACTTTACATCTATAGGTAACGTTACTGTGAATGGAACTGTACTACCTTATATACAAGTACATGTTATTATTTTGCGTGTGAGTATGTGATTATAAATATGTTTATATACCTTTTTATCGTTATATACCTTTTTTATTTCATATTCTTAAATAAAGTTGTACTTTTTGTTCATATTGAAAATGTTTACAATACAATATTTAGTTTTATTATTATTTAAAAATAAAAATATTTTGTTCTAGTTTGTATATGAGGTTAAATGTAAGAAAGGGCCATAAGGCCCTAATTTCGCCTCAAATAAAGAAATATATCATTTCATTTCATTATACTGAAAAAAACAAATTTTCTTTATATTTAACAAATCGTCTACACAAAGTTATCCAATTGTGTATTGGGGGCTGAGTGGAGCAGTGTCACCGCGAACGTAAGAGGGTGAGTGATTGATCAGTGCAGAGGTGAACACAGCAGAGGCTCTTCGTAACTTCATAACTCCATCAAACAACACGAACATAATTTTTTTGCTTACATACAACTTTGCCTGCACCAAAAACATACATACCGGATTTTAGTATGTTAATTATTGAATACTTATAAAAACTTTTAAATCTAAATGCTCATGTACGCTGTGACATACTCACACTCTCTAGGTGTACAAGCAAATACAAAGTCTACAAGTGCTTGCTGTTTCAGTATAATTACTAATGATTATTTTCATACATATATAATATGTTCTTACATACATTAATTCTTAAATATATAAATGCATATTTAAAACGCATACAAGTTTTAATTAAAAACTTGTGATTCTACAAACAAACATATTCATGTAAGGTGGAGACTTATATAAAATTCAAATGCAAGAAATTATATATTGATTAAAAACCGGAATTAAATAGTTTAAAAACTATAATTACCTTGAATGTTGGATTTAGCACCTCTTAGTGCAGCACATGGAACCTGACCATAGACTTGACTTCTGGAATCTGGAGTCATGTTCGTCTGAAGAGATCCAAAAAAGGTCGACAGAGGAGTAGCTCGAAACGAACCCTTTACATCATTTAGATATCAGAGACATATGTGTAATCTAAGTGAAGAGGTATTATAATTGTCTCATCAGGTGCACAGTTGAGTGCACTACGATAATTCTGACACGATCTCTAAGCACAGTGGAGAGAGGTAGGTAAACTGAACGAAATTCAACACTCACATTTAGTCAATCCTTTTCACCATTTTTACTTTAAATAAAAATAAATTAAATTATATTCTGTTAGTAAATTGAGAATGACTCCTATTTATAATACAAACTTTACTAGATATATTATTATCTTATGACGCAATCATATATGCAAATATTAGACCATGGAGAGTTAATTTTAGATCTCACTTGTAAAGGTACTCGTCCTCACTAACAGATGATATAGTTTTTGTACAGACTTTATAACTGGATTATATATATATATATATATATATATATAATATATATATATAATATATATATATATGAATCGCTGATTGTTAAAAGGGACCTAAGTCACTTTTTTTGTCAGTTTTGAGTTAAGTGAGGTTTTCATATGTTTGGAGGTCTATCTACATTTGAGTGTAAAAAGGGACCCTGAACAAGCTTTCTAAATACTCTTTCTGGTTTGATAAATTTCTGTTAGAGTGTAAAAAGGTACCTGAGTCACTGACTGAAGTACCTTTTAACACTCAACACTTGGCACCACTGCCATCAGCTGTTTGACAATCACCTGCTAAACAACTGATTCCCTCCATTAGTATTATTGAGGTTATGTCTTAATTGATATAGTTGGTAATGTAATGCTGTATTGCCTTGTAAAGCATACTTTTAACTTTTAAAATGAGTGACTGATAAACGAATAAAGCGGTTACGAAAATTGCTTCTTATCGGAGAGTCACCTCGTGACAAACGTGGAAAACACCCATGTGTAAAAAAAGTGGGTCCAGATGAACTTCTAAGCATACACATGCATATAAGTTCTTTCCCTGTAAAAACTTCCCACTATGGCACTAGAGAATTTAAGTATATTTCACATGAATTGTCTGTGAGAAAAATGCATGACCTGTATAAGATAAAGTATCCAGGAACGTGTACCAAGTACGAGTTTTATCTAAATGATTTCAATGATAATTTTTAACCTGAAGTTTGGAAGGCCGCAAATTGATAACTGTTGTTTTTGTGAAGAAAAAAAGTTACAGATAAAAAGTCCTCACTTGTATGATTCTGCAAAAAAGGTAGCTGCTGCTGAATTAATGGTGCATGTTTAGGCGAGCAAAAAAGTTCACATCAGCTCTTCATGAAACAACAAAATTATCGAAGGACAATGAAAACACTATAGGGGCTAGTTTTTTATTATATGCAAAATATCAGTCTGCCGAAAATTCCTGTACAGGAAATGTTCTACCTAAGACAACTAACAGTGAATGTATTTTGTGTTTTAACACAAAAATCGACTTGGCTCACTACTATGTCTACCATGAAGGCCAAGCTCACAAAGGCCCTGATGAGGTAACATCATTCTTGATGCACTACATTGCTAATTTTTTACCAGAAGTCAGTGACTGAACTTCATCTATTTTCAGATAATTGCACAGGACAAAATAAGAATCACACTTTGTCAAAAGTCTGCCTTGCCCTAACTGATACTGGTAGGTTCCAAACTATTAAACAATTCTTCCCGTTGCGAGGACACTCTTACAATCCTTGATGACAGAAAGTTCAGCATTATTAAAAGGCCTATAAGAAAATGTGACAGGATTTATACACCAAGGGAGGTATGTGAACTAATAGCTAATGCTGGAAAATAACACCCAGGAACTATTACTCCTGTAGATACAAACATAATTGTTGGTTATTCATCTTGGTAGCAAACTATTTATAAGAAAACATCTGTTTCCTTTGAAACACGACATCTTCCTAAAAGTAAAAAAATCCCACTTTAGCATCTCTAAGTACCACTATTTTGAATATTCTGCCTTAAGGAAGGGAGTTTGTGAAAGAAAGTGAGTTTATAAGGTCGGGGGATTTTATAACCCTTGGAGACATTTTTGCTTCAAAAGGTGAACCATGTTTAAGTTGCCAGAAGAGGAAGCTTATCCTGAAGGGAAAATCTCAATCAAGAAACCAAAAATAGAAGATATCATAAAAGCTATGCCATTCATTCCAGACGATCACAAGGACTTTTACAGAGAAATTATTCAGTGGCCTAGCACCGATACAGAGTAAAATTTAAGTTTTAACAAAAAAAGTGTTTTAAATGCACAAGTGTTTCCTTCCAATGTAGTTCTAATATTTAAAATATAATAAATAAATAATTTTTACATTAGAAATGTATTTATTATTATTGACTAATTCACAAACCCTAAAAATAAAAATATAACTGCATAAATCTTATTGAGTGTTAAAAGGGACCTGAGTCAATGTGTTTAATTAATTTTTTTTTATTAACACTAATTTGATTCATTTAAAATATTCTTGGTCAAAAACATAGCTTAATATGTAGAGGATACTATAAAAAAACTTTGTGTTACTTTTACTAATAAAATTGAACGGATTGTTCAGTTTTTATTGTTTTTCTCAAATTGACACAAAAAGTGACTCAGGTCCCTTTTAACAATCAGCGATTCATATATATATGTATATATATATATATATATAAATATATATATATATATATATATATATATATATATATACATATATAGATAGTGTATTGCTTGTAACCTATAATATGTGAATTAATTCAATCAAATGTTGCCCAATGGATATGGTTTTAGGTTATTTGATCTGTAATATTGTTAGCTCATTGAAGGTAAACTGTTGTTGCCATTTTAATTAGTAAAGGTTTGAAACATTTTGTAATTAAATCTTGTGGCTGCTTAATTATAAAAACAGCTGCGTTGTTAATTAGCAGTACAATGATTAAACAAATAACTTTGGCCTCAGAAATGTTTAGATTTCAAAGCACCACATTTATTGCATGCTGAATATTGTTTTTAAACAAATAAAATTAAACTTACTCCAATTAATATTTGCAACCATGTTATGATTCAAACGTTATTATTCGATAAGGTATTAGTTTCTTACATTTAGATTTTTTGAGTATTTTATTTGTGAGTATTTTACATTCTGTTATACTACAACATATTGAAATGTTCCGAACAAAATCGCTTCAGAAGAAGAACGGGCCACGAACTATTCCCTCTGACGATTATGGTTCAATACATGTAATGTGGGGTGTAACTGCCCAAAAATAGTCGCCGAAGTGAGTTGGTGTTGCGGGAGTACGTTGATCTTTGAGCACCGACTAGCTTTATAGTAATATTTAGGAACCATTTCTTCCATTCCATAAGTCATTGACTCCGCTCGGACTGGAAGAAATTGAAAATATATACAAGACTGATCTATCACAACGTACGTACGTACTTCGTGTTTCGATCTAATTGGATCTCTTCAGATAGGATCTCTCACAGATTTGAGTGATCTATCTTGTTTTCGGACTACAGAAAACTTGGAGTTGGCGTGAAGGCACAAGAAATTGTTACCTTGATCACGTATTCGCTATTAAAACAACCCAGTATTTAAAATAACACTGGTGTGCCCAGAAGATCATGTCGAAACATCGTAGTGCACTTAATTATACACCTAATGAGGCAAAGAGGACATCCTATCATCTAGTTTTCCACTAGAAGGCTTCTAAGTATCAACCAGATACCAGAAGAGCTCTGTTGTAGGCTAGGACTCTCTGGTGTCAAAACGATGCAACACGTCAGTTCATTCAGTTCGCTCTTGAACCTCTAGCTAAGTCATTTTCATTGACTGAAGGCCCTGCTTTAGCTACATCGCAGAGGCTATATCAATGAATTATTCTGAACTAAATCGCTCCAAAAAAAGAACGAGCTTCAAAATATTTCTTTTTACGATTATGGTCAACACATGTAGTGCAGAGCACTTATGTGTGACTTGCACAATGGCAATCGCCGCCGAAGTGTGCTCATTGTGTTGCGTGAGTACGTTGAGCGTTGAGCGCCGCCTGGCTTTTTGGTAACGGTTAAGAACCATTTATTTCATGCCATAGGTCATTGGCTCCAATCGAATGCAAAAGAGTGCGTACAAGACTACTCTATCGCTTGTATTCCGTGTTTCTATTTTACTGGATTTTTTCAGGTAGGTGTCGATCATAGATTTCAGTGATCCTACGACACGATTTTGGATTACAGAAAACTCGTGGATTATATGAAAATACAAGAAATTGTTACCTTTATAACATATTAAGTCCAATTGATTACCACAAAAAAGCAGCACGAATCAATAAAAATTACCAAAATACACCTTTAGTTTTAAGACAGGGTGGTTATGATCACTTGCCATTTAAACATATGATTGTCGCAGCGTCGCTAATTCTTACGGTATTAAAAGTTCATAAAATACCGTCGTCGCTAATTTTGAAGTTTCCTATTTCGATAATACTTCATATAATACAAGGTTATTTTGGCCAGATAGCCAGATACGTATCGATAAATACGGGTTTTATGTTGTTTCCTTACTCGTTTATCTGTGAAAAATATGTTGTTTGGGTACTTTGGTATTATCAGAAGGCACGAATTTTCGCTATCGGGGTCCAAAATAAATTACAGCATTAAAAAGAACAGACTTTATATAACCTATTTTGATATTAACAAGTCATTACGACAATCAATTTTCATTGATTGACATATAAATCAAAACAGGACCTAAAATAACGAAAACTTATAGTTTGAAATTGACAGGTAATTTATGCGTATAGGCCTATTTGAAGGTTCGCTCGTCTATCCCTATTTGCAGGCGATTTGGATGACTCATCGAATATTTTTCTGGTTATTAAGAAAGAAGGACAGTATTAGGAACGTATAATGTAGTTAATTTTGGTTCCCGATAAAGAAAACTCGTCCAAAAATTCTGGACTGCGATATACAGTACCTATCCGATGATTTTGTCTTCCAGTCAGGACGTAGCGAAGGAGAATCGTGTTGCGTAACGGCCATTCTTGTTGTCTATTTGCCAAAAATCAAACATTTGAGTAAATACAAACTAAAATAGTATCTTCCACAGTTCACGTAATTTAGTGATTTGAGTTGTGTTCAAGCGAAAAACGCGAGTTTTCAGTTTAAATATAATAGGGTTAATTTGGTGGGTTAAACTGAATTATTACTATGTAATTTCTAAACCATGACAATTTATAAAATGTCGAAATTTTGTCTGTACATATAATGCCATGTTAGTTGTTATTGTAGAATCATATATATTATTCATGGGCTTTATTAAGAATTTTATGGTCCTTTATCATTGTATATAGAAAAAAATGTAAAAATACCGCATACACTCAAAAAGGTTTCAAACTTAAATTTTTATAACCCAAATAAAGACAGAAAATGTTATATTTTTATAAAGCAAATTGTGTTTATAATGATATGTCTCATATTCTCCATTTAATGAGAAAAAAACAATAACAAAATTATGAAAATATTTTGGATAGGTATTTTAGAACAGATTTTTTCCAAAAAGCTTACAAATATGCAAAAACCGGAAGCTCTTTAAGCATATTTGGAAAATGCCAGTGGAACTCAATGTGTTAATACCATTGTGTTTTATTGCCAACAGTACGGCAACTTTAACATTAAATGAATTTCATTAGTCTATAAATCATTTCTTACGAGAATAAGTAATTTAAATATGTTTTAGATTTGTAGAAGAAGTGATACAGAAGGTAACGTAGTTAACGTCTAAATTATGTCTACTTACGTACTCCAGACTGCCGAAGAAGTGTCAAGAATGTAACGTAGTTAACGCCTGCATTACGACCGCCTACTTCATTCGGACTGTCGAAACAGTGGTATAGGACGTAACGTAGTTAACGCTTAAGATACGACCACCTACGTACTTCGAACTGTCGTAACAGTGGTATAGGACGCAACGTAGTTAACGCCTAAATTACGACCGACTACGTACTTCGAACTGTCGTAACAGTGGTATAGGACGCAACGTAGTTAACGCCTAAATTACGACCGACTACGTACTTCGGACTGTCGTAACAGTGGTATAGGACGTAACGTAGTTAACGCCTAAGATACGACCGCCTACGTACTTCGGACTGTCGAAACAGTGGTGTAGGAAGTAACGTAGTTAACGCCTAAATTACGACCGACTACGTACTCCAGATTGCCGAAGCAGTGTCAAGGACGTAACGTAGTTAACGCCTAAATTACGACCGACTACGTACTCCAGATTGCCGAAGCAGTGTCAAGGAGGTAACGTAGTTAACGCCTAAATTACGACCGACTACGTACTCCAGATTGCCGAAGCAGTGTCAAGGAGGTAACGTAGTTAACGCCTAAGATACGACCGCCTACGTACTTCAGACTTTGCCGAAGAAGTGTCACAGGAGTGAACCAAATTAACATATAAGTTAAATAAACCACTTAAAGGATTATTCCTAGATAAACCAATTAAATACACTCTCAATCTCTACGTACTAAAATTAAAAAAACTATAAATAAAATGTGATATTGTAGTTACTCACCCTGATATGAATCACGGGATAAATCCTCATTTAATCATTTACGACTCTTCCATAGTTAGTGTTACAAAATCATCAAGTAAAGTCAATTATCTAAAATAGCAGGGATTCGAGAACTAAGAAGGGCAAACTAAATATCAGTGGTAAAATACTTATTTACAATAAAAATAAATACATAAATAGAGTTATCCTCATAACTCTTTAAGGTGAACAGATCAGATCGAAATTGAGCTTTTCATGCATAGTCACTGTTTAGCAGTGTTAATATTCTATTTCATATAGTACTCAAGTTTTAGTTTAACTATTCATTGCATTGTTAAAAAATACAAAGCTGATCAATGCTTTCTGTGCTTTTTGAGCGCCACAACATGTTTTAGGTGAGAACTATAATAAAAAAACTCAAAATAATTCTCTCCAAAGAAAAAAATTTGGTGGCCAATGCCGAAAACGTCATCTATACAATTGAAATCTTGCATGGCCTATCCATAAGAAAAGAGCTACAATAGGACTTTACTCTGTGAAATATGGGTTGTGTCATAAATAAAACAGTACTTCCTGTAAGTATCATAAATCAATAATATAGGTTGACTGAATATAAAGATTCACTGTGCATTCATTCTTCTCCTTCAGTACTACTAGAAATAACAACTATCTTCCATGAATTGCATAGTGTACTCATGGAAGTACACAAAATATTAGCAAATCGTTAAATAACATTATACGGAGCAAAATAAAAAAAACCGTATTTGTTGGACTGGATACCCTACAGCTATGTGTACTTAGCGCAATAGGCCTTCACGTGACTTGATATTTAAGGACGTGTTTTTTGTAACAAAAATATTTTATTTTTTAATATTTATATATAACGTATATATGATGTATATATATATATATTTCTAAAGTCAAATTTTCTTAAATTACATTGAGTAAAGAAAATAATTCATTTAAGTCGAAAAGAGAAGTGAAAATATCCCTCCTTGAAACTATAACTAATGTACATACTGTAAAAACGTCGTATCTTTACTTTCAGCTTTTATGTAGGTCTGAATACATAATTACCAAATGTTACACTTCTAACGTTATAACGTGTTATAATTTGAAGTGGAGTGATATAAAGTACTGTTATACTTATTTTGTATTTACGAAAGTAATCTTAAGGAGCTATGAATTTATACATAAACGATTTCCAACCCTAAAATCCATTGCATCACCTTAATTATGCCTCGCGGAGTAAACCACTACAAGGCTCGATTCTATAAAGCCATTTTAATTTCCAGGTAACCAAGAAATCACGAGTGGTAGCTCCCTTCCCTTCATACTAGCTAAAACTTGAAATACCACTCATGGTGCCAGGAACATCAGCTGTGATGAATTAACTCTAAATTATAATGACCTATAAATGCATTATAAAATAGGAAAAGAGGAGATTCATGGCTAAGTATTTATTTAACTACCTGTAGTTATTTTTATAGACTTATAATTTTAATAAATGCCTCAGCCTTAAACTTTTGGTGTGCCTATGTCGCCTACAAGGGAACATTATATAACTCCTACAATATTTAGCACCTCCTACTTCTGTGTAGGAGTGTAGTTTTGTGTAACTTGTGTGCCATCGGTACTTTTTCTCTCACATTCGCCCAAGTCTTTCTTATGCAACAGCAAACGCTTACTTATGTAACTTATTCAATCAGGTTATCTTAACTTAAATTACTGTGGATAATTAGACTACTTCCACATTTATATTTAACCCATTTCAACAGTATGGGCACTAGCCCTGCTACTCAAATTGGATTCAATTCGTCACCTTAGCAAAAGAATTACCTCACGCGTCTTTAAACAAGTTTTTTTTCTTATTAGTTGTCATTGCAGACTATCAGTCGCTCAATTATCACTTTGGATCTATGTATTTGTGTATTCTTGTCTTAAGGATGGAATGTAGGGAAGAGGTAACCTAATCTTTTTAAGGACTTCTATGTCAAAAGAATGAAGTATAAACAGTATTTGAAATTGTATTTTATTTTATAGAAAAAATAATTATGTTCATTTTGCAAACCCTTCCATTCATTAGTATCTAATTATTAGTTTGCTGGTTCATTTTAACTCCTACTGTGCTTCATGATAGTGACATGTTACTTAACTCTGATCATATATGAAGATATTGATCCATTTATTTAGGAAGAAATCTCAATTTATCACTTCAGTACCTCTTTGGTAACTACCTAATTATTGAAGATAAAAAGGTAGTACTTAAAAACTTAGCAGGGTAAGTCTAAATGTTTAATTTTAAATTAGATGTTTTTGTGCCAAATAGTAATGTGACCTTGTGGTAATTTTAGGAAGACAATCTCTCCTCCATTCAATCACAAAAAACATTCCTAATTTGAAAACTCTGAGAGTGAAAAGACATAATCATACCTAATAATTTTAATGTTTGACCAATAAATTGATATTAACAGCCTAAAATCAACCAAGTGATCTAAACTGGTCCATATCCCATCGATTTTAGCTGCAAATACTCTTATTCACGTAGTTATAATAATATAGGAATTTACTATATCCATTATCCCTTTTATCTTCAGAATCCCTTTTCAAGTGTACGATGCAACGTATTCTCGAGATAGCTTGCTAACTAGAGACATGAAACCCATCTAACTTACACGTATTTTATGAGTGTATACATGTGTATTACCAGCTAAATTTACTTTTTTGTGTAAAAAATAAAACTGGACTTAATTTACGTCATAAGTTCTCTACTAATTAATTTAACTAAAATATTTTAAATATAACAAATTATAGCCAGATAAAGATAACCCTTCCCTAAGTGCGTGTAAATGTGCGTCTCAGAATTGGTAATATTGAACAAATATTACATGGACGTTATGATATTGTAACGAAAACTTCATTTAAAGTCGTAAAATGGCATTTTTGCAATTTTTAAATTAATAATTTGTTTTGTAATACTTAAAAAATAATCAAGTTTTTGTTCACTTGAATGAGAAAACCTTGTACAGTATTGTAATGAGTTGGCATTATTTATAGACCATTGGATTCTTAATACAATGGTCCGAACAGTCGATATAATAACTTTCAGGTGTTTGAGTTTATTTTTTTTTAATGTATGTCTCAACCGTCATAGTTACCAAACTGATTGCCTAATTTTGCCTCACACAATAATTTCATTTTCAACATTTTATTTTTTTATTTTTTTTACATTTTTTACTTTTGTATAGTTATTTTACTCAAAATTAATTTATATACTGTTGAAAAGTAAATAAAATGTTTACATTTGTTTGTATAGCACATTATATGAAAATACTTAACACGTGGTATTGATAACAATTACATTGATATTGTCTGACAATAAGACAAATGATAAATTCAAAGCAATTGAAGTCATGGGGTGTTTGATGGGGACTTACGGTCGTAAATTGCATCTATGTTTCAATTTAATTGGCTCAGTAATGCAGGTGCCTGCGGCGTGGAATCCATGGTAACATCAACATTAACGAAACAAAAAATATACTTAATATAGCTCTTGATGATAAGTTATAAGTTGTAACATTAATATATTATAGACAACCCATGATAACCCTGATATTCGTTTGGCTGAAACTACTCGTCACCAAACGAGGGTTTTTCTACCGACATATTTATATTCCGAAAATGGTACATATCAGGTGAGCCTTCGTGATACGAAATACGGCTTAGAGAAACCCAAATCATCCAGTACCAGTCCAAAGGCCCGACTGTTAGTAGTAGTAACATCAAGACAGTAATAATACTCGTAGGAAATTCGAGAGCCCCTCGGCCATGTGACGTCACTGTAGCTAATTTAATGATAATAAAGTATTACATATTTCTTCCTTCATCATGTTGTGTATAAAGAACGAAACAAGTTTCAAGAACTGATGATTGCTCTCTTCGTCAGTTGTCAAACTGAGAAATTTTCATCGACAACAGATCAAGAAAGAAAGCTCTGAACACGCCAGATTTTGACTTAATAATAGAAAACATTATTTGCAGGATTTCAACATTTGAGTTTTATCCATAGAGTACAAAGAAAAAGAATGAACATTTAAAGTTAAAATTCGATAATAGTTTGCTATCAGCGTACTTTTGCGTTGTAGTATCCATACATTTTATTATTTCAACACAATATGTGGCAATATATCTTGAGAAAGTTTTCATCTATTGACCTTATATGTTGTGTGAAACTTCATTTCTACATAGGCGAAAATGATTTCTATGATGATGAATGATCAACCATGTAATTGAGCTGAGAGTTCGTGAAGGCTATGGTTCAATAGGCTGACAAAGTTTCTCTTTTGCATGCCAAGGAGTATCATTGTTTTAACGATTTTATACCTTTCTATCTGATCGCAGAAAATCTCAAGAATTAAATGATTTGTAGATTTAAAGGTTTGCGTGGAACTTCAGTGAAGACCGTTACGGATACCTTGTTCAATTAATTATTGCCTACAAAGTAACTATGGCAACGCTAAGTACTACTGCGGTTACTTATAATATAATTAACTGTGCTGGTATTAGCTTTCGGATTGACGTGTACTACTTCTGTTAACACAAACCTTGTTCAAGTAAGGTTTTTTAAATGTAACACAATATTGCTTATAATTGCTCGTATTACTATAATATGGTAGGTCAATTCCGGAAAGATAATACAAAACAGAAGACCTAATGTTAACAAAATCTGATCGTAATTTTTGGAGCATTTTTTATTAAAAAATATGACCTGAGGAATGTTTTCAGGATATCGTGACATAAAATTGTCGTATGTTTGCGTGAGAGGTGTCCCAAACAAGCCATTTCAAATTACAAGCTACATACGTTTTTATTCCACCCGAGACTAAAACCTAAACACGTTCAAATTCATGCCTATTCACCATTTAACAATTGTAAATAGGAGATGTAAACGTAATAGATATTACTGAAATCTTAATACCTGATAAACATGCTGGTAAAATGTACAATTGAATGCTATATAAGCTCTGCTACTAATATCCGTTTGAGTATATTATAGGTTTTTGATCTTAAAGTGCAATTAAAAGTGTAGTAATAAAAATTGAACAGATTTGGGAAAGTTATGCTTATATTCCTAGTTTTACATGTATTGTAAATTCCGATTATATTCTATCATTATGAAAAATTAGAATTGACCTCAAATTCATATGTTAACCTCTTTTAATGTAAAAAATAAATTCTTTGCGCCATTTTGTGAGAAAATAACTCTAAAAATTTTGTTTCTAATAGTCCGTTTAATATACAATGTTTTAAGCTTCCTTTCCGATAGATTAAATTGTACACAAAAAACTTACAAGTCCAAACTTATATGCAAAATTGTAAAATATTTCTAAATATATACAACAAAAAGGGACAAAGTAATATCAAATGATTATGGTGAAACCGAATAATAAGCAAAAATAACATTTTAAATCTTTATCTCTCTCTCTCTCTCTCTCTCTCTCTCTCTCTCTCTCTCTCTCTCTCTATATATATATATATATATATATATATATACGGATACCTTATATATATATATATATATAATTGATATACCCCATTTCATTTAGTTTTTATAGAAGCATGGCGGTAGAGGTGAATCACATTTGAAAAGTGCTTTAAGATTGCTGAGCCGAAACCATTGTAATTATTTTATACACTATGGAAATTTAAATAATTATTAATTTTTAACTATACTATAATCCTACAGGTATATTATAGTCAGATGTTCATTATCATTGTTACTTCTACTGAGCAATCAGAGTACTCTACATGAAAACCGGTGTTTCCGCCACACAGCAATGTCGAAGTTAACAAGTTTTCGATTGTTAAGATAAAACATATGGCTGCTACATGTATAGCTTACTAGTAGTACGTAGTGTACGTGGTCTTTATATATCGTACTTGAATTTCATAACTTTCTTGAGATACTTATACTACGTTCCTATCCATATATTTGGCTAATGCCCTTTCTCATCCTACCATCCTCCCATATCGTATAATATAGACACTACTTACATATTCGGTCATACGACACACTTACGTCAGTATTTATCTCCTTACTCAACAATGACACCTTGCTTTAAACTTGCTAAAGAATCTCAACATGTATATTCAAAACCATGATCGTATTCTACTTATAATTCTTACGATTACCTCGCCATCCTCTTGTTTCCTACCACCCACTTTTGACCTGTCCACAACTTCCCCTCACCAATATCCTCATTGTACATGTTCTGTTAATACATTTCTCATTACTTGGACTACCTGATAATAAGATAAATGATACGTGATAATTTCACTAAAATCATATCGCAATCATTGCATACTCCCACTTCTTAATAGTTGTGATATACTGTGGTTATTACTTGACCTGATCATGATTATGTTGACCACATGAATTCATAGATTCGTGTATACTATTCCCTAACTAAATCGATTCTATACGACCTCAATATTTGCCCATTCTTGTTTTCTACAAATTCTATTCGTAATGTTGGTCTTCACCTTCTTGAATGATATTCATACCTTGCTTTTATCCTATCGTATATCTTTAGTATTTTTAAATTTCCATGACCCTTCTCTATATTATAAATACTTAACTTATTAATAACCTTTACGAAGTCATACTAATACCGCTCCAAAAACCTGTTCGTACCCCTTAATTTTATTACCATCCCGTGACTATATTTGTGTCAAAAAGTGGAACATAACTGTACTAACATCGAGTACTAACAATCAAATTTTAGCAAATGCATAAAAGGGGTATCATATAAATTGTGAGTATATTAAGTGTGTCGTAATGTAAGGAAAGGATCCATTCTCATAAAATATGAATTCGATTGTGGTGGATACTGTTTTAGGGATATAACTGAGCTGTGGATATAACTGAGATTGAGAATCACAGATTAAATTCTTTTGCTTTCATCGATCATTTTCCAATTTATGGAATCAGATCGGAGATTTTGGATAGCTTCTGATCAAGTGCTTGGAACAAAGGGAGATTTAACTTTCCGTAACATTTCATTAAAGGTTGAAGGTTAGGTTGGTGGACTGTAAACCAGTGAAAAGCCGAAAGAGGTTCCATAGAGCTGGCGTGTAGCTTGTTTAGTGATGGTGGCCTGAGCGTATATTGTTAAATAAAGTAATTTATCGTAAATATAAGTAGCTGATCGAAGACAATAACGTTTTGGATAGAGTCAATTGAGTGGAAAATCTACTAAAATCCCAAACGTTTAGTCCTCTGAAGCTTCCTCCTTCGTATGCAACACAAGGTATTGGTGCTGATGCAAGACCCAAACTGTAGCTTCTCATGGAAAATCAATGACTAATATTTAAGCATCGCCTAGTGCAGGAAAACGGAGATGGTGTGTAAGGGGATATCACTGTCAAAGTTTTAACTTACTGGCAAACTGTACGTCACAGCATCCAGCGCAGTGTTGACACGAAGAGGCATTGTGGACACTGAGTACGCCCTGTTTGCTTGCTTGTACAGCTTGCTAAGTTATGTTTGTGTTAGATCCATCGCTACTCAGTGCAGACATTATTTATTGTACAAATCGAATAATTTACTTTATAGGCCTTTATTACCTGCTCCGCATATTAAACTATTATTATAACTCGGTTAATTAAAAGTAGGGTGTCAGATGTATCAGTTTATATACTGAAAAACGGTTAGTTAAAATTTGAAACGTATGACCCATAGAGGTTGACGATATTAAGATGTAGATCTACTCGCACGTGAAGTCACGTAATCCACTCTTCTCCAACGTGACACAATTTTATAGTAGTGTTGGTCGAATCATTTTGGCAATGGCTTATTCCTGCAGAGAAATACTACTAACCTTCGATGACATTCATTGATCAACAAACATTTCTGGAAGTGGTGGGGACAAAAGCGTGACTTCTACCCATTAATTAGTGACGCGGCGAACACCAGCACAGTCATTTAATTGTTGAAATTTGTCTTTCGGTTCCAAAATATTTTTAAAGATTCGCTTTGATTAGTCTTTGAAACTTGATTGGTTTCTACTCCATTAAAGTCACTAAGGTCTGTTGACCGTAAATGATAATTAATATCTTTATGATCTTTATTGATACAGGTTTCTGAGGTAGAGAAATAACATGTTATACATCAGGGTTATCATAAAAAGAATGGTGCGGTTTTGAACATGGTTTAAAGAAAACCCGAATTACTTACAGTTAATGTTGTTTATTCATATAATTTGTCACCTCGAACAGTTATTTTACATAATTAATATATTTAAATTATGTGCGCCCTTAGTCGCTTCACAACTGTCCAAACGATACTCAACTTCTCTCCAAACAGTCGTTAACGTTTCGTCAATTATGGTTCTCATTGCTTCATTAATCTTGTGTTTTAATTGGTTCATTTCGTGAATTTTTGTGAATAAACAACGCTTTTGATTTACCACAAGAAGAAAATCACAAGGCGTCAAGTCTGGACTTCTTGCCGGCCTATGTCAAAATCATTCGTTCAAAGCGTCCGTGACCAATGAACTGAAGTGTGAGGAAGCACCATCTTGTTGGAAATGAAGTTTATGAATGTTTTCAAGTGCATCTAGCTGAGGAAAGCGATAATTGGTTAACATGTCAAGATACACAACTTCGTTATAATTTTTTTCAGAAAAGAAGAAAGGCCCTATTACGCGATTTTTCATCACACCACACCACACATTAACTTTAGGCGAATCGCGTTATTTTCCAACATTTATATGTGGGTTATCAGAGCAATATGTACATGAATTGTGTTTGTTAACACATCCATTTATATGGAAAGTAGCTTGGTCTGTAAAAATTATTTCATATAAAAATTATTCGTTGTAACTTATTCTGTCAAAAATTTCAACAGCAATATTGTAAAGGTTTACACAATCATTGAATTTCAATTCTTGCAGTATCTAGATTTTATAATCGTGTAATTTCAGTTTTTATGTAAACATTTATGAGCTGCTGTTTTTGGAATACCTAATTCAACACGAGAGATGGACTTCCCACGATTTCGAATTGCCAAATGTTTAATTAGTTTAACCGTTCCGACTGGTACACCTGGTCTGCCGTTTGATTTCTGTTTTATAACTTGTCCAGTTTCTTTGAATTGTTTAAACCAGTTGAATCACGTCGGAAAGCATGTCGAACTAAAATTACGGATTTTAATTCAGCGAACAATAAAACACACTTTTCTTTACCTTTATCCGATAATATAGTAACTCACGAAACTCACCGCAACAATAATACAAGAACTGATTTTGAGGTTAGAACAGATTATAAACAAACTTTTGGGTGGAGGCTTTCAGAGATACCAATATAACTTCTAGAAATGTCCCTACTATCTTCCTACGAATTACTGAAACTGCTCCATTCTTTTATGATAACCCTGTATAATAATAACCTTACATCCACTGTAAGAATAAAATATATTTGTGTATGAAGTTTACCCAATTTTGGTATTTCAAAATCAATAACCACTACATTACAAACGGAAAATACAACTACTATGATAGCCCTCATGATGACATTGGGTTTACTGGAGGTCTTATATTCATCGCCATTAGGGTAATTAAAAGTAGACAACAGTCATTCTCAATATGTCACGGTTTAAAAGTTTTCAGGGGTTCGACAGTGACATTCATTGAATATATGTACACAACAGAGTCTGACAGATGATTTGAACACCTGCAATTACTTAACACGTGCCAGGAAGTTTTGACGTTGAGTGCCATATTACTTCTACTCTAGGCCTAAACTTTGGTTGCGTATATAGTTTCCCCAACTATGATCAATCACCATTACATTACAAATAGCAATTACTGTCTCTTTATCATGTCAAAAATGTACCAGAGTCTGGCACTGTAGCTAAACGTGATAATTAGTAAATATGTAAATTTCTGGTGATCAATGAATAATGAACAAATTAAACATTTAGCTTTTCAGTTATAGTGCTGCCGTAGTCATTTATTAAATACAAGAAATCATACAGGATACAGTGCACGTTGTAGAAGCTTAAGATATTGTATTATATCACATTTAAATAACCATAGTATCTTATTTTATTACCATACGTAATAATAAATATAGTACTACTACTTCATATTTTTTACACTGGCCTCACACATTGCTATTCAGAATTCTTGCAAATTAGCAGAATGCCCTTCCTTGCAAAATAGCACTAAAACATTCTTAGAAATTGTTAAGACTATTATTTTGTTGGTAAAACTTTAATTGGCAAGAATTTCATCAATTAGATCCATACGAGCGTGAAACGTTTTTAGGAAATGGTAGTCTGAATCTATCTGAGGGAATAATATTTGGCTGTCTTGCATTATAAATATGGTTTAACATGCAAAATAATTACGATTTTTCGAAACAAAAATTAAGTGGTAAACTAGTAAATCTGCCAATATGAGCCTTCCACTTGATTGGATCACCTCTCTACGATTGTTTTAGTCCCATGTCCTTGAAAGGCTTGAAAATCCTCACCTAAATCAGGAAGATTTTTCTGAAAATAGTTAGAGATGAAATGAAAAAAATGAAATGAAAATTCGATTCTTTAAACAGGCAAAGTTAGGGCCTCATGGCCCTTTCTTACACTTAACCTGTCTGATCAATAATTATTAACAAATATTAACCAAATTAATATTAACACTAATCTACCTTAATAAATACATTAAATTAAACATTAATCTAAACACTAAAAAAATTATAAATATGATACTTCTAAATAAAAATATAATTTATTAGATTTATTTATGAGATGGTGCACTTCCTTCATATGATGCCCTCTTTATCTTGATTCCAACACGCAAATGTATAAGAGCTTGAGCATATTTTTGTCAACAAATGTCAAGAGGCAACTCAGGGCGTATATCTCATAAGCTGGTGCTGATTTCATAAATATGGGTCTCCTATTTATAATTTGAATCGTAATCAACTCCTAAAAAATTATTTAATGAAATTTTGTTTATTCCATGGCCAGCTAGAAATAGATCTGAAGGGCAATTTAAAATTGCATTAATTTAATCTCTGGCAGATACAAAAGAAATTAATTTTGAAGAAACCCGTATTCAAAATGAGGGGAAAATTTGTAAACGTATTTCAAAGATGGTAAAACAAATTTACACCATATTTAAGGGGTTTATGATTAAATAGGAGAATGGTGTCTTACGTATAAATACGTTTTTCTGTGGTTAGTGAACTCAGTGGCAGAGTTTCGGACTTTAAGGTTGATTATTCAGAAAAATAATAAATAAAAAGAGGGCCAGGCAAACGCTTAGCATACTCCAGTTTTTATAACAGATAAATCTGATGGGCAAGTACTTGTATTTTATTCTGTTTTTAAATACTGAATGTGATTTTTTATTCAGATCCAAAACATTGAAGAATAATAAACTCTAAAACAACAATTAAGGTTACAGACCAGAGTATGTTTACTGCACTCAAGGGCAGACAAGAAGTGCTTGGACATGAAAGCTAAACCATATAGTGTTTTCTTCGATAATCGACCTTTTCAGGCAGACTGGATTGAGCGAGAATTTCATATTGCCCAGACTATGTCACGCGTGTAAAAGGTCCTTATAGTTATTTTATATCAGTATAACGAAATAAATGAATATGATTGAAGTACGCAAAGGTGCAATCTAATATAGAAACATATGAGCCGAGCTACCAGATATACGGGTGTATATTATGTCTGGAAACACCCAAATATATCCTTTAATAATTTAAATATAAATTTGAAACCTCTTACAATCGTGATAGAGATTGGGCATCTACTTTTTGGAACAATGTTTTTGTTATGTCACACCAACGGGGAACGTCCTGCCGAGGGTATCGTGAATATTCTTAATGGAAGCCTATACCTTGTGATACATAATTTTAAAGGTAATAGCTTACTGAATTGAATGCCACAAACCGCATCTCAAAGGAAATTTATTCTATCAGAAAATAGAGCATTTTTAGTATTGAAAAATTTACTGATGTTCAACAATGTAATTTTAAACATGGTTCTTGCCACAAAATGTGTTACACTAATTTTTTAGCATTTTTTAAATGTTCAATTAAAATAAAATAAACAATTTATTTTTTAAGCTGGTTTCATTAGTACAAATTTACCAGTTTTTATTACAATGAATAAAACTTATGAGTCACTTTCTCTGATTACTTATGAATCTGTACTTGGTGTTTTTCCAGTCAGCAGGAAGGTTTAAAGAGACAAAGGTCACTAGCCTATGAGAAACATTATTGTGTTATTAATCATCTGGTCTACAGGTTTCAGTTTGTTGAGCATGGAGCTTTCACTAGACAGGTCTAAGCTTGGGAATTACAAATGGACAAAGGTCATATCATTCCTGTCGAGTTAATCAGTGTCTCTGAAGCATTGCTGTCAACAAGTTATCTAATTACAGTAGTTCAGTTTTTTTATTTGGGCATTTTAATGGAATTGTCTGAAAGAGAACGAATTACTCTGTTTGATGATGCGAGGATATGGCGATCGTCAAAGATCTTTATCGGGATGTTTGTAATTTGTTTTAATGACACTTTCCCAGAAAGGAATCCCATAAGTGTTTTCACAATATCAAAAACTATTGAGCGTTTTGAAATGACAGGGAGTGTACGTAATCGGCCAAAGTCGGGTAGGATACAATCTGCAACAGATGAAGAACATGCACTAGATGTTTTGCAAACATTTATTGAAGACCCACATACATCTCGCTCAGAAAAGCTGCACAGCAACATGATATGCACCCTATGTCTGTGAGTAAGATTTTGAAAATTAATAAATACAAACCATTTAAAGTTCATTTAGTCCAACAGTTAAGTGAGGATTGATTACGACAGAAGAGTTGAGTTTTGTGAACTTGTGATGCGCAAATGTGATGACAATAGAGATTTTTCTGACCAACATACTATTTTCTGATGAGGCAACTTTTTTCCTAAATGGCAATGTTAACAGGCACAATTGCCGTTACTGGGCTAGTGAAAACCCACATTGGATTACTGAGTCCCATTCACAGCAACCACAAAAACTGAACGTATGGTGTGGAATTTTAGGTAACAAAATTGTTGGACCCTTTTTCATCAATGGAAATTTAAATGCCGAACTTTACTACAATATGCTCCAAAATGAAATAATCCCAGCTATTCAAATTGCAATCAGGAGAATACTTTGATAATGTATGGTTTCAGCAGGATGGTGCTCCACCCCATTATGGGAGACAGGTAAGAGAGTATTTGGATTTAAGGTTTCCTCATAAATGGATTGGCCGAAGAGGAGAAAATCGAATGGCCTCCAAGATCTCCGGATTTGTCACCAATCGATTATTTCCTATGGGGTCATTTAAAATCCAATGTTTATAGAAGAAAGCCTCATAATTTGGAAGACCTAAGAAACAGGATTATAGAGGAGATTGCTTTGATAACTGAAGAAATGTTAGGCAACTCTGTCGAATCATTTTACACAAGATTGGCTCATTGTCAAACCGTAGAAGGAACACAGTTCGAACAATTGCTTTGACACCAAATGCAGGTAAAACGTTTGTTATTAACATTATTTTTTTATTTGTAATAAGAAATCAATAACATAAGTATTTCCATAATTGGTACTGTAATAAAAACTGGCAAATTTGTGCTAATAGAACCAGCTTAAAATGAAATTTTTGTTTTTATTTAATTGAACATTAAAAAAAAATGCTAAAAAATTAGTGTAAACACATTTTGTGGCAAGAACCATGTTAAAATTACATTGTTGAACATCAGTAAATTTTCAATACTAAAAATGCTCTATTTTCTGATAGAATAATTCCCTTGAGATGCGGTTTGTGGCATTCAATTCAGTAAGCTATTACCTTTAAAATTATGTATCACAAGGTATAGGCTTCCATTAAGAATATTCACGATACCCTCGGCAGACGTCCCCCGTTGGTGTGACATAACAAAACATTGTTCCAAAAAGTAGATGCCCAATCTCTATCACGATTGTAAGAGGTTTCAAATTTATATTTAAATTATTAAAGGATATATTTGGGTGTTTCCATACATAATATACACCCTGTATAGTTTGGTTTGTGACCATGGACAGGTAAATTCCTTCTGAAAAAGTAATGTAAAACATTAGAGTCCATTAGTTATCAGGCATTATACTCTGTACCAGTACGATTACCGGTAGTTATCTGTTTCGGGGAAGTTATCGTGATAAGATCCCTTATTATGAAATTGCTGCCATTACCCGAAGATATATATAGCGTTTTCAAATGTTAAAGCAATTTTAAAAAATATACATATTTTAAATTTTTTTCTTGAGGTTAATTTTATTTATAAGCCTATTTTTACAACCAGAAAGTAATTTTACATACTGTTTAGCCAGCGCACATTGGATCAATAAGTGGAAATCAAGAATCCCCATCAGATTATGGCTCAGTGCTTTCCAGTGTTGCTTTGACGATGACTGTGATGAAAATTCAAATTTGTTGTGCTCGCATTGAAGTCTACGTTGCATCAGCTTTTGCTTTAGCGAATAATTTGTTGAGAACGTTAATGAACTTTAAGAATGGCTTTTTTTCTTTGCTGCGCCCGTGGTCATGTGCTAGAGACTGAGTACAGTTTCAGTGGTGCATACCGCGACGGTGGGCACGCAGCGATAAGTGATCGTAAGAACTGGTCTTGCCTCAGAACTACCATTGTGTAGGACAAATATTTATCAAGTATTTGCGGGGGAACTGGTGGGTTAAAGCAATTCACATTGGTTAAGGAACTTTATAATTAATATCAATGCCTTCGTAGACCTCTAGTTTCCTTTCATGTCTACGCCGGGATTATATTTAGTTCGTCCTCGTTCAAATAAAAAACCATCTAAACAATAACACATATTAATGGGGAAGGCAGCATTTCGGCAACCCGTTCTATTATGATTGGAATACATCATAATGCTGTGACATAGTGGCAGTGGCTTTTTCCGATACTGACTGGACTGTGGCGAAAGAGAAAGTTGTTGAACACTAATGAGGGACGCCGTAAACCCGACATTGTCGGCAAGAGGTGAAAAATGTGTCCCGGCGACAATGAGTTTTCGTTCGTGGTTTGTGAGTATCACCAACAATGAGGCTGGGTTTATTTTTAACTTATAACCATGCCTTCAGTGGGTCAAATAAAAATTACACTTGATGTTTAGGTGGTTTGAATATTGGTGTTACTAGTTAAATTACATTGTAACACTTGCTTGTGTTCATAACTAACATAAAAATACAATAAACCATACCGTAGTTTTTAACAGAATAATGACAAAAAATTTTTCAAATCGCACGATTGAATTAAGTGAATTGCAGTGGGTATTTTAATATTGTTGCCTTCAGTCTCATCTAACCTTATACTGTCGGTCTCAAAACAACTAAATGGGTAGGCCATATTTAGCAAACAAATTTGAAATCCAAAAACATTTATATTACATTTCTCATAATCAAAAACAGCTTACTTTCTCGTCTTTCAACATTTATTCATTTAAAAACCCAATTATTCTATTTTTTAACAGTACAATCACACTATTTACAGCATTTTTTTAATGTGAATTTGCAATAATACTTACATTAACAAAATATAATTGAATTCATAAACAATTAATTTTATACTTCTTCAAACAATCATTTCTTTCACATTATTACATTATAAATGAACAACCCTAGAACATTAACTACCATTATTATTACAAAATATCTAGAAGAATACATTTTTTAAATTATTAAGGATCTTTGCTTATTATATTGTTTCTGCTATTATCTAGAGCAGATTGAGAGAACATACACGATCTGCTTTCTTGACGTGACAGGTTAAATTTACCCACCCACAATACAGTTCTGATTTCACAATAGATACCATTATGAGGAAAACGTAGATTTATCAGACTTATTTACAATGCATAAGATTAGCACTAAATATGATATTTTTGGTAGACTAAATTAAAAAAACAACATTGAATTAATTATATAATTATTATTATTTTCAATTTATAAAATAATGTACACGATATCGTTCTCTTTTTGCCGTGCATCTTCAAATGACGCGGACTTTAGGAGAATAATCCTGCTGGAGTAATATGCTCGCTAGAGGAGCAGGAGTTTCACGGATGTATGTGGTTTGTCCACCCACTCAAAACTTGGGAGTTGGGTGAGTTAAAAGGGGTAGGTATTATGGGTACCAGTGCTCTTTATGCCATTTTATGTTCTACTCTGATGTGTTGTATGCGCCCGTTTACGTCTCTGGGAATTTAAAAGACAATAAATAACATGAACGTAGTTCGGCAAACTTTTGCACAGGGACGGTAAGCGCTGGTGCCTTCAAAATTACATTCTGACGCGCCGTCGCGTCTGAGCTTCATGTGCCGTTACGCTTTAGTAAGAAAATGTTCCGGGTCACCCAAGTGTGGTTGATTTCAGACCGCTAATTAAAAATAAATATAAAATCTCTATAAACAATTATTAATCCTGGCTCCTGCTCTATAAACTGAAATTTCCTAAGACATAATATTTAGTAGACGATGAATTTTAGAGGAGAATAATAATGTTTCACTTTATTCGTACTATTAAATACTTGACGAATCATTGAGATTTTCAAATTTTCTTTGTGATGATTACGTTTATTTTCGTTTATCATAAACCACTCTGACGAGGATCTAAATAAAATTGGAATTATAGAGGAACAACTTTTTGGCTCAATTTGTACGTCTTGCTTTGAGATGTAGGAAGAGAAGCAATAATCTTACTAACTATAAATCTGTTCGGTTACTCCTGATAAAATAAATTCAAAGTTCTTGAATGCTCCCACAAGGATTCATATTTTAATAAGGCCACAAGAGCCACGTCCGAACCTGGTCCATTCCCCTAAAAGTGTACTACTGTTTTAAAATAGTAATTATTTGAAAATTATTATTTTTAATTTGGAAAAACTTATAGCTATTTATCATTCAAAACTTTGTAAATTTAAGTGCACAATTATTGAGTGTTATGATTACATTTTTTATGAAAAGACATTCATTTCAATATTTACTGGATACGTATTAGATATGTGGTTTTAAAACTGATATTTAAAATAAAATTATAGAGTAAGTGAAATAATAATATAATATAGTAAGTGAATAAAATATTTTATTGAATTATACGTGATAAAGGTTACATTTTAAAATCCAAACAAAAATATAAAAACCACATTATTAAACTTATACTTACATGGAAAGATAAAATTTTGGAAATAATATTAAATTCATTTCTTTGTTTGAAGGTTATTTTTTTCATAATTTCATTAAATTCATACAGTGTTACATTTTTAAATTCTGGATTGAATGGTTCTTGTTCAATAACAAGTGTAGTGGAACAACTATATATTATACGAAAAATAAATCAATTAAGTTACATAATCTTCGCCCTATTAGTCTGCTTTCTGTGTTTTCAAAAATGTTTGAGAACATAATGAAAGTTAGGTTAATGAATTATTTAAATAATATAGGTTATTTTAGTATTAGTCAATTTGGTTTTCGTAAAGGTAAATCTACTGAAGATGCTCTTGTAAACTTTACAACTATGATTTATTCTAGCTTAAACTAAGGGAAAAAATCAACTGGTCTGTTTATTGATTTAAAAAAAGCGTTTGATTTAGTTGACCATGAGATTTTGCTGTTGAAATTGGTGGCGGCGGGAGTACGGGGCGTAGCCTTGAGTTGGTTCTGTGGTTTCATCACGGGCAGGGAGCAGCGGGTACATGTCTGTCAGTCCGTCAGTACACCACTTCCGGCCTCATCTGGGTACCGCAGGAAAGCGTAATCTCATCTACACTTTTCCTTATTTTTATAAATGATTTGTTAGAAATAAATTTTAAAGGGAAGATTAGTGCGTTTGCTGACGATATTGCTTTCTTCTATTCAAATAAAAATGTGAAAGTGCTGAAAAATCAAATTTTAGAAGATTTATTATTATTAAAAAATTGGTGTACATTAAATAAAATGCAAGTAAATGTTGAAAAAACACAGTATGTAAAATTTAACTTTAATGATTTTATTTTTGACCAAGACCTTAATAGTATCATGTTTTAAATTGTGAAGAAATTGACTGTAATTGTAAGATAATTAAAAAAAGAAGACCATTTTAAATACTTAGGAGTAATTTTTGACAAGAAATTAACATGGGAAAATCACATTACAATTGTAAAAAACAAACTTAATTCAACAATCAGAAAGTTTTATTTTTTTTTTTTTTTAATATTTGCGATCAAAATTTGTTAAGAACTTTATATTTCGCTTTGGTTAATTCAAGAATAGAATACGGTATTATTTGCTGGGGGGGAACAAGTACTTAATAGAGAAGTTAAGAGTAGTTCAGAACCATTTTATGAGAATTATTTTGTACAAGCAGAGGAGAGATGCTTCCACTTTTTTGTCAACTTAAAATATTGCCTTTGCAGAATTTATTTATATTTAAGGTATTAAGGGCTTTTTATCTCAGAAGTGGCAATTTGGGAACTACTGATCTAACATATGAGACCAGAAGTATAGAAAATCGAATTTTCCTAATTCCTAAAGTGAATAAGTCTGCATTAAACATTCTTTTTCCTATGTTGGTCCCAAGTTTTTTAATAGATTGCCATACGAAATAAAGTTAGCAAACAATATAAATTCTTTCAGTTTTAAGCTAAAGACATTTTTATTATCTTTGGAAGAGTGTAATTGGTTTTATGATTAACTTCAAATTCAAAATTAGCACTAATTTACAGTAACTTTAATTTAAATAAAATAAGATGAGTATGTTTATGTTATTAATATAAATGATTTTCAATCAGTGTACGGTATATTTGCTGGGTTTTTATTTTTAATTTTACTTGTTACTGTGGAAGCATAATTTTCATTGTTTTATATTGTAAGCCATTTGTTATCTAGTGAGTAAGGTATAGAAGTGTATTGATAAGCCAAATGCTAGTGTTAAGACACAGATGCCATAGAGAGCGACTCGGCTGTTGAAGCACATTAAGAAACTGGACTCTGAGACAAACAGTGGATTTTATTTTGCTATGTTTATACTGGCAACAATACTTGTAAAAGTGGCCAGTTAATTCCAAGATGTTCATTTTTTTTCATATTAACTTTGTTGTTTTTGGAAGGAATAAAATCATTTATTCTTGAGTTATTGATTTTAATTTCATTCCTGTAACAAAAAATTTGATTAGAATGAAAAATTAGTACTTATTACATTATATGTATATTTTAAATATATTTCTCTATCTTAGGCAGTTAGCGCGGATTCAATGAAATCACTTAAATTAGTTTCTATTTTATAAAGATTTATAATAATTAGAATAATACGGAATAGGAACCCTACTACATATTTATGTAATGTTATTTTTAATGTAGACGTCGTAAAAATATCACATTCAAATATCCATAGTTAGTTTTAAAAAACATATGAACATAATGTATCAGTGAAATTAGTATTTCTATGTATAGGTGCATTAATGTTGAGTTGAATTCAATTGTTTCGTCGGAGCCCTGGTCGTAGTGGGAGGGAACATCGTTGACGTATTTAAACTGATGGTGATCGAGAATTCCAAATCGACGGATGCCAAGCGACGGAGTTATTTACATAAACAATAAATTTTATGCCACTCAAATACATGTTTAACTTTATAGCTTGTATGCAGTACACTTGACATTTTAACAGTACATTTACTGATACAAGAATTATTTAAAAGAAGTATACTAGTTAGCAGGACTTTTAGTAGTGATGAAAGTATATATTTAACGACTAAATTACTTCCACAATTTCATCGTAATACGACAAGAGTTTTTAAATAGATTAACTTATATTGGTTTGTATTGAAGGCGAGCCGTCTCGTATTTGCATTGTCTAGTTCGAGAAAGATTTGTCAAACTATTCAATAGATCGTGAGTAAAGCATGTCTTTGGCATGTGTGAGATGACAGATGATGAAAGTGTAAGGGAGAATTTACCGCACTGTAATGTGACTGACTACTACACCATTGCCCTTATGATCACGTTGATGTTACTGATACTGCATTTATCGATTACCGATATAACTGTTATGCGTACCTACTGGGAACAGAGGTTACTCACTAACAATAGCTTTACCGAGGTTCATGTTCTTCGCTACTTTAATGTACATGTATATATTTGAAATGATTCGTTGATGAAGCAATGACATGGCAAATGCTAGAATCCTTAAGGGGAGATGTACGCCCTATAACAGCTCATGTTAATTTTCAAATATTTATGTTCCTTTTTTCTCAAGAAACTATGATACCTAACGAATTGAAATTTTTAGCACTTCTAAAACATACTATTACACACAAGCCCTGCCACTTTTAAAGATTTTCAATCAATATTTTTGGCTTTAGAAATTTTTTAAAGATACTCAATATTTTTTTCAATTATTTGTTTTTAAAAAAATTTTATTTTTTTTTAAATTTTGACCTAGACTTATGAAAGTGGCAGGGCTTGTATGAATAGGTACGTATATATATATGATATAAATTTCATGAAGATTGGACAACTAGTTTCCTGAAAAAAAGGAACATTTATGTCAAAAAAGTAAATTTTCGGTAATTCACAAAACACTTTTATGTATACAAAAATATGATTGAAAAGTACCTTTTAAAACATTCCTGCTTCATAGTCTTGTTCCTTGGCCTTATCATCATCAATTAGTTTCTTCCTCACCATTCTTGCCCGTTTCCTAGCTTGCTTTGTCTCTTCTTCACCAGCTTTTTCGGCTTTCCTCACTCGGTCCTCATCAATCTGACGTAGGGTATAAACACAGTTTTTGGCCTAGCTTTATACCTAGATCATTAAGCACTTTTATTCTGCCTTGACTTCCTTCATTAAAAGTAATAATACTGTCAAAAACACCAAATCTTAGTGTTTGCAGGCCTAACAAAATTTAATTTAGGTATTACGCGTCCACAACACAGAATTAAAACTTTCGTTTACATTCTGTGTTTGACCATGGAGACATTTTTTAAGCAGGTCTGGTGAAGCCAATGCTTGGAAAGTTGGTTTGATGGCATCCATCACAGCTTTATCTAATGAATTTTTATGCTCATAAGTTTCATTTTCTTTTATGCATTTCTTATATTTACACCACGAGTCATCGCAGAGATTATGTTGTGGATTCTCGTCAGTTGACAATTTGTGAAAGTATATGGCCCATATATCTTTTTTCATCTTCTCTAAATTGTCTGTATTTCTTCTTATTGCTAGGCCATAATAATTTTGGAGGGAGTCTATAGCTGCATCAAGTCAATCTTCCTTTCTTTCCACCAATTTTCAATCCATCACTCAATACTTTCCCCTTCATTTCTCTCCGTAACTTTCTAAGTCGACCCCCCATTCTTTTCTGAACGTGCCCAAACACATTCCAGTTTTTCAATATGAAAATTTGGGCCATATGGTTCAGAATTTACTACTGTTTGAAACCCTTTGGAATCACCATCTCCCAGGTAATATTTGTATCTTACTTTTCTAGTCATTTCTGAACGAGCAAACACAGCCTTAGCTCCTGCAACTTCCATAGCTCCACTTGACCCGTTCAAAATTCTTATCACAAAAATGAGGTTTTGGGTTTTTGATTGATTTGCATGTATGGCAGTATTTGGTAAAGTACTTCTGTATCTAAAATTTTACTAGAGTCAAAACTTGAAACCGACACTACACCGTTCAAAGACGAAAACCCACGTCTTTGCCATGTACCGTCTAAACCAACACTTATGTCTCTGCTCACACTACCATCTTCAGACTCATTCAATGCCACTGCCTCTTCTGTAGCATCAATCATTGATTGTGTTGCTACTTTCTCTACTGACCTAATAAACAAAGGATTGTAGCGTTCAAATCTCTTAGGAGGGTTAGGTAAAATCAAGGATACCGAAAAGTGGTTTTCCGGATATTGATCCTTTCCCTATTGATCTCAGACCATATACTGATCTGACGTTCACGTCATAAAAGCCATTAGTTTTTTTCTGATGACCAAAAATAATACTTATTATTACAGTTACTACATTCAACAAACAGTTTGCAAGCTAGGCCTTCTCTTGCAGCTTCGTTCTTCTTTCAAGCTCAAAGAATTTTCTACTTTACAATATTTACACACAGTAGCATGAACCAAAGCTTGACACAAAATATTCATACTTACAATTACATTATTGTGACCAACTGTGTCTAAAGTGTTTGGTAATATACCGGTACTTATTTTCCTTCTTGAGGCAGAAAAAGGAGTAGGACGAGGCACTTCCAACACATCCACTTTTCACGTAATTCACTAACTGCAGCTGAACTATTTACAGTACCCGACGATATCCGAGCATACTGATTACCCCGGAAATGTTTTTTCTTTGTTATCTTAGTTGATCGAGGCATATTTGTTATTCTAAAACACAAATGGTATCAATAACTGAGGATCTATTTCAAATGTAAACAAACACTAAACAAAACAAATACCAGCTGACAAAACACACTAAAGGTTACAAACAACTAACAAGCTACCCAAAGCCAACAAATATAAGAAGTAAACTAAACCAAAGAGTAAAAAGAAAAAGAGTAATATTAAAAAGTGCAAGTTATGTATATTAAAATGCTCAAAACAATATCCTCCTATCGTTCAGAACGTTTTCGATACGTCTGACCACGGATCCGTGCGCCCGACTAGCATGTTTATAATTTTTTTTTTAGCATATAAATATAACCCAAATATATATGTATTATATATCACTGAACTCAGAAAAAATCTATACTTTAAGATAAAAAAATATTGATTTTTTTTACAATATAGGCGTACATCTCCCCTTAATGATTATTTGAAAGACCAGCAGTGAGAGGTTGAAGGAGTGGATATTTGTCATATTTGTCCATGACAGGAGTAAAGAAGTAAAATAACCCGTTGAGCAAAACAACAGGTTCGTACTGTGCTTTACTGTTATTTGCAAGAAAAACAAAGAATAGTTATTATAAATGGTAATTAGTGGAGTGAAAAAAATCCTAAAGGTTAAAAAAATTAATTACTTTTACCTTTTTGTATATCATACAATGTAAAGATTTAGTATTATAACTATGATATATTCAAGTCATATGGAAAAATTTCAAACTATTTTTGTGCAATGATAACATAATGACGTATATTTACACATAACGCAGCTATGGAGGGAAGGGTTTATACAATGTGAATCTTGAGTTTAGCTCCAGTTCACTTTCCTCTTACGTGCAGCATCTGATATATGATGATTGAATCCTGAAATCTAGAGAAATGTTCTTCTGAAGGGACCAAAAAATAGTCGGCGACGATAAACGAAGATGCTCAAAACGAACTCTTTACATAATTTCGATAACAGTGACAACTAGACTGCAAAATGTAGTGCAATCTAGGTGAAGGGGTCAATCGTCAATCTAGGTATTCTAATTGCATCATCAGGTGCACAATTGAGTGCACTACGATGTTACCTGTCACGATCCCAAAGCACATTGGAGCAACCGAGTCTTCTACACATAACGCAGCTATTGTGGGACGGGTTAATTCAATGCGAATGTTGAGTTCAGCTCCAGTTCGAAAGACGAACATGGTCCTAGATTTCAGGAGTGGTCTGTGATTCCAGATGCTGTACGTAAGAGGAAGGCAAACTGAAACTAAACCCAATATTCAGACACATATCTGTTTAATAAGTATTTCAAATATTAATTGTATTTATTTAATATCTTAATGAATGTAATAACTTTAATCCATTTTTAAACTGGTACCCTCAATAACTTTGAACTCATAGTGTCTGCCTCAATTCGTCCGCAAAACAGTTATAAATATACAGTCATAACATTATTATTAATTATAAATTTTAATTGTATATTTTAACTCAAATATAAAAAATAAACATCACCAACCTTGGTGAGACCAAGACTTTTTCGAAACCAATGTTTGACGAATAAATGATATAAAATAAAATAGAAGCATTGTACGTTTAGTAAGCAAAACACTTTTCCTATCGAGGAGTGGTCACAGAGGTGCACAATTCACTGGATGCAAACATACAGTGAATTGTGCAATACTGTAAAAATGTAGCTGCTAATCATGTTATACAGGGCGGTCCAACAGTCACTTGACAATAAATGCATTGCGACAATAATTATAAAAACTTATGAAATATTTACGATATAAAATATATCTCTCTGGATTCTCATGTAAAACAACTAATAACAACGTATAACTCAACAGCTGTAGCTATGGTCAAATTGGTACTGAGCAACTAATATCAAGCGACTTTGGTCTAACCTGTTTTTCTGCAAGTACAGATGCTTTGATTAATTACTCATTAAATTCTATTACAGGCACCAATTTAACTGAATGAAAAACTAAAAAGGACGGTCTCTATTGATGGACATTAACTATTTTTAAGAAAAACCAAGGAATGACGTCGAAACTATAGATACAGAAGCGGAGGTTGCAGGTTTGCTCGGACGGCGAATTATAGTCGTCTTTAAGCTTAAAAAAAAAAAAAAACACAAATCAAACGTCTTTTCAAAAATATTTTTTACTGTACATATAAATTGGCATTGTAGTCCACAAATTGGAAATATTTTTTAATATTGTTCAAATAGCCATGAATACTGTTTTTATAGGTTGGCATATTTGATTCAGTAGCCAAATAATTATTGAACATCGTTTTGTGAGCAGCTTACGGAATTTTACCGTAATAAGCACTTTAAACCCCTAAACGTTACTATAAAATGTCTACTAGTTCACCTCCTTATTGAAAACTAATAAAACGTGTGTTCAAATTAACTAATACCTTCTTTTGACAATGAATTAATTTTAGTGCCAAATCAGTGGTTTTATCATAATTATCTTTTCTTACGTATCTAAAACAATATTAGTACCAATTATTTTACAGTAATAAAGAAAAATCCATCCTTTGTTTCCAGGATCACCTTACATATCTTATAAATGCAAATCCATCGAAAAGACAGGTTTGCATTGAGTACTATCTGGTCATACTTTATACATCCACTTACAAGGGATCTCACACGTTTTACTTTCATAAAAAGTAGAATTTTGAGCGTAAATATATAATATAAATTATGTTAGAACTATATTCAGTTCTAAATAAACAATCTATCTAAATTCACTTTAATCCATTAAATTAAATGCATGAATGAAAATTGATTATTACAGGGACTTGGTAATTGTGTATTCGTAAATACTTCAAATACCTCCATTAATTTTATATGAATCCCTTTTTTTGTATTCTTCTTTAAGCATCTGGGTATGGATTTAGTCCTTGAAAATAAAAACTTATATTTTAAAATAATTCAATGAATTGGCTTTAATTACAATGCTTTATTCTAGTCCTGGTTGTTTTAATTTAAGAAAAAATTTAACTTAAAAGGAGTTTAACGATGTATTTTTGCAGGGTTAAGACAAGAAGAACAAATCCACTCCTAGAAAGTTTTGCTTGACCTAGTTATATTGGATTTTAGTTTGGTGGTAGTTTATTGCAAGCTATTATATACAAAGCGCCTTTCAGTTGCTACGATACCATTTATTTGTTACAGTTATCATTCAGTTCAACAATTATTACTATTTATGGCTATTAATATACTTATATTATATTAAGTACTTTTTGCGATTCAATGTTTATTGAAATTAAATAAGGCTATTGCCATTAATACAAATTTAATGTAAATAAAAGTCATTTGACAGGTATTTGGTCTTCCGATCATATGTTAGTTAGGTTATTTAAACGCATATGTGACAGATACGGTTAAATACAACATAATTGAATCGTAAAAAGTAAGGGCTCTGTGGTGTGATGGTAGCACATTCACCCGGCCAAGTGAGAAACCCGGGTTCGAGTCCCGACGGAGCAAGTACTTTTTGCGATTCAATGTTTATTGAAAATAAATAAGGCTATTGCCATTTATACAAATTTAATGTAAATAAAAGTCATTTGACAGGTATTTGGTCTTCCGATCATATGTTAGTTAGGTTATTTAAACGCATATGTGACAGACACGGTTAAATACAACATAATTGAATCGTAAAAAGTGAGGGCTCTGTGGTGTTATGGTAGCACATTCACCCGGCAAGTGAGAAACCCGGGTTTGAGTCCCGACGGAGCAAGTACTTTTTGCGATTCAATGTTTATTGAAATTAAATAAGGCTATTGCCATTTATACAAATTTAATGTAAATAAAAGTCATTTATGGCCATTTATATTCACGCTGGTAAACCACTATTACAAGATATTAAACGAATGATTCTCTGAATCACTATTGAGTACACGATCAAACCGCATTTAATTATATTCATAAATATTGTCGAATCATTTTAGTTATTTGTCAAGATATAACTTAATATGGTAGTGCATAAAATGTTATTATATAGCTGCAAAACAGTCCCGTAAAAGTGGATTACATTTTTGACAAATTACGCTTTTTTAACAGTTTTGTTACTTTTTACTGTTATGTGGAAATCCTTTAACACGTATTCATAAACCATCTATACTAAATTTTTAGAGAAACCTCACAACCACGCAGCACTCATAGTTTTAAAATATGAGTAAATTTGTAATAGTTTAGGAATCAACAACTAAAATATTCTTCAACTTTCAGTCCTGAATTATGATCTCCAACAATCTGAACATTCAAGGGTGGGATTACTGATAGGGTGCTTCAGACATACTTTGTCCTAACCAAAGCTCTAATCTTGCCTGACCGTCGCTCGGTTTCCCTTGTGCCACAGCCACGTCGGCTTCTACTAATTAAGACTCTAACTTGCTAATTGCCTGTAATCCATAATGTTTAAGCTTTACTCACGCTTGCTATGGACATAGTCCAAACAATACTCGTAATTGTTAAATAACATCTTGCGTCCATGCTCAAGCCGGGTTTTGATGTAAGCATTTCTTTCAAATCAGTTAATTATTACTATAAAATAAAATTATGTATTTAGCATATACATTAATTTTTTATTTTATATATTTAACTTTTGTAATAAAAAATAAAGTGAAATGTATGTCACACTGCTAGGAAGAATAAGGCATAGAAGCAGTGAACAACACTTTTAATACATGAATACTTACTTGGGTCTACTTCCTCTCTACCATTAAGATGTAAGAAATAACCTATCGTCTCAAAAAACCTTAAATACAAGCCCTCTCTTCAAGTGCATAAAAAAGGTGCTATTTTAGATACTTCAGGAAAATAAATAAATATTTTATTAGCATCTAGTACCATCTTCAAATAAATGCTATTGCAACACTTTTCTGGAACTTTCAAGATAAATTAAATAATTCCCTAAGGAATGAAAATATTGAAACAGACTTGAAAGCTTTATAATTTTTAAGATATGTCACTTGAATAGAGTCATTATGTGGAATACCTTTTATACGGGATGGCTTGGTACCTTTGGTCACTGGGAATTGAACGTCATTAGGTGTTTTAAATTCTATCATTAAAAAGGAAAAGCAATGTATAAACCTGATGTCATAGTTGTAAACGAAAGAGCCTTTTATATATATATATATATATACTTTGCCGTATATGCTGTAACTTACTAAGATATTATTATATTTATTAACAAATAGGCTAGACAAAACTTGACATATTTAACAGGGTTATATTTAAAATGTAAAAAAAATGAACTTTTTTCGTACACACACATTTCTACAACATTAAAAATGTTTAATTGGAACGCCAGAAAATGCTTGATACCCTGAAATTCTTGTTTTATACTCGTGGAACTAAATGTATTATTTTTATAATTTTCCCTTATCCAAACAGTCTCTGAAGACCGATGTAGGCCGAACTGTAGGTTATAGCTCAGATCTGATGCAATTAGGGAATGAAAAGATAAAAAAATAATTCTTTTAGTGCTGTATCTATTCGATAAGCAACAAAAAGCATTCGAATTTTTTTTTTAATTGTTTCTAACAATGACTGTACGTTTACGCTTTTTGTAAACAAAATAACGCCCAAATTGTACGTCCTTTTCAGCATTCAAAATTCCCATCAGCATGTAGGTATTTAAGGTAACTCGGTAAACCTGCAAAATGGTCAGAAACAAAGCATGTATATAAAATTGTATACTGTTGTGGATTTATGATTTTGATAACCTAACCGTTTACAATTTACCGTAGCGCTAAACATGAATGACCTTCCAATAAAAAGTGAGATTTTATAAAAAACAATATCCTAACGTAAAAGTTAAAAAATCTTAGAGAGAAAGTAAATTTCAGTTTTCCAAGCTTAAGATTTGATCAGTGATAATCTCTCTCTCTCTCTCTCTCTCTCTCTCTCTCTCTCTCTCTCTCTCTCTCTCTCTCTCTCTCTCTCTCTCTCTCTCTCTCTCTCTCTCTCTCTCTCTCTCTCTCTCTCTCTCTCTCTCTCTCTCTCTCTCTCTCTCTCTCTCTCTCTCTCTCTCTCTCTGGCCCTCCCTCTTCCTCTCTCTCTAATTGGCGGGAAAAACTCTACTAATGCCATATATAGGTGCACAACTATGTTGTCTTTTAGTGGTTTTTTTATCGTTTTTTAAATTTGTTTCATGTTGTTAGAGGTATGAAATTGTAAATATTGCATTGTTGTGCTTTTGATGCACTCTACATATATTATGACAAGTCTGTTACTGCTATGATTTGATTAAGGGATATCAAACGGGTTTAAGTCAAGCCGTGGACGAGATTCACGTCACGATTTATACAGGACATAAATTCTATAATACTCAACACTAAATCTACCATCATCCCAAGTCTAAGCATACATATATGAAGTATAACAACACGACCCTACGCGTATCTACGAGGCCATAACGGTGACTGAGTCCAGAGATGTGTCGTTCGGTCATGATCAGTTCAATTCTAACGGTGAACGGTCAAAGTCAGGTGAACGAGTGATCCGAATCAGAGTGTTTCAAAAGACCCGTTCACTCCGAACTTTTCCTTCTCTTTTTTCTACCCAATAAATAAATTTAATATTTTCTTCTAAATCAGGTATATTATTATTAAGAATAGTTAAAATTCGTAATATTAGAAAAAAGTTCATTTCAAAACCCTTAAACATAGAAAAAATAGCTTAAAGTTATATGCAACGAACTAAAACTATAGATTGTATGCGTTATACGTTAGTCTCGCAAAACGTGCATTTCGTTCAATCGTTCATTTCGTTCAGTCAGTCGTATCATTCAGTCATTAATTTCTTCAGTCGTTCTTTCGTTCACTGCTGACCGATTAGGAATAAAACCGTAAAATAATTCTCGAGGGAGGTAGTAGGAGGGTCTGGGTATTATAAAACGTGGTGGGAACTTACCGGTTAGATGTCTAATATGCTGTTATTTATAAATGTAATAAAATTATTTTCAAACGAGCAATGTCTCTGTTTGATTTTTAGTAATTTATTTTAAGAGAATAATCTAACTTATAATAAATCAAAGGCAGGCATATCAATCAATCAGGTCCATTTTTCATGTGTATTAACATGTAAAATATTTAGCAAAGTATCTCGTAACTTACAGTAAATTTATTTGAAATCAGTTTTGATGGATATATTTATTTTCACTAGATTACGAAAACAATAAATTTGTTGTTATATACATTCCGTGTACAATATGTTGTTTCTTTCTCTATTCGCTCACTTGTTTGCAAGTGGATCCTGATGTTCATTAGGTCATTCTGTTCAGTCGTATGACCGATATGACACGCTCTAGCGAGAAGGCTCAGTAACTGCACTGACCGGGTCAATTGAACGGGTCTTCTGAACGGTTCGCGGCAGTGAACGAGACCGACTGAGACGCATCAGTCACATGATCCGAACGTCACACTACTGATTTCTCTGGGTGATTGTACCTTGCACAAAGACAATAAGTTTCATGTTTTCCTGTTGACACCGTTGTTAGTGTTCTCGAGAGACAGGGTCACCAGTCGTTGCTTACAACGGAATGGTAAGTTTCGTAATACGATGATCACGTATCATTAAAGGAGCAATTTTTGATTTATAAAGATGCTAGTGTTCGTGTATATTTGTTTGCAGTACCTTCCTCGCATCTGGTTATTCACTTTTTTAGAGCATAGTATTTTTTAGATTTCGCAACTGTTTGATAATCATGTAACTAATTTGTAAGCACGCATATTTGTAGTAAATGTAGTATTGTTGTATCTGAGGTCTGAGTGTAGTTTTTATACTGAAAAAAAAAAAAAAATGGTAGAGCCACCATAATATAGTACAAATCAATAGTACACATGCTACAAAAAGAAAGTGTGACTAACATCACAATCATGGTTGCAGCAACATTGAGTAAAGTTTGATAAAACGTTTGTGAGTATCCACTTCTACTACTTATCCAAAACAAAATAGGAATTTGTCATTAATTTGACTATGTGTTTTTGAATATCCGTACTCTGAATGAAATTCAGGGGTAGCCATGTTTTACAAATACATTCTCCACACATCAAAACATCTGCTCTGTTTACACTTCCCAAATGTTTCCTATTAAGAGAACATGTTTAATATCATACACGCTGAAATTAATTTATAGTTAACAATGCCTTGATGACCACAAAGTAGGATGTGGACAGACCGATACTGATAAAATAAGCAGATCTTATCTCTAATTACCTCAGTCCGCCAATGTGATACCAACAACCGTGTTACGTTATGTTAATTCTATAAACACTATTATTACTTAAAAAACAAATGGGCCTTAAAAAACACTATTATCATATTATGGGCCTAATGTCTAGGTTTAGGAAACTGAGACGTATAACACATGAATAATTCTGATGTTCTACCGCGTATAACATGAATAGTCTAGACTGTATGGTCATGTCATGTGTTCATATGAACATATTCAATATGATAGGCTATATAAATGCAAAGCAGATGACCAAACGAGGAGTCCCTTAAAAGCTTTACCATTTGCATTCAATAAATAAATAAATTTATCATTGTTATTAACTATTCATAATTAAATTATCGTATAACAACTTTAAAATTTTGTATTAAAATACTTTGTTATCATCATTAAATTAAGCTCTTTTGGGAGATGTTTAAATGTAAGGGTAGGGCGTGTGGTACATAATTTAAAGTTGGTAATTCTTTGAAAACCTTATTGGACTTATATTTATATAGAAAGATCACGATATACATTATTAAAAAATTTAATACTATATGCACATTTATTTCAATTTAAACGAAACGAATAATATAGACTTCTTTCTTATATTCTATATAGATCGGGTTTTTATGAATTAGGACATAAAGAAATAAAGAAATAGTTATAAACTATATTAAATTTATATATCAATCTGTTTAACAATTATAATTTCTAGGTGAGTCCACTACAACTTCAGATCTGATAGTTTTACGCCGTTCTCTTACACTATTGCTTTATACCGGATAGATACGAGTGCAGTCGAAAAGTAGGCAGCGTGGCAACGAGACTGACATTTTCCTCTTCCGCGCGCCAGTACCAACAGCAAAACAAGCCAAGGTTATTGCTTGCCAGCAATCAAAGCCAATTTTTGTGGTTGGCTAATAAAGGAATGTATTCTACATCTATTCAAAATCATCCACTGTATCACAGTAGGCTTTCATAATAATAACTGTATTCATTACATTTCAACAATAAGCAGTTACAGAGACTGTAGATCACTACAGTTATTTGAGCTTCACATTAAACTGGTGCTCGATTTTACCTATTCTGATTTAACTGTGACCATTTTAAGCACTCCCATTAAATATATGTACGCCTGCAAACCTCTGTTGTTTCTAGGTACGGGAAACAGCTTTAATATAAAGGTCAAAAAAATTACATGTTGTAATACAAAACAAAGTTTGAATGTTCCTAAACAACTACATTTCTGTACGTCGTATAAATTATGCAGTTGATGAATGCAGTTGACAACTTGCCATCGAGCAGAGCAACAATTGAACAGGTGGTGGGTGGAACGGTGAGAGAGGGGACGGGAGACTATGTTATCAGCAAGAGAAGAGAGGAAGGGGAATTGTGAAACCGCGTTATCAGTAATCAGTCTGTGAGCGTGCAAGTGTAGTGAGTACGTGCACTCTGTAGTTACCGTGAGACTCACCACAACGCAAGGCTTTCGTTTCATTTGTGAGTTTCATTCTGTTTCTAGTTTATCACTAAACAATATTGACGACTAACTGTCATTGAAAATCACAACAGCGTGCTACTGTATGTTTCGTAACATTCAATATGTTCCAGTTGCCACATAGTTTGGCCAAGAAGACAGTTTCGCATAAGCTGTAACATCCTACATTCATACTTTTATGTTTTAGAAATTCTGCCACTTTATAACACAATATGTAACATACTGTGTTTGAGGCTGTCACGTGTATCCTTGTCGATTGGGAATTGAATTTGAAGTTGACATATTTTTATTTTTACAGCTGAAGGATTCAACCGATGTGTGGAATATAACCAGATAAGTTGGTCTGAAATTGAGAGTATTGTTCAATACAATAAAGATAACAGCTATGCTCATGAAATTTTGCTTGGCCTTATCGCATGAAACGTGCGTGAATACACCACCATTGACGTATTGATGGTATCGCCAGTTTACGTCAAATGGTCTCATTATATGAGCAGATATATCTGAAAATCTTAAGAAAACATAAATTATCCTCATGTTATTTTTTTACCTGAGGGATTGGCTTGTAAATATTTTTACTTGTAATAAACAGCTCCCCCAATAATTGGACTTGGTATCTTTGGGCGGCGGGCTGCTGTTGTCACCTACAGTGCAAATTGTTTTGTTTAATATTTTTTATTTGAGCTTAAACGTTAAACGTTTGAATATGTTTTAATGTATGGATATAAATTGTTTTTATTAATTTACATTCAATATTAAAAAAATATATAATTACAGTTTTAAGTCAATATTCATATTTAAATAAGTCAAATTGTTATGACTGAAGTAAGGTAAGGCAAAAGTTGTACTAGAATTTGACCAATCGTTTTATTTATTGTTTAAAACTGTTTACTAACACTAATAATTAACAGTATAAGGCATTTACTGAAAAATAACTTTCAACGTATAATTGCACACCATAACCTAAAACTGCACCTCCGTTTAAACGATTCCAAAACAATGATTAAAAATAGTATAAATGTATATTATACGTGCTCTTCTGATTTTTCCATTCCAAAATGACAAGTGGTTATAATACTGTCATATAGTTGTTTACTATAATTAAACATCGCTCTTACTTTTATACGATTGCAAAACTATACTTCAAAACCAACTGGCATTTCACTAATAAATTGTATAACATAATTTAGCATTGTTCTTTCGATTATGAGTTTATATACCTCGTACACAGCTGGAAATATTCTAATGTACATTAAAACTAAGAACTGCTCTTCTGATTGTTCCATTGTGAAATGACAAGTTGTAGTCATATAGTTGTATACCATAATTAAACATTGCTCTTCCGTTTATACGAGTATACAATAAGATTTAGTAAACAACTCGTCTTATAATGTAATAGATGTTACACAGTAGAAGTAACATATTCATTCGATGGTATGAATAGTCTGTTGCTTTAAGTATTTAAAAAATATAACTACGTGAAGCACAAACATCGGTAAAGGAAATTCTTTTCAATCCATTATCTAGAAGTTTCCGCTGCTGGTAGAAGTTAATGTTCGCCTTCCTGTTATTTCAACTTGTCCTACTGTATATAGCGAGTTAGTCTGCAGGATGCATAAGCAGAAATAGGCTGGATAACAGTTACAGGGGATATATTCCGTTTAAAAGAATCGTTTATTCACGCCTAATTCGATGCGAATGATCTAGTATTGGCATCACAAAGACTTTTAACGATAATGTCTTTACCAACTTGTTAACAATCACATTACAAAAATTTAAAAGGTTTTTAATTATTTGCTTCTTTGTTTTTTCGTAAAAGTTTCTTCTTTCATGCAACACTATAACAACCATTTTCAAATCTTGAAATGATGTATGAATTTCTTGCATTTATAAATATTAAGTTTAGAGTATCAAGAAATAACATAGAAGGCCTACCAAGTGAATTGAGATTTAAATTTAAATTTGATTGCTTGTCAAGTCTCTATTTATAAGACAGTAAAATAATAAATACTATGAAACTGTTTAATTCAAAGTAATAATTGTACGAGTTGATATATTGATATACGTTAGTTGTATTGAACAATGAATGTGCCAATGTTGTAAAGACTAAAACTCTCAATGTGCACATAAAACATCTTATTGTTAACCATGTGCACCCAAACCAATAAATACTAATCTAAAATTCTCTATAGTAAAAGCATCCATTAACTAAAAGAAAACATAAAATTAAATGTTATGAATCAAATACATACTTATATGTGCTCTTTATATTTAACGAAATTATCTACTAATAAAATTACAAGATGAATATTAAATTACTTTCAATAGAGCCAACAAAACGAAGCATTTATTAGTATGTTATCACAATTGTCTATGAACCTAAATTATCAAATCGGTATTTAATAGGTGTATTTAAGCGTAACCATTTTACTGCCAGTGAAATAGCCTTTAATTATATGTTTCCATGAATTTACGACGAAATTACCTTTTCAAAGTATATTCCACCAGCCAAAAACATTACAAAACGTTAAATAAAAATTTATACATTTTGCATTTAACTTGCCCTATAATAACCTATTGCATGTTATTAAATATAACATTTTACGTCATACATCATAATGTAAATAATAATTAACACCTGTGTTTTGCGTTTAATAGATGACTGGTTGATAAAGGTTTTTTTCAGTATTTTTATTAAATATCTTTTAAAGTTCGTTTTATAATTTCTGAAATCTAGTGTGGTACAAAGTGAAAGGTCCTCGGCTTAATTTTAAAAAACGTTCATAAAATTGTGTTTATTGATCATTGAAACCATTTATTACTTAATTTAATCTATTTAATATAAATTTAAAAATAAGAACTCAAACTGTAATAATTTGCTATCATTATGTTACTAATTTCCTATAAAATAAAAGTACCCTATCATAGAAAACTCTGTGATTGAGTTTCGTCCTTTGGTGCTACTTTAACTAAGCTGATGTCAACACAAACCTAATTCATGAAGCTTTTGTGTAGCCGCTAAAGCGACTTTCTTTGAATAATACACACAGCTACTCCTTTATGACTCTATTTTCCAGGAACGGAATAGTGTAGGTAGGAAGTGTTATACTGTTTAATTCAAAGTTCCACACGAATAGCGGAAATAACTTATTTATTTAAAACAAAATAGGTTTAGTCGTCCTTTCACACAGGAGTTGTAAAACTACACAACTTATAACTGCAATTTGTAATGACTTTACCTACAATAGTAGAATTATAATAATTTACGATTATTGATACGATCGTTTAAGGGTGCGACTCAAACGTTAAAAACTGTAATAAGATATATTTTAATTAAGCTGTAAATATTATGCAAAAGCATAAGAGTTTATTAGTTCTTATTAGTTATTGATATACTAAGTGAAAAATCGATTTCATAACTTATATTTAAATTTATGAAGTAAGAATACTAATATAAAACTGCGAATACAGTCTAATAATTAATTAACAGGATGCAACAAAAGAGTTATAGTAGAGATGGACCGACTGCCATTTTACACATTCCCCGCAAAATCGATAAAGTTCTTCCTTGAGAAACACACATACCAAGTTTATACTCTAGGATCTTTCTATCAAGAGTTTTCGCATAAACGGATAGACGAACAGATAATGACTCGATTTTATAAAGACCCTAAACTTGAGGCTCCTAATACAAGAGGAGAATTTTGTTTAGACCCAAATATGAGTGCAAGTAATTAGAATCCAAAACGCATAAAAGACATCAATAAAGTCTGGAATATAATATACTAATAATACAGGCATTGCATAGTGATAATAAATAATATTTATAGTATGTCTATCGCATTTACTCATAGACGTACAATAGTTAGTTTCAATTGGATTAAACTGTCTCTTGCCTTACTGTCCGCAGAATATCTTGACAATGAATGGAATGAAATTCTTCATGACAATTATTTCCTACATGGGCAGATGGGATTTAGTGATATTATATGTACCTCCACAGGATAATTATCATTATATTCTGAGTGAAGACCGTTGCGCAAAACACCATCTAGCGTACTACTACTTTGCCTTAAACATTGAATTACATTCTTCTAAGGACGTATAATTTCGTAAAGGCATAGGATTAGTTTGAGTTTTGAGTGAAACATTTTAATATTTTTCTTACTGATATTTCGGTTCACTAGTAACAAAGATTTGCAAATTCATAGTTTATGTACAAAAGTTAAACGTTGATTGGAAAACATATGAACGATGTTTATCTTAGATCTGGTTACAGATATTTGCTAATGGCTTAGTGTAATGGGTACGAAATCAAGTAACGTCGAGCGTGGCTGCTGTTTGGATGTCTGATCGTTAAGCGATCCTGTCTTTGCAAGCAGCCCGCCTGCCCGGCCGTTGGTGATGGTTCGGAGGTCACCTTTCAGCCGTTGGTCCCCAGGTTGCGTTAGAGTCGGCTTCTTAGCCATAAAATAACTCGGTAAATAATGTATTCTTCACTTTACATTATTGTTATAGGTTTTAAATGATCATCGAACCAAAATCAATATTTATCAGGAAATGTACTCAAATATGGGAGCAAACCATATATTATGTTCAGCAACTAAAGGTTTTCTAAGTAAATGGCGTGTTATCAGTGAAATTTAACTAAATATTTTCTCATCATCAAAATCCGTTTTCACTTCTCTCCGCTTCGGTTCGATGGTGCTTAGGAGTGATCAAATCGTACACCATATTCTTCTGATAAGTGTCTGGTCAAAACATGTATATTGGAGTTTTGAATAAATAGAATTTATGTTGAATTATAATCATTGATGGAAATGCATATTCTCGTGAACTTTATTGTATTGTGAATTGCATTGTATAATGAAAGAAAATAAATTATAATTTAGGAATATATCCATATATCCAACATACTATGTCTTCTGTATACATTAAGAGAATCAAAGATGTTTTTGTTTTTAAGAGAACCCTTTTGCAAAGAGATTTCCATAATATTCCATATTCCATAAACGTTGGGATATTGAACATATGAATATTAAATACATGTTTAAAATGGAAGACCGAAACAACAGGAAGGTTGAAGCAAATGGGGTCCTCCGGCTACACACTACATCTCGCTTCCATTAACCTTTGTCAATCTGTATATTTCACGCACCGCTTGCAATACAGGAACGCCTACTACTTTTGGTTTTACGCATGTGTTGATTACTATAAGAACTTCGAGAAATTACTTGATTTTGTACAGATCCCTTGCAAATGGAATCCTTATAAAATGAAACTGCAATCACGTATTATATTATACGTAAGAATAACAATTACTCGTAAACAAATTATGTAAAAGGTCATCAGCTGGTACTGAGCTACTAACCACAAAGAAAATATATATATATATATATATATATATATATATATATATATATATATATATATATATATCGTCTCTATGTTCTACGCTCCAAATAGGTTCCATATTCACTTAGGAAGCAACTAATTTTAAATATCTTTAATTATTGTTATTTTTTTATTGCCCACTATTTTTTAAGTTTCAATCATAAATATAGATTTTGTATTTATTTACGCATCACTATCTTTTTAATTTAAGAAAAAAACTAGTTACTACTTAATTCATTTTCAAGTAAATAAAACTTTTAAGCCCAACATATTTTATTACCTTTCCGTACGCATTAAGCATTCCGTCAGTAATGACTCTAGATCATTCATAAATTCCTAGTGCTGTATTTTGTTTGTATACAACTCTATCAATTTTAATACTCCACTGAAGCATAATCATTTGTGAGCGTGTGCAAAAAGCGTTCTGCTTTTAGCTAGGAACACCGCACCAGTTATAATCCATTGCAGTAGAGTATCAGTGCAGCGCAGTCTGTAGATGACAGCTGGCCGGCACTAGACGGGCAGCTGATAAAAGCCAATCAGCCGACAAACACTGACTGATCAGACGTTATTGCCAGATCATATAGCCACTGCCACTGTTTGTAAATGTTGCCGCTTCGCAGGTATATCTATTAATAACCCCTATCACAAAGGCTAGTGGCTCTATCGTTAGTGGCATGCCTATGCAAACGATACGATATTACTGATAGAATTATATTTGACAGATTATTATCGTGATAATTTATTGTTAACAGTGTAGATAATATCAATGAATCAGTACATACTATGCACGTTAATATGTGTCAATATTATAAAAATGTAAAATCACCACACCAACTCCATAAGTGTCTTTATAAGTGGTGTTGGCCGTCTTGCGAGATCATATATTTTAATGTTAAAATGATATAATAGATTTTGGTTAATGGTTTCACATTTTAATTATAAATTATATCTATACACACATATATGTAACGTATATATATATATATATATATATATATATATATATATATATATACAGTGTGTCCCGTTACACTCTGGACAAAGATATATCACATTGTTGCTCAGATCAAGACAAACACTTTTCACTATAATATAATGATCCTGGATACACGGTGCTTAGTTAGTTTCCCACCTGGCTGTCTGTACGTGTTTTTGTTACAAAATTTATATATTAAAAACTAATAAATTTAATTTTACTAAATTTTGAAGTCAAATTTTTATAGTAACATGGTCTTCAAATCTTTAACTTTTAATATCTTAGAAAGAAGTACAAATATTACCTATTTTTAATGGATTTCTCAAATATAACAACAATAAAGTAATAATAAATAACTTAATTACCAAAAACTTACTGTGACATGACACGGACAATAGCATCAGCAAATAGCGAACTTGATTAGCGAATAGCGAATTGCAAAATCCAATAAACCTCCAGAATACTTTCTATGCCTATTGCGCTCAGACCACAGTCTTTTGATTAGAAACGAAGTACATTAAAAACTTTTGCTACATAACTTTTGTTTTATTCGAATTAATAAAAACCAATTCATGTGTTGTATAAAATTTATTACCAATTATACACGTCTTTATAAAGAATAACAAGCAAATACAAAGTTCTTAATTACCAATATCAAACTCTTATTTACAATAAGGTTTCATTTATTCACAACCCTTACATAATAAAATAAAGAAATACTGGGTTGACTGTTGCCTGTTAATAATAATAATAGCACAATCTTGCAGTAATGTTCAGACAACAATGTTTTATAATTGTAAACTGCATATATAATCCATATATCATGTGGGAATGATAGCTGATTGTTGTATAACTTAATTTTAGTAAATAAATATGTCCTAAAATAACAGATACTAAAATAAATTCATTGATCATGGTGACTCTAAACTATCTTTAGATAGGCCTGAAACGTGTGTTTAAATTATTTTGCATCATAAAACAAACAGACATAATAGATATAAGATATTCTGGAGCCGTTTATTCAAGTGTTGTATTGTTGGCTTTTGCTGAGAACCTCAGTGTAGGCCTTATCTTGTCACACACACATACACTTTAATTCAATTATTTATTATTTAATTTAAATCCTTTTGTGTGATTAGATTTGTAATAATCTTTACTAAAGAACTCTTTAGTAAAACTGCTGGTTTTAAAAATATTCCAATATAAACAGTTTTAATGGGCCCCATTTTGGAATGATTAAACATAATGTGATATAATTTTTTGTCGTAATTGGTCTTGTTACCATAAATATTTGATCTACATTTTGTATGATTTAACTTATTAGATTTTAAGGTATTAAATGCTTAATAAAAACACGTACAGACATACATATAGGAAATTAAGTATCGAAGACTCAAACTCTGTTTTGGTCTTTATCTGAGCATTAATGCAATATATCTTTGTCCGGAGAGTTACGGGACAGTCTGTATATTATTCTATACATATCTTACAAACGGCCTTCTATATTGCTTTACCAGTTGTGCAATAATACATATGAAATGTACATGTAAAATGCTCATGTAACGTAACAAATTCATCCGGAAGAAGAATTACAACTAATGTTACGATTATTACTAGATAATTAATATTGCTAGGTATAGAAGACACTTCCCAAAAGAAATTGTTAAAACTAATCTTATCGTTAACATAGTCAAACCTTAAATGATATAAATAAAGACGTTAAAGTGTAAAGTGAAGTACGAATGTATTCATCCCCTTTTAATAATAATTAATATATGGATATTGATAATGGATGGCCAAATACATTATACAGGGTGATTCATGAAGTTCTCCCCCCACTTCTACAGCACATTGTACTTGTAAAAATAATGAAAAAATGTTATATAAACATAGGTCCGAAAACGCTTCGTTAGCGAGTTACAGCTAGCGAAAGATTTCGCCTGAATTCCTGGGTAAAGAGTAAAATAAAGCCATACTGAACTTTTGGAAAGGTTAATTAAGTAAGAAATATCGTGGATTCTTATGTATTTTTACCTGATAAAGCTAATAAAATAGGTTTCAGAACTGTACCTGTAGTAGTTTTTGAGGGATTCAGGGTTAAATGCAAAAAATTGGGGCACGAAACAATGTTTTTTTATGTTTGATGTACAATAACTTTGTTAAATTGGTAATAAATACATAAAATCAACAGACATTAATTGTAGAGAATTTAATTCTGAGAAAATTGATATAATCAAAGTCTAAAATAAAACAGAAATAAGTACCAAAAAATCGATTTTATTCAGTATAATACATTACTAGCTGTAAAGAAATACCGTACGGTATTTAGTTAAAATAAAACAAAAACAAAATGTTTGTTCCTTAATGATGAGATAAATTGAGAAAACAAGATTAACTGTTAAATAAATTTGCTTGTAAATAAAAATATCATGTTTTATTACGTTGTCAATGAAGCAAACATTTTCCCATTATTGTTTACTAATCATCGAAATGCAGTTTTTTGTTTTATTAATTTCTAAGTTGGTAACGCACGAATAACAGCTGATCAACAATGGTATTCTGTACTGTTACGTTAGAACTGTGTATTAGTGGTGTTTTGCAAGCTACAGCAGGAGATCGGGTTCTGTGAATCGTGTTATTAAATGCAATTTTTCTGTGAGTTATAATTCGATTGTTTATTTAGCGAAAAAATGCCTTACTTATTTACATCAGAGGAATACGCTGATATGGTTTTTATTTTGGGTTACTGTAATGGTAATGCTAGAGCTGCTGTAGAAGAATATGAACTACGTTACCCTAATAGGAGGATTCCAGATACCAAAACAATTTCAGGAACTTTTCGTACTCTTCGGGAAACAGGATCACTACCAAGTACTAGAACCAATTATGAACGAGCTGTCCAACTTGATGATGATATTGTTATTAATGCTGTTCATCGCAGTCCAGGTGTAAGTACACAACGTATTTCTAGGCGGATAGGAGTTTCGCAGTCAACGGTGTGGAGGTCACTTAATCGAAACAAATTTTATCCGTTTCATAAACAAAAGGTTCAACATCTACAGCTAGGGGTTGGTTCGCTTCGCTTGGAGTTTTGCAACTTTTTGAATATTAATAATCAACTCTACAAGCGTATTTTGTTTACGGATGAGGCACAATTCACTCGGGATGGTGTCAATAACTTGCACAATGAACACTCATGGGCAGAAGAAAATCCACATGAGGTAGTGGAACAGAACTTTCAACACCGATTTAGCGTTAATGTCTGGTGTGGCCTTTTGCACAATCGGCTGATTGGACCTTTAATATTACCTGGACGCCTAAATGCTGAGTTCTATTTGCATTTCCTTCAAGAAGAGTTGCCGCAGCTGTTAGAGAATGTTCCTTTACATCTCAGACAAAATTTGTACTTCCAGCATGACGGAGCACCTCCCCACTTTTCACGTGCCGTTTCTGCTTACTTAAATCATCAATTTCCTGGACACTGGATTGGTCGTGGAGGGCCTCACCCTTGGCCACCAAGATCACCAGATCTATCTTCATTGGATTATTGCATCTGGGGATGGATGAAAGACATTGTATACAAGACAAAAGTGAATTCTCGTGATGAATTAATTGCCCGTATTATGGATTCGGCTGTGTAGATACAGGGAAGTCCTGAAAAATTAAGAAACGCAATAAAAGCAATACACAAACGTGCTGCAAAATGTATTGATAATGATGGCCTCATTTTCGAACATCTATTATAAAAAGGTGCGTACGGTTGGCCCAACCTGATTAATTTTGCTTAAAACTAGTAATGTATTATACTGAATAAAATCGATTTTTTGGTACTTATTTCTGTTTTATTTTAGACTTTGATTATATCAATTTTCTCAGAATTAAATTCTCTACAATTAATGTCTGTTGATTTTATGTATTTATTACCAATTTAACAAAGTTATTGTACATCAAACATAAAAAAACATTGTTTCGTGCCCCAATTTTTTGCATTTAACCCTGAATCCCTCAAAAAACTACTACAGGTACAGTTCTGAAAACCTATTTTATTAGCTTTATCAGGTAAAAATACATAAGAATCCACGATATTTCTTACTTAATTAACCTTTCCAAAAGTTCAGTATGGCTTTATTTTACTCTTTACCCAGGAATTCAGGCGAAATCTTTCGCTAGCTGTAACTCGCTAACGAAGCGTTTTCGGACCTATGTTTATATAACATTTTTTCATTATTTTTACAAGTACAATGTGCTGTAGAAGTGGGGGGAGAACTTCATGAATCACCCTGTATAAAATATTGTATGGAAAACAAAAACTATCAAAAGCATATATATTATGCCTGTTAGTAGTTTACTAAATTACTGTATAGTGGGCCACAAAGATGTCCAGAGTTTGTAACAGATTTGCAACGCATATAAAACGGTTCGCAATTAATTAATTAATATTTAATTACTAATTAATTTATATGTTGTAGGTTGTAAGCTATATAGAAAAAAACAATTCCAAGCTGCTATGGTGGATTGTGTGAGACCAGAATATAGTTGGTCAATTTTGGAATATACCAATTTTATTGGAATAATTAGCGTTAAAGTATTAAAAAACGGTTGTATATCCTTAGATTTATATCTCGAATATAATTGACGATGTATTTTCTTGCTATATGATTACAAATGATTACTTTTAGTAGTTTTAATGAACGGTTTGACATTCGTTAAAAGTTTTAGGAATAAGGCCACTGTAATCTAGTTGAATTGTATAACGCAGGTTTATAATAACCATCTTAACTTAATTAAATAAAGCTACCAACTTAATTTAAAGCCACCAGGAAACATGACCGGTTAATTGGCATTGCATTTATTGCGCAGTTTTGTAGTTTTTTACTTATATCATTGTAAATCATTGTATTAAACTTATACTGAGTAATTAGTATGTGTATAATGTACTGAGCCGTAGTATATTTAATAAACAAATAATAATACACTACTATCTACATGGCTCCAGGTGAAGAGATCATATTTAGACGAGGACAGTTTTTATGGAAGTTACACAGCAAAAAATTGAAACTTTACCTTTCACAAAAGATTTACCTGCATGTTTCATGAACACATTGCGGGAGAATAATAAAATATGTGGCAGCACATGCTGCTCCTTGTTTCAACCATTTCGTTTCCGGCAGTTTTCAGTTGTCATACACGAAAGATTTGACGATTTATGGTATGTTTATCCAAAGCAAATTGAAATTAAATCTGACAGAATGTTTCTTAACCGTCAGCTTTGAAATATCTTCTAACCCATAGTATAGTTTAAATAGTTTAAAAATTAAATATATAGGGTTTAGTTTATGGCAGCTTATTATCACAGAATATTAATTAATATTTGATTGATTGAGAGTATATAGAAAAGATTATACTGTGGTGATAGTTTCTTATCATGGAATTCCAATTTTGGTTAGCGACAAACACAAAACAAATAAAGAAGATGTGCTTTAACAAACACCAACACGGCCACCAATATAGACCAAGGACGAGGTCGTGGAGATCATAGATATTCTCTATGTACGCCACCCCCTTTTTATCCGGCACAATAAGTGGAAGATCACATCTTGAACTTTTCTGTAATATTTTTTATCCTCTCATCCTCGATATGAGTGGGTAATTTTTCTCGGTTGAATCCGAGAAATGTATGTTTTGTTCGTTCAATGTGGGGTCTCCCTAGAGTCATTATAACTACTGAATTTTTACTATCTTAATTTATTACCTATTATGTGCTATCCTAACCCTATGTATTTAATTTTTAAACTATTTTAAAATAATATAGGTTATCCTATGTAATGGTTCTTATTCGCTTGTAATCATATCAAATTAATACAAATACCTACGCCAATATTAAAACTCGTTTATTAAAGTTCAACATAATAGCTAAATTTTGTAAAATTAAAAACTGTTTGGAAAGTAAACACTTAAAAAGTATCTTCTTGAAGTCTTGATTTACTTTTATACAGTGTTCTCTATGATTGCATATATACCTTTTACGTTTATTCAGTTATAATTCCCTTTAACACTAATAGTATATACAGGGTGATTCATGAAGTTCTACCCCCCACTTCTACAGCACATTGTACTAGTAAAAAATAATGAAAAAATGTTATATAAACATAGGTCCGAAAATGCTTCGTTAGCGAGTTACAGCTAGCGAAAGATTTCGCCTGAATTCCTGGGTAAAGAGTAAAATAAAACCATACTGAACTTTTTGAAAAGGTTAATTAAGTTAAGAAATATCGTGGATTCTTATGTATTTTTACCTGATAAAGCTAATAAAATAGGTTTCAGAACTGTACCTGTAGTAGTTTTTCAGGGATTCCAGGGTTAAATGCAAAAAATTGGGGTACGAAACAATGTTTTTTTTAAGTTTGATGTACAATAATTTTGTTAAATTGGTAATAAATACATAAAATCAACAAACATTAATTGTAGAGAATTTAATTCTGAGAAAATTGATATAATCAAAGTCTAAAATAAAACAGAAATAAGTACCAAAAAATCGATTTTATTCAGCTATAATACATTACTAGCTGTAAAGAAATACCGTACGGTATTTAGTTAAAATAAAACAAAAACAAAATGTTTGTTCATTAATGATGAGATAAATTGAGGGAAAACAAGATTAACTGTTAAATAAATTTGTTTGTAAAATAAAAATATCATGTTTTATTACGTTGTATTTTTGTATTTTGTTTTTAAATAAAAATTTACATCAAATGTTCGAAAATAAATGAAGCAAACATTTTCCCATTATTGTTTACAAATCATCGAAATGCAGTTTTTTGTTTTATTAATTTCTAAGTTGGTAACGCACGAATAACAGCTGATCAACAATGGTATTCTGTAATGTTACGTTAGAAACTGTGTATTAGTGGTGTTTTGCAAGCTACAGCAGGAGATCGGGTTCTGTGAATCGTGTTATTAAATGCAATTTTTCTGTGAGTTATAATTCGATTGTTTAATTCAGCGAAAAAAATGCCTTACTTATTTACATCAGAGGAATTCGCTGATATGGTTTTTATTTTGGGTTACTGTAATGGTAATGCTAGAGCTGCTGTAGAAGAATATGAACTACGTTACCCTAATAGGAGGATTCCAGATACCAAAAACAATTTCAGGAACTTTTCGTACTCTTCGGGAAACAGGATCACTACCAAGTACTAGAACCAATTATGAACGAGCTGTCCAACTTGATGATGATATTGTTATTAATGCTGTTCATCGCAGTCCAGGTGTAAATACACGACGTATTTCTAGGCGGATAGGAGTTTCGCAGTCAACGGTGTGGAGGTCACTTAATCGAAACAAATTTTATCCGTTTCATAAACAAAAGGTTCAACATCTACAGCTAGGGGATGGTCCGCTTCGCTTGGAGTTTTGCAACTTTTTGAATATTAATAATCAACTCTACAAGCGTATTTTGTTTACGGATGAGGCACAATTCACTCAAGATGGTGTCAATAACTTGCACAATGAACACTCATGGGCAGAAGAAAATCTACATGAGGTAGTGGAACAGAACTTTCAACACCGATTTAGCGTCAATGTCTGGTGTGGCCTTTTGCACAATCGGCTGATTGGACCTTTCATATTACCTGGACGCCTAAATGCTGAGTTCTATTTGCATTTCCTTCAAGAAGAGTTGCCGCAGCTGTTAGAGAATGTTCCTTTACATCTCAGACAAAATTTGTACTTCCAGCATGACGGAGCACCTCCCCACTTTTCACGTGCCGTTTCTGCTTACTTAAATCATCAATTTCCTGGACACTGGATTGGTCGTGGAGGGCCTCACCCTTGGCCACCAAGATCACCAGATCTATCTCCATTGGATTATTGCATCTGGGGATGGATGAAAGACATTGTATACAAGACAAAAGTGAATTCTCGTTGATGAATTAATTGCCCGTTATGGATTCGGCTGAGCAGATACAGGGAAGTCCTGAAAAAATTAAGAAACGCAACAAAAGCAATACACAAACGTGCTGCAAAATGTATTGATAAACGATGGCCTCATTTTCGAACATCTATTATAAAAAGGTGCGTACGGTTGGCCCAACCTGATTAATTTTGCTTAAAACTAGTAATGTTACTATACTGAATAAAATCGATTTTTTGGTACTTATTTCTGTTTTTATTTTAGACTTTGATTATATCAATTTTCTCAGAATTAAATTTTTTACAATTAATGTTTGTTGATTTTTATGTATTTATTACCATTTTAACAAAGTTATTGTACATCAAACATAAAAAAACATTGTTTCGTGCCCCAATTTTTTTGCATTTAACCCTGAATCCTGAAAAACTACTACAGGTACAGTTCTGAAACCTATTTTATTAGCTTTATCAGGTAAAAATACATAAGAATCCACGATATTTCTTACTTAATTAACCTTTTTCAAAAGTTCAGTATGGCTTTATTTTACTCTTTACCCAGGAATTCAGGCGAAATCTTTCGCTAGCTGTAAACTCGCTAACGAAGCGTTTTCGGACCTATGTTTATATAACATTTTTTCATTATTTTTACTAGTACAATGTGCTGTAGAAGTGGGGGGGAGAAACTTCATGAATCACCCTGTATATCTGAACTGATGTTTTTATTGTTTAATGTTTGTGAAAGATAAGGTTTCATTTAAATTGGATAGGCCCGTTTCGATCTCATCTATAACCGGTCGCTGAGCATAATAACGCAGTTCGACGACGGGTATGTTACCGGCTGTAGCGGTATACGCTCCGAGCAAAACACAAGTATGAAAGCCTCTTAAGGTGATGTGGGGAGCGATAATCACTGTTGTCGCTCCAAGCAATACATTCCTTAGACGCAAAAATGGTTCATCCAAACTTAAAATCATACCAATACCTTAAATAAGAATGGTGTTAAGAGTACTTGTATTCAGTAATTCCTCTAAAATTCAAAGTGACACCCAAAAAACTACTTTCAATCTGCATGACTGCCAGGTATAGTAGAATTTGTGAAATGAAAACAGCATTTATTGGAGAATACTATTTCAATATACACATTACGATTTAACTTAGATCATATAGCACATTTATCACATTACCTTTTACTTTAGTAATGCAAGCAAATTTCTTTATTACTGTTAAACATTGTACTATTTAAATTATGCATTCGTTGTATACCAAGTTAATTGTGACATACTTAGGTATTTTTTTCATCAGTTTGTTGTTGCGTTTATGTTTATTACGCTAAGAAAGGTGATTGTTACTAGACAGCACCGATAGGTTATTTACAATTAATTTAGTAAAAATGGATTTTGCGTTGATAAATAAATATTTTATTTCCATAGTATACTCGTATTTACTTGGAAATCACCATCACATTTCACTTTTACTATGAAAACATTTTATAGGTAATTGTACCTGTGGCGAAGGACCGTTTGTGAAATAATTAAGATTATATTTAAGAAATAAATTATTGCCATATGACATTATTTTATTAATATATGCAAATTTAAAATTTAGACATGTTTAATCTGTCCTATTTATAAGAAAAGTACTCAATAGTGTTTAGAATTTTCTATGATTCCTCCTCATTGCCTTTATTTAAATGTAAATACGAGATTACAATTTACCTGTACTGCTAGTGATTAATGTTGTCTGTCACATTTCTGCTGATGTATTAATTAATTGAGTGTCCATTGTAATGAGAGGTCGCTTAAATCTATTTCTTTCAAACTTTTGGACACTAGAGGTAGCTTCTTTCAAGTTAAATTAAATTCAGTAAAACAGATAATCAAATAGAATTCTAATATATTTTAATACATAAAGTGCGGGAAATGGGTTATGGGTTACGAATAAGTAGTTGTCTTTTTATCTCATTAGATGTCAAACACTTATTTAAAGGATGCACATATTAGCAAATCTGTTAGTTATAATTAAATAAAAGTATGTATTTCTTTTGTAATTCAATTCTTAAGTTATGATTTATAATAATAACTTAACCCTCCAAGTGGCGGTCATTTTTTCCTGTAGTGGCGGCATGTTTTAGAGAATCGTGCAAGGGTTTAAAAAAAAATGTATTAAAAATATAAATTAAAAGTAATATATATATAGAAGTATATATTTTTGTGTTCATAATTAAACATATAATAATATTAGTATTTAAAGTTGGCCTTAAAAAAATGTTTACTAAAAATCTTTTTCCATGAAATTCAAAATTTACATTTTTTTTTAATTTGGGGGGACCATACCTAGGAAACCAAGTTATAGTAAGAAAACCATAAAAGTGAGATAGCCATTTTGTGTCAAATTTATTATAGTTTCAGAAAAACATAAGCATTATACAAATTTATGAAACTATAATAACGCTATATAACAAAAAGCAGCGATGCGCATAAATTGTGAAAAAAGGGTGTACATGTAAGAGTTTGCTAATAAAAGTTTTACTAATACAGTTTTACTTGAATACATGTTATATTCCATATGTTATTACTCAGAATGAAGTAAACTGTACAGCAGCAGTAAAATAAATTCCATAACTTTTACAGTATACGAACATAACGAAGCATGCGAAACCATAAAATCGGTCGTAAATCAGATGTATTATAATATTTAATACTTTCTTTGGCTGGAATACAATGAAAATTGTAAGGTTAAATTATGTTAATGACCTTTTCTGCTCGTTAATTCACACGAAAAAGATGGATTTGCATTTGTAGTGTGTCCATTAAGAAAAGAAAGAAATTTCACATGTTCAGAAACATTGAACGAAATTGAGTGGTAAGTGAAATAAGAAATTTGAATTTTATATTCAAATAATTTGACGTATATATTGAAAACAAAATAAAAGTAGTTTTTAACTAGTTTGCTGTTACCCAAAACTATCCTCACCTGCTATTATAGGTTAAGATTGCCAATTTGTGGAATATTGACCATTATTAGGCATTTCAATTTTTTCAGAACAACGTAGAAAAGGCTACTGTTGATTAATTTAGTTACTCCAGGATTTTTAGCACTCTTTGAGATTAGAATAAAGTTTTTGAAATTAGATTGCGATTTTAAAAGACGAAGCATTGATTATTGTCGTTATAAAATAAATAGACATATTTCAAAAGAATGTATTATATTGTTCATTTTTCACATCAGGAGAAAACGTCCCTGTGAAGAATGAAGAGAGTTTAACCCGTAATTTGTTGTCAAAAGAGCTTGAATCGCTGAGCATTAAATACCCATATAATACTTTTTGAATCGTATAAGTCATAAGTCTTGCAAATAGGTACATAATTAAATTTCATCTGAAATATCTACAAATGAATAGAATAAAGACGTACAGATTGAGCCAAACTCATGTTTTCTGTCACAAAGAGGGGGTTAAAATCTCTGATATGATCGTTGATTAAAGTATGAGTTTACATCTTTCGTAATACAATGTGTAGGTCCTTTAAAAATATAAAAAAATATTCTTTTAATAATAAAATCTAATATTTCTTAAAGTAAATTCGTTTTATTTAAATATAAAATAAATAAAAACACACACACACATATATAAAATAGATTAGGTAAATAGTGGAAGGTTTACACACTTGCTTTTGAATTAGTGAATATAATGTCATACAGTAACTGTTTCCAATACATTTTAACATTGAACACTTCGACAGGTGTTATTGGAGGTAGCAAGTGTACGTGTCAAAGAATTAATAAGTGTGGTGAAACAAGTCGCAGCGTAACGGAGCTAATCCCGACGACATGTAACAGTTAAACACAGTTTCATAACTTGGGAATAACACCACGCCAACAAATTATTTGGATGTAGTGGTTATTCCAATTTAACTATACTTAAGACTAAGTGGCTATAATATAAATACTAGAAAATCATACATTAACACAATAATAGTCAATGCAATGTTCTCTCTGAAAGTAAATAACAATGAACCGATACAACGTAGTATCAAAGAACCTGATCATAGGTAATGAAACAGTTATCGTACAGACGGACAGGCTGCCCTTTTTGTCTTTAGACCCTGAAATACTAGAAAATCATACATTAACACAATAATAGTCAATGCAATGTTCTCTCTGAAAGTAAATAACAATGAACCGATACAACGTAGTATCAAAGAACCTGATCATAGGTAATGAAACAGTTATCGTACAGACGGACAGGCTGCCCTTTTGTCTTTAGACCCTGAAATACTAGAAAATCATACATTAACACAATAATAGTCAATGCAATGTTCTCTCTGAAAGTAAATAACAATGAACCGATACAACGTAGTATCAAAGAACCTGATCATAGGTAATGAAACAGTTATCGTACAGACGGACAGGCTGCCTTTTTGTCTTTAGACCCTGAAATACTAGAAAATCATACATTAACACAATAATAGTCAATGCAATGTTCTCTCTGAAAGTAAATAACAATGAACCGATACAACGTAGTATCAAAGAACCTGATCATAGGTAATGAAACAGTTATCGTACAGACGGACAGGCTGCCCTTTTGTCTTTAGACCCTGAAATTAATACAATTTACTCTAAGAGCTACATCCACCTATTACTAAGTTTCTAGCCCCTAGGGCCTTTTTGTGAATAATTATCGCAAGGAATTACAGACAGTTGGACGGACTGCCCTTTAAGAGTTTTATCGCAACATCAATTACTTTGTTTCCTGGAGGCAGATGAATCTATGAACGAAGTTACTAGTCTGTAGGGCCTTTTATGCAGATGTATCGCGCAGACGCTCATATGGATTAACAACGATATGATTTGAAGTAGTCCATATCTGACCCTTAAGGGTGATGTATTAATTAAGCATTGAAACATCCAAAAGAGCAACATTTTTACATAAGTAACATATTAATAATTTTTGACATACTTATTTAATCTAGTTTTATTTATATTAAATTAATTTATTATTGTAATATATTATTGTCTTTTTGTGAGTAAACGGTAATTAACAAATATGAATTATGACGGCACAAACGTTAAAGTTTATATATATATATAAATGTAACCCATTTTGATTAGGATAAATTAATACATGTTAAGAATTATTAGATAGTGATTAATTGTCTCTTTATTTTAAATGATTTACCAATTCTTGTACCGACTTTGTGGCAATCACCAAACATTCATATAGTTTTAACAATCTAATAAATACTAAATAAGATAGTTATAACATGTAATGATACACAAAATACATAGACATACAAGACAAATACAAATTCAAAGCATTTGGTTATAATATGTATTGGATAATTAATATCCATTTTAATATCATTAATGTTAATTTAATAATATTAAGTTTTTTATCGTCGTATACAACATTTAGTACTAATTTTTTATATAATTCTATTTTCTAATGCATTGGGCATTATTTTTATGTAAATCGATATGGCATTTTTCCTGAGGTTAAAAGCCAGTAATAAAATAAAGTATTTTAATAATTTTAAAATTAATTAATTGAATCTTTTTATCTAATTTTTGCCTTTCACTTCAATTCAACCCGCTTCTACAAATAAGTTCTTCTCAGAATTTATCTTTACAGTAGATTAATTTTCTGCTCGGTCTTTTAAAATACAACATTAGGACAAATATATAGAAATACGATATAGTTCTATCAACTGAAGATGCCCTTAGGGTATGTCTTTTCTGGGGGATTTTCTTTACCTTTACCCCTACAAAGGTTTTTTTTAGGTCTGAATTACATAATAAGGAACACTACCTTGAACCACAAAAGCCATAAATCATCATGCAAAATTATATCAAGAAAGAAAACTATATTGAACAACAAACTGGACTGAAATTCGTTAAACATGTAGTTAATGAATTGAATGGTTTACTCATGTCGATTAAATATAATAACTATTTATTTCGATTGATTCCAGGACAAATCTATGAAGTTTTTATAACTAACAAACATTTTCAAAAGTAAAATTTGGGTTTTAAGCATTTCTCATACGTTTGTAGGTATTTTATTTTATTTTGTAACAAGTTTAACTCTATATTGTAGACTATAACATACATTGAACCAGATTTTGTTTTTATTGGAATTTAAAGATTGAAAAATTAACACTATTCGTATTACAATACAATATACGAGTAATTTAAACCCTACCGGTAACTACTAGACTTTAGTTAGAACCACCAAAGTTTATACAAACTAAATTGATTTTAAGAGGTTTTTACCCGAAAACTATAATTTTTACAATTATCATTACTTGTAGATAGTAAGCCCGTTGATTAGATTAGTAGATTAGTTGATTATACCGTTAAAATGTATATACCCTTTTTCATTATTTATAACCAAATGCACAAGAAATACTCAAACCATAAACAAAACGCTCTTCTCATTGAACTGCATTCTTCAATAAATACTTTATTGTTACTGCATAGCAAGTATGGAATTCCTTTCCCGACTACATCAAAGCACTGAAAATCCGGGCGCGATTCGCGTTAGCTTTGAAAACTCTTTTAAATTGTATTTTCGCAACCACCGAGACTGATGGCACAAGCTTGGGAGTATGCAGTCTGAATAAACGACTCGTCGATATAGATAAGTTTACTGTTATTCTTTTCTTTTTGAATTCTTAAATAAGTGTTTTTTACATTTACATTATTTAAAGCAGAAGTTCAAATTAATTACTAGTACCTGAATCTGGGTTTTTCAGTACTAGTTATGATTAGTAGGTAATTTTAAGAAAAGTCAGCCAACCTGACGGTCCGGTAGCCGGAATTCACTTTTCATTTTGCAAGGACAACCCCTATTTTCTACCGCAAAAACTACTCAACCGTAGGACCGTTTGTGGTAGTCGGAATGGAGGGTAAGACAATGGTAAGACACATGTAACATGTAATATTCACAGTTAGGTGATTTTATAACTTGATACAATTAAAAAGTTAATTCAACTTCAACATTTTCATCACTGGTTGACTGATTCAACGTGTCTGACGATTAGTTTTATAATATATGTATTAAGACAAAAATATGTTCTATTAAAAAATTATTGTTTTATATTTTTAACCTCTTCGACGTCTTTAAAATTTTGACGTCCACAAGAACTTGCGCGGCTGACGATCAATATGTTCCTTACAGTAAATTTTTATTTTTATTTCATAAAATACTAGGCTGTGAGCTTATACAATGCAAATTGCATCTCTGTTCCCGAACTAACAACTTTGCTGATGTATTTCAAAGCCAATAATTAATTAATTAGTATTACAATGCACAATAATGTGGCATCTTATTATTATTTACTAGTATTACTGCGCTTGTCCTGTCGGATGTTACTAATTACACAGTATATGGTTAATATGAACGTATCTATATGTTAATTGGTACCACAAGTGTAAACGTTATTTTATCTCAGTTATTTGTTCTAAAAAAGGAATTTTAACAATATGCTCAGGCAATGCCTTGTAGTTCAACATATCAACACTAAATTTCCAAAAACCAAAATATATGATTCATGTCTTATTGTAGGATGAATTTATAATTTAATATATCCGGCTTAAACATTAAATATATTTATATTTTACTTAAATATTTTCAAAAACTTACTTCCTGATCAAAATATTATATCTATCAGATTATTAGATAATATATTTCCATCCGTAAAACTTTAATATGAGTTTCTGACACACACACAATGACAATTAAAACATTTATATTCGCCACAGACTTACGTCTTTGGCACAGGCTTAACCCCTAGGCTAACCTTAACCCCTTGAAAACTGATACAGTAGTCTTTTTGAAATACCTATTAACCTGGTAAAAGTTCTTCGTTATTTATTTTCCTAGTCTATTTATTGTTGTACTAATCTTATCTTCCTAGGATCAAGAAAATCATTGGTATTTTCAACTCGGTCAATTTTGTCTTTTATCCAAAATGTCCCCGGTAAGCCATTATTATCTTAAAGGCATACTATCTCCCCCCCCATAAGAATCTCCCGCTAATAAATATTACTGTCTTTAGTCAAACAGTTTCCAGGTAAACAAAGGCCGTCTTAGTCCAACCCCCCGTTTTACTTAAAGCCCAATTTTGTAAAATCTTAGCACACCTTTTTAACAAATAATAAATTAACAAATCAAACACAAGAAACCAACAAGAATTATGTAATAAAAGTAATATGTTTTAATAGTTTGTTAAAATAATTTTTTTTTTAAATATAATTTTTATATTTAATTGAGTTTGTTTTGAATCTGCATAATGTTAATTAATTTTGAGGTAACTACCGTATTTTGATTCCTATAAACATAGAGTTCTATTCAATTGAGATTTTATTTAATATTTGAGTAATTTGATATCTTATTGTTCTATTAATATTTTTGTAAACGCCCTTACGTTATGAAATATTTGGAAAAGTTTGGTCAACAAATTATGTGATTTGGGTCAATATATTCCCTATATTAATTATTGCAGTTAAGATAGCCAACGTTTTGTTGCAGTTGACTAGTATTATTATTGTTGTTATTATTTAAACTCTTGTGATGCAATTTTATTTTTGAACGCTGCTCTAATTTATAGTTAATGCTTTCACGATAGGTGTAAACATATAGTTGTATTACTTTGGTCCAAGTATACATTCTCCCTGAATTGATTAATTTTCAAATTGCATTAAATACTATTGGTATTATTATCATAATTCATTACATTATTCTTACACTCGTTGTTCAGTGCCTGATAATGTAGTATACTTTGTCTATTTCAAAGTCCTTCAGACTCATCTGTGCGTGACTATTGGAGAAAAGTCAAAGCATACACATCTGAAAAGGATAGTTAGTTGAGAAATTTTTAAGTAGGTACAATAAATAAAATAGTCTATTATGTATTTTTATTTATAATTTATTCTTTGTTGCGTTCCTATTATTAAAGTTTATAAAATAAATCAATATTAAACTAAAGACCCATGTTACACTTTCTAATAAGTCAAATACTGAACAATACAATAATACTCAGTATTTTCCAAATATTGTATTAGAACATATTTGTAGGAAATAACTTAATAGAAAGTTGTAATTTTTATTACACAGAGGAGTATATTTTGCATTAATCGAGGAATAATAACACTAAATTGTGATTCCTTGTTGTTCAATGTTACTTCATAAGCTTTTGTTTGAAAGTTTTGAAACTGTCGGAAACGTTCCAGGACGTACGGAAGTTTGTTACAGGTAGAAGAGGAGACGTTACATTGTCATTATCTTACTCACGCTTGGACAGAGCTTATATTTTGCAAATTTCCGCAGGATGCAAGATAGTGCCAGCTGATTTGTAACAGGCCAAAATGTAGACGAGACGTTTGCAAGGAAATGAGAATTTCCTTTCCACCAGAAGGGTCCATGTTTAGCAAGGAGCTGTTTAAAGGAGAAGAAGTCGTTCAGGTTTAAAAAAATATGAACGATTGCATTAAAGAATCTGATATCGAATACAAGAATGATATAGAAGAAGATACCATTTATCTACCAGGAGACCAGTAAAACAGGACATCTCATTTGATACATAGAGTTCTTTTTTTGGCAATAATTGCTTAGTAAAGTGGTCATTGAATTGAAAAAGGGTTCGTAGAAAATAATAGCACAGTGCTATTATTACAAGAGGTAGGTGCTAATCACATACTGGAAACTGGACATTGAAATTAACTTTCCAATTACCAGACCCCTTATAATGAAATTATGGCTCGTGTCTCTTTCATTAAAGGCCCCTTTAAGCACTGATGACTTCGATCGCTATTTCAAAATAACTCTTCAATATATCTAAACAGTCATTTTGTGCACTGTTATATTAGTATTTATACAATAATTTTATATAAAACCTTATTAATTACGAGTAAAGAAACCTATAATATAATAAGTACATGTTATAATAAAATAAAATATTTATACTTGTATACATCTTTTATTGCCTCCAGAGGAGACTTTTTAGTGACAAAAAACTTTTTAAAAGTATGCCTTATCAAAATTTACAATCCCTGTTCTTGTCATATCCAATACAAATTATGACATTTATACTAGATACTAACGTTAGCCCAACAACGCTTCTGGGCAGAAGGAGAATTGATCTAGTGGATTTCATAATAAGCTCAAACCTTAGGTAATTATTATCGAAATCCTATATTTACACTGCTGATTTCAATAACAATACTACTGTTTGCCAAATTGCTATGAAACTTGGATGGTTACCTATGATCGACCCTGCTGTTTTACATCTACAAGAATTCTTGGATACAAATCTACTAAAATTTTCTGAATAAGGTGTACGATTAATAGTTATTGCACTACATATGGTTTTACTTTTTAACAGTAATATCCTACAGCCACAAGTGAAACTCTTGATAATGTACATTATTACACCAAATTGGCTTTTTAAGTGTGCCTTCACCCTTGTCTACAAGCAACTGACTGGTGAACTGGAATTGGCGTGGCTAAAAAAACAATAAATGTATATATAATAGAAACGTTCATAAAAATAATGGTCCTTTAAAGGGAAAGTAACTTTATTTAACAAAATCGCGATGCTGACAGATTTGCCAGTTGCATAAGGTCAGGTGTTCCTTTAACAATGAATAATTTTTATTAATGAGTATTCAAAACATTTTCCGTGTGGTTATTACACTATATTTTACTATTTAAGACCTGGGTTTTGAAATTTCTATTGTCCTTCTTACACAAGTGTTACAGGATACATTTGTATGCATAGTCTAACTGGAGTAATATGGACCATTATGTATGATGTCTCTGTTTAAATATCTAATTGATACCCATCCAAAATGTTTTTATTGCCAAATATTTTGTAGGTCGGATCTGCTAATGATTGTTCATGTACAGCGCATGTTGCAAATTGAAGGTATTGACGTGGTGTGCTTGACTGAGCACTGCCTCAGGGATGAGGTCATGTCCAGCGCTACACGATGACCGCTATGACAATCTAGAACTATTTATATATATATATATATTATATATATATATATATATATATATATATATATATATATATATATATATATATATATATATATATATATATATATATATATATATGATTCTATATATCTCTTAATGGTTTAATTTTTTAAAATAATTATATGTTTAGTAACATGGTATAAAATTATATCGAACAATACAGTTTTTTTTTTTTTTATTTAAGGGTTAAATTTTAAATTAAGTCCTCTAATATTGTCAATTTATATTTTCAGATTCACTGAAGCTACACGTGCTCTTATTCGTTTATAAGTTTCTCGTATGGATTCTAAATTAATGATATTGTTTCCAATTTTGTTACCAAGACGTCATCTACCCTTATATACGAGTCATGGGATATTTAGGTTCAAAAGAATTAGCTAATCTTACCGACTTTTTATCTGAGATTAATATTGTACGGTGCCAGATTTTGAACAGCTGCTACCTTAAAGAACAGTGTTCTTCTTTTAAAAGAGTAGTTATTCATATTCATATATTTGTATTTTAATTTATTATAAAATTATACATAAACCCAAACGTGAAAGTGCATTCAAAAATTAAATATAACAAAAAAATAGTTTACAATATAAATACTTATTTTAACCTTTTTAGAAAAATGCTAAATAAAAAATTGCCCAGTACCGATGTCTGTTAACGATTTTCATGAAATATAAACTGACTGCAAACAGTGGCTAGCACACTAAAGAATTCCAGCAGAGATAGATATTTTTGATGAAGCTGGTTCACAGAAGCTTGTAACTAGGGCGTAATCGGATGGTGACGTTATTACAGTTAGGGAATGATTAAATCAATGTTTGATGAGTTTTCATTTGGTTAAAAAAAGTCATCTTATGGGGCTTTAGGAAAGCCATTCCAATAATTTAGCACTATGATTATGATGTCGAGCGACATATGCCCTTCCAAAAGCACTTACCTGTACTTAAAGTTACCTGTATTTTTATTTTAGACCCATAAGAACAATATTAGCCTATGCCCTTATTTTTGACATATAATTATGAAATATTTATTTTATTTTTTAGATATACTTAATGCGCTTCTAAGCGCTTTTTAGATTTACATATATTTTTATTGTTCATTCAGGAAATAAACCTTGAAACAATTTATATTTTAGTGGTTTCATATTCAAACGAATGGTGCTTGGATGAAACACTATAAACAGTATAAATAAATTATAATTATTTCTAATACTAAAGCATTTTTCATAATTCTGTTACTAAAATAAGGCCTTCAAAACGTTTGCGGTTAAGATATTCTAATGGGGAAAAACTCAGTTCGTTCCACTTCAGTCGACTTTAGTGAAACGACCATGGGTTTTAATCCACAAGAACAATGTTAAACCTTGTGCACTTTTTGCCCTTAAAATAATAAGAGATGTATAGTTTTAATAATCTGATTAATACTTATCCAAACTATTTTTACTTACGCTTTTACCTGATTTACCTGTATATATCGTTTTTAAAATCTCACATAATTCTTTGATTAAAAAAATTATCATAAAAGTGTTAGAATCCTAACACGGTCCTTATGCTGAAATTAACATAAATGACAGTACAGATTATATCAAGATACGTTGTTTAGGTTATGAATGTAAAGATCAAAATTAAACCAAGTTGTTATCTAGACCTTTGTAGTATGTTACCGGCATTGATGAAATAGTGTACCTTCTACTAGCAGTATACTAGTTATTACATTTGCCGCTCTATTGTCTCATTGAATTTCATCTGAATTACTTGAATTGCCCAATTACTGAATAAAAGAGTAATACTGCTCAAAGAATGAACTAGTAGTAAGTAATTAACCAACCAGTAGTAAATATTACTACTTTACTCAGCTTTGTACTCACGTATCAAATAATCAAGAAATCTTTCTAAATATTTGGTGCATAGACCTGAAATATGGAACTTTTATTTTACGTTGGGTTATAAGGAGACTTGTTTGGTCTAGGGAGAAAACAATTGAGAATAATTTGCCAACCTAACTGGAAATATTTTTAAAAATAAAAATAATCTCTTGTTGTTTGAAAATTTATCTTAAGTACGTTTATATTCGAAAAAGAAATACATATGCATAACACTGTAAGCGTGCAAAACGTGATAAGCAAAGCCGAATGTCCGGTGCACAGCTGTTATCAGCTGCCCCTCCCCCCAAACTTACCAACTTAAATCCTACTGATTCTGCCGTTTCTGTTAACTCTATTGCATTTCTATCCTGTTAAGATACGCTGTCATTACTGTCGATACTTATAACTAAATTACTACTCTTTTTTAAGATTTTATTGTGTATTTATACGTTTATAAATCTCTATAAAAAGAGTTTGGCTTGTGGAAGTTTGTATACATTTGATCTTTTCTCGACGTATATTATATTACAGATACAGACGCCACCTAGATTCTACTGTAATATATAGCATTTTTCAAGAGGTCCCATAGTAGTTTTGGTGCTTTGCAAACTGTCGATTTTTACTTTTGCTCATGCTATTTATATATATACTAGTCTTTTTTATATGGTTCCCTTGGTTTTATTTATTAATTTAATCAATAGAGAAAGGTTTTACTTGTGAGTTTAAGAAGTTATAATGTTTAATCTTGAATTTCAGCTATTGGTTTTAGGTTACCTATTCGAAGTTCATTCATTATTTCTATTTCTTACTGTGTAAACGCGTAGCTCAACATAAAGTTAAATAAAATTTCATGTTAACCTCTTTTTAATTCACCAGTCTTAAAACATGTTATTTGTTTTTTAATTATTTAGTAACATAGGATTCCTTTACTACTTCAAACAACTGTGATAATATTTAGGAGGAAATTATTGTTATTGACGACATATAGATCTCCCATACAGAAGTAAAGATTCATAGTGATAGTGGGTGTCTTATCTCATCTTGCCTAATACACAGGGCTGTCATTGTGCTTCATGTGGCGAATAACTGGCAAAGGTTTCAAGGTTTCAGCCGATTATTCAGTTACATTCAGGTGTCAATCCTTACCATACTATGCAACAATACATCACATATATATGACTAGAACTTACACTTACTGATCAATTTCAGGGCTTATGGCAGCGGGGGAGATATTACTTCATGATTTTCAGATACACAAATATATCGATATTATCGCTAATTTCCGAGCCCCTGCTCAGCGAGTAAAAAGAATAGTCGTTAAATAATAGATGGCACAATTATTTCCTTATTCCAATAAAATGAAATACCTTTCAGCACACATCCAAATCTCCATTCAGTTTCCTATGGAAATTGAATCTAATTCCCCCTATATCTTATCACAACCTCAACTTAACGAGCAGACTGTGCTTTTCAATTCAGATGAATTAACTGTTACAGGGAGGAAAAAGCGTAAAAAAAGTGTTTAGATATTAAATTTAAAAAAATAAAAATGTGTTAAGAACAAACCTGGAGCAGACAGCTAAGCTGTTGCTACAGCTAAATACAACGCAACGGCATAACTACCTAGAAGTGATAACTCTTAGTCTGGTATTAAATATGAATGCCAGAATAATTATTTCAAGAACAAGATTGTAGATCTTGGTCCTTGGTCTGCCTGTACCTGGTGCCGGGCATTGAAGTGAAAGTACGAGGTCCCTGGAATTTTTTACGGTAGCGGCAATATCCAGCAGCCTAGTCTTAAACCATACCCTGAATCCCTTAATAGCCTCTTTACCCATCGGCCGATGGGTAACCTAAGTTTGTAACGGCACCAGACTTCAAGTGAAGACTTTCCAGAAACAGGTCACCAAAGCCAGAATTTGAGAGTCATAAAGTAAAGTATAACGAAGGTCATAAAGGCTTAAGATGTTTGTTTATTTATAAATCATGGAGAAACTATTTTTAAACCACGGATTCCTCTCATCCCCAAAAACTCATTTAAAACGTCTGCCATCAATATGTTTTACACCATGACTATACACAGGGTGTTTGAAAAGTATGGGTACGGCTTAATATTTTAAAAACCATAGGAGATAACATCTATAAACTTTGCACAGTGTCATATGGCTATGTAAACTATTTTTCCTTGCTATTACCATGACATGCCAACCATGGGGGGACGGCCCACAAAGGAAAACATGGAACTCTTAATTGAAGCATGGGTCGAGTGATACCTAATTTGGAAGAGCTCACTTAGTAGAGTTGAATTCCGCAAACCGCATCTCAAAAGGTTTATCCAATCAGAAATGGCGGCTTGTTTTAGGTACACACTGTGAAGTACATTATGCACTGCCATTTCTGACTGGATCGTCGTATTCTGATGCGGTAGGCGGCGTTTCACTCTACTAACCAATGTGTTTTCACTGACTTTTTTTAATTAGCAAATTATGTCATAAATGTTTAACACAATCAATAAAACACAATAAATACCAATGTTTCTTAATTTTATTTATTGTGTTATAAATTTATGACATAATTTGCTGATTAAAAAAAGTCAGTGAAAACACATTGGTTAGTAGAGTGAAACGCCGCCTACCGCATCAGAATACGACGATCCAGTCAGAAATGGCAGCGCATAATGTACTTCACAATGTGTACCTAAAACAAGCCGCCATTTCTGATTGGATAAACCTTTTGAGATGCGGTTTGCGGAATTCAACTCAACTAAGTGAGCTCTTTCAAATTAGGTATCACTCGACCCATGCTTCAATTTAAGATTTCCATGTTTTCCTCTGTGGGCCGTCCCCCCATGGTTGGCATGTCATGGTAATAGCAAGGAAAAATAGTTTACATAGCCATATGACACTGTGCAAAGTTTATAGATGTTATTTCTTATTGTTTTTAAAATATTAAGCCGTACCCATACTTTTCAAACACCCTATATAAACCACAGAGACAGGATTTCAATGTAGCTAGTGTGGATGTTATAAACTCTTTCTCCCATGGTCAGATTACGTAGATTGTTTGACGTATTAACATCCCCATATTGAGAACTATTAAAACATAAAACACAGCATTAGGGTCAAACATGTGTTCCACGGATAATCTTATGAAGGTGTTTTTGCATGTTTTAATAACCAACCACGATAACTCGTATCCACGATATCCATCCGCGATCAATGACAACACGTCACACCTCATAAATATTGCATACCGAAGCTATTGTAGAAAACATTAGATTCCAAGTATTAGATTACAATTTTAAACATGTATGCTAATATCCATATTTAAACCCACGAGAATACGGGTCTGGTGCAGTGGGTTACGAAAGTTACTGTAAATATGTTAACTTATTCTAATAAATATCACAGATTTTAGCAAAGTTTTGGAACAGGTGCGACCCAAATTATTCCTCAGTGCGACCCAAAGTCGAAGGCCTCTTAAGAAGACTATCAGCAAGAGATCTGTACAGTTCCAGGATAATGAACCATGATAGAGAAGAACACTCTCTACTGCTCTTCTTTAATCTCTTTTCTTTGATCACTTTTTGGTTAATATGTAAGTTGAATTTGATTCGTTAAAATCAAAATAGCTGACCTGTGAGGATAAGTGTAACTAAAAGACGCCGTGTACTATATCGGGAAATGATTAAATTCTTTGGAAAATTTAATTCAAAGAGATGAAATGATTTGATTTCTTACACAATAAAAATGTATGCATATCAAATAGCTAATATATATTTATTTTGTTGACACCATTTCTATCAATGTAGCGAAATATAAGCATCCTATAAGAAACAGGTTTTATAGTGTCATTGTTTAACCGTGAAAATTAGTGAAATACCGATTCGTTCAACGTTACCATATTGAGATATTAAAACATAAAAATAGCATTATGGGCCGACATGTGCTAAATGGATACTCTTAAGAAGGCGTATTTTATGTTTTTATACCAATCACGAGAACCGTGGAGATCTGCACACTCCACTACAACAATATCCAATGCGGCAGCTTGAAATATGGATAGAAAAAGATTTGTTTACAATTATGAATATAATGATGCTTGCGTGCAGCGGGTTATGAGACAGATGGTGCAAAAAATCGTGACTTATTCTAATGACCATTACAGATTTTAGCGAAGTTTTAGAACAGGTCCACACCAACGCATTGGTTCCTGCCAATCCTGTATTGCTTACCACAGAGAGCCGCTACGGGTATTCTAGTAGGTAATAAAATGAATCTTTAACTTCAATTACTTATTCGCTGTAAGAATATTTCTTCATTTAAGTAAGGCTTAGGAAACATCCATGAATTAAAGTTTGTTCCTGTGTAAGCTGGAATAGTATATCATCTGTAATAATCATGTGCTTTTATTTATAACTTTTCGAAAGATAACAGGAAACCTAGTTGGCTACTTGCTAGGTTGACTTTTTTGAACTTCTTGAATAATATAATGGATATAATGGAGTAGCAAAAATACAGCATATCCATATATGAGTTTAAACCGAAACATGTAATATTCGGCCCCCATGAGATGGATTTAAAGCAGTGTAGTTATAAAAAGCATTATTAATATAGAACACCCATCAGAAGCGATAAAGCGGTCCCTATGGACTTTGACTGAAATCTCGCCTGGGGTCTGCTTCTTTTTTATGTGTAGTACACTAAACAATCGTAGTTTATAGAATTTATGTTTTTGAACTGCGTATCAATATAAATGAAACTACGAACACAAAAGTCTTGGAACGATAGTTCTAAGACGTTAGTATTTAAATCTTTCTTTTAAAGAAAAAGTTATCGTGTGCATTATTTTCTCTTTTTTTTATTTGAAGAGGATCACGAAAGCCAATGTGGTCCTTTTTCCTTTATAACATGTTTTATCATGTTACTACTATATGTATGATATTTTTTTTTTCATCATAACGCAAAATCATCATGAAAATCATCATAGTCAACTTAAAATACTAAGTTAAGTAATATACCGACACATAAACAATTGTTTAAAATCTGCTTTACAAACACCACTTATGATTTATAATTATTCGACATAATAAGTATAAACACCAACAGTACTATTACCGTAGTCAATGTCTATACGTCATTGTCAATAAAAACATAAGAACAAAATTTTACTCACTGACAATGTTTTTTTTTTACTTTTAAGGAGAAGGAACATATTTGGCATTCTATTGATTTCATAAAGTAAAGAGCTGTTCATGTAATATCTTGGAAATTGTTGATTTGTTGTCGTATATAACAGTACTTCAAATGCTTACCGTTGACATGTAAGCAAGTTTATTTTAAAAAAGGGAGATATTTGGCGAATCTTGAATTTCTAACCGTATTATTACATGGACAGAGTATTCCAATGGAATTTCAAGAACGAAGAACCTTTCCATGAACATACCTTCAAATGCAGAATATTGTTTTATAAACAACAGTTTAGATTCAGTGAAACAGATTGCCGACGTAAGTTTACATTTATTTATTACTGTTTCCCTATTAAAGTAATTAGCATGTTTTATGTTGACTATATAACATGCACATTTAATTTTAAATAATTATACTCATTGACTAGATAAAACCCTTTGCAAAATCTGATTTGATGAAACATAGCTCCAATTCTTAAAGTTATTTAGTCTAAAAACTAGTTTGGATTACGTAAATGAAATAAATGTTTTTATTGTGCATTCCACTTTTGTGTGTCTTATTTTGCATCAATAGTTCATGTTCGCTTTACGGATTACCAATGTCTGTACTATTTGCACTTATGATCGTCCACTGAACAAGTTCCAGCTTTAGTTTAAGTGTCACAGTTTAGTTGCTGTGAGAACGTCTTAACGTGCTTGCGGACGCAATGACCGTTGAATTACTTTCCCAGAATACCACAGGTGATGCTAAGCAGTATTATAATTTGCTTATAAATTATTGTTAGCAGTTAAACCCAATATTAAGTCTCTTATGCTTTTTAAACTTTTCATATATCAACCCATAATTTATATTAAAAGAGGAACTGTTAGATTTGTATCGAAAAAGTATAAAGGGTTGGTCGTTTGTTAAGGTTTTCCGAAATAGTGGTTTTTAACGAAATATACTTTAATATAAGGGTGTTTCAAAAAGGATGTACGCATTTCTCAGTATTATTTTGTCCAAACTCGATTGCTGCGCCTCGGCTTGGCTATTGGAGAAACGAATATATAACTATAATCTAGTTTTTATTAATTGCCGCTACATGTCGGTAGTCTTCTCTTTTGCTTTGTAACTGTCATATGTTGTTTACCCTTCAACAGAAATCTTGTTGTGTTCTTGAGCGAGCGAAGTGATCAATTGATTCCGAGTTATCAATCCTCCATATGGGTGGAACAATCGCCGATGGTATCGACAGTTCCAGGATGTGTATGTAAAGGAAAGAGTCCTGGCTGGCCTTGTATTACTGAAGAGATGTTTCACGAATTGAAACTGCTTTTCAGCGTAGTCCTTTAAAATGAACTAATCGTGCCAGTCGGGAGTTACAAGTGTAAGGGAAGTAATTCACTCTCTCTACATAATATTCACGTGTGTTCCTTCTTCTCTGGTCATATAAAAATATTATAGCTCTGGTTTTTTTCTCTCAATTGAACTTACTTTTAGCTACAAATCTGTACAGTAAGGTTTGGGTTTTGTAAAAGAAATCTTTATCTGTAATAAAAAAGTTTAACAAATTTCGATTTGGCAATATATATATATATATTTTTTTTTAAATTAATCCGATTCTTTCTAAGAAGTTTTAGGGAGGTTTATAGAACTTGAGGAAGAGAAAATAACGTGAAGTAATATTTTCTAAACATTATAAATATATTTAATAAGTAGTTTTTACATGCAAAATTAATATATTTTATGCAAAATACGATTGTCCAGCCTCTTCATCTTGCTCACAAGTATCCTGAAGTCTTTCTTCAGAAGGCTTTTTATTTTTTTACTTGTTTAAATTTATTTTACTGCTTTTTTTCAGTATTTACACGTAGTTTACCTAGTTTGGCCATCGCAGGTGTAAACTGTTTACCGGGGTTAAACCTATATTGAAGCAAAATATTGCATTGTCCCACATTAAAAGTTCATCATTTACAAGTTTAAACCACGGTGTACGTTTAAAAAACCTCTAAATTTTGGTTTAAACATTACATTATTCTAGTAAGTGAGAATAAGCAATGTTATCATACGCCCTATTATTTTGTTTTGCCAGTTTTAAAACTGCACCTTGTATCATCGGAGTTTGGACAAAATTCATGATAAGGTGTTAATTCCTGAACACTACATAAAAATACTTGTATGAACAGCATTTTTCATATAACATTTGTCCTAATTTTTTTCCAGATTCCTTCTATTACTAGGCCATAGTAATCTTACAGTTTTAGGACAGCAACACCCATAAGGTTGTTTTTTACCCTCCAAGTGACATTTTATTTGGAAGCTGATTTTTTCATTCAAAGTTCTTAGTCATGTGCCCATTCGTTTTTGCATATGATCTATACATTTAGCCAACATATGAAAGTAATACCTACTATGTGTAAATATGTACTATAACAACTACTGCTTGACATTCTGACCAGAAAAACTAAAAATATGCGTTGATAAAACAATTTTTAAATTACTTTATTTTTATTTATATTATATACCAGTGGTTCCCAAAGATGAGTCCGCAAGATATACTGAAAAATGAAATTATTTTATATTTAACTTCACTTCCAATAGCCAGTGTTGTAGTATAGTTCCCGTGCAAGTTCATCAGGCAACTAATCATTACAGTCAACTGGAACCAGTTCATTCTAGCGACAATGTTAGGTACTACATCTACTAAGTAATATTTTTTCAATTTCCACTGCCTGTCAACAATAGGACACGACAGTGTTATTTAGAAGTGTTAATAGCACAACTTTTAATTTGTTCGGCAAGGATCATCAAGTGACAATGGATCGTTAAACGTGATAGACCGTATGGATCGATTAAAAAGTGGATCGTTAAAACGTGATATACCTGTTGTCAAAGAGAATGAAGAGTTATTTGATTGAATGTTCAATTTGATAAGTCATTGTCTTGGTTTTGAAGATTGGTTTTACAAATACTGGATCTGAACATGAACCTTAACCCCAGTGTTTGATTTGTTATGAAAATATTTCTAATGAGTGTATGAAGCGTGCAAATCTTCGTCAGCATTTAGAAACAAAGTATCCGGAATACAAAAGTAAGTCAATATTCTATTTTAAAATTAAACTAGACGAACTAAAATCACCCCGAAAAGTTATTCCAAAATATTATAGTAAACGTAAATGAATATGCGGCCTTTACTTCTTATGAGGTATTGCAACCTGTAAAATGTGGTAAATACCATGCAATTACTTATATATGGAAGAACTTATATTACCATCAGCAACAACAATTCTTTGTAAAAAAATGAAATCTGATGCAGCCGCTAAGACCAAACTACTGTCCAACTCTCAAACAATACTTTCAAAAGATGAATTACAGATATGGCTAGCAATATGGGAAATACCATATTGTTTAGGCTTTGCTTACGTGACATGTTTGCTCTTCAATTGGATGAGAGTACAGAAAAATCAAAGAAAACAGTGATATTGGTTTTTGTTTGTTATTCATGCGATGACCAGTTTGAAGATTTTTTCATGTGAACTACTTCATACAATAACAAATTATATTCTAAATGCACTGAATGTTATTATTAAACATGAGACTGACTGGAGGAAATAGTGATGTTTGTCTACAGATGGAGCAATATCCATGACTGGATACAAAACAGGTATTCAAGCTCGTATGAAATCTGTAGCTTCTAACATGAAATGGACGCACTGTTGCATCAAGATGCTTTATTAGCCAATAGATTGCCTAAGATTTTGTAGAAAGTTCTTATCAAAGTGTTTTAAATTGTTAACTATATTAAAACTCGACCTATACAGTCCAGACTTTTTGTGTAAAGAGGTGGGCAATGAGCATGAGCAGCTTCTTATTCACACCGAAATAAGATGGCTCTCTTGAGGTAGGATCTTGACAAGGTTTTTTAGCATAAAGTTGAGGTCAAAATTTATACCAAGGTTGCAGATTGCCTCACAGCTTTTTCTTGGCTTTGCTTAACTGTTTACTTAGCAGATGTGTTTGAATATTTTAATGTTTTTAATCTAGGCTTACAAGGTACAGTATAGACATATTCAAAGTTGAAGGTAAAGTTAATGCCATGGTTAAAAATAGTCACTTGTGGGTAACAAGTGTCAATAAATGCTCTTTTACTAGTTTCCACACTTTGAAAGCGTTTTCGGAGTCTTCTGATGAGAAATTAAAAAAGTAAATAAAGGAAAACATAATTGAGCACCTTTAAAGCTTAGCAACCTTTTACTTTTAGGGAAATACTTTCCCGAGCCAGATCCTAATCAAGGTTGGATGAGAAATCCGTTGTGTACCCAATTAATAGAAAAGATCCACAGTCTCTCAAAAGAGGAACATCAGATTGTAGACCTGACTATTAGTGGCACAAGGACAAACGTTTTTAATGGCGAGAACCTTGTGGAACTTTGGTTTTCAGCACGTAAGGTACAAAGCTCTTAGCGATAAGGCAATGAAAATATGACTTTCTTTTCCAACTACCAATGTGAACAGGCACTCTCGACTATGTAACTCAAGAAGAACAAATACAGGAATCGGCTTTATATGCAGTATGATTTCAGAGTGAAAGAGCAGGTTCAACGTATCTCACTGAAAATTTTGTGAGTTATTGTATAGTTTTTTTTTTTTTTTTTATTTAATACTTTTGATTTAATAATATAATTCGTTTCTTATTATTATATATTTGTTATCGATACTTTTTCTTTGTATATCACAATTAAAACATACCCGTGATACTTCTTATTACTTCATTAACACCTGGTTCCAAACAAATTAATAATACAAAAAAGTATATTACATTTAGTATTGAGTTTGTTTTTATTTCATTCTAACGTATTTATAGTCTTAATTTTTGTTTCTTAACTAAAAATTAAGATAAAACATTTGTTGAATAAACTATAACAAACTTGTGCTAGCACTAAATTTATTTTTTATAAGAACGGTTTCTGTCTTAAAAGTAAAGGGTTAGAAAAACCATAGTTAATAACTAAATAACTACTGCAACTCAGTTTATTATGCATGTAGTCTACCATTTACGTTTAAAAAATAGAGGGGTCCGTATCAGTAAAGTGACATAGTATCAGCTGGTCTTGAAAATATTTAGTTGGGAATCACCATCACAAATTATATACAATTTTAAATAGGAAGTTTATAGCTAAAAAGGGGCAAAAACTGAATATTTTGGATTAAATAGTCCCTTTAAATGGATTTTGAAAACAACAAATAGTTTTAGAAATAGTAGTTATATCAGACTTGATAAGACATCTGACATATACAACGTGGGAGAGTTTTGAAGTAACAGTTTAAAGAGATAATGGCGGATTGTAGTTAACTAATTAAGAACAAAAATCATTGCACATTTTGACTTAACTTTACCTAAAATATGGTTATAGATCGTGGTAACACACTGTATAACGGGACTAACATAGCATTAACGCTTGAGTGTAATGCATACTACTACTATTCATGGATTTTAGATGGTCAATAATGTGTTGGTGTATGCACGTCAAGTTATGTTGAATGAGAGTTTTATAAACTGTATTCTCCTTCCCAGATAGGACGTAAACAGAAAACATTCTTCATACATTAGCGAATTGGAAAATTCATGACAAAGAACGGATTACACTAAAAACCAAATCAATAAATTCTTTAATCGTGACCCAATTAGAAAAATACTTGATATTGAAATGTTTCATAATGAGTAAATATTTTAGGGCTCTTTCGAGTAAACTATCGATGTAAACCTCTCCATAAAACATTGTGTGTACTGTATAAAGTATCATGTTGGTAAATATACATTTGAAAAAAACAAGATTTACAGAAGACAATCTTGTATTTTCTTAGTGATGCTTTTAAGTGAACACATATATTGATCCACAGGAATACTCAAGCTATTAATAGTTAATTTGTTTAATATACGTAATATATCCATATGGTTTCCTATAGATACACTGTATTAAAACTTGCATGATATTTGCTGGACAATGCCAAGGAGTTAATTAACTTAGCTCAATCAATATCTAATTAATTAGTGATTACAATACTTGTCGCTCCTGGCACACATCATATATTTTAAGGAGTAAACCATTTAATAGAATATTTGTATGAATTAAATTCCTAATAATTTATTCTTTCAGCTATATAATTTGACGGTTATTATGCATAATATCATTTCCGTCACACCACAGGTAACAGATTTTAACTTTGTTTGCGAACGTTATTGAAAGAGTTTTAGATACAAAGTATTTGCAACATTGCAAAGAATGTTCATAATCACGTCAGTGTTAATCTTGGTTAAATGTTGTGCTCTATTTATTAAATTATGTCTTTGGGCTATATGCGATTTCAAATGAGACCGTTGAAAAGTGAGCACTAATTACGTTTTGAACCTCAAACCTTTAATCATCCTGAGCTTCCAAACATGCCTGACGCAGATGACGAAGTTTTAAAGTGCGGGTTCTATTTGTAATCAAGGCTTGCTGTTGGTGATATTTCCTATTGATGCGTACGGATGAGGGGGTGGCTAGATTGAATAGGGCACCCTTACACAAGTTTGAAATTCTAGCCAATTCGAAAAGCTGATTGGCTTGTTTTTCTTACTTCTTCTTCTCACTAGTATAACCTATTCATTGAACCTGTTTCTCTCTAGCTCTTTTCTGTTTGGATAAAGTAGAACCTACGTTGTTATTTATCTATATCTTAGGTTTTTCAGTTGTATATTGTTGAACTTAAGTTTTTATATATATAACCAATATATTTTATACTCACAGATCATTGTATTTATTGCGCTATCTTTGGAATACAATAACATAAGGTATCCATTTAAATAACTCAGAAAGAACTCAATTTATGCGATTTTTAAATAAGAGCACATTTAAACAAATCTAAGGAGTTCATTTGAACATTTTTCAAACGTCTTGGACAAAAAATATTGAATCATGTTTTATTTATGAACTTTAAAAAGATACTGCAACAGCTTAAGTGTAATGTTTATTATATTGTTTAGAGAAGTTTAACAAAAAATTTCTTTTTTAACAAATATTACTTTTCGTTATGGGCTGAGATATGTAATGTACACCATCATTGTTGTATTAAGCACAGTATATTAGGCATAGTCCTACTTTTTTATCATTGTTGGAATCTTTCCAGAGCTCCGAATATAATGATGAAATATCAAAACACTGAAGCGATATTTCCTTTCCTTTGCAATAATATTCATTTACAAAGAATTATTTAATGTCCATATGAATCTTCTCAAAAATACAGATTTAAATGACGTGAGATTCTTTTGAGAAGGGCTCAAATATGAAAATTTGAAAATTATATACTATTATTATAGCTAAACATTTATTGGAAATGGGCCTTTTTTAGTTTAGGAAATGGGCCTTTAAAAAGTTCAGCTAGATACACATGTCAATAAATCATAAACATTAAGTTGAAAAAGTGACAGTTAACACTATTTATGATTTAACCAATTTGCATTATTGTTTTTAATGGTCATTATTGTAGGCTATAATGAATGCAATAATTTTTGTTAGTAACAGTAAATATTTTGTTATCATTAAATATTTTTTAATTGGTAGTTACAAATTATTATTGTTTTTGCACGGCTAAATTTTCCATTATGTTAATGTTCAAGTCCATTATAAACTTCTAAAATATACTCGTACATATCATAGGAGTACTCTGCAAAACAAGCTAGGGTCTATCAATTTTATTGCAGTTATAATGAATTTTACTATTGAGTTGTTCAATTTTCTAATTAAGTCTTTTATCTGTTGAACTTAAGACAGTTAGAAGTGCAGTTTAGATCGCTTTCTTGCTATATAAGGTGCTTGACAACATGAGTAAGAAGAAATGACAAAAATATATAAATAGTAGTTTTTTAACTAAAAAGTTTTACATGAGCATTTCGCTCATTAACGGAGATTATCGTCTTCACGGTGGGTAAAGAAATATTGTGGGAATGACTGGAAGTGACTTTCAATTGTTACTGAATCTCAAATTACCAAAACCAGTACTTGTCGACAAGTTTCCCTGGTGAAATGTTGGCGGCAACCGTTGGTTTCCTTGCGACAAGTGACAGCTACAGTTCTGCAATGTACCTTGGTAACATAGATTTCTTAATCAGCCATTTCAATTTTAAATGCTGTGTACTGTACGTCCATGCTGCGTGAGTGCCATTGTAACTGATTTCAGAGGTTATATTAAACTGTTAATTTATATCTGACAATCCTTTTGTGTTAGTAAGGTTTTGTGTAGTGACTGAACTTTTATTTTATTATGACTTTTATAATTTCATGTAAGAATTAACTTCATAAGATATATAATTAAAAATACCGCACCTATTAAACGTTCTGTTTGACATAAATCACAGATAGTAGACTTAATATTGGAAAAATGGAGAGTTATGAAAATATACAAATAAGACAAAATTCTGAGATTTAGCTATGGAAACTTACTACACCTAAGTATAACAATCGGCTAATCTTTGGCTTTACATTAGCTGAAAATACAGCTACATATATTTGTAACAGTTAATTACTTACGTCATAGTTATTTAAGAAAATAAACACTTTCATATGGAAGAAGTAGTGTTCTTTTATTTATAAAGAAAACAAATAGGTTGGCAGATTAGAGGAAACCGGATAATATAATACACTGCGGCAAACATAGGGTTTGTGTGGCTTTTGTAGTTGGAACTGGTGACATTCCACATCGTAGTCTCTCGTTCACATTGTTGTAACAGTTAAATATTCTAGCCAAACTTTAAGATAACTAGCTTGGGGGAAGTATATAATAAAAGAATTCACATAACCTGTATAATGGTGTAACCTCTTAGCGAAAGTAATCCCTTTGATTAAATATATTGAAAGCTAATAAAAATACAAAGATCACGTGATTGTAAATGCGTGACGTAATCTGTTTGTATTTTAATGATCATAACATTGAGCCAAGAGTTGCTTGCTGTCCTTTTTCATGTCTGTGACAGTGTAAGTAGCACATAATTTTATCCAAAATTTATTTGTCGTGGTTCTTTCACAGGCACTTGTTGTTCAAAACCCATTACATGGTTTTAGTAGCCTCTTCAAATTAAATACAACGTGAAAGATTCAAGTGTAGAACAGAGATGTTCTCGTTATTTCCGATTACGGTATGCCACGATGTCATAAAAATTAAATACAACCAATACAAATTCTTTGGTTCTCAACTCAAAACTAATTTTTTATCAATGATATCAGCATGAGAAATCTGACAAATAAAAAGGAAAGATTGTAGGAACTACAAACTCCACACACAACTCATCTTCTACATTGAAAATTTTCAGTTTTGCACCAAAACGCACAAGGCGCTTCTAACAAAGTTGAGTCATCGCTCATGGTTAAGAAGCAATACCCAGATGATTTCAAAAAACAAATCTGAAATCAACTATTTGTTTAAATCAAACAATTGGCTGTGACATTTCTCAAAAAAATTAAAAAGAGGGAGGAGTTTGTTTTAATGTTTTTAAACAAAAAACTGGTAACCGTTGTAATATAGACTTTTAATAAGAGTATGTAAAAGTAAATCTATTTTCTATCTGAAGAAATACCACTATCTGTTTATGTAAATCTCCGAACGGTATGCTATAATGAATGTTATATTAAATTTATTTGATTAATCGTCCCACTTCAACATATAATTCGTTCAGATTTAGTGAGATTCATCATTTCTGTGATTTTAATTTCAACCTGGACTTGGGCCGTACCAATTCCGTGACTTAGCGGCTACGCGATATTCTTATCGCTTTCGGTTTGTAGTCGTCCTTGAATACGAGTGAATGCGACAATGAATTAAAAAGCAACCAGAAAAAGAAAGAAAGTACCTAACTTTGAAAAGTTGCAAAAAATAAACTTCAAACAAAGAAGTGCCTTACATTACTCTGAATATTCCCAATTGAAGGAAAAGACTCAATATTTATTATTTATGATAGCCTACATCGAATAAAAACAATTTTTTCTAACATTCAAGTAAAGTTTCTGCAACGTAATTAAATATACTGTCATGGAACGGGATATGTAAAATAAATTAAAGGTAAAAAATACGTGAAAACAATATAAACTATGAAGGAACACTGCAACTCAAGCACACCTAAAATTGTAAAACCCGTATAGAAAATACTGGTTAACTATAGAAAGATTTTTACAAGTTAATTTTTATTATATAGACATTACATGAATTATTTCTCTATATCAACTTGTTAAAACTATACAGTGGCATCGACATGGGATATCTTTGTGGCTTCTGAACTGCGCCTTCTAACACATTTTATGTAACACTCATAAAGTGTATTTATACAAAGATTAACCAAATTGTCTTCACATCTATTACAAAAACAGTAAAAGTACTCTGATTTTCTTGTTTTGTGTGAAGAGGACGATCGTCTTTTCACACCTATATGTATATATATATATATATATATATACATATAATATAGCCCTGTTACTACTATTGCGGGCCTGAAAAGAATTTTTGAACTTACAGTGACATCAGTTGGTTCACCAGTCTTTCTATTCTGGATGTCATGCCGTTTGTCAGATAATAATTATGATAACTTTGAGTATAATTCCATTCTTTAGTATTTTAATGTCTTAGGAGATTTATACACCTGAGGATGAGGATATATTTCAATCCTCAAAATGCAGTATTATGTTCTTTTGTAACATATAACGAAGCAAAACATTTCGAAAACCTACTATTGCCAAATGATCCATCGCTAATAACAAATTTAAGCAAAGAAAGAAATATTATTACTAAAACATATTTTCGTAGCATGCAAAATTGCATGAGGCGTAACTTTGTGGTAATGGAAACGAGATAACTGAGAAACTTGGATCCCTTTTCTGCATTGTAACTAGAAAAGTTGTTTGTTAGAATCGCATATTCCAGGATTTTTCAAGTGTGTCCGCTTCCAAATCAGAATGCGGCCTGGATTTATTTAACATATTTATATTTTATTTTGTCAGTGTATTTTGAAATGTGTAAAATAACTGTAATTTAAAACCCTGTCAATACAAAATGTTTACTACTTTAAATCTGCTCCGACACTATTACTATTTATGAGCATCGAATTCATTATGTCAGTTCTGTTTAAATAATGTTTGCTCTCTTTAATTTCTTGTCGTGTACTCTGATGTGTATGCTAAGTGAGGAAGGACAGCATTTATTTTAGATAACAGATAGATTTTAGATTTTAGTTTCAGGAATATATAATGTCAGCTTTTGCAAATTCCTCACAGGTAGATTGCATATATCTAGATTTTAGCAAAGCATTTGATAAGATTAATCACAGTCTACTTATATCAAAGCTTGAAGGCTATGGCATTTGGGGACCTCTGCTTCGTTGGATGAGTAGCTATTTGCGGGAACGTACTCTTATAGTCAAGTACGATGGAGGTACGTCCTTGCCATTCTCTGTCCCCTCAGGTGTACCACAGGGATCTCATCTGGGCCCACTGCTTTTTAACCTGTTTATCAATGATATTTCTAGTGCAATTTCATCGAAGTTTCTTCTGTTTGCTGATGATATTAAGGTTTTCAGCAGGGTTACATCTCCTCATGACCAAGAGGAACTCCAACATTCCCTTGACAGGATAAGTAACTGGTGCAGAGTAAATGCTATGGAGCTTAATATAGCCAAGTGTCTTGTCATCAGCTACACTCGGAGCAACACAGCCAGGCCCTTTGACTATTCTCTAAATGGATCCCCTCTTAAGATAGTAGACAGAGTCAGGGACCTCGGAGTTATTATGACACCCTCCCTAAGCCCTTACGAACACATAATGCATGTTACAAATAAGGCCTCTTCTATGCTTGGGTTTATTGCCCGAACTTGCAAAGACTTCAGATCCCCCTCTACATTGGCTATCCTCTATAAGACTCTTGTGCGTCCTTTGTTGGAGTACTGTTCCGTTGTTTGGTCTCCATATCAAGCAGGCCACATTGTGCTGCTGAACAGAGTACAGGTGCGTTGCTTAAGACTTCTTGGAGTCAAACTGGGATATAATTATCTTGCAACCCCCGTCGCTGAGATTGAGATGCTATATGGACTGCAACCTCTCCAGGAAAGAAGAAAATATATTGATATTTTATTCCTGTACAGGCTGGTGAACGGCTTCCTCGACTGCCCTCATCTAGTGTCGGATATAGACTTCTCTATACCAAGAGGTACCCGCTCTAAGACACTTTTCTGCAGAAGATTTAGGCCCACATATTATGCATCAAACCATGGAATATGCAGACTTCTAAAACTGGGTAGCGAGGCAGCGCACATCGACTTTTTTCACGATTCAAAATACACCCTGAAAAACAAATTATTAAATGTAAACACCTAACACATGCTTAAACAGATCCACTTACAGTAACTAACAGCTACGATTGTATTAATTATTGATAGTATATTGTTGAGTTTCTAAATTTTATTAATGTTATAGCATTGGTCAACTATTTATTTATCGTTGCTGTTACTGTATTGTTATTATTCCTTGTTATTTATTGTTGTTTTTGTTATTTATATTTATAGTATATCACTCTATTATTGCCTATGTTGTTCAAGTTAGAGCTTACATAAGACTGTGTATATTGATTATGATTTGTCATCTTGATTGCTAAGTACTTGATTTGTTGAATTACTTTTGTAAAAATGGTGGAACCGTTGAAATAAATAAATAACATTTTCTTTTCTGTAAACTATATATTTCTCTTAGTGTTTTCAAAATGTTAGTAATAAAACCCTGTAAACCGTTCAAAAGATATGGTTAAATTTAACCAATTTGTATTGCTGCACGCACATATATTTCGATGCGACGTAATATTGTCTCAGTTTGGACATAACTAACATTATACACTATCATAAGCGTAACAAAAAAGCAAATGTTATATTATATTATTCCATATTTCATTTTAATGACATATTAGCTAATAATAAAAGAAGCCTTAGTTTAAACGGAGGTGTCATGGCTATAACTATAGATTTTCCTGTAAACACTACGTTAAAAAATTGATAACATAATGACAGTCTTAGCAGTAAAATGGAAAACAGTAATGCAAAACACATTCTATTTCATAACAATGTTTGCCAAATGAAGCATCCATTCTAATTATGATTGACAACAAACTGATTTCTTTCATATAAGGTTTAAACGTGTTAGTTAAGCGCGCGTTGCTATAATTTTGTAGCTCGACTTTATAGGGGATAGAGTAAAAAATAGTCTTACGTTGGTTTTTCCATGTTATTTACTAGAAATTGATACTGCGTAGTTCTCGTCTAGCCAGAAAACGTGCTTATACCACGTGTTACTTCGGAATTCAATGGGCTAATGGGGCTAACTAAAACCAATGTTATTTCATTTCGTTATATCGACCCTAGAACGCTGATTCTGACCCAGAGGTGCTTTGACGTGAGAATTTCTCACGTTACTGTTTAGTAACAGTCATGTCAGATGAAGTAATCTCAAAGATTACAGATAGTGTGCCTGCCGAAATATTATCCTCCAAAATTATTTGAGTGACATTGTGGAGTACGTGTAACGGAAGAATTAGTTTCTAGCGTGTATATGATTGAAACGGTGTGTATAAAAGTTCAGCTGACACTGTTTTAACTAAAAAGATACGTAAAAAGTTTTAATGCCTTCAACAGAGCCTACAGAATTAACCAGAAGGTCGTAAAAACAGTTTTCTTAACACATACTAGTGATTTGTCACGATGTAATTGACTCAGTAAGCATTTTTATTATTTATGAAGAACAAAATATATTTTTACAATTCTTTAACAACGGCGATGCCATCAAAAGAACTAGCGATGGTTAAAGGTTTACAGAAATATCTGTTTTATTAGTTTTGATACGATCATTTCATTGTCAGTTATTCTATTTGGCCTTAATATTTGAGTAGTGAACTACTCCCGACCCAACAAGAGATGTTGAAACGCAAATGGTGATATTTCTATCTCCTCCAATGTAAAGAATAGGTCCCTGTATATTTCCTTCAAAGAAGACAGAGTACATAAAAACAACAAAATATTGAAAATACAATGTTTAAAAATTTTAGGAAAATTGAGATAATTTAACACTGCTGGATATGTTTGTACTATTTACCTCAATTGTTTTGCATCATCATTCATATGAAACGAAACACAATAAATTATGTTTGCCTGCCATTCATGAGGTTGGCGTTGTGGTCCAACAACTGTCAGGTTTTTGGAGGATTTTAACTGAAATTATTTTTGATTTACAATATTACAGAATGGTGTTCGCTTGTGCTAGGTATTCACGACCAATTCTATCGCCACACTGGCGGATTAGCGTCCATCCCACATTATCCTAGACGAGAGCAGACCATCCATCACGCCATGTCAACCCGCCAATAGGAGACGATCTCACGATCTGGAGTTGGGGATGAAAATACCAAGTCAAAAAAGTGTACTGATTATTTTAGAGAAGACAATTGCACGAACTATTAGTGCATGAGTATTGAATCTTATTCTAACTAAACATAATTATAAATATCATACAGCAGTAGACCTTATTAGTAGAGATCCTTTAATATTTAAACATACAATACAGTCATCATTAATATCAATAGATGAACGAAAATTAAATCAATTACAAATAAATTAAATCTGTAGATTCATTTAACAGTACATCAAGATTTAAATACAACATAGCAATGTTATTTATGTCAGGAACAAAATCGTTAAGAAAACCTAATATTTTTGTAAAAATATTGAGTTTTTACAGATTGTTAGAGAAACCATTACACAGTAACATTTTCAAGGGCACAACTAAGCAACGTTTTATTACTGAATAAAAATATAAATCAGCTTGTCGATGGGTTTAATTTATGAGACATGAGCTGAAATACGAAAACTGTAATTTCGCGGTTGAGAGAGCAAGGGGAAAGTTGGGAACGATTGGAGAGTTAAGATACACACTCACCTAAATGCGAATAAGTGATGTTCATTAACTGTCACTTAATGTAAGTCGGTAAAATAAACTGAATTCCCCAATATATTTTTGTGACAGAAATGTTACTTTCCTGTGGTTCCGCCATTATCAGTAATCCATGTAACAACACGCTGTAGTAATCTTGTTATGGTCAACGATATGCTTAATAACGTTATGGGACTGTGAGACTCTGAATACAACAATGCATCTTATAAAGAATACTTTATATATGGCATGTTTATATGCATATACTACAAAACACCCAGTATTTAAAAATAGATTTACTAAAAATATTGCCCATGTGTTCACATTATTATTGAGAAATGTCAAGGAAATCCAACATCGAACTCGATTATTATACTAACGTATAAATGTGTCCTCTCTATCAAAGATCTATGAAAACCATTCTATATTAATTAATGTTTTACAATTTTCTTACTTGCCACTCGTACATAATCTTAATATACTTATATACATAAACTTAATATATCTTTTAAGGATTTACCCTGGTTAAAATATCTGAAATGTGATTTGAGAAAATTATTATTACAAAATATTTCCATTATTTCAGTTTTCAATCGTACTTTTTGTAAAATATGTAGCTGTAAGACATTTTACAAATAAACGCATTAAAATAAATATAATATTCCAGCAGAACTACTTATTGTAAAAGAAAAATTGTTAATTAGTCAGCGATATCATTAGAAGTTGAAAACTGTGTGTTTAATAATGCTTTCGTTCACATGTTAACATATTATATGAAATGTTAACATGCCCAAGCATATAATTGGTTCCTAGTATTCCGCTTGTTTTCTCGGTCTTATTTTTCTTATACCTACAGCATAGTATGAACATTGTAAATTCCACGTTTCTGCCACTTGAAGCAAGGAACGATGGAAACGATGGAATCCCGCTACTTTATCAGTTATTAGAGACTATTTGTTAAACACCAAGAAATCATTATTAACTAATATAACATTTCCAGTTAGGGTAAGAAATTGTTCACATTTTTGTCCCAAAACACATTGGCTCCACTTATTGTAAAAAAATGTTGAGTCCATATGGTTTCATTATTAGGTATTATATTGTATAAACGATAGAACTTTTTTCAAAATATTTTTTCTAGTTAATTATTAAACATCAAAAGTTTCATTCGTAAGTTACTAAGTATGCGATCCTTAGGATGAAAACCTAGTTAGTTAGTCAGTAGTTTTAAATGATATATAAAAATCTTTCTCCATAATGATTTTTACAAATTACTTAATTCTCTGACTGGTTGGAATATAAATGAAAAAGTGTTCTGGTCATATAATTGATGCAACAATACAAATACAGATATTTTAACAAATAATACCGCTTATCAGTTAATTAATAACAATTACAATTTTTAGGTTGTGATGGAGCGCCGCAACCTTATTCTGACGGCGATATTCTCCACTTTGGGCGTTGTGCTGGTACTGGCCGTAGCTTTCTACGTTTTCTTGTGGTGCCACAAGCATCGCCGCAAAAGAAATGATGCTGTCGACAGCGAGGATGGTGCTAGGATGGAGGTCACGGTCCACAAGGAGAAAGAATCGAGGAATGGATTTCTGAGTTTCAAGACCCCGCTAATCTCCACCAAGACTTTGGGGTAAGTCTGTGATGTTTTTAACTAAATTTAATATGCATAACGAATGTTTTATGTGGATTTTGTCACTTTGTTATCAATTTTTGACGTTTCTAAAAAGCAGGCTACACTCGAATTCCATTCAAAAACTAATTCATTTCAATTCAATATAATACAAAACTTAAGATTTAAATTCCACTACATACAACGGAATGGGATGACGAAAGGGATCTTGTGGTAATCCCTTACTCACACTTATTTGACTCTTTACTACTTAAAATATAGGCTACTATATTTTTTGTTTTTGTTGGTGTCTGGCCTTACAAAAGCCATCTGTGGCTGTGGTGGTGACTTTGATCCTCACTTTTCTCTCAGATTTGTCGATTCCTAAGTAATAAGTTTCAGTTTAATTAGTTTCAGACCGTCGCATTAAATTTAGGTTTACTTATTCTCCACAGCTCTTAATAGCTGAAAGGGATTTTTAATCATCGATATCGATAGACTTTTAAATTGTACAGAATAATATAGTAGTTTACTCTATGATATTTTCGTGGCTTTAACAAGGCTACAAATTGAAACACATAGATAATATAATGTAAGTAAGTTGGGTTGGATTTCTCGCTACAGTCATACATTTACAAAAATAGATGTATTTTGGGGATATTATGACATATGCTGATTTAGTATTTTAGGCCATAGTTGCATTAGGATGTGAAAAGATAAGGAGTGATAAATTGATATTTAGATTATGGATACGTTGGATTCAAACAGTACATTGTAGGATAAATTCTGTAATATTCTATAGTGATACGGTGTTTATTCTTTATGTTAAACCTTACGTTTGGTTTATTCCACTATGTGAAACATACTGCTAGGCAAAAACTGGAATGATGTGTGTTTTTAGACTAATTTACTATGGCCAATGTTTTAATTGTTTTAAGACTCTACAGAGCCAGTATATACAAGGTTTTCAGGATCAATCAGAATTTCAACCGAATATGAGCTATGATTTAACGTAGTCCGATAGGACACACTTTTAGTAATACCAGAATAGTGCATAAACTGCGCTTGCAGTTCTCAATCACATATACCTAACCATGTATTATTGCTTTGCTGTACAATTACTGTTTATGTTCTGCATAAATGCTCTTACTCTCATTAATTGATGATATATCAACTGTGTTATTGCGGTATTTGACTACAGATATGCTAAGTAATAAATATAATGTTTCCTTGAATCTTAGATTTGTGTTAAAATGTCTTTATGATGATTGTTTTAGATCTTTATTCCCGTATTTGAGAATCGGAGAATACTTAGAGAATATATAGCTTAACCTGGAATGATGGTTATATAAAATTAAATATTTTCAATTGTATTGTTCAGTTAAACAAGTTTTTAAATTAAAATTTTTATTGCCAGATTAACCCGTTTTTTGCCATGATCCATAGTATAAAATCTCCCTCCAGAGGTAAATGTAGTTTCTAAAATAATTTAATGGGTGGACCTGAATAATATCAGTATTCGTTTTGCTTAACAAACTATCCTGTAGAGTCTCAGATTGTGTCACTGTGCACTCATTCAAGCCTACTAATATTAGAGAACAATAGGTACATAATACGTCTTCAAGGGTAATAGTCACACAGACAGTACCTTCTGTTGGTTTGAGTGATGATAAGAACACAGAGTTTCTCTATCCCGAATCACCTCGGTAATCGTCAGCACCTTGTCGCAATCTCTCAATATCACCAGCAGGTTAATAGCATTGTGTTCCTCACAAATATTTGATCCGATGAAATGTGGTACCATATTTATCTAAATAATATTTGTCTACTTGTATCTCTAGAAAAGAATAATTTGTTAATAATTTCTTGTTCTATACATGACAGATTGGTAGAATCCTGAATCACTACGATTATTTTTGTGGTTCTACTTGTCATTGTCGAATAAATCTGAGTGATACAAATTCCAAGTCTAGTCATAGAGTTATATTATTTGGTTTCATATTTTCACTGGCATAACGTTTATAAATTGTTATGTGTTTATGACAGAATTTGGCGACGTTTTTAAAAAATATATCTGTATGACTCTACTCGTGGTTTTGAATGATATAATATCTATAAGTATTCTTGGACTAATGAAAACAATGTAATGGTTACTGTAGATTTAATTAGTTCAAAAATTCGTAGTTTCAACTTTTAATCCTCGTTGATGATACTACGGTGTTCTTCATTACGAAAATGTTATTTTTATGCTTTATTCCTCAATATAAACGTGTATTTTGTACCTAAGAAAGCACAATGTATGTTATTAAATATACGATACATTTAAAAATCAAGAGTGCACAAGTTATGAAACTTCGCCTAAACTTCCCATAACATATTAAAAGAAATCATATATTTTAGAATATTCCGTATAAGTAAACTTAGCTTAGATACTACAGAGGTTTTCCTGCTGAATTATTGCCTTCAAAATGGCATTTATTCCTATTTCTATATCCTGTAAGGTTTAAAGAAAATGACATAATGCTCGAAAAGTTTATATGTATTCAAGCGATAGGTTCTTTTACTATTTTGTCGTTATTAAAGCTTTTATATTTAAAAAATTCCATAATTAGTTACACATGACCTATTAGGTTTCATGAAAAATGTTCACTAAGGTTGCACATATGTGTATAACATAAATTAGGCATTTCCTGAATACAAGGACTTATCGACCTTCTAAGCTATCGTTATTCTAAGCTACAGTAAGGAATATATCACCCCTCTTCTAGAGCAAATACATAGATTTACAAATAAGATATTGAAAATATTACTAAAACTATTTATAATTAATTTGCATAATATTTTTTATTAATTTAGAACATACATTTTTACCTACTCAAAGCTATATAAGACATTTTAGATGGTTTTTTAGTAGTTTAATAAGTTAAAAAAATCATTTTTTAAATAACCCATAAGGTTTATGTATTCAACCTTGTTAGGTGATAAATAATTTTAATATTAATTGAATGGAAAAAAAAAAATGTAAATATGAAGAAGGAACCTCTGGAAAAGTTTTATTTAAGGTGAAATCACTTTAAAGGGACTGTTAATTGCTACGTATGCAAATCCTCTTTCTCGTTCTACCTCCAGTCAATTCAATTGATGTGACTACTGTTATCTACATACGGTTTGCATATTTACTTAGGAATTGCTTAGTAAGGTTTACAAACCCTATGGTGTCGTCTGACCAAAAGCAAGTGCCAGTATCAATAAATTTTACATAAGATTATAACCATAATTACTATAAGCATTAGTACACAGCCTGCATTACAGGTTTATTATCTGATTATATTGGAACATAAACTAGAATCAAATTTCATGTACCGGTCACTGTCATTCCCCTGCATTCCGGTTCCAAGAACAAGCCTGCTTCGCAGTCCACTGATAACAGGAACAAAGTCCAGCGCTCCTTGTCTGTACTGTCCGGCTGCAGCTCACATAGATGCCAACATAGAGAGCTTTTTTATTGACAGTTGCATAAACAAATACTTTTCTGGTGAAGAGGTATTTAATCACTTAGTTGCGAAGCTGTCTGAAGTGATGAAGACAGTTGTCGAGGCGGTGCGTGTGGCTCTCTAAGCTGTAAATAAATTAAGCAGCTGCATGACGAGGTGACTAATCTAAGAGACGAGTTGGCTGATAGAACGGACGAGCTGGAGCAATACCAACGAAGAAACAATACCAGAATTGTTGGCGTCAAGGAGGCGGAGGGTGAGAGCACCGATAGTGAGGTGGCGAAGCTCTGCCGAGAAATCCTGGACGTCGAGCTGCCAGCAGAAGCCACATGTCGCTCCCATCGTGTCGGTAAGCAGCCAGAACCAGCAGCGAGCGCATGGACGAATGCGACATCGGCCCATCATAGTCCGTTTCATCAGCTACAGTCACCGGCGCGGCGGTTGGTGGATGGCACAAAGAAAGATCCCGAGAGTCACCTTAACATCTCGTCATCTGGAGCGGTGTTAGAAACACTTGTAGTAGAGATGGCAGAGTGTTGTGGGTCGACGGAGCTGGTGCAAGGGGTTCGACGTCTCGGCTATCGGATCTACCGGCAACAAATCAGTGAACCTCCAATAGCTTGTAAGTTGTAACATATACAGTATATATTAATGTAGCATGTATATAAATCGATATATTAAGTTCAACTATTATTTGTTTAATGATTAAGGGTATTATTAATATGACCTCCCATATGACCTCCTTATTTGTCAGTTTTATTTGAAAAAAAAAAAAATATTATTTTGTGTCTGGTTATATGTTGTAGAAATGAATCACTAATATAATGTCCTTTTCTTTTATTTATTACAATACATTTATAAAACATCTGAGTGTATATTGTAGAACTGAGTTTTTAATTTTCTATTTTCTATTTTACATTCCATATAGGGTATTTATTTCTTCTATTGTTTAATGAAATACTGTATTTGTGTAAAACCAATCAATTTAAACCAAAATTGATACCATATTAAACATGAAACATATTAAATTATGTAACATATTATCTGACGGGGAGACGCCATTGTGTAAATGGTGATAACATAACTGGGAAATTATTACTTGTAGGTTTCCACAGGGTGATCGATTCTTGGTCCTTTATTGTTTGTGCTGTACATGAACTACTTTCATTCGGTACGTATACACAGCTCATACCATATGTATGCTGATTACTTGCCAATCTATTCACACTTTAAAATTTATTTCACTAATGAATGTAACACCAGAATCAATAGTGACATTAAAAACATCGTTATGCGGTCCGAAAATCGTGGTCCGAGACTAAACCATACAGAATGAAATCAATTATTATTTTTCATTCTTGTTTAAGAAACTCAATAAAATTCAATACTATTGAAACTTTAACTGTAAATTGTAACACTTTACCATGCTATGACGATATGGTAGATTTAGATTTTACTATGAACTAGACTTTGACACGAGCTGATGCTGTTGGGAAGATTTTTAAACGGGTTTTCGAATCTATTCACTCAAACGTTTACAACGATTTTTTACTGAAACATATCGAGCTGCTCTTGATTAAATACTTTTACTTTAACATTCCATTTACTGTAACTCCGTGATTCATGATACTACCGTAATACTTAGTGAGAAGTTGTAAAGAGCTCAAAACTTCTGATACGTTACGTTTACTGTGTGAGACGTTAGCAGCAAATCACGCCGTACTGTATTCAGTCAAATATTCTAAAATTAAAAGATCAATTAAAAAAAAAAAAAAAAAAAAAAAAAAAAAAAAAAAAAAAAAAAAAAAAAAAAAAAAAAAAAAATGGTTCATTCGATATTACTATGTGGTTTTCCAAGATATTTTTTCTGAATATTTTTAATCTGTGTCTCATTTAGGTGTAAGAAGCACTCTCTCTGGCTCGTACATTTTGAGAATGCCTCAGCACAGGACTGTAGTGTTCCATGTAATGGCTTGTAGGTTGTGGAATGCCTTTCCCCAAACAGTTACTTCGATCGATAGCTGTTCCCGGTTTGTGGCGTAACTGAAAGATATGTATCTTATGCGTTTAGCCAAGGCAGGCCCGGTCTGAGATGCTGTGGGAGTGACACTGGCAGAGGGATGAATAGGTGACTGTGAGGAAATTAAAGTTAGGACTTATTAGCAATAATTAGTTATAATAAATACTTTATTTTCATATGCAAATAAAGAGTATAATTTTATTTTATGTGTTTTAATATTTACATAACTAGTTAGCGTATTAGTTTGTGAAATTTAAACTTTTTACGTTTTTAAATATTATGGTAATTTCTCCGCGTCGTTTAAAGTGCCATGTAAATTTGTCTGTATAAATAACGAATTGCTCATTTAATTTTTATTTAATTTCAATTCATATCTCCTGTATCTTAGAATTTTTTGTACTGGTAAATATGTGAACGGATTTAATCTAGCATAACTTAAGTTTATAAATTTTATAGCGTATATAAGCCATTAAAAGTTTGAATGCTACGCTGCGATATTTGGGAACATGCAAATACATGATCATCGCTTATCAAAAAATACTTTGTAATGCGTCATGTTTTGTAAACAATACCCCCTTTTCTTTCCTTTGTTGCTTATATTTTAGACTTGTATCATATTTTCTTGCAAACTAGTGTAACAATAGTTATCTCCTTATATATATATATATACATACACGTATAACTATCTGACAGTTACGCTCTGATTACGGTACCGTACTTAATATGAAAAATAAACTATGAACAAATAAATTAAAACATAAAAATGGAGTTCTTTATGATTCGATCATTGTTTCTGAAATATATTTAGTCATTATAATTTTGCTTGTCGTTTACACAAAATAAACTAACATTATATTTATATGCATAGTGTCATTATTAGTTCAATTGTAGTTACTAATGTTTAAAAATTATTGCCTATTCTGTTTAAACGTTTTGAGACAACAAATTTACCTTTATGTTAAGAAACAGAGATATCTTATTTACCTTATACAAATCTAAACATTTGTACGTAGATTACGTAGACATTAAATAACACAAGGCGCGATTAAACTTCTAGATGAAATGTTACACGAATTAATGTGTTTGTAAAAGTCATTGAATATGAGTGAAATACATTATATATACTACATTATACTACCAAACAGTTGCTCTAACAGTATATTTTGATTCATATTGTGTCAAGTCACTGTTTTTTCGGCATAACAGGAGAACATGTGGTAGTATATAGTTTTGCCCCAAAAGTCACAACAGTGTTAGTTAATATATAAATGAGTATTATTATAATATCTATAAATAAAACAGAGGTAAAGTAAGGATCTAATACATTGACTCGGCGACGGTATATTATGTTCAGGCCTCTACCCGCTATCATTTAGAATTGTATTTTCCTACTTATTAGGTTCTGGCCATACTGAGAGTTTCTGGTTTAGTTAAAATGCGCAAAATATGATTTTTATATACTTATGATGTTAAGATATTTTGGACGTAAAATTAATTCATTGTGATTTTCAAAAATAGTGTTGAAATCAAATTGTGAAATGAGAATGTTTTCCTCGGTTAATAAAGCCAATCCACTATAAAGCATCCTATACTCGTAGCATATTTCCAATTTGTAAGATATTTTATCTAAAGAGTAAACATGTAATTTAAAAATAAGAAGTGTATTATAAAATATATGTTTTCTATATATACTTTTATTTTCCCTCTCACATACCTATAACCTTTCAGAAATTAAAACTCTGACAATAACAAGGTAATTTAATGTGTAAACGTTTAACACTGCATTTTTAGAATTGAAATCTACCTTCCCACTAGTATTTAAACATGCATAAAAACTTGAAAACTTAAAAGTGCGGTTATAGAGAAAATAAACTCCAGTGATGTCAGCGCACATAAGAAAGAGCAGCAACTCACGACACACGCACCAGCGGATGTGGCAGACTCTTAGAGCGTAAATTTGAATTCTTGACAAATGGAAGTGAATTTTGCAACAAATAACGTTGGTAAATGTACGAAATCTGATTATCCTTCCTAATCTTCCATCGTCAATAACGAACTTTATACGAAGAATAATAAGTTTACAAACAAGATTGCACGCCAATACTGCGGTGCCTGTGGTAATTTTGAACGGAGGTGCATAGTACGGTATAATCCATTTAAATAAATTTGTTAAGATATTTAGGTATTATGAAAAATATCAAATACGGTCAGGGTCTTAACATTATTTACTTGGTTAATATCAAACCCCGTATATTTACAGTCTAATAACAGACAACATGATATTGTTTCCGTTTTCAACCGTATCACCTTGAAACTACTTTAAATTGTTGGTAGCAGATAACTATGTTCCCGGATTCAAAGCAGATACTAGAAATCCCGGTGCAATGTACCTTTTTACCACTCGGAGTACGCCGACCATCTCTGTAAACGTATCGAAATCAGTATACTCGTAGTATCGGTTTCACATCCAGCTTTATGGTGTCACTGGAAATACACAGGGTATACCTGGAAATCTATCTCAATAATATCAAGTCGAAATTTGTATTATGCCGCTTTCACTTTAACAGGTTTCTAGTAGTACTAAAATAGTCATATTCAATCATATAGTTGGACCACTAAGCTTTCATATAATTACTAAGTTGATAATGTTTATGAACTTTCATAATTACTTTTGCTAATCCTCTAATCTCACTCGTAAAATATAAAATAAGGTAAAGTTTTTTTTTAATTGATCTGTTGTGAACTTTTAGAATAATTGTGAGGTATTACTGCATTCGTTAGCTTTAGACACACAATTCAATTCTACATTTTTCTAAAATATTTAATGAATATACATACAATTTTAAACTACTGAGGCGATACCAAAATTCATTCCACATAATTACTTTAAAGTTCATTATAATTTATTTCTCTCTCTCTGACGTAAAGCTGACAAAATTGGTTAACAATTTTTACAATTAAATACGACATTTAAACAGATATACCATAGTAAAATATATAGAACATGAATTGTACATATTACTGAAAATATATTTAGTTTCATAATTTCTTAGTTAATATTATAAGCCTAAGTTTTTTACTGCATATTTGATTCGTCTTACATAGTTTTTACTGAGCAATTGATAAAATAAATAAATTGTATTTTTCTGGTTATGGTATAAAGGAAACCGATTTCAAGTTTACAAATTTGTATTTGTTTGTCAACTAAATACAAAAATCCACGGATTAATACGAGATAAATTAATTCGTAAATCATATGTATGATATGTGTCAGATATTTTAGCTTTCTGATTAACAAAATGGTTATACTATGTTTGTTTCAACACTATATAGTAGTTTTCCTTGGAGAGCTGTGTCTGATGTGATATTGATAAAGTTTCACCCACAGGAATTCTATGGATATTGAATTATTTATCCTCAGGAGCCATGGGCACCTCATCAATTTTGTATAATCCATTTAGAGCGGAAATATGTACTGAGATATTATAATATTTGTAATTAGTAGTAATATGTTTAATTTATTAAAGTATATAAACTAAGCAGACTAACTAACACATTTCAATATATTGTGTTCTAATTTGAGAGCCACAATATAGCTTTTTCGAAAATGATGAAAAGCTTTACAATTCAGATAAATATTTCGTTTTAGTTCTTCTTTGGCTTTTCAAATGTCCAGTAAATATTTTTAAATATTTATACAACGTGCCTGGTTATTGTTATTTCTTCGTCTTTATAAAGTATTAGTATGTGAGGTTATCCGTACTCAGCCTAAATAGTGGGATAATGGATATGACATGTAATGCCCCTACTCCAATACACCATTATACTCACATAAATGAGAAGTGATAAGTAAATTTTTATCCTAAGCATATCTCAATCTAAACTTATCCTCTCACCTCTCATATTTTAAACTTCCCCGATTTTCAACATGTGCTGATGATGTTAACCCACACGATAGCATGATAATAGATAATGTTAAAACCTTAATTTGTACATGTAATATTTATTAATTTTTATGTGGTTTGAAAATTCTAGGCGAATAAGCTAAATGCAAATGGAAAAAAATTCGAATAAAAAATTACAGTACAAACAAAATTTTAAAAGTTTCTTAGCCATAGCATAAATTAATATTCAAGAGGATTGAATTGCTAAAAGAAAACAACCAAAAAATGTGAGAGATAGTTCACATAATCAGAAAAGAACTAAGTAGTTTAAGTACAATTCAATTCCAATTTACGATTATATGATATAATTATTTTGCTGGAAAGTACTTATATCATTGTGGACCTCTGCTCATCGTAATATTATCTTCTTGATCAATTAGTATTTTATAATAAAATTTTTACTTTCTTTATGATGTCTTTTTATTTCTTAAATTTGTTTACAAACTGGGCTTGGTATCAATGGATATTATATGCCTTTTTCACGGATATGTCCGGAAAATTAGATAATAACGCAATAATATATACTCGTACACCATAGATCAGTATTTTATTGATAAGAACCTTTAATTTGTTCTCTCATAAAAATGTACTTTTGTAAATAAACCTATATTTATAAATAGTATATCTATACACAGATAATTATATTATAACATTTCTCTCGCTTTATATTACTTTTAATAACAGAGGCATTCTGTTAATATACTCCTTTAACATTGCCAGTATTGCAACTACAGATCAGGATGGCAATATTTGTACATCTGCCATCTCAAGTTGGTGTCGAGATTATTAATGGACTCTCTGATTGTGACCAACAAATGCCATTCCCAAATAAATTTCGAACTTGGCTGAAGCTTCATCTCGTATTGATTAGTTTTCACTCCATTGATGGGTTCTTAGGTAATTAAGGGAACAATTAATCGGTACTAGCGCAATATCAGTACAAATGTATAGCTGATGTCGTAAAAGGCGCACTTAAATTATTAAAATGTGATAGTGATACTTTATGCTATATTAGATATGAGGAATTACGTAAAGATTCAATGTAATCCACTTATGAACCTTATATTAAAGTATTTTACAGTAATTACAGCAACAAAACAGATTTATGACTCAAATTGCATGACAATTTAATACTTTATGTATTAAATTACAAGAATTGGTTTTTCTCGCATTGGGCGTATATGGTAACGCCAAAGTGAAAAAGACAAGAAACCCATTAAATCTACAGTTTCGGTATAGATGTTCTCTAGTGTGCCATATGGACATTCCTCCTCATTTGATCAGGTCTACGTACATATATCATACGTGACTTACCAAATGTAATAATTCAATGTCCATTAGCTCGACCTAATTAGATCGTACAAAATTTATAGGGTAAAAACAATTACGTGAAGCTCATGCCTACGTTTATACACAACTTTTAAGAATTATTTATTTGTTTTTACAGCATAGCCTGTGAATTAATAATATAAAAATACAGCACCTTTATAACATGAAATAAATACATTTGTATCAAATATGCGATTATTTGAAAGAAAACCCAATTGAAAATTATGTATTTTATTTTTAAATCATATTTAAAACTGAATTCACTGGGCAGATTGTTGTTAAATATAAAGTGCTAAATAATGTGTTTTTATCTTGTAAACAAAACGAATCGCAAAATGTGTTGCTAAGCGCAAATCTCGAGAGCGGCTGGACCAATTCGGTTAATTCTTTTTGTAAAATATCCATTGAAATCCGAGGACGGTTTTTATGAAAAAAAGAAAAGTTACCCGGAATATTTTGGAATTCACAAAACATTTTAGTTTTTACGATTCATAATTCAAATTAAACTGGCACTAAACAGCTATAGTTCGACAAACTTTCTGAAACTTCTGTTTACATTTAAATTTTATCAATAATAAGTAAACAGTGCTTGATCGGTAGTGTAATGCAGATAGTAAAGAAAACATTAATATACAAATTTTACTCCAGATTGTGCCAGTGACGAATTAAAGTCATCTAATGCATTAAATATTGTTATAAAACCAATCTTAATGAACAAAGTTATGAATGTTTTCACATAAGTTACTTTAAACTGGTGGGCTTCCTTGACATTATGATATTACATTTGAACAGTGGCTTATGGAAAAACAGAGAAATGAATACTAACATGCCTGAAAGATTTCCCTGGCTACAGTCCGAAAAACAAGTGTAACGCAAAACATTAATAACGATTATTTTGGAATGTTGCATAACCTTAATAAGGATTTTCCTCTTATACCGAAAGTGCATAAGAAGTAGGTAGGACTTCCCCCTAGGTCGTAATAGGCTTTTCAGTCCTACTTATGTGTGTGTTTTCTTCATCAGAACAAGGCAAACCCGATCAATGGAGGCAATATGGCAAGATAAACTGTGAAACTGTGAAATAGGTAAGTGAATTTAAACGGTCTTAAGTAGGCACTTTTTACCGAAGTAGGGCTCTCGGTCCTACGTAAGTATATATATATATATATATATATATATATATATATATATATATATATATATATATATATATATATTTACTTCGTCAGAACAACAAGGCAAACTCTACTATGATACTGGAAATATCTTAGATCTGAAATATATGACAAAGACTGGAAATATACGCTTTTTGGCCGAAGTATGTTTCCGAGACATGTGTGATCCGAGATTTGTGTTTTCCTGATCGGGATGACAAGGCAGATTCAGCTGTGACGTTATGTTTATAATTAATTAGAACCAGAAATACTCCTACACGTGCCAAACATGATATAATAATTAAGTTAAACTCTGATACTATTTACCGTGAACTTAAATAGTATCTACCTGATGTATGCCTACTTACGTTTTTAACTTTTTATAGGACTCCCATCATATACATCATACTTGCTTTTACTAAGTAATATAAGGGCTTCAGTTCTAAAGATTTCGTGCTAAGCCGCGTGTAACAGCTAGTATTTAAATACATATATAAGTATAGAGATAAATAATTGGATAGAGCAAATTCTTTCGTCTTTTGTTAGGTATCAGCTGTATTACATCAGTTATAATACAAGTACTATAATCAAAATATTTTTAAACTTTTATAACAATTCCAACATACCCTCAATGGATAAGAGAGCACAACTACTTTGAAGATTCTCTTGCACAAAGCAGGAGCAGCAATCAATGATACCTCCCAACTTGGAAATGTTTAGCTCTTAAATATTTGGTATCTAGTCCGGCATTTTGTGAATACAAAATTAAATATTACAGCAGTTTTTTCTTTTTTTATTAGCTGATAAAAGCTATATGAAACATTTGGTTCCTTTAGGTTAACTAGTTTTGGAGGTACAAAATGGAGACTAGCGGATAGACAAGATCTTTCTCGACATATGTTTATACGATATTGTTTGAAATGATGAATACTATCACCCAAAAAAAATTTTGTTACACCCATTTTTGAATACCATGAGAGATATAATTGGATAGAAATTCCAGAACGAATAAATAACTTTAACGAGCAGTAACAAGTAAATCGTTGAAAGCTCCAGAAAATGCGTTGGAGAATACAAACTTAATTTCAAAGTGGAGGCAAATATTTACTTGTTTTAGAGATGGCTGAGTGAAAGCAAACTAACATTTTAGATCAGTAACCCAATATTTATATAGCTTTTGATGAAAATCACTTAGAGAGAATTCCATTTTTATGAAAACAAACTGCAATCCAAACTTAAATTGTGTCACAGATGGCTTTAGTTCTCAATGCTATGCCTATTCCATTTGGGAATGGAAACTCATTAGGAGTTTTAAAGCTACTACAAGACTCTGCAGTTTGAATCCTTTCTATACACTGATTTAGGGAAAGAACTCTCCTGTAGGCTAAATTAGGTTTTGAAAAATGTTCTTTCAAAGCTTCTGTACACAAATGTGGGCTTTGGGAAAATGTATTCCATAAGTATGTTAAATATTTAAAACTAAGTTAATGTTGTGTATACTACCAACCTCAATCTGACGAAGGGGCTTGCTCACTCCTATTTATTAATCTCGGTTTTAGTAATTACTCAGAATAATACTTGAATTAAATTTAAATTCAGTTTTTTCTCAATGACTTGTAAACTAGAAGAGATAAAACGGAGTTTAAAAATATTTATTTTTAATATGACCTTTAAGTTAATGTGCCACACGGCTAGGAATTCTTTTAATGCTAAAATATGAAAAAGTGTGTTCCTTTTTCTCAGGAACCTCTTGGCTTTTCATAATAAAAGTTTGGGACAGTATAATATGGGCATTTTTTAACAGTTAGAGCGGAAAAAAATTTTAATGTTTTTAAAAGTATGTTAAAATTTAAAATATAAATGTTTGACAATAATATATAATATTTTATTTTTTTTTTACAAAATATATTTTATAATATGTCTTGTGCTCAAATTGTGTGTACTAGTTTAAAGTACAAATGTAATTTTATCATCCTAATCTGATGATTAGTTCCACATAAAAAGGTGGGGAAAAGTTAAATTTCGGGAAATCACAGATTAATGAATTGAATTGAATTGAATTTATTTCCAACAGCAAATATGTACAGTCATTAACAAAATACAATCTTTGGAAAGACTGACCACTTTTACAAGTAGTGTGGCCAGTGCGAGTACTTAAATTACAAGTATCTTATCTGCGTCCAGATAAAAGTTCAATTGTTTCAGCCGGGCTGCTCTCTGTGGCGTCCACATAAGTCTTATCACTACTATTGATCTATAAAACACTACCAACTTAAACTCAGAACCAAATCTAAAACTGAACTAAAATCTTTCTGAAGTACAACTTGTACCTTTTACTCTAAAATAGTTTTATTTATTTACACACAACTACTTTTCCTTTATATATCATAAAAATAAGTTTCTATGTTGAGAATGAACTACATTAAATAAAAAATAAAACTTGGTTAGCAGTTTAAATGAAATTAAAATAAACTTTGTACACAAAAATAATTAAAATTCAATAATAAAATAATAATGATATAATAGATTACATAACATTTCAAACAAACTTAAAATTAATCCTCGCTTAATTACATGGTTTTTATTATTTTTTATGTATTCAGTCTTTATTTGTACAAGTAATTTTATTTGAAAAAGAACAAACAATCCTCTATTGTCAGTAAAAACTCTTTTAATTTCCTATAAAAAAGCTTATCGTTAACGGCAATTTTCAACTCATATGGTAATTTATTGAATAGTTTCGGCCCATTGTACATAAAAGACTGCTTTACGATTGATTTATTGACTTTTGGTAGTCGAAACATTCTCTGGTCTATACTTCTAGTACCGTAATTTAAGTCCGTAGTTCCCAAATTACCACTTTTTAATGTAAAAATAGCCTAAGTACCTTAAATACAAATAGATGTTGCAAAGGTAGTATTTTAAGTTTAGCAAAAATTGGGAAAGAACTATCACGTCTTTTCTTATGAGAAATAATTCTTATAAAATGGTTTTGCACAACTCTTAATTTCTCTATTAGATATTTAAAAGTACTTCCAAAGCAAACGAACCCATATTGTAGTCTTGATTCGACCAAAGCAAAATACAGAGTTTGTAACAAATGTTCGTCACAAAAATTTCGTAGAAAGTAAAATTTTCTAATTGAAGATTTTAATTTTTCTTTGCAAAACTGTTACGTGCTTATATCCCATGTTAGCTTCCGATCAAAAATGACTCATAAATATTTAAAATTATCCTGTTTTTCAATTCGCTTACAACTACATAGATTTACGTCGCCTCTGTAAGTAAATTCGTGAAATACAAATTCAGAATGAAAGTTGAAATCATTGAAACCAAAATTTACATATTTTGTTTTCTCAACGTTTACAAGCATTTTGTTTGTAAGACACCAATTTTTTAAAATAAAACAAATCATCATTAATTTGGCTATATAATAATTCCGTATTCTTCTGGGAATAAAAGAAGGCAATATCGTCGGCGAAGGCACTAGCCTTGCCATTAAAAACCGAGTTCTAATAAATCATTTATAAATATCAGAAATAGAGTGGCAGATATGACACTTCCCTGCGGCACCCCTGTAGTGACCGGCAGTGGCGCGCTGACAGCGTGACCAACCCGCACACGCTGCTCCCGCCCCGTGAGGAAGCTGCGGAACCAGCTCAAGGCCATGCATAGGCTTATAAGTGAGCTCACTAACCTGTACCATAAGTTTAATGACATCATCCTCCCTAACTGGGGTTATGAGGATCGTATAACTCTTCCCACTTTTTCGTATAACGTCTTCCAGCTTTCTATAACACTTGACTGAGCTTGCTTAGATTTTTTGTCTACATCGGAAACCATGCGCTGGGCTTTTGTAAGCGAGTAATATCCAGCTTTTTCATTGCTTCTCTAAAGTTATGTCCAACTATCATTCGTAGGTGTCTTGAAACAATTCATCTTGCAATATTTCCTTTAATGAAAGAATTTATTGCATCTTACAATCCTAGGTGTAGAGTACGTAAGCATAGGTGTAGAGAAGACGGTTTTTGGGAAGCCAGTCTAAATTATTTGGTTCACAAACTCACTTGCATTCTACGATCTACCATAGAGACATTCTCTAAGCAATTCAAGTGAACTCAGGTCTTTAAAAATAGTTTGTATGCCACGTAAGAAACATATACAAAAATTGAACGAAGCCCTAGGCAAAGTTCCATGGGAATCTACTGCAGCACACTCGCTCCAAAATACTCCGATCACATTTGTGACGGTGTTGCCATATCGCTGCTGACGACCAGCTGTACCCGCTATGAGGTGGCAATTATCATACACTTAAATTTGGCAGCAGTGTATTTTGGGGCGAGGTGTAGGGAGGGGATTGCAACGCAACAGTCACCATCGGACTATGTTAGTGCGGGCTGCTCTAAAGAACGAAGATGTCCCCTGCACCCAGACTAATACACAATAATAGGATCACGATACATTAACATTTTATGAAATGTTTTTCATAATTTGTCCTTCATCACTAATGGTTTCCCTGTTGTTCCACAAACTCTGGGATCTAAGAGAACAGCCGAGATATCTCAGCCAATGCTGTTTGCTTTATGCTTGGTATTTGTCAATTAGTGGAGCACCGCATTGTGCGGTCACCCTTTCTAGCTAGCTTCACAAGATTAATGAATTTTGATAAATATGGATAGAGCTAGTTGGAGATTCTGTCTTCACTGTCAATTCGAATACCAAATATCGATTCAATACTCTCACCAAAGCTTGTCTCTTAATAAGACACCACTCTATCGTAATATAGTGGTTTTATTAAAGTAGTATACAAATAAAGAATTTCACAGGGAACCAATAACTTTTTGTTATACATATTCTGTTGGAAGTTGTTATATTATGAAAAAAATTTAATTGATAAATTTACTGTCAAATAATGTTACTGATTATCTGTGCGCGGCAAGACACCTAGATATAGGCTTAAGCAAGAACGTTCAAATTCTCTATGCAACAAATGCTTTACAATATCTAACCTGTTTTATTATTTCACGATATGTAGTCTTTAAGCGTATGACGATTCCATAAATTAAATGTGCGTGACCTTAGGCTAAGGTTTGTTTGATTTTTTTAAACAGTTATATTATAAGATACAAATAATTTGCCAACCAGTAAGACGGTACTGAAATATCATTAGCAATTATGGACTCGGGAAGAAAACTCCAGTTAAATATATTTTTAAGATTTTGGGGAATTTAAGCTTGAAAACATAAGTTTGTAATAATATGGATATAAATTTCTTTGGTAAGAATTTACGCAAGGATATTAAATGGCAAATTTTAGTTCGCAGGACGTAAAGATTTTGTAGTTGATGCAGAACTTCTAAAATGAAGAAAAATTATGTTATCTGAGCAGACGTGGGTGTGATTTTGACCAGTTTATATTATCATTGTTACTATCCTCTTTTCTGTTTTTTATTTTGGTTCTAGTTTTTGAGTTGAGAAAAATTCATGTTTTTGCATCTTTGTGATTAAAAAGGGGGTTTTCCTTCTTCTGGAACGCATAACTGCTGTGTAATCATCGCCTGTATAAAGTCTTTGCTGGGTTTTTCAGGTATAATTCTACATCTCCGAATTCAGAATCGTTTGGTAGGAATGAGTGGCCTAGCATTAAAAAACGCAACTTGGTAATTTTCAAGGTTGGGTTGCATTGTAAAATATGCTTAAGCATTACGGTTATAGTAATATTGCGGTTTTGTGCGCCACACGAATACGCCCATAGTACAAGTTCATCAATATTCTCACAGTTATTTAAAATGTGTATTCTTGCACAAGATCCCACTTTCTGAGCCCCCCTTCCAGCAGTTCCCTCTACCCATACATTAAATTAGTCTTTGTTTGTTTTTCCAGAATGTGCGCCACTGTTGCAAAACATAATCTGTCTTTTATAATAAACTACATTGTAAATGAGTCTTCTGTAATGTTAAAGTTTCATTTGTTTCGGTTTCTTTTGCAAATATAAGATATTCCTGTAGATATTTTCTTGCTTTTTCTGCTTTAATGAGGTAATCGTTGTGTTCAGCATCACGTTTTTCTTTCTCTTCTACAGTTTTGGTTGATTCTAGTCTACATTTGTAACCATCACAGACGCTAAAAGTATCCTTTTTGAGTGGTTTTTCGTTTTAAATTAAATTCAGAGTAAAACACGTTGTTGTATTTACTTTGTGATCCTGGATGCTCATTTTTTTATACAAATCATACATTTTTAGAGAGTAAGATCATTGGGTGATTAAAAGGACGTTCCCCTACAGTAATGTAATTTGTATTTTGGAAAGTTATGGATGTGATGTTTTACGTCTTCAATTGTTGTCTTATCAAGCTTATTATAACCTCCTTGAGTCCCTCGTTGATTTTTCAAACGTAATATTTATCTTTTTCATTGATTGTATTGATTGCCTTGTTTTAACGAGATCCGTAATGTGTCTATAACAATTTGTTCACATACAGTTTCTTTATATAACTGGTGCTGTCTAGTGAGTGTACGCTCATTAGAACCTATACCTTCTTTCTTTCTTTACTAAAACTTTTCATTACGTTTACAATACAACGATAATCCCAAGTTCGTAGAGTACACCTTTTGCATTTTTTGTTAATGTATGATTTTTCTATCTTTCAGTTTTTTACAAGTAGATCGAGTTTGACAGATATATTTCCATTTTCTTAAAATGTCCACACTTTTACGGCCATTGTAATTAATCAATTGGAATTCAGAAGAATCGTATTGTTCCTCTTCGCCACCATAACTCGATCCACCATCAAATTGTAGAGCTATTTCTTGATTTTAATCCGAATGACTTCTACTCTTTCACTCTTTCCTTTGCAGACCGATCAAAATCCTCTTTAATCTGCAAAAATAAAAATTATTAGTTTATTAATAAAGCGCACTGTTTGTAAGTTGAGTTAGGTTGTATTAAACCTTATAAAATTTGTTGTAGTATTTTTATGATTAATACATTCACATTTAGATTGATGTTGCTAAGAAGGCCTAATAGGCCCTATAAATTTATGTGTCCACCATGAAATCAAAAATGAATATGCTCTTTATAAACATGAATAGATGAATCTGTAACCAACACCAGTTTATTTGTAAGAGCTATTGTGCTAACTAACCTGACTTTCTTGAGCTGCATGATTACCGTCTGTAGTAGTTGAGTCTTCTGATACTTCTGGAAAAAAAGCAACTTCCATGTTTTCAATGTCCAACAAACTGCTGTATTCCTGAAACACATATGCAGAGCTTTAATGAACAAGTTAGGCACTTTTATTGAAAATCTATCACATTCGATGAATAAGTAGACTCAATTACCAGGTGTGACACGCTTTCTTCGATAATTTTGTTGTTCCTCGAAATATTGGCCTAGATTCTCTTTTGTCAAATGTATAGTAACTTTACTATCACCATCAGAATTTGAAGGAATATCATTTAACTCTTCTTGCACAGGCAGTCTGTAGTAATAATAAATTAAGTACACAACTACTTGATTGTGTTTTTGATGTTACTAATACTAAGCGAAATTAAAATAACAGCGTTGGTACATATTCTTGTACCGTGAACCAAACACTTTTTAAGTAATTAATTGGGATTCCATCACTTACTGTACTTGCCCAGTTATTAATATCAATTTACTTGTAATTTAAGTTTTAAACTTAACTTAAAAGTCTTACCTCATTTAATTTACTAGACACATGCGCAATTCCTTTAACATCTGACTGATCGGCTTCTTTTTATATTTGAGGCAAAGCTAGAAGAATTAATTGAGTTATCCTTTTAAAACTCATTATAAACCTATTTAACACTAAATGTAAACCATATTAGCTCAAAGAGATGACATGACAACACAAAGCACAGAATAAACAGCTGCAGGATGTTGGAATGGAGTGAGTACTTGGTTCCTTAATTCAAATCACCTGATCGAAGATAAAAAAATGTCACAAACGTATTAGGGAACGTGACATACAAGTTTTATATATTTTTATCAGGCACTAACAACACCTGTTAACCATATAGTTTAGAAAATTAGCTGCCAGATAGCAGTGTTAACTCAAAATGAGCAAAAGTAGCACTTGGTTCCTTTATGCATAAAGGCGTCCATAAATTTATCGAATGTTTCCAATGCTAATATTAACTACAATGGCATTATCAATATTGAGTAAAGAGTGTTACAATTTTCTGTACTCGTTGAGAGTTTTATACTTTAAAATTTCTCGTTATTGAAAAAAAGTCATCCTCACTACTTCAAACAACTTAAATAATATATATGTTATTTTCAGTCACATCAATGAGTGACTGCATCCTATTTTGAAGGACTTACATACGATTGAGTTTGCCTGAAGCTCTTCAACCAACAAACCCGATTTGAAACCCATACCCTTCACAATATCCCCCTCTTAAGATCAATTTTTCTTATACGGAACTTCCTACAATGAATGCTTGCAATTAAATTAAGAGAAATTTTTCATTCAGTAATAGAGTAAGACAGATATAATAAGATAAAATAGGAAACTATTTATAGAGCACTGATTGCCCTGTCCAATAGCAGTCTTGACATCTTACTGTTCAATATTTCTGATGTTCAATATATCTTATTGCTTTAAACGTACTGGAATCTTTCGGATTATAATAGTCTCTAAACTCGCTGTTTATTGTAATTTATTTATTTATTCATCAACGGTATCCACCATTTTTACAATAATAATTAATAATATTTGAATAACACAATACAATATAGGCATACTAATACTATATGAATACACAATAATATATGCATTAAGTATGTGGACAACAACTAAGACAAAAAAAGTCAGGAGCTGGTGAGCAAAACAGCAAGTGTAACAAGACTAGTGTCCAGACAAGAAAAGAGGGCAACAATCAAAAATAAAACTTGAACGACTACAACAGTAAAATTTTTTAAAGCAATAACAAGGAATAAACTTGAAACAAACTATAACAATATGATAAAAGTTTTAAAAATAACAAAATTAAATTTCCTAAAGAAATAACAAAAGATAAACCTAGAACAAACTTCAACAACCAAGACAATAACAAACACACAATGAGTTAGGCATACATAAAGTAACAAAAGAGTGCAAAAATTTTACCCTAAACAGAAATTGCCATACCTATGATACTGCCACAACAAAAGCCCAACTAGGGTTTCTTATAAATAATTTGAAATAGTTCATTTCTAAATCCAGTTGGCCTCATGAAGAAGTCAATCAGTGGAGCCACGTCACTGCCACAGCGGAGGAGTCTTGGGACTGATGAGTTATACGCATAGTATGAGGGCATGGATCTTCTCTGGAAGATTGTCCTCGACCTAGTACCTCTTGGGATGGACATGTCGATGTAGCTTAAGATGACCCGGCAATCCAGCACACCACTCACGATCTTGTTCAAAAACACAAGGTCGAGGAACTTCCTTCGGAGAGAGAGGGACTGCAAGCCAAACATGTCCTCCACTTCAGCCACTGGAGTGCCCAGAAAGGTATATCCAAGTCGTATTCCGAGGAGACGCACAAAACGTACCTGAACCCTGTTCAGCATCTCATTGTGGCCAATTTGATAGGGTGACCAAATTACAGAACCGTATTCCAAAACAGGGCGTACTAGGGTCTTGTATAGATTGACCATGGTGATTGGGGATCTAAAGTCTCTAGTAGATCTTACAATGAAACCGATGAGAGCATTGGCTCTAGAAGTGACGTTCAAAATATGGTCATTGTAACTTAGGGAGGAGTTTAGAATAACACCAAGGTCACGTATCCTGAACACTCTTTCAAGCTGTTTGCCATTGATGCTGTAGTTGAAATGACGACAGCTCTTGCCACGATTGAATGTCATTACCCTGCACTTGGAAAGATTTAATTCCATGGAGTTGCTGTCGCACCAATCACTTATACTGATCAATGATGATTGCAGATCTAGTTGATTTTGCTCACTAAGCACACAGGTATAAACTTTGATGTCATCAGTAAACATGGAAAATTTAGTGGTAATAACACCTCCAATGTCATTTATAAATAGATTAAACAGCAGGGGTCCAAGGTGGGATCCCTGCGGTACGCCAGAAAGGACAGGATAAGGCGTTGATGTAGTGCCATCACATTTGACCAGAAACACTCTGTTCAGTAGATAACTTTCCAATTAATCAGTAATCAATTAATGGACCGCGTCCAATCACAATTATATAGAAAACATATATATCACTATAGTATCTGTGTTAAACACAATCGTTAAGAAATATTGCTTATCTCTATATTTCAGAGGCAAAGGTCTCACTTACTCATCACTAATTCTTTAACATTCTGATATGCCAGAGAGTAAAAATTTGAACATGGATGTCTAATGGTTTAAATAGAAAAATTAAAGCATTTTCATAAAGATCACTATCCATAGGGGTTCAAATGGAGTTATAACCCCTAGAAAACCCCGATGTCCCTGAAAGATGAAACTTAACTGACAGGCGTCCTATACTTTCAAAAGACAAATACGGGTTTAAGAATATTAACCACCTATAGTGGTTTATTTACGGTTGCAACCCTAAGAAACCGATATAGTAGTAAAAAATAGGTTTCCTAAGGGTTGCAACGAAAAATAAATAAATATATATATATGTATATATTTCCCCCGATTCCCGTGTGCTACTTAGACTTATATTATTCGAAGCACACTTTGCCTCGTGACTTAATAAATAATTTGACTACATTTCATAAATTTTATGCAACTAAACCTAAATGAGCCATTGTTTTTTACTCCCTGATGTCCTAAAACAATTACATTTGACAGAACAGGCGTCTCATTCTATTAAAATACAATATAATATGTCTCATGAAGATTAACCACCCATAGCGGTAGAAATGGCGCTGAAAACCAAAGAAAAACTATAACTTTGTTTTTCTACTTCCAAATGTCTTAGATACATGAAATTTTAAAACAACTTTCTCAAAACCTAATAGAAAGAACAAAATTGCCATGAAGATCAACCAGCCATGGGGTTTAAATGGGGTTGAAAGTCTTAGAAAAATATAATTCTATTTAAATATATCCAGCTGTCCAACAAGGGGAAATTTGACACACACACACACACACACACACACACACACACACACACACAACACAGCGCGCGCGCGTGTGTGTGTGTGTGTGTGTGTGTGTGTGTGTCAAAGTCAAAGTCAAAGTCAAGTCTTTTATTGCCGTTGATAATATTACAATTATGTGGCAAAAGTTATACCGAATAAATCTATAATTTTTACATTCGTTCACAATACCACATTCAGACATACAATCGTTACATTCATCCATACCACTTACTCGCCAATTCTCTCCACTGCCAACGCCAGTGTTAGTCTTCTAGATTGGAGGTGTGTGTGTGTGTGTGTGTGTGTGTGTGTGTGTGTGTGTGTGTGTGTGTGTGTGTGTGTGTGTGTGTGAACACATATGTGAAAGAAACGGCCAAATACAAAATAATTGAATCGTAAAAAGTGAGGGCTCTGTGGTGTAATGGTAGCACATTCACCCGGCAAGTGAGAGATCCGGGTTCGAGTCCCGGCGGAGCAAGTACTTTTTGCGATTCAATTGACATTATATATATTATGCTCGCAACAGAATACCAGAACTTGAAATATCTGAAACAGGATGATTATTTTAAATGTAACTGTACGGTTTCTATATGAAATAAGATGTATTTAGACCTATATATTATTTATATACATGATCAGGATCACAGCAAAATACTACGCCACCGAAAATAATTTAGATTGGAAGTAGATTACAACGGTCAGAAGTAGACGCTGTTTGGTTAAAATAGGTATATATATATATATATATATATATGAAGCTGAAAAGCTTCTTCACACAATAAACCTTGTGAACTAGAGGAAATATTGTTTACCTTTCGAACCTCTTAGCAATGAATACTGAAATAATACGTACTTTAAAAATCTCTACTTCCTATTAAAATGTATTGTTATAGGGCTGCATTATAATACATCTGTGCTTCCATTAAGATTAATACAGCAAAAAGTTTTTAAATCTTGAACTTCTGGGCCTCAAATCTTTACTCTTCAAAACATAATTTTTGCTATTCAGAAATTGACCAAGAGATTTGAATATCTTCCAGTGAAAATGTATCGTTTTCAGGAGTGTGTATTATGTCATTATAAAGAATGTCCTTATGGTTATTCAATATGAAATCGCGTTCATATTGCCGTAGGTATCTAGTACTAATTGATTAAAACCAGGGCATCCAAATTGTAAATAAATTAAAACTTTAATCTGAAATATAAAATTGGAAACAGAAACAATCTGCTATATGAGCATATCATATGAGCCTGCAGAGGTCAATTGTTTATTTTCGTCAAGTTGAGATCAGGAGAAAAGTTACTTCATAAGTTATATTGATGTATTATGTAAGTTAATTAGGTTTTTATGCCATGCATATACAGTTTTAATGTTTATTAACAATCTACCGTGAACGCAATGAACGTTATTCTCTAATCCAGTTCTGTTGTGATAAACGCTCAAGACATTAATATATGTTTAATTATATCACACATTGAAAATCATAAACAGTTCCAAGTTCGATAAAGATATTGATTGATGTTGAAAGAGATGGCCATATTTAGAAAGTAAAAATAATATATTCATTGTTTTTTGTTACATTGAATAACAACTGACAAGAGTAAAATTCCCGATTACACATTCCTAATCAAGCTGTTGATTGCCCAATAGTGTAACAGATTGCGCTTTCACGACTGTATGTGGAATACCTGGTGACCCATGTTAAATAATATAAGACACTTTATTACAATATATATTGCCTTCGGGACCAAATTCAATCAACTTTGATAGAATATCGAACACCAATTACACCGAATTCAATCAATAAGTCACGTAGCTGTTTCGTCTTTTGACCAATGTAACATAAATATTTTGAATATAGATCTACACTACCATATCATTTTTATACTAAAATAAAAACCATGAAGTTCTCTTTAAATACTCTATTGATACTAAAAAGACTTTCAAAGATTTAGATTAATACATTACTACGTAAAATAAAATGATAAAATATTTACTAGACATTGAAAAACATTTAACGCCCCACGGAAACCAAAAATAATTAGCAATTAATTATTACTTGGACTACTTTCCACTTCCTCCCCCCCATTTCGTTCCTCTAGCTCATACCACTTCTAGACTAGCCTCTTGTTGTGTTATAAGTTAGTCTTAATGGTGTTGTTATTAAAATTTAAATTTTGTGTGAAAATTTAACAAATACATTCTAATCTCTCACTTAACATTTCATTGAATGAGTAAGAGACAGAGAGCGAGAGAGTAAGTGAGATAGAGGGGGGGGAGGGTGAGGGAGGGAGCATCACCTAATAAACATAATAACTTTGGGTGATAGTCCGTTGCCGAATTGTTCAATCTTGCAATGTCTTAGGTCTTATTTACACCTTAGGAAGGGGGTGGTTTTTAATCCTCGAAACTTATTGCTATACTTTTGTTACATTCAACGATGTCAAATGTACATGTTTAAACCATTTTAATATTTAAAGAAAAATTCACAGATTATGTAGCCAAACATCGGATCTGTGTTTTCACTCAAAGATTTGTTGATTATTTTTCAACGTGTAATGTTACAGCTGACAAGTACTAAAACACATAGGACTCAATAGTATGCACAGAATGCACGAATCAGACTGAAGTTTTTAGCGTAGTCTGTGGAGAGCAGCTGACTACAGTTAAATGACAAAAACAATTGTTGCTTGTAGTATGTTTATAGTTCAACCGGTAGAATGTTATGAGTATTAAATACTAGACTACTCACTGATACTTACGGATTTTTATTATACAAATTCATATTATGTTAATTTACTTAATTTGAAAAGTAAGTGTTCACGAGGTATTTTAAGTTTTTAGTTTTAATACTGACAATAGACACTTTGAGAAGATACCAGAATGTTTTATGTATGCCATCACAATTTTCTGAATGAGAACATCAATTTCGCATTGTTACCCCTGCTTTGAAATACGATTGAGCCAATGGGATGACATAAATTACAATATCTCTATTAATTATACACTTTTCATGGACATCTCTCACGTACTGGATAAGATATGAGTTACAGCTATATATATTTCGTGTCTGCAATCTTGCAAGATTACACTTGACACAACACAATTGGCGGGGTTTGGGCGTGGCTTAGAGCCAGGAAGTGTCAAGCTTATGGCGTGGGATATAGAGCAATCGAAATACAAGAGAGATTATTGCGATGTCAGGGTCTTGCAACACTTACTAGTGATCTGACTCTATGAAATCTGTAATAGAGTTAAGACAGTGACTCTTATCTATATATTTTTTATATACTACATTTCATTCTGTTTTCATATATATATGGCAGTGAAAAATATATGTAAATCACGTTGTGAAATGTGATTATGAAAACTGTCCAACTTAGTCTGTGTATTTGCCTCTAGACAATGACCTTACATTTTTAGAATATAAAATTAATATGTTGTAATCCTCTAAACCAAAATGTACAATTTTAGTGCAAGAAATATAAATAATGATATAATTTTTTCAAATCATAATTTACATAAATTTTACTTAATTTGCGGTATGGATCAACAATAAACAGTAAAAAACCATGCTACAATGTTTGTGGACTCAAGGACGTTTCGAGAATACCATAATAAGTAATCACTAACGTATTTCATATTACCTTTGGTACCCAGAACATTTTACTACAGAGTGTTTAAAATCCCATCGTTTCACCTAAACGACAACCTCACATCGTCTAATAATTGTTGTATTGTTTCATTAACAAACATAAGTTGATAATATTTAAATAAGTCAAATACTTTAAAATTGAATGTTCTTTCTGAACATTATTTTTTTACTCATTCATATATTATAACACTTTCTTTAGCTATGTGTGTCCTTAGATCAGTGTCTTTTTGACAATTTGTTTTCCAAGGAACCCAGTTGTTCAGAACATTACAGTTGACATAACCTTATAAATCTGGACGAGTAAATGTATAGGTGTTTCATACAAACAGAATTTCAGTTTATTATAGCCGTTCAAAGATGGCTAGAGTTTGCAACTTAGGTTAATGTAAAAAATACACTGATGAGCTTTTTGATTTTACTGATGAGCCATCTTTGAACGGCTGTAATTTTTGACTCGGTTATCCGTTTGAGGTCAGGTTTGCGGCTCTGTACTCTACTAATAAAGACCTTTTATTTGATATGCATATCAACCTATGCTTACATTTAAGATTTTCTTCTGACTCCTAGCGGGCCGCCCCCCTGAGGAAGTAGCGGATCACTGAATATGTGATAAAATAGATGTTTATGTCCAGTAACTTTGTGTAATGTTTTTTAGATCTATTTTAAATATTTTGAAAAATATTTAACCGACCCGGGACTTTTTGGACACTCTGTATATAATATTATATTATTAAATATTCCATAACTAGTTGCACAGGACCTATTAAGTCTCATTAAAAATATCCATATGGTTGAATACATGCTTATAATATAAATTAGTCATTTCCTGAATAAAATCGCTATAGTTATTCTAAATTGCAGTAATGAAATTATCAAATCTTTTCTAAGACAAATACATAGATTTACAAATAAGTTAATATTGCTAAAATTATTTAAAAACTATTTATAAATGTTTTTGTAGAGAATGTTCATAACTTGTCACCTACTTAACAGCTGTATACGAAATTTTAAAAGGTTTTAGTAGTCAAGGATATTAAAAAAAATATATTTCAAAACAACTCATAAACATGTTATTATATTTAAATTTGTTGTGTAGTAAATATCTTCTTAGTATAAAATCGATCTAAAAAATTGTCATTTATGAAAGAATGAACGTGTACAAACGTTTTTTTTTAAAGATGGAATCACTGTAATGTGACTTTTAATTGCTACGTATGCAAATCCTCTTTCTAATCCTCCCTCCAGTCAGTTCAATTGATGTGACTACTGTTATCTACATACGGTTTGCATATTTACTTAGGAACCGCTTAGCAAGTTTCAACAAACCCTATGGTGTCGTCTGAACACAAATTAATATACTTATATATCTATCAGAGTAGGACTACAAGTACTATAAGCATTAGCACACCGCCTACATTACAGTTCGATCCATAACGCATTAGTAATCGAGTTCTGGTATTTGCGTATATATGATACCAAAAGAAGATTAAAAACATTCATATCCCTTGTATGAATATTTTTGTAGTGGTCAATATTTGAACAGATATGAACTTCAATGAGGAATTCTTAATTGTAGCATAACGTAAATTAATACATATTATACGTATACATAAACAATTATAACGTTGGGTGCAATGGTGCAATATTTGTTAACATGAAAATCAGGAGGTATTACTTATAAAATAATTATGTATCGTGCTGCATTTCTTCATGCTCAGTAAAACAATTCCTCTTTTCTTTCCTGTTTACCTTTATTAATATACTTTTTCGTATTTAGTCTTTTATTCATACAAGTGTAAAGATAGTTCAATTATTTTCTTTAAATTCAGCAATATGCAAGACATTTATACGGAATATACGTATTGTTAGTTCAGATTTATTCCTAATATATATTAGGAATATATATCCTATATATATATATATATATATATATATATATATAAATATATATATATATATGGTTTTACATAAAAAAACGTTTACTTAATTAACAACTCGTGTTTTGACAGGTACTGGTAGTTAATATAAATACCTAAACTGTGAACAAGTCAATAGAAACACAAGTATGCACACGTTTGCATGAATATACCAAATTATCGCCTGACATATATCATTGTACTTATCACATTATTTATGACCACACAGATTGTTTAAATACAACGCTGTATTTTATGTCTCCCCAGCATGTAACTACCTATTAATATAAAACATCATGTATATGAATATAGTTTTAATAGTACTAATAGTAGTTACATTATAACGTCATTAGTATACATAATTAATTATCAGCTACGTGCATTCGTTTCAGTAACTTCCTATTTAATGTTAAAAATGAAATCTATAAACAGGCTTAGCTTTCCGAGATCATATATTTTCTCGCCAGGGATGAAGAAGTAAATGTTTTTAAATGTCCTGTATTTTATTAGGAAAAGATAATATTTTTTTGTTTAAATTATACTCGTTAATAGTACTGAGACTTATTTTATTTTAATTTCTTTAAGTAATGTATTAATAAGTTCTATATATTATGTTTCCTTCTGTTTGTAAAAAAATGTGTTTTTGTGTGTAGGAGAAGATAAATATTCTTTTCTTATCAGTTCCTACCTATCCGAATTGTCCTGCATTTATGAGTACATATTTCCATGTGTATTACTGAATTTTCCACTTCATTGGCCTCATTGGCGCTTGGTACTGGCTGCATCATTACCGCTTCTTAACTATGCATATCCTCTGGATTTTATATGTACATATTTCTACGCATATGATTGTATTTTCCGATGAATAAGAAGCTTGTTACGGGCTGCATAATTAACATTTCTTAAATATGCATATTCTCCTGCTTTTATGTGTACATATTTCCATGTATAAGCTTGTATTTTCCGCTAAATGAGGTGCTTGTTACTGGCTGGATACACTCATGACATGGAAATATGAACACACTAAGGCAGTATAATATGGATAGTTAGGAACCGTTGATGATGCAGCCAATAAAAAGAACCTCATTTAGTGGAAAGTACACTCATGACATGGAAATATGAACACACTAAGGCAGGATAATATGCCTGTTTAAATAATATGTTTAAAATTATGTATTAGGTTAGTACTTTACCTGAACCCTTTGAGTGCCAACGTCCGATTCTATCGGACGTCAAAATGATGTCTGAAAAGTGCCAATGTCCGATTCTGTCGGACGTCGAAAGTCGGCCGAAAAGTGCCAACGTCCGATTTTACCGGACGTTCGGAAAAATATTCGTAAACAATCCAAATACTAATATTATGACTTAATTATAGTTTATATTTGTTCATAAAGAGTTGTTGTTTTCATAATATATCGATTTAGTTGTCTTTAGAACGATTTATATTAACAAAGATGATGAATGATCTAGATATAATTGACAGCTGATCTCTATGACGTCGTGTTCCAGTTCACTGTAATTCGCGCTGCGGAATTGTACTTTGAGGTTATTTTTAGTATTATTTTGTGTGTATACATTAGTTATATGTTTATATAACAGTTTATTATCCTTGTTTATGTCATTATGGATCGTTCTAGATGTGAAAATGCAATAGGAAGAATTATTAATGAAGAGTTCCTTGACGATAGTTTTGTAAGCAATGTCAGCGTGTGTTCAGAAGACAGTGATAGTAGTGAAAGTGGTTTATTTGGAGACAATACAGATTATATACCTAGTTCCGACTTGGACCAACCTGGACCCAGTAATCGAAATGTGCAAACTAGTCCTACACAACGTTTTGTTTCAAGTGACGAATTGTCAGATGAAGATGTTAGTTCTCAACCTAGGCCTAGAGGTAGGCCTAGAACTGTAATCACTGACAGTTCAGATGAAAACTCAGATGAAGATGGACGTGGATGGATAGAAGTGAATGAGGAAAATGACCCAGGTTATAATGAGAATTTTTCTTGTAGTGATAGGCCTTCTGTAAAACACTGTCCAAATAGGAATTCACCACCAGTCAGCTACTTCAACTTGTTTTTCACCCCCCTAAATATTAGATATGTTTGTAAAGAACACAAATTTATATGCTAACTCCTATTTGAGGAAAATATTTATATATATATATATATATATATATATATATATATATAATATTTATAATAAAAATAATCACAGTCTTGAACATTCTTTGTTGTCACGGCTGATAAATACAATTTTACATTGGTGCGGTACAATGTTAATTTTAAAGATTTTGAAGTGAAAATGTGTACAGTTATTCATAATTAAATGCTCTTTCAGTTTTTCTACATAGTTACAAGTCTTGTATTTTTTTCATTGATGTTATTGAATGTGAAAATGGAAAAACAAAACAATTTAAAAAAAGAATCTTTGGTAAGTAAATTGTTTTTATTACTAGATATAGTTCCATGGCAGTTTATATTATGTTTTAGTAAACTGCAGTTTGTGCAAAGAAAATAAAAAGAAAAATTAGGTTGATAGCTAAATAAATAACCAAACTATGAATTTTTTTTAAACGCTTACAAATTTGCTAAAATAGGCCTGGCACTTTTCGGTACACTCACTGGAAAAATACCCGGCACTTTTCAGTACACCACCCCCCAAATATGCCCGGCACTCAAAGGGTGAAGAAGAGATCAGATTGCAGATCTCGAAAGGTAGTGTTACTGATTGCTTGTTTCACTGAACGATGGCAAATGTCCGGAAAAATCCTGTTTCCATCAGGATAATATGGATAGTTAAGAACTATTAATGATGCAGCCAGTAACAAGCACCTCATTTAGCGGAAAATACACTCATGATATGGAAATATGAACACACTAAGGCAGTATAATATGGATAGTTACGAACCGTTAATGATGCACCCAGTAACAGCACCTCATTTAGCGGAAAATACACTCATGACATGGAAATATGAACACACTAAGGCAGTATAATATGGATAGTTACGAACCGTTAATGATGCACCCAGTAACAGCACCTCATTTAGCGGAAAATACACTCATGACATGGAAATATGAACACACTAAGGCAGTATAATATGGATAGTTACGAACCGTTAATGATGCACCCAGTAACAAGCACCTCATTTAGCGGAAAATACACTCATGACATGGAAATATGAACACACTAAGGCAGTATAATATGGATAGTTACGAACCGTTAATGATGCACCCAGTAACAAGCACCTCATTTAGCGGAAAAATACACTCATGACATGGAAATATGAACACACTAAGGCAGTATAATATGGATAGTTACGAACCGTTAATGATGCACCCAGTAACAAGCACCTCATTTAGCGGAAAATACACTCATGACATGGAAATATGAACACACTAAGGCAGTATAATATGGATAGTTACGAACCGTTAATGATGCACCCAGTAACAAGCACCTCATTTAGCGGAAAATACACTCATGACATGGAAATATGAGCACACTACAAATATTACGGCTTGTTACATATTTCCATTTCATGAGTGTATTTTACGCTAAATGAGGTGCTTTTTATTGGCTGCATCATTAACGGTTTTTAACGATAGATATCCTTCTGAATTCATGAGTGCGTATTGTTATGTATATTATTGAATTTTCCACTTAATAAGGTGCTTTTTATTGGCTGCATCATGAATAATTCTTTACTATGCAGCGTATTTTCTGCTGAATGAGGTGCTTGTTATTTGCTGCTACATTAACGGTTTTTCACTATGCATATTCTCTTGCTTTATGTATACATATCTCCATGTCTATCGATATATTTTCCTCTGAATAAGATGCATTTAGATGCATTTCATTTTCTTTTTTTTAAATAAAATATTTGTAAATAAAAAAATATATTTATATAAATCAGTCCTTGCTCTAACATAACTTGGAACAAAGATTTGCACAAGAAAATGAGACTGCCACTTAACCTATTTATAGGGGTCTCTGATGTCGAAACGATGTAATGGTTCGCTTAGAGCTTGTTTGTCTCGAGATTTCTTTGCATCTTCTTAGACGAAAATGACTCCATATTCCAGTAGTCATGTCTGAGACAGTGTCAGATACCAGATGCTGTAATAAAAGGAAGGTGAACTGGAGCTAAACTCAACATTAAAATTGAATCTACCCTTCGTACCATAGCTAAGTTACGTGTGACAGGCTCGGTTGCTCCACCGTGCTTAGAGATCATGTCAGAAACATCATAGTGCATTCGATTGTGCACCTGATGAAACAATGAGGCTGCACCTCACTTACCTTTACGTCTCTATGATGTTGAAACAATGTAATGGTTCGTTTTGAGCTTCTTCGTCTATGACTTTCTTTGCAACTCTTCACACGAACATGATTCCAGATTCCAGGAGTCAAGTCTGAGACAGTATCAGATACCAGACGCTGCAATAAAAGGGAGGTGAACTGGAGCTAAACTCAACATTTAAATTGAATCAACCCTTCCTACCATAGCTACAGTATTATTTTGCTTGTCATTTATACAAAATAAACTAACATAAAAAATACTTATCTTAACTATTAGTTAAAGAATGCCAATTTCAACAAGATATCTCGTATATTGTGTATACATTATAAAACAACAAATAGACCTTTATGTAATGAAACTGAGATATTTTATTTGCCTTATATAAAGCGCATATTACGCCGTACAAACGTATATTACGCAGGCATAAAAACAACCAATGGCCCGTTTGAACTTTTAGATGAAGTGTTATAATTAATGTACTTGTAAAAATAGTCACTAATTACGAGTAAAATCTATTATACTATCAAAAATTTGCTGTAAAAGTATAATTTAATTCATATTATCTCCATTCATTGTTTGCGGCATAGTAAAAGAACGTGTGGTGGTAAATATCTATAAATGCTTAATATCGTTAAATGTAACTCAGAGGTCGGCAATTGTAGTACGACCACAAAAAAAGGAAGAAAAAAATAAAAAGAAAGCAAAAAGCAAGAAAAGGTACCTAGTAAATTCACTCAGCGACGGTATAAGGTCAGGCCTCTACCCGCTATTATTTATAATTGTATTTTCCTACTTATTAGGTTCTGACTATACTGATAAGAGTCTCTGGTTTAATTATAATGCGCAAAATATAACAACAATAAGGCTTTTTATATACTTATGATGCTAAGGTATCCTGAACGTGGTAATAATTTATTTTGGTGTTCAAAAATAGTGCTGAAATCAAATTGTGGAAGGAGAACGTTTTTCCCGGTTGATAAAGCCAATCCACTATAGTGCATTTTGACTTTTATATTTAACTTGTAATTAAACATTAGAAATATACTATAAAACATATGTTTTGTATGAAATTAATACTTTTATTTTGCCTCCCACATTACCTATAACCTTTCAGAAATTAAAAGTCGCAATTTTTTTTATAGGGGGAAGCCGATCTCCTTTTATGCCTTATTCTGCCCATCCTCATGCGAGCCACTGGCCTGTGCGAGGATCTTATCAAACAGAATAAGGGGGGGTGTCGATACAGTACAAGGTCGAAATTATTAAACAAAACAGAAATATAAGCTGCTGCAGAACTGCTGAGAGAATAAATACTCACACAAGAGAAAATCAATTCTTCTGTTTTTGCGTGGGAGTCACCAGTGTTTTATATTTTCAATTTGGAATTTTATTGTTGTCTCCTGTTAACCTGGGCAAACACGCACGCACACAAACACACGCACACGCGCACCTACACACACACACACACACACACACACACACAACACATATACACACATCCAATATGAACAACATATGCTATCACATGTAATATCATTACCGTATCTCTCTTGAGGCAACTACTTTTGAGGCAAAAATAATTTACGCTAAAGTAAATTTGTTTATAACTTTATTTTTTTTTAAATATATTTTTACTTATTCTTTAGAGAAACATGTTATCTTACTTGTTTGGTTATTATTATTATTGTTTAAGAAAAATGTAGTTAGTAACTAGTTTAATACAGCAAACAATTGTTCCAATTGATTAGTATCATGATTCAAGAGCCAAACATTGACACGGATTTTTAAGGTTTTCATTGTGGGTGAATTTTTAATGTAAACAGGAAAACTATTGTAAAACTTGGGTCCGAGGCATATAAAAGATTTCTGCAGCAAAGAGCTATTTACTCTCGGTGGCCTGATATGCCGATCTGCCTGGTAATATATCCTCCATGTGTTGTTTGCAGACCAACAGTTACTTCTGGATTACCACCAATTTGGAAAAATAACCATAGCACTTTAAAAACATATAGATGCCGCAGTGGAAGTATTTTTAGCTTAAAAACAATGGAAAAGCATGTTCACGTCTATTTTTCCGAAAAATAATTCTGATGAATGATTTTTGAATACTTGTAATTTTCTTTAAATGTACTGTCCCAGCGTTACAGACCATGGTTTAATTTGTAATGAACAAATGCATAATACATTTTTATTTATACATGGTCATGACAAAGTTGTCTAATAAAATAAAATTTTCTAAGAAATACAATTAAATATGTTCTAATTGTTTTTATATGTACTTTCCAAAGAAGGTTTTCATCAATGTGGAGTCCCAAGTACTTCACAGTGTTGCCCTGAGTAAGGGTGACACAATCACATTGATTATGTTGACAACTCAAATTATGGTACTTCAAAGGTTCATCATAATTGAAAGTTTGAGTTAATGAAAAATTTAAATATAATGATTTCTGAGCATTTAATGCACTTCCATTGTTACTAAACCATAATCGAAGATATTATAGATCTTGTTGTATATAATTCCACAAAAGTCGTTTAGTTGGGGCACTATAAGATAAAGCTATATCATCAGCGAACCCAGTTAGTTTACCATAAAAGGGGCCTCTATAAAGATCATTAATAAAAATTAAAAATAATATGGGACCCAAAACAGATCCTTGTGGCACACCGCACATAATTGTGCTAGTCGAGCTTTCATAGCCACCAATACAAACAAACTGTTTTCGCTCACGGAGGTATGATCTGAACCACTCATGAGCTACACCACGCACTCCATTACCGCCCTATCCAGCTTTTTTAGTAACAGCTCATGGTTGACTGTGTCAAAGGCCTTGCTGATATCCAAAAACAAACCTGATGCTTTGGAACTTTTTGGATCATTCGAATTTAATTTAATTTGTGAAATAAAACTTTGTAGAGCCATTTCCGTGTTCATTCCCTCTCTAAAACCACATTGTGTTGAAGCTACAAAGTTATAATGGTCTAAAAATGGCATAAGTTTTGATTTAACGATTTTTTCTAATAATTTTGAGAAAACTGAAAGTAATGATATTGGCCCATAGCTTTCGACGGACGTACTTTGTCCTTTCTTAAACACAGGAACAATTTTGGCAGTTTTTAGTTTTTCAGGAAACACCCCCTCACTCAAACTCTTATTAAAAATATGTGTTAGAACTGGAACTATATGTGATGAGATATTTTTTAATATTTTCTGCTACAGGAAGCAAAAAATGGAATGAGGAGGCGAGTAAGTCCTGTACAACCGCTGATGATCAAGTCTTTGGTGCTCATTTGGTTGCTCAAGTGAGCTAGATCAGTAGGTCCACTAATAAAAAATCTGTTAAATTCATCCACAATTTGTTGCTGACTACTTGTCAATTCATTGCCTATCTCTAGTGTTAATGTTTTGTCAACAGATTTCATCGCTGGGACTAGCAACACTCAATTTGTTAATTATATTCCACTGCTGACGTGGGTTATTTGAAAATTTATCAAACAACCCCTCGTAATATTGTTTTTTAGCGTCTTTAATCCACTTTTCAATTTTCCTTCTAAATATGTCAAATTTTATTTTTAATCTCTCATTGGCTGGCTCGCGTTTTAATAATTTAAGCAGTCTATCTCGATTAGCCTTAGTTATAAGAAGACCATTTGTCATCCATGGTTTCAATTTTTTAGACTTATTTACGTTGAATTTATTTTTTATCTCATTTTTAGAGAGAGCGATCGCCTCGTTTATAGTATCAATAAACTTATTAAACGAGCTGTTTACATCACTGCACATAAATACACACCCAAGATTCAAGCTCTAACAGATTGTTTAGCAGTTTTAAGTCAGTGGAATATCTACGCGTACTAAGCAAATTATTTTTTCAGTATTGTCTACACATACAGACAGGCAGATAGTGCGATGATCCGTAATTAACGAGTCTATGACAGCTGGAATAGCCACGGTAGGCCGCTGAGTTCTAAACAGGACGTGATCTATACAGCTAGTGGTAGTGTCAGTAACACTAGTATCGACGTCAATTAACTGCTCAAACCCGAAACTACTCGTAATCTCTGTATAGTTATCAATATGATTGTTATCAAGCTTAGTATTAATGTTCATATCTCCCAGACAACAAATATTACTTCCGCTTGTTGCATCCAAACATATCTTAAAATGTTCTAAAAAATCAGATATTGACATTACATGACTGTCACCTATAGATTGCTAAGATAAAAAAGGTATAATTATTACTAAGGGTAAAACTGGCCAACAACGAATCAGCTCCTCGCAAACTAACTTCTCGGCGCTTACGTCTTATGTTAGATTTATAATAAACTATTATTCCGCCACATCTGTTTGTACTGCCAACAGCTATCATATTGTATCCGTCAAGTGAAAACACTGAGGCGTCATTCTCAGTGGATAACCATGCTTCAGTCAATATAATGATATCAGGCTGGACAGTAAACCCATTGGCGACCGCCGCAAACAAATTAAAGTTCTTTCTTACACTTCTAATGTTCTGATGAAGCACGAATAAATATTTTGGTTGATTAAAGTCGGGATTAAATGATTCAACACTAGAGTAAACTTTTGTTTTTTGAGACATGGCATTGAGGTAAGATTCAACGTTATTCTTATTTAAAAGGTTAATTGCTTGTCGGTGAAAATACACCATCCTCTACCAACAGTCAATTAATTACCTGCTAGTTAATAAGTTTTTTCATCTCATGTTTGCTTATAAATTTAGAACTTAGGGCCTGATTTTTGACAAACAATCAATAAAACATGCCCAATAAGAGATAATCGAGAAAAATAACTAATGTGAATAAATTTTACTGAAACATTTATACAGAGTACCCAGACAATCAGACACAAATCATACCAGTAAAAAAAAAAAAAAAAATCACACACTTGAGACAACCAAGATGGTCATACATAATTGATAATTAGTTAGTTTTTGTATTCAATATGTTTACCTTCTTTTAACAATGTAAAAATTAAATCTGAATATTCCAGCAAATTTTTTATATTAAAGAAGTTGTGTTTTAATGTCTGCCAACTCACATAATTTAGTCGTTATACAGATTTTATATTTCTCATCATTTCTCTTACAAAAATGAACGGATCCAGCACTGTAACAAAACATGTATATTACAATAATCTAAATATGTTGCCGTACTTCAGTGGGTAATTTAAAAACAATTATGAGTATAGATTTAAAAACATTACTGATTACTGCCAGGATACTAAAAAAATGTAGTAACAGATCCTTCACACTAAAAAACAATAATAATAAAATTTGCATCCATTTATCAATATATATTTACAATGGCTATACATGTATTAAACACATACAGACAGACGCATATCTACATATGCGTATGAATGTGTCATATTCTGCCACACGTACCAGACTAGTATTAATTAAAAGGCTGAGATTAACTATTATAATGTTTTATATAATAATATTTACTAATATTTTACTATTTTAATAATACCAAAAATATGTTAGGATATTACGATACCCAAAATTAATAAACAATTCCACTGGCATTTAAATTTTGCCTGAATACAAAATAAAACATACATTCTTCAAAAAAGTTAATACAGACAAGGACAATAAAATTTGTAAAATAAATACCAAATTATTCCTCCAAGAGTATTATAATTAATTAATAATCATAATATACCCACGGATATTTTATAGTTTTATGGTTCCCATTATTAAATAAACTCTCCCACTGATACTTTACGTTTAACTGATTATAACAATAGGTATTAATTTATTTAAAACAGTTAATATAGAAAATAAAAGTAAAATACATTAAGCATAACTTACACTCCATTGTTAGGGTCATACGAAGGTCCTCAAATCAGCAAAAAAAAAAAAAAAAAACTGCTTCAGTTCTCAATTTGCGAATGCTGAAGTACATTTTGGGTCTGCTGCTGCTCCTCTTCCTTCGACAGCTGTCTGGGCGGAGATGTTGATCTCTGTCCTTCCCATGTGTTACTGCCAAGTCTATGAAGGTCCTCGTACGTTTCGATGTTTTGTACCTGGGCTTTTTCATGCTTCCTGACGAAAATGCGTCCATTTCTTACCCATACAAACTGTCATTTCTCTGGCAAAACGTTTTGTCTCCCACAAAAGTCCCTTGAAGAAAGGCGAGAGATTTTCAGAGATAAAAATGTTTGATGACATCCTCCCCACGATGTCCTTGGACAGGATGGAAGTCCTCTTCTTTCGCGCCGCCTCCAGCAGTGTCATTGCAGTACTCCTGCTCTTGTACTTGACGATTATCATGTTCGGCCGGCCATTACGACCCGTCGGCACACGATGCGCAGCCTCTACATCATTCTGAGAGAAACTTACACCCAATATGTCCGTCGCCTTCCTAATCAGATGCTCAATGTTCTCCCCTCTTGTTTCTTAAATACCATGAATTTCAAGGTTTTGTTTCCGTCCGTATTGTTCCAAAGTGTTAAAGCGGCGAGACAGTCCCATAAAATCTTTTCTAGTACCACTTTCATTATTTTTGACACAGACAAGTTCTCTTTTTACTTCTTTATTTACCTCGCGCAATTTATTTACTTCCTTTCTCATGTCATCTTACTGTTGAGAATGAAAAATCACGGCCTTTCCTAATTCATCCACTTGTTTTTTTAAATCATCCAAAACATTCATTTTGGATTTAACTTCATCCAACACGTTAAGTTTTTAATTTATGGCACGAAACATATTCATCACCGATTCTTCCTCATCTACGTTAAAGTCCGTGTCACTACTCTCAATTGTGTTTCCAAGAACTGTACCCGCTTCAACTTTACACGATGCACAGACCCACTTCCTTTTTCTTTCTAGAGTCACATTATTCAATTTTTTTGCCCGTACGCTACAATCGATATGATAAGACTTTTTACACCTACAACTCGTTGCTGTCAAATTTGCATTGTCAATATTCGCACTACACACTGCGCAGCAAACCAATTAACTGATATATTGATAGGAACAAAAAAAAAAATCAGACAAATAATCAATTAGAACAAATTAAGTATTTAATTAAAGTACGTTAATTTAAAGTGTATAACACTCGCACACAATCAAACACGATGTATCACGCAATCAACAGGCTTACTCGTTATCACAGGGCACAGTCCAAACGTCCTTCTTCTACCGAGTCTAACTGATAAGTCTAGTGCAACGTTGCGCTATCTCTAACTCGGACTCAAAGTCCAACGTCTTAGACCACTCGGTCATCGGCACTCCCACAAGTTGCTATCGTTAATGGAAATGTGTTCACCACTAAATTTTCAGAATTGAATGTACCTTTCCACTTGTTTTTAAACATGCAAAACACTTTAAAATTAAAATGTGCGGTTATAGAGAAAACAAATTCGAGTGATGTCAGTGCAAATAAGCAAGAGAACAAACTCACGTCACACGCACCAGCGAGTGTGGCAGACTCTTAGAGCTTATATTTGAAACCTTGAAACGAATGGACGTGCATTTTGCAACAAATAATGTTAGTAAAGATCCGAAATCCTCCTATACTTCCTAATCATCCGTCAATAACAAACTTTATATGAAGAATAATAAGTTTATAAACAAGTACACATGAACGTTGTTGTGCGTGTAGTATTTTGAAACGGAGGTGCACAGTAAAGGATATAATCCGTTTAAATACATTTTATTACATATTTAGGTATTAAGGAAAATATCAAATATCAAAGATATTCATGGTCTCAATATTATTTCCTTAAATAATACTAGCATAGCCCATATATTTAGAATATAATAACATACCCACGTGGCATCGTGGAAGTTTTCTTCCGTATTACCTTTGAACTAATATTTGTTCGTACCAGCTGTTTCTATTCCCGGATTCAAAGCAGATATTAGAAGGCCAGGTACGATGTACATCATTACCACTCGGAATACTCCTGCTTTCTCTATAAACCTATCGGAATTAGTATCGATTTCACATCTAGCTTCATGGTGTCACTTGGAATACATTAGCTATATCTGGAAATCTATCACAAAATTATCAAGTCGAAATTTGTATTATTCCGAGTTTACTTTACTACGTTCATAGTGGTACTAAAATAGAAAGTAGTAAATATTAATCTTTTTTGTTTAATTGTTTTTGGCTTGGAACATTTATAAATTAGCTCAATTATAAATCTCAAGAAAATTAAGATCTGCTTTAGTCATTTTAACATTTTTAATGCAGGGTTCGACATCACTCGTGCCCTCTCCAATACTTTTGTAATTCTTCGAAAGCTTTTTTTGCGTCTGTAAACTGTTTTCGCAGTCTTATCACGGTAGATAATGATTTTAAACTTAATGTTTACATGTAATATAGTCTAACTTTGTATGTAGTTTGAACATTTAAGGCGCAAATGCTGAATGCGAACCGAAAAAAATAAAAAGGTTAAGTTTTAATGATGTAAAAACTGATTTCAAAAATTTTTAGCATTAAAATAAATAAAAATTCAAGGGAATTTATTAGCTCAATGAAAACAGTCAATTGTATTATAGGTAGTATAAATTTTAGAAATAAACTAATTTGTTTATATAGAATTTAATATCAGTTTCCTAGAAGACATTCATTTTGGTAGCAATTATTAATACCGTTGGTAGCCTCCATTCATGGTATTATTCCGTCTTGATCAGTGTACTTACTAGTCAAAATGTGCTGTGCTACAAGCCTCATTCCACCAATATAGGAGACAGGGACAACTTACAACTACAGAATGATCAGGACGGCAGTATTTGTACATCTGCCATCTCAAGTTGGTGTTGAGATTACTAATTGACTATCTGAATTTGTCCAACAAATGCCATTCCCAAATAAATTTCGAAATTGGTTTAATCTTCATCTCGTAGTGATTAGTTTTTGTACTCCACTGATGAGTTCTTAGGTATTTAAAGGCAATTATTAATTAATCCGTACTAAAGCAATATCAGTACAAATATATAGTTGATGTCGTAAAGGTCGCACATGAATGTTTAAAAATGTGAGAGTGATACTCTATGCCTTTTACTCTATGCCTAAGCAAATAAGTTTTACATGTAGAAACATTTGGTTTCAATGCAATGCATTTATGTTCTTATATAATGAAGAATTATGCTGTAATTACCGAAACAAAAAAAGATTAATAACGCAAACCATATGACGATTTAATACATCATATAGTAAATGAAAAAGTCTACAATGTTTGTATGTATATTTTAATGTTCCATATGTATATTCTAATGTTCCATATGTATATTTCTCCTTACTTTATCAAGGCAAGTACGTAAACCAGACGTGACTTACTTATTTCGATACTTCAATGACAGTTTTTAACTTGACAATATCAGGTTGTAAGAATTTATAGAGTTTAAGAAATTGCTCATTATATATACATATTTATTTATTTGTATATACTTTAAGTGTGTTATATACATCTGTGGGTGATAGTATTCACTACTACAAACAAAAAAGTCTTATAAGCATAGGTCGAGAAATGTCTCGTTTAGCAGCCAGCCGTCACTTTTTATTTTTAAAACAAGTGTTGTCTAGTTAAACTAAAGAAACACAACTTTTCACAAGCAGGGAGCAGCAAACATTTTATCTTTGGTTAGTCATCAGCTGTATTACTGCTGTATCCCAAATATTTTGAAAGTTTTATAACAATTCCAATGAAATCCGTCAACGCATAAGCGAGCACGGCCACTTTGAAGATACGCTTGCATAAACCAGGAGCTGCAAACATCAGTTACCTCTTAACTGTGACATGTGTGGCGCTCAAATAGTTGGTATCAAGTCCGCCATTTTGTTAATATTAAGGAAAATAACACAACAATATTTTTAAAAGTTTCTCTTATCTGAACAAAGCTATGTCGCAAACTTGGTCTCTTTAGGTTAACTAGTTTTAGAGGTAAAAACATAAAATAGCGACTAACGGCCTAACGAGATCTTTCTTTATCTAAGTTTATGTGTCATGTTCATATGTCAATATATGACGGTTGAGAGAGAAATAATTGGATAGAGCAATTTCAGAACAAATAAAGAACTTTGGAGCAGTAAGAAGTTAACTACTAACAGCTTCAGAAAATGCGTTGAAGGATATTTAAACTTAATTTCAAAGTTAAAACAAATATTTACTTGTTTTAGAGATAGCTGAGTGGAAGTAAATCAAAATTAAAAATCAGTAAACCAATATTTATATAGCTTTGAATGGAAATCACTTTTCAGGATGAATTTCTTTCTTATCAATCCAAAGTACACTTCAAACTTAAAGTTTGTCGATAGCTTTAGTTCTTAAATCTGTGCCTATTCCATTAGGCAATAGAAACTCGTTAGAAGTTTTAAGGCTCCTATAAGACTTCGTAGTTTGAATCTTTTCTATACGCCGATTTAGGGAAGGAAAATTCTGCAGTAGACTAAATTAGGTCTTTTATTACGAAACATGCCATAGTCTAAATTTTTTAGACACATACTAAGAAATTCTTTGGGAAAATAATTTTATAAGTATGTTCAATGTTAAAAAATAAATGCTGCCTGTCTCAATTTGAAAAAGGGTTTCGCTCACTCCTTTTGGTTTTCTCTGCATAATTGTTATAATCGGCTCTCAAATAAATAGTTTGAAATAACATCGTGATGCGAGTAAAACGCTGTGCTATCGCGAATATAATCGTGAGGCACATCGATCTTTGTTCAGGAAACAATAATCCAAAATCTTAAAAGCAAGTCTGTATCGCGCATTAAAGATATTTTATTGTGCAACTCCCTTCTGAAGTACCAGTCTATCAATTCAGTAGTAGATGTTTATCACTATCCTTTCAAGTTTCTACACACTGTTAATTCACCAGAAATTTCATATCACAATCCGTGTTTGGAAGCTGGATTTCTCATAATGCAACGGAACCTCATCCCTACTAAACGATTTAATTTCAAATAACTGCAAGTTAAAACTATGGGCTTGTCCTTGTTGAAAGCACATTCAACTGGCCGGCCAAAATCAAGTGATTACAAAGTGTGTATTGTTACCTCATATCCGACGATTGAGACAATTAACACCACCACTCGTGTAATATGTGGATTTTTTCATCACTTTTTTGGCCGGCCAGTTGAATGTGCTTTCAACGTCTTTCTTGTGTCACGAAATTGGTCAAACCAGAAACGAATTGCTTTATAATCTGGCGAATTTTCACCTCGATAGGTAACTCGAAACCGGCGCTGCACAAGAACAATCGATTTCAATTATGCGTACAATTTCGAATTGACTCTGTGCCTTATGTTGCGTCGTTAACAACGTACTCACGGTTGGCGCCAGTCATGTCAATCACAATAGCGGACTGCCACCGTACAGCTGTTCTGCGCACAGAAGTACCGGCCGTTCAAAATCCTGGCATTCTTTTTCGGAGAACCCGTATTAAGAAAAATATATTTATATAATTTAGATAGTATAAAATGTCATTATGATTATAAAGATTTATCTTTTGATTTATGTTTTAGTTTACTTCGCTTTTGCTTTCAGATACCAATGTCCTGACCCGGAAACTTGTACACCTAAACTGTTTCAAAACAACGTGATTCATTGCAAAATAGAGTAGAAAATAAGTGAACCAACACAAAAATAACTGATTGTAGCCGTATTCTAATTCATAAACGTAATTTGGAATGAATTCTAACAATGCAATTTAGAAAAAAGACTGTTATCTTTGTTTGTTTACACATAATGCCTTCTTCAGCATGAAATTTCAAATTAACGCTAAGCGATATTGTACCTAATGTTATCACTTTTTTAACACTTTGAAATGTTCCACCCTGTTATTATCTAAATACTTACGTTATTTTTATTTATCCTTCAACATATTAACCCGACGTAACCATAACATGTATATCAACTTTTGGTGATATGCTCATTTTTATGTAAAATGCCAAGCATTATATGTATATCTTTGGTAAAGGGACGGTTAGCCCAAGGAGTAAAAGTGATTCTCAAATATAAAATATTTTTGTACATACTTTTCATATTTTTTCATTAAAAGTTAAAGATTAGGTTATCTGAGAAGATATGAGTGTCATCTTCACTGATCAAGATCTGTGGTAAGGACATATGCAACGATAGTAAATCTTGACATTTTAGTTTAAACGACATATAATCAACGTAATCAGTTTTTTTTTAATTAAAAAGAGACATTTATTTTGTATACAGATTATTGAGAAAATATAGTTTCCAATTCTTTGTTTGAAGGTTATTTTTGACGATGGAAGGATTGTGAAGGAAACAGGATTTTTCCGGACATTTGCCATCGTTCAGTGAAACAATAAATCAGTAACACTACGTTTCGAGATCTGCAATCGAGATCTCTTCTTCAGGTAAAGAACTAACCTAATACATAATATTACAAACTAGGTTAAAATAAACAAATCTTACCAAAGCGTTGTGGCACGCCTAAGTCAGGAATCACAACCTACATGTTGTTTGTCAACTTCACTAACTCTATAAACACGCACTTAATAAAAAACTATACAAAACACTAATCATTGAAACAGAACTACGGAATACAGGTCACAATACTTCTTCATTCGTCTACTAACCACCTACGACTGTTACTGATTTATTGTTTCACTGAACGATGGCAAATGTCCGGAAAAATCCTGTTTCCTTCATAGTTTCCAAGCTAAAATTACCAATATCTTAAATTATATTGAAATTGACATTTTACTCGACTTTCGTCCCGAAGAGTCCATAATTGCTAGTGACATTTGTTTAACTTACTAGGATGGGTAAATTTTGTATATCTCATAATATGACTAATTTATCTCAAGAAATTCTTAAAAATTGTGAAGCATTTATTTCATAGGGGATTTAAACATTCTACCTTAAGTCCAGGTATCTTGCCACGCGCAGTGAATTAGTGACATTATTTAACAGTGAACTCATCACTTTGCGTTTTTTTGTAAATTAAAACATCTTTGAACGGAACATTTATAACAAAAAATTATTGGTTCCCTGTGAAATTCTTTATTTGTATACTACTTTAATAATACCACTATATCATGATAGAGTGGTGTCTTATTAAGAGACAAGCTTTGGTGAGAGTATCGAATCGATATTTGGTATTCGAATTGACAGTGAAGACAGAATGTCCAACTATCTCTATCCATATTTATCAAAAGTCATTAATCTTGTGAAGCTAGCTAGAAAGGGTGACCGCACAATGCGGTGCTCCACTAATTGACAAATACCAAGCATAAAGCAAACAGCATTGGTTGAGAAATCTCGGCTGTTCTCTTAAACGTCAGATTTTGTGGAACAACAGGGAAACCATTAGTGATGAAGGATAAATTACGAAAAACATTTTATACAATGTTAATGTATCGTGATATATTACTGTGTAATAATAGTCTGGGTGGAGGAGATATCTTCGTTCTTTAGAGCAGCTCGCACCAAAAAGTCCGATGGTTACTGTTGCGTTGCAATCACCTCCCTACACCTCGCACTCAAATACACTGTTGCCAAATTTACGTGTATGATCATTGCCACGTCATAGCTAGAACAGCTGGTCGTCAGCATCGATATGCCAACACCGTCAAAATTGTGATCGGACTATTTTGAAGCCAGTGTGTTACAGTAGATTCCCATGGAACTTTGCCTAGGGCTTCGTTTAATTTTTGTATCTGTTTTTTACGTGGTACGAATATCATGCACGTTAAATTCGAGTCAATCAGTGGTTTCTGAATAATATACATTTATCAATTCATCAATGGTACCATCTCCTACAATGGTATTATCAGATTGGGCAAAGAGTAATGAAATTGTTTGTATGAGTGTGTAACGTTTTATAAATTCTCGTTGTCAGAAAACGTATCCTTAACTATTTCAAACCGCTTAAAAAAAGTGTATGCTAGTTTCAGTCATAAAAAGGTATGACGGCTTCCTTCTTTGAAAGACCTACATATGATTGAGTTTGCCTGAAGCTCTCTAACAAACAAACCAATTCCTTTTCTATTATACCTCTCCTAAGATCAGTTCTCTTTCACAGAACTGCCTACAATTAATGCTTGCAATTAAATTTAAATATATATTTCAGTCAGTAGTAGAGTAAGAAAATATGAAACAAGGTAAAATAGCAAACTGTTTATAGGGCACTGATTGCCCTGCCGAATAGCACTCTTGACATCTTATTGCTCAATATTTCTGCTTTGATCGTAGTGGACTCTTTCGGATTTGAATTGTCTCTAAACTCGCTGTCTATTGTAATCAATCAATGGACCAATTACATGAAGATCATTTATCCATCGGGATTGAAATGGAGTTGCGAACCATATATATTTGTTTTTCCTACTTCCCATGCCCTGTTAGATGAGATATGAGTCACACTTGACCCACGACTTGCATAAGAAATTAAACGAAATTTCATAAAATTCAATTAAACTATTCCTAAATAAGTTATATTTTATTTTTTGACTCCCAAATGTCCTACATCAGTGTAATTTGACACACAGGTAACTTATTCTATCAATAGACAATAACATATTTCTCGTGAAGATTAACCACCCATGGTGGTAAGATTAGTGCTGAAATTCATAGGAAAACTGTAATTTTATTTTTTTAATTTGCTTTGTAAATTTTGTTTGAAAAGAACTTCCTCATCACATAATAGGACAGTACGTATCAAAAACAAATACTCATGAAGATCAACCAGCCTTAGGGGTTTAAATGGGGTTGAAACTATAGGAAAACTATAATTTTGCTTTTAAATATCCCGCTGCCCCAGAAAGGGGATTTTTTACTCAGATATGTATTATGCCTCCAACAGACTACTGGAACTCGAAATACCTTAAACGGAGTATATTTTAATGGGTGGAAGTAGTTTTTTGTATCCTTAGTAAAATTTTTGAGACCAACTTCCTACTATAGCACCTGAAATACCTTATACCGGATGATTATTCTAAATTACTATACGCTTGCTTTTTGAACGAAATAAGACGTTTTAGACCTATTTACGTATATATTTACTTGATCGGGATCACATCGCTAACTACTAATCCACTGAAAATAATGTAGATTGGAAGTAGATTAAAATGGCCGGAAGTAGACACTATTTGGCTAAAGCAGGCTTCTCAGATCGAGTATGCATATATTTATTGTTTTGCTCGTGGAAACAAGATCTACTATGCGCATATGTCCATATGTGTTTCCAGTAAGATTACTACGGACCTAGTATTCCGCCACTCTACTATTAACAAAATTAGGTGTTATCGAAATTCATGGAGCTATTCATTTATATATTTTGTACATTTTTATATTTCATTAGTACTCTTAAATATTCTTTAAGTCTTCGATTGAAATTTTGTCTATTCAAAAATTAACCAGCAGATGTTAATATCTTCCAGTGGCAAACAATAGTTTTCAGTAGTGAGTATTATGTCGTTATATATGATTTGCCTATGGTATACATAATATTCTTTTGGAAGTACTACTATTGAATACCATAGCCACAGGTGAATGAATTTAAACTTTAATTTAATTTTTTTTAAACAGAGACGTAAATTATCTGCTGAATATGTCATACGACACTCGTGAAGACAGACGTTTACACTTACACCAAGGTGAGGTCAGGAAGAAAAGTATACTTCCTTTCGTAGATAAATGTACAAAGACCTTTCAAAGTCGTAAAGAGTAATAGGGAGAGAATGATATGTAGGTTTATTTTTCTTGCTCTTAGCACATTAAAATAAGAATATATACAGTAGAATTACCCACAGTGTGTTACTAATATATATATATATATATATATATATATATATATATATATATATATATATATATATATATATAGTAAAGATTGTAAGAATGTTTATATGTGACTAGTCCTTATATATATATATATATATAAGGACTAGTCACATATAAACATTCTTACAATCTTTACTATATATATATATATATACAGTATATTAGTAACAAACTGTGGGTAATTCTACTGTATATATTCTTATTTTAATGTGCTAAGAGCAAGAAAAATAAACCTACATATCATTCTCTCCATATTACTCTTTACGACTTTGAAAGGTCTTTGTACATTTATCTAATAGGGTGCTTCAAAAAAATGTATACACACTTTGAACTTCCATAGAAAATTTATTTACCGTTCTACAAAGTAAAATTTCAGGAAATTAGAAAGCTTAAAGTCCAATGTAAATGAAACGTAAATAACAAATGTTAATACTGTTCAAATTGGTGACCTGCAGCATCAACACAATTCCGAGTACGAGTCACCACTGATTCTGTACATCGTATCAAAACGTCCAATGAGATTTCTCTACACACAGCTTGAATCTCATTCCAAAGAATGTCCAGGTTACGTGGTTTACGTTTGTACACCTCATCTTTTACTGTGCCCCATAAGAAGAAATCCAGTGGTCTAAGGTCTGGAGAGCGTGCTGGAAACTCGATTGGCCCCCTGCGTCCTATCCACTGGCCCGGCAAATTTTGATCCAGGTGAGCTCGTACGTCCCTGTGATAGTGCGGTGGGGCACCATCTTGTTGAAAATAAAAATTATCATTACCGTATAATGCACGAATGGTAGGAAATATGGAATCAGCAAGCATTGTTAGGTAATTAATACCAGTTACAGTACCTTCAAAAAGGTCCAATGAGTCCCCTTGAAGACAAACCGCACCACACATTTACACCAGGCAAATTTACAGCTTTTTCAATTGTAATGTGAGGATTGTCTTCAGCCCAGTAAACACAATTGTGCCTATTTACAGTTCCATTAAGTTTGAATTGGGCTTCATCCGACCAAATGATGCTACCCATAAATTCCGGTTCACGTATCACCATCTCCTGAACCCATTCACAAAATTGCAACCTTCGATCTGAATCGTCGTCACTTAGCTGCTGCACCAGCCTTGGAATGTAAACACGATACTTGCCTCTCTTCAGAATGCGTAGCACGCTGCTAGCACTTTCACGTGCCCCTTGCCTTGAAGATTTGTGTAGGAGAGCGTTGAAACAGTTCCAGGACTGCCGTTGAAGACTCATCACTTGTAGCTGTTCGAGGTCGACCTGAATGACCTTTATGCACATCACACACTGTTCCATGAACTTCGAATTTGTCTCGTATGCGTGTAATTGTTAATCTTGAAGGTGGTTCTGTATCATGATCCCTTCTCCACTGTCTTTGAACTTCATTTACATTCTCAAACTTCCAGTACCACTTAATAACCTGCTTACGTTCTTCAAAACTCAAACGTACGTCCGCCATGTTGATATTACAAATTCCAACTAACAATATAACATAAAGGGACGATTATGCTGTCACCTGGCGAAGAAATATAACATTAGCCTTGTAGAGCGGGAAAACTACGATAGTTTAAAGTGCGTATACATTTTTTTGAAGCACCCAGTATAATAATAAACAAAAATAATAGTAATAAACACAAACAGACGGACAGACGGAAAACGATGCATTTTAGGACATACATTTTATAGGAACTTTTTGGTTCGTTTTGACCTCAGGAACAACCTCCTGAAGTTTGTCAGTGTATTTCAGTTACACCCTGTATATATATATATATATATATATATATATATATATATATATATATATATAATTTCAATAAACATTGAATCACAAAAAGTACCTGCTCCGCCGGGAGTCGAACCCGGATCTCTCACTTGCCGGGTGAATGTGCTACCATTACACCACAGAGCGCTTACTTTTTCCGATTCAATTATTTTGTATTTGGCCGTATCTGTCACACATGCGTGACATTGAATATATATATATATATATATATATATATATATATATATATTCAATAAGGTGTTCAATAGCGCGTTAGGTGTTAATATAAAACAGTATAATTTAAAACTACGCTTTCATGACTGTAAGTGGAATACCTGGTGACTCTTGTTAAATAATATAAGACACTTTGTTCCAATATATATTGCCTTTGGGACTAAATTCAATCAACGTTCATAGAATACCAAACACCAATTACATCAAATTTAATCAATAGGTCACGTAGCTTGTTCGTCTTTTGATCAAAGTATCATACATATTTTAAATATAGATTCTACACTATTATATCATTTTAGACTAAAATAAGAAATGATGAAGTTCTCATAACATTTTTTATTGATATTAAAACCTTTCACAGACATGTTTATTAATACACACAAATTAAAATGATAAAATATTTACTAGACGTTGAAAAACCTTTGCCGCCCCGCAGAAACCCAAACTAATTAGTAAATTAATTATTACTTGGTCTACTTTCAACTTCCTCACCCCCATTTTGTTCTTACAGCTCATACCGCTTCTAGACTAGCCTCTTGGTGTGTTATCAGTGTTGTCCTTAATGATGTTGTTAATTTATTTAAAATATTGTGTGAACATTTTAAATACTATAATCTCTCACTTTAGATTTCCTTGCATTTGAGAGAAGAGGGAGAAAGAAAGTGAAAATAATACACAGTAATAAATACTTATCAGTTGTATGTTTTTTGGATAGTACACATTTTAAAATCACTAGTAAATTTGGTGCCTTCTTTAGTTGAGCCGTAATGATTATTTTTATATATTAGTAAAGTGTGAGCTCAAACTTGACAAAATATCTTGTTGTCTAAAGTTGGTCCGGTCGTGTCGAATTAATAAAAATTTTGTTCAATACCACAAAGGAAATAACTGAAATAATTGATTGGTTTGTAGAAAAACTAAACTAGTGCACATTGCACAATTTTTCCAACAGGTAAACCGTGTCAAGTATAACATAATGGACTTGTTCATAATACACACACTTCCTGTTGTATTTTAAATAGATGCTTTGTATAACAACTTTTTTTAACGATTGGATAGTAAGATTTCGGACATTTTCCACAGTTATAAAATGCAAAAAAGTACAACATTAGGTTCCGAGGATTGAAATATACCCTCCTTCTTAGGTACTATAAATGTCCCAAGGCATTAAAAGACTAAAAAAAGCAGCAATGGACTGCCACCCGAGTTGTATTAATTATTAAGTCATATACCTGGCCAACGGCATGATGTCCAGACGGGAAAATATGAACCAAGCCATGTTACAGCACAGAAGCAAATGCTTCCCCTTCGTTAGTGCGGGTGTGACGTGTTGTTTGTGTTCTTGGCTAATGTGCAGTGACATTGCTTGGTTCATTCTCTCGAGTTTGAACGCATTTTTGACTTTTAATGTCAGGATATTTTTACTCCTGAAGAAGAGCATAGATTTAAATTCTCGAAACGAAGCGTTATAATTTTTTTAATACAAAGGCGGCAAATGCCCGAAATTTTATTAACTGGATACTTGATTGATTCATCCCGTTAAATAACATATTACCGATAATAAATACCATGTTCCACCTATAAAAACAAAATTCGCTGATTGCCTAGCAAAACATTGGATCTGTGATTTAACCCAAAGATTTATTGCTTATTGTTGAATCTTTGTTGTAAAAGCTGACAGGTACTAAAACACAGAGGACTCACTAGTATGTACAGAATGCCCGGTAGAAAATCAAATTGGAGTTTATAGCTCAGTCAGTGGTGAACAGCTGACCAAAGTTAAATGAGAGAGAACTTAATACTTGTGGTATGTTTGTAGCTTAATAAGTGGCATGTTACGGGTATTAAGTACTAGACGGGTCCATGATACTGAGTGGTTAATTTAAGAAATTAATTATTGAGTGGTTTAAAGGGGATCGGCTTCTCCTTAAAAAAAAATTATGGTCTTTTTTCCCAATCTGTAGTGTAAAAGTTCAAAAGTAGACGATTTGAGGATATAACCTAATTATATATATGCCATAAAAATTTTCGAAATTAAAACATCTCTCTCTCTCTCTCTTGTGTCTCTCTCTCTCCATTGAGTTTCTATATAGGCCGCTATAAAATCAATTTGCCTTTGTACAATATCATTTTTTTAATTCTCCAAACTAAAATTCACAATTTTACTTCAATAAATATAAATACTGATGTAATTATGTTTAATCATGAAAATCAAGTTAAATGAAATCTATTGTTTGCTTATGGGTTAATAATAAACCGCACGAATCGTAATACAAAGTTGAACAGACTCAAGAACATAATCAGGGATCGCATGATCATTAATTATTAAGTTTTGCATATTACTGTTGGAAACCAGGACTAATGCAAACCCCACATAAATGCTTTTATTGATTTATTTTTATTGTTTTTTATCCTAAATATGCAAATAATACTTCAATATTTCAAATATCTTTTAAAAGGTCTGTTCTTTCTAATCGTAATGTTTTTACTAAAACGTTGTCTTTAACTATGTTCCTTTTTAGATTAGTGTCCTTTTGAGAATTTATTTCTGAATGAAGGCAGTTGTTCAGAGCATTGACGCTGACACATGTTACAGAAATGGACGAGTAAATGTATACGTGTGTCATGCAAAACAGAACATCGGTTTATTTCTGTTGCGAGCGGAGGGCAACGCTTCTCTTTCAGATCGTTATGGAGAGTACTGCAAGGTTCTGAAATGTAATTGCTAAACATATTGTACATTTTTACTTTTATCAGTTGCGGAAATCATCCTGGGTTTGGTGGGAGGTAGAATAAAAGTTCTATAACTAAAATATTGATATTGCTTGATAATATGGTTATGGTAAATGATTGGTATGATCTCAAATGCCGGAGAAAGCAATCACGTACTATAACGTATACAAACCTATAGAAGCGTTTGAGTGATTTGGTGTACACTAACAAATAAGACACGATTACTATTATAAAACTCAGAAGGAGTTCTATTTTCCAAGGATAAGGCGTTGAACGTATTTGAAAATAGTGGTCTATGCCTAGTGTTTTCAGATATATGGCCTTCAAATAGGTAGATGAAGCAAATCTCGATACATTCCATTCAGATACAAAAGAAATAAATAAACGTTCATAGACCAGGTCTGCAATAAAATCTTGTGTGATACAATATTTCTTGGATTAAATATTGAAGAACATTTGAATGAATCCGTTTATAAAATAGTGGATTATGCAGTTCACTACGTTGCCATAATTGTAGAACGCCCACGTTGCGGGATAATAAGCTTATCTCCTTACAAGGCATGAGGAGGTCTTTAGTGATAACACAATTCTTATAAAATTACTATAAAATAATTATAAAAAAAATGTTAATTTAATAGTTTGTAAATTGATATAGTTGTCATGTACCTGATTATAAACTCAATGTTTTTTTATTGTCGTGCAAGCGGAACTTCAGTGATGAGGTCAATAGAGTGTAATGTTATTTGCTGAGAGGTTCACTTTTGCGATAATTTATTTACAAACCAACGATTTATAAGCGCGGACCGTATTATAGTAGCTTTGAAGGTATGCTAATTTACAAACGCTATACAATCACAACAATCTGAATGAAATATATGAATCTATTAATCGTCCACATCACACATTACCATCACAGACTAGTACTTCAGTTTTAGAGGTACAATCTTAGTATTTTGGGTTAACTCACTTATACTGTATATTTAAAAACAAATTATTGAAAGCCTTAATGTAGCATTGTTACCGTATTATAGCTTATAAATTTGGAAATAATCTGATAATTTGTTTTATTCTTTTGACGAGTTTAGGCTTGGTTTTAGCATATCGATAGTTTTATTGCGACTAATGCTTTCCAACTGTTGCTGCAATCCAATAATTTTATTTCTCAACTTAACTACACAGCACTTAGTCATTATCTCTATTTGTGGCTACAAATTGTGCAACCCATTTTAGACATCTTTTTCATACCCCAATCAGCATTTTTTTAGTACATTTCCTTAGAACGATATTCCTACGAGTAAGTAATATACAAAAAGAAACGCTAAAAACTGATAGTTCAAGATCTAGATAATAAATAAAGGGGAAATATCATAATTTCACCATTTGTAACTATATGTTCCAAATGCTTTGGCCAGTAGTATTAATTGTTTTCTTGTATTTAACATTAAACTCTTTTTACAAGCATTATAAAGTTATAATATTCCACTGGGTATGTATAATATAATTTATTTTTCTTGCAACCAGAATTTAAACACTGGTTTGAGTGTATTCTATTTTCAACGCCAATGCTGAGTTTGGATTCCTGCCACGATGAAGAAAATATGTCATAAAGTGTGTATTTATGTCCGTTACAATGTACTCCGGTCTTAGTATTTTTTTCCATACTTGATACAGATAATATATATAAGACGGATCAGATAAGCCTACATCTGTCAATACGGTTTTATAACAGAATTTAAATTTATATTAAAAGCTTGATAGTAACTTTGTCTAACCATTTCAGAGCAGAGAAATATTTGAAGTAAATATACATTAAACCTATAGAAAATATGGTACCATTCTATTATAAATTGAAGGATCGTAATTCATGGCAGAATTTACTTTATTGGGCTATTTATCCCTTTCGATCTGCTGTTAGTTCGTGTATCTCTTTCAGTATTTAATCGATCATTTCCTTGTTCAGACGTTTTGAAGGCTCTCTGAATGGGATGTCTGTCAATCACATCTAAGTCGAATCTCACGGTCGGTTGAAGATTCTCTTTTTCTTTGCGACAGAACTCTTCCTCTAGCATTTGATAGCCGAATTTATCTCTCTTCTTCTTAAGAATTAATACGCTGTAAACACATTTTTAATTTCTTATACTTCGACCTATACTTGTGCTAAGCCTTATTTGACACATAGTTAATTTACTTTGTGTACCGAGACAAGAAAATAAAATATGATTTCCTGACTATAACTGATTTGTTAAACAAATCCCAAGGTACAACACTTGACACTCAGAACATAACCTTTATAGATTATTTTTACTTAAAAAAGCATCTGTAGAACAAAAAGCATACATTCTTTTCGGTCAATTGTTTCATTTCTTTTTGGGCTTGGTATTTATACAATGAACCTACATGCATTTAGCATCTAAACTTTATTAATTACTTCTATTTACTTGCCACATATTTACCTAAACTTTTATTCCATAACCTTAATGAAATTATTTGTCTTTTTAATACTTAGGTAAGTATTCTCCGAAAGTTCTAACAACTTTACTTACTTAACGGGGAAAAAAAGTTTCAAGCAAACAAACACACCTATTCACATTCACAGTTTTCAATCGAAAAAGTAATACTGTACATATAACCACAACAAAATAATTTGGTTTATATTTCCTTACTATCAAAATTATGTAATTTGTAATTACGGAGTAAATTACTGTACCTACTAAAACTATCCTTGTCAATAGTTAAAACTGTTGATAAATTAAATCTTTTTTCTTTACTATGTTACAACAATAAAATAACAATATTTTCTAAATTTGAGAATCTAAAAGTATTAATGGTAATTGGTTTTACTTAACTTTAGTTTAAGATTAGTTAATCTTAGATCTCATTATTATACTTCGCACTGAAGTGTGGTATGATGCGCGCTCGACCACTTTAGAGCGCACTCACCGTTCTTTGGCCATAAGTCGTGGGCTTTTAAAAGTAATACCTATCTACTAAAACTTTGATTAAAATTATTTGCTTAGAAAGTAATTTGACCTAATCTTTACGTATCTTAATGTATTTGTATGGATACTTTTTTATCTAAATATTTCAGGAAATGTTAATAAAAATGTAAACTTTAAAAGAGAAAAATAGTTATTCTTTTGAAATAAATGCAACCGTGGGATTTTTTGTAGCCCTTTTGTTATAAGTCGTGAGGTTTAGTCAATGTTAACAATGAAAATACTCCAAAATGTCAATATTAGCATTACACAAAGTTTTTATACTTTATATGATTAAAATATTGATGTATCTATACTTCGGGACCAGCAAACAACTGACACCTCTCAACTGTGACATGTTTCCCGGCTCCCGGCTTGTGCAAGCGGATCTTTAAAGTGGTCGTGCTCGCTTATGCGCTGACAGATAAAAATTACTGTTAGAATTGTAATGAAAACTTTCAAATAGTTGGTAGCTAGTAAATGGTTTATAAATATACTAGTTAAAAATAAATTAAACTCTAAAGGTTTTCAACAAGCGTGATTTTGAATTATAATAAAAACAACACAATTCTTTTTATTTTTATTTTTTGCATTTAAACCCATATGATCAACTTTTTGACTAACTAGTTTTGAAATAATAATTGTTTATAAAAGATACAAAATGACGGCTAGTTGCTAAAGGATGCTTTAGTCGATCTACATTTACATAGCATTTGTTTTTTGAAATTACGAGTACTATCAGTCACAGAAGTTAATAATAAGCTTTTGTGAACACCCTGTTTATCTGATTTGGTACTATTCCACCTCTTTTAAATTGTAAATTACGTTATTTTAAAATTGTTCATGATTATAAATAAATAAATAAATATATATATATATATATATATATATATATATATATATATATATATATATATATATATATATATAGGACAACTATTGAATATATTTATTATATTCAACTGTGGAGTATTAGGTATATTAAATGCTGTAGTTTAAATTCTCACAAAACATATATTCATTTACAATTTATACACAAACAATAAAAAAGCTTTGATTTAACAAATCATTGGTATATAAAAATTATTGAAACGGTTTATGTTTTACTTGTACTTGGCTACGTCCAGTGCTACCAACTACAAAAATAACAAATATTTTTACCACCAAAATAATATACTATATCAAATTTATTTGAAATAATATTCTTGTGTTTTTATACATGATAAGATTTTAGTTATGGGGAGAGTGCAACATAAAAATCCTAAAAGAAATCAAACGTAATACATGTGTTTTAGCTTTTATTTAATACAAACGATTTTTATGTGTATTTTCCTGACATTTGATATATAAAACAATTAAGTAACATTGAGGAGCAAAATAAAAGATTAAAAAAATAATTTTTTTCCCAGTTTTTAACTGGTTTCAGCATGGAGAAGAAGTGGGAAAAAGCTAATACCCTACATGCTCGTAAATATTATATATTCAATTCCTTCTGGTTTTACTTATTTTTAACTGGTAAGGTTTACTGTATTATACGATATAAGGATTACATACGTAAAGTTTAAATAAAACTGAAACAAAATATCCTGATTGAAACCAAAATACCGTGTTTTGAATCATCACACTGTTCAGAAATATTATGTTACATTCATACAATGAATTAAGGAATCGGTTATATGAAATAGTAATGCCAGAAAGTATTGAACAGTATTTCTCATTTCTGTTTATTCTTAAGATACTAACAGATTTCAGATAGCTACATTTGAACCGATGTCGATTTTTATCCCTACGTAATCTTATGTTTTAAAATAAATATGCCTTGTTTAAAAATGTACAGTCAAAATTATATATGTTTATCTGGAATTAAACTGAGATTGATTTTATATTATAATGGTGGAAGGGGACACTATCCCTACAGAGACTTTAATCTCAAGTTTCATTTTAGCAATGACCGCTATAAATAATAATTTTTGATTCCAGGTTTTACAAAAAATGTAATGGGGCATTAAGGAAATTGCGTAGCAAGTTCAGGTAATTATTACAGTTTAAACTGAAATGTGTGACGCTATTGGAGTACTGTTAATATATAAAAAGTTCCGCTGTAATTGTAAGCAAACTATTCAGATAATGTTTCACGAAACGATAAACGTATAATTGTAGATACAAACTCCCTGCTAAAGGTAATATGTTATTAAATATGACTGTTATGTGTGCGACTCAAACATTAGGCAGCTTGTTTAAATGGACCTCTAAAGACCAAAAATATGCTTTAATAAAAAGTTAAAAACCGGGATATTGTTTGGTGGTGGGGTTGAATATTAACTTGGATATTGAACAGAATGTGGCTCGTAATATAAAATATGTTTTTAAGTTAAAATCTTTACTACTAAATCAAATAAAGAACCATAGCTATCATTTTACTATTTCTCCTCATAGTTTTATTGAAACGTTAATAAATAGCATGCTACCAAGGCTTGTAAAAGAAGCAAACAGCAATAAATCTGAAGAGGTATGGTAAAATCACGCCTGATTATATATGATCCTTTTCGTCTTTAGAATGTATCAAGAAAAGTGAAAGAAAGTGAACTTAAAGGAAATACCAAGGACAAATACTATCTAGGCATAATTTCTCATTGAAGCGTGAATACAGCAAGGTAGGAATACACCACACTATGTGTCGCGTAAAATGCTTCGATGAGTTTCAATCCAAAGTTTCATTATTAACAGACAATCGTACGGCAAAAAATATTTTACATCCGCCGACAAATACATAGAAATTTTAACAGCGTAACGGCCTTCAGCAACGCTCAGCCAAATCCATTGTTGGACATTCTATATAAATTTTTCGAAATTCTTATAACATAATAAATTTACATTTTTGTTCGTTATATTAGGTTTAATATCAGTATTTAAATAATAATTAAATAAAGGCCATCACTGCAAGTTACCATACAGTTTTGATGGATATCTTGGGATGATTAGGTGTTATTATGTCACACATAAAATCTCTTATAGGTATACTGGGTTTGTTTAAATATGTATTTACTCCACCGTTTTCTTGTTGCCTTTATGGTTATCCATTAGATCAATGCAACAATATTCCGTAAAGTTCAGCCAAATCCCATGGAGCTAACTTAGTGTTTCTCAAATATAAATGAAGCTTCATGTTATGTTTCAAACCATGTTTAGTCTATAGGTCAGTTCATTTTCGAAATATCGTGTGGCCAGACAGACAGATTGACAGAAATTACATTTATCTAACGCCACGAGTGATGAGCTTCGCTAACGCCCAGCCAGTGAATGCACGTTTAAAAAGGGTTGGCAATAGAAGCCGGATTTAGCAGCAATTTAGTGCTCGGAAAGAAAGAAAACTCCCACGCTCACTTCCTTCCTCGTCGAGAGGTTATAAGTGGTGGGGCACTGAAACATTGGAGTTGAATTATTAATGGATGTCTAGTTTGTATTGTATAGTTAAATTACACTTCCTGTCAAAACACAATTATTACAAGATAAATATATTCTTTTGGTTAAGAGCCGTTTTTTTATTGCAGATTGAAAGATACATACAAAACAGAGTGAAAATGTTATTATTTTGATAGTTATGAAGGTTTTTAGTCTTTGAACCCAAATTTGTATATAAAATTACTATACTATTACTTAGTCATTAATTATTTGTTACTTTTTAATTTCAGCAACACACTCCCAAATATACCCTAAATTATTCACTATAGTAACGCGACTACAAATAGGTTTAGTAGGTCAGGTAGGCTGGTTGGAGTGTGTGGTAAAACTTCAAATACGTATTACATTTACACGCCTTCATCAAAACAGTTCAAACAGAAGTCAACGTGACTATAATTTCGACCTATACAGAATTACACAAAAAAGACGTAAAATTGCATAGACGTAGTATTAAAGACATTTCACCTTACCAGGAAATGTTTGAGATTTATATTTCAGAACTGGTTAGTCGTAGGTGGTTAGTAGACGAATGAAGACGTATTGTGACCTGTATTCCGTAGTTCAGTTTTAATGATTAGTGTTTTGTATAGTTTTTTATTAAGTGCATGTTTATAGAGTTAGTGAATATGACAAACAACATGTAGGTTGTGATTCCTGACTAAGGCGTGCCACAACGCTTTGGTAAGATTTGTTTATTTTAACATAGTTTGTAATTATGTATTAGGTTAGTTCTTTACCTGAACAAGAGATCAGATTGCAGATCTCGAAACGTAGTGTTACTGATTTCTTGTTTCACTGAACGATTGCAAATGTCCGGAAAAAATCCTGTTTCCTTCACAATCCTTCCATCGTCAAAAATAACCTTCAAACAAAGAATAGTAATTATATGAAGCTAATGTAATAACATATTTACATGAACGCAATGTGTTTTATACACAGTGCCCTAAATATAAACGACAATATTTCATGCAGGATAGGTTTATACGTTTACGTAGGTTAGTTTATAACAGGATTAATTGCAAAATATAAGATAAAATTTGCTTAATTTCCATGATATCCAAATTGTTTCGAAAATATTACACACGACATCACTAGATTACTGTATATAAAAAAAGGATAATACCTCACAGCTCTGGTCCAGTGAAGGTATAGTTTTGTTTAGGACTTTGGAAAAACTATTCAAAACCGGTGCTCGTCGATACTGTGATATTATTAAATTAATAGCATTCAACGTTTCTCGTATGTAATGGCAAAAACATTTAATAAATCAGTATACAGATGCAGCACACATTCACAATATCCGATACATAAAATAAAAAATATTCAACAAGAAATGTGCAGTAAGATTATAAAAACATCATAACCTTAATCTTGTAAAGTGTTAAACTGTTAACTCATCACAAAAGCTCCCACATAATATAATTATGTAAAAAGAAAACGTTATAGCTATCTTCTTCTTCTTAAAGTGCCACTTGTATCGGAGATTGAAAACCATCATGGCCAGCTCTTTTCTCTTTATCACAGCCTTAAATAAACTTTATAAATAAACACTTTTATCGTTGGGTACTGCAGTTAAACCATTTTCTTAAGTGGTCAATCCAAGACAGTCTTCTTATTCCTCTACTTATCTTCTAATAACTTTTGCCTTGAATAATTAATTTTAGATGTTTATATTTATTTCCTCAAATGATATGGCTAAAATAGTGAACATATTAACTAAATAAATTTGTTTACAGTCTTAAATGTGATTTTAAACTTATGTAGAAATGTATTATTTCTTTCTTTGTTTATCTATGGTATTCTCAATATTCTTCCGTAACAGCATACTTTAAAATCTTTTAGCTTCTTCCTTAAATCTTGTAAGTCACTATTAGCACCATATAAAAATTGAAAAGGCATAACAGTGCAACACTCCGAGCTTAAGTTGCACATTTGTATCTGAAATCCATAAACACTTTCTAGACAGAAATCAAAATCCCGTTAGTTACAAGAAATCAATTTGTTTATAAGCAGTTCACGGGTGCTTTTGACGATACGGCTGGTCGTGCAGATCACGTACGCCCAAATTTCCAATCGTAGAAATGACGGCTTGATGGCCTTGGATGCTAGTGGGATGGTCATGTATGCCTCTGCAAGTAATAAGCTATAGAAAAAACAAAACCTAACACGCAAAAATAATATCGAACGAAGTACCTTAATCTAATAGCAATTTTATTGGTAAATATGGATAACATGTGTAATAAAAAGTATAGCGTTTCCGTGTGCTGCTTGATATGCAAGAATCAGTCAATGAATTCAGACCCAGCATATCCGTAAGTAAGGCGAATCATGACCAAGGGCTCTTAATGGAAGTCATTTTCAACAAGAATTTCAACAAGCAAAATACAATTATTAATAGAGGTACAGGTGCTAAGTGGGCTCTAGGAATCCCTTGTATGTCAAATAAGTGGAATCTTTTTAGGCATCTATGCTTTTCACAATATCTGTTTCTTATTGCTGTTGTAAAAGCTATATTAATACTACTTAGGTTTACATGACTAAAAACTCTCTTTAGCCACAAATAAACGCAGAAAGAATGTGTGTACGTACTAGCAAGCAAGCAAATTTTAAATGAGTCTCCCCCACACCCTCTCAAAAGTATAATTGTAATTATAGTAAAATTATAACTGAAATATCTTTTAATGTTCAACGGTTTCTTGGCATATTGAATCGTAACATTTTGTTATAAAAAATAACTTATTTAAACATGATTTAATACATTTTGAAAACATAATTTTGATAAATATGTTGTTTATAGGTGTGTAAATCTGTAGTATTTTCGATAAATAATTTACTCCCTACCTTCAATTTAAAAACCATACAGATTTAATTATCATACAGAATATATCAAAAAAGTATCATAACGAATGTTTGCAAAACATATTCCAAACTTTAACTTTTTAACTGGGCAACATAAATACAATATTTAGTCTACTATTCTAAAGAACACTTTTCTATGTTTTTACCTTCAAGTTACAACAAGTATAAAGGTCTTCCGCTTATCCTATCCATACAGTTTTAAAATGTACAAATTTTATAAATTTATAAATTTCACACTCTAAATAATTAACTTGCTTATAGGCTCCAAAAACTGTTAGTTTTCGTGTAAAACCATTTAACCAAAATGCACCTCCTACAGTAACAACAAATGGTGTATTGAATATCATTGCCTTTAAATTACATGAGAATTTCAGAGAAGCCCTGGAATTAATTTAAGCACAGAAGTTCCGTAATGAAAGCATGTTCAATTATCAGTGAGTTAACATGATCCTTCGTTTAAATGTTTCAATATTATAGTTGTAAGAAACGCGGTACTCAAATCATCTGTTGACATTTTGTAGTTTTACTTTATTTTATTGAGAACAAACATTGAATTTGTTATTTTGGAGGACCTGTTTTAATTGAATAATATGTACTAACGTATGCTTATTTTAATAGTTATTAATGAACACTGTATAAAGAGACGTACAAATGTTGAGATTTAAACATTTTCCGAAGAATCTTTATTGAATAATGTAGCTGCCAAACGAATAGTCTGCACTTGACATTAGAGCTTTGAACGTCTGGCAGAAACAAAATATATATTGATATGGTGCAGCTACTGTCAAGGCGTTTGAAAAACTAAGGGGAGAAATGTAAGAGATCTGAGCTGATGCGGAAATAAATACTAGTAACGCTTCCAAGAGAACTTTTATAGCTTCAGGAATAAGCCGCTCTTCTTGTCTTGGAGCTCTGAATGTCAATAAATATTTGCCTTGCATAGGCTATCACAAGTCAGAACTATATGATGATGAATATTTGAACTTTAAATATGATATGTTTTGCCTCATGGGCACGTGTATGTATATCAGTGTGTGTTAAAAGTATTGATACACTCTGTTTATATTTGATAGCTGCCATTTTGTACTGGCTTGAGATAGAGAGCGCTAGTATCCAATGTTCTTCTTCTTTTATCAAGACCTTACACACGATGTGTCACTTAATGGGTTTCCTGATGTGTCATATAATGTTTTATATATATATATACAGTATATAAACATTTCATATGGTGGTATCTAATATATGGTGTGTTAAACTACTTTCTAAAGTAAGGCAATTAAAAAAAAAAATACAAAACGTAGTGAAACAAAAAGAACCACTACTAGCTCCTATAATTACTTGAGTACCAAAGCAATGGATTGTTGAACACAAGCTGTTTGGGTCTTAAGTGGTAAATATATGAAGTCTTTCATATGGATCCATATTAATTTCCATGTCCTAAGAGTTCTTCGCCGTATATTTCGTGTATTTTTTAAAATGTTATTCCCATATAAAATTTAAAGACACATGGTAATGTGTATGTATAGTCTTAATATTATACATTTTTCCTCTTACTAAGATCGCCTAAAATCTTAGAAATACTTCTACGCTTGTTATAACTTAAACGTATTCTAAATTAGAAGTTGCCCGCGCGCGATATCGTAGGCTTTGCACGTGTATGAGCATTTCTGGTACAAGTTAATTATATATCCGACGCAAATTTTGAGGTTTTTTTTGTTGCCACGACCAATAAAAATGTGTCAAATGTGCATAATTATAGCGATTTAAAATTACTCAAGACTAAGTCTTTTTAAATAGTTTATTTTCCATTTCTTCTCGACCAAGAACGTATATTTATAAATACACAGGTCTGAGAATAATAAATACTTCTGTCAAAAGAAAACTGAGATGGGTTTTATAACAGTCTTTAAGTTTTTAGTTAAAGTTAAATAGTAACTTGATGATTTTGATATCTGCATTACAGTACTGACCAAGCTTATCTAGAATCCCAAAAGCAAGAAGTTTAAAACATAAGACACCCGGCTGTCACCGTAAATTGTGTTTCTTTAGACGTTGCAGTAATCAATTCCACCCTTCTTAACATAAGAATCACCTCCAAATAACTATTGTGTAATACTACGTGTATGAGTTTCTTAGTTAAGTATTAAATATTATTTGGAGTTATATTTTGGTGAAGTGATACAAGTTCCAAATACTTGCTGTCTCAAAATTACACAATGCGTAAGCTAATTTATTTCTTGAGAAAAGTGTTAAAACATATATTTTTATTTCACAGAATTCATATTTGGAATATATACCAAGGAGTAGATCAAACTATAAATACGTAATAACGTTTGATTGGTTATTCACTATGTTATTCCAAATTATGGATGTCACTTTCTAATAATGCTCTGTTAATTGTTTTATTGCTTTTATTAATATTACTGCAAATATTAGTTTAACTAATAACTCATTTATTAGAATATATATATACTTATATGTTGCAACATATGAAACAATATAAACCGTATTGCTACACACACATGTATCGCGAAAAAAGGTATGACTAGAACCAATAAAAAAAAAACTTAATAAAAGTATGTGCGTGTATTCAAGGCATGTTTTTTTTTTTTTTTTACGATAGGAAAATGCATTATGCACCGTCAGGGACAGGTGTTCGCCCTGGTGTGTGGGACTCTCACCCACTTAAAACCTACCGGTCCAGGCATTGGAAACCCTCTCGGGAACGCATCTCTGCAACTACTTCAAGAGGGTGCCATCGTTCGCCCAATGGGCATTACTTCATTCTAAAATCCACCAGCATGAGCTATTCTGGCGCTTTATAGCTGCTCTCTTCTTTTTTGCCTTAGCACCCTCTTGCAGAACGCAGCGACAGCGTTCCACGATTCGGGACTGGACAACATCTCTTCTATAAGAGTCTCCGGCGAAACATGCCCGATAGCTGCCTCCAGCTCCCTTCTCTCCGTTTCCCACCTTCTACATTTGAAGAAGGTGTGCAGGGCATCGTCCGCATCCGAATCCCCGTACTGGCATTCCGGACTCGGGATCTTCCCCATTCTGTTAAGGTAGAAGCCGAAACAACCGTGCCCAGTGAGAAGCTGAGTAAGGTAGAAGTCTACCTCTCGATGCTCTCTTTCAGTCCATCCCCTCAGATCACCTATGAGCCTAAAAGACCAACGTCCTCGACTCTCCGTCTCCCATCGAGTTTGCCACTCATCCATTGTGTGCGAACGGGCAGTAGCACGGCTGACAGTGCCATTCCCATCGTATACACGCTTCCGCTCAAGAGCAAGAAGATCGATGGGAATTACCCCCGCAATCACAAGGACGGCCGGCTCCGAAACGGTACGATAGGCAGATGAAATCCGGAGAGCTCCTCTCCTCTGCACCGCCACGACCTTCTTCCTGTAACGCTTCTGCCGCAAGGCATCCGCCCATATCTCGCAACCGTAGAGGATAACCGAGTTCGTCACGGACATGAGGACTCGGCGCTTAGTCTCTGCGGGTCCACCGACGTTGGTCATGAGCCTACTCAGATTGGCCACAATCTTTTCAGCTTTCTCGGCCGCACAGGCGATGTGGTCCCAGAATGTCATACGGGAATCCATTCTCACTCCTAGATACTTGACGCAGCGTTTGGTATCGATGAGTTCCGTGTTGACGTTTAGCTGCACGACGGAATCTATCCTCCTCCTGGTGAGAAGCACGATCTCTGTCTTCTCGGTGGCCAAAGACAGTCCATGCTCACCCATCCAACAGAGTATTCGCCTCAGAGCTAGACTTAGCAATCTCTGGGCCTCATCCAACTCTCTCGCGGTTATGACTACGGCAATGTCATCTGCATAACCTACGAGGAAGGTGTCGTGCGGCATCTCCATACGAAGAACCCCGTCGTACATGATGTTCCACAGGTCTGGGCCAAGAATCGAGCCTTGGGCAGCACCTGCCGTCACTTCCCTACTACGAGGTCCGTCCAACGTTCCAAAGACCAGTTTCCGATCCCTAAGGTAGTTATTTAGCAGCCTCAAGAGATACGGTGGAATGAAAAACGTGGACTGTAGGGCACCGAGCATGTCAGCCCAACTGGCCGAGTTAAAGGCGTTCCTTACGTCCAGTGTTACCAGCATTACCAGTTTGCGGTACCGATGGTCTCCCTGCTGTACTGACTCGAACGCTCTGACAACCTCACCGACAGCACCAATCGTAGAACGACCCGCGCGGAAACCGAACTGGCGATCAGAAAGTACTCCAGCCGCTTCAACAGCCTGGATCAGCCTAGGTTTGATCAAACGCTCGACGAGTTTTCCCGCTGTGTCCAGCATGCAGAGGGGTCTGTATGCGGACGGGCTTGTGGGGTCTCCTTTTCCCTTGCTGACCAACACTAGGCGCTGGATCTTCCAACGAGGAGGGAACACGCCTTCCAGCAGGCAGCGGTTATACATATTAAGCAGCAGCTGCGATGAACCACTAGCCACTACTCTAAGCACTTCCACTGGGATTCCATCGGGCCCGGGAGCCTTCCTACAGCGCATCGAAGCGATGGCGCTTTTCAGCTCTAGTTCACTGAACGGAGGTACCTCTTCGGGACGGACTGCGATATGCTCCTCCGGCCTAATCTGGTGAGACGGAAACAGAGCATCAACTATTACCTCCAGTTCGGCTGCGCTCATGTTAGGGCTAGCAGATTGGGCACCCAGCCGTCGCATGACGATTTGGTAGCCCAGTCCCCAAGGATCGTTAGTATTGCAAGGTTCGGTCCTTCAACTTAAAATAAATAATAAATAACGTCTTTATTCAGGAAGCGTTCTTAAAAGTTACAAACTCTGATTTACAAGACAACTCTTGTCATAGCATACAAATAAATAATCATTCAAATCTAAAACTTAATAAAATCACATAAAAATCTTTTTTACATGGTTTTTTAATGAACGGTAACTAAGGCTCTTGAAAGCAGGGGGCAAAGTATTGTATATTTCTGGTCCAAAGTATCTAAAAGCTTTCTTGCCGATTTCTAGACGGACCCTTGGGAAATGAAGTAGGCTATCCTGTCGAGTACTGCGAGTGTTTATTTCATGCCTGAAAATAAGCTTTTTCATGAGATATTCAGGCTTGCCAGTCTAAATAACTTTGTAAATAAGTTGACCAGTTTGCAAGACACAGCAATCTTGAATCACACCTTACAACTTAACCTAAATTCACTGATGTGATCAAATTTTTTGAGACCTAGACAAATCTCAGGGCTCTGTTTTTCAATCTAGTGAGAACCATTACATTTTCCGGAGTAAGGCAACGAGCGAAAGATGAAAGAGCATAGTACATAGTAGGAAAAATTGTTTAGCGGACAATTTCCAACTTAGCAGACACTGGCAGTATTTTTACACATCTATATAACGTCCCCATCTTGATCACGACGCTTTTACATATAGATTTTACATGACTCGTAAAATCAAGATTGGAATCCAAAGTGACTCCAAGGAATATTATTATTTCTTTAGGAATATAATACTTACTTAAATTAAAAACTGTAATATAAGTACTCTTGGAAGTTTACATTTCAATTTTGTAATTATTAGAACGGATTATTTTTTGAGAGGGGAGATTTAATTTTAAAACAAATTAAAAATTTTTAATTGTAATTTAAAAGATTGTACAAGAGCATTGTATGTATTAAAAATTAGAATGAAGTTATATTTTAATAAAAAGTACAAATAATTACGTACTTTTTCCTAACTTAAATGTGTTTCAATTATATATTGCTATTTCTGAATTACTTACATAAATTACAGTAATGTTCGTCTAGAAAGAAATCTGTTAAAACAAAGGTTCTATCTCGGTTCGTTACTTGTCTGTATGTTTGAGTTTCCACTTCTAATTCAAAAGTGACAAATTGTTTAAGTACATCTTTGTACATTTGCTTGGATGGCTTTCTGCAACTAACTTTTGGCATAGAAAAAGACTAAATGTTTATTATTAAAATTGGCGGTAATTTTCAATTACTACATGATACAATTTTAAGATAAGTAACATAGTAACAAACAATGTACTGAAAGCTAGTTTATTGAAACGGAGCGAGACGTTTCTGAAGAGTGCATTTTTAATGGCTAGGCATACTTAAGTCAGTTACATATGTTTTATAACTTTTCACCATAATAACCTGTGCAGCCTCATTAGTTTTAACCTATAATAAATAAATTATTAACATAATTGCTGTGTAAGCTTTTATATTTAAGTATGAAAACTACTGTAGTATCATTTTAAAACATACCAAAGAATAGCAAACGCACTATGAACAAACCCAGGTTTTAAAAATAGGTATTACTTTTATTTAGGTATGGTACACCATTTTACCCATTACTACTTAGAATTTGTACTTATTAGATTTAGATTCAAATTAATTAAAATATTGTAAAGTACCACGGTACAAGTTATTTTATAATTATTATTTAGCTATAATAGTTGTATTCAAGTACTTGTTCTGATGTCAAGTTTAAATTGTTTCAGTAAAACGTTGTTATAATTTTCAAATTATTTTATGTGTTAGCTTAACCTTACTAAAATTCCAATTATTATGGTTTTTATGGTGTTTTGTATCGAAGGCTTTTGTGCATTACTTCACCGTCGGATCTTTGTAGAAATGGAAGTGGTGGGTGGCTTCGTCTAAAAGCAAACATATGCAACATAGAAACAAACAAATAAATAAATATCACCTCACAGATCACATATACTATACAAAACGCGATCGCGCGTGATACCTGTTTGTACGATGCTGAGGCGCGGAAACGTTAGGAGACTGGAGTTACGTAACCTTGGGAATTGTCCTCTCTACTGTTGAAGATATTGTTTTATTTAAACTGTAATTTCTCATTTGACAGATTATTACTATATTCACTCTACATACGTCATATTCTTCTGATGTTCATAATGCCTTTGTTACAAAGATTAATTACTTCAAGATTGTTTCCTATCTCACTTATATTTGCATTTTATTTTAGAAACTTTTAATTGAAAATAGACTTTTTTTATTTAATTTTGCATTGGAACGGTTCTCCTTGTACATTTTACGAATGAATGGCCGGTTTGCCCCATGTATCTTTCAGTTTAAGGTTTTTTACAGCCGAAGAGGAGGATAGATTCTAATCCTCGAAACGTAATTTTCTATTTTTTGTAGCATGTATGGCAAATTTTCGACAATATGTTATACTTTCTAATCATCCATCTTTAATAACAAACAAAAATATCCCTATTACACTATCATAGAATATGATAGTTATTTAATCTGCTTTAGAATCTCTCTTTAGTAAAATTTAAGCCGTGTTAATATTATTTTTTAATATACATGTTTTCTAAAAGTAAATATTTTATCATACATATTTTAAGTGCTATCATCATTTAAAACATAGGAAATCAATGTTCAAATCAACAGCAGGATGCATGCAATTTACTGCAAATGTAATTAATGTGTAATTATTTTTAGTATATATATGTAAATGGAAATAAGTTCTAACTTTTACCTAGATACGGGAGCTGTAACATAAGCAAATAATTTTGGATACATTTAAGAAATTGCAAATATTTTGCTGTATCACAGTGCCATTATGAATTGAATATTGTGTCCACACAATTTCTTATTTTCCAAATGCAGCCTACTGACCTCATCGTCCAGCAGAGAACACGTCTCCAAATATCAGGTTTTGTTCCCAAATAATAAAAAAGGGAACATTATGAAATATACAATATATATAAAATAAACCGCCAAAAACAAACTCCAATGTAACAAGCCTTAAGTCAAGACATTGTCTTACTAAAAAGTATGAGAAATTGTTCTTTACAATAATTGTCAAGCATATGCGAACATGAATAGTTGAGTTTAACCAAATAAATGAAAAAATAAGATTAATGTAAGCTTATGATTGAGTTTCTGAAAAATTAAATTAATGTATTACTTGCAAATGACTCTCCGCTTGCAACTATTATATTAAAGAAAATTAATACTTACCGGCACAACATAATTACAAAGCGAATATGCAATCTGCCGTACTATCCTCACGTTTTCAAAAGTGGGAGAGATGGGTTCCGCCACGTAGAACGTTAATGTTCTTTGTGTTATAGTAAATATACTATAGTTATGTTGTATTAAAACTGCATTTTTGTAAAAGGATTGTAAGAATTTCGTTGTGCCTGAGCTGGATGTTTTATGCCGTAAATATTATGTATAACTTACTTTTGTGAAATGAACGTGATTATATTTTACAATTAAAAGTGATGAATCACCGTTAAACAGCCAATTTCACACACAACGGATTACCAGATGCCAATAAGAACCTTGGAATAATTACAAAGTTGTATTGCAAGTGATTATTTTACTGTAATACTAGTAACGTAAAATGTTTTACAAAGTATTTAATCCCGTGCATGAAAATGTAGGTTGTAGTACATTAAAATTTAAAATCTGTAAGTATAGTTAATATTGTGATACAATCCACTCCACTGCCAAGAGAGGGGTACAAACATATAACACCCCTCCGCAACAATACTACGACTAAATTACGTCTGTGTACCTAATGTGACCATAAACATTCCTCTTGAAACATTACGGCCATTATCATTAAATTTACTGTAGTATAAATAAAGTTCTTTAACTCAAAATTTCGTGTAATTTCATGTGAAGAATGGAAACACTTTGTTATTTTATTATACACATAACATATATTTTGAAAATTATGACATGGCCTCGTCGTTTAATACTATAGGCTACCATTTTCAACAAATCATCTCTAAATATTTCTTATTATAAAAGAAATATTTTGTCAATCGCAAGATTGAGCTGGCGAGTGTCCAGCTTTTTCCGATATATTGCCACATAGCTAATCCTCAGATATTAAATAATTTTATTATTCTTGTTCGTTGTAAGATCTTAAAAGCTTGATATCTTTCATGGTCTATTTATATAATATTTTGCAAGAAAGTTACTTCTGTTACAATTAAACCAACAACTTATGATTTGTAGATAAGGAAAAAGACCTATACCTACGTATGTTTTATTAAATTATGTGGAAGACAATAGTTTAATCCAGAGAAATATATAGTTTATGGAATTTTGTAATGTCTGCCGTTAGATACTTAAGAAAAGGATAGTAACTGCTTGTGCATCCAAAATCATCTGTATCAATAAAAATTCCACAACCCAATGTGACATGGGAATATTTGAAGATAGAGTTTTAAATATTCCTTTAAAATATAAAACATTTCAGGGCTTTAAAGCGTATTAGTATAAAAACGTTTTAATTATTCCTAAAGAGGTAGCATTGGGTAAAGAACCCAACATTTCTAATTGAACAAGTTTTTCATTTAATACTAAAATTATATTCATTTTATTGATAATCCATTTGCAAGATTGCATTTTAATTTTTTAACTCCCAATAAATCACCGGCAAATTACGCAGAGTAATATAATAGTAGGAGAATAGTTAAGAAACAGTTATTAGCGTCCTTGGTTAAGTTATTGTTGGATAGAAAATTAGAAATTATAATTAGTGGTGTAATCCCTTTGAATAAACAAACCTTTTAGCTGCAACATCTCTATTGAGTTTAAGACATCTTAACTGTCATGAAATGAGTCGTGTTTATAGCTGGAACAGTTACAAAAATAGTCTGAGTTACAATATTTTTCGACAGCAAGTATAAAAACTGACATATCCAATTTGTCATTGTCAGGCAAAAACAAGATGGAGATATTTGTCAAAATGTCATATTCATCTTACTACAACGTAGTGATCTGATGTCTATAAGAGCAATAACAAAAGAAGTCTATAACAATAACATTTAATTTATTTAACTGCATACTTAATTTCTCTCTCTCATCAAAACATTAATGATGGTCCCCTAGAAAATTGTGACATTAAACCTTATTCATACAAATATGAACTTAAATTAGCTGTTGTTATCAAAATATATGAATTTTTTTGGAAAACTATGATTAAAAATATTTATAAATCATAGAAGTATATTTTGTCTAAAATGAAAGTTTTATATATATATATGATTATATATAATTTTGAGTAGTTTATAGACTTTTTTCCCTATGGTGTTGTAAACATCAGAAGCGTGATGAAGAATTTGAGATGCCATACGTGGGATGATGTAAAATTGTAAGCTTAATAGAAATTGGAAACATAATCAAAATAATATTGTAAATTGCTAATCAATATATGTCAAAGTGTACGCGAAAATGCAGCAAAGAATGATTTATAGTATCATTATAACGTAAATCGTTAAAATATGAAACGATTTGGAAAAAACGAGATGAAAAAGTTAAGTAGCCTATTCAATAAAAAGAGAGTTGTATATCAAATTTAATAAAAAACTTTTTTTATGTGTATTCTCGTAGTAGATAAAAAATGTTTTATGTATATATATATATATATATATATATATATATATATATATATATATATATACACACACACACACACAAAATAGATATAATTTTTAATGTCCATACTTGTAGGAAAAGTAAAATTAACATGTAAAGAAAGATTTTATTAAGTTCTTATTTGAATTTCAATAATTCGAAAAAGTTATCTGGCAAGTGGCGCACCGAAATAGTCGAATTTGAACCTCATGGACGTAGTTGTTGCTATAAGCGACAGAGAGCAGGGCAAGCAACTCTGGGGAAAGCTTGACGGATCAATATGGCATGGAGAGAGAAAGAGACAAAGAGGGGCACAATGGACCACGACCAAAGTTATCCCAGATAAAGTTACTGATAAACCAACAAACTGTACATATTTGATTACCTTTACCTCATAATGTTTTAACAACCACTTCTACCACGCCAGGACATAACAGTTGTAATACAGTTTAATTGTAATTGAGTACCTACATATCTATTTTAGGAATGTTGCCTTCCTATTTTCACCTCCAACAAACATCAAAGCTTATACTAAATTTCACAATGAGATTGACTTAACAAACACTTTATTTTACAGACTATTGTTGGATAGTAAATTGTACGTTTCACATGTTAAAAATTTTAATAAATTTTTTGCAAGCAATAATGCTTTGAATACTAATGTGTGCAATGAAATTCATTTGTTTTAACATAACTTTGTATCTGTGATCGGTAATTTCTGTACTGTTTACTAGAACACAAAGGATTGTATGTTTTGGAAAGATGTAAGATTATTAACTCACTTTCAATTAATCAGGTTGCTAGTTGTTTATTCTGTGCAGTTGTATCTTTAATATACAATTTATTTGTAATTCAGGAAGATCTCAGTAAAGTTTTGTTTAAGTTATTTTATTAAGTTATCTTCCGTGTAAACTAAATTTATGAAATAAAGTAAAACTTAGTCAAATGTACATTCATATCTACCATCATATAAGGCTTACAATAAGCTACATCTATGTAATATAAAAATGAATATAGTTACGACTATACGTTTTATGGATTATTATATGCGTTGTACTTTATTATAATAACTCTAACCTTAAGAATACTGTATACATTTGAACAATAATCACTTCCGCATGAGGCACGGTAACCCTATATTGTACTAACAACCTTATATTGCCCTTTTACATTACTTAAAAACGCACAGAACTTGCTCAATATAATTATCAAGTTAGATAAAATAATAACGATAAGATCGGCTTCATCTTAAAAATCCTTGTCTGCAATGCTACCGAAAAACGCCTATTATGAGCTTTGTACTTATTTAATTATCATGACTTTAAAGAATAATAGCAATTTGGACATATTAGTTCGTTATATGCTATATATAGAACACTGCAATTCATGGATTGCATCCATCCTCTTCATCAGGTGACAAAAATCCTGTGGCACATGTTCAAAATCCTAATATCCTTTTATTTTATTACATCCATCGTCAATAACTATAAAAAAGACCTAGATTTATAATTATTTTAATAAGATCTACGAGCAGCTATTTTACTCCTATTACCTAACAGAATAATACTAATAATCTTACTAAAATCCCTTCTTAAAGTAATATTAAAGTGATAGTGAAGAATTTATAAGAAGAATTATACTTTTCTTGGAAGTGGACGTTGCAGCTATGAGTATTACAATACAAAACACTTAATCCTTAAATGATGATGTTAAAAGGGTGATTAAAATATCCCTGTAGTAATTGTCGTACATGTATGGTTAATTGGCGAACATTATTTTGTTGTTAAAAACACTTGAACCTCATTAACAATAAAGGCCATGTTAACACATATTTGGTTTTTTTTACTTTATGCTCCTTTTTAATATAATTTATTTTTAAAGTTATTCATTTAGATCAGTTTCGAATATTTCGCGTAGTATAATATCACAGAGTAAATGTTCCTTGAAGATATACAATCTATCTATCTAAAATTTATTTAATGGGTTGATTAGTATAACTAGCACACAACATTTTTGCTAAAGCTGGGGAGTAGCACCATTTTCTATCACACAAATATACAATATTGAGTGTTCAGAAATGAATGCCCCGAATTTTGTAAATTATCGCAATCGTAACAGTTAATATTTTTCCATAAATTCTGTAATCTTGGTTTACATTTCATATGTCATCACACGTTTACTAGCTAAACGGTATCAGTGAAGAGAGATATTAAATTGAAATGTACAAGGTGTTTTTGTATTTACTAGTCTAGCACATTGATATTACAAAATAACATTTTCAGACTCAACATAGTTGTAATATAAATCTTATATTGAACAGTGAAAAAACGGTATTTAGTATTAATTGTATTTAGAATACATGCATACGTACAAATTGTATGTTTTTGTATAAAAATGTTTTGGACACAATTTAATGTACTATACCAAGATAATTGAATACATGTAGCTCAAAACAAAGTTACTTTTCTAGACACTTAATAAAGTAAAAAAGTTTTGAAAATTACTCATAAATTTTATTTTTGTTTAATAATTTTTTTTGGAAACCATATATTAATTCTCAATAAATAAAGTAAAATATAATTTTGTCACTGTGATTCTGTGAGGAAATCCGTGTTATTTTACAAAATTATAAATTTGTTATTATATAAAACTCTTAGAATCGTCTGATTTCAAATATGCAAACATTATTTACATTCATAAATACACATGACAAAACAAATTTCATTGCAACCAGATTACTGTACTCGTATAATGTTTAATAATAATCAATTTAACGTAATTAATTTTGTTAACCTTTAAGAGTGGTGCCGTTTACGTTCATTGATATTAATGTTGTTCTGAATTATATTAATTTATTGGGTCATAACGTATATGGGAAAAAGCTACATGGACTGCTTTATTATATTAAGAATTATATTCAAAAAGCGATAAGCACTTAATTTTTTATATTGTTTTTAAACAAAAACAGTTAGAAGGACAAAAACTTCTAAGTTAACAATTTATATTTAAACTTGATACTTAGAAGGAATATTTTGGAAAAGAATTACATACAGGCCTATACACTGAATATGATAAAAAATACAAATGTTCATTAGATGTTATTGATTGTTATGTGTGTAATAAGATAGATAAGTTTTAGTTGGTAAATTTTAAAATCCCAGTGTAACATTTAGAATGAAGGATTAATTTAAGTACTTGATAAACATTGTATTAGTGATAATTAGAAAGCGGCAATTGACATCAACTTAACGAAATATACTTAAACCTGAGTTTTCTGGCCGAAGTTATATCATGTCACATTCAATATTCTTTATATTACGGTTACGATTGACATTATAACACATTTTCAGTACATTTCATTCATTTTATGATATATGAGAAAATTATATTTATCGGAGCACAGAGGTGGTAGAGGGTTTTTCAATAAATCTGAACGAATATTATAGCCCATTACTTGCAACTCAAGAACCCTAACCCCTTTCCATCTGCCCTAAACTTAAACTGCCTGAGCCTGCCAACCCCTTGAGTACTTATACGATGGTTTATGGCTATCGTAAACTCGAGAGGAAAATCGATTTACTGGATGCAATAAAAGAATCATAACAATAATAAATTAAAGATTTTAAGTGGCAAACACTATTCGTAAATTGTTACTTCATATACAACTTATTATTTAGCTCTTAATATAAAAATAGAAAATTAAAATACGCATATGCTCTACTGAAAACAACTAAACTGTATAAGTATATTGTGTTCAGGGAAAGAATGATGAAGTAATTGATTTGTGTTATTTTGTTTATTTTTTTCCATATGTTATGCTTCTTGTATCTCTAATGCTATCACATAAACTTTAGTTTAATTACTAGTATCAATTCAAATTAATGTATCAAAATTATCATTTCTGAACTTCATCATGAGTATATTACATAGCTGGTGGAAATGAGGACTGGTAGGGCATCAGAGTACATAGTTGTGGTAATGTGCTATCTGGAATGTATATACTAACGGGTCCGTAAAGTTAATAACTTGGTTTTGAATAAGCTTTCTCTTACATTATACGTCTAATCATTTTAGACTTAACGGCTCATATTAGTATTAGCAAGATTGTTTTATTAATTTCATAGTAAGGACATAAATAAGCGAACTGTAAATTGTAATTATTTTAGTATTACACACACATTACTTACACATACTTATATTAAATCACTAATATAATTGACACATTTTCTTTGACTCCAACTGTGAAAATTCTCCAAGCAGGTAATTATTTTCTGATGTCACAAATAGTAATTTGTCAGCACTATTGTGTAATCTCTTTCAATTTTATAAGTAAAAAGACAGCAAAAAAGTTTTTGACTTTCAAGTGACACAATAAATTGAATATCAATATCATATAGGATTTTGAACAATGTTATTACCATAGTTCATAAATTATTACAACTAAATTTGTCATAATAGAGGCTTTTTTGTAATTAAAATGCTTTATAGTCCAATCTATCTCTAATGATCAACAACAATACACATAAAAACATTCGCGTAAAATAAGCGCAAATAAGTGAAAGTAAACTACTTTTATATGTTAAAGAGTACTAGGAGTACGATCATACATCCCGCAACAGGTTTCATGAAGTTGAGTAATGCATGCTTGGCTAATTATAGAACCTGCTGCGCTATCACAGTAAGTTCAAAGTCCGAAGTATGTTCCAATCGTAACATACCTGGTATGGTGGGAAGAGTTCAGTTCGAATGTTGAGTTCAGCTCTTTTTCCCCTTCCGTTTAGTTCTGGGTCTGAGATCAGACTTGACTCCTGGAATCTGGATTCAGCGGCCGTCTGAAGAAATCCAAAACAAGTCTGCAACGAAGAAGCTCAACACGAACCTTTTCCACCGTTTCGACATTAGAGATACCTATACTACAAAATGAATTGTAATCTAGATGGTGGTGTTCTCATTGTTTCGTCAGGTGCTCAATAGAGTGCACTACGATGTTTTAGACATGAACCAAAACATTTCTGAGCAACCTAGGATTGTAGTACCGTAACTTCATTAACATAACAGCATTCCTTAATTTATTTTTAGTAAAGCTAAAATGTTTGCCTATTGAAGAGTTAGATAGCTGGCTACAATTAAAATTAATAATATTGTTGGTAATAATTAAAGAGATTCTATTACTTTCTTAGAGTACGCTGAAAATATTGCGTAATATAGAAAGAAAAGGAGGAATCAGCAAGGACATTTTAATTAAATTATTTTACATCCTGACATGAAAATTTGCATTTTATACATTTTATTTTTTTATATAAATATATTTACTATAACTATAGATGGATTTATAATATTCTAGATATGCAATATTTAGCAATTATTTGTAATAATTTGATTTGTAGAATAATATACAATGGGTTCAACCCATAAGATACAAACTCTGGACAAGAAACGTAACGTTTCTCTTAGATCGATTACTTCAGCTCTTCAGCGGATGTCTCGCGATAAGTCGATGGATTTTTGTAATTTATACACTAATACAAAGTTGTATGCACAGAATATTTTGTCCGCAGAGAATTCAGAACTGCTTATAAATGTGGGAATGTATTTAGGTCTATTCATCTTATATTCATTTGTTACTAATTTTTGGGAAAATAAATAAGTAATATAGCATATTTTTATGAGTATCCAATGCTTAAAATTTTCCATTCACTTATTATTTCAGAGTTCTTTGAATTTAAATTTCTTAGTATTTATCGAATTAGGAGATTTAAAATTTGTGTAAACGAATTATAATAATATTCCGTTTGCTTCTAATAAACCTCTCGTGTACAAAGTCTTAAGAAGAAGAAAATAAGAAGTACTGACAGTATATGTAATATGTTAATATGTAGAATTAAAGTTAACCATTAAACATCTACTAATCCGTTCAGGGACATTTTAACACCCTGTAATGTTGATTATACGTGCAACAAACCATGAAACGAGCCAGGAATTTACTGCTTTACAAATGACTCAGGCTCAGGCTGTAGCTATTACATTACATTATACTACCCACTTGTTCAATCACCGTACTGTACAATGTTTCCTTTATTATTTAATTCTAAGAAGATTTAATAACGGTAGGAACAGTCTTTGTTATTCATAACTAGAAGAGTAAATGTATAATGTGATACTTCTACTCATATATTTACAACAAAGCAGTATGTGAATATGATATAGGAATATATATATATATATATATATATATATATATATATATATATATATATAGATATATATATATAAAACATTTGAATATATATTTTTTTTCAAGAAGCGCAGGGTGGATTACAAAATATTAGCAAGAAATAAAACAAATATTTTTATTGAAAAAAAAAACAAATAACCGTATTCATCGGATCTATATTAATCGTGATATCACGACTAATATCTTTGCGATAAACTACTCCAACTGTTATTTTCAAACAAGGTGGCAGTATTAAAACTATAAAAAAAACTCCTACTGTAATTCTGAATCCACTAGGTTGTAATGTCGTTTTAGGATCAAAGGGTTACATTTTTATTGTATACGAAGAGATAAATAAACACTGTTTTAAACTTCAATTCTTACCAGATGGAATAAATCACATAAAAGTTTTACTATATTTAATAAAAATTCAATGAACATTGTCAAGACTTATTTCATCAAAATTCTTTTGATATTAAAAAATGAATGCCACAATGTAATACTAGTAATCACGTAATCGAAAATGTTGATGTTTACACATATATCGTACTAAGTTTTAGAAAATCAAATTAATTATAGCAATTGAATGGTGACAAATCAATGCTATTTCGGATTCTCTTGGGGAATTCACTTTTATATAGTTATAGGCATAAAATAATATATTTTTGGTGTTTTTATCGTGTGATGTGTTCCAAGTATTACGATTCTTATTATATCGCATTAGAAACTTTTTAGACAACGAAGAGAATATTACGGAAACATGGTTATCTGTGTAGAACATTACTAAAAAAATTAAAATGCAATTCTCAACGTCATTATAAATCTTTTAATTGCCTGATTGTAGAGTAATATTATCACTCATCCCAGCACATTATCCAGGCAGACGATATGCCCTTAAACAGTAGCTATCATACAATCATACACTGAATAACCTAAAGATTACTATTAAGTTTTAGAAACGATTTAGTTGTTTGTAAGGGATTGATCACGATCAAACATTATCCACAGACTGCATCTTCACCGTACGAGTTTCACCGAACGCCAATAAATTTGTCTTACAAGTTTTTCAAAATTTTTCCAGAGCCTTACAGCGTCGATATTGCTTTACATTTTCTTGCGATATTAGAATGCTTTGTTTATTTCAAGTCTTTCTTAAGCCACATTCATTAATATTTATGTCTACAGAATATAGTCAAAAAAATTTTTTATCCAATCTTAAATTCAGTAATTATGGGTAAATTACGATTTTAAACAATCATTCACAATATTTGTAGCTACGCAGTATAGAGTTTTCCGATTAATCAACTCGGAGTCGAGATGAGAGAGCGGTAGATCGGCAGCTTCACTCCTAGATTAAATTTAATCATGCGAGGAGAGAGGGTGTGCATCGTAACAGGGTATGATCCCGTGTGTTATAATTTACGAGGGGTTAACACAAATTTGTTTCGAATTTTTGCATAACAAATTCCAACTAATATCCCCATTCGTTAAAGTCTAATTCTCTCTCTCTCTCTCTCTCTCTCAATATTCTCCTCTCAAATATGTGACACGGTTTTACTGTTTCCTTATTTTAAGGACAGATGAGAATGAAACTAAATAATAATTTCAGTAATGTATTTACAAAGTTGTAATACACGAAAGCTTGTAAATTATGAAGGTGGCCCATAAAACCTGGCGCATATTTCTTATAAGTGCATGAATGCATGTTATGAACTTCGTACAAAAGCATACTAAGTGGTACTAGAAGTAACTGCTTAGCGTCTATAAGTTCGATGTTTGAGACTGAACGTTTAAAATAGAACTTAGAATTCAGTTCATCCAACACCGCTTACCTATCGATGAAAATATTATAGTGGTTTGAAGTTTAAAAATTCAGTAGCGAGAAACTGTGAGATATAAAATTCACACATCTAACTTCCCGATGATATAAACCATCCCAGGTCCTATAAAGGCTAGTGCCAACTAATGTATTATTATGGTGATCGTCAAATTCCATGAACTCATAAGGTTTTCATCACAGTTGTATTGAAAGTTGTATTGGCTATGAGCCACAACTACCTCGGCTCTAGAATCATGTTAAAAGGTATTCGTTACCGATCTAAATTTGTGAGCTTTGATTAGAATCAATACTCTCTGTAATACGTGAAATGGACAAGTAATTATTTGGAAAAATATTATGGCATTTAATTTCCACATTTTTCAAAAGGCATAGAAGAATTAATTAACCTAACCTAAAAACGTGCTTTTTAGGTTCCAAATGTATATATTAGGCATTGATAATTCCAAATGTATCTAAGATTAAAGTGATCAATTTGATTTGGTACTAGGGTTCTACCATAAGTTTTACAGGGAATACTCTCTTTCCTATTGTCTTGTATAATCGCAGATCTTAGACTCAAAGGTTGCTGAACAACTATTTTGGGTTGAAATGTATTCTATAGAGTACACCTACTGCATTTTGTAAAACCCACAGGTGAAGAGAATGTTCAAGATTTTTTTGATCCCCTAATAGCAAATACGTCCAAAAACTGGTCATGGTTAACATTATTTGTTCTATAGAATGTCTGTATAAAATTTGTTTATTAGCTTTAAAGTTTGGTCCATGTTGAAAATTCTGGCAGTCGGGACTACTTAAATTGTAATGTTTTACTGTAAGGGTCGAACATGTTTATAGGCACTGTCTGAACACATTAAAATCTTTTGGATTGGATATTTGATTAACAATTCAAAATAGACTGAAGTTTACTGTATACTAATTTTATTTTCACTTGGCTTCCATCATGAAACTATATCATAAATAGAAAACCTATTAGTCTTCACTGGGTTTTGTACAAATAGTAGCTCACTACTGACCAATAAAAAAATAAAGTTTCATATGCATAATGTGAGTATATGATTACTGTGACGCAAAACGAATAACCACGACAACTTAATACCGCGCAGTAGCTCTATTTATTATTTATTAATATTGCTTACTCTGGCAAATATAAATATAAAACATATCTAATGTTAACATATATGATGGGTGGTATAAACCTTTTGGAAAAGTATAAAATGCCAGTATCTTGCATATTTAATTTAGATTTAAAACTTCAAAGACATTCAGATATACACCAACATGATGGAAATATTAGTTTTAATGAAGGTGTAAATATTCTATGTGTTCCTAATGGCAAACAGTTGTATCATTTTATTAAAATTCACACAACAGGCTGTAATTTTAAATAGACAGAACCGTTTTATTTAGATAATAATCCAGATTTACTTACAAGTATATACATGCAATACATTGTATGATAAATAAAAAATTAACAGAAAAGTTCGGAATAGAAATATTTTGAAACATTGTAGAAAAGGACACCCTCTAGATCGGCTAATTCTGACCTCAAAGGGAAGGGAGCTGTGGAGGGGATCGCTACTTTTTCTCTTAGCTACTTTCATTCATAAATTGCAACCTCCCGGACTGGCACATTGTTTAGTAATCTTAAAAACACAACAAAAAGTTTCTTTTAATATTCTGACCGATATGTTTGATTTTTGATAAAACCCCTTGAACATTATAGAACCAGGAATAGAGTTTAAATAAAGTACTATGCAGTGCAGTTATAAAGTAATGTACTGTGGCAATAAGGTTAGAGATGTAACATGTGTGATTTTATAACCGTATTTGCTTATTGCACAGGCAAATAGAAAGGAAACTACGTTTTAAGAAGATGATATTGCACGGATGGAATAAAACGCAGATTATACGACGTGTAACAATTATTAGCACCAAGGAGGTTAAGGGCCCTGTGTACTTAGATAGGAGATGCTAAAGAACATTTCGATGTTTATGTTATTGTTTCTGATGTCGTAAATGTTGGTATCTAAGAGTAATCGAATCTGCAGCACCGTTATTGGATTGAGCGCAAATATTTCCGATGTCCATAACTCATCACACATCCTGTAAAATATCAGGTGATTGTTACGATATGGATAAGGGTGACATCTCAGTCACATCCTGTATATAATCCGAGCTAGAACAGTGCTAAGATAGGACTTTTCACCAATTCGATAACTTATCTCTTGAATGGCAAGGAACAGTTAGCTGTTTGTGTCATGATCATGTATCATGTATCACTTCAAGTACCAATGGAACGTTTTATGAAAAAGGTTGTTAAGTACTTATGTTATATCACATAGTACTTTTAATTTTAAGTTTCTTCTAATGTTTCCTTCTACTTTTGCAATACCCATGCCTATTATGTGGCCTAAAAATAATGTTACCGTACCTGTAGAATAAAACCGAAAATGTTTCTAAACATAAAACGTTTTACATAGTGACAGAATTCTGTTTAATCCTAAGCCTTATGAACTAATTAAAACAAATAACTAAGTTTTAGGTCTTACTGATTCATAGAACACACTTAGAAAATGAATTTATAGTTTGTTATCTCTTAGTTTATTACTCTTACTAGATAAGTGATATATCTGTACTATTTTATAAAATTTTAACGGTGACTATCTGTGCGTTCGTATGTATAATCGTGTTTGTGTGTGTATGTGCGCGCGCGTTTTTCAATAACGAAAGATCTACTGGATTTTTTGGGTTAATCAAATAATATTAACATTGTTTGTAACTAAGTGTTCTTTGTCAAGAATATAATGTGACATCACAATCATGTGTTAGTTTAAGTACTATTTTACATTTATTTACGTATAGCTTGAAATCCTAGAGCAAGCTTAAAAGTAATAACCGTTGAGCTCTGTGTTTATCTAGATAATTAAACTGGAAGCTTTATTAAAAATATACTTTTAACTGTACATGTTAGCAAATGTTATGTATGCAGTGCTTGATCAGTAGTTATCAAAGACAAAATTATCGTCTTACTTGTGGTAAAGATTTAAAGCAATTGAAGAAATCCCGTTCAATAAGTTAAAGTTATTAGTCAAATGTAATAATACCCGTCTTAATATTTTTGACAGAATTAGAGTACGTAGGCTTACACATGTTTACTTTATTATTTTCTTGTTATCGTTAACAAAGCAAACTCAGCCTTCATACCAGGAATACATTAGACCAGAAGAATATTACAATTACCAAGAATAGACGCTTTATGGCCGAAGTGGGGTTCTCATGTATGAATATATTTTCTTGATAAAACAATGCATAATCAGCCATGGTATCATAAATGTTAGTAATTCGATCCAGAATTACTACTAAGTACGTTAACAGACATTCTAAGAACTTCGACATTTGGATTCTTCCACACTGGGCTAAAATAGTTCAACTGTTACGGAAACTGTTGGAGCTATTTAATAAAAAAATCACAGAATATTGAAGAGAAATTCGAGTTATTTTACGGGTACTTTAATAAAAGTTTTCACTCTGTGACTTCGGAGCCCCCCAAACTGCTCTTTAAATTTCAATATAAAATGGATAAAGAAATTGGAATATCTTTCAGCGACTATCACTTATCTCAGAATCGTTTGGAATGCAGCAAAAATTGCCTAATGGTGTCCCTATTTTTCAAAATGGAATTGCGTCCAAAGCCTCGGGTAACTGCTAATATACATACAGGGGGTAACACATGACTGTCATAGAATTATCTTCGATATAGCACAACATAAGTTGGTTACTACCTAATACTACTGTTTTTTAATTTCAAATTTCGGTAAATCTTGTTTAAATTACACATGATGCTTGTCCACTTCCTCCTGCATCCCATCGATGTTATCGATAACTATATACGTAAATTTGAAGTTGGAGCTTATAAAGCTAATAAGCCATTTGGTTGACCGTAGTCTCTTGATAATTCGCGTAGGTAAAAACAAAGATCAATTATGGACTTATTTGTCAGAACCATTTATATCACGAAAATTATCCTAAAATATTATTGAATTACATTTTTTATATACGATAGTATAATCAAAATTGTGTACAATCATTAATTACCTATAAAATATAAATTATAGTTATAGGATCTCAATGACAAGTATTGTAATTATTGGGACTCAGTAATGTATTATATATTAAATAAACACAATTCAATAGATATGAAAATTCTTCTTTTTTTCTGGATTGTAGAATACCATTTTCTTAATTATTTGTTTCATCAGCTATTAAGCGAAAGATTTTTCACAGATATGTACATTGTGAAGATGGCAATATTTTAAATCTTGGTATAGAAAATGTTCACCGGAGTGTAACAGGGATGTATACGTCCAAAACAATAACAGGGAGACGGGGATTCAAGGTGATTCTTGTGGAAAACGTGAAGGTGTAGCATTCAAATGAGACTGCAAAGTTTAGTATTCTCTTCTATTACAGGTGGAATGTCATGTTTTAGAAAAGAAGTATCACAATGTTTTGTTAACACTACAGTTAAACTGTAACATTCCACGGTGTTTTAGAAACTCGAAGGAACCAGAAATAACTTATTCTTATTTTATCACTATTAGCAGTCCTTGTTATTGATTATTTCTTAAGTACTATTACAACAGGAATATTTACCTTTCGTATACGAAATATCAATATTAAAAACATACAGATCATCTTGACAACATGAAAGGAATCATTTATCTGAATTGCTTTGATTGCTGCGATGTAAGTGAAGAAGTAAGGAGTTTTTTCTCTTCTCTTTACATAAGTACTCACACATATATAAATTACAACGGTAATAGGTAGTTGTAACAGCTGTCTAAGTTTATATTTTAACAAACAAAATTGAAAGTAATAACGTTGCCCTTATGCATATTGCTTGGAACAATTACAGGAATAATTTCACCCAAGGTAAAACCGTTCTAATCACAATGCTCAGGCTGCCACTGCTTTTGACGTTTTATTAACCTCGGTCTGTATGGAGGACTGAAGCAAGTGACTTGGCTCCTTTGAACACATGTTTGTGAATCACGTGATTTCATCGCTTTTCCTCCACTATATTAAGTCATTCATTTTTAATTCTGTTTTAAGTTGTGATTATACGTTTAGTTAATGTCGCAATGTAGTAATATTGATGAATATGATGTAAAAATCGATCACATGATATAAGAAAAGTAAACAGGATTTTATATGGGGTTTAAAAAGATTGTTATGTCGTTGTCAAGTTGTAAATAAAAGTAAGTTTTTTATTCAAATTTAAAACTTTATTAAAAATATATGAAAAGCAGGATATATTTGAAACTTTAAATGATTAGTTAGTATTTATATAATATACTCAATATATTATTACATTAACATGTTTTTTTTACAGAGAGGCCGAGTCCCTTTTGAGCCTTATTTTGCCCGTCTTTATGGGCCACCGGATGTCATTTGTCTGAAACAAAATAAGGAGGAGAGTCGGTCAGTATAAGGTTGATAGTACCGAGAAGTTAAAAAGTGCAACGGTCACAGACAGGATTCGATCCTGAGGTATGACATTAAACTCTGACGCCCAAGACCGCTCGGTTTTCTCAAAGATATTTTCAATCTTTATTATAATATTTCAACCACAAATAAATTAAATGTTTTAATTAACAAGTTTTTCTCAGTACATTTACTGTTTTTAAGAGCAACGTAGGAAATCAATGGCTTTAAATTTATGCTAAATACTGAATAACAATTGAAATATGATTAATAATTCTTAGCAAAACTATAGGATAAATTAAACTAATTTTTAATCTAAAATTCGTATAGCAAAAACCCATATAGTATCTTGTAAACTAGCATCTTAACTGTCATTCTTTTCAACAATTAAAAATTTGTTGAAGTGAGCTACAACTTTATTGTTTGAGGCTAACGGGATTTTAGTTGTACACTTGGAGCCAGAGTACGAAGAACTCCTCCTCCCAACTTTAAGTTTGATTTTACAAACATTTATTATATATCCATTGCGGGTGCTATGTTGTGAGACCTCTTTCAGGAACGGCAATCGCTCGCTCAGGCACTGTGATTCCTTGTGTAATAGGAACTTGTGGACCATTTAGGACGTAAGCAGCATGCAAACGGATTTCATTGGAAGCAAATTGTTAGCCTCTCGAGGATAAGTGATCGAACCGCCTCTAATTAAAAATGAAATAAATATCAGAGTTTAAAATTTCTGAATACGATCCATGTCACCCAGTGAGATGCTGTTACCGTAAGCAGTATAGTAATAGTAAGTAAGTCAAAGACAGTCGACTGCATGAGCTTAATCCTAGCGAATTGAGGGAGACTTCTAAATCTGTGCATGCCTGTTAGTCTACAAAGGGCAAGCTGAGTAGCGTGATTGACGTGATCAGAGAATGTAAGATTAAGCAAGACCCCGAGTTCATTGACTTGATCACACACTTCCAAAAACTCGCGATCAAGAGCGACCCCCACACCCCCTTTCATTAATGCCTGTACCATATTGTATGGTATGACGTGAAGGCCAGTGCACTTGCCTACATTGACCATTCATATATCAATCTATATATAAAATAAATGTGAAAAAAATTTCTAAAACAGATTTTTCTCAAGAACCTCCATTCACTTTTACTGGTAAAACTTTCAGTTTGTTTTTTCAACTTTCTTCACTCTTCCTGGGAATGTATTTTAATTTAAGTTTTGAATGTCTTTCGTATGCCATTGTTTTAATTCAACATACTACAGATGTTTCTCTTGAGACAGTTAATACCGTTTTACATATATTCCCAATGCGGTATTTTTACAATTTTAGATGTTTTGTTACGACGTAATATGTTAAAATAATACGCATAAGTCTGAAATAACCAAGAAAATTCTGTAATTTCTATTTGAATATTTATAAACAGGATAAAAAATACTGGCTACCATAAAGTTAAATCTATTTCATTGATACAATGACGGCAATTAATGAAAAAAAAAATTCCCTTTGAGTATTTTCTTTTTCATTCATTCTTATAATTATCACAGTTAAAAAGCAGGTTTATACTTTGCAAAATATTAAGATACATAAATGTGATTTAAAATTAGTTTCAATTAAATCACTGTTACTCACTTGTATGCTGTTCAATTTCCCCACTTCACAACTTAAACTCTGTTATTAACCAGATTATATTTGTAATCAACACTGCAAACAACAGGTACTTACTTTTATTTACAATAAACAAAGCAAAATAGAGCTCAACATTTGGATTTTTACTGCTAATCTCCTCAAATACAAACATTCATATACAAAAGTAATATTCTTTTTTATTCATAAATGCTTGTTGATATGTTTAATAAAAGTCATTAGTACAAAATTTAAGTTTTCTAAGAGTTTATCATTTGCTTTCGCAGTTAAGCAAAATATACGCTACGATAAAAAGTTTCATACAATTTGTTCCCCCAGTTTCTCTGATATTAGTTTAATATTTCAATGTCAAGCAGGGGGTGTATGCAGAGGTGTCTGTCGGTCTGTTTGTGTTTCATTAACATGCGTAGCGGGTGTTCCATTGTGTAAAAAAACCGTTTATAATCTGTTTAGATATAAATACAGCTTAATCAGATAATAACTTTTCCTTTAAACATATGTTTTGATTATTTTATAAAAGCAATACCTAAATGTGTGTTGGAGACTTATAAAGGACGCCGTCAAAACAACCTTCTCGTATATCGATATAGCCTAAGATGATTAAAAAGAAATATATCTTTTCACGCACATGCTCATCTCATTTAAAGTAGTTCAGATAAGTAAGTAAGTTTGGATCTTTCCTAATTTAGAAAGACTTTGCTAGTTGTTATACCAAGGGATGGCACGATGAAATTTTTAAATAAACTTTACATTCCCGAATAATTTAATACGCATTGAAAATTTAAAAAAATATAACTTTGTTTATTATTATATCGGAGTCTGTTGTGATTGCTGATGGCCGAGCAATATTAGACGTTGGACTTTGACTCTGAGTTAGTGAATTAGAGATAGCGAAGCTTCTAATCCTGTCTGTGACCGTAGCACCCGTTATCAGTACCTTTGACCTGTTTGATAAGATCCTCATCCATGCCAGTTGACGGACAGTATTAGTTTTAAAATGGAATCGGCCTCTCCTCTTAAAAAAGAGTACAGAGTACTAATCCCTGTATAAAAATACTGATAGGCATTTGGCTCGCTTTTGTTAGTGATGGAAATGCATTTTTGAACGAACTAACTACCCCTTTAGAGCCTTCTATGTACAGTAAATACACATTTATTATCCTCATTTATTACGAATAATTGAACGAAAATATCAGTAAGAATAATGGAAGATTGTAGGTTGATTAAGTTGCCTTTAGCAAATTGTTGTTTACTATATACAGTATTTTTACATTTTTACTCTTAAAGGACAACAAATTAATATCAATTAATTTAAATTACTAAAGGGTTTTGAGAAATATATCGAAGGGCGATATTGAACTTGCAGTATATAATAATAATACCACGTTTCTTGTGAAATCAATAAATCAATTTCCTTTAAGAAATAAATAAATTGTCAGTCGCATTGGTTTTAGTTAGTGATGAATGAAAGTATAGAAAATTATAAATTTGTTTAGGTAATGTTATAACTCTACAAAAATAAAATAAATAAACGGATATATAAAATAGTACTATATTACCATTAAACAAAGAATGCAGTGATTCTAGGACACACATAAACACAATGAATGACTGCGACACATGTAACAAGTCAACCTTTGTCAAAATAAACTTCGTATACAATAATAATTATAAATTGTAAAACATAATTCATACTTGGCTACTATGATCGCTTTGCAAATAAAAGCGATGGTTGTGTTCCTACCACAAAAGAAGAACTTAAACAAGTTTAAAATGTCCTTGAAAGCAATCGAGTCTTCTTATGGTAAACTGGACGATTATCTTGCATGTTATCAAATGGACCATTTGGAGGCAGAAAGAACCAATCCCCAAAGCTAAATTGAATATTTCTTGGAATTAAAACGCTAGGCTATTGGAGTCACCCCTGTGGAATTCGGCGTACCAGATCTATAAATAAAAATATTCCAGTATTTAGCCATTTGAAAAATTGTAGAATAAATTACATAGAGAGAACATTTTTACTATCTTACGTCAGATTAACAAAGACAGTATTTTTGTTAAAGCATGTAAATTAAATCTCTCAGCTCGACACGTACCAGACAGAGTTCGTGTTAACAAGTCGTCAGAACGGAAACGTCTGCTGGCTGATGTATGTCAACTGAAATAGCAGCGCAACTTTGATTTAGTGTTGGTGAAGAACAGCCTGGGAAATGTTAGAACAGTACAAGAAGAAAAACTTCGCAGGATTACTGATATAATACATGGTGAAGTCAAATTTTCTCGTATCCTCTTATGATCAAGCGAATGGAAAAACGATATAATAGCTACAACTGTTTGATAGTAGTTAGTAAGATTAGTTACATTAGTTATGCTGCCTTTCTTTTTTAACAATCTGTCTGAGGCAGACTGTGTGAAACATGTCTCGTGCTGTTTATTACCGCCGTGAAATTATGTAGAAGAGAAATTATTTTGGATGACCACTACTACACTTAAGGAACACATTACATTACAAACTAACCCCGAAATAAGTATTCATCTGTGAGTATCTTCAAAATATTGGTTCACCTTTGATGGAAATAGTCGCCATTGTGTAAAGAAGTCTCTTTTCTAAAACTGTGTTTGTTTTCTTTTAAATAATTGTCTGTTATTCCAAATTTATTTTAAAATCATTCTTTTTACTAATCTGTTATTAATTAAAGTTTAAATATTTGTTACTTTGTTAGAAGAATTGTTATAATTACTACCCATAAAAGTTACGTTATGTGTAAATCAGAATAGATGATTAGATAAGACTAATGTTTAAGGATGATTATTACTTTTCTATAATCTTTAATTTATCCACTTCATAAATTTTCAAGTCTTTTATAAAAGTAAGACTGCTAGAATGTTCTCTATACGAAACAAGCTGAGACGTAAACATTAAAAAAATATTTATGAAAAGTTAAAACTTGTTATCATACTTGGATCATTATAATATAACGTATTAATATATTTATTGTAAACCTATATAACCAAAATAGTCGGTAATCATTATTCATGGCCGAAAGAAACTAAGCAAGTAAATTCATCTGAAATTCTTATCCCAGGATACAATATTTATCCTAATTCTAAAACTTGTCTTGGTGCAGGAAGCGGCGCCATATGTGTCACACAATGTTGAAAGTGAGAAAATTACTTGCTTCACCTTATTAAAAAAATGAAATTCTCACGCTCAACAATACAATGTCAAAACTTTTTTTATTATTAATGTATAAAAAGTGTCCATATGCAGGTAAATTTCAACTATTCATGAGGTATTGAAGTCATTAGTACGTAAATTCTTATCATCATATTTTATTGTGATGCATATGAAGGTATTTCCGATATTGACAACCTAAATGTGAAATCTTATTTTTTAATTCATTTTTCTCTTGTAATCTTTAGCATATTAAATATATTTATTGTTTCTAAAATATCCCTCGAATTTTGGATAAGCTTTATAACATTCTTTTATATTTAATATTGCTAAACAGGTCTATACTAAAATATACCGTGTAAATATGTTTGTATGCGTGTTATTATGGCGCTTAAAAACGTTCAATTAAATAAAGAATACAGTATACAGTGAAAAACTGTTAGAAATATAATTGACTTTCAGCTACTAATTTAAAGATGTTACTTTTTGTATTATAAATTTTTCGAAAGTAAATATTTTTTACAGTTAAGTTTAATTGGTTACAATTCTGTACATTCAAAACAGTCTACAAGGGTGGCAAATAAATCGCGCCTCGCCGATTCGTCTAAAGTTTTTGGAACTGGGTCCTTCAACTTCTTTCTAAACTTAATTAATTTAATCGTTAATATGAACAATAAACTATGAAAACTTCAAAATATATGTAAATAATTTGTTTCATTGCCCCAATGTCAAAATCATCATTAATTTTATCCTCGTATAATCGTTAGCGTTTTTTCTCATATATGTTCAATTCGATCCTTTGAAGATATTAGGATTCTATGCTATATTAATATAACACCCCTCTTGCAAAACTTTACATCATAGGATTTTTTACGGTAAAGGGGTGTCTGAAAATGAGTTATACAATGAAGTTTAAGAATATTTTTCAACGCGTGATTACAAACGAAACTTTAAGAACTTATACTTTCAATGAAACAATGTAATGTCGGTACTTCGAGCATTATACATTTTGAACTTAGTTTAATTTTACGTATTACATATATATATATATATATATATAATAAATACGGAAAAAAAACAATAAATACTTCAGTTATAATTTTTACAAATCAAAGTCAACTTAAAATGCTATTTATGGTATTTAAAAACAAATATTTCACAGTTGTTTGTATTTATTTGTGTAATTATTATATTTTTTTCAGTAAGTATTTATATTCTACTAATCATGCTGTATTTGTTTAGATAAAGAAAGTAGCAATTCTTGGTGGTAGTAACAATGTTATTAACGTATACAGCATGCATGTAACTATTCAATAATAATATAATGGTGTTTTCTTTATCATCGTTATATTTATTATCCTGGGGTATGTTGAACATATTTCAAATTTGTTTTGTATTGGTCCAGTTAAAGATCTTACATGTATTTTCTAAAACCAAGTAAAGGCTTATATTACTAATCTTCATTGATAATATTTTTATGGTCTGCCCTATCTTGATTGATAAAAAGTAAAGCCAATGCAGTGACTCTAAACATAGACGGTCAGTCGTTTTTTCTCGTTAGCTGTTTGTAACGGTGACATAATTAGCATTTTGATATCAAAAGTTTGGTTTCGAGTATGTTGACCTATATAATCCAAAATAGCGAGAATAAGATTAATTTCTTTCCGAGGGAAAATGCCTTTATGAATATCATGAAAAACTAGGCTGTGTTCTCATAAAATGCAAATTGGCTCTCGCCTCCGACTTTTGGCATATTGTACAAGTGGGTCGACTGCTCCAGTTCTTCTTTGTGGTGTTAAAATACAAAGATTTTATTGATCCAATGAAATAATTGACTGACATTAATGGAAGCAGAAGGAAGGCTTGAGATGATGCCTTGGTAATTACCTTGGGAAAATGGCGGTCTACTCCTTGATACTTTAGATGCGTATAGCGCGCGTTAATTTTTTTGAAATAAATATTTTAATTTACACGCAGTTAAAATTAAGACGCTAGAAATAAAGATCGCCAATTTATCCATAGTAATGGATGATCGTCACTTATGAGACAATACCCTATGTAAAATATAGCAGATAGTGTTACGTTTATGACCAGGAACAAGAGCCGTTATCTTTGTCACTCTGATATATCTACGTCCTTGTATTTATTGCCTGTCATCTTGAAATAGCTAATCTCGTATCACGAGATTGGAGTAAGTAGAGGACATTTATTTAATGCACTTTTTAAAAGCTTTGTATTAGTTTTTTTGTTTTAGTTTTATTAACTATAAGTTGTAAACTGAGTACTATTATTAACATAAAATTTACCTATACTTACTTACTTACTTACTTACCTGCCTATAGAAATTAAATTGTGTGCAGAATAAGCCGATGTCGTCAGTTACATCCGAGAAATTAAATGGGTGTCCAAGAGCGGCACATCAATAACCACAAGTACCAAGATTTATTGGATAATAGGCTAAACTTAATCGATAGGTTTAGAATATGATGGTTGGATTACGTAGGGCCCCTTCAATTGTAAATGTTTCAGTTAGCTAAAACATGAGGACGGTCTCCTATGCCCACTTTGACCGACGAAAACTGGAACAGGGCTGTCCCCTTCTTCTAAAATGGCAAGGATAGTGCCGACTATTCCTCAGTTTCTTGAGATAGCTTTATCGTAGAATATTGGTACGAGATAGTTTAAATCCCGTACCCTCACTCATTCCGAATATTCTGTCACTCCAAAGGCCATGCAGATACTGTTTAGGTCTAATGGAAACAGGGGTTTCCTCAGCTTACTGCCCTATCGAACAAAAAGATACACCCTCAATATAACGTGACATTCGGTCATATTATCACAAAAATAATAAAGAAAGTTAGTGAAAAGAAATCTAGGACTTATTCCAACAAATCTTATACGAATAATATCAAACCTAAAAATTTAAACACGTTTTAGTAATAACTATAGGATATATGTACAGTAATAAAATCTTAATGTGTTATGAACATTTTTCCAGAAAAATATAGTTATCAAGTTTATCAACCATTGGTTGGGATTTTCATTATTACATGTAAATGTTTCGCTTTGGTCAAACATATGAAAAATCCATAAATTTGTTACCGTACCTTTTGAAAGTTTCACTTGGCTTGGATTCTAACAGTGTGTAATTCTTACTCTATACACACCGCAGTGAATGTGTTAAAACTTTCACAAATTCAAACATGATATTATGGTAGTCTTATTTTTAAGATTACTCGATGAACATTCAAAACGATTTAAAGACTATTTGAATGTAATGTAGGAGGAATGAGGCCGCCAATGAGCGAGCTAGCTTACCACATGGATTAATCCAACTATTATCAAGCAATTCAGTGTTAATGAGCCTGATTTACGTGGGCAATGCAAAAATCGCATAAACACATATAACAACGAAATAATTGTATTTTAGCTTTCTTTTTATATTAATATGTTCATGTTACATACGTACTTTAAATTAAAAAATGGTTTGCTGACTACAATTTGTATAATGTATTTCAACTTTTACGTCACTTTTTTTATTATTTACAGGTGAGTCATTGGCTTAAGAAACTGCAAGTGCTTGGTGTTTTATGGTAAGTTAAATGCTTGTATCATATTTTACAATTTGGGGAAAACTTTTATTGGTTTTGGCCAATAAAGTTGCCTTGTACTTGTAGTTAAATATTTACTAATTACAACACAATATAGAATAATTGCTAAACAGCTTTGCGATATAACTAGTTTGAAAGTGATGTTTTATCTAAATGAAGCTATATAAGACATTTTATATAAAGTTTTCGGTTATTTACCTCAAAAAATAAAGCACAACAATTTTAAAACTAACATATTTATGATATATTGAACACTAAAATAGTTTATAAAATTTAAAAATAGACAGTTATGTTAAAGGTCTATCTGTTACTGCACTCTACGTAGGAGAGCTATATGCTAAATTCTACCTTTATGCAAATCAGACGCGCCGAAGTCTTACGGCAAGCTTGTGGTCTCCTTGCGGATTGTGCAAGTTACAGTTCATGGCATATCTCAAATCGAGTTCCAGTCTTCAAATACATATCCGAGAATATTACCACGAGCTTCGGTGAGCTCGAGTTATGCTTCTGGTCTGGATAACAGTGAATGTAATGTATGTATCGAGGGCATTTTACTGATACAGTATTGGGATTGAAAGAATATTTAATTTTCGTAATTTATCTAGTTTAAAAAATTCTTTTACTTTTGGTATCAATGTCCTAATGTTCGTATCACAGCTGGGTGTGCGATCCTTGTACAATCAGTTCTAGTCACAAAAATATTAATTCTAGGAATATACATACTCGTAGTATAATAATGAAGGATTATGTTTTAATATTCTGATAGCTTACGGTGTGTTTGGAATAAAAGGATGTAATTATATATCTACTTATGTTTCCTCATCTTTGCACATATCAGGTACTTTTAACGGTTAATTATTAAAATATTAAAAAATACTAAATAATATAACTAATGGTATAGTAATAAGTATGACCTATTTGATTACGAAAATGTATTTTTTTATACATTTAAATAACTTTCGAAACCTTTGCTTCATGATTTAAAAATAGAGTTCAAATCTTTTAAAGGTAAAAAGTTGTACAACCGAATAGCAGCAGAAGAGTATAACCTAATAAGTAACAAAATTGTATAACGGTATAGTACCAGAAGATAACAATGAAAATGTAGTATAAGGGTCCATGTCTCCATGAATGGTATTCCCAGAGATACACAATTGCATTTATTCTTCGCTCAGAAAACAGTATAAATAGGGTTTTGACAAACACTTCAAAATAGTTAAAGTAATTTTCATATCTAAAGTATACAGGGTGTTAGTGTAATCAGTACCACCTCTTGGTATCTCAAAAGAAACTAATTTACAGCTTACGAGGAGGATTTCAAATAGTTATACATAGTAATTCGAAATATGGATATTTAATTTCAAAACTGAGGCACAACTTTTTAATTTGTCGTTATATCGTTATTTTTCTTCATACCAGAGTATTTCCCACAGGTAGTCGGGAGAAAATCTTAAATGAAAGGGTAGATAGAGTAGTACACAGATAAAGTCTGTACTAGGAGAACACAATAGCGTGAATCTGACCTTAAATGGATCTATTAACATAATATTGTCAGGAAGTAAAATTTGCGCTTGTAAAACGTGAGCTTGTAAAAATTGGATTGTTGTAATTTTTATTAAACATACTAGCCATATCCTGCCAACTGACACTGAATGTACTAGTTTTAATTATCAAAAATACATATTTTGTGACAAATAATATATATATATATATGTATATATATATTAGTAAAAAAAACTGTTCTGTATAATAGTTTTATGTTTTAACACTTCTTTACAGTATATCAGTTAGGCATTATATACCCAGAGGTTCTGATTAAGAAAACGGTATATTGTGACCTCTTGGTAGAAGAGGATACAATTACTATTTTCCATCTGTTACCTGCAAATAATTTATACAGGGTTAGGAATATAATAAGGATGTGTGGTACCTTATGGGAAAGTGAAATTATACATGAAGTTTAGATGCGTTGATTCTTTTTCACGATAAAGAAATATTGTTTAACTTCATAATATTGTACTATTTCCTTATTTTCTGCTTTACCAAGTCAAAATTAACGGTACGTAAGAGAAACTATAAGTAAGATCCAGAACTAACCCGCAGCTACATGAAGCACAGTAGATTTGTAATGACAACGAACAATGTATACACATTCCAAAATTTGGCTAGTAGGAAAATATTGAAAAAATTGTTATCTTTGTGTCGACGATTTTTTGTGCCCAGAGTGGTGAGTGAACCCTCAGGATTCACCCTGTACTCTAATGCTTCCATCCCTGAAGATTATGATTGAATCCAAAATAATTGCGTATAAATATTTATAATCAGTGGTTATCGACTGGTATTGAGACTATAAAACATGATATAATATAAGAAGACACCGTAATTCTTCTACACTCAAGTCAACAACGGGTTTAGCATTCAGTACAATAAATACTACATAAATACTTAAAAGTGTTACAACAATAATCCCGTGACATGTTGATGAATATAACTGGTATGTCCAAATTTAGTTCGGACGCTAATGCTCCGAAGCTAAGACACAAACACATTGTTTGGGAGTTCCCTCGGCGAAGTAAGGCAGCGATGAAGCAACGACGCAGCGTATGTTCCTAGCTTACACCAATTTAATTCACAGGATGTTTATTTGGTATTAGTAGGTTTAAATTGTCAATAATCATAAAAAATTATGAACAAATGTCGCATTTCAAAAACATTGTTTTGTGTAAATTGTAGTATTTTACTTATAATTATTACTCATACAAGTCAAATAATTAATATCCGTGAATTCGGCTGGCATTTATTCAGTTATAGAGTGTCGGTCATTATATTCTGTTGGCTGAAAAAGAATCTAGACCTAGAATATTAATTTGAAATATCTCAAGAATTACAGTGTGAATTGGAAAATATGGGTTTAAAGGATTTCATTTTATACACAGCCATAAAGAGAAAAAAACCATGTGGATTACTTTATGTTTCACCACTTGGTTATGAAATAATTTCAAATCATCATGAAACATTTTATAAATTTTCATGCGCCTAACGGCAGCCAAATCTTAAATAATTAACTATTTAAATTTAAATAATATGCAGGATCAATTTGTTGATTTCTTGATGAACCGACGTTTGGTCTTTTTGTATTTCATTCATATTTCATAAAATTACAAAACACATTATAAATATTAATAGAGTTAATGAACAACGAGATATATAACATAAATCGGCCACAATAGCTAGAAATATATTAATAAATAATGAATTTCCCTGTGATAAGTTTAATTAAATGCAATTGTCTAAATGGTCTCCATGCCTTAAAAGGTTTTGCAGTAATATTCAACACAAATGCAAGTTCACTACAAACTGTTGTATTTTTGTGATAAATATTAACAAATAATAAACAGAAAATAAATACCCTAAAATAGTTCAAATATATAAAGTATGTATTTAAATTTATGTAATTAACTACGCGTATGTTTTCATGGTCCTTGTTTGGGGGATTTACTATCCGTATATTTTACATTAATCGTTATTTCCTGATTTTTATAAACATCCCATCACAAATATTGAACTCTTAGTTATGTAATGATACTAAATTGAGCTTTAATGCAAACTTTGTATAGTTTTGAGAACTACGTCAAGTAGTTTTTGAATGATTAAATGGCTTATATCTTGTGATAATGGTTCCGAGATTACAAAATGACTAAAAGCATACGTTAAAATACGACAGTAGACGCTACTTGATTCTTACAAATCATAGCTAGGAAAATGAAAAAAAAAACTCAAAGGTGTAATTAAAAGAGAATCAACACAAAGGAACTCACTGATTCTCTCCAATATAACTATTGGTTGGTTATATATTTGAATATTTGTAACACTAATGTAAAACGTATTTCAAAATAGCAATGTAGTAATTAGTACGTTTCGAGTGTTGTAATAACAATTCGTACCAAATATCAATTTAAAGAAGCTGTCCCCAAATGATAGGTCAAATTTTATATATATATATATATATATATATATATATACTTATATATATATATATATATACACAAGGTTTGTTATTTTTGAATTATTAACTTATTTTTATGGACTGATAATTAAATTCAGTAAGAAGCTTTTAGTTGGACCAAGGTGTGAAAACAAAATGACGTTCTGCTTAATTAAGGTGTTTAAAAAACTTCAGAAGTTTCAAACTTATAAACCTTTGGGTTTGTGAGAAGGAAAACAATAACTTCTTAAACTGTGTGTTCTAAATAAGTCTCCTAAACAGTGGGGCGATTAGTAAAATATTTCAATATTTTAATGATGGCCTTGATGCCCACATTGGATATATATATATATATATATGTGTGTGTGTGTGTGTGTGTGTGTGTGTGTGTGTGTGTGTGTGTGTGTGTGTGTGTGTGTGTGTGTGTGTGTGTGTGTGTGTGTGTGTGCCCATCAAAGCCATGATTTAGATGCTTTAACTTAATAGTAATAGGCCTTACTGCCTGTTTGGAGAATGTCCGCAATCATTCATTAATATCGTCAAACAGAGACTAATTGAATAATACAATTGAATTTTATTTCACTATTTACGTTCTGCACTTTACATTTTACATAGTTTTAAGAATGTACAAAGCTAATGAGACATTGCTTGAAATACTAAAAGTAGTTTATTTATTATATCAAACAGCATGATCCTCTTTAAAGTAATCTATTTCATATAGAGTACACTCTACGTTGTATCTGCATATCGAACACAAACTCCATTTTTCTCGCAGGCATCTTGCGCCACCTCCCCACAGATGTTACGGCGTCAATATTGCATTTAAACTTTTGCCCTCTGTGTTCTTGACTCAGAAAACGGTAAGAAACTGACAGGCAATAAGGACTATGTATGAGAAAAGATAAAGCAGGCAATTTCTAAATTTACATTTTTAAATTGCATAGTACATTAGTGGTATAAAGATTTGAACTATCGTGGTGGTAGATAACTTTACTATACTATTCTTTACTTCATTTTTGTCTTTGGCAAACAGAATTTTCAAAATGTACTCTTATACAGGTTTAACTTCATGTTGATCTAACAGTAAATTTAAAAACAATCAGAACCGTACAATATATACCATAACAATGCAATAATCTTCTTAAATCTCACAAAAAAACAACAATAAGAATACACTCAACAAATAGAATCAAGTATTACAGCAAGGACAAATATTTGTTAAATACTGTTTAAGACATTACCAATGCAGAAATAAAAATTATACTTTATATTCCAAATGTGTCATTAGATGACAATACATCTTTTGTAATGGACAAGAATGAATTGAAACCTTTAATATATATTACTATTTCAAGTTCTGTAAGAAGACGTAGAGGCTAATGAAAGCTACTAATGATACTAACCTCTGACCTTTATATTAATCCGATGAAAGACGTGGAATTTTTCTTACCAAGTGATAAAGAGTATCCAATATTCTTGTTTTTCTCGAAATATGGGATTTTCATTCCTACAGCAAGCCATGGTTGTCACTAGTTCCATTCAAGGATTTGGAAAAACGTTTAAGACCACAAACACTTCTCCAGCCCTTTTGATAGTTCAGAGCTATTTTAGTTTTCGTTGAAGATTATCTCCATCGTATAAATCTCCTAACTTACGTAAGTTATAAACGTTTTGTATAGCTTTTTCCTAAAGTGAGCAGTGATGAGACTGACTTAAAAGCCTCACTGTTAAAAGCCGGCTGTACTGGTGGCAGCCATCTTGTTTAGCACCATTTTAAGAACAATGTTAAAGTTTACACTCTCTTACGGAGAAAAATTATGGAAGAGTTTTTGTTATTTTTGTTGGTAATAAAGAAAAATTCCCTAACGGCTTTTTTATTTCATCATTTAAGTATTAAAAAAGACAGTCAGTTTTTGTAAAAATGATCTATTCCAAACATATTAGCTGGTCATTCATTGTTGAAATCTACAGAGTACTTAAACAATGTATTTTTATGCATTCAGCTACATACGCCTTTAAAAATACCTACTATCCGACTAAGAAAGGCTTGAAGAAGCAGACAGTCATCAAAGAGAAAACTGTTCATAAATCAGCTTGGACTCGTCAATAAAAAAGTAGGAGGTTAACACTAAACTGTTTTATGTCGTTTACAAAGTGGAAAAGCTCTTTCATAGATAGACAGTTTCAATACCTAATTCCAATTAAGATAAGTAGATTATTACGTAAGTGTTACAAAATTAATTCTTTGAAAGTTATACACTAACTATCTCACCAACTTTGTTTCATTCTGTGTTGATTTAGCTTTATAGCTGTTAACATAAACATTTTAAATCGTTCACCTTCTTCATTATCCAATAGATCTTCATTATCCAATTACTCAAGCACCCTAGCGATACAAAATCAATTGACGGTTCCTATTCTTCGAGTATAAAATTACTACATAAAGGTTATTTTTTACAGTGTACACTTTTGTTCAACTGATTTATACCCATGCGACGATTGCAAATGATAACGTTTAATTATCATAACCATTTGTGCAATATGTTGCACTTGGATCACAGTTTTCTCATACTATGGGGATACTAACTACACGTGGTAAAAACCCTCGGATATTGTAATTTTTACAAAAATCTGAATGAAACTTATATAATTAGCGAAAGAAACTTTTTCCTGCAAAAAACGTGCTTTGATGACTTTAAACTCTCTATGTGCAATTTGTTTGTTTTGTAAAGACCTCATGTTGAATTACTACCAAACAAGGCATAAGGTTAAGCTTACAAAGAAATTAAACATCTAAAATATGCTGCGATGAACTTGGGTAAGTCATGGTTACAAAACACGCTATACGTAAAAAACTTAAATAGGGGTCCAGGTTCACTAGGGGACTAGGCACAGTGCCAAGCGAGTCACTGCACACAATTAGCGCAATGAACAACACATTCGCACCTGCCAGAGATATAGAGGACTAAGCAACAATCAATATGAGCAGTTCCTTTGGTAAGAACAGAAGACAGGTTGGCAATGGTTGTGAAGGGAGAAAGTTAAAAGGCACCTGGGTTCAGTCTTACATATTTTTTCCCAAATTCAGTCATAGTTGCGATTGAATCCTATAGTATGAGTTTCCCTTGCATGTAACAATATGTTGAGATATACTGCTTAGTTCTTTTTTTTTTTTTGCAAAATATTAGTAGCCAATGTATACTAACTTAAACAAAGGGATATATTGACGGTCATTCTGCTATTTTTATTTATGAAACCTGACTGGTTTTTATCAGGTTTATGAAAAATTCGTATATCATCTAGTATTCGTATCACACATCATTTGTGGAAACCAACAACTATTGATTCAGACCACTATGATACCATTCCAACCATCTGTTTCGGAACATTCATTTTGGTATATATTTAATAATAAACCCTTTTCTCGTAATGCCCTTAAGGCCACATTAAATGGTCGTTTTGTCTAGCTTATTTATTACCTATCACAAGCATATTTTACCGTCAACAAAGTTTGTTAGTGTTATGCTTGCCTACTTTTTTGTTTATTATGATACTTTGTCTTTTATGAGTCTGTTTGGCACAGTATTTTATTTTAGTGACGTTAACCATGTCGCAACAACCTATAATCCTTTCAAATCATCCTTCTTTAATAATAAGCAACAGGGCGAAGCAAATTTTGTTCTATTCTGATGACGTAGTACAAGAGATATCAAACTAAAAAAAACCCACGTGACTTATTTAGATTGCTGTTTCCCATACTTTATCTCAATGAAACTAAAATGTATTAAGAGCTAATCTAAATTTCCAATATTAAAATGAGTTCTCTTTTAATCAGAATCACAGTTTTTAAGAATAATCAGGTACGCAGCGCACGGTTTCCATCTAAATGTGACAAAATGTTCTGTAAAAGGAGAACATAACTCGTGGTGAAAGTATAGCAGTAAGCCCGCCAGGTGCAGCAACAACACGCCAACAATAATATCATGTTTGACTAACTCGGTCATTGCTACCAGTTCACAGACCGGTACCTGCAGCTGTGTGACACAGCTCAGTTCACAGACCGGTACCTGCAGCTGTGTGACACAGCTCACTTTACAGGCCGGTTGTGCATGGCTAGACTCCCCGACATTTTATTTCAAAATTTCACTCATAGTATCTATAGATTGATATCGATAACCTCTTTTTTATGTCTTAAATACTATATTTAACTATAGTATATAGGAGGTATCTTAGTTGCCTAGTTAAAGTTCGTATAATTGTTAATTAGTTTGACCAAAACTTTATGGATTTCTGGTGAAAACTTTTACATGTGGTTCTCTTTTCCTTGACACTTTGTTACTCAAAGACTTTGATTTTATAGTTTTTTAGCTGAACCTGAATATTTATTTCACTATAAACTTCAGTATCATCATCAATAAAAAAATGGGTACATTAGTTCCAAAATACATGGCGTAATACACATGATGCTAAAAAATCATTAAAATAGAATACCTATTTTTAGGGTCTGAGTAATAATTGGGAGAATATAATTTACACTTTCAATAAACTGACGTTAAATGGTTGCCGTTCCCTTAAACACGGATGCATGCACTAAACCCGTATTAGAATATCACGACAATCACAAAACCACAGCTGTAAAAATAAAACAATGATCCCCGATGAAGACTTGTAGAAAAATATGACAGATACTATTTTTAAACTCGTATTTTGTTCTCTGCTCTGCTGTAACCATTCACACATACGTGAAACAGAATATTGCCTATGTGTGTGAGAACCTTAAAAGTAGCAGTATCTTTATGTTAATGTGTTGTTTATAGTGGTAGTAAACATTGTGACGAGATATTGTTCTTTTGAACTCAACACAACTTATTGTACTTATATGTCGGTGCCTATAATAGTCTTCATAAAAAGTGGAAATTTTTGTCTGATGCACTACCTGTTAGTTTGTAGATAACAATGTTAAAAGATAATTATATTTCGGACATTTGCCATCGTTAAAAGTTACAAAATGTATAAATCAACGTTTTTAGGATTGTCATCTACCCTTTTCGTCAGGCGTGAGGAAAATCAATAGATATACATGTACTTAAAACCTACTATGTGCGACAACGGACTGCTACTTAAGAAAGAAAAGAAAGGGACTATATCCGAAAACTGTTTGGAGTCCAGACAGGAGATACAGGAGTCTATCTATTGTTGTTCTCCTGTCTGGACTCTAAGCAGTTTTCGGGTATTATTCCTTGGAATAGATATTCTGGGTAATATATCTATTAATTTTCCTCACACCTGGTGAAGGGGGTAGATTCAAATGCTTGAAATGTGGTATGATAAAGTTTGTAACATTTAAGGATGGGAAATGTCCAAAATATTTTTATCCTTTCAAAACTTCTATCTTCAGTTACGTATTTTAAGCTAAGAACCTCTCTCGTGTAAAAGAAGAGCATATTATTTCAGCCTGATTACAATCACACTTAAGTTTTAGTTCCTATGAGGGATTATCAGAACCTGTGAGGTTAGGAAAGGTTCTTGGTCTTAGCAGAAGGCCTCATTCGTAGAAAAGGCCAGTTTAAATTGTTTTTCAATAAAAACCCGTCTTTCAATTCTGTGCAAGGTTTAGGTGGAACTAAAAGCTGACTGAAAGGTATTTACTGCTAAGCTTGAAAAAAATGTATCAAGGTCATTATTCTTTCAATAGAACATCTATGGCCAATTGACAGGACATCTCGTGACTGCGGTCGAACTCTGTGCACCCAACGATTTAGAAAAAATGACCTGCATTCATCGATTAAGCCTGAAATATATTAAAATCCGCACCGATTTTCTGCAACAATATCGATTGTAATAAGGTACTCTCCTATGGAATATGTGGAAGGTGGAAAGGGATATCAGTGGCGCTATGATTTGAATTAAACACGACATTTTGATAAAAGTTTTTGGCTACTATGGCTACAATACCTTTATCCATTACATTAATAAAACACCCACTAAAAATAACGGATTTTAAGGCTCTCAAAATGTCAACCTTGACGTTTTTTATAAGCATCATGAACTGATACACGTTAGCATGTTTACCTAAAGATTTTTAGTCCGATCCTCATGTAGAAGTTTAACTTTTTAAAACTATGCCTCATTTTAAGGCTTTGCTTCAAAGGAGGCTCTTAAGGTTTGATTATTTAAAATCAAATTTTATTATTTATATTTAGGTGCAACCATTCAACAGTTTAATTTAAAATTCAAACCCTCGAATGACTACCGAAAGCAATATGTCCTGTAAAAAGGAAATATTTTAAATGTTCACCAAGCCTTAAAAGGGGTTTCTTCAGAAGTACTGATTTAGTAACGCATTGTAAGTGGTAAGAGTGGGAAAAAATTCATATATGATATAATACAGTTCTTTAATACAAATGTAACAAGTCATATAATACAGCAGACTTTGTACTTTATTTAAATCTCTTCTTGTACGTTGTTTCAGAAATTACTTGATTATTATATGACTGCCTCCGTCAAAAATAAACTTCGGAATACATACAACATTGATTTAAATAATGAATAAGAGTGTTTTTTAAATATCCTATTCCATATCGAAAACAAATCTCTCGTTGTCTTATTAAGGCTACAAATATTGATTAATTTCTAGAAAAGGCGTTTGCGATAATCTGAAAAATTGGGGTTAAGTTTTCTGAATGGCTGTCTGAAGTGGATTGACCATAAGGCTTGTTAGGCCAAGCGATTGAATTACATTGGTTTGCCTAAGTACAGAAATCTGATAAATATTTTTATAAAAATAATTAAACAATAAATTTTTTGCTATAGCCCTTAAGATCAATAATCGATTCTTAGCATTAAGAAACGTTTACGATTAAGATTGAGTTTAAAAACAAAAAAGTATAACACTGTGTATGGTACTAAACTAAATTAAGTTGATAAAATAACAATCAAATACTATAATATAAATACCACAGACACCAGATTTTAACCGGATACATTTTAGTTTACGATGGTTAAAATTCAATCATGGCTTTTAATATATAATGTTATAGCGTCAAAATTAACAGCCCCAATATACATATATAACGTAAGATCATGTAATACGAATTAAATATATTAAAGAAGGGTTTTCCTTTAAATTCGTATTATTTTCTTCACCATCCCTTACCTAATTAATGTGTGTCTTTAACGTTAATCTACAAGTTTCAGTATTATACATTTTTTTCACGGCCTGTTCAAAATTGATACTTTACAATTACTCTACTCTTTAAAAATAAAGTTATGAAATAAAAACTAGTTATGTTTGTTCTTTGCAATACCTACCGCCGTATTTACATAGTAAGGCTTCATTCATAAATAATACATTGAAATTCATTGCATCAATCTAAAACCAAATGAATGCTTTATATTTTTACCTAAATTTACAGTTTCTATAAAGGAATGGGTAAAATATCCTTAAATAATAGTCAAATTAAAATAATAATTTCCAGCTATTTAAAGAATTTAATAGATACTATAGATTTTGAAAGAATAATTCTCATGATGAATATTAACAGTTTTATAATAGTATTTGTATTGAACCTCTTGTTAAGTTAGTAACATATTTGATATTCCATACTTTTATATAATTTAAATGTCCATGACCCTCAAAATAAAGCACTTGAAGACAGTATTATTAGAGGAAAACGTTTCAGACACTAGAGAGTGTCACACTTAGAGAGCAAAATCTGATTTTCAATCCACTGTTGAGAACACTCGATAAAAGGTGTTATAAAATAGTATCGTTCTAATAAAGTTCCAACTAAATAATATTGAATTGTGATGTTTCTGAACAAGAAACTATTAAAATCCATTTGGTTTCTTATAATCAGACATAAAATTAAACTCCAGTGTGAAAGTGTGAAAATAAATCTTTATACTATAAATGCAGAATATTAAAATGTATGGGAAAATATTATTAGACATCATGGCTTCTGCTAAAACTAAAGAGAATACAACATATTGTTGTAAAATCGGGATTTTATATATTTTAACTTATTGAACCATATACCAAAATATTTCCTTAGCCTTTATTTTTTGAATACTTGTAAAACCACATACTAATAACGCATGTTAAATTTTACTGTATTTCTAAAGATCATTGGTCCAAATACAGACATTACACTCTTCTATTTCTAAAGTTTTCCTATGTCTGATTATTGCAATAATAATAAGTTTTAAGTATGTCTAACGTTTGCAGATTATTACAGTATAATGTAATATTATATATTAGAACAACAATATTGTAGACTACATTATTTCTTCTAAGGCATGTGCTTGAGTAAGTTATACCGTTTCATATTTCTTCTCCTTGAATGACCTCCATGTACAGTTCAGATTTGCATCTTTTCAAACCTTATCGTATATTTAAACGCATTTAAAATATACATACTCCTGTAATGGGCAATCCACATTTATATAAGTCGTATTAAGTTGACTGCTTAGTTATTTATCTTGCACAACACTGCATTCTTCGTGAAGTCTTCCACTTTCCGTAGAGTATTTAGTTTCTGGTCGCAATTGTTCTTCTTTGGATCTGACCCGATTTCACGTATCATAGTTGTTACTACTCCGTCCATGAAGAAAATATTACATGATTTCCACAACATTCTTCAGCCTCTTTACTCTATATTCTTCTACCACTGTCCTCTGTCAGCACTGTTTTTGTTATTTGTGACGCCTGAATACCTTCACTGCCTGTATCTTAGAAGAGTTTTAAAGGTGTATTTGTTCAAAAGTGTTGGTTATTTCAGGTATCAGGCTTTCACAAACCCATCGACATCTCGTCAAAAAGCTCTGAGGTAAGTTAAGTTTTACCTGATCATTTAATGAAGAATTAAATGAATACGTACTGATCAACTATAAATAGTACCTCAAGGTTTTTATAATAATTGTATTAAATGTATAATTATCCTCAAGCACTTATCATGGGATTTCAAAATATATTTTGATCTGACTATTAAATATTGTTAGTAGTTCAAAAAAGGAATAATTAAATAAGTTATTGCAGAGTTATTACAAATATGACAACAGCTGGTTGGTTATACGCATCGTCTTATACAGTTTCTAATAACTGCATGAATTCTTCAGAATCGAAGGTTTAAGTTTTGAGTGGTTCTGTTTCATATGTGACAGGGTGTTATTTACAGATCGGAGTTCCAGAATATAATTTTAGTGGTACGACATTATTGTGGGTCTGACAGAAACACGAATCCAATTAATATGAAATCATCATACGATTTATTAATCGCAGAAAGTAAGCTAGGATTGAAAGTGTAATAAAACTTTCTCAAGCAGGGCTTATAACACCTCTTTTTCAGCAATATATGTGACATGGACTTTTTTACTTAAAACAGATTATTTCTCTACTATTAACAGCAATAAATAAAAATATTATGTTATAATATAGATTACAAAAATTTAAAAAACTATCAACCATTGTGAACTTATAAAACCATGACAACGAACAAAATATGAGAATTGCCTAAAGTTTTCTTCTACTCATATAGTTATATGTGAGCGTTTGTGAATTTTCTAATTTGTATTACAGTTTCTGCTTGTGACTAGTGCTGAAATTTATGTACACTACTTTGGACAGCGCTTGTGATCACTGCTCATCATAATGATCTCAAATTGGATTTTTAATATTGGTGTACTTTGCTGAAAATTTCATTGGAGAGATAAACTATTTAAAATTAGAAATACAAATTAACAATGCTTATTATATTTTTAAGACCGAGACATGTTGCACTATATAACAGCTCCTTAGATGCAACATGAATTTGATAAAACTAATACACATAAAGGAAGAATATGATATTATTACATAATTTGTAACTCAATGGAAATGGGAAGAATTAGATTTTATGCATACCGTGTGTTCTCATAAGGTAGTACTAATTTATCACTTATTATGTATTATGCTTTTATGTACTGCCTTTAATATAGTTCGATATGGTTAAATTATATGAGTAAATTTATTAATTTTAGCCTTCAACAGTTTTCCATAACCATTTTGTTAGCATTCCAAACATAAAACTTCGGTTGATCTGTTAACAGGTTTTAAATTATATATTTCATCAATTGGTTTATCCGTAATAAAATAAAAATATACAAATATCTGTTGAATAACGGAAATATTTATTTATAAAAAGTGTTTAGAGTGTTTGATATCTACATGTTAATTAAAACCATCCAATGTAATCCCATTATTAATCCAGAGTTTGTACAAATTAAGGAACTACATGGACCAGGGATAGTAATCTTCAATTATTCATCTATACAACGAACGTTTATTTCATTCACTGTTCTCAAATCAAATATATATATATATATATATATATATATATATATATATATATATATATATATTAACATATCAAAATATTAAATATTCAAAACAAAGCCTATCCTGAAAGATATTTTGTGCGTTGATAAATAGGTTTATTTATAAAGTGCATAAATACACGAGTTTGGTATTAAACGTACTTATCCAACTTGAAGAAACTATTGGCTTTATTCCATTATATGAAACAACAGGAATTCTCGTATTTTACATGTTTCAGCCAATAGCACCCACTCTATGGTGTTTATCTCAAACCTCATAGAAGGGGATTAGCCAGGTTCTTCCCACAACGCTTGAGGCAGTCATGGCGGTTCGGTGTGGCGTTAAACACTTTTGTTGTCCTACTGTCCCTTTATAGCCGAGTCGTTAAAGGTCTGAACAGTACGATGCTGTAGGTAATTAGTGAAAATGTTGCCCACAGGATCTACCACTACAGCGCTTCTTTCCCAAATTAATCAAAATTCACCCATATGGGGTTTTTATACAGTTCAAAAGTATATTCTTTTAATAGTGACAAAATGGCATACGTGCCATGTAATCAGCCTGGGGAAGACTAAAACTTGTAAATGTACTGGTACAATAATATGTATATTTACTTCATTCTTATATAACCGAGAATTCCCTCAGCACAACTCTGTCGTTGCCGTGCCCCTTTTCTCAGAAGACGTAGTTGTGACTGCAGTTCTTATTATTATGAATATATATATATATATACAGTATATATATATATATATATATATATATATATATATATATATATATATATATTCATCCACCTTACGTTAATATCGTTCCAGAATTACAAATGACAACAAATACAAACAAATGTCACAAATAATAAGAACTGCTGTCACAACTACGTCTTCTGAGAAAAGGGGCACGGCAACGACAGAGTTGTGCTGAGGGAATTCTCGGATATATGAGAATGAAGTAAATAAATAAATATAAATATATATATATATATATATATATATATATATATATATATATATATATATATTGGATTACTTTTGTAAAATAATCATAACTCATGTTTTTCTTCGTCGAGAGGTTATGTTACTTGATTTTTACGACTCAAATATGATTTTACACTTTTATACAATTGCTAAGCATACTAAATGTGATGAAAAGTATAAAACCGTTACATCTAGATTTAAAATTCATTGAGGTTTATGATGTGTACCTTTGTTTTGAGAAAGCATAAAATACACTAAAGTATATCTAGCATATAAAACGCCTTGTTCACACAACATTGAATAATGCATATATTACTTAAGGTAGAAATAAAAAAAAATTGGTGTTTGATTTATAGTGTTTTTATTATTAGTCTTTAATTATAAATCACCTTTACATGAGAATAATGGATAAAAATATAATATTACTGTGATCGATAAGGTAGAGTATTAAATTTAACGTTATATTATAGAAGGGGCCTCTGTTACAATATATGCAATAATTCCTATTAAATAAAGAGAATTTATGAAAACGTAATTTTAAGTGACAATGAAATGTGAACAATTAATAGTTGCTTCTTTAAATAACATTAAAAGATAGAAGCTTTGTTTGATCTAAAGAAACATATGGTGAAGACTCGTTGGATGGAATTCGCTGTGTGGAAGTACGGTCGAAAGAATATTTTTTTATATATGAGGTTAAAAGTTAATCTTATGATTTTAATATACTGCTTTAGCATTAATACTCTCTATAGAATGCATTTTAATATGCTATCCATTATTATTTACGGAGAAAAAAAGACAAATCGCACTGATAGCAGAATCTTATGGGCCACTCGCCTGCTCGCGGATCTTATAAAACAGAATAAGTGAGAGAATACTACCTTGTCGGTACAATACAAGGTTGACAATACTGATAAAAAGTGAAAATGTTACAACCTACGCAATCTAAAACTCAAATTTAAGGCCTTATATTCTTACTTAGAGATTTCAGCTCTCGTTTTGATTAAGTATTCTACTGTACTAACTATTTAGTCAAAATAAAGAAAAATATTCCAGGAATTAATTAATGTTAAAGAACGGAATGGACGAAACTGTGAACGTTTGTGTATTCAAGTTAAGTTATTATTCCAGTAAGGGAGTGCCTAAGAATATAAAAAAATTCTACTTTTAAAATACGCACCGAGAAGAGATACAAATGAACAATGAATACGCTGCGATTATTGTTTTGAATATGTAGGACAAATAAATTAGCAATGACATTAGTATAAGGGTAAATAAATAAAACGTGAGCTGTTGTTCTGATTTTATTGTTACTCTGGGACATACATTATACCAGCAACATAGCAATATTTTGGATTCAATATTTATATTATATTCTTGAGAACATTAGAATATAGCAGTTATCTTGTGGCTTCTATTTACTACACTTAACATAATATGATATTGTTATAACACCAAGATTATTCTTATAAACAATTTAAATACTAAAAAGTTTTATTTTTCAAAAATTGTTCGTGAAAATCGTGTCACCAACAATGAGTTAATTATTCAGCATTGAAACATTTTCCCAACATTTATATCTTCTAACGCATCATTTGTATCTGTCGAGCTTGGTAATAAAGTGTTCTATACATTTTTATTTATATAATGATTTTTTCAAATTCAGTTTTAATAGGGAAATAAATTTTCCACTATGGTTTTGGAATGGAGTGCCGAAAACTGAAAGATCATGTAGGGACGAACAGAACTAAGCCAATCAGAAACAGTAATTAGTTTGCTCTTTATGATGTATTAAACGCTGTTCCCTGTTCATCTGAACTTGCGTTTAGCATATACTATGGAAACCATCGGTGGGTAACTTTGGCTGTTTTGAATTGTGGCAGTATATTAATCACTGTTCATTTAACTGAGTTTGTTTAAGAACTAAATCAATATAACGTATATTTTATGATGAAGAAATGTATATCGTTTCATGTTGTAATTAAAACAGTTTAAAAGAAACACACAAACCTTGATTTAAACTTTAAGAATGTTTGATCTCATAGCTATTCAAGAATATCTCGTAAAATTAACTAAATTAAGATGCTACAAACCATACAGTTTTTTTTCAATATTTTCATTTAATGTCAGAGAAATGTCACACAACACCAGGAGAGAATGTGACACCATGACATCAGGAGTGTTGCCTTCTGCTACTGACAGCCACCTGACTGTAGGGCCAGACCCTATCAACCATTTTTACTTTTTATTATAAAGTATAAAGTGGTAAAAACCGGGGTTAAAAATGTTAGATACAAAACTACGTATTTACCAACTATGAACGAACTATTACTGGGAAGATGTAAACTATGTAAATCGTCTATATATATAGTTTATGATATCGATTTACTATCTTAACCATACTTATTAAAATACTTGCATGAATTTTTTGGTGGATAAAATTGGTGGAAAGGGGAAACTTTAAAATTTCAATCTCCAACCCCTATCTCATGACATATTATTTTAAAGATCTGTTCAATAGAAACACAATAAAACGAAGGAAAATTCTCTAAGACGTTCCTAGCAAAAGATTTAATTGCATTATCAACCAAAGTGTTCTATATACACTTGCAAAGCTTTACGTTTAATTCTTATATAGCATAAATTTGGCTCTCTTCTTAAAGACTACGATACCTGGATCCTCAAAACAGAGTATATAGTTTATTATACCATTACCTAAACTAACAGAATAACGGAAGTTTATTAATACAAAAATTAAACAGTTGATACTGAAGGCCTACCCAATAACTCTTGGACTACATTTTATATGTTATATTTTTTACGACATAAAATGGTTTCTACTGTCGATATCTGCATTTTGGTTTTGATACTCTATTTCTTATATTTTATTCATATGTATATTGACATAGGATTCACCACGAGTAGTAAAATATATTAACTACTACGGTTAGCATAATTATGCTTAGAAAGTTTAAATACATTGTAAACAAGCTAATTAACCTTGAACTTTTTTTGCAAAATCCACTTACTACATACTGTACCTACGTATCTTAGCAACTTGTCAAATTATTAGTTCTTGTGTACCGAATAGACGAAACACATGGGGTTGGATATCACTGAGGTCAAGTAATAAGTACTCGATTTGCAAAGTTTACTTATAAGTTTAATTGTGGCCAGTAAGACCTACAAGCACCACTACTAGATGTTAAAATAAAATACTATCTTGCCACGTTGCTGCCAAAATGGGGAAATAATGGACTCAGAGGATATCTGAAGGATGGGCCTAATGCTTCCAGTGTTCTTTGGAATTTTGCTTGCGAACTTAATAATTTACTAAAAGTTTAAAATTGACTTCCCTTCACTTCGATGTCGACTCACACGCGCGGCGTTAGCATCTTGGCTCGGCATTGCAACTTTAGTCGGAAAAAAGGAAGATTAGAAGTCTAGAAAATTAACCTGGAAGTACTCAAAGTCAAACTCGCCTATAGCAAAATTACGACGGTATTAGCCATTTATCATGACAACGTGGTCTCGACAGAAGGATATCACCACAACTTAATCTGTATTAATCTGCCAAATAAAAAATAATCAAGAGTAAGTTACTTTAACTATTTACAATCGTACTTTATATTACATTCAAAATAGATGTCTCGCATTAAAGAGCTAATTCATAATACGAAAACGTATATTTGCTTACGGACAAGACGCGAGAGGAGGTGCTCGTCAGCAATATTTTTAACTACAAAGTTTAAGAGATAAAAAATAACTACGCGTGCCAATTAGATTATTATGCCGCCAAGAATTTAGTTCCAAGAACAATTGCAATAAACTTATACCAACCCGTAACGAGTAACAGGCTTGCGAATATATCTATAATTATTATTATTATTTAGTTTTGTTATATATTATATAAAATAAAACTAAATAACGATACACATCCTTACTAGTAAAAACATATTACGTTCTGTATTGAGCCACGTACCACATAATTGAGTACAATTTAGGCAGTACTTATATATAGTATTCCACAAAGAGCAAGCTATATGTAGGCTGTATAACCCTTTAGATAATTTTTTTGCATTTTTTCGATTATTTTATATAGTTGAGAGATCATATATTTTTAGAAGTTCCTACTCTCCATATCTCTTCAGTTGACATGCTACTCTCTACTTTGATTGAAAACAAAACGTTCACCGGCTGACAGTGTGCTCAATGACTTCACAAAGTGGTATCTACAACGGTATTGGAAAACAAATGTATTCTCATCATTTATTGAGCCAGGTATCCGTTACCACTGTTGCCACTGTTATCACTACACGTTTGTTTACCACAAGCAATGGGTGTATGTAGTTCTTTTACAAGGCATTACAAGCTTATTCGACTCTGTGTACTGAATTAAATAGCTTCAAAAATTATGTAATTTTAGTAAAATTTCTCATTTAAATTTACTGGCATTAAATTTCTTTATACAATTTTTTATTTCAAACATATCGAATACTGTTCTATGTTAAAAATAAAAGTGCCCCATGTGAATTCCATTCCTAGACTTCTACAGATTTCCGATTATGGTATTAAATTTGTCGCACCGTAAACTTGGCTCATGCAGGAAGTACTATATATATGACGTTTTAATTTTGCTATTAAGCTTTCAAGCTGATAAAACTAAAATGACCATGAAACTAAAAATCCTTCACTACATGAGCTTGTCTTTAAAAGTTGAAGTTAAAAATTTATAAAATGAAATTTTATACCATTTGTAAGTCTTTCTACCAGGATATGGTGTATTAATGAAGTATATAGAACACATTGATGCAAGAAAGTTTTAAGTAGTTAGGTTCCCCAATTTATAAATTTCCTAAAACAATACAAATTTCAATCGGCTGAAAATGGGTTTAATAAGTCTAGTTTAACTATATTGGCCAAAGTTTTAACATTTTTTGGGACAAAAGTATATACCAAAACAGCTCACTAGCAATATGAAGTAACAAACGAAAGAATAAATGTAATACTAGCCGTTATCGAGTTATGGAAAACATGAATCCACCTCACCAAGATTGATAAAAGTGAATTGAATGCTGAACATTTCTTCAACTTAATTTTCTTCCTTCACAACATTGAAAAAACTCCAAAACACAATCATTACGTGTGTTTACTACTTAGGCAGTTTACAAGGATATATTGAATATTTAAAAACTACAATGAAGTGCACTCTAGTAACCTACTACCCTTCTTCTTCTGTTGGTCACCGTTGCTAATTATACATTTTTATTTATTTTATTTTTATATTTTCTCATCTATTAGATTTTATGTTTTTTGGGATGGAAGTTTGCATCGTCAAAACCTGTTACATCCCAATTTAGCACGTAATTATGTCAACCCACTTAGTGTTAAGACTCTCATCATAAGTTAACTTTCTCTTTGTTACAACAATCTAATAATATATTAGGCAAGGTCAGTAACATATCAGAACTATGTTACACTAGTTCCACAATAAATAAATAAACGTATAATCTCCTGTAATTACTGGACAAAGTATTTAAAACATATAATTATCGTACACAAAGAAGTCGTTTTAAATTTATGTAAAAGTCCCCAAAAGGGTGCCTCATAACGAGTAAACACAAATTTCGTTCAGGACATTGAAAATTTTCGAATTTAAGATACGCTTAAATGCTTCGTTTTACTTCCATGTATTGTATTGAATGTTTTATAAAATATATTTGATTATAAAAGCAGTTTAAATTACGTTACTGATATTTTGTATACATGCCTGAAAAGTACCCTTAAGTACATTAGAGATATGAAAATACTATGCAAAGTTGCAAAAGGCGACTGGAATCAACTTTTAATAAAAAAAAAAACTGAAAAATTACTCCATTGTCAGACAATAGGAATTAATTTGCAGTTATGTAAATCTGTTATATGGCAGGATTATCGGAGAATATTAGAGAGGCAGGTATAAAGTACAATATTAAACCCGTCTTTGAAAAGTACAACATTTTTAGACATAATCATAACCAAAAATGGCACACAGGACTTACAAACACTGTATTTACAGTATATAATTTTGCTTTAATAGTGAATTGATAGGTAAACCAAAACATATTATTATAGTAAAAGAGCACAAATATATACAAGATAGAGATTGAAAGAAAAGTACAAATTTCCAATCATTGTTTTGTTAAAAAACAAAATTGATTTATACCCAAAATAATACAGGCTATAATAAAAAGAATAGATATAGAAATAATACTCCTTCATGAATACTGTATATTTGTGTGATGAAACAGTTGTAATACAATTCCTCAATGGAACATATTAACATTCTCCTGTTATAAACTAAACAATTACGTGTTAAACAAATTATTGGATATTAACTAAATAAAATCAATCACCACCATAATAACAAAATGTATTTAATTAAAATATACCTTTTATAGAATGAATAACATCGGGCACCTCATTGTTTGAAAAATAAATTGTTTGAACCTTCATCCATTAAGTTATCCCACCATCCGTTCAATGAACCGTATGTTGGAATTAGACTGCTTTTGTTTCCATTACTGAAAAACGAAAACCTTCGGAGGATTGACTGTTGTTACTTTTTTCAAAATAATGTTACAGTACTGTATTACTAGCAGGCCCAAACATATTTCGTTGTTACAAAATATAACACCAATGACACTTCGAATTGTATTTTATATAATTATTAACTTACATATTAATTGTTATATTCATTGGTTTAACAATATATTATGAAAAAAAAAAAACATTTTATAATGAATGTAGTTTTTTTGGTTGTGAAATGAAAAAGCAAGTAAGATAGATTATACTTCACAATAGATGTTTTGTAGACCGTGCAATGGTAAGGCTTGTACAGCTGATGTTGAGTACGTAATGAGTATCCAAACGTCAAACCAACGATGAAAGAGTGTAGAGGGTCGTTTCAAAAGTTACGTAGCACCGGATTTAATAATGCGGAATATATATGGTACTGGCAGCGTATCGTAACAGGACGACGTTAAATAAATAGTAAAGCCCACTTATACAACTAGAGTTCGTAGAGTGAGGAAAGAGGAGGGGGAGAGCAGCTGATAACAGCTGTGCACCGGACCTTAGGTTAAACTTATCAGTTGTTGCAGATTTGCACTGTTATACATATACTGTATGTTATACATTGTAAATTGTCAAGCACCATTAGATTATTTTACAACAAATGCGGTAAAATCTAGTAATACCGTTCCATGGAAATTTGATCTGTAGTTTCGAATATTTCGTGATAGTACAAATTGTTATTGTTAGTGTCATGGTTATTGGCAGAATTTGAGATTGGTTGTAAAATAACTTAAAATTACTTGTCATGCGCGTATCTGTAAGATACATGTAGGGTCCGAATAGAAATTTTAATGTTTCGACAATAATTCTAAATTTTATAAAACTTGTAATTTAAAGTATATCAATTTCATGGCTAGACTGCAAAATGTTCATACTATAAAGGTCCCACATAATGTACCACAACAGAAATGAAATAAAATTAAATAGCAATGGAATTTGCGTTAAAACATGTTTTGTGTCCTGTAAGTATCTCTGTTTATATGTATTTTTGTTAAAAGGTACTTTTTATTTTTTAAAGCGGTTTACGTTACAGTATATGTTGTGAGTATCATCTATAAATGTTGTGAGTATTCTTATATCAGTTAGTAAAGTTTATAACTTTTAATACAACATGCCAAGATAAAATCTATATCTTCTTACAAATACAAATAAAATTTTGTAAAGTTGTTTTGTTTATTAGTAAACAGATTTTCACTTTCCTTTCCACAAAAATATTTGATGAAATGTCTATATCTACGGATCATGTTTAGAGTTCATGGCAACGGGAGAGACATTTCCTTATGAACTTAATGTACTATATCAAAATGGCGTACGATCGGGGACCCTGCAGATGGAGTCAAAAGAATTAGGTTTACTGGCCTTTTTAATAGTTGGCCCTTTGATTACTTCATTCCAATTAAGCCAAATACATTTCATTTAACTCCCAACTTCCCTGTTCCTATGGAATTTAAATCTAATTCCTCCTATATCTTACCACAAAGGGTCATTTCTTCATCAGTCATTTTCTTTCTACTGCCCTACTTAAATTCGATGTTTAAGGTTCAGGGACAGGTCTATTGAACAATATGGTGTCAACCTTCTGCTGAACCTCAGCAGCAGCCATATTCTGAATTGATATGTCAACTTTAAAAATCTTACACGAACACAACAAGTGTATTTAGCTTTCAGTTGCTTCATTTGTTCCTATGTAGATAAGTAGATACACCCATCGTTGGACAGGATTTTGAGAGCAGGGGAAAAACAGAGGTTAGAATTTGTGAGATGCACCTTGCCTATAACCCTATCTAGTATCCACTGGTGATCTTATGTAAGGAGGATTTCTTAAATAAATATTCCTCAGTGCGACCCAAAAACATAATTAATTCTAACATTAAAAAATCCGCAATTCAATTCTACAGTTACTCGATAACCGAGCGTGATACAGAAGAATGCTGTTTTTGGTTAACGTGTATCCAAAATTCGAGTCTGAAAAAATTAATTGGAATCGCCAGAATCAAAAAATCTGAACATTGAGGATAAAGTATCAAATTAAAGTTGCCGTATATATTGCCTATATTTACAGCGGAAAACCCTGGACGTTTGTAAACAATTAAGTTAAAATAACTGAAATATTTCGATTTTATAAAAAAATATTATATTTCTGCATATTGAATAGCAAATATATATTTATTTCAATAATATTTTAATTTTACTAAACACAAGTATCCTATACGAAACGGGTTTTAAAACTCACAGTTTAACCATAAAATTTCGCGAAATACAGATGTAATTTTAACGTCAAACATAAAACACAGCATTAGCTTCCTTCATGTGTTCCGTAGATACTCTCACGAAGGCCTTCTTGTATGTTTTCATAACCAATCACGAGAACTGTGGAACTAATGAGCACAATACACTTCGCAAGTATTGTACACCGAAACTTGAAATATGGATAGAAAAGCCTTTGTTTACATTGATGCATGTTATGTTGCTCTATAATATTTATATTTCCACCCACTAGGTTACATGTTAAGAGAGTGCAAAAGTGGTTAATTATTTAAAAACTACCACAGATTTTAGCAATGTTTGGACATCAACGTTCCTGCCAATCATACAGTTGCATCACCAGCGTGCGAAGCCGCAACGAGCATGCTAGTAGAAATATAACAAAACTATATTGAGATATAGTTATATATACCTCTACTCAAAGTATGAAGTATTCAAAAAAAATACTCTATCAAAACCCAAATAAAAATATTATATTTGTTATTTTCTAAAGCATGATTGTGTTAATTCGAGTGTATTACATGTTAGCCTTTGTTTATGATCTACGATCTCGAGAGAGCAACTGGTCGGTAGCAGAAGAGTCTTGTCAATACATGCTTGGGAGAGCCGACAAGTGGTCTTGATGGCTTATAATGGTCTGAGGGGCTTTATCTGCTTGAACCTAACTATATATCGTCCCTCTCAGGCCACGCTACATCGTATCGTGTAGATTTACCACTGGCGCTGTGTAAAGTTTCTAAAATGGATGCTTCGCTTATGATTGAAAATGTTATTTTTAATTCTTTTCCTTTTTATCTTAAGTTTTTTATATGCAAATTTTTGTGCCATGAAAAGTTTGTGTACAATAGTCATAAATATATTTTTTTTCTATTTTCCTTTATTATCTTCGTAGATTAAAATGTGTAATTCTTCACTCATATATTAAAGTAGGCCCATGTTTGATCGTTTTAATATTCTAAAAATGTCTTTAAGAAATAGCGTAGCAAGATATATTACATAATCTATAACAAATTATAGTTACAGGATTTTCATAATTTTTATTCCATAAATACTGTATTTATTTATATTGCAATCAAATAACAAAATGATGCCTTATAAAACCTTCCCTTGGAATGATGCAAAACAGTTATCAAAATAAAATGCTTGAGATATTTTTTAGTTGTGATTTATTTTATATTACATTCCATCTATTAATAATATTTTGAAATTCTTATAACTTGTTTTAGTTTTTTAAGTTTATTGTACTATAAATAGCATTACTAAAACATACATTATAAACCATCATTTAATATGTCCCGATTTATGTTATTTAAACTTAGATGTTCTGTGGAAGACAGGTTTATAACACCTTACAGAAACAGAATAAGTATGTTATATTTACAGAGTAGACATATAGTACTACCGTTAAGCTAGCGTGACTGAGAAAATAGATAGCATCTACAGGCTTCAAAAACACAGGAGAAACCCTGGGACTGTAGGAGTGAGGAGAGAATCCAGTGAAGTTGTGTTTGTTCGTAGTTTAATTAATAGCGCACGATCCTTGTGGACAGTTGCTGGGCTATTTCTTGGCGTAACAACATCGAGTATTGTCCTTCCCTGTCTCATTTGTATGGTCTTCATCACAATTAATTAATGCTTCGTTTTCATAAAATAGTAATTAATTATTTTGTGAGATGAACACTACCTGTCGCGGTTATCGGTTACAATCCTGTATCTTTATAAAATTGTTCAATCATTATCTCGTCATGAAGTTTACGTTGACGTTCTCTTAGAAAACAGGCCAAGAGCGTAAAGAAAATATAAAAGAAGGGTTTCAAATATATGCGAAATTTGGTTAAATAACACTTACCTCTAATAATATAAGATAACTAGTAGCAAAGTTGTCCTATTATATTTTTAGTTGAGGTGAATAAAAAGGCACATTGTTTAATTTGAGGTACATTGTGAACAAGCATGGTTATCAAGAGGATTATGTTACAGGATTTTCAAGCTTGTAATGAGGCAAGCTGTACGTTTATGTAACCCCTTCTACCTCTGGCTGTCACTTACAGTCAGTCGTCAATAACGGTCGAGACTATGGCTGCATATTTATGAACAATATATTTCATTCGCGACAAATTAAATGAAAATAAATGTAATCTTATATAAAGAATTGTTAATGTTTTTCAGCCAGAGTTCCTATTTCAATAGTGGTGGCATTGATATGCTGAAATATCGAAAGCTAGAAACTACTACTCTTTTTCCATAACAACATTTATTCAACTTCAATGTAGATGTTCTTCTTGACGTTCATTACACTATATTATTGAGTCAACAAAAGGAGTCTGACTACTGTCTATACTTAATCCAGTTAATAAAAGATAAATAATAAATATAGGGGTTCTTAAAAATTATAATCCTTATTATAATTTACCTAAAATCTATGAATGTTGAATAAAATAGAAATACAACTATTTTTATTCTTGATCTAACTGTTTGATGTGAGCAAGATTTGTAACCACATTAGTTCTCGAGATCTTCTCATAGCACATGATCGGTGTTTTAGACTAATTAGTAGTGCTTTGACTGGAAGAAAGAGAAACAGAGGATATCTTTTATTCCAAGATGGCATTACGGAGAGTGGTGGAAATAGTATGGGATCATGACAGGAGGCGGTCTTAATCCAATACTCATTATTGATAATACAAAAATATATTCTAGCCAATTGAATTACTAATCTAGAGATCCTAAGCTAGTTAATATAAAGTGCTCTGACCTCTTCCTCTATTGGCCGAGATTTAAGACCCTAACACATAAGGCCAGGCCTTTGAGATTACCAGGAACCTTTAACAGCCAAGACATAGAACCTTATGAAATAAAGGCCTCTGATTTCTGAGACTACTAAACTCCTTTATCAGTTAAGACAAGGCATGTTAACAGACATCTGATCTCTGAGACTATTAAATTCCTTAGCCAGCTGAGACATGACAATTAACATTAAGAACTCTGATCTGTCAAAGTATAAGATTCTTCTCCAAGTGAATGACATAAATACGAATGTTATCCTAACGACAAAAATACGAAATATGAAAGCATCTATGCTGTAAATTTTGGATAGAGCAAGCTTGAAAGTTTGGTTATTTTATTATTTTGTTTGAAGTGAAATATTTAAAAGCAAAAAAAAACTTACCTGGCTGTAAATAATACTGGAAAATGACTATCGAGACGTCGATTATTTTGCAGACAATATCGGGTTTAATGCAACCCTCATGATTTTGTAAAATTTGTCAAAAATATTTATTTTTCTTAATATGTCCTTGTAAAATAATGTTGTTTACAATTTATTTTCCTATAATAATAAAAGCAAAATTTACAAAATAAATACTAACTGAAGGAATAAGACTATTATTAATTTGGCCTGAAATTAGTTAAACAGACACCATTAAGTTCTTACTACTGTAATCTATCTGGCTATTACTTTAAACATTTATACCATAAAATTGTTATATATTTTAATTTGGAGAGACAAAATCAAGTTTTAGTTCCTGTTTTCAGTATCTACACTTTTTTATGCTGGGTAATAGTTGATAGTGATATGTTTTTTATTATTATTACACAATATGTGAAGAGATACGTAAAAAAGATTCTGGTGTTATAATTTTCCTACAGTAAATACATTTTCTCACCAAAAGGTCCATTAAAAAAAGTATTTGGGATGGTTTTTAATCCAGAGACCACTGCATGGTAAATTGAAAATGTCGTAAAATATATGATATTCTGTACCTGACATTCATTCAAGCTTCAGATATGCAATTGTTATTAATAGTTTGCGAATAATATGAAAATAAAGCATCAAAGGTTGAATAAAAACAACTAAATTTAAATTAAATATAGGTAGTAACATTACAATACAATAGAGATAAATTAAAGATTAATTATAAATAATACACAATCTGTCGAAATAATTAGTACAACAAGAGTGTGGGTTGGAATAGAGGGGAAGAAAGAGAAAATTTCTGTTTTCACCATTTATAAACAATTAATAAAATCATAAATTGTGACGTATCATTGATTTCAAATTAATGTATGGTATAAATCGCCTTCAAGGATCTTGTACTTTACCGTAATTGTAGGTTTTCTCCAAGGGCATCAGGTATAGCGGAATGATTGTAATAATACTAGTAAGTGGTATTCTTAGTTGACTCTAAATTCATTGTAAATATGAATCATAAACCAATAAGAAATATACCATAGATCCAAACTTCATAGCTTGTTTTGTGTTTACTAAGGGAAGGTTGCAACCACAATTTCGTCGGTTGGTTAGCATATCGGTTACCTCGTAATGGATGGCCATAATGAACATGTCCGGCTACTATCCTACCCCTCTGCCCATCCCCCTGCTACCTTGTACTAACTATCTGCGGTCCCTCAGTAATTGCTCACCTAACTATTACTGGCGCTTAAGGTCCCCCTTCCAATGTATGGACGCTGTATACTGTCGCTTTTTTACTTACTCACAATCCATTGGATATTCAGGCAACAGAGGTATAAAACGCTTTGCATCAGAATTTCTTGGGTAAAATCTTTCTAGCTTTATTTCTTATATGAGACAACAAACCAGTAATACAGACAAATATAAGTACTTACTTTTTGTTTACTTAAATTAGGGTTTACTTTAACTTTAACCATACTGGGCAAAGATAAAAAAGGTTTGGATATAAAACCCAATTTCCAGGCTGAAATAGTACACAAAATTTGTTTCTCACCCAAAGTCTACGTTATCTACTGATATTTTATGAAGCTTCTGGCCATGCGGTTTATTAATGTGGCATAGAAATGAGTCCTATTATAGATATATGAGACGTCATTTAGCGTCAAAAGATGAAGTTTAAATCTTAATTTTGCCTCTTAAAATTTGCATTGACCTATATCTGCTAAATACCGTTTATAAGTGGACTTGGAAGTTTAGAGTATTAACTAATTACTTTAATATAAAATTTTGCCAGGATACATATTATATTTTTCAGTAAAATATTTAATCGAATTCATCTATTAATATATGATTTTTAATCGCTATTTTAATGGGTGTTAAAAGGGAAATAGTTAAACCGAAAAATAGGAAGCAGCATAGGTATTCATTTAAATTAATTATATATTTTTAAATCCATAAAAAAGCAGAAACAATTCTAACTGTTATAACGACATAGATTTTACCGGGTGAAAATTTTAAAACCTGATATACAAATAGTACTCAAAATTCCTGTTGTTTCTGAATGGATAACTGTTGAATCTTTATAGGTTAAAGTAAAGACAGCTGTTGGTAAACGAATAGTAGTTATTGGCTTTGTAAAAGATTTTTTAAACGTCCCCCGATGCAACGTTAGTGAAGTACCGCTTTAGTTGGTAAGAAGACTTCATTAAAATGATAATTTTTTCTACACAAATGAATACAATAAAAAAAGCTATAAAAGGAATTTTCTTATTTACCTTTTAATATGGGAATTGTTAGTTCTGTATATAGTTACAGATTAGAGAACTAATAACTAAACCGAAAACAAATGGTGACATCTTTTCAAATCATGCATGGCCATTTTTGAAAAAGGAAGAAAATTGAAATGTACAGCTTGAATCGTACTAAAATATAAATAGTCTATCACTGAATAATTTGAAACTTTTAAAAGCCATAAGCCAATTTGAGAATAACAGTTATTTTCTGATATATTAATTTTATTTTAAATACTAATTTAAAAACCATAGAGATAAATATTTTCACTAATGAAAAGGGACACCTGAAACATACAGCTTTCTTATAGTCTGTTATTAAAAAAGTGGATAGGAACAATGAAGTGTATCCAACAGTCGCTTAATTAAAAAAAATATCCTTTGCTTTGTATTGGAAACATCGGTTGATTATTAGAAAATTGAATACTTAATTGGATTTGGTAAATATTTTTGAATGTTACCTGCTACGATGTTATCATCTGATCCACCTTTATAGGAAATTATTTTATTCGTAGTATCAGATCATGTTATATCCAAAAGGTCTTGTCTCATATATAAGGGTAATATTGTTTGGTAATGTAGGTGGTTAATATACTAGTCTCATTAGAGAAATTTCACAATAATAATAAGCAAACCACTAGAAGGCTGGACTTATCTTTGAACACTAGTTTTGTAAGACATGTGAGGCACTCTGTTAATAACTGGATCTAAAACATAGTCCATCTCAAACTGTGCGATCTTTTAGTCAATACTTTAATTTATTCATAAAACTTCTGAACCAAACCTCGTTCATATGTTAAGAGCCGATATAAAAAAAAATAATTGCAACAAACTTGGACACTTGACTCTGATGAAGTGATAAAGAAAGTTTATATTCTGTAATGTTATTGCCAGATTATGGAACGATAAATTTCTAGGACAAGATAACTAACTTTAAATATTTAATGTTCATTCTAAGATTTCACATATCTGAAGAGAAAATGTTAGATACGCTGCCTTGAGAGTGCGCTCCTGTCAACTCTAGGTTAACTCTATTACTTGTTTAAAATTTAATTATTTGATTTCCATTAAAATCTGCTGTGTGTGCATTAACAACATTAGATTATACGTTAGTTGTTGAAAACCAGATATTCTGCTTAGCATGCTACTATACTGTATAGCAGCTACTATATATTTTATACTGTAAAATCAAATATCGATGAACCCATTACAAGTGAACGTGTATAAAAAAATGATTGTTTTACCTTTATAAACGGATAGAGAAAACAACACTATAGATGATGTGTTATATCAGTAGTGCAAGGTAACCACTGTTGAAAAACAAAGTTAACAATGAGGTCAATTAGTTGATAAATCGATACACCTGATTTGTGTGTTCCACAAGTGAATACACTTATAGATTGTTGTTATTTTATTTTCAAACATATTATAGTCAAGTAACGCTTACTAGTGTTGGTGTTTCTAGAATTTTTTCATTTAATATTAAAATATCATGTGTCACAATAATATAAAATTTCATATACTAGAACTAAATATTTCAAAGTATGATAAGTTAGCTGAAGAAATATTTAATACTATTATTAAAAATCATTTAAAGCTCCATTCTAGACCGCTTATTGTTTATTAATTGTATCGATTCCAATAATAATTGAATTCCTTGCATTATCTGATTAGCCTCATATAACTGTCACATTATATGCTTATGATACGAGCATTATAAAATCGTACCATGAAATGTTGATATCTTTTAATATATTAAAAGTGCTTTTGGAAAACTTACAGGGTGCTTTCAGGCCAAGCAATAGTTATAAATAAACAGTATTACAAGTTGTTCAAAAACATTAGCCGTAACTTCTTTTAACTTACTTTATGTTACAATTTTTTGTTCTGAGTTGGAACGTTCACACACACACACACACACACACACACACACACACACACACACACACACACACATATATATATATATATATATATATATATGCAGGGTGTAAATGCAGTCCTGATACATCTGGATATATACCAAACGGATTGAGATACCTATGTATAACCTTCACCATACTTATAATATACACCATAAATTCCTTTTTTGTTTTCATGGTAAAGAATTTAACTCCCCTTTTCAAAGGAGCTAGAAGGGAGTAACTTCAAATTGCAACCCCTATCTTGTGACATGTCATTTTAAAGGTATATTCAATGGAAATACAATGAAATTAACAACACATATGTACGCCGATCCTATCAATAGTTATTGGCAAATATTTCATTACATTGTAATGACAACTAGAAAAAGATACCTCTTATTAGATACTACGTATGGCAGTTCAGACTTTTAAAATATATCATTCATGCATTGTGTTGGTATGAGCAAAACATTGGCATTGTCCCTACATATTATTATTTTTTGCGACATTTATATGCTTATGATACGAGCATTATAAAATCGTACCATGAAATGTTGACATTTGCCCATTACTTTTTCCAGAAACGGCGTAGAGGTGTCCTAGTGTTGTTTCTGTTTCTATTGAAAAGACTTTTAATATGAAATGCCACAATATACGTAGGAGTTGCACCGTGAAAATTCAAAGTTACTCCCTTGTACCCCCAATTTTTTTACCCTCTAAAAATCAAACAATTAATTCAAAACGTATGGTGAAGGTTGTACATTGTTATCTCAATCCCTTTGGAATATATCCAGGCGTATCACGACATAATTTAAACCCTGAGACGAAACGGGTTATTTTCCCATTACTTTTGCTAGGATCGTCTTAGAGGTATTTTTTATGTTACTGTGTATGTGTTTTATTTAATTTACATTTCAAAAATTCAAAGTGAACCTCCTTTGAAAAAGGGCAAGATTTAAGCTTTGTCTTCCATGTCACTGTATGCGTTTGTGATCAAGATTGTTGTTAATTTTGTTCATTTATGTCTTCAGATTCCTCGTTTTTGTTACAATTTCTATTTTTATAGAATCGATCTAAACGTTTTTTTATTTATAAATTTTTAACAAGATGATTAAATTTTTTTTAGTAGTTTTCCAAATTCTGTAATATTTTTTTCTATTTTACAAGTGACACCTTTTTTTAAGGATTTATCCATTTATACTCAAATTTGATAAGACGTAATTTGATTTTACGTTTGTTGTAAAATTTACAACATAAACGTAAATCGTGGCAACAAAACTTGTAAATTGACAACAAGATCGTGAAGCGTGACAACTAAAACGTGAAATGTGACAACAAGAATGTAAAATTTTAAAACTATCTTGATCACAAATGCATATAATTACTTTTAGATCTATTTTAGAAAAATGTAGAGAATCAGGGCACTTTATAAAAGAAAACATAAAATCTTTAATAGATTTGTAAAATATGTTTACTTTCCAAAGTTTTCATAAATATTTGGGGAACGCGATGATATTATTACAAAGCGAAAAAGAAAAATATAAGAAAAAAGATATTATAAAAATCTAAGAATTAATACAAAATGCAGAGTCAAACTTTAAGAGTTAGGGGCGATGATATTATTACAAAGCGAAAAAGAAAAATATAAGAAAAAAGATATTATAAAAATCTAAGAATTAATACAAAATGCAGAGTCAAACTTTAAGAGTTAGGGGGAAATTTATACAATCCCTACATGAAAATGATAAGCCTTAATTTGTAGAAATAAAATTTAAAAGTATTATAAGTTTTATAAATATTCTAATCAATAGAGAATCACTTTCATTTATATTAAATACAGAATATAAAAATATTAAAATTTGTTAAATTGTTAACAGTAAAATTTATGTAGATTCGGTTCAATTACACAATATTTCTGGTGGAATATTGTATAAATATAGATTTAGAAGCTCAAAATAAGGTTATGGGTGTAGCGTTTTTAAAGCTACATTGATTTATTTTTTTAATTAAAACTTAAATGAAATGAAAATTTTGGGATCGAAATATTGGGATTTAATTTTAGATTAGATTGTGAAAAGTCAGGGTAAAAACGAACATATAATCCTTTGGCAAGTTAGTACTGGTAGTTTTAAATTGTTAGGGAGGCAGGTTGACTGCCTTGAATTGATTAGAACTTGTCTTGTTACGACTATTGTTCACCTTGTTTGATACAGCTGGACCAATGAGAGAACACCGCAGATGTCCTACAAAGTTGATTGAAAAGGGAAGTATTTAAGCGGCCGCTCATAATTTTCGCCCTTCTTTTGGTCATTTTCGTGAGTTAAGTTGATTACAGTGCGCCGTGTTTCTTAATTTTTTCCGCGAGGGATTTTGAGGTAAGCACCAAATTCATTGTACGTTTTATTGAAATAGTCTTCCTGATCTGATATTAAATTAATTTTGTTGTCTTTTTTATAGGAAAAAATTAAATTCATAGAAACTACAGAGCAATCTGCATAATTAATTCTCGATGAACAGTAGAGCATAATAGAATCATACGAGTTACAGTTGATTCAATCTTGCAAGAAAGGTGAATTAAAATTGAACTTTGTTAATACATTTAATTGAAATTTGGAAATTTAGTAATTTATTAATATTTAACTGGAACTGTTTTATTGTAAATTATTATTTGGAAATTAATTGAACATTATTAATTGTTTGAGAGAGTTGTAATCTGAATTGCAGAGAATTGAAAGTTAAGGTTCATCTAGTGTAAAGAGAAGTTTAAATTTTTATTTTTTGAATTGTGAGTGTACTTAGAAGTGAACATTTTTTATTTTAGTCATTTCCAAGTGGTATTCGATTTTTATTTTAAAACTTTATTATTTTATTTTAGTAGAGAGCTCTGATTTTTAGTTTGATATATTTAATTAATATTTTTATTTCTTGCCAAAGGATAAATTACTAAAATTAAATTTACTAAACAGGTTTGTCAATTCTTTGTGGAAAATAGAGTGATGAAAATTCTGAAACGTTGAAATTATTAATTTGCCAGTTTAAAATAAATCCATTGTTTTTATTTAGAACTGTGGTTTTTATTTTAGACAAACCAGATAATATTTAATACTTGACCTATTTAGTAATAAATTGAACTGAATATTCACTAGGAGCTTGCTAATAAAAAAATATTTTATATCGTCTTGGATGTCATATTGATAATTTAAATATTAATATTCTGGAATATTAATATCTACAATCCAAGTCGGTATAATGGGTTAAGATAAATTTTAAAATTCTGAACATTTTTTATTTTGAACTTTTGAATTTCTGAAATTCGATTCTAAATTTCTATTAGATGTTTTAAACATATTTTTAAACTTTCCCCAATAAACTATACATAGGTTGAAGCAGTTTTAACAATCTGGCAATAGATTTTACATTCATTCGGCGCTGATCTGACAACATTTCTATTAGATTTAACATAGTTTCCAAGCAGGTTTAACTACATTTGTAATAGATTTTTGTTTATTTGTAGCAGATTTAACAACATACTCAATAGATTTGACTACATTGTAAATCATTTGCCATTGATTCCAAGCAAATTAGACAACATTTGTAATAGATTTTTGGAAGCACATTAGACAACATTTGTAATATATTTTTGGAAGCAGATTTGACAACGTTTGTAATCGATTTTTGGAAGCAGATTAGACAACATTTGTAATGTATTCGTCATTGATTGTGAGAGATTTTTGTGTTTCTTTTTTGTTAAAATTATCTTCATTGACTGTAGCTGATATTTCTTTGGTTTTATGAGAATGTTCAATATTCTTTTAGTGATGACTGATTTTTCATTATTTTACAGATTTTTGATAGATTTCGAACAGATATTTCATTGTATATTTTATTCAGCAGATTTTACATTCCAAGCAGATTTTCCAAAACGTTTCAACAGATTTACTATTTTTATTTTTATGGGCCAATGAACTATTTACTTTGGTTTTTCGGTATGTTTGAAAGTGTGGTTAACAGATTTGCTGTTGCATCATTTATGGTTTTTTTAACAGTATCTTACGTCTTGATTTTTAGTCTGTCCCAAAAGTGTCCTGAGGACCAACTCGAATTATAGAAGGCATAATGTTATCTATTTGTTGCAAATTTTCAAAAAAACAAGTTTCTAAAATTTGTTTTAAGTTTTATATATTTCAGGATTAATAATGGCCCTTTCAACAGTATTTTATTCGTGCTTTTGGTCTGTTTAAAAGTGTGGTTAATACATTTTTTTTTCTTATTTATGGATATTTTAGCATTAATTTACATTGATTTACTGTTGACTCCAAATATATATAATATATATATTATATATATATATATATATATATATAATATATATGTTATATATTTGGAGTCAATATATAATATATATAATATACATACACATATATATATGATATATATAAATATTTATATATATATATATATATCATATATTTATATATAATATATATATAGAACATTAATCCTTCACAGTAAAAGCGTAGGATGGAAAAACTTAGCGGTCGGGTGTTACGGTCGACTATGGATTGTATTAAAGCCCAAGAAAAGTTGCCAAAATATATCAGAATCTATGCAAAAGGCAACATTATGGAAATATAGAAAATTGAAACTTTAACCCAGGCATTATCTTGAAACATGTAAAGAGTCTTGAATAGATTTTCCATCAGGTACAACTAGCAATATTGATGACAGCATTGTAACTGACGTGACTTTGTTGAAAACGTGGAGAGTTCTTTGCTTTGTTATATCAAACCTTTGATGGAGACGAGTTGTGAAATGAACTTGAGATGGTGAATATGTATGATCAAGCTTGACATGTCCAGTCTGCCTTCATCTAAAAACTCGCTCAGCCTGTAGAATTGACGTGTACCACAAACTCTGATCAAAGATCACTGCTGTGTTTGTATTATCGTCCAGATAGAGTTGATTGAGTTTATTTCCTCTCGAAAGACTACAGCGCTCACGTAGACTTCATATATCACTTTAAAAAGAAACGTAAATTTCACAAGTGGCTACTATTTCGAAATGTAAAACTGAAGTTTTATTATTATTTGAGACTTTTACTTTGCCCTACACTGATTGGACGATAAACTTTTAAGGTTGTTATGTTCCTACTCGTAACACTTAAAAATATTAAGATATTTCATCATTTACAAAAAAATCGTTCAAAGCAGCATAAACATTTTTTTATAAAAACGTGTACTTGATTTAATTACAATCGATGCAAAACGTTTTTGGAACCATATTTAATTATAACGATTCAACTGTACACATTTAAAAACTTTTGAAAGCCGCAATCTTGAAACGTATAAATTGATTGAATTATTTTAGTAATAGATGTTGCTTGCATTTTTTGTAAATGCAAATGGTTGTCATCTTGAAACCTTTAGAATTAGTTTCACTATAATATTGTATATTACTGAAAACTTTGTACGGTCACTATCTAAAATCTACGTAGGATCTAAACCATACGGTAAATGACTTGAGCATTCCAAAATAATGTATACTAAATTAAAATGTAGGTCCTGGTCTAGATGGTTATATTCTTGCCTTGGTTCAAGTTGAAAGTTAAACTTAGTAAATGAATACTGGACTTAATAAATAGTTAGAAATCATTAACACCCCTCTCAACCTCGTAAAAACTGTGATATTTATCTTTAATAATACAAATTATTTTTGGAGTAATCATTTGGTGTTTCCAAGGTGAATTTTTATAAATAAATAGGTAATCGTGTTTCAAACACAAGAAGTTTGTATTTTGTGTTTTGGATCGAATTTGTAGCGTATAACAACGATTGCAAGTAATGTTGTATATATCCTTATGCCACCATTGTTTCAAATGGGAACAGATTGTAATCTCATATAACAATCGAGCCTGGCCGGAGGAGATCATTTTCATGTTTGGTGTGGAAGCTTACTGAACTAATAAACACACACACACCCGCGCGTGTGTATTTCTGTATATATGACTTCCGGTTTATACTATACGCGTCATGCATTTCGTATTCCCCAGTTCTACGAGCAATAGTTACTAGCTTTGTCTTTTTGTGGTATGGGGAGCTCAGAGGTATGTGGTATCTTCCGGATTTCCTTATAATATATTCTGTGGTTGACTGCAGAACCGAATAATGTTCAGTGCTAATGATTAAAGAGGAGATATATCTTTATAAAAATATCTATCAAATATCATCTCTTTATTCCGGATGTTTAGCATCATACGGATGATTTTTCGTTATTAAAAACAAGAAAAATTACCAAAATGGGAGCCTTTGTAATACTCATAAACCATCATCAAAAGTATTACAATTTTACAACCCAGAAATAGTTCTCTAAATTTCGTTCCTAAAAGCTACATTTCGATTTAATATACATACTGTAACTAATATAAAAATCATAAAGCTTCTTCCAAAAAGAATGAAGCTTATAAAACTTTTAATCCTCTACAATGAATAATTAGTCTGGAAAAAAGTTAACGTTTATTTCTGTGAGTAACTATATTATTTGTCTTTAAACAGTAATAGCTGAGTAAAGTGGAAGTACAAATAGCAGCAAAATAAAACGGCAGATATATATATATATATATATATATATATATATATATATATATATATATATAAGCCTACTTATAAGATAAAAGCTGGTGGCATAAATGCAAATTCCTGAAGGAAAGTTGGTAAAGTTTGGGTTTTTGCCAGTTTTTCTCCAAACTGACTTCATGGATCTATAAAATATTATGCTAATTAAATTTTCTTTACACCTCTAGTGCAGAAGTCAGCTTGTTCGTAATTGATAAGTATGTTATAGCACAATCTTATTTCTATGGGCATTTAACAGTTTCAAATAATACATCAATCTATAATAACGTTTGGCACGATTACTTTAAGAAAAGTTCAAAAGATACGATGTTGACATTTACAGTTTATATTGATTTCTGGTTTTGCAAGCCAAGTTAATTTTAATGTGAAAATTGTAATAAGAAACGGTTTGTAAAAGTTATTTTTTTGACGTCAGCAGTAGTACATAACTTAAGTAATTATATTTTTTTTTAGTTTCCACTGTAGTCTTTCACCACATATGAAGAAATAAAGAAAGTTTATAAAGAGGCATTTAATATTCAGTCTGTGTAAAAAAAACACTTCGAGTTCATTTATATGGATCCACTAAGTATTTTCGAAGCTATACATCGTTATGTAATCTAATTTGTTCGATTTAAAGTACTATGACAGCGCCAGAGTAGTTGATTTATTCATAGAGGAGATGTACCTTTGATGTTCTCGCATCATATCAAGGGATCAAGATACGTGCTTAAATTGGAATAACTTTTATGAAACTTATTTCTAGAAATGTTTGTTTTTACATTAGTTATTGTGACACACGACACTGCTACATGACCATAACAAACAATTGAGTCAGATTCCAGATAATTGTCTTGAAAGAAAGGTTTACAGTAAGTTTATATCGTGTATATTACCAGTAATAAACCTCCTTTAAATTAGAGTGAAAAACAGGTGATTGTTCTGAGTATCTAGTTAAAGTTGCGTGTTTTATTCAAGTATCACAAAACTATTGTGCTCCAAACTGTTTAGGCTCTTTATCTAAATCTTTAACCTTTTATCTGCGTCATGTCACTTTTAGGAATTACAAATTTATATCAGACTGAAACACTTGTACAATGGAATAACGTGTTGTTTTTAACATTTTGTTTTGTTTCAACCATTATAGTTTGGGTTATTTATAGTACACACTTACACTTATCCCAAAATAGTATGGCCAAATATACAGCACTATGAATGTAATGAAAATCTTGTTGCTTATGCAGCATGTGTATGCATCGTTAACAGCTATATCGATAACGCTTAAAACATATTCTAGGTGTAACCACTTTCGGTGTGTCTTAAAGACTTGTCCATGATAAATCAATGACTATTCCAAAAACATTAACAAATGTATAAATTTTTAATTCCCACTACGATCTGATTACTCTTTATATTTTTAAAATAGATAAAGAAAATTCTGACATCACTTTCAGTATTACCGTATAATAATTTTACAGTTTTTAGAATATTATCTATCATACGTCTGTTATCACTGAAGTCCAATGAAATTAACAATTTGATTGAACATGTACATATGTTTCGAATCAGCGAGCAGTAGTACAATCCTCTAAATACCTGTCAATTTAATACTAACAAATAAATAACACACAAAGCTCGATGTAGTGCACTCCTTTATTTGCTCTCTACATTACCTTTTAAAGTACCGGCGATGCGTACAGAGAAAAGACATATCACAAAAAAGATTTTTGAGAACAAACATTTACATTCCTGAACAACGGTCATCTTCAATTAAATATGGTATTAAAATATTTAAAAAATACTAGTTTGGAAAGAATGAAGTTTTAGATTCTAGTCAGTATTTGAATCAGCAGGCGGAGGCGGTTGGATTTATAACTGTACGATCTTATACCACTGTACAAATTTACTATACGTATGTATAGAATTTTTAGTTTTCTTTATATAATTTTCCATCATTAGTATTATTGCAGTTCCTCACAGGCAGGATTCTCAAAAATTTTCAATTACCTCTAAGTTTTATTGCAATGAGGAGGGGCCAGTTTCAGTTCTCGTAGTGCATAATTTGGCCATACGTGCCATGAGCTTATCTGCGTTAAAGGCAAACTGGTTATAAATGAAAAGTTACAATTATATTGGTCTTTTCATGAATGACCATTGGCAACAAAGCCGAACATAAATTCGAAGTGGTATGTAGTTGCCACACCGTTTGACAGAGCTATTTTCGTCATTGAGGCCTATTATATATCAGAAAAATAACAATTAGGAGATAGCAATTAAGGGAGTCAGGATAAGCTCATCCAATACTACCTTACAACTCCCCCTAAACTGATAGCATTTACTTATGAATTATGTCATGCGAGGATTCACTGTTATCTTAATAAAACACTAAGGATATAAACATGAATTGAAAAACCACCGACGTATAAGAAAGGTTAATAAAAATTCTATTGTTTCCGAATGTGCATGCTTTGTCCTCCCTTCCTAGACTTGGCAACGTTTGAGCTCTTACTTGTGAACAGTTAAATGAGGTTAAAGCTCCCCACTATTCACAGTTATTACAGCATCTGGTGGATTTTCTAAAAATCATTCGGCTACTAAACATTTTAAACTTCAAAAATTCCAATTTTATTTAGCAAGCCACCCTAAGAGCAATAACATCGTTTGTGGCTTTGAGGCATCTCTATAACAAAATGTATCATATCATGTGCCATGGTTGCTTTGATAACAGCTGTGATGGAAATATTACTGGAATAATTGTTAATTAAACAGAAGCAAGACGTTTGAGGCCGGTATCCTATTTTGCTGTATATGAGGGTCGAATTATAATGAGAGTTGGTATAAAACGTCGAAAATAAAACGTAATAAGTACTACGGTCCCTGACTAGATTTGTAGCAATACTATCATTAAATCATATCCATTGTACGATGACATGGACATTGTGGGAACCGGCTCTTCATTGCAGTTTTAAGTTATATTTATAGGTGGCGTGGAATATTATTTTCTTGCGAGAGAGCGTAAAATACTTGATGTATGGATTTGGACAGTGTTTTGAGAGTTTGCAGGTTTATCAAAAACATGTTTGCGCAATGAAGCAAAGCAGGATGATCCGTTGTGTTGACGTGGTGACGTTATTTTAACTGGTTATGTTGTCGATGTTTCATACAGGGCTACGTGCTGAAATGAATTTGAGGACTCCTGTATCTCCCAGAGCAGTTTTAATCTTTCTGGCATTTATTAGGTAAAGAAACTTTTTTTGTGAATCCATGTGAAATCGTCTAACAACTCTGCATTAGATGTAGCAAGTGCAATTAGCAGCTTTTGCTTTGGTAACTGTACAATTACATTTATTATTCTGGCCAGTAATGTCACTAAACCATGGGAGTTTAATACCCTACGTTTATATAAGTAGATACTGTATTATCTCACAAGAATTCCGTTTCTTGAGACTACGTTGCTTGGGTATGTGTCTCCAACTGGAATCAGGAAATTAATAATGTAGCTGGAAATATTAATGTATATCTTAATTGGGTAGCGAATTATCCTTTGAAACCCATTAACACATATACATTTTAGACTCCTTTATCTTGCTGCACGTTCTTGCTTTTCCTCATTAAGGAAACTTTGGTAATGTTGAAAACACTGTAAGTGCTTTGGTTTAAGGGTGCAGCTGCACAATATTTCTATAAGCCTTTTCACGATAAACTATGCAACCATAATGTTTCCAATGGCGTAGTTTAGCGGGTGCAACGGTTATCGCACGATAACCTGATCAAGCAACGTCGAGCGTGGCTGCTTGGATGGGTGACCGCTGAGCGATACTGTCCTTGCAAACAGCCCGCCTGCCCGGCCATTGGTAGTGGTTCGGACGTCACCTTTAGGCCGTTAGTCCCTAGGTTGTGTTAGAGAGAGCTTCTTAGCCCTAAATTCGCCTGGTAAAATAAGTCATCTTTACTTTACTTCACCATGATAAGTATCCTTTATCTGAATCTTTTATCCATGGCTTGATGCTTGGGTGTGCGATATATCGCTTGTGTATATCATATGTTCTAAACATATACAGTGTTCCGTTCCGACTGGAGGGAAGTTCAGTACTTGATCTCACAATGCCTTTACACGAAACGGTTCAGAATAAATAATCTATGCACACCTGCGGAGGAGGTGGTCAGCCACAGCACCTCAAAGTTAGAACTGAATCCAAGTTCAAATAGCCTCATTAGCTTGGTTGGAGCGTGCTTCGTTTGAAATTACAGGTCGAAATCGTGTTCAAGTAACCATAGTCTTCCAACAAAGACCCTTCTTCGTAGGGGAAGAAAACATTCTAGTACATTGTAGAAAACTTTGTTGTGTTATCGTTAGGAGTGGCTTAGTGAAATAGAATATGTTTTAGAATTAAACATTGTAAATAAAAGGTCACGAAACAATGCCTATTTTAGTAATGGCTTTATACAAGTATCTCACCAATGCATCTTTAACGATAAAATAATTTATACTTTTTTAAACGTGATAGTTAACAATAATAATACCAATTAATAATAATTGAAAAGATATACAAATTTTGACTGATATTCTAGACCCATTTGATTAAATCTGAATATACACATATTAAGGATTAAGAGTTGTCAAAATAATGTTCCTTATAAAAGTTATATTTTAAATAAAGTAATAATGGTATACAATTTTAAATGATTAAGGATAAATATAATGAGAAAATGAATAAAATGACATGTTTGCGATATAGCTTACCGTAAACGTATAGAATATATTAATTGGCGTAATAAAATGCCATAAAAATTAGTATTGTAAGTATTGGTTTTGAAAAACTGATGAAAACGTATGAATATTTCGTATAATAAATATTCGCAACGTATAATAAATAAAATACTAAGCCCAAAATATTTAGCATGAACAAAACTTAATCGTATTTAGACTATAGTAAATGACATGGCAGGTATTATACTGAAGTTTAAGCCACCTTGGATAAGTATGACTTTAAAATAATACATTTTGTGATGTGTGTGACTGTTGTGATGTAATGTATATCCCTGTGTTTATTTGTATTGATAAACTCAGACGTAATAAACGGTACCGCCATGATTCCAGCGATTCTCACTTTGGAAATGAATATGATTTATTGATTGTGTTCGTGGCGAGTATTGTAATTAACAGTGAATGTCGTGACCGTTATTTACTGCCTCCTGTTAATATGCGTGTTGCCTGCCGGATATACGAGTATTCAAAGTTACATACAGTTACTTTGGATAGCCCGATAGACTAACACGCTAAAGTACACTATGCGAACTTATTTACAATACCAACTGATTATTAAACAATAAATGTTATTGATGTATCAGAAACTAACATAAAGATCAATTAGATGAAATTACACATTGATTTGGTATTGCGTGCATCGCAAGTTAACTAAATTTATATACCATGGTGAAAAGTGATATGTAATGTCTACCGGTTTATGCATAATACACACTTAGTATTGGAAAGATTTAAAGAAGATATTGTAAAGAAGTCCTGATGATTGACATTAAAAAAAACATAGACTTATTCTACTTATAATATTGATCGATACTAAAAACCTTCTGGGTAGTTCAAACTGTAACTTCAATATAACGAATAACTGTTACCGTTGACTCTTGCATACGATGGAAAATATCAGATATTTATTTTTTAACGTATGAACTTCCACTATACTTATATAAAAAATTGATTAATTACAATATTTTTCAGTTACAAAATGATTTAAAAATTTGACGACGTCGTACTCTTGGACTAGACTAAAATAGATTTCTGCTTTCTTTCTTGGTTGAAATATTCGCAGAATTTCACAATATGGCATATAAAACTAATTATGATTTACTAAGCTAGAGTAAAATCGTATCGTAGTTGGGCACATTTAATATATCTAATATGTTTAGCAAATATACAATAAAACCTGAATTATGAATATGTTATTAAAGCCTTTTACCACAAATATGAATTCGGCTGACTTATAAAACAATCTAATCTTAAATAAGTGTTACATGTGCAAAATAAAAGTATGAATGAACCGGCAATTTTTTATGAAATTATCTACCCATGTGGGGTGACATTATCTGGTGTCAGTGCCACGTGTCAAACATTGTTTTCACTTTAACCGTAGGTAGCAACAAATCACTTGTTTTCATAATGAATAGTTTTCTTTCTCTTTTGATAATTAAAATTTATTTATTTGTTACAAATGTTTTCATTATACTTAACTTCTGCTTTCGTTCATATCCTTCTTAATTTTGAGTTTCTTCTTTGTTGTTCATTGATATGTAACATAAATTGTTCGAAGCATTGGTTTAGTGTATAGACACGGCACTTTCACATCAATCTACAGCTTAACTCATCAATACTTCAACCTTTTAAAGCTCTATAACATTTTGCAATCGATTTGATGAATTTGATTTTTGATAACAAAATTCCTTTTTTTATATCGACCACACTTATTATTTCTTTAACGGATTGATGTACTTCCTTAGTGAATACTTGAAGCATACGCTATACTTGGTTCAAGCACATTTGAGTTCGGTATTGCATTAGATCTTGTTTATGTTGTTTACGTTTATAAACCATAAATTTGTAATGTTAATACGAAGTCACAATATATTTTAATATGTCCTTCCTTACCTTTAGGAACCTTTATATTTCACTAACACACAAAAGAAGAAGTATTCAACATATAAAAATTATAATTTGAATCTAATGCAGATGAGCTGTTTTGAAAAAAATATGTGAAGTAATTCAAGCGTGTTTCTTAAATATAAGATTCCATTTGAGTTTACGGGTAAGTATATTTGTAATAGGGAACTATATAAAATACATTTTGACAACACTTTTATAGTAAGCACTACACAATAGATATATTGAAATAATAGCGGTATATTATTTAAAACACTAACTACTTCAAAAAAATTATGATATGGGGATTTTCTCTCAATAACATATCATCATTAGAGTATAAAATAATACCTCCAACCGGCATATTAAGTAGTAATCGATACAACTGAAGGAAATAAACAAATTCTCATGAAAGTCTTTAAACATTTAACGTAAAATATGAAAAATTGACTTAGATTTTAAAGTGCATGTAGCACTCTTTTTTCAGCAACACATGTTGAAAATTGGCAAAAGATTAGCAAACCTAACTGAAAATATTGCACTGCATAATAATGCACAATAATGTATAATACTTCGAAGAGTTTTTATAAAAACTCTTGAAGTATTATACAGATATTTCAAAAATGTAAGAGGTGATAATCTGTTTCTGTTGAGTAAAAGAATCAACGCCTCAAACACATATTAAATCAAACGGCAAATATCGTAAGCAATCAGTTTGGCGTTAAAGCTTCAGAGCAATATTTATTCTCTGACAAGTCAAATTCTCTTTAACCTTCTACCATACACTTGTTTATAGTATTTTGGCAAAAACTAGTAAAATAGCAGCAATAAAAACATACCATTTTGTAAAGCTGTTTATGATTTTAAGATTATTCTACAAAGGTTTCAAAAAGCATGAGTAACATATATTACAAAATTGACCATAGAAAGATTGAAGATGTTTATTATATGGACTGCCTGAAAAATAAATAAAGAAAGTTATATGAATCGAAAATAAATAGTGGGATGTTACATGATATATATATATATATATATATATATATATATATATATATACACATATATACATATATGTGATGAAGTAATCCGACATTCACGTGTCGGAAGGTAGACGGACTATCACATGTCCTACATACTAATCACATATATGATATCTCCCGAATTCAACCGATTTAATTTACTTTGTACATTGCTACCTGGAAGAATTCGAATTGTTATTTTCATTACGAGGCAAAGTCATTCAGAATATAATAAGGATTATGAGTCTACTGAATGCCTTAATTTTGAGTCGGAGATACAATTACTTAAAGATAAACGGTACCTGCGTACTTTATTATTTTGCAATGTTCAACACAAGCGGTGCACTTACCACCCATGTGACAAAGAATTAACTTGTCTGTTTCAAGTATGCGATCATCCTATGCTGTTGTCATAGTACCAAATAAAGCCGTAGCCACCGTTTTGCCTGCGGCCTCGTATTCTTTAATGTGATCACAATGAGTGTGGTAGTAGCTCTGCATTATAAGAGCGACAGTCTCTGGCACAAGTTAATTGGTTCTCTATGTGGATTCCTACCAGGTACTTCATGAAACGCTGAAACTGCTAGTTAGGAGAAAATTGAAATATTTGGAACATTTCTGGGTTGATAACCAGTTATTATATGAAAACTGTTCTAGCCTACTATTCATCAATAGGTATATATTGTAAATAAACGTCGTCTGTCGTGAGCAAGGGCGTTCAGATTTACAAGTAATTAATCAAAAAACTCTTATAATGAAATAAATGTAATCAGTGACCAATTAAAATTTCTCTGCCTGCCAAAAACTTAACCACAGATGGCGTTAACCTGTAAACTTATATTCATGCAGACGCAGATTCTACTAGCCAAAACAAGTATTTGAACAGTAGTGATTTTAACGTTCCTAATACTACTTTACTCTGCAAAATACTACTACTATAAAGACTAAGAGGATGGAACGAGCAAAATTTATTCAAGCCCTAATGCTGTTTCAGAGGAGCCAGTGTTAAATAATCAATGCAAAAGTTGTGCCTCTACTTACAATCATTGATCCCGACTGAGATTTCAAGCCAAAATAATACCACTACCAAATTAGATATATGAGAAACAGACACACGGTGAGCTTAGGAGCTGGAAGTAATGCGATTGTGGTATGGTCTAAAACGACAGATTTTGGATACGAGTCATAGTACAGAGAGATAGAAGAGATAGTACAGGTTCAAATACTGACTGTGACCGTAGCACTTTCTATCAGTGCCATGTATCTTGTAGTATTTCGAATTTTTAATCTTGTTCTGTTTTAATAGATCCCTCTAAAGACCAGTGGCCCATAGAAACGGGCAGAATAAAGCTTAAATGAAGATTAGTCTCTCCTTAAAAGGTTAACCAATCAAGAATTGTAGAATCTTGGAGCATTGGAAAAAAGGGTTTATTGTACTATCACTAGTATAAACAAATTCAACATTTTCCAATATATAATTCCAATTATATATTGGAAAATGTTGAATTTGTTTATACTAGTGATAGTACAACAATCAAGAATTGTCTGAAGATACATGCAAACTAGAGAGAATTGCTAGTCAACTTTTGATATAAAAGCTGACATATTCTTGAGAGGTTAATAAAGGAACCAGAGCTGGTAAGGAAAATATATCGACGCACTGTTCCCCGTTACGGTCTCCAAATTAAACTCCACTAAATTTCGTATTCACCTCTAAAGGCCGTCAAATTTCATTTATAAAGGGCGTCACTCCAAAATATATTTAGTAATTTTTACTCTAACAACTTTTTAATATAAAATAGGTCACACTATGAAATGCCTTAGCGTCTTATTTCCATACATTTCCATATAAGTTTTTCGATTAATCAAAATATTGTTTACCATAATATAATGATTAATGAGCTCTTCAACAGACGCTCTAGCTTTACTCCACTGCCATATGAGAGAGGAATCATATCAACCACAACCTCCTAATAGGTTAACCGGATTCCAATAGTTTTCATTGCTTACAAGAATTCGAGGAACGGGAACTATGAGTCGCAAGAGTACGTGATACTTGGCAAAAATAGGTTCCCTCAAGTCTACCCCAACACATTTATAAGGAAATTGTAGAATTTTGCGCACCTAAAAACTGTTACATATTTAATTTTATACAATTTTCAAAATATTCTTGGCTGGCGTGATCAATTTAAAATGAATTGATTCCCATCTTACAAACGATTCTACTATATGATTATCCAACAGTCCACACAAGAATGTTATGTGACAAGTAGAGATAACTCGAATTATCAATTAATTGACAAACCATCCAATAGAAGAGCCTAAATTATTGTTATAATCAGTAACTCCAAAGTATCCATTCGGCAAAGCATAAATATTTTAACAATATTTGTTTTGCTCATGGACTTTGGCTGGCCAAAGCATCAAACTTAATCAAGCAAACTCAGCCCATATTTACACACATGCTAGGTATTAGAGCCGTGCACGGATTCACCCACTGTGGCACATGACTTCTGAAGACTGTCACTGCAAACCCAATTACTGGATTAATCTGTTGTTTAATATCGGACGATTAATTGTGCAAACAAAAATGATTTTTAAATTATAAAACACATAGTAACCTAGTAAAAAAAAATATATATAATAATAATTTCACATGGGCCCCTAGCGTGTGACGACTCGTCTATTACTTATATCTCGTGCTATAGTATAAATATTAATACATTCTTCAAAGTTTTAATAAATTTAACAAAACCTTTTCTAAAAATAAAATAACACAGAAATCAGTGTAGTTTTTTATCATTAAGCATATAGTTTGGAATATTTTATTAAATTTTTATGATATTTTGGGAGAAAAAAGTGATACAGGAGTACAAGAGACTGAAAGAGTTTTATTAGCTACTAACAGTAAGAAAAATGTGACTGAGCTAGGGCTGAAAAGCTATCGGATGAGTGTTCATGCGTGAGCGAGCGCTGGAGCATTTCATATCATTCAGCCCAACAATAATAGGAAAGTTATATCTTTTTTCCGATCAAATCAAATCAAAAATGTATTTATTGGTTGAAAGTTTCTCTGTACAAACAGCTTTTCAGAAAAACTCTAGGCATCTAAAGCCAATGGCAATTAATTAATTAAAACGTAAACTATACTAACCTAATTGTCAATCGCCAACATATCTTGACTTGACTTTAGAGGCAGCCTCCTTGAATGTATTTAAATGATAAGGGAGGGAGTTTTTCATGTTGCGGGCAAATTCTAAGAGAGTTAGTTGAATATTTATTAACAAATATCTAGGTAAATCCATAGTTTAAAATTCACCATTTTTACGTTTTAATAATATCCTTCAAAACTTTACTGTCTTAAGGGATAATATTTGTTTATCTTATTTCCAGCTCCATAAATAGATAAAAACTATATTTTATAATTTGTACATTGTGGAACAATGAAGATAATGGTATAAGTAAATGTCTTTCCGTTCTAGATATTTACTATGAATCATCATTTATATTAATTCGCTACAACGTTAGAATATCACGAAATTCTCACTTAGGAACCTTGTTTCTTTATTGCCATTGATGTATTAGACAAAAAACCTCTGTAGAAATGTTTCATATATTTCCTTTTCGTGTCTACGCTACTTTCATTAAAATGATACACTGGTGACAAAATGATAAAATAAACTTATGTCTTAATTAACAAATGTATCTGTTTAAGTATTTGCGTAAGCAAGTTTACGATGCTTACGTGTATAGCAACAATCATGTAACTACGATATAGGTTAGTAAGAAAGGAATATTACGACCACTGTAAGAATTTCAAACGGTAATTAAACATTTTACAGTTCGACGACGTTATTCGGGATTACAAACAAATCATATTGAACGAAAATAACACGCTTTTGTCAACACAATGTTGGCTTTTTTTGTGGATCCTAACAATGTTTATACAAGTACGAGTATTTATTGATCAACGTGTCCGATATTACAGAAAACATGCCAGATATACCTATGCAAACATATAAACACACATAAAACACAGTTTGCATTTGGAATGGTGTTATCACTTTATTTAATATCACACAAGTGAAACAAGTTGTACTGATGAAACGCCCTCCCAGCGGGAGTCAAACAACTGGCCACTGTTTAGTGAGGATAGAGTAGGAAATGCTCTTCTCTTTCACTTGGGAATATCATACTTTTAGATGGAGAAAGGTTTTGTGTGCTAACAAAATATACGTGTAAATTAGTTTATTTTAACAAGTAAGCCAATAAATAATACGAATCGTTGTGTATAATTGTCGACATTTTCGTTTTGTATACGTTTGAAGTGTGCTATCGGAGAGTACTGAAATAACTTTAGTTTGTTACTAGGCATTAGTTATTGGTGATAGTTAACACTGTAAACACAACCGACATTCACAAATCAGTAGATAAATAAGGAACTGAATGTATACTATTATAACGTATACGGAGGCACGTATTGGACAGGGCCATCGATTACATTACATTGAACAGAAGACCGTATAGTAATCACTTGTACAGTAGTCATCTTGTACAACTAAATAATTTAGTACGGTACCGACCATTGCGAGAGCACACTATGGTATCCATAGTATGGATGAAAACTGTTTAAAGGACACGGCAGCGGAATAGTCAGACTACTGTTTGAGATATCAAGTTAGTCTAAGAAGTTGATTTGATACTTTTTATATAGTATTTATAATCAAGTATTACTATAGCTTACAGGCTACATTTCTTTTATACTCGTAGTTTTGAAATAATTCTTGAAGTAGTTTTATCCATATTCACTTTAAGAATAGTTTAACATTGAGTTCTTGAAAACAAAACCTATGTAATTAGGCTACACATAATAATAGTTTAAAGATTCTCTCATAACTCAGTATAAGCTAATTAGCCAATGAAGTCTGTTGAATTGTAAGAGATGTCTCTTATTGTTTCTGAAGCCTACTACTTTGGCTAATTAACTATTTGTTTTATGCTTACCGAATTAGGCCAAAATTTATTTGATAAGATCTTTACTCTTTTTTAGCCTACTGATGCTTATTTCTCTTTTTAGGATTTTATACCTGAGCATTTATTGTATTTGTCTTCTTTAATAATTCCAGTTTATCTATTGTTTACCTATTGTTTACAGGTATTACCATTATTTATTGTATGTGTATACCGGCCTTATATAGTGTCTCAATTATTACTGTTTTGTTTCTATACTGTTTGACTGTATTTGGTCATATTGTGTTTTACTGCCCTAATTAACGTTTATGACGCGTGAATATATACTTAAATGTGATCCTAAGTCAACTGACTCAATTAAGGCACGACTTACTAATATTTGTGAAATTGTGTCAAAAATGTAAGCTTCGTTTCTCCTCTTACTCAAGTGCAACTGTGTATCCTTAGGACGTATAATGCGGTGATCTCAAAAAAGCGTAATGACTTTGAAACTGTGTTTGCGCGTCTTCTTGAATCTGATGAGAATGCGGAGAGTGCTATACTCTCTAAAGATGCAGATCAAATACAGTTTATATGTACAGATATCTAGTGTGACTCAGTTAATCATAGAACATATAGCTCAGTCTCCCTTTGCTCACTACTAACTTAACAAAATTAACAAATTAGATCTTAGACCAGACGGATCCTCAATACAATGGGTCTCGTTCATCAACTTATTTAACTCCACTATCCACCGGAACATTAGTTTACCTAATGTTTCATCTAACTTTAGTGTCTCTCTTGTCAGATAAGCTTCTCAATTTAGTGAAATATCTAAATCTCACAGCATCTAACTACGTCATAGCGTTTAACCTACTGCGTGAACGCTGTTATAACTACAGATACCTCACTACCATACATCTGAGTAACGTACTAAACCTCCCTAGTCTATCAGATGGAGCTGTCAATCCAATGCGTGCTATTGTCAACTCTTTAATAAACATACTGAAGCTTTCGCAGCGCTGCAGAGTGACATTACTGCAAATAACCCTCTCCTCCAAAAATTTGATCACTCTTACCCCACGTCTACTGAAGGTGATGAGGTTCTAACGTCCCCGCCCTGTTCAAGAAATCATACAGTTCCTGAACATTGAATGCTCTTACATTGAAAATGCTAAATCTATACTCAACGACTCATAATAACAAATGTTTCTAGGAATAAACTCTCACCTCGAAAGGCCAATTTTTCTCTAAAGGACGTGAAAATGCTCTCCTTCCGGTCCACGAACTTCTCGCAAGACGAACTCCCTGGGAGCCCCTCAGGGCTACATGGCCACTGTAAGTCACTCTAAATATTCTGCTCATATAAAGACAAGTGGAATATCTCTCAGGCCCTGATTTAAGTCAAGCTTATTGAATAACAGTATCTACATAGTACATATTTTTTATTTATAACCGGATTTGCTTAAATAAAATCTTTTTACATCACATTACATTTGTTCCTCAAAATCCAGATTATTTTATTTAGTGCTAGGCATAATAAATTAGTTTCTTACAATACATTTACTGTCATTAAGTTTCATAGTATAATACGCTTAAACTTCGATTATATTATTTCGCAAAACAGATGAAGTCTTGTAGATATTCTTCTCATTGGACCAGAGTTATTTATATTTTACTTTTCCCTACAACCATAATATTTAAAAACAAACACTAAATAGAGTAGTCCTCAAGAATATTAATGATATATTATTAACTTGGTGAGAATGTGGTATAACTAATAGTTAAAAAGTGCCGAATACTTAATATTGTGGAAATCTAATTTTCGAGACATTGATGAATTATATTGAGTTGAAGGTAGTTAAAAATAACTATCCCAAACAATGCACTTTAACGTTTTTTTTTTAAATTTGGTAAGGTTCTATGCTTTGCCAATACTAATTAAACTTCTTATGGGCTATTAAAATGTACAAGACCCCATATACAAATTCGAATGTAAATTTATTATTGTTAGCACTTATGGATTGGACCCTATGTTCTCAAAACTAATTTATTCAAAATTGTAGTACATATCTCAATCCAGGACAGAATGTTTCAGATGTCACGTCTAAAGTTCTTCTCATGGCATGTTAGACGTTATTGACGTTTTAATTTAAACAGTAGGTTTGGTATTAAAACTGTCCTGTATTTTTCTCCTAAAAGTACTTGTAACGCTTACTATTTTTTTGAATTTTTTGCACCCATAGTTTATTGTTGGCAAAAGGTGTAAATGTATTTTATGATTCTTAAGCATAGTGATAAATTTAGTTTAGGACTAAATATATCAAAATCAACGGACATGAATTCTTCTGGTTTACTCCAAATTTTATTTTTATATACACTTTACAAAAAAACGAGCATCACAAAGAAGGTATTCTAGTTTTAAAGTTTAAGTCGTGGGTACTTCCACTGCGGGGGAGAATTTTAGAAATATGTCAACATGTAATTCCTATTCGTCTAGGACAACTCCCTAAGTGTACATTCATAACTTAGCGCATTAAATTTTAGCAGAAGACGGGCCTTATGATCGTCCTATATGTTTAGGAACTGCAGCATATGCGTTTGGCATGCCGCAAGTTAAGTCTCAAAATGATTTTAAGGAAACATAATGTATGGTGCTATAACTGATAAGAAAAAATTGAACACAATTATTTAATTTTGCCCTGTTTAAACTCTGGATGGTAATATTTCAGTAAATGTAAATGTCTAGAAGCTTTATTAAACCAGAGTCGAACATTTCTAAAAGTATGAATGCCTAAGAGTATTAAAATAACTCAATAAAATCACAGCTGGCGCTGAGTAGTAGAGGTATAGAATGTTAATGGTATTGTTATCACCCAGTCGTAAAAATATTCCCTCTGAAATGCTTGTTATACAATACGACTGAGGATGGTGGTATGTTGAGTACCCTGATCAAACTAACGATGTATTCATTACTACTTTATTTGTGCTGATAATACAAAAACATATTTTATATTCACAAAAAAACATTTACGTATCGTATTATTTTTGAACTTCTGCTAGTATTACGTTTTCTCCTAGAAATTATTCAATTGCTACAGTTACTTTACATATTTTAAACCTCGGCTGGTCCACTAATGGTGTACACATTTTTCCTTGTGAAAGTTTGTTTACAAGTTTGTTGTTGAAAAAGATAAATCGATTTCAACATGGCTTTTTAATTTTTTATCAGACCCACCCAGATAGGACAAAAGGGCTATTTTTTGACTTCAGAAAACGCAAACTACGAGTGAAAACTTCAGCATGCAAGCCTTTCACGTAAAACTAGCATTAAGAGTTTGTCACAATAAAACGATATCAGATTTTAATCATCAGATACTTTTTCTGTTGAGTGATAACAACTCGTAGGGTGGGTTTGTCCAGTACTTTATCTAATTAGTACTTGCAAATCTATGTAATTTAGATTTAAGGTTTGCCTTTTTACTATATTTAACATAGGAGCTGTTTAAAAGTTTCATATTTAAATTTTGATAATCAATAAAAACACCTACGATCTGTTAGAAAATGAAATTTTTTATTACCACTTCCCTTTAAGGGACTTGTGAGTGATACATTTCTCACAAATCGTGGTTCTAATTGGATAACGTTGGGTTGCGGCCTCCATCTTTCAGAGAAAATTTAAGTACTTGAGTACGACAAAATGTAGCTACCATTTACCAAGATATAATGCATCTAAGACTCATCAGTTATTTCTCATCATATTATATATGAGAGGTCCCGGTGTTTCAGTAGTGAGCGCGCGCCGACTAGTTACACGACCTCACCCAGATCCCTGACCACATACGAGTATCACAGTCTCCCGATCAAAGGCTTTCAGTTCCCCCGCAAAGTGACTCACTCACTCTAACCAGCAGGTCCACATGTCCACATCTGTTAGTGCCTTCTCTCCTCCACTATCACCTCCCTCGTACCAAACCTTCTCCCTGAAACCTTCCACCGTCGGTTAGAGGCGAGATAGTCCCTTAAATGGAACGGTAATCATCCTATTTTATAGAAAGTTTTTATTTTCTCCTGTTAGTCCGATAAAGTATCGCTTTGAACAAAAGAACATTGGTGTGTGACTTTCTAAGTTTTTTAAAGATAAGTAACCGTTAGATTTCGATAACCCTGTTCGAACTTTTGTAAAAATATTATTTCCAAAGGCCTTAAGAATTATCTCATGTAAAGCAAAGTGAGGTTATGTCAAATGTACTTGAATAACAGACTAGATATACTAATCAATGTGATCACGGCTAAATACTGAAGATTAATAACATTTCTGTAAAGTAAAACCCAAGCACATAGTAAGATTACTTTGGCATATTTTAATTTATTACTTCCCAGAAAAGATACGTACTATCAGGAGTACTCGGATTGCATAAAACATATTATTAAACATGCCACAAATATTCGGTGACTATCCGGTATTTGGCAACTTATTTAAATATTCGGTATTTGGCTGAATAGTTTGCGGTATTCGGCCGAATACCTAATACAAAATTACGATTAAAAAATGCATAGTATTCAAGAAGATTTTTGAGAACACAAATGGTTAATTTTCATATACAAAATAATACTTTAGTTATGAAAGGTAAGTTACTTAGCTATGAAAGGTAAGTTACTTAGCTATGAAAGGTAAGTTATGATGAATGAAAACAAGATTTTCAGCATTTTTTGATAGTAAAGATTGGGCTTTTCTTCATAAATGATACTGGCTTTTGAAAATAGCCTCTCACTATATACACTACAGGCAGGACACGATAGGTAAATCTTAGCAAATTTTGTCAGGATTTACCCTTTTACACTTTTGCGTTTGCTGACCACTACTCTTAAAGGGTCTGCCGCCCGATTCAGGCGAACAGTTTTCAAATAAATATCAATCTCCTTTGACACAGAACTATTCTCTATATTTTCTTCGTTTTGCATGTAATCTATAGTGACTTCGTCATAACAGTTCCAAAAACTTTGGTGTATTTACATTTTATTTTAATCAGTTTCTTTGGTGTGTCTTTTGTTACGAAGTGGAGAAAAGTTTTCAATTGTACTACCTCAATCAACACAAACTCAATTTCATAGCTTCTAAAAGAATTTCGTATCTTGCTCTTTCCACTTGAACTAATCCCAGGAAACTAGTTTTAAAACATGGGTCAAGAAAATTTGCATCCAGATACTTGTTATGTACATCAAATTGTAACCGTTTTTAAGCTCTTCTTGTAGTGACGATCTCATTCTAGTTAATGTGGTTTTCTGTTCGCAGTCTGTCCCTTCCCTAGGTATTTCAACAACGTGACGTCTAAAATTACTTCGGAGTAAAAGGAAATACCTGTGCCAGTTATTTTCTTAATCTTTTCGAATGGTTTAAGGAGTTTGATGCATTGTTCCATTAACCCGCACTGAGAAGATGTCAAATTTTTTAAAGATTCGTGATCCGTAATGTACAAAGTGTCCACAAAATAGTAGGTCAAATTCCAGCCTGTGCTTACATCTTGTACTAGTTGGTGAATTAGTAAGTTAAGGCCTTGACGAATTGATTTCTACTTTTTTTGTGCTAAAACCAGAATGGTTAAAATGAGTAACAGTTCGTCTCGCAGCAGCTATCATCTGTGGAGTTTTTATTTGAGACTTTAGCGATTCTTCGATAGTTTATTGCAATGAATGAATAAAACACTTTCCTGAATCATAGTCTGTGTCTCGTATACCTTTTCTAATATTGGTCCCACTGACATGTACAAGTAAGTGGACCTTTATATGTGGTTTATTCAATCTTTTTGCAATCTTTCAATGCATTATTATACCAGTATGTGAGTTGGAATATGTTCTGTAATAAACTCTGGATATATCCAGTGCCCAGTGAAACTCAAGAGTTACATGTTTTTAGACTTACCGGGTAGTGACAGTATCTTCTTGGAGCAGGTATAATTAAGAGTACCATCATTTTTTGTGGTACCAGCCGAGGGAGCAGTAGTTACAGTTGCGTACTGCTCAGCTCGTGTTTACTTTTGAGATGGTTTTTCAAAGAATTTGTAGCTGTGAACAAAAAGTAAAAGAGTAATTAAAATAAATAGGACTAAGAGCCTTCTCCACATTAGTAAGTAAACAATACAGAATTGTATTACACAACTTTAAAGACGGCTTAGTTAGCTTATTAAAACTGTTTTTTACAAAAGTATTAAATTTGATCGATTGTAAAAATCAAAGTTCTTTAGATTAAATTGCCTACGCTCCAAGATTCGACCGCGCAAGTCTATAGGTACTTTGTACAAAGTAGGCACGTTTGTAAGAAATCTACTCGTAGTTAATTAACAATAGCTAAAAAAACAATGAAATACCGATTGTTGGTTATTGTTGTCTCTGGTGACTTATAATAGGTAAGTTAAGACTGTAAGCTTGTGGGGAGAGAAAGCTTATATAGCTTAAAGAATGCAGACCAATTACTTTCAATCTACATTATGCTTGAATATAAAGAGGCTGTGGAATGTGTATAGAAATGTTTACGTATAAATTATCCTCAGTCAGTTATTACAATATATGTTCAGAGTTGCAGCCTAACGTTCAAAACTAAATATCTTAAGAACAGGTACAAATCGTTAAAAAATAAGGGCGTTCGTTTACTTGCAATTTGGTGAGTAGTGAAATAGTACACAACCAAAATGCACTAACATTGGGCATATATGTAGGTTAGGCTATTCACAATAAAATGATGTCTATGTAACATACGAATGTAAAACAAGTTTATACTAATATTATAGTACAAGATAACAAACATATTCAATAAGAATGTATAGCCACGAAATCGAGTTCATTTAAAATCTATCGTTAAACTATAAATCGCAGGACACTCACTAGAATTAAATTGCTGAGAATCGGAAGCAACGAGCGACGTGCTAATGACCGTGAAGTCGTAAATTGAACTTGAGCTTTTGCGCCGAATCGATGGTATTAATAGCCATTGCAGCCGGTCATGTGCAGATACACGTTTTCGTCAGTCCGCTGCTGGACTCTTCGGTGACTACATAGGAGCTGCAGTCACAAGCTGAGAGGTAACCTAACCTCAAAAGATTATAGAAATTGACTTGGTAAATAAAAAATACAGTTCCAATAAAACACACCACTAGAAAATAAATGTTTAATAATTATAAAAACAGCTAAACAATCATGGTTATTAGGACGAACCACTCTTGAAAATCTTTTGGAAATGGAGCAAAGCTTTTGTTTTTCAGTTTATACATTTCTGTCAGTTATGAAAAGTCCATAGTTCTGTTAATTATTTATGCCTTAACATTAACTTTTAAAAGAAGTTGTGTATGAGCATCAATATACCAATGTGGATTTACGTTTGACCAATACCAACAGTCATGCCTATTTACGTTACCATTTGTCATGAATGTGGCCTCATCACTAAACGATATTCTATTTAGTAGCTCCGGTTTCCGAGTCTAGTTTGCTCGTCATAATTTCTCAAAACTCAGCCAAAAAGTGAGTAGCGTTGTGAACAAAGTCGTCTCTACAAATTACTTGTATTAATTGAACTTTAAAAGGTTTTACGAGGAATTTTTTCTTGGGCTATGAGCAATGTTATGATGCAAAGCAGTCGTTCTCAAAGATAAATGGGGATTTCTACGAAAGATTGCGTTAAATCTAATCTTTTATCTTCATCAGTTGTCGTGGGCCTGCCTGACCATGGCCTGTTTTTATAACATTTATCTCATTGAACCGTTGTACTATCCTCGCCACTGTACACACCGCACACTTTGTAATATGATTGATTCGGTCTGGAAACTCACCATTGAATAGGTTTATAACATCATTGTATGATCTGAAAACGATCGCTATAACCTCTCATCGTTAAAACAGCCAATCTATCAAACTCTGATGATTCCATGTGGATATAAATAAAATAACATGTACAATAAATAGGCATACGTAAATTTGATTCAAATATAACTGCTCAAATGCAACGAAACGGAAAAATGAGAAAGTGAAAGCCTTCCAAGTATACTTGGAAGGCTTTCACTTTCTCATTTTTATAAGCTTATTTATGAGCTTTATATAATAGCTGGGTAAAACCGTAAACATGCTGGTTCCGCTTTATTGATAACAAGGAATGGGCAGTGTTTGTTTCCACATATACTTTACCTTGTAGTTGTCCTAAAAATGTTTCAATATATTTTTCTAAATTTAATTTATTACTCTGCCCCCTTTTTCTGACGCAAAGGGGGCTATTACTCAATTCACAAAGACTTAAGGAAATATATTATGTATGCATTGTGTTGATATGCGCAAGACATTGGCATTGTCCCTGCTGATTATAATTTTTTTGTTATTTACCCATAACTTTTGCTACGAACGTCGTAGATATGTGTTCTTCGTATCATTGTGTTTCTAATGATTATACCATTAAAATAACTTGTCACAATATAGGGGTTGCAATTTGAAAATTGAAAGCTAGTCACTTTTAACTTCCTTTGGAAATAGGATAACAAATTTGCATCCTCCGAAAACATCCACTAAAATATGGTAATACTTATGGTGTAGATTGCACATTTATATGTCAATCCGTTTGGAACATAACCAGGTGTATCATGACTTAATTTAAACCCTGTATAATCGTCAATTGTATCACTCCCATGTTGTAAATGGCTGTTAATTGATCGTTAACTTGTATAATATTCTTATATTTAGTGATTTAGGCGTTTAACTCTACCTTTAATAACACCTCTAACTACACTGCTGTCCAGGCATAATGACGTGAGCTGTGCTAACACCGCTTATAAAAACGGTTAGTATAACTTTTCCTTAAACTATTTTTAACTCTATAGTTATGATAAATATTTTGATTTTTAAGCTAGTTTCCATGATGGTAGTTGTTTACGAAATTTTAGTACAAATATTCGAAGGTACTCTAGAGGTTTTAACGAACTAATAGTATATTTAAATGAGGTTCTCTTTAATCTTGATTTGTTGATTCTATCAGAATCTTGATTTAATGAAGAGAATAATTAGTGAATGTCGTGGGATTTTTTTATCTTACTAAATTAACATGAATCGGAATAAGATCGATGGGTTTAATATCTCAGTTAACAATTGTATATCATTAAACGTATTAAAAATAGCGGTTACAAAATTATACTTGACTTTCCTTATCCTAATGTATCTTTTTATTTACTTGTTTTATAGAATGTTTTATTGAAAGTAATTGGTCTGCATTCTTCAAGCTATATAAGCTTTCTCTCCCCACAAGCTTACAGTATTAACTTACCTATTATAAGTCACCAGAGAGAACAATAACAAACAATCGGTATTTCATTGTTTTTAACTATTATTAATGAACTATCTTTAGTAATTTCAACCTATTTGAAGGAAATTGTTAAGACAGTATCGGACTTAACAAGCCACATCTCACTGGCCCTTACTTTAAACAAAATCCTCCAGTAATATCGTACTTTTGAACATATTTATTTATCAAAATATGTTATTTAATACAACCAGGACAAAACTCATGTGAATTTCATTAAAAGACCTACAAGTCTACAATAAGATAGTCATTTCAGCTGTTTAGTTTATTAATAAGATAATTGTTGATTCACAGTTAAAAAGCATTAATAACTCGATTAAGATACGTTAAATGAGATATTTTTAATACGTACATATATAAAATATGAAAACAAATCAAAGAAACATTGCAAAATAACTTTTTTGCTTATTTAAGTCAACTAAAACCTCATAGCTAGATATAAAGTGTCAACAATGAGATACTAATTTCACCTGTTAAATTTAATAATCAGGCAACTGTTAATCGGCTTTTAAACATACATACTAACTAGACTAAGGTAAGTTAAATGAGGGATGGAAGCTAGGTAAAACATTCATTTCTCCGTTACTTTGTGTCGTACAAAAATAATAATGGCATAAAATGTTTATCTAAAAGTACTGTATATTTTAACTTTGCTACGAGTCTTACATAAAATCTCCCGTCCTTTCAGTTATAGACATTTTCTATGTATGCCGTTATGAAATGTAATATTTTATTTTTCTTAAAAGTTCAGTAAAACGGACTATCCTTGGACTAAAAAGTATGTAAGGTTTTTTTATATTTTCTATTATCTGAAATATATAATTTATATATAATACTTATATGTATATATATAATTATTTTCTGAAAAAAAAACTCAGTGGGTAAACGAGATATTATTATATTCTGTGCAGACATTTCTAACTATTTTTGACCCGAAAATTCATATGGTGAAGTTTTTATAGAGTAGTCAATGGATAGACTCAAGAACGCTTACTATGTATTAGGCATGTGTAAAGTTCAAGGACTAATAGCCATCCCTTAAACTATACATTTTAGCTAGTATTATTCATTTGGACAAAAAGTGTCTTACAACGTTTAATATGATTGTATTTGAACACTAATATAGTGTAGCTGTGATGCAGCGGCATCAAATTATGTTCAGTTTAAAGTGTATTCAAATCCTTGTCACGCCAGACAACGTGAAGTAAGAAGTTACCTAGAAAGATTTTTTTGTACTGATTCCATCCTATTCTTGGCCGTCATGGCTCCACTACCTTAGTGTGCCGCTATTGTACACCGGACTAAGGTTTGTCTTTCCAGTATCTGTCTAAGTTTCGGTACAACAAAAATAAGTCATTTCAGATGTACAGTACGATACAATGTGTAGTTGTATCACCACAGATTTTATTCCAATATCACAAGCAACCAAGTAAGACCGTTAATACAAATATTGTGGAGACGCTAGCCACGCGTCATAGAATAGCACACACCATAATCTTAATTACACACCACAACTGTAGAACCAATCTAACGGCAGTTAATGAACTCTACTGTTTTCAATTTGATCCAAGAGTCTCATTTTGCTGACAGTGACAAAAGACTTGGCAAGAGCCAGGAACACATATAAAACCTTTATTTCCTTGATCTAAACATGCATGTGTCAAATGATGGAAAAGAATGCATAAGATGTTCTCCGATTTTTTTCAAAAATTAAATTAATACACTTAGTTTATTTGACTTCGAAAATCTGAGTGATGGTTTCCTTGTAAACTATTGTAATAAAACATACAAAACTGAGCTCATTAAGAATGTTGGGCAGAGCGGTAAAATTTCAGCTTTTGGCATCATAGATTTCGGCATGAGAAGCATTTAAATACAACCATATACTTGCAAATATCCTAGAACAATTCTGGTACACCAGTTGAGGCTCTATTGAGTGAAACTGTATAAGCCAGAATCCCCCTGTTTTACTCATCGTGAAAATTCCTTAAGATTAGACTTTGCTGCAAGTCAGTTTTGCAGAAGATAGGATGTGGGATTGGAGACCTATCAGTTGAAATTGCGATTACAATACCAATTCCCAACAATTCCTGTTAAAGTAGGCTGATCGGGTCAATAGGTAAGTGATATGTTAAGAAATTAACTAAAAAATTTTTTCAGCTGGATTCTAACTGGATTCTTTCAGCTCCACATTGTTGTGTTTAACATTTTACTCTCATTATAACGTTTGTTATTTTTTCTGTAAAATGCTTTACTTTTTGCTTATACTGTATAGTACAGTATGTCTATCATTTAACGTTAAACCATTCAAAACATGGTTTAATGTCCAAGTTGAAGTAAGTGCAAAAATATTTCAATAAAGTGATGATACCTTGTGTACTAGTTAATTAAAATCAAAACGTATGTTTCATGGTAATGATAAGACAATTAATAATGTCATTTAAAATTCTCAAAATTTTAAAAGTTTAGCATATGTAATTAGTAAAATGTGCAGTAAAGAAAACATATATGACATTTTCCATGTGTTGGCTCTTTTAGCACAATATTTTAAAAACCATAATTTTAAATGAAAAAAGAATTTATTAACCATTTAATCTGATATTCAACCTCAAATTGGATATAACCTCGGTGTAATTGATTTATTTTCGTGTTAATACTGTATGACAGGTACACAATTTTAATATTTTATTATATCTTTAAACACGTTGACTGAGGCAGACGGCCTAGTGGGCTTGATGTCTTTTTAGATACGTATCATCACAGCAGTGTAAACGCTGTTGTAGGATTATTTATCTGTAAAGTACTTACGGTCGGACAAAGCAATGAACGTATTAATCAAGAGGCCATGTTACATGTGATGTTTGACTCCCCTATAAGTATAAAAAATTAAAGACATAAAAATCTATAGAGATTTAAGAAGCGCACATACATGTACATACTGTACTTATACTCACGTGTTTGGTTATAGCAATTCAACAAATAAATAATGATTCGCTTATTCATTTGTCCACAAAATAGCTACCACTAAACACAGAGTCGTAATCAAATATTTAAGCATTGTAATTCTGTTTATTTATTTAGTTTCGTATTATAACGGCAGAATTAATGTTAACTACGTTCGGTATGATCTTTTCATTCGAATTTCTAAAGTAAAAATATCCTTTTTTGTGCATACAAAATTAATACCTCAAGCCGTAAAACTAAAGGATGTTTATTTATTATATTAACGTAATATAATATATTATTATATTATATAATATTATTATATTAATTTCCAGCTCTACTACACGAAACTAAGACTTCCCAGAATGTTGTCGATAACTGGCAAAAAGTGAGGTAGTACTTACAAACTGTTATTAAATACCACAGACAAGCGTAGTATAGTATAATATGTGTAAATCTTTGTTTCTGGCCACGAGCAGTGGTGGGCAGCAGGAACTGGTGAGCGGGAGCGGACACTCGAGCAGCGGGTGTGGTATGTTGTGGCGGGTGGGTGGTAACACTGATCACGGAACGCCCCACACAGATAAACAGTTTTCTCGGAGCGGCGATGCTGAACCTGTCTCGCGCTCGTGTGTCGCCAGTGTATGAATGAATTTCTGAAATATTTAGTGCTAGCTTCCGGTAGGACTCGTGTCGTTGAACATGACAATGGTCACTTTTGACATTTTGTGTAGAAAATATGTTTACGGCCGAGAAAATATCCACATCCGATAATAAATCTAGAAGTAGAAAAATAGCTATTTTTTATTCTTGGCGAGACCGAGTGACATTATTTGCGATCTAGTGTTGCACTGAATGACGTAGCGTTACTAGTTACTGTTACCACCTCGGATAATTGTTGAACATTTCGTTGTTACAGTGGATTTCAAACAGTTGACATTTTTTACCACTTTACCAGCTGTCTGATGTAACCGAGGGAAACTTTATGACAAATTAGTTTTTGCTTAGGATAAATTGCTCTGATTAGTTATCATTTAAAACCGTGTCTTATAGTGGCTTAACTGAGTCGTAGTGCTGGGTTTTGGCCTAAAATTACTATTTAGCCTTACGATATAAATGTGATAAGTAGCTAGTTTGTAGTCTGTACGGTTGTTAAATTAACTAGTTTCTAGTGTTGTACGACCATATCAATACATAGTGTTTCTTGTTTACCGACGATTTAGGGTCGATATATTCACTCATTGTTATCGTGTGCCAACTTTCTCACGTGTTAATAGCGTTGTGTTTGTAGCTTTGTTGTTCATCTTTTAAAAATATATATTTGATATACGCGCATTTTGAGATCACTGAAAAAAAGCATTGTTAGCTGTTTTCGACAATATATCTTTTTCATAAAGTTGAGGATTTTTGGCGCCATTTTCTAAATTTGTTAACCGGTGAAGGTTGTTGCTCTTATAAGATTTAAAGTAAATGTCTTTCATGACCGTCTGCTCCGGCATGTGGTGACGAGATCACGCAGTTCTTGTTTCTTTGGAGCGTTACCTTCGGCTCATCATGCTCGACGGACTCAAGAACAACCCTATTTCCAGACTGGCCCTGTCGAAATTCTTGTCTCAAAGCATGTAAGTATTACTAATTTAAAGGATTATTATTTTTCAATAAAGATTGCCCATTAAATTTCACTTTTGGTTAAATTTTTACCTAACATTGAAACTATAATTACTTTTACAAGCTGGTAAAAACGTCTTAACTCATATTCTTTTAAATTAATACAAATGGCATTCAATATACTATTTCCTGAACCACTGATGGTATGCGTTTCATGACCTATGAATAATGGCTATCCTGTCTGTCATTTGTATATTAAAATTTAAAAAATTACAGAAGTTCGATGCATTGAGTGTTCACCTAGGAAAAAAAGCGAAAATCAATAAACAGCCTCATTTATCTTTATACCGTCAAAGGAATGTACTTAACCATTGAAACGAGTCAACGATTCTTCCACAGTAACCAAGTAATATAATTAGATGATTATAAAATCAGAACCATCCAGATAAATGTCCGTATTTACTATCAACAGAGTCCGGACAACATCTGATGAATCGAACTAAAGCCTCTAAAGGGATATAGCGTATCAAGCTAAAACGAACTAAACAACTGATTTTTGTATACGTGACTCAGTTTAACACCTACTTCCGGTACAAGTGTAGCAATTGGACAAGTAATTGAGTTCCTACCTTTTTATTATCGATAATTTAAAACCAGCAACGAAGTCGCACTTGCTTAACCATTCTGGTTCCTGGTCAAAATCCGTGGTATGCGGTCGTAGCAAGATTATATCGTGGTCATCAACATTGGTGAAAATCATCCATACTTCGTGGCACCAAGATTTGCGATCGTCAAGGTCTATAAACTTATTGAAAAAAGTTATTTGGGAGCTTTTAATAGTAAAGGAAGTGTTCTGGACTATAGGACTAGGATTTGCTTTAAAGGCTGTGTAATTTCTAAGGCAGTCAGTGATTCGTGCCAGACTAGTGTTCATAATATCTGTGTTATAATAAATTATTGTCACCTCTGAACACTAAGATTTATTTACTGGTGTTCAAACACCTATACTTCGGTATAAACCGACATTAAAACCAGGTTCTGTTTTTATTTCCGACAAGCCATTAAGTCGTATTATTATAATAATCATGATGTTACGTATTAAAGAAAAGATTGGGAATCTATTACCTTATCTTATACTTAACACCCAGAATGTAAGCTAAGAGGTATATGTTTAACAAATAAAAAATTAATAATAATGTTGAAATAAAAATTTATAAACTATAATAGAGAGTTTTTCTTACACTCTCTCATTTACTGGAATATACGTAGTATGAATGTATGAAATGGTATTTTGTGTGTGTGTGTGTGTGTGTGTGTGTGTGTGTGTGTGTGTGTGTGTGTGTGTGTATTGTGTCTAAGTCTTTAGTATCTAAGAGTAACTTGTTCTTAGAGAAGGTCATCAATACATACATACAAATTAAAGTGTTGTATCTTATTGAATATATTTTATTTTAAGGACTTTGTGTAATGAAATTTAGCATAAACACGTATTTTAAATGGTCGCATAGTGTTTAAAACTTATACTTTTAGATTTACTAAAGAATACAGAAAAGGTATTGAAGGAAAAGTTCATGTCTCATAAAGTCATGTTATAAAGGAGTGCCAAATTTGTTGATGAACATAACTCCGACAAATTGAAACTTGATCTCGGGATAAAACCCTCCTAGTTTCAATAAACTGATATTTACGACATCTAAACAGACTTTACAAGCTCTTTACAGCCGGTTTAATTCAAGTCGTGGAACTAAGTGAATGGCCTTTATTCAGTGGGAAATTTTGGAGTGCTGGTAAAGCTTACATCAGATTTTGATTAAAACAGTACTGAAATTTCGTATTACATTTAATGTAATAGTAACTAGTTTTTAAAATAATTGCTTATGAACGCAGCGAAACCGGTACGTTGATTTCGTTGGACAAAATATCCTACATTCAACAATATTCCAGAATAGAGTTGTGTTTAAATCGTGTTTTCAAATTAAATCAAAGCTGTGATTATTCGTCTGGGATTTTTGATCACAAGCTTTAAGGTTGGGACACACATAACCGCACCGCGCCCCGACACGTCAGTCGGCCGTATGCTGGCCGTCGTACGGTGAAAGAATTTTCAGCGCAGTTTTCAACCTGCAAGTCCACACATGTCCGCACCGACACCAGACCGTCGTGGCCGCACCGTGCCCGCACCGTCACCGATATGTTTAGTTTGAATTTTGACGGGCACGGTTGCGGTCTACGAGCGGCATCATATGTTGTTTACTGTTACGTTCTTCTTTTTAAAACTATTTAAGTAGTCTACACGTTCTATTTTAGTGAATTATTTAGTATAGCCTACTAACTCTACATCCTGTGTTCGCGTACAAAATCATATTTATTATTTAAAAGTATTACATTTTTCTTACCTTAGAGTAAACTAGTCATATTTTCTTATTGTGCATATTTCTTATTACAACAAATTTGAAAAACCATGTTGTACCTTAAGTGATTTTAAAACAAGTAAATTCGAATTATGAAAAATCTATAAATTCATTAATTAAAAATAACAAGCATGTAATTATTTGCGCGAAAATCTATTTTTTCTTTTGATGTATTGAAGTTACTTGATACATTTATTCCAGTATTTTGTAAGGGTCATATTTAGAATGTTTCCATGACATTTTTATTTTTTATTCTTTTCATTTCAATAAAGTAAAAATAAAAATATTTTATTTACAATAAGATTTTCAAGCAAGAAAAACCCATGTTAAAAATAAATAATAATAAATCATTTATTTCCCCATAATAACAAACTGAATATTACAAATAAATATTATTGCCAGTGGCTTTAATAATAAATAATACTATGACACAACGTATTTACAATAGCAGTAAATAACAAATAAAAAAAATGTTTTCTACTTACTTTATTTCAAATTTATGTACTTAGAGTAATAAAATATAAAAAGTAGGTTACATCCTTTTAGATTTTTCTTTCTTTTTTTAAACTAATAATTAGACCAATTAGATTTACAAAATAAGGGAAATTTTAGGTACCCCATAAGAGGCTGTGCCTGTGTTGGGGATACTATATACAAAAAGGGTAAAAAAATAAAAATAGCGGAATCGAGCAAGAATGAAATGATAAAAATGAGTTATTGTAGCTTATGTAGTAAATAATGTACTCTTACGTTTCAAAGTTTAAATTTAGTATAACTAGTGTGCTGTATTAAACAAAAATGATTTATGCATGATTTACAATTCAAAATATTAGGCTTTACACATGTACCACTAAATATTATATTATAAATAATTATTTTATAATGCTCTAACGTGTCTAATTAAATATTATTATAACTTAGCAGTCGAGACTAAACCATACACTAATGTATTATCTTAAACAAATACTCAATTTCATTTTGACCGATCAACCATTACTCTAATTTTTTTAGAAAATATATTTATGTTTCTGCTATTTTTGACTAATTCTGGCAATAAATTATTTGTCCTCGGAGCTATAAAAGAAACACATTTTGTAAAATCTGTTTTTTGTAAGTTCTCCAGTATATATTTTACTAACATTTACTATGTTTTACAAATTATTATGAAAGGGCTTGCAACATGGCAAACTCTCTGGCATCACACTATAGCTCTTGGGTTTAATACAAAAAACACTAAATATACTGTTTATTAGTGTATTTGACCGAAATTCATTGCAATGAAACACAATGAACAAGAATTATAGGGATAAAAAAATATAACCAAGATAATGATATTTACAATATTTACATACTAGCTGATTGTACAAAGCTTTACTGTAGCATTACAATGTTTCATTCACCACAGCGATTAATAAAAATAACAACAATAATATTAACAATTTTCTCAAGCAATACTTAATCTTCCGAATATTTTTTAAGTATCTGTCACTTCGAATTCAAATGAAACATGTTCTAGTACAAACAGTGAGATTGTTGCGCTCGGACTGCATACGGACCTGTGTGGCCTCACGGTAACCGAGCCGAGCCCGCACCGACAATCGGCCGACTCACGTGTCGGGCACGGTGCGGTTATGTGTGTCCCAACCTTTATAAAAGCATTTTATGTTAAGCAGCAACAAATTGACCGGTTGAGTATATTTTTAATTCCTTGTCTGCAAATTAAGATTTTTACCGATTCAGAGTCCACTAAGAAGGCCTTCTTAACAAAATAATTACAAACCAGTGTGTGGTTAGCCGAAAATGTATTTTGTGACATCACAATATCGCGTCGAGTTGCGTCTAGTCGCAGGTATCATCAAGGGATTTTTGCTCTATTTCGTACATGAAAGATTGAATAGGAGCTTCATATAAACTATCACGGCAATGATATGATTACGGTATCTAAATTCATTTTTTAATATCTATTATACTGTGGGTGATGGGTTGATTAAGTTTACTGAAGCTAAAATAAATTACCTACAGAAGCAATTAGAAACTGTTATAAGCAAGAATGAGATTGTGACCTCCATTATTGTTCTCATCATGATCGTTTGTTTTACTTCTAACGTGTACTGATAATTAAGGTATATTCAGTAAGCTACTGCAATTGATAAGTAAATTGATTTTGTAAGTAGCAATACATAACCCACCCTTTTTTAATTCTACTTTTTATTTAATTCTCCAGAAAACTAATGCAATTGATAAGTAAATTACGCATATGCAATTAATGTGTTGAATTAAAATTAACACTGTATAACTCATCCTTGTTTTAATTCTACTTTTACTTTAATTCTCCAGTAAACTAATCCAAATTAACTAATCCGAATATACGTAAATTTCGCATATGTAATTAATGTATAGAATAAAAATTAACACTGCATAACTTAGATTTGTTTCCATTGTATTTTTCGTGTTAAAGTAACTTGATCAAATAAGTAGCAATTTTTACTATGATAATATAATCAGAATAATCTTTTACAATTTAACTTTGGATTATTATTTCAAAATACATAATGATAAGTTATATTAACCAAATATTATTATTTTTTATATTATAATATTGTTTGTCAACACTTCAGTGCTTAAATCACCTACAGCTGAGGTCTCTAAAATATTAAAAGGATAGAATATGTATTCTTGCTGCGGGGTGAGACATCATGGTTCTGATTGCTATGATAGCTATGCTGCCGATGGCGAGACAACAAGATACTGATCACCACGATAGCCTTGCTGCCGGGTGAGACAACATGGTGCTGGTTGCTACGATAGCTATGCTGCCGATGGCGAGACAACAAGATACCGATCACCACGATAGCCTTGCTGCCGGGTGAGACAACATGGTGCTGATTGCTACGATAGCTATGCTGCCGGGTGAGACAACAAGATACCGATCACCACTATAGTCTTGCTGCCGGGTGAGACAACATGGTGCTGATTGCTACGATAGCTATGCTGCCGATGGCGAGACAACAAGATACCGATCAGCACGAAAGCCTTGCTGCCGAGTGAGACAACATGGTGCTGATTGCTACGATAACTGTGCTGCCGATGGCGAGACAACAAGATACCGATCAGCACGAAAGCCTTGCTGCCGAGTGAGAAATAGTACTGATTGGTACGTCGCAGTCATCTTGACAAATGTAAAAGATACTAGATTTATACCGATTTAAGCCCCCAAAATATCGCAAGAGATTCGTCTATCTGCAGATTCGGTACACTGTCGACAAGTGTAAATACACAGTATGTCTACCGTTGGTGTTGTTCTGGAGACAGTTGGGGCGTAAAGAGAATACTTCAGGATATACTCAGTCTCTTGAAAATCTGATTTATGTATTCAGAAATATGAATATTACATGTTATATCATGACAGTTTGTTGTACAGATTGGTACGTCGCAGTCATCTTGACAAATGTAAAAGATACTAGATTTATACCGACTTAAGCCCCCAAAATATCGCAAGAGATTCGTCGTAGGTTTTATACAAGGTCTCTATCAAATCACGGTGGCACTGCAATAAACCATGTTGTGATCAAAACTAAAAGAGCCATGCATTGTAATTACAACAATATTCAACCTTAGAAATCAATATGACTTCAATATATTCCTGCGACGTTTTTAGCGTTTTTCAACAGCCGACAACAATGGCTTTTCGCAAATCTAAGATTTATTTATAATTTATCTAATAATAACTTTTAATTTTGAAGTTATTTTAAATAGTTTTGGTGAAGATATACTTACTCACCATTGAAATATTTTGTCCCGGGTTGGAGCAATTTTGATAAATCCTTATTTTTATTATTAACATTTCAGTAATAGGGTAAACAACAATTTACTTTTATCCGTAAGGTAATGTTTATCATAGATACAAAATATAAAAATACTATTTTTGTACATCCACTGTAAGAAAATTTGATGATAGATGCGACTGCTTGTCCCTCAAGGACTCATCTTATCAGCAAGCAGTTTGCTTCCGTGACTATAGAATTCTTTTCGTAGTCGATCACTCACTCTCATTCGTCTAGTTCCAAAGAGCATTAATTCAGCAGAACTCGCTTACCAACAAGTAAATCTGTAGTAAATATGTGTGTATCCAATTTTTATGTTGAATTTTCTCAGTTCGAGTTAACAAATTAACTTGTCTAAGTAGAATCGAGAGACACTTCACTGCGCCAGGCGCTTTAATATAATTGGGTATTGCCGAGCGCAATATCATTCGTTCCAGTGATAATAACAAAGCAGTTACCTGGGGATGATGGATCTTCAGACGAAAATGAAAAGATATCTTTGTGGATGGAATAATTTAATAGTGTTAGTTGAACTTACTACAGTTATCTCCCTTCTATCTCTACTCACATTTTGAGACTTTTTAAATATTAAATGTTGAATATTATTTGTAAAAAAAACCTAAGAAACTATAAAACGCTATAATTTAGTTAAGGGAAAGTTATCTATAATCTGGTTGACCACATTATTTGTTTCTTTTTGATCCTCGCATACACTGGGATCACACTTTCGACCTCAAACACTATATTAGAACATCACATATGAATGAAAGACACAACTCCTGCAAAGAGGAGATTCCAAGTGCTAATTGAATAGAGATATGGTTCAATGTACACTTCAATTAATACATGAAATATAAAATGAATAACACGAAAATATTTATTTTGCACAATTCATTTTAACGTATTGTGTGAAAAACATGCGGTTATTGGTTAGTTGGTTTTTACACTATAACATATAAAATCAATGGGTAATACCACTATTGCAATACATTTCTCTTATTTCAACTAGTTTCATTTAACTGTTAGTAGTGTGAATAGCCATATCATGTTATTTGTTTATAATTAATTGTTAAAACATAAAATTGGACTTTTCCAGTAGAAGGATCTGTATTTATTTAGTTTTTGGATCTTGGTGTTTTTAATTCTTTAATAATATTACATTTATTCTCCTTAGAAAACTATATCAGTAATACTGTATATTGCATTGAGTAAAGTATAAATTGTTAATGTTGAATAGGATGAGAACTACGTATTAGAGATTCTTCAGGAAGACTGTTTGTTTTCAGGGGATATTTTTACGATACATCGATTGGTGCACGATAGGAAACTAGTTGAGCCAATCATGTTCATTTTTGATCGGGTTATGGTTACGTAACGAGATCACTCTAATTGGCTTGGTTTTATTTGACTCTTCACCCAACTTCAGATAAAGCGGGAGATTCTCGAGCATCAATAGTGATGACATCGACAGGACCATGCATCAACATCCATAGATCAGTGGTAAAACCTGCAAGGCATCTTCAGCCCTACTTGTAAGAATTCCATAAGTATGAGAATTCTGGCGACAAACCAGTTCAGCATATAATATTTTCCTCGCAGATTGAAAATAGATGGGATTTCATCCGGTATAGGTTCGCTTTCCTTTATAGTGTGTCGATCTGCCTTAACTTCCATAGACAGACATGGGCTACTTGTTAGTATTGGTGAAACTATTAAAATTTGACACGCTTTATATGATTTTCAGTAGGAAGTTTAAAAGGAAGTATCACCATTACTCTGGACTTAATTGCACAAAAACAGTTTTTTTAGTATCACCATTATGGTGGGGTTAAGGGATATGAATACTCCTAGGACACACTTAACTGTCGCTTTAGAAACTCATGTTCATACCTACAGTTGTAGGATTTAGACTCTTGTAGATAACGGGTTAAATTGAAAACTCTTGTATTCTAACTGAAAATCTTATGATTAAGACTGAAATAAAGAGCCTTTTTTATTTCATAAACTCAGAGAAAAAAATTGTAATAAATTTATATTCGAATATTGTTTTAAGCTTTTCAACTTGTAACGGAATAAAAATAATATAACATTTATCCCACAAAACTTATCTCCACACATATTGTGACGCCATATCTCTCTTTATGTACACTCCAAATAATATTGGATGAAATGGGCCAAAATCGTCTCAGAGAATGAATGGACCTTAATTCTATTCTTAAATATTTAGAAAATGTTAGATCACGTAAAGGATTTACTGTCCCTATGTTACCCTATGCGTAGTTACTAACTTATCCATTACAATAATTAAATATGAAAACAAAAATCATAAGCTTAAAGAAAATCATACATATAAAAATGCATAAAATCATCCACAAAGCAATAAATTCTGGTTATTGGTAAAGCGTCAGAGAACTTAAGGATAGGAGGGGGAATTAAATCGTGTCAGGTAAGATTTAGCGTCCATCTACTGTGCCCTAAAAACTGGTCTCTTTCATAGATGAAGAATATTTGCTCCTACAATTCCTCCTACTTTACGTATGACGGTCTGTATAAGTTATATATTGATCAGTATTGTTCTTGTTGAACTAGTACTATCTCTATTTTCTGAAACTAATTTTAAGGACTAAAACACATACTTACATATGTGTGTATCCTTGAAATAAATATAGTGGTATAAAAAGATCAATTAATAACAATACAATAAAGTTATGGTGTGGATTATAATCACCACTGAAACTTATATAATCAATGCCATGTATTGTATTAAACATAGATGTAAGTTAGCAAGTTAGCTGTTTAGCTTAATATAGCAATATACTGTTAATAATATGACCTATAAAGTAAATTACGTTATACTATTACTATTACTGATGGTTGAGTTGTTTAAGTGGAAAGCAATTCAGGTATAAACATGTTTTGAACATGGTAGGGTCTCGAAAGAGGCAGTTGTGAGAGCACTACTAATCGATAACGCTTGCCCATACCAACGCTATTTGCTACACCCTTACTGAAAAATATTTCTATTTCTTCATTTCCGTTGACGTTTCTAACGATGATTCTAAGAAGGAACAATAACAATCATAGCAGTTTTATAATGATTATTTTAACTTTAAAATAGTCTAGATGAAGTAGCTTGAGACTTTCCTATAGAGCAGAACAAATCGTAATCTATATATTACTAAAACATAATACAAAGTAATTAGTACCTTTTGTGGAAGAACATTGCTTAAATAAATTGTATCTATCATATCTTACACGGTTTTGTAATATTATTAAAATGACCAATCCATAACAGATGAAGTCCCAAGAATTTTATTTACTTAAATAACCAATAACAAATATTTTAATAGTTTTTTTAGATTTCGAATTATAATATCAAAAGTTTTTTTCATAATCTCAATGGTTGGATGCTAATAATAATAAACATTGAGATAAGTTATATGAAACAAATTGGACTTACATTTAAGCCTTTATATATATTGTTTTTTGCAGCAAAAGTAATCAGTATATAATATACATCGTAGATGTACTTTCTACAATTTCACATGATATTTCTGTGCCAGCTGCGTAAAGAGTGTTAAGTCCAAAATTGGTCAAAAATGAGTTATTGCTACTCCCGCATGCAGAACAATGATATCTACGTTTGTGTATAGGGTGATAAGTCCAATTTCACATAATAAACAGGTTATTCACTTGTGCGCCAATGGTATAAGTAAAAAGTGAACAATATTGATTGTGTAAAGTGTGTTTAGTCCATGGTCACATTTTATTCAAACTATACTGATTAAGGTCTATTTGTGTTTAGTGTGTTAAGTCCAAACAATTTGTGACTTAACGCACTATTCACTAATTTATTTATTAAGGTAACACACTTTACACTGTTTAAAGCCTGATTTGAATACTTTAGTTTTCAGTAGTTTTTATTGACCATACTCTGGAAAAACAAGCACATAATAATCATCATAACCTGATAGTTTTGGTGTTTAATGTGAAGTGTAGTGTACAAGGTTAGTCTACCATTCATGTCATCAAGATCTAAGCGGATTTTGGAAATGTGTGGTGCAGGTAAAAGCACAGATTTTTCTTCTGAAGATGAAAAAGGGGCGTATTTTAAACAAAAAAATTGTCATCTTGAAGATGCAGAGTTTGCATATGAATCTAAAAAGTTAGATAAAGAAAAGGCAAAAGTTGACCATACCACTAAAACAGTGACATTTGATTTGCAGCAATGCCTGCCAACTCCTCTAGTTCACAATTCTGTGGCTTTCTATACTATAAACGCCAACTTTGGACTTTCAACCTAACAGTCCTACGACTGCACTGAAGGCTTAACTTACTGCTACCTTTGGCATGAAGGTATAGCTGGTAGAGGTGCCAATGAAGTGGGTTCATTTATCTATTCGTTCATTTCGGAAGCTACAAAACCTGATGTGACATGTTTGACAATGTACACAGATACATGTGGGGGCCAGAACAAAAACACACACACATAGCTGCTATATGTATGGTGACCCTACAGAATTCGCCAAGACTAAATGAAATCAACCATAAATGTTTGACACCTGGGCATACGCACAAGGAGTGTGATACATCTCACGCTCTAATTGAAAAACGTAAAAAGACCTTTCACAGAAATATTAACCACCCCCACGATTGGTGCCAGCTTATACGAAGTACCAGATCAAAGCATCCTTTTATTGTAATGAAGAACTTGAAGAAGACTTTTTTTGACTTTGCTAAGCTTTTCAAAAGTGATCTCTAGCAGCGCAAGCAAGATGTTGTAGGAAACAGTTTCAATTGGAGGAATGTGCAGTGGTTGAAGTACCTAAAAAGTGAACCTGGAATCATTTTCTACAAAACTTCCTTGGACCCAATCAATCATTTCAATGTATAAGTCTTAAAAAGGAGATGTAATGAAACACACTTTTGCAATGACCGTTACAAGGGGCCAAAACCCTATCCCTGAAAACAAAAAGAAAGACCTCCTTGACCTATTACCTTTTATTTCACCTGTGTTTCACCAATTTCATAAAGACCTGAAGACTTCACAGGAAGCAAAGGATACCTATCCAGATGACATTCCAAATGAAGAAACTGAAGAGGCAGTACCATTAGTTTGTAAAAAGGAGGAACGCACAAAAATCCAAAAAAGAAGAAAACATGTAATAAAACGAAAAGAAATAAGTATGAAAACAATCCACCAAAGGAAAGGGTTAATAGACATTTTCAAAAAAAATAATTAATTGTTTGAATATTAATAATTCACTGCTCTGTAAGATTAGAGAATTGTTAACTTTTTTTACAGCTAATTCCTAAAACACAAAAAATTAAATTTTGTCAATTTACCAATATGTTTGCCAGAGTAAAACTTTTGTGTTTGTATAAATATTTAATCTAGCCTTTGACTTAATTAAATAATATACTACTTAAAGTTTGTTTTTTTTAACCCTACAAACAATTTAAAATATTTAAAGACAGTGTAATAAAAGTTTTACTGTTTTCAAATCGCAGCTTTCTTCTAGTATAAAATAAGTTAAGTCCATGCAATTAGTGTAAACCGTGTTAAGTCCAAGTCAAAAAAAGTTTTTACATTTTTTTCTAATAAAAGGAAATATTGTTACGTTATTTTGAAGTATAGTACCTTTTTTTAAGGTAATACACAAACTAATATTTTAATGAAAATAGGAGGTCTGTAGGAGTAAAATGTCCACATACTATTAAAAAGTGTAGGTTTCAGATTTACTGAAAACTTCAAACGTGAATATCTCAAAACTATGTTTTTGGACTTAACACTCTTTACGCAGCTGGCACAGATATTATTTAAAATTTGCTTAATTTTTAGAAAATTGTAGACGGTGATTAATGAATTTGTTCTAATAATTTTGAAAATACCAACAGCAGAGATAAAGACCATCGGGTGGTAGTTTGATAAGCAAGTCACGTTCTCTCACTTGATAAGCGGCATTACTGCAGTAGTTGTTGCACATTGTAGAAATTCTCATCGTTGGAGATACATTCAAATAGTTAAAATAATTATTATGTTTCTTAAAATAATATTACTTACAGAAGAAGCAGTTACATCACAGAATCCTAAAACTTTCCGGTTGTTTGGTTCCTTTTACCTGAGGTTGTTAACGTTATATACACAGATATATCTTGTTACGTGTCTTGATTACTTTTCTTTCCGCATATAATTTTTGAGTTCTGACTACATTTATACTGCTTAGAACAAGAAACTCTCGCCTTATCGTGGTTCAAACTGGCACTCCCTATGTCGGTAATATAGCCGCAGTGACACATCGTGAAGCTCGTTATTTACACCTTTCCCATTATTAAGTAGTATGTTTGTGCCTAGATGCGTAGCGTGCCTGAGCATTAATAGTCATTTCTCGTTCTCGGAAAAAGCGAGTTCCTATAATTTATTTAAAAGTTATTTTGTGCTGGGTGAAGGCTATTTTAGGTTAAATATTGATGTCATAGTCATCCAGCAAATATTGCATCGTTGATTTTTTTGGTATTTTTTTGTTGGATTTTGACTCCTTTACCTTCTTTTATACTTGTAGTTACGATACCTTTATCTCTCGTATTTAAGAAGGGGTACCCGTTTTGGGTTCCAAATATAGTAAATGCGAAAGAGGTTTCTCGTTGTGGGGCACAAAAATTAATACTCTTTTCTTGTTCTTGGAAAAAATTAGTTCCTTTAATTTATTTAAATATTATTTTGTGCTGAGGTAAGGCTATGTTTGTTTTTAATATTGATTTCAGTAATCCAGTAGATATTTTATTATAGTTGTTTGTATTATTTATTTTAGTAAATAGGTTATGACTCATTTTCCTTTGCTTTCTTTTATACTCGTAGTTATAATATCTATATTTCTCGTTTTTTATGGATAGATTCTTTTTTGGTTTCCTAAAATAGTAAATCAACGAGTTCGCTTTTAAGGAATGATAGTCAAATCCTTCATGAGAAAGATAAGGCATTCCTAAGGAAGAGAAGTTAAATAAAAGAAATACTTCAACACTTTTCTCGGTGCACCGTTAGGGAACTTTTTCTAATAAAATATTACATCATCATCATGTGGTTTTTAATGCTTAGAATTATGAATGAAATAGTTGGGTTTCTCTTCTCCAGGGTGTTCTCATTTCAGGATGTTCTTTTTTTTAGACTAATCGGTATCTCCTATCAATATTTTAAATTGAAATGCTGTTCGGTATCCTTATTGGCTCATTGATCAATGGTTCAAACCTAATCTTGGCCATCACTGATTTTTACAGTTACGGAAAAGAATATGTTATACAAATATACATATCCTAGTATATCGCAGCTATCGTGTACAAAAACAATGTTGCTTTAATAACACAATTTCTTTTAAAAAAAAGGAAAAGGTTACAATCGTCCAGAAAATTATGTGAGAGAAGATTTATTTATAATATGAACTGTGACGGAAGAAATAATGGGTACAATTTGTACAGTTTGTATTTTCATAACGGGACATTCATATGAGCAAATGGCAGTGATAGGCTAGTCCAACTCAACAACCGACAGATAACCATCTCATTACGGCCGTCCACCCTCCCCGTATCTGTTGTTACAGTTATCGTATTTCCATAACCACCTATTTCATGATTTCATTACGGTTGTTCCATATTAGATGTAATAATATTATGTCGTTTTTCAATCACCTCACTCCCATCCTAGGATCAAGGAGATTCACAGTACACCATAACTTATACATACGTTTGCAAATTAAAGAGAAATTATCCATTTCAAGCTGGAGACTTCATTGCCAAAAGGTACTGATTCTTAGTATACACAAAATTTACATCTTAAGGAGGAATAAAATATGTTTCTACCATCACACGATCATAATCAGATTATTTAACTTTCTATGTGTATTTAAAACTGCATGTTACTCATTCTGGCCTACACATCACCCACAAAATATTATTTTATCAAACCTTTCACTGACATCACACATTGTGCGTAATTGGATAAGTACTCTTCCGCTTAGTTTAGAAAATATAATATCTTATTTTTGCAAGCAGTTTCTTTACAACTAAATGCCCAGTAGTGATTTCACCATGTTGGCCTTACGAAACATCAACGGATTCTGGAATCCGCTGGAATCCGAACATCTGCTGGGGTCACAAAGCTAACCCTTTGACAAATTGAGTTCTGCGTACAATTAATCGGCATCTGCGTAGTACATAAGGATCATACGATATTATTCGAATATTCTGTATTTTACTCTCTATGTTTCGTTAGGTCCATGTTTACGTCAGTTATTTGTGCCATATTCACTCATATTCCACTCAATTCACAACGTTTATTTTCGATTCATGCTCTTTTAGCACTAATATAGGAGCACATGATAAGGCATGCAAATAGAGGAAGACTCTCTTTCTTAATTTTACTAAATGTGAGTCCTTAAGTTGGCTTACAAGTACAATACTCGTATTTACACTTTTGCACATTCAGAGTTGGAGTGTGCATTTAGAAGCAAATTCAGGCAAATAATGAATGCAAGCAAATGATAAATGCAACCAAATAATAAATGCAAGCAATGCTAACATAAATAATCAAGACAAGGCCAGGTGTTTCGATATGTTTGGGTTGGTACAGATTGTTATTTTACAGTGAGTCAGATGGAAAAACCAATAATCTCTAATTGTTTCCCTTACCAATAAAACCTATGTTTCTTTATTCAGTGCTCTTATATGGCCAGTTTATAGTTATAGTCAGATTATCCTAGTCCAGTAACATTCATATTAATGGAACGAAAATATTTAGTTACGGAAATATTTTGTCTAGTGAGTTATTAATTTAGGTAAATATTCTATTTATACATTAAAATACATCTATTCATTTTATATGATTACAGTTTTTATTATCGAATAACTCTAAGTAAGCCTTACTCATTGGGTAAATGGCAACTCATAACATTACTAATAAAGTCTTTAATTAAAGAATTAAAAGGAAACCTTATTATAACCTTACTACTAGCAGTTTCCCGCGGTTTCGCACGCAATTTCCCGTTGAAAACAGTACACTATATTCACTTATTCTTTTTCTATCACATTCTAAAAATTGCTGAGATAATTGACAGTCGTTCCTTCGTGAGCCTCTTGGGCGCATTATGAAGGTATGTATCATATTCCTGCCTCTATCTTTTGTGGTTTTTGCTAGGTGTTGATAAGTTATTCAGAACAGTTACTGTATACGGATGAATCTCGGTGAACTAATTAGGTTATAAAGAATCACATTCGGTCTGTTAAAATTAATTTTCTGTCTAAGATATTTCCAGTATTATTTTAGGAGTGTGCCTTCAAGAAAATGTATCAAAGAAACCAAGTTTCGATCATAAAGTGTCTTCTTTCGGCTCTTTTCATTTACCTTCGATGTAACCAAATTCGATTACCTTATGTGCAAATATTCACGGATTTGTATAATGAGGTTGTTTTCATAATAGCGTTTAATAGTATTTTCTTTGAATTAAATAGTTTATTGATCATTGATGCAATCTGAATTTAAAAACACTACTGATCAAGCACTTTACAATAAAAATGTTTTAAATTTTAAATGTAAACAAATGTTTCTGCCTCTTTGATGAACTTCAGCTGAAACTATTATCAGCTGTTAAGTATCAGTTCGCTTTGTATTACGTGTCGTAGCGCAGTCTGGCGGATCCAATATAAAACACACCAAGATCAACAACAATTTATAATTAAAAAATTAATGAAATAAACTATTAAAATTGGACCAAATACCTCTCTAAAAGTATGCCTATGTTACTTCCAGGAACGTGTAGAATCACTGTACAAAATTTCACGATGTTTCGTGCATTGGTTCCAGAGTTATAACGGAACATACAAACAAACATTCGCATTTATATATATATATATATATATATATATATATATATATATATAAATTATATATATATATATAGATAATCAAGACATCAGTCATTAAATGAATACATAAATTTAACAGATAAAGCGTTTGAAATAGGCATTTTAGCAGAATATTCTACCAACAGTCAGATCAAATGTATTGCGCATAGCCACAATATAAACATGCGGTCGGTACTTAAAGGTATTAAAGAAACGCAAGTCCCATACTCGTAAAGTCACGCAATCCAAGAACTAAGTAAGGATGGATTTCGGATGAAGTTTTAAATTTGTGTAATCATGATATAGAGGATCGAACCTTGATTGCTTTTGAGCATTTGTATGTTAACATACTTGTTATGACATTATAAAGTCAATACAACAAAGTTGTACAAAATGAGCAAGTGAACAGATTTAATTGTAGGTATTTGGTAAAAGAGAACTCTCACTGGTTCAAGGAAGGACGTAATCAACACCCACAGTGGTTGAACATATGTAGTGGGTCCGTTATATTTGTTATTTTACCTTAAGATCCTTTTGACGTTCAGTGGAAGATGAGACATCATGGTCCTAACTTCACTTTTAATAAAGCCAAGGCCACTGCATTTCGTCTATTGCAACTAGAATTTATATTATAGAGACATAAAAAAGTACAAAGAACATATCAGCTCTTAACAATTTAGCATAAACAGCTGTAAAACCAGATAAAAATCACATTTTTAACAGACACATAGAATTTATCGAGTTTTGTTAAGTCTTCCCATTGTGAATTGTAAGGGCTCCGTTAGGTTAACTAAGTGTTGAATTGGCCGGGAGAAAGTATCGAGTGCCCAGCCCTATCACTTGATTTAAACAAACTAAATTATCATAGCACTATCCAAAGTTAGTAGTACAAAGTTCAAAGGTATAATAATTTGAAAAACTTCACTTATAGTAACTTTGAACTGTAAAATGATGAAGCACTAACCGTTAAAGATTTCCGTAATTTACTAAATACAAATCTAAAATATTATTGTCTTTAATATTTCCAATACAAAATTGAAAACTGATATACAAGAGATCCATAAATATAACAGCAGAATTCAACGATGATTTGAACTATTTATTCATAGAACTGCGTTTATTGCAATACCCATAGTGAAGATTTGCTATCGGTATCATTTAATACCAGTAGCTCCGTGGTTTCAGAAAGAACTATCTGTAGAACGCTACACCTCGTAGGATTGTTAATGTTGGGTTTAGCTCCAGTTCATCTTTCTATTAGTGCATGTATTAGGAATCTCAGTTTCAATAAACTAGTTTATTTACGCAAACACAGTATATCATCATTTTGTTATTAATTTTAAAGAGTAGTATGAGATTTGTCTCTAAATAGCGGCAGATAATTTTCCGCATTGAAGAATAACGTTTTAAACTAAAAGAAAACACAAATAACTCAGAAAGCAGTTAGAACCTCGTTTTAAACATACACACACAGCGTTCTAAATATGGGCCTTCTGGTGGTCCTCCATATTTGCGTATAACTCAGAGATCAGTTAGAACCTCCTCGTTCTAAACATACACACATATGGACCTTCTGATGGCCTCAATGGATGCATATAATTCAGAGAGCGGTTATAACCTCGTTCTAAACATACAAACATATGGACCTTCTGATGGCCTCCATGGATGCATATAATTCAGAGAGCGGTTATAACCTCGTTCTAAACATACACACATATGGACCTTCTGATGGCCTCACTGGATGCATATAATTCAGAGAGCGGTTATAACCTCGTTCTAAACATACACACATATGGACCTTCTGATGGTGTCAATGGATGCATATAATTCAGAGAGCGGTTATAACCTCGTTCTAAACATACAAACATATGGACCTTCTGATGGCCTCCATGGATGCATATAATTCAGAGAGCGGTTATAACCTCGTTCTAAACATACACACATATGGACCTTCTGATGGCCTCACTGGATGCATATAATTCAGAGAGCGGTTATAACCTCGTTCTAAACATACACACATATGGACCTTCTGATGGCCTCCATGGATGCATATAATTCAGAGAGCGGTTATAACCTCGTTCTAAACATACACACATATGGGCACAATTCTGGTCTCCATGAGGGTATAGGTATATATTGAGAAAATAAAATAACATTATCAAATTTAAAAGTTTCTTTTCCTCAAAAGGTTTGTAAATGTTTGAAAAATATCCGCTGTAATGAAGTTGAAGCACCAAAAGCTACGTTATTAATGAAGTAAACTAATATATCTCTAGGCACAGATATACAGAGGACAAAATTAAATAGAGAAAATTGTGTTCTGCTGTTTGATAAAACTACTTCAAGGGACCAAGAATTATTGAATATTTATTTGCTGAACTAGGAAATTAATAAACATTATTTCCCTTGAGCATTACTAGTAATGTATGATTCAGCTGACTGGTCAAGGGCACGAGTTATGATGTTGCCCTGGTACACAAATGTGTGTGTTGGTTAATATGAAATAAATGTTGTCTTTTGGTAGTGTGTTTTTGATTAAATCCTACGAATTACAGCATAATTTTAATATTTAAAATGGTTTTGATTATAGTTTCTAAATACATGTCCCTAAACACAAACATTAAGAAGCAAAGAACAAATCGAGTTATATCATGCTATTTTATCCTTATATTAATAGAAATAAACGTTTCACTTCGTTCAGCGTATGCCTTACCTTAATAGCTCTTACATAGTTATGGATAGTATCTTTTTAATTACATAATAATAAAAAATTCTAAATTGTTTGGTTGGTTGGCAATACATAATAATAATTATTATTACATAACTAAATCGTCAGTCAATAACAAGATAATTAGCAAGTGACACTTTTACGCTGAAAAACTTATATGATCTTCCCCTCTAAGCTTTTCAACGTCACGCAATCATTTGTGTGTGAGGAAGATTACAAATTGACTGCCATTTACTGACGAACCTGGCTCAAGAGGTGAAGAGGGGATTCATGTTCCGTGATGACTTTTCACATCCTTCTCATTACAGCTTTTAGCTGAAGGTCTACCCCAGCTCAATATTCAGAACTTTATTTTGAGTCTGTAGTAAATGTTATACTGTTTTTGAGTTCGAAAATTGTGGTAGTTTTTAGATGACTAGAATGAGGCTCCAGAAGTTTTTGCGAAATGCTTGAAGATACATTACACATTTTTATGAACACGTGAGATGTTTATATATGAGGAATTAATGTGGGTTTTCTCAACAAGGAAAACAGAAATATTGCGTGTTTTTCCGTCATTTTTATCCTCCTTTGTATTGTATTGCAGCAATAATTGATTGTCTCTAAATGTGTGTCCACAATTCATATACAATTCATCTCTGCTAATCTAAGTAGATGGAATGTTTCTAAGATTTAAGAATAAGTTTGATGGGCTCAAAATTGTTACTTTTTCATAATAAGAGAATAGTAATGCCAAATACTTTACTGTGCTTGTTTTCAATTATATATTAAAATTAATACCTACGTTTTCTCTACAAAACAACAAGCATGAATCGAAAAGGTTCTTTTAATATATGCGGTACGTCAATAAAGACTTTAAAAGCTCTTCATTTTAGATCAGCGTACCTCTAAAAATTATTCTACTACTAAACAAGTATTGATGGAAACTTGAATTACGAAGATTCGTATGCAAGTCTGCATATAAATCATATGGAAAATCGTACAAAACTGGCATTAAGTGACCGTTTAGCATGTAGTATGTATTCAATTATTCTGAGAACACTCACAAATGTAAAAGAAATCTAGCGTTAACAGATTTTAATCATCATATCTGCTTAATATTTATAGTATATTCGTAATTGTTTCAAGCCCATATATTCATTTATTTAACATCATTTATTGATACCTCTTTATTTCAATATTAATTCTTAGTCTTGAACCAAGTTCTCAAACTCAGGGTAATCTTGTTTTAAACTTAAATAATAGTACTGTAGTGGTATTCTGAGTGATATGTTCAATAATCTTATTTAACAATGTAATTATGATGGGTACATTTCCTTGGTGGGAGGATGTAAAAGACATATGTAATTAAAAATGGTCACATATTCTCCAAATAATTGCCTCTTAACCTCTTTGATAAATATAAGCTGATATCAAACACAATTGGGATTTTCCTAAAATGAATTGACTCCTAGTAGTACCCAATGTACGTTGGTGATACATGCAGCCTTGTTCCTGTTAAATGCAAACTATCTTCATCCTGATATAGGATCTTTATTTAAAACTCGATGTTGGTACGTTTTTAGGAAATTACTTAAAATACACAGTTTTTTTAACATATACGACTGATGCAACCACTGTAATTAATCGTATTATAGTTAGACAATCTGGAATCCACATAGATATTTACTTGATAGATTGACTGGTAAAAATAGTTAAATTGTTTTCGTTTAAATTAATCAGTTACAGTTGTCTTTTTGATTTTAAGAATTATTTTTATAAACCCATCCTCAAAAGTAATTTTATTTATACTTCTTCCTACTGGTTTCTTGTGGTATCGTTGAATTACTTTACTGTCATTTTCATTTAAGTTTAAGTTTTTAGTCTGAAGAAAATGGGCACGGATATGTTTGTGTCTCAAATACAAAAAAAACAGAAAATGTTATGCTTGTGATGATATTTTTACTATTACACTCTTTTTTTATATTCTTTATGGGTCCCATACTCAATGAAAGTCCTGTCCTGATATATATATATATATATATGTGTGTGTGTGTGTGTGTGTGTGTGTGTGTGTGTATGTGCGCGCGCGTGTATATATATATATATATATAAACACACACCCCTGTACATGCATACATTAACGTTAACGAAGATTAAATAAATAATATAGAAGTAATGATGCTAATGCAATGCCTTACATTTATACCGCAAACTTGAGTTAATTTGTTTAAATTACCACAGTTTATTAAAATCAATAAGACCCTTTCAGCATATAAAAAGTCTAAACAATTATCTCGTTACAAAGGGCTATTACTTCTTGGAAAAGTTCTTTGAGATACTCGTCTCTGGCAGCTTAGATTCATTCATTTACATTTATTACATTTTATTGTTAAGACTTTTTGTAACGTCAATGCATTTTATAAACAACTGATATAAAAGTGATACCTGTTTTTTTTCTATTGTCTTGACACATTAAATTTGAATTTAGGGAAGATGCAACTGTAGCGTCCGTCGTTCCTATCGTTCTGTGGTTATTACTGGCGATTTTTTAGTTGTACGAGAATCTTGGTTCTTGTTTACGTTAATTATTCAGACAGTGACGAAAAGAGCTCAAATCGGATTTCGCTACTCTAAGTCTCTGTCATGAAAATTCAGTGTTAGAGTTTCGTTGCGTTTAATTTGAAAGAAAGAAATGAAACGAAAGGTTATAAGTTGTTTAGCTGACAATATTAAGTTTAATAACATATATTATTTATTGAAAGAGGCCCTACAGTCTAACTTAGATATAACTAATTTTGTTTTAGTATCATGCTTGGTCAGGAGGTCCCAAGAAACAGTGCTTAGAGTCTCCAGGACACCTCTGTTATGTAGCGCACTCCCATAACGTAGCAATAGTCATTATATGGCTAAATCCCCAAACAGTCAGCGTCTCACCAATTTCCTGGGCAAGCATACTTGCTTTTTGAGATTCTACTATCTATTATTTGAATCCAGTGTGTGATGTGAAGTTACTATGAAAGGATTGATAAAGCACTGATGATTATTAGAACCATTAGACCAATTATTGTAAACTTTAATGTACTCGCATATGTTTTTAAATGCAAAAATGCACGCTTTTATTTCGGTCACAAACTGAAATTTTATTTTAAACAGATTTTTTACAAAGATATAACATGCCAAATGTGATCTAAAACAAAAGTACGTAACTATTAATGTCGTGATGATCTTGTGTGTTCTGGTTCTCTATAAATATCCAATTTTATTTCTGATATAATTCCAAACTAATTTACCAAATAATTACTATGAAAGTTCCACAATAAGTCAATATCGATTATTTTAGGTAACGTAACAATATCACTTATATAAATACACTGGATTTAGTATAATTATTATTATATTCTTTAGAGGACTGATACATAAGAAGGTTTGCAAGGTTTAATTTTTATTTATTTTCTGCACAAACATGGTAAATTCCGAAACATTTTTTGAATAAAATAGTACAGTACAATAGCAAAGAACATGAGAAAATATATTTTTAACAGAGGTTTCTTAAATTAGTCTTGTTCGGAAGTAAAGGGTGAATGCAAGGATCTTGTTATTAATTTATTTGCCGTGTTTCGTGCTGAATCTCCTTTACTAATTAAAGGTAATGATCATTTGCAATTTGTACTACACTTAAAACGAAAAAGAGATATTCAGTTAACCTTTCTACTGCAGTGGGAAAAACCACCGAGAAGTAGTTTAAGGCATTATTTTGGTTATTCAGATTTCATTGATCATCCACCGCAAGTTTCCCACTCAAACTGAAGAGTTCAGAAGCTAGAATCTCACATGGAGTTCTAAGGGTGGATTCAAGAGCTTCATGTTGGTAAGCAGCGCTTCTCTTCGGTGACTGGCATTAAATGGCATGATCAACAACAGGCACGTATGATGTTAGTTCAACTCCCCTCCCAACCTCGAGGTGTAAATTCGTGCCCCGTTTGTGGTCAGTATACTACAAACGATTTTCCTACAAATTGGTATAAAATATTTAAAGGAAAAATTGAACATGGAATCTATACATTCAACTTACATAACACGTTGAAAATATTAATAAAGCTTTATCTATACATATATTACACATAGTTGTGCATTGTATGGAATACTGCAATGTACACTAAGAGAGTTCCGTGTTGTAGTTATTCCGTTACCGTAGTTCTGTAGCAAGCGAGAGAGAAGTGTTATTTTACCTCTTACAGAACCGTGAAAACGTATTCGTTTTCTCCCAGAATTATGTTTCGTTATTTTGGCTCAAATTAATTGCCAATTATAAGTAGATTAAATCTTAATCGCGCGTTGAATTAGTTCCCAGGTTTTCGCATCTGCCGTTTTCAAGCGCTAAATCATTATATAGATGTTCCAATTTAATATACAGTATAGCTGTTATGGAGATATTGTGTGTGAGATGTAATCAACCAAATAAAAACTTTTGTGGAAGATCTGATGTTATGATAAATATTCATATTTCAGCGATTTTCTAATATTTTTATGCAGACACAGCTTAGTGATTTATTCGACAGTTCATTATTAAGTAATATTCCTCATAATACTAGTACATATTTTTGTAACTAAGATGTGTGGTACTCTTTATATCCAACTTTTTTGTACAATATGTATATTTTTCGTGGAGTTTAATAAATAAAGCATAATAAGAATAACACTTATTTTAATTTTTAACAAAATTTGGACAACGTCCACGTTTTACCCTACCAAACATTACTGGAGTACATTTATTTTTTATTTATAAAACATCACTTGATAATAAATATTTGTGATTTCGAATAATTGATTAGGATAGATAGAACAGGAGATGTACGCAGGTCCAATTCTACTACTGGAACAACGCTCACAGGTGCTTCCCCCTATTCCAATAGGCTAATACTTAGCTATCTGAGTTGCAATTAACAGAGGAAAATAATTATATACATATATAACTTGGAACGAAAATATGCTATGTATATTTATTCTACTATAACCTACATTAAATATTAATGGTTTTTATGTACATTAAAAAATGCCTCAGTTGTGCACTAGTCTATATAAATAAAACCATTTTTCCGAGCTAACGGTAAAATAGTTTATGATTCAAACAATTTTGTTTTAAAACGATTAACGACTCTATCATTTTAAACTTACATTAACTTTTTATCCCAGAAAGTTTCCAAAGTGTTTCTCAAGCACCAAACAATCTGTAATTACATTGCAAAGTTAAGAGTTCGTTTGAAATTGTTTTTATTCTGTTTTTTCAATAGGATTATAGGATAAGCTGAACATTTATCAGTTTCGAACTCTTAAATAAAACTGTGATATTCAGTTATCATCTTACCATATGCTCTATAATCCTTTATTTTAACGGAATAATAATACATGCGTTAATGAGTTATTGTATTCATTACTTATTACTATCCTTAATACTAATATATATATATACAGGGTGTACATAAAGTCCTGCACGGGTATAATATTTTCTGAACGATAACAGATAAAGAAACAAGATTTGGTACATCAATACTACACCTAAAAATCTACTTTTTGAAGGAACTATCAGTTTTCTGTAATATCATGGGGACGTCCCGCAAGGAGTCAGAAGGAAATCTTAAATAGGAGCATAGGTCAATATGGACATCATTTTAAAGGGCTTATCTAGCAGAGTTTAATGCCGCAAACCGCACTCAAAAAGATTGATCCAGTACAAAAATGGCGGCTGTTCAAAGATTTTACTTGGTTACATTTTATTAGTAGCCATAACCCCAGTAAAGCAAAACTGCAACCAAACGAATACTGCAGCTAACTACTACATTATGCTTGTCAGTTGTACAGAAGTGAATTATGACATTAGTTATCCTCAAGGGTTACAAATTTGGTCCTAATATATTGATAACGGGGAAAACCTGATAACAGTAACAATTAGAAATCTCAGCGAACTATGACGATCGGAAACACTTCCTGTTTTCATAAAGTGTTGAACAGTTCTCCCTACAGTTGTTCAAGAAATTGGCTGCCTCTCGTGAAAGTAGTCATTAAATAAATGGCATGCTTCCTCGTATGATCGTCTGTTATTTCCCCAACCATCATAAGAAGTGTTATACGTTCACGTTCGTCAAGCGACATAGTGTAGTTGAGAACTACAAGCAATACGACAAACTCTTTTGTACTAAAGCGCACTGATAAAATGGATGGACAGCACTACTAAAACAAGAAAACTAGAATAGCCTACTATGAATAGACTGGCTAATAGGAAAGTCCTAACTGCGACCCAAAGATAAGAGATTTCTAATTGTTACTGTTATCAGGTTTTCCCCGTTATCAATATATTAGGACCAAATCTGTAACCCTTGAGGATAACTAATGTCATAATTCACTTCTGTACAACTGACAAGCATAATGTAGTAGTTAGCTGCAGTATTCGTTTGGTTGCAGTTTTGCTTTACTGGGGTTATGGGTACTAATAAAATGTAACCAAGTAAAATCTTTGAACAGCCGCCATTTTGTACTGGATCAATCTTTTTGAGTGCGGTTTGCGGCATTAAACTCTGCTAGATAAGCCCTTTAAAATGATGTCCATATTGACCTATGCTCCTATTTAAGATTTCCTTCTGACTCCTTGCGGGACGTCCCCATGATATTACAGAAAACTGATAGTTCCTTCAAAAAGTAGATTTTTAGGTGTAGTATTGATGTACCAAATCTTGTTTCTTTATCTGTTATCGTTCAGAAAATATTATACCCGTGCAGGACTTTATGTACACCCTGTATATATATATATATATATATATATATATATATATATATATATATATATTATTTATGTATATATATTTATTTTATATATATATATTTATTTATATATATATACATAAATCGACCTATTTATTGGAAAGAAACATAATTATGGAATAATCATTGACTTTAGTGTCATTATTCAGTTTGTGTCAAACTTTAAGGTTTGATGAGGTTTTTAAATACACAGTATAAAAATGAGCCGACTAAGATAGTAATAGGAATCTTGATGGCAGCAATGAAATTAACATCGGTAACGCTGTTAGTTGATTTTAATTTTGTTAAAAATTACACTCCAATATTAAGAAAATAATAGCTCACTCAAGTCTTAAAGCCACATATAAGTAACTACCATTCACACAGGCATGTAGTCTAAGAATGGTAGAGTAATACATTGATGTTATGTACTAAATATGTAGCAGAAGAATCAACGCTTTTTCTAAAAATAAATATGATTAAAGTCTTGAGAAACTTTAAGTTGTTTTCCATTAATTATGTCTTGCGTATTAATTTGATCTTATATTATCCACAGAGTCTTGGAAACTTTTTAAGGAATATAGTCAAGTATCTAAAAATAGGAAATAAATACTTAGTTCTGCTTACAAAACTTTCGCCAAAAATATATGTTCTATTACTAAGAATCTGCTCTAAGTACTCAAGAACACAATCATAGTTTTTGAGAAAATGAACATGCTTCGTAGTAAGGTCCTTATCAATGCTCACAGGACAACAGACAGTATGCATACTTTACAAATTTTCGTAAGGGTTTTCTCCGTTTTTTTCTCGGGATTTACAGATGAGTATTATATAGATATAGGTTTAAGACTTATAACTGAACCAATAACATTTATTTGGTAACTGAAACTCATATGTAAATCCCAAGAAAAAAACCAAGAAAGTCCTTAAGAACATTTGCAAAGTATGCATATTGTCAGTTGTCCTGTGAGCATTGCTACGGAACTTATTATGAAGCATGTTCAGTTTTTTGATGGTTACTGGTATATTGTTATTGTTATATTATTATTTGTTAGTCTACTCTGACAAAAATATTAATGATGTTTTTTAGAATTTGATTATTATTATACAGAGTTTTAATAATTTTAGATTAGTAAGAATGCCTCCAGTTACACGTGAAGTTCTAAATGTTATTGACGGACTATTTTATATACATGACGACATCTTTTACACAGCTTTCAGTTTTTACAACGAATTAAGATCTATCTCATCAGCCACTTATGGTGAAGAAGCCATTGAGAATCTTATCGCATATATTAGTACCCTAATGTGTCGACTAATTGTAAACTAAAAAGAAAGCCACAATTTAAGACCTTACAACCTTACACTTGCTGAAAATAATTTCAATGGGTTAAACAGTTGTTTTAAGAGTATATCAGGTGAGTGTAATGAACTAAGTGACCAGTACAAAGTGGAGAACAGCACTCTCAGTAACCAGTTGCGACGGACCAGAGAGAAAAATTTGCTGTACACTGTCAAGACAAACTTTCTTGATGCTAAAATCTTTCTGAACACCTCGCTTGGGACGGAGTACATCCTGAGCTGGGCAGGTGTCTCCCGCTTGAGTTCACTGATCATGGACTTCTTCCCAATGGCGATTCTGGAGTTGGACTGTTGAGTATCTTCCACCACCAACGCTCTGCGTCCTAGCCCTACGTCTGAGTCCGGTTCGGACCTCGGGGGTGAGGACATTGATTGTACTGCTCCCTGCAATCTCTCTGATTATTACTCATCGGGAAACTAACTGGGTGGGAGGACATAGGAAGCTCAAAAGGGATCATCTTAACATAAGATCCCTGAACATAGGGTTTCATGAAATGAGCACCAAAAAATACCAGAGTACACAATGCTCAGATTAGATCGCCAGAGGAACACGTCTGTTAAGTTTGGCGGAGGAGTTGATCTGTAAGTAAAGGAGGAGTTGATCTGTAAGTAAAGGAGGAGTTTTTGTGAGAGCAATACTTCCTTGCTGATCAAGTTGCCCTGGTATTAAACACGTATTTGTTGTCATGAGGATGAAAGTAATTATTTACGCCGATTGTTAAAGGAACCAAACGCAACCCAAATTTTAAATGAGCCAACGAGAATTTCAGCCAGCTCAGCCACGTTGATAACTCACATGATTGTAGACAGGTCGGACGAAGTAGAGGAGATTGGTGTAATTGACGCTCCCAAGTTGAGAAACCACAGAGAAAGACGTATAACAGATCACAAGCTTATACACTGTACAGTGTAATGTAGACAAGAAAAAATAGGGCCGCAGCTTATCTGTTACCACGATTACTCCAAATTTGAAGTAGAATGTAGAAGAAACTGTAGTTAAATTGGCAGAAGTGGACAGGGGGATCGTGACATAATGAAACTGTAGGTTACATCTAACAATTTATAACATCAAATATTAGCAAGGTGTCTGATGAGCAGGCTTCTATAAAAGATTGTGACTAACAATAAATTGTCATAGAGAAAAGAAGAAATTTTGCAGGTAACAAAGTCTAAAAACAAGGTTAGAAAAAAATATAGAAAGCCTAGATGGGATGACGACTGGAAGGATTATAAGCGTCTTAGAAACAGATTATTTAATTGATTCGGAGAGCAAAGAAGGAATATTCGTCTGATAAGCTATCTGATTGTGATAATCCAAGAGAGTTTTGGGCTTGTATAAAGAAGTGTGATATCGTAGGAGGACATTTCAATGATAAAATCCCACCAGACGTAAAATTAAATAACGTTAACAAATTTTTTGTTGAAATTGGTCATGTTAGTAAAGTTTATGATTATAAATTACTTTTCTACATGACACAAAAAGGAGGATGGGGTTAATGAAGAATTTAGTTTTGTTAATGGAACTGAAGACAAAATAGTACAAGAAATAAAATCAAAGAGCAGAGGTAGTGATGACATATCCATTGATATGATAAAAGCTATAAGCCCATACGCCATAACCATAACACATGTAATAAATCGATCACTTAAAAAGGTGAAAAAGGTTTAGAAAGGGCAGCTAAGACCCGTCTTCATATTACCTGCCATGTCAAAGATTCTGGAAAAGTTTGTAATTCGTCAGATCGTAAGTTACGTTAGTTTACAAACACATACTACCGAAGTTGCAATATGGATTTTGGAGTAATTAAAGCACATGCACTGCACTTTTAAATTTATTCGCTGACCTTTATGATACAAGAGACACGGGAAGATATAGCTCACTGACCATACTTGATTATTCCCAGGCGTTTGGCTCGATCAGTCACGAATTGTTGACAGCTAAAATGAGTTATTATGGATGTGGAGCGAGCATTGACAGGTGGCTCAATTCATACCTGGTGAGCGGAAGCAAGTCACGATGGTAGAGTTGAGACTTCCTTGCCTCTTCGTAAGTGGCGAGGTGTGCCTCAGGGTACTTGTATGGGACCTATTATCTTCAATATGTACACATCTGACGTATCCAGTTGTTTAAAACATTTAATATAAAATTGAAATTATGGAACTTAAAAGTTGCTGATATCAATTCTGATCTAGGCAAGATCATGATTTGGTCTGTCAACAACGGCCTCATGTTGGACATCAGTAAGTGTTCAGTCTGTATATAGCTCCACACCAAGGGATATAGTTCCTCAGCTAGCGTAGGGTGCAGTTGATGCTTGAAGGTCAGGCCCTGGAGGTTTGTGACAAGATAAAATTGCTGGGCGTTGTGCTTGACAAAGAGGTCACATTTATTATCACATCACCCATCCATCCAGCAATCCCTAGGAAGACTGAGGGGACTGTATAGGTTAGAAACGTGTTACCGTAATCTGCCAAAGTTCAGCTCATACAGTCAGTCATTTTTACAGTCAGGATGAAGACGTCCTACATGGTCCACAAAGTATTGCCTATAAAGGAGCCGTAGTACTTGAATGACAGACTTCGGTCCAGGGTTAGTGGTTGCTGAATGGTGCATCCTTCAGCGTGGAAGGCTGCATTTTCTCGATTTAGGCTAGAGACTGGTCTGAAAAAGTTGTCCTACTTTAGGCCTACTCTTTATAACGATCTCCCTGAAGACATTGAGTGTGTTGTAGCTTGTAAAGTCTTTAAATCAAAATTTTTACAATTTTAATAGTTGTCAAATTTTTTAGCTGTTTAAATACTGTATACCTACATTTATTTATGAGTTAAGCTAAGTTACTCACTTGTAATTTATGACACGAGTTATTCTGAAAAACCGTTACTAACGAGAAGTGCTCTAAAATAAAGGCATTTTTATTTATTATTTATTTATATAAACCAAGATGTGTGATTTCTTCTGGTGAAATTAATTAAATAATTGTAAAATGAACAAAAACTAACAGTAATTTCTGAATCACTATTATTTATTTTGAAATAAATTTTTTCGATGGTGGCGTTATAGGGCGATCATCTTCGTACTGATCCTTGCCCAATATATCTTTCTAAGTTTATTCCGTATTTCTGTGTGAAACTCAAGCAAGATTTAAACAGTTTCAGTTTGTATGCTCCATTATATTTACATTGGAAACACTAGATATTGTATTGAAACTGTTTGTTCATGTTATAGTTCTCTCGTACCTAGAGTAAAATAAAACTGTGGGTGTATTAACCCAACATCTTTGGTTGAACGTCCTTAGGAGTGGAAGGAGGTTATTTAAAATTTAAGATCCTAATCAACATCTTTAGAGTAGCCTTTCATTAACACAATGAGATGTTTGAAGCCACGTACCCCTTTATGTTTTATACATTATAATTTACTACCACACCATGACCAAACAAAAGTACGAACACAAAGCAATGTTTCCAATATTAAATTATGTTATATCGGCAAATCCACAATAATAGACACGAAGAATGTTTGGAGTACTTAAATTATATTAATTTAAGTAGTTTATTATTATACCTAGGAGAAAAGAAACATGAGGTGTAGGAAAGAGCGTATTCGTATCACTATTTTGATCTTATTAGACTAGCATACGATAGAACTAGTGAAGAAACCTATTTAAAAGCAAATGTTGTATTATACTAAACTTTCAACCTTTTTTTATACAGATGCTTTCAAAGTGTTGAAACACTCCGATATTTGTTAATCTTTTTACTACATAACAGAACAATTTCTTCGAGAAAAATTGTATGACCCTTTGATCTATTTTAAGGTTATCAATTTATAAATTATTTTGAAACTGCATGCATCTTATACTTGCACAAAAATTTTAGAATATAATAATAGATGCAATGTAAACTCTTTTTTCCTAGATCTGGGCCTACCTCTTTAGGTAGCTAATTTACTTTAATTAGCTGAGATTTAGTGAAGTCTATAAATCGTGGGGCTAAAGAAATGTAATTTCTGTATTTCTATCTGCAAGTTATCTCAAATACGAACTGATGTATAGAGCTGAATTTTCATGAAGCTTCATTTCTAAATCTGGAACACTAAGTTTGATTGAAGGTGATAATGTCACATCATCGAATTTGGCTGAGCGTTAGTTAATATTTGTACTATTTTATTAGTCTTATAAGTAACCATGGTGGGAATGGGGAAATCGCAGAATAAATAAATTTGTGAATGAATTCATTACACCCATACGATATTGAAACATATGCCGTATTAACATGTACAGCCTAACTACACCAATTATATTATGTTTTCAAATAATTATTAAGTTACATTTTAAATATTTCATGTTTTGTATTTTCCTACGAGGCGTTTATACGGATGTTTAAAAATAATTTAGATAGTAAATACCAAACTTATGCTTTTTCCAATAAACTGAAAATTTACGGAACTACGTAGTGATATTTCAGTACTATTAATTGGGAAACAGGATTTTTCCGGACATTTGCCATCGTACAGTGAAACAAGAAATCAGTAACAGTACGTTTCGAGATCTGTAAACTGATCTCTTCTTCAGGTAAATAACTAACCTAATACATAATTACAAACTAGGTTAAACAAATCATACCAAAGCGTTGTGGCATGTTGTGTGTCAACTTCACTAACTCTAAAAACATGAACTAAAGAATACATTTTTTTAGGTTAGTTATTTACCTGAAGAAGAAATCAGATTACAGATCTCGAAACGTAGTGTTACTGATTTATTGTTTCACTGAACGAAGGCAAATGTGCGGAAAAATCCTGTTTCCTTCACAATCCTTCCATCGTCAAAAATAAACTTTAAACAAAGTATTAATTGAGATCTCAACTTAGTACGATTTACCACTCCATGCATCAAGTATTGCCTGTTATTCATTGAATAGTTTGTATAAATTAGTAATACCTGTATATGAGTATATACTCATATATTTAGCATCTAATGTGATACAGGCATTACAATTATATAATCTATAGAAAAATCATATTCATGCTATGATAACTTTCTTTGCACAATAATTCTTCTAGTTTGAGTTGCATCAGATTCTATTGCTTACAAGACCCTAAAAGTATTCGCAGATTTTAGTTACCAAATAAATAAAGTTATAATTTCTATTACTGAAAAATCAATTGTTTCAATAACTCCAGTCCGCACCGGACTATGTTTATATTCTAAAGATACATAATATGTATATAGCTTAAACATTTTTATGTTAGTTTATTGTTAAATTAACTGTTGATATTGTTCATTATTTTTCAAAGTTGATTTATCAAACATTTAAATAAAACAGGCTATTAATACGTAAATAAGTTAACGTCATTAACTGACAAATAAATACCATGGCATTTTGTTGAAACAATGCAAGGTCCAATGGGAAATAGTTGCACTAACTGCAATGTTCACTGAGCCTTGGCGTGCACCGTTCACATCTGACCTATCTGGAATATCACTCTAAAATCCTGACCATTATTCAAAAGTTTGTAATAGCTAACATAAATATGTCGATGGTAGGTGATGTGTTTTTATTTGAGTACAAAATTAGAGGCCAATCTGTGTTAACTGCTAATACAATATATTTTAGTAAATTTAAACTGTTTATGTTAACTGGATAGTATGAGATATTACTGCGGTTTTTTACTTCGTAGAGGAGCATCGTTAGTGGCAATAGAACAAAATAAACATTCAATATCTACCAAAATATACCTAGATTGGCATATAAAATGAATGAAAACAGTAACACGTCTAACCTTGTAAAAAGTAATAGTTTGATATAATGTTTGTGTATGAAACGCGATTAATTCTTCTTAATTCCATTCTTACTAGAATTTTGGATTTAACATTACAGGAACTATTTAGAAATTAACTTTTATTTTGACATTTATAAACTAGGTATTAGATCCTTTTGGTGGATTAATGACTGATGAGTCAAAAGCAACTGAACTGAACTGCTTTGTAAATAAATAAATACTTCTACATTTCTTTCACTGCCATTGAACAAAAAGTACTGCATAAAATTCGGAAACTACATGATAAATTTTAATAACGTTTCAAAAGAAAGTGGAATAGATGTACAACATTCAGTATGTACGTTATACAGGTGCTCATATATCTGATGCAAATATAACATTTTAAGTAAATTAAATCAATAAAATTAAAAAATGTCAAAAATAGTACTTTTAAAACGTAGAAAAGAAACGCCACCTTTGAGACATGTGGGGAGGTCAATGTACACTGACCGATCAAAGAATGAGTCCGTCTGGAAAAATAAAGCCACTTCATTGAAGCACCTTCCCCAGACTGTGACATTATACCTGTTAGAAATGAGGCTCCTTAAAGAAAATAATCTTATCGGTAGTGTCTTTTGTCACCATCCTGTTCAAGGTTTGCATTGGTAGTATTTGAGGCCTCCCATTAGTTCAGTCTGTGATAATATCACCCAAGTTTGAAATTAAATCCTACACCTGTATAACACTTTTCTAAATATTTTATTCGCTATAGTTCATCCCTTAAAATTTTGGAATTTTTCTAACAACATTGTGTAAAACCTTTTGAAATAATCAATTTTAAGAGTGATGTATATTATCTCATGTGTTTACCATCCTTCATTTCACTTAGCAAGTTAGTAACAATTATCTAGCTAGATCTTGTGATTTTACTTAAATCCTGAATATAACGTTGGACACAGCATTAAACCTTTACGTAACTCTTAAAATTGACCATATCGTATAATTGTTTTATAGTGAATATAGGACAGAAGATACTGTAATTTATGTAACAGTCATCTAAAAATATTTTTAGGCTGTTGGTGTACAAATATGGCAGATTATCCATAGTTTTCTCGTCAACTGCAGAGAATGGCTGTTACAGTTGTTTGGGACTCCTTTAATGTTAAAGACTAATAGTGCTGTCCCTTCCCGATTTAACTGGAGAGGCTGGTAAAGAGCTGGCCTCCCCTTCTTTCAAGGTGACATGACAGAGTTATAGTACATAGTTATAGACAGATTCTCTATCCATCCTCATGCATCTCGATAGGAGGCGGCCCCTATCTCCAATCCTGTCACTCCTGAAGCAAGCGTAAAGGTATTTTTATGATTGATTTTTAAGACAATAAGAGTTTTCCAAGCTTCTTGTTCAAGACGTCCAAAGGTGCAATAAATAAAGGCGAAATAAATTTAATAGAAATATTTATCCATGAAGATCTATCTAATGAAGGCGAATACCAATTGCAGATTGTAAATTCATCTAATGGTTAGTGGATTTCTGTAGTTTATACATGCCTTCTATCTGCTCCTTGCGTTTAGATATTGTTTTGGAGTGTTCAGCATTCGTGACTGTTTTTTTTATTTGTTTAAATTTTTGTGAAAATAAGCTTTTCGATTCCAAAGGGCCTTGGCTCTAAATCAAATGAAACAACATCCGAGGGAAGCTATTTTGTAAATGACATCCGGTTTTCTTTACTTAAATATATCATGGTGTTTTGGAATTTTGTTTTACTGAAATAACACCAACTCCTGAACAATTTGTTTATCGGAAATATTATAGTGTGTCACACATTCAGATTTTGGAACCAATGCTAGCCCACTGCACACGTTAACGAATACAACTATATACAGTAGTAATAAGCAGCAAATGTGCCTTCTGTAATGGAGACTATCCGTTTCGAACTTTAAACGGATAGTTGTGTGTGCATATATTATACGCACACACAACCCTCACGCCCCCACACACATATAAATCGTTGCTGTGATTATTGCCATAATTTTTTTAATTGTTCATATAGTTGGTGTTATTTATTTGTTGCTTGTTATCTTTGAATATATTATTGCTTGTTGTACTGTATTATAAGATAATTTATCTCTTGTTGAATCTGATTTAACATTTCTTATAAAATGGTGTATGCCGTATATAAATAAATAAACATTATAAAACACTACCTAATCGTTTCAACTTAAACACTGTTTACCGCAAACTATTTTACTATTCATTTTATTTCCAAAATACAGTCATGGTTGTATCAATCCACAAAAATATATTTTATTCCTGAGATTGTAGTTTATATGGGTTTTTTTATTGGAGTGTTCTACTTTGACAGTATCACCTCCGGTGGATATAAGGGTTGAATTATTATGCCAATCCAAGTGTACTTACGATTGTAGTTAGAATTGACAATAATAGGTACTATACAGGTTTGGAACCCTAATTCAGGAGAGTGAGTTTGCCGAAGTTAATTTTAAATTGTTGTATAATCAAATCGTAATTCCTGAAATCGAAATTAATTTTGAGTACTTGGCAAATTGATGTCAGACTTATTTCTTCATTTTTCAGCTAATCAAATGTGTTCTTTCACTATTAGGCAAGTCCAAAATATTTCAAATCTTACATTATATTTTTATCTATTTCGATTACGCAGTTTTATACAGTGCAATAAACTATGTTCTTATATCCCTTCCTCAAGTTATATCTAATCACTTTATTCGGAACAAATATTTACTAAACAAAAGCGTAAAGGTTGAGGTATAAAATGTTGACGATGACATACCGTATTGTTATGTAGATTTTTCCAAATTGGAAAGGAAAAAAGGTACTGTAAAACACTTTTATCTTTTTTCGATAACACGGAACGTAGATGAGAGAGCTTAAATGTACAAGGTAAGGTACATCCACTAACCTGTCTCAGCAATGTTCCCCACCCTCAGTATCTCTGTCCTTTGTTCATTGCCTCGGTCAGACAACTCCCTCAGTCCCGTCTTTTACCCTCTAACAATGGTAAATTGGTGATCCAAAATCTTGGATAAGGTTTACTGTCATTAGTGGGACCGAGCCATTTTGAAGGCAATATTGTTACATTTTTTAAGACTGATTCCCACTCCGATACATGTAAATTAACACCGCACTGACGTTTGGTATGGTGAACAAAAAGGTACTTCTTATCCGGAAAGGGTTTAGTAAAAGATTCTTACTATCTAATGTGCAATTTCACGATTAAATCACAACTTGCTTTTAGAATAATGTACACGTAAAATTACATTGAACTCTATATTTTAGTCAAGAACTTAGCTAATTAGTACATTAGCGTTTTAGTACACACACACACACACGCACCCCATATTGTTAGTTGTTATTATTTAACTATATGATTTTAGATTAAACCTATTCACCAAATTTACTTGAATGTTATTGTTTTAATACTTTTTAATTTAGATTAAGTTTGTATGAATAATAATGAATAATCTTTTAATAAAAAATTGCAAGAAGTTTCAATTAGACCCTCCAGCATGGGTGTTTGTGGAATTGTGCCTGAAAATATTTAGTGGCCAGTTTAATTACAAATCAAATTTGTATTACATGAATTCAGTCTTATTCTACTTTCTAGTGCTATTTTACCTACTAAATAACTTAAGAATAGTAAATATTTGTTTTGTTTTCATGTTTATTGATACACAAACTTTTTATAAGTATCCAATTATAACGAATTTAGTTTGTTGTATGTTTTGTCCTTTGTGTTGACGAAGATGAATAATATGATGCATCATACAATGGTACTATAATACGAAGCGGATCTGCATAATTTACAGGGCATTCTTTTTGGTAAGTAGTTTAATTAGACCTTTAAAAGTATCTAAAATGTCCGAAAATGTAATTGCCTGACAACGAGATTACATTGATTGCAATTTTTATGTAGTTAAAACCAAAACAGTCTCAGTATAATTTTAAAAGGTAAATACGAAACACCACTATTTATTTATTCCTTACGTTCAGAAATTGGTTATTTTTAAATTAGCAATCAAAATCTATCAAAAGGAGGCACTATACCGTCTAAGTCACATTACGTTAGCTTAAATCGGTTAACTTAAAAAATGAATGTCACTTAACACATAGTAGATTAAGGAGTATTATTACCATGTGCCTGTATTTATAAATTTAAACGTCCAAAATTGCTATGTCACCTTTTACATAACAAAGTTTAAGATTTCGTTGTCATCTTTTCCTGGTATATATTAAAACACGGCACAAATTTAGACGTGTCAAGATACATTTGACGATCGTATTATTGAACTACCAGGGTTGATGAAATGTTTGTATGTAAGAGAAGTGTTAATGCCTAAAACATCCGTGAAAACATACCACCAAATCAATGGTAGCATTTATATCTGAAATATTTTCATTTTTTATTTAATATAAAGAAAGAAGTGTAGATCTGCGAGAATTTCCCCATCTTCGTGCAACTAAAAAATAGGATCATCCGAGAGACTGGGTGGCGTGCCTCTTTCATATATGTCCTACCTCGAAGGAATCTGTATGAGTTTCTTATGAATGTTTATAACATAGCAACGGTTATTTCAAACTAGGTCTTCAAGATTCAAAACAAAATCGTTAAATATTATTTATACATAGCTTTGAACGTAGTCCAAAATACTACAGGAATAACTCGCAATCCTTCAAACCGTAGGTGCTCACTTAATTATGTGTAACGTCAGAGATACACAGATACGTGTGTCACAGATTGGTAATGAAGTGGTAATGAAGATATATTACCGTATAGCTACGATATAAATGTACTTTATAGAATACTCATTTACGTTTATCCCATGATATTGATAGTCAAACTTCAACACACAAATAAATTACTCTGTATTACAGTACTTTAAAACTTTTCCTTAGTCTTAGTTGCGTCATTGTTAGTTGATAAAAAATTACCACTTTTACTTCAATTTGTAAGTTCAAATCAAGTTGACACGGATACGCATAAGTAGACATTTATTGATGAAGCGCACTATAAGATAGTTACTTACGTGGGATTTGAAAACATACTTACGAGGATTTGGCTCTGCTGGGGTGGTTAACGTTTTTGTGCCAGCTAATGATGTCTATATGGAGCCTTATACTTCTTGTAAATACTCCTCTTCCAAGGAAGTAGTTATTACCAAACTAACTAGTATCTCATCCACCAACAGGACAAAACATCGTAACAATCCATGTGTACAACTAGGAAAATATATGATAGTTCTCGATGTTTTAGTTTTGAAGTCATTAATGATTTATTGTATATCACGCTTATGGTTTGGTCTTCAACATGGGGAATTGTGTATGATTTAGAATCCAAACAACCCTCAATAAAGCTGCAGGCACCGGGACTCAAACAAAATAATCTAGATTATTAAGATCACCATGTACGTGTGATTTATCTTTTATATCAGGCTTACAGTTTGGTATTCAACGTAGGAAATCGTTATTTTCTAGAATTCGACCAACTTTCAATAAAGCTGTAGCCACCTTGACTCATACAAAACAATTGATATTGATACGACCACATTGTACGTACCATTGATATTTTATATCAGGCTTACAGTTTGGTATGCAACGTGGGAAATAGTTCTTTTACAGAATCAACCAACTTCTAACATAACTGCAGGCACCGTGACTCATAAAATATCATGGAGATTTATAAGACCACCATATAAGTGTAATTTATCTTTAATGTCTTGACTGCGGTTTGGTCTTCAACGTAGGAAATTGTTCATGTGCCACAATCCTACCAACCTCCATTAAAGCCGTGGCGACTCATAAATAATCAAAGTGGTTGATACGTGCACCATGGTCACGTAGTGCTTTTGAAGTAGGCTTGGTACTACATATTAAGTAGCGAATCCAGATGTCATCTGCCTCTTGTCTTGCGTTATTTGTTGTTATTTTTGTAGCAGTTAAATCGGGAATAAACTGAATGATTTGTTTCCAGGGCCCAGGATTTCTTGGTAAATAGAAATCACCAATTCTCTGTGGTAATAATCACCCTTGATCTTTTTATTGCGCTAGCTAATCACTATTCCCGTTCGTTCGATGAAAATTATTGCTCTCCATTATCGGATGTACCGGTTTAAAAAATCGTAACATCATTTAAAAACCACACATAGTGTGACACTTTCACTCCTAACACTTGAAATAAACCCTGGAGGGTAATATGAAGTTGACTCTTATAAAATGTAGATTATTATTAAAATATTAAACCTGGTTTTATCCTAAGTCGGATTAGTTGCTATAAAAAAGCTTGCTAAAAATTTCAATTACTTAAGAATTTACAAAAAAACATTTACAAAGCTACAAACATAAAATAAGTAAGTGTTTCTTGGCATAATAAATTGAACTTCCTGCCTACATCCATGAACGTTTTACATCAATTACTTAACGGCATTGAAATGGAATATCTTGGCCTTTACGACAATCGTACCTTATACATATCAATAATTCTTTGACGGGAAAATCCAAAATCCTTTCATTACACCGTTTCTGTTTAACGATTGTAGAATTAGGTCACTGAATACATCATAGTTACAGATCACGCTGGTTATTGAAGAGGAGCCAAGTTAAAATTTGGCTTCTGAATGAAAATGGAGGAACTAATGACTCATTTATTATACGTATTTGTTTCATAGTGTATTAAACTGAATTTGTTAGTTAAAGTAGTTTTTAAACCATACTATAACTCACCACAGGTATGCTTTTATGAAAATTAAATTGATTTCAATAATACAAAATTGTTATTTTCATAGTAATACTACAAGGATCTCTTTACTGTTTATATTAGACGTCGTGTTTTCAAAAATTAACTTATTGTATAGATTGTTAATTGTTCAAATTATTGCTATAACTATATTTCAAATGTTCATTGATATAACACACGACCTTCTATTGATGCAGAGCCTGTACTTAAAATTAGGTGGAAATATTTAGAAGGAGGTGGATCCAAGTAGGAACCACTTTAAATCACGGCCCTAAATCAATTTGTCCGACTGTAAAAGACAGAGCACGGGTGGTCTGGACCACCAACCCTTTATATAAAGCGTATGTTGGAGGTTCCTTAATCAAGAAGGGGACCTTCTGACCCCCTCCGATCTCTCTTCTCGTTCAGTTTAAGAAAGTGAAATTCTTTACTATAGTAAATTTCGAGCGCTCGTACTACCTTGAAAGTATACGTATTTATTGTATATAAACATGTATTTTTGATGTATAATAACCTAAAATACCACATTTTTGAATTTTTTATATTCGAACAACAGATTAAAATTTTTTTTAACAAAATTGTTTGTTATTATTATTATTGCTACTTAGTTTCGTATCATTGTGTTAATGTTTAATACACTGTTATTGTCATTCAAAAATAAATATATTTATTTTAAGTATAAATAAACATTAATTCTCGGGGCATAGCGAGGATCGAGAAGCTCTATATATATATATATATATATATATATATATATATATATATATATATATATATATATATATATAATTTTACTTTTTACAGTAAAATTCAGAAGATTGGCGAATATAAATAATATCGTAAGATGGTAAAAGATAGTTAAATAAGAATAAAAAAGAGGTTGGCTTACCTAGTTCCATATGGTATCTAAAACATAAACTAATACTTAATACGAAGTACTAATTCATAAACCTAAACTAATGGAATTTGAACGCGAATTTAAGTATCGTACTTTTTATTATATTTTATTACAGGTTTCAATACATAAGCGAATATGTCTAATAAATTAAAAGCTATAATTTTTAATCAAAAGCATACTGTAGTCGTATTTTTTTTACCAAAGACGTCTATGTTTCGTTATTAATGACAAAGCCATACTAATTAAAACCTATGGTTCAAAGACTTCAAAAACACACTTCCCTGCTTTGAGCCATATTTTACTATTAACATAAATCTGAATTACATCGTTGTACTATGCATTATATCTTTATCATTACAATTGTATGATTAAATGGAGGTTTAGACGTTTGTTAAAGACAGCTTTGAACAAGTTCAGTTTCGTTTTATCAAGATGAAGGAAATTTTATAGAATAACCTTTGATAACATCTTAGTTAAACAAACGAAATATATTACTTATAAATTAAGTATAAATTAAACTGTTCAAGGATTTAATTTACCACCTATTAACGTCTGAATGTGAAAAGACTTGCTACTGGAAGAAGATTAATCAAAAGTTCAAAAGTGTCAGTCATGACTTATATTACTAAATATTAATTACTAAAGTTAAATATTTCAATTACTGAAACGTCTGGTTCTTTGATATAGAGTTTATTGTTCTCTTAGAAAAAGAAGGTAATGAATTACACCTAGACAAAAAAACTTTGTCTAGATTGTATATATTCAAGATTCGAACGTTAACGTTAAGGTAATAGCTTACACTGAATATGAATCTTTTTGGAAGTTATATATGTTACTATATATATATATATATATATATATATATATATATATATATATATATTATAGAAATTTTGCATTGCATTCAGTCCTACGTAACAGGGTTATTAAAAAAGTACGATACAAAATAAGGCAAATTTATTTTCATACAAAGAATTTTAAAAAAATCTTGAAGATTGCCTACAACTATTTGCTGAATACTGATTTTTGAAGATTTAATTTACATTAAAATAATATTATATGGTATACAAATGCTCAGTATGAGCGCCTATTTTTAAATATCCAAGCGATATAACCAAACTGAATGTTTAAATTTTATAATAACTCAGCCCATATAGTCACAACACATCAGGTGTTATGGATTGCAACGCTGAGACATAGGAGGGCAATAAACGTTTTCTTTGATTCATTTCATGGCCTTATTTTTCCACATTTCTTTATTAATACTGTATTAATTGCCCAGAACTTTATTTATAAGACAATTGTCTGCATCCCTACTTGCCGCATAACAGAGGTGTGACAGAGACTGCATCACATAGAGCTAATTAAATGAGCAAACTGGTAGTTCATCATGTATCTGTTCGTCCCTTCAGAACTAATTAACGGGGCTTTGCTTTCACGAGTACAAAGAATGAGTTAATCAGCTTCTCGCTTTAATCCTGCTACATAGTGTGTTTAATCAACCAAAGCGTATACGTAAACATATCTATTTCACAGTTTATATATTTTTACCGCAACATTTCATTTAATCTACCCGTGATTCCACATTTTGCTTCACTGTAGTATCTCATATAATTGTTACATTTCAATATAATAACAATATTGAGTATCTTGAATTTTTATAGACATATTTATTGGATTTTTCTCTTGTTTAGCAGGGTTTAACATTACTCCCTGTTTATGCATTTATTACCTTCTGATTAGATTTTCCACACCTTTGACATCGTTCTGTGATGAAAATCATTAACACTATCTTTCGCCGTGTCTGTGTTCAATGTTCGGTCGGTTTGTGCAGACCTAATGTGACATGTATACTTTTATTTTGGTTTCAATAGAAAGTTTGTAGTTTACGCTGCTGGTATTGTTTCAATTACTGAAAATATTTCAATTACTGAAACCTCTGGTTCTTTGATATAAACTTTATTGTTCTCTTAGTAAAAGAAGGTAACGAATTTCATCTTTTAACCTAGATTATTTAACCATATTTATTTTAACCTAGATTGTAGTTATGTGTTAAGTTATTTATCCAGAGAAATAGAGCAGATCTCAAGTGTTGATAACACAAACTGACCCTTCCATCGTAAAAAAAACAAACTTTAAACAAGTAATTATAAGTGTATTAGACACTGTTTTAAATATTAAAAGTTAAAATTAAAAGTATTAAAAGAAATTAATATAATAAATACTAAATGGAATTAATAGAAATCCAACAAAACTGTTTTCCAACAAAACTTATTTTTGAATCAAACTCGTTGCATTAGCAAAAATGATTATGTTTTTATCTTGCTTTGAATACAATCTAATTAAATGTATGTTTATTTGAACATAATTTTCCTTATGTTGCCATTAAATAATCACTAAGTATTTTATTTACTATCCTTAATGCAAATTATTTTTAAAGATGTAGACGATTTATAAAACAAACCAAACATGTTTAAGGGTTTAAATAAAGTAATTTATCCGCCTTTTTTGAAACTGATAAATTAGGAACTTTGTTTTCAGAGGAACATCTATATTGATTTTTTAAATTAACTATATCCAGGTATAGTTAAATATATAACTATTTTAAATCCGAACACTCTAAACCAATAATTGTTTCGTTTTGTTGGTATATTTCGATCTACTAGAAAGCTTTTTTATCCAGATTAAAACACGTAACCTGAAGGATTACTGTGTTAGGTAGTTATTTACAGAAGAGATCACATTAAAAATCTCGAAACGTAGTGTTACTGATTATTTGGCACTGAATGATGGCAAATATCCGGAAAAATCCTGTTTCCTTCACAATCCTTCCACTTGTCATTAACAAACTTAAAACATGTAATCTGTCACAAAGAAAACGACTGTGTAATAGAGTTAAAAGGTTAAAAACTAAAAGAATATTCGTATTCTAATACATTTGAAAAATCACCATTTTTAATAAGCCTATATAAACTTTACAACACTTTTCAAAGCACAGCATCACATAAACGTTTAATGTGAGTGGCTCTAACTTTATATCTTCACCTTCTACGCTCAAACAGATAGATCTGTTTATTAAATAAATTACCAATCTAGCCTGTTCAGTGCTGCACGGCAAAGAAAGGTTACTTTTTAAATATAGCACCAACATTCTTCCTTTATGTCATTTTAGATATTTCCTTTTTCTGTCACTGTGAAATAGATGTATAAACTTTTACTGGACTCTGTTTGTATCCCCAGGGTTTCATTAAAATTATTACACAGTTCCTATAATCAATAGTACTGATTTGTGTACGAAAATATATTTATTTTGTTCACAATATTCGAAATTTAATTAATTTTTGTAAATAGAACGGTTTTTTTTTAAATGCATAAATAATATATCACAATTTCAACGGCATTTACCATTAATATTTCATAACCTTTAAACTGGAATATTTTGAGGGGTACAGATTTTGAAATAACGTTAACCGTATGGCAAGATATAACCTAAATAGTAAATATAAAATCAAAATAGAGTTAAAAAATAGACAAAATTATTATACGAGTAATTAGTTTTTCTAACGAATAGTAAGAGATTGTAAAATGAAAAATATAGTAAGGTAATTCTGCCCCCAGCACGTGTAATTTAAATATTTTGTAATCTGCCTTTTTGATTCGGGTGGTTCTAAAAAGTGATGTTTCAACCAAAAGCAATAAGTGATTTGCACCGGTACAATACATTCTTCCTACGAAATATGTAGTATGTAACCGAGGTAACATGACTGTGATTCCGGTGGTCCTACTAAATTTTGCATTGATAAATTTCTTAGACTATCTTGTTTGATTGAATCATTGTTATGTTTAATACTTTAGAAAGGGGGCAGTCTTTAACTATTTAATACGTTTAGTATAAATAGTTATTGATATTTTGTATAGTATTATTTGAGGGTTTTACAATTTTAAATCTTTCCTCAATTATGTGGTAAAGATATGTTATTTCACATTATACTAAGTAAACGTAATGCAGACACGTATATAGATGTTTTATGTCCATCATTTGCTTATGAATATGCTCATTATTTTTATGAATACATAGTGTATTGTTTTGAAAATCACAAACCCACTAATATGCTGTAATTCATGGTTTCAAACCATTCTTTAATGTTATCAAATTCTTAATCTCTAAAGTAATTAATTTTATGCTGGGAGACTACCTTCTCTTCATCCTGATTTAATAATTCATTGTTTTGCAAATAATATATGTTTAGTGTGAAGATAGGTAATGCTTCTTTAGTATATTTTACAGCAAGCATATTTAATTATAAAATCTGTAATTCCTTTTCAACTTAACTATGAGTCTATGCTAATGGGTTGAGTTTCATATTTTAAAAGCCCTATAAAAGCTGGAATGAAAACTTTAACGTTTGCCATAAAATAAAACAAACAGTAAAACATGCTATTTCTGTTGCTATTGCATCGGTCTCTAAGTTCACTTAACGACGTTAATCTTGCTTTACAGATCCTACTTTAATCTTTTCGTAACAATGTTTTCAACTATTAAGAATAGGAAATCGTAGGTCCAACGTTCATTTCTCTGCGCCGAGGTGAATGAGAATTATAAGGAATTACCTTTTCCTTATCGGGTTGAACGCTAGTTTCAATTAAATCATTAAATAGGCGCCTGCATTGATTCTAAATGTTTATTATCATAACATGAAAATACTTTCATATATATAGCATTTCATATATATGTAGCACTAAGAAACTATCATCATAAAACTTTAAAATAAAAAATAAATAATAAATTTTTACTAATTATTTAATTACATCTTTATGAATACTAGTGTATCATGTCTGACTAGCGAATAAACTTATGAATTCGTAGTATGTGGTAATGATCTATTTGAAGTGTTCATATTTACTAGTAGGCCTAACACTTTTTAATGCAAGGCGTATTTGCAACTTATTGTACAACATTTCTACATGCGATAATGTTTATATGTAGCCAATCAGCTTCACACTCATGTTGTTCTAAAAATACTTATATTATCGAAAAGAAACATTTATTTTAAGAAAGATTTTCTTTAAAGTAAAATAATAAAGAAACAGTAGCTAAATAAATGTGATGTAAAAAGCAAATACATTTAGAACACAAACAATTTAAAATCATTTATAATATAATTTTAATCTTTTTATAAAACTTTGTCAAATAAAATTAAATGTAATGTTTTTTTACTATAGATAAATAATGTCTAAAAAACAAACGTTTGCAAAATTATGTTAGTTAATAATTAAGTTCTGGTTATATTGATAATAATCTTAGGATAATACGACACAGTAATAGCTATAAAGTTGATACGTATAGTATTAGTACCTAGTAAAAATTTTATTGCAGTAAATATATTAGATCAACAACTTATACGTTAACGAAATTAACTCTACCATGAGTATGTGGCAAATTTAATACGCGTACGGAGACTTATATTTTAATACATAAATTTTATAACTTGAAATATAACATTTTTTTACCACTAATATTAACTCAGTAAACAATTAATACCATTGAATGAACAACTACAGTACCTAATTACGATTATTTTTTATAAATTCTCAGTTATTCAATTTTTACGGTCCCAATGATGGTAAACACAGTAACAAAGAGATGGCGACCTACTCTGACAGAGCTGTTGGTCAGTATGCGTGCGTGAGCTATTTCAGTTTCTACAGGTCGCAAGCCTACTGCAGGTAATTCCCCATACACAAGAATGATTACCCTTTCACTGCAATGTATGTATGTAGGCTAAAGTGGGTTTCTTTTAGTGCCAGTGCATTTTTGTCTAGCAGCACGCTTTAAATACAGTCGGAATTTTACCTTATTGAAAAAGCCTTAAAGAGTCTTTTGAATTATGTTCCATAGCAGGCGTTATTGAGACATACGGAATGACATTCTAGAACCAGTGTTGTTCGTTTAGCAATAACAAGAGAGCATGTGGAGCTTGTGGCACTTTTCAACGGATGCGAATAACTCAACGCCCCATCGCAGTTTCGAAGTTATAGCGAATCATTCTAGTTTATGAAAGTCACGAAATTTAAGAGTACAGTTTATTTTTCATTTATTACGAATAGCTGAACGTTGTTAATATCATATCCTTGAGTACAAGCTGTGTAGGTCAATAGGTCCGAACAGCTCGGATCACTGAAATAGCTTAGATTACAGATCCAGGCTGTTCGATTAACGAGAGTTGACATATAAGGAAAATAAAACGTTGTTTACCTTGCATGAAGTAGGTGCGAACTGAGTTTTTAATATAATACTGAAATGAGATCATGGAAATAGATGCACTAAAGTTCAAGTAATGTGTATTAATACAAATAAAATTATTTATGATTAAATATAACATATATTTTAAAATTAATCCAATTACTATAGTTTCTAACTGCAATAACTTTATATCAATATGAATTAATTTATAAGTTATCAGACTTTTTTATTATACGGAATTTGCCAGCCAGGATCAAAACTAGTGTAAGTTTGAAAAAAAAGCTTGAGTGGACTGGAGTAGCTCAGATCAGGTGCAATTTTAGAGCAGTTTGGAGTGGGTTTAGAGAGCAGGGTAAACGAACAGATTTATTATTAATCTGAACTCATGGATTTATATCAACAATCAAGCCATTGCTTTCTGCATCCTTGTAGCGTCTGTTCTGTACGGCAGCATTTACAGTAATATTAATCACTTGTTAAATTCAGACTGGCACAATATAATATATCATTACAATATTATCTGAAAATATTATATTTCTTTATTATACGTTTTTATGTTTATGTTTTCCATGTATATTTCTTCCATGTTTACAATTAATAGACATGGACAACATAAATGTTTTGTCCATAAAGTTTATGTTTATCCATGTTTATTTCCTCCATTGTTACAATGAATACACATATACACAACATAAATGTTTTGTCCATAAAGTTTAGCACCCTTTGGCTGTCTTTTATATAAACCAAAATGTGATACGAAAAAAGAAACTCTAACTAACTACCTAGATTACGAGATTACTGCACAATTGGAAAGACAGATAACCGGTAACATACTACTACAAACTGCTACTGTTTTATTTATTTTTTTAATTTACAGACAGACAGACACTCATAATGATGGATTTCCCTTCACCTTTTCATATCTAAATAAGTAGGAAACTTTTTCTGACGAAGAGGATCTGATGTGCCACGTTCTTGATTTCCAATATAAACTTTTTTTTAGATTTATTCCTGAAACAAAATGTTGTGTCATCAGTGTAGATGTTTGGGTGTCCCATGTAGTAGTGATGGCACTATGTTATTGACATAAATTTAAAAAGATTATCGGACTGATAATAATCGATTCATATGGATCCCAACACTAAAAGTGAAGTGTTTCAGATAATTTATTTGAGATTTTGAACCATTTGAGTTCGGTGGCTTCAAAACGAGGTGAGCCACTGAAGGGTCACGCCTCTGATGCCATAAAAGTCAAGTTAGTCGAGCAGTTTGGAGTGGTCAACCCAGTCGAATGCTATTGAAAAGTCTAGAAACACACTTAAATTTGTTGTTATCACTATAGATAAAGCTAGTAAACAAGTATGTACAGTGTTATTTTTCGTTGGAAAAGGAACTGTGTTTATCTTTCCCTTTTGACTCTATCAAAAAGTACTATGACCATTCACGGATGGTTAAAAGCATATTTAGTATTAGACTATAAAACTGAAAACTTCAAGTAAACATTCTTAATGGTTCCAGAACTGGTTTTGACTCAACTGATCATCGTAAAAGTGAGATTTTAGTGAAATAAACCTCAAATATAATTTAAAAATAGTTACATCACTTGCAGAAAAAGACCATTCCTATACTATGGTATACGGGGACTTATAGTTTATGTTGTAGCAAAGGTTGCTACTTACTTGATTTTTATTCTCATGAGGAACGGCTAAGAACTTAAAACTTGATATATTGAACAAGTGATGGGTATATGAACAGTATTAAATGTATAAACTTAAAAAGGGACAACACAAAATGTACTGAATGAAAATCAAATTGAAACACTCAACAACCATATGTTGTTTAGTGAAGAAATTGAGTCATGCAAGTAAAAACCTTAGGTAGCTAAGCGATATACTGAAGATAGAAACGGTGTGACTTTTCACGTGTTATATAAACATTTTGTTTATTTTTGAGCACTTATGTAATAATAAATGAAAACAATTTATATATTTATCTACTAACATATCGTGTGTTTAAGTATTAAATTTAAGTGTTCTCATGTGTTTATTTACGGAAAATCTGTAGGCTCTGATGATAAAAAAGGGTCGTATCCAAGAATGTACGTTCAAGAAGTATGTTTACACACACTGATGTGAAACCTTTATTTTATTTTGTGCCTTTAAATTCCTACTACTGTGCTATTTCATTTAATTTATAAATTTAGAGACATGCTGCTCTCTGTATTTTACATGCAAAGTAGAAACTGATAAATTACCAATCCAGAAAAGGAGTTATTATCGTTTACTTAATGTTTTTTTTGAATTTCTATATGTTTTTTGAAAGGTGTTATAATATTTTCATGTAAATAAAGTTCACTAAATGTACATCTTTGGATTTAAAATCATGATCACATACCTAACATAACTTATAAACCTATTTAAATTTCTTGTCATTTAACTTTCTTTAAACGTAATAAAGTTGAAAAAACACAAGTGTTACATACAAAATCACTTATTGCATTTATATTCTTACACAACAAGTGCAGTACAATTTAATTGTATTTTGTAAAACTCGGTTATTTTCTTTATTGATATGCAATCACAAAGTATTTAGTAATTTATACGAGGGGTTCAAAATTCAGAGCAGCTACACATTTGATTTTATCCCCATAAGTAACATTCAACATGTATGAACATTATATCAAATTTTCTAATTTCATGACAAAAAGTACTTTTAGATAATGGAGTACTAAAATTATCACACTATAGCCGTGTATTATCTCTTCCAAAACCTTTGCTGTAAATAAAAAAATATATATATATAGGCTACATCAAAATTATGTGATGAGCTCTATTTAAATGTGAAATAGCACTTATTGTAATAAAATTGTTTGTTTAATTCACTAAGAATAAATTAGTAATGAATAATCCCAAACTCAAACTCATCATTTTTATTGCCTTTAACAAAGTATATCGTACGGCAAAAGTCATGATTGTTACTATAATTTCGACATTTATTCAACAATGTCTAAATTGATTACATTTAAATTTGTTTAAACGTTAGAAACTTGGAAAATACAAGTGTTGCTTAGAGAATCATTTATTGTATTTAACTTGAATTCCAACATGTATGGAATTCACATATACATTTTTGAATTTATATACCGTACTTTTGCCAATTTTCTCCACGTCAAATACCAGTGTCAGTTTTCCAGGTGGGAGGTCTCCCTATTATATGCCAAGAACTCGTCGATATTACGAGTATATTGACGCTAAAAAGCGTTTGAAACGAGTCTTAGACGCCATAAGCGTTGGTGCTTTTGAATGAAATCCGGAAACTTGATAAAGCACACCTGTCTCCCAGTTCGGTAGCTGTTTCTGCCTCTTGCCTCATACCCGTGTACATCTTGACCCCTTGTTAGGGCACATTTAGATAAGCAGAATGTATCTAAACAGTGGCAACTTTTTGAAAGCTGGTCGCCAAGACTCTGTAATTTTTATTTTAGCAATTTATTCGAATCGCTTTCTTTTGAAGCTTGAAAACTCTCCAAAACTGATAGTTTGAGCAACAAAACCACTCTCTATATGGGAAAAAAGACCATAATACGTCGGCATCAATACCTGAGTAGAGCAGTATTTGGCTAAATATCTACATAAACGCCTAAGGCTAATTTGGTGCACACTGAATCAATATGAAAATTCTAAATCAACCCTAGATAAAGATGTATTCCCATAAATTTTGAATAATGGACTTCTTCTAGTATGAAATCGGCCTAAGTAACGGTCGGGCCATTTTCTAAATCCTTTGGTCGAAAATCGAAATTCAACATGCTTGATTTTGAATAGTTCGTTTTGAGATTGAGGCTGTGTAAATACTAGATACAGTTTTTCAGATTATTGAAAGCCTGTTGTTCCAAAATTTCCTTTGATTTTCCACTAAAGGATAGAGTCATGCCATTGGCTTATTGCTCGAGTTTCCCGTGAACAACCGATGACACAATGTCATTTATATAGACCTGAAAAAGAGTTTGGCTGAAATGGAACATTGAGGGACCCAATAACTCATTTTAATAGGGCTGGATATTTGATTTGAGGTTTGAACAAATTGTCTTCTGTGGCCTAGAAATAAACTAAGATACTGCATTGGCACGTCTCGAATGCCATGGAATTCCAGTTTGTCTAGGAGGGTATTTTTTCAACGAATGTCTGGGAAAGGTTAAGAAATACACTTAAACTGTGGTTCCAACAATCTAGACTCTCAACAATCATTTCGGCTAGACTCTCCAGACTGCGGTTACCGTCAATTTTCCCTTTCTGAAGCTAAATTGGTCATCAGAGGGCTGATTTGTGTGTGTTGAGAAAGCAAAGCATTGTTTTAAAAAAACGTTGATCAAAATTCGCAAGATTGAGACCGGCCATTAATTACCGATGGAAAATGCATCGTAATTTTAAAATATGGGATTTAATTTTGCAATTTTCAGAAGGGAGGGCAAAATTCCTGTCTGGCATTTTTTTGAAGCACATGGACAATAGAATGAGATCGGTTAATTTTTGGCTGGGAGCTGCTGGATAATTTTGTCAACCTCTTTGTCATGAGCAGGATTTAGCACCATTATGGCAGTTGGGCTCTGTCTCCGCCAGTTGATAATTAGGATTTTTATGATCAAAGGATCGCTTCCGTAAGCAACTGATGTGAAAATCTGTTGAACTCTCGGGCAACACCCGCTTCATCCTGCACCAGTTCATCGGTGAGTTTTATTTTGATTTCTTTATGTATATTTTTTTTTGTTATTGATGATGTCCCCTGCTGACAATCTGGGAAGCCAATTTATGCGAAATGGCATTACTGTATACATTTAATCGAACTTTACTTATTTACTGATAGTCACTTTTAGCGTAATTACGTTAGTGTGGGCAAAATATGTAAATATAAGTACTAAAAAATCTAGATTCCCACTAAAATTCGAAAGATATTGTCATAATATAATAAAAATAATTATACTAATATGTTTGGGCAGAAAGGCGTCTAACAACCCGACGTTATGCAAATAACCGACTGAATTGTGGGTTTTTAGTGGACTAAGACAAATTAAAGTCACTTAAAAGAAAATAGTTGCAAAAACGGTATTGAAAGTCATGTGATGTGGACTATTTTTCAATAACAGATGAAAAATAGCAATAAGATTTGTTTCTGCCTAAGTTTTCAGTTTACCTCTTCGACAGTGTGTTCAGCTCAATAAACTATCGTTACAAAATGTGATAAATCCACTATTCACATATGACTTTAATTATTAGTTAATTATTTATTTGTGTCTCTGTCACAGCATACACTTACAATAATTAATTATTTTGATACTAATGTTTAAGTAAACTTATTATGACACGTATTTTATTTGGAGTGCCTTTCTAAATACTACATTGATTAACGTGTTCTTTTCTTCACCTTGGACTTGTTTTGTCTGGTAAAACCAAAAGTTTTGTGTTTCAACATATACATCATAAGGATATATAAGATAAGTTGCCCTTAATCAGAACTTGAGAGTAGTATGTTTTAATCTATTTTATTTCTTAATCTCAGAAATCTCCACATGGCAATTGGTTGAATACTTTTATATCAACCCTCAAGGTTAGTTAATGCCAGGATATAAAAGCCTTTAACGTATCGTCTGACTTAAAGAATACACATATATTATATAACAATATTATCCGATTCATATGGTGTAAACTCATTACTAACACAAATTATAATCTTAAGATGTTACGGCCTCACTGTGGAGATCCATTTTAATCGAGATGCTGTAATTGAAAGAGAGCTCTTTACAGTGAAACTGAAATATCATATCATCAATAATGATGTTATATTGTAAAAAATCTAACGTCGTGTGTAAGTTTACGTTACCTAACCATGCTCATGTAAAACTTTATTAAGAACTAATTTGATATTTTTTAGAAATTTGTAATAAAAAAATATAATTTCTTGAAGTCATATGTAAAAAAAACATCTCCTACCCTGAACTATTAATTATGTACGATTAGACAATTTCTCAGGTAAACTTCAGCCGTTTTTGTTTGGGCCTAATTAAATAATTGCCTAATTTTCGTACTGAATGCCTATACTTGCACTTGGAGCGATAAAAATGTTATACCTTTTCATGAAATTTATATCTAAGAACAATGGACTTAACATGAAAATATGTTCCAAACTGTAAATCTAACAGAATATTATTAATTTTTATTACTTAAGTATTAAATTTAGTGTGCCCAGACATTTTTGAAACTTTCTCAGTTTTTCAAAAAAGTGCACATAACACGTGTCTTTATATTTAGGTGTAATTTTTACTTTATGTTTAATAACGGTTTTTATCTGCCAAGCGTTTCATTAAAGGCAAATAAACAAATCGTTTTATAAACTATCCGAATTCACAAACATAACTGTTCTCAAACATAAAAATAATAGAGAGTTATTCCTAAAACAAGTTAGGTAATGCAAAATATTTACGGAACGTTGTGAGAGTTTATATTTCGGCGTTGTTCAAAATGAAATAACTACAACGAGTTATAAGTACACAAACTGGCTAAATCATCCACTCAAAACTCTCACACCTCTGCACTTCTCCATGTGTGTATTTAGAATTTGCTCAAAGACCGAAAAGCGTAATATTTGATTGTCGGCTTCTAGTCAAATAATGTAACAACAGTAAATAAAGTTATTCGTGATAATTCTGATGCAATTTGGCAAAAAGTCCGAAATATAATCAAAGGGCCAAACCCTACTGACTTATGAAAACCAATAGGCTAATAGCAAAATTATTTTTACTGTGTATAAGACACATACTACCAACATTACTTAGTAAACGTGGTACATATAGACTTTATTTGACGCATATTATATGCATATTGTATATTATTACATTTGTACATTATGTACTGTTATCATGCTTACGAGGAAAGGTTTTGGAAAGCTAAATTTGTATTTATGGAAAGTTTATGACGCAATGCTTCAAATTTTGGGTTGTTTTAAAACAGTGAGCAAATGTAGGAATATTTTAGACAAATGGTTTATTTTACAGTACAGCAATTAAATTAATAAAACGTACGAAATTTATATTTGCTGTATAGACTTAATCATTGATTTTCTTAACATTATAAAACTCCTTATAACCATTCGATATATATGAAATTCCAAATTATATATACTGAACAGTATTTTACAGCTATTAAAAGTACATCCATCTCAATGGAAAATTATTCATATAGGCATTTTCCGTATCTGCGGAAATGTAAAATACTGATTCATTTTGGACTTAAACGGTTTGTGGGAGTCTTGAAGTTAGGCAAATTGACATAAAGGTTTAAAATGTTTACTGAGCAAATGTCCCAAACCGCTTTGTGGATTGTACTTTATTTTTGACAATGATTGAATAGAAACGCACACAACGCGTTGTGGGTATTACAATTCTGCCATTGTCTAAAATCGTGTTTCATCGTTACACGTAGACTGTAGGATGCTAAACAAAGGCTCTATGCAAGGATTGCAAGTAATGGATGCAAAATAAGTATATTTTGACTTTAAATCATTCACACGTCAAAATCGAAAGAAAATCAGATCTTTTATGCTTATTATACGTTTTTGAATAGATTCGCATGTATATTGTTTGTGAAAATTTTAAGGAAAATATTAATGTTCTCACTATTGTATGTAAAGCTACTTATTTAAAATCCTTACGATCCTTCTACTACCAAAACGGTAAAATATTAATCCATAATCCACCCAATATATATCAAGCAAAACTGCAACCAAACGAATACTGCAGCCAAATACTACATTATGCTTGTCAGTTGTACAGAAGTGAATTATGACTTACTTCATAATATGTATAGTAGCAAATCTTACACAAGGTTGATAAACAGATTTAATTGTATTTCAATGAAAGTGGCCAAGCTAAATTGTCTTATTGTTTTATTCGTATTTGTTTGATGTTAGGACTATGCCCGAAAAGGTTTGAAGTCAAATTACCTACTTCGGATTGCTACATTCACTTCACCGTTAAGTAAACTTAATTGTATTAAAAACAGGATTTCAGCTCTCACATTTTGTGTTGAAATCTTATAAAACACTTTGAAAAGAAAATTGTGAAGAACGTAGAAGCATTCACTGAGAAATAATTAGAAAATCCAAGTAAAAGAACTCTGTCTGAGAAATAAACTAATTATTAACAAACATAAATAATTTCATAAACAAGGAATTGTTAACCTTGAAAAAAGTTTATATGTTTGTGGGAAAAGAACATTGACTTTGATATCAGAAGCAAGCTTATTTTAGAACTACCTCAAACCACATTTACTTTCATCAGATAATATATCCGTAGATAAAGCTTATGATAATCATCGCCCTATAAAAGTCGTCGTCAGACTGTTTGTGAAGAATTGTATAATTATGGTGATTTATGGAACACAATCAACCTTTTTGAAGATAATAATACTAACATTGAAAACTTATGTAATTATGACCTTCCTTGATATGAAATATGTGTACTGTCAAAAGGACTTATTTTGTATACGTACACCGAAATGTAATAAAATTTAGTCGAGGAAACTTTAAACATAATGTTCTAATTAAATATTATTTTTCAAATTATTCATATTAACCTTCAAAAATATCCATATGCTTGGAAAAATTCAAAGAATAAAGTGAACGGCAGCCTCCGCCTTTATCACCTGATCATCAATTTATCAATGTTTTCCTCTCAAATATGCCAAGTTCATCTTTCCAAGAACAATTTATTAAAAAAAAAATATTATCATACTACCGGCAGATAAGGGTAACAAAACTGTATTTCTAAACATAAATGATTATTGTAATGAAGTATAGACACAACTGGCTGATGAAGAAAACTTGCCAATTACTGCAGACACACAACCAAAGAATTTAACAAAACTATAAAAACAATTTTGGAACAACGAGGAGAAGACTAATCCTCTAACTCCGAAATTATCTAAAACTCCAACATTTTTTACACACACATTGCCGAAAATTTATAAAAAACGATATAAACCACCATCAGGACGCTCAACTGTACCTAGCTATGGGAGACCTACTTAAAAATATCAGGTTACGTTAATGACCAACTGCAGTCTCTCGCTAAACCTAATTCTATTATTTGTAAAAATATTGATGATATTGTTAATCTCTGCCAAATTTGCCAACCTGTACACAAAACTTTAACCCTTGTCACAGTTGGTGTCACATTATTGTGTACCAGCATAGCATACGATGATGGCATAAACGCAACTAAATATTTCCTTGACAACAGATCTACACATTCCAGATCGGACACTTATAGAGATCATTACAACTAAACTGTGTTATATTCTCATTTAAAACTATTTTAAAAGGACGAAAGTTTTAAACTGTCCTAGTTCATTAAATAATGATATATTTGTAAACATCTATGCAATATTTTGTCTTAAGAAGTATATTAAGACGTATGAAAATTCATATAGATTTTACCAATATTTGTTTATTTATTTATGTTCGAAGATAATTGATATTATATATATATAATATTATTTATATATTATATATTTATAATACATTTATTATAATTATATAATTATTATTATGTAGCCTGCTAAAATACACGCTTTTGAACTGTTTCGTTCAAAATATCAGGACTGCTCTTCTCTCGCTCATACGTAATTAACAAATAACTTGCTATGGAATTCGATATACAATCTATTATTTGTTACGGATATTCTTATATTAAATCAATAATGTTATATTTTGAAGTTTTTTAATAATATGTGGTCCCCTTGCGACGGAAAGAACGAGTGAACTCTCAATAGCGTAATGAGTGGTTCGCGTGAGGTTGAAGTGCTTCACATATGCAAGATGACATGTTTACTGATGGAACATTTATGTACACATTTGCGGGCAAATACATTTGGTTACGATATGACTTTGTGGTAAGTAATGTTGACTTTGTAAACTTCTAGAAGTGCACCACTATCGATAATAAATGAAAGACTAAACATGTATTAAGTGTAGTGAGGATACTAGATCTTAAATTAAATTTCTGTTATTACCTTGCATGTATTCGCATTATAATCTATAATTTGGTTTATGCATATGATGTGTATATTAAACTTTGGATACTTTTATTTAAAATATTAATGCTTTCATTTAATTTTAATAGAAGTACTTATTTATTCCATATACATGTACATAAAATCATGAGTATACCTAATAGGTAAATGCCGAATTAAATTATATATATTATATATATATATATAATATATATATCTATATATTTTAATTATTGGCAACAAACTTTGATTTAGGATTAAATTAAATACATAGATGAATAATATATCTTCAAGTATTCAACACAAAGAATGATTCTTCTTCCGTATGTGTTGAAACAAGAAATAAGTAATAGTTTATTGGTAAATGTATAGATTTTAGTGGTAATAAAAGAATATTACTTACCCAAAGAATATTCTTTCTCTCAAATGCCTCAGGCCAATATCTTATAGAATAGAATAATATATGTACGTAATAGCCTGTATAAAACTGTACATTAATATATAAATACAATTATACGCATTGTAACATTAAAGAAGTAAAATTTAATTATAAACTAACAAATAAATGATGAGGATGAAGATTAGAAATCAAGAAAGACATATAGATTTCATATGTATTTGTATACATTGTACTGTAAGATATTAAAAACATTTTTTCCAACAAGAGAAGAGACATTTTGTCACGATATTAAATATCTCCGTTTAAGAAACTGGCGTAAAATATGATAATTCACTTGTAGGAAATAACATTAAGGTTATCGTCGCGTGTTACGCTCATGTTCTGACAAGTATTGGCAAAATGGTTCTACAAATCTAAAATTGTTTGTTTTTTATCATTGTAAGTTGTGTTTTAACATATTTCCTGAATATGAGTTATATATTTCAAAACCCAGTTTCCTTTTATTAATAGGAAACTCAAGGATAGCATAGCATATATGAAGAATAGCTACCACTTATTTTAGATTTATTAGTATAATCATTTAATGATTATATAAAAAATATAATATATCTTATCTGATGTAACGAAATTAAAAAAAAACTCTTTTACTTGTACGTGCATGCAGCAGAAACCTAGCATCTTATGGGACAAAGTAATCTTAGTCCATGCAGTCCCTTTAGAGTTTTTTTTATAGTAAGAGATTTATCAATGCAAACCTGGTTTGTAGCGTGGTGTTGCCAACTGTAACAGATGTAACTAGTGATGGCATGATCGATTGAATTCACCAATCACGCAATTGCTACTACTCATCTTTACTTCTCATCTATCTTCCTGAATTTTTGTAACTTTGAGAATCAGCTGATATGACAAAGTGGCAACGCCGCTGCTTGAGGGAGGAAGAGAGGTACAGTAACTACCCATACGGCCAGGCTTACAATGATGTGCCACTTGCTATAGTTCTGGTTTAAAAGTTTGAATCCTTTCGTCATCTAGATTTTTTTCATATAAACTAATGATATATTAAGTATTTTCATATCTAGTAGAGAAAGATGATATGATAATTATTCTTCTTAATTTTTTATTAGTCACCTGTTTATTTGTCCATTTGAAATTAACAACATTACGTTTCTAAAAATATTGCCTAGAAGTAAAATATGCATACATCGAGGAGCTATGCGAGAGACATCCCCGTTTTGACTTTTCAGACAGCATTTTAAAAGGCAATGGGATGCAATCTTACGTTTCATGCGAAGAAAGTCCTCGCGCGTCTGCTGTTGACTTGCTTTCGATCGGATGGAGCAAAAATAGAACTAGTCAAGCGCCACGTTCGCTGCCGCCAGAACTGTACATGCTGAGGCCCAAGACTCCTCCATCGGAAGCTTCCAACCTCCAAACACCATTACGACAACAACAGACCAACTCCCTGATGACGGAAGTTCCTCGTTCTTTTTTAGGGACCCCATTTGAAGGCGACGAGCAAAGTTGACACACTCAAACCAAATTGGCGAAACAAATGCAAAATTTCAAAATCAATTTGTATTAAGGCTGCTCACCATCAAAACTCCCAATTCGCAACGAATAAATTGGGAAGAAAGCCAGCTCATGTGTGAAAATCTAAAGACAGATCTACTTGTTGTAACCGAAAACGGTTTTACAATAAAAAACATTGAGCTATGCAAAATTCCAAATTTTAAATTGGCCAACTCATATTGCCGTCATTACTCTAAAGGTGAGGGTGTTGCAATTTTTTTTTAAACAAAGTTTCACTTCAGTTACCTATACGATAAGAGAAACTGACGAAAAACATTTTTGAAGCAGCCGGAATTAAACTTCAAACCCAATATTCAAAATTGGTTGACATCGGCATCTATAGGTCTCCCAATGGAAACGATTGAATGGAGGAAAAAAATTGGCGATGAATGGAGCAGAGTTAGTGTCAAAATGTATGCATGAATGAGAGTTCGAAGTAGCATGTGTGTTAAAAATTATTAGATACATGACGTTTGCTATACAAGTGTACTTTTTTGTCTCCGCAATAAATACTTAACTATTGACTATAAATAGCATATTTGTCGCGTTTTTAAGAAGGTATCACTACTAAAATTCCTGTACTATATTCTTCGCACTTGGATTTAGTGAGTTTTAATTACCTACAAAAAAAAAAAACAAAAAAAAAACAGAAATCCTGAACTGTTCAAATTTATAATGTTTGGGGCTTGGTGTATACATCTGGTTATGACATCTTACTTACTTATCTTACTTTAATTAAGCATGCGAGTCTTTATGAAACAAAAGTAATTATATATATATTTATATATTATACAAGGGAATTAATTTACAGAGGTCTGAGCTCAAATATAATTTTTATTGCTTTATTAATGTGCACTTCTACAGAAAGTTCAAACTGGGGAGACATCGGACAAATACTGGGTTTTTTACTAGTGCTTTTATTCGTTGTACTGCGCAAAACGTAGTTTACTCACCTCGTGAGTCAGAATGGGTTTTCTTCATAGCAGAAACTGTTTGGTCTAGCAAACCATCAGACGCATGTTATTTTTGGGTCATCCCTTCCACAATACCGTCAATGTTTGTAGTTACTTGCCTCAAAAGGTGGAATTGCACTTTGGAGCTCATTGGAAATATTTCGTTTGTAGTTATTGACAGATAACTACAAAACATGAAATATGTGGTCCCATATATTTCATGTTTTGTACGTGGTACGACTATATTTTGTAGTTCTTCTTCTGCATTTAATTGATTTCAAAATTTTCTAAATTGTTTTCTTACTTGTGATATATGGCTGTTTCACTTATAACATATTTAACAGGCCTGTAAATGGAATTATCGTCAGAGACTAAGATAACCGACGTGTCAAATATATTTGATATTGTTAGAGTGGTGACGAAAAACCAAAATTTTTAACTCTCTTATTGTTATCCCGATCAAACATGTTTTTAGTGCATCATTGTACTCTCCTTGATCTTAAACAAAACACTTCTCCTAATATACATCACATTTTAGCTTCTTCTGTAAGTAATACCCAAATTTTGCAATATTCTTGTAGAACTGTAATTGTTTAGTACGGTATATTTTCTTCTTGCCCTAAACTCTTCTTTTAGTTTTCGTTATAGATGGAATACCATATTATGAAAAATGAGCCTGCTCTATATATCTTGCGTCAAGTTATTTCTATACTCTGCGTATGACTCTAAAAATTCCTTTACTATATAATGGTTATTCATAGACGTGCCTATTACCAAACCCAATGCTACCACGCTTTCACCGGGTATATAAGTTTGTGACCTCCGGTACAGGCGTGATCACGTACTCTTGCAGGTATAGTTTTTCCTACGGTTTAGTAAGTCCTAAAACACCCCACTCGACAAAGGATTGTCGATAGCACAAATAATCTTCTCCACAGCCAATAACATCTCTCTACATTCGTGGTCTCAATTCAATATGAAATCAATTAAAGACGTGTACTGTATGATGATATGTTACAAATTCCATGGTCGCTCTTTATGTTTAAGCCGCATGAGATATTGTTAAATAACAAATTTCCTATTGTCCTTTGTACTAGGCCGTTGTTCAAAATGAAATAACTACAACGAGTTATAAGTACACAAACTGGCTAAATCATCCACTCAAAAAACTCTCACACCTCTGCACTTCTCCATGTGTGTATTTAGAATTTGCTCAAAGACCGAAAAGCGTAATATTTGATTGTCGGCTTCTAGTCAAATAATGTAACAACAGTAAATAAAGTTATTCGTGATAATTCTGATGCAATTTGGCAAAAAGTCCGAAATGTAATCAAAGGGCCAAACCCTACTGACTTATGAAAACCAATAGGCTAATAGCAAAATTATTTTTACTGTGTATAAGACACATACTACCAACATTACTTAGTAAACGTGGTACATATAGACTTTATTTGACGCATATTATATGCATATTGTATATTATTACATTTGTACATTATGTACTGTTATCATGCTTACGAGGAAAGGTTTTGGAAAGCTAAATTTGTATTTATGGAAAGTTTATGATGCAATGTTTCAAATTTTGGGTTGTTTTAAAACAGTGAGCAAATGTAGGAATACTTTAGACAAATGGTTTATTTTACAGTACAGCAATTAAATTAATAAAACGTACGAAATTTATATTTACTGTATAGACTTAATCATTGATTTTCTTAACATTATAAAACTCCTTATAACCATTCGATATATATGAAATTCCAAATTATATATACTGAACAGTATTTTACAGCTATTAAAAGTACATCCATCTCAATGGATAGGTTAACACTATCAAGAATGGGCGTGGAGTTATTCTGGACTTGCTCTTTAGTTCCAACCATTTACTAATTATATCTCCCGCTCTCGATTCTATATTACCACAGGAATCTGCCCATCCTGCTTTATCCTGTGAAATCCCGATAGTCAAGATATCGTCTAAACATATGGGTTCAATTCGAGACTTTCGACGCTGCAACATTGAGAAGATCTTCAATGAACTTTACCATGCATTGGGTCCTGTTTCCTTCCATTTTCCGGATGTCATTGAGTCTTTCAACAACTTTGTCAATACCATTCATGCAATCGTAGTAAGGAATACACCTTTAAAGAAAACCGGTAAATCAAGATTCCCTTGCTGGTTCTCACCGGAGTTGAAGGACTTAGTAATTGGAAAGAAAATTTGTCACAAAAGGTTCAAATCTACTTCCAGCCCTAATGACTACATCGAATTTAGTCGTCTTAGAGATCTTTGCAAAGAGTTAAGCTCTCAGTGTTTCAGTAACTATATCGATTATGTTAATGGTATGATCCCTCTTAACATCAGAGCTTTTTGGAGTTTCGTTGACAGTGTCAAGGGTTCAACGGAATCTGGATAACAGCTCGGCGTCGTCGCCAGAAGGCATCTGTAACCTTTTCGCCGAGCATTTTTCTTCCGTTTATAACTCGTCTCCAGGTCCCATTCCTCAATACCATTATCTTTCGGAGATTATTATCTCTTCTTGTGTTCTCACTGAGGGTGACGTAGAGCGTAAACTTGCTTCTCTTGACCCTTTCAAGGGAACCGGTCCTGATGAGATACCACCGATGGTTTTGAAGCATTGTAGTGCCCTACTTGCACCTCAACTTAGTGTGCTTTTCAATAAACTTCTGGAGCAGGGAATCTTTCCTGATAGCCTGAAGTCCAGTTACGTGGTTCCTATCCACAAATCATCTACGCTGACTAATGTTCGTAACTATCGGCCCATTGTTATTCAGCCTGCCCTGGGCAAGATTTTTGAGTCTCTCGTACTTGATCGCATTAGTTTTGCCTTCAGGAGTACTCTTATTCATGAGCAGCACGGCTTCACACCTGGTAGGTCTACAGTCACCAATCTCGTTCTGTATCAAGACTACATTTTATCTTCTTTTCAAAACCACAGTCAAGTCGACAGTGTTTATATCGACTTCTCGAAGGCTTTTGACACGGTCAGTCATGCACATCTCTTGGCTAAGATGGAGGCTTATGGTGTTTTGGGCAGCCTTCTTCAGTGGTTCCGTTCATATCTTTCAAATCGGTCCATGACTGTAAAATTTTCTGGTGCCACCTCCCGACCTTTTCTTGCTACCTCTGGCGTACCACAGGGTTCCCACTTGGGTCCCTTTTTATTCACTTTATTTATCAATGACATCATTGACTGTATCGGTGTTGAATGTTTATTGTTTGCTGATGACATAAAAATATTCACATCCGTTTCAACCCTGCAGGATTGCTTAAAACTTCAACGTTGCCTTCTTGGATTGGATGATTGGTGTGTGCAGAACAATCTTAAGTTGAACATTGCTAAATGCGCAGTCATCACCTTTCACCGTTCCTCCGCTCCTATACTGTTTGATTACATACTCAATAACTCTGCTCTCATTCGTAAAACTTTCATTAGAGATCTTGGAATCGTAATCTCCCACAGTCTTGGCCCTGAATCCCACATTGATGCCATCACCACTAAAGCCTCTCGTAATCTGGGATTTCTGATCAGAACTTCAAGAAGCGGACTGAGTGTTGCAGCTATGAAGTTTATCTTTACTGCTCTGGTGAGGTCAGTGCTTGAATATGGCAGCGTTGTCTGGTCGCCCTATCAGGTTGGTCATATCCAGCAGCTCCAAAGTGTCCAGGATCGCTTCTTGCGGGTGGTTGGAGTCAAATGTGGATTTGAATGCAGAACTGTGCCATTGGAGGATTTGGGGATTTCCTTGGGTTTCAACTCGCTTGTGAAGCGTAGACAACTTTTAGATGTGGTTTTTCTCCATAAAATAATTAACGGAGACGTGAATTGTCCAGAACTGCTCAGGCGGATCGACTTCCGAGTGCCTCATCAGACCAGGTCCCTTCACACTTTCTGCCGTCGTGTCTACTCAACCAATTATGTACATCACAGCACTATCCCGAGACTTCACAGACTTGGAAACCTCGTCTCCTCCCAACATGACTTTTTCAGTGATAGTGTTATGCACCTGAAAAAACATTTTCTTTTGTTGTAGACATTGACACCTGGCTCATAGTAATATGTGTATATATTTATTTCTTTCTATTTTTTCCTCTACTCTTTTCTACATGCATACAATTGATTCTTTTTTTCCCCTTTTATTGTAATACATTATTCCTATGTAGTATATGTGTAAGTGCAGATGGATGTATAATTGATTGTATAATTACTGTTACTATTTATTATTGTTGCTATGCTATTATTGTTATTTTCTATATAGTCTATTTTATATGTTATTGTTATGTTGTAGCAATTTATTTTGGCATCGTTAATAATTTATAATGTGGATCATTTTCATTAGCTTATTGTTGGATATAAGAATATCTTATTGTTTTTTCCTTGTACTAATGGTGTTACCGTAAATAAATAAATAAATGGAAAATTATTCATATAGGCATTTTCCGTATCTGCGGAAATGTAAAATACTGATTCATTTTGGACTTAAACGGTTTGTGGGATTCTTGAAATTAGGCAAATGGACATAAAGGTTTAAAATGTTTACTGAGCAAATGTCCCAAACCGCTTTGTGGATTGTACTTTATTTTTGACAATGATTGAATAGAAACGCACATAACGCGTTGTGGGTATTTCACTATACCCACGTCACGCTGTTGGTATTACAATTCTGCCATTGTCTAAAATCGTGTTTCATCGTTACACGTAGACTGTAGGATGCTAAACAAAAGCTCTATGCAAGGATTGCAAGTAATGGATGCAAAATAAGTATATTAATTTGACTTTAAATCATTCACACGTCAAAATCGAAAGAAAATCAGATCTTTTATGCTTATTATACGTTTTTGCATAGTTTCGCATGTATATTGTTTGTGAAAATTTTAAGGAAAATATTAATGTTCTCACTATTGTATGTAAAGCTACTTATTTGAAATCCTTACGATCCTTCTACTACCAAAACGGCAAAATATTATTCCATAATCCACCCAATATATATATACAGGGTGTACATAAAGTCCTGCACAGGTATAATATTTTCTGAGCGATAACAGATCAATCAAAAAGGTTTGGTACATCAACACTACACCTAAAATCTACTTTTTTAAGGAACTATCAGTTTTCTGTAATATCATGGGGACGTCCCGCAAGGAGTCAGAAGGAAATCTTAAATAGGAGCATAGGTCAATTTGCACATCATTTTAAAGGGCTTATCTAGCAGAGTTAAATGCCACAAGCCGCACTCAAAAAGATTGATCCAGTACAAAATGGCGGCTGTTCAAAGGTTTTACTTGGTTACATTTGTTAGTAGCCATAACCCCAGTAAAGCAAAACTGCAACCAAACGAATACTGCAGCTAAATACTACATTATGCTTGTCAGTTGTACAGAAGTGAATTCATAATTATTATGACTTACTTCATAATATGTACAGTATAGTAGCAAATCTTACACAAGGTTGATAAACAGATTTAATTGTATTTCAATGAAAGTGACCAAGCTAAATTGTCTTATTGTTTTATTCGTATTTGTTTGATGTTAGGACTATGCGCGAAAAGGTTTGAAGTCAAATTACCTACTTCGGATTGCTACATTCACTTCACCGTTAAGTAAACTTAATTGTATTAAAAATTGGATTTCAGCTCTCACATTTTGTGTTGAAATCTTGTAAAACCCTTTGAAAAGAAAATTGTGAAGAACGTAGAAGCATTCACTGAGAAATAATTAGAAAATCCAAGTAAAAAAACTCTGTCCGAGAAATAAACTAATTATTAACAAACATAAATAATTTCATAAACAAGGAATTTTTAACCTTGAAAAAAGTTTAATATGTTTCTGGGAAAAGAAAAAAGACTCGAACATTGACTTTTATATCAGAAACAAGCTTATTTTAGAACTACCTCAAACCACATTTACTTTCATCAGATAATATATCCGTAGATAAAGCTTATGATAATCATCGCCATATAAAAGTCGTCAGACTGTTTGTGAAGAATTGTATAATTATGGTGATTTATGGAACACAATCAACCTTTTTGAAGATAATAATACTAACATTGAAAACTTATGTAATTATGACCTTCCTTGATATGAAATATGTGTACTGTCAAAAGGACTTATTTTGTATACGTACACCGAAATGTAATAAAATTCATTTAGTCGAGGAAACTTTAAACATAATGTTCTAATTAAATATTATTTTTCAAATTATTCATATTAACCTTCAAAAATACCCATATGCTTGGAAAAATTCTAAGAATAAAGTGAACGGCAGCCTCCGCCTTTATCACCTGATCATCATTTATCAATGTTTTCCTCTCAAATATGCCAAGTTCATCTTTCCAAGAACAATTTATTAAATAACAATATTATCATACTACCGGCAGATAAGGGTAACAAAACTGTATTTCTAAACATAAATGATTATTGTAATGAAGTATAGACACAACTGGCTGATGAAGAAACTTGCCAATTACTGCAGACACACAACCAAATTATTTAACAAAACTATAAAAACAATTTTGGAACAATGAGGAGAAGACTAATCCTTCTAACCCCGAAATTATCTAAAACTCCAACATTTTTTACACACACATTGCCGAAAATTTATAAAAACGATATAAACCACCATCAGGACGCTCAACTGTACCTAGCTATGGGAGACCTACTTAAAAATATCAGGTTACGTTAATGACCAACTGCAGTCTCTCGCTAAACTAATTCTATTATTTGTAAAAATATTGATGATATTGTTAATCTCTGCCAAATTTGCCAACCTGTACACAAAACTTTAACCCTTGTGTCACAGTTGGAGTCACATTATTGTGTACCAGCATAGCATACGATGATGGCATAAACGCAACTAAATATTTCCTTGACAACAGATCTACACATTCCAGATCGGACACTTATAGAGATTATTACAACTAACTGTGTTATATTCTCATTTAAAACTATTTTAAAAGGACGAAAGTTTTAAACTGTCCTAGTTAGTTAAATAATGATTTTTTGTAAACAGCTATGCAATATTTTGTCTTAAGAAGTATATTAAGACGTATGAAAATTCATATAGATTTTACCAATATTTGTTTATTTATTTATATTCGAAGATAATTTATATATATATATATATATATATATATGTAATTATTTATCATTTATATATTATGTATTTATAATACATTTATTATAATTATATAATTATTATTATGTAGCCTGTTAAATACACGCTTTTGAACTGTTTCGTTCAAAATATCAGGACTGCTCTTCTCTCGCTCATACGTAATTAGCAAATAACTTGCTATGGAATTCGATATACAATATTTGTTACTGATATTCTTATATTAAATCAATAATGTTATATTTTGAAGTTTTTTAATAATATGTGGTCCCCTTGCAACGGAAAGAACGAGTGAACTCTCAATAGCGTAATGAGTGGTTCGCGTGAGGTTGAAGTGCTTCACATATGCAAGATGACATGTTTACTGATGGAACATTTATGTACACATTTGCGGGCAAATACATTTGGTACGATATGACTTTGTGGTAAGTAATGTTGACTTTGTAAACTTCTATAAGTGCACCACTATCGATAATAAATGAAAGACTAAACATGTATTACGTGTAGTGAGGTTACTAGATCTTAAATTAAATTTCTGTTATTACCTTGCATGTATTCGCATTATAATCTATAATTTGGTTTATGCATATGATGTGTATATTAACTTTGGATACTTTTATTTAAAATATTAATGCTTTCATTTAATTTTAATAGAAGTACTTATTTATTCCATCTACATGTACATAAAATCATGAGTATACCTAATAGGTAAATGCCGAATTAAATTATATATATATTTAATTATTGGCAACAAACTTTGATTTAGGATTAAATTAAATACATAGATGAATAATATATCTTCAAGAATTCAACACAAAGAATGACTCTTCTTCCCGTATGTGTTGAAACAAGAAATAAGTACTAGTTATTGGTAAATGTATAGATTTTAGTGGTAATAAAGAATATTACTTACCCAAAGAATATTCTTTCTCAAATGCCTCAGGCCAATATCTTATAGAATATAATTAATATATGTACGTAATAGCCTGTATAAAACTGTACATTAATATATTAAATACAATTATACGCATTGTAACATTAAAGAAGTAAAATTTAATTATAAACTAACAAATAATGAGGATGAAGATTAGAAATCAAGAAAGACATATAGATTTCATATGTATTTGTATACATTGTACTGTAAGATATTAAAACATTTTTCCCAACAAGAGAAGAGACATTTTGTCACGATATTAAATATCTCCGTTTAAGAAACTGGCGTAAAATATGATAATTCACTTGTAGGAAATAACATTAAGGTTATCGTCGCGTGTTACGCTCATGTTCTGACAAGTATTGGCAAAGTGGTTCTACAAATCTAAAATTGTTTGTTTTTTATCATTGCAAGTTGTGTTTTAACATATTTCCTGAATGTGAGTTATATATTTCAAAACCCAGTTTCCTTTTATTAATAGGAAACTCAAGGATAGCATAGCATATATGAAGAATAGCTACCACTTATTTTAGATTTATTAGTATAATCATTTAATGATTATATAAAAAATATAATATAACTTATCTGATGTAACGAAATAAAAAAAAAACTCTTTTACTTGTACGTGTATGCAGCAGAAACCTAGCATCTTATGGGACAAAGTAATCTTAGTCCATGCAGTCCTTTAGAGTTTTTTTTATAGTAAGAGAGTTATCAATGCAAACCTGGTTTGTAGCGTGGTGTTGCCAACTGTAACAGATGTAACTAGTGATGGCATGATCGATTGAATTCACCAATCACGCAATTGCTACTACTCATCTTTACTTCTCATCTATCTTCCTGAATTTTGTAACTTTGAGAATCAGCTGATATGACAAAGTGGCAACGCCGCTGCTTGAGGGAGGAAGAGAGGTGCAGTAACTACCCATACGGCCAGGCTTACAATGATGTGCCACTTGCTATAGTTCTGGTTAGAAAGTTTGAATCCTTTCGTCATCTAGATTTTTTTCATATAAACTAATGATATATTAAGTATTTTCATATCTAGTAGAGAAAGATGATATGATAATTATTCTTCTTAATTTTTTATTAGTCACCTGTTTATTTGTCCATTGAAATTAACAACATTACGTTCTAAAAATATTGCCTAGAAGTAAAATATGCATATATCAAGGAGCTATGCGAGAGACATCCCCGTTTTTACTTTTTCAGACAGCATTTTAAAAGGCATGGGATGCATCTTACGTTTCGTGGGAAGAAAGTCCTCGCGCGTCTGCTGTTGACTTGCTTTCGATCGGATGGAGCAAAAAAGAACTAGTCAAGCGCCACGTTCGCTGCCGCCAGAACTGTACATGCTGAGCCCAAGACTCCTCCATCGGAAGCTTCCAACCTCCAAACACCATTACGACAACAACAGACCAACTCCCTGATGACGGAAGTTCCTCGTTCTTTTTTAGGGACCCCATTTGAAGGCGACGAGCAAAGTTGACACACTCAAACCAAATTGGCGAAACAAATGCAAAATTTCAAAATCAATTTGTATTAAGGCTGCTCCATCAAAACTCCCAATTCGCAACGAATAAATTGGAAGAAATCCAGCTCATGTGTGAAAATCTAAAGACAGATCTACTTGTTGTAACCGAAAACGGTTTTACAATAAAAACATTGAGCTATGCAAAATTCCAAATTTTAAATTGGCCAACTCATATTGCCGTCATTACTCTAAAGGTGAGGGTGTTGCAATTTTTTTTAAACAAAGTTTCACTTCAGTTACCTATACGATAAGAGAAACTGACGAAAAACATTTTGAAGCAGCCGGAATTAAACTTCAAACCCAATATTCAAAATTGGTTGACGTCGGCATCTATAGGTCTCCCAATGGAAACGATTGAATGGAGGAAAAAATTGGCGATGAATGGAGCAGAGTTAGTGTCAAAATGTATGCATGAATGAGAGTTCGAAGTAGCATGTGTGTAAAAATTATTAGATACTTGACGTTTGCTATACAAATGTACTTTTTGTCTCCGCAATAAATACTTAACTATTGACTATAAATAGCATATTTTGTCGCGTTTTTAAGAAGGTATCACTACTAAAATTCCTGTACTATATTCTTCGCACTTAGATTTAGTGAGTTTTAATTACCTACAAAAAAAAAACAAAAAAACAGAAATCCTGAAATGTTCAATTTATAATGTTTGGGGCTTGGTGTATACATCTGGTTATGACATCTTACTTTAATTAAGCATGCGAGTCTTTATGAAACAAAAGTATTATATATATATATATATATATATATATATATATATATATATATATATACTAACAAGGGAATTATTTACAGAGGTCTGAGCTCCAATATATATTTTATTGCTTTATTAATGTGCACTTCTACAGAAAGGTCAAACCGGGGAGACATCGGACAAATACTGGGTTTTTTACTAGTGCTTTTATTCGTTGTACTGCGCAAAACGTAGTTTACTCACCTCGTGGAGTCAGAATGGGTTTTCTTTATAGCAGAAACTGTTTGGTCTAGCAACCATCAGACGCATGTTATTTTGGGTCATCCCTTCTACAATACCGTCAATGTTTGTAGTTACTTGCCTCAAAAGGTGGAATTGCACTTTGGAGCTCATTGGAAATATTTCGTTTGTAGTTATTGACAGATAACTACAAAACATGAAATATGTGGCCCCATATATTTCATGTTTTGTACGTGGTACGACTATATTTTGTAGTTCTTCTTCTGCATTTAATTGATTTCAAAATTTTCTAAATTGTTTTCTTACTTGTGATATATGGCTGTTCACTTATAACATATTTAACAGGCCTGTAAATGGAATTATCGTCAGAGACTAAGATAACCGACGTGTCAAATATATTTGATATTTAGAGTGGTGACGAAAAACCAAAATTTTAACTCTCTTATTGTTATCCCGATCAAACATGTTTTTAGTGCATCATTGTACTCTCTTGATCTTAAACAAAACACTTCTCCTAATATACATCACATTTTAGCTTCTTCTGTAAGTAATACCCAAATTTTGCAATATTCTTGTAGAACTGTATTGTTTAGTACGGTATATTTTCTTCTTGCCCTAAACTCTTCTTTTAGTTTTCGTTATAGATGGAATACCATATTATGAAAATGAGCCTGCTCTATATCTTGCGTCAAGTTATTTCTATACTCTGCGTATGACTCTAAAAATTCCTTTACTATATAATGGTTATTCATAGACGTGCCTATTACCAAACCCAATGCTACCACGCTTCACCGGGTATATAAGTTTGTGACCTCCGGTACAGGCGTGATCACGTACTCTTGCAGGTATAGTTTTTCCTACGGTTAGTAAGTCCTAAAACACCCACTCGACAAAGGATTGTCGATAGCACAAACAATCTTCTCCACAGCCAATAACATCTCTCTACATTCGTGGTCTCAATTCAATATGAAATCAATTAAAGACGTGTACTGTATGATGATATGTTACAAATTCCATGGTCGCTCTTTATGTTTAAGCCGCATGAGATATTGTTAAATAACAAATTTACTTTTGTCCTTTGTACTAGGCCCTGAAGCTATTGGTTTTCAACAGGATGAACATCAACAAGGTTTTCATAATTTGTAATTTTGCATAATGATGATATTTCTCCTAACATCGCTCTGATTAGTAATAGCTCTTTATCATAAATCGCTGCTTATAGACCCCATCACTTGCAGTTTGCTTTCTTGTTCACCAATGTGACATTCTGCCGTGTTCAATCAACAATCATAATACACTAAGGCATGCTATGCATTATTCTAAGATAAATTGTTTCTGCTAAATGTGTTTGAAATTGATTCACTAACTATCTGCAAAATACGATTAATATTTTTCAGCGTGTAAAATAACTGTTTGCATATTTATGGTCTGGGTACTTTTTGTGGTTTTTAATCAACCCAGTTCATCCATTTTAAGCTTGGTCTTAAAAATCTGTAAATTATTTATGATATCGCCACAAAGAAAATTGTACATTGTTACCTAATAGGTGGCTATTTATTATATAACAGATACAAATGGTGTAAATACAGCACTTGATGCATTTGGTGACAGTTTTACAAAATGCATGTAGACAATCTCAATAACGAACATTATAAAATGCTGTTAAAACAACAGCAATGATATATTAATAACAAAACCAATTTACCAACAGACAGCTAAATCATTTATCAACAAGCTTAACATTAACTACTCAACTAGTTGTAGGCCAATGGCAAACACAGAAATAAGAAATCATAATGATAAAAGCAAATGAACAAATAAATTCCGTAACATAAAAAATTATACATTGCTAAGGCACGTATGAAGTATATTGGTATTAGGCTTATTAGCTAGACAAAATGGTTGATTACTTTTTCCTTACAATCTGGAAAGTGTATATGAAGAAATCAACATCATTAAAAATTCGATTACCAATACGGAGGAACAGACACAGAGGACTACCTAGATCAAAGGCAGTAGCTCTTAAACGGTGACTGAAAAGATCAGCTGATCTTGTTCCAGCAGGCACTCTAAAGTCAACTGCGGCGAGTAACTCTGGGCATGAAACGCGTCAATTAATTATTTTTTGCAGAGTTACATCAGACATATCTCTCCTAATCCTTAGTGGTTGTAAAACAAGCTCTTTATCTCTTGGAGCTCCAAACGGAACATCACGATATTGCCAACTCAATGGTATATAAACCAGGAGAACTAGTATAATTCCTGGATTGTTCACTCTCCAAGTTGAACTCGTAATAGTTTTATTACCAATGTGTTAGCAGCCGTTACTATGTTACTAATTTGGTCTCATGTTTTCATTGAAGGTAACTCCAAGATTCCTGACAGACATGATTTTGGGAACGACCTCGCCCTTCATAATAAATTCAAATAGTAAAGGCGAGCGGGAGCGATGGAGGGTTATGACAGCACATTTACTTAGATTAATTAGGATGTTATTATCCTTGCCCCATGTCATCACTTTCTCCAGACTCATTTGTAGTTGAGCAGAGCTCACTCGAAAGTTGAATTCATCTTTAAATCAGCTTTAAATCATCTGTAAAACCGAATTGCATCCGCCCCTGTCACACTCAAAAGATTGAAAAGCTCATTAATAAACAGATTAAGCAATGGAGGTCAGAGATGAGATCTCTTTGAGGTAGTTTATGTCAATACTATAACGCCAGCAAGGTGTTCGATAATATTTGTACTATTTACCATGTAATACTAAGCTATATTGTTGCAGATGTTTAAAAACTTGTTATTCTTTTGCCAATCTTAACTTTATAGTAAGTGAGAATCGTCCAACATTTACCTTCTTATAGAAGTCTTTACACAAATACATTGAGTGTGGTTTAATGATTTACCAAACATCAGCATTTAAAACATTATACTTATACAAAAGTTATTCATTAACTAAATTATATTCCAACACTTTCATTCCACAAAACTAGCCAAAAGTAGCAAAGTCTTTAATTTCACTATGTTACAAGAACTCCACATGGTGAGGGCGTTTTATGTTTTCTGTAAACTAAAATGTAACAGAGAAAGTGAAGAGCGATTCGAGGCATAGTTATAAGAGAATTATATTTAGAGACTGTGACTTACTGTGAATAGAACCAAACTTTAATGTATAAAAGATAGGTTTTAGACACATTTGATGTGAAGCAAGGAACATTATTGTAGTTTACTATACACTTTCAAATCCCCCAAATCGGATTAGCATAACGTTTGAGTGGGTAAACCTACGTTATAATGCTTACATAGAAATATTTGTCACATATGTTCGTGTGTAACATACTTCTTATGTTTGATTAATAATCGTATTACAGTATATTTGTAGGTTATGAAAAATTAAAAAGTAGAATCAACTTAACCACTTGGAAGTTTTATAGTGGTCGCTACTAAATTTAACTGCGGCCGGTACTGTATAGCACAACAGTTGATGTTGAATCGCTGACGTTGACTTGCGCAGCCTACACATGTTTGGTTTATCAATACAGCTACCGAGTGTTTCATACGTGTCCCTCGGTCAAGTGTGTTAGATGCTATCTGCTTCCCATTTGTTTAAGAGTAAACACTCCGAAGGCTATCAAATTCGTATGAAGTTTTTTTGCATGTAAACATATCTAACTCATATATATCTAGCTTTAAATATGGTATATGAAGTTTCATTTTTAATAAATGCGTCTGCTTGTAATTTCCTTGAAGTTCAGCTATGATATGAAGTTTGATCCCCTACTTACTTGGCCTAAGGCTTGAAAGAAATATTAGAATTCCCACATATGCAAAACCAGGGTTACACAAAACAATTTAATGGTGACAATTCATTCCCGGTTTCGACCTAGATTAGTATCATCAGCTGAATGTACTGTAAGCGAGCCTCGATTGTTGATGAAACTCTATACACAGCGTACAAGTACTTCAAGTGTGAATACCCCTTACACAGAGACTAAAACGCTTTCCTTTTGATGGAATAACACTACGTGTTGGAATAGTTTTAAATACTTCTACACTCTTAAAAGATTGATATCACACTCTCCTAGGGCATCTAATGGGTTTGCTTTGTGACAAAGACACTTTGTGAGTAATTCGTTAGTTCAATTTTATTTTATAACTAACTAATACTCACGGAGTAGCACGGAATTTAAAAAATCTTAGTCCTTGTACTACTTAGTAAAATCGCTTATGCTGGATGCAAATGAAATTTGTCAAATGCAAGTAGACATACATCGGTTATATATTATTTTTGTAATCGTGTTTAAGAGGATCAGAGTTTAAACTGACTCTCATATTATATTTGCACGTGTAAGAACATTTCTGTTTTGAATGAATTATATTTCCGTCGTCATAGGTAAGTCTGCCTATTGTCCCGATCAACAAAATACATAGGACTCGGAAACGTACTGCTTCTAGCTCTTGTGATATACTTCTGATTTAAGATATTATAGTCAGTTCCATGGTAGAGTTTGGCTTGTCTCGACGAAGAAAATATACTTACATGCGAAAGACTGAGTAGCCTATTATTTAGTCGCATAACGTCAATCATACTTCGTCATATTGTTTATGAATCTTTATTACTTAGGCTGTAGTTGCACTAGTCATAATATTGCATAATTGATTCCTGACCATTGTGAGCGATGAATATAGCATTTTTATTCATGTACAATTAACTGTAGGCATCATAATTTTTAATTAGCATGGTTAAAAATGTAAGTTTTAATGTACATTGTAACAGCTCCAGCTACTGGGTAAAATTGAATATGCCTAATCTATTTTTTAGGTCGATTACCAAATAAATGTAAGATGTATAATAATAATGGTGAACCCCTCTATCTGTCCATCCCTGGAATGTGTTTCTAAACTTGAGAGTGTGATAAGGTATTAGACGCCCCAAATATACCGAACTTCTATTCCCCAAAATACTATTGAATCCCCAGATGTATTCCTGAATATAAATACATACCTACAAATGTCTCACTATTATTTCACTACAGTCTTAGTACAAATTTGTAAAACATAATTAGTTAACGAAAGGAGCACAAACATCAGTTTTCATATGTCACGTTCATAAGTTGTAAAATCATAGAGAATAGAGAAATGTAGTTATATAATATGACGGACAGAAGATTTTGCTCTGCTACAATAATTAACAGTGTAGGTAGTGCATACCTTAATTGCAATGTCTGTTCTTGTTTTGTTTCGTTTAAGGTCTGTTTAATATTCATTACCCACAAGCATCATTGAGATAACTACATCAGAATCTCATTACAGAGTCAAATACAGCATAAATACATCAATGTTAGAAAACCATTACCCTGGCAGGATTTCATTTAAGTAGCAGCTTTTACCATTTATTTAGAATCTAAAGGTTTAAGTATATTTTAATATAGAATAATTTTCATCATGTTCACTATTGGTACTCGGTGAATACTCAGTTTTCAAAGCTTAATACTAATGTTGTATTTTTTTAATCTAATGTAAGAACGTCTTCTTCAAGTAATTAGATTGAATAAGAATAAATTTAATCAATTCAAATACGTGTATTTAATTTTTATTGACATTTTCATATTTTCTTCCATCCTTCCATCTTGTAAACAACATGTGCACGAATACAAACTCAAAATATCAATTAATATTGCCATTTAAGTCAGGAAATTCTAAATTGTATAGGTGAATAATAACACATCTATAATAAAAATACTAAAGTACGAACAGTGTTCTGTAAACATTATGTAAAAAAGTAGAAACATAAAAATTAGTGAATAGTTCAATAATTGTATATATTGTAATCGCAAGTATTTTAAATAATTTTTAGTATTGTGGCAAAATGAATAATATCCATATAATGCACATGTTCATTGGTTATAAAATTTACAGTTGAAATAGAGAAGTAAATTTAAAAATATTATTTTCATCAAAAAAAGGAAAACTAATTTCTCAACCATGGCGTACAACATAACAATATTGAAATTGAATTAAAATTTCCACTTAAGTGTTGACATATTTTAAAGGATAAATAATAAACGGCCAATCCTGCAACACATATTTTACTTGTTAAAGTGTATTCTGCTAATTCATTTTAGACATTGATAGACATGTGGTTTGAAGTATAACCATTTTTACGGACGTTTTCCATCGTTAGATATTACAACATACCAAGAACTCACTTAAACTTCTCAAAACAGTAGTTTTGATGAAGCCCATTACATTGAGCATCGATAAAACCAAACGTATAAAAACACTGAACAAAGCTAACACACAAATCCCGATGTACGCACTCTAACAAGTCTCAGAAACTTCAGTAGTAGCGTGGTAGGACGAGAGCTGTGAGAGATTTTTTAATTGCTGTTCTTTTGTGGAGCCTCAGAGAAATGTAACGTGGCTTAAGTAGTGTAATAATTAAATATAACAATGTACGTGACATTATAAAGTTACATTACAAATAATTTGTTCTTTTCATAACAATTTTATTTCATTTAAAAATTGTAATTACATATTTATCTACATTAAAGATCTATTACAATACACAGAGTCTAATAAGTTCTCTATACAAACTTAAATATATTGATTCAAATGGAACTAATTATCAATTGTCTGTATTTTTTATTGAAAAATCATATTTCAAAAGCTAATGCAATTTGCTAAACTCTTTGTGTTGGCAGGTTTTCTCAAGAGTAAAAGTTTATTGAAATTGGCACATTAACTTAAGGCAAAAAGTATTTGAACAAAAATATATTTAAAAGTACTAATTGTACAGGAAAGTGACAAGAATAACTTTCTCTAGACAAATTATTATCATCGAATCCTATTACACTTTATATGTCTAAACTCGCCTTCGGCTCGCCCCAGACCCCCAAAGTGAGTGCCTAAAAATCGGGGATAGGAAGGATGATTTGGTTATTGGTAAAACTCGGACATGAGGTTTTCAAGTTACGTCTTCCCTACTGTGTCCTTTCTCGTGGGTTGTAATGCTTCGCTAACGCTCAGCCAAATGATGTGTGATATATAAAAATAATCTATGTATTTCGTCGGAAAATTAAGTGACATCATAGAAAATTTAGGAGAATAAGAGTTGGGTGATAACTAAAGTCCAAGATTAGGTTTGTCAGGAAGTGGAAAGTAGAGTGTTTAATTTTAACCAAACCTTTGAGTTTGAGGGCGCTTTTTGGCTTAACAGTTGGAGATACGTGAAAAAGTCACTGAACCTTTCCTGTCGGAAATTTAATTTTATCGTGTGACCTCAGATTTGAGCTACGAGCTCTGGTTTAGCAGGTACAGAGCGTGGTAGAAAAGTCTGCACCAGTCAACTTTTGTAAATAGTTGAGAGTAAATATAGTTAAAAAACTTACCCTAAGTAAGTATTTTTAAGTTTTTAGGGGGTTTAATTTACGCAGGAGAGTATCTGGTCATACTAGGAAATTCCGGAGGGAGTTAGTGTTACCGGGAGTTAAGACATCAGGGGGTTTAATTTACTCAGGAGGTTGTCTGGTCATACAAGGAAACTCCATGGGGGGGGGGTAATGTTACCGGGGGTTAAGACACACGTGGGTCTCTTTCGGAGGGTGTTGTGTTTCTGAGCATAAATAAAATTTACTCTGTCTCTAATTACCAACGACCTTCCGCAACGCTCAGCCGATTCGCGATGTGCTCTAGTAGCCGTAAACTTATAGTCAGTCGTTTACGAAAGTAGAGTGTTAATTTTAAACGAAAGTTTTGACTTCCAGGGCAATTTGCGGCTTAACCATTAGAGATACGAAAAAAGTGACTGGACCTTTCATGTAGAAAATTGAAGTAGGATTCTGCTGTCGGATTTTACCTACGACCTCTGGTTTAGGCAGTACAGAGCTTGGAAGAAAAGACTGCACTGGCCGGCTATGGTCAATTGTTTAGTATAAAAAAAGTAAATCTACCAGGAAATTCGCGGGATGGAGTTACTTTCGATTACCCAAACGTTTGTTACTATAATAAAGTATGATTATTATTTTTATACTATAACTTATAATATTTATGTGATACGTTATGTACGTTAATGCTCACAATCCTTTTCAGTAATTCAACATTTAGATAATAATATTAATGTTGAAAGTTTTATGTTAGTTTTGATTCTCCAATTCACATAAACATGTTGTTCTGAAGTTTATTTATAAATGGAAACATTGTCTACGATCCAGACAATTCTTTTTAAAGCTTTTGAATTGTCCTTTAAACATGTTACCTTGTGTACTTTTGTTGTTTAAATTAAACATAATATGCTTTCGTTTAACTCGTAGGTAAATAACTATATACTTGATGATAATTCAATCCAAATGAAATAGGTTGAGGTTATAACTTACCATAAGTAGTTCTTCGTGTAGGGAAAAAGAACATTGTATAAAGGCTTCGGTTAATCCTCCCAGGACTGGTTGTTGATAGAGATGATGATGAGGGAGACAATGAGGATGACAATGAGTAGATCCTCACATAATGCCACAGTCTCTAGTATGGATTTGTAATACACAACCTCGTTTTCCTGACACTGTTCATTTCTTTTATTTAACACATTACCGCACACTTTGTTTAAAACTTATGCAACCGAACATTTGTATTATTTTCAATAAACTTTAAGCCTACCATAAACTAAAGAAGTTTTCTTATGTACAATGCACCTTTGCTATCCGGTAACAGTGTAGGCAGGATTACTAATCAAACTTGTTCATTCTTTATGCAGGACGGTGGTAAATTATTGCTTCATTAACTTAAGAGGCGAAAAGTGAGTGAAAGAGACGGACAGTTCCTTAATAATGGGCGGAAATTAACCAGAAGAATAAATCACCTCCGAGAATTACGCTCTATCAAATGAAACATTCTAAGAGGAACTAGCAATTAACTATACTTTTAATTGTGGCATCTGGCTGTTAATCTATCATTAAATGTGCCGTATATCTTTCTAATCGTTACTTACCGAACACTTAAAACGATAAATAGGTTTTCCTCTTAGTCTTGGGAACATAATAAATAATGCTTATTTTCATGATTCAATACTATCATTGAAATCCTTCAACACCTGAGTAAACATTTATGACTGTTTCAGCCTTTAAATTATGAACTATCAGTAATAAATGCTAGTTTAATTAAAGGGTTATGTAACTAACGTAAATTTGGTGCTGCTATGACGTAGTGAAACCACCAGGAACCTCTTGTATAATTCACTGAATACTAATTTTCTTGGGCCTTAAAGGCTTGTAGCTTGAAACTTCAAAGCTGAGTTATTATCCCCCTCTTTACACTACAAGTTTGGCCCATGACATGGCCTTTATACACCTAAACGTACACTACATGTATTCTTAGGATAGTTTATACATGAATAAAAATAATTGATTTTATAATTTTTATTTTTATTTCAATCCTAAAATTCTGTAAGTTAAGGCAGTTGGTATAGGTTTAAATTTCTAGCAATGTTTGTTCTATTACAATGTCTATTGTTATATTAGACATGATTAATAATTTTGAAAACATGATATTGAAAAACAAGGTTTGACCACAAGAGAAATTTCAAGTTTTTTAGCATCGTTAGTAGTAAAATAATGAATAACTGAAAATATTGCTGTAAATTATTAATGAAAATATTCACACTAGTCATTAAAATATATTGGAAATAACTCTAATTCCTTTCCCAAAATAAATTACTTACGTTGCAGTCACTGACAGATTTTCTACTAATCAATGATGAGGATTCTTTGCTATAATAAAATTACTTAAATATAAAATTAAAATAGTATCTAACTCATCAAATCAGTTAGAACGCGATCAGGCACTAGATACTTAAGTTTGCAACTTTTGATTAAAACGTTGGTACACACATAGCCAAAAAGGAAGATTTGAGCAAGGATAAAACATATAGGTAATTAATGTGAATATTGAATTTCGGTCCATTCAACCTTCCGCTAAGTTTAACGTCTGAAATCTGACACTGGTGCAAACAGATTGAATCTTAAACGTTAAATAATCCGGAAATCCTGGAGTCCACATCTGTCTGAAGGGATTCATAATTAATTTCACATCTATCGAAACGATACAAGGAGTTCGGTGTGTACGTCTTCGTCACTGACGGGTTTATAGACCTCGTTAAACAAATAACGATTGCAGATTACAGAAGTCAATCTGTCTATACCAGCAAGTTTCAGACAGAAATGGAGCTTAGTTCAGTATCCGCACTGAATTAAGTAATGTAATTATTGTCTCATTATATTGAAGGACGATAGTAAAATTGTAGTGCATTTGTGAAGCTAAGATTAGTTTTAGAGTTCAAAGTAACAGTTAATATTTTCGTATTTAATAGGGTGAACAATAAAGTATACAGTTAGAAAAGTGTAATATTGTAGGTTACGCATTTGTCGGAGTTTCAAATATTACTTGGGAGTGTCCGTTTTTGAATTTACTCCAGAAATATAAATCCAGAATGCGCTTTAATCTAGAAATAATTATTAAAAAACATTTAAGTATAGCAATAATACAGTTTGTGTTAATTTTATGGATAAATGTTGTGCAGAATACTGTTACGTTCTGTTACGTTATATAATTAAAGGCATTATATTAATGAAGACGGCCTCCTTATTCAATCAACCCAAATAATATTATAGTTTATTATCATATTATAACACCCTAGATTGTGGTTTTAAATAAAATTGTTTACTTTCAGTACTCCAGATACATATATTTTGTTTTCTGAAAGTAGGATCTACTAGCAACCACGATTTGGCTTAATGAAATCATTAACCAGAGTAACACGGTAAGAGTCTTGTCGTCGTCTTTTTCTTAAAACTAACTGTAACCTAACAGGACTAAATCCAATCAATTTAAATTCCATTGTTAACGTGATTGAAAAATACTCTAATAGAATATTGTATCGATTGGAAAGTTTCGACGTTACTCGGCTTTTTTAAATATACAAACATACATTGTTTAAATGAGTAAAACACGTTTAGGACATTTAAAACGACCTTAAGTTTCTAAATATAACGTCTGTCTAAAAATCTAAGTCGATCTTAGCACTGTTATAACTTTACTTTGAAAACTGTTATACTTCATACAGTGATTTAAATATTCCGTGGCCATTAGACTAGCTTGAACTAGATTTAGTACTGAAAACGTCACCTTTATATTCCAGTGTAATGCTGTACAGTAAAAGTATGGACGTTTCCGTCATTTTGTCCGCAAATAAAACACGGAAACATATCCTGTTGCAGGATCGAGGTCAAACTGTACGTTCAGCAAATTTACCTATGTTAATAAATCAGAGAGGAATGTTCTGACACTTCAGTTTTGGTACCACCATGTACGGTTGGTTAAAAAAGTGGCAACAACCAAGCCGGTTTGTGTAAAATGTATATATTTTTATTACTCAGTAACAAGTTTTATATCTTGTATATGACGCACAACAAATATAAACTCATGAGGTACATGACGTAATCAGCTGCTCCAAGCGGTAATTAAATATTTACTCTTAATCAGTGACCAATAGCCACTGAACCGACCGTTGACTATTATTTAATATTTATTATATACGTTTTCTTGTAGTATAAACTGAATAGAAAACAAATCAATTTCTATTAAAGAAGAATTGCCTTAAATTTAGTTTAATAATATTAAACGATTCTTGCCTCCGGTTAGTTATACACAATGCAAAAGATTATTTAAGCAAAAATGAAAGTATTACGTCATTAAATTAAAAATTTGCTTTATGTCTTATATAACTTTTACACAAGGATATTTCTATAAATTAAGTTTATTGTAATAATTTGGTAACACCCTATTAGTCTGATTTTTTTGTATTTCCAATATTTACAATCCAAATTTTGTAATTCCTCAAATAGAAACGTGAAATATTGTTTAGGTTAGTACATAGAATTCACATTACTATGTTGATACTTTATGATACAGCTCAAGATTTTAAATAAACAGTAACATTATATCCTACTGACATATATTATATGTGACGGTAAATTAATTTTATTTTAAATAGTAAAGGTACCCTTTAAAACGTTTTTAAAGTTCTAAGGTTCACAAGGAAATTGTTGCATTATGTCGAAACGGCTTTGATTCTATTTGTCTTATATTTTCAATGTTAGTGACTAAAACATAATATTAAATTAGCAATTTTATTATTTGTCTCATTCAAATATATGATCATTCAGTTTCTTAAAAATACACAAAAACCTCTTAATTATATAGTATTCTTGCTATAAAATATATCTGTACATAAATTAGATACTAGTTACAGACAGTATAACTGGAAATAAGAATAAGATTATATTATATAGTATTCATAGGAATCTGCTTCAAAATATCAGCAACAAAACGCGCTCACAGTTCTAACAAACTTCAAACAACGAAGATGTTAGTAGAGGATTTGTTCGATTGATTTCTTATTTACAATATGAAAATTTCAATTACAATTTATTTTATCTGATGTTTGGCACCGGAAAACCAGTGGGCCGAAGGTGGATGTCATAGCTCAGTAACTTGGTGAGTGGGTGCCGATCGCTCAATGGGAGATCAGCCGGAGGAAGTGGCAACTGAAGTTCACAACTCCTGGAAGCATCAGCTGTCGCAGGAAACCAGCGTCCGCTGGTTTAAAGATGATCTTGTTGGAAATCAACTGCTGCTTTATTTTGTTTGGGTTACCTATTTTTTGTTTATATACTATGTTATTTATGCAGGTAATGCCATAAGCGACGTTTTCCCCAAATTAGACAAAACAAATACCAAGTAAACCAACATTTGAAGTGTTCTTATCTGGTTTTTGTAATCTAGAAACATTCGAGGATAATTTATTAAGATACATGACGGACATCAAGAGATAACTATTTGATATGGCTTGCAAAATAACCTATTATGTGGTCAATAAAGTAAATGTCCCGCCCCAGCTCAACACTTTCAAGAGTACCGCGGCGGGATCGAATCGGAGGCCAAAACCCTTGGGGTGCTTCATGGGGGTGCCCTATATACATCACTGGTAGCCCTGACCGCTGCCACGGCGTCGCTAGGACGTCCCACGGGAAGAAATGTCACTTACCACCACGAGCGATAAATCCATCGCCCACCATCGTAAGACACAGATGTAAGCTTTTCAACCGCAACAACTTTAATATTCGCCATTGGATATGGAATTATAATAACGGCTGCCGGTACCAGACTTGGCCTCTAATTGGTTATCGTTAAAGGGTTTAAAGTGTAGTCATCTCTATTACGGGGCCTCGGATGAGCCCCGTATCATTATTTTTCGTCAGTATCTCTCCGTGCCGGGAGTGGGTAATTGGTCTGGAGTGGCGCGCCTGCTGCCTTACTTGGTTGTGGAAGACGTTTCTCAGGCTCCCTCTCCGGAATAAAACCCTGTTTCCTCGTTACCCGTTATAACCATGAGATTTTACCATCTACAGTCGATGTAAGACATTTGAAAGATGTGTCAGAGAATTTTTGGATCTTCATTTAATCGCACTGCAAGGTCCGGTCTGCGAGCGGTAGCCTTATTTCTATGCTAGAACAAGCAGTTTATTTTGCTTTCAAGGTTTTGTTAATTTTCAAGTCGAGACAGTTGCTAGTAGGACCATTCGGCAGCCGAAGTTTACCTATCCGCCTCGGCCTCGGCTGTGCGCTGCATGAGAGATCGAACTCGTGTCCTCCAGGTAGAAACCAGAAATAAAAGAAAACCGAACAAAATTCTAAAGGTCCATTGAAACTCCTAATACAAATCCCTACGGCACTGTACTTTGTTTTTAAGGACTTTTTAAATTTCATTTTTTATAACGACTCTCTTCTTATTCGTACGTGATATGTTCCGCCAGAAAGTTTCGTATCGGTTTATACATTTTTTTATTAAAATGACCTAGGATTATCGTGTAACAATGGTTGAAACTGCAAAATACAAATAACAAAAGGAAAACACTTTTCCTTTGTATACTTGTGTCGTAGATTCCTAGCCAATCATATATTAATGTATAACAAAGTAATTTCTCTTACAACTAACGTATGACTTCCATATTGACATTAATAATCTTATTTTGTTTTGTGAAGTTGCCTGAAAATGGAATCCTTGATTCTGAAAGGCCTCACAAAATTAAATTAATTATTGTAATATATATGTTGTAATTCACTAGTTGTATTAAATAAGTTAATATATAAATAAATTAAAATAAATTAAATAAATTAAAAAGTTTGTTTTGTTTTGAAAAAGAAACAAAAGTCATAAATCAAGTACAGTGTTATAAAAATTTACGCAGATTGTTATTGATATTTTTTTATATTTTCTTTTAACCATATTTATTTATAAACACATTAGCACTATAAAATTCACATAAAGTATGTGTAATATATACAAACGTATTTGTAAAAAAGTGTATTTTCTGATTCCAAAATGCTACAAATAAACTATGACATACATACTACTACTCAGTGTAAAATGAATAATTTACATAAGAATATAATTTTGCATCAATATAGTATGTTTGATGTGTTTATCGGTCTATTTCCGGTAAAAAACCCAAATAGACTATTAACGTTTAGTGAACCGTTTTAACGGAAATGTAAATGAGATACGTAGAAGAGTTTGGCCTTATTTTATAACTTCTCAGAACTCTTCCTGAAGCTTACTTGGACGAACTGCTAGAATAAGCTCTCATTAACGTTTATCCCACCAAATAGCTAGATCTTAAAATATGACTTAGCAAAAGACAGAAAAGTGGTAAGACAACCCTGTACATACAAAATTTTAGAACAAAAGCTTACATGAACTTTTACCGTTGATTTTGACAGTTCCCATGCAACGATATCGATACCTAATTAGTGACGACGTATTCCATGGCAGCTACCCATGGACTGCTTTATGTATCGATAATAACAGTCAGGTTGGTTGCAGAACATCGTCACGTTTTACAAGAGATTTGTTGCAATGTTCAAAAGGTGTTTAGTGCTACATGCCCGACACAAATATGATAGATCCCAATGTCTTTGAATAAGAGGCAAGTAGGGATTGCTTTAAAAAAATAATGTATAACTTATATGACATTTTAGATTTTTAAGAACGGTTTTTTAAGTATAGCAAGACGTTCCAGTTTTATAAAATCCTATTAATCATTTTCAGAGTCCTTCCTAAGCTAATATTGTCAATGGTAGGATAATTTCTAACAATATCTGGTTATTTAGATCATGATATAGAATTTTTACGTGGAGGACGATTTTAAGGAGAATGTGTAATATGAAAACAAACCTGTAGTATTACAAAAGAAATTGAGATCTAGTCAGAATATTTCCCCGTACTAATATAAAAAGTCAAAAGCAAAATAAAATGTTGACCAATTTGACCAACATTCATGACAACAGAAAATGCTGCAGGTTTGAAAAAATATCCATTTTTATTTCAAATTGTTGTCACATTTAATAAATTAAGTAACATTTAGTTGAGTCAAAGTACTTTAGTTGATCCAAATATTGATTTAAACCCTTTGTTTAATAATTGATTACTTCATGGATTGGGAAGACTAGGTAGTCAACAATTGTAGTTTGTAATCCAAGAGTAAACTGAAAACAATCACTAAATGTGATCTGTATTGTTTAAGGAGTGTTTTACTATTATTCTTTGTGCGTATTGTTGATACGTGTAGGGATTGATTTTCACTATCGGTCAGGATTCCATAATCCCCCTCAACCAGCAGACAACCAAGCCATCCCTTATCGCTGTTACAATATTGTAACGTTCTCTCTAACAAATACTGCTGTGGCTGATAAAATTGTTTGAACATGATTAGAGTCATAAATAATACATAGAATTACATTTGTAAAATTTAAAAGAATTATAATACAAAAATTGATGTAATCTATTGTATATTCAGAATACGATCGATTATTTTTATTTATAAGAACACCAATTTCGTCAAAGTAGCATCGGTGAGGTGTGTAGAAAATAAATCTATTGCTGATACTTCACACAAATAGTAAAACACTTTAATAGTATCCTTATGTCGCCTTTGAACACCACAACTACCACGACGCAGTGAGTAAAAATAGACATGTTTTATAATAGTCAGAAGACAATTGACTATTTATGCACAGCTGCCACATTACACCCTTCTGGAACAAGGGTTAGTTACTATTATCTCATTAGATTCTTACTATCAGCTATTGTATTTATGTAAGACTGATGAAAAATACTCTATCGATATTAGTCTTTTTCTTTAGTCCTATCTTCATCTTTCTCTTAATATAGATTATTATATAAGTACCAAAAAAGTTGTAATCCTAAACTATTGTTTTCATTTTAAATAAAATACGTTTGTGTTGTCTATGTGAATTAATTTGTATGTCATTTAAATTTCAACAATTAAGATTTAGTTGTTTTATCAGCAACTTAATCGTGCATAGTGAAACAAATTAACATTTCAAGCCCTAATTAAAGTTCTCAACAACCATCAAACGTTATAAAGTTTTCCTTCTTCACCCCTTAGCCAATTTTGATTATATTTGTTTCTTGAATATTAAAACAAGATTTATGATAGTAAAAACAGATATCTTTATGTTATTTCCAATGGTTTTCATTAACGTATATCAAAGTTTTACGTATGGATAGCAAACGACTCAACATTATAACAGTATGAGGAAGAAAGTTAGTTACTCAGATCTTTTTTGGTGCAGGGAAATATTTACGACTCGTTTTGGAGCACCCAATTCACTCGGTATTAGCTTCATGTGTTGTTTATTTGGCGAGTGATAATTTTTTAAAGGCAGATGTTAAGCTGCCAAGTATTTCCACCTCCTCGTGCAGACCGCAGTCTGTAGACTACTGTGCTCATAGGGGATGCGAGTTCAAATAGATGTAGGATTCGGAGATCCAGCCTGAGCAATGTGCACAGGAAATGCGGGTTGGCTGGATCCCAGGAGAGGGTAGTCTCTCGTCTGCCGTTTTTGAATGCTATGTTAAATTTCTGCTTACTCCTCTTACCCACATAACATTTCACAACTTCAGGTAATTTTCTAGGCTGTCGTAAATGTGTTTACGTTGTAACAATTTACAACAAACCAATTAAATATATGCAGGATAATTTTAAAGGTCTGTGTGAAATGGAAGTGAAAACTACTGTTATATGTATTCTCTTTGGTCAAAGGTTTAGTCTGTGTAAAATAAAAACTTAGATTGTAAACGAATTTCTACAGTAAGTACCAATTAACAAAAGGAAAAATCTCAATTTATACTGTATTTGCACTGAAAAATTTTAAAATATTGAAATTTCAATCAAAGTATTGATATCCATTACAATTTTAGCTAAACGTATATATTATTTAAATTGAGTTAGCATATGTGAAGTGCATTGCATTTCAACAAATAGCATCGCTCTGTTGAAGATCAACTTGAGTAAGTGTAGTCAATATCTTAACTTAAAAGTAGAATTTTACTAAAAGAATGACACAGAATAAATGCTTCTGAAGGAAGAGAAAATTTAGTTTCTTTGATTTATTATATTTAAATTGACGGTATTATATAATAAATATGTAGGCATATGTTTAAGATGGCAATACTATCAGTCTATACCGGTTTAAATCTTTTGTGCAGTACCTTGCCATGTACGTAAACTTAAACCCATGGACTTCTCAACCACAGGAACGTTTACCTATTGTAAATCAATAAACTTACTTATATCAATCAATATACTTGTATCTCTGGTAGGTCTGACTGAGAGGGACACGAATACTAAAGTATACCTTAAGTAAAAACACTTTTGTAATAAATGGAGGGTTATATTATTAATCTTCTTTAACGATTGTCAATATAATTTATCTGCTCAAACACATTCCGATATTTACACCTTCCAGTAATATTTAGAGTCCTTAAATGGACCTTAATACAGTACGCGTAGTACATGATAAAGCCATAAAAAAATCTTCTTATCTAAAAAGGAACACTTTTAAAGAGAGTTTTGGCCTATACAGAAAAAGTTTATGTAATAATAGTAATTTAATAATGGCTTTTACACTGGAGCATTAAAAGCCTTAAATAAGAAGTGCAGAAAAACACAAATAAATGGTTTGTAGCACAATCAGGTAGTCCCAACGAACACCATCTCCTCCAAACGTTAAAGGATAAACGAGTACCAAACGTTTAAGCGCTTCTTATATTTCAAAGGAACCTTTGTTATACGAGCAAGATACGAGTGAATGACCCTACTCAAATTATCATTGCCCGCTCTACGTTTACTAGCAGATAACAGATTTTATTTTTCGGAACAATGCCAGCACAATAAACAGAAGTGGAATACCCTTTCAAACTCGGTTCTGGCACAACCCTACAATATTATGCAGTAAGATAAATATGGAAATACAACATCAAACTATAACACAAATTTTTTTAGAGGTTGAAATATTCCAACAGTTTCCACAACGCTAAAACACCTATGTCCGATTGTGACTCACTATGTATATTTGATTTTTAGAGTATAACCTATTACAAACTACAACACTCTAAAAGATCTAACGTTATATTTCTTCAAGAATACTATGATTAATAAAAACTGAAGTTTGAGATAGTTCAGAATTACAGAATCTCAACAGGACATTAATATTAATATTTTCATGAAGTTACAACAGGATTAGATAGTTTTATATTTTTATTGTTCACACTAATCATTCTTTTATAAACGCAATCATGCGAGTTTTAGAAAGAATAGTTTTAGAAGAATAATTTAAAAGCACTTCCGTAAGTGGTTTTCACCATATGAGGAAATTTTCAATTTTTTTTCTGAAGTATAATCTTATATTTTCATATTAACATAAAGTAGGAAACAGCCGATGAATGTATCAAAACTTTCACTAACCGAGTAAAAATCATTCAGGGTAGTTCTATTCCCGTTTTTTTAATGACCATACACTTTTTGGTAAGAGCTGTTCTCACGACTTGGCTACACGAAGAAGTCGTGAATAGGAGTCTTTCTTTCATACAGTATTATGAATGTAAAAGTAACAGGTGTCATGTAGTAAGTTCATCCAAGCTTTGTGCTTTAGTTGAGAGAATTATAAAGGGTTTTCGTAACGCAAGGGTGAGTATAAATGAAAATGACTCCTTTCTCATCTTACAACCGTTTCCCGTAATTTCCTTATAAGCTCCTCGTAACACGAATACAATTCTAAATACCCATTGCCAAACTAAACACCAAAAGGATTCACATCCCCCTTGTCAAGTTTGATAGCTTATAAGGTTCAGTATGGAGGTTCAATTGCTATCTAACCACTAGTTACAACAATAAGGCAATACCATAAAGTGTTGAAATAAACATGTGATGTAAACAGTTTAGTAACTTCTACACAGTATTCTTCACAGGTAACCATGGTTTGGGTAACCGCCAGACGGAGCACAAGTTGCTCTATCTAGCCATTGTTTCTTCACATGTGCCCAATCAGCGTCAGGTGTAAAAAGGTATGTCATTTTCGAAGTGAGTGCAAGTCACATAACATAAACCGACAGAACACGTTGTTGTACGACGATACGGATACGAAAAAGATGTTTAGAATTTTGTTAAACTATGAAAAAGTACTTGTTATACTGCACTTGTATCTCTAATTACAAATCTTAATCAAAAGGAAACGCCACACGAAATTTTAACTTTCTCATATAATTTTAGAACAACTGAACATGTTTAAACATTTCACAATGAAACGATGGCCATATATGAAACACTGTATTTTTCCTTGACAACATGAATGAAGTTCACATCTGTGGATGATAAAATCCGTTGGAAATAAAACCTTGCGAATATAATAAATTGGTAAAATGCTACGGAAATTAAACATTGTTTAGTCTTATATAAAATACCTGCATGAAAATGAGTACGTTTGATTAAATTCATTGAGCAGTATGCAAGGACCGTTCTCAGGATCAGGCATATCTTTTGTCTTTCTCTTTAAGTGAATTTTCATCGGGTTCTGTTGTATAACTTTGAGATTCTCATTAGTATTTGGAGCTCAATGTTTCGGAAGTAGTTTAAACAACATCTAATGACAACGATATCTCAGAAGCGTTAGGTTTACTACTTTAAAAAGTGGTTGGGCTATATTGGACTACAAGGAAAAGTCGGAAACCGTTAATAACATATGAGTATGAACAGATTAGGAAACGTGTTCTGTTATGATGGCATATGAAATCATATTTCAAGATCTTCGAATAGGTAATAATAATAAAAACTGTAACTGGTAAATATTTTTGAATTAGACGTAGAAACAATGGAAAAATAACAGAAGAGTGTTATTTTATAGAATACCTTGTACACCACTCAAATGACGATTTTGTTGAACATAGTAGTTTTGCACATCCATAGAAAATTCATAACAACTTTAAAAGTTTATCACTGCTCTTTTTATATTTTAATTACATTGGCAGTAGGAACTTAAAAATATTTTAAATAAAAGTATAAATAATATAGGGCTTGCAACAAATACTACCTGAACAATATACACTAACGGATTTCGTGTTTCTCGTATCATGTTTTTGCTTGGCGGAATAAGCAAACAACGCTGAACGTGACGGTTCATATTTTAGTCTTGGTTGAACCTCCAATTACTTAGATTTCAGCGGGAGATCTTTTCGTTCTTTGGCAGTACCTGTAATGTCTTAATACTTACATATTTTTCCATGAAATTTAGAATTTATATTGTCAGTTTCATTTGTATAATATTTTTTTTCATGGTCTCAAAGCTATTGTTAACTTTAGAATGGTAAAACTAATCAGTCTCTTAGAATAGAGTTAGTTAAGAAGCAAGAATACACTTTTGATAAATAATGTATTTAGAATTATTATAGTTCTTTTCAAAATGACGTTTATGTTTTATGATTAGCTCACGAACGTTTTATAATCTTATAGGTAGTAAGACACTTTTATTCGTGCTTAAGCGTCCAAATTGCAAGGCGGTTATAGCTAAAACTGAAGGTCAAATATTATATATACATACCTGAGTATTTAATGCAATTCCAGGACCTGTAGTTTATATTATGAAACACGCTACAAATGCATTACAAAAACTTTTTTGTTAAAGTTTGTTCCATCAGTGTTGAGAGAGGAAATACGTGACACGAGTGGTTATTATTAACCTAAGAAACTAACTTCATTTTTAGCTGCCACATAACGCTGGATGACCTTAATAAATTCATGTTCCTACTTGTTCATTCATCGCTAATAGAAGTCAAGTTTAAGGTATCTTTTATACTCCATATGCATATGTGAATATTATCAATTGTTTCTAAAGAATTCTTATATTTTCAATTATGAACTATACTCAAATATTTATTTCATGTTATTTTTTTAAACTATAGTTCAAAATTAACTCCACAGACGATTTCGTAAGGAACACGGTCAATAATTACTATCATATTTTATGATAAAAATTACAGTACTTATTACCTACGATATGCAAAATTACATATTGTAATAATATAGGAAAACACTTTAATCAGACGACTATTACTTATTACATTTAAACACGTTAAACCAATATTTAACACTTTTATTTTTGTGAGGCATTTCGATAGGAAGGCTATCTTCGTCAGACACATCACAAAATTAAATACAAAAAGTAAATTTATCGAAAGTCCTCACAAAAATAAAAGTATTAAATATTTTTTAACGTGTTTAAATGTGATAAGTTAACAGTAGCATATATAAGCTCCATCTTCAACATAGGACTATGACGATTAATAATATAATATTTTTTAAATTATAGCTTTTTAAAGAACTATAATTATTTACTTTAAAAAAGCTTTTTTCTTAAACAGTTAATCAAAATCACACTTCTCCATCAGCAAAGTGCAAAGGTACAGTAAAATCTATTCTGTTAAAATATAAAACACGGCTGGAGAGATGTGTAAGCATCAAAGTTAACTCGTGATAATAATGGAGGATTTGCGCAAGTGAGCGGAAATCCAACAAATAGCCGAAATAAAATACTCCACTCAACCTCTGTGATCCTGATATATTACCTAGGATCTAGCTCAATTTTATTCAATAACATTCAAGTTTTACCTTTAAATGGTTGTATTTATACTAATTAATTAATATCATGTAAAATCTGTTATGCCTTAACACCATTTCAAAAGCAAAATGCACTTTTTAATATTGTTAAATTAATACCAACTTAAATATAGAATAATCATGTAAACCCATTAACATGTACATTTTACAATTAAAAGTAAAAATATAAACCATTCTGAGCCTAGTATATTAATATTTGGGGCTGGCATGTCTAATTGTTAAGGAGATAAGAGAGGGTACTGACCCTGGACGTGGCCGAGACTCATTTTCCTAAGAAGCGCTAAGTGATTGGCTTAAGTGGTTTGCTCGATCGTCTAATACCGCATCACAATGGGAGTCTTAGACTCTTGGAAAAAATACCAGTAAGATCCTTCAGGTAAGAGAGTTAAGATTGGCTCTTCACGGATAATCCTGTGGGGGTGATATATAACCAGGATGAAGTCTGGTAATAAGATAAAGGAATTATCAATAAATACTAACTATTTTGTAGACGCTGAGATGTAGTTAGGTAATTTTGTTACTTTTAGTTAGTGTTCAGTGTTGACACGATTTGATTTGAAAAACAGTTGTTTGTTGTTATACGCTAATGAATGAAGGCAATTTTATTTATTTGTGTAATCGGTTGCTGGAAATTGAACCGTTCAAATGTACACAGTGAGGCATCGAAATTAATGATATCGCCGGATCAATTATCGTCCAGAAAGTACCTACGAAATAGGTTCTGGTTTTCTAAAATTACACCATTCAATAAAAGATATATTAGTTACTTGTGTATCAGGCATTGATATTACACGTTAAACAGTCTATTTCATTGTATTGAAACTTCAATTTTATAGTTACGTGATTTTTGTATCCACCTAAATATGATCCTGTCTTAATATCTTTGACTTTGATGTCTAAATGTTATTTAATATTTAACAACTAGTTTAGCTAATGAATTAAATGAGTTTTTTGTATGAAATAGTGTTTTAAGTATAATACTTAGTTTTACTGGTACTTCTAAGTGTATGGAAGTAAAATTTCTGTTCTTACTTTTTGTATTTAGTTATTGGCTCTATTTAACGTTGAGTAATTGTTAATATCAATATATTATTTATTATTTTGATACGTTATTCTAATATTAAAAAGATAACTGTTTTATACGCATAATAGTATTCAGATTAACTTATTATTTTGTATATATCTGATATGCTTACTTTATGTTTATAACTATCTACTACTATATAAAAGTGTTTGTGTGTGTAAGATTTAAATATTAGCAAAATGGTACTTTAGTAAATCGTCTTAATTTATGAAAGTAAATAATATCGTTGTAGCGTCATTTTGAGGTCAAAAAGTAAAACATAAACTCGTATATTTCTATTCCTAAATACTATAAATAAAGGTTAAGTCTGTTGAAGTACAAATATCGTATGAATTGAAAAGTGTACAATTAACTATAGTGGTCATTAATGTTTGTGCAATACCCATCTTGACAGCTTGGGCTAGTTAATGTCTTATCGATATTTTGGAGGGTAAGAAATGATGAGCACCAGTGTATCTAGGTCGTCAGTCCCACTCTCTACCACTCAGCCGGTGGTACAAGTATTACATAAATCAGGGCCAACTATGGCAGACATGGTATAGTTACTCCTTGATTATTGTATCGGTATTGTTCCTTACGAGATTATAGAACAATTAGAAAGAGAAATCTTTATTTTATCTACCTTTTCAATGTATACCGATGAACTGACCGTGTCGCGAAAAAGGAAATAAAATATTAAATCCTCATTTACATGGCTATATATAGATGAGTTTTATTATATCTAGTGTTTTATTCGATACTCTAATATTGTTTATGAATCATACGTTGGATGTGCAAAGATAATGGGAGATGTGTGGCTATGCATAATCTAATATTAAAATGAGTATGTTTCTCTGCGACTGGTAGACAAGCTCTATACAAAGAAATTGAATTTACACTTATGTTACTACTAATACGTGTTACACTATGGTTCTCTTTACCCGAACACCCAAAATATTAATCCTAGTTTAATCACAATTTGAAAAGAACTTAAATTAATCTAAAGTTCCGTATCTGTTATTAACAAGTTACGTTAATATCGTAAAATAATAGTAAATCTTTCATATTTAATTATACTACAAATTGTTATAAAAGCACACACCGAGACGGGGTTTGGCCTTTATTCGCGAATGTCTACAGGGTGGATGTAAATTTAAAAAGGGAACTATACCTTTTTTAAAGAAATGATAACATTTCGGGTTTTTTTTAACGACGAACTATTCATTGTGGTGAGATAAAAGTATTTGTTCGGATATTCAACTTAATTTTCGTAATATTTGTATTGTAATAGAGCACACAAAAACAATAATTGGTTTTGGTAAACAATACTACTAATTTTGAATATACAACTTCCAGGAAAAAGGAAATGTTAAAAAAGAGACTCACAACTCCTACTGTTAACACCCACACCACCAACACTTCAGGCTTGTTTTATGACTCTACGAGGAGTTATGGACATATATTGTAGGAATTTCAAGCAATTTTGTAATAGAATCGAATTACTAAACATAACTAGATAAAAATATAAGGATCCTAAGCCAATTTTAAGAATAACAGAAATTAAATGCAAACACTTCTGTCTAAATAACAAAAATAAATATGACATGTAAATTATCTGCAACATACTGGAGGTAGTCTAAAAATCTGTGTAAAACTATGTCTGTAGTACCATAAATGAATTTGAAGAAAATGAATAGAAAATCTCAACTGTTATGAAATAAGTAAAAATATAAAACTCTTCCTATTCTATATTTCTGATGGGAAAATATTAAAAAGTATACTGTACAAATTAATTTGAAAAAATAAATATAAAACATGCCTTGAACTAATAAAAATAATGTTTTACATAATGAATATCTCTTGAAATTCAATAATAATTGTTAAAATTAAATGTACATATATATGATATGGAAGAAAAACTAATCAAAATATCTTTATTATAAAAAACGTATGTTAATACATTCCTTATCCCTGGTTGTCATTTTCCAGCACCAAAAAATAGAAATGTTTTTATTACATTGCGTAATATTTTAAAAATGTAAAACACATTAAATATTCAGGTAAATTTACTTTAATATCTTCTAATTTAACAGTAATTGTCCAACCAAATTTAGTTTTATTTTCCTTAAATTATAACTCTACATTACCTGTTTTCTTCCAATTCATTTAATATTGTAGCCTATATTCTTTAAATATTAATTCTCCAACATTGTTCAACTCTTTTTTTAGAACTCCATTACACAAGAAAACATTTTTAACTTACAAATATAATTACAAAAAAGTAGTAATTTAATATTCCTATACTTTCTAGAACAAAGATAATAATAAGGACTTAATCAAATGTAACGAATATTATTAACATTACTAAAGAAACTAATAAATTTTCAAATTTAAATAATTGGTAATACAAATTTATTTCTCATAATGCGTATTTCTATAAGTAACAAATAAGTAAGGTCTCTTATTTATATATATTTCATGATAAAACGTTGTAATAATATATTCAGAATTCTTAATGGAAGTCGAATTGGAGTATAAACTATTTCATTTTGTTTTTTCATTCAGAAAGAAATTATATAACATTTAAAAACTTTTACGTAAATGAGAATGTTCACAATGATTTTTAAAACTAGTTTCAATAAGATTACAATGTAATTTTATAACATTAAGAAGTCTAAATTTGAGATATCCTAAATGTATTTCGTTTGGTTCTAAAGTTTTAATTTAAATCGTAATAAATTATTCGATAAAATAAAAACGATTGTTTCAACTGGATATATTAATTGTTATTTACTAAGCAATGTATTAATTTAAAAAATTAAATACATTTTAAAGTTTATTGAGATGTTCGAATGTCTCAATAATAAAGTATTGAATCCTCAAAAACATCTTTAATTTCTTAAAAAGTATTTTCTTTGATCCTTTTTAAATTTCATAAAATTTATTATGTTCTTTATTATCTTCTAAAAACTAGTAAATGTATCTTTAACAATATTTTATTACAAAATTATCTAGACAATAACCTCTTGACACGGTAAAATAATTTGAACGTTCTTCTACATGAATTGGATATTATTTGAAACCAATCTGGAATTTTAAGAAGTTAACTTGAACTATTTCATTTTAGCATAAATCTTTCTATTTAACGCAGAAATTCTAAAAAGTAAAAGATAAAATCTATAGAAATTTGAATAAAAACGATAAATAAACCAATAAGATTACTTACTGTTGGTTCGATTGAATGTGGAAAAACTACGTTATAAAATGTTATGTACAATAGATTGACTCCTTATTCAAATGTATATATTTTTAGTAAATCTTTAGTACAAGATGCATAACAAATTACAAGATAGATTATAAAATGGATACAAATCTAAAGAATAAGATCACATTTCTTTAGAAGATATTGTTTCTTTGAAAGAGTGTAAAGAAAGTTTCTTTAACCTATTGTATTTTGGAAAAAGGGGAGACGGTTGACTACATAGCGCACATGTTAAATTAGATAAGTTTAGGAACATGTTTCTCAATAACCAATAAACGTATCAAGATAAGGATTTTTTATTTGAATCTGCTATTTCCTACCTACATTTACAGCACAGCAAATTTCCATAGCATAAATTTAAATATTAAAAATATTCTTCTTATAAAAGTAAATTTTTATAAATTTTTGTTAATAAGTAACTTTTTTAAAATTATTATTAGACAATTTTCTGTGCTATAAACATTGCTCTAATTACGAGGAACAAAATTAAAGAAATCATCAAAATATATTGAGTGGTTCTAGAGAAACGTGTTCCTAAACAAAGAAAAACAAGAATTTTCAGAACACTATTTTAATGATTGCATATACATTAATCAGAAACATAACATACATTTAATGCATTCCAGGACCATAACTAGGGTTGTCAGGATCCTCCTCTTGTTCATATAAGTCTTCTAAATGCCTTTTAGCTGCTGTTACTTTCTGGCGACACTTTTCTCGATCTCTTTCACAGCTTTCTGCGCTTTGTTGATTCGGGTAACATCAAATTTTTCATTGTTTCACAACAATAGCATGCAGGTGTGATCCCTAGTTTGCTCAACACTTCACATTTTATTATGTTCCCTTTGTTGAAACTTGCCACAGCATCAAATACACCTAGTTCTAATGTTTCCTTCATCACGAAGGTTGATTTTGGAACTCGCGACCCAATTATATTGTTCAGTGATTCACTGGGGTTTTGAGTACCACCGTGCAAACATTTTGATAACAATGATGGATCTGATAAATCTCTAAATATTTGTTTCGCCTCTTTCATGACAGCATGAGCAATGTGATTGTGATTGTTGTGATCATAAGTTTCATCATTTATTTTAGCTAGTTGGTACTTACACCAGGTATCTTGGCTAGTACTTATATCAGGCAAGTACTTGGTTCTGGTTCTTGACATTCACTAGGCACAATTACTTTTTTCCACCTGGATTTCTTGTCTCTGTAAAGCACTTTGCTTTGTTTTTGAAGGTTTTATGTGCTCTAGGCAATTTCACAAACAATATAACTACACAGTATAAATATTATAACTTAGACTGAATGAAAGCAAGAAACACAATGTATGTGACAATAATAAACAAACAACAATTAGGGTTATGTCAAATCTCAACTGACTGTAAACAGAAGGGTTGACAACCTTGTATATTCAAAGCAGCATAAAGCAGGTTGGCCAACATAAGCCTAATAATTAATATGCGCTTCAATGAGGATTATTTATGACAATGATGCAGAGTACATGAATTTTACGAGACAAAATATGCTGAAGCCATTTACATAATATTATATTTGGGTGTGATATTGTTGGCCGATTTGAATAAAAATTGCACCAAATTAAACAGGAGAGTCTAAAGATTAATAAAAACAAATAAAACTTTTTTTGTTTTTTTTAAGATTTTTTATCAACCGACTCCCCTTGATATTATTAAAGGATATTTCGTAATGTTTAGATATGAAAATACATTTGCATTTCATAATCTTTCTGTAACAATAATAAACAAGAAATTATAAATATTTAAACATTGATGAACACTTTTTAAGTTAATGCAGAAAAGTTTTTAATACCATAATGGCTCATTATGGTAATAGGTGATTAAATAATTATTGTGTAATTAAAGTAGAAAAAATGTGTGAGTTTAAGCAATACGAAAATAATTTATGAACTAAAACCTAGTATTTAAAAACATAATACAACATAAAACATGTATACATATATAAATATATATATATATATAAATATATATATATATATATATATATATATATATATATACAAAATTCAATGTTCTCATAAATCACAATAATTTATTGTCCTAATTCATATATACTTTTAAAGAAATGTCATGTTTGAAATGAAATAATACAAATAGTAAAATATATTATTTACAAATATTATTTTTAATACACTCCCTCCAGTCATTTTTCTAAGTATTGTAAAAATGCATATCATTATCTTTCTTTGGGTCTCATTATAACGTAGATAAGCTACTATAATATGTTAAGTGGAATTATAAAAATCTATTTTTCCCTCTTTAAAAAAATGTTATAATACGGACTTTGTTCTTAGTTAATATAATGAAAACTTGATTGCGAATCTTAATTGATACTTCATCTAGGTTTAATCTGCGTTAAGTTTAAAAATATTTCATCCTTGAGTTCGTTCAAATCCTGCATGACTGTTTTGTCAGAGTCTCTAACTTAACAACTTAATAGTCGCTGGAGTTATATCATACTTGAGTCAGATGATATAAATTCCTTATACAAATTTTATGGGAATATGAAATCAAACAAGTTAAGCTTCACCATAATTTTTATGCACAACTTGATTCCATAACTTGTAGTTAAACCTTGATTGAACTGTTATGTTGAGTTTAGCTCCAGTTAACCTTCCAGATTTCAGACGCTGTCACGGACTTGACTCCTGGAATCTGGATAATTATTGAAAATCGATGAAATTATGTTTGTTCTCTTAACCGTTCTAAAATAACCTTGCTCCGTCGGGAAAAAAATTGTGAAAAAACAAGTTATTTATGGATGTAAAACGTTGTACTAAATTCATTGTTTAGTTACATTTGTAGTCATACAAATTATAAGATTTTTCTTATACAGAACCTGAGTGAACGTTCTGAGAAAATGTATTTCACGCCTTAAAAAGCGATGGGCGTAAACCTGATTTTCCGAGACAAATAAATACAACATAGAATGTAAGTTGTTTTAGCACACATTTGACTAGGAAATGTAATACTAATTTTGCTTTTTCCTGAACAAAACCGTCAAGATTGCCTTTTATGGGATACTTACTTTCTGAAAAGGTATGTGGAAATTGAGTTCATCGTTTAGCTATGGACGAAGAAATTCAATTTTCTCGTGCTTTTAACGTGTCGATTCAATTTTTGGTTTTGTCAGCAACGTAGAGGACATGGTTTCATAAGCGTTACAGTCTCTTCTTACAAAACGAGGGTGGCACTAACAGAATATATCGCTTCACATAGTTTATCATTTATTCCTAATATTACTTTTTATTTTAACTTCATTAAATTCCGAACGTCCCTATTTTGATATAATTTTACAGTAATTTTAATACTTATATTGGAAAGATTAACTAATATCATAGATGTAGATTTTAATATTTCTTTATATTCCAAACCGCTCTTGAAGAAATTATTTTACTACTAACACTTATTTATACTGTTGACTTGACTCATCTACTTTTAAATGGCAACGGTAATTTTAGGAACAAATACTTAAAAATATATACAAGTTTTTCAAATACTAACTATGGTACAATTTATAACCTTCATTAAAACATTCACAAAGATTATTTTATTTAATATTAAGTAACATTTTAATCCCCACAAGTACTCATTTGTATTCGTCAACCTTGTACATAGTGCATAGTCAATAAAGATAACGATAACCCGATGGGTTGTATAGCAGCGACGGGTTATAGCAGCCTTATAGCAGCGTTGCTGACAAGGCTCGTTGAACCGTACTTCGTGAATTTATAGCGTGATTGAAATTTACTTAAAGTATATTTTATATTTAGGCCAAAATAAACATTTGATTAAGACAATATATATTATTATTTTTTACTTTTACGTGAAGACTGGTTGTTTAAAAATTACTTTATAAATTAGTGTAAATATTTATTTACATTGCAATTCTGATTCGAGCACACGATTTAACATTCATCCACATATTGTACTCCTAGATGAACATACAGAAAGATTTTCTGAACGGGAGCTTACTATTGACGACCAGGGATTACCGTGATAGCATGCATCAGAGACAAGCTTATATTATGGATTCAAGTTCATTATATGACAGGGGTGAATATGTTAATTACCAAGGAAGATGAACTCATCAAGACGAGGTAAACCACCCGCACGTTGGTGAATTGTTAATCCCAATAGGCAGTGTTAAATAAATTGGCATTAGAAATTTAAATATCAAAAATCGCAATTTCCCTAAAAAGTAAAAAAAAACCTCGATCGAAAGAGTAGATTCTTTGTCGTTTGCAGAATACATATTATATTTTAGATTGAATTTTTATTCTTCAAACTAATATGTTTCTTGAAAGTTAAAATACAACCAGTAGACAACCTTTTTTTATAATTACGTTCTTGGAGTGGTTTTTTTATCACTTAAAAATTGTGTGTGTCGAAGACGTTCAGCTATTTCCTATAAATAAAAACATAGTAAGTATAAGGAAGTGAAAAGCACACCTTAAGTATATCATGCAGTACCTAGAGATTATAAATTACCTTTAGAAAATATTACTGGAAACTCTATACAGGATCAATCTACACTTTCTTTATCTGTATGTTAAACACAATGAGGGTAAAAAGTCTTACGCGTTTAAGAAAATCAGAAGAGTACACAACATCGTTTAACTGAAACTAGCTTTTCAGGAATAGACAGTAAGTGAACCCATTGTTAGAGTCGGTGTTGCGGAGTGAATATAAAATGTCACAGCGTTGGCTATTTATTTATAGACGAGTTAGCGTTTGGAAACAACACACAGTAACGGCGTGTAGTGTTCAATGATGTGTGTCAGGCGCTTGACTCCGTGTTGCACGGCAAGAGCACTTTAACCTCTCCCACAAATGCTGACTCACCAATTACTCTACACACTTCACACTTCTTAATGACTTCTTTTTGGCCACTCCTTCCACCTCTGCGTTACTTTGAAGTCTTCCAAATTTTCCACCTGCTTTCAGCACGCGTGCGAGAAAAGTATACTTTGGGACACTTGCATTCTAGGACACACTCCGTCCATATGCATTGCCTTTCTTCGCCCGACATAGAATAGACTTGAACTGCTGTAGTCCTCGCCTAAAAAGTATTTATTATTATTTAAAACTTTAAATACCATAATGCCACCACTATCGTGAGCCACTATCGGGTATTTCGGTGTGGCTTATCCATCCGCTCATTACTGATTTACTAAACGTAGACAAATTCCTCAGTTTCAGTGAGTCAGCTACTGAGGATTTCTTTGTATAAAATGCGATAATTTTGACACTTTGTGATTGTTTCTCAATTTATATTATGATATTTTTAATTTAATTTCTTACTATTATAATGGACAATTTTTCAGTTTTAAAGATAATCTTTCATAATTTTTCGTACAAATAAGAATAGTTGTGTAGGATCGAGAGAGACTTGTACGGTTTCTAGAAAGTCTCGAAAAAGACAGAATAAAATCCAAATGTATTGGACATTAGACGAAATTTAACAATAATAATCTCTTTGTTTGCTGTTTTAATATTTAATTGAAAAACATTTTTTCTAATCGTATGTTGGTCAATTGAGTTAAATTTCTCATTGAAGCAAAGTTTTGTATGTAAATTTGTGTGTATTACATATTGTGTATTATATGTGTCGTATGAGTATTAGGAATAAAGATTTTTTTAATGAAAATGTATATACTTGTTTTTTAGCTCCAAAAGCTGCTAATTCTCAAAGTGAGGTAAATATAAATCCCGCGCAACCTGTTGTTACTGCCCAATGCCTTGTGTCTAGAGTTGGGTTAAATATTAACATACAATATACCTTTTTTTGTTTTAGCATTTATACAAATGAACCTTTCACCGATATTATAATTCAAGAGTTTTTTTAGTAGGATACAAGTAAAACTTTATCATTAATAATATGACGTACCAATGCAGTGTAACTTCTGCAACATGATGTCAGACAAAGTGAAGAATTTGTTTGTGTATTTTATTAGACAAATTAGGTTCGATATAATTGAAATACAACACATTATAAAAATAAAAAGCTTCCTATCCAACTAAATTTAGTTCTCAGATTTCGAGTAACAGATCACATATTATGTAGGTCATAATTAATTTAGCGTGCTACTTCACACTCTTCCACTTGAACTTTTTCATTTCACACTTTTGTATCGATCAACACCAGTAAGGAAGTAGTTGATGGAAGGTCTTACGTCTTAGGGACACTGATTCTCTATAAGGAACTTGCGTTATGTTATTTATCACTGTATTGGTAATCAAACTGAAATTGATGTAACAACAATATGTGTCTCGGAATTCATTGAAATAAAGAGACTTATATTCTCTTTTTTGGGCTTGAAATTTAGACAAAACTAGAGTATTTGGAGTGAAATTCATCTTTTTAATCCCTTTCCTTGCAACCCTTATGCTCATTAACAGCAGGATCCACTTATCGGATAGGTACTACTCATAATTGTGGCCTTTATCAATTTCATTGTTCTTTTTTATCGTACATCGAAATCTATCGTATGAATACTATTGCCTAAGTATTCTAAATATTCAGCAGCAGAAAAGACTACAACCTAATTATTACCAAACATACAACAATCTTCTTACTCTTTTTATGTTATTGTGTATGGTTTAATACTAAAGTTTTCCCAGGATGATATTTTGTAATTTTTCTAAGTTTGTATACCCTAAATCAGAAAGTTTAACTCCTAGAGATCAATTTCATGTAACATATGTTATTTAAGTGCTAAGTGTTAATTGTGAAGTGCTATTCCAATCCATTGTATTGTAGTACCGTGGATCACAATATGGAAGAATCATGAATTTGTATGAAACACATTTGTTACTTTCTAGATAAACCTTAATACTCAGCATAGAGCTTACAAGCTGTAAAAGGGGAGAGGAGGAATTAGCTCGTAAAGATTCACTGGAAAGCTCCTTCTCCGTATAGCGTCGTAAGCTGCTGAGAGATCCATAAAGGCAACTGACGTTGCAAGATTCGTCTCAAAATATATTTTAGTGTCAGTCTGACCAGGTCTGAATAAGAAGCAATATAAGCAATACGAGAAGAGAAATTGCGATTGTGTATGAAATTTACATGTGCTTTAAACTTGCATTGCCAGTAGTTACCCCTATGAAACACTTATTCTACTGCCTTCTAAACAGATACTGTCCTGTAGCCTATATTAAAAAGCAACTTCGCCACGAGACAATTTAGAGGACTCTTTGGAAAAATATAAATATACGCTCAGGCTTTGAATATACACAACACAAAAAATGGTGGAATTATGCCATAAATATACATAAGCAGTATATGATGGTGCAATAGTTTATAAGATGTGTTATCTTTTACGTTTTGGTCACAGACATTTATGACAAACTCTCAATAGACAGAAGAAAAATCTCATTACTCTACGAGGAAATATAGGCATTTATGCCACAATATTGTGGCACTATTTAGATCAGAAATATACTCGAATTGAGCACTCAGTGTACAGTGTCACGTGAACATTGTACGAGCTCTTATATTGCATTAGCAATTGTCTGGTTGAGTTATCAATATGTAAACTCTGCAGACCATACTTCTAATCTACAATACATATAAGCATTGCTAGCAGTTACTAAATGTTATGCATGTGTACCCTAGTTTTCCCCCACAATACACAATGGTATTGTGTAGTACTCTAATCTTTGTCTTTTGGATATTGATAGAATAATTGGAATTTCGAGTACGAGTGGCTAATGGAAAGCACTATAAAATTTATCATTTTATTTATAACCTCATTTTCTACTTGTAGTTGCTAGTTATAATGAACTAAATAAACATTATTGTTATGAGGAGATAGAATATATATGAAATTAAGGAACTGAATACGAGCCCAACCTAAATTAAAAAACTCAACATCTGCCATTATTAAATATTCCATTACTAATACTATCATACTCACTGATCATTCTTTCCTTAATCCTTAATTCTTGTCTCCATTTCATGCATCCCTTAATCCTTTTTTAAAACCAGTCGATCTGTAACATTATATAATCATATAGACTATTATTGAATTTAGTACTTAACCACAGTGCAAGTAGTCGTTTGTTATACAATTACGATATCAAAATATTCATTAAAATTCAAACATAACCATCATGGGAGCTTCTTTGGAAGGTACCAGCTGCATGAAAAAAAATATATATACCCTTGATCCTATTTGTGGGGAGAGATCATAATCTTTTATTCTTATATTCTTTTATACAGATGTAATCTCATAGTACAAATCTAACTCATAAAGTCATACCTGTCTAATTGAATAACATATTTATACATATAATTTTAAAGAAATACTTATAAAAAACAATATTACAAGCCCTGTTAGGCTATTAGTTTCTTTTTAGTTGAAGTTTCCATGTTTATTTGTTATTTTGTTTCTATCTATCATCAGTCTTTGTATTTTTGTAGCCCATGAGTTCTTCCCTCTCAAGAATTAATTAATCAGTGGAGGTATTTTATTTTGCGCCAACCCTTCAATCATTCCTCTCCTACTCATATTGTCTGACGTTTGTTTCCATATATGTTGTTGGTAATGTAAAATCATCTTCTTTGGATGATGTGAAAAAGATTCAAGTGAAACCAATTTTAGCCAGTGTTAAACAGTGGTTTGGGTGATTAAAATAATAATAAAAAAATTAGTATTATTGTTTGTTATCATTTTAGGTCATAAAATAGATTCCACCGAAATAAATTACACAACAAATAGAATCCTTATTATTCCAAGAATTAAAAAAAATTGCATTCTATCCCACTACCAGCATGTGCTTGATAGTATGTATATATTGAACTGATACATCGCCACGTTAGTGGGGGACTTATGATATTGTCCGATGCCACCTTTCATCCAATGAGACGGAACTTCTGGTAAAATGTTTGTACCAGTTGCTACCATAAATTAATAATTCCATCTAATGTTTGATAATTTTACACTAACCGACATCTCTGTATGTTCAATTAATGACCTTCAATTAAATTTACCCCAATAATACAATATTTATAATCTTTTGACTTTTATTTCACTTAGCAAATAACACAAATTCGTCAACAAGAAAAGAGTAAACAAATTGAATTCCAATCAATCTTGAAATTCATATTTTGGGATTATCTACAACAACGGCCAAAGTAAATCTAAGAAAAAGATCCACTGATTGCTGACAAGATTCCACTAATAATGTTACTCTGAAGTCTGTGAGGTTTTCAATAAGGCGAAAGAGCTCTGAAAACAACTAAGCTTTTAAAGAGTACTAATTTGTTTAGTTTGTTTTATCAGAACACTGAACTTAAGTAAAGAAGCAAAATTTAGATAGTCGATTCCATGATACCACTTATCAGAAGAACTTGAAAACTTTGAGAACTCATTCTCATAGTTGATCAACTATTTCAACAAAGAAACAAGTTCCCCAATCTGGGAAATACGGTGAACTTCAATGTTATCTGATGTCACAAAGTTTTCAGTCAAGGCATTTCTTTTATGCTCTGTGATTAACCTTTAGAAGGAAATGATTAGATTTACCATCAAGTTATAATATAAATTACAAATAAATCTTAATATTTGTAAGTAAAAGAATATCAAGATAATATTTTGTAATGTTTGCAATGGCATGACTGATCAAAATACTTAAACTCCATAGATGACGTATGTTGTATTGGCATTTAACAATATATCACATATCTTTTCAATATGAACATATAAAAGAAAATTTATATCTAATCTAAAAAAATGATATAAAAGATAATATTTGCTAAAATTACAAACAAAGTACACTCATCAGTGGTCAACCACGGTTCCCTGTGATTTATTTTTCTATTGGTTTAGGACTGGGCTGTCACAAAGTACACCATTTTTCCACTACCGGGAAATATCGGAAAAACAGAATTAAAGATGGAAAGAGGAGAGGAAACAATTGCGGGAGAGGTCCAGTAATGGGCTGTAGCCCACAAAACTCTACCTCTAGAATAAACATGGCTTTAAACCTAGCCCACCAAATGCAATGTTCTGTTTTGTGGTCCTGCTGAGGCTGGCTGCTGTTGCCTACGGAAAATATGACATTTAGGCTCAGCGTTGCTGGCTAAATAATTCTATTACCAAAATTGTACCTTGTGCACAAAAACAATAATTTTATATGAATATATAGTATTGTAATATATCCTGATAATCTGTAAATATTTATATAAGATTCTATGAAAAGTATGACGTTAGTTATGGTCAATTAAGAAAAGTTCAGTGGTAGGTTATGATCACCATAAATGAAAACTTTTACGTTTATTACAGATTACAATGAAATAAATCAGGGTACATCTGAAAGTAATACTTATGTTCAGTAGTAATGTATTGCTAAAAATCTATACGTGGACATCATTCATTGCCTTTCAAATATCCTACTTACAAGTTTAGCCATATATATAGTTCTCAATTATTTAGAAATTACTATTGCAAGATTAAATAGTTGAATATGGTATGAAGTGGGTACTTGGTTGTTAACTGGAGGGACACAATAATATATTTTAAAGCTAATATTCTTTTACTAATAACAGTTATAAGAAAGTAATAATTTTGACGCATTTATCTCAAAAGTAGGTTTTAAATATTAACACTCGTTAGGCTATCAGCATCAATTCATTCACACGTGTGTATTCGAAATAGTATATTCTAATCTTTAAAACGGCTATTTGATATATATCACAAATATATGGTCATGACGAACGTAAAACGTTACTATAGTCCAAAGAAAAATCTAAATGTTCACTTTTTATTATAATGATTATTACTGTTTAGGAAAAACTGTATTATTTAAGTAAACTAGAAATACTAAGTTGATTAAAGATGTTTTAATGTATTGATGCACTCATATCTAGTTTATCAAATTCGATTTTACACAACTTTTCACACATTGCTGGGAATTTTATTCCTCTGCCAGTGACACAATCATAGTATACCTCAGGCTGGACCGCCCTCGGCATACTCCTTCATAATAATATATGTTCCTTTAGTGTCGCCAGAAACCGGGGAAAGTTGCCAACGAAAGTGATGACGTATGGGAGGTAGTTCAATAATCTGCGAGCCGATTCTTGGAAACATTTATCAAATACTACAGGCTCACATCGAACATTCACAGTTCAGTTGAACAAATGCGTGTAGGCCTATTCATTTCTTGCATTCCCATGATATATAATTTGAATGAATTTTACAAATCCTACTTGAAATATTAAAAGAAAAAAATGGGAACTTCAATAGTTTTTTTTTTTTTTTTTTCAATATCATATCTTGACTAAATGATTTTAATGTACAGGTAGAGAGATATTATTTATAACCTACTAGTAAAAAGGTACATTATTATACTTTAAATAGATTTGGCGATTAATCTTATCAGAATTAAGAGGTATTTAGCTAATATTTTGAAAAGTGTGTTTCAGAAATATAATTTGAGACCATTTTATAGAGCCAAATCAATTAATTTAGGTAGTCTAATTTATCAATATTTTTGAACGATGGAAATGAAAATCTGAAAGAACCTCTTGGCTATTACATAACCCATGAAGGGGTCTTTAGGGGTATTGACATTAACCCTCCGGAATTTTGAAGATTACAGATGATTTTGTTTATTGACAGATGTATTGATGTGTTTCGATCAACAAATAAAGTAATCGTTTGGTCGAAGAATTATTGTTTTTTTAACACGCCAGTATTGCTACTTATGAAATAATCTTGTAGATGAATTCAGGCCATTTAGAAAACTTTCAGACTTGGAAAATCATTTATTACTTCCTTTTTGGGAGACGTATATGTTAAGTATAGAAATTGTCTTTTAAAACTTATCCTGACGGCTGCAAAATCTTTAGATATTTACTTTTGATAAAGGACAAATAGAACAGCAAATATGTGTTTAAAAATAGTGAAACTTATTTGTTTTAAAATGCAGTATAAATTTGCCAGTTTTGAAATTAGTAATTCAACGCAAATTTATAATTATTTATTAAAACAATTTTATGTTACATCGGTTACATCTGCTTATGTCCTCATATTATTTTAACATAGTCAACATTGTTAGTGAACCATCCTATTTTAATGTAAAGTTGTTTATTTGTTTGTTATTAATTATTTTTAATTAATCATTATTTTCCGATTGTGGTAAGTGGGATCAATATGAAAACCAAATAGGTATATTTTAAGGCTCCCTGTAAATGATAGGTTAATCACATAAATCATACACGTGCGTGATTGTTATAGTTAGAGTGGTCAGATGTGTATCCTTTAGATGGTACGGTAAAGTGGTAGTAAAGAGTTCAGTGCCAGCAAATATATGGTAGTGGTAAACCGTTCTATGTTACTATAAATATTGTTCTGTATGACAGCATTCATCTCCAAATCAGCGCCTAGCAGTAAGGCCAGAAAGTATTTGACGATCCATGTTTACGATGTTGAGTAGTCGAGCACCAGACTTACAGATGATGTTCACTATAAGATATAGATTTTTTATAGGGAGTGATGTCTTAGAATAGCCGGGAGTCCCAATTGCCGAGTAGTCTAAGACGTCGGACTGTAGATCTTTGCTAGATATAGTGTTGGTTCAAATCCTGTCTGTGACCGTAGCCCGGCCCTATCATTACCACCGACCTTGTACTGTATCGGTTCTCTCTTTATTCTATTGGGCCAGTGACCTATGAGGACGGCAGAATACGGATTATCAGCAGAACGGCTTTTACTTTAAACATAAGTTAACATTTTGAGAGGCGTAATTAATATTGTACTTTATTGGTGTCGCTTTTCTAGTTATTCCTTTAATTCAGTTCTTTGACTCAGGTGCTATATATGTTTCTTTCTTTGCTTATCGTAAATATTGTTATAGATTCATCTTTGTTTAGTTATTTCCATTCTAGATCGTTATCCTGTTCCTTTTAATACAAAAATCATAAGGGTTACAGAATGTCAGACATTTTCCATCGTTATAAGTTTTGTAACATATAACGATGGCAAATGTCCAAAATCTCGTTACCCTTTCAAACCTTCTATCTTCAATAACAAACTTTAAACAAAGAACAAAAATTGTGTTGTAATTCAAGGTTGTTTTCGGAAATCATTTGCCAAAAGCCACACAAGTTTTACTTTTGTTAATGAGCCTATAAATATGGCTTTTTTCAAAGAATAGATAGAATAGATACAAATTGTTTGGAGCTCACGGGTTCTCCACACCTCATCCTGTTACCACGTAAACAAGTATCAGTTACAAAAAGCGGTAGTAAGCAGTTACTTACAATTTAAGACCCATTATACTTTCAGATCACAATGGCAAAGATACGGCTGAAGTTTTATTCAGAACGCAGAAATGTTCAGTAACTGTATTAAATATCAGGTGTAGTCTAAGCTACTCTCTTAGAAACATTTATATTAATATCGATATCTCCTATTACATCACATTAATCTAAGTTACAGTTGGTAGCTCCACGATCATCGTGACAGCTTAATTTTTCTGTGTCAAACTTTATGCTTCTGCAATCATTTTACCTTTTTTATACAAAACATGTCCTCTCTAAAGTTTTTACTGATTACCGAAAAAGACAAACTTACGTATCGTTAACAAATATCTATTCCAATAATATTTAAAATTTACCGAAAATAGTTGAAACAAATTAAATAAAAGATAAAGCCACGAATAGATATTCTGGATAAAACTATTAAAATAAACAAGTACAGGTGTAACAAATAATTAATCGGAAACTATTTACTGCAGGTTTTGAAAGTACAGGTATTGTTTTCTTGCTGCTCGCTTTATGACAGGAAATTTAGAATCTCTCATTGCACTTAGTCCTAAAAGAACCTTTTTCTTTACTACTGGAGTGACATGGTGAGTAAGATTAGGTGTAGAGACGGCATCCTGACGACATTCTATATGGTATCCACCATGGAAAGATAACAAACACAATCTCAGTAATGTCAACCTGGTAGGAGGGGAGGGTAGCTCTGTTACACCCTCTTTCAGTCAAAGCGGTCAGGAGAGACAATATCCGCTCATGTTTAGGCTTGCAAAAACCTTTAATATTAAGGGAGTTGCACACACTCCAACAGTCATCGTTTACAGCTAACTAGGCCTATCAACCAACCCTTTCTACTGCAATATCGATCATTTTTTTCAGCTGTAGTAGTGATGTGCCGCTCAGGGACATCCAAATGTTTTATCGGATGTGACACATCGGTTTTTGCTGTACCAAATGTAGGTTCCACTGGTAGTTATAAAGCAGCTAGACATGAACCTTCCTGAGATATACAGTTGAGTTTCTGTACCACTAAATAGTTTTAAATGTTTTGATTCAAACATTGTTAACTATACTTTAGTTTATACTTAATACAAAAACTAACCTGCATGTTTATAATAGTTTTGATTAAGTATTATTTATACTCTGAGCTTGCCAGCAGGCACAAGATGCGTTTTATACTATAACATTCACTGTTATAAAGTGGCTATGTACAACAGCCGCCATAAATATCCATTTTTTGTTTTATTAAATATCCATTTTCACTAAACAAGGCTTTGAAACAACCAAACTTCCAAACTATTTCAATTTAAAAAGGTACTTTAATAATAGTGAATGAAATTTACTAAAGATTAAATATTTTCTTTTAATATTTTGTAACTGTTTTATGCTGGCTTGTTTGAAAAGCTTCTTATTACAATTTTACACTGATATATAATGTGTACAAAGCCAAGAGTGACTAAATACCGAAAAATCAGAAATAATTACTAACCATGCATTGAGGTAATGGTGGTTGATGGTTAATTGACATTAATCTTGCATGCTGTGAACACTGCACAGTTCTGTATTTGTCAGCTGACGCAAAAATGTACATTTCTATTCAGTATATATTTGAAAAAGATATGTAATAACTAACCGTGCTGTGAGGTAATGGTGGTTGGAGGTTAATTGACATTAATCTTGCATGCTGTGAACACTGCACAGTGTTCTGTATTGTCAGCTGACGCAGAAATGTACATTTCCCTTCTGATTATATTTATAAAAAGTTCACCGTGAATTTGTAACCATTGTTATTATTTAAGTAAAAATCTAGCTCTGCGTTTTTAATAGGTTGTATACTATTATTTTAATAGAAAATATATTCAAAGTAACAAATTTTGTGGAGATAATTACGTATTTTAAAATATGACCAGTTCAATATACATAATTTGAACTAAGAAAAGGTAGATTAAACGTACAATTATTATATATAGAATAGTCATGAGCTATATGCAGTTGAACTTCTGCTATAAAGTTTTGAATTTATTCAACATAAACGGTTATAACATGTGTTATTAAAGTAAGGCATTCTTCATTGAATATGCAAACGACAGGTATTTTTTGGTCCACTAACACATTATTTTCTTATAAAGAGATAGTTGGTTTATGATCAACATTTTATAACGCAATAGTAAATTGCATTAATAACGCATAAAATAAAGTTGATTTGATATAACTCCTATAAATGAAAGTGTAACTTTTTATTATTATAGTGTAATTGGGAGAACTAAATGGCATTATCAAGTAATTCGTGTAAATAATAGGAAATTATTTAAAATATTATATATATACCCCCTACTTTGGGATAAAATAAAACAGTTTTTCTATATTTCTATTGTTATAAGATATACCAAGTACTATGGATCATTAAATCGCTATTAACTCGATATTAACTTAATTTTATAACGAAATAATGGCTATAATAGCATACAATTCGGTGAACAACAAGTAAAGTGAAGTAAAGGTTTTTTGTAGGGCAAGTCATTTCATTATCTTTTAAGATAACACCCTATATCAAATATGCCCTTATGATATAAGTGTATTAACTAAATATAGTTATAGCAACGTACATCGACTTAAACAAATTCTAACTATAGCTGTATTAACTACATTTTAGATTGTAATAACAGTCTTACTGATTCCTTGAAATAATGTTTGTATTCTGTATTGTTGTTCTCTTTGTTCCAGATTTTAACAATTAAAATCTAAAACGTGCTTTCTCTCCTAATTTATCAAACCTTCTACCCAGATTGGCCCCACAGTTCAACTGAGACGAGCATAACTTCGAGAGTCATCCAATTAAAACTGAAACGTAGATGAACTTAAAGGACTTCAATTCACCCAATATGAACTGGCCTACAAACGAATATAGGAATCATATGAATTCCCTGTGAACTAATGCCGAATCATCAGAGGAGCGATGTTATTATTCTTATTCAGGCGAAAGATATTAATTTGAATATTGAAATAAACAGGTCTAACTACAACGCTCACCGCCAGGTTTGAAAATTTGTCTTCTATTGCAAGTTGTTACTTTAATTCTTATATTGTACTCTGAGTACTCATAAGGTATAACGAAGGTAAGTGGCCAAAATCAAGTTGTCGGGTCTTTTTCGTTTAAGGGCCAGCACCTTACAAACATACTATACCTGACTGACAGTGTATTTAATCGTTTTTTTTGTGTTATTAGTTCGTAGGGCAGTAGTCCAGGTACTACTTCTAGTATAAACTCGTCTTATCTTATCAGTGATAAACGCGCGCTGCTTATCTTTTGCCTGTAATGAAACCTGCGTTAGTCCTGTCTGAGTTTTGTGTGTGTAAGCAGTCATGGCGTTGTTCAGTGGGCTTGGACTTTGCAAGCTCGAGTTAATTTTTTTTTCTAAAAGAGCAAGCAGCGCAAAGCGCTGCGCAGCGGGCAAGCATCGCGTGATCTGAGTTTTGAATAGGCAAGCTAGGGTCTTTTGTGCTGGCCCTTAAACGAAAAAGACCCAAGTTGTGCTTTCAAATCATCCATTGTCAATAATAAACGTTAAACGAAGGAACAAAACTGTTATTGGAAGAATTCATTAAATCTATATACTACACGTGAAACATCCTGACTTATTTTATTCACTGAAATACTTATCTACAACGATCATTATGTGGGATTTTTGACAAATTAGTTTAAATCGTTAACTTAAATAGTTTATTCTTTTTATATTCGGTCAAATGTTACATGAAATAAGTGTAAAAATACATCATTTTCTTAGTATTTCTGTCTTAAAATAACTTCTTAAATCAAATTAAACAGGTTATTAAAATATTTTACAACTTTTCAAGGGTGTACAATGCAACAAAAGACAAACGTGCTTACAAAAATATGCTTTGAATTGATAGTTATGAGTGTAAAAAGTAAGAGTAGGTATACATGAAAAACAGGATTAATTACAATCCATGGTGCAGTTAAAAAGTTATCTATATTAGATACGTTTTTATATGGACACATTTGGGGAGGGAAAATAAAGTAAAAGTTGAAAACTGGTGTATACGGCTCTTCCTAAATACAATCTGCTGTGGAAATGCATCCCAAAAAGTTTTTTAATACACCCTCTTTGAATATAATACCGGTGAGCTGTTCCAAATCCAACATTTTATTTGGCCTGAATCTGGTGGCACTCAATCATTCATGGGATCGTGTTTTCACTTTAGGAAAGCAAATTGAAACGTCAGAAGCGTTTGTTATTGAATGAGAGTATTAGGACGTGGCGAAGAACATAAAGTGGCTTCTAGATAATCCAACTCAACGAGATTCCTCTCTTCTCTCGTTGTGGACTGACCCTCTGAGGTAGTGGCAGCTGCCTGACACTCACCATACGAAATGTATAATCAAATGTGACGATTTTCTGGTTAATACAAATGGGCACTTTATAGTGTTAAAATATGATGTAAATATTTTTCAAGCAATTCTATTCTCAAGTAAGCTAATGGATTCGCCTTCCTTAAGTTGATTTTTTATATTGTGTTTGTAGTTTTCAATCAATGACAATTCAGATTGCAAATTAAAGATTAGTTGAGAACAATTCTTATATTTGTACACGGACGACATACATATCATTATAAATTATCCTCAAGGTCTCATAATTAGATCAAATGTCCATTATGTAAAAAACATCAGGTTCTGTAAACACATAATGCATAATCCTTAACCACATATCCTACACTAGATTGCAAGGGATTGTAGTTTTTGAAGGGTAGTAGCCAATTTGTCCGTCTACAAAGGCTAAACTTGCCGGGTCCTGCCCTAAAGATGTTCCGGACTGGGTCTCATCATAACATCCGCAAGAACCCAATTCGAAGGCTTCGACATTAAATTTTAAGAATGATCAATATATATATATATATATATATAAGCGCGTTTGACAGCCTTATTGTGACTTTCGTTCACTTTAAACTCTTAAAAAGTACTAATTAGTCTCTGAGAACAATGAATTTCAGGCTCATGGTGCTACTACTAACGTGTTCAGTCAGAATCTAAGGACTGTAGCTGGGCGATAAAATTGCATCAGCAACTAGACCGGTGCGCGTTCCAATTCTAGCTACAGCAAATACCACAGTAAAACATGGGCGTATCCTAGCTGGGTGTCCGACGCCACGCAACGTTTCTGGGTTTTTTTCAAACGAGTATAAACGTTTTCGTCTTTAGTGGTGAGACAGTAAGATACGAATTGAAACAAATTCCGTTATCGCCGTCATCTGTTAAGAGCACTGTGGACACTATTTTTGACATTGGTTGCGCCGCCGACAGATTTTTCATCGCAAAGATATGACGAGATTTAAAAGATCTATATAGTCAACTTCATACATTGCATCCATCAATCATTACGAAGGATAAGATAAAACACACACACACACACACACACACACACACACACACACACACACACACACACACACACACACATATATATATATATATATATATATATATATATATGGTAAGTTTAACTTTACTATGTATCAATAAATATTATCTAGCTTAACCAAACCCAAGAAAGCTAAAAAAAGCTTCAAAAGGTTGGCTTATGAAGACTATAGTGACTAAATCATTCAAATGGTCAATACGAACAAGTTTAGAAAAAATATGTTTTCTAAAATATTTATTTCTGGTTATGAAAGACACGAATTTCCGGTTTAAATTCCTAAAATTCCTGTGAGTGCGTGCGCGCGCGCGCATGTGTGTGTGTGTGTGTGTGTGTGTGTGTGTGTGTGTGTGTGTGTGTGTGTGTGTGTGTGTGTGTGTGTGTGGTGTGGGTGAGTGTGTGTGAGTGTATTTTTTTAGCTTTGCATGCATGCGTGTGTGTTTTTTTTTTCTTGTGAAGGAATGCATTAATTTCGATATAGTGTAGGTTCTAGAAATCGACAACAATAAAATGATTAGTTTCTGTTTATCTTTTTATTTTTCTTTTCCTTTTTTATAGCTCTTAAAATAATGTTTCTTGCGCACTCTTTAAGCTCATCCCGTATGTTGTCTTACATCTTATAGCCATAAAACTTCATATACTAGAATTTGTTGCATCTTTGTCATGTCGTTCCATTATCATAACTTATTAAATTATTACTTTTTACACTGCTTGAATTTAGTTAATATGCATCCAAACAGAGTATGTTTACTATTAGTTATCTTTAGTTATCTTTAAACCATACAATTGTAATTTTGTTCTAATATTTACATTATATATTAGTATTATTGTGATTGCAAACTCGAGTGAAGATGGACTCGGTTCTCACACACAGGCTTTTGCCCATGTGGGTACCTTCTCGTGTATATTATTATCACTATATTTGTATTATATGTAAATGAGATAAATAAATAAAAATGAAATGAAATAAAATGAAAGTTTTTCGAAAACCTTAAGTTCTTAGTGTACAGGATGAACTAACTCAGACTATCAAAATGTATGATGCCATCCATGACGTCACAGCGTTAAAAGGAATAAAAAGCTTCATTTGACAATTGAATAAGTTTAAGCTCAGATGCCGTTTTTTTTGTGATGTAACACAATGTAACTATACTTATATTTTATAAGGTCATGTCTTCCAAACTACTCATAGCATTACATTACATAATACTTTTGAATACTAGGTTCTAAGGCCATTTTCTATCAGTATTATATAGTAATTTATAATAGTTATATATAATATGGTACAACTTATTAGGGTGTACCACATAAACTTAAATGGGTATAAACCTAAAAAATGTAAATTAAGTACAAACAAATTTATAAATATGCCTTATGGATTACAGGTTTTTAATTGTGGTTTTGTTAAATAAGTTTATACTATAATTTTGTTTTTATTTTAGCATTAAGCTATTATTATTTATTTAAGTATGGTATTTTTTAATCCATTAACTGAGTCTGTAAAAACGGTTTTTCTTTTATTTTATGTTGAATATGTTTAAGCTTCACATTGTTTATGTGTTGTAATTAATGTTATGTGTTGTAATGCTTCACATGTGTTGTAAGAGTTGTTCCTAGATGAGCAATACCAAATTCTCCAGGTAATTATTTAGGCCACAGTACATTTAGTAACTCCACAATGGTTTGAAGAAACGAGTTGAAATTTTGCAAAACACTTATACACGATTAAATTAGAAAAGAATTCTTCAGGTGCATTGAAGTTATAACAGTTCCGAAGCCAATGTAATTTTAGTAAAAGTAAAGTAGCCATTCGAGGCTTCAAAGAGGTTTTTTAGTTATTAATTAGTACTGTAAAAACCGCTATATTGACAATTTTATGAGCTATTTATATAAGTTAAAAAAAGTTTCTTTCTTCATTTTGTAAAGAAAAAAATATTTTGATTAAGTTTGTACCGTTCATTGAGCATCATATGTATGTAATAATGGGGGCCCGAATAGTATAGTCCGGGGCTCACTAAAGTAATGCACTTATGGTTAATTAGATAGATACAGAAATGTACTTTTTGCAACTAATTATGTACTGAAGTCACGGAATTTATGCTTTCACTAGTTTCACGAATTAACTGATGTTGGTATCACTGATTTTTCAACAGGCATAAAATAAAGTTAATCTTCATAAAAGCACTCAAGCTTTAATGTAATTACGTTATTTAGCTACTAAAGAACTTTCCTGGCCTCTTGTTTGCTGGGCTCACAACGATCAGACCAATCTTAACTATCAGATCAAGATTACAGCATTTTTATTTGTTTCGGCTCATGTATTGGATTGCTTAGACTCATTAGCACAGATAACAGCAGCCAAGCCATTAGTATACTGCAGCTGCATATCGAGTACTACAAATAAAACTGTACAAAATTTTGAAATATTGTTTATCGGTGATAATTAGAAAAGTATTGTAGTAGTGGAATCCATAGTTGACCGGGAAACATTATTTCAATGACGACATTTGCTAAATTCCGACGTTTAATTACCAAAATGGATGTTCTGTTTGTTTTACTATATTCTAATACTTTGAAAAGAGGAATGTTTCTTTTTTAGGTGAATGTCGTGAAAAAGAACAGAACAATAACCAAGTAAGGAGATGAGCAACAGTGGCGTGACAGCAGATTATTATTTCGATGCATTGACAGAGTGTTCATTAATAATTCATCGCTTTTTTCAACTCCTCAACTTTAACTCGATAGACTGTCGTGTTGTCAAACAACTCTTACACTGTTGATGACGTTGTTCCGTCATCAACACTTGCCTTTTTAATATTCATAACGTAAAAGTCAGTGTAATATGTTGTTTTGTTAAACCTGTTCGTGGATCATGAAATGAGTATACCAGTATTTCGAAATTGTTACAGGAGCCACTAGATAAGGTAAATAATTGAAAATATTTACAAGCTAAACAAATTCTGCATGGATTGTCAAATATCTGTTGCATTGTTAAAACTTTATATCAATGACGCTTTTCGTTGTAAAATTAGTCAATAACTTCATATATATAAAGTAAATATGTATATATATATATAAAGTAAAGTATATATATAGGGTGTATATTATGTCTGGAAACACCCAAATATATCCTTTAATAATTTAAATATAAATTTGAAACCTCTTACAATCGTGATAGAGATTGGGCATCTACTTTTTGGAACAATGTTTTGTTATGTCACACCAACGGGGGACGTCCTGCCGAGGGTATCGTGATTATTCTTAATGGAAGCCTATACCTTGTGATACATAATTTTAAAGGTAATAGCTTACTGAATTGAATGCCACAAACCGCATCTCAAGGGAATTATTCTATCAGAAAATAGAGCATTTTTAGTATTGAAAATTTACTGATGTTCAACAATGTAATTTTAACATGGTTCTTGCCACAAAATGTGTTACACTAATTTTTTAGCATTTTTTTTAATGTTCAATTAAATAAAACCAAAATTTCATTTTAAGCTGGTTCTATTAGCACAAATTTGCCAGTTTTTATTACAGTACAATTATGGAAATAATTATGTTATTGATTTCTTATTACAAATAAAAAATAATGTATGCTGTTAGAAAAGTCTTACAACAAACGTTTTACCTGCATTTGGTGTCAAAGCAATTGTTCGAACTGTGTTCCTTCTACGATTTGACAATGAGCCAATCTTGTGTAAAATGATTCGACAGAGTTGCCTAACATTTCTTCAGTTATCAAAGCAATCTCCTCTATAATCCTGTTTCTTAGGTCTTCCAAATTATGAGGCTTTCTTCTATAAACATTGGATTTTAAATGACCCCATAGGAAATAATCGATTGGTGACAAATCCGGAGATCTTGGAGGCCATTCGATTTCTCCTCTTCGGCCAATCCATTTATGAGGAAATCTTAAATCCAAATACTCTCTTACCTGGCTCCCATAATGGGGTGGAGCACCATCCTGCTGAAACCATACATTATCAAAGTATTCTCCTGATGCAATTTGAATAGCTGGGATTATTTCATTTTGGAGCATATTGTAGTAAAGTTCGGCATTTAAATTTCCATTGATGAAAAAGGGTCCAACAATTTTGTTACCTAAAATTCCACACCATACGTTCAGTTTTTGTGGTTGCTGTGAATGGGACTCAGTAATCCAATGTGGGTTTTCACTAGCCCAGTAACGGCAATTGTGCCTGTTAACATTGCCATTTAGGAAAAAAGTTGCCTCATCAGAAAATAGTATGTTGGTCAGAAAATCTCTATTGTCATCACATTTGCGCATCATAAGTTCACAAAACTCAACTCTTCTGTCGTAATCATCCTCACTTAACTGTTGGACTAAATGAACTTTAAATGGTTTGTATTTATTAATTTTCAAAATCTTACTCACAGACATAGGGTGCATATCATGTTGCTGTGCAGCTTTTCTGAGCGATGTATGTGGGTCTTCATTAAATGTTTGCAAAACATCTAGTGCATGTTCTTCATCTGTTGCAGATTGTATCCTACCCGACTTTGGCCGATTACGTACACTCCCTGTCATTTCAAAACCTTCAATAGTTTTTGATATTGTTGAAACACTTATGGGATTCCTTTCTGGGAAAGTGTCATTAAACAAATTACAAACTTCCCGATAAGATCTTTGACGATCGCCATATCCTCGCATCATCAACAGAGTAATTCGTTCTCTTTCAGACAATTCCATTAAAATGCCAAATATAAACTGAACTACTGTAATTAGATAACTTGTTGACAGCAATGCTTCAGAGACACTGATTAACTCGACAGGAATGATATGACCTTTGTCCATTTGTAATTCCCAAGCTTAGACCTGTCTAGTGAAAGCTCCATGCTCAACAAACTGAAACCTGTAGACCAGATGATTAATAACACAATAATGTTTCTCATAGGCTAGTGACCTTTGTCTCTTTAAACCTTCCTGCTGACTGGAAAACACCAAGTACAGATTCATAAGTAATCAGAGAAAGTGACTCATAAGTTTTATTCATTGTAATAAAAACTGGTAAATTTGTACTAATGGAACCAGCTTAAAAATAAATTGTTTATTTTATTTTAATTGAACATTTAAAAAATGCTAAAAAATTAGTGTAACACATTTTGTGGCAAGAACCATGTTAAAATTACATTGTTGAACATCAGTAAATTTTCAATACTAAAAATGCTCTATTTTCTGATAGAATAATTCCTTTGAGATGCGGTTTGTGGCATTCAATTCAGTAAGCTATTACCTTTAAAATTATGTATCACAAGGTATAGGCTTCCATTAAGAGTATTCACGATACCCTCGGCAGGACGTCCCCCGTTGGTGTGACATAACAAAACATTGTTCCAAAAAGTAGATGCCCAATCTCTATCACGATTGTAAGAGGTTTCAAATTTATATTTAAATTATTAAAGGATATATTTGGGTGTTTCCAGACATAATATACACCCTATATATAATGTAACTACTATACATATAAGATTATAATATATCTCAAACTCACATCACACGGTCTACTGTCTGATGAACCAAAACACCTGAGTTAATGGGAGAAACAAATTCAAATACAAGTCATCTTGAAATTACTGGTAATTGAATCGGATCACCTTAATATTACTTTTAATTGGTCAAGTAAACCCATTAATTTAGTATAATTATTTACATTTTAATATTTAATTAATTAAATTTTTACAATATCATACAATAATTGATATAACATAATTTGTAGAAACACACACATATACATATTATTTTTAACACCGTTATTAACTAACTGACATAGACACATCGCGAAATCTCTTGTCATGGAAAATGGAAGGGCAAGCTTAGGGGATACCTGTTTTTTTTTAATTTTGAGTTAAATAAATTAAACTGATTAAACAAACCATGATTAGAAATGTTCATTAAATGAAATTTATAAACTTACGACACAACTGCATGTCCACAAAATTATAAACATGAGAAATAACCTTATACATGTTTATTACTAAATAACAAATGTAACTATTATAAGTCTTATACTTAATAATAGGACAAAAGATCTTTTTTATTGAAATCTTTAAAGCAGCTAGTAAAAAGAACTGCTGCAGTTTTACCTTTTCGTGTCGTTCCAAACATTGTCATTTATACATGTATAGTAACGTATATGCCTTTATGCACAGCATACAAAATCTGTGAGACAGTATATTCATTGGTGTAGTTCAAAAATTAATAAACTTAAATTAATAATTACTTTTTTCATAAAAATACTTCCATCCTATTTCAGTACAATATTTTATGGAAGCTAATAAGCTTGATAAAAATTCAAGGATTATATTCGAGTCCTGTCACATTATGCACTTCATTACATATATCCCTACGCTATGCTGTGTTAATGAGAACCGTCGGATCAAAGTTTAACGAGTTATTATAAATAGGATAAAACTCTTTTAAAAGTCTGCACAGTTTTAAATAGAATTTGATCCAAAATAAATTGATGTCATCTATCGTATAATGGTAACCAAAATCCTTATATTTAATAGTATGGTTCTGCTATGTATTTGTTATATGTATATATTGAATCACTTTCAATAGTTATTTTATTACTATTGATAAAACTAATATACGGGGTGATCAACTGAGGTATTTTTGTCCTACGCCTGACTTATTTTCTTTTATGATTATTAGAATTACGTATTTAACATTTTAAAACTAAGTCGCCATTTTCCAATACCGCTGTAAACTTTTAAATTTCGTAAGAAAACTCCTTTAAGACTTTTTACTCTTTTTTACCGCTAGGAGCAAAAGTCATCAAGTTTTTTTTCAATAGTTATTAAAGAGGCTTGCTTTACCATTTTCAAATAAAAATGTATAACTCAGAATGCATTATTATTTCTTCAGTGGAATAGTAGAAGACTGTTTCGAATTTCACAAATAGTTTATTTAATACAAAATATGTACTTAAATTACTATTAAAAGTAATTATTTATAATTAGTTATTATGACAAGCCGTAAATGACTTGCACTGGAGGGCGCACGCATATATTTATGAAGATTGAGTCATTTTGAAAACCTGTTTTAAGTCATCATAAATAATTACTCTTAACAATAATTTCTGTTAGCTTTTACAATTTAAGTAAGCTTATTCTTTGGTTAAAAAATTTATTATTTAAAAAATTATCCAAATTATTTTGGATTCATATATAAAGTCAATGCTAACTTGATTACTTGTAATTATTACCAGAATATGATTAGACTAAACTATCCTGAATATTGTTATATGTCTTATTTATTTATTTATTTAATATACAAAATATTAAAATTGTAGATTAAATAACAAAATTATTCAGTTATTTAGTGGATTTCATTGTATTTAAAAAGTTAATGTACTTAATACTGAATGAAAATGGGCAGGCAGTTTCATCTATTAGAGTAATGATCAGCTGATGTTGTATTAGCAAGTAAACAACATTATAACTTGATTAGTGTATTTTAAGTGAGGGAGAGTACTCAGCAAACTTTCGCAACACTGTTGTAATTTTGCCGTATCACCATAAACTTCCTAAAATCAACTGGTTTTTATGTAATCAAAAGATGGAAAATTTTTTAAGGTTGCCTGTATTAAACCAACATTTGTAATAACAGGTCTGGATTGACTGAACATTTCTTAAACATTGAATGTCATACATTTATTTGATGCAACTTCTTCCAATTAAATTTAGAATTTAATTTACCCATTGCAATGTTTTGATAAAAGGTCAAATACTGTAAAATATAAGTTTTTGAGACTTTTTATTTCGATGCAAATAATATATCTCAATATTAACCGTAAATTGCTTCCACCGTTTCGTTCGTATATTATGGTTAATTATTTAATTATATATAAAATATTAGTATTAATCATTACTTTTGCATTTCTTCATTATGCCTTTAAAAGAAATGGCATATTATTTACTCATGAAACACATCGCCATAGATGTATGTAGTATTACATTTAAATTGTTAATATTATATTGACATATACAGCTGTGCACAGCTGTTTCAATTTTACATGTTTACCTGTAATTTCATTATGGCGCTCACGTTGGGGATTAATATAGCCAAGATGCGTAAATACAATGTACCAGATTCTCAAAATGCAAAAAAAATAATTTTTTCCGCACATCCCTAAATATACGGATGTTGTTACGCTATACGTTCTCTTATCATTGGATATCACATGTACATCGAGCCATCCAAAATTGTTAATAGTTTATAATTTTAGAATAATTAGACAATTAAAGATTGTTTTTGAAATTTAGAAACAGATGGGAGCACTTGTCTCTTGACGTTCCAGTACAAAATGTCATGGTCTTTTGGATGACTGACTGCACAAGGAGATGTTTTCCTCTCGGAACATCGTTTCCTTCCGAGCTCATTGCTATATAAACTCGTAGCTTTAAAAATAAACTTCCATCAAGATCTCTAGCCTGTATAAACCTTGGTACAATCAGATTCTGAAACTATCTCACTTTCAAGATCTTCAATAATACTTCTATCTTCAGGTCCACCTAGGCATTAAATATCCCTGGCCTGAGGCATTCATCACAATTGAGGCAATAATACTTCTGAAAGGTCCGCCTTCTTACACTAATTGCCGTTTAGTACCTGCTTTCCTCACTGGATGTGCTTGTGGCATGTGCGTGGGAGTGCGGGGTAGATATACCGTACCTAGTGTGAGTGTAATCTACAGTGTATCAGTGATAGTGAATCTCTGCTTGACAGAACCAAATCGTACCATATGAATGTAATTATTGCCTGTTTAATGTGTGCAAAGTATAGGTGTTCTGATGTACTTACCACGTGCATCTTACATACGCGGTTTTGTTTTGAATGAGTTTCTCTCCTTAATATCGGTTACACAAAAAGGGGTGGGTAGGGAGGACTCGACGAGGACCGAGCAACAGGGCTGTTAGCGGCGAACAAACAACACTTCCCTGGCAAAGGGAAAATACTCGCTTTTGTGTCCTTAATACACCCTTACTTGTCAAGAACTTCAGCAACCCTTGTGTTCTAACACCGCAACTATGTCCAGCGGTAAATTCTGTCTACTGTCAAGGCAGTGTAGGCACATTAATTTATGCGTAAACGTCTACCTTGTGAAAGAATACTTCAACTGATTTCTACATTCAATATTTATTTTAACATTGTGTGCGTTATATTTGATCAAGTTGTGTGTAATGTATTTTCTAGTACTTGTTATCAATTAATAACGGTTTAGATTGCAATGGTGAGCAGTTTTATTAATAACCAGAAGCCTTCAATAAAGCCGAGAAAATTGCTTTGTTCAAAACACATCAAATCCATAATTATATTTATAGATAGAAAATATTGATTGTTAATATTTTATTACATATAATATGTTCATAACAGCTCTATCGTAAGCCTAATATAAATTGCACATAAATTAACAGTTAAAAACCAAACACAACCAGGGTTTTAATATCCTATTAAAATACTAAATAAGTAATCATCACAAAACAGTCACTAATTAGGTACTTAGTAATCCGTTTCCTAAATAACGGCCACAATAAAAATTTAGTCCTACGCTTATTGTTCTACTGTTTCTTGTCATCATTACGTCTACAAAACATCCACTGCTGTGAAATGATTGAAAACACAATAACATTTTTTTCTTGTCAATTTTCAAACGTATATAAAAATAATATCATAAATTTAATATCACCTTATCAAACCATATTTATTGTTTAGCAATTTATATACTACATATTTTTATGCCATCCTGACCTTGAATTAATCCACATATCTATTTAATATTTCATAGTAATACTACACTATTACTATTCCACTAAAACACTAACCAAGCAATGTAACACTTACGTGTAACATAAAAATATAAAAATTAAACGAAATCTCCCATGCATTGCCCGTATGGAGTTCATCGTAATATTTAAAAAGTTCTACTTACAAAATAAAGCAAAATATTATCACAAGGAAATATTATTATATGAATATTATTCTGCGAGGAATTATTTTCTAGCAATAGTGTACCGTATATGTTTGTTTACAAACTCTCATACGGTAGAGAGCTGACACTGATCAGAAGTCAATAAATGAATCAAGCTACGCGTCCGGTGTAACTATCAACCACGGTCATCGCCACGGGTAATAAATCAGGGACCGATAGTAGACCTGCAATAAATGGTTCAATATTCACAGACCAAACATGTAAATATGATGGACATGCTTTGTACTTTTGAATCCATTTCAAGTCTCTTGCAAAATAATAATAAATAATAACAAAATAACGGCAAATAGGGATTCTGTATTTGGAGGCAGATGGTATCGAATGTGAAGCTTAATCTACGAGTAATAATGAAACGAGTGATTAATTTACATCAGCCTCAAATCTCAGCAGCTCATAGTTTACTATCACATTGAACCCTTCTAGAACAGTAAAATGTGAATTAGCCATGGTCACATGAATACAAGTACTCATAATACACGAGCCTTGCGTTGCAGATCTTGTTTAAGGGGAAATTAAGAGACAGCACTTTACATTTTGTTCGGTTTTATATAATTAATCTTACCGTCTGTGAATGATTTTAATTTTTAACTAAATTAATGACATCTTAAGTTAACGTAGTACTTATTTTATATACGTACATGCAAGGAAACATGTCATATATAAGTTTATGTGTAGTTTACAATTAATTTGGGGAATTTTAGAGACCTTTCAACCCATAGAGTACAAACGTATCCAGTTTATATGCATAGTATGTCCACCATAGATATTCACGATATACACTAGATATACAGTGGTATCCACAGTCTCTCCGATATTTTTTTAATTATATGTGCAAACTAATCTTCGGTATGGAATTTAACTTCATATGAATTTTGTCATGCGTTTCACATCGCTTCTTTTAAGTGTCATCTAATAAGATTCAACAAATTCAACTATCATCATCTGTAGGCTTATTTAAATAAATAACATTTGCAATATTGTGAACAGTAATAAAATGATACCCGAGCACTGAGAGGTTGAAATTAAATGTTACAATTGTTAACTTATTCCTGGAATTGCAGGGTACCACATTAAAGATAATTATGTATGTAATTATAGCTATTTACAGTTGATTATTGCTAATTCTTTTTACTGTATCCTATTAAATAACAATATTGTCCCAAATGAATTAAACCAAATTTAATTGATTTTGTAAGGCACTTGAGTAATGGCTGCAAGTAAAATGCCGATGCACATGTGTTATTTGTGTCACAAGTTGTTAGACACTGTTATCATTCAAAATAGTATAAAGTATAAATGTTACACTGTTTTGCTTGTCATATTTTATAAATACACGTAGTCTTGATAACTTTTTATTCATTATTAAATTATTACTTTTTGGATATAAAACGGCTGACCAAAAAATAAATATAACGACTACTGATTATTTTTCACTTTTTGATATGAGCAATCCACATCTCCTCAATAAAAAAATTAGTCAGTAAATGGATAGTAGATGCTGGCCGAGATGGGTCCGTCAGTATTTTTCCTCAATCTACACCTAGGTACGCTGTTTTTTTTATGTATTAAATTTCTTTTATATTTTTGTAATACATTCTATGTTAGTCTGAGTGTTTGGTGAGTTTGTATAATCGTTCGAGTGCAGGCCAATGAGGGCGTGTGGTGCGTGCATGTTTGCGTGTGCGTGTGCGTGCGTGCGTGCGCGCTTGTGTGTGTGTGTGTGTGTGTGTGCGCGCGCGTGTGTGTGTGTGTGTAGTGTTTGCGTGTGCCTGAATGGTGTGTGTAGTGTGTATGCGTGGGGGTAAAGAATCGCGAACACATCAACCCCAACTGGCTGAACTTTATTTATCATATGTAAATAATGGAAGAGTAACCTTGATTCGAGTGTGAATAAAATATAATTGAAGAAATAAAAATATATATTAAATGTTTCTTTTAACAAAATTAATTGAAATACATATTTTATAATCATGATTTGCTGATATTAAACTTAAATAACCTCGAAAATTTACATAACTAATCCATAAAAGCGTCATTAGTGGATATCTATAGTGGATTCACATCCATTCTATTTGACAATGTAAGATGATCTAAATTAATCAATTTGCTTTTTTATTCATAAGAAACCCTGAAAAACTTGTATAACAAAATAACAGACTACATTACCAAGTTTTTGTACATCATATAAAGGTAAAACTATCTTTCCTAACATGTTTGGGGATTGACTACATTTTGTATCAGAAACTGCGTTCCTTTAACAGGAAATGTTTGCAAGCAAATGTATTCTACTTAAATCTATGAATCGACTAATCACAGACATTGTATTACCCTGCTTAAGTTGGAAGATGTCTCGATGAAACGAAAGTACCTGTAATTGGGACGAATCTATTGTACGTACTTAGCCATCTGGTAAGTGGTACGACAGCTTTTCTGCGAATCGACAGCTATCGAAGGCATTATTATTGTTCTTCCACGTCTGTATTAGCAATACTGCTCTGGTTAACAGAAATTAAAGGAAATAACTCTTAAACAACTTAAGATTGTTAATGTCTGTAACGTTTGAACACAGTTAACTAGTTTATTGTTTCTCAGGAAAGGGGAATATCATGTTGCAGGCTAATGGTAAGTGATTGCAGAGAGGACTATTCTTGCCAATATGATGATCTGTAGTTGCTATTGTGACGATTTAGAAGTATTATACAGCCATCTCAACCTGTATTAGCATAAAATGTAAGCTATATACAACTCGTATATTCGTATATTTTTGTATATTTAGTGTGCAGAAATCTTTACAGTTTTTTAAATTATTTTCTTCTCTCTATACTTTCAAATTAAGCAATTCAATTCAAATATTGAACTTGCAACACATATTATAATAGTATTATTTACTCAAATGTTTATATACGAGATACTGAGACTGTGAAATACTTCGTCAATGACGTACAATAAAGTAAAATAATCAAATTTGAGACTCATAAGGCATTTTATCTTTTTAATTTACCCTCATAATTGAAGTATGTTTTTTGGCAAGAACAAAGCTACGTATTCCACACCTCTGACTGTAAAAATAAAGAAAATTGTAATACCGACCCAGTTTAACTAACATAAATATAGCAATTTTTATTGCACTAAAGTTAAACAGTTAAAAAATATTAATACTTTAAAATAAACTAGGATAAATTCAGATTAAAATAATATATTTTGAAGAGTAATAAACGTGAGATTTTACTTTATTATATAACATGTTCAAAAAGTATATGCTTGCAGTCGAGGTTGAGATTATAACACCAGTGAATAAATTTGAGAATCTGTATCCATTAGTTTTTATCAGTTGGGTAACAGAACAAAGCTTTTGAAGAAAACTTTAATTGTTATTTTAAAAGAACAGGAAAAGTTTTCAATATAATTAAATTATATAATAAGAAATCAGGGTCTGATAAAATATGACACTGCTTTTTCTCTATATATATTTAACAAACAAAATATAAGGTGAAAATGTCTTTACATAATGCGCATTAGGCTTAAGCCAATGGATCTGACAAGGATAACTACTTTAACTCCACTGACGGAGAAGAAATTAACTATATAGCACCCAGGACTATAATATATCAACCACTGCGTATTATTATTATCAAATAGACACAGTGATAGATTTATTGACTACTGTTAAATCATTACGGAAATAATGTAATTTCCAATTAATTAATACTATTTAACGCTTAGTTTTTTAGCGTTTAAAAAGTTCTACTAAAAAATTAAATACTTATATGTCTAACCAATTGGTTTGTATTATTGTATAGTTTGTTTGAAGAATATCCGGCATTTGTTTTATAAATATATTTGTACATAACTGTGTAAATAAATTAGATGGGTTTGGAGATAAGGTGTTAAAAATTTGTCTTCTCTACAATAACCAGACTTCAGATAAAGTCTGAGGTCAGGACCTCAAACCCGTATCTGAGACACCGGCAAAAACACCGGATAAAATAGCGTATGATGGATACCCAACAAAATATAATCATCGTTCCGCTGTAGGTTTTACTTGAGTTTCCTATATCTTGTAATATTATTAAGCATCTCTGTTGTAGAACCTCTCATTTATGTTCTATATATACTTCGTACTCGTACAAAAGGACGAACTGTCAAAGGAATAACCCAACTCTTGCCCACCTGACACAGTTGGGACAATATGAATGAATAACTTACTGCCACCAGGCTGCCACACGTCCCTCGCCCCACGATTAATGGAGAAATCATAACCAAGCACAGATATCTTTAATCCACAACACCTCATATATGAATGTTACAGAAAATCTCTTTCTCTCGGAAGGGCACTTCCACCTATCAGACGTTTACCTTTGCACGTTACTCTCAAATTCAATGCACTGTTCAAATTCCAAATTTCTGAAACTTTAACTTCTATTAGGCTCCTGAACATAATTTTTTATAGTGACCAATGCGGTATTCTTTTTTTCTTATCAACGAGTTCGTTGATGAACTCGCACCAATTTTAACACTGTTTCCTATATTTAAGAGGTGTCGTTCCCATAGATCTCAAAATTACAAAAATATTCTCATTCTCTAAAAGAGTAAAATTCTATAGCCCAATATCAATTACATCAATATTATAATATAAGTGTTTAAAAGGATAGTTTTTAACGGAGTGTATTTTTCCTGGAAAATTACGATACTCTATCAAATCAATAATATCCGTTTGGGCCCAAAATAAATACTTCCTATGCTATCATCTTTGCACTGGAACACGTACTGTTATCCCATGACTCATGCGATCATACTTGGGCTGTTTTGTGAACTGATGAAAGATTTTAATGTGGTCGATCACGAAATTCTTCTCAAGAAATTGTTCAGCTGTGTACGGCATTCTAATTTTTCTTCTTGGCGGATTCTGCTCGTTTTTAATTAGTCGAGTCCAGTTTCATAATGTCCATATACACTGTTATAAATTCTTTGTTGTGAGTACAGGAGTTTCTAGGCTTAGTTACAAGATTTCTCTTATTTCTTCTATACATGAATGACTTTCTTCTTCGTGTGTCCCAACACCCATATCAACAGAGATACACTCACTGTTTTGTTGTTTGCGATGATAGTCGAATAAAATAGATCATAGTCTTTTAATTTACATGATTATGTCTGAACCAAATATCAGTCCCGCAAATTCCATCTGGATTATACTTTCGTAGGAGACATATATATATATATATATATATATATATATATATATATATATATATATATATCCTAATATATATATATATTATATATTATAATATATTTGAATGTTGTCAAGTTGGTTATTCAGATTCTTTTCCTGATACACTTTTTTATTAACCCTCTTCCATTGCCTGTATTGGCCTCTTTAAGCTAAGGCTGAGGTATGGGATCTCGCTCTGGGGCTATTGAGGTCTTTCTTTAATCAAGAGAGTTTTCACTCTCCAAAAGAGGTCATATGACGAAATGGTTATAAGACATGGTTTTCTGTTCTGTTTTCTATATCACATGTCTATACAATCCGAGAATCAGGTATTCCTGATTTTGTTAATATAACATGCCAGGAATGGTATTATTAAAATATGATTTCAAAGAAACATTCTGTGCAGCCATCGCATCTCTCTTGGCATGAAACGTCCCACTTATAAAATTTATTTAAGCAACCTCTTCATTTAACACATCTGAATGCCATTTTGGTGATGCCAGGCAATTTTTTATTGTGAAAGTTCTTGGGTTCTTTCGGGGAGTTCTTGTCTTTGTTTTCCGTCAAGAACTTAACTGCGGAGTCAAACTGAAGTATAGATTAAATTGTGTAAAGAGCATTCGATAGAACAATTTATGTCCTATGTGACATGGTATCCAAATTCGTAGTTGCTTCATACGTAAAAGAGCCTATTGATAAATTTGGGGGGAGAGCAAGCCAACATTCCCTCTCAGTCTTCTGCGTCAGCTTGCGCTGCCTCCAATCACTAAGGTACGTACAACGCTATTAACGGGTACATGGTTATTAACTCCCACTATTTACATTGCAATGAAATCATTCCATGTAATTTTAATGTTATAAAAACCATCTTGGTTAAATTCGGCCAGTATAATTCTTTAGTTTCAACTAAATTTATACAGCTGGAGAAATTGATTTCGTAGAAGTGTTAACTGCAGTTTATTTGAAGTTTTGAGCAGATATATAAACATTTTAACAACTATTAAAGTTACTAAATGGAATGTTCTAATGCATTTTTGACTGATTATCTTCTGAATACATTAATCGGATCATTAAATCATCACATGTTTGAATTGATGAATCAAATTTACTGTGCTATTTATTTCAACCACAAAGGATATGCAAAATCCTTTGGCACATCAGTCATTGTGTAACAGGTTGTATCATATCAGCACTTAGAGTATTAGGCGTGGAGATAGAGTGATTGTAACCCTTCCACACCAACGCAGTGGTTCTTGTAGTGGATCTATATCTGAACCAGAATTAATCTGACACTCGTTAAACATAAATTTACAGTTTTTTGTACATACAAATATTTAAGGTAAATTACAACATAACTGTCAAACTAATGAGAATACATTTTAGCTGCACATATGGTACTGTATTAACGATACAATAAGTAGATATTACGTACAATCTAAAGAGGCGCACTGTCCCTTATGAGATCTTCTAATACTTCTTTAGGAGTATAGAATACTCTTCCATCTAAGTAATTCCTCTATTTTAAACGAACGAAAACTATTTATATTTTCAATATAATTTAGTGGAAGTGTATTGAAACTTTGTACTATGATAAATTAAACTTAAAATTGTTTTGTTTGTGATATTTATATTTTGTATAACTGTCATAACAGAAATGTAGTAACGCTTTGAAATATGTTGAATATGAACTATAGAGACTGATGTATTACATTTCGTTACGTGACAGGGATTGTTCCTACAACTATTCCACTGTCACAGGTGCCAGACAATCCTCAAGGTTCTCGTCTGTAGAAGAAAAATTGTTTGAAAGTAATTTTGATGCCAAAAAATGTCTCCATATGTGTTTATTGGTTTGTCGCAACTTCAGAAATCATGTATGAGCTTGCATCCGGAAAACATTCTGGTCATAAAAAGAAGACAAACAACTTAAAGCGTGTAAAGGTGAATTAAGTTGTTTACAAAGTTGGTTGATATGTTTGTCCCACTTTAGACATCAATCAAGATGAACACCTGAGACTTTACTAGAATACTTACACCTTAATTTATTGCAGTTTAATGAAATATTCGGAAATTATTGAATACGTTTTTGTGTATGTTTTCAAAGAGCCTGGTTATAGAATACCAAACTGTCTATATTCAGAGAGCTACAATTTGTATATGACTGAGAGAACTCAAGAAAACGAAATCGTGGTTGAGAAAGAATGCATTTTAGTCCAAATTTCACAACAAATAATGAATGTAATTTTTAATTTTTAATAGCCGTCACAAAATATTTCTGACTGCAATGTTTAACTTAAATAATCGTGGTCAGGATCGGTGGTCACACGGCCTAAATGTGAAAAACTATCGTATATTAAGATCGAATCATAAGTTAATTGAATAACTTTCATGGATAATGTACACGTTGTAATTTACCGACTCTCTCTATTAATCAGTTTTTTTATCTCGAGAAGTATTTAGGGAATGGGGCTAGTGATATTATAAATATAAATGGCCTTTCCGTTGCGCAGTTATAGTTGCTATTTTATACTGGTTGTTTTCAAGTACATTAAACACTTAAAAAGGATAAATAGATATGGTTGAATATAATTAACCGTTCACAATGTGCATGACTAATTACTAAATAGTTTTGTACAACAGCAAAATCTAGTATTCAAAAGCATGTATTTGAAAACTTCCGCTAGACACAAAGCATTACTGTTAGAAATGAAACTCTATCCTTCGCTGTTTCATCAAAGGACTGGCTCTATGAACGAGGGCTGCTGAGCTCTGAAACTAAACAATACTAGACTAATATCAACTACTAATGGACAAAACCAGAGAGCTACAAAAAGTTCAATATCACAGAGTGGAGAACAGAGAGAAGAATGATATCAAGAAAAGATTTTAGTGCAATTTAATAAAGTTTATGGTGACATCGAATGATAATTAAAGTGGAAACGGTTTTTGTGAGATCTCAGTGTGTTGACTTGGTTGGAAGGGGTGGGTAGAATCGATGCCAGTAACAAAGCCCTATCGTTCTACTGTTGAAGTCTTGCCGAGACGGAATCATGGTGCAAGCAGTTCACTCGGTTTCATTTTATAGAATTTTAAACTCTATCATGTCCTATATTTTTCGTTAATTATATGATCTATTGAAAAATGAGTAATTAATCGCTGACCATAACATGAATTAAGAAAATCCCTCAGTGTAATTATAATATATTGTTATTCAATCGGAACGATTATCAATATCATTTGCCGATCAGCGATAATTGACTGCAGCTAAGAGATTTATAACATTTTCCTTGTTGTTGTTCAAAAAGATAGCAGTTCCACTTAAAACAGTTAAAAAGTTTCGGGTGCGGTTTGCATAATTGTGTTACACGCATTTATTCCGTTATTTATCATCTTAACATATCAAATAAGTTATTAACTTTTGTCGTTTTGCAAGGTACATCAAATGTGTCTTTACAATGTCATATATTCTCGTCGGATCACATTAAATTTTGCCTTAAATTATATTTTAAATCCAATATTTGAAAGTATTAACGAGAGAATTTATTTCCCAGTAGAATTTAACATCTAATAAGACCATTTGCCGTAACATAAACATTGTTTGAATTAATATTTTAAAGTACAAAAAAAAAACGGTCAGACAGATACACGCTAAACGAGGAAAAATATACTATACTGACAAATAAAACTATTTTGTCACTTCCTCTTAAACCTTACTCCAAATATGTCCCACATTGTTTCAACATCTGTATGTTTTGAAATATTTAAAACAAATATTTAAACAAAAAACAAATTTTATACCTCTGGAAAATATACTAAACAACCCCTCAATGTAGAATTTGTTCAATTAAAATGCATTGAACTGCTTATTTTGGCTGTTACTTTTAAGTTTATTTTAAAATTAAATACAACTAAGATATCAAGAATTAATTAAATACTTTAATAAGTTTACACAATTGTAAAATTGTGTGCAGGTTCTAGACACGGAGACAAACCAGAGGAGAGTGAATTCCATATTAGTCACTTTAATGCCTTCAAAATGGCGATCGATATTACATATGTATATCTGAGCGTATCGAAAAAGGCAACCATTTATTTTATGATGATAGGCTATCAGGCGTGCCTGGTTGACGTTTTTATATGAAATAAGTAAACACTAATATTGCAATATATACTTTAGGCTACTGAAACTAAGAAGAGGTTTTTATTTCAGTGTAATACAGGGTGAAATATACCAACATTTCGCGACATGTAGGACCTGAACAGACAAACCTAAATATTTCGTTTTAACGAAAACCCCCATATTTTGACCCCAAAGGATTCAGGAAAATATTTTTGAACACCAAAAACTTCCCTAAAATACCATTTGGAGGGGAGAAGTAGAGATAATTTTTTCATTATTTTCTAATGTAAATTTATTTCGGGCTGTACCTCGTTTTAAAGGTTTCTTTATTATCACTAACAATTAAAAAAGTTATTAGCTAATCCAAATTTTTATCCAAATCAACTGATGAAGTAGTCTTTCTAATCATATGTTACAGTTGTCACTTCTCAGGACATTTTCAAATTAGTTCAAATTGAAAATAATTCAAATTTGTTAAAGCACATAAAACGCTAACTTTTATGACGTTTTATTGCAATACAGCAGCGTTTTTTTAACGTGTTGTGTATTTTCTGTTGGGTCTTAGTGAATTAATTTTCTAACTTCTGTGTACCTAGGTTAAACATATCTGGTATTGCTGTCCATCACATATTTCAAATAGATAAATTGTAATTGTATAAATTTGATGAAAATTCTCAATGTTATGACCTGTCTCTAAATGTTAATAGGATATATGGAAGTGTTATCGTAACGGAAACAAATGTTTTTAAATAAATGGCCAATAATTTTATTCTTAATTTAGACTATTATTAACACTTTATTTTACAAAGACTACGAATCACACACACACACACACACACACACACACACACACACACACACACACACACACACACACACACACACACACACACACACACACACACACACACACACACACACACACACACACATGTAAATGTATATAGCTTGTATTACCACATGTTTATTCGTTTTAATATTTTTACCTAACAAAATAAAACAAACTTGGCTGACCTTTAAATGACTTTTAACTTCTACTTTAACAATATTCATTGATAATATTCCCATATAGTTATACCAGATTTTTGATCCACAGAATCTGAGTATAATACATAATAGTTATTTATCATAGTTAGTTCCATACTAAATAGCATTTATAAATAATGTCTAAAAGTAATACGCTATTCTTACTAAAACTACTTGGTGACATATAACGTGATAAATACAAATTTTGTTTTAAAATAGAAAACTTGAATCTGATTTAAATATGAAAAACTTTTTTAAGATAACTTGATTTTATTTACTATAAATCATTGTGACACCTTCCTTTCATTTATTTAAAAATGTATTTTTATGACACAAAAAATTACGACCAATCAGGTTTTATTATATGGTTTTATTTTATATATGATATTTATATATACTTTAAGGTTTTATTTATATTGTCGTAAAGGAAAATAGACATTGTAAGTTATAAATATTATTGTGGTTTAAAAATACAATATCCATACACTACTATCAAGTAAACATTTTTCGTTGTAACAGTTAAACATGACAGTAAATATTATAAGAAGTGAGGTAATTATTATTTACCATTTATAAAATGTGTTTAAAAGATAATATATTGGATAAAACGTTGAAATGCTATACTCTGAAAATACTGCATACATTCTAAATCAGTGTTGTGCAAATCATTTAAGTAACGTGTCATACTGATATAGAAATAAATAACTAATGCACAAATATATACATCGAACATATTATATTATTGTTCTATTATTTGGAAGAGCAGGAAGATATCCCACTAATGCACTTTGGACCTTCGTTATTGACATCTGAAAAGCTCTTTTACAGTATTTATACTTTATTTGTAACATAAAATAAAATTTAATTTAGGATTAACCTTCATAAAATGTAATTCAAATGACTTAAAATGAAGAGACAGGGAAAGCAATTTAGCTAACACTTATATTCACTTACATACCTTACCTCGATTTCCATAATATTATGAAACTCCGATATCAATATATTTTAACATTATATTAACGTACACATATTCTTTCACAGAAACATTAATGTAGGAGATTTGAGTCGGATGTGACCGGGTTAAAGTGTAATTCAATCCTCTGCCAATCCCTGTCGAAGTTTTTGGACTCCGTGCCAATTCTATAGCACATTATAATTATTGTAATGCTTGTTTTATTCTTCGAGATATACTCTACACTCAGGCAGATACTATCCCGAAGGGACTAACAAAATGCTACTCATGTGGTTTCAGAGGCATTTTCATTCCGTTGGTCAAATGAAATGTTGTAAAAAGAGAGAATACTTACAGCAGCAAGTATTGTAGGAAATTAAGTCTAAACATAAATTGCGATGCGTTAAACAAATTTTCAAGGATCATTTTCCACTTCCAAATGAATGATCAAACAGTTCTTAATTTTTTGCGTAAATAATAAAAAAAATAACGTAATAGTTCCAAGATGGTAAGCTGTAATGGTTGCTCTATTAAATGAAAGTCAGTTATATAGTATGTTATTGATATGCTTTCTCAAATCGATTGCGAGAGAATGGATAACCATCGATTGGTTAACCAAAAGTTTTTCCTACAATATCAAACAATGAGAGCAGTTTAGAACAATTTCCTGAATGTTTAAGTAATGAGTGTGCCAAAATCCGTTAGTCTGGAGACTGATTCTCGAATTTCAAAATGTATATTGTTGTATATTATTAAAAAGTTCGTCGTAAATTAAACACATTGGTGAAGACAAAACTATCTTTTTAAATAGTGGGCAAAGCAGTGAAATTTAAAACTATAGGTACATAAATGTTGTAAAAAGAGAGAATACTTACTGCAGCAAGTATTGTAGGAAATTAAGTCTAAACATAAATTGCTATGCACGTTAAAAAAATGTATCTATATATGTATCTTTGTAAAGTATCATTGTAATGTGCAAAATGTATCTTTAGGTATATATATATATATATATATATATATATATATATATATATATATATATACCTAAAGTTTTAAATATATATATATCGTAATGAGCGCAATTAATAAAACACTTTTCTCGCAATTTCACAATAAATTAAAGGTTATTTTAGAATGCTGTCTGACTATTTTATATTAGTATTCTGTTTGCGTTTAATTTTGGCTGAATTTACAAAAAAAGGTGTTATATGTGATTGGAAATTACTATTTAAATTGTAAAAGCTTCAAATGCAAAGTTATAACACATTTTGTGATGTTGATAAACAGAAAACGTTATCTTTGAAATTTGTTATAGCTCTCATAGTATTCATGTTAGAATATAAAAGTGTTTTTAGTATTCTAGTAACTTACTTTTACTTTTTTAATAAAATGTTAAGATGTACAAATTTTATCAAATTAAGCCACAAAAGTTCTAAATCAACATAAAGGTTCCTTGAAATAAATATTACATATTTACAATTCTTATTGAATAAATACTTTATTCTCATAATCACCAGTCTCTCGTGAAATTTTCATGAGAAATGTAAGGATGGTTTTAAAAAAAGTGAAATGCGCGGCTATTTAATTATCTTTGGGTAATTTCAAACATTATGATTTTTTGTATTTTTTTAAGTAATAACTTAAAACAGCTTTTAATGTTGTATTTTGTTACAGGTGAGTAAAGAATTTCTAAGATTAATCTACACTTAAGGTAAGATTATTTTACTACTTTTCTGGACAACGTTATTCATGTTTAGAAGCGATCCTCACAAACAATGTCACTCCTTGTGGCTGTAATCCTTTAAAAATTCTTCATAGTTGACCTTTTGGCTATGACTAATGTGTAAGGTTCTGATCGACCTTTAAAAAGATTAAATCTAGCATATTTTATTCCACGTGTAATTAAATTGTCAAATATCTCATTTTAGGACTTTTAAAGTTTTGAATGTGTCGGACTTAGTTCTAATTATGTATAATTCTGAATGCGTATCGAAAAAGGCAACCATTTATTTTATGATGATAGGCTATCAGGCGTGCTTCCAATATAAAATTAGTCTTCATTATTACTGCTAGTAGGAATGGAATTTCCCTCCAGATTCCATTAAAACTCAGAAATGCCCGACTGAGTACGGTTAAGATGATCACTCGTTCTGTAGCGTTTAGTTGCGGCCGCCGGTTAACAAGAGCTTGGATTGAACTTTACCCTGTCCTCTATATTCTCAAAGTCATTCTATACTGTCTATACATTGGATTGTACAAGATAGAACGACTGCATTTGAACACTTGCCGTCCCAAGTTGGTGTGAAACTGATAAACAAGCGTCATGAGGGAATTAAACATCTCAGTGATTCTAAACGATTCAAATCTCGATTTAAACACCTCCAGGTGTCAAAGGCGTTTTACTCAGTTGAAGAGTTCATGTTGAGTTGCTGGAATGACAATTATTAAACAATATTGAGAACAAGAATAAAGTTAAACCCCCAGTCCTGTTATACAATTAAATAGCTATAACTGCAATGGAATTAATGCAAATGTATATTATTATGAATGTACTTGACGCATGCATACAATCTTATAATTGTTGACGCAATAAAGATTATTATTATTATTGTGTTATAATTATGAAGAGATGTTTTAAAATAATACAGTTTTCCATTTAATTTTAAATTAACTAACCGACAATAATATGAAAATACAAGTTTATAATCAGTATTTCCCAGCTCCTGACTCATCTGGATGTATGTAGCATCTCACTACCAATCGCCGGAACTGCAAACCATTCAACACTACAAACACTTATTGATTCTGCTGTAGGGGGGGGGGGTTGTTGCAATCATACATCCCACAACCACAGCAAGTATCAAAACAAAGCACATCGTGTAATATTTTTGTATTAGAATTTCTTATATGTTTCGGAACGATTATTGTGTCAGCAGTATTGATTCGTAAGCCGGGAAGACACCAATTAGGTTTTGTTTTATGATCATCATATAAATATCGCTGTCTAGTGCTTTACAGATTGTTAAATTATCTTGAATGTACAGCCATTGAATGGAAGAGAAATTAGGATTAAGAAGATGCAGCAATCGATGCTGTGCACAAGAACTTTCCTTCCTGGACGGTCTGGAATTGTCAGAGTTGGTTGTGATTAGTTTATACAAGGAGCTTCGACTTTCTTCCAACCATTCATTTTTACTTATTTGGAATAGTCTATATATGTAAATTTTAATTTCCGTAACTACTTTTTCAAGTTTTTATCGGACCCAAAAATGACATGTAAGATATGACTTTAATACTCATTGGATCTTTTAGAAAGTTAAAACCTAATGTAACTAGGAAGGGAAAGAGTTCATAGAGAGAAAATAGTTGAATAAAGGAATGATAGCACTCACCCAAGTCATCATTACCTACTGTACACACACCATGGTATGGCTGATATGTTTCATCCTCCCAAAATAATAATAATAATAATAATATAACTTTATTGCGGTAACAATAATAAAATTGCATACAAACGTCACAGAATATTTAAATAATAAAAAGGTAGGCCTACACTTCATTCACTCACGCACACAGTCACATGTTTCTCTCATTCACTCTCATCTTCATTCTCACCAGACAATCCTGCCACTGCCACACCAGAACCAGAGGATTGATCGTGTTAGTTTTGAATTTCGTCCCAGCGGCTCTCCATAAACTCGTCAACTGAGTAAAACACCCTCGACACCAAAAGGTGTCTTAGTCGAGTTTAAAATTTTTTTTGGTCATTCAATTGTTTGATCTCTTCAGGGAGCTTATTGATTAGCTTGACACCAACCTCAGACGGTAAATGTTCGAATGCTGCAGTTCTGTGTTGTTGAACGCGGAAGTTGTCCCTGCCTCTAGTCCCATACTGGTGAACGTCCCTGCCTTGAACCAAGTTACACTTAGAACGGCAGTACAGGACAACCTCCAGGATATAGAGACAGGGCAAAGTCAGCAATCGAAGCTCCCTGAAGGTGTTTTTGCATGAATCTCTGAAGTTCAATTTTGAAATGATTCGGACAGCTTTCTTTTGACTTCTAAATACACGTTCGAATTTGTATTTAGAACAGCTGCCCCACAGTCTCAAACCGTATGTCAGATGTGGATATACCAAGCCAAAGTAGGCCGTTCTTAGTATATCCAAAGAGCAGAATTTTGCAAGGTTCCGTAAGACATAAATGCCTGAGGAAACCTTTGAACAAATGCTGTCAATTTGATCGTCCCAAGTCAGCCCAAAAGACTGTTATAGGGTCGACACACCGTCTATATGCACATTTAAACATGAGAGTAGGGTACAACACATTTCACACTCAGAGGCCTCCGGCATGAAAGGGTGAGAATATCCTTTCACAATTGAGCAATCTACATCACTGTCAATAGGCGCGAAAGACTAAATTAATTAATTATATTCATTGCGGGTCAAGCGGGTTCTGTAAATACCCGCAACTTGTTTGGTAATACATTTAGATAGTTTTAAACAGATAAAAGTTTAATGGACATGTGCTAGAACCCAAAACGAGCAACTAAATCGAGATCAACCATGCCTTAATTCGCATTTGAGAATGCCAGCTTCCGGCGGAAGGGAAGCGACGTAGTAGTTCTAATCACTTAATGTCACTACAATCTACAGGTGTAAGTCAAATGCGTGACCAATAATGAGAGCCGTCTGATTATCGCCCATTTTAAAGTCTATATAACCAGTGAGTATAGTAGATAAAAATAGAAATGTATAACAATTTAATCAAAAGAATTAAATTTATTTTATAATACAAATAAAAAGAGTTGTAAATATTATACACCAGCTCCCTTCAAATTACTTAGGTGATTTAAAAAAACCAAACACATTTAGTAGCTACTAAAAATACATAGAGAAGGAGGTTCTCAGAGTAGAACTTTGTTGGGGGGATGTTGAAACATCTTGACGGCTGGTCTGGATTCGCCACATGCACTACACAGTCACTACCATGGATCACCTCGGTGACTGGGGCTAGTGGCCTAGGAAGAGGAAGGGTGTCCTGCTGTACCAGTACAACGTCAGCTTCCTTCAGGGTGAAGAGCACTAACTTCATGCGCTGCTGAAGAGTGTGCAGGTAATCCCTGCGCCAACGTTCCATAATCGCTGGTGGAAATCTTCGACAAAAAGTCAATGGCTAGGCCTTTTGGAGATAAGTTAAGCTGATTGAAATGGAACTTAATACTGTTTCTACCTGCAAAGTTCTTAACTTCAGATAAGCGTGTTGTGAACATCATTTCCAGCTCCCACGAAGTTGGTGCGACCGACATTCACTATACAAGTCAGTGCAGAGGCCACGAAAGAAGCAAAATGGATGAATGCAGCTATTAGAAGAGTGGCCTGTCAGAGCTTCAATATGTAAAGTTGTAGAGACCAATACAAAGGTACATATTGAGGCTTTATTGTCAACTGAAATTCTGCAACTTAATAGAGAAAGGACTACCACTGTCTATAAAAGTAGGCAAGAAGGCTCTGTTAGGTGTCACACAGACTTGACAGATCACCCATGAGAGTGGACTGATTTCTTGGTTTTTGTTTTAAGCAAGGTAAACATTGAAAATGCGTTACCTCACGACACTGCGTTGTGAAAAGATCTACACTTTCTGAGAGAGCAAAAGAGCTTTTTTCGGGACAACGAGCAAAAGAGCCGCTCTTTGTCACGAGAGATACACACAACGCGCACCACACACGCCGTAACGCGCTGTAGCTTGGTCTAAGAAGCAAACTTGGTTAAGAGGTCCTATTCAGAGGAAGGAATAGAGTGCAGGACAACAAGAGGAATCTGCCTGAGTTCGTCAGAAGATGATAGATTATTGGGAGTAAATTTGAAGAGAAGCCACTCCGATGATGTTAACTCTAGTCACTTTTGGACATATTAAAGAACCTACGTAGTTAACAGTTTTTAGTCATTTAACTGTAGAGGACGGAGAATAGAGATTTCAGTCACACATTTAAGTTCTGATTTACAAAAACTCTATTTATATGCAAATTCAGTAAGCAGGCGTTCATCCTAACTACAACCAGAGGTATAGAGTAACTGAAAAATGTAGAGGTCATTATGCAGGGAGATAAAAATTCATAGGTATTATATATCTTAGCAAGAAGGCTAAGTACTTTACACTTAGTAGGGGTTTCAAGAAAGGAGTCTATGACGTAAACGAACGAGTCACTTTCAGAGGACCAATTTAGGTCTAATATAAAAATTTTGGTGTAATCTGACTACTGTAAAATATGGGAGTCTCACTTCAAAAAGCCTCTGCACACGTTTAGGGGAGTTATCACCCGATGTTTAAGTTCGAAACCTTCTAGCTTCAATAGCTGGGTGAGTTGGCCTTAAAGTTCTATTGCTTTTTCGCACTGTTTGCTCCAGTGATGATGTCATCCACATAACTTTAATGGGTGAGGACTTCGGCTGCAAGAAAGGAACCGTGCATCTTCATCTTGTGCTAATTGCCTCAAGTTTTGATGATAAACATGAGAAGAACACATTGTAGAGGCCGATATGTATAAGAATGTCACTGTTGTCATTTTAAACTTTAGGTCTTCTCATTTGAACATCATAAAGAGAGAGGCTTGAACAGATCTTTCAACGAGCAAAAACAGTGTGGAGGTTAGGGGTGCTAGTATAAGTCAATAGTTAACACGCGGCAGTGGGAGTGCATATTGAGGGGACGACCAGTCAAGCATTCAACAACGTCATATAGCACAGTGTACTCAGGCATGAAGTTAGAGGGTTTTGAAGTTTGCCTTCAAGGGGAGGACACTACGCAGTGCAACGGTTTCTAAGAGAGAGATCTTCGGGATTAAAGGGGGGGCGGACGATATCGTGTTGTTGTGAATCTCTAGAGTGAGTGAATGAAGAGGTAATCTATAATTGATTTTGTGGCAAATCTTTTACTGAAGAGTCCAGAAACGCTAGAGAGAAGATTGGAGATCAACCTCATTGGGTAGACAGATTTAGACTTAAGAGTCAGGCTTCATAGGGCGCAGACTAGGATGCTACCCAATATCACGTAACCAAGATGGGTTCAGAGATCATGTGGTATATTAAGGTCGAGAGAATAATACTTATGAATGAGCAACTAAGGTTAAAGAGCACCTCCTAAGGGTATGTCAAGGGGGCCAGGCACATTGAATGTGGGACCAGCTAGGATGTAGGGCTTGACCCGCCGGAACACTTCCGGGGAGAGTTGAGTATATAGTATATCAAGAGAGTTTTTCCGATACATGAATGGGTTAGTTGAGGCCAATATGCGACCTGAAATATATGCTACTTGAAATTTCAATAAGCTCTTTGTATTGACAAGTTTGAGAGAGACCGACAACAGTCAAGTGAGAGTGCACACGTCATGTGCTTAACAGCTGTGCGGCGCTCGCTGATGAAGTCTGATATACTTCCAGGATCATGGAGAGCTTGGAAAAGTTGAGTGTTTCCATTGAAGCAGTGATCTTGACGAGCGGAGTGTCTAGTGCTAAAGAGGTATCGTGACCACCCTTAGTGCGAAAAACAGAGCGTTTACGTATTATATACTTATTCTCTGCGTTTTTTAAGTTAATACCTACTTTTTATCAAGTGTCGCAAGTTTAAAGGTACAGGGTTGTTTTAGTAACTTTTTTGTAGAGCTTTGCGCTTCCAGAGTTAATAAACATATTGGAGAATTTGTGAGCTATACAGATGAATAGGAACTTTTAAAAATAATAAATAAAATATTAAATAATGTCCACCTTCTTACCAACGAATATAAAATATAAAACCAGTATTTAAAGCCTAAATATTTTTCAGCTATGGGTTTGCAACTTAACTTGTTTAATACATACCAAACGATCTACTATAATATTAAAATCAAATTAAGTGCAAAATAACTGGTATTATTAATAGAATTTAGTTTACTGAAACCTAAAACATTTAGGTAGTAGATAATTTGTTACTGTAATTTTATGACAACCTATGTAGTGACATTTAGGTAAATTTTAAACTCTTTATATCAACAGCTAACGCTGATATATGACTATTCGCAAATAATAATTAAATGTTACCATACATGTTTAAGTGCATAACCTGAACAATATTACCAATGAAAACGTATATAAAATATAAACGTCACATTAAAGCTAATGAAATTACAAGCTCTTACTTCGCCTGGTAAAATAAGACATTCTTTACTTTTTTACTTAGAGGAAATTCCTGACGATATTTGGAAATTGTATATTGTGTTCTTATACAGTAAATTAGCTCTCATATCTTGAACTACAACACCACAGCTTTGGATTAATGCTGTAATCTCTCATATTTTCTCTTCTTAGAGTTATATCGTAGGTTAACTGAAATAAAAAATAACACATTTATTACAGTACATAAAATTAATAAATACAAATACTAAATATGATAGTGATAATTAAAAAAAGGCGTAGTAAATATTATTTAATTCTTGTGTAACTATGAAGAGGAATTATGGCTGGTGACGTTTGCATATATAATCAACTAGCTTCTGTGCTTCTGTGTAAGCAAGCTCTAAGAACTACTTACAGTACTTAACTATTCGCAAACCGCGTCACCAACCATAATTCCTATCTTCAGATATACACAAATCGCACTGTATTTTGAAAACGTGTCAAGGTATATATAAAACCTTTTTACATAAACAAAATCTTTATTTTAATATGCCTATTCTCAAATATTACCACTATATTTTATGTTTTTATTCATTGAATCTATTTAAATTTTGTATACGTAATGCAAATTTATTAAAAGTTTTTTAAGTGTATAGTTCTAATAAATTCGATAATATAAAAATATATATTCTATAAAATTAAATCACAAATTTGGCTTGCTTCTAATCTAAGCGTATTTATCTTTGCATTTATCATGTAGCTTTAGAAGTTCTTTTGATGTGTCCAACGGCTTTTTAGGACACATTTGTTATGCAAGATGTCATTCTAGTACTCCTGAAAAATTGGGGAAAGATACCCAGTACTTAGGGATCCTATTAAATTAAATGTTCCAGTTTTATAAATAAGATAGCATCTTTTTATAAATCAATCTCTAGTACTTTCATAATTAACATATAGGTTAATTTAGTGTCCTTTAAACACTATAGATATCTTTGCACTAAGTAATACGTTTCACATGCACATATATTTATTTATATTGCAATATACACATCTCCAATTTGCATGTCATGTAGTATTAGTGGATGTAATTCTATACTACATCACTAATTTTTGTTAATTACTTTTACAAAATTTAAAACAAACTAAATTTACCATCCTGATCCACTTGGTCCACTCCTTATTGATGAAAACGGCTGCTAACAATGAGGTTCAAAGTGTGATGATTGTAATTTGTATTGGTTCTCTCAGGTACATAACTTTATGACGTTTTTATTACTTATATATTTCTTTAAAAATGCAGTAGGATTACATTAACATGAACACATTTACATTGTAAATGAACACGTCATGTTAACTAGACTAGCTCTTCGATATAGATTAATTCATACCAATCTACCAATGCAGGTACATACACATCGATATACATCAATCACATTATGGAATAATTTTCTTTCAACTGTGGATTTAGAATTCGTTTTATTACCAGACCTTTGTTATTCTACCTAGGTAGGGTATTTTTAAATAATTATCCATAGCCTTTGTGCCGAAAAGACTCTTATAAGTATTGTATATAAGTAGATAGGAATCTGGGGTTTCTAACGCACTTTTGGGACAGACAGAAAATCAATGGAAAATACTGTTTAAAGGACAATAAACGAATCTGTAAAATCAAACAGTAATGGAAAATACTGTTTAAAGGACAATAAACGAATCTGTAAAATCAAACAGTAACTCACGAATGAAAAATTACCGAATCTATAGTTGTTTGCTTCTACTTTCTTGAGCTGTCTAGTCAAATCAATCTATTTGAAATGTCTGCTACGAATAAACGAAAAATCTTATATTCTACAAAATTGATAGTAACACAGTCTTTATCTTTAATAGTCTTCTTTCCAGTAACAACCAAGTGTAATTTATCATGTTTATTCAATTCTTTAATCTTTTTTTCATCCAAAACAGTCAAAAATCTGTTCGGTAAGTGTACTTTACAATCTTCCAACTCGGCAATTATTGTCATCCCAAATTTATCTTTCATTTTCTCCAAATTCAAAATTTTATATTTCCCTTTTTCTTCTAAATCAATTAATTTCTTATATTCTTTGAATCTTAGTTCTCCAATATCGTTCAGCTCCTTTAACAACTCCATTTAGTAAGGGAAAAATACAAGAGTACTTCTACAAAAAATTGGGGGAAATCGACATTATACCACCAAAACACACAAAAACCATGTTTTGATCCTAAAACTATGATTTTGATTCCACAAAATCACAGTTTTTAGAGTCAAAATCAAGGTTTTTTTAAGGTCCCTACACACTAGAGTTTTTTTGAAAAATCCTGAAAATCTACCGAATTATCTCAAATTATAGCCAACTTTAAGCATAAAAGTTGATAATTTTTCTTAAATAAAAAGATATTTAACTAAATAGTAAAACTTGGCACATTCAAATTTTCCCTATCCAAACGGAGCGTAAAAAGGTATCATGTCCATACTGCAAAAAAGACATTTTCGAACATCATTATACCCGACATTATAAGTCGAAAAATCATCTAAAAAACAAAGAAATTTACGAGAAAGAACTGAATTTTTTAAGACAATGGGCTAAAGAGAATCAAATCGATGGTCACGAAAAGATGTATAACATAGAAAAATTGCGTGAATTAAAGAAAAGCTTTAAGGAAAATAAAAAAGATCTCAATCTATTTAATGACGAAAAAATTCAATCAATCGCCAAAAAATTATCTATCAACACTAACGAAAAAACTAAGTCTGAAATGATCAAACAAATAGACAAAACTCTTAACGAAAAAACCGAAAATATCATTGATGTAGAAGTTTTATCCTCTATACACGGCCTTTTCAAATAATACATTTTAACAAATTTAAACGATAATTCCATGTCAATTTACAAATATCTTTCCATTATGCGACCAGAAATTAAAAGTTTAATAGAGCAATTTCAAGAAAATGTTAAAAATATGAAGGGTTATCTCTCTTTGGAATGTGAATATGAACGAACTTTAGTGAACGGTGAACCACAAACATGTCCAATTTATTTTACTATAAAAGCAGACGAAATCTTCGATGTAAACTATTTTATCACCAAACAATTTAATAAATTAACAAATCGTGAACAAACAAATCATCCAAATAAGGGTTCTAGATGGACATTTAAAAGCTGCAAACAACTAGTTTTGAGCATTAATAAACACGAAATTATGAACGCAGGATCATATATCGATTTACCAAAGAAAATCAAAGATAAAAAAGCTTGTATAAATATCAAAAATAAAGATGACTATTGCTTTATTTATTCTATCCGATGCGCTATTGAAAAACCCGAAAGAGACTGCGAAAGATCAAAACAATATGAAAAATTTGTAAATTACGAGATATTTTCGGGCTTTGAGTATCCAATGTCTTTAAAAGATATACAGTTATTTGAAAAACGAAGTTACAATTTATCCAAAAATGTCTATAAATATCTATACTTATGACGAAAAACTCAACATTGTACCGTTGCAAATTTCCGAAGTTTATAATGCCGAGTTAGAAATCGATTTATTGTATGTTTAACAAGAAGACAAATCTCATTATGTCTTGATAAGAGATTTAAATAGATTGGTATTCTCTCAGTTATCTAAACACAAAGAAAGGAAATTTTTATGTAGGAGATGTTTAAGCCATTTCTACAAATCTGGAGATTTAACAGATCATTTAGAAATTTGCAAGCAACATGAAGTTTTTAAACCAATTATGCCGTTTCCAGGTCAAACCACAAAATTTACTAATTTTCAAAAGAAGTTTAATCATCCTTACGTTATTTATATGGACTTTGAGAGCATATTAGAAAAGATTCCGACATGCAAGAACAATCCACAAAGATCGATTACAACCAAGATTCAGAAGCATATTCCTTATGGTTTTACTCTATATTTAGTATCGAATGTAACCAATCGCATGTATAAACCTATATGTTATCGAGCAAAAAATGAATACGATTTGCCTAATGTTCCTGCAAAATTGTTTCAAGAGCTTAATAAGTTATCGAAATACATAGCTAAAAAATATAATTCAAGGAACATGAAGCCTATGAAATTAACTGAAAATGAAGAAATTTCATATCAAAATTCAAACGTTTGTCATATCTGTGAAACAGAAGGTTTTGATGGTGAAAAAAGATTAAAAGTAAGAGATCATTGTCATTTAACAGGTAAATTTCGAGGCGCAGCTCATTCATGTTGCAATCTGAATTTGAAATTTCCACAAAATATTCCAGTTTTCTGTCATAATATGTCAAATTACCATACTCATTTGTACATAAAAGAGATGGCGAAACAATATGGAAATGTTGATTTGATCGCAAACACAGATGAAAAATATATAAATTATTCAGTAAATTCTGGTTATGGCTATGAGTTTGACAATGATAAGCCTAGAAAGTTTGTTAAGTTTTCTTTCGTAGACACATTTAGATTCATGGCATCGTCTATTGAAAAGTTAGCTTAAAACCTCAAGAAAGAAGACTTCAAACATACAAATCATTTTATACAAGATGGAAGAATATTGAATGAAATTTTAACAAGACTGCCAAATGACGAAGACGAGATTTTAAAAATATTGTCTGGAAAAGGAATATTTCCCTATGAATTTATCGATAGTATTGAAAAACTTAATTACACAGAAGAGCTGAAAATTAAAGATTTCTATACACTCTTGACAGATGAGAGCATATCTGAGAAAGATTTTCAACACTATTTAAATGTATGGAACAAATTAAAAGTGAAAAATCTAGGAAATTACTCTGATTTGTACAACATCCAAGATGTTTTATTGCTTGCTGATATATTTGAAAATTTCAGAAACATTTGTCTAAATTGTTACAAACTTGATCCAGCACATTATCTAACAGCTCCAAGCCTCGCATGGGATGCTATGTTAAAATTAACGGAGATAGAATTACAATTGATTATTGATTATAATATGTATTTGATGATTGAAAAAGGCATTCGTGGAGGCATTTCTCAATGTATTAAACGATATGTTAAAGCAAATAACAAATATTTGAAAGATTTCGATAAGACAAAGCCCGAAAACTATCTTTTGTACGTCGATGCCAATAATCTTTATGGTTACGGTCTTATGCAAAAACTTCCGTTTAGTGATATCAAGTGGATGAATCCTAAAACATATACAAAAGAAGAGTGGCAAGAAACAATTTTGGAACTCACTGGCGACGAAGATTATGGCTATATTCTCGAAGTTGATCTAGAATATCCAACAAATTTACATGAACATCACAAGGTTTTGCCTCTTGCTCCTGAACATTATAAAAATAAGTAATGCACCACTCTATTAAACAAAACTGAATATGTTGTTCATTCAAGAAATTTGAAATTCTATCTAGAACAAGGAATGGTGTTAAAACATGTGAATAGAGTTATTGCATTTGATCAGAAGCCTTTCATGAAAGAATACATAGATTTTAACACAAACATGAGAACCAAAGCTACAAGTGACTTTGAGAAAGATTTCTACAAGTTAATGAACAACTCAATTTTTGGAAAAAGTATGGAAAATGTGCGAAATAGATGCGATATTAAACTTGGAAATGAAGAGTTTTCAATGAAACAAGCTAAGAAAACGAAATTCAAATGTTTCAATATCTTTGACGACAACTGTATAGCAAGTCATATGTACAAACAGAAAGTAAAATTTAACAAGCCGATCTACATAGGATTTTCAGTTCTTGACCTTTCAAAATTGTTAATATACGAGTTTTATTACGACAAATTAAAGAAATATGATCCAGATTTGAATCTGTGTTACATGGATACAGATAGTTATTTCCTAGAATTGAAACGAGATCCTTACAAAATTATTAAAGAAAATTTGAAATGATTTCGATACAAGCGATTTTCCAAAAGATCACGACTGTTTCGCTACTAAAAACAAGAAAGTTATTGGAAAATTCAAAGACGAGCTAAATGGCGAAATCTTAGAAGAATTTTGTGGATTGAGATCGAAGATGTACTCGTACAAATATCTTGACAAAAATCCAGTAAGATGCAAAGGAATTAAGAGAAGTGTTGTAAATAAAACAATAAATATCGAAAACATGAAGAGATGTTTGTTCGAAGATAAAGAAGAATTTAGAGAGATGACAGTAATCAAAAGCTACAAACATGAGTTGTACACATTTACCATAAACAAGCTGGCACTGAACGCTAAAGATGATAAGAGAATTGTCCTAGAAAATAAGATCGATACAGTACCGTATGGCTATAAAAATGAAGCGAAATCTGATATATTAGACGAATTAAATAAACTTGGAAACTTTGATATATAAATGGAAGATGATTTAATACATTGTCACAAATGTAAGAAAAAAACGAAAAATATAGATTCTAAAATTGTTCAAACTCAAAACGGATTGTATAGAATTGCAGCAAAATGTTCAAAATGTAAGACAAATAAGAGTAAATTTATAAAGAATCCTTATGAAAAACAAGTAAAGAAAGAATTGAAGAATAAAGAAGAAATAGAGATTGAAGCTAGAGACATTCATGCACCAGTACGAAAAAAGTTTAAAAAGAGAAAAATTATAACTTTAGGAATTGACGATTTATGGGCAGCAGATTTAGTAATAATGTCAAACTATTCAGATCAAAATGATGGATTTAATTATATGTTAAATGTTATTGATACTTTCTTAAAATATGCTTGGTCAAGAGCGATTAAAAGAAAAAACGGTAAGGATGTTTTAAAAGCTTTCGAAGATATAGTAAAAAGATGCCATAAGGATCAATCATAAACCTCCAAATTTACTTCATACAGATAAGGGTTTAGAGTTTAAAAATAAAGAATTTAATGATGTTTTGAGGATATACAACATTAAGATTTATCATACTGAAAACGAAGAGAAATCAAGTATTGTAGAGAGATATAACAGAACTCAAAATGAGAGAATGAAAGTTATTTTTGAGATTAATAAGAATTTTAAATGGATTAGTATTCTAAAAAAAATCGTAAACAAATATAACGATACAGTTCACAGCACAATCAAAATGAAACCGAAAGATGTAGATAAGGATGCAGAAAAAGAGTTACTAGAGACGGTTTTCAAGTATATTCCACCAGAAATTCACACGAAAACTAAATTTAAAGTCAATGATCATGTAAGAATTGTTAATAAAAAACAAACATTTTCGAACAAATATAAGAACAATATTGATCAAGAGAAGTATTCGTAATGTATCAAATTAATAACACAGATTCTGTAACTTATAGTATAAAAGATTTAAATAATGAAGAAATAACCGGAAAGTTTTATGAATATGAATTGAGAAAGTCAAAGCTATAATTTTTTCTATATAAATGGAGTCTCAAAAGAAATGTACAAAGTGTCAAGAATTTAAAGATTTTGAAGCTCTTTATAAAAATAAGAATAAAAAAGAAGGATTAGGGTCTATGTGTAAGGATTGTCGTAGTAAATATGAGAGAGAATTATACGAAAAAATAGAGAAAATAACTTTAGAAGAGAAAGAATGTTGTATTTGTAAAGAAATTAAGAATATTTCAGAATTTCACAACTGGCATTATAGTAAAGATAAAAAACAAGCTTTTTGTAAGGATTGTGCTAGAAGAATTTTCCGAGAAAGTCGAAGAAAAGAAACTTCATTGCGAATGTGGAAGAGTTCTTCAATGGTTACCTAGTTATGCTAAACGTTTACAAACAAAATATCATAAGTCAAGAGTTTTTAGTAAAATTTAGAAACATTTTCATCGTGTAATTTAGATATTCTATAAATCAGTCGAGATTCTGCCATATTTGTAGGAAAATGATTTCCGTTGTATAAAATATTCAAAGATTCTTTCATTTGGTTGTAGAGATTTATACTATTTGGATCTCCATGTCGTAATAAAATTTCCATTTCTGGGTAATCAATTTCAACTTCTTTCAATCTTTTCGGCATTCCTCTATTTTGAGCTCTGATAACGTAATAAGGATATTCCCACATGTGATTCTTCTTAATTAACACAAAAACATCGTTTTTTTTCTTATCAAAATCTTTACAAACCAGGTTTGGTTATGTCTGGTTTCATTAAGTCAATTTTTACACTTTGTTTTGCGATTATTTCCGTTTTTATTTCATCTTTAATTTACAAGTGTTTAACTTCGTCCTCTAAATATTTAATCTTGTTTTCAAGTTTGTACTCCCAAATTTACGAATACTTGGCAAAACTTCTTTTGTAACCCAATTTTTGAAGATTTTTGCCTCTTTTTTATGTGATCTCAAAATTAAAGAATAAAGTCCAGATTCATTGATAAAAACAGTGTCAAGATGAAGATTGTTAAGGGGCAATTCGAATAGCCCATTGTTTTTTAAGTAAAAATATTGAATTTTGTCCTCATCATCAACATTTAATTTAATTGCGTTTTTTGTTTTTTCATAACCTAATATTTCACAAACATCTTTAGCCTTAAACCAGATTACATTGTTTTCGTCTACAATCGTTACAATGTCTTTATTATTGAATGTAAGTTGATTATTGAGTAGGTCTACAACTGACTCCATTTAGATAGAAAAGAAATTTAACTAGTAATTTTTATTTCGAGAATAAAGGCCAGATTCATTGATAAAAACAGTATCTTTTCTAATAAAGTTTTGGGGGCACTCGAGTGACCCAAAAGATTTAAGTCGAAATATCATTATCAACTCATTTTTATTCCTTTTTCAATCTTAAATATATTGTTGTTTTACTCTCATTATTTAATACATTTCCCTCAGAGTCTTGTATAGTTAGAACGATTTTTGAATTCTTTTAATATTTTTTCTAATTGGAATATAATCGATTTCATTCGGTTTTTCACTGATTTCTTATCCATAAGCAACATTTGGGAAAAAAGTGTATAAAATTTCAGATTCTTTGTGAAGATGCTCAGAATGATTTTCATAACTAGGTTCAACGAGATTACAATGTACTTCAATTACATCAAACGGTCTAAGTTTTGGCGTTTTATATCCTAAATATACCTGATTTGGCTCAATGTTTTCTTGAACAAACCCTAATAAATCTACTATAATTGCTGAAAACATTATTCTTACTGGTGATTTTATTTGAATTTTATTAGAGAGATAATTTTTTTGCATTTCAAACTTGTTTTCGTCAAAGTTTAAAGATTTATCTGATTGTTTGAATGTTTTCAGATAATTTTTAAAGGAATGTTTTATTTGATCGAAGGTATAATATCCTTTGTTTAAACCATAGTATTTTGTTATGTTCTTCTCACTAAATCCTATACAATAAGGAGAACTTTCACTAATATTTATTACAAAATTGTCAGAATAAAAACCGTTTAAACCAATAAAATAATTTGATTCTTCCTCTAAATGAATAGGATGTTCTAAGTTTAAAACTAATTTAGAGCTTTCTGAAGTCAACTTGAACAGTTTCATTTTTGCTATTTAAATGGAGAAATTTTTAAAGCACAAAGATCAGATAAAACTACAAACGTTTGAAGAAAACAAGAAAGATCAACCTATTATATTGTTAATTGTTGGTTCAAGTGGATGTGGAAAAACAACTTTATTATTGAATTTCATCTACAATAGATTAATCCCCTATTCAAATTTATATGTTTTTAGTAAATCTTTAGAACAAGACGCATACAAAAAATTACAACAAAGATTCAAAAATATTGAGAAGAACTTAAGCAAAGAAATATCACATTTTTATAATGCTTCTGAGGACATAGTTCCGTTAAGCGAATGTAAACCCAATTCTTTAATCGTTTTTGATGATTGTATTTTGGAAAATCAGGACGTTATTAAGGAATATTTCGTAATGTCTCGTCACAAAAACATATCTTGTATCTATCTTTCCCAATGCTTTTCAAAGGTTGATAAACAGGTTATTAGAAATAATTTGAATATGTTGTGTGTTTTTAAGCAAGACGATCACTATTCGAGAAAGATTTACAACAATTATGTGGGATCTGATATGAGTTTTAACCACTTTAATGAGTTATGTGATAAAATTTGGAAAGAAGACTATGGATTTTTAACTATTAATCTAACTTTGAAGCCTAAAAATGGTAAATACTTGAATAAATTTTCTAATATAAACGTGTATTAATCTCGTACGTTTTCACGTTCCACGTTCACGTTTTCACGTTCCACGTTCACGTTTTCACGTTCACGTTTTCACGTTTCACCTTCACGTTTTCACGTTCAAGTTTTCACGTTCCACTCACGTTCCACGTTCACGTTTTCACGTTCCACGTTTCAAAATTTTTCTAATTAAATGGTGAACGTAACTTCAGAAGAAGCAAAAAACTTGATCAAATAGAAAAAAAATTAATCAAAGAATTTAAAGAACAGATTAGAATTTATGAAATAGAACAAGAATTTCTTCAAAAAATTAATCAACCTGTAACTTCTGCAATAAAAAATGTTGAGGGTAAAATTGAAAACGTTTTAAGTGATAATCAAAATTTGATGAATTTGGTTCCAGTTGTACGACAATTTGCCGATATTTCAATTCCAGAATCTGAAGTAGAAGAGTTTTAATTGCCAAAATTACCATCTTCAACACCATTTAGACCTCGAATCATTGAAGACTCTACCATAGTTGAACCAATAAGTCCTGGAACAACGGATATAATAATTGGTGAAATGGGTAAAAAATTCCTTCCTAGAGCAGAAGATAATAAGTTTGGTTTGTGTTGGGATATAAAAAAGAAAAGTTTTATGATTGGAAATTTACCCGTTAATTTTGAACATAATGATATAATTATTGATAATGTAAAATATGAAGGAACTCAAGGTTTATGGAGATTAATAACAGACAAGGGTGTTCCAAAAGAAGATTTATATTCTGAAGAAGATTTACAAAATTATACTGAAATTTTATGGAAATCTGATTCAATTTACAAAAATAATGATCCATCCACTAAGAAGCCTAAGTCAAGTAGAGGTAAAAAATATATGAATTTAATTAAAGGAATTTGGGAAAACCGAATCGAAGGATCAGGTGTGAGAAAATACAGTAATAATAAGATTGAATACAGATATATCGACGATTTGACAAAACTCGATGGAATTATTAATTATATTTATGCTCAAGAAAAGGCTGGAAACAACAATTGTTTTAAACGAAAAGAAAGCAATTAATGATTTTATTTCGAACAAACTTGATGAAATGATTGAAAAACCTGATGGAATTAAATATTTAAAACGAATTTTGCCCGCAATAAGTTCATCTATGATTGAAGGTAGTGGACTTTTGAATGATTTTATCAACAATTTACCTTTTAAATTACACGTACCAGGCTATCAATATCTGGGACCAGGCACGAAGCTTGTTAAAAGAATGAAAAGAGGAGATTCTGGTATTAATAAATTAGATAAGGCTGCAATGGAACACGATATATTTTATGCAAATCATAGAGACACAAATTCTAGGCATATAGCAGATAAAGTTTTGCAAGATAAGGCAATGGATAGATTTTTATCAAAAGATGCTAGTTTAGGTGAAAGATTTGTTGCGCTTCCAACAGCTGGAGCAATGTTTTTGAAAAAACTAGGAATGGGAATCGAAGAGAACTTGAAATTTTAACTATATAAATGGAGGTGAACGTAAATTTCAGCAAAAATCAGAAAGAAAAAATAAAATCCGCTTTTAAGAAAAAAATACCCGTTAGTATTCAATTTAAAATAGATCAACTAAAAAATGGCGAAGATAAGATATTTTTAACGAATAGACAATACAATAAACTCGAGAAACATAAGAAAAATAATAAAGGAATTAGAATAGAATTTTCTTATAATCAGTTGAAAGAACTTAAAAATGGTGGACTTTTGAAAGATTTATTAAATTTTGGAGAAAATATTCCAGTTGTTAAAAATGTTGTTCCTTATGTTCGTAAAGCTGCTCCAATCGTTAAAAAAGACGTGATTCCTATTGTTCGAAACATTTTAAATTGGTTAGATAAAGAGTTGGAAGATGTTACAGGATCTGGATTAGATGAAAAAACTTTGAATTACGTGAAATCAAACATTAAAAAAATTTCAAATCAAACCATTAACATTCGGGGAATTGGAAAAAATCTGCAAAAACATTAAACATTTTAGAGGAATTTTCATGAGAGATACATTACCTGAAAAAGTTAAGAAATTTGAATGTGGAATTGTGAATTTAGACTCGATTATGGGAAGTGGAACGCATTGGATTTGCTATTATAAAAATGATAAGATTGCGTATTATTTTGATTCGTATGGAAGAAAGAATTGAGGACAAACCACCTAGAGAATTGATCCAATATTTGAAAAAATCAAACCTTTATTATAATGATTCTCAAATTCAAGACTATAAAGATCCCCCAATTTGTGGTCATTTATGTGTTTTTGTTTTGAATGAACTGAGTGATGGTAAAGATTTTAAAGAAGTTGTTAACAAATTATTACTTAATAAATATGGATTCACAAAATATTTTTGACGTATTTGGTACACAAATTAAAACAGAAAGTATTCAAAATGTAGATAATAGTTTGAATTTTGATAGTTTGAGAAATGAGTTTGATAACAAGTTAGAAAATTTATTACAAAACCTTCCAGATTCAGATATGTTTGCTGTCGAGATTGAAGATTTTAAAGCAGAATATGATAACAAACTTGCAAATTTCATAAGTTCAAGTGAAGTTGCTGATAAAATAAAAACATAAAAAAAAACTTTAATGATGGTGTAGAAAAATTATTTACCAATTTAATGTCTCGTATCGAAAAAGCTGATAAAATTACTGAAGCGATCCAAGTTGAAAAGAATTATGTTAATTTGGCTAATAAAAAAAGAATTGTCGGTGTTCGACCTGGTATTGACAAACATGATGTTGCTGTTAAAGAACAAATTTTAAAACCTCTAAAATTATCAGAAAACATCGATATTGTTGATTTACATGATCCGAATGTTAAAAATGCCTTAGATTTTAAAGGAAAAAGACTTAGCAGCGTTATTAAGGTAATTTATCCGTTTGATGTTATCGTAAAAGATCAATTCGATGATCATATTCAAATGTTTGATGAACTGAACCAAAATTATGAGAATCATAAACAACATGTTAAAGATTTTACAACAGAAGTCTATGAAAAGTTAGAAGCCAGAAATAAAAGATCTATAGAAAATTGTGATGAAATTAATGCAAAATTAACAAACTATGAGGAAATTTTCAATCTATATAAAACCGATCTTTTAGGAAAAATAACAAACTTTTTGGAAAATTTTAATACACGTTTAAAAGATGATATTGATGAAAACCTTGAAAAAACTGGTAAAGTTAATGAAAAAATGGTTGCTAATCATTCTTTACATCTTGATAAATTAAATAAACTAGAAGAAAACTTTAATAAATTTAAAGAAGATGTTAATAAAACTTTTGAAAATATTGATAACAGATTTAATGGATTAGGCGGCTATGATGACACAATTACTCCTTTATAAATGACGCTCATATATTGTGTGAGGTGTAAGGCAAAAACTGGAACAAATGATATAAAATATTACGCAAATATCAATGGAGTTAAGAGAATATCTGGAAAATGTGCTGAATGTAACACTAAAAAGAGCCAATTTATAAAAACTTGATTTGAATTTTTTCTTAATAAATAGAGATGGCGGGACATTACAGTGCTTTCGATCTTTTTATAATGCAACACGAAAGAGATTTGAAAAAAGAACATTGGGATGATATTTCTCAAAAATATGAATTATCCGAAGATATGATGAGATTATACGTAAACAAATTGAATTGGTATAACATTGCTAAATATCAAACTTTATCATCAGAGTTCATTCAAGAAAATATACATTATCAATTAAAAGATCACATGTCTGTTCTTTGTCTCTATCAACACTTGAGTATAAAGTTTTTGGATGAAAATAAAGATACAGTTGATTGGAATAATATTATAGATAGTGGTTACTATCCTGTGCAGATTTTTTTGAAATATGTGGCCGAAATTGCAAAATTTAAAAAAGACAACCCTGAATATGATGAAGTTGATCATTAATAAATGACTCTAATCTTTATAATTATTTTACTAAAATTTATATCTTTTCTTATAAAAACGTACATTAGATCGATGAAAAAATGATATCTTTTTTATACATGATGTTTAAAATTTCTAAATTTTTTCTTAATAAATGGCGGACTACAAAAAGTATTCAGGCGATATTGAAAGAGCGGAGTTTAAAAATTGTTATCCAATTAGTAAATAACATTTGAATAAACCGAATAAAAGAACAGAGTTTAATATTGATTTTGGAGATAATTTTTGCTCGTCTAGATTTCAGTTTTATATTAATTTCTGGAACTTTAACAAAACAAGATGGTCAAGCATATCTTGGAACTGATAATGTTAGATTAATCGATAATTTCGTACCATTTTTATTCTCTAAAATTGAAGTAAGGAAACACAATAAATTGATTGAAGAAGTCGAAAACTGTGGCCAATTAAGCACTATTAAAGGAACCATTTGTTATTCAAAAAGTGATGTCATTTCTCAAACTTCTAATGGCTTTGAATCAGATTTTAAATTTGGTGTTTTTGAAGCAGTTGGAAATTTATCTCATTTTGGATTAGGATTTTTTGAAAATGTTACTATTCCGATCTATAAAGGAGGATTTTATCTAAGTTTTATAAGAGCAGAAGACGATGATGTGATTCTGAAGACTGCAACTGGAAATGTTATGCCTGTTGATGGAAAAATAACAATTACAGATTTTTTTATTAGAGTTCCAACGATTGATTATAAAACCACGAGTAAAATTATGTTGATTGATGAAATTACAAAAAGTCAAAACATTATGTTTAATTTTCTAGATTGGCAATGTATTGAACAAAAAGGTATTACTGGAACAACTTATTCGTTCGATATTACAAATATTTATAGAAATATTTTCAATCCCAAGTTCGTTATCATTGGTTTTCAAACAGATAGACAGAATAATCAAGAAAAAAATCCTTCAAAGTTTGATAGTTTGAATGTAAAAAATATCAGAGTAAAATTGAACGGTTCTTATTATCCAGATGAACTACAAAATTTAAACATTTCAGGAGGTCTTTTCAGAATCATGTATCAGATGTATCAAGATTTTAAGAAAGTTTACTGTAATAATAAGGAAATGTATTACAATTCTAAAGAATTTTTAGCGAATAGACCTATTTATGTCATTGATACAACAAAGAGTTTGACAAATATTTCTGGTTCAAAGAACGATATAATTATCAATATGGATTTTCAAAATGCTGTTACAAACGCGATTTGTTATGTTGTTGTGGTTTCTGAGAAATTTTTAGCCTATGATGTGATTAAGAACGATATTAGAGAAATTCAGTAGTTAATGATGTTCATATTATTCTCTTTCATTCCTTCTAAAACTTCAAAAATATACTCTTTCGCTGATGAAAAATCTCGATTTCTTCCGTAATAATCTTTGTAATCATAGACAAAATATCCTAAATAGTTGAATAATAAAATAAAATCATTTCTTTTTATCTCGGTAGTTGAAATATAAACATAAACATTTGCGCTGAAAAATTTATATCTCGGCAGAGTTAGTTCCATAATTTCCATTTATAATAAAAGACCTTTCGTTATAAATGAATGAAGAGTATAATGCCAACTGTTACAAGTGTTATAATAGAGGAGAAATTATTGATAAAAGATATTTAGTTTGTAGAGATTGTAATTTAATTTTGTACGAAAGACCTAAACCTAAGAAATTTCGAAATAAATTAACACATTTGAATAATCTGCTTCAAAAATTACAATATGGAGACAAGAAGCAAACACAATTTGTTACAGAATTTAGAAAACAGAATAAAATTTTTTATTTATATCTTAGAACCATTGACAAAATTATTTTCCTTTTCAAAGAATACATTAAGTTTGTAGGTATCGATACACATGTTTATTATGAAAAGATATTACCTGTATTTTTTCATTATCTGGATGTTGAATTTGTCTATGATTTTAAGCCAGAAATCCTCGATGATTTTATAGTACACTTGGAAATGATAAATAATGAACCTCGTCAAACAATGAAGATGTTGGCAATTCCCTCGACTTCTCGAGTGATTGTTAGCAAATACCATCATTTCCGTTTATAAGTTTTTAAAAAGATTTCGATGATTTATAGTTTATTTCGTAGCAGATTTGACAACATTTCCAATAGATTTGGCAACATTTCCAATATATTTTACATTGATTCTAAGGAGATTTAACATTAAAACAGCTTAAGAAAGTAGAAGCAAACAGCTATAGATTCGGTAATTTTTCATTCGTGAGTTACTGTTTGATTTTACAGATTCGTTTATTGTCCTTTAAACAGTATTTTCCATTACTGTTTGATTTTACAGATTTGTTTATTGTCCTTTAAACAGTATTTTCCATTGATTTTCTGTCTGTCCCAAAAGTGCGCTAGAAACCCCGTATTCCTATCTACTTATATATATATATATATATATATATATATATATATATATATATATATATATATATATATATATAAGCCATATATATATGGCTTTAACGTTTCCGTAGGAAACTGTTGTCAATTAGTATACAATGTGTTGTAGTTTTGTTAGTTTTTTGTAAATTGTAAGAAGGCTTTCCTAAACGTGTGATCAGAATTTTCAACTTTGTAAAAGTAATTTTCTATTTAAAATGTTGTTCTTTACTTCATCCATTATTCCTTAACGCTATAATCAGGGCACAAGCTTGGGTAAGTTGAATTTATACAATTTTACATAGGGTGATCGGTTATTTTAATACCCTGTTCTATAATGATTTTACTCCAGAATAGAATACATTTATTTGTAAGATCTTAACATACGATTCTATGACTACATCGAATCAAAACATATTTTGATGTAATACCTATGACAAAGTGTATTTGTGTTGCAATATTTTAAAAGCTAGTAAAAGAACTGCTCGAAATATTATTTTTCATGACATTTCCATCATGTTAATTAGTGACTTAATTGGCCTAACCACAATATTTTCCAAATCTCTTGGTCGATTATATGAGTTTATAAAACGAGCTTTTTACCTTACATTTACGAATTGTCAGTGATGCTGCTGAAACTTTTAACCCAGCAGTAGATCATGATGGATAATATACTTAGCAATCTTCAGCCAATTTTAATCAGTTTACTAAAAGTTATTTTTTCACAGAGAGTTTCAAAGGTATCGATTGAGGTCTATGACTATGGGGTCTATTTTAGTTTTAGAAATGTAACAGGACATGGATTATGTTGCACTCATAGAATTATAATGTAAATATAGGTACTTATGCTGGACACAACATTTTGCACAGTTGTGAGCCAGTTTTGAAAGGAATCTGTTACAGTTCCAGTTGACAGTGTTAGTGAAGTTACTGTCTCAGACACTATTATACTCGAGTTCAAAGAATAATTTGTTTCATAATATCAGTCTTATGCTGATGATAATTTTAGTGATATGTGTTTAATACTTTATGTGAAATCGTATGTGATAACTTTATACGTTGACGTTCCTCTAACATTGGGTAAATCTGTCCTACTATCTAACACTGATAAATAACAGAGCTTGAGGAATTGAATGTATTTCTGAACTTATTATCAACGGCTTTTTGATGTTGTTATCTTGTTTCTACGTCATTTTCATATTGGAAATCCCTGAATAAAGCGTTTTTATTCCACAGATTTATTATATAGTCTTATATCTCTCCCCAATTTTAGACCAGTGAGAATAATAATATTGTAACCTATTATCCTATGTGTGAGATATTGTATACAAAGTTTTATTTATGATGGTCTGCCACGTAATTTCTAGATTAATAGACTAATTTCTACACTAGCAGTGCTTTGAGAGGTTATCCACTGTAACAAACTTCGTCGTCGATTCCTAGAAATGCGTAGCTTTGACATGAGTTACGAGTCAACGTTGATACAGTCTATATCGAATTTCAAGCGGCGTTTCGTCAAAACTTTGAATAATCTCCCCTGATCTCATTTGTTAGAAACAATTGTACGTTTATAAATAGTATTAGCTACATAACTGCTTGGTGATTTGTAAACTAAGAGTCTTTATTTAATTCAGGAATGCCTCAAAACATCACAGTGTCCATCTCAGTATCACTTATCAGTGACAAAATATCTGCTCTGAATTTCAATGTACAGATTTATACTAACGATATTAAAATCTATCATTGTATTTCTGGAGTGACAGAATTGTTACCTCTACTATTAGCCATGTATTGTGCAGTAAGAGTAGGTTGACATCACCTACATTGTAAACTTAATCCCTTTCTATCTGAGCATGATATTGGGAGCTGCAGGATACAGATTAATTGTAATTTTGAAGATCATGGTGGTATTATACATACTCCAAGCTGATTTTGTATAATCGCGTGGTCGGTGTCGTTTTAAAATCTATACGAATCCAGTTTTCTTATTTGGAACAGCAGCTTTCTAAAAAGATTTTTGTATACACCTAAGCTGAAGCTAAAACATATCATGTAATATTTTCTTTAAACAAGAAATTGTGTTACACACATGTATCGGTTGAGACTGTGTTCATGTATTTTTTTGACACTGGTTTTTGAAGCTTCTTCAGGTAGATATACGATATATTGCTCGTATCAATAGATCTTTAAACTCCTGTAATTATCGTTCATGAACCGTAACTGACGTGTTTCCTCAACTGCGAAAATTTATCAGAAAAAAACTATAGTTCAAAGAGTTTAGATTGTATCTCTCCTATGAGAAATCAATTGATGGTATTCAGTGTATGTGAGCCGTTAGTTAGATGTACTGGTATCAGAAACATTTTGAATAGATCTCTTTATAACGTATTTCCCCATATGATTTTTAGAAGATTTTTCTGAAAACGTAAAATTCGCGTGACTGTGAGACGTACGGTTTTGTGACTAATTATTCACACTACGCTATTTTGCATACATTCATGTCGAGACGTGTTACTTTTATGGACCTGGCAAATGTTGAATACCATAATTTAAGGCTTAAGACTCTTCCATTATCTTAGCGACCAATTATTGGATTGTGAGAGGGACCTCACAGTATATTGTATTTGTAAATAAGGTGTGCACGGTAAAGGCATGAACAAATAGTACGCAAAACTATTTCAACCTTAGTTTGATCGGTAATCTTCCCGTTGTTACGCCTGAGTTAACTTAAGGCGAACGATATCAAATTAAACAACTTAAAACTATAAAACCAAACGAAAATATTATAGTAAAGTGGTACCTACAATAAAGATCAAAGTATAATCACTGTAAACCAATATAACAGATTTTACTACAATTCATTTATGAAATTTTATTACTGTTGATCCAGAATTATTAAAATACTAATTATTTGTTTATATTGTGCGTCTACAGTACACGGTATATATTATTACGCTATAATTCTAGAAAATGTATAAGTTTCAATAAATTTCAAGCTCATTGTCTATTAATTATATTTAACGATATACAAAATACCGTTAGTTTAACGTTTCTGAGTTAACTCCGATTGGTCATGAGTGTTTACTTCTTTTGTAAGTAAGTGTGTATATTTATTTTTACGCTAATGCAACAATGTTTTTTTTATCTGAACTTATAGGTTTATTACGAAATATCTTGTTTTTGATAAAAACTTTATCAATTTTCGTATGTATGAATTATACGGAACAAATGCGTATAAACAAGACATGTAGCCTACTTTTCCTTGTCCCCAGTACCAAAATAAACTCCATACTGCCCACGGACATCACCTGAGATAAATAACATTACTGTTTAAAACATGCACTATTAATGAGACAAGAAGATACTTAAGAAAATAAAAATTCCATAATACAAGTGGATAGGGTTTCTTAAACCATAAAACTTAATTTTTAATAATAATAATAATGATAAACTTTATTTATCTCATAAACACGATTTACAACACATACATAGGATAAAGGTGTTTTACAATGTGTGACACATATTGCATCTAACAACGAATATGAGCAATGTATGGTTAACAGAACACTATTCTATATCAAAAGAGACAAAGTACGATCCCTATAAGGCGAGCCTGTTCGGAGGATTCTCATATCATAATATAAGTCATGTTGTGCAGCAAAATTAAATTAAGTTAAAAACACATGCCAATTTTAGTACACATGAAATACAAATTTGTAATAGTTTGATTAAGCTCCCAAATGAATAAAATGAATAGCTTGTGGATAACATAATCAAATTACAGCAAAAACAAAAAAAAGAAGCGTGTTTCCGAGTCTAATACAAAAAAATCAAGAGTGCAAGAAATACACTAAAATATTTTCCAATAAGAATACAAACATACAACAACAAACTAAATACAGTAATTACCAATTAAATTGTTCATCAAATCTTTCATAGTCTCTTAGAAAAGATCTTGCAATTTTTTTTATTTGCACAATTATTATATTTCCTTTTCCGTAACGCTTAAAACGTATAACTTTCAAATTGTGACTTATTTTTTGTATCAAGCAATCGTCTATGCTACAAACATGCCTTAACTATTTTCAATCATTTATTTTAAAATTTTATAGTATGTATTTTCTTGTTTTTTAAAATATAAAAATGTGTGTGGAAAATAAGAAACAAAAATGTATTTGGAATGTAAATGCCTAATTAAATATTTGCATATAAATATAATTCCAGTATTTAAAATCACGTCTACTTATTTTTCTGTAGGACCTAACAAAATCAGGATCATTTCAATAAATCTTGTGTTATAATAGCACAATGATTAGTAGGTTTTACAGGGTATTAACCAAAAAGTTACTTTGATCTTGGAAATGAGGGGGGGGGGTTGAGAGATAAATGTGACATGAGGGGCTGATCAGCTGTATCTAGCAGTTGCAAGTGACTTTGTGGTGACAAGATAAGGTATCTATCTAAAACGTTTGCAATGTGTGACAGTCTAAAGCTTGATTTCCCATATTCACTAGGTACAAAGTTTCCATTGACGTACATTTTTTAATAATTTAATTTTTTCAGAAAAGGGAAATATGATTTTGCACACCTTTTAGACTTTTAGACAAGAAATAGTTACAAGCAGCTTTGGCCACATTGAAATGATATTTTTGAATTTCGTGCAAACGATCACCACGCAAAAACGGCCCAGACTGAATCTTATAGTAATCTATTTCGAAACTGTGTAATGTTTTGATATAAAGTAATATACGACAATATTTTTGTACTATTTATTATACATATTGATCACAAAAAACCTTTCGGTTGATGCTCAAATGCAATTGTACGGTTACTCTATGTAGACTCCACTGTCGAAACTTTCCGGAACGGAATTAAAAACTTTTCAGCAACTGCGGCGTGCCCCGTATTTGAATTGCTGCCCTTCCAGTTCTGGAAGTCTGGTAACCAACAATTTCAATAACTGTTTTGTCACTACAAAATGTAAAAAAATAAACATAAGCGTGCTATTATCACTAAAAGAATTTTCGTTTTTATATAAAGAAAATGTTTAGAATATTATTACTAAATGAGCACTCCAAAGATGTGAATGAACTACCAATATTTACTGATCCAGCCTGTTTAAGAAAAATAAATTGAGAGTCGACTGACTAAAGGTTAGTATAGGACAGGTAATAGACATGATTCTTTTTCCTCTTGACAGCATCTCACAACTTGCTAGAAAGGCTAAAGGTCATTTGTGACATAAACTGCTACAGGAGTTCTATTTCGCAGTTAATAGTAGATGACAAGAAAGAATACCGTTCACCAAGATTAAAGCTTTATATCAAAACCTCAACTGAAATTTAGACAACAATTGACAGTTCAATTGCCTTATCTCTTAAATAGTAGATAGTTTTTCAGCGCTTGCCATCTACCTCATCTTGGATAATATGTATTGGTATGAAGCTACGTTAATTATAGCAAAGAGTTTGCAAAATTTAGCTGAACATCTCGTATGTAAGGAATGATATATTTTCATGAGCAAAATATTATAACAGAAATATGTTATTTACAGATACAAATATATGTTATCGAAAACATTGAAAATGTATTTCAATAAAAAGCAGATTACATGATACCTATTTTCCTAGAAAAGAAAAGATTATATATATTGCAGTTCTTAGTTTTCATAATATAGGCCAAAGAGAGCAAACTACCAAAAATCTTTCAGGTTTTATGGTAATCAAAACAAAATTCTGTTTAGTTGTTTTACATAACATTCTATGTGAAAAATATGTGATTAATAAAAGAAAAAAGATATATTAGAGGCTAAACCTAACAAATCTGTTTTAAAATTTTTTATAGCAATTGGAAATAAAGATAATGTTGGTTTTCTTATTTTATTATAAAGTTTATTTTGTAAGCAGGCATTTGCCGATGTCCTTAATCACATAGTGAGCTTATAGTTTAGCTATTTTACAAATACATTATTATTATGCATAATAACTGCTGTAAATGGTGTAAAACTGGTTCTTAATGTGAACAGAATAGGTTTATGGATATACTTTCATGCCTAATGGGTCTTAAGCCCTAATTCAATCACCCTCCAAAGGCCTCAAATGTAACCATTACTTACATATCACCTTACAAATTTAGTTTAAAGTTACAAGACACCTTCTTATACGTAGGTTGTGACAAAAAATTGGTTCAACTAGGATCCTTTAAATTTGATAGAAACTTAATATCTTTGACCCCAACTGTGATAATTTATCTCTTCTTGCTTTTCGGCCCAATAAATGTTACCGATATTAATTTGAGAAAGAATAACAAAATGTTATATTTAATTCACGTATGTGTACTGGTTTCCGGGAAATGTAACATTTATATACAACAACATCGGGTTTTCATTTAAAATAAAAATAAATTATTTGAAACCTAACTGTAGTTACTGTAGTTTGGATTTTAATAGCTACTATTACGTCATACTTACATTTATTATAACCCAAACAACTTGTTCTCAATAAAAACCAGTATGTGGGTATATATATATATATATATATATTATTATTATTTTATATATGTATGTAGATATATGTATATGTGTATGAAATTTTCCTCTTGGTCTGCTGTTAAAAGTTGTATGTGATCTCGTAAACAGATAGAAACAGAGTTGTTTGCTAAAATGATTTTGTTTGTATAACCATTATCTACCACAGAGATATTACGGTATATTAGTTGTTCACTCATTCTTGCCGTAATAGGTGAGTAAATGCATTTTCAACACAAAAAGTAAGTTTGACTTTTATACCGCTAAATTTTATAACACCAAAGTACATTTGATTTAACGAAAAGTTAGTTATCATGGAATAATTACACAAAATCTTACTTTGTATTTTCAAAACGTTTATCTATCATGATTTACTTACGCCTATATTACTACACTAAAGATACATAAAGCTTTTTAAAATTCATTTTATTTCATGATTATTATTTATTTATCAAAATACATGTTTTACATAGGAAAATGTTGTTCATTAGGTTTCAGTTAATTGGTCTAAAGAGAAGAATACGGATGAAGAATAAATTAAATATTTACGAGCAATATTTACGTACAGATAGTATAAAGTTATACTTATAGTCTGTTATAGTAAAACATACTACTTCTACTAAGAATAATAATTGGATTGTAGTTATTTCAGGCACATGCGAGATATCTTTATACATCATAGCAATCGTTGACAGAATTCTAATTTGAGAAACACAATAGAAATTAAAGTAGGCAAATTACAATACATACGATTTAAAGTTGACTAAACCCTACATGTTCTTAACAAAATAAACATGACTTACATGCAAAATCTATAAACTCCTAATATAGATAAACAAAAATCAGTAGCTAATATTACTACGTATTTAGTTTAAAATTATTTGTTTAAGTACAACTATTTTAGCCATCATGTATTGCTGGAGCCCGTACTGATGGCTTAAACTATCATGACTAAATCTATTACCTGATAGGTACTATCTGTTTTTGACAGCAGATTGGGGCAGCAGCGTAAGGGGCAGCCACGTACTGCACTGATGGCTGAACGCATTCGTGATCGGACACTTAGAAATTTTAATTTGATACAAAATATTTATTATTTATATTTATTGTTCGTCGCCATTAATGGTAGAATATTTGGTAAAGTTGATGGACTGAGAATGGCATTTAAAAGGTATAATCATTTAAAAAGCGATTCTTTCCGTATTTGGTCGATCATTATTCCCATATTTGAACAATATATTTCCAATATTTTCATTCTTTTAACTTCTAACACAGTTCCTCGGTGCGTTCATAGTTTCAGGGGAGGGGCAGATTTAAGAGTGAGGTGCCGGGAAAAGACTCCAAATAAACGGGGTTTGTCTTACGCGGTGAGCAGCACAAAAGTTGAAAAGCACTTTATTTGGCACAAAGCCTGAGGGGGTTGATAGACAACGCCATGTAGAACAACCGGCAAAACAAGGAGCTGTAACAACAATGCGTCGTGACACGCCGCTAGTCTTTTAATACAGCCTAGAGTGTTCCGGCCCATTGCATTAAAAACATTGTGTGATATCCTATATAAAGTTTTGTCCAATTTATAGACTAAATAAAAACTCCAAAAAACTACCGATAAGGTTCAACCTTCATAATAAAAGCGTATTGTCTACAATGCAAAGTAACACAACAATTATATAGCTTATAATTCGCCTCTTAAATTCCGCTGGCCACAAAAGAGTAAATAGCTCAATGAATTCAGTACCTTTACTATCGATCATAGTGTCATTATTATAAACGATAATCGAACTCGTATTTTCGAACAGCTTCCAATATATTAATGCATTGAATGTTTTGCTGTATAATTTATTAGGTAAACATTAAAAACTAATCACTAAGTTATTCTGTTTATCTTTTTTCTTACTCACATTCACCACAATCAACAACATATCCATGGAAATTAAACGTAAGCTATAAGAGTGTTATTCACTACAAATACGTGAAAAATCCTAAAAAATATGTAACATTAGTATTAACACTGACCCTTTGATTTGTTCATCATATACAAAAGCATAAAAAATTCATTTCAAATGCAACAGATCAAATTATAATATTGAATCTTTCTTCAATCGCAAACACTTCAAAAGAGAGGCAAATAAAACGTGGGACAAAATACAATCACAACTGTAGCTCGAAAGCAAGAATAAAGTTTTACGACTGACATGATTAAGCTTTGTTAGCCATATACTTGCAGTTATGTTCTTAGTAACTTTCTCCATTACTCATTAGTCCAGTCGCAGGTTCTTTATCGCCATATTTTGTCACAAAACAGAAGTTGCCATGAATGAAAAACGAAATAAAGTAAATTACAGGGAGATATGATGATTTTGACAAAGCTTGAACTTTCACTTAATAGAACTGTATATATTTTAAAACTCAACATAAAAGTATAACTTTTAGTCTACAACTAAACCCCACATAGGGCATTCGTAGTTTATCACTATAAAATGGGTCTAAAAAAAAGTCTAAAATCACGATCGAATTCCAGTCTAGTTTCAGATTCTAAATAAGGATCAATAATAATCCAATCAAATTCAAGAGTTTCACGTATTGTGTTATATGATTTATTGTTCTATTTCTCAAAGTATTATCCAGTTACTTCAGTTTAAAAGATATCAAAAAGGAACCTGAATGAAATGGTTTGATCGGAATCTGCGATGTAAGAAGAGTAAGACATTATTGGTTGTAGTTTTATAAATCTTATACTGAACTTTGCGCGTATTCTAGTCCTCAATATTAAACATATTTATTTGTTAAACATATGCATGTCCAGTTTTGGAGTTTGATATTAATTCGGGGGTTCCTGATTTTCAATCTAAATAACAATATATCTAAAACCACTCCCACAGGATTACTTTTGTCTACAAAACACAAAATATAAAATTTTTATGACTGGGTGAATCTTATTTTGAATCTACTTTGAAAATATGGGTAAAGTTTTGTTTACCCTAAAAAATTCCTAAAAGTAATTTAATAAGTATGGTGAAGGTTGTACATCGATATCTCAATCCGTTTGGAATATATCCTGGTGTGACTTAATTTCCACAAATAGACTAGTATAAATAAATCATTTATTTAGAACTTGCAATTAAGTTAGAAGACATCATCTGTTGAAGAGGGAGAAATATTAATAAGATATTTTTAGCTGTACTTTAAATTTTTCGTTTGATTCTATTATTTGGTAACATTCGTAAAAGATTTAGACCTGTTTTACTTGTCTTTTTCTTAGTAAGCTCTAAATTGTGGTGATTGCCTTCTAGTATGTTCTTCCCCTTATGTTGTATGCGTGCCTGTTTGCTTGTATTAGTACCGGCATATGCCCTTTCACAAACATAACCGATTGAAAAATATGCATCCCATATACAGTCAAAATGCCTAGATTTGTAAAAGGAGCTTAATCCTTAATCCTCCTATGACAGAATCCTTAATTTTTAGTCCTTGAATGATTCTAATTGCTCTTTTTTGAAGAACTTTATTTAAATGTTGTTGTCATTTACCACCTTACAAGGAAATACCATAGGAAATATGTGAGTGGATATATGCAAGATATATTGTTTTGAGATAAACCGGACGTTATTTTCTGGCATAAATGTTCTAAACTTTTATTCCTCGATTTGTCAATTATTAAGCCTGAAAGGTTTACCTAATTAAATTCCTTAAGAGCGTTGTTGTCAGTGGATAGTTAGATTATACTTTTTACTTCTGATTTTTTCTATTAATGTTATGGCTATGGTATCAATATTTATTCCAGCAGTGCCCCACATTACAAGAATACCAAACATTGATCTGCTGTTTATTAATCTCTTTCCCTTATCAATTACTAGGGAGTCTGAGTAAATGAAACATATATATGTAATGTATTACCTGAAACCTGTATTTGGTTTATTGCATAAAAACTGATTTCCCACTCCATCCACAGCGTATCTTACTATAGTTGGCTAAGTTGGTCTGTTACAATGACCCTGCATCCATATAAGAAAAGAATGCTGAGTACAATACTAAACCCAAAATCAATAGAGCTCGTCCTCTACTATAGTTTACATGCATGCAAACAATGGGTTGTATCGATTACTTCCTGTACCTTCCATGTAATATTATTGGCCTTCCACAGTTAAGTAATCAATATTGACATCAAAACATGTGAAATATGCAATTACAATATTACTCAAATTGCTACTATCAGTGTTTAATACAAATATAATTACATTAGCCTTAACGAAGAGAGGAAAATCACTGTAATTCTGTCACTATAAAATATTGACGAGGACCACCCTGTTGCCACCACTCTACTGTAAGGATTCACGTCAAATTGACGAAGAACATTGTGTAAATATCAATAAATAAAGTGAACTTAGCAGTTTTAGTGTTCATTAATAACATGTCCAGTTTAACATTATGTTCTCAAATGTAAACACACAAAACAGTTCATGAGACTCATAACTAACGTCACCACCTAGAAATTCGAATATTGTACGTTTTTTTACGTTGAATGCTGATTCCTCATAACATCTAGATTTCTTCGAAGCAAATGAATATGGCACTGCCAATGTTACTGTGACGAATTTAGGTACTGATTACCATTGTAATATGTATAATTTCCTAGTTAATAACTTTATTTATTTATTACACAGATTTCAATAAATCCCTTGTTAAATTGCTTCTTGATCCTAGACTGAGCATTTAATCATTCATTATTTTTTTATATCATGCGTTTGAGTTCTCCTGTAATTCTAATTAGAGTTTTGCATAGCATATTGATTATAAAATATATGAAAGGCCAGTTGCGATTATAATTGGTTTGACCCTTTATTTCATGTGAATTTAATTTAGTCCTAAAAATATTTTCCTAACGACATCCGTAATATTAATTGTATTTTAATTTATATTTTTTACTGAGAATAAACCTTTCTGTTAAAATTTTAGGTTGAAAAGTTAAATGTAATTAAAATTCTAATAAACTTTCCAAAGTATCCTTTATATTTTAAGAATAGCTTCTTAAACTATCCATATAGGAATTTTGGATATTTCCTACACTGAAACCACAAAATTAAGCCGAGAAGGCTTTGAGGGAAGAAGAAATGAAAGCGCCTATATTTATGCGCTATAAATGGAAGTAATTTCCAACCTATACCGCATCCCAGGATGAGAGACTCCCATAATATGTCTCTCCAGTCTAAGTGGGTGTGTTGCAGATCTGATTTGAAATTATTACTTTTTTCAACTCTTACTTGTATTCTATCTGTTTTGAAACTTGGCAGTCTATATTCTATCCGTTGCGTTATAACAACGTTTAGACATGTTTAGTACAACAATTTTCTATGCTTTTGATTACACTTTGAATTCTTCGATTCATTTAATTTTGTACGGTTACAAAGGAGGCAATGGAACAAAACCCACTGACAGTATTGAAGTATAATATTCAATGACTTTACTGTGAAGGAAAAGAAATGAGAAAAGTAAGAGAACGTCTGATGGTTGTTTCAAATATGTATGCTACTGGCTGGTAGCTGACAGGTCTGTCGCGTTACGCTGCTCAGACGTAATAATATATTCAACTACTGATACAAAGAAAACATATCCCCTATTTTAACCTCCTATTGCTACGTACAAGTAATATTTATGTTTGTTTTGCTGAAACAAAAGTGTTCCAATATTCTAAAAATACAGTTATATATAATACATAAAAATTGATAGCAGCGAACTTTGCAATCAGTTTAAGTCTTATTGACCAAATAAAGTTGAAGATGAGAAAATAAAGTTGTAAAACTTTGTTGTGTGTCATATATTAATGAAACACCTTCATAACTTTTGATTTTCAACTGTTTAAGTTGTGATAGGACTAAATTGTATACATATTAATCTAGGTACTGGGGAACTTTGTATTTCATCATATATTAGTTTATAATCTTTCTCTATGTTTGTTCTCTGTAATTTATATCTGACAAATATTAAATCTTAAAACTCTTTGTTATACCCATGAAGAACGTTAAAATACCAATAAAAATTGACATCTTATAGGAATATGTGAGCTAAAAACATGAAATAGTTCACTTTTCGAACTTAATACTGTCATCCATTTTTTAAACTTTAATAGAAATTTAATATATACTTATATGCTAGCTCATACGTAATATGGTATTTTAGTAGTGAATAAAGTATAAAACTCATGCAATTATTTTATTTGCTTTATATACGTATATTTATATTACTCATCGGGTCCGTATAAATGTCGTAGGGAGCTGTGTGAACTAATTCAGTTGATAATAGAAGGTCTTCATAGCATAACAATACTTGTCTCAAATAAAACGTACGAAAACAAATATTATTGATTTTTATAATGGCTGTGCTGTCTGAATTTGATATTCTGATTTCTGATACCAATAAAGTTTCATGCACTCCTTAGAAAGTGATTCAAAACATATAAAAACAGTGTCAGATGTAGACAACACGTTTAGAGAAAGGATCGACCAAAAGTCGTTCCTGGTTTGTCTGGGTATATCACCAATTGAAATACCTCATCATCATAGAAATTTATCAATCTCCTACAGACGGTACTTTGGATAGCTATATTTTAACTCTCACTGGGTTAGAAATTTATTTACAAACAGTGCTAAAAAATAGCTTTAACCTCATAGAAGAGGACCAAATTGAACTTGAAAGTCAATTTATCAATGGGATAGTAAAAACATGTCAACGATACAAATCTCATAGATCTTTTTTATTAACGTCTTATATTGATCACCAGGAGAAGAGAAAAAAAGATCATAATGTGAGTATACTTCTGCTATTTGTGGCCACGCACTTGGAGGAGTACGAGCATTCTCTGCTTTTTGGTTTTTGAAATAAGATAAAGAAACCGGCTTAATTTTTAACTTAATTAGTCATATTTTCCTATCAAAATGTCAAGCCATACAATTATTATGTAAAAATTCAACTAAATTTATCCATTTTTATGTATATTAGGCCACAATGTGGCTTTAAAATTATAAATTACAATTAGTTTAAGAGACAATTTTTATTTACACAAGAGTTCACACTACAAAAGTGTTAACAATACCAACATGGTTATACTAAGTGAGTATTTTATTAGTGTTTAAATATATTTAACAGTTTTTTTTGTAATTAAAATGAAAAATATTACTCCTCATATTTGTTTATATAATTATTGAAATTAGTTATTACTTTTTAAATATCTTAATAACAGTTTTAATAAGGAAAGATTGATTAATGTTTCTTAAATAAAGTTTAAAAAATATGTATATATTTCTAATATCTTCTTTTTTCTCATTCGAGTAGTATATGATAACTGTTCACTGTAATTTCATTGTATTGGATCGCCTGTTTCTGTTGGAACTAATCCTAACTTTTAAATAAAAATAAAGTGAATTGAATATTGTATGGATTGCAAATAAAAACATTTAATTAATAAAATGTTCTCAACTGTACGGTTTACAAACCATTGAATAAACGTCCGATAAAATAAGGGGTCTGCAAAATGTGAGTCAAGGTTTTGGCGTTCCTCCAAAATATTAATTGGTGACCATTGATGTTGATAAAAGCATAACAATGACATACCGCCACCTTTAAACATTTTTAGGCATATCCGTTAATTTTATTAAATTTTGTAATTAAATAGTTCAAAAATATTGGTAGCGATATCAAATGAAAAGAGCTGTGGCATCAAGAATCATCGATACTTTGATAACACTATGTATGTAGGTATTTATTTATTTATTTATTTTATTTTATTTTCCAACGGCAGCAGCCAATTTACAAAGACAAACATAGATGGTAGAATACAGCGGAAAATAAAATTAATACAATCAGATGAAAAATCTACATAAATTAACAAAAGAGGTATACAAAAATTTGATAATAAATAATAAGTATCCAAAGATATAACAAGTTATAAATATCCAAAACATAACAAAAAATAAAAATAAAGATTAACTAACAACAATAATTACTCAAGTATGGAAACAACTCAGAAAATTGATTTAAATAAATTGTACTTTACATAAAAAACAACTAAAGTATAGGTAGATATCAACAAATGTAGAATAATAAATAATTACGTAAAGGAAAAAACATTTATAAAAACTTTTTGTGCAACAGGAACAAGCAATCAACTAGCTAACGAAAGTATAAGATCGATAAGAGCGAACATAAATAAATAGTGCTAATAAATTAAAATATAATATATAATATTTAACAAATAACAGTAGAAATTCAATAAATACAACATATAAACAATGAACATGCACTTAACAGAGCTTAAAGCTAACTAGGTCTTAATTTCTAGTCTTTCACAGAAAGAAGAAGAGAGGACGCCTGCCGACGAACCTGGTGAAGTCCATCGAAGAACAGGTCACACCCAGACGCAACTCGATTTCCCAGGCGAATAAACCTTGCGAAAGGACTGTTGAAGTCGAAGTTGGTTGAGTGGTATCTTCGACCCAGCAGATCTCGAGATCTTTTGTTTGCAGGAACTCTGAGGACGATTTCAGCTAGGAGATCTGGACAGTTCATGTGACCATTCACTATCTTCCAGAGGAGAACAACATCAGCCACGTTAGGTCGCAGGGCAAGAGGTGACAAGTTCAGATTGCTGGACAGTTCCTCCACAGGCACATCAAGATAGGCAAAACCCAGCCGGACACCAACCAAGCGAAGAAAACGCCTTTATAGAGTCCCCAGTCTCGTCCTATTGCCAACAGTGTAAGGCGACCACACGGGACTTGCATATTCCACAAGCTGTCTCACAAGGGAACAATACAGAGAGCGAAGAGCAGAAGGGTTGTCGATGCCTCTGGAGAATCTTGCTATGAAACCAAGCATCTTGTTTGCTTTGTTACTGATGTGGTCTATATGTCCAGTAAATCCCATGTCGCTGGCAAATATAACGCCTAGGTCTTTTATACATTGGGACCGTGGAATGGATGTACCAGAAATGGAGCATACGTACATGACTGGGGATTTGATGCGGTGATAGGTTATACAAGAGCACTTACTGGGATTTACAGACATGTTATTCCTGACACACCAATCCTCAATTTCGGAAAGGCTATTTTGAATTTCTTGAGAGTCTTCTGGTGTAGAGACAGTAATGAAAATCTTCAGGTCGTCAGCAAATTGTAAGGCCTTTACAGTTAATTTGTCTAGTAGGTCATTGACAAAAACATTGAAGAGGCAAGGTCCCAGCAAAGAACCCTGTGGAACTCCTGAAGAAGGTGAGAACTGAGTGGAAGTGGTGGAACCAATCCTCACGACAAGAGAACGTTTTTGAAGATAACTAGAAATCCTTGACAAAAGAGGTCCAGCCACTCCGTAGCCCAGCAACTTAGACACAAGAATTGTGTGGTCGACCTTGTCGAAGGCTTTTGTCATATCGATGTAGGCTGTATCAACTTGGAAGTTCTTGCGAAAAGCAGACAAAACATATTCTTGAAAGAGCAGGAGGTTGGAGACAGTAGACATTCCCTTCATAAAACCATGTTGGGAAGGATGGATTATTTTGGATAGAAAAGGATTCAGTCTATCTACCACGATACTTTCAAAAACTTTGCCAATTGCCGGCAGAATAGTGATTGGACGGTAGTTCCGTATGTCGCTGGGATCATTTGCTTTATGTAAAGGAATGATGAAGCCCAACTTTAAAGAGCTAGGGAAGATTCCTTTGTTAAGTGATTCATTGAACAACACTGTGAGGGGTTCTGCTAAGAGAGATCGACAGTGATGAAGCATAGATGGCGGTATATTGTCAATTCCAGCTCCCTTTGTAGTGTCCAGATTCTTAAGCTTGCTGAGAACTTCTTCTGTTGAGGTTGTTATGACACAAAGAGAATCGAAGACGGGATAGCTAAAGCTAGGTGAAACACGTGACGAGGGAGAGTAGACTGAGTTGAAATAACTGGAGAACAGCTGACATATGCTTGCTGTGTCACTGGCTACTTCATCGTCTAAACGCAGACTAGACGGCATATCAGGAGTATTTCTTTGAGCTTTAACAAGTCCCCAGAAAGCTCGTGGATTAGAAGATATGTTTGATTGAACATTGGACAAATATCGAATGTGGCATTCACGAGACAGCGACCTACAAGTATCTCTCAGCCTCGAGAACTCATAATAATGGACAAGATTGAAACTTCTCTTGAAACGTGCATGCGCAGCTTTCTTTTCGATAATGCATTTTTTTAGGTCATTATTAAACCAACTAGGGAAGCGTGAGATACCAAATTTCCTCAACGGACTTGCATTTTTGACGATTTTCTCTAAGGAACTTTCCAAAAGATCAAACTTTTCATCAATTGAGATCGGCCGGTGAAACAAATCCTATATCTGCCTCCTGTAGGGCTGTAAAAGCAGCTGGGATTTATGTGTTGATTACATCGAAAAGCTGATAACACAAAAGATAATTTATCAGGTAATAACACGATTGTTACTTTGTATTCTTATTCAAATATATGCTACTTTACATGCCAGTGGGGTGGATGCTGAGGTTGGGGACCATAGTTATTCTTAATGCTCCTCTAAGGCACAAGACAAACCTATGAAACAAATTTCTTGTCAATTTTTAATGGATTTTGGTAGAAGTAAGTACTGATTACGTCTCTTTAAAGTAAGCACTCTTTAAAGTAAGTAAGTACTGATTCCATACTTCTTTATGGATAATCAGTAAAGAAATCTCTTTATAGTCTCGGCGGAGCAAGTACTTTTTGTGATTCAATGTTTATTGAAAAATTAAATAAGGCTATTGCCATTTATACATAAATATATTTATTGAAAAGTATATATATATATATATATATATATATATATATATATATATATATACAGGGTGATTCATAAAAGGTGTGCAATATTTCAGGACTTGATACAGGTCATCAAAACAAGGAAAAAACTCCATTGCACATGGGTCCGGAAACGTACCGTTTACTATCTGTCTGTCTGTTTGTGTTTTTCTTGTAAACCATCATAAATAAAAAAACTACAAGAGATAACGAGGTGAAATTTGGTACACTTACTTTAGGTTTCTTTTTCTAAAATGGAACAAAATAAACTTAATTTTGCTCATTTTGTTAGAAAATGGTGGACAGATAAATTCTTTAAATAATCATAACTTTAAGGGCTTTTATTTAAAATAAAACTTTTAAATAAAAAAAAATGTACTCTATTTTCTTATAAAAACGACAATATCTTTTTTGCACCGATATTCATATTATTAACAAAACGGTGAATTTTTTGGTAAACCTATTACAAGTCTTTTTGCAAAAAGGCTGCTGAGTCTAGACTGGGCAGTTATTATGAAAATAACTAAAATTCAGAATACGAATCAAAAATTTTTTTGACCAAACATAACAAATAAAAAACACCTTTACGGTATATTTGTAAAATTCTTGTAACACCGGGTCAGAAATATTAGGTTTTTAATCTGCTGTTTTAGCAATCAGCTGTTTTTACAAGTTTTGTTGTAACAATGGTGTTTAATTATTTCAAATTGTCTCATAAGGATTTGCCTACAACATGGCCACCTTTAGTAAACAAGAGTATGCTGATATTGTTTTTGTTTATGGATTGTGTAACGGGAATCCACTTCAAGCTTGTGCTGAGTATACAAGACGATATCCCAACAGGCGTCATCCATCAAGAGCAGTGTTTTCAAGAACTGTCAACGTTTGTCAGACACAGGATCTACAAATAACCTCAAACAAATAACGCTGGTCGCATTCCATTTCACACGGTAGAGGAAGAAGAAGACGTAATTAATATGGTTGATGATGATCCAACAATTAGCACACGTCGTGTGGCTACACGTTTAGGAATGTCACAAAGTTTTGTTTTGAAGACTTTAAAGCGAGAGGAGATGTACCCATATCATGTACAAACTGTACAAGCGTTGCAACCTGGTGATAGTGTGAGGAGGGTTGTATTTTGTGAATGGTTGTTAAATGAAGTAGAAAACAACCAAAACTTCATCTCTAGTGTAATGTGGACGGATGAATCACATTTCAGTAGGGATGGGATAAACAATTTCCATAACACCCATATCTGGTCAATAAACAATCCTCATGAGACGAGACAAAGGCGTTTTTAACAAAGATTTGGTTACAATGTCTGGGCATCTATTTACAATGGACGCCTTTACATGCAAGCTCTGGGTAATGTACCTCTCAATGGTGTATCATATCTAAACTTACTCCAAACAACAGTTGAAGACATTCTAGATGAAATTCCTCTTGGTGATCGCCGCACACTGTGGTATCAACTAGATGGTGCACTACCTCACAACGCTAGGATTGTGACAGATCACCTAAATGCTGAGTTTCCTAAAAGGTGGATAGGGAACGCTGGACCCGTGAACTGGCCACCAAGGTCTCCCGACCTAAATCCATTGGACTTCTACTTATGGGGGCACATAAAGCAGTGTGTTTATTCCCAACAGATTAACAACCGAGATCAGCTGATGGGACTAGTAGAGGCAGCATGTAATATGGTACGCAATGACAACAATGTATTGCCATGAGTCTACCAGTCCCTCATACGCAGATGTCAAGCCTGCATTAGAGCAAGAGGAGGCCATTTTGAACATCTTCTCTAAATATGAGTTATTGTTTGTTATTTTATCTTCTCATTTGTTACTATTTGTTATATGTGAAAGTTAATTAAAAATGTAAATTAAACATTTTTATTTCAATGCTAAATTGTGTAACTTGTAATAGGTTTAAACAAAAAATCACAGTTTTGTTAATAATTTGAATATTGAAACATACATGGTATCGTTGTTTTCTGAAGACAACAGCGCACATATTTTGTATTTAAAAGTTTTATTTTAAATAAAATCCCTTAAAGTTATGATTATTTAAAGAATTTATCTGTCCACCATTTTCTAACCAAATGAGCAAAATTAAGTGTATTTTGTTCCATTTTAGAAAAAGATACCTAAAGTAAGTGTACCAAATTTCAACTCGTTATCTCTTGTAGTTTTTTATTTATGATGGTTTACAAGAAAAACACAAACAGACAGACAGACAGTAAACGGTACGTTTCCGGACCGATGGGCAATGGAGTTTTTTCCTTGTTTTGATGACCTGTATCAATTCCTGAAATATTGCACACCTTTTATGAATCACCCTGTATATAAATCTTCAATAAAAAATGCGAAGATATTAATAAAAAATTTGTGTATTCCTCTTAAACCGTCTTCAGGAAATTAAACGTGATAAATAGGCCGATAATAATACAATAAACATAAACATCAAGACAGAAAATGAAAATTAAGAACGAATTATGTACCAATGTTTCGAAAAAATATTGACATTCTTCATGTTAGCTAGGGAATCTACATCACAAGTCCAATAATTGGATGTGGAATTTAACGGCTTCACGACAAATTACATCTCACCAGCGTCAGGTCGGTATTGGGAATGTCGCTAGCCTCCTGTCGGAACGAGGAGTGCACCTAATTATCAGCAAGCCTATCTTCTCAACCTCAATACTGGGTTGAGACTACTCCGGTATTCTGTATTGCTGGAAACCCAGAATACATTGTATTTACAGGAACTCTATCTTGCCCTTGTAATTTAACTGATGATACAATGGTTTCTTCGATACCCTCATTTTTTCTCTAAATGAATGAGGGGAAGCATAGGTTTTGCTGGCAACCACATTTCTATAGACGAAGGCCAGTATTTTGAATCCACAACCATCTCCGAGATTACATTTATACGACTACAACACTGTATTTCGAATACACCAGCCTTCATAGGTAGCTTTCTGAATTAAGCTCAAGGAAAGTAATAAAAATTATAATCACTATGATTCGTAACTTTTAGAACAAAATAATTGATAGTAATATTTGAATACGAATCTTAAGGAACCCAAAATAATCTATCATTAGTAACTGTGTAATTTATAGTTGTGATGAGCAGTATTTGAATGACCACCACACTAGGTTAATAGCAAAATAAAAGTTTCTTCCATTAAAATATTTTACCACTATCAATCCCAAATCCCAAATGATGACTGAAACTGTTATTCAGTGAGCGAGCTCCTCATTGACATCACCTGAAGTTTGATAAGAAAAATAAATAATGTAAGTCCCACTGACTTTAAGGACTTCAGAAAACAACACGGCATGGAAACGAAACACGATCCACTTCTGAAGTAGTATGATCAGAAATCCTGACATGCAAGTGGCAGCAGCAGGCCATAAACTTTACAAGCATATTACATTGAGAACGTCACAAATACCGGCATATGGGATATCTGTTAAGTTAAGTTAATATACGTTAGTTTAGGTATTTTCAAAAATATTTTAGTTTTTATGCTGTCAGTTAGTAGTATTTTGAGTGATCCAAATTTACTGTAGTACATTTTCTACGTAACTTTCAGAAGAAGTCGTGCCAATCGTTAATGTTACACTAGTTTCACTGGTTACGCCATTCCCGACATTAGTTTAGGAACACTGGATATTATGGCGGCTTAATGCATTGCGAGGTCACTTCTATGCATACTGTATGCCTATCAATCCATCATGTTTTTAATTATTTCCAGTTATTTTTTTAATTATTTGATCTAAGTTTAGTCCACTTTACGATTTAATAATTATTAAAGACTGTTTTTATCACCAATTTTATTCGTAAATTGTTGTGGAATTATACGTTATTCCTCAATATTTACTAATTACTCGTAATTCCATTTTTATGGAAGTTTTCGAGTTAGGCTACTTTAATATATCTATCTCTTTGTAACTGAATATATATGTTAGTTATTACTTTTTAAGGTTCAGTTTAAATGATAAAAATGACTAACGTAAATTACATTGGGGTTATTTTGAAGGGTACTAATTACACCATTTGAAAATATTATTGGTTTTCCATTCAAAAGTTGAAATCCAATCATATCTAAATCAACTGTGGGAGTTATAAAGACATTAAAAGCACATCAACGTAGGAGTACGTTGCAGTCGAAAAACTCGTTAATATCCAACCTGTTTATACACTCTATGTAATACAATAATAAAAAACTACGCGTGGTTTATTATCAATAAAGAAATTATATTGACATATTTCAATTGTAAAATGAAGTATAACCATAAATCCTGAACTTGATATAACACATGAAATATTTTATTACTATTTACTTATCATTTTAGAATAGTTTGTATTATGTAATAAATTGATAAAATTAATTGTTAAGGTAACAGTATTTTAAAACCCTGTAAACATGTATTATTTATTTGAAACAAATTTTATATCAGTATAAAAGATATTTATTTTATCAGATTCAGATCTGATGAAATAAATATTCTTTGAGCAAACCACTGGTTTTCCAAAAAGTTTTTCAATTTACACACTTTACATGTTTATGCAGATAATTATATTGTGTGTGCCTATTATACCACTTTAAAATATGTTCAGTCTATGAACAGTTTAGCGAACACATTAAGGCTATTTATCCATAGCCTCATCAACGTACAGTGAGATTATTGCATATAAATAAGCAAGAATACACTTTTAAATCTAGTATTTTATTACAAGAATAAAAAATTAATAATAAGTGTATTTATGTAAATATTACGTTCCATATGCATTAAATAATTTGTGTTTAATTAAGACTATGTAACAGCACAACGTATTGTCAACTTTAAAAGATTTCATACAAAAAAACTGTAGCAATGAAAATTTAAAATATAAGTTATAAATATTCAGTTTATAATATATGCATCGATGGCAATTTTAATATACTATGCAATCTTGCATGTCAAATAAACATAGGTGGCAGAAAAAGAGCGTATTTTTGTTTTGTTTTGAAATCTCTTAGAAAATAAGTGTAATACAAACTACATTATAATCTATAATATTGGTTACCGTGAACATTTAGTATAATTGTTGTATTTTTTTTAGGGAACTAAACTGATTTACTAGAACAATTGTATTAAGAGGTGGAAAAAAGGTACGTTATAAATACAGTAATACACATTCAAAAAATCGTAAACGATGAAATTTCAATCCAAGAAGTTATTATCGAATAAATTAAATTTTCATCCCAATACTGGCACGATATAGATTTTTTTTACTTGAATATCAAAGGCTTCAGTAGAGATTGCATAGCAGAAAAGCTATTAATCTCTCAGTAGCAGGTTAACCTACGACCGGCCCAGGTCGTATATGTCGTCCACACAGCTGACTGATAACCAGCTGTCCTGGCGGTCACGCCACTGCACAACTGAATGTTCAGCCATCAGTATGAATTATCGCTTTGTCTGATGGAGGGAGACGAGCACCAGCAGGTTAACCTACGACCGGACCAGGTCGTATATGTCGTCACACAGCTGACTGATAACCAGCTGTCCTAGCGGTCACGCCACTGCACAACTGAATGTCCAGCCATCAGTATGAATTATCGCTTTGTCTGACGGAGGGAGACGAGCACCAACAGGTTAACGTACTACCGGACCAGGTCGTATATGTCGTCCACACAGCTGACTGATAACCGGCTGTCCTGGCGGTCATGCCACTGCACAACTGAGTGTCCAGCCATCAGTATGAACTATCGCTTTGTCTGATGGAGGTAGACGAGCACCAACAGGTTAACCTACGACCGGACCTAGTCGTATATGTCGTCTACACAGCTGACTGATAACCGGCTGTCCTGGCGGTCACGCCACTGCACAAATGAACGTGCAGCCATCAGTATGAATTATCGCTTTGTCTGACGGAGGGAGACGAGCACCAACAGGTTAACCTACGACCGGACCAGGTCGTATATGTCGTCCACACAGCTGACTGATAACCGGCAGTCTTGGCGGTCACGCCATTGCACAACTGAATGTCCAGCCATCAGTATGAATTATCGCTTTGTCTGACGGAGGGAGACGAGCACCAACAGGTTAACGTACTACCGGACCAGGTCGTATATGTCGTCCACACAGCTGACTGATAACCGGCTGTCCTGGCGGTCATGCCACTGCACAACTGAGTGTCCAGCCATCAGTATGAACTATCGCTTTGTCTGATGGAGGGAGACGAGCATCAGCAGGTTAACCTACGACCAGAGCAGGTCGTATATGTCGTCCACACAGCTGACTGATAATCTGCTGTCCCGGCGGTCACGCAACTTCACAATATTGAATGTCAGTATGAATTATCGCTGCTCCGTATGGGATGAGACGAGCAATTTCAAAACTCTCAAGTCACTAAATATTTGTTATCCACATATTTAAGGTACTCTTCAGCAAATTTTAAACCTTTAAATCTAGCGACCATGACGGATCTTAGCAATATTTTAACGATGTAAGAAAATACCATTCCTGTTTAAACACGGACAGGTTTTCAACTACTCCATCTTCTACGAAATTGTAAGGGGGGGGGTTTAAGGGATTGAACACTTTTTTAAGTTTCTTTAAAACTAAGTATCTGAAACGTAGGTAAACCTAATATGTATTTTAGAAAGGTTTTGATATACAGACTCAACTCCCATTTTTGAATTTAATTCGTCTTTGATTACTTCCCTAATATACAGTCCTTTAGATATCGTTCCTTATAATGGTTTTAATTTAATATCAGTGCCATATTTAAAGAATTTTGATATTGGTTTATAAAATATTACATCTTCCAATTTAATAATCTTGTTTATTATATTTCTGCTGCAGAGTCTTAGGTACGTTTTGGACTAACGTAAATTAGATATGCTTATTCTATTGCAAAATAGAAAGATACTAACCACTTTCTTCTAAATCTCATCTATATTTTGATAAAGATATATACTTAAATGTGTCGTATTGTTTATTAGAACAGGTGATGTGCAACCAAAATACTCAGCGTGACCTTGTTATCAGCATATATTCGATGCTGATATTTAAATACCATTCTTGTATCTTAAATGCTTTGGTCCAAAGTCACTAAGAGCATGTCATCTTTGCCTGAAAGATAACCGAGGTAATTTTCATTGTAATACCTTACATTGAATGTCTGTACTGTTTGAATGTCTGTACTGTTGAATGTAGTACTGTTTAATGTCATGTTGACTTTATTACGACAGGTAAATTGCCCCACCAAAACAGAATATCTTAAATAAAAATTAAAAAAGAGCAAAATATAATTACAAAAATACAAGGGCGTGTGATAAAAACCTCAAACGATATTGTCTTCTTTAAAAAAAATTATTAGTAAATTGAAAAGCTTACTCGATTCGTGGACTTTACGGTCAACTCATTATTTGACTAGGAAATAATTCTCTAATCTAAGGGTTGTACCTAGTTTATAAAGCTAGATAAGAATTAACTTCTATTTAATACGAAATTTTTGTGTCCTTAATCTTTGTCAATTTGTTAAAACGTTCTAACACACACGAACTATGTCCGAGACTTACTTTTTATTAATTAACATTTTACAAAATAAATATATAGGCTATTTAAATAGGCATACATATATACGTTTGATGTACACCTTTAATAATACGTGTTATGTATTTTGTAACAATCCAGATTTAGTAACACAAAAAATATTTATAGATTATTTTGTCTATAAATATTTACATTTTAAATTTTTATGTTAGTGAAATACAAACACGAACATAAAAACTACTGTACTGTACTGTGTGTGTACTCTATCACTTCAAACAGTAAATACATTTTGTTAGTAGGAGTTATTAATAAAAAAATTTAATTTAATTTTAAATTGACTTTTATGCAGTAAAAAGTAAAGCGTTAAGCAATTAACGTTCATATAATTTGTTCTTCCACAAATGACTTCGATGTCAATTCAAATATAATCCTGTCCTCTAATAGGACGCCGGGAACAGAAGGAATGTAATCGACTGAATTCCAAAAGGCGTCTCGAGCACTGAATACTTGAAAGCACTCAATAGGGTATATGCACTTGTTCATGTATTCAACTACTATTCTTAAGATCACAAAATTAACTTTTTATTTCGAAATAGGAATGCATTGTTAGTATCATCTATTTCTTAAATAACTAACGTAAAAGTTTGGCGCTGGATATATTATTATTATTCTTAATAATAGCTACAGTTGTCATTTTGATCCAATATTCAAATTAGAGGTCACTTCTCATTAGTCGTTTGGTTACTTTAAACACAAATCACTTTCCAAGCAAATTTCTTCAGTGTATTTTTTCAAGTTTTATAGTTTTTGTATCATGTAATTAACTCACTTCTTCCTGAGATTAATGTTACCATAATGAGAAAATACTTTATAATTTACGTTATCTTTAAGTACATATGCACAATCTTATCAAATATACCAAAGCTGTATTCTTAAAAATATATCCTTACCTCATCAATGCCATATTGTTTAAAGTTTCGATGTAGATTTAAACTCGTATAATTAAAATAAATGTATAAATAATAATTGTTCTTCAACTAATGTATTATGGAGATACTTTTTCTGAACCAATTAATTGAAATAGTATCCCCTCATTAACTAAACCGATAAGGACTTCTTCAACTAAATGCTTACAGAGAAAGGGGTCGGTCTAGGCTTAAAATACTGTACTTAGGGGAGAAGTTCGGCTTTAACTAAAGCTTAACAGGCTCGCCTAAGTACTGCTTGAGTCTATTACTGAATACGTTAGGAAACTGTTTTCCAAGTCATTAAGAATTTTATATAAACTGATTTAGATGGAAATGTCTTCTCCTAACTCATGAAGTCTGTTACATTTCGTTATTGCAGATCATTGTTTTAAATATACTGTATATTCAGTTTTTAGGACATTAACAAATGTTTAGTTTTAAAACGGACAAAATGTGTTTGTTATAATCTGTATTGTTCATATTGAAGATAATGACCAACCGTTGGAAAATATTTACAATTAAATAAATGTATTTAGTGCTATTTTAGGCTACAAAAACTTGACACACAAAAACAATTTTTTGCTTATCTAGTCTATCTAAAAATTAACTGAACTTAGTTCAGCTTCAATTTCAACATGGAATTTTGCGCGATGGTACAGAGGTACTTTTAAACTTATATAATGCGTTTACACTTCGCTTGCGAACGTCATTACTGTTAAATAACTTATCTGTTACTTATTTTTTTTCAATCTCATTATTGACGATGGATGATTTATAATTTGTAACGGAATAACGTAAACGTTCCATAAGTCAATACAGTACAATCGATACGTTTCAAGAACTGTATCTGTCCCCTTCTTCATTTGTAAAACAGTACAATTTTAGGGCAAGCTTGTGAGAAAATCAAAGATTCGCAAAACACCGTAATAAACACACTAAAATCATCTTATTGCTTAGAACCAGTATCAAAGCCAGAAGAATCACAATCGAAAAACCAGAACATGTTGGCATACATCGATTTTCAAATCAACACCAATTTCCAAAGACATTGAATTAACTGTCTTTTTTGTGGTCTAAAACCATGTTTTTGTTTACTTGGGACAAGAAGCTTTCATTGAGGAAACTATTATATATACTCAAGTTTATATGAATATTTTGCGCTTCCGTAGTGACAGGATTGAGATTCCATGTTACCGTACCATGAACCACCAGGAAGTTGACTTGGAAGAACAGTAGCATAGTTTTCTTCAAGACTATTTCCTATCAAAGGCATAGAGCATTACTCAGTAATATTTAGGCTTGCAACGATATTTAATACTATCGGAGCTTCACCCACCCGAACATTCATTCTCCGCAGTAAACTATACCTATTGATCAACACTTTTACCCCAATATTTCGACTATTGGATTTACTAATATGCTGCTCCTGAACATCCATTGGGTTGACCTAATATAAATTTGTTGTACCCAGTACACTTTAAACTGGTAGGTATAAAAACACTTACTTTATTGTATCAGCTGACTATTGATAGTTTTTTCTTAGTGAACAATTAACAATTTGTGCGTGTTTAAATAATAAAATCGAACAAAAGGGTTGGTATGGTTAGATTAAATTTTGGCATAAGAAACCATTCATGTAGTCCATCCAAATTACATCCAGTCATCAAGTTCCGAACAAAATTTCTAGGACACACTTAAATATCTTTAGTGTTTTAAACTAAATTTTCATTCACTCTACGTAGAGATATTGAGAAATTTGGAATTAATTCTAAAATATGAATGGAGTTCTTGGGCTGTTTAATTGAGCATAGATGGCATGCCATAGAATGTTCATAAAAACATGATGAAAATCACAGGTAATACATATTTTAATTTCTTTACTATTGAGCAGAAAGTGTTCTTTTATTGCAATCATGAATTTTACCATATCCTCTGATAAAGGCATTTACTTCAATAACTCATTCCATGTTTTCTGAATTGGATCATCTTGTAGGTAATCATTTTATCATTTGTACAGCGGTTCTTTAAATTTGTGGCATACCCCCTTCTTTCATTTTTAGCTCATTCCTTTGATCGAGTTTGTAGCATTCAGCGATGAATAAAGGTAACTGTAATAGTTTATCGTATCCTATTTTACAGGGCTTTTTAGACCAAAATAATCACGAAATAGGATTTATTCCTTGCTACAGTTACAATGCAGAGCATTTTTCTTGAGTCATTTTTATGTCATGACCTTATCCAAACCGTGTGTGTCTGTTGAATGAAACTTGCAGATTCATTTACTCACGTCTCTCTAAAATTAGAAATGGAGAGAAAGTTTCTAATTACCTTCATTGGTAACCAACATTTTTATATGTTCGTTAAAGAGGAAATGATCGCTGAAACAGTCTAATCGCTGCACTTAACTGATTTACCTGAAACAGCTTATTCAACACCCACAGCGACCTCCCGCATAGCCAATAAGGCAACACTCGTGAGGTTAACTTCACCGCCAATATTAAGACTATTTTTGTGTCTAGATAAAAGAAACTAAGAGAACATTTGTTTTAGTTTACTAAATGACTAACAAGTGGGTGGTGAATGGAATAGCAGGTAGCCGGGTACAGGTAAGAGTAACTGGTGAGAGGATGATGTGAAAAAAGATAATTTATTGCTTTCGGACATGTACCTTTCATAGCAATTTTCAAGAAAGAAAATAGGCTAAAACTATTTATTCATGCATGACATCTAGGTTCCTTTCATACATACAATGTGTTTCATCTCATTCGAATGTATGAGAAGTAGGATGTATGAGAAGTACTACCTCCCCACTCTAGTACCATCATCAGTCAGCCAACCATGTGGTCATCCAAAAATGTGCCATTATCTCGTATGTTCTGTAAAAATCTTCTGAGATGCGGTTTTCAGACGATTTTTAAAAGCCTTGGGCATTGCGGCATTTTTAATCAAATTTTTCTGTTTGTTAACAAACTGAGCTTCTGCCTGAGATAGTAAACGCTCATGGACTACCGTCCTGTGTCTCCCATTTCGGTACTTGTACCTGCCTCTGGTCTGATAATAGTGTATATAACTACCTCTAATGTGAACGAATTTTAATCAGAAAAACGGAGAAGTCTCTAGAACGTAGAATCAGGGTAATGTCAACAGTTTCAGATTTATAAATGCTGGTCTGCACGACTCTCTCCATTGTAGTCTTGCAATTGTTTGAATGATTTTTTTATGTAGTGTAAACATTCTATAGAAACGAGTATTTCCACAACCTCCCCACAAGACTACTCACTATGACAGGAGAGGATATATCAATCCATAATAAGCCGTCATCAGTACTTGTGTTGGGCAGTATTTGAATAGCTGAGGACAATCTTGACCAAACGTTGTCTACATAACTACCCCATATTACCCCTCAATCAAGGTGAATTATAAGGAATTTGGTAGAGTAGACTTCATTGATCTCAGTCTCCTCCAACAACACTGTAGGACTGATCTGAGACGGCTGGCCGCAAATGTTTTTGACCTAAGGGACTTTTTACATGAGCTCATTGAAATGTTTAATTAAGTTGGTGAGCTCAGTGAATGTTGCCATTCCTAGTTCTGAATGTTTTATTTTGCTGTAAAACAGAGAGTCTTGTCATTGGCAAACTGGACTACTCGTCCTTGGTGCAAAGGTGAGCCAGCGTCGTTGACGTACAATAGAAAGAGTAGTGGACTGAGAATGGAGCCTTGAGGAACCCCATGACCTAGCTCACCCACTCCCTACAAAAAATTTTATAAATTGTGTCCCATTACTGAGATACGATTCAAGTCACAAGAGTGGCACTCCTCGTATCCCGTAATACTCCAGTCTGTGAAATAGGGTGTTGTGATCAATGCAATCATATGCTTTATATAAGTCAAGAAACACACTAAGTCTGTCTCTATGAGATTCAATTAATTCTACTGCCATATTGAATAGCCCAACAACTGCGTCTATTGTTGACTTTCCACTTTAGAAACCAAACTGATTTCATGATAGTAAATTATGTTTTTCCCAAAAAATTCATGAGTCGACTGAAAACAATGTTTTTAAAGACTGCTGAAAAGTGTGGAAATTGATATGGAGTGGTAATTTTGGACGGATTTTTACTTCACCTTTTTCGAAACTCGGTTTGATTTTCGCTTTTTTAAGAAAATATGGAAATATTTCCGAGCTAAAAGAGAGATTTATCAAATGTTCAAGCGGCCTCAATAAGTTTGGATCACATTGGCTAAGAAGCCACGTTGAAACTTGGTTAAAATCGTATGATTTCTTTGAGGGAAGATCTCTCATTACTCTGGCAATTTCCTCTTTTGTATTAGGATCCAAAGCCATGTAAGCTGCTGGGCTCCGTACCAAAATGGCATGTGGCAGATGTAGCTTTAGACTGAATCTTTGGTCAGCACCAACCAAAGCAAGTAAATAATTGAGAGTCCGCGACTTTGGCCACATCACTGGCTCGATCGTTTCCAATCTGAAGCTCAATTTGTCTTTCAGTTGGTGGACTTTTATCTTTGATGGTACCCCTGCGGTTTTTGAAAAATTGTTAGACGTCACCAATTTTATGGTAACGTCATTTGCTTTTGCAGCTCTGATTACCTTTTTATAAATCCACATTCACATGTTTTAATTTGTAAATCAACGGAATCTCTAGAATTTAGGCAATTCCAACTCCATCCTGAAAGAAAAGATTTCAGAAGAGAAATATTTCAGGGCTTTATGTTCTGATTGTTGTTTGGTTGTTGGATCCCATGCTGGTTTGAGACCATTCACAATACCCAGTTGGCCTTTATGGTATGAGATGGCTATGTTGATCACAGACACTCGAAGATCAGTCTAGTTTTAGATGATGTTATCAATTGCCGTTGCTTAAGTGGTGATAACTCTTGTTGGTGTATCTATCGACCGGACAAGACCAAATTATGTAATCAAGTCTGCGAAATGTTTAGTTATGAAATCATCGATACCTAGGAAGTTTTTAGCCGTGAAATGTGAAGTACTGTCGACCGATGCGGCTAATGTCGAACATCTCCACTCCGTCACTCCGAACACAGAGCTCGCTGATGTAGGCGTTTGCGACTCTGATGGTCTCCTGTATGGGGTTGTCGTAGTGCAGGTCGTGCCTTGGGAATAAGGGCGTTATCAGGACTTAGGACGTCATCCTGCAGATTTTAATAATTTTTCCAAGGTTACTGAAGATTATGTTCTCCCTTCTGGTGGCCACATCGTTGTTCCCGTCGACCAAGACGGAACAATTGTCCGGAGGAGGGGCGGCGTATGAGATTGTGATGAAGAGGCCGGTTCCAGGTTTGCAGGTTCGACTTACATCAGTATCACCATCCACAACTGCCCTCAATATACTGGCGAGTTGATGGACATGATCGTCACCTACAATAAAGACAGCCTTAAATGGCAGTTTTTTTCAGCATAAACATGTTCTTTTTTTAACTTTTTTAAAGAACGGGTTGTTTGTTTCTTTTTCTTCGATTTCCGTTTCCTCTTCTTGATAGTAACTGCCGAGTATGTGTCGCCTTCTTGCTCTAGTTAAGATAGGATCCCGCAACTATTTCTATTTTCAATATTATTTGTGTGTGGAATACTATTGTCTTTTCCATAAATAAAAGCTTCTCATTTTTTATGCTTTTATTTCCTCTTCCAAGGCCTTGATGGTAGTGTACATGTTTTGCACTTCCTCTTCTAAGATAGTGCACCTCTTACAAGTATGTCTAAATGTGTATGAGGTCTGTCAATACTGGTTTTTGTTATGAGGTGAATAAATAGACATACTCACAGATGTCTTATGTTCAATGAGCGTCAGAAGTTATGTGCTCAGATAGCAGCAGTATGAAATCAATAACATAAATAAATCTTAATTGGGTAGTATTGAATATTTATAGTCATACTTTAGTACTTACATGGCTCAATATGCAAGGGGAAAACCAACTGGAAACTGATTTATCGACGCTGAAAGATCTGTTTTGTTGAGAAATAAACTACCCAGTCAACACTAGTGCACACATGTGCTGTGTTGATCGACTGTTCTCCTTACAATTGTGTAAACTGAATTGTGATCTGATGTCTGTACGAATAGTATTCAATCATAGCTCTTCAGAATAAATTAGTCTGTTAGATTTGCTGTTGGATTTCATCAGTCTAGTTACTAAAATATATCGTCAAAAATATGTTGCCAACGGACAAAAACCTGTTTTGTTGATTGAAAGACGTTTATGTAAATCGCTCCAGACAGCTTAATTATTAACTTGGTTTGACAAACTGTATACGAAAAAACGTATGAAGAGTAAAACAGTTTAGTGATATTGATTGTATAGAGAGGTAAAACATACATTTCGTAAAAAAAACTAAGAGATTATTGTTAATGACAGATGATTTCATCTGTCATTTGAATCATTTTCAAGTGGAAAACAAAAATATAGTTCCTTTAGGAGTTTTAACTCTAATTGAAACCCTGTGATTGTTTGATATTTATGAAAATACTTTAGTCTTTTTCTATTTTAGTCATGAGGCATACATGTAGCAAAATTCAACTTTCTACGGGAAGTTGGATAACAGTGATGAGTGAAAGACTGAGTGAGGGATTTATCTTTTACATGTGTTGAGATTTGCTAGTATTTCCATATATTTTCAATTCTTAAAAATTAATCTGCAATTGAAATCTCTGTCTGCAGACTTTAATATTTTTAGTTAAGTTTACTCACTATAGTAAAAGCTGGTTTGATAGATATTGACAAGGTACCATAGGTGAGCTTGCAATACGGTGTTTAAGAATAGGAGACAGAAAATGCTCACATAGTAATAGCTAAGATTTACCTGGGTAGTGTAAATAAGCAATCAAACTTATGATTGGAAGGCTAAATACGTTTTAAACGACTTTTAATTTTGATGAAATGTTTGTAGGTGGCACTAGCTTAGTTTTTGAGAAATTATCAGTAACATATAGTTGTCAAAGAGTAATCGCTCAGGGGACATAAACCAAGTTTCCTCACATATTAAAAATCGTAATAATATATTATATATATGTATATATAAAATATTATATATATATATATATAATATATTTATATATAATTATAATATATGTATAATATATTATATATATATATATCTACTTTTTTTAGTTTTCGTGTTAATATTGCTTTATTTATGTGTGTATATACAAACAGTATATAATCCGCGTAAAAATAATGTGATGATTGCTTTTCATAACGAATATTTAATTTAAAATATGTGTCTGTTTTTCCTTAATAAATGAAAAATTCGTTCCTCACTGATTATATAATGAACAATTCTTTATTCAATTCGCAAAACAACAGGGCATTAGAAGAGAAATGTCATTGTATTATACTAAATTAAAAAAAAAAAACACAAAGTTTCCAGTTTTCAACAAGAAAACCTATATCTCAAGAATATTGAGTTTTAAAATTTTGAGTGTTGTGTAGGGTATATTTTTTAAATATTTTACTGAAATTCACAAAGAAATGCTTTTAATCTTTCCCAAGATCGGTTCCAATGCATAGGCCTTCAATACTATATCACTGAACGTATTTTATTTTTAATTTTGGAGGGTAGAATATGACAGAACCTTAATTATTTAATAAGCTATAGCTGAAATTATACGAGAATAATATCTAATTATTCCAAAAACACTATGTTAAAGAAATTTTAAGATATCCTCATTTATATTTAAATACGTTTTAGACTGGTTCTTTGTTACTTCCTTTATATGGTCTCATCCAAAATTACTGTTGCGGACTCATCGTTGTAATTGGCACTGGTTAGTTAAATTGGACAGTTAAAAGCTGCAGCTTTAGTAAGTAGCAGCCCTACTGAGTGGTATGAGGTGTAAATCTCATAATGAGGCCCAATATTAGTGGATAATCTTAAGATGTAACTATACGTCAATTTTAAAATATGATCTTGGCAATAAAAGGTTTGTAAAAGTGAAAGGGTTCACCAAACAATGAGTACCACTACGTTTAAATATCTGAATCTGATCCTTTCCTAAGGTGGATGACTTAGACGCTGTGTAATAGGGTAGTTATCCCTCTTAGGAGGAGATTAGATTGTATTATTACTGGTTTTTTATCACTTACGAATAGTAAATGTTCGGAGAAAATCCGGTTACTATTATATATGTGAACCTTCATTTTATTAACATTTTAATTATACAAATACAGAAAGTTATTGTTCAGACAGTCACAAAAAACGTCATTAAATATTTATGACATTTTAAATATTACAAAAACCGATATTAAATTCTACAAACGAGGTATAACAGTATTTTATTGCACTACATTTGTTTAGGTTTTTCAGCAATAATTTGAACAAAGAATAGATACATTGATTTTAGTATATTTTAGTGTGAACGGGGATGGTATATATCCAAAAGTAAACAGAGTGTGAAATTAATATTTTAATTATGTGTAGATTAAATGTCCAATCATGTTTAAGATTCCAAACTCTTAATCCTGTAACTTTTATATTTTACAAGTAGAAACATTAAAATGCATGTATTGATACATAATTAGAACATTGGAACGCATTGTAGCAACTAGAATTGTACCTTAAATATAATCTACAACATCTCAAAAATATATCACAAAAAGGGGTTTAATTCACAAAAGTTTATAATGGTTTATTTGGGGATAGTATATCCTTTAATATAAATCAACTAAACTTTAGGTGATTAAATAAATTTATTATAAATCCAGGAACAAGTTTATTTTCCTATTACTATAATGAAATTAAAAAATGCTAGAAAATAAAAAAGAGGTAGTTAAATAGTTATTCATCCGAAAATATGTTGAGGCTAATTACTTTAAATCAATAAGTTTTCGCTGTAACATACGATGATAGTATTAATTAAATTCTGTGAAATAAATACTGCCAAGGCTAATCAATAAGGCTTTTGTTAACCGGGTACACTCTGCTAACGCTCACCATGGCGTATATTGTCGTCATTGTGTCACATTAATTACCCAATTTGTTAGCCAGAAATCAATTCACTTTCCACGATACTGGAGCTCGTTAGCTACTGATTAAAAATGACCAAACATGTTTGATCGTTTCTGATGATACTAATTATAAAACTTTATAATACGTGTTCATGTATCATACGCTTCGGAATTGAATGGATGTGGGTGTTTATTTATTCATAATATGTGAATATTATTAATAATTTATTAGGTAGAAATAATATAATATTTTATTTTTTATTTATAACGACATTAATCTTTTATTATGACTAATACATACACTATGGCACGTGATTACTTAAAGCAAACTATACAGTTAAAGTTTATGTTGGATTGAGATGATAGAGTTATCAAACTCACGCTTTATTTTGTCCAGGTAGTGCTATTGAATTTTATTTAGACGTTTTAATATAATACCCCTTTCAGATAACTGGAATGGCGAAATACTATAAAACAAAAATTTCATCACTCAACGTTTTACTTAATTTATTGCCCAAGGAAATTATATTTTTAATGAAATATTATTTAAGAAAATGGCATGTTTTTAAATAAAGTAAAACATAACACATACGTATTGAATTTTAAAGAAAATTATATTTTAGTAGGAATGTTGTTATTCCCTCAAATCATCTTTTATAAACATACTGTGCAGCATTCATATCCCTCATTTCAAAAATTTCTTGTGTACCTGAATATTAGATGATGATAAATTCTGATTCAAATTCCTACCACTTCTCGAGGAATAATCAAAGTAGTTTGTTTCCAATTTTTCATGTATTCACTATAAGGCATCTTTAATGGCAAGATTATGGAACAAATTACGTTACTTTGTACCTGTAACTAATATCTCAGTTTGTGACACTTTCAGAGCATTTAATGCTACAGCTCTGTTTAAAGCGTAGTAACAAATCCACTGTTAACCGGACCCAGCGCTAAACTTTGACAACGCTACATAAAATTTCCATCAATCATACACAGCTCATTGCTTCTAACTCATGACCTGGTTTAACTTTGCACTGTAGTAAAAACACTTTTCGTTCTTACTCGATATCATTTATAATATAATTGACTTCCAAGTGTGGTATTTTACCGATGTATTGCATTTTGTTTGAAATCTCAAATCTTTGTGCTAAAATAAAATTCCAAATGTTTGTGATTTGAATGAATTGAGCATGGTTCCCAAGCTTATATGTCAGAGTAGTTGTCCTTCCTATAAACTAGCTTTTCAATTAAATGTCAACGTAAAGTTGACCAAAAAAGAAGTGTTTATAACATATTATACATATTGTATACATATTACCTTTTTCCTCCAACTGTTTCATAAGAAGTATACTCCATTAAAGTACCTGTAAACTTAACCTAACAGCACTAAGCTATTTCTATAGTTTAAAATATTTCTGCTATGATACCGAATTGTTAAACACTGTATAAATTAATTTTAACCCTTTTCAGAAAATTTTTCAACTTCGAAGACCAGTATGCTTTAATTTATGGTCGCAGGATTCTGTAAGATGTCTTTTTTAAAGGTACGATTAATCCATATACAAAAGCTTGTATACCGTAATCAGAAAAAACCTTGAAGTTTTTGAAAAGTCATCATTTAATTAACAACAGTATGCAATATAAGAATGGCTCACAAGCGTTTAGATACTTGTTATCAATGTATTAACAGGACATCATCATACGACCTTAAATAATCGATGTTTACTACATTGGTCTTATGTGTAAAACTTCAACGTTGTTTTACTATAGCATGTGTTAAACAGAAGATAATCTCTAACACAACGCGCTGCAGCTGGTAGAAGAGTTTATTGCCAATTCTAAGTCTATGTCCATATCATAGTTAATACTTTCTGCGCTGGTGTGAGCCTACTGTGGACTTATTCAAGATCAGGGGGTTGCTCCGTGCGACAACAATGGGTTGTCTTATCGCCGTCTGTCACTGTCACTGTCACCGCATGTCGTTCATTAAGTTACATAATAGTAATAATATTGAATGCATTGTCTGTTCCTGAAGCTGTTATTGAACGCAATTCAATGGCATCCGCGTATCTCAGCCTTGGTTTAATCACAGACAAATATTGTTTCTCAGTGGTTTACTCAAATAATTATGAAAGTAGTAAAATGCCGCTGTCACGTAGTCAGACGCCCCAAATTAGTAGACACGTTATATTGTGCGTAGAACAGAACACCCTTGTACCGCGTAGTTAGTGAGTATCGTAACTACCCAAAATGGGTTTATTAAGCTCTAATAAAATTATTCGTAAAAATAATGATGTCTATTATAGCTTTTGGGCATTTCTCAGTTAAAACTGTTTTATACACAAGTTTACGTAGTAGGTTTAATATGATTTGCTTATACTAGACGTAATATTTTACTGGTAGTTCTAATAACGGCCTAAATTAAACAATAACACGGCGTTTTAATGATAGAGACCTTAAACCGATATTGATTGCCGGCTAATAGTAATTTATTCTTAAATATAACAATGTGATATTAATGGAAAATTTTAGTGAAATCATTATATAGCTTGTTGGTATATTAGAATAGGATCTTCGTCCCTATATCAATTCTGGAAAGAATACCATCGCGGGTTCTGTGTAAGGGAATTCCTGGTGTTAAACCCTATCACCAAAGAGTTGCATTTTTAAACCAATAAAACGAACAACTAAATCAAACTTTTCCATGAATACTGCAGCAAACTGACTGGCCTGGGGCTAGAGTAGTCGTTCCTAGAAAAGAACTAAAATCGTTTTATCCCGTCATGATAACCGTTCCGATGAGAAGAACTGAAACTGATAGTTCGATTTCGATGATACCTGAAAAAAACTGAGTTAATCATCAACAAAAAATAAAACTGGCTGTTTCAGAGCTAATGGTAGCTTTTCAGTCGACACAAACCAAATTTATTTCCCTTAAGTAGTGGTAACCACTCTTTGGATAGACCTGTAAATGACTGATCCAGGGCCATGGCATCTGTTGATATCACCAACACAGGATGATTATAGTGTAATGCCTTTAATACTACTTTAATACAACTCTATTTGCCTTATTTCCATCAAGAGAATTTGGAGGGAAGCATGAAGTTGACTTTACAAGTAACCAAGTTAGTAAAATAAATTATATAATAATGTTATGTGATTTAGTACGGCAGATTTTATACTTTCTATTACTTACTAGGTACTTTTGCGAATATCTGTCAGGTCGAATTACCGTCCACGTCGTGCGTCGGAAAGACATGACCGCGACCGCGACGTGCCATGTGAGCCAATGACCCTTCACAGCCAATATCCGCTTTGTGTCGAGATTTAATGGCTTGTTTCCCACATCAGACCGTTGTCAGGACTTAAGGAGGTGTGAGGTGGATCCGAAGAGGAAGATCGAAACGATTGAAGTTGGAGTTGTGCAATGCAATAAAGTAGAACCTTAATTTAAACTAAATAAAAAACGAGGTTGCAAAACATGAACATAAATTTTTTAGAGTATTACAATATCACGTCTCTCTCTTCCAAATTAAAATATCAACTATAAACAACGCAACACACACAATTTCCATAAAATTATAATTAGAAAATTCTGATAAATATGATAAAAAAAAAAAAACCAAAAAAGTTTATATTAAATTGTCATACCCAACTATTATGAAATACACTTTTAGTTTACCACTCGGGTTATAATTAAGACAACAATCACACACATCAACAAGTACATTTCTTTTTATGGCTAATATAACTAAGTTAAGAGCACCTGAAATCGTTTTGCCAAACTGCTAAACTACGGTTTTGCACCACAGTTCCGAACTCGTGCGAACTGATGTATCTTTCTTGCCATCACTAATGACGTAGCGGCGGATTCGGCATAAGATAATATCTTAAAAAAGAATCATTCGGAAATCTTAAAATCAGAATATCTACAGAATGTAATATTAATGGATCCTGTATTTTGCATAAATTTATTTGTAGATCACTCAGTTTAGTACGAAAGTTTTAGTTTTTTGTGAGCTTGTACAGTGCGACCTTATTGTACAGTTTTTGAGAGGAAATTACTACATTAGAACTGGAATTTTACCTTGTCGAGATCTAACCAGAATGATCACATTCACAAAGTTTGCGATGAAGGTCATGCAGCACAAATCTGTGTATTCTCTAAACTTAAAAATATAATATTTTGGATTTGATCAACCTCTTTTTACGTATCACAGGAGGTGATGAGGTATGCAGAATAGAGTGACTTGTCAAGCGTCGGATAAAGGCTGTTAGAATCACACATATTATGAATGTGAATTATAAAGAGTCTTGTAGAGATTTTTAATGGGTTTTTTAAGCCTCGACCGACTTTTCCCAGGCTTTAAATCAGTGCGCTGTTCTTTAGAGTGCACTTTGGTTCGGAGCAGGAAGTTTGCAATCTATAAGAAAAAAAATACAGGACCACTGCTAAATTACCTGCTTCAGAAGAAAGATACTTGATTAATTCTGTAGCCGAGATCGAATTTAAATTATTCATTTAGAGTAAAACCATCATATAATACACACAACCTAGTCTTCCCTGAAACCGATATATATTAGATATAGATATAACATATAGATATATTGATCGTTTGTCGCGTCAGATTTCGTGTAGGTGAAAACGGAAGAGTATCTAAAGGGGCATATAACGTATTGGTTAGTGTTTCCATGGTTCAGTTTCCTGCTTGACACACTTAAAACCAAGTGTCACACATATAAATAAAATGTATCACTATTTATTTTTTTAATATTTTCAAACCTTTTAAAACCGTCAAATTTCGACTAAAACTATCGCAGATGACGACAAATATCTTTATTTTTTATTGAAGGTAAAATATTATTGCAATAAATATCAATCCAATATCTGCTGGTGTCCGTTTTACTCGGTCGATGAATACATAACGAGTGACTGAGACGGATGAAAAGCTTGATCTGAAGTCATTGTGATCACGTTTGCGTGATTTTATGGAAGATCAGTTTGAATGTGTACAAATATCTAGATAGAGGGTTGCCAAACTTTCAAATATGCCTACTATTGACAATCACAATATATAGCTATATTGTAAAACCACATAATAAAATTAATTATTAATAACCTTTCCTTTATAAGAAGAAAGTAATTCATTTCACTCTGAAGTAATGTAATGGATTAATATTTTACGAGGAATAATAGAACACTGGGCGATCCAATGATAATGTAACGAGCCTGTGCGTGTCCTTTCTAAGTTGGACAACACGTCACACAATCTTTCAGGAATCCTCGTGAGACTGAACCCTCTCTGCCACAATTATTTTTTACGTCAAGAGTAAATGGAGAAAATAAGTTTCTATCTTAGCTACACAGTTTTTTACTATATAGTGAATTTCAACCCATTATCTTAATTAAAATTAAAATATTGTTGATAATGTTTTATATCCACTACAAATGAAGTACTAATCCCTTATCTAGGTAAAATAAATCATTTAAATATTTCAAAATTAATGTATTTAAGTATTTGAAAAGCTATATTTTATTTCTTAGATCCAAACCCTATCGCCCTGGTTTGTTAATCAGGACAGAAAATTTATGTACTGGAACGGTCAGACATGTATAACTGTATGATTTAGTTAAACTTAAAAATATTAAAAGAATATTTTATTCGTGTTAACCTTTTCTACAACTATTTAGTCATTGAAAACATTTTAGACCTATCATACTATAGGCCTAAATAATGGCATCAATAATAAATTGACTACTTCAAATTATTCTGCAGCCTTTAAGTTATTAGTAGGTATATACATTTTTAGTATTGTTTTTAATGACCAAACCTCTAAAAACCTAAAGCTTTTCATATTGCAAACAATAAAAATATTATTCTCTAATTTTTAAGAAACTAAAACATATTATATGGGTTTTAAAAATATTATCTCATGTTTTTTCAGTTTTAAAAATGTTTCCTCTTAATATAATACAACTAATTATGCAACATTTTAAAATTTATTTTTCGTTTCAGTTAGACAATATATACTGTATACGTACACATACATATTTAATCATACCTACTTTCAGGTTCCTACCTACTGTTTAATTAATTGTGTTCAAGTCTTCAATCCAGTAAGTTTGAAATTGCTTGGAAGACAAAATCTACAGTCATTGTCTCACATAAATGTTTCATTTCATGACCTCAAACAGTTTGTATCTTTTGTTATGTAAAACCTGGAGAACACATATTATCTTTTTTAGAGCTTAAGAGTTAATATTGTGTTATATAGCTTTAACTTCAGATACCTGATGCAGGAATTCATTCTCTCCCCCACCTCATTATATTCCAGTATATTGTTTTAAGGATGGAATGTAAGTTCGTGACATCTAAATATATTGTATATAAACTCTACTAATGCCGCTAAGATGACTATAAATAAAATATCCTAGATATGTACAACTACTATTTCTACGTTACATATAGTTATAACTCCTTCGTTCTTAATATTAAAATTCGTTAGTTATACCAACCTAAAAAAATTCAAACACTGATACAAAAAATTGTCAAGTTGCTGAATACCGTACAAATTAACATAATCTAAAAAATTAAATCCTTTTAAAAAATTAAATATTTTATCAATTGTTATTAAATTTGGAATTAACTATAGAATTATCTTCGGCCGTTTTTTCCTTTTAATGATGCCAGGTAAAATATTTATAAAGTGAATAATATATCATTTGCTCGTCAAAATAATAATGTATAGTAAATGAAACTTTGCAAACTGAGTATTAAAATTGTATCGTGCTTTACAGCCAAAATGGCAAAATTCTCTACTTCCACCTCTATTACACATAACTTCATATATTGAATAAATATGTTCTTTGATTATTTTGCGTTGAATTTTCTGTGGACCATGAAAAACGATCGTTTTTTGATAGAAAACATAACTGAAAGGAAAAAGTAATATTTTGTTTACAGGTTTTTTTTTATTTGTATTAAAAGTTATAAATAAAAGTCACAAAAAATTTATTCTTAATATTTTTACTCATATTTTACTCAACTAATCATTTCTTAATAGAAATGGCTATGAAAGTTTCTTGTCTAAGAAACATATAAGTATAATAGGTAAAACACCGCTATATATGTAATATGAATATTTTAATCAAATTAAATTTATAAACACAATATGTATTCAAGATACAGTACCACTGACTTAATTTAAAAAAGGATACGTTATATTGCATTAATTCATTATTCCTCATAGTGGCCACATTGCTAAAACCTCCCTCAGGGGCAGTGGGCTTGCTTTCCACTGTACGGGTGTTTTGGCGACCCCGGGGTACCTGAGCCAAGCTGTGAGAACCTTCTTTGGTACGTAAATATTGTTTTTGTTCATTACTGTTTTTGTTTTATATAGATGGTTTTTAAGTTAATTTAAATCTCATTATTTTGGTTATGAGCTTTGAAATGTTATTATTTAAACCCAAACCATACCATTCATTCTCCCTCAGGGGCAGTGGACTTTTCCACTGTACGGGTGTTTTGGCGACCCCGGGGTACCTGAGCCAAGCTGTGAGAACCTTCTCACAGTCCCTTCCAGAGATAGGGCCTTTCTTCCCATCTTTTTAGGTCTTAGCTCACTGTCTTTATTCTTTTCTGAGCTAACTTTGCTCGCCTTCTTCTTCTTTTCGACCCCGCATTAACGGGTGTCCTTCCACCTTCTTTCGACCGGCGCATGCTGGGGAGTCCTGGGAGTGTCCCTGACTTGCTGCAGGGACTGATATGTGCCTCGCACTGCCGATGGCCCTCTCCAGTGTGTTGTCAGAAGCCAGCTACTTCGGTCCCTTGGTCCCTACTTCGGGCTCCGGGGAACTGAGGTAGGGGCGTCCTCTCTCCTACGGGAGGAGGAACTCCAAGGGTACACCCGCTCTCGGCCAATGAACGGGCCGCTCCTTGCCGCACGATGCGCTGGTGACAAAAAAAAGCATGGACTGTCAAACCACATACAGGAGTAATGGAAAGGAGAAGGAGCAAGCCGCTTTCAAGCGCAGCTAAATTATGCAAAGGTCCCCGACCTTAACGACTGGGACGCCGACGAGGGGACTTAAAACCTTCCCTCCGCCGGTGCCGTTCAAGGCTGTTAGTGGACACCACCGGATCGTCGTCCGGATCCGGAAAGAGAGGAAAGAACGAGGTCGATCTGGCGATGGAGGTGACCAACCCGGAAACACCTCAAGGAATTCCTCCCAGCAACAGCTCTCTTCGTGTGGCATTCGGTCTGCAAATGCTTCAGCAGCAGCATGACGATGCCAGCGAAGAGGAGGACTTGTCACTGAAAAAAATGAAAGCTCTTTTGAAGGAGATGGCCAAGGCTCTCCTTACTCAGAGGAACGTGTGAACAAGGCGATAAAAGGATGGAATTCCGAAACTCGATGATTTCCTTGGTGACATCGAGGAATGCCGGAAGATCAGGCTGAAGGCGGTGAAGCAGGAGCGCGACATCATGAACCGTGTCATATCTGATTCGCCCTCAAGCTCAAGCTTATCTGGCTGAGTCTCAGACCCAAGCCAGAAAGCGAGTAAAGCGGCAGAGAGGTTCTTCGCCGGGAAGCCCTGAGGTTAGGAATTGGATCCATCGCCGAATCCAGTCTTCTTCTCTGCTTCCACACAGACTGAGGACGTTCCGGCTGCTGCTTTAGTTCCTGCTCCGGTAGGAGGTTTTCCTGCACCAGCAGCTGCCTCTAATCCCAGCGTCAATCCCCATCGACACCTCTCTCAACTCGCAGGGGCCCGCCCCGCAAACACCTTTGGGGAACTGGGAGAGACGCCTGTCAAAAAAGGAGAGGAGACAGCTAAATCGCGCCGAGGCTGCCTCAAGAAAGACCTCTGCATAAGGGAAGAAGAAAGTCCAAGTCTCTAAACCGGTTAAGGAGACCCCTAGCAAAACTTCCAGGAAGCCTTCACGACCCAGGCTCAAGAAGCCTAGGGCTGAGGGCGATTTTGATCAAACCCTTAGGGGGGGGCGATCTTTCGCCGATGTCCTAGGACAGATTAAAACCCAGGCGAAACCGGAAGACACGGAGACTACAATCAAGTCTATCCGACGAACGGGGATGTTCTCCTCGAACTGGGAAAATCGAGGGACAAGGACGGTTTTGCTGCTTCCCTCAAAACCGCTCTTGGTGACAAAGGCTCAATTCGAACCCTTCAACCGAGATGTTCAGTGGAGCTCCGAGACCTAGACGGCTCTATCCACAGAGGACGAGGTGATCAAAGCGTTAAAGAAGGCGCTTCCAGAACTACCAGGAGAAACGGGAGGTCTCAAGGTCTGTTTGACAAAACCAAATCGGAGCCAGCAGCGTATGGCAATTGCTGAATTGGGCGAGAAGCACGCTAATAAGCTGCTTAGTCTCCAGCACCTGAGAGTCGGATGGGTGAGTTGCAGGCTCAAACAAAGGGTCATCGTGCAAAGATGCTACCGGTGCCTAGCGTTCGGTCACTCTTCCCGTACCTGCAGAGGGCCCGACCGAAGTTTCAACTGGCTCCGGTGCGGAGACCAAGGCCCACAAGAAGAAAGACTGCACCTCGAGCCTCTCCTGTTTCCTCTGCAAGGAGACAGGTTCTGCTGGGAATGCTCTTGGTCACTTACCTGGTTCTGGTCAGTGCGGTGTTTTTAGATCCGCACATCGAACAGGCAAAAGGCAGAGGCCAATATAATCCGTATCCTACAGGGCCAATCTTCAAAGATCCTGGGGGGCTGATAATCTTCTAAATCAGCTCGCCCGAGAACTCGGTGTCGACGCGCTCCTAGTCAGCGAGCAGTATCGGGACAGGGACTCAGGCATTTGGATCCCAGACAGTCTAGGTACTGCTGCTTTCTGGGCCCCGGAACTCACAAAGAAGTCATGGTGCAGAGTCACGGACGTGGCCGAGGATTCGTCTGGATAAGGTGTAGGGGATGTAACTTTCTTCAGTTGCTACCTCACCCCAAACGAAGCCATCCAAGACTTCCGCGACAAGATTGATCGTTTTGGAGGAGAGCGTGCTCGGCACCACTGGGCACGTTGTCGTTGGCGGTGATTTCAAACGCGAGGGCCGTCGAGTGGGGTATGCCCTCTACCAACTCCCGGGGGAAATACATCTTGGACTTTCATCGCCAGGGCCGGGCTCGTCGTCCTCAACCAAGGCGACACGCCTACTTTCAGGCGCCCCGGGCAGAGAGGCACGATTCCTGACGTAACCTTCGCGTCTGAGTCTCTTCTTTCGAGGATCTCTGGCTGGAGGGTGGTGGAGGATTACACGGGTAGTGACCACCAGTACATTGTTTTTTGATCTGCATGATTTTAAACCGTAGAGTTTCCGCGTCCCGGGATGGGCCCACGCCGATGGAACACCAATAAACTGGACGTGGTCAAGTTCACCGAGGTCATCTCTCGGGGGCGGAGCGCAGGCGAATCCTGGTGAGGCTGGCGCCGAAGCTTTAGTAACATCCACGATGGAACTTTTTGTCTCTGCCTGTGACCGGTCTATGCCGCGAAGGGAAACTCCGCCGCGACAAGCAAACCCGTCTACTGGTGGACTGAAGAGATTTGCGGAGCTCAGAAGAACATGAACTTAGAGCAAAACGTGCCGCCACTAGAGCGAGAATTCCTGCAGATAGAGTTCGTAAGTCGGATGTCTACAAAGCTTGCGAGAAAGTTTCTCCGCCGAGCTATCAACAGGAGCAAGGCGAATAGCTGGAAGGAAACTTCGGGACGACGTCGATTCCGATCCTTGGGGGTTTGGGTTACAAAGTTGTGACCCAGAACAAGAAACTCGGCGCCCGCTCTCCACCCTCCATCATGGAGGGCGCCACCATGGAGAGGATCGTCACTGCCCCTGTTTCCTGTACATCCACAGCGACCACTAGTTGACTTCGAAACGGGTGGAGAGCGTTCCGCTTTTTACTATTGAGGAGTTGGAAACCTCCGTTCTCACCCTGAAGAGCAACAAGGCTCCCGGCCCGACGGGATTCCCAGCGAGGCTCTGAAAAAGATTTTTCACCCATCAATCCCGGGTTGTTGCTGAAGAATGTACAATGCCTGCTTGGTTGAAGGAGTGTTTCCATCTCCCTTGAAAACCGCCAGGCTGGTGCTTATTAGCAAGGGAAAAGGTGATTTAGAGCTGCCGTCGTACTATAGACCTCTCTGCATGCTGGACACGGCTGGAAAACTTTTTGAAAAATTAATCCGTTCCCGCCTGATTTCTGGCCGTGGTAGCTGTCGGGGACCTTTGCCCTCGTCAGTACGGCTTCAGAAAGGGACGATCAACAATCGACGCGGATTACGGAAGTACACAAAGCAGTTGAAAGGGCCGAGAGCCACAACCATTTCTCCCGCCGAGTAGTGCTTCTGTTACGCTTGATGTCAAGAATGCCTTCAACTCGGCGAGATGGGGTCGATATGTTGGATGCACTTCGTAACACCTTCCGAATTCCATCTTATCTGTTGCGGCTCATCGAGGACTACCTCCGTTCTAGGCGTCTGATTATATGACACTCGAGACGGAGCGCGGACGGTGGAAGTCACCTCTGGTGGCCGCGCAGGGTTCAATACTCGGCCCGGATCTCTGGAATATCGCTTATGACAGCCTCCTGAGATCCGAGATGCCAGAGGAAACCGTCTTAGTTGGGTACGCCGATGACGTTGCGGCTCTCATCGCCGCGCGCAACGTTGAGCTGGCCAAGCCTAAAGTTGAACCAGGTCATGCGAGTGTGGTCAACGCCTGGATGTCCCATCACGGTTCTTTCGCTTGCTCTGAGCAAGACGGAGATCGTGATTTCTCACAAAGAAGATAATTGACACCGTCGTCCCGCTGCGAGTTGGGAGGGAAGGTGTCTAGTCAACGCGTGCCGCCAAGTACCTCGGAGTCATGGTGGACAATAAGTTATGCTGGAGAGACCAGATCTTCCGTTCGGCGGACAAGGCTGCTAAGGTGGTCTCTTATCTTAGTAGGCTGATGGCCAATGTTGGGGGTCCTCGGTCCAGCAAAAGACGGTTATTGATGTCCGCAGTTCCAGTCCGTACTCCTTTATGGGGCAGAGGTGTGGGCAGACGCTCTTACCAAGGAATGTTATAGGTTTGCGACTCGCCCGGGTTCAGCGTCAAGCTGCGCTCCGGGTGTGTTCCGCCTATTGACAGTATCCGAGCCTGCCGTCCCTGGTAGTTGCCGGAGTCATCCCTGTCAAGCTCTTGGCAGGGGAGAGGAAAGGCGATTTATCAGAGACAAGGCGAGATCGGCAAGGACGCAGCAAGATCCGAAGAGCGTGCCGATCCTTCCAGCAGTGGCAACACAGCTGGGAGCAACGAAACCCGAGGACGATGGACTGCGCGACTCATTGAGCAGGTTCAACCATGGGTCGAAAGGGCGGCATGGCGAGGTGGATTACTACCTCACGCAGTTCCTGACAGGTCACGGCTATTTCAGGTCGTACCTAAACCGGATGGGCAAGACCGATTCACCGGATTGCATCTACTGCCCGGGCGTTCCCGACGACGCGGAACACACCTTCTTCCGCTGTCCGCGTTGGGAAAGGCCCCGCCTGGAGGCCACAAGAAAACTCGGGGTTTTTCGGTGGATACGGTCCTGCGAAAAGATAATGGAGGATGAGGGGAAATGGGATTGTTTGTCACAGTTCGTCCGGGGCATCCTCCTGGAAAAGAGAAACCCGATCTGGACCGCGAAGTGGCTTGATCCCTTGACCGAGCGGCTGGATAAGGAGCGAGCCCCACGGGCTTAAGCCAAATTTAGGCCTAGCCTGAAGTAATGTGATAAACAATCCCAGGTTAGAATCCTAAAGAGTAGAAGAGGTTTTTTTAGTGGGTAAACCCGTTTTTTAGGGGAGTCCCACACTACAGGCTGGCCACCTGTGTGCGTAATTGAATTTTTCCTGCCTCTCCCTAAAAAAAAAGAAAATTCTAAACCATTTTTTTTTTACAAATTGAGCATTACACTATTTAAACGTTAAAGTCAACTCAATTATAAACATTTACAAAGATAAATAGGTGTTCAAATAGAAAAAAAACTATGAGCTTTGGTAGCAGGATTCAATTTAAACGTTAATCAGGATTCTCTAATGCCGTGTAATATTGTATGAATTTGAATGAAAAAATTTAATTTTTAGATAAAGAATGTAATATGATTTTGCATAGGCATTTGTACAATTAAAACTGTGTTCATATTATCAGTCTATCCTCTGATGTCCTAGCCTCTTTAGTTCTTAGATTCTATAGAAATTACAAACATTCCTTAAATAAATAAAAAAAAAAAAACACTAAAATGATGTTTTGCGCCAATTCAAACACCTGAAGTGAAGTGAAAGTGTCCTTTTACAATCAATTCTCTGAGGCTGTATCAGTGCTACAAATGTATTCATCCAACCTTATAGTTCTCACTAGAACATTACGTAACTTGAGTTTACAGCTATGATATCTATATCAAATCATTTTACATCTCTAAAACATATGCGCAGTACAGGTCTAATGACATTTAGTACAAGAAAACTACAAATGTATAAATACTGGAAAAATTACTTTGAGTAAACATTCATTTAACACAATGGCATATACTAAATTACACCACTACACATATTTTGCAACAGCTGATGTCATTTCAAACAAGTTTACTGTGAGAACGTAAAAAAAAATTTACAGCACTAAATATATTTTGCAGCAGCTTACTGATGTCATTACAAAAGAGTATAATCTGAGAAATCAGAACCAATCAACTTACATTTCTTACATATTTGGCAGAAACTAATGTCATCTCAAACGACTATTTAAAAACCCTTTTGGCCTTAGAAAACCACTTTTTTTACTTTTTAAATATTTTAAAAGAAACAATAAAATCTCAGAACTAGTTAGCGTAATACCATGGTGTAATAGGTAACGGAGATAACCAGCGATATAGGGAACATTATGCAAAGGATATGATATTATTCATTTAATTTTTAACTCATGCCAATATAATTTTACACTAATATATAATTATAAAATCCTACAAAATTTCAAATTCAATAATTTCTTCAATAACTTTAAATGATTATTTGAATAATCAAATATTCAAATATTACTTATAAATAATATTTGAAGGACTTCATGCAGGATATTGAAGTCTTATTGAAAGAACCGTTTTTTATGTATTATTTCGTGCGAAATTTTAATTGATTTTTTTTATTTAAAACTGATAGCCCACGATGGAAGCCTAATTATCTATTTTAATAAGTAAATAGTTTTAATAAAACTACACCGAATCTTTATATCTCAGCGAATACTTTAACCAAAGTATGTTAGTTGGTTAAATAGTCATTGTTTCAATTTATTCTGGCTGTTTTAACGTTTACTTTTGATGAATATGTTTAAACTTAGAATGTATAGGTACACAAACGTGAGATTAAACGGGTATTGGATTACTTGGACGGATACTAATTATTAGTTCATATTGAACTTAATAAAATAAATACTGTACATGGATCTCTCAGGATATGTAGAAGGAGTTGTAAACTCAATAATTTATTTTTGGTATAAATGCTCTAGTTTTCCAATTTCAATATACATTGTTTCTTAACTGAATTCTCACCAACAGTGGTGTCTCGAGGACTAACTGTCTCTCCCCTAGCTTTAAATATTCTCTTTTCCCAACTCCCCAGATTATCGTTTTTTAATAAATTACATGGAGCACTATATACGAATAGTAGTTCCCTCGCGTGAACCCATTATTGGAGGCTATGTGTACTCTATAGTGGCTGTTAGTGAGTATATATGGGTACTTTCCTATTTAACGTGTCTGTGCTAGGGAATATTTCGTTGATTTTGATAGTATCAGGGTTAGGGGCGAAGTGTACGTTACAAATAAATTTAAATGTGCCCTGAATCAGCAAATCAGGCTGAGCTCCAGAGATATGTTGTTCTCCTAATAACTAAGACCTACTTAGTAAAGCTAAAAAATAGTGTATTAGTTTGTTTTAAATAGATTATGCACAAAAATATCAACTTCTTGATATAATTAATTTTAACTTTCTACAATACAGAAGTATCAGTGTTTATATCAAATAGGCCTATAGGGTGAACAACTTGGACAGTATGGTAGCGTTAGAACGGCGAAAACCCAATAACGCACAAATTAGAGTTGCTATATTGAATGATACTTGATTACGTTTCACCATTATAAATTTCAGATGACACCACTGTTGCAGACCGCACGTAACCGATCCTGTAGGAGTGATACAGGATAAATTTCAGTCACGTGGTTTTTGCCAGTGATGGTTTACCTACGTACCACTAGAACATTATTATTTGGAATAACTGCAACTATGAAAATATTTATAAACATTGATAATTATTCGAGAAATGTTTCTAAAATAGTCAAAAAGAAATGTGAATTTTTGCATTTTTATTAACAACTAGTTTTAATGATAGATATAGTTATAACTCATAAAACTTATAATACGCATTAGTGTTGTTAACTGTTTATTCATATTAGTAAATATATATATATATATATATATATATAACCAACTTGATATTGGAATAATATAAGTTTGAACTCTTTTGGCATGATTTACTTTTCGTGTTGCCACAGCATAATATTATGGGAATCCCTTTAAAGGAAAGCTGCAAACACATATGTTATCCTAAAGGTTTTATGTTGCTCCTAAAAATAAAAATAAAGAAACTGTCTCGTTTTGAATAGCCAACAAAATGGTCTGTCTCATCATTTAAATATTTTATAGAAAAACTAGAAAATAATTATGTTGAATACTAAAATAACCCAGATTTTATTGTAAAAATATTATAATAAAATTTGTCAATTTTACTACTGCATTCATAATTTTTAATACATTATATTCACATTTCATTGTTAGACTGCCATTTTAAAATGAAAAAAAAATTCTTTCGACAGAATTGTTTTAATAATAAAGGCCTTTAAAGCTATTTGTAACATTAGGCGTATTTACGATTGAAAAAGTCGAGAATTAAACCCCGATCAGTGATTTTAAGCTCACTAATTACCCAAAAAACGCATTACATCTTTTTTTAGTGTTCCTGGTGTTTGATTTCGATTATATCTTACTATTTTAAAATAGTTCGTTTCAATTTTAGATAAGTTATATGAAACACTATGCATACAGTTAAGTTAGCTAAGAAGTCCTAGATGTGTATTATGAGACAGATTAAAGCTACATCATAACAAAGCATCAACATGCAACCCCCCAATTTTTCAGTGAAATTAAATGAAAAATGTCTTTATTAGTGGCGAAGTTAGGACTATAAAGTCCTCTCTACCACTTAACCTTATTTTCGTTAAATTTAAGGAACGAGGTTTGCCAAAACTTGAGAGGTCCCGGGCCAAATCTCAAAAACTTTAAGGCCTCCTTAACAAAATCAATTTCATAAAATAGGTTTTAATGAATATTTTACAGTTTCAATATGGCAGGCAAAAAGATACAAAATAGGCTTTTACATAAAACTCGGCAATTTCTACCAATTTTAAAACGAATTATGAAAACCTATCATATTACATGATCATATTTACTACGATTTGTCTTTCCAAAAATTAAAAGTTTAATAAAGCACATAACTCAAAATATCAAAATGGAAGTGAGCATCATGTTGCACTTCTTTATAAACTAATAAATTAATATATTTTTACATTTAAACAATGAGTCTGTCTCTAATTGTTGTTGAGTGAGAACCGTTTTTAACTTTATAAATTAAAACATATCCAGCATTATTGCTTTAAATGTAATAGCTACATATCTGTGTTCAAAATTATGTCTGAGCTAAACAGAACATGACCTTACATTTCTTGGATAGTAAAACATTTTGGTGTAATTTTTCAATCGCTCTCCAACCTTTTTAAAATCATGGACATAAACATAGCAATTTTAGAGTTTCCATATGTTCTGTTTTTTACAGTAAAAATAGCTCTGTAAAAGCGGAACCTCAGATGTGCGGCCGCCAGTTAACTAACGTGCCCTCTTAATGGCTAATGTCGATACTTGGCTATCTTCACTGGATTGAGCATGAAGTTCTATGTAATTGAACACGTAGGTATGGATTAGACCAGATTTTCTACAAAAACTTCTACAAATTACAAATGTAAAACGTAATACAAGGCTTACCAACATACCCTTGGGGTGTGAAACATTGGGTTTTGGTTACGATTCACAAAGGCATATTTCGTGGTATTGTTGTGGCTTTGTAATAACCACATAATAATAACTGTGAATTAGACACCTGTTTACATATACCTAGTTCTAAATACTACTAATCACACAGTTATGTTTGTATTTTGGTGTAGCATACAGGCTAGTGACAACAAGTGATCGATCCAAACTACATTTCAACTAGCCTCAATTACATTTCATATCCAGTACCAACGCCAGTAAAGTTCTTAAAATATTCCTTAATAGTTTATCGGTGATAGTTCAAAGACATGCTATGTAGTACATTCGTATACAAAATAATGTAAACTTTCTCGTTGCATACCATAACAAGCCTCGTTGAAGTTTATAACACTGGCCAATATCGTTACTCATACGTAACGTAACCTCGTGCGTAATGATAGTCATAACTGTAGTAGTGCTTCATAAACTACATGGCAATATACGTTTGGAACCTAATATAGTGTAACTTATAAACTATTTGAAGTATCAGGACTATTTGCATTTCTGTTACAATGATTTCTTAAAGTATAACTATGGAAATGGCACCTAAAATTATAATATTTTAATCATTTGATTTATTTTTAAGAAGCCATTTTATCTAAGGTGCTGCAACTTTTAAGATATTTTCGGTATGTTTTGTGTATATTTTACTAACAAAGTCACAGTTTAAATCTATTTTCTTGATTATTTATGATGCTATTACAGGAAATGATGTAATAACTCTTTCTAAATGAAGTAAAAGAACTTAAAATGCTCTTAAATGCTGCCAGCTGCCTTGTCCTCGTGTCAGCATCATATTAGCAAGATTGGAGGTATTTTCAGATAAATCAATGCCATTTTAATTATTGTATTAAATTGGAAATAAAAAGTAATTTGAATGTAAATTTGATTTCTTTGACTACTTCTTTATCTAAATATACATGGGCGTACAGAGCATATATTTCCCATCTAGTGCACGAGATGACCAGAGATGACTTAAATCGCAGAATAGATTATTGTGATGAATTAACTAATAAAGTAGCTAATATAGCAATTAGATTAAAATGTGTTACATTCAGTAACTAAGTATCCTTTTTACTGTAAGAGGAAATAATTATTTATAGTTCTAGAAGGTGAAGTAATTTTAATCTGCACTGCATGCGGGAAAACATACACAAAATCCGTAAAGATCAACAAAAGAGTACGATGAAACTTGTTTAGGTATGTTTAACAACAATTTAACAAAGGGACATTTGAGTTACTATGCAGGATGCTGTATATTTCTTTTAGTAACTATAGTTCTAACAAGATGGAGTCTCTCCACATTATTGGCTGCAAATCCATCTCTATTTTGGTTTTGTCATCGGTGGAAAAGTAGATAATATGTGTTGAGTAGACATATCGCTAGATTTGTTACCGCTGGGAAATTTTCTTTTAGGGTAGTAATGAATGTAGCTAGTAACTAAAGAGTTGTCTTCACAACAGTAAATAAAAAGGTGCTAAAAGTGCTGAAAACTTTATCCTAGATGTTTGTTGGCCACCTTTTAGGGTAGGGTTGAGATAAACATCTCTAATCTGTGCTGTTAATATTTTATTACCTTCAAAAAGGGAGTCACATAGTAGGATTTACTGGCTACAAAATTATCAGATTCCACACCATACACAAAAAGCGCATATTCAAGCTGTATTAATAGTATAAGTTTCGCTATCGGGATATGTCCAAATTTCTCTGCATATGTATATATATAACACGTGATTCAACTTATATCAACCTTAAAAATGCTGTTAAAAATGTATAACCCCCATTTCATACGGATGTCCTCATATTAACTTTTACATGTTATATTTTACGTTTCATCTCATATTTTTATAACGGTCCCCTCTTTGAATATGAAGAATCGCTGATGGCCTCATAACGTTGTACCTTAGATACTAAAAAAGTGCATTTTTATTAGTATAACAATCTAAAACGTTAGTTTATTTTGTCATTAGAAATTCATAAAATGTATAAGTGCCAATCTAGATACGGTCCGATTGTATGCATTACTTTTATTATTTTAGTCCTGAAATATTTTTTTTCTAGTATATATTATTATATTATTAAATAATTTTACGTGTATATTATAATTATACATAGTACTACAAAATAGTTTGATTGTATTTTATGATAACTTATTATTTTTATAATGTTTCATGTCTGTGCCGTTTGATATCATATCTTAACCAGTTAATAAGAGGAAACAAATTTACGTTACGCTCATTTTGAACAATACAATTTCGTGTTTATATTTGCATACGCAGTAAATTAAAAGTCTGTATTGCTTTTCTATATCAGGTTTATAACGTCAAGTCGAAGTTCATAGTTTATTGTCGTTACATTATACTGTACATATGTTATTGTTCTTGTACAAAATTTCGTTCATTTAGATTTAAAAAAAGCAGATTTAATTTGTAAAACCAGTGGACAATATTAGCACCATATGAGAAGCGTGTACGTTTTAACTGCGAGTGATTCAATGGTGTAACATTCGTTTACCCAATAAACCACGAAAGAGTACGGTGTGGGACGAACATACGATTAGCTGCTGTTTTGCGAGCGACGACTGACACCGCGCGACGTTTCCACCACAGAGACCGAGACAACCCAGATCTGACCAACCGGTGCCCTGGAAGTACAATCTGTTTTTATATCTATTTATTAAACATTTCTTGCTATTCACCTATACCTAATAATTTTATAATGTTACTTTTACTAGTGGTTATTGCTTTTTACATTGCTAGTGTTTTTATTTAAAATAGAAATATTTTTTTCATTATTATTTTAATCTTTCTATCTATAATAAAAGCTCTTGTATTATCCTAAATGTATATAGGTAACAAAATTTAATTTAGGGACTCTAAAATATACTAAAATCCGAACAGAGGGAACGTTGACCTGAACTATACCATTTTTTAAGCTAGATGTATCCCGTTTCTTACAAATTAATAAAGATTGTATCCTGTTCTATGAAAGTTACTATTACTCGCTACGTTATTGCAATTGCAAGAAATGTAATTATTAGCTACTCACTGTTCAAATAAATAGTGTACTTTTAAAGAGCTCTTTTACGATTAAATACTAATGAACCGTCAGCACTCAAAGCGGAGTGTTGATGAGTAGCACTTTTGTGTCACTAAAATATCCATTGGATTAGTCATCTCTCGCTATTGATACCACTGCTTTACTTTTTATCATTCTGCGTATCGTAAACTGAGTCGAATATGAGTATTGATATGTATAGGAAAGGAATAACAATATTTTTGGACGGGCTCCAGTACCGACAGTGGTACTCCCCTGTTCAGTCATTCAGTCTAATATTCATCACAGGCACTTTACTTACCACCGGAATATTAATGTCACAAGTGTAATCGCTTACTCACATCATATCGGGTTTCCAGCGTTTTTCGCTGTTGAACAACAGATCCGATACCACAGCTGAGAGAGTGTGTATAATAGTTATAATAGTAGTATAATAGTATAATAGAGTGCTTCTATAATAGTTTTCATCGGAATGAGGCGTAAACTCAACTTTAATGATATCTTCAACCTGTGTCATGCTGCAGTGCGTCAGGATCACTAAGTGCGTGGTAGATATCAGCAACTACTATTTCCGTACTACACATCCGGGAATACTTTTCGTAAGAGGTTCAACGATTTAGATAAATGGTGTCTTGTAGGCTACGCCAACAATATGCTCTCAGAAATAGAGGTTTGTATTAATCTTCGTGTCAAGATGTAGTACAGCATTCTTGTTCTTTTTATCATTTCGATCTTCCCAAACGTGGATAATAGTATCCTTTCTATAGTGAGGACGTCTGTGTTCTCGTTTGCTAGAGTCCACAGAATGTGCTCGCATATCCAAGTCAGCACTTAGACAATACGATTAACCAAACAATGTGACTAGTTAAAAGTCCTCTCGTTAACAGCAAAGTAATATTGTTCACGTATCCTGTGATGAAGTATCCTCCTTATGGAGATTTACAGAAAATTCCGTTACATCTGATGGTTCCATCGTCTGCTCCCAAGATAGAGGACCACCTCCCGTGATCCATGGTTAATTGCCTGACAGTATACATCAGCTATCTCACGTGGTTTTTACTACACGATTTAACAAAGGTCAATTGCGATTCTTACGATTTCATGATTTTCAAGGCACAATGTCTAACGGTTTATAATGCTTGATAAGGTTATGTTTTTCAGATTAGGATAGTTCTATAATTGGAGTGGTGTTTTTTAATCTTATTTTTCGTAACTCTCTCACTAAAATATTGTTGAACAAAATATGAATATTTTACATACTGCAAGATGTACACACTTACGATAGCACAATTTCTAGACTTATTCTGTACAGCAGATGCAGCATATCAAACGTGTGCTATGAAAAGGTTTTATAAGTTCATAAGTTATATGACCAAATTGAAATTTTCATTTAAATGGTTCTATATTGAAATACGATATATAGCTTGAAAGCCCCAACCTGCAAAGTCAAACGTTGAAATAGATTCAGAATTTTCATAACAGAAGAAGAATTTTATTCAGATTTGATACGAAACCGTTATTTTTTATCTATTAGGGGGCCAAGCATCTTAATTTTGATTGAAAATTGGAAATTAAAGTATTTGTTTAGCTCTTTATGAGTATACTACATCCAAATAACATTAGTTTGTATTTCTTTAGTAATGATGTCAACATTTTGAAATTTTCGATTCAGTCAGTATCAAACGAGTAAATATTAAGAAAAAAAAATAATTTTAGCAACTTTAGCCTTTTAGAGTGTGGAAGAAGAGAAGAAACGGTGACTTCAATTACACGATGGAAAAGGAATAGCTATATCCTCCCTCCGTGAAGTAATGCCTAGCAGCGGTTCCGTGAAGGAATTAGAGGGCGGTGCCAGACCTTCGGAGAAAAAAACTCACACACACACACACACACACACACACACACACACACACACACACACACACACACACCACACACACACACACACACACACACACACACACACACACACACGTATATATATATATATATATATATATATAATGTATACATAAACATATAAATGTACATATACAAGATATATATATATATATATATATATATATATGTATTTATATTTATTTAATATAGTACATGGTTGTCAAAGAAAAACTGATGTTAGCGTCAAGTTGTGCCTTTAATAGTTTTTCTTGTTTATTGAAATACCGCAGAAGGAAGCCCTAAATATATGTTTTTGGATGTCAACGTTATAAATCTCATGTTATATTAGACATATGTTACAGAGATCCCGACATTGGCTACCCTGTTGAGGTCGATATTTATTTTATTTTCTTGTTCGCTTCATCCACATCGGTATTACGGTTGACTTCAGTCAGCACGCACGACCTGTCCTAGTTCACTTCTTCCTTCAAATTTCGCCAAACACCCCCTCATAGTCTGAATATATGCACTTAAAACCTTTCTGCTGAGGGTTTAAGCGGACAAACTATTCTTATCACTGTCACATTTCCAAAAAGTATGAAAATCATTTAAAAAGAATTGGTACGTTCTCGTACTTTCTGATACAATAATAAAATTCTTCCAAAGCCAGTCTACCACTTTGTGGACTAAGCTGTCCAGCGGTACTCTTTGGGAGTAGGAAAGTCGTACTAAAACAAAAAGTAGTTCATTCAAAACCAATTTAAATGTTTTTTGTCACTGCAGTGTAATTTTTCCTGTACTCATGACTACACAACAAAAATAGTAATTAATTAGTAATATTTTTGTCACCTTTTTTACTGCAATCATTATGGTTACTAGCGACCCAGTTAAACCAACATAATTTTATTAAGATTTGGAAAAGTAGTTTTTTCAATTAATATACCGAAAATGACTTCAAAATGAAATTAGTTTTCCTGTCATCTTATCCACTTTTTATAAAACGAAAATATAAATATTTATTAAAGTTTTCATCAGATCTAACACCAATAAGAATAAAATAAACTAATAAGAATCTATAAAAGAGATTCCAATTTTAATATAGAGATGGAGTTCTTTTAATTAGTATTGTCTTTATTCTAACCAAATAAAAACTACTGCTATATAAATTGCTTTTCTAACGTCTTTACATTGTGTTTACTACACTATTTTTTAATACATTGAAGAAGAATGGGTTCTCTGATGGTTGTGTCAAGTGGCGGATACTTATCTCTCTGCTCCTTATAGTAACACGTCAAGAATGACAAAGTGTACTACAATTGAAAAGGAAGCTCACGAATGATGCCGCAGGGCTATGTACCGAGGTCCTTTTCTTACAAAACTAATGGTGTGATAACTCACTGCTTTTATTCTAAAATTTACCTATGTGCCAAACATCTTACAAACAATTTTCCCACATTTGTCTCAAGCTAAACGTGTTTTAAAGCACTATTCAAGACGTATTTGTCAAGGTTAAATCCATTCTTTTACAAATTTCTAAAAAAAATGGATAAACTGAATTATATTAAAAGTTTAAACAATTGGTCTAACGAAAGAATATTGGCCTAGCCATGCACTTTTTGTACCGAACAGATCTTTATTCATCCGTTGTCTAAAAATATTTGTTCAAGTAACTAGCGTTAAATGTAACATTTGTTTGTTAAAATTCACTGCAGCAGACATGATATGCTAATCAATATAGAGCAGGTACGTATCAAATATAATACAGTACAGGGTATTGCATATTCGTTTCATCTTCAACTAAGGAAGTAGTTTGGCGCGATTTTCTTGTCATAGCAGCTTTCCTGTTAATTTATGAAATTCTTCAACTGAATTTGGTGCATGTAATCTTCATAATAAATTCTCAAGCTATGAGTTTGCCATTTGGTACTTATGGTTGAATGTAAATTAATGATGTTCTAATAAAAAGAACATCTTGGATATTGATCGTCCTCTAAATTTCAGTCATCATAAAAACATTCATTGAGTCCGGGAAGTTTAAGAAGATTTAATTTTCCTCTTAGAACATGTTTTTATAGTTAGACTCTCCCTCAGTAGAATTTTAATACTATTGTAAAAACACATTTCACTTTTATGACATTTATAAGCAATATCGCTATTTTAAATAATTGTTTCTCACTTCTACTGTATTTATTTTCTTTATCACTCTGCTGATCGATTTACTCGGGCAAGTATACAGGAATTCTCTTTTTTTTATAATTTTGTTATATTTATCGAGCTTCAAATAGGCCAATTTTAAAAGAGGTCATGCAACGAAGATCGCTGTACGTTTCTCAGAGTAAGTGAAAGTATTCTATACACATATTTAATAAAAATATCTGGAACAGTTTATCATGTATTCATATGTTTCAAATTCACATAACACAACAGGATAAATGTTTTAACCTTCCTATATAGTATCACCCTTAATCCTGGGGGTGAGTTTTTCTCTCAAGAAAATTTTTCTACTGCAAATAATTATCTAAATCAAATTCCAATAACTGCTGCTTCATCTTGATTTCACACAATACCCGAAGAAAAGTTAACGGATCGAGTGGCCCATGTTCTAACTTGAAAAGTATGACCTGCGGCGAGCTTAGCTACATACAAACACAAAACTCGGTATAAATAGACTAACCTAGAAAGAAAGGGTACATATTATTTCTCAATTTGTTTTTAGTTCACGCCTCGATGTGTAATTGCCATGTGGTCTTAGCTTGGCAGAGCTCCAAACAGATGGCTGGGCTCAACCCAGTGACGCCGATTAATCTCAGTCCGGCCTCAAACCGGAGACTTTTGTCATTTAGAAGATAAATTGCCAGCTAGTGGATAGAAATCTTGTTTGAAATGCAGACTCATCTAGTCGAGGTTATAAATAATTCCACTATGACGGTTTAGTTAATAGCCAATTAAGTTCAGTGTTAATACAATACCTATCAAGAAACGTTTAATATTATAAAATGTTGTTCTAAAATAACAGTCTATAAACTTTAGTAGATTGACAAAAACTGAACTTAGTCTTTTTTTATAAATGGCAGTAAAGGCTAGTGGAAATTTAAATATGAATCATATATGAGGGCTGAAACGTTCATAACGTTGTTCGTAAAACACTTCTGAAATGATCTGTTCTTTTCTTAATTTAATGTAAATGCATCACACTGTAATCCAATATAATGGTAATATTTAGATCGAATGCACCAATACTGGTATAACATTAAAACTACTGAAAGTTCATTTAATGCATCATATTAAGAGTCATACTTTTTAAACATTTAAACTAGCAAAACCATAAGTTTATATTACCTCGTACTTTAATGAACATTCAATCTATAGCTACGTAATTATAAAAACGTATTAAAAATACCCGAAAGAAATCTGCAAGTGGCTGAAAAAGTCAAACTTTTTAAAACCACAAATCATTGGCATTTCTTTACATTACAGTTTTTATGGCTAAAGCCTCTTAACACTAGGACGAAGAAAATATTTCAGTAGGTTTTTTAATATTGAATGGGTAAATATGTTATGCCCACATAATACTAAAACACACATTTGGTGAATAAAACTTATATAAAGTACTCATATATTACTCCACTTTAGTGGTAAAACTTCACGAATAAGTAAATAATGTATATTCTAACTGAAAATGAAGAGGAGCTAAGCAAATGGAACTTTGTCTTGGTCTTGAGACTTTTCGGATTATTTTGTGACGGATTATCAGAGTAGAAGGAAGTGTCGGATTGTAACAATCTCAGTGATATTTTCTCCTAGTGGAATTACCATCAATATTTATTCAGCTGACTGCAATGCCAACTGACTTGTATGTAAAGTCAGAATAGCGATTACCTTTTAATGGCATCAGATTTAAATCTTATCAGCACTGGATAAAAATAACCTCATATTGTACATAGAAAACATCTTGATACGTAATATATTATTGTCTACAAAACACGTTTCAAAAATGGAGTCAAACGATGGTAAAACAGATATAGATAGTTAAATAATCTCAGGTTTCGGATTAGTAGGATGATCATATGGATGAAAGAAGATAAGGATTTTAAGGAATATAAGATCTAATTCACATTTCATGCAATGCACCATCCTAACCCCACATTAAAACTCAGATGTATTACCTTGGATCAATATTTTCAGACGTATTGGTTTGCTGAAATTAATTCTAAAAACTCATCGAAGCAGCTTCAGATATCAAAATTCAAAAATTAGAATGCAATTAAGACCCGACTTACAGGTGAAGGGCTATAACTGAATCAAGACGATGTATATTGAATCGTACTGATGTGGTTACGTTTTTATATTACACATAATTCCTACCATTAAATAGAATATTACTTTACATTTTATGTACATTGTATAATAAGCGCAACAACTGTTATTCTTTAAATCAGTGTTTTATAAAGGTAAATCTATACTCTCATACGATTTTCAAAAACTCGTTTCGGCAAACATATATAGCCGGCAATTCAAAGTAACAGTTGGTTACCATTAAAAAGGTGCATATTTGTGTAAGGCGTTTCATTAAGCGCATTTATAATTAACTTATCTCTAAAGTTCCAAAACTTTACAAACACAAAACTTCTAACCGTTAATCATAAATAATATTATTGTATTAACAATGAAAAACGCAATTTTCCAAACGGAAAAAAACTTATTTTAGCTATATGTCAGGAGTACAAGTCGGAGTTAATTACTCAACAATTAGGCTAGCGCAGTGACACATATCAAATGCATGATCTTCAATTACCATTCCTCCTGTAGTTACGAGTTGTAATTATATATGCTCATACTCGTGTTGTTACTTAGAATATATATTACAAATTAGTGTTCTTACTAAATATAAATTGAAGATTCCTGCCATATCTATGAGTAAAAAACGATCTGACTAGATTTTATTGAAGAACCAACAATAAGTATGTCCAATTACGGAGTATTATTTTGTATATTCAGTGAACAAAACATTTTAACAGCGTACATTTATGACTGAGAAAAGCGTAAGATTCTCAACTTTATAAAGCATAACTGTTTACGAATATAACTCTGAAAGAATCACTATATTTTGAATCATGCATGCCTATTTTCATACTTTTATATGTAAATTAAATTATTTTGAGTGCTAAAGATGCATTGTCAAACAATCCTTTTAATATTTAAAATGTAATATTATAAATAGAACTGTTTGAAGTTACAAACACATTACCATAAAATTTATTTGTTTTGTGGGTTGGCTTAAAAATTATTTTAACTTTGACAATAATTACCAAACATGTCAGTAACAATCAAAAGTCACAATAACAAAAAACGTTAATTTTAAGAGCTTAAACCCTCTAAAGCGCTTTAAAACTGTCTAACAAGCTGCACAATAAAACTATGCACTACAATGGACAGTGTGACAATGGATATCCCATGTCAGCAAATGATCTCTAATCCCTGATGGAGGCGAACGTTGCACATATCGCTATCCACTAACATTACTGCGTTCCGCTGACTCATATACCATGGTTGATTTGACTCAGCTTTCAGTTATACTGTGCAAGAGATATGAGTTTTTATTTTGGCAGCAACTGCAGAACAATTTGTATTTCGTTTTTTACACTCAGGTAGTTATATATCAGGTATTATTTTTAGAGCTACTTTTACCTATAATGAGTCCTTTATTTTCTGAATCTATACTATTCCACGTTCTCTACAGCAACGCTAGTACTAGACTTTGTTATATAAATATAGAAATAAAAGTAATAGGTTTTGTTTATGCCATTAAAGATAAGTTTTATTCCAGAAAAGGAAAAATATATTTTTTTTACATCAATATAACCTATATGGAACTTTTTGAGAAGTTTGCTGTATCAAGCTGTGTTATATATGTTGATCCATTTCATTGTTATTTTTAAATATACGGACAACCTTTTTAACATCTATTAAACCATTATGATGGCAAAGGAAATTAAAAGGTATCAATTCATATCAAGGTATCAATTTTATAGTAAAGGTAGCTTCTAAACATAAAAAAGGTAAATGGAAAATAAAAAGAAGAGAAGTAGAAGGAAAATTATGTTGAGAATTATTTTGTAACTGTTAACCTATTTTTAAGGAAAAATGCTTTAGTTTTATAACATGTACACTAACTTATAATGTTTGTGGTTGTTTATTTGATTTTTTATTCGTTTATTCTTGAAATTTAAAATAATTCACTGTAACTTTCTTTGGAAACATTATTCTGGAATAGGGTGGTTTGGATGGTGTGGAAAATATATTTACAATCTATATTTTAACATATTGTACCACTAGAAGATAATGACGTTTAGGTCAACTTACACGTGAAAAAACGCTTTTTATGACTGAACCAGTAAGTTTACTTTTGTTTATTTATCACTGTGTGTTCTAATTTGTCAAATTAAAATTAAATTTAAATGTCTTCATTAAAAAATAACGATTAGGTAACATTAAAAATAAACCATCATTACAAATGTTCATATAATTCTACTTGTGACAGTATAACAATGATTGTTACTAACCGTTATAAGAAAATCACACATCCGTCCATTCAGACACTATTACTATATATTGAACTTCATTGTGACTATAATTAGAGGGAAAAAACCTTTATGTGTTTCATTCTTATTTTTCATTGGATATACCAGGCTAGCTGATAGGTTACATACATATGTTTGGATGCAGGTGAATAATACTGGAATATAACTGATCTAACTATATTCTAAAAATTGAGATTTGTAGCGTTTTCCAAAGTTGTCTGCTTTCATTTACGACGGAGCAAAATCTTCCACTTCATTAAGTTTATTGAATAAAAAAGGATTCGTATTGATTCATTGATTTTATAAATATATATATAAATAATATTTATGTAAATTAATTAAAGTTTATATCCAAGGATTGAGCTCAAACATTAAATGATGTACAGACAATACACATTGTGTCATGAAATTTAAAATTACTTTTACGTACCGGTACTTTTTTACAAAGGCATTTTATTAAAAATCATGTGTAAACAGTCCAAAACACTTTCATGATAGATAGAATGATAGATAGCATTTTCATTTCGTTCCTTTTTCGTGACTTGTAAATAATTTTGTTATTTTTTGTACAAATATTTACAATTTTTGAAATTTTTACTACATATATGTATATTTTGTTGAAACTGAATTGTTAAGTTATTATCTTTGGAGATTTATTACCTTTTTATTACTTCATTAGGTGAAATTCTTAATATTGGTTGGTAAATAAAGAAACATGTTGTTAGAATCAAGTTTATTGAGTTGAAGAGAATATACACACTAAAATAAAATAAAGCTAAACATGTGTACTAATATGTTATACTACTCGTATAAAGTACTTTAAATGTCAATAGGACTTCCAAGAACATTAAAAAAGTAGTAAAATGGTTTTTTATGCTGCCCAGATCTTCAAAACTCTCTACGTGTATATGGTGAACTCTCTACATCCCTATATATTACAAATTAGAGTTGTTCAGGATGATGCATAGCAACCTAATGTTTGAATTATAATCAATAACTGATCTATAACTCGTCTCTTCCAATAAATATGCGATGCGATTGTTCCAAATGTTGACTGTTCGGGTCTCATTAAAACTTCGTACTTTGTTATTTTCACAACGGCTGCTTTGTACGTTATCCCAGCTGCGTGAGAGCTATCCCATTCCATCACTTTTTTATCCATTAACGGTTTGCATTTCATTGAAATGTCATCTCTTTGATCATCTGTTGTGGGGGCGTTTAGAGATTGGACTGATTACGAGCGATCTGTGGTTTTAACTTTCATGAAAACCTTTCCACTTTTTGTTTAATATTTACTTACATTTCAATATAATACGTCATAGTGTTTTGTTTACACCGATACAATATTTGTAAAAAGATAGTTTACGACAGAGTAACAGAAATGTTAGGATATCGTTGAAGTGATGATACACATCCTTCATAAAGAACTAAGTGAATCGTAAAATAAAAAAGATATATATGGGAATTCTTAAGTTTCAGTGCGTTAGTATAGCACAATATTAATTTTTATAATCGGTTCTCTGGACTTTCCTGCTCACAGCGAGTCGTAAAATTGTTTCGATTTAGCTGAATATGGTTCCCAAAGCAAGGATGAATTATTTCAAATATATATATATACACACACACACACATATATATATATATATATATATATATATATTAATCTTCAATAAGAATTCTTCAAATATATTAAACAGTTTCTATATTTCGGCTTAAGCCGTCTTCAGGAAATTACAAAAATATAAATAGGGCTATAAGAACAGAATAAACGTAAAACATCAACACAGAAAATGAAAATTAAGAATATTAATTATATATATATCAAGTGAACCAATGTTGTGTTTCAACGTGGTTTAAACTAATCATAATCTTTGTTTTATCAACGTAAATATAAATGTATTTGTGACTAGTGAACAAATTAATAGTATTCCTTATATAAAAAAAGTGTATCAATATATTTGTTCCTGTTGCTGCATTTTAGCTCAAATATTATTAGAGTCCACCTATTAACGTAGGATTTCTAAGAGCCTTTTTAGAAGGAAAATTAAACAACTAGGTGCTATGTTGCTTATAACAAATTTCAGATTGTTAAGGGGTTTAAAGTATTAAAACGTCAATTTAAAAAAATTGGATTACGGACATACAGTGCTTTCCGCTTAATATAATATTTCTAAAAGTATAATAAGCAATATCTGAGTGGTTATTGATTATACCAAAAACTGAAGACTAACCTATTTGACTGAGGAAGTTATGCTAAGACGAGCAATATCTGAATAAGACTAGAGTCCTGCTTTCATATAATTTGTTTGGTCAGCACAAGCTGCGTAATATAAAATATCTAAGATGTCTTTTTACATATTATAATATTAATTCTACGTCAATATATTAATTATATATATATATATATATATATATATATATATTATTAATATTATTTCTATATATAAGATGTAACTTTTTTGAAACAATCAATGTGACATTTATTTCCTTACGTCATGTCAATATTTCCCAATCTTCTCAGTTTAAATAATATGTTTGAAAAGTTCTAGCTCCTTTACTTAACTTTGAAGCTACAATAACTTGTTTAGGAGCACTAAAGATATAATATAACTTAGTTACTAATTTCTATAGATAATTTAGCTTACCTACAGAATCTTTTACTAAATTTTGATTGTTTGAAATATATCAATGTAAAATAAAAGCCTTGCCATTATTGTATAGATATTATTTTAGCTGGTTGTTTAGTGATAAGTTTTCTAGAGCACCTGAGTGATTTGTATTGCAGATTAATTATAATAATGTTTTGATAGTATAATCTACAGGCTGCAACGTGATTTTATGGGTTCTTTCTAATTTCTAGAAGAGTCATCTTTATTAGCACTTGAACTAATTGTGAGATAAAATACTATTACCGCAATATCCAAGCATTGAAGGGTATTGTTTGTAAAAATGCACTTTACAATAATTATCTCATTTTATACAATTATGTAAACGTAAAGAGGAGATCTACTCTAACTGTCTAGTATAACATCCGGCCCCTGTCTGCAGCTTTGTTACATTTCAGAGAGTTTAGTTCCGTTTCATTTTCAGTTTTATTATTGAAAATTATAAACAGTCGTTTCTGTTTTCTACGCTACATTTCTAAATAGTAAAAGTTCACAACTAAACGACTCGCGAAACGGAAGGCAAGCAAATATGAAGTACAAGTTCTCTGAAGTAGGTCGAGGCACTTCCTGTTGCAAGTCAATTATTTTGTTACTTGCAGTTGTACACAGTGTCTATGATTTCCATAATACAACAAACATAAGAGGATCTTTTATCATTTTTGTTTAGACAAAGCTCCCACATTGCCTATTAATAGTTCCTCTACTTTTTGTACTGAGGCAACTTCCATGTAACGATAATATCAGTAAATATCAGGTCAGTAAAGTTAAGAAGGAATGTTTTTATGGTTATCCTTCATCGGAAGAATTTAGTGAACAATTATGTAGGTAGAATACCATCAGGAATGGGTTTAAAAGTAGTTAAACACACTTTAAATCAATAATTCTAAAATTATAACAATAAAAAAGAGTTTTCACACAGTATATGAAACTAGCTAAAACTATGAGGTATAGATAAAAAAATTCTTATAAAAAAGTCTGGATTTATATTGTAATTTATGCGATATTTCACTCATTTATCGGAGAAGAATAAGCTATATATATTCCTTAATATAAACAAGAAATATTTACCTCAAAGTTATAGTTGGGGGTTTCTATGTTTTTTAATATACGAGTATATGAAAGTACTGTGTAAGTGAGTGTGTTTGTAAATACAAATTGCTTTGTATTTAAATTACATGAAGCGACTCTTTCACAAAAACTTATGAGTTTAACAGTATATATCGTCAAGAGTAAGTATCTAAATTGTTAATGCTATTACTACTAATGACTCATTAATCGATAAAACTAAAAGTAAATTTTATCCCTTATTTATACAGTAATTGTGTCAAGACCTAAACTATAAGATTAAAAATGTTAAATGGTATTAAGGCTCATCGTAGTATTTTTACTTGCTTATTTTTTAGAAAGTATTTTACAAACTTTTACGATAGCGGTATTTGACTAATATAAAGACTTATCAGTTGGATTTTTGTATTAATAACGGTTCGGAATAAAAAATAAAAATGTAATAATCACTCCATTGCCTGGTACAAAACTCTTTTAAATATAACTGTTAATCTGAGGCTTGTCACCAAACATATCAAAGGATGGATGAAAGATTTTATTTTTTTGGCACTTTTTTAAAAGCACTTTTATACAAGCTACAGGTTGGTATTAGAACATCCTTATATTCTTTCAAACTTCCTCCATTGTCTTATTTTAAAATACATTTTGAATAGTCCCCTTTCTGAGTAAGAATGAATACCGAACCGATTGTTTGTATCTCTTAATTTTTCTGTTAAACAATTGAAAAAGAAATGAATACCTTTTATATTACAGAATGAGAGAAGTACGTGCACTTCTACCAATGACACATTTTATATATTTACATATTATATTTCCCTCTGGGTAAAAATATGCTAGTTTTCAGCCCCTGTAGTATGATGTCCAAATAGGACAAGATCCAACGTGAAGATCTTATCGAAGTCCATGCACTATAGTTAATTTATGAAGAACAAGATTTCTTCACACTAGTTAAAAACTAATAAATTTGAAACAATTGTCATTATTATTTAGCTAGTTTGCCGATGTAGTTTCTTGTAGTCCTTTTGATTTTTTTTTCAAATCATCATAATAATAGGATATTTGGAATCGACACCCTGAAGGCCATACAAATCTATCTTATTCAACATTTTACGACAATGTTATTTCACTGTCAGTCACGTAAACAGAAAACTTAGCTATAAAAAAGTTAAAACAGGATAGGAATAGTGCTAAGATTGACTACCTGACATCGATAATACTGATATCTCTTAATTTCATCTACATTCTAATCGTGTGTAGACATGGGTGTTCGAACCACCTGGTATGTGATAAAAAGAAAAATTACTAATCTACATCTAAATTACATTTAACTTTTATGTTATCTTAAATATTATATTTATTTAAAATATAGTTTTTTATTGGGACCGTATTTATTTTTGTATGTATATTAAAATTGTAATAACACTAACTAAATTAAATAAGAATTTAAAAACTGGCCAATGCCTTTCCGAAACACAGTCCATAATTGAGAGAGCAGCCTATTGAGACTATGGTAAATGCTTTAGGAGCCAACATTACGTCATCATCTTGTTCTGCCTAGATATTGTACTTGAGTGGCTATCGCTTACGCATAAACATGATGGCATGAAGCAACCGCGACGTCAAATGCAATGCAATTAAGTTCGCTGCATACTTAACTGTACACAATGAGAAGGTAGACTAGTAAGGGCATAACACTGTCCTTACATTTATTATCGTCTATACTGACTTTTAATAGTAAAAATACTTCAACAAACTGATTATCTTACACTTGACCTCTCTCTTGACGTCTTACCGCTAAACGTAGAATGATCACTATTCTTGCCAAGCTTCTAAGACAAAGGTCAAGTGGTCACTTTTTTGTTTTTTCGGCATTTCTCGTCAATGCTTAATAAATAATTGCTTAATCTTTATTTATATATCATTAGGTCATAAAGTCCGATTGGACTTCGTAACGTTTCTTAACGAAAAATTTAACAAAATTTAAACATTAAAATATTATTTTTTAAAGTTACATATAATGATATAAAGGTAACTATGAAGTGTAACACATTCACCATTAATATATAGAACTTTAAATATTGCATTTATTTATAAAATTAAAAAAAACTATTTAAATAATTGAATATTAATATTCTAAGCAGAGCTTATCATTAAAATATAGTACTGTAGAAAGTGAAGTAAACTTAATACTAAAACGTAACTACGAACTTTCCTTTCTCAGGTCGACTGGTAGTTAGTAAAAATATTTAGTATCAGAGTGAAAAATTATTCTTTTCAACAAGCGTTAATCTACGTTTAAAGACAATAAATAACTGCATTTCTTTTATTATAGCTATGTCAGTAATTACTTTTATGAACTTCGAATATTTGTATGAAAATATTCTAAAATTTCCAAAATACGTAGTGAACAACTTATGAGGATTTTGAATTGAGAAAATAGCTGTCTATTTAACACAAATATTACACAATAACGCATGACTTGGATTAAATTTTGAACCCTTAATACAATAGGGACATCAACCGAACTCCCCAACCCCTTAAAAAGCTTCATTAATGATATACGGTGAAAGCCAGTTTTTGGACATTGGACACCGAGGTCCCCAATAAGGAGAAGCGTTTCGACTTCAACTTCTGTAAAGGGCCCTTAAATTACAAAGCCCAGTCTATATTTTTCATAGGCTCTTGCAAGGAACGTACAAATTAGAGTGATCAAATCATTTACAAAACAAACCGGGAAATTTACAAATTTATGCGCCCAACCGTCCATCGACTAACTGACCAATCGTTCTCAGGATAGAAAACACTTATCTAATTCTTTGTTAGGATGACAAAATCTGTTTGATTAATAGTATTTTAAAAATATAAAAGAAATACAAAGTTTATTTGGGTTTCCCAGTCTAATTCTAAATACTCATAATTTATAATACGAGCAATATATTATTCAAAATATAATTCTTATATTATACTAGCTGACCCGGTGAACTTCGTTTCACTTACCTCTTAACATAAACCATATTAATTTAAACCCTAATTATGTATTGCAAAACCGGTAACTTTATAAAGGCATCATCATCATAGTATAGGCCATGCTGTGGCATCTTAGAACTGTTCAAAATTCAATGAATACAGCGCCTTCTACACCGCAGCTGTTGAACAATGCCAAAATAATTAATAAAAAAAACATGAAGGTGTCTTTAAAAAGGTGTTTTAAATTTCTGTCAGATCAAGTGTCAGATCGTTTTGTTTTTATAGGTGGCTGAATTCGTTTGTAACGTGATAGTCACTTTCCTTTAAATTGATTGATTGATTTGTTTTTATAGAAGAAGAACTTTTACAACGCATTGTCCCTTTTACAAAAAGTGGATATAACGGCAGAATAAAACAACTACCTGTCCCAGTTGCACTAAAAAATTGTTAAGATACGACGAATGCTTGACAATAACCGCTGATACTTTCAACTTTTGTATCAAGTGCGGTCACAATTTGAGCACAATAAGAATTAACAGGGCCAAGGAACAAAAAAATCAAGTGAAACAACAATTGTCATCAAACCCGAAGTTCGTCTCAATAATGCTATCATCATCATCATCAACATGATCTGAAGGAATAACATTTTCAGAACTTAATTTAACTGGTGAAGAATTAAAATATTTGGATGAGATAGAAGAAAATCAGGAGCACAACATCGGCAATATTCTGGCTGTGCCGAACTTGTCCGAGTCACCGAGGCCTCCCGCCACACCGTCAATCTCGTTGGATCAAATAGGAGAGAGTCAAGAGCACAACATCAACAATATTCTGGCTGTGCCGGACTTGTCCGAGTCACCGAGACTCCCGCCACGCCGTCAATCTCGTTGGATCAAATAGGAGAAAGTCAAGAGCACAACATCAACAATATTCTGGCTGTGCCGAACTTGTCCGAGTCACCGAGGCCTCCCGCCACACCGTCAATCTCGTTGGATCAAATAGGAGAAAGTCAAGAGCACAACATCAACAATATTCTGGCTGTGCCGGACTTGTCCGAGTCACCGAGGCTCCCGCCACGCCGTCAATCTCGTTGGATCAAATAGGAGAAAGTCAAGAGCACAACATCAACAATATTCTGGCTGTGCCAGACTTGTCCGAGTCACCGAGGCTCCCGCCACGCCGTCAATCTCGTTGGATCAAATAGGAGAAAGTCAAGAGCACAACATCAACAATATTCTGGCTGTGCCAGACTTGTCCGAGTCACCGAGGCTCCCGCCACGCCGTCAATCTCGTTGGATCAAATAGGAGAAAGTCAAGAGCACAACATCAACAATATTCTGGCTGTGCCAGACTTGTCCGAGTTACCGAGGCTCCCCGGTCAGGTCCTAGCGAGCAAAGTGAAGACATCATTAGCAAGCCGGGTTAATAAATAATTTTGATATAGAGGTGGAGTTTAACATTTAATTTTAACCCTCACCATTCGAAAGTTATATTGTTTAATGATTCAAGTGCCGAGAAATTTAAGAAAATATGTTTCTTACCATAAAGACTGATCAATATATGTCTAATTTGATTTGTCGGCACTATAATCGATTTCTGGATAGTAGGAGAATGATGCTCGTTCCGGGTTCACAGGAGCATTGCGTTTGCGGAATCGGTCAATTTCCTTTTCCCGGGCTCGCTGCTGTTGTGATCGATGTGCCCGAACTCGGCGCATTCTTTGTCTATCCACTTCATTCTGATTTACTGTAGAACGCAAATGTGCCATACCAATACGACTGTTATCATTATCAGTCTCTTGCTGGTGATCAGTGCGATTAACGCGTGAGGTAGCTCGCCGCACATTCGATCTACTTCGACGACCTATGTTAGGTCGTTTTCTTCTCGGCATTGTAAGCAGTATCTGATATTAATGTTTTCTTGCACTAACAATGTTAGTGCCTAGAATGGCGACAGCTTTTTTACCCAAAATTGCATGCAGTAGTAAGTAAACATATGATACTGAGACACTTCGTCATTTGTATTATTGTTACAGCTGTTAAATTAAATTAAGTTAAACATGAACATCAATCAAACGTTTGACAGGTAAGAACAGTTTGTATGGGAAAATCAAATTGTCGTTTTTAGTATTTTCCTTGCAATGTTGTTATAGTTTCTCATCGTTTAAACCTGCCCTGGATATCCACGAACATTTCAAGACCAAAATTAGCCAAATCGGTTCAGCCGTTCTCGAGTTTTAGCGAGACTAACGGACGGAAATTCATTTTTATTTATATAGATTTATAGATTTTTCTAATGATGTTATGTATCCCAATTTCTGGATTTTAAATACAATAAGCTTTAAACATATTCAACTTTTCTTATAGATGGGCTTAACTGACCTTAGGGAAAAGACAATTTACCCATTTAAAACACAGTTACAAACAGAGCACTGATCAAATTGCTCTCTCTTTTTAAAGTAAAATAGGGTAATATTATATAAAAGGGATATTGGTGAACATCACTAGATTCGTGCGCTTGGATAGCTCAATTATTAAACCAGGAACTAAGGGTCCTGGTTTCGAGTCCCTGTTCAGGCGTTATATATTTTAGTAGGTAAGAGGGTTATCGCCAGATAACTTGGACAAGTAACGGCACGTGTCTGTTACTTGGACGGGTGATATCTCAGCTATCCTAACCAGTGTAATTAGTGGGAGTAATGGTAGTTTGGAAATCACTTTTCAGGTGGTGCAATCGGTTTTTGGTTGGATTAGTTTTTTTTTCTAAGAAAATGTAGTCACATTATTGGAAAAACATGTTTTTAATTATCCTACGAGGAGTAGTATGAATTTAAGTTTTTTCTATCTTGCAAGCGTTTACGGGAACATGAACTGCTCAAGTGCTGTAAGTGATATAGGGATATTGTTTACTGCAAGTTTATAATTTATAGCATGGGTTTTACAAAAACAGTTATGTTAAATCAGTTTTTAAAATAAAAATATATAACTTGGAAAAATTGTATTTATTTTTCATATCATAATTATATTTGTGCAATCTTTCTTCAAACCATACTCTTGATCCTAAATATCCACTGACTTAAGAATAATTTTAAAAAATCATCACTCAAAAATAAAGTTTTGGAAAAGAGTAAAAAACTATAACAGTGCCCTTTGATAGTTTGTTAAGGCCTACTTACATTAAAACTGCCCTGAACCTTAAGTGGTAGAACCATAATTTTTTTTCTTTCTTTCTTACAAGTATTATTGTAGTATAATAAAGAAATAAATATGCCAAATTGTCTTTATTCGTCAGTTAAAAACCTTACTACAGGAACACGTGAACAGATCTTTTTCGTTTAAACATATTGATAAAGTTTTTTACACTTTGGTGTTCGGAAATAAGTACACAATAAAAATGCAAAGAAAAGTTTGCTTTTTATTGAGCGTTTGGCGATTTATACTACCTTACAGAACCAGAACAGAATTAAAAAAGCTCAACCGAACGTTGATAGCATCACTTAAAAGATGCATATAAGTTTATAATTACAATCAATTATGTACCATCGCAGTTAGACGTTGTTCTGCAACGATCAATAACCGTTAGAGAGAGGCTGACGATATAGGCAGCTATAACCTGATCTCGCTGTTGTCGTCAGTTATCCACACACTATTGTGACATATTACTGATTAGCTCTGTGGTATTGGCAGGATATGATGCCTCATGGGAAGGCCTAATCTGCCACGGTTCATTATTGTATCACTCAAACACTCGTGTATTTTGGCACGCTGCTACTGAACAGTGCAATGGTTGGCTGACTGCGATAAAACCTTCCAAGACCAGGGTAGTCAAAATTTGATAAATCATTTTAGTTGTCTGGAGTAAACGTATTCAGTACATAACTGGTAAAATATTATGGTTTTTAATAAGCTACAGTTTTTTCTAAATAATATTGATTGTTAATTGATTGTATTCATTGTTTTTTGAAACTTTGCATGTAGGCCCACTGGCTCTTTGTTAATGTAAATTCCAATATACTTGTTTAAAATTGGGGAGTTTTTTTTTCATAGTAAAATTGTTTCATAATTATGTTACTGTATAAGCCTATTCAATTTTTTTTTATTTCAATTTTCCCTCCACACAGGCTTGGCCTTGGACGTTTCACCTTTATCTTCTCTTCAAGCTTTTTTATGTGATTTATATTATTGTCTTTTTATTACATTGTTCGGCAACATTGTACTTGAGGAAATAAATATGTTATAATTATTATTTACAATATTAATCACAATACTATTAATAAAGAAAAATTACGTTTATAAAAAAACTTATAAAAAATTATATACAATTGTTATGAAATTAATTACAACCCTCAATATTAAAAAATGTACTAACTGTACATGACATATATTTATTCATTATGTCATCTTCAGTATGTACAAATAATCTATAAAGTGAACAAATAAATAAATACCTATATATAGAACTTTGAAACATACGTTAAATGAATTGGCTGAGCGTTAGCGAAGCCTTTCACACGAGGCGCTTATGGTATAGTCGGTAGATTATTAGGCTTTTAACATAAGTGAGTACCTGTTCGAGCGGTATATACTTTTTTGTCAATAACTTAGTCTAGTGTCCACAGCGAATATCGCCAGATAACCTAGTTACGTAACGCCAAGTTACGTTCTGCCGTTCCTTGTAAAGGTGACCGTTGAGCGATCCTGTCCTAGTTAGCAGTACGTTGCCCAGCTGCTATTGAGTTTTCGTATTAAACTATTTTCATAAAATTTCTGGTTAAAATAAATGATTTTGTTTTTATTACACGAGCGGTGGTTGGAATTTAAAGCTGAATTATAAGGATATGAGCTTTGTACAATATGTTCATAAAATATGGATGTCCAAAAAAAAATAAAATGGATGTGGTAAGTCATCTGTATTCATTCAAATACAAAATCAATTGCAAATATATTATTTCTAATATACCCACATCGTACCATTCTATTTACGAGCACGAGTACAAAGGTTTGCTTAGAACTACTCGTATAACAATACTTTACGACTGTAGTAATAAAACACGGTGAACTAAAACTGAGCGCCAATGGAGGACATTGGTTTAACAAAGTCACCAATAAGGGAGCGTGATTCGACTTTAATTTCTGGAAAGACCCTTATATGAGAAGTTCCAGTTTACTTCTTTGTTTGGTTTGTGATTTCATTGATTTCGATTTAAATAAATCAATCACACGGTCTGCACATGTCACAACAAGAAATAGCCTGCAGCAAACTGTTGTAAATGTACTGACTTTCTTCGGTTCTCAATACACCATCAATTTTCTCTGATATTTAAGCCTTGTATTAATTAAATTAAATTAAAATAATGAAAAACAAAATAAACATGATTGGCTAGTAACTTAACCGTTACACACCATGGATCACTTCTGGCCGGCTTATGCTTTCCAGTTGAACCTACCACTGGGCACAGCAAAAACCGATTTGTCACTTAAATCTGGGCAACCTTATGGATGTCCAGGAGCGGCACATCACTAACCACAAATATCAAGAATGTGGGGTGCAAGGGTAATTCGATAGGTCTAGTCTACTGCGGGAAATTACTGAGTTGGTGGGGTTCGTTCACTAAGTGTCAGAGGTTCATGCTAGCCTGAAAATAAAAGCGTACCACCGCCTACCTGCTATAACTAGTGAGACTGGTTCAGAGCTTGCCTCCCCTTCTTTCGAAGGGACATGACTTGAGATCAGTGCTCTAAATTCTTACTCACGGATCTCAATAGTTCGCGGCCCCTGCCCCAAACCTTACCCTTCTAGAATATGCTGTCACTCCAGAAGCAGCACAAAGGTCCTTATAGGTGCAATTTATAACCTTTTTGTTCTAAGAGGACAAAAAACACTTAATAGTTACGTTTCCTCTCGTCCTTCATTTTCTCATAGTGAAACACATCTCATTACATAATTATGTGGTACTGTCAACCAAAGATGTTATACTGGAGCTATCAATCCCACCATATCACTCTGACTTTATTGAAAGTTGAGTTTTTATGTTTACACGTCCATTGCCATGACTATCATCTAAGCTTTCTAGTTCACACTATGTCAAAGCAATGCTAATAGGATTGAAACCCGTATTTCTTATAATTATATGATCTATCAGGTTTTATGAGTTAACAGTTACTGTCGTTGTTATTTTGTATGCTACACCACGTTTTTAGAGTTCTATCTAACAACAGACTGAGTTTTGTTTCATCATCCCTATAATTAATGCATGTATGAATTAAAGATTAAATTAAATTAAAACCTAAAAGATTGATTTAAAAGTCAATTCTAAATAAGCTCAAAAACCTGTATTGAAAATCACCCACATCGATGACAAAATTATTTTTAATTAAATTTTATTTTTTTAAATATACCAAAATGAAAAATTAAACCTTAACTTAACTTTAATAAAATCAACTACATATTCTCTTAAAAAACCTAATATACTTTAAACCTTAAGAAAATAAAAGGTTTTAGCTCCAAATCCCTTGAAAGTATGCTCCATATGAAACACGATTAATGCTAATAAATAAGTTTCATACAATCCATATGATATCAACTTAAAACATTTACTTTAGATTTTATATTTTCAAACTTAACTTTGTACACTTTGAGTACTTTTGTAAGTAATTCTTTTACTCAATCCAAAATAAAGGAAAATCATGTAGTTTATTAAAAACCAGATGTTAAGTAAGGCAAATACTTTACACATTTTATATTTAAAGCGCTTTGTATAAAAAGACAAATACATATTTAAAATTAAATAGGAAGTCAAAAGTATATGAAACTTATGGCCGCCAGTACCAATTGGAGATCCTTCAAAGCGTAAAGTAAAAATTCTGACCATGGTTTATTCCTGAACTTAGAAGTTCTCTGTGGGAGTTGGAATGTCTTGTTTCCAACCGAGAGAGATAACCGAGAATTAGTGATTACACGTCATTAAAACCGTTCTTTAAGTAAATAGCATGGGGTAACCAACGACACACATAAATGAGGGAGTGTTGAGGTCGAAGTCATTCTTTTTGGAAAGTATTACAAAAATCGTTTCGTAACATTGTGAGTCTGTTGTTAAATCTTCTTCATAACACATGTAATAAAAATTAATCTCAGCGTCTAGTTTGCTTGCAATTTATTGGATTTTAAAAAGAGTTAAAATGGTTTATAAAATAGTTTCTCTAATTATAATTTCAAATATAATAAACACATACTGGTACAGCAACATAATTTCTATATAAAGACGATAAGATCATCCTTATCTTATAATCTTTATACTTTGGTTACGTGACTTGACTAAAAAATTGAACATGAGTATCTAGTAGTTGCACTTTTAAACGGCAGGAGTTTGTTACCATGGAATGTTTCAGATAAGAATGAATGTTAATTTATGAAGTATTAAAAAGCCATGTTTGTTAACCAAAATATTACAGTAATATATTTATTTGCTTAAATTTATGAAATAAAACAAACATGTTTTATGAGAGACAGGTTATCCGATTTCAACTTTGAAATAACAATTTTAAGTAAGGAAAGTAACGTTAACATTGTTAGATTTCCAAACACAACATTTTATGAGGGGAATTTGACTGGTAATGAGCCTTGAAACAAGCAACCCGTACAGACGGCAGACATAAGTAACAATTTAACCAAAGATGCGTTTCTGCATAGTTATCTCTTTAACTTAGCAATATATCTGCTAAACTTTTCTTCATCAAAGGAAGCACACATTTACACATTTCAACTAATTATAGAAGTATATACAGTCTTAAAACTTTTATCTCTCGCTACTGTGAAATGTCCCATTTGAAACTAGTGTATATGTAAACAATTGTATCTTCTGTATTATTTTAATATAAAATAAATATATTAACTTTCTGTTATTCTTCATTTTATATGAGGTTACTTTTACCAACTATAAACAATTAGCCAATTAGGTCTGACGTTACTTCAGAAGTTATATTTGATAGGAAAGATATTTAAGCCATGAAAATTCAAATAAGCTAATTAACTGTTAAAGGGATGGAAAATAAAATATTGTTCATTTCATTTAGAGAACAAACCTACCTCATAATTGAGGGTCACAAGGGATATCAGAACCAGAGATATTGAACAATGAGAACCCCTTGAGAATGATTTAAGATTTCTTCAACCCAACCGAGTTTGAACACAACCCTCTCCTTTGATTGAGTCAATTAAAATCGTCAGGCCTACCCATCCGGTTTTACCTTATTATCTGGAAAACTTTAATCTCGAAAATTTGACTCGCCGGAACAGAACAAAATTTTTTCAGAGAATAACAAAGCAAGATAAATAGAAACATATAGCCACTCGTAGAATTAATTAGAATTAAACAATTAATGACACACACACACACACACAACACACACACCCACACACACACACACACACACACACCACACACACACACACACACACACACACACACACACACACACACACACACACATATATATATATATATATATATATATGTACTTCTAGAGTATCAAGGAAAATATATTTAAACATCCGGTACACCTGAATTACTCTTATTACTTAAAAAATTATACATTATAAAATAAAGGCTTGACTTAGTGTACCCAAAAATGAAAGAAAACCCCAATGAGTTACGAAATTAACTATAAAAAAGTACACGAATAATGTTCTTTCTATATTAATATAGTTCATGAAACGAATTTTAATCATCTCATAATCAGTCTAAAAAGTGTGTATATAAATATTTGAAAATAATGTGCTACTAACAGTGTTACTACCGTTTTAATTTTTTTTGTAAATTATAAATATATACACCTTATTTCTTGGCAAATACAAGTCAATATAGGTAAACCTCTACCTACAGCAACAGGACTGTCATGAGCAGAACCAAGTCATTTATTCCTTCATGACAGGGGCTTGAGTTCTAATTATAAATTAATATTGGAACTGATATCTTTGTAATTCTTCCTTCATTCATTAGTTTCGTGTAAAAATAAAACTTTCTGATGATAATTATTTTAAATTTAAACATACGTGTAATTACTTATTTATGTTGACGTTGTGTTATAACAATCTTTTTACTTATCTAGAATTACCTGATGTTATTAAGCCAATAACTGAAAGCGACCTTTATAGCTCTAGCGTTGAAGTTTATGCCAAAATATGATTTAATTAACAGTGTATTTACAAAGGGAATCGCCCAGCTTTATAAAGGCGCTTTCATATACTGAAATATATACAGCAAAATCTGAGAATTCTATGTTACGTGTATACTTTCTCTAACGAACATTCCTCCTTCCTGATTAACTTCAAGGAGGCAGATTTCACTAAAGTTACAAGAAGGGCTAAAGTAGGTAATCAAACATTTGAAGATCACTATATGCAACAATTAGAAAGTGGACAGGAATGTATTGATTGTGTGGGTTGTGTTCTCCTGCTTAGATTTCCAGAACCGATAAGTACACATGCTTTCTCTTTATTAACATGTACTGATTTTTACAATGTAGCAAATATTTTCTTGTAGTGACTTGACTCAAACCTGTAAACAAAATCTTTTTCATAAAAAAGTACTGAAGAAAAAGCATTTTTAATTCTTTTGTTTGAATTGTTTGAAATCGATCCTACATTTCAAAGATTTATAAATCAAAACTTGGACTTAGTTTCGTATTCTAAAGGCTGGACTCTGTTTTACACCAATTAAATATGAAGGTATAATCAGTTCCCCTTGAAAATTCTTTTTAAAATCTAATAATTTTAGGTAGGGTATTAATTTTACCATGTTTTGAATTTGAGGCTCTTAGAGTACATGATATAGCTTGTAATGCGTTACAATCACCATGCAAATACTATTTAAAGTTTAAATGTTGATACAAGTTTGAGAAAGTCCTAGAAATGGACCAATTTTGTAACTGTGTTCGCTCACAAAACGATAATTACAGCGCCCTTTAAGGAAAAAGTTCTGTCGTTTAGTATTAATGGGTGATACAATAATTTCCTTTTGAGAACTGAAAGAGGAATTGTACAACGCAATTACATTGAATATTCATGACTTAAATGTAGAAATTCTTTAGCAGGTACTTTCAACATAAATATTTATTGCAAGAAACTTGCAGCAATGTACAGTGAAATTATCTTTACGTGTAAGAATGAATAAATCATCACTTATTTATAGTGTTTCTCAGTATATAAAAATTTTACGAATTGTTCTGTTTATTTTAAAGTACATAACTATCAATAATAACCATGTAACCATTTATTTACATCGGCAACTGATTCACATCATGACATAAAATTGACAAAATTATTAAAAAAACACACTATCTACTTTAAACCACAAAAAACGTTTTACTCTAATTATAAAAAATATAAAAACACGTCTTGACTACTTTAATATACTCGAGAATTAGATTGCAAAACTGTGGTCCAAAATAAAAGTTAATCCATGACACTTCAAGCTTTAACATAAGAAAATTAACTCGCCTTTTCTGGTGTGTGCTACTCCGAGCGAACTTCTTACGTTTAGGGGAACTTGTGTGGCATGCTGTATGTCATCATCTCGCATACGATATATATAATTGACAGAATTGCAGGTAATAGAAGGATGGATATATGATCATCATTTCAAAAGTTTAAAACAATGAATATTTTTGAAAGAGTCTATCTTGAAGATAGACATAACTAATAAATCCCATGTAAAAAAGCCATATCTGTCAGCTTCACATGTAGGTTCTCGGCTCCCCCATTAACGGAATGACGGACACATATTATGCCAAAATTCAGCGTATTATTATGCGTAACACACACATATATGTACGAGTATATCATTAAGTAATATAAATTCATAACTACCGGGTACTTATGGAGATTCTTTGTTATTGGAATGATGGGCACATATGAGGCCAATTCATTGTGTATTAACTTCCAAAACACATATAATTTCACAAATTAGAAGGAATGTATAACTATCGGATACTTCATGGAAACTCTTTGCTTCACTGTTATTAGAATATTGGGCGCATATGAATTCCGTTCACAATGTATTAGCTTGCGTAGCACATATAATTTCACCAACTATAAGGACTATCGCCTACTTTATGGATCTTATCTGCAATCTCTTTATTAGGAAGTTGAGCACATATGAGGTCAACAGACAGTTATTAGTTTACTTCATCTATTTACGATGAATACAGCATTATTTTATAAAAACAATGAATTGTAAATGCTTAAATCTCAAGGAATAAAGTTCTTGTCATCAAAATAAATTACGGTTTCATCAAAAGTTTGTTGGTGTTTAAATGAAAATTCTCCTAATCATTTTATCTAAGAGATTTTTGCTGACATTCAGCTGACAGATCACGCCCAAGTGTAAAAGTGGATGAAATAAAACTTCCCAACTCAACAAAAGAGATGTTTTGTGCTCTTTCAACTGCTCGCATGTGTCCATATATTTTCATGATTTTTATGAGAACCTACTTTTTTGCCTGTTGATTAACCCTCCCCTCCTGTCATTAACAGCACAATGAAAATGACGGCTTAAAGCTATATTATCTAAATTATGTTGAATTATTCAAGTATCTGTGTCCAAATATGTTCCTAAATCTTATTAATAAACTTTTAGAAGTTCATAATTTCTTAGTTAAAATCTATATAAGTAAATTACAAATACAAATCCCACTGCGGAGAATACTACTCTATCTTTACTACTATGAATAGATTCTGTCGATAGGTTTTACAAGTACTCAATCAAAGATCAAACTGCCGAATTTGTTATAAAACCTTACTGTACAATACGATCAACATGATTGCGTATGATTATAAGAATAAAAACACACAACTAAATAAATTCCACTGCAAACATATCTTAGTTGCAAGCTTAATGTCACTTGTGCCTGTCTTTAGGGTTACATTAGTAGAAAACATAAAAAGTCTTACAAATTCCATATTTTTCATTAGTCAGATTATTTGCACTTATATTTGTAGCACTTGATTAGTAAAACCTTGAAAGATTCGTATAAGTCCAGCTGCAAGCGGCTAATGACATTGTGTATCATTCTTTACTCAGAGTTCAGGTTCAAACTCTAGAATCATTGACAGATAGAAAAAGTCCCAACAACAATCGGCTAATGAAATGGTGTCTGATTCTTACTCACACTTTAGTATCATACTCTACAGTATCATACTTACTCACACTTTAGTATCACAGTAATTGAAAGATTGGAATGTCCCGACGACAAGCGGCTAATTAAATGGTGTCTGATTCTTACTCACACTTTAGTATCATACTCTACAGTAATTGAAAGATTGGAATGTCCCCGACGACAAGCGGCTAATGAAATGGTGTCTGATTCTTACTCACACTTTAGTATCATACTCTACAATAATTGAAAGATTGGAATGTCCCGACGACAATCGGCTAATGAAATGGTGTCTGATTCTTACTCACACTTTAGTATCATACTCTACAATAATTGAAAGATTGGAATGTCCCGACGACAAGCGGCTAATGAAATGGTGTCTGATTCTTACTCACACTTTAGTATCATACTCTACAATAATTGAAAGATTAGAATGTCCCGACGACAAGCGGCTAATGAAATGGTGTCTGATTCTTACTCACACTTTAGTATCATACTCTACAATAATTGAAAGATTGGAATGTCCCGACGACAAGCGGCTAATGAAATGGTGTGTGATTCCTTCCTCACACTTCAGGTTCATACTGTAAAATCCAATTCGTCATAATCTTTAGGATACATTTTACTCCGTAATAATTGAAGTATTTTAAGCCCCTCACGAACATTCATTAGTTGTAAAAAACGTATTTCTTATGTCAGTGTTTTTAGACTTTTTTACCGGTAAAAATATTTATGCATTTCTTACTTGTGCAAATTTACTCTATGTTCTGTAACTTTTTCCTAGTATGATACATATACGAGTACATCATTTGACATGTAAATCAATAAGGAAAGTGACCAATTACATTTTGAGGCTTAAACCAGTATATTTTCTTGACGAATCAGCTTGACGTCAAGATAAGAAATTTAGTTTAAAAGAGAAAGCAGTTAGTTCGGATAATCAACTAATTCATTTCACTTCTTATAGTACACACTTACGGTTAAAATGTGCTATTTCCAAAAATATTCCAACCGGCGTTCTTCCTTAAATGTAAATACTTTCTTTCGAGATTGTCTCTAGGAGAGGGAATGAAAACTCTATGAGCAGGGCGTGTATTATTCTGCATTAAAATCTTTACAATAAATTGCCACAATCTTTAAAAAATGAAAATTCAATTCAAACATATAATGATTCCTTAAAATGGTACCTCATAAACCGGGCCTATTACTCTGTTGAAGAGTACTTAAAAACTTAATTTACCTATTTATATTATTTTCTTATTTACCTTAAATAAGTGTTTTGAGCAAAAGTGTAATTAGCACTTTTAATTTCTCTTTTCTTGATTCTTTATATTTATTTATTTATTTTTGACTGTGACAATTCAAATGTTTATTTTAACTCAGTTAAAGAATGTAAACACGATGTAAAACTTTTATTGAATAAATGAACATTGCACAATGCCTGACGGCGAGGTCAGAAATTGTTTGATCAGAGGATTTGTTTGTTATTTATTCTTTAATTCCATTTATTCATTTTTACTTCCTGAAAACTTACAGACTATGTATATGACCAATTGTGGTTCGAAATAACCTGCCTAGGAGTAATTAACCTGAATGTACATGTAGTGTTATCGGAAAAACTCGCATAGGGTTACAAAATGCTAAATCCAACTTACACTTAGTGAGTAGGTTAAAACAAACACTGCACCCCATGTACTACGAGGTAATGTAAACTAAACGGTCACAATTACCGGGTCTACACTGCCTGTAAACGGAGTTATAATTGCCTCGCTGACACTATAGCGGCAGGTTATTGTGAAGTTATCAGATGAAAACTCGCACTTGTAGGCAAGTCATACACATGACTCATCTCATTTAGGGTTTTTGGTTAGATCTTATGAACCACATATAAACCTAAATATCTAGAAGTTTGTTGTAAGATATGAATATTGATCTTAATTCTTAATCACTATACTTGTAAAGTCTTTGTGTACTGATTTATTATACTAGTATTTATTTTACATGAATAAGAATAGTTCTGGAGTTGCATTTACTGTGTGTATTGTTGTGTTTTATCTAAAGATAAGGCTTCAAGATATGCATTAATAAGTTTTTATATGGGTTTCGCATATAGTAGTTATTTTGATTTTATTTGTAATGCAACTTTTAATCATCAATAAATTATTATTATTGTAATTCAAGACTATATTATTTATCTCGTTATAGTAACCCTACTAGTATTACATATTCAGGCCGCAATCATGCGTAGTATGTGGTCGAATACTCCTCTTTGTTCCCAAAATCTTATAGGATATGTAGACCTATGTGTTAGTTAATAAATCCATGATGCTTAAAGAGTAGTTTGTATTAGTTTTATAGTTAAACTGTATTAAAAGTATGCGATAAAAGTGGTTTAACCAAGGCTCGATTTTACAATTAAATTTTGTGTAAATCTCACAACTAACATCTTGGACTGGCTTATAATATATCCTTTTATTGGTCGGTATGGGTTATTGATTGAGTTAGCGTTTACTAATTATCTTTTGAGAATACATGACAATTTACTATTAAGCACATTTGTAGGAAATGAGTGTTTTTTGACAATTGTACACCATATGGAATAAAACTTAACATAAAAATAACATTGTAAGACTACTTTGTTGTGGAGTAAAATGTTTGACTACTTCAAATTAGTGTTTGTGATCATTATGTTTCCCTGTAAGTAAAGAGGGCTAGAATAATTTAAAACAAAGTAATAAATAAAAATTTTCATTTTTGACTCGAGGAAAACTTTTATACATATAAATTTATTTTTTTAAACAAATGCCTCATTCGTTTAGTCTAGGAAAAGTTTATAAAAGTGTTTATTACGTAAAAAACAACGAAAAAATTAAAAGTTATTTACAGTTAAATAGTCTAAACTTATGCTTCATACAAAAACTCTTGAAAGAAAAAGGTCGGTAAGCCCGTAAAATTAATAAAAATGAACATTTTATTAAAAAGGTCTGTACGAGTTGGCTTAATATATTATAAGAGGATATATTATTATTATTATTATTGTCAAATATAATTCACTTTTATGCTTATTTCTTTTGTATCAATTATAACTATTATAACTAAGTTCATTAAATGTAGGTAATACTAAGAAAAAACGAACAAAATTAACAATAGATAAGTTAAGAACCCAATATTTCTAAACATATTTAATTAAATATAACATTTTGAATCAATCTGGATAGGTAAAAAATTCTAAAACAGTTTTACTGGATTTGGTACAAAGAGTTGGAAAGTCGGGAACTACCAGGGATAACGGCTTCACAGCAGGAAGCTCTAGCAGGTTGACCTAGGATGGCAGATCAATAGTGGTGTTGGTGGAAAAAGCCTCTCCCTAACACATCGTAAAGCCGAGGCCTACTTATCCTCGTTAAATAGGCTTTGAAACAATGTGGCGATAATGGAGTGACTTCTAGAAGCTGTTATCAGAATAATACACCATCAAAATGTAAATCTTACTATGATGTATAATAAAATTAGTGTAAATGCTAAATAATCTACTGTAAACCGGACCTTTTGAAATCCTAGCTATTTAAATCTTAGGGTTGAAAAATATCGTTCCATACTAATAAAGTAACAGTTTTACAACTTTTTAAAGTTAAATTATAAAGGAATAATCATTTACAAAGTCAATACTCCCGTAAAGAAAAATATACTATATAGTTAACTTAATATTGTGAACTAATTGAAAACATTGACAAGTAAAGAGTAATTTGCGATTTATAAAACTAGTATCTTTTATAGTTCCTTTTTATTTAAAGGAAGGTACAAATGTTGTATTTGAAATACACTTCCATACACATAGTAGGTTACCAAGTGATAGTTTAATAAAATCCAACTGGTGTGTTAGTACTTTGGTGTCTTAATTACTGCAGAAATTAAGCATTCGATTGATCACTTTTCAATCTTTCAAGTCTTCCTAGAGCATAAATGAAACGAACATGAAATACAACGTAAAACCAAAAGACAAAATTTTAATAAGAAAATTTATAAGTTGAAATAAAAATCAATCATGAATTATGTTAAGATAGTGTAGTTTCAAATTTTGCTTTAGTTTTCTTGATGTGCATAATATTCTTAAGTACAAACGGAAATGGCAATAAACTCACTAACACACAAATGCTAAAGACACAAAGTGCGAGGTTTAACCTGTAACTGTTGAGGGACGGCCAAGAATGGAGTCAGACCTGAGTGTGTTCACGAGCCCTCACAATGTAATTGCAGCGTCGACCTGGCTCTGGCTGAAAAACTTTACCACGGCTCATTTTATCCCAACAATTCAGGCTTAAACTCTAAAGGCTATAGTCGATTATTAATTACCACCTGTGCTCAATATTTTTTACGCTTGCTTTGTATAATATTTCTTAATTCTTAAGCCATCACGTAACAGTAATAGTAATATAACTTTGTTTGTTTCAGGTAAGTAAAGGAAATCCAACATCTCTATTGCACAAGTATGTTAATTATTTTAACTTCATAGTCTCAGCTTGTTATCAGTACTGTGGATGTATGAGTATAATTTAGTGGTTAATATACTATAACTATTACGTTTAAAGCATCACTAAATGATTTAGTCCCTGTATAATTAACTTTGATATATAAAGTATAAAGTAATAAAGTACGCACACATAAGTTGTGTTTACATAATATTTAAAATACATAAGAATCCGTTTTTCTTCTACGGATACTTCGAGAAGCATGACGGTATCTATGACTTATGCTAACACGTAATAAAATATTGTATGGATGATATTTTAACTATTCTTTTATTAAAATGCCCATTTTTATTTCTTTAGAAAATTTTAAAGAGGTGTAAAGAAAGTAATGAGTGTAAGGTTTAGCAATAAATAATGTTCTACGTGATGTTACATCTATGATGTTACAAAATATGCACAATTGTACCAATAAACGAAGTTATTTATGTTATATATATTCTCACCTACAGACGATGGCAGAAGGTGTAAGGTGCAACCAACAAAAATGCAAATAAACCTGATTCCTACACCTCAAGACGAGGTACCTGAAGAAATGCTTCTTCAGCGCGTATGAACTTAGACATACATACATAACAAAATGTCATAATTCTAAGGGTGAAATACACACATAAACATAAACTTTTTACAAAGTGATTTATTCTTAAGAGGGAAAGTTTGGACTTTTAAGTCTAAAATCAGAGGCATACAGAACCCTAAAGACCACACAGAACTACCCCATGCTATAAGGGGTCCTCCAGATGCTAAGAGGGTCTTAATGTCGGGTAGTTCCGAACACCTCGCGATGAGAACTTGATGTTCTAGCCCTATACTCGTAAAACAAAGATTAAGTGGTCCCAAGGAGGGAACCACATAAGTGTGTTTGTCCAAGGTAATTGACATATTGAAAGCCAGTTACTACTGTAAAGGTGGCTTTTAAAGTAAAGAAACAATGCACTCATAGTCTAACTTGGTGGAAGGTCTGAAATGATACCAGAAAATTAAGAAAATGAAAGTGGTGGTCATACAAACCAGGGGTAAACAAAATAATTACAGGATTTCTAGGGGCCAAAATAGAACCCTCTAAACATAGTAGACTCATACAAAATTATACATAATTCCATATTCCAGTTAGAGGTCTCTCAAACCCTTTATAAGGAAAGAAACGAGAAGCATGAAGCTTTGTGTGTCAAATAATTCCAGACATTAGATGGTTCTATAATGTTAAAGTTATTGTATATTATAGTCCACCTGGTCTTACAACTGGTGCCGTAATATTACTAAGATTCAGAAACCTGTGTATGCTCATAGACCGGAGACTCACAAAGGCCGAAATTGTAGCTACGAGCGGCATGTCCTCATTGTGCACGACCACTGGGCCAGCATTTGGTTGTTTCATAACGCAGAGGTCTTATAATTTTAGACCTAAAGCTCAGTAACTCAAAGAAATCCCTGTTAGGCTACTCCGTGGCTCCTGTATTTACTTCAAAAGATGTAATAACATAAACTCCAGTTTTAGGGCGTGTGTAGTTATGTTTTTTGTCGTCCACCTACACCACTTGTGCACGTTTATATTGTGAGTGCTAAAACCATTCCGCCATTCCTTTCACATTTACATAGTTACTGCTTCCGTTGCTTCTTCTTATGTTGTAATGATATGAAATGATAATTAATGACAATTATAGTTGTTAAGATGCAGGCTCTAATGATTCATGTTGTTAAATGCATGCCCTAGTGCCTTGTTCATATCTAAACATGCATTAATATCATAACGGTATGGAAAATGTTCTTAGTTTGAGAAAGATAGCAGAAAGGTAGATTTGTAGAAAACGTTGTTCATGCATTTTAACTTCATACAATTTCATACCTTATTAGATTGTAACTTAAAAATAAAAACTGATTTATACTATGTATCGAAGTTTAGTTACTTAAACGAAACACACAGTTTTAAACAAAAATTGTCATATCGTACCTTCCTATGAAGAATGGGTTAATATACGATACCCTGAACATCATAACGTAAAACTAAGTCAAAATGAACTGAATTTATACACATGCCCTTTATTTTTTCAACGACCACTACAAAGTATGTATATAATTTCATTTATATACAGATATATTCAACAACACTGCTAATTTTTAAGGTTTCGTGTATAGGTAAATATTTAGCTCCTAATACTATAATGTTCTAAAATTTTAAACAATTCATATATGAATACATGTTATATGTTAACAAAATAATCGAATTTACCAAATGAATATATAAAGTCAGCACTAGTTTGATTGTGAATAGTGTTGAGGCAGCTTTATCAAAATCTAATTCGTATCAAGTTCAACTCTAAAAATTACAAATATTACTTTCTGGTTGGATTATATGAGTGTCAACAGCAACGTGTGGTTAGAAAGAAAAACTAAATTTGTCTGCCAACTGAGTACAAATGATGTTGCTGTCAAAGTCATAAGCTACACTGCCGGATGGCGCTTGCTACAAGGTAGTTCATGGAAACTCCGCTAGGTAGCAGCATCTCTCGTACTCAAGAAAAGCAACTTCCTGAATGAATAATAATTTCTGAACACACATTACATTTTGTTTGGTGCATACCTATACGTTTTACACATATACTCGAATTACTTCTAGATTACATACCACGTATATTTGTTTAATTTTAAATGACCTGTCTGAAGTTCACCTTAAGTCGTAGATTCCTAAACATGAGTTTGGACAGTATGTTATAAAATTACTCACGTGAAAAGAGATGCTCGGGAGGGTACAATTTAAAATGTAAACTTTTACCTTTTTATTTTTTACAAAACTATTAGTTTTTTCTTATGTTTATTTGTGTCAACGTTTTTCTGTTTTTGAATTATATTCTGTGTGATTGGAAAAACAATTTATAAAATTAATGTTAGTACATACAACATAAGAAGTAACCACGTATGAAGTAGAATTACGAAAGCGTTGTTATATTGTAAGTTCACCAATTTATATTATTCTTCAATGGTTTTAAATTTTAATTCCACAACAAGTGTATAATTACAATAATTCTAACGTTACGTTGACCTCATTCCCTGTTGAACATTTCTAGTTTCTTTATCAATTTACAACCGTTCCTTTACTATAATGAAAACACTTATTTTAATTTACTTAATGAACTTGAGCCAAGCCTGGTGATCAGATTCAGCTGAATTCTATTGAACTTTGCTAAACTTCCTATTGATTTATCCTTATGTGTACGTATATTAAAACATTAAATTATATAGTCACTTAAGAGCCGGCTGTGATGACCTTGAATTTCCTTCCGTGAGAACAATGTTACACCTTGTGCACATATACACCCTTATTTTTTATCGTACAGTTATCGTACATAGCTATAAAAATAATGTTGAAGAAAAACTAATACGAAATAGCATCTAAACTATTTTTAGTTTTTCTTTTGTAAAGGGATATTTTACTATTTAAACTATGAAATACAAAAGTTAGGGATTTTTTTTAATAACTCACAAACACATTGAAAGAATAAAGAGTTTGGATGCCTGTAAACTTGTTATCCTCTGTAATCATGGTGTTTAATTACTTATAACGGGCCTAAATCAAAATGGCTGCCAGTACAGTCAGTTCTTAACATTGTGATTCACGGAATATTTATTTAGAACACCTTTATTTTGAATAGGAAATCATAATAAATCTCCCATTTCGATTTGAAACTGTTTGCAATATGTAAAATTTTATACATTATATTTTATATATGGTGTTCGAAAAATATGGCAAAATATTTTTGGATACAATTTAATACGTGAAAATAAACAAAAGCATTCCTGTAACATTATGGTAAAATTAGTTTCGTTTAGTGGCTATCAATTTATGCTTTTACTAAAAGCATCATAATTCAGAAACTGTTTAAGTAACAGTTTTTGTGTTTCAATATCCTGTTAAAATATTACTTTTTGCTGAAAGAAAATATATCTTTAATCGTGTTAAAATAGCGCTTTTTCTTCAATTTTATCCTAAAAGTCATCTACCATACAAGAAGAGAAAACATTGTGACAGACATTAGAAAAGCAAACATTTTATTACATTATTTGAGCAGATGACAAATTAAAGAATGAATATTCTAGTGTAATCCACTTAAGTCAGTAATTATTTATATTGTATATCCAAAATTACCTGTTTCATGCATATCTTAGATTAAACATAAAGAACCCAATTAAGTAAGCATTAGTAACAAACACCTTACATTAATTATGAAATCCTGTAACAAAAGTCTTGAAACATGTTTTGTATCTAATAATGAACAGTTCATTATTAAATTTGCATTCATAAGTAATTGTTTTTACTAAAAACTTTGGCTAAAATAAATATACTCTCAGTATATAAATAAAGCAATAAATAATACCGTTGTGTAATATAAAGACTGGGATGCTGTAATGCCAGTGTAGAAAAGTTTTAATACAAGTTTACTACAAATAATTCTGATGTCAACTTGAAATATCTAGTGAATAATGTGAACGAATAAGAATTACATTATTACCAGACCTTTAATTTATTTTTGTTTCGAACGGATGAATCTTTGATCATTAAAAAAATGTACTAACTTCTTTTCCTTTATTTACGTATTAGTTACATAATAACCAAATGTATTGTAGTTTTTGAAGTGATAGATGTGTTACCTTTTACCTGAAAATATGTTTTAATACAATTAGGTAATTGTGAAACAATCCTAGTGAACTACGGTTTTAAAGTAGTTGACTTCATCTGAATGTTCTTTACTAAATCCATAATTAACAAGAAGGTCTAGGCTCTTTAAACCTGAACAGAACGGTTGTTTAAACAACTGCGTAATTTCGTTGTACTGCAACACAGCATCTACAGTTAAAATTAAAAGTTATTTATACTTGTAATTTTTATCTCGAACATTATTTCAGTCTGAAACTAAAATCAATTGTTGTGCGGTTAATTTTCTTTTACACGTTTATTTCAAATTTTAGTTACTTCCACATGACTTCTTAAAACATTTATTATTTTCTGAGAAATTCCAGTAGAAGTTCGTATTGATTGCGTAAAAACAGGTTTTGTATTAACTACAATTGCCTAAAATGCTCTTGCTTTACCTAGATTATTATTCATTGACATATTACAATATTTGTAATATAAACTAAAAATAATATTTCTTGACATACCATAATCATATCTACAACTATTAAATTTATGTGAAACTATGAACAACAGTATAAGAAATTCTGATAAGTTATAAAACTCACTATTTATAAGAGGGATCCCTACATAGATTTAAAAGGACGATACTCAGGACAGATAGCTGTACAGGTTTGAGGCAAGGAAATACATATTGTTTGTCCCAAATACATTATTGATTTGTGGAATAGCTTTAATACATGTTTAGGAATGATGTAGCTGGTTTTGTTCTTGTATTATACTGGTGATAATATAGAGTAAAAGGTTTTTGTTTATTTAAAACATAAATGGAATTATATTTACAGAAACGGAGATCAAAGTTGAAATTCCTTCTAGCCAGAAATATTTTCTACAACTTTATCTCCGTCTGAGACCGCAGATAATCCTAAGCGCCCTTTTCTGAAGCTCAAACACTCTTCCCAAAGAGAATTCAGAAGTCGTCTACTATAGCGTGACTCCATAGCTGAGAATAGGATAAATTTGTCCAAATATAAAGTTTTAATAAAGATAATTTTATTTCAAAAATTGGGTCAATGATGAAGCCAATAGGGTGCCATAATAATTTTAATGTAAAAACTGGTCAACTTTATAATTCCATATATTCCATACTATACATTTATTTATTTTATTTACATTCAGTTCGTAGTTATTTAAGACTACCATTATCATTTAATAATATGTAAGTTAATCTTGATGTCCACAGAGATATAACTCAAAGACATTTAAATGTCCCACTATAAATAATTAGTGAATATCCTTTTCAAATCCACTTGCCCAAATTATACCCCATTGCCGTCAATTGTTAAAATTGGTTTAAAAATGTTGTGATGTTTTTTACTGATGACAAATAATATAATTTTTAAATTTTGTTATCTTAGTCTCGGACTGACTGACTCACGACGATCGATTAGCATTATAATAACACCAATCTACTTTAATAACATTAGTTTTGAAATAGGTACAATGTTGGCACAAGGAACGTGCTGCAACCTGTAGGAAAACCTGGGAACTACTGGCACCGCTTCATCAAGTGGCGGAAGCTTCAACTAATATTGATTTCGTCTCTTTACGGCACGCTTTAGATTTTATGCATGAGAAAATTACTTTGTACGGACCACTTAAACCATCGGCAAAACATTAACGTGGTTATAACTACAGTGTAAGTATCGAACAATGTTATGGCTTGGACATTTATGTCTACAAAGGACTAAACAGAGACATTTAAATTTTAATTGCAAAGTTTTTTACAACTTTTAGCTTGTAGGTTACAAATGATTTTATCACAAATTTTAATTCGATTAAGGATAGTACTTCAAACACAACTGATAAATTACATGTATAATTGTTTTGGGAGGAGGGAGGAGATTCAGAACGTGACATAAATAAATGTGTATAAAAGTTCATTCATAGGAGAACAAGTTATTTCTATCTGATTACAGAAGGGATCTCCTAGTACTACCCAATTAGTACCGTCAATGGGAAAGTCGTTTTAGGATTATTGGGATATAAAATGTTCCACATCTTTTTGTCAGTAGCTATCTTATCTTTTTACATGTAGTATCTTTACTTATGATTTAATGTAAAAAATATATTAGACGTTGTAAAATTTACGGAAGGGCCAAATAATCTTGGTTGTTCGTTCTAAGTTAGAGTCTACACTTTAATTTATTCTCTTTACAAAGAATCTTTTATAGATATAAATTGTATAACAAATAATAACAAATTGTGTGCTAATTGGTAAAAATAGTACTCCAAAGAGTAACAGATTAAGATCCTACCCCATTGTGTGGTACAAGCTACTAGGTTATGCGGACGTAAAATTGAGTAGTAGCACGCTTTCTTCAGTAATGACTTTGTTTATCGCTGTAACATGTGGACTTGCATCATTTATTAAAGTACACATTACACCTAATGTTGCAAACAATGTCATACTACCCTAGTTAAACAGAGCCAAACGTTGCTTTAATTTACTAAAATGGAATTAATGCTCAAATTAAGAACCATGTTTCGTAATGAAAACGGACGAATACGATGATTATTCTTCAATTATTGCCTTTAATTGCCTTCAAGATATTCAACATGAGCGTTTAGCACCAGTAATTTTCAAAATGCACCCCACTTTACTTTTATAAAAAATTTCAATAACAAATAAAGATATGCCACTTTACGGACAATATCGAATAAACCTATATTCTTGAAACTATATCGTTAAGTATTCTTGATTCTAATAGTAACATAAAGACTAGATTTTTTACCTATTCATATTTTGGGGGTTAACAACATTTATTTATTGTTTATAGCAGTGTACAACAGTTCTTAATCTTTTTGTTTAGTTCTTTAATTTTTTTCTCATGAAAAATACGAATTCATTTCAACATAAAATATTTTAATTTGCGAAACATGTTTGTTACATGTCCCGTTTCCATTAAACTCATAAATGAGGGGAGTATCCACGAAAATGCTCATTGGAGGGGACTTCATTGGGAAGGCCTGAAAATATGTTAAAAGTTTTAAAAGCGTAGATTACCTTAAAAGTTTGCAGAAAAGGGACTTTAGAATTTTCAGGTACAACTAAATAAGTGTATGAAACCACACTATTAGTTAGGCCAGCATTAGAAGCATTGCATTTATGAGGGTTGTATAGTTTGGGTATAAGTATAAAGTATAGTTTTTAACTTAAACACGTTCTGGAGTTTTGTGAATTTGCGTGAAGCTTTCCATACTCATTCGATTAATGTTTAGGCATAATCTCTATTGTTTTAGTTTTAAATTATTAGTAATATACTTGTATGGATTATTTTAAAAATATATTGTATTTAGATACATTAGTACTAGAGAGATTATTTTAACACTTAGATACCCCCTAAAATATATCAGTTATTATTATTATTGTGGGAACCAAAAGTTAGTAATATAAGTAATCCAAGGATCTAGTCTTTTACTATTAAACATCCCACCAAGCTACGAATAACCTTTTATGGATAGCATAGCCCCGGATAGCATTTCATGATCATTCCTGCCACACTAAAGCGTATATGAAGCTTCAAAACCGCAAATAGTGATGTCTCAGTACATCATATTAGTAATTCCAAGCACTTTATTTTTCTTATGTAATACTTCCATATGGGTTTAAGTCAAGTGTGTTTAATTACTTGAAGTAAATTCCATTGCAATTTTCATGGAGTAATGCAATTTTCACTATTCGTCTGTAAATTCGGATATCGTTACGTGACTATTACTATGGTGTAAGATATTGGTGCGCCACGCAAAGGGAACTACGATAAAATTCTCTTTTAGAAAACGGCTATAAACCGTACATTTTTAAAAGGTTTCAATGCAGGTTTTCGCAAAACACATTTAATAGAAACCTTATTTCATGTCAAAACAATGCATTTTAATCCTTTACGGAGTTACAAAAATTATTTTGAATCAACAGAATCCTTCCAGCACATTACACAAAAAACTCAAGAGCGAATAGTTGGCTTGACGCTGAAATCACTGTGATAGTAAGACAGGCGGAGGTTAACTTGTCAGACAAGTATGATATTTGAGCCATATATATTATATTTTATCGACTACCATTAACACATAAAAACTTCTGATGGTGATCTCCAGGTCACCTTTTCAAACCAATCTCGAGGTGCTTTTAGGCAAATTATGTTAGTCTTCATCGATACTAGTTTTAAAGTTAATACTGTTTCTATTAAAATACAATTTTTAGGAATTTCTTGATAAACTTTACATTCTTCTAAGCATTTTTTGCTCTAAAACCTTAAAATGTATTATTATTATACGTGTAACAAAAACAACACGAGGTTACAAAGATAAATCGAGATAAACGCTAGATTACACGCTAGGAGAAAGTAATTAATGATACATCACAGTTTAAATAGAATAATCAAAAACATATCACAATATTAATGAAATGAAATACAAAATAAATTTTAAATATTAATAAATTATACTCTTGGTTACTACAATACTTTAGTTTCAATAGAAACACTATGGCGTAAACGCTGTAGCTTCGCAAAGAGTGGAGTTGAGCTTGTGCCAGAGTACACTAGTACAACCGGAGGGCTGCTTCGGTTAATCAGCAGACCAGATATTTTGAAATCAATTAAAGAAAAAAGAATCTGAACTTTGAAAATAATTCAAAGTATCCTATATAGCTGATATATTACTTATTTTATAATATATATAATTAACTATACGTATATAACAAAAAATGCCAATTATAATTATTAGGAATTAGTTCATCCAAATTCCAAATTCAGCTTCATAATTAACTTTTGATCCCATTGTTACATTTACTGTGAGAAACTATTTATTAACTAAATAAAGAATTGTACTATAAATAATGATGTCTCCAGATAATAGATAATATAAAGGTCCATTTTCGAATAACATTTAACATTTGTAGCCATGTTACTTTTGCAAACGATTTATTTAAACCTATGAAAGGATATTTAGTGTTATTGCAGATAACTAAGGTTTATGGTGTCACTGGTAATATCTAATATTACACGTTACAGCCGTTCTACTTAGCTGTTCATAGTTACATTAATATTTATGACTCCGTACACAAATAAAAACCGTAACAGATCTAGCAATTCGGATTATTATATAAAGACATAAAACACATCAATAAAATTTTTATAACATTGAAGCAGCGTGTAATTAACATGAAATAATTAAATAACAGTAGCCATCATCTCTGTCAATTACAGGTCTGTAAGCTGACTTCTATATTATCAATTGGAAAGTTGAATGGGTTATATTGCTTTAATGCAGTTTCCAAAAAGGTTTATTGTTATTAAGCTCTGTGTAATTTTTACAGAGTTAAAACCTGCCTCGGGAACCTACGGTTACGAATATTTAAAGAAACAAATCATCCATATTAGAATCGAACACAAGAAATGCTCTCACAAATATTCACGGGAAGTAACTTCTCCCTGGGAGTTGATTCAAACTTAATGAGGCAATACCAAGAACAAGTGCAGTATTGGAAAAGCGTGTCGCACCAGGTAGTAGAGGGTATAAATGTTTCAGCTTCTGGAACCTTCATGAGAGGAGTAATAATTCAGCTCAAACTATAATTGAAATTTTCTGGGATTTATAAGTGTATGTTTTAACCCAATTATGTCAAAACAAAAATCTAAATTCAGTAACAGATGTATGCCGTGTTTTTATTAATTGTGTAAACAACCGAAACATTTTGTTTTGAATGGAAGACTATTATAAAAACAATTATGTGATAGATAAAGATCCAGACTAACTTTTAGAGATTTTTTAAAACCAGTTCCTCGATTTATTTTACTTTTGCCGTTGTTTAAGATTAATACTATTAATATCATAACCAATTTATCACAGTTATAATGTTTAGAACAAACTTGTTTCTTATTGTGAACATTATGTTGCATGAATATGTCTACAAAGTTTTTAGCACTAGCTCAGTGGTTTATAAATTTCACAAAGCTTAGGAGGTTTTGTTAAACTATAAAGGCATGCGATACATGCAGTACAATACATAGTGGGCAATTTGGATGAGACTCGAATAAATTCAATCTCTATAAAACGTTTTCGTCATCTAGGTTTTTGAGTAATTAACACTGATTTTTGTTCTTGTGTGTTCTTATTTTAGAACAGTTATCCCCAGTGCGTGAAACCCAAGCTATGAAAGTAAAAGCTTTCTTATTGATTACTAAAGAGGTAACAAATTTAAATGCAAATAACATTTATTTTGGTAGTTATCGTCGATTAAGAAACCTAAAATCTTCATAATATTGTACATTTTCCTGTTTCTTTTAAGTTTCAAAGCTAAATTTCTCAATTCTTTTTCTCCACTGATTATAGCAATGACTCAAAAAACTTTTAGGAGGTAATAACACAATATTAGCTGATTAAACCGGCCATCATATTAACTCATATGTATAAAATAAAAGTGTTATGAATACATTTCTTTTTCATTCACACATGACTGTAAAAAATACACCACATCTGGAAAATTATTGGTACCCGTTGTCCCCTGAACCCTTTAGTTGAGCTAATTCCTAAGGGTGGTATCGGTGGATAATTGTTCTCAAACATCCCATTGACAATTTGTGGTAAGTTGACATCCAGTAAGGTTCGTATTGATATACATCCATTAAGCAGCCGAGATCGCAAGCACAGACTTACCAATATTTCTGTATTTTATAATGTTGAGATTCACCATCGGAATGCTGATTGGTTTGTGACAAGGAAAAGGTGTCCTGCCCTCATATTTCCTTGAGGCCATCATTGACAACATAACCTTCAATTGCAATGGTTTATCTCAATATTTGGATACCTCCATAGCGTGCAAATCACTTAACACAGCCACACTTCTTAACATCCCTGTATCAATAACATACAGGCCGTAGTATCTTTAAAACTGTAACAAGCGTATGACTAATAATGAGTTATAAAGGTACTCTTCAGGAATCACATGCCTACTTTCCTTAACATTGGTTGAGGAAATGATATTTGAACACTTATATTTTTAAAAGTGTGGCAGAACAATAGTTTTTTGTACTTGATTGTTTTCTACTATTATGAGTAGACTACTTGAAACCCACTGTTATTGATTATTGCCTTCCTCGGAAGATAATGTTATTACGACTTTGGTTGATGTTTGTTGACTGAAATATGCCAAATAATAAACTACGGATGGGAAAATCGAAAAAACTACTCCTAATCAACGGTTGCCCCAAACTATCGTAAACAAATCCTTGGAAAGACGTGGCGATCGCAAACTAAGTGCATACATGGCAGTTCGGATCATACCTCACTGAAAGTACTTAAGTAAGGACAAAATTAAGTTTAAAATGTAAAAAGTAAATCATTGAAGGATATTCAAATGTATACGGGAGTTTTCATTATCATATTATAATACACGTAAATGCTTTTTCTTCGGTCGACCTATAAATATAGGTAAAATTTGAGTGGACGTTTTCTAGCCTGCATTTTCCCACCTTATTTTATCGCAAGATAGCCGAATCAAGCAACGTCGAGCGTGGCTGCTGCTTGGATGGGTGACCGCTGAGCGATCCTGTCCTTGCAAGCAGTCCGCTTGCCCGGCCGTTGGTGGTGGTTCGGAAGTCACCTTTAAGCCGTTGGTCCTCAGGTTAAGTGTTAGAGAGGGCTTCTTAACCCTAACTTCACCTGGTAAAATAAGACATCTTTACTTTTTTACTTATTTAGTAACAGAATTACCTCAGTTTTTAATTTTCTGGCAGTAATCAAACTTTGTATGGCTGAATAAAAGGCAAGCCCCACTGCTGATTTCGACTGAAACAAACCGTTGTTGGTTCACTGAAGACGCTTCATGGAAACGAAAGATCTGACCCACTGACTTCCTGACCCAGAGCCAATATATCGGAGTAGGGCGCTAATAAAAATATCCATTAGGAAAAACAATATCGACAACAGAACACCTGGTTTTACACAGCCGCACACACAATAAACTCACATGCCAGTTCAAACAATATATAACTTATTTCATTTATGCTTGTCACGTTGTCTCGAAGTACGTTTGGCACTTTCAACTCGGCAGAAATGTTAGCAAAGTGAGCCAAACTTTCGAAGGCTTTCGTAACGTATAAAGACCGCATTTCCGCCAAGATAACACTTACTATTATGATATTCTCAGTACAGCCACAAGTATTATTATATTCTTCTTGCTAATCGATTGCGTTTGCCTCTGCAAGGTGACAAGTAAAGAATGATCTTGTAGATATCTTTGGTGATCACTGATGGATCGGAATATTGAAACTAAGAGGATCGGACTTTGTAACAACATTGTCTCATAAATCAAATGAGAAGCGAATAATGTCTTTGACTACGACTGTCGCAAATCGTAGTGTCTTTGTAACTACTAAGATAACGCCAGTAGAAAGTGGAGACGGTAAAGGGCAGCTCAAATGTCCTCAGAAGCTTCTATAACCTAGGAGGGCAATCGACGCCACCTAAGAGACGGTGAACCGACCCAACATGGTGTGATGATAGAGCAAATATTCCACTTTTACCTGTGCTACTTAAGCATGAAGTTCTTTATATGTGAGCACCTATCTGTCATCGCATACTTCATTCATCATATCTCTCGTTTTATCACTCTATCAGTGTTGGGCATATTTTAACAATACAACTATATAATTGCTCACACCAATGTTATATTCCTAATCTATACGTTTATTAAGCTGACTACATTCTTTCAAATAATTTTATGAAAACAAAACGTTTCTATTGTCCTTATTTCCTAAAACCAGCCCATTGAAACTTCTAACGTTCTTAGTTATCCACAATCAACATAAACTCAAATTTTAAATAACTATGAGTTATCCCTTTTGCACCTTAAGCCTATTAAATATCGGTGTCGAAGCTACATGTTTTAAATTCAATACTATATTACCGTACGAATAAGTAGATCAAATATGAAGAGGAAACGTATAGAAAATTGCATGTTAAACCAAAACTAAATGTATAAAGAACGTTAATTAATCTTGAATTAAATTTATTGTTATGAAGAACAGTTCGTGTCAATAATAATACTAAATAGAAGCCCATATAACAGATTTGGTAGTACTCGTAAATCTTTAAAAATCCATCCATGGAATTGTTTTTTATACATTTATGGATTGATTGTAGTTTTTTCGTAATTCAGTAGTGTTTTCATTCACCAATATATATGATATAGACGTTGTAAAGCCTAACGAAAATTCAAAAGTAAATTATACATTTTCTTAATCCTTGTATACAACACGCTCGTGCCCTACACATTCGACTCTGATTGATGGCAGGTGTATGGAAACACTACTGTAAATCTTGTTATGTAGAAAGGTATAGGTGAAATAGGTAGCAACTATTACAAAGTAGTTTCCTACTCTCATGTTTGAGGTGCATCTGTGTCTTATTGTAATAGAAAGTCCTCCAGTGATGTTTGGACTGTCAATCATTTTATGTAAAACGGTATGACTTAAATGGGTAGCAATTATTACAATATGGTTTCCTACTCTCATACTTGAGGTGCATCTGTGACCTAGTGTAATAAAAAACCTCTCGTAATTTTTGGTCTTTCAATCTTGTTATGTAAAACGGTATGATTTTAATAGGTAGCAACTATTACAATATGGTTTCCCTACTCTCATACTTGAGGTGCATCTGTCACCTAGTGTAATAAAAAACCTCTCGTAATTTTTTGGTCTTTCAATCTTGTTATGTAAAACGGTATGATTTTAATAGGTAGCAACTATTACAATATGGTTTCCTACTCTCATACTTGAGGTGCATCTGTGACCTAGTGTAATAAACAATCCTACAGTAATTTTTGGACTATTAATCTTGTTATGTAAAGCGGTATGATTAAAATAGGTAGCAACTATTAAAATATGGTTTATTACTCTCGTGCTTGAGGTGCATCGTGATCCATTGTAATAAAACATCCTCCAGTAATGTTTGAACTGTCAATCTTGTTATGTAAAGCGGTATGTTGTAAATAAGTAGCAACTATTACAATAAGGACTCTCATGTTTGAGGTGGATCTGTGACCCACCTCCGCAATATATTTGTGGAGGTGCAATAGAAAATCCAGTAATTTTTGGAACTTTTCTTAAAAAAAATAAAACTATTAGTACGCTTAACCTGTTTAACGGTCGAAGAAAACAGTCGATATTCTTTAACATTTGTTCCATGTTTTTCTTTGTAGAAATCCTTGCTTAGGTTAAGTTGTTTATAAGTTAATTATTTTAATCTTGAAACAAAATGTCTATGCACTAGTTGAGTATTGTAAGTACTGTACGATACACGATAGTATGCAGCCTATACAAAAAACACTGAGCATGGGCGGTGTAAACAGATGCACAATTGGAAGATCGCACACTAATTCAAGGACTCTGCAATTCAAAATAATTATCGTTTGGCAGCTGTTATAAACTTGTTACCAACTTCTGAAATAACAATTCCTATTAAAAGTTATCTCGTATCTTTGAACTTAAATTGATATTATAAAGTATGTTATCGAAACTAAATAACTGCTTGAAATCTAATTGTACTGAATGGCATTACTTACTTATTTAATAGAATTTTTTAATCTTGTTTATTGCGAAAATATAGAACATGATCTGTTGTTTGCCTGATGTAAAACGTGTTCTTTTGCTATCAAAAATTTAAAAATAAAAATTATTTTTTTTTAAGTTCTTTTGTTTCTTTAATAATGTTTTGAAGATTTCAATGCAAATTGTGTCGGGATCTGAAGTTTCAGCAAAATGTTTTACTCTTTGTATCATATTTCAAAAAAATAAACAAATATCTATATGAAACAATAAGTTTTATACATTATATATAGGCACATGTTTATTTATTCTTTAACATTTTTCTATTCTTCTTCGTGGATCACCCTGAATCCTGACATAATGTTCTAGACACATTGCTATAATTTTATATAATTTCAAAAGAACGGCTGTTAAGGATTAAAGTTTTGGTATTTCGAACTTTTATTCCCTTCCACAACACGTCGATAAATTTTACTAATACCCGTTAAAAGGCTCATAATATGTTTGGAGCATTTATTTTTGAGCCACGTGAAACATCTGTTAAACTCATGGCAACCCCCCACTTCGACTTACAACAGGCCATCCCCAACTTTGAGTTTTATTTGTTTTGAAATTTGATTTTTAATGTTGATGATGTTCCATACTGTTTAAGAAACATTTTTTGAAGTAAAGGATATTTTTAGACACATCGTAATGCTTTCGCAGCTGGATCACTTTTCTGTAAGTCTCTTTATAATTTTCATTTTCGGTGATTATTTAAATTTTGGATAAAAACAGTTTTTCTCTCGGAATCAGAATTCCCTTTAGTGATCTAATTGTTTTCCTTTTTGGGACAAACTGTAAATTTATTTGTAGGACAGCATATGGTAAGATAGAAATTTAGACAATCATTAAAATTGCTGCTCTACCTTATCAGAAGACTTCATGGATGTCCAATTTTATTTTGAGAGAAATTAGTTGAGGAGAGTGATATTTTACCTGGCCCCATATCACTTATTGCATTTTAATTTTGGGCTCCATTTCAAGCTTTTATCCACTTACTACGGCGTTAATATTCAGTCATATTAAAATATTTATATGGTCCATATTTTTGCAAATCAAAACAAAAATCTGATCGATAATTTTGAATTGTCTGTAGTTTGTTACTCAAAACCATAATCATGTTATTAATTACGGAGTTGCAGTAGTTAAGTTATGGAAATATAAGTATCTTCACAAGTAACAGCTTAATATGCAACGGTAAAACACGTTGCATTTACTTCAATGAGTGCATTACGAAAAAAGACTCTTTTACAAGTACCTGTTACATGCTCAGACCAGTCCATCGTGGGTTAAGTCCCAAACTTCTAACACTACTGCAGTAAGGTATCGATATTCCGATCACTGTTATTTTCGGTACGTTTGTTAATGTCAATAATTGTGTTCATCAGTCGAGAGTGAGAAATTATTATAGGTATTGTTTTGTCCGAGTTAAGTTTACGTCCATGAGTTTCTGTCCGTTTTATTACTTGTTTCAATGTTTTCATTGGTAATATCAACAGTTACGTTCAATTCACTTGCCTTACACCGTGCGTAGATTTGAAAGTCGTCGGCATACGTGTGAAACCTAGGAAAGGTCAGTACAGTACCTATTTCGTTTCGCAAGCAAAGTAAATAATAATGGTTCTAGTATAGATCCTTATGATACAGCACCAAACAACAGTTTTCCTATCACATATGGAACTATCATTACAGGCTCACTGCCGTCTACCAACAAGATAAGATCTCATCTAAAAAGTAACCTGGCTCTAAAAATCCTGAATTTTCTATTTTGGCTAGTAATAGGCGTAGTCAACTGATTCAAAAGCCTTTAGAATAATCGTAAAAAGCCAAAATATTGCACCTGTTTTCGATCCATATCAAGTCGAATATCTAAGTTATCCGCAGCAACACAGGTCTCTGTACTGTGATGACCTAAGACCAGATTGAATACATATTGAGAACAGTGAGAACTCACTTATTTGACAGTGCAAATTTTCGGTTTTCACGTAGATTTCTAAACTTTCCACTAGTTATTTATAAGATAAATCTTAAAACGTTTGTTTGGATCCACAAGTGAAATTTGGTTTGGTTAGCTTTATCGTTTTTTGGTATGATACTACAGTTTCATATTGTATATTTTTCAACATCTTGTTTAAATTTAATGCTAGAAATTTCTTTACGTACGTAATGTTTCAGAGCTCTCGTCGGATATGTTTGGGGTTGTTTTCTACTGTCATTGTAACCTCATTGTTGAGTATAGTTAGATTTTTAAGTTTTATGTAGTCCTGCCTGTATGTGTTTTTACTCAAATATATATTTGTTTGTCTTAAACACAACATACATTAACACAAACATTACATTAATATTTAATTAATTTTCTATCTAAAAAGTTCTAAATAAAAGTTTTACGTCAATCCATTTCAATATATTGGGCTCTTGATATAAATCTTGATTTAAAATAAGCCAAAAACATGAGCATATCATAAGAATAATTGTTTTTAGAAACTTTTATTGCAAATCCAGCTACATATCTTTTAAATAAATTGATTGAAATGAGACCGAAATATTGTAAATTTCATTCGAAGAATGTGTTATTTTACCAGGCGAAGTTACGGCTAAAGAAGGCCTCTCTAACCCTTAATCAGGGGATCAATGGCTTAAAGGTGACTTCCAAACTACCACCAATGACCGGACACCCATCACTCAGCGGACACCCATCCAAGCAGCAGTCATCATTGGAACTAACTGTAGGGATGGTTAGCTCACACATTCCGTAGTAACTTAAGTCAGTTCTCAGCATAATAATTAAAATTATTTAGTTGACAAGACCATTTATTAAGTATCAAACGTACGCTTGTGTGCATTACGTTTGTGAGTCATACTGGTAAAGAAATAATTTTACATACGTATTTAAACCCCACTTGAGCGTAATTATTATCATATAAAACTACCTTGAATTCGTTATTGGTTATTATTAAAATACCATACCCTTGTATGCGTTACAACAACTATTGGTTTGTTTCATAGTTAATAAACAGCTGATTTTTTTTAACTTGTGTTTTCCTAAACCACCTGGTACAGACATTTTTTACGTTTTACCACTGTTGTGATTTCATCAAAGCAGTTGCAGTATATAGACACCTTACTATTGACGTGATTTACTTTTTATGTGTTTGCAGTAACGTTGTTTGTAGTGTGGAATATTCTTCAGCCAAGCATTGTTAAGTAAGGCGCCATGTACGCTGCACGTCATCCTTACCGCCAGTTATTTCAAATAAACTGCTCACTAGAGCGCATATAACCGGCTTTACGAATTTTGGATCTTTCAAAGTCAGTATGGCAGACACGGGATAGCCAAGGACAGTTCGAAGCTTTATTATGATGACCAAACAAATTTATTGCAAATGTATGACAATAACATCCCAGAACGAGTTTCAAGATTAATATCCCAAAATTAACCAGATATAGTACTAGTACTGTATGGCGGGTGCTTAATGAGAACAAGCTTCATCCATTTCACACTCAAAAGGTTCATGCTTTCCTCCCAGAATATTATAATCCGAGAGTAAATTGTAACCACTGGTTTTTTCAGTAACAACATTATTGAAACAACCTTCAGAAGGTAATTTTAGTTAGGAGTAAAGCACTTAGTATAAACGGGATATTTTATCGGTGTAAAAATCACTTTATGTCCTCCTGATAATCCTCATGGACATTTTTGTGGATACCAGCGTTAATTTTTAATCAGTATGTGGGCTTGTATATCTGGGAACCATATTATTATTTGGGGATTTACGTGCTCTCCCAAAATCAGTTGTAAACCCCCTGTACATTAATGTGTTTATAAGCGACATTCCTCCACAACGTTTGTACTTTCTATAAATAGGAAATGTGAAATATCTATAACATTTACGATAAAACCAATTTTTCGTCGATACCATAAGGAATATATGCTTATGAACAAACAGTGTTGCTGATAATCGTGTAAACAAATTTAAAAATGTGATAAAAGATCAATATAAAATGTGATATGAAATTTTCCTTACAATTAAATGTGAAATCTATAAATTTTAAACATAATCTAACGAAATTTTAAAAAAAAAATGAAATAATGTTATAGGGAAACTTAAATTGGAGTTCTCATAAACTCAACTTAACGAAACATCATAAAGTTTAATCACAACATCGTTTTTTAAATCGACAACTAAATATTATTGAAAAAATACTATAGAAATCTGAAAGTGCTATAATGATCTATATAAGAGAAAAACCCTTTTTTATAATTTGTATCAAATAGTTAAAAAAGTAGGGTTACTATATTAACTTATCAATTAACCACAAAAATGTAATATTGAAAATCAAAATTACTTTGAAAGAATGCTTTTAAATCTAGCAAGTAACTTTGTTTGTCACCATAGGAAAAGTGTAGATGCATAAAAGGTGTCAGGGAGGCCAAGCACAGGCTCGCCAGGACAAATTCAATGCTGCCTATAGGTAACAATCAACTTATTTATAAACAATACAGCAATATTGGACCAGTGCCCCATCAACTTTGTTTTGTCTCATTTCTAAGGGTACGTCTTTAACTTCTTCTTATTATAAAATTTAAAATTATTACAAAAAGCCGTTTTCAAACTTAAAAATTGCTAAGTGAACAAAACAAAATTAGAGTCCGTATGAGTAATTTTTGAGGTTTTTTAGTCTCAATAATAATCTAATTTGTCTATGGTCTAGGAACAATAGTACCTACAAAAGTTTTAAGAGAGTTCAGGGATAGCTTTTACAAAATACAACCATCTGGGAGAAACATACAAATTTGTAACATACGTAGAGAGATGGGATTTATTTTGTTATTTTTTTTGTTAATTGAGTTTCACTTAGCCGGCCTTCACTTCTCCAGCATACCGAGTTAAATGTCACTCCGACGTATAACAACGTTAAAGAGAAAATTCACCGACAGAAAAAGCGTTAGGTTTTATTGTCATTGACTGTAACCACAGCCCTAAAGTTAGTAACTTTGTTACAATACATTTTCCATGCTAACTTATACTAAACTGAATTTCAATTTTTCTATTAAAACTTAATAGACCTGCAAAATGTGTCTTTTTCAGTACAAGCTTATCATTATTAAGTTTATTGGTAGTCTTTTGGATTACACATTATAACTCCGGATTTTTAATTTGTAAATACATAAATTTGTGTTCCTTCAACATTTATGTTTCTAAATTACTTCAATTTAATCCTTATTTTCGTGTATGTAGTTTCATGTGTACTGGATTTTTTTGGATAAGACATATTCTATGGTACAGTTTTATTTCCTTGTTAACATTATGTATTATTATTTAATTTGCCTTTATTGGTGGATTAGGTGTCTTGAGAAATATATTAAAGTAAATACGAAGAAGATATAGGTATTATTATATTCAGAAGAACGTGGGTCCTGAAAAATTTCAAACCATGGCAGACCTAAGAGATTCTTGCAAACGCATTAAAAAAAAACTAGTGTTCGGGCTGCCTCTCAGGTAATGTTTTAAAATTTTATAAATCATGTAAAAAAATGAATCCATATACGTTGTCTTATGATTTGTATGTTCTTATTATGTATATAAAAGAGGCAATTTCTGTAAGAGAAAGTAATGATATTTCTACCCTTCAGTTGTGATGTAAGACCATTTCACGCCGGGAGACAATAATCAAGCAATTTAATCCCGAATTCGAATAATAAAAATAAATGTTGCGAACATAACGACAAACCTTTTTCAATAAATACCACAAATAAAGAGTCTTCGTTGTTTTTATACTCTTCAATTTCAATTCAATTCAACTAATTTTATTCATAAAAGACATTATAAATTTACAACAAGTCCCATGCACCACAAAAAGTGCGTGCGGGGGAAAAATAAATATTACAAATATTAGCAACCGGTGTACTCTTTTCTTAACCTGGAAGATGGCTTTTCCCACCATGAAATGATTGTTTGAACTTTTACCTGAATATTATTTTCTCTATGACGAGATCAAATATTTATCTCAAAATAAGAACAATACCTGAATTATCTTTTACAAACTCAACTTAAGAGAGGGACTCATATCTCATAATTCATATTTATCAAACATTTCTTTCAATAATTCAATCAAAATTATCACAAAGAAGTAAAGTGACACAGGCACGGGTTTAAAACCAAACTAAACAACTTTAAGATATTTTTAAAAAGCATGCAACTTTATAAGTCAAATTAATTTAAGAGTTTCAAACTAAAACTGAAATTCGTATTGATGTAAATACACAGGTTCGCTTTTAAATGACAGGTAAATCTAACAACTCTTTATTGGCTGTAGCTGTACTAATTCCATTTTTTCCAAAGTGGTGAATTTTAACCAGTCTCGGCAATGGTTATGTCTCCTGTAAGTCAGAAAGTTTTGGTTTACGTATCATAATAAAATAGGATTATTCTTGCATTTTAAATTATAACTACCATCATTTTCGTATTCTTCCTCTTTCATGAACATAATTGAAAACGTGTCTCTTCAGTGACTAAAAACTTCTTTGTAACAATCAAAATACTTCTGTTTTAGTAACCAAGCAAAATCGAGAAATTCATGATATAAGATTACTTCAGTATATTTTCTTATTTGATATAAAGCATTTGACTGTGTGGCACATCACATACAACAGTTACGGGCTACTTGTTTTTGGAGTTTTCTTCAAAAAATGGGATTTTAAAATATCTTAGTGAAAGAGAGCGGAATTTTCAGATGCTCGAAATATACTGTCAGGCAAGTCAGGTGTTTATCGAAGATTAATTGTATGGTCAGTCTTTTATTTGATTCGTGTCAACGATTAGTTAGTTACATACCATCAATGTATAATAAGAGAGGTGACTCAGTATGCTCAAATAATATCAATCAAATAAACCACTGTATCAAATCAAACAAGAAAAATTATCTTAAAATTGACGCGTTTGTTAAACATAACATATCTATTGAACAATTAAAAATGCATTTTACGAATAATTATTTCAAAAACAAATGTAATTAAACTTACTTCAGCAAACAAAAATAAAAAAAGGCTGAACCCTAAAAGTTTATTGGGATGCATCTCGGATACCAATCTTGACTGACTGGGACGATAAAATGTTTGTTTTGACTTGTAAACCCGTTTGTTTCAAAGCTTGCCTCAAACCTTAATGTTTTAACGCAACCAAAGCTGTGCTTTGTTGGAATAATGTGGAAAACAACTCATCTTGGCCGAGACTTTCCCAGTTGATTTATGGCTTTGAAGATCATAGGGGAGTATAATATTGTACTGAAAATTATAAATTTGAAAGAGTTATTTAGAACAAAGAAGAACGCTGTTAAAATCACCTCCAAATCAAAATCCAGAGAACTGTGTAAAAATACTTTCAGATTTTCCCACTACATTCTGCTTGTCTGTTTTTGTACTATCAATTTGAAGTGTGAGTTGCTTTTCAATACGGAATGTCCATCGGTAAGAGACTTAGAGACAGGAAGAAGTTCCTCATCGATCAATGTACAGAAAGATCGCTTTTGAACTTATAATCACAAGTGGATCAAGCTAATCATAAGTTTCTTTGAAGAAATCAAACACAAAAAGTTATCAAACATTTCGATGCCAAAAGTTGTTTTTAATGTATAAAGATTCATTTCGGTTCTTGAGAAAATTGCATACTAACTTAATAAGTTATATTACTTCATATCTTAAAAATAAGTTTTTACGTCTGCAATTGTTTTCATGTTTAATTATAAAAATGAAATAAAGATATATTATTTTTATTATTATAAAGAGTTAAGCTACGTTTAAATGTATAATGCTATGATACAGTCCAATTAATGACTCATAGCAAGCAAGTAGAAAAGGGTTGCGGTGATCAGCCGTGGGGAGTACGTGTTTAGTGGTAAGGTTCTATAATTGCTCAGGGACTACTGTGCTCCAGACAATAGAATAGAAATATTTAGCAAAGACATTTGAATATTTATTAAGGTAATGAGTTAAACTGAGGGAGGATTTCTATTCCCACTGGTAGGGTGTCAGCAGGTTCATTTCGGTTAGAATAGACCTCGACATCGTATCTAACCATATCATAGGTTTTCATTTAACACACAGATTTATTAATTATATATATTATATATATATATATATATATATATATATATATATTTAAATAATGAGTTATTGTAACATGAATACTCACGAAAATGCATTTGGCCACTTCCTAGTTAAAAATCTTTTATATTCTCTCAAATACTTTCTTTCCATGTATACAGACTTCCTTTTGGTAACATAACAATCACCTCTTCATCTTAACTTCACTTCCTGCACTATTCAATCAATTTTATACTACACCAGGGACGGTAACAACATCCCCATGGCTCAGTAGGGTATCTGGGTGTGCTAGTCATGCGGTAAAAACCGCACCCCGTATTTTATCACTCCTAACGGTCTCCCATACTAAAGCAACTCGAGCATGCGTAGTGTCCACACCCGGATTTCTTTCTTACTATCCCAGGACCACACTTATACTTCTCAACCACAAAATCTCACACGAGAGATCATGTTGTTTGTCAATACTCTTTGCCGAGTAATGCCCACATATAGGCCTATGGACCGCTCATATGATAATATTGAGAATAATGATTGACTTCTTTATATGAATAAAATTACACATATTACGTCGTTCAAAATATTAGGAAAAACCTAATCACAAATCCCGTTAGGTAATTAGGTATACTAATTAATATAAACTAAATACAATACTTTGTGGGTTCTGGTATCACTAAAATAATTCTGGGCATTCCTGGGGTTGAATGAAACATTACAATCCGAATCATAATTTAAACACAAAAGAGCAGTTTAAAGCATTTATAAATCTTATATTTATACAATAAAATCAATGTATCTTCAAATCTTCTTAATATGAACACAATAAATATACATTTTTTCTTCTATACATATTATATAAGTACACAAACAATAATTCCATATTCACACTCACTCTTAATTTCATATATACTCAGAAAAAACATAAGTTGCCTTTAACTACAATATTTTTATTGAAAATTCAAGTTTTAAACCAAATGAATTCTATATGTATAACAAACAAAAGTTATTTGATCTTATGATGCTGTTTAAAAAAAGAACATAATTTTTTTCAAGTAGTCCATAAAATAAACTATTGCAAAATATTTTAATTTTATTTTTGATATAATATTTAATGATAATGTATTACAGAATTTTTGGGCCTGCGTACTGACAAACAGAGTGTAAATATTTATTTCTTTACTTTTGGTAATCTATACATTCTTCTATTTGGGCTCCTTATTCCGTTTACAAGGAGGTTTGTAACTTTGTTACCGATTCTTGTGTAAACTAATTTAAGTAACTTTTTACACACATACAAATGTTAGATTGATAGGGGTCTAATTTGATTAAGTGGTTGAAACTAGAATAACTCGGAATTTTTAATTGCACGATTTATAAAAGTATATGATTTAAAAATTATATTAAAATTAAATTAAATTAGAATTAAATTAGAAATTTGTAAGGCACCCCCAACATAACAACCCATACTTTCGCAATAAAAATGCGTCACATGTTCTTAAAAAGTAAACAAGTTTTCCCCAGTTTATTTTGTAGCAATAGTGGTTCCTAAATACTTAAAATGGTTCACTTGTTGTATATATTGACAATCACAAGTAGCGGTTTGTGGAAAATCCTGTGAGTGATAAGTAAGTAGATTTTCAAATACAAAATCAATAAAACCAAAATTTATGAGTTTAGTTTTCGTTACATTTATTTGCATATTATTATTATAGGACCAACGTTGCATTAAAGATATTTCGGTGTTTAGTTTCTGTACAGGGTTTATGTTTCTTTTTCTGCATACAAAAATTGCGATGTCAACTGCGCATTTGACCAAAAATGTTTGCTCAAGTATAAATAAATAGGTAATAAAAATTGAAAAAATGGGGTTGCTAAATAAACTGAAAAAGGACGCCAGAATTTATGAGCAGAAATGTACTAACACATCTCAATTTTTACCGGTTGGTATTTATTTGTTAAATAGTTCTAAAACAGTTTAACGTCAATCATCTGATTCCTATTGATTCAAGTTTATTTAATAGACTTTTTGGCTAACCAAATGTAAGGCTTTACGAAAGTCAATAAATACCCCTGTAACTTTATTACTTTCATTTAAATTTGAATAGATTATATTAGTAACATTTACTACGCATTATCGGTTTGTAACTCAAACGTCTTCATCCAACCGTCCTACCCTTAAAAATGGGGTGCACACCCGAATCTCTCACCACTTACGTGTTAACTAGTTAGAGCCACTATATAACCCAAATATATTTTCCAATTATTACGGATACCAAACAGATAAATGCCTACAATTATCGAGTCCATCTCACAGACTGGGATCCCTGATTTAGGCGTGGTGCTCTTACCCAGTATTTCTGATAGTCCATTCTTATTTGAGCGGGGTGCATTCTAAAGTGTTAAAGAGTATAAAATACCATCACTCAAGATCAGTAAGATGAAAGGAATCTTACTTAAAGTGTGCCACACCTAGACTTCTGACCATCGCTCTTTTATGAAACAAACTCCCAGGATTTTATATACGAATATAGCAATTATCCCATACCAAAACCATTTATTCACACTTTGGACCATACACAAATATCCACCTGCAAATATTTACAGGAAATAACGCATACTATACGGCCTATTTCTGACAAACTGGCACACTTGCCCAGTATGTCTCATCCCTCTAATAAATTATTATGTGGATTTTCTGTGTGATGCTTCTTTTACTGTCTTGATGTTTAATATTACTTTATGAAACCAAGATGACGTGAAAATTATATGTGTTTTTAGTATTGTTTTGCTGTCTATGATGCTACGAGTAATATCAGTAGAAACGGTAAATAAGGTTTAACCAGCAATAAATATTATAGGTTTAGATTTGTTTTTAGAATTGAAACAAGAAGCTCAGGTCAATGTCAGGTTTACAATCGAATCGCATGGCACAACCTTTGATGAAATTAGAAAATTAATTTAAGAATGATTCTGCATGTACACAGATCCGTTTCAATCTGTCCAACGTATGTGCCAAACGAATTTGTCTTTTAATCAAGATTAGTTGGACTAATACGAAGTGCAAAAAAATGTTTTTTTATTACATAACACTTCAATGCAAAACTGAACATCGTGTATTTATGGGGTTTGATGTTTAAATCTATTCTAAAACTTTTAATAATCTTCTTTAAAAAGCATATGTAGTTTATTTTTGGGTTTTTAAAATATATTAACTTGTATATTATTTTAAAAATAACCTATATAATTTTATTTTAGTACAAAAGTTAACAGTTATTTATAAGCTGCCTAGTTATGGTTTATCCTAAACCTCTGACTGTTTATTATTTTGGAACAATGCTTTTATCCAGTTCTTATAATATCTGGCAAGTCACTAGGATAATTTTAATTTATTTATTAATAGAACATTATATACAGCATTACATTTTTAGTAACTCATAAACGAGATGTAGTTCATGAATAAAATAGATAAGAAAATAACTAGATTGTACTCATTAATTTATACTCTATTTATATTTACTTATTTTTGTTAAATAAATCAAATTATTTATAAACCAGATAATTTATTATATTATTTTTACTGATATTATAATGGTTACCTTATTTTAGCAGCTGATAATCGAGTCTAATTAGTAATTTGATTACGACGATCTACAAAATAGAAAAGTTCGATTTGAAAACAAACAAAAAAGTAGCAATTACATAAAGATTGGCTTAGTAAGAAATATTTTAATCTAGCCTCTCAGTAAAAACGTGCCAAATTTGTCAATGTATAGTTCCTTCATTGAATAAAACTAATGGAAAGAAATCGAGGCGAACTCAGATTCTGTGATAAGTGAGATTCTGAGATGGCCTAATCAGTAGATGCGTGATAACAGAATCACGTTATCTTTTTCAAACATTTCAACTGTATCATTGTGTGGTGTTTTAAAATAGATTTCTATGTAAACTTACATATTTTACTTTTTTAGAGGAGGACTTTTACTTCCTTATCAGATTAAAATTTTAATCTTTCGTGACACTGAAGGAATTGTAAGCGGATATTATAACATTTCAAAAATTATACTATATACTAGGCTTTATGAAGTTTAAATACACGGAAAACCCACAGGATGTTATAAAAACTAAACACAAGTAAGACGATTCGTTCAAGAACTGTGTTAGTGAAAACGTTATATCAATTCGAAATCATTACATTTCTTTACAGGGATAGCTAGAAAAAATGTCTTCATAATTTTAATTTTGTGACGTGGGGCAGAAGATAAAGCTACTGAAATATACAAAAACCCCTCTATCAATATGATTTGTATTTTCAAAAATTGCGTAAAATTCTATTTAAAAAACATTAATTTAACGATAGCTACATTTTAATTGTAATACTACTTTTAGTGTGTACTATACGCTTGAACAGATAATATGTATCATACCCATAAATACTTAATTTAATTAATATATTATTTATAATAAAAGCAAATTAAACGATCATAGATATGATATCGTATATTTGTGAGAGTACAGAATCAATGTATATTTCTGTTTTCTAAATGGGCGATTCAACAAAAAAAACCAAAATTCTTTTTTTAATAAGAAGCAATAAAACTATATTGCTGGCATAAAAAAGTTTATGGTAGTTTTCATTTCAAAAATGGATATCTAGAATACCTTTACTAAATATATATGAGCAAAATAAGTTCAACTTTTAGGGATTAATTCAAGTCATAGTATAGCGCACGTAATTCCTGAACCACGCTTTTAACTATTCATGCAGATTGAACTTTTAATTCTCATTTGATTTATGTCCCTATTGAAAATATGCTATTAATAATCAATCATAATATGTCAATGCAAAAAGTAATGATCAGTATAAAAGAACTAAATTAATGCTCGGAAACAAAGCTTTGAGGTGGAAGGATGGGAATCCTTGAGGAAATAATACAGAGAACAATAAAGCTTTGATAAATGGGTAAACTTTGGGAGTGTGGGCCCCATGAAGTGTCAGACGTAGCGTAGGTAGGTAAAGGCGTCTGCGCTGCTCCAACACACCGAAACCACGCCATTACTTAATCAGAAGTATCTGCAAATGACTATAGTACAATTTGTAATTTTAGAAATACACTATATGATTATATTGGATAACTTTTTGTATGTTTAATGGTTTTGGTAGCAACTGTTTAAGATGCCTTTGTCAAAGGGAGAGAAAATAGAACACGACGATTCCAAGACGAATTTTTAGGAATCCAAAATCGTAATCTGAATCATCTTGAAATCAGACTCAGGAAAAAACTTTGTCTTGTGTACTTGTGTAGTATATATATACGTTAATAAAATTTGTATAAGTGGCAATAGTGTATAATATTTACATTATATATGTATATATATATATATATATATATATATATATATATATATATATACATAAAATATGTATGTGTTTTCTTAAATAATATTACATTATTTATTTATTTTATTGTGTTATTTTTTTAACTATAATGCATATATTTCACCTCCTCTACTGTCATTACAATATTTACTAAAGTTTAATCCCTGTAATCGCTATAATTCTTAGTGGGTGAAATTATATTTTGCATATATTAGTCTGTTTCCAGTAAGTGATCCTAAAGTTTTAGACTGTAAAACAACAGGATAGTTAACCCTACTGAATTCAAAGGTGTCGTATACAAATCAAGGAACTGATATTTCATCATCAATAGAAATATTTCACTATTCTTTGCAATTATAAAGCATATGATACGATCCACATGATCTTCGATTTTTCCAATCAATAATATAATTTTTGTATAACCTTATGGTTATGAATTTTATTTACTTATTTACTGAATCAAATCAATGATATATCACTTCAGTTTTCCCATCACTACAGCCTGTAATATCTATATTGGGGTAGTCATGTTAGATCGGATAATAAAACTGATGACTTTCTTTATAATGATATTTTAGGTATATTCATGTTTGACGCTGAGTCTGAGAAATATATCAAGCTCTGATCCAATACCTATAAATTACAATAATTCATATAATTATCATGTTTGCACCTAGCCGTCATGTGTAGACATGTCTTCAAAATGTAAAACAGTTAAACAGCACTTTAATAGGCAACATTCTACTCTGTGGCTCGCAATATAAAGCTATAGGTACGACTCATATAGAAGTGTTTTGTTACCAAGTCATCGTCCTTATTGTTCTCTATTAAACACTGAAATTATACATTCGAGCTATTCAAAATTTAGAATTAAAACGCATATTAGTAATGTGGTTCATTTTTTTTACTATATTTCTTTAAATATCACAATGGGTCATCTGTTTGTCTGACTTGAATGAAAACAGAAAATCCTCCGCCTCTTCAGAGATTATGAATTCCGTAAACTGATTTTATTCACGCGAAACATAGTTTAACAGGAAGTTACAAGGAATATGACAGTGTGGTAGAACTGAAAAATATTGTTCGGATTGAATTAAGATAACAAACTTTAAGGCATGAGGCATTTCTAAATTAGAAGATTTAATCTTTACCTAATGGGTTTTTTATGTATTTCAATCTTTGGACAATAGTATGTTATTTTCCAGGTAGGTTTTACATAAGTCAATATTGACATAGCAGTTTTGAAGAATTGAGTTCCTACAGAGAATTATTACTAGGATGTGGTGTAAGCAGAATTCATGTTTCGAATCATTTAAACTCATTTCCTTTATTTTCATGATTTAGCGCACTGAGACGCTCCTTCTAATGTCAGCAGCAACAACTCTCAGTGTGCGATTGATTAATGCTTTCCTGTCATTTGTTGCAGTAAGAATAGTTCTTTTACCAACTGTCTTTTGCCAAAATTACATTTCTGCTTTTACAAATGTAGCAAAAAAAATTTTTTACACCTAGTAGTTCAATTATTTTAGTTTATCCCTAAGTACACTATACTGAACAAATTAAAAATCAACTAAAACCCTCATTTTACAGACTTTTTCTCTTAATATGTATTTTATATTTGCACAATAAGGTTGGAAGCTTATATGCACTTATATTTTCGAGCGTACCATTGTGGAATGTAGTCTTGAAAAGGGACATTTAATTACTAGATATGATTGATTATCAGCAGACTGAACAAGTAGCTCACTGTATGACTTCATACCATCCGTGAAACCCACCGTAATTAAGTCCAGTACCCGTGTTCTCGGAAAACCGTGTTAATCTCGCTCTGCTTTGACATACCTTACAATGGCTCGTAACAGTGTATATCATGGTAAATTTTACACGGTGAATGAGTATTCAAAAAAGTCAGAGCAACATCTAAAAGTGCTACTTAGAATCCATGCCAATGACTGCAACGACAATACTTGTATCTTTACCAATGGTTCATTCAACAAGTAGTGCAAAGCAGTTACTATCCTACGTAAACGTCAACTAAAAACTGTTCTCCAATTCCAGAATCTTTACAGGTCGGTTTTGTGTATTGGATCATAAAGCAACGGAAATCGTACATATCGATGAGCTCTGAGATCAATAATAAAAATAAAACAGAGCAGGTATTGGGTTCTGCCCTTAACCATTTACTTCTTTGTGGAATACCATTCCTGTTTAATTCTCAATTTAATCTGCATTTCTGAGCGTTACATCAGGTTCTTCTATTTCGCCATAACAACCATGAGATGGAAAAAGCCGTATTGTTGGAGAAAATGGCCGGACGTGGCAAACACTAAATCTTCTCTAATAGCACCAGCGTGGTGCGCACCATGCTGTATATCGATTTCCCAACACTCATTCTAGACCTGTTGTGTCAAATCCTCTGAGAGATTGTGCTTATGGTTTTCAGTAACATTATTGACAAACCTGTTGCTTGGCTATCGATATAACTGGAAAATGTTCGTGGATTCAGTGAGTATGAGTAGGTTGTTTGATATCAAACACCGTTGCCAGCCATAAATCATCAGTTGATACTCTGTAAACCAATAATGTGTAAGATGTACTACTCCATTAATTTTTTTTATTGGGGATCAAAAGTAAGGCACTATGAAATTCGGGTAATCCCCATAAGGGATATCTATATTCAAATAGTTTGGGTGTACCCCGTAAGCACCTTGTATATAAATTTTCCCTACATTTAACTCTAATATACTCTTTCACGTTTATATTTGTATTATCAGATGTTATTTTGTAGTTTTAGTGTATGTAAGTACAGCTTCTACTGAGCACATCTCAAAAAAAACCCAAGGAGGACCCTTGTAATTTTTGGGGATCCTTTATCGTCTCCAAAAGAATTTAAAATGCATAATGCATGAGCTTGTTTGTCCTCAAGATGTCCAAATAAACGTCAAAGTGGTGCCATCGCATTTTGTTCAGCTTTAATATTTTGTTAATTCAGAATTAAACCTCTTTAAGATAACCTTTATAAAGATATGAAGAATAGAAAAAAATTTCATTTTTGAGTGTGTGTGTATATATATACATATATATTAAACACACACACACACACACACACACACACACACACACACACAACACACACACACACACACACACACACACACACACACACACACACACACACACACACACACACATTAATACATATTTTGGGAAATGTTGGTTTCGCTATATCAACCATGAAATAGGAAAGTAGTTTTGTTGGAGTAAATAGCTAGATCCACAAAATATATAATGATTTATTTTTGAAGGAGGGTTAAGGGTTATCACCAATTTACTTATTGGTAAAAACCCTTAACTTGACATTATCTTTCAAGTTCATTGTTTTAAGTCATTTTACCAAACATGTATCTAAAAATTCATATACATGTTTGCCATTGTTTTATGTGGTCATTTTATCACATCATTACTAATTAAGTTGCCCTAAAATTGTTCCTAGAATGATCTAAAACTTTTTTACTTTCTCAGTGTTCCAAGAAACTGTTTTTTTAAGGGCTGTGACTTTTGTTACACATTTTACCAAACCGACTTCCAGAATATTATATCAAACAAACTGCTAATAATATTGTTATACCTGACTAATACTGGGATATGTCATCCAACTAATTTTTAACTCAGCACAAGTATTTGATTGTAGTATTTTAGAGATTTTACTTAAAAGCACAACCTACAGCTACATGAATGAAAACCATTAGTTGAATACAGTCGTAAGTCCTCTCTAAGAATATAGTTTGATCCTGTTTAGATCCTCACGCAAAGGGTTGTCTGTCAATATTAATTCTTTGACATATTTACTTGTGAATGTCTGTCTTTATATGCACTACAGCTTTAACACCATGAGAATATAATCATTTCTGGATATTCCATTTCTTATGAAATCATTATACGGATCATGAGCCGCGAGCCAATTTGCGTTTTTATACGGATGAAGCCTACCTTTCATGAAATCTGTAGAGGAAGTTTTCTCTACCATTAATATCAATTATTGCCGCGTTGTGTTTTTGGGGGTTTAACATGTAAGGGTGCCAAAAGAGTTAAAAAAATTTAACTGTATCTTTTCCCAGATAATTGTTTAACTAAACCGTTATATCACCGTAAGTGAACGATATAAATACGCTGAAATTCATTACTTTCTGTCAAATGATCATTCTTCTTTCGCATAGTTTACGTTGGTTTTATTTTCGTTAGCATAGCTGACGGTTAGTTTTCAAGAGTGTCAAGCAAAAATAATTATCTGAAAAAGTTATAGTTTTGAAATTTTTTAACCCTTTTGATAACCTTCCTTTTCCTTCGCTCCGAAACTAAACGATCGATTTCTTTCTTAGAGAAAATCCATCTTGTAGACGAGAACTGTATTCATGAATAAGGCTGCATTATTCATCAAAATATGTAAATAACATTACAACAACCATGTTATGTTATCATATTTAATATTATTGGTCGATATTTTTGAATAATATTCAAATTTATTAATAATAATAATATAATTTCAAGGCATATAAATATTTATTGTATACATAAATTAGGTTTCCTGTTATACTAGTCATAATAATAGCTTAACACCTATGGGATATTGAAAAACATGTATCACTAGTTTTATGAATTGCATCTTATAAATTTATCTTTAAATTCTATAAATAACATATTTATATGTTAAAATTAGTCTTAAGGGTACTCTGAGACTAAGTTATCAATACTATATACGTCCCAATATGCCTGGTAACATATACGTAAAACTTAGCTAAGTTAAACGCATTATACTATTCTATGGATTATAAATAATATAAATAATGACAGTCCTATTTTTTCATTACATTTAACAAGTATCAGAATCCGATAATTATAACAACTTTAACTTGAAATTAAGTGGAAATCCGATTCACGAAACTTCATCTCTAAATGAATAAAATAAATATATTTTTTATTTAACAGTTTTGTTGTATACTAACCTTAGTGTTTTTGCTCCAAGCAAATGATCTGTATTATTATTAACGTAGAAATGTCCGTAATCCAACGTTACATGCAAGTGAAAGAATAATACACAATACAACATCAGAACAAATGATTTCAAATGATTACCCTCACAAGTTGGTGTTCAAACGCCGATTGGTTTACGAAGTGTACTATTCAATCGACGAGTTCATGGCAAGCCGTTGGGAAAATGTGTGCTTCATAAACTACTAACTGGCATAAATCCTCGGGTCTCATCTAACTGATAATCAAAATGTATGAGTTCAACCGCAGTGTTTTAACCTGCTATTGACATTTACAATACAATATATTTGTTGTATTTCAAATCAAATCAAATGGCTTTATTTTTGTATTATATTCATAATGTACAGAAGCACAAATTCAGAGCCATAAGACCCTGTCTGACAAATAACCCTAATATTTACTTATTTAATATATATGTTTATTTCATTCAATAAATATGATTTATTCAAAAACAGTTTCTTCTTCCTTCCCACAGTAAAATGTGTTGAACATTTGTTTCTTTTGTTTACATTTGTTATTAAATTGTAATTAAATATATTTATTGATATCTTGTCTACACTCATAAAATAACCATCAAAAACCCAGTTCTTGTAATAGGATGAGTGATAATACAGATGTCTGATTCACTGCATAGGGCATCGCTAGCTGATAATCTCCTTTTCTGTATGCTTTACTTTTGCATTAGCTCTTCTAACTGAAGTTCCTCATGATATAAGATCAACTTAATGGCTTTATAGCAGAAACTTTGAAAATAAACACTTTTGAGTTTCAAATCAAATCCTCATAATGTAGTTTTGATTACTCTTGTTTTCTTCTTTGAGTACTTTGTTTGGATATCTCAGAGCTTTAAGAAGGAATAACTTTTACTATTCAAAGTGTTACTTTTGATATTTTATGTTTTTACTAATAATGGTTTTTTCTTATCTTTTTAATTAATTTATTGGAGGGAGAGTTTAATTGTATATAATCATGGAAGAAGAATATTGTGAATTATCCCAAAAATATTTTAAACACGACTGCCAAATGTAATTCCACTTACTCTGTACATAAATTTGACTGGATTGATAGCATGTCGTCCCACTATGACAAATCGATCGAAATAGCAGTCACACGGGAGTAATACTCAACTCAGTTTTGTAGCTTGTATCCATAAACACATGCTTTACTTAAGATTATTTACTTCATAGTATTTATAAAATATCGGAATAAAGCAAAAGCTTGTTCAAATTTATTTATTAGATTTGGTTCATAAATTACTACAGTCTTAGTATTTGCCTTTATGAAGGGTAAAGATAAGTTTCATGAGGAATTGAACTTGTTTCATTATAAAACAAAATTATCGCCAGATCTTGGCAAAATATTTGGTGGTATAGCAACTTTTTATCTTCCAGTCTATAAAAGGATAGCATTTAACTAATTATTTTAGGATAAAAAATATTACACTGTACCTTGACAAACAGGTACAAATCGTATACATGTCCTCTTCATATTTCGCGATAAAAGTTCCATTATCACGTGGGTAACACGCGTGATACTGCGCCAGTTAGGGTTGCCAACTGTTAAAAATTAAAATTTCATACATATACACAAACAAAAAATAAGTGAGGATAAAAATAACTAACACAGTACCACTATTGTAGTCCTACCGCACACATGCGATCATGACAAGGCGGACAGTGACAAGTTAAAGAGTGCAACTCTTACGTCCACTCCCTCTGCCCGTGCTTAAAAAGTGCGTGCTTCTCGATTAGGTGATAAGCTATTCATGTACTATCCAAGATATTGTTAAAAATACAAAGCGAACTAAACTGAAGATTCATAAACTGAAGGTTGCACTTCTTATTTATTTCGTTATTTGTGTTTTTTAAAGTTATTTTATTTTTTACTTTTGATAACACTGTACGAAACACTATCACTATCGCAAATCATCTGATGATGGAAGGTTTGTTCCGAAACACTTAGTGGACATTTACATCAATTGAAATTGTTTTTACAAGTGCAATATTTTTTGCTTTATTATGAAGTTCCGTAGATATAGTTTCATCATTCAAGGTTTTCGTATTTACTTATTTTCGTTATATTAGGGCATCGATATAGTATTGCTTAGTCATTTTTAATGAATTCCCATTCAGGTGGAGTGTACTTTAAGACAATGAGTTTTTTAAGTCTGTAATTGATGGTAGTTTCTGACATCATTGTTCTGCCAAAGGCCATTTGACAATTTTTTTCATTTACTGTTAATTTGTTCTTTTAGTATTATAAAATGCTAAATTTATGACTACTAGACAATAATAATCATCAAGAGGAAAATAGTGAAATACATTGTATATATTGTTCTTAAGGTTTTCAGTATCGTGCTCCATGTACAAATATACCGTTACTAAACATCATAATTAATACTGTCCTCAGTATAGACCTTTGTGGAACCCCAGATTAATTGATAAAATGTTTGATCTTTTTACTCCTGTAATTTCCATGTTTTGTTTGTTTTAATTAGCCGACCATTCAACTGGTTTATTAATTACATTCTAGATCTGTTTTAAATTCCGAAATTGTACTACGACTATTGTTAAAACTACCATGCATTATAATATCCTATGAATTGGGGATACATCAATGGGATATCTTAGCTTATACAATTAAATATCTTGTAGTTGAAGTCTATGAAACATTTTGTAACTATTGTTTATAACACAAGCTTTAATTATATAAGGTTATGAATTAGTTATATAGTTACCAAACTTGGACACAGCTGTGCTGGTTTTTGTACAAATAATAAAAACTTATTGTCTATCAGTTAAAAAGAATTTAAAGCTGTGATGATTGTTATTTGTCTAAGGCAGCTGATTCCTACTTTATTGTATTCTTTTAACACATTTTCAAAATCGTAAAACTGTATGAAACTTTACTTTGACTCAATAATTATTATCAGTATGTTTTGAGTGTAATTGTAATATTAGTTAAAATACTTTGATAATTGCATAAATACACTGCTTGTTAATATTTTAATTAAATATTTTGACGTTTTTTTTTGCTAGTTTTCTTTTATGAAAATATTGCATACGATTAATGATGAAATTTCATAAGAGAATTTTACTGGTATTTGAGGATTTGTATGTATACACTGTTAACATTCTGGAAATGCATCTCCTGGTCCTGTCTACTATTTCAACTTCAAATGTTGGTTTGCCCAAATTATAAAGGCTTTATTGATTTACGAGTAGATCAAATTTTATACGGCTTCTTGTTGTAGCTCGTTGGATTTAGATACGTTGAAATGTATATTCGTAATCTGAAAAGAAATTTTTAATGTATGTTATTAACACGTTCTATCAGATATAAATAAAATATTTGTCTCACTTTATGTTTTGTTTATTGTTCTTTTAACTGGTCAAGAGTATTGGTTTAACACAATTCAACTTTACCTTAACTTAAACAACAATTTAGAATAACTTTATTTTTGTTTTCATGACATGAATGTTGACAAATACACAGCCACACGCCTTGGTAACTACACAACCAAGTCGATGGCGTATATTGGAGCTGGATCTTCTGGTCATTATCGTCTTCGTATTCCTTCTTTATTTTATAACCTTAAGTACCCGAATAATACATAGGAAGGCATTATTATGAAATAAGGCAATATACTAAGTATCAAACTGTAAACGTAACATAAGAGTCTTAACTATCAAATCGTATTTCTTTTTGTGAGAGGAAGAAGGTAAATGGATTTAACAAATTTACTAAAATAAAACATAAAAGTAACATCACAAATTACGTTATATATGAAAATTACACCTTGCTGACTGAGACAAAACACTTTAGCATTTTGAATAGTATATGATAAACCTTCCATATCTCTTTGTTGTCACATTTCATGAAAGCATTCTACTTTTTTATTGTTCTCTAAAATTTGGAGTTACTTCAATGGTTTTGGTCCCGTCCTGTAATCATCTAATACTAGGCAAGAAAGTATGTTATTCATAATTATTATGATAAATAGTTTTTCAGGAAAATATACGACACTATAATACACCAGTATTTGCAAAACTCGAAGTTTAGGCTCAATTAATACGTGATCAATACTTTCAACACATTGCATATTTAAACTTTCTAGTGGGATTTAAACCACCGTTTTAAATATAAAGTTATTTTTTATAGTACTATCTTTCGTAATTAGTACCTGAATAAAGGGTTTACTTTAATGAGACGTTAATTTAATTACTAAAATCATCCAATTTGTCTGAAGCCTATATGCTACTAAAACTGTGAACCAATTATAAAATGTGGAACGAAACATTTAACCATTTTGATTCAAAGTTTTGTTCCTCTTTCTCTAAATGTGATAAACACTTGAAAAATATATTACTTCAAGTAGGTATAATTCCAATAAGTTTGAATTTTAAAATTGTGGGAAAAGTTCTAATGTGAGATCAGAGAATACCCGAAACAGTGTAAAAGCTTCAGTAAGATGATTTTCTTGGAGCAAACAAACCTTTGATCTTGCAAACTCTTCAAAGTGTTCTGTTTTTAGATAAATCTTAGTAGGTAAAAACTTTCAAATTCTTTTATATTTAACCATACGCTTACATTACTTATACTTTTTTATACATAGAAACAGTTCCCATAAATAAATTTTCTTGAAATACGTTCTTGAAATTTTTTTAACCAAGTTTGAAAAAAAAGTTCAATACACTGATTTCTGTAAGTTTATAAGATTTTTACTGCAGTGGACTTGTCTAACACGGTTTTAAATAAATCTTCTATGACACAATGGTCAAATAATCCAATCTATTTCAGTTGCGCTAACGGGCTTTAGGTTTGTCTCGTACGTACTTTTTATTAGGTCCTACTGTTTTTTCCAATTACCTTGGTATTGCTTTAATATATGTAGACTTGTAGACAACGATTCGAAGAAAGACGAAAACAGTATTAATTGTAAAATTGATTCTGCAGATAACATATATGTTTAGATTGTAAAGGAATGTAAATGATATGCCCGTAATGTGCAACTATTTAGCAGCAGATCACTTAGTCTCCAAGTGGATCACTTAGTCTCAGCTTCGAGTTCAAAGTGTTTAACTGAATGTTCGGAGTCAAGGAGCCCAAGCACAAGCAATACTTAAGCTATGCAATAATGTTATGACATTTCTTTTTAAGCTAATATTTACTAACGCACAACACAAATCAAAGGTCTAGGCTTGCCTATAAATAATCAAATAAACTTAACAGTAACATACTACCGATGACTTCACTTCTACTTTGAAAATAATCTTTTTATCACTTAGACCCCCTTTTTAAGTAATTTCCACATACAGGGTGATTCATGAAGTTCTCCCCCCACTTCTACAGCACATTGTACTAGTAAAAATAATGAAAAAAATGTTATATAAACATAGGTCCGAAAACGCTTCGTTAGCGAGTTATAGCTAGCGAAAGATTTCACCTGAATTCCTGGGTGAAGAGTAAAATAAAGCCATACTGAACTTTTGGAAAGGTTAATTAAGTAAGAAATATCGTGGATTCTTATGTATTTTTACCTGATAAAGCTAATAAAAATAGGTTTCAGAACTGTACCTGTATAGTAGTTTTTTGAGGGGATTCAGGGTTAAATGCAAACAAATTGGGGCACGAGACAATGTTTTTTTTTTTTAAGTTTGATGTACAATAACTTTGTTAAATTGGTAATAAATACATAAAATCAACAAACATTAATTGTAGAGAATTTAATTCTGAGAAAATTTATATAATCAAAGTCTAAAATAAAACAGAAATAAGTACAAAAAAAATCGATTTTATTCAGTATAATACATTACTAGCTGTAAAGAAAATACCGTACGGTATTTAGTTCAAATAAAACAAAAACAAAATGTTTGTTCCTTAATGATGAGATAAATTGAGAAAACAAGATTAACTGTTAAATAAATTTGTTTGTAAATAAAAATATCATGTTTTATTACGTTGTAATTTTTTTTTTAATAAAAATTTTACATCAAATGTTCGAAAATAAATGAAGCAAACATTTTCCCATTATTGTTTACTAATCATCGAAATGCAGTTTTTTGTTTTATTAATTTCTAAGTTGGTAACGCACGAATAACAGCTGATCAACAATGGTATTCTGTACTGTTACGTTAGAACTGTGTATTAGTGGTGTTTTGCAAGCTACAGCAGGAGATTGGGTTCTGTGAATCGTGTGTTATTAAATGCAATTTTTCTGTGAGTTATAATTCGATTGTTTTATGTCAGCGAAAAAATGCCTTACTTATTTACATCAGAGGAATACGCTGATATGGTTTTTATTTTGGGCTACTGTAATGGTAATGCTAGAGCTGCTGTAGAAGAATATGAACTACGTTACCCTAATAGGAGGATTCCAGATACCAAAACAATTTCAGGAACTTTTCGTACTCTTCGGGAAACAGGATCACTACCAAGTACTAGAACCAATTATGAACGAGCTGTCCAACTTGATGATGATATTGATATCGCAGTCCAGGTGTAAGTACACGACGTATTTCTAGGCGGATAGGAGTTTCGCAGTCAACGGTGTGGAGGTCACTTAATCGTAACACATTTTATCCGTTTCATAAACAAAAGGTTCAACATCTACAGCTAGGGGATGGTCCGCTTCACTTGGAGTTTTGAAACTTTTTGAATATTAATAATCAACTCTACAAGCGTATTTTGTTTACGGATGAGGCACAATTCACTCGGATGGTGTCAATAACTTGCACAATGAACACTCATGGGCAGAAGAAAATCCACATAAGGTAGTGGAACAGAACTTTCAACACCGATTTAGCGTCAATGTCTGGTGTGGCCTTTTGCACAATCGGCTGATTGGACCTTTCATATTACCTGGACGCCTAAAATGCTGAGTTCTATTTGCATTTCCTTCAAGAAGAGTTGCCGCAGCTGTTAGAGAATGTTCCTTTTACATCTCAGACAAAATTTGTACTTCCAGCATGACGGAGCACCTCCCCACTTTTCACGTGCCGTTTCTGCTTACTTAAATCATCAATTTCCTGGACACTGGATTGGTCGTGGAGGGCCTCACCCTTGGCCACCAAGATCACCAGATCTATCTCCATTGGATTATTGCATCTGGGGATGGATGAAAGACATTGTGTACAAGACAAAAAGTGAATTCTCGTGATGAATTAATTGCCCGTATTATGGATTCGGCTGTACAGATACAGGGAAGTCCTGAAAAATTAAGAAACGCAACAAAAGCAATACACAAAACGTGCTGCAAAATGTATTGATAATGATGGCCTCATTTTCGAACATCTATTATAATAAGGTGCGTACGGGTTGGCCCAACCTGATTAATTTTGCTTAAAACTAGTAATGTATTATACTGAATAAAATCGATTTTATTGGTACTTATTTCTGTTTTATTTTAGACTTTGATTATATCAATTTTCTCAGAATTAAATTCTATCCAATTAATGTTCGTTGATTTTATGTATTTATTACCAATTTAACAAAGTTATTGTACATCAAACTTAAAAAAAAAACATTGTCTCGTGCCCCAATTTGTTGCATTTAACCCTGAATCCCTCAAAAACTACTACAGGTACAGTTCTGAAACCTATTTTATTAGCTTTATCAGGTAAAAATACATAAGAATCCACGATATTTCTTACTTAATTAACCTTTCCAAAAGTTCAGTATGGCTTTATTTTACTCTTTACCCAGGAATTCAGGTGAAATCTTTCGCTAGCTGTAACTCGCTAACGAAGCGTTTTCGGACCTATGTTTATATAACATTTTTTCATTATTTTTACTAGTACAATGTGCTGTAGAAGTGGGGGGAGAACTTCATGAATCACCCTGTATATTAAAATGATAAAACCTTATAAACTATAAGGAAATGTAAAAAAAGTATTCAGATCTTGAAAATAAGATAAAATAAAAGCACGGAGACGTAATCACTAGCCTTCCAGATTCCTCCAATCCCGAACACAGCTGTGAAGTATAATGCCTCACAGAGAATATATAACTTATCCTTTTGTCACGGTGTGAAATCTTATGAAGCACACTTATGAAGGTGTTAGTTAAATAGTAATTAGTTAATAAACGTCTCGTATAAGGTAAATTAGATGAGGATAACTGTCAGACCAACCCAACAAATGTTGTAAAAGGTACCACATTTTCTAAGACAAATGTTCTGATTTATTTTAAATTCTATGTTGAAAAATACATATATGTCACTCACTTCACCCCATATTCATCCCTCTATCCTAAATATCATTAGCCATATCTATGGTCCACTATATGTAAACATTTTAAAAAAATAATAGAGTTTGCATTATAGCTATTTTTTAAGAATTATCCAATTATAGTTTTTCCATAGTCTGATTGTTGTGCCATGGAGATTGTAGATGGGTCCGTAATATATATATTAGGAAACACAAAAAGGAGAAGACTTTCTTAAATTACAATAAGAATGTATTATGAATAAACTTCAAATTAAATCGACATTGAATGAAGATTATTTAACAAGTTATTAACATTTTGATTGAATACCAAGTTGCTTACACGACCGCTTGTTTCGTAAAAGTTTTCTCAAGAAAAGGTTTTCTTCCTCCAAATAAAATAAATTAGATTAAAGATAACTTCTTGTTTAACAGTTAAAAGTGAACCTGGTTAACATTGGTCATTAAATAATGTTATAATTGACAAACAATAAAATTGTGTCAGTCTCTGCCTGTTAGGATTCTCTAAGACAAAGAGTGTTTTGTGTAGTGTTGTGTGGCTCGTGTTGCAACACAGTCAGCCTCAACAGCTAACAACAGCTAACGATGGTAAACGGATTGTGTTACACACAATTCTTTTTCTGTATTGCACGAAGATCTTTTATACTCGATGCAATTTCATATATCTGAAAATATAAGAAAAAATTTTATAAAACTTCATATAGATAACATTTGTTATACTGATGTTGATTATGATTGAGACAGTAAAATGTTTTCATACTCTCGCCGATCTTGTTTGAGATAGGACAATCAGGCTGGGTGAGAAGTTCTAAATACAGTCTCAAGTGTAATCGACTTTTAAAACTGACTATTGAAACTAGAGTCTCACTCAGCACTTAGAAAACTCAATTCATTAAAGAGATTGTTTGAACTCGAGATAAAAATATATACTTTGTTTTTTTGCACCAAAAACAAAGAACAAACAAAAGTTTTTACTTTGTCTACTCTTGTTTAGACAAGGTGAGTGCTCATGCACTGAGGTCGTAATCGTATTTACTAACAAAAGTGTTTATTTCTCTTTGTTTCTTTTCTCTGTGTATTTAACTTTCCACAATACTCCATGGAATGTTCAATATTCACAAACAACCCTTTTCTTAAATATTTTTTCGGAAATCTCAAATTATATTCAAAATATCCTTGAAATAAGTTCATTTTTGGAATGAAACAGTTTCTCATTACATTACATTAACTACTCAGTTTTTGTTTGTATTTTCAATCAATCAATCATCAAATATCCTTTATTTCCAAACAGACATATAACATGCATTGGATTGCGTCATAAATATTAAAAAAATACAAGTATAGTTTTACATCTATACATCTATTTACCAATAAATTCACTGAGGGTATAGAAACATTTTTCTATTAAAAAAGCCTTTCAGTGTTCTCTTAAAAGACCATTTCATCGTGTACATTCTTTAGGTTCCACAGGAATAGAATTTATAAAAAATTACAGCATTATAAAAACAGTGGATGTTTGAAAAAACAGGTCGCATGGGGGGGGGGGGGAATATTTAATAATCTGTTTGCTATTTCTGAGTTAATGTCTGGGACTGTGGAAATTAGTGACAGGAATTTTTTAAGCCTGGTTTTGCTTAAAAAATACCAATGTGCGGTAAAATATATATACTTGGAAAAAGTAAGCAGATTGAACTTCTTAAAGTGTGATTTTACAGGATTCTGATTTACGGATGCCAGCAATAGCTCTCACCGCTTTCTTCTGCAAAAGAAAGACATGTTTTGTTCTGCAATTTTCAAAACCCCAAATCTCAAAAGCGTATGAAAGGTAGGGATAAACTAATGCAAAATATGACGTCAGAAGTACATCGGTTCCCGTGAAAGATGAAAGTCTACGAAGAACAAAAATACCAGCACAGACTTTACGTGCGACATGATTTACGTGAAAGGAGAAGGTAAGATTCCTATCAACAATTAGGCCTAAAAAATTGACCATCTACTCAGAACAAACCTCTGCATCGCCAACCCAAACACTCAAAGAGTCATTGCCTCTTGATGAAATCGAAAAGTCTAGCAATGTAGTTTCTATCAGTATTCACGGCCAAACCATTACTCTGAAACCACTGGACTATTGAATTACACTGAACAAACGTATTCATCTCCATATTGAAACGGCAAGACTCATCAATTACAAGTGATATGTCGTCAGCAAACAAACACAACAAGCCCCTCGAAACACAACTGCTGAGGTCATTCACATACAAAATAAAGAGGAAGTATCCTAGTATGGAGCCCTGAGGCACACCCGTACGTATAGACAATCTGCTCGTCAGAAAAGCATATATTTTCCTAGTATTTACGTCAACTTATGGAATTTCCACAACTTGTCTACGCTGACTCAAGAAAGATGACAGCCATTGATTTGCCAAACCACGCACACCCATACTCTGTCAAGCTTTTGCAAAAGAAGTTCATGCGAAACCATGTCAAATGCTTTTCTCAAATCAAAAAAGATACCAGCAGAAACCTTTCCCTCATCAAGAGCTTTAACAACTTTATCCAAGAGAGCAAACATTGCCTTCACAGTTTGAGCCTCCCTTGACCAAACCAAACTGTTTGTCAAACAAAAACGTTATTACTCTCCAGGAAAGCCGTTAACCTTATCAAAACTGCCTTCTCAAACACCTTAGAAAATGTCGATCCCGATCGAAATAGGCCTGAAATTATCAAGTTCCTCAACCAGTCCCCTTTTATGCAATGGCTTCACTATAGACAACTTTAAAATGTCAGGAAACACGCCATTTTCAAACGAAAAATTTATCAAATGGGCAATTGGCCTAACAAAATACTCCGTACATGATTTAAGAAGCTTCGATGATATATTTTGAACTCTATGTTAATTAAAGAAGAGTTTAAAAGTTGAAAATCACTCCATATTTATTTAGAAACATAACTAATGATACCAAAATATTATGTATCTTTTAAGTCTCATTTCTTACAAGAAGATTCATCTTTTGTTTGGACTGTAAAATCAAACACTACCTAATATGAAAAGTATTAACCTGTGAAAAACAGCACGTATACAGTAGATACTAAAGAACTTTTTTATTCTATTCCAAGCACATTTTAGTGGTTGGCGGTATTTTTTATAAGAATTCTACGATTTCTCTACACTCGTCTTGACATTTCTTTGAAACATTAAAAAAAATCTAATTTGCTTATTAACAGTTGATGGCGTGTTTAATTGCATTGTCAGTATATGTTTTTAATAATTTTCTTTTTAACATACCAAATTGCAGAAGTGATGAATTGAAAAGTATTTTATTACAAGTATGAGTTTATATTATGACAATTTTCAATAAATTACTCATTATATTAATAATGCTATTGATGATGTTATTCAATGAATTCTAGCTTTCCTTAATGAACCAAAGTATGCGTTTGCATGATATGTTGCAAAGACTGACAAGGCTTCATTAAAGAAATACATTTTTATTTTGGTGCAATGTAATGTATTTTGGATTCCACCCTTTTCATGGCTCAACTGTTTAGACCAACATGTTATGAAGAATGAAATAACTAAGACCAAATATATACATCTGTAAAAAATCATTCCTGCAATATTTAAAGTTAACTGAACTCTTTATATTCGATAAGTTTTGAATGTTACACAATGGTATAAAGATTTTGATATACTACAAATATTTTATCAGAATGAAGGTAAATGTGAAACCCTCACTACTGAATAAAATGTTGAGATAATCATATTTACCTCACCCAACACTCATAAAATGTTACAAAATATCCTCATATTAGTTCAAGAGGAATATTGGTGGTTACGTTACAATTTTTAAACCACTATCATGGATTTACCTGTTACAATAGTTGTTATTTTCATCGAATAATAACATGAAAGTTATTAACGTTGTCTGTATCTAGACTGAGACAGCGCATATTGTGAGCGCACGCTTCAAGGATGTATCGAGTGCTGAACATGGATAGACTTATGTAAATATCAATAAACATTTCATCTATCTTAAGCTACTAACAATACCTCATTAATTCAGCATGGAAAGTTACCTCTATTCTCAGATAAGTGTCATCTATATACAGAAGATTATAAACACTATTTTTTAATGCAATTTTAATATTGATTGCATTCCTTCCTAGTATAATGTAGACACTGCAGTTTATTTATAACATTTGCTGTTAAACAAGGAAAACTAATATAATTATAGTTAATAACCATGTTTTGTATAAAATATCAAAATACAATAGGTGGTAGTTTATTGAGAAATAAACAAATTAAAGCGGTTGTCAGTTATGGGACCTTCAACAATATCTTAAACCTTTCTTTTTTAAACTGAATGAAAAGTTTTGTTGAATTGTATAAAATAATAGTGGCTGGATAAAATATATTATTAGTGTGTAGTTTTTTTAAACAAATTGAAGTTTTTAAACGGTAAAAAATATAGTTACTAACAAAATCGACATTTTGTATAAAGAGATGGGAGTTAAAATCATTATTTCATGGAAGAATTGATTTTAAACTAAGTACATTATGATTATATGAGTCCACATTAAAGTTCTATGAAGAAGAGAAAATAATTCAGTTGTGAACGAGAAGAGTGGGAATGAAGGCTACCACACAACGTCAGCGGCAAGGCTAGTAGCGCGGAAATTCCGTTAACAATACGTTAGCTTTGACGCCGCCCTGTTGCCAACAAAACCCTAGAGGGAGGTGTTAGGCACTCTCCCTATCTTGAACTATACATATATAAAATTAGAACCTTATTGTTTGTTTCTATTAAAACAAAACTCCTAACTCATTACGTACGATCATACAATAGAATAGTCCAATCTGAAAAACAAGGTGGCTGTAACCATAACGTTTAGTAAAGTATTAAGGACTCAAATAAGATGATACCCTAATAGAAACTAAAATTTTGAACTTGCGCATAGTTTCAAGTGGTTTATTCCATGAAAAATATAAGACAAATTTATCTCCCTTTTTAGCAATCGTTTTTCCATAGTGGGTAAATTATTTGTGAGAAATTGGCAACTTAGTTAAAGTGGTACAATATATATTTTACCACTTACTATTTCGTAAACTACTGTATTATGCTCTTATAGACATGAAATATTTTCATATATTACTATACCCATTATAACTCACATTTTACCTTTTCAGTGTAACTTTTCTATTCACAATCCTTCCATCGTCAAAAATAACCTTCAAACAAAGAATTTTCTGTTCAAATTGGATAGACACTTTCTCTAGAAAAGGTTCAATTAGAAGCAAAACTTAATTATTTAAAATTATATTAACTACCGAAAATGAACGTCGTTTCCCTTTCCGAAACATCTACTACATCCAATAGCCCTCTCAATATCGTAAAACAACGAAGAGAAAAACAGCTTCTTGAATATAAAAGCCTTGTTGATGAAATTTGTATAATACATATTAAGGAGAGACTTGTCAGATACCCGTGTAACGTGATCGTTGACCTAAGAAAGACAGAGTAGGATTCTCATAATGATTTATAAACGATTGTCTATCTTGTAGTTTAGGCCCCAGATACAAAAGCAGTGTAGTGGTGAGATCAGAGGTGCCTCTACATGATAGCAGACATTCACATGATGATAGCATTTCTCCGAAGACGATTGTGTTAGGTAACATATACTGTATGACATTAGTTCAGAAAATGAAACGCCCATAATGTTTAGCTGGCCTAAAGGGGGCTTGGTGAAAAATACGAGCTGGTGTATTATATTTGTCTTATAGATTTGATAAATGATTCTGTCACAAATATCAACAAATCTATGGAACACATCTGTGTTTGGTAAATTAAAAGTATGTGCAGCTGTTATTATACGTATTTAATGGTGTCCTGTCAAGATACAGAGTTCGGTGTGGATCTCTGTTTTCTGACTCAAAAAAGGAGCTTAATGCTAACAAGTAAACCCGCTTCATACTACTTAATTTCAACAAGTGTTTGACTCTTTATACAATTCTGACACTCGTTTACTACACCATCTATTTTCATTTTTAAAGTTTTGATCTGTTAAAAGTAAACTCCCAGATAAATTGATAACTGCACAGTTCACAACACTATTATCCTCTCAGGCATTGTATTTTACAGTATCCTACAGGCCAGTTAATGGTATTTGAACGAGGAGCTCAGTATTCCTTTTTTAGAAACTTTTCAATTGTTTACGTCTGGAATTGAAACAAACATATTTCTTTAAGTGCTTTAAAACTTCCCTAAGGAGTTATCTTCCTAATCGAGCATTTTGGGGGGGGGGGGGTGGGGGGGGGGGGGGGTGGGGGGGGGGGGGGGTGGGGGGGGGGGGGGGTGGGGGGGGGGGGGGGTGGGGGGGGGGGGGGGTGGGGGGTCTATTCTTCTTCGTGGATTCACCCTGAATCCTGACATAATGTTCTAGACACATTGCTATAATTTTTATAATTTCAAAAGAACGGCTGTTAAGATTAAGACTGTGATTTGTACTTATTGTATATTTATCTACAAAACCTAATTGCTGTCGTTATTTTTTCACTTACTCTTTATAGAACTTGCAAGTCATTTATTTTTATGGCCCACAAATGAATATAGTAAACATAAAAAATGGAATCTTAAAGTAATTTACTTACTGTCCATAGCCACTAGATAAACTTGAACATAAGCGTTCAATTAATATTTGAAATTGATTTTTGGGGTTTCTATTGCTTATAGAATAAGGCATCCAAAGGTAAAAAATAAGTAAAATATTTGGTAACCAGTAGGATCCTGGATGACAAGTTTAATTTGAGAAATATGTAAGGGTGCTACATATTTTTAAAGTGTTAAAACCGTTTCATAAAATATGCTGTTACATTACATAAGTATGTATTGTAGAAATAATTATTTCAAGTAGACTTTACAACTACCACAGTTTAATTGTACTGTACTGTCTTGAACAAGGAATGAATAGTTTTATTCAATCTTTCATCAGATTGCTGACATAATTCCATGTTTCTATACATCAGGTCACGTGTTTCAAAATAGTCAAAAAACTCAATTTGGGGAAAAACTACAATTTATTAGAGTTGAGGTAGAGTAAGAGTGACGAACAGCTTTTGGTTTGAGCTCTCTAAACATGGTAGATTATTGGTGATAGATTTCACGTAAATATGCAGGACACGGGTCGGACAGTGCTGCTTTACGAAACTCTTTAGTCGTGCTTAGTGACAATAGAAAATGAAAAACAAATCTCAAGCTTGAAAAGTCAATACTTCATTCCAAAATCTTTCTTTGTGATAAAAGGGTAAAGTATAACTAAGCAGTTCGTAAAATGTGCAAGCAAAGTAAATAAAGAAGTTGATGTAATTTTTAGTATATCAAACACTATAACATTAGAAAACATTTAAGTAAGAAGCAAGATATTCATTTTCAGTTATTTCATATTCATAGATGTGAAAAAATAGGGAAGTCGTTGGAATGTTGAAGAAATTTCTAAATGTAATGTTAAATTATTTTAATTTTCTACGTAATTTTTGTTTCTTTAAGAACAATTGTTAATTAGAAAAGAAAAATAGTTTTAAAGGAATAAATATGAAAAAGTTATAGGTACACAAAAAGAAAACCACAAAATAAATAAAATATAGGAAACGCAGGTTACACACATTCTTTGCTTAAATTAAAGTTTGATCACAATTCCTAGAAATAAAAATTACGAAGAATATCTTTTAGTATTTATACAATTACTTCCTTCGGAAAAAACGTTTGTCAACTCAAGGACAGTTGAAGGTTTTCTCATTATCTATTAATTCTAGGAAAATTAAATTTGCTTTCGTATTAATATCCATATATTTATAGGACATATTTCACCCAAGCATTCACTTTTTGAAAACTAATTATTTACATGAATAGAAATGTTTCGGTTTAGTAATTTTACATGGACCATAAGTTTCTGTCACTATGACACTTTTGTGAGAATGCCTTTTTTACCTATCTTTACAAAATTGCACTCATACATTATGTATAAAAAGGCGGCCAAATTGATCAATTCTTTAATTATCTTATGATTAGTATAAAACGTATTTATTCGCGCTCGTAACTAGGTCATGCAATCTTTCTCTATCTACATCCAAGCTATCGTATTGTAGTACTACTTCGAAAAAAAGTCCCTTTCTTGGAACTCACTATACAAACTTACAGTTCGTTGTTACTGAGTTGTGTCTCGTTCCTTGTTATTGCAGTGCGATGAAGTGAGATACCCTTTTGTAATTGTCGTTCTCTTTTAATAGATATACTTATAAATATTTGTGTAGCAATCTGTAAAATTAACAGTTTATAATAATCCATATAAATAAACATCAAGTAACAGTTTACTTTTAATGCATCGCATATACTACAATGGAAGAACAGTTGCTAAAACTGTTATGAAGGAGTGTTTCAGTGAATAAAGTCCGATACACAAGTAGTTACATCATAAAAACGGATAGTTGCAATTCACTGCATGATGTCCCGGTGGCCGGACGATGCAGAGCGACATGTTCCTAATATCCGCAAGAGTTACACAGTGACTGAAATCCCGGAAATGAAACTCTTGTGCTTCCCCCCACTTTAATTGAATCCCGCACACTTTGTTGAACCGTTTATTGATGCCACAGTCCCTCCATTTCGTTGACATTCTCGGATTTTTTACAATAATCAAATTTTAGATCGTAAAATATATCTATTAACAAATCTTTATATAGACGGCTTGAATTTATCTAAACTTTGCATAGGCATTATCCATAAGCATTATGTTTGAACCATTTCCCGTAAACTTTATTCAAACAGATTTCCTGATTTTAAATTACTTAAGCTCAGACTATTGACAGCGTGTATTCATAGTTTTCATGGTTTAATGTATTACGTAAATATAAAATATTTGTTTATATATTTTGCCGAGTCCTAGAAGATATTCTTGAACAATGCGGAAAATTTACAAAATTAATTTATATTTGGTCAGATTTGAGTGTATGGAATTACATTATTTGTTGAAATTGTAATTTTTTCATAATGCAATAACAACAAATTTGTTATTGTATGAAATCAGTAATTTCTTTTTTATTAAAATCTTTTAAATATTATTAGGAATACACCAGCTTTTCTGAGAAATTAATGTCTCGCCAGTCTCGTGTAATTGGGAATAGACCAGATTTACGGGTATGCTAGTAAATTGAATCCGTCAGTCTCAGAGTAGCAGAGAGAATACATTGGTTTCCCCATCACTTCTGGTACACCAGCGTCAGAACGAATTAGAAAATATCGGGATTTCTCGATAATCCCCGGTTTTTTTCGCCATTTTTTAAGACGTTATCAGTTGGTTTGTGCAATAACTATACCTCGCCGACATGAAGATGGTCCTGAGAATAAAAAGGCTTTACCGGCGAATACATCTTACCTACAGCGTTATTTCTGGACCAATAAAACACCAACTTAGTATGGAACTTTGTCTCCTGCGTTATGTCAGGATATAAATAAATGTAGCTAGGAATATAATGGCCAAATCTTCCTGTAATCTATGTCACCAACATCAAATCGGGATCTGGACTTTATGGGCTTTGTCTTGTTGCATCTTTAATCGCAACCCGGTGACTAAAAAAGAGTTAGAATTGAAAATACACAGTATTCATCGAAAACTTAATTTTTAAGTCATATATATGTTTGGAAGTACAGAGACTTCAACAGACCCCTTGTAGTGATAGCCTCAAGGTGCTTTTGAGTGTATACCGACTTTGCAAGGAAACCTTATCTCGGCTGACTTAAGGTTGTGTTAGTAATAGATAGAGTATTATTCGCGTTTATTTATATTGGGAACCTGGTTATTTGACCTGGAATGTTATATAATCTTCATAGTTGTATTAGTACTCAATGGGCTTAGCCAAAACAGTGTTCACCACCCACAAACTGGAATTAAAGTACCTTATAGTTTCACCTACGTCCTTAATCTCATGGTGTTAGAAGTACACTGACTTTATCAGCAACTGTACCATTGAGTACATTCCGCATACATATACAGCTCTAAGATATATTTTATAATATAGTATGTTAATAAGAATTAAATGGTATTATACATTTTAATTATTTAAAATATAGGCTATTTACGAACTTCTATGATTTATATATTCAGTTTTCATATTGTTTTTACTTTTAAATTTATCTTCATTCTGTAGATATTAGTATAATCAGTGGAAAATTTGAAATTGTTTTAATATATTAAGAAAACGAGCTTTAACACTAAGACAGTGGTATCCAATAATTTGGTTGTAACCGTCAGTAACTTATAACAAAATTAGGCTAAATTTCATTGTTTTTATGGTTTTAAATTTTTTTTTCCATATATATATATATATATATATATATATAAACTAAACTTCATATTGCAGCGTCGCATTTACCAGCTAGTAATTAAATTTTTTATTTGAAGATAAATTTATATCATATACGTATAACAAAGAAACTGTAATTTTTTTATATTCAGTTGTGAACACAACTTTTACTTTTGGACACGTGATATACATTTTTTAATGATAAATAAAATACATTTCATCTGGTAATCCATCCAAATATGATATGAAATGTTATCACTTTTTCAAAAACCCATTTAGGTATGCCGTAGTTCCTGGCTGAACACCTTGGGTGGCGTACAACCTGTGCTTATGTCTCACTTGTTCGTCGTACATTTCTGTTAGTCGCATTTGATTATGAGTGTTTTCAACGAATTTGCATCAAGTTTGATCGTAACCGTAATTTCCTGACTCCCCACTAGTTGTCCAGAGCGATTTTACAGCGAAGGTCTTTCTGCTCGGACCTGACCAATTTCGGACTCGAGTCGACATATATGCCAGTCATTCCAAAAATCTTATTCAAAATTTCCCAAACAGTAATTTTTGGTATTACGAGATAATTCTCAAGTTCACGAACAGTCAATCAACAATCCTCTTCAATCGCAAGTCGCACACATACCGCCTGTACCATTCTTTTATCTATGTTTTGCCCAAACTTTCATCCCCAAAAGCCTTCTGTATCGCATTTTAATAACGTCCGTACAAATTTTGCCGAGATTGAAGCAAAATGAAAGAAAAATTGTCTAAATAATTGTATTTTATCGTGTTCTGTGTTTTAATCATTGCACATTATTAAAATATTATAATTAGGAAACTAACAAACCGTCACGTACTGTTTATGAATGAAGTTTATTCGTTTTTAAAAGTTGTGGTACACAGTATTGTATTTTTCCTATATATATATATACATTGTAACCCTAAGCCCACGAATTGTTATTTCCAGTAATACAAGCTGAAACATTTGTAATTTTTTATTTAAAAATGTCATGGCTCCCCTATGCTTCAAATTTTAAATTAATATCAATTTTAGGTTGTCAGAATTTGTTTTTTCTAAACTTCTATAAAGGACTATAAAGAAGAGCGGAATTTTCACTAAACAAATCTCATTTAACTAGTAGAAATGTCCTATGCAGTTTTTTATGTCTTCATAGCCACTTCATGTAAATATGGTAAAGGACATTAGGGTGAATTATGTTATTTAGTACCACAGCTTATTTTACAAGGTCAATGGCAAGATAAAAGTAGTAAGCTAATGTCGCCCTTATTTTTAATTCTTATATTTGTACTTATTGATAAAAAATAATATGTTAGGAATGGAAAAATAAGTACGGTTTTGTAGTGAAATTAAATTCATTGTTGTGTTTACTTATAATTCACATTTTATTTTATACGGGGAAAAATATTGTACCAGAAACCTAATCCGGTGCCGGAAACGGTTTGACCTGTGGGATGAACGTGCATACATCAGGAAATCTACGTTGAATACTTAATATGTTTCACAAAGCAGACAGCATCTACGTGCCACTATGCTTAGTTAACATTTAGGGTATTTTGAAACGTAAAGCTTTGGTAAACCGTTTTTTATTAATATTATCGATAATTATTTTCTTAATTTAAGCAAACGACGACCAATTACGTTAAAACTTTATTTAATTTTGTCCCATGTGATACAAACATTGAACAATTGTTCATTACATAAAATATACCACTTTATAGCCACGTCACTCAAGCGAAATATGTTACAGAAGTGTTCAGAGTTCAGGGTTTCTAAATCAAAAGCTCTTTCCAGTGCTATAAGTTTATTTTACATAAAGGAACTAGTCTATGAGACAACTCTTTCTCTTTGTTATATGTAGTATAATGCAACTGTGTCGTGCCTTACTCGTGATATTTTTATGTCATTCTTGTTGTGTGGATTTCCATTATCTTTGATTTACTGACCAGTTCCTCATGCTGAATATGAATCAGTAATCTTAATTTGTTGTTATTGTATTATTATTTTTTGATTACATGTATTTCCTTTGTTAATTTTTCTTTGAAGTTTCTGCACTCAGAAAAAACAATATCATATGTAGTGCAATTTCCTCGATATTTCAGAGTGAGCTCTGTGATTCAATATGACCGTGTGATCTGGAAAATAGGGTACATTCGTTTACCAGTCCTACTATTATCACGGTTTCAGTATATAAGATTTAATAATTTTACTCAAAATATGAATGTAAAAATTAGTTGAAATGCTGTTTTAGTATCCAAGCTTTTTTTTTGCGGTATGCCATGCCATACGGGAATTGTAATCTGTTTCATGATAAAGGGGAAAAGTACTAATGCACCATCAGCTAATTTCGCTGGTGAGTGAGACTCACACCTACAAAAACCTCACCGGCCCAGTGATCACTACCTCTCAGGACTGCTTTCCGCATTATTTGTAGAGGGTGCCTACTTAAACCAACAGGGCTCCTACATTATTAGTCCATCGGCTAGGAATTTCCTTTCTTATAATATTTTAGTTTTTAGCAGCCCCTCTACTTAGACAGAGTCAGTATTCCGCCTGTCAGATACATCATTTCTAATAATGGTGTCAGATGAGTGTTGCCTATGACAATGCCTTTCTTTCTTCTTCTACATACTGCAGAAGCAGAACGTGTTGGCATCATCGTGTTCCACATCCCCTTAGGAACACTCTGAACTTTCACACTTACCCATCTTATAAACAAGTACGCTCGAAAGTTTTCATGGCAGATGAAGAACTGGGTCAGGTACGTCCCCGCGTTGTCGCACCACCCGTTCTATCAGATCTCTAATCAGCGTGGTCGTCCAACATCCTCTGCTCTCGAGCAACCGAAGTTTTTTTTCCAGTCCATCCTGGTGTTTTCTCGAGACCCGGTCGATTGGGATAGCCCCAGCCACCACGAAGACGGTCAGATATGAGACAGTTCGGTAAGAACTCGCGATCCGGAGTGCCCTTTTCACTGTACTGCCGCCATATTTTCCATGTGGCACCCTTGAATTAGCGCACCTGCCCATATCTCACACCCGTATAGGATCATGGAGTGCGTAACCTATATGATTAGTCACCACTGTCTCGCCATAAATCCACTGATATTTTTCATCAGTCAGCTCAAAGAGGCGTTAGCAACCGCTACTTTTTTTGCCAATCCTGAGATCTGCGCATGTTATCAAGCGTCACGCCGAGATAAATCACAGCGCTTTCTGCTTAGATAATCTCCTGGTCTACCCGGAACTGGATGACGATTTAAATCCTCCAACTGGTGAGAAATACGATCTCAGTCTTCTCCGTTCCCAGAGTCAGGCCGCACTCACCCATCCCGTCCAGCACACGCAGCATGATCGGTCAAGAAGCCATTGTGCCTCGTCGAAGGTCCTCACAGTGATGACCGCGGTAATATCGTCTGCGTGTCCCACGAGGAAGCTGCCTTCAGGCATTTCCAGTCAAAGGATCACGTTGTAGGTGATGTACCACAAACGCGGCCCAACGGCAGTTGTATAAGTCAACTGCCTGTCCCTGAGATAAATTAAAATAATAACACATATGGAAATTTATCATATTAATACAGTACACGAACTGAACACGACTAAATACAAGGGCTGTTTATTTAAAATCCGATGTCACACATCAAATTCTCCAAATGGTTTCTGCTGCAGTATTCCTTTCAGCTTGCAGGAAACAAATAACACTTCTCAAATTACATTTGGCGGAAGAATCAATAGAGGCGGCCATGTTTATGCGACTGCAGCTCAGGCCAAACTAATTACGAAGTACGAACTCGACTCGAAGGTGATAAATGTTGTACCGAGAAAGATGGGCAATTGACTACTGCGCACACCGTGCACTTGCCACGTGTCTGACCGTCATAGGGTGAGATCGGATGTTGATGAAAACGACCCTCGTATCGTAGGTGTTTGGCGAACACCTAGGTGCGAAGGTCAAATCAAATAATATCTGTTATTTTCAGTCAAAAATATACATTACAAAGTAAATGTAAAATCTAAAATGTTTGTATTTATCCCACATCAAGGCCACAATTATACTTACAACTTACAAACATTCTCACCCCATTCATTCAATGTAAGTTACTCCTACAATACGGTTCTATATGAGTGATGACGATAAATTAAGCCATAATACTCCGTTACCAATCCCTGACTCGAGCATTATTTTACTACAAATCTTAATACATAAACCCCTAAGGATAATTGTGCACAAACGTTATCAGTGTGATTATTCCATGTTAACCCTCGATCAAGGTTTATTCCAAGGAACTTTGAAGAATAGACATCCTCCAATAATGCATCTATCACTAAACTGGAGGACTACTTTCAATGTCTATAGAGCATATTAAAACGTTTACGTACATTTTATTTTGATGAGTTTATTTGAAGATTGAGGTCATTGACATGTTGGACACACGTGTTAAAGCCAACAAAAGCCTGTAATTTCAAAATTTGTTTTGATCTTCCTTAAAAATATAGTCGTTTCATCTGCGTACTGCATAAGCTTTACATGCAGTAGTGATAATTCAATGTCATTGACATATTTCATGTGTAGAAATTGGAACGATTACTGACTCCTAGGGGACTCCATAGCTTTATGCAGTATGTTTTGACATTTTATTAGAAATTTGGACGACTAGTGTTCTATGGCTTAGAAATAAACTAATCTATAAATGTGGAAAATCTCGGATGTCGTTGGATTCTAACTGTTCAAGCAATGTTTTGTGATTAAAAGAGTCTAATTTAAAGAAACACACTTAAAGTGTGATTATGACCTTCAATCCCCCCTACAATCATATCGACAAAATATAATATTGCGTAAATTGTCGATTTTCTCTTTCTGAAACCAAATTGGTCTTCTGAAAGCTGGTTATGTTTGCTCAAAACATTTAGCATTACAAAATTGGACAAAAACAGATTGAGCATATTTTTCTCAGTGCAGTCAAAATAGATACAGGCCGATAGTTATTTACCGAATACGGATTTTCTTTCTTATAACTTGGATGCACTTAATCAACAATTAATCATGCATTATTTGATTAACCTCTTCCTCATATGCAGGAGCCATTGCTAATGAGGTTGTTGAGCTCTATCTAAGCCTGGGGGATCCCTCTGGAAGTGATGAACGAGGATCTCGCCCACCAGCAACAGATGCAAAAATCTATTAAACTCGTCAGCAGTTTCTGAGGCGTCACTCTAAGTATATCCCCAATTTGAGGTTCTTTGTTATTATCACGGTTTTTTTATCGTTTATGATGTCCCAGATAAATTTTGGAAGTAAAAACTAATTTTGAAACATCTACGCTTTCTCATAAATTATCACTTTTCTATGGTGGGAAAGGCAGCGGCTACTGTGGTAGACAGGTGTCTTGAGTGGTCTAATCGATGCACCCTCACAACCATCCCAGCTAGTAGTCTCTTGATCATCATTGTTAGATGTTAACCGTGCCAATCCCCCCCCCAAGTTTAGTACTCTCGTATTGTATGGTGCACACAATTCCTTGATATAGGCTTTCACCTACGACGATTGGTATACAGTTGGTGGTTGGTCGACGAATGCAGACCTATTGTGACCTGTATTCCGTATTTCAGTTTTAATGATTAGTGTTGAGTTGATTTTTTATTAAGTGCAATGGTTAGAGTTAGGGAAGTTGACACACAACATGGTGATTGTGATTCCTGATTTATGCGTGTAACAACGCTCTGATATGATTTGTTTATTTTAGCCTAGTTTGTAATTATGTGTTAGGTTAGTTATTTACCTGAAGCATAGATCAGATTGCAGATCTCGACACGTAGTGCTACTGATTTTTTTGTATCACTGACGAAATGGCATATGTCTGCAAAAAACCTGTTTAATTAATTTTAATTAAAACAAGGTGTCACAAAGATAGGTAATAGGAAATCCTGTAAAAGGATCTGTGAGTGAGAAGAGAAAATTATTGTACATTTTCGAATTGTTTGTTCTAATCACTTCATGTAATTGCATATTAATAAAACGTATATATATATATATATATATACGTGTGTGTGTGTGTGTGTGTGTATATATATGAATGTACTTTGGTTTTATATACATATAAGTATAAATCCACAAAGATTTCTTATAAGAAAGAATAACTCTTAATTATTCTTTTAATATTTTGATGTACGTCGTTATCAAAAACATATAAAGTTAACAAAATATAATATAATGTCAAATATAAACCAAATCAGTTTGAGCGTTAGCTGAACATTTTTAAATACATACTAAATCTAATTTTATCACTCCTTCTTTAGAACGTTTTTAATTCCAAGTATAAAAATGACATTACTCTATTGTATAGCATATAACATAATTCTATTTTATAGATCTACTTTTATGTTTATTGTTTTATATATTTGAAATTATTTTCTTTCACAATTTTCCATAAGATATGGCTAAATACTGAATATATTAATAGTTTTTATTGAAGCAGGAAAATAAAAACAGGTAAATACAAAAGGTCCCAAATTTATTGTTCCTAGTATTTAACGCAAATTTCCACATTTTACCATTTTATCTCTTATGTAGCCCAAATGGCCATTTTGAATTAAACTTATGCTCTTCTTCTAAATAATCGAAGTTACTTTTGGAGTAATCTTCTGGTACCTCACAAATCCCTTTTAACGAGAAACATTTATTTAAATTTTTGCTATGCGCCAATGCATGTTGAGAAACTAATTTACATTCTTGCTGATTGCAAGAAGACCGATGATTATTCATTCTTTTGTGTAAGGGGTTTGTAGACCACCTAATTAGTCTTTTGGACATAAACTACAAGAGAATTTATAAATTACATTTTTATATTTGTAGTTGATATCATTACGAATTTCATAAGTTTTCTTGGTTTTGCTACTTGTAAACGTTCTTGAAGGATTAAGAATTTGGCATGTAGAACAACTTTTATCTTGACAAGGATGATAACCAAAATAACTTTTACTGGTATCTGAATTTTTAATTTGGTTGGGTTATAATTTAGGCCTTATCAGAAGATTTCTTAGATTATGTGCTTTTACTGTTTTTGTTGTTTCTACTTTTTTAATTTTGGCATTAGCTTGTCTATCAGTAAAGACTTTGCTTGATTTTTCTATGTATTTATTATAATCAGAGCTGTCAGTACATAATTGTTTCGCTGGAATTGACACTTTTTAGTATTGCTTTTTTGAGGTGAATAGGGTGGCATTAAAATGTACGTAACTCATGGCTCTAGTTTCTTTGATGTGAAGTTTGATTTTTATGAACTCTGATTAAATTAAAACATGAACGTCTAAAAACTTCTCAGTACTTTGTAAAATGTTCCAAGTAAACTTAAAAAATGAATTTAAATGTTTAAAAAGATTTCAATAGTGTGTTGCCATTTTGCCAGATTAGAAAAATATCAGCAATAAATCTCAGCCAAACAATAGGTTTGTATAACTGAGGTTTAATAAAATCATCTTCTAACCTACCTATAAATAGGTTTGCATAATCAGGTGCCATCTCGCATTGTGTTTGTATGTAATTTTGCTTTTTAAATTTAAAATGTTCATAGTCAAAATCATATGGATTAAAGTAATTATAAAATTTATGCTATTTTTGCAATATATTTGTCTTTAGTGACTGAACATCTATAGTTACTGACGTAATTTCATTTCCAATTAGTTGTCCTATTTCACTTTGTCTATCAAACATATGACTTGTATTTTTCACATAGGATTCCAAATTTTTAACGAAAATTTGTACAAGGAAGTTCGTATATATAGCTTTAAATACGTTCGGTTAGAGATCCTAAGCTGATATGAATGGCCTTCCAGGGGGAGGGCGTGCAGGTTTATGAATTTAAATGTATAAATTCAACGTTTATGTCTCCTTTAAGGTTCTTTTGTAACGATATATATAATTATTAATGAAACATAAATAAAAGAAGTAAAATATTTCCTGTAGCAAAATAATGATATTAAATATCAGTTCTTTATTGCTTTTAGACAATATATAACATTGTATAGCAGTCGTCATATATTCAAACAGCAAATATACTACACACTCACACACAGTCAGACTTACATTTCAATCATTCACACTATCTTTGGATCCAGATTTTAAATTTTGGTAATTTAAGATATTTTTAGATATCCCAGCGACTCATCATAAACTCCTCTAGCGAATAAAATGCTTTTGAACACCAACAGGCGTTTGAGACGAGTTTTGAATTGGTTTTGATTAGTTGCATTTTTTACACTTTCAGGGAGCTTGTTGATTAAGCCGACGCCAACCTGATGCGGTAAATGCTGAGATACCGCCAGTCTATGACTATGGACTCTAAAGTTGTCCCTGGCTCTAGTCTCATACTGATGAAAGTCCCTGCCCCGGACTAAAGTGCACTTCGATTGACAGTACCAGGATCACATGAAACATGTAGAGACAGGGCAATGTCAGCAAACCTAGCTCCCTAAAAGAGTCCCTACACGACTCTCTGTAATTCAAATTTGCAATAATTCTAATTGCCTTTTTTTTGAAGCCTGAAAACGCGTTCCATCTTGTGTTTGGCACAGCCCCCCCACAGTCTCAAGCCATACGCAAAGTGCGGATATATGAGACCGAAATATGCCGTCATTAAGACTTCAGGGGAACAGTATTTAGCTAGGCTTCGCAAGGCAAATATGCCAGAAGTAATTCTAGCACATATATTGTTAACGTGGTCGTCCCAGGTCAGACCTTGATCAATGTACATCCCCAGGAATTTTGTGGATCCAGTTTCCTCTAAAAGGACAATCGTCCACAAATACAGCAGGTTGCCTTGCAAATTCCCTTGGTCTTAGGCAGAAATTGATGACATTTGATTTTGATTGGTTCGTTTTCAAATTCCTGTCAGTAAAATACTGAATGCATGAAGTCAGTTCCACAAATGATGTTGATTTCCAAATCTTGTGTAGTTTTTTCCTTTGAAGCAAAGAGTCGTGTCGTCGGCATACTGAATCAGATCACCATGCTGGATCACTGAGTTAAGTCTACAGACGTAAACTAAAAAAAGAATAGGCCCAAGAATAGAACCCTGAGGGACACCGTGGGCTATTTTAAATTTTGCTAGAGATGACATTCGAAATCTGCACGCATTGATCTCGATTCTTAAGATAAGAAGCAAGCCACGCGTTTGGCAGACCCCGAACGCCCACATTTTTGTAACTGGTGCAACAGTGTTCATGATGCACACAGTCAAATGCTTTGGATAGGTCAAGAAATATGCTGAGCACTTGTTCTCGCCTTTCCAAGCCATCAACAACATTGTTCAAAAGACTGTTTACAGCGTCAATTGTTGATCTTTTTTTCCTGAAGCCAAATTGTTCAGGATTTAGAATTTCATTGCTTTCTAGAAAGCTTTCAAGTCTTTCACAGAAAACCTTTTCAAAAATTTTGCTAAAAAACTGGAAGAATTGAAATTGGACGATAATTGCTGGTTTTGCAAGGATCGTCTTTTTTTAAAAAATCGGTATAACTTTAGCTGTTTTCAGTAGACATGGAAAAGTTTGCAGATTCAAATGAAAAATTTATCAATTTTGTGAGTGGCCTCAAAATGTAACCTAAAGCAACGTTTGAGTAACCAAACTGACATCCCGTTAGCGTCACACGATTTCTTTGAATTCAACCCCTGTACGACACGGGCTAACTCCTCCACACACACAGGGCCAGAGCCATGGATGCCAACCGGTTCCCTAACACCAATTTCATGATATCGAGGTTCTAAAATTGACGAATCAGTCGAGGCCACAGAAGAAAAATAATTATTAAATTCGTTGGCAACCTGCAACTGATCATCAATTACGCCGTTCATTAATTTTGATTGATATAGACTCAAGGTTTCGGTCCAAGTTTGATTTATGTGCCGATTCATTGATTATTTTCCATGCAGTTTTAGAAAAGTTTTCACAATTTTCTCAGGGCTCTATTGACGTCATGAGCTTTAGCAGCTTGAATGACTTTTTCTATAGATCCTTCGATATGATCTGTAAAAGGTTTAAAAATTTCGTTTTGTGTTTGGACAAATATTGAGTGAAAAAATTTGAGTTTATCTCTGGAAATGAGAATCCCTTTAGTTAACCAGGAATTATTTTTGGGTTTGAAATTGTTTTTTGGTTTTTATAAAAGGACACGAAACGTCTAAATAATAAATGAAACGGTCATTGAAAGCTTGATACATGTCATTGACATTCTCAAAGCTGTTCAAAAAGCTCCAGGTTTCATTTTTTAATAAATTGTTCAAATTGGAAATGTTTTGGAAATTGAAAGCTCTTTTAATTTTAACAGATAATTTTTGAGTTTCTATTTTACATCCATGTATCACAACCTCCTGCGCAAAGTGATCGGAGACAGCCGTATTCAAAACAGAGACCGTGACATTAGGAATGTTTTGTAATGACGTTGTCGATGGCAGTACTCGTCATAGCAGTCACTCGTGTTGGGGAGTTCACGGACCAATTTAGATTAAATGAGCTTAAAACATCCCGCAGCCGCTGGGTCAGGGGGGTCGGTGGGATCCAAAACGTTGATATTTAGATCGCCAATTATAGTAAATTTCGATGAGTTTAAGAAAAGACAATTTATAAGATTTTCAAGGTTTGTAAAAAAAGATTCAGCACATCCATTGGGGTGATCTATACAACCCTACGATTGATATTTTTCCAAGAGTGTTAGATATGATCTTAACACCACTGGCCTCAAAGTTTAGATCGGTAATGTGATTAATTTTAAAATTTTCAAACTTCAATGGTGCTTTTCAACGAAAATTGCCACACCGCCCCCTTTAAAGTGCGTTCGACAAAAATTTGATGCCAATTCATAATTTTGAATTTTGAAAAATTTATTGTTTTTCAGTTTTGAAACCGTGTTCCGAGACAACAAATACATCAGGTTTGAGTTCGTCACACATGAGCATTAGCTCATCTATTTTATTGGTTGCACATTGGGCGTTTTGATGTACCAATATAAACTTTTCATTTTGTTTTGAATTAGAAAACTTTTGAAATTTTGGCAAATTTTGAGTTGGGTATTTTTCTAAAATTTTAACTGGATCCAAAGTTTCTCCTAACCTTTCTTTAAACAGGTGTCGACAATTGAGTTTTTTTGGTTAGGAAAGCGTCCATTTTCATTTTCCCTGTCAGTGAAGGTTCCTGCTACGGCGTCCGCGTAGGTGTCAAAATTTCCGGGACGAACTATTGGATGATGTGGAGTGTTGTCCGTGCATGGAGTGTCTAGAGAGGGCACTTGAATGGAAGAAAGAGAGCTAGTTGATTGGAAGGGGGTGGAGATTGGTGATGACTGCAGTTTGTTTGGAGATGTTGAATCAGGATTATATTTTATAGGAGAGGGAGGGGATTTAGAGAACGGCAAACGACCCCACTTCCACCAGACTTCTCACCAACAGTCCGGCCAGAATCCGCTTTGCCCGACAACCTCAGATGCAAACCATGGTGAGTGAACCAGCGCCTTTCTATGCTGTTGATGTTTAGCAGCTGGGCTCCCTCGCATCTGGCACATAGCTCCTCGATATAATGGTTCACGGCGGTGGTTGTCTGGTTCACTATATGGTCGACTGAGAGGTCGTGTCGTTGAGGGATGGTGGCCACAATGACCCGGGATGAGGCGAGGCGGGTGATTATTCGCTGCTCCAGATGTCGGTAAATGTTCTGAGACTCACCGGTTGCAATATCATTAGTGCCGGCGAGTATGACACAGCAGCTCCCATGGTGGTGGTGGGGTGCCGGACGTAGCATCGAGAAGTCCCGCTGAAGGCTTACAGATCCCACTTACTCTCGTAGGCAGTTTCACACGTTGCTGAACGAGACCGGCCAGATGACGTGCATGGCTGTCCCCCTCGATAATAACGGTCTTGAAGTGTAAAGACGTTATAGGCCTGCTCCTCTTGACGATGTTCAACCCCCATCGTATATCCCTCCCGACTAATGGCCTGAGTTGTAGTCTTTTTCCGAGGGTTTCTCTTCTTCTTTTTCTTTTTCTTTCCTTTCTCCCCTCCATTCCTTGTTTTTTGAAGAAGCAGTCCTCATCGAATTCAGGTATGGTGGCCAGGGGTGTAAATTTGTTTTGGGTCTCGATTGGGACATTCTTCATTGGGACGACAGTCCAAGTCTCAGTGCTCTTCCCGCGGTGGCACTCACATCTATCAGCCTCCGCTCTTAAAACACAAGTTGTCGGCTTCTAAGACCTGGATAGTATTTCTGAGGCGTGATACAAGATTGTGAGTTTCCACACACCGTGGATCCTGACAGGCATTGGGCACTTGCTCACACTGCACAGGCGCGGTCGATCTTGGATACGCATGATGAAGGTTCGATCCGTGATGTATCTGCCACGAAAATCTGATTGGTGAATGCAGGAGGCGAGTATCTGATTCCACCGAGTGGTCTAGGACATCTTGGTATTTTCTTTGAAGATCCGCAATCTGCAACCTCAATCTCATGTTTTCGTCCTCTAGTCCACGTAGAGCCACCGGTGCATGTGACCCCAACATGCCCCGCTGATGACGCGAGAGGCGTGGATGACGGGGGAGGTGTGGACGACGCGGCAGGTGTGGACGACGCGGCAGGCGTGGACGACGCGGCAGGCGCGGATGAAGCGTCAGGCGCGGACGTCGCGGCAAGCGCGGGCGAGGCAGCAGGCACGGGGGAGATGTACCAGGTGTGGTGAGAAAGATGACATACGGGAAGACATAAGGGATCTCATTGTTGACGGGGGTGAGGTCCAGAATGTTTTTCATTAGAAGAGACAATCGATTCCCTATTTACATCCCGTCTTCAGCGTAGCTCCACAAGATCTACCCAAGCAACGCCATATAGTTTCTCCACTTTTTAGTGTATAACTTTCTCTATATTTATAATTGTTGGTGTATTATGTGAGGTTTGCCGTTTTTTGATAATTCTATGAAATACTCATGGTTATTTATTTATTTAAATATAGGAAAATTTAAAATTATTAAAAAGTTATGCACACGTCAAGTAAAATAAAATAATACATAAAATAAGCTTTAATATAAATAAAATTCAAATATGCTTAAAAAACTTATGATTAATAATAAAGGTGCAACATTATGTGAGATCCTAAACCTATTATCATAGAAAATATCATCTCATATTGAATCCAAATAGGTGTTTAAAAATTTATTTGTTTATAAGACTGTTGCCTTTGAATATTTTTGACGAAACTGTAGTTATATTACTTAATGTATAACACTCTTCCATCGACTTGACTTCAATCCTTTTCTATTAAAAATAAAGGTTTATATACATGGTAAATTATACATAATCCTAATTTGAATGTATTAGGTTCCGATTAGGGTTGATTATTTCCTACTTAACTGTCATATTAATAAAGGGATTTATGTTTATTCATTATTCACCACACTTTGTATTTTTCCAAATTATAAACGCATGATTTTCATGCATTCGTTAGAAATGTTAACCTTTAGTAAATAGTCAAATTATTAATAAAATAATATAAACCTCTAGCTTACCGTCTCTTTTCTGTTTTTAATTATACACAGAGATAATATACATTAGATACACACAGAGATATATACATTATGATCCGAATGTATATCATAAAATTCGGATTACTTTTTGTGCATTTTGAGCACCATAGAGAACTACATCCTCTTAATTTTGATTATTGAAATATGTTAGTCTTCGAAGATATAACTTCAAATACGTAGAAATATTTGTAAGATGCTATTAGTAGGTCTCTCAACAAAGAATAATTGATGGAGATATCAATTCTTTGTTAACTAATGGCACTGAGCTTATTCTAGAAGATATTTAACATAACCGAGAAGGCTGCATAATACTTGTTTGGTCACAGAGCACAGTAATTTAGTACGTTGGTAGTCCGAAACCAGGCAACCAGACAGCTAACGTGAGGCTGAGTTGTTGCTCTCAACAGTTAATTATAAAGTAATAAGTAAATAAGTTAAAAGCAAGCAATAAAACTTAGTATACCTGTAAGGATTGACGCAAATTATACTGGCGTGCTTTGCATATTATAATATTCGGATAATCGTGAGAACCATCCTTATATATTTACGTAAGAAGAATAAATATATCTGGGTACTAATGCGGCAAAGCTGTTATCATCCGAGGAAAAAGAAATCGTACCATTAAACATAGGAAGTACTCCTGGTTGCAGGATGTGTAGGAAATTGTTGTTTTACTGCATTGAATTACTTATTCACATTTTAAACAACTCACTAAAAAGAAGCATATGTTTATGATAACCTGGCCAAGCACTTCGGCGGCCATGATTTCCACTTGCACAGGATTTGAAAGTGACACCACCCGGGTCTCTACTACCTATTTATACAGAATAAAATGAATCACTCTTTTTTCATTGCATTGCTGTAGTAGTTCATACCTTACTGGTTCAAATATATGTTCAAAAGAAATTTATTATAAACATTAAAACCATATATAAAGCCATAAATATTACATTTCTCAGGTGTGCCCAGTTCAGCTATATCACATGTTTTTAAAGTTAGGATAAAAAGACTAATCGTGCCATGACATCTTGCACGTTTCATGACAAATAGTTTATGCAAAGAAGCAATTTATGTAATATCGAATGCCGATATAAATCTTAAATATTGGTGTTGTGGGAACATGTATGAAATGAGATATTCGTATTGTTAAACGTGCATTCATGTGATTGTTGGCGTATTCGTGACACAGTGAAAGAATTTAATCTGTCGAGAGTATTCCAATATAAAGATATCACAATGCATGGTGTCTTAATACATAACCCCCCCTCCCTCTGCAATCACTTCCATAGAATAGGCTATCGGAAAATGCATATTGGGCATGTATGAGATAGGGTTGATTGTGAGAAGTTCTGAATGGTTATTTCTTCATAACGTCTGTTTATGTTTTTAAATGATCTAAAACTCTGCAATAGTTCTTTTTTCTTTCAAATATAAAATATATAGTAAGAAGCGATTTGATGAGAGTATGTTCGATGATTACTACAAGAAGCTAAAGATTTACAACAATGGCGTATTTTAGTTTACTTTTAAAATACCAAATTCAAAATTCTGATTAGTTATGACAAACAATGGTTGATAAATTAAGTGGGAAGAATGAAGCCTTGAGGAAAAATTATTCGAAAGACTCCGCTGGGATCCGATGGGTAAACAAACATCCAATACTGTACATAATGGTTGCTATTTAAAGAAAACTGGAGAGATTTACAATACCTGACTTTTAGTGATTAGCCACACTAATGAAAGAGGTATTGAAATAACAGCCATGCTTCTCGCTGTGGAGGAAAATCGTTTCATTGTCGATACTTAATAATAGCTCATATCTTCAATCTGTTTTATTGTTGACCGTCCAGTTTTATTGCGAACAATGGCACTGTGCCTGTTCTTACTTTTCTTGTTCAATTTATACGTTATATAACCATTACAAAATAAGTACAATTATAATTTGTATATACATATGTTATGATATGTACAATTATTTTAATCAGCTTAATTGCAGCTTGAATAATCTAGATTTCTATCAATTAAAATCACGACAAGCAATAATAGAAACATATTTATCATAGATTGTATTACTGTTCTAAAGCGCATCTTATCAACCCTAATTTATTATATTAACTATTGATTTGAGATGTGTTGTCTTCGGGTTGTATTCATCGTTATATTTCGTTTATACATTGCCAAGATCTGCTTAATACTTTTTTTAATATTTTTAAACTTGTCTCGCTCAAACAAGCAAAAACAGTTTGAAATAAATAAGTTGAGTATCATTTAAATTTATTACTATTCGGCTTAACCACAACTATCCCCTCAACTTCCACGATCCCTTGCACTATCATTCCAATTAGTAATCGTAAAATGTTCAAGTAGTCAATAACACCGCTCTATTGATAGTAGGTAATGATGCTACTTTCAATTTCCTATTATTATGTTTTTTCTATCAATATTCAATAATAGGATTGTATCCATTAACTCTATCGTCAGTTCATTTTACTTTATGCACAATGCCATAACTGCACTTCAGAGTCCATTAAATGCTTTATGTAGAAAAATGGTTTATAGTTATATTTAAACTATCTGTTTGTAAAAGGTTTTCAGAAAGATATATCCGAATCACGCCTAGTTTCATATAATATGCTATTATAATAGTATCGTGCCTTGAATTAGCCATGTTATATTATATTTTGTTACACTGAAAATATACGAATAAAAAATTATTTCTAACTTATATACATATATATATATATATATATATATATATATATATATATATATAAAATTGGATAAATGGCAATAGCCTTATTTAATTTTAATAAACACTGAATCACAAAAAGTACTTGCTCCGCCGGGAGTCGAACCCGGATCTCTCACTTGCCGGGTGAATGTGCTGTACCATTACACCACAGAGCGCTTACTTTTTCCGATTCAATTATTTTGTATTTTGGCCATATCTGTCACATATACGTTTAAATAAGCCGGTAGCACCAAATCACCAATATAACTTAAGTATCACCAATATAACTTAAGTACGTTTAGATTTAAACCTGATATTACGTATCTCGGCCTAATCCTTGTTTTAGGATATGTTAACCACCGCTAAACTTTAACAAATTAATTGCTTTTTTATTTTAAATGGAAATCACAATACAATTAATCCGGTTTTTCACTACTTATAAACGATGGACAGACCTTTCATTTAGTTTGTATGCCACATCATTTAATGGTTTTAGATCCGGTTTTGGTTTTGCTTTCGTCAGGTTTAAAGCCATCTTAATATATTTTTGTTCACTTATTTTTTAGAGTATTCCTCAATTTGCGATCTATAAGTACACTATGTGAAAGTTAAAATACTTTATTCGCTCCTAGATAATAATACATAATTATAAGGTTTCTGATACTAATATGTGCTATGTTTATTAGTAAGGTAACTTAACTTTGAATAAATGGATAATAAATATTATTAATAAGGTACTGTTAAAAAACCTAACTTTTAACATATTTTAAAATATCCGTTAATTTTTAGATTGCTGTTTGTATGGTTGTGCGTAGGAAAACAAAGTCAAATTCGTGTCAGTAGTGTTTGTCTGTCGTCCAGCTTTCACACTTAGCGATCTCTACAACTATGAACTATTCATTAAATATTGCTGAAAATACATGCGAAACGCCCATTTATTTTGTTTAAAATTCTGATGGTTAGTCAGAAACTGAAGAGCAGGTCTTAAGGAGATAATTTTCATAATATGTATTGGGCGCACACAATTTCTTTCTCCAGTTTAAAATACAACGCAATAAATAACCTCCGTCATGTTTTATACTTAGAATAGTGTTAGTTTTAAACAAAAAACCTTATCCTTAATTCTTCTAATTAATAATTTATGTAGCTCACTTGATTTATATAATATATTCGGTTTGGGTCGTACTTAAAAGATGTTGTTTGTATAATTCGGCTATTGCTTAAACACAACTATTATTCTTTTAGTATCCGCCTTAATCAAATATAAACCCAGCACTTCAATAGTTTTCCTGAGAATATGTGAGAATATGAAGCGTTATGATGTCAATGTCCACCACTAGTATCATGAAAGTTATTTTTATCTTAACACTGCAATTTGAATTCATGCTCCATAAATTAGTTTTAGGAATGAGTCAGAACCTAATCCTGATCCTTCTCCATTTTTTGTTCATGTCCTGACATATTTTATCTCGAGGCCAACGTTTTTCTGTACTAACCTCGACAGTTAGTATATAGGCAGTCATTAAAATTAGTCCTTTAAGAGGATGTTATCTTTGAGTACTTCATTTATACAATTTATATATTTGAATCGGGATGCAGGTAAACATTATATATTTCGTTTAATCCAAATTCTAAAGTCAATACGAAATATGTTTTTATGTTGAAAATTTTTAATGAGATAACACACAGTAAATTAAAACGGAAATTAAAGTTAAAGTGTTGTTGAAGTTTGTTTTGTAGGTGTGTATTGAAAAAAAGTAGGCCAAGTATTAACGTGTTCTTAGATGTATTATTATAAAACGATAAGTTCAGACTCAGCTGATTTATCTTGGCAGATAATCTTGTGTTGGATTCTGCTCCGATAATTGCCATTTCATTCATCTCATTATGTGTCTTTTTCTCCAGTCCAATTATTAAATGGAATACCTTGTTATTTATAACTAAGAATTTACCATGAGTTACTACTTAGCATTGATAATAATGTATCTAGGCATTTTAATATTTATGTTTTAACGTATATTTTGTATATAACTGGTCTTTTTATATAAAAAACATACATGTTATCAAGAACCTTTAAATTAGTTACTAACGAATTCACCAGCATTAAAAATCTATGTTTGTAATCAGTATCTCTCTATAACTTTGCAAAGTATCTAGGGGCTAGCCAAAGGACTCTCACGGGATTGCCACGTCCACAATCACTGCAGGGCAAACACATTGAGCTCAATCAGCTGACTTAACTACGTGGATAAGTTTCTTTTAAACCTTTCATCATCGTTCTTGTTCAAAATTTGTTTAGTTAACGATGAAGAGTTTTTGAAGGTAACAGAGCATTTTAGAACATTCGTTAGACTAATGTGGCACAAATCATTACGTTTTTCGTATTCCATATTTGCAATGGGTTACCTTCCTCAGGTCCATAACTACACACACAGCTGTACATAATTCGTAACTAAAAATTAGGTGGTTTATATTCCAAAGGCATAACACAAATTTACATACAAGAATAAGTTTTAGATAACTAGAGGCAATGTGGCTAAAGAGGAAATAGTTACTAAGGATCAAAGCATCATATCAAAACAATACACACATGAACATCTAACAGAGGAAGACAATATACTATGATAACTAGACAATACACATTAAATATATAGATTGGTTAAACAAAATAAGAAGAAAAGGTAATGATTAGCATAATAACAGAGAAATTAGTAGAACAAGTTAATTCATATCAACAGCTGATAAGCCAATAATAATATGTAACAATAAATATCAGTATTAGAAAATTCCAATTAAGAAAGACAGTGCAAATGTATAAATGAACAATACCAATAGTAATATTTTTTTAATGCAACAATTAAGAATATTATCAATATAAACTATCAATGTTATAATAATAATAATAAATAATAAAACTAGAGAAAAGGCAACAACAAAATGTAGTAACGATATGAACTAACAATTAGAATTATAAATAATAAAGTTTTGGTATTTCGAACTTTTATCCCTTCCACAACCACGTCGATAAATTTACTAAACCCGTTAAAAGGCTCATAATATGTTTGGAGCATTTATTTTTGAGCCACGTGAAACATCTGTTAAACTCATGGCAACCCCCACTTCGACTTACAACAGGCCATCCCCAACTTTGAGTTTTATTTGTTTTGAAATTTGATTTTTAATGTTGATGATGTTCCATACTGTTTAAGAAACATTTTTGAGTAAAGGAGTTTTTTAGACACATCGTATGCTTTCGCAGCTGGATCACTTTTCTGTAAGTCTCTTTATAATTTTCATTTTCGGTGATTATTTAAATTTTGGATAAAAACAGTTTTTCTCTCGGAATCAGAATTCCTTTAGTGATCTAATTGTTTTCCTTTTTGGACAAACTGTAAATTTATTTGTAGGACAGCATATGGTAAGATAGAAATTTAGACAATCATTAAAATTGCTGCTCTACCTTATCAGAAGACTTCATGGATGTCCAATTTTCTTTTGAGAGAAATTAGTTGAGGAGAGTGATATTTACTGGCCCCATATCACTTATTGCATTTTAATTTTGGGCTCCATTTCAAGCTTTTCTCCACTTACTACGGCGTTAATATTCAGTCATATTAAAATATTATATGGTCATATTTTTGCAAATCAAACAAAAATCTGATCGATAATTTTGAATTGTCTGTAGTTTGTTACTCAAAACCATAATCATGTTATTAATTACGGAGTTGCAGTAGTTAAGTTATGGAAATTCATTAATTATTATCTTCACAAGTAACAGTTTAATATGCAACGGTAAAACACGTTGCATTTACTTCAATGAGTGCATTACGAAAAAGACTCTTTTACAAGTACCTGTTACATGCTCAGACCAGTCCATCGTGGGTTAATAGTAAGTCCCAAACTTCTAACTCTACTGCAGTAAGGTATCGATATTCCGATCACTGTTATTTTCGGTACGTTGTTAATGTCAATAATTGTGTTCATCAGTCGAGAGTGAGAAATTATTATAGGTATTGTTTTGTCCGAGTTAAGTTTACGTCCATGAGTTTCTGTCCGTTTTATTACTTGTTCAATGTTTTCATTGGTAATATCAACAGTTACGTTCAATTCACTTGCCTTACACCGAGCGTAGATTTGAAAGTCGTCGGCATACGTGTGAAACCTAGGAAAGGTCAGTACAGTACCTATTTCGTTCGCAAGCAAAGTAAATAATAATGGTTCTAGTATAGATCCTTATGATACAGCACAAACAACAGTTTTCCTATCACATATGGAACTATCATTACAGACTCACTGCCGTCTACCAACAAGATAAGATCTCATCTAAAAAGTAACCTGGCTCTAAAAATCCTGAATTTTCTATTTTGGCTAGTAATAGGCGTAGTCAACTGATTCAAAAGCCTTTGAATAATCGTAAAAACCAAAATATTGCACTGTTTTCGATCCATATCAAGTCGAATATCTAAGTTATCCGCAGCAACACAGTCTCTGTACTGTGATGACTAAGACCAGATTGATACATATTGAGAACAGTAAGAATTCACTTATTTGACAGTGCAAATTTTCGGTTTCACGTAGCTTTCTAAACTTTCCACTAGTTATTTATAAGATAAATCTTAAAACGTTTGTTTGGATCCACAAGTGAAATTTGGTTTGGTTAGCTTTATCGTTTTTTGGTATGATACTACAGTTCATATTGTATATTTTCAACATCTTGTTTAAATTTAATGCTAGAAATTCTTTACGTACGTAATGTTTCAGAGCTCTCGTCGGATATGTTTGGGGTTGTTTCTACTGTCATTGTAACCTCATTGTTGAGTATAGTTAGATTTTTAAGTTTTATGTAGTCTGCCTGTATGTGTTTTTACTCAAATATATTTTGTCTTAAACACAACATACATTAACCAAACATTACATTAATATTTAATTAATTTCTATCTAAAAAGTTCTAATAAAAGTTTTACGTCAATCCATTTCAATATATTGGGCTCTTGATATAAATCTTGATTTAAAATAAGCCAAAACATGAGCATATCATAAGAATAATTGTTTTTAGAAACTTTTATTGCAAATCCAGCTACATATCTTTTACATAAATTGATTGAAATGAGACCGAAATATTGTAAATTTCATTCGAAGAATGTGTTATTTTACCAGGCGAAGTTAGGGCTAAGAAGGCCTCTCTAACCCTTAATCAGGGGATCAATGGCTTAAAGGTGACTTCCAAACTACCACCAATGGCCGGACACCCATCACTCAGCGGACACCCATCCAAGCAGCAGTCATCATTGGAACTAACTGTAGGGATGGTAGCTCACACATTCCGTAGTAACTTAAGTCAGTTCTCAGCATAACAATTAAAATTATTTAGTTGACAAGACATTTATTAAGTATCAAACGTACGCTTGTGTGCATTACGTTTGTGAGTCATACTGGTAAAGAAATAATTTACATACGTATTTAAACCCCACTTGAGCGTAATTATTATCATAAAAACTACCTTGAATTCGTTATTGGTTATTATTAAATACCATACCCTTGTATGCGTTACAACTATTGGTTTGTTTCATAGTTAATAAACAGCTGATTTTTTTTAACTTGTGTTTTCTAAACCACCTGGTACGGACATTTTTTACATTTTACCACTGTTGTGGTTTCATCAAAGCAGTTGCAGTATATAGACACCTTACTATTGACGTGATTTACTTTTTATGTGTTTGCAGTAACGTTGTTTGTAGTGTGGAATATTCTTCAGCCAAGCATTGTTAAGTAAGGCGCATGTACGCTGCACGTCATCCTTACCGCCAGTTATTTCAAATAAACTGCTCACTAGAGCGCATAACCGGCTTTACGAATTTGGATCTTTCAAAGTCAGTATGGCAGACACGGGATAGCCAAGGACAGTTCGAAGCTTTATTATGATGACCAAACAATGCAAATGTATGACAATAACATCCCAGAACGAGTTCAAGATTAATATCCCAAAATTAACCAGATATAGTACTAGTACTGTATGGCGGGTGCTTAATGAGAACAAGCTTCATCCATTTCACACTCAAAAGGTTCATGCTTTCCTCCCAGAATATTATAATCCGAGAGTAAATTGTAACCACTGGTTTTTTCAGTAACACATTATTGAAACAACCTTCAGAAGGTAATTTTAGTTAGGAGTAAGCACTTAGTATAAACGGGATATTTTATCGGTGTAAAAATCACTTATGTCCTCCTGATAATCCTCATGGACATTTTGTGGATACCAGCGTTAATTTTTAATCAGTATGTGGGCTTGTATATCTGGGAACCATATTATTATTTGGGGATTTACGTGCTCCCAAATCAGTGTAAACCCCCTGTACATTATGTGTTTATAAGCGACATTCCTCCACAACGTTTGTACTTTCTATAAATAGGAAATGTGAAATATCTATAACATTTACGATAAAACAATTTTCGTCGATACCATAAGGAATATATGCTTATGAACAAACAGTGTTGCTGTTAATCGTGTAAACAAATTTAAAATGTGGTAAAAGATCAATATAAAATGTGATATGAAATTTCTTACAATTAAATGTGAAATCTATAAAATTTAAACATAATCTAACTAAATTTAAAAAAAAATGAAATAATGTTATAGGGAACTTAAATTGAGTTCTCATAAACTCAACTTAACGAAACATCATAAAGTTTAATCACAACATCGTTTAAATCGACAACTAAATATTATTGAATAAATACTATAGAAATCTGAAAGTGCTATAATGATCTATATAGAGAAAAACCCTTTTTATAATTGTATCAAATAGTTAAAAAAGTAGGGTTACTATATTACTTATCAATTAACCATAAAAACGTAATATTGAAAATCAAAATTACTTTGAAAGAATGCTTTTAAATCTAGCAAGTAACTTTGTTCATCACCATAGGAAAAGTGTAGATGCATAAAAGGTGTCAGGGAGGCCAAGCACAGGCTCGCCAGGATGAATTCAATGCTGCCTATAGGTAACAATCAACTGATTTATAACAATACAGCAATATTGGACCAGTGCCCCATCAACTTGTTTTGTCTCATTTCTAAGGGTACGTCTTTAACTTCTTCTTATTATAAATTTAAAATTATTACAAAAAGCCGTTTTCAAACTTAAAATTGCTAAGTGAACAAAACAAATTAGAGTCCGTATGAGTAATTTTTGAGGTTTTTAGTCTCAATAATAATCTAATTTGTCTATGGTCTAGGAGCAATAGTACCTACAAAAGTTTTAAGAGAGTTCAGGGATAGCTTTTACAAAATACACCAGCTGGGAGAAACATACAAATTTGTAACATACGTAGAGAGATGGGATTATTTTGTTATTTTTTTGTTAATTGAGTTTCACTTAGCCGGCCTTCACTTCTCCAGCATACCGAGTTAAATGTCACTCCGACGTATAACAACGTTAAAGAGAAAATTCACGACAGAAAAAGCGTTAGGTTTTATTGTCATTGACTGTACCACAGCCCTAAAGTTAGTAACTTTGTTACAATACATTTTCCATGCTAACTTATACTAAACTGATTTCAATTTTCTATTAAAACTTAATAGACCTGCAAAATGTGTCTTTTTCAGTACAAGCTTATCATTATTAAGTTTATTGGTAGTCTTTTGGATTACACATTATACTCCGATTTTTAATTTGTAAATACATAAATTTGTGTTCCTTCAACATTTATGTTTCTAAATTACTTCAATTTATCCTTATTTTCGTGTATGTAGTTTCATGTGTACTGGATTTTTTTGGATAAGACATATTCTATGGTACAGTTTTATTTCCTTGTTAACATTATGTATTATTGTTTAATTTGCCTTTATTGGTGGATTAGGTGTCTTGAGAAATATATTAAAGTAAATACGAAGAAGATATAGGTATATTATATTCAGAAGAACGTGGGTCCTGAAAAATTTCAAACCATGGCAGACCTAAGAGATCTTGCAAACGCATTAAAAAAAACTAGTGTTCGGGCTGCCTCTCAGGTAATGTTTTAAAATTTTATAATCATGTAAAAAAATGAATCCATATACGTTGTCTTATGATTTGTATGTTCTTATTATGTATATAAAAGAGGCAATTTCTGTAAGAGAAAGTAATGATATTTCTACCCTTCAGTTGTGATGTAAGACCATTTCACGCCGGGAGACAATAATCAAGCAATTTAATCCCGAATTCGAATAATAAAAATAAATGTTGCGAACATAACGACACCTTTTCAATAAATACCACAAATAAAGAGTCTTCGTTGTTTTTATACTCTTCAATTCAATTCAATTCAACTAATTTTATTCATAAAAGACATTATAAATTTACAACAAGTCCCATGCACCACAAAAAGTGCGTGCGGGGGAAAAATAAATATTACAAATATTAGCAACCGGTGTACTCTTTTCTTAACCTGGAAGATGGCTTTTCCACCATGAAATGATTGTTTGAACTTTTACCTGAATATTATTTTCCCTTATGACAAGATCAAATATTTATCTCAAAATAAGAACAATACCTGAATTATCTTTTACAAACTCAACTTAAGAGAGGGACTCATATCTCATAATTCATATTTATCAAACATTTCTTTCAATAATTCAATCAAAATTATCACAAAGAAGTAAAGTGACACAGGCACGGGTTTAAAACCAAACTAAACAACTTTAAGATATTTTTAAAAAGCATGCAACTTTATAAGTCAAATTAATTTAAGAGTTTCAAACTAAAACTGAAATTCGTATTGATGTAATACAGGTTCGCTTTTAACTGACAGGTAAATCTAACAACTCTTTATTGGCTGTAGCTGTACTAATTCCATTTTTTCCAAAGTGGTGAATTTTAACCAGTCTCGGCAATGGTTATGTCTTCTGTAAGTCAGAAAGTTTTGGCTTACGTATCATAATAAAATAGGATTATTCTTGCATTTTAAATTATAACTACCATCATTTTCATATTCTTCCTCTTTCATGAACATATTTGAAAACGTGTCTCTTCAGTGATTCTAAAACTTCTTTGTAACAATCAAAATACTTCTGTTTTAGTAACCAAGCAAAATCGAAAATTCATGATATAAGATTACTCAGTATATTTCTTATTTGATATAAAGCATTTGACTGTGTGGCACATCACATACAACAGTTACGGGCTACTTGTTTTGGAGTTTTCTTCAAAAATGGATTTTAAAATATCTTAGTGAAAGAGAGCGGAATTTTCAGATGTCGAATACACTGTCAGGCAAGACCAAAATGCCCTACGGTGCGGTGTTTATCGAAGATTAATTGTATGGTCAGTCTTTTATTTGATTCGTGTCAACGATTAGTTAGTTACATACATCAATGTATAATAGAGAGGTGACTCAGTATGCTCAAATAATATCAATCAAATAACCACTGTATCAAATCAAACAAGAAGCATTATCTTAAAATTGACGCGTTTGTTAAACATAACATATCTATTGAACAATTAAAAATGCATTTTACGAATAATTATTTCAAAACAAATGTAATTAAACTACTTCAGCAAACAAAAATAAAAAAAGGCTGAACCCTAAAAGTTTATTGGGATGCATCTCGATACCAATCTTGACTGACTGGGACGATAAAATGTTTGTTTTGACTTGTAAACCCGTTTGTTCAAAGCTTGCCTCAAACCTTTATGTTTTACGCAACCAAAGCTGTGCTTGTTGGATAATGTGAAAACAACTCATCTTGGCCGAGACTTTCCCAGTTGATTTATGGCTTGAGATCATAGGGGAGTATAATATTGTACTGAAAATATAAAATTTGAAAGAGTATTTAGAACAAAGAAGAACGCTGTTAAAATCACCTCCAAATCAAAATCCAGAGAACTGTGTAAAAATACTTTCAGATTTCCACTACATTCTGCTTGTCTGTTTTGTACTATCAATTGAAGTGTGAGTTGCTTCAATACCGGAATGTCCATCGGTAAGAGACTTAGAGACAGGAAGAAGTTCCTCATCGATCAGTACAGAAAGATCGCTTTTGAACTTATAATCACAAGTGGATCAAGCTAATCATAAGTTCTTTGAAGAAATCAAACACAAAAAGTTATCAAACATCTGATGCCAAAGTTGTTTTAATGTATAAAGATTCATTTCGGTTCTTGAGAAAATTGCATACTAACTTAATAAGTTATATTACTTCATATCTTAAAAATAAGTTTTACGTCTGCAATTGTTTCATGTTTAATTATAAAAATGAAATAAAGATATATTATTTTTATTATTATAAAGAGTTAAGCTACGTTTAAATGTATAATGCTATGATACAGTCCAATTAATGACTCATAGCAAGCAAGTAGAAAGGGTTGCGGTGATCAGCCGTGGGAGTACGTGTTTAGTGGTAAGGTTCTATAATTGCTCAGGGACTACTGTGCTCCAGACAAAGAATAGAAATATTTAGCAAAGACATTTGAATATTTATTAAGGTAATGAGTTAAACTGAGGGAGGATTTCTATTCCCACTGGTAGGGTGTCAGCAGGTTCATTTCGGTTAGAGTAGACTCGACATCGTATCTAACCATATCATAGGTTCATTTAACACACAGATTTATTAATTATATATATATATATATATATATATATATAGATATATATATATATATATATATATATATATATATTTAAATAATGAGTTATTGTAACATGAATACTCATGAGAATGCATTTGGCCACTTCCTAGTTAAAAATCTTTTATATTCTCTCAAATACTTTCTTTCCTGTATACAGACTTCCTTTTGTAACATAACAATCACCTCTTCATCTTAACTCACTTCCTGCACTATTCAATCAATTTTATACTACACCAGGGACGGTAACAACATCCCCATGGCTCAGTAGGGTATCTGGGTGTGCTAGTCATGCGGTAAAAACCGCACCCCGTATTTTATCACTCCTAACGGTCTCCCATACTAAAGCAACTCGAGCATGCGTAGCGTCCACACCCGGATTTCTTTCTTACTATCCCAGGACCACACTTATACTTCTCAACCACAAAATCTCACACGAGAGATCTGTTGTTTGTCAATACTCTTTGCCGAGTAATGCCCACATATAGGCCTATGACCGCTCATATGATAATATTGAGAATAATGATTGACTTCTTTATATGAATAAAATTACACATATTACGTCGTTAAAATATTAGGAAAAACCTAATCACAAATCCCGTTAGGTAATTAGGTATACTAATTAATATAAACTAAATACAATACTTTGTGGGTTCTGGTATCACTAAAATAATTCTGGCCATTCCTGGGGTTGAATGAAACATTACAATCCGAATCATAATTTAAACACAAAAGAGCAGTTTAAGCATTATAAATCTTATATTTATACAATAAAATCAATGTATCTTCAAATCTTCTTAATATGAACACAATAAATATACATTTTTTCTTCTATACATATTATATAAGTACACAAACAATAATTCCATATTCACACTCACTTAATTTCATATATACTCAGAAAAAACATAAGTTGCCTTTAACTACAATATTTTTATTGAAAATTCAAGTTTTAAACCAAATGAATTCTATATGTATAACAAACAAAAGTTATTTGATCTTATGATGCTGTTTAAAAAAAGAACATAATTTTTTTCAAGTAGTCCATAAAATAAACTATTGCAAAATATTTTAATTTTATTTTTGATATAATATTTAATGATAATGTATTACAGAATTTTGGGCCTGCGTACTGACAAACAGAGTGTAAATATTTATTTCTTTACTTTTGGTAATCTATACATTCTTCTATTTGGGCTCCTTATTCCGTTTACAAGGAGGTTTGTAACTTTGTTACCGATTCTTGTGTAAACTAATTTAAGTACTTTTTACACACATACAAATGTTAGATTGATAGGGGTCTAATTTGATTAAGTGGTTGAAACTAGATAACTCGGAATTTTTAATTGCACGATTTATAAAGTATATGATTTAAATTATATTAAAATTAAATTAAATTAGAATTAAATTAGAAATTTGTAAGCACCCCCAACATAACAACCCATACTTTCGCAATAAAAATGCGTCACATGTTCTTAAAAAGTAAACAAGTTTTCCCCAGTTTATTTTGTAGCAATAGTGGTTCCTAAATACTTAAAATGGTTCACTTGTTGTATATATTGACAATCACAAGTAGCGGTTTGTGGAAAATCCTGTGAGTGATAAGTAAGTAGATTTTCAAATACAAAATCAATAAAACCAAAATTTATGAGTTTAGTTTTCGTTACATTTATTTGCATATTATTATTATAGGACCAACGTTGCATTAAAGATATTTCGGTGTTTAGTTTCTGTACAGGGTTTATGTTTCTTTTTCTGCATACAAAAATTGCGATGTCAACTGCGCATTTGACCAAAAATGTTTGCTCAAGTATAAATAAATAGGTAATAAAAATTGAAAAAATGGGGTTGCTAATAAACTGAAAAAGGACGCCAGAATTTATGAGCAGAAATGTACTAACACATCTCAATTTTTACCGGTTGGTATTTATTTGTTAAATAGTTCTAAAACAGTTTAACGTCAATCATCTGATTCCTATTGATTCAAGTTTATTTAATAGACTTTTTGGCTAACCAAATGTAAGGCTTTACGAAAGTCAATAAATACCCCTGTAACTTTATTACTTTCATTTAAATTTGAATAGATTATATTAGTAACATTTACTACGCATTATCGGTTTGTAACTCAAACGTCTTCATCCAACCGTCCTACCCTTAAAAATGGGGTGCACACCCGAATCTCTCACCACTTACGTGTTAACTAGTTAGAGCCACTATATAACCCAAATATATTTTCCAATTATTACGGATACCAAACAGATAAATGCCTACAATTATCGAGTCCATCTCACAGACTGGGATCCCTGATTTAGGCGTGGTGCTCTTACCCAGTATTTCTGATAGTCCATTCTTATTTGAGCGGGGTGCATTCTAAAGTGTTAAAGAGTATAAATACCATCACTCAAGATCAGTAAGATGAAAGGAATCTTACTTAAAGTGTGCCACACCTAGACTTCTGACCATCGCTCTTTTATGAAACAAACTCCCAGGATTTTATATACGAATATAGCAATTATCCCATATCAAAACCATTTATTCACACTTTGGACCATACACAAATATCCACCTGCAAATATTTACAGGAAATAACGCATACTATAGGCCTATTTCTGACAAACTGGCACACTTGCCCAGTATGTCTCATCCCTCTAATAAATTATTATGTGGATTTTCTGTGTGATGTTTTTTTTTACTTTCTTGATGTTTAATATTACTTTATGAAACCAAGATGACGTGAAATTATATGTGTTTTAGTATTGTTTTGCTGTCTATGATGCTACGAGTATATCAGTAGAAACGGTAAATAAGGTTTAACCAGCAATAAATATCATAGGTTAGATTTGTTTTAGAATTGAAACAAGAAGCTCAGGTCAGTGTCAGGTTTACAATCGAATCGCATGGCACAACCTTTGATGAAATTAGAAAATTAATTAAGAATGATTCTGCATGTACACAGATCCGTTCAATCTGTCCAACGTATGTGCCAAACGAATTTGTCTTTTAATCAAGATTAGTTGGACTAATACGAAGTGCAAAAAAATGTTTTTTTATTACATAACACTTCAATGCAAAACTGAACATCGTGTATTTATGGGGTTTGATGTTTAAATCTATTCTAAAACTTTTAATAATCTTCTTTAAAAAGCATATGTAGTTTATTTTTGGGTTTTTAAAATATATTAACTTGTATATTATTTTAAAATAACCTATATAATTTTATTTAGTACAAAAGTTAACAGTTATTTATAAGCTGCCTAGTTATGGTTTATCCTAAACCTCTGACTGTTTATTATTTTGGAACAATGCTTTTATCCAGTTCTTATAATATCTGGCAAGTCACTAGGATAATTTTAATTTATTTATTAATAGAACATTATATACAGCATTACATTTTTAGTAACTCATAAACGAGATGTAGTTCATGAATAAATAGATAAGAAAATAACTAGATTGTACTCATTAATTTATACTCTATTTATATTTACTTATTTTTGTTAAATAAATCAAATTATTTATAAACCAGATAATTTATTATATTATTTTTACTGATATTATAATGGTTACCTTATTTTAGCAGCTGATAATCGAGTCTAATTAGTAATTTGATTACGACGATCTACAAAATAGAAAAGTTCGATTTGAAAACAAACAAAAAAGTAGCAATTACATAAAGATTGGCTTAGTAAGAAATATTTTAATCTAGCCTCTCAGTAAAAACGTGCCAAATTTGTCAATGTATAGTTCCTTCATTGAATAAAACTAATGGAAAGAAATCGAGGCGAACTCAGATTCTGTGATAAGTGAGATTCTGAGATGGCCTAATCAGTAGATGCGTGATAACAGAATCACGTTATCTTTTTCAAACATTTCAACTGTATCATTGTGTGGTGTTTTAAAATAGATTTCTATGTAAACTTACATATTTTACTTTTTTAGAGGAGGACTTTTACTTCCTTATCAGATTAAAATTTAATCTTTCGTGACACTGAAGGAATTGTAAGCGGATATTATAACATTTCAAAAATTATACTATATACTAGGCTTTATGAAGTTTAAATACACGGAAAACCCACAGGATGTTATAAAAAACTAAACACAAGTAAGACGATTCGTTCAAGAACTGTGTTAGTGAAAACGTATATCAATTCGAAATCATTACATTTCTTTACAGGGATAGCTAGAAAAAATGTCTTCATAATTTTAATTTTGTGGACGTGGGGCAGAAGATAAAGCTACTGAAATATACAAAAACCCCTCTATCAATATGATTTGTATTTTCAAAAATTGCGTAAATTCTATTTAAAAAACATTAATTTAACGATAGCTACATTTTAATTGTAATACTACTTTTAGTGTGTACTATACGCTTGAACAGATAATATGTATCATACCCATAAATACTTAATTTAATTAATATATTATTTATAATAAAAGCAAATTAAACGATCATAGATATGATATCGTATATTTTGTGAGAGTACAGAATCAATGTATATTTCTGTTTTCTAAATGGGCGATTCAACAAAAAACCAAAATTCTTTTTTAATAAGAAGCAATAAAACTATATTGCTGCATAAAAAAGTTTATGGTAGTTTCATTTCAAAAATGGATATCTAGAATACCTTTACTAAATATATATGAGCAAAATAGTTCAACTTTTAGGGATTAATTCAAGTCATAGTATAGCGCACGTAATTCCTGAACCACGCTTTTAACTATTCATGCAGATTGAACTTTTAATTCTCATTTGATTTATGTCCCTATTGAAATATGCTATTAATAATCAATCATAATATGTCAATGCAAAAAGTAATGATCAGTATAAAGAACTAAATTAATGCTCGGAAACAAAGCTTTGAGGTGGAAGGATGGGAATCCTTGAGGGAAATAATACAGAGAACAATAAAGCTTTGATAAATGGGTAAACTTTGGGAGTGTGGGCCCCATGAAGTGTCAGACGTAGCGTAGGTAGGTAAAGGCGTCTGCGCTGCTCCAACACACCGAAACCACGCCATTACTTAATCAGAAGTATCTGCAAATGACTATAGTACAATTTGTAATTTAGAAATACACTATATGATTATATTGGATAACTTTTTGTATGTTTAATGGTTTGGTAGCAACTGTTTAAGATGCCTTTGTCAAAGGGAGAGAAAATAGAACACGACGATTCCAAGACGAATTTTAGGAATCCAAAATCGTAATCTGAATCATCTTGAAATCAGACTCAGGAAAAACTTTGTCTTGTGTACTTGTGTAGTATATATATACGTTAATAAAATTTGTATAAGTGGCAATAGTGTATAATATTTACATTATATATATGTGTATGTATATATATATATATATATATATATATATATATATATATATATATATATATATATATACAGGTGTGTACATAAAGTCCTGCACTGGTATAAAATATTTTCTAAACGATAACAGATAAATGAACAAGATTTGGTACATCAATACTACACCTAAAAATCTACTTTTTGAAGGAACTATCAGTTTTCTGTAATATCATGGGGACGTCCCGCAAGGAGTCGGAAGAAATCTTAAATAGGAGCATAGGTCAATATGCACATCATTTTAAAGGGCTTATCTAGCAGAGTTTAATGCCGCAAACCGCACTCAAAAAGATTGATCCAGTACAAAATGGCGGCTGTTCAAAGGTTTTACTTGGTTACATTTCATTAGTAGCCATAACCCCGGTAAAGCAAAACTGCAACCAAACGAATACTGCAGATAAATACTACATTATGATTGTCAGTTGTACAGAAGTGAATTATGACGTAGGTTATCCTCAAGGGTTACAAATTTGGTCCTAATATATTGGTAAACAGTGTTTAAATAGGCTCTTACGTCAATGCCGTAGTGTGGGGGTGCTCCGTCCTGTTGAAAACCAGATATTCTGGTAATGTTTCTCCAAACATGTTTCGAAGTGCTGGTGTAATTTCATTTTCTAAGCAAACGTTAATATGATATTGCACTTAAAATTTCCTTCAATAAAGAAAGGACCTACCAACTTGGGTACCTATCACAACCAAGCCAGACATTCACCTTAGTGAATACTGCGTATGTGCTTCCCGCATCCAGTGAGGATTTTCGCTACTCTAGTACGTAACGGCAATTGTGCCTGTTTACACTTCCATTCAGCATAAATGAACAATCGTCTGAAAACACAATACTGTTTGCATCAATTTCGTTGCAATCTATTTTGGCCATCATAGTTTCACAAAATTCTATACGTCGATCGAAATCAACTTCGTTGAGTTCGTGCACCAAATGAACTTTATAAGGCTTAAAACTAGACCCTTTCAGAATCTTTTTAACAGACGTTACAGAGATGTCATGAGTTTGTGTTGCTGAGCGTAGGGACTCTTGCGTATTCTCAATAAATGAGTGCAATACATCTAAAGAGTTGCCTTCAGTTGTCGCAGTAGCGGGCCTTCCTGTCCTATGACGATCGGAAACACTTCCTGTTTCCATAAAGCGTTGAACAGTTCTCCCTACAGTTGTTCTAGAAAATTGGCTGCCTCTCGTGAAAAGTAGTCATGAAATAAATGGCATGCTTCCTCGTGTGATCGTCCGTTGTTTCCCCAACCAACCATCATAAGAAGTGTTATACGTTCACGTTCGTCGTCAAGCAACATAGTGTAGTTGAAGAACTACAAGCAATACGACAAACTCTTTTGTACTAAAGTGCACTGATAGAAAGGTTGGACAGCACTACTAAAAACAAGAAAACTAGAATAGCCTACTATGAATAGACTGGCTAATTGGAAAGTCCAAACTGCGACCCAAAGATAAGAGCTTTTTAATTGTTACTGTTATCAGGTTTTCCCCCGTTATCAATATATTAGGACCAAATTTGTAACCCTTGAGGATAACCTACGTCATAATTCACTTCTGTACAACTGACAATCATAATGTAGTATTTATCTGCAGTATTCGTTTGGTTGCAGTTTTTGCTTTACCGGGGTTATGGCTACTAATGAAATGTAACCAAGTAAAATCTTTGAACAGCCGCCATTTTGTACTGGATCAATCTTTTTGAGTGCGGTTTGCGGCATTAAACTCTGCAGGTAAGCCCCTTTAAAATGATGTGCATATTGACCTATGCGCCTATTTTAAGATTTCCTTCCGACTCCTTGCGGGACGTCCCCATGATATTACAGAAAACTGATAGTTCCTTTCAAAAAGTAGATTTTTAGGTGTAGTATTGATGTACCAAATCTTGTTTCATTTATCTGTTATCGTTTAGAAAATATTATACCAGTGCAGGACTTTATGTACACCCCTGTATATATATATATATATATATATATATATATATATATATATATATATATATACAGTATATACAGGGTGTATATATTATGTCTGGAAAACACCCAAATATATCCTTTAATAATTTAAATATAAATTTGAAACCTCTTACAATCGTGATAGAGATTGGGCATCTACTTTTTGGAACAATGTTTTGTTTATGTCACACCAACGGGGGACGTCCTGCCGAGGGTATCGTGAATATTCTTAATGGAAGCCTACACCTTGTGATACATAATTTTAAAGGTAATAGCTTACTGAATTGAATGCCACAAACCGCATCTCAAAGGAATTATTCTATCAGAAAATAGAGCATTTTTTAGTATTGAAAATTTACTGATGTTCAACAATGTAATTTTAACATGGTTCTTGCCACAAAATGTGTTACACTAATTTTTTAGCATACGATTACCCTCGGCAGGACGTCCCCCCCGTTGGTGTGACATAACAAAACATTGTTCCAAAAAGTAGATGCCCAATCTCTATCACGATTGTAAGAGGTTTCAAATTTATATTTAAATTATTAAAGGATATATTTGGGTGTTTCCAGACATAATATACACCCTATATATATATATATATATATATATATATATATATATATATATATATACATAAAATATGTATGTGTTTTCTTAAATAATATTACATTATTTATTTATTTTATTGTGTTATTTTTTTAACTATAATGCATATATTTCACCTCCTCTATTGTCATTACAATATTTACTAAAGTTAATCCCTGTAATCGCTATAATTCTTAGTGGGTGAAATTATATTTTGCATATATTAGTCTGTTTCCAGTAAGTGATCCTAAAGTTTTAGACTGTAAAACAACAGGATAGTTAACCCTACTGAATTCAAAGGTGTCGTATACAAATCAAGGAACTGATATTTCATCATCAATAGAAATTTTCACTATTCTTTGCAATTATAAAGCATATGATACGATCCACATGATCTTCGATTTTTCCAATCAATAATATAATTTTTGTATAACCTTATGGTTATGAATTTTATTTACTTATTTACTGAATCAAATCAATGATATATCACTTCAGTTTTCCCATCACTACAGCCTGTAATATCTATATTGGGGTAGTCATGTTAGATCGGATAATAAAACTGATGACTTTCTTTATAATGATATTTTAGGTATATTCATGTTTGACGCTGAGTCTGAGAAATATATCAAGCTCTGATCCAATACCTATAAATTACAATAATTCATATAATTATCATGTTTGCACCTAGCCGTCATGTGTAGACATGTCTTCAAAATGTAAACAGTTAAACAGCACTTTAATAGGCAACATTCTACTCTGTGGCTCGCAATATAAAGCTATAGGTACGACTCATATAGAAGTGTTTTGTTACCAAGTCATCGTCCTTATTGTTCTCTATTAACACTGAAATTATACATTCGAGCTATTCAAAATTTAGAATTAAAACGCATATTAGTAATGTGGTTCATTTTTTTACTATATTTCTTTAAATATCACAATGGGTCATCTGTTTGTCTGACTTGAATGAAAACAGAAAATCCTCCGCCTCTTCAGAGATGGTTTGGATGAATTCACGTAAACTGATTTTATTCACGCGAAACATAGTTTAACAGGAAGTTACAAGGAATATGACAGTGTGGTAGAACTGAAAATATTGTTCGGATTGAATTAAGATAACAAACTTTAAGGCATGAGGCATTTCTAAATTAGAAGATTTAATCTTTACCTAATGGGTTTTTTATGTATTTCAATCTTTGGACAATAGTATGTTATTTTCCAGGTAGGTTTTACATAAGTCAATATTGACATAGCAGTTTTGAAGAATTGAGTTCCTACAGAGAATTATTACTAGGATGTGGTGTAAGCAGAATTCATGTTTCGAATCATTTAACTCATTTCCTTTATTTTCATGATTTAGCGCACTGAGACGCTCCTTCTAATGTCAGCAGCAACAACTCTCAGTGTGCGATTGATTAATGCTTTCCTGTCATTTGTTGCAATAAGAATAGTTCTTTTACCAACTGTCTTTTGCCAAAATTACATTTCTGCTTTTACAAATGTAGCAAAAAATTTTTTACACCTAGTTCAATATTTTAGTTTATCCCTAAGTACACTATACTGAACAAATTAAAAATCAACTAAAACCCTCATTTTACAGACTTTTTCTCTTAATATGTATTTTATATTTGCACAATAAGGTTGGAAGCTTATATGCACTTATATTTTCGAGCGTACCATTGTGGAATGTAGTCTTGAAAAGGGACATTTAATTACTAGATATGATTGATTATCAGCAGACTGAACAAGTAGCTCACTGTATGACTTCATACCATCCGTGAAACCCACCGTAATTAAGTCCAGTACCCGTGTTCTCGGAAAACCGTGTTAATCTCGCTCTGCTTTGACATACCTTACAATGGCTCGTAACAGTGTATATCATGGTAAATTTTACACGGTGAATGAGTATTCAAAAAAGTCAGAGCAACATCTAAAAGTGCTACTTAGAATCCATGCCAATGACTGCAACGACAATACTTGTATCTTTAATGGTTCATTCAACAAGTAGTGCAAAGCAGTTACTATCCTACGTAAACGTCAACTAAAAACTGTTCTCCAATTCCAGAATCTTTACAGGTCGGTTTTGTGTATTGGATCATTAAAAGCAAACGGAAATCGTACATATCGATGAGCTCTGAGATCAATAATAAAAATAAAACAGAGCAGGTATTGGGTTCTGCCCTTAACCATTTACTTCTTTGTGGAATACCATTCCTGTTTAATTCTCAATTTAATCTGCATTTCTGAGCGTTACATCAGGTTCTTCTATTTCGCCATAACAACCATGAGATGGAAAAGCCGTATTGTTGGAGAAAATGGCCGGACGTGGCAAACACTAAATCTTCTCTAATAGCACCAGCGTGGTGCGCACCATGCTGTATATCGATTTCCCAACACTCATTCTAGACCTGTTGTGTCAAATCCTCTGAGAGATTGTGCTTATGGTTTTCAGTAACATTATTGACAAACCTGTTGCTTGGCTATCGATATAACTGGAAAATGTTCGTGGATTCAGTGAGTATGAGTAGGTTGTTTGATATCAAACACCATTGCCAGCCATAAATCATCAGTTGATACTCTGTAAACCAATAATGTGTAAGATGTACTACTCCATTAATTTGTTTTATTGGGGATCAAAAGTAAGGCACTATGAAATTCGGGTAATCCCCATAAGGGATATCTATATTCAAATAGTTAGTGTACCCTGTAAGCACCTTGTATATAAATTTTCCCTACATTTAACTCTAATATACTCTTTCACGTTTATATTTGTGTTATCAGATATTATTTTGTAGTTTTAGTGTATGTAAGTACAGCTCTACTGAGCACATCTCAAAAAAAACCCAAGGAGGACCCTTGTAATTTTTGGGGATCCTTTATCGTCTCCAAAAGAGAATTTAAAATGCATAATGCATGAGCTTGTTTGTCCTCAAGATGTCCAAATAAACGTCAAAGTGGTGCCATCGCATTTTGGTTAGCTTTAAGTTTTTGTTAATTCAGAATTAAACCTCTTTAAGACAACCTTTATAAAGATAGGAAAAATAGAACATAATTTCATTTTTGAGTGTGTGTGTGTATATATACATATATATTAAACACACACACAACACACACACACACACACACACACACACACACATTAATACATATTTTGGGAAATGTTGGTTTCTCTATATCATACATGAAATAGGAAAGTAGTTTTGTTGGAGTAAATAGCTAGATCCACAAAATATATAATGATTTATTTTTGAAGGAGGGTTAAGGGTTATCACCAATTTGATTATTGGTAAAAACCCTTAACTTGACATTATCTTTCAAGTCCATTGTTTTAAGTCATTTTATCAAACATGTATCTAAAAATTCATATACATGTTTGCCATTGTTTTATGTGGTCATTTTATCACATCATTACTAATTAAGTTGCCTAAAATTGCTCCTAGAATGATCTAAAACTTTTTTACTTTCTCAGTGTTCCGAGAAACTGTTTTTTAGGGCTGTGACTTTTGTTACATATTTTACCAAACCGATTTCCAGAATATTATATCAAACAAACTGCTAATAATTGTTATACCTGACTACTACTGGGATATGTCATCCAACTAATTTTTAACTCAGCACAAGTATTTGATTGTATTATTTTAGAGATTTTACTCAAAAGCACAACCTACAGCTACATGAATGAAAACCATTAGTTGAATACAGTCGTAAGTCCTCTCTAAGAATATAGTTTGATCCTGTTTAGATCCTCACGCAAAGGGTTGTCTGTCAATATTAATTCTTTGACATATTTACTTGTGAATGTCTGTCTTTATATGCACTACAGCTTTAACACACATGAGAATCATCATTTCTGGATATTCCATTTCTTATGAAATCATTATACGGTTCATGAGCCGCGAGCCAATTTGCGTTTTATACGGATGAAGCCTACCTTTCATGAAATCTGTAGAGGAAGTTTCTCTACCATTAATCTCAATTATTGCCGCGTTGTGTTTTTAGGGGGTTTAACATGTAAGGGTGCCAAAAGAGTTAAAAATATTTAACTGTATCTTTTCCCAGATAATTGTTTAACTAAACCGTTATATCACCGTAAGCGAACGATATAAATACGCTGAAATTCATTACTTTCTGTCAAATGATCATTCTTCTTTCGCATAGTTTACGTTGGTTTTATTTTCGTTAGCATAGCTGACGGTTAGTTTCAAGAGTGTCAAGCAAAAATAATTATCTGAAAAAGTTATCGTTTGAAATTTTTTAACCCTTTTGATAACCTTCCTTTTCCTTCGCTCCGAAACTAGAACGATCGATTTCTTTCTTAGAGAAAATCCATCTTGTAGACGAGAACTGTATTCATGAATAAGGCTGCATTATTCATCAAAATATGTAAATAACATTAACAACCCATGTTATGTTATCATATTTAATATTATTGGTCGATATTTTTTGAATAATATTCAAATTTATTAATAATAATAATATAATTTCAAGGCATATAAATATTTATTGTATACATAAATTAGGTTTCCTGTTATACTAGTCATAATAATAGCTTAGCACCTATGGGATATTGAAAAACATGTATCACTAGTTTTATGAATTGCATCTTATAAATTTATCTTTAAATTCTATAAATAACATATTTATATGTTAAAATTAGTCTTAAGGGTACTCTGAGACTAAGTTATCAATACTATACGTCCAATATGCCTGGTAACATATACGTAAAACTTAGCTAAGTTAAACGCATTATACTATTCTATGGATTATAAATAATATAAATAATGACAGTCCTATTTTTTCATTATATTTAACAAGTATCAGAATCCGATAATTATAACAACTTTAACTTGAAATTAAGTGGAAATCCGATTCACGAAACTTCATCTCTAAATGAATAACATAAATATATTTTTTATTTAACAGCTTTGTTGTATACTAACCTTAGTGTTTTTGCTCCAAGCAAATGATCTGTATTATTATTAACGTAGAAATGTCCGTAATCCAACGTTACATGCAAGTGAAAGAATAATACACAATACAACATCAGAACAAATGATTTCAAATGATTACCCTCACAAGTTGGTGTTCAAACGCCGATTGGTTTACGAAGTGTACTATTCAATCGACGAGTTCATGGCAAGCCGTTGGGAAAATGTGTGCTTCATAAACTACTAACTGGCATAAATCCTCGGGTCTCATCTAACTGATAATCAAAATGTATGAGTTCAACCGCAGTGTTTTAACCTGCTATTGACATTTACAATACAATATATTTGTTGTATTTCAAATCAAATCAAATGGCTTTATTTTTGTATTATATTCATAATGTACAGAAGGACAAATTTAGAGCCATAAGACCCTCTCTTGACAATTAACCCTAATATTTACTTATTTAATATATATGTTTATTTCATTCAATAAATATGATTTATTCAAAAACAGTTTCTTCCTTCCCACAGTAAAATGTGTTGAACATTTGTTCTTTTGTTTACATTTGTTATTAAATTGTAATTAAATATATTTATTGATATCTTGTCTACACTCATAAAATAACCATCAAAACCCAGTTCTTGTAATAGGATGAGTGATAATACAGATGTCTGATTCACTGCATAGGGCATCGCTAGCTGATAATCTCCTTTTCTGTATGCTTTACTTTTGCATTAGCTCTTCTAACTGAAGTTCCTCATGATATAAGATCAACTTAATGGCTTTATAGCAGAAACTTTGAAAATAAACACTTTTGAGTTTCAAATCAAATCCTCATAATGTAGTTTTGATTACTCTTGTTTTCTTCTTTGAGTACTTTGTTTGGATATCTCAGAGCTTTAAGAAGGAATAACTTTTACTATTCAAAGTGTTACTTTTGATATTTTATGTTTTTACTAATAATGGTTTTTTCTTATCTTTTTAATTAATTGTAATTAATTGGAGAGTTTAATTGTATATAATCATGGAAGAAGAATATTGTGAATTATCCCAAAAAATTTTAAACACGACTGCCTAATGTAATTCCACTTACTCTGTACATAATTTGACTGGATTGATAGCATGTCGTCCACTATGACAAATCGGTCGAAATAGCAGTCACACGGGAGTAATACTCAACTCAGTTTTGTAGCTTGTATCCATAAACACATGCTTTACTTAAGATTATTTACTTCATAGTATTTATAAAATATCGGAATAAAGCAATAGCTTGTTCAAATTTATTTATTAGATTTGGTTCATAAATTACTACAGTCTTAGTATTTGCCTTTATGAAGGGTAAAGATAAGTTTCATGAGGAATTGAACTTGTTTCATTATAAAACAAAATTATCGCCAGATCTTGGCAAAATATTTGGTGGTATAGCAACTTTTTATCTTCAGTCTATAAAAGGATAGCATTTAACTAATTATTTAGGATAAAAAATACACTGTACCTTGTCAAACAGTTACAATCGTATAGATGTCCTCTTCATATTTCGCGATAAAAGTTCCATTATCACGTGGGTAACACGCGTGATACTGCGCCAGTTAGGGTTGCCAACTGTTAAAAATTAAAATTTCATACATATACACAAACAAAAAATAAGTGAGGATAAAAATAACTAACACAGTACCTCTATTGTAGTCCTACCGCACACATGCGATCATGACAAGGCGGACAGTGACAAGTTAAAAGAGTGCAACTCTTACGTCACTCCCTCTGCCCGTGCTTAAAAGTGCGTGCTTCTCGATTAGGTGATAAGCTATTCATGTACTATCCAAGATATTGTTAAACATACAAAGCGAACTAAACTGAAGATTCATAAACTGAAGGTTGCACTTCTTATTTATTTCGTTATTTGTGTTTTTAAGTTATTTATTTTTTACTTTTGATAACACTGTACGAAACACTATCACTATCGCAAATCATCTGATGATGGAAGGTTTGTTCCGAAACACTTAGTGGACATTTACATCAATTGAAATTGTTTTTTACAAGTGCAATATTTTTGCTTTATTATGAAGTTCCGTAGATATAGTTTCATCATTCAAGGTTTTCGTATTTACTTATTTTCGTTATATTAGGGCATCGATATAGTATTGCTTAGTCATTTTTAATGAATTCCCATTCAGGTGGAGTGTACTTTAAGACAATGAGTTTTTAAGTCTGTAATTGATGGTAGTTTCTGACATCATTGTTCTGCCAAAAGGCCATTTGACAAATTTTTTTCATTTACTGTTAATTTGTTCTTTTAGTATTATAAAATGCTAAATTTATGACTACTAGACAATAATAATCATCAAGAGGAAAATAGTGAAATACATTGTATATATTGTTCTTAAGGTTTTCAGTATCGTGCTCCATGTACAAATATACCGTTACTAAACATCATAATTAATACTGTCCTCAGTATAGACCTTTGTGGAACCCCAGATTAATTGATAAAATGTTTGATCTTTTTACTCCTGTAATTTTTCTCTTGTTTTGTTTGTTTTAATTAGCCGACCATTCAACTGGTTTATTAATTACATTCTAGATCTGTTTTAAATTCCGAAATTGTACTACGACTATTGTTAAACTACCATGCATTATAATATCCTATGAATTGGGGATACATCAATGGGATATCTTAGCTTATACAATTAAATATCTTGTAGTTGAAGTCTATGAAACATTTTGTAACTATTGTTATAACACAAGCTTTAATTATATAAGGTTATGAATTAGTTATATAGTTAGCAAACTTGGACACAGCTGTGCTGGTTTTTGTACAAATAATAAAAACTTATTGTCTATCAGTTAAAAAGAATTTAAAGCTGTGATGATTGTTATTTGTCTAAGGCAGCTGATTCCTACTTTATTGTATTCTTTTAACACATTTTCAAAATCGTAAAACTGTATGAAACTTTACTTTGACTCAATAATTATTATCAGTATGTTTTGAGTGTAATTGTAATATTAGTTAAAATACTTTGATAATTGCATAAATACACTGCTTGTTAATATTTTTAATTAAATATTTTGACGTTTTTTTGCTAGTTTCTTTTATGAAAATATTGCATACGATTACTGATGAAATTTCATAAGAGAATTTTACTGGTATTTGAGGATTTGTATGTATACACTGTTAACATTCTGGAAATGCATCTCCTGTCTGTCTACTATTTCAACTTCAAATGTTGGTTGCCCAAATTATAAGGCTTTATTGATTTACGAGTAGATCAAATTTTATACGGCTTCTTGTTGTAGCTCGTTGGATTTAGATACGTTGAAATGTATATTCGTATCTGAAAAGAAATTTTTAAATGTATGTTATTAACACGTTCTATCAGATATAAATAAAATATTTGTCTCACTTTATGTTTTGTTTATTGTTCTTTTAACTGGTCAAGAGTATTGGTTTAACACAATTCAACTTTACCTTAACTTAAACAACAATTTAGAATAACTTTATTTTTGTTTTCATGACATGAATGTTGACAAATACACAGCCACACGCCTTGGTAACTACACAACCAAGTAGATGGCGTATATTGGAGCTGGATCTTCTGGTCATTATCGTCTTCGTATTCCTTCTTTATTTTATAACCTTAAGTACCCGAATAATACATAGGAAGGCATTATTATGAAATAAGGCAATATACTAAGTATCAAACTGTAAACGTAACATAAGAGTCTTAACTATCAAATCGTATTTCTTTTGTGAGAGGAAGAAGGTAAATGGATTTAACAAATTTACTAAAATAAAACATAAAAGTAACATCACAAATTACGTTATATATGAAAATTACACCTTGCTGACTGAGACAAAACACTTAGCATTTTGAATAGTATATGATAAACCTTCCATATCTCTTTGTTGTCACATTTCATGAAAGCATTCTACTTTTTTATTGTTCTCTAAAATTTGGAGTTACTTCAATGGTTTTGGGTCCTGTCCTGTAATCATCTAATACTAGGCAAGAAAGTATGTTATTCATAATTATTATGATAAATAGTTTTCAGGAAAATATACGACACTATAATACACCAGTATTTGCAAAACTCGAAGTTTAGGCTCAATTAATACGTGATCAATACTTTCAACACATTGTATATTTAAACTTTCTAGTGGGATTTAAACCACCGTTTTAAATATAAAGTATTTTTTTTATAGTACTATCTTTCGTAATTAGTACCTGAATAAAGGGTTTACTTTAATGAGACGTTAATTTAATTACTAAAATCATCCAATTTGTCTGAAGCCTATATGCTACTAAAACTGTGAACCAATTATAAAATGTGAACGAAACATTTAACCATTTTGATTCAAAGTTTTGTTCCTCTTTCTCTAAATGTGATAAACACTTGAAAATATATTACTTCAAGTAGGTATAATTCCAATAAGTTTGAATTTTAAAATTGTGGGAAAAAGTTCTAATGTGAGATCAGAGAATACCCGAAACAGTGTAAAAGCTTCAGTAAGATGATTTTCTTGGAGCAAACAAACCTTTGATCTTGCAAACTCTTCAAAGTGTTCTGTTTTTAGATAAATCTTAGTAGGTAAAAACTTTCAAATTCTTTTATATTTAACCATACGCTTACATTACTTATACTTTTTTTATACATAGAACAGTTCCCATAGAATAAATTTTCTTGAAATACGTTCTTGAAATTTTTTTAACCAAGTTTGAAAAAAAAGTTCAATACACTGATTTCTGTAAGTTTATAAGATTTTTACTGCAGTGGACTTGTCTAACACGGTTTAAATAAATCTTCTATGACACAATGGTCAAATAATCCAATCTATTCAGTTGCGCTAACGGGCTTTAGGTTTGTCTCGTACGTACTTTTTATTAGGTCTACTGTTTTTTCCAATTACCTTGGTATTGCTTTAATATATGTAGACTTGTAGACAACGATTCGAAGAAAGACGAAAACAGTATTAATTGTAAAATTGATTCTGCAGATAACAATATGTTAGATTGTAAAGGAATGTAAATGATATGCCCGTAATGTGCAACTATTTAGCAGCAGATCACTTAGTCTCCAGGATCACTTAGTCTCAGCTTCGAGTTCAAAGTGTTTAAAACTGAATGTTCGGAGTCAAGGAGCCCAAGCACAAGCAATACTTAGCTATGCAATAATGTTATGACATTTCTTTTTAAGCTAATATTTACTAACGCACATCACAAATCAAAAGTCTAGGCTTGCCTATAAATAATCAAATAAACTTAACAGTAACATACTACCGATGACTTCACTTCTACTTTGAAAATAATCTTTTTATCACTTAGACCCCCTTTTTAAGTAATTTCCACATATATTAAAATGATAAAACCTTATAAACTATAAGGAAATGTAAAAAAAGTATTCAGATTTTGAAAATAAGATAAAATAAAAGCACGGAGACGTAATCACTAGCCTTCCAGATTCCTCCAATCCCGAACACAGCTGTGAAGTATAATGCCTCACAGAGAATATATATAACTTATCCTTTTGTCACGGTGTGAAATCTTATGAAGCACACTTATGAAGGTGTTAGTTAAATAGTAATTAGTTAATAAACGTCTCGTATAAGGTAAATTAGATGAGGATAACTGTCAGACCACAACCAACAAATGTTGTAAAAGGTACCACATTTTCTAAGACAAATGTTCTGATTTATTTTAAATTCTATGTTGAAAAATACATATATGAATATATCACTCACTTCACCCCATATTCATCCCTCTATCCTAAATATCATTAGCCATATCTATGGTCCACTATATGTAAACATTTTAAAAAATTACGCTGTAATAGAGTTTGCATTATAGCTATTTTTTAAGAATTATCCAATTATAGTTTTTCCATAGTCTGATTGTTGTGCCATGGAGATTGTAGATGGGTCCGTAATATATATATTAGGAAACACAAAAAGGAGAAGACTTTCTTAAATTACAATAAGAATGTATTATGAATAAACTTCAAATTAAATCGACATTGAATGAAGATTTTATTTAACAAGTTATTAACATTTTGATTGAAATACCAAGTTGCTTACACGACCGCTTGTTTCGTAAAAGTTTTCTCAAGAAAAGGTTTTCTTCCTCCAAATAAAATAAATTAGATTAAAGATAACTTCTTGTTTAACAGTTAAAAGTGAACCTGGTTAACATTGGTCATTAAATAATGTTATAATTGACAAACAATAAAAATTGTGTCAGTCTCTGCCTGTTAGGATTCTCTAAGACAAAGAGTGTTTTGTGTAGTGTTGTGTGGCTCGTGTTGCAACACAGTCAGCCTCAACAGCTAACAACAGCTAACGATGGTAAACGGATTGTGTTACACACAATTCTTTTTCTGTATTGCACGAAGATCTTTTATACTCGATGCAATTTCATATATCTGAAAATATAAGAAAAAATTTTATAAACTTCATATAGATAACATTTGTTATACTGATGTTGATTATGATTGAGACAGTAAAATGTTTTTCATACTCTCGCCGATATTGTTTGAGATAGGACAATCAGGCTGGGTGAGAAGTTCTAAATACAGTCTCAAGTGTAATCGACTTTTAAAACTGACTATTGAAACTAGAGTCTCACTCAGCACTTAGAAACTCAATTCATTAAAGAGATTGTTTGAACTCGAGATAAAAATATTACTTTGTTTTTTGCACCAAAAACAAAGAACAAACAAAGTTTTTACTTTGTCTACTCTTTGTTTAGACAAGGTGAGTGCTCATGCACTGAGGTCGTAATCGTATTTACTAACAAAAGTGTTTATTTCTCTTTGTTTCTTTTCTCTGTGTATTTAACTTTCCACAATACTCCATGGAATGTTCAATATTCACAAACAACCCTTTTCTTAAATATTTTTTCGGAAATCTCAAATTATATTCAAAATATCTTGAAATAAGTTCATTTTTGGAATGAAACAGTTTCTCATTACATTAACTACTCAGTTTTGTTTGTATTTTCAATCAATCAATCAATCAAATATCCTTTATTTCCAAACAGACATATAACATGCATTGGATTGCGTCATAAATATTAAAAAAATACAAGTACAGTTTACATCTATACATACAGACTATTTACCAATAAATTCACTGAGGGTGTAGAAACATTTTTCTATTAAAAAAGCCTTCAGTGTTCTCTTAAAGACCATTTCATCGTGTACATTCTTTAGGTTCACAGGAATAGAATTATAAAAAATTACAGCATTATAAAAACAGTGATGTTTGAAAAAAACAGGTCGCATGGGGGGGGGGGGGGGAATATTTAATTTGTTGCTATTTCTGAGGTAATGTCTGGACTGTGGAATTAGTGACAGGAATTTTTTAAGCCTGGTTTTGCTTAAAAAATACCAATGTGCGGTAAATATATATACTTGGAAAAGTAAGCAGATTGAACTTCTTAAAGTGTGATTTACAGGATTCTGATTTACGGATGCCAGCAATAGCTCTCACCGCTTTCTTCTGCAAAAGAAAGACATGTTTTGTTCTGCAATTTTCAAAACCCCAAATCTCAACAGCGTATGAAAGGTAGGGATAAACTAATGCAAAATATGACGTCAGAAGCACATCGGTTCCCGTGAAAGATGAAAGTCTACGAAGAACAAAAATACCAGCACAGACTTTACGTGCGACATGATTTACGTGAAAGGAGAAGGTAAGATTCCTATCAACAATTAGGCCTAAAAACTTGACCATCTGCTCAGAACAAACCTCTGCATCGCCAACCCAAACACTCAAAGAGTCATTGCGTCTTGATGAAATCGAAAAGTCTAGCAATGTAGTTTTATCAGCATTCACGGCCAAACCATTACTCTGAAACCACTGGACTATTGAATTACACTGAACAAACGTATTCATCTCCATATTGAAACGGCAAGACTCATCAATTACAAGTGATGTGTCGTCAGCAAACAAACACAACAAGCCCCTCGAAACACAACTGCTGAGGTCATTCACATACAAAATAAAGAGGAAGTATCCTAGTATGGAGCCCTGAGGCACACCCGTGTAGACAATCTGCTCGTCAGAAAAGCATATTTTCCTAGTATTTACGTCAACGTATGGAATTTCCACAACTTGTCTACGCTGACTCAAGAAAGATGACAGCCATTGATTTGCCAAACCACGCACACCCACTCTGTCAAGCTTTTGCAAAAGAAGTTCATGCGAAACCATGTCAGATGCTTTTCTCAAATCAAAAAAGATACCAGCAGAAAACTTTCCCTCATCAAGAGCTTTAACAACTTTATCCAAGAGAGCAAACATTGCCTTCACAGTTGAGCCTCCCTTGACAAAACCAAACTGTTTGTCAAACAAAACGTTATTACTCTCCAGGAAAGCCGTTAACCTTATCAAAACTGCCTTCTCAAACACCTTAGAAAATGTCGATCCGATCGAAATAGGCCTGAAATTATCAAGTTCCTCAACCAGTCCCCTTTTATGCAATGGCTTCACTATAGACAACTTTAAAATGTCAGGAAACACGCCATTTTCAAACGAAAAATTTATCAAATGGGCAAGTGGCCTAACAAAATACTCCGTACATGATTTAAGAAGCTTCGATGATATATTTTGAACTCTATGTTAATTAAAGAAGAGTTAAAAGTTGAATATCACTCCATATTTATTTAGAAACATAACTAATGATACCAAAATATTATATATCTTTTAAGTCTCATTTCTTATAAGAAGATTCATCTTTTGTTTGGACTGTAAAATCAAACACTACCTAATATGAAAAGTATTACCTGTGAAAAACAGCACGTATATAGTAGATACTAAAGAACTTTTTTATTCTATTCCAAGCACATTTTAGTGGTTGGCGGTATTTTTTATAAGAATTCTACGATTTCTCTACACTCGTCTTGACATTTCTTTGAAACATTAAAAAAAATCTAATTTGCTTATTAACAGTTGATGGCGTGTTTTAATGCATTGTCAGTATATGTTTTTAATAATTTTCTTTTTAACATACCAAATTGCAGAAGTGATGAATTGAAAAGTATTTTATTACAAGTATGAGTTTATATTATGACAATTGTCAATAAATTACTCATTATATTAATAATGCTATTTATGATGTTATTCAATGAATTCTAGCTTTCCTTAATGTACCAAAGTATGCGTTTGCATGATATGTTGCAAAGACTGACAAGGCTTCATTAAAGAAATACATTTTTATTTTGGTGCAATGTAATGTATTTTGGATTCCACCCTCTTCATGGCCCAGCTGTTTAGACCAACATGTTAAGAAGAATGAATAACTAAGACCAAATATATACATCTGTAAAAAAATCATTCCTGCAATATTTAAAGTTAACTGAACTCTTTATATTCGATAAGTTTTGAATGTTACACAATGGTATAAAGATTTTGATATACTACAAATATTGTATCAGAATGAAGGTAAATGTGAAACCTTTACTTTTGAACTGTAACTGTAACTCAAAATTCCCTACGAAATCAAATTCGTATAGGACTCACTACTGAATAAAATGTTGAGATAATCATATTTACCTCATCCAAACTCATAAAATGTTACAAAATATCCTCATATTAGTTCAAGAGGAATATTGGTGGTTACGTTACAATTTTAAACCACTATCATGGATTTACCTGTTACAATAGTTTTTATTTCATCGAATAATAACATGAAAGTTATTAACGTTGTCTGTATCTAGACTGAGACAGCGCATATTGTGAGCGCACGCTTCAAGGATGTATCGAGTGCTGAACATGGATAGACTTATGTAAATATCAATAAACATTTCATCTATCTTAAGCTACTACAATACTCATTAATTCAGCATGGAAAGTTACCTCTATTCTCAGATAAGTGTCATCTATATACAGAAGATTCTAAACACTATTTTTAATGCAATTTTAATATTGATTGCATTCCTTCCTAGTATAATGTAGACACTGCAGTTTATTTATAACATTTGCTGTTAAACAAGGAAAACTAATATAATTATAGTTAATAACCATGTTTTGTATAAAATATCAAATACAATAGGTGGTAGTTTATTGGAAAATAAACAAATGAAAGCGGTTGTCAGTTATGGGACCTTCAACAATATCTTAAACCTTTCATTTTTAAACTGAATGAAAAGTTTGTTGAATTGTATAAAATAATAGTGGCTGGATAAAATATATTATTAGTGTGTAGTTTTTTTAAACAAATTGAGGTTTTTAAACGGTAAAAAATATAGTTACTAACAAAAACGACATTTTGTATAAAGAGATGGGAGTTAAAATCATTATTTCATGGAAGAATTGATTTTAAACTAAGTACATTATGATTATGAGTCCACATTAAAGTTCTATGAAGAACAGAAAATAATTCAATTGTGAACGAGAAGAGTGGGAATGAAGGCTACACACAACGTCAGCGGCAAGGCTAGTAGCGCGGAAATTCCGTTAACAATACGTTAGCTTTGACGCCGCCCTGTTGCCAACAAAACCCTAGAGGGAGGTGTTAGGCACTCTCCCTATCTTGAACTATACATATATAAAATTAGAACCTTATTGTTTGTTTCTATTAAAACAAAACTCCTAACTCATTACGTACGATCATACAATAGATAGTCCAATCTGAAAAACAAGGTGGCTGCAACCATAACGTTAGTAAAGTATTAAGGGCTCAAATAAGATGATACCCTAATAGAAACTAAAATTTTGAACTTGCGCATAGTTTCAAGTGGTTTATTCCATGAAAAATATAAGACAAATTTATCTCCCTTTTTTAGCAATCGTTTTTCCATAGTGGGTAAATTATTTGTGAGAAATTGGCAACTTAGTTAAAGTGGTACAATATATATTTTACCACTTACTATTTCGTAAACTACTGTATTATGCTCTTATAGACATGAAATATTTTCATATATTACTATACCCATATAACTCACATTTTACCTTTTCAGTGTAACTTTTCTATTCACAATCCTTCCATCGTCAAAAATAACCTTCAAACAAAGAATTTTCTATTCAAATTTGATAGACACTTTCTCTAGAAAAGGTTCAATTAGAAGCAAAACTTAATTATTTAAAATTATTAACTACCGAAATGAACGTCGTTCCCTTTCCGAAACATCCACTACATCCAATAGCTCTCTCAATATCGTAAAACAACGAAGAGAAAAACAGCTTCTTGAATATAAAAGCCTTGTTGATGAAATTTGTATAATACATATTAAGGAGAGACTTGTCAGATACCCGTGTAACGTGATCGTTGACCTAAGAAAGACAGAGTAGGATTCTCATAATGATTTATAAACGATTGTCTATCTTGTAGTTTAGGCCCCAGATACAAAAGAAGTGTAGTGGTGAGATCAGAGGTGCCTCTACATGATAGCAGACATTCACATGATGATCGCATTTCTCCGAAGACGATTGTGTTAGGTAACATATACTGTATGACATTAGTTCAGAAAATGAAACGCCCATAATGTTTAGCTGGCCTAAGGCTTGGTGAAAAATACGAGCTGGTGTATTATATTTGTCTTATAGATTTGATAAATGATTCTGTCACAAATATCAACAAATCTATGGAACACATCTGTGTTTGGTAAATTAAAAGTATGTGCAGCTGTTATTATACGTATTTAATGGTGTCCTGTCAAGATACAGAGTTCGGTGTGGATCTCTGTTTCTGACTCAAAAAAGGAGCTTAATGCTAACACAGTAAACCCGCTTCATACTACTTAATTTCAACAAGTGTTTGACTCTTTATACAATTCTGACACTCGTTTACTACACCATCTATTTTCATTTTTAAAGTTTTGATCTGTTAAAAGTAAACTCCCAGATAAATTGATAACTGCACAGTTCACAACACTATTATCCTCTCAGGCATTGTATTTTACAGTATCCTACAGGCCAGTTAATGGTATTTGAACGAGGAGCTCAGTATTCCTTTTAGAAACTTTTCAATTGTTTACGTCTGGAATTGAAACAAACATATTTCTTTAAGTGCTTTAAAACTTCCCTAAGGAGTTATCTTCCTAATCGAGCATTTGATTAAGTCATATCAATTTTAAATTTCCACTCAACCTACTTGAATGTTGTTACTTACTTTAGTAATAGTTTAGTCTCAGTCAAGTAATGTTATTGGCATTCTTAGTCTGATGTTTGTTTATCCTGACAATCCACCGAACCAAACATTTTGTTCAGTTGAAGCCTTGTAAAGTTTTGACTTTAAATTTAATCTTCAAAAATCGTGTATTTAGTGTAACAATTGTGTTTTATACTACTTGAATCTCAGTAAATACATTCCAGTTTTAGTTTTAATACTTATCTTTAAAACATTATATTATGTCTAATCAAGCAACGTGTACCATTGTAAACTAATTTGATGCAATGCAACTATTTGCATTTTTCACACGTTATCACTCAATATAAATGTTATTGACTTAGGAACTGGTTTCCCACTCGCATTTAAGGACCAATAAAATTAAAAAATAAACCTGACACACAAAGTTTTCGTCTGGGATGTTGTCCAAGTGCGTATTTCCTACGACGTCTATGTTGGATCCCACGAGTGTCTGTGACTAATGAAGTGGACAGAATATGGTGTGTAAGTGGTAATTTCTGTAAATGACCAACATAGACTTGGTGACACCACGTCATACAGGTAATGGTATCCGAAGACGACTCTCTCTAAATGTCTATTAGCAATACTTTTCTTCCAGCTTCAATCATAAGTCCTAAGAAATATAACTTAAAATGGTATTATATGTGTATTGAACCACGGATATCTTCACAAAACCACCCTATATCTGAGGTTGGTTTTTTTACCAGAATAGATGTCTAATTGGAGATTAGCGGGAAAAGTATGTACACTAGGTTTACATGCAATCATCATCAGTGACTTTGGCAATGTCTGGTGATTTCCTGGCAAGGATGCTCGGACGACGATGATCCCGGTGTCTTGACATATTCACAAATGGAGAACTCTAATTTATGACAAAATTATTTCCATACATTTACGTTTCGATATAGTACAAATTAGATTAGTAATTTTCTCACAGATAAAACTACTTTCAATTTTAATTTCATGGACTACGACAGTTATGGCCTTACGTTGTAATGCCAGCTATAAAAAGACAACTCTTACCAAAACTATGGACATCACAAAAATTAGATACTGCGTAAAGGAATAATCTGGGTACCTCAAAGTCTTACTGAAAGATATGGCGCATGCATTGTGTTGATATGTGCAATGTTGACAATGGCAGTGTTCTTACAGAGTATTATGTTTTTGCGTTATTTGGCCATTACTTTTTCTAGGAAATGTCGTAGAGATGTTTTCTTCGTGTAATTTTGTATCTTTTTAAATGAACTTTAAAAGGAAATTTCACAAGATAGGAGTTGCAATTTAAAAATTTAAAGTTGCCTTTTTTATCCCTATTTTAAAAGGGGGAGAAAAAATTTTACTCTCAAAATATCTACCACAAAAAAAGGTAGATCAAACAACCAACTATTGAATCCTGAAATATTTTATGAGGCACTTACAACGTTTATTTTATTTTAAATTGCTTGATAAAAGACTTGTTGTAGATACCAAAAAACTGGCCGCAAAAGCCTCACTCCTATAAATCAATCAATTAACTGTATTGCCATTTCGTCGAGTGAATTTGAAACAGGGTTTCCTCAGATGAACTTGATAAAAACACCACCGAAATCTTCACTCAACATTACAACATTTTCTAGCATAATGTTTCAAAACTAATGGTTATCGTCCACGGCTGATTCATCCAGAGAAAGCCTCACTCCTTGGCTGACTCTTGGCTTGTTTCTGGACGCCACTCGACGCTAGGCGTCAAGAGTAAGGAGAGAACAACGTGTTAAAGTTTTGGACTATATTAAAAAAAAACTGTAAAATTAAGTAGTGATGCTGTACTGTTTTACTGCTTTTCATGTTCATTAAAAGTCTGAGTTTTTAAAACCTTCCTTTATTAACATAATACTTGAAATAGCTAAAGGTTTGTTATGGAGGGGGCAGGTGGAGCGGGTGCCGTATACTAGTAGGTTGTATTTTCTGCAACTTCTATAAATCAATCACTGTATTTCACCAACCATGAATAGGTTAGCAAACTTATGTCTCGTCCTTATTCCTTATTTGTAGCTTACGCAAACACTTTAATTAATTTTGTTTTCTTTATCTAAATATGGTTGTAAAGACTCATCGCAAAAATAAATTACAGTTTTAGTACAAAAATGCTTTTCTTACATGATCATTTATTTTCTAGAAGTAAATCATTTATATGTACTACATGACATCCTATGAATTCATGAATTTGAATTCATGATTCTATGTCTTGATTTCTATGAAATTGATCATTTAAACGAAATTATAAACAATCATAGACTGTGGGAACGGTAAGTGAGAACTTGAAACTAATTATTTGATTATACAAATCTAATTTTAAATAACATATCTACCAAAATACCAAATTTATCAATTTTAGTGGACGATACGAATGTATGGGTTTCATTTTATTCTTCACTATCCCTAGTCTCGTTTATGTATTTATTCATTACAAATACAGCAGCATTTGAGTTACCTTCTTTAAGAGTGAAATGAATAAATATTTAACATTTAGTTAACGTCTTTATAGGTCTTTTACATACAGTGATTATTTAGTTTGATTCAGATAACGTCAGGGAAGTTTTAATACCTGGTAGCAGCTCATTCTCTATTACGTCCAAATAATTTTGATGTTTTATATCCCACTCAATTTCTAGGCACCTCTTATATTTCACAGTAATCCCTTTAAATGAGCAATATGAGAATTAAAATTGATGCAAAAACGAAGTACAAGGCATGTGAATTTAATGTTTCAGTCTTCTACAGTGTTATAGATTAAAATAACATAAATTATGTGGTAACTAATTTTTCACGATACTACGTACGGTTTTTAATATAATTATAAACAGGAAATTTTTGTAAGGAATTACCAACGTTTTCGATGTTAGTGGTTTAATGATGAAACGTTTTAATTCATATAAAATAAATAATATCTTATGACACGGCGAGGCAAACATTTTCAGTTACAAATGTTTTAAGAAATCTCTTTAAATAATTTTATATAAAAACCTATTTCTAACATGAGCACGCCTTTTCCTGTTATAAAAATGTGTAATTACATTTAACAACTTATTTTATTAGCGATATATAAAAACGCAACACGTGGTACTTTGTTTCAAGTTATATGCGTTTCTTTCTCCGAAACGTATCGTGGACATGTAATTAGATTGTGTGGTGTGCTCTACATAAAGTATGGCACGATAAGTGAATACCAGCACTCAACTTGCGGGTTCATACCAAAACTCAATTTTCTCATCAATGTTCTTCCATTAACTATTCTTTGAAAAGCAATTCCACTTCTGCTTCTACCCTGTTAGCAGTTTCCGGTTAATATTTCATAGATGTTTCTCTCAAGCAACCTTTTTTAATCACACCAAAGAGTTCTAACCCAAAAATGAAACTATGATTTAAATATATTGTGTTAATTTTTGTATTTTGACCCGTGTTTATCTTTCGTAAAGATTTGCATAAACCAGCGCCCAGCATTATAGAACTAATTTCTACAAATATTTATTCAGAGTCTGTGTTTCTTTATTCATACTAAATATTGTACTCCCAAGTTAAAATTTATTTGTAATACCATTTATTGACGTGTAATAGCAAGTCCATGTATTACTGCAAATCTCAAGCGCAGATGAGTATATTAAAATTATAATCGATCATTTTACGATACATACCATATTCAAAACTGGATAAGTCAAACTTTTAATAATGTAACAATTTGAATATATTGTAAAAATATATTATAAATATTTTATATATAGTTTATATAAAAATATAGTTATTTTTAACAAAAAACTTACAATTTTGCATTTTTTTCATGTGCTTTTAAAAGTTTTCTATTATGTTAATGGAGAGATAAACAGCTCAGTGTTTTGTGAAAAATTTGTATACAAAAAATAAATGAAATAATTTTGAAATATATCCCATTGACAATAATATAACAGAAACTCTAGAATATACAGAACAATAGAATATAAGTATTAAACGTTTATTTCAAAATTCTTACTGGAAAAGTACCTCGAAAACCAGAGCACCTAAAATATAACGTTATATACTAGCAAACTATTTATTAAAAACTCCAATAATTTAAATGTACAATTTCCGATTGTGAAAATTTCAAGTGATACTAAGCTAACTTGTTAAAATGTTTCAAATGCATACTCATCATCACAGAACACTTCATTTGAAGTGTCTCATTACCATTCAAGCCTGGACGGTGCACCTCCTCTGATACACCAAAACTTATTTAATCATCTCCACAAACTAACTCAAGTACCCGACAGTTAATCTAACTCGCAAGATGATATAGCCATCAGGTCATTCATATTTCTCGTCATGTTTTAAAAATATTTCCATTTTGAAACTATAATTAGAGATAATAACGCCTAGAAATATAGTGAAATTTTATAGACCATGGTCCAGTTTTGCCACCATTTATGTCTGTTTTTCAATTACTGTGATTGCTTATGACCCCTTTTGGAGGGAGGAAAAGGAACTATTTAATGTTGACTCGTCTTCTACCCTCCATACTAAACTGATGGCTTTGCAATGGAGTACGAATGTGTTAAGCACAGGAAATATTGTTCTAAAATGAGTAGTTAACAGTTTTGACTAAATTAAAAGTTTATGTATTGTGTTAAACTTTTAAACATCAAAAGAATATATCTCTGAGAATGATTCAATAGAAATTATTATTGAATGTACTTTGTCCGCCAAACTTGATAATCTCACTATGATCTAATATATGTATATGTCAATATATGAAATCATTAGCCAATAATTGTATGGTAGTTACTCCGCCACAATTCTTAATGCAATGAATTTAATATTACTTCATTTGTATTTTATATTTGGACGTTCTAATTAATAATGTTTGAAAAAAAAAATCCTTGCCATAAAGTTGTTCATTAATAACTTGAATCACTCATAGTATTGTGTTTCCGAAATAGCATTAGCTTTCAACAATATTTTATAACCAAACAGCGTACATTAGACGTCGTTTGGTCCAATACACATAATTAATTAGCAAAGTAGAACATAAACCTGGATGCGAAACTCTCTCTGTAACACTAAACAATTCCATTTTCCATGCCAGAACTAGACAAATATGACAAACGGTTCAGATAACTTCATTTTCTGAAAATCTTTTTAAATCACAGAACTACTTATAGCAAGGCTTAACTTATTTTAAAATCATAGATGATTCTTTATGAATTTCGATCATATTTCTCGCTGTATTCTAGGTTTTCCAATCAATAGGTTTCCCAAGCTTAAATCAATATCCACGTATGTTTTAAATACCCAATGGAAGTGTTACTTCTGTGAAAAAGAAGTTGATTTGGTCAATTATTGCAGTTCATATTATGGATTATAAAAACTATGCTTACGTGGTTTAACCAAAGGAGGCGAGGTTTCTCATGTAGCTTAGAGTCTTTGATATATTCAAATGCAAAGCCTATTGGTCAACTCCTACATTCGTCGGCTGTAGATCTCAATCTGTCTGTGACAGTTTTTGATGTTGTCAAATTTTAAATTAACAAATATAAATCTATTCAAATCTTTGAGTAAAGCGATTGATAGTCACGACACAAGTTTTTCTTGCACACTAACATAAGATAGCTGTCACGTTGAGAACTATTGTCACGATCGGTTGAACAATATGTATAGGTAATCTTTTCCTAGTACATATTTCCTAGTTTTAAGTATAGATATTATAGTTCAACTCATTCTTTTAAGTTGGGTGAATAATTGCATGAAAATGAAGAATCTCACAGCTTGTATACTATCAAACATGTCTTAAATAAATATTCATGTAGGTTTACAAAACATCCTTTATATACTTTCAATTCTGAATTTATGGGAATCATGCATCAAAAGACACCAGAATGTACTTCAGTAAAGTTGTCATCTGAGACCGGATAAGGAATGTGTTACAGAAAGTAAAATGTAGTGTAATTATTTTCAATTTGAGGCCCAAACAGCATTCTCCAAAGATTAATAATCAATTAAATTAAATTTTTACCAATAATAAATCGGGAATTTTTCAAGGTCGCTAATTACTTGCCAGAGCCAGGAAAAAAGATCAAAAAGTGTATGATATCAATGTAAGATTCAGTCTTATTACATTTGTCCACACATGAGATGTACGTCAGACAAGACACTATGTCTGACAATATCGTAATGTTTATATGCAGAAGAATCAGTAAGTAAAGTTAATCTAAGGGTAGGAAAACAATGTATTGTCTGCGTGGAATAGAGCACCTTTTAAATACACAAGAATCTGGAAATTCTCACCAGTAATAGTTGCAATCGTAGTCTTGTAAATGGGAGGTAAATTAATATAAATCAGTAGCACAGTGCTTTCGACTTACTAACCAACAATGAAAACCCCTTCTACCCAACCGTCTCTTTTTAAATTTAACAATACTTTGTATCGAACGGTATAGAAACGTGTAGTATTCCGAAAAAGCCAATAACACTCCCAGTGATTGGAATTATTGCTGATCTGGGCGGGATTCAGCGGAAATGGTATGTGTGCGTGTCATCGAATCAATGGAGGTAACAACCACTCCACCTTAAGGATCATCGTGAAGTTTGAAGGGGTGAGAAGCTCCGTATAGATTCCTTCCATTTTTCTTCTTTTACACTTTTTAGTTTAAAAAACCTTTTAAATACTAATATTTATCGTATATAGTACAGTATTAGTTTATTACCCAATCAAAAAATGTCAATATGTATTCTTTAAACATTAGAAGTTTATTTAATGTCGATATAGCGCATGAAAATTATGTAATGCCGGGAAATTTTTCCAATTTTGCCAATTATTCAAGTGAAGTATGCATTCTTAAGTCTTACCTTTCGGTATAAATGTGTTCATTTAGTCGAATTTTTTACATTTAGAAACATATTTAACTTTAAAACGGAACGCAATAAGCGTTGAAAAGGAACAAGTATATGTATAAATTGGTATTTCTAATATAAAACCTAAAAATTACCACACTTTGGAAAAACATACTAAATGTATCATCAAAAACATTGCACCAAGCATTTTCAATTGTAGGAAATATTCTTTGTAAGAGTTGATATTTGTTCTAAACGTATTTTTACCGCTATAACATGTAATTTTTTTAAATCATGAATCAATAAAAGCCACATTATTTAATAACGATATGACTTACAAGAGATTGTAAAATATTAATATTTTTATCTTCAGCGTTTTATTTATACCTCTTTACACATTTTTTATAATTCATTACTTTTAATTCCTATTACTCTACGTGTAGTGTTTTACAAAATTTGTTCACTCTTATAAGTATTTATCATAAGAATAGTGACTTGGAGTTTTTAATTATCATAACCAGAACAGGATTCCTTTGCCTTAGATTATTCTTAATCCAGATTATTTTTGAGTCACTCGTAATATGCACTGGTGGATAATTGTGAACATCAAGTTAGGGATAGTGAAAGCTAGAAAGTGAACGCCTAAGTTCACAGTAGTTTACGGTAACGTGAACAATGGCCGTAGGCACATCCCTTGGCAACCGGACCGAAGCAGACACGGAATTATAAAGCGATTTCAACTTTAACAACAGCGTTTATAAAGCACACTAGTAGAACTCTTAACTTAAAAACTAATAAAAGAGATTCTTATAGTTTAACAAAAGTTAATTAATACAAAGATAAGGTTTTTATGTGCATGTGTCCTCTCTCTCTCATCTCAACCTAAAAACCATATATGAACCTACGAAACATTTACACAAAATCTGTATATCTTTATTGCCTAAATAACAATAAACAAAATCTTATATCGTTAGCTTCTATATTTAAAATAAACCGTAAAAAACTTTTAAAACATTGAAACAGTTTTAAATTGTGCAGTGCTTACTGCTAAAAGGTATATTCTAAAATATTCTAAAATATTCTAAAACTAATACAATTAAATAATAAAAAGTGTAAAAATCTAAATCCGTAAAATCTATTGGAAATTAATACAAGTTCGGTCTCAAATGATTAAAAATTATGTTCCGGATCCTAAAAATTTCACTTAAGTGAATAGAAACTGAGGGGAATTAAAAAAAATATGTAAAATAGTAATATTAAACAATACAATTTATAAAATTCTAATTAAAACCCTCGTACACTACAAAATTAATCTTAAAAGATTATTTATCTTTAATTATCACGTTTTCAACAATAATAAAATATAAATTGTCTTTTTAGTTCATTTCATAAATTCTATTTTCGTCTAAGACGATACAAAATTCTGTATGTTAATTTACCTTAATATTTTCTAATCCTACAATAATTGTTATATAAATTAAGTATTTATTTTTCTGAATTTAAAATGCTATATTTTGAAGTTGTATTGTATTTTGGTATATTCTTTTTATTTTAATTCACCTATTCTTTTTTAATTCTTCTAAATTTATTTATATGAAAATTTAACGAGCAAATTTTTTTAAAGAAATTAGATAGGATCAATTCGAAATTCGTACATTTTATTTTGGGATCGAATTAATGTAAATTCAGAATAATTTATTGGTATATAGTTATTAATTTATTTTTTCCAAATGTACAATAAATCGTCAAATATTTAAGGTTTCTTTATCATTATCATTATCAAATTACATATAAAAATAATTTAAAATAACAGGAAATATATTCTCGTACCAAATACGCTTGTTTAAATCGTCAAAAGTAATATTGTCTTTAAATAAAAATTTAAAATAATCGGAGTCATCATAAGACAATATAAGATATTAATTTTTTCTCTGAATCTTATAAAAAATTTTCTTTAATTGTAATGTAAATATTGTAATCTTGTGAACAGATTACCAAAATGTATTAATTTATTTCGAAATATCGTAGCTTTTGGGTTTTCTAAACAATATATTATATTACTGTTTTTACAAACTAAAATCTTTTATCAACGATTTCTTCTCTGTTATAACAGTAATACCAAATGGTAATAATTATTAATTAATACAATTGTGCAGATGCATACACAAATCATATAATTACATCCATACGAATATTTAATTGAAACGTTTGTTTACTTCTACAACTGAGATACATAAAAATAATTTCATTTTATTAAACAACATTACTGTTTGTGATAGTATGTTTATGATCAGAAAGATTATTATGGAAGACAAAGAGACTTTTCTGTTTATAAAGAATAGATTCTTTAATTTTCAGAAAGTATGAAAGAAAATAATATTAATATTATAATTTATAGACTTTTTCTAATAGAAATTTTAGATCTCATTATGCGCTAAAAATGTCTTTAAGACAAAATAACATAACAAATTATATTTTTATTATCTGTATTCATAGTTATCTAAATTAAATATATAATAAACTTAAATAAAATAAATATCACTTTTTTAACCAGATATATTTTTCATTCTTTTGTTAAATAAATAATATATATTTGATATATATATATATGATCTAAAAATTATTTATGGATTGTTTTACATTTCGATATTTTTGCAGTAAACTTGATTAAAGCAGTTAAATTTTTACATTCAAACTGTCGAGTTCTTGTTCTTAATTATTTTGTCTATTTTTCTGAAAAGCAATTATATCAAATTTAGGATTGAATATATTTCTATAAATACCTGTAATACCCAATGTATAAGTTGTTCTAGTAATTCCTATGTAGTCAATACATCTTTATTCCTGAAAATGAAACCTATTATTTTGAGTATTAAAAACTATTGTTATAATTTAACGTTCATGGATATGAGTCTACTTTTAACTGTTTTTTTTTTTTTTTTGTTTCCAAATTCACCTTTTAAATTTCTTTCTTTAACCTGAAGTACATTTGACTGTAATATATTTTAAATTTTATTTTCTAATTCATTTTTAAAATCTTTAATTTTATATCAATAACAACTACGTTGTGCTCTTCTGCATATTTTGCAACACATTTTCAATTTTGTTATTAAATTAATTTCTCAAATTATTTAAATCATTTTTTAATCTTCAGTTTTTATTTGTATGCCAAATTCATTAAAAATATGTGAATCCATATTTATTTGGTAATATTTACTAAAAACAAGTTTACGTATTTATTTCTTTGTGGTATATCATTAAAAATCTCAATAATTTAGAAGCATACAATGTAAATAAGAGTTAAAGATTTAGTTAATTAGTTTCTATGGGTTTCTTACAGTTTTTAAATAAAATGAACACATTTAGTAAATTAGACAATACAACAGTTTGGCATTAAAACTATGCTGCAATCAGATCCTAAATATCTATGTTGCACTGTTATTGTGTTAGGCTGAGGAAGATGTATTAACCATCCATATTATAGTAAATTAATCATTTATGAAGCATCTATATTCACATTTGATATACAATTATTAGCAGTACACTCATTATCCTTAGATAATATGTGCCTAACAACTTTCTGTAGATCCGTTGTATTTGAGGTATGGATCAATGATGAGATTTTTTATTTGTACAACAATTTTTGATTGGGATATACAAGACTTCTCTTTGTTGTATTTAAGATTACTTTATAAATGGTGTACATTTGTTATTCAGCTGCAAAATTCAACATTTATCACAATCTAAATTCTTTGTTGTTAAAATGACAAGTTATTTCGAGTAACAAAAAAATTGATTCTAGTATTATTATCTTACGTCATGCGCGTTACACGTTTAAATGTTATACGTTAAAATACATGATCTAGAACAAATTATAAACTTGTGTACTACTCTTATTTAACGCTTTGCATGACTCACGCGAAAAAATCCTTCCATGTCCAGGCTTGATAAAAAAAACAAATCCAATATTGTTCTGTCATTGATTAAATCTGATTACAACTAAACCAATCAAGACCTTCCTCACCTTAGCCCGATTATTTGCCTGTCACTGAAACTTTGCAGCAGACCATTTAAATTGCTAACGCTTATCTCGGTTGTTCCTACATTTCTCATATTTCAGCACTTTTTCAATTCTTATCATATTTTACAGGAAAAAATATTTTTTATATGACCCGGAACAGTTTAAAAATGTGTGCATTGTTTAAGCCTATTATTAAGGATAAACTATTTTTAATAGCAGGATTTGTAAAATTTTCTATCATTATATGTTTCAAATTAATAACACTAATTTTCTGGGATTTAAACATATCATCTGCTTTAAACTTGTAAAGTTTTCAAGATTATAAATATAAATCTATGTGTACAAAACAATCTTATTTAATTTATGTTTTACATCTGTAGAAAAGGATAGGTTTCATCTCACGAGACGTAGACGTCTATTTTTGTAACAAATAACGATAGCAGATGTGTTAAATCATGTTTTTCTTACGAACGGAAAGTGAAGATGAACAAAGTTTTCAATGAAACCATCTATATAAATAATAAAAAGTCTTAAAGTTTCTGAACGCTTTGATTTTTTTTGGGATTTTTAGAATTATTTTATACTAGCAACAGTACAATTATTTGCTAACTAAACGACTACAATTCTGTGCTAAATATCGGCCGCCCTACTCGCAAAAGCTTCAGAACTACAACAGATGTCAGGCTAGAGACTACTTGTTGCTGGAAACCTGTTGGCAAAAGAGCCAGCGGAAATGTTTAATTGGACACTTTTAATTAACAATTGAGTGCTTCCCTGAAGAAGGTACTTTTACAATAGTTTACCCCAATTAAGACTCATCTGTTTCAGGTAGCATTTGCCGTCCATGGGGTTCTCTTTACTTAATCTCGTTGTTTATTAAACAAAGCTCTCGAAACACTTATTTTTGGTGCCATCCAGTACTAAAAATTGCTTCAGGAGACAATAAAATGTGACAGTTGCTTGCCGGGTACACAAACTTTGCCATCTCTTAAGGAACGAGAGCTAGCGAGGTTGTGTTTCAAATGTATTCTCCTAGAGTTGAAAGCATACACGTTTTAATGTTGATATTTTTAAACATACCATGGTTTTTTATTCAAAATGTAACTTTCAAAGCTAAAATTACATATACTTTTATAAATTGTATAACGGTTCGTGAATATATTCCCCAGATATTGAACTTGTGTAGAGTATGATTTTACTGAACCATGTATATACCTTTAGAAATATAGTAATAGCAATATATTTTTGTATTTTAAATCGAAAAAAATTTAATAATAGTATAAAATGTTGATAAACACCTAATTAGCACATTTAAACTTTTAAGTATTCCTGTTTTATATTTAATGTTTATTAATGATTTGGTTATCTCCAACCTTGAACTGTATAAATGTTAAAATATACTCTTCAAAAATAATACATAAAAGTCGTTGTTAGGATATGCCAATACCACGACAGTGTTTTGTTATCATTCGTGTACTAAGGTATAAATTTAAATCAATGATAATTATGTATTGTATGCTTATATAATTACTCAAGATATTTCAAAAGCAATAATTCTAAATGAATAAAATTTATTTCCCAAACAGGTTGGGTTTTGACGATTAAATTATGTAAATCCACAGCTTTATTAGATGCTTATCACTTTATATTTACAAGACTACTTAATAGCTTTTTAAAAATATTGTATTTTATAATCAACCCAAAAGTCAATAGTTTTAAATCAGTGATAATTTTCATTAGTTCATATAATTTTTTAAATTTATTAAATGTTTGTGATATGGCATGATGGCGAAATGTTTTTTTCCATACATCGATGGTATGTGTCAATTCGGGGACCAGGTTTTACCTTAATATAAGTAAGGGATTGGATGTTTGGCCAACATGTATGTTTATCACAAAAACTAAATTTTTTTTTTCACTCCTACAGTTAGTTGTCATTCCTTTGACAAAGTATGATTATTTTAATATACATATAAGCTATGTAGCTTGTTAACCTTTTGAAAATGTACGTAATATAAGCTAACTATAACACGGCCCTCGCTTGAGCTTTTCTATTAGCAAATATCGTTGTGTACAGATGTACGGAGTTCCTGAACCATTCGTGCCACTACCCACGCTCGCTTTCATAATAAAACGGTTGACTTACCGATGTACCAGGCTCTATTCCCACTAGGCCCCCGTTGTCTGTTATGACAATATCACAACAGTGTATATATAGTGTTTCTCCAGTGGTTCAAACATTTAGTGAACATATTTTTTTAGAAATCTTCCTCACTCTCGTCAAGAAGAAAGAGATTCGAGAAAGAAGGACATTGTTGTGCAGAGTAGTGTCCAGTTTCCAGTGCTTGACCGACTCCAGTGTAACCATTGCTTTCAAGTGTATACTTGGACAGGTTCCTACTGAGAGTGAATTTACCTCTAACTCTATTGTTTTACTCCGAAGAAGGTCGTAATTAAACTGATTTTTCTATGTCTATATGAACTCCTCTCAAGATAGTTAGGTTTCATTCAATTTTAATGTTTTTTTATTGTAACACCCTGAATACGCTTTATGAGTTATTTATTTGTTTTAACAACATGTTAAATCGATTAGGTTCTTTACCAATGTTCCAATGAAAATGTTTTTGCAGATGTTACATGGAGATTATTGGTTAACCGAAGGTTAAAGTACAGATTACATAGGTTGAGTGAAACTGTATCAATAGAAGAAGTAAACAAATAGTAATCAACAATGGTCATTCTGCCAATTTTAATTCAATTTATACATTAGGATCCAAGCATTATTGAGACAATAAAGTATAACTGTATCAATATGAGTAGGTCACGTTGTACGTGGAATCATTTTGTAGCAAAAACTCGCTTCTTATAGGGCAGGGTTGCTTCTTATACTGTTCCAAATATAGTGGTGAAACTATAAGGTTCAATCAAATTCGATGTATATTATATTATATTATGTGTATATATATATATGTATATTATATACATATGTGTATATATATACATGTTTTTGGTTATACTATGTGTTTTATTATTGTGTGAATTGTACCTCTAGAAGCGTAATGCGAAATATAATACACCACTACTAATAGTGTTTTTGGTATGTTTGGCTTTTTCTAAATAAATAAATATATATATATATATATATAAAACACACACATCAATATAATATATATATATATATATATATATATTATATTAATGTGTGTGTGTGTGTGTGTGTGTGTGTTAATATTATATATTAAATCTCCAATACATTTAAAAGTTAAAATTCAACTTGTTCAGTGTTGTATAATTATAATATATATAATATATTATTTGTATATTTATAATAGATTATCATAATGACATATGCCCTTAGTATGAAAGCTCCGACTTATAAGTTGACGAATAAAAACAATATTTTCATAAAAACACATACAGGCAGACTGACAGAAACAAAGCGTTTTCGGACATATAAGCATTGATTTATTTTCTTGTTTTGGTGCCCTGAATCGTTGACTGAAATATGTATTTTCCGTTGTAAAGCTCCCTGTATATGAGCATGATAAGCCATTACAAACATGTAAACCAAGCACATTCTTGAAAATTCATATATCCTGTTTTCAATTATTTTTAGATACCTCACATTGATACAACGAATTCTGTAAATAGATAGAATTAAATTACTGTCGCCTAACGAAAGGTGAAAACCTTCTGACAAATCTCTTATTGGACAACTGACTGTCTCATTAATGTTGATAAATTTTCCATTTGTCAAATTTGTCAATAGTGAATGTTTTCTTTTTCCTTTAGATCCAAAATAAAAAGAAGAACTTTTTCATTCAAATGGTTTAAGTATCCTCTGAGACAATAAGTCATGAATAATTGCTTTATGAATTTCAATTTGGCAGTGAAAACCTTAAGGTTTCAAGTCCTCAACATTATATCTACTTCTTTTCATTGCAAATTAAAAATTGAATACCTCTACTTTGTTCAATAAAAACTTTTACATTTTTGGCTATGAAATATTTTGGTTTTCAATACAGGGACTGGTTATATACCTTTCGTCTCGATCTGGTATATAACTGGCACTTTCCAAATGTTATCTTGTCAGGTTTAATATAAAGTAATTTACACTCACATTAATTTCTATTTGAGCATATGGCATTAACTAAGCTCCTAGAAACATCTTCCAACTTAATCCGGTAACGGTAAAACCTTTGCACAACACCTAGATCAGTGATAATTGAAACAAACTATGTGTATTTTGTTATTGGCAATAAAATATACATTACCCAAACGGATCTAAAACCAGCCAGTGGCCAGGATTAGCCATTAGTACTAAAACGGATTTCTGAATACAATGTTGCAGAAAACAATGTTTTATCTATATATTTAAACAAATGAATTTACATTTATTTATTTATTTGGTTCACAAACATTTCCTCAATAAAATGTAACATAACTATAGCAGATGTTAACCTCACCTTTACTGGTTTATTACTAGGCCAATCGTTTTCCCAGCTACTTTTAACTTCGTAAACTTTTGATTACTTCTTCTTCTTCTTATATTTCACCTTTATAATTTTTATACTTCAGTATTATGATTCGATTATGTTACAGGTATTTTAGATTAGCTCTTCTGAAATCATATTTGTCAATATTCCTGCTCTATTGTTATTATAGTATACTCGGTTCTTGTTTGGTTACAATATATTTTAAAATTATTTAGACTCCATTTAAACTTTGAATCCATTCAACATTTATATGGACATTTATAGCCAATATTATACATCTGAGGATATCTAAACAACTTCATATTTATAGAATATAAGGCTTCACTGCAAAACACATTCTTCTGTAACTTCTATGATATAATAAAATATATATCCTAACGTCTATTTTAATTTTATTTATATACAAAACTGAGTGACAACACTTATGCACATTTTATATGTTGCTTTAAAAATCGGAAACTATCATCAGAAGATATATTTTATCATATATGACACAGATATCATATATCAGATACTCATACCTACACATACTAATAAAGATTTTAACTATCTATTTTTACGTGTAACACGTTAATATAACTGTCATTGTTTCTTTAACAATCACAAAACCAATTCTAAAATATGTAGGCCTATACGTGATGTCGCCATCGCTTGAATAGCCACGCAGACGAAATCACTAATTTTTAGAAAATTGCATAGAACACCTATTGTTTCTATGTATGTATGTAACTTCCAGTTTTTAACTACTACATTTCATAGATTAGACATTTTTAAAGGAATTCTCAATGAAAAAATGAATTGTATGTAAACTTTTCGGTTTTTAATTTTTGAAGTCACTGAAGCCGAGAAAAACATATAACTATTTCATAAATATAATTAATAGGCATGAGAACTATAATTATATTTCACTGACATTGAATTCCTTTAAGACAAGCGGATATGTTTACGATTTATGTATTTAGGATCATATTTGCCACAATACGTATATCTTGCAACTTTTATGCAGTGATAGGAAATTGTTTAGGCACAATTGTTCTATAAAGGTTTTGGTCATTCTTGTAATGATAACTTTTTACATAATGTTTTTAATCTGAAGATTAACCATTTTATATCATACTTCGCTATAATTAAGGAACTCCTAACACAATGTAATTGTTATCTCCCAACAAAGACAGCGTTCAGTAGACACAACACATGTTTTAAATATCTAACACCCTGATTTCCTAGCCCAAAAAAACAAACATCTATCAAATAAATTATATTTTTTATTCACCGAGTTTGAGTCAAACTCAGTCTTAAAGAATATTATAATTGGTAATAAAATTATGGGTTTCAGAAACGCAACCGTTTTGCTCAATTTTTATGTCCACTTTTCCTCCTGCAAATCGCTTCTAACACTTTCATAATCATTTAACTTGGAATTTTCTATAATATCTTTTCTATATCGATTTTCAGACATGAATACGACTTCTAACTTTATTAATCTTTTAGCATATTCTTCTTATATTTTTGGTTATAGTTTGAACTTCCTAACTTAGTTTATCTGTTAATAGTCTTATTAAGCTTATAATCAGACGTCTTTGTATCAAAAGATCGTGTACTTGTATTACTCTCTAGGTCCTTTTATATTGGTAATAACTCCATCCCTTTAGATCTCGCAGTCTCAACTTCATTTTCTAATTCTGCCTTTACGTTTCATTGGATCTGAATTTATGTCAGCTTTTGATCATTTTCTTAAGGCCTTTTTCAAGTATTCTTTACAAGTTAGTAGCATATAAATTTCACTAAAATTTATCCGTCTTACTTTAAATCTGAAAGGTAGGTCTTCTTTAGTAAAAGGATAAATGTATGTATTTTGATTATATAGTATAATTTTGCTAACCACAGTTAGAAGTTTTAATCTGATGAAACTGTGTACAATCTTAAAACAAAAATACCCACGTCCAGAATCTACTTACATTATATAACTAGCGGTGTGGCCATTGTCGTGTACCTGGAACATAACTTTATGCAGTAGGTTTGGAAGTATACCCACCTGCTTAGTCCATAGTCTTCCAACTTCCAAAAAGCAAGACTTAATCTACTGTAGATTTGAAGTGTGTAAAACCATTCCCCCACGAAAATTAGAAGAACTTTATATTTATTACAAAGTGAACATGTGTTAGTGGATGGAGAGGACAATGATAATGTTCTTTTTATTTTAAAGTACCAACCTTAATTCGCTAAACTTGGCCACATACTTGATATTTATAATAGTGTATATCTACAAACGGAACCGGTTCTTTATATAATTTAGGTTATCCTTTCTTCCTCCAAATCGTTTCAAACAAATATATTGGTTTTGATAACATTACCAACTTCTAGTTTAGCTACAAAATTTATTATAAATCACAAACCATTAATATTAAAAAAATTGATATTAAAACATTTATTATTAATGATTTTATAAAATAAATAAAGTTTGCTTTAATTAAAATACAATCTTGCCTATAACCAATAGTCATAAGGATCCCCGATAAACGAATTTCAACACTCCAAGCCTCTTGAGTGAATGATTTAAGATTTCTTCAACCCAATCAGAACATAACCCCCTTCTTTAATTAATTCAATCTGATTGGCAGGCCCCTATTATTTGACCACTAATATCTGTGATTCAGCAGCCAAACCCTCCGATTTAACTCTACATATTTAGAAAATAATTCGGTAACTGGAAAAGTGACCTCATCTAATAAAGCTGTATTATCAGAAATACTATTATTATTACAGATATAAAACTTCCAAACTGTGATAGCACGAAAATATACTTTCTCCGGATATTATTATTCGCAATACTATAAATAGCAACAATACTTTAATAATTGCAAAACTTATCAATACATAATTTCAAAGATATAATTTATATAGTACATAATAGCTGTAGGTATATTGATAAATATAACACTTAAAAAGCAATTTCTCCTAATGGCGTCAAATGGTTCATGTGGTAAAATAATATATACAAACTATTTTTATAATAATTTATTCTAGCAATATGCTTAAATAAATAAAATATGTTAATTTACATACTAAAAACGTAATTTTAGTGAAAAAGTTCTTTAATCTCAGTTTTCCTATTTTCTTTTCACTACGTACTAATCCATCCAACTACATTTCTAAACTAATGTGGTAAATCCATAGCTACGTAAATATATATGTACTTAACACCTTTATGTATTTATTTGTGTGTAAATCAGTGTAAGGTCACGATAGATAAATATGATTATCACGGATAATATTACGGCATGTCTATATTTGATGTAATATTAATTCCCTGCGGGTTTTTAGGGCACTAGCAGTTTTTATTATAATTTTCTTGCTACCATTATTTATTTTCTATAACCAATAATCTAGGAAATCCAAAATATTCCTGGAATCCCAGATTGTTTGTGAACTTATTATTTTCCACGATAATCTTACCGGTGTACCGTGGCCCTGAAAGGTTACAGACTCTTGGCGACCCAAGCGCTCTCGCACGCGCAAGCACAGCCTTTATGGTTGGCGTCTCTGTCAATTACGAATTGTGTACCAAATTTTTATTGATCAGTTTAATCAATTCAGGTAGTTTTATTACATTTGCTTTTCATTACTTTTTTTATGAAATGTAATAAAGAAAATTACTTTTAATAAAATGTTGTTATAAAAAGTCTAAGAGATTTTTAAATGTATAAGGCTATTATTAAAATAATCATTCCATTGCTATATGTAACATTTAAGCTGTATTTAGATTAATTTTCTTTCATGGAGATACATGTTTTCTAAAATTATGTATGTACAATAAAAAATTATACAATTAGTTTATGTACACCGTGTTCCGAGTTCATGAATTAGGCTACCCATGAATTCGGTTTGAGGCGGGTATGTGACAGTATGTATGGGAATGGTCTCTAATTCCCCCAGGATTAGAGACTCAATGGTCTCTAATCCTGCAAAGGCCACAGTTCTCTAAACAGGGTATAGTGAATCAATATAAAAGTAAAACATAAATAATGTGTACTCATTTAACGTCTACAACTGGAACTTATATGAGAATGAAACCTGCGTCAGTATCGAGAATTAAGACAAAATGTAATAAAGAATTTTATAGTTGTTTCTTTAGTCCCTAACCCCTAAAATTCTAGACTTTTTTTGTTACATTTGTACTTGAGTTCGAATGGACATGCAGCCTTGTTCTTCACGAATATAATCTCGGAGCAGAAGTTGAGGACAACTCTCACTGAACTTGAATAATAAGGTATTCTGTCTGGCTCCCACATTCATGGAATATTCTAGATGGGTAAGGATGTGGGTGTCGGGTATCGTCCTGCCAAGATCTCAAGATACACTCATCATGATGATAGACACCATAAGTCCAGAACGTCAAGCAAAAAATCTATCAGCTTAGCGAAATACTGGGTAGACGGCTTAAGCTTCCCACGTGCAGTCGCCTCTGCAATAAGACATTCATGCGTTGATCGTTAATCGTACTTAAACAGTTTGCGATCATTCAGAGAGGTACTATTGTATTAAGGGCCGATTCTCTTTTGCTCCTCATGGGCATCTGACCTGTGCAAGGATCTTATCAAACATAATAAGGTGGGGAGTTGGTACAGTACGTACAATGTCATTTACAGAATTCTAACCTGTGCTATCTCTAACTAAAACATACTTGTTCTATTACTTTCCTTGCAGATGATTATGGAAAGAAACTGGATCTAACCTTCCATTTCTTTGGTATACTTTATTACCAAAGTATCATCTTTTACATGAGATAAAATAATTAGATAGATTTATTTTACTGTACGTCCAAAAATTAAATAAATATCTGCTTTTACGTACCACCGGTACAATTATCCTATTAGACACAGAAGACTATAATTTTTATAGCTGGGACCTAGATCAAGTAGTTCGATAGAAAAATGTAACTCACTTTACTGTAGCTCACATGCTTTATAAAAATGTACCAGAGCACATATTGGAAGCTGAGGGTGGGTGAGTGGTTTATCCTCCTGGGTGGTGCTGCTGCAGAGACACTGATTCGCTTGGCGTACTTGTATTTGATTTTAGCTATCTAATTGAACATTATTCGATAATCTTGCCCTTACAAGTTGTAAGATATCGTTGCTGTATCTTGGTTAACTTTTATTTATATGTATAAAATTACACTTCTATTTTGATTATTTAAGTGGTATAAAAAATCAACGAAAAAAATACATGTTATTTGGTGTGTATTGTGTTTATAAATTAATTAATACATTGGTTGTTTATTTATAGTTGTATTCTCAGTAAAGAAAACTCTCTCTTCAATAAAAGGCTGACATTTGGACCCATTACACTTATTATCTATATTCTTATATTTACTTTTGATCATAGAATTTTGTCATATAATTATTACTTTTTGATTTAAAAAGTAATTTGAGTCAATTTTATGAGAGGGGTTTTAGTACTGGTGAAGTAGCCACTATTATAACTGGAATCTTGGGAGGCTACGTCTGCTTCAGCCTGTATGGTCAATGAGAGCAGAGGAGGTATCTCTCTCACGTTTAGACTAACCGTTAGGGACGCCCAGCTACACCCTCCGCAGTAAACTAGATCAATGGATAGAGGTTTCTAATAGAAAACGTAATGGTGGTGCACGAAACGTTTGGCGCTCTTCATATGTATAAATCTCGGAATAACTATTTATAATGTGCTATAGATGCTAGGATTTGTACATATTTCAAGCATCCTGCTTATGTTTGTTAAAGAGTGTGGCCGTAATGGTTATTTTTATACGCGACATTGTAAGTATCTATGTATACTATAACAGGGTACAATACCTGACTTCATGTACTAATTACGTGTATGTAACCATGTTTACTTGATTATGCGGGCCATCAACTCAATGACAAAATTAGTTGTCTCCACATGATACACTATATTCCAATCAAAAACCATTTTTTTTAATATCCTAAAATTAAATAATTGCATTTTTAGATCCATTTATATTTGTCACTTATTTTAGAATTTATCTGTTTTCTAATACACTCTACTGAAATAAAGCATACATGTTTTATAATACTCAATCTATATGTGTCTTGAGGGTTCCAATTCCATATTTATGAGCATTCACCCATACATACCAAATCTATAAATAATACGAAATTGTTATTGATCTATGTCAAGCAGAATATCAAGAGATTTCCCTATGTCACAGTAGACTGTTATCAAGTCCTGAGCTTCTATTCATCAGGGATTTAATATCAAACGCTTCATATATTTTAATACAATTTTTAATGGGTAATTACAATTTTGTTTAGAGTTACAAAATTGGTCACTATACAGTACGATGCGAATACATTTAACCCGTTCATTATCGGATTGAATTATATAATGACGATTGCAGTATAATAGTTTCTACAGTATTTCATTAAGTGGTTTTTGAAAACTATTAGTAACATCCGGATTAAAAAATATACTACACCGTTGATGACGGATCATCCATTTTCTTGGAAAGTGAATTTCTGTCAAAAATCTCTCAATTCCAACCAAAGTAAACTTCCCCTTAGATATATAATCACAATTTTTTCTAAACGCCAAAAAAGCGATTTTAAAAATTGATAACAAAGTTCAATTGATAAACCCTCTTAGATTCTATGGTAAAACTGTGCAAATATATTCCGAACCATTAGGAATATTGCAAAATGCCCATAGTTTCACTTAGAGATCTATATTACAACCATCTAAATCAACTTTGAGGCCTTCTCTTTATCTTACCAGCCTAAAAATATCTGCCACCTATGGTTGCTCGTGGAGACATAAGACAAGTACTCGCCAAGAACCTTAACTTACCAATTTCAACACAGCATCTACAATACATTGGCTTCCTCGGCAACTCTGTATCGCCGGTGACCTTATCTAACCAAGGTCCAACGATAGAATTGCAGACGAACTGGCTTCAAGGGCAAAACATATCAGCTACATGGAGGTATTAGAAATAAACTGGATTCTTCATCAATCCTACTTCTTCCAAATCACGATGGTATTGAACATATCGGCTTTTCCAGCAACCCTTCTACATAGCCTTAAGGAGTTATTTTTATTAAATTGACTTAGCTAATATCTAAATATAACGATCCTCAATGAGTTCTTTGGAAACTCTTGATTCGCCTGCTATCGTATCTCGCTAGAACTCAAAACGTTTTGCTAGTTGAGAACACTAGCTATCGTTTTGCGTAATAAATGGATCTCGCTAGCAACTATAACTATGGTATTAATGCTTTTTGTCTTATAGTTTTTCTTTTAAAGTGTACATCTTCTTGTGAATTTCGTTTGAGGTATTTTTGAGGACGGCCTAGTGGCCTGGTTTTAGTGACTATTTCAATATCGAACAAGGCGTTTCAGATTGCCAAACAATTACTCCACTGTTGAGGTTTCATCCATTGCAACAATTAAAAACTAAAAAAGAAAAAACATACATCAATAAAATATAATCAACAGTTTCAAGATATAAAAATAATGCCTAATTTATAAAATATAATTACGAATTTCGAATTACAAACGGGGCAGAATAACAGATTCTAGCCATCTTGGGAGGTGGAGAGCAAGGCACAAACTTCGTTATAATATTGGAGTAATTTATTATGAAAAAGTTTGCGTTCTGACAAAACTTTGTTACCTCTATTATTATACTTTGTTTAGTGATTTTATAAGGTCTCGTAGAACAGAACAAATACTAAGCAATTCCAAACGTTTGGTCTCTACAACATTTATAGTTTTTACTTAAAACATTTTTTTATTCGTGCAGATGTGATTTGTGCACTTTTATCAAATTAATATGTCGAGTTTCGAGAACCTTTATTGGTTTTATTAAGTACATGCTTACTAAACTAGAATCCGTATCAAACGAAAGCTATGTCAGTGAAAACAATTGCCTGGCAATATTAGCAAGTTACTTTTAAATGCTAAATGTTATTGAAATGTAACTCAGTGTGACCTCTATTAGCTACACCAAAAATAGTCATACACAAATACACATACAATATTTTTAGGGCAATCGTTTTTTTATAAAATACCTCAAAGTTAATAGTTTTATAATTACTCTATCAGTTTTTATGTCAGTGTTTTATATATATTGAGTGGTTTTGTATGAGATGAAATACTACGTTTATGTGTATTTATTTGTAAAATAGCCAACTGAATTGAGTGTTACAGGCCGAATGCACTTCATCCGTCTTGTAAGCGGCCTAATACTACAGGAAACCAATTTACTTGTAGGTCGTAGAGTTATTGCTTACCCGAGTTCCAATCATGGAAACTGTCGATTTGATCAAGAAGTTGTTCAGTGCTGAATTTGCAAACTTGAAAATTGTTGACAGATGAAATAGCGCAAGCGATGTTCCATGAAAATATTATCAAGCGCTAATTTTGGGTACAAGTAGACCTATTTTTATGTACTTTAATTAAACAATAAACTCTAGCTTGTGCTTATAATAAATTATTACTTATTCAAAAGTATACTCGCAAAAAACATGTAATCTTTTCGACAAAGTAGTAAGAGCTTCAAACTCAATCTTAGAATTTCGACTAGTAAACTCTTAAGTTATGCATAATCTGAATATTTTTATAAATTTGTAACATAAGGGGTAAGTTAATTTTTATCTGATATTTGATTTACATTATTTAAATAAATTTATTACAATTTTATCAATAAGCATTAGTTTTTTAATGCAAATTGAATTATTTATATTTAAAAGTTTCTACTCTCACATAAAACTTTAATATATTAAAATTTAACTGTATTTTTTATTTTATATTTAAATAAACTCTTAATATAAATATATAATTGCACTATATACCTTTAATTGTAAACAATGTATTAAACTATACAATTCATTTAGTATAAAATTTAAACATGAGCACACGACGTTGCATGATGATTGAGTAATATGATTAAACGTTTAAGGGATATCAAACACATGAGTAGCATATTAATACGTTTTATTTTTATTTTTAAGTCGCACGTGTATTAGCCTTTCCGCGTGTGTTTCTGTCCTCAGTGGAACGTTGCTACAATTAGCATATTGCGTGTAAACAACCAATATTCAATAATAAATATCACACTCACAATAACAATTCTTATGTAACGAAAACTGTTACGTATTCTATTACTTCCTTGTAATATTTAACGTTTAAGTAATGTCGGCTTGCATTTTCCAGTTATTTACACTGTATTTTTGTACATTTATAATATGGTTACTTTTCTTAAAATTTCTCGTTTGTTTAGTTGTTTTTAATATATTTGAAAGAGTCTGCATCGTTTATATTTTGTATTTATAATTATTACGAATATTTGTGACATATTTATTTTGTTGCAGGTACGTATAAAGCCCATTGACAAATAGCTTGTTTAAGAACAAACCAAAACCTGGTGAGTACAGCATTTATTCAAGTTTAATGAACACGCATACATAAAATAGTTAATGTTAGTTTAAATGTACTAAGGAAAACCTAAGGATTGGTTTGCTTTGTATCTTTCAAAAAGAAAAAAATAACAGTTTACTTTATAATATTATCATTATCCAACAAACCTTAATGGCTACATTCAGAGTTCCCAATTGAAGAGTTCTGTACGGGTCATTATGAGTTCCAGTGATTTTCCTTGTGTATTTAAATAGCCTCCGCATGCTTTGTTCAGGATCCTTACGCATTTTTCATATGACGTAACCTTGACGTTGTTCTGAATAACTATCTTCCAAGTTTAACATTCACTGAAGAAACTAATTAAAAGGCCAATTGTTGTACTGCAACTGTATTACTAAGTAAGACAAAATTAAATTAATAAACTCTGTAATGAATTCAAGTTATCAGTTTATTACAAACATAAATGACATAATTTTTCAAACATTCCATAATTCCTGGAACTAGTTTTAGAAAGCAGTTTAAGCTGGAAATATTTTGTTAAATTCTTATTCCAACTTTATCCGTATGTTTTAAAATTCGGTGCCTTTTAAAATGTAACATTAATCTCTTTCAAACAAGTAAAGTTAACCACCATCACCGACCCTAGCATGATGATGTGCTATATCATTTACTGAAAGTAACTGTACGAGAGCAACTCTGCCGTATGAATGTAAAACATCTATCTCCTTTACCTAAAGAGTAACTTTCCACGTATAAGCATCAAAGTAACGCTAATGTCGTCTCTTGGATTGAGCGTACTCTATGAATTAATGTTCATACGAAATTTAAGTAAGTAAAACAGTTTCTGTTAAGTTCATACTTTATAAAGTAATTACTAATATTATGCTGATATGATGAACTAAGCTTTGATAAGTGACGAGTGGCACTTTAATGTAGTTAAGAAATACTTCTATAAAAACATAATTTTATATAACCAGACCACCTGGGCCACTGGTTGTAGCCGTATAACAAGTTAAAATAAAAACTCGGTTTCAATTGTACCCCCTCCCCCATATTTTGTGGCCAATTAATTCCATTGGATAAAAATAGTTGGGATCTTGGAAAATATCTTGAAGCGGTATTTTTGGCGTGTTGGGGGTTGTTTTAGTGAAGTTTATTAAATTTAGATTAGACAAACACAATTACAATAATGACATATCATATATTGAATTAATAATAAAGATGTAAGACAGAAAAGCACGAGTATTGTTTATAAATGGTGTTCAATATTCATATAAGAGCTTTTTTAATGTATATTTCATTCTTAAGAAATAAAAACACCACGACTTTGTGTATCAGTGAAAAACTCAATAAATAGGAATTATAATATTTATTTGAAAAATTACCAATTCAATAAACAAAACTAAAATCATGGATGTCTATTTCCATTTACATCCATGATTGCAAAGGATGTCAAAGTAGTCAACAAGTATCCACTAGGATATAAAAGTGCATGCCTGGGATACACGCTGTAATAGCTATATACAGTTCATAGCAGATGTACAGAATAGTGACAATTTAACCTATAGCACGTATGATGAGATTCGAATACTGCATATCTTGTTAGCTATAACACATCCTACATCCTTCTCTGGGTATCCTCCGTATTGTATTTGTAATAATGTAGTCATTAGCACACAAAATAAGTTTGGGATGTATGCGATATGTATAATGTACCCATATTATTCAGGGGCTATTTTCTGTATTGTGGATGTAGGAATTTGACCTTACCGCTCAAGTGAAATTTGGGATGCCTGGGATATACTTCATGTCATAGCAGCGATAGTGTAGCCTATAATTTTCACGGAATTTATTCCGTGTTTTAGTAGCGGAAATGCGTCCCATAGCTTCATTTTAATTGTGAGATGCCTAGGATATGCTAAATGTCGTTGCAGCGATAGTGTAGGCTATAACATTCACGGAATATATTCCGTGGTGTAGTAGGGGGAATGTGGACCTTAGCACGCAAAGAAGTGTGGGATGCCTGGGACATACCCCCATGTCATAGTAGCGCGGGTGCGAGCAGTGGCGTGGTTTAGGTTGGCACCAATGCGCCGGGGCACTGGGATGGCCCACCCACCCGCATCAACAGTTGCTCGGTGGACTGCTCACCCCGCACTTCGCGCTTTTTTTCCTTTCCCTTGAATGCAACGACTTAATTGCATTTTAATTTTGTGAATAAATATCTTTAGTATTCCATCCGAAATAGTTGTTTCGCATGTACAGGCGTAATATTTGTTGTTAGATATCCACTGGTAGTAAGTAGAACCTACTAATATTTAGAGTCAGTGTCGATGTACTTTGAATAATTTTATATTAAACAAGAAACATTAATATCCACTTTAATGAATGAGATAAATAGTACAATATGAGGTGTGGTGTTGTACTACGGTTGTGGGGAAGAGTAGTGAGTGTAGTAGTAAATTCCAGGAAGTCGGATTTCGTGGGGTGAAAGCGTGCGTGTGAGAGTGAAAGGATCGATGTTTATATGGGCCTGCTACAGGTGGCATAGACCATATGTTTAATTATTCCCAGATCTTTTGATCACTGTTTACTCTTTGTTATCCACTCTCTCTCGGTTCACTGTAAACTCGGCTTTATATTATTAACTGTCGTAGTTTCAGCAGTTGAATGGTTTAGTTTCTAATAACAATGAATGTTATGAACTGAACTCTACAAAACATTTCTCTCTAAAAATTATACGTTTATAATATTTTTACGAACTAGCACCAGGTTATAAATGTATTAGAAGCTGATAGAATAAATTCAAAAGTACAATAATATTTTATGTTATATTGTTATTTTTAAGTGTTGTAAATATAAACTTTACATATTTTTCTTAAGTTGCACTTATCAAGATAGTAAATCTTAGATTTCACTAATTAATCAATTATTAAAATATGAATAAAAATATCACTATTTAAATTAAATGAAAGTTATTAACACGAATAGAATAGCGCCCCGATATAATATTGGTTGTATTCAAGTCGTTACATTATGTAATTATTTTAACTAAGAAGAAAGACAATGAATCTTTCATGTATTATACAAAAGGCATCAAAATCAATATTAAAACTTACTAATATGATCTACCTTGCTTGAATAACACGTTTACTTTTTCTTACTTCTTTCACCAGTTACTAGATCTATATAAATAAAACAAACTAAACATAAAAATAAACTTTCTGTAAATCCGTGTCAGATTAAATTTGATTTTGATTATTTAAAATCACAAGGAATTATTTTGTTAAAGCGACCCATCTTCAGTTAGTTAATAACTATACTGGTAAACTACATTTATCATTTATCAAATTGCTAAAACAATTAAATTAAGAGGATTCAGGCAATATTTTATTACATTTTTGAATATTTGAACTGATTTTTTAGTTTTTGTTCTAAGTTCTACTGTATGTACTATGAATTTCTTAACACATGTATGTGGAGGCTCTTATAATTATAAAACATACAACACTTTGAATAGTTTCAAGAATATATGTTCTTTTAAAGTTAATACTGACCAAAAAACAAATAGACATAATTTTCATCCAAACGAATAATTAAATGTAAAATTCCGGTGATTTTCAATTTAATCGGCAAAATTTTAACGAAGCTCTAGCCGTGCATGTAGAAGCTACTAGTAAATGAGTTATTTTCTCTTTTCTTGACAACATAAAGACTGATTAACTAAGTCAGATTCCGTGAAATAATAACATTGTATATCTTATTCTAATACACAATGGTGTTATTTAATCGAACTCCAGATTTTAATGTAGGTATAGTATAGTAAGTTATTATTGCAACTGCCTACGTACAGTATGATACTATAAAGACACAGTACAGCAATCAAGATGAAGGAAATTATCTTTAGTGATTATTTCCTGAGTTTGATGTAAAGCCTAGCTGGTAACACACGTAACTAGTGAGGGTGGAGGTGAGGTCTGTATTAGTATGAACTCCTTGCTTAATATTTAATGCGGCCGGGGGTAGGCTGAAAGGTGCACGGAGGGAATAAGGTAACTTTTGTCAAACGTAAATACACGTAAAGGGAGTTAGTTAATACCTTGTATATTTCAAACTTTACCTCATACAGTTGTTAGAGTACAGGCAAGTTTAGATTTAGTTAAGTAAAACTTGATTGACAAGTCTCATATTGATTTTTACAATTTCTACAATAGAGCAATAGAGCAATAGAGCAAAAAAATGTCTATACATTATTCCCCTTCATTTTCTGGATTTGTAGATATTTTTTAATGATGGACGAAACGCTAGTACCTAGACCTTGTACCATTGAAATGTTCAAAGTCATTTCTTTGTTTAAATAATAAAATAACCCTTAATATAATTAATTATATACTCATTCAGGTGTACACAAACGTCCTAAAATTAATGTTATTCGAATTCTGAATTTATTATTATTATTAAAATCTGAAAATATATGATTAAAAATATTATTAAGTTTATAAAATTGTAACATAAATTTGTATTGTATTTTTTTAACTGTCAAACAGCTTTTAATGCCAATTCCTGGATCGATATATCATAGTGAATCTGGAAAGTTTGAGCCATAGTCTGCTTTTAGAAACGACATTACGTATATTATAAAAACCAACAAAGCGGGAGGGCAAAGAAGTATTTTTGAATATTTTGTGTAATATTTCATTAACACCACACATTCTCCTACACGCTAGTACCACACAAGGATGGACAGATCGGCTAAAATGGGATTTAGTCTCTCCTTTTAACGGACAAAACCGAACACAGGAAATGCTATTGGAAAACAGACAAATTTGAAATAGATTGTGGTACAGGAAGACAATGATAGGCTATCCAAGTTATTATTAGTTGCAAGCTTAACTGCTGGACGAAGTTGCGCTTGGTAACTCTGTAGACCACTAATCCGGTTCTACGCCTGTCCCATCTTCAGCCTTTTCATATCAGAAAAGCTGATCGAAGTTTTTAGGAAGTAAGAAGGACCATTCTGAAATACTCGTAAATATGAATTCAATCAGTTCGTAATTAATGAGAGTTTTATAATTGTTAGTCCTCGATAGGTTTTAATCACAGAGCTAAAACTCATTTATTCTCTGCGTGTTATTTATTTTCAGTAGCGGATACAAAGTGGTTGAGAGTAAAGATTATAAAATGTTATAAAACTTCAAGTGAGAAGATTTAAATTTTTTTGCATTAAAAAGAATAGGATTAATTAAATAAACACCACTAGTATAAAAAACTGCGCGGAAAGAGGTCAAGTAAAAGCAGATGTACTAGAAGAGAATCACACGTTCACAAACGACAAAGCGCCGCGCTCGCCGAGCTACGGCAAGGCTTCATACCGCAAGAGTTACACAGATAATCTTACTTGAAAGTAATTCTTCACCACCCACTTCTCTTCAAAGGGAAAGCAAACACAGCCACTACTTTAGAGATAAATAAATTATCGATAAGTTTGAATGAAACCATAACATTACACTTCATATCTTTATAAGAACACCTCCATTTCCTTTACTACAGGTTGTATTACCAGGAAGTCAAGTGATTGTAAAACTTTTCAATCTTAATATTTCTCAGAAATTGTATAACTGATCAACAATAAAGAGTAAACTTTATTAACGTTATAACACTCTTCAATTCAATATTGAATTGAAGAGTGTTATAATGACCTGCTCTAAACCTGAAAATGAGTTAAATAACATTAAAAAAAGATTTGTAGGAAACGTTTCGTAATCCAAAAGTTTACAGGAAAGCATCGGTGTTATTATTTTTCAAGAAAACAACTGAATTGATTACTGAAGAGTTATGAGTTCTTATCCAGTCATTTACGAGGACTTCAACACTAAAGATTCTGTACGTAAATCATTAACAATTATTTCTAAAAACACGTATGGAGTAGGCTTTACTACAGGAATCGGGTAAAAGTAATCGCATCTAAATATCATGCAAATGTCTCTTAACTAGTTTCAAAACTATTCATATAACAATTTATACCTATATATTTGGTAGCTAAAATATTCATGTACATTTGTGTTTAGAAAATGATTTAATGTAATAATTAATGTAAATAAAACTTAACATTTATATTAGCGCTAATTCCAAGTGTTACAAACCACATAATAACTTCTTTCTTAAAGGTTTCTAGTAATTTTGTTTATTTTTGAATTAATTAATTATTCCTCCTTAGTATACATTTTATTTTAAAATGCAATAAGAAAATTTTAATCAACAATCAACGTTCACACAAAACACTGTTAGCTTAAATAAGCGACATTGGAGCACAACAGTCAAATGATAAATCCAGCGTTGTTAAGATGTAGCTGTAAGAACTCATTTAACATTTCATAAAACAGGGAATTTAAATAATTATTAGAAAATTAGGTTTTTAATTCAAATGATCTGGATTAAATCCATATCAAGTAATTAATTTTATTGTAAATCAATCATTGTATACTTTACACACAAACTTAAACTTAATTAATATCAAAACTTAATTAAACTCAACAACCAATGTTCTAATAATAGTTTAAATACTCTGGATTAAGTTACGAAATTAAAACTAAAAATGTCATGAGAAATTTCATTGTTGATATACATAATACGTTCTATTTTTATTTGCCAAATAGACGAAGTTTTTTTCTATTAAAACATTTCATAATTCAAAGTTAATAATCCGAGTTTTTTGTCAAGTTTTTTGTATGTAAAGTTTTTTCCACTGTACATAGAAAAATAATGTGCTCAATCGATTATATATTTATATTTCGTTAACAAAATACTGAAACAACACACCTTTAATTTGATTTTCTTTAATTTTATCACCACGTGAAGAAAGCGCACCGGTGCAGATAAAGAGAGAGTTCGCCATCTGACGTACGAATCAGTACCGTTTACGTGTTCACATACGATCAGCTTTTAATTTATGAGCATAATAAGATTCTGCTAAATGTACTTATTATTGATCATATAAATATCATATCATGATTCTCCCCTCCCCACAGTATAAAAATTAATGAAGCTTTTTGTGGTTTACGAATAACAGTAATTCCAGCTTGTTGCTTGGGTTCGCGGGGCCATGGTTGTTTTTAGCTCACCTTGCAGCAGAATAAACAGCTAATTACAGAGCTAAATGGTTTCTATTCCAGCCATTATAATATTTTAACATTTTTAGTACAGATATGAATTTTACAGTTCGGGTAACGTATTGTGTTACAAATTACAAGCAAAAGTGGTCACAAAACCACCTGCCTGTAGGGCTTATGGCAAAACTGTGATTAATATGAAACGTATATCTGATACCAAAAAACAATGCCTTTATCCTGCCATTCGTGCAGGTACAATTTTCATAAGCCTTTTGTTCATAATTTGAATATAGTAGTACAAATTTGGAATAAGTACTAAATTACATTGAACATGTTATACTCGTATTTAAAATTCGCTTGAGGCCTTAAAAAATGTATTCTCGTCATGAATAGTTTAAAGGATTCAGAAATTGTTGAATTGGATCAAAGTAATATGTGTCTTCTTTAATCCAATTGGTTGTTTTTCTTCAACACTTATGCCCAATTACTTGTATTAAGCTTCAGCAAAGAACATATTAATATATCTAATTTTGCATTATTTTCTAATTGTAGTTAAAATGTGTGCATAATTTTTTGTCTTAATTATATATATATATATATATATATATATATATATATATATATATATATATACATATATACCTTTCTTAAGATAAACCTTGCCTCTAATGTATAACGCCTAGATGTGCTATCATTGTAAACTATTTGAATTTTTACTTTTTGCTTATTTACAATTGTTATCAAATAATAGTTTTCACGTGGTTCATTAGCACCCTAATAGTAATGAGATTTCAATATAATTATTGCTAACATTTTATATTATAAAGCTAAATGTTAAAATAATCACTTCAGGATCATTATAGCTTAGGAATAACAGTAAATCATTATTTAGATATCATATTTATGGTGGATGTTATCAAATACCCAATTCATATTTCGCTTGTCAATATGACTTTTGGATAGTCTAACACCATGTTATTGTTTTGTGTTTTATTAGTTTACGTGCTTGCTTAACATTACGTTTAACGATTCTATGATGCTTGAAGAATTCAGTTCTTGAAAAGTAGTTACGATTTTACGAACACAAGCAACCATAGTCAAATTCCTACTATCATTTCAGTGTATCACTGGCTTTATCAAACCGCTTTCATTTGTATCGATCGAAATGAAAGACCGAATGAGGATAGGGGCATGGATAACGTTCTGTTTGTGGTTACTGTGGTTTATGGTTTATGTGGTTTAAGTTTACCAGATTACCACGTCGCATCGGTATTCCACATTTTCTCTAAAGTATTTGTGTCCCCCTTTCATTGTTTTAACATGTGTTACTTGAAATCATAAAGAATTTTTACAATAGTTTACTAAATGCAACAACTCGATTTCAGATTGTATAATTGTGTATTTATATATAAGCTAAATTAGTCACTGACTGGTCAAGAGAATTCTGATATTAACTTCTAATCCGTGTCAATAACTGTTATTACCGTTTCATTGTATAACCTAAGTTGATTTTGTCGTAACTTTTAGATCCCCAATATAATGTCAATAACTGTTAAATAGTTAATGTCATAGATTCTTTGATCCGAATATCAAAATGGCTACTATTCATTTAAAATTAATTTAATCACTAATACAGTATTAAGTATTCTGAAAACTCCCATATTTGATCTCTTTTTCCTGTTAACTTACCCTGATATAGGCTAACAACTATTTATGTGGCTAATGGTAGACACTAAGTGTGTCAATGTAAAAGAATTATAATTATAAAACCTTTTTCGTTTAATCTTTTTAACCATTTTACAAACCCTCCGTTCGACTCTACCAAACGTTGTGCGACTGACTATTTTTACCTTTCTTAACATAAATTCCTTTATCAGTTTCCGGAAGACTAGGTAGTGTTCTGAAATAATGCAAATGTTTTGTCTCGTCTCGGAGTATTAGACGTTTTTACGGCTTCTCACACTCACCGTCAGTTCTTATTGGGTTCACAAAATTGCACTTCAGTGTAAAACTCCAATAAACACTTTCAATTTAACTTAAATTATAATTATAATTGACAAACTATTAGTTTGTACATAAATCAATTCTAATTACATTTCTTAATATCAATTGCCTATTAAGGAATTTTCAGTATCGCAGAAATGCCATCACACTTTTATAGCTAAATACTTTTATAGAAAAAAACGTTGTATACTACTTAGCTACTAAAAGTAGTTACTGTTAGATTATTTAAAAATAGTTTACCTCTATATTACTCTCTTTAACGCCTTTAATAATTTTTGACAAACTTTAAACATATTAAAATTGAATTTTCTCCGATTATCCTTTGTTCCATTTGTTGCATTAATAGGTTTTACTCCGTGCACATATTATGTAAATGATTAAAAGCGTAATTAAGACTTAAGTATTAGAGTTATTAGGGTATTATGAACGTGTCATTTGAAAAAATGGAATTATATATTTTATTTTCAAAAAGCTCATTCTTCTTTACCAAGAGCTGTATTTCCTTAATAATACATGTTTCAATGCAGGAAAACATGATCCAGTTATCACTGATTTAACAAGATCCAAAATCCACAGTTCCTGGTAAGAGGGAAATCTGTGCGGTGATGCTGGCAGGTAATTTCTAGCGCCAAAAGGGCTTACGATATTTACTACAAATTGAGCGTGGAACTGTAAAATTTCTTTTATTTATTTACCTAAGTCTTATTTTATGTTTGGAATTTTTCTAAATCAGGATGATATTTTCTGCACTTGGGTTACCTCTATGTAGACAGTACGCACTCAGTTAAATTTTCTGCACAATCTAATTGTTCGTTGAGGTCGGTTTTGGCCGTCAGAGTGTTAATCACATTTTAAACTTTTACTAAACAAGGGTATTCCGATATCGTGTACTATATTACTTTATTTATAAGCGCCATACAATTATAACTAAACTTCTCACCATTAATAACCATTTTTAAAAGTATATTATATTATTTTAATCTTATGTGAAAACAAATTTACATTTATTCCTATACTCTTTAAAGTAATATGAAATGCAGTTTTACACAAATATGTTTCATCCTTTATTTTGAAATTTAAGTTATTGAAACTGACATTTTAACATCCTCATTTAAAATTTCCACTCTTCTTTATTATTATACGCCTAGTGTAATAAATTTAAATTATTTACTCGGATCTCGTACTTTAACAGCACATATGGCTCAAAACTTACTGAAACAAAAGCAATGGTAAAATAGCAATAAACCTGTGTTTATTTGTTAGAATAAAATTCTATCCAAACATTTTTAGTAACCCTTTCCCTCTCTGCGCGTAGAACCTTCTTCGTCGGTTGTTACGTTTCACAATTAAAGAGACCGTTTACAGCTAAAAATGTTGTAATAGAGTTATAATTATAACGAGAAGATAAGCTTGCCGGATAGTTCAAAGCGTAGACTTTGAGTTTCGGTTTGAGTTAACGTAGTTTCGAATCCTGCCTGTGGTCGGAGCACATGTTGTCAGTAGTGCCCACCTCGTTCTGTACCGATTCTCCCTCTTGTTTTGTTTGAACTGCTGTGTTGGCTCAGTCATTAGCGTGCCGGGCTGATAAAGGTAACGTCATCAGTTTGGTTCTGCCGCTGGTCGAACTCTCGGGAACTTGTTCTTATCCGAAACGTAACAACCAAACATAAGTCTTTGGTCTATTAGTACGGTCTTCTGACTTAATTATTAACTTCAAACATAACTACGATACAAATTGGCTCATAATAATCGTAAGTTTATTTTAAAACTGGAATAAAATGTTCATTATTTTTTGTCTATCGATCTTGGAAAAACCAAGTGAGGCTTCTATTTCGTCTGATATGTGACGTGGATTTAACAAAGTATGTTATTTTTTATTAGGATTCTAGTCTGATACCTTACGATCTTTACCTATTATCTACAACTGTTATCTGAATAATCGTTCAAACATAAATAATAAATGAAGACATTCGGATTACCTGATCCTGCAAATTTATTCTCGCAATTCCACTGCTCACTGATCGTCTGTAGTCGAACTCCTAGATCAATAATATGTAACATAGTCCTAACCCGGGATGCCAAGGGAAGAGGGTCCGCCCAGTCTGAGGACACGGTAAAATCTGTTCATAGAATGTAAAATTCTCTAGCTTACGACTTTTCACACAAATTCTTCAGTTTTTGCAATAGTTGTTCGCACTGTCTTGCAAGGGAACTCAGATCCCAGTTTATATCTGTAATCTGGCAAGCATCAAACCAGAAATGAATATACCAGAATTGATAATGAAATCGTACCTACCGTCACGCATTATAATGTAAAACTATTAAGAACCATATTTTAGGATTTCGGAGCCTTCGCTGAGCCGAATTACAAAGAGAGCGATCCCGCTACTTGGAGGTTTCTTTGCTCCTTTACAGAGGGACAAAGTATGTGATAACGACGAGAAAGTAAAGCGGAAAGTGAAGTTCTTAACGCTATTAAGGCTTCAAGGGATACTTCTTTATTAAGCAAGTCAAGATATAGATCTCTCCAATGAAAATGGGTGTTGCGATGTGTACTTCACTTAGCTGGAAGTTCCCCCACCGCCAGATTATCCAAGAAATTCCTATTTAATTTTCGGAAAAACCATTTTTGATAATCACTTATGCCTCAAACTAACGGTAAAAAATAATCCGAGCAGAGTAAGGATCCATGTTAAATGATCCTGCACTGAGATGCGGTGGGTGAAGAATACATGAATTCGGGACATATGTAGGATGCGCCAAAGTTAGATTAAGACCATCGCAAAGAGTAGAGGAGTTCTACTACTTTCAGATCCGGCCCGTCTGCTTTAACCAGTGATGTTTACAGAGTCATGTGTCACTCAAAAGAATGGCCAGATAAATGTTTAGATAATATGCCGATGTAAAAACCGAAAACATTCCTGTGCGGCCATTACATCTTCCGACATTACCTAATGTCCTGAATCCGCACCAGTTTTGATAATTCACAACACGACTCTCTTAGTTCACTCATCTAAGTGCGTTCTCCAACGATGATCACTCAGGCCGATCTTTGTAGTAAATGTTCTTGTACACTTAAAGAAAAACATTTATATGAATAGTATCAGATAGGAGTGAATTTTAAATATAGGGATCAAAATCTAAGGACATCTTGAAAATCTAAGGATTTTGTTTTAAATATTTTTAATTGAGCCACCAGATAAAATAAAGCCTTGACGAACGAGTCTAGCTTACGCAATCACTAAAATTTAACACTACATGTTCAAATTAAACTTAGAAAACCGGTGCATGTTTAATTAAAACTCGCGTTTGAAACCGAGATTGTTCCTTAGTTACTCTTCCTAATGGTATGAACTTCAATCCAAGGTGTATAGCTCATTTTTACTAACGCGTATAGTTACTCATTTGTATACCATATAAAAGTAACAGAGCTGGGATGAAATATAGGTAAGTTATTAACTTAAACCTAAAATTATTAAAATGGAACTCTTCTTAGGTACCTATAAACCTAATTTATTGACCTATTTCCAGATCTTTTCTTTACAGTTTTTAAAACTGTTTCATTTTTCACTACCAATTATGAAATAATTACAATCCTCATACTTGCCGTCGTTTTCGTCAGAATTTTAGAATGTTACGAAAACCTATGATTATATGCGATACGGTAAGGTTGATACCTGTCGTTCTTAAATTCTGGCTGGAATTCTACCTCTTAAAGTATTTTTATGTTGACATTAAAAATTATATTTATATTCATACGTATGTTTTTAATGTATTGTGTACTGAGAGTTGTTTTGGTTAACCTGAAAAAGACTGAAAGTTTATCCAAACTAGCACAATATACTACTCCACATATAATTTCGGCTATATAAATCCAATTTTAGAGAATGTGTTCACCACTAAATGTTTAGACAGCAATGGAATTCAGGTATACTTTGTTTGGGTTACGAGATACAAAATGAAAGTATTCCATAAGAAATGAAATATATTCCCAATGCGCAATTCTACAGTATACGAACTGTATCCGCATGTGATAATTGTGAGATGATGTAAACCACCTCCATACATAGTTAAAATTACCAGGTAGAGCTTAAAAGGAACACTTCGAGTCGGTTTTGGATCCATTAAAGGAAAGGACGGGTGACGCGGGGTGGGTTCGTACGCGGGTGGTAGGAAGGGGGAGGCGCCACAAGCAATTACGTGAGACTGGGGAAGATCTGGGCTGCAGCCCTTTCCTAGTGGACATTCATTATTCTGACAATTAACCGCTAACATTTCCGGGGTGTCTGTCTTTCTATCCTGTAAATGTGATTGTCTTACTTACAACCACACGTTATAAGTCTGTAGACGTTAGTAAGCGAAGGAACTTCAATATTCTCCACGTATAACGGTGCCTAATTCTGGTATTCACTGTGTAAAGGAGTCATGCTTGTGTGTAGGTCTGTATATTCACGGCATGGCTTGTTTATTGAATTATGTAATTTCATTATGAATTATAGATTGTGTACCTTTTGCACCGTGTAGACACACGAGAGCTGGGTAGACGTAGCATATCAGGAGTATCATTTTTGTAGAAGGATCAAGTAAACGATTGAATGTACAGAAATCCTGTAGCGTGTTAAAATTGAAATGAGAAATAGGGCTAGTATACGACAAATACTTTAATATAATTTTAAATTTCATCCTAATATAATGTTAGCACTAATATAGGATGATTTAATTTTTTTTTATACGATTTGGGCCACTTGTAAACTAAATACAGATTCACACAACTTCTATAACAATCTCAGACACGGCGTAAGATTACAAACTAAAATCTTTAATATGCCTTCTTTGATATACACTGAAATAATATTTTCTTGGTAAATCTTGTTGTGTAACTGTTAGTACAATAATTCATAATTCAATAATAAAAACTGCATTTTACTAACCTCTGAGCTAACATAACAAATACAAACATAAAAGATAGAGAAAATAAAAACGATATGAGTAAAAAGGTTATAAAGCGCACAAACCTTAATGTAGGAAATTCAGAAGATATAGGTGAGGGTAAAAAGATATAACGGGCCGCAAAATACTAAATAACATTTCTAAACTTTTAGAAACTCAGAATTAACAACTGATTAAATGTAAGATGTTCCATTTAGATCAAAGTCAGGTTAACTAAGTTAAATTTACAAAAACCTCCATGATGGTTTTGAAATATTATTCTCGAATATCAATATTTTTTTAACTTGGGAACATATAATAAGGCACTTAGTGATGTGTTCACTTCAAATTAATCTCAAGTAAAAAGGAAATATGAAAACCACTCTAACTCTATAAGAATGAAATACGGGTGCTTTGCTAATTAAATTACATTATAATATTAAGTATTTCTCTAAATATGAAAGGTTTGAATCGTTACCTTTTAATTAAACTAACCTTTGCAATGCGCATATATTTTTAAAGATCATATTACAATGTACTTTATTTCAAAGTATTAATTAAACATCAATACAATTTATGAAAACACTGAAATGATGCTTTTGAAGTAGATTATCTCTTATTCATTTATAATTTTGAGTTACGAGTTGTCAGTTCTTACGTTAGATTAGTTGTAGTATAAAAACAAATGCATTCCGCTGAATCCAGAAGAGCTTTCCACGTGGTATCGAAAAACAGCCGTTAAATTCAGCTCCACCAAAAGGTAATGCCCGCCGTTCTGGCGATGCTTGGCAAGTAATTGTTACGCGCCGAAACCTAAGGAAGTTCAGTTATCCGACTGTGATATACTCTTAAGACGCTGTATAATTTTACCAGGTATAGGAAATAAATAGGGACTTAGTCGAATCTTGAGGTATGCAAGCTTCGAGTTCTATACAATCCAGAATAAGAGATATTCGAATTTAATTATATGATGAATTAAATATAAAACTGGTTAAAACTGTTTATAAAAATGTCTAAACTTGTTTCACATTATTTATTACTATAATAATAACTTTTACAGAACATAATAACTGCTTGCAAATTATTATTCCTTGTTATTGATACTGTTATTGTCATTAATTTAAATTTATGACATATTATAAAAACTACTATATTATTTCACATCTTAAGCCCGGCGTATAAGTCACATTATAACTGTATTGTGTACTTTATTTTCTACTATTTATCTACATAAACTTTAAAGAGGCTTTATTTCATCCAATGTTATTGCATAAAGTGCTTTGTTAATATTGGGCGCTATCAAAGCAGCGTATTCACTGAACTTGTAGATTGCATTGCCTATTAACGTGAGCCGTTCAATTAACTTAGCCTACATTAGCACGCATAAATACTAAACGATTATAACATGAACTGGTTGTAATAGAAATTCAGATATGAAAAGGTACACTGAGAGTATTACATAAAAATCTTGCTCTACACGATTTGTTGTTACAATTTCTTAACTAAACTACTTATTTCCTGAACTTGTAGTTTGTGTCATGTGCTATTTAACTAAAACTACCCTATCCTATGCATTTATGGTATATAACTGTTAAAATAATAACACAACTGGCTGGGAAAAAATTACATTGAAAAAGCAATGTTTGAAATCTTCTGTGTTTTTAGTTTGCAGTGTAATATGAAAACTTTTTCTTGGTACTATTTACACATGTTACGTGTTCATAAGACTTCGAAATAATTATATGATAATTATAAAAGACTTCGATAAATAATTATAAAAAAAACTATATAATTATGACCCTAAGATACCTCGTGCCAGTGTAATTGTAATTTATTACTTCAACGCTTTGCTGTTTGACCTCTAGGATTTTTGTCAAACGACTCGTACACAATACCTGAAACTTCAATCATAGCGTCCGTATATATGGTGATTTGTTCGTGGAAATTGCATATCATTACCTCTATCCTTTTTCATTGACTTAGAAACACATAATGCCATAATTTTATTGATATCAACAGATATCAATATATATATATATATATATATATATATATATATATATATGATCATTTGTGGCAAATGTATAAATCTCTATGAGTTATCAAACAAATTTTTAGATCAGTTTATACAAAATTAGGCTTCCATAACACATAAATTTTAGTACATACTATCCATAGGAAAGGCTTGTAATAATATTAAGAAATTATAGCTTTAATCGTCATAATATTGTCGGTTTATGACTAGAATTAATGTCCATGAATTCAATGACTATAGGCTATTTTTATAAAACTGTTTATTTCAAAGTTGTTTTCTTATCAATTATTGTAATTCTTTAAAATGTGTTATGCTAATTTTCTATTTCAACTGCAAAATGTAATTTGGATCCATTGATTAAAAATTATATTGTCATTTATTGTCCATTATATACTTACTTTCTTATTCACATTCGCTGTTATTCTTATGGTTAATTTTATTAATCGTATATGCTATTATATTTATCACTAATTATTTTTTACTATAACACTTTATCCTACACTGTTACACTAGTTTTATCTTGATAATAATAATTGTTATAGTTGCTTAGTTGCTATTGTTTCATATATTAAATTTCAAATCTCTTTCATTTTAAAACTCCTCATTTATTTATCTCGAGTTATGAACTTTATAACTTCTACTGGCATATATGCGGTAGTTTATATTGCTCCATAAAGCAAATATTACATTTTGTCTAACCTTATCAATTTAAAAACTTAAATGTACATATTAGAGTTTTATACTAGGTACTAGAGGTAAAAAGATAGGTAAAATCTCAACACTGTCATAGTAACGTACATACATAGATTTTCAGTAACACTTTCGTGTTTTATTTTCACTATACTAGTACTAATATACCAAACAATTAGAGCAATATTTATATTTATAGCACGAAAACTTGTAAACTCTCTGTCCCTATATTAGAAAAGAAGAGTTTTTATTAACACTTTAAAAATTACTTTAGCTTCTACCTTTACTCATGCTGGAAAAGCAATTACAAATGCAATTAATTAATTAATATTTAATAAAATGTAAAACGTAGTGAGTTCAAACACTTAATTATGGAATAATATAAGTTTTCTTAATTTCATTCTCAATACACCAGTAAACAATTGTCTTTTTAAACGCTTTGTTTTTAACTGTTATATCTGTACTAAAGACTGGTGCAATAACCACTGCACAGAATAATACCGTTGCCGTGCTGAATGCATTGTTACTTCTACATCTGTCGCACAATGAGTTTTGTAATTGTCTAGTTATTTTGCTGGGTTACTCGTGGTGGAAATCGACTCAATAGTACCGGTCCGCGTGCATAACATAATTGAACTTGAAACAAGAAGATTCAACATTTATTTGATTTAAATTTGTATACTTCTGGAAGAATACATATTTTACGTTTTAGATTTTAGCTCTTCTAAATAACTTGAAAGTACTACAGTCAAAGGCGTCGGACTGAAATAGAGACAGTTGTAGGTTCAAATAATGCCCGATCCGGAGTACTGTAATAGTACTGCCTACCTCGTACTGTACTGGCTTTACTCTTACATTGCTTGTAATGTTGATTTTGCTTTAAAAAACATAAACTTTTGCACTCAGAAATGATTTGGTGAGTTTCTCGAATCTCAAGCTTGGCCACTAGGCATCGTTTGATCAGTACCAATAAGGTCGATTTTCGAACAGCCCATCTAACTTGCCCTAACGAAGTACTTTATTAAATTACTTATATAGAATTAATTGTACATCATACATAGTTACGCTACCTAATTACAAAGGAGTTCATTCTGGACATGTTCCCACATTTTCACTGCGACATGTAGTAATCGTTATGTAACTTGATAAAAAGTGAAAATGTTACAGAAACGTTTTAATGGTATAACATGACTTACTCAGCAAGAATGGACTTTACAATGCCTACAAACGTGCTAACTACTCAGACCGGAACTATTGTTAAATCCTAAACATTACTTCCGAAGTATCATCAAAAAGCTATTAGGCTACTTGTTTTAATACTAAGATAAAGGATGACTCAGTGGTCACCCTTCAAGGAGCAGCCACGTACTTTATTGCTTCAATTACATGAAGAACCGTACCGGACCGCCTTGTCCGTGTTTCGTAGACAAGATCGTCTGAAAATTTAAGGATCTTTACAATTTAATGTATAACTACTAAAAATGCATTAAACAGAAATATTAATGAACTAAATATCAGGCGACATGGATAAAATACCAGCCGGTTAAAGATTTAGACGGTTCTAACGGATATCGGGAATCGTATATCTTCAAATATCTAATTATAGTTATGTAATGCAAGTTAAATTTCCACATTTCCTTAGTTTCCATTGTGATAAGACATTAGAATAGGAAACCCACTAACAACAGTATCCTTAGTTAACATTTAAGTCTGGTGTCGTTGTAATTCATAAACACAAAAAGGATGTATTATTATAAGTTACTAAAATTCAGATAACACAAGTTCAAATCACCCCTATTTGAATTAACACAATCTTATATATTTTATATATTAAATACTTTACAATATGAATCCATTCATGTTGAATGAAACCTACTGTAAGGTCTCATTATTTAAACTGTCCAACGATTCTTGATGAGGCGCCTTCCTAATGAGCTGAAGAGTCATTGATGGAGTAATCAATTTGTTGGAATTACCATATGATGTTCAAAGTTTTATATGTTATTCAAAGAAAGACTATATAGTCTATACTTTTCCCACACTATATACAATAATAAGCTGTACTCAATCAGCCTGCTAAATTAGTCATTAATAAAGTCGACAGCTTTAACACAAAACCGAGCGATGCTAATGGACAATTTATGTAGAGCTACAACAAAAGTATAATGGTATGGTGCGTAAGGTCAGAGTTATTATTAAAGTTCTAGTTATGAGTTACAAATGCACTACTAATAATCGTTAAGTGCATTATAAAATTACGTATTTGACAGTTGTTATGTGTTTAAATAATATAATTACCAGCTTGTCTGTTCCTAACTTCCTTTGTCTGAAGACAGAAGTTTTTTGGTGGAGAAAATGCTCCCAGAAGCTCATAAATAAAAAACAGTTGTGAACATACTACTCGATTTAGTGAATGTGAATGTGAGAGGTTGCTGTAAACAATCCAGAGAGTAAAAATGTCACACGAAGTAATGACACCTACCACTAGTGATTTTTAGTTAGTGCTGTTTGGATGGACAAACAAGCTCACAGAAGCTCATAAATCACAAACAGTAGTGAACCTATTAGTAGGTTAAGTGAATGTGAATGTGAGAGATTGTTGTAAACAATCTAGAGGGTAGAAACTGTCACACGAAGTAGTGACACCTAATACTCGTGTTTTTCAGTTAGTGATGTTTGTTGACAAGCTTCGATCCATCGAACTAAAGTTTTGTAATTTCATGATTTCGTTATCAACACATATCGCTCTAAGTATTTCAATTAAAAAAGGATAACTGCTGAATTCGAAAACTTTGTGAAAGTTCTTTTTTTTGACAGTTGACAGACATATGTATTGGGAACTGATGTAAGCTCTATGGTGCAACATTAATTTTGTAGACTGAGAAAATTTTAATGAATTGGTAAAAGGATGGTTATGGACATTAGCATCTTTAGTTGTTACAACACAAATACAATGTTTCTAGAACGTGATTAGAACCTTTCTTTTGGAAGATCAATACTTTCTGACACATTCAATTGGAAATATAAAATAAAATCGAATATTAAATGGCTAAAATATATGAAGTGCAATTGGCTCTAGGTGGAATGACTAACCATAGAATGATTGCCGTTTAAAATATACTGGTCAACTATGTCTTTGTAGTGCTAGTATATCAGTCTTTTTAGGAAGTTGGACAAATACTGGGTACACAACACAAATTTACATTACAGAGGGCCTAGGTATTTTTGGGGTAATAAGATATTAAAAACTGAACATTTATCACAAGAAAACACTAATTGGTTTGAGGGAAAATAATTACAATTCATATATTTATTAGTTCTTTTAGATTTCTTAGTAGTAATCACATCTAAAGTTATTAACCACGAGGTGGTAACAAACCAGCTCCGTGGCCAAAAGTGTGGTAAATCTAACTAACTTTGCAAGGAGTATAAAACTTCTAACTTTAATGATAAAATCCTTATAGCGTAACTGAAGGAGACCTTACCGATTAAATTGTATGGCTCAAATAGTATTGTTTCGTTAGTCGCATATATAAATAACGATTTAAAGGCCATAATATGCATCACAATATTAGCTTCAAGGGTTGAGTGTTTAGTTTTTTTGACTTATCAGTGTTATACGATGTAAAATTACTACGGAAATATTGAGTTGAAGAATACATATACTAGCAGGAACAAATAAAAAAATAAAAACATTTTTATTTCATGAAACAGTATCAAGTTTCAAGTTATCTTTAGAATATTAGGTAACAATAACGATTTAATTAGTCGAGAAAGTGCTTTCACAAAATGGACTGTTTGAAGGTGTTTAAATTAAATTAGGAGATTAACGATGCTCAACCACCAAATGAATTCAATTCCAATGGCAATCTGTACTAAAAAAGACCTATCAAGAAAACCTAAACAGTGAACGAAAAAAGATAAGTTCAATGGACACTGGCCACCAATTGATCCATTGAAGTTTCCCTTTGGCGGCCTGATTAATCCCTCGTATATCTCAATGGGCAATGGAAAGCTATTAATCGTGCTGGGTATTGCGATGAGAAAATGTACGAGTATAAATATCATATACATATTAAACGTTAACTATTTTAAGTTATTGTGTACACTATGCATACTCATAATATTCTTTTACATTTATGTGTTCATTAATTTATATGAATTATTATTTATTTCATATGAAACGCAGAGTTAATGGCATATAGTAGTTTCACATATGTAAATAATGGAACACTGTTGACATCTCAATATTGTAACCAAAACTTGAAAGACATATTTTTAATTAAATTCAAAATATTGCGTTTTATTCATTTTTTTTGTATACCCAAGGTTTACAATTTTTGTTCATGTGTTCATATTTAATAACATATTCGATATTTGCAATATTAATATGCCACTATCCAACACATATACGTCAAAATTAGAACCGTTAATTCACCCTTCTTGTGCAAATATCTTCTTCCTAAAAAAGTCAGGACCGGAGATGGTTGTTAGAAACCCCTATATGGTAAATAGAAAATAACGCGTGATGTAAACATTACAGATCCATACGATTGATAATAAAAATCAATAAATAACTAACATTTTCGTTGTAAATTTACAAACTAACTTTTTTATGTTTAAGGTTTCTGTTGCTCAAAACTTTTCCGTCTAGAATCAATAATATAACCATATTCATTTAATACTTAACTACACTATCTAGTAAAAAGATTCCACAATGATTTCCACACCTTAAAAATAAACTAATTTTATTAATAAATAATTCTAACATTTTAATAGCTATTTCTCAGTTGAATATAATTGAATTTTTATTGGTATAAAACACTAATCACTTTTCTATAGTATAAATGTACTATAAATATTTCATTTTAATTCAAGGTATGTCTACGGTAAGTGTAATTATGAACATACTATTATATTGAGAAGGGGAGAGAATTTATATTTCTAACTTTGCCTCCAGCAGCCATTTTTTCATTCTGTTTTGTCATATCCTAATTAGTTTTGATGCCATTAGTGCTATTCACTTTTTTCAATGCAGAAACGTAGTGTTACTGTTTTCTTGTTTCACTTAACGATGGCAAATGTCCGGAAAAATCCTGTTTCCTTCAGAAACTATTACAATAATGCGCATCAATTTTCTTCTAATTAGAAGTTTGTTATTATTTTGTAACCACTCGTATAAAGTGATGAACTTCGATAAAGCTATTACTAGTATAATTTAAAAATATAGTGATAAAACTATAAAGTCGTATTAACCTTATGCCACGTATCCCATCACACTGTTTTACACGAGGCAATAAATCATGGATCAACTGTTATCTCTCATACTCTAAAGCCTATTTGTCAGCTGTCTGAGGAGCACCCGAAGCTCGGCGTATACACTCCAGGCTGTATATATCAAAATAGTAAACAAGTACAGCAAATTACCTAAAAATATCCCTAGTGACGTTATAAAAAACCCTACACGTTATTCAACAATTTGGTTACCTAACTAACACAGTTTAATTGCGAAAACAGTTTATAAATATAGCACAAGGAAATGAAGATTTTATTATTCAATAGGGTGAAATCAAATATGTTTACCTAAAATAATAAACCTATGGGGCGTTAAAAATTTAACTTTACGAATAACTATCTACCTATACAGTTCATTTCCCGCATTTCACGGCTTCATACAACAATGATAATTGGTCTGCCAATCCGGTCTGTTATCAGTAGCACTGTCAGTCGGAACAGCTATTGCCGTCAGCGCTGCTGTTTATTTATTGTTCTGTTGTACTGTTTGACTTCTTTTCAATACCGGTGGTTTTGCTGGTATGACATAAAACTGAATATAAAATATAAGATATAAGTGGACTATAAATACAAAGTATGTTGCATTTATTTTTTATGCTACTACGATAATTAAAAAAAATATATCAGAACCATTCTCTTTTACTTATTAAACAAGGAATCTAAGTAATAATTAACTATAATTCCTTTTGAATCTTGGCGTGGTATTTATGTAACGACAAACTGTAATATTGTGCATACAGTACGTATTCATGAAGATGTACTGTACTCATTTGCATTTTATTAATGATCATTTATTGCCCTTGATTCTCATAATACGTGGAAAACAACCTTACTTAGGCGGCGTTTAAAATTTTATGGACATAATTATTTCCTACTTATGATTAACCTTAAATAAAAACATGAAATAAACAGTATTACATAAGGCTTTAAGGTGACTGTAAAGTTTAAAATTAAAAAAATACAATGAAAATCTTCATGTTTCAAGAGGTCTTCCAGAGATTAATTTTCAACTTGCATTATCAACTTATGTACAGAACTGAAATGATACTATAGCAAAATTGAAAAATTTTACTTTAAATATAGTCTGATTCAGAGTGGTTTTGAATATATTTCCTTTTACTCTAAACTTAATCACGAAATACAATTTTAAAATTCTCTTTAGGGATAGCCTACCAAATAGACGGAGGCACTTTTATTTTTTCAATATTTCAAATAAACTCTATCATCAGCTCGAAAACGTGAGAACTGAACAAGTTACACAAAAATCAACAATATTGAGGGAATAAAACAACAAGTCCTTAAACGGATTTGGAACAACACTAACCCGTATACTGAAGATTTTGCTTTCCACGGGAATTTAAGGAATTTAATCCCATAACTGTTATAAGAATTAATCATGCTATACCCTTCAAAAATATGTTTCAGATGAATACATAAAATAGAGAAATCTGTGTTCTGGCCATTTTATTTTACTAATAATAAATATATGTTAGTATATAGTATATGTAAAAATATATAGTATACTATATATATATATATATATATATAATATATATATAATAATATATATATATGTATAATAATAAGATATAGGTGTGTGTGTGTGTGTGTGTGTGTGTGTGTGTGTGTGTGTGTGTGTGTGTGTGTGTGTGTGTGTGTGTGTGTGTGTGTGTGTGTGTGTGTGTGTGTGTGTGTGTGTGTGTGTGTGTGTGTGTGTGTGTGTGTGTGCGTGTGTGTTATTCGTGTAAAACATTATTTATTTGGTTCGAGAAATAAAAGTACAAACATTTTTTATACGCTAAATAACTTCAAGATTTTTTTAAGATTTTGAATAGTTAATAATTCCGCTAAAAAGTTGGTTTCCATGGCTCAGTGTTTGGAGGTGTAAAAAAGAGTTAAACACTAAAAATATTGGTGAGTGCTTTACTGAATAATTGAATTTAAATTTATTAGTTTTAATATATTATCATATCTTGCTTGAGTTTCCGCCTATCTTTGTAAGTACTTTGCTTACCATGCTTAACTAAAAATTTAATATATTATAGTATTGCAATTGAACATGCATTTTACTATAACCAAACTTACCTATATACATTTTTAAAATACTGCATTCGAAATGGTGGCCACATGGCAAATTTGATGACAAAATTGATAAACATCAATAAAAAAATTCCAGGAGATATGACAAGCTTTTCTATATTCCATTTGTTACGATTATCTAATCAATAACCGAGAAAATGAATTTGATATCTATAAAGAAAAACAATTATATTATTAATATAGTACAGTTTATTTACTCTAATAATAAACTTGATCCTATGTATATTGCTGCATACGAGTATAAATGATTAAAAACATTATTTGAAATTTCGAATTATTTGTTACTGTAATTTGTATAACAGGAGATAGGAGAGCAATTGCCATTTTGATACAGGGAAGATCCCACTCTTAGTATGAAGGTAAAGGCTATTGGCCAGTGTTAAGATCCCATGCAGAGAACTTTACGATCTACTAAATAACTAGCTGATGCTGTTGACTTGATTGAGTGAGTTTTGGCTTGAGGTTCGAGGGCTCAATTCCTGATGAAGCTAGTACAACTTCCCAATTATACTACAATGTGGTTGCGATGGGGGAACGTAAAAGCTATTGGTTACGGCCTTGATGAGGGTTACGATATAGGGTTTCTGTCAAAACTAGTTAGCACCGCCTTGAGACTGGAGAGGGGGTGTTAACGGGAGAGCCGATGCATTTTCAATAACGCCCTGAGGCTATTGTAGTAGATTTGCAAGGGCAACTATAGTATTACAGTGTACTATGAAAGTGTATCGCTATGAAAGTGATGATAGTGTTGACAGGAGGGGCTTATCTGAATGAATGAATGAACTAGTTTACTTCCATCAGATTTACAATATATTCAAGAACATAAAAGATACATGTAAAAATATTATTAATCAATGGAACAAATAAAATAAACTAAACAGGCTTCTTATAATAAATTGTTATCTCATCTGCCTGAGGAAAGGTTGCTCTAACGAAATGGGTCTACATAGGCAATGAGGCCTGTGCGTAGACCCGAGTCGCTCAAGTAAAAACATTGCAACAATGAGTTTGAACTATTATTGTTTGGTTTAATTGATGAACCCCAATTATATGCAGCCAATGCCGATGTATTTCATGAGTCAATATGACGGAGTGTGTCCAGGGGGGGGTGGCGGAGAGGTAGCGGTCAAATCCGTTCATAGTTGGTCGCTATCAGTGACTCGGCCTCCGACACAGTTAAATTAAACATTATGTTATTTATGCGTTTTTTATTAAATAAAAACAGAAGGCGCAGAAAAAATATTAGTTTTGTTAAAATGTGAAGGAATATCTATTACCAGAACTAAGAGTATATGATTAATAATGATTGTAGTATAGTGAGTAACACAGGTTGCTGGAAGAATACATAATTTATTTTATATCATTAATATGTTACTCTGTACATATTTTTATTGAGGTATATTAAAGAAATAACGGTAATTTTGTGCTGTTTATGTTACACCATTTTTTACATTCAGGCCACTGTTTGGCCTTCTTGAATTCCTTACTCTACGTGACAATTTTAAATTTAAATATGAACAACAAAATCGAAGAAAGTAATGGAATTGACCCAAAGTGATGTATTGGAATATATATTTATTTTTATTTAGTTCATATAATTTCTAAAACTCTTATAAAAATTTGTTTTGATTTTCCTATAAATAAATGTACCAAGTTAAAATTGTAATTGTTTAAATTAAAACACCGTGAACTGTATGCGTTTAATCGTGTATTATTGTTCAAGGCTTTATCTAGATGTATTCTACTCTTTTCAAAAAATAGATAAAAGAATCAAAAAATGTGTATGAAACTCAACTTGAAGGAAAAATATGTACTTCTAATATGAATAGAACGCCTAGTGTGACCTAACCAATTATGTGAACTTCAAAATCTATTTGGTAATCTGGCCCGCACCCATTCTCAACACTTACAATGTAACCATTTATTGTCCCATTTAAAAAATCTATGGCATTTACATTTGGGCATCCTAGGATCCCATTACAACATTGTTCATTGTCTAGAGCCAAACCTTAAGGAGGCTTAAGAAGCCCAAATTGCACGTCTTGCTCAATTGGGTTAAATCACCGAAACGTGCCATATATCATAGGAATTGAATTACCATTTCTATTTACACGAATATAAATACGCTAGTATATTCTATTAACGAAAATCAACGAGGAAAAAACTAATATAAGCCAATAATTAACACATGTGTACGAAGTGCTGTAGACACTACAGTACTACATTATTTTAAATCTCTTTTCAGTATTAACATTGTTTTTCGGAACCATTCATGACTTTTTCTTAATAATACTGCAGTAAAAGTTTACTTTTTTCGCATAAATAATAACAGATAATTTAAAGTAGTTATTTAGTGTGTATCCTACAAATAACGTTATACGCTTTCTCAGCTGTCCATTTTTATATTGCATACGTATTTTACGTAACAAACAAAGGAAGAAAGATTGTTATACTCTAAACACATAAAATAGATCAGGTACGAGTTCGGTATTTACATTGTTTTCCAAGCTAATATTAAGTACCGCTGTGATATCCAAATATAGAGTTAAATTAATATAAACGGTTCTACCACATCTAATATTTTTAAATTCTTAAATCGCGGAAGTACTTTGTTTTTTTTTTAATCGTTAGTACATTAATTTGTAATCGATTCATGTAAAAGATATTAAGATTCAAAATATATGCAAACAGTATGGATTATACAAACAGAACACTACGTTTCGAGAATTGGAATCTACCCTCTTCATCTGTTGTTGCAATTCAAATCTTCGATGCGTAGTGTTCTTTTTTTGTAACACCTAACGGTGGCAAATACCCGAAATTAATTATCCTTTCAGATCATCCATTGTCAGTAACAAACTAAACAAAGAAATTGCTTCACTTTATTATTAATGAATTAGTAACCAAGATACAAACATTTTCTATAAAAAAAGATCAAGTCGCATGTAACTTTAATTACCTTACAAAGGGTTTTCTTCGAGTATTAATAAACTTTGTTATAGGATAACTAAGATTACGTCCTGGTAATCATAGTTATAATTTGGAGAACTGGTAATTAACGAACAAAAATGCATATTTAAAAAGTTAATTGCCGATGGAAACTATTAATAAAACACAAGCTACAAAACTAAGGGCAATAAAAATTTGCTAATCAAAAGAAATTGGTAAATTTTGGTTCCGATATATTTCAATTTTTTTTTAATCTATGAGTGTGTGTAACATTTAGATAACAATATAATTTTGTACCACACAAACAAGACGCCAAAGAAAATTTTATTAATAATCAGGAAACTCATAAATTATTTATTATAAATTCATTATAATAGCGAGAAAACGTATAAACAATTAAGTGGCAAAACGAAGACAGAATGTATGTGTTTATAGGTTAATATAATACCATGTCTGGTATACATTATTATGGTATCAAAGCGCTTTCAAGGCCTCCTAATCTGATATTCTACTTTCATAGTGCACGTTATTCTAAGAGATATGTTTTTACATCCACAAACTGTATTTTATGGCGATAATGAAAGCTTCTTTACGTTTTTAAGCTTTGACGTTGCCGCACACTAATGAGTATTCTAATTGCCCTTTTCACATTAAAGTCGTTAAACGCTAGTTACTGTTTTAAGTTTTTCCCAAGTAGTCCTTACCATGGGTGGTTGACTTATAGGTGCTAACTTGTCTTTCCCTCTGTCTGATTTGAGTCTGAGTAGGAAATTGCTTGGTCTACTATGTATAACTTTGTGTTTTTTTCATATGAAAGAAGACAAATTACAAGGTTTAGACCAAAACAGGCCTGAAAATAAAGAGTTCATTAAATCAGAACTGGAATTATGTATATTGAATGTAAATTGTGAGGTATAATGTAAATTGTGCCCCAATATTCTGTGTCCAGGATTTCAAATTTAGGTCGTATACCAGTGGAAAACACAAACATTATGTCAAAATATCTTTGCGTTTACAAGTAATTGCATGCGAGTAATAAGGGTTCATGAGGCAAATACACAGTAAAGTCAGTAGTCAAAGGCTTACTACTAAATTTTTTTATAAACATTATTAAGCTCCGGTTTTATCGAGTGTTTTCACAATTATTAAGAAAACCTTCACTTTTTAGCAATATATGAAGTTCCTTCTTGCGGCATGCACTATGCAAAAGACTGTTCAAATCTACTACATACAATCGTTCAGTATATGAATATTTCTCATAGTTCTCATATTTCAACTTTTGTACCTGTGGTATTTTTATATAAGCCACAGGTACAACCACTTATGCAAAATTGAGATTGCCAGTTGTGTGGTAACCTTGTGGGGACGTATCATTGCGCCAGTAATATCCTAAACGAATTATATTCCAGTTTTGTTAATTACTGTTTTAAAAAAATTGAGTACCATTTATTGCTTTGGCCAGGAAGTTCTCTATTTTTATGTTTCAGATCAGAAGTTCAATGTACATTCGTTTCTGGAGAAAATACGAGGGTATTAAATTAAATGGTTTAAAACAATCACTTACAAAATTAATTGTTTTTAATTTTTGTCCAACTTTCGTTAATAGTTACGTTAAAAATATTGTTTTAAAAATGTTTAAATGGAATTTATATTTTATAAAAACTTGTATATAAGAAAACTAAGTACAAAATTATAAGTAAATAGGCCGAGTAAGAACATGATAAACAAGTGTCTTCTAAAGTTGTGTTTTAATTTTTCATATACCGGTAGTAAATATATTTTATTTTGCATTTATTGTCAGTTAAAATGTCCTTATATATTGTGATGTATAAAACTAAATTAATCATAATAATAAGTAAAACTAGTGATAAATTTAACTATAAAATACCAGTGTTTTAATAAAACTAAGAAATACAATCAACGTAAACTTAAGTTACAGAAAGGTATTAGGTTCAGTTAAGTTAAACCTTGATGGATGATTTTCTTACTCTAAAAATAAAATTTAACTATTTGATAAATTAGGTATTGATTAACATTTTATATTAAAATATTACTTACACTACAATTCATGCGTTCTTAATTCAGATATTGATAACGTATTTCAAATATATGTGTATTTTCTAAGTAATTAGACACAATAAATATAAATTGCAAATTATAGGGCTAATAGTTTACAACATATTTTGAGTTATTATACTATATTATTTATTATATTTATTTTGTGGATAAACTAGATCTCTTAAAGGCTTTGCATTTGTGTTAAATTGATACAAACATTCGTGATACTTTCGTTAATGGAAGTTATTAACCATTGTCAATTTGCTGAATATTGTGATATTTTAAGTACATTTTAAATTTAAATTAGTACTTAAATCAGTTATTGTATTTTTGAAATATTTTATGTTATGAATTATGACACATATTTATAAATCACTATTTTAACAAAAATCTTACTTCCATGAAAAACGCTTTCGTGTATAATCTAAAATTTTTTAAACAAGTTTCGTATATGTACAAAAATTTACTTCAGTGAATTAACTCTTGGATACCTTCCCTGAAAAACCAAATACTTTTTATAACCCGATCAAGAAACATATTGAAAATTGAACCGTGAAGCAATAAGGATGCCATCATTATCTAGTAAATGGAGGGTGTCGCTCTATCCTCAGAGATATGCCCAGCAAGCCGCAGTGACAGGTGATGATGGATCGTCGTGATTCTTTTCTCTTCTTACCCAGTTCAATGTAGGTTATCCTAAAATGTACTTCACATGGTTATCAAAGAACATGCGGCCAATTAATAACCGAATTTGTTACAGCTTTCTCAATTTAGCTGTATTTTACATTTGCGTCATACACTAGAGCGCGATACAATCTTACAATAAACGTGGCACACTTACTTCATTTATATTCTAACTGTTCCGTATTATGTATTTAGAATAATGTAAGCAAGAAATATAAAATAATATTTTTAACTAAACTAATGCTCAATTATTTCCTTTCGGTCAGACACATTTTTCTCAAAAGGATACATTCCACTATTAATATCTATTATATTACTTTATTTATTAAGTACATCAAAGCAATGTGTCATAGACCATATACCCATTATAGGGTGGCAGTACTTTGACAAATAACAGCAGTAATTTTAAATAGTTGTCCTCTAATTTAACTATGAAGAATCTATAAAGGTATTGTATCCAAGTTATTACCTACTGTGTGTTCAAAGACGCACGATGTTGTGCTCAATTTTCAAACATAAAATTAGACTATTTTGTTTGTAATCTTAAAGGATTTTATTTCAAAATACTATACATTTTAGACTGTAGTAACTAATCTGTATTTAGTGAAGCGGTAATGAAAAGTGAGCTGTACAGTACTCTGTGTACATTTTGAACATATTGTACGAGGCTGATAAGAAGTATCTACATATGGTTATAATCATGAAATAGACAATAAATGTGCGTGACATATCAATCTTTTAAAAATTTATAACTATTTATGGTTTACCAGTTATTGAAAATACAAATATAATTACTACTCGGACATTTAGTAGGTAAGCTTAGCAAATTTGAATGTTTCCCTATCAGTAAATGTTTTATTCTAGGTATTAGTTTTTTTCTGATCTTGTTGCGCAGCCGGCGATTACCTTGACTATTATACTTCCGATCCTCCTGTGTTCCGTACTGTAATCCAATTAAGGAAACAGGATTTTCCTGACATTTGCCATCGTTCAGAAATACAAATATCAGTAAGACTATGTTTTGAGATAATCAATCTGATCTCTTCAGGCCAATAACTAACCTAACACATAATTACAAACTAGGTTAAAATAAACAAATCGTACCAGAGCGTTGTGACACGCGAAATCAAGAATCACATCCATCATTTTGTGTGTCAACTTAGTAACTCTAAAACATACGCTTATTAAAAAATAAACACAATACTTTTTATTAAGACTGAACTACAGAATATAGGTCACAATGGTTCTGCGTTCACCTACCAAACACCTACGACTGACCAGAGGCGAATTGCAAATGGCAATCGTCACGGCAGAAATCTTTTTTTATTATTGGTTCATGCTACATGAACTTCTTAAAACCATATTGTGACCCCGCATTGGTTTATTACAAAAATCTTATCTGTTTGATACTTTTCGTTTCCTTGTTAGTTCATGTTTCAGAATTGGCAACCAAAGCGGCCTAATCTCGAATGATAGTTGACTGATTGGTTGTTCTGAAAATTTAATGTATGTAGCCACAATTAATTTCCTTTTAAATAAATGTGATTCCCGATGTATTATGTTGCCTTCATTCCAGTGCATATGATGGTCTTCGGACCAACAATGGTGTTTAAGTTTTTTAATTTTCTGTTAGACCCTTTCTTGTATTTTCATTGTGTTCTTTTATCCTTACGTTTAATGATCTTTTTCTATATTTAGTTTCTATCGCAACTACAGTTTATAATGTAAACACGAATACTGGGTGCCATTTTATGTTTTGTTTTACGAGACTTTATCTAAGAGTATTGTTTGTTTTAAACGCGGTTCTATTGTTGTACTTTCTAACCTACTATTCTAATTTTCTCCGATAATCTCGGCACATTACGGATTGACATATACGTAAATGTATCACTATTCTGGTTTTCTGACTCAGGAATGATCCTTATGGTTCAATTTCACTTATGTATTACTAATAGAGGGTATTCGTTGCCTCTAAGATCCTATTCAACTTTCATAAATTCTTCTTTTAACACATCTTTATCTGAGCATAAGCTCTTTGCTCTACCAAATAACGAGTAGCTCACTCCTTCTTTGACAGATCTTTTTATTTTTTATTGATAGTTTAAATACATTCCTGCGTGTTTTTGCTTTCTAAAAACAGTAGTCTTAAAGTCATCCCTATATCTTCATAAACTCACTTCCAAAAAAGGAAGCTGGTTTTGGACTTCCACTTCCATTGTGAGGCGGATGGAAGGAGAAATACTATAAAGTGATTTAAAAACTCATCCTATTCAGTGTCTCCGTGAGAAAAAAGAGTAAAGGTATCATCCACATACCTCCACCAAATCTTCGGTTTGAACTGAGCTGAAGCCAACGCTTTTTTGCTTATATTTCTCCATAAAGATAATGGCGAAAATTGGAGACAGAGGAGAACCCATTGCTATCCCCTCATATTGACGATAAATTTGACCCTCTAACTCAAAATAATTGCATTGAGTCATAGTTCTAACCGTTCCATATTTACTGGCATGGGAAATTTAGTTCTTTTCTTTAATGTTTGGCCTTCTTTGAGACGTGATTCAATGATTTCGAGATTTTCTGGAACTGGAGCATTTGTGAATAGACTTTCAAAGTCAAAACTTACTAGGTTGTCAGTTTCAGTCAACTTCAGGGATTTTTACTTCTCTACAAAATCCATGTAATTTTTTATAAGAGTCAGTTTTTCCCTACCAATGTCGTTAAAATGTCCAAAAGTACTTAAGACAATTCCCTGCAAAGTGAATTACGAGAACTGATAAGAGGTCGAAGAGGGATGCTAGGTTTGTGGATTTTGGGAAGGCCATACATACGGGAGATTTTAGAAAAATGAGTTATTTTGGATCCTAAATATATCTGAAAAATATGCTTTGTGCTTTCTTAAGGTGTTTGCTACTGTGCGTTCAAATGAATCAGTCAGGTTTTTATTTAAAATTGTATATAAAGTATTTGTTGTGAATTGTTTCAAGGAGTATTTATTTATATACAATCTAATTTCATTTAATTATATATTGGAACAACCATAACTGATTGAATCTCTAATTTAACATCAACCTTCGTATTTTTCATATTGAGCGTCATGTGGAAATCTCAAAGATATAGGACGCAATAGGTGCGCAGTATTGGATTCCAACTGTAATTATACATATTATTAATTTTATATTAGAACAGTAACTTTACGGGGTCAATTGGATCGGATTTTGCAGATACAGAGGCAGGAAACTATGGAAAATCGCAATATCCATTAACAACTAAAATATACCTTGAAATGGTTAACACTATGTAAACTTTTAAAAATAACTTTTCATTGAATGGCGTCTGGTTGACAAAACATTAAGTTAGTAACCATTGTTGTAACTCATGATAATGCGTAATATTTCTGACGAGTTCGTAACAGTTGTGCCCATGTCATCAACTGGGGAATTTTCCTTCTGTCTGCAGACTTTCATTGCAACATCTTTGAATACTAGCAGATTCTTGGTATGGTATTCGTTTCGAACTGGAAGATACCATACCTCACACAACTGGAAGATAGAATTCAACAACAAAATTAAAGATTAACATAGTCATTTTTAATAATATGATATTAAAATTTCATTTGGTACTTAATTTACGCTTGGTAAAATATATATGTAAAGTATGTTTAGACGATCGGAAGATAGAAATAGCAATCACTGTCAGATATCGCTTGTAATTTCGTTAGGATGTTGAACTTCACCCTACAGATCAATTCTATACTTATCCATAAAAACATTATAATTAAATAAATATAACAATTTTCACATTTGGCCAACACCACTAGACCACTGAACGCTTACTACATTTTATATTAATGCAGTATTTACAATAAAAACGTAATATTATTACACTGCGTACTTTTTTATAACCGAGGCGTACCTATATAATGATTATTTTGAAAAGTAAGGATTCATTCCTGTTTGCAACTAGAATATTTTGTTTTGATTGGTGTTATCAACACAGTGGTGATAGTGACTGTAGTGTTAAATAAATAGAGATAGCTCATAGATAGTAAGCGACGATATTGAGTACTGCATTTACGCCACAGTTAAATCTATTAGTCTTTCAACATAAAGTTTTTTACCACATAAAATGTCGTAGTAAATTACATTGGATTTATTAATTAGGTTTACTAAATATGTGTGTAAGCAATTTTGGGTCTGAAAACTTTTTGAGATACAAAAATGTCTTGCTTGCGTCATCAGAGCATAATGTTTAATAGTAGTGATTCTGAGGGTATCGAAAAAGTAAACGTATTCGAAGAAATCTCTGAATATTATCGTGCCCACATGTTCAGGAAGAAATCTGAAAGAGGCATTTACTACATCAGTGAAAAACCACAACATTTTATATTGCTTTTATTCAACTATGAAATATCCTGAATTTAAATAATTTAAACTTTAAATATAGACACTGAATTTGACTTGATCCCTCTTCTGTTGTTAGTAATATTTATGTAACTCGTTTTAGTGCAGTCATGAAAACCCCATGTGTGATGAGCCAAGGGTTACTCTATCTACTTTACTGTGCTCTTAAAATGTCGTAAATAAATCTTTACAAACTTCGTAGTAGCGTATAAAGGTAATATAGATGTATCATTGCGAATATTAGATGAAACCATGAAAACCTCTTACACAAAAATGTAATATTTAATATTAAGCTGGGCTGGAAGATTGAAATTTCGACCAGACTTATCTTGGAGATCGAAGTAACAAGAAGTGTTTTAGGTAAAAATCAAACAATCGATACTAAATACTCCAAGCATGCATTATTTATTGTGATATTTTCTAGATTTATGTGATTCACTACAGCTTAAAAATCTATTATTCTTGCTAATTCTATACTTGTTTCTATGGCTTGCATAACTAAATGAAAACCTTTGCATTGTACATATCTTATAACCTCGTAGCCGATAGGACATGGAATCTTGTGGAACCATACAAACAGTTTTCAACTTTGGTGCACGTGATACTACTGAGTCTAGCCCTACTGGGATATGGTTCCCGGAACAGAGATACGGTCGATGGCGGAAGCTGTGTTTTCCAATCTTACCGTGAGGGTGACATATAGGGCTGCTGACAAAGGAATTGTATTGTCAATACCACGTTGAGGCAAGCGAGATAGGTTTACCGACTAGTGTAATGCATTGCCAATGCTACTTTAAGACACGGAGAGTTATTGAAAAAGCCTTTGTATCATTATTAGTGCTTTAATACTGAAGAAATATTGAGAGAATATTGGAAAGGAGTAGTAGAGAAAGAGAGAAGGGAGCGATATATTAAGAGAGACGGAGTATTAGAACAATTATTAAAAACTCTCTAAGAAGGTTGTTGGTATTGCATAAGGTGTGTAAGAATATATGTACTGGTTACGTGGTACTGTTTATTGTTAGTTATAAAAAAGTTTCTGGACTAAGTTGGGATAAACTTGATACGTGAACTTTATTTGTCTGTTCTTCCTGCTCGTTAAAATGTGGATTACCTCCATACTGTTTGCGAAGTTTTTACGCCACAATTAGCTTCTTTTTATTTTTATTTTTTGTTTTTGTATAAAAAAGAGAAGTCGATCTTATTTTAAGCCTTATTATGTCCTTCCTCATGGGCCACTGGCGTGTGCGAGGATCTTATCAAACCGAATAAAGGGGGAGAGTCGATACAGTACTAGGACGATGGTTCTGACAAAAAGTGCTTCGGTCACAAACAGGATTTAAACCTGCGCTATCTGTAACTCAGACCAAAAGTCCAACATCTTAGACTACTCGGGCATCGGCACTCCCAAAATAGCCTGTAAAATATCTCCCGAAATAGCTGTAAAATGGCCGTTATTCGAAGTCCGTAATAAATAAATTTAAGCTATAAGTTATTGTAAAATAATTTAATTGTTTAGAACTATTTCAAACATTTAAAAACGAAGTTTTCTTCGTTGTACCAATTTATTAAAACGTTATGAATATATCTATTTAACTTCTTTGAAAAGACATATTCTAAGACCTACGTTTCAGTAAACTCATCTTATACAGGTACGTATATGTGCGAAATCAATATTATTGGTATTGATCCTCTTCCACAGGAGAGGAGCTCAAATCCCCTTGCCCATATTGATGGAGGCCTATAAATATTTCTACGAATCGAATGTCATTTGCCAGGGTGGGAGATGAATAGGGGGTAAGAGAGGAATATGGTTTGGTGGCAGTATTGTATGCAACATGTATAAATGAACATCCAGTGTACATATTTTTCCTCAGAACTATTCAAAACTAAATTTTTACCAACCGTTATGATGCTTTTGCGTATTTTATGTGTGAGAGTACTTTCTGATTAAGGTTTGAAGGTAAACACAAAATATTTACTAAATTTTATCAGTAATATTAAAACCATATTGTTTCTTTTGAAAGTGAATGATAATGCTAATGAATATCGAAGAGCTTTTAACATTATTGATTGACAAATATTATCGGGTTTTCAAGTTGGGATATATGTTTTATTATTATGAATGAGTCATTTCTAGTGACATTATGACGCGTAACGTTATACAAAGGGCTAAACTGTAAATAAAGACGTTTATTACGTTTATTATTTAATACACTTTCTACGTCAGCATGGCTAACTTTTAAATACTAATGGTGAATCAGTCATTATCTCACAGTTTTCATCCTTTACATTAATTAGTAAATACTAACCGTACTAATTAATTAGTGTATGGAAATCATTTTGCGAGTTTTTGTCACGTAATTTAATAATTCCATACATATTGTGAATACGAAATTTGCATTATTAAGTTCGTATGCATGCCTTTAATCATACTAAGAAAAAATAGTTTTTTACTGATATCTTGAAAGTACGAGTATACGTGATTCATTAAACTGTCTTTTATAAACAGAATATCCGTATTCAATACAAGGTGCAAAAGGAATCATGGAAAGGATTTGGAGGGCAAATGATCTGAAAGACACCCTCGTTACGGTGTACATTAATTTACTAAAGATGTTTTATTTCTCTCTGAAGAGTTTGTTGACATTACTAAACTGTAATAAGGAGTCCTGCTACGTTTCTCTAACTTTTTAACGTGCTCGGATAAATGCCGTATAATTTATCGTTCCACTTAGTACGAGCTATTATTTTATTTCTTAACTTTTTTCATTTATTCATTTTTATTTGTTTCAACCCCATTTTAGTTACGTGATAAAAGGATTGTACTTTTGTTATAGCAATTTTATCATTTGACTCCGTACTTGTATATTATTCTCAGGTTCTCTGATAACAACAATGAGTATTTTTTAGTGGAGGCAAAAGTAAATAAATAGATTTAATAAGGAAGGTCAAAGAGAATATTAAAAAATATTGTAAATTATAGATAGCAGCAGTAGTTTGAAATTACAACTATATTAATAAAGGTATGTAAAATCTATAAAATAATGATGCAATAACTCAGTGTTGTAATATATCTTTTATTAGCAATGAGTGGGTCTCCTGCGATTACTGTTGTGTCAATGCAATAAGTTGTATATAATAATCAAACTATGTATGACATTAATAGAGTGGTAAAAGAAAAATATTAAACAAAAATTGTTATAACCCTTCAGAAACAAATTTGCGTCTAGTGTAATGAGTTAATTTGATTCGCTAAGAGAAAGTAAATCTCTCTCTCTCTCTCTCTCTCTCTCTCTCTCTCTCTCTCTCTCTCTCTCTCTCTCCGGCCTCCCTACACGATTTATCGTGATATTGGATGTATGTTAGATGAAAACCATTTTTATGTCAAATTATAGATAATGACTCAAAACTTTCCTGAAAGGACACAGGTTTTTAAAGAATAATAGTACTGCTTGTGCTGCATTATCGTAGTTATATAACAAATGGACGCAGTGGAGTAGGAGTCATGGCATTGTATTTGGGTATGGAGTTACCTCAGAGGCTTGTTCATGATGGATAAGCTGGAGAGACGAGGGACATGTGAATACAGAGCTGTGTTTATTATTTAGTCATTATTTACGTCATTTTTGGCTAAAGGTCCTTTCAAAGGAACTTTTAAGCCCTTGAGGCGTACATGTAATTCTGTGGACTCCTGGTATAACTTTATCATGAGAATCTCTATTTCAATTATGAGACTGAACTTATAAACTACTATTATCATATGAGTATTTTTAGGGATTTATCAGAGCTTCTATTTTGCTGGGCTTATGCTGCTTGTAATAGATCATTTCAAATTTTTCTATTTTTCTTCGTGCATTTTTATAAAACAATCGTTCTTCTATATTTTTTACAAATATGTATAGGTTCTAAACAAACTCCAAGCCATACAACCGACAAACACATACCATTGCACATAAACTAATTTTCATCTCGCTAAACATTGTGCGGAAATTATTATCCTTTCTGATAGTTATTTAGTTAGATAGTATTGGTTTTGAAATTTTAATATTTGTTGAAACGAAATTAGGATTTGCTCATTTGGGGTATTCAGGATCTTATCCTAATTAGCACAAGTACTTACATACAAATCAAATGGTTCGAGTAGGTTTAAAATAACAATTTCGGTGTGGTAGAATCTAGCCGTTTAATATCTTTAGGGGACGTTTCCGTGTGCTCAATTGTGTAAATGATTTCAGTGGAAAATTGTATCCAATTTTTTATTGGGCTTAACCGAATACTTCCCATTATATAACACCTATTACGTAGAAAAACAGGACAGAACAGATTCTAAACATTTCCGTGTGTAGTCAATGAAGTTCGCAGAAAATTGCACAATCTGTGTTGACAGTTTTAGTCAGATTTATGAGCCGTGGGTAATTCAGAAGCAAGTGTGCGTCTCCGCTAGAATGAAGTACATTATTTCTACTCATAGACATGTACTGTAAATTAAAATTCACGATTTGAATATAAAATCGTACATTAACATACACATATCTATCTACTATATATATATATATAACACACATATATAACTTGTGTGATTCATTGTTTATTGTAATAAAATTCTGCTATTGTCATTTCTGCAAATTTTATGAATTTTATATACATATATATATATATATATATATATATATATATATATATATATATATTCGTTAGGCTAGATAGACAGGATAATACTGTCTTAAATAACTTTTATATGAGTTTATTATCTAGCTTTTCATTCATTTCGACTTAAAGAAACATTATTTTACTTCGATATTTTAATTTAATTCCCAAAAGCTTACAAAACCACTGTTTTAAAATCTTTCTCAAGAAAAGGGTTTCTTCCTTAAAATAAAATAATCTAGATTAAAGTTAACTTCTTGTTTCAAAAAGAAAATCGAACTCAAAATGTAACTTTCTTATAAAGCTAAAATAAAATAAAATTCTTTTATCTATTATAAACGAGGCTAAATAAAATTAAGCTAAAAACTTCCAGAAACATTCTTTGTACCACTTATGCCAGAACCTAATAGCTGTTGGTACAGACTCAAAGCTCTAACTTTAATTTAACTATGTTTCACCCCAAAATGTTTTTTATATTATATCTTGAAGTATAAAAATTATTCTGACTGTTGAATACTAAATGGTTATTACCAGTAACTTATTATTAATTGTTAAATAATATTACAATTGAAGTCTTTACTCTGAACTATATTTGCAACGACGTGTGGGTTTCTTGAACATTTGCGTTAATTATTAAGTGAATTCAAATCTTCTTATTTCCCTTTTGTTTAAAAACGTATACTATATCCCTCTAAAAGAAAGTTACCATTAGTAAACAGCAAAACTCCCGTATGAAAATCGTAATTTGACCATAAAAGAGCTACTTACACAAAAACCTTTGCAGATGGGTACAGGAAAACTATAAATAAAAAAACACTGATTAATTACCGTAAAAGAACACTCAAAAGCACCCGAGAAGCGCGTGTCGCAGCTATTTATACCTCCCCTTCCAGTAAACCAGCTAACCATAAGCGACCCCTACGCAATCACACTTCCCACTATCCAATCACAAGGTCAGCGAGAACAAAAGTAAACTGTCATTGTAAACCGTTCACAAAGCAGACTACCAGAAAACCTGTTGTCTAACAGTACCATCCTACAACTTCACTAATGAGTTTAAAATACTGTATATATACTCACAATTAGATCGTTATTATAGAAAAGTTGGAAAATCTGAGTTCATATTTTTTAGAGTTACCCATAAGTATTGAATAATGTAAATATAAAATATTTTTTGACTAATTACATAAACATGTTTCAAATCAATATTTTTTTTATATTTGTAAATTTGTACATTACAAATTATATATTTTTTAAAGGAGGAAAAGAAAATCATTTTACGATTCACCCGTCTGGTTGTCATGGGTTTAAAATTAATTTATGTGAGATTTAAACATTTCTTAAAAATTAATCTGATTACTGATGTTGGCATTTGGTTCTAAATCGAAATTCCTTTCAAGTTGAAGCAATTTTCTAGTTTATTTCGATAGTGTTGAATCGCATGTACAGACATTAAAATACACATGTGTGTTTGTGCCCGTGCGGCGTGTGCGAGCACGCGCATTTGTGTGTGTGTGTGTGTGTGTGTGTGTTTGGTTTTGTATTTATATGGTAACATGTTTCTGTTGTAAGTGCAAAACCAAAGGCAGATGGTAAAAAGCATTTGATGAAGCGAAGATAGTTTTTTGTAAAGTATGTAATAGATTGGCAGAATATATGGACATAACACTCCTTACTGTATTAATTATTTCTCTCCGTGATAAACTATCCATATTGTAAGTGTATTTAGTCTAAAAACTTAGAAATGTTTATGGACTTTTGTTAAATTGTACGACGAACACGTAAACAGTTATCAGATAAATCCTTAGTAATGTTTTAATTTCTATAATACCCTTATATTAGTAGCATTTTCATGAAGTATTTCACGTACAATCTTATTCAACTGTTATAAAACCTATCCTGTTAAACATTCATCACAAAATAATATATAATGTTAAGTTATATATCTTGTTGTATTACGTTTACGGATAAACAACTTAGTCAGTTGACGATATTTTAAGTTTATCAACTTGGATGGAAACATTCTACATATAGTTGACCTTTGAGAGAAGGCAGATAATTTGCTAACTCAACCATTAACGGGGAAACAACCTCTAACGTTCGTCTTTGCTCGTTCACCGCTTTGCTTGTAACACGTGTAGCCTATCTATCTAGTCTTTGTTATTCTGCTGTACTAGTAATGTGCTGGAACGATGTATTGTTAATTATAAAGGTACCATTAGTAATATTCTAAACTGTGGGTGTCCCGCTATTGTTCAAAATAGACCATCACTAACTGGCTCACTGTTGAATTGATCACACAGTTTTTTCTATTGTTTACTACCCCTTAAGCTCTAAAGCATCTTTTGATGGGTGCATCCCGAAATTACGGGCCACTAACAACATAACAACAACTAATATAATAACTACCCATACTAGGGGTATCCCACCTAACGGGCCCTACATGATAACGATCTAAATAAATGTGTTAGCGTAGATAAAGTTGCATTATTGCCCATATATTCAAGCATAATATATATATATATATATATATATATATATATATATATATATATATATATATATAAAATAGTCAAATGTGATTGCATTGGTTATTACAGATGTGTGTTTTTTTAATTACCAATAGTTGTAACAATTATAAGAATTTTTGTTTTAAGCTATCTAAATATCAACATAAGGGTAAATAAAATCTAGTAAACAGTATTAAAGGTTAAGTGAAAGATTTTAATAATGAAGTCAAGACGGCCATCTATTTCTAGAAACGTTTTATAAACAATAAATACTGTCTCCAGACAAAAAACAACGAATGAACCGAATAATCATTATACATTCTTACAATATTTCTATATATGTATACAGTATAAAAAATGTATAGACACCATAACGTGCTTACATTATATTAACTATCTCTTATATCTTGTTAGAGTAACGTAGAGATAACAAGTATATTGAAAGCATTGCTACAACAGCGTTATTAAATACAAATGAACTGAGAATTCTAAATGCATTGTATTGTAGATAAACGTGTTGTAATGCATCAAAAATATTGGCGGTAATGGAAGTGGTGATTAAGTTTAGTTCACAGCGGGATGGAGAATTGTCTGCCTGTCTACAACAAAAGATGGTCGAAATGCGTTGTATTGTAGATAAACGTGGTGTAATGCGTAATGAAGATTGGCGGTAATAGAGGTGGTGATTAAGTGTATTTCACTCAGCGGGGTGGTGGAGATTTGTGTGAGAGTTTCGTTGGCGAAGTTCGACAACAAACATGCAGACAAAACGCTTGGTTTGTAGATAAACGTGGTGTAATGCGTAATGAGGATTGGCGGTAATAGAGGTGGTGATTAAGTGTATTTCACTCAGCGGGGTGGTGGAGATTTGTGTGAGAGTTTCGTTGGCGAAGTTCGACAACAAACATGCAGACAAAACGCTTGGTTTGTAGATAAACGTGGTGTAATGCGTAATGAGGATTGGCGGTAATAGAGGTGGTGATTAAGTTTAGTTCACTCACCGGGGTGGAGATTTTGTGTGACTGTTTAGTTGGTGAAGTTCAACAACAAACATGCAGACAAAATGCTTGGTTTGTAGATAAACGTGGTGTAATGCGTAATGAGGATTGACGGTAATGGAGGTGGTGATTAAGTTTAGTTCACTCAGCGGGGTGCAGATTTGTCTGCCTGTTTGGTAGGGGATGTCCCACAACAAACATACATTTACTCTCAGCTTTAAGTGAAACTCCATACATTCTGTAGAGAGTTCTTTCGAAACAAAGCAACCGAGTACACTTTAAAGTAGTTAAAATGTTATTGTTTATTTAACTACTGAGGAACAGTATTGACGTATATTTCATTATATATTTCGTAGTATCTGGTAATTTTCACCCATAAATTTGATTAAAAATAACAATAATATTACAGAAATACAACAAATATCACTACATCGGTTGGTATACATTATTTTGGAGTTGGTTTAAAGCCGGTTTCTGACGAGTTAAGACTACAAGACTGTCCAAAATATAAATAAATTAATACTTTTCATTCTGGAAAAATGTGTTTAGGATTCTAAACTTGATCATATAAACCAATTTCTCATTTACTTATATTTGTGATAGCCATAGGTACGTATTGGATTGAGTTTCTACAGCCAATCAAACTATGCATTCATATAGTGTTCTGTTTTCAGCATTGATCTATTTTATAGTCTTATTCATTTTATTTAGCGTATTATATTAATAAATAACACTGCCTCATTGGTTGCGGTGGATTTCGTACCATAGAAATTGTGCTGTTACTTTATTACTTCTTAAATTAAATCTGTATATATTAATCTAATTAGCTTTATTAATTGCAATATTGAAAAATACAACCGTATTTTTAGGTACACAAACCCATAAACATAATAAAGTGTCTAAAAGAATGCCCAACCCAACTCCAATTCAATTTGTACTAAACAATGTAATTCTCATTTTAATTTTTTTACAAAATATAATTGAAGTAACTTTATTGGAGAGTTTAAGATAAGACAGAAAGATTGGAATGTAATTAGGTTGAGCGAATAAGTATTGCAGATTCCTGAAGGAGGATAGACCTTACAGTTTTCTTTCATCTGTTTTCTTGATTAAATGTAATTTTTGGTTTTATTGAATAATTTAAAACTATTGAATGCTGCTTATAAGTATATTCTGTCACTAATAAGGATGTATTAACGATTTTAAAAACCATTTCAGAATGACCGGTCGCTAGGGAATGTTTTACTTACAATAAATCATGTCTAGAGAAACGTCTGTATCAAAGGCCAGATAAAGTTTCAAGTTCAAGTCACCAAGTATCTGCACCAGTTAAACATTGACTTTAGTTGATGCTCTTCTTGCATCTTCCAAATAATATTTTTACTTTAACTTAGGGAAGGATACTGATCCTTAACTTTTACAAACATCCTGAAAACCTATCCCACGTATTGATTCATAATACTTTAGAGGCTTGAAAATACAGCCTTGTAAGTTATAATTAACTGTTTGTAAAAAGAAATAAAAATAATTTAACGATAGACAGTAAACTAGAGACAATAATAAACTGAAACATGTCAAAGAAAACTTAGATATCGAAACCTAAGAAAATGTAAAACAAACTAAAAACTTCTACCACACAACCACATACATGTTAAACCGAAAAGACATTAAATGTTTGCGTAAATAGATCTAGTAGGGCACCAGAGAGAAGAGAGTAAAATACAATGATTTTATTTATATTTTTTATCATTCAAAATTACATAAAATCGTCATTTTAAAATGATTAAGTAATAATATAAGCATGACTCTGTGCCTGATTTACCTTCGCTGGTTTTATCGTTTTAAATTTAGATTAACTGACATTTTGAAGAACATTGATATTGAACCTTTGTCGGAATTTGACTCAATCGTTCTATAACATTTCCGAATACTAAACAAATATTTTGGCTTTAAGATAATCACTAAAAATTAAAACCTTCCATTGCGAGTTTTTAGAGTTTTTTACTAACTAACTGCACATCGAATTTGGTTAGTCAAATTGTACCTTTAACTAAAACCGTAACTATAGACGCACACACGAGTAGACGCGCATGAGCGCTGACAGACAATTATACAAACAAAATTTTTTAAATCATGAAGCCTTATACCATGTATTTGCAATGATGTTCTTAAATTCAATACTTTCTTAATAAAATAATAAATTGTACAGGATGTTTCCCATCCAGATAAGGAAAAACTCTCACTTCAATATGCTCAACCTTTTTTTCTGGTTTAGTGTGATGATTTCAAATAATATAATAACTCTTGTAAAATAATTCAGGTAATACAGTAATACATTTTAAGATAATAAATACATTATAAATTAAGCAAATGCCCAAAGATCTTCAATATCAATTATTTTAGCCTTTAAAATTCAAATATTTAAGCTATAGGCTCCAAGTAGTTTAATTATGTAATTATGAAAATACGGAATTTTAGAATATTCTGACTACGGAATAAATACATAGTAATTTAATAATTTTTATAGAAGTTGTTTTTTGCCAGTAAACTTAGAATTACACGACGAGTAACCATAAAAAATCAAACATTATAAATAAAGTTGTATGTACTATCTGCCAGATCATCAAAATTACAAATATGTTTATATTTAGTTTTAAGTACAAGAATTGCAAATTTTACATTTCATTTAAAATTAAATAACTTTGATAGTATAATCTTACCACACAGAAGTACGCAAAAAACGTATGTATGTTTCGAAACCTTATAGAAGTAAAATTAATCAAATGATGAAACCGAGAATTGCAAGAGAAACAAATAATTAAAGCTGCTAAGCCTGGTTAAAGTGGCCCTCGAAACACGAATGGCTCCTTTATTGATTACTCACCCCGCCCCCCTCGACTGTATTGTCATTGCTATGTAGTCGGCCCTCTATATAATGCAATCAAATAGTTATTTGTTTCAACACGACTGCAGATTATAAAGACACGTAGCAAACTATTCATGTATATATCTCCGGCACAGATATTTTTATATAAGAGAGGTTTATCTATTGTGTAATCACGTACACAAGTATGTCCTTTTCTTCCTAAAAATGAGTGTGTGGATTACTTTTCTACGATAAGAAAATAACTTAATACAAATATAACCTCCAAGTTTGATTAATTTCATTTATCTCTTTTCAAAGAGCATTTCCATTGAATAACTTCATTTGAATTTCTTTTGAGTAAATAAGACCCATCTCTAAAGACGGATCAGATGGTATTAGTTTAGTACTCGTAAGTTTGGATGAAGACCGGTGTGAGGCGCGTGTGCGGCGATAGTTTAGAGCATGGTATGTCTGCATGCGTTTACTTCAATTCTTGGTCTTATATTTAAGAGTTTATCTATTATTAACACATTCACATAGGAAAATGGTATCTGAGTCTACCTATGTACCTGTTGGAATGTTTATTCGATGAACGTCTAAAAGATCATTAGCTGATTCATAATGTTAGTAACAGAATCATTAATAACATAAAGTACCTTGCCGGTCCTGTAAGAATGCTACCGGATTCAATAAAGATAGTGAAAGTCTTTTTAGAAGAATTTAAGGCAGATTATGATTAATTCCCTTCCTTCTTATACCTCTCATAATTTCTGTTTTTGCAGGAAACTGAAATTTTATTTATGATATACCATGTTCTTAAATAAATTAAAAAACGACTATAACAAATAACTTAAAGGGTACTTTTTCTTTATAGTATTTAGTATATCTTACTGCCTGTGCTTGCAGCTAACATTGTTCTTAAACTTCCCTACATGATGTTTTAATAAACACCATTCTGGATATTGGATACAAAAAAATATACGCATACTTTTCAATAATTTGACGAGGAAATAGTAATAGGAGAGTTTATAGCACTATTTAACTGTACTGGAAAAAGTGGGAGGATGTGTCGAGTTCTCCCAACTATGATTGGTAATCTCAGGGAGTCTGAAATATTTTCTTTCCACACAGAAGTTTAAAAGAAAAAAAATTAAGGTATAAGCTCCAGAACTGTGCAACTGTAAAAAAACGAAAATCCAAATGTACCAAGAGATGAATTTTAACGAGTGTCGAGTTTTGCCACGAATCGCTGTGTGCAGTGCTCAGGCGTGACCGCGCGACACATACGCGGATCAGCAAAGGTGACCCATGTGTGTGACACTAGCAAATGTGTGACACTAGCGCGTGTGTTAGCATTCTACTTGACTCAACCCTGCCAAGAGTTAATCGTTTTCAAAATCACAGTCTATTTTGATAGTGGGCTTAACAAGTTAAAGTTAAATTTAAAAAATATTTGTTAATAGTGGGATGGCAGGTGGTAAATCCTAAATGACTACTGCGATCCCATGGTTGATATTACAACAATAACAAGATTCAATAAAAAGAAAATATTGAGCAATTATTGTAAGAAATTCTGTTTATATTAGATACTAAAATACAGTTTTTAAAATATTCTACTTTAAAAATATTTATAATTTATACTGTATGGTAGATTACAATTGGCTCAGATAAGTTAAACGGAGCTTTAAGATTTATGTAGAGTAAAATCTTAATATTGAAATTATTTTATTGCATGCATTTTCATAGCAACATCGTGTAGCAAAGAGTTTTTTTTTCGTCAGTGTAGGTCTATATCAGACAGTCCGTTCAGAGATTAACTATTGTCTGCTATAAGTTCATCTTGTTACCTAACCATTGATTAAAGTATTTTGCAAAACCGATCACACACCCTTACACCGTAGTATAGTAAGCACATTTAGGTTAGCCCTTAAGTTGCATTGGTAGCTTTAATGGGATTGATAATTAAAACTGGTTAGGTACGTGAACCTAACGCAGAGGCTAATACGATTAGAACGGCTGCAGAATCGTAAGATAACGTAAAGTTACCAGCTGCAGGGACAAGGAGGAAGGTGGTCTGTACCACCACTAGGAAAACCACCTGCCAGCACAGTAAAGGGGGAAACCGTCGTGCTCTTACTCAAAACGTTTTGGGAGTCTTTTTTCTTAATGTTAGGATGAGAAAAATTCATCTAGGCTATTATGGCTGTTCGTCCGTTAAACATTGTGTAAAAATATTTATCGTAATGTATTTATCAAACCTAACATATAAAATTTGAAAGCAAATATAACTTTAGCAGATATAACACGCTAAAAGGAGGTCTGATTGACGAAAGAAGATGAAGCGAATATGTCAAACTTTTGAGAAGCGTCAATTATATTGCTGACAAACGTTGAGGTAGATGATATATGGGTAACACATAAACTAACACGGATATACCTATAACACGATCACTCTTTGCCCCTTGTGAATAAAGGCCTTCTTGTTGCTACAAAGTGAAACACATGATTATATGAAAACATAATTTTAAGGGGTTTATTCTTTAAAAATGTCCTTTGTTGCACTTCCTATAAATCGTTTTTATTAAGCCGTAAAATTTGTACTACGAGCTCTTCACCACAAAAATTTCCATCAGTGGCAAATATCACTAGTATACTTAATGAGATAAGCGGGAAGTAGTAGAGATATTTAAGATTACCAATAATGGAACAGGCTCTGTTGTTTACAATACTGAACCCTCACAGCTCACTCAACTCCGAAACGTGGTATTTTTACTTGCCACACACAATTCACATTTGTAGCAATAGAGACTAGTATCCTGTGTCCCCCATAGCATCCAAAAGGAAATACCCACACGTATTGACTCCGCGAGGTTATACGACTAGTTAGCGTGCAAGTTATCGTCTACGAGAAAAAGACGACGGAACAAGTACTAACATTGAACTGAGACAGAGAAGGCCACTTGATATAAATATCCCAATACTTTTGAAAGCCATTCTCTTGTAAGTGGTGAAGTACAAGCGCAAGTATCCCAGTGAGTGTTAACCACGCTGTTAAAATCTTTTTGCAAATCGGTTTTTTTGACTCGACGTCTCTGATCAGTGGTCTTGTGTAAGAACCCTGCCGGCAATGGGTAAAGCACTTTCACCGGATCCCATACAGCGAAATGACATTCAAAATATACCATAAAATCAGAGATAACGAACGTCAAAGAGAAGACGTAAGTTAACTGTTACTCACTGTAATGTAGCAAAACCCTCATATATATTTATCATTTGACAGCTGAAATAAACCTTCTCTAGACTGAAAGGCAGACAATATACATGATCTAAACTTTTCAAAGTTACGTTACCAAAATAAAACCTTACGGGAATACAAAATCGAGAGCCAAATATTCAAGATGTTCTGGAGTGTTAATGGACATTTCATTATTTGCTCAAGTAAGCTACAAGTAACGGCATAAATGTTCTGACGAATCTTAACACGCTCGACACATAGATAATAAACACACCTTACCTATAGGTTAAATTATTATTATAGACCCTACAACATTCATGTTCTTGAATTTACCTACTGAGAGAGGGGACACGAAATTTACAAAGGATTAAAACCATTTACGCTGATAGAACTTCCACAGACTGGTTCAGGGTTGTCTGGGAAATTAAATGTTATTCCATATTCAATGAAAATTATCACCAAACACCAAAGGTTTTATTCGCTGGTATCCAATCTTAAATACCATACCTTGGGTTATGAACCTATCCTCACAGGAATGTGTCCTAAAATAGTACAACAAAATAAATAACAGTATTTTATCACACTGATTCAGACCACGGCCATCGCCATGGTGGTAAAAATATAGTATTTTTTATTTACCGAAGTGATAGCTATGAGTTTTCCAACGGTTTAAAGGTGACCTTCAAACCATCACCAATAGCCGAACAGGACAGGATCGCACAGTAGTCACCTATCCTAGGAGCACCCACGGTTTGCATTGTTTGACTTGTAACAACCGCTCTACTTGCTAATCTGCGCCATTGGCAAAGTCATTAGATTTTTAGTTCATAAACTGTTTCCTGTGCAATAGTTACATCTTTAAGGCCACACGTTAAGGAGTCCTTAATTACTTATGCCTTATGTGTATAAATCTTGACAGTGGACATCTACAGTAAACTTAATATTAACATTTATTACTCACATTGAACTCTGAAATTTGTATGATGTGTGGGGACACTAAGAGGATAAGGTACGGTAAGATTAAGGGTGAAGGCACTTGGTGTAGGTATTTAACTTATTTGTTATAGGACTAAATAATATAAGAGAACTTATAGGACGACCTCATAAATCTGCATCTCGGCCTTCTGTGTTCCTTTACGTTTCCTCCGATAATTGAGTTACAACTGTCTGTTAACAATTTTAACTAACATTTCTCTCTTATTTCTTATTACTCATTCCCACTCTATAATATGTGCAGATAGCCAATTTTTAGTCAAGGATGGTTAAAAGCAGGCTGCGGGATAAGAAAAACATACGCCAAAGTAGATTTATGGTTAATTTTGGTGTAATATTCCTGGGTGAGCACATAAATATAAAAATGGAAGAGATCATCAAGTTGTGTGAGTTGTGTAGATGCCTGCCAAATTCTCCTTAACTGTATGGTATAGAAATAGCATTCCTTTATTATTCAATTCAGTTTTGAGATAAATTGTCAGAACATAATGATCAAGATTTATGTACTCTCTTACACTTTGTTTTAATACATCATCTTTTCTACAACAGATTGAAGGATGGTAAATTCGATCTAAGTATTTGAGAAGCTGTTTGGCATTGTCGTACAAAATATCGAATCAAATAGTCTTGAGAAATATAAAGAGTATATCACCTTTAGTGAAAGGGAGAGAGACTGCCTTGGGATGGACAAATCAGTAATTCCTTTATACGATTCCTAAATTTCATTTTTCTAGATAATTTTGGCAGTTCATGCTGAGTTTGCAACAAGAGGATTTCTCTAGAGAGCTCAAAAGGCAAGAATCTACTTGGGCATTTTCTGAATAAGAAAGACGAGCTGTTTGAATTTGATATATTAAATTCTGAACTGCAACAATATAATAATAAAAACCAATTTTTTTGGCCAAAATTAAGAATTTTTATATTGAAAATGGAATAGAACTATTTTTAAACATTTGAGAAATTCCAGCTACAACTACTTTAGTATTTGTACTTTACTGCTAGGTATAGGAGACATAAAAACATATATTTTTCCAATTCCTACTAATACAATTCACCTACAAAGCGAATTACACATCCCTCAAATATTACGGTATAAAACAAACACTTGAAACAATGTCACTGTGGCGAACACAGTAGCGCTTAAAAAGTAGTGACTCAACAAGTTGTAGTATTGATTGTATCCCGCGGTCGGCTACAACACGTCAGTGCTGTCGGTTGTAGCTTCTCTTCTTTCCTCCTACAACACTACTTACACCACTACTCCCTCACAACACGTCAGTACTGTCGGTTGTAGCTTCTCTCCTTTCCTCCTACAATATTGTTCCTACAATACTACTTATACCACTACTCCCTCACAACACGTCAGTACTGTCGGTTGTAGCTTCTCTCCTTTCCTCCTACAACATTGTTCCTACAACACTACTTATACCACTACTCCCTCACAACACGTGAGTACTGTCGGTTGTAGCTTCCCTCCTTTCCTCCTACAACATTGTTCCTACAACACTACTTATACCACTACTCCCTCACAACACGTCAGTACTGTCGGTTGTAGCTTCCCTCCTTTCCTCCTACAACATTGTTCCTACAACACTACTTATACCACTACTCCCTCACAACACGTCAGTACTGTCGGTTGTAGCTTCTCTCCTTTCCTCCTACAACATTGTTCCTACAACACTACTTATACCACTACTCCCTCACAACACGTCAGTACTGTCGGTTGTAGCTTCCCTCCTTTCCTCCTACAACATTGTTCCTACAACACTACTTATACCACTACTCCCTCACAACACGTCAGTACTGTCGGTTGTAGCTTCTCTCCTTTCTTCCTACAACACTACTTACACCACTACTCCCTCACAACACGTCAGTAGTGTCGGTTGTAGCTTCTCTCCTTTCCTCCTACAACACTACTTATACCACTACTCCCTCACAACACGTCAGTACTGTCGGTTGTAGCTTCTCTCCTTTCCTCCTACAACACTACTTATACCACTACTCCCTCACAACACGTCAGTACTGTCGGTTGTATCATCTCTCCTTTCCTCCACAACACTACTTATACCACTACTCCCTCCTCCCTCACAACGCGTCAGTACTGTCGGTTGTAGCTTCTCTCCTTTCCTCCTACAATATTGTTCCTACAATACTGCTTATACCACTACTCCCTCACAACACGTCAGTACTGTCGGTTGTAGCTTCTCTCCTTTCCTCCTACAATATTGTTCCTACAACACTATTTATACCACTACTCCCTCACAACATGTCAGTACTGTCGGTTGTAGCTTCTCTCCTTTCCTCCTACAAAATTGTTCCTAAAGCACTACATATTTCACTTTTTCCATCTCAACAAGTCAGTACGTTGATTTAGCTTCTCTATTTCCTCCTGCAGCATTGGTCCTAAAAGACTACTTACACCACTATTTTGGCTTTTAATACTTTTGGAATGGTTGACTGATCACTAAATTGCTCTAATAAATCAGAACTCTTATTATTTTTTCTTCATTATTATACAGCGTGGTTAAAAGTATGAATACATTGTGATTAGGGTTTGATTGGTAAAGATAGATAGATTTTAAGGATGAATGGAACTCGGGACACCTTTGAAATATAACTGACGTTTTTATTCACTGTTACAACTTGCCCATTTGGGGGGGGGCTCAAAATTGTTAATGCAAAGACCCATTAAGTGAACCATTAAATACCCATTAAGAATAACAGTGTAAATTAAAGCTTTCTATCTCAACCCAGTAAAAAATGGCAGCTCATTGAAAATAATTAAGTTAAGATGGATCCAGATCAACCTTCAAAGATAAAAAAATGAAACTCAAGGCATGGGCACATGCCCCTCTAAGAAACAAAATGGGCATGTCAAGGGACAGTTTAATTTTTTTAATGTAAAGTTACAGTATTATTAGTAATTACAATTACGTTAAGCAATGAAACGGCTTAAACTTACTAACCTGTGTTTTTTATATTAGATGATGAACTGCAGTTTGAGTTTGACAATGTATTGTTCGGGATTGTATTGATTGTATTGACAATGTATTGATTCATGCGGGATTTTTTTTAATTTTCACTACTTATCTGTCCCTAAGGTCATTAATACAGTGAGGTTTCATTTTATAGACCTTGGTTTTAATGTGACTCCGCACAAAGTAGTCAAGTAGAGATAGAACTGGCGATCTTGGCGGTCACTCAATACTTCCTCTTCTGTCTATCCATCGATTTGGAAAATATTGTTTAAATACTCCCGGACATGCAGGCCGTAGTGTGGAGTTGCTCCATCCTGCTGGAACCAAACTTCATTACAGTTTTTGGTTGCTACTTGGATAACTGAATAAACCTCGTTTTGTAACATTTGCTGGTATACCTCGGCATTAAGGTTTCCGTCAATAAATGAGGGCCCAAAAAACTGATCCCACACAATGCCAAGCTAAACGTTATATTTTTCAGGGTTCTGGGTATATTGCTTTCTCATCCAATGGGGTTTTACATCAGCCCAATAACGAGCATTGTGCCTTTTAATGTTACCGTTTCACAAAAGTTCCTTCATCTGACAAAGCAATGTTGTTTAATCTAATTGTATTATTATTATTAATGTTCCGCATCGTTATTTCACAAAATTCTACTCGGCGATCAAAATAGTCCTCACTTGCTCATTAACTAAATCAATTCTTACGAATTTAACCACCGTCATGTAAAACTTTAAAATATTTTAGATACATTACTTGTTGAGGCATGAGGATCTCCTACAAAGGACTGTAAAACGTCGTTACAATGCTTCGTGTGTAGCCGATTTTGGTCGTCCCCAGGTTTGGGGCTGTCTTTGACGCTGCATGTTTCCCGGAAACGTTGGATTGGTTTTTTGAACTTCTGATTTATATACAGGGTTTAGATTGGAATAAGTGTCGTTAGATAAATTCCATACTTCATCATAAAATTTCGCCCGATCTCCGTTGCCTCGCATCATCAGGATCATAATGCGCTCTTGTTCGCTTAAACACTCTATTTCAACACAAAGTATCACAAAAACACGCCTTAACTTTGTGTAAGAGAAGCGGAAAGTGATACTGACCTTCCTCAAAGCTGATAAGATAGGAGAGACCTGCCCTGTAGTAGGTACAAACTGTAAAAAAGGTTTGAGTTTGTAAGGAAAGTGGTTGACTATTGAATGTTAGTTATTTACCTTCTGAATGTAGGTGCTCATGTTTTGTCTCAATTTTTAAATCATTTCAATGACATGCCATGTTGTACTGGGTTGAGATAAAAAGCTCTAGCTTCCACTTTTCTTCTTCTTTTATAAAGCCCTTTCAGGTGTCACTTAATGGGTGTTTACATTTTCAAATTACAAGCCCTTCCAACCCCCCCCCCAAATTCTATTTTGGGGAAATGGGCAAGGTTGAAACAGATATTAAAAAGTTCATTTCTATTTCCTACACAGGTGTCTCAAGTTCCTTCTCTCCATCTTTGTCCATCGAAAACTAAACAGAGTGTATCCATACTTTTAACTAACACTCTTGAATAAAAATCGTGCGCTAAGAACTTTTTTAAGCATTAGTGCAGTAAAACACTGATTTGGTTTATCTCTGTGTGAAAACGCCATCACTATTTTTGGCCCATTTATTGTACTTATGTTAAACCTTTACTTACAGTAATTTTCATTGCTAATAAATTTCAGTACGGGTTTTCATGTGCTCCTCTACCCATCCCAGCTAACCAACTAGCTGGGATATATTGAATGGCTACAAGTTAAGACTACATATTTATCACATTAACTATTGTAATAACGGTACAGCTCATTATGTCATCCTCCCCATTACGTATTTACTATGCCTATAACGCATTACATTTAAACATATCAAAACAAACAAAGGTATAAGGTGTTAGTCTTGGTGTACATGTGACATAGTTTATAGTTTCTGAATGTAAGGACTGTTCTAATCGAATTTTATTAAACTATTTATGGAAAGTATGTTTAGTTATGTGATAAATATTCCTGATAATTATAATTCTTTTTATCATTAAACTTTCAAAATTTACGCCAAGGATTTCAAGCGAACTTTAGTATTTGTTAGTTTATTTGACAACACACTCATATATATATAATATATATATATATATATATATATATATATATATATATATATATTCTAGAATATAGTATACGGTCAAAATAATAAAGTATATCAGGAGATGTGCATTATAAAATATAAATGCCCTATGTTATAATGAGTGGAATAAAGTAGTAATTGTTTTAAGATAGGTAAAATTGTATTTTAAACCTTATTACTTGCGAGTACTATAGGAGAACATAAAGAGAAACACAATAAATATAATCAAATATATTCTAAACAGAAATGTTTTCGTTGCAAAAATATGTGCAATGCTTGAATATTTGGTTCATAATTGTACATTTCATTATAAAGAGAATAGAGAAAAGTAAATAAGTTGGTCGTAAAGTACGATCAAGTCGAAGCGCTGCAAACGAGTCGCTCAGACAACAACTAACAAGCTGGGAGATTTGTTATTGCTCTTATCATTAGCAAAGTGAGCGGTGCGAGCTGGGGAGGTGGATCATTGTTGCATTGTTCATCCATCTCCCCCTTTCCTCTTTACTAATGACACAAGCGTAGAAAGTAACCTTATCCTCGTTTCTAAAATACTCTTGACGGTCTGGACGGTGCCGGAGTGTTCCTAGGTCCTGATCGGCCTAGGTCCGACCATATATATGAACACCATATTTAATGGATAGAGCACATACCCGTATTAAAAGAAAATGTATAATTGTTCGAATACATTTGTTAACTGACCAATCCTATCAAATTTCTTTATATGAATTTGACCCAGATTTTAAAATTACATTTTTCCAATACGTGGGACGTCTCGTGGGTGAATATGGATTACATGTTGTTTAGAATCACTGCATTCGCTGTGAAGATGATCATTTGCTATAAAAGTCTATTTACTCCCGTGGTAACAGAAACATTGACCCAATTTCCGTATAACGTTTATATTTCAGTTACTGCAGACTGCTCTAATAAATTATTTAGCTTCTATATTTGTGGTGGTATAAGATATCACGTTGAGATTTATTTTAACGTTTTAATTTATACCGTATTAAGATTTAAGATTGATTATTAATATAAACGTTTTTTATTGTTATGCATTCATAATAATATGTACAAAAGGAAAATATAAATTACAATTATTTTTTGCGCCAAATTACTGTGTATAGATATGTAGTTAAATCCTTTATTAGTATTTCAAATGACAATTTGCATTAGATATTGTTCACTGCATCAATTCACATTGTATCCCTACGGAATTGCGTAGTATAAGGACTCATCGAGGTAAAACTTCCCAACAGTCCAAAATGTTGAAAAGAATTGTTTTACAATAGTGACCAAAGTAAATTGTTCTAGATCCAAAAGAGACTTAGTGTATATTTTGGGGTGTTATTTTACAAAGTACGCTGCTGAGACATTTACCTCAAAAAAATAACGTAAACATTGAGGTATTAAGCCTTAGTTTGCACGTTTCCATATGCAACTGTTCTGTGTGACGATCTTATAAATCAAATAGAATTAGGGTCGATACAGTGCAAAGTATATGGTAGTGACAAAAGTTGCTATGGGCATAAACAGGATTAGAACCTGTGCTGTCTCTAACTCAGATGCAAAGTCGTACGTCTTTGGCTGTGTTTAAATTGGCTCTCCAAACCGAAAAAAGTATTACTTTCTTTTCCTTGGCTATAGAATGAACCTTGATTCCATACAAAGATTATGAGACATAAATACTGTGCGGTAATTGTCAGGTAATCAATTATTGCTACAGCACCCAATCTTGCGATTTGAATCTTAAATCTATTTTAATCATCCATTATATGTCTCAACTTAATTAAACTGAGCAGAATATAGTACTTTTGTTTATATTGTTGAAATTCTCTCAATACAAAATGTTTGATACTATTATATAGTGTATGTATTGCTACTACCCCTGGTAGCACACAACCAAGACGTTTCATCGAGTTATAAAATCGTAAAATTAGTACCATCTCTTCTTTAAACATATTACATAGTCAAAACTACTATTTCGGCCCCGAATCATAGTTTAAAACAAGTGCAACATCCATGTTTGATGCTTGATTCAAATGAATTATCGTACATGTATAATCCAGTTTTAACTAATATCTTTCAGTCCCTCAGTGACACTAAACATTAATATCATTTAAGTTTATGTATCCTAAGGAATTAGATTAAAATTGAGCTATAAATATTTTGGTATATTTTTACGTCAAGAACTAATCCAAAAGTAATAGTTTGATATTCACAGTTAATACATAAGTACCAAAATCAATAAAGATTTTACCAATGTAAAACCTTAACGCTCTTTTAAATATATTAAGTGTGATTAAGTGAGAATAATATTGTGTTAGTGATATCGCCACAGCTTCAACGGTATTGGCCTGGACCATATTGTGCTGTGTGGCGTCACTGATAAGACATTCGTTATTGTAAGCTCCTAACCTTATTTACACGTCGTGGCCTGGTAAAAGAGGTCAATCGGAAAATAAAACGTAAACGCCAACTGCATTCTAAAATCAGTGAAGCAAATTTCTGTTGCGACGAATTGATCCATCTCACTGAGTCCAGCACTTGTACTCTCCTTTATTTGCCGGTGTGTGGCAAGAGATCTGGAAATAACTCTACCTCACTATATCACGCTTGGCCACCATGAGGACGTATTCAAGGTGTAATTTGAGTTACCAATTATGTTCAAATTGAGTTTAATTTCAAGATCGTACCCAATCCTTTCTCACTTTAAATTATCCTTACGTTTCGTAAACTGTGACAAACGTGCAATCTGAAATTCTTATACATCCACTAATATTAGCAATTTATAGTTAGGGGTGGGTTTTGGAGAAATTATTAATTTCAGGACTCTTTGTTTTCTACAACATAAATTAATGACAATCATAAAATAAATTACTGGTAAGAAATTCTCCTTTACGGTAACACTATCTCTAGCTAGAAATCACCATAGCTAGAAGTTCTTGTTACCACGAACCTTCCATTTCACTGGATAATGCCCGGAAACATATTGCATCTCAAAGTAATACGAGTATATTGAGGCGATTCTCATGGGGAAAATCCTTATCTACAAACCTAACCCCTTTTCGCTGAACTTCGAATCTACAACAGTGGCTTTGCAGAGAATTTTTTCCGTGGTATAAAATCACTGACGGAGTTAGTAATCCTCATTGGTGTAAATCTTCTTCGCGATTATTCATCCTGTTTGACTTCTCAAGAAGTACAAGGCTCCCAACACGGGTAACGGCAGAATCATTTTCACATTTCAAACATATGTATTCAATTAGCATGCATACAAGTTCTCATGCATTACGCAACTACTCTAATCTATACCTATACAAAACTTATTATACCTAACTCTGAAACTTATATGTTTTAGTTAAGGTGTTGGTTGGTTAGATATACTCGACTTCAATTATAACGTTTGATGTCGCCAACAGAGGCGCCATCGGAAACTTGCCTTGACTACTCATCACTTTAACTCCATATCTGTGATCATGTTTGGTCATTAAGAGTGATGAATTGGCCGTCACGTCCTTTAAACGTATAAGTTGATCATGTTTGGTTATCTACCTACTATACAATTACTGTCTAGCTGTAATGATGTAAACACCTTCACAGCTGGTATGTACTGAATGAGAGTGAGCAGAGCACTCAGAGTCTGCATTTGTATGGTGTCTGTAACAGACAACTTCTTAAACTATTATACAATTACTTACTAAATACAGGAATTTTAGAGAGTTTAACCGATCATTACGGTAACTGGAGACATATTTTTGGTCATTAAGTCATCAACTTCTTTAAACTTTTCCTTGTTGTTATACGAAGGCATCTTGTCTTAAAGTCCTTATTAAAAGCACTATAGGAAATACTTACTTTTAAGTTAACGTGAGAGTAAAGGAATCGGGACAAAGCTATCCGTACGTCTTCATTCTCATCACTATATAAGGCTTTTAGCTTGAAAACCATGATTGTGAACCTGTTTATATATCCAAGTAGCTCGGAGATCAGTCAATGCGTTGAAAAAAGTAACAGTAATATATAACTTTAAAACATTCCGTGCATTTAAAATGTATTTTGTTTAAACCTAACCACTTAATATATAATAATATATAATACAATAATTAATAATAAACAATTGTATTCTTTGTAAATTTATAAAGTGTTAAAAACCCTACATTTTTCAAATTACTCATGCAAATATTTTTTATTAAAGTCTAAATACTAGAAATAGAATACGATAACATTTACTAACTAGTACTTTTACATTCTATAAAAATATACACAGACATTTTGCCATTTATAGATGTGTCACCAGTTTGACAAATGGCTATATATATATATATATATATATATATATATATATATATATATATATATATATATATGCAGAAAAAAACAGTTTTTCTGGAACAAACATGAACTCAAATATATTTTAAAACGAGTGGCCATTATGGATCTTTAATGTTAGCTCACATGTTTTGCCATATTATATTTATGGCAATAGCGAAGGATAATTAGATTGAAAACCGTTACAAATAATAGATTTATCACAAATCTATACATAACATAAATTTAACTTTTTATATTTTAAGCTCTCTACTTGCTTGTTATTGAAGTGTGTTGTAATGCTTAAAAATAAACCTACGTAATTTATTCAGTTGTTAGATTTATGTCATAATATGCGATCTTGAAAATGTATAATATATGTATTATTATATATGTATGTACTTATAATATTTATATATATATATATATATATATATGTATATACATATATATATATATATATGTATATACATATATATGACACACATGCGAGACAGTTTAGGTTAAAAGTATTACTGTAATATCTTATTGCTCATACAACTTAAACATTTACCCACTACATAAAATAACCTATTGTAATAGCAATTCTAAGACTATAGAAACGTATCAAATACGAACGTAGTTTGGATTCCCCGCCAGATTAGATTCAAAGTACATCGATATTACTTTAAGTTTATTACTTTGCAGGTCATGTATACTTTACTTAGCTCCGAGCTGAGGATATGCAGCCATCTGAGGATGGATAAGTGATTGTCAGTTATGTTACTAAGACCGTAACTGTGCCTAATTGAACTCAGATATATAACTGTTATTTTATATGATGTTTTCGTGTTAGAAGTGTTTGTTAGTATATTTTTATACGTCTATAAGTGTATCAATTTTATCGAGGAGAACTCAGAGTGATCACAACATGAAAAAACATGTGGGCAGCTGTGTCTCGATCTTTGGAGATTTTTGTCGCATTCTTCGAGTACTACGCAGCAAGGTAGGTACATGTAATCAATTTGCAATATTTTATATTTATTGTTTCATTTGTAACAAATATTTAGTAAAATGGATACATTTTTAAATTTTTTATACCATCTAGTTATATACTATAAGGCTCTAATGATGCATAATATACACTCACAAGTTGCATATTTGTATGTTCTTTTTTTCATTTTAAGCACTGAAGTCTATATTAATCATATCGTTAAAAGGTTATACCTCAGTCTTGTATCTAAAATTGCATTTAAATTTGAACTACAATAAGTAAAAATGTACTAATTGCTATTGTTTATACGTTTTAAACTCGAATGTAAACTTTCAAACAACGTCTCAATCCTGAAGCTATTAGTCTGTAGGTGTTGAGTGGTTCAAGAAATATCGCGGGCCTGGTGTTGTTTTCTTTCAGGAAGTTTGATCGCGCGAAGTTTTCACTCCTACTCTGTTTAAGAGAAAATCGCTGTCAAGTTTATAGACAGTCGCCCCGCGTGGACGACATGGTGGGTGGGGTCTGGCCCGTCTCCTGCAGCTGCGGTGATCCCGCTTCACTCAGCGTCATTAAATTTAAATCACCCTGTTCCCGGCTCATCTCACCTCCTCTTATGTTTGTTTCCGACACGTACCTTTATAGACTTACAGTGTCTCGACTTTGTTTAATATTTTGTTTGAATCTTTAAAGCAGATGATCTAAATTGGAAGTGCAAATTTCTGGAGACATTTATGTTCTAGTCACAGACCCAATGTAGTTTTAGTACTGACGAAGCTGGATGCTGACAAAGTTAACTTTAAATGGCATGAAGTTCTGCAGGATAACAATGTGTCAAATGAGACTGATCTAACTATGATTTACGGATTATTATTATACTAAAATTATCAAGACAAAGCTTACAAGCTGATGTGGAAGCTAGTTTTTTTTATACCAGTTTATTTTCCCATTCTATATTTTCTATACAAGTTTAAATGCTATAATATCCCAAAATCGTTTCCCATACACGTTTTCTCATATAAATCGATCTTGTTTCTCATTGTTCAATGATTACGAATACTATAAAATTTGATACTTGTTTAGAAAGATTAAATCGATGTTGATTCAAGAACAGAGTACAGAGTGTGTACATTATTACACCGGAAAACAATGACAACACTTATACATAATTCAATCTATTAAATAAGTAAATGTATATATTAAAATATAGCTCGAATTAGAACGGTTTTCCTTGACTGACCTTAATTATCTTTAGTCATAGACACAAAAAAATCAGTGCTATTAATGACAGATTTCTGTAAGGGGCAGCATTTACCGCGTTTTGGATTACTGCAGTGAGAAATAAGTATAGGATTTCCCTTGAGACTGTTTTATTACAACGTTGTTACAACATAGATTAGTAGGTTTCAACCCTATTTACTAGTTCTAGATTAAGACTTCATTTTATTTTTATTTCATTTTAATGACTTGAAAAGTTCTTTATAATTAGATAATATAAGCGTAAATATTCTAAATACTTTTATTTTTTGCCGACTGAACGATATTAAAACTGTATAAGTAGTTGAAAAGTTACATGTTAAAGAAATCATGTAAGCATTTTAGATTTAGGTGAGTGTTTTCAATAAACATTTTATACTTTAATTGTCCTAATTTTAAAGTGTATTTAAAAATCTTTACATAACAACAGTCATAAAAAATATATTCAAATTAAATATTGGTAACCACTAAAGTCAGTGGACGCCAAACTAATATTTCATCCACAAATTTAAATAAAGTTTACTAGTTACATTCCGATACTTATCAAGGTACCTAATGTATATTACTATGCTTTATGATAAATTACCAATTTAATAATACTAATTAGATTTAAACTGGTTCCAACTGAATCAGATGAATACGTTATTTTAAAAGGGACCTTTATTGACTACCACGCCCTACAACCTCACACGTGGCTTATAGCCCCACACAGACAGGCTGTGACAGAAGTTAAGGGTCTGAACCGCTCCAGGCATGCTACAAGTATCGTTCTCAAAATTGTAACACTTTCTTTTCTTTCATTTTGTATAAAAAGGGTAGGCCGGTTTCCTTTATTGCCTTATTCTGCCGAGCAATAAGCTTAATATCCTTAATATCGAGGTAGCTATATGCGCATGATGAACCCACCAACCCCTATCATGTGCGGTTTACCCGTGGTTCAAAATGTTGGTATCTCCACTAGTTTGGGCTACGCCTTAGAGCCAACTTTCAAACTTACTAGAATGTTATAAGTAATATTGACTTGACACACTGCTATAAGTGCAATTTTAAGTTTGAAAATCTCTTTTGACCTTATAGAGGAAAAAAGACTTCAAATTAAAAATAAAAAAAATTGTTTTAATAATACAAGCATAACTTTATATACAAAATTGTATTACGAAAGTAGCTAATAAAACGATATGCTATACAACAAACATAAATCTACAGATATCAAATCTGTTGCAGATTTAAATTAAATTATTTAAATTTATTATAATTATAAAAGAGAACTATTTTGAATTTAATGGTAAATTCAACACTAATCATAAAGGATTGGTGATAGGCTCTCCATTCTCTGGACATTTATCAAATTCATATGTGAGAAACATCAAAAATCAGTACATAATGATGACAATTCATATAAATGTAAAACACTGCTTAACGTTAGGCATCCATGTAGGCGGCACAGTTACACTGTTTAACTGCAATTTCCTTCAGTTGGACATTTTCATTGCTATTTAAGCATTGCCTCCAATCTTAAATACAATGTTGAAAGAGAAACGTCCGGGTTACTTCAGTATAAAATGTTCAGATCTCTCGGAGGTCAAAAGGGTACGGCATAATTTATATTAGGTTTTGTGAATATTTTATTTAGCACAAAAAACGAGTACACGTCAGAACTTCATATCACCCAAAACCCAAAAACTGGCCGTTTATTTAAAAAAACTGCCTTGTACAATTTATTGACTTCTCGAACTACAACTGAATGTAACCGATAACCATAAAGAACTGAAAATATAAAAATGCATTGCCGAATGCAATGGTTATAGCACTATTGTACACAACATATTGCGTTTTGTTTATCATGTATGAAACAAATGTTTCATATTGCCTGTAAAAACTAAAACTGTAACATAATAAGGTGTAGAAAACATTTGAGTTCATTCCAACTTAGCAATATTGTACTAGATTTATCATGGCATAGACCAAGTTTTCAGGATATCAAACCACATTTCAGAACTGTAACAAAAGACTAAAACAGCATACATAAACTACCATGTCCCGATTGCCATTTTTGGACGTCGGACAGACAGATAGGGTGTGTAACCAAAGATTTAAAAACATGAAAAACACAAAAAATTACCAAAGTAGTCTTCATCGGTTCCAGAAAATGTCATAGATGAGAATCACGCAATAAATGGGATGAATGACATTTTGGAAATCATACATACGTATCGCATAAGCATTACACTAAATACGTTTGATTATTATGAAATCTATAAATATGTAAAGATCCATTAGGATTATTCATGAAGAATGAGCTGCAAAAAGTCAGCTCCCATTATTTTTTAAATAGTTTTTAAACTCAATCGTAGAAGCACTTCGTCAACTGAACAATCAGCTGATAACGTCGATGCGCTGGGAACTGGTCTGACCTCGTGATAGAAATTCTTGTATGTAATATTTTGTGGTTTCGTTATTCATTTATTTATTTGGTATGTTTTGTGTTGTGTAGCTTTATCATGTTTTGAACTGTTTCTAAGCAATATCTTACTATTGTGTGAAAATAAATATAAATATTACGTTCATGAAAACTTAATTGTGTGTAATTAGTGAAGATTTTATTAATTAATGGTTAGTTTTTTAGTTCTTAACTTTAGAAACAATAACTAATGTTTATCCAATATATCAAGCATGTATATGATAGCTTAATGTTAAAAATGAGTCAATTTTTGTATATTTTATGTAATTAATTTTGCACACCATATAGCACACTTTATTTTAAATGGAATACTCAGTTATCTTCTATAAATTTTTCAGATTAATTAAGTAAAGGCTAAAAACCTTTGAGAAGGGTTTTTATGGAGTAATTTTTTACTACTCCTTCTACTTATGAACACTTAAATCCCATTCAGTTGTAATAAACACTATTACGTTTTATGATTTAGGTTCAAAAATCCCATATAATTTTTGTATAATATGACCTCATTTATCGTACCATATTTACAAGTTAAGCGTCAATAGATATGGAGTTCAATTTAAGCAAAATTGAATTTAAGATTAGATTTTCAATTATGGAACTTGTTCATTGAATGTTTGACGATGGAACGTGTCGCTTGAATTCGTCTCAACAGTAGTCAAGGTTTTATACGGTCAAGCTAGTTCACCCGCAGTCATCAGCTATTCATATTTATCAAGAATTCAAGAAGTGTAGTCCTGGCGACAGAATAATGGCTTGAAGAGATATTTCACTCCCCTCTCTGACAACCTGCCCCTTCTCATTACCCCTACAAAACCAATCCTTTCCTCCAGGCTGCTGCAATAAGGCTTCCTATTCTCCTCATCACAAGTAACTGTTGTATTAGGACCTAATTCTGAAAACTTGAAAATGGCTTTCAATTTTAGCCTAGTCACACCCGAGGCGATTCAAAGACGACTCCATTGTATACTACTCGATGAACAATATAAGTCATGAAATACTATCGTAACTATTATTTGTGGTCTTGAGTTCTAAAATTGTTCATATAACAATATGTTTGATTGTTTTTCATTAGTGTCAGTATGTTTTCCTGAGATGATTATATACAATCAATAAATCTTAGAATAAATAAAGTTTTATTCCACTTTAAAATAACCATGCCATAAGGCAACATAAGCAATGTCTAATTGAACAATACATCACCTTGGTCTAATTACATACTAAATTTATGATATAGTTACACCTTCATTCAGTCGAAGTGAGCGACTTGGTACGGGGTCGGACCGGACTTCTATACTTCAATACTAAACGCGCCGTAATTAAAAAGATCACTCTCGTGGATTCAACACTAATATAACACCTGATATCTTAAATTTAAAACTTTGTAATTTAAATACTATAATAACAATAATGTATAAATAACAGGAATATTATCTTATTATAAAAACAGCTTCTAACAAAGCAGTTGTCGTATAGATACAAAAAAACCTGCAGGACCGAGGACAAATGATGAGGTCTGATTAGTATTATCTGGCTATTAACTTTCAAGTAGTGAAAACATTAGAATTACCATCGCTCTTGTTGATTTCATTGTTATTCAACCTCATTCACACGTATTAATACATTTAAATCATTGAATGAATACAACCGCAAGGGATGGTTAATGGTTTTATGCCATAAAACATAAATCATCGTTAAGAGGTGTGCACTCTAGATTACAGAACTAGATTACCCATTGGATTCGTTCCCATGAGTTATGTATACCTTCCTAACCTGATTACTTCATATCTGACCACGAATACCTCTTGAAATAAAAAATTCAACTTCAACATACATATATATCATATCGGACTTTTATGCATGAAGATACGTTGAATGTTTTAAAAAGTAATAACCCTTCATGAAAATCTTTAGTTCCATTTCCATAACCTGTTTATTTGGGGTTTGCTTAATTAATGTAATCAATAGAATGACAATTTAACTAAAGTTGTGACGTGTCATGACTTTGGAGAACTAATCGCAACTTCTCAATCAAATAGGGCTTAGAATAAATGTGACTATTCTTTAATGGAAAATTTTACAGTTTATTGCATCTGCATAAGATAATTGGATTATTCAAGCACGTGCAATTCTCTTCACATGGCTGCAGATTTTCTGAAGCGTCATGCAAAGTCCTTTAGGAGAACGACATCAAAGTGATACTTGAAGGCGAAAAGTTGTAAGTGAGGGACTCAGTGAAAACTCTTGTCGTGTATCTCGATCCTCGCTTTCTTTTCTTTTCTCACAAAAATCAACACGTTTGAAAAGCTACTACCTACTTTTGAAGTAAGCGACTCGTAAGATGTAATCATTGTTCTCATTTATATTAGTAAGTATGAGCCACCATAAATTTGACTCGTGTCATCCTGTACTATTCATCTATATGTTTGTCCGGTGTGAACTGACTCCATCTCTCACTCAAACCATAAACCGATCGAACTAACGTTTGTTAGGTTTTAATTTAGTTGTATTCACAAATATAATTTTACAAATTTCATATGTCAATGATCCCAAATAATATAAGTTTAATTATTTTTCATCAGCTTCAAATATACAACCATAAAATTAAATACGTATTGTAATGAAATCAAATATAAAATTTAAATGTACCGTAATATTACATCAGCCATTCACTAATATTTTTTTTTAACGAGAGATGATTATCGCCCAGGTAATGCTCAGTTTTCTGAAAGGGGTTTCAATCATATATCATTGGCTTTTTTAATTCGAGACCAAGTGGATTTATATATACCCAAGGCATGTATAGGAATGTTTTATTTTATTTTCTAATCATGTCTTATAAATGGTGTATAAAATGTTAGTAAAAAAATCGAAATCCACGTTCTTGTAGTAACTATACATTTCAAACAGGGAGATTACTCACCTTTCAAATATGATATGTTTTTGCTATTTGAGACTTATTCTTTCAGCTGGTTAAACTATGTAGTAATGAATCATTCAACCTCATGGTAGTAACACATATTTATGGTGCAAATAGTAAATTTATTTTTAAAGTGAGTCGTAGTTACTACTTAACTCAAACGACTCTTTGATGAATGTGGACGTCACCTGTAGAATTCATAAAGAATCAATTATCCAAGACAGCCTCGAGGTTTAAGCACGCAACGCTTAATGAAATGAGTTTTAAAACAAGGTAATAGAGAGTAATCAGTCATACAGTCAAAGCTTTACACGCCATATTTACTTTCCATTTATTTTGAAAGATCGTTATGACAATATTCAATTTGTTAAAAGGGTTTTCAACGCTAGTAAGTATATGTAAATTACTTGTTCACACATCTTGAATCAAGGATATGAAAACTGGCCTTCCTTCCTGAGAGATATTTCCTAAAACTGTAAAACTGGACTTATATTCTCTGAAAACGTACAAATTTCGTTTCTAAAACGTAAGATTCGGTCTAGGAAATAAGGTTAATAGAAAACCTAAAATCTTCTAGTTTCCTTAGAAAGACATGTTTTATTTTACCAGGAGAAGTTAGGGCTAAAAATTACTCTGTAACACTTAAACCTGGGGAGCAAAGACTTAAAGCTGACTTCCGAACCACCACCAATTGCTGGGCAGGCGGTCTGCTTGCAAGGATAGTATTGCTCAGCGGTCACCCATCCAAGCTACAGCCAAGCTCGTCGTGAAAGGACTTGTATAAGTTTATTAGAGATATATCATATCATCCTGGCCTTGGCCTTTTTTTATTTTTTTTGCTTTGGGATATTGGGGTGGATTCATAGATCCTCACACGTCAACCTGAGCTTATTGTGTGCCCCTTTGATGTTAGAGGGGTAAGCCTATCTTTGTGCCCTTAATTAGGCTAAGAAGCTTTTCCCCGATACTAGCATCTGGTTCGTCGCCTGGTTGTTTATCACCGAAAAGAGCCCTTCTCCTTGCTCCCAGTCTCTCACAGTCCAGTATTATGTGTTTTGCAGTCTCTTCAGACTTATTGCAGAGTCTACACTCCGAGTCCTCATTTCGTAAACCTAGAGTGTTTAGGTGTTTCCTGAAGTGGTCGTGTCCAGTGATCAAGGCAATCACTTGCTTAACCCGATCCCTGCCCAGCCCCATCAGCCATCTGGTGAAGCCGGAGCTAGAATCGGCAAGCAGTCTTTTGCCGAGTGCTTGTCCTTGGTGACTCTGCCACCGCAAGCGGTGTGTCTTCCTGGACCATTTGTTTATACTTTGGTAAGCGGCTGACTTGCTTATACCACAACTCGGTTCTGGACCGGTGTATGGCATGCTTGCTCCGCTTTTGGCAAGCCTGTCGGCGCATTCGTTGCCACCTATGCCTGTGTGGCCCGGTACCCAACCAAGACGCACCCAGTTGCGTGATCCAAGCTTGCAGAGAGTGTTAAAGCACTCCCACACAAGCCTGGATCCAATGCTGTTGGAGTCAAGAGCTTTAAGAGCTGCCTGACTGTCTGACATTATACAGATGTTCATTCCCTGGTACCCTCTGGTGAGGCCTAGGTTGGCACAGGCTAGGATACCATAGATTTCGGCTTGAAATATGGAGCAGTTCCGACCCAAACTGCCGCAAAGGGCAGTTCTAGGGGATTGACTAAACACTCCATATCCAGTTCTACCCTTAATAAGCGATCCATCCGTGTACCAGACAAAGCTCTTTCTTATTGTTGGGATGTTATCTTGCGATTTCCACTCATCTCTGGAGTAGAAGTCAACAGAGAATGGCTTATTGAATACGAACTCCGTTCTCATTATGTCGGAGACCATTTCGAGAATAGCGCTTGGGTTTACAGCTTCAGTGATGGCGCCATGGCTCGTGTTAGACGCGCCATTCCTCCACAAGCCAGCAACCATCAGCCGATAAGCTGACTTACGCGCTTCAGCTTTTATATGGACATCAAGAGGTAGAAGTCCTAAAGCCACCTCGAGGGTCGCTGAGGGACTGCTCCTGAATGCTCCGGTTACAAAGATTGTGCCAAGCCTTTGTAAGCTTTCAAGCTTGGCTTTGGCAGTTACCTGATTCACCTTTGTCCACCAGACTAATGAACCATAAGTGATTTGAGGCCTTACAACTGCTTTGTAGAGCCATAGTGCTATATGGGGTTTTACGCCCCATGAGATTCTGCAAGTTTCCTGGACGTCATGAGCGCCCACTTTGCTTTGTGCAGGATATTATTAAGATGATCATTCCACGTAAGCTTATGGTCTAGAGTCAGTCCTAAATATTTGACTGTCTTTGACCACTCAAGCTAAGGACCAGTCATTGTTAAATATACAAATACATTTTCTTCGAATCACCTCTAATGAATTTGTATAGTTGTTGTAGATCTAATTGCAAAGTTTTCCAGAATATTTTGCAAGTACAGTAAAGTTATATTATCTAGGTAAAAGAAATATGCCGTGCCATTATCTCAACATGAAATATGAATAAGCACAGCAGCCACGATACTAGTTGAATAAATTCAGGAATGACCAAATCCACAAAAATGAACGAAATTTATATTCTGGAATATTTAGCAGAAGATTCATCTATCTGGTAATCATTAAAAGATGAATAGAGTGAAGTATTCTCTAAACTCATAATACCACAAAATGTATCGACTGCAGTTTCATAGCTAACACTGACAACTAGGTCGGAGATATAAAATCGTCAAAATATGAGTTAATGAATTTTCTAAAGCAAGTGGAAATAGACTTTAGGTCACTTTTGGTGATTTCAGCCTGCTCTATTCTACAAAACTTGTTTAGCTCCTAATATTAAATTCCTTGTTAGCCAAACCAAATGTGATTCAAGTGATTAATTTGGTTCAAATTATAACACTGTAGAGTATCTAAAGGATTTCTTCTACACCTCAATTATATATCAACTGTAAATATTTCCTTGAGTTATGTAAATGACTTAAAAGTACCATTGACAGTACTGGAGAAGCACACTAACCCAGTCGTAAGATTAAAACTTTTGTTAAAAATGTATTAATTCCAAGATGGTGGATGAACTTATTACGGTGAGACTTTTTATTGAACTTATTGATGAAAGTAATTTCATAAGCCAGATATTTCTCTTTTCCATGATTAGTAATATTTTTGACTAAGAATTGATATAGGACTTGTTGACCTTAATGAACTTGTAACACATTCAGATAGTATACTTACCTTCAAAGGGAGAATGATATATCTTAGTCACTCATCAATAAATATTATTTTACAATATAGATTTCCACAAAAATTTTTAGAAGAGAAGGAAACAGAAACAAATCAGAAAGCTCTAATACACGTGTACGCTCAACCTTACTTATATGGACATGTCCAATTTTCTGATTTCAACTGACAACTGACTGTAGATCCTTATCATGGATGACAGCCCGTATTATAACAGCAATTTTCCTGGAAACAATATCTACACAATGCCAAAAGACAACACACTCGCTTGCCATATTCCAATCATGGATTTTATCACAGAGCACAATAAAATATTTCTTTATTCTATACACTCTTCGAAGTCTGTTAAGTCTGTAGCGGAATTAAATCCCTTGATTGTTAATATTAGTACTTTTTGCTGATTAAATACGTGAAAATATGTTGGGATTCCGTGTGATTCCGATATACAACAATTACGCAATTAAATGAGGAGAAAAAAAACCGTTCAAAGGGTATTTCCCTCTCTAATGTTGATTTTATCAATGTATCAATGAGGTGACGAAGTAGTGAAATGTGTACACATACAAATATTTAGCTTTCTGTTATCAGAGAAATACAAATAATATGCCAAGTTAAGATACACAACTTTTATTTATCCTATCCATTGTTTGTGATATGTACGGTAGTTATATTAAAATATATTTATTTAAACAGGTATTCTTCCTTTCTTTGACTACCATGTGACGGATAGCCGTACTTTTTATACTACCACGGTATGTAGGTGTTAATTAAAGTGACATATTTTGTTTCCCTCCTGTAATATTTTTACTTTTTATATAGTCCTTTACCAATATTTATTAAATGGATTCAAATTCACTTTATAAAAATATGTTACACTGTTCACTCTAAGGTTCGAATTACTTCTTCTCTGGCATAAAACCCAGCAGGAGTCACTTCTGGCTGGTTTTTACCTTCCAGTTGAGCCCACACTGGGACAGAAAAAACCGATGTGTCATTTAAATTTGGGCAACCTTATGGATGCCCAAAAACAGCACATTACTAACCGCAAATGTCTGAGATTCTGGAGTGCAAGTGTAATTCGGTAGGTCTATTCTACCGCAGGAGATGGCTGTTGGAGTTGGTATGGTTCGTTCCCTAAGTGTCAAAGGTTCTTGCTAGTATAGACATTAGGGTGTGCCAGCCCCTGCCTGATTTGACTGGTGAGGCTGGTTCAGTCCTGGCCTCCTCTTCTTCCGAGGGGACATGACCAGAGATTAGTACCCTAAATTCTTCTTCATGGATCTTGACAGAAGGCGGCCCCTACCCCCAACATTACCCAACCAGAATATCGTGTCACTCCCGAAGCAGAACAAGGTTATTATAGGACTAGGTGTAATTTCGAAGCGTCTTGTCCTAAGAGAACAATGTGATGGACAGACCTACATGTTTTACTACTGCAGTATGCTGGAGTTATTTTTAAATTTAAACTGACATATTTTATTTTCCTGCTGTATTTATACATTTTATAGTCTAAATTATATATGGATTCAAATTTGCTTTATACAAATATTGTTTCAATGTTCATTCCAAGGTTAAAATTACCTCTTGTTTTAAAAACCGATTTATTGAAACTGTGTGCTATCATCTGGCCAGCAACTACTTGGAATATCAAAATGAATAAAATGGCTGTATATAGAGCATGTACTTTTTGAATTATTGTGTGCATATGTTAAAGATAAAATTAGGACAAGCGTTGGTCGCTGCAGCAATGGGAAATCAACTGTCCCAGACCAATAATGTTATATAGCTGACCAGTGGCCACGTGAAACTATACGTGCATGTGGTAGCATCCTATTTGCACGCTACCATCCATGAACGAATGCATTCTGTCTGGATTGTTCTGTTTATCGTGTTTTACTTCAGTGAATAAGTTTGTCAAAGATTCGTTTAAAAAACTACTTTTATGAAAAGCGTTGTACAAAATTGAAATGCGTGAAATGCCGTTGATACTGCTTAAAAATATAGACGAGTGTAACATAACTGATAGATATTTTTCAGATGAGAGTATACGAGTAAATGTAAGACGAAATATATTTTAATTCACTTTGTTATGGATTTAATGTCGGAAAAGGAACACAGAGTTAGTTAAAATATATATTAAATAATTTATTGCACATTTCACAACCAATTATTAGGAAATAAAATAATCAAAATATTCGTTAATATTAGATTTATGTGACTTTGTAAAGTGAATGTAACAAAACAGTTTTTTGTACTGTATTAATTTAATAATTTTCAAACCCCACATTCTTATTATTACTAATAAGCAATAACGCTATTTAAAATACACATTCTGTATTAGTTATAATTTGAATTCGAATCCAAATTCATTGTAATTGTTTTCGTGGCTCACTACTATCATCCAAATAAAACACTATGATAAAACTGCACAAGAAACTGTCAACCTACGACTTCCCGAAGAATCTAAAGTGGAGGCAATAAAAATCAACCAAAGAAAAGAATAACATTACTTATCCGAAATCGAATATGAGTTCTTCTTACCCGTTCCGAAATTTTTTAAACTAAATACTACATTTTAAACTTTTTTGTTAGGCTAAAACGTCGTTACAGTTAATTTTGCATTCACTTATGCGCGGATAAAGGAATTGGGGTTACTTTCTCACGGCATCACATGACAAAGCCCCTATAAAAGGGAGTAGTGGCCTCTGTCTAAGTCATGACACCTTGATAAAAGAGGAGACTTTCATTGTTTAAGCCTCTAGCAGCCAAATCAGAGTGGGGATCCGGTACAATATCTTCCAAAACCCATCCCCGCAGTTAACAATATCTATCAAACAAGTGACCTCTTTATCCAGGTATCAGCGGTAACGGGTGTGCTGCTCCTGGACATCCATATAAGCAACATCAGTGTTTGTTTGTAAGTGTAGGTTCTATTGACAGGTACAAACCTGCCACAAATGAATCCTTTTGGGCATTGAATGGTATTTATTATTCATTTTCTCAGTCCACATTTAGCTGTAATCGATAGGAACTGAAGCGGTCAAAACGTGAACAGTACTAAATGTAGCTCACAGTGAACATTGTGCGTAACTTTCTATATATTGTCACCGACATGTTGATAAGATATAAATACATTAGTTTCTGAAACTCCACTCCTAATTATGTTCTGCAAGTTTCCACTATCAAACAAAGGAGAGATGTCAGTATTATTACTATCCACGTCTCCTCCGGGAGGCTACAAAACTACTGACTTGCCCCACGAGTGACATGTAAAAGTGATTACGTCACATGTATCTATAAATTATACAAGAAGATTCAATGTTATTAGCATAGAACTATAACCTCAAGTCAGGCTGGATTAGTCGTTCAAGCATTTAAACTATTTTAATGGTTGTGGCAATATTTGTAAAGGGATTTTTTGTACATATGCAATAAGAATAAAATTGGTAACCATGAAAGAGAAACATTCTATTGCTTCTGCAAAAATAATCAAATAACAGTGACAAGTATTTTTAATGATATAATAAAGTCATGTACACTATTTTATGAATACAATACTTGCAATAAAGCATAATATATTAAACTCCAGATCTATTTTGTGTTTATCTTGTTTTGACTCCTTCCCTGAACTACGCATTGGTTATGCACTAAATGATGAAATGTATATTTAAGATTCTTTGCACACAGAAACTATTTTATATGGAATAAATGTGTTTATGATGGAATTAAAACATGTTTGATCTTTTATACCACAGGTAACCAAATTATTTTATCCTATACACAATAACATTCTTCCCAGTGTCAAATCATATCCTATTAATAGTATCGTTAGGTATCCTATTAATAGTGTTGGAATTACATAAGCTTACCTGCGACACTATCTCATTAGTTTCATAGCGGCGAAGGATCAGCCAACCGCAGGGCAGTATTACAAATACAGTGGCTTTCTCGGTAATCCAATCTTGCTAGCCTCAAGGTGGGTATCATTGGCTTCACCAGCAACAATGTCCATAGCGGAGCCACCGGCTTCGGTAACTACCATATCTCTCCAATTTTTTCCTTATAACTGTGAATACATCAGCTTCGCAGATAAACCTATATCTCCAGCCTCGTATCATAAATTTAAGTGTATATGCCTCAACGGTAACAGCATCTCGTGAGCCTCAAGTCAAGATTTGGAAAGTACACAGAACTTGTTAGCAACCGTATCTTGCTAGTCTTACAGTATTATAGTATTGGAAATATCGGTCAGCCTTTTTGTGGGTTTTGAGACTTTCTCCGGAAGCCGTTAACGTAGTATTTGGAATACAGTGGATACGTCACAAAATCGTGTCTCGCCAAACTAATGAGGATTAGGAACCACCTCAGAAACCGCTATTTTCGTATTAACCTTAAATATATTAACCTAATTTTCACAAATAATTCAGGCTATACTATGAATTCTTTGTTAGTTATTTAAATTTGCATAATATAACGGCCTTGTTTAAATTTTTATTTTTTGTTTACTCCTCACTTCCTTTAGAAATGCCTTGAGGTAATTTATAGTTACGAGATTTTTTTCGCTAATGATTAATTTAACAAACAGACCACAGCGAGTGTCTTAAAAAACAGATTAAATCACATTTATTGTTTTTTTAATATTACGTATTATGTAAGATTTCAAAATTTTAATTAATTTACTGAGTTTTATTTTTTTTTTCTAGAGATTGCAGCCTCACTCCAAATGTTTTAAATCTTAAAAAAATACCTCTAAACATTTCTTTGCAACAAAGAAGCACAAACACGTTTGTATCCTAATAAAAACATAATTATATATCTCTGAATTTAAATTGTTTTACCGTAAGTTATATTTTGTGAAAATCGAATTCCATTGAAGTAAAAATAAAATATATATAGAGGAACATGTTTTTGAAAGCTGTACATTGTTATATTTATAAAACACAATAAATACCAATGTTTTTTAGTTTTATTTATTGTGTTATAAATTTATGACATAATTTGCTAATTAAAAAAAGTCAGTGAAAACACATTGGTTAGTAGAGTGAAACGCCGCCTACCGCATCAGAATACGACGATCCAGTCAAAAATGGCAGCGCATAATGTACTTCACAATGTTTACCTAAAACAAGCCGCCATTTCTGATTGGATAAACCTTTTTAGATGCGGTTTGCGGAATTCAACTCTACTAAGTGAGCTCTTTCAAATGAGGTATCACTCGACCCATGCTTCAATTTAAGATTTCCATGTTTTCCTCTGTGGCCGTCCCCCCATGGTTGGCATGCCATGGTAATAGCAAGAAAAAATAGTTTACATAGCCATATGACACTGTGCAAAGTTTATAGATGTTATCTCCTATGTTTTTTAAAATATTAAGCCGTACCCATACTTTTCAAACACCCTGTATATTTGGTAATTTATATTCATTTGGTCGAAAATTTCATTTGAGAAGCACTTTAGTACGCAAAATAATTAAAATTTATAAACTTTATACTCATTTTCACGTGTATTTGATCCAAGATGAAAATAATTAAACATGTATTGATCAGTATGGGATGGAACCCTTTAGCGATTATTTTTATAAATTCACTTTAAACACTTATAATTTATGAACCGATGTGAGACATAAAGCCAGAGTTCGGCGGCACGTAATGGGAAGAACGTGCTAGGCTCATCTGTTTCCATGGCCCTTTAGCCGTTATACGAACAGGTAACCTCTTCTATAATGTGCATCAGGTATAACCGCGCATAACGAATTGACTGGTCTTAATGTTTCTTCTTACTTTCAATATATTACGACGTGCAACTAAAAAATCTATTTTTACTGCGTTGGATATGAGTAACAAAGATTGTGAACTATTTCAGCTGAAAAACGACAATTCACACTTTGAAGAATGCAAACAATTTACGGTTTTATTTTCAGCAGATTTCTCGTTATTCAATTGATTCTGTAACCTTTTACGTACTTTTTAAGACAGCCATACCACGTGTGCTTCAATGTACGTGTAACTTTACATAAGTCATCCTCAGGATAGTGCAAATATTTTAAACGCTTAAAACTGACCACGCGTATTTACTTTCTTTACTTTATTGAAATGCAAACATATTACAGCTACAACCTTAATATAGATCTCACTACAATCTCTTGGTAGATTTCCAAATACAATGAAAACAAATAATTAATACAAATAACTTCTGAAATAAAACCTTTCTTCTAGAAATTGAAATACATGCGTGGAAAGTTATTTTTTTCTATGAATAAAATAAAGTTTGCTTTATGCACATGCAAATGAATACCCATATGCCTAGTCAAATACTGACAATGAGTGCCTTTAAGTCTAATTTTTAGTTCTATTTATTATATTGTCTCACATTTTAAACGTTAAGATTTCAGCAATTGCATGCAGGCTGCGTTTGTTTTAAGTTAAATTAAAAACGGAAAACCCCCTTTTTTATTATTTTGAAACAAATTTTGGTTTTATTAAAAAACGTTATGTACATAACGTATGTACATAGGTCAACGAGAATATTTATATAACATTTCATATAATAAAATTGAAAAATGAAAATAACTCCTTATGCTAGTGTCAAAAATTCGGACATCAAAACTCCGAACCGTCAATAATCCGGATCAAATAACAGATAACAGATTTTAACAACCAAGAAATAACTGACATGTTGTTTGAAAGTTAGTTTATATACATGCCGTATAAGTTTTATAGTTTTCTAAATTATCATGTACAATATTTAATTTACTGCACAGTATTTGCTGGATTACTTAGGTTTCGCTTTTCGTTTTAAGAGGCCGCAGAAACAGAAGAATTGGATGAGGATAATATTGAAAATGAAATTGAAGAAGTTGGGTTGATACATTCTGAAGCTTTTATAGCAGCAGAGACTTTGATGGTGTGGTTTGAAAAAACATACTGAAAGCAAACCAACTCAACTTCTTATCGTTAATCAAAAAACGAACCATTACAGTAGTTCCGAATTACATAACAGATTTTTTCAATTCAAGTATTCCTTAATTTAAGTTACTAATCACTGTTTACATTAGCTACAGTATTTTAGTTTCAAATATCCTAGATGTACACAAAATATGACTACTGTATATTTCTCGTAAGTTATAGATTTAAATCTTTTATTAATACAGTAATGAATAGTCTTATTTATTCAATACACTTCCTTAAACAACAACGTGATCTATACTCGATTGCACATAAGTTTTCATTAGCTCTTTGTAATTACCACTTTTTCGGATCATTTCAATTCCGCACAGGGTTGGATCCAGACACTCCACTGCATTAAAATTCATGATCTGCCTAAACAGTAGTTTCTTTTGACCTTGTATGAAAGTGATAAGAAATATACCCAAAAAATTTTCAATTGGATTACCAGTCTTTGAGCAAAGCTAAACCAATACTTTTAAATTGTATATACATATACAAGAGGGTCTAAATTGCCTAAAAATATTATGAGATTTGCGCTTTTCCTTAAAGAAGTCATGAGTTTTTAGCTCTATTTATAAGAGTAACCGATGAAAACATACAGTAGTATAGTGAAGCCTGTAGCAGACCCTCTCCCCACCCTCACTATCTGACTCAAATAATCAAATTGCGGCGTTTTCAAATGTGGATATAAAGCAGAATATCGACGGAATTAGACAGTGGAATACAAATTCATAGCGTTCGCTTAGTTATTTTAACTACTGATGTCTTGTTTTTACTATTGAAACTATAACGACATGCAAGTACAATACACAGTTCACTGTCTGTTTAAATAATTCTGTTACGCTCCAGTCAGTTCTGTCAATACTGAGCACACTTGAATACATTGTAATATTGCAATAATAATCGTTCGGAAATATCATGTTACACCTTTCGACTATCTATTTATAAGAGATATATAGGGTAATAAGAGATAAATAGGGTAATAATATATAGGGTAATATAGGGAAAACAGATATATAGGGTAATAATCGAGGTTTAACACCAAACATTAAAATCAAGTCAATTAGTAAAAGCTGAATTTAAACATCTCTACAGGGATAAGAATACTTGTTAATATTTTCTGTAATAATGTTTTATATCCACAGGGAAAATGTAAATCCCATGAGAATAAATTTCATTAAAGTATAGGTCAAGCTGCTTGTCATTTAATTACCCCGATGGGACGACAACAGTAATATTATTTCAAAGGGACATCAAGAAGGCCCTGAGAACAGCAACTTCCAACGTTAGAATATTATATATTAAAAAATATCTATAATATTTTTTTAATTTCCACCGTGAAAGTCTGTATAGATAAAATTAATCTAGGAAATTTAATAATATGTGTATTAAATTAGAAGATAAGTGTTTTTAGGGTAAATTATAATTTTTATAGAATCGATACTTATTTCTACTTAATATTTTTCTCTCACTAAATTCATTTACTCATTCCCAATCTCATGTGTGCCACTTTTTAAGAAAAATTTGCCTTTGCTATTTTATTTATTTAAAACAGATATATAGGGCAATAATCGAGGTTTAATCTGGGACCATGTCAAACACATCACCTATTTAAGTGTTATTCCGGTATCTAGTGTAATATGACACGTTTTTTTTTCTTAGATTCTCTCACAATAGTCTGTATTTGTTTAATACAGACAAACAAACATTCATCATCATTTTTATATTTATATTGTTATACATGTTATTGCTAGATGTATCTTTAAATTTATATCCTTACACTTGCATGTTACATTTATTTAAGTCTTTATTCATTTTAAACTATTACTTATCAATTGCCGAATAATGATGCATTTCACTTAAATCAATCTTTTGGTACCATTTATCAGGGTGTACTTGCAAATTGTGTTCATAATTATCAGTCACTATTTTTTATTTATAACTAGGATACAGATGGCAATGGTTTACATGGTCCAACTTTTTCATCATTTTAGTTTAGTATCTTGAGTAGAATTATCTAATTCTTTGTCTAATGTTTGTAAAAATGGAGATATTTCCGTTGATGTGTAAAATAAATAAATACATTAACACCTGTTGTATACTATGCCCTCTAGGGCAACTGTGGCTAGACCAGGTATGGAAATTTTCATATTACAAAGAATATTCACCATAATCATTTCAACATGCATAATACATTATTTTTTACGCTTTTTGGGATCTCAGGTTTCTGATCTGTCCTATGTTCTTTATAAGGTCGTTCACCTGTTTGCGGTGAAGATCGGTGCAGAGCACGGCAGTTTACGATTGCAGAAAAGATGGAGGACTTAAGGTCTAGGCACGTCATCGAGTGCCTGAGTGGTGGGGTAGCGATATCCTATCTATTTTGAAAATATTGGATCATTCACCACTGACAAAACAAGTATGCAAATACTTCTTGCAGTGCTGTGTTTTGTTACAATGTGAAATAAAGATCGGAGTGCGTAACTTTGTTTTCTTACCAGCAGAAGTATCGTGTACTAGTATTTTTGTGTTAAACAAATATTCTACTAACGTTTAATTCAGTTAATAATGAATGTCTAATTAACAGAACACATTGTTCCGCGTAAATTTTATATATTAGAACTACAAATGTTAACATTAAAAATCAAAATTGATAATTAAAAACACTTTACATGAATATCTCAATGAAATCTTACATTTATGTTTACCCTAAATGTTATTTATTTTGTTCGCGTAACTACTAGAAAACTAATATTTCAAACAAGACAATACGCTTCAACGTTACATGGTTACAGATACAACAGAAACAAACCGATCATGGTCGTCAAATGGTATCCTAACTCCCATCAACAATCCATAAAAATTAGGAATATAGAAAATCACACTGGCCTTGCACCGACATACACGAATCTATTATACCTGTAATATTTTGTATAAATAATGAGCATTCTGATTTTCATAATCACATGCCACCCTAATATTTTCACAAAGAAATATAAATTTAATTTAGTTTTTAAATTAACTTTTATTAATATTGAAAACCAGTGGCAAGGTTGAAATATTAGTTTTTACATATCGTGTAACATTTAATGACAGCATTTTTGTTCCTGATTTCGCAAACTTGATTGTACAAACCTGTGTTTGCTAACTACGCTTTAGATGACTTAGAACAAATAGGGCCACAACATCTACGACTTCCACCTTACCACCCAGACCTAAATCCGATAGAATTATTATCCATAAATTGTCCAGAAGAGTACCCCCGGACGCCCATATTAATAAGGACATTCTTTATCATCCTACGCTTACCCACCCAGAAAAAGATTCTGTTTACGCAACTTTACTTGCTGTAGTGTAAAGATATATTTATACATTATGACTTGAACTGAAATATGAGTTAGCTGTGTTTGAAAAATAGGTAGATTTAAGGTAATTTATAGTAAGCTTAACAGGGAATTGAAAACTATACACACGTAAAGAAACATTTCAATTTTCAAACCTTTGACAAATATATAATCCTGAAAACCACACATCTACGTTTACACATTTGCAAATGAGTCATTGACAACTAGTTTGAATTAGAAATTTAAAAAATGACTAAATACATGAAAATACTATACTTATCATGGAGTCAAATCCATTTTGAGGCAGTCTAGTTAAATAAAACTATTGAATGAACCCAGATCAAATATAAAAGACAATTATTAAAGGGAAACGTTTGATGTTAGCGAGTAGTAATTTTAAGAAAAGCCATTTAAAAGTTATAGAGAACATGCTAAAATAGACAATTATACTTATGAATGAATACTACATATATACTTCAAGCCATGTCAAACAATGAAAAACTTAAAGTTCACGTCACGCCGGGAGAGAAAATGGTTTAGTACCAATTGAAGGTAGGATGCGAGTTCTTTCTGAGGATTATCAAAAGTTTTATTTTTTTTTTAAATAGTTAATAAAGAATCAGCACCAAATTTTATTCCAGAATATTACTTTATTTAAGTGACCGAGAACACAACATACAGAGAGATGAACTTCCTATTTTGAAGAGAAAACAGGACATGGAGGATCGGCAGAATGAGAAATAAAGAACTATTATTGTTATACCTACAGATAATTACAAGGTTGTATCAGATCCTACATCCTCGTCCCATCCACACAAACCAAGATTGTCCGACGTGACGGCCTGTGCTTTCACCTACCTAAACCCTATTCTGCTGATGTGAGAAATATCAAGGGGGCCGTTGCCAACTGAAAAATTAACATCATCAGCCAGTAAAACATATTGCCATCTCTTTTCATCCAATGAAACCATTTGTAAAATAATATTACCGAGCATCACTCTTCAACCTTAGTTGGTGAAATGTCCTCATAAGAGGAAAATATAACAATATTGTTCATGTGAGGGAGAAATCGAAGAACTATTTAAATAATAGAAATGTCTTCGGAAAGTGACAGTGAAAACAGTAGCAATAATTTAGACACGTCAAATTGAATCAAGGAACTGAGCTAAGACAACTCGTACAAGAGTCAAGTTTTGCTGTCACTTTTCTTAGGATATAACATAAAGAAGACATTTTTTCAATACTGTCTTTTCCAAATATTTCAAAATATTCGGACAATATCTGCCAATTCATTTATTATTTGTAGACAGTTTAAAAATAAACACTACGCGTATTAATTAATGTAGATGTAAAACAGATATTATTTCAAAATTTTACTTTATAAGAGAAAAGAACCAATTTGTAACTTCTAACTAATAAAAACTTAAATTTAAAATAGTATAAAATAGATATTTTTCTTGTGTAGACTTGTTTTCTACTTTATTATGCATTAAAATGACGCCAATATCAGTACAAAACTCCAATATCAGTCTCCAATTTACATAATATTAGTGTCTGTCAGTTGATTGGTTGAAGGTTTAAAAGATAATAATAAGAATAAAAATGTATAAAACCTGTAACCGACAATATAAACAAGGTTACATCATTAATCTGGGGATTCCACCAAATACGTAATTTATAGAAACACATTCTATTCAATTCCACAACATTTATTATAGATTACATAGAAAGTTTTATATAAAACTTTTTACTTTTAAGATTTTTCAGTATAACATGAATAAATGATTCCAAGGGTTTTAAACAAAAGTATCCTATATGAATAAATAGTTGGAGTATTCATTGACAATATCAACACTGCACGGGCAGAATTTGTCTCTATGTCAGCAGGAGGACTATTAGTCTTAACATTCTTGACCACAGCTACAGTGGACCCTCTTGTACTAACTACGCACTTCACGATAGGACCACTATTAGACTTACACAACTAACCACAGCTACAGTGGAATCTCTTGTACTCTCTACGCACTTCACGATAGGACCACTATTAGACTTACACAACTAACCACAGCTACAGTGGACCCTCTTGTACTCTCTCTATGCACTTCACGATAGGACCACTATTAGACTTACACAACTAACCACAGCTACAGTGGACCCTCTTGTACTCTCTATGCACTTCACGATAGGACCACTATTAGACTTACACAACTAACCAAAGCTACAGTGGACCCTCTTGTACTCTCTACGCACTTCACTATAGGACCAGTATTAGACTTACACAACTAACCACAGCTACAGTGGACCCTCTTGTACTCTCTACGCACTTCACTATAGGACCAGTATTAGACTTACACAACTAACCACAGCTACAGTGGACCCTCTTGTACTCTCTCTATGCACTTCACGATAGGACCACTATTAGACTTACACAACTAACCACAGCTACAGTGGACCCTCTTGTACTCTCTATGCACTTCACGATAGGACCACTATTAGACTTACACAACTAACCACAGCTACAGTGGACCCTCTTGTACTCTCTCTATGCACTTCACGATAGGACCACTATTAGACTTACACAACTAACCACAGCTACAGTGGACCCTCTTGTACTCTCTATGCACTTCACGATAGGATCACTATTAGACTTACACAACTAACCACAGCTACAGTGGACCCTCTTGTACTCTCTATGCACTTCACGATAGGACCACTATTAGACTTACACAACTAACCACAGCTACAGTGGACCCTCTTGTACTCTCTACGCACTTCACTATAGGACCAGTATTAGACTTACACAGCTAACCACAGCTACCGTGGACTATCTATACTTTCAATAATGTAGCAGACTTTGAAGTTTTAGCTTATTAATATACTTATATTGTTATAATTAATAATTAATTGTAAAGCAATTTTTTACTTATATGTTATTGTACATTACTCATATAAGCCCTTTTAATCATTTACTTTAACTATTGTGTACAAAAATTAATGTACATAGTTCGGTAAGTTAAACTCAAAATACTCAATACACGGATAAAATTAAATATGCTGACGATAAAGTAAACTCAAAAACAGAATAACTTGTGTTGGCTAAGTTTGCTTTCAAGTAAAACTTTGTAGTGTAGGCAAAGATGGGAAATATTTTACAGTAAGTATGAGTACTGTGCTGCTATGGCTCAGCTCATAAATTCTCCTCTTTTAATCTTATTAAATTCCATCCTGCCTAGAATAACTTTTATTGCCTAATATTGAAGATATTATGGAATATGAAGAACCGTATTCCGTTATTATTTTATACAGGTTGCGTATTTTCTATGTTTAAATTGCCTATCTGAACTTGGGAATTTGAATTAAATGGAATGGCAGGTAATATTTTATTAAACGTTTAATTCTCAAACTTCAATAATTGTGTTCTATTGTGTGCGTAAAATATTATATTTATGAACTTAAAAATCTGAGTGTATAATACGGAAACGAAAAGAATAAAAAAATATTTTGTGAATAAATCATGTACTGCATATGCATATTTCAAATTTGTTCTGAGATAAAGCTAACTGAAAATAAACTATATATGTTAACTTCTAAATTGAAAGCTGAAAGTTTCATAGTACCATATACTTGGAATAATATTACCTTTAAATAAGCATTCGGTACTAATTGGTTGAACTTTTGGAGCCATACTTGTGTTTATATTCTCTATTGACACTAACCACAAACTTCATATTATTTTAAATCTGTGATATACAAGTGAAAGAAAAATTTCTGTTTCATTTTTCGCGGTTAAATTAGTTTATAAATCAGTAATTTGACTGTAAATTCAGTCTAATTATTTTACATTTTACAATTACTGTACTATATCCAGATAACTTCTTGCATGCGCTTTTTATACCAACGTTTCAAGGAATTGAATTATAATTTACATTAAATAGAAAACTCAACCATTTAGACTTTGTATTGCATCTGAATTGTCTTACTATTGGTTCCCATAGTTTCATTATGTACCTTCTAGTTACATAGTTTTGGGATATTATGAATCTGAAGGTTTCAAGTTACTAATATTTTAATTTTTACTTTCATTTTAAACATTAAGGAAAATATTGTTAGTCCATATGGACTCTTATTTTATAAAAATTCGTTAGGATTAAAAACTACAATTATTGGTTAAATATAAAGAGTAAAATAACAGTGCTGCCAATAAGGGCGAAACTAAAGCCCCCTACCTAAACCGCTTTGCTACTGCTCGGATAAGAAAATATTACAATATATATTTTTTTTCGTAGTAAGAAAATTAGATTCCTGTGATTTATTATAAAATATTTTATAAGTCTGAAATCAACAGCCAAATCATGTGATTACCAATGAATCATATCATACCCATCTGTAAATCCTACTGATGTAAATAGTATTCTATAATACAAAAAGATTCCTTTATTTTTTATTATATTAGACTTTAAAAAATGATTTTTTTATAATTCAGAAAGGTCAGGAATCAACGCCTTGAAACCTGAACCGTAATTACTATTTTTTTGTTTTTATCAGAAAGAGAATGACTACTAAGGGCATTCATTTATTGGGGAGAGTACTTAAAGGCCTATCTTACTGTATGTGCTTCAGTAATAAAACAAATGAAAAAAGGATGTAAAGGTCAATTTAGTTTTATTCTATAAATAATAGTAACCAGTTCACGCTATGTTTCATTATATTTAGGGAAAAGGGGTTGAAATCTAACCTCATATGTTTATGTTAAGAAGATTAAATATATAATAATGAGCTTCCTAAAAACTGTACTGTAATCATATATATTACGAAAAAGGTACCACTGTTATGTAGATTCGTCATAAATTAAAATAATTTCCTTCTTCCCGATAGTGAACAGTTGATTGTATTTTTAACACATATATCAAATACCAATTTAATGTTGATATTTAAAAAAGGAGAATTTGTAGATAGGATTAACAACAACTAGCTAGCCTCCGCATACATCATCTATGTATTTTTGGATAAACTTCACTTAAACTATATAAGCTAATCTGTATTTTCTTTGTTTCATGTGCGGTGCTTGCAGGGCTCAGCTAGAGTAAGTATCTTATATCCAATTACAAATTATGTTTAAGTTTATAAACTGAGGTGACTACATTTTATGATATACAGTGTAATGTATTCTATACAAACAATAGTGACAGTGCTCATGTTTACCTATGGCGGAGGACCAACAACGAAACGCGAGTAGCAGTTGGAGAATACTCATACAATCTTTACACTCCACGTTGCGAGGTTGGGGTCTATTTGGCAGTGACCAAGTAATTCCTTATTTCAAAACTAACTAGCCGTTATACATATCCACAACTAATCTATTTCGACATTGACTTTCTAAACCTTTCGAAGTCCTAATATGTGTTCAGATTAAAACATGTTCAGACCAAAAATGCGAGTATACAAATGGGTTCCACATTCAAACTGTTTAAGCTGGTTCAAAACCCACCCGTCGACAGATTACTTGGTCATTACAAAGTAGGGCTCTTACAGGTACCAACAACCGCCCATCCCTCTTGAGCAAACTCCATGTCCTCGTCCCTTAGTCATGCGTAAGGCCCACAACTAATCTATAACGACCCCACCTGTAACCCACACTGAGGTATCTGAAATATTCTTAGGTCTCATATACGAGTTCCGAACTTTCCAAAGCTGCAGACAATTTTAAGGCTCGTCTACTACACTTTGTGGACTGGAACCTTCACAAAAGCCTATGCTGAGTTACCTAAACATCTAGCATGAGAGCTGCAATCTATGGAACTCTTCCTAATCATCTTGGAACACATTAAGGAAACAAGACAAGTAGCAACGATCACACTAGGATTCCTAATCTCATCACTTACCTACCGAGCGAAACTCATATTATGTTCTAACCAAATATGAACTATACCTGGGAATCAAAAGAAACATATTTAACGAACATCTCCTATACACATTGTTCACAACCATGTTCTCACACCCAAATTCCTTATAGTATAGTCTAGTTTCTATCAACAAAATGCATAGTTAAGTAAACTCACCATTTCTATCTTAGTTCTGAATTCATAATTCGAATCTCACAAAGTCCACTAACGTGAGTGATTCACGTAACCATATTTCTCACCACCCAAAAATTTTCGCACAATGCCTCATTCTCAATCCTCTCATGCATATATTCGTGTTTACAATTCTGGCCTCTCACGGTGATGTAAAGGATAGTGATAATAAAGGAAAGTGAGTGAAGTTTCCTTTATTCTCCGAGGAAGGTTAAAGAATTTTTGATGGTGCCGTTAAAATTATTTTGTATATCTCCATGATAAACTTAGGGTTAAACTTAAACAAAAATCTATTAATACAAAGCCACTGCAATAGTTGCTCTGATTAATAACACGTTCAAGGAATTGGTGAGATAACAACATATTTATGCGGAGACAGCTGCTGCATATTTCCTTTAATTATAAATTAATTCAGTATCAAACAGGCATGATGAAGTGGGAGGAACAATCGAAGAAATTCTGTTAGGGTTTGAATGCAGTAACACATAGTAAATCTTAATAAATCATTGTTTTAGTAGAATTTTGGAAAAAGATTCATTGCTTCATGAATGCCATTTTCTGAAATCACTGAATGAGGTAAGTTATAGTAATAGGATCTTTCAATGTGTTGTTTTTTTTTTTTTTTTTAATAATATTGTATTTATAAATAACGGATTTAAAAAAGTAGTGTTTTTAGTAGGTTTTCCCTGATGCTTGCAAAATCACACTATCATTAAAAAGGAACGATTGTTTTCTTAATTTATATTTTAACAATGAAACTGTTTATCTTATATAATCAATCAATATAGACATAATTTATATACAAATGAGAAGTTCCAAAAATGTTAATTCAGAAGTTTTAAACATTTAGCTTGAAAGTCCAACACACGTGAAAGTTTCAGCGATGATTATAAAAACATTTAGTTTTAAAAATGCTCGATCACAAAACCTTTACTGCTTTAATAAAGGCGTCAATCTTTATTCTCTCTTCCATACATGGATCTGGTGAAAATAGGTTAAACAAAATTTTACCGTAAACTTCGCAAAACACATTCGAATTTTGAAAGACTTACATGATTTTTCGTTATTAGTACCGGAAGAAATAATAATACTTGAACCATGTTATCTCCTAGAACAATATACCGCATAACGGAAAATAGAGTAGACGGAAACAGGACATCACGGCATGCTAAATTTGTACAAACATTTTGAAATCAAAATACAAATTATCAAAAAACAGTCCATTTTAAAACTCAGAATTTCCAAGCAATATTTAAATTCACATTTTGTGTCTCAATGGTGAATCCAGCTCTGTCTTTTATGTTTCTTTAATTCCTCAGTAGAAGGATTCAGTATTCCATAAATCCTTTTATGTAATGGCTTACAAGTTATGCAAGTCCTCCCACTCGTCGCCACTTCCATTGAGCTGTCCCCTGGCTGGGCTACACTGATAGAACATATTTTAAGCGCTACTGTTTAAGATTTTTGTGTGTAGCACTGGCAAAGAAGTATTTTGTTTGTGTATGTAACAGAGAGAGAGAGTATTATTGTTATGATATGCTTTTTGAATGTAGTAGAGTCAACAATTACTAAATATTCGTTAAATGTAATGCGTACATTTCAAATATTATACTATATATAAATGTCACTTGATATATATATATATATATATATATATATATATATATATATATATATATATTGATTTACAATTGTATTTAATTATACGTATTTTTATAGTTACACTTAAAAACTTATCGTTCGTGTAATATTTTTATTTCAAGTAAATAACTAACCTAACACATAATTACAAGCCATGTTACAAAACATGCTCTAAACATGCACTTAGAGTTAGTGAAGTTGACACACAACATGGTGGTTATGATTCCTGACCTATGCGTGTCACAGCGCTCGGTATCATTTGTTTATTTCAACCTAGTTTGTAATTATGTGTTAGGTTAGTTATTTACCTGAAGAAGAGATCTGATTGCAGATCTCGAAACGTAGCGTTACTAATGTTTTGTATCACTGAACGATGGCAAATGTCCGGAAAAAATCATGTTTTATTCATAATCCTTCCATCGTCAAAAACAAACTTTAAACAAAGAGTTTATTTTAAGTTATTTGTCTTCACATGCACTTTTTAGATCACTTTTCATTATATTATTTTTATTATTTATTTACATTTATAAAATAGAATTCTACTCAATATTTTTCGGAGTAAATAGAAGATTGCCCATTTAAAAGCTGAGCTGACCTTCAACAACTTTCATTTATCTTTAAAATAAAGTTTGAGATTTCCTATTTTAATCGACCAGCATTCTTGAAATAGAGTGTTTAATGTGGTTTTTTAACTTTCGTGTCGACTCTCCCAATGACGTTAGCCAAATATTGGTCTTATTATATTCGATGAAAAAGACCCAAGCGATGACCCACCTGCAAGACCAAAATAGACCTTCGGTCATCAGTCCGACACTATTACATTACAACACTACATCTAGTGGTCCTGTGTAATTCGTAAGGTTAGTTTAGCTTTTGTCTCCGTTGGTTGGATAAATAATTTTAAGTGGAAATATATGTTAATTCCACACTCTTAATCATACAGTTTCTGTATTGTCGTTTAGTTACTGTGCGATAGAAGTCCATATAAGATTATAGATAGTAGTTTTTTACCTCCTAAACCTTATCACTCACCCTCGATTTTCGAGTACAGACCAATTTCATTGATCGTTGTTTGGTGCTGCGACTAATCGCAGTATGTCTAAACAAGTATGTCAAAGGAGTCTTCAATACTGGAATGTAGGACAAGATGGTCTAGATTATCCTTGTCTTCTCAAACATACCCCCCTTTTACCGCGTACAGAATTCAATCTTCTAATGCTTAAAGCAATGTTCGCAATGAAATCAAAGTATCACTGTGATTTTAATTTTCTAACTAATATATCTAGCCATACGTGAACAACGTCAATGCTTTGTTGATTTAAAACCAGACTTGAATTTTCATTCTTTCTATTATTCATCAATCTAATTGAAATATTCTGTAATAATAAGAATTAAAAAAAAAACATTGAATGTTTCAGCAATACATATTTGAACAAATAGGGAATGTCAAGTTTTATCCTCCTACTACCTCACTCTGGGTGTTCCACAAATTAAATTTATAAAATACAGAAATCCCAATTTCATAGATGTAACACAGTGATTGTATATCGTATCTGCCGCTAACGTTATTCCATAACCTAATTAGTGGTAAGGGTGTATATGTTTCAACAGATAGCGTCATTTTCATTTCTTGACAACTCAATAGCGTTAACTATAGCTTTTTTAACAATGGAGCACTGACGTATCAGGTAGTATCAGTAGTTTACAACGCAAATGATTTTTTGTTTAAGGTACCTTCACTTTTCAATGTAAAAAAATATTAAGTCAAGTCAACCTTTCAGATCACAATATGTTTTGTTTTTATTGCAATAGATAAAGGCTTGATTTCATTTCTTCGATTCCCAATGAATATGTTTCATGAGTAGTTTTATGAGTTACAGTTAGTACTTAAAGACTACTTTTTTCATAAGACACTTTGACAAATCGGTATAAGTTTATTAAACCAGTTTAATAAGTATATAATTAATTTAATAATAACTAAACAAGTTCATCAACCTCTTCTTTCTATTTTGAACAATTTTAAATTTAATACTATAATTTACATTCTTATATGTGTTATGAATTCAGACGTACATCTTTGACATCCTTTCTGCTCCTTTCACTGCCAATTTTTCACAATTGGAGAGTCAGTCTTATGTCTGTGTATTTTGCAAGTTATCTATGATTAAAACCCATTTACATAATTAAAATTCATATGACGACTCAAAAGAGTTCTAAAATCCTTCAGCGTGTGCGCACTTTTATTTCATTTGGAAAACTGTTGATGAAGCGAACACCAACCTGTCTAATGTCGGGTGAGCAGCACATCAATTTAAATGTTCATGAAGTACCGTCCTGTGACATTTCTGTAGTATTCTATGCCTCTAGTTTTATATTAATATAGATCTGAACTGTTAGTCCAGACACATTAATTTGTTTTCAAATTGAATTTGTGAAAATGTTGAACACAAGATTTATTGCAACAAGTACATTTTGTTCAATACACTGATTCGATTTTTCGATTCGATGCAATAAAAAGTGCGTGCAGCATTTCTTGACAAGTTACATTGACATCGAATTGAGATCATCCGATTTGGATTGGAGCTGCTGAATTATTCTGCACAGCTCTTCATCAACTACTGGTATCAGCATCATAGAGGCTACTGGACTTTGCCTGTGTGGGATTTGACTTGAGGTACTGATGAGTGAAGCAATCATTCTCAAAATTTCCTTGGAGATATTTTTCGAAAGAGTCTTTACTCTCGTCTTCGACGGACCCTTTTCTTTCAGCACTGCTTTTAGTGAGTGCCTTCTCTTGTGTTGTAAGGTTTCCTGGCCATATAGGATAGTGTAGATTCATACAGCTTCAGATAGTGTACTGTAAGGTTGTTAATTAAACATTTCTGGTATTTTAGTGGTGAATATTTCGGTCTTAGCAGATCTTCATGAGCATACATAACAACTTTTACCATATATAGAGCGGCTGTTATGACAATTTTCAAGGATTTGAAAGCATCTCTGGTTAAGGTTTTATTGGTTGGTTCAGTATATTTTTAAGCTTAAATAAATTTAAGAATATACAATTTGTCTAGCTTTGCCTGTTTTCTGGTGTCCGAATGGACTTTGCCGAATCGTGGGCTTTGTAGTTCATAATACACCAAGTTGTTTTGGATATAGCTTATAAAGATATCACTCTTAAATTTTATGTTATTTCGTACCATTTTATGAAACTGGGTTATTAGATTCGGTCACGAGTATTTCAACCTTTACCATTGATGAGTGATTTTGCCGAAATTTGCAGTGACACAGACTGCTATATTTCTCTGAGTAGTAACCAACGAGAGAACTGACCCCGGGGAGCATATTCATAGTGTCGCTTCTAGACCTTGATCCAGTGTTAAAGTGGAATGAATGGAAATTATTCTTATGCTTAGCTTCCAAACCCTACCACAGGGATACACTTACACCTGTAGTAAGTTGCCTAGTACTTACTCTTGGATTAATCCAAAACAAATGTTGAGCTACCTGCTCTAATTTAAAACGATAAATGATGCGTTCTACCTCGTTAGGTATTTTCTAAACTATACCTATTTCCTCAATACTATTTACAAGTGTCAGTCTAGAAAACGGCGACTAGGAAATCAGCGATCAGGGTAGCGAACGTGATATTCCCTCTGGGCGACACGCCCATACCCATCACAAAATCCGTAAACGAAGTTTACATCAACATACTGTCGAGTATTGAACTCCATAGCAACCTACACTAAAACAATTGCAACAAAAGGAAACTTATTGTGAATATAAATAGTTCGTGTAAACACGGTTTATAAAACTAGATAGGGAATACATGATACTAGGAAAGTAATAAGATAAGTAATTGATAAAAGATTTGACTCGCATCCAAAAGCTATTTTAAACTATTTAACCTTTCATAAGATTCAACAATTTCTTGTTTAACGAGTATAAAGCATTATCATAACCCATAAAAATCAAGTATATTTTTTATACTCAAACTCATAAAGGTATGTCACTGAATACTTAATCATGATCATATGGCATATTGTTTCAAAATGTATTGATTACAAAGTTTTACTTGTATACAATGTGATAAAAAATGGGTTCAATGAGGTAGAAACTTTGCTCTCGAATTTGACCTAAAAATCTATTTTCTATTCTTATCATTAAATACAATTACTTTCTTTCAGATTGAAAATTTGTGTGTGTGTGTGTGTGTGTGTGTGTGTGTGTGTGTGTGTGTGTGTGTGTGTGTGTGTGTGTGTGTGTGTGTGTGTGTGTGTGTGTGTGTGTGTGTGTTTATTAATCTGGAAAGTATAAAAACATGTATTAGGATACACTTTATATATGATTAATTTAGAGGAAGGTTTTTGTTCATTGGCAGCAGGTGCGGAGGCTTAGTTCCACTCTGGTGGCCATAAACGTTAATTGTTTACGTTATAAGATAACGAGAAATGGCCTACAAAGATAACAACGTTATTACGTTATCTAATTCATATTAATATTTACCTGTTTTATTTATTTGTTTTATTTACCTGTTTTACGTATATAATATTTCAATTGAGATTCTAAACTAAGTTTTAAATGTTAAAAATCACTCAACCTGTGGGAAAGAGACAAAAATACCTTTAATTTGTGTGGAATTAGGTATTATTCTTTGTAAAATTATGTTTACATATCGAATTGTATAAATAAAGGTAAACATTTTACTAGATTTTAGTTTATATATCTTACTCTCCTGAAAATTTCAAAAGTCGTCCCAATTTGCAAGAAAAATGACTCAGCTTCTGCAAATAAATACGGGCCTGTCTCAATTTTCCCAGTATTAAGCAACATTTTTAAAAAGCTTTTTCTTATAAAAATGCTTTACTTTTTTAACAAATAAAATCAGCTCTCAAATGAACAGTTTCGGTTCAGAAAGAGCAAATCGACAACCGACGCAGTCGTTAGTCTTGTCGATTTGATTGTAGAAGGGATTGAATGTTGGTATCACACAATTAGTTTGTTCCTGGACCTGTCTAAAGCATTCGACTGCGATGATCACAATATACTCCTCGACTAACTGAAGTCTAAGGCGTGCGTTTTAAATGGCTCCGCTCATTTCTAAGCCACAGATCGCACATATGACATAAATCGTCCAAGCCAATAGAACTGAGCTATGGAATCCCCAAGGGATCTATTCTCAGTCATGTGCCTTTCCCGTTTTATGTCAATGACATTGAATCTTCGCTTCTGCATGGAAGATGATATATCTCTCTTTTACAATGCAGGATCAAGAGAAGATTTGGAACCACAGGCTTTAATTGATATCAGCGAAAGTGTCCAACACTTCCAAAGCTTCAATCTCACAATACACTGAATTTTGCTTTGCGCACAACGGTCAACCACTGTGGACCTGCCATCTTTATGGCTGACTCCACACTGAAAGAAGTTAGCTCTTCGAAATTCCTAGGAATATATCTTGATCGAGGACTGACTTGGAATAAGCACATTGATCGTGTTAGCGCCAAAATCTACTCAGGCATCTTTGTTTCGAGGTGTTTAATAAAATACTGCCCGAGTCAGGTACTGATAACACCGTATTATGGCTTTATCTATCCCATCTCGCCTATAGCGTGGCCCTTTGATGAGGTTGCGCAAATACTCAGTTCCAAAGAGCATTCAGACTAAAAAAGCGGTTCGAATAATCGTAAAAATGAAGTTTAGAGTCGTGCAGGCAAGCTTTCAAGAAACTGCATCTGTTGACTCGGTCATGCCTCTACATATTGGAAAAAACCTTATTTTTGTGTGAATAAATGTGTCAACCAGAGGTTAAGACATGCACATGTGTGGAACACGTGGCAGAGCAAACTATTGAACTGGGAGGCACAGAACGGTGATTTATGAACACCTGCCCTCGCAAGCGGGTGTTCAATTCCTAAACATACTGCCAAATTCAATCAAAGATGTTGTATTTAGAAAAATGGTTGGCACTACGATCAACAGCTACCTAAAAATGTGACAAACGTAATGAGTTCATTTTAACTATTCTTTATCAACTAAACGGCGAATTTCACACGTATTTAATAGATCGTTACATAGCTACATTTTATGAAGAAATATTGAAGAGTAGAAGTTCACAATAAAGATTAATACAGATGTGATATTTTGGAGTTTGTTTATAAAATGGCATGCGTACAAAGTTAAAACCCAAGACACCTAAAGACTAGATCAGGTTTTGCTTTTAATATTTTTAACATACAATGTTTTAGGTGAGCAGTGATGGACTTTAATGGAACATTTTTACAGCATGTATCATTATCATATATTATTTAATGGTCCTCGGAACTAAATAAGTTATCCATAGTTATTTTTCACAAAGTTAAGTATTTGTCACGTTAACTTATTTTCTTTTGTATGGATACCCTACAAAACTATCTTTAAAATTCTTGATGTATGTATATACATGCATTGTGTTGTTAGCATTACATATTTTGTTTCTCTCATCAAAAGCGTTATATTAAACTCCTCTCAATTGTTTTATTTTCGCAATTGAATTCATTTATTAGTTAACGTTAACTTGAAATATAAACCTTTGATTCTGGAAACATGCTCAACTCAAGGGGGGATTCTGAATATATTCATAATATTTTCACTCTGTGTATTATGCTAACAGAGATGTGGTAGTGTAGATAGTGGAGGAATCAATGACTCTGAGCTACAAGAATGTTCAGTGAGTTTAGAGATTCTTAATTCCCCAATTCAATCTTTTTAATGAGTTGCAATAAAAACCCTGAGATGGTGAAATAATTATAGTATAGATTGACAATATCCTGTCTTCCAGCAAGAACTTAAAATCTTACTCACCCTGCGTTTATTACCAAAAGATATATCGAATATCGTTGATACTGTACCTATGTCCTTTGTGTACGCATTGTTCAAGTGAATTTATTGCTGTGGATCAAAGCTCCAATTTGGACCCTCTGTGGTTTCGTTATTTATCAGTGATATCGGTTTGATCCTGAACTGTGAAACCCAGTTCATTTTTATTATAAAATGTATCTATTGTTCTCTACTGTAACAAACCATTTAGCTGTACACTCAGGCACTGGTTCTGTTTTAAAGTGGATTGAAATAGCTTAGCACAAAGATGAAATTGAATAAATGCCATCAAACTTCAGCAAAATGGTAGTGGTTAAATTTAATAACAAATCTGGTGTATTTTATAAAATTTAAACTAATACAACAATTAATAGTTAAACAAAAGCTTTGAATACATTTAGTTAAAAACAGTATATTTAGAGTTGGTGTTATGACACTCACACTATACCACACCATGTTTCGTTTAACAGGCTTCGCTCAAATACTTGACTCAATTTGTTCTTGACATAACCAGTTAAAACCAGACATACATGGAAATATACAGACAAACAGAAGTTCAATTTCGCCAGATCCATTAGTGTCACCTTTCTGAACCATTTTGCTAAGGTAAATCTACAAAGTTTCAAGTCTATAACTCAATTAATTCTCAAGATATCACCCTGATTTATAGGTTTTGCTAACACTCAGCAAAATCAAGAGGATTAACTCACACGACAATCGAACTCAATATTTCTAATATAGAAATTAAGCTTCATGCAAAATTTCAAGTCTCTAAGTCAATCCGTCTTGAGATATGTTGTATTTAGGCAGATATTTCAGATATAAAAAATTTGCAGCCAGTCCAATCTAATGAATTTCAAATTTTCCCATCCACTATTTGAACATTTTTCGCAACAAAATATTTTATATGTTGTGCGTGTTATATTATTTTGGAAGAAAGAGTTTTAAGATATTTTATTCCATTATGAAAATAATAATTATAAGTAGTATAAAAATTAAGTGGTCACTAAATACAGATAAGTTTATTACGATTACATGATTCTTTATTACGATTACCCTCTAAACATATCATGAAAAAGTACTATAAATGGACAGTAAAATTCTACCATCTATGTATTGAAGTTATATGCATAGAGTTATCGTGGACTATTCTAAAACACTTCCACAACATAAAGTCAGTCTTGGTTGAAATTTTAAGGATAAGAACATAACATAAATTGGGTGTAATAAAGAATTAAATGAGTACAACCTACATTTACAGACTCATCAGCGAACTTGTTTTTAAAATGTTAAGAAAGTAAATTTGTGATATAAAATGAAAATATTAAACAAAACATCAATGCATTTAAATAGGGCAATAAAAAATACGAGAAGATCAGACCAATAAAATGAGAAAAGTGATAAGAATAGTAAACACATCTCTCAGTTTCAAGATTTTACGAGATTAGTTCTAGAACACAATATCAAACCAGAAAGTTAGATATTTATGGTCAAGTAAGCATTTTTATTTCAATGTGGTTTTAAAATAATCCATCGGGGCCAAGTAATAGAGGTATTAATGTTTACAAAGTTTTGATGTATAACGTTTATATATTCAAATATAATGTTTATTTGAATATATATATATATATATATATATATATATATATATATATATAGTTTAATTAGTTATTATTTTAAATTTTTCTTGTCTATAAATAACTTCACATATATATATATATATATATATATATATATATATATATATATATATATATATATATATATATATATATATATAGACAAGACATTTATTTATAGACAAGATAAACTTAAAATCATCTCGTTTACTAAATAAATTGTAGACATTTTAAAATATTATTTATTGAATTAAATGTATGGTTATAATATAAAACATTGTGCATTACATTAATTTTTGGACAGTGTAATAGTCTCTTAATGGTTCAAATGAAATAATTATATCTAACATATTTGGCATTTAGTAATGTTTTGCTTCAATTAAGCTGTTACCGGCTTTATAAAAAGCAACCTTTGTGTCTCTCTGATCTACAGAGTGTGTTGTGTTTTATGCATGTGTTTTGCTGAAATCGCGTCAGGTGAAAAACTCAATAAACTGCCTTGAGACTCCACTGTGGACGTATAGCCTCCACTCTAAAATGTTTACTTCAAAGGGGAGAGAACACACGTGTGAGCTGCCCCTTCTGGTTTACCCTTGTCCGCAGAGTTACCGTTGGAGCTCTTCTCCCCGCACCATCTCTCAGAACTACATTTTTAGGACTAGTTGTGATCATCACATTTGACGTGGTGATTTATCACCTGGTACACCATATACATTTGAACTACTTACCTAGGAGCTAGTGTAAAAGAAAAATAAAGAAAAAGGGATGAGGGATTCTTCTGGCGGGGAAACTAATCGTAAATTAATAAATTTTAAACAACGTATTAATGGTGGAAAGGCTTGATTTATATTAACTGGAATTGGATCTAGACTCAACATGCATTATTATTTTGTGTGGTCGGTTAGTTATATTATAGTAACTGAGTAAGCCTACTAAGTAATACAGTAAAGAAGAGGGTAATTCTCTCGGGCTCATACTCACACGACCATCGTCCGGGGATGTCGTGACCTAATCGACAACATAGATCTAAACCTCTATCATGTTAGCTATTTTCGTTAGTTTTAAATTTTATTTGTTTAAAACTAGTATTCTATTGTTGGTGTGATGTTAACACTAGGAAACTTCTTTAAACGTAAACTTTCTCACTGTAACAATATAGGAGTTATTTGGTTATTTTTTGCAACCGAACATTCATATATCTTTTTATAACTACTTTTAACCCCTATAATGACACTCGCTTTTCTATTCGCTCGATAAGGTAATTAAAGTTTATGAAAATACATAAATATTCTACTTGTTATACGAGATTTTACTTTCTATCCTACCGAGTTATTTTGTTACTTGAAACCCGTTTCTCCATAGAATTAGAGGAAGCACCGTCAAGTAATAGGTTTCGCAGTCTTGAGACATATCTCACAAAAGCAACATGTAATGGTAGCTGACAAGCTTCTTATACAGCGGTGCGCCGTGACATCTCTGCGTCAGACGAGATCGGTTGGTCAGAGTTTGGTAAGAAGCACCTACGCATATAATAAGATGGAACCTGCTCATGCTCACAATATAGTTTCAATCAGCTCTTCTGCTATAGAGAGTAAACGTGAATCGTTTACGCCTTACTTTGTTCTGAGTTTGCGAATGAAGAAGTTAGCGTTAATATTTTCTTTACTTAGAATAATTATCCACCACGTAATCAGATTGGTTGCAAACTGCCTCGCCCCATCACATTACTATTACACTAAGGGTGCCACCATCTGACAGTTGTAGGATATGCTGACAACGTCTTCTTCTGACACTTGCTATTAGTAATAATACTTCATCCTTACTTGATGAAATCTATCAACAGGAAAATCTCAGACAATGTCATATTCATTTAACCGGGCATTACAATGTCTGAAACACGATGTATGAGACGCCAGTATGTAACCACTCTACTTCTTCTCCCCACTCTCCACTGAAAACAGAACCAAATCCACCAATCCTAAAAACCAATCTTAATATTTAACTTTAGTTTAATATATTTAATTAGTTACTTTCAATAACCGTTAACGATGTGTAACTTGTAATATAAAGTGTTTTCTGATAATGGCAAATACTTTTCAATGGTGTAGTGTTTAAGGGTAATGTAGTGCGTACTCAAGTAATGTGCACTTTTTTAATATGAAAGTTAGTGCAAACAGAATGCACACTAATGAATCCTAAATTAACTAGCCAAACACTAATGATCCAGTTATATTTCTACTATATATATACGAGATATATCAACATTAATATAGGTATGAATGACTACTATGTGATTTAACACCGTTACAAAACACTGATAAAAGATTTGAAAATTGAACAAATAATTGAAACTTTTCACTTAAAATAATGAAATGGCACTTGAAACTGTTCGATTGAACAGAGATTGAATAAATCATCTGAAAAGGTTTTCGAAACAGAGCTTTCCATTGCGGCTTAACGTTGGTCTTTCCTAAAGTAGTTTTCATTAGACTTTACTTTTAACTGTGTCATTTTTAAACATAAGATACCCTTTGATATAATAAATTAGTTTAGTACTCAAAAATCAATAATTGGATAAATTAGTCAGTTGGACACAATTAATAATTAGTAAAGTATACGAATTTTAAACTCTTAATGAGCTTTTGAGTGAACAGTAACTATTAATTTAAAGTTTTAACAAGTTGAAGTTTTTTTCTATTTTTATACAAAAATCTTTATATATTTTAAAATATCATATATATAAAGATTGTCAAATATATCTGCAAAGTTTAGCTGTAATCGATAAGCTAATAATAAATTAAAGTCATAAGTCATAATTTTAAAATGTCAATTTACTGTCTGTACTTTAGCTAATTCTAAAGCAATTCATTATTTGTATTAATAATATCATGATCAATAAAATTATAAGCAACATTTGGTTTCTGGTACAAGTACTTTAGTTCCCTATTTCACCTAATTGGCCAATCATCTGCCACTTGGATAGGCCTTAACGTGTTCTTAATACATTGTTTTCAAAAACAAATAAACTTCTTAGGGATTTCCTTACAAGAGCCCACATTGTTCACTGTAGAACAAGCAGGATCACAATTATTCACAACATTGTACAATTTTATCTTATATAATTAATAATAATTATGAATTACTATATCAGCTATAAATATACTTTATATAATTCTTATTCAGGATCACTGCATACTAAGAAGTTTTTGGAATGGCACTGAAATGGTTACCAGTTTATTATAAGATTGTAAAATAATAGCCGTTCGATATTACCAAAACTTTACAATAACGTTTCATTTATTGAGTGAACCATATTATACACCAATTTTCGGATTGCAAACATTTTCGATATTAAATACTGAATATCGTTCAATATTATTTAAAAATGAATTTTTGTTGCCATCGCCAACATTATTGACAGCGCTTACAAAGGTATAAGAAATCTACCTTTCTTCCGCTATAAAGAGGAGGAGACCTTTTATTATAATTATTAAATATTATACTCGTAAACCCAGAGTCAATATCAATCTAAGTGTATTTTAAGGAATTTTATCCATATTTTTCATTACGGAATAGGTAAAATTACAATTTTAAATTTGATTATCCCAGTGATCACCCAGTGACAATAATATAGCTACAAACAAATGTATTTTGTTGCGGTGCGAAATACGCATTTATCTTATTATAAACATATCCCATACATTAATATGGACTAAGTATACATATAAATGTATGTTTGCATCAAATATAACTTAGTATCTATCTCTCTAACATAAATGTAGTGTCACTGAAACGACAGCCGTATAATCTGCAAAGGCAAATTCGTGTTTCAATTTGGGCAGCAAATCACTGGAATGGAGATAAGTTTGTTTCGGCTTCAGTCGTGAACTTAATGTAAATTGAGTGTCACTAGCTGATGAGACACAAACACGCCTACACAATTTATATCAGGTGTAGTTTATTTTGTGGTGATATTTATAATAGTCTCTTAGAAGCGTATGTAGAACATCTGCCATGTACTCGCTGTTGCATGAGACTACGTTTTAACAGTACTACGTTAGTCAGCATTATTTTATAACATTTGTTTCCACTTAACATACAAGAAAGAACCCCTTCAAGTTATGAAGTTAAATTAATTCGCTATTTAAGCTTGTATTAAACTATGATATGTAACAAAAAGAATATTTAATTTTCGTATATTAGTTTATATATATATATATATATATATATATATATATATATATACAGGTTATATTTTCAGTAATTTAAAAATTGTTAGAAAAACATTTTGGTAAAGGAAAAATCTATTTATATAATCATTCGTTTAGTTTTAGCATTATTTTCACTATAGAGACCACAATTTTAGGAAAATATATTTTTTGTATTTAATTACATTGACTAACACGCGACACAGTTAATGAAATATACAGGGGTACTGAAAAGTCTTGAAACGGTGTAACATCTTCTTTATTTGCAAAAGGTACAAACATTACACTTTGTACAGTGGCATAAGGACATTAAATTGAACTTTGTGATGCAATCAGTAGCTCATCACCACTTTGGGGCGATGGCCCGTAAGGAGTCAGTGCAAAATCTTAAACATAGGCATAGGTCGATGTGCAATTCCGTAAATTAAACCTCAAAGGGTTAATCCTAAACAAAATGGCGGCGCTCGAAAGGTTCAATACTGATCTTATGTGCAAGTTCATTGGCTTAATTGTATTGTAACCATATAAGACGCAGTTACAAAACTTCACACATTCTACTGTACACAAACACCTACTTTAAGATGTATCCAAAGTCCTGCTCTATTAGAACGGCCTACGATGAGTCAGAACAAAATTTTTAATGTAAGCATAGTTTAATATGCACACATCATTTTAAAGGGATAGCCAAAAAACGAAGTATGTTGAAAACACCACTTCAAAAGCTTTACAAAATGATTGCGGTTCAAATATTTTTAAAGTAAACTGAAAATTCAGGAAGTTGCTTTAATTAGTTTAATTTCACATTAATATTTTTGTTTTGTACTGTTGCTAACCACGAAAAGTGATCAGTGTGAAATTAAACAAATCAAATAAACTTCCCGAATTCCCCACTGAAATTACAGTTTACTTTCTTTTGTTCACAATCTTTGAACCGCCACCATTTTTAACGCATAAAGCTTTTGAAGTGCGGTTTGCCCTTCATAAAAATTTCTCAAATACAAAAAGCTAAGCAGTTTAAAATTAAATGATTTTTTTATCTTTCTTGGAACAGGGATATAAAATGACAATCTCTTCCAGATATAAGAAACATTCACACGTTAATAAAACCTGGAAACAACGTAATTTGCAGGTTACCTCTGAAAGTTACCATAGAAATATTTGATATTTTGATGAGTAAGTTTTAGGCTCTTTAGGTGGCAGAATTGGCAACTTCGTCTAATACGAGAAACATTTCCATATTTAACAATTTGCCGTCTTCACACATTTTGTCCATTTCAAGACCCCGCGCAACGGCTCATCGCTGTTTTAAAATATTGAGAGATAGAACCTCAGTATTAGACTGACTCCGATTACAGAACTGAGGAGTGCTGTTATCAATACTAGGATCTAGTGTTGGAGGCCAAGGATAATCCTCCCGAAACTTATGCACATTATTCTTATTATCGGTCGGATCATTTTCCCGATTCCTTATATATATATATATATATATATATATATATATATATATATATATATATATATATATATATATATATATTTATTTATTTATTTATTTTCTTCTACAAGGATCGCGTTTATCGTATACCCTTTGCCTGACCAAAATATTCTCCGCAGTCACATGTAACTTGAAGTCATTTAAGTTCACCATAAACCTTACTTTTAAGTAAAGCGATATAATTACCTGAAAATTACATATACGGGGTATACTGTATTACTTCCTCCGTTTAATGTATATGTTATACCTGTTATACACTACTAATGCCTAGGTAAGAAAATCCTCACCAGACACAAAGCCTAAACCTAAACACAAAAGCTTAGTTGTAAGATTAAAGATGGCGGTAAAATAAACTTCAGATAGAATGTATTCTGTGTGTGTATAAGAGTGTGTATTCTTTCAAATTACTAACACCGTGGATATTTGGACGATGACTCCGGTCTTCCTTAACTAATATATCACCACCAGGTTAAAAGTCTACTTCGTCACAGGTCTTAAGAACGAGATCTAAAATATTCAGATCTTGATGGAAATTAATCTGATAATTCAAGTAGTTCATATCGTAGAAGGAAACCCATGTTAGCCCTCTGGAAACATAATTAGATGAAAGTAGCATTATATTTCAGAGTATTAAAGTTACATATTATCATTATGAATTTCATAATAAATATAATCCCCCAAACATTTCCATTTTTTTTTCTTTTTATTGTATAGGTAATCGTCAAGGACATTAGGATGAAAGTAGGGAGTTTATTCCCAAGAAAAATGAATGCTTCTACCTCCAAGTAGTTGAATTCTACAAAATTTCTAAAAATATCCATACAGTCTTTTAGAAGAAATAGTTTTATTTCATTAAGTAATTTTTATTTTTAATGATGTTGTTTTTAAATAACTTTCAATCGCATTTAGAAAAACAAACGGAAAGAAGTAGTTGTAAGAAAACAAAAAGTTCTTGCTTCCTTGACACTTTCAAGGAAACCTTCCAAATTAGATCTCCTAAAAGAGAATTAGCCGTTTGCTGACAGCGAGCAAGATCCCCCCTCCCAGTACAGTTGGCATCGTATTTACGTCTGTAATCAATGAACTTGTCTGGTCGAAGGAGGACAAGACAAGGCCAGTTCACAGACGTGTTTCACACTGTGCAAATACGCTGAAGCTAATACCAAGCAGTGATAAAAAGATTTACTTTTTGGATTTTGTCACAAGATCACAATTCTTTAGCGTACTAAATCAATTTCATTTTAAATGTTTCAGGATCAAGCATTTTATTTTCAGTTTTTAGAGTACCCTGTGGTTTTAAAAGATTTTAAAACACTTAAAGTCATATGTAATGGGGGAAATATTCTAAATCAATCCGCCCCGCCGTTCGAAGTCGTTGGTTAGAGATACGTTGCCTGCTATACCAAGTAAATTATATCCCCAATTATCTACCCAAATTAAAGTAAAGTTATTAATTCTGCTTGTATCTTAATTGCGTTTACATCTTTTTATACTTCTTCACTTGTTTAACTCACTTATAAATTACAGAAACTTGATTCACATAGTCCTATTTGATTAACTTGATAAATAGTATGTATAAAATTATCAGTGTTACTCAATCTATTCCAAAATAATCCACAGGAAAGTGGGTTTTCTAATCCTTTTTGTGTATTCGCTCATTACGACGTCAAAACGTTATATTTTTTGTGATCAAGCGGCCGATGTCATGATGAAGGTTTTCCTGTTCATAGCGTGTCAAAAAGTTGCTAACACAATTCAAAATTGAATTATTTCGATCTCGCTGTAGAGAGCCATTTTCAGTTAACTGTGAGACTAAACCTAACAGATTATAACAATTAATCAGAACAATTGGTTTGGTCTAACAATTGTTCCCTAAAGACAGCTATTTGTAGTAAAGCAAAATATTTCAGGATCTTATTGTGAGAGCAATTTTTCAGCACGATTAGAATTGGAAACTATTACGGTCGACAAGTTATTCATTCTGCCTATTTCTTTCTGCACTGTATATAACCCATTCATTAGTTGTGAAAATTAGATGCATTTTAGTTTCAAAGTTTTGAAGGTCATTGAAAATGCATATTGCAGAATTTTCTAGAGTTTTCACAGAATTCAAACCCCAAACCCCTTGCACCGACTCTCAGAAGCTAGGCTTCTTGAACAAGAGCGTAACGTCTTCAATTGGTCCGTAGCTTTTATTTACTGTTCATTTTCTACGGATATTTCAACTTGCACGTATAACCACTGCAACAGGCCTTCTGTGAATGTCAACTGTCCCTTTAAGATGATGCATAGTGTTGCCCATCAAGTTATAATGAAACTTTCCATTATCAGTAGAAAGTTGAAGTAAAAAAAATTAATACCAACCGACCACTCCCGATTGTTAGGAAACTAGTTATGATACATAGCCAGATTCATATATAGTAAAATATAAATTATCATAAAAAGTGTAGAATAACTGCGTCTCTCATCACTGTCGAGCTATCCCGTGACGTAGCCTTTACGACGATTGGGCGAGTTCACCTCCCGTGTTACATGGCGCTTAATGCGATCAGAGCAGTGGCAACTTTGTATTACATGCTTGGCAGTCTGCGACACTCCCAAGCCACACTACACTAAGCAAGTTTTATTCCTTGCCATACGTATTCTTGCTGTAAGGCAATCGGGATGAGCTCCGTTATAAGCTTGCACTTCTTCCTTGTTATAAACTAGTTTTACTTTATTAAATATATGCCAGAAATAAAAGGAATCATCAACAATAATTGTTCATAAACTCAGATAATCCACCTAACTTTAAGAGGTAGAGAAATCATTATGTTTCAAGTGATTTTTAAACTACATTTATAAAATATGAAGGTCTACGCGAGATCTACCACGAAAAAGAAGATATGAGTATACAGAAAGATTGATATATTTTTATATATATATATATATATATATATATATATATATATATATATATATATATTTGTGCTTGTGTGTGTGTCAAACAAATTAATGCAGGAATGCGTACTTTCTAAAACATAAAGTCTAGAGATGAGGAAACAAATTCTTTGCTTTGGCTTTTAAGAAGCCTGCGATATTCGTATTCTTCACTGTAGATTCTGAAGACCACACCAAGATAAGGGTCTTCCCTACCAACCTGTAAATAAATATATTCAATGGATTATAGGAATAATGGGCCAATTTCTGGTAACGTAATATAGCCGAATGGTACAAGGTATAACAACTGAATTTAAACAAATAAAATCCAAACTGGCCTCTCCATTTGATCCGTAGTTGTCTGAACACGCCACTTACATTAAGAAAATTAGGTAGAACGTCAGATATTGTAGAACAAATTGTTCCCTTCTTGTTTAAAAAACCCTACATCTCAGACCTAGCCCCTGAAAAGAACAATGAACAAACAAATTTAATATCTACAATAATAGAGCTTACCCTACTTCTCAGATGATAAATCTGTAACTTCTCACTTTCCTCTTCAGGTTTCACAGAAATCTGAATCCTCCTAATATCAGTGATTTCTTGCCACACATTTCAGTAATAAGTCTGGCTCTTTTAATTCAGCGAAAGCTTTAGCAGTCAGCTGAATAAGTGTTTTGTCTGCTTTGCTACTGAATAAAGTGTCTGGAGCTGTCAAACATGTTTGTGGTATCGGGGTATTCAACGAATAGTTGATGCAATATCGATCGCACTCCATTAAGTACACACTTAGAGTAGTTTAGAGTACTAAAGTAATGCTAGCGAAAATCGATTATGTAGGTGTTGAATGAAAACATTATGGAGCTACTTGATTATAGCAATATTGCGAGGTTATTCCATTAACTAAACGATTGTCAAGGAATGCAATAAAACCAGAATCGAATTATAGAATAATAACTAGAATATATGTTCAAGTGAGGGATTTTAGTAGCTCTATCTCTAACAAGTCTCACGATTCTCACAGAAAGGACAATCCACAATATCGATTTACCAATAAACGTGCTGGTCTAGTGTGTGAAGGTTGTCAATCAAATAGCCTCCAATATTTTCTCTTAAAAATACGATGGAATATTTCACAGTATAGTCTCGTTATCGAGTACATTCCTTGTAGCTCGGCGCATATATCTTCTATATGTTACCTTGCACTTTTACACATTCTCACAGTCCTGGAATTAAATTCTATATTTTCTGAAAAGAATAGGCATACTCAGCTAACAATTTTATTATTAAGAACTATTTAGAAGTAAAATAGATGACTTTATGTCTACATTTATTATTTAAAGTTGATGATTTTAAGAAATAACAGGATTACGGACCATAGTTAAAATTTACAATACAAATAAGACGTTTCTATGACTTTAATCTATCCTCTTCTTCAGATATCAAATACTAAAACATACATTTTAAGCATGTAATAAGTAAAGAAATAAATATATGTGATAGTACACTAAAATTACAAAAACCGTACATAAAAAATAACAAATTTAAACATACATGAACCTAGTACCGTGTAGTCTGTTAAAACTTTTAATCACAACCGTATCAACCTCTGCTGCAAATAAGTCTTGGTCTCTAAATATCAAATGTAACACTCATCGACTCTCTTGGGCTTTTCTTTCCTGCGTATGTCCCTATTCCCCATCCAAAAAGATAATGTTCTCTATCAGTTAAGGCAGTTAAACGACATCAAAGAAATAGATAAAAATAATATTTAGCAACAACCGTCTGTTTTTCATCTCTAATATCGCCAACTGATACAATAGAGCTTTATGGGACGTATTGCCAAGTTACCCCCCCCCCCCCAAGTTTTCTGAGTCTAGATTTCAACACTACCATTTGTATATAAAAATCCTTTTAGACGAACCTGAGAGTATTCTCCAAACGTCAATAATCTCCCTAAGCCGTTCTTAATAAATAAACAAAAGCCTAAGAAGTTCTCAGTCGGCATGAAATTACATTTTTCATTGCTTGTTTATTTATACCTAACAGTGATGGCATTTGAATTGTCTTCCATTCTTTCCTTGTGCATGTTAACAATTGTAAAACAATGGGGTATTTTGTGCTAACTAACGAAAGATTATTGAAGATATAATGTGGCTTTATGTTTTCCTTTACAAGATTAATAATATTGTCAATATTGTTCTATAGTTTCTCCTACAATTAGGACATTTTACTAATAAATTATTATATTCAAGTCGGACTTTACACCCGAATTATTAATATTTCGGGTCTTAATTTCAATATGTTATGTTTATGTATGTTACAGATAAATACAAAGTATAATTTAGGATTGTTAAAATGCAAAGACATACATATTATGTTTTAAAGTATTTTGTTAGTACACAAACGAAATTAACGTTTATTTCTTCTCTCATTCTCGAGTCACAATCTGATCGAATAAGTTCAAAATAACTCTGAATAAAATTTGCAAGTGGGGGTAGGCAGCAAAACTAAGAATATATTGTTATTATTCTTTCAATACCGCTAAGTGGCAGTTGAGTATTCAATGTCATGATGTAAATCATGACATTTTCCACGTGGCTATAGAAGTAGCATTTCTCAGTAAAGGCAAAGTCTCACATCTCACATTGCCTTGCAAATCACTGGAATGAAGTGAATACTGCACAGCGCCTTGCTGCTGTCTTCCAACTGGGATCTGAGTATAAATCAATATCTAGCTGAGAGGACTAGTAAAGGCAAAGTCTCACATCTCACATTGCCTTGCAAATCACTGGAATGAAGTGAATACTGCACAGCACCTTGCTGCTGTCTTCCAACTGGGATCTGAATATAAATCAATATCTAGCTGAGAGGACTAGTAAAGGCAAAGTCTCACATCTCACATTGCCTTGCAAATCACTGGAATGAAGTGAATACTGCACAGCGCCTTGCTGCTGTCTTCCAACTGGGATCTGAATATAAATCAATATCTAGCTGAGAGGACTAGTAAAGGCAAAGTCTCGCATCTCACATTGCCTTGCAAATCACTGGAATGAAGTGAATACTGCACAGCACCTTGCTGCTGTCTTCCAACTGGGATCTGAATATAAATCAATATCTAGCTGACAGGACTAGTAAAGGCAAAGTCTCACATCTCACATTGCCTTGCAAATCACTGGAATGAAGTGAATACTGCACAGCGCCTTGCTGCTGTCTTCCAACTGGGATCTGAATATAAATCAATATCTAGCTGAGAGGACTAGTAAAGGCAAAGTCTCGCATCTCACATTGCCTTGCAAATCACTGGAATGAAGTGAATACTGCACAGCGCCTTGCTGCTGTCTTCCAACTGGGATCTGAATATAAATCAATATCTAGCTGAGAGGACTAGTAAAGGCAAAGTCTCACATCTCACATTGCCTTGCAAATCACTGGAATGAAGTGAATACTGCACAGCGCCTTGCTGCTGTCTTCCAACTGGGATCTGAATATAAATCAATATCTAGCTGAGAGGACTAGTAAAGGCAAAGTCTCGCATCTCACATTGCCTTGCAAATCACTGGAATGAAGTGAATACTGCACAGCACCTTGCTGCTGTCTTCCAACTGGGATCTGAATATAAATCAATATCTAGCTGACAGGACTAGTAAAGGCAAAGTCTCACATCTCACATTGCCTTGCAAATCACTGGAATGAAGTGCATACTGCACTGCACCTTGCTGCTGTCTTCCAACTGGGATCTGAATATAAATCAATATCTAGCTGAGAGGACTAGTAAAGGCAAAGTCTCACATCTCACATTGCCTTGCAAATCACTGGAATGAAGTGAATACTGCACAGCACCTTGCTGCTGTCTTCCAACTGGGATCTGAATATAAATCAATATCTAGCTGAGAGGACTAGTAAAGGCAAAGTCTCGCATCTCACATTGCCTTGAAAATCACTGGAATGAAGTGAATACTGCACCGCGCCTTCCTGCCCTCTAACAGGGATCTGAATCTAAATTAATATTCAGCTAATACGACTAGTAAAGTAGAAAATGATACGTTCTTCTCCAATCTGCAGTGGCGACTTTGAAGGACCTACGTTTAACCCATATTCAAAAGTAAGTCTCGAAGATTAATTCCTTACAATATGAATTTTACTTTTCTAAAGTTTACAACCATAGATATTTAAATAATAGGTTATTCAAATGTTCAAATGTACTGTCCTCTGACCGTTATATATTATTTCCGGTATTATATGGATGTTTATGTACTTTTTAGTGTTTCTAAGGTAGTCTTGCAATAGTTTTGAAATTATTTCTTTTACCCCTATAAATATTTACCGTTATATTCTACGAGTAATATATTTGTATAACATTGGTTGTCCAAAATTAAACGCATAGTTATTGTAAGAAAAAATTAAGAATTTCTCTAATATTTAACAATTTTCTTATCAACAATAGTTTAAATTCAAGCATTATCGTATTACATATGAAGTGTTACATCATCATACTCGTAGTTACATTAAGTGAACTCAGTTTTGTGACACTAATTAAACAGTTACCCAATAAAAATTGAATTTCCCTCTGCAATTCAAACACAGGGTTTATTGAATTTGCTTCATGAATCTAATATGTGTCCATTGTGTACTTACAATTTGCGTCACAAAATTTAACGAATATTCGTTAATGTCTTAGTCATTCTGTCACATCAAAATAAGTAGTTACTTGTGAAGCTGATGTACGTCGAAATATACTCGCATATATCCAACGAGAGTAAAATTTGGTACTACCGAACTCACTGCTCAATGTCAGTTTGGAGGAGACAGAAAGTTTCTAGTAAAGCTGGTATTTCTAATCCCACTCTGCAACTGTAGAGACAGCCGGCGTTCCACACGAGTTGTCTCTAATCTATTTGTCTGCCACTCCTAGTTATGCTGTTTAGTCCTGTTTGTGTTTGCTTCATACGTATTTGTTATTGTATAACTGCAAATACTATAATTTTTTACAAATATCAGTATAAAATATGTTGTCTTAATGTAAGGAGATTTAATTGTGACTTAAGTGAAAGGATAAAGCACTGACCGCAGTAATTACTTTGAGTTAAATACTTAATAACTTTCTTATCTGTATTGAAAAATTTAAATGAGTTAAAAATATATTTCTTCATAAGGATTTCCTTCCTCCAAATGGTTTAACTTCTGATTGGGCGTATTCCTCCATAGATATTTTAAACCAGACTGTTTACAGCATAAACTGATGTCACTTTCATCGGGTATTCCCATAGATATCCAGGAGTGTACTAACCGCATCACTAACCGCAAATTTCGACATGTTTTGGGTAAAAGGGGGATCGATTGGCCTATTCTACTGCAGAGAATGACTGTTGGAGTGGATGGAGCTCCCTTATTGTCAAAACCTAAGCATCAGGGAGTACCTTCCCCTAACCGCTATGGCTGGAGAAATCCAAAACAGCTAGCCTCACTGTTCCATGAAACATAAAGGTTAGGGCCCTCTATCGCACCTCATGGGACCTCGACATGTAGCGGCCCCTACCACAAACCTTAGCATAAACTCATCATTGAGAATGGTTTGAAGAGGAAGAAATTATTGCATGTTTGACTGGAGCATATGACATTATATGAAGTAAATGCCTCTCAGTGAAGTTCTTTTGTGTTATCCTAATACTGTTTACAAATTAATTAGTGAATGACACATGATCACGATCATGGTCGTAATCATGTGTTTGCGGACCGAAACACCAGAATGTGGAGCATCTTTTATGAAGAGTTAGTCGGCCTCCATCTAGAACGAGAGCCAAAGCCTCAATTAATCAGCGTCTTGGATTTAACTATGTTAAGCGATATTTTGACTATGATACACGCACGAATATATGCCAGATTAAAAAATAACCATTTGTTTACAATTCACTTTATTTTCTATCCCCCCCAGCCGAAGCTATTTGAGAGGGAAATCAATAAACAAGTCTAATTATATATTACTACTAGTATTTACAAATATAACTTGGAGCTTCAAATTTATGAATATCTCATTTAAATTCCAAACGCATTGTATCAGTATACATTATTAAGTTGATAAATAGACACTATAGATTAAATACTAGATAGATCAATAAATATTTTAAATATAACAACACATAATGTTATATATTTGACTACGTGACATATTATACATAAAACAGATAAAAATCTACAGAGAAAACTTGGTTTTTGAAATTAAAATAAATATATGTATTAAAGCTATCGGCTATATTAAATTTTATCTGGACTGAATTACGATATTAACACTGTGGTCCATTAGTATTATAATTAAGTGCTAGACTTAGATACTTACTAAGTGCACATAATCTTTATCCACATTCCAACAAGAAATGTTCTTCCTTAGTTTTATATATATATATATATATATATATATATATATATATACTAATGGAATGATAAATTGATACTAGTTCCACTTTTAACACAGTCGTGTACTTTTTGAGTTATATAATCAACAATACTTACACCATTAACAATATTCAAATATATACTCATGCCGTATACCATGCTGTTTAGATATAGCAGTGAAAACTGTAAACTTCAGTTGTAAAATTTAGGATTGTGTGTGTAAGTTTGTCGCTACACTTTTAGTTTGATTTTTTGTGCATATTTGATTTTAAACCTCAGGGGATTTGGCTGGTGCGGAAGAGGGTAGATCTCAATCCTCGAAAAGTAGGCTTCTATCTTTGTGACATATAACGATGTAAAATGTTCTGCTATCCTCTCGATATTTCGTGAGTAGACCGTTTTATCCTATACCGAAGGTAGATAATGTGCCAAATGATTGTGGGACGTGATGCTAACTAAATTCATCATTTATAAGAAAGTGTAATAAATTTCAATGACCAAGGAACTTTAGGTAGTTCCAGTTTATTGTGTCTATGGAAGCATGTGATATAATATTATTACAAAGTATTTATAACGACTGTTATAATTATCGTTTTCACTGAAATCTCAATGCGTGATCATGAACTACCGGAAACTCCACATTTTAGTACTAGTGTCGTCCACGCAACCGATCGAAGATATCCATACAATATTGAAACGTCTAAATAGTAATAGAATAACAATATATGACCATAAGTGACAAGCCCAATTATAAAGACTACGGTATTATGTTAGGTATATCAATTCTTATTGAATTATGGTCAATTCTTTTTGCACTAGATCCAGAGAACCACTTCTCTGCCACTTTCCCCCTAACATTAAAGATGAAATATTAGGTTATTTATAGACTCCTAATACTTTGGATCCACTATTCGAATACATTTCAAATTCAAAATGACTACATTATCCAGAACAGCATCGTATTTGCAACAGTAAGTGAATTACCAATAAACTAGTTAATATGTACGTGTACCTACATAATGTGTAGGTAGGAAAGCCTAAATTAATATTAAATACCTACATGATCCTTATTTATTGTAATGTAAATCCGTGAATAGTTTGTTTTTTATTTTAAGTTTGATGAACTGAAAATGTATTTTTATCCGTGATTGTTTATAAACTAAATACTTAAGATGTTTACTACAGTTTATAGCTTTTGCTGTCAACTTTGGAAATAAATGTTATTCTTAATCAGAAATAAAATTTTAGTGTTATTCTTGTGCTGCAATATAGAGTTTCTAACTTCTCAATAGAGTAAAATGCTTTTTAGTCTATAAGTTGCAAATATATAGAAGTTTTTAAAGTTTTTACTTAAACTTGGAATGTTTGGTTTGAACCGCACTCCAGTTGTTTAAAGTACACAAAAGATAATGGCTCCACATAAAAAGGCACTATTAGTTGACTGAATCCATCTGAGATGCATATATCAAAGTGCGTGTCTATTAGATGTCATTAAAGACTTGATTGCTCAAGAGATACCTAATATTATCCATTTTACGGTATCAAACCCTTTTTCACCTTTAATAATCTGAGACATAATTTAAGTTTTATTGTTTCATCGATACTTAACTTGAAATAATATATTTATTTCAATGATATTAAATTATATTAAAGTTATTGTAATACGCACATCATAACTATAAACATCAAGAAATCTAAGATATTTTTTATTTTTTTAATTAATAATATATCCTAGTAAAAGTTTTTTAGATATTTTTAAATGAATAATGTCATGTCGGAAAAGGAAGAGATTTTAATCCCTACAAATATAAATTTTGTTAACCAACTTATCCGAGAGTTATACTATGTCTTCAGCTTTTATTACACAAGTATTATGTAAGGATTTTTGGACATTTACATCGTTGTCCGTGAATTATAATACTAACTTTCAAGGATTGAAATATACCTCCTCCAGGTACCTATCAACTCCTAATACAGAAAAATACACGACAAATTTAAAAACTAAAGTACGGAAATAGACTGCCACTACCGTAATACCTGACTAGTATACCAACTGCATGAAGTCCAGACTCAAGAGAATAAACCCATTCGATGTCACTACACGTAACCAAGAGCACAAACAACACGTCATACACACCAAGGTAGGTGGAATACTGACGATAAAATCGATGTTACCATTTTCTGTGTTATTGCGTTCGAATCATCTGAAACAAAGAGTACAAGAAGACTATAGTTGGGAGGGGGAGCGGTAAAGGACAGTAGCCTCCATAATAATTTGGACACACCGTGGTACGTTCGACTCCTAGCGAGCGAGCTTGAAAGAAAGTGCACTTCAAAAATCTTGATCTTTACGGCTTATAATTTTTTAGGGGTTATAAATTACAATTTCGAGTTTTTAGGCGTTTCCCCTCGGTTAAATGGTAAAGCCCACCTGCGTGCCGAATTTCAAGTTACTAGCCAATTCTAGAAGTAGGTTATAATATATCAGTCAGTCAATCAGTGAGTTTCACAAGCGGTTACATAGTATAAGGAATTATATGTGTTTTTTTCCAACCCCTAGCTATCTGTAATAGTAACAAAATACATATAAGCAAGTGAAACATAATGTAAATAGTTTGGTTCAATGTACAGTACAGAAATAATATAGAAAATAACAATATAGAAACAATACTTTCCAGTGCAATAGTAGTAGTATATAAAATCGATGAGAGTGGTCGTTCTTTTAAAAACCGGAAAATGATATTACTAAAGATACATAAATTCAAGTGAAGTATAGAAAATGATTCAACGTCCTCTATTCTATTAGATACAACAAAAGAAAATATTGCAAATAGCCCTAGCTAACCTTAAATAATTTCTAAATATATTTAAAACATAATAGAGCAAGTAAAATAAATTTTTTTATTAAACGTACTGTTTAAACGAGATTTATTGTTTTTAATTAAGCCTTGTTTATCACGTGTCTTTAAAAAGATGCCTTGCTTAAAATATATCTTCAAATGCTTTTGATATATTGTAATTGTGACCTGATAGTGTAGAAATGTTCTAAAATCAAGAACAGTGTATTATTAACTATAATATTATTTATTTTTTAAAGTAAACAATTACCCTGATATATCTCTATTAAGTTTTAAAAATCAGACAGTTCTTACAAATCAAAGCGTGCAAGATTTTTGGAGCTTTGCTGCATTATACCGTGGAGTTGACACTGTTTTATTATTCGAATTGTAGAAATAGTAATGCGAAACTTTATATTACTAATAAAACTAAACATTTAAAACGCTATCCACAATCTATTGGGTCTTCATGAAGCTTGAAATAAAACAATATATGTCCATGTTTTATTGATTGTGTTACTAATGCAACATACATAACGTCCATAAACTTTACTCACAAAATAAATTAAACGGCAGGAGAAGGTTTAAGAACTGGTGGGTGGGAGTGTTCCATACAGTCTGTGGAGTTTGACACCCCTGCAATAAACTTTTAATAATGTTTCCTTCTTTTCCCTTACTCGTATTTTCTCATATTTTCATGCTTGTTTAACACTGCGCTTGTCTAGCATATTCCCTCGCCCTTATTCCATCTTTGGTTTCATGTTTTGCGGATGTTTAAATTTTTTCACAAGTTGGATTTTTGTGTATAAGAACAGGTACGATCTTTATAACATTACTTCTATTCATCGGTTTTTATCCCCTCCCCTCCTAAGATCTACTACGGAATTTGTTTGATTATAAGAGCGTACCTCATGTCTCAGCCACTAAAAAGAATCATTACTATAGCAACCTACACCTAAATAGTATGATAGCATTTGAGGTGATATTGTCATATTGCTGCTAACCACCAGCTGTTACTACTATGACGTAGCCATGCCTTCATATAGTCTGCTTCATTTACATGTTGTCTACAAAACAAATTAATTATACAAAATGTACTTATATGTATTTACTGTAACAGCTGACAAGGTTTCTTTATTGCATAACATGAAGATACGAAGCTCTAATTCTACATATACGTAATACTGCCTATAGTGTTTGGGGCGGGGTGTAGAGAGGTTATACAGCGGCAGCAACCATCATCGGACTATTTTCGTATGAGCTGCTCTATGGTCCTCCAGGCAATGCATAACCTTTAGGCGGGGGAGTACCATTACTACTACACAACTTTACTTACCTATACTGTTATCTGGTACAAGTATATGTGGTACAAATACCTGGCTAGCACGGTTGGATCGTTTGCTTGATACCTTCAGTACAGCATTGAACCTACCATCGCAACCAAACGCTGAGATAAATGTTGTTAACAACATAACTAACAATACATAAAAATTCTAACTTATACTTATATCCTTAATAAGTCATCATACATATTTTTATCTATAAGAACATTTTTAATGCGTTTTCCGTTTGTGCCTGGGACTCCCCTGGGAGCCCCTACCAACCTATACCGTAAATGCTACTTGCATTACATCAATGGAGTGCTTATACTATATAAGCCGAGACAGAACTCCGACAGTATCATCGGTCGGGAAACACTAAGGCTGTATTACCTTTCTTTTGTGTGTTTTTCCAACACCTCCTGTACACACACTGAGAGAGAAATCTAATGATGTGACTGTCTCTATTCATGGAATGTGGAATCAACATCTGCCCGAAAAGATCCAAAACAATTGGCTACGGAGAAGCTCTTTACTCTTTACATCGTTTCGACATCAGACACACTTAGACTACAAACAATTACCATCCAGATAAAGTGGCGTTCTCATTATCTCATCAAGTGCACAATTGAGGGCACTGCGATGTTTCTCACACGATCCCAAATCATGGAGGAGAAACCGAGTTTTTTACACACAACGTTGAGTGATTGTGCAACTGATGAGACAATGAGAACCACTTCATCGGGATTACATGTTTTCGTAGTATACGTGTCTATGATGCCGAAGCGTAAAAAATTCGTTTTGAGCTTCTTCGTCACCGACTGTTTTGTATTTCTTTAGACAAAATGTTGATTCCAGATTGTAGGAGTCAAGTCTGTCACAGCGATAGAATTCAAACTTTCCACTAAGTGGAAATTAAAATGGAGCTCAACTTTACATTCGTATTGAACTAACCCTTCCCACCTCTGCTGCACAGAGACACTGTTCCAAGTCTCTCTGCCAAATTACATTCCTGAGTAATGATATCCGGCAAGAGTCGATGATGTGTAATGGTCCGTGGCTATCTCCATTCCCCTTGTTTTAATTTCCCCTTGATATACAAAAGAAGAACGTGTTGTTGCGGTCGTCACGCACCGCATCACCATAGAGACATTTCCGAGTTTTCATCTTCAAACAGGTATGTTCAAACGTGTTCATGGCTGGTTATGGACTGGGTCAGGTAAAAATTCACGTTCCCGAATTTCCACCCATTATCTCAGGTTTCCAATCAGCCTGACCGTCCAAGTCCAATGCTATTTAGCAGCCACCGTTCCTACCAGTCCCTCATGGTGAACCCATGGGAGTGCGTGTTACCGCTCCATTCCCCTCATATTCTGCTTCATTTTGAAAGCGTGCAGGTCGATTGGAATAGCTCCCGCCACTACGCCGTTCCCTAGTCATACAGAGTGTTGCTGTGCTACTGCCAGCTCATTATACAGACAATTATTGCCGTAATATAGAGAGCCTGTAATCTCTCTAACCAATTTCCCACATTAATAAGTTATAACCTCATTTTACTTGCAAAACAGAACATTTTCATTAATACTTTCAAATTAAAAATGTATGTTTTATATATGAAATATTGTTTAAAAAAATAGTTTATAGCAAACTAAATAAATAAACAATTTAAATCAATATGACTTTTTATTTTAATACTAAATTTAGTTTGACAAAATTTAGGACTTCGTTATTGAATAGTACATTTAAGTGACTTCATTATAACATATGTACGTAATCAGTATTGTAAATAATGATACTCATTTAATAATTTAGCTGTCGACGTTTCAAACTAACAATTAACAATCGATCTATGTTTATACATACATCGAAAACAGCATTACTTGCCGTAATGGTCTACTGTTGCGTTACGGAAAGCAATATATCACACGCGAGATTAGAAGTGTATCTTAAATGTGTAGTTCATTTATCAACCTCATAAACGTTCAATTATAACCAAGTATGAAAAATAAACTTCTTGTGACTTTCAACGTCAAGTCCACCTCAATCGTAAACCACGTTCTGCTTTGACGACTTTCACGGAAAATCATACAACATTGTGGAAATTAGAGGGTTTAAATATCCAATTAATATTTATGTTAATAGTAGCAAATGAAAATTTTAAAATTTTAAGGGGCAGAAACGTTTGAAACACAATTTGCATAACGTGCGAGATGTAAACGTGCCACACATTCTGGAAACACGTAACGCCCATAGTATCGGAGGTATACTGGGAACAATATCCAAACATAGCCTGTTCTAGTCACGAATTTTCAATTAATTCGCTAACAAACGTGGTGGCCAACAGAATCCCCTCACCTGATAAACAGTGTATTCAGAAATCAAACGTACTTTTTTTATTAATCAGTAGTTATTTGTGGATTAAATTAACATTACTCAGATTAGTTCAATTGTACACTTTTAGTGAATATTATAACTTTCTGATATATTATATTAAATGCATACTTTATTTTATCACTGGCTATAACAATGAAACTTATTTCTGGTTATGACCCCTTACGGGCCATCCCCTGAGGTGATGAAGAGCTACTGATTGCATCAAAGAGTTCAATTTTATGCCCTATGTCACTGTACAAAGTTTTATGTTTGTAAGTTTACGAGTACAGAAGATATTAGACCGTTTCAATACTTTTCAGCATCACTGTATAACTTTAATGCCTAGTAAATAGGAAATGGCACGGACCCTACTGATTATTTTACATTACAAGACGTCATTAAACCACGCACTGAGCAACAACGTTGAGATTATCCTGTATAAGTATTAGTCTATGTACCTAGGTATATACAGGTTGTATCTAAAGTAGAAATAACAAATGATTTAACATATGAATATTTTATGGCCTGCTATAAATTTAAATAAATATTTTCTGTGGGTAAAAATAACATAAAACAAATAGAATTATTACACAATGTGATGATTTTATCGGTCTTCCCACATACAAACTGTCCATACTACCTAAATTGGTATACACCTATTTTGCTTATAGCTCAACAATCCACACACAAGAACCTAATTTTCACTTTTTTTTCTCACGTGAGCTTGCATCGCACCTTTCAAGAAGAATTTTCTTGACTTTTATTCCTCATACTTTACAGGATATTCCCTATATTCTCACTAGGACTCTGTGGCATATGTTTATTTACGATTAAGATAAAAAAACCTCATAAATTGGCATTTATGTTTAGTAGTATGCTGTATAACAACTTAGTATTTATGTGTTAACAGGACAACAGGCAGTCCAGGCAGTAAGTCACCTGCTTCTGGGGGCCCGGGACAACCTACCTCCTCATCCACCAGCAACCCTGAGGTCAAGACTCCACCTACTGCACACAACAAGGCTCTTCAGAATGTTAAAGGCGATCACCCTTCGGTAAGTTTCTGTATGTTTCCAGGTGTTATGTGTTATCGAGTACTATGACAGTTTCGAAAGAGTAAACCTCCAATGATACGCATTGTTAAACATATTTCCTAATAACTTAAAGAATTATTAGAAGCGCGTTTATAAAATTGATTACGAGTAACTTTTTCTATAAATAAAGTCTAAACAAACATTTATACGACCACAGTAATGTTTTCTAAAATTTGATATTTTCAGTATGAAATCACTTTGAATAAATATTTCAAACGGTTTTTACGTATCCTGACATCATACAACATTTCTATACAGTTATATTAATATATCGTGCTCTAAAAGAGGTTCATGTTTAAGAAATGCTTCTTAGTTGTATTTCTGAGGTCGGTTATTATATTAAAAATTATTTTATACTAAAAGTCATTCGATGCTGCACCTACTATACCTTTGTTGGAAAATGAACAATTTTGTGGAGCTTCAATAACTTTTCTATATTTAAGCATTTGGTTATTTACAATTTTAAATAAAAAATCTAAATAACTGTGAACATACAGGTATAAAATTATCTGAAAACCCATTGAATCTTATACTACTAAAATATCTGTGACGATTCAATAACTTTTTTTACTTAAATTCTAAAATATCATTTTCAAAATCTTATCTATAATAAACTCAATTTTTTACTATTAGAAGCTTATTTTTTATAAATCATTAGGTACCACCATACTCTAATTCGAACTGTTAACCATTACTACCTTTGTTGTGTAACTTGTAAAAATTGCATATAATGACAATTGAAAACTATGTGATATTTCTAAGAATCTAAAAGATATACGAACTAAAGAGGGCCAGGCCAGAGTTACAATTGCTGATACCTTAAGGCATGAAAGGACTTGGTACAAAAGGGTTGAAGCCTCACTGACAAAACGCTTGTGTGTTGGTAATATTTCACACTAACCATTGTGAATCCTGTTTTTGTAGTAAAGATATAACAATATTCTTTCATATTTGTATGATAAGATATCGTATATTCTAGATATAATCAAATTTATATATATATGAGATTCCTGGCGTAATGTTGGGGAAAGTCACAATACTTACAAAATTATTGTACAAATTAATCATAAACAGATATACGAAGTTGAATATTTCAATAACCCACCATTGTTAAATTCTTTCATCTGATTATAAGAAAATTCAATTTTTATTCCCTTATTTATTGTGTTTCCAAGTTTATTGTATTATCTATTTCTTAAAAATATGACATCTTTATTAATTTTTTATACAACTAAATTTTATTGAATACTACAGGTAGATGTTGCTGAAGTTTACGTTCATAAATGTTTTCTCCATTTACTTAGTTGAAATTTCAAATTTTCTTCAATACAGATTTCTAATTTTCTTAGAAGAAATGTTTAAAGCTGTTGGAAATGCACTAAATCTTTCACTTGAACTAGCTTCTTTTGAAAAAAAGTCCGTCAATTGCTTGATCATGTATAATTTTATCTTTAATATGTCTATTATTAGTATCTGTGTGTATTGTATAAGAAATGTCATGGTCCATAGCAGCTTTATTTAATTTATGTTTTTCGAGAACTCCTCTTTTTATTTTTTTCAAGCTTTTTGCAGGTCCCAGATACTGATAGCCTGGTACGTGCAATTCAAATCGTAAATACTTAATTAAATCGGTTGATCTCTCTCCTTTCCTTACATGTCTGTAGTTTTATTTGATCTATTTGTTTCCAAAAAATTGCACATTTAAATCTCAAAATTAAATTTTCCAGGTTTATTCTAAATTAGTTTTAAATTTAGAAATAAATTTCACAATAATTTTATCGATTGACTATGGTTTTATTCTGATAATTTTGAATTAAATATTGTTTAAGATAAGGTTATTAGTTTTTTTAATGATAAAAAGATATTATAAATATTCTGAATTTACAAAAGGATATTGTTCTTTAGATAATATATAAGGTTTATTGACGATTTCCAATCACATGAAACTTCAAAAATTAGATTAAAATTACTATAAAATAAAAAAAATTGTTCATTTAAATATTCAAATGTAATCTCCTGTTACAATTTACTTTTAGTTAATGATAAATAATTTAATAGCATTTAAAAGAGAGATTGTAAGAACTTATTAAATATTTCAGGAAATCCAAAATTTAGACATTTTGATGTTGTTGTTGCTTTTTGGTCTAAAATTAGTGGGATACCTGATGAAATTGGTTATATTCCAATTTGAAAAAATACTAGAAGAAATTTAAATATTTTTCTAAATATTCAAGATTCTAGAGGAAATTTGTTATAAAATGAAAATAAAACTTTTTATAAATATTAAAGAAAGAATAAAGTAACTGTGGTTCTTACAGTGAACGACGACAAATATTCAAAAATTTTACTGGAATAAAGGAATACGCGATTCCCAACTACCTTCAAAATTTTTAGTAATGAAGTAAATGAACTTTTTATTAATGAATTAATGTTTAAAATACAAACTAAAATTAACTAATAAAATGTTGGTGATTTGAAAAAATTCACAATTTTTATGTAGTTAATACGGTGTCTATAGATAGATACCTTAATAATATTCATAAGGGCACTATATTTATCAATGCATCTTGTTTATATTCTTTGATTTTAAGTTATAATATAAAAAGTCTTTTTTATAATAATGAAAAAAGTCTTCGAAACAAAAATAGGTGTATTATTACCACACTTATAAAAGTATATAAAGACATTAAATGTATAATTGAATCAAGTTTATATTCTCTGATTTAAAAATATAATAAAAAGATTGTAAAATATCTTAATAAATAGGTGTAGTGGTATAAATGAAGGGAGTATTGTTTCACTACTCCCTTTGAACTTTCAATTTCATGCTTTTTTTATTAATGAATGTGGTCTTAATACAGTGTTCCATAACTAGACAAAGGTATACTACGTTATTGCTCACGTGATGACAAACATATTCCACAATATGAAAATGGGTTTCCGATGCTTACTTTTTCATTTATCTGTCTATATGGATTTTTATACAAATAAATAATCTTAAAAAGTAATAAATTAAATGATAACAAATTTGACTCAATTGTTTACGATAACAAGTCCAATTACTGAAACTAATTTCATCTTTATCTTTAATATTTTCAAAATGGCGGCTAGACCTTTAATCTTAGATTATATAAAAAAAATTAGCATTTTTTCTCAAGAATGGCAAGTACAACAGTTTTAGAGAGATTTTCGCAAATCTAATGACACTAAAATTATTTACATCGAATAACAAATATTCGTCCTTTTTGAAATTATATTTGCATGTTAAACAATGTTCTTAATAAATGGAGTTCTTAGAATAGTTGCATTTTTGAATAATTTACCTTTAAAAAATAGAAGAAGTTAAATTTATTAAAACAGAATAATATATATATATATATATATATATATATATATATATATATATATTATTTTATATATATTATTTTGTTTTAATACATCTCGAATTTTGATTTTAAAAGGAAATAAAGATAAATTTGGTTCGACAACCATTATAGTTAGAATATTTGTAATTTCATTTACAGAACGCATTTTCTTATTGTTTTAGATATTAAAAACACTGAATAAATACATAAAAAGATAATTTATATTTAATGGTTGTACGTAAAAAATGTATTATGACTGAATTTGTCGAGTAAAATTTTAAAATGTCTTAATGATTCTTTAAAATATAATTGTTACTGTTCATAAATTTATGAGTCACGTTACACAAAATTTCATTATTAATGAACTCTTGTTGAATAAATTTAATAATCGCTGCGAGGCTTCTTTTTGGGAAACTATTCTCACAGTCGATTGGGAGTGTTTGTAACAGAGTGGGACATTACGGTGAGCGTTTTAATATATTAAAGAACAAGGAAGGATGCGGTTAGTTTATCAACTTCCTTTGAACTTCTGCTCTTGAAAATTCTTCTCTCTGATATTATGATAAAAATTTAGAATATAATAAATCTATGAAACACTGTTTGAAATGTTTAGATTTTATGTCAAGAACCAGTTAAGAAAAAATTGTCATAACTGTCGTAGCCTGTTTGCCCACTTCGTTTTAAGAAAATAAATATACTCTCCTTTTACAAATTGTTTCAGACGTTCTACCATGATAAAGTTCTACAATATTTAAATCATAAAACGGGTATAATACAACCATCGCCTTGGACCATTTCTCAACCGTTATTGAGGTTCCTTGCCTCCCAAATAAAACCGCAAATTGTTCAGCAACCCCCCAACTATAATAAAAAGAAGTAAATCATCAGTATATACTATATTAGTACAAATCTCACTACAATATACGAGAATATTTACTGAAATTATTATTTGTCATATCAGTTATAACATAGTAAATTAATAAATTTTAAATACACCTGATTACATGCCCCGTGCTTAACATTTTATTAAGCTTATGTATCAAGCATATAGATTAGAACAAATTTAAAGTAATTTTTCCTAAAAGCTGTGACATGTTATTTACTCCGTCCGCAATAAATAGTAAATACGTAGGAGTGTTTAATACTATCACGTACAACATTGTATACATCAAACACTTTAATTCTTAGGTTCATAAGTTCTATTTAAGGCATCAAGTAAAGTTGAGGATGTAATACTTTTGACAGGATCAAATGAATTGAATAATTTAGAACCAGATATACCTCAGAATCAATCTGAGGGAGTCCACCAACACTAGGAATAAAGTAGGAGTTAACTAAATATTAACTTATAAACACGCAATTTCAAACAAGTGATCAGAAAACATTGATTTTCACTGAGTAAACCACAGTCCATTTTAACACACTCCTTCTTTTGTGCCAGAGAACAATAGCACAATAGACCTACTGGTGTCTGTTACTCGTGGTCTCTGCTGCTGCTACATGTTTCACACAAAACTTGGTTACAAGTCTCGCGAGGGTTGCTGTAACTGTTCTGAGTGTAACCACCTGGGTTAGTGCAACTAATCCTGGATAGTTACAAACACTTCCGCTAATGGCTGCCTTGATTGTGTACTTTCTTCTACTCAATGATTCTTCTAAACGTATTCGTATTAATAATATTCCCTTATTCGAGGTTATTAATACATATAATTCGGTACTGCTTCTGGTACAGTTTTCACAGAACTTATAACATAGGATAGTATTAATTTTAATTAGTTTTTTCCTCATATAAAAATATAAAGTGTAGCTTGGGCAATTCAGTAAAACTTGAGAGTGAGGGTGTAAATGCTTAAAATTAGAAATGAGATGTGACATTAGAATATCATGCGGGTTTCCATGAACTGAATAATAATCTGGAAGAGAGCATTGCTCTTTATGAGAACAATAAGAGTCTCAATTAGATAAGTATGAATGGTGTTATCAAGTGATTGGTAATAAATTAATAAATCTATCAATAAGAATCCTCAACTTTTGGACCAATTTTTTAGAAAGAAATAGATACCAATGTTCACTCAATGAGCAAGTTTAAATGACGGTTGAGGATATTAAAGTTTGTTGAATTTTTATTGATTAATATTTTGTTTCTTTACAAGCACTGTGTAACTAATTTGAACAATTCAACATGTTCTTGTAATAGTTTACTTCATTTAGCAATTCATTTTATAACATTTCTGGTTGCAATAACTACATTTTGCACCTCAATCAGACTAGTATATGTATCCGAAATTATACTTTCAAAAATGGTTTAGAAACTGATGAAAAAGTCAAAACTATTTTCTTAAGGCTAAAAGTTGAATGGTGTGAAACAAAATTCTATCAAACATGTGGAGTAGTAAGTGAGAGACGAAATTGTGAAAATAACTCGTTTGCTGAATACATTTTCGTAAAGCGCACAATAATATTACGACGTCTTACGCTTCTCTCGTCTAGAGACAAACTTTTTGTCACTCACTGCTCTTCCCTCACGTTATACAGTCATTTTATATCAACATTCGTATCTATATATGGAGGACTATCATACTTACAGAAATATATACCCTTGGAATCTCAGATCAACATGTCCCTCAAAATAGACTAAATATGTACCGTATATATTTAGCAGTATTATTGTATTTTTATTCTTAGAATAGAATAGTATGCAATATATTCTAAACTTACTATACTATGATATTATGTATTAGTCTATTCTCAAAATAAGAATAAAATAAGTAATTTAACATTTAAATTTGGCCTAGAGGAAAAACAAGCTTGAGCCAGTGTACAGGTTGTTCCATTGCTATGTTCTCAGTGGACATGCACGTATGAGTGCGTTTGTATGTTGTGCACATCCAGTTGTAAGCTAACTACAACAAAGTTTGGGGCCTGGACGTTAAAATGCTGTCTTCGTGGTTCCCGCTGGAGGTCTTAATTACTGAAATGATTCCCATTCCCATCCCTAGCCCATGTACTCAGTTCACTAAAACAAACCACACCCTTGGTAACTTCTCTTTATCATAAAACAGAAAAAAGTGTTTTATAATCAAATGTAAGTTTTTATAAGGATTGTCTAGAAGTATCATTCACAAAGTCAAACACAAAATTCCAGTTGTGCAATAAAAACACTGTATTTTTAGGCAGAACTTACCTTAAAAACTAAGTTGATAATATATATACACACACACACACACACACACACACACACACACACACACACACACACACATATATATATATATATATATATATATATACAAGTTATAATTTATATATACAAATTAATTTATATTTAGACGCAATTTATATGTTTTTAGACACGTTGAGACGTTACCATTATTTTTTACTAATGAACACGAAAGTTAAGAGCAAGATAACTTATTCTTATATGTTAAAAATTGTAGAACAGATGGATTTTCTTCTGACATTTGTGAAACTTTTATATAAACTAAAAATCCTCACACAAGTATATATTGTTACAATTACAAGTCCGTAGATATGTATAACAATTTTTGACTACATTAGTCCAAAACTTTGAAGAACAACAGAGAAAAAAGATATACAAATAGAATCCTTACAATGTATACTATATTCTGCAAAGTTTTATGACGTAATTACACAAAATTATCATATATCAGCTACAAATTTTTTTATAACAAAGGTTAGTGTTATTATTCCAGAAAATTCTTTACAATTTATACCATATTCTGCAAAAGATTCAAGATGCAATCACCCCAAATCAAGAAAATTCCAGTATTGTGTTTTAGGTTAGCATTAACCACGGTTCCTACAGAACTTAAAAGAATTAACTATCGATATGCATATTTTAATAAGTATCGTGTCTACCTTTTGACAGACTTAGCTGTAAAACCTAAAATAACTTCTTTATAATATTTGGTAAAGTCTTCGCCTGCAATAAATCTATCTTTATCCCAGATAGATGAGATATTTCATGTTTCGCTGTTAAAAGTTTTTACACTATCATTATTTTACCTGAAATAAAAAATAATTTAATTACATTTTATCAAATCATACACTTTCAACAAATGGGAGCCTATGTTATATACGTATACGCCGATTCAATGCTTTACTCAAATAAAATAATTTTTATTACATTTTTACAATTTTATGTTACATCGCAAACGTTAATAAATTATTGTTTGTAAATCTCTTTATTTATTCACACATTCACTCAAGCACACTTTCACTGACCTCAGATCCTATGCCTCTCATACATGTCAGTGGCTCATCATGAACTGATAGACAGAGCATAACGAACTAGACACCAATAGGCTTTTAGACGAGTTTTAAATTTATTTTGATTGTTGGATATATCTATACTTTCTAGCAGCTTATTGATTGACACTAACTGGGGCAGCGTCAGACTGTGATGTTGGACTCAATAGATGCCCCTGCCTCTTGTGTCATATCGGTGAAGGTCTCCGCCACGAACCGTAGGACACTTTTATCTGCAGTACATGTCCACATCAAATATTTAAAGGCGAGCAAGGTCAGAAATTCAAGCTTTCTAAAAGGTTCCCCTAGACGACTCTCTGTAAGTTAACATCTGAGAGCCTTTTTTGGGGGTTGAAGACTTTTTCCGACATTCTTTTTGCGCAGCCTCCCCAAAGTCTCACTTAATACGCGAAGTAAGGATGAATTAGGCTGTAGTAGGCAATTTTAAAAACTTAAGGGAAAGCAGAAATTCTAGCACACATATTATCGACGAGGTCGTCCCAGGCCTATCCTCTGTCAATGAAATTCCTAGAGACTTTGTGGAGTATGTTTCCTCTAAAAAGGACATCATTAACAAATACAGCTGGCTGTTCTGAAAGATCTCTTCCTTTAGGCAGAAATTTCTATTTGGCCTGTTTTGTTTTCAAGTTTATTTCAACAAAGTACTGAATGCATGAATTTAATTCCATGAACGTTGTGACTTTTTTATCTAGTTCTTACAATGTTTTGCTTTGAAACAGAGAGTAGTGCCGTCAGCATATTCAACAAGTATTTAATGCTGGATCACAAATTTAAATCCACTGATATAAATTAGGAATGCAGAACTTTATTTGATTAAATATTTAATCTACGTCATGGTTTGTTATTACAAATGTTTAGTTTGTTATGTTAGTGGACCAATAAACAGTTGTTTCAATATTGGTTTAGGTACAGCGTTAAATTTTATCGTAAAATAGAGGTCGTTAATTATATTCATTTATAGTAAAATAGTTTCATTTCATTCATGGAAATAGTTTTACAACATGAAGTAATATAATTATTGTATGATTAGGTTATCCGCTGAGATTGCAATATTCTATTGAAAGATCGCATGAATGCAGCAAACAAGTGGTTGGTCGACGCGACTACAGTTGAGGGCTGAGGGCAGAGATCGACCGAGATAGTGTACAGTACAGTCAGGATATAGCTTGATGGACCCCCGCTAATCGTTTGGGACAGTCTGCTCAGAATATTTACGTCCTTGTTTACAGTCTGGGTTAGCTACTACAGGACGTTACTTTCACATGAGCTGTCAAAAACAAAGCTGACCTTTAAAGCTTTATATATTTTGATTTACGATTAACTCTAAACCAACATTCTAGTGGATAACCCCTAATGATGAACGAAAAAGTAACATTATGTCAGTCTAATATGATTTTTTTTCGTTGTATTCTTCACATTATTATAAAATGTATTTTAATGGAATCGCTTAATAAATTCTAAATATTCTATATACAAAATCTTCCTATATAATTTACAAACTTCCGTCGTAATAATCAAATTAAATGGATATTTCAAAACTGCAAGTACTGTTTATATCATGTTACCTAAAAATTAAAAGTTGTTTAATTATAGAAAATAAATTAAGAGGAGTTTCGTATATCTTGAAGTTTGTACATTTTATTTGGTTATCAATAACATTATAAAGGTAATAATAAGTTAACATAAAATACCATCTTGGTACTCAAACATGAATTCCTAAGTTTGGGGTTTAGAGTAAACTTAAAACAAGAGAACACTATACAATGCTATGAAAGTAGAATTATATGTATTACGTTCAGTTATAAATAATTTTTTATCGGCAATCAATAGTTGCGTTCGGTTCCAAGGAATAATATGTCAAATATAGCAAAATACAAAAATATTTTAAATTTTATTCGAAAACCGTACCGTGTCATGTAAGATATGTCCATTACTCGATATTAATCTTATATTTTGCAAATTTTTCTCGTACGTAACACAAACATTGCTTGCTGTTACTGAACTACTTTTTGATTTTCCCGTTGAAAAAAACACCGTCAAGTGTACATCACATTAAGTGTTAAGATAATTTTGTTTAAAATGTGGAGTAGTCGAATTTGGCTTTGTCTTGAGGTAAAAGGTGCGGAATATGGTTGTTTTCAAACATAATCTTTTTTCATAAAATAGTAACTGATAATTTGCTACGAATCGAAAAAAGTACTGTAATAAATGTATTTAAAGTTAAAAATAATTTTAAAACATTATGTATTCCATGTACAGAGAAACGAAATGGTTACTTTCCAACATTTACAGACATTTTATGTTCACATTCTTGTTGGGGGAGGAGGAGAAGCTTTTGACTAAAGGCAAAAATAATGTGGTTGTGTCAAAGTATTAACACTTTTAAAAAACAGTGGCCTCAATTGACATGCATAATTGTGTAATAAAATAATTATTGAATTCTGGTAGTAATTTTGTGGTTAATTATTCGTAGTAGAATAAGGTATTCGTTGCATTAATAATAAAAACATTTGAGCAGCGGTAAAACAATTGAATTTCTCAAATTTTGTAATTGCCTAATTTGTTTACGGTCCGTTTAAACAGTAATGTATGCCACAGGGAAAGTTTCACGTACCAGTTGTTACACGTGGCATCCAGGTGGTTTACTGCCAGTGCGGCACTATCACCTGAGTAAAATGTATCTAATCCAAGTTGAAGGTCTACTATCTTAAAATGTCCTAGTATTGATTTAACCCACTTTCGTTGTTAAACATTTTCTTGTAAAAAACTATTTGATACAGTTTTCGCATTGGATGATGAAGTGCTGCTGGACAAGCATAAGTAATCCTACTGTACTTTTTTTCTTTCACTCAACTCTGTCATATTCAATTCTGAAGAGCAGTACAACGCATACAAAACTGTATTGTGCATCATACTTAAGCTTGCACTCAAGTCTGTCACAATAACATCAGAAGTATACTTGTTCTTTCGTTTAAGGACATCCTTAATAGTCCACCTCGGGTAAAGAGGGTCACAACAGTACGTGGTTCTGGATGCTTTAGAAAAATTACTTACAGCTATCAATCTTAAAAGGGGTTGTATCTTAAAGCCAAGAATAAGTTATGGATGTCAGGAAATTAATTGCTGCTTTGGTCTGGAATAAGATAATAGGCTATAGTTATATTAAAATGGCGGTAAAAGGCGTGAACATTTGGTATGATACGTTACTATTATATATCTGAATTCGTTATATCCAGTAAAATGTTTGGGTTATCAAAACTAGAGAGCCTAAGATATACTTACATACAAAAGAAATATTCATATAATACACAATGCATTCTGGCAATAATTTTGTTTCTATTTAATCGTACAAACAATACAAGTTATTAGTTCGTTTCATGTACATGACAAAAAGTATTGTTTCCTCAATTTACTTATGTTACGTCTTACTTTTTACCCTATAATATTATACGGGCCTTGAAAGGAAATGTGAACAGACCTAGAGCTCATATATACCTAAACAGCCGTATACACCAATTAGTTTAAAAATAAATAAGTTTAAAATAAATAAGTTAAGAATAATAAATTAATAAATAAATTAAGAAAAAAATAAGTTTAATAAATGTACTACTTTTGTTATGAATTATAAACTAGGTAACTGGTTGAAACTGTTCTTATCCGTTTCTATTATAAGGAGAGGAAGATGGTTGATATCCAAATTAACATGTTTATTTTGATAGTCCCAAATAACGCAAACTCAACATTTAAAAAGCTGCAAAAATATAATAGGGATTAAAAGTCTTGAACTTTGTTTTTATTCTGCAAAATGTAATAAGAGTTTCCTACACATGATTTTTCTGCACAAACGTTTTAAATTTAAAAGTCGGTAACAATATAAATTAGCTCCGTTACTAAAAATCGCAATTTATTTAAGAAGACAATAAATATAAAATTTTGTTTACCTATTATTGCATTGTAGAAGTTATATTTATACCTAACATTCTTCACTAGAAGCTATTAGTTACATTTAAAAGGTTTACAGTTTCTTATAACTTGACTTCGAAAAAATACTTATCTTTTATATTGGTAGGCTGTTCAGAGAGTTCCTCTTATTTAAAGTTTTAGTATGAAATTACCGGGTATGGTAGTCAAGTATTTGATTACTTTCACTGAAATTTGTTCCTTGGCAAAGTGTTAATGTCTTATTTGTGCCGAATTTTTATTGAGGAAATATGATCTGTTCGTATTGAAAACTGTGTAGCTCTCCAATAAACAATTTGTCGTATACGGATTATATACGTTACTGTTTCGTCAGTATAATTGTAAGGTACAGTGGTCAGTGTAGAAACTTAGCAGATGTGCAGCATTTTACACTATCATGCTATTTATATTTTCACAATAACTTTCTGTAAAGTGATATTATTTATTTTAACTTTTTAAGTGAGTTTATCATGGAAGTTTAAAAATGTTGCAATTTTATATTTATAAAATTCCCCTTCGGTATACAAACACTTTACCAAAAATGTTTTAAGATTACATTTATCTTCATACAGACCGTTTAAATTATATATATACATATATATATATATATATATATATATATATATATATATATATATATATATATATATATATTCGAATTTAATGGTTCCTGAAACAATACACTACTAAGTAAATGACATATAAATATTGTGGTTTTTATTATGATCTAGAGATAATTATTGAAACTTGCTAATTTATATAAAAACTTAATTGAATAGTAATTATTAAAAATAAAAAGAACCATTCTAAAAGTTAACGATAAAGGCTAAATAAAACTACATTTTAGTGTGCTTTAAAAATAAATGTAACCGGTTATAGTTTCCATTACTCTATTTAGAATCTAATTTAAGGATATTTGCTTAGTAAGAAGATTCCGTATTAATTACGTACAATTGTGGATTTTGGAATTAATATTCAAAACTATATAATAGTTGAATTGTTAATCTTATTATGAAAAGCTTTATTTATACCAGATTTTAACCTTGTTTCATTTGGAGTTTATTTCTTATTCTTTTATCTTTGGGGTAAGTGAGGCCGTAACTTGAATATAAAATAAGGGAAACAGTTGTGCCTATAAATCATGAAAGGCAAACAGATCGGTGAATAAATCTGAGCTATTAATCCTAAGAACGTAGGAATCGTCATAGACGCAACTCTGTTGTGGACATAAGTTTAAATTACTTCATTTCCGCTCATCATTATTGTGACGATGTTAAAGTTTTGCTAGGAATCTCAGCTAGCAAACATATATGAAAGACGGCATCCGGTAGTTTTTCACATATTATCATTACCCCCGTACCGATTCCATACCAGACGTGTGAAATTGGCGGTGTACTGTGTTCAATTTAAAAGGTATATATGACATCTTTCTTGTGCCGCTGTTCAACTTAACTTAATTGGCAGGTGAATTTGCAACCATCTTATGGCAGTGGTATTTATACCGATTATAAATACTTGTTATGACTTTAGAAGAAAATCTACTCTTAGAATCATATAAATGATATTTGAGAATATTGTTGCAGATAGACTACAACGATTTCTCTCCAAAGTAACACAAATCTTCATGAGAGCATTGAACTAACACAAACTTGTCTTTTTTTAATAATATCAAGAGTTTCATCGCATGCAATCTTTCTATTCGAGTCCATAATGGCTAACATATCTAACTTAAGTTATGGGTTGGTGTTGGGGTTCTTAGCATGTGGTAGCTTTTAATGTTCCTTGGCGTAATGAGGATTAGAGAATGGAAAAGAGAGGATAAATATCTGACTGGGGATTGTGAGCAGCAACCCCGAGCTCTTTTGTAAATGTGTTAAACTGAAAATAAAATATTTAATCTTTAATCAGACTATATAATAAAGGTATTGATATTTTTCAATACTACTGTAGAATGGGAATAAATAGGAGAGTAGAAAAATGAACCATGATAAGTTATTATTCTAAGCGTTACACAAATGGCACATGAATTGATGTTGTAACTGGCAGCTACAGTTAAGTAAGACAAAAGGAGATTGGATAAAGAAATAGAATAATGGATATACAAAGTTACACAATGGTTCAACAGAACATTTTTGAAATTGTATTTTTGCTCAGAACCAATCGCCAGAACTGCAAATCAATACTCGTTTCGCTAGTATGTGACCAGGAAGCCAGATTTTAAAGGAACCTAGTTTTGTAAATTTTTTACAGGCACGACTGTCGAGAGTATCTAACTTTGTTCAAATGATATATCAGGCTCATTTTCGCTTACTAAAAACGTTTGCATTGCTGTGCGGTATGTACAAAACTCTGAAGACTACTCTACTTATGACTTTCCAGAGTTAAATCTTTCAATATATTGTAAAACTGTATTTTTATGTATATAATTGCAATATCTTGTTAAATATGTATGGTTTATGTAAGCCCAACTTCGTTTTATTGTATCATTTTGTGCGCTTAATCAACGTGAAACCTTTTCGTGAAAATAAAACAACCATTCAGGAAAAAAAAATAAGCGTTATAAGAGACCAAACAGTAAAGTTTTAAAAGCAGGTACATAATTAAAATGGTATTAACTTTAAAACTAGGCATCTCGAAAGAGTAAATGAATAAATGGTTTTGACATTGTGAACATGGAACAAATTGCAATGTTTTTGAGAAAACAGTTCTTGCACAAAAATATAGGCATAAAGTGTATCGTATATTTTATCTCAAAACTACTCATTGTTGCAGAATATTGCGGGTTTCAGTACAAATTTTCCGGTTTAAAGAGTAGCTAAAACATTATACACTAATAAATCTGAATCTACGATGATTGATAGAATATTATAAAATATTTCCTATAGATATAAATATTATGTTAATTTTCAATAACATGTTTTAAAAATGTGGTGTAGTAAAGTTAATTTTACCAACTACCTTTGGTTACCACAATACTTTTGTGTTAATTAAACTCCCTTATTAAGTCAATGAACAATTACTCTTATCCAATTTGTTGATTTAAACCGTAATTAAGCTTACATTTGCAATCAAACACAACAAATTAACTGTGTCCATCGTCATTTTCCATCAAGTTGCTGTTTTAGATAAATTTAGTCTGCAAATTTACCGTTCTAACAACTTGTAAACACTATTGGAAAAATTTTAATATTCAGACAAAACTGTTACGGCGTGTGAACAGCGAACTTAAACAGAGATAACACTTTTTACATTACTTGTTTTCAGCAAGATATACTAAATAAATTAGTAATAAACTTTGGTTGTATGGCGTTAAAATAGGTATAAAACGTATTTCAGTTAACTAGTGTTCAGCCCGTATGAAGATGCGTATAGAATATTGTGTCATCATTTAAATTCAGGTAAATTACAATTTTACTCGGGAAAAATAGTTTCACTAATAATTGTCACCAGAGATGAAAACGTTCATAACGCATTAGTTTTGGTTTAACCTTTTGAGTGATATTAATATTTAATAAAGCCAACGGCTTAAAAAATTAAGACTAGTTTCACAAGATACAATTTGATTAGGAACAACTAAATTTAAATTGTATTTCAAGCTTAAATTTCAAATAAAATCAATCATTTGCGCTAATGGAGAGTCATATATTAACGCTTTACAATAAGTAATAAATAATCCTCTCCTGCTTTCTCCCAAAACAATCTCTGAACTGTAACAACAAGATTTCTTAGTAACAATATACTGTACTTATAATAAACAAAATTCTACACCTAGGTTTTAGTCTCATGGCGTACTGGGCTTTTGAAGTTATTCCAAAGTGCAAAGATAGTAAAAATCGTAGTCCAAAGCAGATCCACGACAGAGATGGTACTTTATATACTCGTATCGAGGGTTTCCTTGGCTTACAATTTCTTGGCTTATCAAGTCCCTATATCCCACACGCTATTTAATCAATACCGCACGCACCAAACAACTTGAAGTTGAATTCATTCTTGAGGTAGATTATATATAAATACAAAATGGCTGTTTGATGTGCGCTATGTTATCGTGGAGATATGGCTCGTGTAAAGAATCGTATGCAGTGAGTGATATGAACGTCTTTACCATCGTATAAGATGGCCTCTGATGAAACAGGAGAGATGGATGGAAATAACACCATCTTATAACAAGGGCTCGTTGAAACGGGTGAGGTGTACGGAACTACTCGTACTTACATCGTACAGCAGAATATTCACTAATATGGCGGTGGGATGATACGAGTATATGTATCATCCAATGGTCCGAGATGCATCCTTAAAGATTCCCTGACTGATGTGTGATACTATTAATTTTAATTTTTCTTTGTATTGTTAAACCTTGTTTTGTGTGTGTTTGTGTGTGTGTGTTTTACTATAAGGTCAAAATTAATATTTTCCCTATAATTAAATCCGTTTACATAAAGTCGCATTTTAAAATGCCTTTGCGTGTTATATATTAGCACTATTAATTCGTTACAACAAATTGTTAATTTATTACAACATTTACTTCATTCCATATCTTATGCTGCCTAATAATTTATGTCCCACTTACTTATCCTATTGAAAATATTCGCATTTCTGCATTCTCCCTCTCTCTGAAGTAAAGCTTAAACCAGGTACAGAAAAAAACAACAAACATTTAACCTCTGTCCACCTCTGTATTACAGGTTCTTTTATACTCATTCTCTAAGAATTTTTTACACCATTTCAAACTCGTAAACACTCAAATAAAAAGCTCCTTAGATCTAAAAAATTATTTCTGAATTCTACTGAACGTGAAATTATTCTTACACTTGTTCTTTCACACCAAAATTGTTTACCCTATTAATTACTACCATTGATAATAGGATAATTAATTAATTCTTTCATATTAATTTATAGACAAAAACCCCGTAACTTTATAGCCGATATTGTAAAAATCATTCTTATATTCTGCTTAGTAATTTCCTTTCTATCCGGGAGCAATGTTTTACGTCTGTTGTACTTTTTTTAATTATCACCACCTACTTATAGATAGGTGTTTGACTAAATATTCGGAGACATCGAAGGTATACTCGTGTTACTTTTAGATATCAGGTGCTGCATTCTACACTTATTGTATTCTGTTCATTGCACAATGCAACACATGCAAACTTCTTCTACTCAACATTAAATAAGAAAAGTTCTTAATTTTATTGGAAGGTCTTCAAGTAATTTACCGTAAATTATTTACCAATTTGTAAACTTCGTATAGGTCAAAACTTCTTGCAACAGACGCTTTTCGTTTATAGATTAATGGAGGTTTCATATTATTCTTGTAGTTATATAATAAGACGAACTAGAGTGTAAACAAATATAATTTTATGTTGTGCATTATTTAACAAACACAACAAACTGTGTGTACTGAGTGTTATGTAAGATATGATTTTTATGATGCCTTATTAGCCTTTCGGTTATTTCAAGAAACCAAGTACCACTATAAAAATTAGATGAAACATTTTTGTAAATGATAAATATTACAGTAGGTGTAATACATACACCGGGTGTCTTAAAAGTCCCCCCTCCCTCCCCACATTAACGTTCTTATGAATATAGATGAAGTGATTTACTTTGGATGTGTTTATATGACCAACTGGGGAGTTTATTGTGAATGAAAATGTTTCACATCCCCCCCTCAAACGGGGTAGTTAGGGAGTTAGTTAAAATTTTTAAATACGAACCTCTAGTAACACCTTATTTTAAAGGTATTGTAAAAAGAAGAAAAATGGCAAATAAAAGAGTTATGTAATGTTAATCTATCAATTTGGTGGCTAGTTAAAGTTTAAACTATTTTATGAAACCCCCGCAATTTAAGTTACATTTAAAGTTATTGTAACGCAGATAAAACACTAGTTATTTTTAAAACTTCCGAAAAAAATCGTAACAAAAGTTATTAAAGGAATTTAAAAAATCTAAAACAATGAATAATATAGCATTAATTGGGTTTTGTTTTGGCTGACCGAAATCCAGCAGGATTCCCTGGGAATACCAATAGCTGGTTTTGCCATGTTATCTCTTATTGGTTACCAGTTAATATGTACTGTGTTAACTAAACGCCTAATGTATGCCCTGACTACTGGTCTATCTGGATAGGCTGCATTGAACAAACGAACTCCATAAAAATTTCTCCCAGCTTCACCATAAAACAATATCATCTCTATTTTATCTTCATTTTACCGAGCCAATTTTTATGACACAAGAAATAATGTGTGTGTGTGTGTGTGTGTGTGTATATATATATATATATATATATATATATATATATATATATGACTTGATTTACTTTGATATGTATATATATATATATATATATATATATATATATATATATTTACATAATTCATTATCTATTCATAAGAGACAATACGAGCGGGATGGGACTTAAGACGCAGTATATAATGAGAATGATAAGTAATTCTTGGATGCTGTTCTGACTCATTGCAGAGGGATTATGCATTTTGTGTTTTGATCAGGTTACGTAGCATTTTCCAAGTTTCTAATTCTGCTATGAAGAAGAGATTCTGAATATTATGAAGCGCTTCCAAATATACTACTTTTTTTATTCTGTTGCCTGAATCTAAACACGAATCGATAATGGTGCCATGTATTAGACAATACCTTAAGCCTAGAATATGCAAATTGAGCATTTCAAAAAGTAAAAAAACATTTTTAGTGTGGAAATAAACGCTGTAAAAATATACATCCTTATACCTGGTAGTTGTATTATTAACATAATAGTAATAATATACAGCAATATTCTATATGCAAATGACGGATTGACGCCTCTAAACATTCTTAATAATCAAAATCATAACCTCGGAAAGTGTTCATTATACAAGTCTAAGTTTGTTTTCCAGTATGCTTTAGTTCTTCCAATCACCCAACTTGCGAGAATATGAGAAGCAATAAAAATTTACAAAAATAGAAACAACCCTTACAAAACCATTAGGAACCAGCCTATAAAAAGGAACAAAACTCAAACCAATACCGTTTTCAAAAACCTTAATACTTTTAATGTTACGAAATGCTACTTATAAACCGTTGTTATTAAATCAAACGAATGTTATGGAACTCCGAAATAAAATAAATAAATCAAGCTCTTGTATGTAATCCCTATATGATTTTGGAGTTTGTATTAATTTTTAATATATTTTTTATAAAAATTGGTTATGTTTATAGAGAAACTTTTATAGTTTAAATTTTAAATGAGACTCGTTTAGCAAAGCAATATTGGCTTTAAACATATTCTATATGCTAACATCAAAAATATAAATAGTGATTTGAATACTGTTATATTCTTTACTTTGTGTTTCAGCGTTTTAGGAAGGAATAAATTCATTAAACGCACTTTCTAATGCAGCTAATATTAGGCGTTGTCTTCGGTATACACGCCTTAAACGCCGTGTTTCTGAGGTTTCAGAATTTTTCGTTTCAGAGTTGTAAGATGAAATCCGTAAGATCCTCATAGTTTTCAACTTTTTAATTAAAATATAATGTGTTTTGATGGCATAAGATAATCTGATTATACATGTATAATGTTTTATTTTGTACTAATAGAGCTTTTTTTCATATACCCATCAATATATTTTGAGATGGTGTCCTATATTGCACTTTTTTTCTTTGCTTATATAAACTGTTTGTATCCCTTTTGAAAACGACAATATTAGTCGAAATATTAAAGCCTTTTTCTTTCATTGTTTATATACATTACACTACCATGCTTAGCTGGATTAATGACCATATGTACTATGCCATGCTCTTCAAGTAATACCGCCCCATACTGTGGAATTTGTATTCTACATAATCTGTAGGCATCTTTCGACTTTTTGAAGAGACATAATACATGTATCACTATTTACAATAACAATATTAACGAGATACCCTTTCATCTTGAAACACTTTATAACAAACTGTTTAAAATAATTTTATACTGTACGAAGATTTTATTTGTACTATGGAATACCTATGTCGAGGTTAAATATTTATATATATATATATATATATATATATATATATATATATATATTAAATCTCATTTGTTGAAAGTGGTACTACGTAATTATCAACTACCAGGAATAACAGTCAACTCACTTTACTACTAAATAGAAGAAGTCTACATTCAATTCTTAAATAATTGTTATACTTGCTTACAGATGAGTTTTATTCCAGTTCTAACCCTTTGATTTGGAATGGACTAATTATTATTTAAACACAGGTATGAAATCTTGAACTTTAAACTATTCTTCTTGTGTATAAAGACATAAGACAGCATATATATCATGTATTCCTTTATTTAATGAGCAACAAGATCTACGTGTTACAATTTTTATTTGGTCCTCTTTGCATTTTAGCAAAAGGAGCAGTATCAACAATTAATATAAAAGAAATCTTAAGTAAGCCAATTAAAACTCTTTCAAGATTTCTGAATTACGTAAATTATTAAAGTTAAGAGGAAATTATTACTTTGTTTCTATACTGTATAAGGAGTATGGTTTTGTAATATCATATTAGTAGGATTTGCTCAAATTTCATTCATAAGTTCAATAATTATAATATATGATATCTGCACTGTAGTTTAATACATAGCACATTAAGACCAGACACCTACTATAACTATACAATGTGTAGTGTTATCAAAAGTTGAAATGTTTACACATCCAGAATGATTTCAGAACAATTGATGGACGTTTATGTGTAAATTTTCAGGTGCAGCCCCAAGCAGAAAATGTAAGCTAATAAAAGCTTTGTAAAAACTAATAAGAATGCTTTAGTAGATTTTAAGTCACAGCAATAGTTCCAGTTTTCTGTACGTATGTATTCTGATCGCAATTTTATTCAAGAATGTTTTGAGCTTATGTTTTGTTTACTATATAATTTTATCTACACATCCTTCAAATTTAGGGCCAGATACTTTAATAAATTTGTTATTTATTTCAAAAGGTATCGAAAATGATCGGTTGGTTATTTTGAAATTATTTACGGTTTAATGTTTGTTTATATTTAGTTCTGTAAAAATATATTCAAATATTTTGAGGGGTCTATTATAAAAGAAGTTCCTGCAATTAATTGGTTAATAATAATCTAATGCGATTCCGATTTAACACTTAATTCTTCAAAACACTTATACAGAAAAGAATCACAGTTAGATAAGTTGAATATTCTTTTCTGATGGTCATGCTGAACGTGACCTGCTTCACTCAACTAATTCACTCAATTTCTACTTATCAAGGTTTTATAATTATTTATCAATTCAGTTTAAGTAATCGATAGTACGACTTAATAAGCGGTAAACATAAAGAAGTTAAGTGAACCACTGAAAACCTTCAGATTTACATAGAAACCCGTTGGAATAACATGTGACAAAACTTGACACTAAGAAAATATTTTAAAACGTTCTGTACAAAATCTAACCGACATTAAATGTCTCAATAGACATTCTAAATCTCATGGTTTTTTCGATTAAACTAAGGTAGAAATATAAAATAATATGTTCGTGGGTAACACAAAATAAATAGCCATTTCATTTAATACACAATAATAAATGTTCCACGAGAGCATAGTTTTATTCCTTACATAAAAAGAAAATTATAGATTGATAATTTTAACAATACCTATACACACAGTCTAGAAAGAGAAAAGCAAGAAATTGCTGGTTCATTTAAACTTTAATACCATCGGCAGCTTAGCCCAGCTGATGAGCCTCTTCAAAGTTCTTTAATTTAACTACTTCAAATGTGTTTATCACGGCAAAGATACATTTTTTTTCTTGTGATTCATTACATGCTGTAATTGATTGTAGTATTATTGGCATTTTATCGCTTCTTTTGCATTTGATCTCTTACATTGTTGTTGTTACGTCATCGAAAGTAGATCACGCCACTGCAGAGATCTCGTTTTCATATTCGTAATCCGCATCACGCCAACAAAATATAACGATATTAATATAAAGTTGAGAGGTTTGTAAGTTATTCTCCAGGTCTCTATAATTTTTAACCCAATAAAACAGTCATGGTTATAGCACTAAATTCCAAGTAGTGGTTTTTACGTAATTCAATTGCCAGTAACATGCTCACACCTAAATTTTTATTTTTTTTAAATAGATATTAAATTTCAATTTTCATTTCAATTATTAATTGATACGGTTTTGATGTGAATGTTGAGTTTCACCTTCCCTTAGTGCAGCGTTTGAAATCTGGCGCTGTCGCCGACTTGACTCCTTGAATCTCCTTGAATCTGAGAAGCTTAAAATAAACTCTTTACATCATTTCGACATCAAGCTTAAATGTAAAGAGGAAGGGTGACTGGTGCTAAACTTCAAATTCAAATTCAATCAACTCTTCCCATCATAGCTACGTTATGTGTATGATGACTTATCGTATAAAGGTTAAAGCTACTGTGTTTGTTAATTAAAGTAAATTCTACTTTGAAAAACAAATATTTTTTTATTTATGAAACAAATTAAGTTTATTCTCTTTCATGAACAGTTTATTTTAGCCAAATTCTATCAAGGTTTCATGTTCAGGATTTTACAAAATCGTAGACTTTATTTGTTTACGGTCTGATAATTTTTATTTAATTAACAGAGGATATATTTGTAGATTTTCTCTCATTTTGCTCCTCTGCATGTTTTTAAAATCAGTATTACGTTAAAATTAATATTGTCTTCTTCTTCAACTTAGAAAATCATATACATATATATATATATATATATATATATATATATATATATATATTGGAATATATTATTATGAGTATTTCATATAAACACAGGCTCGTTAAAGGCGGTCAATCGAAATTCACAGCAAGCTGTATTAAACTCCTTGCAGAAATTACTTGTATTTTGTCGGGGGGGGGGGGGGGAAGTCTATCAAATATTTATATAATCGCTTCTGTTCTTTTTAAGTTGTACGAATATTTTTCTTTCATAAACGTTGGTAGATAATTTACCCAAGTAATTATACTTAGTTTTATAATTTTTTAATATTAATTACTGTTTTACTAGGAGGAGTGGAAAAAGATATGAGTAGCAGTTTTAACTCATTTAATTTTTTCGGCAGATTTTTATTATTGTCAAAACTTCATTACTGGTTGAAAAATATGCATTTTTCAATAGCAAACTGAATATAATTATTTCAAACCGTATTACATGTAAAAAAAAATTAAGTTGCTACTATTTATAATTCTTTATTATATACTTTTTCAGTTTCTTTTCCGCTTAAAAGTTAAAACCATAATACATTATTTATACTTATTCTACCCACACTGTAATTCTAACAAAGAAAATCCTAAGTATTATTTTCCTTCCTTATTGTTACATAAATAGAACATTACGTTTCAAAAAATACAGCAAAATAAAATCTAATGAATAAGTTTGCGATACCGTCGCCGAAGTCTGTTTGACAACTAAAAAGTTATACGTGAGCAGAAGGACACTCAACGTCGATGGTGGGAGGAGGGTCATAAGCAGATTCCTTCGATCTTACGTTTTTGTTCTTGATATCAAGGTGATATTGTGTGTTCAAACTTATTGGCTTGGGTTTATTTTATATTTCCAATTTGTTTACGTTCCATTTTTTGTTTTTATTTTGATACCCAAAGTGGCCCATTTTCAGTGAAGTGGTTTCAGTTTTAACTGAAGGTTGTCTTAACTTCTGATGTGCTAGTCTTATATATGAAGATTTTATGCATCAGTTTATGTTTGAAGAAATCTATTCACGGTGTATTATGTTGGCATCATCTCAATTTATGTGATCACTTTCGTACTAGCGATGTTCAGCAATCTTAGATTTTCCACTAACCCCTTCTCTCATTGTTTGTAACTACTTAATTCTCCTGTTTAACAGTTATGTTGTCTCTCCTGTGTATCCTTGCCCTAAGAACGTGTTAAACCGTAATCACGGATTTGTAGTCTTGTTTTTTTGTAATCATAGGTTGGTTTTTTAACGAAACTTTCTCTAACAAGGTTTTGAGTTCTAAAATTCGTTCTAATTATGTATAATCTCCCTACCCCTCTGATTTCATCTTATAATCCCGATATGAAAGGGACTGACAAGTACTCACATTTCTCTTTCAATCCAAAAGACTGTCCGTTTTTTTGTAAGATCCGATTAAAACTTTCTCAGTTCTTTCTTAGTATCTCATTTTCTTGTCTTTATCTTCATTATTCCTTGTTTGAGCAAACAATGAGTATGCTACTCCTTTTTTGATAGTTTATGATGGTTCGATTAAAAATGTAGATTCAATCTACACCTTGTATCGCTCATTTTCATCTACTATTTCTAGGACCCACGTGTTTTCTATTTTTAGAGTGTTTCTAACCCTTATTACATACTGATCCAAAAATGGGAGTTTGTTTTTGACATATACCTCCATGGTCAGCCAGAAGGAGAGACAGTACTACTTCTGTGGGACAAACAACATTTGGTTTAGTGTTTACATGAGGAAAGATAATGAAAGTTCATCCACATTATCCTTGGCTCAATACAGAGCTTTTATGTATGCTAACTTTTTTGTGTATCTTAAGGGTTTTTGACTTCTGAAGAAGAGGACAAATCCTAATCATTGAAACGTACCGTTCAATTTTTGTAATATATAATGGTGAAAATTAATATAAATCCTGTTTTATTTCTAGATAATCCACTGTTAATAATAAACTTTAAACAAATAAATTTAGTTTTATAATTTTGGATTCAAAACTATTTTTTACTTTGTTATTTGCTATATTAGTAGTTTGATTTATTATTCGTTTAATAACTAATTTAAATTCAGACCAGAATGAACCTGCTAATAACATTGACAATTGTTTTATGTAGGCGTATCATTCATTTACAAAACATTAAGCATATAAAAAGTTACCTGATTTTTTAACTGTTCTATAAGTATCATGAGTTTTATTTCCCAAAATACATATTTACGTAAAAGTGCCATATATTTATAATAAAAACCAATAAGTATTCAGGGTCTGTATTGCCAAAAAGAGACTAAATTAGTTTCATCAATATATTTTTGTCTACATCCAAAATAAAATGTTTTTTTCTCTTTCTCAGTATTACTATTTAATATTTCGTCCTATTTTAATGAAACATAAAAGGCTCTGCTAAAAGAATTTGTATTGTATTAAATAGTACCTTCTGACTTTTAAGTCAACGGTTGATTGGGCTTGCTAAATTAGGCATATTTAAAGGAATTCAGTATTTAGATTATAAATCTGGTCGATACATTATTTTTCTGAGGTATCCCTCTATTATCTTTTACAGCAAATAGACTAACGTGTAACTTTGATTCTATATGTTTAACTCAAAGACGTTCCATAAAACACGTTCGCTTTAATTTCATTTCAGCGTGATGTAATAAGTTCCAGATCATTTAATACTAAACGTTTTGTGTAGGATTGAATAAAAAAAAATGGTTAAATAAGGTAAATTAAAAGTAACAATTATAATTTAATAAATAGACCAGTCTTATAGTGTAATTCAAAATGCATAACGATTGCTTGGCTGGGGCATTTAAAAATTATTAAAAACCAGACAAAACATGCCATCAACAAAAAGTTGTATATCTTCTATTGATTGTTGCTTTAAACTGCTAGCCAATCTAATAGATGAGTTCGGGGTTACTACGTCGATTTGCGGTTGGTCATTCAAGTCGTGCGTAGATTACGTAAACTGTCTGGGATGGGGATAGTAGTACTTATGGGACTAGATTTCTGGCCGGTTTTAGAAATGGCTTTTCCTATTAGATTACGTTATTATGATTTAATTCTGTGAGCATATTGCATAAATGTTGTCTAGGGAATATTGACGACTTTTTCTTACCCCAATTGTTCTCAATCTTGTAGTTAGAATGCTTTACTTGCATGGTGACTTGAAATTACTCTAGTTTATGAATCGATCTAAGAAAAACTTAGATTTTATATTATGAATCTTTAAGCAAATGTGACTTGTATTACTTAGCACAACTCTGCAAGTACTGCACAAATCATTAAGTCAGTATTTTACAGCTAAATCCCCTAATGAATGATAATGAATTAAATATTTGAAGATGATTAGGAGTAATTAAATAGAGTGTCAAATGATAGTTTTTAAGAGATTCGATTGCAATTTGAGGCTTTGACGTTGGTTTTTGCTTGCTGCACGTCTTGATTAAATTATAATTGATATTTAACAGTTTAACTGAGTGAACTGTTTCATTAAACTAGAGAAATAATATTTTTGGTTTATTGCAAGTTTATTATTTAAACGTATTATAAAAGCACAGATTCTGTTTTGATTTATTAACATTAGAATTCAAGTTTGATTTATTTTGTTTAAACGTTTGCAATTTTAATGATTTGATGTGCATGCTGAAGTGATTTGACTTAAAGTGTGATCTGTATTAGTATTAATTTAAATATAAAGTCATTGTTTTATAAATGTGCACATTCAGTTGATGATTTCTTGCAATACATTAAACCTTAACTCTTTACTGTTTGGATTGTAATTTTCAAACCTGGTTACTACAGAGTTTTAATGGTTAGTACAATGTACAAACTATTTCCAGTTATGCATATACAGAATGTCGGTGGATAAATTGAAAAAGCATCCTTTGAGTGTTATCATTGGTACCTAAACCTAAGTCATGTGCATCATTACATAGATTTTTATCTTATAAAAATGGTATGAATAATTTCAAAATGGCAGATACAAATATCTGGACACCAGCAGTTTATGCATATACAGAATGTCGGTGGATAAATTGAAAAAGCATCCTTTGAGTGTTATCATTGGTACCTAAACCTAAGTCATGTGCATTATTACATAGATTTGTATCTTATAAAAATGGTATGAATAATCTCAAAATGGCAGATCTACAAATATCTGGACACCAGCAGTTTATTGGTTTTAAGTCCATATTTGAAGTATTCAGTATGCATAAATACCCAAATAGTAATTTTAGGAAAGACAAAAACAACAAAGACTGCATTATTGTACTTACCTAAGAAGTTGCTTATATTATTTTTTATACATGGCTAATACTCATAAATCGTTCAAAAAAGTTGCTATAAAAAGCCGTCACTTCATCAAGTTTAATCAAATAAATTTATTTTCAATGTATTTTTAATTAAAAATATAATTAATATATAATATAATAATATATATATATATATATATACATATATATAAAAAACTTTCGGTTATATAAGATGAAAGTGTTTAATTGTATTATTCCAAACTGAAATAATTCTACTTCTTTCAATGTTATTTCAAATTAATAAAAGCGACTAATTGTGAACTCAATCAACGAAATACAATGCTTTAGATAGGAATTCACGTTTCGAACGAGCGTTTAGTTTATTTGTATCGTTCAATTGCTTGATTCCTTCAGGGATCCGATTGATTAGTCTGATACCAATTAGTTTGGACAAGAGTTCTGAGGTTATCAATCCGTGACCTTGAATTCAGTAGTCCTCTCTGCCTCTCGTTTTATACGTATTGGTAAATTTTCCTCCTCTGAACCATATCGCACTTTGAATTACTGTACAGGAGAACTTCCATATCATAAATACTTATACATGGCAAAGCCAACAATTGGATTCTCTAAAAATGAAATTTACAATTATTCTGTCAGCAGTTTACTGACTTTTGCAAATACGTACATTTTATGTTTCACATAGGTTTTTCTATAGCCTTTTCGTTTGTTAAATGCGTATGGATAAGGCTATAACGAGCCATCTTCTAAACTTCTTAGATGCAGATTGTGACTACGTTACGTAAGAAATAAATGATTGAGGCAACTCTGGACCAAATTTGATCAACACTATGTCCCCAGTTAGCCCTCTGTCATCCAACGTTTTAGAATTTATTGAGACAGTCCTCTCTAACATAGCATCATCCACAAAAACAGCTACTGACTCCAAATTCTCACTTTGTTATAGACAGGAGTTAATTATATCGAATTTTAAATGTATTGTGAAGTGAAGTAGTCTTATTTAACCAGGCGTAGTTAGGACTAAGAAGCCTTCTCTAACACAACAACGGCTTTTATTGTTTCCAAATTCAGGTCAGTTCCATTGAATATATGAATGTATTACTTTACATTGTTTCATGTCCTATTCTTGCGCTATTTTACTATTAAAACAGAGAGTTTTATCAGCTTTCTAAATCAGCTATCCATCTTAGATTATTGAATTCACTTTTTTAACGTATATTTTAAAAAAAAGAAATCAAAAGATGGATACTTGAGGAGCTCTGTAGGTCAGAAGTTTGCTCACTCTTTTGTTTCTTAAGGGCAAAAACCTCCTTGTTAGGAATTTAGCTATTAATGCGGTAGGCTCCAAATAACAATTTTCTAAATGGAGCGACAATTTCTTATGATGAAAACAAGCAAAATCTTTTTAAAAGTACGAAAATATACTGAGCACATGTTGACGCCTTTCTAAGCCCTCAGCAACAATATCTAACACGCTATTAACAGATCAATATAGTGGACAGTTTTCCTGATTTCACACAGAGGTGAATTCTTGATTTCAGTTTTTCAGTAAATCTACAAATAATTCGTAGAAACAATTTCCCAAGATTTTTCTTAAAACAGGAAAATGAATAGATGATACAACTACTGCCCACTTTGAAAAATTGGATTACTTTGAATGTTTGTCGACAGACTCAGTTCCAAAGAAAGATTGATATAGTGAGTGACGTCAATTAGAGCCTGAAAAGGGTTCAAGCAGCCAAACTGACATATCGTTGATGTCACCAAATCCTTTTAAACCTCAAGCTTTAATCTCGCAGTTTGATCATGACACGAGCTAACTTCTCTCTACACATACCAGCCACAATCACAGGAACAATAACAATAATAAACAATTACTAGGAATAACAATTACTAGGAAGGTACGATTACCTAAAAATGAACCAAAGACCAAAGATTAAATAAATACACTCGTAATTATTGAATTATTTAGGCACTCTTTGACGAACTGTAAGTGTACTTTTTATCACGTGAAGCATTTTCCTCCAAGCTTGCATTGTTTGCCTTCGTGGCTTCTTTTACGAACTGCTTTACGTTGACGCCAAGACTATACATGAATATACGACAATTGAGTCAGGTCAGAATAATAATACTCTAGTTTTCACAGTTGTTTTGTTTTTCTAAAATCATAATTTTATTTAAACAGTCATTCTTGGAAGCATTTTTTGGAATATCTCGTATGAATTGTTTTGATTATTATGTCATGATAATATTATTATGAAAGAGAGAAAAACAGTACTGTATTCAACTAAAATAACTGCTGTTAGTTGTTATCACGCGAATCGAAAGTATTTTAAAATATCTGTTAGTATGTATTACTTAAATGTAAAGGTAAAGAAATAAAACAATACTGAAAATTGTGCCAATAAAGATTTTATTTACATTCAAGTGATTTTAACCCAATTTACAGCAGCAAAAGTACTGTACCTAAATAACTGTAAAATAATGCAGTTGCACTATATCCAACGCACTCTCCCGCCTCATACATGACGTAACTCCAAGATTACACGTTGTCCAGACCATTCTCTCGCCTGGTAGAGGAACAACAACCATCCAGTAGCACCAAATCCAGCCCACTCTCTTACCAGGCAGATGGTGTGAACATCAATTTGTACTTTGTTCAGACCACCCTCTCGTCTGGAGATGGCAAGATCATCCAGTATTACTGTGCTCAGCTCAATCTCCCAGCTGTTAGATGCAAGAGCATCCGGTAGTGCTGTTTCCAGCCCACTCTCCCACTTGATAGACAGCGAGACCACCAAGTTACCAAGTTGGCAAGAGCAACGCTAGAGTAGCGCTTTTTCACAAACGATCTTCGACAGGGTGGACGGTGAGAGCATACAGCAGCACTTTGTTCAGCCCTCACTTCCATCTAGTAGACGGCGAGAACACCAAGGAGTACTTTGTCAAGACTACCCTTCCGCCTGATAGTTGGTAAGAGCATCCAATAACTCAGTGTTCAGCCCACATTCTCGCCTGGTAGACGGCGAGAACACACAGTTGCACATTGAAGGTACTCTATAGTTTTCCTACAGTAGTCTTCATGGGAGACTTAGAAGCCTGCTTCAGAGAATTATGGTTTTGTTTGATAAACTTTTATTACACAAGCCTGAATAATATACATAAATGGGGCGTAATTACATGTAAAGAATAGAGATTCAGGATGGGATCTCAATCGGGGACAATTGTTTCCCTTACTTCTGGTTCATCGTGAACGGTACTCTTATATTTTTAGGTGGTAAAATATGTGTTAGTATTCCTTATATTTTACTTTTAAATATTTTAGAAACAGTTCTTTATTTCATTATGACCGAAAAAAAGAAAACCTTTGTCAATTTCAAAGTAAACAGGCCCACAGGAAAATGGCTGACGATAAGCATATGTGGTTTTTACAATGCACATATAAAGTTTTACTGTAATAATCATGTTGTCATCTTTAGACGGGTTTATTTATGCCTCATTACAAATCTCACTTGATTTATATTTTAAATACCTTTCTTAATGAATTTATCCTGTTTTTAATTGTTATGTCTTCAGGGAAATTATATTGAAAGCCTTCTGGAATTTAAATAAACTATAATAACCATAAACAAACCAAAAGTCAATTGCAACTCCTTAATCTTGTTTCGGTTTTCGATGGTTAATGAAAATACATGTTTTTAATTCTATAATCCAATCTCACGTTAAACTATTTACATAGTTTTAAATATAGTGGAATTAATTACCACCATTGAGGTAAGACCATTTTACTTGGTATAATTTCTATAAATGATATCTCAATGTTTATTTTGAAATATATTTACAGTGAACTAACATAGAGATGTTAAATGCCTTAAAGTTACACACGGAGCGGTGTCTGAGCCAAAAAAAATATATAAATAGAGAGTGGTTATTTACATTTTTACGACTACGACGCAACATGCTGCGGTACATGTGTATCGCTACATTTCTTCTTCATTAAATAACTACTCTCATTCCGACTATGAAAAAAAACAAGTAATACTTTTCCTTACAAGTATATATCGATAAATATTTTTCAACTTTATGATTTTGGAGGTAGATGAAACTACTGAAAATATTCAGACATATATTGTTATATCAGAACATATACAAATAACGTACTAGAAACATGTAAAATATAACATTTGCTAGTTCACATATAATGTTCATAAACTTAGTATGGCTTGGGCATAAAACCTCAGTATCTTTCTATATCAAAGTAATGGCCTATTGTAAATCTCTGAAGGATCAGAATGATGTCTTAGCCAAGGCTAGAATCTCTCTTACCCTCGTACCTTGGCAGCATTGAGTCGCAATGTAATAGTTACTCTTAAACTATTGAAAAAGTCATACAAATATCATTCATATCATTCAAACACTGTTACGGTCTCTCCTAATTATGGTCAGCAAACGTTTCTTAATTGTTCTTGAAATGTTTCTTTAAATGTAGACAAAGAATACGTAAAACTTACACATGTATTTCATATTTTCAAATTCAACTGCTTACACAATATAATGCAGAATTCGGTATATGTTTTTTGTACTATTACTTCATACAGTTTAATGATGAATAAATCAAGTAAAAAGTGGCTGCCCACATTTACCAGAATCAGTAGTTTGTAAAAACACAATTGCACAGATTCCCACGCAAGATTCCGCGTTGCCCAAAGAGGTCGTGAAAACATTGTTTTCCATTCTCTCTGTTATCTTTGTGTTGCAAGGAGAGGAAGGGGGGATAATGTTAGGTGGTTTAGAGGAGAGTTCTTCACTTTTAGCTCGTTCCCACGCAAATTATGTTAAATGCCTTTTTATTTGTGTAAACTTGTATGTGGATTTGAAAAAAAATAATACATATAACGCTATTTTGTTGTATTGCTTACAGGCATCACCTTTACTGATGCGTTAGTGAGTGATGACATAACACATAAACTTGATAAACCGCACTTTTATATTTCCGAGGGGACAACTGACAAATCATTACTAATACCAGTTTTATGAAAATCGTAGTAAAAATTAAATAAAATAAGAATAACTTACTAACTTTTAAATAATTAGTGAATAAAGACTAAAAATTCCTTTCAGTTTAAAATATTATATCTACTCACTAGGCCAATATTCTGCCTCTTCGGTGGAGTTTGTATGACCTCTAATTACGAATTTTCAGAGGATGTTAACCAGGTTTTATTTACTGCATAAGAACATATAATAATCCTGATTGTTCTGTTGTGATGGATCAAACATATGTTAATTTTTTGCAGTGGAGTAATATTACTATATATATATATATATATATATATATATATATATATATTATTTTTATATCAAATTATACTGCTTTTTATCTACGTATAAACACGTTTACCAAGCGTGAATGTTTCCAATTGTTTATTACCAGTATTAATGTAATGTGTACATTTTAATATTCTGCTTAACCTTTTTTGAAAGAAATTACATTTTGTTCCAAAGAAAAAATAAATATTTAATTCCCATTGAAGCCAAATCCATGTGCGGTGACCCGTGAAACTAACGTGGTCCGGTGAGTGATAATATTGTCCGCGAGCCGGCAGCAGACAGCTTCCGGCTGCCCGGCTGTCAGGAAATTTTGCGATTTAAGTGAATTACCATTGTATTGTGATGGATTTGTCACCATCACGAATATTCTATCGAATTCTTATGTTACGCTTTCTTTCTTCATTTAAATAATATAGGAATACGAGTATTTCTGTACTTTAAGGCCCATTAATTAACAATAGCGTGTTAACGATCTATTTCACTTAAATATAAGAACTTTATTTCTCGTCATACTTGTTCTCGTGATATTTGCGTTTGTGTCTGCAGCCCTGGCATGGGGCTGTCGACCGCCACATCGCAAACTCACTATTCCAAGAAACCCTCACCCTACTCACCCCCACAGCGGTGGCACAAACGTCTCTCGTTTGTGTCTGCAGCCCTGGCATGGGGCTGTCGACCGCCACATCGCAAACTCACTATTCCAAGAAACCCTCACCCTACTCACCCCCACAGCGGTGGCACAAACGTCTCTCGTTTGTGTCTGCAGCCCTGGCATGGGGCTGTCGACCGCCACATCGCAAAATCACTATTCCAAGAAACCCTCACCCTACTCACCCCCACAGAGGTGGCACAAACGTCGCTCGTTTGTGTCTGCAGCCCTGGCATGGGGCTGTCGACCGCCACATCGCAAACTCACTATTCCAAGAAACCCTCACCCTACTCACCCCCACAGCGGTGGCACAAACGTCTCTCGTTTGCATTTTTTATTTAAAAACATTAATAGTCACAGCCCTTCAAGATAAATATTATGAAGTGATGAAAAGATAGAACACTTTTTTGGTTCATTTCCACTAGGAATTTTAATAAATTAATACGTTTTTGAGGGCATCTTTTAAATAAGCACAGAAAATGGCTTGAGGATATGAAGCATTTACTGTAAATATATGAAAGGTAATTTACAGAAATTACCTGATTAATATGTATAAAGCTTATCCACGAAACATGGAATAAATTAAAAGTCTAATAATAACTTAGAATTAGATTTTAATGTTTATTGTGTGTCTTAAAAGTTACCTTCTTCAGTTAAGCCAGTGTTGGATCCTCCCTCTATCTTTAATTTAAGTGTTTTACATTACAATTCAGAATAAGGTTGTGCGACGTATAGCCATTTGAAATTGGATTTTTATTCTGAATTCAATGGTGAAACCTGTTGCTTGATATCCCAAATCTGAACAACATTGTGAAGTCAAATATGTAGTTTTTTTATTATAGTGCCATGAGTTATTACGTCCAGTTGCTTCTAAAGCTTAAAACTACATCAACTTAATGTTTAATAAATAAAGGAAATATGTAAGTGTAATGGTTTTCGTTAGTTTTAAACTAATGAATTTTTTAACTTAAATTCCACTGTTTATTCAGTTGAATAGCGATTTAAACGCTGCTTAGGTAAATTTCAATGTGATTGTTCAGAATATAACCATTGTAAAATATGTTCTAAAGAGGTTATACTAATTTAAAAGTAACAATTATTCTGTATTTTTGTTTGTATTAGAATAACAGCTGATTGTGATGCAATTATGGTAATACAAATTATTTTACACCAGTAAATATAGAAAGCAGTTGATTTTTCTTGAGATTTAACTTGTGATATCGGAAAATATTTACGTGGGTTTCAGTCACCAACATTTCTTGGTAAACAACTAATTGTATCAAATATTTTAACGCACCATCAGTTTTTTCCACTATGAGTCAGACCATAACCCACTCTTAGAGTTCACTTATTTCATTCAGATCCAATACATTCATTATAACGTTTCACATTTCTGAATCAACGAGAGATGAAACTGAACTTCAGAAAATAACAATTATTACATATTACAAATTTGAATTATTCTTTAATGGCCTTTGAACAGATTGAAATATTGAACAATTTCCATTACTATGGAGCTCATAAAACCATTTAAATTTGTATGTCACATAACCCCATATGTATGTGAATATTGAAATTACATCCAAGATTACGGATCCAAAATGGCCACTAAAACTTAAAAATAGTTACCATAAAAGTCACTTTATGAAGATATACTAAAACTTACCAGATAATTTAAGGTACTATTAATATTTTTCATACATTCAATTTCTCATGCATGCGCTATTCGTTTTATAGCGTAGCTTCCTTAAAGTCATATCTAACTTAACAATGCGTCATTTTTTGCATATCATACTCCATTATAAACAATTATTTCGTGTTTCATATCGTAGCAAAAATCACATCTTTGTATTAAAACGTTTGTCCTTAACACTGGTAAAAGTTAAACTTCGTTCTTTAAATGTATATTCTTCTCCTATGGAAGTTATATTGACGAGAACTATTAAAATACTTTAAAACCGCCGTACCAAACTCCTATTTCATCTTGTCTATAATCATTTCCGTTTTTTGGATGCTATCCAAGATATTAGTATATGTGACACCTGAACGACCTGATTGACTAACTTCAATGTACTTTTTTCCCGAGTTCTAATTTCATGTTTTTCTGAAAGATATATGTGTCTAAAATTCTGTTTTATAAAATTAACTGTAGATAAACCATATAGCTTTAGGGTGGTTCTTGACCAAAAATTGATCTTTCTACACATAGAAATATAGATGGCAAAATAGAGCTGAATCTCATGTGAGTTACCTATTTCCAAATCTTTTACTTATATCATATGCTATTTTATTATTTATTACCCCTGTGTGAAAACCTTCTCGCGGAATTACACACTGTAACGTGATTGAGGGATGCACGATTCATATCATTCTTCTTATTTTCCTTCAGACTGGTAAAAAGGAAACGAGGACACTACTGGACTCGAAAATTGTTCAGATATTGATTCAGCCTTAACGAATAGTTATGTCAATCCTTGATTCCATCTCCAGTTTGCAAACAAATGTACACAGAAACTTCCCTTACAACCCGAAACACAGAGTGTTTCTCTTACAGTATTATTCAAATTGATGGCTACGGCGTCAAAATCGAATAACGGATAAAACACAGACCGCCGCCTCCGTGTTGTGTCGCACAGAATCATATCGCCTAAAATAACGATTGTGAATACAGTGGTAACTTTTTATTAATTTAGTACAAGTCCGGCTCAAGACAGCCTGTTTTGACACCAGAGTATAGCATATTTCTTGTCGTATGTATTCTTGATGAGTGGAAAGTTAATTCAAAAGTGTACGAATTACTCAGTATTTCAAAACCACAAAGTTTATCCACGCATTTGAGTCAGTCACGTACAAACTAACCCGATGTTTGACATCTTAACGTTGACGCGATGCCGCCTAACTATTGATCATTTTGATTTATAAGCCCCACATGGACTGGTATCACACAAGGAATCCTGATAGCCAGAGACAGGAGACGCAAGTCCACCACCATACACGATATCGTATAACAACCTTAAATGTTTACTTTATCATGTACGCAATACTTATACTACAAACAACTATTTCAAAAATGATGAACGTAGAGAGTGAAAAATCTATATAAACTTCATCAAAATTTTTCTGAAAAATAACGTGCTAAGAGATGGAGAATAAGGAAACAGTGCAAAAGCTGGTGTCGTTTCAAAGGAGCATTCGTCTGATCAACATATGAGTAAATGTTTCCATCCATTTTCTTTCCTTCCAATTGGTGTCTTAATTCAGCATCGAGATAACATCATATTTCACGAGGAAGAATGAATTCAATTGTTGAATGAATTTGGAAAATGTAACTAGTTTGGTCTATTTTAAATTGCATTGATAAAATGTTTGATAACTCTAATGCAAAGAAACATCAATCATCATCATTGGGTGTTTTCTTGTTTTGTTTCCTAAGCAAAAGTATAAATCATCGGTTTTACCAAATAATATTTTCTATTTAATCAGCACTAGGGTCACAGATGATTAGAGGAAAATAGAGGTTTTAGTACACCACCCATCTTGTGGCAAGTTTTAGAATAAGAGAGAAGTGATATTGTGAATATCTAATCGTACATTTTGCATTTCAGAATGTACACACAAAAATCTAAAGTAACCAAATTAATGTAGTACAATGGCCAGTTCAACATTACACCCATGCTTCTAATAAAATATCCATGTCCTCTTGTGTACATTTCAAAAACCGTTCAACTCTTAGCCCGAGTCATTTGGCTCTAAAGTGAAGTTTATTGAAACTTGAAAATCTTGTTTTCACTAGTCATGCATGGTTTGATGCTTAACAATCTGCAAAACTTTCTTAAATATTTATTCCCAATTGTTATGGGCCTTTCTCATTCCGAATCAGTTTAGAAGTTAATCTCTTAGGTTCGGTTTCCCCGAAAGACCAAGTCCAATCTATTTACCAAGTTCTTGCGGGGAAGGTGCTAGCCCAGAAGACGTCCTAGATTGAAGGAATATTGTAGGAGAATCCGAGTTTCACTATATCAACCGCATATACTCTGCTTTTATGAATCTCTGATCGGGATTTTATAATTTTTTTCGTTCTAATTATTGGCAACCAACAAGTATTCACTCGAGATTCAACATATGGAAGAACCATGTCCAACATATAGAAGAGTTCATTGACACAAAACTGTCACGTATATAATAATGAATCAGTGTTGCGTCTTGATTTTATTGTGGTTGTACTGCGCCACATGAGGAGTTGTTTCATACTAAAGAATGATGCAATAATTATGCAGTGATCTATCTGTTAAAGAAGCGACAGAAGGAGATGACATTTTTCGAGAAAAGAAGGAAAATAAGGTTAAGCGAAGCTGATAGGAAGTGAATGCCCAATGATCCGTACAGCACTAGAACATTGTGGTGAAGGGTAAGTATTAGAGCTAAATAGAACCAATCTTGTGTGTCATTGTTCACGTGTTTGAGTGGTTTGGATGCTGTGAACGTGGCCAAGTATCGAGATACTAATCATCTAAGTTACTCTGCTCAGAATTGCAACTGTTTCTCGTCGTTTACGATCGATTGGTGCAGGTTTTGGTCGCCTGTGGGCTTAGAGTTGTTATGTTGTGTTTTGATCAGAGCTTACGTCTCGGCTCCTTGGGGAAATCACCACAAGGTTTTTACTATTCAACTTTATGAAGTTTTCTATGTAGAAAAAGAATACCTATAAATTCTTCAATAGTTTACATCAGATAGTACCCATTCTACAGGGTTGAATGTTAAGGGGTCAGTATTGTTGACATCAGCATCCTCCATATTAATTCTCTTTTCTTTCCATGGAAATTTCTGGCAATCTAAATACATAAAAGTATTATCATTTTCCGGAGCATGTGTGTTAATAAAGAGATTTCAAGAGATGACCACGAAAATAAACGGTATGAGATACTGAGCCTATTCGGTTAGACCAGTTTAAACTTGATTATCTGTAATGGACAACGTTATAGATTCCTGTCTCCCTACTTATCTAGTCAGAGAACACGAAGGCATTTCATTGGAGTACGAACAAATTTCCATTGTCAAAGAACTATAGATGTATCGGCGTTAAACAGAAGCTGCACAACACTTTGCGGGTCACAGAATGTCCGCAGGTGCTACTCAAATCACTGCTTCACCGAATTTAATAGAATGACCAAGTCATAATTAATGTAAGGGTAATGGAAATGCTCTTATCCCCATTCAAAAACATACCTTTTAAGTTCTATCACACGTCAGGTAAGGCGGCATCTGAGCATGAACCTCCATCCTGCAGAGTGCTTCGAATAGAAATACACTACTTCCTCGCGAGAGAAATTGCTCTAGTTGTCATGAGGCTCTAAATAAAACACTGATTTCTGTAAGCTCTAGCTTGATAGCGGCGTTGCCCTGAATGGGGTTCATGGCTTTACGTTACCTATCGAGAAGCTCTGTGTCATCAAAAGCAGAATGTACACCAACATTTTGGTCCATGTAAACCAGAACTGTAACGATGTCAAGAATTGAATTTTCTACCTCACTGAAAACTGGGTACTAAGATATCACATGTAGACAAGGTCCAAAAAAAAATAGTGTAATGTGTATACCTTTTGCTGGTGTACGGAGTTTAACTTTATAAGTTAGACTATTGAAGATATATTAATCCTTCTGTTGGGTTTTTGAGAATGCAAGAAAAAGGCCAGCTCTATTTCATTTGTCAATAACCTAATCGGTCAGCTGGAAATCTTAGCAAATTCACAGTAAAACAGTTAAGGAATTGCAGTTTCTATTTTATCTTAACGTCGAAATCGAATTAACTAGCACTATGCTATCGTTTTCTGCTTTGTATCCTTGGTGGAAGTAGGTGGGTTTTAATGGAAAAGACATTTCTTAGATACTTCCAAAATAAATTTATTAAAAATAGCGCTTTCGCCAGTCAAGGCATCATCAGTTTTTTTTTAATAAATTTATTGTGGAAGTATCTAAGAAATGTCTTTTCCATTCAAACTATGCTATCGTCTCATATGCTGTAATTTACATGTTACTTATCAATAGTAATTGAAAGTTGCTTGACCAGGCTAAACAAACGATAAATGTCTTATATGAAGTACTTTTATATTCATACCTATTCAAAATAGGTGCTGCACTTTAATAATTTAAAGCCCTACAGCACACAGTGAACTTGCACACCTGCACACCTTTTTCCATTATCCTGTATAATCAGATTTGCTGACATAGAACGTTTGTTCAAGCTGACCACTTCCATATATATATATATATATATATATATATATATATATATATATATATATATATATATATATAGAATATAGGTAGAAAAGGTGGAAACAAGTAGTTTAGCTTTAAACTCTGTGTAATGAATTAATTGATTAATTAATTAACTATATATACAGAGTTATTGAAAAACAATACACGTGTATTAAACTCTCAATTATGGGTAATCATATTAAGTGGTTACGGTTTCCGATTAAACAGGAAATATCAAAGCTTTTAACGATATAATCAAATGACAGTGCACAAATAATTTACATCTCACCTATTGTGACATGCATAAATGTTTTAAAACAAATTTATTTTCTGGATTATTATATTCCTTCTTCAACTAATAAAATGGCTAGACTACACATATATAAATGCCATTCTGTACAGATATATCATGAAAGGTTATTTTATATTAAACAGATCCACTGCGTAGTAGAAAAATATAAATATTATAACCATTGTTTACACAATTGACATTCCATATATATTTTTCTGTGAAATAAGATTAAATATATAGTTAATCTGTGATTAGTTTTATATCGATTAAGTGTTCAAATATGCCAACTTATTTTCTGTTATCTCTGAAATTATTTTAAAAGCTTACTTTAAAATTAGGAATTACAATGGTCACCAGACCAAATTTCATTCATATATTTTTGTCCATATTCCACTAACTTGTTGCGATCTTTATTCTACGATAAATCTGTAATTTTTACTAAATTTACGTGTATCTAGCTAATATATCTGCAGGATTGATAGGGAAGAATTGAACGCCAACATGGATGGTGTGATATAAAATATTAAATAGACCAATGATATGGCGCAACATCGTGTACTTTTGAGGGTTTAATACAATGGGGCGTAACTTGTAATGGATGTAGCAATCTATGGACATTATTTTACTCGTAATATAAGTTTACTGCTACTTATTGCAACGTATCACTCAGTAATTTCAAAGAAAACGAGGTAAAATAAAACTTCATCATATCTAATACCAATAGAATAAGTCAGAAATACACTTTCAGAAGGAACAGAAATTCCAAAATATTAAATATTATACTTTAACACTTTGCTGAAAATGAATCTATAACACACGAAGCGGGTAGTTAGAAAACACACGTGTAAACATAAACTTTACTATATACATAGCATTTACCATACTTTAAATGATAGTTCATCAAAATAATCAAGAGCCCTTATAACAAACATTGAACATTATCATTATAGCCTCACACCGTAATTATGTACCAGAAGGGTCCCTCTTGACGTGCGCTATCATTAGAGCCGGGCGAGTCCTATGACGTCATTCGGACAAGAAGTGTTTTGAGTGGTGTTGTTGGTGAGCTGGAGGGTGGGGACTCTAGGGGGTCAGGCCCTGATGAGGGGGAGGATTTGGGGTGACAACTGCCCTGCATAATATTTCCTTCCGCCAAGAAAACAAACTTCCTCTATTAACCTCTGTTGAAGACAAAAAGGTGAAATATTATCGCATCCATACCCAAAATATCGCGAACAACCTAAATGTTAAATGCCAAAGTTAAATTCTTATCAAATTCAATGGATGTCGCAGTTTTTACGAATGGTTTTTAAATTTAACAATGTATAACAATAGTTGTGTTATAGGTGATAATGATTGGTATATATATATATATATATATATATATATTATATATATATATATATATATATATGATTATTCTAATTCAAAACTAATTGGGTTTATTTCCTGCTCATATTTTTTTATTTGACCAAATCCTCTAATGGGCATCGAAGTGTGCTTAATTGACATTGTAATTCTCCGTTTACCCTAAAACATACAACACATGTATCAGAATTTTATTTATTTTTTTAGTTTTAGCCCTATCGCATGAATATGTGTTGTTTCGAAATATGTGTTTTATGAAACTGTTAGACAAAATATTCGATTTATTACACATTATGTATTTAGCTTTCGGACAAATAAGGTTTCAATCACTTGATGTTGTATATATACTTAATTATATGACCATTTTTAATGTATCAAAACTTGCGCATGATTTTGATATTAAAAATTTATTTTTTGACAAAAGATATTATAATTACCCACATCTCTTGATTTTCTAGGTTTATCCTGTTTTAAAAATAAAATTAATTTAAAATTATGTCATATATATTTAAAAATCTGACTTGCTTATCAATACGTATCAAACTAAAACCCTACGTATGCCCTATACCGTGATTTCAATAGGATTATTACCAAAAATTAAACGTTTTTTAAGTGTTTGAACTATGCTTATTGTGAAATTATTTCAAGTTTTACTGTTTTTCATAAAAAATAGTAATCAAACCAAATATCTAAAAATGTTAAAGTATGTATAAAAGGAATAAGAATATACACTGATGCCGAATGTGTGCAAAGTGGGTCAAGTGGTTAAGCCTGTAGGGCACACACTTTATGTATTATTGTAAATCCTTATTAAGCTATTTCAACAAACATTTGTAAAAAAATTATAGATTAAGTTTTTTGTACGAAAATATTATTTTTTTCCCACACACGACTACTTATTACAGGAGAAAATAATAAATTAAATGTTGTATTAATAGGATATTGTGTTTGTTGACATGTTTATAGAACAGCCAACAACGTAGGATTCAATACCTATTATAAAATTGAAAAAAGTATTTGGGTGATGAAATTTAGATCAGATTAATACGTCACGCGTATTTATTTGTTTGATGAATCAGGATATGTAATATACCAAATTTTAGTTAATTCTTTTTTTATATTTTCTTTTTTGAAATAAAACAGGATACTAGGAGACTTTTCCATTGCAAATATTTGGTGAAAATCAAATTAGTTTTGACAAGCCTTGACTTTTAGTACACGTTATATATGGAGTTCTCTCCCTATCCATTCTATCAAAGTACAGCCTTTCAGGCTTGGCGTGAAGCAGCGTTGAAGACATATTTTCACAGATATACGTCACTGACAGATATGCCTGTGGTCTGATAGTTGTCACTTCCATAGAATAGCGAATGGGTATAAAAACAGATTTGTTTGGTTTCAATATAACATCTAATACACGTTCTACTTATTATTTTAATCAATATATATACATAGTATGTTTTTAATAATACTCGTATATTTAAGTATGTTTGTGGTTATTAGCACTTTAATATACAGTATTTTTTTATGCTAAAGTTTTGTTGCATTCATTTTAGAATTATTACATTTTCTTAAGCTTTTGTAACAATGTAATGTTATTGTTGTTTAAAAAATAGCTGCATCGCTATTAATTATTTATAAATATTAGAGAAGAATTATCCTCATCTATCTTTAAACGTGAATATTTTAGTTTATAAAATATCTTACTTGAGTTAGGGATACGATCGGAAGTAATGTGTCAAGCAGTTCCAGGTCATGTTTAACGTGATTGGAAGGGGTGTTTTAACCGGTAGTCTGATGTTACGCGAGTCCAGCTCACTGTGCGTAAATGCAATTCACCATCACTGCCCAAAACACATTACTTGTTATGCTATTGTTATTGCAGCTTTCTAGTGATACTGAATTTACATATTTAGTAATGTGTTAGGCTTTTGTGTACTATCATTATGTATTTGGCTTTTCATTAAAAATACGTTTCATGAGAGTTGTATAGTAGACTACTGGTTTAGTTAGATAGCTACTGATATATATATATATATATATATATATATATATATATATATATATATATATATTTATATATACTATCACAGCCTCTGGAAACAGGATTATAGAGAACGCAAACATTATATAAGTAATAATACGCTGGTTAATTAATGAAAATAATTATTTAGAGGCATACTTTTGACTAGACAGTCTATTTTTATAGTTTAGATATGAATTAAAACGAATTAAAAAGAATTATTAAAGATCAAAGATGTAAACTAATCCTATAAAATAAACAAAAACTTTGTATAGAATAAATAGTTTAAATTGATAAAGTACAAATATCTACAGCATATATAGGACTATATCTAAAAACAAATATTACAATTAATGTATTGTAATGGTGCGTTTCTTATTTTATTTTAATGCAAAACAAAGAAACCTATTATGCATTCATCATTCTCCAAGTCCATGACACAACTTTCGGGCACTAGGCATCCCTGTCACTGATACTCGTTTAACGACAAGTTGCCCTTAACTTGAATGATAGTTCTTTGTTTCAATGAATTCAGGGAGGCAGATAAAATGTGACATGGACTGACGCTAGAGGGCTTACTAAAAAGTATTTTATTTGCATCAAGGTTGTGTGATTGCGTACTTCTCCAGTTTCCTGCTCACTTTCCAATCAAACAATGTATTAAGTCTACAAAGGCAGTTATTTAGACCATTATGTAGAAAATGAACTTCAGATGGATTTTTAAATCCAAAAGAACTTTTATTATTTATTAAAATAGTGACGTTAAAAATTTAGGTGATTAGAGATATTTCATGCAGCAAGTTGTAGGGAGGAAACGGAGGTATCATCTAATTCTTTACGAAAAGTGTAAAATCTCTAAGTTGGAAGTTTGATGACATTTTTGGATTGAGGAAAAATAGAAAGAAATAAGGTTGAGCCTAAGCAGTAGCTTTTCTTTATGAAAAGCACTTAAAATGTATGAATATATTTTATATTGGTATACACTTGACCATTTTTTTTCTATTCTTAAGGTCGTTCAAAATCCAGTACATCACATGATTTTACCTGTACAAATTTCTTTGGTGGACAAAACAGCTATCTAAAAAGTGTACTTACAACTCTAAAGCGATTGTAAAAATAAGTAGATAATTTAATGGTAAACCTCATGTCAATACCAATTATTGCAGTAAAACGTATTTACTCTTTAATATAAAATCATATTCAAACAATGGAATCGCAGCCAAATCGTATTTGAAGTGAATGTTTGTTGTGTATGAAAAAAGTTGGTAAAATATTTACTGAGTAAATAGTTTCTTTTATTCTGACATCCCGTTATTTATTTTATACTCCACATAGTAATTACATTTTTTATAGTTAGTTTCAAATAATGATGAAAAGATAATCACTAACATTAATTTTAGCGATGGAAATTTTTTAGCGGTTAACCCGTTTACACTGGCAATGACAATCAAGGTTTATTGCTACACTTTGAGGCTTATTGTATAGTTGTCAAAGATAAATGTAGTATTTTTTTTTATATCAAGCGTTAAAAGTAACGGAACACTACGCTTCTATCCCTGAAACCTTATGAATATTACAGGAAAACACCTAACATTGCAAATAAAATGACAAACTTTCCTTCAAATAAAATGGCCAAAAACTCGACTCTGTATCGATGGCCATTGGAACCCAATAACCCAACTTGTTCAAGTGGCTTACATACATGAATTAAACATCAATTATTAAATAAAATAAATCCTACGACCTGAAAGTATTGTAAATATTGTCAAAGAATCGAAATGTCATTACTTAATTCATTAATTTCACCAATCATAATGCTAAAGCATTTTTAGTGCAAATGCCAACTTCCTAGCCAATAATGATTTTAACAAGGAAATTAAAGAGACCATATGAGAATATTCATATTTTAATAAAACACACGAAATGTTAACAAAGATAACCAGCTATAAATAGGTATAGCTTTCTAATACTGAAATCTGACATCAATGTTGCCATCCACTATATTATTTATTTATGCATTTAAAAACAAAAACAAAACTAAAATTATTTATTTCAGTATTAACCTTTGGTATTCTAATTAAGGTTTAATCTTTTCCTGAATTATAATAAAATACATGTAATTCTTTTTAAGTATTTTTAAAGTATAAAGTAAATCTTTATACCAAGATATTTTGGTCTTGTTGTTGTGTAGTAAATCTTTAACCACAATATTCCATTCACAGCTGTATAGATGGGGAAAGTAAAGAGCTTTAGCTCCGCACCCAAGTATTTCCCCACATAAGGTCCTACAACCTATAACATAAGAAGACAAACTTAATTAACTAAACAAACCGTACCAAAACACTGACAAGTTTATTACCGATTCCACGATTATCTTACTTGTGAATCCTGTCCAGCGTAACACAGTGCTTTGTTTTGGTTTGTTTACTTGACCCAGTTGCTCATCTTGTGTATTAGTTTATTGTCCTCTTCAGAAAGCTAGGAGATACCCGATCCCGATAGCCCGAGTATATTTTTGTAACACTTAAGTGTCTCAACCCAGTTATTCATGAAATTCATATGTATACTTTATACATATATATATATATATATATATATATATATATATATATATATATGTATATATACAGGATCGACTTAGCGTCAACAATTTACGTTGTTATTGATAAGTGGTTACGGAGACCGTGTCAGAATGTATCTTGATGAGTGGAACTTGTTTGAAAATAGATCTATTTCTAAAGAAAAAGCCATAACCCTTTAACCACCATAAAATCTGTCCTGCTTGGAATTGACAGTCAATGTAGAATAGGTCATGAACATTAGGTTTATTACAGTTTTCCATATTATGTTTTAAAAAATAATTGCTCTAATCCTTACTACAAAATCCAGTTATTGGAAGAACTCAAATGTGATTCTGATTGTACAGCTGGGTTTTATATTTTTTAGATACAGCGTCTTTTACAGTAAGTAAACTGACAAAGTAAGTGAAAATTTTTAATTTCATTTTAAAACAAGGGCCGATCCTCTTTTTAGCCTTATTTTGCTTGTCATCATGGACTACTGGCTTGTGAAGGATTTTATTTTTTAAACACAAAATGAGGGAGTACAAGGTCAACAGTACTGATAAAAACAGCAACAGCCACAGGCAAGATTTGAACCTGCGCTTTCTCTAATTCAGAGCCAAGGTCTAGCGAACTAGACCGCTCGGTCATCAGCTTTCCAAATCTTAGTCAATGGTTAAATAACGCACTCAGGAACCCAAATAGTTAAAGGTGAGGTGTGGATTTTTAGACTGTATGTTATAGATAGTAACCCAGTCATAGGTTACTTTCAGCAGGAAGGAGCACCTCCTGTATACGATATATGACTCCAGCAGTACACAACATTCCCTTAATAAAATATGTATTGAGTGAAGAAGATACCTAGAACGGCCCCAACATATCCTGAGCTGTCCCTACTGTGAAAGGTTATATAAATAAGTTATACAAAGAGATTATTGGCAGAATGAATAAAGAATGGTGCCAAAATAGGCAAAAATTGTTATAACTATAAGCAATACTACATTTCGAAGTTAATCAGGTACAGTAATATAGTTTTACAGTCTAAAAATCAACATAACAAGAAAGTAACAATATAGTGTTAAGGTTTCAAAATCAATTTCCCTACTTTTTATTACAGACATTCTATATATATAGAATATATGTATATGCGGCGCTCACCAAAAAAACCTTGGGATAATTCTAAAATGGAAAAGAGAAGTATTGGAATATTTAAAAAATGAAAGTAAATACAATTTTAAACAATTTTCAATAGCTTGATACTTTTATTATAATATAAAGTTATAACAGGGAATGACCTAAAATACTTTTGAACCGGGTAAAAATATTGCAAAACACAAAATTATCCTAAATTTATAACAAAATTTTATCCTGGTTTGTACAAATTCAATAGCTATAAAAATTGGCTACGAAATTTTAATAAACACACTTAACAGAAAGATTATTTCCCAAGCCACCTAGAATACTATTTAGGCGACCTCAAAATTTTAATAATATGCTTGTAAGGTCCAAAATTCGTGTTTTACAAATTCCCAAAATCTGTATTTTGTCTGTGAACCACGTTGAGGTATTTGCAAAAATAAGAATAAGACCGATCAGTTCAAAAGTATCATAACTAAAAATACTTATTCAGTACCTGGTAAATTTCATTGTACCTCCAGCAATGCAATTTACCAACTAACCTGTAGGTTTTATCCCAAGGACTACATTGGGCAAACCTGACAATCTCAGTGGGTAAAAATCATCAGTCACCGTTTTGCAATAAATCACAAAGCAAAAAAGTGATAAGCCTTATACGCTATTCATCATAACTAAAGCTTTTAAGATTGCTGTGAATCCAAAGCTGTAAGCTAATTAAACCTAAATACTATATTATAAATTATAAAATTATTTCAAAACAAATATTACTTATTGCATGCTAAAAACCACAGTATGTGGTATTAAACTTTATATGCATAAGTTAAATGAAAAACACTAATATAGAAAATATGTATTATATTAAACACTAGTAACGGTAACCGCAGTTAAACAGTAGGACATTTAAAAGTTTTCAAATAATTAAAATTGAATGTTCCATAGAATATTTCATTTTAAATTTATAAAATAGTTGATTTGTTTAGAATTTTAATAAGAACGTTATCTGCTTTCCATTTAAATGTTCATATGGTTCATGTCTAAATCTGAAATTCGGGTTTTTTATACCATTGATCGACTTAGAGACCGTTATCTTTGAGGTTTGCAACTCTTTCAATAAGTTTAATACTCAGTTTCTTGAACTTACTCATCTTAAAATTACAGCAATTTTATTTCGTTTGTAATTTTATTTATTTAAATTTTAAAATAGCTTACACCAGTGCGGAGAGGTTTGATATGTTGATGGTTTGGGATTAGCTTTATCAAAACTTCACTGCAGGAGCTGCATTGTACGCTGAATGCTTTCCTGAAAGATATTAGTACTCACGAAAGGTATTTCGAAGCTTAGCTGATCGTGTTTGAGAAACTGGAAGTGTGCATTGTGATCACAACAAAGGTATGTGCGAGGCCAGTTATAAGCGAAAAATCTGCCGATGTTTTAACTCTTACTCTACAAACCCACATGACTCAAGTCAAAGAATATCGGCTGGCCCTGGGTTGAAATAAACGAGCGTTTTGAGAATCCTTTACAAAAACATGATTTACCCCTGCAAGATATCCTTACATCAAGAGCCTAGCAAAGATTATTATCTTTAGCGTATCTACTTTTTTCGTGGGCCCCAGAGAGAATAAATGTAGACCCTTGTTAATATAAACGGGTATATATTTTATCAAACATAAAATCCGGACTTAATTACATAGAGCTTATTTATAAATGATTAAAAGTACGTCAACACTACCATTTTCTGCTGTAATACATAGTTGGAGATAGCATACTTCGCTACAATACCATAACTTCCTATTTACGGCATGTATTTCTTGAAATCGATAGAAGGATTTTTCTTAAAAAGGAGATCGGTCGTCAGCCATATGCTAGTTTTGGTGGAGGTCAAAATCGGAGTTTATCTAAAGAATACAAAATACCAAACAATTATATTTTTCTAACTTTATAAACTTACAACCGACCATGAAACAAATAAGTAATACTTATATCACAGAGACTTCAAGTTGCCACTTTAAAGGTCTTTATATGGTTAGCTAACGATTATTTAACATTTATTTATGTATCTAACGAGCGCTTGACAAATCTAAACAAGAGTTTTTAAGTATGAAGCTAAGAATAATAAGATATAATGAACAATTAAAATTTCATATGCTTCACCCTTTTGATACTCTACTATTTCGAACATCACCATAGTTTGAGCGGCTGACGGCCGATTTATTTATTACTGTAAATGTTGTTACTGATTAAAATAAAAACTAGTATTCGTGCTTCTACAATGCAAATTAGCACTCGGATACTCGGCATTAGATTAAGTATATGGAAAAGAGATGAGACTAAACTACCATACTATATTTTATGATTAGAACTGGTACGCCGCCGTCTATCTCTGGGGTGCTAACTTTGGCATGCTATTATAAGGCTCACTATCCCAGTGTTGAAGTTGAAAAAAACGTGTTGGCTTGACAGAACTGCTGACCCTTGACTAAAATTTACGAATTGATTAAGGCGCATTCCTTGTATTTGACTTTAAGTTTTTTATTATTTTCTAAATTGTATGGGTGCAAAAGTTTACAAAATCAGAAAAGCAGTTGTGTTTGAACACCGTATGCAAAATTTATAAAAATTGTCACTGAAAATCTGAAAAAATTCGTAATTCCAATATTCGTTCATAAATTATAAATTACACTATATGACTTATATTCTTTTTTTTTTGCAGATGATGGTAGGATTGTGAAGGAAACAGAAATTTTTCGGACATTTCCCAGTGTTCAGAATAAAAAACAATCAGTAACTCTACGTTTGGAGATCTGCAATCTGATCTCCTCCTCTGGTGGATAAATAGCCTAACACATAACAGCAATATAGGTTAAAACAAATAAATCATAACAGAGTGTTGTGACTTGCATAATTCAGGAATTCAGCAACTATTACAAAATACACTTTATAAAAAGAAAACGCTAATTATTTAAACCGAAATAAATAATACAGCTCACAATAGATCTGTTCTGAACAGATAACCACTAAGAATTGATTTCAGTTAGGTTAGTTTCACATGAAGAAGGAATCAGGTTACAGTTTTCGAAACGCAGTGTAACTGATTTATTGTATCACTAAACGATGGCAAATGTCCGGAAAATCTGGTTTCATTTACAAAACTTGTATCATTAATTTGGCTACGGGTACAAAGGCTCTTAGCATTGGCTCATTTAGGTATTGGAATCATTTAGGTGATGGATCTTACACTTCGTCCACATGCATTGTAGTGAGCAACATGCTCACAGTCCTTCATATATGTAGATCCCACGGGTTTCAGAGCACGAGTTGGCTATAGTTCAACAAAGGAAAAATAATGATTAAAGGATTAATGAATTTCACTGATTTGGTCACAAGTGACAGCGCCGATCGGTGCGACCGCAATATGCCTCGACCAATACATGCGCCCCACGCAACCATGCCTGCCATTTCAGAGATATCGCTCCAGAAATTTGATGAATATTATGAACCTTAATTATTTTTCCACATTTTTGTAATATCTGTGATTTGCTTGTGTTATTTGAAGAATGTAACTTATCTATACATCTCACAAACCTATTGATTAGGTTTTCAGTGAAAGATGAATTTTGTAGTTTTTTGCTGAATTTGTCTGTAAATCAAATATAATTTACAATTTCTTTTCAGGTGTATAGTTTTATTACAAACACCAACTGTATTAATAATATTTACGTAATTGTATGTACTTATATATATATATATATATATATATATATATATATATATATATATATATATATATATATGAGAGAAATACAGATAATGAGGGGGATGTTAGAAGACAGAAGGCATTAGAAAAAGGCGAAACAGTTAAAAAGCAACCGTTTTTGATTGTAGAAATTTTAATTATTTTTTTTATTCCAAGCAATTTATTTACGGAACCCAAACTAATAATTTGGATATTAATCTAGGCACTTATATAGCCTCAAATTCCCCTGTGAGCTTTGTAAAGAGTACGAAATAGAATGATATATTTGTAAGACCTCTTTCCCAATTATTTTGTTTCTAGTAAGAGTTCTAGTATTTTTGGATTCTGTATTATAAAATGTTAGAACTAAATTAGCTGAATGTTTAGTCCGAAGATATGGAACGTTGCACAATGAAGTGGTAATTGTTTATCATGTCTTGAAACACGTTTTATAGCATATTGAAAAATAAAAGAAACCGTTTTTTACATAAATAACTGAAGACTTAAACGCAAAATATCTTGCCACGTATTCCCCACCACACAATATATATATATATATATATATATATATATATATATATATATATATATATTTTATTTTGATATAACACGAGGATTGTCATTTGTTCTTCAGTTTCATTTAAGTCATCTAAATATCTGGTGGATTTTAAAGCTCGAGAACAAGGTTTAGGACAAGTTTTTTTTAACATTTATTAATATAGCTAGGAGGGCAGGATCAGATGTAACCAACATCGTGTTGAATGTATCTTTATTAGTTTCCCTTGAAGACGTCATCTCCCTTGAACAACTTGGCTTCCCCTGTCATTTGCTCAATAGAACTCAGCGCAGAAAACCATATCAGGCCAGTGATTGCGTGCTTGATTAGTGTAGGTGGTATGTAAAACCACTTATAATATACTGATATAGTTACACGTTTTAGCAATGTTTAAGCGTACATTTTAAGCTCGTGAACATATATTTTGAAACGACCTGAAATTGCTAATTTATTTGTATGTATTTTCTGTGTTGACCTTAAAATGTACATTTTATAGAAAGGTTTCTGTTTTAAGTATTTAACCAGATAGTTCTAGACGAAAAATTCGAACGGTTTGATCTTGCTCCTTAAGAACATTCCTATAAAGACAAAAATTAATGTTCGTATATTTTTAGAAGACAAAACTGTCCTAAACTCAATGGGTTCCTCTAAGAAAACATATCTTTACGTATAAATCTTGACTGTACCCTGCAGCATTGAGCCCACTTTTCCTTTAAACGTTAAGTGGAGTGAATGAACGAATAATTGAATCTACGGGCACTCCTAGTAGTAGTACTTGTTGTAAGTTTCTTTTAAAACATTAAATCTGATAAAAAATACAGGTTTTCTGATTAAATCACAGGGTTTAAAACTATAAAATGTATTTAAATTTGCATTGAAAAAATATAGTTCCATTATTTTTTGCAACGCTCATCCCTTACATTACAATTGGAATACTTATTCAAGGCCGTTTTTATCCATTAGAATAAAAACGACTAAATTCCAATTGTGGTAACCCCGCAGGCTTGGTGTAATAATAAGCCGTGTTATTTTGTAGCACGAGACGCCCATGTGACCACACAGCAATTTCAACGAACAAACGTGTTGCAATGCATACTTTGCTATTCATAAATGATAAAAATTCATAATTTATTCATTCGTGGTCAAAAATATGTTTAGTAATAAACAGATTTTTACAGTTTCAGCCAGTGCCTAACGAAAATTTTGAATGGAGAAATTTGAGTGCTCTTGCCAGGAAATTGTAGTCATAACTGAATAAGAAATAAATTTTTCACCGTAGTTATTATATTTGTGTATTTCCAAATTTCAATTTAAAATTACTATGTTTAAGATGTGGAATCATTAAGAATCGTGAAGGAAACAGGATTTTTCCGGACCTTTGAGATCGTTCAGTGAAACAAAAAATCAGTAACACTACGTTTCAGTCGTATGTGATTGGTCGACGAATGCAGACGTGTATTCTGTAGTTCATTTCAATAATTATTGTTGTTTAGTTTTTATTAAGTGCATGTTTTAGAGTTAGTGAAGTTGACACACAACATGGTGGTTGTGATTCCTGATATAGGCGTGTCACAACGCTCTGGTATGATTAGTGATTAGACTAGTATGATTAGTACGATTGATAGGTTAGTTATTTTAACCTAGTTTGTAATTATGTGATAGGTTAGTAATTTACCTGAAGAAGAGATCAGAGTGCAGATCTCAAAACGTAGTGTTACTGATTTTTTGTTTCACTAAACTATGGAAAATGTCAGGAAAAATCATGTTTCCTTCACAATCCTTCCATCGTCAAAAATAAATTTCGAACAAAGGCATTAAGAATCAAGGTGCGAAACAAAAGCTATTTTCGTTACAAGAATTATTACATTACAGTAGGTATTTTAACCAAAAATTCGACTAAAGAAAAATGTATTCACAGTTCAAAATAAACATAAACATTTATGTAAATTAAACATACAAAAAACATCACTAATGTGTGAAAGTCATAGAAGCAGAAAATTAGAATAACAAATAAGTACATTGTATAACTATGTATGTATTTAAGTATTTCTATAACTATTACCTGTACACGGAAAAGCTTATAGTAATTATTGAGCTTAATGCAATAAGCAATTCGATATTTTGTTTCTGCCATTGTATAGAATTAAGTCTTAATTAGTACTACCAAATCCAAGATGAGAAAGCTGGCCGAAATCAGAAAACTCTACAGACTGGTGAAGTTTTGGTTAGTTCGCCACTTCAGCAAATTTTGATTTTTGTATAGGTATTTTGTAATTTTGTTTTAATAAACCTTTTTTACCTTCATATTATACTGCAACTGTAAATAATTTTAATCCATTATTTAACTAATAGTTTCTTTAAATTTTGACATATTTATTATATGGATTGGCCCAAGAGCATCGTTTTGTGTATGGAGAATGCAAGAACAATTCATTTTAATGTTTTAACTTACCGAGACGAAACACGAAATTACAAACACAAAGTTTTAGTATGAAATAAAAGTTAGTCATTTTTAAGGGGTTTAAATTTATTGGATTGTATTTAATTGAAATAATTTGATAAAATAGTTTTACTAGGCAATGAAATATTTGTATAAGTAAAAGCCTGTGTACCAAGAAAGGTTTTTTGTTGAATCTTCAAACAAAAATTATATGTGTATGAAAACCCTATGAATTATCACCTCTAAATTACTACATTTAATATTTTCGTGTGAGTTTCATTTCTTAACTTAAATATTGAATAAAAACATGGTTAGCGTATCTTTAAAAAAGTATTCGATGAGTTTATAGGCTAAAGTTTTCGTTTTATAAACATCAAAAACTCGACATTAATAGCATTCAATTCAGAGTAAATACAGAAACATATAATTTTTATTAATCTTGGAATCTTTACAGATAAGTTTTTACTACCATGTACAGCGGATAGACCGAAATGCATGCATTGTGTTGAGTTCTCTTTTAGTTTGCTGTAGTAAACTTTACCAATCTATAAAAAGATTTGTTTTGTGATATCGAATCGTAAAAGCGAATAGATGCAAAACACCATATAATTTCTTTCATTAAATGATTCCAAAATACACTGCATTGCACTTGAAGACATCAAACCATTAACATTCTCGACTTCAGCACATGGTTTAATTATTACTAGAAAATTATGTTAAGAGTTTCATACAGAACACAAAAACAAGTAATCAAGTTTGAAAAACTATCAAAATCAGTGGCAATACTCGGATAACTTTAATGAAATATTGGGGAATACATTAGAAAGAAACCAATGGTCATCTGATAAAATATAGATGTTTTGGAAAACATCGTAGTAAATAACCACCTTTCGGGTAAAACGGGGGTTTGGTTCAGTGTGCAACGTACCAGTTTAGTTTTTACTATTAATTTTTTTCAATACATTTTGAACACAGTGATCCGAAAATATAAGTATTTTTTATGGAATTGTATATGTAACTTAATATTTTTATAAGCTTTAAAGTTACGTAATATTTAAATGTTTTAAAAAACTTGTAAATATTTAGATTTTTTAGAATAATTGTATCCTTTATATGTTGCATATGTCATTCTTCAAATTAAAATATTGAAAATTAGTTATATCCTGTTTTCAAGTTGGCGGTAAAAATATCTTACTTTCAGATTTAGTAAATGATCTCTAATTTTGTCACATGCTTTATTCTCATCCATGCTAAATTATTTGGTATAAATGTCCGCTTGTGTATAACAAAACAACTTCTGCTGAAACGTTTGATTTTATTAAAGTATTTATTGATTTTATTAAAAATTCCTTCTACTTATTAATAAAAGACTGTTTCTTTTTCTCGCATTTTCTCTCTCTCACACATAAACACGCACAGAAGTATCAAAACCGCTCTATAGATTTTTATTTAATACTTTATAAAAATTTGAATACAGTTATAGGTGTTTTTATTTTTAGAGATTTAAACATGGTGGCATTGAAAGCAGTTCCCTTTCCTCAAAAATAGAAGTTTCTGGTAACCGATGGTGATTTATGAGAAGTATTCTTATTGTCTGATTTTGAATATACAGATAAAAGTTGCATAGAAGGCCCTTGTGCGGGGATGCAGCATAGCAATCTTGCCATTTCTATTACAGTGATTTAATTTTCTCGCGTCTATATCTAAATATAAAAATCTAAAATTATCATGGCACTCTTTTTAAATCTTAAAATAAAAAGAAAATATTGTTCTAATAAATCAATAAAATATAATAATAAGTTTTGGTACGTCTAACACGCTACCAAGAATTCGATCAACTTCTTTCTGTCAAAAACCCCTCAAGTTACATGTAATTTTCATTGTGGGTGGATGAGTGGCCTACTTTTATGACCTCAATTCTTTCTTTTAGTTCACGTTATAGAATTTTTCACTATGGGAAATGTAGTTTCTTTTTATTTTGCACGAATGTACAATTTAAATTGAGTTCCTAGTTTACAGTTTATATTTTTCACGCAGTTGTAAACACTTCCAACGATTTTGAGTTTTTTTTTAGCAAATTTACTAATTTATTTTGGAGCTTGAATATTACATCCAGCTATGAATGTGTGACATATACTCTCGCACTTATCTTTTTTAATAACGGCTTATTTTATAATGCTTTTCTGTGCTTTTGGGTATTTGGACACTACTGATACCACGGGTACATAGAAAAATAGAATGAGAATTTGGGAAAATAGATGAGATTTAGGGGTGAGTGGCACCCTAACAAAATATGACATGCGTGGACAGTATTATCAGCTTAATTTAAAATGTAGGACAATACTGATTATCATTTACCTTAAAAAATGTTTCTTCAATTTAAAATATTGTATAAGGTTAAAATTAGTACTTTTTAGTACTACTCGTAGAAGTATTGTTTATTGTCAACGACAAGTTTACTGTTAAAATGTTTCGATGAGTGCACGATAAAATACAAGTAGGTCTTATATAATGCAAGACATTATTTCATACAAGTTATTTTCCATCATAATGAAACTACATGTCAAAAATTATAAATGACATAAAATACTGCTTCAAAAACGGAGCCTTTAAGTACATTATTTTATCACATTGTTTTGTTTTTTCAACTAAAGTTTGTGGTGTACTGTTTCAAATTCATCATTCATACTTAAAAATCAGAGAATTTCTTAAGTTTAATCAGTTTGCAGTAAAAATCACTGTTATTGTTTTCTAGATCCAGATTTTTTTAATATCACAAACTGTACTGGTAACAATATCAAACTTTATTTTATATTTCATATCGCTGCAATTTCCAAGAAATTAAAGTACATCAATTGATCTATATGATAGCAGCAACATTTATTACTTTGGCTACTCGTATGTATGTATGGGTGTTAAAATAACGGGTTTAATTTGATTACAAATAAACCACGCTCAAAACTAACATTTATTAGATATACAAGAATGTTTAGTAAGAAAATAACTAACTTATTGGATACCTAGATAAGTATTAGTGTGCACTGATGTATATCAGTAATATAATGCACTGATTCAATATGATTTCTTGCTCTGTTTAAAACCTTCCACATAGTTTTAATACGTTTTATATGATCCTGTTGCTTATTTACACATAAACTGTAATGGGTTTGCCAAATTTAAAACGTTATTAAATGCTAGTGAATATTATTTAACTAGCGTATGAAAAAAATCTAATTCTTTTAACTTGTAGTAAAATAATTAATCAATCTTTTATTTTCATAATTTTGTTAATACAAAAAATTACGTCCTCACTTTATTTTACGTTGTTTAATTAAAGAGTCATGGGTGGGCGACATGTCTAATTACTTAGAATCATGTAACAGGTATGCATTATTTAGCAGATATTAGCTGCTTATCATATACCAGACAGCGTGGCATGTATGTATTTGAAATGCATAGAGATCCATATAGATTATATGGCTACACATCAACTACATATTTGAGTATGGATCAGATTAAATTATTTACATAGCACTGAAAATATTATTCCAACTCGTAGTTATAAATAGATAATGACATAATCATGCACAGATATCACTAAATGTTGAGAGATTACGATTTTAAACTTCGCAAACGTTTTTAATGGAATTATTAAAATAATCCGTTGTTTTCATTCTATTTGCAACTGTGTAAAACATAAACCAAGTTATCCAGACTTACGGGTTCATAATACCAAAGTTAGTTCGCTAAAATTCTTGAATATTACGCTGGTACTTACGTGACCTGCAGAACGCTATAAACAACAACGTCTGATATTGTTCAAAAAACATTATTACGGCAAAGTTTTGCATAACTTTTAAGCAGTACTATAAACTTCATAACCTTTACGAAATGTACTTAATTCCCTCTAAAAAGCCTCGGTTGCTACATCCCGATATCTGTTGCAGACCTAGGTGGCTTACCAAAAATAATTGGGAACGAAGCATCTCTAAAGGGTCAAGCAAGTACTGACCAAAAACCGAAAAATTCACATCGCAAGATCTAAGTTACTACTAGATTTATAAAAACCCTGCTACTTGTTTATGAAAGAGCTTTATCTATCAAAAGCTGCACGATATACATTCTCTTGTTCCTGCTATAAATCTCATAAAGAAGAATGGTACGTTAAGTAAATAACATGACTACCACCGTTTTTGAAGGTCAAGTGGCATGTGGTTGATTTAATTTTTTCTTGCAGCATAATGAAAAACTATTATAGAACTACATTTTCTGGAACCACTGTAGTTGGCATGAAGATAATGATAACATGGGCACAATACTTGATGTCACAGTTCAGAATAAATTTTTAATCATTGCTAATCAACAAGACAAATAAAGATTTCAAGTTTGATCCTTGAAATACTTTGAAGTGACGATGAAATTCTCATCCAACCGTTTTCTAGATGTACTATCGAACGATAGAAAAAGATTGTTCGAAATTTTATCTAACGCCTTTTAGAAGTCGAGATATAGAGAGAGCTAGCCTCATCTTATTCCTCAAACCATAGGAACATTTATTGCTAAAAATAATGACATTTTTCCCTCAGTCGAACGTCCGACAAATATCTGATATATAAAGTTCTCGTGTCACAATGTTAGTTACCTTACTCCTCCGAAACGGCTTTACCGATTTTTATCAAATTTTGTATGCATATTCAGTAGGTCTCAGAATCGGCTACTATCTATTTTACATGAACCGTGTTCAGTGTAGTCCACCGATTAAATTTAGAAGATCACAGTTTTCAAATCGCCTGCGTATTTGAAACGGTAAATACGAGACAGGTACATTTGTTATATAGCCAATCAGTATTTGAAGGCGATAAGTTAAGATATGAATTTGTGTTTAAAATAAATTATCTATGGTTGAACTTAAGGCTTGAATTTTAGACCACTGTATAATAAAGTACTTGTATATGTACCTTGCGTCTATTTTAATTTTATTGTTTTTCGCAGAACACCTCAGCCAACAAAAATCTTAATCTCCTATCATTCAATTTGTAAATATAAGGAGTAATTAACATCAATAAGTAATTTTAATTATTTATTAAAAGTTACTTGAATTATTGTGTGTCTGTAAAATTAACTTGATTTTCTTATTCAACCATAAACTATTTAAACGACTGCGTTGAAGTTTGACATGGAGATCATTAAGGTCCCTGATATGAATATATGCATATTCTTATTTATAAAATCTCTCCGGGCTACGCCCCACTGGTCTTTAAAGTAGTGACATAATCCTTCTTACGTTCTGAAATATTAAGTAAAAGAGCATTTCTAATGTTATCAACTGTTCTGTGTAAACATTTTTAATTTGTTTACATTTATAGTGAATGAAAATATTTTAAAGTTTAGATTTAGATTTCAGCGATTAGGTAAGTACTGATCTATTTTACAAAATATCCCAAAACATAAGATAGTCAGAATTTGACACCGGACTCCCTTTCAAGAGTCGGCAAGAACTATGCTAGATGGGAATTCGCTGGACTGTGCTTTTGAACTAATGTACTAATTCCAGCTCTAAATGTTCTAAAAATATTAACAACGTTTTTCAGTTAAAAAGGAAACAAACGCGTAATGTCATTTTTAACGTATTTTTAGCTCTGCATTTTAATCAAATATTAAGTATTAGATCTAAAAGATGTTTCTGTCCAATAAAGTAAATTAGAATATCCAAAAATATACAATTTTAACTTATTTTCTTGATCGTGGCAACAAGGTAAACGCAACATTGGCGTCGGAAATAAAATTCACTCAAACCAGTAGTGGTCATACACGTGCAACGCCAACTAAATTGCATGCAAAGGAGCGGGTAACTGCTAGAAGTGTAGATATAAGAGGCAATGTAGTCTGACATTTACTTTACATTTACACACTATTATTAAACCAAAATTATTTGTCTTTTAACAAAAGTGAGGTTATTAGAGCTGTTTATATATACTAGTTTGATCAGAAAAGAGGCAAAATCAGCAATGGAAAAAACACTAATATCAAATTAAATTACAATTACCATAAATAAACCAGTTTTAATGTTTTTTCTTTATCTTGGGGAGAAGGGAAAATTAGCGTCGGAAATATAATTTACTCGAACCAGAAGTCTTCATACAGGTTTGCACCGTAGATTGTAGAAAAGCATGCGTGTAGAAGTATTGCTTTTCACTCGGGCAATTATATGTGGCATGCTCTCGAGTGGGCAAACCATTCAGTTTGTTTGCGTTAGGTAAAGATTGGCTAGCAAAAAATATTGTAGAATCCATTCAGTTGAGGCATTGATGTTGTAATTAGTAATATTATCATATGTCTCATATATTATAATTATCTATAGAGAATAAATTATATTAAATGAAAAAAAAATGAATGTTTAATATTTTTTATGTTTTATATTCCGTCATCGTTTACAGCGCTCGATGCTTCTTCCACTCATACACCACATTAACACATACTAATAATAATTTATATGGCAAAACAACTAGTATTGCCGGGTCAGCTAGTATTTATGTATAATATAACTTATATATGTCTCTTTTTGAGAGGTTGAAATTTTAAGAGTATCACAGAGTACCTGTAAGAAATATAAACGTTTAAAACAACATAAAACATAGGTCTAAAATGTCAAAAATTTAAAAATTTAAATTGAGAGGAGAGAAAAGATTGTTTAAAAAATATAGCCAAAATATAGATTTGTGGTTACTAAATAAATTAAAATTTAGTAAACATGGGAGTATTGATTTTCACGTCCTCTGCTTAAAGGGAATTTAAGGTTTGCTTCCCCCATGAATGAAAAGTCATAAGGTTGTATTAAAAAATATTATGTACAGGCAAACATATCATGCTTAAATGAGTATTATGTGAAAATTATGCTGTTCTACTTAGTTTAGTTTTGGCCAAAAATTATCGCATGGCTTTACCAAGTAATAAGTTTTGTATTTTTAAGAATTTTTTTTAAGTTATGGCAATTTTTAAAACCTGTAAGGGGTTTTTTAGACATAGAATCAGTAAAAATTATCTACGGACTAATTTATTGTTCTCTGTCAACAAACAACAAATTATTCTATTGGCCCTGATTTACTTAATTTGATCTTTTCCTGACTAAAACCCAAAAGATTTAAACAAAATATTATGCATTAAATAACATTTTCACAGTATAAATTTATAGCACATCTAATTAATTCAAGTTCTATGTCAATGATTTGATAACCAAATTTAACCAGGTGTCCTACTTCAGAGACACTAATGACTAAGTTATACAGGTCGAATTAAATCTTAAACAATACTACTTCCATCAGACGCCCGGTCACTGTTGTGGTATTGGACACTAGAACTGTGTTTCATTTTGATTGTTATTGTTTTCTCCTTGGGATTTTATAGAAGAAAATTAAATTTATAGGTGGTCTTAAACAAATTTATACATTTGATTCCTTTTTCAATATAATTCCTCTAAAAAAAACTAATCAAAACTCGATGGTGTACACTGTACATAGTAAGTAAATCAAGATCAAATGTCTTTCTTGGACGTTTTATGACAAATACGTTTAAAAAAATGTTAAACGTTTTATTGGTATAGTACATTGGTTATTCTTTCTTCAGTGAACATTTAAATTTAGACTAAAAGGATTTTTTTAATCTCAAGCTATCTCTTGCATCATATAAAATGTTAATTTTTCAGTAAAAATTCAATTGTGTAAGCAAGTATTGCTTAGATAGATATTAAATTAATGGTTTAATAGTTTCTAAACAGAAAATGTTTATTTGACGAAATTTTGTATGTTTTAAAACGCAATTCCTTATGATAATTAAGTTCTAGAGTTTCTAATGTAGCACATCCACATAACACAAATCGTATTAATACTATTTGTTGTGTTTAACATATAAAAAGGTTTGTCACGTGTTTAATGTACAAGATTGTCCAACTCAGTTATATTTGTACTCCTTCATTAAAAGTAACATTATGGACTAGTACAACGAAATCCAACAATAAAATTGTAGTATGTATTTGTTTACTAGTTGTATTAATACGTTAAAGCTGATTGTACGATAACAGTAATGTACAGAACACTTAAAATTTCATCCTAATGCTTGAGCACGTGAAAACTTTGTACTTCAGCTTCACACTTGAAATACTAAATCTTCAGAAACCAAAACTCAAGGCTAATGCGTTTAATTGATATATAAAGTTTACACATCTCTTCCAAAATTGTTATCAATTATGCTATATAATTTATTTATATATTTGAATAGTTGAATAGCGTCAATCATATCAATACATTTCATTTTATGTATACATAAGTGGGCTCAAAGGAGAAGTAACAAGTTTCAAATACTTTTTTGTAGGAAACACTCAAACCTTGACACATGTTTTCCTAATGTTGAAGAATTTTTCAATTAGAAACATTGATTTCTTTTAAACGTGTTTATTTTTGGGAATTAGACCCAAAACCCTATTCTCTAACCCTTAATTACAATATATATATATATATATATATATATATATATATATATATATATATATATATAAGTTTACTTATTATATATAATTTAATGGAAACTCAAACAAAGTTTCTTTTCAAGTATCTAAAACGACGACATTGAGTTGTATTATTGAATAATTACGTCTTATATTGTATAAAATTTTATTTGTGTATCAAACTATTCTAGGCCGTTCAATTTTGGCAGGAGTTTATAACAAATTATACTGAAATTATTTACAACAGTGGGGAAATTTCATCAGTTCCCCCAGGTACTTTATACCTGTCGACGCTTTTACAGTAGTTGAAAGGCATTTCTCACTGAATATCCTTTTGGTGCATACACTGCATTTGCTGGTTAGTTTATACTGTTTATATTTTACACCACATACATTTTTTACCACATAAATTTAACAGTGAAAATCGTAATTTAAGTTTCTAACTCAACTTAAAAGTTTAAATTCTAATCAATGTTAGGAAAACATTAAGTAAAGTTTAATACTTTTATATTTAAACAGTTTTTAGTGGTATATTCCACATTTACAGCCTGTAATTAAATTTACATGAACAAACAAACCACATGAAAGTAGTTTGTGTTTAAAATTGAACTACTGAACAAATTAATATAGAGGGTACTAAAATCATGGTTTAAAAATCAATAATTGTAGTTTGGTAATAAAATCATGTGGGGTTTCTTTAAAAAATATTTAAAACGTAATGAATGCCCTGACGTGTGGAAATTATATTCTTGTTGGAATTGCAACAATAAATATTAGATAAACGGACTTCTCAGTGAGTTTTCGCGAAGTGTGCCTGTTGTAGAGTTGTTGAATGCCATGTCATTCATGAAGGATCCCACTAGGTCTTCATAAAATCGTATCGTTAACTATCCATCCGTGCGAAAACTCTTGATGGGCAAAATATAAAAACTTAAAGCTTGGTATGTAGCTTCCAGTGAAAACTGCTCCTAGTCCAAGGAAGACCTGTATTTATTTTGAGGTGAAAGGGTCAAAGAGTAGACTGTCCGTCTGTTCGATATCTCTTTCGTGACATCATGTTGAGTATTTCAACACTTGTTTATTATATTAGGAATTGTAATTAATTATTTGATCGTATTGAATCCTAATACTCCACAAACAACGATAATTTAAAAGTTTTTCTGTCTGTCGTACACTGTTGGTCGTTCGCTATATCTGATTTTCTCCAAATTTGGTATTGATCTTTATAAGTTTGTTTTCAAATAAATTGGATATAAGGAAGAATATCCTATATTAAAAACTGTATTTATTAGAACTGTAAAGGTGAAATAGGTGTTATTAACGAAGCGATCCTTATCAAATTGGATATTATGGTGATTATATAGATTCACGCTAGTTCACGGCCTAATTTCAATATAATGTGATAAGAGGACGCAAAAGCCTTGGATGGAAGTGGCAAATCACTTATTAACTGCTGTGGATCCCTTATTATTGAACGGATATTATCTAACTCTGGCCGATATATTCTATGACTTAAAGGATAACTAATGCGTTCGAAACCAACGTGAAATTGGTTCTCAATAACTCAATTTTGACAATTTTATTATTGACGATTAGTTTACAAAACTTGACATAGTTATTTTGTTGGTTAATCGTAGTGATGACGCGATTTCAATCAAATATGGTTATGGGGAAGCGTTGAATCATGTGAGTGGTCTGGGCTTTATTAACCCTTCAAAAAAACTTAAAGGAGGAAAAAATGAAACTTTAGAATATATCATTTGACATTTCACAACCTTACGCTACAAAACGTACTCAAAATAGGAATTTCGCAGTTTGAGTTGTTTATGTTTGAAACATAGCTAAACCCAAAAGTTATATTGTAATATTTAAGTTACTACTATGTCTATAACCACACTGGCCACTATAAAACTTTCGACCACGTTAAATTCTCTCACGGTTCACCCGTGAAATGGTGTTAAAGTTCTAAATGTCGCCGATTTCTAACAATTATTTTTATTACAAATCAGATATTAGTTATATTATAGGTCATAGTCCATCAAATTCCATTAAATACAACTAACCTCCAACGTTTTCTAAATAAATAATAAATATATTTACTTGCTTGAGTTTATTATATGCATCAAAAAAATTCAAAAGAGAGTAGAAACCTCAAATTTCCAAAATTAAGGCTACTTTGCGACTTAAAAGGTATACCATGTAGAGTGAATGGAAAAGTTTACCATGTCGAGATTTACTATAACGTTTGTTGATATTTATATAATATAAAAATCATCACTAACTATTTCTGACAGTTCCACAATTTCCCTTCATTTATATCAGTCGCCAAATTCCAAAACGTTGTATATCATTTTTTTGAAAAGCGAAGTTTTGGTGGTTTAATTAAGCAGTACACCCACTGCATAAGAAATAACAGCATTTTTATTCCAAAGCTTCCTCTTTCCTATTTAAAATTAATAATAAGAGTAACAGCTATTTCAAAAAGATCCATCCATTTTAAAAGTTCCAACATGGCGGATAAAAATCTACAGAATCAAATTGTCGTATCTTCAGCTTGGTAAGTATGCCGATACATCCTTCCAGTTTCAAAGTGTCCTTTTTTAGGCAAGTGTATGCTGTTTGTTTAGCACTTATTTCTCTAACAATTTATTGCTTAGAGCATTATTCGTGTACAATATTTAGCGGTAACTCTGCTGAGTACAAAAAGTAGCTGTGAAGTTTTTTATACGATGCATGAAAGCAGAAAGTAAAACTGAACATAACATTTCTTTTCTTTGTTCTGCTAGTACCTTTGTTGATCACAGTTTACTTGCTAAATGTTTAAGTTGTTTTAGGTTATTATTTAGAAAATTCTCGATAAACAAAACTAACGATAAACAAATGGAAGGTCAAGAAGAGATTGAAGTTCTCCAAGCTAGAATGTGCAACCAGCGGCAAAAGATAAAGGTAGGAAAAGAAAGTTAAATGTAGAGCAATGAAAAAAGAATGAAAATAAGAAAAAAAACTCTTATAAGCAATTGTCTACTTTACCTACTTGCCAGCACAAAAATTACAAATTTAAACGTACTACACTAACAATGTGAGATATCCCCGAGTTTCATATACGTTGTTATGGAACATAATCTAAAATTGTTCAAAACAATAAAATTAATCTGCTAGAGACGATAGGAAACACGTCAATGAAGGTAGCAATACATTTTACATTCCAAGGTGTTAAAAATAATTCTAAAGTTTGTAAAACAGTATATTGCAAGATCTTGGGTGTTACTGAGAAAGAGACTAGAGAGTGTGTAATCGGCATTTTATTGCAGACTCGTTAGCTGATAATCGTGGTGGTGACCATTGATATCAAGCTATGGTACAAGGAGGATGGAAAGGAGCCGTAAAAGAGTTTATTGAAAATTTAGTTCCTTTGAAAAAACATTATTGCAAAGCTCGTTTAGTCCTGGAGAGTATACTTACCCAGCCATTTAACTATCAGTTCTCTTTGTTAAGAATACAACCAAACCATAGAAGATTGTCTTAAAGTTTAGTACGAATTCTGTATAGAGATTTTCATTAAAGATTGCGGTATTGGATTTGGATCATCAGCAACTGATCAATGCTCAAAATGCCTTCAATTTAAAGAAAGGTCTGGAGAAACTGTTCAGTTGAATACAAACTGCACAAAAAGAGAGCAAATTCATTTTATATTTTACCTTTTTCACTAACGGAAACCAATGAGGGTAAAATAACGCTTATGTTTGATTGTCAAAAAACTTTTTACTGCCAAAAGTCACAGATCAAGCTTGTTATTCCGCTTGTATATCTTTCACTGTGTGTGAAGGCACTTCCAAGGGAAATCTTAGTAAAGAAAAAGTATCAATCTTTACATGGACTGAAGCCGATAACAAAAAGGCTCAACACAGATTGCATTAGATGTGTACCACGAAGTCAACAACACAAACATGGTAGGATACGAATTTTGATTCTCATGTTGTTGGTTGTCAAACCATGCTCTGTCACCATGAAAGGAATAAAGTTAACCTTTCCAGTGGCAGTACATTCATACTTGCCGCCCGGTAGGGTTTTTGGACTCATTTAAAATTACCTAAAATAACTGAAACATTCGTTCTGCCAGTGGAATATTGTAATGTTTTTCATAAGCATGGGACTGTTCTGAAAATATGTACGGACTTTGTATTTTATGACTGGAAATACCAGCCCAAACTATCATAAAACTATCCGGCACTTCGTTTTGTTCCTACAAAACGATTTATAATCAACCGAGGGAAGACTCAAACAACTTCAGTTCTTGTCTAAGTAGAAGCAGCTCATATATTTGATACTGGAACTGATGAAAAGGTTTTCACGCCATAAATGGATGTAAATAGTGGTCCAATAGAAAAAGTTATAGTTGGAATACCTGTAAATCCTGCTACGAAAATCTATGTTAAACGCCTGCTTCACCTGCACTTCGGAAGAAACCCTGCAATCAGTTTCTTAAAACGTATTATAAATTATGAACAGCTTCCAGAAGAATAAAAAAATGAACAAGGAGGAGGCCACATGGAATAAATTGATAACATTGAATAAAAATTACATGACGGATTCATAAACATTTTTGCAAAGAAAACTAATTTTAAAATGTTTAAAAATATTGTAAATGTACAAACAAACGAACAAAAAAAGTTGTCCGTGTTTTAATATTTTACGCGTGTAAAATGTTGTAATTTGAAGTTATAATAAAATATTCGTGTGTTATAAAATAAAAAAATTTCAAACCAAAAGTAACATTTTTTCTTTTATTTATAGCTTTTTTGAAACAGCCATCTTTAGAACCTGTGTGGAAAAAACATATTAGTTTTTGCCTTTGTAAAAAAATTAACAGAGTTCCGTTATGTCAATTTAAGTAATAATCATAGAGACCATTCCTTCAAAAACGTACTAATACTGAAATATATTCATTATGTTTATTCAACTGCGTGGGTGAAGGTCCAAAAGGGTTTGTAGACGCTGTGAGCGCAAGTTTAACTGTACTGACTTTTACCGGGCCCTTGGAACCTTTCTAGCGTAGTGAGATGGGACTAACACGCAAAGGGTGTGGCCCGTACTGGCTTCCCAAGGCAGACAGCAATATTTTTACAAGGTTACGTACATACTTCCTGAGGCCAAAGTAGAGTGAGGGTAGTAAGACGAGTTTGAAATGCAAAGATCGACCGATCTGTTAGTAGTAGATGAAACAGTTGCCGAGATCGAAAGCGAAGTAAACTGGAGGTTATTGCGTAGATTGTACTAAAATTACTTCCATGGTATTGCAATATAAATAGTTTAATAAGCATTGTTATTAAATACTGACTAAGAAAATTGAATATTTGTTAATTAACATGCAATATCATATTTTCTTGAATCAGGCATTAGTATCTGACTTTGTTATTGCAGGTTCAGAAAAGCCAACGTAGTTTGCTTAAGATGCAGGTGTTGACCAACCCTAATTTTCTTCCTCCTACCCTAATCAATAATATCTCATTTTGGTTAATGTACTAAACTGACTAATATGGAAAGTTACTACAGGAATCTATTAGATATTGTCTCAAACATACACAAAACACTGTTACCATGATTCCTATTTCAGTAAATGTGTTTCTCATAAATATAAAACATTTTGATAGAACTCCTCTTATACTTTCAAACTATATATTATTAACTTTAAATCATGTGGGGATATAAACAAAAACCTTCTACTCAATTAATTTTAAAGGATAATTATATTAAGGGGTAAAAAATGCGAAAGTTAAATAGTTTTTCTTCATAATGCTCAAAGTAAATGGGTACAATATCGAGAATAACTGAAGCTTATATCTGCAAGATATAAAGTAATTTTTTATTGATTTCTATCAATTGTTATATTCTAGTGAGCCAGCCTACTATTTAGGAAGGACATTTCACTCGTTTGCTTGTTTGAGTAATCAATATAGATATGCCTTGATTTCGAAATTAGAATAATTATTTAATATTTATTTACTTTCTTCTTATATAGACACAACATGAATTTTGCAACATAAGTAGAAACATTTTCAAAAGTTATGAAAAGAAGTAGCTCATTACATTTGTAATCTCTTCTTTGACTGCATTTAGGAAGTTCTAGTTACAGAAAAGTGAATCATCACACTAACAGACAACACGAGACACATTGTAATGAATGTCTCCGAGAAGACAGAGATTGTGCTTCTCACCAGGAGGAGGATAGATCCCGTCGTGCAGCTAAACGTCAACACGGAGCTCATCGATGCCAAACGCTGCGTCAAGTATCTAGGAGTGAGAATGGATTCGCGTATGACATTCTGGGACCAGATCACCTGTGCGGCCGAGAAAGCTGAAAGGATTGTGGCCAATCTGAGTAGGCTCATGACCAACGTCGGTGGACCCGCGGAGGCTAAGCGCCGAGTCCTCATGTCCGTGGCGAACTCGGTTATCCTCTACGGTTGCGAGATATGGGCGGATGCCTTGCGGCAGAAGCGATACAGAAAGAAGGTCGTGGCGGTGCAGAGGAGAGGAGCTCTCCGGATTCCGTCTGCCTATCGTACCGTTTCGGAGCCGGCTGTCCTTGTGATTGCGGGGGTCATTCCCATCGATCTTCTTGCTCTTGAGCGGAAGCGTGTCTACGATGGGAATGGCACTGTCAGCCGTGCTGCTGCCCGTTCGCACACAATGGATGAGTGGTAAACTCGATGGGAGACGGAGAGTCGAGGTCGTTGGTCTTTTAGGCTCATAGGTGATCTGAGGGTATGGACCGAAAGAGAGCGTGGAGAGGTAGACTTCTACCTTGCCCAGCTTCTCACTGGACACGGTTGTTTCGGCTTCTACCTTAACAGAATGGGGAAGATCCCGAGACCAGAATGCCAGTACGGGGATTCGGATTCGGACGATGCCCTCCACACCTTCTTCAAATGTAGAAGGTGGGAAACGGAGAGAAGGGAGCTGGAGGCAGCTATCGGCCGTGTATCGCCGGAGACTCTTGAAGTAGTTGCAGAGATGCGTTCCCGAGAGGGTTTCCAATGCCTGGACCGGTAGGTTTTTAGTGGGTGTGAGTCCCACACACCAGGGCGAACATCTGCCCCTGACGGTGCATAATGCATTTTCCTATCGTATAAAAAAAACTACTATTACTAAAAAAATTTTAAATTATTTACTGTTTTCTTAGTTTCCTGATTTCATTTTTTTTATGAGTACGTAATTATGTACATACGATTCGTTAGTTGAAACAGTTTTGCCCTGGAAAATCTGATAGACCACAACTTGTCTATCTCTACAAATTTCAACCTATTTTAAATACTCAATGTACGTCGCAATTAAGTTACTATCCACTCTATTTTCATTTTTGAAAAATGTACTGTTTCGGTCAATTAATTTACCACACATACCAAGATGTTAGCTTAAGTGCCTGCCCTAAACCGCCGAATTTGAGTTTATAGTTTATTCAATTAAAATAAAGTTAAAATTTGAATATTTGTATCAATGTACTCTACATACTTTTTCAAGTGGACCTCACCGACAAGTTTTGTTGAACTTGGTGAGGCCCATACTATGTAAAACAACTGTTTAATAAGTGAAATAAAAATTAATAAAAATAGTAACAATGAAATTCAATACATTAAACAAAACAGTTAAAAGGCACCTTTCCAGGTTTTACTCAAAACATTATTTCTTAGAGTGTATTAATTGCACAAACTTAGCCTACAATCTTTAAAAAAGCAATAGCATTCATATTTCCTCTTTATGGCTACATTAAGTATATTAATACTAGGGCCAAATTCAGACAAACAAAACTACTACCATTAGGCAAGTTTATACCATGACCGGTTATGTCCCCCCAAACTGTTAAGGTTACAGTTACTCAATAACATGTTACTCTCCGTGCGTGCATGCATGAAGACAAATTAAACCTCCAACAGTGTTATCATGGGATTTCCGGAAAATTTAAAACATTATATTTAAATATTATTTGTTTACAAAATATATATATATATATATATATATATATATATATATATATATATATATATTGTATATATATATATAATATATATGATTTATGCTATTAACTAATAATAATAAATAATTCATTATATGTATATATAATTTAATGTATATTTATAATATAATATTACATAATTGTATTCAGCATCTAATGGATAAACAATTTCTGAGAGTGCGTGAAAGTTTGCAAGTTTCATCGTAAGTACGATTTAGTTTATATTTACCCAGAAAATTTCACGTTGAAAGTTTAAATTGTTCCATATGTGAATTAGAACTTCCAGAGCTCACTAAGTTGGTACTACATGACACTATGGAGCGATTTAAAACCTTTTAATTTATATCGCCAAAGTTGCATATTTATCCTGAGTACAAAAAATATAATAAAGCCGACACATAATGTTGTGTTAACTTTAAGATATTAAATAAATACACATAGTGAGATAAACAATATGGACTTCAATTATTTTCTACGCTTATCTTTGTCGACATAGCCGGCTCTAAACCTTACAACAAGTACAGCCAACGAAGTACGAGTTTAGTTTACATTCTATAGTTTTGCCTTACTCTGAAAAAGTTAAACCGTAAATATTATTTTTAATTTAAACATTTTAATAAAGCACCATTTACAATGTTTCTCTAGTACATTGTATAATTATATACAAATAAACATAACATCAACTCTTCCACATTCACTTACAAACTGATCCCTCATCGCCACGCCCACATGGTGTCAGACATGTCTCAGGCAAAGCACTTGAAATATATCTCACACATTGTCTCCAAAAACTAAAAAAGTACAGGTAACCGTATAGGTTGTGGGGTGTGAGTGGGTATTACATGAATAGACTTTTGGAATAATGCAATCCTGTGCTGAGGCATTATCAAAAAGTACAACGCAGTCCGACTACTTCTTTCATTTTACTTCATACAATTAATTTAAGATTAAACTTTTAAAATCTGGTTATTAAATATACTAACATTATATGTTGTACCATTGTTTTTTATAATTTCTAAATTTTAATGAAATACAGGATTCTGTTCCCTTGTCACGTTATAAATATAATGTAAGCGAAGTTTTTGAGTTTTTTCAACTTCTCGCCGATCCTTATTACTATTACTGTTCATCGGGCTGCAATAATTAAAGTTTGAAAAGTCTGATAACTAGCCAAGGTCAGTTGTTCTTATGAAAATAGTTGTACCCTTTGGATAGATGCGAGGCTTCCAGATCTCAGTAGCTGTATTTGTAAAAGTAAAAGTTAAATTTACATTTGACTCAAGATAATTCATCTTCTCGTAGAATAGAAAAGGGCATTTTTAACATTTAGTGGTTTAATAGTTTTGAATCTTTAGGTTTGTAAAATGAAATCCAATTTGAGGTTTGATTTCTTTTCATCCTTTTTTATTAGATCCCATGATTTTCGAATCCAATAAAGATTTTTTCAATGCCATGAATATTCCTACTGATACATACATTCATAAAAATCTACGAGGTGTACGTTCAGTAAAGTACACAACCAATTTTGCTGTCTTGCCCGAAATCCGCTTTCCTAAACTTGAACAAAACAATTCATAAACAGCCTAAGTCTGAAAATATGTGTATGAAACGGAATTTTGATCTGTATAATATAAATAATAAACAATGAGTAAAAATTACTAAAATACATCCTATTTCCGGAAAAATATATAAGCAAGATAATACAAATTATTTCAACCTTCTCTATACAAAAATATATGCTCGTAATATGATGTTAACGGTAAGTATTTTTACAAATAATCAATGTTTATAAGGTTTATGTTGTTTAGTTAAATAATTCAAGATTATTAAATGAACTGTGCCCATAAATCGATTTAGGTAAAAATGCAAGTTAGATTTTTTTCTTTAGTCTTACTCTTTCAATGTAAAATATGGCACTTTGTGCCGTATACACGTGTAATAATATTCTGTTCACGTTTGCGTGTATGATATACTGGAACACGGGCACATGCGTGCGTAACTTGAATTACTATGTAATTAAGCGATCGTTATTTCCGGAAGCCACTTCAATCCCCCTATAATTGGACATCCCATCAAATGTATTATTGAAGTGGTTTTAAAACGAACGGAAGTGCCACACTCAAACGTTGCAGTCGCATTATCCACATCAATCATTTCCACACTTGCTTGCAATTTACGGGGAGGTTTGTGCAATATATTTTCTCAACGGATGATAGGATGTGGTTGGTTCAGCTTTTGGATTCGTAAATGATATTTGTTTAGTCTTCAGTTTTACTTAACATAATCGGTCCACAAAAAACCGTTTTGATATAATTAAAGTCCATTACTTACGACGGACGATTTAAACTGATAATGTAACATCAGTGTGGACAGTACGCGTTACAATAAATCGGGGACCCGACGTTTCGTGTCTTGTCATCTGTTTACTTCTTCAGGTGTAAAATTCTGAAACATAAGATTAAATACGGAAATTAAAGTGTTTTTTTATTATTCCATTGGACACGATTTTTGTGTTGTAACTTTTTAACTTATTCAGAAACTAAGAGTTCGTTTTTTCACGAACATTGAGATAAAACTCTTTTTATCATGATTTTTATGATCATACTATTCCTTTAAACGTTTTTATGGTCATTTTTTGAATCATTTTAAACCAATTCATTAAAATTGTAAAATCACACCCAGTCATTTTTTAGTACAACAACAAATTAGTTTAAAAGTAGAGCACTACATAACTACCTAATTCGATTGCTTCCAATGTTGAGTATTGAGGACATACACGCCTTGCAATCTCTTCAATATTTTTAATTACTTTTGCATTATGTGACAATAAGGAATCCAGTTGGTAATTTCGTTATAATGGACTAAAAATCTGGAATGATCTACTTTAAATCTGCAAGTTTATTGATTGAAAATATACGCAATATATTATAATTAAATACCTTTGCAATTATTACACAACGCAGTACAGTAGCTGCCGAGATTTTAACTAACAATAATTCATCTCAAAACCATTTCACTCAGTATTTTACGGAATTCCTATTAAATTGAAAGTTAAGGTGAGAATCGGGTATTTTTTTGTTTTATTTGATAATAATTTGACGATCAAATATTTTCACAAATATAATTTTTAATGTTTAGGTTGGTATATAAAGAGAGATATTTTTAAAGAAACCAACATCGATATCATATTTAATCAGTGCTGAATTCACAATTAAAAATTAATCAAATTGCAATAAAATTTAAATTGATAACAACCCTACAATGTTCATCAACATACTCATTAACTTTCTTAGGCATGCATTATTGCATTATTATTGTTGATTTGTTCGGGAATGTCAATCCCAAGTTTCCCATGAAGCTCCTAATATATCAAATTAGTCTGAATGTAATTAAATTCGGCCCCGTCAGAGACATGTGAATGGCTAGACGATAAATGCAAACTGGATTAAGGAACGCAGCAGCCTTCTCTCCTGCCAAGTATTCCAACCTAAAGCAACTCAGAAGTGTTTCATTCTATTTATTTAGGACGTAAAGTACTTCGGTAAAATAAAATTATTGAAACAATATTAACTAATATTTCAATCTGTCGAAAATTCCCTTACATGATGATTTGGAATAGCAAAGGAAGAGAAAAAAATAAAACTTATAAAGGAAAGAAATGAAAGCATACTTATATGCTTAAACAAATTAGAAATGTTTTTTTTTTATTTTTTTCTTCAATTTTCATATAGCTCGTTGAATGTTTGTATCAAACTAAATACAACCATTTTTACAAGTCCCTTCTTCTCCTTCTCAAAAGATATCACCCGCCTTGTGTAATCTAAAGCATCAGTTGTGAAAAACAGAGTTGTTTGTTTTCTCAGTTAAACATGGTGTGAACAAATTTTATTAATTCTATTGACAAGTTCGTAAATTTAAAATAATTACAGCTTAATTATAACAATGATCCACTTTTTAACTATAATGACTTTGGAAATATTTTCAAGATAGAAGTAGAGTAAGATACTAGAGTAATATCGAGTAAGATAGAGCGGTCCTGCAATATGGTATTCTCGCGTAAGCTGAAGTGTCGTCTGGTGTACTAGAACAGCTTGCGGTCAGCAGAGGGGTATAATAAGGATAATAAACCTCAGATATTCTTCTAATCTTTTATTTCAAGAGTTTGCTGTTTTAATTGTAAGGCTACTGTTTATAATCTCTTTTACTACATGTACAAAAAATTTATCCTTAAAGAAACCTACATCATATCATATTTAATCAGTGCCGAATTCACACTTAAAATCAAATTGTAATAAAATTTAAATTGATGACAACCCTACAATGTTCATCAACATACTCATTAACTTTCTTTAGCGTGCATTTTTGCATTATTGTTGATTTGTTCACAATACAAACAATTGTTTGTATATCTTCACCACAACTATAGAAGATACGGAATACAGTTTGGATATCAAATACCTAGACCAAATTGTTCCATAGAAAAATTTAACTATTTTTAGCCAGCTCATGTACTTTTTAAAAATCTACCAGACCACATTTGGAGATTGAGGGCCGATATACGCGTACGGTGGGTCAGTGGTTGATCAATCTGGGTGATCTTACTGCAGAAGCACTGATTCGTTTGCAGTACTAATAAATGATGGAGAGCCTGTTAAAAATAAATTTTATTTTTATACAAAAACAATGTATTTCGCACACTTTTAAACTAACCTTTTGCACACTTTAGCAAAAGCCATGCTATAGGAATTTAATTCAAGAAAAGTATGATTTATGTACCCTTCCTTGTAACACAGAATGGGGAAATTTTGTAATCATGGAATTGTATTGTATATGATATTCTTTTGTGTGTGTAAACTAACGCTTTGATTTATAAATATAATTAAAGAATTATATTATCCATACACTTGGGTGTAATACACTGTTTCCTATACCAACAAATATCAGTGTTGTATTTTTAACAACGTACAAATTTATTGAGTAAAGATAAAAAAGATAACCTCGTGGACATTTTACGAGAATAACGTGATATTTTGAGACAACTATACTGCGAAATTATTGAAAATAAATTTTTAACCGGCCAAGATAAAAATAAAATAGCTAAAAATAATAATTCGTTTGCAGTACTAATAAATGATGGAGAGCCTGTTAAAAATAAATTTTATTTTTATACAAAAACAACGTATTTCGCACACTCTTAAACTAACCTTTTGCACACTTTAGCAAAGGCCATGCTATAGGAATTTAATTCAAGAAAAGTATGATTTATGTACCCTTCCTTGTAACACAGAATGGGGAACTTTTGTAATCATGGAATTGTATTGTATATGATATTCTTTTGTGTGTGTAAACTAACGATTTGATTTATAAATATAATTAAAGAATTATATTATCCATACACTTGGGTGTAATACACTGTTTCCTATACCAACAAATATCAGTGTTGTATTTTTAACAACGTACAAATTTATTGAGTAAAGATAAAAAAGATAACCTCGTGGACATTTTAACGAGAATAACGTGATATTTTGAGACAACTATACTGCGAAATTATTGAAAATAAATTTTTAACCGGCCAAGATAAAAATAAAATAGCTAAAAATAATAATTCGTTTGCAGTACTAATAAATGATGGAGAGCCTATTAAAAATAAATTTTATTTTTATACAAAAACAATGTATTTCGCACAGTCTTAAACTAACCTTTTGCACACTTTAGCACAAGCCATGCTATAGGAATTTAATTCAAGAAAAGTATGATTTATGTACCCTTCCTTGTAACACAGAATGGGGAACTTTCGTAATCATGGAATTGTATTGTATATGATATTCTTTTGTGTGTGTAAACTAACGATTTGATTTATAAATATAATTAAAGAATTATATTATCCATACACTTGGGTGTAATACACTGTTTACTATATTCAATATCAGTGTTGTATTTTTAACAACGTACAAATTTATTGAGTAAAGATAAAAAAGATAACCTCGTGGACATTTTACGAGAATAACGTGGTATTTTGAGACAACTATACTGCGAAATTATCCAAAATAAATTTTTAACCGGCCAAAATAAAAATAAAATAGCTAAAAATAATAATTATAAAACCATGGTACTGTCTACTACAGACCACAAAACTAAGTAAAATGAAATATATATTTTTAACTTAGCATTATTATTGACGAATAAAATAAATTGGTTGAATTTAATGTGAGCTTTTTTATTTTCATATATACCATTAAAAAAAATGTAATGTGCTTCAAACACGGGAAAATAGTAAAAAAAGTAAAGAATTTTGTTGTCGCTTCCTTTACCGCCGATAGAAAAACCATACATAACTGTTAATATGACATTCTATAATACAGTAACCTAAACAAAAATAATAAAACCACTTTTTTATTATTGATAAGAAAAGTGACTTCTGTTCAATAATAATCAAGTAAGTTATAATGTTTTATATCTTTGCAAAATTATCAGTTGCACATTTATATACTTCTGAAAAAGTTTAAATTAAATTAAAATACACCTTACGGTAAAACTGTTCCGTTTAATACGGGATGTAACAACTGTACTCTTTACGAAGTACTCTTTGGATTTTTCTAAGAATCGACTTCTCAGTTTGTATAAAAACCGTAATAGCTGTCGTTAACTAAAGTAACGCGGAAATGATAAGATGATTATTAATGCAATTGAGAAACAGTGAGGAGAAATGATCTTGTGTTGTTTTTCTTGGACAATTTAATAAGGTAAATGGGTCTTTCCCTTTTTCCTTAGGAATTTCCCGAATTGGATTAGGAAGTTTTTATTAGCCAAGTAAAGCAACCTATAATTTTCTTGTCTACCGTCAGATTAATTAAGATGTCTTTTTATCTTATAATATTAATGTTTTAACTAACAAATTGAATAGTGGTTTTATTATTATTAAATGTAATGCAGGGCGAAAATAAAGTAATTCCCACTCCTCCCTTCTGAACTTTAATGATGAGCATAAAATCAAGACCTTTAGGGAATTTTCATTTTGTTACTTAAAGTTTGTTGAGAAGTATTGTTTGATAAGGTACTCTCCTTTAACATTGACAGTATTCTTCCTTACGAGACGGACTACTTTTTATGGTGAGAGATAATAGACAATTCAATACTTTCAAATACCGTAGTAGCCTCCGTCTGATCCATCAAATAAAATCCAACGCAGTTTAAAAACTTTGTAATCCCTTCCCTCATATAAACGAAGGGCGTTTCAAAACTGGAATTTTATAACTGAAACTAAGTACTCCTTCTGTATCCGGACTGTTACATAAACCAAAGTAATAAAAGCTTTGGAACATGTTTATTAATCAACTAAAAAGTTTGTTTAAGGGTAGAATAAACATTTTGAAATGATAATAAGCTCCATCTTAATCATAAGCAGCTTATAAGCTTTTATGTTGTCAAAATAAAAGCTGTGTGTTGTCTATGTTATATTCTGTATTATGAGTCCACAAATTTGCATCATAACATTTGGAGGGATAACATCTATTAACATTAAACCTACAGTAATTGTTGATAGCTGATAATACTTGTTTCAAGCCGCATTTCATTAACATTTTAATTGTTTGGACGTGATTTACGTTTTGCAAAAAACAGCCATCGTGTAAGTTATAATGTTATTTTTAAGTTTATTTAGGATAGTCAATATATAAAACGAATGGGGGGTTTTAATGTAAAAAATGTTATTATAGCAACGTGACATTTTTATGTGAACATAATGGGCAATGGGGGGAAAGAAATAGTGGCTTAAAAAGTGTAGAAGTTCACTTTTAAGTAGTTAAAGATTAATTCTGAATTAAATAAATGATATTGTATCCCACCATTTATGCTTCATTTAACCGGAAAGATACGAAGGGATCATCTGACCTAGCAGCAACTAGCTGTGAAACAAACACGTTTAGTAAAAATACAATAATATAAAACTCAATTAAGGTGCAGTTTAATCGTCTATAAAATGTTACTGTTTACTGAAGCATTTAAGGACAGCCTTAAACGCTGTATAGTATTTATTTTATATGCCAGTTATCATTGGATACAGTGTATAGAACATAATTCGATATACAACGTTTGGAGTAAAGTAATAGTAATGTTTTTAAAATGTAACTCGTATTAATTTTATAAAAAACTTACATTATATTTCTTTGTTGCGTTAAAATGTTTTAAATTATTTTATCGGGTTTATAAAAAAACATTTCTAATAGACCTTGTTTTATTTCGCTCCACGACGACATTACTGGAAATGTAAAAAAATAGTCAAACCAAAGCCTTTCACTAACTAAACATTTTCTGTATGTTTTACAGTACCACTCAATATACCATTTTGTCATGATGTAAACTAACAACTTACAACACTACCTTAAAATGACTGATCATTACATCGATAACTGTCTTACAATGTTACAAAAATATGTCAAACCCAGATTCTGTCATTGATGAAGCTTCGTGTTTGTTTCAGATGGCTTTCTTGCAGAGCCGCTCCATTTCTCTGGTCGATATGTACATCGACAACTCTGAACCTTCTGAGAATGTCGGTCAGATACACTTCAGTCTTGAGTACGATTTCCAGAATACCACGCTCATCTTACGGATCCTAACGGTAAGATACTTTACATAGGAACAAATTATGGGCATTTTATGTTCATTTATCATAACAAAACAGTGTTAGAAATCATCTGTTTTGCTGTAGGAACTTATTGCATCACACATGTTTGGTATAGTTTTACGTACAGTTTCATAAAAACGAGCATTTATATAGTAACCACATAAATTATCAATACAGATGAAAATATATGACATTAAAATTAAATATAATAATTAATACTTTACACATCAGAAATATTATGTAATTGGGACAATCCCATATGTGTCATACGTATCTCCTTGATTAACTCTCCTCTAAAGAATCAACGGTGCCAGTGTAAAAACAGAAGAGGGAGGTGTAAATATGGAACACTCTCGCAGAGTACAGTTTATCGGAAAAAGGTTTAGCAGATCTGAAACATATACTGTACAAAGGACAAGTACCACGAGTATGTTTTTCCCGTATTTTGTATTTCTATAAAAACCCCTTTGGAGGTAGTTTTATGAGGGACCTGGAAGAACGCTTCTCCATACACAGACAGGTAAATAGATATCAAGAAATCAAAGGGTGTATAGCTAAAAATGGTGGCTCTGTATAAAAGAACCCCCAAGCAAGGTTTATGAATCAAAACATTTTATCCGATGGTTTGAACAGTGCGAGTTTCACAAAAGTGTACATCAACAAGAAATTCAACAGTATATTATTATCTCATGTATTATCGTTAAACAAATTCTTTTCTACAAAATAATGAATTGAACTGAATCATAATTAATTTCCAAATGTGTTTCATGCAAACAGTGTAAAAACTAAAATTCAAACTCCTTAACAAATAAAATAAATGTTACAATAATCCAAATTAATTAGTAATTTATAATCTTAGTTATTAACATACAATTATGGAATCAATTTATATTCGTATATTCATTAATATTTGCAGTTAAATTATTTTTAAGTTAAAGTTTAATTAATTTATAAACTATTAATATTAAGCCGTGCGTAGTCCCGAGTTGCTTCGATAAAATTGTGCACGGACTGTATTCTGTGGATTGTATTATGCCCAGTAGATCCGATTTCCGTAAATCTGTTTAATATTAAATCGGAAATGCATTTAAAATTTTATCGTTGAATAATGGAGGCCATTTTCACTTGACCTCAATCTATATATTATTGTATTGATACGTAATTCTGCAGAACTCAAAAATATACAGAGAAAGAACAATTACAATATAAGAATGCTCGAAGTAAGGCCTGGACAACAATATGTCGTTTAAAGGAACTTTTAAGAGGACCTTATTTACCAAAAATATCACCCTATATGCCTAGAATAGCACTGGAGAAGGAGGAAGGAGGAAGAAGACCAAGAGGAAGACCGAGAGGAAGATGGGAGGACCAAGTGTGGAAAGACATAGAGAGAAGGGGACTACCGAAAATACAGGTGGATGAAGAGGAGACCTGGAAGGATAGACTAAAGTGGAGGAGGCTGTGTACGACGACCCGTGAGAACGGAAACGTCTGACGACGATGATGATGATGATGATGATGATCACCCTATATATAAATGTCAAAACATCGTAAATAGACAAAAATATTTCCATTAGTAGTTGTTATATCGTAGATTTCAGTGCGCATAACAAGAGTGCGCATCAATTTATCTTCTTTCAGAGAGTTCAAATTCAATGTTAATATATTTCTGAAAAATGTGAAGAATATAGTATATGGTTACTTATAACACTAAACGGATAAATGTTCAGCGTTATTGCGGAATATGCCTGCTTGAAAGTTACCCTTACATAAAGCAAACAAATATTTTTACATCATTAAAACTTCTTATGAAGCCAAAATTAACTTTTAATTCTAGCATTAATATATTTTAATACTGCAATATAAGAACAAAATACCAGGTAAATTAACATAAATATATCAATTAAAATGTATACCACACGGCTCACAGCTTCGTGGATACTGCAATACTTATTGCAAGGTAATAGATTGCATAATCTATTTCGATTCCTTTATATTTAAAACCCTAAAAGAAGCATAAATTGTAATATTCCATTTTGCAATCTTGTTTATAGAAGATAACGTTCATAAAGCCTTTTATACCTCCTCATGTAACTTACAACGATCGTTCTGCCCTTGTTACTTCTATATTTCATCTGTTCCTTAATATTATTTAAATTGGCAAATGCCATTGAATACTAATATATTCAAATGTTTTAAATTTAGTTTATTGTAACTTTTAGCATATTATAGGAAGGAATGTTTGGATCTAAAATTAAGAATGTACGATAGATTCTAAATAAACGCTGTTATGGTTATAGAAAGAGTTAAATATTGTTGTACCATTATTTGCAAATAAAATAAAATTGTGACACAAAGGCAATTTAAAGATTGTAGATCTCCTGTGCCATTTACAACTAAACTTTTCAAATATTTAGATTCGATATAATTAATGACCGGAAAACAACAATATTCTTTCAAACAATTTCCTTTCTATACAATATCTCCTGCAGTTCACAAATAAATTGCAATTTCAGATTTTGCGAATCACATTAATTGCAGATAAGGATGTGGTGCATGCGCTATGTGAATGTGTTTAAGCGGCAATGATAACATCTAAAAGTTGAAATCACTAAACAGCTTAAAGTTATCAAAGTTAGAAAGGGGGCACATTTAGTGGGTTTTACTTCAAAAATATTCTTTTGCATAACTCAACTTTCTCAACATCACAAAACGATACAAGTTTAAAGGAAAATATACCGAAATATAGTATTTAAGTAGTTTTAGTTATTTTACATCTATATTATGATTCAAACATCTTTGTATTTGCTGCAAAAATCTGGAAATAGGAAAAAAGGATAACAAACACATTCAATAATCTCATTTTATTGAAGCGTTAGTACAACTAACGCAGAAAACATGTGAGGCGTTCGTATCGCTTACGCTTGAACTTGTAGCGTATTTTATATCACTGAGAGCGTTAGTTTAACTAACGCTTGACCTTGAATCTTTTCATCGCACTAGCACCCTCACATATACTTCCAACAATCATGATCATCTTCATTGTTCAACATATTTTCAACTTCATGATGTATCTTCCAGAATTTTTAAATTGATATTGATAGTAGTTTTAATTTCTTATATTCATTTGTAAGTCTTCCAATTATTCTTAGTTTTCTGTAATTGATACCAAATTGTTTCTTGATAAATTTTTTTCAAGGCTCTCGTTTTTATAAGAACTAAATTAAATGTCCAAATAGAATCCAAATTTTGAATTCATGTAAAATGATCTTGCTGCACACTTCTTAATTGTTGTACTATTTTTTAATAAAAAAAAAAGTCTTAATATCTAATATACTATTTTTATTTGGCAAAACCATTATATTTATTTCATCATTTAAATTCGAAGAAAGATGATTATTAAATTGTTACCAACCCCTAATATGATTTTTATGATATATCTTTGCTGCAGCTAAATCAGTATAAAAGTCAAGTTCTCCATCATACACTGTTAATATAAATGTCAATATCTTCTTCCATAATGAAATATGCACAAATAAATAACGGCACTGAAACAAAAAGCCTACGCCCAGTTTTGATGTTTCATCAGCTAATGAAAAGCCAAGTCATGTCGCAGTACTACCAACATATAAAATGAATTTTTCTGCAGTTACTGATCTCAATACTTCTCGATTAAATAAAAAGAAAACAAGGCAAAAAGAGCAAGCGATTTACTGTACAGTTTATTTATAACATTACATTTCATAAAGTACTTATTCGGTTTTTATCAAATTTCGTTTAAATATGGCGAACAATTAACCCTTTCAACTGAACTTATCCATGAGGGTAAAAATAATCCCCTATTTCTTAATATTTATAGAAAAGTTAAAAAATTTCAAAAAATCGGATTGAAATAAAAATGACATGATCATTACAACATTTTCAAAATAAAACCCAATCATCCCTTATCTTAAAACCCATTTCATGAACTATAATAACGAACTTTGGATTGAAAATATTTCTATTAATATTTGTAATATCGAATGAATAAGTTGTTCCAAAAATACATTTTTGCTAAATAAATTGTGTATCGAGACATGATATTTCGATTTTTTGTAATTTCATCAATCAACAATATTTTACTCGTGATTTTATAATCAATCATCGGAACTCTAGTAAAATCCTCGTTAAATGTACTTTTTCGATATACTGGCATGTTATTTCCAGACTTTGTTTTTAAAATCGCATCATCATATTCAGTTCTTATCAAACTAATGTAAAATCCACCTTTATAGATAGGAAAATTTACATTTTTAACGAATCCCAAGCCGAAATGTGATAAATTTCCAACCGCTTTTTTAAACAGATTATTCAGTTGTTTTTTTTAATAGATTATTTTTAGATTTTTGGAAGATTTTTCTTAGAAATGTTAGGAAAACAAAGCTTTGAACAAGAGATTTCCTGTTGGATTATTTATGATTTTGTCAACAGTAATTTACATTGTAATATGTAGAGCGCCGATTATCCGGAAGTCGGTATTCCGAAACGTCGGTTAACCAAAAGCCAAATCCCGCTGAAACTTTACGATTGGTCACCCCTATCCGACTTGGGTCGTATTATGAAGGCTCTTATTGTCACCGGATCCGAGATGGTGTGTTCTTGTGCATGCCTACCACTTGTTCCTTCGCATCGTTGGCATTAGTTGTATTGGTGAAAATCATCGAAAAGTTCATATAGTAGTAAGGGAACCGTCCGGCAGGAGTGCATGCAACGTAGCCCTGCGCGCGATCGACACAATCTACCATTCCACTGTTACGTACAGTACTGTTCCACCTAACCTCACTTTGTGCCTCTTAAATCAGTGTTGTTTTAACCTGTGTTCTATTATTCGTTGTGCTGCGTAGAAACTTAAAATTCTAGATCGATTAAAAAAGGCGCAAGTGGGTCAAGCTTAGCTCTGGAGTTTGGCGTGGGGAATTCAACAATAACTGACATAAAAAATAACAGTGAATCCATCACAGAGTTTGCGTGTGTACTAGACAGTGAAGATGGCAGCTTGCATAGAAAAACTATGAAAACAGCAGAAAATCAGGACTTGGACAATGGACACTGCAGTTTTTACGTGGTATATGCAGGTAAGAGGGTAAAGCCAACCCATAAGTGGTCCTATAATTTGCGAAAAAGCATTGGAAATGAACAACAAATTACGAGGTAGTAACGATTTTTAAGCTTCCACTGGTTGGCTGAAGCGATTTAAATCCAGGCATGGGATTAGAGAGCTGGACATTCAGAGGGGAAACTGTCAGCTGACACTGATGCTGCTGAAAAGTTCAAAATATTTTTTAAGTGTTTGCTTGTAAAACTGGGATATAAGGACAGTAACGTTTACACTTCAGACGGTTGGAAGAAAATAAGAAACCTGGGTTTTTTTATTATAAGAAACACGTTTATTTACTTTATTTGTTCCTTTAGATTGATAATAATTATTAGACTACGTGTATAATCCGTTCCTGTATATATTTTAAATTGATGGAAATAAACTAATTAATTCATTCAAATTCCGATCAAGTTCCTTGTTTCTAAAAAAGAAATGGCAGCGCCTGGATTTAAAGCCAGCAAGTCCCACATAACAGCTATGGTATACGGAAACAACACGGGCGCACATAGACTACCTTTGCTGCTCATTGGACAATCTATGAATCCACGATGCTTTAAAGGAATAAAAAACTTCCAGTTATCTATAAAAACCAAAAAGACTCGCGGATGGATACTAAAATATTTATAGAGTAGTATGACAGTGTGTTTATCCCAGAGGTTAAAAAACATCACATGAAGACTGGGGATACTGGAAGTGTGCTAATGGTAGTAATTGATAACGCTCAGACTCATTCCACAAACCTTTTACTTGAGAAATAAGATGAAAAGTTTAAGGTGATTTTTTACCACCGAATGTTACCTCAATCCTTCAACCCATTGACCTGGGAGTGAATGAGGCCTACAAGCGTTACTACAGAAAAGTATTCCTTCATGATGTACCAATTGATCAAGAAGAAAATAAAACAATCCTTGAAATATAAAAAGATATTAACTTAAAGGATGCTGTTTACATGAGTGCATAAGCATGGGCTAATATCAAAGAGACTACCCTAAAAAGCCTGGAACAAGCTTTGCTCAACATTTGACTCTGAAACTAAGCCTACACCTGAAGAACCAAGAAATTACACCTTGTTTCAGAAGTGGTTGAGCTGTTGAAAGAGTCTTCAGGATTTTAAGAATGTGACATTAAAGAAAACATTAATGAGTGGATACAGGTGATGCGGATAATCCTGGCTAACCTTTGACAGATATCGACATATTAGGGCAGGTACAAAATCCTGAAGATGACATTGATGAAAACGATGATCAAGATGATGACGTCTCGGTTGAAAAAGGTCCGACCAATGAAGAAGCCTTCCAGTGCTTTGAGACTGGTATTAAATGGTTGGAACAGCAAGATGAATGTGATGCTGTGCAGTTCTTGTCTTTAAAACGCCTACGAGACTTAGCGGCAAAAGAACGAGTGTTAAAGCTTAAGCAAACAAATATGTTTAACTTTTTTCTTTTAGGTTAATTTTGTACTGTTTTGTCATATGTATCTAATTTTGGGTTGATTTTGTACTGTTCCTATTTTATCTTATTTAAATTAATTTTTTAACTGTTTCTCCGAAGTCACTGAGCCACAATTGTATTTACTGTATGTGCAATATGTGTTACCTTCACATAATAGTTTATACTTTCGTGTGATATTAAAAGTGGCTATTGTGTGTCCTAATTTAAAAGTTATTTTCTTTTCGGATAATCTACGCTCTACTGTGTGTATATATATATAAGGAGTAAACTGGTTGAAGAGTATGAGCAGGTTATACTTATGAAGGCATCTCTAGTTCATGATTACTGATTTATGGAAATACTCAGAATTGGGGAAAGTCCTGTCCAGACTACAACATTTACGAACTTACCTAAATAACGTTTATATGGAAGAAAAATCTATTACTACAACTGGGTATTTTTATTATTAAACCCCCACAGTTCCGTTTCAAAAATGTAGGAAATAAATGTTCTACAAATTCTTTTAATGTTAGTCAAACTTTGTTTGATAAAACGCAAACTGCTATGTTGGTATTTCAATCCTACTAAAAAGGAGAAGCCAATTACGTTTTATACTTTCATTCCGCCCGTCTTCATGTGCCGATATTCTGTGAGAGAATCTTATCAAAGCGGACACGGGGGAAAGTTGGTGCAGTTCAAGTTCGACAGCACTAATAAAAACGAGGATTTAAACTTGCGCTATCTCAAACCAGATCTCAAGTCCGACGCCATGGACGAATTAGACAGTCATCGACTCTCCTAAGCAACACATAATGTCCATGTGCATTGACTTTTACAAAACAAAACCTACGCAACTCGAAACCATATTCTATGTTAATATAGTACAGTTTGTACACTGTATAAACCTTATGTTGTTATATACACTCTATTGCCTTATTGCATCAGTTCTACCAGATGATTTTGTGCCAAATACTCAGTATTGTTGTTTATTTTAGGGATGAAAGTAGATTGACTTATTTAAAACACAAACTAATTTTCAAATAAATTACTTGTCGTCCAAAAATTACGAAACTATTTTCCTTTCTTTTATTATTGTTTTGTATCAGAGTATCTCAACTACCATAATTTTTACAAAATTAACTACGCACACATTATTAATGAAGCACACTTTTAACGTTATTAGTGTTTAAGTTCGTGTTTGCATTTGTTTACCTTTGCCGTTACCTCTAAGAGTTACTCACGGATTTTAAACTTTTGATACACCTTGGCTCATGGCTAGGTTATATTAAAAAATATAAAAACGTCTAAAAATTACAGAAACTGAACGAAACAACCATTACGATGACATTTTGTCATACTTAAGGGACGAATGGTTTTGCTGTGAAAATGACAAAAAAATACAAAAGATATAAATTTAATTTTTTTTCATTTACAACTTCAAAGTCCATAATTTGTGATGTCAATCCAAAAGCTGGTGTTTAATGCGCTTCGCATAGTACTATAATTAGTGTTTAATTAAACCAATAACCGTAATTCAATCCACACTGTTACTCTGAATATATAAACATCGTGTTTTAATCAAAACAAACATTAAATTTGTCCATCGAATTAAACACAACAAGAATGATGAAGTTTATTTTAGACCCTTAATATAGATTGAGATATGAATAAATTGTATACTTAAGTTTATGGTTTTATGCTTAACAAGGTAATATTTAATTTTTTAACAATTAAGCAATCCATCGTTATACACAGCAAGTTGTGATCACAACAAGGAAGTTTCCTGTACTACCGTTTCTTTTTTTTGGTCTAATAGATTTCAACCAATTAATTTAGATCAACACTAAAGTTAAAATATAATCAGTACAACAACCCACAACAATTAAACCGTAAGCAACAATTTAAAATTTGTACATTATAATTTTAAAAACGAAGTAAGTGAGAAAAGCTTTTTCGTATCAATATCCAAACCCTTAATTTAGAGAATTTTAAATGTTTACATTTTCAGCCACTACCTCAAAATTATACAGTTTTTTTTTATATCTGAGAACATAATGTATGGTTACTTGATTCTTAGAGGATGGAAAAGAAAGTAAAAAGGGCTTATTCTTTAGAGTAAAAACTTATTTAAATCCACATTCGGATGATAGTAAAAACCACTAGAAACAGAGTTGGAACTTACATCCGTAAGTAACAATCATATTATTTTACATTTGTGAGGTAACTGGTTGAATTTATTTTTGAGGATTTAAACCTTTAGATCTAGTGTCATATTTTTAGTATAATGTATATTTTTCCGTGTTCGGACCGTTTAAAATTTCAACTAAAACACCTCCATTTCACGTATGTTCATATTTAAGTAGAGTATTGGTTTGTCATCCAAGGAATCAAACCTTGAGGTTTAAACCCTAAACTACATTATATGACCCATTAATGTAGTTTTTCACACGAGTCTGATAAGTTTCAATTAAAGCTTCGTATTTCTTTCCAAGTACATTATCAGAGATTCTCGGCTGCTCGGTCTGTTATTAATGTTGTTTGTATAACCATGTTTTGAGTAATGGAGAAAATCTTATGTTATTTAATTGGACGACGCAGTGTCGTTCCTTTTAATTTTGCTTGAGCTGAAAAATAAGAAAATCATGAAATAGTTTAACTAAACTGAACAATACTTTTAAACAGTTCTGCTGTGTTAATACAAATTTAAGTGTGAAAAATCAAGCTGTATATGTTTCACATATCGTAGAATCTTGAAATCTATATAAAAAAGTTTTAGTCAGCAAAAGACTGAGCTTTTTCTTCTGAGCATGATTTTTCATGTTGTAATATTTCATGCAAATGAAAAAACCTTTGATGGGTACTCGGAATAAAACAGTCCATGTATTCACAAGAGTCAAGACTATGGACCAAATATGAAGATCCACCCGAAAAAAGGGAAAAGCGTTTCATACATATATGTGGACAGAAATTAACATATTTTCTGATAATTTTTTGAATAAATTTGAGAAATAAAATTATTAGAGAACACCATACATCACTTTTGGACCAACTGAAGGCATTAGTAGCAGTGTGTAGGCAAGTGTAGGCAAAAATAATTGTATTTTTCCCGAAATCAGTGCATTCAAGCGTGTTAATCAGCAGCATGTTTCTACTTGGGCTTTATCTGACATTTCCATGGCAATGTCAGTTTTCCTGAAAAGGTGATATAGAGATTAAACAGAAAGTAATTGAGTACTTTGGAATCCTCGAGGAAACTCATTATTATGAAAGGATTGTAAAGCTCGAAAAAGTTGTGTCAATTTCGCTTTACTTTTAGAGGACTGTACGAAAATTAAAATACGTAAAAAATAAGTCCTTTTTACATTTAACTTAATTAAGTACTACTTATTCTTGTATATACCATACACGGATAATTCAGATATAGTACTTAACTGCATAGGTCAATAAAATATTAATTTTATATCATTCAATTCTGTATAAAAACTGTAATGGTTAAAAATATAACTTAAAATCATAAATTTGTCAATGTGTTGGATTGATATGCGTGCATTCCACAATATACAGGTTGTCACCAATCCAAATTATGTTCACAATAGTTGTATTGAATTATATTTTTTTAATGACTATAACTATATTTTGGTCATTTTAATTAGAGAAAGATCAACACGTGTTGGCTTTTGGGGAAGTACATGTGTATGAAAATCTGTAGAGGCCTTTCGTAATCCTTGTTAACCCCGTATTTCCATTCTCCCTGCTTCATCGCTCTATCTCCCAGGGTCTAGGTGACTCATTGCATTACTAATATCTTCTCTCTTTCGAGCCCTTTCTTTTCCTACTTTCTTCAAATCCCGGGTCATTAATCCCCCCCCCCCATAAAAAATGTTTTTTTCACACGATTGCATAGTAAAGAAATCTGTCTGCGATGTCATCATTGTCGCTGCTCCATCCTTTTTTACTTATCAGATGTTTCTTTGTTATCAAACTCATTAAGAAACGCAGTATCATTTAAAACTGTTGAATCTGGTGCTTTAGAGGCTAATTATATTTAAAATATTATTTCCGGCTCAGTTAGAAGAAAGTTAGTTTTCATCTCGAAATGTCAAATTGATTAATTATTAGTTTAGATGTGCTAATCAATGCGAATCAATCCCACAGCACTAATAGGACAATGGCCCTCAATGTGGGAATTTTAATATAATCGAACACTTTCAAACATTTAGAAACTCAAAACTTTTTACAAGACAAAACCTTTTACAACCATATACATGTCTTTGTAAAAACGTGGACTTGATTTAGTTACAATTAATCCGAAATTATGCTTCTAAACATATTTAGACATAATGGTTCAATTGTATACTTCTGTTACTTTATACGGCCACCATTTTGAAACCTGGAAATTTATAAAAAATAATTAGGAATATATTTTTGTATTACTTGACATGTTAATTACCTACTATACCAACTAAAAAAATATACCAATTATAAAACTATACCAACTATATCAATAATGAAAAGTTTCAATTTTGATTTATTTTTAAAAATACCAGGGATACAAATTTTGCCCAAAGCGAATGAACGCCATTTTAGACCAAATATACGAGTACATAAACACACACAAACACATGAGGGTTATCTATGAAATATACCTTATTAAACACCATACTAAACAAAAAAATGTTGTTTTTTGTGTGTGTGTGTGTGTGTGTGTGTGTGTGTGTGTGTGTGTGTGTGTGTGTGTGTGTGTGTGTTTGTGTCTACGCGCGCGCGTTTCAATATTCTGAGTAATTTGCGAATCAACTCAAGAAGTATGTGATGCTGATAAAAGAGGGGGAAATATAATATAACAGATAAACTGTTAACTATGCAATATTTCTGCAGCAATAGATTTTCGGACTAATTTTGTGAGCAGCCTTTGTGTATTTTTATATACGATATTTTTTATGAGTTTGGGTCTCGTAGTTGATAGATATATCATGATATATAGCCATGAAATCGTGAAATAGCTGATAGTTCATTATATATTTTTCAAGATAACACAATAAGTAATATTGACTTGCTTCCAGGATTCTTGATTCATATCAATTAATAAAAAGTTTATTAAATGCTAATATATAACTTATATTTATTACATTGATTTGGAATGAAAAAGAACACATGTATTTTTATGGTGGCTTCTTTTTACAAACAGCCAATTATCCGACCGTGTGTTTCACGCATCAAATCGTCTATTCTTCGGAGCATCATTGTTCTCTCCACACAATTCCAATAGAACTTAACGGTATGTATATGGTGCGACGTATATATTATCTCGCTTCAGTCATAATAGTGAATTTATTTAAACATTGCATCACCGAATTAGGGTGAATTTCCATGCAATTAAAAACTTGACAAAGGATAAAAAGTAACAAAATTTGTCAACTACTGTTACAGTCCTTTATTTCAACAGAAAAGGTGTAGCACTATCTTACCTACCAAAGTTTTATTTGCGAAATTCCCAGTACATAGTACTTCTTCATAAAACCTAAGTAAAGAAAAATATTTGGTGTATACACATATTTCAGTTTATTTCATAAATAAATAGGTTTATTTCCTTTGCTTGTTTTTGACCAATGTATAAAACTCTATTTTAGCTCGTCTGTGTTGCAAAAGATATTTTAACATTTCAGAATAAGAAGGTGAATTAATTCGGAACCAAATTTTAGAGGGTATATTTTAAGTACTGAGAATTCCACAAAGGTTTCGTTTACATTCACTCTAATAGTTAATTCCTAATGTGCGTGTGTGTGTGTGTGTGTGTGTGTGTGTGTGTGTGTGTGTGTGTGTGTGTGTGTGTGTGTTGTGTGTGTGTGTGTGTGTGTGTGTGTGTGTGTGTGTGTGTGTAGTTTTTAAACACAGTACAAGTAAATAAATAACCAATTTTAGTAAGAACTTTGCAAATAAGTGTACAAATAAATGCAAAAATGCGGTCCCTAAGAGCACTAACATATAGGGTACAATATACACTACTTTATTGGTGATCTACGTATTATAACTAATTAAAGATACCAAATATTTATTGTACATTAAGTTTAGCGATGTGTACAAAATGCCTATGTGCTTAAGGCGTTCTTATGATTACACTTAATAAAAGCAAACTCGCATAAATAAAAAATTGATGTATTACCTACTTCCTTTATTTTGATCCTGTAAACTTATAAGTTTAGGGGAATTAAATAATTACTCGAAATGGATTGGTAATTAAAGATTAATAGTTTAATAATTTCTAAAGTAATGGTATTTTTAACTAACTGTGTTTTTTCTTACAATCCAATCAATACATATCACATAGATAATATTAACAAAGACGTTAGTTCTTGGAAGTAACGATGTAAAAAATAATTTTTAGACAAATTTCTTACTCATTGGATTTCTTCTTCCTCCATATATAAATGGGTTTTATGTTCGTCACCCAGCTCCTACATTCCTGAATAGGCCTTGTTCACACTGAGTTTATATATTCCCTCAGAGGCAGACATCTGGAAAATAAACATACTTTCTCCTAAGGTAAACGTTAGAGATGTAACTTCTCTTAGGCGTTCTTAGCTTACCCGTCCACAGTAAACACAAACACATCATTTAGCACAAATCAAGTTTTGGAATCTCAGTGCTCAGTGAGATTCGTATCTCGGCTATAGACAACCAAGTTATGAACCCCGAGTCATTGCTGGTGATGATGACTCGGCGAACTACATTTTTGCATTGTTAAAACCAAGACACTATGCATCAAAATAAATGCTTAACCTCAAACATGTGCTCTATCCTAACAATATGAGGGTGCAGAACCTCGTAAATGTATCTATAAGTCGCCAAGGTCCACAATTAAAAGTTACTATCCTACGACGACGCTACTTACTCTACCTGGTTCTTCGACAAAATTTTAAGGGTAGACTCACTGGTTCTCAATCTAAAAGCTCTCAGTTTCGAGAGAATTTTCACAAAACCAAATTCGCGACAGGAAAAGGAGAATTGACGGCGACAAATAGCCTTGCCCTACACCATGACTCTCACAATGAACTTATGACCTCATAAGAACTCATAGAGGTTTTGCCCATAATTAGTAAACCTACTTTTCACTCTAAAGTTTGTCATATATGGCAAAATGATTCTCACTGTCAAAGTCCATCTATAAATGAAATGTGAAATTAAAACAACTTCAAAGACGCTTAAGACAAGAAAATACTTACGATTATGACAGTTTAAATAAGAAATACTGTCATTAAAAATAACACTAATGGCCCAAACACCATTGAATGCACGGATTATAACAGGTGCTGGAGCTGCATTCCACTGCCTAGGGCCAAAGCCATCAAGCCTAAGTGTAAATGAGAGAGGGACCCTGCAGCGAGAATCTCACAGAACACTGGATTCCAGTTAAATCCGAGAAAACCTTTCATAGAAAATTCTACATTCACTTTGTATTGTCCAGAAACAAAACACATCAAGAATCCCAAAGAGATAAAAGAACCCTTTCGTCACATTCAAAAGATAGATTTTACGTGGGGTAAAATATTACATAGAAAATTCCTTAACAGCTTTAAAAGTAGAGTAATACAGATTAATTTCAATTACAGCCTTTTAATGGCTGATATTTTACTATACTATTTTTAAATATTTACAAGCGCACAGTCTCCAAATAATTACAGGACACCTACATGGATAAAACATCAGAATTGTTCCAAAAGTTTAGAGTTTATGAAAATGCTCTCTTATGGGTCATAACTCAGGTTAAAAGTTGTATTAGTCCGTAATTGTTAACTATTTAATTTAATAGTCTGGTGTAATATTGATACATTTTTCACAAATTAATAAAAACGGACGCTGTACTGATACTATACTGAATTCAATAGAGAAGGTTCACAAACATATAGTATTTAATACAATTATGGAAGGTCTAGTTATAAGCAGTTACTAATAATGGTAGTTATAGTGTTTACTCATAATACAAACATTGCTGTATTATTTTACTCTTCTCAAAACTTGCCAAAATTACAGCTTTGAACTGCTACGAGATATCGAAATTCAGATGTGACCAAAACTTGATGTAAATGACTCGCGAATCGAAAAATATAAAATCGTATTAAAAGACCTTAATCTCTGAGTATAACATATCTGGTGACACCCTTTTGTCTTTGACCAGTACTAATAGTATTTTTAGTACCTTTCATGACAAAACTCGTCTGACTCTCCTTCAATCACTGAAATTTCTTTCGCTACACAGTTACTAGGAAATATTATGCCAACTGCACTTGAGATGGTGGTATCTTGCTTGCATCGCAAACAGTAATTTTCATTAACAGTATCTGATTTTACAATTGTCTGTATCTAAGTTCACGTACATAGAGACAAAAAAACTTAGCTTCCTTGGAATTACAATTATCTCTCTGTAAATTGGTCACATTTTAACCTATACGTATCGAGAAATGTTGGAGCAGATATATCACTTTTTCCAGCAAGTATTGATCTCATTCCAGTAATACAACGGGTTTTCTTTTCATATTTATAGATTATTTTAATCGTTCGCAATTCTATCATCTTCAGAATTTCCCATATACAATTCTCGAGAGATACGACTAAATCGATTTCTGTGCCCCTGTGATGTTCCGTTACTTGGAAAAAACATAAATCATCGTTTTTGTGAGCTATTTTTAGCTAATTGGACTGAAGCATTCTCGGGACTTTTACTTTCCATCCGAGGATCTTAAAAACAAAACGTAGATACAGTGTTATAAACATACTACCAAATTTAATTATATAACTGATCTAATTTGTTTCTCTCCCTAGTAAAAGAAGTCGCAAGTATAGTCATCGCCTCCTATCCTTTCATCAATATTTTTCCTCTGTTATTTTATGTTTATTACTACCACTCTTTTTTGTTTATTTTTCTTACTATGTGAAACTTTTGTATAAGTAACTAAAGCGTTAACGATAGCTTACTTATATGAAATAGTTAAATTGCCAATATCTTTCTCTTTCACTTTCTGAATATATTTTAACTTCAATATAGATCGAAGGTCTTTCTGAAAGTTTGATCGAACTTTCGTTAATTCATTCACCACCAGCTCATAAAGCCGTGAGGCGGGTCTATCACAGACAGACAACGCTGATTCGAGAGATAAAAATTTAATCTCGTACCTGTCTTTTGGTTTTGTCATTTTACATTTCTTGCCTTAAACATTTCTTGTCCTACATACATTGACTGTCGCGTAAGCATAATATTTTAATATTATAAATCTTTAATTAGGTTCTACTCCATTTACTACTTTATATTAAATATAATATACAGAACCAATTTATTGCCTAAACAGCGTGTAAAATTGATTTATTCTTCGAGGACCTTCATAAATCACCATAATTTAATAATCTCTTAATTAGATCACCCAATATCAAAGAACTTAACTCTCTCTCAACAACTATTTAATCAACCACAGTTTCCATCGGTAGTAGATGTATAGAAGCCTTTTAAATATTTTAACCATGGAACTTTTGACTGATACTTAAATATTTTTACTATCGTCGTCGCGTCGTAATAAAAATCCAAACTAATAAATTTAAGCGTGTTCTAATAACTCCACAGAATACATAAACTACTGAGAATTACGTAGAGCATAAATAGAGTCATAGTTGTATAAATCTGTAAAATTGTGTAAATACATTGGAGAGTTTTAAATTATAGGATCTTTCTATCAAGAATTGTTACACTACGGACAATCAGACAATCACACAACCCTTTGACCTTTTGACTCCAAAATTAATAGCTTTGTTCCTTGGACCAAGAGGAACCCATGTACCAAGTTTCAAGTCTCCATGATATTTCTGTCAAGTGTAATCGCAAAGACCTACGGACATACGGATGGGCAACGACACGAATCCAAGGTCTTGTCGGATCTGTAATAACAACTCTCGATTATTTTACGTGTTATTGTGTATTACTTTAGTATTAACTATAATTTGAAAAATCTTTCATTTTCAATACAATGGAATTTAGGTTTCCAATTACATTTTATAGTTTAATCCGAAATATTCATACGAACTTTCAAGGATAAACTAACCATAGTATATCAATGATTATTACTAACATCGTAGACTTTAAATCTATAAATTGTTAATATTAATAAAATAACTATTCCAAACTGTTCTCGGCCGATTTATAACTGATTATAATTCCAGTTACTCATTTATTAATATTCAAATATTCATGGGTTATTCGTGAACCAGACCAGAGAGCTATATTCATAACTTCAGTAATACTATGATTCACTAAGTTGGTGTGGCACTTCTTGAATTTCCGCCAAGAACAAATGAACGGGAAATGGCTGTCTCCTGTTGACGGTTACTCACCAGTCGACTCAACTTGTCTCCAAGCAATATGCCTATCTGTTAGTCATTACTATGAAACATCGTGTATAACACCTTTACTTCAATTGGGTTAGTTTTAAATGTCATCCTCCCTACTTTCTTCAACATTTCATATTATATCGACTATTCGTTGTTTACTAGCTAGTATTTCATTTGGATTAAGGATGAATTCTTAACAGTCTACTTAACATAATTTCCAATCCGTTTATATTTTCTCTTGGTTTTAATAATTCTCAGATATTTTTATTTTTTCCCTTTTTTACATAATGTAGTACAGTAAGATATTTATTAATATTAGTTCTTTTACATGAGTAATGTACTGTAAACATACTAAGATCTCTTTTACTTTTAATATTTATTAACGAAATATTTACTATTTAATATGTCATAACGCACGCCGCCGTGCTGATAAACAGTTCATTTTTAGCATCTTTATATTTTAACCTTCATCGCTGCAGTATTCAATCGAAATCTCACATTTTGATAACCTTACATTCGTTATAAACGAAATGGCTTCATATTTTTTTTAGAATTAATAACAGTATTTATCGTAAGTGTCTGGAATTGCATTCCTTACATAGCGATCCACGTTCCGAGTCCCGCGGCTGTAGCATTATTGAACGCGTAGTCCACACAAATAAAAAACAGGCTGAATTATGAGTCTAGCCCCTCTGTGTTGTCGAAGAAAATTACATTTTTACCGTTGCTAAACATTTCTTCAAATTATACATTGTATTTTTCACTATTGAAATTTCGGTCACTGTCCTAAAATCAACTTAATATTCCAGAATACAAAATTGTATTTTTTTCATTAATGTTATACAAATTTGTGTTTTAATTTTCACGGTATTTTTGTAATAATTAGTTTTTTTTTCTAAAAATGTAAGTAACATGAAGAAATATTCAATGACCAAAGAGGCATGAAGATCATTACAAAAAATACATACCATACAGCAAAGATACATTGTAATCACTTTAAACCCCATTTTATTATAATAAATGCTATCCAAAATGACTGCAGTGGAAAAATGGATTTATACCAAATCTGTAAAACAGTGGGAGACAAGACACTTAGTAAGAATCCAATTTGTTTTAGGAAATTATAATTAATTTGACAAAATTCAACTTTTTTTAAGTCACCCCCTCCCCTTCAACCCTGGAGTGCTACAGAATTTACAATGTAGTTAAGGTGGAAACATACATATTTCTTCTTACACATCAGTCAAGTAAACACTTTTATGTACACACTTGTGCAAATAATACGTCTCTAAATTATTGTCAACGACCAGAACGAACAAAACGATGAATGAATGGATTTTGTATACCGTAACTAATAATATTGTAATGTTAATTTGACAAGACTGGGGCAATATATATTTATCTTAAGATCTTAATAACTATTTATCGACTAAACCAAAATTAAATTGGTAAACACGCATATACAGTATAGTTTCTAAATGGTGATTGTTTAAATACATTTAAATTACATTTAATAAAACCAAATAGCGGCAATAAACTCACAAGGTACAATAAAATAAACCATAAACGTACAAAACGTATGATACCTTATTTATTATTATCACAAAAAGTGACTAACAAATTAATTTTTACTGACTGTGTTTTTCACACGTAAGTATATTTGAATGGGGTCTATGTTTGTTTAAACGCTAAATACTTACTGTAATAGCAGAATGAGACGACTTAGTTAATAAGACAACTTAACTTATGAAACATGTTTACAAGTTATTTCCGTTTATGAAAATAAAGAAAACTGTTAAACACATATAGACAAGCACGCAAAAAACAAAGCACTTTAGAAAAAACGTTTACAGAAACATTTGTACCTGTTTTCGTATATAGCATGGAATCACCCCTTGAACTTCAGTGCAATTTTACGGAAAAATCCTGTATAGTTTAAAATATATGAACTCTGTTAAAGTTTTAACATTGATATTATTGATAATTTTATCTGTGAGTCAGCCACTGAAAGCTTTTTACTCTTGCACATTGTTATAAATATTACAATACACAAAGAGCTTAGTGGTAAAGAAGCAGCAAGCTTAGTGACAAAGAAACGTCAAACTTAGCAACAAAGAAGCTTCGAGCTTGTTTGTTGGTTTTCCAACAAGTAGAGTTAAACCACAGCCAAACCTGTTTAGTTTTCCTCGAGAATGTAGCACTAGACTAAAAGGCAATAACCCTGTTTGAGAATAAATAAAATGTTATTATCAAAAATTACTATACGTTTTTTTTAACAGGCTAATTATAATGATAGCGCATAAATAAATAGATAAAAACGATCAATGATGACACATAATGACTTTTAATTGTATAATATACGAGTATTTTGGGATGAACAATATATAGAATACATATCTGTTTCTTATTTTAAAGTTACTTTTGGAAAATAACCTAGTTATTTGATTTTATCAAAAGCAAGTCATTATTGAAGTAATCCAAGGCTCATTCATTATATTATTAGGGGTGTCTTAGCTCATTGGACAGGCAACATGACCCAAGGGATTACCCGTACACGTTACTCTATGGATTACCATTAGTAATGAGGCTTGTATGTGTACGCTATTCTGTTACTGATGCTAGTTCTAACACATAGTTTCAAAAACGTACATGGGTAACGTACTATGTGTATTAGTACGAGTATTATGCTACTTAAATATCCGTATTTAAATCCATAGAGTGTCCGTAAAGTCTGAATCCTCTCCGTCTCTTAAATTTTCAATGACATAAATTCTACCTGAGAAAAATATACTTCATTAACACTTATAAGGACTAAAATCATGCTTTGGGGTGGGTGAGAAATCATTTTTACAAACAAGGGAGGGCAGAGTTTAACCTACTTTATTAAACAAACTCCTAACTTGCGATAACTCACTTTAAGCGTTGTTTAAAAAATAATACGCTAATGAGAACTACAGGTCTCGTTGTCGCCCTTTTCAAAATTGAGGTTTGCAGGAGCTACCATAAAACAGCTAAAATTACATAAGCGCATGTGCTCAGGTTTCTATAGAAGACGTATTTGACAATCAAAAATAACTTTTTTCTACACAATTGCAAAAGAATCACCGTCTATGCTGCACGACAAGTTTCAATTAAACTTTATATGGCAACAATTTCAACAACTAATACTCATATAATTTTTACTGTTGTACTTATTTTATAAAGATATATAAAATAATAAATATTACAAATTGGTGGCCTTTTTTGAATATTTTGAATTATTTCTCCCATCTATCCACTCGTCCTAGGAAATAGATTAACGATTAATGCTTTTAGGTGAAATTTTGTTAGTAATATTTTGGAAGCACTTTAAGATATCTTTTCTTACGCAGGAAAACGATTTCATTCATTTACGAGGAGTTTTTAGCGTAGGACACAGGATTTAGGGCTATTTAAAATGAGGTTGAAGACAAGGGTTGGATTTTTTCAGTATCTACATGACAGATGACTAAAGGGATTGATATTATTAAAACCAAAAACTCCTTTAAAGTTTTATTTTAAAACATGCCATTTTCTTAAAATGTATGTAATTAAAAGTTAATTTCCTTAAATCATAAATCAATAAAAACGTGTCATTCTCTGAAGCAATATACTCCTATTATATACACACTGTAAAACATTTACATTGCTATCCAAAATGCCGGTCAGTGAATGTGTCATGTGTCTTGTTTGGCATTTCATATTTAGTATAGTAAATGAAGCTAATGTTCATCGTCGTCGTCATGAAGGTGGGTATTTCGTGACTTACTATAAACCTATAAGATGAGACTACAAAAATAAAGAAGATTAAAACTCTGAACTCCGCTGAAGGTCGAAATGAATATATGCTCCATTATAAATATTCTTTTACTGATTACGGTCATACAATTCTTCAAGTACTTCTTTTTGGGAAGTCACGTAAAAGAACGACAAATAATACGTTTGGTAATAGAATACTTTTAAACCACTGTACTTTTAAATGTGTATTTATTGTTATGTATGTATTATTTTTAAAAGAAACAAGAATATCAATGTTTTCCATATAGAATCTCCTAAATTGAGCAGTACGTTTCGAGTATATAGAATATTATCCCTTGCAAATCTTGCATATCAAAACAATACGGTACTTAGAGGCCATATTGGTAACTGGGATATCCCGGCATGACCACAGCCATTAGCAGAGTGATTACATATTACCTAGAAACTTGGTCAGGCTCTACCCCACTATCGGGCTCATGATAACCAAATTCCGTGGATATCTCTGCATATGCAGATTGTTGAAATAAATGGATGACTTTGCACTGTTAACCAGTGTCAGTAACTGTTGATTTCACTTTGTATAGACAGAATCTACCTCTGTAGTGTTCAACGACTGGAATATCGTGTAACTAGCATTTTTCACAAATACTCGTACATCCGATACGCTTGTTAAAAGTTGGTTGTTGTGTTTGACATTTGATCAGTTTTCATGCTGACGAACTTTTTGAGCTCTATATAAATTTAGTGAATTATGAACCTCAACCAATTCATGATATACTCAATATTATGAATGTAACGTAGGAACTAAGAGATACGTGTTGTAAAATTCTTAAGATTTTAGATTATTGTTGCAATAGACTTCTTAAATACGACAATCCGCTCTCTGTAGTCCTTTAACAGGCTCTTTTTAGGCTCTTCATTTTTTTATGATGAACATGTCTTGTGACTGAACCATAATGGCCTTAAGAATATACATTGCTTGATGAAGCAGCAATCTTATACAAGGTTTCTTGTCTGTATGTCCGTATATGTCCGGAAATCCAATGGAGCTTTCAGTATTTTTTACCAATAGAGTTAAAGTAATAATAGATAAACTAGAGAAAAAATACACAACTTTATTCCTAATCCCGTCATTCTTATTGTTGATTGTTTTCTTTGAGAAAACTTGATAAATTAAGATTTCTCTCTTTTGTATTGAAATACCTGGTCGCAGTTGTTGTCATACACTTACATGATTAATATTTATCATATTTTTTAATGTTTTTTTAGAAACAAAATTACAATTGCAGTGTTATGTTTAAGCATATTAGCAGTTTGCAATAGAAAAAGGGTCAAATGATTAACAATCCCCTAGGCATTCTGTGTTTCAGAAAGTTATGAGCTCAATATTCCATAATCTTCTTGCATTTTTTTGCACACCACTGACCTCCCTATAACGCACTTTTAATGTATGTCAAAACACCGTTGTAAGTTTAATAACTAAAATTTTGTCAAAAGCAAACTTGCTGCCATTGAAATTATGTTTTAATTATAAAAACTGAAAACATTTAAAAGTAACAAAAGCCATTTACTTTTACACAATAAACAGTAAATAGTAATTCGTACCTTTATATTGTTCCAAGACGTATGCTTTCATACATGGCTATTTCATAGTGTGGTTATGACAAAATTTCGAGAATATGAGATATCGCCATGTAAACAAATAAAATTGGCTTAATGTGGAGTTCAAATAATTTTTCATGTACTGTATATTCCTACATACTTCTAAGATAATTTATGTTCTATTTGTGTTTGATTAATAACAATTCCATATTGTTTACTTAGCAAACATTAAAATGAAGAATTCAGTTTGGATACGTTCAGCTTAGATTCAATGAATGTTTTGATGAGGAATCAAGTTAATTGATGGTTAATCAGTGGCGAATCGTTAAGTAGCGAATTATAATGGTGTTTATATTTGTGATCTTTTTATATTTTTTTACGAACAAAGAGATGGATTTCCAATGTTCTTCCCCCTGGTTGTATGAGTGGTAGAAGGAGTACACAATATGGGTTAGAACTTTTGGAGTAGGGATGGATTTCTTTTTTACATTTAAAATTTATTTCAGAAAATGTAAAAGTTAGGACATGTAAGTAACAACTGAACATGAGCTTAATCTGGAATAACAATATTGAACTAAGCCGATGAACAAACAAGTTTTGAAACCAATTACTGACATAACCTAACCCCTAAGTAATATAACATTATAACTTTACCACTGAACTATTATAGTTGTGAAACGTAAATAACACTTTTTCCCACCATATATTGTGAGCCTCAATTACATAGCTTATCTGTGTATTATTAATTTGAATTAATTTGGCAGATCTCAGAACTATAAAGGAATTATATAAATACATTCTTCACAATAATCGCAAGGCGGAGGCTTTTGTATAATGTTTTATTCAGTCAAAACTACATCATAACTCTATTTTGGACAAAATTACTAATTTTGGTCCAAAGGTTTTACAATCACTGTTTCAATTATTTTATTTCTTTTTTACTTTTTTTCTTTAGAGTGGTTTTATCGCCTATACTTAGAATAATTCATATGATAGTTAAACGATAACCAAATCATCAAATGACATTCTTTGTTATTCATTGTTTGTGATAATCATATTCTAGCGAGTTGTAATTAATTCATAAATGTTAAATAGTTATGTAATATTTTTTTATTTTTATGGATTGGGATTTGTCATGTAGTGTCATATTATATTTCAGTCAGGATCATTATGCAGTGTAGTTATATTATTGTGTTGATTTTTGCTGCAAATAAAAACTACAAACATCACTGTATTCTGTCTTGTGAAGTTTTGATTTTAAACCTGTGATGGTATCTTGCAGGCTAAAGAGCTCCCAGCCAAGGACATGTCCGGTACGTCTGATCCTTACGTCCGGGTTACTTTGCTCCCGGACAAGAAACATCGCCTCGAGACCAAGATCAAGCGTCGGACCCTCAATCCACGTTGGAATGAAACTTTTTATTTTGAAGGTTTGAAAATACATCCATAGTCTTGTTTTAGCAATATTATAAGTTTACTTAAGTTCGAGATACAAAGTATAGGATTTACTCAGCTTATTTATTGCATTGTGTCAGTATTTTTGGCGGAACTGTAGTTTGACATTCTCTTCAATTTCCAATGCACAAACTCATTAATAGTTATGTTTACGAGGAGTATTAGCGGTGCTGTCTGGGTTAGTTCTTACTAAATAATCTTTTACAAAAATACAGTTAACAAAGTAAATTAGCAATTAAATCCAAAGAATGATAAATATAGACAGATTCCTGTAAATAAATAAACAAATGTAATACTTACTCAGCATTAGATAACCGCTTACTCAGGGAAAAAGTTATAGCTAGCTACGAGATGATGCAGAGTTACTTCTTCAATTTCCCGTTGACGTAACTCAACTACTTTGTTTGACTCTTACTGTAATACATAACGGGGACAAAAGCCCGTAAGTTAAACCATTGTTATATTATCACCTCTATTCGAAAGGAGAGAACCTATATAGTATCTAAGTTGTATCTTAGACACGTTTATAAAACACTCTAGAAACATATACATCCTACGGATTTCCAGATATTTATTTCATAAAACTGTAAATCTAGGGCTAATTCTTAAGCTATTTTACATGTATCTTAAATAATCCTTTACACACTTCCTTTTAAAATTAAACGTGCAAGGTATTAAATAATTATTTAAGTGCGCATTAACATCCATGTAAAAATGTGCCCTTGAAATTCCGTTTCCCAAATAGTTAAAGAATATAATCAAATTTAATATATTTTTCGGGGTAGGGTGGAATTCAAGCTCATTGGATGGTGAATATTAATAATATTGGTCACGTTAGCAAATGGAACAGTCGGGGGAAGGGGAGGTGATAAGAAGTGTACTACAAAGGTCACAGAGCATACTCAGGGCTGTATTATATTCTAAAATAGTCACTTTATTTTGTGGGAGTACCTTTACGTGGTATTGTGTGTATATATATATATATATATATACAATGGTAAATGCCTAAACAATATGTTAGTTTTGCATTTGTGAGTTGACTTTTAAATTGCAAAGAAGAAATTTACTCCTTTAATAGAACAATGTTTTGAACTTTATTTTGGATGGAAAGTAGGCGATCAGGATCACACTTAGGCATCACATGTATGATGTGTTACATGCTATAGACTGTTTACTGGCTGGGCTAAAAGTTTCAGTAATAAGCCATTTGCGGTTCCAACGATGTGAGAGACCCATTAGATCATCCTTCAGACAGTAAATTTTGTTTAACCAATGTAACAGTGATAACAAGTAAGTCTAAAAATATTTTAAAAAATACCGACCTTACCCTCAGCTACTCAACCTGTCCCGCAATGTCAAGAATTACTGATACCGTCACCTCGACTGTCAGGAGAAATCAGGGAAAGTACAATATGTTCTGACAAAGTACAATAAGAAATTAATGCCTTAAAAGGGCAGGAACTTGCTTTATAAAAAATTGTACTTTAGAAATAGGCAAATAGGATTTTGGGGTTTGACTCCCCAACTGAGTAATGCTACGATAAAGAAAGAATCTTTGGAGATTCACGGATAAGGTAGATGATTAAAGGTGACAAACTTTGAGATCAATCATAAAGATTTAGAGAATCTGGATCTGTTTGAAAAAGGTGGTTAAAATTTACTAGGAAACCGTAAAACGGAACATTTTTCCACAAACCCTAGAAAATGTAATGACTAACACAGAGAACGTTTTCATCGACTTTTTTTTAGAGTATGGACAAATTTATCACGGGAAATGGATTTTAAGAATGCAGGTTGCTATTGGTGGACCCTCAAAAGAAAAATACTCAGGAAAATGCTCTACGTCCATATTTTAATGTACCAAATCCAAATTAAAACTGTTTGAATTCGGAACAAATATTATTATATTTATTTAAGTATCACAAAAACCTCACATAATTAAAAAACCGCTTGTCATTTTCAAATTTTATTTATATTTTTAATTGTATTGTTTATTTTTAGCAAAATTCGTTAACTATTTCCTTAGCTGTATTTATTAATTGTGGGGGTTATGAAGTTTTACTCCTTTCTATCTCATATAACAGAAGTGGTAAAACATGTTTAAATAAAAAGTCAGTTCCACAACAAATGAATGTATTTTTATTTGTTAATTACGTTCATGTTAAACCTCATGTTTTGGGTTGTTTACGCCTAAAGAATATGACGGATACTATGTGCAGAAGCGTAATGTTCATTTTTTGCAGCATCTGCCCAGAAGGAGTGAGACAATGCAGAGATTGGATTTCTCCTAACTACTGTTTGATGGGAATAAATAACTTTACAACATCCATATTGCTATTTTTATTTGGTATTAATACTCTTTATACATTATAAATTTTAGAAACAGGTTTATCTTTTACACTTTGGTAATACTTGACTTACCATCACATCATTGATGAATTAATTGGTGTAATTAAATTTATCATGTTGTGAAAAATCATATGCTTTATACATTTCTTTGTTGCAGAAATTTTAATCTTGTTTAAATAGATTTTTTTCCTTATTATTTCATATCTATAATATAAATAAATAGTAATAATACTTTGTACTTGTATTATTAAATATAGATAAAATAATAAATAAATGATCAATACTATCGGTTTTGAGGCAAAACATTCATTTATTAGAGATGTAGCCTCGAAAAGTGTTAGATAAATATATATTAATTTATTGGAATAACTATCTTTGCACTTTTATTACAATATAATCTTAAAGATTATGAGTATAAAACCCATTAAGTGAATATGTATCCCATTAAGTGATATCTTAATGGGATACATTGACCCACATATTTAAGTGACAACTAAATTTCATTTGCCGACTCCCCTTTTCAATGTTTTAACAATCAAATACTTGTATTTTGAAAGGAAATTTGTTCTCATACACTAGATATAAAATATAAATTAACTATATGTTTTTCTAAGATGTTATATTGCATAAGGTTTAATGTGCTAAAGTGTGCCAGCCTGTCGTTTGATATACTATTATATTGGTATCTATTGCTACTGCATCACGTACATTTCCAATCTGCTAATTCTTTAAGATTGGCGTATTATCTACGCACTGGGAGATTCCACATAAGGGAAGCCACCGAAAACTGTAAGCATTGTATATTTTATAACAAAATAGCAAATACAAATTTAATCCAAAAATATATTTCCAGTTACAATATGATAATTAGGCGAATAATTTTAAAGTGAATGTTTTGTTACATACTACATTCTACGTACAAACATGTGTTGAGTGGATGCATACATCCGAATTGAAATTCGAAAATAAAAACTGGTACAGTTGTCACGGAATATTAAATTAAGATTAGAATGATAACCCCTTCAAAAAAAAGTTGTGTGTACATATGTTGTCAAGGTGTCTCTTATAAACATATATCTGTTATATATTAAAAATAACCGTTTATCTTAACCAACAACGAATTATGTATTTTTGTTGACTTTGAGATTGTTGTAATAATGACCTAATGTGGCTTGTTTTCTAAAGTATAAAATGTCTTAAATGGAAATAATTTGGAATCATATGTGATATTTTCATTTTATTTTTGCACATAAACGCACTGATTCTAATCGTTTAATGGTTTTGTAACGTTAAAAGAAAACACAAACCATTGATACCTACGTAAAATAAATATCATTCATAATATCTAATGTTTATGTGTTCTCAAAAAAGCAAAACTCACGAAATTCAATACGCTTTTTGTCATTACTTAATTTAAAATTTGGACCAAGTTCAAAAACATGTGCTAGTAAATATTAGATACAATCCAGAAATTTCATTGCTTGCATCTATTGTCTGCAGGTTTTCCTATCCAGAAGCTACAGAGCAGAGTCCTACATTTGCACGTATTTGACTATGATAGATTTTCTCGTGACGACTCGATTGGTGAAGTTTTTCTACCTTTATGCCAAGTAAGTGTAATATCTATGAACTGTTCACAAAAAATCAAAAACAGTAGTTTTATTTATTGTATACTATTATTGAAAGTTCTCACCGACATTTCAGCATGATTCTCTGATAAAGTTTTACAGGTATCAGAATTAAAAGGAAACTAATAATAATAATAATAATACTTTATTGTCATGGACATATATACATGTATTGACAATGTCAGAATTGTTGAACGTTACATTGTTCTTAGTCATACTAGAGCAGTAAAAAAAAAACAAAACTTAGCGGCATAAAATAGTAACAATGCATGTATTGCATGTAATGTAATAAATGTAACAATTTTTAAAACAATGTAAAATTGATAATAATAAATTAATTAATAAATAAGTATATAAATAGATAACATCACAAAAATTCAACAAGTTAACAAAAAAATAAAGACTATTAGTAAGAACAGTGAACAAGAACAAAAATAAACTATTTAAAGAGTCAACAAAGCAAAAAGGTATTGATCAACGGACAATATATTACAGAGTTATGCCAGGGTGTTCTAGGAATTCCTCAATGTTATAAAAAGGATTTGCTAACAGCCAGTCATTAAGTTTTTTAAGAAAAACCTTACAACTATACAATTTAACAAAATAACTTAACTTATTATAGACTTTTTTGCACATGACAGAATGGCTATTTAACATTTTACTTAATCGGCATTGTTTAAAACTAATATTATCTTTATTACGTGTATTGTATGGATGTAGGTCTTCAAGTATCATTTCTGGTAATTTTTTAAGGAGTAAGCAGCAAGTTCAAAAATGTAAAGATTAACAACAGTGTTAATTTTTAAACTAATGAATATAGGCTTGCAATGATCTAATGGGGCTGAGCCATTAATTATTCTAATAACCCTCTTCTGCAATTTGAAAATCTCAACAATCCTTGGAGAGTTACCCCATACAAGCAAACAGTATTTCATTATTGACTGAAAGAAAGCGAAATATGCCATCCTAATATAATCTGTCGTTACACAATGTTTCAGACTTCTCAATAGAAATATAACTCTAGACAGTCTAGTTTTAATGTGGTCTATATGTGTTCCCCAGGTCAGCTGGTGATCAATAAAAATACCAAGAAACTTAACATTATTAAAAGTGTCCAACTCTACAAGTTCCTGATTGTATGGCCTTAAGCTAAATATTACATTTTCAGTTTTACTTTTATTTAAGAGATAACCATTGGCTCGAAACCACACACCTGCCTCTTCTAAAGCGCTCCTCACCAAATCATTCAGCTCTACAATATCATTTGAAACATTCAAGAAAGTTGTGTCATCAGCATAAAGGAAAGTTCTACTAATAACATTTACAGGCAAATCATTAATACTTATTAAAAATAACAAAGGCCCCAAAACCGAGCCCTGCGGCACTCCATATTTTAGGAAACTTCTTGAGACCATTCTCCATCAATAAAAACCACCTGCCTTCTATTTTCTAGATAGGACTTGAAAAGCCTCAATGAGCTACCCCGAAAACCATAAAAATTAAGTTTTTCTAATAGGTCCGAGTGATCAACACAGTCGAAAGCCTTGCTCAGGTCACAAAACGTTACCTGAGCAAAGGCCCTGCTCTCAAAGGCCTGCAAAATTTCAAAAACCAAACTATCTATGGCATCAAACGTGGCTTTACCCCTCCTAAAACCAAACTGAAATTTGGACAAAATGTTTTTCTCTTCCAAAAAAGTAACAACTTGTTCATAAATTATAATTTCAATCAATTTGGATACAACAGGTACAATTGAGACTGGGCGATAACTTTCAGGTTTATCTCTCGGACCTTTCTTGTAGATAGGACAAACTCTGGAGATTTTAAGCTCTTCAGGAAAATTTCCTTCTTTAAGTAAACAGTTGACACATTTAGTAATAGGTTCGACAATAAAAGGTAGTATTTGCTTCAAAAGAGTATTAGACATGTAATAATAATCATTGCTGCAATAATCACTCAAATGTTTTGCGGCCTTAAGAACATCATCTGTTGACACGAATTTCCACTCAAATAAGCTAATATTACTTAAACTAACTGGGCAAACATTTTTAAGGAGAGCTTTAGTAGTAACAGCAGGTTTTTCGATGGCTTTTTTTGCTTCAACAACTGCTTCTATACAATAATTGTTAAACATATTTGGTGAGATCAAGGGCTCTTGGCCTTTTGCCATGTTACAGTTTTTCTTTATTAAGGACCAAGCTGCCTTACACTTGTTCTTGCTAGAATCTATTAGCTGACTGTTATAAGCTACTTTGGCAGCAGAAATGTTATTGGTGTACTCTCTCTTTAGCACTTTCAGCTGATTTTTAACTGTATTACTACCAGTATTCTTGTACAAAAAATCAAGACACAACAACCTATCCTTTAAAGTTGCCAAGTCAGATGTATACCAACTATTTTTCCCTTTAACCCCATTTACTTCAAATTTAGGTCGTTTTAAAATCAAAAAATAATTCAAAATATTAATCAAAATAGTAAAAAAACATGTGAACATTGCTGCTCCATTACAAAAACACTGTGCAGAAAACAGGGACCAGTTAACAAGATTAAGTCTATCAGTTAAACAAGACATACTTATCCTATGCAGGACAAATTTGTAAGAGGAATTAGCCTTAAGTATACTATGTTGTTTAGATGAAGCTCCCTTTGCCATCGATCTATTTATGACCTTCAAATTAATAAGCATGCCATCATGGTCAGTAAACGGAAAATTTTTGACAACATTACAATTTACATAGTCTAAACTAAAATTTACAAAAACATTATCAAGACAGTTGTTACCTCTAGTAGGTGCAGAGTTCAAACAGTAGCAGTTAAATTGTCGAAGTAGATTAAGAAACTCGACTGCTGTGGTCTTTGTAGTAGTTACATCGAAATCAGCATTGAAGTCGCCACCTGCTATGACTGTGTAGTCATCCCATTTTTTCAGGTGTATAAAGAGATCTTCTAATGTACTGAGAAGATATTTAGGGTCAGACCCAGGCGAGCGGTAGATGCAGATGATGATAAGCTTGAAATTGTCCACAATTGCTGCCGCTGCTTCAAAGCTCAACTCGGAACAGAATGATCCTAAATCTAATTCTCTGGTTTCCAAGTTATTTTTCACAAAGATTGCCGCGCCACCTCTGATATGATCAGTTCTGCAATAATTTGCCGCACAATAATAATTCTCTGGGTGAGAATTCAAAAGTTCATCTTGACACAACCAATGTTCCGTGATACATATGAATGCGATCGGGGATAAGTCTAAGTTAAGATTCAATATATAGTCCTCAAGAACGACAGTTTTATTGTTAAGGCCCTGTATATTTAGGTACAAAAAAACCAAGCAAACAGTTATCACTATTTGATTTCACGAGGCTAGAGTCATCTAACCTCTGCGATTGCCTAAAAAATTGCCTCTGAATTGCCTACGCAGTGGCACATACTCCTTAACGAGTATACCTTCTTCCCAGAACTCGGGATCCATGACTTGATCAAACTGTGAGTCCTTTACACCAATTTTAAAAGACTTGTATGTATCATATTTTGTCTCCAACTCTAAACAAACAAAGTCCTTGATTTCAGAGTCTTTCAAGTATGTTTCAATATTTCCTTGGCAACACTTGTATCCAAACGAGAGACAAACACCCAAGATCTTCTACTAGCAATTTTTAGTTTACTACTACCCCCTGTTTTTATCCCAACAATAGGTCTAGCTGTAGCTTTTTCTTGATAAGTAGTATCACCACTGTTATCTCTTTCTTGGGCATGCTTCATAGCAGATTTTCTCCTTCGTGAGATATAAACCTCAAAATCCTTGTCACTTTCATTATTTTTTGAGACTGTATCATTTCCACCCATCTTAGCGCCAAGAGCACTGTTTTTAACTACTCTGGAATAGGTTATGTTGTTTGAGCGGGTAGCGGTAGTATTGACAGCATCAGGTTTCGTCTGCTGGCTCCTGTCCGTGTGACACAGAGTAGTAGATGCAATAGAGCTTTCAATATTATTAGTTACGTTGTGATTAGTAGATCGACCTAGACATGTTCGAGTGTCTATTACTTGAGAATTACCGTTTATGCGCATAATCTCATTCAAAGTTACATGGTTTGTTTTAATTTCACGAAGTTCGCTGTTAAGTTTTTGATATTGGGAGGGAAGCGTATCGATTCTCTCACACAGTAAAACATTGTTCTTGCTTTGATTTTCAAGTTCTGTTAGGACTACATTAATTATACTCGGCCAATCACAACGGTCGTCAACTTTCGATGACTTGCGGATAAGCATTTTCAGTTTATTGTTACATGCCTCGCAATACCATTAAACCTTATCGGCTATGTCATTGATCACAGCATACATTTCATTGTCAATGTCCACACAATCAGGGTGGTACCATAATTGACAAAAACCATCACACCCCATAGCCATTTCATTGGAAACTGGCACATTGCACTTTCCACACAAAGAGTCTTCTTCATTTTCTATAGTATTTGCCATACTGATTTCGGCCTCAAGATTATTACGACTACGCGTATTCATAGTTCAAATACGGTTGGCTGCCTGTATGAAGTATGAAGAAGGAAAAACAAATCTTCAGTGTAGGTAATAAACCTACAGTATATTATGAAGAAAAGTATTTCCAAACAAATTAACTTTCTTGAAGTACAGATAAAAATAATCCAATACACATAAATGTGTTTTATTCAATTAAAAGTAATTTTCTTCATAAGCAAAAATATATTGCCAATGGTGAGAATTGAACCAGGAACCTCAGACCCAAGAGCTATCTCTCTAACTAATTTCGCATCTTATTATAAAAATAGTTTTCTCAACCACCACCATTACAGAGCATAAATAATAATAAATTGTATACGTGTGTGTGTGTGTGTGTGTGTGTGTGTGTGTGTGTGTGTGTGTGTGTGTTTTATTATGTCTTACAGTTATAAAGGAAGATATTAATTTAACTTTTAACATTAATGGTACTCTGTATTTTGCACTAAATCTATTTTTGGTGTCCTTGAAATTTCATAAAGCTAACTTTAATATACTTATACAATTAATTATATAGTATTCAAATACTATATTTTTTGCTTATGTCACAATTATTTCAGTGTTTTAATTATTTTAAGCTGTTTAATTTGGTATTGAAAATTATTGGAATAGTGTAAGGGTTCAGCTAATAAATAAAAACTGCTCAAAAATTTAAGACTAAGATACTAAAAGTCATGAATTGTGGTCCTATTATGGGAATGGCTCCTATGGAAATGTTTACCGTAATAGTATGGTGAAGTTTGTATTATTTTAGAGATCTTGATACGATGAAAACAATACAATAAAAATTACGAAAACTTTGAACAAACTGAAAAAATTTAGGATGTTCAAGAATGAATAGTAATTAATGGAACTGTTATTGTTTAATAACTTTCACTTAACGTTCTTTAAGCAAATAATGTTTATATGAAAAGCTGAAGAATTAATTAAATTGGTTTTAAATGTACCCTTTACTCCCCTTGTATAATAATCTGAAGAGTACTTAGAGATATTTTAGTTTGGAACTCCGTTTTTACATGTTGTAGGTCTCTTTGAGAGTTTCTTTATTTTTATTATTGTATAGAATCCATTTTTATAAACAATTGTTTTACAATGATATAGCATGATGTTTAAGCGTTTAAAATACAAAAACTTTGGTAAAATATACAATCAATCTCATTCAATCTTTGCAAAGTTCAATATAATGATTTCCCTTGTCTAATAAAACATAATCATAGCTTGAATTAAATCTGCTGTTTTGTATTTATCTGAGAGTACGGTGTCAATTTCTCTTATTTAAGGCAGGCTAGGCTTTTAATGTAAATAGTTGACCCTCTCCTCCCCCTAACACAAGTTTGTTCAATATTAACACTAAACCGTTTGGAAAGGCGATACAGACAAACTCTTACCCTAAAGCTTATTTCAGTACAAGTCTCTTCATTGGATATTTTAACGACATCGTTTTATTAAAAGAAGTAATATATTTTATATTTTCGAACTAATAAATAATTACTTCTTTATTTTTCAAATAACAAATTATTGTAAAACGTAATATTAACATGCTTATATTTATTCTAGAATCCCTTTTCGTATAAGCTACGTTTATGTTTATGGTAGAAGTTAGTTTTTAGTGTTTCAAAATAAACATTCAATATTTATGCCAGATAGAAATGTTATTTTCGATTATTTCTGGTCTTGATCAAGCTTAATTTTTTTGAATTAATACATTGAAATTGATTTGCTCACAAGTCATAGTAACGTCTGAATATCTTGCAATAGTGTAAAATCTATATACAGAAGGTAGATGTTGTGATGGCCTTAATTTGGTTCCAACATCAAATCATAGCAATTTTGTAAATCAAATAACACATTATTTATGCTCTGCATTTGTTCTCAGAAATTTTATACATTTTTGACTGTGTTCTTGCAGGTGGACTTGTCAGAGAAGCCGTCGTTCTGGAAGGCTCTGAAGCCTCCAGCCAAAGACAAGTGTGGGGAACTTTTGACTTCTCTTTGCTACCACCCCAGCAACAGCATTCTTACACTGTCACTCCTCAAGGCTCGCAACCTCAAGGCTAAAGACATCAATGGCAAATCTGGTAACACAGTCTACGTTACAAAATCACTGCAACATACTAAAATTTTAAAATGGTTCAACTGGTTATAGCAACCATCAAATTAGTATATATTGTATTTTGTAAGTAGGACAGTAAATACTTCATGAAGTAACGTTATACTTCACACCATGTTAGAAAACTATCAACATGCACTTTCATTCGTTTCCAGACACAGAATCTTAAGATACACAAATCGTAATAAAGAATATCAATCTAATAAAAAATGTGCACCCGATGTGAAATTTATAAAAGAATTTAAATATGGGCAATAAAATTACACTTCTTACACTTTATCTTTAACTTAAACTACCAGCAAGAATTTTATTTTAAGTAATGTTTGATGCCTTAAACTTCTTGTTTATAAGTTTTTATCAAATATGAATTAAAGTTAATTTTAAATAGTTCGTTCTAATTAAAATCAAACTGCCACTATTTAGAAATTTTAAGTATAATATCACTGTGTTTGGGTTTTGTCCGATATAATGAATTAAATAACCAGGAAATATATATTACAATTTAAACCATATATGAGTAATTAAGAAAAAATAGAAACAGGTAAGTTGTAAATAATCTGAAATAGAGCGCAATGCTCTAAAGAACAATTGTTTATTCCGAAGCAAGAAATACAATAAATATCTATTTAAGATACATTTCTAATTCTGTCACACTCTGTATACTTATTTTATCTATAATTACAGTAGTATTTTAGTTTCACACCAAACAAATCTCTCTTGGGTTAACAAGCTTCAAATACTTCATTAAAACTGAAATAGTTTTACAGGTTAAATATGCCTTTGAGTGTAAAATAGACGAGATAAGTAAACCTTATTTAAATCTTCGAAGTATTCGTATGTCAATTACAGCGTATTAGCTCATCTGTACTATTTACAATATTGCCAATGAAAAAATGACAAATATCCTTAAAACCGTTAAAGAATTGAGTATAAGTAAATATGATCTTGGTGTAGCAAAACTAACATGTTAGCATAAATAAATTAGTTAGCAAAATGAGACTTGTAATATCCCCAGGTTAAGCCAAAACTTAAAAAAATCCAAATGCTGGTGGTGACGGTGTGGTAGGTAAGGACAGGTGTAATTGTTTGTATAGTTTAATCATGTTTTGCCTATATCATACTATACCGTAATAAAGAAGGGTCGTCACAAATTCCTGGTAAAACCTCAACCACAAGTGCAATTGCAGAACATTATAATATTAACCAATTTTAAATTACTGTGTTTTAATTTCTCTCATTCGGTTATATGCTAAAGCTAAAATTAATTTTTATTCTGAAGTTTTCAAATCAAACGTTAAATTTCTGACTATCGGTTGCAATATCAAAGATATTATTCTTTGCGAAGAGTTTTCTGTACTTAAAAATTAAGGCTTCATTTTTTCATTATACATCAAACTCACATATTTTGCTATCACTGTGCTGAGATATTCGTGAAACATAAGGTGTTTTTTATTAGCAAAATTGAGAATATTTGTAAATATTTTTAAAATTGTACACTATTTTAAAGTATTTTTAAATTAAATATAATCCACGATTGATTATTTTCAATTTAACGCCAAGTTTTTGAAATCATCTCCATTATGAATAATATGAGAAAATATGAATATAGCATAAAGTGATCACTTCCTGAACAAAACCTTCGCAAACAAGTATGACGTCGTAATATCGTGACCTGCTGTCTAGCCGATGGTTGTAAACTCCTTGAGGACTTTATGCTTGGACTACGTAATGCATTACAAATGACTGGTATCTGAACCATTTTGCAAATAAATAAATTACTCTAATGTTTTATACTCAATCAGTTTTTTAAATCAAATGTTTACGTAGTGTTCAAAATCAATTATACATTATGCAACAAATCTAATGACTGTATTATACAGTACTTCGTACAATATAAAATATCATAATTATTGTTCACGGCATTTTTTACAATTTTATTACGGAATTCTCTCATTCTATTGTATGTTTCAGATCCATATGTAAAGGTGTGGCTGCAGTTTGGAGATAAACGAATAGAAAAACGCAAGACACCCATATTTAAGTGTACTCTTAATCCAGTGTTTAATGAAAACTTCAGCTTCAATGTGCCCTGGGAGAAGATTAGGGAATGTTCTCTGGATGTCATGGTTATGGATTTTGACAACATTGGCCGTAATGAACTCATTGGGCGTATTCTGCTAGCTGGTAAGTCTCTTATAATATATCTATTTTGGTGATTTTCAAAAATTCAACTAAAATTGTATTTTTTGTATAGTGAATACAACAAGACTCAATCATTTCCTTACAATAGGACAATAACTTTCGTGTCAGTATTGTAGATCATATGATTGACCCATCTTCATTTAATGACGAGATCATACCATCATACTTATAATAAGCGTGTGCACGTTTTGTTGGAAGTAAAACGTGTCTTGTACATGTGCAGCAATGAAGATTTTTGTTCCCACACTGATTTGAGGGGTGCTTGGGATAATAGCTCACTCTTCATGCAAAGGTTTCCGACAAAGCCAATGTTGGGATAGCACTCTTTGGTTGCAAAGGGTGGGATTGACTGATATCAAGGACTTTTACAGCACAAGTGTTTCGTCTGTACCCATGTTGAGATCTCAAACGTCCGGACATTGTACAGTGAGATGGAATTGAGTCTGGAGACAAGGACTCCTTCCAAAGAGCACCGCAGGTCCTACGTTTGCTTTGAGATCGTTTTTTACGTCGTCCTAGTCAGTGTTGTAAATTTCTAACACTTTATGCTTGAGATCACAGATACGTTCAACGAATTGTAAAAATAAGATAAAACGCGATATACATATGAGTGGGTGTGATTAAAAAGGAAAGTATTGAAAATTCTGTTAAAATAAATTAAGATAGCTGTTTTGTACTCTAAACAAAAATTAAATCATTCAGTTAAAAATAGAAAACATTCCTCCAATCTGCACCTCACTATTTCAAGTTGGATATTATTATTTTCCGACTTTAATGCTCAACTTTACAAATCAGTAACATCAATAACTTCAAATAACAAATATTTTAGCTTAATAGTATTTTAGCTATCCCCCTCCCCATATTTCAAGAAAAGTCTGATATCTTTTGGTCCATAGGTAATATGCAAAAGCGTATGGCTTAGGTATATTGATATTGCTTAAGGTATGTTTCAAGCAATATTTATAAAATAATTAGTATAAGGTACATAACCAATGCGTCTAAGGTTAATGTTTGAATTAAAATAATAACGTGTATCAATACTAGAACTGTAAACAATTATAATTATTAGGGTTGTTTTTTGTTATGAATAAACTAATTTTAAAACCATAACAGCGTAAAAAAATTTATTCTATTGCGGATAATATTTTTTGTATGAAACATTTAACAATGGAAGTCTAATTCATGGTGACATTTCTCAAATTTAGAAAAGTCACCGCTGAAGTTTGCCTATATTAGCTGAGCAAAAACAGTAAGTTTCACGTTTGTTGTAAATACCCTAAAAACAAAGACTACACGTGTTCCATTCCCTTGATCAGTTGTGTGGATTAGTTCTTTTCTCTTTGATTCCTCGTTGTCAGTACAGAAAGCTTTGTGCTTCGTAGAATATGCTGATTAGAAACTCGCTTCTTTTGTATTTTCTTATCTTGTTTTACTTAAAAATGTTGAAGCTACCACGCAATAATCATACAGTCGCAGTTCGTTTAATTCTAACAGTACCAATATGATCAAATATATATTGGCTAATTTTTAATTATTGAAACTAGTATTATTATTCGTTTTATTCTATTTAAGGAATATTTACCTGATTTTATAGTTATTTTTACTGTTAGGTATTGAAATACGCGTATTTTGTTAATGGATTTGTTTTGTAAAACAAATTTTACAAAATAATTATGTATTTCTGAATCAAGTTTTTATTAGTAATAGTCTTGATATTGCTTGGACATCGTCACGAATGGTTATACTTTCTTAATATAGTAACATTAATTGTAATTTGTGTTCTCTAATAATTATCTATCAATATCTACAGCTAAGTTTTACCTGAATTCTTTAGTTCAAATTATTTGTTGAAAGGGATTTTTCCATTGGTACTAGTCTTCATATCTGTTTTGAACTTTTTTAAAGTTCATATTGCTCATATTAATGCAATTTAATAAAACATTTTGCAGCCATATTATGGTAAGTTTAGTTTACTCTTAGATATTTATACATCACGACTCGTTTGATGATTTCGTTAGTTATGGTACTGACAGATTATTTATTAATTTCTTATTTTAATGCTCTCTTATCAAACATAAATACTTTCACTGTAAAGGTTAATGTCTCCAAATCAGTGTCCCGACCAAATAAATACTATTTTTGTATAGTTAAGTGTGTAAGTCATTTACTAAAACGACGTAATTTAAGCGTTTAAGGGAAAAAAGCTATTAGCAGTTCTTAAGTTGCTTTATTTATATTTTTTGAAAATTAAAACAAATTTTGATTTAAATTCATTTAAATTTCAATTTAAACAGCTTGACTTTTTGAATTTAATTTTGTAAATCTATCTTATCTATACAAAGAAAATTAGTACTTGTTACCTTGTTAATTCTTAGACGCGTTTGACTATTTATTGTTTCTGGTTTACGTTGCGATGGAACAAATAATATCGTAGAGATATTTTAGCCTCTCAGTTGATAGCCATTGTTTTGTAGTTTATCACTTATCGACTGAATATGGTTCTCCACAGCGATGCTGAAATGTCTAGGATTGTAACTGTGATGGCAATGTTTCGACGAGTTTATACAACAATAAGGCTTGGAGGATAGTCATGACACTGGCTGCATAAGATGACAGTGTAAGCTCAATGTTTGCAATGGACACTCTCTGTGTTGAAGGGTTTTAAACATTACAAAAGATTAACAGAACTTCTAAGCTCATCAGCATATATACACTTTGAATATTTGTCTTTGAAATGCTTACAGGCAGATCATTTGCATTCATTTAAGATAAATAAAAGGGAGCAATATCACGATTATTGAGACACTCGAATTGTATTTTTTATAGTTCATCTTCACGATTTTTATTTTGTTATCTAAGTAAGCAGACATTAATAGGAAGGTAGAATCTTCAAACACATAGTACTTACTGAAACCTTTTAAGATTGTAAAAAACTGCGATTGCACCATTGGACCATTATTGGTGCCTAGCTTTTTAGAAATCCAAACTGACTTTATTATACAATAATGATATTATTTTAAAACATAAATAATATCCTAATTTATGCGAGTATATAGTTTAAAACTCTTTCAACGTGCTGGCATTTTTTGCATAGTTAAGTATGTTTAATTATTGCATTTTCCAATTATTTTACTATTAATACTATATTTGTATAACTATTTTTATTTGATAATGTTTTATCAATTTCATCGGATGTATAATATCTGTTAATACTAATAATGAAGAAATATGTTTGGGGTTTTTATTATTTTTTACTATCAAAAATTACAATTTTCTTATAGTTGGATTTGGCACTTTTTATTTATTCCTCTTATAATGGAAATGACTTTTGGAAACCTACTAAGATTTCCAAAGAAATGTTTCTTCTTCTTTCTTCTTAAGATTCTGTTGTATTCCTTATTTTTGCCATCCACAATCGTAATTAAAAGGTGTCTCTTGTCATTTTATTACAATTGTTTGTTTGATAAACGGTTAAGTTTTCTTTTAAGGTTTTATAAGGGTTGGCCTATTAAAACGAGTTTGATTGAGAGATTTCTAGATGAACAGAAACCCCTCACCTGAACATTGTGTGGTAAAAAATTACACAGTATTTTAGCCTCCATTACTGTAGTCCCACTTTTTATGTACACCAGTTACAGGTTCAAAGGAAATTATACAATGAAAGTAATATACATGACGTGTAAGGCTTCTTCATCATATTCCCTGGTGTTGTTTAAAACTTCTATTATGCAGATTCGTTAAATCAAACCATATCACCAGTTATCATTAGATCATGGGTGAATTGAGTTTCATAACCATAGAAAATCAGTGTATAATACTAAAAGGGGTACTATTACCAGCAATTTAGATTTAAAACTATCTCATCAGACAAATAAACAGTAACAGTAAATAATAACATTTATCAGATAACCCGTTGTCGTTATGATTTAAGTTTGATATTTGTTCAATAAATATTACTAGTTTACTGGATTACTAGTTTTTCTAGCGTGTAAGTAGATATTACGATTGACACTTTACTTTTTTTTTTCCTTTTTTTATGTAGGGTGCACACTTTATGAACGTACGTTGGTGTGTATATTTTACAAGGAACTGAATTTTATGAGTATATTTCCAATGGTAATTTTTGCGTTGTATTTACATGTTAACTGTATTTGAATGCTATTAAACTTACAATTCTTTTCTGCTAAGATTGTAAGCAATACAAAATACAGGTATTATCCTTAACTTCTGTGTATGGGTTTGTGTTAACTATTGAACTGTCTGTATCGCCTGCTCCTATTTTTTATTTAGGCTAACGTATATTCTCAGCCTTAAATATTAGTGGAATGGTAGGTAGACATGTTTTGAAACACAAACATGTTTATTTAATTGTTACTTCAGTGCTATTTTGTGGGATATTAACAGTGTTGTTATTATTGCACTCGCCCCGCACATGCAGGAAGTTAATAATTGTATACGATATTACCTGTTATATTTTCTGTCACAGGCAAGAACGGTTCCGGGGCTACTGAGACCAAACATTGGCAAGATATGATTACAAAGCCCCGTCAGACCATAGTACAGTGGCATCGACTGAAACCTGAGTAATCAGCATAAGGTGTGTTTCGTCATACATTAGACTTGCTTAAATAATGTAGATGTGCAGTGTAAGGTAATTTAATTGTAATTAAACACGACGTGTTTATCTTGTGTACACTAACACTAGTCAGTCATTACTACAGAGAAGCTAAAGCTTTAGGAGCTCGAGGATGTGTTGTGATTTGTACCTCACAGTTACATTTTAATGGCATTGTGATGCACTGCGTAAAGAGTGTTTACTACGGCATAATATAAGGCGAATCAGAAAATAATATATCTGGATAACTCTAACTCTAAACAAACGTGCAAAGAGATACAAATCTCGGAAGCAACAATAATATCAGAGATTAATATTGCTGAATTAAAATTAGTTTTTCCTTTTAAGAATGTTAATTGATGGATTATTTTATTGTTATGGTTAAATCTATTAGATATTTCTTACAAATCTCCAGAACGTGTGTGCTAGGTACGTATGGTGAATGGAGTTATTGGACTGCTAGATGTATCTCGAGCTAGATGTGTATATATTCGAGTAGGACTATAATTCAATTCTGTTCCAGGAACATCATGGAAGGGCATGAAGAGGTCAATAATTTCCCTTCTCACATTTTAGAGATCTTATTATATTTCTTTAAGATTTAAGAATGACCTGGTATATTGTATTTTATTTGTATACTTTAACGATATGTGAATTAACAATATAAATTAAATGGCTTTAAACTTTTAAATTTTCGGGTTTCAAATAATTTTAAAAATGCTCTTTAGATAAGCAAAGCATGAACATCGCAACGCTTACCTACTCAAAAATATACGACTACTAAATACGTGGTTTAACCATTAAAAATTCATGCTAAAATAGGGATCAACCTCATTACTTTCTATTGCGTTATGGAATATCTTTGATCCACATTTCCGATCCGTTGATTTTCTCAAATCAAAGGAAGAACAGCGAGGAATATGCTTGTAATTTAAAACTATAGTAACACGTCTTTTATTTTTCCGCAAACTAATGATATTTTTAAATTATTGAAGTAATTATTGCAGATTTAACTCAATTAAGTATGTTAAAAACTAACAATTTTCCATTCATTGTAGCTAACACAACTTTGACTTCTTAAACTGTAATGCATTTCCGATCAGTTATAAAATTTCATTTTTAGCATATACCGTTCAGTGTATTTAATGTGTGTTTTATTCTTACCAAAATGTTTTAACATCTTGGTGTTCACATACAGAATAAAGCTTGATAATCACAATCCTTCACTTATAAAAAAAATTAATTGTAATTTTCAGGGAAATTCTTTTACCTATTAGAACATGTTATAAGACAATTTTCTTTGTATTATTACTTTACCAATTTGTTTTGGTATTACCTTGCTTACCAAAAGTTTTCATTTAAAAATCTATATCTACTCTATAATGATACTAGTAAATAAAATGTTCCTATTTGTTGTCGAATCAAACTAATAGACATAAGGCAATTTTTCCATTATTTAACTGGTAACAAATTTTTTTGTGTTTTTAATCTAAATAAATAAAAAGAAAATCGTCTAGTTGGTTTCCCAAGTTAGCTTGGGAGACTTTTATTCCTTTATTAACTGTGAGTATTATAGCATTTTTGGGCTCTGATCAAAACTAATAGAGTTTTAAGACACAGTAAACATATATCTGTTATGTTATTATTTAACTTTAATTTTAATTTTAAACATTTTAGCTTTAATTAAAATTTAGGAAAATGTTATTTTATAAAATGTATATTTTTTAGCTATGATTACCACATGTCTTCACTTTCTAGCTACAAATTACACTTCAATATTGATGAATGATATGTATTTAACTTATCATATAACTAATATATGATTTCAATAGTTTCAATAATAACGGATAGCTACTTTTTATTTTTATATACTTTTAATTATAGAGACCATTTTCAATACTTTATACCAACAAAATATTATTCTTACTTGGAAATGGTATCCATTCCAATTTCTTTAAGTTCTTATAGGAGATATTACCCCTTAACTATTTTGTAAATTTAACATCTTTATGGTTTTATAAATTAACCGATTTCATTGCCTAACAGTTTTATTGTGAAAATAAATATAATATTGTCTAATTTTAATATAGATTGTTCTGTTGACAGGCATCTTCAGTACTTGAGTGGACTCTGTAACTTGATGTATCCCACCTTTAGTTATGGTATTGCTACGCAGTCGCAGTCTCCCGTGACAATCCTTGTACAAAACAGCTATGATCACTCACACTAATTTCATAACCTTTCTAATATGGTTGTTTATATTTTGACATATTTTCTGGTTTGTGGATGTCAAGTTAGTTAAATATGAAGTACGACATATATGTTTATTCTTGAAACTATGTTTATAAGGAGCTTATTAGAGGATAATTCCATTTTTACTTGAAAATAAACAGTATTTTAAATGTAAAGTCTTAGCTTTTAATGTAATTTTAACAATCACTGTTTTATTTATTGTCATAGCCATACTTTTTAATTCAGCTATTGTTTAAACCGATCAATGTATAAACTTTAGAAATAGAATTTACATATACCGATATAATCAAATTTTAGTTTACACGATGTTCACTATTGTTTCATGGTATCAACTCTCGAAGTTGGATGCTATACCAGTAGTTGCGGAGGCCAGGTCATTCTAAGATATCTAATGGTATATGCTCTAAAATTTAAAGTTTCATGAGAGTAATAATACAGGGTAAAAACGGATAATATTTTATGTAAGTTGATAATATTAAGAGTCCAAATAGTAAAAATATTTTAACACTTAATTTAGTAATAAACAAATCTAAGGGTTTCTTTTAAATTTTTCATGTTTCATTTAACTTATCGTTTTTTAATTACTATTTTCAATTATTTTCTGGCTTTCTTTGCTTATACATGACGAAGGCGACTATTTTGTCGTTTTAGTAACAGTTTTGCTTTGTATTTCCTTTCTTCTTTAATGCAAAATATTCATCTGTGTATATTTGTAGTTAACGATTATTCTAATAATATTAACGTATTAATGTTTTCACTTATTTCCGATAGCAAGTTGTTTAGTGACATAAACTACAATATTACAGATCTAGAATACACTTTTCTAGCTTTAGGACTTAATAATATCTTAATTAAATTAAATTAATATTCTCCATACATATTAACTGTAGAGAAATCTTTAGTTTTTTTTTCAAAATTATGTATGAATCATACTTTTTTTATTTTTCAAACTTCGAGCGTTGAAACAAAAAGTGTAAAGATTGTACCATACAAACTGCTTCTCATTGTTAAAGTTCATATAATAATGATTCAGCTTGATTTGATTTTTCGCTATATATTGTGTAAAAAGGCTTGAAAAGAAAATTCTGTGTAATCGAGTATTGAGAGATTTAATATAAGTACGCAAGACTCTAGACATATTTACACCCAGTACTTAATTTCTTGTATTATTATCATTCATTATCTTGCTTTAATCTTTTGATCAGCTGTCATGTACAAGGAGAGAAATCTCTGTTAAATGTCAGACCTATTAACGAGTCCAATTTATGTAAACTGTGTTTGTTTGTGTAGCTATCTCCATTACTTTCTCAATGTATATTATCAATAGGTTGATGGTTAATGTGCTCTATGGGTTAATGTTGTGTCACATTAATTAGATGTTATTGAGTTTTTATCATAACAGAAAGCTACGATGACGAGCTAAGCTTGGAATTTGAAAGACTGAATGCTGAAAGTTGACCATTACATTTATTTGACCACTTTAAATAGACTTTACAGATATTATGCTTCCAAATTATTATATTTTTACTTAATGCACCAAATGTACGCTATGTACCAGTGAATAACAAATTAATTTAAATTTGAGTTTCAAATATATCTAAAGGAACTACCTTTTTATTTGAAATAATGTGAGAGAATTTGTGTACCTTAAGCACTGTAGTACATAAACATTGTTTATTTAATGTCAGCTGTAATAAATGTTACTTTTCGCAATTACGTCGTTATCTTTTCCAATGGGAAACATTGGCTTCACGATTTTCGCAGTGTATGTACATTGTAGTGCACAAACATTTCATTTAAGAGCATTTCATAATTGAACACTCGTTAGAGATTAATTCAAATGTTTCATGGTAATTCATATGTGGATTTGTTGTTTTTTCATTTTTAATAACTTACAGTTAAAACATAATAAATGTACTATACTTTTACATGTTAACTTTTTAATGGTGTATATAGGTTTATCATTGGGTACTCCACACTCAATTTGATTCAGGCTTCGGAGCATCTGAAACTACAATTATATGAGAATTATATATCAATTAATTATCAACGAAAACATGTGCAACAGACAAATGTCTTAGATTGCATAAACTAAAATTTTTATTATTGTTCCTTTTAAAAAACACCCAGTCTTTTAAATAAATTTACAAATTTTAAATATATATAATCCCAACTGGCTCGTTTATAAATTATGTAACCATAAGTTTTTATATACCCCACAATACAAAATAATATGCCCTATTTCATATTGAGTAATTTAAACTTATAAATCTTAATAATTTTATTTCGTCATAATAGTTGTCCTTGACACTGTTCTCTCCCCATCCATGACGCAATGGATCGTCCACATCCTCTACGTCCCTAAGGCGGTGGATGTCCCCCTCTGTATACATGCGACGATTGATCATCCTTCCCTATCAACCCCTGATACGTCGGATCACTCCCTTCCATCATTAAGACGATGATTCGTCATCCCTTCCCCATCCATAACGCAGTGTTGGCCCTCCATCCCGCCGTAGCAAATAGAACGTCGCCAACGACATGAAATAGTCTCTTGAATAAACATATTATAAAGCATATACTCGTATATTGTGTTTTACATGTATTAAACAATTTCATTTTACTTATACTGTTACGTCTATTTTAAGTGGTTAAAGTTTGCAATTCCAAATCAGTAGCTAATAATTCAAATTAGCCATTGCGTAAAGTGCACGGTTTATGGAAACCAACTAATTCAGCCATTGTACAAGATTGTTATTCTAGTAAATGATAAATCAATGGTAAACCAGTCAGCTATTACCGTAAGGTTATTCATATACGATAAGAGGATATACGGTCTATGTAAGTGGACCTTGCATACTATGCATTGCAAAGCAGTATTAAAATAGTATGATTGGATATTCAGCATTTGCCTTTACAAGTAATGGCTTTATTATAGTGATTTGCAGCAATATTTTTATTTATATTGCCACATAGGAAGCCACATGTTTCTAATTTACAACTTTTTTTACTCCTAATGAATTCTGTCAAAGGATTGAGTACCTTTCAAATTTGTCACTATTATGGTTAGATCAAAGTATTTGTTCGAATAAATTCTACTAAGTAACTGCATGAGAATAAGTTAATAAAAAAAATAATTTTGCATAGTATAGTGCATAATGTTACGTACAATAATGTCTAGTATCAAGTTACGTATGTAAATTTTCTCACTCTGTTTCTCGTTTTCTTGTTTTTGAAAGTTAATTTGTATAACTCCTGGTCCTGAATCAATATTCCAAACATTTATTAGTAATTCAGTTGCATAATTACACATTTAATTGTATTTAAAGTGAATTTTTAATATAATTATGTATTTCAAGATTCTTTAGTACTTGCTATACCCTAATATTGAGACAATGAGAACAATTTTTGGAGCGAGCTCTGACCCTCGGCAAGTAATATATATATATATATATATATATATATATATATATATATATATATATATATATATATATATTAGTTCCTGATATTTATTGTGTTGAACTTACCCACTTCAAGTTCATATGATCTCTAATTTGTTGAAAGAAATTTTAACGTGGAGATTTTGTGGAACTTTATTAACCATTTTCAAATCTGAATAAGAATATTCAGATTCGAAGCTTTCCAGCTTCGTTGAAAGAAAACACGTAAAAATTCCCGTGTTATAATAACTATAGATCTTCAATTAAGATTTGACTAATAGTACAGAAAAGCCTAAATAACTCTCATTAGTACATTCAGCCAATGTGTATAAATATTAGATGAACAAAAGCTTCTACTATTGATCGATATAGTTTGTGTGTTATCAGAGATATTTGCGTTTAAATCAAATGTAGCAGGTGACAAAAACACTGCGTTAATTTACTGGTTGTATCAGAAGTTACATTTTCCCAGGCTCTTTAGAAATATATTTTTACTACTAAAAGGCCGCAGTATTTCCATTTCCTCGTGTGAATATACGAATATATAAATAAATTATATGTCCTTGGGATTCAGCTTGGGAATTTCACCCGGTTCCCTGTGCACAGCGTCCCACATGACCTTTGACTTGTTACACGCACCTGAGATATACAGACGTTTTGCTGGCGTCTGCCGATATATGTGAGACTATCAGAGCTACGCCGTTCCATCCACTAGAAGCAAGTACTCTTAAATATTACCAGTTCAGTTTCATGTTTACTATTAGTTACATTAATTAATGGTCTTTAAGTGGGTACATTGTGTATCAATAAATATTATTAAATAAATATAATGTCATACATGCAGTGTCGAATTTCAAATTGACTCTTAAATGGTAAATTCAACTAGCGTTATCGACTTTGGAGTAAAAAAACTATATATCAGTATCAGTCAAGCAGACACTTTAAAATACAGCTAGCTATTTTCGTTTTGTAAAAATGTCTATGGTCTTTAAAATTTAATCAATCGTAATTAAATTTGTTACATATTTATTACATCGTTTGTACTGTGTTCCACATAAAGCTTTCTTATATAAATTTTTGACGTTTTGAAATGTATACATTATTTTTTAGGTTCAGCGTGAAAGTAGGAATGAAAGCATGTGATAGTGATCCGTTCGGGTTCTCTCACAAAGTATTGACACTGGCAGTAGTGTTTGTTATGTCTTAAGTTGACTCAAATAAAAGAGGTTGCTACCTTAACTTTGTAGTTAGTTTACACGTACATAATATATGATGGACTCCCATTGACTCCGGAAAGGATGTATTTTTATATAATGAGTGTTGTTGCAGCAGATTTTGCTTAGTAATAATCTGCAGGTGTTTATGGTTAATGTTTTAACTAAATACGTTTAAAGCATATGAGTGTAAGAATTTTGAGCATTATTTAAGAATTAGAAATTTTCTACAATTTTTAACTGTTAACGTACTAAACTTCTAAAACAAAATGTCGTTTTCCTGTAAAGAGTTACTCAAAATTTCGTATATCTAAAGAACACACTTTTTTTAATATTGTCCAGCATTTGTATTAAAATAGGCTTAGATTTCCATTTTAGTGTTGATTGAAGGGGCCAAAATATTATTTAAAGCTTTTAAAAGTCCAAAAATCACACAGTAAATATATTGTTATCAAAGAGTGCAAATGTTGAACCCAGAGGCACACATTTTCTACAAAAACAAGTTTCCTGTATAAAAACTTCTTTCAAAAATCTTTTGCAGCTTAATAGGATTCATTAAGACTGTGACCCTAGTAAAACTGCTCAATTTTCTGAAACGTAAATATATGTATATTATATTATAAACATTAAAACAAATAAAAATTGTATATCTTTTAATTATATTTGCTCAAACCTTTCGTGGGGGTTTCTTTGTTTTCTGAATTGTTTGTCTACGATTTTTTATGCAGTTTCTAACAGTTTTATAACTGAGTCGTTAAACTTGTTCGACTCAATAAAATAAATAATAAACTTGTTTATTTCTATAAAATAAAGAACATCGGAGTGAAAAATTATGGACATGAGTTGAAGTATTACTTATATTCTTAAATATCTGGTAGAAATTACAATTATGCTTTCATTTAATGACAAGAATAAAGTACGACTATTGCAATCTCTTAATTTGGCTATTATTTTTATATTTGTATTGCAGTCAATTGATTATACAATCTGTTAATTTAAATGGTTAAATTATATCGGAAATATCTGTGTATTTAGGGCAACAAACATTGTTGCAATTAACATTAATTTCAGTCAAATTTTTTATTTCATTAAAATATAGGTCTTAAAAATTAAAAATGGATTTATTTTATATATAATTAATTATTTTTGTCTACTTTAATATTTATATTAATTTTCTGGAAATCTACAATATTTACATATACAATTAATACGACAATTTATAGAGAATGTTAAAATCTTGGAATATTGTATATATTTAGTACTCTTGAGTTCCATATGGTGCAGATCTGTTCTCCTCTAAAGTTAATATACCAGTTTCACAATATTGCTACATTTTTCTTAACTATCCTTATTTTACATTTAAGCCAGTATTCAAAAGTTTCTCAAATAATAATTTCTCACAACTGATTAACTTATGTCGAATTTTACCATATTCCCGTAATTGAAATATAAAAACTAATACGAGAATAACATCTAATACAATTATTCTTTTCCTATCAATACATGCGTCATGCAAGATTTCCCAACTAAAGAATATGAACATTTTTAAACGTAACTAGGAAGATATATTTAAATAAATCATTAATGTTTTGGTAGTTTTTAGTTTTTAATGGTATCATCTCACTAAAATTAATAATAAACTAACACAAGCATAGTTAACCTAATTCATTTTAAAGTACAGAATATTTTGTTACATAATAGCCGTTTCGAGTTACAATACAAGTTTTTCACAGTTAAGACTTTGATGACGGACCGTACAGAAAGTTAAAGCAACACCGTTTTATCTGAGACTGATCATCTCGCATGTGTGTCGTCGTAAACACGGGTTTACAAACTATTTACTGGAATAAACATGTGTTCAGAATATACACTGATGAAGTTTCTGGAAAAATACTGCATAAAAACTTGTGTTAGTACTTGATACCTAAAGATATCACATCGATTTGATTCCAGGTAAAAATTATTATTTTATAGCAATTACTGCGTATTTAACGAGAATAGCTCGTATAAACGTTGAATGCAAGGCAAAGCTACACTACATACACTGTTGCAACGTTGCATGTTGCAAACAGTGTGAGAGTGCATTCCAAAATTATTAAATACTTACAAAACTGGCTGATATTTCGTAAACGTATAAAATTTAGAAAATTAACGAAAAGTGAGTTTGACTTCTCCACAGGTCGTTTTACGATAAACAAACTTCAAAAATTAGATAATCATAAAATAAATACATATCAAGAGTTCTTGTTTACATTTGAAAATTTTAATAACTGTTCACTATTAAATAACTAAAATTAAGTTTATATGATTACAATAAAAGTAATGACACGGTTCAGTTACCTCTTAATAAACAATATGCAGTATTCAATGATACCTTAATAAGATTTATTTTTATAAAATATTTTAAAAGTAAAAAACCACCTAGCTGCCTAAGCTCTTTTATAAACACATTATTGAAGATTTTTCAGTCATTTCCAATTGGAAATACAGTTGAGAATGAATATTAAATTATATTAAAATTTTAACTCCTTCAAGAAAAATATGTTTTAATTAATGTGTATGTCTCGTTAAGACTAGTAGCATAGTCCATGCTTTACTTAACTAACAATCTATTTACTCTTGATAGCCTAAATAAACTCATGTAATTAGATATTTTTATTCCTTTTTAAACTTGGGATTTTTACTTTCACAATTTCATAAACTTTGATCTTAGACTTGTAAACCTATTAATTAAATCAAATATTCAGTAAGTTCATATTTAATTCGAGGTGTTCAGACAATTCACAGATTTTATCAAATCACCTAACTAAGAGTAAAAACCATAGAGAACTCAAGCCCTTTGCAAAATTAGAAAGACAATCACAGTTTTTATTCAAAAAATTATACAAAATATCGAAGCAGAACAGTTATGTCTATTACAGAAATGAATCGTTTTATTAATAAAATTGTAGTGTTTATTTTTCAGTATACAACCTCTTTTCATACAGTTGCCTATTCTGTTATTTCATTCAGGCAGTTCATTATTTTCTGAAACATATAACGTTAGTTATTAAGTATTTGAGACATTATGCAAACTGATGACTAAACAAAAGCTGTTAAGCATATTTTGTACTTAGTGCACCATAAAAAATTTCTTTTTGAAAACTAAATTAAAACACAGAAATCGTCTTGATTTTGATACAAATCAGACTGAGATTAACATATTTAAATAGGTGTATACCTTCTTGTAAAAACGTATGTTTATAAGATAGTAGGTAAATATATTGATTTATGTTATAAATCATAATCTTGTATTTATGGATCATGTATAGATTAGTTTTGTTCAATGTTTTGTCGTCGTACGTACTTGTAGCAATTAAAATAAATACATTTGTTTCTTGTAGGTTCTTTAACTGTACAGAATGTGGATAAAGTTAGGAACTAGCCAGGATTAAAAAGTGAATTAGAATCATCTTATTATTATTGAGTTGGTTAAAATTTGTTTATTATCCTCTCATTCAAATTTCACACATAATACGTTCAAAATCACATATCTTCACTGAGCATGATTTTAAAATTTATAAGTGAATTCATCTAGTAATTTTACAATGTTTCGAATGTAAGATAGTAGAATCATCAGGAGGCTCTGTTGGAAGATTAGTATTGGAGGAAATTAATAACTGTGTACAGTAATTCAAAGTCTCGTATCATTTAGAAAATAGTTTTTGTTCACAGTAAGGTGTATGTACACTCCCTGTAGTAGCTATAAGGGTAAATATTCATCCCAATATTTGTGTTACTTCTGTGACACGATGAGCTGATGTTACTACAATAACAATTGTAGTAATAAGAGTAAATACTCATCCAGAAATCTGCAAGATGTATCACAACAATGAGATGTTATAACATACCGTTTAGTTGTTATAAGAATTATATTTTATCTCGGGTTAAAATAGTTATAAGGGTAAAGTGGACCCGACAAGTGTGTATTCACACTCACTCACTGTAATGGTTGTAAGGGTTTATATTCGTCCCGGAATCGTGTGTATAACTTACAATGAGATGTTATAACATTTCCTGTAATATCTGTGAGGGTAAACATTCATCCTGGGATCTGTATGGTGTTTGACTCACTGTGAGATTGGTTTGTCAATCAGTTTGAGGGGAATAGGCTATAAAGGTTTATCGGTTATTCTTTCTCAATAAGCAGAAATCAGGCACGTATCTACACGTTGTGGCATGAACAAGTCAGCTACGCTGCTTGGACGGGTTTAATGGTGAAAAAACTAATTGACAAACTGTACTTCTTAGTTCCTTCTCCTGGATGTTATGTGTTGTATTTTATTGTAAATGGTCTTTACTGTGCAGATAACATGTTTTGGTATATATCTTTTAACACTAATATACATATATATTAATATATATACACATACATGTATATATGGAGCCTTCCTGGACACAGGCTATTGACACATACGGTAATGGTATCGGTTGCATTCCCTAACATCGAGTTAAATTACTATACATGTGTTGCCTGAATGCTTCATTGTTCGTTTTCATATGTTCATATATAGCAACGAATGAAAAGCATGAAAATGTTTATTCCTATCAAAATTATGGTTGTTTCCTATTCTTCCATTAGTGATTATATATACCGTAAACTGTCTCAGAACTATACGAGGTGGCAGCCCAACCGCTAGGCACCAGGATGGTTATGTGGAATTCTTCAATCTATGAATGAATTTATGTAACTGAAACGTGACAAATATGAACTTTCTTATGCTAAAGTTTTTCACATGTTCAAATTTGCCTTCATACGCTTATAACTTATACCTGGACAAAAAGTGATCTAATGCCTTTTGAAAAATTTATCTATGGTGAAAATTTTTGCTTTGCATTCACTATCAAGAATTAAATTTAAGGTGGGATGATTTTCTTTTCACATTTTAAACGTCTGAATGGGTTTTTAAACCAGATTTAATTAGTTTAAAAATAAATCTGTTTTAAAATTTTACGAGCATCACTTTTTTAATGAATATGTATAAACTATAGACTAACAGTCACATTTTGTATATTACAACAATAAGTATAGCTTAACTACCGTTATCGGCTTTAAAAGTGACGAAAAACTTATCAAAACAAATCGCACCTAATAACTGTATATTTAATATAACAAATTTAAACCGATTATGATCATCTTTTACAATACTACTTCAACTTTCATTTACCATTTTATCAATTTCCAAAAGTTTGTTACAAAGTGGTGTCGTATGACATTTAATATATTACTGTAGTTGAAATATAAAATAATTACATGTTTTAAATTTTTTAGTAAAATCCATTTTCTTTAAGCCTAAAGTCACTTAACAAACTTAAACAATCTTCAGATAACAAAAAGTTAAAAGTCTCTTTTAAAAAACACCATTGTCACCAACTTTTGATACAATCCCTTTGATTCAAAAACAGTTGAGCAGTTGTGTTATGTTTGTGATTCTTTTATCAACACTCACCGTCAGTTTGATTTTCATAGAAATCTAAAAACACATGTATGAATTTAGTGTTTTCTACCATCACATTTGAACCAAAGAACTATGAAATAGGTGATTTTTTATAAATGTAATATAGGAATCAACACACAATTGATTACAAACACACACAAAATATGTTTTCAACCGTAGCTACATAAGTCTTTTAAAGATTGAAGAATATTTCTCATGGAAATCCATTACTAGTGGTTAGGTTATTACTTTGTATTTTGGAAAACATGCTTCCTACTTTAAACTCTTAGTATAACGCTATTTCAGAACTAAATCAATATTGTTAAAGGTCATTTACCCTACATAAAAGCAGTTTTCGTATTTTTTGAATAATACTTTTAGTGCAATACAATTGGCCTATAAATTAGGATGTTTTCCAAATTGCCAATATGATTAGTAATAAAGTTTACTTACATCAATAAATATTACCTTTACCAATCGCCATTAAATATATTTTAAATTTATTATCATTGTACAATTTGTTAAATCTGTATCTCAACCAGTCATGTTTTCGGAACATTTTATTAATTTCGTGTGAGAAAACTTGTTTTAACATACAAAAACAGAGTTTAAACATATACTTAAGAGTAAAAACCTGCTAGAGTTTTAAAAACATATATTCGTATATGTATATATATTGTGCTAAGTTGTTGTGCTTGCATGTGTATGTAGCTGAATTCCTAAATTTCTCAATGTTATAGATATATGATTTTACAGCGTAACATTCTAAAATACCATTACTAATATAGTTTTGGGTTTGTATAAAATCAAGTAATACATGTTGAAAATTTATGTTGTACATAACAGTGGGATGAGTATTTACCGTGTTTTTATTTCAGTGTATTTTAGGTTTTGTTCACGTATATTTATTGTTCGTTGAACCAGCAATTCAATTATTTAGTCAGATTATTTCAAGGAATGATTTACAATTTTACCAGACACAACTATTGAGTTTGTTATATTAATTCATATTTTTAAAAGACGATAGCCTATAAATGTTTAATGTCATTGTAATGGGTGTACGTAGCATTGTATTAGTTTTCATCAGTTAATAATTTTACTGGTAGGTAACTGGTGTATTGATGCCAAGCAACAGATACTATTTTTAATTTCACCAGTGAAATTTTTCAATTAATTTGTACAATTAAAACGGTTATGGTAGTTTAGCAAAGTGCTTTGTAAATGTTAAAACTGCATGGCGCTGTGTGGTTAAACTCACACTATCTATCTGCGATATCTGGCTATTGTGAAAACTTCGTAAGAATGGTAAATAGAGTGTATTTTAGGTAAAGTTATAAGTGTATGTATCATAGGTATTGTTAACCTGTTAAATATTGTACAAATTTCTGAACATGTTATGAAAAGATAGCTTATTTTATTTCATTACTTATACAAATCCAGATTCACATGTTTGGTAGCAGTTCCAAAATGTCATTCTATGGTTCAATACATCAGATATTATTGTTTTGCAGTTAATTTATATTCAGTTCAGTTGTCTTTTCACGTAGACGTAGAATTTAACGTGTTTATATTATTACATTTCAGCTTTCTGTTAGTGTAATCGAGTGTCGAATCATTGTATAATAAATAAATGAAAAATCAACTTCATTTTCTAGTCATTATTAAGATCTGTCAGAAAAAAATCTAAAATAAGGTGCATCGTCTGGAAAAACATACGTTATCAGTCCACAAGAAGTGTCATCAGACCCTTGGAATCAAATAAGATAAGAAACATATAGGCGTCGCAATTCAACATTTACAAAATATTACAACAAAAAGGTAATTTATAATCAATAGTATGATGGAAATATTCTCATTCACTTTGACTTCTGAAGAATACAGAAATACTGGATATATAATTCTTTTCATTCTTTCAAAGATTCTTAAAGTTTTTTCATTCAACAATTCAACTGCAAAAGAGAAGTTACACTGTTTTAAGTTCACAAATATAATTCACGAAAACGTTATACTTACATATCTATTACTTTATTTAAATAATTCAAAGTTTATATCAAAACAAAAGTAACAAAACCCAAAACAGTAATCGAATTCTATCTAAACCTTTCTCAAAAGTAACAATTACCTTCCACAAATTGTATACTCTATATTTTATGCAAGACAAATCTTGCCCATGATAGAGATGAAACTACTGAGGCGCTCAACCATCTGATTCCCAGCAAGAATCTTTCAGGATGAGAATCTAAGACATCATTAGAAGCAAGAAAATAAATTATGCCAGATTGTATGGTCAACATGTGTTTTAAGTGAAATAGTCTTTTTTATTTATGCAACGGCATAAGATTTTTTATGTTTTGTCAATGCCAAATACACTTTTCCTGCCAACATCAAGAGGATTTATTGTACTACTGCTGACACAAACAACGTATCTAACCTGTCGACTCAAAGTTTTGACCTACGTTTTGAATGATTCAGTTATTCCATGAATAGCGCTTTTACAGAATCAAACTAAAACCATAACAATAAAAATTAGAAGAAAATTATTCAAATTTGTATTTTTTCACAAATAATAGTATTGTGAAAGTAATAATGTTGCCAATATTCTGTAGTTTACAATAGTCATGAGTGACTTACTTTACATCATCAGTCACCGAAAGTAAAGCGCCACTGCGCTGGATGGAGTGTTGCAATTCACAGTTGAAAGACAAGGTGACCCAAAGCAGAGTTTGAGATATTTAAAATACTGATGGAAAGAGATATATTTTTTTAACTATATTGTGGCCCTATGTAAATCACGTAGAAGACAAATTACAGACATAAAGTTATAAAATACGTTTGATTTAATTGTAAATAACGACAAAATTTTTAATTTAACATTTGTGTTGTTTTCTTTCGAATATATTTTAACCGTTATTTGTGAAACAAATCTTTACTATATTATACAATTTAAAAACATATAAAGTACTACATGAGTAAAAGAGTTTTATGGAATACCCAAATGATATCTACTATTATCCATTCAAACCACTTTGTAACAATTGCCACCAAATTTAATAAAATAAGATTATAAAATCAAATACTTTGCAACATCATAAACGATAAGTATCTATTACATAATAAGAAAAATGAACCTGCTTGTTATTTATTTGAAATTATTGATTTACTATATGTATGAGAATTTATAACTATATGAAAGAATAATTTTTAAGTCTTATAGATAAGAGGAAGGTTTAGGGCCACAATGCAGGTTTATATAGTTTAAACAGAAACATTGTCCATTTATTTATTTTTTATGAAACTGTATTTATATATATATATATATATAAATACTGTGATAATATAGTTATTGGCTAAAAATTTCAAAATTTCTTGTTGGATTTGCCTTTCACATTAATTAATTACTTTTTTTAGTTAGTATTAATCATTCTACCACCATAACGGAAGCGGAAGACGGAGTAATGTGGAACAACATTGAAGAACAGGATCATAAACTCTCACTTTACATTAAATATTTATCCAGAAAATCCAAATAATGGTGAGTTTTTACAATTTCTAAATTATAGTTATTTCTGCAAGAGCAAATTGTTATGATTTTTGTTTTAACAGACTTCAATATTAGGGCTGAAATAATCTTCATAAATATCCTGAAATAATCTTCATAAATATCCTGAAATAATCTTCATAAATATCCCCAAGACCAAGATGGGGGCATAATGCTGGCACGAGCAAGATGGTCTTGGAACTGTTACTGCTATACATCCAACGACATTTTCCATATATATTTAAATGTTCTAAATCTTGAAAATCTTATACTATTTCCAAAAAAATGTATAGATAACTTCATCGAAAGACAGAGGCAAAATTGTTTCTCATTATTCAAAATTTTGTTTGAAATTTATTTAGCATTATTTCTGACAATGTTTTATACATACGCTATTGCTATGCCAACCAGATATGTCGTATAGATTTGGACGAGACCAAACTAAGCAGTTCTCTGAATTCAAACCAATATCTCTTGTATTTCGGTCAGCCATGAATATGAAATATAAAATGATTACAAAAATATATACATCAAAATCCAACCCCATCAGCCAAATGGGACACTGAATACCATGGAGATCTGCCTACTCACCTGCCGAAAACTATAATTTACTTTGTGATTTATTTTGAAATGGGCCCCGAATTCACAAGATGGCCCAAACACCTGTCACGACTTAGGTGTCTAAGCAATGGATAATCCTGTCAGTGCAAAATAGTACAAACCATTCCTTCCTGGGAAGATCCATACCTCCCACGAGCGCTGTTGGATGGGTTATGAAGATTTCGCCTGACAGACTTCACTCAAGATTCTGCCCAAGAAGTGTTCATCGAGTAAGGAAGAAGTTGAGCAATTCTGTGGTGAGAGATCTTTGAGTTAATTTTGGATCTAAAGAACCTTATTATACCTTTATTGTATCTTAACACAGCTTCAGCTTGATGGTCAGGCTGAAGACCTGATAATATGAACGAAGAAAGTGAAGATTCCAAGAGAATGTCACTAACTGTTCTCGGATTTTAAAAATTTGACAATCAATATTTTCAACATTGTTAGTGGTGCATGAGGACAATATTTATCAGCAAAAAATACTACACATACGTAAATACAGAATTGGATTTTTGGAAGAGAATACAATATTTCTGACATGGGCAGTTTTGATCGATGCATAAACAAAACTCCTAGCAATTTAAAATATCAAGGAATAACCTGAAACACACAGAATTTTACTTTAGATCCTCTTGCCAATTCGTTGTATCAGAAAGATCCTATGCAGATGTACGCACTGGTTCTAATCTACGCTGCAAATTGTAAGCTTATACAAATATATACCTATAGTTAGCTAACGTACTACTAAACCGTTACTAAACCTAACTCTCAAGTACTCTGTGCGTTTGTTATGACGGACCCAGTCATACATATTTTGTCTAAAAGTCGTAGTTAAAAAGTGATGTTGAGATGAAAACAGATGACCATCTCCTGGTGGATTTAACTTCCGAGCTCACCAAGTTCTAGAATAGTAATTACACCGGAAAAAATACTTCAATCCTCTGCTTTGTTCACAATGACTTCTAGACATCGACTAGTAAACAACAACGGACTATTCTGTTTACCGCCGTACAACCGAATGAGTTACTGTTTAGGATGATCGACTAAGATGAACCCTGGTTATAACATTAATCATCACAAACTCTTTTTGGACAGAGTATTTAATTTTTACCAAACATCATTACTAAGAAGAGAATGTTGTAGTAATGCATTTGACACTTGCACGTCAAAAAGCCAGAACTGAAAACTTAGTGTATTGTGGTAAAGTCAATTTATGGTGAATTTATATTGGGTAATACGATAATTTGGGGTCTCTCAATCATACTTACCATCAAAATTTAATAAATATTGTATGAATACGCTGCAGGAACCTTGTTTTTTTCTAAATACTGTTTAGTGTTTTATAACCTGGGGGGTTAAATATACTGTTTCATAATTTACAATAATAACAAAATGAATTATCCCAAAAGCTTTTTCTCGAATCATTGTTCACGGATGCTTAAAAACTGTCATGTTTGTTGGAAAACCCCTTCGATAAAAGTATAAATGAAACCAAATCATGGAAGTATGAATCTGTCTACAAGTGGTTCTGAAATTTCAAGTTTCCTGTATCATCATGGTTCGGATGGTTGAATCACATGTTATTTCCACAGAAGCAAAGAAGAAGAGAGCATGAAGCTATTCGGCAAAATAATAAGATGATAATTTAATTTGTACAAAAATATGTACACATATTTATAAAAATGAATTAGGATCGTCAACTATTCTAGATAGAATAGATTTACTCATATGATTTTCTGAAAGAATAAGTACTCTTATGGTATAATATACACACGTAATATATGTGGTTTTTAGTAAACCACAATTTAAAAAATGTAATGAGTGCTAAACAAAAGCACTATTATCATTAGAGTTTTTCTGTTAATTTTATAACAAAGAATTAATTAATAATGAAATAGAAATGCCAACGGTTTTAGACTGATGGGTGAAGTTATGCTGCAATTAAGATTCTTAATAGAAGATAGCTTTTGTTTAAGATAATTTTTCATATACTTTGATTCTTTAAAGACTTTTTTGTACATTTAAATACCGTAAAATATACATTTACCCTTATTATTTCTCAGACTGGATTAAATGGAAAAATTGGCATACATCTTGCCTCAATAACGATCATTTCGTTGTTTGCCTTTGCATTTATAATATTGGTTTTTCAAAGTGTACATGTTGTGGTCAAAACCACTTTAACGGATAGCCACATCAATACAGGTATCTTCCAATAAAGGGTTATATTGTCTAGTTGTGCAACAAAACTCAAATTAAAAATTCATTGAAAATTTAAATGAAGAAGGATTAATAAGAAAGTATAACACAGCATAGCAACAAACATCCTACTGGATTTTAGTGAAACATGTACACGGGAAGCTGTTAACAGATAAATTATCATTAAGCTCTAAGTTTATGAAGTTACTAGAAAGAATAAAATAGATCTTATTGATAAAATGATAATAGAAGTTTTCACTCACAAATAATGTCATGTTGATCTGAAATATACCAATACGTGCAGCACAAGACTTCTCCACATAGTTTCTTAATTTACGAAATTTCTTTTCAATTTACAAATATATGATCTGTGAAGCATTTAAATTTTCTCCGGTGTCAGGCCACTAATTATTGGAACAGAAAAGGCTAGAAAATTATTTATATAGCAAATTGTCATAATAGTTTTCTGGTTCTAGTTATCATAATTTTCAAATTTGAATACATAAAAAACACGAAGCACTCAAAGGACTATATATTTCAACAAAAGAGGGCTACAAAAAAGTTTTCACATTTTTCCACAATTCTTAATAACAAATCTCCTGCGAATTGGTCCCTCTAAAATGTAATCGAGGATTAATCCCTACAGTATATAAACTCCAAGATTAATGGAATAATTCACTGAGGAGTGACTCTGATTATCTAAGTTTTTTTAAGTATGCTTAATATTTGAATGTTAGCATTGGAAGAAATGAGCACCAATAATCTCAAGTCACAACAAGAACGGTAATTAGACTACGACTACAAGATATCTTCCAGTAACCTTACATAGAGAAATATAGCACAGCCTGAATACACAGTAAAATAGTGCCAAGCAAGATTGTGGAAGATAGCACGTTACTACGATAAAGGAAACATCCTCTTTGTCGTTTTCAAAAGAAGCTTTCTGCTCTTATGTGTTGCCTTCAACAACTGTATTTATCAAGATGGATAACGAAAAGAAACCATTGACTTTCTAGGTTTATTTACTGCCTATTCGTCTGCAGTGGATAGTAATCCAGTCCAGAAGACCCAGTCCAGTGGTAGAGAAGTACTCACTCGATAATGAAAAACATCTTTCATTAAGTTTTTTTATTATTATCAGACCTTAGTAAACATTTATAATCTATTTTACTCTCAATAAAGATATATTGATCTTATTTTAATTTCTCTGTGTTTTATTTTACAACTACCATATGGTGTTAGTGATTTATAATTTGTGTAAACGTTGAAAATATATTAGAACAGTGCTGGCTCTATTCAAAATTTATACAAGGTGTGCCTGTTGTATACTCCGTATACATTCTACCACAAGCTAAGAAATATATCTACTTATAAACTAAATTGTTGTAGTGAGCAAGGTTATGCTAATTTTATTAATGAAAATTTGTTGACACCATGTTACTTGCTGGCATCTAATGGCTGCACACATCAGAGGCAGCCTTGTATGCATGAGTTATTAAAACAAATAATCAGATATGTTGTACATTTTTTTTACATTTATTAATACTCCAAATGTTTATCAGTTGTGCATTACAAATTTTAAACAGTAGTTAAATGAAAAAATGATTTTATAAATATTAATTAAGGCACAACTTTTAACGAAAATTTTATACTTCCTGAATTAAGTACATGTTATGTTGAGTAACTGTTAAAACTTTATCCTTACCTCTTGTGCATACGATGCGTGATAATACAGTTTTTAACAACCAGAGAAGTAACAGGTATGCCTCCAAAGTGACAATGACAGATGTTATTATTGATTTAAAGACTCAAGAAAAAGACGACACATGTTTCAATGTGTTTATAGTTGGACAACAATACGCTTATTGACTAATGTCTTGCAGTTGTTACCTCAGCTGCAATAGCTAGTAATGAAATCTTGAATATATGTGGAATAAGACATAATGTCCTTCTGGAACAGTAATTAAACGTTCGTTGGCCAGTCACGGCTATATTAATGAAATACGTTAAATTAATGAACTGACGTTATGAATCTAAAATTACCACTAAGTCAAATTTTAGCTATGGACATTGAACATTCTATTAATCAAAAGTGCGTATCAATCAGAGAAAAATAAGAATCCAATACAATATAAATTTAAATTGTATTTCTTATAAAAGTATATAAGTATAAAAATAGTATATAACCTAGATTTATCAAGAAAACAGGACTATTGAAACTATGGAGATAACTGTATTGGACACACCCTGAATTTATTTCACTGTTTACAATGTAATTTAAAGGAATCTCCGTCTCTTGTTGATCCAAGATGTCAAGTATGTCAACAATGAATATCTGAAACTTCAGGTAAGAATCGACCGATGGTCACTTAAAACACGATTCTTACTTACTTGTATTTATATTATATCAAAACTCAATCAAAGTTAGTTTTGTAATGTAATTATTTAATAACTTTCTCCTAATAGATGTGATTTCAAAAACTGATGTAACTTAATCATACGTTTACTTTCGTATAATACGTGACACATAGGATGTATAAACTTTCGGTTGCTACTATATGGCAGAATTTTCAAAGTACGTTCAAAAAATGGACCTTTGACAGGCTAAAACCCTACACCTTTTGCTTTGCCACACAAAAAGTATATGTTTCGAAATTATTTATATGTACAACATATTGTCAATAAACTGCATAATCAATCAAGGAAGTCTACGGTGATTATGATACAATTCGATTTCTTATAGTAATTTTGTGTTTCATTTTATTATGATGAATATTGGAAACTCTTAATGTCATATTGGAATATAAAATGGACCACTTTAAATACCAAGTAATATCTTACTACATTTAAAATAATCATAGACTTAAATCTTAGCCGCTAAAGAAGAGTTTTTCATTACAAGATATTTACAGGAATCAAGCACTATGACGAAAATTTAGGAATGGCACAAAAAGAAGACCTTACTAACAACATCTCCAGACGCTGAACAATATGCTGAACAGGAATAACCTCCTTCATTCCTATGAACCATAACTATTTAAGTATGGTCATCTTGATCTTAATTTTAAAAAAACTATCAATAAAGGGTAAGTTTCAAATAATACATTCAATCCAAAGATAAATGCAGGCCTTGATTATTGAAAATAATTCATGACCTCATCAATCCATTATAAAACACAATTATCTGCAGGAACAATCAGCTCGTGCACAATCATGCAACCACTTCCATTATTATCGCTGGCACATCATCAGTCATAACTTTCGATGCTGGTGCCACAAACTACACATTAGGAAAGAAGACCAAATTATGAAACTATATATGTTTCTAAAATTCTAGTTATTACCTAAACTTTCTAACCCATCGATAGTAATGTAAAAACATAAATAGTTTGTTTTATCCAAATTTCGTTTAAGCTTTTACATTCCTATGCAAGAATGTATTTTATATTTTTTAAACGCTATCACACAGACAAAGCATACTATGTTTTGAATGAAACTAAATCTGCAGTCAAGGAAAATTGTTTAAAGCGCCACGAGCAGAAATAAAGTCTATAGCAAAGTACAAAGGAAGTTTTCCCTGATTCCACTTTGGAATTATTCCAAATAGTACTACGAATCACTAAAAGGTCTTTAATAGTAAAAGTGATTTAAAATAACTATTATTCCTATTCTTTCAGGAAAGAAATACGAAGTAAGAGAATAACAAATAAATATAAATAGTCTATAAAATGTGTTTTCATCACTCTGTATGGTAATGGGCTACTTTCCAATACAGCTGAGATCTGCAAAAGTCATCGCTCCCTCGTAGCTAAGTCAGCTGATTTTCCTCTACCAAACATTACTTTCCCTATGTAAACAATTATTTTCCTACATAAACATCTCTTTTCCTGTAAAATCAATTTGAATTCCCGATGTGGCCAAAATGAGCACTTATTCATTTGTACTAAAATGAATGTTAGTTGTAAGACGATAACAAGTTGTAAATATTTCGAGTGCTTTTTTTCAATCGTGGTACAAATTATCGTTTAATAATCGTCTTAAAAGTTCTGTTGCGGATCTCGATAGCACGTCAACCTCGCATTTTGACTTTTGCGTAAATGCAATCCCTCCAAGCAAAAGGTTCACTTTCGAGATTTCGTAATGAAATATCTTCTTCTTTTTCTTATCCCATTTTTAATAAATCAGAACACAGCAATTGGTTTCTTGAAAATTCCTTTCAATTTGAACTCCAATAAGAATCCACAATCATTCTGAAAAGGTCAATAATAAAATGAACTTATTTAGTTTCACTTTGTGTTTAAAAATAATTCTACAGTCAATAAATGTTTACTACTTTAATATTGAAATACCTCTCGTCAATATTCAAATTATAGTTCATAATGTATTGCAATCCTAATATGTACAAAATTGTAATTTCTTATTTTGAATTTTCTTTTCTTCATAACCGCCATTTACCCTAAATTGTCACTACAGCATAAGTTCAGCATTACAAATTTACTATATAAATATAAAAAAAAAACATTAATATTTGGAGCTCCCATATATATTTTCTGCAAAATAATAAATTATAATACAATATGTTATATATTCTTTCTATGTAACAAACATAACTGTCAATCCAAAGTACACTACAATATATTATCTTAGTTTATGTGTTATTTCAAAACTAAAAATATATAATTCTTATAAAATTACATCATTATTATACGATAGGAAAATTTAACAGATTGTGTAATAACATCAAGAAAGTGCTCCTTTGGGAAATTACATGGTTCAGGAATACTATTTTTACAGTAGTGTTTAAAAGTTATCGAAAATTGTACATAGTGGCATTTCTATTGGTACATTCTATTGTACATAGTGGTCAATGGAAATTCCCAAGTGCTCCAATAATGGACAAAAGTGTTTGGAATGGACCTAAACAATTTTAATAACACTGTTAGAAGAAGTATGATTATACAACTATTCCAGAAACATGAAAAAAAACCATTTTATATTGTATAAACACACACAATACACAAGGACTCAGTAGTACTCTTATCACGGAAATACATTAGGTGAGTGTTTTTGGCTCGGTGATTTATAACATGACATTCGTACTTTACACAAACTAAAGCTTACAACAAGATCTCTAAATCCAAGTCTGTGGGGTTTCCGAATTTCACAGAAAGATTTCCAGGAACTTCCTTCGGGGAACACAGTGAACACAGCTTTATCAAACTCTTCCATTCATCGGATTCACCATTAAGCAAAAGTAGAGGTGTTTTACAGGGACTGAAACTTTTACCGACAGTAGGATTATTAAATTTAGAGGCAATGGCATATATAATATCAATTCAGATTTTTCCAAACATGATCGTATTTTATGTGATAATTATTTATAGACAAGTGACATCTCGTATTAAAAAATTATATTAATGTTTTGAGTTTCAGTTCACATGGATCTATGCTTGATCACGTAGATCTCAAATCTATGTTAAAATACAATAAATATTTTATTTGGTTAAAATCATATTATATTAAATTAAAATAGTTGGAAATACACCTTTCATAAAAGATAGGTTTGAGGTTTATACACAAAAAGTAATGATACGTTTTTACTGCAACATAGATTGGCTAAATTCGTTTAAAAGAATTACATAAACAATTAACTATTATTAACTTGTGATGGAGATTTTATCTGCGATGGAAAGTAAATAGTTATTTTATCCTTTGGAAATACTTACAATTGGAACTTGAACTTCTATTGATGAAGATACTTGATACATTATAATGTTATCATATGTTTCACAAGGGTATCGGTTAGAGCTCAGAATCAGGAATATATCTGTCTTATTTTGTGTTTTTAGAAATTGTAAATCTGTTATCCAAAGGTTTCCTCGATTCTTATCTCAATCAGTCAGATATGAAAGTTGTACATACTACGACATTCAGTGTGGGATTGCTTTATACATTTTACAGTGTAGAGTTCCTCGTAGTCACAAAGAAATTGGTGTCATTATGTGTTGTTTATAAAACACTATCGCCTCCTCCCCATCCACTTACACGATTTATAATTTTCTATTATATTTGTATAATTAACATATATTGGCTTTTTTTACTATTATTGACCATAATATATTTCAGCAGTACCATTAGGTAAAAGTAGACCTAAATTTCTCATACAATTTCCATTACACTCGAAGATGTAATTACTGCATCTCATTCTAAACTTTATTCTCCGAATCTGCGATTATTCTATTATTCATATCATATCAACCTTCACGATTAAGACAGAAAATTTCTCCTGGCGATCCTCTTAGTCGTCTACGCTAAATAAAACTTCATGCCGTCCACCAAACTTGTCAAAAGACGTATTTTTTTTTAAAGACGCTTTTCAAGAGTTGTATTTTGTTCATTCTAGTAGATCTATAATGTACAACAAGAAATTTAACTAAACAAGGCAATAAGACATTGGTCATGTTTAAAAAATCTAAAATAACTTTGATTTATCCATATTAGAATACAGAATGTGTCAGGACAAATAATACTGTTATATATTTTAATAAAGGAAAACAATTTTCTGTAGTGAAAGGTGGATTCCTTAATCAGTTTTTTTTAATGAAATTAAATCTCTATTTGTCTATTATTGCTGTTATTTTTGTTGTGTATATTATTGTCTTATTTTTTGTTGTTTATTATTATATCGCTGTAGCCTTGAAAGAAAAGCGAAATATCATAAATATCTCTTTATATTTTGTCTGTGTTGCCAAACTTTTCAGTCCCAGTAAAACACCACCGCTAATATAAGCACCCTCCTCTGCTGGATCACGTACACTCCTGGGGAAAACTTCACAAATGTCTCTCTCCACATCTTCTGTTTGTAGGTCGCTCAAGGAACCAAAAATACAACCCAAAACACACTAATTTCGCAAATGTCACTACCATTACGGTATTTAGGATGTCTTATTGCTTACTTCACTTTATAAAATATGATCAAAAAACAACTTCCATATAAAGATAAAAAGCTGTCAAATAATTACGCATTATACGTACTCGTTAAATAATGATTAATGTTATGAGGTTGCAATTCCTGGGTCAGAAATTGTTGCCATTTTTAAACAGTTAATTGTTGTCATAATTATAACCATTATTTTACGAATACTATTAATGCGTAAAGATGTATTATAACTATAATGTACATTAATCGCAAGACCTACTATTATTTTAAAGACCCAGGAAGTGCCAATAGACTAAATGTATTTCAATGGATCAACTCGATAAAACTTTAAATATTTAATATCATGCTAATTACAGTTAGATCGTTTATTTCTAACAGCTGAAATGCCTTCTGGAGCTCAGAGGCTGATTTTTTCTTATATGGAACAAGCCCAAGTAAATTAAATTTGCTTGTGGTTTTGTATGTATACAAAATCGTAAGTAAAATTCAAATTTGGAAATATAAAAGGCTGATTTACATATGATTTTCTACAGTCTATAGATGGTCACATACTATTTTATTTAGCACCGAGAATAATCATTTTTACTACTACCTCCATTATCATAAAAGATCAATTTAACATGTTATGAATAAGTGAGACACACACGAGACTAGTTTTACTTTGGAATGTATGCAAAATCTTGTCTTCGATTAATGCAAAACCCCATTCGATTAATTCAGATGAACATTTATCAATCAACAATCGCATAATTCACTAAAGGAATCAAACCTATAATTTAGGATTTAACTTATGCTGTATATTTTTTCCGACATTTAAACAAAAAGTTAATATTTCTTTCTGATAGCGCATGGTTGCAAATTTCATCAATTTGCCAATACTCGAGCTTGCCAATGATATCGTCCACACGATCGACTTGGACCTAAAGGGTTTAACGCTGTTTTTGTTTTATAAACTTATAAAATTGTAAAATGCATGAAATAAAAAAGTAATTGAAAATCTAAAGGAACTGGGGGACCTACTAAACAGAAGAAACATCAAGTAGTTTTAGCACAAAAATACAACATTAATTCGTTAATCGGTCTTATAGCACGTGAAGAACATCAAATGTCACAAAATGTTCTCAAACAGGCAGAAATTATATTCATTGGAATAATCATTTAAGAGCAGTTTACATATTATCGGATAACATTTTACCCGTTAATCATGTCATTACTTAACTATATTTAGTCAAAAGAATTTGTTAAATCAATTTTATTAATATTCAAACAGTTTTAAAAATGGCATGAAGAGAAAGCTGTGAGGTGTTATAATCGATTTAATTTGGTTAGTTGCCATTTAGTTTACATGAATTGATCCGTCTCTTTTATAAATTTTATATTTTATGAAGTTAAAAATTATCCTGAAACTAAAACTAACATGAAAAATAATGATCTAATGATATATTCAATTAACTACGTTTTGGCAAACAGCTTAGAGGGTTTTTGGTTGTTAAGAATAATTATTTTTAATATATGATTGTTTGAATTTTCATAGTTTTAAAATGAATTTCAAATGAGTCATAATGACCAGACAATATCAGAATACAGATATCAGTATCAGAATCAGATATTATGTGTTATGGTTCAGATAATATCCATGAATAAGTGGATCGTTTTAAATATCGCCTTTATATATGGTTTGTAAATTAATCTTTGTAGGTAAAAAACAAATGCAAATATTCAACATAGAAACACAACCAACAGATTAGCTTCAGTGAACAATTGTCTAAATCAATTAAATACCCATGGTGTTACATTAATTTTTTATCATAATGTATGGAACTTAAAGAATATAACTGTCTGCTCATTTTAAGTTTTGACAGTTAAATATTCACTATATGGCAAAATTCAGGTGAACTTTACACTGCTGCCTGCACAAAGATATTATTACTTTTGTAATAAGAGTTTTCACAGTTTTGCAAGGCGCTCAATATACGGTTAGGAACTCTAGCTCCGAATCAAACAATCTGGGATGAATGATTTCTTGCTCTGGATTCAGAATACAGAGGATGCCCGATCTAACCCTGTCACAAAGACGATATTTGACAGCTGGAAAAACTTAAAAGGTTTCGTTTATACATGTAGTTCACTGGGGATATTAGAAGGACAGTTAAATATATAAAAATAATTTAAGATTCTTAAATATAGCACACAAATCATGTGTGGACTTAAAATGCTCGTTCATCCTAAATGTTCGGCTAGTTTTGAAAGATATTCAGGACAAGTATTTGGTTCCAAATTGTTTTTTCAATAATATTAGTAGATTTTCACCCGCAATTTAACTTTTATTTATAGATGATCTATTGAAGTAGGCTAACGTGTTTGTCAAATCATGAACGTTTTCATTTTTTGCTGCAGTTCATAAATTCTTGAAAAGGTTGAACAAATGTACAAAAACATACACTTTCTGGGAGACTTTAACGATTATTTCATTTAAGATTGTAGCTGTGAAGGTCAGCACTTTATTTGAGCTACACACTAAAGAGTATTTCAAGTATAATAATATATGAATATATTGTATTACCAATCATATCACATCACTCTTCGTTCTCCTAAAAGGTAGGGTGTATTCCTGTACATTAACCAAAACATGTTCATATAAACGCATCTCTCGTGCTAAAAATATCTTAAATTTATACAAGTTTGGTTAGATAGAATAAGAGTTCTACTTACACTTATCGTTCCAACCTGCTTATAGCTCTAAGTTATTTTAAACTTATATATTTAAAAAAATATTTCTTAAAATCATGCAGACTGGACTATTATAAAAGTTCGCAAAACATAATTTAAATACTACTCATTCTTTTTAGCACTTTTTAGTAAATTCTCTAATAATGTTAATAAAACTGTACTTATAATTTAAATACCTTGATTTAATCTACCAATCTTCATCGCATGAAGTGACTTTAAAATGTGATGGCTCCCATAATGGAAAAAGATTACTCATTTATAGTAATGAGTCACGTGCGTAATCACAAGAAATTACTGTGAATAGTATAGACCAAAGTTGGTTGCCAGTTACAAAAATATTCATTTTTCAAAGTCTAAACCTTTCTAAAATGTATGAATTACAGTGTGGTAAAAACTCTCACATGAATAACTGAGAGATTATTTTATAATCCTTGTTTGTTTGCATGTATGGTCTATCACGTTAGTAAAACTCAACTTGTAAACATACTAAACGCCCAAAATGTATTGCTTAATAATAAATGACAGAGTGTATGTCCTAGTATGTCGTAGAAGCAAATTATCCGGTACAAATATTTGCAATTAAACACTGCAGAGCCAGGGTAAGGTGTGGAACCAATAGAAATAATAGTTACAACCATTAAAGGTAAAAGTTATACAAACACTTGGACAATATTATTAGTATAATAGCTAGAGACAACTATGAACCATTTTAAATAAACCTTTTTTAGATACACTAAAGAACCGAAAATTATTTTTCTCATTAAAATAAAACCTTCATGTTCATGGTCAATACAATGAGGCACCGACGAATGTGCGAGTAACTGTAAGCGTTCTATATATTGACCTAACAGCAAAGGTGGCTAGATTAGCCAGACCGACTAGAACGTACGGGGTTGCTTAATAACCCCGTTGCCGTCTCTCCTTGGATTATATGTATGGGGGACACGCATAGCACAGATATTACAGATAAGAAGAAGAAAAATGACATGGTGTGGAGCTGGACATTACGTGATATGAAACAGCGAAGGTCTTTTCAGAAATTCTTTCTTTATTGTCCACTATGTTTACAACATATCTATGTGATCACAGAAAAGGCGCAGAAAACTCGTTTGGCGTATCATATCGTTACATTAATTGGTTCTGACTTTTATCATTTCATATAATTAACAAAATCTTGAACAAATTAATTTAATGTTATACTCTAGTGACGTTAAAATGATTCGTATTTTCTATATTGATGTCTCTTTTCCTTCATTATAGAAAGGGTATGCCTCTATGATGTGATCTTTATTCCAAAAAACATTTATGTAAGTGGAAAATGACGTTGATTTTTTGGATTTGGATAACTAAGTAAATATTCCAATTAGTTAAACTTTGATTCAAAATACAGTTTAAAAACACAAAGATACAATTGGTAACAATAAAAGAAGCATAATGCAATCAAACGAAAACTATTATTATGGACGCTATAATACATGAATTTGGTATTTCCATATTATATTGAATTAATGAGTAACGTAATACAAGATTTATATTAGTTACTGTATTGAGATCATCAAATTTACACTAAGATCCAAATGCTAACTTGATATATATACACCTTTGCTTGCAATCAAGTTAGTAGCCTATTTGGATCTTAGTGTAAATTATATATATATATATATATATATATATATATATATATATAAGAATTGTGTTGTTAAATTTTTATCTTGTTCCATTTTATTTCTAATTGTATATTCAATTTACTTAAATTCTAAAATGAAATTTAAACCATAGAATGTTCTTGCAATAAAACATTAAGCGTAATGCTACGCCAATTTATTCTGCTTTTAACTTATATTCGTCATGTGATTGAATAAATGCAAGTTTTAAAGATTCTTTATTTCTATTTGCTGGTGGTCATGATTTGCGTGGTCGTGATTAATCATGAACTGTAATTGAAACTTGTCATATCAAGTGAATTAAACAAAGGCACAACAGTGAGTTAAAACATCTACTATTCATAAAAATAAATTTGTAATTGGTCGGAGGAAAAAATTTAAAGTTATGAGTTTTGTATAGCCTTACTAGCAACTTAAATGTATATATTTATTTTTGTAAACCCCTCAGGCACGTTTCTGTTGTAATTTCAGTGGTGTATTTGTATCTTAGTTAGAAATTGTCTGTAATTTTAACTTTAGTTCTGTGTAATTTCAATGAAAGATTTTGTATTAAAATGTAAATCAATGCAAAATGATGTTTTATTGTAATCCTAATTCATTGATTAACATATATTTCCATTATATTAGTTTTCAAAAGAATCTAAAAATTTACAAATTTATTTACCTATTTAACAGATACTGAGCATTTATTTGGTTTTAAGCAGTATGTACAATTTACAGATATAAGCGATTACATTTTAAGAAGACTAACTTTGAACCGTTTCACTTCAAAATATATATTTCAAAGCATTCATTTTTTATATTCAGTCACAATAATAATGTAATTTTTATCCTTCTGACAATAAAATTCTTGTTGAATATTAGACATTTTTCGCTGGCACAGCATCATCTTCGGGTATTCCATCATTTTAACGACCATGACTAACAAGAATTTAAAATTACAAAACAAAACAGTTCAATCACACAAGACGAACAGATAAATTAAAGGACATCAAACACATATATGATGTAGCTACGAGTGCACCCGGTTTTAAACTGTAAATAAGGGTTTATTGTCCTTTCAATTTTTGTTCTTAATTTCTTCTTTATTCTTGTTTGTTTTATTTCTTTTTGTTACAATTTCAAATTTCATGCTGGTTAAAATGTTTTAAAACCTGAAGGAGGGAACCAGCCAAAAATGTCTTAATTTCTCTAAGAATTTGGATGTCATTAGGTAAAAAAAAAAAAAAAAAAAAACATAAATACATTTAAACAAAAACCTTACGGTCAAACACTCGATAGTGTTACTGCACTATGCCAGTGCAATCTTAAATTTAAGAAATCTGTTTTTCTCGTATTTGAAAGACGTAATAACACCTCATTACGTGCATAGATGAATTTTACCCAAAACAATAAGGCAAACTATATTAAGAACTTGGTCCAATTTTTAATGTATTGTAATCTTAAAAAGAATAAACTATATTGCCAGATTCAGAGCTTGGATACAAACTGACTATATCATATGTGTATAATAGGATACAACCTATCCTAACCAAAGAATATATGTCACATTCATATATTCTTAGTTTACAGTTAGTTATTGGTAATGGATGATATGAAAGCGTAACATGATATTGCCATCGCAAAGTTTCTACCAGTGTAATCTATACCTTTTACTGGCAGTCCGTTGCAGCGCTTTTCAGTTTCTTAATGTATTCGGATTTTCTACGCTTGAAGAAGAGAGTATATTTCAATCTTTGAAACGTTATACCTTATTGTAATATACAAAAATGAAAAACGTCTGAAATCCTAATATCCTTACACTTTCATATGTTTTTTACTTGTGAAATAATTGTTAATATAGTTATAGTCATACGGACTCGTGTATACTTAATACTAAAACATAACACACATGTGTACATACACACCGTAAACAGGGGTTATTTGGATGCAACAAGTCAAATTATGTTCATAATTGTGACAAAAAGTATAACTTTAAAAAGGTGTAAATTAAAAAAGTATATATTAGTTATAAGTAACATTTTAATATTTACTAATTTTGGAATGTATTTCAACGACTAACGTTTAGCTTAACATGCAAAACTTAGTTTCGAATATTTCGATTTTTCTTTATTTCAATTCGTTTTTTATACAAAGTTTAGACAAAGTGGATTCGAGTAGGGCCTAGAGTGTGCCAACAATGCATTTACAGATAGTTTTAACGTTTTCTGGGTTAAGTAGAGGAAAATAAGGGGAGGGATATCCGAAATAAGAACCAAAATCACCAGCAACAACAATGCATTAAATAATATAAGTAAACACAAATATTTTTAAGAACAATACATAATATATGTGCACAATCTTACAAAAGTACAAAACATTCTCTCTAACCATTTCCTATCTATGTAGGTTTCATCTAAAGTCTGACTAAATAGTTATTATAACCTAAAATTCATGTTTAATTAACCTTATTATTTGTAGTGTTGTTCTTTTCCTAATATAGTGGTGGTGTCCTAATATAGTTTTTCAAAGATTAATAAATACACATTCTTCAATAAATTCACTTACTTTAAATTGTCGGCTGTTTTAAAAACTGTGGTTTAAAAAAACCTACGTAGAAATGGATATTATGGATAAAGATAAAAGTTTTCAAAGCATCTGCACGTTTTAAATTGCAATAACAAGACATTTACGTGTACCAAATAGACAAACACTATTTGAAGGCTCCAAGTTATTACGTTTATTTATCTTCAACCAGAAATTTATTTTAATAAATTAATTTTTTTTAAATAAATTTCTGGTTGAACTTATAGCTTGAGTGTTAGACCACTTTATATTTAAGTAAATTTAAGTGTAGCATGCTCCTTTATATAATTTTTGTGGTTCGTAGGACACATCAGCCTACCAAATATTTAAAATCATCCATAACTCAATTTATATATGTGGCCAGTTGTGATCATCATGAAGTAATTTTCATTATTTATTACAAGTTACTTGAATGATTGTGTGTTTGTAAAAGTAACTTGATTTTTTGTCATACCTGACATATTAACTGTCGCAACACATGATTTTATTTTTGTTACAATTACACACAACTATCTAATAATCCTGATCCTAATAATATTATAAATGTGAAAGTGCCTTTGTTTTCTTTGTTTGAAGTTTGTTTTTGACGATGGAAGGAATGTGAAGGAATCAGGATTTTCCGGACACTTCCCATCGTTCAGGGATACAATACAATCAGTAACACTACGTTTCGATTTCTACAATCTGATCTTTTCATCAGGTAAAGAGTTATTTACAATGCTTTCAAATATTATAAGTAATACACAATACATAACTAAGCACTTAAATGTACTTTATTATAAAGTAGTCTCACTCAAGCTTTAAGTTCAACAATAAATTTATTTAAAAAAATAAATAAACGTCATATCTTAGAGCCTACAAATAGTGCTTGGCTATTTACCATTATTTGCAATTGTTCAGTGATACAATACAATCAGTAACACTACGTTTCGATATCTGCAATGTGATCTCTTCTTCAGATCAATCACAAAATCCTTTACCTGAAGAAGAGATCAGATTGCAGATATCGAAACGTAGAGTTACTGGTTGTATTGTATCACTGAACAATGGCAAATGACCGGAAACTCCTGCCTTTGTTTGTTTGTTTTGCTTTCCGTTATAAACTATTCGACCGATTGCACTGAAATTTAACATGGTTAACATTTATAGTGAGTACAAATATTTTAAACGCCGTTTTAGATTTCTTCGATTAGGTAAGTACTCATCTACCTTACAAAATGCTCCAAAAAATAAGATGGTCAGAATTTGACACCGAAGAGTCCCTTTGAAGCACCCGGCAAGTCATATGGTCCATAAAAGTGCACTGGACTGTGCTTTTTAACTAATGTACTAATTCCAGCTCTAAATGTTCTAAAACGGTATCAATATGTTTCAGTTTATAAAGAAACAAACGCGTAATGTCATTCATAATGTTCTTTTAGGTGTACATTTTCATCAAATATTAAGTAAATTTGTTTTAATTAATGTTTTTTCCTTGTGAAGGAATGCATTAATTTCGATATAGTGTAGGTTCCAGAAATCGACAACAATAAAATGATTAGTTTTCTGTCTATCTTTTTCTTTTTCTATTCTTTTCCTTTTTTATAGCTCTTAAAAGAATGTTTCTTGCTCACTCTTTAAGCTCATCCCGTATGTTGTCTTACATATATAGCCATATAACTTCATATAATAGAATTTGTTGCATCTTTGACATGTAGTTTCATTATCATAACTTATTAAATTATTACTTTTTACATTGCTTGAATGTAGTTAATATGCATCCAAACAGAGTGTGTTACAATTAGTTATTTTTAGTTATCTTTCAATCATACCATTTTAATTTTGTTTCAAAACTTTACATTGTATAGTAGTAATATTTGTGATTGCAAACTCGAGTGAAAATGGACTCGGTTCTCACACTCAGGCTTTTGCCCATGTGGGTACCTTCTCGTTTATATATTATCACTATATTTGTATTATATGTAAATGAGAAAAATAAATGAAAATGAATGAATGAGTATTAGATCTGAAAGACAAGAATTTCTATAAGTATTAATATATAATAAATACTATTATAAATAACTTTTAGAAATATTTTCTTGATCGTGACAACAAGGCCAACCCCAACATTGGCGTTGGAAATATAATTCACTCGAACTAGAAGTTCTCATACACGTGCAAATCCTACGTGTTGCATGCGAAGCAGTACACACACACACACACACACACACACACACACACACACACAGAGAGAGAGAGAGAGAGAGAGAGAGAGAGAGAGAGAGGGAGGGAGAGAGAGAGAGAGTGAGAGAGAGAGAGTGAGAGAGAGAGAGAGAATGATTACAATTTGCAGGAGGAATGTCATGGACACATGCTACAGGAGAACACGATATTAGTGTTAACTATCTGGAGCGATAAGAATGTTTAGTGCTATATAGTTCAGCGATAATTACCTGATAAGAAGGCAAGAATTGCCAGCTATCCTTTTGTTATCCTAACTAAATATTTCAATTACGTTGTTAGACGTACCATTGCAGGAAATCGAGTTATACAGTAATACAATATCAAAGCGATTTTAGTGTTGACGAAGCGATGTGGACTAAAAATTTACTCTGATAAAATACAACCTATGTTTTAGCTAACTGCTATGCAGTTAAAAATAAGTTCAATCATCTGAACAACGATATATGCAAATGATAGTTTATTCCTTTATCATTAGGAGGTTAATAACCATTGGCTTATCCCTAGTAGTATATTTAGTTTCAACTAAACTAATGTACTATGCTTATGTACTGTGTTTCTACAGAGTCACTGTTACGTATAGTGATTTTCTACTGTGATTAACTCTTTACATACAATTTTTTTCTTATTTGTACTATTAAAAGAATGATAGAAGGTGGCGATGAATGTTAAACTGCATGGTTTGCATAATTTATTATAGCATGCATTTGATATACAGCATGAGATACCCTGACCACGTTATTCCATACTATATACAGTGAAGTAATTGTTGGATAAGATATGTATCTGTCATTATTGTATACAATACCGTACTTAAATCTAAATTTTCATTTATTGTGATTCATTGAAAGTGTATATATGTTGCCGGACCCGAAAATATGAACAATCGTTCTAGATCTGAAGGCTATGTGCTCCATATAACACTTTACCTGCCTATAATAAATAATATACAAGTTCATCCTGTGTACTAAGGAAGTCTTTTCTTATCCAACGAAGACCTAATCCACGAGGCCTGGCCTTATCGTGTATGTTACACCTTATCGTGTAACACGTTATCAATGACGCTCCGTAGTTTAAATTAATTTTAAACTGTTTTCACTTTTTAATGTTTAGTTTTAACTTACAGAATACCCTTATTTATTACTTTTGCTTTTAAATTGAATTTTAACGATCGATATCTTTGTAAGTAAAATATACATAAGTAATAACCAAACAAATAAGGTTATGCCTGCATTTAGACACAATAGGTTATTGACGTAATTACGGAGCGCCACGATTTATGAACACGTAGTGTATGACTGTTTTCAAGTAGCTACTGTAGCTGAAGTGTAAGAGCGCCATTCCTCTGAGTTGACTTACCCGGGATCGATTCCTACCATAGAAGTACTAGAATCTGAAAACCAGTGCATCAAAAATCAATTACAAACACGTAATAAAATAATAGTCTACCGGCCCACAAATCTACAGAAACAAATGTCCCTAAAATAATAGCTACAGAAAGAAGTGAGAGAAGGCATAACATTTAGAATATAGACATTCCTTTAAAACATCCATTCCCCACAGTAAAGAAATAATATCAATGGCGACAACCACACCCGACATATCACGGGACTTGTGCGGGAGTTGACTGACTCTGCGACCTCGATTGGCGACGTGTGCATGCCTGGTGCCCGACTTCTAGACATCATCAAGCTGAATCAGTCAATCCCCTGGACCTGGACCTCGCTGTGAGGTGATGATTACTGACACAAATGATTTGGCAGTCGGTGCGCAGAGAAATATATATCGCCACCTAGAAGGATTCATTGCAGCCCGACAAACTGATGCCGATTTCGTCGTTGTCTCCCTGCCGAACCGTTGTGATCTGGACCCAGACCTTCCTGTCCACGATGAGACCGTCCTTGTGAATGCTTACATCAAGAAACTGGCTGTCCGATATAACGCCAGAATGCTAAACTTGGGGGGATCGGCCGAAAGTTCTTCACGAGGCACGGTCAACATCTCACAATGAGTGGCAAGCGGCTGCTGGCTAGGATGATTGTGAGGGTTGCATCGGAGAGACCTCTCAAGACCGCAAGTACACCAGACCTAGTGATTCCAACAGCCACCTCCTCTCCCACCACTAGCCAGGAGCCAGCTGCTGTCACCCCTCAGCACCAACACTTCAGAAGACACATTTCATACGATGAAGCTGTGAGGAAATGCCCTGTGTTGGACAGTGGCGATAAGTCAAGATCTGCTGCAGCCGTGCCACAGTCAAGCTGCTTCGATGTCACCCGGAGTCGAGAGTCTTGTTGGTGCCAAAGAAGCCTCCTAGCACACATCGCCAACTGTACGACAGACTGACTCGCAATCCACTTTTTAGAAAGCCTACTTTTCGGCAAAGGGCTAAGTTAGCCAACTCAAATCGATGCAAACAAAAAATATACAACAATGATTCACTACGACTACCAAAATGCCCAATTAGCAACTAACAAATTGGAAGAACTTCAACTTATGGCTGAAGAACTGAAAACAGATATTCTCTTCGTAACCGAGAACGGTTTCAACAGCGAAAATATTGGTCTGTGCAACATTTAAAATTATAAATTTGCAAAAGCATACTGCAGGCAGGTCCCTAAGGAAGGCGGTGTTGCATTTTCTTAAAACAAAATTGTATCTTCCCAAAATTTATAATCAAAGAAACAGATGAAAAACATTTTGAAGCAGTCGCGGTCAATCTTGAAACAAACAAATCACAATTAGTCGTCGTAGGAATACACAGGTCTTTAATATATTTTGTTTTCTAATTTGGAAGCTTTACTAACGGGCCTGGGTAAATAAACAAATTAAATTCTGCTGGGTGATTTTAATGGTGATGCACTAACAACAATCACCCAATCTACCTTAGTAAATTTGCTAAGGTTATTTGATCTTGATCTGTTGAAATCTCCAACGAGAGTAACTGCGCTAACACACAATCGGCTATTGACAATATTATTACTAATATCTGTGATGTCGCAGTGTCCGTGGTCAATACAGCAATCTCTGACCACTTTGGCCAAGAGGCTATTATCAGAGGTAAACTGTTCAAAAAAGAACCTAAAATTTCAAAAACAATAAGAGACACAAGGCCAGGAAATATTGCTCTCTTCAACGTCTCCCTTTCCAATGAAAAATGGGATTTTCCAACCCCCATTTCGATACAACCGGTAGAGCAGCAGTTTAAACTTTTTAATGAATATTTAAATTTCCATTTCAATACCTGCTGTCCTACTAAAACAGTTAAAATTTGTACAAAAAAGATACAAATACTTGGATTACAAAAGGTATCCTTGTTACAATGGCAAAACTTGAGTTTTTTTAATTTAAAGCCTTTTTTCGAGTATACAAAAGAACTTATTCGAAAGTGATCATTGCCGCGAAAGCATAAAATATTTTTAAATTAATGTTTTTCCGAAAATATTTCCAAAACTGTCTGGGACATTATAAACAACAAAAGTCACGAAAATAATCAAATAAAAGTCCAAATAGGGGATAGACTTGTGAGTGATGCCTCAGAGGTCGCTAGCGAGTTTAATAGATTGTTTGCATACTTTGCTACTGGTGGGCGAGATCCTTGTTCTTCACTTCCACAAGGAACCCCAGGCGTAGACAGAGCCCAGCAAATTCATTGGCGCTGGCTCCTGTATTTGAGGAAGAGATTAATCAAATAATTCAACAACTTCCAAACAAAAACTCTAATGACATTAATTTAATGACAATGTGGCTCATAAAAAATTATTAAAGCATATAGTGAAGCCACTGACCAAATTAGTTAATCTATCTTATCAAACAGTAGTCATTCCCTCTCTCCTAACAGTGGCAAAAGTGCATCCAATTTATGAGAAAGATAACCCCAATTCAGTAAATACCTATTGGCCTGTCTCTATTTTGCCTGTATTGAGCAAAATATTCGAAAAACACTTTTTTGTCAAGAATGCTAAATTGTTTAACAAGCAGAACCAGCTTTCAGACCACCAATTTGGTTTCAGAAAGAGAAAGTCGATAATTGACACTATAGTGAATCTTGTCGATATGGTTGTAGAGGGAATTAAAGGTCATAATCACACATTAAATGTATTTCTTGACCTTTCTAAAGCATTTGACTGTATTGACCACAAAACACTGTTTGTTAAATTAGAATCCCACGGCATTCATTCCTAAATCATAGAACACAGGTCAAATTACAAAACCTACTGCACTGAGCTATGGAGTTCCCCAGGGATCAATACTCATTCTAATTCTTTTTGTGATATATGTTAATGACATTGAATCATCACTACTGCATTGAAAGCTTGTGCAGTACGCAGATGACACCACTCTCTGTTTTAGAGGAAGTACAAAACAAAATTCAGAAATACAGATCTTTGTTGACCTTACCAATTGTGTCAAACATTTCAATAGCCTCAATCTTCAAATAAACTCATCAAAATCAAATTTCCTAAACTTTTACAAATCAATACGCTCTACAAACATTGAAAGATGTCCTGCTGTTATGGTTGCATATACATTATTGGAGGAAGTTTGTTCTTTAATGTTCCTTGGAAAACATTTTGATGGAGGGTTGACATGGAAACATCACATTGATCATGTTTTTGCCAAATTATCCTCAGGAGTTTATCTCTTAAGATCTTTGTCAAAATATTACCCGAGTCAGGTACTGATTACGGCGTACTACTGCCTAATTTATCCCTATCTTTCGTACGGAATCGTTCTGTAGGGAGCTTGTGCAAACAACCGTTTTATGAGAGTTTTCAAATTAAAAAAAAAATAAATTCGCATTATCGCTAATTTACACTTTAGAGAGTCGTGCAGGAGAGCGTTTAAAAATTTGCAAATGTTGACTTTGCCATGTATCTGAATCTTAGAAACAACCTTATATTGTTTGTCTCAATGTGCCTTAATCAGAGGACAAGACATACATGAATATAAGACAAGAGGTAGAGATAACTACCGTTCGGGAATGCACAGAACGGTGATTTATGAACATTTACCTTCGCAAGCAGGTGTTCATTTTATAAACAGATTGCCAAAAAAAAATACTTCAACGCCCAAAGTGTTAAAGACTCGTATCAAACTCTGCCTGGCGTCAAACGCTTTCTACAGTGTTGATGAGTTTCTGGCATTCAACTGGGAGACCACGCAATGAGGAAACTGACTCCAGCGCCGAAAGTGGGCGTAATTGGCATGGAATGAAAGGCAAGTGACTGTTTGAATGTGGCCTTCACGTGGGATGAATAAAAAATATGTATAAAAATTGACGTTTGCTATGCAATGTATATTGTTAACTGCAATTAGACGATTTCATTTGATTAGATTTGAAGACCATTCTTCCATTGCGCACTAAAAACGTATTTCTTAGCTGGAATGGCAGGAGGTACCTAGTAGTTTATATGGGTTTTTGCTAAGAACAGGTTGTTTAGAATGAGTAAGTGCGTGTGTGATTTTGTTTTTTTTTTTTTTTTGTGTTTAAAAAAATATATTAAATATCTCTTTTTCATATACTTTTGTTTAATTTTATTGTACCCAATGCAAACGATTTTATATTAATTTGTATTATAGTATATTTAGCCTAATTTTGCCAAATTAAGAGAGATGACTATGAATGATAATCAAATATACGATGTTACTATTACTTTAAATAATAAAACTTATACTGACACCATACCTGTCATTAAACATATCTGTGTTCTTATATGTTTTGTTTTCTGTTGTTCTTGTGCTCTTATCGGTTACCTACGAAAAGAGGAATTTTATTTATTTTCATTATATTTGTCGATTGCTTAAATAAGGTGTTGAAGAAGATAAGAAGGAGTTAGAAGTGTAAGAAAGGATCGTGTTAAGTTCTATCTTTGCGTCAAATAATAAAGACTGGTCATGTTTATTTTATTTCACAAATAATACTTTATTGAACCAACGTTGTCAAGAAAGCCCGTCCTAAAACGCTATTCATCTGTGCTCCTCTTAAAAGCTCCCGCTTTTAATTTCAAATGTATCATGGTGCTACAATGTGGAGGGTAACTTTGAATCCCATTCTCTCACTCAAGTTAAGCGATAATCGTAGCTGTCTTACGCCAACCATTTAATAAACTTTTCTGAATATATGTTTGTTTTTATTTTAACTTTCTACCTAGACCTTTATATTAGTCATTTTTAGATAGTACTCTTATTTATCCTTTCAAGTTATATAACTTTCATCTTGATTGGTTTTCTCCTGTTTAGTGGCTTCTTCTGGAAATGAACGAACTATGAGAAATTTGTAAATTCTCAGTGAACACCTCAACACCTGTCTCAAGTAACGACGAATGGTGGTATGATTCGGAAAGGTTATATGCCAAAACGCAATAACAACCACTAAGAATAAGTTTCATAACTCCTATGGTTATCCAAACATGCATGGGAGGAAAAAATTTAGACTTGGTCATTACTCCCACTACCTACGAAGAATAGGAAAATTGCATGTAATGAGGATTATTTGACTGCAGAATAACCATACATGGCATACTTAGATGTAATGCCTCTTTTAAGGACTCGACAGTACCTTCTTAAAAGCCTTCCGTAATCCATCTATGTGTATGTCGTAAGTGCGTCTACTTTGTTTTATTTATTTATTTTTTGATTTTTGATTCACTTTCCAAACATGTACCACATCTAACGGCCAAGAAAAAAATTGGTATTATTTAAATAATTTTCATTTAAACTTTTCACAAAATCGTTAAATTAAATATTAATAATTGCCATCGTCTTGTATATATATATATATATATATATATATGTAGATATATATAGATGTAGATATATATAATATTATATATATATATATATATATATAATATATAATATAAAACATATATAATAATATATATATATAATATATATATATATATTGTTTTAAATATACAGAAATAGATTAAACTGAATAATATCAATTATACTCACATACCTGTGAATAAAAGTTTCTTTAAGAAAATGTATAGTCAATATTAAATTAAACTAAATATTTGTAATGCTTTTTAATGAAATGTATTCAAATACAAATACATAATAAAATTACAATTATGTACTGCATAGTTCATTATAATTCACTTATGCTGATATTTTCATTTTCATAACTGGAATGGGAACCCCGAAAAACGAGTGCATCTTACGCTTCATCTCTCAGTAGGGTTCTTAGTTTATTGCATATACGGGGATTCTGAATAGTCTTGAGACAGCTTGTTTTTTATTATTGATTGGGCCATAGGATTACAACTTTCACTCAATTGGGAATTAAATCCAATTTTTTACATTCCTACCGATTATCTACCTCCGATTGAAGGACGGCCAACGAGGAATCAGTAGATAGTTGTAAACGTAAGTACAGATTGATATGTATATCATTTTTAACATCTGATTAAGCAAAGAAGAATGCCGTATAAGAATCATCATTTCAATATGAAATACTTACTATGAATGTTATTAGAAGGTATTCATATTCATTATTTGAAAGGCAATAGAACTAGACAATTTATTCCTGAAATGGTTAAAACCTTTAAGGGTTGTTATTCTAAAACAAATGGAAAACTTTCAACTGAAAACACAAGTAATATTTGAGAACATTCCAATGTTTAGGTAGAAATTCTAAAATTAAGAATCAACAACAAAAATAAACATTTTTTATACAAATAATGACATTATGAATAAAGCATTGGTTATTTACTTGCTTTGATAATATCAGTGTAAATTCAAAAAGGAAGAAACCCTTTAAAAATGATCCATTGTTGTCATTTCTGAATAAGGAAATTAACTAATAATTTATTTATTTAAATAATGTTTGTTTATTCACAGGGGTAGCACCTCTGTGCAGACCGAAGATGAAAATGTTCTCTCTGCTTCAATTATTGTAGGTGATATTGTCTGTATGCAGTTGTAAACTAGTTATAAATTATGTCCTCTGGTCCCTTCATTTAACAAAGGACTATCCTTTTTTAACGGTTAATTTAAAGTCCTATGGTTTTATTTTAAGGTGGAACTACCTTATACTTCACACGTTATTATTGTATTACTGCCATTTTATTTTAATGGTGAAACCTAATGTAGATTAATTGTATGAAAACTATACTCCTTTGTAACAAAATTTCTCAATAATAACCCATTTTTAGTAAAATATTGTAACTTAAATGCCGAAAATCCTGGGAAAAGAAAAGTCTTAGAAATATGAAATTTGGATTATAGGTTTCTCGTGTTCCAGGATAGATGTATTGTTTTCATGTAAAAAGTCATACGGCAGTGCGACCTTCAACCGGTCTGTGCAATAACTTTTGATAGAAAGGCCCTAGAAACTAACTTGGTAGCCTACATACATTTCTCTTGATTCAAGGAAGAATCTAAAAATCTATAGACATCTGTCTGTACAATAAATACTTTTTAACGTTTTGTTGGGTACTTCGATTTTGTAATACTCTGTTATATTAGGTTATTTATCAATAGAAGTTTGTTTTTAATCGAAGAAATTGCGGGAAAATATCGTTGTTGGGTTTTAAAACACTTTTTAGAACACTCTCTTGCACTTTTTTTATTTAAATAGGCTTGTGCGTGTGTATTTTTAAATAATATGAATATTCAACTACTGTTTTATTGAAGTTTATATTTGGAAAACCTTGTTTAATAGATACTCAAACAAAATTGTTTTTAAAGAATAAGATACCCATTCCACTCGTTTCGCATCATCAATTTTAATATAAATTAATTAAACATTGGTTATATGGCTCCTATAGATGTTTTACAATTTAAAAAATACCATATATAAATTGTATATGGACATAGTTAATCATGAGAAGAGTGGTTGAGGATGTTAGTCCACGAAATGGGTTGTTTTTTTTTGTTTTTTTTTTTTTTTTTTTTTTTTAATCCCTCTTTGTATTGTTAACATGATACGACTTCAACACTGTTTTGTTTCTACACGTACCTGAAATGAAGACTTCATGCACACCTTAAATAGTTAGCACAGACTATATATTTCTTATTGGAGTGAGTGGTCACAGAAATACGTGTAGTTGAGAGTTTTATTTAAAATTGTGTAACTTGTAGAAAAGAGTTCCAAATCATATTTACTTATTTTTTACAGTATTGATCTCAATTACAATAGTTTAGTTTGGAGTGCCCTTGATAGAACAAAAAATATTTAACTAGAATAGAGTATATAGCTACTGTGTCGTTTGAATCAGCGACCTGAGCGCGAGTTGTTAGAGTATGGAGTAGGACTACACACCTCGCAGTAATGCGCAGTGAGCTGTCTCACAATGGCCGGAAAGTATAAATGTACTTATATATTTCCTGAAAATAATAATTAAAACTGTCTTCGAGCTAGGTTTTTAACAGTGTGCACAAATTCAACGCTTTATGTATCTAGATAACTTGTATATTCGTCAAAGTCAAAAATTGTTTTATTTTAACAGACGAAGATAAAGCTAAAGGCCCTCTCTAAAACTTAAGCTGGGTACCAACGACTGAAAGGTGATTTCAGAACCACCTCCAATGGCCGGGCACTGGATCGGCCATCGGTCACACATATATCTGCCACGCTCAACGTTGTTTGATTCGGTTTAGGCATCCTTTTGTATACAGATATTATAGTATTTATTTTTTTTATCTCGATAGATTTTATTCATATTTTCATCAATATGTTGTAATCTTCGTAACCGGTATTGGTTTTTACTTATGATAGGTATACATTGGAGGTATACTGTTATACAAACTTTATCAAAAATTATTTCCCTCTAGTCTGGTATATTTATTTTTAATCCCTGCCACAAGACAACGGTACGCGTCCTACGGTATAGGTTGTACCAAAACACAGTTGTATCGATTGCGAGTTCTGTTTAGTGAAAGAAGGGACTCTGTAACATTAATGACTTCTTTAAGACCTGACCTCAAGACAAAATATTTTATGAACACAAATTTCAAACAAACAAATTAATAATTAATTGATTTATTATCTGTTAAAGTTTACTATTAAGTACGCTCTACTTGCAATACACTAAGTTTAAATTGGTGTAAACCTAAATTCAGCACGATAATCATACACTTTTATCTCTAAGTATCTTTTTATCGATGTTTAGTATTCAATATTCTGTATTATTCAGGTTTTGTTTTGGTATTACACAGAACATTTAATTCAAAGTTTGGGTCTTTCTAAGTGAAAGAGTATGTCCGTATTTAGATTTATTAATTTATTTAAATTGTCAGTAAAGTAGTTAAATTAAGAAGTTACAATGTTTAACTTAATGTAATTATCATCACTGGATCATCTACGACTATTTCCTAGTAATAAAGTTGAAGAGACAGGTTATATACATACATATATATATATATATATATATATATATATATATTGGCTGAGTTATAACGAAGCTTATCTCTCGGGGGGCTGGAAGAATTTAATTTTTATCAGTCTGCCTGTCTCTCTGTACGCATGTTATCTCGAAAACGAACTGACATACTTGAACTTGTGCATGAAGCTTTATTTATATGTGGAGAACACTGAATTCGATTGTGGTGCGTATCAGCGAAACTTCTTACGCGACACGTATTGTGGCGTATTCCTACCTTGTTTATATTTCACTCTCCCAATTTTTTAATAATTTTTTTAGCGTAATCTTGTACCAACGTCCTCCAAACCCTGCTAGCATCTCCCAACCCCCCCCCTCCCATTAAGGGAGGGGCTGGTTAGAATATGAGAAAGATTTCATTATCGTGCCTTGGAAATGTAATTAGAACCGACCACGGCACAGTGGCTTTATGGGTGAAATGGACAAAAAACATATTCACACAATTTACTTAATACAATGTTTTTTGTTTTATTTTTTTGTCAAAATGAAATATTTTCTTAAAAGTTTATGGCAGGATTCTGTGTTATTTATTTAAATGTAATACGTCTAAATTGTTTTTATATTACAGCTAAAACGTATTACATGGAAAATCAATTCAGTTTTTATTTTAATGTTAAAAAACTCTTCGGCGAAGCATAAAGTAAAAGGAAGTTCTATTATAAATTTACTTTCTTAATAAGTATTATAAAGTAATTTTAGAATAAAAACTCTTTTGAGACGTAACAAAACAAATAATTATGAAAGAAGTTCGACTTTCAATTAAACATCATAGGATGTTTCTGCACAAGTCTATACTCTCTAAAAAGGTTTATGTGGAAAACCTTTTAAACGTTTTTAAATAGGTACCAAATTCAAAACATAAATTATTGTTTCATAACCTAAACCGTTAAATAATACCCCTTTTGTTAGATATGTTAGCAATGTACACAATCTTGAGAAACAACCATTTTGTGACAATATAATAACGCCACTTTTATTTTCACCAGTAACATAATTAAAATTATATTAATACCAAAAGCAGTAAAAATAACATTGTGAATGCAGTTCTGTCATGCGGCTTTTCTTAGATTTAGAGCTACTTGCTTCAAAATCGTTGTGAGATCTTCTTTCTCTTTTATACTTGCTGTAAGCGTTCTTGATAAAGGTACTTCTTGTAGCAGCCATGAGTTCATACTTTTTTTGTAAGATGGTTTTAGACGATGGAAGGATTGTGAAGGTAACAGGACTTTTCCGGGACTTTTTCTTTAAGTTGATGAAGAATAACCAACCTAACACATAACTACAATCTAGGTTAAAATAAATAAATCATACCAGAGCTAGCACTTGTGCGTCAGAAATTATAGGAACCATATTGTTTGTCTAACTCCACTCACGCTAACTATAAAACATGAAATTAATAAAATCAAAATACTAAATTTGAACTAAATAATACTAGTCACAATAGGCCTGCACTCATTGACTAGCCACAGAGAACTGGCTTTTTATATTATTGGTTCATTCTATATGAACATTTCAAAACTATTATGTGCCTCCACATTGGTTTATTACAAATCTCTAATCTGTTTGATACATTAGATCTCAAATTTATCTCTATTCTTAATTACTGACTCAGGAATGATTCTTGTGTTTCGTTTTGCACTTGTTTATTACTGATTGAGGGTATCCATTCGGTTTAAGATCCGATTCAACTTTCTTAAATTCGTCTTTTAATATATCTTTATCTGAGCATAAGTCTTTATTTCAGCCATTCAATAAAAATGAACAATGGACCAAGTCAAAAAATAATGCACAAATAAATAAACAAGTACAAATAAGTTAAAAGTCCAACAGAGCAAATCAGACAAAACAAGGGTCCATGCAAAAAAACGAATTCAAACATATAAGAAGCCACATACCTGGGTTAGTAGGCAGTGTAGGCATACATTGTTCTATGCTAGTGGTGTGTGTACAGGCAATTGATACATAAGTTGCAATGTTACTGTGATTAGCTTCATAAAACTCACTGGACATTTGTAAGAGGGATTAGCTAAGAGCCAATTTTTCACAATTCTTGAAAACGTTGAAGATGGGAGATTCCGGACAGAAATTGGAATTAGTAGTAAAAATCTAATACATGTAACAGGAAAACAAATGTTTTACTTCTGTAATCTATTTCTAGGAATGAATAGATTGTCGCTATAACTAGTGTTGTGCAAAATAGGTGCAATTTTCCATATAATCATTTTGAAAAAATTAGGGTTCATGCCATAAATATCTTTGCTATCAGAGTTTTTGACCTTGTCTACTATGCTAATTACTGTAGAACATTATTATAATTACAATTGAACCTGAACTTAACTCCGGGTACATCTACATTTGGGTTACTCGGAAGAATGGAATAGCATTCATAATTTCATGTGGATGGTTCAATAAAAAATTAATTAAACTCATCAACGGAAGAAAAAGACTGGTCCTGTGCATTACGGCCAGGCCTGCAGCCATTAACCAGGTTTAAAGCTACTTTATAAGGATTGAGAGATTTGGTAATATAAGCTGCTTTAGCGGCCAGCTAGCTTCTTTGGCTTTAGTTCGGAGGCCCTTCCTTAAACTACGAAGTAGCGGAATCAGGTCGTTTCTTAATTTTGAGATCATTAACTAACAGAATAAACTCTTTAGTCTATCAAGTTCAGGAGAGTATCACTTGTTTATATGCAGCCTGACCTTAGAATTGGATCCCTTTCTCAACTTAGAGGAAGGGATGTTGACTTTAATACGTAATGGAAAATAATAATCAAATAAGTTCTAACAATTTGTAAGGAACACATCAAAACTATTCTTTGGAGGCAGGGTTATTTCCAGGTCATACCAATGATGCACATGATTCTGGAGAGCTTTACAGAAACTTAACATTGCTCTGTCGTGAAATGACCTTACATAAAAGGTTTTGGATTGACATGTATTCTGATTCCTTACATACCAACACAGAGCGTTCAAAATTATATGATGATGGTCAGCTATTTTATCACTAATTACATTAAATGTATAGTTACCCTTATCGATATTAGTGAGAAAATAGTCTAAAGGAGATTCTACTCGTGTAGGTTCGGATACATCGCTATAGCAGTCGAAGCTCCTAAGTAAGTCAGAGAAGTCTTTTGCATTATGGGAAGAAATAATTCTGTTAACGTTGTTGTCTCCCCCAAATAATATGCACAACCCCAGAGATAAATAGCTCAGGCACCACTCAAGCAAACCGAAGAACCGGTCCATCCTCCAGCAGACGAACTGTACATAACCACACCTACAAGACTCGGTTCAGATATCATAAAACCAGTAAACTCCTCTTTAACTTCCTCGTAGATTTACCTAAGGTTTATTTGATTAGAAATCGAGTTCAATCAATCAATCAATGTTTTATTGCGAAAACTTAATATAGCACATGTATAGTAAAAATCAATTCGAATTCACAACTAAAATTTTGAACATTCTTAACACATCAGGATCACACTCAAACATACAATTCAACATTCATGCATCCTTCATCCATTTGCCAATTCCCACCTACAGCGCCGAAGTCAATCTCCTGATTGGGTGATCTCCCAGTCAAATGCCAAAACTCTGTAACATTATAAAATGCTTGTGACGCTGAAAAGCGTTTCAAACGAGTTTTTAGCACATCGGGTGTCACGGCATACTTTAACAATTGGGCAGCTTGATGAAATGAACACCTTCCTGTGAGGGCAGACGTTCATACACCACCGTTCTGTGTTTACCAGTCCGGCAGTTTCCTCTGCCTGCTGTCTCATACGAATGAATTTGTTGGCCAGTTTTCATGGCACATTTAGACCTACAGAACAGAGTTGTTTCGAAAATGTAGAGACTTGGCAGAGTCAACAGCCGAAATTTTTTTAAGGTTTCTCTACATGACTGTCTGAAATTTACATGGGCTATTATTCGAATCGCTTGCTTCTGCAATTTGAACACTCTCGCCAACTGCTTGTTTGTACAGACACCCCACAATACCACTGCGTAGGTAAGGTGGGGGTAAATCAATCTACAGTACGCCGCCATCAAAACCTGAGTTGGGCAATACTTAGCTAAAGATCTCAAGACACATATGCCTGAGGATAATTTGGCACAAACATGGTCAATGTGGCAATTCCATGTTAACCCTCGATCTAGGTGTATTCCAAGGAATTTAGTGCTGGAAACTTCTTCCAGAAATGAATTTACTAACATGACGGCAGGACCACATTCTGTGTCAGCCGTTCGCAGAGCAAAGTTCATGACATTGGATTTTGTTGTGTTTGTTTTGAGATGGAGGCTGTTGAAATGTTGAACGCAACTGTTGATTTCAACAAAAGAAATTTTGATTTTCCACTGAAACAGTGAGTTGTATCATCAGCATACTGCACGATTTCTCTATGCAGAAGTGATGAACCAATGTCATTGACATATATGAGAAACAGAATTGAACTGAGAATTGATACCTAGATTTGAAAGTTGATTTGAGATTTGGATAACTTGAGTTCTGTCACTTAGAAACGATCTAAGCCACAAGTATGGCACGCTTCGAATGACACGTGATTCTAATTTTTCAAGCAGAGTTTTGTGGTCAACACAGTAGAATGCCTTTTATAAGTATAGAAACGCACCTAGGATGGTATTTCGATTTTCTAATCCCTCTACAACCAAGTCGACCAGACTCACAACCGCGTCTATAGGCGATTTATTTTTCCTGGACCCAAACTGTTCATTTGAAAGTTGGTTGTGTTTATTCAAATACTGCAGCATTCTTATCAAAAATATTTCAAAGATTTTGCTCAAAACTGACAGGTTTGTAGTTGTTTGTTGAACTGGGATCGTCCTTTTTGAAAATTGGAGTAACTTTCGCCGTTTTAAGGAGTGAGGAAAAAACTCCTTATCGAAAAGAGAAGTTAATGAGTTGCGATTAAGGTCTCAAAATATGCTTAGAACATTTTTATATGAGACACATGGACATCATATTGAGATCATTTAAGTTTTGGCTGGAAGCTGCTGAATAATTCGGTCAAGCTTTACTTCATCGACAGGTGTCAGTGCCAGGATACTGGACACTGTCTTCGAGTGGGATTTATTTGAGGTTGTAATGGTCTAGGATTTAGCTCGCAAGCTACAGCCGCGATGAATCTGTTGAACTCGTTTACCACCTCCTTGTCATCACCCACAAGTTTATCCCCGATTTTAATTTTAATTTCTTTACAATGATTGCCTTTATTTTTGATGCCCCATACAATTTTAGAAAATGTTTTTGAAGACATTATTGATTTGAAGACAGCATATGCTTTCGCAGCTTCGGTCACTTTTTCGTATGTTTTTTTATACTTTTTGAAAAAACATTTTAAATATTCGTTGTAGGTATTAATTTCGGAGAAAAATTTGAGTTTTTTTTCTCAATCCAATGTGCCTTTAGTGATCCACTTGTTTGCCTTTTTAGGACAAACTCTGATGGTTTTTGTAGGACAGCATATATTTAGATGAAAAATCAGGACATCGTGAAACGTTAAATTGATTTTCTACATATTGAGATTTAGACAGTTCCATTTTTCTGTGGAGAGGAAACTGTTGAGAAGAGCAATGTTTTTAGGCCTTGTGTTTTTTACTGTTTTAGTAATTTTGGGCTCTCTCTTAATTCTCTTTTCCCTAATTATAACCTCTTGACCATAGTGGTCAGAGAATTTTTTGACTCGTTAATTTTTGTACGAGCCTAGCTATGTCGCATGTATGACTGTCACCTCTGACACTAACATATTTAAACCGGGGGACGAAAGTTCGGGATGTCTGTGGTGTCTTGGGGGTTATGCTCCGTTTTCTGTTAGTGTTGCATTTTTTAGAATTGTTTTTTTAAAGTCGGTCGGGGAGTAGGTAGTAATTTAATGTGACGTGAGAGTGTACCTGAAACTTGTTATTTGTAGCTACCGGCACTGACGTTGTTTTTCTTAACAGAGATCCGTGGTTGTAGTCCATTCACCTCCGCGCACTTACAAGTTTTTAAATTACGATTTTCGGCCTCCAATACTTCTATTGTTGTTTTCATGCTACTAATGAGTTAATTATTATCGGTTCTTCGATCATCAGCAGCAGGCAGTCTCGGCTGATCGCACTGCATGGAAGAGTTCGCAACGGAGGGTGCGGAGACCGCGGGTGGGAACACGCACTGGACACCGTTGTCCACCGTCGCGGTAGCGCGTGCGGTCTCGTTGACGCGGGGAGATGTGTTCACTGTGAAGATTTGGTCTGTGAACTGAAGCAAACGGGTGTCTGAATCTGTCGTATGATCCAGCAGTTTCTGATATTCCCTTTCAAGACGCTAGATCTACTTTTTCAAACGATAGATCTCGAAAAAGGACCAGGCGTGGAGCAGACGAGCTGTGTATCTGGTGTTGAAGAGACGGGTGCAGGCGGTTGAGGTGAGGCAGGCGCAGGCGAGACGATGGTCGCAGGAGGAGTCCTGGGCAGCGAAGACAAAAACGATCGCATAGTGACGGGATGTTCGACACTATGTTTGTCATTGCATACACTGATATATGTATCACTCATGAAATGTCAGTTTTTATTGATGCGCCGCAACATCTTCCAAGACAGCGCCATACTAAATCTCCATTTTTAAGAACTCTGTGCTGTCTGTATTTCGCATTATTAAAGAGTATGCACGGTTTTCCAGTTTTTGTTTTTCAATGGTGAACATGGTTGGATTACTGTAATAAATATAATAAATAAATAAAGAGATAAAATGCAATAACAATGATAGCAACAATAAAATAATGAATAATAGATAACGAATACAAATTTTTAAAGTTTAAAAGTATAAAAAATATTTATTTAAATATAAAAACAGTTTCAAATGGATATAAAAAGTTTCGGAAGGTACTGAGGATCGAACCCAGGATCGTTGACGCGGCAGTCTATCACTCTACCGCATCAGCTACAACCGACAATGATAATAACTGGCTGATAAGGCGCGCGCTCCGTAGTTACATCAAAAGACGAGTGGTGCTGTGTAGTATGCAAGTCTAACCTTGTTAGTATGATTAGCTTTACAGCACACACAAAATTACTTACTATTAAGCTAAATAGTAGTCACTTCAATTACTCGTCGTATTTATAAAATGTTCTTCTGGAGTCAAAAGCGTTTTTAATGGTCTCAATCTAAATAAAATTTAATTATACGACGGAGCTACACGAGTCGTATGTCTACGAGATAGGACCAGGCCTACCAACCTCCGTATGAGTTCATGTGATTATTGAAATACATTGCGACACCACCGTACGGCATGGTTTAAGTTTCCGAATCTTTTCTTTATGAGCTACTTACTGAGTCAAGTACAACAGTAACGTCGTCTTTATTAGCTGGTAAGATTTTGACCGTGTCACCTTTCCCGAGGATCAGCATAGCCTTTTTCTCCTCTATTATCAAATTGGGCTTTGTGGGAGGAATTTCCTGAACAAAAGACTGGCCTCACAACTAAGCCAGTCATCCTGTTCCTCAGGTAACTGTACAACAGCCGATTCAGTTCCAGTTACTAAATCCAGTGTGTTACCTAGTGTTGTGCCACAGAAAATTTTAAACCCTTAGAACTGATACTTTAACTTTATTAGGGATTTTTGAAAGAGATTGATCACATTTTTATTATTTACATCCGTATCCACTTTGCCATCTTTAGGCAAATCAGATTCTTTATACCCATTTTTCCAAGTTTAAAGATTCTCTTTTTCATGTCTACCAGAAACATTTTACATCTATTTTGGAGGTTTTAGAGAATCTTCTGTACCGATCAAGTTTCTTAACTCAGTTTTTAGTGAAATATGGTAATGTGAATAAATGAAATGAAGTAAAAAATGCCTTTATTTATAGAGGCGGAGTTAAGGCTAAAGCCCTCTCTACCATTTAACTTCATATAATATACAATAAGTTTACAATAATTAAATTCATAAACATGTAAACTGTTAACATACTTATACTTTATAATCTAAACTAAATTGCTTCACATAAAATAACTCATAAACTTAAAAATATACTTCTTAATGAAAAATAAAGAAAAGAAGCTTACAGTGTAAAAGTGAAAATAAAAAGAACAATAACATATTCAACCACTCCAAACACACTGTCTGACCTCACACACACCGCAACCCCCCCCCCCCCATAGTCCCCCCAGTAGCAAGTCTCTAACCCTCGCCCCGAAGCACGGATGACCATCAATCGTCAGGGAGAGCGTTCCAAAGGCGACAAGCCTGATTAGACATTTTAGACCTGTATCCATAGTAAGACCGAAATTCTTTAGTGTATTTTGGTAATGTAGTTCGCGACTGTTAAGTTTTAGTTTTTGGTGTGGTATCAAGGTTAATACGGTTCTCGAGTTACCTATATTGCTTGCGTCTTGTTTTCATTAAGTTTCAGTACATGTTGTTAAGCCCAAAAGTTAATAGCTTCAATATCCAAGTTGAGTTCTGTGTTAGACACAGAAGTGTCTAGATCGTTAAGTAAACAGTGAACGTATGTTTGCAAATCATCGGCGTAAAGATGTACTGGGTGTCCCACGAAGAGGTTTCAACGTTTGATTTTATATTGCTTGCCCATTTATGCACCGAACGTTTTCAAACTCTACACAATTCATTAAATAGGTTTTAAAAATATTCCTTGAAAATTTCAAGGAATTTCAGATCTCTAGCAATTTGTTAAAACCCCTCTTCAAAACTCCCAATGAAGCAGAAATATCAGCAATTTTGTCCAATGTTTGCTGAAATATACGTTGTTTTAAAAATGTCATTGATCTACTACTAAATATCAACATCGTAAACAAAATAAGCACAGTAATCTCAAGTGATAAGCAGCACAGAAAACTACGCAAACGCGATAAGTACAGTATGGGTATAAACAGCCAAACCTAAAACAGTGATATTCCAATCGACGACGAATGATTATACATGTTTACACTTAAGATGCTGTTTAATAACAGCAACCTTGAAGGTAAATACTGCCATTTATTTTAGACGCAGTAATTATTAGGACATATAGACAACTGAGGTTAGCATTTCTGCATTATTTTTCTTTTTAAAATGATAATATTTTATTGTAATAAATTATTTTATTTTATCTGAACACAGATAATCCACAAAACCATAGTATCTCTCTGCATATAAAATAGTACAAAATTACAATTTTTAAAAACACTCACAGACATTTTTACCAATTTAATGTTTTTTTCATTGATTAGGCAATAAGAAGATGTATGTGTATCTGTGTGTAGTTATTTTTCCTTTGTTTAAATGAGTCAGCAACAATCATCCAACTAAGGCACTGGTAGAGCTTTAATTTTACAGCTTTTCACTCGTATACACTTTTCAACATTGTTCACTCGTATATTTTAAATCTTGCACTCTAAGAACCCCATTGTCAAATGATAGCAGAACAGTGAAGTTGTAAGTATCCAATTCTAGTCAACCTTTTCATAGCTAGTATAACAGATCTGCTACTTTATTGTTGGTCGGTAAAGTATGAAAACAGAGCATGTAGCGAAATTCAAAAAATGATATTTGCCCACTAAAACCTTCACTCAATGAAGGCGTCTAATTATTTGAGGCATATCATAGGCGGAATCAATGGATGCCATTCGCAAGCTGTTTTAAGAGCCCTATGGCGACGAACAAGCTCTGAAACGTGCAAGCATCAACCCCACATTAGAGAAATTACGATTAGTCTATCGTTGTGCGCAGTGGCGTGGTTAAGGTCCATAGATAAAGCCGCAACCATAACTAACCAGGCGATGAAATAAACTCAAGTTTCTCAACTTGTCTCAACTTTGTCAAGTAACTCTGTCGTAAAGACGGGCAAGGAGAAGAGATCACAACATTTTCAAGCTTTTCTGGATTTCAAAAGAACCTTCGTTTTCCAATAAAATGAATAATCTCACTTGACAAGCAATTAAACTTGATTTTTATAAATTTAAAAGTAAATACATTTTCTGATAGTCCTACTCTAACTGACCCTGAGTTGTGTTTGGATTCATTTCAGTTCAACTTAGCAAACAAGATAATATCGTTGTCAAAAGCCAAATTTCAATTTAAATTGTTACTATGCATAAACTTTAATATGTATAAAATATTATGTGTAGATAACGTTTCTCTAAATAAAACTTGATCGTCTCGTTGATTTTCTGAAGCTTTTCTACTAGATCGATTTTAATAATTAGGTCAAATGCAAAATATTTTCCAAAAATGCTATTTCACTTTAAAATGTCCTCTTGTTTACCTTATTGTTTTAAAAATAACACTAACTCTCTCCGGTATCCACTATACCAAGCATATATGCTGGAGAATAAAGTTTTAACCTTTCGATAACATACAAGAAATCATATTAATGTACTACCACATTGAGACAGGAACGGACACTATACCTCTGTAAAATACTTCTAACTTCTAACAGGTTTAACATTAGCTTAGCCATGAACAGTTCTCCAAAACTCAAACAAAGTTTCCCACAATCGTTTTAAAATTGACTTCCCTCTACTGAATATCTCAGTGGCACATTTACTGGATGGTTTTATTCCATCCCGTGGCTCGTAGTTAAACGACAAAGAATTTTAGAACAAGAAATGAAAAGATTCAACAACGTTATAGCATAATGCATGACGATAATATAACACATAGCTGCCTCGAACCGCCTAAAGCCGACACCATACTAATTAGCCTTAAGCCGACAAATTTATTAATATTAAGTAAAATAAAAACTTTTTCACACGTGTAAGTACAATTCTTTCCGTCGTGTATAAAAATCAAAAGGTAAGAGCCAGGTAACTTTATCGTCGATTACTTTTTATTTATTATTTACTAGTTATCGGCTTAATAGTTATTTTATCACGCAACAATTAATTGCTTAAGAACACAGCTCGCAGGGTTTAGCTCGTTGCTGAGACAAGCTATCCTAGTGTCCGCCAGATCAATCTCACTTTTGCGGAAATGAGCAATTAGCTCAGGCACGTAAAAGATAATACAGGGAGCGTCATCATGATTTGTCTCGTAACTATTCAATATTATGATTCATTATTTGCGAAACATATAACCAAAACAAATAAAGTACGGGTGTAAAACAGCTGTCTGTGTGACCAGTTGGGAATGTGGTGGTTTTCACGCATCACTGAGTTATAAATGGTGTGTGACATTATATCCAAATTGTGTCTGGCGAAACAATTTATTGTTATTGACTTTTAAATAATAGGAATTCCGAGATTATTTATAATTTATAAGCTGTTTTAAATTGTTTCTCTTGAGTTTTTTACTTTTTTAACATAAACATTAATTCATGTAAAATTATAAATCTGTTATAATCACTCAATGTTTCGGGTTTACATACATTTTGAGAAATTAAGATATTGCAGTACTTGAACATTTAAATAAGAGGTCAACAGGACGTGATTACTGTGCTCTTACAACGAAATCGTACAAATATGTAGACTTCAGTGTTTTCTACACAGCAACAAAAACAATTTCAGGGCACACACCGACTTCAAGACATAACATGGAAAACCCTTGTGTTTTTTGTTATGTTGCTCCAACAACTTGTATCATTTAGAGCCAACGTTAAATTCCTCACGTATGATAACCTGTTCCAAAATGAACGTAATGTAGTTCAAGCCATACGAAATGGAAGCAGTTTAAAGTTACAAACGTGAACTTTTTGAATGTAGCTCTGTTGTTATTTTTTAATTGGTTACAATAATTAAACCTTGGCAATCGCCACTGTATAAAAGGAACAACACAAACCACTATTTTACATGTATTGAACCGTTTGAGATCGCATTTGAGCCATTGTGTTCTCCTAATATAAACCTACTCGACATATGCTATAATATTTCATTACTCTAATATTATTACTCTCATATAATATTTTCTTATGCACCTTGTGGGGCGTTCCTTGATACGATGATAAATTTAACATTTCCATCCAAATTTAGATGATTGTTTATACTATTGTGATGTTTTAACGCCTTACCTGCAACGTTTCAAAAAGTATAAAGCTATCCCCTACCTGACTTTGGTATCGGCTATTGTGGTCATTACTTTCGTAGTATTCAATTTCTATACCATGTTAGCAATTTACTATTTACACCAAGATTTTATTATTGGACCTATAGTAAATTATCATAATAGTGTACTTAACAACACAGTTATTTATTATACATGCCGAAATGTTTCATTTAAAAACTTTAGTATGATTACCTTCTGAAAAATGTATAAAGAATAAAAACGTTTAAATATTATTTACTATTAAAAACTGGAAGAGAATATCATAAGAAATTTTAAATGTACTACCATATTGTAAAATTGGGGCAAAGTTTTAAATTCTAAATTTATATATTTTATTGCCACTAGAAAGTAAGTGAAATCCCCAATTTAAACTCATTTGTAAATTTTATCGTTTTTGAGATACTAATAGAGGCATATTTGAAAATGGCACCCTGTATATAAAATTTTTAGATTTGTGAAAAATTATTAATGGCTGATACCTTTTTAACAAAATGTTATACACATGTATGACTAGAACTATTTTATTCACTATTATTGAAATCTGTGCAACTACCTATCAGATATAGATGAAATCTTGTACGCAAGATTTTTCTTATCTTACAACTTTCAACGCCCTGTTTCCGTGGAATTGGTCAACATGGGCGTTGTACATTCCTAGATGACTGCACGAGCAAGGTATGTGTGTATCACGTTTTCACGCTTAATCTGGTTGTAAAGTTATTAAAGTATTCTATCTTGTAATATTAAATTATGTTAGTATCACGAGATTTTCCTGAGCATTCTAAAGCATTCTTCTGAAATTTTCTTTTCGATTTGCAACAAATAAATTGTTATGCCAAACATTGCCTAGTAACTTTGTTTAGATACAAAAAGTTGAAATTAAAGTAAAACGTGGTCTTATTTTAGGTATAGCGTTAAGGAGGAGTTTTATCCCTACACATAAAAAAATGATAACTGACATTAACAGTATTCACATATTAGAGGATTGAATCTCAGTTTAGAGGATCCTTGTGTAGGTTTTCAGGATGAAGGAGCGAGGGCTTGGTTTGTGCGTGATGTACAGAGCTCCATCTGTGAAGTGCACTTCTCTTCGCCTTTGTTTCACTTGCTCTTTGTAAACCCGGCAGTTGAAGTCAATTCACTCATCTCTTTTGGTGATACAAATATTGATTTTTATAAATACTTAAAACCAATATACCTACGTCTACCTAAACACAATAGACAGATTTAATGAAACAAGGAGAGTCATTGTATTCTTAGCTGTGTTATTATATAGAATTGAAATATAAGGGTCAGCAGGGATTTAGAGGACCGGTGTCCTATTGGTACTTGTTTCAATAGGTGTGGTGACGTCTCAACTAATGGACTATGCAAGAAATATAAAAGAAGCAGATTTTAAAACTTATAGAGACTTAGAGATATTTCGAAATAACCTTCCAAAAGGTTTTTAAAATATACAACGATAGCTAAAATAATTCAAAACTAACTACATTATCTTGAAATTAATATGACGAATTTTACGTTTTGTAAGAGTGTGAGTAAAGAGAGCTTAAAAACAATACATTGTAGCCTACTCGGTAATAAAGTACTGTTTTAAAAACAGCATTCAAAAGTAAAAGATTATTCAGTACAATAAACGTAAGAAGTGAGAAAGATATGTGGAGTTGATAAAGTTATTTCAATAGTTTTAAAAATTCCATATGTAAGAAACGTTGCCTTACAACACTTTCAGTTCTTCCTTGTTATTATTAGTTGAAATTAAAAGAAAAGCAGTCGAAGCGGTTGACTTTTTTTGGTCTGTCTCTAAAATTAAATGTTTGGTTAAGTAAAATCAATAGAGTACTTTTATCAATGAAAGGGGTCGAATATTACCCGACAAAATTAGAAGACAATAAAAGAGTTAAACATTTCAAACAATAAATGTTTCAGAGATCATTTTGGAAAATAGTTATGTATCGACTAACTAACGAGATAAGGAGACTAAAATTTGAGAATAAGATTTTGGAACTCATAGTCGATGTTCTACCACACTTTTTGAAGAAAATTAAGTCTTTATCTCCTGGGCTTAGGTATCGAGGAAGTTCTCGAAAAGGTGTACGGTGCAGATCCCATCAAAACAAAATGAAACGATGTGCTGGAGTACAACGAATGTTTAGCACCCGGATAGTGTGCAGTTCTAACTTTGAATACAAAAAATGAACTAATTACGAATCCAGAATATCTGTGGTTTTCGAGAAAATAAAGACCTTATAAAAAAACTCATAGAGATTGACCACCTCCTAGGATAATTTTCTTATCTGAACACAATCTATCGGAATTACAATTCGAGTCATTCTCTCTTTTAGATTACAACAATGTGTCAGCTTTTTGTTGCCAATCTCGGCAAAAGGGTGGAATAGGTATACTGGCAGAGTCATGTTGTATGTCAATGTTTTGTCAACAAACTCAGTTTTGTTCAGAGAGTTCTTGTGGAATCTTTAAGAGGAGTGTTCTGTTTCAAATAAATATAAAAATCATTTTAAAACGAATGTTTTGGCGTGCGTAGCAATAACCTTAATTGAGACTGTAAGTGGTAGAAGGTACATCCTGTAGTGAGGTTTGTGTGGCGATGACTGAAACACTCGCGTTGTAATTAATTGTTTAAAAAGTTCAATATAAAAATGCGAATATAAAAATAAAATATTACTGTCATTTTGATAAGTATATGGGCGGTAAGTAAGCGTGCTGTGTACGTGGATAACGGACCGGGAAACCCAGATATGACTTGATAAGCCGTTAAAAGGCGCTTCTGGTGTTTGTATGAAATATTGTTGTTTAATTTTTACGATGGATAGCGTGGTCAGTAATAATTTGAAGGGATTAGTTTATCCGGGACTGTGAAGAATTATTTGAAATGTGTGATATGATGTGGGTAGAATTGTAGAGAAAATTTCAAGATTAAAAATAATAAATATATAGAAATAATGCCGGTAAACGGCACATTCCGCCCCTTTTGAAGTCCTGGCATCAAGAACAATGATAAAAAGGAAAATATAATCCACCTTAGAAAAGTAATAAATAAATAAACATAAAGATTCTGGAGGGTATGCTGAGCTAAGTTTTAGTTGATAGATAGACGGGAAACTTTGATAGCAGGTCTGCTAAGTATTCCCATCACAGTTTTCAGCTGGATAACGCTAACTACGCCGCCATCTCCTGGAAATACTCCGATGATGCACCGAGTTTTCAGGTGAGATGTGGTGCGAGTGATGGATGACGACGAGGTCTCCAATCTTGAGATTACCCTGGGCAGTATTCCCCTTAGATCTGGAATGAGGCGTCTGGAGGTATTCGTGTTAGCATCTGTCCCATATGTGCTGAGCAAACGTCTGAACTAGCCGCTATCGTCACAGTCTGTTGAAAAGTGTAGTGAGAAGCTGAGACTCCACGATGGATGTGAGGGGTCCTCCAACCAGGAAGTATCCGAGGGGTGAGAGGCTCCAGGTCGTTCGGGCTTGCGGAGAGCGGCACGATGGCTCTTCAGTTCAACATTACCTTAATGCGGAATGTCAGTGTTATACATTTTTCATAGGTTAAAGTGTGGTTTCCAACCACACAATTTAAGTGATGTTTTGAACTTTTAACTGCTCTTTCCCGTAATCCTCTTCAATGTGATGAATGTGGTGGTAAAGAGTGAACATCTATCTAGTTTGTTTCTGCAAACATACGACAGTCACTAAGTAAATTGCCGACCAAGCCGCGTCTAGAATGAAGCGGATGAGTGAAGCGATGAAAGCGTCTGCAGTGAGGTCTGTAACTACCTCTAAGTGTACAGCCTTTGTTGTGAAACAAATAAAGAGGCAAATACACTTTGAGAGCCTGCGCTCGTTTTAATAAGTTCACGTTTACTTGAAACTGCTCTGAGTAGGCAACACTAGAGAGTGTAAACAACAAGTAGGTGCTACAAGGCCTGACGGTTGGTCTCCCATGAGAAGGGCAGTGATTATAAGTTTCATACGAAAACATGTAGTGCATTTAAATATTCTCGTGCGTATTATACTGCGTGTGGTTACTTTCCAGAAGTGTTGAGACAGCGTGTATTGAAGGATCAGGGGCCCAGCGTGAAGATATTGTACACGAAATTAACCTATTAATATGTTGATAACATTATGACGTTTAGGCAAGATTATTGAATGCTTATCGGCGGGGTGAAGCGAGGAGTTTCGAAGTCTGCATCCGACTCGAATTATTCCTTTAGTTAAATCATTAATTTAAGAAGTTGTATAGAAACTGAGCGAGTCGCTGAGTGCGTGCCGTACATGGTTTTACATTTTGCACGAGTTTTAAGTATTCATAAAAATTTACCTTTTGTACCAGCCATCAAATTTTATGCGTTGCGTTTTCAAGTTCAGTAGAAGTTAGGGGACTAGAGGTTTTCCTTTTCTTAAAGCATATAAAGAAGTGAATTACGTAGGCCATGACATGCTGTAATTTAAGCCACGATGGACACACATTAGTTATGGTAAGAGTATGTGTTTATGTAGTTACAAGGGTTTAAACAGCATCTCTTTAAGTTCCTGTAAGTTTGAGTTCAATAATTTCACATTGGAAGGGGGGACAGTCGAGCTGCTGAGCTAAAGGGGCCCTGACCACGAGAATGGGTGAGAAAGATGTGATTTTTATCACTGTTTCATTAAGTACCTGTACACACTTAAGGTGATCTGTGAGATATGACCTGAACCACTGTTGTGCCGTGCATCTATGGGTGTACGTCAACCGCTCGACTGTTACAAGAACACCATACTTTTTTCATGTATGATATTTAATTTTGTAGTTGTATCTAAAGTAAATATATCCTTTATACAAAACTATTTAAAAGCCAGTTTTAGTATGGACGGCATGGTTAGATAAAATACTAAAAGTAATACTTAAATAGTAAAAATAAGTTCCCATTCTCTTGTAAAAAACATATATTTCGGGAGCACACTTTTTAATCTATAAACTCAAGGTTAAAGATAGAGGATGTGTCTTGTAGTTCTTAAGATACAGCAATTTTCCAGAGAGTCAGTAAACCTATTTAAAATCACGTATTTTTCTTGTTTTTATGTGTTTTTGGGTGGTCACCAACAATTCTGACTAAGTTATAACCGTTGATTAATATGATTTCAGAATCCTGTCAAACTTGCAATATTTAATATTATAGCGTATAAACATATATCGGGGGTGTGTCCTCAGCCGTAGCTGGACTGGGAGGTATAGAAAGTTCCCTGATTGTCAGGTAGTGGTCTCTTCCCCCCCCCCACCCATTTGGTCATCCTGATACGCCTATGATTGCAACAGCACATTTTGTCAGTAGCTAGCTAGACCTCATGGCGATAGTGATCAATTGGGCATTTGCGAGTACATTGGTAGAAAAATAATGTGGGTTCATAATGACATTGCCTATGAATAATCTCCGTTGATTGTGCCGTATCATAAAACGAATAGAGTTTAAAATTAAGTAAAAAACCATTAATGAAGTCCGATAACCATAAAACCCTTATTGGGTTACCATAAATTAAAATTGATATCGTCACAGATCAAAAAGTTTGTTTGAGATTTCATCAACAACCTTAACACTTTCAACAAAGCAAAAAGTGTAATTATCCTGACCTCTCATAACCCCGTGGGGCTGAGAATATTAACATTATGTACTTAAGCTAGTCAAGTATTTCAAAATAACACCCTCAGCCCCAGCAGGCTATATAATCTGCAACGATTGTAATTATTCTGACTTGTCATACTCACGTGGGGCTGAGAGTATTAGCATTATGTACTTAAGCTAGTCAAGTATTTCAAAATAACACTCTCAGCCCCAGCAGGCTATATTATAATCTACAACGAGTGTAATTATCCTGACTTTTCATACTCACGTGGGGCTGAGAGTATTAGCATTATGTACTTAAGCTAGTCAAGTATTTCAAAATAACACCCTCAGCCCCAGCAGGCTATATAATCTGCAACGATTGCAATTATCCTGACTTGTCATACTCACGTGGGGCTGATAGTATTAGCATTATGTACTTAAGCTAGTCAAGAATTTCAAAATAACACCCTCAGCCCCAGCAGGCTATATAATCTGCAACGAGTGTAATTATCCAGACTTGTCATACTCACGTGGGGCTGAGAGTATTAGCATTATGTACTTAAGCTAGTCAAGTATTTCAAAATAACACCCTCAGCCCCAGCAGGCTATATAATCTACAACGAGTGTAATTATCCTGACTTTTCATACTCACGTGGGGCTGAGAGTATTAGCATTATGTACTTAAGCTAGTCAAGTATTTCAAAATAACACCCTCAGCCCCAGCAGGCTATATAATCTACAACGAGTGTAATTATCCTGACTTTTCATACTCACGTGGGGCTGAGAGTATTAGCATTATGTACTTAAGCTAGTCAAGTATTTCAAAATAACACCCTCAGCCCCAGCAGGCTATGTAATCTACAACGAGTGTAATTATCCAGACTTGGCATACTCACGTGGGGCTGAGAGTATTAGCATTATGTACTTAAGCTAGTCAAGTATTTCAAAATAACACCCTCAGCCCCAGCAGGCTATATAATCTGCAACGATTGTAATTATCCTGACTTGTCATACTCACGTGGGGCTGATAGTATTAGCATTATGTACTTAAGCTAGTCAAGAATTTCAAAATAACACCCTCAGCCCCAGCAGGCTATATAATCTGCAACGAGTGTAATTATCCAGACTTGTCATACTCACGTGGGGCTGAGAGTATTAGCATTATGTACTTAAGCTAGTCAAGTATTTCAAAATAACACCCTCAGCCCCAGCAGGCTATATAATCTACAACGAGTGTAATTATCCTGCCTTTTCATACTCACGTGGGGCTGAGAGTATTAGCATTATGTACTTAAGCTAGTCAAGTATTTCAAAATAACACCCTCAGCCCCAGCAGGCTATATAATCTACAACGAGTGTAATTATCCTGACTTTTCATACTCACGTGGGGCTGAGAGTATTAGCATTATGTACTTAAGCTAGTCAAGTATTTCAAAATAACACCCTCAGCCCCAGCAGGCTATGTAATCTACAACGAGTGTAATTATCCAGACTTGGCATACTCACGTGGGGCTGAGAGTATTAGCATTATGTACTTAAGCTAGTCAAGTATTTCAAAACAACACTCTCAGCCCCAGCAGGCTATATAATCTGCAACGAGTGTAATTATCCTGACTTTTCATACTCACGTGGGGCTGAGAGTATTAGCATTATGTACTTAAGCTAGTCAAGTATTTCAAAATAACACCCTCAGCCCCAGCAGGCTATGTAATCTACAACGAGTGTAATTATCCTGACTTTTCATACTCACGTGGGGCTGAGAGTATTAGCATTATGTACTTAAGCTAGTCAAGTATTTCAAAATAACACCCTCAGCCCCAGCAGGCTATATAATCTACAACGAGTGTAATTATCCTGACTTTTCATACTCACGTGGGGCTGAGAGTATTAGCATTATGTACTTAAGCTAGTCAAGTATTTCAAAATAACACCCTCAGCCCCAGCAGGCTATGTAATCTACAACGAGTGTAATTATCCAGACTTGGCATACTCACGTGGGGCTGAGAGTATTAGCATTATGTACTTAAGCTAGTCAAGTATTTCAAAATAACACCCTCAGCCCCAGCAGGCTATGTAATCTACAACGAGTGTAATTATCCAGACTTGACATACTCACGTGGGGCTGAGAGTATTAGCATTATGTACTTAAGCTAGTCAAGTATTTCAAAACAACACTCTCAGCCCCAACAGGCTATATAATCTATAACGAGTGTAATTATCCTGACTTTTCATACTCACGTGGGGCTGAGAGTATTAGCATTATGTACTTAAGCTAGTCAAGTATTTCAAAACAACACTCTCAGCCCCAGCAGGCTATATAATCTATAACGAGTGTAATTATCCTGACTTTTCATACTCACGTGGGGCTGAGAGTATTAGCATTATGTACTTAAGCTAGTCAAGTATTTCAAAACAACACTCTCAGCCCCAGCAGGCTATATAATCTGCAACGGGTGTAATTATCCAGACTTGGCATACTCACGTAGAGCTGAGTGCTCGTTGGGAGTTCACCTCTAACCAAAAGTGTACTACAATACAGTACTCCAGCGGTGTAACCCTCAATATATAATGTTGTCTACTTATATTTCGAGCCAGAATTTAAACAATAAAGCAATTTCAATTTGGTTACTGAATAGTTAACCAATTCTTTATTTAATAGATTGAACATTTTGGTGAATCATCTAAGCTTCCTGTGGACTTCATTTCATAAGCACTTCTGTAATAACGTTTTTTTAGTATTGCATTTTAACCTGAAAGTCCACAAGAAACCGTCAGGTTGTACAAATGGTAACCTTTTCTAAACTATCGGGATGGGATGTTTTAGAAACAATTCGTTCAAATACCATAGAATTTTAGTCGTACATTTGTATTACCTGTATCTTTCTGCCGAACCTACGTCGGTGAATGAATATTAAAATAATGATGACATGACTAGCATGAGCTGATGCCAGCCAATCATCGGTATCGAGAGGTCAATTTTGGCGAGGAATCAGCCAGCCTTGTTTGATGATTTGATGAATTTAAAAATCTATAATAAGTGAACTACCAAACCCCTTAATTATAATTTATATTCCCTCGCCCAAATATCAAATACCATTCTAGCCTCCAAGTGCAGCCTGTCAATCACCCTCCCCTGACCTACGAATAACCCTACTCATTATTTTGAATCTGAAAATGACTAAACTTTTACTACCTATATAACATTTTTTTCTAAAAATATATTTTATTTTCTACTTAGCGAAAGGCATCGACACATCCATAGCAGATGGAACTGCAACCAGCCACCAACTCATTTTCCGACCCGCTTCGGTCCACTACACATGCTACTCATGTATGAAACACTAAACAACCATTCAAAGGTAGTAAATTTTAGTTGTCTGTAGTTCCCAGAGAGATTTGAGTGGTAGTTCTGGAAGATAGAGATAAATTTGAATATTTTAAAGTCGATGAAAATACCCTTTGATTTATCATCCACTTTTGGCGAAAAAAGACGATTGGCCATCTTCTTAAGCAATTACGAACTTATACTGTAAACTGTTGTTAGTTTTAACTGTTGTATTATACTTTCAACTCCAGATAATGTAAATTTATAGCAGAACTAAGAAATGAACTTTAATTAAATTTGCAATGATGAATAAATATCAATACAAAATTGAACAATTGGTGACGAGCTAGTTGGGATGAAAAACTCTTTAAATGCTTTAGTAGTTTCGATGAGGAAGAATTTACTATTACCATTTGTATTTTAAAAATCTTAAAATGACCTTTCATAGAGCTCTACTCTTATTGTCACTGTTTATAAAATAATGCTTATCAGATTGGGTTCTTGGCAAAAGAAATTATATTAGAGCACTCGATTTTTTAGTAATTAGGAATGATTTCACACATCATAAGGATTTCTTATTGAAACACGTAAACTATCAGGGAGTTCATCACATGTGACCGTTTAATCCGGTAGGTAACCGGTGTAAATATACTTGATCTAATGTTTTGTCAGAATTCATGTTCATTCATCTCAATCAATTCTTCTTCGTCATCACTATCTGTATCACCACCTCCATCACCGTCATAAGGAGGAGTTTGGTCGTTACAAAGTCTTCTCTAAAACACACTCCCTTCTCATCTTGTCTGTCTCATTATCGATTGTCTCTAGTAAGTTTCACGGCATCCCGTGCTCTCTTTAACATTGTATACATGTTGAAACCACTTGTGTTCTTTTTGAGTTCTTCCTTAAATTGTTATACATTAAAATCACTGTACAGTTAACAAAGGTAAAATTCTATGTTTGTTCAATTTTATCCCAGAAAGACTATACATAAAATATCTCAAAAAATGTTAAGAATGTAATGTACAATCCGATTTCAGGTTTAATTTTTATCCGTTAGCCAACAATACCAGAGTTTCACAGCTTGGCACCTGTATTTCTCGTGTGGGAGGGTGTGAGGAGACGACCCTCGTGATGGAACTTACTAGATTCGGCGTTATCGCAATGAGGGGAAATATGATGCAGAATTAAATTTCCCATAGTTACTATCATCCTTGTCAGGTACTATTAAATACACATTCAACTATCAATAACCAAATAAGGTGTGAATGTGGATTTCTTAATAAAAAAACTTTTATTAAGATATTTTACGTAAACTTGTCATCCATATAATTATGCATCAAACTGCCACTTCCGGAATATGGGGCTCCACTCACCTGCTAACTCAAAGAGTAAAATGCCCTTACCATTGAATCTGTTTTAATGGCTTCGCACAATAGTTTTACATGTTTCCGAAAATTCGTTTGGGTCTATATACACTTGTTTTATTATTTTACATGTGTATCAATGTGTGTTGAATTAGTTGAATGTGTGTTACTTTAAATCTTTCAGATTCGTTGGTTAAATATATTTAATGGTAGAATATTTAAAACATCTAACCCACTTTTTTAAATTTTGAAGATTAAATTATCTGATAACGTTTTCTTCTAAACTGTCCGTTAATATATGAATAATGTATACCAAATATATAGCATTTCATAGAAGTATATTCAAAATATAAATAATCTATTTCACAATAAAAGCTAAAGTGAATGAACAGCCCTTGAAAACAGGCTCTTTTAGAGTCTGGAATATTTTGATGGGTGACAGTAATTACACAAAAAGTATTTAGGGTTTTAAATAGACAAACAGGAATCCTGTCAGAGAGTTAAGAACTTATAAGTTAAATGATCCGCAGAAGGTTAAAAGCGTACATTGGTATAACTCTTCTTTAAGGCTAAAATCATATGAAAAGAGAGGAAAATGCATACAATGAGGATTACAGGCGGTTTGACCAAGATGTAAATGAACTGATAAACTAGTACGAAGCCATTCGAGGTGCTTGACTCTGAAAAGACGCTAATGATTGACAGTGGCAAGCAACCAAACACTGTATGTGTCAACAGAAGACATTCCAATTTCGAGGATATCATTTATTGAGAGGAAACAAAATTTGTTACAACACATATTTCCGTACATGTTTCCGTTGAACTTAAAGTTGAAGCAGTGAACGTAATGGTAAGGAAGCGGTTATTTATTAATATTTTTAAATTTTATTTTTTGATCTAACCTATTTAATCATGGAAATGGTTACACGAAATTTGATTAATTCACCAACAACATTCTTCCCCGAGGAAACCAAAGGATGTAACAAACTGGTTTTTGATACGCAAATTGAGTTAAAGTTGATATGCACTACTCCACTGTTATCTTCCTCGCAATTTGCTTTCCAGCTTATTATTACCTACAAACATTTAAGCCAGTTAACCACTCAGAATATCCTCTCTGATTTTGCGATTACAATCATTCCCGTCAGAAGTACCTGTGACTTTTTTACGCTTTCGTACAACGAGAATTGGGAGCAAGATTACGATTGACAGCTAGTACATATTTAAAAAGTAGTGTTGTATAATTAGTTTAAATTATGTTAACTTCTATCTTTTCTTTGAAAATATAGATGATACTCTCATGATTTCAAGTTTATAAATTTGTAGTTATAAGCTTATATATGGTATTTTTAACCATCTCAGGGATTCTTGGTATTTTTAAACTTCGCAGTGTACGTAATAAGGTTTGAAGACTTATATGAAACGCACACACACATATAGCCTACATCTACCTCATATGTATTCCTATAGATTTGTCAGCATAAATTCACATTCAAAACTATCACTGCTCCCACATACACGTAATCCTACATACTCGTATAAATATTTAGGAATTTACATATTTATTCATAAGTAAGTATAGAATAATGTACAGTATAGAATAGGATAATGTAAGTATAGAATATAGAATACAGCTAGATTCATTCACTACAAGTAGTAATATCCAATAAATGCTTATAGAAGAGCCAACATGGTTTATACACACGGTAATTGTTTAAAGTTTATGGAGCATACTATTCGAACAATAGCAGAGTTGTTGGGTTCTGCTTCGATTGCTGGCAAGCAATAAAAATTACCTCAACCATAAGAGCCACTGTGTTTTGTTATCAGACCATATTTGTGGCACTGGGACTGGTACTTATTGGTGAAGATGGTTGCTTTACGTTTATCTTACAAACCGCCAGTTCCAAATATTTTCAGTGTACTCTCCTTATAGAGTTGGGAGAACTTGTTTTGTAAATATATAGTGAACCACTGATTTATGAAAACTATTACTGTTTTAATCGAATTCCAGCACGCAGTCATCATAAGAGCACTGTACAGGTAAGTTACGTCTGAATCACCTTTTATGTCCCTGAGATAACAAGAGGTTATTGGAAATATATCGCTACTGTTTATAGCCCAGTGCAAATTAGCCATTGTTGTCACATAGCTCTCATTTAGCTGTTGATAAGACACGTTCTCGATATGAAATGCAATTGGCAACGCTCGAGTTTATTGAACATGCATACTTCCCCTTTTGCCTAATAATACAGCTATATAAATAATATAGAAATTATATTTTTACATTCTAATATGAACTAACACGAATAAAACTTTCTCCTTACGTATAGAATATAAGTGCCTTACCCAAACCACAACAATATTATATATTATGTATGTAAACAGTGATTGTTGATCATTAGTTTACTTTACAATCGACAAGTTTGGTGAACTTGGCGAGGCCAAACATTGTAGAATGTTGTATTAAATAAATAAAATCATAAAACTTTGCTGTGCATGACTTAAATTTCAATCCCCTTCATGATTTGTGACTCCTAAATATCCCTTTGATTATCACCACAAGCAAAACATTTCTTTGGTCCAAAATGCTTTATGTTTACTTCAAAAACTGCTGTATCAAGCCGTTCTAAGAAAATGTATATGGAGCTGTTAATGATGACATTGTTAAAAAACAAAACTACTCATAATTAATTTGATAAACTTTTGTTGCATATATTTGAATGGTTAAAATTCACAAAGTTCTTAGTTTTTTCGAAATAAAATGCAATACAAAATGTATTTTTATACACCACTTGCTGGTTTATAGCATTAAACTCAACTAAGTTTAAGTATCTTCTAATTTTACCTAAAACATTTAACACTAATTATTTTAATTAATTGAATAATCGATTCGTTTTATTGATTTCGTAATTTTTCTAAAGTAAAAAACTGTCAGCCTTTGTGTTGTGGATAGTTATTATATGCTACTTATACAATATCTACGCAGAATGTTTTGAAATTAACGTGATATCGACAACTCCTTATGAACTAAAACTATACAAAAATTCAGCCCCTTTTTGTATTTTTCCTCCCCATCCGCCCAAATTTGCTATGATATACGTTACCAAAATAAACTTTTAATGCTGTAAAAACTAGGTTCAGATCGTTAACTTTCTAACATACTTGTTTTCAATGAAGGAAGAGTTTCAGGCCTGTGCAATCAATCCTCATTGTGAGCTAACTATATTTGTAATATTCTGCCGTGTTTTTATATTTAAAGTATATTTCTAATATAATTTTTCTAAATTATTATTTTAAATTCGTTAAAAGAATGTGTTTTATATGAATATTTAAATTATACATTTATATAGTACTAGTTACACAAATATGAATTTATTACGTAATGTTTGGACAACGTTTAGTTTAAAAAAGTTAAATGCAGAATACGGATCAGTTTAAAAATAAATATTACCCCAGCCAGTAAAGACGGCCAGTTTATTCAGTCTCTGATAGTCAATATTACACTTGACCTTGAATTTATTAGAAGACCAGCTTACCACGTAAGTGCTATTACAATCGTTATCGTACTCCAGCACCACTTCTACTGACTGTGCATAACTGCTTCCATATTTTTATCTACGATTTTAATTAATCTGCAATCAATCCATGAGCGAGCACCTCTTTGCTCTAATCACCCTGGTTCCCTTATGAGTGAGTGTAAGCCATACATAAACTAATCTACTGTCGTATAATAAATTAATATTAAGATTAAAATTATTATTACAGTTTTAAAACTGCACCAAGAAGAATTCACGTTTAACTCTTTAATGAAGGATTCAGCAGAATTCTGATGCTTGTTAATTATAAGCATATGAAAAGTTTGCGTTGATTCCAGAATGAAAGCTGAAGCATTTTAGCAGAGTTTCAGTTTTCTAATGCCATATTAACATGAGTAAATTATTTATTCATTTATGCAGCAACTACACCAGTCTGCACCCTTAATTAATCTCAGCTAAGTTATTATAGTTTTAAATGTTGTAAAGACTTATCTCTGAGCTGTTTATCCAGATATCATAACTTACCTAATTTACCCCAACCGTAACATAATCTAATAGAGCAATAACTCTCGACAACGAAAGAACGGTTGAAGTGTCAACATTTAGTCTTATACTTCTAATTTAATCAAACAGCAAGAAATAATTTTCTTTATTAATAAATAATTACTGTATTTTGAAAGTTAAACACTATTTAATTATAAAATCATATACTTTCATTGTTTTTATAATTATCATTTACATCAGATACTGATTTTACTGTTTTTGTAGTAAAACTATATTTTACTTGGAAAAATTATTTAAAACGTAAAACGCTTTACTCACAGCAAACAGCACAATTACCAAAGTACATAAAAACTTATTATTTTGCGGATCACCTGTAAAGTTATGTAATGTTGCAAACTGCAAAGCCCTTTTCTTTGAGAAACCTCATAGCACCGCAAATGCACATCCATTCATAATACTTCTCTCCTCTCATTCCTCTCTCCACATAGCAACGTCGTCGATTCGATGGCATAAAGATTTATTCTAAAGTTTAAATAAAATATTCATTGCCTTCTGCAAAGTAACTTCCTACCAGTAAGTAATCTTATAGGTTATAAACTTAAAACTCTAGTAAACCGACATCCAATACCAGCGTCACCTATATAGATTCATGAGCAATTAAACTTTTACACATACGAGTACAGAATGGACTACAACTATTACTGGTTATTGGATTAACACAAGTTGCACAGTCATCATGCCTAGATTTTATATGACATATTTATTACTTATATAGTTAACTTTAATACTTAGTAAGACATTTTTAATCACTTTTATATCAAGTAATATTGGCAGGTTTTTAAACTGTTTTTAGAATTTTATGTTTTTAAATAGAACCGATCAGCTCCCTTATATACCTTCTACTTAAATTGATACTCGAATTTCAAAGAGTATGGGTTATGGATAATTTTATGTAGACTATCCTTTTGAACAATGTACAATTATTTATTTATTTATTAAATATAAATAATAAACCATTACTATTAGTACGTAGCCGAGTATTTGCCCGTCCATTAGCATTGAGGTACTAAAATCTCAGTTTATAAAGTAAAACGTTTTTGGATTTGAGACAAGTACCTGTTTATAACACAGTTTGAAAATTTAGCCTTATATTACAAACGGAGTCTCAAATTCTCGCTAACAAGTGCCTTCGCAAGAGAACACAGTCGGTTTTCGGTTAGATTAAATGTCTAAGATGCTTTCTCTAAATACAGGATAAATGATAGATATTCAATCATTCCAAATATTTTTTAGATGTTTAAAGTAATAATTTGGGCCTTTTGGGGGCCAAGCTCACAAAAAACAGCTGAAACCAAGAATATAAAATAAGAACGGCAACTTTATAAAAGAAACGTTTATTTTCGTTAAAACATTTTTATCAAAAGTATGTAATTTTTCAAATTTATATTTCACTGTTTAAACGTAATTTGATAAAGTCATATTTATTTTTTTAAGTAATGTAGCATTTATGAAATATATTATACGCATAATATACAATATTAAATCGTCAGCTGTTTTTTTTCGAATCAGGTTACAACATTTTTATAAATGACTACTTTATATTCCTAACATGCACTGAAAGTGATCAATAACATATTTTGTGTTACCACGGGAGGTATTTTAAAGGATCACAACTATAAAATTAAAATAACCAAATAAAAATCTGATGGCACTACCTTATTTCACTTCTAATGTAATCACCGTTTTATTCATTACTCAATGTTTTCTTGGCAGTTCCTTGTCGTTTGTATGGTTTTTATGTTTTACCATCCAAGTTGTACAAGTAAAGTGGTACAAGAGTAATGAGTTTTAAGTAGACGTGATTTCAACATTCTTTCTGTAATGAAATTTGGCATCAACACTTTTATTACCACTTTAAATTTGAAAAACTTTTGAAATTCACTATCAACAAAACTTGAATAACACTGACTCTTATAGTGTTAACTTTCCATTAAAGTACAGTAAGAGTAAAGTAAAGTAGTCTTATTTTACTAGGTGAAGTTAGGGATAAGAAGCCCTGTCTAACACAACCTGGGGAGTGGGGACCAACGGCTTAAAAGTGATGTCCGAACCACCACCAATGGCGGGCAGGCGGGCTTCTTGCAAGGACAGGATCGCTCAGCGGTCACCCATCCCAGTAGCAGCAGCCAAGCTCGAAGTTGCTTGATCGGGTTATATTGCGATAACCGTTGTACCCGCTACACTACACCATTGGTCATTAAACCGTTATTTTTCTAAAAAAGTAGGAAGTCAAATATGTTGGTCTACATGACTGAACCAACGTTGTAAAAAACTATTTCATAACTTCAATGGCTCGTTTAAATACTCGACACTGTTGATTTTATCTTTTATTTTCTTGTCTTGTATGCTTTAACATGTATGTAACATTTATAGCATTATATGAAAGCATTTAAACAGTTGAAATAACTGTTGCGCTTTACAGCTTCTGGGCGTTAGCCATTCAACCAAACAAGACAGCGAATAGGATGATAAAACTAAGGAAATTACACTACTTACTGTGTATCTCAGTAGTATAACCGGTGGGGATATCGGGATTTACCTCCCCCTCCCCCCCCCAAAATATTTAAAGAAAAAATTTATTTTTAGAAAAGTAAAAACCAAATAGCCCACAAATAAATAATCTGCTAAAGACGTTTAAATAAGTGCGCCACTGATTATAGCACAATATTAGTAATAAGTTGCTGTTTCTATAGTTATTTACAGAAGCCTAATCTTCAAAAAAATGGCCGTCTCAATCGGGCCCTTCTCAGTTTTACGTAAGTCGAAATACATTATCGAGCCTTCGCTACTATGGTTATGGTCGTGATCAGTTACCTCGCATCGTTCAACAAAGAAAGCATTCCCGTTGCCTCAAAAACGCATTTGCAAACCACTGCTCCCCACAGTGTACCTAACATAAATACACTTTTTCGTTATTAACTTAACTTCCACAACTTCTTAAGACTTGATTCCAAGATTTGTCTTAACGAGTTGTTATTCTGAGGACAAGTGCCGCAATTGAGAGACACCAAATGAGGGAAGCCCGTAAAACTCGACCTCTTCTTTTCGCCGGGATCGAACCTCCGGCCGACGTCTGTGGAGTGGCAATTATCGGCGAGGCCGTGGCATTTAACTTATTATGTATACGTTTAATCGTACACAACCTTAAAGCCAAAACACGGTACCTTTACTTAATAAATTAAGCAAAGTTTTAGGTGCAATTCAATTTCGTCCTGTTATTTTTTTCAGCCTACCAAGTGACAACGCGTTTCTAAAACTTTAACTTGCACTTTAAATCCTTAATTGATAAAAAACAAATTCATTTCAAACGTATGAATATGTTTGAAATGAAAATATGATATAAGTCCAAACAAAATAGTACAAAATTACTAGACCGTCTGAACCTGATTATGTAAATAAATATGCTTACAAACAAAGAAAGAAACTAAGCAATTAAAAAGTTTACAAAAAAAGGTTCACATTCCGTGGACGAGTTCAGTCGCGAAGCCCAGCACCCTCCCCTCCCATCCCTCGACAATTTCCAACAGCTGTTCTGGAGTGTAATAAGTTGTAATAAGAACAAAGTAATTAGTGCTCCACTCGCTTCTTGAACCCGTCCACAAGTAATCAAACCCGCCCGTATTGTGTTGTGCATATTGAAAAAATAAACAAGCATAGGGTAAATTAGTGATACCTTATTGTTTTGGCTACTGTTACACGCGCATTTATTTTTATCTCAAAATTGTTAAGAAAACGCTGTTAGGCTGTTTGATTATTTAGTATTATACTTCTAGTATTATATACTAATTAAAATACACATATTAAAATATATAATATAAAATAAAATATATGAATATATATAATATCATTACTATAGCTGAAGGTAACGAATACGTCAACCAGTGCACATTCAGTGTTTGAGAGTTGAGAGGATCCCATTATCTCAAAGGTTATGGGGCTCCATGTATAGCGTGTATAGAAAATGTAGTCCGTAACATCGAGAAATATTATAATTGACGTTCTACTTTGCTATATAGGTACTAATAGGAAGGTATCGCCTTGTGGTAGCATAACACAACACAAAGTAATCTCGTATATGTGGCGGTTCTCTGTGTAAATACTTTCCAATGAGGTTCCACCTATAATAAAAAATCCTAAATTGAAATGCACGTAAAAGGATACACCAATCAGGAAAGAAACATCACATTTAACAAACTATGTAATATTCAAGTACTCGTATATATTTAAAAAGAGGTTTTAGATCGAAAACGTAGCATGAGAGCCTACATTCCGACTGTATCATGTAGCTTAATGGAAGCAAACAATGCACATACAGGGTGAATGTTATATCCCTCATAAATAAAAAATTTAAGCAGATATAAATGGAACTCCACGAAAAGGAAAAAATTATTCAGTAATTAGTTATAACTTATTAATATAACATTGTCAAGAGTTATATTTTTCTCAAACAGATGTGTTGATTGAAAGGGCCCCATTTTCCGGAATACGGGATTAATGCCAATACTCAGAATGAAAAATGAAGTAGTTTGTTTTGAGTCGTGGTCACAAAGCAATACGCCTCTCTTCTACTTCAGCGGTCAAGCAAAGTATCCCCTCACCAGCTAGCTACTCGCCGTCAGTAACCATGGCGAGCAACTCTAGGCTTGCGTCGAATTCTATCCCACGGATCTCACGTATATGTAATATTCTTTAGTTGAATGGATGGCACATTTTTGAATCGAGTATTAACTGCACAATACAATCAAACATTACAATGGAATAGACACTGACAAAAAAACTCCATAGTTAAAGGGAAATGAGGAGATTTAATAATTGCTTATGTAGCTAAAAGAGGGGTGTTGATAAATTTTGTTTTTATTATGAGCTGGCCCATACTATTACTTCAAACGTACGTATTGCTTAGTACATACCAGAGTAGTGCTAGTATTCGTGGAATGGAAAAAAGTGTGTCTGCTTTTCGTATCATCAAACAAGGCGGTTTGAAGGGTTTGAGATGAAATTCAAAAACTTAGTCCAATCGCAAACCGATCGTACTCGCTGCATCGACTCATGTTTATTGCGTGGGAGAAGGCTGGAGGGAGAGCGCCCCTCTTTACAGCCTTCGCATTGTTCGGTCATCACAACTTTTCACTGGAAACGTCCAGTCTCTTTATGATTTACTGAATAATACAGATAACACGATGTTTTTAATTCCATGGGGCGTTTACGTCAATTGGAAGTTACCATATCCTTACCTAGTATCCTTACCTAGTATATTTAACAGAATCATCAAGTCCTTATCTACAGTTTCTGCATTGCTTTCAATACTGTAAGATAATATCGGAGGCTTATCTGCACACGTGCGACTCATTCCTGACTCGACGGCAACGCGGCATCGCATGGTACAGTTTTCTAATATTACAAGTTATTGCAAAGTCTCTGGCGTATTCTAATCTATGGACATCGAAATACATTTTGACTTATAATACAGTAAATTTTAGATAAAATAAATTAGTTTTTGTAGTAATTACAGCCTAATAGCAGAAACTATTTACAAATTGTTACGGATAGTTTATAAATCCACATTTATATGTCGTGTTACATATTAACATTAGGAAGTACCTAATGATGTAGAAATAGCAGAAACTATTTAAATTGTTACGGGTAATTTATAAATCCACATTTATATATCGTGTTACATATTAATATTAGGAAGTACCTAATGAAGTAGAAAAATAAACTGGAGACTTTCTTGACACTCGTATCTGTAACTTGTGGAGCAACCACAGTGTTTGTGTACATATGAAAAAATACCCTTCCAGAATGTTGGATTTAGGTATAAAATTTACAGAAACAATTAAAATTAGATTGAAATGTGTATCCTGCTCCGGGAAATTGCGTACCAGGGAACATCCTAGCAAAACTCCCAGGTGCCTGAGTGAAGTCTGGTTACTTAGAATCTCGGTTCATCACAGCAAATGTACATATCGCACCGGGAACAATCTAGACAGGAAGAAGATTAAAAAGGACGAAGGGATACAGTTTTTAAGTGCAGTATGCTTCTCATACTGATTATGTAAATATTTCGTGATCGTGGAAACAAAGCAAACTCTACCCTGGCATATGAAATATAATTCATCCAGCCCAGAAATACTTCACACAATAACCTTGAAGTAAGATCCAGTGCTGATTCAAGGTTATTATAGATCTCTATCATATTTCATCAAAAGGGCTCTTACTGAGATTACAACTTCTCCTGTATTTCTCTACTCTGGTCTAAAATAGTTCAAGTAATACCGAAATTGTTGAAACTATTCATTCAAGTATGGCAGAAATATTAGAGAAATCTGTGTATTTCATTAGTACTCATAAATTACACCTGATTCACTCTCCGACTTCAGGACCCCAAGACACTGCTCTTTAAACTTAAATTCCTAATGTTCAGAAATTGTTCAGGACATCAGGGTAGTATCTTCCCGTGATCACCATTTATGTACTTATTATGCCATTTAAAAAGGATATGTCTTGGACGTACCTGTTGCAATATGATATCGGGGGTAACTGCTAATGTACGATACATGGTGAGCCAGACCATCTCGTTATATCGCTACTGATTATAGCGATATAACAAGTGAAGATAGAAACTCGGTTTCAACTGAAATTCCAAGTTTCATGATATTCGCTACAAAAGGGCTTTGAGATAAGATTTCTTTTAAATATAAAACGCATATGGACAGACAGACACTAAACGAAGGGAGATAGGATATATGAACATATTACTTGTTTTTGTGTCTGCTATCATACCCTGAAGTTGCGATAATCTCTCACGTAACACCCTGTATATATTGAGGAAACCGTTGTACAATTGCTAAAAGTAATTTATTTCCTCAAAAATTATAAAAAGTGCAGTTCTGTTCTCTCGTAAACTGTACGTCCTGTCGTATCGTACGCAAACCAATCATAGTTTAGAGCTAGTTACAAAAACGTTATAATCTATAAGGCTATAAGATCTAAAATTAGGATAGTTCTTAAAGCAATTAAGAATAATGATATATTGAATAATTCTCATTTTTCAAAAGGTAGTAAAAGTTAAACGGAAATCTGTACCAAGAAAAGGCGTTGCCTGAGTCGATGGGTTTTAGTCACAGAGGTGCTAAAGTTTCGTGAAGTATTCGGGGAACCTCCTGAATATTAGGAATATTGTATTGTAATCTCGTTTTCATATCTAAGAATATCTATTTTATAAATAAAATGTAAGGTCAAACTCCTGCAAAATAACGTTATAACATAAAAACATTACAGGATTTCCGACATTTGCCATAGTTAATTGTTACAAGAATAGAACAATACGTTTCGAGGATTGGAATCTAACCTCTTCTCCAGCTGTAAAAAACTTATACATATGGAAGGAAACTCAAATCAATATATGCCGATGAATTAGAAAAAATAAAAAATTTTACAACTTAACTACAATTTGCTTTTATAAAGAAGGTCCCTCACGGAACGTGGTATCGGGGACCCTCCTGACACGCTAAACATCTCACTTCGAATATCTACCAGATTAAAATATACGCCTATATTACTTCTATAATAATTTTTTACTGTTTGAGTAGTATTCACCCATGTCATCGAGTAAAAGAAAAATATTGTGTGTGTGTGTGTGTGTGTGTGTGTGTGTGTGTGTGTGTGTGTGTGTGTGTGTGTGTGTGTGTTGCGATAACCAAAACAATAGAGAAACCCCGGTTTATTCTAAACTTTATTCTAAAAAAAGTAATGACAGCAAAAGCAATTCTTATACAGAATCGGTTGCATGTCTCTTAAAGACATACGAAGAATTGAGAGTTCTACGTTTTGATAATCAAAGGAATAATTTTTTTTCTGTAAATCCGTACGAAATCGGTTAGTAACTATTATTTTGAGATTTTGAAAATAATGTACGATACTTTATGTACTGGGCATTAATACTGATTAGGATTCGTATTAGTTCAACGGGTGAGCAGAAGCTGCTTTCTGGGCCTGGAGTACGGTCTGTATCTTCGGCCGAGCGTTCCCCAGAGGTCTGTGAAGTTGACATATCCAAAATAACTTCCTACTGTTGTTCATATACATTTTTATTTCTTCGATTTTATAGGTTTGCATGAATAAAATCATTAGCAGCATATATTCACCAAAGGACGACAAAAACTATTGGAATAATTTCTTTTGGACTGTTTAGCTATTTTTGGCATTTGATTAGCATTCATGTGTGAAATATAAAAAAAAAAAAGTGTTATATATGCAAAGAACATGTATCAATTTAGTAATTCATCTGCAGTCTAAATCAGTGCAAGGCAGTGGTGATCAAGATTCGCAGTTGGTGGTGGAAGATTCGTTATAATCTCTTTTTCAGAAAGAGAAAATGTTTGGCAAACTTGAGACAGAAGTAGCCGCCCCACATAGAGAGAGTTTACCTATATCTGAAACATTGAAACATTGGGATTTCCAGAATGGTTATCCTCTTGTTTGGTATAATATTTTCACTAGAACATTGGTTGTGAGCACATTAACCATTAGGAATGTTACTGTTTTGTCCAGCTAAGAACGCTACTTTTAAGAAATTTACAAGGATCTATCTGCATAGTTACTCTTTTCATTCAAACATTTATTCACCCATAGGATTCCAAAAGGTGTAGTACTTTATCATCTCAGAGGGTACTGAGGCTATGTCAGTTCAGTTAGCCCAGTGAGATAATTAGATATTTTCTTGAATTAAATATGACTTTATTTACAAGCATAGGCTACATGCCAAGTTTAATCATCTCGCTGTTTGGTGCGGGGGAAAATATATTGTTAATGTGTTATTTTTTTGTTATTTTGTTTGTAACACACATTGTTGTTATAATGTAGCAAGCAAGCTGGCGGAACAGTGGTGATACGGGCTGGGCGCAGTATGTCCAGAATTCAGGGTAGTGACTATACCTCGCTCGTAATAAATATTGCCTGATTTTTAAATAAACAGAAGTCTAATTAGTATAAATCAGTATTTTCAAAATAATAGCTAGTAACCGATTTTGTAAGGGTTACAACAAAATTAATTACTCCTATAATTATTAACTTTAAACCTCAATTTTTCGTATATCATTCGTCACAAGAGACGTACAACAAACGCTGTATAAGAATTATTTTTATTGTCTTTACTTTTTGAATGATGATGAGTTAAAGTGAAGAAAGCGTAAAATTTTAACAGAAAACATTGTTTTTCTCCATATTTTTCTATCACAATCCACAATACCACACTCGAATACATGGGTGAATATTACCCAAATAGTAAAACATTATCTCAAAGGTAATATAGATGTATATTTTAATGTGTTAGTGATTGAAGTGAGACGTTGGCGTGCGAGAGAGGTCGCTGGGACTCGGCTCCGTCAAAGATCTTCCTTAAAACAACAAACTCTAGTTGATCGTTAAAAAATCAATTATGTATCTGAGGTTCATGTTTTCAAATTTCAACTAATCTTGTTGTCAAATTTTTAGTTCGGCGAATCCATCGCCCTGTACTGATTTGGGTGTGCGTCCTTAGAAACTTTGTGTTATATTCTGGTAAGATTTGACGAAAGCAAATGCATTCCTATTATCGTTTCAAATCAACCATCGTCAGTTTTAAACGAAGGATAACAGAATGGTTTATTTTATCTGTGTTAATCAGTGTTTCTCTGTACGCACAATACTGAGCATGACTGAGTAAAATTAATATGCAGACCGCGGTTAAGAGTTGACTTTCTTTGTAATATTTCTTTCAAAATAAAAGATTATATCAAAGAGAATTTTCTATCCGTCTCGTACATTCGTAGGATAACAAATTGCCTTCTCAAATGTTAGTAAAGTTCGTAGGAAATTAGGTTACAACGTAGTCTTTGTATTCGTACTTTACATTTACCCATTTTATCATTTTCCAACCTTTCATCTTAATTGCCAATTTAATATGTTAACTAGTTAAAATGCAAATTTTCCTCGCTATATTAGCTCATTAAGAACAATAAATAAGCTTAAAATTAAAACTTACTGATATAGACATAAATATTGAAACCCAGTTACGCTTCCCAAAAAAGCCTAAGACCCAGAATCGTAAGGTCTACTCATGTTGCGTATTAAATTGGTCGTAACGTATACACCATCGAACTGTGCTAATAACATTATACAGTTATTGAAGTTTTGGTGTCTTCTACTTCAATACTCTTTAAACTAAAAAGTATCACACAACTTTATTGTATTGGACAATACGCCGGATGGGAAAACAATCAATTAAACGTGTCTTCCATGAGTGCACTTTCTCGGAAACTGGGTTTATGAATGTTTTCGAATACAAAGTTGTGATTCACCTGAAATCATTTTCTGCCCTTTAAAAGGTAATTTTATTATAATTTAAGCTCATGTTACTTATATAAAGTTATTTTTATTGCGAATATTAATTTTACACTTCGCAGCATCATCGATTCGGTGATTTGACCACTATTTCATCCGTCCTTAAAAACTCGTTCTTTAACGAAATTTACAAGATTTTTCTAATAGCATATGACAAGTTTTCAAAATAAAATAGCTTTGAAGAACATCAATGGAGTTTTACACTGTTTATACAGGGTGAGGCAATGAGAAATGCACATTTCTTGGCATTACAAATTTAATACTTTTAATATTTTACTGCTAAATTACATATATAGACAATTTTACTTAACTAAAGTAATTTTTTTAATGTCATATCCTTTAAATAACGACATTCCTCAAGATGGCTAAAAAACCCTCCAAAAACTTGTTCCAGCATTTCTTGAGGAACTGCCTGAACGTTCTCTGTCCTCCTTTGCATCAGTTCACGCAAATTTCTCGGACGAATTTGAAAACCCCTTGAACTTCAAGTTGCGTTATAGTAAAAATTCACAAACAGATAAATCTGGTGGTCGAGCTCGCCAGTGTATGTTACCAAATCTTGAGATCAAACAACCATTAAAACCATTCTTGAGAGCGGTTATGGATAGGCCTGCAGTGTGGAGAGTGAACCCGTCTTGCTGATAGTACAGAGCATCAGTATCAATATCCAGCTCCTCTAGTAATGGAATAAAAATGTTATTCAACATTACAACATACCGCACTAAGCTCACAGTAACCGTGTTTCCCCCGTTATCTTCAAAGAAGTAAGGTCAAAATATTTGCTTTGTCGTAACTTCACACCATACTGTCAAATTGGGGCTATGTAAAGGCTTGGGCTGAAACTTTCTGGGGATATGACACTCCCGTAACGTATGTTATGTTTGTTAACATGGCCAGAAAGGTTACAAACTCAATTTTTAAATGTCAATAATTCATCACAAAACACAACTCTTCTGCCACAGTCTGGCTGTGGTGCAAAATCCTCAGCAGGGATTTTTTGAAGCCCAAGTGCCAACGCTGGCTTCCTGGCGGACCGCTTTGGACTGCAAGTAACTGCAACTCTAACTCTTTCCATACTGTTTGGTGTGCGAGCAGTTTTTAGACTTCCCACAACTTTCTTTTGGGTAGAGGCTGTATTTCTAAATAAACTTACCCAGTTTTAACTTTTTTATATGAAACAGCGCCTTGTCGACCAATGTTGAAGTGAGTTCTAAACAATCTTTTGTTTTTTACATAAGGATCACTGTCCTTAAAAGCACAGTGTTCATGACTCTAAAACGCCATTTTTACTCAAATGGGACAGTTCACTTAAGGTTATAAATACAGCAGATGACTTATTGTTGCAATATTTATTATATGACCGCATAAACAAATTTTTGAGTTCTCATTGTCTCATTACCTCACCCTGTATATACGTACCGGGCCCATATGCCACAGGAGCTTTAAAGTTATCCCATTTCACACATCGTTTTGGGGCTACTAGGCCATTCCGGTCAGTATCAAGGCACAGCAGGAACAAGGAAAAGTAATTTAATTTCTCAAATCCCAATTATTTAGAATTTATGATCTATTAAATAGTTCTGTTTGTCTCTATGCTATAGAACTTCGGCAGATACTTCAATTATCGGTTTGACATCATTTTAGAATACCGTTAATATCCCTTTTAACTAATACAATTACTTAATTATAGTTAGATTTATTATTTTGGAAGAATATGTTAATTTCCATATTTATTATGAATTGTTGAATGTTTACTTCATTTTTTCAGACTGTTTTATAATCCCATAACTCGGTTTTCGTTACTGCACACGTCCTATTTGGGCTTGAGTTTGATGACTTACCAACCCCAAACAAAGGTCACCCAAACAAGGGGGGGTTGGTTTAGTTTGGTGGTGCTGGAAAACCAGAAAACCTCAAAATACTTGCCATGAAAGTAAAATGAAACTCTTTTTACGTTCTGGAAAAGACTTTAAAAGTATTTATGCTTTAGTAGTTCGGTTATAAATACGTGTAATTCATAAAATTAATAGGAGAAGACTTCTTCACAGTTCGATTCAAGTCCGTATTAAAAAAACACATTTGAATTGATAGTTGGTTAGCTATGAAACTTGAACCCACAAGACCCTCCCCCCCCCCTTCCGCTGACTTCGGTCCTAGTGCGTTTTATATATTGTGAATGAACTTAAGAGACCAATTGAAAAATATTTTATATTTACACTGAACGTTACTCAGGTCTTTTGATTAACTTTTCTGGGCACAAACTCGCCAACTGAAGAGGGAAATGAACATGAGCTGTATTAGTCCAGCTAAAATGTTGTAGGTGACAACCTAAGGTAACATTACATGTTTTCATTTTCATTTAGAACGTTTCAACTGAAAATTAAAATAAGTTTCAATTTCTACCTTCGATCTATTTCTAACCAATCGTCTTTTGCTAAAAGAATTAAATACAACTTAAGAAATATAATTCCATCACTTTCCTGTCGTGCATTTAAAAATACAATTTAAAACACTTGTGCAGTGTATTTGTAGGATGAATATTATTTCTCATACAGAAAGAATGATGTTTGAAAGGATTGGAGATAAACGCTAACCAAACATGACCAGATTGCGGTTGTAGGGACACAATCCCGTGGAGTGAACGTCAGGCCAGTCCAGTGTCCGTATGACATACGTCGAGTGGTAACGAACCTCACGGACCTGTGAAGTGAACGTCGGCCCAGTCCAGTGTCCGTATGACATACGTCAAGTGGTAACGAACCTCACGGACCTGTGAAGTGAACGTCGGCCCAGTCCAGTGTCCGTATGACATACGTCAAGTGGTAACGAACCTCACGGACCTGTGAAGTGAACGTCGGCCCAGTCCAGTGTCCGTATGACATACGTCAAGTGGTAACGAACCTCACGGACCTGTGAAGTGAACGTCGGCCCAGTCCAGTGTCCGTATGACATACGTCAAGTGGTAACGAACCTCACGGACCTGTGAAGTGAACGTCGGCCCAGTCCAGCGTCCGTATGACATACGTCAAGAGGTAGCAGACCCCAAGGGCCCGTGAAGTGAACGTCGAGCTAGTCCAGCTTCCGTTTGACATACGTAGAGTGGTAAGGAACCCCACGAGCCCGTGAAGTGAACGTTGGATCAGTCCAGCGTCCGTATGATATACGTCAAGAGGTAACAAACCCCACGGGCTCGTGGAATGAACGTCTGGCTAGTCCAGCTTCCGTTTGACATACGTCAAGAGGTAACAAACCCCACGGGCCCGTGAAGTGAACGTCGGGCTATACCAGAGTCCGTATGACATAGGTTAAGAGTTAACAAACCCCACGGGCCCGTGAAGTGAACGTCGGGCCAGTCCAGCGTCCGTATGACATACGTAGACTGGTAACGAACGCCACGGGTCCGTGGAGTGAACGTCGTGCTAGTACAGTGTCCTTATGACATACGTAGACTGGTAACGAACCCCACGGGCCCGTGAAGTGAACGTCGGGCCAGTCCAGCGTCCGTATGACATACGTAGACTGGTAACGAACGCCAAGGGTCCGTGGAGTGAACGTCGTGCTAGTCCAGCGTCCGTATGACATACGTAGACTGGTAACGAACCTCACGGGCCCGTGAAGTGAACGTCGGGCCAGTCCAGTGTCCTTATGACATACGTAGACTGGTAACGAACCCCACGGGCCCGTGAAGTGAACGTCGGGCCAGTCCAGCGTCCGTATGACATACGTAGACTGGTAACGAACGCCACGGGTCCGTGAAGTGAACGTCGGGCCAGTCCAGCGTCCGTATGATATACGTCGAGTGGTAATGAAACCCACAGGCCCCTAGAGAAGGCTCGTTTTAGGAGTGTCAAAATGGAGAGTTATTATTTTAAGTATCTAAATTGAATCCAATTAATAAAATTTGGCTTCTTTACGCTCCTTTATTTCAGTATTCTTTTTAGAATAATACACCTCGCATGTACCCAGTTCTTAATAATACCAAAGCAATCAATTGATTTCGTTGATAAATTTGTACAAATTTTTGAACCGAACTCTTACATCTCTTTTCAGTTGTCTTCTATAAATTCTATAAATATACTATTTTCCAACATGCATAGGGGAGTTAGATAAACACTGAAAATATTCTTCCTTCACAGTATAGATTATAGGATTATAGTTGCATGTAAAGTTTGCATTTTTCAATGACGTCGTATGTTGATAACATCACCAAAGAGGTAGTGTACTTTGTCGCTACTAGGTTACTCTACAGTCTACTCCATGACGTCACGGTTAAAGTAACCAACGAAAGCCCGTCTGGTGCGTAGTCTCCACCACAGCGCTCGGAAGATACCACTCAGTCGCGAGCCTCTCCGTCGTTCAAGTCACTTCGGAAGTGTGTGTCAGCACTGGAGCTACTCCGTCTCTGAACATTATTTTTGACTATTATTGAGGCAAGTGCTTGTTTTAACAAAATTATATCTATATCATTTTATTTAGTTCGTTCATTTGATCTACTTTTAACCATAAATTAGCACTTTTTCGATCTTGTGCTTTTCCGGTCTTTCCAATAATAAATATAATTAGTAAATTGAGTCTTTACTAGTTTAATTTGAGTAATAATGTATTAACGTGAAATCTTGTATACAAATTAAACTTTGTAATTGATCGGTAATAACATAAAAATGAAACATTATATTTAAACAATAAGTATATTTTCCAACATTCAACTGACGTTATTTTTCAGACATCGTGATATTAGATTTATATTATATTACACACAGCTGCCCATCTTTACTAAATAAAAACTTCCGATCATGTTGTTTCTTTTTTGACAATTTGGTGGAAGCATGAAATTAATATAAAATAATTAATTAATGTGTGTTTTCCTGAGCAGCAATTTAATACACTACTTGATTTTGATTTAATTCTACTGTATTAGATAAATTCAGTTAGAACTGTATAAAATAAATTGAAAATAATTATAACTCATTAAACTTGAATAATACTTAAATTAGTACAGTTTATATATATTATTTATTTAATTAGCTGGAAATAATATAAATATCTTAAACATTGTTAGAAGCAAATTTTTAGTAAAACAATTATGAAGTAAAATAATTTTAATTTTTGTAAAATTTATTTACTTAGTTTAATCTACTTTTCATCGTGTATTTTGAACATTGAACATATGATTCAATACTCAACTTTTGTATTTTTACAGCCATTTTTAAAATAAATGTGGTTTATATAACATTCAACACCACTAATGCCACTCTCTGACACTATAGAACAACAGACACAGTTCACACAATATGTTATTTTTTATGTAAAAGTAAATGTATAAAACTTCTAAATTTTAATAAAGTAATTATTATTTAAATTAAATTGATAATAATTAATTTGAATTTATTTAATGTATTATATTTAAATTTTTCAAGACCAGCAAGCAGGAAGTGTAGGGTTTGTGTAATTTATTTAAAGACAATAACCCAATCTTTACTTTATCAAAAGAAAGCAAATTTTTAACTAATTTGAAATATATATAATTATATTGCTCTTGGGTTTCATCAAATAATTCATAATGCCCGTTTTTGTAGGGTCATGTGTAAGGAATTTTTATTCTACTATTCAGATACTTGGTAGACCTGACTGATCTTTTACTGCACACAGTGTTTAGTAATCAATCAGCTGTTTAGTAAACCATAGAAGTTATTAGAAAAGATCAATCTAAAAAAAACTGTTACTGACATTTTTGTAATTGATTAGCAAAGTAGCATGCTAGTTTCATATTGTATCATTTATAATCTTATAGTATATATAAAATCATCATATAAAAATAATTAAAGAATCTAATTAAATTAGAACACAGCTTGTTTTACTCAGAATAGATACTTACTATAATTAGATTTACTATAAATTTTACTTTTAATTAGAATAAACTTAGTCATGTTAACATTTTAAAATAAATTAAATTAAATTGTTTAAAAACTTGAGGAAATTTCATGCAGATTTCATTTATAAAACGTTCCAATATAGGTACTAATATGAGAGCTGTGACAGATTAAAATTTTTGACCAAAATAAGTTTTTTCAGCGCAGTGAGTGAACGACACAAGCAATAATCAACTTGAGCACATTAATTTGTTGGTCTTGTTATTAAGTACAACTTTGTCCATTTAACCTTTGCTGTATCTCTTGTACTTTCCAAGATTTACAGCAATATATATGCATATTCCTATATATGCATATATATCACATTGCATTAAAAAAGTTTTGGGTGCTTTAAAATTATCAGTAACAACCCGAAACAAACATCTTGGTCTGGTGGCGGGAACGATGAATTCTAACATTATTTCTTTTATATGACATAATCATTACTAAAGGTTAAACCAAAACATAATTTGATATCTTATTTTACCCTTTCATCGTCCCATACAGTAGTAGAGTGTTACAATAATATTCTGTGCGGCACCCCAAAAGTAGACAGATGTTGGCAATGTAAGGGTTAAAGAGGGAGCAGTATGAATAGTAACATTTATGTCCACTATAACAGTGTACTGTACGTGTTCCATAACCGGCTTAATTGGCTGGTAAGTAATAGTGGGCTGGTTTTATTACCATTGTACTTATCAGGAACTATGCCTTTTACCGCGAATTGATATCTTTGTGAGTCAACCAAGTTATCAATAACAATCCTGAAGTTTACATCTCAGCTGAATCTGAGCTCGATCAGTATTGCCACATGATGCATACCAGGTAGGTGAGTTATATGGAATCTGCTTACAGTACTGCAGATAGTTGTTTGCCAGGAAGAGCCTGGTGTTCACATCTTTATGTGGAGGACCATTTAATACAATATAGACTTGTGTTACAGGTAAGGTAGATGGTATGCGTAAACTGCGTTCTCAAAATTTAGTCCATGCCCCTTTGGAAATAATTAACTTAATTTTTAAGAGTGGTTTGCTCAGTACCTTTAATGTGTTTCAATAGATTTATGGTTTGGGCAAAAACTTTTTTTAATTCATATTTTTTATCCTTAGAAGACAGAAAAAATATAAATAATGTTTTTATCACTCCAGGAAATTTTGGCAATTTTGTAATCATGCCCAACCCTTAACCGCTGAAGATAAATTTGTGAAATTTACATGAGTTATATATCTTTAGGAGATGACTTTTGTATTCATTTATGACTTCAAGAAATTATATTTCATTTAATTACAAAAACAACATATTTTTTATTATTGCATCAATATGTACATCTTTAATGTACATTCTGTAATGTAAAACGTTTATAAAATTATTTTCAACCATTTTCCCCTGATTATTAAGATGTTCCTAAGTTGCTTCAAATGCCTACCAATTTTTATAGAATTATCAAACAATTTAAAATTTTTCTGTCATCAGAAATGGCATCTTAAAAGCCTGTAATCAAAACTTTTAAAAATATTTTTCCAACCATGAAAATTAATTTGCACCACCTTAATTATTCACAAATAAGATTTAATGTTCATAATCTTTGGTAATCTTCATGAAAAAGATAAATTTTTCTGTGGAATATTTAGCCACAGAGGCTGATTTACAATTTTTTTTCTCCAAACAATATAACATTGGTAATAAATTGATTCTGTGAGAAGAAACAAGTATCTTTTAAAATCAGTTGTAGAAATAAGTAAATGATATTTTCAATTGGACTGTTAGTGAATATTATGTTGAAAGTAATAGTTTAACATACATAATTTTAATTTATGTTTGAAAATAAATATGCTATCATGTTTCTATAACCATTCTGTTTTGAATATCATTTCACACAATTCAGTGTAGAGTAAAAATTTAAAATAAAGTTAAAGGTTAACTATGGTACCACCCCTGCTCTAATCACATGTGCTCAATTTCTAATTCATCAATATTAATAACTTATAACTATTCTAAAAACTAATTTGTTGCTGATTTTAATTTATAAACATTTCACAATAAGTATTAAATTTGTTGATTTCCATACAATATATTTTTTGTCAATAATGTGATAACTCTGGACATATTGAATACAAATATTAACAAAAGTAAAACATAATAACATATTATCTAAACAATGCCAATAGCAGTTGAGAGTCATAAATAATAAAGGTTTATAATACTATCTAGGTTAAGCAAGTAATATCTATGAAGATATCTTGACTAGCACTCCTTTCTATGTTTTACTTAACTATTAGTCCTGTCCAAGGATACTTTGGAACGATTTTTTTTTTTTTTCGAGTTAATACTAAAAATTAGCACAGGCCCCAAGTTTTTTTTTTAGCCAGGGGGTATATTCTGTACCAATTCCCTGATCTTTTACCATTCCGCCATTGCTAACATGATATCACTGGTAACAGCACTCAACAAGAAACATGAATTTAGTCAGCATGTGCAAGCACTCCAGCAGACCAAATAATTCGTGCACACATTCTAAATTCACAGTCGCAGGTGCTTGCATACCAATTTTTAAATTTATTTTGAATAAGAAAGTTCTCTACCGAACCATACATTATATTAGCAAATAAGGAATGACTTAATTTCACTTTAATAGATGTTTGAGCACGAGTGGAAAAGTTTATTAGTTTTTAAAATTTGGTTTCAAAACTTTCACATAACTGCTATATTAAATGAGTACTCATTGTTGAATGACTCACTAATACTCACTGGTTTGTTGCAATTCCATGCATATTATTTGGATCCGTAACACGTCACAAGTTACTCATGCAAAAATGCAATACCTGTTCAACACGAGTAACTGGTTACTTTTGAACTATCTCTGCAGCGTAATATAGAGTACTCTGTGTTAGTGTGAGGGAGTTATAGATCTTTCTTACCAATATGGCAGATCAGTAGGAGAATAAGTCACCACGAAACAAGTAATCGGTTACTCATGCAGAATATGATACGTGTACAACACATTGAACTAGTAACTCACTGAACAAAGTTATGTGTATGTTTCAGATGTAGATGATGTTTCAGACCTACGATTTACTTTTGTATTACTTTGATGTAGTCCTTTTGTATTACTTGTCCTCAAAAAAGAATAAGAAAAAAAACATTTAAATCAGAACAATTGGGTAATTACGGGAACTTTAACTTCCAGAGCAAAAATGAATGAATACTATAACATTTTAAAAACTGAAAGCAACAAATAGTTTTAAAAAATTTTTTTATCCATAAAATGTTTTTTAATTAATAGCTAAACTGCCTCAAAGGATTACAACGTAAAAAAAATTTTAATGTCAGAAATTAGTCAAAAATGGCCTGTAACATTTTGAATAACCTGAACAAAACGAAAATTGTCCCTTGTCATAAAAATCATTATCCTCAAGCCTGTATCTACTCCAGATAATTATCGCATGATCTTCATTCTTCAGGCATTGAGTAGTGTTTGAAAAGCTGGAGCTAGACTACTCTTCTTTGACCAATTTGGTATCCCCTGTAAAAAGCAATTAGGTTTTAAGGAGAGTATGTCTACAACTGATGCAATCACGCAGCTTTTTTATTTTTGTATCCTGAAGGAAAAGGACAGTTTGTCCCCACGCTTAGTCCTAAAAGAACCTTTGCGCCTCCCTTACTTAAATTTGTGTCCTCAAAGTCCGAGGCTTTTGCAGAAGCTGATCAGATTTGAGGGCTACTGTTCTCAATCATGCAGCTTACTGACATTATTCTGGAGGGCTTAGACATTAGAAAACCTACAATCAGCATTTTCATAGATTTATCAAAGGCTTCTGACTGTGTGGATCATCAAATTTTGATCTATGAATACAAGGTATACCACTCACTTGGCTCTCAAGGAAGCGTTAGAAAAGCAATGCTTAGAAGGTTCAAATTCCAAACAGAATTAAATTTATTTAGAAATGACTCAAAATCTTATTTTATTTATTTTTCTGGAAAAAGATCACTCCAAGAGTACAGTGCATCAGTAATATTAAATGAAACAGTTATTGATGTGGTCAATAAGACAAAATTCCTGGGAATGCATACTGATAGAATGCTCACTTGGAACACTCATCTGTCGTAAAATAGGTTGTAGTGCGAGGTACAACCAAGCTCCCTCTCTAATTTAGGTTATAAGTAATTGTTTAGTCCGAAATTAGATCCAAATGTTTGTTGTTATATAACATTGAGTAAATTTAAAATTTTTTTAGGTCTTACACTTGAAATTTTGTTGGAAAACCTATCACTCAATATGACTGACTCTAATGCATTATTGGATATGATGGAAGATTATAGCGGTGAGATATTTGAAAATACAACATTCCCTTTCCTAAATGACACCAGTGATGACTACAAGTATCAAACATTCAATGCAACAAATACAACCTTTAATCAAATTTTCGAAGTAGGTATCAATGGAACTAAAACTGACAAGGAAAAGGCGACACTCAATCAGGTCATCATCATTATAGTTGGTAAGTACCTAGTTTTATTAAATATAAATGTATCTTAATTTGATTAGCAATAACTCTTGTAAAAAAAATGTTCAGTTCTTGTAGACACACCCAATTTTTGCAGGTTCAAGTTTCAAAAAACAGAAACATTTATCGATTTGTTCCAAAATTTTGGCCAGTTGATATACATATTATAATTGTATATGATGATACATATCTATTAAAACTCTTTATAGTTTTGGCTAATTGAAATGGTAAAAATTAGAATACGGAATGGGAAATGTGTTATCTTACTACAGTGTCTGGAATCTGATGCTGTCACAGACTTCACTCCTGGAATCTGGAGTCATGTTCATCTGAAGAGATTTAAAAAAAAGTAGGTGATGAAGAGGCTCAAATGAAATCTTTAATTCGTTAGACACCTTGACAACAAAACATAGAGTGTAAAGAATTATTCTCAATATCTCATCAGGTGCACAATTGAGTGCACTACAATGTTATAGACAAGATCTCTAAGCACGGTGGAGCAACCAAATTTTCTGCACAAAACATAGTTATGGTGGGAAGGGTTGATTCAATGTGAATGTTGAGTTTAGCTCCAATTCCTCTTGCAGCATATAGAATCAGACACTATCACAAACTTGAGTCCTGGAATTTGGAGTCTTGTTTATCTGAAGAGATCCTAAAAAAGTCAGTGACAAGAAGCTCTAAGTAACTCTTAATTACATTGTTTCCTCATCAGAGAACTTGGTTTTATCTGTGAGCTTAATTTAAAAAAAGACCACTCAACAGTTTAATCATTAGTTTTGTGTGCTCTCACATTATTTGACTTCAGAAGGTGTTTGTAGCTGTCAAATCAAATGAAAATATCTTTATTTAGAGAATGTATTTTTAAGACAGAGAATAGTCACATCCAATAGAACAGCAGCATATTTAGGAAGTATCTGGAAGCAAGAAATCGTACCCCAAACCGTTGTATTTTTTCCCAAGATAAAATATTTATAACGACCTTGTCATATTTCCAAATATACATTGCCAATAAGAAACGATAAACAAAGGACAGTACCATGAACAAGTCACTCAGCTGTTTATATCATGACATATTTTTGTAAATTTAACTGTCATGGGAGACATACTGATCACATTTGTATTATGTAATGTACTATCTATTCCTTAATGAGTTCAGCTATCTTCAATTTTTTAAATTCACCCTCAAGATTTCATACTTAAAATGTTACGGAAGATAATCCTTCCCCATTGTACACTGCTATATAGAGGAATAAAAAATATCAAATTAATTTTTAAGTCATTGTGTGTTTATTAATAGTAAATTTCACAATATTATTATAGTTCCTTTAGATTATACATTTTGTTTTAAACTAGCCAATCTATTCCTAAAGCCTACAAAAATGTTAAAATTAAAACTTGTTTGATACTGGCTAATTAATTATACTTTGCTAAATTGAAAAATTGAATAACCAAAAATGTATTTAGTATAAAGGTAGTATTATGAAAGAAGTAATACTCTAAAATCATAAATCTATAGAATGTGCAATGTAATATGTATGATATTCTTGATTTTAAGTAGAGGCCAATCCCATTTTATGCCTTGTCCTACCCCTACTCATGGGTCTCAGGCCTGTGCAAATATCTTATCAAACAGAATAAGGAAGGGAGTTGGTACAGCACAAGGTTAATGGTACTGATAAAATGTGCTACAGTCAGACAGAATTTGAACCTCAACTCAGATATAAATCAGACATCTTAAACCACTAGGCCATCAACACTTCAATATAAACATGTGTAAATATATCATTCATGAAAAATCAAGTCAGGGTTATGAGAAAAACGAATATAAAACAGCAGATCTAGATTAACATTGCTCATATATCATTTAGAGATTTTATAAATTGATAACCCATGAAATGTATTCTCTTCTTGTTTCAGTGTCGATGACAGTTCTGGTTATTTTAATAATGTTAATGATAGAAAATGTGAAAAACATGGTTAAAGGAAGTCGTCAAGCCTACTCATCATTTGGTTTGCAAAGAGCACAACCCAGGCGAAACAATCCAACTTTGTGTACTATTCCAGAAGAAGTAGAGATGGTACCGACAACATCCTGTGATACCACTAGACCTCAAGTAAGTGAGAGGAGGCAGAGGACTACTCGGTCTGGAAAGACAGTTACATTCGCTGATGAAACCATTGTAGTACCAGCTACCCCAAAACAATTAAGAACTTCTGATACAGAAAGGAATGAAATACGAGAAAACTCTAGTGACTTCAAACCATGAAATTGTAAGTAAACTCATAAATTTTAAAACGTGGTCCTTTACAAATAATCACATCTCAATTACAAATCTAATTTATAATTTACTCACATGCATTGTAAAATTTATTTTGATTTACGGTATGTGTCATTTTATATGTGTGTTTGTGTGTGTGTGTGTGTGTGTGTACATATATATGCCCAAGTGTGTTAATTGCGAAGGTTATTGATGCCATCTCAAGTAAATTGAGCTTTGTCCGTGAATAAAATGCATTTGTGATGTTGGCAATTCATAATTAACCAGTTGCAAAATTCTAAACGAAGAGGAGGATCAGTTAGTTGAATATTTTTCACTTTTTGCTTATGGTAAGGAAACATTTTATTGTTACGCAAAGTCCTCCTTATCATAAACTAAGACACTGAAAATCGCCTGGAAAGGCGTTGTGTACTAAACACCCGGACTGCGTTGAGTAGCCACGATAATAGCTTCTTCAATATTGACATTGTTCTGGGCAGGACAATCACAGTGAGTATTAATACTTGGATGGTTAGCCGTTTATCTTAAGGTACTAAATGTTCCACTGATAGTTTTCGGGTTTGGAACTCTGTGGTTAGGAAAACGTCTTTGGTATTCTGCAGTAACAGCGATTGCATTTCTGTCACACAAGCCTAAGATAAATATCATGTTGGCATATTCTTCTGTTGTAAATAACAAAGGCATTGCAGTCGTAATATTATGCTGCAATTTTAAATTACACTAAACTAATAAACAAATATCCAGTTATTTGTATTGTATTGCATTGCACTCTTTGGAACTATTACAGACTAGATAATAAATATTATCCACTTCTCACAACATTACATTGTTGTTCAGCTGATTTGTGATACCAACTTACCAAATCATAATTTACCATGTTTGAAGGTTAAGTAACAAAGATGCTTAGGTACATGTTGTAACTGTTTGGATAATCTTGAACAGCAGTAGTAGTTTCTTGCACGGTGAAGTGTTGGTAGTAAAAATTGAATAAAAAACTATTATTTAATTGTAATTGCCTTATTGTACATAATTTTCTTCAGTATTGCATTTTCTACAAGTTTTTCTGTAAAAATTTGTTTTTATTACCTATTTAACAAATTAATTGTACGTTAAACATAAAAAATTGTTTTACGAATGCTCTTTTTTGTGTTTTACATAGTACAAACAATAAGACAGATACAGTTATGGAACAAAATTTATTCAATCTATCATGTCAAAACCATTATATAAATTGCATTCGTCTCTAAATCCCTCTTCTCAAACTGATCATTTAACCTCGGGTACTAAATTGTGTGTGAAATCTGTGGTTAGTAACAAAGCATTTCCGGACCTATGTTAATATGAACTTTTTTCATATTTTTTATAGTACAATAAGCTCAGAAAGTGCCGGTAACACTACCCAAATCACCTTGTATATATATCCAGCAGAAAATGAAGTCCACAAACATTATAGATGTCATTACTGAAGATGATAATAGTCTAGTAAGCAAGAGCCAGTTTTTATTACACAAGCTTAGTTACAACTTAGTTTTTCTTATATTGATAGTGGAATTTCCTTTGAGAAAGAAATTGATGGCCAGCTACTTTAGTTTTCATGTGGACTGAGGTGGTTTGATGTGAAATGGGTAATTTAAGGGATAAAAATACTAAATGGTCCATTTTTTACACATAAAAATGTTATTGGCTTTACACACTTATAACTAACCATCAGAACCCTTGGTTATATATAGTATATGTGAAAAATAGTTACAGTATATCAGTGTCAGTGAACAACATAAAGATTAAATTCACCATGTTTAGCCAAACAAGTCTATCTTTACCTCATTAGCTGATGCTGATTTAAACTTTTATTTACATGTACATTAAGGTCGCCATCGTTCTACTTGTGCTGTATATACTATTATGGTATTAGCTTGCTTTCCGTTAGAAATTGATTATACTTTACAACTATAAGTACCAAACGCCAATCTTTGCTGTACGTGGATAGATATGTGTGTTATGCCCCTGTTTAGTTTTTAGTTATCAATTACTACTAAAAGGAAGTTTTTAATGGCGAACTGTCTAATCCGAAATTTTCATTATCTAAACTTTCGGTCCCATCAACTTCGGATAATCTTGTTCCTAGTATTTTATGGTTGGTTGGTTATAAGTGAATAAATATATAACCCGACACATCATTTGGCATAAGTGATCTTTTAAATATCCTCCTATTTCAACCTCCACCAAAACCAGCACAACTGATGATCAATTTTCCTCTTAAAGAAAGTTCCTCTATTGATTTCATGAAAAATTATAATGTATGCTCATACAGTACAAATCAGTTCTCTTCTACCGTACTATAAGGTGGAAGCAGGTTCACTACAAAGCAAGAAAACAGGATTGTATTACATGAGTATCACAAATACAGTAAAAATAAATTTTAAAAGAATTATACTATTTTCAATACTGTGTTATTTATGTAACTACATTATTTTCTCCCATCGAAAATGAAACCTTTTATCATCTCACAAGGTATGCCTTAATCGATCTAACAACACATCACTGTTAAAAAATCCAGATGTAAACAATGACATACTCACTGTACACCCTAAAACTATAAATTTAATACGTAATCAGGGACTAAAATATACAGTACTTTAAATGTACTTTGGTATTGCTATTGTTTCTCTTGTTTAAATACTCTAACACTGTTTTAAAGAAGACAATTACAGTGGGTCAGCCATTTGGCTTACTGGAGGTCAATAATCAACAGTCAATTATCACATTCTTTATTGTATGAACTTTAAGAATAGTTACATGTCAAGTATAATAATAAAATAGGAGTACATATGTCAATGCTAAACTTAATTTATTCAATTAGTTGTCAAAAGGTTCATCACCTTCTCCAAGGGTAGATTGGTTGGCTGGGTATGAAGTTCTGAAGACTCTTTTTTAATTCATTCCCCTTCAGAGCTTTAAATGTAGGATATTCCACAGCTCCTGCCAAATGGTTTCTTACCAAAAAGGCATGTACAGAGATATGGCAGTATGGACCCTGTTGTACAATGTGTGTTGTAGTTATGTACCGCTTTACCTGTAGGAAGACTTAATCTTTCCTCAAGAGTACTGTAGTTATTAACACCAGGCCTGTACTCAGACCGGATGTTTCGGACAATTGTACCAGAGCCTGGGCTCTCAGTGGGTGCAGGCCAGGTCTCGCCATACAATTCTATTTGAATGGACTGCGTCAATGGACAAGAAAGCTTGCTAATCATGACGGGCCTGGTCGAATATCTTTTTCAGGGGCCGCCAAAGCTGAGTACAACCCTGATTAACAACCCTCAGGAAATGGAGAGAGTGCCTGTGCAATATTCTCTAACAAAATTTTATTTCCAGCAGTTGTAGAGAATTTTAACAACAAATACAATAACTTCAGAAATCTAATTAATACATTTACAATATGGGTATCTTAGCTAGTGACTGCAAATACAACAATTTACTTATCAGAGCTACAAAAAAGGTTCTTTCCAAACAAGCTGTTCTCCGTGCTGCCCATCAAACTTAGTTAATCATCAATAATTCATCTTATTAACTAGACTACAAATGATGTTAAAAAATGCAGTGATATATCTGTTTCACTAAAAGTTATTTACATAGAATCTACTTTTATTATTTCTAAACTAGTTATCTAATTTAGAATTTAATGCCATTTAATGAACATATGTTATTATAATTATTGGTTTTGAATGAAAGCTCTTGATAACAATCATAAATTAATTCTCTTCTTTATTTTTTATCTTAAAAATCTAATGAAAGACAACTGATTATGAATTTTAAAGACAACGTTTGTTCTTAAATGTTGAAATGGTGGTGTTTAAACCATTCTGAATGCGAACTTTGACAATTGAAGTGTTAGATATGAAATTCTTATAATTATAAATCATGTATTCAAACCAAATTCTGTCCTAAACTGCTACAAAACTGTTAGGTGTTCTCCATCAATGTATCACTGTTTCCATCTGACATGTTTACATTGTATTAATTTTCATTATTTGAGAATTATCTAACATCATTGATTAAGAATCTGTTAAGTGATTCAATGTATATTAGGATGTTTACAATATATCGAAATTCTGAGTAATATCCTAGTTAAAATGAACACAGTAAGATAATCCTCTCTATGTAGGTATAGAAACAGTGTGCTTATTTATATATGTATACACACAATAGGGTGCTAAACGTCGAGAGATAGTTAAACACACTATATTAAGAAAAAGATTCTTATAAATGCATGTCCTAAATGCTGAGTCTGGGCATATAGTTCAGTCTACCTCTCTGTTCTTTTTTTACATTAGTGTTTTTCTATGTAACTATGCAAGCTATAAAATTTAAAAATTGAACATATGCTATAAGTATAAATTTTTTTAACTGGAAAAAAATAACACTTTTCTTGACAAATTCAAAAATGGGGTCTTTTTTAAACTTTAGTGTAAATTCCATAAAAATCTCACATTCCATAAAAAATGTACAATAATGTAAAAGCCAATGCCATGGATTACAGGACTGTGCAAGACTCTTGTCAAACACAATAAGGGTAAGAGGTAATGCAGTGCAAGGTGGACAGTACAGACATGCTTCAAACACAGGTAGAATTTGAACATGACCTATTGCTACATAGCCAAGAGCTAATTTGCATTGTATAAATACGCAACCTAGTTTTTCATTAAATCAATAGGGAAATTTCCCCCAAGAAATAAATCATTCATCAGTCACACTATTTTGAAGATGGAAAAACATGCTTCCTTTACACGTGTGTTAACACTAGTGTTGGTGGGGATCGAAATGGGATGGTATCTAAAAGGTTAAAAAATATAAAACCATGATTTCTTCCAAATATTTTTTTCTTAGCTTGGCATTCTTAAAACCAACCACCAGATATGTAATAATAGTCATATCATTGTTAGCCAATAAGATAAAGAGACCGAAAGTCACCATTTTCAGCCATACAGTCAGACTTTATATAGTTGGCTGATGCTGATTTAACTGCATTTACAGTTTGATGGTAAATAAAAAACTAATAACCCATACTTAAAGCCAGATACTTTAGACCTGAAACCCCTAACGCTACCATACTGGCATGATGCTGACTAAGCTTAAACCTCTGGTCAATCTTGCACAGTGCTACGCAAAAAGCCCTACCTATCATAGTTCAAACATTTATAGATGTATTAATAATGGCTGGCTAAAATTGAATTTACCTCGAATGTTTGTAAAACGCTCTACCTGTAACAAATATTTATAAATTCTGATTTCGTACTATTTGTGCTTGGTTTAAATTAGTACCTGCAATAGATGATAATTTATAAATTAAAAAATAATAAATCTCAACATTTAATTTAACGGAACTTGAACTGATATTTTTTTAGGATTGATTGGTGGAAACTTCATTCAAAAGAGAAAAATGCATTAGACTGGACTACAACATTTTCAATATGCATTTGTTTAAAAATTAATTTTCACTAACACTTTTTTTGTAGAATTAAATGTACGAGTTCTGTATCTGTGCTTATGTGAGAAAGACAAAAGGTTTGTTGTAGTAATAAATATTGTATAGGTTAACAATAATACTTATAATATTATATATTTAATGTAATATAATAATGCCCATGGTCCTTATATGTAAATATTCAATAACCTTGAATAATTTATACCTTACAGGACCATCGACTGTGTCATGTGTAAGCTGATGAGCTGTCACAAGGCATTTAAAGTAGGTAAATTTGTGCAATTTTGTAACAAGGCCAAAATAAAAACGTCTCATTTTACAAGTGTAAATGTTTAAGTACGGTATGTATATGAGTTATAGCTTCATAAAGTGATATGTTTTAATTATGTCTTAAAAAGATTACACTATTTATTAAATACACGTTTTTAATAAAATGTTATAAATTTTCAACAGATTTCATTTGGGCCTTATAACAAAATTCCTCCCAAATTATACTTTAATTGTCTACATCTCCTTACAGAAAGACCAAAATATTTTCTTTATCTTTCAGGGTTATATATTTAATATTTAATAGTTTGATTTTAATTATCCTAACCAAACACTGACTATACTATCTTAAGCAGAAACAGTGGAGTTCTTTCTGAAGTTAGGCTTGCTACATGTTTCTTGTAGCTTATACTGCATTCAATTTATTTCTTCAGTGTTTTACTATACAGGGTGTATATTATGTCTGGAAACACCCAAATATATCCTTTAATAATTTAAATATAAATTTGAAACCTCTTACAATCGTGATAGAGATTGGGCATCTACTTTTTGGAACAATGTTTTGTTATGTCACACCAACGGGGGACGTCCTGCCGAGGGTATCGTGAATATTCTTAATGGAAGCCTATACCTTGTGATACATAATTTTAAAGGTAATAGCTTACTGAATTGAATGCCACAAACCGCATCTCAAAGGAATTATTCTATCAGAAAATAGAGCATTTTTAGTACTGAAAATTTACTGATGTTCAACAATATAATTTTAACATGGTTCTTGCCACAAAATGTGTTACACTAATTTTTTAGCATTTTTTAAATGTTCAATTAAAATAAAATAAACAATTTATTTTTAAGCTGGTTTCATTAGTACAAATTTACCAGTTTTTATTACAATGAATAAAACTTATGAGTCACTTTCTCTGATTACTTATGAATCTGTACTTGGTGTTTTCCAGTCAGCAGGAAGGTTTAAAGAGACAAAGGTCACTAGCCTATGAGAAACATTATTGTGTTATTAATCATCTGGTCTACAGGTTTCAGTTTGTTGAGCATGGAGCTTTCACTAGACAGGTCTAAGCTTGGGAATTACAAATGGACAAAGGTCATATCATTCCTGTCGAGTTAATCAGTGTCTCTGAAGCATTGCTGTCAACAAGTTATCTAATTACAGTAGTTCAGTTTTTATTTGGCATTTTAATGGAATTGTCTGAAAGAGAACGAATTACTCTGTTGATGATGCGAGGATATGGCGATCGTCAAAGATCTTATCGGGAAGTTTGTAATTTGTTTAATGACACTTTCCCAGAAAGGAATCCCATAAGTGTTTCAACAATATCAAAAACTATTGAGCGTTTTGAAATGACAGGGAGTGTACGTAATCGGCCAAAGTCGGGTAGGATACAATCTGCAACAGATGAAGAACATGCACTAGATGTTTTGCAAACATTTATTGAAGACCCACATACATCGCTCAGAAAAGCAGCACAGCAACATGATATGCACCCTATGTCTGTGAGTAAGATTTTGAAAATTAATAAATACAAACCATTTAAAGTTCATTTAGTCCAACAGTTAAGTGAGGATGATTACGACAGAAGAGTTGAGTTTTGTGAACTTGTGATGCGCAAATGTGATGACAATAGAGATTTTCTGACCAACATACTATTTTCTGATGAGGCAACGTTTTTCCTAAATGGCAATGTTAACAGGCACAATTGCCGTTACTGGGCTAGTGAAAACCCACATTGGATTACTGAGTCCCATTCACAGCAACCACAAAAACTGAACGTATGGTGTGGAATTTTAGGTAACAAAATTGTTGGACCCTTTTTCATCAATGGAAATTTAAATGCCGAACTTTACTACAATATGCTCCAAAATGAAATAATCCCAGCTATTCAAATTGCATCAGGAGAATACTTTGATAATGTATGGTTTCAGCAGGATGGTGCTCCACCCCATTATGGGAGACAGGTAAGAGAGTATTTGGATTTAAGGTTTCCTCATAAATGGATTGGCCGAAGAGGAGAAATCGAATGGCCTCCAAGATCTCCGGATTTGTCACCAATCGATTATTTCCTATGGGGTCATTTAAAATCCAATGTTTATAGAAGAAAGCCTCATAATTTGGAAGACCTAAGAAACAGGATTATAGAGGAGATTGCTTTGATAACTGAAGAAATGTTAGGCAACTCTGTCGAATCATTTTACACAAGATTGGCTCATTGTCAAACCGTAGAAGGAACACAGTTCGAACAATTGCTTTGACACCAAATGCAGGTAAAACGTTTGTTGTAAGACTTTTCTAACAGCATACATTATTTTTTATTTGTAATAAGAAATCAATAACATAAGTATTTCCATAATTGTACTGTAATAAAAACTGGCAAATTTGTGCTAATAGAACCAGCTTAAAATGAAATTTTTGTTTTATTTAATTGAACATTTAAAAAAATGCTAAAAAATTAGTGTAACACATTTTGTGGCAAGAACCATGTTAAAATTACATTGTTGAACATCAGTAAATTTTCAATACTAAAAATGCTCTATTTTCTGATAGAATAATTCCCTTGAGATGCGGTTTGTGGCATTCAATTCAGTAAGCTATTACCTTTAAAATTATGTATCACAAGGTATAGGCTTCCATTAAGAATATTCACGATACCCTCGGCAGGACGTCCCCCGTTGGTGTGACATAACAAAACATTGTTCCAAAAAGTAGATGCCCAATCTCTATCACGATTGTAAGAGGTTTAAAATTTATATTTAAATTATTAAAGGATATATTTGGGTGTTTCCAGACATAATATACACCCTGTATTACTCAAATAATTATATATTTGTTTTATCAAACCGAATTAAGTTTTATAACCCTTGCTAAAAAGGGCAAAAAGAACACTCATTTACAATGTGGTTCATTGTTTGACCAACCATTCTACAATCAAACAACTGATCTCCTGCCTGTTACTACTTCAATTTCTAGTACTTACAAGCACCAACTAATATACGAGGAGGATCAGTGTAGAAGTGCTTAAGTCTTGTTTTCCATCAAACTACCTCAAGAGGAGTTTTCAGTGCAGTACAAAAACAAAATACTGATCTGCTTCAAAACCCAGTTCATATGAAAACATTTTTAGAAAGGCAATCATATAATCAAATTATTTCTCAATTTGATTATATAATAATTTGGCAATTCAAGCGAAATCCGAGAACACTTATCATAAATTCAAGAAGTTTTTTTTTATTTAGGAAACGACTTCTACAGTGTAACTAATTACATGGTTTCATTACCATACGAATAGCAGTAAATAAATTATATATTGAAAGTTTGAATTGTATAAAGTATATTAGGAAGTAGAAACGTTTTACTGTAACTTAATATAAATTATACAGACAATTTACTATGTTGTGGGGTTTTAGCTTGCAAGTAAATGTTTGATAGTAATTAAAATAACATTATGTTCAAACAGTTTTTTTTTTTCGTTTAGTTTCTATCTCGTTGTCGAGGTTATCTGTTCCCTTAGTGCTAGAGTGAAAACTTCTATTTGTATGTTTTTGCTGATCTTTAATTTTATTGTTACTTTTTCAGGAGGTGGATATAGAAGCAGGTCCCTCAGGAAATGATCATGATAATATTCCTTTCATTGATGAAGAATAAACAAAAACTTTCTGGTTTAAACTGAACATGGATCATGAGTCTACTGTGCTGTTGATTGGTCTACTGTTGTTTTAAATGTTACAAGTTTCACAATGATATCTTTAAAAAGAGCTTGTACAATCAATAATGACTGTTGGCATATTTTTTTAATTCTTACTAATTAAAACTAATGCATTTATACAAGAGCTACAAACAAAAACATCCAGGAATAATAGGAACAACAGAACAACAGGAAAAGTGAACAGAACATTCAGTTCCAGTTAAAAAGACCTATTGTACAATTAAGGAGTGTTTAATTGATTTAGGGTTAAGTAAGTTAAGAAAAAACTTTCCTCTGCAAAGAGTATATCTTTTGTCTCTGCCCCAAGCTGATACATGGTTCATTTGTCATTTTATTGTTTATTTGTCTGTATTTTTTATGGTTATATTTATAATTTTGGTTTTATAACATACTGTTTTGTGTTTAATTATTATATGGGGCTCATTTGACTTACAATGACTACTTTACTTATTTGCTGACATTTTGTTATTTATATATTAACTTTTTACTTAAATATTTATCTTTGTTTGGAAGATAAAGAATTTTTTCATTTAATTGTTGTTATGTATAAAGCATACAAGGAATTATTATATCATGCTCAGGTACAACTTGAGTACTACAGTTATTGTAAAATTGTGTGTATTAATAAATTGTTTTTAATTAAATTGATATTCACTTATTGAAAATATTCCAAACATTGGTTTTGATAATATTTTATTTTACACAATACAACTTAAATAGATTAAATATTGAAGTCACTATGATGAACTTGACATACTCTTGGAAGATCTCCTCACTTCTGGCATCATTCATTTTGAAGTAAGGGTTTTGATAGACGATTAATAGGTTTCTAAGAACACATTATCCAAACCAGGATATAGGCTTATGCTTTGAATTTATTCACGACTAAAATGTAACTAATTTATAATAAAGGTGCAAACAAATTCTTTTATATCTCTCAAACAAATAAAATTATCTATTTAACTAAACAGTTGTTCAAATAACCAAAGTGGACAATTAGCCCTTAAAAAATGTAATGTCTAGATTATTTAAGAAAATACTATACTCTGTAGCTACTAATAGCAATAGATTTCATTCATACATAATCTAATATGGTTTCTTTTCCTTATTGTTGGTTAGTGAGAAAGAGTAATGGCAAAGGAATTATATATCGTCACATTTTTATTATTTATTTGCAGATGCCCTTTGTTAGATAAGTATAAAAACAAAAAATTTTATACTCTCGTCAATGTGCTCATCAAAAAAGCAAAGATGCATATTTACCGATTTTTCAGTTTTTTAAACTATTTAAGGAAATTAGATAAAGCAATCTCTACTCATATATAAATTATATCCAATAATATACTCCATATTGTGACTCTGTGCAATATTTGAGTTACTACATAATAAATAATTAATGGAAATTAATGTACTAGATAGCAAACTATTCAGAAATTTAAAAACTGGGAGATAAAATCAGCATTCAATTACATGATTTGGGACCGTCTCTAAAACATTCTAATGCTCTCAATTGTGAACCTGATAAGACAATGAGAATACCTATTCATATAGATTTGTAGTCTAGGTGTATCTGATGTTGAAACACTTTTTTGGATCTACTGTATTCAGATGGACATTGACTCCAAATTCCAGGGGTCAAGTCTGAGACAGTGTTAGATTTCAGATGCAGCACTAAGAGTAAGGTAAAGTGGAGCTGAACTCAACACGTATTGAATCAACACTTCCCACCAGCTACGTTAGTCCACTCCATCGTAGTTCACTCAATTGTGCATCTGATAAGACAATGAGAATATCTATTCATCTAGATTTGTAGTCTAGGTGTCTCTGATGTCGAAATACTTCTTTGGATCTATTTAGATGGACATTGACTCCAAATTCCAGGGGTCAAGTCTGAAACATTACTCGAAGATGAATAATCACCATTTGAATGAGGAAGTTAGTCAAACCCTGTCCAAAAAACTGAACCAAAAGACAACTGAGGGAGCCAGCCAAACCCTGTCAAAAACACTGAATGAAAACACAACTGAGGGGGTCAGCCAAACCCTGTCAAAAAAACTGATAAAACTCACCATGACTGAACAATTAAATTACAATTTGGAACAAAATGGTTCATCTTTACAGTTTGATACATCCATCAATTCTCCACTCCAAAATCCAATTCAAACTGTAACTCAACATTTTTTTAGATAAGGCATTCGAGGAGAACGTGGTCCAGAACTTTCCTCAATTCAAATCTGACCAAGACAAAATCTGTAACGAAAACATAAACAGGCTTGGCAAAAAAGTTGAAGATAGTCAAACAAATACTTTCATGTACCACCCAGCATCTACAAAATCCCACACAGCCTAGCCGTTTTTCATCAAAATGTGGACAGAATTGGAAATAAGATAGATAGACTTAATCATTTACTTTTAATATTAAATCCGCATTTCGTGGTTCTCATGAACATGGGCTACATGCAGATACAATTTGTATAGTGAAACTAATTAATTATGACCTTGTAGTTGCATTTGGTAGAAAGGATCATAGCAAGGGAGGAGTGGCCATATTTAAATCCAGTTTTATTGACAATACAACAGAAGAAATTTTAACAAATGAACACAGTAAAGAGCTGGTTTTTGAAGTAGCAGCAGTTAAGGTTCAAATTCATAAGAACAATTGGCTGTATATAGTTGGTCTGTACAGACCGCCAAGTGCTTGTTTAGACGAAGAGCTTGAAGCATTAAATGACTTACTAGAATGTTTACCAACTGACAACAGCTCACTTTACATTTTAGGAGACTTCAACATTGACTGCTTGAATAGGACATGGGAAAAAGAAAGGTAAAATAACAAACTCAATGAAGTAATTTTATCTTATAACATTCAGAGGATGTCCCTTCCACCAACAAGAATTACAAATAATTCAAATCTCATCAATAGACCTTTTTTGCTCTAATATGCCCTTAGACCATACTACAGTTCAGATCATGAATACTGGAATTTCGGATCACACAGGCCAATACTGCAAAATAAAAATTTCCTCAAAATGTAAGGCCATATCAACATCAACTTATAGGAGCTTCAACGATCAAAATTTAAAACAGCTTAAGGATCTATTAGAAATCCAAACATGGGACAGAGTGAGGGATGCAACAGATGTAGATGAGGCCTGCTCTCAGGTTATAAATACTATCACAGTAGCAATTGAAATAATTTGCCCGGAAAAAAGTCTCGAGGTCCAAGTAACAATAAAAAGAAATACTTTGACCCAGAAGCGATTGTCCTTAAAAAGCGTTTTCTAGATGCCCAGCAAAAGTACATCCTGAGTGGTAAGGAAGAAGATAGACTTGCAGCTAATATAAGTACGAAGACATATGACCAAAAATTAATAAGCATCCGTAAAAACTTGAATGCACAATCAATATCTGAAGCATCGAACAAAAGTAAAGCAGTTTTGAAAATAGTAAAAAAATGAAAGAGCTCCAACAACTTGTTCTTCCACCCCTTCTTCTCTAAACACCAATGGAAAAAAATTTGAGGCTAATCATTTTAATGATTACTTTTCTACCATTGCAGAGAAGCTTTGGCAGAACATTGGACTATATCCAAGGACAACCTCAAATATATTGTCATAATACCCCATGGAGAGTACGCAGTAATCTCGAAAATCTTACAACTATTAATTTTAAAGAAATACTCAAAATTTTAACCTCATTGAAACCTACACTGTCTTCAGGTATCGATAACATTCCATCAAGACTACTAAAATATTGCAAAGAAGAACTTTCTTATCCTGTGGTTCAAGTAATCAACAGATCTATGGCTGAAGGCATTTTTCCCTCCTGCTTAAAGATCGCAAAAGTTTATCCATTACATAAACAAGGCTCCAAAGAGGCAGTCCAAAACTATCGGCCCATTTCCTTACTACCCACTGTTTCTAAGGTGTTTGAAAGGGTAGTCCTTAATAGACTCATTGAGCACTTAACACAAAATGATTTACTAGTCAAAAGGCAACATGGCTTCATATGAGGCAGATCTACAAATACAGCACTTGCAGATCTTGTGGAGTTCATTGTAAATAATCTAGATGTTGGAAATACTGTTTCAAGTGTATTTTTGGATCTTAGTAAGGCATTTGACTGTCTTGGACATGATTTAATTCTATCCAAATTAAAAGCCTTGGGGGTGCATGGTGTGGCAGCAAAATGGTTTTGCAGTTATTTGTCTAACCGATGCCAACTCATTGAACTAAAAGTAACCAAAAATGGAGAAACGAGAACCGTTAAATCTGAGAGCACCTATGGAGAGAGGTGTCCCACAAGGGTCTGTCCTAGGACCAGTCCTGTTTGTGCTCTTCACCCTTGACCTTCCAAAATATGTTCAAGACTATAGTTATGCTGTAATGTTTGCTGATGACACAGTTTTGCTGTCTTTTGATAGCACCACAGAGCTAGAAATCAAGTTTTATATGTATTAACTTAGCACAAGAATACTGCCATAAAAATGACTTCAACGAAACCTAGATCAAACAACTTATATTGGGAAGAAAGAAAGACGAGCTATCACCACTGCCAAACTTACAGCAAGTCTATACAACAAAACATCTGGGTGTAATTATAGATAATTGCTTGTCATGGACTACCCATGTGGATTTTTTATGTAGAAAACTGGGTTCAGCTTTGTATGCAATTCGAAGAACTAGAACAATTTCCACTGTAGAGGCAGTTAAAGTCACATACTATGCACTTTTTAAAAGTCGTGTAGGATATGGAATTTTGGTTTACGGAGGCACATCAGGAGGGAATCTGCAGAGAGTTTTAGTTCTACAAAAACGTGCTGTAAGGATACTCGCTGGACTGAAGCCAAGAGAGTCATGCAAGGATGCATTCAGGGAATGGGGAATACTTACAGTACCCTCCATCTATACAATTGAAGTAATTATGTATGCTGTACAAGAGAATCTACAGAGATTTATCCACATCCACCAACATAATACAAGATATTCCCAACAGTTTGCCCTACATGCACATCGCCTAGCACTCTTCCAGAGAAAGCCATTTTATGTCGGAGCAAAGTATTTCAATGCCCTACCAACAAGTCTCAAGAATAGTCTACCAACAACTCTAAAAAAGTAACTGAAAGACTGGTTCATTAACAAATCCTTTTACTCCATTGACGAATTTTTGTACAGAAATTATGAAACTCTGTAAATATTTAACATTGTATTGCTTTATTCTGATTCAGTTAGATTTCAGATGCAGCACTAAGAGTAAGGTAAAGTGGAGCTGAACTCAACACGTATTGAATCAACACTTCCCACCAGCTATGTTAGTCCACTCAATTGTGCATCTAATAAGACAATGAGAATACATATTCCTCTAGATTGTACGTGATTTTGTAGTGTAGGTATCTGATGTCGAAACAATGCAAGGAGTTGGTTTTGAACTTCTTTGTCGCAGATTTTTTTGGATCTCTTCAGATGGATGTTTACTCCAGATTCTAGGACTCACTACGCAGAAAGTGAAATGGAGACTAACTCAAAATAGTCTCCATAATAACTCAAAATAGTCTCAATAAATAATAACACTTTCGAAAGGTAGCACTAATATATAGTGAGGCTAAACCTGTATAAGCCTTTCTTGCACTTGATGTAAGTAGCTCATTAGACCACAACTTGGCAGGCCAACTTTACTGCATACAACACAACATGAATTATCAATAAGCTGATTATCTGGACTTCACAGTTATTTTTTATTACACAAGAATTGAAGAAAAACTATTAAATTGCAAGGGTTAAAAGATAATTAATTAATTACTAAAATAAATTTAACACTGGAGATGCCAGTAATACTTTTATAAATTTAATTGAATAATAGTTAATATAATGTTTCTATAACCTGAAACTCAACTACTGATATATAATTAATTCATTATTAGCTTAAAATACAAACTAACGGTTATAATTAGTTGAAACTAAAAGAGTTAAAGGAAGATAAAATAAAACAATATCCATTCAATATTTTATTGCAACAAGAAAATAAACAGGAATGCCAGAGGAAGAGCTTGAAATATTATATAACAAACATAAACAGTATAATCTTTAAAGATGATACATAGTGAAATAAATTTTAAAATATATAAATAAGTTCATGTGGTTTAAAAATTAAGTTAGGTGCCTTTTAAATAATGTAATGCCATTGATTACAAAATTAATGTTTAAAAACATGAAAACTGTCTTGATTAGTACCTTTCTCATGGTTTAACTAATGAAGCAAAACCAATTTGTGCATTAGCATGTGAAAAATGTATGAGACGTCAAAATAATGTGAAATAAATCACAAAAATTTCAAAATATTTGTTGAAAATATATTTATTGGTAGTGGTTATAACTAATAAATAAGTAAAACTATACATATATTTCTATTGATTAATTGACTAATAAATATGAATATGTTTACAAATTTTGAAATAACACTTTCAATTTTGTGTTTTAGTTAAGAGACAAAATAGATTTCATCTTTACAATATGTTCATTCAGCACGATGAACTTATAACGGGAAAATATTGAATTTAGGAATGCTGAAAAGTTATATTTGCATGGAACTTGCCACTAATGAAAATATTTCAAATATTTTTATGAGAACCTGTCTATTAAATCTAAGGCAAACCTGAGAATTCATACAAGCACAGGTTATATTAGTGTATAAAGAAGGTCTTCCTGTGGTGGTTTAGATTGCAGATAAATGGTGTATTCAGGGTGGCCAGGTTCCCCCTCAAACTGTCTTGAGAAAAATAAAAATCTTCTCACAAGTGTATATTTTTACATAACTTTCACGTGATATTATTATCAAATAAAATTGTACATTTCACATATTTTTAAAATCTCAAATAAAATCTAAAATATTGATGTAGGAGTGATGATTGTTACTTGTTACTCTAACACAACAATAAGTTGAGAAAAGCTCAGACCTTACGATTGATCAGTGGTGGCTGCTTGACATTTTTGGAAACAATACAAGTGTGGTCATAATTTATTTTACTAACACTCACTCCGGCTTATCTACGGCCTGGACACGATTCACATTACATTTTTGTTTGAACATTTTTGAATTGATTTTACCACTTTTTTATTTGAGTACTGCTCATGGCAGACTCCTCAAAAGCCTGTTGAATCTTGCGAATTGTTTCCATTTGTGAATGGCCAAACTTTTGGCAAAATTTTATGCAGAAATGCTGCTCAAGTTTTTCTGCCATTTTATAACTTGATAAAAACCACCGAGCACATTAGAGAGGTCTACACTACTAAAGGCTGACTGCCGGCGACTGAAGCTTTGCCATGATAGGAAAGAGTGCATGCATACACATGACAGTCCCCTCCACATGCCCACTAAGCTTGGCCGCCAGCACTTTATTCGTTTAAGTGGGAGGACAGAAGGTCCGATACTTTTTGAACAGGCCTCATACATGTTATCAATGACTGCATAACATTGATGGTAGTGAATGTTTTTTTTTTTTTTTTTTTTTTTTTAATAAGATCTGATAAACAAGTGAGATTTCCATTCTCAGTCCTATTGTGATTTTCATATCCATAAAAAGGATGGAAAAATTGCAGCCAATTACATTAATTATTACTCGTTCATTGTTTACAACAGAGCCAATTACATCTACCAAAACATACTCAGTCTGTCCGTGATAGTGTGTAAGAATGCAACATAAATGTGTTTCCAAATTCATTTTGGAGTTAGTCAAATTTTTTCCTCTGATGAAGTAGCACATATTACATAAAAAGTTAACATGAAGTAAATTGTAATTTGATGAATAGCTTTTAGTAAAACCATACCAAAATGTTTGCTTTGCAAATTGGATATGTGAATGGTACAAAAGTAAACTCACATTTCTGTAACAGAATGAATTAATCATGGGAACTGTACTGGTGAAAATGTACTTGCAAGTAATATGAAGCTGCGAGTTAAACCAATGTTATAGTGTTGGAGATTATAGGAACTTTCTACAAATTATTACTACAACCGAGGCTACAGTCTCACATCATCCAAGATAATAAGCTATAGTTTCAATCAGCTTTAATCTTTAGTTATAACCTAACAAAATCAACAATTGAAAAAAACTCAATGTATATATTTTTAGAAACTGAATCTTAGACAAAGGTCAGAAGGAATGTTTGTAGAGTGAAAACACAGAACCTCTATCCCGTGCAACATCCTCCATACCACTTCCCAGAAAATGTTTGAAGAACTGTGTTTACTTTGACCATAATCTAAACGATCCTAAATGAACACTCTATAAATATGTACAGAAAAGGCTCCGCCCCACATGTATACATTGCGATTGTTAAAAAACTTTAAAAGACTCTACAGACAACAAACTACACCATAAATCATTTGCAATAGTTATGCAGGGTCGTATTGATGAAAACTCCCCATTTCTGGTTTACGTATGATTTATTGATGGATCTAAATAAATTTTTACTTAACTTATCTTCATCCAAGTAAAAATTGAATAGACATAACAGAGTATAGGACCAAAATACTGTTATTGAGAATGAAAGATACACTGAAGATTTACTTATGTTATTGATTATGGTTGGACAAAGTATTGTGTCAGTTTTATTTATAAGAATATTACCCCAGAAGCAGTATAAAAAAAGAATTGTTGAAAAAACATGCTATTCCACAGGTAGAGAATGTAAAAACTAGTGTTCTCATTGATCTTTAGACGGCTTCCACTTTTATACCTACAATTTCAAGAACGCTGGATCAGATGATATGGAATGGATCGATCCCAAGACCATTTTATCTCTTGAAATAACCCTGCATAATATTTTTTATACTAAATCGAGTGTACAACACCAACATTTTTTAATTATCTCACTAAACAAATAGTTACAGCCTTGCTTCAATTAAGGCATGAAGTACTGAGTCTGAAGGGATTAAACCACTGTATAGGTATCAACTCAGAAGCATGTGGGAATTTACTAAGCAAATTTACTAAAGTTAAATTATCAATAGAAACTTTTTTGTAGTCAATAAAGTATTTTTATGTTTTAATCGAACAAATTGTTTTTAAACTACCTGTATTATATACAAATCATATGGGTACACTATACGGTTTCATTCCCCCAGGAGATTCACGTCTGGCTTGTTTATACATGCCAGTAAAGCCTATTCTGGGTAGGGCAAAAATCAATGTGTCACATAAATCTAAGTAACCAAATGAATGACCAGGAGTGCCACATCACAACCACAAATGTTGACCCATATGCGTAAATACAGGGCTGGTTTATAGGTCTAGTTTACGGTGGAGGATGACTTTTGGAATGAATGGGGCTTCCTTAAAGTTAAAGGCTTTTTAAAGCCTATATATGAGGGAGTATACATTTTCCCAGCTTGCTTAGACTAGAAGATGCTGGAAAAAGTTAACCTCACTTTCTTCCAAGGTGACATGACTGAGAGAAAGCCCGTTATTCCTCCTCACAGTATCATGACAGGAGGCAGCCCCTAACCCCAACCTTACCCACCCTGAATATCCTATCACTCTGGAAGGAGCACAAAGATCTTTTTATTACTAAGTGCAATTAGGGGTTTCCTCATATTGTCCTAAGTGAACATTATATGAACATACGGTCTCATTAATATTCCACAGAGTGAGTAGTGATTTAAGAACTAGAAGTATACAAAGAGGAGGATCTTTTTTAATTAACTAAGTAACTATGCAATCTTAACTTCATCAGATTAATGATTGTAATTAACAATCAAAAATGTTTCTTTTAAAATAACACTGGAGGATACTAATAGTTTTTAACAAATTCATAGATATTAGCTAAAAATGCAACCCATCAACAGCTTTATAAAGTAAATGAGCCATACATAAGGTGCTAATTACTTCCACAAAAATTTTGAAAATTTTGGTGGAATAAATCATTGATTAAATTTGATAACAATGCTAAATTCTGTAAGGCTGGCAGTAATTAAATAAAAAAAGTGAATACTATCTCAAAACTTTAAGATTTTTTATTAAAAATGTTACCTACATTTTGTGATTAATAACCATAACGAAAAAGATAAATTTCTGCATTGTGAACATTTTATAAATCTCTTTGCTTTAAGTTTATACTGTTTGTTTTAAGTTAAAAAGGAATACTGCTTTTCAAGGACTGGAATCTATCATTGAGGTGTCGACATGTTTTGTTCATTATTAACCATATAAACAAAACGTAGCATTCTATTTCTGTAACATTTAATGAGGGCAAATACCCAAAATCCTATTAATCACCATGTGTTTTATAATGATTGTTTTTCATGAATTAAATTATTGAAAGAAAATTCTTTAAAAACCAGGAAGATAAAAGCATGCACATAGTGTCCTTGTATGATTAATAACCTATTGCTTTATCAATGTTGCTTTGTAAAGTTACTTTTGCACCACACTGTATATAATTTTGTATCTGTTAAATTACACAATTCATATTTTTTTTAATGGACAGTAAATTTATTAAGATAAACATTATTCTAGATCATAATCTTAGTTATTTATAGGTCTTTTGAATCATTCTTAACACACGGCTTTGCTTTGAAAACATAAGGTATTTCAGTAGTTTATTTCACTCTACAGTATTGCTAATGTTTATAACTATTTCTTATATAGTTACAATACAACATAAAATGGTTCAAAGGAATAAAGACAATATACCTAAGATAAAACACAAATTGGAAATAGTACACTTATAATGAATGCCCTTTTTTAAAGACTGGAATATTAAAAAATCATAACACTAAATGGAACACAATTTCTTAAGCTAACAAAAACATGTTCAGCCAGTTCAAAATTCAATTTTCAACTATATTCCCAAAACGGTCTACTGTACTCTTTCGAAAATAACATTTCTGACTAAAAGGATAGTGTTGTTGCACACCTAAATTGTATTTTACTGTTACAAAAAGTGTTTATATTTATATTTATAAAAAGTGCTAAGGCAATCATCAAAAATTACCTTCTAAAAAACCATTATATCACCTCATAAATAGAAATCATTAGAAATCGTAATTTAAAACATTACCACTGTAAAGTCTATAATAAGCTATTTATTTCATTTTTTTTAAATTTGGCTTTGAAATTAATTAGAAGTGTAATTAATGGTATTAGTTAATACATTATTGTATACTTTTTGCTATCTCTAATTACACATTCATTTAATGCATTTAATTTAAATGTCAATTAAAAAAATAAATTTTATATAAGAAGGAATAAGTTTCCTAGTTTGAACCTAATTCTAAAAACTTATTTTTAGATTATGATTCACCTAAATATAAATATGTATGGATAAAATCCACATGAATATAAAAGATATTTTCAAATGCTTATCTGTATTTAACGTTTCGCTTTTCTTACCGAGTGAGGTAATTTTGTGGCATTGAGCAATATTATTGTATCATTTAAATTTAAAATACACAAAACAAATATCTATTTAACGAAGGTTGTATCTATAGGAGAATATATTGTTGAAATTATGATTATGTACATTATTGAGTGTAAAATTAACATCAGCGAAATATACAAACATCACTACTTAACAAACTACACATTATTTTCTTAAGATAACGTACGTGTTAGAAAGTATGACAATAAATGAAGAAACTAAATTAAAATAGTCATACCCCTAAGTTCTCATGGTTTGAATCTGTAATTCCATAATACTCAATAAAAACATGTTATAAATTATAGTAAGAAACCAGATTCTATAGCTTATAACTAATAAACCCTTAGTTGTTAATTATAGTCAATTCAACTTACTAGTGTCGTTTTAAGTCTTGACTTGAAATAATAATTTTGCTTATAATGTCTTTTTTATTAAATAAATCTGAAATAAGCACATAGAATCTATACTAATTCAATTAAATATGTAGATCAGTATTTCTTGCATTTTCACACTAAGGACCACCTGTACTAAAATTTGGCGTTAATGTTCTCACGTTTTCATTCAAATGCTATATTACATTTTTGGTAAAAGAGGACAGACTACCGATTTCACAAGACCTATATTTTTATTTCTGTATTCATTTCAAGATGTCCCACTTAGCCAAGGATATTCCTCACTGGCTTTTAATTTATCTGAGAGATAAAATACTGCTGTAGCCAAAAGATGTTGAAACAATGAGAAGTCTCCTAGTTGTCTAGAATTAACCACATCCATTTCTAACCGAAGTTTTCTTTAGCACATTGCTGCATTGGCTAGGAATTCAGGCCCCCCTACCATCTGATTCATTGCCTCCGTGTGAGCCCAGTAATACAAATTGTTTAAATAAATAAATATTTAAAAATAAACATAAACTGATTTGAGAATGTCACTGGAGATGGGGGCTAAAAAACCAGTACAGTATTAAATATGGACTGGATGAGGACAGATACCAGCAGCAGCGGACTGGAATTCGAGCTCCGGAAATGATGTCATAAATTCCAGTCAACAAGGGTTCCTGAATATTTTCAATGAACTTTTTGGATATCTAGACGTGATTGTTTTTAGACAAATGGTATTTATTCACATTTTGGTTCTCGTGTTGCTTCATTTTCCGCAGGGGATGTGTTAACTCTCAAAGAATTACACTCTTTTGGAAACCTTAAGTCCCTCAAAAGATATATCATCCTTGCAGTTGAAGTTCTGAAATAATTCTCTGATTTGGGTTTGGTCCTGTCTGCAAGGGTTTTCCCTTAGCTGGTGATGTAGCTACCAGGCATTTTGTTCTTAACTTCTTCCAGTCATTCCTAACTTTCCTATCACACAATTTTTCATTCCTGTTAGGGACAACATCCATTGAGCAACAGAGGCAACTCTTCTGTAGAGTGGTTATACAACATTCTGTACAGGAGACATGGTTGAACTTTTACTGGAGATTCTATATTACAATATGTAACATGTTCTCATTTGAAAGTATTCAACTTTTGCAGAATACAATGACCTCTAAAACTGCACAATAACATCTGCTCCCATATAGTAAAGTTAATAGAAAAGTTAAAACATATCACAAGATCATCGGTAAAATGTTCATTCCAAGAGACTTCGAATTTGAAATGAGCGTAGTTATAGCATTATTTAAAATCTTAGTTTAGATGCTATACAATCCTATGTAAAGATTTGCTATTAATTTGATAACATTGTTTGAAAACATTACTTTTAATAATTTATATTTTAATATACCTAATATACTAGACAAATTTTGCAATAGATGACATAAACTGATATTATACAAGGGCTATCCAGAGAGTAGATTACATTTTCATATAAACAAAAAACAAAGTAGAAGAAAAAGATTGTGTTATATACATTTGAAAGTGACATTCCAAAACCATTTTTCAACATAGTCACCATACAAATTTAGGCACTAATAATCATAGCGAACTAGTTTTCGAATTTCAGCGTTATAAAATTCTGCTGCCTGAGACTTCAACCAGGTAGTCAAATCCTCCTGCAGTTCCACGTTGTGTATGTGTGTACCCGCACTCTATACGCTATAATTTGGTTCCGCAATTCATGTATTATACTCATCTCGTCTTCTGTAATGATTTGATCGAGCAGCCGAATTTACTATACTAAAAATGTCACCATCTTTTTCGAAAGTGTCCAAAAATGTCAATGAAGCAGCCTGATTTTTATGTGTTTCTGTTCAGATTTTCGCTATCTATCGTGCACAAAAGTTATGTTAACCTAACTTCTGCGTAACAATTTCGTGTAATAAACTCCTTAAATTGAATCTGAGGAAAACTAAGTCAAAGTTCTGTTACTGTAAATCGGCGGTCTTCTTTAATCTTCTCATCGACATTAGAAACAATTTCGGTCACAATGCATGGCCGTCCACTTCGTTCGTCATAATGTACATTAGTTCGGCCACTTAAACAATCTAATGCACCACTGACAAACTCCACCTTCAGTAACCACATCGTTCTCATAAACTTCACAGGGTTGGCGATAAATCTCAATTGGTTTATTGTGCTTAGCCAACAAAAACCATATTACCAACCACACTTCACAACTTGCGGGATATTCAATAGCGTCACATATTTTAAACTGCTATTGTAAATCAACAAGGACAAACAGTAACTTCTCGCTAACACTTCTGGATAGCCACTGAACAGCGGAACGCCCTGACATCAAAATGGCCACTATAGACCCGCCCCTAGCGGCTACAGAGCGATAAGTAATCTACTTTCTGAATAGCCTATGTATATGCTGTTTACACTGCAAAATATTTAGAAAAAATAGATATTATTGGGATTAAAGTGATTATTATCAAGCATCTTTGTTGGATGGAAAATGTTTTATTACAATCATATATTTCATTGCAAATTACAAACCTGAATGTAATATATTTCATTAAAAGCCTTTCATTTTCTACGTTGCATGCTTGATGGAAGTGGTATGGTTTTAGTATTGAAGACATTTTTATTACTTCCACAAAATTTTACATCCAAAGCACTTTCACCAGCAAAACCCTATCTGGCAAAACCGCTTTTAAAATAAAATTCTGTGGAAGTATTAAAAACGTCAATATTAAAAGCCTTTCAGTCATGCTCATAAAACAAATGACAGTGTAAAGACTATCAATTAAAATATGTGACGCAAGAGGTTGGTCCCTTCCCATATTTTGGGGAAATTTTGGAAATGAATAATCCATTACATAAATTTATACAAATATCATCAGTTAGAATTATTATTTATGGGTCCAAAGTGTCATAGTATAGATCCTAAAATCTCATACAGATTTTAATCAGATCAATTTCAATGGCTCATCACTACAACAGGAAGTGGCTAGTAAGACAGCACTGGGTAAAATTAAGAAACTGACTCCTAGCCGGACACTAGTAAGTTAGTAATGTAGCCACAGTGTAGGTTTGTCCGATTAACTTAAGAGAAACAACTCTACATTGGGAGATTAAGCAACTCATTCATACATTGAAATTTTTTAATGCTAATATAAATCACTAAATTGCAAATAACTTAGAATAGCTATAATGATTGATTGATATCTGAAAGATTTAAACAACAAATTAATAATAATTTTACTTTTAAATTTAATTTGCTTATCAGAATATTCTGTAGTTTGTACTTTAAAAGGTTATATAAATGCTTGACTGTATTGCAGATTATTGTTATACACCTACAGTATATAAATCTTAATCTATTTTACAATAATTATAATAATAAAAATTTTTAATCATTCAAATTATACCAAAATAAACAAAAAAAAGCAATAAAGTACAACAGATTAAAACATATATGATAAATAGGTTGATTATGGTAAAAAGACTATTATTCAATCATAGGGTTTAATTGAGTTCCAATAAAGAATTTACAATACTTAAACAATTTAAAATCTTGCCAACTTCAGTACGATCATGAAATAGGTCTTAAAAACCAACTAACTAAACCAGCAAAATTGTACTACATCAATTGTAAAATAGTACGATTTTACTAGAACACAGTGTGAATAAAAACACTTTTGGTGGTATAATTTATAAAAGGTAATATAGATTTATGTTTGTTGAATTATTGTGCATATTATGTATATTATAAACAAAGAAACCTAGCCTAGAATCCTTAGATTCAATATTCTTAGAAATTTGAAATAGTGTACAGTAAAAACCAAAAATAAGAAAAAGATTCACACTGATAACAGCATTTAATAATAAAAGTTATTTTTGTTTATACTCTATAACTAACAATATAGTTTAAACACATAAATACAATTTATTTGTAATATTTTAGTGTCATAACTTATAATTTAGAAGTATGAAGAGTGTAATTATTTTCATAAAAGAATCTTTCATATCCAGACATCCAAAATCCACATTCAGAAATTGATCTATTTTAATTCACCAGCTACCTCAAGTAGGACGGATGTAAAACATGCCTGCCCTTGCTCAGACATTGCAACATTCACAGAGATGCACTGAAAAATAAATTGTAATTCCACTAACAGCAAAATGTGAGATCTAAACTCATCATGAAACACGAGACAACCAGATACTACACCAAACTATCATGCACAACAAAAAGACTTGACACTGTTCATTCAGAGGACAGCCAACCTCAATGACAGGTTATCCTGATTTTCGTAATATAGAGACTTGAGGTGTGCCAAGCCACTCCAATTGCAGAACCTTAGTAACAAGTTCTCGACAGCCGTGGAGCAGTTCTGGCTAAAAGTTCTGTTGCAACGGAATGCCATATTCATTTTATTACGTCAAGTCTCAATTTAATTAAATATTAATTAAATATAAAATTAAATATCAATTTAACCATATCTGTGGTTCAGTTTTAATGATTAGTATTGTGTTTAGTTTTCATTAAGTGCATGTCTTTAGAGTAATTTGTGTTGACACATATGGTGGTTGTGATTCCTGACTTGTGCGTGTCACAATGCTCTGGTATGATTTGTTTATTTTAACCTAGATTGTAGTTATGTGTTAGGTTACTTATCTACCCTAGGAAGAAATAAGATTGCAATCTGAAAACGTTGTGTTACTTTTTTTTATCACTGAACAATGACAAATGTCCAGAAAAATCCTGTTTCTTTCACGATATCAGATTTGTTTCATTGATACATTATTACGTTAAAGGACTTACCAATTAAAATAAGTGGTTTAAATTCTAATGATTATTACAAACACAGGAAAATTATTAAACACCAGAGATTAAAATTACAGAAATATTATAAAAACTTTATTACAGGTGCTGAAATTTAACTATACATTTCTAAATAGAAATACAATCTCTAGTGTTAAGAGATAGAATTGAAGGAAGAAGAAAAGAGCAAGAAAATACTATATAGCCTCACTGGACTCGTTGCAATATATAAGAGTCACCGTTTTCTAATCGTTCCAGTAGCAGTACTAGTCCAAAAAACCATTGTAATAAATTGCCTTTGTTGCAAAAGTTCCAATGGAACCTTTTACTTTATTGTTGTGGCAACATGGGAATTCCAGTTGGAACAACCCACCTCTATTTAAAGCAATGTCATGTTGTTGACAGTTCAATTATATCGCGATATAAAGCATAATTTTGTATTACACATATTACATCGATAAGCTTAGAGCATTTTAAAGTATGACGTGGTATTGGGATTTATGTTACACCAAACATGTGGTACCCCTTTGATCTGGATATGACAGCTTCTTTATAATGTTAAGAAAGTTATGTTTACAATTTTTTTCTTTTCTGTTTTTAATTGGTTGTTGTATTTGTGCTCAAACCATAACCAAGGTATTCTATTGGTTGGTACAGACCAGAAAGAATTATATCACAAAAATCATAAGGAATCACTGACATAAATTGAAAAATAAGGAGTAAACTGTTGATAAAAGGTGAGGATGAAACTGGTACTCTTTCTTCTATTTATTACTTTATATAGATTATTGTATTATTTATTTTTGGGTTTAATATTGAACTGTTAATTTTATTCAAACTTTACAATTCTGAATTCATCATATCTAGAATTTATAATTCAAACCATAACCAGCTAGTCACAAAATATCAACAATTCCTCATTCAATGTGAGACAGTGAGTATAAAAATATGGAACATCCCCAAGGTAAGCATACAATTGTATAACTGCTTAATGTATATTTACTAAACAATAATAATTCTTGATTAACACAACAAATATGTATGTACAAGTGCATGCATAATCCTGTATCTCATAAATGTATTAAGGTAAAAATTAACACTTTCATATATTGGTCCAACACATAAATAAAATTAAACACAAAATATACAGCTGGATTGAACATCTTATAATGCACAAAACATCTTAAACAATGTACTACACAGTGATTGGTAATCATGTCTTTAGGAAACCAAGGAAATGTGTTTTATAAGGGGTTAATTGAGAGTAATAGCTCAAACAAATATAGACACAAACATAACACAGCTGCTTTTCATAAACTTAAATCAAGGGAACTGAGGAACTTTAAAACTTAAACATTGAAAATTTTAAAATGAAAGTCAGTTTAATTATTCATAATTTACTATAAAATAAACATTACAAATTGTATATAAAACTTCAAGCAGCAAATAATAAAACTCATTGTAGAACATTTGGTAAAAGTAACAAGAAAATTATATAAATGATACATGATTATTTTTATTAGCAATCAAATCTTTGGATTCAAAATGTATAAACTTTTAATATTTAGTATAGTGAAAAAAATATCTGTTTATTTACTTAATAGTTCCAAAATTGTTAGATGTTTAGAGTGAGACTTTCTTCATGGTATTACTTGAGAGGAAAACGTTTCAGCATGATGCAAAGTGAAGACAGTACTTTTACAAAAAAGGTAAAAACATTTTACATCCAAATTACATACAATAGGGTTGCCGAAAATTCCCAAAATAAGGAAATTTCTCCTACTAGTGAGCGGCATGTATACTCATCCATGTAATCAGTGAATTCACCTGGGAAAAGTGTATTTCTCCTCATGAATTTGGGTTTTAGCTTTGAAAAAACCTTACCTAATATATTGTGACAATGATACAGCTTAAACGAATACAAGGGCGGATTCAGTCCTCATTTTTCGAGGCACCACCTGTGTTTTAGTTTACCATTATCATTACTTTAACAGGAAATTTTCCATTTCAATTCAACAAAAAATTAAATGTTTAGAAAAATATACTCATAGACAAAATTTTGTTCATAAAGTTAATTTTATTGTGTATGATTACATTACAATAATGATTAAGTTTTTCTCATAAAAATATTCTTTTTATAAATCTCAGGGGAGCCATCCCTATGGGCCCGTCCCCTGGATCCACCACTGAAAGGATAGTGCTCCAAAAAAAATCTAGTACACCACGTTTTTTTCATTTAAAAGAATGTCAAACATAGCAGTGATCATTCGACAATTTTCGATACTGATGGAAATGTTAAATTAGATTGACGACAAGCTATTAAGTATATTATAAAGTTATTTGAAAATCTTGGAGCTTGACTAACGGAATTTACTTGGACAATCAGAAAATGAATAGTGTCACTATTAAATTTGATCTCTCTACACATACTTTTTAGTTAAAATAAACAACATTACTCTCTTGCATCATTTTTTAATTTCTTTAAATAAGGAGGGATATGAAAAAACAGTGTTTTGACTATTTGGAAGAGGTGAAGAATCTTGTAAATTCACAATGACAAAAAATTTGGAACAAGCAATATTGCTTCCACAAAAAGACTACTATATCTGGACACTTGCATAGCAGGAGAAATCTGTACTGTTTAAGCTTCGCCAAGTAAAATCACTACCCTAGTGTATCCCTTTGCACTGCTTACAATTGCAGTTCAAATAAATATTTATAACTATTTTGGAAATTTGTTATATTATTAAAGATTAATTTAGTGTCTACTGCTTAGCTGATGTAAGACAAGCATTAAATTTTACTGAATTAGTCAAATGGGACTAATTACAACCGGAAATTATATTAAATGATTTTGTCAGAGGCTTTAAATACAGTTGTATGAAAATAATATTTTTGATAGTAATTTTTAAAGAATTATGAATAAATATTCTATAAATTATTATGTTATTTTTAGCTTAGTTTTTTTTAAGTTGCTACTTAAACAACTCTCTTGGGCTTGTACAAAATTATTTAAATGCACTTTTAAGCAATAGACAGGCACCTAGCACATAGGCAATGAAGAGATCTTTGAGTCTCAAAGTATTGCCTAAGATAATAGTTAGAGTGAACGTTAAACTGGGGACAATAAAGAACACAAATGTGGTGAAATGGGAGATGACGAGGTAAAGAAAGCCAGCCAAACCAAAACAACTTTGATAGATAATTTGTGCTCTATACTTATAAATTGTGTACAAAAATGTCATAAGATATTTAGTTGTAACTGGAATCAGAACTTAAATAAATATAATGTAAGTAATCTCAGAGCATTTGTTTCATTTTTGTGTATTTTAATTCAGATCTGGCAGGAATTCACTACCCGAATAAATGGGTTTTAAAGGGTTAGTATCTGACATTGTCAGACATCAGCCAATACCAAGGATTGATTTGTATATAAATTACAAATAATAAAAATGAAATTCACTATTTAACAGACGTTAGCATTTTCCTTAATGCATATGCTTGCGTTACAAAGTGTGTGTGTGTGTGTGTGTGTGTGTGTGTGTGTGTGTTTCCGTTTATAAGTATTAAACTGGTCATTAGTTACCGTTAATTAAATTTGAAGTACCAAAAAGACTACTCTACACAAAGCTGTCAAATCCCTACAAATTTTTATATGAGGCTGCCAACTCAAAATAAATATAAATAAAATAACACTATACATGCATACATTTCAAAAAAGTGTCAATTTAAATAACAAAATGATAAATTTGTTTTTTGTTCTTATGTAGAAAAACTCTTAAACATTTTCTTTTTTCTGATAAATTACAGAAACTTTCATTCCAAAAATATGATCGTATTGCGTTGCTTAAGCTATTTCCTAACTCCTTTACATAAACAGTAAGCATTTATAAATAAACTACTGTTTATTTCATATAATAACATACTTGAAGTATACAACTTCCATAAAAACTAAGCCAGACATACAACCTTAGTCATATACAGTTAGATCAACCTATGGTGGTCAATAGATATATTGCAAATGCGAGCAAGATGTTTTTATTGAAAAACTCTTAAAAAGCAACCAACCAATATTTTTGAACGATTACTCTATTTGTCCTGTTACTTGACACACATTAAACATACGTTCCTATATTGAACATTTATACCAGAAATGAAATTTGTTATTTAGTTGGCCAAAACTGTTACACAGATCTCCTAAAGGTTAAGCCAAATGTTATGATTGTGATATCTATGCTAAATCAATTATGTTTGTTGAAATAATTAACTAGTTCTATTATTATTTAAAAAAATATGTTGACAACTACTCCACAAAATATAACAAATAAAATACATACATATTCATCTTGACACCAGGACATTAACACATATTCTTACACATATACATCTGTTACTGGTAACTTGAATTTTTGTAATTGTTAATATTTAAAATTGAGTTAAAAGGAATTTTACTTTTAAAGTTATTAGTCTTATGAAGTTAACTTCCGACTTGTGATACTTCAAGGTTTAGAGGCTGATTCAGGCCCTTGGACCAACCCTGCATTGTACTCTTTAGAAAAACATATAAATTTACCATCCTTATAAAATTAAACATATAAATTAACATCAATTACTATAATTACAATTAGATTTACCAAACTTCTTGTATTATTATTACTGTTCAACTACTACTACACAGCTCAAAACATGTAATTTGAATGTTGTTTTAAACAAAAATATTTTGTAACAAATTTACGAAATATTCATAATATGTTTTATTTTTTTAATTAACAACTAAGTTAGTTTTTGTATCATAACATTTAATTCTTAGTGTAACATTTTCCTGAAACTTCAGTATCATCTGCATATTATCCTAAAAAAAAGCAAATAAAATGTTTAAAATATACATACAATTAGAAATTTGCAATACAGTTTTTTTTTAACCTTAAAAAATATGATGTGACCTTAGTGGGCAAAACATGTACTTACTTTTGAATACAATATTCTTATTCAATATAACAGTTGTTGTGAATCTTCAAATTAATATCTTATACATTTAACATATACATTTGCTCTTAAACAACTGAATTTTAAGCTATATAACATTTTACTGGCAGTAATAAACAACCCTGACTTACACTGATAAAAAAAACATTAAAACATAAAAAGAAAAACTATTACAAAATTTATTAACGTCAAAATATTGACAGATAATAGAAATTAAAATTCAATCAAAATCAAGCAACGCACACAATAAATGATCATTGAGCAAGACCATAAGAGTTGAGCTGAAAATTATTTTTGTTCATACTTCTCTGTGACAGACGCATAGCATACATAAGAGTGAATATAGATAATGATAATATCTAGAACAATAATACATCGGTTACAACACGTTTTACTTAACTATACACATTATGGCATTATAATCTCTCTCCAATCAAACTATCTACAATGGAATTGATAACTTTTTAAAATAAAGCAAATACAATTAAATGAATACTATACAATTACACATAGGCTGTACATTGGGCATTGGTGTTGGTGTGAATGTGCTAACAACACTTCTGTCTCTTGTTTGGTTTGGGTTTACGAAGATTCACTGTATCGCTATTTTGTCCTGCCTGTTTTTCTTTCCGCTCCTTTTTGGTGTGTAAGACCTGACGTGTGATAGCCATGAACATCTGCCAAACCAAACACACACATGAGAAAACTATAAATAGGTGAAGAGCTAAAACTAGTAAACATGAGAATTTTAGATCTAAACTGCTTGAAAAGAAATTATTGAATAAAAATTTTGTATGTATTTACTCAACCATTTGAAATTTGTTTGGAAAATTTGCATAGCCATTACATATTCTGTTTTAACATACAACAAACTTCATTTTTTATTAATTTAAAGCTAGAATAGATAGTTCAATTTCATTTTGATAGTTTATGATAAAAAACAAACCTAATATCAACCATCTAAACCAATTATAGTGTGTTTTGTAAAGCATCTTAATCTTAGAAACTTTTACATGAAAACTTTACACATTTTTGTCACTGGATGAAAAAGTGTATGTACATTTTAATCAAACACAAGTTAAACCAATAGGTGTAATGTATCATAACTGTAAAACAATATAAAAAAAATTCAGATCAAATCCTTTTATTTTATGTTCTTAATATAGTTTATTACTATTTGTAAACAATTTAAAAACAATTAGGATGTTATAATCTAGTGTAACTAGTAGGTCTCGGAAGAAATTTAATTCCAATGAATACAATACTATTACATGAAATAAATTTACACATATACACATACATCGGTCATCCAATTGAACAAAAATATCCTTACTGAAGGTGTACTCTCTCTAATTTGTTCAACTCTGCCCATACAGCCGTAACGAAAAGTTAAACAGCAGAAATGTGGACAGGGATATAATCTTATAAATAAAAATGAATCACAAAATGTGTTGGTAAGCTCTTATCTTGAAAACGGCTGGACCGATTCGGATAATTCTTTTTGTAAAATATTCGTTGAAGTCCAAGGAAAGTTTTTATGAAGAAAAAGTTAAGAAAAGTTACCTGGAATATTTTTTAATTCAGAAAAAATTGTAGTTTTTACGCTTCATAATTCAAATTAAACTGGCACTAAACAGTTGTTGACAGCTATATTTCGACAAACTTTCTGAAACATCTATTTACATTTAACTCTGTTCTTAATATAGTTTATTACTATTTGTAAACAATTTAAAAACCATTAGGATGTTATAATCTAGTGTAACTAGTAGGTCTCGGAAGAAATTTAATTCCAATGAATACAATACTATTACATGAAACAAATTTACACATATACACATACATCGGTCATCCAATTGAACAAAAATATCCTTACTGAAGGTGTACTCTCTCTAATTTGTTCAACTCTGCCCATACAGCCATAACGAAAAGTTAAACAGCAGAAATGTGGACAGGGATATAATCTTATAAATAAAAATGAATCACAAAATGTGTTGGTAAGCTCTTATCTTGAAAACGGCTGGACCGATTCGGATAATTCTTTTTGTAAAATATTCGTTGAAGTCCAAGGAAAGTTTTTATGAAGAAAAAGTTAAGAAAAGTTACCTGGAGAATATTTTTTAATTCAGAAAAAAATTGTAGTTTTTACGCTTCATCTTTCATGAAACATGGTGGAGTATCCATTTATGTAGCAACTAACTTTATTTTTGATTTTCTTTGCATTAATGTCAAGGATTTATGTGAGGAGCAACAATTTTGAAGCTGCGGCGGTGGCATTCCCAGACCTTAATCTGATTGTGGTTGCAGTGTACCGATGCCCCAAACTCTGACATAAATATTTTACTGACAAACTTGAAAAATTGTATTTTATTTATTAATAAGTCTTATAAGTACAAAAAAACAGCAAAGTTGTAATTGCTGGAGACATTAATATTGACCCTAGGAACAGTGATCTTAAGATTAGAGGTTTCTTAGATAGACTAAGGTCTTATGACTTTTTTTGTTTAAATTTTGAGCCTACCAGACATAACTCTTGTTTGGACAATATAATTACTAATTTTCACTATGAAGATGTAGACTGTAAGGTAAACACAGCCTCATCTATCAGATCATTTGGGATTAATATTAAGTATTAAGCCTAATACTAGGCATCATGGTGGTACTGGTACTGACAGTGCAAAGGGGACTGAATAGTAAGAATAAATCTTTTAGGCTACTGAATGATTCCACTGTAAAATAGTTTTAAGGTCATGCTCAATAATATTAATTTGGTTAGATTTGCTATTTGCCTTACAATTTGGTTGAAGATGCATTTGATTGTTTCATGGAAACTTTAAAATACTAATTTGATATTTGCTGTCCAATTAAAAACTAAGCCTACGCAGCCTGAGTAATGTCTCATAGTGTAGATAAGAAATGGTATACTGTTGAGTTGAAAAATATTAGATCAATAATGTTAATATATTACAATAAGTCCCTTGTTAAAATCCTAACTACAAAATCAGTTACTTGAGGTTAAAGCAAATTTACAGGTCTCAAGTTAAGATAGCAAAAAAACAGGCAAATAAAAACTATATTATGAATGCTACAAATAAATGTAAAGCAGCTTGGCATATCATTAACTCTGAGTGTGGAAGGCTGTCTAATTCAACAAATAAGTATGATAGGCCTATACCTATTTCTGTCAATGCTTTGAATACTCATTTTATAAATGTAGGAAGTAGCCTAATGTTAACAGTACTACAAGTCAAAGATAATGTCTCTGATCCTATTGATATATTATTGTCAACATGGAATGCACCTCCTCCAAATGTTTTTAAGTGGAAAGAAGTTACTGTAGATTCATGTAAATAAAATTGTAAAATAGTTTAAGTAAATTCTAAAGCTCAGGATGTCTATGGTATGTATAATTTTGTTCTAAAAAAGATTGTTTCTAGCATAGTAGGTCCTCTAACTTTTCCTGATTTAATTGGGTTCTACATGAAGGGTACCTACCCTAAGTGTTTAAAAATAACAGTTACAGTACCAGTTTATAAGAAAGGTGATAGGCAGGATGCTAATAGCTATCGACCTATTTCGCTCATTCCTGTAATATCTAAGGTGATTGAAAGTGCAATTAAAAAAGTCAACTAGAGTGTTATTTTGAAGCTAACAAAATGTTATCCCCATCTCAATATGGTTTAGGAAAAACCTTTCTACTATTAAGGCTGTGGAAGATGTTGTATCACATGTAATGAGTGGTTTTGAGGCCAAAAAAGAAACATCTGCTGTGCTATTAGACCTAAGTAAAAGCTTTTGATGTTGTTCCTCATAATGTTCTTATTAAAAAACTACAATCTTATAACATTAAGGGAAAAGAATTATTGTTAATGGAGACATATCTGACTGATAGATATCAATTTGTAAAAATTTCTGAAGAAAAATCTGATGTTTTAAGAGTTTGGGTACCTCAGGGCTCTGTCCTAGGCCCTTTTCTGTTTGTGATATTTGTCAATGATCTACCTGCTTTTATCCCTGATAAATGTATTTTATATGCAGATGACACAACACTGTTAACTTCAAGCGCTAATTCTGAAACTAACTGTATTGTTAAAAACTATATGGTTGAGAGATCTAACCTATGGTTCTGTGCCAATCAATTGTCTGTAAAACAGAGGAAATTGTATTTAGTTTATGTAACTTAGATGATAAGACTGTGAAATTGTTAGGAATTACTAAATTAGACTGTAAATTGGGCTGGCATCATCACACAAGTAACTTGTGTACTCGCTTATCTAGAGTAGTGTTCCTACTAAGTAAGCTAAAACAGTACACAAATGACAGTTTAGTCATAAATGCATACTATGCCTTTTTCCACTCGCACATATTGTATGGCCTAATCCTGTGGGGAAACGCCCCTGGTGCAAAGGAGGTTTTTAAATGGCAAAAGCGAGCAATCAGATGTGTTTCAGGTATTGGCTTTCTGGATAGCTGTAGATAACATTTTACAGAGCTAGGCATACTTACTCTACCCTACCATTCTAGTCTAATATTTTATGTTGTACAACAGTAGGCCTTTTATATTTATATTTAAATTTTTAGCATAGAGTATATTTTATGTTCCTATTTGACAATGTCTATTACAATGTTGTATGATGTTTTAATGACAATAAAGGATTGATTGATTGTACCCTACCATAGCCTACCATTCTAGTCTAATATTTTATGTTGTACAACAGTAGGCCTTTTATATTTATATTTAAATTTTTAGCATAGAGTATATTTTATGTTCTATTTGACAATGTCGTATTACAATGTTGCGGTAATAAAGTCTATCTGATGTTTTAATGACAATAAAGGATTGATTGATGATTGATGATTGATGATTGATGATTGATGATTGATGATTGATTGATTGATTGATTGATTGATTGATTGATTGATTGATTGATTGATTGATTGATTGATTGATTGATTGATTGATTGATTGATGATAAATGTCCCACCCTAAGCCTACTTCCCTACTGCAGAATAGACTGTACAAATGCGTAATAATCCATTTTTAGTAAATCAAATGTTAATATGTTAATGTAATAACAAAGTTTTTTAAAAATAAAAATGTGTTTCCTCAACTTACTTCTTATATGATGGATATGAGCTGTCCATTTCAACAGATTATCAAAAAATACTCCTAAATACTTGTACTCAGATACACGCTCTACACATTCACATGACATACAGCCAACCACTCCGCCACAAGTGTGAAGCCTCAGGTGTAAATTGTCCGGATCATGACCCGTCCGAAGTGCCACTGCCATGCACTTTGTTTTTTTGACGTTGATGGTGAGTCCATTTTTGGTCAAACCAGCGTTTTACAGTGTTTACACCACGCTCAGCCGCCCCATACACCTCTGGCCAGCTGGGACCCCTCGAAACACAGAGCTGTGTCATCCGCGTATAAAAATATTTTACCATTTGCCATATTTATTTTACCTAAATTGTTCATATATATCAAGAATAATATAGGACCTAAAGTACTTCCTTGAATTACACCGTACTGTATGGTCTTCCTCGAACTCAGCTCCCCCTGAATTGTGACCACCTGAATTCTGTCTCGGAAATAGTCTTTAAACCAGTTCAAGGTTGTATCGTGAGCCCCCAAGAAATTTAGTTTCTTAATTAATAAGTCCTGATTAATTGTGTCAAACGCTTTAGCCAAATCAATAAATACCAATAGAGCCTTCCTGTTTTTGTCCACAGCATCATGTAACTCTTTAGTCAACAAATATAAAGCATCATTCAAATTCCTATCCTATCGCTCCTAAATCCAAAATTGGTTTTGATAAATTATATTGTTGATTTTTAAATAATTCACAAGTTGGTTCTTAACACATTTCTCTAAGATTTTTGCAAGTACACTAGATAAGTAATAGGTCTATAGCTTACACACTTATGTTTTCGGACCCCCCTTAAAAATTGGAATAACTTTACCCACTTTGAAAACATTTGGATAAATCCCTTTTAAAATACTACAGTTAAAAATATGTAACAGTGGTTTTATTAGTTCGGTATAATATTATCTTTGACGATCCTAGCGGGAATCCCGTCAATCCTCCGGAGCGGAGCCCCCCTGAGTTCGGTGACACTCCGAAAAAATATCATCCTGAGTGAGGGGAACCAACCTGAGGGCCGAATCAACTGCGAAGTCACCATCATCAATAAACAAGCTCAGTCACGGGGAGGGACAGCACTGGCTAGCCCTGCCCCAACACTGACATAATAATCATTGAAAGTGTCCGCAACCTTAATCACGTCACTTTTATCAGGCTCTCCCTATTCCCTTCCAAAAATGGGTCAATTTTTGAAAGCTTCTTTTCGTTTAGTATTACCGGTAATTTCGCTAATACTTTTCCATAGGAATTTATTCTTGTTCACGTTAATATTATTACGAAAATATTCTTCTTTAGCCGTTTTAATAAGGTTACTAAGTACATTCCGGTAGGATTTTAAAACTGAGCAATAAGAATAGGATTGAAAGGTTGTTTTTTTAATTGTTTGCTAATCTTATCTCTGTGTCTGATCGACTTAACCAATCCTCTAGTCATCCACGGTTTTATTTTCATTTCGTTCGCGGGAATGTGTTTTATCTTCTGTAGAGTTTTTCAATATTGTCTGTATCTGATGAACAAATAGCTCGCTAGAAGTGTTGACGTCGTCTGTTTCAACTACAGACTCCCAATTAGTTACGGAAATGAGATGTGCTACTTTTTTGAAATCTATAAAAAATGTTATGATATGTTTTACTAAGTTTAGAATTGGTAATATTGTTATTAATTGCAGCAACTGTAAAATAATGATCCGTCATTTCTGCTTTAATTACACCGCATCTTACATCTTTCGTGGTACGTGAGTCGACAAAAATATGATCAATGCAGCTACTTGTATTTGTGGTGACACGAGTGGGTAAGTTAATACCACAGACATAGCCCGCGCCGTAGAGCACATCCAGGTAACGTTGCGACGTTGGGTTATGTGTATCCGGCAGAATACAGCAGTTTCACGTCACCTATCAGCCAGTGTGTCCTGTCCCGAGGCCTGCTTATCACAATACGACTCCAGATTATCAATAAAACAGTTCAAGGTTCAAGGTCAGGTGATGGACTGCGGTACACAGCCAGGATACTGTGCCGGCCACTACCAGTTACTATGTCTATTTTAATGCTAGTTGCCCTGTGTAAACTTACTTCCTCACTACTCACATTCAGATTTTCCCTTACATACACAATCACTCCATCATTCTGATTCCTACGCTTTTTGTTAACTAAATATCGTACCTATGCATTCGCTCAAACACGCTACTTTCATCCATCCAAGTCTCCGTTAAAACTATATAATATCAAATTTCTGGTTATAACTACTTAATATTAACATGAGCTCATCAATATGCTTTTTGTAACTACGAATATTACAATGAAATATTGTCATTAAGTTATCAGAGGCACTGTAAACATCATCATTCTTGAAAAAACAAAAGGAATTTATTCCCTCAAATTAATTCGGTATTAATCGCAAAAGAGCCAATTTCTTCAATAAGATTTGGATTCATTAAAAAAGTATATACCCATGGCCGACCCACGCAAAAAAAAACACATACAATGCTTACAGTAATACTTAATACTAAAAGTCTGTTCACTTATATATAGATGTTAAACGTGATAGTACATCCATATGAAAAACTGGATTTAATAAATACACTAAGTATGTGCCTTATATTCATTTAACTTATTTTATAATTTAGGTTTCTGAAAATGTAAAAATTACAGATACCTAAATTACAATTACACACACAATTACAGACTCCCATCATATTACATCATAATTGCTTTTACTAAGTAATATAAGGACTTCAGTTCTAAAGATTGCGTGCGAAGCCGCGGGTAACAGCTGTGATTGTGGATCACATAACTGATCAATCGTAAACACGGGCATACTGTATGTATAAAGATGGGACAACTTTTTCACCAGAAAAATGTGTTGTATATCATGGTAACTGGTCATCATGCTTGGTGAAAATTGTAAGACACCACATATGGCTATATCCTAACTAAAAGATAGGCAGTCACACTGTATGTTTACACATGAGTTAACCTATTTATAATGTATACAAATGTGTTACTCATTTTAACTAATTACCGACACAAGGACACATGGCTATAGCTGAATAATCTAACATACAGGCACACTGTATAAATATATATGCATGGATCAACTTATTTAAAAAAAATTCAAAACGTAACCCACAGCAATTCATGTACTTGCTTGGCCTTATTCATGGAACAGATGAATATATCACACATTATGCCTAGATGCTTTACTATATGTACATAAATCAAGTACTGGCACCTTCTAAATGAGTTGTAACGTAACAGTAACTATAAAGTGAGAGTTTCAATAATACAAACCTCCTCAACATTGATATTTTCCTTAGCACTTGTCTCAAAGAGTTGAATTCGCATTTGGTCTGCAAAACGTTGGGCGTCTTCGGTGAGTACCACTTTTCTATCAGGCGCATCATTTTTATTTCCAACTGTAATATAAATTAATGAAATTATATTACCAACTGATTAAAACATCCTCCCATTTCTTTTTTTTGCTTGATTACTGTAAATATTAAACATTTTAATGTATTTGTGTGATAATGAAATTACTCTATCTAATTAATCAAAGGTGTTCCAAAGAAACAGTCTGTAATTTGTGATACAAATAACTACATTACATAATTTCTAGATATCTAAAACTTTATTAACGGATATGGTCTCTCTCTATATTTTTATATTTCTCATTAAGTCTCTGTACTTCAATTGAAAATACATGTTTTATTTAACTTTAGATACTTATTAGTCAAAATCAAAACTGCAATCAGAACAATATCAAGAAAATAAGCAGTGGGGGTCTCTTTTTAGGGCCCTTCTTTTACCTCCAATTCAAAGTCTTTTATTCAGTCAGTGGAGTTTTGTAAAGCAAAAAAACAGGGTTTCAAAGGATGGTTCATCACAATACAAACAGCTGCTTAAAAACATTAAGTCAAGATTCTTTAATTCTGTTATAGGTTATCTCATTTTAAATACCAGTTATAAAAGTATGTAAAAACAATTGGTATATTTATATAACTGACGTAGGGATTGTAGCCACTGTGACTTGCTCAGCCCGGCCCACACTGGCATTTTCGGCCTGCCTCCACGTATTGCCAGGTGTTCCCACCCACAGCGACCATCCAGTCAACGCTTGCTACATCACCACATGTGCACTAAGATATCTGGTTGTATTTCCTCTAAATTTATATTTAAGTGGGATGACAAATGTTGCAACATTTTGGTGAAAAATAGATAACTTAGACAATGACTGACAGCTCCTTGCTTTAGTATGCCTACTATCTCGAGCAAAATTATGTAAACTATCAGGTGATGAGGTCAGGTGATGTACGTTCTCATGGAAATTGGTTATGTTATTTATATGAGTCAGCGCTCAGATAAGACGGATCGTTTAGAGATAGTGCTCCGGTCTCGACCATAACCTACAAAACTCTTTCAAACGTGCCCGGTAGTTTTATTTGCGGGGTTTTTTATTCGCGCTATAGGCTATTTGATTATCTGCTTTATATTCACCTCGTTTTTTACAACAACAGATATACAATGGCAAATTGTGGTATTTGCTTAAGAGCTATTGGTGATAAAGTGAAGATACAGTGCAGTGACTTTTTCAAGGAATTCCACGGCGTTTGCTTAAAAATGAGCAAGGCGGATGTGGAATGCATCTCCCAAGATGGATTGGTTTGGAGATGCCCATCCTGCAGTGAAACGCGGAGAAAGAGCTTAAGATTTGATTCTGAGGCACAAGAGGGTAAATTTACTTTGGATGATTTAATGAAAAAAATTAATAAAATAGTTGAAAACCAAAGGAAGCAGGAGAGCAGTTTCAACCAGTCCTATGAGGCCTTAAATGAAAAGCTGGAAGAAAATACAAAAAGTGTGAAGGAGCAGACTAACTCAATTGAAAAATGCTTAAAAATTATAGATAACCTGATTGATGAAAATAGAATACTGAGCAAAAAGGTGTCAGAGTTGGAAAGGCGTGTGGAGGATATGGAGCAGTACTCCAGGATGAATACCGTCGAAATCCATGGTGTACCGATGCAGTCGAATGAAGATGTTGTGAGCGTCGTGAAGGAGGTTGGGAAGGCCCTGGACTTTAACCTAACCGAATCAATGATCGATGCGTGTCAACGGTTGGGCAAGAAAACGGGTCCGAATAACTCGCCGCCCGGAATTATTGTGAAATTTGTGAGACGTCTTGACAAAGATGAACTGTTGCGAAAACGCTGTGTGAGGAGGGACTTCTCGACTCGGTACATGAACTTGAACGTGGATAAACCCGTATACATCAACGAGGCCTTGTCACCGGCGAGAAGACGTCTGTTCGCGATGGCACGGGAGATCAAGCGGGACATACAGTACAAGTACTTGTGGGTGCGAGGTGGAAAAATCTTCCTTCGTAAAGAAGAATCTGGGACAATTACAACAATAACATGTCAGGCTGACCTTGAAAAACTGTAAGTTTTTTTTTAACTCATTTCACACAAAAAATTAGATGTAGGCTAGTGTTTTCATATCAATGAGGAATTGCTTTTTATAATTTGTATTTTTATAATGTATTTGTTGCACCTTTAAGTTTATTTTCTCTTTAAAAAAAATTGATAAAAAATTTAAAATCATTCATCAAAATATAAGAAGCCTAAGAAGTAATTTTGATTTTTTTCTAGCTGAAGCTATTGCGAATAATATTGAGCCAGATATAATTATTTTATCGGAGATATGGATCAATGAAATAGAATCAAATTTTTATACAATACCGGATTATAAACATTTTTTTAAGTGCAATGAAACATATAGGGCTGGTGGAATTGCTGTTTACATTAAAAACTCATTTGTAAACGTTAAATGCCTAGATGTGAAGTGCGATACAGCTGACATTCTTTTAATCTCTTTTGAATTTTTAAATCAAACTTTTCATTTATTAGCAATATATAGATTAATTTTTCACTCTGTGGAAGTATTTATAAATGAACTTCGACAATTTTTTTGTAATGTAAATATGAATTTTAAAAATATTAGAAATTTAATTTGGATAGGAGATGTAAATATAAATTTAGTGGGAGTGAGGGAGTTAAATGCGGATACTGACAGTTATAGAACAGTGATGGCAGTAAACGGGTTTGAGTGTTTAGTCGAAGAGCCAACACGAGTAACAGATCAGTCTGAGACCTGCATTGATCATGTTTATGTCCGGGTGGCCAACAAGAACACGGTTTCTGTGGATGCCGCGGTTATACATGCCGGCATTACAGATCACTCTATGGTTCAGGTTAGCGTGGCGGTGCGGTTGTTGGGTGGCGGGGGGGAGGGGGCAGAGCCGGTCTCGCCCTCCACCCCTCCCGCGGCCCACTCACGTATATGCTACGCTCTCCTCAAACAGATGTTAAATAATGCCGACTGGTCGGATGTATACAAACATTCTGATGTGTCGGCTGCTTTTGACTCTTTCCTTTCTATATTTCAACAATTGTTAAATCAATCAACTTTTATCGTCGAGAACTCTTTTCAGTATAAGAAAATTAAACCCTGGATAAATAATGTGATTTGTTCGAGGATTAAGAGAAGAAACTTACTCTTCAGTAATGTTAAAAATCATCCTTACAACGAGAGCCTAAAAAATTATTACCTAACATTCAGGAATAAATTACGGAACGATATAAAATTATTAAAAGATCGTTTCTATAGAGACAAATTTAATAAGTGTGAAGGAAATTCTAAAGCAACATGGAAAGTAATAAATGAAGTAACAGGACAAAATAAAGCAAATAGAAGTCAGATAAGGCTAGAAATAGGCGATATGACAGTTTCTGATTCACACATTATATCAAATCGATTCAATGAGTATTTCTTAGATATAGTGAATAATTTAGATTTGAACAAAAATGTGAATGATAATTTCTTGTCTATGCACTATAACAATTATTTTCCATGTAGAATGGAAGTTCATTCGATTTTTATTGAACCAGTTTTAGCTGAAGAGTTGCTGTGTGTTATAAAATCTCTAAAGAATAACACTGCGCCTGGTATTGATGGAATAAGCACTTGTACACTAAAGGAAGTTTCTGAAAATATTTTAGATGTTTTTCTGTATATTTAGCTTCCAAACTGGCATTTTTCCAACTAAATTAAAAACCTGCTGTTGTCATACCAATTTTTAAGAGTGGTTCCAGTTTATTATGCAGTAATTATCGTCCGATATCATTGCTTTCTTGTTTCTCTAAGGTTATTGAGAAGGTAATGAAGCATAAACTTATGAAGTTCTTAAGTAAAACAAATTCTTTTAGTACCAAACAGTTTGGATTTAGATCCGGACTAAACACTGAACATGCCTTATTAAACTTTTTGACCAATGTTTATGATGGAATTAATGACGGAAAAAATGTTAGTGGCCTATTTTTAGATATAAAAAAAGCCTTTGATACAGTTGACCATAATATTCTTTTGGAAAAGCTTTATCGGTGTGGCATTCGGGGAGTTGTATATGATTGGTTTCAGAGTTACTTGCTGAAGAGAAAACAATGTGTCAAAATTAATGCTGTATGTAGTGACATGGGGGTAATTAAAAATGGTGTACCACAAGGATCAGTTCTTGGAGCTATTTTATTCATAATATATATAAATGATTTTTGTAATGCTCGCTTTCATGGTACTTTAACATCTTTTGCGGATGATACTGCCTTGTGCTATGCCAGCAAGGATTTGGACTCAGTACGAGTAGCAATGAGTCGTGACCTTGATGCGATACAGTGGTGGTTCACTGTGAATCATATGCAACTGAGCGTTGAAAAAACAAAATACATGAATTTCTCTTTAAAAAAAGAAGTTAATTTTTCAGTACCGATTTTATATAGGTGTGCAGATTGTATTAGTCAACAAATTCATTGTAAAAAAAGTAAATGTTCTGTTTTGGGTAAAACCAGTGAAATAAAGTATTTAGGTGTATATGTTGATAGTGAAATGAATTGGAAGATACATATAAGTAAATTAAATAGTAAAATCCTAAGGTTTTTTCTATTTTTTAAAAAGTATGTGTAGTGAGAGAGTTTTGCGTACAGTTTATTTTTCAATGGTGCAGAGCAGAATAGAGTATGGAATAGTATTTTGGGGCAATACATATATTTCTTACTTGAACTCAATATATCTACGGCAGAAGCATTTGGTAAGAATAATCTCAGATAAAACTAAATATGAACCTTCTCGTCCATTGTTCTTAGACCTAAAAATTTTTCCTCTGAGATATTTATATGTATTCAAAGTCTTAAAACTTTTTTACTGTAGAAGTGGAAATATTCCAGCCAATGTAAATACCTATAAATTGAGATTAAGAAATGCAAAGAAATTTACAATACCTAAGCCAACAATATCTTTTTACACTAGAACATATAATTTTATCGCACCAAAGATTTTTAACCAAATACCTGATTATATTAAATATTCATACAACAAAAATATTTTTTTGAATAGACTAAAATCATGGCTCTTTCATTTGGAAGATATTGAGTTTTTGTTTAATATTATACAATAGCTTACTTATTCAGATGATCAGTGTTTATCAGTAATGTATGGTTAATATTTGTATGTAAATATTTATTTATTGTTAATACAGTTGTGAAGTCAATATTTTTGTTTTTATTATGTATCTGTAGTCTATGTTCTGCTTCCTCGTGGATGGTGGTACGGGAAGTCAGGTGTTGTTATTTTCTCTTGTTGCAAGTTGCATTTGTTTATTTTGTTAATTGTGGATAAATTTTTTGCTAAGGCACAACATGTTTGTTTTTTTGAGACTATCTTTGTCAATTTTCTTTAAAAAATAATTTTTTCTGAGTGCTATTGTTTTTTTTTTTTTTTTTGTAAGTACTGTAAAGGAACCTCTGAACAGGCTTGCCTTAGAGGCCCTAGATTTTCTTAAATTTCCTTCTTGTGTCAATATTTACCTACTGTAATATGTACATACTGTATATTGTAATAGTTAAGGCTGTTTTCAAGCAAAACTACTAAGTTAAGTAATAAAATAATGGTCAGCCTGACAAGAGAATTATTAAATGTTGAAATAAAAGTGTACATTTTGTTAAATGTTGAAATTTAAGAAAATAAAATTCTTTATTCTTTATATCTGTTATGTTATTAATTTTGTAACACTGAACCTTTGTTATTGTTTTCTCTGCTCTATTTTACTGGGTTCTTCTGTAATTAATGTGCTAAAATAAGTGATAGTGGTGATGTTAATGAAAGTTATGTTGATGAGTGATTACATGTGTTTTTATTGCTCTTTGAGTTGCTGTTGTGTATATTGGACATTCTATGTGTGTTTTTGTTGCTCTGAGCAATGCAATGGTCTTGTTCACATTTTGTCTTATCAACTTAGCTAGTAAATCTTTACCTCTTCTATTACAATGAAAACCATGATTTGTATATTAATTACGCTGAATGGTTGACAAATCTATACAACCTCTGATATTAGATGCTGACATACATTTATGTAGTTTTGCATTTACACAGTGAATAGCAAAGTTTTCTTTTGGCCTGTCAAAACAGAATGGAATGCTAACAACACGTACAGTTGTTTTAGATTCTACATTTACTATTTTATCCAACTTAAAACTATATACAAGTAATTCATGATCCTTGACTCGATCAGAGTTAATGCTTCCACAGAGAGATATTGCATGGTCTTCAACTGTAAAATTAGACGTTATCTTCACCAAGTTTTGAGCAACAAAGTTAAAGTTTGCACCAAGATTTGTGACAACTACCACAGCTGAAAACTCAGCTAAACATCTGGAAGTGGATAACAGGGAAATAAGCAACCCAAGGGAAGTGGCAGAAAACTTCAACCATATCTTCACCAACATAGCAGATAAGACAATTGCCAACAACACACATCACATAAAAATAGCCAACAACATACAAGTACAGTCTATGAAAAGCCATCTCATACATCTGCCAGACACTGACATAGAAGAAATTCAAAGTATAATCAAGAGCTTCAAGCCCAAAACCTCATAAGGAGTGGATGGAGTCTCATCCAAGTTATTACAACACTGCTGTGAAACTCTTATATCACCTCTGATTTTCATAACCAATATGTCACTAAGATCAGGAAAATTCCCAATGGCCTTAACCCATTCGTGACTGAATAAATTACTTTTATTTTTGGACCACAGGACTGGATATTTTCCATGCTTTCGTGTAAGAACAGGTGCACTTTGCATAACACTTACTGTATAACATGCTATGAATATTATAAATTTACCTTAGTTATTCCTTGTTATTATATGAACACAAAATGTTAGTTTTTTAAAATATACATATATTTACACTATTTACAAATTTTTATTGTACTTCTTTAGAAGTTGGTTTGAGTGTGAAACACCTCAAAACATGTTTCCAGATGAAGTGGAACATGACACTTTTTACACTGGTACACTGTTTCACTTCTTTTCTCCTGTGAGGCACAAACTTTACATTTTCTTGAGGGCCTGGCTTTGGTGGTTTGAGGTATCTTTTCAATAAAATGCCCCCAAAACTTTCCTTGAAGGCGCAGTGGGGATTCCCCACAAGCGGGAGGCCTACCAGCAGTTGATCTGGGAGGTAGCTGCACATTCTGCAGTATTTCTCTGCCAAATTAGTTCTGAATGTTGAGATTGATTGTTTTTTCCCAGTCATTATATTATGCACTGTTAGACAATTATATATAGCAACATCAAAGAGATAGAAAAAAAATCTTTTTGTATCCTTTTACGGTTCTTCGCATCACTGGGAAGGAGGACAATCTCTGATCTTGTTTATCAACCCCACACATTGATTGGTTATAATCAACCACAACATTTGGTTTGAGAGTTGATTTTGGGTTAGGCCTACTTCTTTCTCTTTGAGAAACGACATCTACAAAGTCCGGTCGCTCATGGATAGTAGATAGCATTGTGACATCCTTCCTGTCCTTCCATTTGAGACACAACATGTTTTGGGTGGAACTAAAGGTAAGCTCTCCTTTTTTCAACTTCTGTTTTTTCATATCAGCAGGTAAATTTTGCCTGTTGGCCCTGACAGTCCCCAAAGCATATGACTGTCTCTCCAGAAGCTCCTTGAAGAGTTTTGGTGAACTGTACCAGTTGTCCATGAACAGTACACGCCCTTGATCCAAAAGATCTGAACATAAGTCCAAGACAACTTGTTCACTGACTGAGAACTCTTGACTAAGCCTAGCAGTAGTTTCTTTCCCCGTATAGATTTTAAAATTATAACAGTACCCAGATTTTGAATCACATACTTTATAGATTTTTATCCCAAACCTGGCTCTTTTTGATGGGTTGAATTGTATCCAAGAAAGCCTTCCCCGAAACATCATCAAACTCTCATCAATACAAATATGTCTATCAGGGGTGAAAATCTTTTTGAAAACTAGTAAGAGATAATCAACTATGGGCCTGATTTTTCTCAATTTGTCTGTCGGGTTTAGAGACGATGAAAAATGGAGATACCTTGAAATCAATTTGAACCGGTCCCTTGCCATGGTTTCACCAAATATGGGCATACACTTTACTCTTCTAGTGGACCAATAGTCACTAATTGTAGGCTTTGGATTCTGGGCTAATAAGATAACTAAGGCAAAATATGCCTTTAGTTCATTTACAGAAATGTATTTCCATTTAGACACTCTGTTATTGTCTCCCTCTCCCAATCCTAGGCTATCACTGGCATATTTGTTCGTTTCATTACATACCTGAGCCCAAAAGGTTTCGTCACAGAAGTAATTGAACACATCTGATTCAGTGCAGTTTTCTCCTAAAAGCCTCGAAATGATAGGATTTATTCCATGATTGCCGGTAAAACGCATTTTACTAACAGTATTTGGTCCAACACTCCACGCAAAATCACAAGGCCTGGCCGGTGGGTTTTCGTCACTTTCATTATCACTGCTGTCATCGTTTGTACCATCATACATTTCATTATTTTCATGTATTATGTCATCTTGTTCACTGTCACTTTCCTCATCACCACTTTCATCTAAAACATTAGCAACGTAAGCCGCAAAATCATCCGAATTTACAAACACATCATTCCGGTCGCGAGACGCCATCTTGACTGTCTACAAACGAAAGAAAGCTGTTTTGCCAAGATGATTTGAGGCAATATCAGATGTTTTTCAGCAACGAAGAAGAAGAAAAGCGTAGACAAAAATATTGAGAACAAAATATGCAGCAAATGTGAATGCCTCTGCGATCTATCGGCAATATATTCAACTACGTCGATGTCGTGTCTAGCGGACGGGCGCTGCCCGTCTTTAGTCATTGGGCCGCGCAAAGTGAAGGACGGAAACTGCCCGTCCAACGTCTTGAATGGGTTAAAACTAGCCAAAGTATATCCTAAGTTCAAAAGCGGAAGTCCAAAGCAAGCCAGTAACTACAGACCAATCTCTCTCATCTCAACCGTCTCCAAAGTGATTGAACGAGATGTACTTAAGAGATTGATGGACCATTGTGAACGACGTAAGTTACTGACGACAAGACAACATGGCTTCTTAAAAGTACGATCAACTACTACTGCAATACTTGAACTTGCTGAGTATGTAATTGACCACCTTGAGAAAGGAGAACTAGTTACAAGTATTATGCTTGATTTTAGTAAGGCATTTGATTGCCTTGGCCATAACTTAATTTTAAACAATCTTGACAACCTGGATATCAGAAGGCCTGCTCTAAACTGGTTTAGGAACTACCTTGAAGAACGCAGCGAATTGATCAAAGAAAAATAAGTAAGAAGTTTATGTACGAATTTCGGTTGAATGTAAGTAAGTCAAAATTTTAGCATTAGGAAACTGCCACTTGGTCTTTTTGTCAGTTACACAAGTGGCAGCAAACTGCCATTTGGTCTTAAAAGTGTTAAAAATTCATATTACAATAAAATAATTCTTTGCTATTTTATTAACTTAAACTTAATTGAAACTAACTATAATGACAAGAAATTATAAGGTGTTGTACAGTTATTAGGTCTCAATAGAATCCAGCTTAGAACAATTACAATTTTGAAAGAATGGAATCACCCCTTGATGACAAAGGGTTCACAAATGGTATTTTATTTATATACCTATACGTACCTAATATCCTGTTCACAACCTCACAGTTTTGTTCAATTTCATGAAGCCATCTCTTAACATTTGCGAAAGACTCACCACTGGTTACATCGTAAACTACAATCACACCATGCGTTCCTCTGTAATACCTGCACAGAAATATGATTAGCTAAACTATGAAAGCACGTATAAAAAACATGAAAATATACAAATATATGTATTTTTATAATGATTGCTGTTTTTAATTTAGGAGAGAGAAAAGTGTTGAACAGACCACAACTGCAAGTGTATACGAGGTCCAATCAAAAAGTATCCTACCTTTTGGTGCAACGTAAAACTGAAGTTACCTGAAAAAAGCTGGCGTTAATTTTCTTCAAAATAAGCACCCTGAGAAGCAACACAATGATTCCAGCGACGTTTCCACTTCTGGAAGCAGTCTTGAAAAACACTTTTCGGTATCGCCATGAGATCGGCCGTCGTTTTTTTCATAATTGCTTCTTGACTTTCAAATCTGGTGCCTTTCAATGGTTTTTTGAGGTGGGGGAAGAGCCAAAAATCGCATGGAGCCATATCTGCAGAGTACGGAGGCTGAGGAACTTGCGGAGTGCCGTGTTTCGCCAAAAAAGTTTGAATGAGCTGGGAAGAATGAGCTGGCGCATTGTCGTGGTGTAGCCGCCAATTTTGAGACGCCCACAAGTCAGGTCTTTTGCGGCGAATCGCATCTCGGAGACAACGTTGGACACTTAAATAGTACTGTGCATTCACTTGACCCTCAGGGGCATATTCATGGTGCACAACTCCACGGTGGTCGAAAAAAACAGTAAGCATCACTTTGACATTGCTTCGAACTTGCCTTGCTTTTTTTGGCCGAGGATCCTGGGGAGACTGCCATTGTGATGACTGAAATTTGGTCTCAGGGTCATATCCATAGACCCAACTTTCGTCTCCAGTTATTATCGATGTCAAAAAGTCCGCATCATCCTCACAACATTGCAGCATGTCCTCGGCAACATCCAATCGCCGTTGCTTCTGCTCGTCTGTCAGCAATTTTGGCACAAATTTTGCGGCTACCCGGTGCAATCCCAAGTCATCCGTTAAAATTGCTTCAGCTGATCCGAAACTGACATCTAACTCAGTACTTACCTCCTCCACAGTCATTCAACGATTTTCACAGATCAAAACTTTTGCTTTCTCGATGATTTCCGGAGTTCTACTTGTTTTTGGTCGGCCCGAACGCACGTCACTTTCTGCCGAGGTTCGACCACTTTTGAAACGGTTATACCACTCTTTAATCTGCGTAACACTCATTGCCTCATTTTCGAATGCTAGCTGAATTTTCCGAATGGTCTCACTTTGTTTTTCTCCGAGTTTCACGCAAAATTTAATGCAATAACGTTGTTCCACTTTTTCCGTCATCTTCACAGTTAGAGAAAACCGATACGCGCACTTGACTTATCAGTACATACTGACCCGTCTCCGGCGAACCAGTCGGGGGATCAAGATAAGACTTTGTACCTTTCCTTATCATAGTAGGAACTATTGTCACAACAAATCTTATCTCATTATTGGCAGCAGAAGCCGCGATACACGACGAGGTCAGATACTTTTTGATTGGACCTCGTATAAAATGTATGGGAATTTATTTCACTTGTGTTGAAGTTAACCTAAAGTTTCTTGCTTCCGATTGTTTGAGCAATTCTGTGACCTAGCTCTGCAAGTGGGCGATACAGTGAAATGATTTCAGAACTAGCCACTCCAATCAGAAAATATGACACAGACACAGTTGTTAAGTGCGCTTAACAAAATTACTATAAGAGATCTCTGGTCTGTCCGCAAATTCCAAAACAAAAAAATCAAAGGATAGGCTTTAGGGCATTGGGATAGGAATGTTTGGAATTACACCTGCCAGTTCGTGTTTACCCCAGTTTACGTCTAGGCACAAAAAAATTAGTAAAAAAAGCATGAACACCCAAAACAAACGACAGATGAAAAAATTAAATAATATTTTTATTATTATTAAGTCATATTCGAAAAAAGCAGTATCAAGAAATTTCCTTCACCTCCACAACAAAGTGACTATGAAAAGTGTACAAGCTAATTAAAGGAGTGACTAAGTGTTTCCCTGTTAAGCCTAAGTTTGTTTAATCTTAGTTGCCTTAGCTCCTAGAGTCAGCAATTATGTCTGTTAAGACTGTTAAGTCATTAGGAGGGAGAGAAGTATCCTCTGGACCCACCCAGACCTGGAAATTGAGTTTTCTAAATATACCTTGACAAGGAGATGTCACACCACAAATGACTTTGAAATATCATGATTGAATCACTTTGACAAATGTGACATTAGCCTCATTTTCACTATTGTTATTCTTTACATTACTTTTGTTTGGAAACTAATTCATAAAACATAAAACTAACAAAACAGCTCAATAAACCAATAAGTAACATTAAAATAATATAACAGCATAAAAACAACAAGTATGATTTAGCCTAATTTAAGTTAATACTAGGATTGATAGAAGTCCATTCGGAAGCTAAAACTTTAAATGCTTAGGTATGACATAAAAGTTTTTGAATTATCTAAACTAATGAAAACACTTAAATAATTATGTAGTGGGCAGTACAAGTGTGAAATTGTTTCCAGTATGCTGATATTTGTGATAGTTTAAGCATAATGGTCGCTTAAGTTACGTTTCCCATGTTATATCATGAAATTATATGATAACAGTTTATTTTACACATTTTCAATGTATTTTACATTATGTATGTGGAAAAATGTACCACAGAATTAGACATCCAAAATAATTCTTAAGGGTCATAAACAGTTCAAGACTACTTTATGTTTCACATCTCTTTTCATACAACAACAAAAATATGTATTTAATTTGTATTACATATTGTTCTTAATATGATAAAAATCATGATCTTATAAAATTCAACTATAATACTTACAGATATAACACTCCTAATAAAAATATGTAACGCACTAAAGTTTCAATGAAGATTAACAATAATTTTGAATTCATTATTAAAATGCATTATTTAATAAATCCAATAAACTTTTTGATAATTAGATTTTAGAAATACTGTTTTAGAATTTTAATTAACTTTCCTTTAAGAAAATTACCCTTAAAATGCACAAGCCTTATTCATTCACTTATCACCTATTTCCCTACTTATTAATCAGTAATCTATAATGCTCAAAGTGGCAATTTTATTTTATGATAGAATAGGGAAATTGAAGTAGTAGGATACACAACTTCACAAACTGACTGAAAATCCATGGAAATATTAAGAACCAGTAGTAGAGAAACGACCTTCAAAGTTACCTCATTAAGACCAAATAAAAAATACCAAAATAGACCTATGCTAAATTTAAAATACTTTACACAGCGAGATGTAAATTTTCATTGAATAATTACAACAATTAAGTTTTTGTGATATCGATAGAGTAATTTCCCTTAGAAAAGAATTAATCATCAGCCATGCTTATTTTGGCAGGGATTGAAACAAGAGGTAGCGAAGGAGTTGGAGTCACTAATTTGCATTAAGTAACTTACGTTTAAAATCAATTCACCTGAAAAATAAATGCCTGAATTTAAGATAATTTTATGATTGTCGTAAACTTCTACTGTTAAATCATTATAAATCATTTCAGTGCCATTAACCTTAGGGATAATTATTTCCAGATTGTATAAAACAACTACAGGTATTTGTAAATTGACCATTGTTCAAATTCAAATTAAGGTTTCTTAGTGCTCTCGTTGAACAGCAAATTGTAAAAAGAAAACCCAATATTTTATCATTTCATTTCGTGGTGTATTCTTTTCTTCAAGTCACTCAACTAACTGTGTAAACAGGGAAATGGTTTTCGTATACTCAAAAGATAATATCAATATGTATGTTTGACTATTCTCTCCATCTATATCTTTAAATTGGTCACATGTGTTATTCTTTAGAGTGGTAACAATTTAAATAACAAAACCTACACGAAAACCTTTTAAGATTTTGACTGTGGTTTCTCACAACATCCTGGCAGTGATTTTGTATGCTTGTACAAAATATGGACTTACAAAGACTTACTGATATTTATCAACAAAATACCAGACTTACAAACAAGTGCAATCTTTCATTTCACCGCACAGCATTTGATACTTTAACCCTTTTGATACTCTTATATTTGGTGAACTGGGACCGCCTGCCCGGCCATTGGTGGTGGTTCGGAAGTCATCTTTAAGCCGTTGGTCCCCAGGTTAAGTGTTAGAGAGGGCTTCTTAGCCCTAACTTCGCCTGGTAAAATAATACATTCTTTACTTTTACTTTTTTTACTTTACTTTTTTACTTTTTTTTACTTTACTTTTACTTTTACTTTACTTTACTTTTACTTTACTTTTACTTTACTTTTACTTTACTTTTACTTTACTTTTACTTTACTTTTACTTTACTTTTTTTACTTTTTTTTACTTTTTTACTTTTTTTTACTTTTTTACTTTTTTTTACTTTACTTTACTTTTTACTTTTACAACTCTGAAATTTTGTTTCCTGTCAAAGAAATCTGCCGCAGAGACTATTGTAATGCTCAAGACTGCTTATGGGGAAGCTGCCTTAAGTAAAACCTGAGTTTACAATTGGTTGACTCGTTTTCAAATGGAGAAATGTCAATTAAAGACCAAACCCGTTCAGGACGGCCCTCAACATCAAGAACTGACGAAAGCGTCAACAAAATCAATGCCCTTGTTCATGAAGACCGTCACAGTACTATTGATCAACTTTGTGAGATGTCTGGAGTTCAATTCAGAGAATTTTATCTGAAGATTTGAACATGGAAAAGGTTACAGCCAAAGTCGTCCCTCGCCATCTCACAGACGAGCAAAGGGAGCGTCAACTTCAGCTCGAAGAGGACCCAGAATATTTTTCCAAGGCTCACACCACCTTCTCTGTGTTACAGTTTTTGACCAAAACCGGCATGACACCAATCGTCCATCCTCGCCTACTCACTGGATTCTAGCACCGTGTGACTTCTTTTTGTTCCCCAGACTCAAAAAGGACATGAAAGGAAAGCGTTGTTTTGCTACTATGGAGGAGGTAAAACAAAAATCGCTGGAAGGCCTAAAGGACATCCTGATAATGGAATTTATGAAATGTTTATAACAATGGAAGCATCGTTTGAAGAAGTTCATTATAGTCAATGGTGAATACTTTGAAGGTGGTCAAAATTTGATGTAAAAATATTGAGAAATAAAGAAATTATACCGGAATTCCCATTTTTTTTTTTACCCCCTCGTGTGTGTGTGTGTGTGTGTATATATATATTTAAAGTGCCTTGGATGTATTTTCATCTTATTTCACAAGGTCTCAGTTTCCAACTTTTGAAATATGAGAACAATCTTAAGTTTTAAGTATGTTTTTTTGTTTCTTTTAAAACTTGAAATATTAAATATTTTAAATGTTAATAGTTGAATAAAAGTATAAAATCATCTAGTAAAGCATATTAATTCCTTAACTGATTATAAAACTGTCTTATAAATCATGATACATTTCCATTCTTGTATCTGGAAGTAGTTTTTGATCATTCAAAGTGGGCAAATACACCACATTAAATGATCAATGTTTTACACCACATGATCAAACAACGCAAACTAGTATCAAAAATAGATATTTTTTCAAATTAATCTTAGGTACACTTGATGGTTACGGGAAATATTACTTTTATTGGTGTATATTACTTTTGTAATGCCATTTTTTGGCACAACTGTAAATTTTCATGATTAAAGAAGTACTAAGATGAATTCTCTCCTTCAGTCTCTGTCTCTCTTCCTCTCCCTCCCTTTCTCTACCAGTGTCTTTACTCATATGATTTCATAAGTAACAGGACACAAATCTTTTAAAACCCAATGTAACAGACTATCTATCTGGTTCACCCACTCCTACTATATTTATCTTTACAACTAAATTTACTCCGTTACTATAATACATTTACATTGAACTTAATCAATCAAAGATTACACACACATTAACAAAACACTTAACATCACAATTTATACAATAAACTATATTGCGTTATAAAATAAAATAATTTCATAACAGTTATTTGAAAAATACATTATAATATGCTTACTTAACATTTACTAATGTGAGATAACATTTAAAAACTAAATGAAGAAATAATGAATAAAAAGTCCAAAATATGATATAATATTCACTGTAACATTTTCATTCAAATTTAAAAAAAAGAGTATTCATAATGCATATCTCTGACCCATGGTTTGTAGTTCAGATTTATCAGTGAGGAATTCCTAGTTGGTGAGGTGAAGGTTAAGAGATAGATACAGCTGGTGACGAGATATTCATGTACTGTCCTCAATCTCTGCCCGCCACCTGAGCTACATCATCTGTACTATTCCCTCAAACTGTGCCCCCATCTGAAGTACTTTAAAATGTATTATGGCACCATGATATTGGCATATTTTTTTCCCAATTTCTTCATATACAAAAATTTTCTGAATTTAAAAACGATATAAAACAAGAAAGCAGTTACGCTCATGATTCACTAGATAGCAATATCATGTAAATTTATGTTTAAATTGTACAAATTTGATTTTTCAACCCCTGTTTAAAATGTAAAACATAGTTTCAGGTATTACATTACTTTTTAAATATCTTCTATTATAATATCTTTGAGCCTCAATTTCATCATTACCACAACAGCCCAAGTCTTGAGCACTGCAGTATACATAAAATGCTGGGAACCACTGCAATATAATACAAATACTGGGCCATCAAACAGTATCGCTCACAGATAACACCATATTTACATAGCATAGTTCCATTTTAAACAGCGGTGTACCATGCCTTCATATTCAACCAAAACGCGTTTATATTCAACAGTGGATCTTTACAACCACACTTTCAATGGTATTAATAAAATTGTTGACTTTGTTCAACTGTTCAAACAAATTTGATTTATAGATTCACTCAAAGAAATCTGTATTCAAATCACAAAAATCGAAACCTGAGCATATATTAAATATGAAACTAAATTATGGTTTTCAATGAATTTTCAAAACCTTAATTAATCATAATAATAACATTGAAAACAGGGTGATAACACATAGAGATCAAGTTCAATACATTGTTATTGACAAAACTGAATACAGATTGGTGAGTAAACCGACTTGTAAATAGTTTACATTGCAAAAAGAGATACATGGATATAACACTAGAAATCATTGTACAAACAACCCTTAGACAAGATTAAGTAAACTAGATCCAGATCCATAAACTATTATAAGTAAAGCTGTACAACAAGCTTACTTTAAAAATTTCAAACTTGTCATTTTATTCTTTAAAAACTTAAATATCCATGTAGCTTTTGAAAACACTTTTTTAAATTATAAAGAGGTTGGTTCTTTGAATACAGCTTTGTAACCATTTTGATCCATAAAACTTACTCCAAAATAAATAAATATCAACAATCAACTATGTGTTAGTTATTTTTCCTTATAATTCCAGTTAAGGATGAAATAAAACTGTTAAGGCATGATACTTTGAAGTACTTTGCAAGTATAATGATGTAAATTTATTTCTTCTCAATAATTTTGTAATTCCTCTCAAACAAACTGTTGATACCTACATGACTGTGTCCCTGGCTAATGTGACTAAAGTTTGGTTTAAGTTCAGAAGCATTTTGTTAGTGTCGATAACTAAAATTATTATAGAAATTAATTGTATGTTTGTTAGTTTGATTAATGTTTGACAACACATATTTTGCTTAAAGAGGAAACAAGAGCTACTTGTCATCCGCTTTTAACATGGGGCTACAGTTTATAACTGCGTTATAAATAAGAACTCGAATCAAATCCATAAATATTTCACTTGGATTTTAGTGTCTCGATGCTAGTGAATTGTTAAAATTATTATTATTAGTAATAATTTTCATACTTCATATTCAGTATACATTTCCATAAGAAATTCTTTAATTAATAAAAATAATATGAAACCATAATGTATTAAGAGATAATCATATATTTAACAATCCATTAGCATTGAGACGCTAAAATAAAGTGGAACATTTATGAATTTTCATTTATGATTTATGATTATGGATTTATGTTGAGTTTCTATTTATAATGCAGTTATAAACTTTATCTGCACATTAAAACGCAGCTTAAGATGCACAGCTGGCAGCTCACTAATATGCTCTCTTAATGTACTTAAGTACATTCAAGATTATTAATTCTTATTTCAATCTACTTCACAGCAGAATCGATAGTGTGACTGAATACCTAAATGAGTTCAGAGACTTATGAATATATCTTAATATCACCAGAAAAGGTTGAATGCCTTTTCAGAACAAATGTTTTGGGATTTTACACAACAGAAAACAAGATTTCCCTAATTTTTGAGTTCTAGCTCATTGAACGAAACTATTAGAATACACGCAGCAGTTCAATAAATTTCCTTCAAAATCGATAGGATCAAAAATGCTAACAGAAATATAAAATCTAAAAACTTCCTTAAGAAGAGGTGATGAAAAAGATTAGAGAACAAATTGTTTGAAATTAAATATGGGTGGTATGAATGTAATAATAGCAATTCACAGGAGTAGTACTGCAAGAACATATTAATCTCTGATATAACAATTCTCCAAAGTTAACCTATATTACTAAAATCTTCTGTGGAGTAACTGTTTGAACACACATTTTTCCTCTTCTGGTTGAATTACCACAACGCCCTTCTGGCGCTACCTGGCTGAACTGATTTGGCTCCTCCATGACAGGAGAATACTTTCACGATTTTATTATTTTTACAACTCTGAACAAAACTGTTATGTGTCATACATTATCCTAAATATTATTAAATTCCCTACAATATGGTGGTATTTGAAACATTATTAGGCCTAGAGGGTAAATTAAATATAAACAAAAACTCACTTGTACAAGAATTGTTTGTATTATTACATAACAACAAAAGTACATGTCTTGTACAAAAAACTGTATAAACAACATAGTAATATGTCAGTAAAACAGTATTTGCAGAAAGTTACAAATAGGTCCAATAATTCTATAAGACAGCTACAGAGTTTACAAAGAACTGTATAAACAACATAGTAATATGTCAGTAAAACAGTATTTGCAGAAAGTTACAAATAGGTCCAATAATTCTATAAGACAGCTACAGAGTTTACAAAGAACTGTATAAACAACATAGTAATATGTCAGTAAAACAGTATTTGCAGAAAGTTACAAATAGGTCCAATAATTCTATAAGACAGCTACAGAGTTTACAAAGAACTGTATAAACAACATAGTAATATGTCAGTAAAACAGTATTTGCAGAAAGTTACAAATAGGTCCAATAATTCTATAAGACAGCTACAGAGTTTACAAAGAACTGTATAAACAACATAGTAATATGTCAGTAAAACAGTATTTGCAGAAAGTTACAAATAGGTCCAATAATTCTATAAGACAGCTACAGAGTTTACAAAGAACTGTATAAACAACATAGTAATATGTCAGTAAAACAGTATTTGCAGAAAGTTACAAATAGGTCCAATAATTCTATAAGACAGCTACAGAGTTTACAAAGAACTGTATAAACAACATAGTAATATGTCAGTAAAACAGTATTTGCAGAAAGTTACAAATAGGTCCAATAATTCTATAAGACAGCTACAGAGTTTACAAGGAACTGTATAAACAACATAGTAATATGTCAGTAAAACAGTATTTGCAGAAAGTTACAAATAGGTCCAATAATTCTATAAGACAGCTACAGAGTTTACAAAGAACTGTATAAACAACATAGTAATATGTCAGTAAAACAGTATTTGCAGAAAGTTACAAATAGGTCCAATAATTCTATAAGACAGCTACAGAGTTTACAAGGAACTGTTATGATAAACTAAATCACTGTCAAGGAAGAGACTGATAAACTGTTCATATATAAGTCCGAGACATTATCCCTAGGCATAAAACATTCAATGAATGAAGACAACAAAACTGTCAATAGATGTGTCCATTAGCAGTTCCAAACATAGCCGTATGATGCCAGGACAAAGCAGAGAGCAATATGATAAATGAGTTGATGGCGATCAGAGGTGATAGGATAGATAGCACAAGGCTCCCTGTCAAAGCAATTACACGGGTGAGCATTAATGATTCATTAGGAAAATACTTAAACACTACTCTAATAAAATTGTGACAACCATATTTTTATAGTATGTATTAATAAAAGCACTTATGAAATAGATTTATATTAGATTATAGATTACACTTATGAAAAATGTAGATTATATATACAGTATGTATATATTGTATATATAAATCTACATTTTTACAATAGAACATTTCTATTGTAATTCATTATATGTATTTAATACACTTTTGTTATTATGTAATTTCTTAAAACTATTTAATTATTATTAAATGTATTTATTAAAATTTACCAAAATACTTAATCATTATGTAATGTTTATTTCCAACAAGAAGTGATTTTTTTTTTTTAAATATCTTAATTTAAATTTAACTTAATGATCTTCAGATTAAGTAGCTTTTTATACGTTAATTTAATGCCATAAACTAGTATTATATTTCTACAACTGTAGTTCAATACTAGAACGGATATTTTCATGCAAGATGGGATAATCAATTGTAGTTACTTTAATGAATGAATGGTTTTAATGTTGGCTGTAATATGTATTATATACAAGAAAAGTTTGCTTTACATAATTTGAATGCTTCAACAAATATTTCTATTTGAGCGTCTCGTACATATTCTCGTAGTTTCAACAGTTCACACACGAGTACTAAGACCTAAATTATTTACATTCTATTGTATTAATAAACTATCACTACCAGAGAAAAAGCTTATAAAATTTAATATTGTATGATAAATTAATATACAACATAATATTGTAAAACTGTTTCAAACATGTTTCTTCATATTCTCGGAGCAAGTTGTGAATTTTACTCACCTGCTTGACTAACACTGTTTATTGTTTTGATTATAAAATTGGAAATGTAATAAGATGTACAAATTCTGTATCAATAGTATTACATTGCAAAATAATTAACATTGTTATAGTACCTATAATCCAGCCATGGACAGGATTAACGCATAATTCTTACTCACATATTGAGTATCAGCTTTATTTTATGCACAACTGGTTACTTTGTTGCTGAGATCTTACTAAATACTGAACAAGCTGCATAATATAAAAATAAAATCTATAAAAAACTGTTCAGGATGTAAACACAGCAAAAAGGTTTAAATGGTCATAGAATTACATCTTATGAGTGGTCATGCTGGCAATTCGAATTGGAAAACAAAATTACAATGGAGATGAAATAACACTTTGTGAAAAAGACTAAAATCTAAAACATTACATTTTATTTCACTAGTTTCAAACACTTGCTTGGAAACTAATCTTCACAACACTTCTTGTCTGTTGTTTAACTTGTTCTTGTTTTGAGAATACATAAAGCTGTAGATACTTTATCTATAGTTTTAGTGTGAGATTGAGAATATTGTTTTTATAGCCGCTGCTCTGTATGGAATGTTGTTTTCAATAATAATATCAATAAAGAAATTGATTAACTGGTTGGTATTTTGTATAAATGTATATAGAACTAGTCATTTTATTACCATTTGCATATCCAACACTTGATCAAATGAAAACAATAAACAAATTAAAAGTCAATGCTAGACCTATTCTATGTAATTTGGACAATTATGGCTTCCAATCATTCATCTCACTTAACATTTCTGTAGCCTATATATCTTTAAGAACAGTAGCTATGTGTATGTAATTGTTAAAATAAAAAAATCCACATTTAAACAAAATATGTCTGTAAAATAGTGCATATATGTACTAATTTATAAACTGTGTCACAAAATAATAGTTATACAACGTAACATTGAAAACTACTCCTATGATTACTTTAGTCTCTTTTAAGGTTTATTTGTCTAAGTGTATACCAAAGTGGGACTATTTTTCTAGTTTTATTAATACCAAACCATTATTAATTATGGAATTTAAATGTTACTGAAGTGAGTTCTCCGTATTTACTAATATATATGTATAACCTAAATTAAATTTAATAATTAATGTAATACTATTTATAAAACAATTAAGCACACAATTTAACAGTTCTGTACTGGCCAGTCATGTGTGCATTTAAAAAGTTGCTGAAAAACATCTGCAAAATAGTTAGTGAAGTAAATGAAGACAAAAATAAAATATTGTCACAATTATGATAAAGATAGATTAAATAAAATATTCATTTAGCTATCTTTTACTCTCTTCTTGGAGTGGTGTTAATGAATACTTAAATACAGTTTTGAAAAATAGAAACAGGACAGTGTGTGTTACCCACTAGAGATTTTGTTAGTTCATCCACTAAAGATGTTCAGGTGCCATGAATACAGAAATATTTTTGATATTCCTTGTAGAAGAAATAACAAAGATAAGATATCCTTGATATTTCTTGTAGTAACAGAGATAAGATAGTCACAGCACCTAAATTATGTAATAAAACAGTCATGCTTGCAGTAACTGAATGTTATAATGAAATGCAACCAAGATAACTTCTTTCAATCAATCCAAACTACAAACCATCATTGTTTGTTGGTTTCCATAAATATAAAAAAAATTGTTCCGTACAGATAATTAACATAAAATATACAACGGTATGTACATAATTTTTATTCCTGTCCTTTGCAATTAATGATTTTTTTAACATTCAAATCTAGATATCCAACAAACAAATATATCCTCTTAAAATGTAAACAAACACCAGATCAAGAAAATACTAAAAACTGCTTTATATCTGATGACAATGTATATAAAATAACACAATCTTCTTTACATAAATACAAGTCTAACTAAAACAAAGCTTAATTTAAATATTTTATACTGTTTCAAATGATATAATAACTCACATTTTAACAATTCCCATAATTTTCAATAGTTATTAAAATATCAATTTAAATACTACAAACAACAAAAGTCCATTATACTTTAAATAAACATAAACTACAAAATTTAAAGTAGATACAACAATAACCAGCAAATTAAACGCTTTAGTAGTACTTTAGCTTGACCATATGTTATATTGGTCTATACCTCATTACTGAGCAACTGATCATTCTATGAATTCAAGTGTTTTAACTGACAGTTTACAATTATGTCCAAACAAAAATAAGAAACACATCTATCAAAGCCAAATGTACTCTAGATTGTGTGCAGTAGGCCAACTATCTATGTATACCGTAAATTATTTGTCATGTCTATGTATAATTTACAAAATCTGTCTGTTTTATTAAATGTTAAATGACGATGGGACTTTCAACCCAAAATATGTTATGGTAATTCTACAAAAACAAATTTTGCAACTGTTGCTAAGGTAAGCTACCATATACTTGCTTACAAAATAGTCCCACTATTGGTTTAAATACAATAAATCCCATTTCAACCAAACAATTGAATGTGGAGTTATCTGAAAAGTCCACACAGGACTTGTTTGAAACTTCTATGCAACCATTATACAATACCAAAACCTATTTGGTAGGCATCTACAGACATAAGGGTAATCTAAAAGAGTTTCTAGAATGACTACATGGTACTGCCCTATAATATTGATTGAAGGCACAAATATTAACTGTTTAATGCTGAATCGTGGTGAGGTGAAACTAAAGGAAATTCTGAGAATAGACTTTTTCTTCCCAACACATATAATGACAGTGTTGCTTAAATTGAGCGTAATTATTTTTATTTTATTTTATTGACCACAAACATCTAATAAATAAATTGAAAATTTTGGAATCTCAGGAACCTGTCTAAGGTGGTTTAGCAATTACAAGACAGACAGGAAGTGGTTGACAAGACACATACTGGAAAAAAAAATGTCCAAAATTGACGCAGTGGAAGTAGCAAATTAATTAGCCATTACGTTGATACATGCCTCAGAGGAATTGAGCTCACGACTTCATACACAGAGTGAAATTAATATCTGACGTCAGTACTTTAACTACAATTCACTATGTCGTCTTTGAGGCTCATCTTCATTATGAAATTCTGGTATATGGCATCCAGTGCAATTTTTTAGAAACAATTTATATAGACAAAATTTTAGTCGATGGACAGATATAAAACAGTCTCGGTAGAATTTTCTATTAATACTGTGTTTGTTTACATCCATGAAGCTATAACATATGTAGATGGGAAGAATTTTATCGGAGGTAATTGCATAAGCCAATATAACACCCAAAAAGTAGTACACTTTGCTCTACCAGAACAATGTACAGCCTAATCTGAAGAGAAATTATTGTACATAGAGGCAAATATGATAAATATCTGCATACTGATAATCCAACAGACACACACCTAAATAAAAAGCTCAAGAGACAGCTCTAACAGCTCCCTTTTTATTCAATAACATGATAACTTGAAACCATAACTAATTTGAATTGACCATAAATAAATTAATAAAATTGTTAATTACCGTATACATCTTAGCATTGCTTTTGTATACTTTTTATGGCTACTTTATTACACATATAAATGTCAAAAATAATTGATTAAGTGTTAACAATTATATATCCTATTCTATTATTATAATTTATTAGGGTAATGAAACTTTTCAGAAAGGCCGTGGAATCAGGTGGCTGGCACTCAAAGGATTAAAATCTTTTTTAAAGTCAATTCAAGAACTGTAGTAAAAGAATGATAATTTGCAAATAAAAATGTGCACATGTAATAACTATACACCTACTGAGAAAATGAAAGTAACAATACCAAAGATTAAATACAGTACCCAGAGTAGAAATGATTTTTTACCACCAGTGACTGCCAATGAACATAATCAATAAAATAATGAAAGGTTAAATAAAGTAACACTATAGAATAAGACTTTACTTACGTAGATGTGATTGTTCTAAATCTCTCCTGGCCTGCCGTATCCCATATCTGCAGTTTCACCTTTTCTCCATCGACCTCCACTGTGCGGATTTTAAAATCCACTCCTATGGTTGTTATATAATTGCCAGAGAAAGTATTGTCTGCAAATCTTACTAGAAGTGAACTTTTGCCAACGTCTAAAAAATAAAACAAAATAACAAATTAATGAATAAATGAACGCTAACATAAGGATATTAACTATTAATGTTGGAAACATTAAAATAACAATTCTCAAATTTCTCTTCACTTTAAAACAATGATCAGTAACTAAGTGCTGAAAATAATATTTAACTTATTCTTATCATTTAAAAAAGATTTTTCCAAAGATTGCTTAGTTGAAAAAGTATAACTGACGGTAATTCTAAGCAATATATGGGTCAACCTCGATTTTTCTCATATTACAATATAATGTTCCAATAGTCAATTAGAAAAGGAAATGACTAGAATTTCTTGCCGGAAAGCAGTTATAGGGAGCAGGCAACCGCCAGACGGTCATATATTGCTTAGAGTTACCTATTAGTGATCAGGGGCACTGACGTGATCTGGGCTTCAAATTTGGAACTACTCGAGTTAATTTTTTTTCTAAAAGAGCAAGCAGCGCGAAGCGCTGCGCAGCGGGCAGGCATCGTGCGTGATCCTTTTTTTTATTAAAAATTTCTGATAAATTGTTATTACATATTACAATATAATGTAGGTAATGTATGTAAAACAATTTTAAACACATAATTACATGCTGGAAAGCAAAGTAAACCAATATAATCCGCCCAATACAAAATCTCCGTAAAAATCTGGTAAAGGAATCTGTGTCATTCCTTTGGCCTGAATCAATTCAGTATATACGAAGATCACGCACGATGCTTGCCCGCTGCGCAGCGCTTCGCGCTGCTTGCTCTTTTAGAAAAAAAATTAACTCGAGTAGTTCCAAATTTGAAGCCCAGATCACGTCAGTGCCCCTGATCACTAATAGGTAATTCTCGCGGTTGCCTGCTCCCTACAACTGCTTTCCAGCAAGAAATTCTAGTCATTTCCTTTTCTAATTGACTATTGGAACATTATATTGTAATATGAGTTGCCTGCTCCCTATAACTGCTTTCCGGCAAGAAATTCTAGTCATTTCCTTTTCTAATTGACTATTGGAACATTATATTGTAATATGAGAAAAATCGAGGTTGACCCATATATTGCTTAGAATTACCTAACTGACTGTGTAGAAGTTTGTAAATCTATAGACAAGATATATAACATGGTACCTATAAAAATACATACATAACATATATAACTACTCGACTATAAAATTCTTGATTCACATACGTAACCTATATAACTAATTGAGCAGAAAATTCAATACATTGCGTACAACTTAGAACTGCAAATTGGATGTTTTAAGAAAAATTGATATGATAGTACAGAAAATACTCAAGTTAATGTACTATATTACATATTTATTATATTTAGACACAGTTATACATGTTATAATATACAATATTTTAGTTATATTTTAATTTAAGTTTCAATCAAGCTCAGTTGTCCACATTATAATTAGTGTATTGTATTGTATTTTATGCCATGAAATGATTGGCTATAATACAATGACCAGTTCAGTCACAAGATATGGTTTTGCATGCAGTGTTTATCCTGACGTGTCAACTATATCAGACCTGAAAGTGTAAGGATTATAAAGCAGTAAGTGACTAGCTCATATATTAACTACAGTCAAATCAATATAACAAAATTTCTGGGATGTATGCATGGTGGGTGGATGCAGTCGATGCTACACATGTGCTAGCAGATAACTGTCCTTACCCAGAGCATTTGATCCCTCATGTGGATCTCTTTGTTCCAGTAACATTAGCTGTGCTATAATTTACTTTAAAATGTATATTATTTTTTAGTTCTTAGTTTTGTTATCATTTTATATAACATCATTAAATACTTGTAATTTCATAATATTTTAGTCTATATTGTGAGTGTAGTTTTCTTTCAGCACAACGAATATATAAAGTCCATGAAATAATGGGTTTTGTCAGGCTAGGGGGCGTACAACACAAATTTTAAATTATGAAAATGTAGAAGAGGTAAAATTACTGTACATAAATATGATTACTTGGTGGTGGTATATAATACAAATGATGTGGAAAAAAGATGCAAATGAAGGTTTGACTCTTATTTCTGAAAACTGGGACAAAGCTACACGTACAAATATTATTTTAGTAGACTTCTCATACCATCACGTTTTGGCTAGTTGGTCCTGTGTCAATGAAGAAGTTGGAAAGACAAATCAGTGACTTGAAGAACTTGGTGGCAAGCACTCCAATGTCACACTATTGATGTCCAGTAAAGCAGAGAGCTTTCATTTTAATTTGAGGGAAAGAAGTGCTTAGCTCAAATGATAGGCAAAGCCATAACTGCCAAGAAGAATCCTGACCAGTGAATGTACTTAAATGAGCAATGTATCCACCCAGATACTAATGGTGTCTCAGGGAACTGCTTATCTATTAGAAAAAACTGCAGTCCACAAATAGACGCTTACACGAATCTATGAACTCATTCCTCACTCTTTTATCACTTAAATAAAGAGTAAGGCAGACCAACCATCCGCGATATATAGCGGCTTAACTGAGAAAACTACCTTCTTTATCTTAACAAAAACCCCTGTATTTCGACCCCCAAAGAATTCAGAAAAAAATTTCCAACACCCAAAATACCACAAAAAGGCACCTTAGAAGGATTGGGTTCATTTTTGAAAGATTTTTAAATGTAAAGGTAGGTCGAGCCTTACCTCATTTTAAAGGTCTCTAATTCACTGATCTAGTCTGAGTACTCCTAAAAGTGAGGATTACTATGGGTTTTCCAATAAAATAATGAAATACATCATAGATGTAATATTAGAGCCAGTTACATATTTATTTAATAAGATGCTAGAACAAGGAAAATTTCCTGAAGCTTAAAAAATGGTGCCAATTGTTAAAACAGGAGATAGGTCTAACTCCTCAAGCTATAGACCAATCTCGTTAGTTCCAATTCTTAGTAAAATATTCAAGTTATGTATCAAAAAACAAATGTATAGTTTTTATGTTATTAATAACCTTCTTTGTTCTGACCAATTTGGTTACTACGGGTACCACAAGAGTTAATACACAGACCATTCTTGTTTGTTGTAGCAATAAATTATTCTAAATTAATATCTCTTGATTGTAAACTTAGGTCTGTATTCATGCAGATGATACAACCATTTTAAATAACAATAAAAATGTGGAAAATTTGATTTCGGAACAAAATCAGGCCATATCAGAAGCTATTAAATGTTTTAAAGTAAACATATAGGTAGTGAATAACAGTAAAGCAGAAAATTTAATTTTTATTATTCTTGATGGAAATTGGGTAGTCAAAGTCAAAGTCAAAATATCTTTATTTATTTAAATTATGTACATGGGTACAATAAATAGTGTCACTACAACTAAGTTACATAATTGGATGATTATAGTAGATCATGTTGTTGAATAAAATTCTTCAAATGAATAAAATGCTTTTCTAATTAAATAATCTTTTAACATTGATTTAAATTTCTTAATATCTTCAACTCTTGTTATTGTTTTTGGAATTGACTTAAAAAATTTTATTCCTGCATAAGAAGTTTTTTTTTTATAAAATTCTAAATTGTGTCGTGGTATTACTAATTCCTTCTTGTTCCTAGTATTGTAAGTATGGGTTTCACAATGAATTTTAAATTTAGATTGATAGGTCCTAACATACATAACACACATTCTAAAATATAAAGGCTATGCACTGTTAAAATATTTAGTTCAGTGAAATTATTTTTCACTGACTCATCCTTCTTCATTTTCAACATTATTCGTAGTGCTTTTTTTTGCAAAATTAGAATTTTATTTAGGTTTTGGTTTGTGGTTCCTCCATACACTCCTATCCCATATGCAATGTGGGATTGAATATGTGCATGAAAAACCATTTTTAGTACTGACAAAACTGCATAAATAAGAAAGTCTTTTGATAGCATATAACCCAGAATTTATCCGCTTAATTAATTCTAAGCAATATATGGGTCAACCTCGATTTTTCTCATATTACAATATAATGTTCCAATAGTCAATTAGAAAAGGAAATGACTAGAATTTCTTGCCGGAAAGCAGTTATAGGGAGCAGGCAACTCATATTACAATATAATGTTCCAATAGTCAATTAGAAAAGGAAATGACTAGAATTTCTTGCTGGAAAGCAGTTATAGGGAGCAGGCAACCGCGAGAATTACCTATTAGTGATCAGGGGCACTGACGTGATCTGGGCTTCAAATTTGGAACTACTCGAGTTAATTTTTTTCTAAAAGAGCAAGCAGCGCGAAGCGCTGCGCAGCGGGCAAGCATCGTGCGTGATCTTCGTATATACTGAATTGATTCAGGCCAAAGGAATGACACAGATTCCTTTACCAGATTTTTACGGAGATTTTGTATTGGGCGGATTATATTGGTTTACTTTGCTTTCCAGCATGTAATTATGTGTTTAAAACTGTTTTACATACATTACCTACATTATATTGTAATATGTAATAACAATTTATCAGAAATTTTTAATAAAAAAAAGGATCACGCACGATGCCTGCCCGCTGCGCAGCGCTTCGCGCTGCTTGCTCTTTTAGAAAAAAAATTAACTCGAGTTGTTCCAAATTTGAAGCCCAGATCACGTCAGTGCCCCTGATCACTAATAGGTAACTCTAAGCAATATATGACCGTCTGGCAGTTGCCTGCTCCCTATAACTGCTTTCCGGCAAGAAATTCTACTCATTTCCTTTTCTAATTGACTATTGGAACATTATATTGTAATATGAGAAAAATCGAGGTTGACCCATATATTGCTTAGAATTACCGGAAATTGTACTCTAGATAATATGTATATAAAATCTGTTAAAAGTATTTGGAATATGCATGGATATTCATCTAAATTGGGATGTTCATGTAAGTCTCATATGTACAAAATTAGCAAGACTTACACGCCTGATTAGGAAATTATAATATAGAATCAGCAATGAAATGTGAATCACAGCATATTATGCCTTTTTCCATTCCCACGGTATACAGTTGTATTGTACGGTATACAGTTTGGGGAAACAGTAATGGTGCTAAAACTGCTTTCACTTGACAAAAGAAAGTACTCAGAATTATTGCTAATGTTGGCAATAATTTAAGTGTTATTTATTTATTTTTGATTGCTATTTTGCTATTTATTTACATTTTAATTTATGTTGTATATCATGGTTAAGGTATGTTACATTTGTATAACAAATTGCTGCTGACACCATATTTACCGTTTTTAAATAAGAACTGTAGCAATACTTATTTCCTAATTTTATTAAAGTTTAAATTATAACTTATTTTAAATGATGTTATAACTGTGATACCAGTAGGCCATTGTATTTATAGAAAAATTATGCTGTCCATTGCATTGTCATAAATGCTTAAAGGCAATAAATATTTCTTTATCAGTAACATTTTTTTGATTTGTAAGTGTACTTGATTTTGATAGTGTAATTGATTAAGAACATACAGAGGTAACAAAATTACAGGAATGAATATTTGAATAGATGTTTTAATATGTAGTTAAATATAAAAAACACTTCAGCTCAATTCTACTTGATGGCCAATGTTGAATGAAACATTTCACTCAACTCCATCCTAGCTGATGGCCAGAAGGAGGGTGAATTGTTGGGTTCTCAGAGCCTAGTTACATGACACGGTATTACAATATTGATTTAAACACATCATCTATCGGACCTCATAAAAAACAATAATTGATTAGCTATAATCTCCCGGAGTCCTGTTAGATGGTGTGGTGTATCAGTGTTTATAATTAAATGTCTACTACTGATCCTTAAAGTGTCCTCAGGGTTATAAAACAATTGTATTTATATTAACCTCCCCACCCCCTAGTCCACTTACTGGACTTGACGCTGGTAATGTTTAAGTCTCCTACTGAACCCGGTAGTGTAAAGGTAATGAAAGAATTACAGTACTAAAATAATATATTACATTAACAGCTTATACTCCAATAAGAGGTAGTGTAGCGGTCAACTATTATCATGTCTGATATCTCTAACTATTAAATTTACATTGGATGTTGGTGGTATATGAGTAAATCTAATTTAACAGATCAGATTTTAATGTTATTTGGGAATCCTTGTGTATTACATGAGGTGTACAGTAAAAGTTTCAAACAGACAAAGTACAGTATTGCTAATGTGCTTACTAATAATGAGAGTTTTAGCTACCATGAATCCCATATGCTACATATCTATACACTAAAAAATTACAAATAAATATAATATCATGAAACATATAATGTATATGGAGTCAAACCTGATGAGATAGGAATATTGTGTAAATAATGTTTCTTGTATTAGGAAAATAGGCTTATTTATTCAGTTAAGCTGTTCACCTCCCTATTCCCAACAATAAGATTTGGCATCAAAATAATGTGTAGCAAACTTACAATTCAATAATAAATAAAAGATTGCAAAGGATACAAATAATATATCTTGCATTGAATCATTTTTATGAATATAAATTCTAGTCAGGATTCTTCTAAACTCTAACTACAGGCTTAGGCCCAATGCTGAATAACAAACAGCTGACTGCAACTGGATGACCTACAAATTCAAAATAACAGCCTATTCCATATGTTTTATAACAATCTAACTGTACATCTAAATTTCCTCTTCTTGCTTTCTTTATTATGACTGCTATTAAAGCTGTAGGTTAAATACAACTAAATAGACCCTTGTGCAATATCAATTAATTGTTCCATACTATGCCATAATAATAAAAATAGGTTTAATAAACAGTTCTTTAATGTATACAAGCTATATGATACTATTTGAAAAATGGGTTTTTATATTATAATAGGAATTTTACTGACAATTACAAGCAAAATACAAATCTAGTCCATAGCCTAATGGTATGGACACAGCTCTCTAGCTAAGAGGTCTCAGGGAGTTTTCGGAAGTTACAAAATTAAGTAATTTTATCTTGATAAAATAAATAATTCCATAAAACATATGTAACATTAGTTACTAAACAAAATTATATAGTAAAGGGTTTCCACAATTTCATACCAAATTTAATTAAATTGTAGTATCTTGACTGTATGATTCCAAATCTGAAAATGTATCTTTAATTTAAGGTTTACAAGGAAAATTAGATGTTCATTTGTAAAGAAACTATGCCTAGCAATTATAATTCACAGTTCATAAACCAATTTGACCTTCTACATTTTAGGTTAGGTACATCTAGATGAAAAAAAAGCTGTATATATGCTTGATTACTTCAAACTACATATTATAAGTGGTAAAAGAATTATTTAGCTTTTATTAGTATTGAGTTTCAAAAACAATAAACGAAAAAACATTGAAATTATCTGAAACTGTCCTTCACATTCCTTGGCTCCATTAACCAAAAGTTACTTACCACTGTCTCCAATTATCAATAATTTGAATAGATGATCATATTCTCTTGCCATATTGATTTATCACAGCAAATTCGATACACAAAATAACCCAAAATTTTTAAAATACAAATGTACACTGATAACATTCACAGAAGCTTATGAATCATCCCAGATCTTGACATTTTCTCACAGCACGGAAACAAATTTTAAGAGATATCTATTTATCATAAAATTACACTAGCTGTCATTTTAACTAGTACTACGTTTCATAATCAATTCTAATATAGAATCACATTATTAGAAAGTTAAATAACAATTAAATTATTATAAAAAATAATCAACACTACATTATCCAATAACGATTCAACAGCTTACTACTGCAACTGCAACATCAACTTCTCATGCTAACTTTACCTCTCTACACACTTCAATACATAGATCAACTGATTCAGACTTAGAGAACAACTTCTGTCAGTTCGACCATAACGCTGTTGAAAAAAGTGTTCAGTCTATGGTTTTCCTAGCTGATCCGGTATAGATCCGGTTTAGACTCTTAATATAGTATAAGAAAAACTGGTTCAAAATAATATTGGCAAGATCATAAATATAAGCAGATTTCAATTTGAACAAGACTTTAAAGGTATTAAAGAAATGAAAAGGTGATATGAACAAACAGAATGTTTTTTTAATGATGACAAAATAATGATAACTTAAGTATTTTCAGAGTTGGATAATTAATATATTTTAGTTTGAAAATGTGACTTAAAATAGAATTTTGTGTACTGAAACGTTAGCGTATAACTATGAAAGTAAACTAGGAAATCTGTTATTGTCCGATTTGGACGCCCAGGCTCCATGAAGTCTGAATAAAAACTGTCTGAATAGCACCCAAGTATAATATAAATATTGTTATATCTAGCTTAATGTGTCACCTATCGTGGAAAAATGATAATCCGAGCTGAAATAAAATGTTAAGATATGGGATAATTCATAAGCTTCTGTGAATATTGTAGTACTTTCTGATTAAACGGATGACGCCCATTCAGCTCGCACTGTTGTTGTTATGGTTAGGCGAATTTACAATAAATACCGTATTGAAGAATGTGTTTCTTCTTCACTTTAAGGTAGTTACCGTTTTTTATTCGTATTTTAAATGTGGTGTATTGATGTTATTGTAAAATAAATATATCCAAAGAATATAATCATCTACTCAATTTATTTATAATTGGACACAGAGTTATTTTTTTTATTTTTAGTTCGATTGCTTGTCAAGATTACAAACAGCTTAATTTAACATTATACAGTTATTTAAAGTATGCTTATATTTAAGGGATTTGACTTCTTGAAGATGTAGTTCTAATACCTTTTTACGTAAGCTACACAAAGTCTCCAAAGCTCCTTATGATTGCACACACGCAGATTGAAGTAGTTTGGTCCTGAAGTTGGCCTATACAAATTTGCACATACACTAGCGTAACTTTCGTTTTGAGTGACATGAACAATTGATTGGAACGAAAAACACCATTGGTATAGAATAATTAGGAATGGAACTATAAGAGAAAACGAGACAGCAAAATGCTCGTTCACAACAATCACGAATACACAATCATTGAATGCAATAGTTGTGACCCAATAGTCAATTGATTAGAAGCGCCTATATTTTGCTGTACTGCTAGAACTAACCTCTTCCGTGACCTTAGGAGCACCGTTGTATTTTTTTGTTAGGTACTTTGGAGGCAAAGGGATCCTAGTGCCACTTGTACCCCCCTTGCCATCCCACTCGACGCCCGAATCAAAGTAAAACGGCTGATGGAGTTTATAACGTGGCAAATTAAAAAAGGTGTAAACAAGCATCGGTGATAAATAGTGGTCATTCAAGGTTGAGCCGTGCCCGGTGGTGGCAGGAGAGAAGGAGAGCAGCGGACATCAACGAGTAATCAGTCAGTCAAGAATTAGGCAGTGTCCAGTTGTCTTCGCTACGTCCTACCGTTGCCGTGGATGGAAGAGGTTTGTTTGTTAACCACCGAAAGTAAGTCTCAACTCAGTTACTTGTATCATTTTAATCCCCGGTTCAATCCACCGTGACACGTATCTATTCGAGTACTGTAATACATGTACTTTCACTTCCATCCCGCATTGCGTGTGGCAACATCATTCCCCTGGCACAATGAGAGATCAACATTTCTTTGTACTTATTTCGTTCCCCCCTGGTGCATTCATCGTCTCTGATGGTTCCCGGGTCGACCACCATTAGTGTTCACAAACTTTAGTACCCTTACACATATAATTTTCTTTGTTCATTATTATATAACAAAGAAGATATATTCATTCATTAATATATCGTCTATCTTCAGAGTCCTTATTGCGATACTGCTTCCTAGCTCTTAAGTAAAGATAATAAAATCTTATTTAAGATCATGAAATTTGCTAGTTGTGTACCTATTATTCACGGTCAAAACAATTTCACGGTTGCGCAAGGTCTGGAGTATACCATGATTAAAAATCGGAATTGGTCTTACTACCATTATTGGGCCAAAAAGGTGTTAAATTTATTTAAAGAACATATTGAAGTTAGCCTCAGGATTTTCATTATTTTGCCAGAGACAAGTCTAGTCAATGTTCGCTACGTCATCCATACAGAAGGACATCACTTCGTCCTTGATTGATTTTTAAGAAAAGGAGTAATTATTAGACCAAATAAAAGGAAGGGACATACCGAAATGATCAGTTGTGCTGATGGGATGTGGGTGTCTTAGCATGTTAGGGAGTTAATAGCAATAAATATAGAAAGCAATCCTCTTCTATAAGGAATAGTGAATAGAGTACGTTTGTCCCGAAAATGTCAGTAACAAAATAACAAATAGTTGCACGAAGACTTGTCCGAATCTTCAACAGTTGGTAGTTTGACATTTTGTCTCATTCAAAATCACTTATTACCAAAATATTACAGTCAACCCCTTCTAAAACATATTTCATCGGATTAAGTTCCCATTTTACCCTCCTTATTCGTTTTTTATAAGGAAATTTATTTAGACTTGGTTTGGTTTTGTTTTGTTTTACTTATTTTTTATTACACTACAATAAAATTTTGTTCCGTTTTAAATTAAAACTATTTTATGGAGACTCACAGGCTTTTGTACATCGTGTGGGAATAGTTCTCAAAAAATAAAATACGAGCGAAAGCATATTTTACACAATATGTTTTATAGAACCAAATATTGAATTTCATTATATTATTTTAAAACAGCGAATAATGTTTAATGTATCTTTTGTTAATTTTGTTAGAGAATAAATTATTTTAATTTGATTTGTATTGAAAACTAGAATTCATGTAATATTTTTGCTTACATTTATACTTTTACGATATTCAGTAAATCTGTTTAAGGATAACAAACAAAGCATATTACGGTATTGTGTGATTTTTCCAATTTACATTGTTTGTTATGTGTGCATTCATCCTGTTATGGGAAGAATTATTATATACTCCTCAACGTAATACGTAACAATATATTTATTGTTACCTTCAGTGTTGTAATGGTGTATGATTAGTCACACAACTCTGTTATAAATTGGACAGGTTAGTGTGACTTCCAAAGAATAGCCATGTGCTGAACACACTCTGATGGATCTATCTACCAAAAAAACCACATGTGTCAATTTGTAGAAGTTTACGTTTATTTCGTAGCTCGAGATGTAAAGAAAGAAACCCATATGTTTTGTGGATTGCGCAGTTATATTATGCAAAGAGTTAGACCATAATAAATACAAGTTTACTTACTTAATTTCTTACTAGCAACACTTACATGTGTCAATATCCATGTACTTTAAATTTTAGTAACATAATAGTTTTATTAACCAACACTTGCTTCAGTGGCTCTACCTTGTACCGTCGCGTCGTATTTAGTTACCTAGATCAATAATCCAGGGCAATTCATATCTGCATCAGTGATAGCGAAATACTATCGCTACGAGCGGGATCTGAGCGAAGTTATGCAAAGCCGAAGTAGATATCAGTGTTGTCTGACGACACAACACTAGGAAATGACCCACAAATATCTCACTTGTATACATAACATCACCGTTATCATTTGGGACGTCGCGGCGCACCAATAGTTATGTCATCGCAATAAAAATATTAAAACATAAATGTTTTGTAACTGAATCTTTGTGATTATTACTGTATAATATAGAGATCACATTACAAAGAAATTTTAAAGCTATAAGTTGATATACAGTCATAAATGTCTCGGAACTATTTAATTGTGAGTAGTTAAAAACTATTGAATATGATGATGATCAAAATAGGACCTTAAGGTTGTGCATACATGTCAGTATCGCACACCCTGGCTCTGGGTCGCATGAGCACCATCGTTTCCTGTTTTCTACCGTTCCTACGACAACGCAGCCCGCTGGCCCATTCCCCCTCCACTCTTAGTACAGACCGGGAATTAGTTATCTGTCACGCCTGCTCGTCTCTCTCTTTCCATCCTCCCGAACCGTAGATCTGGTAGTTTATATAATAGCAGGGTACTATTTCATGTTTTGTATGCATTCTCGTAATAAATATTTTAGCACTCAATACATCAAGTCTTCTTAAATGTGCATTTATGTACCAATAAATATGAACTGGTATTGTTATATATTAATGTTATGAGCTTGAACGAACAAATGTAACATTTGTAAACAAAAACTTCAAGTTTGAGAAACCAATTTAAGATAGCAAGATGTTAATAAAATTGGGGTTTACAACTTTAAAAATAAATCTAACACTAATAAAAACTTGTATATAACCATTATTTACGCATATTGTGATTATAGCCGGTAATTTTAAAGTTTAAGGGCTGCCGCTGCCGTGTGTAATTTATAATAAAACTTGACTATAACTACGTAATATTAAAGTGCAATATTGTGTATGTATTAGTAAATAATAGAATTAAAACGGCGCAGAGTTGAATATATACATTAAAATAGCGGAAATAGGTTTGAAATGTCATACTTTAAAGCCAATTCAAACTCAAATTGGTACTAAGACAATACTTACTCATTACTCGGATAAGTTCTCTAGATATAACAAGTCTCTCAAGCAATAAATGGTTTCAAATTGGTTTCTATCCACATTGTACAAAATCTCTACATAATATAATTTTATGAACATGCATTCTATAATGTATTAAGTTTAAATTACGTTAAAATCATTGAAGTCCTGACATCCGTTCAAATCATCCATTGGTCATAGCCAATAATCAGTTTGAAACAAACAATTTATATGCTTATTTTAATCTTTGTATGTTTCAAGATGATTAAGAACTAGCTACGAATTATTTCACCAGATTAATCCATATATGGAAAGTTCTTATGACGAAATTGCCATCATACAATTTTTGAAACTACGACAAGAGATCAAATTCCCCTTCTGCCTTAGTTGGAAGTAAGATAAATTTAACATGTGCTGTATCTCGAATTGCTATAAAGATAGAATTTTCTTGTATACTTCTAAAACTTTTTATCTACCACTTTTATGGAAAAAATATTATGAATAACACTAGCTTTAAATTGCTGAAAAATTGAGTCTCAATTATAATTTATATTATAAAATATCCCAGACCGAAATCTGTTACAAATGCAAATAACCCCCATCCTGAATCTTTCAATTGGTTAAAACTAGCCAAAGAACTTATCCAAACAATGTATAATTTCGGTTTGAAATGGCTTAAATTGTGGCAGTCATGTGTCCACCATTACTCCCGAAATGGTACTGTATATTATTCAAAGGATTGTACCACCATTAAAACCAATCTTACTACAGAATATAACACGTAACAACGTTGCGAATAACCTGAGAGTTCAAAATATCGTTTGTTTTTTTTTCGATTAAAACACAGATAAGACCTTTTTTGGAAGTATACAAAGTAAATATTAGATCTTTATAAGTAAATATGTTAACAAACATACTTTGGTTGGTTGTAATTAAATCAATTTTACGTTTTGATACACAAATGTATTATGTGTCTAAACTTTTTGTTTCTAAGGTTTCAAGACGATAGAGTTTTTAATATTTGGAAGTGTTGCGAGTATCATGCCAGCCTTCGTAGTCATCGTACCATCAGTGTTGTACAAATTAAACGTCTAAACCAGAAATGCGTATTCAGTTTTACGATCTCCCTTCAGTGAAATCTACCTTTTCCGATTAAACCGGCAGGAATATTTTTTTCCTAAGCCATTAATCTTACACGTTGAGCAATATTTAGATGGCACTCGTAATACAGATACGTCATACCCTTAGGGTGACGTTCTTTTTATGTACTAATGATAAAATCCAAATAATTATAGCACGGGAAGTCTTGGTTTCGATTAAACACTGTAACAGTAGAACATAGGAATATAATTTGCCTTCCAATAGATAACTATTCCAATAAACAGGCTACAATTTTTTTTATTAATGCATAGTAAAGTTTTTTGAATTTGTATACGACCAGACGTGACTTTCGGTGATAAAATAAGCTGGAAAGTCCATTCTTACTGATAAATAATCCATATTACTTTCCATCCGTTTTAATTATGTTTTATTTTACTTGGGTTTTTAGGCTTACTCCATCGTGGATTCTTGTGCAAATGGCAATTACAAGATAACCATCATATATTAGAAGTCAGATTGGGTTTTGTCTTCACTGAATAAACTATTCTAAAAATAAAAAAGTAGTATACACGGAATTGAACAAACATAGCAATTATGCGCCATTTTAAACATTTTTTTATCAGGGACCACGAGGCCAAATACTTTAGTTAGAGTATAGCTGTCTGATTTCTTTAAATGTTTATATGTGATTTGGTAACACTACACATCTTTTCAAGAAGGATAAAATCGATTTAGGACTGAAAGTATTATGGTGGATTCTATCAATACGATAGTATATCGGATTTTACGATATTATATAGGACAACACGAAAACCTTTTAACTATTCCAGTAGATATTGGTAACAATATTTTTATTTAGTACCGTGTAACACACACACATAATCAAGGTAGAGTATGTCATACCACATGTCGCATAATACGCTTCGCCGAAATTGCTGTCTAAAATTTGAAATCTATAGCTTATTTCATTCTTGATATTCCTTGCGGACAGTGGCTGACAGTATTAAAAAAAAAAACTTTATAACGAGCTCCTCGTGGGCCACCTGGATGGGATAATCATACACCTCGGTGAGAAAGAGTGGGGGTAGAGCCGATGAGTAACGAGTACCAACAACAAATTCTGAAAATGCGGCTAATCAGAACCGAGCAGTTCCGACAAACCCCGAACATACGGCTGTAAGAGACCTCAGTTCAGTTCGGAACGGTTCTGATTACCTTTATCTATTACGAATTAATGAGTTGTTTTATATACGAACGTATCTACAAAACATAAAAAATATATAGAGCATATACTACATTAATGTTTATCGAATTAATTATATTAATATTGAACTTTCTTTATAACTCCAAAGACACTTGATAAAATGTGAGAAGGTGCACAAGGAATAAGTGTCATATTTTCATCATATTTTGCATATAGGCTTAAAACCATGGTAAATATATATATATATATATATATATATATATATATATATATATATATATATATATATATATATATATATATATATATATATATTTGTTTTATTGGAAAGCTATTAAAATTAACAGGGAAAAAGCAACATATTATAATATAGAGTCCTTACTTGGTAGTAAGTAATTTAATAATTACACTACAAAAGCTGTAATAAATAGTTATCATGGTAGATGTGTTAAGAACTAGAACCGAAGTGAATTAAAAAATAAACTTGTAAGCAAATGTTCAACAAAACCATAATTGTAGAAATATTACAAAATAAATCACAACTACCTGACTTAAGTACCTAACACGTGATATCGTTAATAAATACAAATATTTTCTAACTAGATTTTAGTAACGTAACTGACAAATTTAGTTTAAGATCATATATGAGTATATGTTTGGTTTACAATTTTAAACACCACTTTAATGGTTGCGTAGAAATATCTATATAATACATACGATGAAAATAATTTAGCCTACTGATCTCTAATGATACGAATATACAGATTTATGATACAATTACATTTATACTAATTTATACAATTTATTGAAGTTTCCCATTGTCACTCAAAAGGCTTAATTCCAGAGAAACTTCTAGCTTTTTCTCCACTGTGAGCTATGCTAAGAACACAAGTCTCGAATATTTTGAAAGTTTAAATGTTTGTATGCATGAATGATTAAAATCAAATTTGAGTGAATAAGCAAATTAAAAAAGTACAATTAGCTTGAGAATTCACTTGTAAACAAATTCCTAAATTTTGCGAGTAGGGCTCTTTTTATCCTCCTGGATGTTTAATCCAACCTCGAATTTGTTCTAGCTACGCCACAGTATGTAACGAGGTTTTCCGTAAGCCTTGTTGGGCCTTTCGATACTCAGTTGTATTGATTTATTTGTATGTAAACAAGGTTAATTGCCTGTCATTAATTACGTTGTAAAATCAAGGTTTAATTAAATCAATTTAATTGTGCTGCATCCTGCAACATCCAGCTATGAAACTGTAATTTAAATATGTGTATGCTGCACCAAACTACTGAAAGGGGTTTAACTCAGAGTATAAGCTGAAAACACAGTGATACATTTTAAAAGGTTTGTCAGATTAAGTGCCTGTTATTAATTAAGTTGTAAAATCAAGGTTTAATGAAATAAATGTAATTGTGCCTTATCCTGCAACAATCAGCTTGCAAGATTAATTTATATATATATATATCTGTGTGTGTGTGTGTGTGTGTGTATGCGGTACCAAACTACTGAAAGGGGTTTAACTCTGAGAGAATAAGCTGAAAATATAGTGATACATTTTAATAGGTTTGCCAGGTATTGAACTAAATAAAATCCAGAGGAGTATGGAGCAAGAACGCGCGGGACTTCTCATTCAACTATTCCAATGCACGGGCTATCTGTAGTTGGCAGGAGGGGCCACTTCATCCCTACTCTTCTCTCTGAGGTGTATGATCACCCCATCCAGGTGGCCCACGAGGAGCTAGTAACTTTTCATCTCCTCGGTAAACAAAAAATAAATTATGTCAGTGGTAGTCTTCAATGGAGCTCATTGAAATTCTAAAATTGGATATGCACCATTATCGAACTCGATGTTTCTTCTATAAAAATGGAGTATGCAAAATTTCGTGTCTATAAGTCAGTTCTTTATTGAGATACATTCAGACAGACAGGCAGATCAAAGTTAATGATGACAGACCTCAAGGATAGGCCGTCAACCTTAGGTTAACTTCTCAATGAATAACCTCTCTTTGAGAAGTGATCTATTATTATTATAGACATTTATATTAGAAAATTTAGTTAATTATGTAACCAGACTCAAATAAAAACTACTCAAAATATAAAAAAATTGCAATATGTATGTGAGTTAAACCTTTGATTGTATTAATTCTGTAACTAATACCTTCAGGAAGTGACACTTTTGTTAATGATTTATGACTTAAGGAAATTATATTTTTATAATCATAATTTTAGAAAATGACATATTTGTTAATATAGTTATCCTTTAAGAAAATAGTTATTTAAAAATAAAACACAAGTCCATTCCTCATCTGAATGTATCTTTTGCATAAATCCCGTAAAAACCTAATTCTTATCTTCAACTGTTTTACTTTGAGGCAAATTATGAGATAATAATATATTCTGTGTCAAATGCATAGCCTTGACAATTGATCAATTTATATGGTTTTTGTAATTTTCCTGCCTCTATATTTATAGACAGGTAATTTATAATAAGGTGGTTAGAATATTTATTCTAACCTGAATGATTACAATTAGGGTAGTGTTGTTATTATATTTTCAAAGAAAACAATAATTTTCATTATTCTTTTACGTTATCAAAAAAGAAATGCAAAGTTGTAAAGCATGTAGCCCAGGTCGCGTAAAGCGCCCTAGTGTTCAAGAGTTGACGTTCATTCAATCCACTGTAATTTTCATATCTAACGATGTTTTGAATGGTTTAATTATTAAAACTTATTAGTATAACATTATATACATATATCTTCATTCAGACTGTAATTAAATAAGTGTGCAACATGATAGCCTTTCATTTAAAACATTTTTATGCAAAATTGTCTTAACTCAAGCCAGACTGTGAGATTTAGCCTTGTAAAATTATTTGTTTGGTTATGATACAGCCAAGAACGAAGACATCAAGTGCAGTTCGAAGGAAAGGAGTAACTAAGAGATTCGCTTCGCTGGAGGGGTAAGGCTTGGCAAGGGACTTCCGTTGGTGGAGGAAGCAGACTGAAAATCCAAAAGCGCGCAGTGTCCATATCATTACGTTTTTCATAGTTCAAAAACACTGAATTTTAGATACCATTCTTCCAGAGGGAGTAACATATTTTAAATTCCAAAATATGTAAAATTAATATTTTTTTCAGTAATATTTTAAATATAGTGGAAAAATTAACTTATGTTTTTCAAAATAATAAATGTGTCAATCCCTCCTCCAATCATATTTTACCTACTTACTGTAACAATTTGAAATCGTTATCAACAGCCGTTTCTCCTTAGGCCTGATTATAAAATGACTACTTCAAATTTCTATAATTTCTCGTGAAGTGGCCCAAAAAATGTTTGTTTTTTTTTGTCTTCAGGAAGGATATATTGAAGGATTGCGACTATATAATATTAATAAAAAATAACAACCTAAAATCGATTGCACCACCTTAATGTTATTTTTGGCACTATTTTTGACTCTTAACATACTTAATCTAACTGAAACCCATGTATCAAATATGCGGTTTAAATTAATGGTAAATATTTCATATTTTACAAGGCTCCTACTAGTGACACATTTTTAATTTCTTATTTCTATTTTATCTTGAATCTATTTCTGATAAACCTCACATATACTATAACATTTATTGTGAAATGTTTACTGTCCAATTAGCTCATTTATATTTTAATCAAATAATATTCAATATGAAGAAATTTCACTTAAGATTTTCAAACAACCTCCACGTCGGATATCCTCCTGTGATGATGAGGTATTACTGATATTACAAAAAGTAGACTTTTATAGACTATGCTTATAAGTAGTTTCACTTTAAAATTTAAAAGCATTTGAATGTGATTTGTGATGTCACCTGCTCTCTATGACTCATGCTGAGTTTCCATTTAACTTTACTGTAGTAGTGTGTGTATTTTATTTAATTTGTCCATAACTTCCATTGTGTGTTGATGTCTGTAAAGAATGTATATGTATATTTATTTATTCATTCACAACATTACATAGACTTGGCCTCACCAGTTACATTGAACAAAATATAACTTAATATGATAGATTCAACTCATAATTAAATTTATTATGTAGGAAATTGAAATTTAAGTAGTTTTACAACAAGGTTTAACAGTTCAATTGTTACTCTGCATGACTCCCAGTATTCAGATGGCTGGTGTGTGGTTATCTATAATGGTATTTACTTTTTTGTTACAAATAACCTAAACAAGAACTGTTATTACGGAAGTTACAACATAAGTTTAATTAAACTATTATTAACCCTCTACCTGACACCAGTGCAGTTGGGGCAATTATTTATACTGACACATATTTATACGAAACGAAACAGGTGTGATTTATATACAGGAGAGATAAAAGTATGGTATATAATTATTTTCACAGCTTGTATTTACCATAGAGAGAAAAAAGCAGAATTTTGTGGTTTTAAAAAAATAAGCACAGGTTAAAAAATATTGGGTTGCAATATACAGAATTTAAGAAAATTAATTATAAAACATGCTTTTTATCAATGGGAAGCCAATGATTTTTGTTACTAATAAATAGCTTATTTAAAGAAGGTCTTAATGAAACACATGTTTAACCTATCGTCTTTATTAGTACAGTTGCAGGCTTATGTTCATGAGACTTTACCAGTTCTGTACATTTCCATAAATCATTATAGGCTATAACTGGGACTATCACAGTCAGTAGTGAGATTAAGTCCAATAGGTTCAACTGGAAGACTGAAAGTAGTATAATGTGATGTATTATATAGTGACATACCTTGTTAGCTTTTATGTAATCTCTTCTTGTACTATAAACTAAATATTGTATGCAATTCCTATTGGCTGACAGTGTTACACTACATGAGCATACCTTGACCAGGGGTCTGACCATCTTTGATCATTTGTTTTAATGTAGCGGTAGTTGTGTATGGATGTCTAAGGGTCCTGTTCCACTTATCCTATGTTGCGGCATTATATCCACACCTATTGTAATGAGCCTCCTTTATCCACTGACTTTTTAGATGTTGCTCTTTATTGTGACATATACTTTCCTTCTCTTTTCCCTGACTTATCTCTCTATTGTTAAGTTTTGGAAAAATAAAGAGTATTCATTAGAGATGACTCTGCAAAGTGACTGTCCAATTACTGTGCCCAACCACAACCAATATCCTGTGCAGAAGTCTACACTCAGTGAGTCTATCCCTATTCAACCATTCACCCTAGGTATACTTTGCAACCCTCCCCCAATACCAATTGTTCAGTTCGTTCAATTGTTTTCCTTAATCGTTTGTTTACTAGCATAATCATGGGGTTTAAAGCTCATTACATTTAAATTATTGTACTTATTTATCAATCATGGTGTATACTGAGATGTGGGAAAGACGGTTTTGGTCAGTAGTCCAGAGTAAGCAGCATCAATTATCTTTACATAAAAGGTTTTACTTGAGTGTAGAAAAGTACTAATTTCTAAATAATCATCACATGTATTGATGTTTTCTTAATATTCTTTAAATCTATTGACGAATTAATATTGTATTTGGTTAAAGACAATTCTCTTATCAATCAACATAAAAAACTGAACACAACGCTACTGATTAATAAAGATTGATCTAACAAAACAAACATTTTATAAATAAAAGTTTTTTATATCTCTTTTACTTGTGTTACACCGATCATTTATTTACTTTACAAATCAAGGTCATACTTGATTACATTTTGAATATCTTATAACACTTAATTAATATGATACAAAATAATATACGTATACTAAGAAATAAGAATGGTTTATTCTCAATATTTTGACAAAGTTCAGTACCACTATACTGTATCAAAAATATTGCATGAGTGTGGACTTAAACACTAACATTCGTAATGTTCAGAGATGTTAACGTCTGTCATTACTAGTACCCGTATCATTACAGCAGTAACTAATACTGTTCTCACAATAAAGTATCACCACATCACTTCCTGTGCCAACAGCATTTCTTGCTTCTGGTGCTTCCTTGGGTTTGGTCCCACAGCGAGGAATCCCACAGCAAGGCGTATAATAGTTCAGCGTGTCACAACAAGGCACCTAGTTGTGATAATATTTGCTGTTTAATTCTTTGTTGTGGGATTCCTTGCTGTGACACACAACAGTAAAATCGCAGAACACTCCCATAACGTTGAATATTGAATTGTATCACAGCAAGGAATTTTTTAACAAGGAATCCCATAGCGAGGAATGTTTTAACAAAGAGTCCCACAGCGAGGCGTTGGAGCGGAAGGCCTGAATTGCGTAGGGAACTTTGGTGTCGAAAAGGGAAATTCTCTCTGTCGCACCAGGATTAAATGGCGTCACTAGTGCGTGCATATTTCAAAACTTTTGGTAATGTTTGCTTATTCTGTATTTTGCAGAAAATTGTGTAGATGAGTGTTTTAGATGTTTTATGATTTGTTAGAGATTTTATTATCAATCTTGATAGAAATTATTAGCCTACAATTTTACAAAGAAGAGAACATTTATTATGCTTTAATCTCTTTTAAGATTATTTTGACGTGTCTAAAGTTACCAGTTTGAAGCTGTTTTTTTTGCACCATCATACAGTCCCACTGTCCTCATAAAAGTAGTCTGGTCAAAACAAAAATGTCATACCATTTCGTAAGCCTCTCAATTATTATCTGACATATTGTTAAAATATAGTAGTCTATAGTTGGACAAAATGCAACACAATAAATTCACTATTATAAATTGTACTTTAATTTCAACAAGAATAATTAAAACTCAATATTTTTGAAAAAGTACTTAACTCTAACTGCTTTACAATAACTGCTTGTAATATCACAAACCAATCAGTTTTTTATGGTTTAAAGTTGATAAATAATTATACATGTAAGTTCTGCAAGTTATTGTATGTACAGTTTTTATTGTTTATTTCTTTAGACTTTTGTAATCTGTGTTCAGAAACAGACAATTACATACCAACAAAATCACAATGCTCTCATTTAAGATTTTCTACTGATATGACAAAAAATGGAAGTTACTTCCAGTCCATGCAGTAATGATGTACCAAGTTTTATTGCTTTACCTGTAATCGTTCAGGAGTTACCAAGCCAGTGCGGGACTTTTTTACACCCTGTATAACAATTTACATACAACAGTTGTTACTAAACTATGGAAATAAATAGCAAATATTTGTATAAGTTAATTTGATCAAAACACAAAATAACGTTATAACAGCAAAAACGGTGCTTTTACCATAAACCGTTATAGTTTTGCTAGAGTACAACATAATCTACAGATTTCTAAAATGATAATGTGTATAACTGGCAAAAAAGTGCCTTTAATCACAGATTTTTCAATAACCACTTCCAAATCTTTAAATCATAACCTAATTTTAAACATAACTACCTGACTCTCAGGTATATTTGAGCCCCTACCAGCCTAACTGAGAGTATTGTGTAAAATTTAACTGTTTTTAATTGGAGGTAAACTAATGAAAACTCACCTAAACTAAGTAATTGACAGTCAGACCTACTTAAGAGACTGGCCAGCCTATCCGAGAACTACCTGGCCTACGCCAAAGCCAGCCAGTCTTCCCTAGTCAACCGCCATATCTTCCTTATTTCATGTTTCTTAACCATAAATGTTCCCTTTTTATGTTAGGTAACGTACATAATATATACTATCTCAAAGGGGCAGAGCATGATAAGCAGACCCGGGTTTTATATAGTTTAGTTATTATCTTCATTACTTCATATATTGAATAATAGAATTATCAACGTATGTAAAATACTAAATTAGTCATATGATTAAAATTAAATAGATTCCTTTAATACATATGGGATGTTTACATAGAGGATGACAATGTCTCAACATCATAAATAATAAAGGAACCATAACCATCAAACAGGTAGAATAGGTAAAAAGAATAATCTAATTTAAATACTAAAGAATCATACAAAACAAACATCCAAACCAAGAAAAAAACAGGTTATCACATTTCAATGATAATTTGGCTAGTTTTCTAAAGTTAACTAACAATGTACTTTAAATGAAATTACTTAGCAAATATAATGTTCACAATCTTAAAATGTATTTACGTTGGTTCATATGTCTTGAGCAACTATTAAATTCATTAATTAATTAGTATCGGTTCATTATATCTCTATGGCTGTATCTAAGCAATACAGGTATTGTTTATTAAGATCAATATAAAAACCGGGTCTGATTATCAATTCTACCCTCCCAAAACTAAAACTGAGGAACAATTCATGAGATTATAATTACTATAATATACGAGGTAGGCCTATAGACTTTATCTGATAATAGCAGTGATACAATTATTTCTAGCCTGCTGGCGAGCACTTATTTATTTTCACAATTTGCATCAATGGTATTTAATAAAAAGCTATATTGACGTAAAATGTGATGGTGGACGCTCAGAGGATTAAAATAATCTTGCAGGGCATGGTTTCTATCAGTTAGGATGGTAGATGAATATAAATACTCATTAAATTTCAGCTTCATTTAAGTTGATGGAAGGATCCTTGGCTTACAATTAAGTTGTTGGATACCATAACCTCAAAGCCAAGATAAATTAGTTCAAAATAAAGTTCAATATTTTGCTATCAAAATAGAAAATAAATATTATCCTAATGCCAATCTTAATCAAACCTTATCTTTCTTGCCATCAAAGGATAGCTCATCATACAATTGTTTTAGGGTACTCTAAAAAGTGATATATAAAAAATGTCGTTAAAGTTTAAGTAAAATATATTAGAACAAAAACCGATAATGTAATTAGCCTACTGTTAACCTAATAGCGATAATGATTAAGCTAAATGTTTAACATAAATTATAAAATTAAAAACTGATCTATTTTATTTATCATAAACAATATTGTTAAAACTTTAAACTTTTGTAATATATTATTTATTTGCTTCATTAATAGGTATTTATTAAAAAAAGTACTAAATATTAAAGAATTATAATTGAAATTACAAAGGTGTGTTGATCACTAACTCCTTTATTTGTAAGATACGTCAGGAATGTCGTAGGCATTTTGTGTTTGGACTCCATTTTCATTAAATTAAATGTGGAATTATAAAATTACAACATACTGACTTAAAATAAAAACAAAAATCAGCAGTTTCGCAGATTAGAGCCTGGTATGTGGGTCATCGAAACAAAAGCGACAGCAGGTAGGCAGGGTTGGGCGTGTGACAGTGTGTGCGAGGACAACCATTTATTAGCAAACAATCTCCCTCCCATGAAGGAGAAACTCCCCAAACAGGAAATGCTAATCTAGCCTTCCCCTCCATTCGTATTCTTCCCATCACTTTTCCTTCTTATGGGAAAAAGTCAATAAATCAGTCACATAGCTCGGAGTCTCACTACAAAGAGTCCCATAGCGAGGCAACTCACAAGAAAGAATCCTACAGCTAGGCACCTTGCTGTGGGACTCTGAGCTATGATATTCTTCACTATGATGGGATTCCTTGTTGTGGGACTCCCTGCTGTGAGATTTCTACCTATGAGATTCTTCTTTGTGGGATTCTTGACAGATTCCTCGCTATAGTATTCCTCGCTGTGGGACCCCACGCTTGCTTGTCTTGGAGAAGCAATAACGCCATGCCCTTTGTAGTTTTCTTAAAGAAATGCCATTGTTATGACTTGGTGACAGTTCATTTGTCAGCCTGTTAAGGGCTTTAAATTTACTTTAACCTTTTCATGGAAACTTAGCATTCCAATTGAAGGCAAAAATCCACCACATGGAAGCGTTACTCTTCTGACTCCCACCATTGTTCCATTTTTTGTGAAGAACACCTACAAACACAAAACATTTACATTCTATAGAGTTAGCTTTAACTTAGCATTCCATTTAAGGCAAAAATCCACCAAATGGAAGCAGTACTCTTCTGACTTCCACCATTGTTCCATTTTGTTGTGAAGAACACCTACAAACACAAAACATTTATATTCTATAGAGTTAGCTTTAACTTAGCATTCCATTTAAGGCAAAAATCCACCAAATGGAAGCAGTACTATTCTGACTTCCACCATTGTTCCATTTTTTGTGAAGAACACCTACAAACACAAAACATTTACATTCTATAGAGTTAGCTTTAACTTAGCATTCCATTTAAGGCAAAAATCCACCAAATGGAAGCAGTACTCTTCTGACTTCCACCATTGCTCCATTTTGTTGTGAAGAACACCTACAAACACAAAACATTTACATTCTATAGAGTTAGCTTTAACTTAGCATTCCATTTAAGGCAAAAATCCACCAAATGGAAGCAGGTACTCTTCTGACCCACCATTGTTCCATTTTTGTGTGAAGAACACCAACAAACATTATTTAGCATTTTAAAATATGGATCTTCTGATTCTTTTGGTGATTTAACCTAGTATTTTGAACTTGTTTATTACAATTGAACGCGCTTAAGTTAGACATATTTCTTCAGACTAATTCATTCCAGATTTTAAATTTCATTTATTTATTTATTTATTTTTTTTTATATTGAAAGTAACAGGACCTGAAACCTACTCTTATAAGTATAAAAGTCACTTAATTTAGATATTTTTCAAGGTATAATTTACAAATGAGGTCAGTTTAATATAAACTAATAGTTTAAAAACCATTTACTCCATCCCAAAGATTCAAATTTGTTAATTAAAGACATTATTATTATTAATTGTACATTTAATGAGGGTTTTTGTTAAAAGTATTTTCAATAGTTTTTCAAGAGCGAGTCTTTTTATTTACTTTCATAACTTCTAAAATGTGACAAGTATTCATTATGTATATTCCTCAACTAGTAATTCATTAATTTAGTATCTGTTCCTTATTAGGAGGTAACTGCCAAACTATTGCCCACATTTCTACAGACTTAATGATAATCAAATGGTTAACTCTATAGACAACTTATGTTCTACATTTATTTCACTTAAAGTGCAATGAAAATTACAATAAATAAATAGAATTATATGCATTTCTAAATAGACTCACAATTACAAGAATGAAATCTGTTAATAGAAATTGTTTTAAACAATTGAAATGAATATTATACACCATAATATTTGTTTTTAGCATTCTATAATTAAAAAATAAGGTTGTAACTATTAGATATTAGAAAATAATGATATTTGCTTCCCTTTAGATTGGACTACAGAGGTTTCATAATACATAAAAGTATTAAAACTTTAAAATTCATTCTAAACAAAACACATATTTGAACACAATAAAACAATAAACATTTCAAAAAGCATCTGAAATATTACATCATGAGCCACTAGCGGCTAATAAACTGAAAAAGAGAGAATACACTGAATTATTCTTCAGTGACAAATTTGACATTAATAATAAACAGTAGTTTTTGTCTATTGGCAATTTCAAAAACTACTTTAAAAACACTAAATACCCCCCCCCCCCACCCACGAAATTCTCAAACCAATTGCTATTTGATATTCTTGAATGATTTACATTGAGGACCCCTATAAGAGAAAAATATCTCCCTACCAATGACACAGCATTTTCCTAGATCTGATGCGACATGAATATCTAACCAAAAGTCATTCTGCTTAAATATGTTGAAAACCTGTGTAGTGTTTATTTTCAGCTGACCAACGACTTGTAGCCTCAGATGCTGTTTGGTTAAACATTTGTTTTGAATCCGTTTGTTTAGGAATAGATACAGATGTATTATGATTACTTCATTGTCAACAAGAAACATGTGAAGTGAGTTTTCACTTTCAACTGAAATAGCATCAATGAGCCGAGGCAATTGTTTTGAACGATTAAAACATTGAGGATGCACTGTATGATTTAGATAGTGTTGATGATATTAATCCTGATTTTGCTATTTCTTATGATAAAAGTATAAGTGATCGTGATATAGAAGACAACGAGGCCGAATAACAACCTTTAGCTCCAGCTAGGGCCTATGCATAGGCCCACGCAAACCTAGATTCCATCCTAACTCGTGTTGCCTAGGCATAACTGTAGGGTGATGTGTATATTTTGTAAAAAGGTCCAGACAGTAAATTTTCCTTTTGTTCGTTTTTAATTTTACAACAGTTCAATAAGCCATTGGTAACTGTAAAGTAACAACTTATTTATTTTTAGTTTTCTTTTACTATCATATTGATATATGTTTCAAGTAGCCTACTTCATTCGAAAGAGCAAATCAACTAATCTACTTCTACAGTTTACCAATGTAATTAATACTAATACTTTCATGAGCTAAAATGGAGGTATTTAACTGAATCAAATATGTTGTAATATATAGCACAATATACATTTTTATTTTCAAATGACATGTTTGCCTAAGCCATGAACTTAATTATGTAGGTATTTAGAACATGACTAATACATATGATGGTTACTTTCTTACAGTTTTGGCTCAGAAAGAAATAAAGTAGGTAAAAACCCTGAACAAAAATGTATTTTTACTTTATTTTAAAATTTGAAAATTAATGAATAAAATTTATTTTGCATTATTTCACTTTGTACAACTATGGTAAGAATGCTTTCCTTGAAAAAACCAGACTTTATTACAATTTATTGGTTTATAGTATACGTGCATAAGGAATATTGAAATATAAGCATATTCACTTGAAATTAATTGCACCTGGTGAGTTAACCTGGTGGGGAACAAATATACCCCAAAAGGTTAACACTTTATGTTCTACGAGGGCTGTTCAGAAAGTTGATTACGTTTTGCGCTGTGGCCGTCAGGGGCGGGACTAGCGCGGCCATCTTGGTGTCAGGACGTCCCACCGCTCAGTGGCTATCCAGCCGTGCTAGCGGGAAGTTCGTGTTGTAACGCGTCTAGTCACAGTGCCTGTTTGAAATGTCTGCCGCAATTGAAAATCCCGCCAACTGTGAGGTGCACGCAGTAATTAGGTTTTTGACTGCCAAAAACTGTAAGCCTATAGAAATCTATCGGCAGTTGTGTGAAGTTTATGGGAACAACATTATCACTGAAGGTGGAGTGCGACAATGGGTCATTAAGTTTAAAAATGGCCGAACAAATGTTCATGACGAAGAGCGAAGTGGAAGACCCAGCATAGTGACTGACGAACTTGTTGAGAAAGTTGACGCAAAGGTCCGAGAAAATCGACGGTTAACCATAACGGAACTCTCGCTTAGTTTCCCTCAAATTTCACGAACTTTGTTATACGAAATCGTCACTGATAAGCTTGGCTTCCACAAGTTTTGTGCAAGATGGGTACCGAAAATCCTGACCAACGTCCACAAAAACCAGCGCATGGCTGCAGCGTTAACAATTTTGGATGCTTACGACAAAGAGGGTGAATCACTACTCGATCGCATCGTAACTGGCGATGAAACATGGGTGAAACATGTTAACTGCGAGACCAAATTGCAGTCAATGGAGTGGGGACACACAAGTTCACCTCACAAACCAAGAAAATGTTTGCAAACGATGTCGGCAAGAAAGGTTATGGCGACGGTTTTTTTGGGACAAGAAAGGTGTAATTCTTGTTGATTTCCTGGAACGAGGCACTACAATCAACTCAGAAAGGTATTGCCAAACGTTAAACAACCTCAGAAGAGCGATCCAAAACAAGCGTAGGGGAAAGTTGAGCTCGAAAATTCTGTTGATTCACGATAACGCTCGACCTCACACGGCAAATCGCACACGTGAAGTTCTCGAATCATTCCAGTGGGAGTTGTTTCCTCATTCACCATACAGCCCAAATCTTGCACCAAGTGACTACCACTTGTTCCCAACAATGAAGAAGTGGCTGGCAACGCAGCGCTTTGACGACGACACAGAGCTGCAGCAAGAAGTGACAAACTGGTTGAAGACACAGGCGGCAGAATTTTATGAGGAAGGCATTGTCAAGCTCATCCATCGATATGATAAGTGCCTAAATTTGAATGGCGACTATGTTGAAAAGTAGTATTTAAGTGTGGCTTTCATATGTATATGATAAAAATTGTTTCCTATACTTTGTTAATTTTTAATTCCAAAACGTAATCTACTTTCCGAATAGCCCTCGTATTTATTACAAAATACAATATATTTTATATTAGTATATATAATTCCTAAATCTAACAAAAAGACATTGTTTTCTATCATAAGATATATTTTGTAATACGTATTGTCTTTTTAGTGTAATATGTTATGCGACTACATTTTATTACAAACAAAATAAAAGTTATGCATTGTTGAACAATTACATTTGTTGCAATATGTGCTTCTCTCTTCCATTGATGGACGTTGTGTTCTAACCCCTCTCCACCAATTTTAATTTTTTCTCCTACTGGATATGAAAGGATATTTGAGAACAGTTACAGATAATATTTTGTAACCTATTATGCAACTACAGAATCATAATAAAACTAGCATTTGTTTAAATATTGTATGATTGCTTACATTGGATTTTCAAAAATTAAAAATATTCCCCCATATGAGTTTGTAGGCGAATTTTTAATTTATATTATTTTACATTTTTATACCAACATCTTAATATTATGCTTAATATAATACAGCCAAAATTATATGCATTACATACCAGTCCTCCAACATTTTACTTGAAACCTCAAAATTAGAATACTTAACAATAAAATAAAAAAGATTAAGGCTTGTAATGCTCGAATTAAATTCATACTTGTTTATTTACAAATCTTACCTCTACGAAATCAGAACCATTTATCTTGACATCTTGTGAAGCCCTCTCGTTCCTTGCTTCCTGCTCTCTACTTGACTCTTCAAAAGATAAGTTGTGAGTTCTTCTAAAACCAATTAAAAAATATTAAGTACTATTATGTGAAGCTCAGTACAATTTATTATTTGTAACAAACACAAAAATTAATGTTCTCGACGCTCCTGGCTACATTATTTATGCTCTCCTGTTCACTTAGTTTTCAAACAATAAGACTGCTCTTTTAAAATACTTCAACATTTATAATGGAACTCTTTATACTGTTACTTGGATATGAATCAATATATGGTAATGGCGATCCAGTCCCAGTGAAGATTATAGGAAGTTGACCAAACTGTTTTTATAAAAATTAAACAGTGTTAATTACAATGAAAATTGGATAAAGGAGCTGGTGCATTGTTATAGTGAAGACATGATCCACAGATCAGACCATTTCCATCACCAATGCTCAAATCTGGTGTAGTATGAATAGAGAAGGTATAAATTTAAGGAGAAAGCATTCATATGGTTGCCTTTCAAAGTTCCCATTATTTTTAGTATTGGCCACAAAACAAATTGTTTTACATTAAAATTCAACCATCTTAAAATTGTCCAAGCCATTCTTTTATTTGCATGATCTCCTCATCACCAAAGGCTTTCTGTATGATACCAACGAAATATGATGTATAAAGATAAGATTGAGATTGCCATTAAAGTGTACTGGTTAACATTCATACTGGTTGTATCTATTTGTTAACTGTTATGCCTGTAAGTATCTAAACTTTGATTATATGAATGGATATAGATGTTCAGAGAAATGTCATATGTACTTCCAGCTTAGATTATATGAAGACATCAAATATATCAATTTTAATAGGTGCAACTGTCCAATTTCTTGGAATTGCATGCTATTCCAGGCAGTTCTTCCCTTATTTGGGAATGATAATCTATTATAATTGATCAGTGTGAATATGTCAATAATGAAATGTTCCATATGATATTTAAAAATATATTCCTATATATCTTTAAGCTCATATCAAACCAGCCAGCTTTTACATTCAAATAAAAGAAGCCCAGAAGACTCTTATACCAGACAAATCTGAACATTAAAACATATTCTCAACTTCTTTATCTATGAGGGTCAGATCAATGTCATAGATTCCATCCAATGACTGACAACATAAATCATCTTAATTATTGAAAGATAGTGCTCAGTGCTCACAGTGGCTAATTTATTCCAATTTGTTTTGCCTTTCCCTTAAAAAAACATAATTCTATTTACTGTGACAATCCCAGCTCCTGAGATGTCCACCTTTGAAAACACCTCAGAGAAAGAAAGATTTTTCCAATGTACTTGAGTTTCCAAAAGTACATAAATCAACATGCATGATTTCAGGGATGTAAAATCCTCCAATTACTTTACCTCTACGTTAGAGAAAGATCTCTCAAGGAAAATAGTCAACAACTTCCATAAAATGTTGGTATTTCTCAAGTCAGTTGAGTTTTCAAACGATTTGGAAAAATAAACAAATACCATAATTCAAGTTGGAAAACACAGATTGACAGTCATAGGAGACCTTGTGCTGGCTTATCTGGGAGGCCCATCCACAGATACAGCAAGAAAATATAGTCAACCTCATCTCTGAAGGCCTGTGTATATACAATCAAGGGAGTATCAAGTATTACTGTAGGTAGTTGTCACTTAAAGACTGAAAAACTTTTCTGCATCACATAGTACATAGTAGTAGAGATGTGATGATGACAATGTGATAGATGTGAGCCATCGAACAATTCATAAAAAGAATACTTTATTACTCCTGAAATTTTTTCTTCCTCGACACACGATGTGACAATAAGCATATGGAAAATAGGATACATTCTTTGTTGGAGTAGGTCTATTCTATTGTACAAATCAATATAATAGGTGTATATTTAATATGATAACTCTAGCACGTTGGATCTAAAGGTCGGAATCAGAATCTCTTTATTGACATGAGCATTGAGAACAGTTGAGCGTCAGAATATAATAATACATGATTGCCATTTATGGTTGATTGAGTTTTAGTGTAAAGTCTGGCTGATCTCTTCGGTGAATTCTTGAACAGTGTAGATAGAATGTTCCAATAACCACGAATCGAGTTTCCTCTTCATTGCCTTTCCAGTTAGTTGTTTGAAGGACACTGGGAGCTGATTGTAAAGTCGTGCTCCCATTGTTGAGGGTTTCTTGTTATGAAGGGCAGTTCGATGTCCGATTGGCGGTATCAGAGATGCACTCCGGGTATTGTAGCAATGTGGTCATGTTACCTTGGGAAGTCCAAGCTTGTCCACATGTAGAATGAGTTCTTGGATATATTGCTGTGACTGTCTTTATTTTTAGTTGTTTGAATGCTGGTCTACAGCTGTCCCTGGGATCCAGATTGGCTAGAGATCTTACAGCTGATTTTTGTATTTTCAGCACTCACTTCAGGTTTGCTGCTGAAGTGCTGCCTCATACAATGACTCCGTACCTCAAGTGGGTTTCCATAAGTGCATGGCATGCGATTTTTGCTGTTTCCCAACTACACTTTTTATTTTTTTTATTACATAGGTGGCGGTGTTTAGCTTCTTGCAGAGGCTGTCAATATGTGGATTCTAGGATAGTTTAGCGTCCAAGATTAGACCCAGAAGCTTGGTTTCCTCTTCGTTCCCCCTCTTACTCCAAAGTTAATCTGCTTTGTCTTCGATAGGATTTTCGGCTAGGTCATTTGAAAAGCAGTGGTCATTTGAAGAAAATTCAGTCTAATTGCATCTGAGGCTACATATTCCTTTTGAAAGAAACTAAATAATAAAGGAATATATTGTGGAAAATACTCAAGTATTAGTACAGTTATAGATGACCCTAGACTCAAGGTGGTGCAATTTTGAGTTTGGAAAATACTTTTTTATGTTAAATTAATAACCCTATAAAATAACTTCTTTAACTACTACAGAACAATTTTTTAAACAGTTTTTTTAATAATCATTCTATGTTAAATTGCAGGCATTTACAGTACAAAAATTGGCCAATTTAATGACCAGACCAGAATAAAAACAGCTGGAAATAAAAATGTGAAATTATTGCAGTATTTACATGAATTACAGATTTAGGAAGTGACATATTTTATATTCATTTATGACTATAGAAAATTGTATTTTTGTAATTAAATTTTTAACTTAAGTTTAATATGTTTACTGTACAGAACAAACTGTAAAAATTGCAAGTTTTATATTCAGCCATTTTTATTTGGGCCTGATTACAAAACCGCTTGAAATTTTTAATTTAAATATCGACATTTTCACATGGAGTGATCAAATAAATATATTTAACTCTTTCTGTATTTAAGGGGCAATTAAAAGACTATGAATTTAACATCAAAAATACCTTCCTACTACTGTGATAAAGAATTTGCAATATGCAGGGTGTAACAAAAAAGTTGGGCTGGCTATGTATTTTCAAACTTGTTGAGTAATTCTAAGCTAAAAATGAAGAATAACTTTTTTCTAATTTCCACTTCGTTTAGCCTCTAGCCACCATTTTGTATTTTGTATTAACAAATTATTACATCTCTAAAACTAGTTTTTTTGTTATTTGGCTTTAAAAATTTTCAACGGACGCCATTTTGTTAATATAAAAGAAAATAATGCAATTATTTTTTATTTTCCTCTTACCTATTCAACCTATGTGCCAAATTTGGTTCCTTTAGCCTTACTAGTTTTAGAAATAATAATTTGTTAATAAAAAGTAAAAATTGGCGGCTAGCAGCTAAACGAAGTGGAAATTGGAAAAAGGTTGAACTTCATTTTTAGCTTAGAATCACACACAGAATTTGAAAAAACTATTTTGTTATATATATATATATATATAAGGGCTGTGAGTTTAACATAAAAAATACCTTCCTACTACTGTGATATAGAATTTGCAATATACAGAATGTAACAAAAAATTTGGGTTGGCTATGTATTTTTAAATTCTGTGTGTGTGATTCTAAGCTAAAAATGAAGAATAACCTTTTTCCAATTTCCACTTTGTTTGGCCGCTAGCCACCATTTTTTATTTGTTATTAACAAATTATTATCTCTATATAAAATAGGGCCCATGAGGGATTATCATGAATAGTCACTACTGCAAAACTTAGAGAGATAAAACAACTTCAATTCAATTGCCAACAAAATAGTAAATATTTGGAGAAATACCAAATTGATATTTTCAGAAAAGCTATCGGCCTTCATTTCATAAATTCAGGGAAGTCTTCAGTGTTAATGTTAAATTGAGACATGTTGCTATGAACCACATATACTGAGGTTCCTGATTAAACATTTTCCTATAGTTTTTTTCTATTTAAGTTTCAGAAACCTACATATTGGTTCTTTTCAATATATTTTGAAACTCCTATTGTTCAAAAATTGCTCATAAATAAAATAGTAATAAGATTTCTAGGCACTAAAATTTACTTTCTTGTTTTTGAGAAAGTGTTTTAATTTCTGTTAGCCAGTAAGTATTTATTATGAAAAATAGATATTACAAAGTTTAGCTGAAGTTAATTTTAATTTACAACATTTACTGCAGTAATCTCCATTGTATTTTAATGTGAAACACTTAAAGCTTACCTTGTATTTAATTCTTTATATTATACATTAAATTAACTTTAAAAAAAGTTCAGAAATCTTTAAAAACAATAAAACTTACTGGTTTAGTGGGACTGGAAAGGATATACCACAACCCATGGTGTCTCCTTTGTAACATTTAGGTCCAAACTTTTCCCCAACTCCACATCCTATGAACACTTTACCATCATCAGCATGGTAAGCAATTGATCCTCTATCCCAGCCAGGAAGCCGATTTTTTGGATAATCCTGGAATAAAACCTTAAGTTTTAGAGTGAGCCACCATTATACAGTTATAAATTTTGCATGCCACATTTCGAAACTAAAGTAAAAGTCAGTTTTCCATATTGTTGTGTGAAATCATACAATTATTTCACACTACAATTAGTTAATCCCCTAATGGCTATGGATTTGAATTGAACTTTGAAATTGATAGAAAATATTATTAGTTTTTAATGTTATTTTACAAATACCAAGAAAAAGAAAATAAATTGTTATTAAATTAATAAACCAGAGAAACATATTTTAAGCTAATTCATTATAAAACTAAACATAAAACTACAATGTGTTTCAACTGCCATTCAATGTTAAGGAGATGCTCATTAAGATACTTTTACTACTAAAAGTATGATGTTGTGGTGAGTGACAAGACTGTTGACCAATCGAAGACTACAGCGTGCTCAGGCGTCATGAGCATGTTACACAATTTTTCCAGTAGTTGCCACTTATGAAACTTTATCAACTACGTAAATGCCACATTCTTTATATTCTACATTTAATTATCAAAAGGAAATATCCTGTTTAGGTGACTTTAGCTCTGATATTAGTAAACAACCTAAAAGAAGGGGAGTCACATTATTGTTAATTCCAATTCATTGATCAACAATTTTCAATAGGTCCTTTACTGTTCAGATATTGATGACCGTGCACGCTTCTGGGTGGGGGTTAGGGGCTAGCTGCTGGGGGCTTGTGAGGTTATACTTGTTGCGTGTATGTAGTCAACTGGTGTGTTAGTGTGGTTGAATGTGTCTTTGTTTCACGTTCTGCATTTTGTTTGTTTTTTTTATTTGTTACAATATATATTTAAAGCTTTTTATTTTGTATTTAATTAATGAAGTAACTAAAACTAATAGGTTTTTTTACAACATGTAGATACATTTTGTAAAATGATTGTGTAGTCCATGAGACCTGGTTTTAAGAACACATTGTAATTAGAAATTACAAAGGACACCATTCATTATACAACGATGTACATTTTGTGTGAATAAAGCTATTTGAAATTGAAATCTCTGGAATTTATTTCATTATATTGATTTTTACTTTAAGTTAATTTAATTTTAAATAAGTTAAGCCATATCGTTATTTCTATTTACAGCATAAGTTAATAATTTACCGTACCAGTATTAAACTATTTGAAATTCATTGTATATAATATGAAATTGAGTAGTAGAGAGTGCTTGATAAACCTAACAGGCATTTATTCCCTTAATTTCAAAATTAAATAGTACACAAGGCTCTACTTAGAACAACTCAATAATGCTAATGATTTGTATTAAAAACTATTTATCAATGCATATATTCGCAAACATTTACTTTTTATATTGTATGCATTTTCTTTTATTATGAATATACACCCCCACTTAAAGAAAGACTTGTAGTTTTTATTTGGAATATATTATTAACTATTTTTTATGTGCATGTGTTTAGCAAAGAAAGAAACAACATATTTTTACATTGGAATTATGTACAGTTTAGATCGTTTTGAGATTGAGCAATCTCTACAGCTTTACTTCTGCCTCAGTAGTTAAAGTCTAATTTAATTAACTATTCTATTCATAGCATTCCAATTGCAAGCTGACAATGCTGTTTTAGCAATAGAGTATAACAAGACAATGTTTTCCTTTTTATATTTCAATTACGTGCTTGCTAAAAGTGCTGTATGTGTGCCAGTAGGTTTTAATTGATGTGTTCCTTTCATAAATATGTGAGCAAATACAGAATATTATATTTATTGTATGTTTACATAATTATATATTACAGTGCATTCTTTTAAAAACATCAATAGAAGGTAAGATATAAAGCTGCCAACAGTGCAGGACAGTGCTTGAACAATGCTCAATGATGAAATAAAACTGCCTGGACAGAGAGGATTGTCGAACACCCCTATGTATTCTTAACGTCATTATCTAACAAATGAGGCAGAGTACTGTCTCTTAAACTAACCTACCTTTAAACTGATGGAATAGTGAAATTGCTTTTCAATAAATTATTTGTGCTTTGCAAATCTTTTAATCACAAAATAATACAACCTATTGCCAAATGGGGCTTACATTTTTAGACTTCTGTGGCAATAAGCAACTGAAAACACTTACCTTTTCTGTTAATCCGATGGCAATGAAACAATTTTCACCAGGATCTACTATTTCTATTTCAAAATAATGGGATGTTGTATTTAAAGGTTGTTTGGCTTGAGCTAATCCTACATCCAGTATACTGGTTCCTTGGCCATTATATTCTAACATCTGTAAAATATAATAAAATATCTTATTATAAGATTACTATTTGGAAAAACAAGTCAACAATCACAAAATCAGATACTCATGACCATTTCTTAAACTACATAACAACTTATGGTATCAAATTATGGAATCTTGTTTTTAACTTCAATTAAAAAGTGTGTGTGTGTGTTTATAAGTGTCTCTGATGTCAAAAATATGTAAAGTTCATTTTGAGCTTCTATGTTGTCGACTTTATTTGGATCTCTTCAGACGAACATGATTCAGGAGTTAAGTCTGAGACAGTTCAAATAAAGTTAACAACGTTAAAAATCAACTTAACATCTTTTACATCAGAGACACTTATAAATAGGTGAAGTAGCAGTCTCATTGTCTCATCAGGTGCGCAATTGAGTGCACTACGATGTTTCTGACACAATCTCTAAGCACGGTGGAGCAACCGAGTTTAAACATAACGTAGCTATGGTAGGGTTGATTCAATTTAAATGTTGAATTTAATAAAAGGAAGGTGAACTGTAGCTAATAATATAGTTATTTTTCAATACGATTTAATTTAATAATTCTAAAAACTCTACTTAAAATGTATAGGAAATGTATATTAAAGAATTTAAAAAAGGAATAACATAACACATATGGCAAGACTAGACAGTCAAATACTGATGAAATGGGTGATCAGGTAAAAAAGGTACAAAAAGATTTAAAATACAAAAATTAAGTGACAAAAAAAGAATCTTTTAACACAAAAATTAAAAATACTTTCTACTTGAAAAATAACAAATGATGAGATAGGAAATAAGTATTTATGTATATATATATATATAGCCAGACAAGAATATTAAACCATCTAAAACAGGACCTACATTGTAAATGCTTCAAATTTTAAACCACCATAAATTTTAAAAGGGTGATCCCTTTGAGGTTGGATTTGTGGCATTGTACTCTAGTAATAAAGACCTTTAATTTGATGTATTACTTAACCTATGCTCTCATTTAAGATTTCCTTCTGATTCCTTGCGGGCCATCTTGAAATGATTAAAAAATGGTAGTTACTTCAAAAAAGAGATTTATTTATATCTCTTTGTGCAGTAATGATGTATTAAGATTTATTGCTTTACCTGTAATCGTTCGGGAATTATCAAGCTCATGCAGGACATAGTAATAAAACTATAACAAAGATATATAAATAAATTTTGAAAGTAATTATTTTGTCAATATAAAAATAGAGAAGGGGAATGCCAAATGTACAAAACCAATTCCAGTCTTGTTATGATTCTTGATGTAAGTTTAAATCAAGTAAAGAAAATAAAGTTAAACAAATGATCACTTCTTTCAATAGATTTTTATGCGGTTTTGTTGAAGTACCAATTAATAAAACAAGCAAAAATTAATTAATTGTTTTTAATTGGTTTTGTATTAATTATAAAACAAGCAAAAATTCACTTAAGTTAAATTGTAGCCCATTTAGTAAACTTTTATTTTATTTTTGTCTTTTTTTCTGAAAAGTTCAATGCAGAAATAGTTCCAACATATCAGAGAAAGCACTCAATTGATATTTGCAAAAAAATAGAAGAATAAAGTAGTTACAGTACCAGGCATCCAAAGAGTAGTCACCATCAAATACTTAGGTGCCTAAGTGTAACTATTAACAAGAACCTATTATGGAACCAATAAGTAGATATAGTGTGAGGAAAAATTAGTTTTCGAATGTACGTTTTAAAAAGAGTGAAATATATCTCGGATAAGCCTAAATCAAGAAGAACAGCCTACTTTGCTCTAATTGAAACACGTGTTCATTATAGTCTTGTAATTTGGGGTATTTCCACAAAAGACACATGCAAAGGGTGTTTGTATAGCAGAAAAGGGCTGTCAGAACAAAGGCCAATTTTGGACATCTACACCTGCTGTGAAGCTATTAAAGAAATGAAAAACCTCACAGTAGTTTCACTATACATCTTGGAAACAATTCTTTATGCTTCAAGGATTACCTGAAGAACTGACACCCATTCATACTCTATCAAGGTAACAACCATCTACACAATACCCGCACATCATCTTACACAGTTTTCAAATAAACTCTCTTATACAGGAGCCAAATTCTCAAATAACCTATCAGAAGCAACAAAGAATTCATAAGATGGATTTGAAGAACAAATCTTACTATTACTTGTTAATATATCTTCTTTAATTGTACACCCTTGACTATTTTAACAGTAATTAATGTAAATGAACTATATTGTGACGCTCTTTTTAAATTTGATGTTTATAAAATACAACATTTCTGATTCTGAAACAACTCTACATGAATGTCTAATTATAGGCCAGTTAGTTTCTTCAGTCTGTAAAATATACCAGAAAATAGTTTAAAATATACTTTAAGAACGTTTAGAAACAAATAATCTTTTTAGTGAGGTCCAGTACATATTTAGAAAAAGTAAATCCACAATAACTATTATGAAGAAAACAGGATTTTTCAGGGCATTTGCCATCACAATGTTGATTGTTATTTGTTCAATAAACTTCAAACAAATAACTGTTATTGTAGACTTTTTTGTAAGTATAATTGATCTAGATTCAAGATTTTATTCATCATTAATCATACAGTGATGCAATAGATTTCGTCAATATCGATACAACATAATTTTACTTTTTTATTGCTTGTTGAGTTGTTGGTAACTACTATATTTAAATGAAAGTTTAAATAAATATAGAAAAATAAATGTAGAATAACATAATAAATAGCTACAACACTATATACAGTACACTGTAATAGTTTTAACATTAAAAACATAGATTATCAATAGATTAAAAGACATACTATATAACCACTATATTTAAGTGAAAACTAAAACAAATATAAAACATTATAAATAGTTATAACACTATATAAACTACACTGTAATAGCTTCAACAATAAAAACGTAAATTATTAATAGACTAAAAGACATACATTTATGAATAAATAATTAGACAACAGTTAAAAACATAAAAAACAATAAACTAATAAAATTTAAAACAATGAACAGTGAATAGCCTATATACGTTACATCAAAATTTATTAAAATACATACATTTAACTATCTAATCTGAATTTAGCTTTGATTAAAAATGAGTAAAAGATGTCCTTAAATTTACCATAATCAGTAGCTAGATAGTCATCAACCTTGTAGAAAACTTGTTCCTTTAACCACTTTTTCAAGCAATATTTGAATTTATTAACAGAGACAGTGTGAGCGGATTGTGGCAATTTGTTAAATAATCGATTTTTCATGCAAAATATGCTGTTATTTGTTTTTGTAAGTCTAGCAGGTAGTAAATCTAGGGCATAGTTATTTCTTGTGTTATAGTTATGTATATCAGATCTAATTTTATATTTATGCAAATTTTCTTTTACGTTTATTAGACAGAAATATATATATATATAAACATGGGAGTGTCATTATTTTTAATTCTTTGAAAATGGGAAAACAAGATTCACGATTGTCCAGTCCTTTTATGGTCCGTAAAGCATATTTTTGTCATCTAAAAACTTGTTCCATATAAGTACTATTTCCCCATAAAGTAATACCATATACAATCTGAGAGTGAAAAAAGGCATAATACGCATTGATCAACATATCACTACTAACACACAGTTTAAGTTTTCTTAGTAAATAAATGATTTTAGATAGCTTTTTGCAAAGGTATTTTATATGTACATCCCATTTCAAACTGCTGTCTAAGTATATGCCAAGTAGTTTAATAGACTCTGCTTCAGTTAATGTAGTTAGTGAAAAAATAATTGATTCTTTTTTTTTTATTTATATTCAAATGATTTGTTTTAAACCAGCTCTCTGCAATATTTATAGATACATTCTGATCTACTTGCAATTTTCTCATGTCTTTTCCACTCCAAACTAAAGTAGTATCGTCTGCATATAATACCGATTTACATGGTATTATTTACCTGGGAAATCATTTATTGCTATTAAAAATAGGAATGGTCCCAAGACAGATCCCTGGGGAACACCAGATTTAATTAATTGAAAATTAGATCCATCATTATTTTGATATACCATTTGTGTCCTGTTACACAAGTAGGATGTCATTAAGCCAAGTTCCACACCCCCCAAACCAAAACATTGCAATTTTTCCAATAATATTTCATGAGAGACACAATCAAAAGCTTTGGTCAGGTCAATCAGAGTAGCACATGTCAATATTTTATCTTCAAAACCGTTCAAAACATAATTAACAACACATTCAACGGCCTTAATTGTATTCAAACCTGGTATAAAACCAAACTGTTCAACACAAAGCAAATTATTATTAATAAAAAAATTATATAATTGATCTTTAATACATGCCTCAAAAACTTTACTTATTACGGGGATTAATGATATTGGTCTGTAACTTGATGGATCAGACTTTTTTCCTTTCTTATAGATTGGTATTACCTTTGTAAATTTTAACACATCTGGGAACACACCTTCAGTTAAGGCTCTATTGAACAAGAAAACCAATGGCTTAATTATAAAATCAATGATTTCTTTGATTATTCTATTTGATAACCCATATATGTCTTCACTATTAGATGTGCTAAAATTACTGACAATCTGTTTTACCTGTTGTTCACTTATTGCATGCCAGAAAAATGTTTTATTTTGCATTATTAAATTATTATTATGTAAGTATTGATTTACAAGTAAGGTTGCTCCCATGACATCAATAGGTTTGTTAATGTTCATTTCTGTTGATGCATTAATGAAGTAGTCATTAAAATCATTAGACTTAATTGGACACTCAGATTTCTACTGTTTCCACCAGATTCTTCTCTAACTACCTTCCATGCTGCTTTGCACTTGTTTTTAGAATTTGCAATAAATTCATTATTGTGTAACATTTTAGCCTCATTAATTTTATATGTGTAATGCTTTTTTTCCTTCTGATACAGTTCTTTTAATTGTTTTTTCCTGTCCAACTCATCATTATTACATTGGACATATAAGTTATAGCATACAATTACTCTTTCTTTAATTTTTTTTCAACTCATTGTTGTACCACTTATTTGTTTGCTTTGTTTTATTATGTTTGAATTTATTAGTTTTTATAGGACAGCATTGCTCAAATGTATTTCTAAGATAACCTAACACATTTGTAAATAGCAATTCTACATTCCGCTCACAGAGCATATAGCTCCAGTCAGTCTCACTTAATATGTATTTAAGAGAATTGATAGCCTTTACAGACAGCACTCTAAAACTACAAGGTGATGCATCTTTCTGTTTGCTTTCTATATTCTCCCTAAGTATCTGACAATAAAGGCCATCATGATCTGATATATGTGGTTTGAAAACTTTGCATTCACTTACATTATGTACATTATTAGTTATGATGTTGTCAATACAAGCCAATCCTCTAGTAGGATTTTTGTTTAAACAAAATAAATTATAAGATGTCAGAAGGTTAAGAAAATTTTGAGACTCTTGTGAGTTTTCTGAAATATTTACATTGAAGTCACCTGTGATAACTAAGTCATATTCAGGCATAAACCTTCTGGTAAGAAAACTTAAAAAATTGTCTAATTTTGTCAAGAATAAGTTGTTATCAGACTGAGGAGTACGATATATACTAACTAAAACTATGTGGTAACTTATTAAAACAATAGCAACTACTTCAAAAATACTTAAAACACAAAAACAATTAACATTTAGTATTTCAAAATTGATGCTTTCCTTAATAAATATGGAACAGCCCCCACCTCTATGAGGTTCTTCTCTACAATACATGTCAGCCACAACAAAACCTTCAGGTACGTAAAGTGATTTTTCATATGAGTTAAGCCAGTGCTCATTTAAACTGACAACATTACAATTAAATTCATTCAACATTACTTCTAACATTCCAACTTTTTTTCTTAATGACTGAATATTTAAGTGAACTAAATTAAGTGGTGTAATGTTTATTACATTTTTACTACTTATACAACATGACATATTTTTTATTTTATGATATCTATTTATGTTGAGGCCAACTTCTTCTGTAGATAAGGTTTTGTGACTGTTGGTCTTCCATTTTCTGAAGTGAAAACGTTTCCCAAGTCTTTCTGATTCATTACATCCACATCACTTATAAGTTGTTGAGGTTTGAATGAAGGGTCCCCAATTCTTTTCTGATTATATTTTACTACCGCTTCACATATTTGTTCTGAAAGCCACATTTTCCCATGAGTGTTGAGATGCATACCATGTCTTGTGTGATGTTGTCGCATTGCCTTACTAGATTCTACAAGAATAATATTAGTATATTTTTTACTCAATTGTTTAAGGTTACTATTAACTTTTACCTCACTGTTCACACATGACCAGTCAGATAGATCATATCTGTGAGGGACATCTACAATAACAAAATTATGGCTCTTCTTTTCATTCACTACGTTTTCAATTCCAGTTATGAATTTATCACCTTCATTTCTTGCAACATCATTAGTTCCACCGATAATTACACATAGGTCTTCGTTTCCTAAGTTTTCTTTATTAATGGTTTCCATATTTAGAGCCTGTTCAGATCGTCCACCAGGTCTAACAAAACCAATTGCTTCATAAAGGTTCCGCTTCTTATTTACATGCCATGATAAATTTTTCCCATGGCTGTCAGCACATATTAACAATTTTTTCTTCGGTTTTTTTATTGTTACTGAGGTATCTATAGTAGTAGCTTGCTCTTCATCTATTTCAACACCTGTCAATTTATTGCTTTCACTCTCTATAATATTAAGTGACTCAAAGCGGTTGGGAGATATAAAAGAAATTTCTGGTTCAGTGTATGTTGATTTAGGTGTTATATTTATTTTATTTAATCTTCTTCTTACTACTGTAGAGAATAATAATTCCTTACTAACGTTTCCTGTTTTTGGCAGTTCACTCATAGCAGCATCAATATGATTAGAAGTAGATGTAGGTGTATAATGTCTCAAATTTTGTAATTCAAATCTATGGTTGCCCACAGAAGACTCCTTACATCTGCTGTTATGGCCACTATTGGTAATTCTTAGTTGATTTTCAAGTAGTGCTATATTTTTTGTTATAAGTACTATTTCCTCTTCTTTTTATAGAACTAGAGCCTCTAATTGAGTGTTATGGCTCCGGAGTTCATTTACTTGCCTATTTGCTTGATTTAGGTCCTCATTTTGAGTTTTAATAATGATAAGTAAATTATTAACTTCATTTTCCAGTTCCTTATTGATTTCATTAGCGATGATTTTCATGCTTCTAAACTCCTCATTAATATCCATAGTTTCTTTATCTTCCAAAAAATTACTTTTAGAAACTATGCCTTCTTTTTTATTCTTATTATCAAAAATGCAACCCTTTTTATTTTCATCTTTTTTTTCTATGTTGTCTGTGGACAACAAACATTTTTCGCAGAGATACTCCAATTGAAGTTTATTTATTTTTTGGAAATCTTCAGTGCTCATATCAATACATTTAAAATGGTGCCATTTGCTACAAGTTCCTTTACACAGGACAGCTTGAGCACACTTGCTAACATTCTTAAAACATACACCACAGGGATATTTAGACTTTTTCATTGTGTACGAAAAGTGGTTTTAAAACAAGGGAGTTTAAGTTATATTGTTATTCAGCTGCAATATAACAACTTAAAATTGTGAAATCAATTGATAATATTAATAGTAATATATGTATAAATGTTCTAGTACTTTGATTTAATTTTAATTTCAATTTCAATTTAATCGATTTACCCTTTTTATTTAACAAAAACACTGAACAGTATTTTATTAATTAAACTATAAGATTGCAAGTTAGCAAACTTGTTTGTTATCAGATAGCACAGATGTATTAAACAACCTCAGTCAAGTTTCAAGGTCAGCAATCAAGATAAGAGTCAAAGCTTTATCAATTGACAATGTCAAAGTTCAGTTGTGCTGTGGTTGGGGATGGAATAGTCTCAAACAGGAAAATACCAAAAAAATTATAAATACCAGGAAAATGATTTAAATACTTAACCAAAACACCTTTTATACACTTTTCTTTCTAAAACACTAAAATGAACTTGATAAACACAATATAAAATTGGCACTTGTTGTCACACACATAAGCTCAGTCCACCATATATTTATCTTTAATGGATAAAAGTAATTAAATGGTAGACATTTATGTACATAACCAGAGCTTTTGATAAGTCATAAAACTCTATTGTGCAAATTGGCAAGTCTGAAGATAAAAGATAAAGCTTTGGATTAGCTTACTACATGTATATCAGAATGTAGTATGTTGAAATTTGTAATCAAACTAAATACGAGGGCTATTCGGAAAGTAGATTACGTTTTGGAATTAAAAATTAACAAAGTATAGGAAACAATTTTTATTATATACATATGAAAGCCACACTTAAATACTACTTTTCAACATAGTCGCCATTCAAATTTAGGCACTTATCATATCGATGGATGAGCTTGACAATGCCTTCCTCATAAAATTCTACCGCCTGTGTCTTCAACCAGTTTGTCACTTCTTGCTGCAGCTCTGCATCGTTGTCAAAGCGCTGCGTTGCCAGCCACTTCTTCATTGTTGGGAACAAGTGGTAGTCACTTGGTGCAAGATCCGGGCTGTATGGTGGATAAGGAAACAACTCCCATTGGAATGATTCGAGAACTTCACGTGTGCTATTTGCCGTTTGAGGTCGAGCGTTATCGTGAATTAACAGAATTTTTGAGCTCAACTTTCCCTTACGCTTGTTTTGGATCGCTCTTCTGAGGTTGTTTAACGTTTGGCAATACCTTTCTGAGTTGATTGTAGTGCCTTGTTCCAAGAAATCAACAAGAATTACACCTTTCTTGTCCCAAAAAAACCGTCGCCATAACCTTTTTTGCCGACATCGTTTGCAAACATTTTCTTGGTTTGTGAGGTGAACTTGTGTGTCCCCACTCCATTGATTGCAATTTGGTCTCGCAGTTAACATGTTTCACCCATGTTTCATCGCCAGTTACGATGCGATCGAGTAGTGATTCACCCTCTTTGTCGTAAGCATCTAATTTTGTTAACGCTGCAGCCATGCGCTGGTTTTTGTGGACGTTGGTCAGGATTTTCGGTACCCATCTTGCACGAAACTTGTGGAAGCCAAGCTTATCACTGACGATTTCGTATAACAAAGTTCGTGAAATTTGAGGGAAACTAAGCAAGAGTTCCGTTATGGTTAACCGTAGATTTTCTCGGACCTTTGCGTCAACTTTCTCAACAAGTTCGTCAGTCACTATACTGGGTCTTCCACTTCGCTCTTCGTCATGAACATTTGTTCGGCCCATTTTTAAACTTAATGACCCATTGTCGCACTCCACCTTCAGTGATAATGTTGTTCTCATAAACTTCACACAACTGCGATAGATTTCTATAGGCTTACAGTTTTTGGCAGTCAAAAACCTAATTACTACTGCGCGCACCTCACAGTTAGCGGGATTTTCAATTGCGGCAGACATTCCAAACAGGCACTGTGACTAGACGCGTTACAACACGAACTTCCCACTAGCACGGCTGGATAGCCACTGAGCGGTGGGACGTCCTGATACCAAGATGGCCCCTGGCGGCCACAGCGCAAAACGTAATCAACTTTCCGAACAGCCCTTGCATATACTGGAAACAAAAAATCAGGAGGTAAAACTGCCATGGAATATCACATCTGAAGCAACTTATCAAGGGATTGGATGACACTCTACGCAGTAAGTGGATGTAAGGTAGCACCTCTGCAAAGTGGCTAAGCAAATTTTCACTGAAGAAACCTGGGAGCAAGTGTTAAAAAATAAACTGTAACTGAGACAAATATCAGTAAGAAGCAACCAGACCGAAACATGTGTGATAGAAGAGGACAAGATTGTGAGTATTTATCCAGAACGAGATTACCTTAATCTGTTAGCCCCCAACAGAACTACACCACCACTGTAACCAGTATGGAAGATGGGGAAGATATGTTGTTGGAAATGGAGGCAAAGGCAGGTGATACTTTCAAATGACACTGAATGAAGCAAATCCCACCAACCACATCCACAGGTGAATTTCCACTACACTAGAGGGGCATCTGCTGTTCTGACAAGGTTCTCGATTGTATGGAGTTGAGAATTATAGTAATTGAGGAGCCTTGGATAAATGGTGGTTCCCTCATTTGACTTCCTTACAACGATGAAATGGTAATTTGGAAACATAGAGCAGTAGACTTAGGGCTTTTATCCTGACTATAAATTTCTGTAATTATGTTATTTCTGTAATTAATAAACTCTCTATCGCCCAGATCAAAATCAAGAATCCGATATTGTTGGTGGAAAATAATGTTCTGGCCCGACCCTCACAGTTAAGAGCACCACCGTGCCCGCACCGCCACCACTATATCTGTCAACTGGCCCTTCAGTGCCTCTATATTTTCACCTATGACCCTCTACTTTCCATTCTCTGCACCAAACAGTTTTTATTTACAATATGCTTTGACAAAATTTTAGGCAGGCAAGTTTCTTCTAAACTCTACAGATTAACTAAATAATTTAAATTCAGCAAGTGTAGTTTTTCAAATCCTGTCTCTAGGTAAATGACTTAATTAGGAGTGTTTAGGAGATGAAGCTGAAAGTATTCCTCAAGGAATTAAAAATAGTATGGCTACAAGTTCGCGGAGAATATCTATGCAACTTAATATCTCAAAAACTCATGTGTTGTGAACTTTACACTTAAACAGATTGTATCCATTTCATATACAAAAAGTACAACATCTTCAGTCAGGAGACAATGCTGCATGTCTGCAATTCTGTGAATGGATTAAAACACATTGTTTTATTGTTCCAAGAATACTTTTTACTGACAAAGCTACATTTACTCGTGATGATGGTGTTAACAACACCAGGAATTTTCATCAATGGTCAGACGAGAATCCTCTTGCTACAACAGTCAATAAGTTCAGTGTAGATTTTCAGTACATGTGTGGTATGGTCAGGGCCGTCCCCAGTATTTAATGCGCCCGGGGCAAATCATGCCTTGGGGGCCCCCCACATAAAAATTACATTTCGTCAGTACAGCCATACCAAGTAATAAGAAATTTTTGGAAATTGTTATATGTAAATAAATACTCCAGTTTTCTGTGTGTAACAAAATACCAAATATATTATATATATATACATTTAAACATGTTTTAGAATAGATAATAGAATATTGAATAGACCTATATACATAGATATAAAGAAATTATTACTTTGGTTCTTTGGCATACAATACTTTTGTGGAACTTTAGGGCTATTAATAGTAGTAACAGATATAAACGCAATGCATAACTATTTCAATCTTAATGTCATAACTATTATTTACCTTTAACAGAGATAGTTTTATTTTTTAAAAGAAATCTTCCTAGCCTTTGCACTAGCAAACTTCTTGATAACGTCTTCTAACTTCAGCATTTTACATTCTTCGTTTTCAATAGACAGCATGGCAAGGGATGACAGTCTCTCCTGAGACATTGAAGAACGCAAGTAGGTTTTTATTAATTTAAGCTTACTAAAGCTTCTTTCACAACTGGCAACAGATATGGGAATAGTTAGAAGGATTCGAAGTGCAATCCATAAGTTTGTGTATAGGTCCTTTCTGTCTGTCTTCTTAATCACTTTTAAAACTTGTAATGGGGTTGCCTTAACTAGGCTTACTTCATTCACAATAGTTTTGACATGAAGGAGTTCCTGATAAAGTTCTTTTCCACTTATGTAGAGGTTTGCCCAAACGATAGGTGTTTCTGTAAATTTTCACAACATTCCTTCAAATCTTCTGCGTGAGGGAGTTGTTTAAGGTCGTATAAGAACCCCCATTTCAAGTTGTGGTTTGAAATCTGAATCAACCTTTTTTTTTAGGGAAGCCTGCATAATGTCCAATAGTGGGTAGAAAACGTTTCTTTTACATTCTTCTTCTGGGGTTGCTTTGTAGTCACTTTTACTTTCATAATCAAAAAGCTTATTTTTTGTTCTTTGGCGTTTTTCTTTAAACAATGGTTCCACGTCAATTTCACTACAAATCTCTTTGGCTTTTGAAACTGAGTCATTTAAACCGTCTTTACGAAAATCATCTATGAACTGTAAAGTTTTTTGCAGCAGATTTGATGTTAAAGCAATATCAGTGCTTTTACCTTGTAAGGTTTTACTTATCAAGTTTACCTCAAACAAAACATCGTGCCAAACAATAAGGCAACCCAGAAATGAAAAGTCTTCCATGTGAATTTGGAGGGACTTAGCTTCAGATGAGATTGTAGGGTCATTGACAGTTTCACTCAGTTCTACAAGAGCGTCAAGGACGTCTTTGTACTGGTATCGAACGGCAGATACAGAACTTATTCAAGCCTCCCATCTTGTTTCACAAACCTTTTTCCAAGTTAAACCTTTAACATGGTCTCTGACAACGCACCAACGTTTTGGAGATGATGCGAAAATAGTATAAATCCTTTGAAGGATTCCAAAAAGTAGAGTAGACTTGACGGATGATCTGGCTCCATCTGCAACAACCAAGTTGAGGCTGTGACATCCGCAGGGTGTAAATACAGCTAAAGGATATTCTGAGGATATTCGTGATTGGACCCCTTTTTTAGCTCCTGCCATGTTTGCGCCATTGTCGTACCCTTGCCCGCGGCAGTTACTCATGTCCAAACCACATAACTCTACCTCTTCTGTTAACAATTGAGTCAATGCTTCCCCTGTTGACTCCTCAGTAATCGTGTAGCCTATAAAACTTTCTTCAATAACAATTTCACCATCGGTCTACTCTTCTTCGTGAACATAGCGAATGGTGAGAGATGTTTATTCCTTATGACTTACGTCTGGCGTACAATCCAACATAACTGAGAAGTACCGTGACAGCTTTATTTTCTCGATTATATTGTTTTTCACCTCCTTTGCCAGACAGTTTATCAACTCATTTTGAATATTGACACTTAACATTTGAACTCGATATTCACTCTCTTCAATGCATCTTAAATGTTCCATCATAACCGGATCAAACTCTCCTAGTAACTGGATAAGGCCAAGGAAGTTTCCGTTATTTTTTGTAAAAAGTTTTGTTGAGTTTCCACGAAAAGCCAAGTTGTGTTCTGCTAAGTAAATAATAATAGCAATAATTCTTCTTAGTATGTTTTGCCATCTCTCGGCTTCTTTTTGTATTTGGCCCATGAGCTCAGTATCAATTGCTGCATTTTGGTCGATTCTACGTTCAGCTTCAATCCATTGCTGGGTAAACTTAAAATGCTCAGATGACGTTTCGTGAGATGAAGCTCGCTCATGAAATTTTTTCCAATTATTGAATCCTTGCTTTTTGCCAAAACTTGAGTGTGGATTATTGTCAAATAAACGACATGGAAAGCAGAACACTGCATCAGAAGAGCAAGAATAAACTAACCACCGCCTTTTCACTTTCTCGCCATTTTCTGCGTGGCGATATTGAAAATCATTTGAAAAATGACGCTTTTCACTGTTTAGTGGATAGTCATCATTACTTTTTTTTAATGACGGAGCACCCCTTGTTATGATTTCATCTCTCTCTCTGACAGTTAAATTTTCAGGCCAAGTTGACGGGTCATTTGAAAAGTTTTTATTTTGGTAGTTTAACATTTCAACAGTTCCCTTCTTAAACTTGTCACTGGTTTCCTCCTTCAGTATTTCAGCAGTGTCCTCTACCTCAGTTAAAATTAGGTCTTGTTCACATTCATGGTCGAAGTCCTGGGTATTTGAAGTAGCGAGTAAAGATGAAGTAGGTTGTTGGGTAGTGCCCTCAGCTATTGTGAAGAATTTTGTCACCTTGGGTACTTTACTTAAAAGAGCACTGGAGCTAATTCACTGTCTTTTGTTAATTTTCGTCTCTGAGCACCTTATAGGTTTTTAGACATTTTAATAAAATAATCTGAAATAAAATTAAACTTCTTCAAAAAATTATGCTTGTTTACTTAAAATGGAATTAAAAATTAATGTTTAAATCTGTTGGTCTACATGTTGCGTAGTTTTCATGCCTACGCTACGACATGCAAGCTAAAGTGCACATAGTACCTCGGTCGAAACAACATTTACATAATTATTACCAATACATATGACAACCAACACATATTTAACTACCACATGTCTGTAGCTTTTGTATATGTAGGTACTAATACAATACGAAGCTCACCTCTCACGTACACATTTGCTTAATTTCACAGCTCTAAGTCTCTACAAACACTAAACACGCGAGAGTAGTTAGCAACCTAACCTATACGGTGTAGACGCAATGACAGTGACAGTTGGAGTTGCCAAATGGTCTAAGTTGTTCTTGCCGCGCGGTGTTGCCAAACTTAACTTACTAAAAATAAACAGTATTTTTAAGTATATGGTTCAAACCAAGTTCTTTTTAACAAATATTAAGGCACCGGATGGGGGGTTTGTATGTATATAGTAGAATATCGTTGAAATTTTGTTTTACAAATTTAATATTGACTATGAGTAAGGCACCTCCTAGCCGCGGCGCGGCGCCCCCTTGGCCGCAGCGCCCAGGGTGACCGCCCCGTTCGCCCCCCCCTTCGGACGGCCCTGGGTATGGTATTGTAGATGAGAATCAATTGGCCCTTTCATATTAGAGAAACTACTTGTAACAGACACATACATGGAACTTTTACATAGTAGATTGTTTACTTTTCTGGAAAATACACCACTTTTGACACAGATTAATATGTATTTTTAACATGACGGTGCTCCTCCGTATACTGCTTATCGAGTTGGAGAATTTTTAAATGAACACTTTGCAGGCAAACTGATTGGTGCTGGATGAGTTAACTGGCTGTCAAGGTCTCCAGACCTTAACCCACTGGACTATTGGATATGGGGTTGGATGAAAAGTGGAGTTTACAAAGTGAAAGTTAAAACACAAGATGAACTGAGTACTTGAATTTATTATGCCCTCATAAAGGAAAAGAAAGATGTTCTTACAACAGCAATACAATATATTCAAAAGCATGTTAAGAAGTGTAGAGACTGCAATGACGGAATTTTCAAACCATATTTATAATGTAATAAAATTATTTATGTTTTATTTAGAACAGTATTGCGATGGTAAATTAAATTTATATCACCTCAATTTTTGTTTTTTTATTATGATGACACAGTATTTATAGGGTAATACAATTTACATTAAATTTGAAAAGATTAATTTAAAATTTGTTGGCTATTGACTTTATTTACATCAATTTTGTCAGAATTAAATTCTCTAAAATTTTTGTTCATGGATTTTAGGCCTATGCATTTGTTGGCCATTTGAAAACATTACAGCACCTCATAAGTAAAAATGTGTTTTTTACAGAAAGTTTTGTTTTTTAAGCAAGTTATTTGACAAACTAAGGCACTTACAGCTCTTGGACCTAGTTTAGTTGATTTTTCAGGTCAAAATTCATATGACATTTTCAAATGCTTGTCTTGATTACCATTCTAATGGTTTCAGTCCAGTTTTATTTAATCCTCGAAGTAGAAGTCTGGGAAAAATCGTTTGCTAACCTTACCTCGCTAACGAAGCATTTCTGTACATATACATTTATACATATATACAGGGTGATTCATGAAGTTCTCCCCCCACTTCTACAGCACATTGTACTAGTAAAAATAATGAAAAAATGTTATATAAACATAGGTCCGAAAACGCTTCGTTAGCGAGTTACAGCTAGCGAAAGATTTCGCCTGAATTCCTGGGTAAAGAGTAAAATAAAGCCATACTGAACTTTTGGAAAGGTTAATTGAGTAAGAAATATCGTGGATTCTTATGTATTTTTACCTGATAAAGCTAATAAAATAGGTTTCAGAACTGTACCTGTAGTAGTTTTTGAGGGATTCAGGGTTAACCCTAGAACTGTTAATCGACATAATTATGTCGGTTAATGCCGCTTTTGTGGTGTTAACCGTCAAAATTTTGTCGATCAAACATTCCCTCGTATAATTACTTTTTATAATATACTCCGGTAACGTATCGATATAATTCATGCACCATTGGATTCGGGAAGAAAAATGCTAAGGAACACATGAGTTTTATTCCTCTTTGTATTATGGTTATGACGTAGCAAGCTTGTTATTTTGAACGTAAAAGAAAACGCGACGCCGTTTGTTGTGACCGCCATATTGCCGCTGCCGTTCTGTATGACTTTAGTGCCGAGCTGTGGATATTTGTAAGTTTTAATAGTTTTACGCGTGTTTTAGTGTCGTATTTAATGTGTAGTGTGTTGTTTGATGTCGTAGTAGTGTAAACATATATATTTTAGAATAAATCAATTTCTATTTACTGAAATATGTTTGAGAAATTACCGGCTTTGTGTAGGCTATGGCAAAATGACTTGGCTAAAATTCATTTCACATAGTTTGTTATTGTTTTCACTTACTAAACGTTATTTATAGCACTCTTTTAGCTCTGAAGTAACTATTTATTTTTGGTAAATAGATAGTTTTCACAATAATATATATATTGCCTGTAATTTCTTTGGTTATATATAATAACTGTTTGGGTTATTCTATATTTTTTCAATATCTTTAGTTATATTTATATTTTTCTAACTACATAATATTTCCTATTACTTATAAACCATAAATTTATAAATTTTGATATAGTACAAGCTTTAGAAACTATTTTATATTTTGCTGAATGAAAATTTTTCGCAAAATTTTTGAATAATGGCAAAATTTAACTTTTTTACTTTTCAAAAAATAATTTATGGTAATTATTTCATTACTACTGTATATTCTATTTTATTCTAAGTAATAAAATATGCAAAATAACATGTATTCATAGATAAATGTATTAGCAAAACTTGTTTTACCAAAGTCTTACGTGTACACCCGATTTTCAGAATTTATACGCATCGCTGCTTTTTGTTCTATAGCTTTATGATGCTTTCATAAATGTGTATAATGTTTATGTTTTTCTGAAACTAGATAAAATTTGACACAGAATGGCTATCTCACTTATAAATATTTCTCACTATAACTTCATTTGCTAGGTATGGTCCCCCCCAAATTTAAGAAATATTTTTCGTAAATTTTATATTTGATTAAAAAAAGTGTTTATTAGAAAATTTTTGATGGTTAATTTTACAATATAGTGCAATTCTACGTTTAATTCTGAACACAAAAAATATATACTTTTATTTATATTGCTCTTATTTTATATTTTTAATATTTTTTTTAAAAAAAACCTTGCGTGAAGCTCCAAAACAGCCCGACACTACAGGATGAAATGACCGCCAGTTCTAGGGTTAATGCAAAAAATTGGGGCACGAAACAATGTTTTTTTTAAGTTTGATGTACAATAACTTTGTTAAATTGGTAATAAATACATAAAATCAACAAACATTAGTTGTAGAGAATTTAATTCTGAGAAAATTGATATAATCAAAGTCTAAAATAAAACAGGAATAAGTACCAAAAAATCGTTTTTATTCAGTATAATACATTGCTTGCTGTAAAGAGATACCGTACGGTATTTAGTTAAAATAAAACAAAAACAAAATGTTTGTTCCTTAATGATGAGATAAATTGAGAAAACAAGATTAACTGTTAAATAAACTTGTTTGTAAATAAAAATATCATGTTTTATTACGTTGTATTTTTTATATAAAAATTTACATCAAATGTTCGAAAATAAATGAAGCAAACATTTTCCCATTATTGTTTACTAATCATCGAAATGCAGTTTTTTGTTTTATTAATTTCTAAGTTGGTAACGCACGAATAACAGCTGATCAACAATGGTATTCTGTACTGTTACGTTAGAACTGTGTATTAGTGGTGTTTTGCAAGCTACAGCAGGAGATCGGGTTCTGTGAATCGTGTTATTAAATGCAATTTTTCTGTGAGTTATAATTCGATTGTTTATTCAGCGAAAAAATGCCTTACTTATTTACATCAGAGGAATACGCTGATATGGTTTTTATTTTGGGTTACTGTAATGGTAATGCTAGAGCTGCTGTAGAAGAATATGAACTACGTTACCCTAATAGGAGGATTCCAGATACCAAAACAATTTCAGGAACTTTTCGTACTCTTCGGGAATCAGGATCACTACCAAGTACTAGAACCAATTATGAACGAGCTGTCCAACTTGATGATGATATTGTTATTAATGCTGTTCATCGCAGTCCAGGTGTAAGTACACGACGTATTTCTAGGCGGATAGGAGTTTCGCAGTCAACGGTGTGGAGGTCACTTAATCGAAACGAATTTTATCCGTTTCATAAACAAAAGGTTCAACATCTACAGCTAGGGGATGGTCCGCTTCGCTTGAAGTTTTGCAACTTTTTGAATATTAATAATCAACTCTACAAGCGTATTTTGTTTACGGATGAGGCACAATTCACTCGGGATGGTGTCAATAACTTGCACAATGAACACTCATGGGCAGAAGAAAATCCACATGAGGTAGTGGAACAGAACTTTCAACACCGATTTAGCGTCAATGTCTGGTGTGGCCTTTTGCACAATCGGCTGATTGGATCTTTCATATTACCTGGACACCTAAATTCTGAGTTCTAGTTGCATTTCTTTCAAGAAGAGTTGCCGCAGCTGTTATAGAATGTTCCTTTACATCTCAGACAAAATTTGTACTTCCAGCATGACGGAGCACCTCCCCACTTTTCACGTGCAGTTTCTGCTTACTTAAATCATCAATTTCCTAGACACTGGATTGGTCGTGGAGGGCCTCACCCTTGGCCACCAAGAACACCAGATCTATCTCCATTGGATTATTGCATCTGGGGATGGATGAAAGACATTGTATACAAGACAAAAGTGAATTCTCGTGATGAATTAATTGCCCGTATTATGGATTCGGCTGTGCAGATACAGGGAAGTCCTGAAAAATTAAGAAACGAAACAAAAGCAATACACTAACGTGCTGCAAAATGTATTGATAATGATGGCCTCATTTTCGGCCAACATCTATGGCCAACATGATGGCCAACATCTATTATAAAAAGGTGCGTACGGTTGATTTTGCTTAAAACTAGTAATGTATTATACTGAATAAAATTGATTTTTTGGTACTTATTTCTGTTTTATTTTAGACTTTGATTATATAAATTTTCTCAGAATTAAATTCTCTACAATTAATGTTTGTTGATGTTATGTATTTATTACCAATTTAACAAAGTTATTGTACATCAAACTTAAAAAAACATTGTTTCGTGCCCCAATTTTTTGCATTTAACCCTGAATCCATCAAAAACTACTACAGGTATAGTTCTGAAACCTATTTTATTAGCTTTATCAGGTAAAAATACATAATAATCCAAGATATTTCTTACTTAATTAACCTTTCCAAAAGTTCAGTATGGCTTTATTTTACTCTTTACCCAGGAATTCAGGCGAAATCTTTCGCAAGCTGTAACTCGCTAACGAAGCGTTTTCGGACCTATGTTTATATAACATTTTTTCATTATTTTTACTAGTACAATGTGCTGTAGAAGTGGGGGGAGAACTTCATGAATCACCCTGTATATACATACATATATATACATTTTTTTTACTTGTTTTTAGGTCTACCATCACCTGTTAAAATGTGTTACTTTCCTCTCAGACCAACCTATACATATGATGATGAGCCACTCTGTAATCAGATCAGTAACTGGAGAGTATCTTACAAGCTTTCACTTTCTGATCATACAATCAAATATTTAGCCTAGATGCTTCAAATTTGGTTGAAGCATCTTTTAATAAATTGAAGGAAAATTGACTTATTGTGTCAGTTGTTGGCAACATACAATACTACAACTTCAATACATACAACATGTTAATCTATGAAAAATTGATAACTTGAAAGGATAACAGGGTTGTTTAAAAAAATCATATACTAGCATATCTAATAGGCTAGAATATTTTGTTTTTTTTATATATATAAATTGCATATTACCTGCCCATTCAGAGTAATGTCATGTAGACAATACCAGTCCTCTTCTCCAGAATCCACCAGCATTAAAGTTTCATCTTGTGTAACAAAGTTAACATTTTCTCCCATCTCCAGATTATTCCGTTCATGTTCCATGTTCATGATGGAAAACGAAACTTAACTTTACACAATCTATAACAAAAACTGTGTACATTACAAAAAATATCAAAGCGATTTTTCAATAAAAATTGTATATATATGTACATATACAGGGTGTAAATAAAGTCTTGTATGGGCTTGATAATTCCCCAAACGATTACAGGTAAAGCAATAAATATATAGTGTGTGTTTTAAAAGCATGGATCGCTTTTGTTTCCGAGAGGGGTGTTCTGGGATTCATTTTTCTATCAAGAATCAAGAAGCTTTAATGTCAATAAATACACAAATGTGCAATAGACATTGTCATGAACATAACAAACATGTATTATACATAAAAACTATATTACAATTTAATTATTTTCCTTTAGGTGGTTGATGTATTTATGATAAGATAAATATTATTCCAGTGTTAAAAATTAAGTGATCCACTAAAATACACATTTTATCAAATAGAAATTCACAAAAACAAGAAAAAAAAACAATTAAGTACCAACAGTAATACAAAAGACCTTCAACACTAAGGCTTAAAATTCAAACAATTAAAATTACCGCTTAAACACAGTTATAAATAAATAGCAAAGTTAAATACAGATACAATAATTTTTTTAAATAACAAAGTTTACAGTTTACATTGATGAACTTGTATCACTTGTCATATAATTTGTCTATTGAAGGTTGAGCAGGATCCAATCATGCTTTTACCTTAATTAATTTAAATGAGCTGCCATTTCGTACTGGGTCGAGATAGAAAGCTCTAGCTTCCACTGTTCTTCTTCTTTTATAAAGACCTTTCAAATAAAGTATCACTTAATAGGTCTCTAAAATAGGTAAATTTAAAAATGTTGAGCCACCCCCCCCCCCCAATCACATTTTGGGGAAATCGGCAAAGTTGCAACACTGACTAAAATGTTCACTTCTATTTCCTAGAAAGGTGTCCCAAGTTCCATCCCTCCATCTCTATCCATCAGAGGTGCATTCAACATTATATTGTTTTGGTCAGTAGGACGATTCCAGTAAGTTAATAACGTAAAACTCATATTTTGCCGCTCTGGCCATTACTTTCACAATTACTCTATAATTATTTAATTCATTATCATTTTCTGTATTAAAAAGCCCCATATCAATTTCTAGTGTGAATAGGTCATTCAAGTGATCTATTTACACCTATCTCTGCTGAGCCATTACTGTTATTAAACAGATTTATAAGAAAACTATTAATTACAAGCCATGTTTTAAAACTAAGTACCATTTTGGAATTTTTAGAAAGACCCATTCACTTTTTGTAACTAAATTATTTTAATTTGAAAGCTGGTACCTTCAAATACTTTTCAACAATATTGAGACACTTGTCACATCAAACAACCAGCTTTTGAAAACCTTTCTCGAAGAAATCTGCCATAATAAAAATATAAAATAATACACTAGGCCTAATGAAAACTACCCGAGGGCCTATCAGCCTACACAGGAGTATTGTTTATAATTTAACTGTTGTTAATGGAGGTAAATTAATGAAAACTCACCTAATACAACTATCTAACTGTTGGACCTACCCAAGGTCTAATCGGCCTACCAGAGAGCAGACTGCTTAGCCTACCCAAGGACTGTTTGCTCTACCTATGTGCAAACTGCCCTACCCGAGAGCCAACTGGCCTACCTTTGAGCGGTAACAACGACCTACTGCCAACTAAATCTGCTAATCCACTTAAATTAATGTTTACATGAGTGTAAGTATTACAGGATTTATATATTCTTTTTATATTTCATCAGATTAATTCACTTACAACTCTAATGCTGAGTCTGTGCACCTTCATGATAGGCATCTAATACTAGGTATATGGTATATGTTTTCAAGATGGTAAATGTTGATGAAAGTTTGTTAGTAAAATTAACTTACAAAAATTATGAAAATTGCTTTTCTGTATTTAAGACTAAAGCATGTCTTACCTCATATTTATTGGCTAAACTTACCTTATTAACGTTCTTGAAACCTAAGTGACTTTTGCTATAACAACTTAATTAAACGAAAATTGTTAAGAAATATAGCTCAGTAACAAGAGGTTAGGACCGATTTATAAATTTTTGACATTGGTCTCTAATTTCTTTTAACTTTAAGAAATGCGTGTTAATGAGAAACATGTTTTTTAACAAATCACTACCATTTAGGAAAACATTACTTCCCAAATACACTTTAATCTCGTGACAATAAAATAAACATTGTTTACTTTACTGGAATTGAATTAATTAGTTCTAACTGCTGAGAAGTGAAACTAGTAGGGATATGGTTACTGCTCATGCTCCACTAGACAGAAACTTGGTCCTTAGTAGTCAGTAACATTCAACATTGTACTGCATTGTTGGAAATAATATGTTTTGGAAACATCTTTTTTTTCATTATCATGCATTGAATTATTTGGCATCGAGGTATTTCATAATGCCTAATAGCACTGTCCTGTCAATATTGGGTGTCATGAAGATAACCATTTTCTCTCTAAAAGAAACTGTAACATTAAAATGTATTCATCCACATCCATTCATTTCTAACGCTAAGGTGGCATGAAAAACTTGTAAAGAAGCAGATTATTTGTTATTTCAACATTTGTTTTTTTTTATTAACACTTTGACGTTTGACCAATTGGCGTTTTGTATATCTGCCGAATATGCGGATAGTGTCATAGGGCTATCTGCTCAGCTCTTGGTTGGGAAACCAACCGGTCGTTCTTATTGTAACTATTAAGTTATTTTATATAATTTGTCTTATAAGGTCATACTTAGAGGTTATGTTCTTACATTCTTCAAGCAGTTTTTGATGCAATTAATAGTATTTTTGTGAAAATGAGTCAAAATAAGAATGATCCTTAAAGCCCGAATATAGCAAAGCAGGTAGGTATTGATGTTCTGATTCTGGATCTGAGGCTTATAGTAGTGATGTTAGTGATATTAATTAACAGTGATGATAGTGTATCTGAATTGGATTTAGACACAGCAAATGATAGCCAGGCGGAGGTGTCCTCAGCTAAAATAGTCACATTTAAATTTACCTTCCACAAGCCAAAACACTCAAACAAGAGTAAATAAAGCGTCCCGTCCTCAGCTAGATTAGAATAAAAGCCTGGTTATGAAAACATTTATGCTCATAGAACTAACTATCTTACGTATTGATATACCAGGTGCCAATACACCCTTAGACATTGTAAAACTTTTAGTTGATGACATCTTTCTGCTTGGTATTATACATGAAAACAATGGTAAAGCTGAACATGTTTTTTATCATCAAGTATTAAGAAACATCCCGTATAAGCGAATGAAGAGACTTCTTGAATTTTACAATTTGTAGGGGTTTGATTTTACATGTGAATTGTAAAAATGCTTCAAATTCAAGATTATTGGAAAACGAACAAGACATGATTTGGTGAGTACATGAAATGGGATAGGATTTATTAATATTAAGATGATTACATTTAGCAAAGGATAATCCTGAGTCTGACGATCGATTGAACAAATGAACAAATCAGACTCTCTCTCTAAAAGCCTACTAGTGGTATATATTATTTTGTCAAACATATCACGTAGGTTGTAAGTGTTTGAAACATAAGGAAATTAAGATTATGGAAATGATAAACGTGAGTTAAAAAAACATATATTTCTAACGTTAGTGAGAAAAACAGAAAAAGTTATATCCTGTGAAATGTGTTAGAGGGACACATTCTTAAAAGAGTGTCAGTAAACTTTAAACCTACTTAAGTCTCAGGGGTGTATTATTTATAGAACAGCAAGAATCTCTCTCTCTCTCTCTCTCTCTCTCTCTCTCTCTCTCTCTCTCTCTCTCTCGTCGATACCGTGGTCTCATGGTCGCTTGTGTTTTAAGCTGAATGTCAAACAAATAATGGCATAAATACGCCTTGAAACTGTATATTTATTCGCAGACCAATCCTGTTCCTTTTGTTTGTGAATGACCTCCCAAATTGTATTGCTGGTCTCAATGCCAATATTTGTCGTTTTGCTGACTATACATCCCCCACAGTGAAAGCCCCAAATCTCTAGGACCTCATGACTCTGGCTTCTGAAGAAATGTAACGCCCCGCCTATAAATCGTTACTGCTAGTCAAAACATGTGTTAACCATGATTTCAGAATATTAATATAATATATCGTTATCGGTCACATAATTATTCCATTTTACAAGTAACCATTTTTTTCAATATTAATAATTAATCTGACCCCTCACCAAACAATTAATTTAAGGTTTTGAGCCCAGAAACTGGAATCAAATATTATTACAAAAGAAATAGTACAAAGTTATGGAGCTGGAATTGTGCAGCTAGCCTCGTGCGTTGCTGACACAAATTGCTGACTCCAGGGCTTGCTAGCCTCTCACACAGGCCCTAGATTGACCACGGCCGCTGAGGCAATGACCACCGCTTGACCTGCTGAGCCGGTAGTCGTCAGTCGCGTTCAAAATTATAAGTAGGTAATATCTCGGTCCGCGTCCTCTTTCTTTCCCATTAGTTATTGTAATATTGTTAAAATCATCTTCTAAATTTAGTTTGTTTCTAAATTATTTTATAATATAATATTGAATACCATTAATTTAAAATCCGATTGTATAGTTGAGTAAGATTCAAAATTAAACTTATTATCCAGTCGCCACGAGAGTACTTTATTTACCTGCGTCAAAGCCATCGGCAGTTTTGATAAATTAGTTAGACGGGACTGGCGGAATTACAGAAAGACGCAAAATATCTCAGTGGTTTCAGCATGACCAACTCGCAGTAAGTAATGAGAAAACTTAAATGGTTACCTTTTCTATCAAAAGTTCTCAGGATTTGGAGCATATTAAATTCCGTTTGGGGGATGAAGAGATTTTGTCTGGTAACTCACTAAAGTTTCTAGGCGTTCAAATTGACAATAAATGAAGCTTTCACGATCATATTGCGCTTGTCTGAGACCAGAGTGATCTTGGCTGCTTACTATGAGCTGATCTACCCCTTTCTCACATATGCTATAGTTATTTGGGGATGTGAAAGTGTACGCATAAAATTCGTTTTCAAACTCCAGAAAAGGTCGTTGAGAGCAATTTTTGGGAAACCGTGTAGAACTTCTTGTTGGTCGCTTTTAGGGAGGCCAAAGTTCTGACATTCCCATCGATATATATCTTGAACTGCGTGAAATTTCTTCACAAAAACCTCCACCTTTTCAAATCTCAAAATCCCCAACATCGTCAAAATCTACGTCACTCCAATATAATTACCATTCCTGCCCATAGAACAAGTTTTTTAAGACATTTATTAGTCCGCGGCATTTAATTATATTATGCTCTCCCAGACTCTATGAAAACAAAACAAGTCCATTTTTGAGAGGGAGGTTAAACGGCATTTGGTACAGCGGGCTAATAACAGTGTCAGGGACTTTGTTGAGTGCTCTGGTCAGTCTAGCTTATATTGAGCTTTATATTAAGACTATCCAACTGTATAAGCTTCAGTTTATTTTAGCATTAACAAAACCTTTAGTGCTATTTTAATTAATCTAACTTTGTTTTTTATTTAATTTAATTAGGTTATTCTGAATCACCTAATGTCATTAACTATTACATATTGTTGTTGACGCTATTTTGCAGTGTTATTCTGTCTGTCAATATAGAATTTATGATTTCAATCTGAGCCTAATAGCCTAGTTTTGAAGTTCTTCGTTGATTATGGAGATAATGACGATCTATTCGGTGCTGGGCACACTAAAAACGGTAATGCACTTATTATCTCAGCGGTTGAGAAAGGGCCATGCTATTTTTGTTGATAATGTGTATAATAGCTTACCATTAGCAAAACAACTTCTTGATAAACAGACGTACGTAACTGGAACACTCCATTTAAATAGGGTAGAAAACCCTAAACAAAGTCGTGAAATGAAACTTAAAAGGGGGAAACTATGCTAAGTACCATGGAGGTGTAATGGTCGGAAAATGTAGGGACTTGAAGGATATTTTGTGCACTTCAAGCCAATAACAAATCGAGATGAGAACTATATTTCCTAAAAGAGGAGAAGAGAAACAAAAACCATTGCCAATCGTCAGATGAAATAAAATTGTTAGTGGTACTGACAGACAAGATCTACTTCTAAGGTACTACCCCTGTGAAAGAAAGATCATCAGGTGGTACAAAAAGTTGTTGATCCATATATTACAAATGAACCTACTAAACGCTTACCTGATTTACAAAAAATGCAACGTTGGCAAAAAAGTATCATTTGTAGAATTTAGACTCAGCGCGATTGGTGGATTGCTAACTCCGTTAGCACATGAGGCGGCCAGACCTGCCGCTACAAAACACCGGCTTACTAAACTCCCTATGGATAACAAAAGAAGGCTACTATGAAGAAGATGTGTCATTTTCAGTGATGAGGAAAGAAGATCAGACACAAAATACATGTGTGAAGCTTATGTTGAGAAGCCCGCATTGTCCCTAGTGGGATGCTTCCAAAAATGTCATGAATGAACGTTGTCAAAAACTCTTTCTATTATGGATTTTTGATTAGCGAATATCCGTTAATATCAACCCTGCAACAGCTTTAGTTATATATATATATATATATATATATATATATATATATATATATATATATATATATATATATCCACATGGGCAGCTGCTGTTCACTGTTATGTAAATATTTAGTTTATAATTTATAAAACATAGTGTTCTTTCCTATAAACCTACTAGTGGTATATATTATTTTGTCAAGCATATCACGTAGGTTGTAAGTGTTTGAAACATAAGGAAATTAAGATTAGGGAAATGATAAATGCTAGTATTTTTAAAATATATTTCAAACGTTAGTGAAAAAAAGAAAAAGTTATATCATGTGAAATGTGTTAGATGGACACATTCTTAAAAAAGTGTAAGTAAACTTACTTAAGTCTCAGGGGTGTATTATTTATAGAACAGCAAGAAAGTCTCTTCGTCTTTGGAATGGTATACATAGATTTGCCTATAGAGCAATATGTCACAAACAAATATTGACTACTGTTAAACCTTTAAACACCAACAGTAATCATGTAGTTCGGCTGTTATAATATTCATAAATTATATAATATTCGTTATAATATTCTCTCTCTTTCTCTCTATCTCTCTCTATATATATATACCAAACAAAACTATATATATATATAAAATGTATAAATATAATAATAATTACTTCAGTTTCTTGATTTACTTGGGGTGATTAATACCATTACAATTGATTGGGAATCTTTCATATAGTCTGTCACTTCTCTCCTCTTCTTTTATGCATTGTTATTAAGAAGGCTTTTTGGCTATTGCCCTGTTCAAAATGGCAGATAATGGTCTGGAGAGGGAAGAGTTGTCGCTGTTTACGTTGAGTTGCACATTAAATCATTGTTTTATTGGTTATTAAATTAATCAATTCTATAATACTAAAGATACAAACGTTTTTTTACCGTCAGCAAGTTATTTAGACGATGTGGTGTTCAGTTTATAATTTAAACCTCAACTAAAGTGATTGTGCGTTGCCTTGGAACGTCCTATTTTGGGAGTAATTGTGTCCGAGGCTGTTCAGAAATAATCAGATATGTAATTTTATTTACAGGTAGGTCTAATTGTGTTATGATTCTTTGCAAAACTAGATATAAAATTTTGCATAAGTGAATACATATTTTAATTCATGTTTGTCTGTGTACACTACAATATGCCTATATATGTGCAATAACCTCAGTGTGTGCTTCCACAAGTTGCTGATGAAAATTACTTATTTCTTCTAATATCAATTCACCAGGCTATTACATTACAATAATGTGTTAATATTATATTTAAATTAAAACATATTTAATTTATATTACAGCTAACCAGTGATTTTGTCGTGGGAGTATAATGTGTTTATTAAGATATTTAAAAGTGGAAGTCGAACTTTTTTAGTCTATTAGTTTTGTCATTGTCTAGAATCAAATGTCAATTAATAAAGTTATCCTATAAATTAATATTGTGTAATAGAAATAGGCTCTACAGTATTTAGAGACAATTAGGCTTTGAATTGTTTTTCAAATCTAAAATAATAAGGATTTAAATCAAATGATAACTAACAATATGATTCTTCGTAGGCTTAACAATTGGTCAATGTCTTATCTCATGGTTGTTTTTAAAGTAGGCTCTAACTTGTTTTAACATATAGATACTATTGTTCAGATTAACCCTGTGAATGCTTCCGGTTATTGTAGCATATAACCATTATTGCACACTTTTGCTCAGAATAAAAAAAGCTATATACCAAACATAACAAATATTTGGTATTTATTTACAATACCGTGACCATGAAAAATGGACTTTTTTTCATGGGTTGGGCATTTATAGCCAAGTATTATTATCACAGGTGCATATAAACTGGGGGGAAAGTATATTATTGTATTATATTGATGCCTTTCGGGCATTATTGCGTTAAAAATGGAAAATAACCGACAAAATTTTGTTGAACAACACTTGGAGGGTTAAGGATCAGGGGCATCACGTGATCTGGGATTCGACTTTTGCAAGCTCGAGTTAATTTTTTTTTCTAAAGAGCAAGCAGTGCGCAGCACTGCACAGCGGGCAGGCATCGTTGACAGAATTAACGTACTTGTCAGCATCATTTCAGTAAAATTTCCAGAGATACTGTCAAAAACAGAGTTTTCAAAAAATCGTAACTCCTTTGATTTTCGTTGCCGACGAATTTTTTCTTCACTATTGTTTTCAGGAAAAATTGTAGTTTTCAGGGGAAAAAAATGAACATACCTTTCCATGGTCACGTTATTGTAAATTGATACCAAATATTTTATAAGAATTGCAAATAAAATTTAAAATTAGTACAAAATCTATCAAATTACCAAAAATTTTATTTTTCCTCGAAAGATAAATGATTATCATCATAATTATTAGTTATACGTTGAAATTTGGGAAAAATGAGTTGGTCCGTAGAAATTAAATGATGGTTTGCTGAATAACTTTGTATTCTTTGTTTGATTTTTCATTTCTGAATCAGAAGTTTTGAATGTTTATAGGAAAAGATACACAATCAATCCATATAATTCTGTGAAAAAATTTCAAAATTTTTTAAATAAAATAAAACCAATCAACATGAAACTTAAAAAAAATGATTCAACTCCAACAATTAAACTAGAAAATGATGTAAAAACAAATAATTACCTTAATTTGTGTTTATGTATATGTTGTAGGAATAGTTATAACAATCAGAGCTAGCTGTTAATACAACTGAAATGAATTTTGTTATATCCTTCCCGAAACAACCTGTATTATTTTGTTATTGCTCTAACTCATAATGTGTTCTTTATATGCCCAATAAAAACCTCTAGTAGTAACAATTAGTAAGAGAATTGATAGTGGCAGTTATTTTGAATTGTAATTTGGAATGTACAGAAAAGCAGAAAACCTTAACAGTGTTTCTGCCAAACACGCATTGAATGTAGTTACACAAAGCTACTAAATTACATAATATCAACCCAGGTCTTGCCATTATAATAAGACTTAAAAAAATGTATAACCTAAGTTAGTATAAACAAAACATACCAAAGCCTTCTGACATGCATAATACAGGAAATGCAACAAACGATTTGTGTGTCAACTCCATGCACAGAATCCCTAAAACATTCATTTAGTAAAACAAAAACTATTATTATCAACTGAACAAAAAATAAAGGTAGTGGTAGGCTACATCACTGTTCGCAATAACCAGCCACTGACTCCTAATCAGTGGCCAACTGTAGATAACAGTTGTTTATACAGAAACAAGGTGGGAACAAATCAGGGAACGGGAGCAGGCCTTTTTTATGATTGGTTCATCATAGATGATTTACCTAAAATGATACAGTGACTACACATTAATTCAATGGAACTGACTATTGATTATTAAGGATTTTTTAATTAATTTTTTATTATTGGCAACCAAAGTGGCCGAATTTCGACTGATGGTTGGCTGATTGGGTGTTCTGCTAATTTAATGTGCTATGAAGCCTTGACTAAGTTCCTTATAAGAATTGAGGTTCCCAATTTATTATGTTGCCTCTTCCCAGTTCATACGATGGTCTTTGGACCAACAATGATGTTTAATTTTTCACTTTTCTGTTTGCCACTTTCTTGTGTTCTTTCATTTTAAGCCATGGCTTTGTGCACAATTTCCTCTATAAAGATATTGTAAAACATAAGTGACAGTGAAGATCTCATTGCTATTCCCTGTGGTGACTGCCCACCACATATATCAGACCGCTGAATCAACGGTTAGGACCGGTCTTTCTGATAAGCCGCGTGCTGATGGAGGACCGGTGGTCTGATAAGGGAGTCTAGATTGAGTGACGGAAGAGCGAAGACGTCTGATTGGCGAGTGGCGGTGACGGAGATTTTACTTACCTGTCGCGTCTTAGTTAAATTATTTGTTTGTGGTATTGTGTGTTACACTATGGATTGATTTAATAATCAAGGGGGGGGGGGTTAGGTGCCGGAAAATTATAGGGGGTGATTGTAAATTCTAAATTGTTAGTATGTTGGGGCGGGTTTTGTCGGGATGGGAGGTCCGCGTGGGGTTGGTGTTGATATGTGTAAATTATCTTTGGCGGTTAATAAATTGTTTTACGATTTACTTTTACTGATTCGTCCTTAAATTATAACTTTAAATACTTATCAAAGCTGGCAGGAGGATATTGTGTAATTAGGATTATGGTCGCTCCACGGGCTTCATCGTGCAGGCGGCTACAAGCCTAGTCCTGCACGGTGACACGTTGCTTCCAAAAACTCACACAACTCGTTACATCCCTCATCTTGACAGTTAATTTTACACTCTCAACTCAAAATAATTACATTAAGTTAGACATGTAATAAGTTACCTACGGTATAGTCTCATGGAGATATTGATTCTTTTAAAGTAACTCTAGTAAACTTAATCTGTATTACAAAATTTATTTTAATCATATCAAATAGGTCAACAATGTTCTTGCTGTTATTTCAAACATAAGTCTGAATTTAGATTTGGAGATCTGATTTAAGATCTATTTACCAATAAAATGAGCTGTTTGAAATATTGATTACATATCTTAAATGTTAATTCTAATTGAGTTTAGATTCAAATTTGTTCCATCCACATACATTTATTTGTGGCAATTGTAATAGTTATCTACACCCTGGATCTTTACCTCCTTGTGTTCAAGTGTGCTCAGTAACTATCTTGAATTATTTTATTCATAACATTGTCATCTCAGTATTGGTTAACCCTTATTCTGCCAGCCCTTAACTTATTGCACTACCCAAGATTTGACAGTGGTAGAATAGTTGCTGCACATTCAATGCTGAATCTTTGTTCATTTTTTCAGTATTTAATTTTTATACTGTTTACTCATTTAATATTTGTTTTACATACATGAATGAATAGTTTTAATATGAAACAAATTCATAATTTAATTAAAATAATAATGTGCATGAAATGCAGAAAAATAACAAATTATGTTCTTTGCACATTACATTTTTAAAGTAAGAAGTATAATGTCTTTTATCATGATCCCTTGCTCCTAAGCGACTGAAATGCTGAATATTAATACAATCAAGCTTAAAATTAGCCATGGGCCTAACTTTTATTTGATTAACATAACACCCACTATAGATGGATATCATTTACCTCACTTAAATGAGTGATGACATATTTTGGAGGACCTGGTATCATGATTGTATAGTTTTACTAAAAATAAAAGAAAGAACTCTTGTCTTAAACAATTCAAGTAAAGTTTTAATATCAATTATATGCATTTCAATATAATTTAAAGGGTTCAGAAAACTTTTTTCAAATTACAAATATCTTTTAATTAGTATTTTTGTTAGATCTCTACAAAAGTTGGCCATAATTTTATTTTAAGCTAAATGATGTTAACAAATTTAAATTTTCCACTACTTATAACTTTTACACATTGAATCTTCTATAAACATTTTTATTAAATTGTGTACTTAAATTTTCTTACTGAAATAAAGTAGATATTTTACCTAGGTTATGTTTAGTAATTTCTCTTTTAAACAAAAAATGTATAGTTTGAGTATTTACAGCATACAAGTTTCTCTATTACAGTTTCATATACTAGTGTTCTTGATCTGTGGGGAAAATTTTGATTACTCTGTGATTGTAAATTTTCAATTTTCTCTAAACTTACGATTGATTTGTTCTACGAGGTCATTGGTAACCAAATGTCACTTCGTTTTTGGTTGTGAACATTACTTTTTTCCTCATGAAACAGTTGGCATAATTTTTAACTGTAGTACTTAGTCCTATAGCTCATAATGTCTTCTCCTTGTATAGAGCACAATTCATGACGAATTTCCACTGGTTGCATTTTCTTTACCAAAAGAAATACAATTATGCTATTTGTTTACATTAAAGTCTAATTTAAGCTGTAAATATAGTCACAAAGAATATCTTATTCATAAAAGAATCTTAGTAACTATATGTAACTATGGAGCTACATGTAGTCCAATAGTTAAATTAATCCAAACATATTTTTTATGTTTAAAATAAATATTTACATTTTTATATTTGTTATATTCTTTGTAATGCAATTTAGTGTTTGTAGTACAACATTAAACATAGTTTATTTTAAATTTTAGACTAAAGAATTTTTCATTTAAGTAGACATGTCATGATATGCCTGTATAATATCTAAGGTACTGTGTTCATTACGTACCTTACAAAGTGTCATATTGTTATTGTTGTTCAGGAAAAAGATTAGTCATAGTTATAATACTTTATTAACATATTCGTCAAGAACAGTAATTGCGTCACATATGTTAAAATATCTTAATACTAGATGTTAAATAAAATCATTGAAATAACATAATTTTATAAAATTGTGTTTTATTCAGTTTATGCTTGAGTTCCTCTCCAATTAAAGAATTCTGCCAGTGTGTAGAAAGGTCGGTCCTGAAGCCATGTTTTTTACTCTCTGAGGAAACTGTCTCTGTTAGTTCTTTTCAGGTCTTCTGGTAGGTTGTTCCACATTTTCGCCCCCATGTAGCATGGTTTCTTTTCAGTTGCACTGAGGGTGTGTGCAGGAAGGCAGTAATTGGTATTGGTATTGTGTTATGAAATACATATTTTTTTCTATTAATTGATTGATTTGTAAAGAAATCAAACTTGACATTACTATTACAAATTTGAAACTTTTAATAATTTCTTCTCTTGTTTGAAAAACTTTAATGTTTGAGACCACTTTAATATATAACTTGTAATATCAAACGGCACACCAGTTAAAGGGGAAGAAGGTGCCACATCGTCTAGTTATCCTGTAGACTGGTGATAAACTGGGATGCACAAGCAGTAAGCGACTGATGGCGGGAGGTTTTTGTACGTGGTTACTGCAGCGCACCAAGATCGCATATTGGCTGACACTGCCGAACCTCTAAGGCAGCTTTCATGTGAGCTATATCCCCAGTTATACGTATTGAGTATATTTGCTTGTATTCAAACTCAGGCAAAATAAATGTTTTATTGATATTTTATGGTTCTTTTCATGATTTAATTTATCCGTTAATTTATTTAATTAACTGGTTTCATAACATTATTTTAAGGCATATTCTCCAATGACTTATTCTTTTGCAGTGTCGATGGGAGGCTAGTAGGCTTGTAGCCTCAGGTCAGATCATCAGCACAGTATGTTCTAGACAAGCCAGTGCAATGAGCAAGGACAAGCCTGTAAATAGAGACAAGAAGAAAGGAAGCAATGGAAACAATTCAGTACCAGGCAATGGGGGGGAGAACGGTCCGAATAGCGTGGGAAATGGAAATGAGCAAAGCAGTGTTGGGATTAAGTCAGAGCCATTGGAGAGAGAACGGGACAGAACGGAGGAAGAGGTGAAGGAGGAGCCGCAGGCTGCCCCAGAGGAGCCTCAAGTTTGTGAACATAATGAAGAGAATATGCCATCTGATACAAAACCACCTGACCTTAACCTCTCTGACTGTAAGTAATAGTAAATTACAGTTTTTCTTATGCTCAGTTTCAGGAGGCCACTCAAAGAATAAATTATTTTTTTATCGTATATTAAGCTAAAAAAATCCAAATTACATGTTGCACTTAGTTGTCTTACATATTAAATAGAATAAAAAAGAAAAGTCATGTTCAAGGTATGATTCACGAATTAGTGTAGAAATGTTTCTTCAATATTGGTGTACTATCGATTGATTACAAGCAATATTATGGCCTCCACCTCAAAAATAGACATTATTCATTTCATTTTTATAACCAAAGATGACTCAAGGTCCTACTATAACTACAAAAGAGACATACAAATATGATTCAAGGCACTTCTGGGAAACTATAATTTAGGTTAAGTAATAGTGTGTATTTTATTGTTCTAATCTATTCTTAACACTTTTAGGACCAGCAAATATTTCATAAATTTTTTATCAGTGATAACAGGCTTGTTTAGGACAAAATAAAGCAATTATATTTTATAGCAATGTTGTTAAAGATACTCTTAGATAATATGCTGTTCAGTAAAATATAGATGTACATTTTTCCAAAATGGGTTTTTATCTAATTGTACATGAACAAAAAAAAAAAAAAAAATTGAGCTCAAACCACTTTGGTAACGGAAAGAACTAATGGATGTTAGCCAAGGTCATAATACTGGAAACATACCATTCTTTGTTGTGAAATCTGTGTTTTTTCAACAGAGATGATATTTCTAATCAGTCCTAGATAAATGGCAGATTACATCAGTGTGTGAGATAATGAACTGAGAAGTTTAGTGTACAGTGCTCTCAAAGTAATATTTCTATAAGTTACCGGTTTTTTCTTGACGTGTATCTTGTATGTAAAATAATGTACCTGTAGGATACCCATTATTTATAAAATCTGCTACAAAGTTTTATAAAGAGAAATGTATAGTAGGTTACTATATACCTCACTGTTGTGATGTGAAATGTTTTACTTACAGTATGAACATTATACAAAGTAAAATTATGTAACAAACTGTACAACAAAGTATATATTAATAAGGTGTTTTCAACTAAACTAAGAAACAGGGGCGAACTGAACCAGTGGCGCACCCAGAAATCTTCTCTTGGTGGTGTCCGGAACACCAGGGAGTCAGGGGGTATGAAAAACCCTTCAGATCAGTAAGGGGTTTGGGGGTTCTACCCTAAGTTTTGAAATATTAGGTCTTAGAATTTGTTATTTTATAGCACTTCTGAATTAATAAAAATAAGGGAAATATCAGGTCAGAGTGTATAAAGTTTCAATGAAAGCACTCTACCACCAATAACTAGGAAACAGGGATAATTACAATCTTCTGCAATGAATAACATTTATATGAAATGTATTTAACTAAAACAAAATTTAATTATAGCATAAACAAAATAGTTGTCTAAGTAACAAATCAAGACCAAAGCTTAATCTTGATATCTGGATCAAAATGTATAGATATCGTGAGTTTGAAAGTTCACTAGAAACTAACTAATAGAGATACAGTAATGGGAGTTATATTGAAATTAATATTGTTTTTTCTGCGTTATAATAATAATACTACAATAACTTCCAGTTTTATATTGCAACTTCGAACATTCATAACTCGGAAACTTGTGATGCAGTTAACCCTTTAAGGAGTGCGTGTAAACTGTACATAATGAATAAGGACGTCATATGACGTATATTCTTGTAATGGCCCAAAAGAGTACGGACGTCATATGATGTTTAGCCTCTGTATTTTTGTATTATCGTAAATGCATTGCTATTACTGATTGCCTTTAGTTATATTAGTTTGTAAAGTGGTTCCATCTATCGGCAACATACTTAACTTCCATGTTTGTGCTCACATTCACTTGTAATCAAATTTTACCACCAGATCGCAGTAGCCACCTGGTAGAAGCCACTGACTGAAGATTGTGTTACGCGAGCATCGCTTTGCTGTCAGAATATTCTGCCACATTATACTAGCCATTCCATGTATACTGCATACTGTGGCCATATTTATCTTGTGAGAGTGACATATTTGTGGAGCAACCATCTAGTTTCTTACTGCTGTCCAAATAGCAGTCAATATTGATTGAGTCTGTCATAGTTAGGAAATAAGACATTTGATTTTAAAAAAAGTACTGAAATATTGAAATATTGACTTGTAGAACATACAACACACATACATGTAGTCTTTTTTTATTAAGCTTTAGAATATAAATTTAAAAAAACTAAGAGAATTTAGGGCTTTTTATTTTTTACTCCTTTTGGTAATTTTTGGATTTGCTCCATTACTCATTTTAGCCTATCGAAAGAAGACGTCATATGACGTCCATACTCCTTAAAGGGTTAAGATGAAATGTTTATAAAGGTGCATATACATGTCTTCTGTAATTGAATATGTAATTTTAAAATAGTTTGAAAAAGTTGTTATTAAATTACCAAAAAGACAAAAGAATTTTCCGGACATTTGCCATTGTTCAGTGATACAATACAATCTTTGAGATCTACAATCTGATCTCTTCTTCAGGTAAATCACTAAACTAATGCATGACTACCACTCAGGTTAAACTAAACAAAACATACCAGAGCGTTGTGACATAAGTCAGGAACTACAACAGCCATGTTTTGTGTCTACTTCATACACAATAACTCTAAAAAATGTACTTAATCAAAACTAAACACTAATTTTAAAAAATGAACTACAGAACCCAGGTCATGATAGGTCTACACTCATCGGTCATCTAACTACAACTGACTAGAGTATAATAGTAAATGACGATCATCACAATAGTAACAAGATGGTGGAAAAAAGGAGGGACAGGAGTGGTCCATTTTTACTATTGGTTCATGCAAGGTGTACTTCTTAAAACCTACTATGACCCCACATTGGTTTATTACAAAGTTCTAATCTGTTAGGTATTTTAGGTTTTATTGTTAGTTCATTTTTCAGAATTGGCAATAAAAGCGACCTAATTTTAATTGATGGCTGATTGATTGGTTGGTTTGCCAGTTCAATGTATGAAGCCTCAAATAGTTTCCTTTTCAAAAAATGGGGTTCACGATGTAATTGCTAGCTTCATCCAAATTCATACGTGGTCTTTGGACCAACAATGATGTGCAATTTTGGACTTTTCTGTTAGCTCTTTTCTTGTATTTTCTTTGTGTTCTTTTATCCTTATGTTTAATGATCTTTGTGTCTTGCCTATGTATTCCCTATTGCAACTACATTGTATACTGTAAACACAAACAGTTTAATACTGTACTGATTGTGTTGTACCACTGAACGATGGCAAATGTTCGGAAAAATCCTGTTTCCTTCACAATCCGTCTATCGTCGTTGCCTATTAGTGACAAGAAACTAACACAATACAGAACTGTTCAGAACTCAGCAACTCACTCACTACTGATAATGTCAGGACTAAGATACTCTAAACCGGACACTTGTCTGTTCCGAGAGTCCTAGTCATCACAAACCAAAAGTACCCAGTACAGGTATTTTTATGATGCATATTTTTTACATGTTTAACAGGAACAGTTACATGTTCCTGGTTGAAAGTACTCGGACTTGTTTAGCACATGTTGTTTGACATTTTGTACTCGGGTACAGTTATAAGCCACAAGAAATACCTAGGACTAACCTCACTTTTATAATTACTGCATGACAGTAAAGTGAAAAAATTAATTTTGAACAAAATTGAATTATTATACTAACAGTGTTGTGTATTTTGTAAATTGAAATATTTATAAAGTCAGAATTAGTATATTTGATTATGAGTGAATTATAAGTTTCAACATAATTGTTATATTTATTCAAAAATAGACTAAGCGATTGATTATTTAGAAATAAAATGCTCTTGCCCTCCACCGGTCGGTGTGCCCATAAACTGAACATCTTAACAATCAAGGAGACAAACACCTGTTCCAATATCATGACATAAGAGTAAACAAGTTGTATTGTATAAGACATAATGCAAGGAATGACTTTTGACATTACATTCATGGTCAAATTACAAAACAAATCATTATTCAATGATCTCTTTGTTTATTTCTTGTACCGAGCAATTTTGTAAATATATGTTGGTAATACTATCTCGTAGAATATGTATAATGGATTATTTATAAATTATCAATGAATTATTCAATTAGTTAAATTAATTTTACTTAAATTGTTATTTTATTATTATTATTTTAGCCAAAATCGAAGAAAACCAACTGTTAGACAATCCAGTGTCCTGTAAATCTCTAAAGACTGAAGATGGTGCTAATTCTGAACCGGATTTTGGAGCTGGTAAGAATTGAACAAATAATCTAATCACATTAATTTGTTTAAATAATTGTATCATATAGCAACTATATTTAAATCACAAAATATGTATTTAAATCTGCTAAAATGTATCAATTTTCTTATTTGGATTTTTATAGAACTTTAGTATAACATTAAAATAGTTAATGCCTTTAACATCAGAATAACTTGTTTGAGTAACGAAGAGTAATTTCTTATTTTTGATCCATTACATATTGTAATTGGACATTTTTTCTTTTTAGATTATTATATCAGAGAACTTTTATGTAAGTTAAAATTGATATCCTGTGCAATACAAAACCAAATTAAGAATTAAATGTGTCAAATCTTGAATTGTTAAGTTGTATAAATATACCTATGTTAAAGTATACATGGTGAATAAAATAGCTACATAATAAATAACTGTTTGGTTCAGGTTTAAATACATTTTGAAATTTGACACAATTCTAATTTTAGTTATTTTAAATGTATTATTATCTACTGTATGTATGATATATTCATTAAATGCTATTAAAAAGAAAGAAGTAACACAATTTTTTTCAAGCCAATTTTGTTTCTACATGAGTGAAAGACCATACTTATCATATTTTTGTACTTGGTTTCCAGCAATGTTCAAACACTTGTCACAGTGGGTGACTATCTTTTTTATACCTTTTTTTAGGGACATCAATGTCAATACCAATAGCCACGACTCCATAACATTTTTCACCTCATTATTGGATTCAAAACGCTTACTGTCTAGTTTGCTCTTCAGTACGTCCAGGTTGTATGGTGGGTGATCGTTCTCCCAACGCAAGTATAGAATCACTGTTTCATTGTTACCATCAAGATATAGACAACTGAAGGCTGACCACTTTGAGCCCTGTAGACATTTGTATGACCTTCATAACACATTCTAACCCACATTCTCACCAATCAACCACTCATCGCATCTTTAACGTAATTTGATAAATTTCAACCGGTTTCACATTCCTTGCATTCATTAATCAAATTACAGCATGAATCTCACAGTTGGGGAGATTAGTAATTTAAAATGTGCACAGCAAACTGAAGACGCAATGTAAAACGTGGTGTCAGTTAAGAGAAAGTGATGGATAAAGATGAGCTCGCATGCGTGGATCACCAACCGTAGTACTGCAGCAATTGTACAATGAAAATGTACTTATTTTCTGAATACGTTTGTATACAAGTCTATTAATTTTGTACAAGAGTAGTCCCAAATTCGTAGATTGTAAATTATAAGAAACCCTACCAAGTAACACGAAATTGGTTGATAATAGTGTTTCATAACTGCTATGAGTAAATTAGTGACAGTATAGTAATCATGTTGTATGATAATAGAGGTGGGTGGATGTGAAGGAGTGCTTGGACTGTCTCTTGCGCAAGATGGAGTACAGCCTCTGGCCAGCAATGTTATCAATAAACAACCTGCCACCATGGAAGCACAGTACATGCAGCAGCAAAGTCAGATATTCGTCTTTTCTACAGCTCTGGCAAATAAATCAGCTGAATCTGTACTCCAAGGCCAGTTCCCCTCTATTATAGCCTACCATTGTGCTCAACCCCGTACCAAAAAATTCCTTGAGGTAATTAGGTTATTTCTACTGATAAGTTCTTTTGGAAATTAAGTGGACATTTAATTCCAGGGTACATAACTGTACTGGTCTTCACTCAAAAACATAAGGTACACTACATTCATATGAAGTAATGAGAAGTTTTGTTAAAAAAATATAAAAACCATGTTGAAACAATGTAGTTATGTTTTTAGAAGAATGTTTCGAACAAGGTATGATTGTCTCTAAAAAGTGTATGGTTTTTTAATAGTGACCTTTATAACAAGACTCAAAACCGTATTATAAGAAATTTCAATTTTTTAAACTTGAAAATTCTTTGAATTGATAGTTTCAGCTTTGCATTTTATGTATTTTGCATGCTTATTTTGGATGGAACATGTATTCAATTTGATGAGTTTATTTTTTCAATTATTTTTGAAACAATAATATAATACTAAAGAGAATGTGAAGCCATTATATTTTTCTTTTGATATGAGACGACTACTAGATTAAGTTTTGATAAAATATGTTGGCCAAATTTTTCATATAATGAGATGGATGTTTCAGCTTACACCATTGATTTACACTGAAGCATACCCTTACTTTCAGTACAACAAATGTATTGTCATATTCTTCTTGGCTAGAATCTATCCAAAATATTAAAACGTTTGTAAATATGTTTGGTACATTCTAGCAAAACGTAGACGTTAACAGTAAGTTGTTGAGTTCTAAAAGGATATTGATAAAACATAGCAGCCTCACACAGTTCCAAACACAACAGCAATTACAGGTTGACTGTTCGACAAAATACATGTATAATATTCTATTTTCTCATTTAAAAAAGAATCTGGTTAAAGGTGTTATAGTGGCACAGAAAACTTATTTTCAGTTTCTGGGTGAAATATCCATTCCTAGGTTCGTAAGTAAAGAAGGAAACCTTCTAAAACGTCGTCTCTACGTTTGTCAACACTTATCAACATGTACAATGAATAATAAATACTGGCATAAATGCATATTAAATTAGAACATAATTCCTTAACCCTTGTTGGTTTGTATCCGAAGGAAGTTCTGTGGTGGTACGCATCACAAAACGGGCACACTTACACTTGCATTTGTTTATATTTACAATGTCAACCTTTCTAAACTGTTGAGGCATCACTGAAAATGTCAGATTGTATGCTGATGTGAGACTCGTTTTGCGTTTCCATTATTAATGTTGCTGTGATGGAAGTGGCCATTGAAAATAGTCTTTACTGCTCCCCATTTTGATCAACACTTAGCTTGTGAGTTATACTTTACCGTAATATTTCTTGTGAGTTATACTTTACCATAATAGTTCTTATGTTTTATAGTGTTATTAGTTTTCTGTTTTTGGTTGCAGAACCATATTTTAATGTTGATTTTCCAAGTAAAGTACCCTTTCCTTACTTTAAAGATCATGTGGTGGTATTCACCACATATTATTTCAATTGGCAGGGTAACCCAGTGAGCCAGGCAGGACAGATGATAAGTTAATGTGTGAGGGAGAGGGAGGGCACCAAATGATAAGGTCTGCAGGATAAGCGGGAGAGTCGATCAGGAGTAGTGCACTGGAACGGGCAGCAGGTGGAGTCGGACAGTGACTGGTGGCTGTGCCAGTTCCTGTGGATGAGTCGATACCTGTTGATAAGTAAAAAATAAAATTATATTTTAAAAATATTTTTAATATAGGCAATACATTTTTATGGTCATTTTCAGATTTAAAATAATATGTGAGTAGGTTGTTTGGTAAGTCATGGGAAGGTTTTTGACATGCTGTGCTAGATAGCCCCATCGCCAACTCTAGATACCGATGCTCAGGCATTGCCTTGTGTTACATTGTGTTATCAATTTTTAATCACCTACCAAAGTGGGTCTGGCTTAAAGCTACATTGAGGAGCAAGAATCTTATTCATAATTATTCAGTTAACAAAATTTTATTCAACTAAATATCCAGCACTTGTTTCAGGAAACATGTTTAGTCTTGATTAAATTGTTTAGAGTATTAAAATCAATCAATTTGTATATATTTCCAATTATTTATTACAGAGCAAAAATGAGAACTATTTCATAATGAGTAATAACACCAATATTAGGAATTGAGACCCGGGAATACACACACGTTTACAATGCATCCATCCATTTATCTGTATCAAGAGAGTATGCTATTTTTATAAATGAAAAGCGGATAGAGTAAGACTTAGGTTCATTTCACAAATGTAGGTTAACAAAATACAAATATCGTGGTTAACCTACATATTTGTATTAAAGCAATGTTTACTGAACATAATGTTAACAAAAAATAAATTAAAGTTCAATTTAAAAAAATACTCTTTTACACAAAGCTCAGAAATGGTCCACAACCACAAAATGGAATAACATCACTCATACAATCAAGAAACATCAAAATGAAAAAATATGATTCCAATCATTTAGTGTTGCCAATTTCAACTTTTAAAATGGGTATTTTAAGGCTTTTGTTATATTTCACTTTACATATTAATAAATAATTTGATTATTTCATTGTGAAATGACTCATTTATTATCAAGAAAATCATAAATGTTTTGATGTACCACTAATCTACAAATGGATAGTAGGCCAATTATCATTTATCTTCATTTTAGGGGTAGCAATGCGTTATTATATCATAATAATTTGCTGTTTTTTGTATATTTTCTAATTAGCATTAAGTCAGTGTAAAATTTGTTTTTCATGAAAATGAACCATTGTAAATTTTATAGCAAATAAAATTAAAATATACAAATAACTTACAAGTACTATTTTGGATTTCAGAAACATCCTTTGAAGATGACTCAGTTCAACAGGCAAAATCCTGCTCAATGGTTAAATAACCTCGCACAGATAAAGCAGAAAAATGCACCGGGCAATCTCAAGTGTCAAGGGATGGGCCGAGGACTCAAAAACAATATGATGATGGACGTAGGGCTAGGCATGGGTAATCGAATGCCTCTTTGGAACCAGGTAAACTTTTATAATACTTATTTAAGTTTATAAGTGTGTTTACTATACAATATGTTTTGTTTAAATATATATGATATTGTCCTATGCATTTCAACAAATGTATTACCTGGTAATATTTCATGAACAAGTTTTAATCAAATGATCTTATTGGACTGCTAGAGTAAATTAACACTATTATTTTGTAGCATTGAAGTTCAGTTTTAGGATAAAGAAGCATTAAACTTATAAAAAAATCATGGAAAGTAGATGGTGTATTTGAAGGTTAAAATTGTGTTATTGGGGTTTAGTGTTAGAAATAGTCAAGTATATTTTATTCACTTTAATCAAACTGTTTCAATTTTGGTATCAGCTCTGTTCCAATCCACTTGTGTTCAGTGTTCCACTTAATCCAATGGATTTTTTCACAAACGAATTGGTGAACATTTTAACCATGAAATGATGCCTGTCAGAATGTACTGCATGAAAGTTATACAGTCAAAATGTCTATTTTTAATTTTACAAACAAATAGGCGATATGGTTTCACTGAAAAAAGTAAGTTAGTAAAATTTAAATAGTTATGTTTAAGAAAGGGCCTAGTGAGAAAGTGAAAAACCAGATGGTGATTCTTTATTACTATGTAACAATGCTGATTTGATTTAAATATTCAGTTGGAATGCGGTTGGTTCAGTAGTTATTGATATTGGTTCCTTAAGAGCCAGCTGTAGTGAAACGGCCTTGAGTTTTATCCTAGAATAACAACATTAAACATTATACACTTCTACACCCTTATTATTGGTTATAAAATTATGAGAGATGTCTCATTTAAATATTCAATAAATACACATTCAAACGCTTTTTAGTTTTCCTTTTGAACTTGATATTTTTTTACATTAAGCAATAGTTTTTGTGTAAATTAATAAACTTTAAATATTTAGTTTAATTTTGTAATAGCCTTACATGTGTTTTTGAAAAGCTTTATAAAGATAAGCACCCTAATATAACACTTGTATTATAGATTTTCTAAATGTTAGTAAGAGGAAAATAAACTGAGACTTCTTACTGCTTAATATATTTAATCCAAAATTAACTGTAAAGTGTATTTATTTTATTGGTTTGAAGTGTTATTACATGTATTTAAAACTATTATTTTTTAAAGTCATTGTGGATGCTTGAACCTGAATCCAATTCAAATTCTTTTTTTTATTAATAACTACAGATAAGGCTATTCAAACAATTTTATTTTTACTTCAAAGTTTTATGTAGATTTCAGACGATGAATTTGAGTTAAATTATATGCTACTTGCAATGTAACCATACTCTACATTCATTCATTCACTATAATTTAAAGGATGGTCATAGACATATGCGTATTTAATTAAATTTATGATTGGTAAGAGCAAACATAAAAACTGTTGACATTTTATGCTTGATTTCAATACTGGCTTTTATTAGTTATCCATGTCAAACTAAGTTGTGAGAACAATGATAGAACTATTCATGACCCCTATTAAGTATTGCACTCCTAAATTAACATTGTGATAACATTTAATATAATTTTCAATAAATTGATAAAGTGTTAACAATGATAGCTTCCTCCGTAACTCAATAGAGAAAGCTATATAAATTATCTGTAACTCCAGTTGAGTACTGTGCTCTCAAACGTATGTAACAGAAACAGTCAAATACAAAATAATTTAATTGTAAGTAGTAAGGGCTCTGTGGTGTAGTGGTAACATGCTCGCCTGGCAAGTGAGAGACCCAGATGCGAGTACCAGTGGAGCAAGTACTTTTTGCGCTATTCAATGTTTATTGAAAATTAAATCAGGCTATTACCACTTAAAATGAATTGTAAAAAGTAAGGGCTCTGTGGTGTAGTGGTAACATGCACAGCCAGCTAGTGAGAGACTCTGGTTCGAATCCCGGCGGACAAGTACTTTTTGCGGTTCAATGTTCATTGAAAATTATATATATTAAGTGATAAGTATAAAGTGGTGTGATTGGAAGGAGTGTTTATTTTCACGTTTCATCTTTTTTAAATGATCATTTGTTATTACTGTGACATATACAATAACAGTTATTGATTTTGCTAAAATTAATATTGCTAAGCAGCATTTTTTATGAAAATCAATTTATATATATATATATATATATATATATATATATATATATATATATATATATAAAACACAAGTAAGCCATTACTTATAAATTAGGGATGTATCGATTCCAATAGTCGGTATTGCAGATATTTTCACTCGATTCACAAACCAAAATTTCAATATATTTTGTTACAAAGTAATAAACAATTGAACAAAAAGTGATTAAAATATGCTTTGAAAGTTATAATTTCACAATAACACTAGTGATATGTCGAAGCTGAATCTCAAATCTACTGAACCTTCAAATAAGTGAACGACAGTGATCTGCAGTATATGAATTACTGATCATTAAAATGTGTTATTGTTGTACTTTCTCTATGACAAAAAAATGTAGATACATAATAAGAATGAACAAATTACCGTAGTTTTATACATAATACTTTGCTTACAATTTGTATTTTCTATATTTACCTTCATCCATCTCTATGACTCTATTCGCAGACAAGAGCGGAACGCTTTTATGCAAATTTGCCAGGTTTACTTAAATGGTAACAAAACAACCCCATTTAGCTAGCTACTTTATTCTGAGTTACAAATAATGCAGAAATCAGAATTACATTAAGAATGGAGAATCAAGATCATAGTTTTGGTATCAGAATGAAATTGTGTTGGTATCAGCCCATCCCAATTAATTAAAAGAAGTTAAGTTTATAATAAAACATGAAGTAACAGTATTTAAGGTAGATGTAACATAAGGCTGTAATATTGTTAAAGCATTTAAAAATAGTGCTAGGTAAAACAAGATTAGCTGAGTTTGGCTACTTCACTGGGGAAACTTAAAAAATAATTTATTACAGCTTCGTGAATCAAGAGTTGCTTAATCCCAAATATTGTATTTTACACGATGTGATCCGTGAATGGAGATAGACATGTGGGTGATTATGTCACTGAATTGTTTAAAGAATTTGTGGACAGTGTGTAGTTACTACAGTGTGTATAACGACACACAAAAAAGTAGTAGAGTTTATCTGTGAACGATTGCTCCTTACACACATTCTAATTGTTCGTTAAATTACATATGTTACAGTAAAGAAAGCGAGGTTCTGATTTGATATCATGGTCACATCTGTGCATGGCAGTAGGCCGCCCCAAGGGGGGGAAAAAAAAAAAAACCTCAACTAATCTAATATTGTTGCTAATCTGCACTTCGGCCAGCCGAATTCCCCACACACGTCAATTTTTAGAATGGAATTGGTTGGATAGCAGCTCGTGGACAATTCAAACTGTTAAAATCTAATCGTCCAACCAATCATCGGGTGTCCTGATATTTCATAGTGCAATGACTATAATCTAACAAACATTTTGTGAACTAAACAACAGCCTGTCATATTTGTTTACTTTTTAGTTTTTAGTATTTAAAAGCTTGTAATTGGTTACATTAATTATGTTCATATTCTGAGGGCAACTATGGAAGGTATTCTTCGGTACAGGCGTCTACTTATTCTACACTGGATACATGAATTAATCTCACTTAGGTAACCCCTGTAGCAGATAAACGTTCTGATGCATTCTTCCATATATTGGTCACAGGATAGCCACCCAACCGAGAATAAGCCGGTAATTCTTCTGAGAACCGGGAAAATTACAAAAACAATTTTTCCGTCTCCAAAAACTTATAAAATCAAGACATAATTTGACAGCATCTGTAATCAAGAATTTATTAATCTCAAAACATCATATTATACACTACGTGGATCGTAAAATTGTGAATGAAGATCGACATATGTTTGCGAGCTTCATCTGAGGGTTGCCTTCACTAGTGTAGTGGAGTTTATCTTGGTTAGTTCTACTCTTGTGCCGCGGTAAAAGAAAAAAGTGCATTGAACAGTTTAAAATCGGCCAACCGTTCCGGATTTTGGCACTAAACGAGCGGTACGCATTAAGAGGTAAAGCGGCAATGCTGTAGTGACCGCTATACAAACGGGTTATTAATCGGTTCGTTAAATAATATAATATGTTTGCCGGTTTGACATACCCGGTTTTTTGAGCACACCAGAATTTCAGTTGGATTTTTACCATGCCTGATAAGATACCTTTGCGAGAAGAAAATAGTGGTTAAGCTATAACAAGTAACGCCAAGAAAGGCGCTTTGCATCTGACATGTTGCACAGCAATGACAGAATGAGGTAAGAGCTGAGGTACAGGAGAAACATTTATTGTTAGAATTGGCGGATAAGCGACATCGTGTCGTACCGCCCTGCCACTCATGTCTATCGTGAGTGTTCCCCATATGTGCAACACATACATTAAACTTTAAATCGCCGCTCGATTTAGCGCTCATTGTCCACTGTTTACCACTTGTATCGCGGGCGAGACCTCGGTTGGTCTATTAATGATTGCTCCTCGCACACATTCCGATTGGTCACCAGATTACATAGGTTAAAACAAAGAAAGTGATGTGTTTTGATATCACGGTCACATCAAAACCTCAACTGAACTGCGTTTACACTGGCAAACAATTGCACAATCGCAGCCTGTAATTGTGTCTCAACAGGTGCAAGAGCTCTCACGAGCGCCGCTGCAACCAGTGTCGGACAGTTGTTTACAAGAACTGTAGATCAGTCTCAACTTTCAAAATTTTAACTATACACATTGCTGAGACATCACTGCTGTGTGTATGAACAGACTTCGTATTGATTCTCGGAACAACCAATGATACAACTGTAACAAGTACTTGTGACGGTTCTCGTGAGTAAAATTGTTTATCTTGTTCACATTATGCGACAGTAGTTGTGCAAATTCTCTTGCAACTTTTATTTGCCAGTGTACACTCAGCTTAATATTGTCGCCAGTCTACAGACAGCAGATATCCAACCGACCAAATCAGCCACGCACGTCAGTTTCGTCGTCAGAGCAGAATTGGTTGGATGACGGCTTGAAATCCCATCAGTTCTTCGATCAACTATTTACCTGAACAACTTCCCCACACACGTGATGATCGGTTGGACAAACTGTTCAAACCAAATAGTCCAACATGTATAAGGAGCATTATGTTATGTTGTATCGTAGTCCATGACTATAATATTAACGAACACATTGTGACGAGCCACAGCCTTTTGTGTGTTCATTTACTGTGTTTTGTCGGGATGGGGTGATTCTATTCTTGCATTATATTAAAGGCTGACATAAAATATTTAGGAGCTAGTAATTGATAATAATAATTGTGCTTGTATTCTGGGTGCAACTGTAGGAGGTATTTCTACGGATTGTGAACTAACCGCACTTGGGTAACTGCCTTAGCAGATAACTTTCTGATGCATTCTTCATGTATTGGCCGTCAGTGGGATATATAACAGGACTCTAACCAGGGCTAACGCTAACGATAAAAATCTGGAAAAGCGTGAATTACGCATGAATTTCGGACTCCGGGAAACAACTTGAATATGCGTGAATTTTTATAGTGGCTCTATAATGTAATGTGTATAATGTGTTTTTATAGTGGAAATTTTTAGTAGGGATGGATCGTTTCCAATACTTGATAATGGGGCTCTTTTTGCTTGATTCCAACACCAACAGAAGTGCTTAACCCTTTGCATGCCAGCCTATTTTCCAAAAGTACTACCCAGAAACGCCCAGGGCATTTTCAGCAGTTTTGCAAACTTTCACAAAATGTATCATAACTTTTTTATTTTTGAACAGATATTGATGATTTCTTTACCATTATTTTGCTTATGAAATGCCCTTGTTCAGTTGGTAAATCGTAGTTGCATAAAAGTAATTTAAACTTATAAAAAAATTAAAAATTTAGAAAAGAAAATTAAAATATTCAAAAAAAAGTTATTTTAGCACAAATAAGTGGTTTCAAAAAAATAGTATGCTGATTTCCTGTTATATCCTAGTCAACTATATCTACCCCTTAACCTAATTACAAAATTTCAAAAGCCTATCTTATATAGAAGTTCAGTTGTGATTTTTTTCACTAAATGTGACACGGGCACAGTTTTTGTAAGTTGCATGGACGTTGTATGTAATGTTACAATATATTCATAAATCAATATTTAACACTATACTAAAATAAATAGGTACTTTGGGTTTATACCAACCATACCAGTATGAAGAACACAAAAATATAAATTTATAGAAACAAACATGATACAACGAAAAAACAACTTTTTAATTACAAAATTACAAACTTACGATTATCAATTGTTAATGGGGTCAGATTCCGTTATATGCCCCCAACGCTTAAACTTTTTTCAATGAACTTAGAACGTTATAAAACTATGTAGTTGAGTGACAGAACTAACATTCCATCAATCAACAAGCTTTTTTCCAGGTATTGTGATCGGTGTTGTTGTCGCTGTTATCTTATCTTTCTCGAAAATCCCGATTACGGCAGGCCGCACGGCATCACATGATTATTTAAGTTTTTGCACAGTACATAATTGCCTTTCCATTACAATTCAATTTATATTTCTGATCAGCCCCTCTAGAATTTGATATTTTACTGATAGGTACTATCTCGAGGGATGTTTTTCTTTCGTTGACATCAGCGCGGGCTTCGGCAGCACCTTCGATCGGAGGCACTCGCATTTCGGGTGGCGTAGTGTGATCAAGAATAAAAACAAGTTTTGTGTGTTTTTTTCAATAAAGAGTTTAGTTTTTGATTGGTAATGTTTGTTTTTGTTGTTTGGAGAAATGTAGGGGTAAAACACGGAAGTACAACAAAGCGACGCACCAGCTGAACGGGCGACGAGACTCTTCAATCACGTTATCTATTAGACCGCTCGACTTTGACCTCTGTCTGAGGATGGGGAGGGGTTTGCGATAAGAAAATTCCTGTTTTATACTGACAAAATATTGTTCTACGCTAATCTAGTAATCAGTAGAAGCAAAATGTCAAATAACGATTCATGCCTGGGTGTGGTCGGTATAATCCCAAAGTACCAATAAGGTACGGGTGTGGTCGATATAATCCCAAAGTACCAATAAATCTAATAAAAGAGGCATAATAAAAATGCCCTAACAACAAAAGTAATGAGAGAAATACAAACGTAAACAAAGCACAGCAACACGAACGTAACCTCACTCTCGACCAAACAATCCAACAGCTGCGAAGCTCAAATACGACCAAACAAACAGTCCATAAAGGAATAAACTACTTTGTGGTTTCAAAGCAACTAATCGACTATCAATTAGTCAAAATTTCGTGGCAATCAGATGAACTATAAGAAAATTACAGGCGAAAAACGTGACGTACCTATATTACGGCCGTTGGCGATTTTCAATTGAGTAGCCAACAGCCGTAATATAGGTACGTTGGCGTGCAAAGGGTTAAATACGCTTGAAGAATCACGATTTCACAGTATTCCATTCATATGATGAAGCTGAATCTCAAATCCAAAAATATTTTACTCCCGAATGACTACAGATCGGCATTACGCTAATTACCCATTGCTGAAGCATTTTTGTTCTTTCCCTATGAAAAAACGTAGATAGATAACCAAAGTAAAAAACTACTGTAGTTTAACAAATAATATTTTAGCCATAATTAGTATTTAATATATATATATATTTTGGCACATCGTCGAGAGTGCTCTGTCTATTCGTGGACAAAAACTATCGGCAGTACTCAAATTACATATTGGTGAAACGTGTTTTTGTACTTCTTTGTGTATAAAAACTATTTAGAAACATATGGTAACAAAATACCGGGATTAATTAATAATATTTAAATTTATGTTTATATTTCTATGTTTATATTTTTAACGCTGTTGTGTCTCCAGTTCTATGTGCTGACGTTAGCTGCTCAGCGGAAAACAGGCGATCTCTAATGTTTATTTTAAGTATATGTCATACTTTGTGTTGTTGTACATAAATAGATTCTCTATAATTGTAAATATAGCCATACATTTTTATGTACATGGCATATTTTCTGGAAGCTCATTTTATAATCTACTACTTCTATAATTTAAAAGGAGAATCTCTGTATATTACTTCGAAGTAGTATGGTATTATTAGGCTTGCTCCCCTTCCCCACCCACAAAAAAAGGATAAATAAAGTAATTAAAGTTCAGATGAAAGTGTTTGATGAAGTATCAGATTGACCGACTTTGTGTACCGACGAAATCATTGTCTTGTACCGAAAGTTTGTCTACCGCAGACCTCTGACCCGCAACGCTGGATTGCAGTAGCACAGTGTTGATATTTATTTGTTATCTTTCTTTATTCTGTATTGGATATATGTATTTTCCAAACATCACAGAAAAAGGAAAGCTATTAGGTATACATGATGTTTCGTCAACACATCAAAAGACACAGAGATAAAAACTAAGGAGCTTAAAATATGTGATAGCGATAAATCGTCACCGAATTTCTCGCATATCACTAGCAACTGAATGCTAGAGCACCGCAGCTTGTGGTATTTCTTGCAAATACAGCTGGTGATGATAAACCATCACCGTTGAACTCGGCGGAAGGGTTATATACAGTATTACAGTTGTTTATTTCGTTTAAAATAAACTAGAGTAGTGGAAATTTTCGACTGGGAAAAAACCGGGAATTTGAAAAGAGGTTTTTAGTGGCCACTCTAATTTTGAGCCACAATATGTGTGGCTGTAACTAGGGCTGCCACTGGCAATGAAAACCTGGAAACCTGTGGGTTATGCTTGAATTTTTATAATGCCAAAGAATGGCTCGATTTCACTACTCATTACTGCGGCTTGTTTCATTTGATTTCAATACAAACAGAATTACTTAAAATATGTTAGGAAAGTCACGATTTCATAATATTATGACTAGTGGTGTGTCAAAGCTGAATCTCGCATCCGAATAAGTATTTTCGGGCGAGAGCTGATCGACAGTTCATAAATTACTGATTTCTAACACGTGTTGTTGTTTTGCTTTCTGTATAAAGAAATGTAGATAGAATGATGACAAAGTTAACAAATTACCATAGTTTAAAAATAAATTTTTTGTTGTAATTTTAGCACGTTGTCGTGAGTTTTCTGTGTCTAGTCACAGACAACAACTGATCATCAGTAAGCACTGATTGCTAAAACATGTTTTGATAGTTCCTTGAATTAAACAAAATTATTTAACAACATTCACTAACAAAATGCGTGATTTTAAAACAACATTTTATTGGAAGTTCATATTTTCTGTGACTATATTTGTCAACGCTCGCAATGGACGTCAGCTGCTTGGCAAAAGAGATAATTGCTAGTTTAACGACAATTTTACCTTTTTAGATCAAGATTTTTGATTTTTTTTTCAAATGTTATTATAGGTAATACAAATTATACCCATACAGTGTTATGTAAATAAAATATATTTTAGAAACCCATTTTATAATCTACCATTTCTATTATTGAAAAATGGAAGGTAGAGTATATGACTTGCAGTTTTAAAAATTTATCAATTTTCCTAAACCTCTACAAATTCAATTGTTTCAGCATGATATTTTAAGCTTTTTTTCCATAAGGATAGTAGATCGGGCGATCGTCTTCACTTGTCAACTAAGAGTGTTTAACAACGGTCTACGTTTAGAGTTTTCAAAGTTTTATAAATATCCAACAGATCGCAGTTGTATGTCGAAGTTGAAAAATCATTCATATGAGTTTACTCGCTGCTTTTTAGCGCTTCTGATTGGGTGTTTTCCTCAGTTGTTATTATACTACTTTTAAGGTTAGTGACACAGAACTAAATGACGCAGACGTACATGTTGGCGGGTTTAGTCTAGACAATGGCCCGGATGTTGAAATCGCTTCGCCCGAGTCGCTTTATTTAGACTATGATTCAGACATCATCCCTGCCACTCTGGAACCTTGCTCACGTGTTATCGTTCCTATATAACGGATACCCCAGAAGGCCCATGTTCCATCTGAACGAATGAATGCCTTCACAGCTGAATTTTCTAGTATACAATAGCGAGCGATACGATGTGGCGCACCGTTGCTGTTCGTGCGGCCACTGACCGTAAATTAATTCGTGCCCGCGTGCCAAAACAATACGATCCGCAATGGGTTAAAATAGGTGGCAGCGACAAATTGTAACTGGATTTCTCGCATATACTGCTAACAACGAAATTTGCTAGGCCACCGCAGCTTTGTGGAATTGCTTTCAAATATAGCTGGTGACGAAACGTCACTATTGCATTTGGCTTTATTGTATACAGTATTCTTCTTCTTTAGTATAACAGTTATATTTAGTTTGAAAATGGACCGGAGAATCATAAACTCTAGGAAAACAAGGAATATGAAAAAGGTTTTGAGTAGCCACCACCCTGAAGCTGTTCGTCAATTATGTTTAGGTGTTTAGGTTCTAGTTGCGAAGCATTAACAATGAAAACATACGGTGACTGATGAGTTGCATTAGGCATGGGCAAACTAATGTAACCACTGACTGGAGATAGATGAAGATGGTCATATTTAACCCTTTTAATGCCATACATTTTTTCAGTGACCATGCGAAAAATGCCAGCCTGTTTTCAAAAAGTACATGCGAAGAATGCCAGGCCCTTTTTCCATAATTTGACAACTATTTTTTTTAATGTATAACTTTTTTATTTATTGAAGGAAATTATCCATTGAGGTGTTGTTGTTTACGTAATAATGTGGAGTGTTTAAAGAAAATGAGTATTACATTTTTTACAAATTTATATTTGTAAAAAACAAAAAAATAAAAAAACAAAAACAAACGAGTTTGAACATATAAAAGTAACTTTATTATTAGTCTTAACTAAAAAGTAGTTAGCGGCAATTGTACTATATTTAATTGTTAACACACTCACCAAATTTGAAGAACTTACGTTGAAAAATAGAGAAGTTACAGCATTTTATCGAAAACCTTGTAAAGTCCACATTTTACAGTAAAATTCAATATGACATATTTTGGTCAGTTTCATTCAAAATCACTTTATTTACACGTGTTGTTTAGCCCAATGTATAAATTGTTTGTTGAAATAATAAAGAAAGTAGGTTACATAAAATTAAAATTAATTATTTACAATATAGGGTACATAATTTAAAATATTTTAATACTTGTGTTTGCCAAAGCACAAAGTATGAATCCCCCTCTTTTACTCATGGTCAAATCTATTTAAAATAATCACAAAACTTATAATAATATAAGCAAACTGAAATAAACAAAAGGAAAGCATGAATAATTCCCATTAAAACATAACCTAGCAACAACGTATTACCACAGCAACCAAAGACGCTCATTGAATGATTGGACGTAAATGAGGTTGAAAACAGCTGATATACGTCATCACATGTTGAGCATAGAGTGAAAAAGATTTTTTTGTATCAATAGTAGTAGTGTCTAGATACAGTATGCAAAGTTTAGTGGCATTTGGTCAATAATTAAAACTACAATATAACAAAAACCAGACAAGCGTCCCCAGCACACGTCGGCATTTTTCGTAAAACCTAGTGACGTGCGCTCACGGCACACGTCAGTATTAAAAGGGTTAAGTGTAGGATCACTAATTTCATGTGTTTTTATTATCGAGTGTCAAGTGTTAAAAGATGGTTAATTAGAACTATTGGCGTTTTAAAGTGATTATCGCGTAGGGAAAAATTGTACTATAAGAGACCAATATTATTTTCAATGTCAATTATTTTGTTCTTTTAAAAGAACTTAGATTATTAAAAATTTGACAAGATAAATCATTGATTATATTGAAAGATTTCAATGATTAATGATAATAGTATAAAGGATTTACAAAATATGAATAATGAAGAATATCCTGATCTGCATGTTAAATAATAAATGTTTTAAATTATAATGAAGGATACAAATTTGAATGAATGACTTATTAATAATATTTTGTAAATTTTTGGAACATAATTTGATAAACTTTATTAAATGAAGCAAATAAGTTGTTTTAGTTCACTTGTTTAATTCTATTTGTTTTTGCTGAAAACTTGTCTTAGTTTTAAATAGATATAAAGAACAAATATAGTCCAGAATAATAGATAAAATTTAATCGTAAAATAGTAGAATATTTAGATTTTTTATAGAAATTTAGCTGTTTGAAATTAAATTAATTTAATTCCAATATATAGGGTCTGTTCAATAAGTATCGGGACTGGTTCCAAAAATCAAAATTTATCCAATCAAAAGGTATTATTACAATTACTTCATAATCTTCAAAATACATTCCTCCTGCATCAATACCGTGGTTCGGCGCATCTGCCACTTGTCAAAACCTTTGTCGTCGCCTCTTGAACCTTGATGGAGTGAAATCGATGTCCTATCAGCTCTCTTTTCGATCGCAAGAACAAGAAAAAGTCTGTTGGTGCCAGGTCCAGGCTGTAGGGGGGTTGAGGCAACATTGCCACACATAAGTCGCACCATAGCACAGCGCATGGTCATGGTGAAGTTTCCAATTCTTCGCAATTGCTGGTTGCATGTGCGTTATGCAATTTCGCAGACGTGTCAGTATTTGTAAAATGTAAAACTTGTAATGTAAAATGCAACGTTTACGGTTGTTCCAGTATGCTCAAACTTCTGGTGAACAGTGGTAAAAATAAAAAAACTGGATGCAGTCCAAAATTTCTTGTGAAATTTTCACCCCACGACAGTTTTTGTTCCTTGCTCAAGGCTTTCAGCACCAGCTGCACGCACACTTTCGCAAGATCCTCTGTTGTAATGGTGTGGACATTTCCAACTAAAAGGCCGGTCCTCACCAACAAGAGCGATGGTTAAACGATGTCAGAAACCACGGCCTTCCTTAAAAATGTTTTACCACTTAAAAACTCTTGTTTGACTTAAGGCATCATCCCCATAAGCCTGTTCAATGGGTTAAAGGGTCTTGGACACGGATTTCCCGAGTTTGAAGCAAAACTTCACAGCTACTCCATGCTGACTCAATGATACCATAAAAAAAATCTTGTCACAAAAATCCACCTCCTGCCTCAACGCATGCCCGCAGGTGACTGAATTAAAGTGCACCTGAGTGGTGGGAGACCTCTCTACCGGGGCCAACTGGTCGGACCATCTCCACCACTCCGTTGAGGTTACATCGAACCAGTCATGATACTTATTGAACAGAGCCTGTGTTTCTTACTTTTTAACTTTTTGTTTATTTAATTTATTTTAGATGGAACTTGGTATTTAATCTGTACACAGAGAATTTTTAATTTGATTGGAATTGGATTTGATCACAATTAAATAATAAAATTCCACTTTCGTAAATTTGTACTTTATAAACTTTTCCCTGCCTTAAATCATTTAGTCATGTTATTGTAATATAGGGTGAAAATTTATACATGTGCTGTAACCACATAAGACTGACAACTTAAATATACTAAATACAATATGCCTAATTGGTTTAATGAGGTATGGTATACAATAGATAATAACCCAAAATGTTCTTCTTTGAAAATAAAAATGCTCTGAAAATGACACTAAACCGTCTTAAGGTTAAGTTGAAGTTTTCTTTTTATAGGGCAACTCGATGGGAGGCAATGGAGGGAACAACATAGGACTAGGAATGGGCAACTCTGGCCCTCAGATGAAACCAGAACCTTCCACCATGATGCCTGGCTCCCCTGGTTCCAACATTCTGCAGGGAGGCATAATGCCTTCCCTAAGTGAGTTTTCAGATGACGGCATCTCATTAGGTCCACACCATTCTTTAGCTGGTAGGCGGGATAACAGTATATTTATTAGTTAGTTATAGGACATTTATTATTACTTTATGAAAACACAAATGATTTAAAAACTGGTGATAAATAAGATAAACTGTTCTTGACCATTATCTTTTAATGCTGATTATTTTATATCTTCGTTGGTTGTTTGGTACTATACGTGTTTAATGTTATTTTCAGTTTACAAGACTTAATGCTATACCATAAAAATTGATTTAATGTAAAATAATTGTATTTGAACATGTTTTTATTATGAATAGTAGTTATCTGTTGGCACTGTTAATTTTTTTATACCTTATAATGTCACAGTATTAGTCATTTTACACATGTCCAGTCTTGTGTTTTTCGCCATCTACTCTTGACATTAACTGTTTTATACACTATAAAATTGTTACCATCAATTCATTAAAGATACCAGCTAGACATATCCATCAATAGATTCTATAGGTGAATGGTAAAGAATATCAATAATTTTTGTATAAAAACATCTTTCACAGTAAAAATAATTATTTTATTGAAAAATAAAATACATTGGTCAGTTTGGAGCACCTTTAATCTAAATTTTAATAATTGAAAATAGTAGTGAATATACGCAGATAATTTGAACCAATGACAGTACTCGGCGGAAACTGCAAAGTGTGGAGTGCCTGTGCATGTACTGTATGCTCCTGATACACGTGCAAGTCATTGACAGTGGTTGTACTCTACTCATTTGCGTCTTGTCACAAACTCTTTGACCGGTTAAAAATGCATGCACATTACTAGCAAATAAGCTAGTATTACAAGTTTTATTTTAAAAGAGTATTCCAAGCACTGACATTTATTTTTAAATAACATGATAAGTTCTTATATAAAAATTATTGTTTTTATAACAAAACTTTTTAGTTGCTACATTTGAAATACAAATGTAATACTTACAGAAATGTATACTTTAAAAAGTAAATTCGTCTTTCAACTAGATACCTAAAACTGTGCATTTAGTCAACATTGTAGGTACATCCAGGACCCATTTAATATTAGTTTGATATTTTAATTTTATAGTTGATTTTCTATATCAAGAGTACAAAACAGATTTTAGCAAAAATATTTGATGTTTTTATTAAATACCCATAAATAGTGCTGATTAGTTACAGGCATAACTCTAGGTATATGTTCCATTACAAAATAGGACTATACTTTCATCTCAATTATTCCAAATTTAAGTTTCATTGGAATTCCAACAAATATAAAATAACATCTAACAAAGTCTTAATCCTATCAAGTTTTTGAAAACCCTAATATATATTTATCCATCTCTAACTGTATTAATGTATTAATTTTAATAGATATGGCACTGGTATTAATTTAGAGTACTACAAAACTGAATACAAAAAGCACACTTTTATGTAAAATGTCATGTGCTGTAAGTTTAACCAATCTTGCTTTGCTTTGTAAAATCTTCATAATTTTCATCACGCATTTCCTTGTTTCTCAAGTAATGTTACTAACTCAAATGTACTTATTATTAATTTATACAGATATTTAGCAAATGGTATATTATTTTATAGGAGTGAAAGTGCCAGATGAAAACCTAACCCCACAGCAACGGCAACACAGAGAAGAACAGTTGGCCACTTTGCGCAAGATGCAGCAGATGTTGTTTCCTGAGCATCATTCTCCTGGTACTGGTGACAACACCACTACTGACCTGGACCAGGTGATGCCAGATGCTGCAGAACTTATGATGAATCATAAGAATCAGCCTGTTGTTAGCCAGGCTGACTGGCAAAAGTTGCAGATGCAATTTTATGATGAAAGGAAGAAAAAAAGTAATAACCCTACCCAAAGTGGTGGTAGTCAAAACAATGGGAGGGGTCAGGGCCCACCTCCCCCGTATCATCAAGCCACCCGCTCAGCTAGTGTCCCGGTAGCAGTGCCCAGTCCCACTCCTGGGTCCCCCAACAACACTACCTCCAACCTGTCCTTACCCTCACCTCGCACGTGTTCAGGCCTCAACAGTCCTGCCGAATCCAAACGACATCCTCCAGGCCCTAGCCCACCTGTTGACTCACCAGGACCACCTCGCTCTATGAACCTTAGTAACCCAGGCACTCCAGTCTCCACACATCTGTCACCTAAGAAAGAGAAGCAAAATGGAAATAATAGTGTAGTTGGTGAATTTTCCCCAACAAGCAACATTTCAGCGCCCACTAGCCAGCAGTCACCGGGTAATTATCTTTATATTATTGTTAACATTGTTCTTGATATTTCAGCATAGCCTTCTTGAATAAAATTAGTTTTTAGTATGATGTGGGTACATTGTATCTAAATGTGGCTGGTTTATGCAGTCTCTCTGTAAGAACTATGATTTTAGTTTTAAGTTAATTCATTATAATTTAAGTTAATTGCGAGAGCTGATGGCCGAGATGTATTGGGATTCGTGTTAAAAATAGTTCAAATGCTGTCTGTGAACGTAGCACTTTTTATCAGTATCATCGATCTTATACTGAAGCGACACTATTCCTTATTCTGTTTTATAAGATCTTCACACATGCCAGTGGCCCATGAGGGTGAGCAGAATAAGACTTAAAAGGGGATCAGCCTCATTTGTACAAAAAATGTTCTTTATCACAAATTCATATACAGTGATGCCATTGCTGTATAGTTGTTGCAACACAGAGTTTGTATTGTTTTAATATCAAAACCATTTTTAACAAGATATGGTTAAAATGTTTTATTATGGTGTAAGATTTCATTAACATAAGTGTCTTTATAATAATAATAAATAAATACCTTTATAATTTTTAGAGTTGGTACACTCTTAATTCACAAATGCAAACGTCATGCTGAGAACTGATACTAGATTTGTTACAGCCCACAATTGCTGACATATATAATAGTTTACTCATTTAATATTTGCTTCTTACATATTCTTTTTGTCATAGTATTCCAATAAATAGTAAACTCTTTTTATAGATTTTTTTTATCTATTAGCCACTATTGTTTTGTTCATGCTTACGTTTTTACACACTTTGTAGTAAAACTTTAAGTACTTTCAGTTTTGTGAAAATACAAATTGACTTATGTTAAAAAGTACAATAGATGTATTTAAAAGTTTGCTGTTTATTTGAGAAGTTATTGTTTTTTCCATAAATATTTAAAACTTATCATTAAATTAGTGGAAGAAGTAATTTTGTAAATAAACTTTTGTCAGTTATTCCATACATGTTAGGAAGATAGGCTTTCTAAGATTGATTAATGAAATGAAATATGCCTTTATTAAAGAGGCAGAGTTAGGATTGTAAAGTCCTCTCTACCACTCAACCTCAATCTGTGCTTTATTGTACACTTTCTTTTGTAATACATTGTATAATGTCCTCTTCTCAGTATTTCATCTATATTATCTCATTTGTAGATAGCAGGATTGATAAAATTAAAATATCAATACCGTGAATTTCTGGGCCTAATGATGATCAGGTTGGACATTCAGATAGCTATTAGTTTGTTGGTTTCCTTCACACTAAATGTCCATCTGATGAGACTACCATTTCACCTAAATTACACTACATTATTGTATCTTGTAGTCTTAGGTGTCTCTGATGTCGAAACAATGTAAAGGTTTGTTTTGAGCTTCTTCTTAGGATCTCTTCAGACAAATATGACTCCACATTCAAGGAGTCAAGTCTGAGACAGTGTCAGATACCAGACGCTGCAATAAAATGAAGGTGAACTGGAGCTAAATTCAACAATAAAATTGAATCAACCCTTCATACCATAGCTACATTTTATGGTTAACTTGGTGCTAGGCAAATTGCCTACATACATCGTCTATGTTATGAATCCATAAATTAAGATTCTTCTGTGTTTTTTTCTAGTACAATCTTCTAAAAGGATTCCATATGCAGGTTTGGCGTTACAGATGATAATAGTGACCCCATTACCATCAGTTTGCTGGTGAATATTACTGTCAAGAAAGAAATAGGTTCATTTGAGGCATATTTCAGCCAATTCTGCTATTTCTTGAGATTTTATGTACTTAGTTAACTGAACTGTTTCCAGAATTGGCTGATGAAAATGGATTCATCTGCAAAACTTGACATGTATAACATTGTACAGTTTTTATACTTTTGAATCTATGTATGAATCAGTCTTTCCCACAAAAGCAGATAACAACTTGGAGATGTGTTTAGTTACATTAGACTTTGGTAAGCCAATAAAACTGACTGTTAGTCTCATTTTAATGTCTTCCTTGTGCACTTTAAGTAAACCATACAGCAGTGCTGGTTTTAGACCTGAATTAATCAAACCTTTTTTTTTACTGTATCTTCTATCTTTATGTTGGATCTGATTGATTTGTTTAGTACTGTAATGAAGTAATACACTTGATAAGATTCTAAACTCCTTTGTAGGTTAGAACTAAGTCTCAGAATTAATATGTTATGGTATAGTTTAATGTAATATAAGCCATTTTATTGTATACTATTTAATTATTTTTCAGTCGATAGCCTCTTTTGTCGATCTCTTCAATCACTTGGCCAACAGAAACAATCTTCATCAAACTCAACACCAACGTCTAAGGAGCCTAACCTGATGCCAGTGCCTTCTCCTCAGCAGATACAATATCTGAACACGTTTGAGGGCCAGGAACTGACAATCCAGAAACAGCCCAACACGAGTCTTAAGGAAACTAATATCATGTCCCCTTCGTAAGTGCTTATTTTTAAAGTAGCTTACTTTTTAAGTTTCTCTTGGCTTTTGTACGTCTTGTACAAACGTACGTTTTTTTAAGGACTCCTTTATATGCGATTTTACTAAAATAATAAACTCACATATTTTATAATTCAATTAAAACTAATTTAGAATTCTTCAATTTCTAAGAAAAAAAAACCATAGAGTTCATTGGGAATCAGAATCAGATTCATCTGATGATGAGTGATGACGTCATCCAGCACCAAGTAAAAAATATAAAAATTGATTTTCAATATTGATAAAACAATTTCATAGTTCTTAATCACAAACAAAAATACCCATTCAGCCTACTTTAAGATATTCAGATTGCATAAGCTGTTTATTCCATATTGCTAGTATTATCTATAGATGAAAATCTATATTGAAAGCTAATATATTTAAAGTATTCTTGCTAGAGCAGCATTTAGGATTGATGCTTCAAGTAAATTACAAAACATTTGTCCAAAGCAATTTTACAGTTTTCTTATATAAATTTCCGTATATCTTATTCAATAATGATATCTTTGGTCTTTTCTGTATTTGGCACGAAAAGAAGCAGAAATTTAGATTCAATCTTAAAAATACAAAAAAGAGCAATTAGGACTTTTTTAAGACTCCTTTTAACAGTCACCTCAGTGTAAAATAATGTATTATGACAGTGTGTGGCACATATATTTATGAAGTTACTATCCCTCAAACTCAGATATGATAGTCTACGCCAACTCAATGAAGTTCATAATCACAACCCATCATCAGATATCAGAGTCACTTGGCCAAGAGTGATTCATGCGAACAATTTTCTATTGTAAATTGCTCAAAAAATGAGAGGTCTTATCATGATTCAAGACAAAATTAAAATACTTCTTCATTTATTAAGGCTCTTTATAGTCTTAATGAGTGTTAATAAATCTTGACTGCTGGTAGCTATCTATCAGAATTATCTGCTAAGAGTTACTATCAACCTGTAATATTTTGTTATTAATTTATTCAATGCGTCATTTAATATAGTAGTTTGTATTATATTCTATTATTAATTTTATTTAATACTTATTCAGGGTGTCTAGCGACAGGTATAATAGTCAGGGAATTTTAACAATATGAAAAAAAATCCATAAAAAAGTCAAGAGAATTTCGCAATAGACAGGGATAATTGTCTGCTTTTTCTTGTAATTCTTGTCGTTTGTATCTTGTATTCTTGTCGTTTACTTTTGTATTCTATTTGAATGTTCAAAAGAGGGCAGACAAGTAGACCTTCTGGAAATTTCCAGATCGAGGTTTACAGAAATTCCAAACAGCCTTGCAGAAGTGACGTTGCCATGATTATGGCGCATGGGCTAGTCAAGGTTAGCGCTGATTAGTGATGTGTCGAAGCCGAATTTTGAATTCACTGAATCTTCATCAAAGGTTCAAATGCGACAATTGAATCTGTGGAGCCTCACCACGTCATTAATTATCAGCAGTAGATAAATTACTCATCGTTCAAACACTTTTTCATACTTTGTGATTGAAACATAACCTTATTAATGAATTATCTGAGTTTTGTAAATAATATTTTGCTTACAGTTAGTATTTTCTATATTTATGTTTGTGAATGGCTGCGAATCACTCCATTTATAAACGGATAAAGCTGATAGGCAAGAAACGTGTTTATTATTGTTATTTTGTTTATGAAAATCTATAGATAATCTAATCTAATTTACAAACTATCATAGTTTTTAAAATAATATTTTACTTGCAGTTAGTATCTTCTTAATTAATGGCCATGCATCACCACAAGTTTGCCTCATCTATTCGCAGATGACAAGTTTAAGAATGACAGAAATTGAATTGTTAGTGATTTTCTATACAAAGTACCAATAATTAAAACGTGGTGTTGTCGTACTTTGTGTATGGAAAAAGATAGATAGATTACCAAATTATTGTGCTTTTGTCAATTATGTTTTGCTATCAGTTTGTATTTTCTATGTTTGTGCAATGCCGCGCATCTCCTGCGTATATGTGCAGACATCAGCTACTCAACGTGATACAGACAGACAATCCAAATTTTTCTTTAATTTGCAATTATAGTAGTTTTATTTATATTTCTTCTATAGAATATATTTTGTTCTTATTACTTGTTTATCATGGCTAGTAGTTTTAATTTTTGTCTTACTTTTAAAAGTTTAAAATAGGCCTATATCTTATCAAATTATAGTAGAATGTAGGGGATATATACTTAGTCCTTAAAGTATAGCTATTTCTCTGAACCTCTTCTAATCCTTTTACAATAGAATGGTATTCTTGGATTACTTTCTATAATGTTATTCTTCAAAGATTTAAGAATGACAGAAATTGAATTGGTGATGGTTCTGTTTAAATCAGGTTTAAAAAATTAAGCGTTAGGATTGGAAATCGATATTTTAAGATTCAGAATAGGTTTCGAGATTCAAAAATTCCGGGTTTGCCCATCACTAATACACACATTTTCAATAAAGAGTATTCTGAAAAATTGAAGGAAAATTGTTAACTGGTTAAACCTAATTAACAAGTTATAATCATAATAATTTTGTTAACTCTACATCCTCTAATTTGCATTGCAGGTTGCCTCAGAAAAATGTCGAGGGAGTGTTAACAGGAGGATCAAATTCAGAACTGAACAGCAAAGTGTCTGGACGAACCACACCCTTGACACCAGTGTCCATGGAGCTGGGAGTGTCACGGTACACTTCAAGTCCGCAGCCAACACCTGACAAGCCTACGGCACGTAATCCTTCCGACCAACGCTTCTGCTCGAGTCCACAGATACAAGACTCCATTGCTACATCGAGGTTCAATATGATATCATCATCTCCAGTAATATCTAACAGCTTCATGCAACAACAGCAACCTAAAAGTGCTCCCCATTTTATAGACATACCTTCTCCCAACAAAAGCTGTGTGGGGGATAACATCAAGGATCCAGTGGGAGGTAACTATCCTTGCATCGGACCAGATAATATACCTTTGAATCCAAACGGTATGACTAGAATTTCTGTAGGCAATGGGAATAAAGTGTCTCATTTTGATCCAATAACATCTTTAGCTCAAATGAGTCAACAATTAACAAACAATGTTGGAAGCTCACCAGTAAATCAGTCTGGAGGGATAATCGGTCCTTCTCCAGGAATGCATCCTGGTATGATGCCATTCAACTCAAGTGGCTCAAATACTATGCACATGATGCCTATGAATGAAATGGGTGTATGCCAAGGTCCAGGTCAGGACATGGGCAGCCCAGGAGTTGGTGTGGGAGTGAGGTTGGGAAATCCTCAGATGGCAACTCATCCTCATGCATTCAGTCCAGGATCTGTTGGAAACGGAGCATCTGTGAACCGAATGCCTTGTCCTTCTGTGTCACCGAAACCCAACATGATGCAGGGGGTGTACAATGGGCCCTCGGGGCCCCGCCTAGTGTCTCGAGCTCCAGTGCCTAATTCCTACAACGGAGCTAATATCCAGGTGAAACCCAGTGCCCCTAATACCATCCAGTACCTACCCACAAGACCCCAACAAGGATCTGCTGGGCCTAGAGGGCCTCCCAGTTTAGAATTCCTTCATCGTTTCTCAAATCCTTTGTCCAATCTAGATGCTAAAGTGCCCACACATAATCTCCAATATTTCCCTAACAACTATCAACAAAACAGCTCGGGTGGGGACGTGTTGGGTAATATTAATTGCGGAGCCATGGGACAGGGACCGGGTAATGTGGTGATGCGTGGCACTTTGCGAGGAGGCTCTGGAGGCATGATGAGAGTAGGTGTGCCTAACATGCCGAACATGCCCGGTTTCAGTGGAAATGAACAGATGTTCCCCAATCCCAGTGGTTCCAGTTGTCAGATGTTTGTGCCTAGTTCTAAAGGATCACCACTGGGGATGGGAGGAATGGCCCCGGAGGCCAGTCAACCATTACCTCCATCCATGGGACAAGCCAACAACTTCAAAAATTCATCATTCATTGGTCCTACAACGGCAGACCCTAACTATGCACAACAGTTCCACAACTTCCAGCAGCAACTGTATGCAACTAATACAAGAAGTCAGCTAGGCAGTCAGGCCATGGGAACAAATCAACAGTTCTTTGTTCCAAAATGAACATAATTTTCTGAATAATTAGTGTAAATAGCTAGGTTACTTATGACGCTTACTTGTGAGACAACTTTTGTAATGTAAATTTTAAACTTTAACTAATTTTTAAAACAAGACTATATTTTTAAGGTTTTATCGAAACTATAAACATGATATTTTGCTAAGTATATGGGTTTAGTTATGTGACTATGCTACGGATTCTAATAAGCTCAATTACAATTATATTTTTTTCTGGAAATTCTGTTATTTTGTTTTAATATATAATATGCTATTATAATAGGTCAGATACACAGAGAATATTTTTACTTTATATGGGTTTTTGATGAAACTCTCCAAACTAGTGATGGCCTAACTGTTGTTTGCATGAAACAGTTGCAACCGCAACAGTTGCCGCTGTGCAACTGTTTCGTTGAACTTAAGCGTTGCAACAGTGAAATACTAATCAAATGTTGCGGCATTGCTGTACCTTATCCACCTGTTTCACCTGCATATAAAATTAAATTAGACGTTGTTTTTGATTCTTACAAACTAATGCAATACTAGATAGATAAAAAAATCACATTTTGATTTTTTACTGCAGAAAAACTTAAATAAAGATTCTTGACTATGTATTATTCAGATTTTATTTACAATATTAATTGGTCAATTCAAACAGGTTTAAATCAGTGTAGACAGTTGTGTTGAAATATAAACCAATGCATTTGTATAAATCAAAATTTCATATAAGTTCATTTTGTTACAAAATTTTCAATAATTACCGGTACAAGTATCTATCACATTATCCAGAAAATTTAAAATGCAGACCTACTAAAAATTAAAATACACTAGAGAGTAGAGTACTCTGAGAGAAAATAAACAAGTAATTATTCTCCAGGAGCAACATTAACTGATATAGCCATCAAAGCCAGAACAGTTGTTAGAATCAGTACCTGTTTTTGCAACAGCTATCCTTGCTCATTAGTTTCTCGGAGCAACAGTCACTCTGGTGAAACTGTTGGGGTTGCATCGGGCCATCACTACTACAAACAAATAGATGTATATTTTTGTAGCCTTTTATTAACTTAATATGTTTCTTGCCTGTTTTTTAGAATAAATTTGTTGTTTTATTTATTCATTTTAATAATTAAAAACAATTATTTATTGTTGTTACTAATTAGTATTGCAATTTATATTCAAATTTCATTTTTGTAATGTTTAACATTAGTTGTTCATTTTTTTAATTAACATTTTACTCATGTAAATCAATGTTTATTTTTTTATGTCACTGCATTGTTGTTAATTTTTAATTAGTCAGGATCTAAACAAGAAAGTTAATTTATTTCATTGTGTCATTCAGTACTTGATGAACAAAATGTGTGTGATCGGTTTTGATGCCTAAGCAATAATGTTGAATGCTTAAAAAAAATTAAGTTGAATAATTTGATATAGATTTTAAATTATAAGGTTCATTATAAATATGAAGCACTTACATTAAGAACAATTATTGCAAAAATCAACCTAAAATGTGTTTTTCTGCCAGATGACATGTCTTTTTGTAAACAGTAAATTAGTATTTATAACTTAAAAGTATTTATCACTAAATAATAAAACATGTTAGTTACATACTTATTATTAACTGTTTAAATCTAATATATTTAAGTTTTATAATATTTTTTATAATACCCAACTTACATACCTGAAGTGGTTGAGAACAAAATCTGAGGCATTAAAAAGGTCATACATATAATGTATATCAAGAGCTAAATACTAGCATAATAGGTTTACCTAGTTTCGTCACCATTCATCAGTTTTGAAGTTTGTAACATACACCAAAACATCCAGAATGTGTGGTCTTATACTTTGAGTGGCATGCATAGTTTCCTTCTTCAATAATTTAGCTATTACAATTTACCACTAGTTTGATGTCTTGCCAGTTAATAGTTTAATACTTCAGTTCGGACAAAGTGCTACGTCCCTCTTTTGGAATATGTGAAGGGATAGTAAGGTTGTGTATAGGAACCATTAAGTATATAAAAAAAATTAATTTCTCTGTAACCATTATGCTTAAACGTTATTGAAATGTTTAATAACCTAAAAGTGTATTGAGCACTCAATAGAACATTTTTAACACTTAATTATACAAGGTTCTTTTGTCTTTAGACCATTTCATTCATATTACATTTTATAAAAAATATAAATTGTTTACATATCTCCTGGTTTTTGTCATCTCTTTTTTTTATAAAGGTACATATGGGAACTCAGAATGTCAGAATTGTAACCTCAGTATGACAAAGATATACATTTCCTGGGGGCAGTTTTAATGGATTTATTTTTTATGGTGTTTTATTTAATGAATCCCAAATTGGGAGTTATCAATCCATTCCTTATTTTGGAAGGGTCAGAATTAAAATAAAATTGTTTATTAAACATATGGTTTTATGTTTATACCCAGAAGTTAGGTTATGGGGTGAACGTGAACTTCCCTCACTTGTTTTGTTAGAGGTATTACTAGGTATTAAAGTTTCAAAAAAGGTAAGTGCAGGGTGTTTCAAAATGGATATCGGGATTTTAAGGTGTTATTAGCAATTAAACTGTAGTCTACAGGGTGTAGAGTTTACAACAGCTGTAAACTATAAGGATGTAGTTGTAAGTGTCTTCTTAACACTCTCTACAGTGATTGTACTGTAATTGCTAATACAAGACTTGCTTTCCACACATAACTTCTTGGTGCTGTGCATGAAAGACTCTCACTTCTCCAGTACATAATTCAGTCACTATTGGTCGGTTTTTACCCCTTTACATAGACAGCCGGAGTTTTGAAGTGATGATAACATCTAGATATACTATTATTACTTGAATGATTACAGTAGAACTAATGTAACTACAGATTCAGTCTTTGCAAAGTGTAAAACACAAAAAGACTTTCAGATTATTAGTCACCATCTTTAATTTCAAAAGGAAGATAAAGACAAACTTGATGTATAATTTATAATTGTTTCAAATGGTATTAATACTACAATAACCGTAAAATCCTGATGTTTATTTTGAAAAGTCTGTTACTAAGTGTTGAGCTATTTACTGGCATATGTAATCTTGTAACTATCAGAGAAACTCTTTCTCCTTTTTATACTTTATGTAGAGTAAGACCTTGTTATTAATTTTTCATTTTGTTGTCCGATTAATTTTTATTTATCTTGTACAGGATTAATATAGAGTGTTAAAGATATATTTCTTCTATTTTCAATTTATTATAATGTCCTAACATTAATTTTCAAATGTTACATAATTTCATTAACGTACAGTAAATTCAGAAATAATTTAAAATTGTTAATTTACAAACCTTATCTCAAAGATTTGTGTTGTTTACATATGTAACACAGTTCATTGGTTCAGTAACAATAATATGAATGAATGAACTAATAATCAGAATAGTTTTTTATTCAGGGTTACTATGGTTACTGGAAATATTACAAACATAATGATTCTTTTGAATGTTCTAGATATAGTAAGGAAACATAATATTTGTGCAAAAAATCAATTTAACACAATTAAACAAGTATTGAGCTTTAAATTTGTTTTAATTGAGTAAATAATACTCTAAATATTTTCTTTGTACGTGTTATTTCTTTAAACAATTTAGTGGTGTGGGGTGTTGTCCATGTTCTCATTGAATAGTGACAAGACAAAACTTATACCAAGGGTTCCTAAACGTATGTATAATGTGACAATGTTAGAACTATTAAAAACTAGGTGTAAGGACGCCACACCACGTCAGGCTTCGCTGAGGTTACATGCAAAATTTCAAATCTATAGCTCATTTTACTTCAAGATGTTCTGCGGACAGATAGACAGAAAATCATGCAAAAAAAGTTGACACAAAAATTATGCATCACAGAACTAATTCTTGTATTAATAAAAATTAATGCAAAATTTAAAATCTGTATATGAGATCTTTCTCAAAATATCTTAACACATTAATTAAATTTGTATTCTTTAAATTGGATTTGGTGTGTTTAAGTAATAAAAGTACACACCAAGTCACTATAAAACGGTGTAGTATGTGTTGGAATAGTTAGGCTATGTCACATGTTTGAATCCCATGGGTGTATTAAAGTTTGTTTACAAATTTATTTATTCAGATATTTTCTTATTGCCATCATTGTTACCCATTGGATCAATGTAAAAATATTCGCTAACACCCAGCTAAATCCCATGGAGTTACATGCACCATCGTGATTCATGTCTATAGGTCAGTTTGTTTTCAAGATATCATGCGGACAGACTGACAGAAATGAAATTTTTCCAGCTCAACAAACAAAATACAATACCATACAGATAATCCATTTAAAATAGATTTTATGTACAGGGTGTGCCCAACCGGAGTTCTCACGTTTAAATATCAACAGGTTCAAATGTAAACCTGTGTTCCAATAACTGTATTCTAAACAAGTACATTTGTGTACTGAAATAATATTTGTTACTTTCTAAGAAAATATGTTAACTTTACACGAAAATGTATAGTTGGATTATAGTAAAATTTATATTCGATTTCCATTCAACAAGCATTTAATCAGAATTTGAAATGTTTGGGTTTGATTTTCGACATTTGAAAATTATTTTCCCAAAGATTTTTATAACAAAGTATCCAAGATGCATCATTTATTAAAATATTTTAGTTACAGCTATTTAACCTTTAAAAGTGTATAATTTTACAAAGGCATGTGATTTTAAACAAAATTCAGTACAGATTAAGAAGATTCAAGGGGGAATTTTTAAAAGTTTATCCCTAATTTTTATATTGAAAATTCTTCAAAACATTTAGCAGTAATATTTTATTTTTCCACATTAAGTTGAATTTTTGTAAATGAGTTCAATTTTAACTTGGATCTAAAATATCTCAAAAACAAAAAATAAAATTTGGTTTGTGCCAAAAGACTTTTGAAGGGGCACTCGCTTTTGGTTGAAAGTTAGAAGTAAACTCCTTAACTATTGATTGTTCTCATATTTGATTGATTTTTTATGGGCTTTTAGAAATTATTATATATTTTAAAATTTAGATCCCCTACTCCAATAATAAATCCTAATTATGCGATAAAATAAAATGTTGAGAATTATTCCGTAAGAGCATAAAAAGAGAGTTCATTTTGATTGCAATGGATGGCTCAAAAAGTATATATTTTTTATTATAGAGAACATTCAAAGTCCTAAATATGTATTTTGTTATTAACTATTTGGCATAATAGAATTTAAATGTGGGCTATTGCACCATTAAGAAAGAGTTAGTGGTGAACCATTTCTAGTGTGAACTGATAGCAAAAAAAAGATAGAGAAAACAAGAGATTCTGTCTGAGCTTCATATGCCCTCAGGAGAAACCAAACAGAGGATATTTTGCTTTAAAGCACTTTTTGTGTTTCTACAAAACATCCTCACAATTCACTGTTTATATAAATTGCATGTTATTTTCCAGTAACTAATTTCTGTTTTATATATGAGAAAAGGTAGCATTTTAAAGTTCACTCACATATTTTATTTATAATTTCTTTAACAATTGCACGTAATCTAGTTAATAGGTTTAATTATAAATGCTACTATTAATTTAATGTAAACATAACATAATGTATTTGAATAGGGCTTAAATTTTTATTTTAAAAGTACCAGAGCTCTTACAATCTGTGGTGAGAGATGGAGATCATTAAACATCTAAAAGCTTTAGCAATGGACTGCCACTCAAAGTTAAAATAATTATGTGTGGCCATAATCCTATAATATTTTAGTTTTGCAGGATTCTAGTCAAAATCAGCTTTCAATATTTTTAATATCTTTTCTCATTACTGATAACAATATTAAGTTTGATTGTGTTATAAATTAACTGCAGGCAGAAGACTATTCCTATTCTGTTTCCTTTTAAATGTTTAATGTATGTTTTTTACTTTAAACTTTGCGACACCCTTGATTATGGATTCTTCTGAGAAGATATACTTTTCATGGCTATAAGTTGTGCCCGTTTGAAATTCCTCGACTTATGTGCCACCTAGCAGCTAACTCTAGAAACACATGCTATTATTGAACAGAGAGCAGTGCCAAGTGGAGTGTTGTAGAACTAGTGCAATCTGTGCAGTTTATAACTGGTAAACGGTGGAGCGATCATGCACACGTGAAACACACTTGCCACAGCAGGTTGTTGCAACACTTGATTATGAATCGTCCTGAGGTTGCAACCTTGCGTACAGGCCCCAGCGGCCGTTTACCTGTCTTGGATATGTGTGTAAAGTTGGTGTAACAACATGAGACCATTATCTGCACATGCGATTCAATATAACCAAAATTATTTCAAAAACTGCTTCAATTTAAAAACAATTTATCATTTAGAAACAAACTGGTCCTCATTTTGCTCATTTCAGGAATTAGAATATATATTTCTTTCAAAGCACAGATTAAAACATAAACAAAGAGCAACATGAGACAAATCCTGTAGGTAAACCTAATTTGTATCCAATACATTTTTGAATATTGAAATTGACATCAGCTAATTTTAAATTTACACAGCCTCAATCTTAGGTCTAAGGTAAATCTCAACTACATCTTTAAATATTTTTATTTTTTACTTATAATATAATATACACAAATCTTAATAATATTAGAAATTCGAAAGTGACTGTTTGTTTGGTTTTTACACAAACTATTCAACCGATTTTACTGAAATTTAACATGAATACTCTTAGCTTCCCTAGTATGAATATAGGCCAATTATTATTTTGAAAATCCCTCCGGGCTACGCCCCACCGGTCTCTAAAGTAGTGAAAAAATCCCATTTTGATCTCCAAAGCTGTAAAATATTAATTGAAAGAGCCTGCTAAATGTAATCAACTGTTCTCTGTCAACATTGTATTATAACAAAACTATCATATATTTAATTAACTTAATCCAAATGTTTAAAAACAATCGTTATTTGCAGACTGATTAAGTTTATTAATTCATTTTTGACAGATTACTTTTGTTTCCTTTCACAAAACATACTCATAGTTTTTAATATAATAAGGTACTTTTTATGTGTATATTGCTTGCCATAAATATAAGTTACTTATTTTTCTGTATTTGAATTGGATAGCTTTATTCTGTATTTCTTCAGAGTAAAACATTTTACTATATTTTCTTTAAATAATAATAATGGGTCTTTAATGGCTCAATTTCTTTTTATATTTATTTTGCTAACATTACTTTTTATTTCTTATCCAATATTCCAATAGGAACATTTGTTGGTCTTTCTTATAGGGTCATGAATTTTTCGGGTAGGCAAGGGGCTAGAGGAGGGAGGGGCTGATGGGTGAAGCAATGGTTGCGACTGGTGGTGGGTACGTGAACCACGTAAAACTGGATACACTGGCTATTCACACCCGTCTCATAGGGATGACATATCTAGAAGGATCCATAATCAAGAGTTGCACCAGTATTGTAAGAAAGGCAATAAAACAAAAAAGGATTAGATTTAACTCAAGATATTAAAAATGGAAATGTTTTTCTGTAGAAAACATACATACCTACTGTAAAATGTTTCAACCATTTGTTACGTTATTATGATAAAATTTAAAAATGTAAAGCTTTTGTTTTGTTTGAGCTCTTTAATTGTACAATTGACATTATGTGGGCTGATTTGAATCATACACAACTAGCTTACAATAATTAATGATATTAGAATTTTTATTTTCTTGTTAAAACATGAATGGAAATAGCATGACATTTTTTGTTTATAAGTATGTATTTAAAAATAGGATTGAAAGATTGGATTATAATGAGATAAATTTTATTACCATACGGTATTCATCAGCAACTATTATGTTTGTAAAAATATGTATGAACACATAATATAAGCTGCTATAGTCAATTGAATAAAATGGGAGAAATCTAGAATCAGAACAGACATTTTGGCAAGAATTAAGCCCAGCATATTTTAGTTCATGTTTATTTATCTGTAAAATGCTTTATTTTAAGAGTTTCATCAACAGTTGTAAGGATTAGAAAGTATCTTTATTATGCTGAAACATAATATATTATTATTTTCTTATTATCGTTAATGGAGAGGTTTTCACAAGACCCTTGCATTGTGTTAGAAAATTGGAATAACTTGTGTTTAATATAAGACTACATTAGTCGAATCTGTAAGAATTAGAATCTACACTTACGAACAAATTTCTAGTTTTGTTCTTTGTCATTTGTCTGTGATGCAGGGAGGGATTCTTAAAACCTTGTTTTGTATATCTAGCCAATACACCTTATTCAACAAAACTTGAAACTGATGGTATGTGACAAAACTTGTGTTCCTAACAACTGCAGTTTAATAAAAGTTATGCGTTAATTTAAATACATCACAAGCAATAGTGTTAATTGTATATTTTAAGTGTTCAGTTGTATTAACAATTAGTTCCGAATTATATTGTTATGTATAGTTTTAAGTGTTTTAGATTTTATTGGACTGTATATCAATTTACAACATAATACATATACAATACTGTAAGATGTATAGTAAACTTCTATGAGTTAATTATATATATGTTTTGAGTTTATTTTACTGTTGTAAATTTTTGTTTATAATTTAATTGTTTGAATTAGTGAGCATGATGTAAGGTTTTTAATTATCAGTTGTCATAATATTTTAATAATTATTGTGGTTTTATCTTCTGACAAATTACAACAACTAAAATTAAAAGTCTGGCATTGGTGTTTTGTTTGTTTGATTATTGACAGTCTATTACAGACAGTTGTGAGGTACAAAATGTTTAGATTAATTTTAATGTTTCAAGAAAGTTGACTGCACTTTGAAATACGGGCTTTGGGTCATAAGTACAGGCATTAACCTCAATTATTTATTAAACGTTGACCACAAATGGAACAAAGTTTCTTTTTTAGATTATTATATTTTAATACTTAAAGAGCTGGTAACCATTCCAAACGTTATAATACTTTACTGTGTGTGAGAGTTATTTCAATATAAAGGTCTAAAATTATCACCATTTTGAAACAAAACATTGGATGGGGTTGATTATTTTGTCAAAATAAAATTTGTGTGGATAAGTATGTAAACATAAGTTCAATAGGTTAAGCTTTTATTTAGTTTATGTAAGACAATGAGGTTATATTAAGAAATATAAACCGAATCGAAAAATGGCAGATTGGTGATAAAGAAATATTTTAGGACATACATTTTATAGGAACATTTTTGTTTATTTTGGCCCATACAACCATGTCCTGAAGAATTGGACATACAATCTATACAGGTTTGTAGATTCGAGTTAGAAAACTATCAACATTAGTCCAATTTAACCCTTTGGACACCAGAAACCAAGGCTGCTGCCTAATCTGTGACTGCTAACGCTCGAGACATTAGTTATTCATGTAAATTGAGATATATTTTTCGTTTTGTAAGTTTTTTAGATTGGTTATCAAGTAACGTATAATAAAAGTGCATTATGTATATAACATATTTGATAATTTCTAAGAAAAAAGTAATTTACATAAGATAATCACTTAAGACCAACAAATATGTACAAAAAATAATTTTATCAGAAATATTTTAAATTGATAAAGTAGTTGCACCTTATATTCATTATGAAATTACAAAACTTTTAAAATAGAATAACAAGAAATGTTTATAATAGGCATAAAGAATAAAAGGAGAGTAAAATAACTAAATATAAAGGCTGTGTCAAGGTCATTACATACCAACTTGTGAACAGGAAGGAGACCTTAGAACTGCTTCTGGGGACTCACTTCCTGGGGGGTCACTTGACAAAATTGATCAATTTTGTCCTCATTTACCTGGAAAAACCTGATCAGTCGAAACAAACTTTAAAATAAATAACATTAAATAAGTAAATAAAGTTAAAAATATTTTGTACCTAACAGCTGATGAATTGGACATCAGTGATTTTCAAATGAACCTGGCTTTTCACATGAACCTCAGCATTTCTATCAAAGGTTGGTGTCCAAAGGGTGGAGATGTCAGAAAAAAGATTCCACAATGAAGATTCCAGATGTGATTTATATATGGTTTCTGTATCTTAATGCAGCAGTATATATTCAATAACCAGATACTTTTCCAATAAAAATAATAATTTTAAATGATGTTCAATTTAAGTTGCAAGAGTTTGAGTTCCGAATGGGAAGTGTGATATATTGGTATTGTTACTGCAAGGAATTTGTTTACTACCATATGAGACTAAATATTTCACGTATTTGGAATATGCTGATAGTTAACTGTATTGTCTGTTACCAGATGGTACTTAATATATACCAGCTTAAACAGGATTCCTTGTAGAACATTGTAGATTCACTGGTTGCAAGTTGCAATAGTTGAAACCATGTCAGAATTAGTGTTAAGTGTTAGAGAGGGCTTCTTAGTCCTAACTTCGCCTGGTAAAATAAGACATTCTTTACTTTTTTTTAGAATTGGTCCTTCTTTCAGGTTATATTTTAAACATATAATATATTGATTACTCAATGTTTTGCTTGAAGTAAATTAATAACGTAATATTGATCTATTTATTCCAAATGGAATGGTTTACAATAACCCTGTAATTTAACTTTAACATCTGCACTGGCAGCTCAGACAATACTGTAATAGTACTGCTAGATTTTGGACACACTGGTAAGAGGGGTATAATACACACACATTATAAATAAATAAATATATATATATATATATATATATATATATAGAGCGAGGCTCCCAGTTATTTCTGCACATATGACCCTCATGGTCCAATTGAACTCTAAAAAACCAAATGTCCAAAGTAGCTCTGAGGTCTGAGAGTGCAACATGTGAGAAAATGAGTCCTTACCAAAGACAAGATGTGTCCTAGAGTATGTAAGTTTCATGCTCTGTAAGAACTTGCCAAAGTTGTGCCAAAAATTAAACATCAAAATTGAATCCCAGTGAATGTAATTTACAGATTATAAATTCCAAAAAAAGGAAAAATTAATGGGTGTCTGTTGTAAAAGGTATATTATGGAGCTCTGGAATATGCCGTAACCATGTAAATCTTAATAGAATAAAAAGTCTACCACAGTACAAGGTGGACAGAAAGTTGTAGCTCTTCTTATACATTTCTTTAAGGCACCTCTCGAAGGTTCAGGTTATCCACAAAACGAGTCTCTTCTGTACCACTTTCATTGTTGTATTTATGTACTTATCAATTCTGTCCCTATTGCAAACAATGGTGGCATACTCAAGATGGCTTCAGACCAAGGATCTATAAAGCATGTTAAAAATTAGGTCATCTACATTACAAAATCCAAGTTCATGCACAACCATGTATCCTTGTTCTTTTTGAAAAAACACCTCTCACATATTCAAAGAAATCTGGAGGACAGATGTTGCATCATTAATATAGAACAAGAAGAAAAGTGTGCCCATATTGGAACCAAGAGGATCTCCTGGAAAGGCCCCGAAGTATTTAAAAATCGTTTTTCCAAATTGTGTTTTATGCGTTCTTTTCAAAAGATAGTATTTGAACCAGTAGTTAGTGTTTATATTATGTTGAGTTATTGGAAATAACAATCTTTTAGAAGACAGCCTTGCTAACATAAAGTTTAATCACTGTGTTAATACAAAGTAGAAGTACACCATACCACGTAACAGGCTTCACTAAAGTTGCATGGAAATTTCTATTCTATAGCTCATTTCACTTCAAGATATCCTGAAGACAGATAGGTAAAGAGAAAATCATACAGGAAAAACATTTATATAAAAATGACGAATCATAGAATTTATTCTTGTAGCACTCAAGTTTTTTGCAAAATTTAAAGTCTGTATATGAAATCTTTCTCGACAAACCTTACCACAGATGCATTCAGACTCTTTTTCATTAAATTGGGTCTCATGTTAGTGTTTAAACAATAAAATTCTATACACTCAGTCATTATAAAATAATAAATTTGTTGGGAGAAAATGTTGCGTTTGCCATTTGTGTGATGTCACATGTTCGAATCTCTTATGGGGATATTAAGTTTGTTTACAAATTTATTTATTCTGCTATTTTCTTATTGCCATCATAGTTAGTTACCCATAAGAGCAAGGTAAAAATATTCATTAACGCTCAGCCAATTCCCTTGTAGTGACATGCACCATCTTAGAACTTGGTGTTCCTCATGTAGAAATGAAGCTATAGATTAGTTTGTTTTTGAGATATCATGCAAACAGAAAGACAAATGAAATTTTTCCAGCTCCACTAGTGATAGGCTTCGCTAAAGCTCACCCAATAAAGAATCCTAAGATTAAGTATGCACAAAAATAAATTGGTAATGTTTGCTGTGTTACAATGTTTAGCTTTTTGTTTTACATATCTTCTGAACTCTCTATTCTACTAGCAAAATTGTTAGGGTCAGTAGCTTTAGTAGACACTTCCTAATGCTAGAAGTTGATTGAACTGGCTGCTGGTAAGCTCCAAAAATTTCAAATACTACTTTGAGTCGGTCTAGTTGTTTCGTCTGTCAACTCAAAAAATGAGATAGTTTCTTCTCTTAATGTTATAGTATAATCTGAAAATGTATTTCAAATTTAAATTTCATCTACATGAAGTATTTACATACGTTCAAAGTGGATATGGTTGCTGTCTTCCTATTACAGGTACAGTTTGAGGACTTCAGCTGCGCACGTGACCTTAAGTGTGTGATGATAGGCAGGAGGGGTGGTGGGTTACCATTATGCGCTGCATCCCAAAAACATTTCCTGTGACTCATGGGTAAAACCCTCCTTTCAGGAATCGTATTGACCCAAATAACTCATCACACTCACTACAATCAGTCTGTTTTATGACAGTGCTGATTGTGGTGGAATTAAATAATAAGAGAATACCAAATAATAGCAATAATAGGACTTATCCTTGTTTTTCAGTTGTTATAGTGTTATTTAACGCGTTTTTGAAAATAACGTATTTGTCAATAGTAATCTGCAAATCGAAATCGTGAGTTTAAAGTCGTTAAAGAGAGTGTTGCGCCTTTATCTCAACGGCTAGCACATAAATGCAACCCGCCAAACAAATAGCGTTTATTTGTTGAAAGGGTAGTATTTGGGTCCTACGAGCACAGCTAAATTCCTCCAACTTTAAGAATAGGCACTTTTTTTATTTAAAGTTGATTTACCCACTTAACTATGCTAGAGCCTAAGTTTAAATCATGGGAGTGTCACGTAATTTTGATCATCAATCGGATCTTACTTATTATTGACAGTTTGTTTTAAATGCAGTTTATAATTATTATGTGAAACCTGTACAAATACTTAAAAAGTATGTAGTATGCTGTCTGGTACGTCTTAAAAAGAACCAACAGGCTATTTCATATATTTAAATCTTTTGGGATAATACCACAATTCAGTCCGAAAAATTGTACCCTGAGTCTTAAATAAGATTGGTTAAGGAACAATTAGCTCATCTCCCTCCTCCAGTGTTGTATATCCTACCCAACATCAACACTCATTTAGTTCAAATTTAAAGAAAAAAGTTGGAAATGTTTACAACTATATTTTTACTATTTTGTACATCTTAAGATTTTTGTAAATGCTCGCATAATAAAGTGTTTTGTCTTTTTTTGCTTCTTAAGTTAAAATTGTAAAACAAGAATAAAACAATATTGTTATTTTTATCCAAAATATTGTAATGTAAATTATTTGTGTGTACCATCAGAAAATTGTAAACATTATTTTTAAAACATCTAAATCTATTCTTCAAATTCATTATGATAAAAATATATGGTACATTTCTATTGTGAATACATTTATGTACAATTGGTATTATTTTTCATTGCTTCTTTTACAAGAAACATTCTGCGAACATTGTTACCTTCATACTAAGCAATCCGTGCCTTATTGTAAACATGATTAATGAGTAGAAGTGAAATTAATCATATTGTTCAGTTTTGATCCAAATGTCTGTTTTTTTTTTTTGTTTTTTTTTATTATTGTTTACTTATAAAATATCTTAAGGAATATGTTTTACAATTACATTGCATGAAATGTTTAAGTAAAAAAGAGTTTTTAATTTATAATTTGCATGTACGCTAGAAAAGTATCACAACTCAAAATGTATTACTTTTGCTTTTATTACATTTAACATTTCTTAAACCGCTGTAAGAATTATTCTCATGCAGTAAAACCAAAAATAAATAAATTTTGAGACAGTACACTTTTCTATTGTACATGAGTAATATTTTAATAATGAAATAATTTTGGTTTGTTGTTGCTTGTTTTATTTTTCAAAGATTGAAGCACTTTATTATATATGTTAGAAATAGATTTAGTAATTTTCTAAGGTTAATAATAATTCATGATAATTTGTCAATGCCAGGTATTTATTAAATGCATTGATCTCACTCTGTTGGATTGTTTGTATAAATTTAATCCTTTGAGAGTTTGTTATATTAATGTTTGAAACTCATTAAAACTATTATATTTTAGTATTTTTCTTTTCATTAGTCGTTAGTTTGCACTCATTTTAAAGTATTTTGCAGCTTAAAAATAAAGTACATATGTTGTATGTATTTTAAATTATGTCAAAATCTCATAAATAATTGACATGTTTCTCATTATTCTAATAATTGTTACCATCTCTACCTCATGTTGAGCTTCCATTTGATAATCCAAGAAGGGATAGGTGTTAAACTCGAATAAATTTTAACTATGGTTTTGTTTTTCATAAAAGTTTGATTAATTATTTTTTTAATGTCCATATGTGTTGCTATGCAAAAAACTTGTTTACATCCTTTTCTTCTGGATCAAAGTATGGATATATTGAAATTAAAACATTAACTATGTGGTAAACAAATATTCCACTAAATAAGAAATGCCGGCTTCCTCTGCTATGTTAACCATAGTAGTCTAAGACAGCATTATCCTAGAATTCATCAGGCATGTCAGTTCTAAAACCAAAATTTCCCTATATGACTTTTAATATTCTTATTAACAGCTCTTTTTGTGTAAAACTATTTTCCTATTTGAAGAAGCCCAATCATTTATATTAATTGAGGCTAAACACGTGGAACATTGTAACAGTAAGTATTTTGACTGTGAGTTACAAGGTAATTGAGAAAGTTGTCTGCAATTTATTTATTTTTTCTTAATGTCATTAACTGCCATAAATCAGCTACATTTAAGGTTGGTTGTAATTCCTGTGCTCAAGTTCTAGTTTAAACATCTATAGAAAAGGAAAAAGCCTGTTGATAGATTATTCTATAAAATTTCACCATTTTATTTGTCAGGTCAAAATAAGTAAGATATGTCATATAAAGTATATAGTCTTATCTTGTTATGACATATAAAGCAAGACTTATACTTTATACAACATTTCTTTCTTATTTTGACCTGACAATGGTGAAGTTTGATAGAGTAATTTATAGGCTCTGCATTATTGTATCGAAAAATTGTAAACAAAAATGTGTATACCTGTTTTCATTATTTAAATCTGTCTGGGCCAACAGACTTAATTAAGAGTCTCATCCTAAATATAAGCAGACGAAATGATAATTTAGGGTAAAATTTGACAGCATTTGGCTGGTTTCTCTTTGGAAGTGAGTGTAAAACTCTTGTGCTTATTAGTTTGTCTACTGCAACATGCTATGTTCTGCATAATGGCATCTCCTCACTTGTGCTACAAGTAAACTTAATGAAATAGCCATAAGATTTAGTCCAACCCCAATTGTTAAATAAGATAAGACTCCACAATATAAACAAGGTGTGGTCGAATTTGATGGCTTCTTGTTAATATACTAGTTGAATAACTTAGTTGGGTAACTTTAAATTTCCAAATTGCAACCCCTATCTTGTGACATATTATTTTAATGGCCTATTTAATAGAAACACAATGAAATGAATAAAACGTGTCTATGACGTTTCTAGCAAAAGTTATAGGCAAGTAACCCTTTACATCTCAAGTTGTAAATTAAGTATTGATACACTTGGATATATTCCAAATGGATTGAGATATCAATGTACAACCTTCACCATACTTATTAAAATACTTTTTTGAATTACATGAATAAAACATCTTTACGCAAAAGTTATGGTCAAATAATCTATTACATTGTAATGCCACCTAGAAAAAGACACCAAAACCAAACCATGTAAGAACTAAAGAACCAAAACTATGCACACCCGAAACATTAGTACTACGTAAAGGGATAAGCTGGACACCTCAAAGTCTTACTAAAAGATATCCGCATAATTGGGAGTGCATGGATGGCCGGCCGAGCAGTCTAAGTCGTTGGATTTTGGGTCTGAGTTAGAGATAGCGCAGGTTCAAATCCTGTCTGTGACCTTGCACTTTTTATCAGTACAATCAACCTCGGCTCCCCCCTTTATTCTGTTTGATAAGATCCTCGCACATGAGGACAGACAGAATAAGGCTTAAAAGGGGATTGGCCTCTCCTTTCATGTTATTTGCCAATAACTTTTACTAGAAACGGTAGAGGTGTTTCGTTAGTGTCATCGTGTTTCTATTAATAGACCTTTAAAATGACTTGTCACAAGATTGGGGTTGCAATTTGAAATTTTAAGTAACCTCACTCCCCTCGTACTTCCCTTTTAAAATGGGGAATAATTTTTTTTATCATTCAAAAATTCCAAAAAAGTATTGTAGTAAATATAGTTGTACATCAATATCTCAATTCGTTTGGAATATATCCAGGCGTATCAGGATTTAATTTACACCCTAAGATGTAAGGGTTTATTTGCCTATAACTTTTGTTAGGAACGTTGTAGAGATGTTTTATTCATGTCATTGTGTTTCTATTAAATAGGCCATTAACATGATATGTCACAAAGGGATTGCAATTTGAAAATTTTAAGTTACCTCTTTGTAACTTGTAAAAGGCGGGAAACTTTTTTATCATTCAAAAAATCCAAAAAAAGTATTTTAATAATCATGGTGAAGGTTGTACATTGATATCTTAATCCATTTGGAATACATCCAGGTGTATCAATACTTAATTTACACCCTGTATATATATATATATACTAGCTGTTTCCCGCGGCTTCGCACGCTTTTCGTAAGTTTTGCCCGCGTATGAGCATTTCTGGTTGAAGTAAATTATATTTCCAACCCCGATGTAGATTTTACCTTGATGTCACGATCAAGAAAATATGTCAAAAATGTATTGTACATGCATAATGTATTTTATTACAAAGTGGTCTACCACTCAACCTTTAAGTTCAACCAAAAATTTAGTTTAGACAATTATACATCATAACTTAGCGCCTTCAAATAGTGTTTCACTGTTTAATATACGTATCTATCTCGTAATTGCAGGTTATAATGTGCAGGCGCTTTGAAAACTTTTCTTCATTTTATTCGTTTATATTCACGACATAAGCGAATAATTCAGATAATAACTATCCTATCTTCTAAGTTAGACTAAATTACGGATACATGTGAAATTTGATTGAAATTGGTTCAGTCGTTTTGGAGTTTATTGGCAACATACATCGTGACTAAAGATTTTTATATATATAAGATATATATACACCATAGAAGTACATGCTGTCAGGATGATAAAATAAAGTCAGCTCCCTGCCAATTTTATAATGGTTGTTGATACGAAAATGAAACAAGGGGATATGGTTTTAATCCGATAGGACCTCTTTCTTTGGGTTAATAAAAGTTTATAGTATTTTTTCAAAACGGAGGTGGCTCTATATTCAGAATGTTTAAGTACCGTAGTAAACCCCTTTGTGGCACTCCATCGAAAACAGGAAACTTGATCGATCTTTGTTCATTTTCAAAATATTCAAGGTTCAACAAATTTTGATGGTCTGGTACAAAAATTAAATCCTGTTAAAATATTCTGAAAAGGAATTGTATCAGGTTCAACTGCGAGTCTATAAAAAATAAATATGTTACACAAACATCTTCAAGAGAATAGAATAGTGGATGATGGGTAAGAGGACTAGTTCTCCAGCTGCAGGCTCTGATTTAAGGAGAGTCCATTCGCTGTAGATGGAATCTCAAGGCTGAGGACCAATATGAGCTGGTTCGTGACCATGACCAGATTTTTTCATCAGGATGAGCCTAGCATTAGCAGTCAAGTGATATCTAAAATGTCCGGAGCCTTTCTCCATGTCTTTTTTGCTTCTCCACCTATAAGAAACCAACAGGGCCTGCCCCTACTACTGTAGCCATGACTTGTGCCACGACCTCGGCAATAAAATTGCCTATTTAAGCCAGACTGTAAGGCCTACAAAGAGGTTAACATAGCAGTAAACAGTGAGCACGAAGCCAGTAGAACGCCTACAGGCGAAACGACCTACCACTTTTTCGAGGGTCAAGTGACTGACCCCAAAAGACTCAGCAGGTGTCCAAGTTGACAAAAATAACGGGACTTCCCACCCTGGTGGAGAAAAAGCGTTAGAGGAGGCCAATGAACCTCTCCTCTCACTTGGTTCTTTTAACGGATGGAATATTTGATAGTTAACTCAGTGATGTCATAAATCTGTGAGTACGGATGTAACTCTGTATCCTACTTGTTAATCTCTAAACCTTTCAGCTTCTGTGTACAGTTGCTTTCCTCCCGGGGCGGTGCAGTCTGAGATACCAGGCGTGGCGACAGTTCATTGGTCTCCTCTAACGGATTAATTAAGTAACTGCTTAATAACATGTTTATTATTATTTCTCATGGTTTCTGTCATAAGGGGTGGCTGTTAAGGGTCAAAACTGATTAATGAATCATAAATTACATATAAAGTGGTCAATTGAAGTTCATTTAACTTATATTAATCTGATTTCAATTTATTACATGCTCCAATCTTAATTTTTTTTTTAATTTGGGTGGTTTTTAGAAAACCAGAGCTAAAAAAGAGCAATTCTCGGTACAGGGTAGATTTTGAAATAGAGGGTAAGTAGAATCTAAATCTAAATTTTCATACAAATCGGTCCTGTATGGGATAAATACACAGTTGACACTTTTTTACCGTCATTGACTGGATTAAGACGGGTTAAATTGATGCCAACTCACTAGCTTTGCTCTCGCTTCATGTCAGACACATGGGGCAGTACATCAGCTTGCTCAGGGCTTCCAGAGTCGTCCAATGTCAATGGGTAGTGGGCCGTTGGCGTCACTTATCAAATTTAAACTATTTATCTCGTAGAATATAAGAACATTACAGTAAAAGCCATTGCACAAAAAGACCCCACATGGGCTTAAGCCTGTGGGTGGGGCTGATTTCACAGAAAATCATTGGGTTGGTACAGATTTAAAATATAGCAATTAAAGAATTGTATGAATACTATTTTGAATAAAATTATTGAATTATACAGAACATAGATTGTACTAAAACTATACTCCTGTAAGTGTGAGGATGATAAATCAAAAAGTGTCAGAAAATAATACAAATATAGAATAAAGCTGTACAAATATACTAAAACAAAAATTAGCTAAATGTATTTTTTATAGTTTTACAATTTTAATTAATTATTAATTTCAATCAATTAACACTATTCAATGTATAGAATGTGCAAACATTAATAAAGATTGTTGTCTATTGTCTAGCTATTCATATGAGGATGAGAATATTAAATATCGCAAAAATAATAACATTTTATTGCATAGACAGTGTGCATGCATATCTATCCACACACAAACACTCATGCGCACACACTTACAGAAATAAATTCATGCACTGTTTACCTAAAGGAAAGGACATTTTATTAAATGTTTGGAGTAGTCTGTACTATGCTGGCCTGCTCGAGTCGTTAAGAGTACATCAGTCGGAGAATATAGACGTTATGATGCCTTAGACAGCATGCCTACCAGCAGAGAATAGCCAATCAGTAATAATATTTTTATACACCATGCTGCAGGGGCCTACGTTATAGATTTTGATACAGGGTGTGTGCCAGATAATAAGCATTTGTTTATTTATGATTTTAAATAAACAAAGTAATAACACTTCTATATTGGTTTGGTAGAGTAGGCATGGTCACGTATTTGTAGGAAATTGAAGTTGTTTTGGAAACAATATTGGATAAGGGTTTTTACAAATAATTGACTAATATCAAGTACTTTATAGTTATCAAATAGTTCAGCAGTGGGATAACGCATAAGTATTTTGTGGTTGCTTTTATAATTGATTTTTGAGTTACAAGTAATGGATAAATTAATGACTTCGCCTCACCCCATGCGATAATACCGAATTGAAAAACTGATTGGACATAAGCGAAATATATAACTTTTAACTCATGCAATAAACAAACCTGTGAAAGAACAGAAAGCATACAGATGTATATTTGTAGGTTATTATTTAGAAATTGCACCTGGGCTTTTCAAGTAAGTATAACATGACCATTAAATACTCATACTGCTCCACCCCTTCCAACCACACAATGACAGCCCGTCGCCAGTTGACATGTATGCATTCTTCATGTAAGGGCAACTGGCTCGCCTGCAGCACGCGGTGAGTTAGCAATATGTTTCGTCTTACCCACATTGACCGACAAACCACTCTAGTCGAACCATTGTTTGATATAGTGCACTCCGCTTGAGTGTAGGCTACCTCTCAAGAGTGTCCCATAAAAAGTAAGATGGTATCATCAGCAAATAAATACACTTCTCCATAGGGTAAATTGAGTTTAGTTATGTTATTAATGTAAATCAGAAAAAGAATAGGTCATAGCGTGGATCCCTGTATCACATCATAATTTATGTATTTTGATTTCTGGTCACTTGCGATATTATTTATTGACACAAGCTGTCTTCTGTTTGACAAATAGCTACAAAACTAGTTAAAAGAATTTTCGTCAATGCTAATTAATTGTAAAGTTTTAAGCAACAACTTCAACAGACTATCAAAAGCCTTTGTAATATCCATGAGAATTAGAAGTAAACTTTTTTGCAGATTTCGCCGTGAATTTTGATCAACATTCCAAAAAATAAAACATTAACTGTAACTCCGCTTCGGAATCCAAATTGAATATTTTATATTATATTATTTTGAAAAACATCAAATAACTGCATTCTTACCCATTTCTTTATTAATTTGGATATGACACTCAAAATGGATACTGGATGATAATTTTGACATGTATTCTTTCACCATTTTTAAACAGAGGAATTACCTTGGAACTTTGAAAACGTCTGGTAATATCCCTTGAGTTAAACTGTTGTTTATAATTACTAAAAGCGGTGATTTTAAGGATTCGAGATCATCTTTAAATGTATTAGGTGTGATACCGTCCGCCCCAGGAGCAGAGCCCCCGCCCAACTCGCGCACGCAATCGGCCAGCTGCTGCTCGGTCACAGGAGTAAGTGTGAACACACAATCTACTCTGTATGCCCCGTCGTCCACCTCACTGAACCCCCGACAGGCCAGGTAATCCCCTATCCCAACAAAAATTATTTAATTCATTTGGGACAGTTTTAACGAAATCCGTTGTTAACATATTCGATTATTATTAAAATGCCCAATTGGAAAATCCACCCGCTTGTTATTTCATGTCAGTTCACTAATATGCCTCCATTAAGTAGGTTTCTATAAGACGTGATTATGCAGTTAGATATTATATATTCAGTTCGATATACGGCTAACGAATAACTCTTTTACTTAATTGGTCTCTATGCCGTATACAAGTAATCAGTCCTTTGGTCATCCATGGTTTGTCTTTTGTATTTTTTAGAATAGAATTATTAAGTGGACGCATTCAAAATTATCTCTTGTATTGTATTTACAAATTTATTTACACTCTCATTGGAATCGACCGAATCAATGATATCGCCCCAATCACTTCTAGAGATGAAATCGCTAACTTTGTTCTTGTCAGTTAGAGTTAATACGTGTGGGGGACAAAAGTAGAATGTTTTAGTCCACTCTATGGCCGTGATAAATTTATCTGTAATAGCGTATTTGATCACAAAAGATATAATAACCTGGACATTTTTTTAGATTCACAAAGACATGATCAATACAACTAGAGTGGGCAGTGACTCTAATTGGTTTATCGACACGGGCTACAAAATTCGTCCTGTAGCGTAGAGGATATCCACGTATGCCTGTCACTCCACCAAAGTCACTGGTATCGAGGGAGAGGCAAATGGTGCAGAAGGAAGTCACTTGTGGACTACAAACGAACCTTCCACAATTAACGGATTAAAACATCGTCACTACTAACGGGGGACAAAGGGGCGATCGGAATGCCCCACTTTCTTTATGGACCGTTCTTTGTAGAGGCCCTTCTTTTGGATACCACGCTACATCAGCCGACCAATCGGAGAACGGCATGGATGTAGCGATTAGAGTTAATCAGACCAGTTTGTTGATTTCTTTGTGAAATGCACTGAACTATTTTAAATAATAACATTAATATTAATCTTATTCTAAGTAATGAAACTAAAGCCTACTCTAATCCAGCATAATTGTAAATATTATACAGAACTTAATGAAAGAAGATGAGACAAACGTCAGCCGCGAACCAACCACAAAAAAAGGCATGGGTGAAAATGTATAGTGAATGGATCGATTACTTTTGAAACAAAAATGCAGAGTAAATATTTAATAGTTTCTCAGATATAAATCCGATCAAGAATCTTTGAGAAATGGAAACAAAATCTAATCAAACATAACCAAATAGCAATTCAATGTGTTGACGCTATTTTGAAAAGTTAGTGCATAGAATTCCCACACTACGCAACAAAATATTACAAATCCCAGGGTATGCCAGAAAAAAGACTTGATCAAATAATTAATTAACATACTGTGCGAGTTGACGTATACCGTTTATGCATAATGAATAAATAATAACATGTATAACTCTCCTTAAAAAACCTTGTCTTCTAGAAGATTTTTGACACTGCCATGGATTACCACTTGAGTTAGAGAGGGACCCATAAAAGTTACTCTGGAGAATTTATTAACACAATTGCCGCCAACAGACTGAAAATAAAAACCAAGAATGGTGCCATCGACTTATCTACTGTTAAGTCAGGATTTTCTTCTGCTTTTTTGAGAGAGGATTTTGAATTCGTTACTAGGTCGACAAATTCTATCTTTTTTTCTTGTTACTAGCTTGTAGAACTAATCTAATGTTAGCAATAATTTTATCTTTATCACCACAAACAGACTGCAAATACAAACATTCATGAGTTTTGTTTTCTAACTCAGTCTTAACGTTAACTAAACTAGAGGGGATGATACATTTTTCTTTAAAAGCAATGTAATTTTCTTTACGAATGAGGTCAAATTCATTAAATGAAGCGTCCATATTCAAGGAAGGACTCAAGAGTTAGAATGTTTCAATGATGATCTTAAATCACTGATCCAGAATTTTTCAGAAGCTAGAGCATCGTCCAAACGTGAAGCAATTTTGATATATTTAATTTAATATCAGTTAAAATAATGCCATGGTGATTAGCTTCTAACGTTTAAATTCCAGGCTGAGATTTGTGATCAGTGTCTCTGTTTCCACGTCGAGGTTTTCTGAACCAACAAATACGCCCTCAATCAAATTGACAGCATAGTTTGACATTCAACGCGTTACCACCATTTTATTATGTTTACGCAGCTTCACTGAGGTTATACGCTGTATGTGATTCAATGTCAGTTGCCTACAGATTAGCAACCACAAACCTGCAAGACTTAAAGGTAACTAAATTGCAGTCAAGAAACTGAAGGCGCAACAATATAACTTCGCAGTAGCTAGGTGTAGTAGCCCCGGTCCGGTCGTAAAGCAGTTGGTCACAAGAAGGGATAATAATTCCTACGGCGAGTGTCGGCAGGTAGTGTAGAGTCCGACAACCCTTTTATTTAAAACTTAACTAATGTTTGGGTCGTGGGGCCAACGATCGGTGGAGTAATCGAACCAGACCCTCGCCTTTTAGACCTTCATGCTATAGTCAAAATATTCATTACACCATTGAACACTGTTTTTGGCGTTAGTCAAAACATAAAATAACTAATATAAATAAAACAATCGTTTGGAATTTATTTATTATGTCTATGAGGCAGCATCGACAAAACCACCCAGTACAATAACTGTTAAGATCCGCATTAACATAGCCTACACGGCCTCTCTTAAGCTGTAGAAAGCCCTCTGGACAGATAGAGCTTTAAATTTTTCTTAAAAATTGATATATTAGGAGCATGTTTTATTTCAGGTGGAATACTATTGCACAACTTAGGTCCTTGATAAAAAAGTGAGTTAATAAAAATAAAAAGTTTAAAGTGGTTAGGAACAAAATTATGTTTATATGTCGTATTAAATTTATGAGTCAGAGTTCTAAAAATAATTAAGGTACTTGCGAATAAAAATTACTGAATGGTAATAGTGAAGGTAGCGTTAACACCATCTGTCCGAATACACTTTCTACAGCTGTCACGCGCCCGTACCCCCTAAACAATCCTCAATGCCATATTTTGGAGAGCGAAGACCCCTTATCATGTAATATAAGGGGACCTCCATAACAGTAGTATCATTCACGCTTGTGGTTCACCTACACCTCTAAGAGCTCCGATTCAGTTTTACAACTCCTGTTCCGTGCATTCCTACGCTCGCGCCTATACACATTGGCGGGATTGGAGGCCCGAGTGGCAATTGCCAGAACGTAACCTCGATACATTTCCAGACCGAATGACATCGCTTCCAATGGGCGCTGGTGTACTGGTGATCCAGCACAAATGAAATGAACAGCATTTTTCTCCATATGTATTGTTCTAGGACATTGCCACAGTCACGCAGCTCATGATTCTCTCATCATCATACCTGCTGTATGATGACGTGAATTCTCCAAACTCCAGGGTACTGTCTGCCTTTCTTTCTTTATTTATTTCTAACAGCATAAACAATTACAATACAGAAAATTCATTTTTTCCCAGTGCTTTTGTGGATCATGCCGGGAAGTGGGAGATCAGAAGTTCTTATTCGTTTTATTGCAACTCATAACAACGATATATGGGGCAGCACCAACACCAACAATTGAAGTAATCATTTTTAAAGATTATTATTTTCAGAGGGTTTAGGTAGCTTACCAAATATGGACCGGCCAATCCCGTTTTAGCCTTATTCTTCCCGTTCCCATAGTCCACTAGCCAGTGCGAGGATCTTGTAAATTACCACAATATTTAAAGCCTATATCGCTGTAATTGAAAGATGTCGAAATATAATGAAGAAAAAAGTTGTATTTTTTCAAAGTATAAACAGGAGATTCCAGCCTTCTTTGCAGAATAAGTTTACCCCTATCAAGGGCAACACTCCCTCTACCCCAGATAACCTCTTAAAGAATTTGAAAGAGAAATCTCTACATTACAAGGTGGAAATAAGCCTATTGAAAGTGGCTGAACAGCAGCTAATCTTTAAATATAAAATATATGTGCGAATCATGCATACTTTTAAAGCATTACAGTGAATAGATTAGGAGTACAATAAAAATACAGGAGTAGCTATTTATTCTTCCTACGGATTACACTATGTATATAGTGAGATAAGAAGTATAACTTATTTAACACTGAATGCTTATAGTAAATATTAACTAAAATATAAATAGTAGATAATTTTTACTAGCAGTAAACGCATGATTAATGCTTGATCGGTTTACACGCAAGTTTCTATTGAACAAAGAAGTACGTTATAAACATATTCACTTTAAATGGCGCAATAAAACCGACTTTTACTTTAAATAGTAATGTTTTGGGACTCAGAGTCAGAGAGTGAAAGATGTTTTATGGGTAGTAATAAAATACACAATTTCTCTGCAACATTCAACAATATCTGAATAAATACCTCTAATAATTTCAGTACCACTTGAACTATTTTAGCCCAGAGTGCAGGAATTCTGTTCTTAATAATCTTAGTAAAAGCCTATTTCTACTAATTATAGACGGTCTGAGAAGCCTACTGTAATCAAAAGTGTCTACTTTTAGTCCTTGTAATCTCCTTCAGGTCCAAGCTATTTTCGTTACCTTACTCTCGTTTGCATTGTTGTTCCTATGAAGAAAATGGGTCTGAAAAGCCTACTCAGTCAAGAAGCGTATATTCTATTTATAGTAATCTACTTCCAATCTGATGTATTAGAATGCTTTTGTTTTTATATTTAAGTGATAGGGCTCGTGCGTGTTCATCTTTTTAGAACATTGAGAAGTATAAGAATCTTGATGAAAATATGTTATATTATTCACCTGAGAAAGAGATCAGACTGAAAATCTCGAAACGTAGTGTTACTCAATTTTTTTAATTACTAAACGATGGCAAATATTACTAAACTCCCGTTTCCTTCCAAATGATTTATTCTTTTAGGTCACGAGGAACACACGTATCAAATTTTGAAGTAGTAAGTGGGTTTGCCTTTTGTATACATAATTTAACAAGTCAATTGCTTTTATAAATATAATTTTAAAAGTTACATAGAGTCATTTTTTCCAATGACCGTTTGTAATTACGCCAGAACTATTAAATTCAAAGTTTAAAAATGAGGAGCTGTGTATGTGTGCAATAATTTTGCCTACGTTGTGACTCCATGTAATGTTATTACAGATAGAACAGCGTTCTATATTTTCTCCTTAAGTCTGCAACGAGATGCCTTGAAATATTTTTAACCTTCCATATTTTTTGTTGAAAATTTTAGGCATTTAACTTTTATACCTGAAAAATATTTGATATATTTCTCGTTCCTATTATTTATTATATAGCTAGACAAAATATATTTTCTTGATCTATTTATTAAACACATGACATGTCCCACTTTACTTGATTATCGAATACACTTTATTCGTAAATATCGCAGTTGATTAGTTAAATTCTAGTTACAAATGTTAATTATTTGATTGTCACAAGTAGTAGTAGTTTGTCAAACGTAGAAAGTAACTGTGTGATTCTGAGTAAAATGAATTTAAATGCAATATACGTCATGAATACAGTTTTTCTATTCTTAAGGATAAGTACGCTCTTTGGGGGAAGCTACAGTTTACGTTCACTATAAAACACAGTGCATTCATACCCTCTTCATTCAAAATTGTCCTTTTTCTAAAAAATTAACGTGTCAACCATAAAGACAACAAATTTACTTATAATAGTAAACTTGGATATATTACTGACACGTATTAAAAGTAAAATATAAGTCCGATGCCACTTCCATGAAGAACGCCCATAATAATTAATGGCTAACACACACTACTTCCACGAGATCCCTTATGAATCGTATTTATCGTATTAAACGCTTTTTAAGTCGAACAAAATCAACAATAGTTGCTCTTGGCTAAATATTATTGAAATAGAGGTTCTTTGTAGCAATACAAATGTCGTTTAAAAGTGTGTATCATGTGTAAGCCGTTAAAGAGAATGAATACTACTGAGACTGCATTTCAAGGAATTGTTGCGCCTTGCAAGTAGAAGCGGCCGGTACCAAGGCACTTTCTTCTATTACTACTACTACTACTACTACTACTAATACTACTACTAATACCATTGCGCGAACGATGGCACCCTCTTGAAGTAGTTGCAGAGATGCGTTCCCGAGAGGGTTTCCAATGCCTGGACCGGTAGGTTTTTAGTGGGTGAGAGTCCCACACACCAGGGCGAATATCTGTCCCTGACGGTGCATAATGCATTTTCCTATCGTAAAAAAAAACTAATACTACTACTACTACTACTAATACTACGATATACAAATTTAACTCGCTCGGACATTTGACACTAGAACCAGTGAAGCAGTTTATTCCATTCTACTTGACCTGTGGCACCCGGACGAACTAAACTGTAACTTATTCGTTACTGCGACTCTTCTTATTATTTCTATCGGTACAATATAACATTATAAAAATGCAATAATAACCTTAGCTGTTACAGAAGTATGCTACTACGTACTAAATCAACTGAAGTATTCACCACTTTCTTAAAACTTCTTTTATCAAACGGATTTTCCTTATGGTACATTTTGGAGCAATAAGGAACATTTTATTGCTGTTACTCTAAGTAACATGAAACAACGCGTGCACATTGGAAACTCACTTCCGTCGATAATCTAACTAGAGTGGTCAACTTCATCCCTCAGTTAACTAACACAGCACCTTTGTCTGTGCGTCGCATTTCGCTTAAACCTTCTGGTCTGAACCCCCCTGTTCAGACCACACGTACACGTGGCCCCATGGTAAATTTGCATACTTACACACTTACTTACATACACCACATACTTAAAAATATCTCTATTCAGAATTCGCACCTGCGCTATCCCGCCCATGCTTTCTGTACACGATCGCCCCCCCCCTTACAATACAAAGAATTGCAAAGTAGAGAAAAGTTGCTTGGTCGTTTTATATTGATGTGTATAGTATGTGTATGTTTGATTGATTTTAATTTTGTTCACAAAGGGATGAGTTTAATGTTTACAAGACTATTACCGAAACTATTCACTTACATTTATTAACGACTAAGGAAATTAGTAAGGAGAAAATCCTAAATATACTTCGAGATCGTTTTAAAGTCGTAACTATTAAAGAACATTAAAAAAGTTGAAATTAAATTTTTACTAGAGATTTCAACTTCCAGACGAGGGATCTGCAGGACCTCACAACAATAAATTTCCGCCATTTATTATAATGTACCTTTCTGGTTTTAATTTTTTGGCTCATTATTGCTCATCTCTGTACAGGATACCATTATTGCATGTTTCATTACAGCTGAACCTCTCACGCGCCAGTCAGGATAATCTGTTTACTGCAACACACGATCATGAAGAGCGTGACAAACGCGGCACGACGCGACATTTCTCTGTATTAAAACTTATTTCCCTACACCAGAAAGGGAACGTTGTCCGTGTGTGTTTCTCCTGCAAGTTCGGCGACACTCCGAGGAAAGTCCGGGATCTCGGCAGTACGAGATTCCCACGGGCGAAGACAGAACGACTGCGGCCAGAGCTACTTAACAGCTATTACGCTATTGGGCAACCGGAGCGGTGCGGCATCGCTCGTTGAAATGCAAACTGTGCTTGTTAAAGTTACCAAAGAATTAACCAAACGGCTGCGACGCGACGGGACGCCTAGCTGAGCGGTACTTTCTCCACGGACCGTGGCCTACATTGAGGGAGCCCTAGCCTGACGTGCGCGGCGCACCGTTGTCGCTGCCGAGGCCCACACTGCACACCGCACACACCGCACGAGGTAAGGCTTATTATACTTTGCTTGCTCCACCTAAACTGTGGTTATGTACAACTATTACATCCCTTCTGTATATGTTCTATCTAATCCCTCCATCTTATACTCTCCTTGCAGAACCGAGGAAACAAAAGTTCCGAGTCCCCGGTTTTAACGAGTCGACAATGCCCTGACTTTAACAGATTCAAGTTTATAGGTGCACTCTATTGTGTAAAATACTCTAACTAATTTTATAGATAGTGTGTTACTTTATTCGTAGTATTTTCCGAGAAATCCAGTATTGCGTCCATAAATGGCAGAAAGCTTAATTTCGCGCGTGTTCCGAAAACTACTGTTTATCATACTGCATGAAAACACGTGAGTTCAATACATTCACTTGGTCTATAAAATTAGTGTTTATAATTCCCTGTCCACATTGCACTTATACACGATTCAATTGTTTTCGTTCTGCTAAGAGAAAATTTTCGTTTCTTTCTTTTAATTAAGCAACATCAAAAAAGAAAGCAACATAGAAATTTCTGAAACTTTTCTGCTTGAAAACCAGAGATTTGCAGTATGATAAAAAAATGTTCAAATTGAGAAACAAAAGCCTATTTCAGAATTCAATTTTTGTATCCTACGATTGGACACCAAAAACGCCCAATGTTGTTTCTGGTATAGAACATTTATGGCATACCATATATTTTAGTACGATGGCTAGGTAGTTGCAGCTTTAGTTGTAAGCTGCAGGTAACAAGTAACAACTGGCTGGCCATAATTTTATTAATTTTACAGTGATATAAGGTAACATAGAGTGGGAAAATATTAAAACATTCGTAGTGGTATGTTGTAACAACAGATAAATGGGAAGAGAATAATCGATTATGATGCTTACGTAGTGACGGATTTTATTAACACTCAAAAGTATTTTGAAACTATACACATTTTTAATAAATTGCTGATTGGAATTTAAGTAAACCAATAAAATAAGACACGCCCTTATCTAGATTGTGATTTACATAAAATTGTAGGAAAATATGTCATAACATAAATAGCACGACATAAACACATTCAGACTACCCTTCATGAAGGCAAATAACATAACAATATGTCTGTTCAAGTCTGAAAATGATGCTATTTCTCAAAACTTAAATGTGCTGTAAATACATGAATGTGAATATGTGTGACTGCATTAACTGCACCTAAGAGTCTTGTTAAACACGGAAAATAATACGCATGCAATTGATTAGAGAATTACAGGCTCAGCTTGTTTTCATTTACAATTTTTTGCAATGAGCGTTTAACCTCGTCATACGTATTCAAAAAAAACATAGTCATCAAATGTACCTACCATATAGAACAAATTTTGAGATTGAATTAAACAAATAACAACATACAGTACATAAGGATCTATGCGAATTGTATGGCACGTCGAATTTAAAGTAGATTATATGACACCTTTTCCACAAACATAACTTTTATTCGGCTAAGCAGATCCATGTATTCAATAATCAAAAATCTATACTTAAAATGCAAAAAAGCCTACGAGCACATGTAGAGTGAAAAATAATAAATATTGGGGCATGAAGTGTTTGGATTTAAAAGAGCAGCATATATTTCCACAAATTTGATTCTTATCGATTAAGAGTATCCATTTTATAATTAATTACCAGATTCCTTAAAACCTATAAAATGTACGTTGCCTCATGTGCAAGGGGAAAATTGAGAAACGTTCCAATGTTCAAGTACTTCATGTCAATAACAGAATACATCAACGAAAGATTCTCTTCACACACGTAAAGCAGAGAGAAATCAGTAAGGCATTATAGGGTTCTGCAGGGAAATGTATAACTCGAATTATGCTGGCAATGTCTGTAAAATGTAGGAAGCGACCTTCTAACATAATGCCTTTCTTGATATTTTAAGCAGTGCTTAAGAGCAAATCCGCAAATTATACTTTCCTTCTCGACGTTTTTAAATTGACAATATCGGTACTCTGATAGATATTAAGTCAAGTTAATAGTAGGATTGTTATCTCTTTGTTCCTATTTTCAAGTTTAGTGATTTACATCATAGGTTAATAAAACGGCTTATTTGTTAACACAAGTTGGTCGGTATAAAAATGTCACGAGCACTTCTAACTCTACAAACAGTGAGCGGAGAGCAATCTCTACTGCATCTCAGATATGATGGAGAGTTGGCAACAAAACTATGGAAATTTTATAAAGTAATAAAAGCAACACAACATGACTGTTTTTGTTTATATCATTCTGGAGAAAACAAAACCGCAAAAAGTAGAGAAAATTTTAAAATTTTCAACTTCACGATTAATATACTGTATATTATTCAATATCCAATAAAGAAATGTGATTATTTATGTTATTAAATGTTACTTCAAATTCAAACAACTTGTATTGTGAAAGTAAATGTATTAATATTCGTAATTATGTATTATCATGACCCCTCTTGTAACCGAAATTCCCTATCCATGGTATTATATGTACATCAGAAAACTAACCCTCGTCAAAAAAATCTCATGTATTATTTATCAACAAACTTCAATCCGTTTTGTAATATAAAAAATAATAAAGGCGCCCAAAAAACATTAAAAACATTAAAGTGATACAATTTAAAGATATAGTTTATTGAAAGGGACGCCAATTAAAGCTATCAGGTTAACGAAATAAAATTCTTTTATAGAAAATAACCTTAATGGAGTACCTAATATGTCAATCAATCAATTTTTATTACGGGTACATGATTTACATGTATAGATAAAGTCAATAATTAGAGTTCAGAGTTCAGAGCTAAAAGGTTGCACATGCTCACCACATCCGGATCATACTAAAACATACAATTTAACATGCATGCATCCTTCACTCATTTGCCAATGTTTCACCTACAGCGCCGAAGTCAATCTCCTGATTGGGCGATCTCCCAGTCAAATTAAAAACATCATAAAACATCTCGGTAACATCATAAAATGCTTGTGATGCTAAAAAGCGTTTTAAACGAGTTTTAGCACATTGGGTGCTGCGGCATTTTTTAGCCCATTGGACAGTTTGTTGATGAAGTGAACACCTGCCTGTGAGGGCAGACGTTCGTAAACTACGGTTTCTGTGTTTACCAGTTCGGTAGTTTCCTCTGCTTATGTTTTCATAATGAGTGGTATTCAAATGAATGCCTTAGCTAGTTGTCATGGCACATTTATACATACAGAACAGAGTTGTATAGAAAATGTAGAGACTTGGCAGAGTCAACAGCTGAAGTTTTTTGAAGGTTTCTCTACAGGACTCTCTGAAATTCAAATGAGCGATTATATAATTTGAAAACGCAAACCCGTCAACTGGTTGCTTGCATAGGCACCCCACAATACCACTACGTAGATAAGACAGGAGTAAATCATGCCACAATACGCCATCAGTAGAATCTGGGTTGACCAATAGTTGGCTTAAGACATTACAACATAAATGCCTGAGGATAATTTGATACAAACACGATCAATGTGGTCATTCTATGGCATCCCTCGATTTAGGTGTATTCTCAGGAATTTAGTGCTGTAGACTTCTTCCAGAATTGAATCAGCTAACATGACGAGATTTGAAAGTTGATTTAAGATTTGGGCAATTTGAGTTCTCTCGCTTAGAAATGATCTAAGCCACAAGTATGGCGCGCCTCGGGTGTCATGCGATTCCAGTTTTTCGAGCAGAGTTTTGTCAACACAGTAGAATGCCTTTTATAAGTATAAAAACGCACCTAGGGTGGTATTTCGATTTTCTAATCCCTCTACAACTAAGTCGACCAGACTCACAACTGCGTCTATAGTTGATTTACCTTTCCTGAAGCCAAACTGTTTTCTGAAAGTTGGTAGTGTTTGTCCAAATACTGCAGCATTCTTATCAAAAATATTTTCTCAAAGACTTGCTCAAAACTGGCAAAATTGAGACAGGCCTGTAGTTGTTTGTGGAACTGGGATCGTCCTTTTTGAAAATTGGACTAACTTTCGCAGTTTTAAGGAGTGAGGGAAAATTCCTTGTTGAAAAGACAAGTTAATGAGTTGGGTCAAAGGTATCAAAATATATGCTTAGAGCATTGGCATCAAGTTAAGATCATTTGAGATATTGGTTGGGAACTACTGAATAATTTGGTCGAGCTCTGCATCCAGTAGTACCAGTGCCATTGATTATACTGGACACTGTCTTCCCGTGAGATTTACCTGGGGCTGTAATGGTCGAGTATTTAGCTCACAAGCCACAGACGCGAAGGCTGTTGTACTCATTTGTCACCTCCTTCTCATCACCCACAAGTTTATCCCCGATTTTAATTTTAATTTCTTTCTGATGTTTATTTTTATTATTTATGATGCCCCAAACAGTTTTAGAAACATTTTTGAGGAAATTATTGATTAGAGACGCTGACATTTTTTATCATACGTTTTCACTGCTTGATTCACTTTTTCAAGTTTTTGAATACTTTTTGGGAAAATTGAATTTTTCTTTCAATGTATATGTAGTTATGCATGTACTAGGTCTCACTCGTTTCTATTTTTTTTTTTTTTTTTTTTTTTTTTTTTTTTTTTTTTTTTTGCCATTACTCGACGTACCATATACTATATAAATGTATTATAGAACGTTAATTTTACATGCAGTTCTTATAACCATTAATAATGTTAGGTTTTGTAACAAGGTGCTCTTAAATAGTTACACACCAAAAAATCACAAGTAGATCCGGAGACTGGGCAGGGCTTGCGACATCAACAAAAAGTAAAATGAGATGCCGTGCACGTATTTCTTCAGAATGGAAATTGTTACAAAACAACTGATTCATTTTTGTTTTATAAAAAATCTATAAATTAAAAGCTCGATGTTAACCGGTCCACTACTCCTTGTATACTAACAATGAATTTCCTGTTTTCTTAACTGTTGTAATAATTGACATATAAATAGAGTAACAGTTAAAAAAAAACTGTTTAAAATGTATAAGGTTACTTTTGACCACCCAGTAGAGTATATTTTAATACAAGTATGTTTAATATATTAAGCATTATATTATTATAAATGTTTACATTTCACATTAGTGTACTACAGAGACAGGTTTAATTGTTTATGTGACTATAAAAATACACAACACGTCATTAAGTCGCAGCCGCCGCGCCGTGGCTTACACGTTTGTTCTCGCAAGTCGTGTTTTTAATTGCTGTGTTATTTAATTTTGCGGCCATTGATTTTGTGGTTATTACTTTTATGTTTTGTAATTTTAGTTTTATTTTGCCATAACCACCTAAATAAATATAGGTTATATTTATTACCTATAAAAATAAACCTTAAAGAGGGGTTTTATTCTTTCCTTCGAATAAATTCTTCGAAACATATTTCACTATAAGACATGGTAAAACACAAATTCTGGACTGTAAATGGTAAGCAGGTTTACTACTGTAAGCAAAAATACACATAATAAAACATCTTCTACCTGCTTTTCCAAAATACCATCAAGCATTTAATAACTTGAAGTTTACATTATATTAATACAACACACATATTCGAACACAGAATACACATTTCAATTGAATTGTTTCCTGAACAAAGATTACAGCCGAGTCGCTATTGATTGTTTTTTCTGGCATAGACTACTTAGTTTTTGCTTTTAAATTTTGATATTCAAGTTTGTGACAGTTTAGAGTAGAACAAAACATTCAAACAGACTACTTTACTACAAAAGCTATTGTTTTGAAAGTGTCTGAGATATTCTAGAACTCGATCTAAGGCTTTTAATACTCCGTGATAGTGCTAAGCAACAGTTCCTAGGAACTCACACCAACGGGTTTCCGATTACCTTTGTGTAACAGTTACCTTCTACTTGCAAGATTTCTCACCCTGCAAAGCTATTTGCCGCACTTCCAGAACGTTGTACTCATGCCGATAAGATTTGAGATACTTGCAAGACGCATAGTACAAACTAACGGGTCTGGTTTATATCGTTCCTTTTATAAACACGTTGAGACTAGTGGTGTTTATGTCCTCATATCAGCTTAACAAAACTTTAAGATTTTCTTATAATTGTTTTCTAAACATATATTGTTTTGTTACGCCTGGACACGGGCTTCTACGCTTACGACAACCCCTCCTTCCTCAATTTTGGGGCCTTGTGCATGATTCAAGTAACGTAAAACGAGAATGCCGTAGTATTCGGTGTGCAGCAACTTGGAAGTAGATAAAGACGGGCTTAAAAATAAAATTGTAAGTTTTCAAATATGTTTTAAGTATCTGTCACACCAAATACTTATTATACAAATACACTTTAAAACAACTATTACTGTCAGTAAAATACAACATTAGAAATATAAAATTATTAAATATGATTTAAGTGATTTGTATGTAGAAATCTCAACTTTGTATGAGTATTGTATTTTTCATAAACTAATGTGTGCAGGGAAATATAAATAATACTTGCGTAATATGGTTCTTTGTTTATATACGAGTACATTATATATAAAATACCATATCTTCATCTTTGCATTTCAATTATTTTCATGTAAAAAGTAATGTTGTTAATAGTTTGATTTATAATTTTATGTCTGATATTGTAATGAAACAAATCATTTTTGTACGTAAGGACTAATAAGGGTGAAAAATTGAATGGTCTCTCCTTAAAACTTAATATTGGAAATGCAATATATTGCACAAGCAAGTGAAGGAACGAAGGTTAATGTTAAAACTCTAGAAATGGATGGAATTTGGATTGCGTAATTAAGTGAAACAACTATGAATCATGGACAAAATGCATTATTATTAATAAAGACGAATAAAATTAACATAAATTATACACATCATAACGAAATAAGATACGACATAACTAGGGCAAAACATTCACGGGATAACACATGCGATCTAAAAGTTATTGTAAGGTATGAAAGAACGCAACGAAAGCGCACAGACGGACGGACATTTTAACATTTTTAACATTTTAGCCTAAAATCAATAGAACCCTTCCTTGGACCAGAGGAGCCTATAGGAGTTTTCAAGTCTCTAGAACCTTTCTACATAGAGTTATCGCATAGACGGACAGACAGACAGCTGTGCTTGAGTTTGGGGTTACACTAAACAGCTGAGAGGCAAACCATTTAGCTTTATAATATAATAGTGTAAATAATTACAATTTTACTATGTGGATTGATATATTTCGAACTAAACAGTACAAACTTGATTAAGTTGTCGATTTATATTAATATCTGCTTGTACAAAATAATATATAGTTTCTTCCTCAAACTTGTCAAATAGAATTGTTAACACTTGGAATAAACGAAATTAATGTAACAAACGCAATTTAAATGTCAAGAATTAAAGCATTGATATCTATTGCTTTTATGATTTAAAAAAATAAAAATTCCCCCGTTCTTTCTTTCTTTAATCTTAGGAGTTGAGGTATTATTGACGGTGCCGGACCAATTTGTATTAAATTGGAAAAAACAGTTCATACTGGCAAAAAGCCATATACTGTGTGACATTATAATAGCTATAGTAATGAATTATCTAATGTTAATAAAAATCTATGAACGTTCCACACAGTATAGCGACCACAATTTACTAAGCTGGTTTTCGAACAAACCAACCATATTTAGTAATTAACAATGTTATTTGCAAACAAAAATAATAAGCATAAGAATAAACAATTATGTCATAAATCAACTGACTTTTCTAATCGCATCATTAGAGCATTTTGTCGCGACGTGCACCACCGAGCTGATCGCGGAGGTGATGGTCGCATTATGATCGTGGCTAGGATTCAAGCCTGTGATTAGCAGAGCAGATGACGGGACGGGTGGCTGGGTATCACCGATTGTCCACGATTTCTCCTTCACTTTCCTTTCAAAACTCCGTTTACAGCTCAATCTCCATAAAAGACTGTAATAATGACTACGGAAGTGTAACAGCATCAAATAATTCCTAGCTCCTCTTCTCCGGTATCGTGACCCTCCAGGAGCTCTTTCTCTCTTGTTTTCATTTATAATAAATTGCCTCAGCAGTAATTAATAATAATAAGCCTATGGAATAATCCAATGTATCCGTATGATAATAAAAAATTGAAAATCTATTAAAATTTAAATCATATTTTGTTTGGAATATATTAGTAATTTATTCAACGTGTATTTATAAAAAAACTATAATTTAAACAATCTCAAAATTACGACAGTGATTATAACAAAAAAATTATTAAATTATATATTATTAATCTATATTAATTATGTTTATTGCAGTACAACGTTACAGGTGTTGTATTTTATTAATCAACTTCATATTAATATTTTTTCTTTAGCTAAATATTTTTTAAGAGAATAAATTAAACTGTGTTTGGAAACATACAAACTTTTGTTATTGTAAGAATAATTTGAAAGTTCACACTCATTGCGATAATGCAAATCTGTTTTTGTATCAGTTTATATATTTTAAGTGTATAACCATTTTGGAAATACATAATGAATTACTTGTAAAAGGGTTAAATTCTAATTGGCTAATGTTCTTTCGAAATTAAATTCTGTAAGCATTAATTATATTAATTGCAAATATTTCCTTTCATCATTATAATTATTCCAATAATTAAACTTGTTGTTTCACAAATCCCTCCCACCCAACGTATAAAGTGCGACACTTACGAAAACACATTTTGCCTGTTCTAGCTAGAGGTGTGATGATGACTCCATGGCTCGCCACTGTGTTGATGTACCTCAGTGTGTGGCTTGAAGTCCCAGCCGTACTGGCACATGGTCGCCTGATTGAACCGCCCTCCAGAGCATCGATGTGGAGGTAGTTGTGCATTTTACTATATGACGTTTGTACCCAAGAGACAAAATATAGCAGTTTAAATCACTCTAGCTAACTGTTTCGTACATATAAATGGTCTAGGTCAGAGATCTCAACACTTTTTCGTTTGAGGGCCAAATTGAAACATTTTAGGGGGCAGGCGGGCCAAATAATAAGCTATCGTAACTCTTATTGACAAATTACAAACTGTCTTATTGGCAAGGTTACTTTCTAATGACCATTTCAGCTTATTAAACTATTATAACAGCCAAAAAGGCAAAGTTTTTCAGAAACTTTTATCGGACATAACTGAGCTTTTGTGCACCCAACGGTGGTAAAAACGTTATTTATGTTACAACCATATAACGATTATCTGAAACGGTTCATATACTATATTTTACCAAATGACTATAACATTGCACAACACAGCATGCAACGAAAAGAGTTTTTGAAATAATAACTTCAGTTGGCTAAGTTATTGTAGCATAGTGTTATTGTGGATCGTGTATATTGGTATTTGTGCATGTATAATGTAGATGAGAGGTTTACTCACCTAACCCAGGCGAGTTTGTCTGTCCAGTGTCCGTAGCTCACACTGTCCGTCAGTTCATACAATGGCCAGAGCGCTCTTTGGCTGCGATCAGCCATATACCAAAACGTATTCTTACAAAACATTTCTTTATGTGTGCTTCAGCTCAGTTGCTTCTTTATCCCCGCACACGTCTTGCAATCTGACCTCTTAATTCATTATTACCTTAGATTCTAATTATCTGTTTCTGTATTCGAGTTTTTTTTTTCTCTGCAGCTACTATGAATATTTCCCGTAATTTACAGTATGTTTTCTGTTGTATTGATGCATTACTATTTGCAATGTTAATTTTTATTTTACATTTTTCATTATGAAATTCTTAATTGTGTATAAGTTTTTTCTTGTTTAAATAATGTTCTTACACATGAAATATATTCCTTTATACACATTTTTTGGTTTGCTTTACTTGAAACACGTTTCGTTCGTATTTAGCACTAATTATTTCTAAAATAATTATATAGTTAGATGTTCAATAAGTATCAGCACATTGATACTGAAGTCAGAAGAAAAGTCTTAATTGAGAACATGGGTCACAATATGCATAAATTTAAGTATTTTTAAGTAGAACACAATGCCAACACCGCGACATAAAAAACTCTTTGAACATTGCAGCCATTTAAAGTTTTTTTATACATACATCAGTATGTAACGTCGATATGAAATGAGTTAAATTTAATTTTGAACCACAAGAGGCGTTTTACCTCCTCTAGAGAACGAATTTAGAGGAGTCGGAGTAAAATATAAAATGTAAAGATATACAGTACAACCCCAGAGAGTGCCTCATGATGAAGTATAAAGTTTCAGATAGTACAAAAAAAGAAATTTGCTGTGCACTTTGTTCATGTACAAAGTTTAGATTTTAATTACATTTTTGTTATGACTTAATTAAGATTCTTAACATATATGGACTTATTACATAGCGACCATCCAGATGTTAGAACAAGCTTTAAATGGCTGAATTATCAAATCGAATTATTGGGATCGGGTTTGTGGCTTTGATAATTACTTAACACAGTATAGATTTTTAGATCTAGTAACGATATACTAAGTCTTAATTCTTTAACTATAATGGACATCCTTTACAGAACGGAACAAACTGAAGTTGATTGGGACTTGTACCTCATTCTATGTGTGCCTATGGGAACGGATAAGTCACCCCCTTTTTACTCCATACTTTACCTTTTCCATAATACAACAGTGGTAACAAACTTTACACAGTCAGTTCGTAAGAATTTGCTACGGTTTACTTGCATAGAACGATGCCATGTGGCAACACTACAGAGGTAGGCTGACATTGTCAGAGGTTGGCAACACTACCGTGCTCACATGTCTGTATCACACAACGCACACAATAAAATTCAAACTGCAAGCAAAACATATCCTTTCTTTTGAACGGTGTGGCAAACTAGTATCTAGTGAGGCTGACTTCCCCGCCATACCTGAGCATACAATGACAAACTCAGGAAAGTCGTTGTCGCCTCTTCCAAGTATAATATGGCGATGATTCACTTATTATATCTTTACCAAACCCTGATGAATGTGTCAAACTTACAACCGCTGTATGACGCTCATACAGACCTCAATTCTTCCTCTTGCTCTATGAGAGTTTCCAAAAATAATTCAACTGTTGGGGGAATCATTAAAAAATCGACGATTAAGAGTCGACGATACAATGAAAGGCAGAGAAATTATTAATATTAAAGAAGCCAAGCTCAAAGAGAGGTTGTCAAAATACGATAAAAGATCCTAATGAAAAACTGTTAAAAGAAACGTCAAAGCAAACCCTAATGTAACAGACTTTCAGTTTCTAGATACTCGACAATATATATGGCAGTTGTTTGACGATACAATGGAAACGACACATTATTCTTGGAAAACAGTCTCCATAAATATTTAAACATGATCATAGGTCAAACTATAATAATGAGTAACCTATTTCTCTTGGTCAGAAAATTGGATGCAAATAATACCATACGAAAAAACCTTATAAACAATGCTTACACTGCAGCAAACATCCATCTTCCTTGTGCTAAACATTTTCTGAGCCACTTCAAAGTCAAATTACTAACACACCCTTCATTATGCTGTAACGGATGATTCCAGATTTTATTTTGAGCAAAGAAATACATTATAGAAATGTCACGCTGACTTTAAATGACGGTATATTACAGAATAGGCAGTTTGTTACCATCCGTGAACAAAAGCCCTTTTCTACAATATATGAAAAATCATGTATACTAACAAAATGTAAATAAGATTTAACTTCTGAAATTTTAAAACGACAATGAGAAAGATTCTGGAAAGGTAAGACTTTAAAATTGTGATTCGTACTGTTAGGAATCCGGCATTTGAACAAATGGGTTATAACGCCAATAACAAATTCGCTATCGGTTTTGGTTATTGTGGAACAGGAAGGTTTGAATAGCGTGACACAATTCTTCACAACAAAGACACAATGTACGGTAAGTAGTGGAACTCACCGTACATGCGAGGCTTTCCAATACCCTATGTGTTCTGCCATGGATATTATGGCTACTTCATCAATATTCCACAATATGACCCAACACCAATAGCAACTCTCTAGAAGATAGTTGCCGCTTCAGTTAATAGGAACAATATAATGGAAAGTCTAGATGAAAAAGTAACATCTTGCTGTATCTCATACCGTAATCTTATGCGAGTTTTCTGTTGAAAAGTACGCCAAGATGGAGACAGAAAGGATGGACTTCAAAAGACTCAACCAGTATAAGTCGCCAGCTGGAAATTGTATTAATATTAAAGATGCCATATGCAAAGGATGGTAACACTTCAAATATTGGAAAGATGATCATGCTTGTCTCCCAGCCCTCTATGAATCACAGCAAGGTACTATGGCATATTGTCGTCATTAAGGTCGTTCTAATTTGTTCATCTTGCGTATATGTAACATGAAATGACCTGAAACAATGGAATTTAAAACGCCTCAAAAGACGGACTAAAGTCACCACAGACATGATTTGGCTCGAGTTTCTGATTTTAATGCTTAAAAATTATTCCTGTATCGACTAAAAGTTCAATTTTGAGTATAATTATATGCATTACATGTTTACTTGTGAAGATAACATATTACACGTTTTTAAAGCGAGAATTGCCTCACGCACACATCTACCTGTGGCTTCAGGACGTGGTTGTGAACGACCAAACTAGAGGTCTGATCCTGAATATCATGAAATCGAGAATGACTTATGGTTACTCCGGCAGCCTAAAGTAGGAACTCACAATGATATCAAATGTTATAAACATATCCATTTAGCTAGAATTGTTTTTATGCCCATCCGGAATTCAAAAACTAAATAAGCACAGTTCTTCAGGCTCGTCCAAATGTTATGATTTTCATATCGTTATTGTAATAAAGTCCATTAAATTTTTGTCAACTCGGCCTATAATTACGTTTAGGGTTGTTCCTCATTGGTCTCTTCATTAGTCCTCGAGGAGGCTAAAGGCGTTAAACGCGTTAGTTTTTAAACCTTAAGCTAATGTACACAATTCTTCTTGTGTAACCCCGTTATTAAGTCATTTACGAACTTTATTTGACGTAACGAAACAAGTTTCGACTCAGGTGGAAACTGAGTCCTGCGTATGTTGCCTTGTCGGATGCCGCGTCACAGTTTCTTTGGCATTTTCACGATACGTCAATGAGATAGATTAATTTTTTAAGCGATTTAAACGCCGATGTTGGGGTGACTGATATTCGTTTCACAGCAAATGGCCAAATAACTATGCACACTGAGCATAAATCAGCGAGTATGTGCTTGGCATTCGGCGAATAGCCCACAACTAGGGATATACCTAGGATATCGACTACAACTGGCAGAAAACATGTTGTATATTGATTTCTTTAGTTTTTCCTTATAGTAACTGTGTAATAGCAATTTACGTCTTACCTCAGCTTGCAAATTTAAAATTGGCATTCTGTTTAGTTGAATATATTCTGTGGCAGGTACGGTTTCAACTCCCCACCTGACTACAACGACCACGAGTCCTACTGCGGGGGGTTCACACGGCAGTGGATCAGGAACGGTGGAAAGTGTGGAATATGTGGGGATGCTTGGGATTTACCTCAGGTGAACATTTTTTTAATTTCTATATTTGGATATGAAAGACATTTTCCTATTTTTTGCAATGAAAGTTTTGTTAAATCTTCAAAAATTTAAATTAACTTTATATAGAAGCTTAAAACTTTTGTAGTTTTCTTAATACACAGCAAATAAACAGTATTTAAGTTATAGCATTGTAATTTTCTATGACTGAATGTCATATTACTATCTATTATGGAATAAACATGAAATGTATATTTTATAGATCGACTATGATTTTAAACTTTACAGCAAAACTTTACGAAAACCAATGTAGCAGAATAAATGTGGCATCCAACTCTAATGGTGACCATCTTGATTTTAGCCCCATAAGAACAATGTTAAGACTCAAACATTTTTATGTCCTTACTTTTTGTCACACCTAAACGCTTTTTTAAGATTAAAACAAGTATTTATATTGTTATTTGATTTTGAAAAACTCAACGCCATTTCACCACAGCCGACTCTTAAAGAAACACCACCAATCCACAAAAAGAAATTACTTGGACGAAAATATTTTAGGAAATAACCTATAGTTTGCTAATGTTTTGTATCGTGTATGCTGTGCATATTTTTACGCAAATACTGAAATGAAAAGACAACTTTATTTATTATAAAAAACATTATAAGCAGCATGTAGTAATTCTAAATTAGGTACTAGTATAATCTCTACCAGAGACGTAGCAACAAAAATTGAATAATACTATCAAAATTTAAAACTGGAAATGTTGACTGAGGGATTTATTGTCACGTATAATTTGGCACTTTGCATTGAGCTAAACAATGATTTGGAATAGTATTTGGCACAAACAACTTGAATGTACAGTAAGGGTATTTTTATTTCAATGTCATTTTTGGAGGGTAATAACATTTACTTACAGAAAATAATAAAATAAGTACCGAAAAGTTTGGTTGTCTGAGCATACTTCCAAAAACACTAAAGTAAATATTACCAAACTTGCAAACATGTAAATTTTATAAGCAGCCACTACATACTTAAGTATCAGTGAGCTTCATAACTCAAAACATTTTATGTATCGTAGGCTAAAAGTGGAAACTTTTGAGAATATGGAAGTTTTAATTATTAAGCAATTATAATCGATATAGGTATGACATTCAAAGTATTTTTGCCTGAATCCTATTTAAGTTTACCACTGCTCCAAATGCAAAAGCTTCCCCAATACTTAAAAAGGCAATAAATAGAAACGTACGTTGAATTAAAGTTAAATTTAATTTTCCCAGAAGTAAAATTATCTTCAGAGATAAAAAGCTATAATGGCAACACACAAATCCGTTTGTAACCTAAGTTCTGTTTAATATACTTGTATGCTGTATGGTATTTAAATACAAATGCATTATAAATTTGATTTGGTAAAAATCAATTTATGCTAGTTTTTTAGAAAAAATAAAAATGGGGGTTGTAACGAATACGTTTGTTTTTGACTATGGAATATACATTTGGAAACATAGCCAGAGATATTAATTTAGGGCATTGCCTTCGTTAATTTTGACGCAGTTTTGTGTTTTAGAAACGTCGAACTTCCCACGTCATCCTATTGTGGCTCCCTACAATAAAATTACAAATACACCAATATATGTTCTAACCTAAAATGGGTTCAGTTATAGTTTTATGAAATTTTGAGCGAATTATGAAAGTTCCTCTAAGTAGTTGTTTTGCGCATCGGAACATTTGTTTAGTATTAGTCTACAAAATAAATTGAGCCCCTTTTGTCTGCACCAGAGCAAAAATAGATCTTTATTCGAAAACTTGTAACACAACAACATCGGTGACATTTTAATATATTCGTATTATCCGTAACGAGTTGGTGACGATTAAACCAAATGGTTGGATGTCATATTTGCTTCCATATACTTGCAACATACTGTTAGTTCTACTATTGGAGTGGTAGGAATCGACGAAATGGCAAGCTAACAACAATGAAATTCTTATACGAAACCTCCGAAAAAGATGAATATACCAAGGAAACGTTCCAGACTACGAAAATAAGCTAGGTAAGGAAATCCAGGAGAGTAGAGTAATCTGGAAAAGAGAGTCATGTACTTTTTGTAGAAACTAGATAACAAAGAGAGGTGATAGATGAACGCCTAGCACATGCTTATTAACGTTCATTAGACCAGCGGTTCCCAAATTCTAACGAGTTGAGGACCCCCTGAAAATAACTCAAACCATTGGGGACCCTAAAAGTAATTTTGAATGTATGGTAAGTGGGTATTTATTAATAACTTAAACAAACGGATATATATGTATATATATATATATATATTTATATATATTATACTATATATATAATCATAATGTACTTGTAATATATTTATATTATTTATACTTACTGGATATATACCAACGATGGATACAGCATAAACTGAAAAGTAATTATTGCACTCTTGTGTTTACATTATTATCCAATATTTTTTTTAAAGTATTAAAACAAATGCCAAAAACGTTCGTTTGCCTAGCTAGGAAACAAATAAGTGGGCACACATTAAAATTTAAAAAAGATGAAATTTTATTTTATATTACATAATTTTATTTTACATAATTTAAATTGTTATCAATTTAATTTTATAAATATTATGAATTGTTTTAAAAGATTTTTTTTCACTTTTTATATGATTTTGATTAGTCCTAGTTGTGAAAGATGAAATCTATCTTTTTTGTCCAGAATTTCTTTCATATCAGGTCGCAAGTTTGAGACCTTTTGTAAACGAAAATCGTCATGCACATTGAGACGATTCCGATATTTGTTTTTCATATAGCATAATGTGGAGAAACGCCTGTTCACATTTTGTATGTTGTGCAAAATTGTGTTAAATGTTTTAAGGCTTTAAAAAGCTAACTCCTTGTGGTCTCGCTGCACTATCAACCAAAACTCCATGAGTGTTTCGTCCTTGTAGGTACTTTTAAGGGTGCCATTGCTTGATAAATCAATGAGTTGGTCTTGTTCTTTTTCAATTAAATTTAGTTCTTCAATGTCCATAGTAGTAAAGGGAGCTCTTATCCAACTGTTCTTAGAATCTGGTTCTGGAAAATACTCTTTCAATGATGTTGCTAAAGTCTTAAGGTGGGCCGATATTTTCTTCTCTGACATTTTTCTGATAACTGCTCCTGGTTAGATTTCTAAAAACATTTGTAGTAATCGGAAGTTTGTAAATGATTTTTTTTCAACTCTTCTGGACCAAAGTTCAAATTTTTGTTTCATTGCTGCAATCTTGTCCTCCACTCTGAATATATCCACATAAAACCTTGCAAACTTAAATTTAATTCATTTAAGTGTCCAAAAAATATCTGATAGGTAAGCCAACCTTACATAGCCAATTAAAATCGTTCAGTTTGATTAGAAAATTGTGTTTCCAGGAGAAAAAACACGAACCTCATCTCTGAGTTCAAAAAACCGCTCAAGTACCTTTCCCGAGAGAGCCACCTAATCTCGGTGTGTAACAAGAGCTGAATATGGCTCACTCTGCATGTCTCTGCATAACGCTTCAAACAGCCTGGATTGTAGGGGACGTGATTTAATGAAATTAATTATCTTAACAACTTCATCACAGGTAGTCTTTAAGTGTTACTGGCATATTTTTCGCTGCCAGTGCTTCCCTGTGGACTGCAACAATGAGTCCATTGGACATGTGGTGCGACTTTTTTTAATATGCCCAATAATCCTGTTTTGTAGCCAGACATAGCTCCAGCACCATCACTTGTAATAGAAACACATTTATCCCACTTAATATTGTGTTGGGAAAAAAACTTATCAATAGCATTAAAAAATATCTTCACCTTTTGTATGCATAAGTTCACAAGAGAGAACAAAAAATCTTCATAACATTGATGTTCGAAAATAAATCTGACAAAAACTAGCATAGTAGCTTTCTTGGATATATCCGTGCTTTTCATCTATTTGCAAGGCAAACATGGTCGCTATTAGATATTTTCATAAATAAATTGTATTGGATATTTCCAGACATATCTGTTATTCGCCTTTGAACTGTATTGTTCGATAATGGAATTGAGCTGATCATTTTAGCTGCTTGATCTCCAAGCACAATTCTGCACATTTTTACAGCAGCAGGGATAATAAGTTCTTCTGCTATTGTGTGTGTGCCTTGCCAGAAGTTGCAATAAGCTCAGCAACCTGGTAAGAAGCTAATGTTGCATTTTCATTGACATTTAGACCTACAATACCTTTTTTAATTATATTTTTAGATTTTTTTTTAACTCGTTTAGCTTTAGGTTGAAAAAACTCTACTGACTTAGTTTTAGATTCAGGATGTTTTGTTTCAAGGTGACGTCGCAATTTAGCAGGTTTTCATGCCTTCATTTGACAAAACTTCTAAACAAATAACGCACTGTGGCTTTGGATTATCTTCAGTACCAATATATGTAAAACCTAATTCCAAATATTCATTATTGTATTTTTCTTATTTTTTTTACTGGTACCTAATTTTTTACTCACGCTTCTTAAGCTAGTACAGGGCTGTTCACAGCTGGGCACTTCATCGACCATAGCAGTACTACATGAAGGATGCTCTTCCTTTTCCACGTCAGATATTGGCCTTTTTAACTTGGCACTAATTAACCAACGATCCATTGTTACTTTTGGCTACTAAACACTAAAACTAAACCGACCAACTATTATTAAATAAACTGTTGTTACATAAATGCAATTATCAACAGACAACAACACTGAGTACCACTGAACGTACAACACAGTACAACTGAATCTATTCTGAGAGATTCCACGTGAGCGACTGCGAGTGTCGGCGACGGCGCGTAGTGGGGAGCAGGGTCCCAATGCCATGGCTGACAAACCGGTTAGGAGCGGTTTCGCTGGAGTGGGGAAATGTATATCAGCGTCATTCGCCCGCTCACACTCTCGTACTATCGCTCCGTCACTCGCCCAGTAATGATGTCTCTATAAGCTTGTCACAGTTCACATTATGGACTTACAAACTACGCTGATCGTATTTACTCGCATACCTAAAATACTGTTTAGTGTTATATTTTAACACACTTTAAAAAAAATCAAAATTATAGAATAACTTTTAATAGAAAGTGTTTTTTAAATTTTATACCACCTCGCTGCGGACCCCCTTAACGAGCTTTGGCGGACCCCTAGGGGTCCGCGGACCACCTTTTGGGAACCGCTGCATTAGACAGTTAAAAGACAGTGAAAATTCTGTTCTTATCTTCGGGAAAAATACATGGATATCATCGATGTACAGAAAACGAAAATCTGAAATAGATACAACTTCATCGATAGAACATTGGCTCCATCCAGCATTCCGTAGGCTGAACTACATAAACGAGAATTATAAAAACCCTAATTTAGTGTATTGTAATCTTGGTTATCTTATCTGGTCGGGAAACGTACAAAAATATAAACGATGTAGAGGAAACTAAATCTAAAATAAATATAACTTCATCGATAAAGCATTGCGTCCATACAGCATTCCGCAGCCCGAACTGAACAGACGGGAATTCAACCAAACCTAATTTAATGTATTGCGCACTTGTTTATCTCATATGGGTTGGGTGGTATCCATATACCTACCCATGTAAGACTTAACTAGTAACTAGTCTAAAATTAAATAATATATTTTACGAACCCTACATATGAAATCATATATATGTCAAACCACATGTGTGAGCCCTCACTTTGGAATTCAAGGCATGATAGGAAGGTAAAAGATTTCTTATTTTATCAGGCGAAGTTAAAGTGTGCGTGATGTATGGTTTAACCTATCTCCTGGACCGTCGACTAACTGTAACTAACGCGGGCCCATCTTCCGTCGTTGGCCCACCGACTCTCTTATTTAAAACTAAACTAACGTTTGGCTCGTTGGGCCAACGATCGGTGGTATTAATCGAACCGGACCCTCCCGTCACTCTCAGCCGCCCGTTGCTGTTTTTAATGCCTCACCAACTAGGTTCTCCACTAGATAAACTAACTATGGTACCTGTATCATAAATTGCGAAATTTGGTCTAATATTTGAAAAGTACGTTAAAAATAAGACAAACGATACTAAACAAAAGAAATGTTTACAAAAAAAAAAAATAAAAAAAATAAAAAAAAAATAAAATAAAAAAAGAGATAATCTTTTTAAAGTATGTTACAACAAAGTTAGTTTTGTATAACAATATGATAATGAAATTACATAATGTTTAACAATGAAAGATAAGTACTACAACAATATTTTAATATAGTTTATTAGTGACATGGTTTTTATATAACGAGAGTCACAAGGGAAGCTTGTGTTTTGTGTTGTAAAAACACCGTCACTTGGAACAATTAGAATACTACAGACTATTGATAATGTATATTTTAGATGTGTGGCAGTCTTCATCAGTACAGTTGTTCATTTCATTGAGAACCACCTTGTACTATGATTCTACACGTAAAGAAAGACTGTATAAAATGTCAACTAATTTAAAAAGCGTTTAAATTGTTTTGCCAAAATTGAAATTAATTTCCACCGCAGTAATTTCGATAGGCTGGATCATTGATTTGTCATTGGGTGTAACGTACTTTGACATTCATTACAAACTAGTTTCTCTGTAAGGTGAACATAAATATATATATCGGTTTATAAAGAAAACTATTTTTGCACACATTGGCACCTACCATGTTATTAATAAAACATTTAAACTGTTTAAATATTAATTAATATATATTTTTAAATAATTCAAGTTCTGATCACACCTGATTACTCACAAGTCGAGACCGTCGTTTCTATCGAAATAACTGCCATCCGAGTCACCAGGTGCTAAAGTAATATGCTACATTGAAATGTGGTTTTTTATTATATTTATACATTTATAATTTCATTTCATTGTCATATTGTTATACAAAACCAACTTTATACACAACATCAAACTTTAGATAGACTACCTGTCTATTGTTTGGTTTTTATCAAATTTTTCCTTGTTTAGTCGTTTATCTTATTTTTCAAATATTTAATAAAATTTCAGACATTATGATTCGGTTAAAAAGTTAGTGTATTAAGTGGAGAAGCTAGTACACAAGGAAACAGCTGGGTGTGTCGGGTAATGGCCCGGGCCAGTCCCAGGTACAAGTATGCCAAGGGATCTAGCGCATCGCCGAGACTACCAGCCATCCACGAAACATTGACCTCACCTACGCGGTGTTATTCTGTTTTAAAAGAACTGAACTACCGGAACACTTTTTATTTGAATATAACCATGAGAAAACTGAATAAATCACTAAATATTCCACTTCTTGTCTCTTGGGTCACGAGAATACCGAAGGATGGGCTCTAAGCGAAAGACCAATATTCTTGTAAAAAATGTCCTCTCCCACGCCCACCAACTGGGCGGCCGGCCAGCCCACGCGCGCAGATCTCTGGCCCATCCGTAGCCGAAGGCCCAGGAGACAGGTTCCATCTTACAGGCTATAGGGCTAAGAGGCCTCCTCCGATACTTAACCCGGTGACCAACGCCCTAAAAGTGACTTCCGAACCAATGGCCGAGAAAAAGAACGCAACCTTTGGTATTTTCATCACTATCATAATATTTTTTATGAACACAAGCCATGGGGGCTATACCATTTTGAACATAGCAACGGACTCTGTGTTGACAACCTTGAGGAAGTCTCAGGCATGACGCTGAAGGGACCATGGAACGGACGGTCCTCAAGTTATCCTGATTAACAAAATCCACGTACAATAGAAACGTGCCTTATTATTTATTTATTTACATGCTATATTACAGACAAGTTATCCAATTATCTCAAAAAACAGACAGACTACTATAGAAAAATTTGTTTGATCTGAGGTGTTAACAACTGAACGGTCTGCAATAGCTGCTTGTAATCGTGATGTTAAATCAGCAGTCATGTAATCATGAGTCTCATTGTGGTAATCAAGAAGCAACGATCTCAGTGCTAAGAGATATGCTCCAATAATTAGGCAAAGCTATAAATTACAAAGTGTTTTGAGGGCTTTTTCTGCACGGTTTCGACGCACAGCCAGAGTCACAGAAAAAACTGCATAAATCAAAGACTGTGTGTATCTATTACAGCGTTGTAATATATGTTATATTAGGTAGTCACTGCATTGCCTACTGTCATTTTCAGTTTAATAAATCAGTGTCCAGCATTCATGATACACAACATCTTCTCACCAGAACAAATATGAAAGGTATGTCAAAAGGAATTGGTAATGTTCACTGTCGGGAGGACGAATGGCTGCGGAAGCGACCCTAAGGAGTGCGAACAAAAGAATATTAAACAAGATATCTGAGCCAAATCTGTTAGCATTGTAAATGTGTTAGCACATGAAGCTCAGCCTGATGAGAGAAAGTATGCAGCTATTCTGCAATCGGGAGCTGTGGTATTTGCTTGAGGTATCACTATGATTGTTACTTACATAATTTTCTCAGCTAGTTGAGCAGGAATACAACAGATTCTAGAGTAGCTTGAACGAGAAGAGGCAAATGTTCTGCCCTTTTAACCTATCAACCAAACGGATTAGCACAAATTCAACCGTACCGTACCTATTTTGTATAAAAATGTAGTGTTAATCAGATCACAAGTTTCCATGTTGTGAATTTCAAAGTTGCAGTTTGGTTGAAAAGTGTTAAAAACCGGTATCATTTTTCGTTCTTACCGACATAAGAAGTGGAGGTTATTGTTTGTAAATAAATTGCGTTGCGTGTCTAATCTAAGACAAAACAAGCTTAATTTTAATGTAATTTCCATTATTGTTGCTATATTAGGTAATTTGTGGTTTTCTTTAAAACTCAGGTATTTACACTTTTTGATCCAAGAGAAAAGGCTACCAATCGATGTTCTGTTATCTGATCTCATCCATGTTTTCGGTCTTCTTAGAGTGGAGAAGAAAGACTCTGCTGCTGTTACACTGTGAAATTGAAACTATTTTTAGTAGGCTGTTAATAAAGTGGGAGATATTTCCTCCCCTTGGGAGCCAAACTCAACCACTGTAATGTTTAAAATGTCATGTCTTGACATTTTTATAATATATTAGTATTGAAATTGGTTTCAATAATGAAATGTATTGTAAATAAAAAAACTGAAAAAGTTGTGTTTTCCCGGCTAGGTCTACATACTAAGGTTTTACCAATAAATAGTCATTCTATTTTGGTGTAACAAGGTGTAAACTTTAGTATCAGTATAAAAATGGCAATGAAGTCAGATTATTTCTTAAAATTAATTACATTACCTTTACTCAACAATATTTAAGTTAAGCTTATACCATTTGTCTGGTCTGGTGTATCATGGTTACCATGTTGAGATCCCCTCTATAACCAAATTAGTATAACGTATAACAACAAAGGAAATAAAAACTATCAAATTTAGAAACGTTTATCTAATTTAGAACATAAATGGAGAACCACTGTTACAAGAGAAAAATGGTGGTATAATTTAATTATTAAATACTTTCTGTTTCAGCCAAGAGCACATGAGGCTGGAGGAACATACGGCCATGGTATAATCGTGAGGCGTTACAAGAAGGGTTCATCCATCACCATCCGTGTAGAGATCACTGCCAACCACAGAGGCCACTTTGAGTTCCGTCTCTGCAAACACAATTCACCTAAAACAGTAGCCACTCAGTTCTGCCTGGATCAACATGTGCTGAAGCGCACCAAAGCCAGCTCTGGTGACAACATTCATCCCACCAGGTCTCAGCCATAATAAAAACTAAATTTATTTTAACACATTGTGAGACTCAGATACCTTATATTGTAATATATTTTTCTTGTACATTTCTAATATTAATGTAATATTAATTATATAACTATTGATCGTAATTATATATATATATATATACTGTATATACAAAGTATCAGACAAACATCATCTCTGTCAATAAAATATCATCTGTCAGACAAAATATGCAAAATTCGCTTTCGAAAAACATGTTTTGTTTCGATTTAAAGTACATTAACTTCAATTAATAGGTAATAAAAATCCAAACTTTTTAACCAAAACTTGTAGGGAATTTAATTCTAAACAGAATGATGTAAAATAAGTCAATAATAAACAAACAAAAAGTTTAAAAAACTAATATTTAATAAAATCAACACATACTAAAAATAAAACGGAAAATGCAATATCTGTTTATTATAAATGAACTTAATTCGTGAAAACAAAACATTTTAAGATGTTTTTGTTTAATTTTTAAATTTATTTTACATAAAATTGAATAAATGTAACAATTATCTTTATGCCATAACACATCAGTTTCACTGTATTTTTGTCCTTTTTTAGAAAATTGGGTGAAATCTTTTGCTAGCCATATATAGTGCTCGTTTAAAGGCAGAAAGTACCGGAACAGTGTTGAAAAATCAAGTCATGATTTGCATGGGGAACTTGACCTGCAACAAAAAATGAAATGTATACAAATGCTGCATTGAGACATCATTCATACATTCAAAATTACCTGAAAGATGGCTTCCGGACCTCCGATTCTGAACCCCAGAATTCGGACCTCCTAGAACTCTGGAACGTTACAATTCCGCACAATATATATTTACGCAAGAATATTTCATTTTTACTACCCCTAAAAAACTAATATAACCTAGTACTTGTAGAGATTTATGAATTATGAAAGGAGCAATGAGCTCCAGCACAACCCTGTCACTTGAAGTGGTTCTGGGATATACTCCTCTGGGGCAGGAGGTGATGAAGACAGCCGAATTAAGCACTATGAAGCTTCTGGGTACAAAGGTGATTAAGTCTACTCCCTCAGAAGGCCATAAGAAAATAATCCAGGAATTTCCTGAGATTAACCAATGTATCAGAAGGAATGGTTAAGAAATACTCCTTTGAAAAACCATGCACAGTCTCTATTGAAGATAGGGAAAAATGGAGTAAAAAGGAGGCTTACTCTACTAAAGGAGTCCAGAAGTTCTGTACTGTTCTGGCAGTATTCGTTATATATGGACTAGGGATGGCCGGAAACAACGACATCTGATGTTTCACATTAGTTGTCACTCTACAACTAATGCGCTGCACATCTGTTGCGGAGAATCCACTATTGTCTAACTTCCACCGGCAACCAAAGCGCCGAACCGATGTCTGGCATCTGGGTGATATAGTGAAGTGGGGGAAGCTAGACATTAGTCACCACAGACTAGTTGATACTTGAATTGAAATGAATGTTATGTTATTAACCAGAGTTGTGACATGTGAGTGAAGGTGTCCAGTTTATGATTTTAATATTATTAGTCTACATTTTTTGTTCACTTTTTAGTTTCCGAAGTGGTAATTTATTATATTTACTGTAATGGATCGAAGGAAAGACAGTCCTATTTGGAATTATTTAACTATAATTGTCTTTAATAATAAAATTGTGAAGTGTGATCAATGTGGGCTGAACATGTCATACCATGGTACAATTTCAAACTTAAAAGCTCACATTTTGAAAAAAAACTCACAATTGACTTAAATTTGATTTCCTTAAAAATTGTGGTGCCAAAGAGTCTGCCTATTCGGTCTGCAGATATTTAAAAGAGAATGTTGATCATGGTTATGCTTTGGAGTCGACATCTAAATCTTTGCCAGATATTGATAATACCAGAAAAATCTGGCTCAATTGACTTTCAGCCTAAAAGTCAATCATCAATCAAATCATTCTTACAAAAAAGATGAGTGTCTCTTAAAAAAAAAACATTGATCAAAATTTATTAAAGCTATTTATTTACCCAAGACTATCAACCTTCTTTGATTGTTGATGATGTTGGTTTAAAAGCTTATAAAGTAAAGCACTCAACCCATCTTATGAATTACCTAGTAGAAAAGTTATTGCAAACAGCTACATACCTACAGCTTATGAAGCATGCAAAACTGAAGTGCTGGGCAAGATGTCAACAGTAGAACGAGTTTATTTGACAACAGACTGTTGGAGCTGGTCAAATATGCAGAGCTATTTGGCACTGACAGCATTTCATTAATGATAATTATGAACTCGAGTCAGTTCTTTTGGTTTGTTTACCTATTGAGAGGTCCCACACAAGTCAGAATTTACATACAACATATAGGAAAAAATGTTGATCTTAGGAAGCGACAATGCTTCAAATATTGTTGGGGCAGTAAGTAATCTCAACTGGAAACATGTTGGGTGTTATGCCCATATAATAAATTTTACTGTACAAGATGCTATTAAGATCATTAGTTTTGTACAGAACAAGACTAGACATATTGTAACCTTTTTTTAGACGTAGCAACCTTGCAATAGAAAAACTAATGAAATATCATAATGATTCTGGTAACAACAGTCCAAAGAAACTCATACAAGACGTTGCAACTCGCTTGAACTCAACTTTCATAACGTTCCAACGCTTAGTTGAATTGCAAGATGCAGTAAAACTGCTTTAGTTCTAAGCAATAGAGCTGATTTTGAACTTAACACTCGAAGAATGGAAAATATGCTCTGAATTAGTCGTTGTTTTGGAACCTTTTGAGAGTATCACTCGTAAATTAAGTGGTGAACACTTTGTAATAGGAAGACAGATAGTTGTCTTAACATCAGACATCAGCAATGTCTGCTCAATATTGTCAAAGTCCTACCATTCGGATGTGCTGGATGTGGTAACAAGTTTCCAAAATGGAATTGTTACTAGGCTGAAAAACATAGAACATAACAAAACAGCTGGAATTTGTACTGTTTTACACCCTTGCTTCAAACAATATGCCTTCACGTCACAAACAGCTATTGAACAGCTATTAGACATTGTTACTAAGCTTGTAACACAGGAGTGTTATAATGACAAAAAAACACACGCTGATAAAAAAGTGACGAATCAGATAAACCTCCCATAAAGAAGGCTGAAAAATCAGAACTGTCAGTAGGAGGTCTGTGTGATGAAAAAGTGAAAAAACTTCCCCAGGCAAATGCAACATCTTCTGCCATCATGGAAATGCAAAGGTTTGTACAATACAGTAATGTTATAATTAAAATTTATATTAATTTAATTATTAATATGTTTAGTTATAATGTGTCAGTCTTGTTTTAACAATGTAAATTATTATTACAACGTATAATATTATAAAACAAATTATAAAGTTACTATTGTTGTGTGCACAATTCTACTAACCACGTTACAAAATATTTCAGATATACTCAAGAACATGTAATACAAAGGACAGAAGACCCGTTAAAATGGTGGAAAGAGAAAAACCATCACTACCCCTATCTTGCTAAAATCATGAAACAGCATTTTCCTACGGTTGCTACATCCTACATTTAATAGGATGTAGCTAATAAATGTAACTATTATTTATTAATTATTTAAATGTAACTAATAAATATTAGTTCCTACATCCTACGGTTGCCACCCTGTGAGAGAGTGTTTTCGAAAACCGGTCTTTTATTAAATGATAGGAGAACCAGACTAAAATCCAAAAAAGTTCAGGAACTTGTATTTTTAAAAGAGAATGAGTGAATTTGCATGGAAATGTAAATTGTATTTTTCAATTTATTTTACATTATTTTTATACTCATACTCATAAAAACAAGTGTGAATATTATTTTGAAATATTTACTATAATTTTGAAAATGTCACATTATTTAAGCAACTAGATGTAAATGGGATATGTCTGTCTTTCTTTTTATGTAAATTATAACTTTTAAAAACAAGCATAAATATTATTTATAACTTTTACCAACATTTTAAGGTTAACAATACTGAAGTAATGAAAGTATACATTAGTTTTTACTAGTACACATTAATCTAAGGTGTACTGTTGAGTATAGATTTAAAAAATTCTCATTAAACAATTTATTAACGTATCTATGTCTACACATTAGGCCAGCATAAATATCAGTTGTAACAAGCAAACTGTTAAACAGCTCTCATATGCAGTTGTAAGTCAGGCCATAACCTAATGCGCCACATTTGATTAATTAAACTGATGTGCAGGAGCAACTAATGTGCATCAGATGCAGCCAAACATCAGCTTGAGCCAACACTAATATGGACCAGGAGTTAACCTAGCTGTTCCCCTGGGAAAACACACCACGGTCATCCAAGCGAAAGTCATGGAAATAGAATCACGTGCCAGAAGACTTATACAAATGAGGCCAAAAGGAGCAGAATACCTAATACTCTCTGACAGCCAGGCTGCACTAAAGGCAGCCTGTTCATTTGACTTGAAAGCTATTTGGGAATGCAAGAATGCTCTGGTACAAATAGAAAAGAAGAACAGAGTTACGTTCGGTTGAGAGCCGGGCCATGAGAGCATTCATGGCAATGTAAAAGCAGATACCCTTGCCAAAATAGGAACAAAGTCCTTTATGGTATGGCAAGAGCGAGGCTGAGGAGTAGCTCCCTCCTATGGCAAAACTCTTGTAAAAGACTGGGTAAAGAGGATTAGATCCTTTGACTGAAGTAGGGCCTCAGGATTAAAGCGATCAAACATTGTAGGGATGTTGACATGACATAGCCCCCTTATAAAACACCTTATGAAGGTGGACCTTAGTCAGACTGATGAATGCAGACTCTGCGGAGAAGTAGAAGAATCAGAGGAACACATATAGCTAAGTTGTCCTGTCATATCTACAAATTACAAAAAAATTCCTAGGGGCATATGTTCTCAGCCCTGAGGACATCAGAGTACAGGAGCCCTCATATTTGATTGGCTTTTGTAAAAGTCTCAGATTCTGAGGCAAAAACATAAGGGAGGTGCAAAGGTCCTTTTAGGACTAAGTGCAGAGACAACTGTCTCTTTCCCTCTATAAAAAAATGAATAATTAAAAACAATAATAAGATTAGACTGTATTTTTAACACTACTTTTTTCGTGAACTAAGAGGGCGTCATCATGAACAACATCTGACCTTCCTTCCATAATGCATTGAAGGAGTGGTTGATCACACGGCCTTGAGATCTTGTAATTCACCAAAAGTAGAAACAGGTTAATTTTCTAGTGAAGTGAATATGCTAAATACTCCTATTTGTACCTACTGATTATATTTTTTTCACTTGCTAACTTGCTACTTTTAACCATAAATTTAAGAGATCGGACTTCTTTCTTTTTTTAAAATCAAGTATTATATTTTAATAAGTTTTTATCTTTCTTTGTCTGTGACAACAGGTATTATATAGGTGCAGAGAGCAAGGTGTATGAGGTGCGCTATCACCTACCTCCAGAAGTAACATGTACCCAGTGTGTGCTGCAGTGGCGCTATCTCGCAGCCAACAACTGGGGACGATGTGACAATGCCTCTGCTCGCATCGGCTGTGGGCCGCAAGAAGAATTCAGAGCTTGTGCTGACATCGCAATCGAAGATAAAGCTGGATCAGCTGATGATACACCATACAAGGAAACCAACGTCATCGAAGAAGAAAATGATATTAATCTTAACAATAACGAAATTGATCATGTTTATTCTGATCAACAAGAAGACTGGTTGTTTGTATCAGTTATTATCATACTAAGTGGTATGTTCTTTACTGTAGTTGCATACGCCTTCTTATTTATTTACTACTATGGGGCAAACAAAACACTAAACCCGTGTTGGCAATCAACTGTATATAGTGTGAGGCAAGTTTTGAAAACGGGTACAACAGAGTCTATCAAACCAGTCCCTCCTCCGAGAACAAAGAAACCTGTCTTAAATTCTGATGTTCCCATTATTTCCACTGCTTAACAATCATGGTACAAACCTGTAATGTATATTTCACCAACAAAAACCTCTTTTAGATTTCAAATCTCTTCCAAAACTCGCAGATTAAGTACATTAGTGATAAGAGCTCTTTCATATTAATTGCATGATGATTTTTTGGGTATAACCAAGTTTTTTTTTACAATGTCAGCACTTCCTCATTGTTCCTTTAATACTACACTATCTACCTAAGATATGATACCAAAAATGAATAATATATTCCTATTAGTTTTAAAATTATAATTACAAAAGAAATGATTTTTTGTTAATAGTGATAGTTTAGCCAAAGAATATTCAGCATAGGATATTTAAGAAGGTTGTTTGGAAAAAATCACAATACAGAGATATATTAAAATAACAAATTTACAAGTCTACCCCTACTTAAAAAAATAAGGAAGGATAGTTATTTAACAAATCATTCATCTGTGTCAATCCGTCAACTTTTTAATACAATCATAACAACAGATCAAAACGTCTGGGAAAAGAAATTATATATTAGCCAATACATAATAATCCAGAAAAAAATATGGTAATGTTTTAACACAATCCATGTGACAACTTTACATAATAATTTAATACAAGCATGGAATAAAAACCTAATTCATGTCAATGTTATGCCTTAAAGAGGCAATAAGAAAAGTAGTAGAGTACTAATATTTATGATGAGAACAAATGTCTTTCATACATCATAAGCAAGGACATTTATGAGATCAATGAGAGCAATTTTGCCCCCATAAACAATGAAATTAAGAGGCTTTGTTACTATGAATTTGTTTACATATTGAGTACCAAAATACTAATTGTCTTAAAAGAAAAATATAGGCATCTGCAACACAGAATCCCAATGTTATCGTTCTGGAACACAAAACTAGTCTGCGTGTGGTGTGCCTCAACAAGCGAAAAATAAATTGAAAATGAGGTTATCTTTTACCTTGTTTTTTTTTTTGTACAAGTAGTTTAATTTTATTTATATTATATTAACAAGGATAACATTGCTTTTCCAAACAACCTTTGGCACATGGTTCAAACATTTACTCTTCTGGATGATTTAAATATTATACTCTAATAATTGTGAAAGAATCTTCAAATTTCTCATATTATCAAATCATCAATTAATTAGTAACAAATGTCATATTTTTGGTTTGCGCTATGTTAAGTTTATTTTTTATACAAAACTGTTAATCTATCTTTTCTTTCTACATTTTATAACTCCATCCTAACAATGTGTGGATATTATTATATATATTTATTTATATGAATATTACTTATATGTTGACTGTTGGGTATTTTAACCACACAAGTAATGTAATCCATACCTGAAATGCTCAATCAAATATTTAGACTAGCCTGATATTCTCTATTGGCATGTATATGGCAATATCAAGTTTATTATAAATACTGACACTTTACCATACTCTATGGTACTGACAATAAAAATATTCCTAGTCTTTACAGGTACATTGTGTGTTAAGAATACGCTAAGCACTGCCAATCTTATATATGGAGGTAAGACTGAGAACAATCGTATCATTAAGGATGTTTCTTACAAGTGTAATCTAATTTTTTAGTATAAAAATATATTAGTGAGGTCTTGGTTTTAGAATTTTCTTACCCATCATCCCAATACACGAAAGCTTTAACCCTCTAATGCTATCATCACACAGGGTGATATCCTTGAACCACTTTAAAGTGCTAGAACCTCATTGTAATATTATTTAACTTTGTTGTGTTACAAACAAACGGTTTATTAAATATTTGCATTCTTTGTAAAGTAAAACGTAGGGAAGATTTCTCTATGCACTGACTGAACTGATTGTACTAATTTGAAAGATTATGAAAAGTAAGAGAAATACTAATCTAGCTTTAATTTATCACTTTCAGTATAGTTTTCTGTGCTGAAGTTGACAACAACGTGTGATGGAGTTCAATTATATCTTTGTCCAGTGAGTGCCATGTGGTTAATGAAAAGAGGAATGTTTACTAATGGTACATGGTTGAAAACAAAACCATTCTATGTCTGATTTATAATGAAACAAAATCCATATAAAATAGTACAATATTTATAGTGATTATGAAACAAAACAATGTAAAAACAATAAGCTCAAATTAAAGGTCAGAGCAGAACAAGTACAGTATTTAAAATAATCTATGCATCTCAATATGCCATTTTTACTCAGAGTGAACATCAGAACGAACTTGCTGATAAAACAAGTTTTAAAATATGTCACACATTAATTAAGGCTGGCAAGCCTCTTTCTGATGGTGAGGTAGTAAAAACCAGCATTTAATGGGTCGTTGAGGAGTTATATCCCCACAACCAATGCCACTCAACTTGTCTACAAATACAGTAGCACACCAAACAGAAGGTATAGGCACTAACAATAGTCACCATTATGAAGATGCCTGTAGGAAATTAGTTATATTCTATTGCTTTGGATGAGTTAATGGAAGTGTCTGATTCGGTTCAGGTGCTTCTTTATATTAGAAGTGTAAATAGTGATTTAGAAATCATCAAAGAATTGTCTGATGTTTATTCCATGGAAAGCAATGTTACTAGGGAAGAAATGTATTTTCAAAGGTAAATTAAACTATTTCTAAACTCCAACTTGATCTAAAAACATTCAATTGGGTATTACTACAGTTGGAGGTAAAAGTTACATAGCTCTAAAACGGACTATGTAGGATATTTTTGCAATGTAGTTCAAAATGCAGAAGGTAAGAAACCAATGGTCCATTGCATTATTCACCAACAAGCCTTGTATGGTAAAACCTTGAGGTTCCTGAAGTAATGTAGGTTGTGACAGTAAATCATATTAGGATTCATGCTTTGAAACATCACTAGTTTTAAAATTCTCTTTCAGAAATTGAGAGTAAATATCTAGACGTAACATATCATTATAAAGTATGTTGGCTAAGCAGAGGAAAAGTGCTGCAGTCATTTGAACTAAATCAGGCTATTGGCATGTTCATGATTAAACAGGCTAACTCCATATATGAGCCTTCAATTGATTACTGGGATTGGAAGCTTGCATTTGTAGATCTTACTATCTCTATTTAGGAACTTTAAATTCCGAGCAAAAAGGCGATTGTAAATTTATTCTGTAATTTAAAAGTTTTAAAAACAAAACTTGCTCTTTTTGAAATTAGTTTTGAAAAATAATTTTTTACTACTTTAACACAAGAAATTTGCTAGTAAAATCCTGTGTCATCCTCATCACATTATACAGCTGATACCATAATGTGAATGTTGTAAAACTAAGGGTGGAATTTTAAATTCGCTTCATTTCTATGATGCATCAACAACAGAAATATAAAGCTATTTCTAAACTTATTAAAGTTTAATATGAAAATGTAATTTCAAAACTTCAATATTAACTTATTGAACATACTGCAAATTAGAAATGAAAAGAGTACTATGAGAATCAACATATTCCATTGCACAAGTACATTTTAAAATGTATTTCATAGCTTAGATTTATTTAATAATTAATTGGATTGATTGACAACAAATTAAAATAGTCAATCAGTAAATTGTTAACACACCTACAGTTTTACTTTTTTCATGATAGGTCTATGAGTGATGACTTTAAGAGAATAAAACACTTCGAACAAGAATAAATTAAGTTTTTGGATATTGGTGAACAAATGTTCTTGAAAACTATCTTTCTAAAATCCTAGTATGAGGCAAACCTTTTTGATGAACACTTAAATATATTTTGGTGATAATAGGAATGTCAAATTTTGAGCAAAGGTGGACTGACATTGTTGGTAAAAAAACAGATGCACAAATTCCACACATACACAAGACAAGAGATAGTTCAACATAACTACTAATATTTTGCCAATAACTGTAAAGAATCTTTTGTAAATCTTTAATGTTTGATGGTTTCCTTAAGAAACTTACTAAATTGGCTCAGTTACTCCAGAACTTTCAATTTTTATTAGTTAGTAGACATATCCAATCCAACAATATTGTATTTCAATAAGATACATGTGAAAGTACTTAACATGTTCACTGACTTATCAGGTTAAAGCCCATAAGAAACAATTGAATTCGCCCTTAGTCTACCTTACCAGAATTTTAGGAAGACCTCGTTTTACATGGTGAGCTGATATCCGAGCAAAATCTTTGGCCAGCCATAACTCGCTAACAAAGCATTTCTAGACTGATGTTTGTATAAACTTTAATATAATATTATTTATTAAAGTTTACAATATATTTTTAAATGTAGAATGAGCTCTTACAATTTCTGCACATCTTCGTGAATCACTCTGTATATTAGGCTGTGATTTGAGATCATTATAGCCAGTAACTTTCCACCATCTGTTATATGTTTGCCACTTCAATATGAACAGCAACTGCTTGTCAAGAATTAAAATTGAAGAATGTATTTCAGATTGTTCACCTTTATTTAAATACTAAACGCCACTAAATCTATTGTTCCTAAGACAATTTTTATCACTAGACTGCTTCAATATCCATTATATTTTATAAACCTGACTTTTCATTTCTGAGGAGATATCACTCTTCTTCCTTCTATCTATTGAGTCTGTCACAGCCAGAATGTTTGCATTCTGGTACTGGTACATATATAATCGCAAAATTCTTCACTAACAGTGACAAAACAAAATAATTAACTTATAATTTAATACATTGAAACAAAACTGATTTTAATGGATGTGAAATGAAACAATATTTCGTTTTTTAATTAATATAATTATTACATATTGACACAAATATAACATTTAATTAGGAGTGAATAGTAAAAAGTAATGACATCTAGTATCAATAACATTTACAATAGTCGTACTGTCTATAACATATAAAAATCAACGGTGAAGCGAGTTTAACGGTTTCAGTCATTTAGGGCTACAACTACTTGTTACATTAAATAAATTATAAACAAAATTCTGATAATTCTAACTCAGTACAAGGGCTGTGCAAAGAGAACATACATTTTAGACTATCGCTTTTCATCTTTAATCAGAACCACCGTCATGGTGTAAAAACATTCCTATACTCAGTAATCTAGTTGTGTAATCGACTGTATTGACTAAAACCCTACTACTTTGCTCTTTGTGACATGTTATAATGTGCCCTCAGTTAACAAAAATACCACAATCCAACTGAAATTTATCACCAATTTTGTGATGTATACATAAAAAGAATAATTAGTGAAAGCCAAATGAGGAAATGGTGCATTAATTTCAATAATGGCTGTACCAATGTTTGCAGCAAGGACTGTAGTGGTGGTTTAGCCTTGAGTTCAATGAACTGGTGATGAAAATCAACAATAACATTCTTGTAAATCAGAGCTGTCAGAAACTTTTCCCAAAATGTTATGAAATTTGGTATAAAACTAGTGAAAAAGCATAGTTACCACAAATTTTGTGCTGGTGGATTTAAAAAATCCTAATGGAAGACCAAAGAAAAAAGTGACTGTCAATACAACTAACTTTTGTTAAGACTACAGTAAAAATGGTAATAAAGTGACTATAGAGACACTATTTGGGTACGTATGCCAACTCTGAAACAAAGCAGTTAATACAGATGCCTAACACATGCCAGTTGAAACCAACTGTTGAAATCACAGACAGAACATTTCTGCATGGGTGGTATTTAAAAAGTGTACCATGGTATGTAACAAGCCTTAATTTAAATGACAATTTGTAGAAAAATAGCTTAAGAATATATCTTCTAAATGTACATGATAAAACTTGGTTTCTCCATTTAGTTAATTTCTCATTTTATAACATTTATTACATTCTGAACAGCCCTCATGTGATGTAAAGATTTAGGACTTAGACCACTATATTCTCAACTAAACATGTATATAAAAAATAATTCTAATTTAAAAGCGTTTACAATTTACATTCTAAATTTGTTATTACAATATGGCAATATCAACATGACATTAATATCTGGAAAAGATAATAAATGTTTAAGGACATAATTGTCAGGAACAAAATCAATTTGTAATACTAAATTGGTGTCCATGATGCTGAATACTCCCTTTTTGTAGTGTAGTTGCAAATTTCATTATTACTGAGTTTATATATATAGTCTAATCAATTTATTTTTGTAATTAAGAATACAAAGCTATAGTTCATTATAATTTCCAACTTAATAGCAAAACATAATAGAAGTATAAAAATGTAAAGTTCATTTATTACATTTACAGATGATATTCTTGCTCCACAAAATAGCCAACTAATTACACCATGAAGATTTAACATGTTTTATTCAATTATGTTTTATAAAACCTTCACTTTCAAATGTTGCCACAAGTATAGTTTCATTAGCATATAACAATTTTCAAACCATGGCTCAAATTCATCCATATACTGATAGCATAATAACAACAGTACAATATATGAACAGGTGAGCATTTTAAACTCCACTTGTGAACACAGGTATAATTGGGACGGGTGGAATGCAGCTGACTCCTCCTACTGTTGTAAAATATATACGGTTTGATCTTGTTACGTAAAGAGTATGTTAAGTTTTCACAACATTAAAATACTTGAATTTAAACAAACCCAAACAAATGCAGTAAAACAAATCATTCACAGAACATCATTCTTCAGCAGATCACATATGTTAAAATAAATTAATTTAGGTTTTGTTTTGTTTTTTCTGACTCCGGGCCCCTAAACAACTAATTGATCAGTTCAATGAGTCATTGACATGTGAAGGAAGGGAACGCTTTGTCGAAGCTGTCAGCTGCTGTGTGCTGTTGTGCAGTGTAGTATTATAATTTATTTTTTTCCCTTATTTCTTAATTTCAATTATTTTAAAATGGCAAACTTTTATTGTGATAAAAAACAGAAATATGACACCCTTACCTCTTTGTTTCATTAACTCAAGAAGAATACATTTGATCAGTGCAGGTACAACTAAGATTTCTATATGGTTTTAGATATAGATTTTAAAGATTTATTCATTAATGAATACTATATGCAATCTTCCTTTATTTATCCATGACAAAACAAAACAAAGAGATGGAAATGGATAAAAAATAAATTTGATATGATTTATTTCCCACTAGTTTGTATTTAACTTTACAAATAGCTGACATTTTCAAGCTCACCCCTGCTATAACACCATGATACTATAAAAGTCAAAATTAGAAAACTTCTTTGGTTTTACTAATGCCTTTCCTCAGCTATGAAACTATTATCTATAAATTGTTCAAGTGTTAGTTATATTCACGATTTATCCTCAATAAAACATTTTGCATGCCTATGTACTTCAAACTAAGGTATTTACATTTAAATCAAATTATGATAAAATTTATATATTTATACGAATGAAATAAAGTATAATATGTTTGAAATCATATCACAGGACTTATATTTTCGTCTGAAAGAAATTAATTAAAAGTGGCTAAAATGACACTATGAGACTGTTTTTCCTTTTAATGTTATTCACAATTTATATTTTTTCCAATCAAACTAGTTATAATGTAGCTTAACTAAAATAACTGAGATCTGAAATACTCCCACATTTCTGGTAAACAGATGTTTGTAAATAAACAATTACCAAGACATGAATATTTAGAATTTATATTCTGTCTTAATAAAAACTAATTTAAAATCAGAACAAATTATATTTATCCTCCCCCCATTTTGTATGCTCCCCCCCTGGTTATGCTCATGATTATTAACTGTTAACAATAATAATAATATTAGAAAGAGCCATCCATGTAACATATTTAACTTTTGGAACATACACAAAATTTTTATCCTAGTACAGTAACCTACCATATAAAATTAAGAATTGTCTCACATAACAACTCCCAGCTTTTCATGCACAAACCTAATACTATATCATATAGTGAAGCTGTGGCATCAACACAGTTAAAATAATGTGGTATATTTATTCAAAAGTTTTATAACTTTATATTAGTGTTTTTTCCATATTGTTAGATATTTTTAAATTTAGAATTTTTACAATCTCTTTCATACCTTAGTGTTTAACTATGCAAAACTGCAATGACTCATTCTAAAAATAAATATCCACTACAAAAAATATCATTTAGTATAGTCTTATTAAACTAAATTTAACAACAAATTAGTCTACATAACAATTATATATCTTTTACAATAAGTATTTATCACATTGAAAATTAAACATCTGACTAGAAACATTTATTTAGTTTAACACATATATATTCAGTTTTACTGATTTAATTCATCCATCTTCCACTTTTGATTTTCTGTGTTCTCTGCCTGAAAATATCAAACAAACAATAAAATTTTAGAGCATATGGCAATTAGTATGTTTCATGTTATCTATTTAACACATTGCGTGTGGTGCGGTCAGCGACAACTGCCAAACACCATTACTGAGGCAGTCGCCAGTGACCCCGCTGCACGCTATGTGTTAAATTGTTGGTTATTGAGAAAATTTGAAAAATCTAAAATATCTAACCGAATTTAAGAAGCTATCAATTGGTTGTAAAACATACAGAGCACTAATCTCATTATGTTCCAAAGGTTTATATATATATATATATATATATATATATATATATATATATATACATATTTATATATAAAATGGTACTATCGTTCATCAGTTGGAAGTACAAAGTTAATGAGATTGGTTGACACAAATTACTCCATTCACCTACTGGTCATGGCGTACTCCCTGATAATGAGATTTGTGGTGGGGGGTGTACATTAAGGAACTCACCAAGTGGCAGTCATTTCTGAGTTCTGATGAGTGAAGAGATCATGCATCATGTAAAAGTTGGTTTTGAATTTTTTCTTAACAAAAAACATCCAAAATTTAGCTGGAGCAGTGCTCGTTACACAGTTAAATTTTGCATCAATCTAGATTAAACCACTACCGAGATGTTTGCCATGGTTACGGAGGCTTACAAAGACAGCTCAGATTTCTCAGTGGTTCAGCGATTGAAGAACAAACAAAAGACTATTGAAGATATAATATGATTGCCCCCTAACAATTAGTTTGGATAAAATTGTGGCCACAGTAGAAGTTCTCCTAAACTTCAACCATCTGTAATATTAATTAGTGTGGTAGCAGCATTAATAAGTGAATACAGCATCAATCAAGGTTCAAAAAATTACTACTGATAATTCGAACATGAGAAAGATTTGTCTCAAAGTGATACCCAAAGTATTGATTAATAAGCAAAAACAAAAAGTTGAAAATTTCCTGTGAGTTGTTTGAGCAGCTAGAATGTAAACTTGACTTTTAAAACCACGTAAAAAAGATGACAAATAATGGGTGTTACAGTACTATCCTGAAACCAAGGATGGCTACAGTTCAAACTGGCACACCTTGACTTCTCTGAACCTCAAGAAATCACAAATAACCTAGATCAAGACAGATGAGGAGGTCTACAAAGTGTACTTCCTGGACAAATTGTCAATGCCTGTTTCTATAATGTTTGTAAAGACATTTGTATTTATTGCCTTATATACCTGCACACAGACAATAAATATAAATAACAGTAGATTACTGAAGCTTCACCATGAAATACAGCCTATGATACCTATATTATATGTAACCATTGTCCTGTCCCAAACAGGATTATAATCTTGCCTCACTACCTGGAATTATAATTAGATATCAAACAACTACGATATGAACTTGGCAGACTTTTTCCTCTTCCTGAAGCTCAAGAGGAACCCAAAAGATCACAATTTCGAAGATATTCCTGCCATTCAATGGGCTGCAATAAGGTCTTTGAAAGTTATTATTGCAACTGACTTCCAGGCTGCCTTTGCAGCATGTAAATCACATTGGCATCTGTGTAGTTATGCCCAAGAAACTATAATATGTACCAATTGGACAATTAAATCCTTTTATCAGGCCTAAATCATTACCTAAATATCCTGTTTAATAATTATATACTGCTTAAAGCTGTCTTTGTTGACAAAATTATTAATTAACCAATATATTAATCTCTACATGTCTAATTTCCCTTGATCCTCTTCCATAAAAAAGCATCATACTACTATATCCAAAATTGTTTACCAGATAGGTGAACAACCACTCAAGAATATTCTGGGTTTTAATTCCAATGTTACTAAGAGGTTGATAAGATAATGCCACCTTGAGGCTAGCAGGAGATTGTAGACAAAACTAGTGTATTCCCAATAGGGTTTGGTTTGGTTTGAGGCTGGCTTTCCTATAAGAAACATAGCTATTAACCCATTGCGGATCGTATTGTTTTGGCACGCGGGCACCAGCGGGCGCGAATTAATTCACGGTCAGCGGCCACACGAACAGCAATGGTGCGCCACATCGTATCGCTCGCTATTGTATAAGTATGGCTGCGAAGGTATTCGTTCAGATGGAACATGGGCCTGCTGGGGTATCCGTGATGTAGGAACGATAACATGCGAGCAAGGTTACGGCGTGGCAGGGATGCGGAATAAAGCGGCTCGGGCGAATCGATTGCAACATCCGGACCATTGTCTAGACTAAACCCACCAACATGTACGTCTGCGTCGTTTAGTTATGTCACTAACCTCAAAAGTATTATAATAACAACTGAGGAAAACACCCAATCAGAAGCGCTAAAAAGCAGAGAGTAAACTCATATGAATGATTTTTCAACTTCGACATACAACTGCGATCTGTAGGATATTTATAAAACTTTTGAAAACTCTAAACGTAGACCGTTGTTAAACACTCTTAGTTGACAAGTGAAGACGATCGCCCGATCTATCAGACATTAACAGAACTATTTGGAGGGAAATTTAAAAGCAGACCGCTTTTGCAACCCGAGCTCGTCGTTAGGCCCGGCCGCTGCGTGACGAGCTCAGCTCGTCAGTGATCCGCAATGGGTTAAACAAAATGTTATATGATAGTTATCATATAAATGAGAAACCATTTCCTAAAAACATAGGTATTGTTATTTATGTTTATAAAAAATCTCTTTTTCGTATAAAAATAAATATCACATACAAACATAATAAATTCTAAGTCTAAAATTATACTGATTTAGACTAAGTCGATCTTACCAAAATTTTAATTTAACGATGTCTTGCTTTCTTGTTTGTTGTCTTCTTGGCTACTGTGGCTCGATTCTTCACCTAAATACACACCAAAGTTTAATTTCCATAAAAAATTTATTTAATGTAAAATAAGTACACTAATTTAGTCAGAATATTGAAACTGTAACTCATTTTAAGCTCCTACGATAAATAAACCTTGTTGGATGCTCAGACTTAAAAAAATGTCTTTGGATTGTGGACTTGCCAAATATAAAATCACCGGCAGTATTACTGCTGGGCTTGACCCTCAGGATAGAGAATGATACGGGTTCATAGTTGCAGTAACTAATTATTGAGATGTGTTAAAAATATATAAAATATTAAAAACAGTTAGTAACTTACATTAACTTCAAATGTTTTTTCAAACATTGAGGTAATCAAAAATTGAGGTAAAATCAATCTGTTCAAAATTTACAATTTTTGGAGCAATTCTTCTATAAATCTGAGAGAATGAGATTAGGAACGGATCACGTTGTTTGCACTTATTATTAATTGTTTTAAATGGTCTTTAAAGACTGGTTAGTTGTTAAAAACATATGAAGACCAACACAAGGAGACACAAATACTAGGAGACACAAACACTAGGAGACACAAACACAAGGTGACACAAACACTTAAAGAAAGTAAAATCAGGTTTCAGGGTAGGATTAAATAAATGCATCACTAGCTGCTTTATTTACGATTGAAAACAATCACTTTTTATTTTGAATTGTTTAAGTTACTCGTGCTAATGCACCGCAAGTTTAACTTTTAGGTTATATTCATATTTCCATAACCTTCACGAACCAAGGTTGGGTCGGAATGGAACAGTCTGTAAGTGTAACCACCGTACGCTGTAGTTTTGCGATTCACAGCTGATGCAATACAGTTTTTTGTAACCGGAGAGACCGGTGGGGGGAGTAAGTTAGGAAATTCATCCCCTTCCATGAATACTGCACACGGTATACCCTCACGTGATTCTTAAATCAAATAATTTTAAGAATGATAAAGGTAAGCTATAATAATTAATTTAGAACTGTAATATAACATTGCTATGATTTGCAGGTGATATGCCGCTGGTCTTTAGATTAATTTGATTGGAGGCAGCGGTATAGATGTATAAATAAGTAGCCACTTTTTGATCGCTGTCATGGATTTGCCCACTTGTGCCACTAGTAGACTCAATAGATTGTACTTTTATAGCACTTATGTTATATTATAATTTTATTTGTTTTTCCACCAGTATATCACAAAAACTGTTATTATTGGACCCTGCTGACAAGTTCTAACTTAGCGGGGCCAAATGCATGTATCATTGGTGAATAAATAAATTCTATTTTAAAAAAAAATTCTATTTAAAAAAAATTCTATTCTAAAATTATAAAATTAAAGAAAGGCCTAAATTGTTTTCTAGTGTTTGTTATAATGAATGTATCAGGAAAGAACTTCCACCTAACAATAACATTTTAAAATTTGCAAGGATGTTATTGAAAACAACTGGTTTTGAAAAGGATGGGAAAGAGACTCAATAGATGTTGAAAAGAGACTTATTAAATGTTTAATCAATGCTTTCTGCTAAACAGAGTTATTAATGTCCAAGAGGCGAGCCTCATTTGCATTGTACAGTGACATAACTTGATTTTTCATGAAAAATAAAATTCCCCTTAATAAATGAATTAATTGTCTATTTTACTAGTTTTGGTAAGCGTGTCTAATTTGAAATCTGCAATTAAACTAAATCCTTGAAAGAGTTCAGATACACCAAGTGATACCTATTTAACATGTCATTATTTTCTAGCTTGACAAACAAAAAACAGACATCTAAGTAATAGTTTTATCAGCTTCAACCAAAAAACAAACAGACTGAAAGTCGTTTCAATGAGATGTGTTGTCTCACTAAATTCATATCTAGAGATTTTAAAACTTTGTCCTATCTTTGAACTTTTACATACCACTTATACTGGCATTTTTCTTGGCTCTGGATAGGTCTTTAATATTTTTGTCATAGTGGCCTATGCTGTCATGGTTATAGAGGATTTCAATGGAAATTTGAATTTCAATAATTCCAAAAAGGCAACAGTGAAATCATTTTCATATATTAACACAAAATAATTTTCTCTCTCTAAATAATAAACCCACTAAATCTAAAAATTGTTAGGACAATTTCCTGATTTTCTGTTTTTAGCATGATGGAATGCTAACAGAATGCTATTTACTGTGAACGATTAACTCACAATACTCATGCAGTTAAAGAAATATTACCTAAAAATTACAACATTATATTCCCAAGACATGCAGTTCTAATCTATAGTCAATTTTGCATTTGATAGATTGGGTCAGTCTCATAAAAAAACCATGCCAATTTACTGAGAACAAATTTTCCAACTCTTCTTCAAGCCACTAAACAATATTAAAACATAAAAAAGATAACAATATAAAAGTAACGTACTAGAGTTCATACACAGTTTATTTAGACAAATGATTTATTATTTAAAATTATAATTATAATTTTTAAAATTTATCCGTTGTGCAATGCAACAAATAATAGAGATTACTTATTTTTTAGTTTGAAAAAATCATAAAAAACAATTAATAAAGAGGCAAAATTATTTTATAATGTAACCATAATTTAAGGAAGCATTAATAAATGAAAGTTGGATGGAATTTAATGAAACATACTTATCTGATAAGTAAAAGAATTCACAACACTTGATTTCCCCAGACTCTTAATTTCATTATTTCATTGACTACTGTCAGGAAGACCCATGATATTAGAACTCCATTACAAGGAATCCTAAGGATGTACCAGAAAGTTAATCTATGCTTACCTCTTTGCCAGAAGTAGAAAGTCGTTCGGCGCTGCTGCCAAAAGTTGCTGTCACTGCTGATGGACCATTGCTTAGATGAGAGTACAATGTGTTGTTCTTTCCTGAATCCTTAGCTAGGAATGTTTGGTTATCCTCAGTGCCACTGTACCCTTCACTGTCACTATTTTCATCGCCTAAACATCAATGGTGATATTACTTTAAAAAATGTTCTATGTAATAAAATTACTAAAGAGGCAATATTCAATTGTATTTCTGTTTCATTAGTAACCTCCTTTATTTATATATTTGTATGAGTATGTTACTGTGAGGAAATATAAAGTGAAATGAAATGAAAAATGCCTTTGTATTTTACCTGATACTTTATGCACAAATTTCAAAACTACTAAAATTGCTACTCAGAATGAAAATATAGGAAATGGAAGACAGCATGCATTTTGGTACACAAAGTTTATTTAAAAATATGTTACTGCTATTACAAAAATAATCTTGCAAGCCTTTAATCGGGTGATATACCGCTTTTATCGGTTGCCAGTACGTCAGTGCATATTTTATTTTGTTTTATTATCTATTATTGAATGTTACTGTGTCAGTAATCTGTATTCTCAAAATTATTTTAATATTTTCACGAGGGTAATTTTTTAACCCTCTTAGTGATAGAAGCCGCTCTAGCGACGTTCATCATTCGTTTAATATGAATGATAGATGTCGATGCGTCGACATTCAAACATGCCTTCGAAATCGTCATCGCTGCCCGGCTATATTCGGATACATTCGGCCGTTATTTACTGCATTGTGTACAGAAACGTCTTCTCTTTCCACTAGATCTGTCTCCAGATGAATTGTTAAAAGAATAAACAACTAGCTGGTATTTGTTACAACGTTGTTTGTATTTTACTCGCAGTCGCTAAACTATGACTTGTGTAGGCGTGTTTACCCGTGTTATTTCGTTTATTCCGATCGTAATACGTTTGAAATGGCGGATGATTTACGTTGATAAGATATTAGAAATGTTTTAGAAGAACAAATGAGTGATGTGAGTGACAATGATATCAGTGCAGACAATTTTCCCGATGATTATAATTCAAATCCTGGTGCAGGCCATTCCCTCCAACGCTTACCAGGAAGACAAGAGCGGCTATGTATTGTATGTGGCCACACAAAAAAAGGCGAAGATCGTGATTCTAGTATCCAGGATGCAATTCTGGTGTTCATAGAGAGTGTTTCCATAAATTGGATCATTTTTGGAGACCAAAGTATCAAGGGAGGAAGAGAAAGCATGATAGTAGTAGTGCCTCGGAGTGAATGCAAGGGTTTCTTCCATGTACATAGTGTATAATATTTCCATCATAACAGTTTTTTAAAGTAAAATATTGTGTGAAAACTGTATTAAATTATTTATCTTCATGAAATTTAGAAAAAATTTGCTATCTTCAAATCTTTGTTTAGTTAGTTTTATACTATGTGGTTTTTGTGGTAAAAAAATATTTTTTTTTTTTCAAAAAACCAGTTATTTTAATTTTTGACCAAGTTTTAAGGTATATGTACAAAGGAAAGTAGTTTTATTTACTTTAAATCGTTCTTTATGTTTTTATGAATATTTTGGTATATAATATATTGTATTTTCAATAAAATTAATAATTTTTATTAATTTTTAAGAAACCCCCAGCGAAACACTCCAAATGCACCTATCATTCATAATAAACATATTCACCACTAGGAGGATTAAGTAAGAACCATTTTTTTTGTAAAGGAGTAAGAGAAACCCTTTTCATGAATGTAAATTTTATGAGAAATTAAAATATGAACATTTTAAATTTCTCAACACACAATTAATATCTATATATTTGTTAAGACATGCCACCAGCTTTTATATCCGTTAAGTAAAGGACTATTGCCACCTTACCATTACACAAGTTAAATTAAGTTTTTTCAACAAGTCATTACTTTCAAATTGAAAGCAATAAAAGTTGTCCAGTTGCACCTTTGTTCTAACCATATCTTGAGGCGGAGTGTGAATGTGAAACAGAACAACCCATTAGAAAGAAAGCAGTTGCTTTTGAATACCTAAAATTTAATGAGGTTTTACAATAACTATCAGCATTTATTGTTATTGTTTATCGTACCTGTTGGCAGAGACTCAAAAGAATGCCTTACCGGCCCCAAAAGACTGTAACCATTATTTTATGTTAAAAGTTTCTTACTTGAATTTGTTGTGGTTTTGTTATGGAGTTTCAATGATAACATCACTGGATCACTGACTTTTAATCCATATTTCATCACCAGTCACAATTCACCAGCATCTCTGTCATAGTGCTCCAGAAATGAAACAAATTGCCAAGCACTTTGCGTTCTTTTCAAACATTTCTTTATCCGATCTGGTAAGGATGATAAGCCAGGATGAGGAACTGATCCAGTGGCGGATAAAGGAAAATATCTTTGTAGGCCAATAACCGGGAGGTCTGGAGGTATGGAGTATGATACACCTCCAACAAAATTTTAAGGACTGGTCTCCAGAACTCACGTTTTTAAGATATTTTGAAACTTTTTTTATAATTTGAGTGAGTTATGCCAACATAAAATGTGCCAGAGCTATGAGTAATCTAATATATTTTCATACATTTTATTTGCTTTTAAGTAACTGTTCTTGTATGATTTAGCCAATATTGTTATCAAAGTTTTGTAATAAGGTAGGCTATTTTTTTATAATGGTGAACATGGCTTTTGATTTTATTGTCAATTCAAAAATAGGCAAGATTACATGAAAAGAAGTCTTTTATATGTTAATTTACAACACAAAGTCAAAGTTTCTTGGTGAATTCTCAAACTCGTCAAGAACTTCTACATTGCTTAATGTATAGTCTTTGTGGACTGAAACTAACACTATTCCATAAGCCTATTTGCCAAAATGGTATTTCTCAAGTATCTTTTTAGCATTCTTAAACTTGAGAATGTTCTCTCCACAGTTACCACAGAAACAGAGAGAATTTTATAGACTGCTAGCAGTTTTACTAGAAGATAAATTTTGGGAAAGAAATCTTGGTCACATTTTTCAAGAGAGCTTACGGCTGATTTATGGAGATTTTCTGACTTCTGTTGGCTCCACTTTATTTCCACAGCATGAACTCACTTTGCACGGGTTTTTTATGTGAAAAATCCTCTTCATAGAAATTGAAAGCAGATTCCAATGCACAGAAATCAGTTTTGATACAAAATTCTAGAAGGATGTTATCTAAGGATGAAACTGTTTCCTTGTGAGACTCAAAAGCATTCCTTCAGTGAATTTGAAAAATCATCAAGGTATGGTAAATAAACAGCTCAGCGATAGTATTCCTCTTGGGTACTGTATTGAACGTTGTTGCGAGCTGTTTGAAGGCGGCAAATTCTAGGAACCTCCTCTTTAATATTAATTTTTCCAGTTAGCCCTTTATTTTACTATATGGGGCTTTAATGTTGTTATCAGCAATTTCCCTTTGTTTTGAAAGCATACCTAAGACAAAATATTTTTCAAAGCCTGTGTAAGATCTAAGTTCTTTTTTTGAAGCTTCTCAGATAAGTTACATGTATTATACAGCATAAGGCTAAAAAAATATATATACAAGAAATTGAAATTGGGTGAGTACTATGCAATTACTAATATGCAGTAGTATTTATGATACTTGAATTAATATAAATTTAGCAATAGATCCAGTTGCAATGTTGTCAAACATGATTTTAACTTACCTCTCTCAGATGGTTCAACCAATCCACTGACAGCCTGTAATCAGAATAACAGAAACCATCAATATTTTTGTAGTCCTTGTTGAATTAAAGTAATTATAAAGTTTGTTTACAGGAAAAAGGATACTCAGTTTATACCCTATGGCATATTATTTATTATATGTATGGCATATTTATGACATGTAATTTTAAAGGTCTATTCAATATAAACACAATTACAAGAAGACAATTCTCTACGAAGTTCATAGAAAAGGTTATAGGCAAATAACCCCTTGCATTGCAATGCCACCTAGAAAAAGACACCTCTTACCAAACCAATGCACACCACACAAATTAGATACTACGTGAAGGGGATAAGCTGGCCACATCAAAGTCTTACTGAAAGATATCACACATGCATTGTGTTGATATGTGCAAGACAATGGCATTGTCCCTACAGATTATTATTTTTTGTGTTATTTGCCCATAACTTTTACTAGAAATGTCGTAGAGGTGGTTTCTTAGTGTCATAGTGTTTCTTTTTAAATGACTATAAAAAGGACACATCACAAGATAGGGGTTGCAATTTGAAAATTTCAACTTACCACCTTTAAAAAGAAACAACTGATACCTCTCAACTGTGACATGTTTTGTGCTCCCGGTTTGTGCAAGTGTACCTTTAAAGTTTTCATGCTCGCTTAAGCTTAAACGGATTTCATTAAAACAAGTACCATTGAAATTTTAATAAAATTGTTCAAATATCTGGTGTCTGGTAATTTTTTATAGCTATACTAGCTTTTTTGTTATTTAGCTTTAAAATTTTTCAATTGACGCCATTTTGTTAATATCAAAGAAAATAACACAATTATTTAATTTTCCTCTTATCTAACATAAGGTGTCTTTAGCTTAAATATTGTTAGAGATCATTAATTTTCCCTTAATTGGTTGGAATAAAAACTCAAATTCTTCCTAAAATTCCTATTTAAGGTAACAGCTTTTTTTACTTGGTGCTTAAAGATTGAGATTAAAACTAAAGAAAAAAAACACAAGATGGAACCAAGAAGCATAAGAGCATACTTTCTCCAACTCAAACAAATACCCAGAGAAAATGAGAATCCTAAAACTACAAAAGTTGGTGATGGTTTTCAATTGAATTTCAAGTCTCTAATTAAGGGTGTGCTCTACCCTAGTGCACGAAGACGAAAGCAAGGGTCTAGAAGATTGCAAACCATGCCCTTACTATTGGGATGGTCTATAGGAAACATGTAGTCAAATTGAAGCTAAGCACTATAGAGCTCTCATTAGCCGGTTTTCAAATTTTACTTTGTATTGTATAAACCAGATGAGAAACTAGAGCCTTACATAGACTTTTCAAGAATAATTATAAGTCTTCAAATTTATTAACATTAGCTCAGTACTTAGTCAAGTTTTAATCTCCCAAAGGCTTGCACGAGATAATTTCGCACTGATTAAGACTGGGTGCCATTCGAATAACTCGATAAACCAACTTACCACGCTTCTCATTTCCACCTAAATTTCAATTGTTTAGCTGTATCAATGTAGAAAATATAAAATTTTAGTTTAACCTATCACTTTCGACTCAATATTAGGCCCAACAGGAAAGTATAAGCGGTCACTTGCCGAGTCAAGGAACCACACACAGAAGTAGTAGCCTTTCCCTCAATCTACTTCACTTATTTATTCACTTATAATGAAACAATTCCACTGATGATTTACAATTAGTTTGGACAAAAAAATTAACTTTTAATTGTATGATTCAGTAATTTAAGATTTCTATGAATAGATTACATTACAAGTATTTCAAAAAGTACAAAGTGAAAATATTCTAAAGTAAGAACATTTTTTTATTTAGAATAATGCAATAAAATTTACAATGTGGGAAACCATATGGAATGTTATATAAGCCAAGTATAACACAAAACATTAAATTGAGTAACATACCAGTGAAATCAACTACAAACCTACAAAATTGTTTGAATTAAATTATAACGTTATAAAGAAAGCAGAAATCTGAATTTATAATAATACACAGAATTGTTTTATTAAGTTGTTAAACAATGTAGGATATTGCTAGGAACAATGCTAGTCTGCAATCACTAGTAGGGTGGAATCCCTAGGATTTCTCATTATGTTTTATTCTCTTCTCTAAATGCATTACAATCATAGGGAACACTTTATGAAAAATAAATTTAATAACAACCAAATTAATATTTCTTTTGAGAATAAATATAAATATTTACAACTAAGTGCTGATTGCAGGTACACGCAATGACAAACATAGGTCAAAGCTACACTCAAATGGAGGAAGCTGTTATTCGTGGGAAAGTATGGAGGCGGCAGCAATGAGGAGGCCAATTTAACAAAGGCCGAAGGAAGAGTAGGCAGTAACGGAGCTCCACAATAACTGTTATAATTGATGGTGCTTGACACATTATAATGCGCTTTCTGCAGTAATAAGTACATTATCAGTCATATTTTAATTTATATTGAATAAATGTTAGTTGCCATGCGGAAATAAATATAATATCAAGTGAGTATTTACAAGTCCCTATGAGGGATAGAATCTTTTTAGATTATATTTAAGTTCAGGATCTCAGAATGCATAAATAAACCAAGTTTCAACCAAATCTGAAATGGTCAGGTTGAATGCCTTATTGGTTTGACATGGAGTGACCCATTCCAGTGATGGAAAAATTTACTGACTGTCACCCAATATAATATAAAAATTGATTCTTCAATAGCTTACATAAAGTCATACTTACAGCATTTGATGTGATGGATGATTTTGAAAATAATCTTTCTGCTTCCTTAAATTTTCTGTTCCTCTTATCTGTTTTGCTGTTTGTATTCTTGTTTGAAGTCAAATACCTGTCCCAGCCTCTTATAATATTTCCATAAAGTTGAGTATCCTCTAGGTAGCTTCCCTCAAAAGCATATATTTGCCTCTCCAAATTTGCTAGCGTTTCCTAAAACAAACAAAATCTTTTGAGTTACATCTGATTTTATTTTTTCATGTGCAAAAAAATGTCCTCCATCAAAACCTCAATCTGAAATAAAAACTAAAAATTAACATGTTTTAATACAACTATAACAACAACTACAAGATTATTTATATTTCAATTTACATTTGAAAAAGAATATATTGAAAGAGAACAGTGATTGAATGTATTTTTGCTGTACTACCATTTGTAGCTTAAACGTAGACAAATTAAACATACTGAACAGTAACACAACTTCCTAGGTGATATGTATATACGAGGTGTGTTCAAAAAGTAACCGGAATTATTAAGTTTTGCAGGATTGCTGAGCCCATTTATCAAGATGTTTTTGTTTTCTTTTGTTGGAACCTGAAATGTAAAACTTCGAGCTGTATTCACTGATTAATTTTTCAGTGGCAGCTGCTAAGGTTAGACAAGATATACAAACTCAGAGGTTTTCATTTGGTAAAAAAATTGGATAAAAGAATTTGTATCAATTTTTTTTTTAAGAAATAAAGCATGGGAAATGTTAACAAAGGCCTATGGTGAGTCCATTATGAGTAAAATGAGGGTTTACAAGAGATATAAATGTTTCGGAGATGCTATGAAGACATTGAAGACGAACACTCTGACGCCCCAGCACATCAGCAACCAATGAAAACATTAATAAAAGTGGGAAAAATGGTTATAAATGATTATTGTTTTATGATCAGAGAAGTCGCTGATGATGGCATATCAATTTGCTCGTGCCATGAAGTTTTGTTCAATGTTTTGGGAATAAAATGTGTGGCAGCAAAATTTGTTCAAAAATTATTGAATTTTTAACAAAAACAGTGGTGAACGGAAGTTGTTCACGATTCACTACGTGGTGTCAGCACAGATGCAGAAATACTGAAACATGTTATAACAGGTAACGAAACATGGATTTACGGTTATGACGTCCAACCTGAGGCTCACTCATCCCAGTGGAGGCATTCTGGATCGTCAAGACCGAAAAAGGCTTGCCAAGTGCAGTCGAACATGAAGGTTATGCTTAACTTTACTGTGTTCTTCAATTTTAATAACATAGCGCATCATGAGTTATTGCCACAAGGTCAAACGGTCAATAAGGAATACTAACTGTAAGTTGAACGCCGTTAGCATGAAGCAATGAATAAAACGCCCATATTTGTGGCAAAACAATTCATGGCTTTTGCACCATGACAATGCACTTGCCCACACTTCATTGCTTGTTAGTGAATTTTTGGCCAAAAACAGTACTGTACTGATGCCCCAGCTTCCATATTCTCCAGACATATATATATATATATATATATATATATATATTTATGTATGTGTGTGTGTGGTTTTAGGAAATGAAAATCACAAATAACAATGTTTTTTTTATAATTGAAATGTAAATGTAAATTTGTGGTTATAACTGTATAATGTACTTCTTGTTATCTATGGAAATAAATTCTTACATGGAAATAACTCGATGCTCAACCCAGTATCGGTTAATTCTTCAGCATTGAGTTCGGTTTCGGCGGTCTGTGGTGTTGAGGAACCATCTGATTATGATGCAAGGGAGCCTGAAAACGAATCGTCTGAACCAAGAAGGGATAATACAAATAACCTATTTGTAGAGGTTAATTACAAAAAAAGTAAAATGCCGGGTCAGAGTAGGCCTAGGACAGGTAAAAGATGTATGTTTTTGACTGGTAGTGCTACTGTTAACAGTAATAAAATAAAAATTGTTGAAAAAAACAGACATATTTTCGTATTAAGATTTTCTGAAGATATGGAGTGTGAGGATTAAAGCAATACTTGAAAGACTGTTCTGATGGTGGTAATTTTGAAGTAACAAAATTAAAAACCAGGTACCCTGGCTACAGTTCCTTTAAAATCGGGGTTCCTCTGTCACTCTGGGACAAGGTTTATAACCCAGACTTTTGGCCAATGGGAACATATGTGAGTCGATTTAGGTATCCAGGTAAAAGTGCTTCAGTACCTTCTTTTTTGGATCCCAGTCAAGGGGCAAATACAATAAAATATATCTTTCACTTTTAGGTGATGTTCTGGAGCAAAAGCCTAATAACAATTCAATAGTAACTGAACTTTGTGTTGATAGGCCTAATCTGAAAGTTACATCCTGTGATGCAAATACAATAATTGGGTGTAATTTTAATTTTAAATTGACTTTTTGGAATATTTGTAGTTTAACCAATAAACTCTGTAGCATTGAATTATTGAATAACCAACTTAATTCTGATGTCTTGTACATTGCGGAGCATTGATTAGCTTCCTCTGAAGTCCAGCATTTGGTAATTCCAGAGTATAGTGTTGCAAGCTATTTTGCAAGGGAACATCACTTGTACGGTGGAGTGCTTATTTGTGTCAAGCAAGGTATTGAGTTCTCCATCTTGGACCAAGTTCTTGGCTACTCGGAGGAGATAACTTGTGAGTTGGCAGCTGTTGTGCTCCCTGTGTTAAAGACGGTTGTTGTTGCGGTTTATAGATCTCCTGCAGGTAGTCTAGCCTCTTTTTATGAAAAGTTGCATGATGTTTTTGCTTTTTTATACTGCATCAAAATGAACATTATTGTAGTTGGGGACTTCAATATAAACTTTATGGCAGACAATAAAGAGACCCATGAACTATTAAACTTAATTGACAGTTTTGGATTGAATGTGACTGTGTCGGATATCACGAGGCCAAATACAAACTCTTGTGGAACTGCGGGTAGCTGCATTGATAACCTACTAACTTCCCTACATCCTGATAGAGGACAATCGTCGGTGCTCCATAATCCTGCTTCTGGTCACAACATCATCTTCTTTGTTGCGAATATCTAGACTGATGGATCTACGGGAAGTGGTCTCATATTAAAACACTTAACTAGACCTTTGAGCTTGTCTGGGGTATCCTTTTTTGTGCATTATCTTAGCCAAATTAACTGGTTAGATGTATATAGGCTAAATTTGAGTATCAATATAAAGTTTAAAATGTTTCTTGACCTTTTTTTACGGAACTTAAATTGTGCTGCTCCAATTCAAAAATTTAAATTAAAAGCTAAAAGTTCATGTACTAGATGGTATCATGATGGTCTTGTTAAACTTAAGTCTGAGCTGGATAGGTTATATTTTATTACTCAAAATACCAATGATAATAAGGATGTAAAGGCAAAATATAGAAGTCTCAAAGCAGTGTACAAACGTGAGATTAATACAGCTAAACTTTGTCATAACAATAGTATAATTAGATCCAAAAATAAAAGCAAAGCTGCTTGGGGCATAATAAAAAAAGTCAGCCAAAGTCAACAGCAGGCCAGTTCCCAAGTCTCATTTTCTCAAACCTGACACTTTTAATGATTTTTTTGTCTCTTCTGTGGAAGAAACTTGTAAAAACATTGGTAAATCATAGTACCTATGATTATTTTTATTATCTTGACAAGTCCTGTAACTCAGAGACTATAAATTTTAACTTTAGTTTTAAGTAAATTAAGGTGGAGGAAACCTATGGAGCTATTCTTAGCCTAAGCAATAGCACATGTTTTAATGTTTTTGGTATCAATGCACATGTATTAAAAGCTGCTGCCTAACATATTTGTAAGGTCTTGACTTATTTCTTTAACGAATGCATTAATAGTGGAACTTATCCTGATATATTTAAGATTAGTAAGGTTATTTCTGTTCATAAGAAAGGTCCTATGGGCAAGCATTGCAACTATAGACCTATTTCTATTATTCCAGCTGTGTCGAAGGTCTTTGAGCGGTTGGTACATGGGCAGATTGTAGATTATTTAGAGTCAAATAAGTTGTTCAGTGACTGTCAGTTTGGTTTCCGTTCTAATTGCAGTACCATAAAAGCGGTACAGGCTCTTGTAAGTGCTTGTTTTGATGGCCTTGAACAAAAAAATGTTGTTAATTTTAGAAGTTATGGCCTTTCAAAGGTCTTTGATACTGTTGAACATAGTATTCTAGTCAATAAACTGAAATTTTATGGTTTTAATCAATTAGCTTTAGATCTTTTGAACTCTTATCTGACAAATAGGTCACAATGTGTATATTTAAATGGCTCATATTCAGTAACCTAAACCTGTTAACTTTGGAGTGCCGCAAGGCTCAATACTGGGGCCAACATTATTTATTCTTTATATAAATGACCTCCCAGGAAATCTAAATGACAGCTGTGTAAATACTTATCTCTTTGCAGATGACTTGGGGCTATTGGTTAGTGCTGAATCAGCCTTATACAGTATAAATAAACTTAGCAATAAGAATTCTACTGTCTTGGATTGGTGTTCTGCAAATAAACTTTGCATAAACATTGAAAAAGTTCAAAACCTACCACTCAATTTGTACAGTAAAAGTAAAGATAATAGTGTTAAGTTTCTTGGAATATATGTTCAGTCGAATATAAAGTGGCATGATCATATTAACTATATAGCCTTTCGAGTTGCTAAAGGTGTTTTCTTAATTAGGGCATTAAAGGGTAAGATTTCAACTGATTATTTATTGTATGTATACTATTCTTATGTTCATAGCTTTATCACTTATGGAATCACCTTATGGGGCAATACACAGAATGCAACAAAACTTTTTATTCTGCAAAAAAGGGCTGTTAGATTGATTGCTGGTGTACCTAACAGAGATCACTGTAAAGCTTGGTTTGCAAAGTCTAATATTTTAACCCTGCCATCTGTTTATGTATTAAGTGTTTTGATGTATGTTAAAGATAACTTGAATGACCTTGTTAGCCTTAGTGATAACCATAACTATTTTACGAGAAATAGGAATGATCTGTTGCTGATGAAGTGTAAATACACAAGCACGCAAAGTGGCTTTAGGTATCTGGGAATCAAATTGTACAATGCTTTACCTGAACATATAAAAAAATATCTAGGCCTAGGCTTGAAACCTCCATAAAAAACATGTTGTTTAAGAAGTGTATATATAGTGTAAATGAATTTTACAATGCTAGTAATAGTATGCTTCTTTAACTTGTTGACGTTGTTATACACTATTGTAGTGTCCTGACAATAAATGATTTGATTTGATTATAATTTTCAGCATTATCTGCTTCTGATATTGACTTCACTGCCTTGTGGATAAACATGGCACCCTATATTCTATCAGGACAAATTAACTCTAATACCGTCAATTAGTTTGGAATGTTATTTACATGTTTAGTGTGGATTATGTGAGCAGTTACAATATTGAGAAATTAATTTATTCCTTTTTAATTGGTCATTGTGTTTTTATAATGAGAGTATGGGTTCATCATGTTACTTATCGTGTTATTTTAAAAAAGAAAATAGGAATTTTTATGTGATCAGAAGTTACCAGGTAGTTTGTAAGCATCACCTTCGGCTGCCGCAGTCTGTGCTGATAGCTGGATGCACATGTGTTAGGCCGATATGAACATTTATTCTTAGAAGGTCTAAATTAACAATTAACCTTTTTTGGTCAAATTTTTCTTATTTCAGCATTATTGTCATTTTATGTATCTAATCCAAGGTTGTCTAATGTTCACAATAGGACCATTTTACGCCTAGCACAGATGGATTTATTTCTTTTGACTATTTACAATCATTATATTATCATTTGTTATCCAAAAACTACATTTGTTTTCTTCACTAATATAAAATATCTACTTCAGTATGTTCAGTAATGGAAATAAATGTGGAAATTCAGTTGTGGAAATAAATGTGATTTTGATTTGATGAAGAACAAGGAAATATTACTCTGGGGTAGAAAAGTAGGTCCACTTTTAATGGGCTGCAGTATGATAAGCTTCCAACACCCGAATGATCTATATTCATGATTATCAAATACAACGATTCAAATGCTGTCAGACATATTTACCCTGTACAGAAATTTTAAGTACTACGCTGCTCAAATTTAGTATAAACAAAGTTGTATTATTTCCTATAATCTAAAATATGTGTGTTTCTTTTACAAATAAAAGTATAGCTTCACTATAATAAGTTATCTTAACCCTTTTAGCCCCAGCGTACAGATAACCCTGATATATCAGACAGAGGTGGTCTAGCTAAAATGCCCAATGTTTGGTACATCGGACATCTATAGAGTATTTAATATAGCTGGCTTATAATAAGTCCTAATGCCATCAGATTCGATATAGCGATCGGTGAAGAAACAGGCTACATGCAAAAAAATAAGCCTTCCAATTGGCATTGTATTTCGTTGTATTATCGTTGAGCGGAGTTTATTTGTCAATGTCAGCCGTCAGATGACATCAGCTGGATTTGTTGTTGTATGCTCTCACTTGTAACCTCGATTAGCTTGCGTGATAGAAAGTGGTTGTTAATCGTGTGATTTATTGTGTTATTAGTAAAAAAATGAGTAAGCATCCTTGAGAAAAGTCACCAGTGAGTGAAAACACTCTGATAAACAATATTGTTAGTCCTGAAGGTGTTATTTTTGAAGACAATAAACTGAGAGATAGTTTTGTGGACATTTTAAGCTCAAATGACGAATGGTCTTCTGAAAATGAAGAAACTGCTATTTTTTAAGATGATACTGACGAATATCCTGATTTTATTCCCACAAATCTTAAAACAGCATATTCCTCAGAAGACAAGGCTGAAGCAAACATGCCTTCAACACCAACAGGTCAAGGTAGGCCTACAGTTTATTTATTTATTATTTATTATTACTTCCAACGGTACAACGCCATTTAACGTATTTACAAAAATTACAGACTTCTAAGATGACTATATTAAATTAAAGCTAGAAAAATAGAATATCACATTGTACAAACAACAACACAGCAATCAGCATAACAGATAATCATAAGGCAAAGCAGTAACAACAATAGTTTGACGCCAAAAATTATTTAACATTCATAGCAGGAATGTAACAAATCAATAACAAGTATCAATAATAAATAGGTCAAGAATAACAAAGATAACAATCAAATATAAGGTAACCATTGCAATAAACTATCAGACAAAACGAACCACTTGAAAATCAACATGATAATAGAATATAAAATAATAACAGAATTATAATATATAGAGGATAAAATATATATATATATATATATATATATATATATATATATAGGAAAAACAACATAAGAATAATAACAAGCACATGCACTGATGAACTCATGTCAACACCCTGAAGCACCTCCACTTAAAGGACAACCAAGAGCCCTGGAAGAAATCCAACCCATCGCAGACCAATCCCCCAGTACGCTGCATCCTCGCCAAACCACAGTTGCTAGCATAACTAGTTGGCCGGTATACTCTTCCAAACACTGCCTTTGATAGTAGTAGAAGTTTACTTGACGAAGGAGGTCAGGACAATCCAACTTGCCATTAACCAACTTGTAAAGAAGCTGAAGATCTTGCAATTGACGTCTAGTGTGAAGAGGATGCAGGTTGAATCTCAGCTCCAATTCTTCAATTGGAGTCGTCAGGTAGCCATAGCCCATTCGAACGCCCAACACCCTCAAAAAACGAAGCTGAACTCGGTCCAAGTAGTCGATATGGGTAATAAGATGAGGGGACCAGATCACTGAACCATACTCAAGGACCGGGGCGAACGAGAGACTTGTAGAGGATCAGGAGCGACTGGGGTGACCTGAAGCTCATAGTCGATCTCATGATGAATCCCAAGAGGGAGTAAGCTCTTGATACAACACCATCAATATGCTCCAAAGGGACGAGTGTAGAGGTGAAAACAACTCCAAGGTCCTTAACACTGTTCATTCTTCTCAGCACCAATTCATTGATGCGGTAGTCAAAGATATATGGAAATTGACTACGAGAAAAAGACACCACTTCGCACTTGGAGACATTCAGCTCCATAGCATTAGCAGCACACCACGTTTCAATCCTGGTGAGGGACCGCTGGAGAACTTGCTGATCGAACGTAGAGTGAACCCTGGTGTAGATCTTTAGATCGTCAGCAAACAGCAGACAATTGACCGGAAGTTCACAAGTAATATCATTTATGAAGATGTTGAAAAGTAATGGACCCAGGTGTGAACCCTGGGGAACCTCTGAGGAAGCACAGAAGGGTGCTGACAGAACACCCTCACATTTAACCATGAGTTTGCGGTCCCCAAGGTAACTAGCCAACTACCTCAACAACGGCCCACCAACCCCATAACCAGCAAGCTTCGCAATCAACAGTCCGTGGTGCACCCTTTCAAGTGCCCTAGAGCAATCCAAGTAGATACAATCCACCTGACATGAGTCAACAAAGGCAGCCATAACATACTCCTGAAAGACCAGCAAATTAGTGATTGTAGATCGATTGCAAAGAAAGCCATGCTGACTATCGGATATAAACTTTCTTAGATAGAAGTAAAGATGGTCCAGGACCAGTGCCTCAAAGACTTTCGCCAGAGCAGACTGAATAACAATAGGTCTAAAGTTAGTTATGTTGCAACGGTCTCCTGACTTGAAGATTGGGACCACGAATCCCCGCCTCAGCACTGAGGGAAAAGTTCCAGAGGCCAGTAGCAGATTAAACAATACCGCCAAATGGGAGGCAAGAACAGGAGCATAAAATCTCAGTACACAAGGAGGAATGCCATCAGGGCCAGCACTCTTAAATGGATCAAGAACCTCGAGCTTAGCTTGGACATCGGTAGCAGATAGCACTATTGAAGAGAGTGAATCATTCCATCCAAAGTCGAAGTGAGGCACAGCGATGTCAGTGTCGTAAAACACAGAAGAAAAATGCCGAGCAAAAAGATTGCACTTCTCAGTTTGATCATCAGCTGCACTGCCATTCAGATGCATTGCAGGTAGCGCACTGGAACTCTTGAGGTCCTGCACATGCGACCAGAAGGATTTAATATTGTGGGGTATACCTTCCTCAACCTTGCCAATGTAAACTCGGTAGCAGTCAGAAGTTTTTGTTTTGCATTCCCTTCGCAATTTTCGGAAGCACTCAAGATAAAAGGGATCGTCGGTCATTTTGAACTTCCTGTGGGCAGTTTTTTTATTTATAACCAAATTCTTGAGCTCATTTGTGAACCATTTAGGAAACTTTGAGCTTTCAATCCTCTTTATAGGGGTGTTGCAAGATACAGCAGAGGACAACTGGTCACAAAAGGCATTAAACATCTGTTCCGCATCACATAAGGCACAGTCGATGGGCAAGTCAACACCCTGCAATAACCTAAAAATCTCAACTAAGTTGCAGTCTCGAAAGTCAGGAATATATTTGACGTTTTTGAGATGGGCAGATTGCTTGACACTGATTACAATATCAAGGGCTGGATGATGTCTATCCTCTGGCAATAGTGAGTCTGAGGTTGTTGAGTTTGTTGTAGAGGTAGAAAAAAGAGGATACAAAGAATCGATTTGATGCTATAGCTGGACGAGATAAAGGTAACACAAATCAGGAAACAAATTTTGGATTAGGAACACTTCCACATAAACGAGGAAGAAAATTTTGTTCTGTCTGCAGCAAAATTAGTGTGGCTTCTGGAGGGAATAGAAAAAAAATCAATAACTGTTTGTGTAAGATCTAAGAAAGGTGTCTATGGTGTTTGTTTTGGGCAACACAAATGTTAGATCACTCAAAAAATTTGTTTATATAAAATATAAATATTATATTATCTTTTACATCTTTGAAAAATGAAACAAGTTTCAGTGTTATTTTATTTTACAAAATTGTTATAAATTCAAAAGAGCATGAACAAGTATACATATCTGTACACTGTTACTGATGTGTATTTGAGAAAATATGTGATCTGCAGCAATACTATTTATGAATAAATAAATAATAAAAGTGCAATAAATTTTCAAATAGCACTTAAGTTATAGCCTTGTAACATATCATTTGAAAGGTCTTGGTTAGCCAATAAAAAATACACTTAAAGAATTGAAATTGGATCACTCTACAATAAATGGCAGCCCCAAACATATAAAATGTAAGTTGAACCTCCCTTTACTCGTTTATTATTTTATATATGTGAAATTTGTTTGCGGCAATCTTACTAGCTACAAAGGGCTACACTAATAATGATAGATTTCAGATTTTTGACCCTCAGGGGACAGGAGGGTGGGGGGTAACTAAAAAATTTTCAAATAGCACTTATAGTCTTATAACATACCATTTTTAAGATCTGGTAAGTCAATAAAAAATACACTTAAAGAATTGAAATCGGACCATTCTACATGAAATGGCAGCCCCAAACGTAACTGAGCATTATTGTGATTCATAACGTAGAGACTAACACCTAATTTAACAAAAATCAATTAAAACAAAACTCATTAGGGCAATGCAGATAATTAGTATTGTTGTATTAGGGAGGGAGTAGTTGGGAAAACTAATATCCTCTTGTTTATCTGATTCTTAACTTATGCAATGCCTTTATCCAATCGGTTTCCCAAATTTCTAAAAGTTCACTTGAAAGGTGTGACCTATTCAGTTACCAAATACAGAGTTCCTACTCAGTTTAGTTGTAGATTTTAATTCAGAGTATGACGTTACTATTAGGATAACACCCGAAACATAATGTTTTAATGTCTAATTCAGTAACCCCTGTTCTAGAACAAATCGAGATAGATATATAAACAGCTGAGCATTGTTGGACAGGTGAGCGTATGTTGTCAGAATCAAGATAGACATTATAAACAGCTGAGCATTGTTGGACAGCTGAGCGTATGTTGGCAGAATCGAGATAGATATATAAACAGCTGAACGAACAATTGCTCTTCATTTGATTGCAATCTTTTGTAATTTTGTGTTGTTTTTAGAAGTTTTATTGAATAAATGTACTTACCAATTGATATTCTGTTTTATTGAAATCTTGGTTTAGAACGACAATAAGTAGTGTGAGCACTTTTAGTAATTGAGTTTATTGGGTAATTAAAACATGGTTTTTTTTCAATAGAACAACGTGTGGAACTCGCCCTACACTATGGACAAGTAGGAACTTACTACGGTGCTAAAGAAGCTTTTAATGAAATAGGTACACCCTTGGCCATACTATTAGCTGGACAGCAGTCACTAAATTAATTCAGAAGTTTCAGCGAACTGGAAGCGTTGCAGATGAGCCCAGAACCGATTGACCCAATACACCTGAAGCAGTTGAAATATTGAGTGGCCAGCCCGGTCACCTGACCTAAACCCACTAGATTTTTTTTGTGTGGCCAATTGAAATCAAAGCCAGAATCTATTGAACAATTAAGAGAGCAATGCAACAATTATAGAGACTGAATGCAGAAGAATTAGAAATGAAACATTTATAAATATCAGGAACATTTTTGAACAAAGACTGTATTATGGAAGCACCTAGAGCAATTTAACACTTAAGTTAGTTTTGAGGTATGGAAGTCATCATCTCTTAATTAATTTAATATTTACTAAAAATATTCAGTACCCAGTACTCATAACTGATTATAAATTTAACTTTTTAATAGTTTTATTTTCATTCTAATAAACTTTTAAATGTTAAAGATATAGCAAAATAAACGAGTTAAAAAAATATCTTCTTCAAGAAGGTTCCCTCTGTGGTTAAACAATTATTGTTCTTAACTTCAAGTCTTTCACTTCATATTCTGAAATATTGCAGCAAGATATGCAATTAATGCAAACTACTTTTATTTTAAACTATTTTTTGGGCTGCCATTTCATGTAGAGTGGTCCAATTTCAATTCTTTAACTGTATTTTTTATTGACTACCTGAGACCTTTAAAATGATATGTGACAAGACTATAAGAGCAATTTGATTTATATCATGTATAAGTAACTGAAGTTATCAAGGATTCTTTACTCGTGAATATCAATGGTTCGATAGTCATGATTATCGGTCATTCGAGTGATGGACGCTTATTATACTGCAGCTCCTTTTAATGTTGCATAACTTAATTTATTGCCATTTTCTCCCCATGAATCCTAATATGATATTGTTCAGTACAATAGCAATAAGTTAACAACGGGATTACATTTTTACCACTCAGGCCATTAATTTCATTCACCTAAACCTTTTATTGCATAACTTCAGATACATTTTAAGCAAAATATATTCATTGTTACAATCACTGTTTGTCTCCTCAGAAATTAAATGATTAAAAAAAATAACACATAGGCCTATAGATAGGCTTGCCAGACGTCCCGGTTTGACCGGGACAGTCCCGGTTTTGAATTACGATCCCGGTGTCCCGGCCGGTTCACTACGCGTCCCGGATTAATTGAAATTTGATCCTATCCTAGGCTCTTGTACATAAGATCGCATTCAAATTAAACAAGAATTTGATGGATTTTATGACAGATGCATCGCATATTTGAACCTTTGGGAGAATAGCTTTGGACACGCTGAGAAATTTTCCTGGGTAAATCTGGCCACACAAAATGTTCTTTCATGGGAAAATGTTGAACGTAGCCGCTGAACTTATCAATGGAAGTCTTCCTAATCATGGCGATCTAAAAGTGAACATTGACTTTTTGTTTGACGAAGTTGTTCTTGCCAAAGACTATTTTCAATCCATCTGGGAGAAGTGGACAGAGAAAGAAGCTCTAAGTGATAAGCGTATTCCAAGTAAAGAGAAATGGCTGAGGTTGTTTTCTCACTTTAAAGAAAACCATATAACAGCAAACAACCTATTTAAAATTATTGAGTACGTGTTCTGCATGCCGGTGTACATCAGCACCGGTTGAAAGGGTGTTCTCCTTGATGTACAATGTGTTGACTGATGATCGTGGTTTGATGAAAGAGTCAACGGTAAAAGGCTTGATGACTTGTAAAATTAACGTTGGCCTCAGCTGTGAAGAATTTTATACCAAAATAAAAAGCAAGAAAGAAGTGCTGAAAATGACGAAAAATACAAGCAAAATCTAAAATCTTAATCTTAAACTTATTTTAATGTGTGTTTGTCTTTTGCCATGTTAACGAGAATAAAATTTATTCATTTTCATTTATAAATTACAATATAATGTCTAATTTACTTGTTACTAATTTACCTGCATATACCTATATTTTTCCAGACCCCAGGCTCTTCTGATGGGCGAACCCCCCAGCCCCCCCCTTTTTTGTCCCGGTTGAGCCTTCAGAAAATCTGGCAAGCCTACCTATAGAGGATTTTCGACAGTGTAGATGTTTTTATCATACAAAATAGCTTGTAAGTGGTTATAGTAATCAAGGTGCTAACACAATTGTCTGAACGTCGATTACGACCACTTCTGAAGAACTGACAATCCTCCAGTAGGCAAGCAACTGAACTAAAATCAATCAATCTAAACAATCAAAGATCAAAAAACAGAGATTTTAGTCAAAATAAGCCTACATACCGCGATTTCAGCCTTCCTTTTCACCAAATCAGCCAATTCCGCCCTGGTGTCAACTGCGTTTTGTTTAGACGCCATAGTACACTATTACAACAAAATTAAACAATCAGAGGGAAGTTTATTCCAAATTTACTGCACTATTACATCACAACCCTTAAAGAAACTGAACTATCAAAGTGTCAAACCAAGTTCCCCATACAATGTCTCAAACAAGCATTTCAAACTGAACTGGACTAACTACTGACAATAGTGACAATATTTAGAAGGCAAGGCAGCAGACGTAACGTAAGATGTTTTATTTGACTCTTTTTTTGATGCAACATATGGCCTCAAAAAAGTTGTCTGATCAAAACAAAAATGTCCTTCGGAATGTAATATTTTATAATTTCATTTCTTAAGCCACTCAAAAACAATTATTAAATTAAAGTGTTATTATACGGATAACAATAAAGTATAGTAAAGTTTAAGGAAATTTAACTTAAATTTATGTATAATATCTTTAAACATTTTATTATTTAATTAAAAAAAAATAATTAGAACTTAATATTTTTGAAACCAAACACTCACATATTATTAGTTCTAAAATGCTTGGAATAGATTCAATATTCAAGATTTTTATTGTTGAAGACTGTACAGCAAAAAAATGGTCAATGATCACTAGGCCTAGAATATTTTTCAATTAAAGTTAAATTTTCGTCAAAATACTCACAGACTTTATACATACAGTTTTCGACTTGGAGGTTCTTAGCTGCAGACTTCAATTTATTTTACGGCAATTTCTTGACATTATTTGGTAAAACTTTGTATATTTTTAGACCAATATTTTCAAAACTATATTGTGTACTAGTATACATACCTATTTTCGTGTTTAAATTATTTTTATATCTTGTATTAAAAATGTGAATACTGGTTGAGTCATTAAATTTATTATTTTCTTTAATATGCAACAATTTTGAAAAGACGTGCAGTAATGGCAATGAAATTACTCTTAGGTATATGAGTAAAGGTTTAGAATGGATTTGATCCGGAACGCTACATATTGTAACAATTTTTTTTGTGAACCTTAAATTTTATAACAGAGAGTAAGAGTTAGATTTTATTAACTTTGGCAGACAGGCCTGATCAACCTGGAAAATCCATATCAGCTGGCTATTAAACAGCTGCAGCTCCAGCTGGCCAAACAACAATTGACTCCGACTTCCTGTTGGACTTTGTTACTGACTGTCAGGCTTCACACGAGGCTTATTCTCTCTCTCTCTCATGGCGATAGTTTGAAGATTGTTCAGTTGGAAATTGAGTCTCCACGAGGTTATATATAATGTCTTTACCTACATTGCTCCCTTCCTGGCCCATTACTGGATTGTTGCCAAGGTGAGGTATTTTAATATTCTTTTAAGTCAAATAATGTGTGTGCTACCAAGAAATTATAAATACTTTTGAATACAGATACTTGGAATTAATTTTTCTTTTCTCAACCAACCAGAGTAAATATATTAGTGAAATTAAGAAGCAGAAATTACTTGAGCCTTTATTAATTTGTAAGTTGTACTCATAAATATAAATCCTTTCAGATTGTAAATATTATCATAGTGTTTTTAATGGTTCATATTTTCTTAGATCCAAACATATGTTGTGGCAATGGTTAGAACTTTTATTTTAAATAATGCATTTGAAATAACAACAAAATGTACTTTAGGTAATAAATAGTGTTGTGTGGCCTATAAGTTAAAAAATTATCTGTTAGTCTGTTTTATTTTTGCTGTTGTTTGTAAATTCAGGATAATAAATGTTGGTAATTTATGCTACGTGCTTTGTCAAAATGTAAGTAAGAAAAGGCATTTGTAGAATAGGAAACAAATATGAAAAGATGTTTTCAAGTGAATTCTATTTAAAGCTTATTTTAGTTAATAATTTATTTTTGGAATTTAATTAAACTATATCTCATTATATTGACTACTGTAGATTGAGTAATTGACTAATAGTTAATTTTTGGGGTTATTTACATTACAAACCGATTATATATCTCTCAAAATACTTCATGTTAAGATTATTTCACGGAATATTTAGGTTTCATTGTTATTATTGTTAACATAAAATTTTACGTGCTATTCTGAAGCAACTATTATACATCTTTTAGTGTCAAATATTTTTGTAGATTCTATTGTCTGAATTGTGCTCAGGGATTTGTTCGGGAGCGGTTTGTGTGCCTCCACATAGGTCTGCGTACCACTACCTACCCAGTGCCCGTGCCTTACCTGCTACTGTGCCTTCCTCCCTGACCGTGAGCCCTTACGGAGAGGCGTATGATTGTGATCTACGTAGTTGAATAATTACTTATAAATATCTTTCTTTATTGGATACATATTGATGTTTAATGTGCTTTGTGTAAATATGTGTCTAGTTTATGTAAGTATTGTTTGATTGATATCTATGGGTAAAATACCAGAAGTACTAGTGGCCGGCCAAGGTAATGTTGTTTAGTGTATAATTACTGGTGTTTAGGGTATATATTGTATTGATAAATCTAAGGGTTACCTGTAACCCTCAGACTGTTGAGATCCAAATATAGAAATGGTAATCAAACCTTTTTTTCCATGATATGAAATGTAAAATTACATAATTTTAAATAAATATTTCATTTGATAAATGTTTCTTGTGCAATAAAAAAAAAAAAACAGGCTCTTAGAATTTTTCTAAACTTAATGATTACATTGAATGAGTTTAGCTTTCTTACATGTATTTCCTTTTCTTAAATTTACCTTGTATTTAACTCACTCTTACTTTGGTTGGTTATAAGGTCATTAATTTTACAACATCATTCAGTAACGGGTCTTTTCCTTGTTCTGACTCCGTTCTCCTACCACACTACTACTGGAAACAAGGTGGCGCCCTCGGATAGTACCGTTAACAGTTAACTCTACTACGCCGTTAACTTGTGAAAACCACACCTACCCTTCCCACCCCCTAGACTGAGCAAACTGGGACCGCTACAATATTACGACTAGATATTACGCTAACCTGACTGCCCTCTTCTGTAATGTAATGCCCTTTTTAGACCATCCGAAATTAATTACACTATAAGGAGGGACCGTAGCTAAGATTACTTTGAATGTAAGCGTAGTATTAGAAGTTTGTCAGAGGTAACACTGCTCTTTATAGATCTCAACAAAAAGAGTCCCTTTGCTAGTTTGGTGACTACATTGTCAATATTATTTACCCTTTTAAGACAGATTGTAAAAATATGTCCAGAAACTTCAAAGCACAGATTTCTTCCTTTTTTGATGACAAGCTAAGTGCTAAGTTCTGCACCTTTCCACCATTCAGGCTTAACTTATTAGCACGGCACCAGTCTACAACTAGTTTTGTCTTATCTTGTTGGGTGTTATGGGCCTCCATAGTACTACTCTCCCTGACATTTAAAACTAAGTCATCTGCTAATAAAAAATTATTTACAATGGAATTTGCTAAGGTGCTAGGTACGTCATTAATATATATACAATAAACAGTCTCAAAGTGGAGAGTTAATTTATATTGCACAGGAACACAGCCTAGATTTTGTGAAATGAATAAAGGAATTCCTTCTAAGAAAGGAACTATTTCTATTATTGGTTGGTTAGAAATCGAAGCTAGCGAAAAGATTAAAAAGTATAGGTAGTGTACATCTCGATACCAGTCCTCTTCCTCCACAGTTAATATAACATTGTTCAAAATTATCTTCTAAATATAGTTTATTCAAAATTATTTGGCATATAATTGAATAACATTAATTTAAAGGCCGATTGTGTAGTTGATTAAAGATTATTAACTATACTTATTTATTACCACGTGAATAGTTCATTTTTCTGAATCAAAACAATCAGAAGTTCCAATTAATTGTTTAAATGGGATTAGTGGAGTTCATATAATATTATTTTATAAACTGTAGGTGTAAATACTCTTCCTGATTTATCAAGTTGTTGTAGGGTGTCTATAAACAGTAACAACATGTATGAACTGTATTATAGCGTTTTAAGTCTACTTTTATAATATACTTGCTACAATAAGGAAGTTAGAACGTAATTTGAATAATTTTGAAAAACATTTTTATTGTAAAAGTAAAAGTGAAATCACCGCGCGTAATTCACCATGTTCAAAATGTATTTAAACATAACCAAATCATTGAACCCGAATTGAGTGCTCTAAAATATTATAGTAATTAATTTCAAAAAATATCGTTTTACATCTGATATGTCTACAAATACTTTACCTTAGATATCGAGCGCACAGAAGCATAACATGAATACATACAGTACGTTTAAATAAAGAGTCGACTATGTTTGGAATGCAATATCCCCGTAACACATGGAAAGATTCCAACCAAATGAAAACTAAAATAAATTGGTTTGTTTACTTTCATAATATGAATCCACCTGTAACCCGTATTGTATCTGGGTCACAAAAGCCCCTGTCACTGACGTACTTCCACTCTTCGAGCCAGATAGGGAGCGAATAATGGCAATGAACGACTCATAACATAATTTTGAATGGCTAATTTGTAATAATCTTAACATCGTCTTCATAATCTGCGTAATGACGCTAGTCGTGTATTAGTAATTTATTTTATTAATAAGTGTTAATAATAGTAGTATTAATAAACAAATACAAGTACAACATATTTAGTTTGATTATTGTACTATTTAAAATTATATATTTTTATATATTATAAAATTAACATTGCGTGTAAAAGAAACAAGAAATGGCTAAATTGTTGTGATATTTTTGCAAAATTTTAATAAAGATGACCATCTTATATTATTTGTTTCAAGAAAGTAATACAGTATATTAAAGAAATTGTTATTGTTCTGAGGTTACTAAAATTAAACTTTCATGTTTAGAGCGGGAACAGCCTTACAAATCAGTTGTGAAGAAATGCTAAGTAATAAAGTTTTTGAACAAGAAAGTTAAGATCGATGAAAGAACAAAAATATATTCTTTGACGAGTTCAAATTGTTTAATTTATAATATTCCTTGAATTTTATTGATCCATTAACCGTAAAATATAAGAATCCTTAAGTTCTTGTTAGTTATTTTTAATTTTATGATTTAAACAAACTGGGTTTGTTATAAACTGGTATTGTTTAGTGAATTCCCTTATTTTTGTTCTTTGGTTATATTTTTGTGTTCTCTTTGGTTATAAAGCATACTCTGCGAAATGGTGTCTAAAAGTTTCTATAAAAATGTAACAAACTTTTTTTGAACATCTGTTTTATTGAAAACAATATTCGAATTGTCTTGTCTATATATTTGAAAGATTTATTTGTCTTCTTACTAAAAAGTTTTAGTTCATTTTTTTGTATTAAACAAAAATATGCTTTTAAGAAACTGCTTTTTAAAGGCCATTCATGATTAGATAAATAAGACTTGATAGTCTCTGGCGTAACTTTGTAATGTGAAAGATTAATACAAATTAATTTAGTCTACTTCGTGTCTTCTCTGACAAATCACAGATTGTTGCCTGTATCACATTCTAACCAAACACAATATCTAATAAAGGTACCCTTAAAATCTCCAACAAACAAAATAGATTTGTTTGAGTGGATTTATTTTTATGTACGTTCGTTCGTTATCACGTATTCGTGTCGTACTTTGTGTATGAACACCCTGTGTTAGATAACCAAAAAAATTAAATATCGTTCTTTGTGAATAATGTTCTACTTTAAGTTATAAAAGTACAAAAATATACAGGGTGAGTCAGAAATATGGTAAAATATTTTAAAACGTGACTGTAGAGCTAAAAATAAGAAAAAATATTTTATATTTTTAGCTCTACAATAACATCTTAAAATATTTTACCATATTTCTAACTCACCCTGTATAATGTAATCAATAAATTTTGACAGTTACACATATAAATATATTTTAAAATCTTTCTATTAACTGAGATGCACACCCTTCAGCTCCATACAACTTTTAGCTTTGACTTGGTCGCTGTGTTCCAGGAACTCTCCCATGGAATAAAAAGCGTTTGCTATTAAATATTCTTTCATTGCCTTTTTGAATTTTTGCTTGTTTTGATTTTTTTGCCTTGTACATAAATGCATAAATCTGACACCCATTTGAGATGGGAGATGGCTATGAAGCTGTAGTCTGTGTTGAGCAATTCTAAGTTTTCTCCGGCTCTTTTATTATAGCCATGGTCATCTTTGCCTTGTAGCAACATGCACCTAAAACGACAGTACATTATCATCTCCAGCACACACAGCACAGGCAATGTCAGTAATTTTAGTTCCTTAAAAGACTTTCAACGCTACTCTCGGGAAGTTAAGTTATTGATTATTCGAACAGAATTTACGAAATTCAAATGCGAATTTGGACAAGTACCCCACAGTGTAATTCCATAAGATATGTGAGGGAAAACAAGTCCGTAGTAGATAATTCTCAAAAAGGGCGTCGGACAATGATTTGATACATTTGTAAGCAAATATATATTGGAGAACATTATTTTATAAATACTTTCAATATGCGTACTCCAGAACAGATAACAATCTGTGTTGATACCGAGGACTTTAGTGGTATATGTAACGACCAATGATTTTACATAATGCAAACACATGGATATATTTTTAAAGTAAAAAACATTTTTTCTGGAAGTCTATTTTATAATTTATAAATTAAAGGTAAATGGTTGAGAACGTGACTTGATTCTTAAGATACTGCCACTTTTCAGGGCCTCTGTAAATACCTTAAAAACAGCGTCGTTTTTTTTGTTTATTTTTATGTTCTCAAATGATCTTTAAAATGTTAAATTATCACCTAGCTTGTAGCCGTTTTTATAGAGTCGTAGATATGAAATGGCCCCCCAAGAAAATTGATGGAAGTCGGCAATGGTTTGGTAAGGCGACCAACATTGGATTGAATAGAATACAGTCCTGTAAAGTATTGATTTGCGTACCTAATTTATTTAAATTTTTCAGCATTTATATTTATGAACCATTGATTGAAATAATAAGAATTTGGATCTTTTCACTGTAACAAAGTTTCATCGGTTTGCACATTTTGCCTTCAATTTAACATTATAATTACAACACACCAAACAATATTGTAAAACAACTTTTCGTAGCTATAGAACAATATCCGACTCTCCTCGTTTGAATTCAAAGTTGACGTTAAAACTTTGTAGATGAAGTTGAAGATTCTCTTCTTTCAGAAGTTGTTTTACATGAACTTAGCAATAAAGTATATATTCCAGGTAACGCTTTAAAATGTTACTTTAAAGCACAAGAATTTACTGGAACGATGTTTTGTCAATAAACTATTTCTGATTCCTGAGCAATAAGTTTTTGATGTTTGTACTTGGTGGGTAATTTTGAGTCAGATTAGGTTATTTTTTATACTTTACGCTGGCCACCCTGGAAATCAGTCAACAAACAACAGAGTAGAAACAAGTCGGGAGTAACCACACCCCTCTTTCTCTGGTATTTATTTGTATATAAGAGTTTTGGATATATATTACTCGTGTAGGTAGGTTTTCTTTTTATCAACAAGGTGTTGTCATTTTTGTTAGCATGTTATTGTAACCCTTAGTTTAGTGATAGTTCTTACGTAGATCTATATAAAATTCTTGGAAGACAACTAGTAGGTAGTGGTTATGTCAACAAATCGCTTTGTTAATAACAATATCTCATGTTTTATTTTTGTGACTTAAGTACTAGTGTAGTAAATATCTTTATAATTAAAACAATTCATGATTGTCTAGGCAATCTTGATATGATTTACAGCTTACAAGTGAATTTTGTAACTATTTAAATGCAGTATTTCTACCAAAGCCCTGCGTCTAGGCTACAAGGAGTTGGTGAGGAGGGATGCTAGTTTTTGTGTTTTTATACACACTAAAATAAAATGTAGAAGCTTACTAAGAATTCAGTGTGATATAGCGTTTTTTGATACAACAATGAATGTCACAGCAAGCAAGAGGTTCGAAGTCCACATGGCATAAAGCAATATTATCTGCTTAATTCACACCATTATCTTATCAGCAAACTGACTCAGTAAAGTAAACCTGTAATAATTCGTCATTAGTATTGTGTCAACCAATGGTTTAAGGCATCCAAATGCTTGAAGCTCAATTTATTTTCTAAGTTTCCAAGCGTCTTGAGATATCGACATCGGGATAACTTGAAAACTCACAAAAATGGATGTTACAGAGCAGGGCTGCAGTATAATAAGCGGCCACCAACACAATTATGATTGTCGAATGATTTGAATCATCTATACTCAAGACTGAAAGCAATGTCGGAACAAATAACGTAATAGATATTTCAAAGAACAATATGGTTTTTGCTAGTTTTCAATCTTAGAAATTATTGTATAACTATTAATATAATTTATGTAATTACAACAAAACATAATATTTACTTACTTTATGTATTATCAAGGATAAACGGGACTGCTTGTTAGACAAAGAATGCATGTATGTCACTGTTTTTGCTGCCAGTACGTGTACGTTACTGTTCTTGCCGCCAATACATGTACGTCACTGTTCTTGCCACCAATACATGTACGTCACTGTTCTTGCCACCATTAGTCAATAACGAAACACATGATTTTAATTTTGAATTTATTTCCAAACAGGATTTTACTTTAAACTAATTTTGAGCGATAATGTCAAACTGAATTAAGTTTTAGACTTTCAAAATCTTATTATATTGAAGCTATACTTTTATATGTAAAATAAATGTAGTTTTTTCAGATTACATAAAATAACTAAACTTTATTTAAACAACGTTTGAGCAGCGTAGTACTTACAATTACTTTAGTCAATTTGAAATGGTATTTCTGCAGGTACTGATGCCATCAAAAGTACATTCATTAATAAAAAAGTTATGGTTTGTTTAATTTCAACTAAAATAGTACACGATTTTTCATTATACAGTCAAACCTCAATATAACAAACTTCAAGGGACCAGACAGAAAATTCGTGATATTTAGATTAGGTTAGGTACAATTTCGCTACATTTAAGTTCACAGACCATTGCCTCGGTCATGTTAAGACGTTGTGAAATCGTATGTTGTACTGTATTTGAATAGTGTAAAACGAAAAAAAGTGCATTTAATTTAGAACAATGAAACTTATATTTTTTTGTTAAAAATCTTATGCTACAGATAGTAAAAAATACAGTAAAATAAAATACAGTACTTGTACTGTACAGTATTACTAAACTGAAAATTACGAATTGTTAAAGGTTAAGTGGCCTAATCTACATTTTGTGTTTCAATGGCATCATTATTGATGCTGTTTTTGCCCTGTTTGTTAGAGAAAAAGTCAGTAAAAGCAGTCTGCTTACATGATGTGACGTTGATAATATCCTATAAGCAATCCAATTCAGTTATAGATTTTACCACAGTTTCACTCAAACCACCCTTTTTAAGAAAAAAAAAAACACTTCAGAACACCAATGGCTTCACAAGCCTCTTTTAAATTCGAGTCGGGCATTACACAATCTGGTTCATCGTCATCGTCATCTTCTGCAGCCACATTTTCGTTCGGAACAGAGGAATGTCTCCATGAGCTGTGCAGTTATTAATGAAGATGAGAATTTTCTTCTTTTTCTTTTTCAAATCTTTGTTAACACTTTGAAGCCATACACTGAAAGCGTTACAATTCATCCAAGACTTCGTATTCGCCATGTAGTCTGTAGGAAGTTCATTCACGTTATTAAAACAACATGGTTTTTTTGCTTTTCCAATTACTAAAGGCTTTAATTTATGAGTCCCTGTGTAGTTTGTTCCCAGCATAACTGTTAAACGATGTTTACTATTTTTTCCACCATGGCATTTATCACCCTTAAATGACAATGTTTTTTATCAGGTAAGCATTTGAAAAACAATCCAGTTTCATTTGCGCTATAGATTTTTTCTGGTTCATATCCCTTGGTTAGCTCGGGAAGTTTATCTTTCCACTCTGTACAAACACCATTCGACTTTTGCACTTTCACCGCACACTTTTCGAGACATAAGTTAATTTCGTTTTTTTAAAGTTTTGCAATCATCCATTGCTAGCTTGGAAGTTCTCGTATCCCAGTTCAAAAGCAAACTGTTGGGCTTTTTCTTGAAGAATAGGTCCACTTATTGCAATATTTTTGTCTCGGCACTGCTTCAACTATTTAAGCACACACTCCTCTATGTCCTTCAGCTCACACGACTTGATCTTTCTGATTTTAGAACACAGTACACTTCCGTCACTGAACTTCTCTTTCTTTCTTAAAATTGTAGCTAAAGTGCTGGGCGGAGTGCCAAATTCTTTCACGATGTCCAATTTTTTTTTGTCGGATTGTCTTCAGCGCATTTGATAATTTTTCGTTTACACTCTACGCTTAGTATAGCACCAAATGGTGAAATTTGCATTGATTCTATTGAGACTTTAGGGGATTAAAAAAAATTTGTTATATCAAGGAATTTGTTATATTGAGGTTCGTTATATTGTGGTTTGACTGTATTGATAATACCAAAATTAGAATGTTCAAAACAAGTCTTCTTAAGATCGTTTTTAGGTACATCGTGTTTGTTCTTACTTTTAATGCAGCGAAACACTATTTTATTTCCACCTTTAATTCCAGTTTTCATTTCGTCAATAAAAAGCTGGACAGTTCAGATTTAAAGGAGTAAGGTCATTGTCTTTTAACCATTTAGAAATTGCTCAGTGTTTTTAAAAACATTTTGAGCCAATATCTGCATATTCATTGCCATTGTTTGTATCGTTGTCACAAGCCTTCTCCTACATAAACGAAATAACAACAGCTGGTAATGACATTACTAGTCTAAATAAAGGAAGCTGGCAATGATTATTTATGAATATCTATAGGTCAAATGTTGTATTCGATAGTATCAATATTCAAAATCAATAATCATAATCCGACTGTGTTTGTGGCCGCTTTTTATACTGTAGCCCAGAGCAGATCACTAGGGTTCTTGGAAATAAAATAGTAACTCTGGCTTGCACTGAGAAATCACTTAACTACTGACATGCCTTAAACATCTGGTTTATGTCATAGAGATATTTAATAATTAATTACTGGTGAACACAGCTAGGTGACTGAACCTAGAAACATATCGCTTTTACCAATTCATGTTTGTGGTTTCTAGGTTATTTCATTACTTTGATGTACTAGAAAGTTGTTATTAAAGTACAAACTGGATTGAAGTGAATTTTAAATGTTTAAAACAAGACTTCTAACTTCTAACTACTTCTACTTCTAAGTAAGCCTACAAAAGTTATCAATTGTTTTCATGTGTAGGCGCTGCAGAGCATTAGAATGGTCATTACGAGCACTTATTGTAGGCCCTAACTATTAACTATGTATACTAATCTGTAAAATAAAAGATTTTTGCAAAACTAAACATGGAAAGTTTGCATGTTTTTTTTGTTTTTATCAAAAACACATACAATATTTATATTTGGCATTTTATTATGCTATGGCAATATACACAACAGTTATTATTGATTTTGTGTTCTTTACAGTCGGTAGCTAACTGTCTGGGAGTAGTTTTGGTTTAAGGCATTGGTCAATTGTGTAACCTCAACAAGGCTTGAAATGGTTAATTGACATGAATTCGTGTTTTTAACCGGTTATATGCATTTGTCATATAGAACAACTCTATTGAACTTTAATTTATTTGAGTTGTAATATATCCATAACAATCTGATGGAATTTATGCGTTTTATATGAAGAATATACTAAAAGTCAATGAGATCGGTCTTTTGCAGTTTTTTTGTTTGTTGATATTTCCTTTTTTACTGAATTGCAAATGTTCAGATGTTCAGTTGCACATGTTTATTATTTTTATAGGAAGATGAATCCAGGAAAGAAATCACCAAGCATGGGGACACCATCAATGTACTCCCATGTAACCACAAGATCTTCAGCAAACCTCAAGTCTACTCGATCCATGCGTTCTGTGCGCTTGCCTTGGTATCAACGCCCAATACTCACAGATGCTTACTTTCTTGATATACAGCGTGGCTCATTATTTTTCTCTGTCTACTCTCTGGTAAGAGTAATATATAGCATTCATAATATTTAAAGAAAACTTTGCAATAGCTAAAACTATATAAGGTCCTTAACAATAACATTATAAAAGAAGTCAAAATTGAATATTTTAAAAATTATTTATTTTAAAATAAACAATATATAACACTGATTTTACAGCTATGCCTAGTTCAAGTTTTCTTCCATTCATGACACCAAAAATATGGTAGGCCTATAAATAATTCCTATTATATTACAACCACATTAGACCACTATTGCACATTTCTAAGTAAGTACTATGACTAATTTTGTATTTTCAATATTTTAAGTATTCTAATATGATGGTAATTGTTTACTGTAGCCACTAAGGATATAGGAGAGTAGTACAATAGATATTAAATGGAGGAAGGCCTAAATAATAACTGAAATTACGTCGGAATAGTATCGATCCGAAATGCCCCTGGCCATCAGTACGGGCTTCGGAGGTTCCACACTTCTGGCAAGAAAAGAAAAACATCCCCGAGATAGTACCTAAATTCACGCTTTGTTAGTCCACCGTGATCTGACTGTGGAAAAGTGGCATACCACTTCCCTAGCTTTTTTCTATTAAAAAATGTCCTTCCTTAGTTCAGTTTTTAGTTTCCAATCAGATGATTGACGTGTTCTGAGGCTCTTAAAGAAAGCACTTTGTCTTAATAACCTATAACAATTTTAACAAGGAGCTGTAATCTTCATCAGTCATGTGACTAATACACAGGGTCAGGTCAAGTACCTGGGCGTGATCCTAGATAGGGTTCTAAACTGGGGACCTCATCTAGAAAGGGTCATTGCCAGGGGTAAGTGGTCTCTAATGCAATGCAGACGTGTGATAGGTGGGCCTTGGGGACTGAAGCCGAGGCTCTTGTACTGGCTTTATGTTTCCGTGGTCAGACCTGCACTAATGTACGGAGCTGTCGTATGGTGGCCAAAAACGGAAGCCAAGACGGTGGTAGCACGTCTGGCGGGTATCCAAAGGATGGCCTGCCTCGCTATCAGGGCTTTTCCTAGTGCGCCAGGCGCGGCTCTGGACTGTTGTCTTAATCTCGCCCCCCTGGACATTGTCATTCGAGCTATGGCCAGGAGGAGTGCCTACTGTCTTCAGCAGACGGGACTCTGGTCGGGCTGCAGCGGTGAGCACTGCAGAATTGCCACTCTGATACAGGAGGATGTTTTGCACATGATCTCTGATCAGATGCCACAAAAGTTTTCCTTTGACAAACCCTTTAGGATTATTTTACCCTCAAGGGATGATTGGTCAGAGGGGAAGAAACCTCTTCCACCAGCGGAGCTCGAATGGTACACAGACGGCTCCAAAACAAAAAGCGGCACAGGCGCTGGAATTCTGGGAGTGAGACCATGTAGGGAGCTGGTGGTTCCTATGGGTCCGTATCCGACAGTCTTTCAAGCGGAGGTCGCAGCCATTATGGAATGTGCTCGTGAGAATCTTTGTCTGCGATATAGGGGCAAGACGATTAACATTTTCACGGACAGTCAGGCAGCGCTGATGGCACTGGATTCTTGCGCAATCAAATCCAAACTGGTTTGGGATTGCTATCAGACCGTTTCCTCCCTTGCCAGAATCAACAATGTAACCGTTTGTTGGGTTCCTGGTCATGAGGGGATTCTTGGGAACGAAAGAGCTGATGCCCTGGCCAACCAGGGCTCAGCAACAATTATGACGGGCCCTCAACCGTTCTGCGGTGTTCCAAGGTGTGAATCCTCTAGGGTTGTCTCGAAATGGATTCGCGCGGAGCATGGGAGAAGGTGGAGGTTACATCCGGGTTTGAGAGTGAGTAGAATGGTATTACAGTCACCTTCCTCCAAGGTGGCTTCGGACCTTCTCTCATTAAACAGATCAATGTCTTCTAAGGTCATTGGTCTCATACGGGGCATGGTCACCTGAAGAAGCATCTACACAGAGTTGGCATCCTTCAGGAGGATCCGCTCTGTGGAAGGTGTAATGAGCAGGAGGAGACTGCTGAGCACCTGCTCTTTGAGTACCCTGCAATAGCAAGAGAGCGGTATGCCATCTTTGGTAGCCTGGACAGGGGTGGTGAATTTTCCCAGGAGGACTTGATAGGTTGTTTTCGGCGGTTTGTTGAACTGCTGAAGTTGTAGACTGGTAGGCCTCATGGTGTTTCCGGGGTGCGCAAAAAGCCCTTGAGGCTTAAGTGCATGGCAGTAGGCCGCCCCGGGGGAAAAAAAAAAAAAAAAAAATATACAGGGTCTGTATAATAAATAAGTAACCGAACTGACTTCAGGAAATTTTTTATTGGCAAAATATGTACAATTTTTCTTTATAAATCTTCAAAGTAGTCCCCATTGGAGTCGATAACACGCTGATACCGTATTTCCCAATCCCTGAATGCTCCCTGGAAGTCGGCAACCTCGATGTTGTCTAGAGCCTTCGTCGTAGCACGTTGAACGTTTTCCAGAGTTTTCCAGAGAACGTTTTCTCATGCGTGCTTTTTTCGGTCGTGGTGACGCCGGTGTGTGCCACTCCGAACTCTGCCGCTTCGTCTCAGGATTGTATTCAAAAACTCACGTCTCGTCTCCTGTAATAACGTGGTTGAAAAACTCTGGTTCGGTTTGCAGTCGATCAAGGATTTCCTAAGCGACAGCAACACGGCGCTTCTTTTGCTCATCAGTCAGGTGTTTGGGTACCAGCTTCGCGCAGATCTTCCTCATGCCCAGATCGTTCTTAATAATGTTTTGAACGGTCATGTTATCAATTCTACCTCATCTGCGATAGCCCGAATGCTCAGACGACGATCACTGTTCAACACATCACGCTTTTTTTGCACATTTTTGTCCGTGTGACTCGTTGATGAAGGACCGACGCGCTATTTGTCATGGACGTCATCGCGGCCCTCCCGGAAATTTTTGTGCCACTGAAACACCTGAGTTCTGGACAGAGCATCCTCACCGTAAGCCTCTTGAATCATTTGAAGAGTTTCCGTGGCCGTTTTCTTGAGTTTGACACAAAATTTAATGCTAAAACGTTGCTCAATCGTACTCTCCATTTTCACTCCAACGGGGTAACTGAACATGCACTCCGCTCTCGCTCGATACTAACTCTCCAAGCGCTTGGAGGCAACTGTTGCAGCCCGGTTCCCTTTCACTAGACCCCCCACCACCACTACAGCACCAGATACCGGTTAGCAGACACTTTGACGGAGCGGGGCAGGCTCAGTCCGGTTACTTATTATACAGAGCCTGTATATTTTGACTAGTTTAATTTCATTTCTTTATTTTCTGGTGATCATTTTTGGTACCAAAGTAAACACATTTTCCATTTTTTCAGGACAAATGCTGTAAAAACTCATATAAATGAAATTCCAAGTTCATAGAAAATAGGCTAGCATCAATTGTTATTTGACTGTCAGTGCGCCCACTTTGAAGATCATCTTTGATGTTTATGCCAGACCCGTTTTACACTCTTCCAGCGCCCCAGGCACAATGAAGAGTTGCGCCCCCTTTTATACCTCTGCCAGCTGACTACGACCCCCCTATCAGCCCTACCATAACATCTATACCCCGTAAATTTAGATTTAGTCTGAAATGCCAGTTTTGGTTCGGGAGGGACCTTACACTCAATGTCCCTTAACTCTTCTTTACAAATTATCCTGATTCTTTTCGAGAGCCTGCCCATTATCCATCACCTATGGACCCGCCGTGTCCCAGACTGGCAACCGGTAGCCGTGAGGTATCTACTGGCCTCCTGTGGGAATGCATGTAACATACCTCACGGACCACCCACCCTCCCTTCTCTACATTTGAAGTATTTACATTATTTATAGTATTCGTTTTTCACAGTTTCTTTGGATTATTTTTGGTTTTTTTTGGCGTACCACTAGACTGACTAGAGATTCATACAATAGTTTTTTTCTGGTTTTCCATGTTGCAAAGTCGTCAATAATGTTTTTGTAGTCCAATTATTTTAAAGTAATGTCGTTTTGGGTGCACAGCAACAATAAGCCATTAAGCTTTTCATCAACCATCGACAATCTAATTTCTAATTCACTCTTTTCAAAGCTACATTCAGCTGTGCAGTTCGTCACATGTAAAGTTAGAAATATCCTGAGAGCCACCTCCAAATTGGGGAAAGTGTTCTATAATCTGTTTGATTTTATGTAGGCGTACATTTCTTTGATCTTAAAAAGGTTTTCCAAAACCATGTATTGTTTGAAATGGTTACATTCCTGAGCAAAGTCTTGCCCATCAATATAGTTCTTGTATACTTTCCTAACAGTTTAGCTTCACAAGGCACCTCTTTGGAATTTTTCTCTTCTAGATTTTGTAAGATCTTAAATCTTGTGTCGATATTTTTATAGGCCTCTCTTCTTTTGTTGAGCTACAAAGCTATGTTGTCAACAATGGTAATAAACATCCAAATCTTTCTCGATGAGTAGTTTCTTCCATGCTTCTGTCCTTCTTTTCATTGGACAATAACTTTCTTTTTCTTACTTCTTCTTTTGCTGCAAGTTTCAATGCTTTGGACTAAAATCATCAAATAAATCTCTCTTTTCACTCAAAAACGAGGATAGTGTTTCAAGTAGTTCCTTAGTAGCACTAAATAGGTCTAAATCTTGATTTTGTAGAGTCATACTTGTTTTATCAACTCTCTCAAGAATTTCGTTCCAGATCACAGTTAATAACGTGGTTTGGAAATTTCCAAGTGTTTTTAGAAACCCAGTGCTGTGCATTGTGTTTCTGGTGTCTGAGTATTGTCTTTATTTAGCTCTTCAAGGGCATCTTTTAATTCATGTCGACTTATTTTTAAAGCTCGAAGGGTGTCTGCCCTAGCAGACCATCTTGTATCACTCAGGGGTTTTACCATTAGCTTTCTCTGATCTTTCTTTGATTTTCCTTCGTTACTCTTTTCAACATGACTTTTTAGGATGTTCCACATGTAAGTGGATGCAGAGAAAAAAGCATACAGCCCTTGTACGAATGTAAAAAATATTGTTCGTTATCTAGACACGCCTTCTCAGCAGGAAAACGCCCAGCAAGGTTTAGTGAGTAAGCTGCACATGGTACATAGTCAGCAAGATCATTTTTGCTGTTAATCCTTGCCTGAAGACCTGAGTATATGCTCGACATGTTTGATGTATTGTCGTAACTTTGTCCACAACAGTTACCGACATCCAGCTCAAGTTTCTCTAGTAAACTGAGGGTTGCTTCTTCCAAACTTCCAGATTTGTGGCATACACTTGGTAAGAGTTTTATGAGGCGTTCGTTAGCACAAGCATTGGACAATGAAACATACCGAAGTACTACAGCCAATTGGTCTGTGTGCGACACGTCAAGTGTGGAGTCTATGATTAAAGAGAGATAGTGAGCTTGCTCGATTTCATTTAAGATTTGTTTCAGTACTTCTTTGCTCATAATCTCGATAAATTCACTGCAAATGTCAGACGAAGGGTATGATACACTCCTTTGCCTTTGTTACCATGTGTTAGGCTAGAAATGGATTAAATTCACTAATCAGCTCAAGGCAGCCTAGAAAAAGTCAGTTTGATGATAATGCATGCATATACAACCAAAGCAATTTGTTTTTCCATTTTTTGCGCCCCCCCCCCCCCCCCAAAATGCCAATTGCCTAGCGCCCTAGGCACGTGCCTACCGTGCCTATTCGGTAAAACGGGCCTGGTTTATGCAACCTTCAGATAAACATTAGCCACACTCTTACTTATATTTTTTAATTGAATCCTCTCTATATACAATCATCAGTATCTTAAAGATATCAAGTGGCAATTTCTGAAGCAAAGTGCATAATTTAATATTGGTATGTACTGCTCTAAAGGTTATATTTCTAAATAAATGACACATACAGCACCTTGATAGAAATTATCTTCCGGTTTCAACTGGAGAAACAAACAGAACGTTAAACATCTTTCTCAAGTAGTTCTATCAGCTGCAGAAAGGGAAATATTTCTTTCCTCCTTAAAAATATGGAACAACTACAGGAACTTTTGACTCAACTCATATAGGAGGATATATTGTTTTTTGCAAATGCTTTTTTCCAAGTCGGGTCAAATGAATTTCAGGATATAAACGATTATTTCTCCAAACAAACTTCCAATGTCTATGTGTGTTTCTGTCAGCAGGAAAAAAACTAAACACTTTGGCTAATTTTGTTAAATGTTTTAATATCCCCTGAAAGTATTTTCATGTATCTATTAAGTATTAATTCCATTTCATCTTTTCCATAAAAAGCTTGTTTTATAATAATGTTCCTAGTGCAATATATTTTACAAACCTTGCACTAGGAACATTATTATAAATAAATTATAAAACATTGAATTTTATTGAAAATCATATGATAATATAATTTTACAACAATATTGGAAAAAATGTTGAACTCCTTTAATCCCAATGTGCATTTTACACGGACGTTGTAAAAAAATGGAGTCAACTCCTGACGTCCGTGTAGTGTGGATGTGCATTTTTTATTATTTTACTAGCTACCTATTTTTACCAAACGCTTTGAAATTCCACAGACTTATATGTACAACATATACACACACAGACAAAGATGTATAACATCAAAATATATTAGTTTGTAAACTTCTTATTTTGTCCGTCTGTGATTGAGAAATTGCAATTCGTCTCAGCTGACTACACACTGATTGTCGCAGAGAGCTGTATTTCACATTGTGAATATTCTACCTGGCTTAATGTTTTTTGGTTAAAATAGTATAAAATAAGGCAGTTAAATATTAGTTTGTTATTTATTTTATTTGAAAATTAGTTAAAGAAATTGTCCAAAGCCTCCATTAGGTGAAAATACATCAATTAGTAACTTATTTGCAAGTGGCTTGGATGTGGGTAGTGATGACGATTTAATTAATAGCTATCTTGACATCTCTGAAAACATTTTCTAATGATGTAAATATTGTATTAAAACGTTTTTTAATTTTTTTAAACAGGCTATAAACATTTTTAATTATATTATCAGAAATAACTTTGGTTTTATGTTAAATACTATGCATTTAAAAGCATGTGTTACATTTACTTGCACAGAAATGGCAAAAAGGAAAAATTATACATTCTTACAAAAATTGATAATGAGGTTAAAAGGGTTAAACCATTCATTAGAAACATTTTTGTAAATGAGCAATAAAACATTTAGTTTTGATGAAAATTATGTCATTTTATCATTTTTACAATAATGTTGCAGAGATTTATTTAATTTTTTTCATGTTTTATACAGATTTTAATTGGATTTGAACCATTTATAATCTTTGAGCTAATCCAAACAAAATTCTATCATAAGCTAAATATCCAGAAGTATTTGGCTGAAAATTAATAATAGATTTTGACTTAAATTATATTAAACCAAAAATTTTAACACAAACAACACAATGGAAGACACGAATTTTTATTATGTTAAGTGTGCGTAGAATGTATTTCAACCATGGCCATACATCATCAATGATACATGGGAGGAGTTCCTCCTATACTATCTTTGTTTGTAGTGTGCTTAGTGTGCCTCGAGCTTATTCTTACATTGTGACAGTATTTGTTTGCTTCTACAGCTTTTTATGTGTGTATCAGTATAAGGGTATGAACACATTGTATACAGTGTGTTGTATCTTCTGATGTCCAAAACAAATACAAAGTAGGGTTTAGGGATGAACATACAGAGAGCGGCATGTCGCTGTGCATCATCAAAGTTTAGAATAGTTGAGTTTTATTTCTATGAGCATCTACATGCGTTTTTACCATGGATGGTGAGTGTTTGGATTAACCAAGTGTTAACTGTGGCAGGCAAAACACAAAAATTATAAAAACAGAGGAGTAGTTAATAAATTGTGGGAAGAAGTTGCATTGGCAATGAACTCATTAATTAAGTTCAATGTAAACCATAATCCTTGAAAGGATGTTTGATTTGTGGTTGTGGAATTATACTTCTTGATCTCCATAAATTAGTCAGGCATAAACCATCATTATACTTCTATGTTTTTGTGAAGAACAGTGTCTTTCCTCAGCACTTATAGGTTCCAAGCAGCTTTATTTAAAATGTAGTCAAAGGTATGCATAGACATACCTGATGTATTGAAAAAAAAAAAACACACCAATTAACTTCAAAATTGGGAACAAATAAATTATGGTATTTGCATATTGCTGTCTTCCCTCACATACCTCACACTCCCACTCACTATGTTGCTTTAAATGCTTGTAGTTAAACAAATAGGTATTACCTAAACAAAGCGTATAAATCACCTTGCTCAGCACCATTTTCACTGCTGACTAATTACTGAACTATAGAAATGCACCGTGTCATGCTATGTAGTGTGTGTTAGAGGTGTACGCCATGAATCACTTGATACGCCATGTCCTGTATATTCATCATACTCTATTTTTGTATAATAATGAATCCCTATGAGCACCTAGCATAGTATGTTATATATTTATTTAGCACTGAACTTAACATGTTTGCATTTATAACATTCCTTTTCTGAAAAATCCTATTTTTAGTAAAAGTTTTTTGCTTTATAATAAACCCAGTCTTTCCAAATTTCAAAACTTAATTCTGTATTGTAAGTGACAGTTGTTCTTTAGTCCAGTATAAGTTACCTTCCTTTCATATCCTTCTATTGTTTGTCAAAGATTTTTATTTATATTCTTGTTCTTGATTTAAGATGTCAAATTTTGATTGTGGATGAAAGTGATTGATTAGTAGAGTGAGTGTGGTTATATTCTTTGTAAGCTTTTGGCACGATCCAAGGTGTGACTGACTCTTGGAAAGGACCATTAATTAATGTACCTTTTATTGGGATAACTAAAGGACCTACCGCTTAACGTAGGGCATGAATTATTTATTTAGGTATTAATCTGACTGTATTTATTAAAGACATGTTTAAACATTCAAGAATTTTCTCAGACCAGTATATTTTATATCAACTATGAAAGGTATAATACTAGTACAATGTTAAAACGAAAAGTTTGAAGTATTGATTTTTTAAATTATTGTTGAGTATAGGTTTACCAGTCTACAGTTATTCACAAATGTATTACTCTGAATGTTTTATCTGAAGTTACCTGCACTTAATTTTTTAAGGTTTGTTGAATTATCATTTTAAATTGAAAACTTATACAAGAGTTGCAGTGGTATGTGTTTGTTAACATTTTCACTGTGTGTTTAGATAAGATATCACTTGTAATAATATGTCATTGATGTCAATGTTTATCTTTTAGAGGCTAGAGCATGTTAATGCATTTAAAAATCATGAATTAAATTAAGGAAAGAAGCCTACCACAAGCTACATATGAGATTAAAGCTTGAGTGACTTAAGTTACATTTAATTACATTCTTTATATTGAATATTAGTTACAAAAGTATTAAAGAACTACTTGTATAAGTGTAAATTTGTAAAATATTTGTGTGTAAGGCTGGAAATATATTGTTTGCCCAGCTATTTCTGAATGATGCATTTGATTTTACTTTTTTTGTGTGTTGCCCATATAAATTTCAAGCAACAAATTTAGGTTTTACATAGTGTGAACAATGACAAGTTAATACCATAATTGTTTGTAAAACCAAGAGAAAGGAACCAACCCTGTAAACCTAATTATAACGAGAGTTCCCTAGTATCTTGGAAGAATACTCACTTGATTTGTGTTACCTTTTTAAACATTTCAATTTTGAATAGCATTTAGGATGGTACAATTTTTGGAGTGGTTTTAATGATGTGTTGTGAGATTTGTAAATCGGGCTGTAGTGTAATTTCATAAGCTCAAGATTATATAGGTATAGTTAATGTGTTAAAAAGAATGTTATTCCATGGCTCATACATTTCTTATTAAAGTTAGTTATAGTATAAATATATTTTTCTTGTTGAAATTTATTTAACTCTTATAAATACAATGATGATTTGAACTGAAAGTCATACAGTAAAAAGCATGTTTCCTTTCAAAAGCAAAGCAAATTTTAAATGTTAGAAAAGTAAAAAAAACCTTAAAATTACATCAACTTATCTTTTCAGAACCATGTAAGCGTTTTGTTTAATTAATAACTCTTTCTAGAAATTAATTATTCTTAGATTGTGCAGTAAAGGACATCCATGTTGATTGCGTGTCAGAGAGTATAAAGTTTATTTATGGCAAACACATGTTGTAGGTTGTGATATGATTCACTTTCTTGGTTTCAGTCAGTAGATTAATTTTTTTGAACCTAGATTGTGGTAATATCAACCAATAATTTATGCTAGGAGAGAGCAACTGCTTTGAAGTAACTATTGTTCAATGTTTTTAAATTTGAATTGTCAATTTGTACCATGTCAGACTGCAGATAGCATTGCATTTTCTCTGCATACAAAATATTTTGTATAACTATACAGTTCACCAATTCTTTGTTTAAAGTGTTTCTTTCTCTTCCTTTTTCTTTCTTTTATTTTTTCTATGTACTAATTGTTTCCTTACCTGAAGAATAGGTTAGATTTCAATCCTCTTAACATTGTGTTATACATTTTATAACATAATGATGGCAAATGTTCAAAATCCTATTATCCATTCTCCAATTGTTACATTCAAATTGAAGGTTGGTACCTTAACCAAGAATAAGAACAAAAGAATTGTAATCTGTGTGAGTGTGAATGTAATTTTTTGTAAAGATATATATTGAAATACATACATATTTCATTAGTAATGGATTTGAATTTTTTTCAGTTACTGAGTATTTTCACTGTGATGACGGCAGTGTTTGACCTTTACTCCTTGGGGATGGCAGCTCCTGGATCTACTCACTATGGGTTTTACTTTATCAGTTATCAGTTTGTCTACGTTGGAAACAGATATGGTAAGCTTATGTTTTATTGGCACTCCCAATGTAGGTCTAGTATCATTATAGTGAGTTTTGCACTAATGCATGAGAGTAGTTAATGCATAACTTATAGTAGTTTATCTATATCTGTTTTATTACGGCCTTGTAATAGGCTTTAAAATTCTGCCAAGCAGTAACTAGCAAACAGACTGCCTTAACTTACGGAATACAAACAGCTATTCCATATGTTAACATCTGATGATAAACTGCCTTCAGCTTTGGTTATAGTAAGTGACATCAGTAAATTCTTGAAAATATGTATTATATTTTTCATGCAGATAGTTTATGGAACATTCTGTTTAGTACAGTTGCTTAGATATTCTTGTTAAAGGGGATTTGTAACTTAGTTAGTTTTCTTTTCTGTTATATAGACATAAAATTATATACAAGTCACAAAATCTTTATTCAATAATAAGACAGGATAATTTACAGTCCCCATACACCACAAGAGTGTGTGCGAGAAAAATGCATACATTTTTGTAAAGTGCCTTAATCTCTGGCAGTCTTGTGAAAGTTCTTAGTTACACACATTCTACAGGGTGGGCCATAAGTCAGTTGTCAAAAATGCATTTGGTGCAATAATATACCAAACAAGCGAAAATACAAATACATTTATTTTACTATGTAGTACAAATACAATTTATTAATACAGGAAAACATGCAGTATTCAATGAACCTACAAAAGATGCTCAAAGTGGTCTCCATGCTGTTCTAAGCAAAGATTGCATCTTTTTAACACAGATTTACAAATTTTGTCGCAAATGTTCCTGGACTGTAAGTTTTCAAATTCTGATTGGATTCGTTCCTTCAAATGCTCAACATTACGAATCTTGACTGAATAAACCTCATTTTTTATTATACCCCAGACTGAAAAATCCATCGGTGTTATATCTGGGAACCGTGGAGGCCATTCAATAGTACCCCGTCTGCCAATACGGGACTAATAATTAATTGTTGTTAATTTCCTATTCATACTTTCTCAGATATCGACAATAAACAAACATAACCTCAAACTGCTAGTGTTTGACTTAGTCAAGTTCACAACTACTACGGTAGGAAAAACAAAGTCTAAGGATTGCTAGTGACAACTTTATGGCCCACCCTGTATTTATAATACATTGAAACTCCCTTACAACCATTGACAATGTTACATTTTAAGTCATTGGCGAATCACTTTTAAATTTATATGAACTAATTCATAACATTTTAAAATTACATATATTAAACCATCTAAACTAAACAAGAAATAAAATATAAAGAGAGTAACGTGCAATAAACTAAATAAACAAACAAGCAATAAAATGTAAATTGAATATCAAGCAATAACAATTAATATAAATACACACAACAAAACACACACACACACACAAAACACTTATACACTTTATGCAACTTTTTGCAGGAATTGAATTCAAATTATTGACAGTCTGGATGTTTTATATCTGACCTAATGCCATACCAACATATTACAAATTTACTTTGGACTGATATGATCTCATATTTTACTATGTTAATGCTAGTTGTGTTAGTTGCTTGTTAACAGATTGATAACATCGCCTCTAGTCCAATAATGCTTAACCCCTTAGTGCTATATGTGTATATATACGTCTGCGGCTGACAATCGGGTAGATGCTGATGACGTATATGTACTCATTGTTTTAAAGGTAAAATCAAAGATCGTGTTGTCAAGCTTGATGTAAGAGGTAATTCGACATCTTTGTCGATTGGCTTTGTGCAAACTCATATTTTGTTATTGGCTCAGGATGGGAGTAAAGAAGGGGAAAAGACTGCTGCGCACTGTCCACTACTCTCCTTCATGTCACGATTCACTTGTTCTGTTACTGCATTTGTTAAAAAGTGTATCATTGACTCTTGAATTTATTATCTGGTATTTAGTGTATGTATTTCTGTATAAATTTTGCTCAATTTTTGTTTTTTTTTAACTCCTTAGACTCCTCCCCTCTTCATCATATTCCCCCCTTCACCACCAAAGATAACCATTCCACCTGGGTCCCAAACATCTTAAATCTCCCTTCATAATTTTGTTTACAAAATAATAATATTTTCCAAAATTACATCCCTCCTACAGAAAAACCTCAGCCCTATATCCTCCTTCCTTAAAAACCTGCAAACATAGAATTTTATAACTTCAAGAAAGTGTTATAATTATATAATGTCTCTAACATAAGTTTTAAAATTATATGATTTTTTGAATTTGCTAGTTCATGAGGATATTAGGGACCAAAAACTTTACCAGGGCAGAGTACGGGTATGAAATAAGCCAACTTTTAAAGGCTTAAATATGAAAGGAATAAAGAGACAATTTTGAAATTATTTTGTATTGCTACATTTTGTGAAAAGCGTTTATATTTAGAATTTTTAGCATTTGCTGAATTTTAAATTTACTGAAATATATTTAACCAGCAAATATTTCTGATCAAACTTATCTATTTATTAACCCTTAAAGCGCATCATACGGATCCGTACCATCAGAACGGAATGTAGTAAATGCTGCATACAGGAATATCTGTATAGTCTTATTTTTGTTTATTGTGTACATTATAATTTACGAAAATGCTGGGAATGTTTAGTGAATGAGTAAATGTATTGATTTATAACCGACGGGAAGCAAATTAGATTGTGTGTAATGTGAAAAATCTTTGAAAAACCAATGCTATTGTTTTATTGATGTTTAGTCTTACAATCCGAGGCGCAGCATGCTGCCAATAATTACAGAAATATATTTCAGTGTTATAAAGATACTATGATTTGCTTAAAATTGTTTAAGAAAAACTGGTCCATAATAATTTGTGTTTTGAAAGATGCAATGAGAGTACACCATTAGATATTTCAACCAATTGAGAGCCAGAGTAGGAATAACAAGCTTTGATATAACCAGAAAGTAGCACTTTTCATTGCAATTTCTGTCTAATTGTATAGTTCAATGATTTTTAGTAGAGGTTAGATACTTCTTGGATAACCCTATATATTTCCTTTAACCTTAACTGTGATCTAACTTTTTAAAACATACACTAACCTGTGTGTTTGCTTTTGTTTCAGTAAGGAATATTCTGATTCTCTTTGCTCTGTTCTCACTGATAGCTGCCATGGCAGTTTTTGTGTCCAGTATTTTACTCATTATTGCTCTACGGAAGGTTTGTAGTCTTTATATAATTTTTTGTACTACATAAAATAGAACATCACTATCATTAACATAAAATTGTATATAATGAAAATTTGTTTATTTGAAAAATTTGTGATAGTGTTTTGTGTGTTGATTATGTAAGGCAAAAGAATTTCCTAAGACCATAAGTACCATTAGTCCAGAGGAGCTCATTACAACAACGTCTCCATCACTACCCGAACTGTCAATAGCAGTGTTTTCACTTGATGCACTATCTACATCTGATGCACCATTATCAGTAGCACTATGGGTAATGTTCATGATTAGCAGACATTATGGAATAAGATACAAAACTTATAGTACCATATTACATTGTAAGTACACCTAAATAAACTACACGCGAAATATGCATTACTAGCACTTTTCAAAAAAACCTGGTAAACGGAAACAAACTGCAAGTCAGGATCAACTCTGAGCCACATGGCACGCTCACCGAACATAACCCGTCTTGGCTGAGAGCTGGGCTTACACTTAGCAATAGTCTAGACCAGGGGTCTCCAACCTTTTTTACTGAAGGATCACATTGTAAATATTTTAGGAAAGGTGGGCCAGTAGTATTTTAGGGCAGAAAGTCTATACTTTATTGAATTTTAAGGAAAACTTGACAATACATGAGTCTAACATAAGTGTAAAACTTAAAAAGAACAATAATTTTTGTAGTGAGAAGATTGCATTTGTTTGGCACTTAAAATTTTACCCCATTTAGGGTCAAACTTTGTAGTTCCGCTCATTAGGATTTATTTCATCTGACAAGGAAGATCTGTCTTTAGATTGAACAAACTTCATTTTTGAAAAAGTCTGCTCACACTTGTAGGTAGATCCAGAAAAGAGAAAGTATAGCTCGAGCATGGTTTTTATGTTTTTAAAGTCTTTTTCTTAGAGACCTATAGAATTTAAGTACGTTATTTTCTTTATAGGATTCCTGGAAATCGATCTTGAGTGAGTCATTGGTTGTTAGCTCGATGGCTTCAAGTTGCATTTCTTCAGGCACTTTGTCAATGTCACGCTTAAAAGGGTTTTGAAACATCTGAATGTCTTCTGCTGCATAGTCAAAGACTTCAAAGCGGGTTTAAAACTCTTGTTGTAGCTAGACATGATTCCCAAAATGTAATCCTTCGGGAAGGCAGTGCTTAGTGCACTTAATTTCTGACAGGATTCAAAGTGGTCAAAGTTCATACCTCCTAAATGCTTCTAATAAAGAATGAGTTTTTTTCTAAAAGGTGTGACATGCCAGTATAAGTCACAAACTGAAGAGTTTTCACCTTGCAGTTTCAAGTTCAGAAAGTTAATATGTGCCGTTTGGTCAACAAGAAAAGCTAATTTTCATACAAACACACTGTTAGAAAGTTTAGGTACAGGACGACGCTGTTCAGTCATAAAAATGTGAATCACTTCACGAAGTTCGAAAAACTGCTGAAATACTTTGCCTCTGTTATACCAGTGAACTTCACTGAGGTAAGGAACATCTTTAAAATAAGGGAGGCGCAAAGGTCCTTTTAGAACTTATCGCAGGGACAAACCGTCCTTTTCCCTCAGGACAAAAGAAAAAAAAGGGAACATCTGGGTATGCACTGTCAAATTGATCAAGAACATTTTTGAACTGGTGGTATTTGAGGGAACTTGATCTAATGAAGTTAACTGTGTTTACAACTACTTTCATAACTTCAGCTATATCTGGGTGTTTACCACACAACACTTGTTGATGGATAATGTATTGATAAATCAGGGGTTGAACACCACCCCTGTGTTGCTGTGTTGCTGTGTTAACACAATTGCAAATGTTTCCAACTACTCCAGTTTTTGTAACTAGACATATTCTTCTCACCATCAATGGTTACACCCCTCATGCGGTTACAGTCGAGCCCAAGATTAGAAATGGTTTCACTTATTTTTGCAAAGATTTTGTCTCCGGTTACACTACTCTCCATAGAGTGAACATCAGCCAACTCTTCTGTGATTTTTAGCATTGAACAGTGAATCAGGGCAAATCTTTTCCACTCTCATCAAGATGCAATCTTTCACCAATTGGCCGTAGGTAAAAGGTTTACCAGCTTTAGCCAAAATATGGCTGACTTTGAAACTGGCTTTTACAGCAGCCTTGTTTTTTTAGATTGCTTGGTAAAAATATGTGTCTGATTTGAAAGCTAATTTTTCAAAGAAGCGATTTGTCCTCTTGTAGTTTGCCTGTTAAATTGGAATACTTGCTCTTGTGTTTTGTTTCATAATGTCTACGGATATTAAATTCTACAGCGACAGTCTTGTTGCAAATAAGACATAACGCTTTATATTGTTATCGATCAAACACTTTATATTGTTATCGATCAAACGCTTTATATTGTTATCGATCATAAAGTAGTCATGAGTCGACTGTTTATTAACGCACGGCACGCAAAGTCAACTTTCCTATTTTACAAGAAGCCATTGTTATGAACAATAAAACAGAAATATAAGACACTGTCTACGATCAATATGCACTTCGCGAAACATCAACTACACTCGCACTACTTGTGATTGTAATTAATGCTGGAAAGCGACTTACAAGACTCAAAACTGCCGTGACAAGGTTATTTTGGTTTTACCTCAGGTACAGTCGGGGTAGAGTACAACAGCACCGAGCTTTCTGCCTGTACACGTACAGTCCATGCTAACCACTTACTATCTATCGCTCAGTGGTTGATCGCTACTTGTTTATATCTAGTTTTACTACTTGTTTATATCTAGTTTTACACTTATTGAGGACAGAATTGGCAAGTGAGAGAAGAGTACTGGTATGAATGAGAATTAGCTAATGGTAAAAATAATTTAAAGGAAATATAATATCAAATAAAAATATTTTTCAGTATGCTAGCTTTATGTGGGCCGGAAAAAAAATTCTGTAGGTTGGAGACTCCTGGTCTATACTACGGCAACGACCCGCAGATCCGTGTGGCAAACACCGCTTCTGCATCACTTAAATCATGAATCTGTGTGGCCTACATTGAACATGATAATTTGATAAGATGACTCCATTATAATTAACTATATCATCACACTAATAATTTTAAAATAGCTTTTTAGTTTAAGGTTTAAGTAGCTACAAGGAAATAAGTGCTTGTATGTTTTATGTGTTTTTCTTTTTATAGGAGTATGAACACAAAATACTACCATGGCTGTACATCTTTGCAGTATTTACCATTCTCCGTTTCTTGGCATGGCTGTTCTTCTCAATTGTGAATGACTTGATTTTTGGGTACAATATTACGATGTGCCTTCTATGGGCAATTTTCTGTGCCCTTAACATATATGGCTGGATCCTGGTCTACTCCCTGTATCTTGAGTTGTCTGATCTTACAAAGCTGGAAGATCTTGCACATTTACGGGTAAGATGAGTTTGAACTGTCTGTTCTTTAAACTAAATTTTTCAGGAAAGAGTTGTACTTATCCATCTTAAGATATTTGAACAAATATTTTCAGGTCATATATTTAAATATAGAAACCTTTCAACCAATTGTTAGTTAAGAGAGGTTTGAAAGTACCTTTTTGCCTACAAGGTCTCTGTACCCACAGTATATAAAATGATATAGAAAATAATTTACAAAAAAATGGTTTTATTTTATTTGTGTGAAAATAATTATTTTTACCTTATTTTGTCAGTAAAAACCTATTTATATTTTTTGACATTTTTTATTGCCAGTAATTTATTCTAAAAGTACATATTATTGTCAACAAATCCAAAAAAATTTTAAAAACATGTAAGATTTAAGATATTCTACGTGATAAAATAATAAAAATTTACTTACATGAATGGTAGGAAATTTCTTTTGGAAATCAGGAAAGCCACATTAAATATTATTATTTTGTTATTGTTGTTATTTTTATTTTAATGTAGATATATTTCTCTATTAATTAAAATATAAAGATCTGACTATAGTAAAAATTCACTATTTAAATATTATATATTAGGTGGAGCTACAATTTCAGTCTAGCATGAGTATCAACATCAAAACATTTTTCTTGTTATAGTAGTTTAGCTAGTAGTAGTAGTCTTGTTATACAGAATTTTGACCTTACTTATATAATGTAGGTTCATACAGGTGCAAAGTTGTTGAGTCTGTCACTTTTTATATTAATACAAAGACACAATAATTACATTATACAGAGTATATACAAATCTAAGTCCTGATACTATAATGTGTATTTTTCCACTTTTAATCTTTTAAGAAGTGGACCACTACCTTAGTAACCAATTTTATGACTATAAAATAATCTGGTGCTACCCTCACAGACAAACAGTTTATTGTATTAGAGCTGGCTTCGTTGCTGATACGGTAATTGAGTTGTTACTCTTGAACTATTAAGATGCACAATTGGATTCTATTGTGATTAGACATTTCATGCTCAATTTTTATATACATTTTTATTACATATTGATTCAAATGAAAAAGGAACGGCAACAATCAAAATATCTGTGACTCATGTTGTTTGCAGATCTTCCAAAATGTACTCTGTATGAAATTTAATGTTAATGCTGTCTTAAATTACCTAAATATAATTATTATTTTTGTTTTTCTTTGATATTATAAGAACTAAAATATACTAAAACTTTTCTTTAACCTTTGTGTAGTTTGAATAGTCTTATTGCTTGTAGATTATTTTAATCTCACACGTATGTTTATATACTGTATAATGTAACTAGAATTAGTGGTTGTAATACCTAAACATATTGTGCAAGCAGCTTGGCCTATCTATGAATCCTGCACATCATGTGAGTAGATTGTGGAGACATAAAATTTCAGAAATTTAGTTAGCTATTTCATTAGAAGTAAACAAGATCAAACAAAGTCTATAATATAATAGAATATTAATATATTTACTTTCATGAAATTAAGTACAGCCCTTCATTTGTTGCTTTTTATTGTAATTTACCAAAAAATATAAAGTGGGCAAATTTTGTTGTTTTACTTTTAAGTTTTCTTTAAACGGGATATAAAAATTAGAGGTTGTATATGTTTATTTTCCATATTAATAAAAAACTTTATGTTTGTAAAAGATCTTCATTAAGGTCTCACAATAGGATCCATTTTACATTGCATAAGTTAAGAAGTAGAATCCTGTGGTGTCTCTATAAACAGTAACCATAACCTTTCTTTCTGATTGATTTCCGTGGGCTTTTGGTGTTTGGTGGTACAGTATAACCCTGTGATATTGATTGCTCGTTTTGACTCAACGCTAGGATACCCTAGTCTTTATAGCAATCACAAATCTGTTCTGTAAATCTTCCTTTGCATCGTAATTGAAAAGAAAGTCAAAAGAAGTGTCCATTTGTTGTATTTGTGGTTCTCAGTATGAATTTTCTGCATCCAATAACTTAAAACTTATCTAGCCAAACTTTTTAACAACAGCTTCATGCAACAAAATCTTAGAAATAAATATGTGGAACTCCTACTGTAAGTACAAATATATATTTCATAATTTTTCTGCACTAGTTTACCACAGATGGATAGCCAATTCTATAATCATTGTAAATAGTTCTCTTATTTCCAAAAAAGCAACACCACTAATGCACAGTATTGTCACTCATCACACTTGTACATGTACGGTATACATTTTATGATAGATTTCAGCAGCAACTGTGAAACTTTTCTTATATATACATAATAATTAAATTGACCTTAATTTGGTGAGATTTTCAATTGTATATTGACTAGCTAATATAAACAAATTAAGTGCAGCTTTGACCGTTTTAGTGCCAGTGTGATTTGTTGTAGTATAGTGAATAATGCAGTGCAATTATGCAGTAGATATGTAAAAAATGCCAGGCCTATTTTGTCTAACAGAAGTTATGCCACATTTTCTGGATATATTCAAAATTTAAAAATAAAATTTTTTACTCAATTGCTAGAAGTTTACTTTTATGTTTATAAGACTTCTGACAATCTACAAAAAATTCACATGGATATCTCTCCTACATACTTAATAAACAGTTTTGGTTCTTTTTCTTGTATCTCCAGTACTATTAAATTGCTTTCTGCAAACACAACAGTTTCTTTGCAGGATACCAGGAAGAGATTCTAGGCTAAATTGAAGATTAGCACCAAGATTATAACTTTCTGCTATAGTCAGGTTGGGTCATTGTGACTTCTCTAATCTATTCACTGGAGAGATCTTGAAGTTATTGAAGTTATAAATAGTAATCTAGTCATTTCTTTACCTGAATTATTTTCTTTATAACTGATATGGAGTTTAACACCATCTGGAAAATAAATTAAGCACAACCTTCTTCCAATATTTGACAGTATGGCATTCATCTAAATATCAATAGAGCATCCGGTTAGACCTAACTATGCCCTTCACATACATGTTATATTAATTGATAATTTTAGGTTTCATTCAAGGGTTGTTCTCATGTCTTTGTCTTCTAACTTAAATGGATTGTGTTGGTTCTTTAGTAGAAAGTAGCAAAACTGGAATTTTTGAGATGCCTTCTTGTGATAACCTAATACCAACATATTCTCTTTTCGTAAATACAACCTTTGGCCAACATCAAACTTCCTTTTCAACTGTGGAGGTATTCCTATCCGATTTTCCGTAAAGTGCCTGTCAAATAGGTAAGTTTATCGTACAAAAATATAGCAAAAAGGAAAGGTAGTGAAAAAGTTGTCCATAAAAACATGATATCCTTTTCTTAAATACTGCCCTGTCTCTAAAAGTTTTAAAACAAGATTAAAAGCAAAGCTTTTTTAAAAATTTTGATGCCACTATAACAGTTGAAGGCCTGACAATATTTTGAGACTGAGTAACAAAACATCTACATTTTTATGCCCCAACGGTGGAGATGCTTGTTGGGCAAGTACTGCAATTCTGTTAGTCCTATTAATATTATCTAGTTAAGGGGAAAACTTACCACAGGGACTATAATTAGGCTCTCCGGGTTTTGCAAAAGATCTGTTATCTGCTATGTGTAAAATTGAAGTAGACACTAAAACCTGTTCCAACTGAACATTCTCCTAAACCAAGGAGTTAGAAGTAATCCAGTTATTGACCAAACTCTATAAATTGTGGGCTTTTGTGTTATTCTCATATTCAGGATAGTAGCTACAAAAGCTTTCTTTTCAAGTAATGTTATATGTTTTTCCATTCCTGTGCTCTAGAAGAAGATGAAAATGTTTGACCATGGGATCTGATATATTCTCTAGTATATTGATATTGGCTCGGGCAATTCATTGAAAATAAATATAGTTCTGGAGTGTGTGTCATTATTTTCCTCAATTGCGGTCCAATCAGGACCAGATGCATTTTGATTTGGGTCAGGACCGGTTTTATTTTGATTTGGAGTGTTTTTATCTAGGATATTTTTGGTTTGGAACATTGTTATTTTCATTAGTTAAGTTGTAACTAGGCAATGGTACATCTCTAAAACTAGCAATAACATCTTCAGTAATTTGATCGACTGTAACATGGTGTTGTGCAATAAGCTTAGGGTTATGTCTGATTTGTAGACTAAAGTCATTATTGTGTTCATGAGATGAATCCGATGCTACATAATCTGAGTCAGCGTATGTATGGTCATGAATCTTGTAAACCCCCAGAATCCCCTAATTCACATTCAGAATCGGAAATATTGTCTACTAAAATATCACTAAGGTCCAAGTCATTCAACGCATCAATACCTTGTTCTCTGAGATTACCTATCAATGTACCTTCACTTACTGGTTATCTACTCCTCTTACTTATTTTCTAAAGTACACAAAGAAAAATAAAAAGTAAAAGTTATTTATACAGCACTAATATGAGAACTCTTATGTTAACAAACAACAACCACAACGCACAGGACCGACTCTACAACAAACATAAACAACTCCACTTTCCCAGAATATAATTCACAGAAGATAAAACACGTTCCTTAGAGATTTTAGAAGAAATGTATGAAGTACTATTAGATTTAATAGATATCTAAGACCTATAAGGTACAAAACAAAGAATCATTGCTATAACGACTGGTAGCAATTTTCATGAAAATACGATAATCGCCGGCAATCTTCCTAAATATGCTGACAATCGCTATATGGATCGTTCTCATTAAAAGTATTAATATGCATTTACATACTATATGAATTATTATTATTACTTTAAATTAGTAGATGATGGTTAGTGTAATGTACTGATGGAATAAATAAAGACATATACTTGAAATTTTTAGCTAACTTAAAAGTATTTGTTACACAATAAGTCAAATTTTTGTAGGAAATATTGTTTTTATTTTATTGGTGAGAAATTAAACCATAGTGTGGTTCACTTAATAAACTACAATTGAATAAATGAAAACGATTAAAGAAGATTTGAACAGAGTCAAAAGGCATGCAGTTCAATTCTATCATAGATTCACATAAGTAAATTAGGCAATGGCAACAAAAATCGATCTTGACTTCTTTCCACCTGCAATCCTAAAAGAAATTACTCTGGAAAGTGACATCTGCACCCTAGCCAGCCAATTCCATTGTTGTTTCTGGATCCACTTGAGTACTTTCTTTGTTTTTAAAATTTTGTTTTTACTGTCAAACCTGTTGCAGTTCATATTTTAAGTCTTGGGCAATCAAATATAATTAAATACTTTTTTTAAGGAATGTATTTGCAGTTCAGCATTTCATTACATGTGTCATAGCTATGATCTTCAAGAAATTGAAACACATGAAATAAATTATTTTCTTTGTTGAATGAAAAATGTAATTATAAGTGTGATGTTGCCTAGTTTTAAATTATTTGCTGTCTTTTTATGTAATAATGTATATTTTATTAAAATGACAAGTGCATTTTGAAGTAAAAATATTAATTATTCTGTGTATTCCAATCTTTAAATCATTAGATAAAGTCAAGGACTCATATACTTCTAATTTATTTTCTGGATCTAAGTTCAATTCTGATGTGACTACAACTGAAATCACATCTGGGACTAATGTAAGTCACAGTGTCCAGAAATCCAATATATTCAATTTATATACCGGAGATATGGCCATGACAATATTCAATTTTTTGTATCATAAATACCTGGTTTACTGTTGATTTTGTAACTATTAAAGGTCATTCATATATGTAAATGTATTATTGTAACATCTTGTAATCATACAACACCATTTTATATTTAATTGTGTACATCCATCTGGATTTACTCACCTGTTATTTTTAGAAAACCCAAATTGGAATGTAAAACCAATGACATAAAGATAACAATCAGCTAATGTATTGGTTTTGTATATTAGATGGGAACAATGGCATCGTTGAATGCTTCAACAACTCACTCACTGGCTGGATCCCGACCTACCACCCCACACAGCACTGTGTCTACTGCTCCAGTCATGTAACACCATCATCATATTGATACATATACTGTATTAAAATATTATACTGAAAACCTGTTGACACATGTATGTATATATTCGCTGAAAGCTTTTATTTAAATGTCTTCGGGTTCTTAATATGTATTGTGGTGTCCATTCTGACTGAAAAGGATATTTATACGATACAAACATTCCTAAACTATTAAACTTTGGTTTTTAATTATTTCTATTAAGTGTTTTTAAGTTTCAGGGAAAGTGGCAATGTTGTCTATTTTGGAATTTGTAATTTTATATTTGAACTTATTTTTCTACTGACATAGTTTAGTGAAGTGTAACTGTTAATGTGAGTTTTATAGTTTTAAACTTATGTGTTAAAATAGTGTATGTGCTTTAACTTTGTTCAAGTGAATGCCAGGTTCCTGTGTATAAAAATAGCATCAACACCCAAAAAATGCATTTGGCTGCAAATAAAATTCGAGTTTTTTTTTTTAAATACAAAGTTATATGCAGAAATCTTTGATTTAATATCTATTTGCTACCAAATGAGTACTAGCATCATATTTTAAAAACTATAACAGGTATTGTAACTTGTTTTAGATCGAAAGATTTATATATTTGACTTTAGACATATTTATGTGTGCCTAATTTATCTTAAAACTTAAGTTACAGGTAAATTTGCCATCATTTTAAATTTTATTGAGTGCTGTCCATTTAGCACTAGTATTAAAACTTCCCTTGTGATATTCCAGTGATATCAATATTTTTATTTTGATGCTAGTATAATTACAAATATCGGTCCCAATTTGTAAATTGGGTTAAGCTGTTTATATATGAATATTTCATATTCCCTTCAAAAAGAAAAGCACGTGAAATGTATATTTATATAGTTATAATGCTTTCATTTAAAACAATGTAAATAAAATAATGACAGGCTTGACGTCCAAAATAATGCTAAAATATAATAATGTAACACATTGATTACTATAGTATTGAAATAGAAATAGTGAACAAAAATCAGTATTCACTTAAAATTTAGAGGCAGGTCCAAAATCGTTTTACTGACTTGAGGCTACATCTTATAACTTTAAAACATACAGTATTTCAAAATATGACAAATTAATTAATACTCTACATTTTGAAATATATATTAAAAAACAAACAAACATTATTATAGTGATGATGATTATATTCAAAGTATTCAAATGTTGTATATGGCTGCAAATAATAAAAATAAAAACAAATCGCTAAGCATTAGGGTTAATGAATTGTATTCATAATTAAATATACAATTATTGAAACAACAACAATATGAAATTTCAAAAGAAATAGTAAAGTATTTCAGTCTTTTCTGCATGGGCACCCTTGAAAGACTCCTAGTACTTATACATTTGGATTTTCGAGTTAACTACTTTCTTACCTAAACAACCAACACAGTTGTAGAAAATTATATTTTTAAATTAAATTTTTTTCCTGAAATTTAAATTTATATACCTAATTTTATGAACAGTTAATCACATACTATTATTATTAGGTGTAAAGCCATTGGATTTCCCGTGCATTAATATTCATGATTTTTGTCAACCAAATCTAGTTTATTTCCATCCAAGTATAACACAGTATGTATTAACAGAAAATTAGTCAGTTTTCCTTTAAAATTAGATAAATATATAACACACACACACACACACACACACACACACAAATATCACTTGTTAGTTATTATGAAGAGAAATGCTCTCAGTATATAATCATAAAGTACATCTTCTCAAATGAACTGCATTTCACTTGAAAGCAAGTCAAACTTCATATATTGCTTCCGATTTAAACCAGTCAAATTTGGTCAGATGATAAGACCAGCTCAGCTGTAAGCCAATTGTAAACTACTCCTTTAATTCCTATTTTAAAAATCTTTCCTAACAAATCATGTGATCTACAGTGTCAAAAGCTTTTCTAATGTACAGACATAAACCCAGAGTTAACCATAATGTAATTAATCGAGAATTGATGGAATAGGTAGTCAGTTTTAAAATTTTGTTTTCCATAAATAGGTAACACCAATTAATGTATTTCGTCCACTACAACATTATCATTTAACTGAATTCACATGACTGAATCAACATTTCTATATCTAAAGTAAACGTATACAAAGAATATAGTATTATAAACGTACAATAGATTTAAACATTACATGTAAGAGTTTTGCTATGATATATTTGCAAATTAACAACCTTGTGGAAACATTATAAAGTTAATGAGTTCTCAAGCTTAGAAACCTCGTAAAAATTAAAGAGATTTTTAAGCATTCCTTAAATAGATTGTAAATAAATAGATGAGGTCAATATGTCATACTTACTTTATGTGCTGTTTTATATTTAGACTTTTTCATAGCGGCATGACTATAAATTTAATCTACATAAATAACACAGGCCAGTTTCAAGCAAAATTATAATTCTTAAAATATGTTACTTTAGTATTTTTATGTGGCAAGGTTCACTTATGTTGTAATTATGTGATGTCACACACAAACTCAAAGGCGGGGTATGGATTTATACAAAATTATGTTTATTTTAATCTAGAGAATATTCATGGCAAGTTAATAAAATTCTGACTTCACAGTTTTACAATACAGTACTCAAATTTAATAATAATTATGATTCTTTATGTTATTTCACTAATGATATAAATTATATAAATAAATTCATTACTGTAATTCTTTGTATTGCACATCAATGTATGTTAGTAAATATAAAATGGCTTATACCTCTCATTGTAGGTTACAATCAAATCATGCTTTTAAATTGTCATGTTAAAAAATTGCATGCTTGATTGAAGCATACCATTAATGTGTAGAAATTTAAAATTTGAAAGTAGCAGTTCACATTTACATTCCTTTTATTAACCTGCTTGATTACAATTCAGAAGGTTTAGAGTTAATGTTAATAACATTTTTACAGTTGAAACAAAAAGTAGCGTTTGATTATTTCTTTGAGTATTTTTGTTTTGTTTTTTTTTAAGTAATTTGTGTGTTTCAGTATTGTTGCAATACAAAAGGATAATTGTGTATTACCTGAAAGGTAGCACACTGGACCTCAGAAAATAATGATAAAACAATCATTAATGTGGTCTTGTGGACATTAAATTTCACAAATATTGGGAAATATTAGATGACTACATACGAAAAGAATAAAATGTTTTTTTACTTTCAGAAACTAGGGGTGGGGGAGCAGTAGTACTCCTCTGCTAAAAGGGGGCAGGAGGCCTCTGTCCTCCAGATTAAAAAAACTATGTATAAACTTATATATATATATATATATATATATATATATATATATATATATATATATATATGGCAAAAACTTGTATAATTGAGAATATGTGGCAGACTTAATTTTTACACTTAAAATCTATGGTTTACAGTAGATAAAATACTGCATCTACATGTGAGATGTGAAGTATTGGTAAAACAAGTTGCCTGCAACTTTAACCAGAGTTATAACATATTTTTAAATAACATCGTTTTGTGTAATCACTTGGTTATCATCATTTACGCCATGATACATTGATAACTTTTTTTGTATTAAATAGTAATATTCTTTCATTAAATAAAATTCAAGTAAGTATTTTATGTTTAAATTTCAAAACCTCCACTACCACGTCATTGTTCTACTTACTTAATATTTTGTTGGATAATATTCTTTATTTAAGCATGTTAACAACTTTATTGTCTGTGATCCCACTTATTTGAATACCTTCAAATAAAAACTATTATAAGGGAATGCCTATTCATTTAATTAATATATAATTAAAATTGGGTGGTTTATATATATTTCGTATTTTTTATAGAATTCAAATCTATTTACAAGGTTTCCAAATAGAATGGATATCTATTCTTGTCATGCTGTTGTGTAAGTAAACCTTAAATATATTTATGTAAATTTGTATTTTTTATTAATTACATGATCTTGTTAATGTTTATTATTGTCTTCAATTAAATGTGTTAATTGTTAATGTAATTAGAATAAGAATTTGCACAAAACTTATTATCATTAGTTCAATTTTTAGTACATATATACATTTGATTAATAACTGTTTCTCGTACTTTAATCTGAACAGAAAAGAAAGACTTTTGAAGTCTATATAATAAAATATATTAGAATTTACATAATTGCATAAATGTAATAATGGTTAATAGAACTTAATTACCTCAGATTAAAAAGATTACAGTACATTTTTAGGGACTTTAATCATTATTTGCTAACATAATAGACCAAGGACATATCAAAGCTTTATACAATAATATATAATACGTTTTATCTCTCTAAAACTATGCCTTTAATGAACTAAACTTTTGTGCCTTTTTCCGTCCATTTAGTGTATAGTAGTTATTTGTATATGAATTACTATACTTCCATATTTATTGTTAAGAATATTTTTTGTACAAAGAATTTTTTATTGCACAATGATAAATGTAGTATTGCACAAATAAAGTATTTGATTAGTATTGGCCATTCTTTATTTATCATTGATCAATTAAGTCCTGTGAGGTTTCCTGTCCTAATTGTTATCTGTTATTTTGCTGCCTTTGTGCCATGAAGTAATTGAACCTTTATATTGAAATCATCAAAACGTAGTAATGTCTCTTTGATCTATTGTTAACATATAAGTGTTTTTATCAAATCTGCAGTCAAATTTTGTCAAATGTAAGCTCAAACTTAATATTAGCAACCTATTTTTGACACACAAGTGTTCCTGGAAAATACTGTGATCAACTTATATTCAAACGTTGGCCTCAACACCTTAAACAATATATCAAAAGAATTATCACATTAGGATTTTTAATAAGTATGTACCCTTACACACAATTCCAGCTCCAGTGCCACGTTTTGTCTTAAATCCATCAATAAACCGTTCTGGCTCAGCTGTGCTCATTCATGTATTGCATCACAGTACAGACTTCGTCTTTGCAGTTGTTCTAGTAAACATTTATGAAGAGAAAAACCTTTACATTATGGAGACTTATAGGTTACCTGATAAAAGCTAAGATGAAAGAGTGGAAATATTAACAAATGTACTATTCAATTCAACAGCTGAATATTTCCCGCTTTTCATAGGGAGAGGAAACGAAAAAGGGATAGTAACCCATATGACATTGGTTTAGTCCCATATAACCAATATTAATTTCAAACATTCGTCCTAGCCTTATTTTTAATTGAAAGATGATTTCTATATCATTGTACATTTTAAAGCGTTGTCTAGTGACTCCAATGATTACCTTTCCAAAAACTGCTCTGAAATTTATTAGAAGCAATATTGTAACTATCCTTTTAATTGATTTTATACGCAATTACATAATTTGAAAATAAAAATTATGATTCGTGTTCAATTTGCTAAACTATGAATACATTATCCCATATTGTAATGGTGGTTATTTGTACAATTTTAAAATAATCTAATTTGAGAGGATTAATATTTTGTATGTATTCTATTCAATTCTTAACAACAATATTTACAAGAATATTACAAATAATTACTCTTCTTGTTTTCCATGATTCTGTCAATGACTTAAAATTGATAAAAGAATCACAAGAGATACACGTACTAACTGCATATTGAACACCACAGGACTGTAATGTTCAATAAACCCTTCATCGTTGCACCCTGCATGTTGACAGTGGAACTCTTCTCCATATTCCATATGAATTCAGGAATGTCAGATATGGTTCACAACAGCACTGAAAACATAGGTTACAAGGTCATGGGTACCCTTCCCTGTGTAGCTAGCCTCTCAAGTCTATCTCTATCTCTGATCTCTTTTCTTCAGCACTTCGGACAAGTCAAGTGAATTCCAGTGCCAAGAGAAGAACCCAGTGGTCTTCTAAATCTAAGTACCTTCGATAAATGTATGTATAAGATTATATTTCCTCATGACTGACACAAATTAAGATGGATTATATTATTTTTATTTAGTATTAATTATTGTAATTAATCGGTGATGGGAGTTGTATACCATACTTTATTAATTGGCTTAGTTTTTAATTGAATTATTTTTTACTTTCAAAATTTAATTTAAGCAATCAAAGTTGGCTGTAGCACAAAAGGCCTGATCCCGAAACCTCTGGGGATTCTGTACGTGGTCTACTGATTACAGACAGGATCAAACCTGACCAGTAAAAGTTTCGAAAATATTTCATATCCAAATCAGGATATTAGGCAAGGACTAGCCGATAATTATGACTCCCCGCAAAAGCTACTTGCTGGCTATACCTTTATTGTCGTGAATGGTAACAGACGGCCGAAGATCAATATTTTTACAATTGTGCCCAGTCAGCTTTTTTGCAGACCACATGCAAGCATAATATTAGACTATTCTTTATTTCAAAATTTTATTCATGTTCACTGCCAAAAAAAAAAAATAAAAACAATAAAATTATTTATCAGAACATTTAACATTTTAAAATTATTTTTACAATAATGAGCCTAATACTAAATGGTATTTTTTAGTGATAGTTAAACTTAGCAATGGGCTATTTCAGCTATAAATATATCAATATTCCTTCCAGACCTCCGAAAAACTGTATCTGCCACAAGTATTTTAAACTAGCAGTTACCCGCGGCTTCACACGCAATGTTTCTGTTGAAAAACTGGACAATATATCTATGTATTCTTTTTCTATGACATAATAAACAGTCTAGAGATAATCGATAGTCACTCAAAGCTATTCCAATCTCCTGATCCAATTTAGATTTAAGTTTAAAGAATAGAGGTTTGGGACCCTGAAGTCGTAAAGTGAAACAGTTTTTATAAGATTAGTATTTCCCTCCCACATTCCATGATCATTTATTGAAGTTCTTCGATGGCTTCAGTAACAATAAGAGTTAGCCTTTTTATCCCAATGAAGAAAGTGTATCGTACAACTAAAAAGTTGCTGCAGTTAATATGGGTCTGTTCTGGTCGTTAAAATTCACCCCCGGTCTAATCTATTTACAGTTCCACAATTGATTTATGCTGTTGCACTAATCAAAACAATGGTCTCATATGTTGGTTTCGGAATCTAACTTAGGTTAAATTTTTGTGATTTTGATATTCTCGCTTTTAAGCATTACCACAAATCCTCAATATCAGAGCATTTAGGTATTAAAAAGACTCTTGATCGTATAAGTAAATATTTTTGGTTCGAAAATTTGAATCAAATTATCAGTGATAGGGTACAATTTTGCTATTTGTGTTAAAGGTGCAAGCAAGCATCAATGTCAAAAGTGAGACATCTGTCTTCGGAAGTTGTTTCTAAACTGTGGGAAAAGATTGTTATTAATGAAATGAAATGAAAAATGTCTTTATTGGAGGCGAAGTTAGGATTATAAAGTCCTCTCTACCACTTAACCTCGCAAAAAATTAAACTAACATACATATACATGTATAACTAAAAATAAATCTATTAATTAACCTTATACGTTACAAGAATCTTAGCTTTAAAATAAAAAAAAATAAAAAATCTATAATTAATGTAACTTTATAAATATTTACAATACTATAATAAGACATAATGCATTCATTCAACTTGCATTCAGTTACCCTAAGTACCACATTCCAAAGCCGCCAACCGCTATACCCCCTGAGCCCCCAGCATCAAGGCCCTGACCTCCGCCCCAAAGCGAGCGCGCTTATCAATGGCTCTGATGTTTATAGTTAAGGCATTCCACAATCAACAGGCAGAAACTGTAAACGACTTACTAAAGGTAGTTTTTCGATGAACTGGGATAGATAATAAGTATGTACCCCTCCTTGTACTTTGTTCACTTATTTCAGACATAAATTAAAAGTTGTTTGAAAGATAACTAGGACAATTTGTATTTAAAAGAGCGTGCAACAGAATGAGTGAGTGGTAGTCTCGAAGATCTTGTAATTTTAAGATAGATAATTGTTTGAAGAAGGGCGTTACGTGATCATCACGTCTGAGATTGAAAATGAAACTAATGCAAAAGTACTGAGCACGCTGGAAGTCTATTTGAAAGCTCCACAGTCATGTCATTAATGACTTTGTCACAGTAGTTGAAGTGAGGCAGTACAAGAGTCTTTATCAGCATTATTTTAACTTGGTGTGGTAGATATGAAGCCAGCCGCTTGAGGCTGTGAACACCGGCAAAGACCCTATTACATATCAAAGAAGCCTGTTCAGTCCATCTTAAGTGTTTGTCAATAATAAGTCCTAGATTTTTTACTTTCTCAGAGTATTCTAGCTCTTGGTCATTTAGTTTTAATTTAGAAGCCGTAGTAAAGTCAATTTTACGAACAAGCTTTGAATGACCTATCATAATACACTGAGTTTTGTCTACGTTTAATTTTAGTCCATGTTTCCAAGTCCAGTGAGTAACAGCGTCAATATCGGAATTCATGAGAGTCACACAAGTTTGTATGTCTCTTATAGAAAAGTGGCAGTATATTTGTAAGTCATCTGCATATAAGTGAAAATTGGAATGAGTAATTTGAGTAGTAATGTCATCGATGTACAGTGAAAATAAAGGTGGCCCCCCAGGACTGAACCCTGTGGAACTCCACGAGTGACTGGTCTCCATCTCGACTGCTTCTCACCCGACCTGACACACTGGCGTCGTCCCGAAAGATAAGACTCAACCCGCTTGACACTACCATCAGAGAAACCATCCTTCCTAAGTTTGATGAGGAGAAGGGGATAATAAACACAGTCAAAAGCCTTTGAAAAGTCGAAAAGGGTTAAAATGGTTACCTGACTTATCAATTCCAAGGCGAATATCATCAACTATTTTTAGAAGTGCAGTAGTAGTGCTGTGGTTGGAGTGAAAACCAGATTGAAAATTTGATAAAATGTTATTACTTTCAAGATATATTGAAAATTGCTAATGAACGATCCGCTCCAAACACTTTGATAATGCAGAGAGTATACTTATTGGCCTGAATTGTGAAGGATTTTGTGGAGAGGAACACTTCTGAAGTGGGCAAACTAAAGCAGACTTCCATGTCAATGGGAACATTGAAGTAGCCAGAGATTTATTGAAAATATCAGTGATAGTTGGAAGAGTGACTGGAAGAGTATCTTTTATTAACCTTATAGGAATGCCATCGGCCCCAACTACGTTACTGGACATCCTATTAATAGCCTTTAACACATCTGTCTCTGTTACCGGAGTGAAAGAGAACTGAAACTCAGGTTTATCAAAAGTAGCACCTTCGAGCTCGGAGACATACTCCTGAGCCCCAGACTGATCAACAGGAATCTCAACAAAAAAGTTGTTGATATCATCGAGATTAAGGGAAACCGGGGAGTAAGTGTCAGGCTTGCCGACTCCAAGATCTTTTAGTTTTGACCATAAAATTCTGCTAGATTGTTTTTTAGACAGGGAAGAGTAGTAAAACCTGATTTTGGCATTTCTAATTTGTTGTTGCACATTATTCCTTAATTTTTTATATGCAGCCCAGTCATCACGTAACTTGGATCGCTTAGCCTTAAGGAAAGCTCTATCTCTTTGCTTCTGGAGGTGTCGAATAAATTCTGAGATGCATGGAGCAGGCTGTTTGGTTACTCTTTTTGAAACAAATGGAGCGTATTTATCAAGAAGACCATTCATTAATGAATTAAATTTTGATACCATAATGTCCACATTATCAGCCGATGTGACCTCATGCCATGGAGTCAGAGAAGCATCGATAAGCAGGGAATAAAGATTGATATTTTTGTAGTTTCTATAAAACATAACTTTTGGTTCGATCTTGGGAGTTCTTAGTTTATAAGCAAGAAAAATAAGGTCATGTTTGGAAAGGCTAGGAGCAGGAAGTTGCCCGTAGTGCGCAACAAGGGTTTGGTCGCAGACAGCAATGATATCAAGCCAGGTGTCTGCAGTCTCAGTGTGGTGAGTGGCTTGCAGAGGAAGTATGGTCATGTTACACGAGTAAAACATATTAGTTAAAAAAGTTTGGTCATAAGTAATTGATCCAAGTAAATCAGTATTAAAATCTCCCATCACAATAACATGACTTTAGTGAGCCAAAAAACCCAGAAGATCATGATCGAACTCAGCCACGTAGCCCAGGTGAGGAGCTCTGTAACAAACAGCAATTAAAATGTGTGCTCCATTAACACAGACGTCCAGAAACATGTATTCTGGCCGTCCATCTCTGGATGTATCGGATGATAGCAGGACAGAGACAAGGAAGTGTGGCCTGACGTACACAGCTACCCCACCACCACCTTTGTGCAGGTGATCATTTCTGTACAGGTTAAAACCTGGAAGCTCGACACTTCTGTCACTTAGGTTAGGTTTCAGCCAGGTTTCTGAAATTAGAATAATGTCAACAGGAGATGGTTGAAAAATGGAACGAAATTCATCAATGTGGCCATGAAGAGATTGTGCATTGACATGATCTGCCTTTTAAGAAGTTTGAGAAAGGAGTAAGAGATTGGCAGAGAAGATCTGGGAGGGCTGACGGAAGCACGCGCTGGCTCGGGGCAGCACAGTCAGACACCAGCACCACAACACGCCGCGAGGCCCCGCGGGCAGCGATCGACAGACCGTGGCTGCGTCACTCCAGGCAACCCTTTCATGCAACACACACACACACACACACTTCCAACTTCACCATGTAGTTTTAATGTACAAAACTTAAAACTAACATTATTCGAAAAAAGGGCTATATTATATGACCACATAAGTAACATCCAGTAACACAAAATAGATCCATCAGCTCAAATAAATTCAATCTAATCAACTAAAATAAACAAAACCATATCAATAAGCTAAAATAGTGTCTAAATAAATACACCACAGTTGACTTCCACTTAATTAAAAAAAAACTCAAAATATAATAAAAATTAGATATAAGTAATACTATTTACATTTTACCACAAACTTGTATATATATTATGACTATTGATTATTATGTGAGATTTAATAGAATATATTATCATTGTATTGTAAAAAAAGTAATGTTCTGAATGTTTTAAAGAATAATATTGTGTAACGAAATAAAAGTCATATTTATGAAATAAATGTATTATATAAATACAATATTTTATTATTCTAGTAAAACAGAAAATAGTAAATGGTGGAAATCTATTGCAAAAACTATTATTTTACTGTAAACTTGTATAGAATAATATAAATAACAATTATTATACGATTTTATGAAGTACGTACGTGTTTAGAAAAAGGGAATATTTATACTATTTCATTAGAGGAAGTAATATTGATTAATAAAATAAAAATTGATATTAATAAAATAATATTGAACTAAACATAGAATATTGACTGATTATTATATTAATTGAAGCATATACAGAAATTATTTGTATTATTCAACGAAATAGTTATATTATGATATTTTTTAAGTTTATTTGGATTAAATAAAATGTGTTTATGTAAAATTAAAATATACTCATATTCTTAAAAAAAGGTAATATTTATTTAATAATTTTATGAACCAAAAATAATAAAAGCAACAAAGAAATGAAAACGAAATAACTTGATAGATACAACAAACGATTTACTTGGTGCCTGTTGAATTCGATGCGAGGTCCGCCAGCCGAGTACCAACACCTTTCCTGCCGCCCCGATCAACCCACAGAACACGACCATCCAGCGTCCAAGTGTTCCTCGGCCCGTGCTGAGCCACTGCCGCCCAGAACACCTCCATCCTGCGTGCGGTCAGATCTTCGCGGATGGTAACTCCTGAGCCCTTTAACTGCTTCTTCGAAGCATACACTTGCTGGCGCTACCGGTAGGTGGTAAACCGCACAATAATAGGGCGAGGCAGCTGCTTCCCATCACTGTTTTGCCTGGGATGACTACGGTGAATCGCCGCATCGGACAACTCCACTCCCAGCTTCTCCCGACACAACTCGACGACCAGGTTGTCCGTGTCTTCACCCTTGGTGTCCTGGATGCCAAAGATTCTCAGGTTATCCCGCCTTTGGTATTGTTCAAGATCGTCCGTTTTGTCCAGCACTCGATCCTCCAGCTCACCCACTCTTGATGTCACGGTGACCAACTCGTCATGTAGCCTCTTCAACTCTTCTTGGAAGGTAGCTAACGCAGCTCCTACCGCTACCTCCACAATGTCCTTTATTTGGTCTCTGAGGTGCTGAACAAGCTCAGTAATTACACCCGCACTCGACAGATAAGAATTGACGCAACTCTCCACAGATAACGAATCGAGACCTCCCGTGTTTTTATTAGAACTTGCCAGTGTTGTGGATTCGGTCGAAGTTATCGCTGATGACGCTGATAATGAACGCTGGAAGGTAGGCTTACTCTTATCAGTTGTAGATAAGGGAACGAGTTTGCCCTTCGCTCCCGACCTCAGATGCGGTGGCGACCGAAACATAAAATCTTTTTTATAAAATAATAAAACTCTTCGGCCAGTTTACCCGCAACTATTACACTAAAACGAAGTGGAAGGAAATGCTTTAAACACTTATATAAATTTAAATAAAAACTGTGAAGAAAAAACGTGAAATTAGACATAAAAGTAAGAGCCGATGAAACACGTGTTCACATGCAAAGAGTCATCCCCTATCTTCATTAATCATATAGGTCCAGAACGAAAATGATCATATACAGGTACCTGTATATGATTACATATACCTGTAGGTCATATCCTACCCCTTTTAATTATTTTTATTTTTTCGATCCCGCAGGGGGGAAGATTGTGGCGGCCAGCCCGGAATTAAAAAAATGCCCGCCATGGCAAATTTGTGCTAGTGTCGTATGCTGGCGGCCCGATTACCCAAACAGGTGATAAGCTTCCCTCTCCCCGCGCCGTTCTTACAAAATACGGACGTGGATGAGTCAAGTGAATTCCAGTGCCAAGAGACGATCCGGTGATCTTTTAAACATAAGTATCTTAGATAATTATGTGTGTGTGTGTGTGTGTGTGTGTGTGTGTGTGTGTATATATATATATATATATATATATATATATATAATATATATATATATATATATATATATATATATATATATACAGGGTGATTCAAAACTAAACGGCAATCTCTCGGGAGCTTATTCTATAGCTAAAAACAAGTAAAACAGTTCATATAACCATATGCCCGGAAACGCTTCGTTAGCGAGTTACGCCTAGCGAAAGATTTCGCCCGGATTTCAGAACCCTTGGTGAAGTCAGGCCGTATAAAAATGGTAAAGGTAGTTACAAAGATAAAAATACGATTGTTTTTTATGTTTTTATATCTGACAAATTTATTAAAATTTGTCCCAGAGCTGTAAATGCAATACTTTCAGAGATATCTTACGTAAAACACAAGAATTGGTGCAAAGAAATAACACATTTTTGTGTTTAACGTAAGATTACTTCCATAAATGTTAAATAAAGGTCATTTTTTTTCTTAAACAGATTTGTAGAACATTTAATTCTGAAAAGATTCATGTGAATTACTTAGGAAAAAAATTAATAATAGGTATTGAAATTTAGCTTTATTTAAAAATAAAACAGACGCACAAAAATGCATATTCTTATCTGCATAAAATATTAACTAATGTTTAGGTTGTGAGTAACAGCTGATCATTTATTCAACACTTTTTATCGTCATATTTTCTTTGCAAAGGTTGGCAATATCAGCTGATCAACAATTAAGTTCATGAAGTAATATTTGAATAACCTTTATGGAGGTTTTTGTATTGTGGCGTGTGAAGATTGTATTTTGTGAGATCCTGTGATTATTTGGAAATATTTTATACAAGTGTATAAAATATTTTATAAAATATTTATTTTTAAAATATTTTATTAAATATTTTTATAAAAGTGTATGTAATTATCTTAGTAAATAATGGCAGATAATGTAAATGGTATGTATTCGTTTGAAGAGTATACGGACATGATACTGATTTACGGCAAAGTTAACAAGAATGGTTTAGCTGCAGTTCAGGAATATCGTGATACTTTTCTACATCGAAGAACACCTGATCGCAAAACATTTGAAGCTGTGGAGAGACGACTTAGAGAAACTGGTAGCTTTAAACCGAAGCGAATAGATACTGGTCGTCAACGTAGCGCAAGGAACTATAATAATGAACAAGCAATAATAAATGCTGTAGAATTATCACAAACCACAAGCACCAGACGATTATCACGTCAGTTAAATATTTGCCAGTCAAGCGTATGGCGGACACTTCATGAAGCACAGTTGTACCCATTCCATATAACACGTGTTCAAGACTTATTACCGCAAGATCTTAATAAACGGAAGATGTTCTGCCGCTGGTTAAGAATAAATTGTTTACGACATCAGTATTTTCTTCGGCGTATTCTCGTTACTGATGAATCCTGTTTTACTAGAAATGGAATTGTAAATTTTCGTAATACCCATACTTGGGCGTACGACAACCCACATGAAACTGCGACGAGGCATTTTCAACATACATTTTCAGTCAATGTATGGCTTGGTGTTCTGGGTGATAATTTGATTGGTCCATTTTTCCTCCCTAATCGACTTAATGGAGTAGCGTACTTAAATTTTTTAAGAACAAACCTGCCTACCCTCTTGGAAGATATTCCTGTTCAAAACAGAATAAATGCATGGTTTATGCACGACGGAGCACCTCCACATTTTTCTAATATTGTGAAAAACTATTTAAATTATACATACGGTAGACAATGGATTGGTCGAAATGGACCAGTAAAATGGCCACCACGTTCTCCTGACCTCACGCCAGCAGACTTTTTCTTATGGGGTTGGATGAAGTCAATTGTTTATTCAAAACGGATTAACACCATAGAGGAGTTACGTAATCGCATTACAGAGGCGGCAGAAACTATCAAGAATGCTCCAAACGTTATGAAACGCGCTAGAAAAGAGTGGATTCGTCGTGCGAAAACGTGCATTGCTAACAACGGAGGACACTTTGAGCAACTATTATAGGTGATTATTACAGTTTTATAAAGGTAAATACATTTTATGTTAATGTTCAGTCTAGAATAAATGATCAGCTGTTACTCACAACCTAAACATTAGTTAATATTTTATGCAGATAAGAATATGCATTTTTGTGCGTCTGTTTTATTTTTAAATAAAGCTAAATTTCAATACCTATTATTAATTTTTTTTCCTAAGTAATTCACATGAATTTTTTTCAGAATTAAATGTTCTACAAATCTGTTTAAGAAAAAAATGACATTTATTTAACATTTATGGAAGTAATCTTACGTTAAACACAAAAATGTGTTATTTCTTTGCACCAATTCTTGTGTTTTACGTAAGATATCTCTGAAAGTATTGCATTTACAGCTCTGGGACGAATTTTAATAAATTTGTCAGATATAAAAACATAAAAAACAATCGTATTTTTATCTTTGTAACTACCTTTACCATTTTTATACGGCCTGACTTCACCAAGGGTTCTGAAATCCGGGCGAAATCTTTCGCTAGGCGTAACTCGCTAACGAAGCGTTTCCGGGCATATGGTTATATGAACTGTTTTACTTGTTTTTAGCTATAGAATAAGCTCCCGAGAGATTGCCGTTTAGTTTTGAATCACCCTGTATATATATATATATATATATATATATATATATATATATATATATATATATATTATATATATATATATATATATAATTATATTTTCTCACAACTGGCTCCAATTAAGATGGATTAAATGATTTTTATTTAGGGGAACTAAGGGCCTGGGGGATGGGCAGGCGGCTGTACTGAGTATTTGTAATTAATCGGTGACGGGAGGTGTATACCATACTTAATTGATTGGCTTATTTTTTAATTGAATTATTTCTTACTTTCAAAATGTAATCTACGCAATCAAGGCTGGCTGGAGCACAAAAGGGCTGATCCCAAGACCTCTGGGAATTCCGATTACGGACGAAATCGAAACTGACCAATAAAGGTTTCGAAAATAATTATTATCCAAATCAGGATAATTGACAAGGACCAACCGATAATTACGACTCTCCCCCGCAAAGGCTACTTACTAGCTATACCTTTATTGTTGCGAAACTTTGAGGCAATTAGCCCAAGATGAAGGTGCGCTATTAAATAAATAAATAAAAATGCCTTTATTTACAAGCGTTTCTCAGTACAGTTACTGTTTCTCAGAACAACTCAAGTCACTGAATGCCTTAAAAACTAAATAAAAAAAACTAAAATAAAATTAATTTAAACAAGTACAATAAAATCTAGTGGCTAATTTAAAATAATGTAGTGGTAAAAACTGTAACATTTCTTATTCTTACATACTAATAGCTTAACTTAGTTAATTGTCAACAATCAAAAAGTCTTTAAGTTTCCTTTTAAATGTGGAACAACTGCATTCTTTTAGGCTAAGAATTAGGTCGTTGTACAACTTAGGGCCGAAGTATGAGAAACTCCTTCTTCCGACTCTACGAAAGTTTAGCAGATAGCCATAGCGGATGCTACGTTGCGAGACCTCCTCCCGGAACAACAACCGCTCACTCAGGTACCGTGGTTCCTTTTGTGATAGGATTTTGTGGACCATGCAGCACGTCAGCATTATGCAGACGGATTCCATTGGCAGAAACTTAGCAGCATCTCGAAAGGGGGATACGTGATCAAATCGTCTCAAATTGAAAATGAAACGTATAGCGGAGTTTTGAAGTCTCTGAATGCGATCGACGTCACTACGCGAGATGCTGTTACCGTAAGCAGGATAGCAGTAGTAAATGACAGAAAAGACCATCGACTGCATAAGTTGAAGCTTGGCGAATTCCGGCAGCAGACTTCTGAATCTGTACAGGCCTCTTAATCTGCCAAGAGCACGCTGGATAGCATGAGTGACGTGATCAGAGAAAGTTAGACCGCTATCAAGCAAGATGCCGAGAGTTTTGCCATCAAGAGCGATCCCTACACCTCTATCCGTCAAGGCCCGTACCAGATTTTGTGGGATGACATGAAGGACAGTGCACTTGCCTATATTGAACCTTAACCCATTGTCAACAGACCATTTACTTATGTTCTCAAGGTCTGAGTTTATATGGGTAAAGGCCTCAGGCATTGAACCAGGATCATAGGCCAAGTGCAACTGGCAATCATCGGCGTACAAATGTGCCGTACGTTTGATACACATAGGGAAGTCAGAAGTGTACAGATTAAACAGTACAGGACCAAGACAACTTCCCTGAGGTACACCTCGCCTTCTGACTAGAGAGCCAGATGTCTCATTCTCAGTCTTTGTTACCTAGCTTCTTCCTCCAATATAAGACTTCACCCACTCAATAGCATTTACACCAAAACCATAAAAGTGCATTTTAGCCAGCAACATCCTATGACTTATTGAGTCGAAAGCCTGCGAATAATCCAGCATGACAACTGAACTTACTTATACTTATACTTACTTATACTTTCCGCTGTCTTTAGCATCAATCAAATCACAAAACAGATTTGTCAAGGCAGTGCAAGTGCCGTGGTTGTGTCTGAAACCAGATTGAGTTTTTGGTAAAATATTTTCATCATACATGTTTCATCAGTTGTCGAGTTGCTATTTTCTCTAAAATTTTTGACATTGCAGGCAAAATTGAAATTGGTCTAAATTGATTAACATTATGAGGGGTGGGTACCTTAGGTAGGGGGTAAGCTATACTTTCTTTCCATCCCTGAGGAAACAACCCTTCAGTCAAAGACTCATTTATCAGATGTGTAATGGCACCTAAAGCATAAGGGCTCACTGCTTTAATCATTTGTATGGATATTTCATCAATTCCTGATGCTCTTGGATTTATTTCGTTCATTGCTGATTTTACATCATCAAGAGTGACTGCATGAAAGTTAAAGACAGCTGTCGCATCATTCATCTTATTCAAATTGAAGTAATCAATTATTCCATCAGTATCACTTGCACTGCCCATTTCATTAAAATATCTATTTAACTCGTTCAAATACAAGTTGTGCGGTATATTCTTATTAGTAGATTTTCCAACAACATTACACTTCTTAAGGCAAGTCCAGAAATCTTTGGAGTTACTTGAGGATGACAGCTTTTCTAAAACATGTTTTCTTTGCTTTCCACACCATTCGATTAACTTCATTATGTGCTGTCTTATACAATTCCCAATCTTTGTATGCCCTGGTTTTCCAATATTTTCTATGCAATTTATTTTTTACTATTAGTCTTTTTAATTATAGCATCATTTCTCCAGGGTGCCTTTTCCTTTGTCACTCTCTTGTAAACTAGAGGTGCCTGCTCATCAAACACCTTTCGAATATTCATTGTGATAAATTGCTAATATTATCGACTCCCACTATATTCATTGCATTGTTCCAATCAATACCAGCAATATCCGCTACAGCACGTTCTTCATTAAACTTTGAAAAGTCTCTATAAGTAATCATTTTAGGAGCCCTTTCCATTTTCTTAGCAAATTTAACGATGCAGTAAATCAATCTATGGTCTGTTATCTTTAATCCTCTATAGTCCAATATACTTGGTGCATCGATGACGCCGGTCCTCTCAACCTCAGCCGACCTGTCCACTATTATATGGTCTAACAAGGTGGCTGGGTGGCTGATGTTGCAGTCACTCTTGTTGGCTCATTTATAAGTTGAACTGCATTTGATTCCTTCAAGAGTCGGCGTAAAAATCTAGCTTCATTGCAAGTCTTTGACAGTAAATCAATATTTAAGTCCCCTAAACATATACAAGTGTTTACTTCCATTGCCAAGCCAACAAAGAGAGAGTGTAAAAGAGCTGACATCGAAGTGTACCTCACGTGTGGCGGCCTGTAAACCACACATATGCCAAACCTAACCCCCTCTACTTTGACCACAACACACAGAGTTTCAATACCAGGGTCCACATCATCTGCCAGAGTGTAGTGCTGGTAGGTAATACCCTCCTTAAAATACAGGGCCACCCCTCCACCTGTGGTTTCAATGGAACAGTCCTCCTGACCACCACGGCGGTCACAACGCAGCAGAGTGTACCCCGGTATCATGTAGTCAGCAGATGAAGTTTCAGGATGAAGCCAAGTCTCAGATACCCCAAAGACATCGAAATCAAAATCGCGCACGCGAGAGCTTATCTCATCAAAACCTGTGTTAAGAGATCTCATGTTCAGATGCGCGATCCTGAGACGCCCTTTACCCCCCAGCTCAGCTAGTTTCCCGACACCTGCGAAGTGTCAAGACTCCCCCGGGGACCGACGTTATCATCGACAATCTGCACAGGATCAGGATCCCGGCCGAGACTAGAGACGGCTTCATCCCGAAAACTTGGGGGAGAGGTTGTTGCCGCACCGAGAAACCGCAGAGCCGCTGAGATGGCCGTCACAAATAAGGAACCTAAGCGGGCGACACCTCTTCTGTTGAAGTGAACGCCATCCCGAACAATGTCTCGCTTGCCTACACAAGTATTGGCCTCCGCGAATTCAACACCGAAGTTGTTGCACATGAGCTCCAATTGGGTGTTGAAGTCGTGGAGAGCCTTATAACCAATGTCTTGCCGAATCAAAACACTATCTAAGAAAATTTTAGAATTTGGAAACTTAGTCTTGACAGTGTATAGTAGATTCGCCATGCTATGGAGGACCTCACGCTTTCCATGCCCACCATTGTACCCCGGACCACCCCGATATCCCCGTCTAAGATTATTGCCACCTACATTAATATAAATTACTCTTAAATCTAGACCTACGTAACTTAATAAACGATACTTTATGTCTAAAATTTTCCCTCCAGGACAGCATTCAAGATGGGCCCCCCGAGAGACACATTCCTTAGTTGCGTATCTCATGTGCGAGTCACCTACCAACAGTACGTGGTTGAAATCACTGCTTCCACTGCTGTCCTGAGGGTCATGGGAAGAAGAGCGAGGCTTAGGCGCTGGAGAGCTGACAGCTGGGACATGGTCGTCTCTTAGCTTCACGCTGCAGGTTGCTGGCAGGTCGGGAGTTTGCTGCTCTGGTGATGGGGTTGTGTCGGCCATGTCCAACTCAACCAGTAAACTATCGTCCACGGAGACACGTCGCTATTACCTTGAATATCGAAGTCCTCACTCATCAAAGTTATGTGGATGGCATCATCACTAGAGGTAATAGTGTAGATAAAGCACTAGACAGGATGGTCACTCAAAACCTCTTTTCAAATTCCCGGTTTTTTCCCAGTCAAAAATTTCTGTTTCTCTAGTCAATTTTTAAACCAAATAAACATCTGTAATACTGTATTTAACCCTTACGCAGAGTTCAACAGTAACGGTTTATTGTCACCAGTTGTATTTACAAGAAATGCCACAAATCTATGGTGCTCTAGCATTTTGTCGCTAGCGGTATGTGAGAAATTCGGTGAAGATTTATCGCTATCACCTATTTCAAGCTCCTTAGTTTTTATCCCTGTGTCTTTCGATGTATCGACGAATCATAGTGTATACCTAATTACTTTCCTTTCTGTGATGTTTGGAAAAAATATATATATCCAGCACGGAATAAACTAAGATAACAAATAAATACCAACACAGTGCTACCGTGGGGCTGACTGCAGTCCAGCATTGCGGGTCAGAGAACTGCGGTGGACGAACTTTGAAGCAATCGGAAATTTGCGTACTGCCGATCAGTATATTATAGTCATCCGAGAATAGAATATTTCAGATTCGAGATTCAATCCCCATATGAGTAGTGTATTATGAAATCGTGATTTTTCAAGCGTATTTAAGCACTTCTGTTGGTACCGGAATCGAGTAGAAAGGGCTCCGGTATCGAGTATCGGAAACGATCCATCCCTACCAAAAATTCCAGGGACACTACAAAAATTCACGCATGTTCCCGGAGTCTGAAATTCATGCGTAATTCACGCTTTTCCAGATTCTCATAGTTAGCTGTAGTCCTGGTTAGAGTCCCGCGAAAGTATCGTGGCTCTCAATACATATCCCATCGACGGCCAATACATAATGAATGCATCAGAAAGTTATCTGCTACGGAAGTTACCGAAATGCGGTTAGTTCGCGATCTGTAGAATAAGTAGATAGACACCAGTACAGAACAGTACCTTCTACAGTTGCACCCAGAATACGAGCACAATTGATATTATCAATTACTGGCTCCGAAATATTTTGTGCTAGCCTTTAATATAATGCAGGAATAGAATCATCTTATGACGACAAAACACAATTACGAAGTAAATAAACGCACGAAAGGCTGTGGTTCGTCACGTGTTCGTTAGATTACGGTCATGTACTACGAAACAACATGACATGAGGCTCCTTATACATGTTGGACTATTTGGTTTGATCAGTTCGAACCGTCCGACCTATCGTCACGTGTGCGGGGAAGTAGTTCAGGTAAATAGTTAATCGGAGAACTTACGAGATTTCCAGCCGTCGTCCAACCAATCCCACTCTGCCGACTACTGTAAACTGACGTGAGTGTTTGATTCGGTCGGTTGGCCGTCTGCCGTCTGTAGACAGGGGGCAACATAAGCTGCGTTTACACTGGCAAGTAAAGTTACAAGAGAATTTGCACAACTACTGTCGCATAATGTGAACAAGATAAACAAATTTACTCACAAGAACTGTCGCAAGTACTTGTACAACTTGCTACAGTTGTATCGCTGTTCCGGAAGTCAATCTGAAGTCTGTTTACACATGGCAGTGATGCCTCGGCAATGTTTAATGTTTATAATTGAGATTTTAATAGTCGAGACTGATCTCCAGTTCTTGCAAAACAACTGTCCGACACGATTTTCACAGTCGGACAAAAACTTGCAATTTTTGTCAGTGTAAACGCAGTTTAGTCGAGGTTTGGATGTGACCGTGATATAAAAACAACATAAATTTCTTTGTTTTAACCTATGTAATCTGATGGTCAATCGGAACGTGTGCGAGGAGCAATCATTCATAGACCAACCGACGTCTCGGTCGCGATACGAGCGGTAAGCGGTGAGCGCTGGATCGAGCGGCGACTTAAAGTTTAATGTTTGTGTTGTACATATGGGGAACACTCGCGACAGACGTGAGCTGCATGGCAATACCACACGATGCCGCTTATGCGCCGCCAATTCTAAACAATAAAAGTTTCTCCTGCCGCTCAGCCCTTAACTCATTCTGTCATTGCTGTGCAACATGTCGGACGCAAACAAGCCTTTCTTGGCGTCATTTGTTATAGCTTACACATTATTTTCTTCTCCAAAAGGTATCTTATCAGGCCTGGTAAAAATCCAACTGAAATTCTGGTGTACCAAAAAACCGGGTATATCTAACCGCCAAACAATATTATTCAAGAAACAGAACCGTGTTTTTAGCCCCACTTCGACGACTGAATAATACTTAAATACATAAAACCCGATTTTATCGCAGTCACTATCGCTCTGCTGCTTTACCGCTTAATGCGTATGCTCGTTTAGTGCCAAAGTCCGGAACGGACGGCCGATTTAAATTGTCCAATGCATTGTTACGTGTTGGGGGGAGGAGGCTAGCCGCGGCACAGTAGTAGAACTAACCAAGATTAACTCCACTACACTAGTGAAGGCAACCCTCAGATGAAGCTCGCAAACATATGTCGATCTTCATTCACAATTTCACGATCCACGTCGCGTGTAATATAATGTTTCGAGATTAATAAATTCTTGATTCCAGAAACTGTCAAATTATGTCTTGATTTTATAAGTTCTTGGTGACAGAAAATTTGTTTTTTGCAATTTTCCCGGTTTTCAGAAAAATTCCCGGCTTATCCCCAGTTTCCCGGTCGGGTGGCCACCCTGATACAATGTTTAAGGAATCTGCTGTGTCAGTTGAGGACTCAGCAGAAAGGCAGAATTTGTACTTTCTATCTGATGTAACAAAAGGGTTGGATCCGCGACGTTTCTCAGTAATGTTTACGTTCCTTTTGATTTGTTTGACTCACCATGTGAGGGAGATCATTGTCCAGAGAGCTTAGTGGATTTCTGAGAATGACAAATCTTCTGAGTAATTATTTTGAGTTGAATTGTTTATGCTTACAAAACTGATAGTTGTGTTTATAGTTGTTTTTCCCCGGTCCGTTAAATTCCCGGTCGGGTGGCTACTCTGCTAGAGCTTGAAGACCAACTTACCCAACTTCTGAAGCTTGGGGGTTTTTAACTTAAGAAATGGGTTTCTAATTCCCTCAAACTTTTACAGGGGCATCCTGAAGATCACTGTTGGACTATTGTCTTATTACAGCAATCAGATGACCCCCACTTCTCTATATTAGGTCAACATTCCTCTCAAAGTTTCTTGTTCGCATCCAACATAGACTGGACCCTTGAGACCCCTACTAAACGTAAAGTGCTTAGCCTTATTACTAAGATCTAGGATGCTTGTGGCTTTCTCTCTACCTGCATAATGACTGCTAAATGTTTATGCAGTTGTTCTGGACCTCTGGGGGTGAACTTGCCCAAAAGTGGAACTCTTTTGGGTCCGAAGTTAAAAGTGTGTCTGACATCTCTATCTCTTGGTCTCTGCAGTTGAATGACTCTATAATTATGAACGAAAGTGGTTACGTGTCCGTATTATACTTGTTGTAAGGTGGAGTATGTGTAAGCTAAATTACTCGTATATAGAAAAAAAAAATAATTTTGCCCCTCAACGGTGTTATACTGCCAAAGACCAGACCTGTGTGCTGCTCTTATCTTAGCCCTGCTGGTTAGTTGCTGCACTGAACAAATTACCATTTACTATATGTCCCTGTAGTGTAGCGACTCTGTGGCCCTTTCTTTGATACAAAGGCCCTCTATCGCCTCGAGACTTATGTGGCACACTGTGTAGTGCAAACACAGAAACTCACCCCAGTGCAGCGGTACGCTCGTGTTTCAGTGCTACTGCAACAAGACATCCCTCCTCTCTATATTTTATTGTTTAGAAGAATTTGGTTTATATTTGTGCTTGTGTTCTCTATCTAATTACACGATATACTGTGCTGCACTGCAATATGAACCATGATGTAGAATCAGATGATTGCTCTCCATTGTCTGAGACAATTTAACATCCCTGCAATCGTTCAAAAAACTAGACAAGTCCAACGGTAAACCTAGTCTTGCATACTTTCAAAATGTTAATGGTGTCCGAACAAAACTGTCACAATTAAAACAAGCTATAGCTACTTGTATATATGATATTATCGTGTTGGTCGAAACTAACCTTGTTTCTGACATTAATGACTCTGAACTTGGTCTCCTCAATTTCTCCACATTCAGATATGACAGGTCCAACCTGAAGATAGTGGAGGTGGGGTCCTAGTTGCTGTTACCTCGTCAATCAGTTCTTACCAGCTGGTGACTTCTGTTACTGATGTCGAATGTGTTTTCGTTAAAGTGCAACTTAAATGGAAATGTTATATTATTTGTGCAGTGTATATCCCACCCAACATGCATCTTGCAAAGTATTAACAGTTTTGTGATGCTGTGCTGGAGGTGGCCTCATGCAATCCTGCAGTCTCAGATTTCTTTATTTTGGGAGATTTCAATCTACCTACAACAACCTGGGAAAACGTTTCTCTTTTCTCCCCTTGCTCATCCTCCCAATGCTTAATTAACTTGGCTTGTATATTAAATCTGTCACATCACAATAAAATGAAAAATTATCGTGGAGTTATTCTCGACCTCATCTTTACTTCCTCTCCAGACACTAAAGTGTCTATTGCTGATGATGAGATCATCCCACATGATATGAATCATCATCCACCATTATCTTTCGTGATCAATTTCCAGAAGACTTGTGCCAACTTGAACTCCTCTTCGTCAAGTTATAACTTTAGAAAATGTGACACTAATTCTGTGTTTGCGTGGCTTCAAAGCTTATCCTACCCATCAGTCTCTCAGGTGGAAGCTGAACAACACTTTGTGACATTCTGCAATAGCCTTGCTGAAGTCGTCAAAATCAACTGTCCTGTAAAGACAGTGAGAAGATCAGCTTTTCCTGCCTGGTTTGGCTCTGAACTAGAGAGACTGGTGATCCAGAAGAAAATAATGCACAAAAGGTTCAAGACAACCGGTGAGATTTTCTTCTACGAGGAATTTAAGTTGCTCAGGAGGCAATGCAAAATACTTGCGGCAGATTCTTATTACAGATACACTGAATTTCTGGAATCTTCTATTCCTAATAATATAAAAGTATTTTGGTCTCATATCAACAATCTTAAAACGTCAACCTCACCGTCTTGTTTGAAATACAACGGTATTGAAGCAGAGGACCCTGTGTCACAGTGCGAACGTTTTGCAGATTTCTTCTCGTCGGTGTATACTAACTTGTCATTTCCCTCTAGTACTTTCGATCTAGACACAAACTGCAACCTATATAGCCTCACCTTATCTGCTCAGGAGGTTGAAGCGAAGCTCAATACCCTGGATCCCAACAAGGGTATGGGTCCTGATCTCATACCTCCAGCAGTAGTAAAGTACTGCAGTCCTGTTTTAGCACCTATCCTCGCTGTATACTTCAACTTACTGCTGAAGAATGGCACTTATCCAGCTAACTTAAAACTTAGTTTCATAATACCCATCTACAAATCTGGTGCTAGAACTGAAGTTACAAACTACAGGCTCATAGCCATTCAACCTGTGTTTGCCAAATTATTTGAGAGCCTTGTCCTAGATAAGCTTGCGTTTGACCTGAAACATACAATAGTCAATGAACAGCACGTGTTCCACAGTGGAATGTCCACTGCAACAAATCTAATCTTACTCTAAAACTATGTCACATCTGCTTTTTCAAGGCATAATCAAGTCGATTGCATCTACATAGACTTTTCCAAAGCATTCGACAGGATCAACCATGATCTTCTTGTCGCAAAACTTAGGGCCTATGGTGTGTCTGGGTCTGTCTTGAAATGGATTTCTAGTTATCTTCGTGGGTTATTTCTATCTGTTCATAGTTTAATTACCTTGTTATCTACCGTCTATAGTTATTCTCTTTGCTATTTCTGTGAATAGTCATTCTCCCTATTACGTACTGTTACATAGCTTTTCCTTTGTTACGCTGTTACAAATAGTTTATTCCATGTTACTTTGTTAGGTATTTAAATTATGTTCAGGTTTTTTTGTTATTTATTTTTATTTTCTGCGTGAGGAAGACGTTTGAAATTATTATAAATTTGATCGTGTATGCTTAGTGTGAGAGTTATTATTCTATTTGTGTTGCATCTGACTTGCTTTATTATGGTGTGTTTCACTTGGTAATATTATTATTTATATTTATAGTTTAGTAAGTGTATTATTGCAGTCTTTCTGGTCAGTTGTTTCTATGTCTTATATTGTCAGCTATGCCATCTTACTGTGTGAAATATTGTGTCAAATATGTTGTAAGAATTATAATGGTTTACCGTTGGAAATAAATAAATAAATAAACATCACCTGAGATCATGTGAGATGGCCTGATCGGTCGGTGCGCTGCCCGGGCGGCAGTCTTAAAAAAATGTTACCCCATGGGTGGTGGATCTCTCTCTCTCTCAGCAGTCTTTCAAAGTGTGACCCCGCGGGTGATGTGTCTCTCTTTCTCCCTTTCTTGAAACAGTCTTTCAAAAGTTAACTGTGGGCGGTGACTCTCTCTCGTACCAGTCGTCTAAAATGTGACCCCGTGTTTGGAGTGCATCTTTATCTCTCTCGGGTGGTTAGTGATTGTCTCGTGGAGCTTTTTTATTTGTAATATGTAATTACACAAGTTCAAACTCAAGGTGAGGGTTATCTCAAGAAACCCACTTGTTCTCTATTAGATTTTGTGGGATTTGTTTTACCTTGGACAGATGTGGAATCCCTTGTAACCACTTGTCCCCCCTCCTCCTCCATGTTCAAAGCTGCATTGACTGTTGTATTATACTTGCCACTCACAAGATTTATAATGTTATCTGCATACCCCTATTAGTGTCAAATATAAAAAGCAGGTCATCTGCAATTAGATTCCACAGAAAGGGAGAAAGGACGCATCCCCTGAACGACAACCCCTAGCAATATTTGCACTGATAGTCGCTCCCACAAGAGTGTTAGTAACTACCTTATCCGTAAGCAGGACCTTCATACAGTATATTGTCAATACTCATATCTGACCACCAATACCATGTCTAAAGACCGCACTAACAATGGGACCCGTGTTGTCAAAAGCCCCTTTAATTTCCAGAAAAATACCTTTGGCTATTTATTACGCTGCAAGAAACTTCTCAATCGTGCAAACCAATTGATGGAGGGCTGAATTGCAAGATCTTCCTGGAGTGTAAGTATGCTGATTTGGATGAGGACACTCCAAAAGATATACTTTCCAAACAAACCTAGCAATCATCTTCTCCATGGTTTTGAGAGAAAGGAGGACACACATATTGACCTAAAGGAGTTAGGCCGATCCAGGCTAGACCACCCCTGCTTAGGTACAAACACCACCCTGGATAATCTATAGCCTGCACAATTGGGGAAGGAGAAGATCCAACTGGTTGCTGCAAGCAAAATGGTCTCACCCCACCACCCGAGTGTCCTTCTTCCTTCCAGGAGTAGTCAGCTCCTGTAATCTCGTTAGGTGCTACATACATACATACATGCTTTGTACACCGCTACGTGTCTGGGGGTGGGAAAATTGGTGAGTGCATGGAAAATGAATGAATGCTGAATTGTATGTCCGAGTGTGATTTTATGTGGTGTAAATGAAATAAATTAGTTATAAAAAGCTGACGTTTGCTATACATGTAAAACCATGTCTTTGCAATATAGATTTGATTGATTGCTGAATCCCTCCGTTACCTTCATTAGCATATTTCTTTACCCTCAGCCTCCTCCATTTGCTGTCTGGAAACCAGGTAGGTGCCTTTAGCAATCTTTCTCTCCTTCACCAATTGCTTATGCAATTTGAAAGGTTTTATTGTAGTTCACACTTCAGATTCTGTGTGCATAGACTCACCTTCTAAATTAGCACCACCAACTGTTGTGTCTTCTTCGGTGGTGATTGAGTGGACGGAGACATCCATAGCGAGATTGGCGGATGCAACTGCCTGCTGTAACCGTTCCATATCTAGATCTGTTGCAACAATTTTTGGTTTGTTTTTGTCAGACTCCATAAAATCCCCACAAGTACTGAAGTAATAACATGTCCATCTGGTCAGAGCTCCGCATGACCAGGTTAGGCTATTTACGCTTGGAAGATGCCCAACTCCCAAAGGCTCTATTCACAACACACTGCCCCATCCATTCCTTTGGGATGGGCCACTTCACACCATGGGATTGGAGGGCCCCAGTATAAACAAACATATGTGTGGTACGATATGTTTTACGAAAAGCAGGGCCATCTCATGCAGGTTGCTTGCGTTTGTGACAAGCATTGATGCGAGCCAACCATTGGTTGGGCTCGTCCTTCCCATTGATCTTGAGTGACACTAGAGTTAGTGTCACCCATGGAGAGGTACTTTCCTAGTCCATTGGGATCACCCGAACTGAGTCAGCCCATCCGCTAGACTTGCATTACTCTAGTTCTCCTCTAGCATCAGGTCACCTCTGTGTTTTTCTTCCTACATTTAGTGCTTTCTCCTTGCCACTTCTTTCTTTGTTTCTCTGTTAAGTCTCTAGTGAGTTTTACACTCACATAAATCTTTCGTGCTTAGCCATATGTGGTAGGTTTTCTTCTAATCTATTATTTCTTCTATTTCCCGATTCCACCATATATCCTTACGATATTTGTTTGAAGCTATTTTTTTGTGGTCAGATTAGATATTCCATTATAGTGCAGTGTCTGTCATCCGATACTGTCACAGACTTGACTTCTGGAATATGGAGTCATGTTCGTCTGAAGAGATCCAAAAAAGTCAGTGATGAAGAACCCCGAAATGAACTTTTTCACTGGTTGTTCAATCAATCTAAACCTTTATTCATAATTATGGAGATTATAGCGTCATAAATATTACATAATGTTATGCAATAGAAAGGTCATGTTAATTTAATATAAAATAGGTAGTCTTTTACGTGGTCCTATGTAAAATTATGAATATCTCTGAGTGGATAAAATCCATTCATTACTTTTAAATGCAGTTTCACCTAGATAAATAAGTAGCTCCCCGTTGTACAGTTTTTCTCCACCAATTTTCCCAAAATGTTGTTTCTTAATTTTGGCATTGAAATTCCTTAATCAGTGTATTTCTCTGAAGTGACTAATATAGATCAACATGTCACTTAATCTACCATAAAATTCTCCTTTAAAAGAGTTTTTTATGGCAAAAAAGGCAATAAGAATCCTTTTTGGTTTAGGGTTAGTTGTAAGGCTTATTTTTCTACTCATAATATAATGACTGTACCCTGCATTTTCATTTTTCAAAATTTAATTTATGTAAAAGAGAATATTAATGACTTCCTCTGTTTTAATGGTATCCATAGTTATCAAACAAGAAATGTAAACAACTTAGTCCTGCCTATTCCTAGACCAGAAAAATATGCAAAGAGTCATAAATATTTACAAATAAATTTTTTTTTAACTCCCTGAATCATGGAGATTATTAGATTTTAATTCATTTAAGAGGCAGGTTTCTAGTTGGCTGTCAAGTCGTGCATTTTACTCCATAAGAGAATTTTTAGAATATAATATTAGTGATATTAGTTAAATGTGGGTATTTTAAAATTTTTATGTAATGTAGTATTCTATTATATTATTATTGGTGTTTGTGTTATTTATTGCACATAATATGTTATTGTTATATAATATGTGAACTAACCAAAAAATTACTATATTATTATTAGTATTGTTATTTTTATGTATCTTTAAATTAGCAAGCTGTGATATTTTATTGTTGGAACTGATGAAGCCTATTGTAATTTTGTATTACTTAATGGTCAATAAAGATCTTGATTCTTGATTCCTTTAACTTTCCAGCAGTGTCGTCACTTGGGGCATATGCTCCTATTATAACTATTGTTTCTCCATGTTTTTCTATTTCCAGCACAATAATCTGTTTGTCTATCTCATCCCAACTTTTAATATTTTTTCTTAAACCTTTTTATGTATGGCAACAGACACACCTCTTTTTGATCTCACTGTTTCAGTTTTATTTTGGTAAGAACACACATTTGTATTTTTTGTCACTTTAGTTCCTAAATACTTAGGTTTCTTTAGTTCTCAGACCTTTTATATTCCACAAAATAAAATAATATACTGTAAATAATATGAGCTAAATTTTACATATTTTCCGTTTTGGTGCCAGTAGTAGTTATTAGTGACATTGAATTGTGAAATTGCTTGCATATACTTTGTCTTAATTAATTTCCTGTAATTGTCCAATTCAAGTGAAATTATCTTCAAAAATGGTTGATAGGTTTGAATGGTAACAAACTGAGTATCCAATATATCAGACATATGGCTCAAATGCCCAACGTTCATTATATCAGATATCTCTATTTTTTAAGATGTAGCCGGTTTATTAAATTTCCAAATAATGATGGGTGAACAAACCAACTAAATTCAAAAACCACAAAACTTACTATTAGCATTGTATTTAGTGAATTGTGGGATCAGTTTAATTTTCAGTGCTTTAAGACGACATAAGCATAACTCATTGTTACTATATGAATTGTTATGTTTACGTGATTTATCACAACTTCTTGCTTATTGTGTTATTTTTTGTTAGCCAACAAAAGTGAGAATAAGAATCCAAGAATGATCTATTCTTACATTATATAAAAGTGTATATAACATGTAAATATTATATTACTTCACTATCTTTTACCTTTATGACAAATATATTAAGTATTATTGTTTTATAGTACATGTTTATCAATTCAAAAACGTATATAAACTTAAAATGTTTCTGTTGTATAGATAGGTATAAAATCTGTGAGAGTGTGTCTAAAAGTGCTTACACAGTAGTACAGGGGGCTATACTTCCTGTAATTATCAAGACAAGTTCTTCAATTTTAGGGGAAAATCTACTCTTTATAAATGTATAAATAAAAAGGTTTTCGTCAAAATTAATTTATAAATTTAATTTTTTGAATTTATAATTTTCTAAAATTGTATTTTTAATTATTCTATTTATAAATACAAGTATTTATGAACAATACAAGAAAAACATACATATTTGTTCTCAGTTGTACATTATGCATCATTTCCAACCTGGGCTTTTTGTAAGTGTTTATTAAAAGATTTAATAGTCCTGCTTCAAGTGAATTTTTTTATAAATACAAATCACTGACAAAATCTAAATTTACACGATCTCTACCTCGTAAGAAGCTTATATACACTTAAGGGTTATTTTGAATTGGAGGGTAATAAGGAAGGAAAATTTTTAAGGGAAAATAAAACAACAATTAAAAAAAATTATGTAATCACTGATTGTATTTTTTTAATACATAAAAATCACTGATGAAATTTAAATTAACACTTTCTCTCAGCAATGGCTTATATCCCCCTGAGTATTATGTTGTCAAGAAATTAGAACGGAGGATTATGAGGAAAAATTAAAAAATCCATAAAAGAAGCTGTAATCGTTGGTTGTTTTACCACTATACAACTGAACTCTATACAACCTGCAGACTCACATGGACCTTCACAGCTACCCCACACGCCATGCCTCTAGATTCGTCCTACCCCAACATAGAACAGCCCTCTTCGAGAAAAAACCGTCATACGTAGGCCAAAAACTGAAAAACCTCCTTCCAGACCACCTCCGGACCCTGACTGGCAACAGACTGAAGAGCTTGCTTAAAGAATTCCTGTTAAAGAATCCTGTGTACAAGATAGAAGAGTTCCTGGAATTAATGAACACGTCTCCTTAATTCTACTTATTGTAACTTGACAAATTACTGTTCTTAATGTTCATGTAATAAATAAATAAAATAAAAAAAAAAAAAATAATAATAAAAAAAAAAAAAATGAACTCCACAGTTACAGGTTCACTGCACTTTAATTGTCTTCTCACAACACTCACTAAGATTAACGACCTCTTATGAATCATGATTTTCATAAAGTTCTACACACACTGATACTTTAATAAACAGACTCCATAAACTACACTCTTTGTCAATTCTATTGGATGGTGATTCTTGCTAGTGAAAACAGATTATGTAAAGGAATAAAAATTTATAAAATACAAAACATTGGATTAAGATCATTGTTTCGATGATTTAATTCAATGTTTCATATTTAAGTGCTGCCTAAGTTCAAAAATCAGAGTCATAGCAACATGGCACAGAAAGAAACAGAAGTAAACATGGCATAAGTTATTTTTGTACATTAAATACTTAAGTATTTTGTCCCATAGGATTTTTATTTCAGACCATAAACCCCTGTCCCCTTTATCCTTAATAGCTATCCGTAATCTGTATGTTTAACATTATGTTTTAATACATGATTAAGTTTTCAAAACAAGTTAGTTTATATAATTATAAGATTTGTAGTATGTTTTAATGTATTCTAAGCATTGCAAGTAACATTTTAAAGTCAAAACATCATTTCAAAAACATTCAGTCAAAAACATTTTTCCCATACTACCAAAACACACAGCATCATATTAATCTTTCTAGGAAATAGAAGTGAAAATTTGTAGCAACTGTTACAACTTTTTAAAATGTACAGATCCATTCAGTGACACTTCATTTGAAAGATCTTAATAAAAGAAGAACATAGTAAACATCTTGGCATCATAGTTGACACAAATTAAAACTGGAAACCTCATGTTAACCAACTCTGCAAAAAAATATGTTGAGGCATTTATATTATATACAGAATTAACCATGTAAGTGGTATAGAAACAGCTAAGACTGCCTACTTTGCCCTGTTCGAATCCTATCTAAGATACGGCTTGGCAGTATGGGGAGATACTACCACCACCAATCTTGAGATAGTTCTTTAAACATTGGAAGAGAGCTATCAGATGTCTGGATGGACTACAATTCCAAGAAAGCTGCCGAGAGCCATTCAAACACCTTCAAAATCCTTACTGTATATTCAAGATGTGATCCTTCGAACAGTCAACTCTGGACAACACAGGCGTAACAACGTACAACAACACAATATAAGAAATGCCATAAACTTCAATCTGCTATACTGCCATCTAAGCCTCTACAGAAGAAAGCCTTTATACAAAGAAGCCCTGCCCTTGAACAAGTTGCCGAACAACTTGAAGCAACAGCATCCAAACCACTTCAAGAAAGCACTAACAATGGCTACAGGAGAGACCCTTATACATGGAGAATGAGTTCTACGATTCATGAAATTAACTAATTGTTTGTTAATTTTATCAAAACCAAAAAGTGAAATATTCGACACCATTACTATTCTCTAAGATCATGTCAATAAAGAGTTATGTCTAATGTCTAATGAGGAAGATATCAGGTTGCAGATCTTGAAATGTACTGTTACTGGTTTCTTGTATCACTGAACAAAGACAGACATCTGAAAAAATTCTGTTTCCCTCACAATATTTCCTTTGTCAAAAACAAACTTTAAACAAAGTACTCCAGTCCTTGTTATCCTTGGCTGAGTTGCAAATTTCCTCAGTATGTTGCAAATAAAATTGTAGTATGTTATGATTATTCTCATGATTTATATATAGCTTATAAAATATAAATCTACAATATTTTTATAATTATAATGATTTTAAATATGAACCCTTTAAGGAGTATGGGCGTCATATGAAGCCTTCCTTTGATAGTCTAAAATGAGTAATGGATGAAATCTAAAAAAATACCAAAAGGAGTAAAATATTAAAATCTTTTAAAAATATTTATTTACATTTGAAAGCTTAATAAAAAAGAACTACGTGTTCTACAAGTCAATATTTCAGCACTTTTTTCAAAATAAAATGTCTTATTTCCTCTCTATGGCAAACTCAATCAGTATTGTCTGCCATTTGGACAACAGTAACAAATTAAATGGTTGGTTAACAAATACGTCACTCTCACAAGATAAATATGGCCACAGTATGCAGTATACAAGGAATGGCTAGTATAATGTAGCGGCATATTTTGACAGCAAAGCGATGAGCGCGACCTTGAGTCAGTGGCTTCTACCGGGTGTCTACTGCAGTCTGGTGGTAAAATCAGATTACAAGTGAATGCGAGCACAAACATAGAAGTTAAGTATGTTGCTGATAGATGGAACCACTTTACAGACTAATCTACCAAAAGGAAATCAGTAATAGCAATGCATTTACAATAATACAAAAATACAGAGGCCAAACGTCATATGACGTCCGTACTCCTTTGGGCCACTATAAGAATATACGTCATATGACGTCCTTACTCATTAAGTAGCGTTTACATGCACTCCTTAAAGGGTTAAACACTTAAAAAGAACATTTCATAGTATATTCCACTTTCTTAATCTTTTATATGTAATATTAAAAATATAAAACTATCAATATGAATTTGAAGATGAAGAAATATGGAAAACAATTATATGTAAATCAATACAATCTTGACCTTGTTTTAAGAGCACAGAAAAATGTTGATACAATTTTTGTGAAATGTATCTATCCCTATATTACCTTCCCCTCGCTAAGCTTCTATTTAAACGTGGCTCTTAAGCTAGTTGAAAACAAAATATTAAAAAACCGATTATTGCATAGCAGTGGGAAATAACAGTAGCATAACTTCATAAATACCAAAAGTTAACAAGAGTTTGCAGAGAAAAATTGCTCCTACGCCATCCACATAGCACTAGAGCAAGTGAAATGGCCTGAAGTGAAAACATAAAATGAACGAGAACAAATATTTATTTTGATCATATGGTGAAATGTTTACATTCAGCACATATGAGGTCTTACGTGGGAGAACTCACGTGGTAATAACAATTGAAAAGTGTTTAAAATGAAATGAAAAGCCCAGCTTTATGTGTTCATATAAATAAAAAGTTGTATAATTTGAAATAGTATATAAGAACTGTACTGCATTAAAACTATTAACTACAAAAAAAAGGAATGGTTTATATTTTTAAGTTTCTTTTAAATTATTATAACTACGTTCAACAGTAATCATTACATAATCAGGGGTTATGTAACTTTTTATCAAACTGTTCATGTCACGGTTTACTGTTGTGCCGTGTATTACTAACTTTTAATACTTTTTGTGAAAGAGTGTTTGTTTGTTGTGTAATATTTTTTGTAAGATTTTAACTGCAACAACGAATCTTTTCAGTGGACCTGAAATCTGATGATGGAATTATTTTCTAAACATGTAACTTTTGACAACACTTCACAGTTGTTTTTGGTTTGACAGAGGTAAGAATTAACCCTTTAGCCGCCATGTTCCTGGTGACACCTGAGCGCCAGACTTATTACGTACTAAGACCCCCAGCACCAAGTATTTTTCCCGATTTTAGAAGTTTTTGACATAACACGTTAAACAGATTATTTAAAATTTAATAAAAAGAGTAAACAGTTAACAATGTTCGCAAACTTCTCAAATAATAACAATATATTACCACTATCATACAACTATCTACAAATAAACATTGTGAAACACCTCGTAAAATATCAAAGTAACCATTCCAGAACTCATGTCTGATACAAAGCATGTGGTGTCCCAGTAATTTGAATAATGTCCAGAAGATTGCACCACCGACTGGACAGCTATTTTATAGACATTTCTAATGTAATAGAACACCAAGTAATACAATATGACAGCTGATAATATGAAAATGAGCATACTTAGGCGTGGCGGTTGTTCACATAACTACAGTTGCACAGCACATGTCAAGCATGGCAGTTGTTCACAAAACTAGAGTTTCATGATATATTTCGGGCATGGCGGTTAAAGGGTTAATTGTATAATACTGGCACTGTGTAAGCCACACAAATAAAATAATATGTCAGTTCTTGTTGTTTGGTTTTGTGTTCATTTTCATGTTCAGTTTACATTAGTTTCTTTACGTCTACTGTTATTTTTTAACAATATTTTAAAATTTGTTTTTGTTTCTTATTGAGTTCCCAGACACACCTTCCATTTATGGAAACTTTAAAAAGACAAATAAATTCATTCTAATCAGCAAGTGCATTAGCTGATTAGAAACTGTTGAAACAAAACTGTGATTAGAAACATTTGATTAAACATTTTTGTTTATTTTCTTACAGATGTTTTATTATAAATTTTAAATATTTAAATTTTAAATATGATAATAATTATTTCAAAAATTAACTGTAATGGTTAATGTGTGAACGCATACAGATTTGTTTGAGACTTGTAAATTGTCACACTAGATTGATGTGCTCTTGCAGAAAGTAGGCTCAAGTAATGTTCAGTTCTGCAGAGATAACTTTGGTTCCACAAATTATTTTCGTTCAAGGGAGGGAGGGAAGCAATTTTTCTCAACAATGTTTTGTTACAATCTAAAACACAAAACCTTACATGAAAGATAAATAATTTATTTAAACTATTACCCTAATACAGTAACTACGGTACATAAAACAATAAATCAGTAACTAGTACAGTAAAAGCTGTCATATCTGACCCTGCGATAACGGCTCAACTAATATCCAGCCTAGTAATAAATGCAAGCAAGAAATACCACACAGTTAATTTTGATCAGTCTATCCCGCCTGGTAGGGTGAGTGTGGGAAAGGATGGGTGGCTTTGTTTCCCATAACAACAAACTTACCCACACTATTTATCGAAACAATGACCTTGGTCAATGGTGTGTAATGGATGGATATTTTCTTTTTCAGTAAAATAAGATCTGAATTTTAAAAGTTATACATTATTGAATGTTTAATGTTTTCTACTATATAGCCTTTAGACTGATATATTATTGTACACATATATAACAAATATAAATATTGAATGTGCCAGCTTAGTTTTAAAGATTCAAATACAATAAATAACCTTTTTATATAAAAGCTTTATAAAAAAGGAATCAGTTCTAGCAAAATATTTAATGTTTATATAACATTATGAAGCGTCTTCAATAAGTAAACTACAATATCTGTAGTGCATTTTATAAATAACTTATGTTCTTCATATTACTATTCAGTATCCAGCTTTAACGGCTACCCCATTGTCACATTAGGCTGGATATGATGGGTTTTACTGTACTGCTTCATTAATATTACATACTGTAAGAATAAAACTGTATAGTTATTGATCTACAGGGTACAGGCAAGTCAGTTATGTTTAGCACTCAGAACTGATATTTGTAGTGACACTCGAGGAAGTGATTTGGGCTTGTCTTTTATTACTACCATAAACTTGGAGAGGCATTTGGAGGAGATGTTCCATAAAGAATTATTGTAGTTACAAAACAGCCCAAGTTTTGTGATAATTTGTCATAACATTCTTGAGCAGCAAGACTTCTGCACTCTGACCTTAGAATAAACTTAGTATGATTTTTTATATGGGATGACTGCTTAAAAAATCATTCAATCTGAGGAAACTTCAAAATTCGAATCATTAGGGAGAATTAATAGAGGGCAATGTTTACATTTGATTTATTTCAGTGAATAGACAACAGAGATAGCATATAGAGTAGTTTCAATAATATGTAGGTTAAAATTGTATAGTTGTACCAATTAATGTTACAACTAAAAAGCATTTTCAGTTATTTGATTTACACTGCATGCAGCATTTAAATCAATTTATGACAAATTAGTCTTGGGAATTTAATGATTTTAATGACAAAACTAGAATAAACAGTTTAATAAAATGTTTTTTTTTTTTTTTAAGTTTAATTTCGTTTGAATGAAGATAGTTCGCCTCAGTAAGTCCAAAATATGTACAGATAATAATAGTATTAACAATGTTTTGACATGATGCATATCGGGAAACTTAGAAAATAGACAAGACAGCCGTGTAAGCCTATAAACTAAGGAATCATAAGTTAATAGAATATTAACTTTATATCTAACTTTTTACTTGTAACTATTATAACAACGTTAATAAGGCTGTAAATAAGTAATAACTTTTAATTGATTATTATGTACTATATAGTAGAGTATTTAGGTTATACAGGGTGTAAAAACGTCCCGCACTGGCTTGGTAACTCCCGAACGATTACAGGTAAAGCAATAAAACTTGGTACATCATTACTACACCTATAAATGTACTTTTTGAAGTAACTACCATATTTTTGTCATGTCAGTGCAAGGAGTCAGAAGGAAATCTTAAATAAGAGCATAGTTCGAGTAGTAAATCAAATGAAAGGTCTATATTAGTAGAGTACAATGCCGCAAATCCAACCTAAAAAAAAGAGGTTTAAAGGGTTCACTCTTTAAAACATTATGCTGGTTTAAAGTTTGAAACATTTACAATACAGGTCCTGTTTTAGATGGTTTAATATTCTGGTCTTGGCTCTCAAGTTGTGAAAGTTACACTTAGTAAATGAATACTGGACTTAATGAAATAGTTTTTAAGGTAGTTATTGACTCTTCACATCCAATGGAGGACACATAATGACTTTGAGATGAAACAAACTTAAGGCTGAATGCGTCTGCCCTTCTCCCAACTCTCGTCATCCTGGGTTTATGTTCATGGTGCCATGCCACTATGACAGGGGATGTACCGATATTGATTTTTTTCTCACTTGCCTTCTATGGTGAGTGTAATATGCACTGTAGTGGAACTGTATTGAGTAGTGTGGTATGGTTTGTGCTTCTCCTAACTGATGCTGGACTTTCATGTACATGCTTGTTAAAAAAAATATAAAACTTGATTGTAATGTGTTATTGATTTTTTAATAATTCGCATACATGTTTAATCTTAGGTTTTGACCCAGAAGCAAAGGAGAGATTCCATTCTCGAAGTGTAGTAGTGTAAATATAATGATGATAAATGTCTGAAATCCTGATAACACAAGTTTATATAATTAAAGTGGAGATGGCAGACCCTGTCCTTAAAGCATGGTGTAAGCAAATATTTATTATCTAGTAGCTTAGTCAAATGACTATAAAATGATTCACTGTGACTTTATTTGTGCATTGTAAGGATATTGTCATGAATATATTAAACATTCTCATGGGTGGGAGAGCTGCTTAGTAAGCATTTTCAGTTTTTTTTTTTTTTTATTATCTCAGAACTGCTTGACTAACCTATATAAAATTAAATTAGAAAAAAAGAAAGGTACCAAGGGTTATTTTTGACAACATGAGATTCTCATAAAATATAAAAGGTTAAATGGCTCTCGAAAACCGTGTGACATATTTGGCCCTCAGTACATGGCTTTATAGGCTCTTATGGGAAAACTCAAGTCCAACCTGTTTTTATTTATAAAAAAAACTAATTGTGGATAACATCATGGCAATATAACTCGGTGCAGAGTTGAAAGGATTTAATAGAATTATTGATCTTGATCCTACAACTTAAGTTTTGGAAGTTAGTTTGAAATTAAATACTGTCATAAAATAAAATAAATGAAGTAACATTGATATAGTTTTTGTAAAATTTTTATACTATCCACTTATATATTACACCAGAGCCTATGCTAAATCTGTATTTGATGGGGCCATTATAAGTCTGGATTAAAAAAAACTATCTGTACAAGACAGTTAAACATTGAAACAGTTTAACATGATACTCAACAATCAGTTTATTGGCCGAATGTTAGAAAAGCTTACCACTCGAGAGGCTAGATTCATTTCTGCATGTCTAGTCTACATGATATATCTCGAGAACAAACTAACTTATAGACTTGAAATTTTGAATGAAGCTTCATTTTTATATAGGTAATATGGAGTTCAGTGATGCATGTCACTCCATGGGATTTGGCTGAGTGTTAGTGAACATTTTAAAATTATAAAACACACATTTTTTTAAAAAATTTTTAAATTCTTATGGGTAACCATGATGGCAATGAGAAAATAGTAGAATAAATAAACTTGTAAACAAACTAAGCAAAATCACAATATGCAACATAGTATTACATGTAACCTAACTATCTGCAAGATACAAATATCTTGAAAAAGATTTTATCTTTGCACTCTGTTAGGAGCTTCAATACTCCTTTGTAACGGTTTATTTAATTCAAAATTAATTTGTTCTATACTGCAGGATAAAATATATAAGTAATCACACTTTTTAATTTACTACTGGAAATAATTTGATCTTCTGTAATTTATATGTATCATCATTTTTTTTAACCCTACATCTAGTGCCAAAATAAAAGTTCCAAATGGGCGTCCTATTTTTAGCACTTTGCAAGCCTTTTTTTAAAGTAACTAAAAATATATGATTACCAAAATTATTTCTATGTATAATTTTTGTCAGGTATTGTAGATTATACCTGTAAATGTGAAAAATAGTAGATGATAATCGAAAAAATTTTTTTATGATAAATGAAAGTTTGGAAGTTGGATACTAAATTTTGCACCTTATAACACTTAAAATGCTCGTCATGCGAAAATGGCACGCCGGTCGGTGGACGAGCGAGCTCGGCATAAGGGAACTGCTTTCATATTGCCTCAGTGTGAGCTGAGCAGTTGCCCGGGAAGGCTGTAACACTCATAGCAAGGTGTGCCTGTTTCGGTGAGTCAGTTGGTGTGATTCGTCGCCGGTTCGCCATTTTCGTTTGTTGTGTATGTTTTTGCTACCAAGAAGGCAAGCGTAAGGAAACAGTGTACTATTAGGTCTGTGTGAACTCAGTTGCTTTGATACGTATTACAAGGACAAATAAGTAGTTTTTAGTCTTTGGCGGTTGGTGGGGATGTATATAGTTTTTTCTCATTTTCACTCGGGGAAGGGGGAGTGTTAACTGTTTTTGATGTTGTATATTTTTCAAACTAATATGTAATATATACGTGTAATTGATGTACTATCTACGTGTAATTCGCGAGTGTTTATGACGAAACCTAGTGCGCTGCGAGCACATACAACACAGGGACCAGCACCCGGTCCGGATGACGTGCAGACTCGACACGGACATGGCGTCACCCGTTCCGGCCAACGAAGCTTCCGGGATACTTTGGACAACCCTTTCGGCTATCCTGACTCCATTTTGGGTAAGTAAAAAACAAAAAAAAATTCCCGCATTTTCTGTCACCGGTAATTTTGTTATTCGCAGTGAATGTGTTAACCTCGTTACTAGGAAGTAAAATAAAATTTTTTGAAAAACTAAGATATAAATTAGACTACAATTTGAATACAAACAAGTAGTTTCCTGATGATTTGCAGTAATAATGGCATAAAAAGTTTACAAAAAAAAAAAAAAAAAAGAAACACATCTTAACCCTTTTACTGCCGACGTCCGACATATCGGACGTCGGCATTTTTGCCGAAAACGCCAACGTCCGATATGTCGGACGTCTGTTTTTTTTTTATTGTTACTGGCTACTGTTATGTTCAAATGCCGAAATATTCAGTATTTTGGTTGTTTAGGAGGAAAGGATAATGAAAGAAGCCATTTGAAGAACTTTGGATTTCTATTTTCGTCGTGTTTGACTAGAATTGACGAACTACCTAGACAGCTGTCAAAACCAGATGATCGGGTTAGATTACTGAAATCTTCGTTCATTGTTGTTGTTTACAATGTTATCGAAAGTTTTTTGAAGTGTTACTTTTGTTGATCAAGGATAAAATGAGTAAAAGAGTTACATCTAACTCTCCTGTGAGTGAGGGAACAATAATTAACAGTCTAATCGATGGTGGTGTACAAGAGCAAGACGAACTGAGTGACGATTTCCTTCAGAATTTGTCAGATTCAGATGCCGAGAACGATTCTGATATTAGTGTTAGGGCTATTGATGACAATCAAAGTGATGTGGATGACACTGATGACGATCCTGACTATCTTACCATCAGATAATGAGGAATTATTAGATAGTGAGGGGGATGTGGCACAGATAAGTTTACCTTCAACCCCACTGGTAGGCCTAGAGGAGGCCTACCAGTTTTGGGAAAATCCTCATAGTGCAGCTATGTTTCAAGGTAGCACCTTCAAATTTGGTATATGTTCTAAGCAATTGCTCTAGTTTATAATGATATCATGCTCAAAATTTTAGTATAATTTTAAAAATAAATTATCAGATGCCAAACACAATTTTTATTTTTTTATTTATTTTTTATTTACATCATTTTTTAAAATTAAATAATGAGTTTGTTTCAAATTAAAATTTCTTTTTATTATTTAAAAAACAGCATTTAAATACGAGTAAATAAAGTAAAAATTCATGCAAATCTAATTAAAAATAAAAAAGATACAGCATTTTTTGTAAATGAATGCACAACAGCGATTTTCCCCCTTGGCAATTTTGACTGGTACGATAAAAAAAATGGCCGGCAGTAAAAGGGTTAAGCTTGACTTTTTCTGTAATTATATAGAAAATTGCAAACACTTAAAAAAATGTTACTGTGTAGCTAGTAAATTGTACTTTTAGGGAAAAATAGTTTATTTATTTTCCAATGAAGAATTTAAAGTCAACATCATAAAAAGTGGTCTGTTTTAGATTTACAGTTTATTTAAGTATTTTTATTAATTTTGTTTACAACCAGCTTTTGCTGTACATTACTGTCTGTATTCAATGTTTCAATAGATAACTGGTGAATTTTTTTAACAGCAATTGCTCAATAAATAAATCTGAAAATGAAAATGTATTGGTTGCATAGTGTGTGTGGGTACACCATCGTTGAAGGGCTCACAAAAAAGGTTACAAAACAAAACATATATTCAGTAGAAGCAATTAGTTTAGTACAATAGGAGAAAGAAATTTTTTCTTATGTTGGTATAGGTGACTCACTTATTGTTATAGGTACTACTTCACTGTTTTGAAAACCAACCAACCAAATATCACATTGTTTTAGCATTCTAGGCTGGTGAAACATCATCAAATAAGTCGATCTCCGTTTTCTTTTATTTACTCTTTCTATTCAAATGTTGATTGGAGTGCAAATCCTGTTTATTCCTACACAATGGGATCTCCTTTTTTTTATTAGTACCAAAAAACTGCACCATTCAGTCATAAAAGTAGATTTTTAGTGACTGAACTTTTTCACGTGTCACAAGTGTGCATACCAGATTTTGAAGGTGATCGTGGTCACATGCACACATGGTCGCACAAATCTAGGATTAATAGATCTACCATTCATTTAGTCAAAAACACTTAAACTTATGTTTCAAGAGCTTTTCATTAATATAATGAAAATAAGATATACCTATAAACCCAGCAAAGCAACTTAACCCAGCAAGTTTTTGTTGACTGTCTAAAATAAATAACTCCTAAATAAAAACTATTTATGTACAACTAATATATGAAGACAATTTCTAATCCTAGACCTAAATATAGTGTTAGTGTGTGCATTGTCAGTCAGCTGATCAAAAAGCACACACAAAGGTCATCCCAAAAGTTTTGAGATGCAGGCAGATTTCAACCTTAGAATCTTAACTTTCTTGGGAAGCATTCTTAAAATTAGATTTAAATAAATTCTTTACTTTTAATTAGTGTGCACTTCTACAATTAAAGTGTCACTCACTATTATCAATTTTTAATGTTGCCAGGAGTAGTTTTAGCTTAACAGGAGCACATACTAGGATTCTGATGTTTTGTATATTATTTAATATTATCAAATTACAAAAATACAAAATTACAATTCCGTTTTTCACATAAGTTACACTATTTATAGCATAATTATTAATATTATGTTGTAAAATAGTGTAAGTTTTATGAAACATAGGAAATTATAATTTTGAAATTTTCATATTCGATATTCGTTTCTTGTATTGATTAAAGTGGGAACGTCAACAAGAGAAATTCACACTGACCACAAATTATGCAATATGGAGAGTCCCACGGTACATAATCAGGAAGCAACAACAATATTATATTTCTTTGACTAGTTTCTGGTTGTCACAAGATAGTGGAGTATGGGTTTGTACATTATTTTGTCTGAGCTATCTGACAGTCAGACCTGGTGTTGTGCACATAGACTGACAGTATCGGGAAACATTAATTGATTAAGTCCATATAAACGTTATATGATTTTGTGAAATGTCATATTTAATTAAAAAAAAGTCATGATGATGTTTCAACTACTTAGAGAATTCTACTCAGCATATCAAATAAAGTGACTACTTTAAATAGTAAATTCATGAACTCCGCGGTTTGAGAATAAGTGACTTGTTATGTCATTAAGACACAGAGAGAAGATACACGTTTCTTCTCATTTTAGTCCCACATTTTGAAAGAGTTTACAACTATAATATTTAATAGCTATGGACTCTTAAATATATTCTCTTACATATTATTTACTATATCTTAAAGCTATCTTTGTATTTTTTTCCGGCCAAAAATAAGATCAGCATCTGGGGCTCCCTTTGGGTGTTGATATTTATGCCTTCTTTCTCTGTTAAGATTAACCATTGAGGGTTTCTGCGTCTGAAAAGAAACAATAAACTTACTTCAGCAGGCTACAATGCAGTGTTTACATAATTATCAATAGACACAAGTCAACAGTGTTAAAATTCATGTCTTATTATGCCTTATCTTGTAGCCCCAATGAAGATTTATTATGGATTTGTATGCTAAGCCTATATATTGTTGTTACTGTACCATATATGTTTGAACACATGCAACAAACTTCCATGACAGGTTGTAAAAGTCATAGTAAGTGAAGCGGTGGAGATCAAAAAGGAAAACATTCCAGTAACCCTAATTTTACAGGAAACAATAAAAACTCCATAACAACCTTAGCTTAGCATTAAGAGTAAAAATGAACAATTACAAATTTGTTTATTACATTTAAGGTAATATTTTTTGTGTGTAAATACTTTTTTAATATAACCAATAGTTTTTACCCTGAGAGACAAATAAAACTGATGGAATATTTTCCTTTTTTATCTCAACACAGGAAGAAGGTGGAAAAACTATTAAAACCCTCAGCTTTTATCAAATCAAATAGTTTTAATTGTCTCAAAATATGAAATTGCAATAATTACTTAGAAACAAAAGGAGTTACAATGTAAAATGTTGCTTTAGCTTGGATTTTCAGTAGGTATTTTTAGTCATCACCGTCTTCTTGGTTATCAGTAGTTGAAGGCCACTCCAATATGTTCTCATAAAAAAGTCTATATTGATCTGGCACATAATGTATTATTTTAGATACATCATTAAGTTTTAGCTACCTTAATTGGAACTTTTCCATTATAGGCTCTTTCACTTGGAAGGATAAAATTCACCACCTTTGTAAAGTTTGAAAATACTATCACTGTTCAATCCATCAATGAATCGACGTGCAGTCACGTATCCCCTTTTTGCTGCAGAAAAAGTTAAGATGGCTGTATGTACTGACTTTGAAAGGTTCCTTAGTTCTTACACTTTGACAGGTTTTTTTTGAAATATTCAGGCCACCACTGGTTTAAAATCAAGTATGTCATTGATTTTTAACACTTTTTACTATGAACTTAGGCTCCAGTTTTTTTGCACTTTGTATCATTTTGTTGTATTGCTCAGGGGGAATAAAACTCTGTCATGGCGACGAAATTACCCTCTTGATGACCCCAAAATTCCCGGTCACAAGGTAAAAAACTGTGCCCTCTAGTTGGGAAAAAAACTTGAATTTCATGAAACCGCTTCATAAGAGTTAATGATAAAAAATACCTAACCATTGTTTGGTTACGATTTTGCCCTGGGCATGCATCACTAAAAAACATAAAGAGTTTTTACTTGTTCATTAAACACTGTTTTTGATGTAGTCATTCAATAAGGAACACACATCGTTAGCACCTTTTTTTGCAACTCCTTCATGGTATGTATACATTGTAGCCTTGTCATCACTTAAGCTGTGGACACAAAACACATAATGCCATAATTTTCGGAGATAAAACATCTCCTGCACAGGCATGCAAGGTAAAGGGAGGTTTTGCATAAAATCAAAAACACACTGCATGAACATCATCCCCTATTTTTGCAAATTTCAGTGATCTCTTCAATCTTTTTGTAAAATTTACATGCTCTCCTTTTATGGATCATTAACTCCACTGCAGATGTTTTCTTTGCACTATCAGTCAGATTTGTAGATTTAATTTTAGTATTAAGATTTTCGCATGTAGAACACACATCAACTTGTGGCCTACCGAATCGGTATCCATATTTTTTCTTTGTAGTAATTAAGGAAGTATTCATATTTAATTGTTTTTGCTAAGATCAGGATGTTTTTCAATGAACATATCATGCATAATTTTGCATGTAAGGCCAGCCTCTAGGTAAGTTACTTCGATGGATGAGTAATGAGAGGTTTTTTTTGGATATGATTCGATATGCTCATTCAACTTAATTAAAACTTCATTTGGAATTTTTTGAATGATTACCATGTCTACCTCTCATATCCATAGGCCTGCTCTCCTTTGGTTAAAATAGATGTCAAAACGAAAAACAACCTTGCTAGTTACTGCATGTAAGCTTAAGTAAGCCTTACGGCACACTTCAAACTTTTTAACCATCAACTACGGTGTTATATTTAAAAGATGAGGAAAGCTGTGTTTGAATGTGGACTAATAGATCTGTGCCTTTGAACATCACAGCGGTCAATCAAACCTATCAAATAAGTGTCCGTTCATTCTTAGGCCTACCACTGTAATACCGTACTAAACCATTTTAAGTTTTTGTTCCTCAGTAAAATTAGAGGTACATTGTTCCTACAGTCACATTCAGGACCTGTAGTCTTTTGTTCAACTAATACTCCAGAAGTTGTTACAAACTCTTCTCGTTTCAGCCTAGCAACTTTCATTTTACTTACAGCATTTCCTACGCCTCTCCTTTGCTTTAGCAGGGCTTTCTTCATTTTCTGATGCTTCAGACATAGTTTTTGATCATCAAAATGATTAGAACTCACTTAACTTACAGGGGTAATAGCACAATTACTGAAAATAAATAGTGTTAAATACTCTCATAACCTTACAACTTTAACTACTTACAGGTTAGTGTATTAGCAATAATAAACCAATATTACACACAATGCACTCTACTGGCCAAACAACGAACTACTCCTCACTGAGGTTAAAAAGGAAAACATTCCTGAATGTTTTCTTTCTTAATCTCAGTCTAGAATCAAATGGGTTGCCATGGCTACTAAATATAAAGGAATGTTTTCTTTATTTATCTCATTAGAAGCATTTAGGTCTGAAAAACAAAATGGCTATTTCAACTCAATTTGTCAAAAAAACTGGAATGTTTTCCTTTTTTAATCTCACCGCTTCATTTATTCTACAACATATTTTCCAAAATGCACAATTTCAGAGTTATAACCATCCAAATTTTATAAAAATTATCAACACTGTACCTTATTTGCAAACCTTAAGTATATTTTAGCTGCAAATTTTGTAGAAACATGAGACTTGATAAAATCATTCTCTTTTCTTTTCACCTGACACTTATGCTGGAAATTGCTGGTTATGGCAGTTAGTTATATATGGTCGCTCCCACCATCAATCTCAATTTTCTAGAGAAGTGTATATTGCAGCCATAAATATAAAACAAGAAATTTTCCAAATTTCACAACTCAAAATAGATGTAACTCAATGTGATGGGCAGCATCATAATATATTGTTTATAAATCTCATATTGAAAAACCAATTGACCAAATAAAATAGCTCCTACATGAAAAACTATTTTTTCACACTTTGAATCTCTGTTTGAAGAATGGACATGATTTGGACACTTTGGATATGATTAAATACTCGTCCAAATGCATTTTAATTTGTTGTATACTTTTATTGGTTATTGAGAAAATTATTCTCAACACGTTATCATTTGAATAGTCCAAATGTATATACATAACAAGAAAATATAAAAAAAGTTTGGATGCTTACTGATTATGAAACCACCTTGGGGTGGTACAACCTCATAACCGTTCCATGACAGCTGGCACTAAAAAAAAATGAATTTTGCATTAAACAAGTCCGATAAGTGACCCAGTCCTGATCCTGATGTTGATGGTAGAGTCCAGAATTTCATTCAATTTCTGTACCAAATCATTATTGATCACTGAGGGCCATCCGCTCCGTTTCTCATCATAAACATTCTTTCAGCTATTTGTTATTTTTTATAAGGGGCAACAAACACTAAGGTCACAAATTGAGATCATGCCTGTGTTGCGCGTAGCGAAGACAGTTGACAAGACATGTTCCACTGTGACTACATTGTCACATGTTAAGCAAACCATCTCATCTTGGCACATAAGATAACCATGAGTCAGCAGTGTTTTGCCCAGTTGCAAGGGATACAGTAAGACCTCCTCATGACGGCTTACCTGGCAAGCCATATCCTATGATTGTAATTCTGTCTTTTATTTCTTTCATCTCTTATCAATTTGCATACCATTCCATTATTTATGTTTTGTCAATACACTTCACAATTTTGATAGTGAATTTCAACTGATTGTATGCCTTTAGCACTAAGAAGAGAAGTAACAGTACGTATTTAAATATGCATAACAGTTTTAAACACAATAGATTCTTGCAATAATGGCGTCTGCGACTTGTCAACCAGACAGTAGACAGACAGACTAAAACATCTTAGACGCCAAGATAACATAAAAACAATTTCATCAGCAGATAATAAATCCAGTGCAATCTGGCAGGTTATAAACTCAGAGAGAAAGCCAAAAGAGGAAAAGCACCTTCCCGCAGCACTAGACGTACAGGGAAAACTCATAAGAGATCCCACAAGAATTGCAGATTATCTCAATAAATTTTTCATAAATGTAGCTGAAGATACTATACTAAACAGTAAACAGCCAAGAAACCACAAAATCCTACCAGCCCCAAACCCAGACATACCAAATTTCACACTGCACCACACAACCCGAAAAGAAATAGATCAAATTATCCAATCATTGAAAACTAAAACCTCAGCTGGATATGATAATGTCTCAACAAAACTTTTGAAAGTTTGTAAAGAAGAACTAATTGGACCTTTAATTAACATAATAAATAAATCTTTTAATTCTGGAATATTCCCGACAGCACTTAAACTAGCCAAAGTGTACCCTAAATATAAGCAAGGATGCACTACACAAGTAGCTAACTACCGCCCTATTTCATTAATACCCACCTTCTCCAAAGTTATTGAAAAATTGGTACTAAACAGATTGCTCCATCACATAATAACTAATCAACTTCTGACACCCCACCAACATGGGTTTTTGACTGGAAGGTCAACAACAACAGCTCTTATTAGCCTGGTGGAATAACAGACCAATTGGAAGATTAACAGCTAAATTAACAGAAAAAAATTAACAGACCAATTGGAAGAAGGTAACACAGCCACTGCCATTCTAATTGACTACAGTAAGGCATTTGACTGCCTTAGTCATGGACATCTCTTAGAAAAACTGACGACTTTTGGAATAAATGGAAAATCACATGACTGGATAAAAAGTTACCTGACAGGACGAAACCAAATGGTAGAAATAAACCACACCTCAAACAATTTAACACGTCAAATAAAGTTAGTACCACAGCCCATCACGCGTGGTGTACCTCAAGGCTCTGTATTAGGACCGGTCTTATACATTTTATACACAAATGACCTACCTAGCTTCATGCAAAATCTCGGACAAACGCTGATGTATGCAGACGATACAGTGCTCCTACTAGGTAAAAAAGAACCAGATAAACTTGAAATAGCTGCTTACACTGCTCTGAATATGGCTTTTCAATATAGTCATGGAAATGACCTTGTCGTAAATGAAAATAAAACTAAACAGCTGGTTCTAGGAAGACACAAGGAAATTGCAGGGAGACTACCAGAGCTGGAGTTAACAGACACTTCAAAGTACCTGGGCATAATAATTGACGACCGCCTTACATGGACAGACCACATAGACTCTCTGTGCAAAAAGTTGAGCACAGCATTATATGTGATTCGCAGGATAAAAAGTACATGTGACACAGCAACAGCCAAGACTGCTTACCACGCCCTATACGAAAGTCACCTTCGATATGGGATTGCTGCCTGGGGAGGCACCTCAGCGAATAACATGCAACGTCTCGTAGTCCATCAGAAGAGAGCAATCAGAATTCTTAGCAACCTCCAGCAAAGGGAATCCTGCAGGCATCCATTTAACCCTTTCCGGGCCAGGCGGCAATATATTGCCGCCACAGATCGTGTCTGAAAAGTGCCAGGCGGCAATATATTGCCGCCTTGATATTCGTCGTTTTCTTAAATAAATACTACGTCAAATGATGAAAGTTTTATGTTTTTTTTTTATTCCCTGGTATATTTTTAGATAATTAATATGAATATAATTTTTATTTTGGAGGTCTATGCATTTTTATTTCGTAATTGTCACGTGATATTATCAGCTGACTCGATCTATTGTTGTTAATTCTTTGTGCTTTAGTGTAATCGTACTATTGTATGCTGGATTCTCCTTTATTATTTTATTTTGTGGTTGTAAATATTAGTAGTGTTAGTAGTTACGTGCTTAGCTATTGTGTGTAGTAGTTACAATGACTGACAATTTGCGATCTCATGGGAATAAAATTGTAAGTAGCATATTTGTAAATAGAAAAAGTGTAAATAAATTTCAAATAAAATTGTGTAAATATTTCTTGGTAAATAGTGTTTTTAACTGTATTGAAACTGTTTATGGATCCTACAATCATCTGTTTACCGGTACATCCATAATGTGAATATTTATTTTAAGTTTCTTGCAATGTAAGAGTCAGTTGCTGTATCACTTGTTGCGAAGTACAATTATGCGTATTTATACAAAATGTGTCATAAAAAATTTATTTATGAGAGAAATAACACAAAATTTTGTATAGTTGTTCCTTTCTAAATGTAAAATATAATAAAATAGCTTCCCACGGTAAAATTATTTTTCCTTTTTTAGTTATTTACAAAAAAATAAAAATTTTTTTATGTAATCTATTAAAACGCTATTTTTTTTTAAATTTTAAATTACTTAAAACTACATCTATATATTTCTTGTTGATAGTATATATATATATATATATATATATATATATAAAAGAGTAATTTGGTGCAACTTTTAGGTCATTCTCTAATTGTTATGAAAAGTTATAAATTTTAATCTTAGAGACTGCAAAATCGCCAATTTTAGCCTGGCACTTTTGACTAGTCACAGGGGATATGATATGTGAAAAAATTTTGCAACATCTCATATTTGGTCCTGGCCCTGAAAGGGTTAAAGATCTAAGAATTCTCACTGTTGTCAATCTCTACATCTTGGAAACTATCACCTTTCTCCATATTAAGTCACCTGAAGCAGGAAGAACCGGTGCACAATATCACAATTACAATACTAGGCATGCCACCAACTACCAACTCCCAGTACACACCGACTCACTATGACAGAGAAGAAACCTACCTACGCAGGAGCAAAGTTATGGAACGCCCTCCCAGAACACCTTAAAAAGACTGAAAAACAGCAGTTTGTACGAAGACTGAAGAACTGGTTACTGGAGCATCCGTTTTACCAACTGAAAGAATTTTATGAGTGGACTAATAACAATGAATGTCAGCAGTGAAACAGTTTTATATTAACTTGACAAAATATTCCATACTAGACTTCCATGACCCGTGTTCTTATCTCTATGATATAATGTACAACAGAATGTAAAAAAAAACAAACAAAAAAACAAACAAAAAACAGTGTGGAAGCACGAGATATTGATCATAGTGCTGGAATTCCAAAACAGAACTTAAAAAGTTTCATATGAGCTTTAATGAAGGTAGGGCTTTCTACACTTTTATTGTGGATTGCTTAGTGTAACTATCTAAATCTTTCACACCTGATCTGCATTTTTGTCAACATTCCTAAAAAATAGCCCACTATAAATTGCCAATAATTCTTAACATTACTCTATATTTACTGTCGGTTTTAATAAAACACAATCAATTTGTTCTTTTTACCCCTCTCCCTTACCTATCCACCACAAAAAAAGTAAAAAGGCCACATTTTATTGAACACAACTCAATATTTACATCTTTCCAAAGACATTTATTCCTAACTTCTTGTGTTCTTATCTATTGTAACTTTTAATCTGTATAATAACCCTCCTTCTAAAAAGATTAAATAAAAATTAGCTCCTAATAGAGCAGTACCAATGAAACCCAGTTTACAACATGTTTTCTGACTGGGATATTCACACTTAAATAAAAGTCTACCAAGGCAAACGATCTCTTTTAAGTTTATTAATAAATACCTGTGACAGTTGGTCCTGATAATCTTCTTCTTCAAGGCGATCATTAATATCAAGTGTTAATCTCTTCACCTTTTCCATCTCGACTCTTTCCGCCTAAAAAAACATAACACTTTAATAAGCACAAAAATGTTTATTAGTAAAAAAATTAAAATATTTTAATGATCACAAATCAATATAAACATAATAAAAATGTAATAAAATGTTAAAGTACAGAACAATTACTTAATTATTAAAAAATACTCCAATAATAATTTTATTTATTTCTGTGAAGCCTTTTGTTTTTAAAGAAAATATCATTAGACCCACATAAGTGAATTATTATTGAAATTTTCGTTTTTAAATTAAGCAATCTAATCCTATAAGAAAGAAGCTGGTACAATATACAGAACAATTAATTAAAAAAAAAGTAAAAGTAAAGAATGTCTTATTTTACCAGGCGAAGTTAGGGCTAAGAAGCCCTCTCTAACACTTAACCTGGGGACCAACGGCTTAAAGGTGACTTCCGAACCACCACCAATGGCCGGAATACACAATACAATGGCCAATTACACATTGTATAGAGCACATAAGAGCCAAGGTGACAGTACTCTAGGCTAAAGTAACTTAAGGAAAGCTTACATAAGGGAGCTGTTGCATAAATATGACATACCTCAATACCTGACCAATCTTAGCTAAGCATTAATAAACAGATTATACTGCCCTAACATTGGCAAACAGAAATAAAATTCAACTTGAAATAAACACACAAACCACCTTAAATCTAACCAAACCGTACGTAGGACAAACAATCTAGTCTTAAATGAGAGTAAAACTATACAGATGACAAACAGCATGACAGGATACAAACAGAATCAATAGCTTAACATTAATATACAAGATAACATATTACACTTAGGTGTTTATTTTATTTTTATTTATTTATTTATTTATTTTATTTATAAACAGTTGTTTTACATAGTCTTGGCCTCACCAAGTTCTACAAAACTTGTCGGTGAGGACCACTTGAAAAAGTAAAATAGAACACATTGATACAAATATTCAACTTTTAACTTTCTTTTAATTTACTAAACTATAAACTCAAATTCCGGTCGGTTTAGGGGCAGCACTAGCTTAGATATCTTGGTATGTGTGGTAAATTTGATCGAAACAGTACAATTTTTTTAAATAATACTTAATAGTAATAGTTAAAATCAAACGCATATTTGAGTCCCTAAAAATCCTAATTAAATTCTTCCCTCAGCAACGACGAATGGCAACCTGTCATCAGGAAATCTGACAACGCCGGCTACCGGAATTCCCAAATCTCCTTATCTCTAAACAAATAAGCAAATAAAACCTGCCCTCAGTCAAATTCCAATATGTTTCTAGAGTGGACAGTGCGGTACTCAATCCGCTACTCGCTTTAACATGACTGAGGAGGTACGGGAAACTCCGGCGCGCGGTACTGTGTGTTGTGCTCCCCTTGTAGTGTTCACGGTGTCGGTGTTTGGTGTGCGTTAGTTATAGTGTGTGTGGTCAATGCTAGTGTGTTTAAATTGTCCAATTAGGTTAAATACGTGTGTGCGCAACACCGTGCTGTGGTGCTCCCTGTGAGGTTTATAGCCATTCATCGCCACTAACAACGGAGAGAGAAACAGAAACCATAAATAACATTCTTAAAAAACTAATAAAAATATGAAAACTAACATGTAATCAATTTATTTTTAAAGCTAGAGTATCAACGGTACAACAAAATCTAACACCAAGCATAAAATACAGATAAACCACCAATTAACGATTTACAATAAATATTTAACATATAAATAACAATGTCAGAAATAATTTATATTTACTTCCAAAAACTGTGCTCTCAAAGCTTTAAATATCAGTGATTAACACTATGATATAATTCAAATAGCCAACAATATAATCTATAAATAGATAACGAGTAACAATTAAATTATCAGAGAAAATAACAATGTTAACCACTAATTAACGATTTACAATAAATATTTAACAATATACGAAAGTAACAATGTCAGAATAACTTATTTACTTCTAAAACTGTGCCCTCAAAGCTTTAAATAACAGTAATTAACATTATGATATAATTCAAATAGCCAGCAATATAATCTATAAATAGGTAACGAGTAACAATAAATTATCAGAGAAAATAACAATGTTAACCACTAATTAACGATTTACAATAAATATTTAACAATATACAGTAAGTAACAATGTCAGAATAACTCATTTACTTCTTAAACTGTGCCCTCAAAGCTTTAAATAACAGTGATTAACATTATGATATAACACAAATAGCCAACAATATAATCTATAAATAGATAACGAGTAACAATAAATTATCAGCGAAAATAACAATGTTACAATTAATATAACAATCCGTTCAACTGCAGGCCCACGATACGCAGTGTTCAGTGTTTGTGTCACTTGTCACGTCATTCAGTGCACCAGAGTGATGTCCACTGTGTATATATGCATATGGTTATATATCCAATGTGTGTCAGTGAACCAGTATTTCACAGTGATCCAAAGCAAGTTGTCGGTGTTTCATCACTATTACGCCATTGCGGTTTTCTTTCTCAGGTAAATCTCAGTTTAATTACATTTCTAAGTTTAATAGCCATAGTTCAATACATTTTTTTGTAAGTCTTTAAGTGTGGTATATTCTCAATTTCATCCGGCAATGCATTAAATAACTTTGGGACTATATAATTCGGCAATCTACGCCCAGTACACGGTGTTGGAATAGGTGTGACATATTTAATAACATTCCTTGTGTTAAATTTCCTTCTATACTTTTTTTTTAAATTCCATATTGCCATAATATTTTGTCATGATATTTAACGTGTACAAACCCTTTGGCGTTAGTTGTCCTGCATAACTGTACATATATTCTCTTATACCTAAGTTTTGATGAAAGCCGTTACCAAACAGTGCCCTTAAAACATTTTTTTTTTGAAGACCAGCTATTATATTTAAATGGCTTACTGCTGCTGTTCCCCACACAGATTACACCATATCTTATATGTGACTCAATCAATGCTTTGTATACTGATAGTTTTGCATTCTCACTAAGTTTATTTCTAAGTTTATGCATCATGGCAGTGCCGGGACATAGCTTTCTGTGCAATCTACTCACATGATCACTCCACGTTAATTTATTATCTACAATCAGACCTAGATATGATGTACTCTGAACCATGGCTATATTCTCACATTCACACAAGCTCTGCTCATGCAGGGCACTTACAGCTATGATATTTAATACTTATATCAATATTAAATTTTCATGTTCTTAGGACATATAATGCATGATGCTAGTCTTTTCTTTGTTAATAATAAGTCCTTTGTCATGACTCCACTTAGTGAACTTCTTAAATTCCTCCTGAAAAATATCTTGTACTCTCTGTAAGTTTTTATGCTGTGTCACCAATACCACATCATCTGCGTATGCAAAAATCTCACACATTGTAATTTTATTCAATATTTCGTTTAGATAAATATTAAACAGAGCTGGTCCGATCTGGCTTCCCTGAGGCACCCCATATTTTGTATTCTTCTCTTCACTCAGCACGCCTACTGCTTTAATGACAAAGCTTCTGTCCTTAAGATAGCTTGTGAACCATCTGAGGTAGGGACCCCTTTACTCCTATTTTGTACAGAGAAGCTACGATATGACTGCATTCTATAGTTTCGAAGGCCTTAGAAAAAATCTATAAATAAGCATAAGCTATGAAGTCTGTTATCCATTCCATAATTCAACACGTTTACAAACTCCTCCAATGCTTGAACAGTACTGCGCTTTTTCCGGAAACCAAATTGCCTATCATTTAGTATATTATTCTCTGATAGATATTTATTCAAGCTATTTAGGACATATTTTCTCCAGTATCTTCTCTATAGAGGGCAGTATAGCGATAGGTCTATAATTTCTAAACTCATTCTTGGATTTATTCTTATAGATCGGTCGGATTACAGATTTTTTTAGGCAGTTTGGAAAAATCACCTTGAGAAATTGAAGTGTTAATAAGCGTAGCTAAGGGTTTCAGCTATTTTCCCCCATTACTATTTTCAAATCTTTCATTCGTATGTTGTCTATACCTGGGGATTTGTCAGGGTTCATATTTTTAATTAAAGCCATGATCTTTTCAGGTGTCGCTTTTGGTATATAAAAAATTATGTCTTAGCTCTTCGTTGGTCTCATTTCTAGTGGAAATATTTTCTACATCTACATACCCACAGAAATGCTTTAGATTATCCACTCCTTCAACATAGTATTGAGCAAAACCATTTACAATCTCAATTATACTCAAAGTTTTACACATGCCTATTTCAATAGCTTTATCTACATTCCCTTTTTTGTTTCTGCCGAGTAAAAGGTTAATGTTTTTCCCATACTTTCCTTGTGTTATTTTTTGTTTCTTTCAAATATATTTTTATAGTAGGCATTTTTTTCTTTTTTAATCATATTGTTCAATCTATTTCTTAATCGTTTATATAAATCTCTATGTCTATGGTTTGAGGGGTCCCCTTTCCATAATCTAAATATTCGATCTCTTTCCTTTAGTAAATTTAGGAGTTCTTGATTCATCCAATGTTTAATAGGCCATTTACTACGAGCTTGACTCCGTTCTCTGTCTCTCCCACTTTTCCTGTCTATTGTAATCGTGCTTTCCTCATAAATCTTTGCAAATTTCTTAATAAGTTTATCAAATCCTTCATTCACAGTATTATACCCGTCCACTGTCCATTGTTCCTCCTCCAGCCTTATCCTTACTTGTCTATCATTTAGCCTTATAATTTTTCCTTTCTCTGTGTCTCCCCTCTCTTCCTCCAGATAGTTCTATCCTGGCCACTACCGGGTAATGATCAGAGATCTTTACTTTTACTACGCCCGTATATATTCTTTCCACAGGTCTTTCCAGCGAGTAATAAATATGATCGATGCATGATCTGACTAAACTTCCTAACCCTTGTATAGTCCCATATGCCTCTGTCTAGGCCTAGGTCTGCTAGTACCGCTTCATATTCTAAGGTATTTAAATCATTGCTAGTCATTGTAGTATTAACATTTACATCTCCTATCAGAATCATATTTTTATGAATTTTAATAGCAGTCAGGGCCATATTAAACTCTTGTGTGGCCAGCTGGAGGGAAAAAACCGCTAGATGATGTGGTTGGTCTATAAACTGCGTGTAGTGCTACTTTGTAGTTATCTCTCGACCCTATCAGCTCCAAATCGACTGTGATATGTTCATAAGTGCTAATGTTATCCAGTGTAATGAGTGAAAAGTTAAGAGTGTTTGCATTAATAAACATTGCTAGTCCCCCTCCCCCCTTGTTCTCTCTTAATTTACTTACTCTAGTATAACCTGGGATATTGAATAGGGCTAGCTCGGTGTTCGTCGCAAGAAACCTCTGCCAATACTAGCACGTCAAACTTTATTTTACCTGTCACCAAATGCAAAATTAAAGTATCCCAGTGCTTTATTAATGACCTAATGTTTAGGTAGACTATGTCAAGACTGTGAACTTTCCTATTTACTGTGGTATACCACTCATCAAAATTGTTATAACTATTGAATAGTAAACGTTCATCAGTTAAATCCACATCCATGAAAGATTTGAGCAAACAACAATAAAAAATAACAGAATAAATATATAACACAGTAGCCTACACAACAATAAACAACAAAACCGAAAATTATAACACCCTAACTGTAACAGACAATGAAAAATCTCAACCAAAACATAACAAAGGCTATATATACCATATGTAGGATTATCCCCATGACTCTGATCAGCCAAACAATACCCAACAACAAACAATAACAAATTCAAACCATGAACACAGAAACACAAACAGTTAAAGCAATTAATACCTGCAAAAAAAACTAATATTTAATGAGAAGAAAAGGAACATAAAACAATAAATTAAGACGTACTGTACCATTACCGTGCAAAAAAAAGTGTAATTTCAGAATATTAGGCCTACTACAGGCCCAGCAACACACTGATGTTAGGCCTACACAATTTTGCTGAGGTCATTCCAAGATTTGATAACCAATACATCTTTGTCATTTTCCCCTTTTTTTGCCAGTATTCGCCCGCCACTAAACCAGACAAACCTAAAATTATGCGTTTCTTAGCTCTAAGTTTAGCCTCTCGAAGTAATTGTCTGTACTGCGGGCATAGGTTCTCATTAAAGTACACATCACTTATCTTGGCCCTTCTTCCATTCTTCAGCCAGAGGTCCCTTGATGTCTTGGAGTAGTACTGAACGATGATTGTGGGAGGCTTTCCATCTCTCCTCGGCTGAAGGCGGTGGGCCTGATGGATGGTCTCTTCAGGCTTATAATCAATACCGATGTCATTGGATAATTTCTCAAGTACGTTTGAAAGATTTTCCTCCCTGGGATCGCCAACTACTTTCAACCCATGAATCTCGAGATTTAACCGTCTTCCGTACTGGTCTAGATCGGCTAAGTCACTAGAGAGATTGCTAATCACCTCTTTACTTGATTTCTCTTTCTTCTCCAGCACCTCTACCCTAGCCCTCAGCTCTCCATTTTCTTTACGCAGACCCATGACTTTCTGCCCAGCAGGGAGTCATATTTATCAGCTATAAATTTCATGGACTCTTCAATGCTATCAACCTTAGCCCTCATGTCCACTAGAGAATTGACTTTGGCTAGTATTGCCCTCTGTACACCTAGGCTACTAACCTCAAAAAGTGTTGTCGGAGTTGGAGGTTAGGATGTTCTCTTCATCATCTAACTGAGATTGTTGAACCTTTCTTCTGCTTCCTGCAATTAGCACAAACCCACGTAGCCTGCGTGGCCACAGACATATTGTTCCAGGTTTTCTTCTTTATACTACAAGTGTCGAGATGAAGGCCATTGCCACAGCTCGAGCACAAAGCATAGTCACCAGTTTTTGGAAGTTTTTCCTCACAAATACCACAATTTTCCGGTGCCTTAGACCCCATTATAAAAGAAATAACTTATATTTAAATTATATCACTAAAAATATCACTGTAGAGTCTTAAACTGTTCAAATTATTACTAAAATATGGGTGGTAGTAGAACGGCTGTCTGCCCAAACCGACCGCCAATGAATCAATGTTAATTTTGACATGAACCTTGACTGAAAAGCTCAAGTTGAAAAATTATGGAAAAAGATTGCATAATAAACCTATATTATAAGAAGGATAAAAGAAAGTTGTGAATATTTTGCAGCTCGAATTACTCTGCTGTTATCACATTTATTATCATTATCTTTTTCTTTCTTAACAGTCTAGGTTGGAAATACTGTTCCAAATGTAAAGCGTTTCCTTACACCAAAAGATAGCGATAAAGAGCTTAACAGGACTTGGAGCTTAACTCTGCCCTATTGTAAGAGCATGTAGAATGGTTTGGAGTGTGTAGAGAGCCATTACTGTAAGTACTTTTAGTTCTCTAAGGCTTCACTGCAGTTGTCTTGAGGCCTTAGTCCTGCAAGAGCTCTGTCAGCTCTCTTTAGTATTATCAGGACTCTTCTGAGGTTTGTCCCTCGATGAAGGAGTGAGAGGCTGTTTTAGCAGCATCTGCGTTGCCAGTTTGTTTAATTCGTCTTATTAAATAAAGACTAAATTTCTGGCAGAGTTTGTTCAAAGGTTTCCATAATTCTGTGTTGTCTAGAGTAAAACCTAAGTACTTTGTTGTATTTGACATGTCTAATTCTGGAAGTCCAATAAAACTGTTTTGTAATGTAGTGTAAATTAACTGCTGAGTTTTGCTTAGATTAACATTAGCACCACATCAATAGCATGACAGTATTGCTTTATAATAACAAGAGCTATAAATATTTATGTCAAGTTGGTCTTTGTTTTTATCTGTAATAATCAGTGGAGTATCACCAGCACATACCACTACTACACAGCGACCCTGCAGATATTGCGGGTGACCATAGTTAAACATATATATATATATAAAACTGGTCCAAAAACAGATCCCTGGGAATATATATCTCACTGTTATATGGTAACAACAATAAAAAAAGAATGCTTGTGGCTATGTAGCCCTCTTCAAGTCTTTTCAATGATTGTCTTGACTAGCTGTTGTTGTCGTTGAATTACACTTTGTGAAGCCATATTGTCTTCGAGTAATGAAGAAATTTTGTTCTAAGTGGTCTAACAGTCTATTCAAAATGACGTTCTAAGATCTTAAGAATGTGGAGATCAATGATATGGGGTGATAGCTGCTTGGTTCATTAACGTTGCCACTGTTATATTTCAGGTATTTTTTAGACAATTTGGGAATGTTTCTTGGGAAAAAAATCTATTGATTAGACTGGTGAGTGGGATGAGCATTTCATTTTTGGGGGATTTAACTACTTTTTATGAGAAATTATTTTCACCTGCTGAAGGTGTTTCTTTCTGTTTGTCTATAATTTTATTAATTTCAAAACAGTTTGTTTAGTAGAAGTAAAGTTTAGGTAAATGGGATGATGTGTCTTTAGTGATTTTTATTGAATGAAAATTGGCTTGCTCATTATATTATAAGTGTTGGCTGTATAGGAAAAAAATGTTTAAGATAGTTTCATATTTCTAATGGTGTGGTGAGATTGGTTGACTATCTATGGTCAGAGTAAGTGGTTTGAAGTGTGCACCTTCTTTCCTAATTAATCACGTTCTATATGACTTTAGTCTGGTCTGTTGTAAAATGTTGGCAATACATTTTTTCCTAAGTACTTTAAGTTTTGAGTTATATGTTCTCTTCTTTTGTGCTGTATCCCCTCTTTTTCTCTGTTCGTCCTGTGAAAACTGCTCGGTCTAAAGATTCCAGGTAGTAGTCATTCTTAGCAAAAATGTGTTATACTCTAGTCTATAACACGGTAAGTGTGTAATGCCCTGCATCCCATGAATTTGTAGTATCACTTTTTAGTCCTGTTGCAGAAAAGGGGCAAGTGACATCCATTGCTTGCTCAAGTGTTTTATGGAACAGTTCAAATGCACAATTGGTCTCTTGTATTTGAAGCACATTGCTTTAGTCTTTTACTTGCAGTACAAGTCTTAGTTTAAGTTTTTGTCCATGGCATTCCTGCTCCCCACATTGATTGCAACTCAAACAGAACAGACATCTGTCTTGCCCTCTACTGATTGAGAAAGATTGCAGTGCAATCAAACATGTCCAAATATATGATGTTTTATGTGACTATTTAGGCGTTTCCTTTAAATCGGTAGACCCAAAAAATATTTTCAAAAAAAGTAAACTTCTTATTTCCCTATCCATTAGAAATAATCCTGACTTTCAGCCTAATAATCCAATGATCCAAACCTTTTCTAGAACCAAGCAACAAAGGACACATATAAAACACAACCTACCAGACTATTCAAGGAAGATATCTTAAAGGGTAAACTCCTTTAGTGGCTAAAATAATCCCTTCTACATTAAAAAGGGATATCTGGAGTGAAACACCTAAAGAAATTATTCAGCATGATACCACAATTTCATTTTTATGTAATTTTGTTTTGACACCAGTACTAATCTCTATGACTGTGTAAATAAAAAGAGTATCTATGACATAAGCATGTTCTTGTTTCATGTGGGAGATGATGCAGCATAAACAATCAGTAACTATGAGATTTACATTTTGACTGAATGACTAAATTATGTTAAAAACTCAATTTGTAAGAAACGACACAAGGAAATAAATCCTAAGGAACATAATTTGCAATCACAGAACTATGTACACAAATGCAAATGATATATTATGCATAAAAAATTCAACTCTTTACACTGGTTAATGATAAAAAAAACAACCTCCCTTTGTCCTAAGTTTTGAACCACAGGACAAAAAACTTTATACATTTCTTGTAATGTTATTTTTTACATATTAACAAATTATGGGATGTGACTCTGTAAAGGGGTGGGGGCAAACACTAACTAAAGTTTTTTTAACCCTGGAACTGGCGGTCATATTTCTCTCAGTGGCAGAGTGTTTTAGTACTTCATACATTGCCTTATATTTATTTTATTATTACATGTTTACTATAAAGTATCTATAACTTATTATATATTTCTTTATTCAGCATTGTTCAAGGAACATTTTTCACATAGTATAATTAAAACAAAAAAATACCCTTACTCTACCTCTTCGGGAAAAAAATGTTTTTTAGAAAAAAGAAAAGTTAGTTCAAAGTTTTTTATTTGTAAAATTGTTGTTGTTAGTGATACGCAAAATCCAAAATATACAAAAGGAAGAGCATTTAATGCTGAGTAAAAATAAAACAACACATAGTTTATAAGGTATTTATTTTTACATGTGGTAAACGATACAAAAATCTTACACTGACATTCGAAAGTGCTACTTACCAACAAAAGTAAGAACTTCAAAGCTCACTTGGATTTGTACAATCTTGTAACTATTAGTTTATATTAATTTTCTATTTTTTAATTTTTTATTATATATTTTTTAAATTATGTTCTAATTGAATGTCTAAATCGGAATCCTCATCGTTGCTTATTTCATGTACAACTAGTTCTCGAATGTCACTTGAACGATCGCGGAAATTACGATCCATTATGTAAACACGCACAAAAAACTTACTACTTACTTAAAACTTACTGTTGTGTAATATACAGAATCATCATTACAACGACCTCAAACAAACAATAAGCCAGAAAAAAACACCATGCAGGTGACGAAATAACAATAGCCGAATGAACCAGTTGACTCATCGCTGCGCGCGCGACTAGCGCGGTATGCGGGAGAATGTAAACAAACAGTTTAGAGATTACAAAACGTATGGACGTGTAACGAAACGATAAAATTATTTATTAGTGTATTATTTACATAAATTGAACCTTCCTCTTTCGATTGGTATCAATGTACAACTAGTTCTCGAATTTCACTTGAATGATCGCGGAAATTACGATCCATTACGTAAACACGCACAAAAACTTACTATTATTGTGTAATAAACACAACCATCATTACAAAGAACTCAAACAAACAATAAAAGAGACAGGACACCATGCAGCTGACGAAATAACAATAGCCGAATGAACCAGTTGACTCATCGCTGCGCGCGCAACTAGCGTGGTACACGGGAGAATGTAAACAAACAGTCAGAGATTATAAGACGTATGGACGTGTAACGAAACGATAAAATTATTTATTAGTGTATTATTTACATAAATTGAACCTTCCTCTTTCGATTGGTATCAATACCGATACTCTTTGATCGTGTTTTAAGTACGTAATATTGAGAAATAAAAGACGTATTAAAACGCCCGATATCGGGCGCTGCCATCTAGGATGCGACTAAAACGCCCGATATCGGGCGTTTGCCAGTTCCAGGGTTAATGGCATCCCCTCTTTTGTGATACTAGTCTTCTTCTATATTCTTACATTCATTCTGTTTATTACCAAATGTTTTGAAAAGCTAGTGAGGTGAAATTGTTCTTAGATAGTAACTGGATTAGTCTTAGTAAACAGATTTCCTGACTGGATGAATCAAAACCTGTATAAAAAGCAAGACAAAGTCGAAACAATGTCAAGACAATGCTGACAGTTTTTTTTTTTTTTACCAGGATGGCGTTGTTCATCACGAATATGCTCCAAGAGGCCAGACAGTGAATAAGGAGTATTGTCTTGAGGTCCTAAGGCGGCTACGAGATGCAGTGCGAAGGAAACGACCTGAACTCTGGACAACCCGTGACTGGATCCTGCACCACGCCAACGCGCCAGCTCATTCGTCACATCTTATTCAGCGTTTTTTGGTCAAACACACAACATCAACCAACTACGACAGCCTCCCTACAGTCCTGACATAGCTCCTTGTGACTTCTGGCTATTTCCGAAATTAAAAATTCCTTTGAAAGGAAAAAGATTTGACAATGTTGAACAAATAGAACAAAATGCAACGAAGGACCTGTTAGCCATTCCGCAAAGTGAATTTGAGGAGTGTTTCCGGAAGTGGGAGGAGAGTTGGAATAAGGTAGTGGCTTGTGGAGGAGAGTACTTTGAAGGGGACCAGATTGCCGTTGCCGCAGAGTAACGTCAAGGTCGGATACTTTTTGGACACAACTCGTATAACATTATCAACAAACAATGAAGAGAGATTTTCATTAAAAATTAATAGCTGTAATTAACTAGCAATTATTTGTTAGGTATTTTTGGACAATTACAAATCTTTGTAAACAAAAAAGAATTCTTTGCACATTTATTATTTCTTCGGTATTAATAACATGCTTCAAAAGTAAAACCTCACAAAAATAATTGTAATAGTAAATGGTAATAAAAACAAATTAGCAGAAAGCATCAATATAATAGCCGAGTTCACTTCAAGGTGTTGTGTACTTCCTATATTTTAAATTTACAATAGAATAAAGTGTCCAAGTAGGATATAAAACAGAACAAAAAGTTGCAGGAACATTGAGATGATTAAAAAAGATAGTTTAATAATTTGGCACAAAAAAACTCTATTCCTCAGTGACAGCTTCAGTGGCCAGTGTCCACTTAATGATAGAGTTAAGCTACATAAATCTATAAATATGAACTTAAAACAAGCATCTCACCTTCTCCTGTGAACGCAGATTAAGAGCCAATTCAGAGTCTGTGGGAACAGCTACGTTCTTATACTGCTGTTTATTTCCTTTTCTCAACATCAGAACAAAATTAACAGTTTCTTTTTGCTCTGTCTCTGGCTCTTGTAACTGTTCTGTAATAAAATGTTTCAAATGAACTTTGTATCAATAATTTAGTTATTAACAAAGCTAAATAAATTAAAAACAAGAAATGTTCAATGGTAGTTTTAATTCACAACATAAGAAATATAAATGTAAAAAAGCATCAACAGTGTAAAATTAGTACTGTGTACTGTTTCATGCTGTGAAACTGGCTTACTGACTAGAAGATGAGATATGCCTATTAGAAGTGTAATTAACTATGCGCCCTACAGTCCTGATCTGTCACCACATGACTTCTGCATGTTTAGGCCACTTAAAGTAGAATTGGGAGGGGAGGACACCCACTTTGATGACGATGAAGGGGTGGAAACGTTTGTGCACAATAATTGGTAACAAATGCAACCAACTTTATTCTTTGATGATGGCATTAAAAAACTTCAGATTCAGAAAGGAAAATTTTTCAATAAAAGAGAAGATTACATGGAATAATAAGATTGTATTAAAAACTGGAATTTTCTACAAATACATGTTCTAAAATATTTATGGTTAATATACGACTCACCCTCATAATATTCGGCAGGTTAGCATAAAAACAATTCATTACAGTTTCTGAGAGGCCTTAATTATTTTAACAAAACAAGAAAGATGAATGTATTAGGTAAATGAAATGTGCAGTCTACATAGTTAAAGTCACACCTAGTTAGCTTATTTTGAAAATTTTGAATCTGAACTTTAAAGTACACTTTGTAATGCACTAGTGTACTCACAATATCAGCAGTGGGTGTTAGCCTGTGTATTTTTCATATGAAGATTGATTAGAATTAGGTTAGGGTGACCACTCAAATCCTTTTACTGTGTATGACTTTTGTGTTATAGATTATTATTCAAATTTACTGTTTATATAATGATTAAAATACTGTATAGTAGTAAAGAAATGATAAAAATTTTGGGAAACCTACAAAATAGCTGACAAAGAATACATTTTTACAGTTTTGTTTTCAAATTAAGCTAAAAATAAATATTAAAAACCTTTAATAACAGTTTACTTAACAAACAAAATATATTATTTATAACTAATCATGTTTTATCTAAAATATTACAAATTTAGATTATAATTGTTAAAATGCTACTGTGACAGTGTGAGCAGCTATAACACTTATTTTAAGAGTTCACAACTATTATCCCATGTAAATTTGAAGAGTTTACAAGCTTGGTCATGTACTATGATATGAATACTATGATACTATGATAAGAATGAGCAAATTCATATCTACACATACCGTATGTCTTTTTGGCATTTGTTTTCACATGGAGAGGAACTGGGATATCAACAAACTGGGGTTTTACATTGTCTCTCATTCGATCTTGTAGGTTGTCAGACACCATTTTGTCAAAAGCTGCCAGGAAATCATCATCGTCGGGGCTATGACACCTTGAGTTCTGAAATCAAGGTACATTGTTTGTTATTAATAATGACATCCTAATTGATCAATTTCAAGGTTTAATTTGTACTGCTAAAACAGAAAGTAGATTAACTTATGAGTAACTTGTGGAGATTTTAAAATTTGTTGGTTGCCAAAACTGCACTTAAACCCATTCAATCAATTTCAAATCATAACTGGATATTCAATTTCTATCTTTAAATACTATCCTGACCATTTATGGACCTGTGTGAGTTTAGGCTGAAAGTACTAATCATATTAGCATACTAACAAGGATTATAATTTCCCTCAGTTTCAAGGAAAATGTGGAACATAATAATTCTAACTAAAAAATAGTAGTAGTATTAAAATCGTAAAATGTGTATGATGTAGAGAAGACATTAAAAATCTGTTGTAAATTAAAGCTATTTAAAAACTGATTCTTTAGGTTTACATTTATATTACATAAAGCAAAATTAAGGTCTTTATTATATCTTTTTTAGTTATAATAAAGTAAGTTGTTACCCTTTGAGTGCCACGGCATATTTTCCCAAGTCATACGCATAAATTGCCGGAGCATTTCCTTCTGTTTTGCAAGCGTGTGTGGAAAAAAACTATATTAAAAAAACTATTCAACCGATTTGAATAAATTTTTTTTAGTTTGTGTGTTATAAAACAAGGTATTTTTTCCATATAATATTATAATTTTATTTTTATTTACACAAAAAGAATATAGGTTATAACAAAAAACTAAAAAATGAAAAAAAATAAATTTCAAGTTTGAACTAAAATTTTATTTATACAATATTTTTAAAAATTTTTTTTAGCTATACCATATGAAAGAGCATGAAAAACTGAACAAAAATCATGCATAATATGGTGTGTTACAGTAATATTTAACCAGATACTGCAATATATACAAAATACAACAAAAAGCAATTTTTGTTCAAGTTTGTCAAAAGTTTAGAAACAATATTATAACTATCCTATTTCACTCAATGAAGTAAGACGACTGTAAAATACTAATTATATAAAAAGTATATAAAAATATACACAGGCCTACAATATAACCTTACTTCACCTAAAATCAATAGTTTGATTGGAACTTGCGTTTTACTTCATCACCAATCCAACAATAAAATATACGTCACTAAACACGAAAAAAGAAGTTTATAAATGCATTGTAAGTTTTACTGAACACAATTGCAGAATAGTAATAACAGTTTTCAGCATAAACACACGAAACTAGCACAATGTAAACACACAACAAACGAAACTGTGTAGTTAATGGCAACAAGTAGCAGCTGGCCAACTATTGCGTCATCTGTTTTTTTTCTGATGGCAAATAACTACAAGGGGGCGGTGAACAATAAAAATCAATCACAATCGATTGTTCGAAACTTGTAGATTGCCGTGAAATAAGTTATTTGTCAAAACAAAAATGAATTATATGTGATATTAATTAAATACAAATCGTCTACTGGGTAGATGCCGGCAATTTATGCACATTTAACAACATCTACTATGTAGACGCTGCGGCACTCAAAGGGTTAAAGATTGAATTAGATTGTTTAATTATTTTTATAATGACTTTTATTTTTATATGATTATAAAATATGATACAATTTTAAACTATTATGCTATTGTGCTAATCAGTCAAAAAATACACATAAAAATGTCAGTAATTTCTAGACTGAAATTGTCATATAAATTTTATGTTTCATCAAACAGCTGATTCCAAACTATATATAGTGAAATATCAGTCAGGTTTACCAACCATCGAATAGTATAACGAAAATTCCCTTCAAACAAACAAAAACAGGTTTCTATGAATTATTTAACGAAAGCCACAAAGAAAGTATAACATATATGGTATTTTTGAAATCAGTAAAAAATCTAATTTCTTTTCATTAAGTAAAAAGCGAGTTGTTGCATTAAAAAACTAACTTGAACCCTACACCACCTACTTACTAGTCTTGAATAATTTTTCATTATAATATTTTTAGAAAAATTTCATGCAGATTTCATGTAAAAAAACCGCTCCAATATAGGTACTACTAAAAGAGCTGAGACAGTTTGACAAAAAACAGTTCTTTTAGCACAGAGAGTGAACACCACAACCAATTATAACTTAACACTTATATAGAATATCGGAAAAGAGTGGTTTGTTTACGGAACTCGTTGTTGCGTTACATCTGCCTTTTGTTATCGTTTTGTTAATTCGTTGTCTGCATTGTTATTTTTTGCTTGCTATTACTTCTGATTGTTTTGTGAGTAATTACAAAGAATCGTGACAGTATTGAAGACAGTCAAGTGCTATAAGAGTTACACAGATTTTCAAGTTACAGTGAAGGTGAAGCTTTATTCCAAGATCATGTAGATAATGATACTGATTTTATTACTGATGGACTTCTTGGAGATGCAAGTAATTTGTTGACATTGTTTTTTTTTTTTTTTTTACTAAAATAATAAATATAAGCAAAATAGCAATAAAAACTTGTATTATGATCTTTGGTAACTAAAAAACAATAGTCAGACAAGGCTGCAAAAAAGACACTAGCGAGTGCAAAATTGCCATGTGCAATAAACTGGGGTCTGGTTCGATTACTCCACTGATCGTTGGCCCAACGACCCAAACATTAGTTTAGTTTTAAACAAGAGGGTCGTTGGCCCAACGATCAGAGGTGTAATCGGACTGATTTGTTTCATAAAGTAAAACATAACTAAAATGGGTCGTTGGCCCAACGAACCGTATTTACAATTTAAACGGTAAATTTACAATCAAGGTTCGTTGGCCCAACGATCCAAAATTTACTTACAAAATACTAATAGCGTATATGGTTCGTTGGGCCAACGACCCTATTGCAGTAACAAGTTAAATTGTAGAATGCAGGTTCGATTACACCACTGTCCGTTGGGCCAACGACCCGTTTTATAATTTATAGAGGTTCGATTAGTCCACTGGGTCGTTGGCCCAACGACCTGATCAAATAAAACATTGGATTTCAAATGAAAAGGGTCGATTACTCCACTGACCGATTAGTCCACTATGGACAAGGGCAGGCAGTACGGCAGTCGCTCCTCCTGCACTGTAGTAATTTTATCTTCATTATGAGCGTGAATACATTTGATGAAAATATAAATATGTATAACTATAAATATTATTTTTAATTATATATTAATTAAATGCAGGTATGAGGTAACTAGTACATTATTATTTTTTTTTGTCGGTAAAGAAAAAATTACATTGGTTAATATAAACGTAATATATTTCTAGCTCTAATTTCTTCTACATCATTGACGTGACTAAACATATATATGTTTATATAAAATTTGTATAAACGGCAAAAGCGTGATTTAATCTTTATTGAAACTACATTAGTATCGATTTTTTACCATTAATTCTATAGCTATGTTTTAAGATTAAGTATTAAATCAAGGTGTGATATTATTGATGTAATTATCAATATTTACTCACATCTTTTGAGGCCAACTACTGGTTACACTTGGGTTTTCAATATAATTCATTTCAGAGAAATACTGCAAGTAAAACTTACAGTTTACATAAACACATGGTCTTTACAAAGATTTTTACTGGTATTGGAGTAACAGAAAGGTTACAAATTAAAACCAAGTTATTTTCATCAGAATTTTTAATATTATAAGCTAGTAAAAGGTTAGTGTTTTGACATTTCTTATTTTTGACTGCAAACTGACAACTATTTTTAAATAAACCCAAATAATTTATTTTGGGTCGATTAAAAGTGAATGGAGAAAATGTAGAACAATATTCTTATTGGACAAAGCATTTGCATACCCATAATCTAAATATAATTAACTTCAGGTGTCAAAATACTTACTGGTGCTTGATTGTCCGAGTTATCATCTGAATCCAGGTCTGAATCAATAGCACGATCTTCAATACCATCAATGTCTACAAATAAAACACAATAATGAGGCAATTGGAACTTGAACGTGAAACACAGGTCATGTTTTTTATTCTCTGCACAATTATATTATGCAATTACAGCTTGATGTAATCCATGAAATTATTACATGTCATGCATTTCGCACAATTATGGCATTGTCAAATGCACACCCAAATAAATAAAAATCACAGTGTACGACTATACACAAACACACCTTGACATACCTGTGCCAATAAACTATTTTCTCTGTGTGTGTTTTCTGGTTTTAAAATTTGTTTTTCCAAGTGGTTTAATATGTCTGCTATGTACGAAAAACACGGATCATCAGTGGTATATAAAACCAGAAACAAACTGCAGAATAGAATTAAAGTGACAATTAATAAACCAGATATTTATTTCTTAGTTTAGAGTTTATAGATTAATTTGCTCTGACTGTGAACATCTTTACATAGCTTAAACGGGTAGAACATTTAAAACCCGCTTTGAAGACCAAAGGTCTTTTCAGACCTTCATAAAACTTAAGAGACTTTAATAATTACAGCCATTGTTATACAAGCATAGCAGATAATTTGGAAATATTGCATAACTGTCACAAAGGACAAAGGTTAAATACATTAGACGACATGGAAATATATAAAAAGCCATTGTACAAGTGAGCACATTTTAAATGAAAGAATATTTGCCAGGGACCATCCCCTTTATGACAGTACCTCAATAATAGAAATACAAACAAAGCGGTCGTCTTAAGTTTTGTAACTGATAAGAAGGAAATTGCCTTGACCAGAGACATGTCAAAGTAAAACCATAGTCAAATCATCTTTGTTTAAATAAACTTCAAGTTGAATAATGGTATCATAAAATACAATATTAAAAGCTTTAATTTTGGTTGTCTTGAGTCTTCCATTCATAAAACTCTTTCAGTGAGTAGAATGGTTGGTTTTGTAACCAGTTCTTGAGACTGTGTCCAAAATGTTTCTTCTTGTCCATCTTCTTTAACTCCTCTGGTAATGCATTCCAAATCTTAGAGCTGGGGTAACTTGAACTTTTCTCCGTTGAAGTACCCTTATGCAATGGCGGGCAGTAATTGCTTGCATGTTTTTTGTTATAGTGGTGCATCTGTGCATAGTTCCCTGCTATTTCCAGTACTTTGATGTGAACATGCTTCACTGTCTCTAGGATATATAGGTTTACCACCGTTAGTATTTTTAGTTGCATAAAGGAATTGCTTCACGATTCCATGAAGTTGAGATTACCCAGAATTCTGATGGCCTTTTACTGCATTACGAAGGTGTCTCTCAAACAGAGCATGTTAGCGAATTTTTGCAGTATATGAGTCATGTATAAGAACAAACCAACTAGTCTGCAAGATGGTTGGAGGTAGACCTTGTCACAGTCCAGAAAAAGTATTGTGACTCAAAATATATCCCATTGACAGCCAATATAAGAAGAATATATCAGAAAGTTATCTGGTACATAAGTTACTGATGTGCAGTTAATTTATGATCTGTAGAATGAGTAAACCAGTACTGAACAGTATCTTCCATGGTTCTCCCAGAATAAAAGCACAATTATCGTAATCAATTACTGGCTCTAACTATTCTGTGTTTGCCTTAACAAAATGCAAGAATAGAATCACTTCATCTGACAGCACAATTACAAAGTAAATAAACAAACGAAAAGCTGTGATTCAAGTCACGTGTTGGTTAGATTGTAGTCATAGACTATGAAAAAACACAATGTAAGATTTCTCATCCAATCGTCACGTGTGCAGGCCAGTCATTTGGAAATAGTTGATTAGAGAACTAATGATATTCCATCAGCCGTCGTCCAACCAATGCTGCTCTGACAAAGAAAACTAATGTCCAACGGGAATTCGGCCAGCTGGCCGTCTGCAGACTGGTAACAATATTAAACTACATTTACACTAGCAAGTAAAGATGCAGGAGAATTCGTGCAACTACTGTCACATAATGTGAACAAGGATAAGTAATTTGACTAGTGAGAACTATCGCAAGTGCATGTCTTGCCGGTTGTTACAAGGCGAAGTCTGTTCACACACGACAGTGTTTCTCTGCAATGTTTATAACTGAAATTTTAATGCCCGACATTGATCTCCAGTTCTTGCAGACAACTACAGCCCGACACTGGTTGTGACATTGCTATCGGGAGCTCCTGCATCCGTTCAGACTAGCGATTTTTATTGTAGGAAACAAAACTTGCCTGTTTAAATACAGCTAGTTTAGTCGAGGTTTGGATTTGACCGTTATATCAAAAATAACATTACTTTGTTTGTTTTAACCTACGTAATCTGACAGACCGACTGATGTGAGTGAGAAGTAATCGTTTATAGATCAAACTGAGACAATCGGTTGGCCGACTTTGATCGTTACATGTATGGAGGGCTTAATGTGACATAGGAGTTGAACTAACTAAGATAAACTCCACTACACTAGTGGAGGCAACCTTGGATCAACCGGCATCAGATGGAGCTTATGAACATATGTCGATCTTCATTCACAGTTTCACGTACCATATTGCGTAAAATACGATGTTTTGAGATTACTGAGTTCAAGAAACTGCCAGATTATTTCTTGATTTCATAAGTTCTTAGAGACAAAAAAATTGTTTTTGAGATTTTCTCGGTTCTACAAGGAGATTCAGGCTAATTCCTGGTGCAAGTCAGAGATAACATGGCGCCTATGAATAGGAACCCTGTTTGTGGATCTTGTCCTAAAAGAGTAACTAACAGTTCCGGAGGTGTTTTGTGCGAAGGCGTATGTAAAAATTGGTTCCATTTTGAATGTGCAGGGAAGTCTAAAAAAGACTATTCTTATTCGAAAGGTGAACAGTTGAATTTTGTATGTGACAGTTGTAGTGCTAGTCAAAGTGAATCAGAAGTGAGTACTCCTGCTATTGTATCTGATAAAGAAGACTTAAATAATAGATCTTGTGACTGTTTTGTTCATATAAAAATCCTGACTGATCAGATTTATGAAATAACTGAAAATCAACGAGAGCTGCGCAGTTGGACATATTAAAAGCAGAAAATGCTCATCTTACCGCAACTATGGATAGCCATACCGAGGCTATTGGTGATATCTTAACATGTAACAGTGATAAAGTTTCGTATTCAAGTGTCTTAAAATCTAATAAAAATCCCGTTGACTGTTTTTCATTGCCCTATGGTGGTGTAAAAGGAAATTTTAATCGTAATAATTTGAAGGTTAATGACAAATGTATTTTGACTCCAGCAGTAGTTGACATTCAGTCTGCTGGTCAAGGCAAAGGCTTAGTGCTGCCATCCAACTCTGAATTAAGCAAAAAATCCCTGTTGAAGTGTGGGAAAAATGGGGAAATCAAGACACTACTGCCGAACAACGACCGCAGAAATAAGAAGCAGTTCGTAAGGATGCATGAGAGTAGCGCAGTGCCTGGCTCTCCGCAAGGGACTTCTGCTGTTTCAGACTCTGGTTCTGCTACCAATGTTTCAGATGAGATGTCTGAAACTGTGGAACGTGAACCAAAAGACATGGAAAGTGAAAGTGAAAATGTAAATAATGATTTTACAATGGTAACCTATAAAAAGAGAAAATCGGTATCGATGCAACATAGGGCTGGCAAAAAGCCTAAGTTTCTTACTGGCTGTGCACCTTTAGATAATAATAAACTGAAAGTTGTGGAAAAGCATAGACATATTTTCATCTCTAGATTTGCAGAAAGTGTTGAATGTGAAGTTTTGAAACAATATTTAACTGACAATGAGGATGGAAATTTTGAAATTACAAATTTAAAAAACAGGTATCCTGGATATAGCTCGTTCAAAATTGGAGTTCCTCTGTCTTTTTGGAGCAAGGTATTTGACCCCAACATTTGGTCTACAGGTGTATATATATAAGTAGATTTAGGTATTCTCGCAAGAGTTCCTCTGGGTCATCTTTTTTGCAACCCGGCCAAGAGACAGTTCGTGGGACTTAGGCCTGAATCTATCAGCTACTCCTCATGGTAAGAGGCATGGTTTAGATGTTATTAAGAGCGATATTTCCCCTTGTGAAACAGTGATAGTGCATATTAATGTGCAGTCAATCAAAAATAAACTGAACTCTCTTGTAATACTTGGTAGGGATACAATGTGTGACATACTCTGTGTCAATGAACACTGGTGTACTGAGGAAGAGTTATACATGTATAGACCTGATGGTTTTCTACTTGCTGCTAGCTTTTGTAGGCCTACACCGTATGGTGGTTCTGCGATCTTCGTTCGTGACTCCTATCAGCACTCATTTATGGTTTTAAATATTGTACCTTTTATTGAACTCAAACAGTTTGAGGCTGCAATGATAGCCTTTAGTTCCTAAAAGTTGTTAATTGTATCTGTGTACCGCACCCCTGACTCCTCTGTGGAGATATTTATTGATAGGTTAACTGGACTCCTTGATTTTGTAAATAGCCATTCTAAGTATAGAACCTACAAAATGATTTTTGTGGGTGATCTTAACATTGATCTCAGAGTAACCAGCCCTCTGATAGTTAAGTTTCTTAACATTTTAAAGTCTTATGACTGCTTTTGTCTTAATTTGCAACCTACGAGATCTTTAGTCTGTTTAGACAATTTTATTTCCAACCTACATCCTTCTACATACATATGTAAAACAGTGCAGCCACATCTTTCTGATCACCTTGGTTTGAAGTTGGTGGTAAAGAACTTATGTTTGTCCTCGAGTTCTTCTATAACTGCGGATCTCCCACAAACTTATCGCTATAGAGTGTTAAATGACATCAGTATTAGTAGATTTAAGGTTAGATTAAGTAATATTGACTGGTCTGAAGCTATTTGTACTAGTAGTCTTGATGTGGCTTTTGATAGTTTTATGCAAATTTTGTCGCAACACTTTGATGACTGTTGTCCTTTGAAAACTAAAACTAGTGATAAGAATAACAGAACCCATAAGCCTAAAAACTGGTATACGCCTTTTCTTGGGAAAATTAGACATTTTCTAGACATAAGCTATGAAAAATGTAGGGATAATCTTTCTCTTTTAGACAACCATAGAAGGATCAAAAGGTTCTATAGACAACAGATTGATTTAGCAAAAAAATCTGCTAATGATAAATTCATTATCGAATCAAAAAATATTTGTAAAGCAGCGTGGAGTATTATCAATGCTGAAACAGGTTGTTTGCATGAGAAATGTTCACAGGTCAAAACTCCTATATCTGCTGAGGATTTTAATAATTTTTTTGTAAATGTCTCTAATGTTGTAAATAGTAATAGTATGAATGTTAATTTAAATGCAGCTAGTGCCATTGATATTCTGAATTCCTCTGGTATAAATAATTCTACTATAGGCCTACAGTCTTTTAAGTGGTATGAGGTTAGTCCTGCTGATGTATACTATACTGTTAATAGGCTAAGTAACTCTAAGTTTGAAGATGTCTATGGTTTGTCTAATTATGTTTTAAAGAATATTATTGTTGTGATTACGTGCCCCTTAACTTGTCTTATAAACTGGATGCTCAATGTTGGTATTTATCCTCAATGTTTCAAATTAACTGTAACTGTACCTGTATATAAAAAAGGTGATAAATCAAATGTCAACAATTACCGCCCTATTGCGCTTGTACCTGTAATATCTAAGATAGCTGAAAGTATAATTAAATCTCAGATTGATTATTATTTTGAAAAAAATCATCTACTTGTACCAGCTCAGTTTGGCTTCCGACAAGGTCTTTCTACGACTAAGGCAGTTGAAAGTGTTGTTTCTTATGTCATTAATGGGTTTGAGAATAAAGAGGAAGTCAGTGCTCTGCTTCTAGATCTAAGTAAAGCTTTTGACACTGTGTCTCATAGAGTTTTAATTGAAAAGCTGGAATATTATGGAATAATAGGTAATGATTTGTCTCTACTTATTTCTTATCTCTCTACCAGGTTCCAATATGTAAAATTGAATGACAGTCAATCTAGTTCTAAGCAGGTAACAAGAGGAGTTCCCCAGGGCTCTGTACTGAGTCCCTTCTTGTTTACAGTGTTTATTAATGACCTTCCCAATTTCATACCGAATAAGTGTGTCTTGTATGCAGACAACACTACGTTGTTGTGCTCTGACAGATCTCATGAAACTAGTGTAGTTATGACCAATTATATGAAAGAAAGATCTTACCTTTGGTTCTCTGCAAATAGCCTATGTGTCAATGAAGACAAGTCTGAACATATTATTTTTAGCCTATGTACTGTATCGGCAAACAAGTCAGTCAAGCTACTTGGTATTACCCTTCACTCTAAACTTTCGTGGGGAACCCATATAACCTCTCTATGTACTCGATTGTCCAGAGTTATTTTTCTCTTAAAAAAACTTAAACTGTGTACTAGCTCTAGTTTAGTTATTAAGGCCTACTATGCTCTTTTTAATACCCACCTTCAGTATGGTACCCTTCTCTGGGGGAATTCTAGTTATGCTGCTGATGTCTTTCTGTGCCAAAAGAAAGCTTTACACATTATTTTTAATAAAAAGCCTACTGATTCATGTAAGCCTGTCTTTGTAGAAAGTGGTATTCTTACACTTCCTTGTATCTTTATTCTACAAAGCCTTATGTATGTAAAAGAGAATCTTGATGTATTTAATGTGAGAGGCCTAACTCATGATTATAATACTAGAAACAGAGATCTAATTGATTTAAAACATGTTAGGCTAAGTAAAACCCAGCGTACATATCTTTTTACTGGCGTAAAACTGTTCAATAAATTACCATTGATTGTTAGACATTTCCTGTAAAAATTTTAAGACAGTTATGTTAAAATGGCTCAAAGAAAAGGCTTTTTACTCTGTTGATGAAATGTTACGTTGTAGTATGGACAATTTATGTTTTTAGACTTCTGACCTGTACTTTACCGTATGCAATCTAGTATGTAAACATAAGCCTAGGAATGATGTGCTTTGTAGTCTGTAGGTTTATTGTATTTCTAAAGACAAAGGTACACCTTTGACACTGTCAATACATTGTATATGTGGGATGACAATAAACATCTTGATTCTTGCATAAGTTCCCGGCTTATTCCCAGCTGGGTGGAATTTACCACCAACCATGGAACCATGTTATTGTGATTTCTGACTTGTGACAATGCTTGTTTATTTTGTTGTTATCTGTTTATTTTAACCTAGATTGTAGGTTATCTCGAAACGTAATGTTACTTATTTTGTTATATCACTGAACAATCGAAAATGTCTGGAAAACTCCTGTTTCCTTCACAATCCTTCAAATATCAAAAACAAAATTCAAACAAAGTATTATTGTCACTTATCTTATGTATGATTGGGGTATACCTTCTAGTCATGATGGCAATAATGGGCTAAATCGATATACTTGAGTGAATCATATCATATCATCTGAAGAATTCTTCCGTTTGTTTGGTGACTGTCTTGCTAGAGTTGTTCGGCGGAGTCATAGACTTGTTGTTATTGGAGACTTCAACATAGATCTATTGAGTAATCAGGCATCCAGTAGACATTTCATTCATATCATGAAAACATTTGGTCTAAGACATACCATAACCTCTTACACCAGGGAGTTTAAGGGTTCAAAAACTGCAATTGACAATATCTTTACTAACATTGATCCTAGCTTGATAAATAGCAATGTGGTGATAACTGCGTTATCAGATCATCATGGTCAGGAAGCTGTTATCGTCCTTCCAGCTAAGACCATACCTTTGCCTAAGTTTAGAATGTCGCGAAGGATAACGTCCCGCAATATCCAAACATTCAGGCATTTTCTAAAAAATGAAACATGGAGTAGTGTGTTTAAATCAGGGGACTTCAATGATAGATTTAATGAATTTACAAATCTAATTTCTTATTACTTTGAAGCAACTTTTCCTCTGACAAAGACAAGAATACACCCTCTTAATTCTTCTAACAGGATCGTCACGGAGAGTCCCGAAATTCTAAGACTCAAGGATCAGCTACAGTTTTGCTATTCCTTTACGAAGGACCTAGAATCCTCACATCCCTCCAGATTGGCATACAGAAAATTAAGGCGTTCCTATAAAAGTGCAATAAGGAAGTCAAAGTCGGATCAACTCCTGAGTAGGATCTCTGAATCAGCAAATAAGACAAAAACCATTTGGACTCTCATTAATGACAGCAAGCCTTCCAGAAAAAATAATACTGTTTTCCCCATTTTGCTTGATTCTGATGACAATGAAGTTAGGGATCCTGTCAGGGTTGCCAATATGTTTAACAACTTCTTCTCGACTATTGGTCAATACCATGACACCAGTGGAAATATTTCTCATGGCCTAAGCGAGTCAACACAAACTACTACACCACAATCTGTAACCAAGTCGTTGTTCTTGTCCCCCACCACAGAGCAAGAAGTATCGCGTGTGATACTTGCTTTAAAACCTAAGCCATCTTGTGGAAATGATGGACTATCGTCTAAGCTTTTCAGGCAGATCCATGATTTAATTTCTTCCCCACTTGCTTATCTAATTAATTTATCTTTTTCAGTGGGTGAATTTCCTAATTCACAAAAACACGCTATAGTCCACCCTCTCTACAAGAGAGGAGCTAGGAACGTTTGTAGTAACTTCAGACCTATTTCGCTGGTTACAACCTTTTCTAAGATATTTGAAAGAATATTTCTGGATAGATTGTTGTCTTTTCTGGCGAGAAACGGAGTTCTCTCTGCAAGTCAGTTTGGTTTCATTAAAGGAAAATCAACCACTGACGCAGTTGACTCTGTTATTTCATTTTTGACACAGGCTCTGGACTCGGGCAATTCAGCTATGGGATTGTTTTTCGACTTGACCAAGGCCTTTGATATGGTTAATCATAAAATTTTGCTAAAAAAACTTCACTTACTTGGCATTAGAGGTGTATCGTACTGTTGGATTTCATCTTACCTGCGTGGGAGGACGCAATCAGTTCAGCTTCCTTTTTTGGACAGCTATAGCTGTCAAAGAACAGCCTCGTCAAAACCATGTGAGGTAATAAGAGGAGTCCCGCAGGGTTCAGTACTGGGACCAATCCTGTTCCTCTTGTTTGTGAATGACCTCCCAAATTGCATTTCTGGTCCCAATGCCAAAATTTGTCATTTTGCAGACGATACATCCCTCACAGTGAAAGCCCCAAACCACTTGGACCTCATGACTCTGGCTTCTGAAGAAGCACAAAAAATATCCCAGTGGTTTCAGCATAACCAGCTCGTAGTAAATAACGAGAAAACTCAAATGATCCATTTTTCTATCAGAAGTTCTCAGGATTTGGAGCAAATTCCATTCCATTTGGGGGATGAAGAGATTTCATCTGGTAAGTCGCTAAAGTTTCTAGGCGTTCAGACTGACAATAAATTAAGCTTCCACGATCATATTGAGCTCGTTTGTAGGAAACTAAGCTCGGGGATTTTTGTTATTAGAAACCTGTCAAAGTTTGCTGATACCAGAGTGACCTTGGCTGCTTACTATGGGCTTATCTACCCCTTTCTCACATATGCTGTAGTCATTTGGGGATGTGAAAGTGTACGTACAAAATTCGTTTTTAAACTCCAGAAAAGGGCGTTGAGAGCGGTTTTTGGGAAACCGTGTAGAACTTCTTGTAGGTCGCTTTTTAGGGAGGCAAAGGTTCTAACATTCCCATCGATTTATATCTTGTACTGCGTGACATTTGTTCACAAAAACCTCCACCTTTTCAAATCTCAAAATCCCCTACAACGTCACAATCTACGTCACTCCAATATGATTACCATTCCTGCCCATAGAACAAGTTTTTTTGAAAGACATTTATTAACCAGCGGCATTAAACTATATAATGCACTCACAGACTCTATGAAAACAAAAACAAGTCCTTCTTTTGAGAGGGAGGTCAAGCGGCATTTGGTACAGCGGGCTTACTACAGTGTCAGGGACTTTGTCGAGTGCTCTGGTCAGACTAGCTTATATTAAGCTTTATGTTAAGACTAGCCACCTATGTAAGCTTTAGTTTGATTTATTTTAGCATTGACAAAAACTTTAGTGCTGTTTAAATTAATCTGACGTTTTTATATTTAATTTTATTGGGCTATTCTGAAAATAACTTAATGTAATTAACTATTACATAATATTGGTGACGCTATTTTGCAGTGTTCTACTGTCTGACAATAAAGAATTTCTGATTTCTATCATTAGCAGATTTTTTTGCTAAATCAATCTGTTGTCTATAGAACCTTTTGATCCTTCTATGGTTGTCTAAAAGAGAAAGATTATCCCTACATTTTTCATAGCTTATGTCTAGAAAATGTCTAATTTTCCCAAGAAAAGGCGTATACCAGTTTTTAGGCTTATGGGTTCTGTTATTCTTATCACTAGTTTTAGTTTTCAAAGGACAACAGTCATCAAAGTGTTGCGACAAAATTTGCATAAAACTATCAAAAGCCACATCAAGACTACTAGTACAAATAGCTTCAGACCAGTCAATATTACTTAATCTAACCTTAAATCTACTAATACTGATGTCATTTAACACTCTATAGCGATAAGTTTGTGGGAGATCCGCAGTTATAGAAGAACTCGAGGACAAACATAAGTTCTTTACCACCAACTTCAAACCAAGGTGATCAGAAAGATGTGGCTGCACTGTTTTACATATGTATGTAGAAGGATGTAGGTTGGAAATAAAATTGTCTAAACAGACTAAAGATTTCGTAGGTTGCAAATTAAGACAAAAGCAGTCATAAGACTTTAAAATGTTAAGAAACTTAACTATCAGAGGGCTGGTTACTCTGAGATCAATGTTAAGATCACCCACAAAAATCATTTTGTAGGTTCTATACTTAGAATGGCTATTTACAAAATCAAGGAGTCCAGTTAACCTATCAATAAATATCTCCACAGAGGAGTCAGGGGTGCGGTACACAGATACAATTAACAACTTTTAGGAACTAAAGGCTATCATTGCAGCCTCAAACTGTTTGAGTTCAATAAAAGGTACAATATTTAAAACCATAAATGAGTGCTGATAGGAGTCACGAACGAAGATCGCAGAACCACCATACGGTGTAGGCCTACAAAAGCTAGCAATCATACATAAGATAAGTGACAATAATACTTTGTTTGAATTTTGTTTTTGATATTTGAAGGATTGTGAAGGAAGCAGGAGTTTTCCAGACATATGTGTGTGTGTGAATGTTCACGATGATAGTGTATTTCTGGATTTTTATTTGCCGTTCATTTTTTAAATAATAATGGCCAAAAACCGTAATATCTTTTTATACGTTACATGTCTAAGTATAACAAGAATAGTAAGTAGGCTTTGCAATTTTGCTCAAAACAAATTATTTCAATACGCTTTTTCAATCTTTCTTCGTGTACTGGAAAAAAAATTAATTTACCTTAAAAATTAAGCAATTGTGCGACCAATGGGGTACACAATAGTCCGAGGTATTTATTTAAGCTTGGGATCAAATCTAACAAACCAAAAAGACAGGCAAACAATAAAAATGCAATAAGAAATTGTATACGCAGTGGACGACTTCCCACCTTTATTAACTAGGCCTATGTCTAAAACTGTTTTTAATAATCATAGTGACTTATATTTTAATTCTTGTATAGCTTCCGATATCTCATGTTCCAAAACTGATGAAAATGTAATCCCCTTAAACCAAGATAATGATGTAACACCGGATGCCCCGCCTTTAAACTCCCCACGGGATCTGATTCTACACCCCACATAAATAACTTCAATAAAAAATATAAAAGCTTAAACATTTTTCATCAAAATATTAGAGACTTAGACTCCCGTAAAGAATCATTACAAATAACTTTGTCTGAATTAGATCCTCAAATAGTTGTTCTAACAGAACACAATATGTCATCAATTAAATTGAAAGATTCAATATAGACAACTGGATATAATATAAACAATATAAACATCTGGAAACTTTAATTTTAGAACAGGAGCAGGCAATGACTGAAGCTATTAAGTGGTTTAAAGCCAACCTTTTGGTAGTAAATAATAGCAAAACAGAAAATTTAATTTTTACTCTTGATGGAAATTGTGTCCTTGATAGTAAATACACAGAACCTATTAAGCTATTAGGAATATACATGGATAATCGATTAAATTGGGATGCACATGTAAGTTTTCTTTGTAAAAAATTAGCTAGGGTTACATACCTTATCAGGAAACTAAAGTATAATATCAGTACTGAAATGTTGGTCACAGCATATTATGCCTTTTTCCATTCCCAGCTCAGGTATGGTGTAACACTTTGGGGAAACAGTACTAGTGCTAAAACTGCTTTCATTTGGCAAAAGAAAGTAATTAGAATTATTGCAAATGTTGGCAATAGAGTTTCTTGTGTCCCACTTTTTAAAAAATTTAGAATTATGACCCTTCCATCCCTGTATATTTATTGTACTTTACTTAGTATCAAGGAACAATTAGATAGTTTTATTAGTAGACAAGAAATACACTCCTACTGTACAAGAAAAAAATATATGCTTGAACAGATGAATGTTCGATTGGAGAAAACCAAAGGCACTTTTATTTATATGAAGATTAAACTTTTTAATAAACTTCCTGAAAAAGCATGGCATGTGTCTATTAATAGATTTAAAAATGTTGTGAGTAATTGGCTTGTGGATAACACATTTTATTCTTTAAATGACTACTTAACCTGTGATATTAGTACGTTAATTTTTTAATAGTTATGATTTTGTTGATAGTTATCTCTTGTTATTTATTTATTGTTGTTAAATCTATTTCATTGTTAATTTTAATTTGTTGCATTTTTATCTATTTATTGTTACTTTTTATTGTTTTATTGTTATATATTTATTGTTTTATTTACTATTTAATTTATTCTGTATATAATGTTTTAGATATGTTATATATATTTAACGAGATGCTGCTAATACCATTTTTACTTTTATTTTCTTTTTAATGACTAAATTGTGGCGTTATTCACATGTTCATATAAAATTTACTTTGACTTACAGTCTAATCATTACACTTGTATTATGAGGTTTTAAAGGTGTGATAGGAGTAGGTAGCCTTTTAGATAAAATAAAAAGTGACGTTGTCCATTGCATTGTCAAGTGCTTAAAGACAATAAAGATTTCTTGATTTCTTGATTCTTGACTATAACTTAATTTCACAATATTCCCGTACTACAACTTCTGGAGGGGGTGTAGTGATTCTGTCAAAGGAGGGTTTGAAGAGGAGGCAGCTGGTGCTCCCTGCCGTTGTAGAATTGTGCCAAGATAAATTATTTGAATGTTGTGTCGCTAAATTTAAAACAGAACAGTTTAGTTTTATATTGGCAGGAGTATATAGAACACCCCAATTTAAAAATAACGAATTTTTAGAGAGATTAAACTTTCTTATAGAATTTCTTGTAGGGAAGGACAAATTTCTAACCATTACAGGAGATTTTAACATTAACATGTTAGATGAATCTAAGGAGACAAGAGATCTTAAGAACATTCTAAATCGACATGGAATGAATTTTTTAGTGGACTTTCCAACCAGAGTGACACACACATCTGAATCTTGTATTGACAATTTTCTGACAAATTTTAATAATAAAAATGAAATGAAAGTCTCTGGAATTATAACAGCCTTGTCTGATCACGATGCGCAAATGCACAAACTTTTACAAATTCAAAGTAAAATCTGAACAAAATTTAACCTTTGTAGGAAGAAAATTTTCAATTGACAATATGACATTATTCAAATCTCTATTAGAAAAAGAAGATTGGCTTCCAATCTTTTGTTCTCCGATAGATGAAAAGTATGATTGTTTTGATAGTATCTTTAGATACTATTTTGATCTCTGCTTTCCTCTTGTGCAAATTAAAAAAGGAAATAAAAAACAGACATGGATTATGGACGAACTGAAAAATGAAAAAAATGAAATTATACACCTCAATAAGTTGTCAAGGTTGAAAAAAATCAGAAAACCTTAAAAATGAAATTAAGAATAAAACTAGGCAATACAACTCAAAATTAATAAAATGTAAACAAAATTATTTCGACACTAAAATAAAAAATTCAGAAAATATTAGCAAGACAACATGGCAAATTATAAATAATGAAACAAAAAAGAATGGATATAAATGCGAAGGCAATCTTGTAATTAAATCAAAAGATTCATCTATTACTGAACCATCTCTAATTGCAAAGTCCTTTAATGATTATGTTATAAATGTGACAGATGCACTGTTAAAAGACCTTCCTTCAAATTCATTACAACCACAGTCTGAGAACATAAATATAACGTCTCCTAAATTTCAATGCCCGCCCTTGAGTGTAGAAGAACTGAATCAAATTATTGACTCACTCAAAAATAAATCTTGTAGCGGGTATGACGGAGTGCCTATGAAATTGATAAAATTTGCAAAAAGCTCTTTAATTAAACCATTAATGCATCTGGTAAATTCTTCTCTCATTACTGGCCTATTTCCTAGTAAGGTAAAATTGTCTAAGGTTGTACCTATCTACAAAAAAGGTATTGTAACAGACATTCAAAATTATCGTCCGATTTCAATTTTACCATCAATTTCAAAAATTTTTGAAAGAACCATGCACAATAGATTGGTCAAACATTTAGAAATAAATAATCTTTATGACAAGGAACAACACGGTTTTAGAAAAAAATAAATCTACTATAACTGCATTGATAGAATTCACTGAGTCTGTAATAGAGTCAGTCGACAAAAATGATAATGTAACAGGAATATTCATGGACCTATCAAAGGCTTTTGATAGCATATCTCATGAAATTTTACTTAACAAATTGCAAAATTTAGGTATCCATAATATTCATTTAAAGTGGTTCAAGTCATATCTATCTAAAAGAGAACAATACGTTGAAATAACTCACATAAAACATAACAAATTACTAAAATTTCAATCCAACACCCAATTAGTAAAAAATGGAGTACCCCAGGGGTCTATTTTAGGTCCTATATTATTTATATGTTATATAAAGGATATGCCAAACTGCCTTAGTAATCTTGAAAGTTCAAAAAACCAGCTGTGCCTATTTGCAGATGACTCAAATCTCATTATATCTGCAAAAACAGAAGTCGAATTGGAGATATCTGCACATCTGCAACTCTCAAATTTACAAAAATTTTTCACTGACAACAAATTAGTTTTAAATACTGATAAAACTAATTTTATTTCTTTTAATACAAAACAAGACAGAAAACGTTTATTTAAATCCTAACATATTGATAAACGATTCCAGTTTGGATCAAGTTTCCTACACAAAATTTCTCGGTCTAACAATAGACAAAAACCTTAGCTGGAATCTTCATATTGAACAGATAATTAAGCGGATAAATTCTGGGTTATATGCTATCAAAAGACTTTCTTATTTATGCAGTTTGTCAGTACTAAAAATGGTTTTCCATGCACATATTCAGTCCCACATTGCATATGGGATAGGAGTGTATGGAGGAACCACAAACCAAAACCTAAATAAAATTCTAATTTTGCAAAAAAAAGCACTACGAATAATGTTGAAAATGAAGAAGGATGAGTCAGTGAAAAATAATTTCACTGAACTAAATATTTTAACAGTGCATAGCCTTTATATTTTAGAATGTGTTATGTATGTTAGGACCTATCAATCTAAATTTAAAATTCATTGTGAAACCCATACTTACAATACTAGGAATAAGAAGGAATTAGTAATACCACGACACAATTTAGAATTTTATACAAAAAAACTTCTTATGCAGGAATAAAATTTTTTAAGTCAACTCCAAAAACAATAACAAGAGTTGAAGATATTAAGAAATTTAAATCAATGTTAAAAGATTATTTAATTAGAAAAGCATTTTATTCATTTGAAGAATTTTATTCAACAACATGATCTACTATAATCATCCAATTATGTAACTTAGTTGTAGTGACACTATTTATTGTACCCATGTACATAATGTAAATAAAGATATTTTGACTTGACTTGACTATAGCAATGTATACCCCATCAGGCACACGACGCGCTTTACGAAAGCTCGGTGTGTACCTGATCGGGTACACCATGTCATGTGAAAGATCGTGTGTACCCAATGGGATACACTTTGTCATGAACGTGTTAAGAAAGCAAATAAAACTGGTTACATTTAACAATCAATTACTGAATAATAAGTACTATTACAAATGGCAAAAGCTAAGGAGACTACTGGATATATATTAGAGCTGAGGGATAGTGTGACTTACCGACGCTAACAACACTCGTCCTAACAGCATCATGACCAAGATTACTCTAAAGAGCTAAAAGCTGAACTGAACTTGGGCATAGAGTTTCGACTAACTTTTGGGTTATATACTAAGATGGTGCCTTCCCTCTGCAAAGGAGGCTGAGCCTCCCCTACCGTGTCACACTCTGGGTAGTTCTGGGTCTCTCATTGATTAGAGGGCCAAGAGGGACCTATCTCTTGCCCCTTATTCGGTTTTTCTGGTAATAATTTTGGTTCACCACATGTGAATACACAGGACTGAATTGGTTTCCCACAGTCATCCATTAGTTGCAAGCCAATATCCCACATGATGGTTTTCATAAGATTATTTTTTATTGCCTCATGTGTTAATGGTCTGAATCTCTAATGCGCTTTCTTTTAAAGTCCGAAATCCTGTGAACTCCAAATAAATCCTTTAAGCCTACTCTCATCTGGATGCCAGACCTGGATTATACTAAGTACCGCCTACATTGCCAGACATTTGTAGGGTCTGAGAAGATACTATTTATAACCGATGCTAAACAAATAATTATATTCTGATCTCTGTCTGTTTTCTAAAACTGACCTAGAACTCAAAATAAAGTAATATATAACACTTACCTCGATCGATGAAAGTTGGTTGCTGATGAGCATCATCTAGTTCTTCTCTACGAATATGCATAGTTCGGTCTTCTTTTTCATCTCCTGAATCATCTTCTACAACAATTATATCAATTTAATATCAATATAGGTGCCAAAAGAAACTGCAAGTAAAAAACTTATTAAAATACAAATTAGCTATTGTTAAATGGAGCACAACTCCAAATCTGTTGACACATACAAAAGTTCCTTCTCTTACTGAGTCTTTTCTGTTATACATTAACCCTAGACGTGGCAAAAGACTCGTTTCGAGTCTTTTGAACAAAGGTTTTGTATAACTGATATTTTTCGTAATTGATTGTATCGTAACACGTGTTATTATATATCAATAAACGCGGAAATATATGCTGAACATTTTGATATATAATACTTTAGGTTTATATTAATTATAACATTCAAAACAATTATAAACTTTCGACAAAAATTTACGATCACTTGCCGCTGCCATGAATATGGCCTACATTTCATATAGTACCCTATTTACTGGCTTCATTATCTAATTGACTATTTCGTTTCTGAAGCTTGATGTTGGCACCACTGTGTTCTACGTCTTATTATTGAATTTAAACATTTATTGAATTTCTTTGTAGTGTATGCGTTGCTATTTCTCAAAATGGCAAGACTCGTAAAAGAGCTCTTTGGTTTTCGTGGTGTTGCAATAACGTTGGAACATTATTAGCTTGTTTTTTATACCAGTGCCAGTGAAATTTGAAATAAGATAATTCAATAAAAATCAATAAAACGTTTGAATGGTATTTTTTATAGGAGTGAGAACTTTTTGTTTTTTTGTAGAACTAAAACTTTGTAAGTTCTGCCAAGTTTCTCTGTCAAAACATGTACATGTAGGCTATATATTTTCTTTATTATTATAACATTGTCTATATTTTTGGTTTGTAACAAATTTTGCATTGTTTTTACGATCTTGTGTTAGTTTGTTTATTCACTGTTTCCTGGTAACAAATTTCATTTTCAAGTTTGATCACAAACAAAAAACAAAAATAATAATTTACTGTAATAAACTGATGGTAGATCTGTAGAAAAACTCTTTCTCTTCAAAGTAAAATATAGTATGCAAAGATTCTACAGCATTTAGTTTGTTTTTTACCAGTTTCAACAAAATAACTTTTTTTTGCTATTTTGAAAAATTGTATATTTTTTTATTTATTTTTTTAATAACTTTCAAATTTTTTTCCTTTGGTATTTGTAGGTAACTATTTTTTCTACCTTTTGTATATAATGGATTTTCTGTAACTATGTTTTTATTATTTTTTACAAAGTGTCAAAATTACAATTTTAGTTCGGTCAATCAATTTTTTTTACTAATTCAGGTTTCAAGAAATCATTTTATTTTGTCATAATATGAAAATTCAACTCTTTCTGAAGAATTCAGTATGCAACATGACTAGGTTAGAGTAAAAAATACATTTTAGGTGAATTTTTAAAAAATAGTCTGCAAAGTGGCCAAAAAGAGCTTGCCACTGTGGAAGTTTAACATTGCCACTTCTAGGGTTAATATAGTTCAGATGTTTCAACAAATACAAAAAAAAGGAACAAGTCACGTAAGGGGACAGAGTGTAATGAGGCTGAGCAAAAATCAATTCCTGTAATAACATTTTTACCAAGATTCCAACTCCTGATGTACAATTTAGAACAGAACTAAAGGATTGAACCAATTAATTTCAAATTTTATCCCCAGCGGCTAATTATAAACTTTTCAACAGATTAGAACACCCCCAACACAAATATCAAGCTTTGAACTTTTTTGGATATTTTAAATTGTTTATCTCATCAGGGAGCTTATTTATTAACTTAATGCCAACCTCGAGCGGAAAATGTTCGAACGTGGCAGGTCTCTGCTGTTGAATACGGAAGTTGTATCAAACGAATCTTTGGATTTCATTTTTTAAATTAGTCGGACCGCTTTCTTTTGAATTCTAAATACTCTTTCAAATTTGTATTTAAAATTACTCTCAGCTTAAATTAAATTTGTCTCAGCCCGTATGTTAAATATGAGCATATACAGGGCCAAAATAGGGTGTTCTTAGTACGCCCAAGGAGCGAAACTTTGAGAGATTTCTTAAAGCATAAAGAAAGGCCAATGGTGACCCTACAGTGAACAGGAAGGAGATTTTAGAGCTGCTGTTGGAAACGCACTTTCTAGGAAGTTACTTGACTCAAAATGAGGATTCTTATTCTCTAGTCGAGGAGAGATCTGGCCAGGAAGTAGCCAAATCCAGACAGCGGTCAAAAAGAATATTCATATTTGAAAGAATGAAATGGGCAATAAGATCCTTTAAGCCATTTAAATCTCCTGGGGCGGAAGGAGTTTTTCTGGCCCTTCAAAAAGGGTTGGATATCTTATTAAATACTCTGATTATTCTGTTCAAAAGCAGCTACACCCTAGGATTTATTCCAAAGAACTGAGGACGACACTTGTGGTGTTCGTGTGGAAAAAATATAGGGATCCTACTCAACCCAACTTGTACAGACCCATAAGTCTAACCTCCTTCATAGTGAAACCTAGGGAAAAAATAATCTATAGACATATTAGGGATGAAACCTTACAAGTCCACCCACTCAGTCTATCTCAATATGTGTAGGTGGAAGGTAAATCAACTACCACCGCTCTCCACAGCTTAGTGGAAGCGGTGGAGAACACCTTCAATGAAAAGGAAGCTAAGGAGTCCAAGCAAGTCAGTGTCTTTATGGACATTGAAGATGCTTTCAACAGAGTAGCATATCAATCCATGGAGGCAACTATGGATTGGAGTTCCCTTGAATGCTCTCAAGTGGATATCAGCCCTCCTAAAAAGCAGACAAGTTAAAGCAAAAATCAGGGACGAATCAGTCACCATCACAGCCCAAAATGCTGCCCCCAGGGAGGGGTTCTGTCTCCCCTCCTAAGGGCGATGGTGGTTGATGACATTCTAACTAAAGTAAAGATGAGGGGAATAAGTCTACTAGGCTATGTTGACGACCTAGTGCTTATGGTCAAAAGGAAACACAAAGGCATGCTGGAACGCCTAATTAAAGAAGAATTCAATTTCATAAGCAACCGGTGTCATGGGGAAGGATTAACCCATCAAAAACAAACATGATTACCTTTACCAGGAAAAGAAAGTTCCAGCTTGTACAACCTTTTCTGGAAGGAATCCAGGATTAAACAATCAAAAGAAGTCAAATATCTGGGCATAGTTCTGGATGAGAGGCTGACTTGGAACCCACATATTGAGAACACAATATCTAAATTGACAATGGCCCTTGGGGCCTACAAGAGACTCTGGATTTAAATGGGATTTGAAACCAAAAAATGATTTATTGGATATATAATACTATTATAAAACCAATTGTTACATATGCTGCATTAGTGTAGTGGCCAAAAGTAGAACAAAAACAGTTACCAAGAGCCTACAGTCTTCAAAGGCTAGCTTGTGTAAGCATCACAGGAGCTCCTGTCCAACCCTGGCACTTAAAGGGGTCCTGGGATACACTCCTCTGGGGCAGGAGGTGATGAGGACAGCTGCTCTAAGCACAATGAAGCTTTTAGGAACAAAGGTCAAAAGCAAATACAAATGTAACAATATTTTTTGGAAGGACCTCCTCAGAAGGTCACATGAAAATAACCCAGGAATTTCCTGACGCTGAAATACTAACCAATGTGTCTGAAGCAATGGTTAAGAAATATTCCTTTGAAAAACCATATACAGTCTCTATTGAAGAAAGAGAGAAATGGATTAAAAAGGAGGCCTACCCTACAAAAGGAGTCCAGAAGTTTTACGCCCTGATTCTAGGGTGGTATTTGGAATATATGGACCAGTAGTTAACCTAGCAGTGCCCCTAGGAAAACATGCCATAGTCTTCCAAGCAGAAGTCATGGTAATATAATCATGTGCCAGATGACTCATACAAATGAGGCCAAAAGAAGCAAAATGTCAGGGTGTGAATAATGAATTCCCTGTCTTTTTTGAATCCTTGGTTCTAAATTGAATTTTGCATGCAATAAGGCTTGAAAAATAGAGATTATACACTCTAATGATTTTTAATTACGAAAAAGTGGCCTAAATTCGTGAAAAGGCCCTGCTCTTCACTTTTGTTGTGATAGTACATCATTAATTACATGAGTGGAATGTACTTAAAGTAAAATTCCAAGAAAGGTGGGACTGAACAGGCCAAAATAGTCCCTTCAGAAAAACTTGACTTCTGATTTCAGGAGTCAAGCCTGCAACAGCATCAGATTTCAGATGCTGCATGTAAGAGGAAGGTGAACTGGAGCTAGTCAACATTCACAACAATAAAACAGTTGGGACAAAAGATTTCAGTTTACAGACAAGAAAGCATACTTGATATAACTTTTTACAAATTTGTTAAAATTTAATCAGAATTCCTAAAAGCTTCACTGATTGAAACCTGATTTACTTCCTTGGTTTATAAACTTTATAAAAAAATGTTGAGGTTTTTCCTGATTATAAAGTATGTTACTGCAGGATAACAGTATAAGTTATAGGCTGAATTTAAAGCTAATTACATAATATTTCAAAAAATCTATGTAGAGTGGGATGCCGTCTAAGTGTTATCGGCATAAATTAAAGAATTAGTTGAGATATTTTTCTATAAATAATTTATTGTAATCAAAATCAGAGATGGACCAAATACCAAACCTTTTGGTATGTCTCTAACTACTTTTTTTGTATTTGATTGCTTACCTTGGATTGCACTATAAATCTATCTGAGAGATATGAGTGTAGCATTTGCTACATAGGAAATTAAAAATTTATTTATTAACCATTGATGGGAGAAATTACAGGTAAAAATGTTTTAGAATTTAATTAATGATGTCAAAATGCAAAATGTAGGTAAAGTAAAATGTGTAATTCCTCAAGAAGGGTCTGCGGATATAGGATGATACAGTAAGACAACAGATTTTTCTAGTAGTCTACTTTGTTAACGGGTTTACAATGAGAGTTGAATTTTGTTCTCTCTGACCTTGTGATTGTATAACTGGAAGCCAATCAAAGGCGTCGCTTGTAGTTACCTGATTAGTGAAAGGGGTTGGTATAAAAACTCTTTGCCCTAAGTACTGCCAAAGTTGTAGACCTACCTGCTCTGAATCCACATTGAAAAATCTTAACTCTAAATATGAGGCAATATATTTTGTTATTTATTGCCAATAAATTACAAATATTGTTATCACAAAAAAGGTCATAATTACATTCATGAATGACTTCATTAAACATTTGTCAGTATTTCCATGTCTGATAGGCAAAGCGAATAAAATAACATTAGTTTGACTAGCATGGTTAAGTTTAACATTGTTTCTTGTTACGTTAAGCTTGTTTAGATTTTCATTTAGTACAGATTAAATCCGAGGATTGACATCATTACTAATCCCCCAGTAGTACAACAGAGTACTGAGAACCAGTCTTTACGTAGAACTACCACATCATCAAGTACCCCATTGATCTTAGCGCTAGCATATTCAGCGTAAAAATTCAAACTTTTCATTTAGACTAGCCTAAAACGACCATCCAATCCCCTAGCATGAGTGCCACCTAAAATTAGTAATTTTGTTTTTTCTTACCTGAGGAAGGACCGTTAGGGCAGGGAGGGGATCTAGGAGAATCACCAAAGTGGGTTGACACAGTTTTTTGTTTTTGTTAATATTTAGGAGTTTGGGTGAGGCAGTGAGATTTGAACAGATCTAAGTTCATTATCAGTGTCCTGACCAGAAACAGGAAGGTATAAAATGGACCTGAAATACAGGAGGTTTAAATCAATAATTTTACTTATTTTAGATTTTACATTGGTACAGTAATTCAACATGTTCGCTGTGGGGTACTGTCCAGACAGAAGCATGTTCCTCACCAATGTACCAATGTGATTTGAAATACAATGTACACTCCATGAGTATGATACCAGATCAAAAGATAGCTAAGAACTCCTAATATAAGGATAGATAAATATTATAAAAGCCATAAATACAAGCAATTAAAACTATTTAATAACTTAAATGTGTTTACCTTCGTTGGAGAATGACTCTTCTTCTTGCAACTCTTTATCTTCCCCATCCTCACCATCTTCAAAATATGCTTCCAAAATAGTATCCAAATCATCACCATCGTTCTGAAAATGTCATTACCTGAATTAAAATAACATGTTGATATAATATATGAAGAAGTATAATAATACCATAAAATTCTTAAAGTTATTAATTGTTTAAGCATTTAAAATCCATAAAAAATACAGCAGAAAAGTAAAAAACATAATCAACAACGATCATACTGCATAGAGACATGTTGAACCTCAAATATTGTAGAATTGGCACAATAGAACCACAAATGCTTATTTCTGCATTGTTTGACATGATGGTTTAGGTTAAATACCTACGAGATGACAGAAAGACGAGTGACATCATGTTGTATATATGTATACAATTAATATTTATTGCAAAACTATCTAGTACTGATCAAAAATGGTATGCTTTCTTAAAACCTATGTTAACCTTCTATGTAATAATTGATGCATAGAAATTAAGCTTGTATATACGTATATTTGACATATTAAGATTCTTTTTTAGTCAGGCTTTTGGATATCCAAAGTGGTTTATCTGAAAGGAGAAATATGTATGCAATTCAAAATTTTTATTAAGTATCCTTAACAGGATGGAACAGTAGTTAATATCTGCCCAATTTTAATTTCTATAAATTACTTAACTTGCACATAGTGAACAGCAAAAATGGGTAGGCTCCAACACTTGATACTTATCGGTATCAACGATTCTCTTTTTACTTAATTCTGATTCCAATAGTTCATTACAGAATAATGAGTAAAATCAAAAGAAGTGCTTAACATATGCAAATTACACAATATCATGACTACTGTGTGAAAAGTGAATCTCAAACTCACTAAATCTTTAAGTAAATCTTTTCGCAGATGACTGCCAGTCAGCAGTACGGAAATTACCAATTGCTAGTACGTGTGATTGTCCTACTGTCTGTATAAATAAATAACCAAATTAACAAATTACTGTACGGTTTACAAATAATTTAGTGTACAGTTTGTATTTTCAGTATTTATTTTTATACATCGATGTGAGTCTGATGGGTCTATATGCAGACATCTGTTGCTTGTTGTTAAACAGATGCTTGATAATTTTTGTTTATCTCATAGTTTGTATAGTTGTATAAATATCTCCTCTATAAGAACATATATATATATATATATATATATATATATATATATATATATATATAAAATATGCTAATATATATATATATATTAGCATCTTAAAATACTTTATCATAGCCAATGGTGGTTTGAAGGTTTTGGCTGGCCATTTCAAAACAATGAAAGAATTCAAGGTTATAATATTTAATTGTAGATGTCATTACATGGATTTATTTTGATGGAATAATAATAGTAGAAGTTTAAATATAGTCAATGTGATATTTGATTTAAAAAATTCGCTATCAGTATTATATACGAGGGCTGTTTTTTAAGTAAGGGCGGTTTTTTTTTTGTAAATAAACAACAATTATTTTTTTCAAAATACATTTATTTTCAGAATCTGCATACTTTTCTTTATTTTTCTACATAGTTGCCTTGTTTGTTAAGGCACTTATCATATCTTAAAACTAAGTTTTGAAATCCCTCTTCAAAGAAATCTGCCGCCTGCTCTGACAACCAGGAGTTCACGGCCGTCTTGACTTCTTCGTCGTCATTGTAGCGCTTCCCGCCAAGATGATTTTTCAAGTAACGAAAAAGGTGGAAATCGCTCGGAGCAAGGTCGGGGCTGTACGGCGGATGATTCAAAACTTCCCAGCCAAAAGAGTCGATCATTTCCTGTGTCCGAGCAGCGGTGTGAGGCCTTGCATTGTCGTGGAGGAGCAGAATTCCCTTTGTCAGCATGCCACGTCTTTTGTTCTGAATGGCGCGTCGGAGACTGGCCAGGGTTGCGCAGTAGGCTTCTCAGTTAATCGTCATTCCTCGCGGCATAAAGTCCACTAGCAAAACACCGCGCCTGTCCCAGAACACAGTTGCCATAACTTTGCGCCGCGACAGCGTTTGCTTGGCTTTGACTTTGACTGGAGATGTTGTGTGCCGCCATTCCATGGACTGTTGCTTTGATTCAGGAGTGATATGGGATACCCATGTTTCATCTCCTGTGACAATTCGACTCAACATGTCGTCTCCTTCCTCGTCGTAGCGGGTCAAGAAAGTCAAAGAACTGCTTAATCTCTTTTTTTTGTGATCCTCAGTGAGGAGTTTGGGTACCCATCTTGAGCACAATTTTTTAAAGTTTAGGTTTTCTGACACAATTTTGTACAGTACTGACCTGGACACTTGAGGAAATTCCATAGAGAGAGTGGTTATTGTGAACCGTCGGTCCTCATGAATTTTTGCGTCAACTGCAGTAATCAAATCTCCCGTGATCACAGATGGCCGGCCTGAGCGATCTTCATCGTGGACATTTTCGCGGCCATCTTTAAATTCTCGGACCCATTTCCGCACTTTACCTTCACTCATTGCCTTGGCACCATACACCTCACAAAGCTGACGGTGAATGTCAGCAGCCGACATGTTTCTTGCAGTCAAAAATCGTATCACTGACCGAATCTCACACGCGGCGGGTGATTCGATAATCTTAAACATTTTAAAGATCCACAGTAATGCATACAGGTTAGCTACAGAGCTGCAACTGGCATGAAGTTGTTCGCTAAGAATGCCGGGAGGCGGGGCGCACGCTCGTTACGGCAGGAACGCGAACTACTACCGTGTACGGGAGAACGGCCCTTACTTAAAAAACAGCCCTCGTAAATCAAATAACTCCTATGACCAATTTGAAAAATTCTTGTTATTGTGGAAACTTATGTTTCAGCATAGTTACAGTTGAAAAATTATTGCCAAACTGGACAGCAATTAGTTTTTGAAGGAGTAAATTTAATGTATTCCCAATTTACATATTTTAAGGGACTAAGACTTCAGTTTTAAAAATTAAAAGATCCTGGCTTTAAAATACTCCTTTACTCCTGATACTTTTGGTAAGTCTATATCTTTTAGCATTATGTACATCCAAAGATTTCCCAAAACTCAATTTCCTATAGCTGTCTCACTGTGCTTTCTCATAACACTAATAAGTTACAAAAATATTTATGTGTTTATCTCAAATAAAACTTAATGGTACAAATGATTTTTTCTTCATTTTAAATAAGCGTTTCTTAATTAATCAAATTTTTGGTTTTTTTTCTATTAGGTAAAAGAAATGAAATCCAGTGAACATTCGCCCAGAAGTAAAATAGGACTGAATTTGGCACAATACGTGATATATCTAAAACTTATTAAACATTTTTAGAATGTCTTGCTTGATTTTGTTTCTTATAACTTATTTAACTTAACATATTTTGTAAGGAGCTGTAGTTACTTATTTATTTTACCTGGTGGTTGGAGATAATTGGATTCCATTTGGTTCTCATCTTGATGGTGATTTGTTCCAAAGTGTCTTTAGCCTGCTGGTAATCCTCTGCCAATACAATGTTTGGCCTTAAGTTTGTCAAACAGTCTCGAAACATGTGGTTCATATTTGTAGGGAAAGGGTTTTCAACAGTCCATACAGGACTTGAATACTTGAACCAGAAATAATGCTGAAATAATTAAATAATAAATTCAGGCTTGAGTTGTATGAAAAAAGAAGAGTTACATACACGGGTAGTTTTAAACAATAACTAACCGCACATTGTTTTCATGTAAGATATTGGATGATACCATGCAAGATCAGCCACTCCTTAACTATTTTATCAGTATGTTTCAACTCTCTGCATTATTGCCCACCGTACTAATTAATAATCGTACTGGGCGATAAAGTCCTTCTTGTCACTCAGTTCTTAAATGCCATAGATGATATCTTATTGCTAAAATTCATCAATAATTTATTTAAGTACTTATGAAACTGCAATAAATGGCAATTAATGCTGAATCATTTTGTAAAGGACATGCTAAGATTTGTCATGCTAATAATATCTGCTGAAAACTACTCTATAAAAGGCTCACTGATAAAGCCAATTTTATATTCTTTAAAATAAAAGTATAGGTACAGGATTATAACTTTTAGTTATTGAAATATAACCATTTCCCTAATTCTTTGTTTGAAGGTTATTTGACGATGGAAGGATTGTGAAGGAAACAGGATTTTTCCGGACATTTGCCATCGTTCAGTGAAACAAGAAATCAATAAAATATATAATCACTGATTTCTTGTTTCACTGAACGATGGCAAATGTCTGGAAAAATCCTGTTTCCTTCACATTTCCCTAAACTGAATTAGAGGGGATTGAATTAAATGCGGACACTCAAATCTTATAGAATAATGAGAAAAAATCAACGTTATTATTAAACTTAACACTTTGACGGCCATGTCATGTCCTACTCGTTCACTTTCTAGCACTCTTTTATATCACTAGAATGATCTAAATAGTTCCTATTCATTTTAAATGCATATGATGTTGGTAAAATTCAATATATAAAATAAATAAAACTTGCTAAAATACAAACTTGACACTCATAACCTAGGCCTACAAAGATTACGAAACTTACGTTATTTTTAAACAAAACACTAATTATTTGTTTCACTACATCACTCCCGTGAAAGAGAAATACTTTTCAAAACATATTTATACTACTTGACTAAATAATAACGTCAAATAATATTATATATAAGTACTTGCAACAAGAAGCATAAACAAACTAACTATCCAATACATAAATAACAGCAAAGAAATAACAAGAATGAAAATTAAATACAATATTCATCTTTTCTTCGCCTTGTACCAAAGATTGAAAAGTACCGAGCTTCATACTAAACGATACATTTATTTATCCGCTATCGAATGCTACCATTACTTTCATCAAAAAGCATTACAGTTACTTTATAAAGTGGCTTTTCGTGGCGATGTTTGACCATCGCTGCAGCGATCGGGTTAACGGGATGAACTTGAATTAAAAAAATTCAACATGGCAAAAATAACACACGTACAGTTAAATTAATAGTTATTTGGTAAACTTTTGTACTCTGAAAAATAGTAAAAGAGGTTATGATATATGATTGTAAATTAGTATCAGACTAAACAAACAAACTTTCAAACTGATCTGAATTATTACATTTTTATAAGCCCAATAGAGACACAGTTATATTAAGAGCCCTTCAAAGGGTGAATTACAAATCGTATATGACTACAACTTCTAAACGAGTAGATTTATAAAAAATTACTCAAGAATAAAAAATGGTTTATCACATAGTATTTTATTTAATTGAATATTTATCTATAAAAATATAAAAGATATATAAATATAGAATTTGTGGCTAACATCAATATTTATATTTACGAGGAGGTAATTGTTTATATTAAGAGTCAACCCTCTTCTCCCCACCAACCAAAACATAAAAAAGTAAAGTAACCCTAGTGACAAATCAAATTAAATGGGAGAAACTTTTTTTGTGAAAAAAAACTTTAATAGAATAACTCATTTAAATATAACACATCAAATTTGCCAAAATTTTATTGGGAAAAATTATAGTACAATAAACTAATTGAGTATTTGATCAGGCACTCTTTCAGTATATCATTGTAAACTTCAGTATGTTTAACTTTGATCATTCTATGTAGATCAGTATATTATACTAACACTTATATTTTTATAATAAACCAAAGTAACTATGACACATAAGTTTACCTGAAAATATACAAAGAAATAATCAAGTTTCACTTTGCTTGGTCCATGGTTAAAGTACTGCCCACAAGTATCGAGTAAAGTGCAGACTAGACGGATGCGAAACAGGTGTTCCGGAGGATCCCAAGGAGATGGATGATCATGATCTGTGGCTACTCCAAATGCAATCAGTGAGTACAAAATCTACACAAAGAAATTGAACAGCCCTATATCACAAAGAGGTTAACTATCATTTTTTACATTCATCAAATATATGCTTTATGTTCTTGGAAAATTCATGATTCCACAATATCACAACTAGTGACGTGTTGAAACTGAACCCACTGAATCTTCAAATAAGTCTATTTGCAGACGACAGCTGATCAGCAGTACACAGTACCAATCGCTGAAATATGTTGTTGTAGTACATTCTGTGTGAAAGAAAACAAATTATCCCATTATGATTATTTTTGAAAAAGTTGTGAATTATTTTGTGGAATACTACACAAAAACCAAATATACAACTCAGTTATACAGATACTTACTTTTTTAATTTGGTATGTTTGTTCCTATATACATAAGGAACCATAAAAAATTAATATCACAAAATTACAATTTCTGTATTCCAAAGTATTAAAAATTTTAAACATTAAATCCAACAGTGCAAAGAGTGCAACAAATTAACAACAGTGCAATCAGAGGAACAGACTAGACAAATATGAGTATGGTTAAAAAGCCTTATCCACATAAATAGACCTGTTAAAGCACAACACAACTAAAAATGTTGTACCTTGAATATGTCATTGCTTTCCACCATGCGATAGTTATACAGTTCTCCCAAGTATTTCACCATAGCTACTCTTCTCTGATTTAGATTTTTTGTGTTAGCTTCCAAACCTATCCTAATGTCTTCAAGAACTCCATCTACAACATGAGCAGCTACAGACTCCTGAAACAAGCGGGAATATAAATATTAAAAATGTTTTATTATAAACTGTACAAAATAGTAATATCATAAGTTTACATGAATACCCTGTAAACATATTTAGCCACAACAGTAGAATAATCTGTACAAAGTAATATTACAGCATTTTACTTTTAACCTTTAGTAAAAAGTTAAAATATCAACTAGACTAATTCCTAGTTATTTTGAAGCCTTGAGGCACATGCCCTAACAGTGAAGTGGGAAATAATTACAGCATTCTATTGAACTCAATGTACCTTTTATTCAGAAGTGTTGTACATTAATTTATTTTCACTTATACTTTCAGAACAAAATTCTCTCTACAATTTACACAATAATTACTTACCAAAGAAGAAATCTAGACATCTCTAATCAACAAAACTATTATACTAATACCAAGCCTTTTCTGTACGAATAATAGTCAGACCAGTAATTTTAAATTCACTCTGTAATAAATTGATTAAAACTAAACCAAGTCTGACTACATAGCAGCTGCTGGCAACAACCTGATGACTCTGCAAACATCACATTCCACACCACTGCTGGCTGACTATCTGCTTACAATTGACTGGACTACCTTGGTATTAGATTATAACATTCTAACTCCCAACAATTAATGAAATGAAAGGAAAAATGTCTTTATTGAATACAATGTAAAACATACTCAATTGGCGAGGTTAGTCCTCTCTTACACCTAACCATAAATTAATATACTATACTGTTACTGTAAAACAAGAACCACAATACAGTTTACATTACTATTTTACATTAAAAAATTATTTATATAAAGTAATAAAATGAAATTAAGGTTCTCTATGAAACTAAAAATAAATAAATAGAATAAAACTTACAAGGAAATTAACAGATATTCACCCATCACCATTCATACAAAGCCATCGTCCCATACCCTATGCCACAATATCGTCAACTCGACGAGGCCCGAAACAGATGGTCCCTAAGCACGCCCTGAAACCGTTCCCGACTTCGAATACCTCTGATATGATCTGGGAGATTATTCCAGAGTCGACAAGCAGAGACTTTGAATGATTTACTGTATATAGAGGAAGAAGAAAAAGTGCTTTATTTAAACGATTACAAATAAGGTAACATGATAATCATCTGATAATATTTGCACTATAAAACAATGATATTAAACCGTCTGTTTGGTTGGTCCCTACATTTAAATATATATATATACATTTTCCACATTTATTCTGCTTTAGAAACAAACATCTAACAAAAGCACAAAAAACAAAAAATCAGCTTTACAATTTGTATTATTTAAACTCAAAAAGAAATAAAAATAACAGCAATGTAATTTGTTGCTATAATTAGTTCAGTTGTTATATTTGTATCTCCTGTTGCGTAAAATGTAAAATCAATATATATATATATATATATACACACACACATACATACACATACAGTGCAGTCTCTATAATCCGGCTGTGCGCTAATACGGCACGTCCAGTAATCCGGCACTGTGCGAGCGATGGCGGGTCAGGTCAATGCCAGTCAAGATGCAATTATTGAGCAGCTTGTGGATGATCCTAATGACCTGACGCAAACTGATGTAAATGACTGGTTCACCGGGGAGGAAGAAGAACAATTGTGCCAAATAATGACAGATGACGCGATAGTAGCAAACATACTCGACAGCGGTGACGACGACGAAGGGGAGAGGGGAACTGATTGTGTCGCAGCTGCTCCACAGACAGTAAACACTGATCAGGCGCTGCGTGCGTTCACCACGGCTATAATTTGGGCGGAGGAAAATAGTGCGTCAGCTTCTGAACTCCTTACACTCAAAGGACTTCAAGAAAAAGTGTTGAAGCATTCATTGATGCTAAAAAACAAAAACTATCGAAGACTTTTTTCCTGCCTGTAATTAATAGGCCTATGCAGATTGTTCATTTTACGGTAAGTTTGCATTTTGATTTTCAAATTTTTTGTACTATATCCTTCCGTTGTTTATTTCACAGCCAGATTAGGCATACTGTACTGTTTGTTTATTACGTTTTATTGTGTATTTAGTTATTTTCCAATTGTACTTTTGCGTTCTACTTATACTATACTTTAAACTATACTTTAACTGGTTTCTGATAAATTTCAATGTACATTTTTATGTTTTTCGTACGTTTTTACCCATACACCCATTAATCCGGCAATTTCGGTAATCCGACACTACCAATCCCGATATACTGCCGGATTAGCGAGATTGCACTGTACATATAAAGTACAACGAATAAACTTTGTGTAAAATTAACTTTCGATCTTCTATATTTACATGCATATTTATAAATAGCAAATATGGTAATAGTGGCAAAAAAAAAAATAATTAACAAAAATAATTTGAATGTTTGCAAATTTAGAGACTTTTTTAGACACGTATATTTTCCACGTAGTTATATAATGTTATGTAAAAAAGAAAAAAAAAGAAATAAATAAATAAAATAGAAATAAATTTCATAAAAACTAAAAATTAAATTCATTGACGAGCTCCCACCTACACTTCCAAGCTAATGTCATGTATTTCCCTAAACTTTGCCAATCCATTTCATTTAAATAGCAGTCATATTCACGTTTTGATAATGTATATTTTCCGAGATAATATTTTCTAATATGCGATAAAATCAGGCAGACCGCAACGTAGTGAAACACGTTCTCATTTTCATGCATGTTGCACAATGAACAAGAAAAGTTTCCTTCCTGCAACCATGGCTTGTAATTGAGGTCAACAAGTTCGGCTCTGGCCTTTATTGCCCAAGATATAATACTGATATCTGTGTTATCAGTGAGGAACGACTTGTCGCCAAGGTCGATTGAGGGTCAGGTACTGTGAGTGGTACAGAGAGGTCCTCGCTCTGCCTACATAGTCAGTGCGCCACGCGGTTCGCAACCCCTCCACCACGCTCCTCAGCTGATCCGCCACTCTCTCCCTCTCCTCTATCCTTAGGTCTACAGTGATACCACAATTGCGGCCCAACTTTACCCATTCCCGGTACCAATAAATGCGTTTATTGATTATTTCCTTCACGAGAATTACAGGTAGCCCTTGTGGTAATGAAAAAAGTTTAGAAATATAATCAAGATTATAGTTTAAGGTATAAAAGAGCAACTTTTCAAATTTTGTTTCTAAATATAAAACATAATTTGGCGTATTAGTAGGGAGAGAGAATAATGTTTTAATGAAATATTTTTGAACCGACTCAACCTTCTCGTTTTCAAAGCATCCCCACACCTGAGCGCCATAACACAAAATAGACCGTATTATTGTATTGTAACACGTGTATTTACCACTCAATGGAACTTTGTTATTTTTTAATAATTCCCCCCAAATTGAACTGATTAAATCGTTAATAAAAAGAGAAAATAATAACGGACTTAAAATGCAGCCCTGTCTGAGGCCCATCTGTGTGGCAAAACTAGGGGTCAACCCCTCCATGCACCACACACTAGCAGACGTGCCATTGTTCAGGTGTTTTATAGTCTGTAACATCCGCGTCGATACTCTCAAACACGATAACTTGTATATTAACGATTTTCTCTCGATAAAATCGAACGCAGAGGTGAAGTCCACAAAAAAACAATACAATTTTCCTGAATCCATCAATGAACTTAAACTTATCATACATGTTAAATTAAATATGTTGTCAATTGTGGAATAACCCTTTCTAAAACCAGCTTGAAATTCGGTAATAATCTTTTTTTCCTCAATCCAATATATATAACCTGTTATTCAACATACCAGTAAACTATTTAGCAATACAATCAATAAACGAGAGACCACAGTAATTTGTTGCCACATTTGGGCTTTCTTTTTTATGTAACGGGTAAACTATGGATTTTTTTAAACTTTCTGGTATAATGCCATCTTTATAAATTTTGTTATAAATTGTTAGTAAAGTGGTAAGTAAGGAATTTGGAGCATTTTTGAAAAATTCATAGGGAACTCTGTCAAAGCCTGGGGCTTTACCAGACTTCGCTTTAAATAATACAGTTTTTAATTCAATTTCAGAGAATTCCACGTCCAAATAATAATCTGCTACTGCCGGCTCCGCATAGCTGACACCTCTGGATAGTAGTGGAGGGTTCAATAGATTTTCCAAGTGCTTTATCCTTTCTTCAGGTGTAATATTCCCTATATCCTTATTAGAATGTCTTTTAAAATGATTGATCGCCCGCCAATAGTTCCTTGTATGTCTGACTTGGTTTAGATTTTGAACGACTTTATTATAATATCCAATTTTTTTTGTTCCTACACAAAATTTTGTAAAGTTTATTTGCTTCCAAATATTTCATTCTGACGCTGCTAGAGTTTGTTCTGTGAAAAATATTAAGTAACTTAAATACGCGTTTTCTTAATTTTAAGCATTGATAATCAAACCAAGGCTGTTTGTTCTTTAAATAATTCTTCTGATTATGTATTAATTTGAAACTTGCTGCATTAATTATGCTTTCAGTTACCCTACATACATTTTCTTGGTTGTCATTACTCAACTCATAATCTATAAATACACTATTTATTTTATTAACATAAGTTCTACTATTGTTATCTGTCCATTTCAATTTAGGTAACAATGGTAGCGGTCTTTCCCTCTCCCCTCTTCCCACAACGGCAAGGTCACTCACTTCAACAGGTACTTCGATTGGCAAATGGTCAGAACCGGGGTGGGAAACCACTTGAAAGTCACGGACGAGCTGTAAACAGTCTATTGACACTGCCACCAAGTCAATAACAGAGCAGCCCATAGCACCTACCAAAGTGTATTCTCCTTTTTGATATCCTGGAGATTGTCCGTTTAAAATAATTAATCCTAAATGATCGAATAGTTCCAATATTCGTTTCCCTTTCCCATTCAAAATTGAATCCTTCGATTTTCTAATAACACTAAGGTCACTATTTAATTCATTTAACATTAGTTCCGTTATACTCTGCTCAAAACCAACTCTTCCATTGACATCACCTAAAATTACTAAATTGTCTATATGATTACGTTCGGAAAAATTCAGTAGACTAGTATAATCCATGTTCCAGTAATTATAATTTAAATAAACCGGCAATAAATTGATTTTTTTGTTTCTATGGCTGTCATTTATCTGAATTGTAAACGATTCTACTGATATAAATTGTATGTTTTTTGCAAAAGTTGATTTTAAATTTATTAAAAATACAGACCCACCAATAAATCTACCAAAGCTAGCCAATCTTGTTGCTGGACTGACCTGAATTTTGAAATCTCTAAATTTGCTTACAATAAATTCGATATCCTGTTCAGAAAAAAAAACGTTTCAAGTAAAATAATAATATCATAATCACTAATAAAATTTACAAAGGAAACATCACTTGCCTTAAGTTTTAGACCACACACATTGTAGCAGACTATTCTTAAATTATACTTTCCAAAACCAGTACTATTTTCCCTCACGCTCAGCAGCCCCCCGGATGCAGGATCGGCAAAGTCCCCTCAGCCCTCGGTGGTGTTCGCGGCCGGTTCAGTGCTCGTCCCTGACACCTGCTCTCACAGTCGTTGTTGCCGTGCTCGCACCTCTCTCCGGTCTTGGAGTTCCCGGCTGTCGCTGTTGTCTTGGAGCCCGCTCTCTCAGCCCATCCAGGAAGTTGATAAAGCTGTGGTTGAAGAGCGTCTTTAACTGGTCAGCGCCGTCTCTTTGTCCTGCCATTAGCTTTCCATCCTCCCATGCAAACCTGGTGCTATTAATGGTAAGGTGATCAAATGCCAAAGGCATCCTCATCCTGCCAGCCACACGCTCCACCTCGGACCGCACCGCCGCTAGACACGAACGTTTATGACGTACCTCCATAGGCAAATCCCTGTTCCCTTCAGGGATGAAATTCGGGACATGATGTAGTCAACATCTGCATCCTCGGGGAGATGAGCTATCACCGCACTACCGTCCTTACCCAGAAGATGTGCCCGATTAACCCACAGTCTATCCCCACAGCCTAACATTTCCCTACAAAACTTTAGGACCACCTGCTTGTCTTTTCCGTCCATTTAAGCCCTCTAAATATCAGATTGTTTCTTCTAGACCGGCTTTCTAGATCTAAAAGTTTTTTACATATAACCTTTTCTTGCTGTTGGAGGCGCACCACATCGTCTTTCAACATTTTATTCTCCTCGCCTAGCTCTTTCACCTGTCTTGAGAGGTTGACCAAATCGTCTTTTGTTGCTAATTTGGAAAGCTTCTGATCAAGCAGACCACTAAGTCCGACCATTAACTGTCCGTGAGTAATATCAACCACCTTCTCGTCCTTCGTGTTGGCGTCCATGAGCTCCTCCTGCAGTATCAGGTGATGTTAAGATCTATGAGATCTACATAGAGGATCTATGAACAGGAATAGATAACAGAGAGGCTCCACGTCGAGTATTCCAATTGTTTGTTTCAGAAATGAAAGAAAAATGTTCAGACAGATAAGAAGGGGAATAATCGTTATACATAATAGAATGTAACATGCTAAGAATGTGGAACTGACTGAGTAGATTCAACTTTAACAGATGTAACTGATTGATGAAGGGTGTTTATATGGTCAAATAATCTAAGGTTGAAAATAAAGCGAACACAATAATTTTGAGCATGTTGTAATCTGTCCGAGAGCTCAACCGTCATGTCATTTATAACTTCGCTACAGCAATTGAAATGGCAGAAAATCAGGGTCTTCACTAGCATTACTTTCAAATTCAAGGGTAAATAAATAGCAAATTGCTTAAGACTATGAATACCAGCAAATACCCTGTCACAAGTCTCAGTAACATTATCAGCCCAACTAAGAGTTTTTGTAATAGTCAGTCCAAGATTTTTGACCTTGTCACTGTATGAAAGAGGGCGACCGTTCAATATGAGTGTAGGAGAGTTGTTCAAGTCGATACTGCTCAGAAGTCTGGAAGTTCCAATAAGAATAGTTTGAGTCTTGCTTTCGTTAAGTTTCAGTCCGTGTTTGAAGGCCCACGTTGCAATAGCGTCAGTGTCAGCAATAATGTTTGGATAGTTTGAAACGGGAAAGTAACTGTAAATTTGCAAATCGTCGTCATACGGGTGAAAAAATTAGTGTTTGATCATAGCAGTCAAATCGTCGATGTAAATTGAAAAAAAAGAGGGCCAAGGACAGAGCCTTTTGGCACCCCTCGATTCACAGGTTTCCAGTAGGAGTCTTTGTCGTTGGATCTAACACACTGCTGACGATCTGACAGATACGACCCAAACCACTCCACACAGCCATCAGAGAATCCGATTTTAGACAATTTCAAAAGAAGCAATGGGTGGTAAACGCAGTCGAAAGCCTTATAAAAATCAGAAAGCGTTAAAATGGTAACAAGCCTTTTGTCCATTGCTGAACGTATATCTTCAGTGATTTTTAAAAGAGCACTGGTTGTACTGTGATTAGTACGAAATCCTGATTGAAAGTTGGACAAAATTTTATTGGATTCGAGAAAGAAATATACTTGCTGATGCACCACTCTCTCAAGGCATTTAGATAAAGCTGATAGAATGCTAATAGGTCTGAAATCTGAGGGGTCACCAGGACATGAACATTTTTGAAGTGGGCGACCAATAGCGAGTTTCCAAACAGACAGAAATATTGAAGAAGAAAGAGATCTGTTAAAAATATTTGTAATTATAGGAACGACTACGGGAAGAATATATCTCAACAATATCATAGGTATTTTATCGGCTCCAACTGCGTTACTAGAAACTCTCAAGATCGCACTCATAACATCATTACAATGAGATGACAGTAAGGAGCCATGAAATTGATAAGTGAGTGTTCGAATTCCACATGAAAATCCAGACCAGGTGCCCTGTAGCACACAGCCACTAGAACGTGTATTTCATTACAACTAATATCGATAATCATGTACTCAGGACGTCCTAACCTGGAGTTATCAGAAGAGTAAAGGACAGATACAGGAAGATGAGATTTTACAAAAGCGGCTACTCCACCACCTCCCTTTGAAGTGCGATCGTTTGTATAAATATTGTACCCGCGAAGCTCAACGCTCATGTCAGTTATATGGGATTTAAGTCAGGTTTCAGAGACTAAAATGATATCAAATTGAATGGAATCGAAAATAGTGTGGATTTCATCTATGTGGCAGAAGAGAGACTGAGTGTTGACGTGAGCCAATTTAAGAAAAGAACGGAAAGATGACAGTGATTGGCGGAGAGCATGGTGGGGAGGACATGAGGCAGAGACACCGACAGCGCGTCGAGCATGGGCACGGCTAGTTGTGACGAGGACCACGACGAGGCGGAGCGACACTTGACACAGGCACAAGACTCGGCTACACACTCAAACCACACACACTCATACGGTTTAATAAAGAAAGACATATTCTGACAGTAAAAATCGTTAATATCTTTATTATTTAAACATTCACACAATGAAACGTGGGTACCAGTAGTACTGACATAGTTTTCATTTACTCACTTGGTCAGCTCCAATAAAGTAAATAATTTCAATATTGGCAAAAAGTAAACAAGTAAATTTTGGGAAGGAAAAAACTTAAAACTGTTCTAACTTGGACTAAAAATTAAGGCGATAAGCTCATAAAACAAACATGTAATAAATAATATTTAATCTAGTAATGAATTAATATGTCCGAGCAAATATTTTGTTTCATATAGTTACAATCTCTAATAGGTTCATAAATTATAAATATTTGAATTAAGTATGCTATATATAGTATACATACATATATACAACACTCATATAAACTGTTTATGAAGACAAAATAACAGGTATTACGAATACAATTAATTTCAAATCAAGTATAATTATCATTAGTAACCAATAGTATGGCTGTATGCCAGCTTTATTGAGGTAAAAGACTCTGAACTAAAATATGTAGTTCGCTGAAGGGTATACATACATATACACATACATACGTACATACATACACACCCAAACATACATACACAACTTAGGCGAAAAAAATAAAATAAAAAATAAATAAAAATGTTTACTTCTATTCTATACTTAAGACACAAGATTTTAAATAATAGTGAAACATATTTTAATAATATAAAATAATTTCAAAATAATTGTGATTATTAAAAGTAAAAGTAGTCTTAGCTGATAGGTGTAGCCAGTCCAATGTTTGCCACAGGAAGGTCCGCCAGTCTCGTCGCCACACCCTGAGCACCCTGACGGTCGACCCACATCACGCGTCCATCCTGGGTCCAAGTGCTTCTGGCCCCGAAACGCGCTGTCGCCTGTCGTAATACCTCTGTCCGCCGGGCCGTCAGATCTTCTCTTATTGTGATGGGATCCCTTAAGTCATTTCTTGGAATCAAAAACCTTCTGCCAGTCCCTGTAGCTGCAGAATTACACAATAATGGCATGACTCCTCTCACGGCCGTCAGGTGCTGGTCGAGGCTGAAATCTCCCAACACGGTGGCTGCGACTCATCTGCTCTCGGGTCATCTCCAGGCCTAGTTGGTCACGGCAGAGGTCGATCACAAGCTAGTCTGTGTCTTCAGCGGTCTTCTCCTCTACACCGAATATCCGGATGTTGTTTCTGAGCTGGTATTGCTCCAGCTCATCTGACCTCTCTCCCAGCCTCTCATCAAGCTCACCCACATGCCTTGTTAGGATGATCACCTCATCCTGCAACTTCTTAACCTCTTTTTGCACATTGGCGAGGGCATTCGTCACTGCAGACTCGACGGCAGACTTGACTGCTTCGGTGAGCTTGGCGAAGAGAGCTCTCAGTCCCTCACCGCCTGACATGTAATTATTGACACACTTCTATACGAAGGCAGCATGAAGTGTGTTGGAGGGCTTGTTATCAGCTGCATTGTCGATTTAGTGGAGAGCGAGCGCTGGAGTACGGGCTTATCAGTTGCAGATAAGAGAACCGGTTTGCTCTTTGAACCTGATCTTAGATGAGGCGGAGATCGGAACATGAAATAATGATCAATTTATCGTAAGAATAGCAACAAAAAGATTAAGAATTGGAAAAATATTACTTGTAATGAATTGGAAAAAATATAACAAATACAATTGTGTAAGATTTGCGTTAGACATTAACGAGTTTACCACAAAAAATTAACTAAAATATGGAGCCGAACTGTACCACGTCTTACTCAAGACAAGTCATCCCCACGCTTGACATGCAATTAATTACAACATTGGAAATACACAACCTCATTTACAAGACAGATCAAAGGTTTAACAGGCCAAATATTTACTGATAAAGGGAATGACACATTAAAATTAAGATTGCGGCCATCATTCTAAAATTGCACTCATAAGCGTTCCATGGACATTAAAATTCTTTAAAAAAATAACATCATATCCAAAAACTAGGATTTGTCAAAAATACATTTTTTTTTTTTATTTGGACTTTGGTGTGTTCATCAGCAATGTGTTCAAATTGTTTATATTTTTGCATGTTTAACCTTATGCTTTCGGATTTTCGATTAAAGAATAGATGAGATACCAGTTTTTTTTAATATTTTTTTATGTTGTAACACATAATGAAGTAAAATTTCTGTATTCTTCTTAGAATTTAAAATCATGCACTAGAAATATTAATTCCAAACAAAAAGTAGTAATATTCTTTTTTATATATATATATAAAAGAATATTACTATATATATATATATATATATATATATATATATATATATATATTTTACGTCACCTCACGTTAAAACACAAGTTCCTACCTGGTATTCAACAAGCCCAGCAAGTAGATTTGCTAGATCCTTGATATTCGGGTATGGCACATTCCAAGCCTGAGTTAAACATTTGATTGCATAGTTGAAGATCTGTTGGTCTCTCCAGTTTAACCTAAAGATATCACCAAACTTTACTGTCACTGTTTTTATTTACCCTGTATCATAAAGATAAATGTTGCTAAGACAGTTTTGTTTAACGATTTCACATGGATACTACATTCATTATCTTACAATCAAGAGTCATATTTTATTTTGAATTTTACATTGAGACTTCGTTTTTTAGTACATTTTTACAATAAATGTAACATTTTATTTTGTAACTATACTGTTTTTAATCAAACCTCTTCACAACAATCTTTTAATTATTGAGGTTCTAAATATTTTAACAACAGTATATTTACAAATGTAATATTGGTTCTGGGGGCTAAAGTAATAAAGAACTTCAGACTTTTTCGTTAAGTATTACAGGAATCTCTGCAAAACACCAATGCTATTAACCCTTATAACGTCAGTATATCTTTTCACGACTTCCAGCAAACGGCACAATATTAAAAAAAAAATTTTAAATGTGTAAAGTTCATTTTTATTTTTACTTTCTATAATTATGGTAAGTATAAAAAAGTAAAAATTTAAAAATTATCTTGTACGTACATATATTTATGGGTCATTAAATTGTAGATATAAATAAAGTCAAAATAAAAGGCACACAAAATTTTATTAGCTAAACTATAAACATTACCAGACAATTATATAAATATAATTAAAATAAATTATATTTATAATAAATTATATATAATAAAATTAAATAAAAACCATATAAACAGAGAACACGACGAAGGAAACCGACTCAGTGATGGTTAGACACGCACTACCTGAAGCCAAACTGCAAACAAAAGCGCGCGCGCTGTACGGCATCTGTGCCGTGTGGCGGGGAGAGTGTCTAGACACCGCGTCTATTGTTTCAAACAATGTAACGCGACAGCTATATTTTGACGCTTGACATAGGTCAATAACCCACACACATGGTTGACGCATACCGTTAGTGACATTGATCGGATTTAAAAGGAACTTAAATTTGCTATAGACACAGTTTTGTGTCGATGCGCCGTACCGCGTCTTTGCCGTTTGGAGATAGTTTGTCTATGCGCCATACGGCGTCTGTGACGTTATAAGGGTTAATACAGTAAGTGCTACAGGACAAGTATTTTTGCTAAAAGGTCTGAAGAGCTTGTAGCATTTTTTCTATGACAATTTTCATCTCAGCTTAAACCCTAAGTTAAAGGATTATTCGTTGTTACCAGAATACAAATTTAATAAAGAATATCCATCTGTAAATGTGTAAAGTTTTTTGGCTTTAATTTAAAGGATTTTAACATTCTACTGAATACAAAATAACAAATAAAAAAAATTACCTCCTCATGAAATCAAGCACTTTGGGAGCTTCTGCAGGCCTTGTCAAATCCTGATAGAGGATGTGGCGTATGAACTCATGCATGATAGGTCTCTCTTTCACGCGGGTCACTGGTAGCTCAGGTGGATTCACAAAGTAATATGCATTTTCAATCATAGTCACATACCGTGAGTCAAGAGTTTTACCTGTCTTCATTCTCATGATTTGTTCCTAAGAAATAAAAAAAAATTATTTCTAAATTGATGAAAAGTTCTAAGATAATATACCTAAATGTATGATTTTTAAGTAAGTTACAAAATCAAGAAAGACTGAACATGCCAAAATCATGAATGACTGTGTAATGCTTTCAAATTCATATCAGCGTTTCTTTACTTCATTTCTTTATGAATAAGGGGTATTTTCTTGCATTTGTGACTTTTCTAGTTGCACTGTGTGCTCCATGGTTAAAGAATCAGTATAAAATCAGACCATTTTCCTAAGTACAAGGTGGGCAACTAAACAGGATCCGTGTAACACCTTGATTTGTAATGATCACACTGTTCAATCACACAATAATCTTTTAAGCAACAGTTTATTAGTGACAAAATGTCTGAAGTAAATAAAAACTCTGATACAGATTTTAGATAATATTTTCGTGTTTTACATATTCACCAAATGTCTACAATTGAAATATTACATAAAATCAATGATCATCATATCTAGACAAATTAGTACTTTTAGATGGCACACAGGTTAGCTGTCAGCAACACATTTAATGCTCAGCTTATAACAAAGAGCCAAAGTTTAAACTGTGTTATAAATATAAACTCTTCTCAATACTAATGAATGGTTAAATATACAGCTATCTAATTGTTATAATTTATATTTAATGTAGACTTTCCCGTAAGAAAATATATATTAAATATTAACAATAAACCATTAGTGTTAACAGATAATCATATATTTAACCTTTCATAGGCAATAAAATAATAAAATATGAGTTTCTGAAACATTTTTGGATTAGAGATGAGTTCTTATTTACAACAATTTTTTTTTAAAATTTAGCTCCATATCATATGTAAACCATCAATATATATGTAAACAAACATATTATAGTATTAGTACTTTATATTTTGACAATACACCAGTTTGTTTTACACTGTTTGTTAACCTGTTAAAAGTTTGTTCAATAAACATAATTTATCTTTATCTTTAAATGGTTTATTAACAACCCTTTTTATTCTTTAAGCTATTTTTTCTTAATCTCTGTGGTAAATGTTTAAACTAAGAGTTTAGTTTTTATATGTGCAGCTGTATGTTTTACAATAAGTGTATAATTAAAATTATATAAATATATATAATTTTCTTAATGAATAAATTCATGTTTTGTTTGTAAATGATATATACAGTTGTTTTGTTTCTATTATTATTTTAAATCTAGTTTTCGTAGTGATTAAGTTTCTTGAGATTTTTTAATCAATAACTACTTTGATCTATCTTTGTTTATTAACTTATTTGTCATGACTTTTAATATTGTTATATTATTGATTTAAGTAGTTTAGTGACATGGCAATACTGTTCTACATGAATGACTTTGCAAATGCTTTAGTAAGCTTGAACGATAATAAAAACATTCTTATTATTATCATTGGTTGTGTGGCTAGCAGCTAACTAGTGTGCTCTCTTAAAGCACTAACACACATTATCCTTCAAAATTGTACTACATGAATTATTGTGTAACCAGCATTGTCTATCTCATCATTATTGTAAAGTAGTGTGAAATAATTTTTTCCAAGTAAGAATACAAATACTGTATGATTGGTTCAGTTGCAGTGGGCTATGCGCTATGTTTGAAAAGTTAATTACTGTTACACCCTGCTTTCACAATAGCCACTTTGAACATGCACACTGCATTCCTCGTCTTTTAAGTTGTGCACAGATGCCATTACAGCAAAAGTGTGTTGCGTTTATGTTTTACTTTTATTTCAAATATGAAGACCATTGTTTCTGCCACAGTCTGTGAAGTGTGATTATTTAACTGGTGTCAGAATGCAAGTACTATGAAACTAGTTGATATTAATTAAACCGGTCACAATTAGAGTCATAATGTAAAAATTGATGAAATTGTGAGAAAATGAATCAAGCAATTCACATAGATAACATATGAGACTAAGATAAGAATTTGTCTTGGTTCATGACAATGCTTGTCCACGTACTACTGCCAACCAATGTCAAAGCAGACCACATGGCTAGAAACATCTCGACCATCGAGCTTATAACACTGACCTGTACCTTTCTAACTACTAAAAAATCACATAATAATGATCACATGATAGAGGCCCATGGATCAGAGTGCATTTCCAAATGTAAAACGCTCTTACAGAAAGATAGTTAACAAATCTTTCAGAATATGATTCTAGATCACTCTACTTGCTTCACACAATCAAAAATATGACTTGACTTATTAATCTGCTAATTTATGGAAGGCTGCCAATGAAGCAAACCTGAGATTTAGAAAAAATAAGGCTCATTCCTAGTTTTGCCAAGGGCACATGAAATAAAAATGAAATAGAATAACTCCTTCAACTTGTCCATAAAATTTCTAGCTGTGAAGGTATTATGAAAACATGGAAGATACGGATATTGTGGTTGCAGTAAGTCAGCAAGAAACTAAGGAGGATGATGATGAAAGTGAAGAAACAGGTGATACGAAATAATTAGTAACACATATAGATGCAAAACTGTTTCGCTACTTAGAGTAACATGATGCAGTGACAACCAAAGATGTTATGTTGATGAGGCAATGGTGGAACATCTTCCAGTAGATTTATATTGTTATGCCAAAGAGTCTGAGCGAGTTTATGATTTCGAATAAGTACAGAGGTGTAATGATATAGAGTAGTTTTCTATTTTCACAGCTTGATTATACAGTACTGTACATATAATGGTTTGATTAATTTTTTCTCTAATGTTTCATAATTGTCTTCGATGGTTGTAATATGTACAATACTATATTTTCCAATACTAAAAATTAGTATTTATAGTCCAAAATACCAACTCTTTTGACCATTTTGTTATTTAATTTTTTAAACACAACATGAAAAACGTAATCTTTGTTTATTAAAAAGATTCTTTTGTGATTAGCAAAGTTCGGTTTAATGGGACTCCACTGTAGCTTAAATCATTTAATGTATAATAAAACAATGAAGAAACGGACGAGAAAGACAAGCTTGCAATATTAACAGGGAAGTGGTTAGTAAGAGTTGAAGACACCCAAGGAGGGTTTCCTTTTGGTTAGTTTATACCTGGCAGTAGAACCTATACTGAGTACAGCAAAAGCCAATGTATCATCACTTACATCTGGGCAACCCAATGGATGCCCAGGAGTAACACTCAATAACTGCAAATGTTGAGATAATGAGGTAAAGGGATAACTTGATTCAGAGGTGTAGTTTACTGTGGAGGATAATTGTTAGAGTGGGTAAGGCTCCCTTGGCATTAGAGGTTTCTGCAAGCTTCAGTGTAAAAGAAGATATAAGAAGAAAAAAAGAGAAAGCTTTCCCCGAAAGCGTCATTGTGCCCACCATCCCTTCTGATGGTGGCTGTACTATGCGATTGGCAGGGAGTAGGCCAATGCCCATTCTCACCCATCGTAAGCATCCCTGTGACACCGGAAGTCGTGTAGAAGCCACTTATAAAATTAAGTGCAGTGAGACATTTCCTCAGTTTCCTGTCCTAAATTTAAAAGGAAAACAAAAATAAAAAAATAATTAATGACACATCCAAAAAATTAAATAATATACATAAAACATGATGTGCCAATTCTGACATTTGGAGCAGAGACAAAATATGAAGTCCAGGCCAACAGAAAATCTAATAAATAAAGAAATAAACAATTAATGAATGGTAAATCACAAGGATCTATCCTTGGGCCATCCAGTATTGATGTAAGTGATTCTAGTTTTAATGTTCTCTCCATGCCTATTATTGTATGCTATACAGATGACATAACACCTCTCATCTGTAATCAACATTCGAATGAATTAGTAAACAAAGGAATCTTCAACAGCCCTATATATTATATATATATATATATATATATATATATATATATATATATATATATATATATATATACATGTATATATGTATATATAAATATATATATATACATATGTATATATGTATATATAAATATATATGTATGTGTATATATATATATATATATATATATATACGTACATATGTATAAACAGGATGTTTGTATATATGTCATTGATAGACTCAGAAACAGTTATATTATTTCTATTTTTAAATTTATATAAATGGCAATAGCCTAATTTAATTTCAATAGGCATTCATCACAAAAAGTACTTGCTCCGCAGGGATACGAACCAATATAATGATATATGTATATATACATGATCATTTTACCATTAGGTTAATTTTGTGTCTTGACTGTAACATACCATTGTTATCTAATAATTACATTTTATTTTGTTTAGATATTATTTCTGTAACATTGTCATTACAGTACAAAATACAAAGTGATAGATTTTTCATTGAGATAATGTTAATTTTATTACTGATATTATACGGTTGTAACAGTTTCCTAATTTTTCATGCAGCTTGAAAAAAGGCTACATGGAACTACTTTACCCATATACATACCAAATACACTTTAGTTCTTTGATGAGTGTCTGGACTTCGGAAGAAAAAGCGACCACATGTCTCCAGCATAGTACAAGCCATTTCAATGTGATGATGTGTAAAGTCATGAAGTAAGACTTTAAGACAGTACAATCCTTCAATTTTAGAGTACAGGTCAAATTTTACAAGTTCACTTATAAATCTTATGACCTTCAGTTTAGATTCAATATTTATTTGATCCTAGAACAGAGCAATTTGTTAAGGAAATTACTGATATCAATTAGTAATAAAATACATGTAATCATTAGTCATATTGAACCTCAATATACATTGCATTAATAAAAGAGAATGTATTTCTTTTAAAAGTTCTAGAAATATGGTTACAAGAAAAATAGTGGAACCAAATTAGGTCAACCATTTGAAAGGAAATACAGAGTGAAACAGGCAACCTGTATAGTATGTATAGCAATCAAATCAACTTTAACACTTTTTCTTTATTTTCAGCACCTAATTTGACCCTAAAGAATTCAAGAAAGTTATATTTAACGTTTGCAAATTCTCCAAAAGGACCCAATGTATAGGATGGATGTAATTCTCAAATTTTCTAACGTAAAAATGGGTTATATGACATATAATTTTGAAAATCTCATTAGACTGAACATAATTTGATTGAATGGTACAAAACCAAATGAGAGTGGTACAAACTACCTTTCCAATTCAAATGTATATTGAGATTTTGTATGCACAATTTAACCGTGCATAATTGTTATCTTTTAAAATTATAATTTTGTTAAATACTACAAGAGTATTAAAACATTCTAAAACTAAAATAGTATTGATTGCTTTGTTAAAAGCATGTTTATTGGATAGAAATTATTTAATTCTATGAATTGATACTTTCAATTCTGTTTTTAAACTGCCACTTTTGAACAATTGGAAATAAATATATTTTTTTACAAACATGTTTGTTTAAAGATATTTAGATGTACCATTCATTAATACCATTTCACATTGTTGTTTACTGATATTTGGGTTATGGGCTTTCTAGCAATTCTTGGTTTGAGCACACAAAAAGTGCTCCTCCCACACATTCCTTAAAAGAATACCTCAGTAATAAGCTTGGAAAATATTTGGCCCTGTTTCATATCATAGTAAGAATAACACAATGCCTATTACAGTAAAACGGTTTGGCACACTTGTAATATGGTATGAATGAATTAGTATTTATTTACAAAATAAGTATTGAGGCCCTGCTTCACCCTATATATTGTTTACATAAAAATAGATAAGTTAAAGCATTTTACCACTTCAATTTTGTATTCTAAATAAATATCCTATTTCACATTAGTGATTAGGTTCCTTCTGTTAATTTCTGCATACTCCTAACTTGAATGTACAAACTAAACCATTTGACAAAAGTCAGGTACCACTAAGGCTTAGTTCATAATGATATAAATATCCTATTTCACATTAGTGATTAGGTTCCTTCTGTTAATTTCTGCATACTCCTAATTTGAATGTACAAACTAAACCATTTGACAAAAGTCAGGTACCACTAAGGCTTAGTTCATAATGATATAAATATCCTATTTCACATTAGTGATTAGGTTCCTTCTGTTAATTTCTGCATACTCCTAATTTAAATGTACAAACTAAACCATTTGACAAAAGTCAGGTACCACTAAGGCTTAGTTCATAATGATATAAATATCCTATTTCACATTAGTGATTAGGTTCCTTCTGTTAATTTCTGCATACTCCTAATTTGAATGTACAAACTAAACCATTTGACAAAAGTCAGGTACCACTAAGGCTTAGTTCATAATGATATAAATATCCTATTTCACATTAGTGATTAGGTTCCTTCTGTTAATTTCTGCATACTCCTAATTTGAATGTACAAACTAAACCATTTGACAAAAGTCAGGTACCACTAAGGCTTAGTTCATAATGATATAAATATCCTATTTCACATTAGTGATTAGGTTCCTTCTGTTAATTTCTGCATACTCCTAATTTGAATGTACAAACTAAACCATTTGACAAAAGTCAGGTACCACTAAGGCTTAGTTCATAATGATATAAATATCCTATTTCACATTAGTGATTAGGTTCCTTCTGTTAATTTCTGCATACTCCTAATTTGAATGTACAAACTAAACCATTTGACAAAAGTCAGGTACCACTAAGGCTTAGTTCATAATGATATAAATATCATGTATATTTTTAAAGAAATGTTAAGAAAGGGAGACACAGTTTTTTAAGAGAGCATTTTTTGCAGAAGTGAAATCAGCAAAATTTGAAAACATTAAAACAGTAAGTGTGGACAATGTACCAGCTGACAAATTTATTGATCTCTGCGATATAAATTAAATATCACTTTGGTCTTTTGTAAATTCATAGTTAAACTGTGTATAAATAGGTGTTGGATAACATTCTAAAAACTGCAATGAAAATAATAAGTCATGTATCTGATGAGATGAAAAAAGGATTTTAAATCAATTTTAAGAAGTAACTGGTAAGTTAACTGTTTTTATAGATAAATCAATCACCTTTAGAAGCAAAAGCATATTCATAGTATACTTAAAATATGGAAAAGTCAGCACGTATTTTATTATGCTTAAGTAAACATGGTTCTGACGAAGCATATCTTAAAGAAAACTTAGTGGCATTTGCCAGTAACTTTTCAAGTGTTATGCTGGAGAAAAATATCTAGAATTGGAAACTTATTGATACATCCTAATCTAATCCTATAATAATATTATTATTGCTATATCCTAATCTAATCATATCCTAATTTTATTCTTTGGCACTTTATGAACTACAGGTTAGCATTGGCTCAGGGTAGTAGTTGATCATCATTGTAGTTGATGAAGTGGGAGCTGTCAACAATTTCCAAATATTTGTGGACAAACTATATTCTTTTTTCACCAAATCAAACAAAAATTCAAAACTAACATTGGGAATGTATATGTGAATTTGGCCAACAAATAAAAAAATATGCAAAATGTTAAGAACATGTTGAGTTGCAAGTTTATTTACTACAGCCATTAACACCACTTGAAATAGATACAGTGTATTTTATAAAATCTTTGAATCAACTAAGAATGATAAAAGTAAAATCTCTACAAAACGAATAATGTACAGTAATTAGTTAAAAAGTTGTAATCTTCCAGAGGAATCTCTACAAAACTGGGAAAAAGTTTTACTGTGTTTTGTGCAGACAAACTTAAAAAGTGTCTGGTTTTTCAAGGTTATAAAGGAAAATTCTGAAACTAAAACTTTAGAAGCAAAAATAGTTATCAATGAATGCAAATTTGTTGAAGTTCACTTAACACAAAATGAAAAAACTCCACAATCAATCAGTTGGTGGCAATTACAATTAACACAATTAAAAAAAGAATTTTCACGATTTCCAGCAACAAATCCCATTTGCCAAGCACACTGGTGCATCAACGAATCAATGTTCAAGGAACTAAAGGTGCTCGAACCTGATCAGTGGCCTACTGACAATACCTGTAAATTTAAGAGAAACAGAGATTAAAAGTCTGTGTAAAAGGTTCGAATTACAATATTACACATTTTTCAATTTATGTTTTTGGCATTTGTTAATTGTTATTAAAATGGCTATGTCGTATTTATACATACAAGTAATAACTTTAGATTAATCGATGTACAGTTTTACAGTACTATAAAACAAATCTCAACATACACAGAATATAGTAGTTGAAAATTTACCTACTTAGAACGCATATCATGTTGATACAAAAATTTTCTGGAAGAGGATCCCTGGACATCTATTTTGACATGAGATTCAATGTCCCAGCTTCAACCACTCATGTTACGGTACTGGACAGTTTACGAGAACACCCCTACCTTATTTTAGTTACCAGTGAAGTAATCGAAGATTTTGCTGATGCCGCTGCGAAGTATTCTCATCGGTACACTGGGTTGAGACAAATCCTTCTGTTGCCAACCACGGAACTGATGTCTCCTACTAGTTAGTTGGTCAATAGTTCTTCCTTACCAGAAACTGGCTCAGACAAGTAAACTATTGTAAAATAGATTGAAATTTTTGGGGGAAAAGGATTATAATTTGTTTTTACTTAGATAAAATTAAATATATTTAACATTTCTTCAGTACACAATTTATTTTCAAAATAATACAAAAATAAAACATTTGTATATTTTGTTTGTTAAACAATATAAATAAAATAAAACAAAATAAAAACAAAGCAAAAATAAAAACTAAAAACAAATAAAACAATAATAAAAAAAATTTTAATTTTGCTTTTAAATCAATATTTGACCAATAAAATGTAGTATTTTAGTACTTTACCTTCACCCACGTACTCTTCCTGTAACAACATTGAGGTAGCAGTAAATAAAATAATATATAAATAAAATATAAATCAAATAAAGTATGAATAAAATGAAATATAAATAAAATAAAGTATGAATAAAATAAAATATAAATAAAATAACATTTGGTTTAATACAAATTAAAAAATAAACTCAATTAAAATCAAAATAAAAAAGTTACACTATACAACCCATTCCAGTGTAACTTACAGAAGTTATAACTACAGCTAGATCTCAAAAGTATTCAAATGGACCAGGAATGTACAAATTGAAGATAAACTACTGAAATCAGAGTGTAAATTACATTTTTGGTTGAATAGGGAAATGGCATCACTATCCACGTATATATAGAACAACTCACTTTTTGTTCAGTGTTCGCATAGCTGTCTAGCTGCCAAAGTTAGTTTAACACTAGTCAGTGCAGTTGGTTACTTTCCACATTCCCACAATGGAATTAACCGTATAATAACTTTAACATGTCAAACTGTAATATAAGTGTTGACATTTCACAGATGATGGTCACAATATCGTATGTTGCTGATCGGAACAAATCTTTCCTCACAAGTTACAAGACAGGAATTCAAAAGAAAGCCAGCCACCGTTCACCAGAAACCATATTTCTTTCACATACAGTTTATAACAAATAAATATTACATTGTTCTGTAGCATATGTGTAGTGTTTTTCCACCCACAAATTGCCTGTTTTCAAGATACTGAAATTAAGAATTAAATCCTAATTTAAATAATTAAAATATTAGGGTTAAATTAACTTACAATGAAATTTAAATCAATATAAGAAGCAATCTAATGGAAAAAAAACCCACAAACCAACCATTGAGAGCAATCCTGATCATTTTCATTTCAATTCTGTTACAATTGTATCAACTGTAAATATGATTGAATCAAATTAACAAATAATATTAACAATGCCATGCTAATTGAGGTCACTATGTTGTAATCTGTAGTGACTGGTGATAAGCTAAGTCATTGTTGGTAGTTACAATTTTGCAACATAAACCTTGAATTAATGTTTATGACACTATATATATATATATATATATATATATATATATATATATATATATATATATATATATATATATATATATATATATATATATATATATACACACACAAATACATAAACTGACCTTCTTCCTAATATGGTATTTGAAGTCATGTTTCAAGAGCACACTAAGGTCTGTTGCTATATCAGGCAACAATGGGTTCAGAATAGCAACAAGCCGGGCATAGAACGGCAGCAAGTCCAACCTAGTTCTTGGCACACCAAACAGGACCCTGTAACATAAAATTGCCAGATAACATTATATATGTATGTGTGTGTATAAGTACAACACTATATTAACACTGTGTGGTATAGTGGACTTCAGTACATTGTTATAGGTGTATTTTGCTAATGGCACTCACATAAGAGATTATCTTTTGAGAAAATTTACATGCTAAAATTAAAACCCTTATTATGCAAAAATAGATCCTAAGACTTACTCCTAATACTTCCACAAGAAGTCAAACTTCTGTAAAATAGTAAAAATATTAAAAACCACCTGTTCTCAATTTAAAATACCAACTCTTCCCAATTTAATTGTTCACACAAGTTTCTTATTGTACAGTTAAATTAAGCTCATTTTAAATTAAAAACTATTAAAAAAAATGTGTCCTGTCCATAGGACTTTTTATCAATAGCACCAATCTTATACTGTATCGCCCCTCCTCCTTATTTTGTTTCATAAAATCCTCACACAGGCCAGCGGCCCATGAGGACGGGCAGAATAAGGCTTAAAAGGGGTTTGGCCTCTTCTTGTAAAATTACAAATTGCTCACGTAAGTTTTGGTCGCATTACATGTTGCATGTATTCAAGTGGTTGTATAGACTTGAAAATATGTCAATTTAACATAATCTGTAGAAACCGGAGCATAAATTACAGCATTGGTTGAGCAGAGATGATGCATAGAAAGCAAGCGGCCACGTGGCTGTGCAATATCTTGTTCACTTTTAAATTAATTTGTGTATTTTCTGTACAAATTTCTGAATTAGTGTTTTATTATTAATACTTGCCACAATAAGACATAAAAATGTATTCGTGTACCAATAATAAACATTTCAATATTCTGTAGTACTTGTGCAGTATTGTTCCATCAATATTAACTGTATAACATCCTGAGAAAATAGTCAAATGCTAAATGAATACATTTACAGATTAGGTCTCAAATTAAATTAGATTGAATTAATGTATAATTTAAATTAAGTTAAAATTCAAACTCGATGATTGAACTTAGTTCTGCTAAAATTAGAATGCACAAGACTCCTTTAAGAATAGCCTTCAGGACGGCATGAGGTTTTACTACAGATTTGTGGTTCTAATAAATATCACCCCAAGCTACAATGCAATCTAATAACAATGATTAATAGTTGTTGACAGTATTACTAGTAAGAAATGAATATAGGTACTTTTGAAACAAGTTGCCCGTACACACTCTTTGAAAGTAAAAATGATTAATTGTACTACTGTGATAAATTATGCCTTTAGGCAATCTTTGTTGGTCTGCTACTCATCACAATGAAAATTGAGATAGTACTGATAATCAGAGAAGTAAATTGTGCTTGTTTTCCTGTTAATTAGTTCAATTTCCAACTGGCTGCCACATTATAAAAATTTACATTTTAATTATTATTTATCTTGAGTGTTGTGTACTCCATGTATTAATCCATGAACATGTACAATAAATTCCAACTTTATACAACAAATTTTATTAGAGAGTAATCATTCTATCAGACATTACATACATAGATACAGACACAGAAAATTTAACTCTATATATATAATCAAGAATATATTGTGAAAACTGTTATGTACATTATGGAAAATTATGTACATCTGAAACATTCTGTTTTAACATCCTTTAGTTGAACAAAAATTAGGTATAGTAAAATTCCATTAATCCAGAATGCTATAATTCAGCACGCTTGGTAATCTGGCATGGCTTTTGAAAAATTAATATTTTCCTGAACAATGGATCATTTAACCCTTTCAGTGCCAGACATTATCCCTAGAGTATGAGCAAGAAATGCCAGGTGTAGCTCCATGTGTAGATGCAAGAAGTGCCAAGCAATAATTGGCTTTTTTTAGCTGTTTACAAAAAAGATCATAGATTCATTATTTATTGATGAAAATGGTTACTTTTTGTTTTGTTTTGCTCATAAATAATCACTGTAAATATAAACTCCTATAATAACTTTACTAAATATGTATAACAAAAAAATAAAATAAGGAAAAAAATACTTACATAAATTTTTTGATGAATTTTTCTGTTTAGCGTAAAAATATATGTAAAAGATTCCTAACTCTGTAAGTAGTGTTATTTTTTAAACTTCCACATAGTTTTAAACATATATACAAAAATTTAAACTGGTATCTTCAAAAATAAAGTTTTTAGGATCGGTTTTAGAAATATTGCAAATCTTGATATTCGCTCATTTCACTAAAAATTGTGTTGCACTTTATAAAAGAAGTGTATTTATACATAAAACTGTATCTGTAACTGTTCTTAAGTCCAATTACACAATGAAAAACAATTAGCCTAGTCCTATATATACAGTTTTTAGAAAACTAGCTTGAAGATAAAAAAAAAACTAACACTTGTGAAATGATAAAAAATATGGGTGAAGTCCCTTCTTACATGTTTTACAAGAAAAGGTAACCTTCTTCCTTTTTCCTCCTGTCTGGGTACTTTTTTTGTTACATACAGAGCAATTCAGTTCTTTTTTATTTGGCAGTTTATCTAAAAACATTGTGCAATCGCCATCACCACCACCGTTACTGGCTTCATTTCTCTGCCGGTTATTTCCAGGTAAATTGTATAGCACAGGCCTCCTTTCCTGGAGGGCCAGCCACTCTATAGACAGTTCTTCTATAAGTGCCACAGTATATTCTAGCCTAGCAAGAGGTTTGTCAGAATTATTTTTATAAATTATGTAGGAATTGAGGACCATTCTTCCAAAAATATTGAAAGTAACCTTTCTCCAGTAACGAAGCACTTTTCTCTCATGAAGGTATGAATTGAGCATTTGGTCCCCTCCATCGACTCCACCCATAAAATCATTATATCTCCTGACAACTTTTGGCTTATTCGTGATTTTGACATGACTACCATATTTTTAGCTCCTTCTCTCATCTTCAACGGTGCCATCTGTAGATAAAACTAATACCTCTACTTTGTCTGGGATTGTTTTTCCTTGAATGCTAACAATGTCATCTCATTTTTCTTGAAATATTTCTTTTCTCCCACACTAAATTTAGGGTTTACGGCATTAGGAAGTCCTTTGCGGTTTATACGCATAGTACCTGTCAAAAATGTACACTTAGAGTACAGGTGTTTTGCTAGCCTAAGAGAGGTGAAGAAATTGTCACAAAAAATGTGATAGCCTTTATTCAGTAGTCCAACCATATCTAACAGCTTTGTGACAACAAAATAGCCCAGTCCATTTTCTTTTATTTCATCTTTGTCATTCCCATTTGCACCTTTGTACACAAAGAAATTGATGCAGTAATGAGTGACTGAGTCACACAGCATCCACAGTTTGATTCGTCAACGGTGTCTCTTTTTTGGTAAGTATTGTCTAAACTGACTGTGTGATTTGGAACTAATGATACTTTCATCTATTGCAAGATTTTGACCGGGGGAAAAATGAAATCTGAAAACCCTATTTACATGGTCAATTAGTGGCTGAAATCGGGCACAAGCATCATAATTTGGCTCACCTGGTTTCGCAAGAGGGCCTGTGTCGACCATGTGAAAAATCTTAAAATAGCTTGAAATCTATTCTAGTAAACATTCTTGAGATCCAAGAAATATATTGACTAGAACCAGTCCACCAGTAGCTGTAGAATGTAGGTTGCTTTTTTATTCCCATGTTCAGAAGAACTGCTAAAAAGGCCTGCATCTCTAACATTGTAACAGGTTTCGAGGATTTTAAGCGGCTGTGAGGTTTCATTGGATTGCTATTATTATTTATAAAATCTGTGGCATACTTGTTGGTCCATTTTACAAATATTTCTAGAAGAGCTCTAGTAAAAAAAAGACTGAAATATGATGATGGAGAAGAGTTACGGGGTGGAGCATGTTTTGGACCCGAAAGTTCTTGAAATGAAAATTGGTGGCAAAAGCTAACATTGCCATCTACTGCCACTTCATCCCATCCAGTACCATCCTCAGAATCAGAAGAGGATAGTTCAAATGATTCCTGTAGGCCTACATTACTTGGTCGACCTCTAGGCCTTGTTTGTAGGTTAGGCCTAGGTCGTGTTTCAAACCCAAGTTCTACGTCTGAGGCATCATCATCAGATGATGAACAATCATTTTGTAAAGGTCTAAAGGACAAGTGATTTAGTCTAGACCTATTAGTTTGCGATGTTGAGGGCAAATTAGGATCGTAATCCGGATCGCTGTCTGTATTGTCAAAACCTACACTAGAAGAATCACTTTCACTCAAACTACTCACAGAATAATCACTCTCATCTTCCAACACTCTCTGTACTGTATTTACACTGAGAGGTGAACCACTACGCTTCATTTTTCAACACTCAACGTAAGAAATAAAAATAATAAAAACAACTGAACTATTAACTTGACGCGAACGGCAAAACTAAGTAACCAACAGACGACTGCCACTCGGAACGGCGATGTCCACTGCCACTTGTATTTCGTTTCCTATATATAACACTAATATGATAAAAATACTCTTTACCAATTGTTTTAATTAAGGATTGGTCCTTTATAAATATATATATAACAAAATTACGTCCGTTATAGTATTTTTTAGAATTTTTTCTACACGTCCGTGTAGTCGGGCGTTGGCTCTTCTTGCACATTTCGTCGACGTCCTTCTAGTCGGACGTTGGCACTGAAAGGGTTAATCGTTTATCATTTCATGTGCAACAATGTTTTTTTTTATGTTTGTGGTAGACACAGCGTTTAGACAGGCGTGGACAAGAGACTAGGTGTCATATTCGGCCGACATCAGGTGATATAATTAGACTTATAACATGACACCACGGCAATCAGTTATCAGCTTGTATAACCAGTTGCACTATTTCGTATCAATTCAATTGAGTCTAGTAATGATAGGCAATTTCACAGTTAATGTGGTCAGCACAGGTTTTTGATGGAAGGACGACTATAAACGACTAACGTCTCTCGCCACTGCCATTTGAGACAGGCAAGCAGAGTCTACAGAAGTTGGCAGTGGCAGTACAGAACGGGGCTCTGATAAAACGGGATGAACGCGCCCTTGACCTTGTTCCGCCCAATTGTTGTGATGCATAGATTACGTCACTGTAAATAGACCGTTAAAAAAAGTTCTTATAGATCCACATACAACAAGGATACCTAAAGGTTACATTTGAATAATAAAAACGTGTTTTACTGTGATTGTTTTTTTTACTTATTATGTCTACATTATTTCTCTGATATATAACCAATAATCCGGCATGCTCCAAGTCCTGACCGTGCCGGATTAACGCTGTAATAGCTTTTAACTCTTTTAGTTGGCCATTTCATAAATATGTTATATTTAACAAATTTAGAACCTAATCTGACAACTCTATGCTAAGTTATATATTTATTAATCGTTTTGACATACATATATATAATTATTAAAATCAACTCACTTGACAAGCTTCTTCCGGTGGTGCTTGGTATTGTGATACATCAAGAATTCAATAGCAGCATTGTCGATCATTTCTCTATTGACACAGTTTGGGAGAAGATTCAAAAATGCGTCAAGTAAAATTTTATTACTTGAGTTTGTATTGTTATCATTTTCTTCATATTCTGTGCAATTGAATACCAGATACATTAAACAGAAGTAAAATTAATAACAACATATTTGTGGCACTCACATAATCAAATACATAACTATCAAACTTTGGCATTCTTCCAAAAAATTACACCTGTGAAAATTGATTGCGGTGAATAAGATATAATGAGCACAATCATATCTTCATTGGGAACCTCACAATATCTATTAGTTTATAGTAAGTTTAATACAATAATCAACATTCAAAGTAAAATACCAGCATTATTTCTTGTTCTTGGCTTGCAAAGAACCCAATTTTGCTGTGTTACCATCATTTTTTCCACATTGTGCTACTCACTACTAGTAGGTACCCAAAAACTCACAGTGTAATTTATTGCTATTAATGATTAACATCCATGTATGGATTCACTTAATTAAGGAACTAGTAACTACAAAATATACTCATGTTGGTCTATAAAATTAATTTTTTCTTGAATCATTGCATCTTAAAATTACATTAAAAGAGCACAAAACATCAATTTACTACAGTAATTAATCATTTTACAACAAAAGTATATTTAATTACAAAAAATCTATTAAATGGTACAACGCACGTTTTTAATTAAGTACCATTTTGATGTATAAAAACTAACTTTTGTAACAATTTTACTTTTACATGAAAGCTCTAATGTTTATCTACATTTCTACCTAATTGTCATCAACATTAAGAACATCCACTTATCATATTGTACAACAAGCTTTCATAGAAGTTCACAGCCTGGTATAACAGCCATTACAACGTTATCATTTTGACGTGGAGATATTTAAAAAATGCATAAACATTAACACATTCGACTGTTGCCATAATGGCATCTGTGGTTTGCCAAGAGTACACAGTGTGCAAGGATGTGACACCTATCACATGCAGCGCAGCAGTGGAATTTCAAAATGGTACTTATCTCAATGTCCGTATATACAAACATCAAAAATTTTCAATATTACAAGTGCTAAACATCTTTTTTTATATACCTCTCATGATAACAAAGTCAAAAATGCTTCAGAAATTTTTTCAGGTAAGCTAATTTGTTCTATTATGTATAATTTATTACATGAATAAATGTTTTTAAATTCATTATAATGCAGTATATTTCATACTGAATAAAAAGAAAAAAACATAATAATCAGTTGAAATATAACTTTATTTTTTTTTCAAAGCTCTGCAAAATAGGCAAAATAGTGCTGGGATTTATAATTGATCCCTTACAGTAAGTGGTGGGATATATGGCAGACATTTCAATAAAAATAGCTGGAATCGTAAGAGTTAATAAAAATACACTTTATATATATATCCATAAAATCCATAATCCATAAAAATACGTGAAACACACCTTTTTCCCCTGAAATTGTGAATCAACAGTTATGAGTTAGTTACAAAACAATACAATTATTTATCACCTGTCCATTACCTATGAATGAAACCAAATGTTTCTTTTTAGGTATCCCAATAAGATAAACACACAATTAAATATGTAATAGGGCCAGTCAGTAAGGTTGCTATATTTTCAGTCCTAATATAAATAGATTAGGTGTGAGTAAAGTTGATGTTTTTTTTACCAATGTCATTGATTATGGAATTATATTAATGTTAAAGAAAGTTGCTGTTATTAAGTGTAAAAACTTTTTTTATCCATTTGAGTGCTAAGGAATTTTTTAAGTTTTGTTTTAAACATGCTAGATTTGTGACATGTTGCATTCGAAAAGTGCTATCTTATAAATAGTAATTAAGTTTTACTAAAGGAGTTTTCATAATTAATTGTCCACTCACACATTAATTATTATCAAAATGAGTACTTGACAAAAACAAATCTTTAAAAAGAACAACAAATGCTTTTTCCTACACAGATTAGAATTTTGACTGAAGAACTAACACATAAATCGCTAATACTTTATGTTTTATTCAAAATGCCTACCTTCGATTGCTTCAGCTACTGTTTCTTCTTCTTTCTTATCTTCTTCAAGTTCTTCTTCTTTTAGGTCTTCGTCTAAATTTTCTTCAGTCATCTTAAAATACATAGATATATAATTAATTACAAATGTTATATAAATCATTTTTCTATTTCATTAAATAAAAATGTATCAAAATTATTAATTCACAATTTACCTTTGTACTAAAGCTTTACTAAGAAGCCATGTACCAAATTATATGTATCTAGGACACATTTGTATATAAATATACATAATTTTATAGTTACAAATGCATGATCCATATACCTTGTGTATAGTAATAATACTCACCATGCTCTACATTAATAATTTAACATTGAAGATTTAATGTGCTGTAAACGTTAATCACACCTGGAAATTTTTTTAATGAACTCTTTTTCCTCTTCACTGTGTTTGTAGCATTTACTCTGTAATTTCATTACTATTTTGAAGATTTGATATAATAATCTTTGAATCAACATGATGTAATCTTTATTTTGTTCTTTGAATCAACATGATACATACTTTATTTTACATACATGTTAAAAATTTTACCTTGAAACTTTAGTAGGGCTTATTGTACGGTTCATATATTGCCAACAAAACATACAAAATACAAAGACCACAAAAGTGTTTTTGCTAAAATCATATGCAATGCAACAACCAAAAACCATTTTCCTGTACCGCACAGTTAATACTGACATTTTATTTAACTTCAAAGCATATAGATGGTCGGATGTTGAGAAAAAGAATTAAGTAAACGATATATAGGACCATGCTAGACTAGAGTAAACGGATATAGCATACCTTGGTGGTGTTAAGGAATAACAGAAGGTTTGTGCTAGTTATCTATAGTTATGTATAGTAGAGACTGCGCAGAATGGGACGAGTCGTGGCGTTGTTTGATGAAAGCAATATAAACTGGCTTTGCATTGTAGGGAGTGAAGGAGCACCAGTCTGCTACCAGCTCTTGTGGTGTGCATTTAAAGTGTATATAAGAACGAGTGAAAACAAGCTTAGAGTCAGTTTATTTATATATTTTGATTATTAATAGTATAATGTATACAATGTGTGTTCAATAATTAACTCTTAAAGTGGTTTAAAAATTTATTGTTAGAGTGATTACTTAGCAAATCAGTGTGCTTTATTCTGTGAGAATACTTCCTAACAGAAATAATATGCCAATCAACACTGCAAAAGAAAAATGAATAATGTTAAAAGATTTTACACACTCAGTCAAGAAAAATCGTTCATAGCCTATATAATTTAATAAAAGATAAATCAGAGATTAACTAATTCCTTTAAATCAAATTTAAGAGTGTGTAGCAGAAGTAACTGGTGTTTTGTGAGATAGTATTCAACAGATTCTAAGGGAAAGTGGAAACACTGCCATTGCTAATACCTAGGTTTTTATTCTCAAGGAAGAACTGAGCTGCAGAAAATATTAAACATGAATGATGGATGATTTAAAAAAGGCTCTTGAGTAGAGGAAAGTGCATAAAGTCCATCACACTGTGGGACAATGTCCGACTATTGCAGTAATCACAGGAAAAATAGATTACCAAGGAAGCATTTAGGTTTTGAAAGACCTAAAATTTAAATGTAGAAAATTTGTGAAAGTGCTAATTGAAAAACAAAGGGTGAAAAAAAAGGATGACAAAGGTGGGATTTATTAGAGTCATACAAAATACAAACAGGAATGTACACTTGTGTCGACAACTAAATCTACATCTACGTATCTCTTACACAACCATATTTCTGGTTGGATAACAGCTAGGATGGGTTATTTCTAACAGACAGTCATGATGCATACATGAAGGATGGTGAGAGTGTTTTGTGAAAAAAATTACTAATTATCAACTCTGGGCAGAAAACTGGAGATGATGCTATAAATTTCAACAACTACAAATAATGGGTTGCAGAAATATTAACTCCAATTCACTTCCGAGAAAGTCCTTATAGTTGACAATACTTCATATAACAACTAAGTGTTAAAATCCAGCTCCTACTCCAAAAATCAGATGGCTTGTGGAACACAACTATCCATTTAATGAAAAAGCATAACTTGTATAAAACGTGTAACTGACAAAAAAACCTCCACAAAATATATGTAAATATATGTATCAAATAGATGTAATATAGGCTAAGCAAGGGCTTACTATCCTGTACCTTTCTTATTATAACCTATCTTACCGAAGCAACTGATGTCTTCTCTTGTTTTATGATCTTAAAGTTCGGCAGGTAATCTTTCAGATTGGGAAACTCAGTGTAGAAGCGTTGTGTTTCCTCATCCTCCCAAATAGAAAGTGAGGTTACATCATCCGAGTCTAATCCCCCACCCATTAACAACAGGTCTCCATCTCCTTTGCTAGACTCTGTACACAACAACAGAGATAGTTATAACAAAATATAATTTTTAATTTACAACATGAGATAGCCACAATTATTATATCCGTACAATATCAATTTCAAATTCTCACAGTAAGTTAAAGTGCAATGAGACAAAATATCTTAAATATAAAATAATACTGTTCAAATTTTAAATAACATACATTATATTAAAGACACACACATTATTTTAAGACCAGTTACTATAATGATAATCGTAGAACACATAACTAATGTTCTTTAAATACTAATACTGCAACAGAGTTAAAATTTATTTCTTACATTGTGCTTACTCATTTGCTTCATACCAAATTTATTTATATCAAATGAAACTCACAGGTTAATTTTTAAAAAGATTCATAGTTTTATTTCTCAAGATTTTGTCTATTTGTTTAGCAACTTTAATTGATTATGTTGATATAGTTTTATTCACTTGATTTTATTTGTTAGCCCTTGTATTTTCATTTTTGTTTAAATTATTTTGACTGCATAGCCTGTTACTTAAATGGTTTATTATATACAATATTAACAATCAAAAAGCACAGACTGTATCAACTTTTGTGGTAAATGAATCAGGAGAAACAACCTAACTGACACAGATATACTGCCATGAGTATTGCGTATTACAAGCACTAGATGCACCCTGCTCACTAACAACTTCAAATCAGCAAAATTAATTTTACAATATTTAATATATTCTTGTGAAAACAATAAGAACTTATTTTGGAATACAATAAGGAAATACCAAATATCTACTTTTGGCTTAATGACAGTAATTAATTGAGGTTGTTGTCACATTACTGTCTCTGCTCCCTTTAATACGCAATTAGGGAACATTAAGGGGTAGATATATTGAGATGACCATAAGTATTGTCCCATACAAAAAATTAAACCTTAAAACATTTTTCTCTCTTATTTTCAGTCACAGAGTTCAGAAAGATATCTTATTACACAAGCAATATCAAAAAGTCCGATTAGTCTAGTTGCTGGGTTAACCGAGGCAGTTAAAAAATTAATAATATTTTAGGAAGTGCAAACAAATTTGTGCCGAAAATACCAGGTTTGTTTTTTATGTAAAGGGCCGCGGAACTCATAAGTGTGTTACACTGTTTGCATGGCTCTACTGGCCATTATTAACTGTGAACAGCATTACACACATTCAATGGAAGTAATTACCCATGAAATAGTTGACAAGATCCACAACATGGTTTTGGGTGATTAAACGTGAAATAATTGAGGATACAAGTGTTAAACAAGATAGAAGTGTTGTCAATCTTCCAAGAAACATTTGGTATGAAAAAAAATTTATGCAAGATGGGTGCGTATTCGTTTTCAGAAAAGAATATACACATCACGTGGATGACTCTGAGGCTGTTTTGCGCTTTTCCATCAGAATCCTGATGAGTTTATGTGTCGATACATAACTGCTGACGAAACATAGATACATTACTACAATTCAGAGATGAAAGGAACAATCAAAACAGAGGGGTGTTTAAGGTGAACACACTTTGAAGAAGAAGACAGCGAAATCGGCTGCAAAGATTATGGCAATTGTATTTTGGGATGCATGAGGAATAGTTTACACTGATTACTTGAAAAAAGAAAAACAATAACTGGAGAATGTAATACATCATTAGACAGGTTATTAATTCATCAGTTTAAAGAAGAAATCATGAAAAATCACCCTCCTTCATCAAGACGATACACACGTACATTGTACAGTTTCAATGGCTAAAACTGTAGAATTGAAGTTTGAATTATTATCCTTTCCAACATACCCATGAGATTTGGCCCCAAGAAACTTTATTTTATTTCCTAACTTAAAAAATTGGTTCAGTTGAGTATTTACATCAAATGAGGAGGTAATCACACACAGATTCCTATTTTGATGACCTACTAAAATTCTACTTAAAAATGTAGGATGCTTTGAAATAATCAGAGAAACGTTTCAAAAAGTTTTCAGAGCTTTATGGAGATTATGTTGAAAATTTTGTTTAATCTAAACAAAATATTAAGCTTTTCTACCTTTTTCTAAGGATTTATTGAACGGCCCTCATAATAAAAGGATGGGATAAAACATATTAACAGGATTTTGTGAGATTTATCTCCAATTCAAGCTCTTTAACATTGATGACTGTAAATCAAACCAAACATGTTTCTAGTATTGTACCAAATTAGAAGTATTTTATTCAATGTGATACAACACAGAAATTTTTAGTGTGGTGTATAGACAATAGTACGACAAGCGTTATACAGTACAAACAAAGAATGACTCAAAACTGCACAAAGAAAGTAAATAATTTCATACAACAGACATATGAAGAAGATAGGATATGACCAAGGGGCAAGAGCAAGAGAATAAGACTAAATAATTCCATCCAAATTTCAAAACAAATTGTTACAAACTATAAATTTACTACCAGACTCGTATTTAAAATCACACCTTTTATATATGTATATATATATATAAAATATTATTGAGCCATTGTTTTAACATTAGTTTTTGAACATTAGATTATACAATATTATCTCCTACATTATGCCTGTTAGGTCCAGGAGACTTATGGTCATCATCCCTCTGACATATAAAATACATAAAATTTTGTACTTAAATGACTAATGAATGGTAAATGCAAAGAAAGCATTTGATACTATATAAGAGCCAGGTTCGTAAAAATAACTTCATGTTGACTACGTTAATTTAATATACCAATCAAGTATCATATTATCCAAAAATTAGTTAAACAACCAAAAATTAAATTTGTACTTGAAATATTTAGAAATTTCTGTTTTTTTTTTTTTAAATCATTGATTAACAATACTAATACAAATTCATATTATAAGTATCCTTTATTTTTGTTGATATTTTAATCTATTTTCCTTTTCAATCTCACTCTTTACATTTAGACTATTGATCAGAGAGAGAACTTATCAAAACAGAGTAAGGAAGAGTTGGCACAGTATGATGTCTATAGTACTGGTAAAACAATGTCCAATCACTATTTTGATACTATACTATTTGTAACCAAAACTCAAAGTCTGATCCCTAAGAGTTCTTGATTCTTAATTCCTAATTCCATCATTCCACCAGCTCCATCACAGTCATTAATATTCACTGGTTAATTTTCACAACTTTGGTAAATTTTTACAACCTCCAATAAAATTTAATAAAGGCACCAATCAGTTTGTTAAATCATCAACCTTTAATTAGTAAAGTTCTCAGCAGTTCAAGAATATAACAAATAAATAATATTGTACTCAATAATGTTGGATTTTTAAAATCTTAGCTACGAGGGTGGTTTGATAAGTCTGGTAAAAATAGAATTAAATATTGTTTTAAAGGCAAAAACTCACTTTATTTCTCGACATAGTCTACTTGGTCTACTGAGTTTCTAATTTTTCCAACCAATAGGCAAAGTAGGCTTAGTCAAACTCTGAAAAATAATCTGTTGCACTTTTTTAGTTGAGATGCTTACAATGTCAGCTATCTCGCAAACTTTTAATCTTCAATTTTCCATTACCATATCATGCACTTTATCAATGGTTTCCTGCACGGTGACTTCAGCGGGCCTACTGGAGCGTGCTTCATCTTCTGTGCTTCTCAGACCACATTTAAACTCATTGATCCGAAAGTAAATGGTCTTCAATGTTGGTGCAGAACTCACATGGACTTTTCAACTCAGATTTCATCTGTGCAGCTGTCGAACCCTTCAAATGAAAATGTTTAATGACCGCACAAAATTAGTTTCTCTCCACCCTAAGGAACTAACTATGCAGTTACCACTTCAGCTGACTGCCAACAATCAATTAATTACAGCTGCCATTCGAAACACTGTAATATCCGTGGAAATATCAGTCTTATCAACAAGAGTGTGAAGGTTCTGAAAATCTCCTGCTCTTTCATACAAATTGACCAGACTTATAAAACTGACCTTGTATAGTTAAAACTGCAACAACCATATATTAGGTTGATTGGCTGTAGTAACATGGCCTTCAGTTTTACCCCATAAGTCCAATATTAAACCTCAAACACTTTTAAGACTTCATATTTTGTATAAGAATTATGGGAGGTGTCTTGTTTTAAAGATATGATTAGTATGCATCCAAACGCTTTCTATTTTTCTTGTAAAATATTCATTCAATTCATTTTACTTTGACGCTGTCTATCCAGTTGTACTGGTCATCGACTAAGGTGGAGGTAATTAAGGTAATTAAGGTATTAATGAAAATTAAAACTTTTTGAGTATTTTACAATAAGACACAAAAATGTTTTGAGATATTTTGTGAATAAACTAATAGCAATGTAGAAAGAGAGTTTTTATGCATATTAATAACATCTTCAAAATGAGACAGATCCCATAATACCACAACCAAAATTAAGAGCATAAGTTTTTGAGATATAACATTTTTCTTTTAAGTATAAAATCAAAATAGCCCCCAGAACAGCCAGCTCTAATCTGTTGTAGTTCCAGAACATAAATTAATACATACAGAATAACACTTCATAATACATCTTAAGTTAATAAACAACATCTTTTTTTATTTAACTATACTTTTTATCCAAAACAACATTATTGTTCTACTTGAACAAAACAGTATAATATTAAAAGTTTTATATTATTTTTCTAGTATTTAAAAAAAATTCACAAATTACATGCTTTTAATTAAATTAACCCTTTTAACCCCGGCCATTAAATCAAGTGATGTACCAGAAATCCCAAGCCATTTTCAGACAAAATGTAAGGGTTTTGTAAAAAATTCACAACTCAGTTATTTTTTAAGATATTTAGGTAATTCTTTTTTTGTTTTACTTTTTTATACATGTAGCTTACAGAAATATACAAATAAAATTATTATTTTGAAAGTAATTTTTTTTAAATGCATATACATATATAAAAAATAAATAAAAATGAAAAAATTTCAAGTTTGATCATGGAAACCATATAGATAAAAAATATTTGACACAAAAATACCCATTTACTTTATGGTATATTTAATCCTTAATAAAAGGAAACAAAAATTATAGGCCTACCTTATTTACAAGTGGAGTAACATCAATTTTTGTAAAGCCGTGTAAATTTTTCTTTTTGCCATTTCTGGGCAAGGCAATGTAACAAGACCTTTGAAATTCACAGTACTTAAAATAAACATAAAACCAAAGTTATTTCTGACAAAATAACTAAAACTGTTCATAATCTAAATTTTAAAAAAGTTTTAAAACAATATTTACATCACCACAAAATGTAAATTTTCAAGATATCCATCACTCAATTCGTCGTCACTAATCACATCCACACCATTTGCAACTAGGTTACTAATTATTGTATTTTCACTTACGGGAGACTTTAAACGATGTCTTTTACTCATTTTGAAATAAAACAAATAATAAACTAAACTTTAACTGCCGTACTTTATACTGCTTTAACCTAAAACTGTGAAGAAAACGGAATATTCACAACCACGTGATAGCTGTCTGCAACAAGCGTGAGCAGTCAGTCGAGACGAACTGCAATTGCTCAGTCACAGACTGACAAAATACGAAGTCAAACCATTACAAACTAATATATTTCGATGCAAAATATCTTTGTGCACAAGTCTGTGAAATTTCAAAGCATTTGGTGAAATAGGTGGCCAGTAAAGTAATAAAAAGTGCACGTCCGCACTATACGGACGTCGGGAGTTGACGCCATTTTTACGACATCCATATAGTACGGACGTCGGGGTTAAAAGGGTTAAAAACATGAATTATTTCCACAGCAGACAATACAAAATAAATCTTTATAAGTATTTGTTTCAAAATATCAACTGGAGTAAGTGTTTAAATTGCAAGTAAAATTGAACATGCATGGTAATGACAACAGTGTAAAGCGATGTAAACTAATTTAATTTGTTAGTTGGGTTTTTATATTGCTGTAACAAAAACTATCGTTCACCATCAACAAACTTACTAACTTTCATATTTTTAAATTAAATGAATATGATTCATGGCATTCATGGTAAACTTAAAACAATATTTTATGCAATTTTTATCAACTATGTAAGAGTGCAAAGGTTATAAATGTATTCCATGATCGAAAATAACAAGATCAAGTCATCACACATACATGACAAGATCCACAAGTGTAAGACGAACACAGCAATGGTCAAATCCAAAATTTTCTAATCTCAGGTCTGATTCCGATTCTGAAAATATCAAATCTCTATTCTTGAATTTTTATCCTACACTCTTCTTTTAGCTTGAATTCGGATTTATTAAAATAATCACAAAATTAATTCCTGCATTTAAAAACTAATTTTGAAGGATTTCTTATGATTAACATTTATTGTATGCCCATAAAAAGGTCATAATTTGTTCAATAACTCTAAATAATAATATCTAACTGTGCTGTTTATGGTGAAGTTAATAAAATATTTATGTCTAAGTATAGTTCAGAATATAAATAATAAATAAATATGTAGTACAGAATTTAGATGTGGATTATTTTTTATAGCAAATATTGAATTTATATTCCACTATTCTCAATTAACTGCCTGATTTAATAAACTGACAAAATATAGTTTAACTTGTGTTTTTACTGCATATACAATTTATTAAAAACAAACACACCATAAAGCCTTAAATTACTGTTCAGTTTCTATTGAAATGAATAATGAATCATTATATTGGTAGTCTGAGCTGTGTAGACCATGTGGTAGGCATGTTACGCAATGCACAGGAGAAGAGGGACAGTCAATCTCAACCAATCATCTGATGAAGGAATGTTTAATTTTTACTACATCATGTGAGCAGACAATATGCAAATAAATGAAGTTGTTTAATCTTCAACTTCATTGATTAACAAACTTTTCTATGGATGAAAGTGTGTTGAATCTCATCAGAATTTGGGTTTAGGATCTTTTGAAAAGATTAGATGGATTTTAAATTCAGTTTTGACTCATCAGAGTGACCTAGAAATGGGAACATCTTCCTTCTATCACTGTACCTATTATTCATATTTCTATAATTCATAATACTTCATTCTACTTTCATATAACTAGAATCACACTTCACCACTTTTACAAGAAATGTTCATCTTAGATTTATTGTAAATCTTTGATATAGAAGAAATCTAGCAAAATACACGGGTTTTCACATCACACCCAAGTTTGTTTGCTTTATAAATCTCTCATTCAAGAATAGGCCAGATTGTATTTCATCCAGTAGATTTTTACATTTTATGTTTGACTAGACATGTGTAAACTCTACTACACTTATTGTCATGGCCTTGTACTATTTAAATAAATTAAAATTTGTTTAATAAAACTATATTAATAAATATCCAAAACTAGGTTTTCACTACTTTCTCCTTTGTACCAGTATTATAAAAGAGACAGAATTGTGATGGCTGTATGATGATCTTATTATTATTTTTATATGAAAACCCTGTGTTTTGACCACCTAAGTGAAAAAACAGCAGTTAAAGTGTTCATTAACACATGTGTGCAATGTGAGTATACACACTGGCTATAAATGAATGAACATACAGCTGTTGGTTTAAAATGAATCCAGATGTTAAAATTATATACTTTTTGTACAGTGAATTTGTAAAAGGTTGTATTAAGTTCAAGATATACTAACAAGAAAAGACTAACAATTTTAAAGATCAATAAAAATGGCATAAACTGCAGCTGTTTGAACATTCTTATTCAATATTTATAAAGGGGTAACTTTTAAGTCTGGGTAAAACGCAATGAAAATCTTGCTACAAATAACATGGTCTAATTTTGATGAAATTTTATATGTGAATCTAATTAATAAATATTTCCAGAGAATATTGACTTGACGGAACTTAAAACATTGCAACCTTGTGGTGTCATAACCAGAAGAGAGGCACCTTTTCAGTTTCCAGAGGACTAATTATTATAGTTTACCATGGATCCACAACAAGATTCCTCTACCCAAAAACTAACCAGATTTGTGAGATTATTTTAAACTAATAATTTATACATAATGCCGAAAGGCCTCACAATACAAATTGGGGCCAAGATAATGCATACAACTACCCATCCCAATCCCACAATAGCTGCACAATTACCAGTGTCCGACACGTCTGCTCTTCCAACTGGTCTCTCGTTAATAGGAATATGCCTACCAGAACCTGCACTGGAGAATTTCAAATAGTTGTAAGTTCCCTTTGTTAAAACCATAACTATTGTATATAGGGCAACTGATCACCAAACTCAAATTCAAACTTACAATGGCACTTGCCAAAACATTTACCTTTTTATGGTTTTTAATTTTTTTAAATCATGATTGATATTTTAAACCACAACTGTATAAAAAATAACTTACAAAATTATTTTTTATTCTGTCTACAAATACGATTACTAATGGAAATCGAAACAACATTCCAACAACAACTCCACATTCCAGAAGTGTGGTTGCATGAATATTGTAAAATGTACTCTTATAAACATAATGCAAAAAAGTCTGTGAAATAATTTGACAAAATATTTTTCTTTATTACCAATAAAACTCATGATAAGAGTGCTCTAAAACTTTCAGCCACTGTTACATATATAAGAACCATGATGGCTTTGCAATAAATCATTCAGTAATATGAAAGTCACTTCTTTTCTAGGCTTACAAAATTTATATTTTCTTAATTCAGATTAATATGAACTGAAAGTATTTTAGGGCATTATAACCGAAAACTTTGTTTGGCCCTTTTTATCTCAACAAATAATTCGATTTTGGAATAGAAAGGGCAAAGAAGTGAAATACTTTACTTGTGATAAGATTATTATGATCATAGGTACTGTGTTTGAACAAATTATTGAGGGAAACTTCCAAATTATCGAACTATTCAATAGTTATAGACTCAACATCAAACTCGGTTATTGAAATTCCTGCCAAATACAGGTGATAAATTTAAGAAGTTATCCATAGTGCAAATATTAGAATATGTTGGACCTATTATTAAAGGCTGTCAACTATATAATAATGCTGCAAGTATTACATATTCTGGTCTTCAGGCAAGAACGAAGGGACACAATGAACTAGTTCAAAACATTGTTTTTTCCGCCCATTAACTAAACCTGGTTGGAGTTACAGCAGCTAATACATCTAAACATGTTGAGTTTTCTAATCCTGTTAAAGCAGTATACAATTTGTTTCTGTGTCCACTCATCGATGAACAACTATAAAAGAAATCTTAAAGAATAATTGTCCTGAGATAGTCACAAGGTGGTCGGCCAGGGTGGTTACTATAAGTGCTTTACTAAAATCTCTAATTGAAATTAATGAAACATTAGAGAAAATGCCTGAATATAATAAAATAAAGGTTATGTGACGTCAAGAATCTATAGATTTGGTGAAAAACGGCAAAACTCAAAATTACCTTTTACTGGGAAGAGGTGATGAATAAATTTCACAAGATAATTTCACCTCTACATTGCAAAAGTATTAACACATTCGGGTCTACGCTCGAGCCAGACCCGAGCGCCATTGTTTAAACCCCCGGCCGGCGCTCGAGCGTGACTCGAGCACAGCTTTACCGATTGATATACGGAGTTGCTCGAGTGATATTCGAGTGCCGTCTGCTGCATTAGAAAGCCAGCTTTAATGGTTAGTTCAGAAAAATTCCGCTAGGCGCTACTACGTCATACCCGCTTGAGGCTTTTGTTTATCCACTGACGTGGCCTGGCGCGTCGTCAGTCTGTCTAAGACAACAATAATTTTTTTAGCATTTGAAAATTTTTTGGCAATTAAAATAATTATTTGTAAATATGTATATAGTAAATGCCTTAAAAAATTGAAATTACTTGTTTTATTTATTCAAAAGTTAGTTTTCAAGTAACACAAGACATGCGGGAGTTTTTATTTTTCTTAAAAAAATGTAAGTTTTGAAATTTTTTTTAAAATTAATTAAATTTTATAGGAATACAGTTTTACATATCATTTTAAAGAGGAAAGATAGAACTTTCAAGAAAATATAATATCTAATATACCTAATATTTAACAGTTTTCTAAAAAAAAATCTGAAAACCAATTAATTTATGCAGACCGGGTTATACAAACAGCAAATAGCGAGCCAGACTCTAATGTGTTAAAAAAAATGTTGTTGATCTTTTAAAATCATTAGATGTCAATATACTTTCCTGCACTAAATGATTATTTAAATGATTATTTAGAGAAGACTGACACTGTATATATTTTAGACCATTTGCTGTGAAAATCGTGTCTGGAAATGTAACCAGTTTTTTCATGAAAATAAAAAATCAATAAACTATTCACAACTTGTTCATAAAATGTCAGGACCAGAACGTATGTGATAATAATTGACAGATTAGTCGCAAACCTTTGAAAATGAGCTTTAGGTAGGTTTCATAGCAGGTGCACTGGCCATTAAAGTGCCTAGGGGCGCCATATTTCCAAATGCAGCCGTATGTCCACAAAGTAACTAACATGGTGGCCGTAAGTGGACCACACCTGAGCACAACATGGTCTGTACTGAAGATTTTGTGTAGGACTTTAGTACAGCCCCGGTATATGGCCTTTGAGAGTTACTATGAAGGAATTAAACGAGAACCCTTTATACACAAGTACACGTAGGCTAGTTTAAATTAATTATTAAAATTGCTTTACTTACATCATAATAGAGCTATAGATTTTTTTTTTAATATTGAAGTTTTAATTTACAATTTGGTGTTGAAAATTAACAATTATAAAAAAATTTTAATGATTTATATAATTTAATAAACATGTTCCTAATTACTACATACATTACATTCAAATAACATTAACTTAAGATTTGTTTTAACTTCAGATTAACCCTTATCAAAGATTTTCTTTACACTCAAGGGATACACAGGGGGTGATAACACTGTTTCAGCATTTTATGTTTAACATGTAAAAACTGTTGATGATTTTTTAAGTGGTCCTTACACAAATGCAAAAGTTAATTGACCAACAAACAAAGTAAAATCACAAGGCACTGTGTATTAAATCTGTTACTAATATATTAATGCTATCACTACTTGGAGATTACAAAAACTAAAATAATGTAACTAAATAATAACTGTAATTATTTAAAACACACACATGCTATATAGCAACGAGCCTACATTCATAGTGCAAAATTAAAACTAAACTTTGATGAGTTAGAATAATACCTCTAAAAGGGCCGAACTCATCAGCAAAAGTGTTGGACCTTGATGCAAGACCTGTGCTACAACAGTGGTTGTATTAAGACAAATCTTGTGTTTTATTTAGAAAACAATTTCTTGTTTATATTATGTTGTGAATTCAACATAATCATCTGGGATGTGTAGGCCAATTTCTATTGTTTAAGATCAAAACCTAATTTTTCTTGAATTTCAGAGAAATTTGTTCTACGAAAAAATCAGTTATCGCTTTTGGTGCGGTCAAAATGGAAGGTTAAAAGAAGTGTTAAAAAATTACAAAATGATAAATTTTGTTACAGGACACATTTTTTAGCTTGAAACACTTAAAACCAATTGCCTGACACTCAATACTTGTATCAATATCAACCAAAAAGACAAAAAGAAACTGAAGATAGTGACTTTAATACTTCTTTCAAGTATCTGGTTTTAAGTGTGCAAAGCTAAAATATAAGGTTCTGTAGAAAAAAGTATCACTTGTTATTCTTAACTCTTTGCTACCTCCCATTTCGACTCTCCACCAAGACTATTGCAAGTGACAACTAATTTCCTTCCTTGCAGAAATTTCTTTATGCATTTCATGAACAACTTGTATGTTTTTATACAATGCAAATTGGCCCTCACCTCCTATTTGGAGAGAGAAATAAAAATTCCTATGCTTTTTCTCCTAAAAGTGCTAAACTTTACCATGAAGCACTCATAATATTTTAGATGTTATTTAAAAAATAGTAAATAAGTAACACTATCTCTATGTAATATTAATTTGTATTCTTGCATTACTTTTTATAACTGTAGATAAAAGTGGGATGAAACAGATAAATTATTATGAGAAACTAATATCTGCAAACAAACTGTGATCATCCAGAACTGAATGTGTCATCATAAGAATTAGTGTTGCTTTATAAATCAACATTATATTTTCAAATTTAACTTGGCATGACATATTGGGTTACATACTGAACTAATTTCATTTCACAGTCCTAAACCAATCACAGCAACCACTGTAAATTTTAATAATCTTATCTGGATTGTGGAATTTTGGCCTATTTCTTTTGAATGTGGTAACAAGAGAAAGCCAGGTAAGACAAATAAAAATCAAACACAAAACCTACTGACATAAAACACTTTCCAACCAATAACCCACATTTTAAAGATATAAACCATTATATTGGTACAAAAGAATAACAAAATCAATGTTCAAAATGAAAAATTAAGTTACAATGCAAAAGTCCAAAACAATTTAGCCATTTTACTGCACACTGCTAGCACAGTGAGCTATGGAGACATAAATAGGGCATAAATTATAAGTTTAATTGTCAGCCACCTTTCCAATATGCATTGCCAGTCTCCAGACAGTGTACCTCAGTTTGACTATACATCTTTCATGTGTAACTGATTTTTTTCTTCAGAATATAATGGGATTGTACTAACCTTAAGAGGTTTTCTCAATCGGTTCCAATATAATTCATTCTAAACTAGCCATAAAAGAAAAAACATTGTAAAAAATTTACACCAAAGTAAATAACTATAGTAATCTATTCCATTTACATGGTTTATGTACTTGTATTAGATATTTTTACTGCAATAACAGTTTGCTGTTTCTTACAAGTTGTCAACTTTTAAGAAACTCCTTGTTGGCACTGTTTATAGTTTGTATCAATTACTTACTATATATAGTAAATCAGACCCAATATAATATTTTATAACTTTTTAATAGAATGTAACTTTCAAAATAGCATAATTTTTTAAATACTAAAAACAAACTTTTTAAACTTAAGAGCTCAAAACATTTTATTTTACTTTATTTGGTTGATATGCTGCATACAATAGACTGCCGTACAAGGCACTTTTAAGAAAGTAATGATGCAATTGTTCTGGCATTCAAATTTGGGGGATATTTCCAAGTCATTGGTGCAGATCACTAAAAACAGAACCTAGAGCAATTGTATGTAATGTGGAAGATTGTGAAGGAAACGGGATTTGTCCAGACATTTGCCATAATTCAACAATACAAACAATCTGTAACACTGTTTCAAGATCTGTAATCTGAAATCTTCCTCACATGGATAACTAATCTTCAGTCAGGAACTACAAATAAGAAGTGTGACTACTCCATGCACACTATCTCTAAAACTTGCACTTTATAAAAACAAAACACTAGTCATTGAAACCAAACTAGGTCACAATAGATCTGCACTGACCGACCAACCACTGAAATCTGACTTATAGATGTCACACCAATATGGTATGATTTGTTTATTTTAGCCTAGATTGCAGTTATGTATTAGGTTAGTTACCCACCTGAGGAAGAGATTAGATTGCAGATCTCGAACTTTGTGTTACTGATTTATAGTAACACTGAACAATAGCAAATGTCTGGAAAACTCCTGTTTCCTTCACATTTTCTTGGCACTCTCCTTCAATGTGGAAGGTTATTGTTATAGCTTTAAACATTTTAAGAATGCTGATAAGGTGCTTGTCCTCTTCTTCTGAAGGGAGGAGATACCATCAAAAAAAACGTTTAAAAATTCTAGATCCTCCTAAAAAAGCCAAAATTTAAAAAATTGGTACAGCCCAGAGGTTTTTTTAATTTTTTTCTAGCTATTTAATGCAACATTTTTTAATTGAAGCAGATACTAAGAATTCTATTGTGCACTTAACTGAATAAATTTCACTCACTATCATCCAATTCTAGTAATTCAACCAGTAATACATATGAAATCCACCTGCCATCTTGAAAAAGATAAAGATCTTGGCACACATTTTAAGTCTTTCAGAATCTGAGGTTTTTGATTTTACAATACTTTAACTCAGACCTCATAATTTAGTTTGTTCAAGCTCAAGTACTTGCAAAGCTGGAGTACTCTGAACCACTGTAAGATACATTTTCTTCTAACATAACATAATACATATTAAGAACTAGTAATTTTCTTTGATATATTCACCAAGCGTATGATTTAGTCTCAAGTGTTTGTATTATTTCCATACTCACTTTCCTCTGGAAGTTCAGGGACATCCTCATCCAGAGCCTCTGCAAAGTTCAGTGTTCCATTGAACAACTTTTGAAACAGTGCCGCTAAAGCCTCTCCTCTTTCTTTTCTTTCAGTACTAAGCTCACCCTTGGTCTGTAGGATTCGCCGATTTTTCCTTTCAAAAGCCTGCATTTCACTATGCTCCTGTAAAATATAAATTACAAATGTGTTAGTTACAAAACCTCAAAACCTTTGGTTACAACTAATGAGTTTTGTAAACAGCAAGTTAATTTACAAACTATTTTTTTAAGTGGAACAATAAGACAGAAAAATGTAAACTTGTTTTTCATATATTGTTACCATTACTTTATACACACACACACACACACTCGCACGCATACACACAAAAACATGCACACACAGCGTGTCACAAACTTCTGTGGGAGATAGTATTCATCATTCCAAGCAAAAAATGTCCTATAAATACAAATCGAGAAATTTTTAGTTTAGCCACTAGCCGCCATTTTGTAATTTTCATAACAAAATTAATATCTTTAGAACTATTGAAACTAAGGAATCCAAATTAGGAAAATAGGTTTGAATAGATAAGAGGAAAATTACAAAAAATTATTGTGTTATTTTCTTGAATATTAACAAAATTACATCTGTTGAAAATATTTCAAGTCAAGCAAATAACAAAAATATCCATATAGTTATAAAAATTGTACCAGACATTAACTATTTAACCATTTTTATTACAACTCCAACGGTACTTGTTTCAATGAAATCTGTCAGTGCATAAGCGAATACTACCACTTTAAAGGTACGCTTGCACAAGCTGGGAGCAACAAACATTTGGTCTTCTTAGAGGCATCAGTTCTAGAGATTTTAATATTTTATAGAATATACAAAATGACAGCTAGCGGTTAAACAACACATTTTTCAACCTATATTTATAGGACATTTTATCAACAACAGATGTTTGTGACACCCTTAAAAAAAAATATATATATATAGTATATATTTGTTGTTAATCATTTTAAATGCCGTACATACAGTCTGTTCAATAAGTATCAGGACTGGTTTGCTGTATCCTCGATAGAGCGGTAGAGGAGGCTTCGACCGGTCGGCCTCGGTAGAGGGGTCTCCCCACCACTCAGTTGCACTTTAATTCAGTCGCCTGCAGGCATGTGTTGAGACAGGAGGTGTATTTTTGACGAGTGATTTTTTTTATAATGTCAGCATGGACCGGACTGTTGAGCAACTCCACGCTGTAAAGGTTTTATTTTAAACTCGGGAAATCTGCGTCTGAGACCCTTGAAATCAATAAACAGGCTTATGGGGATGATACCTTAAGCTGCACAAGAGTTTTTGAGTGGCACAAAACGTTTAAGGAAGGCCAGGAGCTCTTTAAAGACAGTCACTGCGTCGGATGCCCGACGAACGCTCGAACCGATGCTCAGGTGGCCTAAGTGAAAACGGTTTAGGCTCTGACGGACGTATAATCAACGCCCTTATTGAGGAGAATGGACTTTTAGTCGGAACTGTTCCATATTACTGACAGAGGATCTTGCGATGAGGAAAGTGTGCATGAAGCTGATGCCGAAAGTTTTGAGCGAGGAACAAAAAATGTTGTAGGTGAACATTTTGCAAGAAACTTTGGACTACGTCCAGGAAGATGAAAATTTTCTCTACAATGTTCTTAGCAGCGATGAATCGTGAGTGTTCCAGTACGACCCAGAAACAAAACGTCAAAGTTCAGAATGACACATGCAGGGGTCCCCGCGTCCAAAAAAAGCTCAGATGTCAAAATAAAAACCATGCTGATTGTTTTGTTCGGTCAACGTAGAATTGTTCACAAGGAGTTCGTGTCTTCAGAATGAACATCAATGCTGCATTATAAATGGAAGTACTGAAATGCCTGTGAAATGGACTAATGCGCATGCAACCAGCCGTTGCGAAGAAGTGGAAACTTCACCATGACAATGCGCCGTGCCACAGTGCAATTGTTGTGCAGCAGCTGCTGGCGAAATTCGACGAGGCAACTTTGCCTCACCACCCCTACAGACCAGATCTGGCTCCACCAGACTTTTTCTTATTTCTGCAAATGAAAAGGGAGCTCAAAGGACATTGGTTCGACTCCATCAAGACAGTTTAAGAGACGACAACAAAGGTTCTCAACAGTATTCGGAAAACTGACTTCTAGTGGGCTTTTGAAAAGTGGCAGACGCGCAGAACTAAGTGCATCAATGCAGGAGGAATGTATGTTGAAGATTATTAAGTCATTGTAATGATACCTGCTAAGAAATTTTGATTTTTGGAACCTGTCCCGATACTTACTGAACAGACCTGTAGTGAGACGCACATCACACAGAACAAAACACACTAGCCAGTAGGCCTACCCAGTAGGGATAGTTTAACTGCTATATTGTGTACAAGTCTGAAGCTAACAAGAAGTTATATTTATAAAATCACACTTCACTTAGGAGTATTATGAGGTATGTACTGTTTTATGGAACAAACCAAGAAAAATTGTGCAAAAAAGCTGATCTAGGAAACCCACTGATTCATGCATAAGGCGTTCTTTATTTATTTCCCTCACTTTATAAAGTTTGCTGCATGAAATTATAACACAAAAGATGGATTATATCAAGTTTTATGTCACGATATAAATTTGATAGAGGACCGTAAATACAACAAAGTGTGTTTAAATTACTGACACTCCTCAAAACCTAGATGAAAAATTTGGTGACTCACTTTTCAACTGGGGATGAAAAATCGATTAAAAAAGTCAATTGTGTACAGTGGAGAGAAAAAAACTCTCCCATGAAACTAAGGTAACAATGCGGAACTGTAAGTAAATGAGTGATTGAAGTTAATGGAGACAACTTAAACAGTGAAGGAATTGAAAATTTGGTGCAATATTATAAGTACTTTAATTGGAACTGTGACTATGTAAAAAAACAGTGTTAGATGAGTGCTTTTATAGTGTAATATAATTTAAAACTAAATTTTGTCCTTTCACTTTGTTTTTTATATCCCAAAACACCAATTACTTCCTGTATAGCCCTCATATAATTCCTAAATTTGATATACTTGAAAACGGTAAGTTTACCCTTTAACTTATATATTCATTTTTATTTTTATTTCAAGTATCCTGTTATAGAGGATTTAAAACAACAGGCACCACTTGTCTAATCAATTACATGCTGTGTTGTAAACTACAATTAATTCCAACTCAAACAAGAAGACTGAACAAATTCTGTACAAATACAGATCTGGCCTTAACACATTTTTAACACCTTCACTGCTGGTCCATACTGAGTGACAATAAGTAATATCATAAGACAGTAAGTGCACTAGGGTGTCTGTTGCTATCAGTGTGTTAATTGAAACTAACCTTCAGCAGATGTTTGCATAGAGATCCATAGTAATCTTTTAGAAGTGAACGGACATTTTTCTGTTTTTCTGGAGGCAACATTGAGCTGCGAGGAACTGCTATATTAAATTTCTCTGATAAAATTCTCATGGCTTTTGGCAACAAACCTAAAAAAAGAATAATAATCTTAATATAACAATTACAAAATATGAATAAAAAGTTGGTTGGTTTCATATTTAATTTTCATTTCTGTAATTTAGCTTAATATCAAGATGCATTTTAATGATAATTCAATGAAACAAAAATATGTTTACTTATTATATTTAATTTTGCAATAAAGTATTATTGTATGGCTTTTAATAATGAGACCTTAAACATAGGGAATGTATGAGCACATGTCACTTTATATAATATCTTGTTTTATTTTGTACCTTTAGTATTATTTAGCAGTAAAAAAAAAACTTGTACGAAAATTCCAAATAACCAAAACGTGTAGAATATTATATAGAAAAAGAATATGTGTTAAGTTTTTCAGTGGAATTTCTGCAACACGTTTTATATAAAAACACACAAGTTACAAACTAAAAACAGTAGTACGTTAAGTGTTTTTTTTCATACCCTAAAGAAAGTGTAAAAATAATGAAAAAAAAAAAAATTGAAATATAGTGAAACATATACCCTATTAGACAATAACAGTATATGTAACCATAGCTACAAATATCGATTTTATAAGCAAAAAAAGAAAAATACTGTGGAAGCCCAAATTGTTAGTGAAAACCCCCAAAAAATCTACAAATTAGGGCCTATACTGAAATTTGTATTTTTATAGAGAATATATTCCACAAATAAAACTAATTAGGTAATATAAAATAAGTAGAAAATCCAAATATTATGAGTAATAAATTGAATATAACGTAATATGTAACGGGGGCCCTTGTTGCCAAATCTTTGTTAAAAAGATTGTATAGAGATTTTTGCAAATTATACATTTTTTGCATATTTTGTTGGAACACATATCTGTGCATAAAAACATATCAAATATGTTCTGATATAGCTAAAAATTAAAAAGTACATAACGCAATGTGAAACCTAAACATGTTCTCCTTTTGTGGAAAGATAAAAAGCAGTTTATAACTAATGAAATGACGCTATTATTTATGTATATGTTTTTACTGGCCTATATGCTATTCATTATTTTCTCTTAGAATATATAACAATAATATAACATATATAAATAACACTAGAAGGTTCGACAAGCTTATTACAGGGACATAATTATTCTTTATTTGCTAAAAATATTCAAGATATTAATAAATTATTACTGTTTAAATTGTAATATATACCTTAAGAGAACAACTAAAAAAAATTCAAACCTAAAACACAAATATTAGTTTTTCGTATTTAAACATTATTGCACAGTTAAAATGTTTGTATTTAAATGGATGTAGAAGAATCTTATATACCTGGGTAATGGGGAGATCATAAATAAAACTACCTGCATAGTCCTCTCCACAGTGTTTGCAAAAGCTGAGTATTATGCTTATATTGTTGTGCTCTTCTCGATCAGATGTGGTAAGAACAGTCAATATATTTCCCAGTAGGGGCAGGGCTTCCTTAAATTGGAATATTCCCGATGTGATGAGGTCTCCATAGAATCTCAGGTCCACTCTTAGCTTACTGGGGTTCACAATCTAAGAGATAAATAAATTTAAGACAAACATTTAGAGCATTTTCAGCACATCAGAATTAAGCACTATATTTCTTGTAAGAAAATACTTTGTACCATTGTATTTCTCTATAAAATTCCAAATAAAGAATGAAATTAATGGAAAGTGTCAACTCATTATTCTATGTATTGTGTATTTTAACCTCGGTCTAACATGATGTACACACTACAATGGTCAAAATTAAGAGAAGAAATAAGATAGTTAGAAACATGTACTATATAGTTATATCATTATAACTGAAATGAACAACTGTTATCAGATTCAGAAAATCCAAAATAGATACTATAGCCACTAACACTCTAATAATTATCCCATTTCAATTTTGATTTTTTTTTTCATTCTGTTATATCATGTTTCTAGTGTAGTGGATATGAGGTACTTGACTGCAGTTTATTTATGGCCACTATTCAGTTTTTAATTTCACTGAAAAAATATATCCCAATGACTTGGAGAGATATTTTACAAGTTTATTCTGTATGCTCACAAGTTTATTCTATATACTATCATTCAAAAATTAGCAGTTGAAATAGATAAATCAATCAATGATTATTATTATTATTATTATTGTTAAATATACATTTTCTGGCAGAGATTTAATAATTATCACTAAATATGAATATAAATGAAATAATACTGAATCTTGATTGAATTTCATTTGATTTAAGTATTCAATATAATATTAAAGTAAAAAAAAAATGTTTACTACACTGGAATTGTATATTAAATAAAATCAAGTTGGTAATTGACATTGCAGCATAGGAAAAACGGCTGAAAACCAGGAGAATGGTTCATCTGCTTATGTACATTATGGCATTTACAGCCACAGATAGATTGAAATAAACAGGGAAGTCCACAAAATGACATGAAATCACAGAAATAAAGTAATTCAGTAAAAACTGTACTGTGTTGATAAGCAGGGGATAATTTCACCATTGACATAAACAATAAGCTGAGCGCAATCCAGTTGCCAAGTTACTGAGTAGTCTGTCATTGCTGAGTAGGTCAGCAGCAAATTAGTCATATGCTTACAACTGTATTGGCATTTGATCTTGAACAGTCTTCCTCATTATTGAAAGTTATTATTGTTCCTGTCAATTCCAGTGTTAATAATACAGGATGGGCCATAAGTTACTTGACAAAAATGCATTACGATAGTAAGTATTAATTTATTATAAAGTATATGTTAAATATAAATGTTTATAGTTTTAATGCTCATACCAAATAACAAAGACATACCTAAAGTAAACGTTAAAAGTGTCCTCCATTATTTTCTATACACATGTAACATCTTTTAAGCACAGATGCGCATATAGTGTCAGTGATGGCTTTGGTAGATACCTCTTCAATACGTTCTTTTAATTGTTGCAGATCCCTTGGTTTCTCTGAATAAACTTTGTCTTTTACAATTCCCCAAATTTAAAAGTCCTTTGGGGTGATATCGGGTGAACGCGCAGGCCATTCAGTTGTATCTCGTCTTCCTATCCATTCTGCAAAAGTCTCATTCAAGAAATCTCTAGTAAGGAGGTGCACCATCTTGCTGTCAAATTAATTTTTCACGAATATGTTGTAGTTGTTCGAAAGCAGGACTGTTTTCCAACTCAACTGTTATCTCATGTAGTATATCATGGTAATTAACAGCATTAACCGTTTGTTCAAAAAAACGGTTAAAATAAGTCCACCAACAAAGATTCCAGCCCACACACATACTCCAGGGGCATTTAATTCAGTCTTTATGACTAAATGTGGGTTTTCAGAATCCCAGTACACGCAATTATGTCTGTTCACTCGACCATTAAGTTTGAATGTTGCCTCATCGCTCCACAAAATGGATTTATAAAATGTATTGTCAGTTTCTTGTCTTATTACGTACCACTCACAAAATTCCATTCGCTCGTCATAACCATCTTCAATCTAACCTTGCAGGAAAGTAAGCCGATATGGTTTCAGCCCTACCGTTTTTAACATTCTTCTAATGCTACTGCTAGATATACTAAGCTCACTGGACGATCTTCGGGTTGATTTTGGTGGCGATTGGACAAAACTTTTACGCTACAGTTATGACGTTTTTTCTGTTGTAACAGATTTAGGCCTACCTGATCGTGGAAGATCATCTACAGACCCGGTCACTTCAAACCTTTTATTTAGGTTATGAATAGCTTGTCGTGATAATAGTCTACTGTTTGGGAATTGATTCACAAATGACTCTACTACGTCATTGTAATTATGATCATGTAACCACCACTGCTGAAGAATAAAAACACGTTTTCTTATTGGGAGCTTATTATTAAGTTAATATTTGGGAGCGTTCTTATTGGGAGCGTTATTAAGTTAATTATTCATGATTAACTTAATTATTTAGAAAACTTAATCTACCAAAACCACTTCTAACAAGATGCTAACGTCAACATAACTCAAACATAACCTAATACTGTTGTTTTATTGTAACAGCTGACAGGTTACAAATAGAGTTAAATTGATACTGAGTAACTGGTATTGTCAAGTGACTTATGGCCCACCCTGTAGTGCCGCCTTAAAAAAAAACCAGTTGAGTGATCAATAACTTCATCAATGACACGCTCTTAGGATTCACATTGGGATAAGGAGAATTATTTTATGCTGTCACTGAGGAGCTAAGAATCTGTCTAGTCCTCTACTTTTGGCCACTGTCTCTTCCTCACCACAAAACAACTAAGTAATTAGATAAGTGTAAAAGATTTCAAATTTTGGGGGAAAGGACCATACATTTTGTTTGTTTTATATATATATATATATATATATATATATATATATATATATATATATTACAGGTCTCTTACCATTAGTTTAACCGTTTCTAAACTGATTTCACACAGATCTGATTTACATGCATGCAAAATGCTCAAAATGTAACATCTGTACAACATATTACTTCTTTCCACTTTCAATTGCTGAATTAATTTTTTATTGTTTGCCTATATTTACATTATGTTACATATTTACACACAAAAACGTATGTGTGGCAAACAAGATGCTATCACCTAACACGTGAGAATGTAACACCATTTTAGCTGCTGACTGCTGAAGCTGCAGACCTTGTTGACAAGGAAAGAAATAAGTCACGTGACAATTATGATTTTATATGACTAAAAATACCAACAAATGTGAAGAAGAGAAATTACACATTCATTCTAGTGGTAGAATAACAAACTACATTGGAAATCAGATAGATACAGCAGTATTTCTCGCAGTCAATCTAACTTAAGTTCAACATTTAAATTAATTTAAATCGAAATTTAAATAAAAATGTAAAACTACAGCAAAAGCCCCATTACACAGGGATAGTTGACTATTGATCACCCTGTACATTTTGCATTATGCTATTTACGAGTTATATATCTAGGATAAAAGTATAGGATTACCATATATTATAGAAACAAATAATATGATCTCACTATGTCTAACCTCATTTATCGTATGCTATATTTTTTCTCAACCTTTTCCTGCAAGAATTATGCAAATCGTTATGCTCTTGGTAGACCCTATTTCTGATACGGTCTATGTGCACACTGTCAAGGGTCTAATTTTTAAATTATATTTCAAGCAATTGTTTCTTCAAAATTATGTTTTGCATATAGTTTAAAACTTATAAAACAGGGTTTATAAGACTGAAGGTAATAAAATATCATGTTTATTCAAATAAATTCTTACTCTACTTTGACAAAATGATTGGAATTGTTCTAGTGCATATATTGTGTATATTAACAACTACAGAAATTACAAATAATGAAGAAGAGGGAACAAGTTTAAAATATATTAGTTTTTATTCTGTTTGGATAAATCACATTAGCATTTAAAAAGTGTATTGGATTAATTTATAAAGTAAACCACTAACTCAATTATTGATTTAACAGTTTGTATGGCAATACATTTTAAGAGCTATGCTAGCTGTTGATTTTACAAATAACCGCTGAAACTATTTAGTGGAAAAACTAGGTAAAGTTAAAACCCAGAGGACCTGATGCACATCTCCATTGCAATTAAAAGCTAAGCTGTTACTTAAAATAATACACTTTTTAAATAACAGACTATAAATAAATTGACCATATACAAACGAATTTATCTCTGGATCAGGTAACACAATATTTCTGAAATGTTGGTCTTGAAAAGGATACTTAGAAAATACTACATTTCCTTATTATCTTCATACCATAATTTAAAATTTTAATTAAATCATCCACACTAACCCTCTTAACAACCTAGGCAATATACAACAACTTTACCTTTTCATCTTTCTTTAGCGAAAGGGTTTTTGCCCAATGATCCCATAGTACTTTTGAGAATTCTGAATAAGTATTGTGCATTTCACTACAGAGAGCAACTGCAGCGGGTACATCATTCAGTTTCAGCTTGGCCTCAACTAGAGCTGACGCTACTTCACTTGTATACTTGGACAGATTCAGACCAGACATATCTTTCATCAGACTGTCCAGCTGTGGGGCTGTGAAATTACGCTGAAAAAACAATTCTTCATTTATAATTGAACTTGTATCTTGATGTTGCTGACTAAGTCATGTATAATACTCTTTTATTGTAAGCTGATTCCAATTATGTTCTATACTTTATAACCTTCAAATAAAATGAAATAATTTATATGAAAGGTATTGTAATACATACATGCATATACCATATAATATGACATATTTATGAATAGAAATATTCACAAGGCTCATTGGCTTCTTAAAATTATTTATGGGGTTCATCATGGAAAAGGTTAACGGAATACAAAACCAGTGGGGGTTCCTCACCCCAGAAAATGGGGAAGACATCTATTGTCTAAAACATGTTTTAAGCATTTATTATGACCAATTATTATTAGGTTTTTTTAGCTTCAATAAAAAAATCATAAGAGATCCTCTAATGCATCTTACGACCCCAAATATGTAGTTTGGTAAATTTGCACTTAATTATTCCACGACAGACGTGAGCGGCAGGGCAGTACTACACGATGCCACTTATCTGCCGCCAATTCTAGACAATAAATGTTTCTCCTACCGCTCAGCCCTGCTTATTCTGTCATTGCTGTACAACATGTTGGACGCAAACGCGCTTTCTTGGCGTTATTTGTTATAGCTTACCCACTATTTTCTTCTCCAAAAGGTATCTTATCAGGACTGGTGAAAATCCAACTGAAATTTTGGTGTACTAAAAAACCTGGGTATGTTAAACCGTCAAACTTATATTATTCAACAAACCAAACTATCAAGCCTGTTTATAGCCCCACTTTGACGACTGCATAATACTTAAATACATAAAACCCGTTTGTATCTCGGTCACTACCGCTTAATGCGTATCGCTCGTTTAGTCCAATGCAGTTAAATTGTCCAATGTAATGTGGTTTTTTTTTGGGGGGAAAGGGGGCTGTGCCACAGCACAGGAGTAGAACTAACCAATATAAACTCCACTAAGCTAGTGGAGGCAACCCTCAGATGAAGCTCGCGAACATATGTCAATCTTCATTTACAATTTCACGATCCATGTCGCATATAATAAGAAGTTTTAAGATAAATAAATTCTTGAAGTTCTTGGAGACAGAAAATTTGTTTTTGTAATTTTTATGGTTCTCAGAAAAATTCCCGGCTTATTCCCAGTTTCCCGGACGTACTTTCTATCTGACGTAACAAAAGGATTGGATCCATGACGTTTCTCAGTAATGTTTACGTTCCTTTTAATTTGTTTGACTCACCATGTGAAGGAGATCATTGTCCAGAGGGCTTAGTGGATTTCAGAGAATGACAAATCTTCTGATTAATTATTTTGAGTGTTATTGTTTATGCTTCCAAAACTAAAGTTGTGTCAGTCTGCAATCTTTGCAACTCTCAATGTTTTATGTTATTCTAGTTTGAATTATTTGGTATTGTGTTGTGTCTTGCATTGAAACACAATCCTGTTTTTTTCTGGAAAAAGTCAGTCTTCAATATTTAATTTTTTTCATTTACGAAATACAAAAGTTATTTTCAGAGTGAAAAATGTTGCCTTTCAGTGGTATAATACAAATATTAACTTCCCTCTTACTCACTCCCTTCCAATCTCCATGTTTTAATAGGACAGTCAACAATAAATTTTCAAATAGAAAAGTACAGTATTAATTTGTCAGAAAAGAATGTGTTGTGAATTCAGTAAATTTGGTCAGTATTTATGAAGCTTGAAATTGCTGATATCAGTTTAGTGATTATACTGGTAGTCTATTGATAGTTCAACTATTGGCAATTAAAGTTGATGAGATTCATATAAAATTAGTTTTAAAAAGGTTTTTTACCTGGATTTTGTTTGAAATTCCCTATAATTGTTTGAAATTCTGAATGCAGCCTAAGATCATCCATTAGGATGGACTTTGAGGACTTTAAGAGACCGGTCGGCTACTTAGAGGCAATTTTCGAGTTCATCCCACAAGTGAGTTTCTGATGTTCTTCCAGAGAAAATTTGTCTTACCTGTCACGCTGTAACCTCCAGCATTAGGGGTTTTAAAAGTTAAGCAGCAACCTGCCCTTCTGTAGAATGTTGCTAAGTTAAAGTGGTACATCCCTTGGGTTGGGCAGGAGTAAAAGGTCTTATAGGAAGTGCTAGTATAACAGGGGCTCCACTCTGTAGTAAGGTCTTGGTATTAAGTTGTTGAACTAAGGCAGCAACCTGCTCGGTTAGTTCTCTAACCATGCCCTCGAGAATAGAGCACGAAGAACACTGTTTCAGTTACACAAGGGCAGAGGCAGCCTGAGAATAGGATATGTCCTTCTTTGGGGTTTCACCCAAGCCATCTCCTATACTACTTACGAGCATCACCGAAAGACAGTTTCTCACTTGTAACTATTTTAACACATTCACTGCGGATGACAAAATTACCAGCGACAGAAAATACGGGAATTTTTTTTGTTTTTTACTTACCCAAAACGGAGTCAGGATAGCCGAAAGGGTTGTCCAAGGTATCCCGGAAGCTTCGTTGGCCGGAACGGGTGACGTCATGTCCGTGCTGAGTCTGCTCGTCATCCGCACCAGGTGCAAGTTCCCATGTTGTATGTGCTCGCAGCGCACTATGTTTCGGCACAAACACTCGCGAATTACACGTATATAGTACATGAATGACACGTAGATAGTACATCAATTACACGTATTGGGGTGGGGTGGCCCACTGTGGGTGGGGGACGCCGCCTTCACCGTCCCTACAACTGTTCGAACTCGACTCAATGTCTTCATCACATGAAAAATTATCGCCAATAACATTATCGTCTTCCTCCATTATGAGTACATACACAGTCAACCGACACTATAATCCACTCACACAATATCGCAAAGCATACACAAGAAACAAAAATGGTGAACCGGCGACGAATCGCACCAACTGACTCACCGAGACAGGCACACCTTGCTATGAGTGTTACAGCCTTCCCGGGCAACTGCTCAGCTCACATTGAGGCAATATGAAAGCAGCTACCGTATGCTGAGCTCACTCGTCCACCGCCCGGCGTACCATTTTCGCATGACGAACATGCTCGTCATACGCAGTGAATGTGTTAAGCACTTCTTTTGCTTCCAAATATACTTTACAGCTGCGAGAGCTTGAAAGATGCTTGCCGTTGCAGTTGATGCAATGTCCTTCACCACCAGCACAGTCCTTGTCGCTGTGACCAATTTTGCCACAAAGGCTACAGGTCTTAGGGTTATTGCAAGTTTTGCTTGAATGTCCAAAATGACATCTACAACACCTCTGAGAATTTCTAAAATACAGACGAACTTGTAGGAATTATAACCTGATCTGATAGTGGTTGGTGAGTGGGGAAGGGTGAAAGTCAATATATGACCTGGTGTGGGTATCAGTACAACATTTTTAACCTTCATTATTCTCACTAAATCAGTCACAAGACAATCTTTCAGTTCCTCTATTGTACAACATAGCACATCGTGGCAGAACACAATTCCTTTGTAGAAGTTTCATTTCTTGTAAGGATGGAAAACAATTTCTACTTTGTCATAAAAGAATCTCATGGAGAGAAATATCGCAGCCTCTACCAGAATGCTTCCATAACGAAGTTTCCTAATAGAAGACGGCGAGCCGCCCACTCCGACTAGAGCCTTGTTAACAAGGAAGGAGCTCACGTTTGACAAGTTCTGATTTTCATCTTTGTGCTTAAATACAAGAAAAGAGGAATAGGAAGATTTTGGACATTTGTGTTTGTATCTGCACTTTTTCTTTCTTTGACTGCTTCCTCTTCAGATTCTGAAGAGAGAGCACGCTTCTTTTCCAGATCTATACCAGAATCTCTTTATACAGCTCTATTATTTTCATTCAAATGAGAAGGGGTGATAGCAGTCATTCAATATTTCAACCAGCGCATCGAGATTAAAGGTCTAGGCCGAGACATTGGGAACGGGTACCCTTGGGAACCTGTCAGCTGTAGCTTGGCAGGACACCCCTACCGCAGTTCCCTGGGATCCGATGTTACCTCGTTTAACCTAGTTGTGAATTCATGCGCGACTTGAACTCTCACTTTCTACTTTGGTAGAGCAATCTCAAATCAGCCCTCTTCTGCTACACCTTTTCAGAGTGCAGTAGACCAAGCACTCCCCTCAAACAACAGCACAATGCAGTCAGAAGAGGAAAGAATTAGGAATAAGTAGGATGTGTGGTTGAGACAGCGGGAAGTGCAAAGATTGGAGAAGTGTCTGGCACTAGCTAGAAGTGCAAAAGGTCGCCAAACTTTACACGTCAGGATAACATGTACCGCTACAGCAAATGAAAGTAGAAGGGAGATGATATTATCATTACAGACTTTTATTACGTCTTAGTTCTTAAAATAATGCCATCTCCTTATCCTCTGCAAATCTCTATAAAAATAGAGTGGATTACTGTTTATAATATTTTCAGGCGGTCTCCAAACGTTTAAGAACAGCAGAAATTGGTTTAGTAATGCTTTTATCCAGATCAGACTTAGGCTAGAAAAGGTATTTGGTTTCAAAATTTGAGAATTGGGGTTTGTTGGATAAGCATTTTTTAAATGATTAAAATAAGAGTGTGCTAAATACCCAAACACAGTCTGCCACTTTGAGTATTTAAGTCACAATCACTCTACAATATACCTAGAGTGGGCAACATTATTAAAGCCTGCTTGATTTTTCAAGGCCATCATCGTTTCATACATTACCTGAACTATTTGAATTACAGTTTAATTAAAATATGTTTAAAAATTATTTTAGTAGAAATTATTTTACATGAAAACTTTCACATAATTGTTTAATCTTTTTATAAGGATCCCATATACAACTTATTTTTTTACTTTTGCTCTTTATCAAAACTTATCTATCTAAAAACAAATACTAAACTTCAAACTAACGCCACATACTAAGTTTTATTCACCATGAATCTTACCAATTTTCTAACAAAAGCAGTGTTTTTCTTCAGACTGGAATCAAGTTTAGCTATTGCATTGTCATCAGGTCTTTGAGGAGCATGGTTCCGTTCCCGTAACTTGAGCTTTGATTTTGCTCGTTGTTCAACATCACTGATATAAGACAGAAGAACAGCCTGTAAATACAATATATATACGAAATCAATTATATATCCTTTTATAACACTAAACATGTTTAATAGTCACTTATTATTTAACATACTCTCTCTAATGTATTCCAAACTTGACATTTTTAAAGTTTTATCATTGAAATTTCAATATTATACAAAAAACCACAAGAGAGTTCAGTTGAGGGAGGAGCCTATTTTGCCCGTAACCTTAGAGCGGCCAACGAGAGCTGAGCGACGTTGCCAAACTTGTTCCCCGCTGTAACCACAAGCCGCGCGAGTCCAGCATTCTTAAAATACTTAACCGTTACGCTCGAAAGAAATGTTAGAGCTGTCTTGAATTAATTAACTACGTATTACAAAATGTAATTTTACGGTCATTTTAAAAAAAAGTACATCTCTGTAGCTTATTTCCATGTTGAGTTAAATGGATTGAAATAAATAATTATTGTATTATATTACTCATATACAAAGATCGTAGGATTAAAATCTTTAGCCGAAATATAAATTAAAAAGAAAACATAAAAATACCGCAAAAACGTTAATTTCCCGTATTTAACAGTTAGATAATGCCATTATCATTGATATATATAATAAGGCATTACATGTTTGCATAGTACTCGTATAATCATGTTATGTTAAATGGATTTTCAATTTGGTAAGAAAGTTATCAAATACATCTGAAATATATGTTCTTTTCCATTAATATACTTATTCAGTACATAACGATGGGAATTGTTGCCGCAACGGTTTTGTTACGCACTTCGGTTCTCATAAATTTATAACCATTTGAAAGCATTTTTCCTACCTGGCTACTAATAGTCTTGAATCTGTGTTATGTAAAATTGTTTTTTTTACAAGTGGGTGATTTAAATATTTAAACTGGTCATAGTTGAAAAATCATACAGCACAAGTATTTTTATAATATGAATGCACTTTCTTATAAAATTCTAAAGTAACGGTTTTCTATAACATCCAATGAAATTTGAACACAGTACATAATAGATGATTCAGAAGAGTGAAAATGTGGAGGAAACGGGTGAAATACCTGTAAACAAAAGCCGCACCAGCCAGCAGTGGTGGTAATACCAGACGGATGAGTCATACTGTTTCCGAGAAACAGCCCCTTCCTCCTTCCTGTCTCTGACCTGTCAGTCAGTGCCTATGTCGCTTCATCAGTGGCGGTTGAAAATACTGCATTCTCTTCAATTCCAGTATGCGTATATTATTTTGTGCTGAATTTTACTGTTGATGAACGTTTTCGTGTTTTTAAGTGTAGTTTATTGGTAGCTATTATAAGTGTACCGATTATTTTCTGTGTAGTGTCAATTGTAATATACTTGTTATTGTGATTCCTTATTTGGACAAAATGGAGTGTGATGATGTTTGTTCAAGTGCACAGCCATCCGGAAGTAAGAGTGGTAGCGGAAAAACCCTACGTAGTGGAGAACGACGTATTATTTACAACGTTTACAACTTTTTCAAAAAACTGTCGTTGACAAATTTCCGAGAAACTCTAAACTTTAAGCAAAGTGGTAAACTGTGTGCTGAGGCCTGTGGTGTAAGTGAAAGAACCGTTAACAAGATAAGTAAAGAAGCTAAGCTGTCCGAAGAAGATGGACCTTCATCATCAGAAATTAAGTTTTCAACGCCAGGAAAACAAAGAAGTCGAAAATCAAAAATAACAGGCTTTGACGACTTTGAAAAAGATGTTTTAAGACGAACTGTCCTTTCGTACTACGACAGAGGGGAATTTCCCACATCAAAAAGAATCACGCAGGATCTCAAACAAAAACTTGATTACAACGGATCGGTAACTTCAACAAATAGATTATTAAGGCATGTTGGTTTCAGGTATAAGAAAACCAATGATGGTAGAAAGTTTTTATTGGAACGAAATGATATTGTAGCGGCTCGTTTAAAATTTTTGAGAACTATGCAAGAGCTTAGAGAATCTGGTGATTGTAGGCCCATATATTACCTTGATGAAAACCATACTCGAAAATACATATGGCAGGATACGACTGAGTCTGGTGGACTAAAGGTTCCTCTCGGCAAAGGTAGAAGATTAATAATTTGTCATGTCGGTTCGGCAAAAGATGGGTTTTTGCAAGAATGTAAGTGGGTTTTTCGGTCTAAGACATCATCCAGTTCGGACTATCACGATGAAATGAACGCTGAATCATTTAGAAAATGGTTTAAAAAATTGCTATGCATTTTGGAAGAAGGCTCGATCATCGTTATGGATAATGCTCCATACCACTCAGTACTCGCCGAGAAAATTCCAAATTCATCGTGGAGAAAGGAAGAGATTCAAAATTGGCTGGCTCGAAAAAACATACAATACTGTACGGAAGAAACGAGACCAGAACTTATAATGAGGGTTCTCCCATATAAAACCCAACAAAAAACTTATGAACTCGACGTATTAGCCAATGAAATGGGACATACAGTTGTCAGGCTCCCTCCTTATCACTGCCAGTACAATCCCATTGAAATGGTATGGGCTCAAGTGAAGGGAGAGGTAGCACGTAATAATAAGACATTTAAAATAACCGACGTTGAGAAACTTGTTCATGATGCTCTGGACAAAGTGACTAAAGAAGACTGGCAATCAAGAGTTCAGCACGCAGAAGCCTTGCAGCAAGCTGATTTTGAAAAGGAATGTAGGTAACAAGTGTTGTAGATCAAATAATTATAAACTTAGCAGACAATTCTGACACGAGTAGCAGTGAGGCAGAAAGTGAAAATGAAGAAGACTCCGAGGTTTTGGCTACGATATTGCCGCCGAGAGCGAATAAATAATATACAAGTGCAAAGGTAAGAATATTATTAAGTCAATCATGCTTTTTAACGTATTTCATTTTAAAATAGTAGGCCTAAAAGTTATTTAGTGGAAAATTTGATTATTTCATAATTTAAAAATATAATTGTTCGATAATTTAAAAATTGTTTATCTTGTTATATTGTTTTGATTATTTTTAATCAAGCAACACGTCATGCAGTGTCCAATATAAGCAACATGTATATTAATTTTGTGTGTGTTTAGTAATCGTTTAAAATCACTGAAAAGTTGTATCGTATGGAAATAAGCAAGTACTTTACTCTGACTAACTGACGGGACGATTTGTTTGTTTTAATCGATAGTTAGTTTTCAATAACATTAATAAACTATACAAGTAATTTAAATATAATATAGCAAACTGTCAACGCATTTTAAATATTGTTTTTCAATTATACTGATAAGTTTTAAATGTTCAGTGTCAGTGTTAGTTGTGACAGCGCAGCGGTTTATCAGCCACAATGCGCCAGCCGTGCCGGGCGGCAGCGGCAGTTGTGTGGCAACGTCGCGCAGGCCAGTCCATTCTATTGGTCGCCGCCAACTGCACTCTCTGGTGGTTCCTTGTATAATTCATAATTTTTGTACTATGGGATCTTAAAAATTAATAAATCGCTATACTAGTGGCACGAAGGTCCTCATGCACTACTGCAAACCCTATGTGGAAAATGATTAAAAAGTGTATGTATATTTATTTACTGAAGGGTATCTTAAGAAACAGTTGTGAGAAGTAGTGTTTTAAAACTGTAATACTACCCTTATGAACTACAAGATTGTCAATGTCAAGAAAAAAAAAGGTGGCTTATAGGTAATGGGAATGCTTGTTTGCGCATTCCACACACTAACATCTCCTAATGAGGTACGTCAACAGTTTAATATTTACAGTATATTCAAGGTTTAATTATTTGGCTAAATCCATTGATTTTCAATGAACAACACGCTCTGTCCCCAGGTTTTATTAATCTTGCAGCTTTTTTACTATTAAAAGGATTAAATATTATAATAGTTATTTAATTTATCATTATTAAGTGCAACATCTTGCTATGATCCAGAAAATTTAATAACTGCCATTCGAAATTGAAATACTGGAAATTACATATTATAGAAATGAAAAATCATAAGGTTAAAGTTTATAAAAGAGAGGTTTGAAAACCCAAGAATGAAATTACGGATCATAGAGTTCACTGCTTAACACTATTACAGTAAGAAAATTTATCTTTTTCATGTGCATGTAATTTTGTGGAAGTGATGCAAAACACCAGAAAAACAATTTCTAAAAAAATTATGTATATTACTTCTTACAGTCAAATTATGATGTAAAACTACACAGGCCTCGAGTAAAATTTCTTCTGGTATGTATCTAACATATGTGATGTTGGATCTTACCACAAAAAGCTACATTAACCCTTTTAACTCCGACATCCGATAATATCGGATATAATATGACATACGCTTTTAACTCCGACGTCCGATTAGATCGGATCGACCGGCTCTCGCTTAAACCTCCGGATCCGATTAGGACGGATGTTACTTTTTTTATTTCGCTGGCTTAGTAACAAACCAAAAGCCAAAATATTCAGGGCTATGACGTTCTACGTGAATTGACGAGAAAAATTGTGTATAGTTACTTACTCTATGTCTGATATTCATATCTGTGATCGCGTTTGAAAACAGCTGTCAGTCTGCTTTCTGTTTCCAACGTTACCACTACGTGTTATCAATCTGTAGTGTTTGTAAACAAAATGTACGGCTTTGTTGATCGTGATTGTGTTTAATGTTTCCATTGAAAATGAGTAAACAAAAACAGGCAATCTCACCTGCTAGTGAGAATACTTTAAATAAACAATTGAATTGAATCTGGTCTCGATGTTAGAGACGACGATTTGAGTGACAGTTTTCTGGAACATATTAGTGAATCTGAAAGTGAGAGTGAATTAGGCGAAGGATTTCTGGATGACACTGATGAGGATCCTGACTTCATCCCAGGAACTGAAGATGAAGATGAGGATGATGAGAATGGCATCGTAAGTCGAAATTCTTTGATATCAGGAGACAGGCCTAGACCAAACAACCTAGAACTTAACCTAGACAGTCTTGATCCAGGGCCAAGTACTGACAATGTGAGCCCTATTCATAGGCCTAGAGGTAGGCCTACAGCTTTGCCTGGAACTTCTCAAGCTCATCAGGGTAGGCCTATTGCTCCTGAAAAACTTTGGAGTGTTGATGATACCTCGGACTTAGGCTTTGAACACAATTTTTCGTATCACGAAGAACCTGGCCCAAAACATTGCCCTCCTTCTGATGCAAAGCCCATTTCTTATTTTAATTTATTTTTTTCTGTACATATACTGGAATTATTTGTCCAGCAAACAAATTTGTATGCTGATGCGTACTCGAAATAACACCAAAATGAGCTAAAACCAAACTCAAGAGCTCACATGTGGAAGAAAGTAAGTGAAATGAAAGCATTTTTAGCTGTTATTTTCAACATTTGCATTGTGAGAAAACCGACTATTCAAAGCTATTGGGCAACTGCCGGCTCACTGATTACACCATGGTTTGGCCAAATGTTTAGTTGTAGCCGTTTTGAGAGCCTTTTGCAATTCTTTCATGTTGTGGACAATTGCACCCTAAAAAAGCCAGGAAAGGCTGGCTATGACGCTTGTGGGAAATTTCTCCCAGTTATGGAACACTCCAACAGAGTTTTCAGAACGTATTACACTCCACACAGAGAATTGTCTGTTGACAAGAGCCTGGTAGGAACTAAAAGTCGATCCCAGATCCTTCAGTATCTACCAAATAAGCACCACCATAAGTGGGGAGTTAAAATGTGGATGCTTTGCGATTCTGTTACCAACTAATGCTTGGGGTTTTATTGCTACAGAGGGAACAGGGATAATACAAAACTAGACACTGGCTTGGCCTTCAATGTTGTAAAAAAACTTTTATCTTTAGGCCCTTACTTGAACAAAGGCTACCACGTTTTTTTGACAATTATTTTTTGAGCATCACCTTAGCTGATTATCTGTACTCGGAAAAAAACCCATATCACTGGAACAATGCGAAAAAATAGAAAAGGCATCCCACCATAATATAAAGAAAAATTTCAAGTAGGGCAAAAAGTTTATATGAGGAGTGATAGTTTGCTTTTTTTAGGTCATAGAGAAAAAAAAAAATCGCAAAAACAGCCTGTTCTCCTTCTTTCGACAAAATCTAAAGCTGAGTCTGTTCAAGTTACAAAACGTAGGAGCAATGTTGAAACTATAAAATCAAAGCCTGAGATGATTCACTCGTACAATCAGTACATGGGAGGAATCGATACATCCAACCAAATGCTGTATTGTTACTTGGATGAGCGCCGAACTGTTCGTTACTGGAAAAAAGTTGAAACTATAAAATCAAAGCCTGAGATGATTCACTCGTACAATCAGTACATGGGAGGAATCGATACATCCAACCAAATGCTACTTGGATGAGCGCCGAACTGTTCGTTACTGGAAAAAAGTTGTACTAAATATATTTTCTAGAATGGTTTTGAATGCATACATTCTTTATAAGGCAATCTGTACTGGTAGGCAGTTGACTAGGCTTCAATTTACAACTGGTATTATTGGGGAATTAGCTCAGGAATGGTTACAGTAGAAAAGTGCTACCAACATGGCACATGGTGATGGCCATGACATGAATGTAGGTTGCGGCAATAAGTTTTGTGTGGAACCCTTGCCTGGTAAAAAAGAAAGGGAATGTGTAGTGTGCAGTCCTGTAAGCATTTGTTGAAGGGGGGAAAAGAAGAAGGTCTAGGACTGCTTGTGTGAAGTGCAAGAGAGGCCTGCACGGGGCATGCTTGTCAAATCACTTGTGTTAGAACTTATAAAGTGTACCGAGATTACGTATGTAAATATTTTTAAATATTATAAGCCTAAGAATAAAAACAGTATAATCATCTATTTATGTTTGTTCAGTGTTATTTGTAACAAGAAAAAGTGTGTAAAGTGTTAGCTACTACATAGCCTCAGCAAAGCTATCAGCTTCTGGAATTTGACTAAAACCTGCGCAAAATTCTAAAATCCTAACTTATCCTAATTTGGCTGTAACTTCAATACCGTTCAAGGTAGGACATTAAAATTTTTGTTGCATGTTTAGAAATTGTAGTTATTTTAAACAAAAATTAGTTTAAGTTGCTAAGTTTTAAAAAATATTATTTTTGGCAAAAAAAAACTAATAAAAAAATTAATTTATAACTTTTTTTTGTTCTAAGAGAAAAAAAATATTGTAATAAAACAAATAGCTTATATATATGTTTTATCTTGTTACTATACGTCAAGTAGAGCAAAACAAAACAAAAATCCAGTGTCTACTACAATAAATAAAAAAGTTACAGAATTAAATGTGCAAACATGTAAAAAACAAAAATATTAACCGGTTTCACCAGTATGTAACATAACAAAATTACGGAGCCAAAAGGGTTAATTACAAAAATTAACAAAACCAAAGAATATCAACAAATATAATTCTAATTTATACTAATTGAGATTAACTATTGATTAAATACTATTTCATTTTTTATTAAATTAACTGAAGTTTGGAAATTTTCCATACTATGGTAAAAATTAATAAATTCTTTTCTCAGTCTCAAGGATTTTTAGTATAATTTGACACTATTGCTATTGCTTAGTTTATCAAATAAAACTTGTAATTTTTCATTACCTTCTCATTTTCATCAGCTTGTTCTTTTTTAATGCTGTCTGGATATTCTTTGTAGTCAACACATGAACTATCAGTTGATTGCTCCGAAGTAGCATTTTCTTTAGCAGTATTTTTATAATTTGAAAACAATGTAAGCTCTGTATTTTCATCTTTTGTTTTCTGGTCATTAAAAGGAATTTTGTCAATTTCTTCGGCTATATCAAAGTGTTGCAATGCTGATTGTTCTTTTACACTTATTTCTTCAATATAATCACTGTTATTGATAATTACTTTTGACAGAGACAATTCATCTGCACTCTGTTTTATGTAGTCTTCATCTTCATCATTCTGGATTGTATTACATATATTGTTTATCATTTCCTCTTCAACAATATTTGAATTTTCCTCCTCATTCTCCATCATCACCTATAAACAAAATCAGATCATATTTAATTGAGAAATTTTCACAATTATAATGAGTACATTTAAATTCACTATATTCTGTAAAAGTCAAAACTACAAATAATTTTTATTCAAAATTCATGGTCTATAGCCCCGGAACTGTATAAATAACTAATATACCATACTACACCTAGTCAACAGTTTCAAAATGTTATAAATGACCACAACATGTTTCAGAACTATCATTCCATCAAGTGGTAAAAAAATACTCTACATGGGGTTGTCAAAGTTTAAAAATATTTTGTAAGCCTGGTTGTGACCATGTATACGCAGTAGTCCTACTGTCGCATCTTAATATTTGTATGTCGCATGTCCTTATTTATTGTGTTGTTGTATTTGTTATTATCTCATACAAATGAGTACAAAAGGATTAAAATACCTAATACTTTCTGATAGTCAGGCTGCACTGAAGGCACTTGATATCTGTTTGTTTGATTTGAAAGCGGTCTGGGAATGTAAGAATGCTTTAGCAGAGCTGGCAATGAATAACAGAGTAACATTCGGTTGGGTACCGGGTCATGAAGGCATTGTTGTGTCAAACAAACATTTTCAACTTTTTCTTTTAATTTAATTTTGTACTAGTTTATCATAAGTATCTAATTTTGGAATTATTTTGTACTGTACCTAATTTATATCATTTTAAGTAACTTTTGTACTGTTTCTACGACATCTGTCACTGAGCCAAAATTGTATTTACTGTATGTGCAATTGATATTTTATGTGTTACCTTCACACAATATTTTATACTTTCATGAGATATTAAAAGGTGCTATTGTGTGTTCTAGTCCAAAAACGTGATTTTAGCTGTGCACCCATTTCCCTACAAAAACCCAAACAGACGTTTTTTACAGTGATGTTCGATTATCCGAAAAAATCTGGTAATCAAACATTACTGATTGTTTTGTATAGTCAATGCTCTACTGTGTATTATATTACCACACTTATTCTTAGGCCGCACTTATTTTCGGAGATATAACTATTTTACATGTCAAATACTTCAAGAACCTACAGATGGGCCATACCTCAAAAACATGAGCTGATTTTGATGAAACTTTCTGAACACAATAAATACATGGTCTATTATACTACAATACAACCCTCATTCTTAGGCCGCACCTATTTTCAGAGATATAACTATTTTACATGTCAAATACTTCAAGAACCTACAGATGGGCCATACCTCAAAAACATGAGCTGATTTTGATGAAACTTTCTGAACACAATAAATACATGGTCTATTATACTACAATACAACCCTCATTCTTAGGCCGCACCTATTTTCAGAGATATAACTATTTTACATGTCAAATACTTCAAGAACCTATAGATGGGGCCATACCTCAAAAACATGAGCCGATTTTGATGAAACTTTCTGTACACATTCCATACAAAGTCTCATTATGCTACAATATAACCCTCATGATTAGGCCAGACTTATTTTCAGAGATATAATGATTTTACATGTCAACTACTAAAGGAACTTATATTGACCATACCTCAAAAATGTAAGAGCCGATTTTGATAAAATATACTATATACACATTCAATACATGGTCTTATACTACAATATAACCCTCATTCTTAGGCCGCACCTATTTTCAGAGATATAACTATTTGACATGTCAAATACTTCAAGAACCTACAGATGCACCATACCTAAAAATCATGTGCCGATTTTGATGAAACTTTAGGTACACATTCAATACACTGTCTATTATATAATATTACTACCCTCATTCTTAGGCCAAACCTATTTTTGGAGATATAATGATTTTACATGTCAACTACTGGAAGAATCTATAGATGGCCGTACCTCAAAAATGTACAAGCCGATTTCGATAAAACTTTTTTACGATTTTACATATAAAATACTGAGGTATTTATTTACAATACCGTGACCATGAAAAATGGACTTTTTTTCATGGGTTGGGCATTTATAGCCAAGTATTATTATCACAGGTGCATATAAACTGGGGGGAAAGTATATCATTGTATTATATTGATGCCTTTCGGGCATTATTGCATTAAAGATGGAAAATAACCGACAGAATTTTGTCGAACAACACTTAGAGGGTTAAGGATCAGGGGCATCACGTGATCTGGGATTCGACTTTTGCAAGCTCGAGTTAATTTTTTTTCTAAAAGAGCAAGCAGTGCGCAGCACTGCGCAGCGGGCAGGCATCGTTGACAGGATTAACGTCATCATTTCAGTAAAATTGCCAGAGGTACTGTCAAAAACAGAGTTTTCAGAGGATTTCAAAAAATCGTAACTCCTTTGATTTTCGTTGCCGACGAATTTTTTCTTCACTATTGTTTTCAGGAAAAATTGTAGTTTTCAGGGAAAAAAAATGAACATACCTTTCCATGGTCACGTTATTGTAAATTGATACCAATACTGAAAATACAAATTTAGCTTTCAGCACACATAAGGACTGGACTTTAGGTTCCAGGAATCACATCTGTGACAGGGTCAGATTTCAGACACAGCATTAGGCAGAAGATCAAATGGAGCTAACTCAACATTCACGTAGGCCTATATAGGCTAATAACAAATTGGATCCTTACAGCTAATGTGGCTAAAGTAAATAACAACCACAAATTGCTACCTAAACCACTAAAAATCATTGAGAAATTTGTTGGTATCTTTGGATATTTATGGTTCCTAGGTTATGATCTGAATTTCGTACTCATGGGCTATCTACCAACAGGATGCCACATTTTAATTTCCTGAGGAAAGGATTATAAGAATTGATAATGGGTTAGTAAACACCTGAGATAATATTGTACCACTGAGTAAATCTTTAGGATTACAAAAATATTATGCTCGTAAAGAATAAGAATAAAATAATCATACCTCCTATTGATGAACAGTTAGGCTAAATCAATATGAGATAACAAAATATTGAAATTCAAAACACTTGGGCACATCAACCGCATCAGTCAACAACCGTCTCACTTCTAACATAACAACAAAAAAACCTGTAAACTTATACTTCCGGTTTACTGAAACTTAATATGAACTTGTTAACACTCTTCTAAAGTATTTACATCCCATCTTTCCGCAACCCACACTATCATTAGATAATAATGTTATAAGAAAATATGCAAGTGGAACGCACTTTTTTGTGGAATGGACTTGGCAGTTTTGAGAATATTAAAAATGTCAAATTGATCACTGTTATAAAAACAAAAAATCGGCTATTTTTCTATGCTTCAGATGAATACTTCTGCCGTTGGAATCAAATAATCATTCTTGCAGAATTACAGTTTGTTGTTATATATCTTAATAAAAACCATCACTAACCAGCTAATATTCCAGCTACTTCTTTACTCAATAGTCAATAATTAATAACCAGGCTATTTAATAAGGACTGGACATATGAGCAGAAGGACTACAGCTCAGGGAGGCAGTGCCGCATTTCCCTATAGGCCCACTAGGCCCAGGCCTAGGGCGCAAAATTTTAGGGGGCGCATAAATTTTAAAGTACACAAAAGAAAAAAGTTGCGGCGGCGGGTGGTGTTGGCGCTCGGCGGGGCGGGTGGCCAAGGTCAACTAGGTCCGGGGTGCGACGTTGACTCATTCATTGGTTTATTGCTTTTATTTATTCAAAACACTCCTATATATATATATATATATATATATATATATATATATATATATATATATATATATATATATATATATATACTATTGTAATTATCTTTCATCAAAATTACGTAATTAAGAAATTTACTGGATTTCTACGTCAGTGTAATCAGAGTCCTCTGGGGGGGGCGGGGCGCTCTTTGGTCTGTAGGCCTAGGGGCGCCGAATTTGTAAATGCGGCCCTGCAGGGAGGTAGATTTTAAGGGTGGCAAATCTTGGGGAAGAATATTCAGAAATATAATAATATATTGACTAATTTTTTAATGGAATAAAAAAAGGTATTGCAACAAAAGTTAAAAAACGTTAGGGCAAAGACTCGTGCTTTACTAGTCTGCTATTTCTAGAATTAAAATATGATCGTGCTACGGTTCGAATTTCTCTTTCTGGTGGCTAATGTTCATAGAACAATATATTTCGCCACGCCACTTATAATCAAAATGACAACATAATTTTCTTTTTCTGCACGCAGGAGAAGTCTGGGCCATATTTCTTTTCTTTTAGTATTTCTCATTCGTAATCTGTTATAATAGTCACAAAGATCCTTTTATGTTCAATTCCTTTTTTATTCTTTTTTCCTTAAAAATATTTATCTACATATTTTAACCTTGCTCTCATTTCTGTACAAAATAACATATTCTTCAACCCATTTCTAGACCTTATTACTGGTCTCTCCATCACATTATTAAACATTCTCTAGATCTCTTCGGCGTGCTCATTCACTGCTAAGACATTTCAATTTAATCTATCGAGAGTTCTTCGACCGGGACCCAATTGAAATTCCTATAGTTCACCTTTTCATGTCCCACGGTCATTTTCACCCCCTATCAGTGCACATAAGACCTCTGTTCCTCACTTTAAACGTCATCCATGTATTATAGCTGAGAGTCTCTTCTCCTACTTCCCAATTTGCCATTCTTCTTGTCACATATCTTGAACTTATTAACACGTGGATATTTCATGCTCCTACACATTTGTATTATGAAATGTTGCCAATCTTATTCTTTTGTTCGCAACTTCCAAGTCCAACTAAAACAGGGTCTTTTCTCTCAGTTCATTATAATATTGATTTTGCGTTGAAATCCCATCCGATAATTATCTCCTTTTTTATTTCCTCGTAGTAATCTCAAACACCTTTCTCAGATGTCCACCAGTTTTTTTGAAAGACTTATACTACAAACGCATTACGCTCTAAGAATGGCTTTTCTTTTTAACACTCTATTAGACTCAGGCTCAATAATAATTTTATTCACATTCTCGTCAGACATCACAACTGCACTACCTATTCTCTCTTTTTATAAAACAAACTTCTGCCACAACCAATGGTGCTACTGTGTCTTACATATGACTTCTGGATTATTACCAAGATTTTCTTGCATATATACCCTTAACATATTCTCCATTAAGATGTTCCCTTGGATAATGTTTATTTGTCCAACTCTACACTCCATAATCAATCTACTCATGGTGCCCCTTTGCCGTTTTCTTATACAGTGACCATTACTTCCACATTGCGGGATGTCATGTATCTCCTCGCATTTGCAATAGACACAGCATGCTTTCCGTTATTTCTCCAATATCTACACTCAAAATCCTCTGCGCATTGGGAACAACAGAACTTCGCCGTATTTCAAATCTTATATCTTAAATAAGCGTGTTACTAAATCTTTTACTCTAAAGATTTCCTATTCTATAAATACCGTTCTTTTACTTCTAAGCCAATTTCTTGCTTTGATTAAACACTCTAGTACTAAATGATGTCTTTTTCCTACATTTGGTCGCCTCGTCGTTCATGATAACTATGTTGCAACTCAAATTCTTTTCTGAAATAATGCTCGGGGATATCACGTACTTACACGTTTTTGGCCAACACCTCTTTCCTAATTTCACCATTCATCATCTCTGTCTGACATCATTATACGGGATTAGCGGTGTTCCTTCTTTTTGTCTGTCCAATATTTATGCGTGGTTTCTACAGAGCGTTATTCTTCAAAATTGTCTGTAATTCTGATAGTATTCTGTGTCAACAAACAATCCATTCTTTATTTTATTCAACCTTTTGGCTTCCTAAATCACTTGGTTTCATTGAATAGTTTAGTTTTTGCTTAAAGTCCTTGCTTTTCTTATTCACCTGCAAAATTATTGCCAGTTCGGGTAGGGACAACATTGGGCATCTTAGTTCTGTTACTTTCGACAACTTTCATCATGCTGTATCCGCGTAGCTAAGGGGCTTCTATTATAATTCTCTACCCTTTGACCTCTTCAAATTCCCTCTTTTTATGCAACGCACTATCTCTACCATAGTGCCCCTCTCTTCAGCTTAGGTCTCCAATCTGGATCTATTTTCTCTAGTCCTTGCGAGCTCTCGCTGGTACTTGTCCATATATCTTTCAAATCTATCTTATCTTATTTTAATTGCTATCTTTATGGTTGTAAATACCTCCTGGTACTCAATTTCCGCTCCCTTTCGTGTCTCACTATAACGGCCATCTCTGCCGCAATTCTGTCCACTTCTATAGCCCTCCAAACTTCATTTAACCTCTTATTTTTCATTATCTTTTATGCCCTTTCCAGTCATATTTAGTTTAAAACAATCCCTCTTTTTTTCTTTAATACCAATTTTACAATAACTAAACAATCCAACTAACCGAAATTCAAACAACTGACTATATCCGACTCGCCTTGAAACTGTTCACAATTTAACTTGTTACCATTCCGATATATTTTCAGCTTGAAAACTGAAAACATCAAACAATCACATACAATTCATATTTAGCAATTGTTTGTTCAATAGGATCCCATCAACAATTTGTAGCTATAGTTTATAATAAGTACCACCCATGCCTTAAATCGGTTCGTGAAAGTGAAGAGGGATCTTTCTTTTTATATATTATATTTTTTTATTGAAAAGTGTTATGAAATGGGAGACAGACATGAAGGTAGGAGATGTAACAGAGGTATTAAAATCGCCAGGCCAATTAATACGCATCTCTAATGACAGATAAAGACGTAGAGAATAGAAGATCCTGGGCTATATTTTATGCTGACTTCTAAGCCAGGTAGATGATACGTCTAGAGTATTCTGAAGGAGACCATTTCCCGATACTGGACAAGCGAAGAATAGATAGCCTACATCAAAGTAAATAAATGAAATGAAAGCAGTCAAGGCTAAGGTCTCACATAGTTTCTAAATACTTAGTTCCTAGAATGAAGGAGCACCTATCGTAAAAGAAAGTGAAAAGACTACAGGAATTAGTCAATTAGTGACCAAGGGATTGGTCAAGGGTCATGAACAAAGTAACCACGAAAATATATACGGGATTATATTTGGAAAGAATAAAATAAGACTTCTTGGAAGAAACATGTCACCAGTAAATGAAAGAAGTGACATAATACAGCTCGAGTAACCCAGTGGTCGCCACACGTAATCTTAAAGAAAGAATGTGTTACTTGTTAAATTCTAAGATCTTTGCGTTGAGCGGGTAAACTTCGCCTGATGGAATTCATCTTATAACTGGTACGTTTTTACCACCTCTCCCACTACCAACCTTTACTTTTACGACTAACAGTGGTTGAGACTTATGGCTAACCTTGATTTATTAAGAACCGACTTGAGCTTATGGTGACGTGTCTCTAATATATTATGACAATATCGCGAACCAGATAAGGTTATGTTTTTGTAAAAACCTTGGTCCTCCAATTATTCATAATTACATCCCTCTTCATCCCAAACATGTTTGCCATAAACTGTGTTTAGCGTTTTGGTGTGATAATTTAACACGAAACCTTATTTAACCATTACTTCAGCATCAACTGAGTATAGTTAAAATAAATTTTATTTGTCACACTTTTGGCTACAGTCCTTTATTTTTTGCTTGATTTATTTCGTATTTTATACGATTTCTCAAAGATAACAGCGTAATTAATAGTTAATTATACGATTGATTGGGACTGATTATTATCTTTTGCTTTGACAATGAACGACAACAATAACAATATTCTAGTATAGCGTGTAAACACAAATTTTAAAAAATCCTAAACTAGAACAATATTCTTAAAAATTAATTTAAAAATTGACGGTTTTTTAATCATACGTCAGGAGATATCAGTTAGAAAGGTCAAAGTGAAAAGTATGGTGTTACTGATGTTCCAGTACTTCTGATGCTGTAGAAGAAACCACAGACGATTCGGGTGATAAAATTAAATTAAATGTGTCTATTTTTTGTGGCGGAGTGATTTAACTACTTCTAGAAATGTTTCCAGTTTTTAATCGCCCCATCCTGAATCTACCTCAAATGTTCTAGATCCAAGATGATGGCGTAATTTATCAGTTGATTAACTGGATTTTGACATAAAAAATATTCCCAAGCATTATTACCGATTAAAAATTTTGATTTTTCAATAATAATTTATAATACGATAATTTTAGCAATATTATTAATTTTTAACAAATAATTGCTAGTTGGCTAACGTTTATAATTAAATATTTTCCATAAATGTAGAAATTGTTTTAGAGCTGTTTTCGGGTTTTAGTCAGTTTTTTAAAACAAGATAATTGAACTCAACATTTCAATATTTATTATGTATTTAAATAAAACATTCGTAGAGTGTCTGTTAATTTATGTTACGCTTTGTACGTTGTATCGATAAAAAAAAGTTATTTATTAATTTGAAATGTGCTTTCGCTTTAATTCTATAATCGTGAAATTAAAAGATACAACATAAATAATGCTGTCATCCATCAGTTTTTCCAAATGTAGTGTAACTGTAACTTGTTTAACACGAGATTGAAATAAGGTACATTTTAATGCTAGGACGACAGCAAACATTTAAGGGTATAATAGCACTTACACCTTCAAAAAACGCTAATTTTTTTATTTTTGAAAACAAAATCGCTGATTCTTCTAGTTTAAAAAAATAGATACACGTATACAAGAATTGTAAAGGTAAAACGGTAAAACAAAATAAAGTATGCAGTGTCATCAGGTTTTGCGCTCTAAACGCCAGAATTGCGCCTGCTGGACGTGAGCTATTTATTACATTACACCTAACGATAGAGTCACTCTTTATTTTTTACCTCTATGAAACAGCTGTTTGCTGTTTTCTTTGTTTATTAGCAGACAGTTAAACAACATTACTAACGTCCTCCTCCGTAGACTAATGGATAGAGTCTCGGCTCTCTAACTGAGAGATCACGGGTTCAAATCCAGGGGAGGTCCAAACAGGCATAGACACGATTGATAGAGTACTATGCAAATAAATACCAGTGTAATAAATCAGAGAACTTTGCAAATAAAATACCAGTGTAATAAATCAGTGTACATCGAAGCCAACATAGCTTAAAGCTGAGGCTTAAAAAAAGAAGGAAAAAACATTACTAACATTAGTCTGATTATCAGTCTTTGTGTTTATACAGATTTGAATCTTATGTTGTGCTATAAATTTGATTATAAAAATATCAGCGGTTGAGTTATTTTGTTAGTTTAGTTCTGTTATTACATGATATACACAATGCCCAGAATCAAAATGTTTAATAAACATAAGTTTAGAGGTAACAGGTACACTGTTGAAGCTAACCTTACTAGTCCTAGGCCTAGTTCTTCAGGTGAGCCTAGCCCAGATAATAAAAAACAATCTTCTAGCTCTAATAAACTATCCACCTCAAAACTGTCTCAGCTTACTGATTTAACTTATGGTAGTGCTGATGTAAAGGGTAGGGTACAATAAGCGGACCCGGTTTTTTATATTGTAATTGGCAAAAGATATTACTTAATCAAAACCGATATAATCAATCGATACTGATTATTTATTTGAACAATTAACTTAAAGTCTTCCTCCGTAGACTAATGGTTATAGTCTCGACTCTCTAACTGAGGGATCACAGGTTCAAATCCCGGGGAGGGCCAATAATGTATATACTTGAAACAGTGTGTGTGCTTTGAAAATAAACCAGTGTACATCGAAGCCTACATAGCTAAAGCTGAGGCTTAAAAGAGAACGAAAAAAAAAAACTTAAATAATCTATATCAACAGCTGTAAACACTTTCAAATAATACAAGTATGGTAATATTTCAATTATACATAAGTAGCATTTGATTATTAAAAATGGCAGCCAATTTTAGAAAACTACACGACATTGCTTTGAAAGACAACTGTAACTGTGAGAGGAGCAATATGGTCGTTTTCAATTTTCCTAATTTTCGTTATAATAATATGTTAGATCACTGTAAATATTAAATTCATATTTTAATTTAAAAATATGATTGTTATTAAGAACTATATATACTTTTATATCGATTGATAGTCTAGGATTTGAGATGCGAATATTAGGTATCGATGATGACATTCTTCGATATAAAAAGCCGGGTCCACTTATTGTACCCTACCCGATGTAAATCTTGTATTTTATTTAGAACTGTTGTCAAGCATTGTAAAAAGTTTTACTAAATGTAAGTTTTGTGACAACGTTGATTGTGTTTTCATAACAATAGATGACAACTATAAAAATGGTTTGGCACATAAAATTTACATAAAATGTTCCATTTGTAACAAAATTGAAGATGGTATGACAACAAATTTTATCCAAAAGCTGGCAGAAATAAACATCAGGTACACTTATGCCCTTAGATCTATTGGTTGTGGTAAGGCGGCTGGGCGAACTTTTTCAGCCATTATGAATCTAGCTTCACCCAGTGCTAGAATACAGAAATATTACAAAAAAACTATTGACTGCTGCTTCAGAAGTATGCAATGTTTCTTTATTACAAGCTGCTGAAGAGGCAGTGATTGAGAATGGTGGTAACTCAGATAAAGCAGCTTGTTTTGATGGAAGTTGGCAAAAAAGGCTACACTTCTATGAACGGTGTTGTAATCGTCACATCGTTTGACACTGGAAAATTTCTCGACTTTGAGTGCCTTTCTAAGTTTTGTGTAGGGTGTGTTAAGAAAAGCAATGTAAGTGACCCAAATAAAATGGAACAGCACCTGTAAAGCTAACTATAGCGGATCAAGTGGTGGTATGGAGGCGGTTGGAGCGAAAAAGATCTGTCAATGTTGTGAAGGCAAAATTAGGGTCAGATACACAAAGTACTTGGGTGATGGGAGTCCAAAGGTCCAAAGGTAGAGAGCAAACCTTATGGACCTAATGATAATGTTGAAAAGCTTGAGTGCATAGGCTACGTACAGAAGCGTCTTGGAACTCGTTTACGTTAGTTGAAAGAGGGGAATAAAGGCGTAAAGTTGGATGATGGAAAGGGATTTGGGGGTAAGGGGCGCCTCTCTAAAGAGGTAATTGATAAGCTGCAGGCATACTATGGCCATGCTATTAGAAATAATAGTTCAAGTGTTGCTGTTATGAAGAGAGTCATTTGGGCTACATATTTTCATAAGCTTTCAACTGACGATAGGCCTCAGCACTCTTTATGTCCACCTGTTCCTGACTCTTGGTGCGGTTTCAATAGATCTATGGAAACAAATAAAGTGTTCAAGCACAAGCACTCTATACCTGAAGCAATCATGACAGCCATATAGCCAGTGTACAAAGATTTAACCAAGGATGAACTACTAAGGCGCTGCCTACATGGTAAAACCCAAAACCCTAAAGAAAGCTTTAATAGCTGTATTTGGCAAATGTTACCCAAGAGTGGGTTTGTAGGACTTGAAACACTGACACTAGGAGTTACTGATGAAGTGATAACATTTAATGAGGGGTCACTTATTAAAGCTAATGTGTTGGAGAGAGCTGGAATAAAACCAGGTAAATTTACGATTGAAGGACTTTAGATAATCGACCGGGAAAGAATGTTAAAGGTAGACAAGGAGACCGAAGATGAAACTAAAAAGAAGAGAGTGAGAAGGAGAATTCTGAAGAAGACAAAGAAGATGAAGAATACGCGCCAGGAGGATTTTAAAGGTAAATTTTAACCTGTTAAACATAAGTTTTTCTTTAATCAGGTGTTCTGAAAACTTGTTTTTTTTCTCACATAGGTACAATTATTTCCTAAACTATATGAGATAGAGCTTTGAAATTTTTACTCAGCACTCATCTGCACTGTACCAACACAACATACTAGGATTTTTAATTTATGATCATCAAAATCAAATTTATAAAATAAAAAAAAAACTTGCATTTAAAAATGTATTTATATAACACTTTTTTCTTACTTAATTTTTTATTTTGCCAAAAAAGTTAGTGTGTGATGTTAGTGAGAGTATTAGGGATATTATTGCAAAATTTGAAGTCAATTGTACCTAGGTTAAGTACTGTATTGTCATTTAAATAACCTAGGAGCACGCTAAGCGTTATTCTCCCTTTAATGGACATTCTCCGTGGTAAATGTTTACTGAGGGTGGGATTTTGATACGTTCTTTGACGATGGGCTGGGGGGACCTATGGTTTAAATAATTTTTTAAACAGTTACACTAGACGTCTTGTATTTAGATGGATTCAGCCAAAATTGACATGAATGTCCTATAGGGCAAGTAATAACCAAGGATATCCAGCTTTATAGCCAAGGAAGTGAAGCCCCACGCCAACATTGTATTATGCACAACTACTATAGATGTGATGCGATTTGATGTGTTTTAACCAACATTTGTACGAACGTTCTATATGATAAATGTTAATCAAGGATGGTTGTTCTGCACTCTTTGAAACACAAGTGGTGTCGCCCTAGAGTCAAATCTATAATGCGTACAATTATGTTGAACACCTTGTCATTGGATGAATTTTAGCTAAAATTGACTACAAAATTCTACATAATAATAATAACCAAGGATACCCGACAGCCAGCTTTGAAGCTAAGGAGGTAAAATCCCCAAACCAATACCACTTTATACACATATACCTACTGTAGACATCTTGTGCTTGGATACATTTGAACCAAAACTACAGTAACATTTTATGGTACTTTGGGATTATACCGACCACACCCAGACATGAATCGTTATTTGACATTTTGCTTCTACTGATTACTGGATTAGCGTAGAACAATATTTCGTCAATATAAAACAGGAATTGTCTTATCGCAAACCCCTCCCCATCCTCAGACAGAGGTCAAAGTCGAGCGGTCTAGTACAGATAACGTGACTGCAGAGTCTCGCCGCCCGTTTAGCTGGTGCGCCGCATTGTTGTAATTTCGTGCCGCAGTGTCTGTCTAGTACGTCGCTTTGTTGTACTTCCGTCTTTTACTATGTGTGTAATAGATTAGTGATGGGTGACACTATGAGAATTTGGGATTTACCTGGGAGCGAAGAGGGGGCATTCGTTTTTTTTACAAGATCATGACTTGTTGTCTAAATCTAAAATATGCCTGAATGGACATGACATGACACTGTATTCGTTTGATAAGGCTCCGTTTTGGAAATGTACAACTCGACCGTGCCTGAAAAAAGTCAGTTTGCGCGTTGACACCTGGTTTTCTAACAGTAGAATACCATTTGTTACTGCGGTTCGTTTCCTCTACTACTGGGTTTAGGAACTGACATCTGTGGCGTGGTGTGAACGAGAGTTGGAGATTACCGGTAAAACAATTGTTGATTGGAATAACTATCTCCGTGAGGTGTGTTCGTTCTCTGTGGAACAAAAAAACGGTGGTAGGATTGGAGGAGTTGGCCGTATTGTCGAAATAAACGAAAGTTTGTTTACCAAACGGAAAAGTAATGCAGGACGTCTCTTGTCGCAACAGTGGATATTTGGGGGTTTATGCCGGGAAACCGGAGGCAGATTTTTGGTTCAAGTTCCGAACCGTGGAGCTAAAATCTTGATGGAACAAATTCAACTCCACGTTGAACCAGGAAGTACAATTGTTTCGGACTGTTGGAGAGGTTACAAAATGGCCGAATTAGAAGCAGCAGGTTTTGAACATTTCACCGTTAACCATCGATACAATTTTGTCGACCCGGAAACTGGTGCTAGTACTCAACAGGTTGAGCGAATGTGGGGTTTAGCTAAATGGCGTATTAAAAAACAACGAGGAACAGCACGACACCATCTTGACTCATACCTAGCTGAATACATGTGGCGGTCGGCAGTTGCGGCTGAAGACGGAAATCCAATACACTCACTCATCCTTGATATTGCTGCATTCTGGGCGTCACAGGAAACCCATTAATAATAGATAATCGTTGTAATTTTGTAATTAAAGAGTTGTTTTTTCGTTCTATAATGCTTGTTTCTATAAATTTATATTTTTGTGTTCCTCATACTGGTGTGGTCGGTATAATCCCAAAGTACCCATTTTATATTATAAATGTTAAGCAAAGATGTTTTTTTCAGCACCAACTGGGAAAAGTGGGCGGAGCCGTTTCTATTATAAGTACAGTTACTATGAACATGTGGTGGATTGACTTTAACTAAAATTAGCATCTACGTTCTATACAATAAATGTTAATCAAGCATGGATTTGTATCACTCTTTGGAACAATGAGGCGAAACCTAGGCTCAAAACTATTTTGTACGTTTTATTCTAAACGCTTTGTCATCTGACATATTTTAATCATAATTGGTATAAACGTTCAATGAAATTTATCATAATACAGAATTCATTAATATATTTCAAAACAGAGCAGAGCTCTAAAAGGCTGGTAGCTATCAGATACCTGTGTCTGCCAAAGGATGACAGGTTCTAGAGAGTGATAGCTTCAAGGGACCAAGAAATGCCAGAGGCTGGTACCTGCTATATCCTAACATGAGATTAACTCCTGAGCCCAAGGGCTACTAGAGGCAGAGAGTTCTAGGAGTCTGAGAGTCCCAAAATCAGGAACCTGACTGAGGACGGAAACTCTAAGAAGACTGGAGCTTAGATTGTTTCACAGTTAGTTTAATGTAGATTCTTTTGGCTTGAACGAAATCAGGTACTTCAGTGTAGAAAATTTCAATGAAACAGTATTATGAACTGGAACAGAATTCTATTTAAATCTGTGGCCGGTGATGTAAAAGGTTGATCTCTTTTCAGAGTCAGACAGTTTCAGAAATCTTTCATGACTTTCCTAGTCTTTCCACTCCCCTTCTTGACACAATACATTAAAAAACATAAAAGCTATCTGCTCTTTGTGAGACACATAATTTGTTCCATCTATGATTATGCTGTAATAACAAGATTTCCTCAATAAATTGAGCTTACCAAATTAGCTTACACTTTTAAGAACTAATTTTTCTATTTTCAAAACTTGCAAGGGCCTGAAATCCTATACCCAACTCTCTATGTTTGTCGATATTTTCAATGTTTTGATAGATGATTGTAGAAAGTACTCTTTTTAACCCTTTGAGTAATAGATAACTGTGACAGCACTTGAATGTGACTATGCACTTCACACTTTCCCAGTTTGCATTCAAAGGGTTAATGCAAAATTTATATTGACAAAAAGTAACAACTTTGACTACAGCTTTCACAAATTTTCACCATTTTTTCTTGTCTTGTCTAATGCTTTCTTGTAATTATACATCAATGCCTTTCAGTGAAACTTAAAAAATCCATCCACATGATGTATATTTTCAAGTGATTAACACTGGACTTATGGCTTTTAATATTTTTCAATAACACCCCCTTGACATAAATGTGGTTCAATCGTATTTAATCATTAAATTTAAAAAAGTGTGCAGGGGATGCAAAAAAAGAGCAGTTGCTTCACTGCTCCAAGCAAGTCATTCTCAATTTACAGATGAATGCCATTGTTAGATATTTGGTTAATGTTCCTTGAGGAAAATAACCAATATACTTCACAGAACTGGTTAGCAGCATTTTTTTTACTGTAATGTACTACATTTTTTATTTCCATTTTAACATCATGCAAATTTAAAAAATACAATATTTTAAATCTTACTTTTCTTTATTTCACATGCATGTACATGTACAAATTACCCCTCCCCCTCTGGTCAGCCCTGTGTGTGGGTGCGAAACTACTTGGGTTCAGCAACACCCCTTATTCACTAGTACTATAACTCTTAACTTTGGTGACATTACTTGAAGCCATTACCAATTTGGATGAATATCAGAAACTGCTCTTAAATAGCTAACATACATTATCTGTTTATGAATTGGCCAATTCATTATCTCACGGATGGTTGGGAAGGACCTGAGGACTGACTGTCAGTTCAGCTATTTGAGAGGTAATGAAATGAAATGAAATGAAATGAAATACTTCTTTATTCGAGGTGAAATTAGGCCTCATGGCCCTTTATTACATATAACCTCATATAGAAGCTAGAACAAAGTATTCTTATTAAAAAAAAAATAATAAAACTAAATGTTTGACTTTAAATAATTTCTTAACTAAATTCTTTTTGACCAAAACTCTTATACATATACTAATATTTATTTTATTTTACTTTTAACCATATAAATTTTGTATTAAGTTTTACTCAGCTGATATTTGTTTTAAACTGTTGATTCACACCTGACGATGGCATATCTGATGTCGAAAGGCCTATTGTTAAAATATAAAAATTATTGGAGAATTGTGAGTTATCTTATATAAAATAATAGAAAATTAATTTTTTCAATAAGAAGAGCTCCTCCTTCAATGAAATTCTCACTTATTTCACTAAAATCTAATTGTCTAAAAGCTTTTTATAAAATTCTAAAGATTTTAGTACGATTCTAAAAGCATATTTTAATTCTAATGTGAATAATATTGAAGCAAAAAAATATTTTCAACTACAAATGTTGTTTGGTTTAGAGAGACAAACAAAGTTATGTTAGCACTTAAGAATTTTGTGATGTATAAATTTATAATTTTTCAAAACTTGGACTTGAAGCACAAGGATATTTTTAAAGAAAACTATCCTGATGCATACCAAAATAATCTGAGTTTACTGTGGAAGTAGATATGAATATTTTTTTAAATGTTATCTTAACACCTGCAGTCAATATTGTGTGATACATCATACAGTTCAGAGTATTTCAGCTCTACATTTTTAAAAGAAAAAGAAAATTATATGATTTTACATCTGCGTGTTAACCTGATCAAACTAATTTAAAATAATTTTTTACAGAAAAAATTCTTACCTAAAAAGGTTGTTCTTGTTCTCTGTGTACCATTATCAATGAAATTGGATTTTTCAAATTGATATTAAATACTTTTAATATCATGTTGTTTAATACCTTTAAAATGATATAACACTAAATATGTTTGTACTTAAAAAACTCAAGAATTGAGCCCCAGACCAATGAAGTTCAGCACACTCTGTACTTAAGTATTCCTCCTAAACACTCATTTACATTACCAACAATCCCATAGTGCACTCTAAGAATTCTATCATGGCCTTGATGTTATTAATTGTAACATCAATGAATTAAGTTCAATATTGTAGGAAAATGTAGCAGAGTACATAATAATGTGATAGAATGAATTTTTATAAAATAAATTTTAATTTTAACTTGCTCTTAAAATAGAGTAAATGGAGTGACCATCATCTTATATCAGCTGTTCCAGACTCCATCAAACAAGGACAAACTACTGAACCAATATTAGACACAAAATTCTGTAAAAGAGTATGAAAAAGTTAGTTTTGACAAAAATATTTTAGTCATTTTTAGTTTAGAATTACTACTGTGTGTAATTGTTAAGTACTCTATTCTACAACATGTGCCTCTTATTGTCAAAGAATAGACAGTCTTTAACTATTGAATGAAAAGTATATTTTTAATTACCTTATGAACTATGATTTATTTTTCTCTCTCTCAACCAAGGATTTGTCTGAGAGGGATGAAGAATCTGACATTGGCAGTTCCGATGAGGGTTGAGTAGAATCTAATCTGCAAAAGATATTTTATGCATCACCTTAAATGAAGTAGAGGTTACAAAGAAATGAACTAGTATATGATATTGCATTGTCGTTCAAATTACAATTTTATTATACATTCATAATATTTATCATTACATCATAGCTTAATGACGTAACGTCAAAACACGTGTAGGTACATTACTAATTATGGTAATCTATGACAGAAGAAATGTACTTTTTAGTTATACATGTAAATTACTATGCTCTTTTAGTTGCCCAAGAAATAATGAGATGTTAATCAAATAATTTAGTAAGGAATCCCAAGAAGAACATCGCCTTTGCTAGAAACTTTTTTTAGATAAAAGTTCTAACGAGCACTATATGTGTACTATTAACAATGCAATTGGATTTTTCACATTGATAATAAAAAGATCTTGAATTTGTTAGTGTCAATATATGAATACAATATTGAAGAAGATTTTGCTTTACCAGGTACTATTAGGGCTAAGAATCCCTTTCTAGCTTAAGTTAAGAATTAGGTACTAATAGTTTTAAAATGATTTTGTAACAACTGCCATAGGCTTATTAAGCTAGGACTGTTTGTAAGGCAGGATATATCAGTGATTCAGGAGACAGGAAACTGATATATTCAGGACACATTCTACAAATTTGATAGTCTATAACAAATTTATATTTTCAGGTTTTCATAAAAACTAATAAAATAAAATGTTAATAAAACTAAAATTTTAATGTTGGATTTCTAAGAAAATTTGTGGAGGAAGAATTGCCAGATTGTTCATTTTCTACAGAATAGTTTATAGCTTCCTGACATTATATTTATCCTAAAACACAGTCTTAAAATTTGCCATTAAACTGTACTCGCCAGATAATCCCATTGAAAAAATGTAATAAATTGTCTTATTGAATATACCAAAATAGAACTTTTCTTAACAACTTTAATGATTTCAATATTTGAAAAAGTGTTTGATAAGAATTCTCTATTTGACAAACAGAGGACACAATACATTCAGAGTTACTAAATAGATCTAAACACTGCGATAACTAGGTGCTACTCACTATGTACTGAAACATATATAAAACTGTTCAGGATCTACAAATAAATATGTACTGTAGTTATTAGATTTAATTAGGGTTTGTTTTAATTAATACTTTGTGTACTCGGTATATTGGTCTTTTCCTCCCTGTATGTTTTCCATCTGCTTGATTTGTCTGCTGTATACCAGGATGACAATAATGGAGAACTATGTGATTTTTGGTGAGAAGGCTGAGTAGTTTGGTGAGAAGAGTATTTTTATAAATAATTTTAAGTTATATAGGGGTTACAAAAAAACTCATTATCACATGACTTTACTCATAAACTTTATTTTATCACTACAGTTGCCCAGCCTAGTGGAACAGATTGTAGTAAGATTTCTCTGAGGACATAATAGTCAGTCATCTTCATGAAGTAATACAGACAGCGATCCCATGATGAACGATGCCTGTGCTGGTAAAATTTTTAGAGGAAGAGAGTCCACTCTACCACCATGCATGTACTGTTGACATTGCATTCACATTTTCAATATCATTAAGACAAAAGAACACTTTTTTAAAAATCATTTCATGAATACAAAGATTATGGTTGTCTTCATTTACAAAGCAAAATTAGAACTAAGAAGCCCTCTCAACTTGGGACTAACAGTTTAATAATTATTTTTAAACAACACCATGGACTTAGCAGACTGGCTGGTTAGAAGACATGGATCATCCATGCTTTTCGACGTAAAATCCAATTAGTTTCTCAGTTATACCATATGTCTTCTTATAGAACTCGGTAGTTGAATAATATTTCTCCAAACTAAAATGAAAGATCAAATTGTCTTATATGATCTTTTGTTAAAACTGTAAAGCATTTAATAGTATATAACACCTTACCAGCACAGCTTTTTCCCAGGTAAATCCATTACTCTAATCTCCTTAGTTTTACAAGTTTTTGCATTTCTTCATTGTACAATGGAGGCCAGGTTCTCCTTTATGCTGGTGGTATGAAAATATTCCGTGAAATAAATTCCCGTGATGATTGTGATAAGCTTCAGGGTGACTTGGACCGCCTGGTGATATGGAGTAGGAATAACTTAAAATTCAATGTTGATAATTGTGTAGTAGTTCCGTTTACCAGGCGTATTCTGGTGTCTTACTAGTTTCACTATCATATTGGATGTGCATTTTTCAATTAATAGAACTCAAGTCAAAGATCTTGGAGTATTGTTTGATGAAAAATTGTATTTCTCTCAATATATCGTTGAATCGTGCAAGGCAGCATATGAATCCCTGGAGTTTGTTGTCCATTTGGTAGTTTCATTAGACATTTGAGTACATTCAAACTATTATATTTCTCCATTGTTAGATCTAAATTGGAATTCGGATGCACTGTTTGGTAATCTCATCAGCATTATCTCTCTCAAATGATTGAACAGATTCAAATTAAGTTCTTAAGGTTCTTGTAATGCAGAGAATTTGGAGTGTATACATTTTTAATACCTTATTCAGAACTGTTGTCACTTTTTTATATGGACTGCCTCCATAAACATAGTGATCTGGGTATGCTTGTCTTGTTGTATAATTTAATGAATGGGCGTATCGTCTGTGGAAAACTTCTGTTGGAACTCAGATTCCTTGTTCCTTGGCCCGCGTCCAGAGTACAAGCGTTGTTCAGTCCCTCTTTCCATGCTCCAGCCTGAGTGCTAATGGTCCTTTGAACGTGATGATGCAACTGAGCAATGCTCTACCTGAAAATATTGATTTATTCTTTTCTGTCGTTTCTTCTTTGTATCGGGACATTAGAATGTATGTACCCGATTTGTGTATTTAATTTTATTTGTTTAATTTAAGTTATTGTAGGCTGTATAACATAGTACAGATGATTTATTGTATTGTATGTAGATGTTTATTTACTTTTACTTCTTTATCAAAACATTCGTTTTCTGTTGTTTTTAAATTTCCTAGTCAATATATCTATAAAAGATATTTATTATATGTTATTTCTGTGTAAGCTAATAGTGTACGAACTTTACACATAACTAATTATAAATTGTAATAATTATTATATGTAAATGCTGCAATGTTATTGGAATTTTCTGTTTTGTAGCATCAATAAATCAAATCATACACTTTCACCTATTTACTAAATTAGTGCTTCTCTAAGTGTGTACTGCGGACAAAACCCTGCCAGGGACGGTTGAGTGACAGTGATTCAGAAAATAACATATTGTGTGAAAAAAATAAAAAAAAACTATTATTACCTTCATGCTAGACTAGGTTTATGATGTCATATTGAATTATTTAATCACCATTAATATACCTACAGCTCCAAAAGTAATTAAACTTATTTTTATATTAAAACAGTTAAAAACAAAAGAGATTGCTAAGATTACTCTCGTGAAGAGCACTCCAGTAAGAGAGTAGTAGGTGTGACTCCACCCAGATAAACAAATAAGTATGACATTGACTAGCAAATATGTGTTGGAATATGTAGCCTACAGTTAGTGTCAGTTCAATGGTGGGTAAAAAATGGAGTTCTATTTCAGGCAAAAGCGACCAGTGCGATTTGGACCCTGAATGATGCGATGAGGAACTGCACGATACTCGTATACTTAACATTGTTATCGGTGTAATGAACTACATTTAAAACATTCCTAAAAAGTAAGAATTTTTGAACAAATGTGCAATGATCTGACCACTTGTGTGTTTTATTCTACAGTTGTTCTCGTTGATTGTCTCTTGGCAACCCCCTTCCTAGGGTGTTTCAATTGAGGACGAAATATATATTTACCTGAAGGAAAAAAACTGTGTCATTGCTGACAAATTTATTAATAAGGACTTTCTATCGAAGCTAGCTTTTCGTACTTAATTGTTTTAAAAGTTTTAAGTACTAAATAAATAATTCCAAGAAAAGAACATAAATATCTTAAAGCTGTCAGACAAAGTTTAAAGTTTCAAAAAGAAACTAGATCTGTGGAAAGCTATCATGGGAAAGGTGTTTATACTAAATTTCCTACTTCAAAACAGTTTATTGAAGAAAATTATTTGAGCATGACACGTTTTTGCAATACATTTCCTAACGAGTGTATTTTATTTAATATCACATTATCAACTATATCAACTTGATGTGGATATAAAATCCATTTAACGAAGAAATGCATCCAAACGTTAAAGAGTGTGAACAACTGACTGATATCCATACTTCGTTAAAGACTGGATTCAAAACAAACTATTTGCTTGAGTTTTGGTATAATGTCGAAAAACAATACCCCAAATTACCAGGACTTTGTGAGGTGGACTTCTCAGTTATTAGCAATCATCAAATCAAAAGACAGAACGAACTTAAAAATTAATAAAGAAGTATGTAGTTATTATCAAACATGAGTACATATTTTGACATACTAATTAAAGGAAAACAATCTCATCCTTCACACTAAACTATTATTTTATGTCCAACCGGCCTGTGTGAAATTGTAAACAAGTATTATGAACTGTGATGAATTTGAGTAGATATGATATGACTAGCTAAACTGTGATTTGTATAAAACAATTATTGAATTATTAAAGCAACATTTAAAATTTAAAACGCTTTGTACTTTACTTACTCTCCTATATATATTTATGTGTGTGTGTGTGTGTGTGTGTGTGTGTGTGTGTGTGTGTGTGTGTGTGTGTGTGTGTGTGTTCTTGTTATTACTCCAGGTCTAACAATAATATAATATTAGTGTTCTGTTTTTTTTTTAACATTAAGAAAGAAAAAGAAAGAAAAAGAAAGAAAAAGAAAATATTTATTTCCCAAAAATAAAACATAGTTAATACATAATAAACAATAACAGATATGTATACAATAAAGTCCTTGACCTGCCAGGGTGTCGACCAGAAAAAATATGCTATAAGATTTACACTAAGATAATTGAAGCTCACAAAATTAAAATATTAATATTTACATAGACATCAATATAATCTAAAAGTTTAACTTAACTGTTTTCCTAGAATGTACTAAAATTAAAATAAAAAATAAAAAAACACGTTTTGGTTAACTAACATACTTAAAATACTCTCCCCCAGCTCTAAATAATTCATCTTTTTTTATATTTTGGGAAATATAATATACCTCTAAAGGCAAGCCTGTGCAGAGGTACATCTTCTACATTGACAAAATATTATAAGTCGAGCATAATAATTAAATAAATAATATAGTAGCTTACTCATTATATAATTAATAGACTACAAATAATGATAGGAAAATATTCTTTTTAGGTGCTGATCATATGTCCCTAATTTTGGCCGTAAAAGTTTAAATGTGTCAAGAAAAAAACTAAAAAAGAAAAAAAAATGACTTTGTCTGTCTGTAGGTTTTCGTGATTTGAGCAGCGTTTTGTGTGTGTGTGTGTGTCGGTTTATGTGTTGGTATGGGTGCATTCTTTACTTAGATAATATTGTATGTAGGTGTAAGTGTACGAATTGTTGTGAATGTTGCTGCAAGGTCGCCACTCAGACTGAAGGCATCCTCGCCACTTGCTCCATCATGCGGCTCTGAGCGGAGACACTCCGCCCGTCAAAGCTCAGTCCATGCATGGAAGGCAGTAATGCGAGGCGCCCCAGCCACAAGTCACGCCTTAGCCCACTACATTGAATAGGTAGTCTATACTGTCTTGTTTGAACAACCAGCTTCTTAGACTGCGTAAAAATAACTTTAAACTTGGTAAAGCTTTTATATTTCCAGGAATAACGTTATATATACGAGGAGCTATAAAATTAAATGTTTTTCTAAAATAATCTATATAGGGTTTCGGGACACAAAAATTCCTTCTATTTCGCAATGCCATACTATGTAAAACCTCTTCTCTTGCGGCATATTTATCACGATTTATGTGGAAAAATTTCAAAACTTTAAAAACATAAATATATCTTACTGGTAAAATTTTTGTTTGACTAAATAATGGAAAAGATGGCTCCCTCGACTTAGATTTATTAATTATACGAATGAATTGTTTTTGTAAAACAATTAAAGAATTTAAATTCGTTGCATAAGTACCACCCCAGGCTGAAATTGCGTATTCCAGTTTGCTGTGAACAAGCGAAAAGTATACGGTACGTAACACTTCACTGCTGCATATATCTTTAAGGAAATAAAAAATTCTTAGATGATTGCTGAGCTGCCCTACTAATCTTGATACATGTATTTTCCAATTTAAATTTTCATCCAAAAATATGCCAAGGTATTTAATATTGTTACATTGTTTTAAATTTACACAATTCTGACTACAGGCCGTATATTTTGTTAAACAGTCAACACATTTATAAGTTACAGGATTTAAAAGTATACACGTTTGTCTTAAGGAAAAATTCAAATAAACAGTTTTTTCAGGACTTAAAATCATTTTATTAACTGCGAACCAATATCTGAGAGCAGCCAAATCTGCATTCATAGCTTCTTGAATTTCCACATTACTGCCTTTGATGTAAGTTATAGCTGTATCGTCAGCAAATGATGTTACCAACCCTTTGAAATTGCCATTACACAAGTCATTTATGTATATTAAAAACAAAATTGGACCCAAAACTGAGCCTTGAGGAACCCCATACTTAATTATGGCACTTTCGCTCAGTACGCCATTTATTCTAACGCGTTGTCGCCTATTCTTGAGATAACTATGAAACCAATCATACGCAACGCCTCTTATTCCACTCTTGTACATTTTTTTTAATAAAATGTTGTGGTTGACCGTGTCAAAAGCCTTTTTGATATCCAAGAACAACCCACTGACTTTCTTCGTATTATTTATCCCTTTGTTTATCGATTTAACAAGATTAAGAATAGCAGATTCCGTGTTAAGCCCTTCTCTAAAACCATATTGATTTTTGCTAAAAAATTTTGTTTTTGACAAAAAATTTATGAGTTTTTGCTTCATTAATTTTTCAATTATCTTAGAAAAGGTCGAAACTAGGGAGATAGGTCTGTAATTGTCACACGAGGTTCTCGAGCCTTTCTTATGTAAAGGTATTACAATAGATTCTTTGAGGCACTCAGGAAATTCACCCAGCGTAAAACTTAAATTAACTATATGTAAAAATACTTGAGAAATGAGTGGAAAAATTGTTTTGATTAAAAAAGAACTATAACCATCAAATCCAGGTGACTTGCCATTCCGTAATGAATTAACAGCTAAAGTCAAATCATCAGGCAAAACAGGTCCTACGAAAAATGATGATAATTCGTCCTTAACTACAAAAAAGTTTGCTAATTCATTCGGTAAATTTTGTTTCTCCGCATCGTCTTGACAACACAAGCCTTCCGCAACAGTCAAAAAATATTTATTGAATTCCTTTGATACCAACTGTGGATCAGTTATTAAACCGTCACCAACTATCAAATTAATATTGCTCTTACTTTTTTCCCTCTGCCTGGTTAATTCGTTTACTCTTTTCCAAGTTTCCTTGGAATTCCCTTTACACTTCCCTTGTTAATCTTATATCTTTTTGTAATTTATTTTTGAAACGGGTGTAATAAGATTTTAATTTAGCATTGTTCAAGTTATTCTTAATCTGTTTATATAAAGTATTTCGGGTTTGAATTCGAGAACATAGTGCGTCTGTCATCCAAGGCTTTGATTTCTTTTCAGTACGGTGCAAAGGTCTGTTTACAGGTTTCAGGCTCTGATCAAAGTTGCTCTGTAAAATTGAAGAAAACTCGTTATACGCAAGCGAAACCGTTTGCGCGGCGTACACGGGCGCCCAGTCAGCTGATTGCAAGCGGTCACAGAGCGCAGCGTAGTCGATACGGCGAGGCGGGCCAGTGTCGGCGTCCAGGGCAGCGGCAGGCCGACCCTTGACCCCCAACACAGCCACGCACAGGCTGTGGTCCGTGATACCCACGTCCACCACGGCACACTCTACGCTCACAATACGCTTATCGCTAACTCGAGCAAATACGTGATCGATACAAGTCCTTGAGATGATTGTTTCCTGTCTGATGCTATCGAAATATGTACCTACTCTAGTCGGGATATTTATCAAAGATTCTAAACCATGGTTTGACATTTTAATTTTATAGTTCTCAGTACTCGGATTGTTATTTAATATATCGATATTTATGTCACCGATTATGAACAGATTTTTTATCGAAGTTTTACTATTTTCATCTAGGCTTAAATATTCATCTATCTCTGTACAAAAACTGCCTACATCGAAACCATGCAATCTGTATATCGCTAATATATTTATAGTTTGACTGAATGTAGTAAAGGTTAGTTTAATCGCATCTGCTGTTACCATATCTAATCCTGTAAAATTTACGTTAGTAAATACATTATTTTTAACATAAACTATCACCCCACCAGCCCTATAACTATAATTAAAACTACCTGCCATAGTAAAGTTATTTAACTCATAAATACCTTTTTCACATTCATATATCCAAATCTCTGTAAGTATAATAATGTCAGGTAAATATTTTTTCTCCAATAATTCCGCTACAAATAAATCAAAATTTTTACGAAGACTTCTTATATTTTGATGGATTACTAACAGGTTTGATTCATCAACAATTAACTCTGATATAACACTATTTACATTCATTTATAAAATAAGAAAGTACTTTTTAAAATTTAAAATAAAAATTGGTTTTAACTTCAAAATAACAAAAACGCATAAAATGAAATAAAAACTTACCACAAGTTATCATGTAATCCTAGCTAAAAGGCTACTTAAGCTTGTTTAGGTCATCTTGGCAGGTTACTAACACAACACTATCACCAGTTTTTTTACGCATAAAAATCTTGCCATTTCTGCTCCACAGGAACTGGTAGTTGTTGGTCTTCTTCGCCTCCCGCGCCAGTGCGAACAGTCGCCTCCTCGCCGGGGACATGGCCTCGTTCAGGTACACAGGGGTGTCCATCGCCAGGCCCATGTGTCTCGTGGAGAACTCCCGTTTCTGACGCCTCTTCTCCATCACTCTGTCCTTGTCGATGCGACGAACGAACTTCACCACTACGGGCGGCGGTCGGTCCCCCATAGGTCGTCGTGACAGACGGTGACACGCGTCGATCATGGACTCGTCGATGTTTGTGCCAAGACCCCCTATTAATAGTGAATAGTACATAGTTTTATATAATTTATTAAAAGTATATTTTTTGCTTGAGATACTTACGATGGCTTATTTACAATAATATGCATACAGACAAATTTCTATTTTTTATTTCTCATGGATTCTAATGAGGTGAGCTGAGAGTAGTACAAACCTAGAGGGAAATGAAATGAAAAATGTCTTTATTGAACACAAAGAAAAACATACTCAATTGGCGAGGTTAGAACTATTAAGTCCTCTCTACACCTAACCATAAAGGGAGCCTTGAATCCAGAAAGTTTGATAAATAGTACAGTACACTAAGGCATTATAAACATATTTTATTTCTGAACATATTATATATATATATATACATATCTGTTTAAATGTTGTTTTATATATATATATATATATATATATATATATATATATATATATACAGGGTGTACATAAAGTCCTGCACTGGTATAATATTTTCTAAACAATAACAGATAAATGAACAAGATTTGGTACATCAACACTACACCTAAAAATCTACTTTTTGAAGGAACTATCAGTTTTCTGTAATATCATGGGGACGTCCCGCAAGGAGTCAGAAGGAAATCTTAAATAGGAGCATAGGTCAATATGCACATCATTTTAAAGGGCTTATCTAGCAGAGTTTAATGCCGTAAACCGCACTCAAAAAGATTGATCCAGTACAAAATGGCAGCTGTTCAAAGGTTTTACTTGGTTACATTTCATTAGTAGCCATAACCCCGGTAAAGCAAAACTGCAACCAAACGAATACTGCAGATAAATACTAAATTATGATTGTCAGTTGTACAGAAGTGAATTATGACGTAGGTTATCCTCAAGGGTTACAAATTTGGTCCTAATATATTGGTAACAGTGTTTAAATAGGCTCTTACGTCAATGCCGTAGTGTGGGGGTGCTCCGTCCTGTTGAAACCAGATACTCTGGTAATGTTCTCCAAACATGTTTCGAAGTGCTGGTGTAATTTCATTTTCTAGCAAACGTTGGTATAATATTGCACTTAAATTTCCTTCAATAAAGAAAGGACCTACCAACTGGGTACCTACCACACCAAGCCAGACATTCACCTTTAGTGGATACTGCGTGTGTGCCTCCCGCATCCAGTGAGGATTTTCGCTACTCCAGTAACAGCAATTGTGCCTGTTTACACTTCCATTCAGCATAAATGAACACTCGTCTGAAAACACAATATTGTTTGCATCAATTCCGTTGCGATCTATTTTGGCCATCATAGTTTCACAAAATTCTATACGTCGATCGAAATCATCTTCGTTGAGTTCGTGCACCACATGAACTTTATAAGGCTTAAAATTAGACCCTTTCAGAATCTTTTTAACAGACGAAACAGAGATGTCATGAGTTTGTGCTGCTGAGCGTAGGGACTCTTGCGGGTTCTCAATAAATGACTGCAATACATCTAAAGAGTTGCCTTCAGTTGTCGCAGTAGCGGGCCTTCCTGTCCTATGACGATCGGAAACACTTCCTGTTTCCATAAAGCGTTGAACAGTTCTCCCTACAGTTGTTCTAGAAATTGGCTCTCGTGAAAGTAGTCATGAAATAAATGGCATGCTTCCTCGTGTGATCGTCTGTTGTTTCCCCAACCAACCATCATAAGAAGTGTTATACGTTCACGTTCATCAAGCGACATAGTGTAGTTGAAGAACTACAAGCAATACGACAAACTCTTTTGTACTAAAGCGCACTGATAGAAAGGTTGGACAGCACTACTAAAACAAGAAAACTAGAATAGCCTACTATGAATAGACTGGCTAATTGGAAAGTCCAAACTGCGACCCAAAGATAAGAGCTTTCTAATTGTTACTGTTATCAGGTTTTCCCTGTTATCAATATATTAGGACCAAATTTGTACCCCTTGAGGATAACCTACGTCATAATTCACTTCTGTACGACTGACAATCATAATGTAGTATTTATCTGCAGTATTCGTTTGGTTGCAGTTTTGCTTTACCGGGGTTATGGCTACTAATGAAATGTAACCAAGTAAAACCTTTGAACAGCCGCCATTTTGTACTGGATCAATCTTTTTGAGTGCGGTTTGCGGCATTAAACTCTGCTAGATAAGCCCTTTAAAATGATGTGCATATTGACCTATGCTCCTATTTAAGATTTCCTTCTGACTCCTTGCGTCCCCATGATATTACAGAAAACTGATAGTTCCTTCAAAAAGTAGATTTTTAGGTGTAGTATTGATGTACTAAATCTTGTTCATTTATCTGTTATTGTTTAGAAAATATTATACCAGTGCAGGACTTTATGTACACCCTGTATATATATATATATATATATATATATATATATATATATATATATATATATATATATATATATAAAGTGACATATGTAATTTTAATATTCACAACCACTACAGGTTATGTTAAATTTAATTTAATAATGTTTACTAAATAATCAACAACTTGATATAATCAAAATGCTTAAACTTCCTTGTGGGAATGTAGAATAGGTCTTAAATAAATACCAAGGAATATTCTGCAATGGTATCTGTAAATCATGGTATCACTTCAAATGTCTTAATTGGCCAGACAAACAGTTCAAAAAACTTACTAAGGTAGAAATATAGAAGTGGGAATGTTCTAAATGTAAACCAGCTATGAATGGAGGTCTAAAGGAGGCGTAGCTCATTAACCAAAGAAGACAAATTGCCCAACAGCTCTCACAAAACAAACAGTTGGAGGCATTTCTGTCACCAAACAAACAATTTTTAGAACCAATCTGGAAGAAGTAAGAACCATAATTCAAAACCATGACAAGTTAGAAGAAGCAGATTTAGAAACATCATTAATAGTAGTGGTAGAAGCAGGAAATACTTCACTGCATAAAGATAATGAGCTCAAACAATAAATTTATAAGTTAAAGCACGATAACATTGTCTTAAGAGCCAACTTAACCAGTTTGGAATATAAAACTGAGACAAGAAGTGGAAGTTCACTGCAAATTAGAGGGTGGATATAGTCCAATTAATTATCGTAATATAGCTTCCTCACTGATGGTGACGTCAGATCACATGTGAACGGTAAAATACATTAATAGAGTAAAGATCAAATAACTTTATATTGGAATAAATCCAGATAATAAAATTTGTAACAGTTACAAAAGAAATTTGTATTTTATAAACAGTATAGACCAAGATATAAACATCTGTCTGTATTAGTTTGGGTCCGAGATTGAAAGTGGAAGGGATATACTTCGATGTACCCTGCTCTCGCCCTACATCAATCTCCTTTCTGAATTGGCATTCAAAGTGAAAACACCTTGTTTTACTGTGGGAGCTCAGACAAATGATCAAATTTGTTTTATATTTATTCCTAGTAAAATAGAAAATAGATGAGTGTACATTTGTGTAATGTAATGTAAGAAACTAATTTGCATATAAAAAGTCGTATTTCTTAAATAAATTATAAAAGAATTGGTGAGGTTGAATAAATATGAATTAATTGTAATAAGTGTTACTTTTACAAAGTAAATGAGTATTAGTGCAACCAAAAGTATATAATGAAGATTAAATATTAAATACTCGACAAGAGTGCAAAGGTGAATATATTAATATAGATCATTGAACTCGTATGGAACTCATCACACAAGTTTAACACTTTTTTTAAATTGACACCACCTAAGTCATGTAATAAATGATACAAGACATTACAAATTTAAACAGACATACATACAATATAACATACATTATAAATTTGTTACACCAACATGCAGAGCCGCAGCTACATATTTTTCCAGGGGGGGCAAGCCCTAAATTTGCTGCCGTTTTCCACCACTCCAAATTTTTTTGCTGCTTCTAAATCAGCATGTGAATAATCCAGAAGTACTTAATAATTATTATTATATTTGTTAATATCAGTTACCCGCGGCTTCGCACGCAATTTTCAAGATCTAAGAGCGTCCTTCTTAGTGAAATCATTTATAATGTAATACGATGGAATCTTACGACAATCTTTTCACTCAAATGTAGTCATATATTTGGTAATTATTATTATATTGCTCGTGGTAAAGAGATTTAAAAGTTAAATAAAATGTTTACTGGTGTATTTCAGGGTTTGCGCGTGTCGAAGTATATATTTTTGGTTTAATTAAATTACATTTCTGATGCCACAGTTAAGTCCCTTTCCTAATATCCCAATCAAGGAAATGCATACAAGTAAAGGTCTCAGAAACCTGCTTTGGTCATAAACATATACTTCAGGCCCTATTAATTTACATCCATTGAAAGACAACTCCACTGTTTAAGTAGAGTTTGTCTTATTGTCCCATTACGATATATATATGTTGGTTTTTAAGCCATACTTTTGTCAAAAAATGTCTACTACTGACACTTTGTAATCTATTTCCGGTCTAAGATACTTCAAATGCCATAATTGGGTTTGGGTATGGTTGGGTTTTATTAAATAACGAAGAAAATAAATATATTTAAGTAAGACTTAAAAGTTACTGTGATTAAATGAATCTATTCTAGCCATTAAAATTCACTTCTTGTCTAATTTATTTACGGTTTTACAGTTGAGTTTTCGTTGTTGCACCGATCAAGAAAATATGTACACATGTAGGTTTCGGAAGATAACTTACATGAAAAGCGTCTATTTCCGGTCTACAATATATCTGGTAGTATATTAGTATTTTTGATTTTTTTACCCCGAGCAAGAAAATATATGCATACAAAAGACTATTTTTTTCGCTTGTGTTTTTCTTCCGGTATATGGGATATAACATACAATTTTTTCAACTATGTTCATTTCTAAATAATCGTTTATAATAAGCTTTGCGAGAAGTCTAGAAAAGAATGAACTGTTGAGGCATATTTGTATCCATTCCCCTGTTTTTGCTGAAATCACAGTAAAAATATCATATACTAAGTCAAAGGAATCAACCAGTTGCGAGTACTTTATGTGCAAATATTCACAGCTTTGTTCATTAATGTGGTGTTTATAATAACGTTTAAATAGTATTTCCTATACGTTAGATATTTTAATTGTGGTCACAAGAGAAATCTGTAGTAAAAATTAGATAGTAACTTTGCCTCTCCAATCTGCATAATACTACTGATCAAGAACTACGTAGTTAGTATTTTCTAAAACTAAAATGTTTCTGTCTGTTTGTTAAGCTTAAGCTGAAGGTGTTTACTGTTAGTTAATATTTTATTGTTTTTCGTAAGTTTTATAATTATTATTCAAAATTCTGAAGTATTCCAGAAATCTTTTTCGATTTTCTCTCCGTAAAAACCTTTATCAGACTCCAACGAATATTGTAAAAAAAATTAGCCGAATTGGCATAGTCGTTTTCGAGATTAGCCCTTGGAAACTTATTTAAGATTCATTATTATTTATAAGATTGGAAAGATGAAAACAAACGAAAAGTGGTCAAACGGCCTGCTGAGTTTTTATTGTACAATTTTTTTTTAACTTGAATTTCTTTCGTTATCTCGATATCTGGTAGTATATTATTATATTTTATTTTGATTTTTTTATCCTGAGCAAGAAAATATATGCATACAAAAGACTACTTTTGTCGCTTGTGCTCTTCTTCCGGTATATGGAATATAACATACAATTTTTTCAACTATGTTCATTTCAAATTTCCAAATAATCGTATATAATAAGCTTTGCGAGAAGTCTTTTTACTAGTAGGCCTGCGATAGATTTTACAGCAGTGTTCAACTCTGTTACCGATTTTTGTTATTACAGTCTATTATATTTTCGTTTTACTCTATGAATACAAATGCCACTTAATAAAATCTCAAATTATTGTACAAAGTTGTTCACAAATGTATTTATTCCGCTATTTTCTTGTTGCCATCATGATTACCCATACGACCAATGTAAAAATAATTACTAATGCTCAGCTACTTCTCATGGAGTGACATACACCATAATCGAACTCAGTGTTGCTAATATTAAAATTAATTTTCATGTAAAATTTCAAGAGTACAGGTCTGTTTCTTTTCAAGACATCGTGCGGACAGATATATAGACGAATAAAGAAAAATACATATTTTCCAGCCCCTCGAGTGAGACTTCACTAACGCTGAGCCACCAAATCACTTTTTTAAATAAACTCATTCATTCATAAAGTCATTTTTAGTAAGTTTGTGTTAAAGTCACCCATGATAAAGACTCAACTGTATCCCGGCAAGTGATGTAAGAGAGCATTTTCAAAGTCTATCAGATGACCTATTCTGGGAGGCCAATAGCACACACAGATCAATAGGACATCCGATACAGATAAACTAATTTCAATGAACATGAACTCAGGCCTGGCCGAGTATTCAGAGGGAGATGCAGCCAATAGCCTACACCTCAGACCCTCTCTAACATAAACTGCAACACCACCACCAATTTTTAGAATTCTGTCATTAGTGACTGTGTAGATCAACAAGCTTTAGTTACTTAGCCTTACCACATCTGGTCTCACTGTATGTTTGTCATTTACACAAGTACTGTCAAGGAACATATCTTTGGGCTGAATGAGTTAACTGATTTGAATACTATTTTGGACTTTTTGTGAGGAGGTCAGTCATAACCTAGCCACCAATGTAGACGGAACTAATCAGTAAATGTGCTTGAACAATTTCCTGCCTGAATACTTACCCTTTACTGCAAGCAGTGTTTCTATTATATACTTAATTAATTATTTTTATTTCATATCTTTGTGAACAGTGTTTTGAGCATGCATTTAAAATGCTCGGTAAATGTGGGAAATGTGACACACCGACAAACACCAGTGGAACTCAGGACAGTATCAAATGTGACAAGTGCGGCAAAGTACTGCACCTCCAGTGTTCTGACTTGTGATACATCCACCGAACTGTCAAGAAGAATCACTTTTCACTGTGGTAAGTGCAGATTTACTGGAACTCCCTCAGTCACCAGTAACAGCAATTCCAAAAATATATTTGGCAGCAATAATGTATTGAAAGCAATCAGTAATATAAGAAAGGATTTTAATGAGAAACTAGACAGTAAATTATACAACATGGAATCGCAGATAAATGAGAAAATCAGTAGTATTCAAGGAACAATTAATAACTTGGGTCAGTCATACAAGCTACCGTTATTTTAGTAAAAATTTTAAATGAAGAATTGAGGGAAAATGTGAAGTGCTTGACAACAGGTTGAAGTCTCTTAACAAGGTCGACACATTGAAATCCCAGATGTTTGATATACAACAGTACAGTAGATTACATATCCTGGAAATAGCGGGTGTCCCCTAACATACAATGAAGACGTTTAGAGTGTCCTGGAGGTTGTTTCCAGAATGATATGCCATGGTGCCTCACACAACGTGTACTCCATAACAAGTAGGATCAACTCCCTTCTCCCCGTATAGTCATCCAATTTGTGAGTCATCCTACCAGAGCAGAGTGGATGGAGGTAGCCAAAAGTAAGAAAGCTCTGGATGCCATACATCTCAGCTCAAGATTCGAAATGTCACCGGTGTACGTTAATGACTCTGTACACCAATTCATTACGGTACTCAACCAGGCCAAGAAGATGGTGAGAGAGCAATTGGCGTACGCCTGGGTGAAGGAGGGCAAACAACTGGTTATGACAGAAACAGACGGACTGGTGAAATTGTGAGGGATGTGGACGACCTGTTGTCAAGAACTCGATAATGCCCCAGCACAACAAGGAAAACCGGAAATCAGCACGAATACTAACTTCATTGTAATGTATAAAACAGCCTACATTATAATTTTCTGATATTTTTATGCTGTCCTATATATTATTTTACGTATACCTAGGATGGTAAATCGAAAAAGTACTGCTTATTTGATTATGATTTAATTTACCACATAAGGGTCATATTTTACTTTAACGCACAGTAGAGCAGACTGAAATATGTTACTTAAAATTTACAGGATAAGGTACATAAATCAATGTACAACACAGTAGGATGACTAATTTATGGAAAAGAAGAGGGTTTTTTTCTAACATTACGTGTGCTTTTGTTATGTATTATCGTTTTTCATGTTGTCATCAACACTATGAAGATTTATTTCATTGCTACTCCCATTAGATGATAAGCTATTATTTTTTTATATAATCTTATGTAAAGATCGTACTCATATATGCACACAAATATGGGGATGTACTTAAAAGAAGAGTGGGTCTTAAATGAAAGAAAGTAAAAACAGGTATATTTATGACTAAAATTTGGAAAGTTGACTTTAATTATATTAGCAGAGTTCTGATACGAAACTACAATTATATGCTTAATCTTAATTTGGCCATATCCACATTACTTTCACTGTAACTCTATTATTTGTTAACTTATTTAAATACATGTGTAGATCTGCATGTCCCATGTTTGTAAGGGGTTTAAGCTGTCTGTGGATACACAGTGGCAAGCAGACAACTATTAGCTATATTTTTATTTAGATTTACCTTAGACACTAACACTAAGTTCACAACATATTTTCAGCATTGTATCAGTTCTATGCAGAGTTCATAACAAATAACATGAATGAATTAAAAATTTAATTTGAATTAGTTTGTTCTACAGGAAAAACTGATCTATTGAATTGGATATATTATTTTAATGCACAGAAAGAATTAGTCACTATGAGAAAACACTGTTAAAGGGTTATTATATATATAAATAAATTATACTTTGGACAATGCTTTATTTTTTCTACTTAGGCCAGAAACCATTCATCTTGTCCTTATAAAAATATAATCTGCAGTTGACTTTGTGAGGTTCAAAATTGCAACAGTACCAAAAGAACTAAAATCCACCCAACCTGTCAAAAATGGTGTCCATAGTAACTTCAAAAATAGAAATAAAATCATCATATTGTTCATACTACCTTTAATCCTTTATCACTGAATAAAATACTTTGGTAGCAATTTATACTTTAAAATATTTTGTGTGTGTTTCAATCCTTAGAGTTTGGAGTTGAACTTGTGCGATTGTCCTCTAAGCTTGGAGGACCACTATGCATGGCCATACGTGTTCTATCTGACAGAAGCTTTATGACCACGTCCTTTCCCTAATCTCGCCCGGGCCATTCGGTCTTAGCTGTTTTGGCCATTGAGCTCCTAAGGCCACTACGTGTGGCACACTGTATTGTCCAGTTCGATCCTCATCCAGTTGTGGCTGCAATCTCTCGGCCAAATAAATAACTAAATTTATATCTCTCTACTTGAAGCACATACCATATTAAATATCATATAGAATTGTGTTTTTATCCAAGTGTCAGTTTCACTGTAGATGCTATAATTTATCCAAACAATTAATTAAAATACTAATGCAATTGGTGGAGACAAACCTCAAAACATGGAAACGAATTTAAATTCTGTTGATACTAGAGACTGATTGTATTTTTACTCTGCAAATAAAAACCTTTTAAAATAGGTCAACCTCCAACTTAAATTACATATTACTTGGTTCCTATAAAGGCAAGTAATAAATTACCAATCAAAGTTTCAAAGTTTATCGAATTGTTTGAGAATTTTATTTAAATCTGTCATTTAAAGAGCTGAAGGTCAAATATGCCATTTAAATCAGAGTCGAAGTGACATATGGTTACGCAAGTGCCAAGTGGTGATGCAGAACTCAACCGTGCCACTAGTAATGGCTTGCCAAGTTGAGAGGACAACCACCTGTAATTCCACTAGAGTTGAGTGATAGATAAGTATGGGCTACACTTAATGGCCTGCAGAGTGCAAAGTTTTAAATTGTTATTGGGAAGTGAGTGGTGTTATAAAAATGCAAATTATACATCAAACTTGCAGAACTTAAATTAATTTTGGACAGACAAATCTTTGCCGAGTTGAGAGGACAACCACCTGTAATTCCACTAGAGTTGAGTGATAGATAAGTATGGGCTACACTTAATGGCCTGCAGAGTGCAAAGTTTTAAATTGTTATTGGGAAGTGAGTGGTGTTATAAAAATGCAAATTATAAATCAAACTTGCAGAACTTAAATTAATTTTGGACAGACAAATTCATTAATACAACTTATATTAATTATCCACTAAAATACCTTGCATAGTCGTTTAAAGCTATACTGAAGCTTTATTAAGAATTTAAAATACACCTCCACTCCCGTCTATTTGTAATTCCTCAGCCAAATTTAACCACGACTGGAACTTGCAACCAGAACATAGATCTCTTATCATACATAGATGGAACAAGAATTACTGGAGGATTATTAATACTAAACATCCAGTTTGAAAACATTAAAAACTGTTTTATTATACAAAATATAAATTACAATACTGAAAGTAGAAGTAACAGTCTTTACATTATTATTAGTATTGTACATGTTTGTTGTCTTAAGTATAACAAAGCTAAAAATAAGGCAGAGCCGAAACTGGCACTAAGCGTAAGATACACTTGACATTTGTTCAGAGGTTCAATATATTAAAATACAATTGAATATAACACCGGTCAATAATAAAACAGTAAGTAAATCAATAAAAAATTTTAAAATACGCTGTATTATGTTGAGTGGAAACAACAAGCAGGTAAACAACGCACAATGCCACTTCATTTAATACACTTGGCAAATATTTGATAAACAAAGTATATATGAAATAATGTGAAGTTATATAGGGATGATGAATATTATCAGAAATATAGAATAACTTTTTAATGGTTGAAATCTTAAAATGAAAACTCTACATATTTATACCATGAAAATGAAAACTTACTTTTTATACCATCATTGATGTGTCATAAGGATAGGCCTCAAAGGGATAGCCTGTGAAGAGTTGGTAGCAATTTTTTTGTGAAAATATAGACTGGAAAGTACTATTTTTAAAGGTGTTATAAATTCAATTTCTACAACTCTGAAGAAAATCAAGACAAATAAAAATTGTTTTTATGGCCCTAAACTCATGTGGAGGGTTTTCATTTTCAAAAGTATAACCATTAAACGTTATTACTATTATGATAATTCTCAGCCTCCCTGTATACACATAAACAAACAGGAGTGTGCAAAAAATTCCTGGTTAATGCTATGAAGTAAAACTGGAAGTGTAAAATATGGAATTGATGCAAATATTTATTAGTCATAGCTTATATGTGGTTAAATCAAAATTAAATGTACATAGCATATACTATATTTAATCCTCTTAAAGGCAAGAGTAAATATTGAAGTGTTATTTCTATGGGGATTTATATAAAAAAATAACAATTGGATAAAAATGCTTGGTTTACATATAAAAAACTTGAACTTCTGAAATTTTCAAATAAAAAGGGAGGGAATATTGTACGAAATAATATAAACTATTATTTAAAAAACTTGTTTGCTTAAAAGTTCTTTTTTTTAATAAACTAAAGAACATGTATATACATCCATTTTTGTAGGAGAATTAATCAAATAAAGCTTAGGCCAAACAATTTTCTAATATAATGGACAGAAGTCTACATACAATTGTAATAGCATATAGGATCTACACTCTTATTACTCCTAATCTGACGAAAATATGAAAACAAACAAATGCCTGCTGTGAATACAATAGCTGTTTTTACAATTAGGCCAAATTATCCAGATTCTGGCAACTAAAAAGACTACTGAAACTAGTTTCTAATAGGTTTTATTGTATGAAACGTGTTCTTTTACTTGATAAACTATGAAAGATTATTAGTTGCTTTTTACAAAATAAATATTTGGTGAATTAGTGCTATTTCAAGTAAAGTTGCATATTGACAGCCATCATGCAACGTTAAGAAAAATATTTTCACATTTTAAACATTGACTTATTGCACATATTGGACACTTAAGACAGTATTACACACCCTATAGCTCACACCATAAAATGTTTTCTAGTCGCACTCTAGGAAAGTTTTGACGGTTGAATATTTTAACAATAACATTGTACAAACATCAAAGCTACCCTGTTACAAACACAGTTTAGGCTGTAATAAAAATACAAAAAAAAGGGAAGAAACCATTTAAGGAATAAGAAACTGGAATGTGTACATTCTGACATTGTTAAGTTTCCTGACCTACTTACAAAATATTTCATTGTTCAACATGATAATAAAATTGTGCTCCATATAGGGCCTGTAAAATACGTATAAAGTCACAGAAGAATGGTTTTAGTAATTCTTCATCTTTTCATGAATAAGACCCATCAGACGTGTACACGGTTAATGGAAAATCTTTCGTAAGCATCGTAAGTTGCAAACCATTTTAAACATCTCGATTAACTAAAAACAGTTATGGGACAGATATGAAATTTGGATGACCCTTATTGATTCTGATTGGCTTTTTGTACATGAGTTAATAATCAATTACAGTTTTCAGATGTTGGATTAAGCAATATAACTTCAAATAAACAGTTCATTCCAAAACAATTCGATATAAACAAGCCATAAAATTTGTGCCCGAAATGGATTTTATTACAAAAACAGTTCCATGTTTTGTGGGAAGGGAGTAAAAAATAAGCCTTCCTGGAAACTCCACTTATGATACATTATTAATTACTATAAAAAATTCAAATCATTGTCTCATTTTTTGAATGAATTTTATTTAGGAATATGACATTTTAACACCCAGGACCAAAAAATTTTAAGAACCCCATTTTTTGTTTAGTTATCCAAAATTATTATCATACCATTCTCCTTGTATACGTTCAAAATTAATGCAATACATTCTTGAATACCTTGTAAGTCAAAAATACCTAGATTTTAAGGAATTTCCACGGATAATTCACAGACTGCCTGTCCCTCTGGGACGATGAATGGCATCAAATAGAGGTTTAGAACCTCTGCTGACTAATTAAAACTCTTCAGACTGTCTTTGATGTTCTGGAACTGGTGGTATGCTTATTTTTTTGAGGTTAATAATTTCCAATTTAACACATGAGTAATATGACATGCTCAGACTAGTACAGGCAGACTTCTAGCTTGCCATGTGTACACAACAGTACACATAATAAATCACTAAACAAGCCACTGCTTGTACCTGTTCAACAATATTCATTTACGTTTGAGAAGTTGTCTGAAGACACTTTATGATTTCCCTTTTTTTCTGTTTCAATGTTTTGGCACTTAAAATCAGCAGTACAAACAAAGAAATGCATATCAAGTTATTTTATAAGTGAAGAATATCATCCTTTTTAGGACTAGGCAGATAATCTATCAGCGATAAATGAATATGCAATAACGCTATTTTCGATGGTCCAGGTAGCAATAATAAGTAAAAATAATAGTAAAGTAATACGTAATAAGTGACTTAAAAATTGAGCATCCCATAAAGGTTTTTAATTTTGTTTGGTCCTAAAAGAGTTAATATTTATCACTTATAAAATAACATAATTTATAAATTATGAAGAATACGAATTGTGTGATTTATATTAAATTAAGAAAATAGTATATTCTAACAAAACTAGATTGTTCTTCGTATAAAATATAATTACATGTAAAATGAGTATTAATGAAAATCCTAAACCTAAATATACATTCAAAGACCCAAACATAAATTGGAGGAACTTCATTGTTCTAATGCTAAGAAGGAAACACTTACACACAACGGGATTAAAATAAAAAATTGAACATTACTTTTCATCTTATACTGTAAATATTAACAAACAATAACACTACAACTACAATACTTTAAGTCTTACACACTAAACTCTCAAATCTTAGAAACTAAATTATTCATATGATAAAAAATAGCTTTTCCTTTAAATCACAGATTTGTTGTACACAATATTATACAACTAACACAATGTAACAGATTGCTGTAGTTTAAAACACTATTTACATAACATTAAGTATTGTCATATTCTGCACATAATGCATATGGACAATTTTTATCAAATATAGCTCAAAAATAAACAAACTTTTTGTTTGAAAAATACGGCATCAGTGAACATAAACAATGGTAACATGTCACTGACTTCATTTCAATTCAATCTTTGTAAAATCTAAATAGAACACAAGTTTTGAAAAGTTTTATGACATTCAGTTGTCAATATGGATAATATCTCACATTAACATATACCGGTTCAATAGGCAAATCTTATTTTTTTAGGACGTTTGAAACCGGACTGGAAAATAAAAAATATGGTTATAAATAACTTAACAAATTAGTTAACTATAGCAGAGACTAACTGTAAAGAAATTTAGTTCAAATTGATAAGTTACACACAACCATAAATAAACACAATGAAGAATTGAAGCTGAAGACAAATATTGCTATTGAGTTAACAAACGCTGATGGAAGAATTGCAGAGCTCCAGGAAAAACTCGCTCTAAAAGAAGAAGAGATGGAAAATTTCAGAAAAAGATATATAATTTTATAGGAAGAAAAGAAACTTTTGAGATGTCAACTACAGAAGTGAGCTTCAAGTTCAGTATCTTGAAATTGAAGCGAAGATGCTAAAGAAGAAACTTGCTTAATTCAAAGAAAATGCACCTCGGCAGAATGACAGTTCAAAATCCCTCAGGAAGAAAAATGACAACACAAAAACTTCATCGCCATCTGTATTGGAAAATCAGGAACCATTGATAGCAGGTGGCTGGTTGAAAGAAATGTTAACAAATATTGAAAGTAGTATAGCGCAGATGGTGAAAACTGGCTTCACATAATTCGAGTGGAAAGGGTTAAATAAACAACACACAATAACAAACAAACAGAGAAACGTTAAAATATTGGTTTAAAATTTACAAAACATTTATATAACAACTAGAATAGGTATTCAACTAGAAAAAGGTCATTTGATTTAATTTTAGTATAAAGAAACAATTATTACTAGTTTTGAAATTTTTACCATAATTTTGCCATTGTTAAGCTTATTTGAGCTGTATAAGGGAGACATTAGATAAAACACAAATGTTATTACTGTAATTTGTAGGGGTTCTTCTTTTTTACATCTAACAAATATCAATGATGTTCCCTAACACTTCAATACTAGTTATGTTTATTTTCCAATAATTAGCTGGATATTAGTGGACATGTGAGCTGTTGACTTATTGCATTACATATAACTTTCCAAAACTTGTCATCTAAACACTACTAAATTATCTGCTTTATTTAGTAAATCAACATAAAAAAGAATACATGTTTTATAGTGGTTTACTATGTATCCATAGCCATGTGAACAGTGACAGGTGCAATGATGTGGTGAGGCAGTAGTGTCTGGTGTGGGGGGGTGAGAGAGGGGGGTGTGGGAGGTTGAGCTCCTTCTGGAGGTTCTGTATCCTCATGGGGTGTCATGGTGGAGTAGCCGTGGTCACTGTCACCAGTGGGAGGCCGACGGTAACCTGCACTCATACGGTATGGAGACACTGATACTGATGGGTTCATCAGTGCCACACTCAACTCTTGGGCGTTAGAGACCAATCCTGTGTTTGCACCTGCATAAGATACATAACGTTAATTAATTAACATTTTCAATATGATTGTAGCACTGCTATTTGTAGATTAAAATTAATACCAGACATTTCTGTTCAGTAGAAAATTCAATAATTAAATATTAAAATTGGACATGATGACGTACAGTTAATAAACAAACATCTCTTCCAAAACTGTAAGAATTATATAAGCAACTGAAAATGTAAATAAATCTTAGCATAGAAATGATTCTGAGAGCTAGAATACAGCAGCATTAATTACTTTGACTAAGCTCCGACTCAGTAACAAATTCCCTAAGTAAGCAAATCTCCAGTCAAGGAGCATACGCCATTCTATAAAAAAGAATTTAACTTACAAAAATTATTAAATAACATTAAGATTCAATCATAAAAATAATACAAAACTTACATTACATTATTTTAATATACCTTCTGCTCGTTAAAATTTCTTATCTATTCTCTAATAACGTTATTCACTGACTCAAAAAGATTATTAACCTTTAATATTAACCGTTTGTCCTATTTGTTCCCCACCGGGATGACTCACCAGGTCCAATTAATTTCAAGTGAATTTGCCCATATTTCAATATTCCTTATGTACATATCACTATACACCAATAAATTGTAATATACTCTTGTTTTTTTTCAAGGAAGAACCTCGTACCATTGTTGTAAAAATGGAATATTAAGTGTAAGTGAATATTATATTATTTAATGTTATATCAGTACAATAGTAAAAATAAATAAATAAGTCGTTACTACAACAATGGCTTACTCAACTTTACATAAAATTATAAATGAACAAAAAGAAAATTTACTGTCTAATCTTATTTACAAAATATGCACATCAGCCTACAGTTATGCTTAGGTTTAGGCCTAGTAGTTTTTTTTTAATATGATACTTGTCAAACACGAGTTAGAATGGAGTCTAGGATTGTGTGGGCCTAGACTTAAGACTAACCCTATCTGGTGATGAAGGTTGTTGTTGATCCTCGTGGTTATTTAAATCACGATCACTTACTACACTTTCGTCCTCAGAAATAGCAAAATCAGGATCAATATAATCATCATCATCACTATCAAAATCAAAAAGTGCATCGTCAATTGACACCATTTCAGTTGAAAATTAAAACTCACTTTACATGTTTCTTGTTGACAACTAAATAATCATAACACATCTGTATCTATTCCTAAACAAACAAATTCGAAACAAATGTTTAACCAAACAGCAGCAGACACTACAAGTTGTTGGTCGGCTGAAAACAAACACTATACAGGTTTTCAAGGATGCATCGTAATAATGTTTAAAGTGAAACCATAAAGGAATGTAACTTGTGTCTGGTTATCTTAAACTCTTTCACAAGATCTACAGAGACGTAAATCGAACAAATATGAATCCGAATGACTTGTTTTTGATTGGACATTCATATTGCAACAGATGTCGGACTGAGTCCGACCTTAGACCGGAACAGCCGAGATAGCAATGTCGGACTGAGTTTGCCTATGGACACCAAAAGGTTAAAATACCAACCAATGTTTCAGATCACAGGTCACTTAGTACACAGTAAACAATGTGCTACCAACAGCACTTTAGATAATCAAATATATCTGAGATATACACTATTGATGGGAATATCTAGGATGCGATTATTCAAAGTTTTGGGTTATCTGAAGGAGGCTACATTTTCAAAATTGTTTTCACCATCCAATTGTTGTTGGGATCAATTTATTCCTTAGTTGAGTTTAGGTTAAACATTTTACTGTTTTATTTATTACTAGAGCATAAAATCATCTCTGAAAATCATACTTTCTGACATCATGAGTGTTACAGCAGTTAACAAGTCATAAATTACTTCTGCTAGAAGGCAGACTTTGTTCTTAGTATTATTGATGTTACCACGCCCACACCAGAATATTATTATGTTTAAAGAGATAAATATGTCTAAGGTTGTAAACTTTCCGACATAACAAGGTTAGTGTATTACTATTAAGCTATTAGCTTGGTTTCCGTTTAGAATGATTACATTTTAAGGATATAAATAGAGAACACCAACCCTTGCCCTAAGTGCTCATGTGTGTGGGATGCCTATTTTATTTTCTGCCCCGCAAGAGTGTGCTTAATACAGCATCCAATGCCACATTTGGACAGTAGCTAATTACCTTTATAACACTTATTCATGCAAGCAGGTATATAGAGTCTTAGAAGACCCTATAGATTATTAGCTGCAGCGATTTTTTCTACTTTTGGCCAACACAAAGAGCTGTATATGTGACCTTCGGTTTTATCATGGCTTCATAGGCCCAATATATCATCTTGGGATTTAATCACTATTCATACCCAAAGAGCTTTTTACAAGAACCAAGAGCTTATGTTGCCTTAGATATAACATTCTCTATATCAGGATTCCATGTTAGCCTATTGTCTATTTTAAGTCCTAAATACTTTGCCACATTCGAATATGTTATTATAGTACCTTGATTTTCATGTAAATGCATGCGGATTAGGAATTAATAAACTTTTTTATAGAGCCTTGTGAAACCAAAAGCATTTTGGAACTGAAAATCATGAAGGTTTTCTGGCTCGTGTGTTGAAAAATTGGTGACACAATTAAAATCTTGAAATATTTCACTCTCACTGTGGAATTGAAATTAATAAACATTTGAAATTTACAATTCAGATTAATATTTAATATTCATACAGCTCTAAACTAAATTGCTAAATTGGTGTGACAAAAATTACTGTTAATAATTTCTCATAGTTGTCAAGTTTGGTCATCTTTTGATTAATTGGCTTAGCTTTTAATTGATTTTTCCAAAATATTTTATTTGCCTAAAACATAAATACAAGTTTTTGAAAAATATTACAAGAAATAATAGATTAAAAAAACATATGATATTTTAGGGATATTTTTACTTTATTAACCAAACTTACACTAAATTCCAAAATACATGACATCTTTCAACAACAAGGAAGAAAGAGACATACATCTCTTTAATAGAAGGGGAGTACAACATCTTATTTATACTTTTAACAGAGTATACTCTAACGCACCTGTAGGAGGTTCCTCAATGATTTTGGTGTGGCTATTCTTGTCCATGGTAAGCATGTGAAAGGACGAATCAGGGACCATATAGCCCTGAGACGCTCGAACACTATGCTTGCAGTAGCAGTACAACATGAGAGAGAGGGCAAGTACTAGTGCAAACACTCCACCTCCCACTGAGCCAAACGGAAGTCCAGGGCTTACAGAATCTACACCACTGTTTAACACTATCAAACAAAACCAAGTAGTTTTTAGTTTTTATTCCAAAAATATAATTACAAAGGTAAGAAGTACTAAAAAGTTACGTGTGAGTTGTTGGCTATTTAAGGTGAATAAAATAAAGTAAAGCTTTGTTTTAAAATACAAAGAAATCTGCCTATTTACTAATATTAATTAAGTTCCAGGTTAATATATAAAAAATAACATTTATGCTTTTTAAATATTTATTTCTATATGTGGGATAGAGGGAAAACATGAAAAGAAACTGGACATTTGTTTTCATATTTTTTTATGAGTAAGGAGAATTCTTTCTCAGAGATTAAGGAGAATTGAGTAGCAGAAAATAGAATAACGGATTTAACACCAAAAGATGTAGCACCAAGGGCAAAAATAATTTTATTAATAAAGAACAATACACAACACAATTATATTATTATAATTTTCCTTGTTAATTTGAGTATTTATAGATTTTGGTTTTGTTTGGTTTATTCATAACTTTTAAATGAAATTTCATCTCCGTGATTGAACTATTAATACAGCTTATTGTATTTATTTAAAGACTAACATTTTAAAATGTTATGCTATAGTAAAATATATTTGATTATTCCATATTTTACATAAGAATTTTCATATAATTAACTTAATGCAGCCTACTGCAATTAATTAGTGGAACCTAGATATATCGAAACTCGATATATTTAATTCCTTGATAAATCACAGTTTTGTCATTCCCCTTGAATGTGCCATTTTCTTCAATGCTCATTTTACCTCCATATATCGAAGGATTAATGTAAATAACCTCAATACGAGTATACCGAAATTTCACCCTTAATTTTGCCTACTGTTGACTTGTACATATTGAAGTTTCTGTTTATCAGCACAACAAAACGATGTACAATACTGTATTTTCATGTTGAGACTTGAAAACCCCACCTCCGACTCTTCATTGTTTTCTGTTGTCGCCAGTGGTGAATCACCACCTCACTCTCAGTCGGATTTGGATATTACTGTCATTCGAGAAAATTTAAGTTAACTCAGTAAACTGTATGCGTTAGATTTTCAGCTGTGGCAGTATTTTGTGCATTAGCAAAATGATAAACCTGATATTATGAATAAATCTTATCAGTCTTACCATAGATAGACTATGTACGCCGGAAATAAGAAAAAAGTTACATTACAAAGGATTTTGGTATTAACAGCAAACACTCTCTTGACCATTTCTTACTACATTTCCCGATAAAGCATTCATAATCAAGCCTACAGTATTACTGTAATTGTTCTAGACGAGATACATCAAAGTCTGCCGATTTAACCTTGATATAATGACTACTAGAACAAAAATTGGCCCTTACAGCCTTGATATATATAGAAACCTCATTACATTAAAATTCTTTATGTATCGAAGTTCCACTGTATATGAGTTAAAGAGCTGTGTATTCAATAATTCTTATTTTTTTATAAATATACAGGTGTCTACAACAAAAAAATTCTACTTAATTCAAAATTACATTCATATTTAAGATTTTGATATACCATTACCATTTCATTACCAATTGCACACAGATAGAGCAATATAAATATTAGCAGGACTCCCAGAGAATACTTACATCGGGTACTATCTGCACTTGAGCCAATAATGCCGTTATAGCAGTAAGCCTGGTGTGTACAGAATGAGGCAGGCAGACGAGTTATCCCATCAGACTGAAGCTGACACCATTCACACCCAATCACACCCAGGCACGACCTGATTAAACACAATAAAATTAGCTAGGCTAAGGTTCAATAATTTATTAAACCTCCTTCTGGTCTAACTCTTCATCATTAAACAACTTTACATACACAATTTTCCTACAATTAAATTTATTTGTGAGTAAAATTTCAGTGTACCTAATAAAACTAAGGCTTCCCATTAACTAAATCAGACTTGGGTCGATTCTGATTGTAGACCACAACACTACGAGAAGCAATGCCAACACTGTGCTACTGTAGATTCTAATCAGAAAGATGGCAATGATCAGAAAAACTCATAGCAAATCTGTACTATTTTAAGACCACTTAGCGTGCAGTAACTATACGATACATACTGGTATGAGATAATAAACAACATGGGTGTAGACTTACTGTGTGCTACGGTATATTCTAAACAGAAAATTACAACTATAAGAGAATGGTGTGGAAATCACACCAGGTCTGTACTATTTTAACACCATTTGGTCAGGATTGAATGTTTATAGTAATATACATTTAATGTTAAAGTTTAAAAAAATTAAAGGCAAAGAATATAATAGCCCTATTCATCATGTTTAGTTTCTGTACAACCTCATACATTTCAGTGTGTTAACACTGTTACGCTTGTATAAAAGGCTTGTTATGCTCTTTGTTTGGAGAAACAGAAAAACTCTGAAGTCCAAAATTTGGATTTACAAGATTAAAACATTTTTTTTTTAATTTTCCCCCAACTAATCAAATAATAGTAATACCAATAAAGAGTCTTATAAGAAACAATGATATTCTCCCTTTTGCTTGTGTAACGTTCCAGATTCCAGTTTGAATACCCTTCAAATTAATACTTGTTTGATTGTTACTACTACAGTAATGTTGTATCAGTTTATGTCACCTATGAGTGGTCAGCAGATCGCAGCTAGTTTGGAAACAAGGTTTGACAGAAGATTTAGATAGTACATTGATCACACTCTGGGGGATATGTAGTCTGGGCTCGGAGCTGGGTGGGCAAGGCTCGTTAGAGTATTGAGTCTTTGGTTCCTCACAGTAGTCAGAATCTTGGAACAATGGACACTCACAAGGACATTCACACTCATTCTGCTCCATCCTATTGCAGTTCAAACAGTGTCTGTCAATCTGTCAACAAATCATTCTGTTTTTAGACATTTTTTACATTCCAATGTTCAGTTACTTTAAACTTAACACATTACACTTTACTATCTAAAACTGTAGGAATTACTTCTTGCAAATATGCATTTCAAAAATTGATTTATTCACAAAGGTCTTTATTTAAAAGTTAAACTTCTTTACTTATTCACAGACGTTTTGGATTGCTGAAAAAACTTGTTATGATTAGGTCCTACAGGTGTTAAAGAAATCTGAGAAACTTGTGTTTCTTGTTCTTTATACTTGTGAATCAATAACCTTTTACTTATAAACAAAGTCAGTCTTATACATAACACAAATATACAGCCATTATAAAATGGAAAATGTTAGAATAGTTTTCATTACTCCTAATCTTATTTTGTACTTTGTTACAGTACATACTCAACCAACAACATTTATGGACCTATCAATATGGATAACTGCCTAGCTACAAGAAACAAAGTACAGTATCATTTGGAAAACTTATTATATAATTTAGGTGTATATTTCTGGTAAAATTTAAGATTGTTTCTAGCTGAAACTGATATTTTTGGGTTAGAGCAGCGTAATAAGTTGCACTATAAATTATTCACTATGCCTGTTCATTATTTGAGCAAGATCTGTATTGTCGATCAGCCAATAACATCATAAACTCCCTACTATTTGTTATAATATTCATAACCTTTTCCTGTATCAATATTTAACTTAGATTGAACAAATTGTATAGCATTTGCCTACAAATCAATATAATAAAATAGTTCCTTACTGTATTGCAAGGACAGAATGCTGTAACAAGGTCACAGGTGGTGTTTACAACACCGAGGAAGATGTTGGTTCCTTGGAGTCGGGTCAGCTGATAGCGTACACACTGCTCCCCAGATATCATGTTGGTCACCACATGGTCCAGGCTCATATTGAACCGATAGAACCTCTGTACAGTGTTACTCGTGAAGTCATTACATACCAGTTTCTTCACTAATCCCTAAACAATAAACATTTCTTGAAGTAGCTCCAGTCCATTTGTTATACTTAGAATTAACAAATCATAAATTATTTAAATTAACTCCAAAACCAAGCATATTATGGATGTGTTTAAAAAAGAACAAGATCACTTTGAGATTATATTCATTAATTAAAAACACTGGGCATGATGCTCAACAGTAAACTCACTCTTTCTGACTACATCACTTATATCCGTCAGATAGCTTTTAGAAGGGTAAGGGAAAAACAGATCCCTGAAGTGGATATAAATGGTGGAATCCATCATTATATCCACGTTCCATTACTATTTTCCTGCATACAACAGCTTTTTGACGGCTGATTAGAACAATACTAAACGCATTATATATTCTGGGAAATTTTGACATGTTAGCCTGTAGAGTTCATGAGTTTAATCAGGTATTTTTTGTTAGATATGTCAAAGAACTTATTGTGATTGGAATTCTGCAAAGCAGTATATTATATTAATTAACACTCGACTAATAAAGGTAATTCATTTCACTTATTCAATTCAGATATATATTGGCATAAGAACATCATAAAAATTCTCAATGAACTAATCCCATTATCACAGTATTCAATAAGTGTCAATAACAATTATGATTGTATTCATTTAACTGGTAATAGTTAAGTAAGCAACCATCCTCAACACTGACAGGTAAAGAAGAGATTCTCAAACATCAAATAATATACTTCTAAGGTTAAATCTGACCAGGTCAATAGACAGCTAAAACTCACTTTGTGATTGAGCAGATCATTGGCCAACAGAGACTCTCTGTGTGTGATGTGGTGCTGCTCATCTGCTGCTCCTTTTGCCAGGGGGTCTATTAAACTGGGGTGAGCAATTAAGTAGCCTCGATCATCCATCAGAAAACATTTCATGTTGTTTGGAACTGCCTCAAGCGGAGATGAACATGATGGTAAGGACTCCACCATCAGATTAAACATGGCTCCTAAAGAGTATACACAGTTAGAATGGCCTAAATTAAAGTAGACCCTTATAACCGACCAACTATGGGACCCAAGCTTATATAATCCTTAGGTTATAAAATTCATAATGAGCCTAATGTTATAAAGCCATTAATGTTTATTTCATAGTCACTACAACTCATTCAAATTTCACTCCGCTCATTACAGAGTAATTAAGTGTTAAAAGACAATACACTCACAAAAAATGTTCACAACAAAGTATTTTTTTTTACTTCTTTAATCATATGTATAGTAACTAAGAATATGATACACTAAATGGTTTTGTTTTGTTACCATTTAAATAATTCCAGGCAGTAGGATAGACCAGCAAACATTTTGAACTATCCATACCCATAAAAAACATTTAAAGAAATAAACATACATATATTGTATAAAGGACATATTTAGATGACTACATAAATTAAGAGGTAAACAAAAATTAGTGAACATCTCTTTGTTTACAGCTGGGAAGCAAACTTAAGATAGTGGAAATATAAATAGCAGCTTAATATTATTTACAAAACTACGATAAATTATTAACTTGGTTGGTTATTAATTTACTAACTTACTTTGGAGATGTATATATATTCTCCTATTTTCATGCACAAAATTTAACAAATACGTGGGGTTACCAATCAGTAATTGTTGTGACATACTACCATCAATTGTTGTTCCTGAATAGACCCAGCAGATTTGCAGCGATGTGTGAAAGTAAATATACAAAATACAAACTGTAAGTAAAACATGAAACTATATAGTAGTTTGTTAATTTGATTATCTATCTATGTTTCTATACAAAATTACTACATGCTTTAACTTCTGATAATTTTCATCTGGGATTTTTAGTAAACTTTTACAATAATATGAAGAAAAATGTAAAATAGTTCAGATTCTATCTGTGCTGTGAGTTGTACTGTTTTGCCCAATAAATCACCTACTTCATAAGTAATGGTTATTTCTTAATATTTCTTTAAACAAATAACTCTATCCATTACAAGCTTATCAATTACATAATAAGTACATTTATCTTGTCCATGTGTACGATTTTGTACAATTAAATCTAAGGGCGGGGGAAATAGTGATGGGTTAAAGCCGAATCTCGAATCCACTGAATCTTCAACAAAGATTTGATTAGCGAGAATCAATCAACGGGATTCGACATTTGAATCTGCTGTGTCATTAATTATCGGGTGGCAGTAAACAAATTACCGATCTCTAAAACATGTTATTGCTATAATTTTGAACATAATATTTTGCTTGCGGTAAGTATTTTCCATATTATGTTCACCCAGAGCTGTGAGTCTGCTGCGTTTATTCGTGACTGACAGCTGATCGGCATTACAAAATTACTAATCGTGAAAACGTTTTTGTATTGTACTTTTTGGATGAAAACCCATAAATAGAAACCTAATTAACAAATTATCATTTTGTAAATAATATTTTACTTATACTTTGTATTTTCTATATTTAATTTTGGGCACTGCCATGAGTCTGCTGTGTCTATTTGTGGACAACCGTATAAATAACTTAATTACCACATTATCATGCTTTTGTAAATAATATTTTGCTTGCAGTATCAATTTTCTATGTTTAAGTTTCAGTAATGCCATTGTAACAGGTCAAATTACGACATTTGAATATTCGCGGGGAATTGGCAGACTGTGACGTCAATGAATCGGCAGACTGTGACGTCAGTGAATCACATGTTGTCGGAATTGAGATTTATTTAATAACGAAGAAATTTATTGAACTTTATTCGGGAAAAGATTTGATTAATTAAAATGAAGTAAACATAACCAAAATTCGTGTTTTACAAAAACATTAAATAGAATTACGCAGAAAAGCCAATTGTGGTATGAATGACTTGTATATTGATGACGTCATAAAGCACATGTTGCTAAAAATTTAAATAAAAAAGCTTTGAAAAAATAATAAAAAGAAAATAGAAATACTTAAATTGATTAATTATAGTAAACGTAATAAAGTTCGACAATTATAAAAAAAAGAATCAAATTATATTTATTCGTGAAGACGCTGATTTGAACGAGAGAAGGGATGAGTGTTGTTTTGAGTCGGTATCCGTCGTTTTATACGGAGATTCAGTCTTCTTTCACCAGACTCGAAGCAAGGAGGTTGTGTTAGTTCTCCTGGGATAGTAATGATCTGTTGTATAGTATATTGAAATTTAATCAAGGATGGGATATTGTTTAGACTTTTAAAATTATCAAAGCACTGCAAGGTGAGTGAAATTATAATGTGTTGAGAGTGTGACATTTAATAAATTAATCTCGTGGTCACTTGGTTTGACTTTCTTTAAATATCCCTTTTATAAAAAGTGTGGAGTGATGTTAAATTTTGTAATCATTACTTAACATATTTTGGAACCCTGACATACACACAGACTTGTCTCTGGTGATAACACCAGAGACGTTCAAATCTAATAATTTTTTGAGTAATACCGAGGAAATACAGCTAGCATTGGGCAAGATGGCGACCGATACCATGATGAGGAACATGGTACAACAACGTGCCACTAGTGACAAGGGGCGTACAACTACATGGTGAGTCAATAACTCTAAAGAACTGAATTTCAGCAAATTATCGCAACCAACGTGGGGGTGACACACGGCAAATTGGCGTTATAATCTGGGACTCTCATCAAATTGACATCACTTCAAATTTACATTCATCAATTGGCGCTGCAACCGGGGGGACATATATCAAAAAGGCGCAGCAACGAGGGCCTTACATCAAATCTGACACTCATCACCATTTGTAAGTGATACAAATTTAAGGTCATATATTGTGCAAATTAAGGTCATATATTGTGCAAATTAAAGGCATATATTCATGAAGCCCATATTATAATCTACCAAATGACCATCTTTAATCTATCAAATTAAAGTAGAAGGTAGGGGATATGACTTTGTTTTTAAAATATAGGTACTTCTCTGAACTTCAGCAAATCTCTTTACAATAGAGGTTTTAATTGTATTCTTGATTTACTCTTTGTATTATCAGACAGTCTCCACAGGTTTAAGAATGACAAAAATTGCTGATTGTTTTGTTTAAATCATACTTAGGTTTAAAAAAAAGCTATTAGTGCTAAAAATTCAAGAATCGAGTTTTGAATATTCAGAATTGAATTTTCAAAACTCGAAAATTCTGGATTCGCCTATCACTAGTGCGAAAATCATTTGACTGTATGGCTATGAAAGAAACCTATAGGACTCTTCCTCTGAGGTCTGTGTGTGTGTAGTGGATGGACTTCCACTACCAGGAGGTGCCCCCCCTACCTATATCCACACAGAGAACTAGGTCAGCAAATTGAGGCGGGAAATCTTCAAACAAATCTTGTATTTAATACATGTTATACGGTCTTAAAATGCAATTCTATTTTAAAAAGTAACACTTGTACACAAAAATAGCTAACTTGATCAAACTGTTAAAACATACTGATGCATCAACAATAATTAACAATAGCAACTGAAACACAAAAAAAACACCTCTGTGATACTAATGCACTAATTTATAAAACGCATTATAAAGCTGTTTTAAGTAGAGGATTATACTTCAACAATTATTTATTCGTATTAAAAAAATAAGAAAATAAAAGTTCGGTTACTCTAAACTGATTGACCAAGTGATAATTTTTTTTAAATTGTACACACTGTGATGAAACTCACCCAAAGTAAAATCAACAGCTAGTACGAACATTACTGGATCTTGTCCAACGGCAACGCTGAGAGTGACCACATAACCTGCTCCAGCTGAATCCAGGTAGGGTGGTGTAACAGTTGTTACTTTGGGATACTCTATAGCTCGCATGTACCAGTTGCGATGCATCACATCCAATCTATGGTTCACTACACCTCCAGGATACATCACCACAGCACCACTGCTAGTTACCGCATACCTGATGAAACACAATGAGCTTCACATTCACAACATTGACACAACTGCAAAAGTAGTTATAGTATGTACATCAGTCAAAACATTTGGACATGAAAAAAATCAAATTGAGTTAATTCAGGATGGCCAAACAAAACCTTTTTCAAATTCCTAATTTTTTCCCTGGTTATTCTGGTTGAAAGTTTCTGGTACATTTCAAATCAAATATAAAAAATTGTAATATTGTATTTAACCATTACTCCAAGTGAAATTTAGAAATTTAGTGACAATTCATCACTACCACCTATTTTGAGCTCCTTTGTTTATATCTCTGTCTTTCTATGTGTCAACATAACATCATGTATACGAAATAATTTTCCTTTTTGCGATATTTGGAAAAGATATGTATCCGATTGAGAAAAATAAAGAGACCAAACAAATTACTAACACAGCGCTGCCATGGGGCAGACTGCAGTCTAATACTGCAGGCCAGAGGTCTGCGGTGCATGAATTATTGGTGAGAGACCACGATTTTGCCAATACACAAGATTGGTTCGGTACGACCAAGAAATAAACCAAAGAAACTTTAATCTGAGTTATCTCAAAAAAAAATGTTCTGAGGTTCAGGAAAACAGATACAATTTTAATACTACAAGCCATATCATCTAAATTTTACTTTTAAATACAATAGAAATGGTAGGATTATAAAATGGAATTCCAGAATATATTTCATTTACGTAAAAATGTATGGGTATATTTTGTAATAATTATAATACCAATATTTGAGAAGCATTTTTATTTACGATTAGAAAGAAATTCAGATATAAATTTATATAAGAACTTAAGTAAAATCACTTTATTATATTACTGCACATTTCTAGGTAATACCTAGAACAAAGAACTTGTTTGGATTAAAAATCAGCTTCAACACCACAAGTCTTAATATTGTGAAATCGTGACTTTTCAAGCATATTTTAAGCACTACTGTTGGTATCAGGATCAAGTGAATAAAGCCGCAGTATTGACCCATCCCCAGTAACATTATAAAAATTCACACATTATCCACGTCCTTTTTCCCAGTGCCCAAATTTAACACTTTTCCAGGTCGATTTCCTGGCTACAGTCCCAAAGAAGTGTTGTGATTCAGAATATAACACACTGTCAATCAATATAGGAATTAAAAATGCATCAGAAAGTTATCTGGTATATAAATTACTGTAGTGTGGTTAACTTGCGATCTGTAGTATATTAAAAGTTCACCAGTACCGAACGGTACCTTCTATAACTGCCCTCAGAATGTAAGCTTAATTAACGTAATCAATTATTGGCTCTTAAATATTTTGTATTTCCCTTAAAGTTAAACCTTACACAAGAATAAAAACATGCCATCACAACACAACTACAAAGTAAATAAATACAAGAAAAGCTGTGGTTCAAGTCACAATGTGATCGTTAGTTGTTCTGTAGTCATGGACTACATGAAAATGACACAAACGCTCCTCATGCTCATAATGATTAGTTGGACGGTATGGTTTGAATCATTCGACTCATCATTACATGTGCGGGGAAGTCATTCAGACGAATACTTGATTGGGGAACTGACGTGTGTGAGGAATTCGGCCAGCCAATTGGAACATGAGTGAAGAGCAATTGTAACCATGCGCTATCCACAGACTCTGTATAAACTATTTGACAACATCATTATCTACATGTTGTCAATCTTCATTTAAAGTTTAACGATCATGTAGCATAAAATTCAAAGTTTGGGATTAATTATTTCTTGATTTAAGAAAAAGAAAAATTGTTTTTGAGATTTTTCTGGTTCTTCAGAGAGATTCCCAGCTTGTTCCCGATGCATTAAATTCCTGGTTTACTTATTCTGGTGGTCACTTTATTAATTTGTCAAACATCAGGAAATGAAAACCCCACAAAAGAACCACCTACTTTTATCATTAAATGAAATCAGAAATTGGGACGAGTACAGAAATTGTTTATAATTTGTACAATATAAAGCACTGCAAAATATGCCTTCAGGACAAATTTCTTGATTACAGTGATTAATTAATGATTTCTTAATTTATTAATGAATATATATTTTGAACTCACTTGCGAACAATGTATTTAGAGAGTGAGCTATGGATGTAAACTTTTTTCCAATAAGGAATAATGGCAGACAAAGAAATCAGTTCAGAACGGATGCCAGACCGCAGACCAGGGTTGGCTAGAAGTTTGGTTGTGTCCTTCAGATAAGCCATGTAGCTTTGCACATTGAGCTGGGAGATATTTTCTTCTGACAGAAGATGTTTATATGGTGACTGGAAACACCAACCACTGAGAAACAAACTGCCTGTGTCTGGAACATTTAATTAATTTATTAGTTTAATCTACAAACAAGAGACTATGAAAGATTATACCAAACTAGCATACATTTCTTGTTAGTTTAAAAGTGTTCAAGTTTGTCTCCTGCTTTACACCATTTGCTAATTATGTTTTAAACATTATTAGTAAAAAATATATTTGTTTTCCAAGTACTATCATGTTTAATACGATTAAAATTATATTTAAAAAAATTTAATTCAGGAATGAGAAGGCGATGTTTTTAGAAGAGACAAAAATAAAAATAACTGGTGAGTAGTCTCCATCTAATTCATGTATAAACCAACAAAATTTAAGTATATCAAAGTAGCGGACTCTGAGTGGGATACAGGAATTCCCACGTTTTAGACTATGAATGTCAATATTGTATCTCAATGTACAACTGAGAGTTTAGAACCAAACATCTATGGACCTTCTAGTAATTATAGTACAGTAGAGTCCCGTTAATCCGACCTAATTGGGACCGAGCCCTATTCGGATTATGTGATTGTTCGGATTAGCCAGAATTACAGAAAAATACGGTTTTAAACTTGAGAATGGGTCTATTTTGTTATAGAATTATCAACATTGTTTATTAAAACATGTTTTCTGACTGTTGCATTGTATTTCTTGACAAATAAACGTGTTTTCGAATACTAAGCACATTTACCGTATTTAGTGTGAGAGTTCTATTGTTAAGCAATGTGAGCGTACTGGGTATTGTACGGGTCCACGCGTTCAATAGTTGTACGAAACTACGCGTCATGCAATAGACTCTCTTTAATGCGACAGAAGAAAATAACTGAATTTAAGTCTTTTAACAATTAATATTGTACTCAATAATAATATCAGTACAATTTTTGTTTGATTTCACTTCTTAATACAGTAATCTCATACTTAACCTATAAGTTTCAATTTGGTACTGTATTTAACTTCATTATTTATGTACTGTACCGTACACAATTTGTCTTAATAAAATACTGTATGTCTATTTAATTAAAGTTTTCTTTGTTTATGTACGAAATGATGCACCCATTTTCATTTTTTATGTAATTAGTTCCTATAACTGTTCATTATCGTTATAAATAATTCCTCCTGGACCTGTTCGGATTAACCGACGTTCGGATTACACGTGTTCGGATTAGCGGGACTCCACTGTAGTTATTTTATATCTAACAGAAAACAAATTTCACAATCAAATAATGATAATGTAAGTATGAAATCACTGCATCCAAATATTGATAACTTGAATGAATGAATGAATGTTTATTCCATCAACTATACATGAAATACACTTAAAATTAATGACAATAGTAAAGCACTAAACAGAATTGTTTTGAAAACAATAGTTTACTAGTAGTTATCTAGCTAAGATATTACTTAAATAATTAATAAGGAATAAAGCCTGCATGGGCATTCAGCCTGTGCGCAGGCTTCAGTTGATCATCCGCCACGATAACTTAACATGAAAAACTTGATATCTTTAATAGCATTTAATAAATAGAATGTGCTAGAATTTTGAACATAAAATTTATAATTTAAAATAAAAGAAAAAAACACGATTTAATATGAGAACTGGCTTATTATGTTTAGTAAAAAAATAATTCAGTGTTAGTTTATCTATAATAATGTAACTTTGACTCACACTTTAACCTACTCAAAGTAAATACTGTAGTACAATTACAATCAGAAATTATTGCAATTATTGAACATAAAATGGAAAAATACTTGTCATGTCTTTATTTATAACACGATTTTCAGTGTGTTATTTCCTTTTATGATAATCTGGAACAGGGGTTCAAGTTGTATGAACTGTTCACAATTGCACATTGATTATAAATTAGTTATATACTGGTTGTAGTAATTAACAACAGAAAATAAATTTAAATATTCTCATGACAATTTTATAAAAAAGTAATTTTTACCATCTGCCTTTGTTTCTATCAGGATCTAATGTAAACAAACTTCCTAACATGAGAACAATTAAGATCTGGATATATAATCTGTCAATCCTCTTCTTCATAAAATCAGTTACAACAACACAAAAACTGATAATAACAATTAAATTACTGAAAGGGAGGGGAAGAGCTGGAAATATCAACTTTTATTACTTAGTGACTTGTGATATATTAACAAAGATCTAACTTAACCTAACTCTCCATGTTCCGGGTACGATTCTTAGGATTGTTTTTAACTTTTTTATTACCAAATCATCAGGTCAATATGCAATATGGTAGATATTGTCCTGGATAATCATAAGTTGGCAGTAAACGTCTACAAAATACAAATAAGTGAACTAAGATATACTATTTGCTATTTTATGGCCGAAGATATTGAGGTTAAGTTGGAGTTGTTATAACCTAACACTATCTTAATGTACTTAGTTACCTCAAATATCTATAACAAATCTTGAATTATGATTTACAATTAATTACATTAGTTAAAATATAAATTGACACCATAACATTAGATTATCCTTATTGATGTATAGGCAGATTTCACCTTCATTATGGTGTAACAAAATTATTTTAAATTATGATATTAAAAATTGATGAATAACAAACATCCTGTCTAAAAATTGCTTTATAAATGGTTTAAGCACTTCAGTCAAAATCAATTGTATTTTAGTGAAATTCAAGTAGTTAAAAAGAACTCAACACAAAAAAGAAATTGTGCTTGCACACGTTTTGTAAAAAAAGCATTTACAGTTTTATTAAATTCATTCAATATTAAATATTTAAGTTGTTGCACAAACCAAGAGATGAGAGCTGCCTGAAGTTCCTACACAAATGGTACTGTCCAGTATTGGATAGGTCGAGTCTGTGATAGGCGAAGCTGACTGTTGGAGCCATGACAGAACTAGGCACCGTTGACGTGGACCAGACAGGATTTTTACGACGAGAAATAGTATTCACAGTCACAACGATATAAGGAGTTCTGGGAACATGCTGCCAGCTGTATGTCAACTAGAAAAAAGTAGATATAGTAAAATTTCATGGTTATGGTAACTCGTTTTATTAGGATTGATTACAGAATTAATCTATCGATAATATTAAGGTTGGGCATGCTGGTTGACGTCAAAGACCAACCTGATTACTCTGAATGTAATCTTTCTTCTCTGCTATATTTGATGTATTATTCTTGGACTTTAACAGTATTTGCTAGTTCTATAGCACAATCACATATTCAATTACAAGGGACCATGAGTTAATAATATACAAGTTAAACATCTACCAACAAAAAATGAAATTCAAATACTTGAACTGTCCTTTGCCAGGGGAAATAAGAGTATTACTTCTTAAATCTGAAATATCGATATATGATCTCACCTACCAAGTTTATCCAGCAGGGATCACTTCTGGCTGGTTTAACCTTCCAGTTAAACCTAACAGCAAAAACCGATGTGTCACTTAAATCTGGGCAACCTTATGGATGTCCAGGAGTGGGCCTGCAAATGTAGAGATTCTGGGGTGCAAGGGTAATTTGATAAATCTAGTCTACTGTGGGAGATGACTGTTTAGAGTTGGTGGGGTTCGTTCCTTAAGTGTCAAAGGTTCTTGCTAGCCTCAACATAAGGGTATGCCACACCCTGCCTGCTTTGACTGGAGAGGCTGGTTCAGATCTGGCCTCTCCCTTCATCCGAGGGAACATGACTTGAGATTAGCACCCTAAATTCTTCCTTATGAATCTTGATAGGAGGTGACCCCTACCTCCAACCTTACCCATCCAGAATATCCTGTCAATTCAGAAGGTCCTTGCAAAGGTCCTTTTGGACTGGGTGCAATTTCTAAGCTTCTTGCCCTAAGACAAAAAAAAGTCCTTAAAAAAAACCTCATTTACTACTAGCTGGACATTTAAGTAGGATACGTAACATGAATCCTATGTAACCATTAGACTGAATGAATCTACCTCATTAGGACTGATCTTTGATGAAACGTGTCCATACTAGGATGAGTTAATGTACCTTTTAGGTGGTTAAGCGGAGAGAGGGCAGGCTGAAGATACGATCTGTAATTGTGGTGCAGAGCCCCAGAAACTGGAACACTTTCTATATTCTTGTTACAGTCAGTTGTTTTCAGGAGAGAGGGAGAAACTGCATAAGCCAGCAGTGAAGTACTTTATTGGCTTAGAGGACTGGATTTGGCTCTTTAACTAATAGATAACATGCAACATGTGTGTGTTATTTTTTAATGTTGATGCCACACTGTGCTGTAGCTTTTATTTATTGATTATTTTATTAAAGTATGCTTACATAAAAATCATACTATATATAGATACATACACACCTCATAATTCAACCAAGAGGGGCATAGAAAATCTCTCTAACAACTGAACTTACAACCAATCCGAATGTTGCCCAGCCTAAACTACAAGGATGTTAAATGTATATTCCTCTGAAATAAAAAGAGTCAAATAATAAAAAACTGAAACTTCAAGAAGCTTTAGCTGGAAATAATCCAATTAAAACCATACGATCATCTGGTATGTATATTATTGTAATAATAAACAACATAGGGTTTATTTGTGAAAACTTATCCACCTTCTTTTATCTAAATCAATAAGAAATATGTTATATATATCCAATGACTAAAAGACTAATCTAATAACTTACCCTATCTTTTTGTAGTGACATGACACCACTGATATTGTGAAATATTATGTTCTTGGAACGAGCGAAGGCCTTACAAGTCTCAAAGTATGTGATGTCTAGAGCTATTGGTTGTTCATACATCATGTTGCTTGGTTGCTTCATCAATGGGTGAACCATAGCCTTACCTGAGTAACAGATAAGCCATTTATTTAATTTATGTGATTCGTAAAATACATTATCAAGAAATTTGTGTAATTGAACTATTTTTTATGAGTTAGTATGAATCTTTTCTATGTCAGTCTAACATTATACTGCCTTACAATCAGCAAGTTCTACATTTCTCTGTGCACATCTTGATATTAAATTTACTGCAAAATGTGTCTCTGGCTATTTGTGGCCAAGACATTTGCCAAAAAGGTTTCTAGTTCTCCAACCATTAAAAGATAGTGGCCTCCAGGAATCTGTCTTTCACCAACCGGAGGAAAGACATATTTAAAAAACTAACTTTTAAACTATTAACCCTTCAACGCGTTTTGCCGTACTAGGTACGTCATGACACTTTTACTTGAGATCGCGTTTTGCCGTACTGAGTACGTCATGGAGTAGTCGGTTATTTTTGTAGCTGTAACAGACGACTATCGAATGTTTTCAATGAAAAATGTATACCAATCGAAAGGAGAAGATTCAAACTTTCGATTAATTGAGTCGATATCTCGAAAAATCGATCTTTAGAAAAAATATCTGAGAAATCAGCTGCATTCAAGACGACGTCATTGCCGTGCAGCCGATCGTTTGTCAGCTTACGTTTGTTGTTGTTTACAGTCATTGTTAGTGTGATGGTTATGTTCAACTGACATATTTTTGTGTGTTTTACGTTCCTTTGTTTAGTTATTATTATTAGTTTTACAAGCTAACTATATTGTTTTGAAGAAGGAAATCCCGTTTTGACAGGAACAATTTGTTGTGTTTTATAAACATGAGTTGGGGATGGTTTGTAGGTTAGCTAGCTTTTAGGGAAATTAACCTAAAGTAGGTTAATTTTGTTTAATTTGGCTAATTTTAAACACTAACAACATAGAAGTATAATAAAAATAATTATAAACTTGGGTAATTTGCTTATATTATTTATAAAACACAAAATCTCTAAAAAACCGCCAGAAAAATCAACGCAGGAGGGAGTATGACCATGAAAAAAAAAATAACGCGTTGAAGGGTTAAAAACACTAAATGTAGAGTAACTGTACAAATTATTGTGGATTTTACAAATCTCTTTTTGTGTACAAAGTTGTTGAACCCAAAAAATATAGATCTTTTTTAGTTTTTCTTTTATAAAACGTACACTGATGTTAATTTTTAACATTTATATAGTATTAAATTTTTTCTGCAAGACAGGAGATTTTAAGTTTTTACTATTCACGGAAGTGTTAGTGATTGTAACAACTTCTTACAATAGTTTATTCTATTAATCATTGAATCCATTAGTTACTCAATGGAAATTTTCACTGTTCAGAATTAATTTTCAAGCCATAGCACTGGCTCTAAAATGCTATTCATATCCTAATATTTGTAGTAATAGTTAATACTCACCAGATTTGTTTTGCTCAGTAATATTTTTATATACAATCACAATACTAAACAATATTACACTAATGAATATTATTAAACACTTCAATGTTGATTTGAGTTGAATCAAGAGTGGCCACTCAAAACCTCTTTTCAAATTCCCGGTTTTTCCCGGTCGAAAATTTCCGATTATCTAGTCTATTTTAAAACCAAATAGACAACTGTAGTACTGTATTTAACCCTTACGCCAAGTGCAACGATGATATTTTATCGTCACTAGCAGTATTTTCAAGAAATGCCACAAAGCTGAGGTGCTCTAGCATTTCGTCACTAGCGATTTGCGAAAAATTCTGTGAAGATTTATCGCTATCAACTATTTTAAGCTCTTTAGTTTTTATCTCTGTGTCTTTCGATATATCAACATAGCATTGTGTATACCTAACAACTTACCTTTTTGTGATGTATAGAAAATACATGTATCCAATTCGGAAATACAAAGATAACAAATACATATCAACACAGCGCTACCGTGGGGCAGACTGCAGCCCAGTATTGTGGGTCAGGGGTATAGTGGTGGACGAACTTTCGTTACAAGAAAATGATTTTGCCGGTACACAAAGTCGGTTCAATACAATCAACAAATAAACCAAATACTTTCATCTGAGCTCTACTTAATTAATTTATCTTTTGTGAGGGAGGGGGAAGCCTAAAAATACCACTACTTCAAAGGAATTGGCAGAGATTCATAGAAGTTTATATATTAAAAATTCCAAGTCATTTTACCTTTTTAAGTAATAGTAATGATAGGTTATAAAATGAACATCCAGAATATATTACATTTACGTAAATATGTATGGATTTTTATTTATAGAGAATATATTTATTTACAACTACGCAAAGTACGACGTAGGGATAAAATACGAATTAGCGACCGTCTGTTTACTATCGAGGATCTAAAGTCCGCGCATAGAACCAGCAGACATAGCGTTAATATAGACACAGAGAAAACAAACTTCAATTAAAATATTATTTATAAATTACGTATTTCTGTTGCTATATATTTCTAAATAGTTTTATATACAAAGAACTACAAAAACATATTTCACCAATCGGTAATTTGAGTACTGCCGATCGTTTTGTCCACGAATAGACAGTACAAATTCAGTCAGTCAGTTAGATTACAGTCAAGGACTACGAAACAACAAGACATAAAGATCCTCATGCTCGTTGGACTATTTGGTTTGAACAGTTCGAATTGTCCGAACGATTGTCAAGTGTGCGTAGAAGTCGTTCCAGTAAATAGTTGACTGCAGAACTAACAGGATTTCTAGCCGTCATCCAATCAATGCCGCTCAGACGACAAAAATTGATGTGCGTGGCTGATTCGATTGGCTGGCCGTCTGCCGTTTGTAGATTGGCAACAACATTAAATTGCGTTTACACTGGCAAGTAAAGGTGCGAGAGAATTTGCACAACTACTGTAGTATAATGTAAACAATAAAAGCAATTTTACTCACGAGAACTGTCACAAGTACTTACTACAGTTGTATCGCTGGTTGTTCCGGGAGTGGCAATGTTTATAATTACAATTTTAATAGTTGACAATGTTCTCCAGTTCTTGTAACCAACTGTCCAGTACTGGTTGCGGCAGCGCTCGCAAGAGCTCTTGCGCCCGTTTACACTAGAGATTTTTACAGTTGGACACAAAACTTTTTTTTGCCAGTGTAAACACAGTTCAATCGAGATTTAGATGTGATCATGATATTAAAGCATAACATTACTTTCTTTGTTCTAACCTATGTAGTTTGATGACAATCATAACATGTGTGAGGAGCAATCGTTCATAGACCCAACAGAGGCCACGGCCGCGATAAGAGCGGTAAGCTGTTAGCGCTGGATCGAGCGGCAACTTAAAGTTTAATGTTTGTGTTGTACATGTAGAGAACACTCGACACTAGCCATGGCAGACATGAGCAGCAGGGCAGTACAACATTATGGCGCTTGTCCGCTGCCAATTCTAGATTTTAAAATTTCTCCTGCCGCTCACCCTTCAGCTCATCCTGTCATTGCTGTGCAACAGGACGCAAACGCCCCCTTCTTGACGATACTTGTTGTAAATAACCCACTATTCTTCTCCAAATTAGGCTTTGTATAAATTCAACTGATATTCTGGTGTACTCAAAAACCCGGGCTGCACCTCTTATCAAACCGTCAAACATTATCAACGAACCAAACTCTGAAGACTGTTTATAACACTGTACATTTTAGGCCTGTGCTATCTATCTAACACACGTCTTTTCAAAACACTATTTTCACTCAAGCATTAGAGTTGGACAACTTCGTCCGGAGACCCCACATCGGTGACTGAATAATACTTAAGCAAAAAAACCCGCTTGTATCGCAATTACTACCGCTCTGACGTGTTACCGCTTAAAGCGTGGCACTTGTTTAGTGCCGGTCAGACGATCGGTCGGCCGATTCGAATTGGCCAATGCATTGTTACGTACTTTTTGGGGGGGGAAATTAGGCTTACATGACACAGGAGTAGAACTAACCAAGATAAACTCTCTACACTAGTGGAGCCTTAGATCAACCGGCGTCAGATGTAGCTCACAAACACATGTCGATCTTCTTTCACGAGCCACGTCGCGTAAAATACAATGTTTCGTGGTTAATCAGTTCTTGATTCAAGAAGCTGTCAAATTATGTCTTGATTTTATAAGTTCTTAGAGAGGGAAAAATTATTTTTGAAATTTTCCCGATTCTCAGAAACATTTTCGGCTCATTCCCGGTTTCCCGATCGGGTGGCCACCCTGTGAATTTACAAGCATATTTGTAGGTATGAACAATTTAATTAAGCTGTTATATTTTTCTTTTTCTTACCTCTTGTTGTTACAAAGAAAGCGTATGATCTCCTGAAATCATTATAGAAAATGATATCTTCTGCAAGGTCTTCAAGAGCAATGTCTACACCTACAATTCCCAAGAGGTTGCCTTCCTTATCCAAAACTGTTTTGGATATGCTGACCACCAACTCTCCTGCAAAAGTTTCAAATTTTAATTAACATTAATCCTTTAACATTGTGCCACTCAAGACCAATGAGGGATTAAAATCTAACCAATGGTTGGGCTCGGATAAACATTAGTCAAGCGTTCTGCATGAGATGGCCCTGCTTCTACAAAATCCCAGAATCTAGGGATTGTAAAAAGTCCCGATTGCAAAAAGAGAAAGAATTTACAGCAAGAATTGTCTTCAATGAATTAAATATGGGTTGCATCCTACATTAAAATTAGGCCTGTGTGAATGACATAAATCACCTAAGTGCAGAAATGAGAAAACACATTGTACAGGAAATATTCAAATCAATCAATAAGTTAGCGATCATCAATGATGAATCAAAAACTTTGCCAAAAATACACTCTGACTTTGTACATTACATTTTGCCGAAAATATTTAGATAAGGAATGCCCTGTGAATTTATTTGTGAAGCAGATTGACCTTGAAAGTGTGCCGTCTCTTGGAGTTTTACATCTCATCATTAAATGTTTTGGAAGGTTACAAATAAAATGACAATGTTTTGCAAAATAGATTAATTGCTGTGGCATGTGACGGAACAGTAGTGATGCTTGGCTGTGTGTGTGGCTTGTAAAAGACAAGTTTCCCTCTATCATTGTTTGGCATTGCTCTAATCAAGGGTTTGGACTTTGTAGAACTAATGTTGTGATTCTTCAACAAATTATCAACATCAATCGATTTAATGTGTCTATTGATAAACTGTATGTTCTGTACCATGCCTCGCTAAAGAACAGTCGAGAGTTACGTTTGGTTGGAGTTTAACTGTTGAAAATTGGAAGGATGTCAGACACACATTGGGTAGCATCTAGCTTTCAAATAGTTTTAGCAATTTGGGAGTACAACAAAATTCTAACAAACCATTTTATGGCAGATAAAGAAGACCAAAACTGTAACAGTTTTGTTTGAAAAGATGCAAAGTCTAAGAAAACTGATATCTACTGCTTTTTTTCTAAATTTGGATCTAATGTGTGATGCATTCAAAACACTATCAGAAGTTAGTGAAGAATTACAATACTGAAATGTATATTTGTTTGAGCTAAAAGAATTAACAGATTATGGCTCACACCTTTATTGGTAGCCCAGTAACATTTTACAAGCAAGGTGTGATGTCAGTCAACAACCTGTCAAAATAAGCCTAATATTTATACATTTAGCTATTTACACAAGCTATTTCAGAAATGATATGTTTACAAAACCCTAAAAGTTTCCTCTCCCATTATTCCAATTACTGTATGCTTGGTCTCTTTATTACAGGAGGCAATATAAGGAGATCATTGATAGACACAACAATCTGAAAAGTTAGGTCTAACATGTTATAATAAAACATGATTGTGTATATAATAACAGAATTTCATGCAGATCACCCACATTTTGCAACTATAAATCTTTTTCTGATACTTTACAAATCACTGGTCTAAAGCTATCATGATTATGACATTACTGTCTGAAATAGAAACCATGGATACAATAATCTGCAATAATCAAGAATCCTATACAGAAGAAATTCCTTTTGTTAGTGATCAGGAAGTTTTTTATTACTAGATGTGCAAAAGTAGCATTTATCCTCTTCCAAGCTATAGTGTCTGCATACCACACTTTTATCTATTGAATTCTGCAGACATGATATATTCTGTAGAAATATAGGTCTAAGAGTTTCTGTGTATACTTTTTGTGCAAGAAAATCATTAATTCTCACTTCAGGAATTGTGATCTGTAATTTATATGCACTGGTATCGCAAAAACTTTTACAAGGTGAAATATTTAATGAGTTTTTATGGAATTTGAAAATGGTAAATTAAGTTATTATGAAACGTATTCATATTATATTGTAATTCGTACTTAGTAAATTACATACTCATATGCAGATTGTTGTTACACACGCCTAAATCAGGAAGATGAATTGACAGAGATTTATATATTTTATATTTTACCTTTTTAACTTAAAAAGACTCAAACCTTTATTTGTAACATCCCATGTTGGCATCAAGAATGTAGGCTTAGATTTCAGTGGGTGGAGTGGAGAATGAGGCTGCAGGTTGGGGGTGGATAGCACTGACCGCACCACTGCCCCAATGTTAGAGCTGGAGTTCACTGATACCATTGTACCTTTGACAACCATGCCTGCCTCACTTTTCGCATTTGAGATGTTGTACTTGCTGAAGTTCTGCTGTGCCACCACTCTCATGAAATGTTTCTCATACAGTATCGTTTTCCCATCTACACATACAAGTTATCCAGCTCTAAGATTAATATGAAATATTAACAATATCTAACTTTAAATTTTTGTGATACTTCATAATTGTATAACACTATAAGTAAATAAAAACTGCTATAATAAGAATTCTCATTACTATCACCAATAAATATTAATAACTATTACTGCTTCTATTTCTTATTGGGTTTGGCAGGGGTGAAACCAGTTCTCTCCTATAAATAATGACCATATTTGATTGGAGCAGATTAAACAATGATTTGTTGAATTCTTTACATTCGGAAAGGAATTTTTAGATATTTCTATCTGGTTTGTGGCAAACTTAATCTGAAAGAGTTATCACTCAAAGCACACTTTTTAATTTTGAGTAGTGGACAAATTAATTGGGGAATAGAAGATACCTCAACATTTCAAAATGCGAAAAATAGTTAAGTAATATCTCATTGTTTTGTTCAAACTTCATTGTTGATAATAAATTATTTGAAAGGATAACAGAATCACGGACATTCACCAAGAATCCAGAGTGAGGACTTTAATTTGCCATCAGATCTTTTACTGTGAGGTCACGTACAAAGTCAAATAAAAATGTTGCTACAATATCTCATATTTCTATCAAAATCATGATTTTATAAATTATTTAAAACACACTTATTTGTTAATATTATACATTAAAAATTATAATAAAATTGTTTTAGAATACTTACCATCTATAAGAACGCATGTGTTGATGATGACATTGGGTATGACAGAGTCTTGACCTTGGCTTATTACTTCCATCAATGTTTTAGCTTCTGTGATGAAAGACATCAAGCCTCTGCTGATATACACTATCAGCGCATTAGCAGTTTCATTTTTCATTGATTCCTCTATTGCTTTGAAAGCCATTGTGAATCCCAATGAATGATTTGTATGACCTGTACAACATCTTTTATTTACTCTTAAAGTCAGCATATTTGTATGTTAACATCTAAATAAAAAAAAATTGTAACAACAAGGTCAAGAACCCAGATAGCACTAAACACATTGGCTCTAACACTTGTGGGGTTCGACTTGACTAGGTTATTGTCCCTTAAAACAGCCATGGCTATGATCATAGCGGATACAAACACTGCCTTTATGAGAATCACTCTCTCTACAGGCACTTGGCCTAGAGTGGAAAAGTTTTAGGGTGTATTTTACCAGATTTATCCAAATTATTATTAGTTTTGTTAAATTGTATATTAAGATCTTAAATTTTACAATATACAGTAGATAAATAGTAAAATTATTAAAAATAATAAATAAATGTACAAAGTTATGCACCTAACATCACGATGACATGCACTGTACAACCTACAGCAGTAATGTCTTAAAGAAAACAGTAACAACACTCAAGAAAAATAAAGTCATACACTCAGAAGGGTAATTCTCTCCCAGATGTTGTGAAACAAGATTGGGCGGTTGTCTCGGAGCTTAAAGCTTTACAATCAGCTTTGAAACTGGGAAATAAACCCCCAATGTTTGCAGTCCCCTTGGATAAAAAAGAGTGTCTTGAAGTCTTTTATGAAAGTAATTTTGAACAATTCTTGAAAAGAAACCAAATAAAAGACAGACCAGCTATGGGGGCACTTGTCTGACACCAAGCACGTAGGTGTTTGCTCGGTTGGTAACAGGTGACATTGTATTTGAGTCTAACTGCGTCAGGTGAATTAGATACACCCAGTTCAAGAACCCATGCCACCAAGAGACTTCTTTTTTATGGAAGAGCCCATTGAAGAAAAGCAGAGAGGAAGTTTACTCAGAGAAGAAGACGTCTTTTCATAAATTCAAGATGGACACGTTCAAAAAATCTAACTGTGCTACACCAAATGTTGATAGGATTGGCAATAAGATTGATAGATTCAATCAATCTTTTGCATTCTTTATCACCAGACATTGTTGTGATTACTGAACATGGACAAAGCGACAACATAATCACTAACACCAGATTACTTGGCTATAGTTTGATTTCTGCCTTCGGGAGAAGAAATCGGCAAAAGGGGGGGGTGTCGCAATATATAAAAAAATGTACCTAGAAAACGAAACTGCTAATTTAAACGTGGAATGTAAAAGTCTACCATTGATATGTGAGGGTAGCAGGAGTATCCATCAAGTTGAGTGGCAAAGAAATTTCTATACATTCTAGGAGTATATCGCCCTCCTATAAAACGCCAAGAAACTATCGTTCGAGCACTTGAGCTCCTGTCAGATATACTGGGCTCATTTCCTTCTTCAGACAAGGGCAAGGTACTTCTAATAGGTGACATCAATATCGACAACTTGCAGCCATTGCCTGAAAGAAAACCCTTTTCAACGACCTTATGGCCTCACACAGCCTGACGAGGCTTCAAACTCCCAGCAACTAGGATTACTGCATCTTCACAAAACATCTATTGATGCCGTATGTACAAAACGTCAGTACAAATCTTATTAAAGGTTGATATAATGCATACGGCGATCTCAGACCACACGTGTCAGCTTTGTCACCTCACTTTCCCAACAAGACAACGAATAACAGAATCTTCTCTTCGTCGTCACCTCTCATGCACAAAATTTGCACAACCTAAAACAAAATCTTGCAGCTGAGAAACTGGATTGGAGTTTTTGGTTCAGACAATGCAGATGGCGCATATGAGTCTCTGATTCACACTCTAACTTTTAAATCTAGATATATACTGCCCCTGAAGAAGTCTAGACAAAACCGCAACTACAAAATATCTGCATGCTACGACGAAGAAGCAAAGCTATTGAAAGAGGGAATTTTTGGAGGCTCAAAGGGAAGTTACATTCTGAATAACTCAGACAATGATAAACAGACTGCTGTTCGACTAAAAAAAGCCTATGACTTAAAACTTAGGTCTCTAAGAAAAAGAAAATAGCGCATCTGTCATTAGCCGATCTATGAATAAAAGCAAAGCTGTTTGGCAAATAATCAATGGTGAGAGAGGAAATCGTCCAAAGAGTCTTCTGTAAATGCCAATAAACCTTGAAGTAAATGGAAGAGTGGTAGATAATGCTACAGACGTAGCTAATCACTTCAACAGATACTTTACAACAATAGCAGATGAAACAATTAGAGTAAATAATAGCAGCCCTTCTTATAACCAAGCTGAAACTACTCATGCAATCCCTGTGGAAACATAACTATACATTATCCTGAAAACCCGTATCAATTGAAGAGCTTGCAATTACAATAGATTCATTGAAGCCTAAATCTTCAACGGGAGTCGATGGGAATCTCAGCTAAAATTACTGAAAGCAGCCAAACATGAACTTCTACCAACCCTTGCTTCATGTCATCCAGCTGTCGGTGGCCAGGGTGTGTTTCCACAAAAACTAAAAACCGCAAAGTTTTTCCTCTTCTCAAAAAAAGGCAGTAAACATGAAATAGGGAAATTACAGGCCCATCTCATTAATCCCCACTATCTCTAAGATCCTCGAGAGGATTGTTCTATCTAGAATCCTTGAACACCTAAATATCAACAATCTTCTCACTGATAGACAACATGGTTTTGTAAAAGGGTAGGTCCACTCTCACAGCCTTGGTGGATTTGTTTGAATTTATTGTGGATGGCATAGAAAATGGAGGATAGTGTTGTGGGCATTTTTGTTGACATGAGCAAGGCCTTTGATTGTTTAAGCCATGACATGATTGTGACAAAATTACACCATCTTGGTATCCGAGATACGGCACTGTGTTGGTTTCGATCTTATCTTTCTAACAGAAAACCAAGTGGTTGAAATAGCTCAATCCATCAAAGGCATCAGATCCACATCCAGATCAGGACTCTCGGCCCATGGTGAGGGGGGTTCCTCAGGGCTCGGTCTTGGGCCCACTCTTGTTTGTGCTGTCCACCAATGACCTGCCTGCAGTGACGGAGCCTTATTGTAGGGCCTCATGTACGCGGACGGGACACCGTCCTACTCACTTTCTCAGAAGGTCTGTTGAAAAGCCTCGAAATTAAACGCGTACATTGGCCTGAATTTGGCGATGGACTACTGTGCAAGGCATGATCTTGTGTTCAATGCTTCCAAGGACCAAGCAGGTTACCTTTGGCACCAAGAGGGATGAAGTCTCAAACCTTCCTGACATCGATGCTGTCACTTCAATTAAACATCTTGGATTACACTTGGATGGAGATCTTAAGTGGGAATGAGCACATAGATGTTCTCTGTCAAAGGCTGTCCACAGCTGTCTTCGCCATTAAAAGAACATTATCTGTCAGCACAGAGGAGGCAGCTTTAACAGCCTACCATGCCCTTTTTGAGAGCTCATATACTATGGAGTTTCGGTATGGGGTGGAACCTCTGCACATAACTTACAACGAGTTCTAATTTTACAGAAGAGAGCCATCCGAACCATAAAAGGAATGAAAATACAAGATAGTTGCCGGCCAGTCTTTAAACATCTGAAGTTATTAACCGTTGTAAATATATACATCTTCCAGTCTACAACACTAGCTTGTCTCCTGGGAATAAATAAGCGGACATCAGGATGTTCACACAAACTGCACCAGACATGGAACTGACTTCAACCTGCCGGTCCATCGCTTGAAGCTCTTTGAATCAAAACCTTCTTACGCAGGTGCAAAAATTCTACAATGCCTTACCCGCATCCTTGAAGTTCTTGGAGCTGAAAGTTTTTAGGAGGAAATTAAAATCTTGGCTGGCAGATAGACCCTTCTACAGTGTCAATGAATTTTTAACCTGGAGAGAGAGGAGTGACCATGGCAAATTGGCAAGCAAACAGACTCTTTTCTATATATAATGTAGCCTACATGACGCCTGTTTCTATCTTGATGATAGCAAAATAAAGATTTCTGTTTCTGTTTCTGTTTCTGTTTCTGTAAATATATCATAGAGGAAGCGAGCTTCACTGCTTGTTCATGAATTTTTGGCCAAAAACAGTAGAGGTTACGAAGCCCCAAACTCCTTATTCTCCAGACATGGCTCTACGTGACTTTCTTTATTTCCAAAAGCAAAGAGAACCTTAAAGGACTAACATATTATCAGCATAATTGACATTTAAAGTGCATTGCTGAAAGAGCTAAAGGCTATCCCAAAGATCAAGTTTGTGAAGTGTTTCGAAGATTGGAAGAAGCGCTAGCACAAGTGCATAATATCTAATGTGGGCTATTGTGTAGGACTTGTAGATGAATATTTTATTCAAAAAATGAAAATTCCTGTTACTTTTTGAACATACCTATTAAACATGATTATAATTTCTACTTTAATCTATTGTGATTTAAAAGGGAATATGGAGGAGTTCATTTTAAAACAAGAAACATGAAGTGATAAATCAATAGAAATTTTTAAATTTACATACAATGTTGAACCATGAGGGCACAACCAACTTTTAGGCACTTGGGTGCAGTGTATAACATTTTGTATGGTTTCATTTTGAGAATGAAAAAAATTGACTTTTAATTTTGTTGGAAGGAGGAGATAAAAAAACAACCAATGCCTAGTGCCTTAAAAAAGAAAATCCACAAACAAGAAAAGAAACCAAAATTTTGAGAGATTTGAAAGGCACAAACAAATAAAAATTAAAAGGCTTTTCTTTAACTTTACATTTTGAATAACTTTTCTTATAGTCTTTTACAAAAAAGCGGCATATACTTTTTTTTGTTGTTTCAAGCTACCCGTACTGAAATTTTATCAGGAGGAAATAAAAATGATACCTTTAACCCTTCAACGCACTATTTAATTTGAACTGAACACCCCCTAAGTGGTCCACTTAATTTCTTGTTTTTCACAGTTTTGTGACAACATTACCTATACATACAATAAATGATTTTCTGTTAAGCCTATACTTGTAAAAGTGATTATATTGTTAAAATATAAGTATACCCATACAAACATGTAGAAAATACCATTACAAAAATTTTTAAGACATGTTTACTGGAAGTTATTTGCTGTACTTATGTCTTGAAGCAGTCCTCTAGGCATAGGCCAGCCTCACATTGGGAACACCAGTAGATTGTGTCCCTTCTTCTGCCATGTTTGTAGCAAACCACACATCTCCTTTGAGGCTTTGCTTTTTTCCTAGTTGGTGGAATCTTTTCAATAAAATGTCTTTGAGTTAGGCGCATTGGTGGAGGCTCAGTGGATGGTCTGCCTTGAACTGTTCTTGGTACCTCTTGTTGAAATCTTTCCAACATTTCTTTTACTAGGCCTAATCTAATGTTAAGTGATTAATATTGTGTTTTGACTTCCAAATGATGTATGAGTTCAGAATTGTAATGTTTAGCATACGCTTGAAGACTTTCATGTACCATTTAGTACCTCTTTTCCTTTCCAATAGATAGTTCTCTAGCATTTGACCTCTAAGGTCCACACCCCCGATATTCTTATTATATTCTACTACAATACCAAACGTAACCAAACAAATAAACAGCTAAACACAAACAATAACATCGTCATGCCAGCAGACAAAGTCGTTTCACAGTCAATTGCGTAGTTAGAAACAGCTGACAGCAAGCGCCACCTTGATCGATGTTTTCGTCTACTATAAACTACATACATGTTGAACGGCTTTCGATACATAGGTATTGATACACAGATAGTTCATTTCATCTTCTTTCCAACGATGTATAACTCGAATGTATTACACCGAAAATAACCGAAATGTATTCGTTATAAGATTGGACTGCGCGATGCGTACAGCGTACGTCGCGGGCCGAGTTCAGCGGTAAACACTAGATGTACGGCGTACGTCGCGGTCCGTCGAAGGTTTAATATTGTAAACTGCTTTTAATAGAATTATGTCTGTTCACCTGTTTTTTCTCTCTTTAATTTACATTAAAGAATAGTATTGTGATTTTTGGTTCGATTGCCATTACAATTAATTGTATGTCAAATTGTAATGAAAGGAGGCAGAAGGCAAATAGCATTATGTAAGAATGTAAAGATTAGCTCATTTACATTTAACTTTATCTTTATTAATTTTGCGATTTAACAGACATTTTCAGTTTTGCTTCTAATTGAACTTGAAGTTTGAGTTATATTGTAACCTCCCATTATCATTCTAATTACTACTTTCTTATAGTGCTAATGCTCACCTTTTGATTTGTAGAGATCATCAATAAAGGTACTGAACTGGTGTTTCAATGAATGTGTAGCGTAGGCCATAGACAACTGAGAGCAGTGGTGGGGAGACACAGACATTGCAGAAGTGGTAACATCTGACACAGCAAACAAGGTCACTCGGTCGTCTTCAGACAGTGACCAAATTATGTGGTTTGCTGAAACATATTACATACAGTATTAAAATAACAAACAAGTATTGTAATAATCAATAACCAATACAAATATCTTTGTACAAACAAGTATCAATGGTAGGTACTTCATCTTGAAACAAATTTGAAAAGAGATGTTTAAAACTAAGAAACCTTTAGTTGTTTTTTTTTTATTTTTGAGACCTAATTGGCATTTATATACATCATAAAGAATTGTATTAAGAAATACTTATTTAAAATTAGGAATTTATAATAATAATGACACAGTGTGAAGGAAAATGTTTGCTTCCAACCTATAAATTGGAGTGCATTACAAACATTTGACATATAGGTTATTTTAAAATAAAAACCAATGCCCATTATTGATACAAATATTATATTATGGTTGAAATACGTCAACTAATATGGTCTTATGAGATGTTTTTTGGATCAATAAGTTTACAACAAGCAGTAATGAGACATAAAAAATTATGGTTATTTTAAAAACTTTTTAAATAGTAACACATTTATCCAAGCTATTAACATGATATGAATCTATATAACCATTACATGAGTCGATCAAAAAACATATTTGTCAAAATTGTAACATGGCTTTTAAGCACTATGTTCCAAAACTGTGGATTATTAAATAAGAAATGTGAGAATGTATTTGGGGAAAGTTTTTGGTATGTTGTTCATAGTGAAATTCTTTAAACAAAAAAATTAAAACAATAAATTTATTGCACAAATTGTTTAAAAATTACTTTTTAACATTTTTATAAATAATAAAAAATTTACTGTCATAAATGTGTTTTTGTTTTCTGCATAAAAATACACAGTAACTATATTGTTATTGCCTCTCTTTGTTTATGAAGGACCTAGGTTATAAGGCACAGTTCATAAATGCTTATTCCCAAATCAAGGTACATTTTTTCAAATGTTATGTACTTGAAACAGCCACCCCGGCACTTGAGCAGTTGGTCCCCAGGTTAAGTGATTAGAGAGGGCTTCATAGCCCTAGCTTCACCTGGTAAAATAAGACATCTTTACTTTAATTTTACTTTACTTTACCTACTGAGATGGAATAGAGTAGATAATACCTGGAACAGAAATCCAAGATAGGCAAACAGACCATTTATTTTAAAGCAGATTTACCACTGTAGAAGCTGTTACTATTCCTTTGCAACCTGCAATAATTCTTTGAGTATGCACAAAATTAAATCAAAATATTTTTATTTATTAATTAGAATCTGAATTCTTTTTCCCATGTCTAGTCTAGTCACTAGTTGTATTTATGTGTCGTTCTACTTTAAGCAATGTTTTCCTGCACACACCAATATATTGTACGTTTTCATAAATAAATTTGTGTTACTTTATACAATTTCCTAGTAAACAGAGTTAGACTTAGTAATGTACACATTATTATGCTATTAGCTCACATTCAATAAGGAACTGATTACATTCTAAAGCTAGTGTTTAGATATCGATACCAACAAGAAACAAGTTTTTTATGACGGTCTGCCTTATCTGAAGTTTTAACTATCAGAATAGGCTGGTCCTATATAAACTTCAGATACAGTACAACCTTGTTTATCCAGATTAATTGAAACCGGAAGTGATCCGGATAAATGAAAATCCAGATGAACCATGAATACAGCACAACACATCAGATTACAAGTAATAAGGAAATTATTTGTTTAAATAAAAAATTTTAAGAGAGCCAGTTTATTATCTTGTGCAACAGAAATTAATTATAGAGAAAACAAAGAAATAACAAGTAAAAAGAAATGTTGTTTACCGCTTCTTCAAAATCTGTCTCTTTTGTTTAATGGTACACTGCCAAGCAAAACATTTCAAGGGCATCATTTCCGATGATGAATTGTCAAACTGTCACTCACAATAAACCATCGACTGGTCTAGCTGCACTGTGGCATTAGAATAAGTTATGATATCTTCCAGTACTTTGTTATCGACTCGTTATCACTGTCCTCTGTTCTTTGAACAAGTTGCAGATACAATTCCTATATCAGTCATCACACCAATGCTATTGATTCATTTACATCTTCCAAATTTGCAATTATTAATCTCTACTAGGCCTACTACAGCACTGCTAATTTATTATTATATTATACGCATTATTCAAACATGCATTAGTCGTAAAAGAATTATGTTGAAATTTAACAAACATTGTTTTCTTCTTAAAAAAATATGACTCCCTCTATTCTGTAAAACCGATCCAGATAACTTGGAAACCGAAATAAATGAGGTCCAGATAAACAATGCTGTACTGTAATCGCATCCCTAGTATACAAATAAGTATAATTTTTAATTGGAAATTAGGGAATTTTCAGCCTACAATTTTCTAACGTGAATTTTAGAAGCACTTAGAATGAACAATGAAAATGAGGTGGATCCAAAAAATACCACCACTAGATTTATAGCTAGACCAACCTCACTCTAACAACTCATTTCCATAAATAAAATTTGAAAAAGAGAATAATTAGTTCATATTTATAAAACTTTTCAAATTATACATTATTGTCAATTTTAATGCAGTTATCCATTCATACATATTTACAAATGCGTAAGAATTTTAATGTTAAATTGAAGTACTGTTAACTCGGCATTTTATTATTATTAAATTAGTTTAATAGGTACACAGATAACAAACTGACCTTGGAGCCTTGAAGAAAAAGAGGGCAGAATAACAAAAAAGTTCACAGTCAGTACAAATTGCAGTCAAATAATAATCACTTAAAACTAAATCACATGCAATTTGGCAGTCACATTATGACTTACATTACAATTGTGAGTTTATTATTTTGTTGTTTTAGTACATTACTTAATACACAGTTCTATGAATTCATCTTTAAAGTATGATAGTTATTCAAATAGAAACCATAGTGTTTGTTTCCTTGGCTACTAAACTAGGTGAAGCAGACAGCTTCACAGGCATATTGGCAAGTACAAACAGACTTGTCATTACAACACTTATGATCAACAATACCAATAGAGACACATTTATCACAGAGGTCACTTTGGTAATCATGTGATAAAGATTATTCTGATAAGTCTAGAACAAACGGAGATGACAAGCCCATTGCAAGTTTTACTAGATTAACTGTACAGATTGTGGACAAAAAATTGGTTCATAATCAAGTTTATAACTGGTCCAACACATTTAGGAATGAGTGAGTAAAAATGAAATTAAAATAAAAAAGGCATCCAAAATCTGGTTTGACCAGACATTATTTCACAAGCGGTGGAGGTGTTAGGTGTCTGAAATTTTATTATTTCAGAGAATTAGAAATAGTTTATACTTACATGCATTCCATCAATAAAGAGAATTTTGGAAGTAGAATCCACATTGGAAGTGAAATCTGCAGTTTGAGATGTCAATAGAAACCAGGATTTCCATTTATAATTAAGTTTTTAAAATTTTAAATGACCAAAATAGACAATCTGGAAATTTCCGGCCACCTGGACTATCACATCTAAATTTTTTATGTCTTCAGCAAAGTTTTGTAAACCTATTTTTGAATAAACTTCTTCATTTTTTTTGGAAAAAGACCAAAATTGTAACTCATCAGTAGTTTGAATCAACTCTCAAAGCAGTTATCAAACTTATGTTGGAGGGTTTTGATGTAAAGCAATTGGCTTTGGAATAAATAAACACACATTCAATAAACTTTCAAGACCTTTCAAAAGCTTTTATTAGTATAAATCGTGACATACTGCTGAACAGCTGGATTGATGTACACAGAATATACCACAAATATGGTTTCACTTTAGCCTTTTATGTAGAAGTTAGTGTACGCAGACTCAGAGTAAAAATATATGATTTATTTTCAACAAGATGGAGCTCCTCATTATGCTCTTCCTGTGCGACAATGGTTAGACGCAAACTACCCGGATCACTGGATCGGTAGAAGAGGATCAATTGAGTGGCCAGCAAGGTCTCCAGACTTAACACCCTTAGACTTTTTTTGTGGGGTTACTTGAAATCAGTAGTTTTTAAAACACATTCCACTGGTGTCCAAGACTTGAAAAACAGGATCACTGCTGATTGTAGATGCTTAACCAGAGAAACTTTTAGAAATGTTAGGTCAGAATTTGAAAATATGTTAATTTTTTGCTTGAACAACAATGGCTACCAATTTGAACATTTTATTTTAAGTTTACAAAGGATTTACAACAGTATTCAGTGAGTAATTTTGTTGTTATTAGCAGCAGTACAGTAGTTTGTAGACTAATAATTGTTATGTAAGAAATTACATTATTAGCTGATGACACCGAATGGCTCGGCTGATTTCAATTTCTTTTAAACCAAAATACAGCATTTTTTATGAACTTCAATTTGAGGTGCCACAAGGTATTAGTTGCCATTTCAAAATTTTGACTTTGGGTACTGGGGGCATGGGGGTGAGCGCCTCCATTTTAAAAATATTGTTTTTTTGTTCCCCAATTGTTGTTCTATACACTCCCGTTTACAGAATTTTGATACTTGGTCTATAAGTCTTTTAATACGAGTTTGAAGTTTTCAAATGAACACCCTGTATATGAGACAAGAAATAAAGATTGTATATAAATCCAGGAGCATAAATATGCCAGCATATAACAGATTTAAACATCTGTCTTTTTAGGCTAAACTTCAGCTCATCAACTGAAAGCCCATGTAAATATTTAGTAGATAAAATACAGTCAAAAATAAGTATTTATAATAACTTCGCTCATACAATTGAAGTACTACTTAAAGCTTAGAAAACAGGAAAGATTTTTCTGGTGTTGGAATCTCTTTAGAATCTACTGTATGTAAGCCATCTGAATATCTTTTTACTTATTTTACTAAATACTTTACATTTTACTTCGCCATACATTTTTTTACTAAACTCATTTAAACATAATTGGTTTTCCTCTATTTCCAAGTAAAATGTTGTTTCAATTTCAAAAAAAATTTCAAAAGTAATATGGGATCATAATTATATACGTATAAACACCAAGATAAAAGCATTTTCTGTCAATTACTGTCACTCAAACTACTGCACAATTCCTTCCTAATCTTGTCTCATAAACAAAATTAGGCTATATCATATTGATCAGTCAATAATACAAAACATACATTAAGTACAGTATGGTGTAAAAAATTAATCAAATTAAAAGAATAATGGAAAAATTTCTTTATTTCTAAGAAACTCTACAAGTTATTATAATTAATTTTAAATACTCTGCTAAAAACATAAAAGTTTAATAATCATAAAACTTTATACTTAATTATATTTTAATTTATCCAATTCTTGAATGCATATTTTTTTATTGACATTCAGTCTTAATCAATACTCCTGCAATATGAACATAACAATTAATAGGGTAAAAAATAGGCACAATAGTACATTTCAATTTTGGAAATTAACTATTGGGGTTGGTCACTATACATATTTATTGTTGTGAATATAACTTTTTATTCATATAATTTTACATGTAAATAAGTTTAGTCACTTTAGTTCCAAATTAAGCATTTACTAATATAAATTATTAACTGCTTTAATGTTTTTTATTATAAAAAAAAAACTACTATCCTTGAAATTAAAAATTATTTACAACTGTTATACTTGTTTCTTATTCAATCAATTACAATAAGACAAATGCATTAAACCATACCCCATACACAGAATATAATATTAAGTTATTTAAAAATACCGTGCTCGATGTCATCTTATTACTTTCATAACTTATATTTGAAATTCAACATTATTTTACAGATGAATGCATTTGTAACTAATAAGAAGTTGCAGAAACAATCACACTAGGGCATTTACACATCATAACACTTAGCATAAAATATTAATACTCAACACATTTTTTTCAGATAAACAGAGTATGCTTTACCATAAAATATAAATACTCAATCAATCCTTTACAGATAAACACAGTATCTTCCACCATCATTATGCAACATTAACTTACAAGTTATTTACACAAAAACAAAAATACTCCTCCTCATCCCCAACATCCTCCCATACAAATAGTACAGGATCAGTTTTGAGATAGTCTGGATTTTGTACCTATATCATAGGGAAGTTTAGATTCAAGGGCAGTTTGAAAACTCAATGCAAAAACGAAAAATGCATGTTTTACCATAAAAAAAAAAACGTTATAAAGTTGTTTTACCTTAGGTTTGCATGATTTATTTATGCTCTCAATTGTATTGTCCTTTCCTACAAATAGGATTGCTAAATATTAGTTTTATTCTAAAATGTCACCTTTGTTTGAGCAAAATCTATTTCTAGCCAACTATATTTTCAGATTTGGGAAGAGACAAGGCTGGTGGTAAAGTTAGTAATCCAAATGTAAAGAGTAGAGGGATTCATTTTTCATTATTTGGATTTTTCCAATCAGATTAATTATTTATTACCTCACAAAATTTTTGTGGTACCATATAAACGATGTGAGTCCTGAACTTACAATGAGCCCTGCTTAAACATACTATGATCATTATATGCTTAAAATATCCAATTTTTCAGTTTCAGTGGGTACTCACCTAGAGATTTGGCAATGGTAAACTGGTTTTCACTCAGAGAAACACCGTTATCCACAAGCACGACTATCTGTTTTGGCTCATTTGATACTGTTTTCAGAAACGCTCTCCTGGAAAAACACATGTTATGCATATTACAGACACGGTTACAAGTCTAAAATCCACACTAACATTTTGAAATAATTTTGAGGGATCATAATATCAAAAATTTTCTTTAAATGAATAGGAAAATTTTCACGTCACTATAATAATCAAATTATACTAAACACAACAACATAAACAAAATTTTGTATTCATATATATTGAGTTTGTGCATTCCATACAAATATTTTAGTTCCTAAAACATTATTTTGGGAGGATTGAAAATATGATTATTTTTATATAACTGAAAACGGTGACAAAATCCAACAAGGTGTAAAGTGACATTCTTAACCTTCTGACTGGCAGTTATAAAAACTGCTTAGTGGCAGGTAGATTTTTGGCATAACACAATTATTGTTCAAAAATTAATAAAGAAATACTGTCTGTTACTTAATCAGAGTCATATGTAAACTTTAATTAAAGGTACATTAGGAATAAAAAAAGTTGAGTTATAGTCATCTATGTTGTTTTGTTTTTATACATTAAAAAACAAAACGTTACATTAATTATAACAATAAAAAGTTCACTTTTAGCCTAAAAAATACTATACTTTGTATCTTTAAGGATAAATTCCTATTTAAACATTCTAAAATAGTTTATAAAAGTACGCAAGAAAATTATTAAAAATGAAAGAGTATACTTTCATAAAAATTATAAATACATAAATAAAACCAATAAAAAGCACAAGTTTATGACATGATGACAGTTAGCCTTCAAAATAAAGACTTCAGTCATTTATTACAAAGTTTTACTAATAAATATATTAAATTAATGTGCAGTAATTAAACAATTTATTTATTACAACACTAAAAAACAACTTGTACAATGATAACAACACTGACCAACTATTATAAACAATATTACAAATCACCCATTGCACTTGTAACAATCGGTACAAAATGGCTGAACATGAGTAATAGCAGACAGAAAGAACAGCCGAGAATCAGAGTCTACAAATCAGCAGGTGTTAAGAGTTCTTGAACCCAAAGGCACATTGAGGCAAAAAGTATAGATCTTCTACTACTATTTCATGTAACTATTACAACAAACAAATCTCCGCAACAAATAGAATAATTATCTTCTTTACTCGTCAAATAAATTTAACTTCTGTCAGATGAAAATGTTACTGAAACTGGTTTATAAAATATATTACTGAAGCAAATATTTAGTTGCTTAATCTTTTTATCTGACAGATTCTTAAAGATATTTAGACACTCTTACTAATAGTAAAAACTATATTTGCTTATGAAGAATATTTTCCTAATAACAAAGGATATTTTCATGAAGTTACACGGTTGTCACCATGATTACAGCTTCTTGCAAAATATTTAAAAACACTGAACAATTGATCTGTTTATACCTGCAAGGTTGGGTATTTCCAATCTAACGCTTTGTTATTTTCAAGTGCAATTTAATGTATTAATGTAGAGGTCAGTAATTGTCTAAACTATAGTTTTAATACTGTGTATTGCCTTTAAAGTGTGTTGTTTTATTTATATACAAAACATACATGTACATACAGTGTTCACAAAAAGGTGTCACAAACTTCTGTGAGTAATAGTATTCATAATTTAAAACAAAAATGTCATATAAAAATAGGTCTATAAATGTCTCGTTTAGCCGCTAGCAACCATTTGGATCTTTTTAATAAAAAAATTACCATCCCTAAAACTAGGGATTGTTACTAGTTGATCAGCAAACACCTTGAATGCTATCTTCTAAAGTCCACTGATTGAAATAACACATAGAAGTATACATATTTTAAACATAATTAGAAATGTAGAATTTCTTGTGAAGAATGGGCACAGACAAGATGTCAAAGTAGGCTACAAAGAAAAACCATTCCCTCAACATGCTGCAAGCAGCAACATCAGACTTCGATAACTGCTTAAAATCCAAAATAGTTAAATCATTATCAAAAAAGACTGTAATCCCTTACAGTAAGAAGATGGGAACTAGCATACAAATGAGTAACAAAACTTACCAGAAATCTACCACACCTAAACCTGAGATAAGTCTTCCCTTCAGCATATTAACAGTTTTCATTGATATTTAATATAGTACTCAATACACTGTCAACAGTTATAAAGTGATAACAGTGTCTATAAAAAGTGTATTGGCAACACTGCTTCCCACACTGACTCTGCAACCCAAAGTTAATAGACAATTGGCATGTTCTCTACTGGCTGAGAAAGACTGCAGTGCTATCAACAATTTCTAATTATGTGGAAAATATGTGTACTTTTATGTGTTATTTCAATCAGTGGACCATAGAAGATAGTTTTAAAGGTAAGTCTGCTAATCTTCATCAACTAGTAACAATCCCTGGCTTTCAGCACTATTTATTCAAACCTATCTCTAAACCTAAGTAAGCTAAGTTACAATTTAGTCCTTAGTGAGGCTCACCATTTAAAACTATGTATGCTGTTACCAGATGTTAACAGGTTTCCATTTCATACAAAACTACCTTTAATCAGTGGGGAAAAGTTGTAAGTTTGAACAACTTTCTCAAATCTTATCAGTTACCTTTTCGACAATTCTATCACAACTTTTGGATGATATTTTTTGCTTTGTCAACATTAGTTACTCCATAATGAAAACACAACTCAGCATTGGTATTTTTAGAATGATAACTTACATGTATTTTATAATACTGTAGGCTAATGTTTGCAACAAAACTTTTACACCATCTGTAATAAATTTGTGCAGCACTTAATTCAATTCCTTACACAAAAATACAATAATGTATAATTTACAGTTGGCTCAATTATTAATGGGAATTGCCATTTTTAAAACAAGTGCTACAGGTAAGAAAACTAAATGTACAAATTTTATTATAGAATCTATGACTGTTTAGAGCACTGCCAGATTGACAACGTCATTACACACTACAGGTACATACGAGTATTACTACCCATATTATTTCAAGTGCTAATGGAAGTGATGGTTACTTCCAGCATCTCTTATATTTGAGTCTGTTAAATAAATAAATGGTAAAATACTTACTGGAAATGTGGATCGTCCATGATGATGCATTTGTCACCACTAAAATCATCACTGTATACATGAGTCAATCTTTCAGGTTCCATTTCAGAAATAAAATAATGTAAATTTCTATTTGGACCTGGTTCAGGGTATAATGTGAATCCTGAAATCACAATCTCTTTTTAAAATATGATAACAAGAAGGATATGCATAAAAACTAATGGTACTTCACAAAAAATACATGAAATAGTGTTTTATCTTTATTAATTTGTTACATCATTCCCACTGATGTCACCAAAGTGTTCTGTATCAACATTGTACAGTAAAGTTCCATTGAGGAATGGTACAAAGTTTGATTTTAACTGTATTACTGGTGCATTTCATCATATTACTCAATTTGAAATGTTCTAAAATTCATATGAATTATTGGAGTTCCTCCTGGCTTTATACAAAAAAATTGTCTGTTTGAGCCAAAAATAAAAATGATGTTGGTAATATTTTTAATTGATTTGTTATGCTCTATATAACAATATGACATAAAAAAGATTACCATTAAAAATATAGTAGAGGGAGCACAGGCAGTAAAATTTATAACCTACTAAAGCCATTCATCAACTAGGGACAAATGAAAACTATAATATGGTAATGTTATTGTTAGGAATGGGCCCGTTACCAAAAACATTCATACCGATACCAAACATTTTGGTCTCGGTAGTTGATTCTGAATTCGATACCAATTACTGTATTATTTGTAACTAAGAATATAATGCACTAAATAGTATTGTTTTGTTACTGTTAAAACAAATCTGACCATTAAAAGCAGCCAGCCAAATACAACATCCACCCTTAAGCATGATAAAAAATACTATGTACTTAGGGGCTGGAATAGAAGTTTAAAAAGTATCTTTCATTTTCAATACATTTTTACTTTGAGCTATTTATATAAAAGTAATGTAATTTAAACCGAGATCACTATATGATAAGGAAAAGTGGAAGATTGGTACAATTTTTAATTTAATAATATTTTTAGGCCATTCAGGGTTTTAAACCATCTATAAGTTCATTATTGCTCTTATAATAAATTATATTAGATAATATTAGAGGTCTTATAATATGTTACACTTATAAATTGGTTTTACAAAAAATAGAATGTCTGTATGTTTACTATCGAGTAACAAACACTGCAGTTAGACACAACAGACACGCTGTGATGAACAAACTAGATAGGCACAGGAAAGGGATTGGAAACTAAATATTATATACAAAAGTACGATAATTAGTTAATTTGGTCATATAAGTTTTTTCATGCACAAAATACAACAAAAATCATGTTTTATTAATCATTAGTTTCAGTACTAACAATCAGCTGTTGTCTGCGATTAAACACAGCAGACTTGCGGTGATGCGCAAAAATAAATATAGAAAATACAATCTGTTAGAACAATATTATGTATAAAACTACGGTAATTTGTTCATTTGGTTACCTATGATTTACTTTTACACAACTTACATTAACACACTCTAGCGATTGCTAATTTGCATACTATTTATCAGTGAATAAAATTATTTGAAGATCAATAGATTTGAGATTCAACTTTGACATAACCTCAGTTGCCAATATTCAGTATTTATAAATAAAATACTTTGAAAATATTTTCACAGTGTTACAATGAGTGAGGTAAATACAAATAAGTAAATAGTCAGATGAGCTACTACAAAGTAACAAAAATTAAAGTTATCGCAATGAAGTGAATAAACAAATTCTTCTAGATAGTTACTACTACAGGAAGTACGGAACATATGATGAGTTGTTACTTCCTTATAAACTACTACACCATAGTAATCACTCTACTTTTGTCAACTCTTGCCTCTTTCCTCGAGCCATACGATAAAGACTAGGATGTGTGGCTCACTTGCTCCCTATATCCCATATAAGACGCACCAATCAAATCAACTTTTCAAAATGTTGTCAAGTTATATGGTCTTGATGGTCCTCTGGAAAATAGCTCTATGGACAGAACACTGTTCGTCTTTTAACACGTCCAAAATTCAAAGTGTAATAGTCTCCAAAAAATATTTTGGAAATTGATCTCTCAAGAATATTTAACTAACTCCAAAATCTTCAGCCACTTAAAATTGAACTCCTAGATCATCTAACATCATCATGATGCTGACTGAATTAAAACAAAGTCTGACTTAAGCCAGACTCCGTAATACCAAAAAAATACTACAGCAGGGTAGTAGTTATTAAGTTTTATATACATAAATCAGGAGCAAATGCTTCTGAGTCTGATACATGTGAATTAAGTATTATTCTTTGGAAGTTCTTTCATTTTAGTAATTTGAAACAAAGTAATTGCTTCAAAATCACCACAGGGAAGAAGTAATATTTTTTATCACTTCACCCACTAACCAACAGTAACAGAACAATCAAATATCTACACAAATCATTTTAAAAGTATTTTAAATTTGAATTTATTAAACCATTTATATTTTTTTGTTTTTATTTTCAGAAACAACATTTTTTTGTTTTACACATATATTAAAACTATTTTTAGGGCCTTGATCGTAATGTAGATAAGTGTGTAGCCTTCTTTTGTGTTTAGTTTCACTTTTTCAATTCCAAGAATGCCGCATGTTTCATGAACCCATATATACCTAGAATATGGAGCAGATACACTGTTACTCTAACATACCGTTGTACTAGTAGAGGGTTGATACTGACCTCATGGGCTTATACAGGTTGAGTATTAGTGTACTAGTACATATGACCCATATATACCCAGAATATAAAGCAGATAAACTGTTACTCTAACATACCGTTGTACTAGTAGAGGGTTGATACTGACCTCATGGGCTTATACAGGTTGAGTATTAGTGTACTAGTACATATGACCCATATATACCCAGAATATAAAGCAGATAAACTGTTACTCTAACATACCGTTGTACTAGTAGAGGGTTGATACTGACCTCATGGGATTATACAAGTTAATACCTTTATAATTATGATGTTACTCTATTAAATGTTCAGTACAACTGTAGGTTTATTTGTTTTCACTACTTGCTAAATATATTTTTTTTATCTTGTTTAAACATTTCAACTAATATGTCCTAAACTACATTTGCTATCACATTTACAGCAATTAATTTTTTTATGCTCCACATTTTTATACAATCTGTTTGATGATAATTTTCAGTTTACTTTACTTTTTAATGTTTTGAATTTCTTTAATTTTATTATTTTTCTTGGTCTGCACTTATGGACGTTTTTGAATGTTAAAAAGGTTACCAAACAGAGTTCAATCTATTGTTGTTAGGTATGTAAATATATTTCTGGTTTCCTTTTAAGGTGAGTGTGGACTTATTATTACTTGTATTACATTGATTTTTCCTGTTATCTAAAGTGCATAATGGATAATATAAAAGGAAAAAATAATTTTTTGCATTTGCTATTATTATATGTTCAAAAAATTTAACACTATATTATGAGAACTGTTATCGGTCTTGTGAACACTTTAAGAACATAAGCAATAAAAAAAGTCAATTATGAAAATGTAGTGTTCGTTCTCATTTAGAAGTCGACATTTTAAATTTATAATGCTGTAATCTGCTATGATTTTGCTGTGCACAAACTTTTTGGGATCAAGTGTGAGGCCTTGGATTATTAATCACCTGTCTTTGTGTAGCCCAGAATCTAAGCTCACTCTGTAAAAGATGTAATTTTTGAGACAATAAATTTATATTACTACTACTATTATTATTATTATTGAACATCCTTTATGCAACTATGACTTGACTTGTTTTATTGATAATAGATGTTAGAGTACTACAATACTAAATTACTCTGTACAAACCATTATTCTAAACCAGAAAAATCACTTTATTTGTTTTCTAAGGATGTACAGAGTGAGTACTGCATTTTATTTAAAAATACACCCAGACCACATGCCTCACTGCACCAAAGGGTTTTGACTGGGTTTTAGAATCCAGTATTATTTAAAATCAGTAACTATATGATTTTAGGAACAAACTAAAACCAAATTGTATTAAGCTACTGATGATGCTCACCTTCTGTAAGATTTAAGATTGAAAGTGGTAGATTGTTGAAGTCTACTGTTGAATTGTTGTAAGACTCTTCATATGACCTAAAGAGAAAATATAGAAAATATAGTAAAATATAGTAAATATAGGCACTTCCACAATACTTTCAATGACTTTTTTATCATATTGAGAATTGTTAAAACACTGTAAATTACCAATAATTGTAATAGTTTAGTGGTAATTAATTTTAGAACACCTATAGGAGTCCTACAAATATACTCAGGATAAGTTGTTTTGCATGTTTTCATAAGCAAAAACTCATGGAAAACCGTAATATGACTTACATGAATTCAATAATCTAAATATTGGATGGCAAAATTTAAAATATGGATTTAAAATTGAAAACTTTTGCTTACACTGATGAATATAATGGTGTTTGCTAATATCCATATTTGAACCCACAAGATTACATACCTGGTACAGTGGGGAGAGTTAGGGTACGAAAACGGTGATTTATTCAAACTACTATCACAGGTTTTAGCGATATTAGGGAGTGAGTTAACACCAATACGAAGGTTTCTACCAGTCCTACAGTTGTAACTGCAATGGGTGAAGCCTCAATGGGTCTCTTGTATTGTAATACCGGTAGTTGATGTAAATATACGTAATAACAATATGTATCATCTTGTCAGACTACCTAAACATTTATAATGATAAATGCTTGTCCCAAACTCGCTCCACTTACATAGCCATATTTGTTTGTACTCGGATTGAAATAATTCATTCATTACGAGCCAAATCTAAAGTGTGACCCCACAGTCTTTCAACTCGTCCCGGATTCATTCAATTATATTGGAACTTTTGGTGCTATTTTCTGTAATATTGTATCCTCTCTGTCATATTAAACTAAAATTAGGTTACTAGATCTGTCATTAGTATTTTAAACTTAAATTATTGAAGCGTATATGCTCTAAAAAAGTTGATATTTTTAAATGTTGTAATTATATATATATATTTTTTTTAAGAAATTTATTTTTTGCAATATTATTTAATATCAAATATTAAATCAAGGAAAACCATTTTTATTTAGAAATGTATTTGATAGAAAACGGATATTAATTTCTGCATCAAATTATTATTGTTTTTCCACAACTACATTACAGACAGCTAAATAAAACGTAGACTCATTTACAGTAACCCTATAATTAGGTTGAATGCGAGTCATAAGCAAGACATGCACTAGGCAATTGCAATTTTCTTATGAACATAAAACACAATGGTTATCAATGTCCGTTTTGTTAATGGTGCCTGTTTATCTTGGTTTGGCAGTGTTAGTTATCACAGTTAGTTAAAAATGTCCAATAGTATAGTTTAAATTATGGAATACATTTATACTTGAAAGAGATCATAATAACTTAAGTAATAGATCTGAGTCGGTTTGAATCTGGAATGGAAGGTGGAATACATGACTCTGTTCTGTAGCGTCACTAGAACCAGAATGAATCAGTTGACTTGAGTTGGCTAATGCAAGTTACTCGAGTCATTAAAGTATTCAACTCATCGCATCACAAATTCAGCAAGTGACAAAATTGCTCCTGTTGATCACTAGTATTTCTTTCACAGTTCTCCAGTCTAAAAATTAACATTGTTTAGAAAAAATATTATATTTATCAAAACTGATCTTTTTTAGTGTTCAATATTTCAATAATAAAACCTACTAAAATAAAATATATTACAACAGCCATAGCTAGTGAGTTAGCAGGAATACTATGTATATTGGATCAATGGTAACTTGCAAACTGAATGGTATTTTGCCCTTGTTGTAAAACAATATTCATTCTACATTTATATTTTATCTTTGTTACTTATCATTAAAATTCTATCATGTCCACTGAAAAGACTGATGGTCCCTTTTGAAGATTTTATTAATTAGAGGAAATGAACTAAGAATAACCTTTAACACCAAACTTAATTTTAATTTTGAAGTTTTATGTAGGCTATTATTAAAATAAATTATACAACAATCACTCACCCATTTTCAGAGATATAGATACAAGGAACATTGACGTAACAGAGCTTCTTGGAGTGATGTTTAAAGTCTTGGATGAGATTGGCACTGTGGTTTAGTACGTCAAAGTATGCTGAAAGCTTGGTTACCATTCTCTCTGCCAACTGTAAAAGTTCATCTTAGTATAGTTCTTTATTGATAGTACACATTTTAATGATATATTATGTACTGAATTAAATTTAAAAAATACATGCTTTATTCCAGCACCACTGAAAAAAGCATGCTGATCACATGACACAACATATTAATGTGATATAATTATTGCACTTATCACAAAACCAATTAATACTAAATGCAGGCTAGGGTGCATTCATTCCTTTAGGAGTAAAATGAATAAGTATTAACAAATAAATAAATTTATAGAAATTTACGAATTGTTCAAGAGTTTTATACCATCTAATGACTATTTAATGTTTTTCAAATATTTGTTGACACAAAAATAATTATACGCTAGTTACTGAGTACAATAGAAAGTAAAGATATTGAATTTATATTCATTAATACTACAAAATTATAACAGAATTTTACTTACTCTCTGAACATGTTTTGAGCTATCGTCATCACCGGATCTATACTCGACAGAATCCAAAATATTCTGCAAAAAATATAGTCAATATAGCTTATTGAAACAGATACAGTTCCTTACCTATACATAAATTATAAACTATGCCACTTTCACAAATATTCACAAAGAGTAGAACATAACAAAACTAGCCATACTGTTTAATCTGTATTTACCACTAAATAAAATAATTATTTGTTATACCTTAGGATGTAATTTGTGTTCTATATAATGTGTTATGCCATGTTGTGTAATGATTTATTATATATTACAAATTTATACACTTTAAACATTTTACTAATGTTACCTCATTCTTGATACATTAAATCTTTTCTTTTACTAACAATTATACTTCATTTGGATGAGTATAAAACACAAAGGTGTTTTTGGCAGAAAGAAAGCTTTTACTCAAAGTGTTAATTTTTTATTTTTAAGATGTCAAGTTAATTCTTAATTTTGTTTGACTTCAAAATAACTTAAACCTTTGGAAAAATTACTAAAAATTATTTTGTAAATTCTTTACTTTCAAGAAATCCAAAAAAACCCACTTTTTAATTCATTTTTTGCAAATGGGGCTAGAAAAATATAGTGCCAAACTAAAGCTATTTATGCCAATCTAAAATTGATTTTTAAATCCAGAAACTAATTTAAAGCCTACCTATCATGTACTTATAATCACTTGAATTATTTTGTAAAAATTTGGAATTGCACAATTTTAAAGAATATGTTTTAAACACAGTGTCATTTCAACTGCACCACCATTGGTATTTCAAAAACAACTGAATTTACAAAAAAGTTAATATGGAGGACTTCATCTACTTTTTAGTGGTAATTAAAAATATCAATTTAGAATTTCATATGGCGGTCAACTTTAACATTTTTTATAGAACACCACATATTACTTATTATATCTTGCAATTGTGTGTAAAAAACTAAATTTAAAAATATTTTTATTCTTGGTGATTTTTTTAACTTACTTGTCTAAGAGGTACCAGCATAGGAAAGTAATTAAAAATTACATGTTTTAACATGTTTGAGAATCGTTGAATCAGTGATTTCAAATGTAATAAAAAAAATGAATGCATATAAATGACATATATTATTTATTCTGTATAAAATTGCATATGCCCTTCAAAAATGTTATTGTATAGCTAATAAACAACCGAAAACCTTTTTACTATAACATTTTAGATCAATATCATAAATATTTTTTATATTAATAATTATTTTTGTTTTTGTAGGTTTATGTCTTCTATAAGCACTCAATTTAAGGCATAAGGACTAAGACATAAAAAACACAAAGAAGAAAAAATTAAGTGCATGAAAATACATTGATTTTGCTCATTTGAAAACTTTGATTTCTAACCTGAAAATAAAATAAAAATAATTTGTTGAAATATTTTTACACTGTATATCAGTCGTACTTTTATTGGAAGAAAATCAATGTACAAAATGTTACAATTGTGCAAAAGATATTACTGGTGTTAAATTACACCAGTTTACCTGAGAAAAAATTAGCACTATAACATATTATGCTTGTAACACAGTGGTTCTCAACCTTTTCAACGCTGCGACCCCCTTTTTAGGTTGAGAATTTTGGCGACCCCCTTCTTGTAACATCGTAAAGTAGGCCTAAGCCTTTGTATGCAAAAAGACAGCAATAATTAGTTTTAAAAAACATAAAAAACACTATTCAAAACTATATAAAACCGTTATTGAGCACTAATTTCTTAATAATTAATAAACGATCCGGCAATAAATGTAACGAAAGTAATTTAAATCATTTTCAATTCTTCAATATCAAAGCAGGCAAAGACTGTGCGCAGTGTATTTACAGAACTGACGCGTGGTGTATTTAAAGCCGCGGAGACAGCCTGACATGGAGCTGCGCGCGCAGCCATCGCACGGCGCAATTCGTCCTCCAACAAGCCACTGTGCCAGTCGACTGCCTGACGTCTTGAGAAATAGTGCGTACTTTGATCTTCAAATTGAACACTCAAGTTTTAGTATTAATAATGGATAAGTTTTTAAAAAGAGAAGCTTCATGTAGCAAAAGTAGTTCCGAAGTCTCAAAACCAAAATGCCGAAAGTATGATAATGCATATCTACAGTTTGGTTTTACTGAACTTGAAAACAAACCTCAGTGTGTTATTTGTAGTGAAGTTTTATCAGTTGAAAGCATGAAACCTTCAAAAATGAAGCGTCATCTTGAAACTAAACATTCTGCGCTGAAAAACAAACCAGTCGAGTTTTTCCAGAGAAAACTGCTGTCCCTTTGCAGTCAACAGGTAAATATTAAGTCATACTGATGTTAGCAAAAATGCCCTCAAAGCTTCATACGAGGTAGCGCTAAAGATTGCTAAAATGGGGAAGCCACATACCATTGCTGAGGAATTAATTCTTCCTGCCGCAATCGATATGGTTTAAAATATGATTAATCCTCAAGAAGCTGACAAGCTAAAAAAAATCCCACTATCAAATGACACTGTGTCACGACGAATATCAGACATGGTGAAAGATGTTCAGAACCAGCTAAAGATGCAAATAAAAGAAAGCACGTTTTTTTTCGATTCAATGCGACGAATCAACTGACATTGCTAACTGTGCTCAGTTTTTGTGTTTTATTAGGTATGATTGCGGTCACTCTATTAAGGAAAATGTATTATTTTGCAAATCTTTGCCAGACCATGCCACAGGTGAAAGTCTTTTTAAAGTGTTCATTGAGGCAACTGAACCATTTGAAATTGATTGGAACAAATGTGTTTCAATTTGTAGTGATGGTGCAAGAGCCCTTTCGGGTAAAAACAGCGGATTGATTGCCAGGTTGAAAACGTTAATGCCAAATGCAAACTGGGTGCATTGTTTTTTACATAGACAAGCTTTGGCAGCTAAAGGAATGCCGGATGACTTGCGTCAAGTTTTGGCTGAGGCTATCAAAGTTGTTAACTACGTCAAGAGTCGACCATTGCAGAGTAAATTACTTGAAAACTTGTGTGAAGAGGTAGGAGCCCTGCACAAACATTTGCTATTCCACACCGAAGTGAGATGGCTGTCCCGGGGTAACGTGTTGAGTAGGCTGTTTTCATTGAGATCAGAAATATTGCTTTTTTTAATGGAAAGTAAACATGAACTTTCCCATTTTTTCAGCGATGAAAAATGGTTAATAAAGCTTGCTTACTTAGCTGATATTTTTTCTCATCTCAACATTTTGAACTCATCCCTACAAGGACCAGAAACAACTATATTGTATGCTCAAGACCGAGTAAATGCATTTGTAAGAAAACTTACTCTTTGGAATACAAGAATAAAAGATGAAGACTTTGAAAATTTCCAACTTACACAAGAATTCAAGGAGTATGTCTCAAGTATTGGTGTCACATCCATTGACACATCATCTTTCTCATTACTCATATCATCACACCTTGAAGCCTTGATAAAGCAGTTGAATGATTATATTCCTGTTAAAGATACAAGTGGATCTGTGTGGATAACAAAACCATTTTCCGAAAAAGCTGTTCAAAAAGCTGAATTGAATGCTGGCCTCCACAATGAACTGATAGATATATCAAGTGATCAGTCATTGAAACTAACTTTTGACGATGTTTGTCCCGACAAGTTTTGGCTAAGTATAAAGAAGGAACACCCAGAATTGACCAAAGTAGCATTGAAGATTTTGATACCTATTTCTACTTCTTACAATTGTGAAAAAGGATTTTCCACAATGGTGAATTTAAAAACCAAATCAAGAAATCGTTTGGCACTGGAAAATGATATTATTTTGTGTTTGACAAAAATCAACCCAGACATTCTACAGTTAGTTAATTCAAAGCTTAGCTCAAGTTTCTCATTAAGTCATTCTGCTGGAATTTTAAAAAAAATTATTTTTTGCAATGTATTTTGTGTAGTGTGCCTTTTTTAGAATAAACAAATTTTGTCTCACAACAATAAGGCCTACGTTACGATACAAGCGGGTCGGCAGGCACCATCATTTTTAGCAACGATGTTGAGTCATTTAGAGCTCCATTTGTTCCTTTTTGTTAATTATAGTTGTATTTTAAAATAGTATTGATTAATTGTAAATTGATTAAATATACTTATTGTATTTAACAAGCGCACTCAACTCAGTTTCTAAATAAGTACATGGTCGCTTCATTTGATATTCGCCGCTCATATGGTATATATGGCCTGAGTTTTTTAGTTTTTTTTTTCATTTATCACCTATCTTGCGACTCCCCCAGACCCGTCCCGCGACCCCCCTGGGGGTCGCGACCCCCCTGGGGGTCGCGACCCACCGGTTGAGAACCCCTGTTGTAACATATTGCACAAGCACTACACTACACTTCATGAACGATACCATATTGTGTATGCAAAAACAAATAACAATTCATTTACAAACTGGAAAAGAACACGATTACAGGCATTACCAAAATGAATGAGAAAACGGTATTGGCTTGGTTTCACAAATAGCCCTTACTTTCACTTTTGTTTTGACAAATACCAACTCGTAACACAAAATAATTTTGTTTTGGTATTGGTTTTGGCAGCTCATTGGTATGTCATCGTTTTCAAAACCAACAAACCACATATCGTGTTGTTTAAACATTTTAGGCTAGTGACACTACAGCAAAAAGTCATTCTTTGTTTTGTTTTATTTACGCTGGCCATTTAAACACATGGATTAGAGCGCAAAATCTATTGATTTCTACTCAGAGGAATCTCCTCTCTCCATTGCTATTAAAGGTCATAATAATTAAAAGTTCATTGCACCAAAAATTCATAAAATTTGTTTTATTAGGAATTTAACTTGTCCACATGTGACATGGAGATTTTTAGACTTGTCAGGCTTTTTCAGTCAAACTTATAAGATGCAAGTAAGTTTTGAAATTTCTTTGATTTAGCAACATTTTCTTCATGAGATGCTTTTGATAGGTGCATCTGTTTTTAATTAACTTAGGACATTTCAATTTACCAATGTGCAGTAAGTTGCACTTTTGTTACCTTACAATCTTTTACATTTTTTTAATTTTCTATGTGTATAAAAAACTAAGGTCCATAAAATTTCTAACCCATAAATAATGTATTTTGTTAATCAAATCTAAATATAAATCCATTGTAACTTATGTCATTATAAAATCTGCATAAAAGTTCAACTCTGAAAGTGTGTGTACTGTTCATGAACATAGTAGATCCCTGGATGGTGACGAACAAAAAATATCAAGATTCTACCTATCAGTAAAATATTCAAATTCTAGAGGGTTTTATCGATCACAAATGCTTGAGAATTCCCTAGATCAATGGACAATTTTGGGTATATAATCTACATTCCAAAACTATGAATATTATTAACTTATGTGCAAAAACTAATTTGTATATGGTTTGTGAGTGCCTAAAACTTTGGTGTGAAAATTAAAGTATACAACTATAGAGATTTGTTAGAAGTGAGTTTGGATCAATTATGGTACTGCCACTCAAATAAATATTATATACATACTATATTTTTTATATCAAATTTGTGTATAAAGGATGTCCAGTTTGTGAGATATTATATAGTCCAAATTACAAAAAATAATTTAATTATGTTTCTTTATTCCAACAATCATAACACTTGATGTTAAAATAGTTACAATCTAAAACAAAAAAATAGAAATCTACATCAACCAATTGTCAGTGAGAATTTGCACCTCTTGTAATAATCCTAACCTTAGCTAGCTAATTATTTCATTTTAGCTATCATGGTGGTTAAAAAGGAAGATATGAAATCAACTGTCTAAATTATTTGTTGTTTTTTTGTTATTTGCAAACACGAGTAAGCGAGTTGAGTTGCAGTTTTATGGGTAAAGTGTGTTACATTTGGTGTTTTGTATGAAGTTAGTGGATTTTTGAAATGGGTAGCAAAAATATGATCGAGATAAGAAATAAAACTTATAATACTAAAAAGAAAAGACAAGTTGTTGGCCACTCTTCACAAACACAAAATTCTTCTGTCTGTAAGCCTAGTCCTACACATATCTGGATTTCTAAGGCAAAACTGGAAGGTAACTTTTCTTACCAAGACTCCAAAAAGGAAACATTTAAATACATCAGAGTAGACATTGATATTTTACATTTTGATTAGATTAGTTCTTGGAGAAATACATGTGTGAAGTATTGTAATTGCATTTTGGAACTAAGTTGTAAATCTGTAGTAGATTTAGTTTCAAAGTTTACCAATAGTTGCATAAACTGTGTCGAAGAACAATCTTTGAAAAACTCTACTTAAATTAAGCCTAGTGAGCCTCGCTCGAGGTTAGTTTTTGGTATGAGGGAGATAGGCAAAAGCTATGTTCGAACAAAAGTTTATGTGGAACTATGAACCTAACTTCTCCTCTGACTGTGTATTCACAGCATGAAGAAATTTTAGCAGAAGCAACAAAAGTGTTTGTGAAAACTCAATGAAGCTTACTATCCAAGAATCAAGAAAGGGAAACAATAACACTCAAATAGATGTTTGTGTTGCAATTGACAGCTTATGTAGGCTATAAAGGAATCGTATAACTTACTTCAGTGGACACAAGTTTTAGATATAGAAGCCATGAGTATGTCTTCAAAGAGAAATAAGGAACACCAACAGGACTATACTGCTAACACAGACACAAGTGTTGTTTAGAAGTTGGATTGTGTAATAAAAATTGTTCAAAGGTCTGTTCCCCTCTATTCATGCATTATCTGGATGAAGGGGGTTTCAAATGCTTATAGGTCTGTTTCTAAATTCCTACAATATAGAAATGATATCAAAATTAATAACTTAGAATGCACTATCCATGTGCAAAAGTGAATGGGCACTCGCTTGCGCTTTCTAAAAAGAAAATAAAAAAATTATAAATTTACAGATGTAAAAACCAACTGACTGCTGCTGTTCAAAGACTCCAAATATTCTATGGTTTAACTAATAGGAGAATCCTCATATGTTGGTTGATACAGAGCTGCCTGGGCTACCTATTTGCATGTGCAATCTAGTAATGATGTCCAATTGTGACACTATATGCAGTGTCGATTCATATAAATATCTAGGAATTATGTTTGATAAACGGATGCATTTGGCAGTGCAAATAGATCACATAAAAAACAAAATAAGAAAATTTATTTTTTTAACGTAGACAGCTACGTGAAATTAAAAATTTTAATGAATTGATGCTTGCATATTTTGCTTATAGTCAATCAATGTTATTGGCCGGTATCAGAGCTTGGGCTGGTGCTTATAAATCCATATTAGAACCTATAAATGTTGTCCATAGAGCCATTCTTAAGGCCGTTCTGTGAAAAGGTAATCATTATACATCATGTGCACTTTTGTATTATTTGCAATTATATGGGAGTTTTGGGTGTCACGCAGATTTTTGTAAAAATAATGGTTTTCTATATGTATAAAAACAATAACACAACGTTTAGATGAACTAACTATAGGTACGGAACTTGGAGTTCGGTTTCAGTAAATATCCTAACAGACATATTAACAAAAAGCTTTACATTAACTAATTCTCATTATATAATGCAAATTTTGATTAGAAAATTGCAGAGACCATCAACTGATTTTTATAACATAACAATTGGGATGTATACGAAGCTCCTGGTTAATTGGCTTACAAATTTGGGAGGAGAGGCAACAGAGAACGTTACTGTGTCCAATTACAGATAGGAGCTTTTCTTTACCTAAAGCTTGAATTGAATTGCTTTGCTGTTTACGTATTGGTTAGTTTGTTTGGTTATGTTTCTTGTTGCAAGTAGCCTATGTAATATTATTTGAAGTTATTATGTAATCAAGTGGTAAAAATGTTTTTAAAAATATTTCTCTTTCAAGGGAGTGATGAAGTGAAACAAATAATAAGTTTTGTAATCTATATAGACCAAGGTTAGGAGTGCCAAATTTTTATTTTAGTAAGTTTTATTTCTTTTATATGTTGTATTTTATCAACATTATACGCATTTGAAATGGACAGAAACTATTTAGATCGACCTAGTGACATAAGAGAGTTGTTAGAAAGTGAACCAGTAGACCAAGACAGCGGTAGTGAATCTAAATAGTCCGTGTTAGATCTCAGTGCCCCAACCGAAACTAGGTTAATCATTGTACATTTTTGTAAATAAATATTTATAACAATTAGGGATATATGTTCACAATAGAGAATGTGTTTAGTGGATAATTAATATTTTATTTATTCAAAATGAGAAGAAAATTTGAACATTGCTTCTTGAAGATATAAAGTTTGTCATTTAAGAAAATGAAATACTTTCCGGATTCATAAATATGATGTGTTGCTACATAATTTTGTACTTGTACTTGTTATTTATAAAATATATGTTATCGTTAACTCTTGATGGGATATATAATACTGTTTCATGTATGGAAAACTATTATTGATGTACAGTAATACAGTATGTTAACAGTGAAATATTAATTTTATGAAAAATGCTCTATTACAAGTATTATTAATATAAAAATAAAAACTTATGAAATAAGTCTATCAAACTATATATTTTCTGAAACTAGAGAGATGTATCAATTTTTATACTTTGGAATTTTGGTTTAGTAAAAATATGCCACTTCTGTAGGTTTGGTCCCACCCTCCCCCTCCCCCCCCCCACCAAAACAACGAAATATAAAAAGGTTTAAATTTTTAAAAAATGCTTATAAAAGTATGCACAGTAAAAAATAGTTTTTTATGAAAAATTTGATGTATGGCGATTCGTAATCAAGTTAATTTTTAGTATTTCTTATATTTTTAATAAAATTGCCCTTGCAAAACTAGGAAAAGTGCCCTACTAATAGAGGTAATTTAGTTGCCAGTCTTTGGGTCAAAGCAAAAGTTGCTGAAAAGGATATAAATACATTCATATTAGTCTGTATAGTATTAAAAAGTATACTGTTAAAACTTTTTTTATGAAAATAAAATTATTTTTAAAATAGTTTTTCTATACTAACGCATTTGTGTATAATTATTTTTATAATTAAACAACACACTCCAACTATTTCTATAAAACAATAGGACTATACTATAAGGCAGTCTTTAAAAATACATTATCTACAGGCATTTTTTCAAACGCTAGTATTTTCAGCTAAAATTGCCTTGCACTTTACGTACACAGGCTACATGGTGGATTGCCCAGGTACTGATCGAGGTTTAATTTTGTGTGCATTCTGAAATGGACAAATTATGGGAAATGGCTAAAGAAAATATTTACCAAATATACCATAATGTCTCTATAATTATTCTTTATTTTTAATTATAATTATTCTTTAAATTATTTTTTATATAATAATTATAGGCTACCTAGTTCAAAGTTAAGTCCTTATACACGTCACCCCTGGGGTTTTCTAACCACTACATAGTAAGTAAATAGTCATAGTTTATTTTAAGGACAACAATATTTTTGTCCACTTTCTTTTCTTAAAATAGTATAAGCCAACTTTTCTTAATAGGCCAACTTTTATTCTAGAAAGAACTTACTGTCTTGACTGAAAGAAATAGACTGTCAGAAACCATACATTGCACAAAAATTGAGTGCTCTAATTTAGGTTATGCCTTTATTATTAAATTATTCCAGGGGACTGAGAGGAAATCAAGGTTTATGGGTGGGGGAGGATAACTAAAAAAGCAAGTACCTATGTCTAGGAGGAGGGGATAACGAGGTTGTCAACATTCACGTGAGAATTTTTGAACTGGAAGAATAGTTCAACTAACTACATTTGAAGGTAATTTAAGAGTTCTTCTGGACATTTTTCTGTTTTAAGTCATAGGCCTAGTGGTAATTCTGAGCAATTACTTGGTCAACCCCAAACTTTTTCATGTTTTACCACGGTCAAAGGATGTTCTCAGAAAGCAAGAAACATATAATTCAAGCCCAGCAAGGCCGTCCTACAGGTTGCCAAGTGATAAGAAGGTTCGAAGTCCATGCAATAACAGTGGCTTGCAGGAGACACGCCGAAGGCCAGTTGTGACAGTACCGTTATGGCTAGTGGTTCCTCCGATTATCCTTTTTTATGTGACGGGTGTGAGAACACATTACTTAGTTTCACGGTTTTAAGTGAAGATCAGGAAAAGTTAAAACATTTTTTGTACGAACACAGCGTTTTGCAACGCACCAAAGATTGCCCTCTAGAATTTGATATTTTACTGATAGGTACTATCTCAAAGGATGTTTTTCTTTCGTTGACATCAGCCCGATCAGCTGCCGAAGCCCGCGCTGATGGCCGGAGGCACTCATCTCAACTCGATAACAACTAATTAATTTGTAGCTCGAAATTTAAGAAAAACATTGTTCATTTGGATCAAAATTCTGCTCATATCAGTATTATTTTTTCATTTACGTTAACTTTCCGGGGCCTGAATTATGTTTTTTTAATTTCACATACATCTTTAGATTATTGTAGTAAAATATGAAAAAGTTTGGGGTTGACCAAGTAATTGCTCAGAATTACCGGCCTAGTTATTATCTCCATAGTGAAGTTTATTCATCGTTTCTACCTTCATGGATTAGGCCTAACCTATTTATTGTGTTTCCTTTGTTATTGCAGTTGTGACTGCTACAGCACAACTTCTTTAGGTATCTCGACACTGCCTTTCCTGAATAATTAAATTTGTTTATATAGTCAATTACAGAAACAGGCTAGTCATTGTTATTCTACTTTGTGGTGCTAGTGAGTGATATGTTTTTACCTACTCAATGTAAAAGTTAGTGTCATGAGTACACTAAGTATACTACTTATTATTATGTTAGAATAAATAGAAAAGACGTGGTTTTACTTCTTAATGTGAATTAAAGTTATTTGTGTGCATATAAATTTTAGATTAACGATTGCGATGCTATGAAGGATAATATGGCTACGTGAGTTTGTAATATTTTTAGTTGTCAAGCATTGATTTTGGAGTTTTCAGCGCAGTTACTGACCTGCCTTAGCCTATGCTGATGGCCAGTGGCATTACTGGCCGTTCATCTAGGCTAGTTCCTTTCACAAATTTTTTCATTTATAGTCTTCCTAAAATTGAATTTTTTCCATTGTTATTTTAATTTACTTTTTAAGCATTTTATTCTTGAAAAACATCAAATGTTGTGAAGTGACTAAGTAAACATTTAGGCCTACCATAGCAATTATTCTAAGGGACACAGGTGATATTTAATAACTTCCAGCTTACTAACTTACCTGAATTGAAAGGACGCCTAACTCACTATCACCCAAATCTTTGAGTCTATCAGCAAATTTATTAGCAAGACGTTTCAGTTCCATGTTATTATTTATAGTAAGTGAAGAAGTGGTATCTTCATTTTCGACTACTAGGTCTTGTCTGAACTCAGAATTGAGGTTCAATGCACCACTAATATAGCAACGAATGTAAATAAATCCAATCAAAAGATATAAGTTGCTCTGTTTAGATATCTTCATTTTTATGGAATGATAGGTATCAGCCAAGATTACAATCACGTGTATGCATACGCTACATACGAGATAACATTATAAACACAATCACAAGTCATCTATAGCATTCTGTTGTCTTTATTTAAACGTCTCGCACCTCGTTGCTTCCTCACTCTCACATTTCTCTTGTGTGTTTACAACAATACAACTATACAGTACTAAGTAACTTCTTTTTTCCGAACCAAACCCCCAAAGACTTCGGAAGGGAATCGGAATAGAACCGTCTCACTGTGACACAAAAAACAATATTGCTAAACCGCCAAACTGGAAATGAGTACAAAACAAAGAAAGTATCACCAATGTCCAACGTCTCCCGCTCAAAAACCTATTTTTATAGGTCCATGTTTTTGAATTTTTTCCCCAGACCCAAGTTGGCTTGAGCGGAATTGGAGTTGACAAATTTTATGCACCTTTTGAAGTGGATTAGGGCATCTCAGCTCAATTGCAGGTTTGGAGTGAATTGAAAAAAGGAAAACGAACAGATCTATTAACTACCTGGCAGCTAAGACAAATGGTGTAAAGACTGCCATCTAAATTATCCGGTTCACAACACGTCAAAACATTGATGATATAATAAAATACTTAAAATATTTCGGCCTCGTTATGAAAATAGTGTAAAGCTAAAGGGGCATATTTAAGCTTGCATGAGAGTTTGCACTCATTGAGACGCATGCATATTAGTAACGATCAGTAATTATTGGTGTAATGCAACTAATTATGTGCTTTAAAACTTCTATTATCCACTTGGATGGACCGATGCAGTGGTGTACACCTGTAAGAGGGTGTTCGCTACTGTGCACACACTGAAACGAATACAAGGACTTCTACCATTTCACATTAAACTTCTGTTGATCAAGTCACTTGTGTTTCCTTACTTTAACTACTGCAACTCTGTAATCAATGACATGGCTGTAGCCCTTAGCACTAAACTGCATCCTAAAGAGCACAAAATTACTGCATTCGCTTTCTGTTTGATTTACGTCGAAGGGATCATTTTACACCATATTTTATTCAATCATCAACTCTAAAATTAGCTGATTCAAGATCGATTCGAATTTTGTCATTGTTGTACTCTATTATTAATACGGATTCACCAAAATATTTATCTGAAAACTTTCATTTTTTGGCGGGGAGTGGCGCAAGAGAAACTCGGTCTGGTATATTAAGTCTCAGAATTCCAATACACAGAACCAAAACCTATAACCGATCCTTCATCGTTACCGCCTGTAGATTATGGAACTCCTTACCAGATTCTGTCAAACAAATTGAGAGCCGAAAACAGTTTGTGGCGGAGCTAAGACGAAAAAACCTGGACCGGATGATCGTGGCGGGCGGCGGGGCTACTCTTTGAATCGTGACAGTGTGAATGGAAGGGTGAATGGAATACCGTAAGTGTAAGTTATAGTTAATAAGCCTTAATTTGCATTATTAAGATTAACTTTTTAAGAGGTTAAATGTAAGAAAGGACCATGTGGTCCTAATTTCGCCTCAATAAAGAAGTGTTTCTTTCTTTCTTATTAACTATGGTTATACGTATATTTTTCAATCAAGGTATTTACTTTAAGTTTAAATATTACGAAGAGTAAAATAAAAAGCAAAAGAATTGTTTTGCCTAGTTTATTTTATTAGGGGTTTGTATTCTATACGAAGGAATTCTCCAAAATAGTATTTACATTTTGATTGCATTCTATAAGGCTGTACTATTTGTTCAAATTAATTTTTTTATGGCTCATTCTTGCAGAGGAAGAGGCCACTTACATTGTCATCTTGGATGACATCTGGCATCTGTAGACGCAACTAACGAACATAACGAATTATATATAAGACACCGCATAATCTGTATTGTCTTTTAATGACGGCTCAATACAAAAAATATTGTAAAGTTTTAAATAAAGGCATAACTTTACCGAAAAGATTAGCAAATAAAAGTAATTAATTTCTCTATCTCAGGTGAAACTGTCATATCAAGGACCATGTGGGAGGCTGCAGTTTACAGAAAAAACTGGCAAGTTATTGAAACAGAGGATCTGGCAAAATATTGTTAGAAGCAGAGATACAACTTATTTTAGCCTTAAAAGGAAAGAGTTTCATATGAGTTCAACAGTTTTTCATTGAAATTGTTAGATTTATAATATCTAATGTTTTATAATTTTGTAAAAATTAAAAGAACACAAGCAAATTTTCCTTTTTCTATTCGCAACTAATGCAGGCCAAAAGAGGAAAACTATACATGTTTAAAAGTCAGGGTTACTAGGTTGAGTTTATATTCTTACGTCTGTAGTAAAGGTCTCTGTGGATTTGATTGATAAACCGATGATAACAACAATAATCAAAAGGGTTTAGGTCTGGTTTTCCCACACATTTTAAAACACTGCATTCATTTGGGCGGCTGAAATGCAAAGTGGTCTAAGTCATACAAACCTGTTTCTGAGATAATTGATGTTTTAGATTTTTTGCAATAATATTGTAATGACTGACTTTAGTTAAACAATTATTTTTTAGTTACTTTTGTACAATAATCTTTTATTTTTTAAAGCATATAACTTTTTTTAGCGTGTTTTTCCTTAACGCTATAGCCAAAAAACTGACTTAGACCACTTTACCTTAAGTAAGTTTTAATACCAATTTTAATTAATTAGATGGGTAAAAGTGGTCTAAGTCAGGACTTAGACCACTTTACCGTAAAACGTGATTTAGATCACTTTGGCTTACGTTAGTTGATACTTTTAGCTATCTGGGAAAATGAAAAATAAAAAAACTGGTAATAATAAAAAGTAGCTTACTTTATTACATTTCAACTTGTATAAAAAGACATGATAGGCCTACATCAGATAAATGTTTTTTTTAATCAATGTTTTCGTCTTGCTCTGGTTCAGCCACCTCTTCCAGAAGTCCAATGTCCTCAACATCATCACCTGTGATCAAGTTATGGTAGAACTCATGATGAACGGGTGGAATATAGTCCAAAAGGTCTAACATATCCCTTTTCTTCTCTTTAGTCACAGGACGGGGAGCATTGTACAAGTGACTTTGTTCAATCAACCCAACAGGTATTTGGTCATTGTTTCGATTTTTGAAGTGAAAACTTCTTTAGGCGCGTTGAGCGTTTTGGTAGAGGGTAAAATCCTCGGTTCGCGTCACCGACATGCTAATGATACTAACCTGCATGAAAAAGTCAGTCTCGCTGTGTTTTTTAACCGTAGACTTGGCCGCGGACTACTAACCTGCATGAAAAAGTCAGTCTCGCTGTGTTAAAACTGTCCCGGCGGAGTATGAAAACAGACTGCGAAAATCAGTGACCTTTACGGCTTCCTCTCGCGATTTAAAAGTGAAGCCAATGTCGTACAATTCTGTAAGATGCGTCAAATTAAAGATCTTAATATTGGCAATCTATTGGTTACATTTTTAAATACTAAAAAAATTTCGAAATAATTTTGATTATTGTTTACATTTTACATAGCGTTTACAATGACAAGAAAAAAGTAGTAAGCGAGGATTTTTTTTTATTTTTTGGTCAGACAAAATTTGACAGCGAGAAAGTTGTGTGAAAATAGATGAATATTTTTTTTGTAATTTATCATTTTTTTATTGGAAGTTTAGTTTAGCCTGTAGTAGCGTATGAAGTGATGAGTGAACGTTTCTGCCGGAACTGTAGTTGGCGCATTGGCTCACTGATACCGTATTAACTCAATAAATTAGTTTATTGTGCAATAAAATTACCTTTACGAAAGAACCAAGTTAATTTAACTAATTTATTAGTTTTAAACAATATGTGTGGGTTTAATTGTTATTGCAATTATATACTTTATCCGTAGCAATAACTGTATTATTTACAACGGTGTTCAACTCACTATTGTTCACTCGGTGTTTACTCACTTATAAATGAATAATGAAAACAACATTTTTAATATTTGTACGAATATTTGTATTTAAAATTTAGCATTATTCATTTTAATTATGTTTTTAATATTTAACCTCTTCATCATGAAATGAGTATTATTACGGTATAAGATTTATCTTACTAGCGTGGTAAAATAGATTTCTAGTTATTTGATAATATTTTTTCGTGGATTTTAAAATTGGAAAATTAAAAACGCGTCACATTTACAATTACAGATGTACTGCTACTATAACGTATTGTTAATTACTCTCAACTTAATAGTTCCGTTTTCACTTCTATCGGCAGTCCCACGACTGCTACTGTTTTTTTTCTTTGTCTTTTGTTTCGACCAAGCGAGAGACACTGATTCAAACTGTACATCTTTCTGTAGAGTTTCCTTGTAGAAAAGGACAAAAGGTTCTTCTCTGATAAATCTGATCCACTGGGTTTTCAGCCAGTTGAATTTTCCTTTATCAACGTTCACTGACCGTTTAGTTACAGCATCAACTAACTCCGTGGTGGAATAGAAGTCCTCTCTGTCCATTTTTGTTAAGTGAAACGGATTCTTACTTCGGCATTTCAGGATGGCCTCATTCCACTCATTTGGGGAATAAATTACCTGTAGCTTTTTCTGCGCATAGGACTCGATTGAAGCAAAGTCCGTGTCATTTGGTAAAAATGAATGGCCACTTACCATGTATTTCAAATCAATTACATCGATAGACGTTTCCATCTGTGTCAACTTTTGCATAGCAAGAGCAAAGTTCCAATTTCTGTTTTGTCCAGTACATGTATCGCTGTACATAACAATATGTTTGCAATCTTTAGCCCTTGATAGCAAGTGCTTGGTTACGCAGGAACTAATCTCTTGGGAACCACGGGAAGCTTGGGTTTCGTCCCATGTGTACATAAACCCTAACCCATTTTTTAGTTCGTGACACCCTAAATTGTACAAATACATGTTTCGCTTATAATAAGCTATACCAGTAGTAAGACTAGGAAATGGTAAAGATTTTTCTAGGTCAAATGTGAACGCATAATAGTTTGGATCATCTTTTGATTGCTTTGCGTCTTCGTCCTTTGCTGACCTAGCAGCTTCTGCTTTTCTTAAATGCAGTTCATGCATTGCTTTCAAATGTTGTTTTTCCTGCTCATTTTGTAATACGTTCAATTTATTTTTAAACACATCGCATTTTCCGCAAGTATCTTTTAGAGGGGAATGAAAATGTAAGTTGAACTCAGTGTTAAATGTGCGACGATACACCGCCTCACTGACAGGATCGCCTTTCCCATTACAGTATTCTAAATACGACTTGTACATAGCAGTGATGGTCAAGTGTGATGGTAAATACTTTCTGTTAGGGTTTTGAGTCCTAGTATAATGCGATTGGTACGCAGGAAAAGAGAATATATGTTCCCTAACAACATTCATACGATCAACAGCAATTTTGTTGGCTGGAACATGACAGCCACGTTCGTCCAATCCAGGTGCTTTTCCATCTTTTAGCTTCTTCAAGGATCGCGTCAATCGACCGTGGCTGATCTGAAAGGTGTCAACAAAATACTGTCTACAAACATTGATGTTGTTGCCATCCACATTATGAATGTAAAAATGGTTGGACGAGCTCTTGTTTGAGCGGGAACCATCCCTTGGCCGACGACATTTTGGGATTTCTTGCTTAACCAAGCCACACAAATAGGCATTTTGCAATTTGAAAGATCCCAACTTCCAAAAAACTGAAAAAGAATGTTTCCTTGTTTCTTCATCAATGTTATTGTCACATTTCTTTTTGCACAAGCACGGAGTATTTCTAAATAATTTTGCTACAACTGTTTTACCTTTCTCTGTTTTATAGGACGAACCAGAATTCCTTTGCTTCTTTCTAATTTGTCGCTTGCTTTCTCTTCTTTGACGTTTTCGTGTCCTTTTGGGTGGCTCTTCTTGAACAGCAACTGGAATCATTTCATCATATCCTTCGCCATCACCATCACCAGCAGAATTTTCAGGGTTTCCAGAGTGCCGAGAGTCATCTGTAACAAAAAACACATATTCGTTTATACAGATTGAACTATAGCTGTACGCTCTAAAAAAAGTACCTAGTAATGTGTAGATCTAGGCCCAGCCCGGTACAAGTTTTGAGGTTACGTTCATAATTATTTATTTTCTTACCTGAACTAAATTCATCAGAAGGTTGGAAGTCATCTGATCCTGAGTACTGAAGAACGCTAGGCTCACTAGGTGTATCATCGTCTTCCATCACCGTGAACTTTATAAACACAACAATAATTGGCAAAAGAAAGCAACTGTTTCAAGCCTCAGCTGGTATGACAAGTGAATGAACAAATCGATTTCAGGCAAACTGGTCTAAGTCTGACAGACCACTCTGCCGGCCGAATATACAGCTGACATCAGTCAGGCACAGTAAGCTTCTGCGCTCTAGCGGATTTTTAGGCGAACTACGACTTGGGTCTCTTTGCCATAAAATGAAATCAGCTGCTGGCAATCCAAATATGACCATAACTCAAAATGACAAAAAAAGTGACTTAGACCACTTTGCCTTTCAGCCGCCCATTTATACTAAAAGAATATGTCTCGTAGTATGTTGCCTATTGGGTTCTCTTCGCTGATATCGAAGGACTATTTTCCGGTAACCAATCAGCTGAGTTCAATATGTATCTATCCCGACTTATCACAAAATGTTGAAAGTGTAATAAAATCTCTAAAAAATAATACAGCTCCAGAAATTGATGGGATTAGTTCTTTTTTATTAAAACAGGTTTCTTGTAATATATAACAACAAACCAGTACAGTTAACAGTTGTTGTAGTTCTAACTTATTTAATTAATTTAAGTTTTCAGACTGGGGTTTTTCCTGACTATATCTTTGCTTTCATGTTTTTCTAAAGGATACGAAAAGATTATGAAGCAAAGATTGAAACATTTTTTTAGCATGAATCAATTTGGTTTCTGGGAAGGGATGAATACTGAAAGTGCTGTGTCAAATTTTATAACTGATATCTATAATGGAATCAATGAAAACAAACGTGTCAGTGGGTTGTTTTTAGATATAAGAAAGGCTTTCAACACTGTTGATCATGGTATTCTTTTAGACAAACTATATAAAAGTGAAATAAGGGGTGTTAGTCTTAAATGGTTTAGGAGTTATTTACTAGAAAGAAAACAGTGTGTTAAAATAAATTCGTACATCAGTGAAATTGGTATAATAAAGCAAGGGGTTCCTCAGGGCTCTGTGCTGGGAGCAACCATTTTCATAATTTATATAAATGATCTATGTAATGCCAGATTTCAAGGGAAAGTTACATCATTTGCCGATGACACTGCCCTTTGTTATGTTGGTAGAAGTTGGGATTTGGTTCAATCATCAATGTAAAACTATCTTAAGGCGATTCAATGGTGGTTTACCAATAATAATATGCTGTTAAGTGCAGAGAAAACCAAGTACATAAATTTTAAACTGAAGAAGAAAATTATTTGTGATAATAATCTTTAATATAAGTGTGCTAACTGTCTTATTTATCAGGGAGTTTATGGGACGGGTAAATGTGCTATTGTAGAAAGAGCGGAATACATTAAATATTTAAGAATTCATCTTGACGAAAGAATAAACTGGAAAATTCATAATAATAAATTAAAAAACAATTTAAACAATATTTTGAGATACTTTTATTTTTTATGAGAAATGTGTAATGAGACATTGTTACGATTGTTATATTTTGTTTTGGTCTAAAGTAGATTAGAATATGGAATAGCTTTTTGGGGAGGGACATATTTTTCAAACATTAAGCCATTATACATTCTGCAAAAACATTTCATAAGATTAATATCCTTTAAAAATAGAACTGAGTTTTCATGTCCTCTTTTTGAACATTTAAAAATACTTCCATTACAGTATATGTTTGTCTACTGTGTAATGAAACTGTTCTATAATAAGAATGGTAGCATGACTCGTGATAATAATGCATACAAGCATAGACCTAGGAATACAAATGCATTTTTTGTCCTAAAACCTTGTACAACCTTTTTTACAAAATCCTTTATTTTTGTTGCACCTAGGATTTATAATAAATTAACAGATTGTATTAAAACTTCTAAAAATGTAAATATATTCATAAAAAGACTAAAAGTTGGTTATTTAGTATGAAAGAGACTGAAACATTGCTAGAGATTCCTGGATGAAGTAAATTAAAGTTGTAGTAGCAAAAATTGCAGCAAGGCATTGTTAATTAATTGTTTGATTTCTTATATTTCAATATTGGTAGTAGCTGTATAATTAATATTATTTTATTGTTATATGTATATATGTATGTATTTGTGTATGTATGTACATATAGATATGTGTGTGAATGTATATTTTACAAGGAGTTATTTTATTTTACATTATATGGCACAATTTAAGCATATTAAATAGATGCGTGTTTGGTTTTGATTGTTTTTGAGCGAGAAGTTGAATTTTGTGTTTTCTGTAATTCTGAAGCTGAACTGTTCTAAACCATTTGTGAAAATACATTCATGGAACCTCTAAACAACCTTAGCCTTGGAGGCCCTATTATTTCCTCAAACACATTAATACCATATTTTTATTTTGTTTTAAAACTATAAATTAAACTGGCATTTAATTTAATGTAGTTTATTTTTAAGTAGGACTTATGTAGCCTAAATAAAACCTGGCAACAAGGCATTTGAGTTTTAGTTTAATTTTCTTCTATGTAAAAATGAGTCACTTGTAAATGTTTATTGTATTTTGAGGAAATAAATATATTCTATTCTATTCTATTTGGCTCCAAATAAATTTAAAAAATGATTTCTCACATGACTTTAGAGCATACTTTAAAGGTAAGGTTTAAGGTTTTATACCTTATCTGAATGTCAGTTTAGACTTCAAACGATCAAAATCTTCAAAAATATCAAAGTCTTGAACTATTCATGCAATTTAGATTTGATACTACAGTTGAATTAGTGATACAGTCACATTACTTAGGGGATCACGTTACATCTTTGATGTATGATCCCTCATAGGCATTCACTTAAGTCACCTATGATTAGCTGAGCGTTATCGAAGCCATATAACTTCATATTGAAATGTTTTCATGTAACTTCACTTGAACAAAGACAACAACTTCTAAGGATAGTGCATATCCCTCTATAGCATTTTGTTTAGTGTAATTAAAACTCGTCACTTAGGAGGCTGGTAAGATTTGCTATTCGGTCTATCTGTTCTCGAGACATGAAATAAGGCATGATGTATACTCGTTCAAACTTAATTGAGCCTGATTAGTGACACGCGTATTGGCGCACTCCTGCCTTGTTTACTTTTGCGTATAGTTAAAAGTTACCGCTGTATGGAATAAGCAGACTAAAAACTTTGCTCGTTAACCTCATATTACTTTCCTGGCAGGTAAATTAAGCTCTGATTATTTTGATTTAAAGTTTTTAAGTACAGTTGTTAATTTTTAGATAATACTTAATTTTTGGATAGCTAAACAGACTCACAAAAACGTCTAAAGTCCAAAAAAGTATAATTAGAATTATGTGGCAGTTACAATTAATGAATCATACAAACGAATAAAAAAAAGCATTAAATTGTAACACTGCCTTGCATGTGCATTTAAGAACTGCTGTCATTTTACAGGTTATATAAGTTTTATTCTCAATAATTAAGTCACTAACAACTACAGGCTAAGATATTTCAACCTAGACTACCCATTTTACTATATAGTACTTTGAGTGTCGTATACCTAGATTGTATAGCTTGACCTTGGCAACGTTATTTCAATGACAAATAAATGGAATTTTATTGGCTATACAGTACACATAGTTTCTATACATCGGTTACTATACCTCAACAATTAAAGGTAAACCAAAAACCTACGTTTTTCTTATACATTAGGAATCACATCTAATACAATAGCATCACTACTCTATGACGACTCACTGTCGGACTGTCAGTTTAAGTTGAAGCTGCTATTGAACGAATGGATAGGTGCTTGTTTGGTTAATTTGTGCCTGTAAATAAAATTCTGTAAACAATATCAGATAATACAAATTTAGTTAAAAATGTGATTCAATTGTAATACAACTATGGATAACTCTAATGGTAAGCTTTACATTCACATTGATATAATTTAAGTGCACCATGACAAGTAATTTGGGTTTCATCAAAGTTCTCTACACATTTCTTGGAAATTTGAGAAGTTGTTATAAAGTATATTAAATCAATATATTTAGAAAAGATTTCTGTACATCTAACATTGGATTTAAGATTCTAGTTTTAAATAGTTATGTTAAATAGGGGAGGCCCAATTTGTTGTTTTATGCCCATTACTGTTTTGTTAATTAGTTTTCTAGGACCTAGTATTTTTCAAGAAATGCCCATAAGTATAGGAAAGCCAATTTGGATATTTTATTAGACATTTAAACCTGGTGACATAATGTGTGAATGATATGTTACATATAGGTCATGTATATTAAGGCATCTTTACTATTATAATTAAGTCTTTTTGACTTATATGCCTAGTCAATATAACTCTGGTACACTTATTAGCCTTTGTATTCTCCCAAACATCTGAGGGGTTATCACCCAAAAATGCCTAGGATTGAAACAGTGCATGATATAATCAAAGAAAGTGGACTAATCAGGATTACTAACCTTGCCAAAGTTAAATTGCATGTTTTGTTGGAACGCTTTGATTGCCAACACCTTGTTTAAATTGAATCTAAAAGGTGTGTAAGAAGTGCCAATGTTTGATTGCAATGGTCTTCTGCTAGTAAGGAGATCAACTCTTAATACTAAAAATTTTAGCTTTTTACATCAGTTTGTTTAACCCTTTGAGTGCCAAGCACTTTGGAGGGAGTAGTGCTGACTGTGCCAAGCATTTATGACAGGTCACCTATTTTCGTGCCAATCACTCTTTTGCTGTAAGTGTAGTGTACCACGAAATAATTAATAACTTTTTAAAACAAACATAATAACAGGATGATTTTGTTTTATTATGTAGTCTTGGGGGGGGGGGGGGGATATAGGCAATAATTTGTAATAGTTATTCAAATTATAAAATTTGTTGAAGTTTAAAAAAAATAATAAAAAAAACAATTACAATCTTTTTTACAATTTGTTGTAGAAAAGTTGTAACTTTTTGATCTTAATACATTTGTATGCAAGTTCTTATTATTTGTCCCCAATGTAACTAGGAACTGGTGTAACTTACCAAATTATAAAAGCCTATCTGTAATACAGAGTTTTGAATTTTCGTATATATTAGTGCAAAACGTTGAAAATCTGCACTTGCATAAAAGCTGTCTCATATTTAGCAAATAGCTTTTACTTGCTGTAACAGATCAAATGAAGATAGACAACTATGTTTATTTGATTTATTTGGTATAAAATAAGACTAAGTACAGTGCCATATGTTAACATTTAGTAACATAATAATAAATATTCAAAAAGCTGTTCTCATCGATCTTCTGCACTTCTTATAAATAGCGAGGGCCAATCTTATCAGCTCTTGGCACTCAAAAGCTTAATAAGGAATAGTCCATTACTTAACTCTCTGACACATAACAGAGTATAATGCAAAGAATAACTTGGTGTCAAAAGTACTGTTACATCGTCCATGCATTGATTGAGCTGTTTGAGCTGTTGTTGTTGTCAGCTGTTTTGAGTTAAATTTCTTGTAAATATTTTTTTTCAGGTTGTTTGTTATCAGCGTTCATCAAATGGGCTTCTCCTTATTATTATTATAGATGACTCAAGACCGTTGTTGAATAATAACGTAATAAGGAGTGTTGTTGCTGAGGAGAATCTTGACGATATTGAATTTTTAAACAATAATAATAATCATGTATTGCATTATGATAGCTGTATTGCAATGTCATATTTTTCTCTTAAATTAACCGTAGTCTAACCATTCATACTTATACATGACTTCAGACTCAGAATGGGCTATTTTTAGCACCAAAGCCAATGAGATATCCCAGCGACTTTCCATGAAGGGTAAAGTCAGCAAATAAAGCGTCCTAAATGCATACCTGCATGACTCTCTAAATTTTAATTTGCAAATACTTGAAAGTGCCTTCTTTTGGAGTTTAAATTCTCACAATGTATATTTAGCATCTCTGTCCCAGACTCCTAAGCCATATGAAATGTGAGAATATATCAAGCCAAAGTAGGCCACTTTTAGGACATCTAGGTAACAATACTTTGCTAGGTTATGCAAGACATAAATATTTGAAGCAACTCTAGCAAAACATCAACATGATCACTCCATGTTTTGGATTCCCAAAAGCTTTGTGGAGTGTCTCTGTTCTAATAGGTCATTCACAAACACTGAATGTTGCATTTGTTGTTCATCTTGACGTAAACGAATTTTATGAACATGGATTTTGAATAGTTTTGACTTAAGAAAAGTGATGGATGGACAAATTTAGTTCAACAAATTATTTTATTTCCAATTCTTGGATTGATTTAGCTTCAATGCAGAGAGTTGTGTTGTGTGTGCATCAGTCTATTTAATCACTACTCGTCTCTTTAACTCAGGTATGACAAAAGCCATCCATGAGATAGACCATGAACACCACACAATTCTAACTGGAGCTACAATTTCTCATTGATGCACATAGTCAAGTCTTATAGAATTCAAGAAAAATACTAAATACTTGTTCCCACCTCTCTATTGACAATGGTATCCAAGAAGTTTGTTACTGTATCAACCGTTGACATTCTTTCTGAAACCAAATTTGTGTTTGCTAAGAATGGCATAGTCATCAAGGAAATTTAAGTCTTACAAGGTAGATTTTAAAATAATTTTTTCGTCTCAAGGAAGAATTGCAATCAGGTGATAAATTGCTAGCTAAGCAAGGAAAAGGTCCTGTGTCACCTCTACAGGGTCTTCAATCAACTTACTCTGATTATTGATTTTTATTTGACTTTTTTTGCTGAAGAAGGTTTTATATTTACGGAACTGTTTAAGATTTTTCAAGTAGTTTTTGAAAAATTTGTACAGATCTTCAGCCTTTTATCTATATCATAGCCTTAATTAGCCTCAGTAGGCCTTAGCAGTGCTTATAATTTTTCTATATATTGTCATATAATTGCTATACAAATGATTGAATCATAGAATTTGAGTTTTCCTCTTGAGACAAGGATTCCACATGTACTTCAGGCATTGTTTTTATCTTTTGCATTTGCTTTACTTTTTTTAAAAGACAAGAAATGTCGAATTAGAACCTCAAACAATTGAAATAATGCCTGAAACAGCTCAAAAAAGCCCAAAATTCACTCCTCGTCATTATATATCTTGAATATTTTGGGGGTGAATAACTCTTCTTAATTCGGAAGTAGTGGATTCTTTTATAAGCACACACACTACAACCTTGAACTGCTACGCAAAGTGGTCAGAGACAGCAATGTTCAGTACTAGTTTTTTTTCATAATTTACCAAAAAATAAACAATAGTAATACAGTAATTTTACTAAGTCTTTGCAAAACTCAAAAAACTAGTCTTGTACTTTACAATACATTTAGTGATAAAGTAGCTGGCCCTTGAAATTGAATATAAAACATATTTCACATAAGCTCTTAACAAAGCTAGATTTATAATATTAGAAGATTTCCATACATAGAATTAACCTGAATAAAATAAATCCACCTATAATATAATATAAATCCAAATATAACCAATATTTGCATGTATTAAAAATTATTTTATATGATTAATTTTTTAAATGAAAGAGTTTTAAAGTGTGAAAGTGTTTAGAATAAATTTTCTAGTTTGATATAAGCTTTAGCATGACATGTAAAGAAAAAGTGCTTAAGTACATCTCTGAGCTCTGTATTCTTTTTGTTACATAAGTAGATTATAAAACTTGTAACATTAAACTGCAAGTCATGGAATTTTTTATTTGTAGATTTAGCGAATATTCAGGCACATCTAACACAACTTTTTATATTTGGCTCCAGCAAATATAAAGGTATCAAAAATCTAGAAAATATAGTATTAAAAAAACAAAGTATAATCTGTAGTTCACTTTGAATTGTATTAAAAAAATTGATCAATTTTGCAGCATATTCAGTCAACTCCTGATTATCTGGGGTTGTTTGGGGAAAATAATAATGATAACCCAACTTTTGATTGTAAAATTTATGCAAGTGTGGCTCACATTACATGATGTTAAAACTAAACAATTAGGATAAAGTAATAAATAAAGCTATTCTGTCCAAAAACATTCTTAGTCTCTTAAATATAAAATTTAATTTATACTTTCCAAATTAATTTGGAAGTAACTTAAAAAATGTAATTTGTAACTATTATGGTCATCAAAGAATGTTTTATTATGAAGAGTAAACAGTTATAAAAGTAGTAAAGAGAAAAATTTATGATTTTAAGAAAAGTTAACAATAGACCTAGTTTTCTAATATTAACAACAGTAATAATATTACTATAAGCACAGCAAAAACAATGAACCAAATACTGAAATTAAAACTTTAAGCAAATAACAACTATATGAAATATAGTGATAACAATAACATGAATACTAAAATTAATAGTATAAACATAATGATCATGCCCAAGTCAACGGGCATCTAAGTTTAACATTAAATTGTGAGAAGATCCTTTAACAACTTATAAAACGCAAGTGGTGTGTGTGAGAAAATGAGTAATGTCTTGTACGTGCAAGTTGTGACAATATTATTGTTGTTGGCTTGTGAGTTTCTTTTTAAGTGCAGCATAACTAACATTTATAGAAGATGTCAAGTGTATTAGTAGAGAGTTTCTGTGATACCACATCTTAACTAATGGACTGTTTCATGTATATAATTGCTTGAGATAGAGGGTATAGTAGAGACTTTATGTGATCAGGTGCCACAAGAAATCATAAAATAGATCTTTTCAAGGAGTTCATGACAGTCCATCTCGATATTGAGAAGGCGATGAAAGAAGATGTCCAGATTAAACCAACCACACCTGAAAGAAGAAAAGTGTAGAAATAAGGTTACATCGTTCAGAAGAACTGTGGTAAAGTAAAAATATAAGCTGGCTCACAGATCACAGAAACCCTCTTTGTAACCTCACCAATTCTTTCTACCTGTAAGTCGGATGAGACAACCAGACTACAAAGACGTACGTACCCAAAGTGGGGTCTGATCAGTCGGCAGATAAATACAAGACAAATATTGCTACACTGAAAATAGTCTGTACTTAAAGATCTCAGAATGACACCAAGGTCTCTAACTTCACAGACCCTTTGATAATATTGATAATATTTGATAATATTGAGTGAGTGGTTGAAGGTAATATGTGACTTGGTGCAGTGGAATGATATTTAGGTACATTTGCCCAGATAAAGCTGCTTGTTATCTTTAGTATATTTACTTCAATCCATGTTATCACACATTTATATCAACAATACCTTCCCGATAACTTTGGATCATCCACGAAAATTAAACATCTAAAGTTCAATTTTTCTGTTTTCAATTACTTGGACATTGAATAGAAAATAGCCTAAAATAGATCCTTGAAAAATTGTATGGGTATGGATAAACTCTTTGAAATAACCTGAATTATTCCTAACTTCAAGGATTCTATACTTTAGTTGACTGAAGAACCATTTGCGAAAGGATCCATTAAATCAATACTCCTTCAGCTTCAGTAGAAATGTCCACTACTAACTTGGTAAAATGTTAAAAAAAATCTAGTTGTGACAGTATCCAACTGATTGCATTCAGTAAAGACTACAATGATATCATATTGAAAGACAATTAGTTTAAAGCTGATATAGACTTTAGCTGATAGACTTGTACAATGTTTTTAATCCTAGACAATATAAACCTGTCAAAAATATTCACCAAGACTGGCAGCATAGCTATAGTTTGGTAATTTCAAATCTCATTTTGAGCCTGATTTTTATCAATGGGAATTGTAATGCTTTCCTTGATAGCATCAGAAAAGATTCTTAGAAAGTGATTTGTGGATAATGTAATGAAAGGGCGTTGAAGGTGAGAGCGACAAATTTGATAACAGATGGTGGAACGCTGTTTGGACTACATCATCTAGAAGTATTTAGTTGAAGGGTCATCTAACAGTCCTCAGGTTCCTGAAGTTCAGGAAATTCACAGACCCACATACTAAAAATATGTTTGCATTTTAGGTCCCAAGTACAGTATATCCATGCCATACAAACAGTTAAATTCACTTATGTATATTTTTTATAGGCCATATCTATGAGCTTTCATTTTTACTTTAGGGTTTGATTCAAAATAAATTTTCAAATGATAGATGTTTTATGAATGGTAGCAGGAGTGGATATAGTAGAGATCTTAACATATGTACAAGGAGTGAAAACCGAGAAACGAGTAGAAAAATATGGCAAATACTTCATATATATATATATATATATATTCTGAGTTGATATAAAGCTAAAAGACGTGGATAATGTGCAATCAACAACATACAAATTGATACTCAAATTCTTCTATAAAGCTTGGCCTGTTGGTGAAAATGAAAGAGGAGGCCCAATTGCCTCATCTTCGCAATAATTGCATCAAGTGCACAATTCTAACAGTTCCATGACTATAGAAACCAGAAGTTTTGTTCTACAATTTAATGTTTTATCTTCTTTAAATCAAGCTTTAATGATTTTAATTGATTTAAGAATATTACATTGGTGAATAGACTTTCAACATCAAATCGAAGCAGCCTGTCAGTTTCAGTCAGTTTCGATGTTTTCTAAAAAAGTAACTATAAACAATAAAAAACTTCTACATTTACACAGGAAATATGTACTTAACTAACGACAGTTTTAATTTCAAGGTAACATAATAAATGTTTAATATCAATTTATTTTACTCAAAGGTCTCAAGTACAGTATATCCATGCCATACAAACAGTTAAATTCACTTATATTTTTTATACACCATATCTATGAGCTTTAATTTTTACTTTAGGTTTTGATTCAAAATAAATTTTATTCTCTATGCACTCTATAAAACTATTAAATATTTTTGGGTCCAATTAATAAAACTGATGTGTGCTCTTTTTTTTTCTAATGTTTGGCTCTTCTAGTATTATTCTCTGTGAAGAATGAGTTACTCCTAGCAACTAAAAATCACCAAAATATCTTTGCACATACATAATTACACAATAAATGAAAATTTTATCAAAATTAGATATTTTGCTCAGCAAAAAAAATAACTTACTCTGTCCATTCGCCTTAACCCATACAATGTTTTAATTGCATTGCTTTAAGATAGAATAATAGTGTTTAAACAGAGTATGAAAAGTTCTGCCATAGTGTATTGTCATACTTCAAAGTATATACCAGCCATGAACAATAAAAGTTTTTTTAGTTGTTCAGTTTAATACAATTTTGCATGTAATATAGAGAGTAATTTATTTTGTTTAATTGTTTCTCTAAATACTTTATATGTAAATCTTATTTTAAATATTGGACTACTGTATATTGAGGCCAAAATATTTAACATGACCTGCAAACTCAATACATTGACATTTACACGCATAAATGTCTTTGACACTGTAAATAAAAAGAGTTTGCAATTTAATCTTATTTTTATGTTGATAAAAAATGCGATGCATTTATATTTAGAAACATTTTATTGTTAATATGTCATTCCAAAGTTTTTTGGAGATCTTTTTCCGATCTTAACTTTAGAATATTTTTATTGTATGCTGAACAGACCAATGCTGTGTCATCTGCATATGCATACACTGTAGTTCTAACGCCAAAAGATCATCGACAAATATCAAAAACACTAAAGGACCTAGCACCCCTCCTGTTCCATAATTTAATTGTACAGAATTCAATACATTACTTAAAACACTATTTATCTTGACAAATTGTTTTCTTTCTTTGGAAAAATATATTATCCATAACAGCAGTATCACCGATGCTACACTTCATGAACTTATGTACTAATATATTAATATTTAAAACATCACATGCCTTACAAACGTCAAGATATAAAGCAACAGTATATATAGATTATTTGTCAACAGACTCAGCTTTAAAGCTTACTTGTCTCTCTGTGCCCATATCCGTACCTCTTCCCAGCAAAAACCCATACTGATTGCTTGAAAATAAGCCTCTCTAAGTTAGATACAATAGTAGCTCTTTCTTTAACAATGTCTCAAAAATTTATCTATGGTGCTAATTGAATATCGGGCGATTCGAAGATACGTCGTCGCTGCACTAGATATAACTTTGCACCTGAGCTAACAGGCACAGCACAAACAATTTTTAAAATGTCTGAGAATATATCTCCTGCTGTAGTGATGTACTAAAGATATAATTTATATATAGTATGAATAATGTTATATTTTTCTTTATTATAATCATATTTATCCCATCTAAACCACAGCTTTATAAATTTTTCATATTGTGTATATTTCATTGTAACTTGTACTAAATTTACATAATAAAATGTCATTCTGTGTCAAATCCTTATAGAAAACGTCACTGCCAAATCCATTCAACTCTTGAACTATATTTGTAAGATAAATTATAAAAATTATTGGCTACATTAAACTTATTTCCCTCCAATATCTGGAGAAGAGTGTTATTAACTCTTAACTTCTTGAATGTCTCTTTCTTGGCTTTTGAAACTTTTTTATAACATGCCAATACTTATAGTGTCCTCACAACAACAATCTATCAAAGATGAGTAATAATCCAGCTTTGCTTTCATTATCTGTTTTGAAACTAAATTCAATAAGTTTGTACACTCTAGGGTTAGAATTATTCAGCTTTATTGAGAAACAGAAGGCTGTAGGAGTATGAAAGATCAGAGTCCACATAGAAAATTACTCCACTGGCAGCAACATGTCGAAGTCTGTAAGCTGGTATCTGTCTTCTTCACCGGACTTAATCAGAACCTCAAAATAATAAGTGCATATCTGATGTTTGAGGAATTTAAATATACAACAATTTCATCAAAATGTTTCCTTATACTTGTTATGTTTACACAAATATTTTAATGTCTTGCAAACTATTGTTTTTTATACTTGTAAATATTGATTATTGAAGATACTGATATTGCCTCATTTATTGTGGATATTATTAATAGATAATTTTTCAATGTCTTGTCCTTGTCTGCACACCTTTTGACTTTCTTACTAAAATCTTAGCCTCTGACAGCCATACATATATTTAACCTAGATATTTGAATTTTTTGGTGTGGAAAAGAATATTTGTATGATATGGTCTAAAGTGTTCACTCACAAATACTTTAGTTTTTACTATACAAAGTTGGTTGACTTAATATCTGTATCTTTAGCTTTCATTACCACTGAATTACGTTTCTGTCTATTTGTGAACTTAACATTATAGGTTTAGGTCCTTTATTTTGTTTGGTAGGTACACAATGTACAGGTCTAATGTCTGTCTGGAAGTTATTAGCCCTATCAATCACAGTTTACACATGTTAAACATCTGCCATTTGCTCATTAGCTACTTTAGGAATATTGTCCATTTGGAGGTACCTATTTCTACCATATTGCTCCATTTTCAATACTTTTAACTTTAGTATATCAATTTAATTTTTCAAGTACATATTTCCTGACATTATTATATCTTGTTGTGTGTGTGTGTTTTTTTTTTAGTCTTGGATTCCATTATTTTCTTCTCAATATTGTCAACCTGAGAAAAATAAAATATTCAGATTTTTCAATTCTTAAATTTGCTTACCAATAACTTTAAAAAGTAGCAAATTTTGTTTAGATCGTATCCTCAATTTTTGATGAAAACCCTTTTTGTAGTTCATTAATTATATCTCAAAGAAGACTAATATCCTTATTAGTTTGTGACTTACTTGATATACAATCCTTGCATTTCCATACATCTCTTCTTTGTGATCCATAATTTCTCCATTTATTTTCTTCAACCTCTGCATATTCAAAGTGATATTTAAACAAGCAATAAGAACACTGAATCAGGTTGTTACAGGCAAATCAATCGGACATTGTGATAAGTGGGAGAGCAGTATCGACAAATCCTGGAGGAAATCACTTCTTGATGTGCGAAATAAAAGAGGAGCGGATGCGGGAACTGATCACCACCTGATAATAGGAGTCACACAGCTTAAGATATCATCGACTGCGGTAAAACTCCAATGTGCTCAGAGGAAGTGGGACTTGGTCAAATTGAACGATGAATCAAAGAAAGTGCAGTTTAGCATGCAGTTGAAAAAATAGATTCCCAGGCTCTAAGGGTGGACGACATTGACGATGAAGCTCTTCACGAGAGAGAAAATCCCTCAGAAAAAATAGAGAAAAAATGGAAGAATTTCAAGGAAATCTTTCAAGACACAGTAGAAGAAGTTTTGGGCTATGGGAATAAGAATAGGCCGGACTGGATCTCCGAGGAAACATGGGAGGCAATACAGAATAGGAAACAAGCAAAACATATACTCAATCAATGCAGAACTCGAGATCAAAAAAGAAGCTGCATCAAGAGAATATAGCAGAGCAAATAGAAATGTTAAGAGACTTTTTAGAAGAGATAAAAGGAAGTATATAAATTATCTAGCGGATAAAGCACAGGAGGCAGCTGACAGGGGAGATAGTAAGACGCTCTATGTGATAACTAAAAGACTCTCGAGAAGGAAAGCCTTTTGCGGACAGTAAACCTATTAAAAGTAAAACAGGAGATTTGTTGGTGACGGAAGAGGCGCAGTTAAAACGGTGGAGACAACATTTCCAGGAAGTCCTAAACCGCACTGTAAACCAAAATGATGAAGAAGATAGAGAGCAAGATGCAAATGGTGCAAATGTTGCAATGGTAATGAACGAACAGGTTGGAATAGAAGTGAATGCACCAGGGGAAAGGGAAATTGCTGAAGCTATCAGAAAGCTGAAAAATTGTAAAGCCCCAGGAGAGGATAATATCCCAGGAGAGTTTTTAAAGCTGAATGCAGATGAAGCAGCACTTTTTATCCACCCCCTAATAACTGATATCTGGGAGAATGAATATGTGCCAAAAGATTGGAATACTGGTCTTTTGGTGAAAATACCAAAGAAGGGGAATCTAGCAGATTGTGACAAACTGGAGAGGAATAACTCTCACATCGGTCCCGAGCAAGATACTTTGTAGAATAATTCTAAATAGAATAAGAGAGTCTGTAGAGACAACAAGCTAAGAAAAGAGCAAAGTGGTTTTTAGGGCAGGAAAATCTTGTGCAGACCAGATTCAACACACTGAGAGTTATTGTAGAACAATTTACAGAGTATCAAGCAACACTATACCTTTTCAATTTCATAGATTTTGAAAAAGCATTCGATAGTGTGGATAGAAGAAGAATATGGGAGGCAATGCAGACGTTTGGTATTCCCCAGAAATAATAAATCTAGTTAGGGCATTGTATAGTGGTCATTCCTGCAAAAATAGTGGCATCATGGTAAAGTTTCTGAACCATTTTCATGTACTTTCAGGAGTTAAACAAGGATGTATTTTGTCTCCTATTCTCTTTCTTATGGTTCTTGACGTTGTTTTTGAGAAGGGCGCTTAACAGACCGAGAGGTATACAGTGGAGGTTGGCAGAGAGATTGGAAGATCTTGATTTTGCAGATGACCTATGTTTCCTTTTCCCATACCTTTGGTGATATGCAGAGCAAGTTAAATGACCTCAGATTGGAAGCAGCTAGAGATGGACTCAGAATTAATGTTAAGAAGACAAAAGAAATCCGAGTCAATAGTCAAAACCAGGAAAATCTCAAGATCGGGGATGAAAGTATTGAGAGAGGTTCCTAATTTCTGTTTATTTGGGAAGCATGATAAGTGAAAATGGTGGGGCAGACGAGGACATAGCCAGCAGAATACGCAAGGCAAAGCAAGCCTTCTCACAATTGTGGCCCTATTTGGAGATCGGCAATGATAAGAAAAAGCACTAAGTTACGGATTTTTAATAGTAATGTGAAGTCGGTTCTCCTATACGCCCTGTGAAACATGGAAGGTAACTAAACGGCTCACAATGAAGATTCAGGTGTTTGTAAAATCGCTGCCTACGTAATATTCACAGGATATGGTGGCCAGATACTGTGACAAACGAGGAACTATGGCGTAGGAGTGGGCAAGAACCAATCGAATTGACAATCCGACGCAGAAAATGGGGCTGGATAGGTCATACAATGAGACGAGACCATAACAACTTAGCTAGACATAGTTTTGATTGGAACCCTCAAGGCCATAGAAAAAGGGGCCGCCCAAGGATGACCTGGAGACGGACAGCAGAAAAAGAGTTGAGAACTGTAAGAAAAACCTGGCAAAACGTGAAGCAGATGGCTGAGAACAGAGAGGAATGGCGTGGCGTGACTTTGTGGCAGCCCTATGTTCCACTAAGGAATAAAGGAAATAAAGAAAAAAAAAGGGAGAGCAGTAGTAAACCTGTCTTCAATCTACCACTACTGCTGGTATTTGTGTATATTTGAGCGTGGACCTGTTAATTGGTTCTTCTGTTTCAAGAAATAATGAACTTCTACACAGAACTAATTGTTAGTTATGATGATCTACTGAAAATTGGAATATAATTAGCCGATCTACTGAAAATTGGAATATAATTAGCCATTGTTATTCAGAATTCATCTGTGGAGTTAAAAATCCCCCATTATTAAAAAGTTTGATTGTGAACATAACAGGAATGTGATGGATATTTGCCATCATGTGTAATAGAATGGCACATAACTGGAAAAAACTCAGACCCACAAAACCTCATTTAGCTTCCTTATATTCACAATATGTATGTACTTAATAGATTTAGAAGGAGGATGACTGGAGGCTGTCAAGTGGTGCTAAGTGTAAATACATGTTAACCTTAGGCTCTTTGTGAGACTCTTGAAATGTAGGAGTAGAGGCCAATTTTTATCCTTAACTACGTCCAACACTGTTCTACCAATCCAGATTTCATTTTCATCATCAGGCTGAAGTATTCAGTATGCAAATTAGATAACTACCTAATACTTCATCAAGCTATATACATACTATAAACATTTTATTCAAATTACACAAATAAACTTAAAAACACTATTATATTAGTATGTAATAGAATGCAAATAATCAGTAGATTTCTACTCATTATAGATAGTATCATGACATTTTAATGCTCATAATTTTGTTACATTAGTTAGTAGAAGAGAAATAAGTAATTGGTTCAGTATTTCCATAACTTTTTCAACATTTATTTTTCATTGTTGAGTTGACCATTTGCTTTAAAAGTTGCTAAATTGAACATGGCTTCATGAGTAAATTAATATTTGAAAAGAAGGAATTTCTTACTCCTTTGCCAACATAGAAATAAAGTAAACAATTTTGAAATACAATTCACTGAAGGCTTCTTTTAAGATACTAAACAGAATTCTGTCAATGTGTATAAATAAAAAGATAAGCATATATAAATTAATGAATTCAAAGTAACTAGATAGATGAAGAAAATATCCTTAATTGTTTCAATAATACCAGTTTTTCATCTGAATCTCAGTATTCCAGAGGAGAGCTTACCTCTTTGGCTTATTGTGTTAGCACTATCATTTTACCACCAATATTTGTTAAAATAAATTATCTGCACAAGAAAAAATAGTTTATACATACACAATTTAATTTTAACCTAGTTAAAATGTGTTTTCCTTGTTATCAGTATATAGCAGCACATTGCAATTTAAGAATTTAAGAACTAAATGTATGTTTGTACTAAAATGTTTTACAGTTTGTAAAGTGTAAGTATATAGTGCTATGTTTTTGTTAGTAGAGTAAAAAGGCCTTTGATAAAGTCATGTTACAGGTATAGCTTAATACTTTTCCTAACGATAGTTACATTTTTTACTTTGATGTCTGTTGATAAATATGGTTGTATTTGACAGGTAACATGAAGGAAAGTGTGGACGTGTCTAATGAGTTGTCAGTCTGTGCTGGTTGTCTAAATCAACTGGATGATGATGAATTCATCCAAGCCTTGAACCAAGAGTGGCATACTGAGTGCTTCAGGTCAGTGTTAAAATATAATTTTAAATTTTATACATAAGTAATTAAATATTTCTACCCATTCATTGCGTAAAGATCTATGTAGCAATATATTTTGGGGAGATACAAGAGTGAATAATTTAATATTTTTATTTGCTTACTTTGAATTTTTGTTTAAATATTTATATGCACATTAAAAACTAATTCTGCCACATGCAGTTAATTTAAGTTAGTAACTTTTAGGTCATAAGTAACTGTATTCAACCCTTCAACATAATATTCACCCCGTTACTACATACTCAAATATTAACCTTTAACTATTGTAGATGCCATTACACAACACATGTCACTATTCAAAGCCCATAGTATGGTTGAAACGGATGGCCATGTGCCCCTAGTTCAGGCTAATGTATGCACACATTTTATCTTTATTGTTATTCAACAGTAATTGGAGATATTAAACTGAAAAAAATTGTTTTTCTCTCGTAATTAAATATTATCAATAAATCAATTATAGCAAGCCTTCAATTGTTGCTTTGTACACAGAGTGATGTAATACAACGGGTCTGTTCTGAAAACACAATATATATAACAAATTAAGCAAAGCTTATAAATATAAAATTAGTGACTATGTAATATGTTACAATTAAAAACATTGATTACATAAAAATATGTGATCCCCATTCTTCGGGAGTTTTGTATTCTGCAAGATTGGTATGGTAAGGTTGGCATCTCATTATCGGTCAGCTTCATTTGGTTGGTTCCCTTCATTTTCACCCATTATTTTAACCCAACTAAACTTATTGTTTAGGAAAAACTGTGTAAAAAGAAATTTTTAAAATCAAATAAACTTCAAACTTGTATGCAGAATGAAATAATGATTTATGAACTTACTTCATAACGCCTAACAAAGGGACAAAAGATTTCTAACTCTTAATCAAATATAAAGCTGTAGAGAGGGGTTTACAGATTTTTAGCAACAAAGCAAGAGTAAAACATTAAATGCATTTTCATAGATAGAAGAAAGATAGGAGATATTTTATTTTATTTTAATTTTTTTTATTTTGTGTCAACCAATGCTAAAGACCTTTCTTGTACCTAGGCCATAATACAAGGTCTATTCAAAAAATATTTCGATTTATCATATCTCCACTGATAAGCATTGCAGGACAATAAAATTTGGCAAAGTTGAACTTTGTAATCTACCTTACTTATTAACAAGGTTTGGTGAATCAATATTGGTTAACGTGAAAAGTATCAGTTTGTCTCCACATGTATTGAGGTCTTCATCACATTTTGATTTGTCAGAAGAATTCAATCACAGTATCAATATGCAATTTTGTCTAGCAGTTAATTATATTTATAAAAATTTTTACTTGCTTTTAGTGATGGCTGTATGAGTCATGCAAGCCTTTGAGTTGTTTTAACATTTTAAAGAAAGTTGTTAAAGTGTCGAAAGTGGAGAGTGGTGTAGAAGGCTCACGACGACTCAAAGTGATGAAAACATTGAACAAGTGCATCATTGTTGCAGTAGTTAGTGATGGGAGACAAATGATTAACTGTAGAAGAAATCAGTGAGGATTTAGGAGTTGGTGATAGTTCAATTCACAGATTTGAGCTGATTTGATTTGTAATGTGTTTCTTCAAAGTTTATGTCAATACTGCTTTCACCTCAGCAATAAAAAGTTCACATCTTGGCTGCTCAAAATCTCATAGTGCTCTGGAAATGATTTATTTTTATCCCCCAAGTCAAATGTTAGGTGAAAGGATGCTGAATTCAAGATGGGGAGATACAACAAAATGCAACACAGCAAGTTTTAAGGTTCAAAAAAATTAAACTTCAAAACCTGCTTTGAGCAGTGAAAACAGCACTGGGTGAAGTGTGTGGCTGCGGGAAGGGACTTCTTCGAAAGATAATAGGTCTTAAAGCTATCCTGACATCTTGGAGGGAATGTTATTGTTTTATCCTACATCATTGAGAGCCTGTTTATAGGAGCACACCATATCAGACCTAATGAAGGGATAATTTTATGGTCTGTTTGCTGCTTGAATTGACACAAAATGACAGTGTCCCTTTTTCTACAATTTCTTAAAACTATGCACAACTATGGCTGTCAACTCTGCCTGAAAAATTCAGTGATTCTCCCAAAGATTCAGGATGTTTAGTCTGTGGCTCAAACATGCCTGCTCCAGTTCCCTCTTCGACCTATCTGTAATCACCTAAAGGCATTCTCCTTAAGAGCATTAAATGCATTTTCTGTCCATCCCCTCTTGGTCCTCAATCTCACATGGTAGGTTTTCTCAAATACATTCTGTTTATGGTGTTTCTATGCAATTGTTTTAAGATGTGGTCATCTTATAGGAATTGAGTCTCATCAACTATATTCCTCCCAATTGATTCTGATTTTGCCATTCTGACTAGCCATGTTCCCCTAACAGCCCCTTTTACCATTAGTGGCACAAATAAAATATCCAGCAGGACCTTCATGATTGCTGTTACGAAGAATCTCACTCCTCCTGTAATTTCTACACATGTATTTACACTTTTTCAAGTGCCTTCCTACTGTTGCTGTATCTTAGTTTGCTAGTTCAGGAAATAGCTTCATAAATCTCATGTCTCACTATTATATTATAAATCCATCTTAACCCCGTAAGTGCCTAGTTTTAAACATTGCTGTAATAGTCTACTGCCATGTTTGTTTGTCCATGCAAAATAATTATCTATGTTGTTTGGAGGCATTTCACAATGAATACAGAAATATGTACGTATTACATATTAGAAATATGTGATATAAAGTGGATACATGTTTAAGTATGGTGAAGTAAAATATGATGGTTAAAAAGGGGGTGAAATCGCCATGGGCCACTGGAAAAAAAATCCTTACCTAAGTTTAATTTGATGTATTACGATAAATTCAAAATTTTATAAGCAGTAAACATACATTATATAGAAAGAACAAAATGTACTCCTTTTATTAGTATTTAAGTAAGTGGTAGTCAGAAAATCAAGGTGCCGTGAACAGAGCTACTTCACAGCCAGTGTACATGTAGCATGTTTGTTGCCTATCTCGATCAACTTCAGCAATATCTTCATTTACCAAACTGCCATCAGAATCTCCTGTTTCGTCAGATCTTGGTTGATATACTTGGGTTCACATCCAGATCATTATCCTCGAAAAAGTTTCATCAATACTGCTGAATGCTTAACTCAAAACTACGCATCCAGACAAATCTCAAATTGATAATACATCCTTATCATTATTACAACTAGTTCCTGCTATACCGACTGAATCACTCTCAAAATAAAGTTTTTTTTTTAAATGGTTTTTTAGTGGGTATTCTACGTAAGTAGGAGACCCACACTACAGGCTGGCCACCTGTGTGCGCAAAAGCATTTTCCTGCCTCTCCCTAAAAAAAACTCAAAATAAAAAATAAAAAACCTGTGATGCAGCTTCAAAAATACACTTGAAAAATAGAAACAATAACGCTCTATTTCTTCAAATCTCCCATTAAAACTTCATCATGTAGTTTCCAAATAGTTTCCTAGTTTACCATCTTTGTACAGCATCCCTGCATCCCTACAGATCAACAAGGATTAGGTACCTTACTTAGTGATTCCTAAGACATGTGTTTCATAAGAGTTTCTTGTCAGTTACTGTTCTTGAGTGTTTTGCTTCTGTTTTCCACTCAAGGATTTCTCCATCTAGCTTGATCAGGTTTAAAAAAATTAGGTTTCCTCTTTCTATCTAACAGCATAGGATGGTTTTGGTATAATTGATTTCGAGTCCCATTGTCGAGGATACTACCTTTCCCTATTTTTGGTTCGTTTACAAAGTAGCTCATCCACAACAAGATTTTACAGCAAGTGTGACAGTACTCCTCCCTTAAGACAGCCTATTCTTGTAGTCATTTTGATAGTGTTACATTCCAGCCGAGTTTCAACTTTTCTTGTAGACAGCATATTATGAGGTATCGTACTGTCCACTCCTCTACCCTTCAGTGCTCTCTTGATTGCTTCAGGTGAGATGTTAATCCTAGTGTTATATCAATGTAGGCACTATTGCTTCTCTTTGTTTCCAATGATTTTCTCTGTGACTCCAATCAACTCAAACAGATCGGTCCCAGTCATCCTGCTCTACATGGATGATGATTGGGGTACATCCACATATTTCATTGATCTCTCAACCTATGGTATAATTTGCTAACTTTTAACTTGTGAAACACTCTCATGTGATGTTGAATCCTTTGAAACCTTGTCTATAAATTTAATGGAGTGGACCTAGGCCTCCATTAGATCTGTAATACATATAAGAGTGCCTTTAACCAAACAATTTGTTCATAAAGCCGAAGCTAATCTTCCTGGTCTCAAATTGACAAAATAACTGTTATGCAGTACCCTAATGCCAGTGGTATTCAGAAATTGTAAATGCTTGTGATTGGTGAATACAGAAATCCCAGGATTAAAATATTAATTTGCTTGTCTTATATATAATCTAAGCATTGGATAACTAAAACACTTTCACCAAATGGTTTCAATCAAGCTTTGTTCCATCAGCTAAGATGTTTTTGAAGAGCAAAAAACTTGTTTCCAAAAGCTATAGTGATCCTTGAAAATTGCCCTGGATATCTGTATCAAAAATGAACGAAAATTTAGCTTTCTTCTGCCATATAAAAGCTTTATTAGATACTCTACTGTTACCCCATTACTAATACAATCTTTTAATAATACAATCTTCATTTTTACATAGCTATACTGTATCATATTTTAATATGTCTTGTATTTAATTACAGCATGTGTAGTACACATTTATTTTGCAACTTTTGCAACCAATCTGGTGATGTCAGTTAACAGGCACTACCGATCCTGATACGGAACCAAACTAGGGAGATTCTATTTTACGACCTCTCATGACTGACCTCTAAGGAAATAAATTAGTCCTTAAGCCTCAAATTTATGATTGTTTTCCAGTGTGAATCTTACATATATTTTTTAAATGTACAGGTAAACTTTATAGTTGATAATGATTTACATATAAAGTTGAGTTAACCTTCCTGTTTGACTGTCATCACCAGTTTCAAAGGAAATACTTTCAGATGAGAATGTCTAAGTAAGGTTTTATCCAAGTATGGCACTATATTAATAAGTTAAAGTTAGTGGGTAATGTAGGGCTATTTTATATAATCAATTTATTTATGCGAATCAGCTCACCTAAATTCCACTTTAAAGTTGATCCCTTCCAATTAAATTTGAATGAGAGTCAAACTTTATATCTCTTTGCTTCAATCCTTAGAAAAATGACAATCCTTAGATGTATGTGTGTAGCATACAATACATTATCAACATAATATGTATCCCAAGATATCATGAACATATTATGCAAAATTGAATTTAACGTACATTATCAGCTGCATAAATATATGTTCTCATGAAGAGATATAGCGTATTAAAATGTGATTGTGATTTTAATTGTATACTTAGGTGATCATCTGGCCATTCCACATTATGTGAGTAAGTTTTAATGTTAGAAGTGATTCTGATTAGTCAATTGGTTGCAGGTGCTCAGCATGTGACGCATCCCTATCCTCATGGTATTTTGAAAAGGATGGTCTGCTGTTTTGCAAGGATGACTACTGGGCCAGATATGGAGAATCTTGTCAGGACTGTAGTCAGGTACTCATTTTTAGATAATTATTTTTCATAACTTTTCTTAACACTCTTTCTATATAGATAGACAGTAAACATTATTGTTATACAAATAATATTTGAGAATATATTGGTTAATTTATTTAGTTTTGATTTTAGGAATTAGGCTTTCTAATTCTAAACTGAAAACAAGTCATTTCAGTGACAAACATTTGTCATTTTTAGAATGTTCAACTAATGGCATGTAGATAAGAACTATCATTATTCAGTTAATATGTATTATAAATATTCAACCAATTTTCAAATTTGTATAAACATGTCACTTTTTATTTTTGTTTTAGTGTGCAATTGTTTTATTTAATATGACACCACACCTTATTACAATTTTCAATATTATAAAATTTTATTTGCAAATAATAAACTTATGACTTTCAAAGATGAGAACAATTATTCTATACAATATACAGTGTGATTTAAAAGTATGGATACACTGTGGTTAGTTTTTGTTGGATAAAGATGGAGGGATAGAACTCGGGGTCATCTTTCTAGGAAATAGAATTGAACTTTTTAGTCAATGTTACAACTTTGCCTATTTCCCAAAAATTGGATTTTAGGAGGAGGGATCAAAACCCATTAAGTGACACCTCATTTGAAAGGTCTTGATAAAAGAAGAAGAGGTTTTCATCTCAACCCAGTACAGAATGGCAGCTCATTTAAATTAATTAAAAATTAATTGAGGCAAAACATGAACATCCACATTCAGAAGGTAAATAACATCAATAGACAATCACTTTCCTTACAAACTCATATCTATTTTACATTTATTACCTGCTGCAGGGCAGGCCTCCCTTATCTTATCAGTTTTGAGAAAGTCCAGTATCATGTTTAGTTTCTGGTTTGAATTAACAAAGTTAAGTGTTTTTGTGATACTTTACGTTGAGATGGAGTGCTTAAGTGTGTGAACAAGAGCGTATTATGATCCTGATGATGCGAGGCTAAGGAGACCGGTGAGATCCTATATTGAAGTAAGGAATTTATTTTATGGTACTTTTCTCAATTGAAACACCGTATCAAAATCAGGAGTTCAAAAACAATTGAACGTTTCCAGGAAACAGGCAGTGTTGAAGACTTCCCCAAACCTGGACGGATTTATCCATTTATTTATTATCCATTTTATTGCTTAACACAATTGTAATTACTAGTGCTGCAGTAACTTTACATTTAAAATTTTCAAACTGCCCCCCCCCAAAAAGCCCAAGGGGTGTCCTGAGTTTCATTTTTTTATCTTTGTCCATTGAAGGTTGAGCAGGATCCATCCATGCTTTTAATTTAATGAATTTGAATGATCTGCCATTGTGTACAGTGTTGAGATAGAAAGCTCTAGTTTGTACTGTTCTTCTTCTTTTATCAAGAACTTTCAAATGTCTCTTAACCCATTGCGGATCACTGACGAGCTGGCCTAACCTGGTGACGAGCTCAGGTCGCAAAAGTGGTCTGCTTTTAAATTTCCCTCCAAATAGTTCTGTTAATGTCTGATAGATTGGGCGATCGTCTTCACTTGTTTACTAAGAGTGTTTAACAACGGTCTACGTTTAGAGTTTTAAAAACTTTTATAAATATCCTACAGATCGCAGTTGTATGTCGAAATTGAAAAATCATTCATATGAGTTTACTCTCTGCTTTTTAGCGCTTCTGATTGGGTGTTTTCCTCAGTTGTTATTATAATACTTTTGAGGTTAGTGACACAACTAAACGACGCAGACGTACATGTTGGTGGGTTTAGTCTAGACAATGGCCCGGATGTTGCAATCGATTCGCCCGAGCCGCTTTATTTAGACTATGATTCAGACATCATCCCTGCCACGCCGTAACCTTGCTCGCGTGTTATCGTTCCTACATCACGGATACCCCAGCAGGCCCATGTTCCATCTGAACGAATACCTTCGCAGCTGAATTTTTTAGTATACAATAGCGAGCGATATGATGTGGCACACCATTGCTGTTCGTGGAGCCGCTGACCATGAATTAATTCGCGCCTGCTGGTGCCCGCATGCCAAAACAATACGATCCGCAATGGGTTAATGGATCTTTACATTTAAAAATTTTGAACCACCTCCCCCAAATCCTATTTTGGGGAAATGGGCAAAGTTGTAAGAGTGACTAAAAAGTTCTATTTCCTAGAAAGGTGTCCCGAGTTCCATCCCTCCATCTTTATCCATAAAAAACTAACAGAGTGTATCCATACTTTTAACACACACTGTTTACTCAGAAAACATGTTTGTATGTGTTTTGTTATCTAAATATATCATTTTAGTAAATGATATTTGCTTTATTAGAATATAACTTTCTCCAGTGTTTCAATTAACAGACTTTTTTACATCTTTGAAACTAAAATTTCATTATGGGTGTGTTAATGAAAAGTAATAAGAGCTATTAAAAGTGAAGAACTATTTTGAGTGATGTGACGATTTGGGTGCATACCAAGTATCATGATCTCTTAACAGTAAATCCACAGACCTATGTACAGAGTAGGTCAGGTTACAGGTTTATGCATTAAATCTGATAAAACTATTTTTAAATAAATTCCCTGTGTGTGATTAGGAGGGTTACATTTTGTTTTTTTATTACAACTATAAATTTTCTTCTGATATATGTTTGGAACATGTTATCTGACTCATTCTGTATACTATGCAGTGTTATTGTACAGTATTAGCCAAAATAAACAGTACTGAAATAGTAATATTTTATTATGCTAAACACAGTAACATTACATATAAATTTTACCAATAAATACAAGCCAAAGGAAGCAAAATTGGTTAATCGGGTATCAACATGTTCAATATGACTCCCGTTCAGTTTGAGGCAACACTCTTACTGTTCTTGTAGGTTTTGTGTCATTTTTAGGAATAGGGGTTGTTCCATTCTCCTAATACACATGGTTATATTTTCTTTGAGAAGATGGTGGTCCTCGCGGAAAACGTAGGTGTCCGGTGTTGTAAGATCAGGGGAGTGGGCTGGGTAAGGAAAGTTTGTTCTAAGGAAGATGAGACAGTTGCCAAAGGTTTGTTGGAGGAAAGCAATGTTGTTAACGACAGTGTGACTGGTTGCGCCATCTTGCTGGAATGACTGTGAATTTAACGGCAGGTTTCATGCACGACAAAATCTCCTGAGGTCTCTCACAAAACGATCAAGAATGGCTCTATATCGATATTGATTTACAGTAAGAGTCTCTCCATTGCTGCCTTCAAAAAAGTATGGTCCCACTATACCCCTCCCAAACACAGGTCACCAAATGGTTACACGCTTACTATGCTGTGGCCTCTCTACAACAATGTTAGGACGTTCAAATCCAAGGAAACGTATTGTCTGATTGTTTATGAAACCATTAAGGTGCACATGACATTCATCTGTAAACCATACATCACTCAGAAACTTAGGTTCTTCATAACATATTGCTAACATTGAAGCAGAGTACTGAACTCTGGCTAGTTTGTTTTTATAGTTCAAAGGTTGTCCAGTTTGTATCCTGTAGGGAAAACCACCAATGTTTTTTAACATTCTTCGCATTGACAATATTTAGTTTAAGAGAAGCTCGCATTAGGCTTCTTTTCGGTGACTGTAACACTTGCTGCGACAGTCCTCTGTGTTTTCAATAACACTAAGAATCACAGCATTACTAGGTGGGTTTTTGTGGAAATGTTCCTGAAAACGTAATGCAGTGTTTGACAAGCTTGGCCCACCTGCACGTCCAATTCCATATGAGCGAAAACAATGCTCTACGATCAAAACTTTCTCTACCGTTGTTAGCACTGTGTTAGCAAAATCTAATCTCAAATAAGAAAGAAGTAATGAACACAAAGCCGTGGTAACAATCGACAATTAAATCAGCTGATCGAGAAGGCAACTACTGCTGATTCAGTTTCAGTACTGTTTATTATGGCTAATACTGTATTTAAATAGTCAGTTGACAGAAATTACCATTAATAAAGTTAGTAATAGTTTTGTATAATTATAGGAATAAATCCAGTGCAGAAATGTTACATCACCGTGGGGGTTAATCAGTTTTTAAATGGACAGTGTGATGTGCATTATGTATCCTATTCAGTGTTATTCTCTTGGTTCATTGCTATATTCAAAATCAAATCTTAATAAATACAGGATGCAAATAAAATAAGTATCCTATAGTTTGATATATAAATATATATATATATATATATATATATATATATATATATATATATATACATGTACTTTGATATAAGTATAGCCATTGTGAAGTTTTCCATAGTTGAGTTACCAGGTGTTGTGATTTGTGTCCAGTATCAAGAATGTTTGCTGATAATCAATGAATTTAATAACAATGTTCTGAATTATTTTTCTTAAAAAAATCCCAAAAGATGATATTGTTTAGTTATAATATCTTTAAATATTTTCTCCAATCTTAAAGCATTATTACAACTACTTTAGGCCTTATATTAACAATTTTTTAGTTAACTGTGGAAAATAATCCACAAGTATTGTCACAAACAGAATCATTGAGTTTAGCTATCTGTCAGGTAGGGAAATTATAGTTATTGTAAGATTACAAAAATATTATTTGCTGTATCATAGAATGACACTGTGATACAAAAGAATGAGGAAGTGCAAGAAATATTTTTGTGATTCAATACAAAAGGTAATCAAATGACTTTGCTTACTAAATTATATTACCAAAATTTATAGGTGAAAGATTAGGGATGCATACTCTAATTGAGCCTTTTAATGAAACTAATAGATAACCAACCAATGGAGAAATTTCACATGCCTGACAAGGTCCCCATAAAAATCCATCCTGCTGTTGTTTGGTGTTTGTATTGTTTCAAATAAGCTTGTCTCAAGACAAACCTGTTAGTATTTATAAAACACTTGTGCTTGATGTAGAGAGTATTAATGTTTGAATATGGGTTTATGGAATAATGTTTGTATCAAAAACTTCCATGTAATGTTTATATAATTAAATGTTAATACTATTTTTTAGAAAATTGCTTTTTGGAAAAAGTCATGTACTAAAAATCATTGCTTTGAAAAAATATTAAGTGTAGATTTTATACTGTATACTATTTCCAGCATAATGTTGTTTTGTTATTATAATATAATTTGTTTGGTTTTGTGCCATATTCTGTTTTACTCACGAGTTACATTGGAGGATTATCATCTGATAACTGGTATACATATTTGTATTATAAACAAGCCTATTGTACACATATGTTATTAAAAACTCAAATACTTACAGATTATAACTGGTCCCGTGATGGTTGCTGGAGATCATAAATTCCATCCTGAATGCTTCTGCTGCACTTCTTGTGGTGGTTTCATTGGGGATGGTGAATCTTATGCTTTAGTGGAACGATCTAAACTTTACTGGTGAGTGAGTACATTGGATATAATCTTATGGGTTGTATTTTACTCAATGATTGTTTAGTGAAACTGTTAAAATATTATGAGGCCTAATTAGCTTATAAACAAATATGTTTAATATTCAAATTCAAAATGACTTTATTTATATATGGTACAATATGGAAAAATACAATGGTATTTTACACAAATTATGTACATCAAATACTACATAGAAAAATATTTTTCCATTGAATATAATTGTTTTAACAATAAAAAACTGTTTTATAATGTATGGGAATTTAGTTGGAATTTTATAAAATTTGGTAACCTGCAAAAGTTCCCTTTTTTGTTAATCATTTTCAGAAGAGTCCTTTCTTAGAGTCCTTCTGAGATCCCTTAGAATAGTTTTCAGGAGATCACTGGCTTTGGAAGCTTGGGTTTTCAGTAGATTTTGCACCACTCATCTCATTTGTCTATGGTCTGGTATAGAAATGTTACTTCAATTTCTGGTCCTACAGTGATTATGAATTTCACTTATTCCTTTAACTGCCAATTGTTTTCCATATTTTTGCTAAAATAAACAAATATGAAAAGTCACATTAGAAGATGATTTAAACAAACATCATGTTTAGAATGAATCTATATAAAGATAATCTTTATTCTATTTGTTATATTTATATGAATTCCATATTTGTATTTATGTCATTGTTTCATAATAACACCCAAAAAATATTATTTATAATGTTATCTATAATTTTAAATTTATTTTAAGTACTGACAATGTATTTGTTTGCCTATTATAAAAATAGTATTATATCAAACATTTTGTGCAATAAAGAATTGATATATCCATGGTAAATATTTTATTGCTTCTGAAATATATTGGGTTTCAACTGATAATTGTAAAATTGCATTGGATCTTCAATATTCTTTTCAAAGTTCAACTAAAAAAATACATACGCTAATCAAAGATAATAAAAAAAATATATTTGAATTTTTTAGGTTAATTTAGAACATTTTAATAAATTTCTATCATTAATAACAATTTTTTGAATTTTTATTTTAAATGTTGCAAAATGTCTTAAAATGGGCAGGAAGTTTTAAGACTTGCCGCTGATGAAAGGCCTGATAGTTGTGGAACAGGATGTGAGCATATTGTCTGGCAGCGAAAATGTTAACATATTGATATTATTATTATTTTTACACATAAATGTATAAACTGTAGACTGTCATAATAATTAATTCTCTAAAACTCTTTTATTGGTTCTTTCCATTTAAGTTTCAAACTTATATGAAGGTTGCTTTTTTTGCAAAATCAAAAGTTGGTTCTTGTTCTTTTTTTGTTGCACCATAAACACACTAATGATAAAACTTGCCCATTGCGGATCGATTTGTTTGGCGACACACATGTTCCAGTGGGCACGAATTAATTTTAAGTTGCACGTAGGCAGCAGAATAGTAAGCCTTGTTTTATAGAACCACTCAATGTTTGTACTCAACTTACTTGTACCTTGAACTGGATTTTCAAAAGTTAGACATATTTTGTTTATATATTTGAAAAAAGACATATATTATTTAATTAACAACTATAATATTTCATGTTACACTCTCTAGTTAATACTTATCCAATTCGGACTATCATACATTTTCCATTTGTAACAGAACATAATAATATAAAAATAGATACTGAAAAATGCAAAACTAGTTGCTGTTGTAAAAACAGGTGAGAAAAATATATTATTAGTGTTACATAGTAGATAGTAAATTCAGTTTATCCTTCAACATCTACATACAACTGTAAGCTACAGAATATTTACAAAAAGTTTTGGGATAATTAAAGGAAGAATTTTTGTTAAAACATTCAGTCGAGTAGGAATGACGCACATGCTGTCTCCAAGACATTATTTGAACTATCAGGAGGTAAAATTAAAAGCAGATCGTTTTTGCAACCTGAGCTCATCATCGTTACACTTGGCACAGTTACTGCATGGCGAAATATTTCATAAGAGATCTGCAATGGGTTAATGAAACTATATTTGATCAAAGTATATTATTTTCAATGTTTCAATAATACAAATTTTAGTAAGTTTTGCTATATATTGTTATAGAAATACCACATAAAAAGTCTTTACTATATTAAAAGTCACTGTAATTGTCTGTATACAACAATTTTATATCATGCATAGATTATACTTTATTTGCTATTGGATTGATGAGTAAACTTCAGTTTAAGTGTATAATTAATTCTAAATATGTTGCATTTTATACTTCTTCAATAATACAATTTTGAAACATCTACTTTAAGAGATATTTGTTCTTTACCAGAATATGTTGCACTAAATTGCATGGAATTAATTTTGTTTGGTATAAGAATCCAAATGTCTTGAGATTTCTTTTTATTTCTGTTGATTCTACTTCACTAATAGAGTTTCCAAATATTTTTCAATTGGCATCATCTGGGGCAAAACTGTGGCTCGGAAACAATCTAGAGGTAGCAGCATGGCAAAGATAAACACTAGTAACCATTAAAGGAACTATGTCTATATAAATATCACCACACTTTGAAATGGCCAGACTTGAGAGCTTGTGCATTTTCATTGCATATAGGGGCTTCCCAGTACTCGAGAGAATAACTGAGAGGCTGGTTCTCTTTTTTCCTTATTCCATCCGATCTCATGGGCTACAACCTTGTCTCAGAAATCTTATTAGACAGAATAAGATAAATATCAATACAACACAGAACCAAAGTCTGATACCTTAGAGTGTAACCACTGGCTGTCCTAACTATCCCTAACACACTAAAATTTATCCCCTAACCACTTATGATTCAAGATTCAAGATTTTTATTGTTGAAGACTGTACAGCATAACCATGGTCAAAGATCACTAAGGTTAGAATATTTCCAATTAAAGTTAGATTTAATTACGTCAAAATATTCACAGACCTCCTCGTATAAACAGTTTTCGATTAGGAAGCTCTTAACTGCTGAGTAAAATTTATTGTACGGCAATTTCTTGACATTATTTGGTAAAACATTGTACATTTTTATACCCATATATTCAAAACTATTTTGTGTACTAGTATACAGGAGTTGTGTACTAGTATCTTTTCATGTTTAAATTATTTTTATATCTTGTGTTAAAGCTGTGAATACTGGTTGAGTCATTCAATTTATTAATATTTTCTTTAATATGCAACAAGGTTGAGAAGACGTACAGTGATTGCAATGAAATTACTCCTAGGTATATGAATAAAGGTTTTTTTTTTTTTTTTTTTTTTTTTTTTTTTTTTTTTTTTTTCCCTGGGGCGGCCTACTGCCATGCACTTAAGCCTCAAGGGCCTTTTGCGCACCCCGGAAACACCATGAGGACTTCCAGTCTACAACTTCAGCAGTTCAACAAACCGCCGAAAACAACCTATCAAGTCCTCCTGGGAAAACTCGCTACCCCTGTTCAAGCTACCAAAGATGGCATACCGCTCTCTTGCTATTGCTGGGCAATCAAAGAGCAGGTGCTCAGCAGTCTCCTCCTGCTCATTACACCTTCCACAGAGCGGATCCTCCTGAAGGATGCCAACTCTGTGTAGATGCTTCTTCAGGTGACCATGCCCCGTAATGAGACCAATGACCTTAGAAGACATTGATCTGTTTAATGAGAGAAGGTCCGAGGCCACCTTGGAGGAAGGTGACTGTAATACCATTCTACTCACTCTCAAACCCGGATGCAACCTCCACCTTCTACCATGCTCCGCGCGAATCCATTTAGAGACAACCCTAGAGGATTCACACCTTGGAACACCGCAGAATGGTTGAGGGCCCGTCATAATTGTTGCTGAGCCCTGGTTGGCCAGGGCATCAGCTCTTTCGTTCCCAAGAATCCCCTCATGACCAGGAACCCAACAGACGGTTACATTGTTGATTCTGGCAAGGGAGGAAACGGTCTGATAGCAATCCCAAACCAGTTTGGATTTGATTGCACAGGAATCCAGCGCCTTCAGTGCTGCCTGACTGTCTGTGAAAATGTTAATCGTCTTGCCCCTATATCGCAGACGAAGATTCTCACGAGCACATTCCATAATGGCTGCGACCTCCGCTTGAAAGACTGTCGGATACGGACCCATAGGAACCACCAGCTCTCTACATGGTCTCACTCCCAGAATTCCAGCGCCCGTGCCGCTTTTTGTTTTAGAGCCGTCTGTGTACCATTCGAGCTCCGCTGGTGGAAGAGGTTGCTTCCCCTCTGACCAATCATCCCTTGAGGGCAAAATTATCCTAAAGGGTTTGTCAAAGGAAAACTTTTGTGGCATCTGATGAGAGATCATGTGCAAAACATCCTCCTGTATCAGAGTGCCAATTCTGCAGTGCCCACCTCTGCAGCCCGACCAGAATCCCGTCTGCTGAAGACAGTAGGCACTCTTCCTGGCCATAGCTCGAATGACAATGTCCAGGAGGGCGAGATTAAGACAACAGTCCAGAGCCGCGCCTGGCGCACTAGGAAAGGCCCCCGTGATAGCAAGGCTGGCCATCCTTTGGATACCTGCCAGATGTGCTACCACAGTCTTGGTTTCCGTTTTTGGCCACCATACGACAGCTCCGTACATTAGTGCAGGTCTGACAACAGAAACATAAAGCCAGTACAAGAGCCTCGGCTTCAGTCCCCAGGGCCCACCTATCACACGTCTGCATTGCATTAGAGACCACTTACCCCTGGCAATGACCCTTTCTAGATGAGGTCCCCAGTTTAGAACCCTATCTAGGATCACGCCCAGGTACTTGACCTCAGGCTTCAGCTCAACGGGTGAGCCTTTAAATAGAAAGGGACCAATGCCCTCCATCTGTCGCCTCCTGGTAAAGGCAACCACGGCAGCCTTGGTGGGGTTGACGGTGAGGCCAACCTTATCACACCAGTTTCCCACCATGTTCAGAGCAGCATTGGTCAGTTCCGTGATTGTTGTGTTGAACTTGCCACTCACAAGAATCACAATATCATCTGCGTACCCTTGTGCAAAGACACCGCTGCTATTCAAAGAATTCAGCAGGTCGTCCACAACCAGGTTCCACAGAAGAGGAGAGAGGACGCCGCCCTGCGGACAGCCCCTCGTAGCCTTCGCACTAACACTTGCTCCCATGAGGGTTGAAACAACAACCCTGTCCGTGAGCAAGGCCCCTATCCAGTCACACACCTGACCATCAACGCCACGTCCCGAGACCGCATTGATAATCGCCTGAGTGGCTGTATTATCAAAGGCACCTTCAATGTCTAAAAAGACTCCTATAGCTACCTCTTTTTTCCGCTAGCGTCTTCTCAATCCTGCATACCAATTGATGCAGGGCCGAGTCGCAAGATTTTCCTGGAGTGTAGGCATGCTGGTTAGGATGCAAAGGTCGCTCCAGAAGAGCTCCCTCCCATACAAACCTGGCAACCATCTTCTCCATGGTTTTGAGAAGGAAGGAGGACAGGCATATCGGCCTGAAAGACTTCGGCCGATCCATGCCCGCCCTCCCCTGCTTCGGTATAAACACCACTCTGGACACTCTCCAGGGTAGTGGGATGTACCTGAGAGCCACGGAGGCTCTGAACAGTCTGCACAGCTGTGGAAGGAGAATGTCCAATCCCCGCTGCAAGCAAACCGGTCTCACCCCGTCGCCCCCAGGAGCCTTATAAGGACTGAATGAGTTAATAGCCCACTCAATCCTACTGAAGGTAACAATACGGTGCGCCAGACTCCACTGCGAATGGGTGGCGCGACCCGCATGTCTCCCCTCACTTTCGGGTGGTTGTTCACCCTCATGAACAATACAGTCCGGGAAGTGTGTTCCCATCATAACTTTCAGAACTCCTTCCGGCTCAGTAATGTAAACACCTTGATCGTCCTTGAGACTACCAAGCGGCGAGATGGGATTCTTTGTCAACAGCTTTTGCAGCCTTGCACTGCCCTGCACACTGTCAATATCGGTGCAGAGCTTCTTCCAGGCTAACCTCTTAGCCGTACGAACCTTGCGGTTGTACAGTGCAAGAGCCTCATGGTAGGTGTCCCAAGTGCCCCAAGTTTTGGCTCTCCTGAATAGAGCCCTGACCCTCTTCCTCAAAGAGGCCAGTTCAGAGCTCCACCAGGCTACCTTTGATCTGTTTTTATTAATAATCGGGCAGCTGAGATCGAAGGAGCCGACAATCGCAGAAGTTAGACCGTCAGCAGATTCGTCAAGCTGCGCCGCGCTGTGAATCCGTTTCCCATTAGTGGAATCAGAATCCAGCCGTGCCCTGAGGTTTTCCTTGTATGATACCCAGTTTGTGTTCCTCGGATTCCTATACTGAACTTTTTCCAGCATCTGTTCACCGATCTTGAAACAGATGTGAGCATGATCAGAGAGGGAAGGCTCGTCAGACACATGCCAGCCATGCATCCGACCAGCCATACCCTCCGACATCATGGTCACATCTAGCACCTCCCTTCTTGTCCTCGTGCGAAACGTGGGCACATTTCCAACATTTGCAATCATTAGACTACGGGACATTATGTATTCTAGAAGTAACTTACCTCTGTTATTGGTGTTGGTGCTGCCCCACGCCTCGTTGTGCGAGTTGGCGTCGCATCCCACCACCAGTTCCGCTCCACTCCTCCCAACATGGTCCACCAAGGCAGCCAGTTCCCTGGAGGGCGTGGACTCCGCATCATCATACGGTAGATATGATGATGCAACTAGCAGGGCTCGTCCAGTGCCAGCCACCATCAGCCTGACTGTGGCGAGATCCCTGCAACAAAATTCCAGAACAGGAATGCTGTCCACCTTGTTGCTTACAACATACAACAATACATGTCCTGGCATTTTCAACTTGGGCACTAACTATTTTCACCCCTGTCATTGAAAGCCCTGATATTTTTCCCTTGCTGATCCAAGGTTCCTGTATCAGAGCCACGTGGAAATCTTCCGACAGGAAGCGTCTGCAGAATACAGCCGAGGCAGCCTTATTGTGCTGCAGGTTGATCTGAAGAACCTTGAACCCCATGATCAACCGCCCCACCCCACGCCCTCAGCTGGACCTGCTCCACACCAATGAACACCCTCCAGCCCCTCCCCTTAAGAGTGGTTGAAGACTGCTCATCCATTAAAATTACGAGAGTTCTGGAATCTCCCGTGTGGACATCTCCAACAACCCTCCAGTCCGACACAGAGATCCCAGCATTCTGTTTGTCAATGGCTTTGAGAATGGTCGCAGAGTCCTTCTCGGCCATGGGACCATCAACCCTTAGGAAGACCTTGGTAGATCTTATGAGGTCTTTATAGTCCCCACAGATCACCCCTATTCCCCCAGGGCCACCGATCCCCAGCCCCGGAGCCAGACCCCGCAGCCAGTCCCTGGTCTCGTCACTGCCACAGAGCATGACTAGAGCCCCCCTTTCCGGGAAACACTTTTTGAACTGCAGACACACACCCTCTGCTGAGAGTACCTCGTCGAGAATGCGCCTCCGAAGTTCCATAGCCTCCTCCTCTGAGAGGTGCCTCTCAGGAAAATTCGCAGGGACCAAGACTAGCTTATGTCCCGTCAGAACCTCCCTGAATGTTTCTCCCAACCCCTACTCCGTTGAGGGATTGGTACTCGTCGCTTGCGCTGCTTGCCCAGGAGGTGCGACCGGGCGCCTCTTCGGCAGGGGTTTTTTCCGCCGAAGAACCGCCCGAGCGCCCTCTCTTCCCAATAGGAGTAGAGACCGCACCTGCAGTTGCCTCCGGTGCTGCCTCCCTCTGTTTCCTCAACTTTTTCCTTTCATTGGCCGACATCTTGCCCGTTTGCCTCCTCCATTGACTGTCCGGAAGCCAGGTGCCATCGGCCTTTTTCTGCTCCATCGCCCAACGCTTGCGCAGTTTAAAGGGGAGCTTGAGGTTGTAGTCCATTACACATGCTCCAGTGTCTGTGTCCATGGACTCAACCCTTCCGCTAGCATCATCGAGTACTACATCATCGTCGATGGTGGTAGCGCTAGAAGAACAGGCAGATACATCCAAGGCCTGGGTGCCGGATGCAACTGCCCGTTGCAGATCTTCCAGATCTAAATCTGTTGGTGTTTTTGTTGTTTTGTTAAAAGACTCCATAAAAGGTCCCACGAGTACCGAGGAAATAACGGTCCACCCAGCCAGAGCCCCGCATGACCAGGTAAGGCTATTTACGCTTGGGGGGGCGCCCAACCCCCAAGGGCTCCGTTTACGACGCACAACCCCTGCGCCATGCATCCCTTAGGCACGGGTCGCTTCACACCGTGGGATTGGGGTGCCCTCAGTCAAAAACAAGTTTTTGTGTGTGGTGCGATTCCAGGCGGACCCGGACTGGCACCACTACTGCGCGGCGCCGAGGGCCGTCACTGCGCAGAGTGCACACTCGAGACACTACCCTAGATCCTGGGGTTTTGTTGACAGCAGGGCCACCTCAAGCAGGACGCTAAGTAGCGTTTATCCGAGCCCAACCATTGGTTAGATGGTTGGATTCGGATCCCCCTTCGGTCTTGAGCGACACCTTGCGGTGCCGCCCCTGGAGAGGTACTTTCCCAGTTCATTTGGGATTGACCCGAACTAAGGTCAGCCCGTCTCCTAGACCCCCCTAACTATCCCTAACACACTAAAATTTATCCCCTAACCACTTATGATTCAAGATTCAAGATTTTTATTGTTGAAGACTGTACAGCATAACCATGGTCAAAGATCACTAAGGTTAGAATATTTCCAATTAAAGTTAGATTTAATTACGTCAAAATATTCACAGACCTCCTCGTATAAACAGTTTTCGATTAGGAAGCTCTTAACTGCTGAGCAAAATTTATTGTACAGCAATTTCTTGACATTATTTGGTAAAACATTGTACATTTTTATACCCATATATTCAAAACTATTTTGTGTACTAGTATACAGGAGTTGTTGTGGACGTGTACTTTTCTGTTTTACCTGAGCAATTGTTATGTAGAACTGATCACTCTACATAACGAAATTTTACATCCAAATGAAGAAGCGCGCATTCATTGTTGCTGCAATAACAGAACGGTCACTGATTAGACGCCAATCAGCTGTTCAAATAAAGGAGTTAGGCTAAGGTGAGCCATTACCATGCCATTGATATTTTGTCGCTTGCGTATGTCAGTTAGTAAAATTTCAGTATAATAATTTTGTCTTTACAGAATTAAATATCTACGGTAAACTAAGCCTTGGGCCTCGTAGTAAGATTGTCAAAGTCCTGTCGATAAACGTAGGAAATTAATACGTTATCTGTAATAAATTAATACTAATCTAGTCTTTTAATAGTTCACGGAGATAAATAGTTGTAAATACGTGTTCATAGTGTCAAATACTGTATCCACAAATTGTTTCTGTAAATTGTACATAATTAGCCGAGATATTATCTCGTAACAATTGCATCGTCTCTCATAAATTTCCTTACTAACTTGTTAACTGTTCTATAAATAATTGAATCGGTTTAACTTTATGTCCTAATGTTTGTATATTATTTAGTTTTACTCAGAATAATGTAAAAGGCCGTTGTCATGAAATTCATACCTACCATTGCCGTGAAAGTGCATACATTAATGCATTATGTTAATACTTCAATACACTTATTACTATAATTATTGTAATTAATTAGTTTAAGTAAGAACAAACGTAATTATTTTTTTCTGTGTCAGAATAATTATGCTTTTGTGTTTAAGACCAATATTGTATATCATTGTAATTGGCAGATTCTGCGCTTTTTTTAATGTACTTATGTTATACATTAAACGTTTCTTTACATTTTTACTGGCCGCTGTAAGCTAAATACGAGTATGTTAGACACCACCAACAATAGTGACAGATGTTGCTGTTTTAGTCAGCTGTTTTCTTTTAAGTTAAGTTTAACATTGTTTTCATGATTGATTATAAGTAGTGTTTACTGATTTCAATGAGCCGCAGAAAATGAATAAAACTGACTTTATGAAATTAAAGTTTCAATATTGGATTGCACGGACGAATACAATCGACGGCTCGTTGTGTGCGTTTTTGGGTCCGCCCAGTTGGTGAGTAGACTTTACACTACTTATTCCATCGTGCTCCCCTGGGAGGTCGGACTAACTCCGTCAATGTCATTGTGGGAGCCTCTACCTATCGGACTAGGCCTGAATAACTGCATCAGGGTGGATCCAGTTTCGAACTTTGACAAATGGGACTCAACTACCAGAGGATGGAGCGCTCCTACCGTAATAATTTTTCGTATTTTTATTTCAATTGGCCAACGAGTTAAGTTTAAGTTAAGTTAAATATATATTTGTTTATTTAGTTTAAGACCTTAGCACTGTGAGAGAAATAGGCAATACAGAATGAAATACGTGAAATATTGGTTTTAATTTCTAATTGCCTGATATTTAATTAGAGACCTTGCAACTTACTATTAGAAAATAATCAACCGAAATCTGTGGCTAATTTAAGTACCTAAGGCTTAGTGTCGTAAACCTAATAGTTCTTGCGTGCATGGTAGTGGTCTCAGATTGAGCATACCTGAGGGCCAGGAAACTGTTCCTTGTTGGAGACCTGCAAAACTATCACACCCCATCAACAAGGGTGGCGCCCTTATTACCGAGCAAAACCGTAACCATCTGGGTATCCGTCAATCTTAGTAGTCCTCTGTCACTGCGCAAGAACTTGGTTGTCCTGGCGCTCTACCAATACTACCGCCCTTCTCCACTGAGCGAGGCCGACAATGTTGCTAACCCGCGAGGAGGGGTGGCAAACTGGCGCCCAACGCGGGGCCCCTTGTGTTAGCACCTGACTTTTCACAGAATATAAAATTGTATTGAACTTGTAGTGTAAATATTTTTGAAATATAGTATTTTAGTATTTTTGTTGTTTGTTAGTATTGTGAGGGGTGGCATTGTGTACTAGTATCTTTTCATGTTTAAATTATTTTTATATCTTGTGTTAAAGCTGTGAATACTGGTTGAGTCATTCAATTTATTAATATTTTCTTTAATATGCAACAAGGTTGAGAAGACGTACAGTGATTGCAATGAAATTACTCCTAGGTATATGAATAAAGGTTTACAATGGGTTTAATCTGGAGCGCCACATATTAACCTGACTGCCCTCTTCTGTAATGTAAACACTTTTTTACACCATCCAGAATCACCCCATAAGGAGATACCCTAGCTAAGACGGCTTTGAATGTAAGCATAGTATATGCTCAGAAGGATGTCAGGAGTAACACTGCTCTTTAGAGATCTCAACAAAAAGAGTCCCTTTGCTAGTTTGGTGGCTACATTGTCAATATGATTACCCCATTTTAAGCCAATTTGCAAAAATATGCCCAGGAACTTCAAAGCACAGATTTCTTTCCTTTTTGGTGACAAACTAAGTGCTAAGTCCTGCACCTTCCCAGCATTCAGACTTAACTTATTAGCACAGCACCAGTCTACAACTGTGTTTGTCTTATCTTCTAGGGTGTTATGGGCCTTCATAGTACTACTCTCCCTGACATTTAAACCTTTACATCTGGTTTAATAAAAAACTATTTACATTGGAATTAGCTAAGTTGCTAGGTAAGTCGTTAATATATAAAATAAACAGTATAGGCCCCAAGATAGATCCCTGTGGTACACTATGAGGGACTGGGAGAGTCTGAGAAAAATTTCCATCAGTACATACAGCCTACTGTCTACCCTCTAGGTAGGATTTAAAAATATAACAGCTAAGTTGTCAAACAAATAAAAATCCAGATTATTTACTAAAATACAGTGGTCTACAGTGTCAAAGGCCTTGGACATATCAAAAGATCTAAAAACTACTTTTTCATTACGTTCCAAGCCTTTGTAACAATCACTAATCAAAGACGAGACTGCATTAACTGTGCTGTGTTTTGGTCGAAAACCAAATTGACTTTGTCCAAAACTATGTTTGTCCAACAACATATTTTTATATTAATTGTACATGAATCAGGCGTTCAAAGACCTTTGACACTATAGGAATAATTGAAATAGGCCTATAATTAGCACAAAGATGTTTTGGACCTCTTTTATGAACAGGTACAACCTTACTAATTTTTAAAATTTTAGGAAATACACCTTGAGCAACACACATATTTAAAGGACAAGTTAAAACCTCATAAATGTACACAGAACAAAGTTTTAAAATCTTAGAATTGAAACCATAAAAATCAAGAGATGAACTATTGCTTAAATTGTTAATAGCTTTATACACTTCTTCTACCGAGAATTTTCTAATGGTAAAACTAGGCTTAGACAAAACATAATTTATCTCACTTTTTAAGTTAAATCTATTTAAGTAAAACTTATGGTCATTATTACTTACAGTAACATTATTGCTGATCTCCTGCACAGATTCAACAAAATAGTAATTGCAAGTGTCAGGAGATAATAGCTTGGCAGAGAAAGAGGCCTACTATTTGACCCTTTATTTTCATTTATAATTGACCAAGCAGCTTTGGTTTTATTATTTGAACTATTTACAATGCCATTGTTGAATGCCAGCTTGGCTCTTTGAATCTCCAACCTATACTGTTTTTTAGATGACTTATGCAATTCTCTAATCATTCCATTTGGATCACTAGAGTTGTTAAGAAGATAATAAAGCTTATCAGGATCACATTTCATTGAGACCAGACCATCATGATACCATTTTGAATTTATTTATTTATGCAGCTACGTTTCAGAAGGATTGAACAATCTACAGCCCACAACAAGTAATAAAAAAAGCTTAAACTTATCATTAATACCTAATAAATTTCAATCCAGATTATTTTGTGCAGATAATAATGCAATATTTTTTAGGTAGATTTATTTAAAGTTCTGATTAAATTACTTAATCTATTAGGCCTAGGTTCTTTACTAGTTAAAGCATAGACGTTATGAGCGTAACGATCTGCTTGGAATTGTATCAGAATGCTATATTCATGGCAGTGTGCTTTCTTTTAATTTTAAAATGTTCAATTGTATTAAAAAGAATAATTGTTATAGGAGAATAGTCAGTTAGTTTGCCATAATGACAGAAATAAGATAATGACATGTGTGATTGGTGCCCACACACTTTCTAAAAAACAATATTTGAAGAAGTAGATATTCATTCAAAGTATTCAAGTTAGGGTTTAGTTAGAAATTGTTAATTGCAAATAAGCGAACATCATATTTTAAAACATATATTTCCATGATGACCTTATATACTGGTACATGAAAAAGATAGAGCTGATAGCCTTGGTTTCCAAGATTGCAAGCATGCAGGTGACAGACGAAGTGTGATATTGCTGGAAACAGTATTATCAGTAATTGGTTAACATGGTAATAAATAGAGTTTGTTTCTAATTTTTTATAACATTTGGTCCTATTATTCTTTCTGATCATCACCATGGAGGTATTTCAGCCTTCAGATTACTTCTCTTTCTGAGTGTGGGAGGTGGATGACAGGTACAATGATAGTCTACAAAACCTCAGGTGGAAATCGTATCACAGTATTTTCCTGATGACAGGAAAATTTCATTCATAAATGACGGGTATGAGATGAAAAAAATATGAAACTAATGTTGGGTTAAGTTTCTATGATATATGAAAGTATGAAAAAATTATTTAACTTTTGTTTATAATTATAATGAGTGACGCCTGAATTTCAAGTGTTGTTTGTTCATGCAGTGGGTCATGTTATAAACGCCAAATGCAGCCACTGAAGAAGACAACTAAGGCACCCTTCGTTAGAAAACCACACTCAATCCGACTGGTTGAGATTCCACCAACAAGTAACAGCACTCGAGGCATCAAACTGTCCGTGGAAAGTGCCCCCCATCACCCACAGCCAGCCGAAGCACATTGTCCTGGACTTCGCATATCTCAGTTAGTGTAAATCTTGCTACTTATCTACTAATATTAGATTAAACTTTAAATAAACTTATAAACATAAACAATGTAGTCAATTTATCCATTTAAAATGAGGCTAAATACAAACATTAATTTAACCCTTTCCGCTCGGATGGACAGCAGTGCTGACCAAATATGGCTTCTCGTAGGCTCGTATTATTTTAGCGCGTACTGACCACTCAGATCGGGTGGGCAGAGGTGCTGTCCACTATGGCGCCTGTGTGCACACAGCAGCCATGTCATTGTTGCGTCCCCACCAGCTCGGATTTATTTTCATTGGTCATTGATACTGTGCTTTTTAAAAAGTTAAATGGATTTAAAGGTCTAAAGGTAAATAATAATGTAGTCGAAAAGTATTACAATGGAAATGTTATATTTCTATAAACTAACATGAGTTACAATAAGTATTAATAATGTGACAGTAAATAATTATAACATGATAAAAAATAAAATTGAACTGCTTATTATTGTTCTGAATACAAATTTAACTGCAGGCTAGTTGTCATCTTGTTGTTGAAATATCTGAGATGAATGGTACTTTTCAAAACAAACACCGATGTGAAGACCGGGCTCATTTTCACAAGTTTTGCAATAAAACTTCACTCTTTTCCTGGTGCCGCCTTGTTCTCTGCTGCTACACACAACGCAATCCTTCACTTTTCTTCCTTTAAGAGGTCTTCCACATAGATTTTTTTCCTTAAAGGAGTTACTTTCATTATCTTTTCTTGGGCGTAACGATTAGTTTCTTTTACAATCTCAGTTAATAACTCATCTGTAAAGAAAAGTTGGAAGAATTGCAAAGGGGTTGTTGGTTTTACACCTGTTGGAGGTTTAAAACCACTATTGAGTGTCCAATTGAATTTTACAAACATTTCCTCACCTTCATTCCATTCTCTCCTCCAACCATTACAATCTTCATTTTCAGCTTCCTCATCTAGTCCATGTTGACTTTCAGTACTATTATCTTCATGTTAACTTTCAGTATTATTATCTTCATTGTTCATTTTGTCTGCCACATCTTCGTCTACATCACTTGAGTGTACTGGACTATCACTATCTCCACCATTTAGAATGTCCCTAACATTGCCTGGACCACAGTCAACAAACCTATATTCATTCATTGTTATCACTTTAAAAACACAAAATACAGGTATTAATACTGATATATTTACACTTTTATTCACAGTTATATTTACACTGATATCTACAATACTTCATTTACACTAATATTTAATAAAATTGCACATTACTAAGAATAATAAACAATCCGTTCTAATAATGTGTGTAGGTTAACTCACTAGTGACAATGTGGTTAAAAGCGCGCTAAAACGAAAGCCTAGAATGCAATATTGACCAGATGATCAATTTCCAAACTTTGTAATGAAACAACTTATTGATCTTAATGCGTTGTATTAAAAAAATACGTCAGAATAAAAAAAAAGAGTTTAACTTGTGGTTAACGCTGCTGTCTATCCAAGCGCTACTAGGATTATTCAACGGACAGCACAGCTGATCATGCGATCTCTTAGGACGGCAACTCTAAAAATAAATGCGCGCGCTAGAGGAAATGGTGGTGGCCAACACTGCTGCCCATCCGATCTCTGTGGACATTCTAACATTACCGCTCCGAGCGGAAAGGGTTAATTTAAGGAATCGCTTGAGCCCCTTTACAATATTTTTTGTAAATATTTGAAAAGTAATTTGTATACCTGAATTAATTAAAATTTGTTACAAATTGCACTACATTATGTTTAGACCACTATTAACATTGGTTAATTTGGCCCACTTCCTATACCGGTAGGAAAGAGAATGCTATGTCCATGATTTATCTACTAATGTGTGTCACGTTTTCTACAAGTACTTACTATTTATATTACAAGCTGATTGTTCAGCGATCGATAATATTTAGGGCCGCCAAGAAAATTGTTTGTTACTTTAATCTCAAATCTCATTATCACCATTATCATAATTGTCGCCTTGTTCTGGATAAGTAATGGAATACTGGGTTAAAACCAACAATTTGAGTTGTGTGATAAAAAGATAGCTTAGTTATAGAGTGGTCCTTAGACATTTATGGACCAAAGACACATCATTGTCTGGTCTTTGTCTGAAATTCACGTTTTATGTAATCCCTTGTGATCAGGATTTTTGTTATTTTTCATAAAAGTATTTTAACTCTCTATGTCATATCTCCAGTCTTGTGAACTTCTATTTATTCTCTAAGAAACACCAGTTTAAAATGATGGTGTTCAAACTCATTGATTTAGAATTCAACTGTTCAGAACTTGTTAATTTGGTATTGAACTAGTGTAGTTAAACCACAACATAACGGTACAAATATGCAGACTGTGACATGATACGATGTTATGCAATGCAACACCACATTAAACTATCCAACAGATGTTAATATATGGAATAAAATTCACAGAACGTGATGGGAGTATTGTATTCCATATGTTCACTGTATTTGATATTTCACGTCGCTGTCTGTGTATTCGTACCCTAATTGATCTATTACAGGAGCTGACTGTGTCAGATTGGTTATTTGACTTAGTATTCTATAGGACTAAAATGATTGTGTTATGTTTGGTAATACTAATAATGCATGTTAGATAGCAGCGGTTACAGTTTATAAGTGAACCTTTATCAAGCCATGTAAACGTTGGTTTGTCAATCCACAAAGTTGTTTTCTTTTTTAACTTTTAAATATTTTCCAAGAAAAACAGTAATACACATTTACAGTTGACCAAATGAAGAGTAACAGATCACATACATCAGGGTTTAAGCTGTGATCGCATTTGTTGCATTTTGCAAGATGACCTGAGGAAAGACGACAGCTGTTTAGAAAAGCTGTAGCAAATTTGCAAAGAATAAACATAAAAGTATATCGTATTTGGAAGTTCAGTTTACAGCGTTAAAACTACTGTTTTCAATAATTATATAAGATAAAATATAGAGTATTAGACACCACGACGCACCGCCGGTCGACGACCCATGTAGTTGGAAAGTGCCTGCCTACTCTCGGATCAAAAAGTGTAGATGCCTGAGTTTCAACGTTAATGACTAACTAACTAATACAGCTAAAATTATGGGAGTTACATTATTATTTTTGCATCTAGAAATATAAATAAAATTGTTTACAAACAATAATCAAGGTTTGTGTAAGAATGAAAAAGTACTGATTTTTGATGCTTTATTACTAAACTGTAATTTTGAAAATTAATTATTCCTTGTTAAAACTGCTATTGGAGGTTCAAAGGCCGAATGATAAAAGATTATGGAAAATGATCAAATATATACAAACAATATTTAATTTATTACCGTTTCATCTTGCAGTCAATGATGCGAGTGGGTTGTGCATAATGCGAGAGTAGTGTGAAACGAGTGCCCATGCTTTGTTGCTATGAAAGCAGTGCTGGTGCGCTGTGGCGGATACCCGTAAGAACGAAAATGAAGTTTTACTCTTGATTATGAGACCTTCTGAAGGTTTCATAATCAAGGGTTGTTCGTCTTGCCGATTGTAACTAGTAATGAAGATTTTTTTGAGGTTATGTTATAGTCGTAACATTTGTAACAGTTAAAGTATAACTAATTTTAGTGTCTGAAAGACAGGAATTCATTTAAATTAGATTTAACCATTGGCGTTAACAAAACAAAGAAGGCTAGAGATTTATTGAGATTGGTTAGCTAGAGCATAATTATTTTTCCAAAGATAAACTGATGTTAAAAGTAACTTGTTTTATAAAACAATCACTACACTATTTAATTTTATTTCACATTTTATATTAAGAGAAGACTTTTCATTTTTATGTATATTTTTGCAATAAATTATGTTAAAAATGTTATTTTGTTATAAAATTGTTTTTATGAAACCTCTGCACAAAAATCTCATCTTTTAATTATTAGGGTTCTAAATATTTTATTAGGTTCTGGAGGCTAAAATATTAGAACTTCAGACTGTTTTTTGATAAGTATTATTGGAATCTCCGCTGAACACCAGTGCTATTAATAAGTGCTACAGGACAAATATTTTTGCTAAAGATTCTGAAGAGCTTGTAGCATTTTTGCTAAGAAAAACTTTCATTCCAGTTTAAACCCTGGTATAAATGATGATTGTTCAGTTTAGACTGCCACACTGTTTCCAGACATGCACCTCTCCCTTATCCTTATTAGGTTCTTTCCTTTGTTTGAGTGCTATGTACCTTCTTAGCTCTATTGTACACATTTTATTCAAAAGACGATTTATTATGTTTAACCCTCTCATAAGTACATGTATTTATTTATAGTATAGTTAATAGTACTAATGTTTCAAAAAGTCATTGTATAATTTGCCTAAAAATAGTTGACATTCCAGTGTCGTACAAGGGTTGTTTAAGAAGATACATGTCGCCAAATGAGTCAGACTGATTAGCTATGTTCAGTACGCATTTGTCAGTGTCATAGTGAAGGTTGCTATGCTATTCTAAGCATTCTATACTAGTGTTCAAAATTGTCATGGTAATCGACTCTCCCGCAGACTATGAAGTATATAGCAGTTTTAGATTTATGTTGATAAAGAGCATGCAAGTGGTAGAAATTCATCGTGAATTGTGTTCTGTCCAAGGGGAAGACACTATGAGCTATACTGCAGTTAAAATAATGCCAATTGTTTCATGAAGACAATTATTTGTGAATGTTCAATGAAAAGCGAAGTTGCTGACTATCTGTGGTTACCGATGATGTCTTTGAACAAATCAATTGTTAGCTTACGGAAAATTGATAGTTCCGAATCATAGATCTTTCAAAACATTTTTAACAGATCTCAAAAAAACTTATAAGTTCTGACCAGAAACGTGGATTTTTGTGCTTGAAGGGTACCCAAAGTCTTGACTAATGCATTTAAAACAAAAAGAATGGGACCAGTTCTAAAGTTTCTTTTTTGGTAGATGAAGAAGGTGATAAATGTCTTAACCACGTAGTCACTGGTGATAAAACATGGGTTTCTTACATGAGTGTCAAACAGAATAGCCCATCAATGGAGCGAGGTTGTTGTACAAACCGCGGCAATCGGTTATATATAGGCAGCCAAATTTTATTCAGTAGGTATTGAAAGGCTACCTAGATATGATAATTGCTTAAGTGTAAATGTTAACTATGTTGAAATATAGTTTAAGAGTGTTCTTCCGAATGTATATAAAAAAAGCTGTAAAAGTTACATTATTTAACTTCTTTTCCAAGTGACTTTGAGTAACTGAATTTTTTAAGATCATAATTTACTATTAATCAAAGCTATATATTTTTGCATTGAAAATAAATTAAGAGAGAGAGACTATAACAGGACGCGAAGTGTTCTGAGGATTTTTATGGTAGCACTAGTGTTGGGGCTATATTCATTGGAATTAAACGGTAGCCAAGTGTTTTTAACCTATAGTGTCAGTGCACTGTTTCCTATATAAAAGTTTGTTTTTAATGTGGTTGAAGAACAACCCAGTCAGTAGGTCAAGTTTTCTTTTTGCAGAAAGAGTAATTTGAACTCAGTGAAGAGTTCTAGTAAAGTTGTTCCTTAGTACTTTTAGGGATTCAATGATAGAAAAGTTATGAGTTGAAGACATAAAAAAGGTAAATGTGTGTGTACCAGTCTCTTTTAAGTTCTTTACTTTCTCAATTTAAATAAATCAATTGAGACAGCTTTTTAAAACCATTTTATTTCTTTTTATCATGTAATTGTTTTATTTCTGTACTAGTCAAGCGTGAGGTGCTAGAGTTAATTTCTTTGATTATATGTGTAAGGTTATTGTGAAGCTTCTCATTGTTATTTTGAAGAAGTTGAACACTATATCACTGTTGTTTTTTTGTATCGCTATACCATTGTATTTATATCCAGTTGTATGTATATCCCGTTGAATATAGTATTCCTGCAACATTTCTATTCCTCTTTTATTGAACTTTGTGATAAGGGTTTTGTTTTTAGAAAATTTATCCATAATCTGTTATAACATGTATTAAGGTAAAATTAATTAATTTATAAACTAATTCCAAGTCAGTAGTAATACTACCTAGGCAAAGCAGTCTTAAAAACGTAATATAGAAGAAAATAAAAACTAACTAACTAAAGAAGAAAAAGAAAACTAACTAAAGAAAATGAATTTAGTAACTCTATTTTACATTATTTTTAATTTGTACAATTAGTATTTGATTCTTCTCCTTTGAGAGTGATATATGCTACAGAATATTGAAATATTTATTACTGGTACATAAAGGAATGTTAACCTCTTATTGTAGTTAATATTGATGACAAAACTTAAATCACAAATGGTATTTTAAAACTGAACGATCTATTGAAATAAATATTACATGTTATTTTTATCAAAATAAAATTGAAACATTTAATAGTTTTCCCCAAAATTTTAAATTTATTTCACAATACTCTATTTATAGCTGGTTTTTAATACGGTACAATTACATATATTTGTTGAACCATGAGTAGGGGACTTAATTTCCTCTGCTACCAGTGTCTAAAGTGCATTGGCGGATTTTGTGCAGAGTGCAGAGTTTTTTTAATCTTGAAGTCACAATGAGAATTTCTTGGACTGGTATCAGTGAAATATCTGCACATTAGTTGTAGTCCGATACAGTGAAGAAATATCACAGGCTCGTTCAAAATCAAACTTAACTGTAACACACAGAATCGTTCACCGTTTTTGATTGCAACAAAAGTGGTGCTCACACTTACCAAAAAGTCAGGCAAAATATGAACAATGAAGCAAGAATGAACCGTGATCTATGAATGTGTTGATAGGAAACACTGGTGGTGAGGTTGTATAGTGGTAAGAATTAAACTGAAGTATATGACCGCCCTGCTCTCTGTGTATGTGGATGAGGACATCATCCTCCTCCTTAACCTATGCTGTAATTTTCATTCTAATTAATGTAGATGCACATCTATTTATGTGGCCCATTAAACTATTGGAATACCTGCTAGATCTAAATGTGGCTGCAACTTCTGTAATGGTTCAACCATTCTCAGTTTTTCTAGATATTACGAGTATAAATCACTGTTTTACTTAATTTCAATATACTTTTTTACTTCAGTACATTTCTTAAGTCATTTTTCATTTCATTTCAATCCCAAATCATTGCTAATAGTTTGGTTTCAATTTTGGTTTCAAGAGGTTATAAATAATTGAAAACTATATGTCATGAAACCAAAAACAATCTGTATCAAAATGTTCAACATAAAAAACAATTATGTTGTCGGTTTGGAGGGCTGATGACTGAGCTGTCTAAGAAATTGAATTTTGGATCTGAGTTTGAAATAGTGAAGTTTGAAATCTTGTCTGTGACTATGCAGTTTTTATCAGTACCATTGACTTTATACTGATAAAGGTAAGAATTTGCTTTCTGTAATACTTAAAAAAACATTGAATTATTCAAAAAATTATAATTTAATTTCCATTTATGTAAGTCCTGGTACATATAAATCTGTTTTTAATCAAACTGGACAATTCAGCTCAATATATTATATATTCAGTTTTCAGGATAAAATTTCTACAATTTAGTCATTCTGAATTTCTTTTGCAACTAATATTTTATTAACATATAGATACTTTTATGTATGACTTTTCTTTTACTTAAAGGACAGCTTTTAGAAGTCAGGAATAAAACAAATTTATGTTTATATAATTAACTCTACAACTCTTTACAAGAAATATGATGTATAGCACTCTGTACATCTACAAAGACATCTATGTACATTTATTATTTTTACTAAATAAGCCTGTGAAACTACTCAACTTGTGTACATTTCAGGATTTCTGATGGACGCTTCCAGGGTTAAGTTAGAGAAACACTTTTTTCTTTTTTATTTCATTACATATTACAAACTAGCTCTAATCTCATAGTTTACAATTACATAGTATGTCAATTATTACATTACTTTGGAGTTATCACTGCAAAACTATATTATACATGGCTATGCTATAAACACCGTGAGATATTGACTAGTGTAGTAATGATCCATGCATTTTTATATAATAGTTCAAAAGGCCACATTATTAGTAACTGGATTGATGGAACTCAACATATTAAATAACCATTACATTGTACTGTAAACAACTGCTGTTGCCAGTTTTACTGTCTGAAATAGTTTTATGAGTGATGTTTACTATATTTCAGGTTCGTACTAAACCTTGTGGGCAAGGTGACAAAATTGGCAGCTTCGTTAATCGAAGCAGCGTTCAGGCTTTGCTGCCTACTCTCGCGATATAGGTACGACGAGCATGATTGCATGTGTCACCGGATTTGATGTGTTTATCACTTTCACAGTTTTCTTGGAGTCTTTTCAGTTATCTATAGATCACTTTTCTTCTCTCTAGCTGTTGTTCAAATTTTGAGTGGATTAATACTACAATTTAGGAGATGAGGAAAGGTTAATCCTTCTTCTATTGTTCATCAATACAAGTTGAACCCAAAGAGTAACCAAATTGTTTGTTTTCAAAATGTTTTAGAAACACTGACATAGATTTTTTTATATTTGGATAAAACAAGAATTATATAAATTGGTACAATATACAATAAAGCTAGTATAACAAAAATTTATTTATACAGCATTACAAATAAATAAACACTTACTTCTTTTTACAAGGGCCGTTCAGCCATTCATTAGAGTTCAACCTCTAATCAAACGTCATGATGGCCAGACAGATGGTTGGTCCACGGTGTTGGCAGTAGTTCCCCACTACATTTGTCACTGTTGAGTTCAAGTAGTCAGTTTGCCCTGATCTGCAGTCACATAAACAAGACTGTCTGTATTGATTCTCCCGCCGTAACGTAAATTGAGGAGTTTTATTCATTTCCTGCAAGTATGAATGTGCCGTGTTTACAAAGAAAACACCATAAGTGATGGTGTTATGTATGAATCACATGAAAAGTTTAAAGATGGCTGAACGTCAGATTCAAGGGATGTCAAAGCTAAAGACTTTCAGTGATTTTTTTTGGATGTCAATCAATATTCTTGGCACCCAGCGAGTACAAATATTTTGTATCCTAAATGTTTAGTAACGAGTAAAGAAAAGATTTTGGAGATTTTAAAGACAAGCTTATTGTGAATCTACAGCTTTCTCTAAGCATTTTGTCAATTTGTTCAACAAAGCCGTCTGTAGCAACAGACTTACATCCTTAAACTCCTTTATCGTGCTCGTCAGTTCAGCCATCTGTAAAATTTCTCCACCATTCAAGTACAACACCATTACTCATAATGCTTTCTCAGTAAACACAGCACATTCTCCGATGTACTTTCACTTCACTATTCCCTTTCTGGCCATCGTGGCGTGAAATCTGAGGTTGGAAAAAGAAATGGCTGTCTCATTTATATAAATGTTAACACAATTAAGGATTAGCCTTTCCTGTTTTCACTATTATCATCATGTGTGTGATGCATGTGTAGAAATAGCTAAGTTAAATAGTTTCACAACAGGAAAATGCTGTTATCAAGATTTCTAGGCATCTAGTAGGTGTAGTTATTTTTACAGTTGATACAAATTAAGCTGTCACGGCTATAACCCTTTTAGCCCCAATCAATTTTACAGGTTACCTTAACCTGGTAATGGTGAGCCTGCTGACTTGGTAGTGTCTTACTTCATATAAAAAAATGTATATGAAATTTAGACAAAATGTTCATACCATTTTATTACTTTATATTAAACGTAACTATTTTATTTACAGAGAAATGGCATATATTAGTAGTTTATACATTATGATTGGGTAACACTGATAAAAGACAAAAAATAAGTTTAGTTTATGTGTTTTATGATTTATCAAGCTTGCACTCCTTATCATAAGGCTTAATATTGGAGCCCACATAATTTTGTCATATTTATTTCAAAAAAGAACATTATTCTGTATTCTTTTAAACTTTATAAATAGGTGGAACACGTATAAAATACCCTTGATATTTGTATTACTTATTATGTTAAAATAGGATTGATAATTCAACATTATTTTGGATAAGTAATCATTTTTAATAATTTCAAAGCTTGAATTCCTAAAATTAATTAGGCAGAAATACAGTGCATTTTCTATTACTGTAGTTATCTGACTACGGTTGAATTATCTATTGCGTATTGACTGAGTAGGAATATGATTCACCCATCCCCCCAGGATGTTTACGAGAAAGAACCCCTTCCCTATCACACCACTTGCCGTAGCTGGTTTGATTACAAGAATTTAGCAATGTGAGAAATCTGATTGTCTCTATACCTTACCTCACAGATGTTAAGGTGTGTGTCCCATCCCTCGACTGTCTCTATTCCTCACCTTGCAGCTGTTAAGGTGTGTGTCCCATCCCTCGACTGTCTCTATACCTCACCTTGCAACTGTTATGGTGTGTGTCCCATCCCTCGACTGTCTCTATGCCTCACCTTGCAGCTGTTAAGGTGTGTGTCCCATCCCTCGACTATCTCTATACCTCACCTTGCAGCTGTTAAGGTGTTTCATTTGATTACTTCCTGATTGTCTGTGAAAAACTCTTCCCTGCTGCAGAGCGCAATTACAAAAGAGAGAGAAGATATGAGTAGTGTTGCAAAGAGGATAAAATGTTATAAAACAATTGTTTCCAATTTCTAATGACTTCATTGAATTTCAATAGCTTCTAGGTAACGCAGTAGCCACAAAGCAAGTATTGAGTTTATGAATCTGACTTCTCGGCTATCAATAATTTAAGATGTAAGATTGATGTCCAGTGCTATGGATTTCGGGAATAATGTATGATATCTCAGATATTGGAGCTAAAAGGGTTGTCATTTATTATAATGTAAAATATTTTCTAATATGTACGGCACAGTTTTCTTCATTGCATGTAATTTTAAAACACAATATTTATGTACAAGGTAAATTACGAGGGTCAGCCCAAGAGTTTTGAGGTATAACAGGAGTTTTTAACAAGCGTGTTTGTAGTAATATTCTCAGGCATTGTATCACATTACAATAGTGTGCTATGGAGAAAGGTTTTTAGTATACATTTTTTTTCTAGTTTTAAGTATAACCAGGAGTCATACATTGTAAGATCAAGTAGATTCTTGGATTCTTTATTTCCCTTCAAATTTCAAATCCTATTAGCTTTTTTTAAACCTAAGTATGATTTTAACAAAATCACCATTAATCCAGTTTATGTCATTCTTAAACCTTCTATCTGATAATATAAAAAGTAATTCAAGAATACCACAAATTTGGACCACTTATTAAACGTATTTTAAACTTATAATGTTAGAAAAATTTCATACCACCTCTAGTCATGATAAAGAATATTATAAGATAAACATAATACATTTTAAACGGAAAATATTTATACAACTAAAAAAATTGTGAAGTGAACCAAAATTAGCTGTTGTCATTTGTGTGGCATTTCGTGAACATAAATAAACATAGAAAATAAAAATTGCAAGTAAAATATTATTTACAAAAGCTTGATAATTTATTAATTGGTTATCTATCTATAGATTTTCATAAACAAAACACAAATAAGTATGTGTTTTAACAACTGGTACTTTGCATACTAATGATCAGTGGTCGTTCATAAGTAGGCAGCAGTCTCACAGAAATGCACAAAAATAAATATAGAAATTACTAACTGCAAGCAAAATATTATCTACAAAACGACAATTTGTTAATTATTTATGTTATCTATTTACGGGTTTTCAAATACAAAGTATGATAAAAACATGTTATTGCGATCAGTAATTTTCATAATAACTATCAGCTGTAGTACGTAAATAAACACAACAGACTCACACTGGTAAGGGAACATAAATATAAAAAGTACTAACTGCAAGCAAAATATTAACAAAATTACGATAATTACTTAACTAGATTATGTATTTACGGTTTTGAAAATGTTAAGTACGGGAAAGTCATGTTTTAGCTATTGGTAATTTAGGTACTGTCAATTGGCGGATAATTATTGATGCAGCGAATATTCAAATGTCCATTCCCGTCGATCAATTCAGAAATCCAAATTCTTGTTGAAGATTTGGTGGTATTCGAGATTATGCTTTTACCCATCACTGTTATCAAATGTAGTTTATGAGTAAACTGGACCATAAGAAATGGTATTTATGTCTCAATACCAATTTCAACATTTGAAATAAACTAATGAGCATCAAAATTAAAATTACAGGATTGACTGCCTAATATTGTTTTTTGCAGAGTTAATAATTATTCAACCACAATAACAGCAGAAACAAAATGCAGTAACTTTTTGCATTGTTTATGGATTTAATCTCCATGGAAACTGTTCAATTATTATATACTAAAACATTCAGAATATTACGAAAAGGAAAATAATAATAATGGCTGCACACATAATTGTGCCTTAACAACAAACACTTTATTGAGGCAACTTGAGATAAATAAGCCTAAATCAGAAAATTAACTGATCAATACATTCTTACATTTTTGGAACTCATTTTTTAGATAACACATATACACTGGTGAATCCAATTCCTATCAAATAGTGATTGACATTCAAAAATAAGATGTGGTCAGTAATATTATAACAGGACTATTAACCTTTGATAATACCAGTGGTTTTTTTCTTTTACACTGTATACCAGTATCTCAAAACCTTTGGTCTGACCCTCGTTTTTGGAAACTATGTCAACGTCCATGGTCATCTGAAGCAGCAGGTGTGTTTGCTTAGAGAGTGTTTTATTGACAGGATATTATATGAAATGTGTGTACTTGCTTTCTTCAGTAATCAGCTTACTCTGGTATAATAGCACCAATAGATTAGGAAAGGTGTGGCAATATATGAGTAATGGAAAAATTGTATTTTAATGTTATAAAAGGCATATATTATTTTGATATGTGTACTCTTTGTGATTGTCAACTTCATGATAAGAAATGAATTTATCTTTTGATATCAAATGAAGGATCCTGAATAGTGGATTTAATTTTAAAAACATCTGTGCATCTAGTTTAAGAGGGAAGAAATATTACAAATTAATTTTTTCATAATAAAAGTGACTTGTTCCGTACTGAAAAAGATCATCATGAAATAATATGGATTGTTAAGTTAATATTTATATGATGGTAACAATGCATTATACTGACCTCACTTTCTTGTTTATATCTAACTACAAAATTATTAGGAAGTTATTGTTATGTTGTGTTTGTTCAATCATTGCATTAATTACAGCTATATTTACATTTGTCAAAAAAAATATTTTACAATTGTATGTCATCATGGTTAAGTGAGTTTATAGTATTTGTTTGCTCTCTCAAGTTTTTCCTAAGCCTGCACTGATCACACCCTCTAGGATTTTTGTTAATCAATAAGTTTTAACATGCTGTACTATATTTAATTATGTTATATATAGGCCATGTTAATTTGCATTGGAATATTTTATCCATTGATAAGTAAAGGAGAGATTGAATATGAATTTTATTCAGTACAATGCTATATTAAATTTTATATAGTACAGTTTGAGATATATAGTTGACTTACCAGATATATGAGTCATGAAGTATTTAACTGATCAATGCATTCTTACATTCTTACAAAATTATTACAATAAATATAAGAAAAGTCGTAATTTGACTTTTCTTACATATACAAAGAATGACTTACATGACCAGCAAGATAAACCAACAAGTTGGACATGTCTTTTTTCTCTCATAAGAGGTAAATTGTGAAATAGTACATATTCAAGTGTGTTGTCATTTGTTTGTAATAAATTAAAATATATGGGGTTGGGTTATGTCAAATGGGTAAGTTATAGAAATTCGATTCTGATACCAACAGAAGTGCTTAAAATACACTGAGAACTTTAAAATTTCACAATATTACATCTAGTAATGTGTGGAAGCTGAATTTCGAATCCAAATAAGTTTTTTCGCGGAGACAGCTGATTGGCAGTATGCAAATTGTGGATTTTTAACCATTTCTTTACTTTCTGTTTGACAAATGTGAATAGATAACCAAATCAACAAGTAATATTTTGATTATAATTAGTATTTTCTATATTTATACTAAATAGGCACATCATCGCTAGTCTGCTGCGTCTATTTGTAGACAACAACTGGTCGGTGGTACGCAAATTTCCGATTACTAAAACATGTTTTTGTAGTTCTTTGTGTATAAAAACTATTTAGAAATATACAGTAATAAAATAATGTGGTATATAAATAATATTTTTATTGAAGTTTGTATTTTCTATGTCTGTATTTGCCAATTCAAGTGTGTCTGCTGTTTCTGTGCGCGGACATTAGCTGATCGACAATAGACAGACGATCGCAAACTTTTATTTTATTTTATCTATACGTCCGTTGTTTAGTTTTACGTAAATAGATTTTCTATAAATATTTCTCCAAATATTTGTAACTAAATGGAATATATTGTGGAAGTTCATTTTATAAGCTAGCATTTCTATGATTTAAAAGGAGAAGGTGAAGGATATGACTTTATATTCATTTGCCTGAATCTCAGCGAATTCTTTTGAAGTAGCTATGTTAGGCTTGCTTTTTTTCACAAAAGGTCAAAAATAAAAGTAGAGTTCAGATGTATTTGGCTTATTTTTTGTTTGTACCGAACCAACCTTGTATAACGACAAAATCGTTGTCTCGTACCGAAAGTTCGTGCACCGCCAACCTCTGACCCGCAATGCTGGACTGCAGGCTGTCCTACGGTAGCACTCTGTTGGTAATTAATTGCTTGTTCTCTTTATTTTCCCAGATTGGATACATGTATTTTCCAAACATCACAGTAAGGAAAGTTATTAGGTATATACAATGTTATGTCAACAGAGATAAAACTAAGGAGCTTAAAATAGGTGGTAGCGATGAATCGTCACCGAATTTCTCCCATATTAGTGACAAAATTTGTTAACCGTCATAGCTTTGTGATATTTCCTGCAAATACAGCTGGTGACGATAAACATTCACATTTCCACTCGTCCTAAGGTTTAAATATAGTATTACTGTTGTTTATTTGGTTTTAAAATAGACTAGAGAATCAGAAATGTTCAAATTAGGAAAACTGGGAAAAAATCAGGAATTTGAAAAGAAATTTTGAGTGACTACTCTGCACACTCTAAGATAATATTTGGTATTATCTAGGTATTTGAATGTCCAAACATGTGGGGGTTTAGATTAGTGCAGCTCTATTATAAAGTATATATCAGGTACCATGTATTTTCCATTATTTGTGATTATTGGGATTCCCATTGGGAAATTCAGACATTCATTGAGCTTTTAATATTTTATTTAATTGTTTCATATTGTGTTACAAATTAATTAATTGGATTCTTGAAAAATATTCCTGTATTTTTCCAGTTGTTTATAATGCAAAACTTAAACCGACTTGTTTCCTCTAAGAATGTTAATAATATATACGTTAGTCTGACACTTCAACAGATTTAAAACAATACAAGTGAGAATACAATTGAAAAAGAATAACAAATATGCTTTAAATATTTTCACAATTTTGTCATACTCCCCTCTGGAATAAATGGAATGAAAAGTAAACCATCTTAGCTGAAATCTTCCACAACAGAAGAATAATGTCATCTGATGGTTGCAGAATCAAAATATGCAAGGAGTGATGTATTAAATCCAAATTGACTTTATTTAATAGAGAAACATTTGAAATATATCTTCTTACATAGTTAGGATATAGATATATTTTATATCCAGCCACCGCCTTGAAACTTTGAATTATGAAGTCAATAAGTTTTAAGATTACAAAGTTGTCACAAGACTTTTATGATGTGAACTGTTAATTAAGATTAGCCATCATTTTAAAACTTTGTAAGATACAGAAGAAAGTATCAGTACAGAAGTTGTTAGACTACGTGTATCTATGTACGTTTATATCTTGCTATCTCAGTGCTAGTTAAAACAATTCTATTTAGATGTGATAACTTATCAATATTGTTTCCAAACTTTAAATTTCTTGTAAAACAATCTGGTGATAATTTTATACTACCTGGATGATAACACAATAGCGATTAGTTAGTGTTCATCCAACAACCAATGGGCATGTTGATTTGGTCTGCAGTGCTGAGTGATCCACAGACTGTGCTGGTCTATTAAAATTGAAGATCTCCTTGCTGGATTTTGGTGAAGTAATAGTGTAACCTCAAATTTTAATCTGGAGATGTAAGTGCATATTGAAGAATATTTACTGAAACCTTCTTACATTGGATGTAAAATGTATGGTTTGACTTTATAGGTTCTCTATATTTAGTTATTGCAGTTAAATAAACAAAACCGTTGAGATTTGAAGTTTTAGATATGGTAGTTACTACTCTATTGATTGCAGGTTAGATGTCAGTAGCGAATTGATGTCTCTTCACATAGGTGATCGGATTCTGGAAGTCAATGGCACACCTGTCAAAGACCAGCCCATTGAGAACATTGAAAATCTAATACGTCATTCAGACACTGTTCTTCAGGTAAAATGTTTATATATTTGTTATAATGATATGATTACTCTTTTATCCATTCAATCCAGGCTGAATATTTTGTTTTACTTCAATTCAGACTTAAACAATATCAAGTAGGAAATGCAGTAACATTAATGAACACACACAAAAATTAAAATATTAGTAGAACAAAAAAATAATTTAAGTGAACAAAAAAAATAAAAGTGTTTAACATGAATGATGTTTCCGTGCATATATAGTCTGCACACTTCATTCACTATTGTTAATCTTTATTAGTTCTCATTGTTTCAGCAAATAATTTGTTTTGTTGTATGTTTTAACTGTTAACCTTTTTACACGTCGTAGACGCAGTGTATTTTTATATATATATTGGTTCAGTTTATGCAAGTTACTGGCTGCAAACGATGACAGTTCATCCAAAAGCCATAGAGTAACGATATTTGTATATTTTATTGCCGACGACCAGCTGTTTATACGTCTTTGATGTGAAATAAAAAGAAGGCCAGTTCGGATGTTTACGTTGCAAGCGAACTGACACTGTGCTTTGTTTACTCTGTTTTATCTTATTTTATCCATTAAATTGTGTTATAATTGTGAAATACTACTTCATTAGTATTCCAAATCATTGCATTACTTAATTTTTCATTTGCGTTTTCCGTATTATATTTTACTAAGTTACAAACTATGTCTAATAAGAACATTGCGGGTTATGATGAGTTACTTCACCTTTTTTTTATAGTTTTATTACTGAATAAAACAATTATTTATGTAAAAAAAGTGTTAACTGTGCTTGAATGTCTTCTTTTATAAATAATAATAAAGTTAGTAAAGTATTTATGCTAATAATAGTAAGTGTATTACTTTTTCTCTTGAGTGTTTCAAACATTACATGTAGGGCAAAATTTGGTGCGGACAACATATATTTTTCGTTCACACTTCTTATTTGTTGTGTAAAAATAAAATAAAATATATGGAATTTATTTAGTTTTAGTTGCTCTTTCCGATGGTAGCATCAGAAAAATAATATAAAATTGTTTACATACTAAAATTGTGTGCCAAAGTGAAAAAAAATATTTACATTATAAAGAAAATTTTTTAATAACAATCCAAATATGTACAAATGTATTTTTTGTATTTATTTCTGTTTATTGGTTATTTATCTTCAATACAAAAAAAGTAACAAGATATGACCTCAAATAAGGAAAAGTAAAGAATTTACTAAAACTCTGCATTTATGCACCAAAATGCTTAGCACTCTTGGGTATGGCAATGCGCCAGACCCCTTAGCCAGTGCTTAATTTCTAAAATTTTAGGTGTGGGAACTCTTGAAGCGGGAAGCTCAGACCGGTGGGTATGGAATACACCCCAGGAAGGAGGGGGGCCCTCACCCAGGAAAACTTTTGAAAATTATAACTGTAAACCTTTGTTTTTAGGCCACCCAGACATAATAATACATTCATTTTTATAAAATACCAAGTGATATTTTAATGCTGTTTATTTTCTTTAAGGTGCTTGATTAGGATGTAAGAAAATAAAAACATGAATTTAAATTATTGAGTTTACTCTCTACTCTACTCTACTCCATTAACACCTTGTTGCCTACTTTAAATTTCCCAGAAATATTTGGTTTGATTTCATTGACCATTTTGTTTGAATCAATGAAGTTCGCCAATATTAATTTTTTAATGAATGGTAAAATAAAACAAATTGAGCCTTATTCACAGTTTTATTTATACACATTACAGTAGTAATAATAATACATATTAATATGTAAATGGATGTTTGTTAATATAACAGCTTTTTTACAAGTTTGCATATTTTACAAAAAAATTGCATACCTTATGGGTACAAAACAATATTAATACATTCAAAATAAACCAACTTCTTGGAAAGGAAAAGGAAGCGTTTAATTACACACAAAATAAATGACACACAGAGTGGAGTAACACGGTTTCATTTTTTAAAATTTAGTGTAGTTTTAAAAAGTTAAAGTTGATTATTTTATTTGCTTATTAGTTATTATAACAAATATGTACGGATTTGTAGTATAATATTGTAAGGCAATGCCAAGACTGTTGGTAAACTTAGTTTTAGTTGTTTGTTAATATTTTAAAGTGAAAACTACAAAAGAAACAAAACAACAATACACAAAACTAACTGTAAGTACAAAAAAGAACTCAGAAACTTGAGTTCAGAACACAACTATAAGTTAGGCATAGGCTAGTTATTTTAATGAAAACTTAATGTTCTGAAATTCTAAAAGATATTTAAAAAACAGATTTAGGAAAAAAGTTCCCACAATGCAATGCTGTCTTCATGGTAAGTTTTCTGCCCTCGTTGTTTTGACTTGGTGTCAAGTGCAGAATGATGTCCCTTCGCCAGCCAGGTTTTGATGTATCGCTCGGGATTGTATCTAGCCACAGGAGGTCCTAGGAGCCTGATCCGCAATAAATCGCAAACAGTGCTAATGTAGAGTGAAGATCTAAGAGGAGACATAATTAGATTCATTGCAGAAAACCCACGTTCACATTCAGCACTAGACACTGCAATACTATTTATGATGGAAATCAGTTTCTTAAACGACGGCGGTTGCTCTAGAATAGTAGGTTTCTCTCCACTTAACATAGGCTTCAGTCCCTGCTTGAAGTGTCTGAAGTCTCTAATTATATCCTGAGAGCTGCTAATCTTAAATCTATCTAGATTTGCTGGATCTCACATTCTCCGTAGGTGATGGATAAGTCTTTTGGCCAATACATGGGGTGGATCACTTTGATGTCATTCATGATTTTGGTGTAGTGTTCAGCCGCATTTGAAGATGATGATAGCAACCTTGAAGTCAAGTTGTTAGCGAGGCTCCGATAGAACTGTTTTTCTGGAATACTGGGTATCTTGGATCTTACACAAAGTTTAACATCTTGAAACATCAAATCGTCAATAGCAATTTTAGCTTCCACTGAACGTCTACCCATGTTTTCAACTCGGTTTTCAAACACTTTGATTAACAGTGTTACATCACTGTGGGCTTGGATAAGGTTGAGGCTTGATTTTTGAAGCTGTAAGGACAAATCCGATAACTCTTCTAGAGCATCGAACATCAATGCCAGGTTGTGTACAAAAGTTGTAGAAGATAATGTACTACAAAGCCCTTTGTAAGTTGAACGTTGCTTCGAGTCCCTTTGTTTGTCTTCAGATGCTTCAATGAAATGATTGTACAAAGCTTTAAAATCTGTCCAAACTGCTTTCACCGCCATTAAGCTGGAGGCTACCCAACGAGTATCTAAAACACGGCCGATTTTCAACATTTGCTCCTCTAGTCCTTTAGCAACTTCTGCCAACTCCCTGCTGTTTTTCGATGAACAACTAAACATGTTTCTAATTTTATCCATGAATATCTTAAAATGATTGATTCCAGCTACTTCTTCTATGGAATCGTGCACGGCAAGCTCTAAACGATGGTTCAAACAATGCCAAATGAACAAGTTGGGGAACGTTTCAGTAAGCTGTATAGCAAGGCCAGATTTCTTGCCTAGTAGCACTGAAGCACCATCACAAGTTAGAGCAATCATATGGTCTTTCATGAATTCAAAGCTTAGACCTAATGCTTGTAACTGATTTAAAAGTTCTTGTAATATACCAGCTGATGTTGTGCTATTTAGCTCAAAAAGTGTTAAGAACACTGTCATAGGGTTTTGCATTCCCTTTAGAACAGTTCTGATATAAACCACCAAAGCATTTTTGTTTGAAACTGAAGTGGCTTTATCCAAAAGCAGGGAAAATTTAGAGTCTGACTTGATTAGGCCATTTATCAAGTCTGATTTCATTTCATCAGAAATATGATGAATTATATTGGAGCAAGCAACATTTGAATGTAGGATTCGCCCCATATCTAAGCCATTCATTATTTGAAGATCAATTTCAGTTTCAAACTCAAAAAATGGCCTATTTAGTTTAGCTTGCTTATAAGCCGTGCGGAAAGTGCGCTCAGTTACAATCTGCTGCTCTTTATGCATAGAAGCAACAGCTTTTTTCATTGTATCTTTCTTAGCTTCAATGAGTATTTTTTCAGCTAAAGAATGAGCTCGAGACCCACGGTGTAAAAATATCTTTTTCCTAAGAGAGGATTGCTGGTCTTTTTTATTGTTTCCATAAGCGGTAACAGTTCCTAAAACCCACTTTTCGCTAATCTTTAGGCCCTTCGTTTTCTCTGCACCTAGAGTACTCACACTACGGCAAACGTTGCAACCTAGTTCTCTGTTCACAATTAACCATGGATTTTTAGCTTTAAATTCAACAATTTGTTCTTCAGACCAACAAACTGGCTGTTCACCCCTATTAACAAAATCATTATTTTCATTACTAACCTTAGCTTCGTCTGCATCAGATCCCAAACCCACCAACCTGGATACTATTTTGACCGACGAGGAAGTCGAAGGGGAATGGTAATCGCAATTATCCTCATTGATCCCGATTGCGTCTTCTTTTTTATCTTGATCAACAATTGAAGTTGTAGTCAATGCTTCCGAACTGCAGTTCTCATTATTCGCATAACCTTTTTGTTTCTTAGGGTTAGGTTTAAAGAAATCAACAATTTTTCTGGTAGTCATAGTCAATTAGGAAACTATTTAGCTGCACCAGCACTAATAAGCATAAACACGAACACAATCAACGACCTGCACCTCAAAAACGAACTTAAGCGTGATGGGATGCGATGCAACTTGTAACTTAAACGCGAAACACACCAAGGTCAAGTCAACTAGTCAACACACTTGTGATCACTGGGGCGGTGGCGCGGTGAAGGAATGGAGGGGGAAAGGAAGGGGGTGGGGTGGGTATTGCTTTGTTATTGAGAGGCGCAGCCGCGAACTGGATGACTCGCCCGTCACCTTCCTCCTGCCTGATTCCGTGCAAGACTCATCACAGCACAGCTCACAACTGCTTGTACGGGCGCTTACTATCTGCTTAGGAGTCACTCGCAAACAAAGCATAGCATAATATTGATCCTACCTACAATTTTTTTAAACTAAAACTTGTACTCGTAGTTTTAAAAGCGTTCCCTTGCGTTCCGGCACTCTTGGGAGGTAAGGGAACGCCGTTCCCTTGCGTTCCCACTGAAATTAACCACTGCCCTTAGCACTAAAGGGGTGAAACAAGGCTAAATCTCACATATACTGAAAATACACTTGTTTACCGCTTAAATTTTTGTTCTTTCTATTGAGAAAGAACTTTCTATTTTTAAATTAATAAAATATTTTAATGTTTTAGTCATCTAACTTACTTGAATTTAATGAAAATCCATTACCACTATTCTACTGTTTGGATCTAAATTAGTCCAGTTATAATAAGTACTAATTTTGTTCACAAAGTACTAGTTATTTATTTTTTGTTTAGCAATATCAATGTGTTCCATACAAAGTTTTGTGTTTTTATTTAGTTGTGTAATGTTTCTAATCTTCATTTGTCCTATATATTTTTAGTCTTATCAGCTTGTCTAACTACGTAAATCATGGATAAGTCACTGATTGTAATCATGGAAGTCACAGAGTAATCACTTATTTTTAGATTTTTAGTTTTTGATTTGGTCCATAATAACAATTTGCTGACTAATAAATTTATCAGTCAGGTTCCTCTTCTTTAGTGTTGGATACACTGTAACGCTCTTGACTTTTTGACTGACCAGTCAAGCAGTCGTTTCAACAATAGGTGTCATGATACAAATTAATCATTTATTCTTCATTGAGATTTATTTAATTTGTATTGGCATTAAAACATACATAGTCTATATTAAAACACAATTTTGATTTTTACTATAGAAATTTTACCCATCTAAATTCTTAGACATACAGGCCTATCAATATTTCTTCTTAGTGCATCAGTTAAGATGTCATCCTGTTTTCCTGGGTGCTGGACTGTTTTCTATTGTAAAGGGTGATTTTTTTATTGGTGTGGTTTTTAAGTTGGCACCACTATTAAACACAACAATTAAATTTGAATAAAACAGCTGATCTTTGTTTATTATCTTATGTTATTTCGATATTTGTATTGTCTAGTTCGTATTATTGTATAGTAACCATGAACAGACTTGCAAAAGAAGAGCGTTTGCGAATAGTGCAAATTTATTTTGAAAACCCCAGTTCAGTTCGGGCAACTTACCGAGCTCTTCGTCTGATTTACGGACCTCATAATCGTCCATCAGAGTCAGGTATTCGAGCTTTGGTTAATCGTTTTCGTAATACCCACACTCTTGTTGACAAGCATCGGCAGAGACGCCGCACAGTAAGGACCGAAGAGGCTGTTGATGCTGTTGCTCATAGTGTTGAAGAGGATCCAAGTGTGTCGATTCGTCATCGTGCGCAGCAATTAACGATCTGCTACTCAACTCTATGGAATATTTTACGGAAGGATCTACGCCTATATCCATACAAGATTCAGTTGGTGCAAGAACTGAAACGATTAGACTATCGCAAGCGTCTTGATTTCGGTGAATGGGCTCAACATAAGATAACACGTGATCCAGCTTTCACAGGCAAGATTTTTTTCAGTGATGAGGCTCATTTCTGGTTATGCAGCTTTGTCAACAAACAGAATTGTCGGATTTGGAGTGATGAAAACCCAAAAGAATTTGTTGCTATGCCCCTTCATCCACAAAAACTTACCGTTTGGTGCGCCATTTGGGCAGGTGGTGTTATTGGCCCTTATTTTTTTAAAGACAATGCTGGCCAGACTGTTACGGTAAATGGTCAACGCTATCGGGCATTGTTACGGGACTTTTTCTTTCCTCAGCTAAACGAACTTGAAGTGGATTTAGAAAATGTCTGGTTCCAACAAGACGGCGCGACGTGCCACACGGCAAACGACACAATTGGCCTCTTGGCAGAAACATTTGGTGAACGTATCATCTCATTTAGAGGTAGTGTCAACTGGCCCACACGGTCGTGTGATATCATGCCAACAGACTACTTTCTGTGGGGATATGTTGTCTCAAGTATACGCTGACAAGCCACAAACTTTAAATGACTTGGAAGCTAACATTCGTCGAGTTATTGGCGGAATTCAACCACAGCTGCTGGAAAGAGTATTCGAAAATTGGACTTCTTGATGGGGCTTTCTACGCGAACGAAATGGAGCCCATATGCCAGAAATCATTTTTAAACGTTAATGTCGTGACACTGTAGTTCAAATAAATGCATTTTTATGTCAATGCAGGTTGTTTTTCATTTTTTTATTTAGTTTTAAAAACCGCACCAATAAAAAAATCACCTTTTACAAGCAAGATTAGGCCTTACATTTGAAGCTACTTTTTAAGATATTTAGACAAGATAAAATAACTATGACAATCTAGGTTACATTTATCTAGAGGGCTCTTCAAATTGTAGGATAAATTTTTAACAAAAAACCAGTTTATTAAATTTTTCGGTAATTGTGAAAGTAACGGCCGGAGCGGTTAAAATACGAGTTTTGCGTTATTAACGTATTGGAATCAACCTACAGAACAAAACAATATAAGGTTTGACAGGGTGCAAATGAGAAATAACAAAGTTGTAGAACATAAAAAATGGAACAACTGTTCACGAGCTGAACAATATGTCCATGTTGTACATCCACGTCGGGTGTCACGTGACTTTTGTGACCGTTATTCAACCTCGTGATGATGTCATCGGATGTGGCACCATCTTTACAAACGTAAATGAAAAATAATACTGAAATGAGCAGAATTTTGTCACAAATGAAAAATGTTTTTCCTAATTTCGAGCTACAAAGTGATTAGTTTTGTTATCGGGGTGAGACGAGTGCCTCCGGCCATCAGCGCGGGCTGTGGCAGCACCAAATGTGCTGATAGCCTTTTTTCTGCGCTGATGTCAACGAAAGAAAAACATCCCTCAAGATAGTACCTATCAGTAAAATATCAAACTAGAGGTGCTGATCAGAAATATAAATTGAATTGTAATGCAAAAGCTATTATGTACAGTGTAAAAAATTTAATACATCATGAAAAACCCTAATATAAATATATAAATGCACATTAATAGAGAACACTTACCATTAGTGTGTTCCACAGAATGTGCAGAACGCCAAACTCCAACAAAATATAGTGTTGTCTCGCTGGCCTCAAATGCAACAACGTGGTCACCAAACCAAAATATGTCACTATGTCTAAGCGCTTTCTTCCAAAAAAAGAACCTGCCTGGTCCGATTTAATAAAATTACAACATTTAAAACTTTTTTACTATTTTTACAAATTTTTCTGTCACAACGAAACATCAAAGTCTCCCGATTTAAAAACAATACGCGACCGCACGACAAACAAATACACTCATTATTAAAAATTCCAATGTTCTATTAAAAAGGAAATAATCTTCTGTCGGTTCAAAACGTAAACTCTTAATATGTCTGACAAAACACTCTGACACACACAATTCACTACGATTCGTTGAACTAGTGGATGGTGAAATGAAATGAAATGAAAGAAAGTTTATTTCCTGTATAATTACAATACTATTACAATTAGTATTAATATATACATTGATAATAAATATATGTACAATAAATAACTAAAATTATTAAACATAGTGTTTGGAAATTAGCCTACATGGGCAAGCAGCCTGTGCGTAGGCTAGAGTCGTATTATTAATACCTAATATGTATTTACAAACTTATCTCCCAGGAATGTAGCACTGATATATCTCTAAACCAAAGGTATCTCCATTAATACAACGTTCATCGCCATCAGTGCATTCCAGTACCTGTCAACAGGTTATTTTTCAAGTCCACAGCCGAAGATGGGAATGAGGGGGGGGGGGCAATGTCGTATTCAGTAATGTCTACTGTAGGCAGTTAGTCGTAGGTAAACCATAATCATGAGCAAAACAGTTGGTACAGAGAATGGACATGAATGGTCATGACCGCTCACACCCCGGACAGTAACAAGGTCTCGGCCTCCTCAAGTCCAACATGCAGTAGAAAACTTGTAACTTTATGTTTGAATATTTCAATAGACAAGGTTTCGAATAAAGAAAAATTACTAAATTTGTTACATATATTTCTAAATAAGGACTGAGATATATAAAATGAGTTAGTATTTGAATATGACTTAATTAATGGTATAACAGAGATCCCCACTCTATTAGAGTGCCTGGTATTATAAGAATGTGACGTTTAAGAGAAAATTGTAGAAAAATGTTTATATATGTTTATTAGTATACTTTTTATATACAACTGGCGTAAGGAAAGAATTGATGTTTCATGAAAAAGATTGTAAGTTGGATATCTCTTACTTTTCTAAACCCTGCTTTTAAAATACTTTTTTGAATAACAAAAAGAGGTTCAAGGACCGATTTTCGAGCTCCTCCCCATGCAATGTTACCAAATGATAATACAGACTGTACGTAAGCAAAATACGCATGTTTTAATTTCATTGTCACTTAAAATATCACTTAATCTTCTGAATGCATAGATGTATTTTCTGACTTTTTTTTGTAAATAAGCTACATGTTCCGTTCCACTTTAAACGATGATCGAAAACCACACCTAAATACTTATAGGACACTACACTCTCTATACTCTTACAATCACATATTACATTTGTGTAAGTTCCACAATTATGAATTTTCAATTAATTGAATGGGGCATTCTGAGTTAATGCTTAAAGAAATAGGCATAAATTTTGTTTTTAAGATGTTTAATGACAGAATATTTTGATCCAACCACTGTTTTTATACTCATCAAATCGCTCAATGCCATGGCCTGTGCTTCTAGCCAACTTCTTCCTGAAATAAATATTAAACTGTCATCTGCGAACAGAAAAAGTTTGCCTTGTAACTGAATTTTTGCAATATTGTTGATATATATTAGAAACAAAATTGGACCTAATGTGCTACCTTGTATTACCCCGTAGTCTACACTTTGTGGATCGCTAGTTGCGCCGCATATAGACACAACCTGCTTCCTGTCATTCAAGTAGCTAGTGAACCATGCTAGAGCAGTACCGCGGCGGATTCCTATCATTTCCATTTTTTGTAGCAAGATTGTGCGATCAACTGAGTCAAAACGCTTTTTTCAAAATCTAAAAATATGAGTAAACACCTATTATTTTTTGAGATATTGTCGTTCAATTCCTTATTTACGTCAAACAATACATCATTAATATTCTTGTCTGATCTAAATCCATATTGACACACACTCAATATATTGTTGTTTTTGTAAATATGAGACTAAGCTGATTCTTCACTATACGTTCTAAAACTTTGGAAAACACGCTTAACAATGAAATAGGGCGGGTAGTTGCTTTTGTCGGTAAAACAATTTGATTTATAAAGGGGGTAAATTTAGCCAATTTGAATTTTTGGGGAAAAATACGCCAGTTGATATGCTTAAATTAATTATGTGTGTTAAAGGCTGCAAATAATATGCATATTAGACTTTATCAGGTCCGCCGAAACCCCATCCCATCCAGGTGCGGATCCTCCTCTCAGTCCAGTGATTTGCCGTTGCAACCTCTTGTTCAGTCACAGTGTGTATTGTGAAGTCCGTGTTCAATCTAAAGTCAGAGTCTCTCACCACTGGGTTCCCACTTACAATGATATCGTCTGCTAACTTTTTTACCAACAGATGAAAAAAACGTATTGAAATCATTACTAACTTGTTTTAATATTTCTTTGTTATTTGTGGTCGTTCTAGGAAGAAAATTTTTTATTGGAAACGCGTCTCTAATTTTAACCCTCCCGGCCCGCCAATTCATTCACTATTTCCCAAAACAATTTTGCATCTCTTTTTGATTCATTCAGTTTTATTCCTGTTATACTGCCGCTTTTCGTATTTCAAAGTGTTGCTCAAATGCTGCCTAAGGTTTTTTAAATTGGTTTTGTAATTCACAATTAAAAGGTTGCTTTTTAAGAATTTTGCTTATTTTATCTCTTTCCCGTATAGTGCTTATTAGGTCGGTTGAAATCCATGGCTTGAGTTTTTTCTTACGTGTAACAGGATTTTTAATTTGTTTTTTTGAATTTGATAATGCACCTGAAACAATATGAGCAAAACTACTTGCACACTCATCTGTATCACAGCAGTTCAGTACAGGTTCCCAGTGAGTATTAGTAAGATTGTCGGTGAACAGTGCTCGGTCTGTGTACGTGATGGGCGGTGAGGGGGGTGTCTTGGGCAGCACTGCCGAGTGTAATACTAAGTGCGGTGCTGTAGTGGTCTGTGACAGTGGTGTGTAGCACTGCTGCCCGCACACTCCGCCAGTCATCGTATCTCACAAAGATATGGTCCAAACAGGTCGTGCTGTGATCTATCACCCGAGTAGCTCTGTCCACACATTGTACAAGTCCGTGGCCAGTGAGGCAGTTCAAGTATTTATCTAAAATGTCGTTATTTGTAAAAAGGTCTATGTTAATGTCTCCCAGCATAATGCATTTTTTTGTTGTGTTCTAAGTTCATATAATAGTTGTCAAGAGCTTCAATAAAACTGTTTACATCACTATCAAAAGTTCTATATATTGCTAAAAAGTTAAAGCGCTTATTATAGTAAGTAAAGTCAAGTGAAATTCCGTATACGTCTCCTAAGGTTATTTGTGATGCTGTCACTGATAAGCGTTTGTTTACATATACAATTTGGTTGATCCATGATTGTCACGCACTCACTCAATCCAAACTACAGTACACAATATGTGTGAAGCATTGACTTCTGCCCAGGAGCGCTCAGATAACACATACGCTATCAGTCCCGGTCGCAGATAATATTTACAGATATCCAGACACAGCCCACAAACAGGACATTAGAACATTAAAAACTTAACTATTTATGAATATGCCCCCTGAAACCATGTTATTTATTATTTGCACCCCTTAAAACCATGTATATTTTTGTTCAGGAGGATGAGCAGAATACGTTGATAACGTCAAATTCGTGATTTGCCAGGTCGGCCTTTAACCTTATAATTGCCAATTTTTCTTTATTAAATAAGACAACGGTTACTAAAATATTTCAGTCAAATTCTTATCTGGTACAATTTGAAGTGGTTAAAATGCAAACAGGTATCTAATCATGTACATAAGACAATTTATGCTTAACAATATATTTAAAATTACTAATTCTAATATATTTCTGATATGCTACTTTAAAGCTTAAAAAAATTCTAAGTTACAGTAAATAATTAAACATTAATAAATAAATTACACATAATTATGCTTCAAATCTTTTAATATTGTGTTTTTCTATGCTAATATATCATGTAGACTATAGTAAGCCCTATCTAACATAATAAAAACTCTGACTGTGTTAATAAATTCTTTGTAAAGAAATTTTTCATGTTGTTAGGTAAATGACTGAGCATTAGCTAATTGGGTGATTAATGTATGTTTTTATGTATCGCTTTGTGGATAAATATACAAGTTTTTAATTTAACAGTTTTTTCAGGTTATTGTGAATTGAAAGAAAGTCACTTTGTTGTTGAGTATAAAAATTCTGATTGTTTTCTGATAACGGGCAAACGTATTTTTTATCATTTAAATAAATTAACCATTATTTTGCTAAGGATGACAGTTTAAAATATTCTTATAGAAGCTGTTAATGTCTGTCCATAGCTAACAATAGAACATGACCCTGACTCGGTTAGTCGGCGGCGACCCGTTATGCCTCCGCCCCTCACCCTTAAGCCTCCTGACAAGGAAAGGCTATTCAAACGCAAGGACGAAGGCTATGTGTCAGGATCACGCTCCTCACGCCAACTGCGCCGTGGACGCACCAACAACCAGGAGCGCTCCTCTTCTACCTCCAGGCTACTTGAAGGGTACTGAATTCATGTAGTTTTCATTTATATTTCTCCTTACATCTGTGTCATCACCAACCTGATCAGTTAAACAAATGTTTTATATACTATGAATCATATTTTTATTTTAAAATGTAAGAACTGTTATTACTCACACAAAGTTTTTTTATGGTTGTTAGAATCACATAGGAAAATTGAGCTGAGAGGGTACCATTTTTAATTTTGGGTTTGAAGTGTTAAATGAGAATATTAGTTCAAATATGGGTGCTAGACTCAAAGAATCATACACTACAGTCTGAGTATAAACTGATATTTGGGCTTCCCAATTGTCTATCAACTTTTTAAACTGATATAACATGTCAACAAATTTTGCAATTGAGTTTGAAGATTGATCATGGACCATTAAAGAAGTTAGTTCTGTATCTGAAATAACTTTAGCTAGTTCAAGCAAATGTTAGTAGAAGGTATGATGATAAAAATAGTGCCTATACAATTTGTGTTTATTAGTACATTACTAATCCAATAACATCAAGAAATGGAATCATGTCAAAACTGCATTTTTTCATTGTAGTAGACCCAGGAACTCCTCTAAGGTGTACACCGGATTGTCCTGCAGATACTTTTGAAGTTCTTTCTTGAGAATTTTTCTAGTCAGAGTTTGGAGGTTATTAGGTAGCAGATTCTTCAGTTTGCGTCTGATTTATGAAGGACTTTTCTCAAGGAGGGCTGTCCGGTGTCGGGGAAGTATGTATCTTGCTACATGCCTTGTGTTGTAATTGTGAACGTCTTGGTTTGTTTCGAGATTGCAATTATAAGCATGAAGGATTACTTGAAGGATGTAGAGGCTGGTAACTGTTAGGATGCCATGCGTTTTGAACGCTTGCCTGCAGCTTTCTCCTTGGTTTAGGTTAGCTAGAGCCCTTATGGTCTTTTTTTGGGTGATAAGTGCTCTGCTGTGATTACCAGCTGATGATCCGCCCCATGCCTCAATTCCGTATCTCATGTGGGAGTCCACTAGTGCATAGTATACAATCTTGGTGGCCTCTAGGTTGCTGGTCCATTTTATTCTCCTCACCACATATACCCCAGTACTCATCTTTTTGCAGATATTTTGGACATGTTTGTTCCACGTGAGGTTTTTGTCTCGATGACTCTTATGACTCTTAGCTGTGTACTTGTTTGTTCCAAGATATTTGGGATGTCGGGAATAGGGTCATGTTTTGTACTGAAGTTAATTTTGGTGGTTTTATTTGGGTTAATTACGAGGTCATTTGTTTTGCAGTAGTTCAGGGCCATGGTTAGGGATGTAGTTGCGATGTCATAAATGGCATCTGCCGTGTTGTTGTTTAGGAGCAGTGTAGTGTCATCAGCATAAATGATGCAAGTGGTGAATGAGTTTTGGATGTAGTCAGGGAAGTCATTTGTTAAAAGGATAAAGAGGATTGGGCCAAGGACGGATCCTTGAGGGACACCTCGTGTCATGGGCTGAGGGTTAGACCTGAATGTGGTGGTGCACTTGTCAACTGTGTATTGTGTCTCCACTACTTGTTGTCGTCCTTCCAGGTAGCTTACAAACCACTTGTTTGCTACTTCTCTGACTCCTAGTTGTTGTAGCTTTTTTGAGATTAGTTTGTGACCCAAACAGTCAAACGTCTTACTGTAATCCAGGAAGAGGCCAACAATTTACTGTTCGTTGTCAATTTGTTCTATTATGTGTTCTATGAGGCTGATGATTGCTGTGTTGGTTGATCTACCCTTCAGGAATCCATCTTGATTGGGAGTGATTAGGTTATTCTGTTTAAGAAAGTTTAGCAGTCTGTGAAGTGCAATTTTTTCAATTAGTTTAGAGAAAGTTGAGGTAAGCGATATTGGCCGGTAGTTTTGAGATTGCTCCTTTTTTGTGCTTTGGGTAGACTTTAGAGAGTTTAAGTGCTGACAGAAAGTGTCCTTCAGAAAAAGATTTGTTGATGATGGATACTAAGGGAATTGTCAGTTCTTCTGCACAATGCTTGACTGCTTTTGAACTGTACTCATCCACGCCACTTGAGGTTTTGGTTTTGAGAGATTTAATTGTGTGTAAAACTTCGTTGAAAGTTGAGGGGCTGTCAAGGAATGATGGCAGGTCAGTTCGTCTATAGGGTTTTGTGGGTGGTTTTGGAGTGTTCCGCTTTGGTTTAAGGTCTTTTCGGCTACTTGTGCGAAGAAGGTGTTAAAAGTTTCGACTACGTCTTGTGGGTCGTTAATGATGCTGTTGTTGATTTCAAATTTGCATTGATTTCATCCACAGGATTTGGCTTTACGCTCCTTATTTATGACGTTCCATATGGCCTTTGTTTTGTTATCAGCGTCAGTGATATAGCTGGCATTGAGGTTTTGACGTAGCAGTCTTAGCTTATTGTCATATAACTTCTTTTGAGCTATCATTGTTTCTCTGTCTTCATTGTTCCCAGTTATCTCGAGTCTGTTGAGTGCTCTGATGTAGTCGTCCTTTAGTGCTTGTACTTCAGGATCATAGCTTAAGATGGGTCCCTGCTTTTTTTCCCGTTTTTAAGTCTCTCATTGGGCACGTAGCATTCAGAGCTGAGTTGATTGTGGTGTGGAAACTGTTGTAGGCTGTTTTGGAGTCGGGTGCGAAGTGAACTGGTTGCCAGTCACTGTGCTTTAACTCAGCTTTCAGGTGGTTGAGATTTCTAGTGCCCATTCGTCTTTTTCTTATTATTTGAAATGTTTGACCTGACCTTCTTTTGTCAGATATTAGGCAGATCTGTGCTGTTTGGTGTCAGACAGTCCAGACTGGATAATGATAGCATTTGTGTCGTTCTCTGTAACATTAGTGCAGATGCAATCGATGGATGATGGCTGTTTCGAAGGTTATACGAGTTGCTGGTAGTTTCAGTCGTCTGATGTTATGAGAAGTTAGTTCTTCTTCTAGAAGGGCATTTTTGGGATGGTTTCTCAGCCTGTCAATGTTTGTCTCCAACTAGTACCACATGATTTTTGTATGCTTGGATAAGGTCCAGGATGTCTGACAAGATGTTTATACTGGTTTTCACCTTGGTGATCTGTAGATTCCAAGAATGTACAAGGTTTTTCTTTTGTACTTTAGTCTAGTTAGGGCTGCTTCACAGGTGAGTTCTCTTCTGAGGTCAGAGATGTCCAGATGTTCTATTTGGGACACAAGTGTCTCTTTAGAGTAGATTGCAACTCCCCCTAGTTTGTGGTTTTCTCTGGAGAAGTCTGTTATTAAAGAATACCCTTCTAGGCGTGTGGTTTCTAGGTCTTTTTTGGAAAGGCCATGTTCTGTTAGGACAACAATGCTAGGGTCAGTATCCTTTAGAAGGTGGTTCAGTCTGTCTACTTTCTTTCTAAGACCTGGTGGAGAATACTTATGAAGTTAGTATCTTGGGGTTCTTTTTCAGATTTGAGTTCAAAAATTATCTGAATTATATTGAATTTTATATTTTTGTGGGGGAGAGGTTCTAAAAAAGCTATGGTCTGATTGGTAAAGTCACATTGTCTTTGGTGACATTGAGTCTCTGGTAGAGCTGTGTTGTTGACTTTTTTGGTCGTTGGTTCAATGTGGAGTGTTGCTGCTTTATTGTCCATTTGTGTTTGTCTATCTGGGGCTGGCAAGAGTTCAGTAGTATTCGTGGCTGGCATCAGTATTGATACTGAGTCAAGGTCAGAGGGTGAGGAGGTGTTAACTTTCTCTATCCAAGTTGCAAGCTGGTCATTTTAAGGTGGTGTTATATATAGGAATGTCTTGGTGTGTCTGGATATTGCTACCAGACAATGTGCTTTGGAGTCATAAATTTCCTCCTTGTTTGATGACATTCTTACCACCGCTATGTGTTCAGCTTGTCGTCCTTGAAATTCATGGATTTATGAAACTTTGTAACCCATTTTCTCCAAGACTCTCTTTTCTGACTGCTTAAATGTGAGCACTTGGTATGTGTGTTTATCAATTTGAAGGTTTTCAGGGTTGTCATATAGTTTTTTAGCCCTGTCATTTTGGACATTGCTAGTGGTTTTCATTAATTGAGGATAGAAGTTTGCCAGTAGAGCTGTCGTGCTTTTGGTGCAGCGGTGGGATATGTCAAGAGTCTGGATGATAACTGCTATGGTATTTTGTGTCAAAGAAGCATGTCCTGTTGATATATGGTATTTGGTTAATGTCACCTACTAGTAGGGCCTCTGTTGCCCCTGAGAGTACTGTTGCATATAGTACTTCTCCGGCAAGTGCCTCATCAAAGATGACTCTTTGGTGTGGTCTGTTGTCAAGCTGTTTGGTTTTGTTTATGATGAAAGAGTGTACTGTTTGGAAAATGTCATTTGCATTACTTTTGTTGCCGTTTGGGTGTTTTGTTTTGAACCGCTTTTGGAAGTCTTGAGCAGCATCACGTGTTGGAAATAGCACTAGGTCTCCATCTTTGTAGTTGTTTAGTATGTAGGTTGTCTTTCCACAGCCTGGGACTCCTTGCACTAAATTTAGCTTTATTTTTTGGATACTCTCTAAATCTATGATTTTGATACTGTGAAATAGTCTCAGGTCATTCATGATTATGGTATCACTCGATACCAGTCCTTAGATTGTAGCTTCTAAAGACGATTTTTGTTTTAACAAGACCTGAATGTCTCTTTTAAGATTACTGTTCTCCTTCAATAGTAAGTTTCCAGCTTCAGCCGCAATGGTCAATGAGGTTTCCAAGTCTGTTTCCTCTTGGTCTTCATACTTTTGGACATGTTGTTTGACCATTTCTAGTTCCTCTGCTAAACTACAGGCTGTCAAGATATTTCCCTGGTGTTAACTGCCTTGGTCAGCAGTTTTAGGACTGTGCCCTGGTGAAGGACTACATATTTTTTTGTTATCCTGGTTAGTGGATAAAATTAATGATGATGTCATTGGTTCACAGTTTTTACATGTCCAGTTGTCAATTTCTTCTTTTTTAATTTTTTTCAATTGCTTGTCAGAGATATTTATGCATCCAGCGTGGTACCATTGCTTGCAGGGGCCAGTACAATATATACCAGAGAATTTGACACCAATACTGCAGTAACCAAATGGATATTTAGGTTGATGAAGTCTTATTTTTGGACATTGTAAAATGTAGTTAAAATGTAGTTATAATTAGCAAACATTTTTTTATAAGAAAATATATTTTGTTAATAGTAAACAAAAGATTCAGTTTTTTATATGCTGGTTTGGCTGGTTCCAATAATCACAATTAAAGATTCTGTATGAACGCTGTTAATAATAATAAAAATGAGTATTATTATTTCCTAGTTTATCCCTATCAGGTCTGTGCTTCAACATTCCTCACCGTAACAATGTACATGCTCAGTACAGTAAGTAGTGCAAGTGGAGGCGTTTGATAAGGGGAGGAGTAGAGGAATTTAAGTGATAGAAAAAGATATTGACTTGATTCCTAGTTGCTTCTGCAGTATGCACGACTGATTTTTCTATCGCGTATAATGAAAGTTTATTCCTCTAATAATGAAAATAACATTTACTTTTTAAAATTGGCTTGATAATAATTTATTAGCTGTTCCAGGTATTGGATTCTTTATTTTTTATTCATCCTTTACAGGGACAACTGATATTACTTTAATAGTAAATTCTAATACTAACAACATATAAAAGCAACTGTGAAATTTTAAAACCCTTTCTTGAATAATAGTTTTGAAGGTGTTAGTTATAAATTAGTTTTATGATTTTATTTCTAGTGTTCATTGTGCCATGGAAATATCCAAAGCAGAAAATAGGCGATTGGCTTTGTTTGGGTGATGATGACATGGGCACAGATAGTGGAAAATGTCTTAGTGGAAAATATATTAAAAAATTGTAAAAAGAAACTAAAAATAACTTTTTTGAATAGAAAGGTATATATCTAAACTCTACAAATCTGTTTCTGTATTAAACACCAAAACAACGTAATTTTAGGAACATAAAAAAAACCTTAAGGGGTTAACCTCTTTTTCCCGACCAATATTAAAATTTACTGAGCAATCAATAAAAAACCTCTCAGAGTTACTTTTTCATGTTATATCTCACAACTTAGATGGTTTTAAAAGTTTCGTACTTTATTACAAATATAAATAAAAATATTGTGAAATTTAACTTTCTCTACAAGCAGCCTTTGATCTGCTTCACCCCATATTTGAAAAGTTCTACTCAATATTTTGTTGTTTAATCCTTAAAGCGATGAATTAAGCTAAACATGTAATGTTACTTTGCTTAAAGTTCTATTTGAATTAAGTTATCACAAGTAAAAATATAAAAACTGATTTTTTAAGACTTTTATATTTTTTACAAAATATGTGTAAAAAACATGGAGTAGACCAATGCACTGAAAAAAATAAAAAAGCAATTTTTTTCAGAAGAACAAAACAGCATTCAGAACTCTTAAGAAATAGAATTAAAAAAGAATTTATTTTTTTAATAAATCAGAGTTAGGATTATTGAGCTATCTTTATCACTTAACTTCATGATATATGAAAGAAATTTACAAGAATTAAATGCAAATAAGGTAAATTATTAACATATCATGTGTAATAAATATTAACAACATTATTAAACTCAAAGTACTTCAGCTACTAAAATTTTTTAAATCCTCCTTAATAAAAAACCCAAGGAGAAACCTAAACTGCTTCTTCAAAGGATTTACTGAACATATTTACAATACATATTTTGTCCAGTGCAGTGCCATTCTTTGCTAGGACTAAAGCTTTATGTATATACACGATCACAGTATCAATGGAATAATAGTTAAGTAAGATATAAAATTGTATATAATATAGACTTATCCAACAATTATACATTTAGTTATATAATAATTAATTAGGAATGACAATATCATATTTGATTCACCATCTAATCTGATTATTAAAATTGTGGTTAAATGTAATTTTTTAATATTTTAAAAGTACAGTTAAAGTAGCCAACAACAACAAGGAACAAGGCAAAAGCAGATAAGAGTGTTATGAAAAGTACTGTGGTCATCGACAGTTCTCTGCCGTTTCTTTCACTATTATTCACAAATTGTATTAACAGAATGTTTTGAGAGTCAGATAGCTGTTCAGGTGAGAATAAATCAGCCATAATGGCATTATTTAGGATTTACTATTCAGAGCATTTGTCATTGCAGTGGACTTTACTTGTATCATTATTGTTTATCATAATGATTAGTAGTTACTCCTGATTAGGTTAATGAGAACCAGATTATTTTTACAATTGTATAATTGTATAACCTTGAGGACGGGTTGTTGGTGGGGAAATGTGTGAGGCTCATGCTTTGAAATCCAGAACTGATGAATTTCAAGGTATAGGTAATCAGTCCATGGTCAGTGTACTTCCTCACCTCTTGTGACACGTTGCTGTGCACCTCTGTTCTTTGTTATGATTACTAAACAAACACGTTTAAAGTATACATCATTCAATACTCTAATTTACCTTACTTTATTTGTTTATACCTGTTTTTATCTTACAATAAATACTATAACAGATGTTATTATAACTTTTTATTGAAGAATTTTAGTTACATGATCTCATGCATGTGTGGTAACCAAATTGATTTATTTTGTTACATAATTAAACTATTTTTATGGATTTTACTGTAACACAGAAATTAGTGGTTTTTGATAACAAATATGAAAATTCAATTCAATATAAAATCTGAACAGACACGTATGTAAGAAATAAAATGTTTAAGATTAATGAAATTTTAATATTTTATAGGCGTCATATGACTTGAAATACTTATTTGTCCTAGGATAAAAACTTATTCATAATTTAAAATAATGTATAAAAATATGTTTTTATAGTATTACACTCTGTATAGTTAATTATTGTTTAAGCTTAGAAGTTGCACAAAATCTACCTTTAGTGCCAATGTCTGTAGACCAACTAATGATATATTTTTCTAAAACTTATTTCAACAACCAATGCTCCAATAAATATTACATAATTTCATTTATGAAAGAACATTGTAATATACTTTGTTCATTTACTTTTTGTTACCTTTATACAATTGAATAATACTTGTAATGTGTAAATTTCACCCCAAAATTTCATTTTATACCTAACTTGGACTGTATAAATAAAAATCTAATAATAAACATTACCTCAAACGTTATGCTCATATCAGAAATATATAGTTTGTATGATAAAGTTATATCAATATTTTTTTGTGAACTTATTACAATACAATCAGTTTTTTAGAGTAAAAAACAGAAAATTATATGTGTTTAAAGTGTTCACAAATAAAAAAAAGATTATTCAATACACTGAATTAATATTAACCAATCGCTCCCGAACATAAGCAAACAAATATGATTGTGCAATAGTACAATAAATAAGTAGTGAAAAAATATGACTTTCTCTTTACAACCATATGAATTTTATACCAATTAGATAGTATTTACTCTTTAAAAAGTTATTTAATATGAAAGTATGTAAATACGCCACATATGCTATAATACCTGTTCAACAAGGCCTTCTGTGCTACATAAGCAGTGCATGCCACTTCTAACACTGAAGTCCCATGTGATGTTGAAGTCCCCAGTGTGCACTTTTTTGTGCATGATTTATCCAACTGAAGTTATCATATATGGGAAACAATGTCAAGCCTGATGATGTATCCTCTTCTTAAGTTTGAAATATTTAATGGTTTATTTGAGTGTACATGACAGAAAGAATTTTAATTTTATATTGGTTTCTGTATGTGTATGATCATTATACTTTCTAGTGATGTGTCAAAGCCGGATCCCAAATCTTGAATCGATCAATGGGATTCGACAATCAAATGTGGGGAGATATGCCAATCATTAATATTATCGCTAATTAGTTTTACACAAATTAAGGATCGCTAAAACATGTTTTGCCCTACTTTGAATTTTCAAAACCATAAATAGATTACCTAATCATACATTAATAAATAATATTTTGCTTGCTATTATTTCCCATATGTGTTTTTGTCTATTGCTGTGAGTCTGCTGATTCTATTTTCAGACAATTCCTGATTGGCATTATATAAATTACCAATTGCAAAATCATGTTTTATCATACTTTGTGTTTGAAAACCCGTAAATAGAAAACCTAATTAAACAATTTTTCCAGATGTATGTATATTTTTAAAAAAAACCCATCAGGATAATTGCAAAATTGCAATTCAAAAAGATGTGCAGACCAGCATTCATAAAACTAAAACTGTTGACATTACCCTGCCTCTACATTTTGGAGATGTCTCTTTTTTATCAAGAAAAATTGCAATCTCATAAGACGCAGTAATATACACTCTTATTAAACTAGACACAGGGATAATTACTAAACTGGGAGACACAATACAGTAACTTTAGACATTTACCTTCTCAGGCAAGAGTTCAATTTGTCAACCAACTGCCCAATTCAATAAAAAATAATGCAATTCCTAAGGCTTTTAAATCTTATCTGAAAACTGCATTGATTTTAGAAGTATTCTATAGTCCAGACAAGCTTATGACACACTTTTGGAAGACCACGTAATTGGCTGACTGACATTGGGACAAGAATGGGAAAAATTCAGAATTAATGAAAATTAAGGTGAATGTAAAATTTGTACATAGAAATGAGATTCAGATGTAGTGAATAAATGCAAAATCTCAGCATTTTGTTCACTTTGACAGTTGCAATAACGTAAGTGTATATGTAATAAAACATATATTATTAAAATTATACCCAGTTTACGTATAAATTAGTCTGTTTTGTGATTTTAACCTGAACATCGTAGTTACTCATAAAACCAGTGGAAAATTTTTTAATTCTATTTTTACCTTTAATTTTGATCTTTTTTTTCCAAAATCAATAAAATTCTTCCTTGGACCAAGAGGACGTATAAGTTTCAAGTCTCTAGGACCTTTCTATCACAGGTTATCGCACATACGGACAGAAAAAGAGAATGATATGATTTTAAGGCCATGTCCACTCCTTAATAATATAAATATTTCTTTATTAACACGTTCGCTGCTAAAAATCTCTATATAGAGTTCCGTATATGTTTTAAAATATATTTTTACTTACTTTTGGCTGAAATAAGATATAAATATTTGAAAATTACGTATTAGTCAAAAAAATTATTACTCTCTACCATTTTGGGAATGTGGTAACTGTGGTTACCGCTAGCTCCTGGGGACAGTCTTCCTTGCCAGTTGGTAACTCTAGTTACTGCTCGCACTAGGGAACGCCCTTTTATGGCAGTGGGAATATTCCAAATGAATACATCATAAATAAGTAAACTGTATTTTATTCGTTTTAGACGAATGTAAACAATTTTTATACGTAAATGAATAAACCAAAACAAATGTAAAAGTTTATAAAAATGTGAAAAAGTGTACAATAATTCCCTCTAAAAAACCTATCCACAAGCAATGTGAAAAAACTAATTGGAGATTTGTCATCTGACAAAGGAACTAAAAATCTTTCCTGTCTAGTAAAGGAAATATCTTTCATTCCAATCCGGTTGTGAGCGCTCCATTGGGGTGGGTTGGTCTCGTAATCAGGATCCTCAACTTCCGTGTGTGTCTGGTACTCCATATCGTCCATGTTGTCATCTGAACTCAATACTGGCTCTGTTGTACGCCTAGAACTTAGTTATTGTACACCACTTGGTCACGGGGGAAGATCCATTATGTTATGCAATCACTTACTATTAAAAAAACTTTAAAAAATCATTAAAAATAATAAAAAAGTCTATTGTGAAAACAAAGTACATAAAAACACGGGAAAAGTACCTCCCAAGGAGCGAGAAATACGGCGTTGTGGTAGCTCGAGTGCTGGCCACACACTGACCTCATTTTGGAACAAAAACTCTGTGGTAACCATAGTTACTGCCCGCTCCTAGCGCAGTGTAGCAGTGGTAACCAGAGTTACCGCCTGCAGTGAACGTGTTAGGCTGAAAAAAGTTTTCCTGAAAATGATTTTTGGAAAAAATGAACACTTTCTGTATAATTAATAGAAATCTCTAATTAGGTGACATGAAATAATATAATTGCTTTTGTTCTCATTTTAGATCACCACCCACACTGCGTGATGGCTGTGATTTGTCACGTACCCGCTCTTTCCGAGTTGAGCCCAAGAACCAGAGAATATTCAGGGCCTCCGATCTGGTCAAAGGGAGGCTGCTAGGCCAAGGGTTCTTTGGCAAAGTGTACCAAGTAACTCACAGGGATACTGGTGAAATAATGGTCTTAAAGGAACTATACAGGGTCGAAGAAGATGCCCAGAAAAACTTTCTTAAAGAGGTTAGCTACTATTAAAATTGATTGTAAGATAATTTAGAAACACAATGAATGATTTACATTGAGGATCTTCTCAAAATTCTCTTTATTAGCTTATTAACCTAAAGATTAATATTACACTGTTAAAGATATTTTACTAACTGAAGATTAATAAAGGAGTTATGCTTCAAAATAAACATTTTCTAACAACATTCTCTATAGATTTTGCGTAGTTCCCAATGTGGTCAGCGTTATTACATAATAGTAATATGAATTTAGTTGTACTATTCCTTAAAGATTGACAATGTAATAAAAATCTAAAAATTATTTACATTTTATCCATAGTGCACACCAGAATATTTACTATAATTTAGATAAAACGAATTATGCAACAATACAGAAACTTATATTTATGGGAGGGCCCTCAAATACTAAATATTGTTTAAACTAAGAGGTAAAAAAACAATACCTGCTGATTATTTAATTTTTGAGTGTAATTTTGAAAAGAATTTGAAGAAGGTTGTAAATTAGAAACTTTTTATCTGACAAGTTAAAAACTGGGAATGCCAAGCACATGATAGACCTAATTTAATTTTAACCGTTATTATTTTGTAACTCACACTATTTTCAATTCTCCATATCTGGAGTCGTGAAGAAAAAACTTGCAAAAAACCCTGAGTTTTCTTCTCTGATGTAAATGTTATGAGCACTTCCAGGATGTTCCACCAATAAATCACTGACAAAATTGGAAGTCTTCCCTCTGATCATGAAGATCCATGATGCATGGCCATATCAGCCAATCGGAGATTTGGTCATTGTCTTTTGTTCCTGATTTGAACAACTCTGTGGACTGTGTTGTTCTCTTTGAATTGAGTTGTAAGTCAGATAGATACTGATTTGGTTCTGTACATCTGTCGGCCTACTATGTTCTTTTTACTGAATCAATAAAACATTTACCATCAATCTGCTAACATATGTGACTAGACACATGTGACTTGTGACCATGTGACAGACACACATAGACATAGAAAATACAAATTTCAAATAAAATATTATTTGAAGAACCATACTGTTTTGTTATTGTAGTTTTGTACATACAGTTTTTCATACACAAAGAATGACAAAAAACCTGTTTTAATGTCTGTTTACTGCCAAACAGATTTCGTCCGTGAATATGATGCAGCAGACCTGCGATGATGCAGGAAATAGATATAAAAAATAAGAGCTTCAAGTCAAATACTATTGTGTAATTTGTCTACAGTTTTTCATACCCAAAGTATGACGGCTATCCAGAAAGTAACAGATGTTTTTTAATAGTGCAGCAGTGGGTGGCGCTACAACCGCCATCTTGGTGTCAAAACACTCTGGCGTTCATCGAACTGTAGTCGCGCTGTCTGTATCTCTTTTACTTTTCTCACTATGATTAATTTAAATGTGCGCTGCAATTGAAAATCCTGCCACTTGTAAAGTGCATTCAGTGATAAGGTATTTGTTGGCATAAAACCATAAACCAATTGAAATCAATCGCCCACTGTGTGAAGTTTATGGAAATGGAATAATGAGTGAAAGCAGAGTAAGTCTGTGGTGGATTGACTTTAAAAATGGCTGTACCAATGTTCATGACCATAGTCGTAGCGGTCGGCTTAGCCTAGTGACCGAAGATTTGATGCTGAAAATTGATGAATAAGTTTGTGAAAATCGCTGTTTCACAATGACTGAACTCTCAGAACGTTTTCCACAAATTTCACAAAGTTTACTTCATGAAATTGTTATAGGGAAGCTTGGATATGACAAATTCTGTATTAGGTAATTTCAAAAATCCTTGTGGAAGATCATAAAAAACAAAGCCTTGCTGCATCGTTAACTTTCCGTGATGAATACGACAAACATGGTAACAAACTTCTCGATCATATAGTTACTGGTGATGAAACATGGGTGGAAAATGTCAATTGTAAAATAAAAATGCAGTTTATGGAATGGGGGCACACAAATTCTCCAAAAAAACCAATAACGTGTCTCCAAATTCTGTCATATGGCAACTATTTTTTGGGATGCTAAGGGTGTGATTCTGGTTGATTTCCTTGAACGAGGATCAACAATCAACTCAGAGAGGTACTGTGAAACATTGCAGAAGCTACGGCAAGCGATACAAAACAAGCGTAGGGGAAAATTGAGCTCAAAAATTTTGTTTTTCCAAGACAATTGACGTCCCCATACAGCCAATCTATATGACAAGTCTTGGATGATTTTAATTGGGAAGTGTTTGATCATCCGATTTATAGCCCAGATCTGGCACTAAGCGACTACCATCTCTTTCCAGCTATGAAGACTGGCAACGCAGCGCTTCAATAGTGACACTGAATTACACGCCGATGTTAATCAGTGGTTAAGATCTCAGGCGGCAGCTGAGTAGGTCAAGTATGCATTTACAAAGTTTAATTTTCCCAACTTGAGCTGTAACTTGAAACTGTAAACCAGTGCCATTTTTTAGAGTGAATAGAGCCCTTTGATTTGATGTACTACTCGACCTATGCTCTCATTTAAGATTTTCTTGATTCCTTGCAGGCCGTCCTCCTGATATAGAACAATAATAGTTACTTCAAAAAGTAAATAATGTAATAATGATCTACAAAGTGTTATTGTTTTATATGTAATGGTTCAGAAAACATTAAACCTGTACAGGACTTTATGAATACCCTGTATACTATATGTGTCATTTGTAATTTCTAATAATAATATGTTCTTAAAACTAGATCTTATGTACTACAAAAATGTATTTACATGTCGTAAAACTCGTTGGTTGATTGGGTATACACCGGAATTTGTAAAACGCATTGTGCGCCTGATAAGGTACACGTTGCTATGCATTTCCTTATTGCGTTCTTTTTGTTTACCTACCTTTATGGTTGGTTAAATTTTATACAGTGTTTAAATAAATATCTCAGACTATTGTGTATCCCATTGGGTGTACAATTGCTTAATTTTTAAGATAAATACATTTTTTATGTACCCTTTGGGGTAGAAGGAAAAACATTGAAAAAACATATTGAAATAATTTTTTGTGTAACATTGCGAAGCATACATATTTTTCTCATTATACTTAGACATTTAAGGTAAAAAAAACTATTACGGTTTTTACCATTATTAGCAAAAAATTCAATGGCAATAAGAGTCCGGATATAAGCCATTGTCAAGAACATGTTAATCTATTTCAAATTTGTTATTGCTGTTTTCTCTTAACATATCTGACAAAAGAAATTCTGCTCCTAAATAAAACTCTAGATTATGATGGAGGATTGTATCCAGTTTGTTTATTGAGGACTAAATTTTAGAAATTCCTCGAAAGCTCGCTTTAGAAAGTTAAGTTGAGTTAAACACACAATAGTTTGGCAATCAACTATTATATAAGTGGTAAATAAATTTATACAGAACACTGTTTACTTGTTTTGTAGTAAATACGGAGGAGACAACTTCTTATTTAATCCTCAAGAAACCATGTACAATAATTGTGATCTAACTCAATCTACAGTCAACACTACATGCATACACCTATTATCATCTATCATGCTTTTGTTATTTATATCCTTATCAATAAAAATATTGTTTCATAATACGGTTAACCATGTTTAGGTGGCAGTACTTAGAAGCCTTCACCATAACAACGTTCTGAGATTCATTGGTGTCTTATATAAAGACAAGAAGTTACACCTAGTGACTGAGTTTATATCTGGTGGAACTCTAAAGGACTTGATCCATGATATGGCTGAACCCCTCCCCTGGGAACAGAGGGTCAGTTTTGCCAAGGATATAGCTGCTGGCATGACCTACCTCCATTCCATGAACATCATCCACAGAGATCTCAACTCCAATAACTGTCTAGTCAGAGAAGTGAGTTTCTAGTGTTAACACTTCAAAACAACAGATTTTACTGCAAATGTTTAAGAGTATAAATTTGCTAATATCACAACGCGGAGGAATTCATCAAAAGTGTAGAAATGTTTAAATTTAAAATAATCTATACATAAGGTATAGATGCAAAGTTAGATTCACTTAGCTCTTTATTTTATTTAACCTCTAAGTAAAAAAAAAACTTTGAATCAATTAGAACAATAATCACACCTTCCTATTTAACCCATTTCACCAGGGCGGACAATATATTGTCTGTCGAAAACTACGCGTAGCTTATGGGCGGATACATTGTCTGCAGAGTTACTCACCTAACGTACAGGTGGACAATTTACTGTCCGCCGATTCCATGTTTCAAAATAAAGTATATTGGCTCAATTAATGTATATTTAATTGTGTTTATAGTATTTTGTAGTTTATTGGCGATTTAGTAATCAAGATAAATCATCTATTTAAAAGTCTTAGAGTTTGAAATACTGAGGTGTATTTAGGTGTGTACTGGGTAGGACTAGGGCAGGACGTTTTTCTTTGTTTATCAAATTTCCTTGTAAAAAGGTGAAAACTTAAATAAGGGGACCAAATGTGACAGGAGTAATAAAGAAAATCAGAAACTGTTCTCTTTGCCAAGAAGGCTGCCATCCAATTTGTTTGCCCATACATATTTGCAATTAGGGTAATTTTTTATAGATCCACTGTTATTGTAAATATATAAAACAGTGTTAGTAAAAATTTGTAAATAGATTTTGTGACTCAGTATTAGTAACATTTTGTGAAACACATTTCATAGGTTCAATGATGAGAACTCATTTTATACCGTTGATGAGTGTTTTGTATTTGTTTGTATTTTTCAGAAAATTGGCACATAACGTTTTATTATAAAATTATTATTTCTTCCCTTAGGGTATGGCGTTTTGATATGTTATAGGTAATTAAGTACAGAATTGAAATATTTTGGCTGCCATGGTAAAGTTTTTATTATTTCTTGTAGTTTTAAGCTTTAAAGTTATGTTTTAACAGAATAAAAATTTTTAACCACAAAAAACACATATTAGCAGCAAATTATATTACATTACTTTGGTAAACTTTACATTTTTCTATTTTTGTAGTTAGAGAATATAACTCTGCAAATTTTGGTATCAGAAACATTGCAATACCCTGAGTAGAAACTGGAAAAATTATTTGTTATACAAAAATATAAAAAATATAGCAATATGCATTTAGCAGTTTTATTAGACTTTCTAAAAGTGGGTGTAGCAGTTTTAAGAGACAATAATAGTTTCTTATGGTTTAAAGGATTGAATAAAATATACAATTAAAAATGTTACTACACAAAACATTAAATATTTTCTATAATAAATACATTTCAAAAATAGTTTTTCTTGTTCATTAACACTCAAGACCACACAATTTACTTTGAAACTGTGATCGTCCAAGCTGGGAAGAGTGTTTACAAACCTGATGTGAACAGTGTCTGGCTCTCCAGTGCTTTGATGTAGTCTGGAAGTGAATTTCATGTTTGATTTGTGATCACAATTAAGGAATTGGGACTTATTAAAGACTATCGTTATTACAAGGAAATTGTCTCATAAATATTACAAGAGCCATATATCTTGTATCTCTATCACTATCAATAAATTTACAACTATGAACAACATATTGTGGTAAACAATTTTTAGGAATAAAATACAATATTGAACATATGCAGTCAAAGATCTTTTAATAAATAAACATGCATGTAAGATAATCACTATGATGTTTCTATGCTTGCTTCTTGTCGATTTTAAAGGGTGGCAGTAGATTCACTAATAAATGCTGTACACCTGGTGCTCAGTAGCACCGTGGTAATAGGAATTCCAAAACAGATTGTCTGTGCTCCGTCCAAGTGAGTTGAAACAAGCTGTGTTCTTATGAAGCAGGAAATGGATAATGAAGTAATGGATAAGTAAGCAACAGTATACGAGTTGGTATCAGAAAGTCCCCGGACTGTACTTCCCTTTTTTTTGGACGCTACTGTACAAGCCAGCAAAGCACGCCAATAGCCTAGCCTCTACTGCAATAGCCGCTGAGTCATTGTGTTGAGTTTCGTTGTTGTGAGCGGTTAGGTTATTTCTACAAGTTGTGCTTTTTTGTTGTGTGTTATCATTACATAGCAATTTTTGTGATGGCTGATAAATTTGAGCAACAGGCTTGCATCAAGTTTTGCTTTAAACTTAAGAAATCGCCAACGAAAACTTTTGCAATGCTTCCAAGAAGCTTTTGAAGAATATTCACTGCAGAATACAGGTTTTTTTATGCTCAAGGTTGGTAAAACTTCAATTGAAGATGATCATCGCTCAGGACGGCCTTCCACAAGCAAAACAGATCAAGTTGTTGAAAAATCTCTGTACCTCAGTCATGAAGACCGTAAAGAGTCAGACAATAAATGATTTATGTAGTAGTGTCTGTATTAGCTATGGAAGCTGTCAAGAAAGTTTAACTGAAAATCAAGGCGTGCATCGAGTTGCTGCAAAATTTGTGCCTTGGGGTTTGACTGTCGATCAGAAATAGCGATGTGTTGATGTGTGCAGTGAATTCAAAGAGACATCTGAAAGTGACATCACATTCATATCCATAAGCATAACTGGTGATGAAAGTTGGTTTTATGGTTATGAACCAGAAACAAAACAGCAGTCATCAGTTTGGAAAAGTCCACAATTACAAAAAAAAGACAAATGAGAAGTGTAACAAAAACAATTCTCGTGGTTTTTTTACATTGAAAGGCATTGTCCATTGTGAGTTTGTGCTATCTAGTGTTACAGTGTACTCTGATTTTTATTGTGATATTTTAGGGAAAATATGCTTTGAAAAAGAACTGATTTGTGGAAAGACTAAAACTGGCTGTTGCACCATGACAACGTTTCAGCTCATGCTTCCAAGAAAACAGCACAGTTTTTGGCCAAAAACAACATGGCTACTCTTCCACATCCTGTCTATTTGCCAGATTTAGCTCCTTGTAACTTTTACTCTTCCCAAAACTGAAAATGCATATGAAAAGTCACTGTTTTGACAGTGTTGAAGACTTACAAAAAACGCAGGAAGTACTCAACAGCTTTCTGGAAAAAGCTGTTTTTTGACGTTTTCAAGTTGTGGAAAAAAACGCTTTGACTTAATTCAAATAGAGGTTATTTCGAAGAGAATAACAGCCAATAATAGCCCAGGTAAGAAAAAAAAATTAGCAGAGCTAATCCGGGAACATTCTGATACCACCTCGTACAAGTACAGAAATCTATAATCTTATATAAACATGATGGCTTCTGCATAGACTTAAAATTGGGCATGTGTTTATCTTTTATATACTTATCAAACAAAACAGTCATGATTTAAGTACATAACTTAACCCTTTTGCTCTTGTAAGGCCACTAAGTGATCTTTCGCTCAGCTCGAATGAAATCTCGGGTAGTTTTGCTATCAGCTCGCCAACTGTGTAAGGAATTTCCACTCGCCGATTTCATAACCATGTACATAATTACTTGCATTGAAATGGCAGCAATTGATTTTCGACCCTTTGAATAACTGGAATTAAGTACAACTCTTAAATACTTGCAGTGTTTGCTAGTTTTAAACTTAAAACTTATTTTGATTAGTTATTTATTATTTTGTCTTAAGTGTGCTGAGTAGTATATGGTTTAAGCTAATTTAAAAGTATTTAATTTGCAATATAAAAATACAGTTAGTCTCAATTGTGTTTTTTTTAACATCAAGGGAATAAAAGCTATTTTCATATTTTGATATTTTGCTTCACTAAGGTGAGCTGAGGGACAGGACCTGGTCATAGATTTTCTACTTGACACAGAGAACAGACATGGCTACCCATAATGGCCCTGCAAGCTGAGTGGACAATCACATAATTTTATTTCGAGTTTGAATTGTTAAAAGAGTGTTAACTTTAATTTAATGTTTATTTTTCAACGAGTTTGTAAGAATCACTCTCAAGATTATTAATGTAAATTCAAGCCTACACACTTTTTTCCCTAGTAGTAAATTAATTAATTACGCATTCAACTTATTTTACTTTAATTTATAGAGCCCTTTACAATTGTCACTTTAATAAAATCCATAACTGTGGACAACAATTTGTATAGGAACGTTAAGTATATTTATTTTTATGTTTGAATACAATAAGTGTGCATTGTTTCTTTGTTCAGGACAAGACTGTAGTAGTAGCCGATTTTGGTCTGGCCCGAATCATCTCCCAGAGCAACTCGGAACGGGGCTCAGGGATAAGTCGAATAGGGGCTCGAAGATTTGGCACAAAAACAGGTCCCAACACCCATCGCAAATGTGAGCGCAAGAAGCGCTATACAGTCGTCGGAAACCCTTATTGGATGGCCCCAGAAATGATGAAAGGCAACAAGTACGATGAGAAAGTGGATATTTTTTCTTTTGGAATTGTACTATGTGAGGTAAACAATATATTTGTTTGATGTTTTATTATAGAATAAGTTAAGTAAGTAAAAGATTATTTAATTCACAAGAAAAAAAATTGTAATTTGATGCGTAATGAAAGATTCAATTACAGAACAATTGTGCAGTAACCATCAAACTACCATATTTCTCATAATTGCTTTGATCTATGTACATTTAAAATATGAAAAAATCAATATGGGATAAAATTCTTCAACTATTTTTAACATTTAGAACTAAATTTCTGTCTCAGTCATGTTCTTTTTATTTGAAAAAAAAATCAAAATTTTTCTTACTGTAGTGAATGACTAAAAGCCAATTAGATTAAGATGTCTCCCACCATCTTAAAATATTTTTGGGTTAATCTCAACATACTCAGGTCAATGGAATGTGGAGAGTATTTGTGTCCACTATAAAACACACCAATGAAACTTTTGAGAGTGACAGTACAGCTGACACGTCTAGAGTAGCCAGAGAGCAAAAGCACACTAATGTTCATGCTGCCAACCAAGAAAATAAAATTTCCCTACTACGAGGCTTGGCTGTTACTATTTTACCATTATTTTCATTTGTAAATAATGCTCCAGATAAGAGATAGTGCCCTCTTTTTAAAACTACTTTTAAAACTTTTGGCACTCTACCACTAACATAAAATTGATGAAGTTAGCAGTAAACATTAACATACAAAAACTAAATAAAGTAACATTTTGTCTTAATCACCTTCCAGATTCCTTTTGAAAAGTGATTTCCCTCTTCAGTGCTTTGAAGAAGAATTCTATAGTCGTTTCTACATTCACCATTCTACTACCTTTACTAGGAACATCATGCTTTGTCTGAAATCGGTTGTGTCAGTTGTCTGTGATCCATGTGAAGAGACTTAAGTGGATTTTACCTTTTTTGAAAACACTTGTTCATATGTGTGTTTGTTGACTGTGTAATGCTTTAATCACTGAAAAATGCAATAAAAAATAAGCTTATTTTACAAATATATAAAAGAAAATATACAATTTGGGATGAAAACTGTGAGTTAAAATGGTAATAGAAAATCAGGGCGGTTAGTATTGCTAAAACTGATAAAATATAATCAGTGCCTCCCAGTGTCTATTCTATTTCCATTTAGCAATTAAGTGTTATTTGGTTCTTGATGTTTTATAAATCAATTAATGTCTTACATTAATGTGTAAGCTTCATATACAACAGCGTTTCTTATGTTGGTCCCCATGTTATGTCAGAGAGGGCTTCTTAGCTCTAGCTTCACCTTGTAGAATAAGACATTCTTTACTTAGCTTCACTTTTGTATATTGGAGGTAACAAATTTCTTAATTACAGTTTTCTTAATATTCTTCAATCAGCAGCACTGCCGTTGTTATGACATTCTGTATTTAACCCATTGACAAGCTATTACGAGAGTTGTTAACTGCTAATAGAGGCAGGATTGTGATCCTTTAGCGGGGTACCACAATCATGCTGTGACTAGACAATATTACCATGAAACTTGACTAAGTAGTTGTGCTGTTTGCTAGATAGCAGACAGCTAAATATTGTTTCTATAGAAAATTTTGATATTTTCTCAAAAACTTATTTTCTGGTGACATATTGTACCTATATAGGCTATATTTTATATCATATCGCCTGTTCAGTACATTTGCTTATATATGTGATATTATAATATGTATTCAGGGTGTTCACAATAGGGTGTCACAAACTTCTGTGGCTGATAATAATCATCATTATAAACATACATAGAGAAATTTCTCTTTAGCCATTAGCTGCCATTTTGTATTTTTTATTAAAACGTTATCTGAAAAACAAATTAAGCTAAAGAAGCTTTTTGTGAACATCCTTTATACAGGTATATATGCAGGGTGTTACAAACTTCTGTGGGTAATAGTACAGATCATTTCAAACAAAAAATGTCATATAAACATAGATCGAGAAATGTCTCATTTAGCCGCTAGCTGCAAAAAAGTTTTAGACCGCTGGGAGCAATAAAGATTTCATTAATTGAAAGGTATCGGCTGTTTTGCATTAGTTATAAAAAAATTACAAAATGTTAACTATTTTCAACTTTCATAACAATTCCAGTGGTACTTTTCTCAACGAAATCTGTCAATGCTTAAGCGAGCACCACTTTAATGTAATGCTTGCAGAATCCGGATTCAAAAAACATATCACAGGGGAGAGGTATCAGCTATTTGTTGCTCCCGGCTTGTGGAAGCGTATCTGTAAAGTGATCATGCTGGCTTATGCATTGACAGATTTCATTGAGAAAAGTACCATTGGAATTGTTATAAAAAGTACTGAATATTTGGTATCTTGTGCATTTCTTAAAACTATACTGGTTTTAATGTTATTTGATTTTTTAAATGTTTAAAAGGTGCTGTTTTGTTAAAACTGAAGTAAATAACACAGATAGTTTTTAAAATTTTTATCTTTTGTATAAAAAACACGTTTTGTATAAAACGCTATGACCTAATTTTGCATATTTTGTCTGATATCTTAGAAATAGGTGGTCTTATAGGTCTGGAGTGTATTTTATTTAATTTTTCAGTTCATTTTACATCAGATTCAGTAAATTTAACAACTATCTTAACGCCATAAAAACATCAGTTTCGCTTTATTTCCAATCTTTTCTAGAATCCCAATCGAGCGCACCCTTTCGCTAACCGTAGCTCTCTAACAAAGCGTTTCCGGACATATGTTTATATGAACTTTTTAAATTATTTTGATAAGAGGAAATAACCTGAGAAGTTTGTCGGGTTACTCGTGGGACACCCTGTATATACGTATAGTGCAGGACTTCTCTTACACCCTGTATGTATATATCCTTATTATTGCGCAATTTGAGTGTAAAATCTGTCAAATCATGAAAAAATAGGAATTTCTGTGTTCTAAACAGCCATAAAACAGTAGCATACGAAAGAAACTATTTTCCGTTATCCTTTTTAAATTCCAAATTATGAATTAAAAATTGATGATTATATAAAGTAACCCATTGGTCCACTAGATTATACAACCTCTGGACTGAACAATATATCAAATTAATTTAGTCAAAAATATAAATTTTGCTTAGATTTATATTATTCTAGGTAGGCAACATGTTTTATAAAAAGTTATATAGCAATTTAACATTAATTAAAAATGGCAAGTTTATGTTAATTTTGTTAAATAGATTTTTTAAAATATCTTTGGTTTCATTTTAAAATATTTCAACAGTGTTTCTGAGATATATTTCATATTGTTGGATTTGTTATTTGTGGGTTAATGTTGTGCTATTTTTATAATTAAATATAACTTTTCTAATAAAAAAATCTTTATTTTTACATTTTTCATTACCATGCTTTTATAAATGAGAAAATGTATTCTTTACTGTCAAAGGAATGTCCACAATGTATTCAGCTTAAAACATTTGCCATTTTACACTCTCACTCTTTACTTGGGTCAGCTATTACTGAACCAAGCTGTTTATTTTTGTAATTCCCCAGCTGCAGTATTGCCGATCTATAAAATCAAATTACTCTATTCCCATTATTCTATTGAGCACATATAATAAATTAAGACTGAATAGTACTGTTTAACTAGTGAGAAAATGGCAAACTACTTATTGTCGAGATGGTGTCTTAAAATTATTTTATGCTAAATAGTGCTAGTGGTGAAATAATTTCATCAAAGTAGGCCAATGGAATAATTTCTAACATAAACTAAAATAAAAATTTGTATTAAATAGAACTGAAGGTTTTATGATAACACTATTTCATTTGTAATTAGATCATTGGAAGAGTGAATGCCGATCCAGATTATCTTCCAAGATCTTCAGATTTCGGTCTGAACCAGAACGTGTTTCGAGAAAAGTTCTGCTCAACTTGTCCAGAACCATTCTACAGGATAGCATTTCTTTGTTGTGACCTTTTACCTGATCGAAGGTAATGACTTATCTGCTTAGCTCAAAAGTAGGGGAGATTGGCTGTATTTTTTTCTGATAGGACTTTATTGGGTGGGAATTATGTTTTTGTGGGGATAAAAGTGGTGAGATTTTTGTTACATTTTTAACTTATTAACACTGTTTGTTAGTTAGAAAGGAAGAGATTACAACTATTAAAAATAAATATTTGTTGTTGGAATACTAGTTTAGACTTATTAATGGTTTTTGGCAAAATATATAAGAGCAGAAGTGGGGCAGTTTAACTTGAAATGCTAGAAATAAATACCTATGTTGAAATGTTGATAATATGTCGTTCAAATAAGTGTTGAGTTAGATAATATTTTTAGGTGTTTATTTAAGTCACATTCTAGCTATTTTTTCTTTTCTTTTTTCTATTTATTTCTTTTCTCTTTTGTTTTAATTAATTTTTAACATATTCACACATTGTGTTGGGCTGTCCCTGTGGAGCATTGTTAACTTTACACGTAAAGTTTTAACTGTGATAAATCTATATATATTAGTGTTTTGTTGTACATTAAAAACAACTTAGATGAATTTATCATCATCAGAGAAAATATACATTGTCATAACGATCAGAAAACCCAAAATCGATATCCCAATGCCTAGACTAACAAAGACTGCCAAATCATATAAACTGTATTGCAGTTAAGTATCATACAGTTGTTTATTGTTGATTTATAAAAAAATTACCACTGTCTTCTAGAACAGGGATTCCCAAACTGTGGTACACGTACCAACTGGTGGTACGCGAGCCGTTGCCAGGTGGTACGTGAGCAGGACCATGCCATGTCTATCGTCTGCTAGTCTGCAAAGTGTGTGGTTTTAAGCGTGTGTCATACTGCCACATTATTCGTGTTATTTTATTCATTATTTCATAGACAGTGTTTATTATAGCAATATGGATAAGTGGTTAAGCAAGTCTTCAAATGTTAAGAAAAAGCAAAAAGTTTCATCATCACTTGAAGAAGGTAATTTTACTCCTGTACCTAGTACGTCTTCATCAAAAGATCAAAGTTCGTCTGTGTGTTCTGCGAAGCCATTAGGTAAACAAACGTGCATACAAATAAGGTGTAAATATGATATCAGCTACTTGTCTTATGGATTTACTTATAATGAGGTCCATGACAATGAAGTTAGGCCACAATGTGTAATTTGTTTGGAAACACTTTCTCACAATGCAATGAAACCATCTCTTTTAAAGCGTCATTTCCTAACAAAACATGAAAATTACAAAGATAAACCATTGGATTTTTTCAAAAATAAGGAAGCTTCATTAAAAGGCAGCAAGACAACTATTAATTCTTTTACCAGTTTGAATTTAAAAGCGGTTGAGGCTTCCTATAAAGTCAGTCAGAATTGCTCAAGAGGGCAAACCACATACCATTGGGGAAACATTAATACTGCCAGCAACTAAAGACTTTGTGTCAACCATGTTAGGCTAAACAGATTGATTCACTTTCGTTTTCTAACAATACAGTTTCAAGAAGAATAAGTGACATGGCTGCTAATGTAAAGGAAACATTACTCATGAAAATAAAAAAGCAAATATTTTGCTATTCAAATTGATGAAACAACTGACGTAACTAACATGGCTCAGCTAATATGTTATGTTAGGTACGAAGATGGAAATACTGTCAGAGAAGACATGTTATTTTGCCAAAACTTGCCTTCACACACAAATGCAGATGAAATATTTGGAAAATTAGACACATTTATTCGAGAAAACGAGTTGAACTGGGAAAAATGAGTAGGAATTTGCACAGATGGGGCAAATGCAATGGCTGGAGTTCATAAGGGAGTTGTTACTCAAGTGCAGCAAGTAAGCCCAAAGGCTAAGTTTATTCATTGTAGTCTTCACCGAGAAGCCTTGGTTACAAAGACATGTCCAGCAGAGCTGAAAAATATACAGAATGAAGCAGTAAAGACAGTAAATTTCATTAAAGCTAGAGCACCGAACTCACGCCTTTTCCATAATATATGTGATAAAATGGATTGTATTCACAAACAATTACTTCTGCACACGAAAGTAAGGTGGTTGTCGAGAGGAAGAGTGATATCTCGAGTTTTTGAACTTCGACATGAAATATTGATTTTTCTATCCGACACAGTCTTTCAGTATCGTTACCGTTTTTCAGATGAATTATGGTTGAGCCGATTGGCTTATTTGGGAGACATATTCAGTATGTTAAATGATGCTAAAAGGAAACTACAAGGAAGCTATAACACCCCATTCCTAGTTATGGACAAAATCAATAGTGTGAAACTAAAACTAAGATTTGCAAAAGGGGAAGCAAAGAAAAGCCAAGTGTCATTGTTCCCATCTTTTGAATCTTTTATTAAAGAGAACGAACTTCTCCTGAGTCAAACAATTTTGAATGACATATCAGATCATTGTAGCTCCTTCCAAGCTAGCTTTACAACATACTTTCAAGAAAATCTGAGTTCATACTCGTGGATTAAAAACCCCTTTTGCTGAAAATTTGAGAAAATTGTTCCAAACAGCTTTTCTCTGAAACTCAAAGAGGAACTTTTTGAGTTAAACTGCGATTCAGATCTCAAAGAAGTATTTAACAAAACCACTCTTATTGATTTTTGGATCAAACGACGTTCAGAGTATGGTGAAATTTCTGACAAAGCAGTTGAGTTTCTACTACCATTCCGAACTTCCTATCTATGTGAGGCGGGATTCTCACATTTGATGTACATAAAAAATAAATACAGGAACCGAATGCAAACAGTGGAATGTGATCTCAGACTCAAGTTAAGCCCAATTATGCCAGACATCAGCAGTTTAAGCCGTTCCATTCAAGCTCATCCCTCACATTGAATAACTGATGATAACTATACGAACATTTTCATTGTGTGACATCCACAATTCTGAATTTTGTAGTTTGATTATAATTAAATATATGTATTAATACAGTTTCTTGCATTTTATTATTCCAACCTAACAAGTTTTAACACAAATAACTAAAAATTAAATATATAATATTTGTATTTTAATACATTACGGATCAGTTATTCTTATTGCATTTTATCTTTGAAATTCTGATTTTATAACATACGAGTGATTATAATTGCATATAAAACGAAAATAAAAAAATACAAACTAATGATGCATGTACAGTTTAAAAATATATGTGTTATGGACCAAGGGGTACGCCATAATACATAGTACAAACTAAGTCACCAAAAAAGATTGGGAACCGCTGTTCTAGAAGTATATACATGATTTAAATGAACCAATGCGGAGGTTACATGACTTTTACTGGAACAGCACTGGTTGGCTTGTAGTGTTAGCTACATCGGAGAGAATTGCATGTACAAACATTTCCACTTGAAAGTGTATCTTCTCACTCTTACAATGATAAACTAAACTACATTTTAGAATGTTTAGGCCATAACAATCTGTGTAACTAAGTTATCGTGACCTTGTAACACAATGTAACAATGATAGATTGGTTGATAGTTTGTAATACATTTTTATAACAGTACTGTCTTTAACTCAGCTGAATATATTTTCATTAAGTAATAACTATTCACTAATGGATTTGTAACTGTAAACGGCTATGTCCCAGTACCAATTTAAGTGTGATACCCATTTGTAGAACTAGTTACATAACTTTAGCTAATGTCTTTTCATCCATCAGTGTGTAAATAGAATTCATATTTAAAACCATCAGAAGTCGTGTATAGAATATTTTGACTAAGGAATCAATACATAAAATAGCAATTTTTCACCAGTGGTCTGAAACTGTAAAATTGTGTTACAAGTGTCCATTCAACATCTCTATGCTCAATTAAAATCATTGCTAGTTTATTAACTGGCAAAAAATGTAATCCTATTAATTTCTGATGATATTGTTATTATTATACTGTAACAACATTAACAAGAAATTATTTTAAATTTCAGGCCACCCTTTGAAGTGATGGAGGTGTGGCTGGAAGGACTCGCAATGCATATATCTGTTGGGAAAACTTTGCCTCAAGATTTGGAGTTTGATATTTATCATTATACAGGTTTGAGTATTTGAAAACTAGTACATATTGTGGGTAATTTGTTGGCCGTATATAATAAACCTTTAATTCTTTGTTTAACATATGAGTTGCCACAATGCTTAAAAATGCATGTGTTAGTGGTAGATTGCCAATTTTTTTAAAGGTAAATTCTAATAAATGTGGGTGGATTTTCTCTTTACTGGACATTATAAATAACAATTTTATGGTTATCTATTGATTACGTTTATAAGGCATTATGTACAACTGGTTACTGTTGAACACAACAAAATACAAGATGAAATGAGTTGATGCTAAATTTAGAGAATTTAATTTTCTCTATTAGTAACAAGAAAATTGACATCCTTCTACTCTCTGGATACTACAAATGCATCAGCTTTTTTGTCTTGTACTATTTACCGTCGAGAAAGTTGTTTTATTCATTATTAATGCTTTGTTGGTGCCATTTTTACTGAAGAGGTTCACAAATTCTTCTTATGTTTAAGTCTGCTATGTAACCTTAAGCTGTTCACATGTAGTGTTCCAATGTTCAATAAAAATATAAGTGATAATATGCATAGATTTGGATTCGATTGAATAATTCATAATCTATCATGCTAATGCAAGTTGTGCTATAAGAGAGTATCTGAAGGACGCAACATGGTAACAAAAAGGTGCAAGTGTTCTAAAGAACATTTTTAACCTAAACTTGCTTCAAAGACGTCTCAAGAAATATATGATAACTTTTTTTGCAATTAAATTAATTTTTAATACTACAGTACCTTTCATACTAGAATGAAAGTAACACATTTTTAATGTAACATAAAACACCATATTTAATTGTAAAATATGTATTTTCATACATTCTAACTACGAGTATAGACCCAAAACACATAGATGTTAATATCTACTGAAAAATCCTATAAGGTAAAGTTAGTAAAAATGTCCAATCTTTCAATCTTAAATGCCCAGCTTAAAATTTATATGAACATAAGAAACATTTGTGTACCTTTTTATATTTCAAATAGTTTCATTTATATGTTCAGCATATCTATATATTTCCTTAGTAACAGATCTGAAAAAATGAGAATCTTCTAATCATTTCTTTTATAACGTGTAATGTTAATCCTGATAACGAACTGTTTTAAATCCAAATATATTTTCTATTTGTAAGTAAAAAACACAGCCATACAAATGTAAAGCTTTTTATAATTTTATTTGAACTGAATGTCGTAAATTCTCTAAATAATATTAATTTATTTACACTAAAGTTATTTCTTCAAAACCACCTAGGATTATTTTTAGTTCTGAAAATTTACAAATGTTGAAAGCGTGCTAGTCTGTATGGATTTGTTGAAAAATAAAAATCATGGAAACAGTTGGAAAACAACATGTATGCTGTATATGTAAGATGATATAGTCAAGGTTTTAGTTGCAATATAAATATTAAAACTTATCTAATGAAAGAAACTATTGATTGTAGTAAAAGTAACATGATACATCAAGTGAAACCTGTTACTCCCTTTGGATTAGAATAGCAATTCTTAATTTCAGTACTGCCCATCAAACAATGTTAAAACTATTTGTGTATATATAAAGAGCCCCTATTGTCCTGACGGAGGAGCAAGTACTTTTTGTAATTTAATCTGTATTGAAATTAAATTAGGCTATGCCATTAATATATATATATTTATATGTACACACACATGTATCATGTGTCATGTTTTCTTGATTCTATATACACAAGGCATATAACACTTATGGAGATTTAATCAAGGGAAAGAGATTTAATAAGAGTGACCTGCAACTGACATTCATCCCTTTTCCTAAGCTCACCTTTAGTAGTATGTTGAGATATAAGAAATAAAATATGTTTTCATTTGGTAGGTTGTGCCTTTTATTAGTTATCAGTTAAATGTGAAGTTCAGTACAGTTCTAAAATCACAGTTTTTGTGTTGGTTGTAGGACGTAGTGGGAGCTCATCAGAGTCGACCACGCCCGAGGTAGCCACACCTGAAGTCTTACGAACATCTAGTCCAGTCCTAACTTCGATCCATGAGAAGAAATCGTCTAGTCCAGAGTGCCACTTTAAGACTGTTGAGACAACGGCACTCTAAAATGCTCAATGTTGATATGGTATATTAAGATAGGTTATAACAGGGCAAATAAGACTTGAACAAGATAATTTGTTTTGAAGACGCTGTTGCGAATATGTTTTTCGCTAACTAAACAATGTGCATTATTAGTTATTGTATAGTTGAAAAAATGTAGTTAACAACCTGATGAGGTGTGTAATCTCATACTGAATCTCATGTAAAAAAACAAGTGCTTGTAAGTTTTATACAAACTTTCTTGTTGTAAGGTCTTATTTCTCATAAAGCTAAATATTGTAATATTTCTGTAAAACTTTATACTGTTAATAATATTAACAAATACCATGTGTATTTTATCAAGTAGTTTTAGTAGTATTTCTTTAATTAGGCAATTTACTAATAAATACAATTTTTATATCTAATTTGTATGTCTGAATACCCAGGAATAGAAAAAGGATGTTAAATTTGTTATGAAACAGTTATCAAAGTCAGCACTTATTTACAGTAAACTTTACTAATCCAGACTCACTAATTAAGAATCAGAAATACTGTTAGTTGGAAATTATCTTAAACAGATCATAACAAAAGTATGGATAAATTAAAGTACTGTGTTGATACAGTGATCCATAAAACATTTCTGAGATAAACTAAAAAAGAAATGAGATAAGGCAGTTGAAACTCACCTTGTTTAGTAAAATAATAAATCCCAAACATTATAATATCTGCACGCATACAATTGGATTCAATACTCAAGTAAATTATAATTTATTCAAGTATATGCATTTTTAAAACAGCTTCAAATATACGTACAATCAAATATACATACATTGTGCCAAAAGATTACAAATACAATGAGGACTAATATTAAAACTACTGGTATATTAAAACTATTTAAAATTAATCTGTTTTAATCATCATCCTTAAAATCTTGTAGTGTTGTATGGATTTCACAGCATATATGCTATTTCAAAACTTAAACATTATGGATGAAAGTAATTAATCACCACAAAGTGTTTACTCAAATAGTGTTGACTTATGAAATGTCCTATGTTTGTGTTACGCAGATATGTTTCTTCTCTGTAGATTCAAGGATTAAAAACTGTATCATAATTTTATGGATGCACTTAACATTTCTTTACAATAAATTTTCATAATTCTATTATTTATGTGAATTTAGATACTGTTTCAATATTTTTCTAATATTCTACCGTTGACACATTTGGTGAATGATCTAAAAATAAAGTAATTGAACAGTTTTATTTTATTTCCTACATGGCTAGTTTTATTGGTTCTGTAAATTCAGAACTTCTAGTAAGGACAGTGTTTTAAAATTAATAAGTCTTTCAGTTGCATTTATGTTGTTCTATTGTTGATTAATAGTAAGCATTTCTTGTGTATAGCACATTCCACTATCTCTCGCATGACATGTTGCTTTTCATTTTGTTCGTAGGTAGAAACTTTTAGTAAAATGCCTTTTTACTATCCATGCTGAAATATCATGTTGTAGTCTATTACATTGAGACCTGTGTTGCCTCTTCAATATCTTAACAACAAGCAGATCATTATCATCTGTCAAATCCCATGGTTATTAATTTTTTGTAGCCTTATGTAAGTCTGTAATCATGAAACAGTTATTTCTAAATATCTGAATTTTAATATGAAGAAAGTGTATGAATATTTTCTAAAGTAAACCATTTTAATACTTGACTTATAATTCATAATTTAATAATATGATAGTAGTTCAGATTAAAATAAATTATATGAAATTTATAATTAATTACCAATGTGGTTTTAATTTTTGTTGGTAACTTTGATATTTAAATGATGTACCGTATATATAGTATATAAATTGTGATTGAAACATAAAAGGTAAGTATGTCCTTACTGGTGTTGCAATTTGGTGGTGATTTGAGGTAATAAGGCGTGTTGCTTCTCCTCACGGATATCGGAAGCGGGTGGATGAGGCATAATGAGTCACCCCTATATTGTTTTAGAGATGGAGATGCTGCCAGAAGCAGTGCAATAGAAGGGCAGCAATTTAAATTAGGACAAAACTTCACTTAATTTCTGTACAGAAATAACAAGTTGTTACATCAGCTCAGAAGGGAGTGATGACAAATGAAATTAATACAATAAATTATAGTGCAATATATTTAATGATCAACAATCATACCCCATATTAAAGCGTCTGTGAAACATGACATTAAACAACTAAAAAAATGTCTAAAATTTAAATCAAATTGTACGTAGTCCTAAATGAATTAATTCTATAAACTTTTATTTGATCAAATATCCTTAAGGATGGCTTTCTGTCCTTAGTATCGTGATATTCTATTATTACCATTGTGGCGAAATTTTAAATATAGATTCTACATAATTTTATTTACTTTTTAGTTACTCCTGATTGAAAATAACCACAGCATGCCAAACGAAGTGAAACAGATAGAACAGTGATCCTTATTAATATTAATGAAAATACAAAAAACTAAAAATGTAGTGGAAATGTGAAGTAGATGGATACTTCTACCTGAACTGGATGAACTGGAACCATGAGGAACACAAACTGTTAATGCACAATGAGCGGCAAAAAGCCTAATTAATTTATTATATATATATATATATATATATATATATATATATATATATATATATATATATATATTTATTATCTTGTTACCTACACTCACCAGCAGATTGGACACTAGTAAGAACAGTTTTACCTTTTACAATTTTTCAGTTACAATTTTATATTGTATACATGTTATAATTAAGCGCAAAAACAACTTCAGTTTCCCAGTGTAACTGAGAGAACACATATGATTAATGTTTGGATATAAAATTGTTGTGTTTGTAAGTTTTACCTAAAACCAAATGAAATGCTTTATGTTCATTTTAATGTAACAGGAGAAAATCCTGTGGTTGTGTGATGCTCTCTTAACCCTTCCCGCGCTACGGCAATTTGGGACGCACCATACCCAAACGCTACATATACCTCAAAAATTTTTTTTCCATAAAGTCAACGCTAATGTTGTATTTGAGTTTGTTACCATATAAAAAGACTTTTGGGAACGAAAAAAGTATAATTTTTTTTAATACGTTTATTTAAATTATAAAACAATATAAATACACCAAATTTAACGAAATGTTGAACGAAATTTTACTATCGTGTATAATGTTATATTATAGTATATTATATGTATAGTATGTATATTATACAATTAAAATAAAACATTAATGGGTATAAAAAGATATAAAATTAGCCATCACGGTGTTCAAGATAACGTCAACGTGTGGTACGTCTTGAAACACGTATCCGGGTGCAGGTTCGGCCGGGCGGTGCATGTCTCGCACACGTAAATGGTCTCCTTGCGTAAACCGTTGCGTGTACACACAACACATCTTCCCAATATGTCAAAAACCAATTTAACAACGTAAACACAACAGTTCCACTCTCAGTCCGCGAACGAACTAAACCGGCGAGTTAGTTCGTCAGTAGCGCTTGTGTCTGGCAAAACAGGCAGTGGCATGGGTAGTGCGCTGCCATTTTGCAGCTTGGAGAAAAACCGGGAGGCGGGGACAACTATTACTGTGCTTTTCTATTGAGGGATAAATACTCCATCAGTTTCTGCACTCCACCGGCAAAACTGGGAACTACTTACTCCCAATAATAACCTCAATGTTTAAAAGCGAATATATTTGTCAACAGCGTTTTGAGCAAAGTAAATATTGGCGGTTATATTTGTCAACAGCGCGCGAAGGGTTAATTTCATAGAAATACGAGTAATTATTTCAGTCATTGTGAAATTATTTCTTTCAGTTAGCTTAAAGAATATACTTCTTCTGCATTTATCTCTCGTTATTTATAAATCAGTACTGATATTATTAAACTACTATGAGAACAAAATACCAGTAAATATTAAAACTAAGATAATAATTGTTGTAGTATGTTATGTTGTTTTAACATTGTACTGTAAGATGTTGATTATTAACCCAACTAGTGCACTAGATGATTAAGATTTTGTAGTTTCTCTCAAGGCTTTACTAATAGTATCTCAAGCAAGGCATTATCTACCATGGTTTGAGTGGGTTTTCACTTGGAGTTTTATAGGTTAAAGTAGCTAAGGACGTACAACCTAATTTAAATAAAAAAATAACCAACTGAAAAGAAATTTGAAGCCAGTTTTTACTTTTTGTACAAAGAATATCCGGGAAGTAACTGCTGTTTATGCATAGCACATTAAGTTTGTGGGGGTGACACTGCTATGTCGACATCATTGTGTTCAATGGTTCATTACGCTTCTAACTATGAAAGATGAAGCATCGTAAATTTGTGCGTTGTCTAGTTTTTAATTCAAAATACGAGTGCTGTGATAGAAGATCCTATGAAGAGCCTTCATAATTTCAAAACTTTTCGATCATTTTGCTGAAATTTCTATTTTTACACAAGACAGTGACAGAAAAACTAGGCTGCCACGGCTCTTAGTGGGTTTCACCTGTTCTTGAACATTTAGCGATGGCTTGCATCTCGGTGGTTGAAGAGCTTCTCAAAAAGCTTTTAGGTTATTTCAAAGACCGTTCAAAGTTATGACAAGTACTTGAATCTGTGCTTGGTGACTATGTAGAAAAATATAGCAGAGTTGTAGTTTTCAGATGTATGTAATAAAGTTGTATCTTCACTGGTTTACTTTGTATTTCAAAACTGAGGTTATTTTCTGGATAATCCTTGTATATGGTCAGTGGCTTGTAGGAGGTGCAGGGAAATAGTATATAATAATAAACTTGTCTGGTTTTTCAATTTCAAATAGCTTTATTTATAAAAATGTGCATGTGTATAAAATGCACATGTACATGTGTAACATTACTGTAATTTATAATTACTAATATGATTTCCAAAAGTAGTGCTTACTTGCTACGTAGTCATTTTACAAAATGCATCTACGTATTAAAACTCATTGATAAGAGTATAATATTCGTTTAATGACATAGCCCTTTAACATGTTCCTAAATTTATTAATATTGTTGTTCTTTTTATTATATCTGGCAGTGATCTAAAAGATTTTTCCCCTGTAAAAGTTTTTTGCCAAACTTTAGATTATGATGTGTGGTATGACGTAATTCTTATTTTTTGTGGAAACGTTCATCTGATTCTGTGGGATTTGTATTAATAAATAAAATTTCAAAATAGATAATTGTGTATTGCATTGTCAATAAAAACATGTTAGAATTTCAATATCCTTGAAATATTCTGTAGCTGACTATTTCTATTTTAATTTATTAATAACTCATACAGCTCTCTTTTCTTGTTTAAGTATAAGGTCAAGATTTTGAAATAAGAGCCGCAAGTACTATAGGAAATTGAGAATGAATATAAAAAATAAAGTATATTGTAATGTTTCACCATTACAAAAATTGACATTCTATGAAGTGCATACATTCCTGAACTTATTTTAGATACTAACTTGCTAACATGATCATTCCAAGTTAAATGTTGATTTGTATATAAGCCAAGAAAGTTTGTGATATTTTGTATCTTAATCTGTTTACTACCAAATATATATTGGGGTGTCAATTTTTTGTTTGTTTGTTTAATATCAAACAGAATAAAAATACTTTAATCAACATTTATGGTTGAATTATGGTCGTTCAAATAATTTATGATATTAGTAAGTTCTGTTTGATATAAAAACTCCATTTGGTTTAAATATTTTTCTGATATTTTAAGTTCAATCCACCTGCATATAGACAGGCTGTTTTGTATGTAGGACATATGTTAGTGACATTTCTATGTTTTACAAGATGTGGTTAGCACTATTAGATGCTTTTGACAAGGCCATAAAATTTCCATTAATAGTTCGTCCTTATCAACAGACTCTACAACTGGCTCTATGAATGAAACTGCAGTTGTTACAGATTTACCTGTACTAAATCTACGCTGAATATTATCGATAAATTCATGCTTCTGCATTAAGGTCATAGGTTGATTTTGTCCCAGTTTTTCACAGTTTTGAAAAAGCTGGAAAAGATTGGCCTGCGGTTTGGTAGATACCTTTTTTGAATTGTAATTGTTATACAAATTGTTTTTAATTCAGTACATCCACACATAAAAGATGAATGTACAATATGTGACAGTAATCTATTTAGTTGATTCTTAGCTGATTTTCGTATTGTTATTAAAAGCTTTTAAATGAAAAGACAATTGTATAATTTAGTTCAGTTCTGTAGTTTTGATAATATCAAAATTAGTACTATTACTATTTTTCTGTATGATGTGTTATTAGTCTGAACGAAATTAGTAAAATAATATATTAAATATGTTACACACTTTGTTTGGATTGATACCTATATTTTACCCCCACAACTGTATTTTCATATAGATAGTTGTTTGTAGTTCCTGTTTCTGAAATAATGATGTTCTAAATTGTCTTCTAGATATTTGAGGATTTAGATATTTTTCTAATATAAAAATGCTTATTTTTAGAGTAAATGAGATCTCTGTTTAAATGGAACGGTTTTCAATTTAAAATTTTCAATACAAGAGCTTTACCTGAGTTGCTGATGTTTCTTAAGAATTTATTTAAATTTCTTATTTCTTCTCTTTCTTTTTTTCAATTAATTTAAAAACAAAGGTTGATTCATATTTTTGGTTTTTTAAATGCCATGATAAAATAAAAATAAAAAGTGTTTAGGAAAGTTGTATATTTTTCTTTAGGGAAGGCAGTCTACACTTCCAATTTTTTCTTACTCCAAAAGCTTAATCAAAAGATTTATGTTTTTTGTTGAAAAGTTTTGGCATCCAAAAATTAAATTTTTACTTTTTTCTGTCGTTGTGTTATAATTAAATATTTTTTAGGTTGGATATTTCAACCTTGTTACTCAGAGGGTTAAAGTATATGGTTTGGTTATTGATTCTAAAGTATAATACTAATTATAGGATTTTTCATTATTGTGTGGAAAATATGGATTAATAGTATTTTTTACTTATATGAGTGTCTCGTTTAACTGTACCCGAATTTAAATGTTTGTAAAATCCTGTAGGGATTTATTTGAGGTAATGTATTAAGATTCTTATAGCTTAAAAGTTACATTTAGTCAAAAATAACATACGTTTGCAATAATTATCTAAATTGTAAAAGTAAACTCAAGATTTTGACTTTTAATATTTGTTGTAACCATAAATGTTAGGGGAATGTAATCAACATGTTACAGTATACTTAAGTTATAGCAATATAAAGCAGCTTTAATTGTAAGAAGATATGTCCACTAGTTGATAAGCTCTCTAGAGTTCCATGAACAATTTAGAAAAGATCTGAATATTTGTAAAATAGTTGTTTAGTTTTACATTTTTATAGTACTAAAGTTTATTAACATTTTGTTACCTTAAGCATTTTAACTTTCAAAACAATTTATTTTCCACTTGTACAGTAGCTTCTAGTTACCACAATAGATTTAATAAATAAACATTCAGGGAGAAATAAAAGTTTCTTCATTGTGTCCTTACTTTAAAATTGTAGTTTTTAAACTATATGTTGTTTGTTTCCTCAAAAATTTTCCATTTTTAAAAATAAACTACCAAATTGTTCCCATTTATGAAAAATAATTGTGTGGATGACGGCCATAATTGGGACTAATTGATTCCAGTCCAAAATTGAATAACTTATGGTCGAAGGAGGTTTCATCTATTACCATATTGAGCTGCAGGGGGGGAGGGGTGGCGATGATGATCTTTGTCTACTTTGACTTATACATGAAGATATGATTCATGAAGATATGCAGAAATTGTGGGAGCTCATTCTACATGTAAAAATGAAGAAAGATATGAACATGGGTACGAAAATACTTTGTTAGCGAATTACGGCTAGCGAAAGATTTCACCTGTATTTCAGCTCACTATGTAAAACAAGTCTTCCTGAAATCCTGGTAAGGTAGATTACGGGGCGAATTCAATAGTTTCTTATGTTTTTTTACCTGAAAAATTTAATAAAACAGGTTCCAGAGCTGTAAGTTAGGTAGTTTTTGAAAAAACCTATGTCAAATGCAAACAATGGAGTGAAAAACACATTTTTCATCTTTGGGCAACAATATCTTTGTTGTTTCAAAGAAACAGACCAAAATTTTTAATGAAACTTGTAAATATTTTATTTTGAATAAAATGGTGTAAATAAAGTACACAGAAAGCAAATTAAGATGTTTGATTAAATGAATTTTTATTTACAACAGTACAACACGCTATTTACATTTAACTGACAATAACTTTGTTAATTACTCATTAAATAAGTTAAATTTCTACTAAGAAATTGTATATGTCAATTCTTAAATGAAGATTTATTTCATAGAGATTGATTTTAGCAGTGCATTCAGGTGCTGCTGACATGCTTTACAGCTTGATTTACCTGTAATTTGATTTATTAACACAGAATGATGTTTTGCGGGAAATATTTCTTTTGTAAGTTTGCAATACAATAAGCAGCTTTTCAACAATGATTGGATTTTAACTGTAAAATTCAAATAATTTTGAGAGCTAACAAATGAGTCAGTCCATGTGTGTATTGTTCTGTTCATAGTAATTGAATTTCAGTCCATGTAAGGTTTGTTTTGTCCATAGTAATTATTAAATTATTGGAGTAGTAATGCAACACTTATTTACAAGTGAAGAACACGCCGATATAGTGTTTATTTATGGTGTATGTGAAAGCAGTCTCTGGCCACTGTTGAAGAATTTAGACGTTACCCTTACTGCAGAATTACAAATGCTAGAACAATTAGTGCTACATTATGGGATTACTTCCTAGCGCCAAGTTTTAGTATGCCCGCTCTTGCCAACATGATGTTATTGTAGAGGAAAAAATTGTTGCTGCTGTTGAACATAGTTCAGATATTAGTAGAAGACATATTTCTAAACGGTGCAAGGTTAGGCGAAGTAAAGTATGGAGAACAGTCAATAATAATAAGCTCTATCCCTACCATTAACAAAAAAATACAGTATTTACATCCAGGAGATAATGCCCATCGCTTGGAGTACTGCATTTGGTGAAACACTCATTGTTGACTCTTTAAATATATTTTATTTACAGATGAGTTCACTAGTGATGGTATTAACAATTTAAAAAAACCAACATTAATGGGCAGAAGTGAACCCTCATGCAACAATTGAACGTAACTTTCAACACCGTTTTAGCATTAATGTATGGTGTGGTATTACTCTTGATCAGCTGATTGGACCGTTTATTTTTCAAGAGCACTTAACAGGCCAGACATGCTTGCAGTGTTTCTTCAACAAGAATTACTGACATTGCTTGAAGATGTTTCTCTTGCAACGCGATGCCAGCTGTACTTCCAACATGATGGTGTATCGCCACACTTTTCAGGTATTGTTTCCATCTAATCAAATCAACAATTTCCAAATAAATGGATCAGTCGTGGGGGTCCTATACACTGGTGACCCAGGTCACCAGATCATACGCCGTTGGGTTTTTGCATATGGGGATGGATAAAGGAAAAGGTTTACGAGGTCAAACTTAATTCCTGTGAGGCACTTCTTAGATGTATTAATGAAGTTTTTACGCAGTTAAAGGAAAGCCCTGTTGAAGTATGGAAAACAACGACCCATCCTTAAATGAGTAGAAAATCCATTGAACTTGGCAGAGACACTTTTGAAAATTTACTGTAATTTGGTTGAATAGGTTTAACGTTTCACGGGTAATTTTATTTTCTACTGTTTTGAATAAACATTCATTTAATCAAATATATATTCTCTTTCTGTATACTTAATTTACACTGTTTTTTTCAGAATAAAGTTTTGTACAAGTTCCCTCCAAGTGTTTCTTGGTGGGAACAAATTTTTATATGTTTCTTGGTGAAATAAAGTTATTGTTGCCCAAAGATGAAAAATGTGTCTTTTAACTCAATATTTTTGTATTTGGCACTGTTTTTCTCTAATACTATTTAACTTACTGCTCTGGGATATGTTTTATTCAATTTATCAGGTAAAAAACCATAACAAACAATTGAATTTTCCTCTTAATCTACCTTACTAGAATTTCAAGAAGACCTTGTTTTACATGGTGAGCTCAAATCCGGGCAAAATCTTTTGCTAGCCGTAACTCGCTATGAAGTATTTTTGGACCCATGTTCATATAACTTTTTTCACAATTTTTTCATGCAGAATGAGCTCTCACAATTTCTGCATAACTTCATGAAACATCTTGTATATTCTCATATTTCATATGGCCCAGGCCTCTGTAGCAGATGTACTAAATATAAATTAAAAGAGTATTTAAACTTCCAAAAGAATGTAGTCCGAAATTATTTGCAAATTAAAATTCAGAGAGTCATGCAAAGATATGTTTAGGACACTTGATTTGCTGACAACTCTCTCTGTATGTCCTGGAGGTGGTCATGTTTTGTTGGTCAAAGTGTGCTTTGGTCCAAGGTTGTTAAGTTAAAAACATTACAATGTACAATTGTCATACTGCAATAAATCATTATTAATATTCACCTCCAATGGATGTATATACTTTTTGACTTTGACTTTTTTTATTTGTATAATATGCTAAAATCAGTTAGAAATATCACCAAGTGCCATCACCTCATTAGTAAATAAAGCAATCAGAGTTAACACAGAAAGAGATAAAAACAACATAGAGAATTGATTAACTATGACCTATAAGTAATACTGCTGTATGTTGACTAAAGTGCATAAAGAAGGCATTCCAATGAGACCTGTGAGTTCTACTGGTTCAGTTACTTATAATGTAGCTAAAGAATGTTACAATTTTTATGTTGATCCCTGTTCACTAAAGTGCCTTCTCCGAAATAATTAAAATAAAGAAATTAAATTTCAGGACATATTAGTTGGCAGAAATATGCCTCCAATCAGCTTTCGTCTATTTTTTTGCAGTAAATTAAATCAACGGCGAGCTGATAGTGGGATTTAAATTAATCTCAAAATGATCTTCTGTAGTAAGTAAACCGCAAAAAAAAAAAAAAAAAAAAAAAAAAAAAAACGAAAATTTCAATACCTTGAACCTATGACAATTCCAAGAAACAAGATACATTGCTACACATGCTTAATTCAGTAACTAAAACTCACTAATCAAGACATTCAAACAACTAAGGACCAAAAATAAATTATCACTGTAATATTTATGTTAATAATAAGACAAACTCTAAATCCATTTAGAAACAGACAAAAATGTCTACACTGCATTGTCTTTAGTAGAGCCAACAGTAGCAGCTGGGTCGACTGTCAGACACTGCAAACTACACGTTCGGTAGCTTACTGACCTTCCACACACTACAGCTGGCTGATTTAATCACATTACATTACTAACAGTTGACAACATAACAGACACACATAACACTCATAGCAGTCATACAGCTGAAAATAGCAGATTGACAAAAAGCAGATATTTCAAATGATTTAGGCGTAGTGTGACATGACACCAAACAACAACTCAATATTGGCCCCAATTAGTAGTTGTTATGTCTTGATTACTATTACTTCAACAGACTAATATCTGTCAATGTAAACTTGCAACTCTATTATATTTTATCTCTACTTTCTTGATCACAAAATAGTAATTAACAGTAGTATTTCAACACCAGTCAACCCACAGCAAAATAAATAAATGTCTTTTTAATAATAAATAAAGTACAAAATAACAAAACAAATATGAAGAAGTCATTTTGATGCTCCAAATGGCCTGCCATAATTAAAGATGTAATTAATGATGCATCTAAAAATAACAACACCCCCAACTAGTACAATGTTACATTTTGTGGTTCAGCAAAGGACACTGTAAAAGTAAAAAACCTATTCCTATATCTAGAAAATAAATAAAAATAAAAAAAGCTTTCTTGAAAACTCAATAGGCTGGATATGGGTACACAAATTGGCTCAGTCGTACGCACTGAAACAACTGCCTAGAAGAGAACATTTTGAACTGGGCTGAAAAAATACTAGACCTAAAACAACAGCTGATGAAAAAGCTCAAGTGAAAAAAGAAAAATTCTTTCAGCTATATCTATAGAAAAATATGACACGAACATCAACCATACGCTGAGAAGATATATGACCAGGGAAAAAAAACAATAAAATCTCTTCAAAACAAACTGAATGACAACCAATTAACCAGTAAACCCCTTTAAAGGTAACACAACCCCTAAATGAAGCAACACAAACTCCAAAGCAGACACCATAACTCTCATGATTGTTATATCAGCTCATTCAGCTGAGATCGATAGTATAAAAAATCAGAAAGAATACATTAAACTTCAATCCCGACAGGAACAAAAAAAAGAACACTTCTACAATATCCCTTAGTACACAAAATGTCTATTCAAAACTCTTTTAACTGAGAATAACACAGAAAGACCTGTCACTAACTCTAAAAAAATAAAAAAATAAGTAACTAGTCATTTTCGCGTATATCTTCAACTCGCAAAACACAGAGCAAACCCACAACAACACGTTTCCACACGCTTGACACTAGCAAATAATATGTGTCTCTGTACCGACATAAAAATACGGGACATTGTACACACTGAGGAATTTCATAATAAACATATTGATGAAGTCAATGGTACTCTAGAAAATACTTACTTAAAACCTAGTGACATACATAGGAGGAAAATCCAAACTTTTTCAGAAATAAACCCACTAACCCGTTTTTCTACCTGTGACAAGGGAGGATCGAGCCAAACCTCCTTGGAAAAACTGCACCAAGCACACTGCAACGATACCAACCAATCTGAACTCATAAGATAATATCTAACCCTATCTAAAACTGCCCATGTTAAATACTAACAACACTAAGTGACAATGAAGATACAGAAACAACGTCTGTAACTCAAAAATATATTAAGCACTCTTTGATAAATACAGGCAGAATTTTCTATTTAATGTATGAAGATGGCACCCAACTTTCCAACCTAAAATCTTTCTTTCCTGTCTGAAGAATAAGGCTAATATACTGACAAAGACCTACCAAAAACATGTAAAATACCTTTCTTTAACATATATCTGGAGAAACATACATGGCCTTCATCTTTAGATGTAAAGAACCATTCTAAAGTATCCCAGAGAATAATTAACAAGAAATTGTCTGCTAACAATTTTATTACAACTGACAACCAAGGCAAAACAAAAATATTAATATGTTTTTCTAGTAATTAAATGAAATGGAGGAAACAATTATTCTGGTTCTTAGAACTAGTTTGTGGTTTGTATACGATTTTGTGCTCTTTTCCCTATAAAAGTTAACAAAATCCTGAATGTAATAAATGTAAGGCAATCCAACATCAGGGAGTTTCTTTAAATGATTTTTATTCAATGCATACCATCACCGTCCACACCTCTACACACAAAATAAAAATTTTAAATGTTTATAGATGAAGGCCTTGACAGTACAATTGACAAGAACCAGAGAAAAATAGCAAGACTCTTTTCAAGGACAGTGGAAACTACATATATTAAAGTAGTAAATGAAAGAATAAAGACTTCTAAGGGACATAGGTAAGATATATAAAGAGTATGACATTAGCCACACTGAAAAAGACACTTCGTCTAGATTTTTCTAGGAGAACAAAAATCAAGAATGCATTTATCAACTTAAAATCTGTATGACTAACGATAAAAGCATGTGAAGAATTATCCTACCAGTTGAGGGGGCCTATGAGAAAAGAGAAAATAAATAAAAATTCAAGTCAAACAACATTCTCATAAATAGAATATACTAATATCTGACACATGTATCCTAAATGACTTAAAACTCTGCAATAGAGTTAAAGATATTGAGATACCCTCTATTCCTGATTTAAATTATGGAGTGTCAAAATGCAGGAAAACTACTTTTATATGAAATAACTACAAAGATGGTGATATTGCCTTATTTCCTATAAAAGATGCATTTTTAGACTTTTGGACACATCACAGCAAGTTGCACCCGAACCTTAGTAAACGCCAAATTGACACATTCTGCACTATACACTCATTCATAATAAACTCTTCATGCCACTTAAAAACAGGAAACAGGTACAATAGACTCTCATTATAGACGAAGCACTCATGATGCATGCTGGAGAAGTTCTATTCACACAGTCACCCTCTGTTGATCCCATAAAGGAATGCTTGTCAGTGACACCAATCAAATTCCATCAATTAATAGAACACAGAGCTTAGTACAATATTACAAATTCGAAGAAATATGTAGCAACCATTTCACAAGTACTTAATACACTAAACAGATGCACAGCCCTTCTGTCCAGCTACTACTACAGCCGGGGAATGAAGACAAGTAAGATCGAAGGAGAACCAAGCCTACAAATTTTACACACCTCCAATGACTTTAAACAAACACTTAGCTAGGACAAAGACTCGGGTCTTGTATTTAAACTATCGGAAACATATGAACTAATAAATCTAAAACATCATCTATTCATGAATACCAGGGCAAGCAAGCAGAAAACACCAGTAATCCACATGTCCAATAACATGAAGGACATATACAACTCCATTGTCCCACTGCCTGGTAACAAGAACAAGACACTAAAACTTTCCCCTATATCACGCGAGACAGTGGTTCACAGAATAAGTGGCTGGATAAAAACAGTAAACCATCTTACTTCAGAGGATCTAACTAATTTCTCAATAGACATCTTACTCAAATCAACTACACCATTAGAAAATAAATATCTACTGACTAATGGAAATTCTACTATAGCATATAATGTCAATACTGGAGAAGCCACATAATCCTATTTTTTTTTTTTAGCCTCAGCCAAGTTTTCTATGGAAAAACACAGAGCCAAACATTCTGCACTAATATTTCTCAACTCAAACCTGAAAAAAGCAAGAAACATTCTGAACTAACCCATAAACACCCTGAACCATACAGCATTACTATATCTCATCAAAATATAAACTGGCTACCAAATAAATTAGACAGACTGGCTCACTATTAAAGCTACCACTTACCACATTTTTAATAGTAATAGAACATTGTGGTGCTGAAGAAATTCTAGATAATATGCCTATAGAAGGGTATTCTTTCATTGGTAGTTTCATAAGGTGAAACCACATAAAGATGGCATACTCGGCTACACCAAAAACGGCTAAGAAGAAATAATAAAACTAGCAAGCACAAATGGGAGTGAATATGAACTAACATGTGAAACGGCACTATATGAAATAAGATTGAAGATGGAAATAGTGCAAGTACTGGGAGTATACAGACCACAAAATGCATGAACCTAGCAATTGAAATTTTATCACACTAACTTTAAAATGTGCTGCAGACAATAAGAACAATAGTTCTCATGGGTGACATAAATATTGACAATCTCAGAGCTATTAGTGACAATTACAAGTTAACAGAACTCTTTTCTTCTTTTGACATTGAATGAGAAGCCCTGCCACCCACATGAATGGGTAAGAGTTTTTAGTCATGAAACCACAAATCTATTCAAAACAAGCCTGAAAAACCAAAACTGGAACACAGTACTTTCTGCAGGAGATGTTAACTAAACTTCTCGTATAGCAACTTTCACAAGATCCTCCAATCAACATTAGACCAGGACAACAACCAGGAAAAAGTCTCACAAAAATCACACACAAGGACTCTGATTGCACAAAGTTAAAAGTCATACATCTAAGCACTGGAAAAATAGTTACAGACATCACAAATAAGTCTCCCCAACAAGGAGCTTTACCAACACTGCTGAAAACTACAAAACTTTACCCTAAATATTAAAATGAAAATGCTATGGAAACAGGAAGACACAGACTGATCTTCTTAATCCAGACTTTTTCAAAAATAATTTATATCTGGAGAAAAACAATCTGCTCACAAACCAACAACATGCCAGCCTCAAAAGAAGATCATCATCCTCTGCATGAATTCAACTCCTGGAACATATAATATATTTTGTGGAACAGGGCAAGACAGTAACCAGCTTATTCTTAGACTTTAGTAAGGCTTTCGACTGCCTTAATCACAATCAATTACTTCTAATGCTAAAAGTCATAGGTGTGACAGAAACTATAGCAAGCTGGTTTCAAAACTACCTAAATGATACAAAACAGCTATTGAAAATACAGTACACTAAGAACCACACCAGACACTAAACCAAATCAGAGCTTGTCAATGCACAAAGAGGAGTTCCAGAAAGTTCAGTTCACCTATTCCTTTCTTTTACAAATGATTTACAAAATTGGTTGCAGGGAAATTGTCACAGTAATGTATACCGAAGGTACAGTCATGATACAGTTCAACCAAGGCACTAACCACCACCTTAAACTCGATCAAACAGTATTGTGCTAGTTTTGTCTACAAGACCCATTGGCTACAAGATAAATCCTTCTACACTGAAAAAGAATTTGTAAACTAAACTAAAATGTAGTCTGTACACTCTTCTATATGACGGTATGTATTGTCCTCTATGAATATGTTAATAAAGTCCTTTGTCTATTGTCTACTTTAAAATTTATTTTTGAATCTGAGTGGTATGTATGATACATAAATAATGTTGATGAGAAGCCATAATTTTGAAAAAAGTGTTTTTCTATTTGCACAGTAGTTTTTCTGTTATGCAAGGAGTTTGATATTTGCTGGTAGAATACATATACATGCCTGCTTCTGCCAAAATCTTTTCTTAATGGCCAATAAAGTTATAGTCAATTAAAATTACATTTAAGATTGTGTTAAAAAAATGTAGAAAAACTGGGGATTCAGGTACCTTGATTGTGAAGTGGGGCTCTCTGCATTTAAACCCTCAACCTGAGGTTATGGCAGTTACATTAACTTAAGCAAGCTTTAATTGGTTAATAAGCTATTTCATCATGTTGAAATCAATGATTCAAAATTGTCAGATTCATATTGCTGGAGTATCATAGATACACACATTTTTTAATAGTACTTGGAGGGTGTAGGGTTTACCTGTATAAAACGTTTGACCTTTGGATATAGTTCAGGAAAAGCTGCTGGAGCCATTGGCAGAAACCCCCCATGAACTGAAAACCAGGTTCATGGTTGGAACCCAAAATAGAGAATAATGTTTGTTGTTTGACAAAATCCAGTAGGTCAGTAGGTGGTATCTTTTTTACAATTTTGGCAAACCTAGAGGCCATAAACTTTGAGCTCTTTTTTGAGAGAATAGACAATAATGCTGAAGTTGCACGGGTTGGAACTGCTTTGTCATGAGGTAGTAAATTTTGATGAATACAAAAGAGAGCATCTCAGCTTGGTAGTATGGCCGTAAAAGGTATGCAGAGACTTTTCAGATGAACCATCAAGTGCGATGACTTTGATATCTGATGTGGATAGTGTTGGTGAATGTATCTACTGAATCCAGAAATTAAGATGGTTCAGGCTGAAAACAGCAAAAGTGGAGAGGAGGGGTAAAACAGACTATCTTCCTAACTTTCAAAGTTGCTGAGTAAGTTGACATTCATTGACACCAGTGCTCCATAGTTTTATGCTGAAGTCGAGCGAAGCATGCCTTTGAGGAAACTAGTTTTTGAATTAATATTTATTTGATTTATTGTTTATTTTTTAATATTATGGCTAGTCTTTTGTCAGATTTTATTGACGGTCATTGTAAGCCATCCATTCTCCGCCACTCTTATTTCCCTTTCAATTCCGAGTTAGCAGTGACAAACACTTTACGCTGCTTGACTACCCTATCTAGTGTTTAAGAGGTTTTCTATCTTTGAATAACCCCATAAAATACAAGGCTTGCTGAAAATCAACCTATACCTCACCGTTACAGAATATGGAGTAAGGGCAAAACTCAGTGCATTACTGTTAGTGAAATGTTGAGAATTCCCCCTGCTTCTGCAACACTTCTTTAGTAATAATTTCATCATTAAAAGACACTAAAGAATTCTAAGCATTAAACCTTTGGCAATACCTCAAATAAATTTAATCCACAGCCAGGGCTGTACTCAGCTTTGGCAGGCCCCGGAAAATAATATTCGGCCAGGCCCCGTCATGTCCCGCCTCTTCCGTTGACACTGACTCTTCAAATAAACGTGTGGCAAGGTCCGGCTAAGACCCCGGTTTTCTGAGGGCCTGGACCCCTGTAAAATTGTACGAGAAAACCGGTCGAGTATGGGCCTGTCCACAGCCATTCAGAATTACAAGCCATTTAGGTCCGCCTTATATGCTTGTGATGCTTCAAAAACAACTGGGTATTTGCAGCTTACAGAACAATTACAGTATAAGTGGAATCTCTGTTTCAACGGAACAAAAGGTACGATTTCATTTCTAGATAGATGAGAGTTACTGAATAAATATGTTATTGAGCAACACGACGTCATAGAGGTGTTGGTAGAGATTTTCTACAGTTCTGGTTCCCTTCAGTAAAAGTAAAATAGACTCTTGGGAAAGTTGTATGGATTTTGTGAGGTACTTTGAAATGCAGTTTCTGCCATCGGAATAGAGTAAAAATCTCAAAATTATCAAATGTAAGGTCAAGGTGAGGCATTCAAAACTTTAATTATTTTTATACACAAACAAGGAGTGTTTACACTAGAATATAAATCCAATGTCCTATATGCAATGCACCCAGAGTACAAGCTTATGATGAAGCAACAGCAGGAGCATAGAATTATTGCTGATGTGATACATCAAGGGGAACAGTATGCGGAGTATTGGAAGACCATTCATTAAGGCATATAGTTCTTCTCCGACGCCATCTCTTGCCCTACTATTCAAATTAGCATTCCAGAATAAAAGGTGCTTCACAGAATCCACAAAGCTTAATTGATAGCCTGAAGGACAGATAAATAGATCAAAACATATTCAACAAGCAAATGAGATGTGCAGGATTGCTCAAGGTGAAAGCAACAGCAAACAACATATTCAGATTAATAGACGTCAGTACTACAGTATAATAGTATCGTGTTTTGGTTATGAAGCAACATTCATCCAAAATCCAGGTTGCACTGCAAAGCAACAATGTGACAATAATGTATGTTGGAACTGTTAGTGGAAAGACCATCTTTTCTTGAGATGTAAGAACCTCAGATGTTATACTGTAAAAAACAGATAATAGCAACTACTAATTGTAATTGCTGTAGAGAGTAAGAATGGATTTTCAAGAAGACAAGAAATGTAACACTTGCGCCGTTGTGGGGAACAAAGATTTCCCCTAGCAACACTAAGTAGGTTATGGTAATTGAAGAAACTTCCATCTCTATAACTTATACTACATCACTTTTCCAGGACATGTATCTCTGTTCCTGGATATATTCCTCCACCAGGATGTCACTCTGAACCTGGATATGAATGGGGAAATATCTTGAGATCAAACATTGTCAACATGAACTTTATCCTAGAGTGGTGTATAGTGTTGTAAAGAAATAGGTATAGTAACAAAATAACAGGAAATATTAAACGTTTAACTAAAAGGGGTTAGGTTTATTGGATGTTTTAACATATAATAATTAACGGTGTAGTCAACATTAATAATTACAGTGAAAGGTACGGTATCTTGCATGAAAAATATAGAAACTGTTAAATTTAGAGTTTGGCTGAAATAAGGTAAAATATACATTAATAAAAAATACATAATATATATTAATTTTGTATACTATGTCTTATACAAAATACACACATACACAAGCGTGTGTGCAAGAGTGCCTGCATCCACCAACTGTTACTTACAATCTTTTCTTAACGCTAGATTTCACGTAAATTTATCCGACCCAAATTATCTCGTTTTCATATTTCTTTCTTCATGGCTCATGTTCAAAACATGTACAATATATTAAAACATTTATTAGTTAGTGTCGAGTCTCTCTACAAGAATCGCGTAGTGTGCTCGGGATTGAAGTGAGCCTACAATCAATGACAGGGTCTCAGAGATGACTACGCTAACAGCTGCTGCGAGTCAGAAGATGAGGTGATCGGATCCGGTGTGTGGGCCCTCCGGCCCGGCAGAGTCCAAACTGAGACCAGACACCAGATTAAAATCAATATGTAGCCCGTAATAAGTGGTTGCGCGCAAATCGTCCGGTCCAATCTAAAGTGAGCTGGCAGTGAAAATGTAGGTTGCAGTTGTTTGTTTAGGGGATCGCTGTGGGCAGGGGAGAGGCGATGGTCGGGCGCCTGAGCGCCTGGCCACCACCTGGCATAATGAGTGACAGTCAGACAGGTGTCCGACCACCTCGCGGTAGGCGCCTCGACTCCCCGCCTCCACTTCTACCTCTGCCTCTCATTCTCTACTCATTATTGTTAGATCTGGCAGATTTGGGAGGCGGGGAAAACTTGTAGGCACCTGCCTCTGCCATCACCGTTGTCAACATTTGGGATATTTAAGTCTCCGTCTCCTCGCTTCAGGGCATACTAGGCTAATCGGGATAAGAGAGTATTCATTTTGAGGGCTGACTGACAGTTGTGATCTATTCAGTATAGTATATTACTGTATAACATAATTAGGAGATTGAATAATTGTAAATATCGCATTTCAAACTTTCCAATAAGATAACTAGAGGGTTAAATTTGGGACGTTTACGGCAAAGATAGACATGGCGAACAAAGCAGATGGACTCGTACTACACGCTTTCTTGAATGAGTAGTTATTTCAATTTTATGTGTAACAGTGTCACAGTGTCACAAACAACATAAAACCGAAATAAATGTAGTTGGCTATACAGTAATCGCTGTACTCTCTTGCTTGCCAGTGACACAGTCAAACATTATGAGTATAATATTAATTCGTAAAATATCAAAAAGCGATATAAATTGAAAACGGGACGAAATAAGTACCAAACAAAAGCAAATGCTGTACACCGATACGAGACATTTTCCCGTTTTCGTCACAATATTATTTAATACATTATTTAAGGAATTAACCATCCGGTAAATTTAGGTGTTACAAACTAGCAATACCTATACTATTCTAATAAGAACATTTTTATTACTTTCCTTTCCGTTACATTACGATGAGCACTGAGCAGGTTACCAATGTTAACGAATGAGCGCAGTATGTTCATAGATAGGGTCTATGCATAGGCGCAGAAGTGGAGAACTCATCTCAAATGGAATAAACATGTTTTGTATCCAATCTCACTCATAATACCATGTCAGATACACTCACGTGGTATTATTAGTTTTCTTTCCTTTAGACCTTTAAGAGGCGGCTCTTTATATCACTGATTGATATCTCAAAACAGCTGGCGTAGGAGATTAAGATACCACCGTTCTACTTACGTTCTTGTTATGGCATTAATATATTACAAGAACTAATAAAAACATCAAGAAAGTATATTTTTAGATACATTTTATTCATTTTTATATTGCTACCAAGAAACACATTGACATATGAAACTCTAAAATACTTGGCATAAGAGCGTTGCCACTTTCCCGGAATGAAACAAGGACAAGCTGGCTCTTTAAAGAAGTGCACCTTAGCAAACTATGAGGCATAAATCTCCCCTAGTGAAAGGTAATCTCCCTTTTATCTTTGGAGGTTCTGCATTTACACACAATGTTTGGTTGAATATCTAATCTTTGGAAAAGAAAATATTTACGTACACTGCTTCAAAACGTCCATATATATTAAAAGATAGTTGTAAAGATAGAGAGTAAGCTATGATAAGATTAGGACAGACAAATAATCGAGAATATTTACATATACTGTGTTTAAGTTATTGAAGGAAAAATGGAGATACATATATTACTTTTTATATTAACCTAATTTTTGTGATTAGTTCCTTTCCACTTAACACAAAAAAACTTTTTTATTTACACTTGCCTGGTTTTACAAGCTAACTGCCGACTTACTTAATATGCTAACTATTTTAAAATGACTTACAAACTAATTGCATGCCTGTCTACCTTGCTATTTATGTTATATATAGGAGTGTAGTTGGCTGAAAAGTACCTAGTAAAGAAATTCTGTAGATAGTAACAAAGAACATGTGCATTTCGAATATGAGAGTACATTCTGCAGGACCGGTATGACTGTAGCGTTGGCTCCATCCCAATCTTTGAACCAAGATTGTACAAGTGTCTGCCTATAGTTATGCTAGGAAAGGATACGGTGCAGCGTATGTTTGCTGTACGGCCGGCAGGGAGCCGAGAACGGCGCGACAGTATCTTGAAGCACGTAAGCACGTGGCTGCTAAACCAAGGTGCAGTCTGTGGATGCTGCGAGGGTGGTTAGGGCCGGAAATAGGACAGGAACTTAAAACACACAGAGGAACTTATCGAATAGACAACAGAACAGTCTCGTAGGAGTTAGTTGAGGAGGAAGTTGATTAACCATTCAACCAGTGAAAACATTCTGTGATATCAGATAGATGTCTATGTGACCCATAACATTTCTCAAAGCATGTTATAAACCGTTAACCAAATTAATTCTTGATCAGTAAATAATTACCGCCCTGTCTATATTTTACCCCTTCTTAGCAAAATATTCGAAAAACTTTATCAAGATTATTTAATTGTTTGACCAAACACAACCAGTTTTTTTAAGGGCATTTTGGTTTATAAAGAGAAAATTGACAATATTGACGCAGTATTTTAGTGCCTCTTTTATGGATTAATTATTTCTAAGCACTGGAACTGAAGTCGCCCAATTTTCAAATGTATTTCTGGAACCAACTACTCTGAGCTACCGAGAACCCTGCTATACTCAATACTCAGTCCAATTTTATTATTGATATATGTCAATGAAATCGCTTAGTTACAACTGCACAAAAACTTGTGCAGTATGCAGTGACACGCCATTCTGTTAGAGGAAGCTGTAAAAAGTATTATTGAAAAATTTGTATTGTAATTAGTAATGCAGGAAATGTTACCAAATTTAGTTATTCATAATTTGGAAATATATCTACAGTTTATAATCAACTTTACTTTGATGTTTAAATGCGCCTGGGAGAAATGATGCTTAAATGAATGTAGGGAAAGAGAAATAATTACCGCACAGTTCTGTACAGAATGGGTTTTTTTATTAACGTTTTCATTCACAGGCGGGTGTTCACGTTATTACGCCCAAGACATTAAAAACTGGCATGAAGCTATTATTGACATAAAACGGATTTTAGAGCGTTGTCCAGTTTTAAGCATTTGACTGTGAGGCCAGGCCGTGATATAACTAGCCCCAGTACTAAAAACGGTTTGTAATAAGGCATGGATGTTTGAGAGGTTTAAGTTTAATTACAGTCTCGATGAGGCATATATTTTTGAATTTTAAATTGGTCTTTTCCATGCTATTTACATTTGTATTTGCAAATGAGCGATTTGATTTCATTACAGAACACTGTACGGGTGCTACAGACGCTCCGGTATAACGGAGGAGCGCTGCGGCAGTATCAAGATGCAGTATACGGATGCTGCGGAAGTGGTTAGGACAGAGGAAAACGATCCGGTATCACGGAGGAGCGCTGTGGCAGTGTCAAGATGCAGTATACGGATGCTGCGGAAGTGGTTAGGACAGAGGAAAACGATCCGGTATCACGGAGGAGCGCTGTGGCAGTGTCAAGATGCAGTATACGGATGCTGCGGAAGTGGTTAGGACAGAGGAAAACGATCCGGTATCACGGAGGAGCGCTGTGGCAGTGTCAAGATGCAGTATACGGATGCTGCGGAAGTGGTTAGGACAGAGGAAAACGATCCGGTATCACGGAGGAGCGCTGTGCCAGTGTCAAGATGCAGCATACGGGTGCTGCGGAAGTGGTTAGAGCGAAAAAAAAAAAACGCTCCCGCATCACGTAGGAGCGTTGCGGCAGTGTCAAGATGTAGTATACGGATGCTGCGGAAGTGGTTAGGACAGAGGAAAACGATCCGGTATCACGGAGGAGCGCTGTGGCAGTGTCAAGATGCAGTATACGGATGCTGCGGAAGTGGTTAGGACAGAGGAAAACGATCCGGTATCACGGAGGAGCGCTGTGGCAGTGTCAAGATGCAGTATACGGATGCTGCGGAAGTGGTTAGGACAGAGGAAAACGATCCGGTATCACGGAGGAGCGCTGTGCCAGTGTCAAGATGCAGCATACGGGTGCTGCGGAAGTGGTTAGAGCGAAAAAAAAAACGCTCCCGCATCACGGAGGAGCGTTGCGGCGCTATCTATATGCATAAAACGGGTAGTACGGGAGTGGTAGGGCAGAGAAAACCCCTCCGGTATCACGGAGGAGCGCTGCGGCGGTGACAAGATGCAGCATACGAATGCTACGGAAGTAGTTAGGGCAGAGAAAACCCCTCCGGTATCACGGAGGAGCGCTGCGGCGGTGACAAGGTGCAGCATACGAATGCTACGGAAGTGGTTATGGCAGGGAAAAAACGCACCAACATCATAGAGGAGCGCTGCAGCGGTGACAAGATGCAGCGTTCTGGTGCTATGAAGTTGGTAAGAGCCAAGAAAAACGCTCCAGCATCACGGAGGAGCGCTGCGGCGGTGTCAAGATGCAGCATACGGGTGCTGCGCGCCGCACGCTTGTACGTGTGTGGTGCGCGGGTGGCTGGGGCCGATAACAACGGTCCTGTGTGGTCGCCTCCAGGCATCTAATCCACACCTCTCGAAAGACGTTACTCATCCTACAATCTCCTCCCTCATAATATTATATAGCTGTTGTGTTGGTTTTTGCTGCCTCCACCTCTATAATTACACACAATTTTACATTCACAAGAACATAATCTCACCCTGGCTACTACCCGTCCTACAACAGTCGATCAGCTTCCTCCTCCACTGCCTCTCCGGCTACCTGCCAGCCTGCCTGCCTGCCTCCGTTCCATTCACCATTAACTGATTAATTAGTTTGCCTCGATACTTGACAAATGATAAATGCTCAGTTTTTGGAGCAGCCCCTCGTTTAGTTAGTAAGCCATCGTATTATTATTAATTTACAACTGTCAAAACATTATTAGCTTGTCCACATGCAGTCCGGTTGTTATTCGTTGGCTAGAAGTAAGGCACGAATCAGTTAATTTGAAATTCAATACAACTCTAAGATTTGATATGTTTTATTTATAGTTGTGTGTAATATTTAAAAGTGTCTTATGTATTAATTGATTTTACAGAAAGACATTGAGTGAATTAAATTTGGGTCAAACGGTTGTACTAGCATATTGTACATAGAACACTAAAGGATTCGTTTGATACTCTGTTATAATCAGTCTCAAAACCCTTTGAACTATTCTATTATAGGCTAGTTTTATTGCTCATTCTATCTATGGTGATGTATTGCATTACATTTTTAGAACTGTATTTGTATTCAACATGTATTTAGAATTGCCGTCAGCTGTTTTTACTCGTTTGTTCTACTGACAAAATAATTGTTGCTCCCGGCTTGTGCAAGCATTCCTTCAATGTGGTCGTGCTCGCTTACGCATTGAATAGTGCATTTTGTAAATGTTTTGTAACAATACTGGGGTTTTGTTATTAGTCTTTAATCTTCAAGAGAAACCATTTTGTCAATATTAAAGTAAATCACACCATTATTTCTTTAATTCTCCTCTTATTCACCAAAATCTATGTGCAAAGTTTGGTATCTGTGGCGTTACTAGTTCTAGGGATAATAATTGTTTTATAAAAATACAAAATGTCGGCTAGCGGCTGAACGACACACTTCTCGACCAATGTTTAAGGGGCAATGATAATGTACTATCAGCTACAGAAGTTTGTGACACCCTATACTGAGCTCCCTGTATAGCTGTTGTTTGTGATGTTGGCAATTGCAAGTAATGCTTACGTACATGTATAATAGAAGTGTGTATAGTTCTGACAATTGCAGAGTCTACCGAATCTCCAGCGTTCTACATACGTTCTACTGCTACGTGATAAATTGGATATGCGATTTCTAACGGTCATTCTCATTTGACTTCAGGTGTTGATTTGTGTCTTTGTAAAATTTATGATTTTCTTAAAATCACATGTTTAATTAAAAATAATATTTCTTCAGGCCATTACTCATACTTCACCGTAAAAATGCATGTCGTTATCTTGAGACATTTTTTGAGAGTGCGGTCTTAACTACCCAAAATACATACTGTGAGTGCCTATAATTTAATTAATTTGGAGTAAAAAAAGAGTTATTCTATTTGTCTCCAAGTAAAGTTTATTAAAGAATTGTAGCTATAAACAAATAAATAACTAAATATCGGTTATTGGTTTGGTATATTTCCCATCTGAGTACAGGTATTACAGATAACGTCTTTGAATATATACATCTTTTGAATGTAAGTTAAGATCATCCGTTTTGCTGCAATCAGAACTTATCGGATCTATTAGATTCAATTATTTTCGGATTGATTTGCAGAAAGTCAAAAATTTTGAGAATGATCACTGTTTTGATCAAGAGTATGAACCAGTAGTTCTAAAATTCCCAAAACATTATAAAGAAATATAGACACATAAATAAAAATCGATCTTCGAATGCGGTAAGAAAATTATCATTAATGACATACAGAAGTGATACAAGCTATAGTAAAATGGGATAACGTTTTAGGTTGGAGGGAAAAGAAGTATCAAGGAAAAATATGCTTACAACGTTGTGATGTTGTAATACTGAAATACATGTTTTCGTCTTCCATCTCTCTGTAACAGTCCACTCTTAGGGCAATGTTACATTCGTATTATGAAAAGTTTAAATAAAAACACTCACTTTTGCTCGTGATTATCTCTTCCCTAAATAAACATTTAGGGACTCTAATATTATATAGCTTGATCAAGAAATTTGTTTTATAAATCTCATAATTTGTCCTACTAAATCGCATTGCTTAATCGGTCAATTAAAGCCATACATTCTATGTGCAATATTAGTTATGAGTTAAATATTTTATTGGCACAAATTCGAGCGTTTCGCCAATTTTAGTTATATTTATGGACAAAAGCTAGTTTCAGATCATGTTAATTTAGTTGTAACTGTTTCTCTTAAATACTATGAATTGTAAGACCACTAAGAATTTTATATGTGTATTGTGTGTTTTTCGTTTATTTTATCAAAAGGTTAATATTTGAAATCGTATCCAACTGTTATTAAGGTTCCTAACCTATAACTTATTAAAATATTTATTATTTCTCCAATTGTATTGATTTCGATTTTAGTTCTTAACTTTACTTTCGAAATTGAATCTGCAGAGATGTAAGTTTGTACAAGAATAATGGCTGTCTGTGTTGGAAATCCAATTGCTAAATACTCTTGGAGCTATTTAATATCCATAGCAACTTTCAATGATTTTTCAAATAGAATATTGTGAACCACAATAACACGACTATTTCTGAATTGTTTAATTTTGAACTTACATGTTGAGAAGTCTCCAAGGGAAGTTATAGATATTGTTTACTAATACTAAGAATTATCCTTGAAATACACTCTTAGCTAGAATATAAATGCTTGATTTCTACTATTATTAATTTGCAATAAACAATTAAAAATATAACTTCTTAAAAAAAATTTCCCCGTAAACTGCGTTTTATTTATTGTACTTTTCTAACTATAATTTCAAAGCTAGTTCGTAAAAAGTTATTTGTAGATATGAAGTGTATACATTTTAAACAATAAGGTAGATGAGTATCACATGGCTAGAAATATAACTGTTAAAATACAAAATAGTTTTCCATGCAGGCGTCTTTAAGGCGGTACAATCAATTTTCGTTTGTGATAGTTTGGGTTAAGCATAATAATAAATTCAGAGCTATTTAAGATAACTTTCCTCAAGATAGAAAACGTGGAAAACATGTTTCATAAATCCATAAGAAATTACAGATATTTAGTGTTAAATATAGGCAAGTTTGTAACCAGGGCCAAATAAAAAATAATAATGTAAACTTTTGCGGTATCAGTATGAGTTATACCTTAGGGAGTGATATTTATAATGAATTATGAATAAGCGAAATTACATATTTTAAATTAAATATAATGTAAATGTTTTATCTGTTTCCTTTTAAGGAAATAGCCTTTTTATACATAAACATGCCATTCCTTCCAGCCATCTTTTATATCGATACTGCAAACAGTTTTTATTTGTCAGATAATAATATGCCTCTAGATTATGCTTCATATGCCAACCACACTTTAGGGAGTGATACTATATTTTCATTTTTCATTTATACAAAATGTTATCTGAAAGTGCTGTTACCAAACTTTAGTTTACAACATAATAAAAATTTGAACTGAAAACCGATTGTACCACCTGTTCATTCATTATGCAGTCAAATATCAATGGGAAAAGTTTTCATAAAAAATTAATAGAGTTATTTCTAGCGATTTTTGCAGGGCACGGTTACTGTAGCTTTAATATAATTTGAAATTTTGGTGATTCGTGGCATCGATTATATAGTCATATTTACGAAACTTATTCAAGTGTATATATATTTTTTTGAATTTTATTGAATATGACTTTTCTGTTTTGTTGGCTCATCACTAATAGTGTTTTATCTGTTACTAGACTTTTTTAAATTTCTGAACTTTTCTTGGGATAAGATAATATTTGTGTCATTTTATTCTTGTATGTGCTTGCTGTATTGTTGAACAGTTGAACAAGTTCCTGTTGTTGTAACAAGCGCGATCTCCAGTAACGGTAAATCGAGACCAGTTATTCAGGATATTTTACTGTAAGATAGTAGATATGGCAGCTGAATGTTTTCTGAACGGATAGTATAGGGTGAAACAGTAATAAACTGATAACTAGATGCCAGTTATAGATGAGTAAATTATACTGGCTGGTGGGAGAGGCGCCACGCTACGACCATGGCCAGGACAGCGACTAGCAGGGTGGCCCTTAAGTCACGCCAAACTCCAGTTTCCTCGATGGCCGCGGCGAGACCACACTTCTACACCGCCAGCGAGCGCCTCTCACCTCGCCAATTATTGCCCTTAATCAATCATGCCTTAACTATCACCTCGTTATATTTTAAAAAAATGGCATCCACAACCGACCTTTCCCCTAAAATTATCCCTTTGACAAATTGTTTTCCGTTTCTTTGCCATTGATATTTAGAAATCGAACATGTTAATGGTTGACTTCAAACTGCGAAATTATTTATTTCAGGTATCTCCAGCAATATATGCGTAATCTTTGCTGGAATAAATTATAATTAATCACATGGGCCGTTTTTAATTAGTCTTAAGCCAGCATTGATTACGGCGCTAAGTTTATGGATTATTTAAGTACGCCACAATTCCATTCCGGTTAGAATATCTTAGTGTGAGGCTAATGCCCTTGTCTAGTGAGTACAGTGGTTATAGAGAGATAACCGAGTCAAGTAACAACGAGCTTGGCTACTCCTCGGATGGGTGACCGCTGAGTGGTCATGTCCTTATAAGCTACTACTTTCCTAGCCATTAGTGGTGCTGGTTCGGAAGTCACTTTTAAACCACGTGTCACCAGGTTAAGTGTCGGAGGCCAGATGGGGTTTCTTGGCCTTAACTGAGCCTGGTGAATGGACTTCTGTCCTGGTTGCGTTGCACTTTTCAGGGTGTATGGGATTCATCCTCTTCTCCTTTCTATTCATGTTGTATTGTATGTTAATATTTGAGGCAAATAAATTTCCTTAAAATGTTGGGCGTAAAGTTTATAAAACAATGCTATAGTGTCATCTATAAACAATATGGAAAAATTAGTTTCATACTGGACACATAAAACACCCCACAACTAGTCACAGAGCTTTAAGAACGTAACAAAAATGGCACGAGTAGACCAGAATTGCAGAAGGTATCAAAGGGACAAGTCTTTTAACAACCATGTTAAAACTTATTCTCTAGATCAAATTTCATCGAAGTACTTTTTACATTTATATTCTAGATACAGACTCTATAATAAAGTTTCATGTGAATGATGAAAAATGGACATACTGTATGTGAAACTAATATTTTCAAGGATAAAGAATGGATTTAATAAACTACTTCATTTTAATGAATATGTACTGTTAAAGGGTTCATGTACGTTTGGTTCAAATGTTAGACTAATTTTTTTGTAACACAGCAGTGACGCAACAAAGTCCAGTATTCCGTTATTTTATTAAAACTGTTTAATGATTTGATCTATATCCCCGTAGATATCCATTACGACATGGTCCAATGGATTGTACTCATCGAGACTTTATTCATATTTTAAAACTCTGAGTGAGGAATATAAACCTGAGCAATTAAGTTAACGAAAACAGTACCTTGTAGAATGATAAAGCGGCAGACAAAGAGCTGGTATTGAGTGTGAAATCCCAATACAACTGGTATACATTTGTTTGGCATCGTGGTATTATCTGACGTATTACTATGCTTAACCTCTTGGATTGGCCTAGTTTGAAAATGCAACAAGCCTATGAAAACAACTACGAATCGTCCTAGCTTATTTCACCACCCATACGACAAACTTGCGATCTCGTACCGGCAACTGAATAATACTCTGGCGACTCCACTAATATATACTTTCCAGGTACTCTCAAAATCCACGTGCCCCTTCTATCGCTGTCGAAACGTTAGCAATGACAAAGAGACTCACGTTGACAAGTGCTTGTGCAACATATAACAAAGCAATATGGAACTAATCCAACTTCAACCGCGCTTCCGACAAGATAATACCTTGATATATTAGGACTGTGACATTTTCAGTACAGTCGCCGTCAAAGAAACACTGAGGCGTCAGTTAAGTTCGCTCCCCGAGGGGGATTATCCTCATCGTCTCGAACTAAGATTTTATGCTGCTGCTGTTGGGGTTATTTTGCGTTTAGGAATGAAAACCGACTATCAAATTTTGAGACTTTTCCAAAACCAAAAATTAAGTTAAAAGTGAATAGAGTAAATGCCGACAAGATGAGGTGAGAACGAAGATGGCTAGAAGGAACGGGTGCGATGACTGGCCATGCAATATGCTCAAAAGCTCAAACGCTGCAGTTCCTCTATCGTAGTACGGTTCGTGTCTTTCCTGTATCACTTTTGAATTCGGCCATATTCCATCGTCTCAAATTTATTTTTGGTTGCCAAAGGGCGGCCTTTAGCCGTAAAACAGCTAGACGTGGCGGCAAAACCATGCGTACAGTTTTTGACGTCCTCTATATCAAACGATTATGAACGAAATTCTTAACTAGTTGTCACAAGGAAGGGGGTGTCGACCATGAGTAGCCTCTACTGCAACAGACAAAAAAGCGAGGATCTTGTACGTGAGACTCGATTCAAGTAACGTTGGCGGGCGCAGACAACATGTATGCAGAATGTCTGCAGAACGGCTGCGATGGGGTCCTCCACAGCACTCGGACGATGTAATAAGGAGCCATCAGCCGCCTGCAGCCACTTTTGTCATTCGCCACATTAATGGTCGCACATGTTTAGGGTTGCTGCTCCACAGAGTGATCGTCTGGCATTCTTCGTTTCTCCCAACAAATAGCTTATGTTCATAAAACAATCGAATATCTTTCTGTGTAGAAATCGCCTCGTCATAATAAACAACTCCCCGAGAGTCTTTCTATCACCCTGAATTTACCTCATCCGGATTTGTTCTTCACCGAAGTGCATCCAAGTCAATATTAGTACGTACTTAATGGCTCTTTGGCAGTTCGGGCACTCAAACCCTATTAGAACAACATGCACATGAGGGGGATCAGGAAAGAGCGGATTTGGAAGAGAAGCAGCGGAATTATCCATGAAAGGATATTTTGAAATGATTTGTTCTGTTATCTATAACAGGACCAACTGATTAAAAGAGCCGTGGGGAATGACCTGTCAAGCCGCAGCCTTCTGCGTCAGCCACGTTGCCTTCAGCCATGGCTCTAAAAAACTCAACGACCGCCTCATCGTTTTAGAACCTGCCCCCCACAACTAGGAGGTGCAGATAATCACATATTTAAAAAGAATGAACCACATCCGAACTGCGGAAGCAGAAGCTACAACGTGTGACAGTGCTGCCTTATAAAAACTTCGAAGGCGGACAATGTTCAGTGAATAAGTAGCTTTTACAAATTTATTTATAAACACTAACGTGACGTTTCGGGACTAAGGTCATTATCTCAGTAAAGAGTTATCACATAATATAACAAACAACATATGTTGCCAAATAACATTTGTGAAAATAAATAAAAGTGTTTAGAAAGGATGTGTTGGTGAACTGTAAAGGACCATAATATCATGTAGATTTCTTTTAATTCCAAAAGTTTTTCCAAATACAGGTTTTTACTGTCTGAAATCATCCCGGGAACCCAAAACGTTTATACAATAAAGGAAGCGAAGTTCAATTAAGAAAAGGATACAATATGATATTTAGCGATCAAGAATGACTTCAATACTAAAATAATTGAGACAATTATTTAAAAAAAAACTGAAACAGAAATGATATATTCGTACACACCAAAGAATACTCCAAAAATAGAAACAAATATTTCTATTAGTTTCTACAAAATTATTAATTACTATTTCGTTTCACTGATTATTAGTTATATTGTATAAATTCCTGTACAATTGATTTAAACAATTTTCTTGAAAATATTGCATTTTGTAATATTATCACTTCAGTGCCTAATATATAAGGAATATCACACACTTTTGCACATTGTCAAAGTAAAGAGTAACATTATTAACATTGTCATCATTGTCATTGTTCCATCATTAACTAAAGTAGTATAACATTGTCGATAAAGTACATTTTAATGTGAATTTGGGTTTTCGGATAACACTTCCCAAATCAATATTCAATTTGCCGATAATCGTAAAGTTTTTATTGCCCGGGATATTTCACTTCCTTATTTTTCAATATTAAAGCTACGATCTTAACCATAAAGATATAAGAAATAAATTTATCTGAGTGGGAGTATTTTGATTTTTAATTTAACAAGTTCTTTAGGATATAAGTTTACTTACTTTTTTCATACAATAAATAATAAAAAATATCTCGCTAGAACTTGCAGCCTAGATCATGTACACTTCTGGTAAAATTTCAAAACTTTTTGCTACTGAAAATGAATAAAAGCCTATTCAATAACTAAATAAATTTCGGAAAAGTCATGATGAAAAGCAAGCAAACAGGCTATTTAAAGCGGTTTAATCGGTGTTCGGATACATAACTTCTTTTGAATTTTTAAAAAGAAGGTTTTAGTCACAAGCCTTTAAGGTACCATTCTTGAAGTCACAAGAAATAGAAAATTATTTATGAAAACTTGGCATATAAAGAAGAGTTAACTGATATGTTATAATCAGGCGCCAAGAAAAACAGCTAATGATAACGATGTCAATTGTAACAGACACAGGAAAGAATGACGTGTATTATTCAGTAAAAGAATTTCCTTATGTAATACTTTATTAAAAAATAAGTTTGAATCATTTTCTAAAATTAATTTCATTAAAATATAATTTTCTTAAGTCACATACTTGAAAACATATCCTGAAGGTATAATTCACATAAATGCTGTAAAATATTCATTTCTTTAACTTTAGCAGTTTATAATTGGGCCTGGTTATGAAATTGTAATTTTCTATACTTTTTGTCTTCAGAAAGTTATTTTAAAGGACTGTGACCGATGCTTTTTCTTATTGCATAAATTGAAAGTAGGCCTATCCTAAAACAATCCTGGTCCATCGCTGGTATCATCAGGGTTGTCTTCTACGTATTCGAGTTTGTATTTTCTCCCTCTTATTTGTCTATCCTTTTTCATCACATAATTGAGATCGAAGCCCTCTTTCTTTTTGTCTATCTTCAATTGTATTTTCCTTTATTAGCTTATTAAACCTTTTGGAAGCTTAATACTGCCCATAATTGGAAAAAATATATGCATAATAAACACAAAATTGAAATGTTCTATTACCTACAAACAAAGCGGCTCCAAATATACATCATTATCCAATATCCAATAATGCTTTCATTTGAGTTCTACATTTTGTACCCAAACTTTTAGAGTAGGCCAGTTTTTGCTAGATTTTGAAATTTTTTTCTTCCGTCCACAAATTTACTTTTGCTTACTTGGTTTGCCTATAATTCTAACCGAGAGGAGCCCATATTTATGAAATATGAAATGAAACTAATTCACTTGATGGAAAATCTATGTCATATTATGTGTAAAAAGTTCACAACAAGGCAAAGAGTATAAAATTGTATTTTAAATAAAAAGTAGATTACTTCTATTTCAATAAAGACGTAACATTGTATTTGATCCGTAGTCGTTACTTTATATTGGACAACATATTCTGGTAGAATCATAGATTTTAAGTTTGGATATTGGGCAAGCGTAATTTTCAAGCATTTATTAAAAAAAACATTCTTTTACACAAATACAGTTTTTTACTTTTAATAATTTGTTTAGCGACTAGTTAAACATTATCCACGACTTTTATTTAAAAATGAAGGTGGTGGTTTTTTGTAGTAACAACTGAGGAGAATATGTATGATTAAATTATCATTAGTTCCATGTCCTTTCGGAAAAAAAATTCATCGTCGAATATTGCTCAATTCCTCTTATTATGTAATAAAGTTAAATCATATCTTGACGCATAAAACTTAACTCTATTTATAGATTTCTGATAAAGGGAAACACTGAGGTACCTACGAGTATAACTGTTTTATAATATATAATATAGGACGTGCTTAACAACCAAATACCCGTTTACTGTTAGTCTATACATAATAATAATGTATACAATAGACCATTAAAATTTATAACGATTCTACTTTCAGTCTGTGCTTTGATGGTGAAACTACTTTTGATATTACTTTTAGTTTGTAGCCTACCAACGTATATTCCTGACTTATTTGCAATAATCTCCTTTTTTGTGTTCTACGAACTGCAGCTTTTTCAATTCTCTACCATTTACTTTACCAGAAGTGAAGAAATAGATGGTGCCAAGGAATGCAGTCCTTGTTTCATATTTATACTGTCAAGAAGTTTGAAATTTTGTGGTCTCTTGCATACTCGAGCTGTCTGCAAATTGTCCAGCTTTATTGTTTACAGAAATTGTTTTAAACGACGTGACAGCAATATAAACTATAGACCCATAGCCATTCAGTCTGCTCTCTCAAAGGTATGTCAGAATCTAATCATGGTTACCATGAAGTACCGCTCACAATTGATGCAATTTATACTTGTAAAGTTAGCGTTACCCGGAACCTGCACCTCTGGGCTCATTTGATTTAGTAACTATATCAAGCCCTGAAAATCACGAATTTGTTTTTCTGGATATCTTTCTGCAAGGTTTAAACTCGTAGATCTGGAGTGGCTAAAGGTCTTTTCAATAGTTAAGGCTAAGTTTTATCAACAGTGAAGGTCACGCGAAAGACAGTTGTGGGAGACTACTATTTACTGATGACATTAGATGCTTGTGTTTGTATATCAACTCAGCTGAGGATTATTAACGTTTACAAGAAAGGTTGTTATGGCCAGAATTATTTATCCGTGTAATTTAATCTTGGCATTCTTCAAAATGATTGTATAATTTTAATAGAATTTAAACGTCTACGTCCTTCACTTCATTAGAGCCGAATCCAATACGTTTGATTACATCGAAATGAGAAAAGTATCTGGTGACGGTTTGCGATTGCAATACACATTAAGTAACGAATTCCATGTCAAATCTTTTACCAAGCAAAGACAGTAAAAGTTTAGGTATCCTTTCTTATCAGATTTGATATCTGGAATAACATTCTATGACCATTTAAAAAGGTTTTTGTTATTAAACTCAAAATTATTTCTTATCAAACTTATTCTTATAAATTGTCCACTTTATTAGGCCACCTAGATGTATCAAGTTCCTGCATTTTGTGAAACTCTGAATATACTGTGCTTTGCTTTTGTGGGAACATTTCTGAAATATTACATAACGGGATGGCGGTTGCATGGTCCTTACCTCACGCTTTTTTATCATACTCATATTTATTATTTAAATTCATGTATCATATAATTTCCCCCTTAATTATTCTAAATAGATTGACGACACTGATCAGATCGCCCAGTTTCCTAAATCTTTCTAACAGATTGAAAGTAATGTACTGTTTTGTTATGAAGTTACGTCTGGAATATGGCCTCAAAATAAAGTGACCGTATGGTACAGGGGACCTTTACCAGTAACAACACTTGAAAAGAAATGGAAATAATATTATTAGATTTTAGCAATGTTTTATTTTAATGCACCACTTCCACTTTTGAAGCAATTTTAGGTTTAATAGGAAAAGTGATAAGCACTCGGCCAAATGCCGAGGCGTAGGTCCAGACCTATAACTGGTTTATTTATTTAATCTACAATGTCCCTTCCTACCCCTACCATTCTATTTCTTTTCATTTATTCGCTTGTGGTATAAATTTGCTCACTGGTAATTTAAAGTTAGTTTGTTCACAAAAAAATATAAATCGTTTATCCACGAAATGTTATGTAATGTATTACCTAACTTAAGATAGGCAAAGTATTTAAATAGATTGCATGACATGTCATTCAAAGACTAAAGAATGTAAATATTGCAATTTGGAATTCCATAAAAACCAAATATAAAGCACATCTATAAAACTAAGTAAAGTACTATCACCCAGATTATTTGCATCTTAAGAAAAATTATAAACATCACAAAATATTCCTTCCTATTTTTAGTTGACATAGTTTTGACATGCCTCATTACTATTTAAGGCTTATCCTTATGCATACACATTCCTTACGTGGGATTCGTAAACAATTTAAATTATCTTTACTGTTATCCTTACGTGTATTCTACTCGTCTTGTGTATTTAATTACCATAAATGCAGTAATCAGAGAAACGAGTAAAGCTCCATTTATGTGTGTTAATTTTTATTTTCTAGCAGTTTTCCTGTTGCATATTTCTGACTTACTTGTTCTATACTTTTTAAATATTATCAGTGTCAATTTTATTTTCTTGTGCAATAATCTTATTTGTTTCTGAGTAGTTTAATAATACACATTTAATGACCGTTTAAACCTATCAATAAGTAACTGACAAAGTCTTCAGTTATGTTGAAAATATTTGTATAGATAATACTTATACATAGAGTAAAATCAATGATTCGATTGAAGTAAAAATTTCAAAACCATTAAGTTCCAAATTTTGCATGTTTATCTTACGCGTAAGAAGTGTTGCCAAGAAATAAACATTCGGTTTTGCTGATATATGAGTGTATATGTTTACACAATTATCTCCAGAATCCAAACAAACAGACTGATCTTGACCAGTATCACACATTTCGTATACCAAGATATGTTTTTAAATTAGAAAACTTGAAATGTATTTTAACATTAAAAAATCATGAATTTAAACATTTCATAAAAATTGGTTTTAAAAGATTTGATTACTTATTAAAAAATCGATGGTACCTAACAAAATGCTACCTATTAGACAAAGCACACTACTAGACAAAGTCTAGGAAATAAGTAATTTTTTTCTCAGTGCACGTGGTAAAGTATTAAATGTTCCATAATAAAAAAGTAAAGCTTTTTCTTTATTGCAATATATTCCTCAATCCTCATACCCTCTGTTTCAAAAGGACAACCCCTCCGTGTGACACTGCATTTGTGTAAGTTGAACTAAATTGTCAATGCTCATTTTGATCAATTTTTGTTTGTAAGTAATTAATTATTGCATGGAATATTTAATTTCCAATTCGGAAGTTATATCTTTTTTTTATCTTTTCATTTGTTAATAATTTGAAATTAAAAAAAATTAAATAAATCTAAGATGTGATTTATTATAAATTATTATGTGATAAATCTAAATTATTATCTAAAATACATCAGAACCGTAAGTATCTAATAATCCTAAACGATTTTAAAAAGACTTTCCTTAAATATAGGTTTAAATCGAAATCCACACAATATTTCTTTTTTATGAAATTTTGATAGTTGGTCTATTAAAGAATGCATGTTCCCTAACAATAAAAAATTGACTTTTTACAAAATGTTTTTCATCAGTCAGATATATTGAAATAGGACTTAAAATTTTATGCTACTAGGTTCAGTGTTTAAAAATTTAAAGCCCACTATAAGATATAAGAATGACCCCAACTGCTTCTTTAAAATGTTTGTAAAATAAAATAAATGTTTGAAAATACAGTTAGTAATACCATGGAGGCAAAACGAACAAAGCATTTCACCAAGGTAAATTTTGCCCTGTTCGTTGGTAATGTATAAACGCCTAAATACAACAATAGCTCTTTTAAGGGAATAATTAGGTGCCAAATTTAACAGTTAACATCTAAAATTGTGATTTTATATGAGAAATAGCAGCAATGTAAACTGGAATAGAATATAGATAACACTTGTTGCGCCGTCATTTACTGCTCGTGACATTTTCCTAGCTTGGCCGCAGAGTAAACATCACTAAAATATTGAAGGCGCATAATTAAATTGATTCGTTTAAACTGATGATTATCGGGACATTACTTTGTACGGGTTTATTAATATAACACTATTCCTGCGAATAAAAACTAAATGAAGAATATCTCCAGACATAACTCAGAACTATTAAAATCTATTTAAACACCTCAAATATTAGTCAAACATACGCATCATAATGACTATGATGAGGTTTGATAACATGCAATTGTTGTCGCCAAGATCATTCACAATTATCAATTAAAGCGAAAGATCTTAGTACTACAGATTACATATACAGTGTTCCATATAAGGTGTCACATTCTAGTGTGAGAGAGCAGATTAATCTAGAATAGTGATCTTACTAACCCCACAAAATCGAGTCTTGGGAATATAATAACACTTCTCGATAGGTACTAGCCTTTCAAAAAATGTTAATTTTCCATTTTTATAAACAGATGATTCTTATGAACCAGGAGATTATAATTCATAAAAACTATGTATAAACATGGCCTAGGATAATTATCTGTTCATTCATCGTGGTAAAAATCTATATAATCAGTTTATCATTGGAATAAACAATTATCCATATAAAAAATGTAATATTTATTTTACATAGGATTCGCGTAACTTTTTGATCAATACTTCTTAATTTACAAAAATTTAATTGCCTTAAGATTTTGTTATATATTTAAAAACGTGTTAAACGGACGATGAAACACAACTTTTTTAGTATTATGTGAAAACTATTGGAGCTAGAAAATAGGGCAATTATTAAGGATTGATATTTTTTAATTGTTGTTTATTTGGGTCTGGACAATAAGAGGAATTCTTTGAGAAAATTATAATTTTGCATACCTAAATAAATGGGTTTTGAGGAAGAAATTATGAAGAGATACATTTTTATTTTCATAACTGCAGTTAACATGGTATATTACCTAAAACCATAGATTTCATAGTTTTCTATTTTTTGTTTCCATAAAGGTATTACAAAGATTTTTAGAATGAAACGATAATAGGATTTCGAACATTTGCCATCGTTATGTTGCAAAAATAGAACTCTACATTTCGATGACTGAAATCTACCCTTTTCCTCGGTTGTTAAAACCCTAATACACAAGGTCAAACATGTATAGAACCCTTAAAACTAAAAGTGCTACAATAAATTTGCTACACACTAAAATAAGCTGTCATATTCTGACTAGCTATGCTCGCCTTTTCAAATATTGTGCCATATAGAAAAATTAAAATTATACGAGTATTTGGATTAAAAACAACTTTCCTTGATAATAAATTAATATTTACATTCTAGAAGCTCTGTTCTTATTGGAATTAGTTATTAATTTAAAACAAACACTCCGATAATATACTTTTTTATATTTATGTGAGGCCTTTCGTTCTCAATGAACACATCATCAGACACACATAACTAAAGGGTCTGATGGTGTGCTTATTGAGTACGAAAGGCCTCGCAGAAATATAAAAAGTATATTATTGAAGTGTTTGTTTTAAATTGAAAATTAATAGTGTCCAAATCTGATGGGATGTGGTGATTAACAGAATGGCAAAAACAATGTTAACTGTACGATTTTAGAGCTGTTACATTGTTCTTCAATTTACAAGTCCACTATTTATATTTATATGTTGGAATACGTATGTAAAATCTTACGGTCAGTGCATAAAATAGGGTAATAAAATTATAAATAAGTTACATTCTTAGAGAAATTATATTTCTTCCTTTGGTGAATTGACTAGTATATTTACTCGTATAGCTGTAGACATTTTTGGGATGGAATATCTTGCCCAGTGACTTATGTAATATTGATCCTTTATAAATTTCACAAGTCACCTAAAAACTATGGGATCAAATGTGACGTTATTTATAAATATTTTAATTATTTTATGGGTATACTTTTTCTTATTGCTGAATAAAATATTTGCAGCCGGGGAAAGTTTATTTTATTTATTAAGTCTACATGTTCAACAAATTTTATTAAAATTGAAGTTGACTAATTCCTGCACCAATTTTGTTTATTGGAACACGCTTTTTAATTAAATGCACCAAAGTATAATATGCCAAACCAGGTTAAGAAATGTGTCTAGACTAAAAGTACATTTTTTCAAGAGGCAACTACTTCTCCAATGTTCATATGTAAAAGTACGTTGATGTTAGGTCAAGTAATACGTTTTTAAACGCCAAACATCATAATAGTTAATGCGCATCTTGTGTTTTAAGTTGTAGTGTAACAAGTTTGAAGTTTCTGAGAAAAAACACACTGCAATAAAACAACTAACAATAACTAACTAACACAAGTAAGTTATATTGGTCAAGAGTATTAAATAACAGTTAGCTTTGGTAACCTTCTACTTTTGGGAATGCTACGAAACATAAAGAAAACTTCTTAGTTTAAGAGAACTCGATTAGTTCCCTAACAGTTAGAGTGGAAACCTGAGTTTCATTCTTCTTCAGATATATCTATTTTCAAGAAGAATGGAAATTTTATCAGAAATAACCATTCTTCTTCTTTAGGAAAAGTACTAACCATTGCACATGCATTAGCATCGGGTACGAATTAGGTTTCTGAGTTATAAAGAACGCTACGATAAAGTAGTGAATTATACAAAAAAATGGGAAAAATTTCTTACATTTCAGTCATGACAGTTGGCGTTTATGATACAGGAAATAATTTAAAACTACAGAAAATAAATAATTTATGTGCGTTTATACGTACATTTTTGTAAATGGCTTAAGAAGCAAAATAATCACGAGTATTAACGAAGACTATGTTACAAATTGATAGATTTCATGGCAGTTATACATATTAATGATTAATATTTAAAATAAATATACAAATATTCGAAATGTTGATAGTTTGTATAATTAATTTAGACATAAAATGATTTTTATTCCCACGGACGAAGCTCTGGGTATAGCTGGGTATCTGTGGTGGGGAAGATGTTGAGTGAGGATAAATGCAGTTGTCTCCGCGGTACCATTTGGTTCAACATTATATAGCCCTGTCCTTGGCAGTGGGTAGAGGTCAAACAGCCATTGCGCAGCACGTTATTATCAAGTTGTTGATAAACAAAGGATTCAAGTTCAATGAAATACCGACTAGGTTGATTTCAAGTTTGAAGGCACTCTTGCATTCAAATAGTGACTTACTTCTCGTTGAAATTGACTCAGAATACTTGGGAAATGTAGAATACTCTGGGGTCTGAAGAAACACAAACTCGCTTCGCTCACTTGGGGGCTTGCGAACGCTCTAGAATCGTGTGTTAAATAAACTGAGTTAGCAAGAGGGGTACAACTCAGTTGAATTAAAGTGATCAATGGGTCAGTTGACCAGCGGTTAAGTTGGCAAGTATAAGTTCATTAGGGGACAAATTGGCAAAGGTTCTAAATTCTACAGGTTGTTAATTAAATCAAAGGTTAAATAATCAAAGGGTTAATTTTATAAAAGGTTAAGTAATCCTGTTTAGTATGAACAAGGGGTTAAGTTCGTCAACGTGTTAAACTGCCGAGGGTGTTAGGTTGACCTAATTATGCGAGTTAAATAATAGATGGAAATAAATTTAACTTAGAAGAATATCTACATGTTAGCTAGACGTTCCTCTACATATATTTCAGACGTACTTATATAGTAAAATTGGACAGACTTCAGTAGTTTTATTTGATAGGAAAATAACTAACGAACACAAAATAATTCCACAAAGTAATTTCTGGAACAAAATATGAAACCAATATTGAACTCCTGTTGCACATGGCTACAGTATTCCAAAAATATGTAAAATTTGGTTAATTCTAATATCACTATTTCTGTTTGTGTATATTACTCCTAAACACCGTAACTTATGTTCTGAGACGATGGAATGTATACTGCAAAGAATTATTTCAACTTCACTAGCAGTTTCTTCAAAGTCCACATGCTGATGACATTCATTTCAACCAATTCATGAAAAATACATTGAGTACTTTAACGATGTCTTTTCTCAAGATCGCCCGAATATTATCCAGCTAGATACATGTGTTCGGTAAAAACTCGGCATTAATTTAAAGTACAGCCACTATTGTAGTAATTGTCACGGATAATAGATTTTTAAGTTTACTTTTTATCTTATATTTATTTATGTTACTAAATTTTCATACTATTATTTCTACCCCTTAAAAAAGCGCATTATATAAAAATAAGCCTTCATGTTTTGTATTTAGTACAATGAGTGATTATTGAAATTGTACAGTTTATACATGCATAAAGTAATAAAGACATTAGAAAAGTATGAGTAATATTTCAAGGAAATTGGAGTATTTAGAAACTTACGAGTACAACAATAAGATCATTAACTTTCAAGTTTTTTATAATATTAAAAATAAATTTAACATTATTCTATGGTTTATTGTCTATAATTTAAAAATGTTAGAGTTCTTGAAAACACACCCCGAATAGTTAAAGTTACTAAACTGATAAAGAAACAACGTTAGAAAAATATAGGACTTCTGTCTAAAACCAAAGTAAACAAGAATCCCACATATACCGAAATATTTCAAACTGAAACTTATGAAATTTACAACAGAAAAAGAATGTTTCACCAAGATAAAATAGTAAATCAAAACAAGATATAAAAAATGTTGGTTCTATAATACATAATATTTATCTTTAAAATCCCTTTCTATAGAATATATTAAACATTTGTTTCATTAGGACTCAGGGCCAAAAGATTCTACACTAACAATAGCTATCTTGCATTTCTTATTTTAACGTACAAGACTTTAATATTGATATTTATACAACAAGGCGTACTGTGTCAATGTTCCCTTATTTATAGAATAATTTTTATTTAACTTAATCTTTATTTCTCTTGTTTTTATATTTAATGATAATTTTAGTTTCAATCTACGTCGTCACAGAGTTTTATTCAGAAAGTAGGAACCTCCGTGAAATACCAGAAGTATACTTATGGTCAATTATTTAATGTTAAGTAAGTGTCGAAATAATGTTCTGTATTACATTTCTAATAATAACTATTAAGTAAAAATGTCAAACTTGAAATTTTAAGCTGTGATCTGAACCGGTAAGCTGTGATCCTCAGTGTGTGAGTGTATACCCTGGTACTTACTGTGATTTGATCATGTTTCAAGGAAAATCATCTATTACTAACACCATTTTCTATAAAAATTTAAATTTAATGGATTTGGACCATTATTTTATGTTAATTGAGTGTCGAAATAAGGTTCTGTATTATATTTGTAATAATAACAATGTTGATCCCGTAGCAAAATCATGAATTTAAAGAGTTCATCATGAATAAAAAAACATCTATATCTGGGAAGTGTTCTAACAGTGACCATCACGTAGTTTATATCTAATTTAATTTGATCAATATAATTAGGTATGGGGGAAAGAAAGTGAAGTCTATGGTCATAGTAAAAGATTTCTAAAACTGAGCATCAACACCATTGTACTTACATACCAATGTTACAAAATAAAATAATTAGGACATTTTAGTTGATTATATATTCACTTCCTAGTATATTTCACAAAACTAATTAAGGCAGAAGACGTCAGAAATAACAGTACGATTACAAAATAAGATAAATTCATATATTCAAGGTAAACAACTCTAAAAGCACGACGAAGGAAAGGGTTGAAACAATCTGATCCTGGTTTTTGTGGATAATTGAAAAATTAATATAGTATCACTATTGCTTCCTAATAAGCAACAGAAACAACCAACTGTAATTAGACAGCCGTTACTTAGTTTTATGATGTTACGGAGAAAATCGTTGGCCATAAATCGTACAACCATAAATTTACTATACCTTATGACCTTATTTACGAGGTAGAAAATTTTGTTACAATACACTTTTACGCTCATTTACCTCGTAAGCATTTTATTTTCTGATTATTCGTTCGTAACTAGAAATACAAATCTGTCATGTTTTGAATATCTTCAACAATATTAATTTGATTGAAATGGCAAAAGCTGGTTTTCGTGACAGATTTCTCTATTTGAATTTATTTTTTTTAACCAGGAATTTACAAATGTTTTGTCACCAATTATGCTCAAATTATTTTTCAAAAGAGATAAGAGAGTTAAGAAAGGAGCAAATATGGGAAAGAGAGGATCCATCAAGTGACTATTGGGGTTTTCCTAAAAATATTTAACCACTTTTGTGATACAAGTTCTTTAAGCTATTTTATCCTAATCCACAGTTTTAACATTTATTATAGACCTCATGTATAAAATGATAGTAGTTAGTACCGGTGTTGAAGTTTTAAACACACACACACACACACACACACACACACACACACACACACACACACACACACACACACACACACACACACACACACACCACACACACACACACACACACACACACACACACACACACACACACACACACACACACACACACACACACACACACACACACACACACACACACACACACGTATACATATATTAGATTACCTAAATAAAAGATGCGCAAATTTACTTTACTGGTACAGAATGAGCGTGGTTTGGTATCACAGACTGAAACATTTTTACCGGACCAGCCAATTACAAGGTTTTACTTGCCCATTGGAGGGTAAAATTCCTGGAAGGAGGTGATCTGACAATAAAAGCGACAAATCTCCATAGTAATATTGTGAAGACCATAGAAAGTCTACATATTAATAAACACCAACAGAAACACCCATTACGCTCTTCGAATCTCATCTACTAACAGATACTGTACTCCAAGTTATTACGAGAAAGCTCTTTGGCCAAGACCCTTTTTAGAGATCAAGTCCTTTAGATCGGATCATTGTTCTAAAATCAAAGGGGCAAACAAGAGGTTAATCTTAACCCATTTTAATCTTTCAGAGAGGATAGCATCATCATACCTCTTCTTCCACAAGAGTCTGACTCTTTTTATTCGATTCTATTCTAAATCTTCAGATCCAATTATAGCCTTCTTTGGCTGTGTTTATTAGTTCTGGATAATCAACCAAGGGGTGTTTGACGACATGGTTAGTCTAATTATACGGTCACTAAAATCATTCAGATGTTACAGTTGTCTTTAGTTTCTTCTTCAGATCTGTGAAAAGCTGATACAACACAATAATAATAAATGCGTACTCAATGGAGACAGAGGCGAGCCATGCTTTGTCTTCCGGAGAGGCTCACCGGAAGATCAGTTGTGGAGAAGTGGAGCCTCTGAGCCACTAGAAGGCTATACAATTTCTAAAAACTGAGCATAAAATTTGTATGTGATTTTGTTTCGGTGAATTTCAGCATACGTGTCGTTAAATAAACACTGTTTTAGAAGAGGATTGGACACTGTCGCAGTGAATTTAAACTGTATTATTCCTAAATGTTCGCCTTTATTTAAGTAAACCCAAACATAATACAAAATAAAATAATCTACAAAGTGTATGAAACAAATTTTAATTAATGTTATTGAACGTAATATAAACTTCATCTTCAGTTGTATATAGTAGTTTTAATTTATTTCTGACTATTTAAATTATATTAAAATAGCCTCATCAGATGTTAGATTATGAATGCAATATAACATTCCCGTACCAATCTTCCTAAGCTGGTCAGCTTGTAGAAAAGTTTACCCTACAAAAGTGTTATAGAAATAATCTTTAAATAGAAATAGCTGGTTTTGTATATCATTTTTATACATTTGATTTTATTTACTTCATGAACATTATGTAATTATATACCTATGTGAATATTTTCTTCACCATTTTAATACTTTCACCAGTTTGTAATGTTTTTAATACACTAAGTAGAGAATAATTAGTTGGTATTTTCATTATTTATGTAACTTCCAAGAATAAAGAATATGGATGATATTTGACGTAACGAAAAAACATACATGGAACGCTAAGGTACTCCTGTTTTGACAACAAGAAAATCGGAAATGATAAGTTTAGCCCTGCGAGATAGCTGAATATACTGTTGATACAATCAAAGAGCCATCCATTATCCAATGTACTGATCAGAATAGATTGACTGAGTGCATCAAATGCTTTTCAGATATCACAGAATAGACCAAGGCAACGAATACATTTAATCTACCTAAACTTTTTCAAACTGAGCATAGAGCTTATTCACTACTCTTGCATGTGCCAAACCTAAAGTAAAATTATTAAATAGATAATTTAAATAGAAAATATGGTGTGTACAATATTACTATAAACTCTTCGAAAAAATCCATTAGTGTCCAAAACATTATAAATGTCATTGATAGAATGTGTTTGGTGGATTTTAGGTATGGTCTTAAATTGAATGAAATTTCCTGAAAAACATATTAAAGAATAAAATATTAGGCCTAGGTAGGCGATTGGCTGAATACTGTTTGACTAAAGTTAACAATAACCAAAGCGTCTTTAGTGGAACAATTATGTAACTTGAAGTACAGATTCATTGAAATTAACAACATCACGACATCAACGTCAACGTCGAAAAGAATAACTAGAAAAACTATCAAAATGCTGTTGCCCATGTCTGGGTGTCTGCGAAATTAATAAACAATCTGTTTGGCTATTGGGGTGGCGTCATGAGTTGTTGAACCATCATGGGCCATTCGAGGACCGGGGCTGCAAGTTGATGACAGGAATCGAAACTGTTAATGATGTCTAAAGATCCATTTGACACATTTATACTAAAATTTATCCTAAAATTTGTTTTACAGAGGATCTGAAACGTAGAAATGTAGTTCATTTTAGGCCTGGAATCGAGACTGCTGCAGAATCAAAGTGCATCTCAACACTGCTCTTTCGATATGTAGGTAACAGTGTTTACGTTAAAAAGTTTAGATTCCAATGAACGTTTCAGTACCTCTGTGCTTTACCATTTTTCTAAAAAATATCGTACTGTTATAAACCTTCCAACGTTAAGGCCGTTCTCTTTCTGTTGACTACAGTTTAATACTGAGGACCACATCGACAGAAGCGAATAGTTCTTTATTTAAACAACAGATTTGATGTAATAATTGTGATTCAGAATTACAATAAATATCTCAATATCTACCAAAAGATATGTTAATTTTGTTAGAATAACTACGTATCTGAAACCATGATATCAAAGTTGAAAAACATATAGTAGATTATTACATTTATAATGTAATTAAGTTACACCATTAATTAAACCAGGCCTGCCATTGTTTACAGCTTCAACGGATCTTCCTTGACTTGAGAGACCAATTCTACTACTGCCAGACACGATAGTGAAATGGCTATGTAACAAAACTCATTAGTATGCGATGTTGACCCTTTTATTTCCAACGGGAGTGTCTTTGAATCTAGATATCGTTTGTTATCTATGAGAAGTAAGGAACGTTTTCAAATGTAAATAATAACATAGGTCAAGCTGCAAGCCAACATGAGACAACAACAAAGAAATGAGAAAAATTGTATTACGACAACGCTGACTAACGCCCCTGCTCTTAACATTGTTTACTCACTTCTCATGGGACGCCCACTTTACTTCGAGGGAGTGATGAGACACTGATGGTACAAGAAGAAGTTTTTGTCTTATGCTGATGTGAAGAAATGTATATATGTAAACTGTATCATCAAATATTAACTGAGCGTAGTTGTATAGGCCAAATAATGTGGACGATTAATGCAACTCAAATTACAGTTTAAAAATAACTGTTATTTCTAAATATCCTCAAACTGCCTAAATAATATCGTTGACCACTGGAAGTTATGCAAAGAAGATATTTATATGCCGACAGTATCGTCATCAAAAATTCATTTAGTTCTGGTCTAGAAGTATATAAACCTCATATTTCTCTAGTGCCATCGCTTTATTGTCTAGAACCTCATAACACGTGTTAAAACATAAAGTTATTGTAAAACACGCTTTTTCTGAGTAGCCGAATCGATGTAAGTTTTTGTAGAAGTTAAGATCATCCATAAGAAAAATGTATAATTTACTAGTATTTACTCTAGATTATCTTTGAAAGAGAGTGATTGCATACAAACAGCAATGCAGTACCATGATATGCTTATAGCGATCAAGATCAAAGGATGTGCCGATGGAGCGCGGCGGTCGAAGTGTGGGGCATTACTACGTCGAATAAATCCGAATCGTGGTTTAAAATTACAAGAATAAATTCTGTGGAGTCCGAACCAAATCCGGTATGACATCACCGGCTGCGAGTTCGGCAACAAATCAGGTCGACCACGGCCCGACGCGGTGAGATTAAAAAACATCCGATCGGAAGCGGTGCCGGTTGGCGCCTGTCGAGCTCCGGCCGGCCGACTGTGAATAATGTATCTAATAATATTCACTGTACTAATTGGGTCGAGTATACGCTACAGACACGAGTAGAGCTACGGTCAGCTCTAGCCGCCGCCACGTCCGGGCCGCCGCTGCCGTGTATGAATGGTTACTCATGATCGACACCTGCGATTTATGCTCGCGGAACACCACTCCGATAAATCTGCTCTGCGCCGGTCAGTTCATTCATAAAAGCCGCCCGGCCCACCCGTGCCCGTCCCCGATTGGCCCCGTGTTAATCCACCGATATATCATCCCAGTAGGAGGGACTCAGGCATTACTTCTAGTTGGCGGGATGTAGGAATTCGCCGTGAAGAATGTTATCACACGACGCTATGTCAGTGTCAGTCAGCAGCCAACTGATAGCTTTGGTGGCTCCACGGTCAGAACAATGGTAGTTTACACGAACTAAAGTATATTTCGGTACAACAAAGGACTTTATTATTAAAGATTTTAGGTTCAGAATTTGAATATAAAACACGCTGTTTCAGTTCTGATATACTCTGATATACTGATGAAAAATAATCCGCAGACATCTCTTGCAGCAAGCTGCACACAACGGTCTGTGGACCCCATCTTGCTGGTGCCAGTCGTTATTGTAACAGTATCGAAGAATTAAATAAAAAAATCTATAGATCAAGAAAAAAAACTTGTTTGTTGCGATAGCATTCAAAAGCTATTTTTTGTCATATAACCCTAGTTGGCTGCTTTTTAAGTATTATGACGAGCAATTAAATTCAAATGTTTTAACTTCAACAATACTTAAACTATTATTGTTAATAGTATATATACATTAATTACAACAACGCTTCCTGGCCTTAATTACATTTCCTGGTTTGTCTCTATGGTCTTTTTTATGATTCACTTACCTCACGCATTGCTTCTCCTTGCTGGTCCCTATGGCCTTTCGTCCTCAGGACCTCAGGACTGTTTGTTGAGTACTGACAGTGAAGTTGATTGCCTGTTTCCATCTCAGAGTAAGAAATGTTAAACCTCCTCATGGTTTTGGTTGTAAATGGTTATATCGATGTTTAAGACACACCAGCAGCTGATAGAGCAATGCATATGTCTTATAGAGGCTTTGACGTATGGTAGACATAAGGTCATTGCCTTCGGAATGTGAGAGATTCATAAACATCTTAAATGCCCGGAAATTACGGAGCTTGAATATGTGGGCTTTAAACCAGCAATCAAAACTCTAGGAAAAGTTTCTGCAGAACAAATTATGTATATTGTCTTTTTGAACAATCTCACGGAGTTTCTATGGGTTTGACACTACTGCTCATGTACGACCGTTGATGCCAATAACGGAGCTTCTTACAGTATGCAAGGGAATGTCAATGAAGCAATGTTAAGATTCTCAGATCGTTGGATCTTGGGTATAAGATGATGAGATCCGATGTAGGAAGAATTCCTGAAAACACACACAAACTTTAAGAACTCAGTTAATGAGCTGAAACATATTTATCATACTATCCGGGCTTATCATTTTCTAAAATTTAAATTAAATCGAACAGTTATTGCTGAAGGTTATCCAGGAACCGTTGGTGGTTAGTGACACAGCTGAATGCTATAGTGCCCTTACGCTACATATACATGCTCCAATTGAATGTTTCATCCAGGTGGAATCCTAATCCTGGTTGTGAAACTACTTTATGTTCGTTCCACTTTTACTAGAAAATACTGCCAGATCTTCATGGTAAAAGATCAGTCTAAAGACAATAAAGCGAAGAGATGAAGCCCCTCTACTAAGTAGCATGGGTAGTAGTATAAAAAAGGACGCAATATCAGCGAAAAGGAAAAGCTCTAATCATAACTATTTTAAAGTCGTGGAAGAGATTGTAAGTGGCATTGTTACAGCATTCGATGTGTCACTGTAACCAGGCTAAAGACAAAAGCAAGCAGTTACACTTCTTTTGACACCTTTTATTGAATATCAGGTAAGTTTTAATCTTCGGGCGATTTGGGTTGGCTAATCTGATTTCCTCTCTCTAGATACATAGGACATTTGAGTACATAGGACAGTTGAGTAGTAGCATTGTCAGGAGTGAGGTTATGTTTTGCTGTTTGTAGCGTGGACTAAAACTGCTGCATGTGATTTTTCGACAAAACGTGGTGACACACCAGTTTGAGTAAGTCATTTACTAAGTATTGTATTAGTTTTTATTTCACTATGTATAGTAAATTTGTTGCTAAGTAGTGTAGAAAATATTAGAATACTCTCCACTGATTCACTGTTATAAGTATAGTTGCTATTCTCCTCCATATGTTGCTGTTGCCAAATGGCAACGCTAGGCTAATACACTACCAAGCGTATACATAATGCTTGGTGGTGTACATATTCGCTTTTATATTTATTAAGAGGCTATAGAACTACTTCTTGATGAAGATGAGGACCTGCCTAACAACTTTGATATATTTGTTGCCCACCTGATCCTTCTGTACTCACGGACGAGGACTTCGCTTAAGAGGATGAAGGTGGCCTACTCGATAATCTTTCGGGAAGACACCTAATGGTAAGTGCTGAAATAAAATTGCCAAACAACACCGTTATAAGTACCTTTACTGCAACTAGGTCTATAGAATTCACTACGCCTGGTCCTTGTTCAGAACTTAGCAGTGCTCACCCAAAAATGCAGTATTCGTCATCTAATACCCCTCCTGAATTGAACACTGTAGGTAGAACAGACAACAACAGTACAGTACCTAGCCCTCCAACTGGCAGTAATTTTTTCCTGTAGTGGCGGCATGTTTTCGAGCCTCGTGCAAGGGTTTTTTAAAAAATTTATTAAAAAATATAAATTAAAAGTAATATATATAGAAGTATATATTTTTGTGTTCAGAATTAAACATATAATAATATTAGTATTTAAATTTGGCCTTAAAAAAATGTTTACTAAAATTTTTTTTTCCATTAAATTCAAAATTTAAATTTTTTTTTTTATTTGGGGGGGACCATACCTAGCAAACCAAGTTATAGTAAGAAAACTATAAAAGTGAGAGTACCATTGTGTGTCAAATTTATTCTAGTTTCAGAAACACATAAGCATTATACAAATTTATGAAACTATAATAACACTATATAACAAAAAGCAGCGATGCGCATAAATTGTGAAAATAGGGTGTATATGTAAGAGTTTGCTAATAAAAGTTTTACTAATACAGTTTTACTTCTATACATGTTATATTGCATATTTTATTACTCAGAATGAAGTAAACTATACAGCAGTAGTAAAATAAATTCCATAACTTTTTTTTGAAGAGTCGAAAAAAGTTTCATTTTGTCATTACTCAAAAATTTTGCGAACAATTTTCGAGAAATTTATTTATTCTAAAATATATTTATTTGCACTACTGCAATATTTAACAATTCACCACACACTAAACACAACACTAAAACACAAATAAACCTACTAAAACTTACTAATAAACACGACTCGTCACATCAACAACTCAGACGGCATCGACAACATGGCGGTCACATCTTTTACGTTCCAAACTACGAACTTGGTACGTTTGCAACTACAATATAAAGAGGAATAAAACTATAGTATTCCTTAGGCTTTTTTTTCCCCGAATCCAATGGTGCATGAATCGAATCGATACGTTGCCGGAATATACTGTTATGAGTGATTATGCAAGGGAATGTTTGTTTATCAAAATTTTGACGAACAACAATCCGCTAAGGGTTATGTTTATCAAAATTTTGATAAACAACAGTTGGAGGGCTAGATATTGTTGTCATCAGAAAAATATTTCTGATGACAACAATACTGCTGAAGATATACAGCGGGAATATAATACCGCTTTGGCCCCTACAAAAATTAAAAAAAAATATTATAATTAAAGATTTGATTTTGGAGAAGCGTTCTGAAGGTAATAAAAGAAGAAAAAGAGAAAAATTGAAAAAAACTTGGGTAAATGGTGATTTTGGACCCCACGATAAAAATCTTCCACAGCCTGACTTTCCCAAACACCAAGATTTTTCAGCACCGGAATTGTTCGAACTTATCTTTGATAATGATCTCTATGAAATATTGGTTCGTGAAACTGAAAGATATGTTCTAACAAAAAATGGCAAGACCCACTCATTTCTAAAAATGAGTTAAAATGTTTCTTTGGGATTTTAGTTCTAAGTGTGTACCATCCATTACCAGGAACTCGGTTTTACTGGGATTTGGACCCGGATATGGGCATAGACTATTTTATAAATTCCATGAGAAGAAACAGATTTCAGCAAATCGTGAGATTATGTAACTAGATAATAATCTAGTTTTAGACGACATAATGTGGAAATTAAGGCCAATGGTGAATACAATCAAGGAGAAATGCCTGGAACACTTTCAACCCGACCAAAATCTCTGATATGATGAAAGTATGGTGGAATATTTTGGTCGTCAGGGGTGCAAACAGCACATTAAAGGAAACCCAATCAGATTTGGGTTTAAGGTTTGGTATCTCATCACTGCATCAGGATATTCAATTGCATTTGACGTGTACCAAAGGAAATGTATAGGTATATCCTCTGTTAACGAAGAACTGTTTGGGAAATCCTCAGCATGATGAGTTACCTAAAGATATCAAAATCACAAGTATAGAATATATTTTGACACTTTATTCACCAATCCGTATCTGTTGAAATATCTCGAAGATATTTCCTATTCTGGAATTGGGACGTTCAGAGAAGACCGCCTATCAAAAGATTTTCCACATTTGGAAAATCAAAAATGAAGAATAAACCAAGAGGTTATTTTGAATCTACTATCTACAAGGAAGATGGAATTCTCACTTGTAATATGGGTTGACAACGGAGTAGTTACTATTGCTTCAAACTGCCATGGAGTAGAGCCGATTGTTAAGGTGAAGCGTTATTCTCATGCTGAAAAAACATATAAGTATTAAACGTCCTTCTGTATTTACCCACTACAACTGATACATGGGCGGCGTTGACAAAATGGACGAAAACGTAAACAGATATCGTATATCAGTACGAAGCAAGCAATAGCACTGGCCAATACTTACTTGGTTGGTTGACGTATGCATCACAATGCATGGATTATTCGTAGATCAATGGTAATAATCAACCTCAACTAGAATTTAAGAGGAAACTAGCCTCTACCCATATTTCTACTACGACCATATATCTATTTCTATATTTACTATGTAAAGAGATATGGAGTTGCAAGTAAGGGTCCAGGATGACCATTCTCTTCAAAGAGATCACTAAGTTGTAACAGAGTCTCCGATGATATAAGGTACGACAGGATTGATCATTTCGTTATCGGTGTTCCTGATAAGAAGAAGAAGAGATGCGCCGGAGAAGGGTGTTCATCTATTGTCCGCGCAATGTGCAAAAAATGTAATTTGGCATTGTGCATTCCACTCTCAATTTTCCACTCTATCAAATACTAAACAAGATTTTTGATAAGGTTTTTATGTTTTATTAGCCCAGTAAAAATGTTTAACCTCATAAATTGTCTGTTCTTTAATAAGCTGTTCAACTTTTGTGTTGTGTGACATAAATGTGTTTTTTAAGTATTGATATACCAGTTTCCTAATTTATTATTTAATAGATTCCATTTCAATCAATGGTAGTGCATTAGCCTAGCGTTGCCATATGGCAACGTAATTTTTGGAACCTTGGAGTAATTTTTATCAAAAGTCCGATTGGTTCTTTTTTATTAACTTTCAAACAAAAACAAAAACAGCAAAATACAAGTTTGTTTGAAAAAAATAATTTGGGCTAGAAAGGGTTACTGTAACTTCCTGAAGATCTAGGGATTTGGCCGGCAGTTTAAAAAAAGCCTATTTAGATATATGTTTCCTAGTACTTACAATTAAGAGTCTTAATAACTATCGGAGGAGACAAAAACGAGCGTAAGTTGTATTGAGTTTTCATAATATACGTGGTATACGAAGAAAACATCGATGAGATATTTTAATCCTTAACAATATCCCTAGCGTTGTGGTGTTATCCGAAACACTTCTGTTATCTGACCACGCATATTCTTCCATACCATATCTATTTATTGCTTAAGAAAACAAACAAAAGGTAACAGTCCAAAAACTGCAAAGAGGGTGCAGGTGATGGTATCTTGCTAGCTGTCACCTAGGATTTTTTTTCTTTTATGAGCTCTGATCTAGCAGTTTCCCCTGAAAATGTAGGCCTTCAGGTTTTTTTATAAGGAAGCAAAGCACGTGTTTTTATTATAGTTACTTATTTTCTTCAGTTTTCGTCTCTTATGTAGTGGACACTTATCTCAAAAAGTTGGGAATATAGGCTTCCTGAAATATAAAATGTCGACGATTTTGACTTTAATGTCCTGGGATAAGACTGGAATGAGTGCTCACTTGTTCCTGGGAGTAGATTTTGTTCCAGGACTGGAATGTTTTCTCTTTTAGGATTCACGGATTATTTAAATCTCCCCCAGCTTCATTGAGGCCAAGATGTTCCTAGACCTCATCCTTTAAAACTACGATCCAGTATTGCTCTGTCGTTATTACACAGGGATCAACCTTCTCTTAAGATTGGATGGTGTGTGTTGGCTGAAAACATCTTCTAACTACTACTATTGTATTCGAACGCTACAACTATTCATCAAGAAATGGATTTTAACACTAGACTAAAATACCTTTGTGTCCTTCACTCGATATTTCACTTTTGCTGACACTAAAAATATTCATATTACACATACTCTAAGGGGGTTTCAGCCAATTTGATCATTTTGCTTAAGCAGAAGTGTTCTGCTCGTAGATAATTTAAGCTTTTTAGAGTTACGGATGACTACGCTGTGTATTTGGGCTTAAAGAGAGTGGTGAAAGGGGAACGTTGCAGAGGGTAACATTCTAGAAATATTGAAAACGTCTTCAAGGCTTAAATGATCAACTTGGAAAATGTTAACCAGTTTCTCAGTTCCAGCTGTCATTGTTGATGACAGTTTTGTAACTGACGCAATTGTGCTGGAATCTCAATACGAAGAGACCTACATTTCCGTATATCAAAAGTTTGTCATATAGCAGTTGTTTAAGGATCCTGAGATGATAAACATATCTAGGCTAAATAAAGCTTGTAATACCTCCGATATCTGTTAACGACCTCCAATTGCTAGTAAGAACCTAAAAACGTCCCAAGTCCTATGAGATTGATGCAATTTCTGGGTTAATTTCCAAAGGTAAATCCATCCGATATAATTTTTCATGTGATTCTTATTGATAGGAAGATTTAACTTGATTTGAAATACCCCAGAAGTCTCTACATACAAATAGATTCAGATTGTGCAAGAAATATTTGAAAAGAAGTCAGCATTTATTCGTGATGGGTCTGTGTTTAGCACAAACTTGTGGTATCTTTTGGTTGGTTCTACGATCAAGTGACGATCTACTTTGACTTTAAATCAACTTTTTGAGGATACTTTAGGATTTTGGGTTTTCTTCTAATGTTAATCAATTAATCGTACCCTTTCAAAAGAACATCGAGAGCACTATTTGGTGGATTGTATTTTGAGAATAGTTTTTTGTACGTTCAGGAATGCCTCAATGGTATGTTTTTCTTATTATTTATTTATAAGATATTATATATCCTGAACTCTGACATCCAGATTTATACTGATAATATTATGACATCTCTCTACCGATTTTAGGAGTGCCAGACCATTTAGTTTTCAGCCATTATTCTCCTGTTGGGAGGGCTGAAATTAAAATTTCCTTGAGCCTTAGAAAAGCGGTTGTAGTTACCTTTAATCGTAAAACGTGTCCCTTTTTATGAAATTGGGGACAGTCAGAATAAGAGAAAAACATTGTGCAGTATCAAGGATTCCATATGAATCTTCCCAAAACACGTAAACAGTGTTGTTCAGTGTTGTGTGAAGAATATGTGAAACTAATCATTAGGTTTTAAACACTACATTTTTTAAAGGATATTTGCTTGTTTTTGTCGTGCTGTGTGGTAGACTCCGTACTTCCTGTATAGTATTGTAAGACAACGATCCATCGGGGAAAATTAAGATTTGGAGTTTTGGTGTTTGATTAGAACAGTCGCATAAAGAATATGTTAGTTAGTTCCTATTTTGATGTGTGTGATCCGATAATTATATCTACTGGAACTGAACATACTTTTAAAATTTATTTGTTTTTTAAAATAAATGTTTGAAGTTTATTATGGAGCGTTACGATTATATGTGCAGCTGTGACTTTGTGACATACTCTCGAATCCACCTTGCTTGTGTAAGACGTAATTTCCCAAAGAGTTGAATGTATGGACTTCAGAGGATAGGTATGAGTAAGAGGCTCTCTTCACCAAACAAAAAATAAAAGTACAGTTTATTAATAAAGTATATCAGATAAACTAAAGGAACTAGAATAGTTAATAACAGGATACCGGTTCTGTTTGATATATGTTTGACTCCCACTATTTACTAGACAAAAATTTCTTCGCCTACAAGTATGATTCCAAGAACAATACCCTCATTCCTAGTGAGCCTACAGCAGAAAGTCCTTGACTTAAATTAATCCCAAAGGGACCGCGCGCTCCTCAATATTGTTGATATGGTCCGGAAGCGCATTCCATAATCGGCATGCGGAGAGAATTATTATATATGCCTGTCCGATGACGTGTTATCCCCTCCAAACGTTACATGAAACGATTTCAGACATAAACAAAAGTTTGGTAACTAGGGCAATTAGTAAAAGTTGCATATTGATTGCTTGTGTCTTGAATTTCTGTGGCCTCTAAGTAGGCTTGTTGGGCATAAACTGAGACAGATAACTATATCGAAATTTGTATATAACGTGATGTGAGTTGATATTTATTGGACTTTGGAGTTTATTCACAGCGCTTAGATCACGGGATCACAGTAGTTGAGATGATGTTAACGAGAGTTTTGTCAGCAGTTTTTTTTTTTTAATTCAGAAGCAATTATTAACTAAACCACTTCAGTTCATTATGAATATTGACCAATATTTTGTTAAACACCATTTACAATATTTACATGTGGTCGGCCATTTTTGAAGCTTTTGAGATTTCAGAGGGTTGTTTAGCACGGGGTCTCTTTTCAGGTCACAGAATTCAGATCACATTCTGAAAATCCTATACATATACGGATGAAGTATGGTTTTCCAGTGAAATTATCTTTAACACATCCGATTTTGTAAATTACTTTAATATTTGTATTAACATCAATAAAAATTTTCTTAATTTTGAAGTCTAACTAATTTGCGAGAATATCCATTTTGCCCAATTGTGAATTGACTTTATAACCTGGTATTTATAGAATACTCTTCACAGGAAATATTTAATCCTTTACTAGATCTTGAATTCACCAAAGCATAGAATCAACCATTGGACTTATTACAATATATCGAAACGGCCTCATAACCTAAGTAAGAGAACAAAAAGATATATAAGAGTTTATTTATCACATTCCCTGGAACGATTCTCTTGTGTTAACACTGTATTATTATGTTAATTAATATATATTTTCTAATCAGTTATTTGATATTTATTTAGATGTATAAGGAAATAGCTGACATTGATGATCTTGCAATGATATATTTAACTCAGGGTACATAAAACAATAGGCTTATAAAATTGGTGCTAAAACGAATTTTATACTCTACGATTTAAAAATGAACACTGTTATATTTATTAAGGGAAAGAATAATACATATGTGATTGTTCTCTACAAAAATATCTACTTCTGACCATTTGTCACATCTTTATAATAATCAAAACTATTTTGTCGAGGTAATAGTTTATCGGAAATCAGGTAAAATACCAAGAATAATTGCGTATTAAAAGCTTATATTTTCCACTGTATGTTTGTCTCATTAGTTGTATTGACAATACAATTATGTTTTGGGCAAAACAGGATTAAATTTAACAATATTTTCAAATTTTATAGAGCTTTCCTCGGGAGATATAGACACGTTTTAATCACAAACCAATATTTCCCTTCATTTACCCAATATCAAAAGTGCAGATGCCGATGGTCGCACCGTCTAAGAAAGTCGGACTTTGGATCTGAGTGAGATAGCGCAAGCGCAGGTTCAAATCCTGTCTGCGATCATAAACATTTTATCAGCACCATCAACCTTGCATAGTATGGACTGTAAAAATTGTGATGCCATTAAAATACATTTTCCATCATAGATTATTGTGTGCAATGGAGATACAGAAAATTGCACAATTTACGTTTAAGTTAAACCGCGTACAGTTAAACAATATATGCAACAATGTTTTGCACCAAAAATTACAATTATATAGTGGCTTTTATAAATAAACTTAAAAGTCTGCATTCATTTGGCCATTGGCCAGTGGAATTAATTAATCCAAATGTATAGTACATTCGAAAGGAACGATTGTTGGCATTTTTGTTTAAACGTTAAATAAAGAGTGCTATTTGCCAAATGGTAGAGACTTTCTTCGATTATTCATTTTTGTTATCATTAATGCCATAAGATCTGAAAGGACTTTTCATCTACAGTATAACATACTATTTAAACTTCCCTGTAGCTCTCTCCGTTTCGTGGCCTTAAAGATGATATTATTATCCCTATTAGGAAAGAAATTTGTGTTCACCTGCTGCGACTTAGGATAAGGCAATTGCTAGTATGGATAGCTGAAGCCAAGACTGAAGCAAAGTCCATTGTACCTGAAATCTTCTATGCAATTTCAGATTTTTTAATATAATCTAATAAAACATAAGGCATATTCCATTCGTGGCACGACGGATTATTGTACATCACAGATGATAATTGGTTATAAATAAAGAAAACACAACTACAGATATAGTTCATCAATCGATCAGTTCTACGACTGTTACATCGTATGAAATTGTTAGGAAATATTTACACTTATCTACAGTTTAGAGTATTGAAGCGCTATATTGATTGCTCTCCATACAGCATGGGTTTACCAATAAAAGTCACAAAACAGAAAGATTTCAAATTTAGCTCATTCATTACCACCTCAAATGAATGTCTTGATACAATTGCTATAATTCTAAGTAGCGTGATATAAACCTGGTTTGAAGCCATTATTATATTTTGTGTCATAATTGTAGGTACATTAAAACATAAGTGGCGCCGTTAAAGAAGTTTTTGGCAATTGCAGAAAAAAATTGCCTTTCAGATTCGAAAACTAATTCGCATGTTATTTCTTCCGTGAAAATAATTTTAAAACTTATCAATACCTTTAACTTGATACGCTACTTTATGCATTTCCCTCCCGTATTAAATTATAATCCTGCTCTCTAACAACCATTTATAGAAGAGGAAAGCAACATTTAAATCCTGAAACACTTTGAAACGATGGCATTGCATATTCTTATCGGGAATATGAAAATATCTTATATTCAAATGTTAAGATAGATCATAGTTTTAATTATTCTATCCATTCAAATTTTGACGAACTTTCACGAATTTTCTTGATGTATTGTTGTATGTTGTATTATTCATGGGTTTATTAAACCTGTAGTGCCTGTACAAACACGGTACTCCAGGAAGGTACCTAATGAAATGGGACTTTTTATCCGTAGTAATATGGTTTCATATAGAAAGAAATGGACTTTTGAAAATACTTTTCGTATTAAGGCTCTTACTTAAGACAACCTTTTACAATACCAAAATCGCAACAGGTTAACTCTGAAAGTGTTGAGATTTTGTACTAGACTTACCGTACATTAGGCATGATCTAAGTGATCCTCTCCAGCGCCAACGCACTTATGAAGCCGGATTTTACTTATTGAAAGCACATTCAATTGATTATATGGAGTTAAAATATTTATGAATCTCATCATCAATTTTAGCTTCCAAAGAAAGCGTTGTCCGCCCAGTCAATTCACATTCAAGAATAACCAGAAGTCGCACATAGCGAGATCAGGTAAATAAGGGGGGTGATCAATCGTTTTGATGCATTTTCGACCAAAAATTCAAAGTTTTTGCAGCAGTGTAGAAGAGGCATTGCCGTGGTGCAAAATTAAACCCTTAACGTTTAAGTCCTGAAAAAATTCTGGCAAGCATTGTTCAGTGCGCCAACTATCTATGACAGTTCTTTGTTCTTCCCGAATTACTGAAGAAAACAGCGTACTTTCTTCATCAATTTTGTTTCTTAATAATTAATTGTGGGACATGGCTCGTTTACAAACACCTATACACGAGAAATTCCTCGAATTTGAACGTCATAAAATGGAATGTACGTCTCATCACCAGTGAAAATTTTGAAAAAAATTCGATGACCACCATTATTAAGGGAAGAGTTTGCTGGCCCGTTCTCACACAATTAACTTTTGGCTCACAAGTGTAGTCGTATCCCTTAAGACAAAATGTTTCTGGAACCTCACGCAATATTATTCGCACAGGTACGGATCTAATATATATTTAATATATGTCATATTTAATAAAACCGTGCAGTGTCTTTCCTCTTGGACCTTGGCACGCACCTGGTGAAGTTTTTCTTGAGTGACAGCGGCCTTCCTGATCGTTCTTAATCTTGAAGCAAATTACGGACCCGTCGATATTCCGAATACCACCTAAAACAGTAGTACGGGATGGGCAATTTTTGAGACATTCGACGCACTCCTCTTAAGAGAAACACACTTTAAAATCGTAGCCCAAAAATTCTCTCTCGATAACTCCAAGTCTTCTGCATATTGATCATTCCGAATAGACGACAAAAATAAACTGATGAACCCAACTTGCTGCTTGATACTGACTGGCACTCGGACAATCAGATGAGAATGATAAGATTAATGTTATATGTACTGTCTACCTGTATATAAAAACTTTCAGTGTAATTCTCATCCCTACACAATTAAAATATATTTTTAAATTTTAATTATTTCTAAATAATATTTTTTCATATTTGGTCTGTGGTAATCATAACTTATCCAATTTAGTAACACTATGGTATGTTTAAAATGCCAATTTTCAATTTTGAAAAATTGTTGAACTTTAGGTGCCGGTGATAAAAATTTCAACTTCTATAAAAACTAAATAAGTTCTAGTTTGAGTTACGAACTAACTTGGGCTTTGTTGATCACAAATGAGACGTTTTTAACTAACAAGAGAACTTCCAGTCAGTTTGATACCCGTATCGAACACAATGGCGTCCCTACCGTGCTTGACTGCCCATGTTAACTTGCCGTTAAGTTGCGAGCTGTTAACTCGACCACTATCTGTTAGTGCCGTTCTGCACTCTGTAAAGTTTGTTTCGTCAACGGTTGATGCTTCAAAGCCCGTTGTTGCTGTCCTTGTTCGTTCCGTGTATTGGTGTTCGCTGGTGATTGACCCTGTGTGAGCTTTGGGGGTTTTGCGATTAGTTTAATTTATCCCACATTAAATAAATAACTATGAACTTGAATTTAGTTTCTTTGTATATTTTAAAATGTTGATTAAATGTGATTATTTAACTCGATTTAAACCCTTTGATAAGTAACTGTCAAGTATTAATAGTTTGAATTATATTTTATCAATTTAATTACTGTATTTGGTTTTAGGACTTTACTGTTTATACTAGTTTGCAATCTTATAATTAATATCTTATAATTATAAAGAATCAATTTTTATCCTGAACATTTAGAATCTGTATGTTTAAATGCAGTCCAAGGCCTATAACCCACCGTGATAAAGGAGTTATGGAATTTCAGTGTGTGTTATAGCAATGCCAGTCTTATGAGTACTTCGGGGGATGTGCTATGCCGACTGACAACCCTTCCTACCTCGTCTTGAACTGAACATATGATCCTCGTACAGTTTTCGACTTCGATCCAGCAAGTTTCTTGTAACACCAACCAGTGCACTACCTAGTTTCTGAGCAGTGGAAGGCAGATGATTTAATATCACATCATTGTTTATGTCTAGAGGTATTAGGTTTATTTGTTTAACAATACAGATTATAATATTATAGTTACTTTGTAAGTATAGTTTACGAAAGGGAGTAACACAAATTATTATTCATATTTTAAATAAGGCCATTCGAGTTAGCATTCTGCTTCAGAATTAATGATGCTCATTTTAAGAGCTTTTGACACCATGTGTTGGCTAGGATAGACAGAAACTTAAATCTTAAACTTCTAAATTATAATCTACTTGCGCACCACGCCACATATCAATACAAGCCACATCGGTATTAAATATATCAGTGTTATTTGTGGACTGTTACGCGAAATTGTTTTAAAATCATATCGATAATTAAAAAAAAAAAAAAAATATTTCTAACGCGTTGTCATAAATCATGATTTCAAGCCATGCTTGTGTTGCATTTTAATATATTTTTATTTGAAAGATCTCTCTACATAAAAGTAGGTGTTGACCTACAAATATTCTTAGACGTATATTACTGCCACCACTGGAAAAAAACTACGAAAAGACAAATGTTGAGATAAATTAGGTTAATTTTCAAGATCTGCCTTTTTTAAATTTAAGTATATCACTTTACTATTATTTTTTATAGACTTGTTATTTTTACTATGTATAACAAAAAATAATTATATAGTTTTTGTAATTAGAATAAAATAAAACATTTACTACATTTCTCGTATATCTGTATAGATCATATTTAGAAGAAGTGCACAATATGTAGGATGTACAGATTCTACTGATTAAAGGAAACTTATATAATCAGTGTACTACGAGAAGTTAAAGTTCCAAAAATTTCAAACAGGATGTTGAATTATGTAGTAATAAATATCTCGAATAGCCTGTAATAAAAATGTAATCTTTCTAAAAAGGCATTATTGTTAGTTACAGCTAACTAAACAAATCAGTTATTTCCATCACGTTACTTAGGGAAAATGCAGTATCTGCTTACAGATTAGGAAAAGTGCAGTAAATAAAGACAACATAGTTCATATTCAATAAGTAAGTATACTAAGTTATACTGTGTTTACTTAAGCATACACACATTATTTGATGTAGATATTGTGTTTTAAATTAAAATAACTTATATAACCGATCAGATACTGCGTTATAGTTAAGAATTCACACATGGTACGTATATATTTCAATATGTAATATTTTGTAGATACTACATTTTTTCTTCTGAGGGCATATTACAGAATTTAAAGTTCTGAAATAATGTTAATTTGAATGTTATTGGTGCTGTAGGCCATGGATTTAGATGAAGATACAAAAAGTATCAAGGAGGAGAAAGAGATTAAGGTTATACAGTTAAAATGTGATATTTATGGATTTGGATCTACGACTAACCACCCTGATTTACAAACGTTTTTATATGTTAGATTTACGAGTAAATTGTATATCGTATATCAGTAAATTATAGACAAACAACAACTATTACATGAGAGCTTAAAATTAAATAACGTTATAAAAGAGATATTGAAAGGTTTTATGTGATTAATGTAATACGTAATAGTCAAATCTGTTGTCACTATTATTGAAATATGTAGTATAAATAACTCGAAATGTCTTATCGGGAATTCTTCATCTCTTTTTTCAATACTAAAACCAGTTTTCCTGGAAATCTTTTAAAGTTTTCATTTACAATGGCACACTTTCATATAAAATTAACCTTCATGCCTTAATATTAAACATTTCTAAATATCAGCTCTTTTTAAAAGCAAATGTTATCTATATATCTTTCAGTAGTTTTTGGATAAAACCATGAAACATGTAAAAAAACATCTTTGAATACGTTTGATTAAATTAAACCCATGAAATAGTTGATAAAAATATTAAAAGTTGGATCTCACTACTCCAAAATAATACGAGAAAGTTCCATGCGAATTTCACAATAATAGAGAAAATGTTTTCTGAATGAAGTGTACCCTACGTTATTGCATTTAACGTTAACGGAGTAGTGTAATTCACCCGTGGAGCGCCAATATATTTTATAGGGATTTAGAATAAGATGTTACGTGATTCCGGCATTATGAGGATTAACAACGATAAGTATCGTTTTAGTTGACTGTCGTTTTATAACATATTTAGTTTCAAGATTCCGATATACTGGTTAATTTTACATTAAAAAAGTGAACATACTACGGCACTATGAGAGTTATCATGATGTATACTTAGTTGACTGTCAATATCTTCTACTTTGAATACCAAAATCCGAGTCTTTTGGTTCATTTCATAGGTGTTTTTAAAAAGCTGCGACAGAGACTCCGGTACTTTGAGGGTTACAAGGAACACAGTTAGTTGATTATACATGAGAATTTGGCTTTCGGTTTGTTAATAGCTATTAGAAAACCTAGCAACCTAGAAAACCTAGCTATTAGCAATTCTAGATCAATGCTAATTGCATTGATTTGCATTTAGTTGATGGGAACTCTAGCCCTATAAGGTTAAAAAGAAAACAAAACAGAAGATAAATTTGATGTCTTAGTTGTGAACGTTATTGGCTGAGCTTTAGCGAAGCCTATCACTCGAGGGGCTGGAAAATATTCATTTCTGTCACTCTGTCAGTCCGAACGATATATCGCAAGGAACTGACTTATAGACTTTAAATTGTGTATGAAGCTTCATTTCTATATGAGGAACGCTGAATTTGATGTTGGAGCATGTCACTCCTTGAACTTTGGCTGAGCGTTATTGTATAATGATAGATTGTTCTCATGGATAACCATGATGACAACGAGAAAATAGCAGAATAAGTAAATGTGTAAACAAATGCAATACACTCATAAAAGATCCCAATATGTGATGTATGTACCATGTAGCCTATCTTCACCAACTCGTACACAATCACTTTATGGCGACTTGGTGCTTAGAATTGTATTATTAAGTCTGATATGAAGTCCAATTTAATTTAAAAAATCTAAATGTGTCATGTGGCAAGATATCTCGACAAAGATATCATCAGCAGACTTGAAATTTCATTTATCAACTTCATTTATACATAAACAAGAATGAGTTATATATAACGGTGCATGTCAAACCATTGAATTTAGCTAAGCGTCGTTGAAGCCATCTCGAGAATGAAACGAGCTATAGATTTAAAATTTCAAAACGAAGGTTGTTACGAGACGTGGCGAGGCTACTTCTACCTTGTATTTTGCAACCTGTCTGCACAAGAGAAGTCGATGTCAGCCGCTGAAATAATAAGGTATAAACTCGCCCGCTTGTTTTGATTATTCCAAACAGAAAGTAACTTTGCGTTTTATACCGTACTATTTGAAGTAGTAACATACCCCAGTAGGATTGATGATCCAAGACAATTGGTCCTGATCTCGCTCTCACGCACGGCGTACTGTGCATGTGAGATTCCACGAGGATCTGCCTCACAGCACACTACTTTCACATGCTTGTGAGGAATGTCGTGCACGACACGGTCTCTTTAGTGAAATCTAGTACCGCGACGATCACACGACGATAAGGGCTCCGGTGCGGGAGGATCACACCTAGCCCCCACAATGCGGGTCCTCGCCCCACGGCAGCCGCAGCCGCAGCCGCGACAACAGCGGTAGCGGCAACCGCTCAAAGCAGACAGGGGCTGACAACCACTCTACTGTGACCCACGCGCTTGCGATAGACTTCAAACCGCCCGCACCGCCTCATACCCTAATTTCCTTAAGGTCAAATTATCCGGCTTTTGTCTAAAACCTATTGGAAAAAACATTGGAAATAGTCTGGCCCGTTCTTTAATGGTATGCGCCCTCAATCATAAAACACGTGTTACCACGTTTCCTGGTCGGCGTGGCCTTTCAGAGAGGTTCGGCGGCATTTCCTCCAGAGAGCCTTACAGTTTATTAATCTTTTGGTCTTTATAAAGTCCCATATTGCTGCTGTTTCTGATTACCGGATCAAAGTATACAATAAACGTTATTTGCAATAACTAACCAACATCTAGATAATCTGCAGCGTGTATGAGAATTCAGATTCATGTCCTATTACAGTATTACCAAAATTGTGCGCTTCAGCCTGTTACCGTACTTGCTTGCTAACCTGTGATCTGCAATTATGTAATCTATATTGATCTAGACCTGGACAGACTGTAATGTGTGTATAGTTAGTGGCTATTGACTGTTGACAGTTACTACCATGTACTATATATATAGGTATCACTAGCGTAATGTGGGTAAATAAATGTAATATTAAGCACAAAATTGAAATCAACGTCTATAATTTAGTTTTTGTTTAACACAACGATAAGATTTCGATTGATGTAGAATAATATTTTCTAAACAAATCATTGTATATTTTGCAAATATACATTTACTTTAAACTAATGAAATTCACGGATAACTTTAATAAAAGCTAGTATAAATTCTTTTACATTTAGTAAAATCATAGTACTGTATCTCTTAAGAGTAGCAGTTTTTAAACACAAAATATTCAAAAAGAGTGATGACAATATTAAAAATAATTGTTAACAATATTTTAAAATAATAATTTTAAGCTTCATTTTTGACATAAACATAAGATATTGTAAGCCAATAGAAACATACAAGTTCTTAAACGTGTTTTAGCAGTCTTTTCCAAGCCGTACAACAAAAACCTCCAAATGACATTCTAAACTATCACTAAGCAGTCAATATTTTGATAATTTTAACATTATCAATTCCAGTTACGCTTCACGTACATATGTTGTTCGGATTTACTTTCAGTAATTTAAAGTTCGATCGTAATAATAGAATTCAGTTACCCAACTAATTTTAAATAAATTTTTTTATTTTAAATGCCAAGCTAACCCCTTTATACTTATTAAATCAAAATGCCAACCATTATGATAAGAAGGTTTTTAACATGTTACATGTTCAAGATATAAAAATTACAACATAATTCACTTTATGAGTTTTAAAACTCTTAAGCAATTGTTTTTAAAATTTGGGTGTGAAATGGTATGGTAAATAATATTATTCACATATAATCATATTAAACTTAGAAAATATTAAATACAAAGGTTTTACTGTGAACAATAAATCTAAATATCATATTACATAAAATATTTTTGAAATGGCATATACCTTTAAATACCATAATGTGAAGCATTTCAAATTTTAACCTTTCATTCTTAGAAAGTTTTAGCAAAATATACTTTCACAGTTTAAATTTTAATTAGTAGACATTTTCAGTGTTGAAATTGTAAAAACTTAAATATGTTTCTAAAATAAAAAGTACAACATTCCTATAGTTAAAATGAGAAAATATGGAGAAGAATGTTTTGTTAAAATTTACTAAACGACCCCAATAGAATGTAGTGTAATTACAAAAGAAAAAGATTGTTACTAAAGAGGCAAATAGTGCCTACATAATTTTTCATGGTTAAATATTTTAGCCTAACTTACTAACTATGAAATTTTAAAATTTATAAAAATATATCTATACTTGATGTAACACCTGTTACATAGGCTATACATAGATTGATATATATAGGCTATATATATATATATTGATATATATAGGCTATATATATATATATATATATATATATATATATAAAATCTTCTTCTCTTTGATATATATATATATATATATATATATATATATACATATATATATATATATATATCAAAGAGAAGATTTTTTAGTTTTTTTATTGAGTAATACATAAGCCTGATATTGCAAGTATGTATATTTATCCGAAGTTACAATATACTATATTGCTGTACTGGCCGCCATCTTGGCTTTAGCCCCATAAGACCCATTTTTCAACTTCAAGCACTTTTCGAACTTATTTATAATCATATAATTATGAGAGACATCTAATTTTAAAGATATACTTAATTAACCCACACACTTTTTGATTTCAATATTTGTATTGGTTATTCAGAAAAAATCTAAAAATTTTAGTGTTTAAGAAAACTTCCGCGTTTGGAAGAATATTAAACATATATTAAAAATGAGACATATACCATAATTCTATGACCACATGAGGATGTGAAAGTGTTAGAGGTTTGACATTGCTCTTTTGAGGTAACACAAATTCGTTTTACTTCAGCCGGCTTAATTGATTATCGATTACATATTCAGTAACATCGTATGAGGTAACGCTTAAAAAAACAAGAAGAGTAGAATTAGATAAATATTGCCTTCTTTGTAATAACAGTGAATACAGTGAATAGTAATAATTAAACGCAAAATAACTCAATTAGAGACTAAAGAGCTATGTAAGTAAATAGTTAATATCTCCCAATAAAACACAGGGTATATTATCAACGACAATGTGATGGTCGTACGGTATAAGTAATCAAGGCAGCGAACATGAGTCTAGGCAGATTCGGCCAAAAGTTGGCGTAGGCTCTTGGCACACTCACCATCTTGACTCTCTCCTTTCTCCGTTTGATAAGATCCTCGCTAAAGATTGCTGGCATGCGAACATATTTTGTATAAATAAATGCTCATACTACAAAATATGGCATTGTTCATGTCGTCTTCACACCAATTCATTCAGGAACGATTGCCAGCCTTTATTAAATTATCATACAAAATAATATTAATTCAAACTAAACTGTTCTTAATTCTAAAGTGGAGATCTAGAAGCTTTACTGTAATTTTTAATCACTAACACAGCTCGATCGCTGACATTCTGAAAGGCAAGGAATTAGTAAATATATTATCATAACTCAACGGTCCATTAACACTATACTCACAAAGCCATTCTTTACAGATAAAAAAATAATGAAATTCTGTTTACCACTACTACTTATCAAGTTAGCTGTGTTTCCTAATTAAGTTGGGTGGTATCAGTTATTTTAAGATAAACTATTCAGTATTTATAGAATAGTAGTGGTAGGAAAACAGGGTCGGAAGAATAAAATTATTTTGTACAACACCTGAACTTGAGCTAGCGATGTTCCTCAGCTGCAAATGAATATTTTGTCAGTGCAGCAATTTCCAAATAAAATTAAAAAAATATTGTACACAATAATTGTGACTTAATTAGTTTAAACTTGTAGAAGTTGTAAAATAAGTAATACGATAATAATTTTACCCCTTTCTCATAATATATTGTATGTGGGTGTGAATTTAGAGGAAGGCGAACTGGAGCTAAATTCAACATTCAAATTGTATCAACCCTTCCCGCCATAGCTACGTTATGTGTGGTTAAACGCTATTAAGAAAATAAGCTTTCAAATGGTGTAGAATAATTTTCCAATGATCCCTGTTTCTAAAGTATAGAAGTTTAAACGGTGTATCTTGAAATAAATATAATCTTGTTTCTTAGACACATTATGAAATCTTGGGTTTATTAATGATAGGTGGTAATATACCTAAAAATGTTTATGTTTTCTCATATTTTACAACTTCTAAAAAGTTTAAACTTAAAACTACACGTTTGGTCCGTAACGTTTATGTAATGTTGAACAATTCTATGAGACTTTTTATATTGAGAACAGGGCGCTAAACTGAAAAAAAAACATTATTGTAGGTCTGAGGAATCTCAACAATAACTACAACATTTTCTACAAAAAGTAAAAATCTTTTAATTTTAGTACGTAAGTTGAAGTAAATTAAATTACATTTCAATGTGCGTTTTCCATTAATAGCATGTAGTTTAAGCCTACAAATATTTTAATAACCACCCTGAATTGTGTTTTTCAGTTTGTTTAGTTACTTATCAAATCGATTACCTTTAAATATGTTCAATCTGAAAATTTAACATGCCGGTATGAACAGATACAAACCTAAAAGAGTTCGACGAAACTAAGGAATTATGGTGTTTTCAGAATTACTAATCAGTTACGAATTTTGATATAAGCCTAATATACCTAATATAAAAAATACCTGATATTTCTCCTTGTTCTGTTGCAAAGGAAATCGTGATATGCATGGTTTTAGTTACATTATGTTTTAAATGTCACTCCATTTAGTTTGTAACAACTTCCCTATGTTACGCTTATATTTACTCAGTACTTTCCTTCAAAAACGATGAAATTTATATTTTGTAAGCTCAAAGTTGACACTAGTTCCTAATTTACTGAGCTTTCTCGTGCAAGGGGTCAGGTGAGGGTGACTAAGTTGATTATTTGGATTGGGATATTATCACGGAAAAACATTGACTACGGACAACTGGGGGATGTCTATAACACATTGATTTGTAACTGTAGTCGGCAGACATGTTGACAGTGATGTTCTGCAAACGTTACAGATGTTTTTTTGTACGATTATTTTTTTCTAGACGGATTTTAATGCGGGGTTGTTAACAAATTTGGTATTAAAAACGTATCAATAATAAGTTACACACATAGTAGGAATTTCAAAGCAATTCACCGTGATTTTATGAAGTTCGGTAATGTGGTGAGACGTCGTTGCGGATATAGAAAATGGCTCTCCATTGCCTTGAGATTGGCTTATGGAAATTTGAATATGATGGTGAAGGAGACGATGATCGAATAAAACGTGATCTGTCTCCTTTGAATTACACATTACAGCTCTAGCACATAGTATTCAAGACACGATTCGGTTCATATAGAAATTAACAACTATGTTTTAACCCACAGTCTTAACACACACAAAAGTTCTTGACTTTTGTCATTCGAAATAATGCATGGCGAGCAAGGTCATGCCACCGGTGAGGTCTTGTAGTGAAAGAATCCAAATTTCTCAAGAAACAAGGTGGTGGTGCGTTTGAAAAGCTAATATAATACAATTTATGGAGTCAGCTGGTTAAAACAAAAGGAATGGTCGGGTTCGCGGGGCGGCGCGGCGGGTACGGCAGCGCGGGAGGTCCGGCTCGAGCATAAATCGTGAGGCCCGAGCACCTGATTTGCCTAGCTGTTGGCGCCGATAGCCCCCGTTTCTTCTCCGCCGGCGCCTACCGTCATTCCATTTTGGTATTTCAAATCCGCACGTGATTTTCATATATACAGCCGTATATAGCGACGCGACCCGGGGTCGCACAGAACCCTGCGGGTCCACGCCGCACTGCTCTGCTCAACGGTCAGTCTTCTTGGGCAAAGAATATTTTCCGACAATCCTCGCTTTACCTCGTTTGTTTCTTTTACGTGACGATAATTCGGTTTTGTAGTATTTGAATACGCCATTAAGTTATTCGTGTTTGTTTTAAAAGAGATAGAATTATCTCTAATGAACAAAACGACAAAACTGGAAATAAATATCTTGTTTTTAAGCATGATTAATTTATTTCAGCTGTTTTGTAGCAATGTTTCACAATTTATTTATGATTTCTTATAACTAACCACTATCATATCATGTATGTCATGGAATAATTGGGAGGAAACTGCGAGTTAGAGAACTATGCCATGTTCATGCTTTTGTTGGACATGTTTCGATTTATACTTTTCTTTTTTTGTTACTTGAATTATATTTAAATGCGTAGATGATTGAGAAGTTTATTTGGCTATGAATGAATGTTCTTTTCATTTTTTTAGCAAAGTACAATTTTATTCTCTAACTTTTAACTAAAAAGTTGTGGTATGGATTTATAGTGCATGAATCTAGTACATCATTTGACCACAATGACAAAAATTATGCCTTATCTTGTATCTACAGATAATAACCACTTAGAAGTTAATTAGACTTTATCTCCAGTTTATGTTACTACAATTTTTATCTACTGGACATAATATACGAGATTGGTAAATATAAGATGGTACTTCAAATGCTTCAAAGTTAATTCCTCTCTGTAGTAACGTTTTATTCATACCACCCTTATAGCTAAAAGTATACTTGAATGTTAAATATCAGCTTCTACTGAAAAATGTCTTCATAAATTGTGGCCTAATATCAGAAACAAGGTTTCTTATGTCTTTTAAGAGGCTGCAAAGAGCATTGGTTAAAACATTAACAAGAGCATTCAGATGTTATGGTGAACATTCTATGAGCAACAGTCATAAAATACAAACAGTTCAGTTAATAGTTTCCGAAGAAATGTACTACAAAGTCGAGATGGATTGGCTCCCTAAGTTTTCCAGGAACTTGCTAACTCACTATAAAACTCACTAAGGGGAGTTGGTAGTAGCTGTTGACAACTATTGTACAGTTCTATATATCTGAAACAGCCCACAGTAACGCTTAGCCATTTATTGTATGTAAACACAGTAGTTTAAGAATTACTTATTGTAGCTTGCTTTGTAGTAAATCACAATTATAGTCAGTTTCAAAAATTAAAACTCCCAAATTAACATTTGCACCAGAGATATATTCCTTGTTTGATTTATATTTGTAGCATTATAAGGTTTATTATTACATCAGTTTTATATAGGAATCACTATATAGCCGCTTTTAAATTGCATAGCATAACTAAAGTAGCTTATCATGTGTACGTCTTTAAAAAAGGTATAGTATTATTATATTTATTCTTTTTATAGAATCATTGTTTATTTTGTCCCAACAGAAAACTTTCTCAAAGGAATTCCAAGAAACTAAAATTCAGGTTAAAATTTAAATTTATTATAGACTTTTAATATGAAAATGAAGTAAGAATATATAATAGAACCACGCTACCATATTTAACAGCCTTTAAAGTTGTTCTGTGCTTGGTAAAGTTGTTAACTGAACCTAATAATGTTTTATTGAATTAAAGTTTAAATTTTAATTGTTACAAAATAATAGTTAGAAGCAGTGTTTTTTGGAGGTATAGAGACTTTAGAAAAAAAATAGATTTTGTTGTTAATTACGAAACTTATTAAGTGTAAGAAGAACGTGGGCGTCCAGATTAAAATATTAAGAATACGTGAAGACATTACAACAAATATTTTATTTAATATGTTGATTTACACATATTAAAAATAGATACGGAAATATCTGAAGTAATTATTTGTTATTTACTAATATAACTGTTTTTTTTTTTCAGTTTACTCATGTATTTTTATCTTATTTTTATCTTTTATCTAACCATGTTGTAATTAAATCAACTACATTATTTTTCAAACTCGGCATTACACCATCTGTTTTAGGAGACGTTCATTTCAAAACTATACCTCATAAAATATTTAAAACGATTGTTTAGGTATTTACCCCAGTTTACAGAATATGCTTTACATATTACGGTGAACCTGGTAAGTGATATTGCATAATGTTTCTTCGCATCGAAATAAGATGGAAAAAATCAGAGAACATTTTACAAGTCCAAGAATATATTTTGATGAAGAAATAAACTAAATCAGAATTGAACTTTCCAAAAAATTTATATATTTTCACTTTTTCATTTTAATTATTTCCATCCAAACATAATCTAGTAAACCTAGAAAATTAATCTAGTGTTAGTTAGCCTAGAAAATTGCAGGAAAACCTTTCTTCTGGTTATTTTTCTTTGTTATAAGAAACACTAAATGATATCACGATTGGCTACAAAATTAAAAAGTAGGCTAAATGTTCTTCTGTAAGCCAAATTTGTAAGTTTCTGCACTGAAGAGATATTATTCTTCATTACTTAAGCAGTATAGCTTGCTCTGAAATTTTCAACTTCCTTGGAAAGTAGGTGGCCTTGCACAGGACGTCTGGATTTATTATAGAGCAGGTCTGAAAGTGTGTAGTTTTTAAGGGGTATAGTATAATTATAAATTATATTTCATGTTTGTGGCAGTATCTTTCAATACAGACAAGAAACATAATTCCCTTATTCCAATATTAATAAAATGCATAAAATGTCAATAAAAGAACTGAATTCTAACCACCCTTTTCTATACATAACTCGACATACAACAAAAAAGTCTAACACTAGACTAGGAAGGACAGAAGATATTTCTAGAAAACAAAAACTTTTCTCTTTCAGGTTAATCCAGATACTTTTATACCATATCGCCAGATAATATATCCTGAGGTAAAAACTGTACAGATCTTGGTAAAAGTAACCCCCCACACACCTAGTTCAGTTGGTATCATAATTATTTTAGCTCTGTATAAGCAATGAATGTATCTGGGATAGAACGAGCCTCATGCAAGGTTAGATTACAGTTAGGTGTTTGATAGAACAACAATGCTGGAGCTGGGAAAAATAAAAAAGTGGATATACCCCATTAGATTTGGATCACAGACCAAGGACTGGCCCTGGGTAGTGAAGAAAATTTTGCCTAAGGACGCCTTCTCCGATTCTTCTATATACCAAGGAGTGGCTATGTTTACTATGGTTATTTCTTCTGAAAAAACAATTAAAACACAAATAATGTTTGTAATGTATTGTAACCTATAAGTAATAAGTTTAAGGTATATCTATGAAAATAAAGTTTATTTTTCATTTTGATTTTTAAATAGTTTTATGCTTCATTTTGAGACTAATATATATCCTAAATGACATCTATTGAAATAGTACACACTTCAAAACCATACTAGAATCTTTTTCGATTCGTTCAACTCACGTTTTTGAATTATTTAAAAATTTATGAAATTATATATGTGTGAAATAATTTATTGTAGAGACTGTTTTCATTATTCTTCACCATCCAAACGTACCTAGAATTAAGTTTCTATAGTGAACACGATGTATTCGAATCCATCAGCAGATTTATAATATATACTATCTAGGCTCAAATGAGACGTAATCATGAATTATTAGGTCCTTCATTTCTTTATTGCCATTGGTAGAGCCAATGTATATAGTATATATATAAAATAATGAATGTTTGTGGGCACCACACGGAGAGAATTCCACATAGAACAAATGTAGTATTAGATCAAATATGATCGATTGGGCAACCAAAAGAAAGTATTCTACTATACGGTCTAAATGTAAGGATATCTGTAAAAAAAGCTACAGTTTAAGGACATCAAAGGAAAAAATGAGATTGAAAATTTTCAGTAAATATGGTTTTAAATAATATTTTGTGGTACTATAATAAATGAAACTTCCTTTCATAGCATTTATAAATCTAATTATATGAAAGGATAACAAATTTTTTGAAATTTGAGTTCGTAAATGTTACAAAAATAAAAACCTACTTTTATATATCTGAAGTTTATTTGAAGCAAAATTACAAACTAAGTCAATTACTATATGAGGATAACAATCAAAATAATTTCTTAAGGTGGTATGATCGATAAGTAGTAATATTGAAAAATGTGTAGTCAGACTTTGGACAACGGAAAAAATACAAGTCCTGTTTGTTCTGAGAAAATTATGTAAATGTTTTATCCAAGACGATCTTGAAGTCTTCACCGAGGTAATGCCGTTTCCAGAAGTAGACATCTGAAAAATAAATGTACATTCCGAAGGTGAACCGAATAAACTGATCTCCTTAATGCTGGCGGCAGGGTCAAGAGGTAAACAAATCTATAATTAGCTGGAAATAATGCTTCAGTGCTTACACTCCTGAACCTGCTGTCTGAAGATCCTAATGGTATTACAATGTTAGTAAAATCTTCAGTGATAACCGAAGAATTTACCTTCTGGGATATACAAATCTAAATTCCAACTTTTGGAGATACGACTTCAAAGGCCATTCATAGGAACTCCCAACTCAGCTAAACCACACCGAAACACATAAGCTTTCAAGTTTCTGTGATATTCAAGTTTTCAATATTAATATATCATATCGATACAGCATATCGATAACGTTCGATACCGAGGGCGCTGTGCCGAGATCTTACCGCGATACTGATGAGATGCTAGTCGAAAGCTGTTTGACAGAACATAACTGTAATTTTTATCAAAAGATTGGCGAGAAATATTCTAAAGCTGAAAACTATGTTTCATAAAAAGACTATAACAGATGATATAGTCTATAGACTATAGATGCTTTTACTGTCTAGAAGTAATGCTATCAATGTTAGACCGACTAAGGGGTAGTAGCGACTAGGAACACCCCGCGTCTCCAGATGCCAAGGAAAGATATACCATAACACTGAGGCACAGTTAACCTGCTCATTCGGTTCCAATACTTTTTAACACATTAAAAGAAGACATTTTCTTATGTTTGACAAAAAGCTTAACAAAAAGCTTCTCTTATTTTCATGAACCTTGGCCGGCCTCCGCGACACGTCATAGTCCGGACCTATGGAAAACCTCTCGTAAATTCAGTCTGCTACACCCTTATGCCAAAACTCTTTGAAGAAAACACTAAGTATCTAGTTGGCACAAGTAATCATTGTTCTACAAAAATTAGTTCAAATTACCATTAGCAAACGACCTATATTTTTGCAACCATTCTGTGCATGGCATTTTATTCAGGTGATGTTGGGTAAGTGGCATACATTTGACTATACCGTACCTAGTATAAAGCATTGCAGAGCCTAGTTTAGAATGTATTCACATGAAATAGCTTGAGAACCAATGATCACATTTTGTTAATAAAAAGAGAGCCATATTTCGACTTTTCTTCATACTCTATACACTTTATTAAGGATACTTTACAGAGAGATTATTCACATGATCACACGATTTCGTTCACTCAATCGAAAATCCTGGATAAGTCGCAGAACAAATTAACGACGTTCCGCCATTCTTCTCAGGTAGAAATGGCCCAAGTAAAGTCAGTGCAAGTTAACTATAATTATCCTTTTTGTTTGTGAAATAAAAACTAAATAATCATAAAAGATGTAAACTGTTACCAAAGTTATGTTTCAGTGAATTGGAGTTGCTTTTTTTAAGACTTTCGATAATGCAGGGACAATGGAAATAGATCTACAATTCCATTATCACCTTTTTGAGCATTTATAAGAAATCTAGAATGCCACATTCTGTAATGAATAAGAATTCTTATGTAATGAATAAGAGCTGCAACAATAATTGGAACTTGTTATCAGTAAAATTGAGTGATAACATGATAACTTATATTTATTGCTCAAACTGGTTTAATTTCGGAAATGTTATAACAAATCATCAACGAGAATAATTTTGAAATCTATGGTAGAGTTATGCATACCCATGAAACTTTAAGGCTCTTATAATACGAAGCAACTGTTATGGACAAATTTCATTGAATAATTAGGTTCGATTTTAGTTCTTAGGCTTGCGCGACCTGTGTCATTACTAAAATCAAAGTTTTTCGAGTCAAAACATCGCTAACATATTTCGATTAATTGGAATAATTTGGCAACATTTTAGAATTGCTTGAATTGATCCTGAGTAATTTAATTGTATACCTTCAGTTTGTAGTTCTTTATGTGTAGATTTATCAGTGTCTATTTCAGTTATTATACACATCAATTGTTTGTTCGAGATGAAAATTTAAATTGGTACCAAACCGCGAAAAATAGTTATGGAAACAAACAAGATGGTTTCTCTGACCATCCTCTATACATCTTTGTTAAACTGACGCGTCCCTTGTAATGTACCTCACTGTTACTTAATATTTTATTATAGCTTGATTGCAACAAAAAATAAATAGAATTGCTGTAAAAATAATACAATTTGCTGTAAAAATAAGTATGTGTTAATAATAAGTAAATGTTCAAAAAAAATTATTAATTGATTATATATAAATATATATATATATATATATATATTTATAATTTAAAGATACTACAGATTTTTTTTGGTTACAGAGGAGACTATGGTCGCTGAAACCCTAACCACCCCTACCACCACCTAATAACTCGTACGTCCCCAATCACTCGCACTCCAATACACCCAATAAACACTTACTCGAACACACACACACACACACACACACAATATGTACTTATACTTGTAAGTATATATGTATTTGCACTGTAATTATGTAGATGTGCTTATATTCTACTAACAGTATTTTATTTGAATATTCAAGAAGTTTTTGGAATAAATCCAAGAACCAAAAATAATCACATTTTTTTAACCATTCACTACAAAGTATTATTTTTACGTTTCTTGAGTTTTGCATTGTTTTCATCCAGTAGTTCCAAAACGATATAGCAAACTACTTTTGTTTTCTTTTTGAAACAAGAGGTTTAGCACTTATTATATTCGGTTTGGCTTTCGGCCAAAACTACAAGAGTTTTCAGTTTAAGTGCACAATCCCTTTCATTTAACATCAACAACACAATAACCAAACTTGTTCTTGTATGTTTGAATTTTTTAATGACGGCTATATAAATTACGGAATTTACAAAAACCAAATGATTATTTTGATTACGATACTCAATATTCTAAACTGGATACTATTGTTTTAGGTACATGTTTTCGTGAAAGATTTTGGAGTATTTTAACCTTATTTAAATGCGGAAATCACAAGTTTTAGTGTAAATAAACACCTTATAAATATTTAACAGTCCAGAAAAACACGCTTTATGGTGTATATTTCTGATGTTTGTTCTGATCTTTATGATGTATGTTTTCTGGAACTCAATTAGTCTATGTAGTATTTCTTTAATTAAAAAAAAAAACTGAGGACATGATAACTTATATTTAGGAAGAATGGTTTCACATTTCCTCATTGAAAAATATTGGACAAACTTTTAAGTATTTTGTCATAGGTACAAACATCAAACTTTTTAATACAAAGCACATTGTCTAAAACAGCTATTATTTGCTTTAGTCAAATGGTCTGTAATTTATATTTAGTCCATTGTTAATATGTCGAGCTATATTTATAAGTAACTCTTAAAATGTTCACTGATAAAAATTTAGTTTTTGGGTCTTCCCTATGACAGTTTTAAGGTCATGTTTTAATATTTGTTGTTTTATTTTAAGCTATGCACTGCATTCTGTAATTATTTCTGTTTATATATCATATTCTCTATTAGAATGACTCCTTCATCCTTTATTACTCTACTTGGGTTTCTCGACCTTCAACGTTTGTATTTTTAAGGTTTTTTCGATACACTGGATACTTTTCTATATACTATAGCAATATATCATTTCTATTTTTAAACTAATTACCTCACTAATTGTGCATTTTATTTCTGATTTGAACAAAGGACTTCATTAATTAGAAGATTTGTATAAAATAGGTATTGAAAAGTTTTAATAACCGTTTCACATTTCTCATTTACATCAGTCTCTGTAGCAAACCACTGACGTTTTCCTCTCAATATAGTTTTTAATCCCATCAGATTGTTTTAGTTAAGTTTTCTAATTGTCTTTTTAATTGTAATATTTCTCTAAAGTTGAACATGAACATTTATCATTGTATGCTGGTTTTTCGCCGCTGCTGCCCTGTGCTGTGCTGCGCTGCCCGGGCCGTGCCACGTATGCGCAATATGGCAATATGCGCCCTGGCTTAAACGGTCTAAAATTAACTGTGTCATCGCTGTTTTTAAAGTTAGTAGTGATATATTTTATGTACGTCGAAGAAAATACAGCTTCTATAGCATAACCTTACAAAAATTGTTCATGTGATTTTATTCGATTCAAGCAGTTTTTTTTATTTAAAATCGCCATGAATAAATAACATTTTTTTTCTGAATTTAAATTTATTTAATAGTTTATAAGTTTGTTATGAAAAATTATTGGCAGAACAGATAATTTATTGCCTATTTAAAACATGTTTGGCATTTATGCAACAGTTTATTTTTTTATTGGTCTACTCCTGACTTGTATATTATTTCTGTTAAAACAATGAAATATTAAATAACTAGGAATGTGTGATCTCCAATCTGCATCATATTTTACTTTTTAATGTAATAGATCATATACTGGACTAAAGAGGATTTATTTTACTTAAAATATTTATAACTGAAGGACTTTATTATAAAATGGCAGATATTACTTCTTTTTTTGGATTGTTGGTCCTAGGCCTTGTTGGTTTGCCTTGTTTTCATGATACAGCTCCACTCCCCTCCACAAACGGATGTGCTTCGCTAGCTCAGCCGGTGTCAGACTAATCTAAATATATCAACGTTTTAATTGTGTGAGCAATGTTTCGACGCGGTGCGAAGCGTCATCATCATTTGTACCGCTACACCCACGGCACCGGCGCGCGGCGACGAAGACCGCGTCAAATGCGTCGGTCCCGCATTAGATCCTACCATAGCTCTAAAGTGGGATTGTGTGCCAATATTTCTGAGACTCAGCCGAACCGGCACACACTGAGGTGAGCGGTAATAAATGTTCACACTAAATAGTGTCTTCCATGCATGATTAACAAACGATTACTTTATAATAATGGTAGGAATGATAGCGGTAACTTAAGGTGTGAAAGAGTGTAGAAAAGAAGGTGGTAAGTGAACATATGTTATGTTGTATGATGATAGGTAGGTCACGTTAAGGTCAACAGAAATATTACTCGTCTCATTACCACATAACAGTGGTCACTAGCAGAAAATAAACCGATGAAACAGAGTCTGGAATAGCCCGACAGAACGTAACGAAAGAGGTAGCGCACAGACGAATAGAGAGACGGACAAACTGCACTTTACTTTTTACCCATAGAATCAATTGAGATCTTCCTTGGACTAAGAGGGACGTATGTACCAAGTTTCAAGTCAAGAGGCACTGACGGTCGGATTGAATACACCGCCGTGGCTGGCTGAAAGTTTGAAAAGGTATTCTTTATAGTTTATTTCACCATTTCGACCCTATAAATGTCAATATAATTCAATATATTGGTATTGTGAGCTTAATACTGATGTAATCATGGGATTGCAGTAGTAATTCACGCTCGAGTCATGACATCGAAGTTCACAAAACACTAATGAAAACGGCTCACATAAGTTTGAAAACCTAAGTATGAAATATTCTTAATAATTATTAGCAGATAGCTACCGAGTGAGAAGCTTCCACGCATCTGTTTGACAACAGATTTATTAGCTTTGGGGTGCTAGCTGGACATAACCGCATGCTATATTGGTGACTGCCGAGATAACAAAATGAGCTAAGAGGCGCAGCTCGGTGGCCCCCCTCGCGTTATCCCAATATCTCACTCGATCCTCTCCGATCTTCTATTGCATTCCGCCCGTGGTCACGCTGGTCTTGTTACGCATTCTTGGAGCTACACACAATCAGCCTTCCCTCCTTGTCACAACAACAGATTGGTTTATTGGTAAGAAACATTTGATATATCGCTGTATATAATATGGGCATGTTTAGAATACCAAAAAGCAGTTCTTAGGAACCTATATATTTTGATGAAGACAATCTCAATAGTTTAGAAATTTGTTTATTTCAAAATTTTCCATATCCCATTCAGGTAATTGACGTACGAGGAAATATGAATATTAGAGTAATGCAGTCCATTTTGCAACTCACATTGTCTTTTCGATAAACAGCGATTCACAGAGTGATATTCTACATCTAGTTTGTACGCATATAGACGGTTTTTGTTTTAAATATTACCACCACTTGTGATTGAAACCTGGGAAAATTTAAACATTAGCCATTACTCTATTTTCTATAAATCTTCTCGTATATTGTTTTATTTTTAGGGTATTTTTGATAGGGAGTGTTATCTCACAATTTTATACAGGGCCAGTATCAACAAATATTTTTATTATTAATCCACTTTCAAAACCTTCGAAATAAACACTTGGGAGTCAAGTAGTGCTTACGAAGGTGCTACGTATACTTGACTGGAACTTACTGCATTATCTGATATTATTGAAAGAGATTCATATTAGGGGTATGAAATTAAACCAATTTATCTTTAAATCTGAACAAATTTAGGCTATAGTTTGAATAACGTCTAAATTCGTATTCATTATGCTGTAAAATTTGTCCAATGCTCTCTCTTTGTTGTGGAGATTTCAAGTATATAGCTTCCACCTCAACATTATATGGTAAAAGGAAATGTCCTAAAACATATTAGATTTTCTGCATTTTAATATAACCTTTGATGGAAAATAAAAATATGTTAACCTCCCTACTACAAGCACTAAAATATCCGTCTTTTCTATAACCTCCGGTTTAGAACACACTTGAGTGGTACTCAAATTAATCGTTTAGAGACTGCAAATACGGCTTTGTTTTAAAATACCCCAAGACATTTATTCTCCGTCTAATCACCAAGAACATTTAAGAAAACGTTCCAGAAAATCATGATATTATAATATAGGTGTGGCATTATAGTGTAAAAATTAAGAAAATCACAATATTTGTATTTGTTATCAAGAATGCCATTTGTGAGGTCGGTAGGTAATTGTTTTTTTTAATTCGATTGGCATTTTTTACTGTAAATTATTCTTTACATTATTAGCTTTAATTTGATATAAGGTTTATGCAAAAATATCATCAAAGTATTTTAAATATGTTTTCAAATATAACATGTCATGAAAACAGTACGACATTGGCCTGGGCTTGTGTAGGGAAATTTGTTTTAGTTCACACTGGACTTAAGTTAGCATGCTTTTTGTTTGCATAAGTTGTCTGCTTGCTTTGAAATTCAAGACAGATGACTATACAGAGTTTCTTTTCTTCTTTATGTCTAGAATATTGTTTATTTGTACATTATTTAGTGTTTATTTACAAACAGTATTGAGTATTACTGTGCACATATACACTCATACTTTGTGACGATACCGAAAGGGGGTTTTAAAAAGAGGAAAAATGTTGGTAAAAGGAAACTCTCGATTAGATTTAGTCCTGCCAAGCCCAGTTCTTCCAGCTAAGGCAGAATCAGTCCTGCCTTCACAAAGCCAACCTATAAAAGTGAGTTCATAGAAAAGAAAACTTTGTGAAATTTCTTCCTCATAATCAGAGTTAATTTATTTATAATATTCTGGAAATAACTCGTGTTCTGACATAATTAATTAAGAAAAATTTATTTCCTTTTTTATTTTGTGTGTTGTAAAACTTGTGGACAGAACCTAATATTCGAAATACGTAAGCGCAGGCCTAGCGACTACTTGTACTTTTACTTGTAATGGATGTGAGTTAGTGAAATGTTTTACAAACTCAGGGCTTTATGAGGCACCTGAAATCTAGAAAGGTACTGTAAAAGTATATGGTAAAGTGTGTGGCACTTGTAAAGTTGGGGTTCTAGCAAACTTTATGCAGAAATAACGATGAACATTGTGTGAGTGCGAATAACGCAAAAAGCTACTGAAGACATTCAAAAAGTAGATAAACAGAAGACATTAGATGAGTAGAAAAAGTTGGAAGGGCCGTTTTTAGCTAAAGAAAGCCCAGAGAAGCCTTTATATGCTCCTGGAATATATTAGGCATCACAAATAAATTTTTACTCTTTATATTCATCTTTTGTAGCTGTTTTCCAAAACAGCACAATATAAATTACTTATTATCTCAATCACTACTCAATTTTGTGTTCTTAAAATTAAATTTTGTGTTCTTATGCATGTAGTATAGATACAACTTTTAACTGAGGGATTTTGTAATATTTGTTGTGTATACAAAATAATTTTAAAAAACTGTAGATTTTCAAATTTTTTTAGACTTGCAATAAAAATGTATTAGTTCACAAAATATACACGCTAGCTTCAAATGCCCCAATATACGTATCTATATAATACAGTCATGAAAGTAAATGGTCAATATGTTGTAGTGATCCAACCAATAGTTCCAGTGAAAATGGTCAGTAATATGTTCAAAATAACATGGGCAAGGTAGGACCTACAGACTCCTCTTAACATAATTTCATTATAAATTCATATAACCTTTGGTTTTCGGAGTTTCTAAGATATGATAACAGCATACAGGTCAAAAAATATAATACACACAAACCATTTTTAGAACATTAACAAGTTTTGAAATATCTTAATGCGTTATTAAATGATTGTGATTCTTTTCCTGAATAAAAATATATTCAGTCTGAGTGAAAACATTTTTGGCCTAATTCCTTACAAAAACCCTTACCAAAAAGAGTTTTCATTTTTTGTAAATTTCCATATCCTTCTTCCACTTTTAGTTTTATTGACATTTTGTCTTGTTAAGGTTTAAGCTTTTAACAGAGAAACTGGTCTGTTTTCATTAAAAAATGGCATCTACTCATTTTATCTATCGCCGCTTAAGGCGGTTTTACAGGTAAAACTATACAAAGGACAAATTATTCGTGGTATAGGGAACTAGTACATCTTTTGCTCTTCTCTTTTAGTTCTGCACAGGATCATAACATAATAAACTGACAAGAAATATCTGTACATAATAATATCTGTAATGCGTTATTGTCAATCGCATCGTAGCTAAGAGAAAAAGACGCTTAATGGTGTTGTCAGAGACAGAGAAATCCCTTCTGTTAATATGATGGAATACTGCTGATGTTCACTGGTCGCAGTGCTAGAAAGTTAGCCAATTCTTAAGCACGAGCAGGTTTATTGGCATCTCAGAGGTTTGGTTGGTTTGGGTTTGGTTTTTCTCTTATTTGTGGTAAAGTGTCCCTTTGGCAGAGATTGTTCGAGACGTTTATCTCTGCCTTACAGGCCAAGGCAGTCAGAATAATCGGAAAGATCAATTATGAACAATTGTGTAGAGAACTTTTCCAGATATTTAGAATTATAGACTTTGCAATGTCTGCATACCTTAGGTGAAACCAGTGACAGTTACAACTTTAGAACTCAGTAACAAAGACTGACGCTATCTCAACACTTCCTAACTCAACAAGTTGGTGTAAGACTAAACTCCTTGAAAGAATAAAAAATCTGGCAGTCAAAATCAATTTTATACTGATCTCAAACTCTCTTTGGTGTACAATGCGTTCTACTTGACTGATGAATTCAACATGCTTACTTATAAAGAACCCGGGGGTAGCTATATTTTTAAAAACAATAGTAACAGAGTTAAGATTTTCTAAAACATATTTGGAAGTGCAATAAATTGTAGAACTACTAATGTTAGAAAAAGTCAAAATTGAAAGTATTATTTAACACCATTTTGTAAATTTTAGGTACTATTTATCTTAAACAAATACAAAATAGCAAAAACAAACAAACTTTTACTCTATTTCGTAATGGCCTTGTACAATAAAACTTCTGAAGTTATATTTGATTGCATATCCAAGATAACTCTATATAGGTACAATATAGTAGAATATATAAAACCATTTTAGTATTTTACTCGTTATATACAAGAGAAAGGGACATCCCTCTTCTTCTATTCCTTGGCCACCGCTCGTTTCAAAGAAATAAAATTACCGTATTTTATATAAATCACATTTTTAAACTAATTATATTCAATTTACATTCTAAACAATGAAAATGTCGATGGTTCAGCGGTATTTCATCTGGTTTGATGGTTTCATGTATATAGTCGGTTCATCTAGAGATACGTTAGGTGGTTGAAGGGTAATCGTAGCGATATAAACCCAATTTCAATCGGCACTGTGAATAAATAACTGAAAATACTGTATCTTGGCTTTTATAAAGAGCCCCAAATTTATTTATAGTAGAAAATACGCCAAAGACCTGTGAATAAAACTTAATCAATCAAGGCGTTTAACAAAGATACTCTAAAAACTTACACATACATAAATAAATAAAAAAATGATGAGTAAAGTCAAACTTTGAATAAAAATGATTTTTGACCATGGCGTAAAATTACGAAATATTATTAAAACTAATAGACTTTTTTAGTAGCTGACAAAAAACGGGTCGCTAACTCTTACTGGTTTCCTCGGTTCTCAGAACATCTTGTAACTTTGTGCTTGGTGCAAAAGTCTAAATTTTAATAAAACATGTTGTTGACCAATACGCTGTAAAATTACTAAATAAACTTAAAATTACTACACTTTTTTGGTAGCTTACAAAACAGGCTGCTATGTTGCTTGTTCCCTCGGTTCTCAAAACTGAATGCACAGTCGATATCGTGTTCGTCGTTTGTTGACATGTTGTCACGTACTACGCTCATTTAGTTTCATACTAGAAGTAAATCTAGAACGGTGAAAACTATTGATATTAAACATTTGTAAAGGCATATTTACATTCAAGAAGATAATCACTTCATAATCCGACGCAATTTAAAAAACTTATTTTATGAAATATTGGGCATATTTTGGTTTTTCAGACTGAGGAAGGTATGTACTCAAGGTAACTTTTCGAATGCTAAAAGTTATATTAGATTTAAAACTTCAAAAATAATAGATTTCATTTCAAAAATAGAACATATATTACATGTTTTTACAGCGGCACACATAAATCGATTTTGAAAAACAAATATTTTATTCATAATTGTACAATTTAAGTTTAGTTTGATACGCAACTTGGCTACATTAAAAAGATTGATATAATATGCATATTTTTGGTCTCCATGATTTTCTAAATTTTAATTTTTTAAGTATAAGTATTTATATATTTAGCTTTTTATAAATATAGGTTCAGCTGTGCTTTGTATTCTTAAAGATCTAAACGAATATTCGGTATAGAATTTACTCGGTCATACAGTTCAACTTTGATTTAAAACATATAACAAATGTACAGAATTAGAGGACGTATATTTTCTGATATATAAATTCCCCAGTCTCCCAAATATGTTCAAAACGTGAAATAGATAACTGAAGTGTTCATGTGTCTATAGGATCCATTCTACATTTAAACCATCCCTATATCGATAATACCATTAGTCAGCAATAACATTATAAGGAACGGAAAGTCAACTAATACTAGCCCAAAATATTAAAACAAGACCTTAATAAAATAACCTTAATTTCTGATATATTAACATTTCATGAACAGCTTTCCCAGCGAATAAAAACCAGAGTTTATCCTTTATAATCTTTTTTCATATTTATGTCTTCACTGAAACAACGCATAATATTAGTAAAGTAAAAATCATCTAAATTGTAGTTGTAGCTCAAAGACACGTCTTGACCAAATCAATGAACTCCTTTGGTTATACATATTCTACATACTTTTGTAACGACGACAGGTGTTTTTGTTATATCGCCTCCAAAGGAAAACTAGGTGTTTTTGTTGTAGTTCTTAAGGAAAACGTAAGAACACGATGTACAAATCTAATGGTAATTGACACCACGAAACCGAGTGTACAAGGCATTGTTTGGTATTGCTGGCAAGACGTTATAAACAGAGTGTTGATAAGTTTAATGGTCGGGCACTGGTGCGTGGCCATGCCTGTGCTCACCGCAGAATGCTTTACAGCCGCCCAATAAATAGTACCTGGAACTTTGCACATATTTTTGGCTCCTAAGCGCTTGCATTCCTGGAAATGTTCTTTTGTTTGCTTTGATTTCTCATAATTAAGGATATTTTTTATTGGTGCTTCCAATATGTGTGCGGGAAAATTACATCCCTTTGTTGATTTGCCTCATTCTAAAACACACCGAAACATAGACGTGTAAAAACTGGTCCAATAAATTTCGAAGAGGCTAAACGTTCCTATTACCTAAAACCTGGCCGAAGTCTGGAACTAGGGCCTCAGACTTAAAACAAACGACATTAAAATTAAATAGACATCCAAATGTACATTCTTTATTGCCATTATGTTATATACCACTTTTGAGAAAAAACGTTTTCCTTGGTATTTCGAGTTCGATTTTTCATTTTGTTCCATCGACGTTTTCTACAAAAGCACATAACGTGGAATTTATCAATTTATATTTTTGTGCTTTCGTTAACGAAGCATGTTATTTTGACTCCACAACTCTTTTACCCATTTGAGTTTTAATACGTCTTTGGAATAACTGATTTTATATTTTTTATGACTACTTCAAAAACATTGATTTCCATGTCAAACTATATATCTATCTATATTACATACTTGAACTTTCTGAACTGGTAAACATTCTGTTACGTTAGAATACCTGTTCTATACAAGACTATTTTATAGTTATGTAAAATATTTCATGAGGTACTGTTATTCAAAAACCGATATGTGAAGAAACAAGAACATTACAAAGATATAGTATATCTTATCCGATATACTATACCGGTTCGTTTAGTTGGTGTATATCTAAATGTAATATTTGGATTGTATTAGTCATTATGGATATCAACCACTCATACGACGTTGAGTTTTGAGGTCCGGAGGATTATTTCGATTAGTTCTGAGGACCGCCGCTAGGTAATAGCCACGTAGCTTTTATTGCTACCTTTCAAATATTTACTCGATGAGCTACTTGACCCTCTCGCTCCACAGATGGCAGTCTAAGCGTTCACTTTTTCCGTGCCTCAATCTGTAGCATCGGATGAGTAATCTCTTGTGTATTTACTCAAGAGAGTTAATACAATGAAAGTTAATATTTACACTATAATTCTGGTTTTCCAATTCTGTAATTTATACGAGTATTGACTCTAAAACGCACTTTTCATGTGGTAACGTGTCAATTCGGTGTTTTTGCAAAGCATTTGCTAAGCATGAACACAAAAATAGCTCAAATACATCACATTTTCAAAAATAAATGTCTCCACTTTAAATATATAATAAATTGAGATGTAGGTATATATTCCAACTTAATTCCACTACTAAGTAGTGATAAAAATGCACCTTTTTAATAAATATTCAAGCTTTCATTCCGGTGGAAATATTCTTATAATTTTCAGTCCTAGTATACACCTTAATCAGACATACAGACAACAATGGTAGACCTTGAACTACTCATTAGCTATTGACATTAAGTAAAGATCAAAATTAAATAAAACATTACAGGGCACATATTGCAATATCCTAGACTATTATTTATGCATGTCGGATAACTTCTCTTGAAAAATTGCAGTCATCGAAAGTCTCCACAAATAAAATAAATATTAAATACAAGTGTATAGTAGTTTGTCATAACTTACCAGATAATATGGTACTCCTATAAAATACAGAAATTGATATTGTTAAAGATTAGAAGCAAAATTGAGACTAAATATCCATGTGACCAGTATTGATTAATTAATACCGTATAACTTGAGTGCTTGTAACAAACTATACAACTTATTATAGGCAAAGCATTTCAGCAATTTAAATACTTAGAGCAAAAATCAAATGATATATATATATATATATATATATATATATATATATATATATATATACACACACACACACACAATGGCAAAGAAATTAATAAAAAATTACCACAATACATAAACCACACATACATATATAAGTACGCAAACAAGGAGGTACGTTATCTTAAGAACTATTGAGTACATACAGTACTCTAAATTATAAAATGAAACTGTTCATAGTATTATTTTAAAATATATAGTGATTTGTTAAATAACCATTCACAGATTCTTTTTGTTTAGAGAACATTTTTGTCCACATTCTACTAGAAAAAAATGCAAATTTTCAGTAAAACGTGTAATTTAAGTGCTTTGTCACATGTATATCATAATGATTTTGTTGCCATGATAACAATGATAATTATACTTTGGAGGGTTCCATTTCTGAATGGTCGAGACAAGAACTCGGGATCGCGCACAAATGTGCGTGCGTGTGAGTGTGCGTGTGCGTGTGAGTGTGTATACCCCTACGTCTTTTATTGTGAACGGTCGCTCCCCTCGCATAAATGCTTTTTCAATTCGACTAATTGGTTCCCCAAAATGCCAAGTGGTTGTTGTGATCACTCGAACTCGGTCGATTCGCTCAACAATCCCTCGCTAGTACCATCTGTACGGGGTGTAATGTAGACCTACAGGTATCGTGCTACGCTGTGTAAAGCTCGGTTTACACTATGTAGCTGGAGAGCTATATAGCTCCATGAGCTATATATAGCTCTGCTAGATGTAACTCTGCTACAAGTAAAACTTTTATGCCATTCCGTGTAGCAAAGCTACATCTAGCTTGGGAGAAACCGTAGTTCTCATTTCCCAGCCAGATGCCGAAGAAGAAGGTAGTTCTTGCAGCAGCCGCTGCTTTTGCCGCAGCTACTGTGATATTTTCAAGGCAAAGAAGATAAAGAAGATATTGGATAAAAGATTCTCCATTACTGCACAATCGTACACGCACAAAAGAACATGCGAACACAGCCTGTACAAGAAGCACTCTGACTACAAAATGAGTAGATCACAGTCAAAGATGCCGCGGCAGCCTCTAGGGAGGGTGCAGCTACATCTAGCTCTGCTAAAACAAAAATGCACGTGTAGCAGAGCTATATGTAGCAGAGCTAGATATAGCTCAGAATCCCTTTGATGTTTACCGAAACTTTTGGATAGCACGTTTTCTGCTATATAGCAGAGAAAATAGGCTTAAATTTGCTATATAGCCGGGCTATATAGCAGATCCCCAGTGTCACTTTTTGTACTTGTAGCAGGGCTATATAGCTGTGCTACATGTAGCTCTGCTGTATAGCTCTGCTACATAGTGTAAACCGAGCTTAACGTGTTGTTTGGAGTTTTCTGCGTCACTGGTCATTGCTTAAAGCATGAAACACACCACCAACAGGTCCACCTGGTCGGTGTGTTAATTACCGTTGAAATTTCTCCAAGTAGTTTTAGTAGTTCAATAATTTGGGGATATGGTCCACAGAAATGTGCTTGTTACGCATGTACGTCAAAAAAGTTCTTTTGTTTAGTACGTATGAAATCAAATTTATTCGCTGATACGGAATCAAAATTCTGTTCTGCATTTTTATTAGGTGTGCAGTCATACAGTCATACAAAGGTTTTGCATATTGTGGAGCATACATTTTTTGCCGTTTATAATGAAAGAAATAAAAATATATCGTCTACATAGTTTTACAAAAATATTTGATCATGGTATGACATTGTTTACTTGGAAGAATGTTTGAAATATTCTACATAATTAGGAATCAAGAAGACTTTTAAATTACTTTCAAACTTGTTTAGAGCCTGTTTTAGTTTGTAATAACACACTATGTTTTAGCTGTGAAGTTTGATACGTTCTATAAACAGAACAATAAATTAATACTTTGTCATAAGAGTAGATTTGTTGTATTTGAAAGAGCTATTACACATTTACGAATACAAACAATGACAATGAATAATTTGTGTTAAAAATGGAGGATACAATAGTTTTAATATCAAGTTTAGATTCGACAAAGAAAATAATAAATGAAAATATTGCAAATACTTTTTAACCGTTCATCATAGTAAAAAACGTTATCTTCAATTAATAGTAGTCTTTACTTGTACTTAAGAATAATTAAAAAGAATTATAAAGTTGTACAAACCGAGCAAAACATCAAAATGAAACAAACATATTTTGCATACTAATAGTTCTTAAATCTCTAATAGTTATATTAATTTAAACAAACTCTCCAATAATATAAAGTTTTTTATTTTTGTGAGGCCTTTCGTACTCAATGAGTACATCTTCGGACTCACACAACTGAATAAAAGTAATAATAACAATAGTAACATAAACAATTTTGTACTAAATAAAAACATATGTCATTAAAAATACAAAGAGGTAATATTCTATGACAGCACAGTATGTTATATGTATATATAAACTTTATTTTTTGTTATTACTTTAACTATTGTTATTATTACTTTTATTCAGTTGTGTGAGTCCGAAGATGTACTCATTGAGTACGAAAGGCCTCACAAAAATAAAAAACTTTATATTATTGGAGAGTTTGTTTAAATTAATATATCATTTCCAATAAGACAAGAGCTTCAAGAATGTCTCTAATAGTTCTTTAATATTTTTAAATTGCATGTTATTGTTTCATAACATTTTGCTTGAAATTTGAATAAACCCTATCATATCAGATTTCTCTTGAACATTATAAATAAAATCTTTAAAATTCTATTCATAATAATATAACAATGAAAGTTCACGAAAAGCAATTTCAAAATCGTTTTGACTTACGAAATCTTACGACTATCGGAAACATATTGGTACTAATCAGCCCTCCTGTCTCTTGGGTAGTTTTGTAGAAACGAATATGACAAATTTGTAATCTGAATCTGACGCATGAAGTATTGTAAATTTATTTATTTTGCTTCTCAAGTGCTCACCAATAAACTATTTTGCTCCCCGTCAGCAACCCACCACCCAACTGTCCTTTAACGTTAAATAGTTACTGACAAATAATGAAAACTCGAAAGTCACTGATCTCAATGTCGTAATATTGAACAAACATTCAAGTTCCGTGGTGGGTGCCTATTATTTACAGTTTCATAGTTTTTATAGTTTAGTTAGATTACCGAACGCCAACTTACTAAAATTTAAAACTATAAAACAGATTTAAAACTCATGAAATTATGCTGCCTTTAATGTAGCCTCAAAGATGCTCGAAAATTTAAATCCAAAGTCAATGATAACAATACTACACCTTAGCTCCTTGGCAGCAGTGTCCCTCTAGTACTATTGACAACGGAATTATATAAATGTTAACCAAGTAAATAAAACAAGTGGCGTCCCAGATACTGGGCCTTCTGTTGTGAGAGTATGGAGACTATCCCGTGTGGAGATCATAATTTATTCTAATGATCATGACTGAGTCGGGAATGCATAACGTTGTGTATGTGACAAAATTCGGCAACCCTGATTGAGCCCACAAGTTAAAAATCCAATTATTATGAGACGCTTATACGTCAAATGGAGATAGGGATTTCTTTGAATAATCATAGCTGACTCGGAAATACTAAAAACGATTCCTAATACGAATGATATGAATAACTACAAGCCTGGTTTTTCCGATTACAAATATGCAGTAAAACATGGTTTTTGACCTTAGGGCATCTGTTGACAAACCGCCGTATGGGGTAAAAAAACAACAAAATTGAAATTCAATACATAGAACTTTACACCATATGAAGGTCACTTACTTCTCATATTGGTATATCTGACCTTTTTTATGTTTGAGGTTACCTCGGCACATTGTTCGTGTAAGAGTTCCCGATTATGCCCGTGATGGAATTCCCTAGTTTACGGTGGACCGAGATGGGTTACGATGTAGAGAGGGAACTTTTTACCCATAATTTACTACGTAGCTATCTGGAAAGATCTCGCCCAGGCCCCCGGTGAGCTGCAGCGGACACAAGTCTTACTAGGAATGCTAGTTAACTGGAGTCTACGTTCACGCGATCTGATACCCCTTTGGGAGCTTAAAAAAGTATAGTATGTACATTTCTTAGGTACTAACCAAATAAACATTAGAAACATGATGGGATAAGCTGTTACAACGATTACTTCAGAAACACTGATACAAGTATAGTGAGAAGTTAGTTATTTAATAGATGTTTATTGTGCGAAGAATGATAAACACATTTATTAATTGTATGGAAAAGAAACAATACTTCAATTTCTCTTTCTAGTCATGCATTATTTATAATTGTTAGTAAAAGAGAATAAATACTATGACACCTAAACCTCAATGTTCATTCTGAAAAATCCTTTACAGGAGACAAGTACATGTTGATTAGGTATATTTTAACGTTTAAATACATCCTGAAAATCTTCTATAAAACTTGTTCTATTTTTGAATACATTTAAGCGTCACTTGGTAACCGAGGACTTTTTAACTGGCTACTATTTGAACAATTTCAAATATCTACAAACATGTATGTAAATAAAATTTCAGTATACAGGAAACCCTCACTGAAGTATTCGATTAAAATTCATACTTAGTTAGGAGGAATATAACACTACAAAGTGTGTATTATTGGTTAAGCATAATTGAGACATGAAGATTAAGCAGGTTGAAGCTTCTAATAATTTATTTTTTATACACGATGCATAACTTTCAGAACCCCATATTGTTGTCCAGCGTACATGGGAAATGTGGAGATGAGAACGTGAATAAAGAGGCGTAACATAGTGGTTTTACTATATACTGCCAGGAAAAATTATAAATTCTATAATAATATTTGTAAGTCTGCTAACTAGGAGAGACACCGGGCTCTTTACCACTTTAAATCTCACTTAGTTGAGAGTTCTAAAGCTAGTACTTAGTACTTAATAATTTTGGTGTTAAATTTGTCGTATTAAACTGTTGTGTTGCCAGTTAAGACTTTTCAACGGCAGGCGCTGGGTGTGTTTGCTAATGAGTGCTGTCTTTTTACTGTTAGACATTGCAGTGTCCGCCAATCCTTCCTATGAATGTACTTCGGTAGGTTTAACTCTAAGTTTAGGATGTGCCTCGAGACTGAGAAAAATAGCTGAGAGAGAGGAGAAAGGAGAGACAGAATCTTTATCTGAACACGTATATAATGCTAAGAGTAGGAGCAAACATAAGACTCGTGTACGGTATACAAACCATCCGGTGCCAGATATAAATATTTATCAAAATGTTTCAGTCACAAAGCCGAGCAAACCCACTAGGAAGCGGAGGTGCAGTTCACATCGAAGACAGCATGAGAGGTATCAGAGGTATACATACTCAACCAGACATAATTTACTCTGGGATAATCTGCATTTGTATAATACAGAGAGTAAGGAGCAAACGTAAGACTGTTGTACGATGTATAAACCACTGGGTGTCTTATATAAGTGTCTATCATTATTTAATTTTGATTTTATATGAAAGGTGTACATTTTCATCCTAATGTGAATATCATTGTCATTTAACACACCAAACGTAGTTCAAAATTTTTATTTCAAACGGTATTTTGCTGCTGAAATGGGATGGAAAAGTGATGATGAAACTTCTACAATATTACAATACCAAAAAATGAGATTTTTGGTAGAGTTAGTTCTTAGAATGTTGCTGGTAATGAAGTAAAGTAACGCGTTGAATGACATGAAATTGAAACTAAATTGAGCATATTTTGATTCATTGACTGAATCCTTTTGCTATTTAAGTCTTTGTACAATAAACATATTTTACAAATCTCATAAATTAGAAAATGGAATACTACTAAACTACAGAACAGAATAATTGTAAACAAAAGTTAAGCTCCACCTGCTACCGAACACTTCAGATATATTTCCACTCAAATCATTATTTCTTAGATATTATAGAAAATAGGCCGTCTGATGATGAATTACATTATAGGTTTAAGAGATTTCCAATGTTCCATGATCAACCTTTAAGAAACCCACAAAACTGCACTGCTTTTACCAACCTGCTATGTTGAATAGTAAGGGAACAAGACTAGCTATATCAGAAAGTATAGCAGATCTATATGTACAGGTATAACGTTCTCATAAACACCGTCATATTTAGACGTCGTGTTTCTGGTGCATACTTCTATTAGTTGTTTACTATCGCAGGACCTGTTTAATAGATGGAAAATCGCAGTAATGTCGCTTGATGATGTCGTAAAGTACGTATTTTGATGGGAGCGGGGCGAGAGTGGACAGGGGTCTCCGCTGGGATGGAGTGGAGGGGTGAGTGTCACAGGCCGTTAATGCTCCGACAAAGGGCCATTGTACACCGATTGTAATTGTGTACACAGCGAGAGTTCCATCTGCGGCGTTCTGTCCCGTCGTCAACTGCCGTGAACTCGCACCACCCGGCCGCAAAACTGCCATCCCCCACACAATTACAACGACCCCTTTCTAGGTGCTATACTTTCTATGTAAATATTTTCTACTGTCTTTATTCCGTTGTGGACACAGACATTGCTCAGTGTTTTAAAACTCAGTGCTACAGCTCATTTTGGGTTGCATCGATTAAGGGTCGGGTTCGCTCTTAAGTGAACCAATCAGTATCTTGCTGATATTGAATAATTGCTCTTGGTCCATTTCTGTTGGATTTATTGTTAAAAAAAGTTTCTTGCTAGTCGAAGCATCTATCTGTACCTTATTCCAGCAGGGAATTGAAGCAGAATTTAGGAGCATCTTATAATGTGACCCAATGAAAAAAAATTACAAAAGGATATGAATTACCGAATGAATGTATGAAAATGACTGAGTGGAATGATTTAAAACAAAATAATTCCTTTAATTAAAGATTTGTTTTAAATATTTTATTTCCTTAAAGAGTTCTTCTTTATAAAATATAAAGATTTTCTTTATAAAATATTTTCTCAAGCCACAAATCATTTAAAAGTCACTCACTAGAACTTTTATAGTTTAAGTGCATACCGTAATAACTCACGTTTGTCAGCAGCTTTCATTTGGGCTTAGTTACAAAGTTAACTAAATTTTGTAATTTATACATCTGTAATTCCCCGTGGAATGATCAACATCAGATTATTTGAAGGAGATATGAGTTTATGTAGTGAAATAAGATTATCTCAACAGAAAATCGATTGCACCATTTTGAAACCGATTGCTTATATAAAACAGAGGCATATTTTGGATTTTACTAGTTATCATTTATTATTGCTATCTAAAACAATTTATCTTAATATTGAAAAGAATATAAATTGCGTTGTCTTAAAATGGCAATGATTTTGAAACTAAGAAAAAAAAGTAAAGAATGTCTTATTTTACCAGGCGAAGTTAGGGCTAAGAAGCCCTCTCTAACACTTAACCTGGGGACCAACGGCTTAAAGGTGACTTCCGAACCACCACCAATGGCCGGGCAGGCGGGCCGCTTGCAAGGACAGGATCGCTCAGCGGTCGCCTGTCCAAGCAGCAGCCACGCTCGGCGTTGCTTGATCTGGTTATCTTGCGATAACCGCCGTACCCACTACACTGCGCCATTGGCGTGTAATAAAAACTATATCTTTATAGTTAGTATTACAAATAATGAAAGTACGTACAAAACTGCAGGTTTTTAAAGAAAAGGTTTAAAAAGCATACTATTACCTGAAGCTATAACTGAAATAAATTCCGTAAAAATCACATTTTGTATCCAAAAGTTTTTATTTGGACCTTGCTACAGAATTCCTTCATGAAATGCCTAAATTCATCATGGAGTGATAACATTTTCTTTCTACTTCATCCCGTCTAGAAATCGATTTCATCACCTTAAAAATGATAAGTGAATTGGATTAAGGAAGAAACATTCATACTTGGTAATTGTATTTGGTTCTCAAACTTCATACCATTTTGGTACCTAGGCTAATAATATACATAATTCTACTATGAAAAAGGTCATCAGAGAGAGGGGAGACTAGAACAAAGGGAGATTTGTTGTAACAATATACTTGAAAATTATTGAAAAAATACCTCCAGCCGGAAATATATTGCAGAACACGTATTATGTTCCCTGAACGAATAATGCCTCTATAGTAGATTATATTTACACGTGTAATGATATTTTTCCAATTCTAATTAATATAAACAATAAATGCCTTTCACAAGTTATTTAACTGTTATACGTATTTATATATACGTAATATGTTGTCTTCTATAGGCAACGGAAAATACTTTGTTACTAACAATGTTGCATCATCAGTCAATTGCGGAAAAATCATACAATATACTATTTGTTTTACATCGATTAACATGTCAAATCTTGAAATCCAAACTTGTGAAGGTCTGAATAGCTGTGTACAATATTTTAATATGCAAAATATAACATAATAATGGTACTAACAATTCTAAAATCAATTATATATTTATTTGTAACCGAATACCTGTAAACGGTCATAGGCCAACAGTAATTTTGAGCGAAGAATAAAGTAGATAGCACTAAATTCCTTGGTATTTTTAGATAGAGATTTGACATGGAATGTACATGTGGACAATGTATGTAAAAAGGTCTCATCAAGCATTTATGCTCTGAGATGCATGTCAAAATTTTGTTCAAGGTAGATCTTCAGAACGACTTACTATGGGTTGTATTTCCTTATCTGTCCTATAGTATTACATTATGGGGCAGTTGTGGGAATTCAGCTTTTCTGAGACTTATCAGACTACAGAAGAGACCGCTCAGAGCGATTCTGAAATTGAAAGTTAGAGACTCGTGTAGGAATAAATTTAGGGAACTTGAGGTTTTGTCACGGGCCTCCTTACACATATTTGAGACAATAATATATTGCCGTTCGAAGTGTGTGCTGACGCATGGTAAGGACGTTCATAATTACAATATTAGAGGCCAAGAAAATTTCAGAGTTGCCTAACATAGACTAAAATCTTACGAGAGCCTACCAACAGAAGTTGGTGTAAAATTTTTGAACAAAGTACCTGATCATATAAAGAACCAGACGAACCCTTTGCATTTTAAACAATTACTCAATCGTTATTTAATATTAAATGAGTTTTATAGCGTGAGCGAGTTTATGGAACATAACATTTGATCGAGCATCTCTCACTGGGTGTTGACATGTCTATTCTTATGTTGACATTGTTAGTTTTAGGTGAAGATTTAGTTTTTATTTTACTAGGTACAACTATTGTTTAACTAAAACAATTTTAAACATTAACATAATTTATTGGTAAGTCTATAGAGTTAAACGTATTTATGACGATTGCTATAAAAATTTAGTATTTGTCTTCTGGCAATAAAGAATTATGATTGATTGTGATACGTTAATGTATTGTCTCCTCATGCATTATAACAGGTTACAATTTAGTAGTTAGTATTATTATATTTTTTAAGCTTTTATGCTTTAACTAAAGGGCATTAAAGCATTGATTTAAAATAAAAACTAAAGGATTTCATTAGCTTTTAGAACTGTCGATGTTTACACAAAATTTTTTTAAAAGATATCCATGAACTGTACTTCAATTTTTGCATCAACGAGCTGCAACGAAGCAATGCATACCTCCAAATTTCCTTTAACCTTTCTTGGAAATCCTCTGCCATTCTGGAAGATATGAATGAATGGGTTCACCGACATGCGTGTGTGCTTTATGCCTGAACACTAGTTTTGTGTTGAGAAATTGTCTCAACAGAAGTCGTTTAACGTTCTTTAATATATACTCAGTCAATTACACATACTTTTAAAGAGTTCATTGGATTAGAAAATTCAAAATAAATAACAGTGTTAATCTCTATAATAAAATACAAAGACCAAAATAAAATTAAAACAAAACAAATAAAAATCGCTTATTAAAAAGTAAAAATTTGTCTAATAAATTTTTTATTTAAATTTTTAAATATTTTTCCGATACTCAAATTATATACAAATAATAATAGAAATTTAAAAAATAAAACATGACTTAAAGGTTTATTACATTATTAAAAACTTCGTAACAACATATTTTGTACAGTCATAATAAATATACTACATTGAATTAAACTTTAAAAATCTAAGTTTATTTTAAATCACTGTACCTATGATTTTGCACATCTAAGATGAAGTCGTCGTACATTTTAGAGCCAAGATGGGAGAAGCTTCTTCTCCCAAATTTCGGACTTACTTGTAGGAAATGTTAAAGGTTTCCATTAAGGAGCCAGAATTGGGTATTGAGGTTCCTTGAAAATCACCGTGCAATACGTTAACATTCTACGCTCAGTTTTCATAGGATTTCATTCTAGCGACACCTCAAAAGTAAAAGAGGTACTTACCTTCCGAGGTGCCTGTGAACAGGTCCGAGCAAAGTTATGGCATTGCTATTTATTCCCTTTTGAGGTGTTGTTACTTTAAGCTTAATAACAATATTAGAATACTGAATGGATTAGTGACTCTATGATTTGAAACTGTAGATTTTAAAACCTATAGACTCCTCAGACTTTCCAATTGAGAAACGTGATTGACTATTTTAGAGAATGTGTGGCCACTGTCCAACGCAATGTCGATAATTTTAGCATATCGCTTACGGCGAGCTCTGGTGTCAAGGATCACTCTGAGGGCATTACATGTCGTATGACGTTATGTGCAGAACTTGCCCACGATAAGTTTCAGAGGATTTGCAAAGAACCATTCAGAAAATTCTTCAGGTCGGAGTTCATTGTAAAAATGACTGTTATAAGACACGTGCAGCCGTGAGTCAGGTCGCACATATGGACTGTTAAGCGAATCAAACAGCTTGAAACATTTTTGCAAGTAAGCTGAACAGCATGGGCCCTAGGCAGGTGCTTTAAGGGACGCATGTCTGCTTCACCATTGGGATTATATGTCTCGGCCTCCAATTTGGCAACCCTGCAGCCTGTTTTAAAGGCAATACATTATCGGTTAAACTAATAAATATTTTATATAGGTAAACAATAACATAAGTAACATATCTTCATCAGGAGCATGTAAATGCATACAGTAAAACGGTTTAAAGTAATTTATCTCTACTCCTCCCTCATCACAAAGGAAACGTAGAGTGTCCTTGACCCTAGTATTATTCATTATCATATCACTAAATTTTGTATTGTAGAGGAGGAAGGCAGATTAGATTGAGAATAAATTTTCCTCAAACAACGACTGTTTTTATCTTGTGATTACTTGGAAACATTCTACATACTAAAACATTTAGAATGCTGTATAGAATTGTTATTATTTTTGTTTTTAATTTATGTTAGTTCTAAAATTAAAATCTACCTCGAAAGATACGTAAGTACTACTACGTAAATACAACTGGTTTAGATCTCACATTGAAATCCAGACTGTTTCATGAGTATCCAAGTTTTATCCAAATATAAATATCCTTTACATTAAGTTTTCAAGTTATGTAAAACGTATTAAATATATTACAGATATGAATCTTTGGTTACATTGTTGTGATGACAAGATACAATATTTGCTGTCACTGGTTAGGAACCAGATAAATATTCGTGCTTGAGCCTAACGATCACAACTAGGGACGTTGTATATTTGGTTATCCCCGGCAAAATAAGTTAGTAAGGAGTCCGGACAGTAAGAATGTTCGGTACAGAATGACAAGTATGGTGGATTCCCTCAATGAGCCCAATTGACATTCGACGTTCAGCTTTAATCCTATTTAATGTTTTCAGTTATTCTGATGAAGAATTGGTACTGCGAACAGAATTGGTGGCTGTTCAGTTGGGTAACAACCCACAAATATACATCAACTGAACAATTTTTTCCTTAACAACGTGTTTTTTACATGGAACAAAGGTTAAGGAAGGATCCATAAATAGCATCAGAATCCATTATTAAGGAAAACAGTTATAACATTGACACATACACATTACAGCCAAACAATGCTTTCCTTTTGGTTTGAATTTGATTTTTACACAATATGTGTTAGGAGAAGATCACTAACGTGAGATTCCATTATTAAGGACAACAGTTACAATATTGACAGCACAGAATATAAAGTAAAATAATTTAAACCTGTTAGTTGTAAGAAATAGAATTTACTTAACCCCGGTGCAATAGTTACGAATATAATATATGTCACTATCCAGAGTAATAAATCTTGGAGCGAGAGATTATATAGAGCATTAAAACATAAGTGTAATAATGTTAGTTCTATGAAATTATTACTCATCTATTATTACATCTTTGAAATTTATTTTAGACGGTGATGGATTTTCATATATAAGAGGATTTGCTACGACAATTTTTGTCATTATTCGGTAAAGTTTAGAAAAGTGTCTTTCGGGACCTGAGATGTATCTTCATGATATATAAATGGATACATTTTCATCTTAATGCGTAAGAAGAAAAACTAGGTACGAGTCATTTATCCATACAACTGTGGAACTCTAAATTCATAATCGACGTAAAGATGTTATATGATATACGACAACAAATCCAATGAAGACAGGCTTTATCTTATCTCAAAGAAACTTTGAGAAACCACTAAATCCAAGAAAGAAAAGTGCCTTTATAAATAGTCTTAGCTGTTAAAAGTTGAGTTGACATTTACTTCAAAATAAATATCTGCTTTACATTATAAATGGTTTATTTGTCACAAATTCATGGCTTTTTAATTCGTAACGAGGACGAACTACATATTATTACGTGGAGCCTTCACAGCTGTGATGGTAATTAATCTTCTTCCACTTGGAAAATGTATATAGTTTTCTAGGGTAACCATAGTAGTGTTTCTACTACTACTCTGGAAGCGTTAGATCTCAGCAAGACCTGCAAGTTTTAAGGTAACTAAATTCTACATCCCACATGTGTCGTGCATGATAGGAAGACGTTATGTTGGCTCAACATTGTATCTCTGAGACAAGGCAGCATTCACGGAGCTTATAGAGCATCGCCCTTTTTATAGAATGAACCATCTTACGACTTTCTTCTTGAGTGGCAAACAACTGTCCCTCTACCACAGTCAAACTAAGATAAGATAGGCCTCAGCCACCATTTCGTACAGCAGCATGGCGTTTGGTGTAACAATAATTGTAGCAAATCTGTATTGAATTAGCGAAGGTCTTGTTGCATATCAATCCAAATGTCATCTTCCTCTTGTTGTGGAATTTTGTGTTTTTTGTGTAGGAGGCATTTGATTCTAACGCGAATGAACTCAATATAATATCGACCCAAGATTCCAAAAAAGGGAGATTTACTAATGCAGTTGAGGTACTTTTGGGCTCTTGATGCACAACATTTGGGCTCTTGAAAAACTGTAAACCATCCGTAGAACTGTAAAGTGTTCTAGCTCACCATTGCCATATTATATCTGTTAGAAATGCAGTTCTCCACCATTGTAAGTAGGTGCTTGCCGAACCTTCGAAATTTGCTTATTGACCCACTTAGAGCAGGAATCTTTTGCGTCCGACATATCGGTACACGGATTATAGTTATTAAAGCATTAAAGAGGGATATTGTAAGCCAGGGACAGATTATATAGCACAGTGGCGTGAAGTAAGACCACAAGGATATTCTTTCGTATAAGAAATAATTGCTTGGTGAAAAAAGAGCTGCTGGGGTGGCAAAGAGGAGTTATTGTCCAATCAAGATGAAAAAGAACGCCTCTATCACTCGACCACAGGCCACACTGAGATACATTATTCGCCAGATGAAGGCATACGGTGAATAAACGCTCCTTTCCCAAGGTGAATATGGAAACTGTAACTACATTAATCGATTTTATGTAGTTGATTGGAATGAGAGATTGAAGGTAAAGCCATTGCTCTGACTATCTTCCACTGTACTGTTCTCAAGACACTACTGAAATTGGATAAAATACCTGTAAAGGCACCTTGATGCACGGCCCTCAAAATAACATCCGGAAAAACATATTCGAAGACAAAGGATCATCGTCTTTATTTTAATTATCATACCACATCATAAACCATAAGTCTTTCACTTGCCGGTCCACAATATGTTCAAAATGAATAATCAAGTTCATTTTGACAATTTGAAAAATAAATTACATGCCGCACTCCTAAATTTGCCAAATATTAGCAAGGACAGATTGTTGGTTAAATGCCTTAGTGAAATCCCATAATGTAACGTGTAGCTAACACAATTTCGATCGCACTTCCGACAAGATAACGCTTAAGTCTTTGACAACCTCAGCACTGCCATCGTCAAAGCGATGCTTGTAAGTCAATTATATCCACCTTCTAAAGGTGTTGAACCAACATATCATGGTAATAAATGATGACCAGTGAAGTGATGATGGTAAGTTGAATTTAGCTGAGTGAACCGAGTCTTTAGCAATAACATATCATCTCAAAAACCAAAATATTGTCAGTTAAGCCTCAAGAGTCTGGGAAGAGGTAAAATAAAAGGACTACAACATATTTGGAATTGTATTTTGCTGTTCTGACTAGGCGTAATGCCATCTAGTCCAGACGCTTATGCCGGTGGATCTGGCTGGTAACAAACTCCTCTCAGGTCATCGGATCTCATAGGAAGTACAAACCAAAACTCCGAAGTCCTAGTAAACACTTGTGACATGTTACTTGTGAAATTGGTTGATTAACACATTTTGTTATAGAAACGATGGTTTACAAATAAACCCCTATTTGTGCTTCCAACTACTTCAAGTTCAGAAATTCACAATTGAAAATTGCAGGGGAAAGCAAAATGTACTATATCTGGGAATGTTTTATACTGTTTTAGAATTATGTGTTTATGTGTAAGCAACATATCGGAATAGAAAGATACTTTCGGGACGCCAAAGTCGTCCAGACAGGAATACTCGCTGCATACAATCTGCGGCGCTCTTAATACCAAACGATTGGTGAAGAAATTACTATCTAGTTAACACAAGACATTTGTGTGCCACCCATAAATAAAAAAAAACATATACACACACACATAATGTGCACACTAATGTTGGTGACGGGAGATACCGTCCGCTCTTTCCAGGTTCTCCCGCCCGTTTCTGTCTTAAAAATTCCTGATTTTACCGAAAGAAACGCGAGCAATGATCTTAATGCTGATTTTTTTTTTTATATTTTTCTCAAAGTTGTAATTTATTTTTAGTAAAAATGTTATAATAAGTTTAAAAGTTAAGTTAGTATATAGGTCAGCCTGGGAAAAAAGTATATTTTGTAAAGTGATATTTGTTGACTTGATATACATAATATTGTTTTTCATAATATTGCTATGTGCATTATGTTTCTTGAGAAAAATAAATAATTTGATTTGATTTGATTTCGAAACCGAAATCTTCCTATAAAGCAATAGCCTTTCCCCTGGCGTCATTCGTAAATATTCTGGAGTGCATACCCGCTTTGGGTTTTCTTATTCGACACAATCTGTTTTCCTATTCATTCTGGTAACTGTTTTCAATGCAGAGCCCCCAGGCTGATTTTTGTGGAGTTCACGAATGTTTTATGAACATTCAATCTATTCGTAGCTGCGGAACAATGAAAACTTCCAAATATTGAAGAATTCGAGGACATTTAGTCTGTGGAGGCATTCGAATCAACCAACTTTATACCTCTAAAATGTTAAAACAATGCACGGCCAAGTCTAACGTTATGAATGTTGGTGGAACAGTCCCCTATAATTATAAAATGCAGACAGATACCTATATTAGGCTAGACTGGGCCGAGTCTGATCAGAAACTGTGCTGTACTGTCTCAAAAAACTTTGAGAGCTAAAATAAAAGAAGTGGTGCATTAAAGGAATCAACCTGCCAAGTAATTTGGAGTTGTTCAGAGCACTGCGTGACATAATAATGCCTTGGAATGTCGAAATAATAAAAAAAAAACACTTATTAATAATTGAAAATAATAAAATTCCAGATGGATCACGCTAACGGCTTTGGCTGTGTCCTTTACTTATACAGTTTGGGAGTGTTTAGAAAACTTTCATAGATGTCTGTCTCTGATCGCACACATATTACTAAGTTAATAGGTGATGCGACTGACGTTGGCATTCCAAGCATACATTTTGCTGCTCGTAGTGTAGATCATTCGAATGGTACTTCACAATTTGTACAAAATAATACTACTACAATACCGCAATATGACGATGATATAGTGTCAAACGCGTGTGATTAAAGTCGTATTTTGTGTAGTAAATAATTTCTGGACTTTGAAATTAGTTGCCAAGTTACTGATATAGATGAATCGTTTTATGTTTAGATTTAAAACTGCAATTTAGATACAACATTTTTGCTTAGAAAATCAAATATTATTATGGTTTGATATGAGATTTTATTACACAAAATCGAGCAAGAACAGTATTCAAGAGTAGAAAATGAGTATAATTTGATATGGGAACTTTACGTAAAATGTATTTCCTAAAGGCGGTATTCCAACCCCAAAGATGATTAGGACTATCAAATGTTTAAAAGTGAAAGTGGAGAGAGGTGCTTTTCGGACTCCGAATACGGAATATACATATGATAATAAAATACCTACCTATTTTGCTGTCGCTAAATCATAATATGGCTATGAATTTTAAGCGTGGGTTCGTCATTCGTTGACCACATTGCATCGCAGAGATCTTGTGAGAATGCACTGAACAATGATAAATTTTACATATAAATATTAGGTATTTAAATATAACTTTAATTATAATATTAGCAATGACGTTCCTATTACTGAAATGGTTTAACCAAAATAATATTTTTATAAAAAAAATGAATTGCCAGATTAATGAACCCACACACATTTGTGTGGCATTTACGCGTCAGTTCACGAGTAAAACAGGAGAAAACATCCTGAACTCCACCAGACCCCCTTAAAATATTGTGACTGCATATATACAGACGTTGTCTTAAAATGTTAATATATGTAGGACTAGTAAAGTACGGTTAATAAAAGAATTTAACTGAATGAACGTATTCGTTCTCGTTCATAAGGCAATAAGGATCATAGCGGAGTTTACAAACGCCTTTTAAATGGAGTAGTGAAAAATATCTAACTCCACCTGTTAAAATCGTCCTATCCAATCAATCTGGTAATGGACCTCCATTAACGCACTAGTGTGGTACATTACGATTAGTCAAAGCTTCAGTCAGCTGATTATTTTATGGTTGTCAATGACCAGATTGAACAGGCTTGGGGCGTGGGGGTTGGACAATATTGTCACAAACGGACGTCCAGGGGCGTTAAACCTAGAATAAAATATAACCATTGGTGGATAAGTCGTCATTTGATAGTTTTTGCACCTACGAAATAGAACGAAATTAGAACCGTTGGTATTCAACGAAATAAAATTCCAATAAGTGGCCTACAACATAAATTATACTTTTAAAAGTATGAATTTTAATGTAAAGTATAACTTGAAACTCAAAATTAATTTAACCTTTAAAATGTCACTCGATAGAATAAGTGGTAAAAGGTAATCTCTACCACTAAATATTGATTTGTGGGGATAAGTAAAATATTGTTAAGTATCTAATTACAATTAGTAAAGGTAAACTACCAATTCCTTGAATAATCCACTATAGGTTATCATTATTATCACTTTCCTAAAGGATCCACTATAGGGTATCATTACCTTGCTTCCCTAACATTTAAGAAAAGTAGGAATTTAACATTAAAATATACTAGAAAAGTCCTCAGGCGATGTTATTACATAACCCCAAAGAAGTTTAGGATTATCAACTGTTTAAAGTGAAAGTAAGGAAGTGGTAGTTTAAGGACATTGAATATAAAATGTTCATACTATCCAAAAAATTTATTTGGTGGATCTAATAAGAATAAAGGCTTTTAAAAAGTTGCGTAGACCGTATCTTGGTCAAAATAAAGTTTCAATTCAATCGTTAGTTTTTTAAGTTGTATTTTCTTTTTCAGTAGCATTTTGCAAATGTACTGTCTGCCGAGATACTTTTAGTCACGTTATCATAATATAGTGATATTTCTACAGTGTTATCTAGTCCTTATACATATTATTACAGATTCTCAACGATCTTCGATACACGTTAAGACACCACAAGCTTCTACACGAACATTTTGTTTCCGTTTGTTTTATTTTTGTATTGTTGGCTAGACTGAGAACCTTAATGTGGGCCGTGTTTTCATGGTAAATCTCCTCTAAATCACTTATTTATTAATCGATTTACGTATCTTTCGTATCATTAGATGTGTGGTAGAATCCAATAAAAATATGTTATTCTGGAAAGTCTTTAGCAAAATTGCTGGTTTTTAAGATATTCAAAGTTTAAAAGTTTCAACAGCCGCCATTTTGAAAGTATAGAAGATTGTATACTAGACTGAATATAATAATATAACTATGTCCAGATTTATGGGTCACTCTGTATAGTATACTATATACTAAATGATAAATTTAGTGCTTACTTTTTGGTTTGATTGAAGCTAGTAGTGAAGTTACATGCGCTCTTCTACTGTAGTAAAGTATGTTTTATTTTATTGTTTAATGCCTGGGTTGAATATTTTTTTTAGCTTGAGCTTGTTTTAGGAGGGTTTTTGATAGCAATACTTCGTTGTCAAGGATTTCGTGGTTGCCAAGTTCAAGGAAAATATTTTTATGTGGAAAAGTAGAGTGGAGAGTTTTGTGACTTCAGAAAGGAAGTGTTTATGATTAGGACATTAGGACTAATTTTTGTTAATAAACAGTCAGTCAGCGATTCCTACCAGTCATAGCGTCATTATCACACACGAGTATGTTATAATAAATGCTTATTATCAACGCTTAGAGATAAGATTAATTATTAGTGTGCACCTCCCTGTTCTACGCTATAATTTTACCCTTCGTTAATTATAATCGTTCTATTACTTACTATTGCCAACCATTATTACATAGTAAATACTAATTTTTGTTAATGAATTTCAGCCACTGTCTTAAAGCTCAATTTATTTCTTTTGTCACGAACATTATTATTTCAACAAATATGAATATTAAATAAAACATTTTTTATAATCATATAAACTTATTTTATTCATCCATAGTCAAGTTGTTCAAAGAGGTTTAAAGGCGGTTTTCGTTTAGTCAAGTAAAGGCAGTCTATTTAAAGCTATTGTTTTTAATGCTTTTGATTAATTGTGATGAATTAAAAATATGAATATTCAGACTTCTGTTTTTATGCCCTTTAGAGCAAATTATAGGTTTGTTTATTACACAGTCCTAAAACGTAGGAAGCCATGAAACGTACTGGCATGCAGATTTAATATTTTTGATGTTTTAAATATGCCTTATACTACTTAATAGTAGTAAACATATTAAAAAAAGAATTATTACACAGTATTTACACGTTTATATGTCAATTACATTATTACATCTCAAATAAAACCGATAAGGAAAGATTTAACTGTAATATTTTGTAATAGTTCAGTAAAAAAAAAAACAATAAAAACAATTCGTGTTTGGAATATTTCACTAAAGAAGGTCGTTTCTAAGATTATGGGTGCAATATGGTAGTTGTAACGTGGCTTATCATTTTTCAAAAGTCAATGCTCACACATGTTTATAATTGTGAATAATTAATATTTATTGCTAATGAAACTTCCTGGAGAAATTGTGTAATGAATATTTCCTAAAATGAATTTTATTTTAAATATGACGGATACAATACTATAGTATACATACACATATTAAATACTTTGGGAAGAAGTGCAAATACCGAACTCGACGCTTCGGCGCGGTTTGCACCGGAAGCCTTAGGATTTAAGTGCCGAAGTAACGATTAGCTAGCTGGCTTTCCCCACAGCTGTGTCGTCGACTGCACACTTGCGTTCTTTCAACACGTTCATAGGTTGACTTATTTTAACTAAGTTTTAAAGGGAAAGAAAAACGAGTAACAGCAAACCCGTGTTTGAATTTGGTATCATAATTCTTACCGAATACAGCCACAATGACTCACACCACATTTTTAGGCAGATATGTTTCGAATTACTTCCGGTGTCAGAACGTCCCACCAGCTCGGTTCACTGCTAATTTATCCGAGCGCGCAGCAGCGTCAGGAAATCAGTGAAAGGGTGGCGCGTAATGAAACAAGGTGCGGGCGATCTGCGGTGCGAGGGTGACCAAATTTAATAGCCAGTAACTGTAGGGTGCTACCCTCCGACAAATCCTATTGAATTAATTCTGTTAACAATTAAGTCAACATGATCTGCCAACAGCAGAGACAGTGATGTTGACACTGCAACGCGACACTGATCGCCACAGTAGCATCTTAGTCACCCACTCACTCCACTCACTCCACTCACTCACCGAGCGCTCAATCTGAGCCACTTTAGCTTCAGCTTTCCATACATTATTTTCTATTTTTAGCCTGATTACCTAAGAGTGCTGCAGATATTTTTTCCATTCAGTATAAACAGTTGCGTAAATTGTAATTAATGAAAAGTTTATATTCAGCCTTTACAGACTGCAAAGGATGATTCAGTTCAGGAAAAAATTGGTCTATTTTTGAGTTTTGGATTGAAGAAAGTTGCAAAGAATCTGTGTATGTTTGGTTCTACAGAGATATTTAGTTTATTATGAATTATCTGAAAAACACAACTATAGATGTTTTGGAAATGGCGATGTTGGGGTTCGCATGGGGAGTTGCTTAACGGAATATATAGTTTCTAGCTACCCACCTCTTAAGTATATGCTATACTACACGGTAAGTTTCTATTGTTATGAGGGAAACTGCTTACCCACATGATCCCACAACATGTATACTAGTAGTATTAAGCTTTAAGCTTTCTCTATTGATGTTAGGAATTTTAACTCTCTTAGTCCTGTAGGGTAAGTTAAATCCTAACACTTACCTCAGCACAACTTAAGTAGTTTAAAAGAGTAAAATTAACATAGTAAAGGTATAGTAAAAAGAAACCTGCGTTCTTTTTTCTTAGAAGGAAATGGCATCATGATTTTAATCTCCAATAAAGCACACCATGTGGACCTAGGTACAAACTTTTGTTTTGTAAATTCAAAGTTCATCTTCTCTGCATACTTAGCATAATATACGTAATACAATACATAGTGTTACGAAAAATAGGAGGAGTTGGATCTTGCAGTGTGGATCGACAACAAATATTCTTGCACGGTGCTTTAGAGATCCTTTGTCCGAAGCCATCTTGAGTGTGCTTACCGTTGTATAGTATATAGGTCGAGGCCTCACAGATATACCAATCGATAATGTGATATCCATTCCTATTATGGATGGTCTGGAAGTGTCCTGAGCTGTATACAGTTAAAGTGCAAAAGGACAGTTGGCTCCCTGATGTCTTAGCCCCTCACACTGTGGTATCTTGTAGGGCTCTGAAAAGATACGACCTACGACTGGAAAAGTCTTGATGTACGAGTCCTGGGAATATCCCAGTCGTACGATATACAGGGTGATTCATGAAGTTCTCCCCCCACTTCTACAGCACATTGTACTAGTAAAAATAATGAAAAAATTTTATATAAACATAGGTCCGAAAAACGCTTCGTTAGCGAGTTACAAACTAGCGAAAGATTTCGCCTGAATTCCTGGGTAAAGAGTTAAAATAAAGCCATACTGAACTTTTGGAAAGGTTAATTAAGTAAGAAATATCGTGGATTCTTATGTATTTTTACCTGATAAAGCTAATAAAATAAGGTTTCAGAACTGTACCTGTAGTAGTTTTTGAGGGATTCAGGGTTAAATGCAAAAAATTGGAGCACGAAACAATGTTTTTTTTTTAAGTTTGATGTACAATAAACTTTGTGTTAAATTGGTAATAAATACATAAAATCAACAAACATTAATTGTAGAGAATTTAATTCTGAGAAAATTGATATAATCAAAGTCTAAAATAAAACAGAAATAAGTACCATTTTATGTGTATAAAAAATTTTATTCAGTATACATACATTACTAGTTTTAAGCAAAATTAATCAGGTTGGGCCAACCGTACGCACCTTTTTATAATAGATGTTCGAAAATGAGGCCATCATTATCAATACATTTCCAGCACGTTTGTGTATTGCTTTTGTTGCGTTTCTTAATTTTTCAGGACTTCCCTGTATCTGCACAGCCGAATCCATAATACGGGCATTAATTCATCACGAGAATTCACTTTTGTCTTGTATACAATGTCTTTCATCCATCCCAAGATGCAATAATCCAATGGAGATAGATCTGGTGATCTTGGTGGCCAAGGGTGAGGCCCTCCACGACCAATCCAGTGTCCAGGAAATTGATGATTTAAGTAAGCAGAAACTGCACGTGAAAAGTGGGGAGGTGCTCCGTTCATGCTGGAAGTACAAATTTTTGTCTGAGATGTAAAGGAACATTCTCTAACAGCTGCGGCAACTCTTCTTGAAGGAAATGCAAATAGAACTCAGCATTTAGGCGTCCAGGTAATATGAAAGGTCCAATCAGCCGATTGTGCAAAAGGCCACACCAGACATTGACGCTAAATCGGTGTTGAAAAGTTCTGTTCCACTACCTCATGTGGATTTTCTTCTGCCCATGAGTGTTCATTGTGCAAGTTAATTGACACCATCCCGAGTGAATTGTGCCTCATCCGTAAACAAAATACGCTTGTAGAGTTGATTATTAATGTTCAAAAAAGTTGCAAAACTCCAAACGAAGCGGGACCATCCCTAGCTGTAGATGTTGAACCTTTTGTTTATGAAACGGATAAAATTTGTTTCGATTAAGTGACCTCCACACCGTTGACTGCGAAACTCCTATCCGCCTAGAAATACGTCCTGTACTTACACCTGGACTGCGATGAACAGCATTAATAACAATATCATCATCAAGTTGGACAGCTCGTTCATAATTGGTTCTAGTACTTGGTAGTTATCCTGTTTCCCGAAGAGTACGAAAAGTTCCTGAAATTGTTTTGGTATCTGGAATCCTCCCTATTAGGGTAACGTAGTTCATATTCTTCTACAGCAGCTCTAGCATTACCATTACAGTAACCCAAAATAAAAAACCATATCAGCGTATTTCTCTGATGTAAATAAGTAAGGCATTTTTTTCGCTGAATAAACAATCGAATTATAACTCACAGAAAAATTGCATTTAATAACACGATTCACAGAACCCGATCTCCTGCTGTAGCTTGCAAAACACCACTAATACACAGTTCTAACGTAACAGTACAGAATACCATTGTTGATCAGCTGTTATTCGTGCGTTACCCAACTTAGAAATTAATAAAACAAAAAACTGCATTTCGATGATTAGTAAACAATAATGGGAAAAATGTTTGATTCATTTATTTTCGAACATTTTGATGTAAATTTTTATTAAAAAAAATACAACGTAATAAAAATTGATATTTTTATTTACAAACAAATTTATTTAACAGTTAATCTTGTTTTCTCAATTTATCTCATCATTAAGGAACAAACATTTTGTTTTTGTTTTATTTTAACTAAATACCGTACGGTATTTCTTTACAGCTAGTTAATGTATTATACTGAATAAAATCGATTTTTTGGTACTTATTTCTGTTTTATTTTAGACTTTGATTTTATATCAATTTTCTCAGAATTAAATTCTCTACAATTAATGTTTGTTGATTTTATGTATTTATTACCAATTTAACAAAGTTATTGTACATCAAACTTAAAAAAACATTGTTTCGTGCCCCAATTTTTTGCATTTAACCCTGAATCCCTCAAAAACTACTACAGGTACAGTTCTGAAACCTATTTTATTAGCTTTATCAGGTAAAAATACATAAGAATCCACGATATTTCTTACTTAATTAACCTTTCCAAAAAGTTCAGTATGGCTTTATTTTACTCTTTACCCAGGAATTCAGGCGAAATCTTTCGCTAGCTGTAACTCGCTAACGAAGCGTTTTCGGACCTATGTTTATATAAAATTTTTTCATTATTTTTACTAGTACAATGTGCTGTAGAAGTGGGGGGAGAACTTCATGAATCACCCTGTATATATATATATATATATATATATATATATATATATATATATATATTTATTTAATACTTGTGCAAGTATTTGATCAGATCTAAAATAGTTTGTAACAGTTTAAAATATTGTATAAGTGAGTTGCAGGTGTTGTAAGGTGGTAGGTAGTGGTTTATTATATTTTTGGTACATTTATATCGAAATACGTCGATTTCAATTATTATATTCAGCATTGTCAAAAATTAACTTGACACGGAAGACGACGCCTGATGTTGAACCACCATAGCTACATTTGGGTGACCATTGAAAAATGAAGAGATTCGTAATGAAATAACGAACTTTATCATCCTACAGTCTGGGAAGGGAATTTTAACTTACTTGTTTGAATATTTGCTATAGGTAAACTATTCTTGGTTTTATAGAAACAGAGGTCAATTAATATAGTTTACAACATTTACAAAAACCTCTATTTAAAAAATACATATTTTTTACAGAGTCAGGTGCTTAAAAGCACTACAATATAATATTCATGCATTACAAAAATATACATGCAGTTGGCAAGGAAAGTTTTTTCGTTTTGATATAGTTGTATTACACAGTTTAAATACTTGTGCAGTTGAAACTGCAAAAGTCCAAATTGACTAAATATCTGCATCTGATTGTAACATGCTTAATCAACCACAAATCACTGTTGCTCACAATTTAGGTTTACAATAATAAACAGATTACCTTACAATTCACTACAAAGTTGATTATGTGTTAAGTGCATATTAAGAATATGTTTGGTGGTCTACCGCCTTAATTCTGACAACTTAGCGTTTATATTACGTGTGTACATTTTGTACAACTTGAGTGCTTTCCCAATATATTGCAGTACAATCAAAATATCACATGTTTTTTTTCTGATGTTAGTTTTATGATAAGGTATACTCAGGAAGTTAAAAATAACAAGATTTAGAATAATGAGCCTATTTTTATATTATTTAATGTTAGTTTTATTGTTTATTTCTAAGTCAGCGAAAAACATAATGCTTTAAGTGAATGGTAAATATCGCTTATAAAAGACGAATAGCATGTGAATTAATTATTGGCGCTTAGCATAACCTTATTGGTCGTATATCTTGATCCTTAGAAATAAACTTAAACTAACTCAGTTATAAAATCTTTTTTAATAACGTTTGAGTATCATGAGTTAGTATATCATAAAACTTTTTTAGATAAAATATAACAAATTTTCAACCACAAAGAAAAAATTAGCTATAGCGAACATTCAAAATGCTTAAAAAAATACTGATGACAGAATCGGGATAGAGTTTTGAGTTCTAGGAAGTCCAAGGGTTTGCATAATGAATAGTTCCTAGTCTACGGAGTTGGTAAAGACACTGTGAGTGTAGGAGGGTACCTCAGGGTAAGTTGGGTAGGGGTTGGTTTACAATAGGGAGAGCTTACTGCTAACTCGGCATCAGGCCAAATTGTATTCATTGACTCAACAATTATTCTAAGTAGATTTATACGCTTTCGCAGCGGGGGCGTCTTCGAAATGAAATTCACATCCAGAAGGGTTCTGCGTACTTTTCATTTACATCTAACAAAGGCCTTGAGGTCTATTCATGCAAAAAAAATCTTAAACTGAGAACAAACAATTACATGGTTCTTGATTTAATTTATATATTTTATGTGAAAATCCTGTAAGAGATTTCACTGTCATATCTTGTCAGGCAGAACTTTGTTATATTTTAATGAACCTAATTTTGATTTCAGATAAAATAAATGTGTCTTATTTAATTAACATATTTAAAAATATTTTGTCCGAAGAACGTTAAATATGAAATACCAATACTAAGCATAGTATTTTTTATTTTATAATAATCAATAATTTATTGAGCTCGTACTTTTGGAATTGTTAAGAACAATATTTACGTTTTATTTAGTTAATGCAATTTGTTTATATTGATGAAGTACTGAAAAATGCTTTCATCATTTCTTTGTGGATTGATATTATGTAATGCGCTTATTTTGATCTTCGTGCAGACAAGCTCACTGAACATAATTGTTCGATAAGAAAAACACCTGGTTCAGAACCTTTGGTTGAGAACGGAAGTGTAATCCACCTTCATCAGGAGTCACTAGTCATATTTGGTATATAACCTGCCATTTTGACCTCGAGTGCACTATGAACAGGTAGGAAGTCGTATTCGGTGATATTCCCTGTGGTTGTTTCTTATGGAATCGAAATGAAGTACATGGTCAAAAGTCCTGTCAGCGAAACCCTGAAATATCTCCATAAATATAAATCTTTTTAGTCCTTGTAGATATGGAGCCGAAAAGATAAAGTAGTTCACAAAGAGCAGTGTCAGATGTGGTACTTGGATAAAGCGAAAGCTACGAGATACCACATATCAGAACATGATCACTACAAAATATATCCTGATGTTAGAGTAGATACTACTAAAACACACAAGGTAAAATAGAACCACACTTTTTTGTATTAAATAAACAATGAATTACAAATACTACAAATTCGAGCTAACTCTCATGATACTGGTAATTTTATCAAGAAAGCTTAGGCATGAGAGGACAATGGCAAGGTGACTAAGGAAGAAGTAATGCTTTGAGTCAAATAGTCTTGTTTACGTGTGGAAAGTAATTAACATAATGTCTATATATTATTAAAGTAGATTTTTGACATAGTATCTCTGCTTGCTCCTGTGCAGTTATAGCGCGTATTGAAATGTCTTTCAAACATTCGAAACTCAGATGTAGAGGGAAGATTGTGTTATGGATATGATTAAGCTACTCTACACTCGACAAGGCAATAAGATTATCTGACTGTGAGATTCTTCTACGGACCCGACCTAAGAAGAAGCTCACTAATGATGTAAGTGCTCCATTGATTTCTAATTGATTTCTAATTTAGTCACTTGATGTGTATTATTATTGAGTATCTGTACAAACTGGTTCTGTATTATCTGTGACACCTGAGACGCATGCTCAAAAATGTATAGACATTCGGTGAATTAGAAGCACCTAATTCTACCCTGGAAAGAGTCAATGAAGCTCTTTAGTACCAATTTCAAACCGAATTGTTACGATCTGTAAAAAGTAAGTACGCCGATGGAAGAAATAAAGAAATAAGGAAGCAGTTGATAAAATAAACCCCTAGAATCGAGAAAGTCGCAACGCCCAAACGTGGCTTTATTGAGATAGTGGCAAGAATGGTAAATCGGGAATATGACAGTTTCAACTACGATCTTTAATACTTTTATTGTGACATGAATGTACGATTTTAGGAATGGTTAGGGATACTAAAATTTATTATATAAGAGACACCTCATCTCTAATCATGATTATTACTAAAGTACTCATTTCAAAAATAGGGTCGGAGAAAAGATGTCAAAAACTGCAAACATAACTTTTAGTACGTTGTTTTTTTTCCATAAGAGAGGACGGGTCTTTTCTCTCAAACTGTCAATCATCACTGCTGAATTGGAGTGAGGAATTTACTTAAATACTTCTTAGAAGAACTGACATTAAAACTTAATTTTTGAAAATTGGTTATCGTTTTGTGTAACGGAAATAACCAGATATTGACAATGTTTTGTGAAGGACTGGAAGGTGTGCTAGTCGTTTAGTACAATTATTACTACTTTTATTCTGTGAAACTACCCATTTCCTCTCGTAGATGGATCTACACGGTTGAGGGATAGATAATGCTAGTGAGAGCCTGAGCGGAAGCTAGGGCACATCACACGCGGTCCCCAGTGATGAGATTGCATGTATTTGATCCCCTCCCCGTTTGATAATGATCCACCCCTCTCACCCTACACTACCCACCAGCGTTTGCTGCATTTCAATTGACACTGTGATCAAATGATGCCTAGGTATATATGCATTATTCATGTGCTGCGCTCATTCTTAAACTCCATAAACATCCTTCGTTTGTTGATTTGACAATCCCTCAAAATCTGTTCTGATTTTAAAAGCCACCTTTGCATTTGAATTTCAAGTTAGTAGAATAATACAACACTCTGTAAAAACGAATAGTGGCTAAAAATCAATGTTTTATAATTTTAAAGTCCAATTAATAAATGAAAACTGATGTTACATTAAAAAACCACGTGTGGGTTATTGTAATTGGTAAGGATGACATCTAAGTCATTATGACTTCAATGAAGGTATGATAGATCCAAAATGTAAAACCACAAATCTTTAAAAAAATTATTCTGGGCCTGGAATAAAATCTACCTTGGTGACAAATTGATCGCTGTAAGTTACTTACAGGACTTTATATGTTTTGAATAAAGCTGAATTTCCTATTTAGTATCGACATTATTAAGATTAACTGAAGAAAAAAAGCAATTATTTACTAGAAAACGTAAAGCTTTTGCCTCCAGGTTCGGTAACCTTTTCCCATACATTTTCAGGGGACGCTTCCAGATTAGAGCTTGTGCTTTCTAATCAAACATATCTTCAGTAATAGCAAGCAAGATCATGTCCACAAACTCGGCGCTGTATTTCCTGCCGACTCTCTAAAGATTAATATTATTTAGAATGAAATAACTCACAGTAAACCGATACCACACCAATGGGAAAATACCACAAGCACACGTGTACGCCTGGAGTGTAATAATTAATTCGCTCTTTACGACCAATATATATTACAAATTGATTCAATAACTTTAAAGTATTTTATAATTTTTACAGTCTTCAAAATCTTTTTCTATATGGTAAACATGCAGAAATAATTCTGCTATTTAGTGCGTCTGCAAAATGGTATTTTATTAGATAAAAATGTTAGATTTTTGAACAAACAGTTTTCAATATTACTGTGCATTCTGTTAGTTTTCAATATTACTGGGCATTAAACGAATTCAATGACATTTACAGTTACAGTTAAGGTCAGGTAAATGTAGAAGTTATGATTCAGCAGTAATCCTAAAAGAAACTAACTGCTCTTGGTGACTTTTTGGCTTTATTATGCATGAGGTGCATATTATTCCAACTCATATTACTTATATTTTACTCTTGCCTAATAATTTCACTTCCCCCAACTCATAGATATTCACAGTACTGAGATCTTACTGACCAAAAAGCAAATTGCTCACAGGCATCTTATAACTTTCCAGATATAATTAATTACACTTAGAATTATGGCCGGTAAAAAGTCATACTATAAACTTATATTTGAAAATCACCTTGTCTTCAAATTGATGTGAAAGCCGTCGCTGCATTTAACCGATATTACTTTAGAAAAATGTACTATAGTGTACGAAAATGTTGACTCACGTATGTTTAACATGTCTTACGAGAATGATCAATATCTAGTTTAGATAGCAGCTATCACCTATCCAAGCCGCGAATATGCATTTAACGCGGAAATACTAGAATTTTAAAACTTTTTGACTATTGTTGATTCCTGTGAAGAACAAGGGGGATACTTTTGTCGCAAGAAATGTTTGTGGTCATAATACAGAAGGGATGATTCAATAGGAAAGGAATACTTTGAGAAAAAGTAAGGGGAATGCACTATTAGTGTTATATTAGGTTCATGAAAAAGGATTAACCTTACTATAATGTCGGACAAGCAGAGGCCATGAGCCGATGTGGTGACCATCGAGGATTAAGGAAGTAGTAGTAGTAGTAGTAGTGGGAGTGGGGGTGTCGCCATCGCCTTCGCACGTCACCAGATAACGTATCAAATTCTCCGGACAATGCGCGGCAATAAAAAGTGTGTCGGCAGCGAACATTAGTGCGCGGATATCCTGACGCGTGTCCTGCCAAAAATCACCCTCATTGTACTCACCCTCTTTTAGTTGCTCTCCGAAAAAGAGCAATCTTGAGAACGGAAATATGCCACTTTGTATGGAACTTCCTGCTACCATTAATTACGTTCCACCATTAGTCCATGCGTTCGGGGTGGGGTGAGGGGGTCACCCGTCATGTGAATATGCAAAGTGAAACTGTCATATGTCGAAGGACAAAGAAAGGATTATATTTGAGAATTTTTCAGGAACGAATATTGAATTCACTAATTTTGAACTTGGAAAAATACAAGTCTTAGTAGATATACATTCACTTCTAGTTATTTATTTTTATGTCTAAATAGAATTGTTTTAATTAAATATGTAATCTAATGTTAATATTATATTTCAAGGAAGCAATGTAAAACCAAATTACATTTGACTACGAGTTCTGATATCAGAAATGCAATATTCAATGTACTGACTTGTAAATAACAAGAGTAATAAACATGAAATAAAACAAAATATGAATATAAAACATGTTGCACTAGTACAAATACTGTTGATGTAATGATTGTATACTATGTCTTATAAGAAATACAATTAAAACATACATAGTGTCTAAAAATATTCAAACCTTTTTTGAACCATTGCATATTGCGAAAGATTAATATGTATCATATTTTTTTGAAGTTTAGTATGTATTATTTTTATAACGACTGCTGTAAATTAATTAATTTGTCAATCTGTATTATGTATAAATACCTATAATGATATAAAGTAATTTTGTTCTTCGAGATAGACCGTATCATTCTGCTCGCCTAGAAAATAATGGGTTATGGTCAATCACTTAATCGTAGGATTAGAATTGGCCATAAATTCGTGTAAAATTAACTTAAGACTTAAATTTGTTGCTTTATTAAAAAACTATGCTTTTAATTATTAGTTGATGAAATTTTCTAGCATACGTTGATTCTTCTAAATTTCTGCGACAGTTAAAAAAATATATAGATTTTTATAAAATATGTATTATTTTATACAGGTACTATACTATTAAGTTCGCTCAAATGTTACAAGTACTATTATATTTGAGGATAGATGGATTTACATTTAAAACACACGTTTAAAATATATGATAAAAGATATGGCCAATGAATCATATTGTGTGTAAATTACAGGTTTACAGACTTACACTTAATATAATGAACGTACACATGGTTAAATACAGAGAAATGACACATTTATAAAATATATGATAAAAGATATGGCCAATGAATCATATTGTGTGTAAATTACAGGTTTACAGACTTACACTTAATATAATGAACGTACACATGGTTAAATACAGAGAAATGACACATTTATAAAATATATGATAAAAGATATGGCCAATGAATCATATTGTGTGTAAATTACAGGTTTACAGACTTACACTTAATATAATGAACGTACACATGGTTAAATACAGAGAAATGACACATTTATAAAATATATGATAAAAGATATGGCCAATGAATCATATTGTGTGTAAATTACAGGTTTACAGACTTACACTTAATATAATGAACGTACACATGGTTAAATACAGAGAAATGACACATTTATAAAATATATGATAAAAGATATGGCCAATGAATCATATTGTGTGTAAATTACAGGTTTACAGACTTACACTTAATATAATGAACGTACACATGGTTAAATACAGAGAAATGACACATTTATAAAATATATGATAAAAGATATGGCCAATGAATCATATTGTGTGTAAATTACAGGTTTACAGACTTACACTTAATATAATGAACGTACACATGGTTAAATACAGAGAAAATGACACATTTATAAAATATATGATAAAAGATATGGCCAATGAATCATATTGTGTGTAAATTACAGGTTTACAGACTTACACTTAATATAATGAACGTACACATGGTTAAATACAGAGAAATGACACATTTATAAAATATATGATAAAAGATATGGCCAATGAATCATATTGTGTGTAAATTACAGGTTTACAGACTTACACTTAATATAATGAACGTACACACATGGTTAAATACAGAGAAATGACACATTTATAAAATAAAAACTAGTAAACATATCGAATACTCTTGATATACATAACTTGAAACCGGTGTACAAAACACGATCAATAGAAGGAAAATACAATTTACACTCTTTACAATCCAACCATTTCGATATATTAATCTTTGATGTATACAAATACAACTCTACTTTCAGAATACTAATGCCTAGTGGTTTTAAATAATACAGTTGGATAGTAAAATATACAGAATGTATTCTTTCCCGTATGTCGTGGAATGATTGTTAAGCATGACTTGAAATAGCCGCCATTTGAAGATGAATAACAATATTCTTATAATATTTTATGAATTAAAGTGACACTATTGTCAGTAAAAATTTTATATTTGTACCTTTAATCGTCAATTCATTATGAATTTTAATATACAAACAGAGTTTTATCTATCCAAAGAAATTATTGAAGCTTTAGATAGTAATCTTAAGGTCGTTCACCTTTTACTTGATTCATAACGTTCTCAACCATATGTTCAAACAACTATTTTGAAATACATTATAATTTGACATTTAACCTTAAGTAATTAATAAGTATTAATAATATCAACTTTATTAATGTTAAAATCAAAAATGGATTTTTTTGCAGTGTAAGGATTGTTTAGTGTTTTGTCTCAGGATGAAGACGTATTTGTTTGTGGACCGTTACATTTACAATGCATTTTTAAATCTTATTTAGTGATTTCAGACGTAACTCTGTAGGTGGCACTTATAACTACTGTTTCCACTCATCAAGTGAAACTTTAACTCAACCAGTCAAATAATTCATAAACCTCTTTCTCTTTAGATTCAACTACACTTAATATTTAGTGTTATTTCAGCTCGAAACCTTGATGACCGTTTTGGTTATCCACATGGGTAATTTGTGGATGTAAATGTGTGTGTGTGTGTGTGTGTGTGTGTGTGTTGTGTGTGTGTGTGTGTGTGTGTGTGTGTGTGTGTGTGTGTGTGTGTGTGTGTGACAAGGTAATTTTATTATAGGCTGTTATGACTATAAATTAAACAAATTAGAGTGATTTTCAAGTTGCCTTATTGATTTTAACTTCGTCTAAAGCCAGTGATCACCTCAAAATAACTAAAGCATGAGACATATATTTAAAATAATCTATATGCAATGAATTTAAAGTAATAATTATAATAATATTTAATTTAAATAATTAAACTCGTAAATAGTCCAGATGTATTCAAATGGTTAGTAGCCCTCCTAAAAGGCAGACAAGTAAAAGCAAAGTACGGAGACGAATCTGCCGCAATCACGGCCCGGAAAAGCTGCCCCCAGGGGGGAGTTGTCTCCTCTCCTGTGGGCGATGGTGGTAGATGATCTTCTTAGCAAAGCAGAGAAGAGGGGAACAAGGCTACTATGCTATGTGGACGATCTAGTGCTTATGGTCAAAGGAAAAAACAAAGGAATGCTGGAACGCCTAATTAAAGAAGAACTAAACCTCATAAGCAAATGGTGTCATGGGGAAGGTCTACGGATCAACCCATCTAAAACAAATATGATAAACTTTACCAGGAAAAGAAAGTTCCAGCTTACACAACCTGTTCTGGAGGGAATCAGCATAAACCAACCAAAAGAAGTGAAATACCTGGGTTTAATCCTGGATGAGAAGCTCACTTGGAACCCACATATTGAAAACAGAATATTCAAAGCGACAATGGCTCTTGTAAGAGACTTTTTGGATTTAAATGGGCATTGAAACCCAGAATGATATATTGGATTTATGAAACTATAGTGGTCCAACCAATGGTCACATATGCTGCCTTAGTGTGGTGGCCGAAAGTAGTACAAAGCAACAGCTGCTAAATGGCTACAGAGTCTTCAAAGACTAGCTTGCTTAAGCATCACGGGAGCGATGAGCTCCTGCCCAACACTAGCAATTGAAGCGGTCCTGGAATACACTCCTCTGGGGCAGGAGGTGATGAGGACAGCCGCTCTAAATGCAATGAAGCTTCTAGGAATAAAGGTAATAAATACTACCTGCTTAGAAGGCCTCATGAAGATAATGCAGGTAGTTCCTGAGGCTAAAATGCTAATCAATGTGTCAGATGCAATGGTTAAGAAATACTCCTTTGATAACTTATATACGGTCTCTATCGAAAGTAGGAAGAAATAGATTAAAAAGGAGGTCTACCCTACAAAAGGAGTCCTGAAGTTCTACACAGATGGTTCACGCCTTGACTCTAGGGCAGGATACGGAGTATACGGACCAGTAGTTAACATGGCTGTGCCCCTTGGAAGACATGCCACGGTTTTTCAGGCGGAGGTCATGGCAATAGGCTCATGTTCTAGAAGGCTCATACAAATAAGAACAAAAGGATTAACATACTTAATACTTTCTGATAGTCAGGCTGCACTAAAGGCACTCGATACCTGTTCGTTTGACTTGAAAGCAGTCTGGGAATGCAAGAATGCTCTGGCAGAGCTGGCAATGAATAACAGAGTAACACTCGGTTGGGTGCCGGGTCATGAAGGCATTCATGGTAATGAAAAAGCAGACATCCTCGCCAAAAAGGGAGCGGAGTCCATAATGGTGGGGCCTGAGCCAGGTTTCGGGATAGCTTTCTACAACAGTAAAGCTCTGGTCAAAGAGTGGGAAAAAAGAATAAGAAACATTAATTGGAGTAGAGCCTCAGGATTAAGACTATCCAAAATGTTTATCTCTCCTTACGTTAAAGGGGGGACAGCTCTCTTAGATCAGGATAAGCAGGATATAATACTGATATTAGGAATGTTTACAGGACATGGCCCTCTAAGCTCTAAGGAAACATCCTATGAGTGTGGGCCTCAGCCAGACTGACGAATGTACTCTGTGGAGAAGAGGAGGAATCAGCAGAGCATATTTGGTTAGATTGCCCTGTCATCTTAAAAACTCGGAAAAGATTCTTGGGAGCATATCTCCTTAGCCCCAAGGATATCAGAGAACAGGAGCCCTCAAATCTGATCGGTTTTTGCAAAAACCTCGGACTTTGAGGACACAAAATTAAAGTAAGGGAAGCGCAAAGGTTCTTCTAGGACTAAGCGCAGGGACAAACTGTCATTTTCCCTCAGGAAGGAAAAAAACTTTACTTCCTTGATGTACAGCATAGGTTCCTGTACCCTAAAGGAAATGGATTCATAATCGATTTTGATAAGTAGCTCGGTAGAGATTTCCGCACGGCAGATACAGAAACCATAGACATCTACAAGTGTGTATATATATATTTGAATTACCTTCTATAATTCAGTTTTAAGGCTGAGAACTAAATCTAGGACTTACTACATACAACCGTGAAAATATTTTATATCCCGAAAACTTTTAAATTTAGAAATGGAACAGCCGTTTATGAACTATAATATATTATCGTCATATAAATGACACTAAAATCAGAAATATTAGGCATTGCAATAATCTCTACAATAAAATCAAAGATGACTACACAGCGATTGTTAAAATGGGACAAAATAAGAGTCTTTGTAAGCATTATTTTAACATACAGTGAAAAGTATGAAGCCAACCGCTTGACGTTATGAATACCAACAAAGACCCTGTTGCACATCAAAGAAGTTTGTTCGGATCATTTCAAGTGCTTGTCGATAAAGAGACCAAGAGTTTCACTTTGTTAGTGTAGCCTAGTTCTTATTTGTTCAATTATGATTTGTAAAGAACAGTAGTGGAGTAAAGTTATTAATGGCTCCTGGATGCTACATTATCAAAGTAACTACCATTCATCCAAGTAAACTACACTGTCTGTTTCGATTAAGCGTAGATAGTAATTTGTAATTCATCTGTATACAAATGAAAATTTACATTGAATGTAATGAGAAATCCCCGCAAAGTACAATGGAAATAAAAGTGGACTAGGAAAAAGTCCTAGAAAACTTCACAACTTTGGGTTCTATAACGATCGTTTCATCCTTGAAGGTTGTCTTCTCAATTCAGATAGGATCTAATCAACTCCAATGCTAGCAATTTTTTAGTTTAAAATTCGTTTTTGACGATGGGAGGATTGTGAAGGTAACAAGATTTGAGCCAATATTTTCAATCGTTGAGTGGTGCAAGTAACACTATATTTCGAGATCTGTAATCTGATCTACTCCTCATGTGGTGAACTAACCAATCGCTTAACTACAGGCAAGGTTCAAATAAACAAATGTTACTAAAGCGTCAACACACGTAAGTCAGGAATCACAACAAACACTACAAAGATTACAAGATTACGTAGGTCTTGGTGTGACTACCAAACACTGACAGCTGACCAGTGGTAAATAGTAAAATGGCGACTATTAAGGCAGAAATAATATGGTGGTGAATCAAGGAACAGGATAGGTCTTTTTATAATTATTCGAATAATTTTGATAGGTTCATTCTAGACGGACTTCTTAAACCTCACTAACTCCGCATTAATTTATATATATATATATATATATATATATATATATATATATATATATATATACATATACATATATATACATATACAGTACATATATATATATATATATATATATATATATATATATATATTCTATTTCAGTTGTTTAGGTTTCCTTATTAGTTCGTGTTTATTAATTTCAACCAAAGCAGCCTAAATTTAATTTACGGATGACTAAGCGTTTGGTCCAGTGGATTAATGAATGAAACTTATAGAATATGAGAAAGAGATAAGATTATAGATCTCGAAACGTAATGTTACAGATGTTTTTTATCACTAAATTATGGAAAGTGTCCGAAATATCGTTGATTCGTCTTGGACATCTTTTTTAATTACGGCAATCTTGCTGTTGCCATGCCAAACTGTTTTAATCTCTAATTAATTAGAAGTACAATAGCGGTGTTGTGGTCAGCAAACAACTATTATTGAATTCCTAAAAATAAAACTATTCTTCGATGAATATTATCTTTCCAATTATCAAGCAGGATACTTAACAGGTCTGAGTCTTGAAAAAATTGTTTTATTCCCACCCCGATAAGTATATCATGTTAAAGGAAAACTTGAAAACGTCAGAAACTTACTTAACACGAAAGAAAGACATGATGAATTACATGATTAGAATAATTATACCAATAGGAGTAACATTAAAATCCCTTTAAGAACAGTGGCTGAGCTATAAAACAGCTGCCTTTAGTAAATAAGAGATGTAATTATCTTGATAGAAGGTTTGTGAGAACAAGAAAATGCGCGTTCTCACAGGGTAGTGCCGTGGCATCATAAGCCAACACCATGACCCTCCATGAAGCCCCACGGACAGCGATAAGCTGTAAGCAACTCGGTCACACGACATTCAAACGCATCAACGTTATTTCAGCATTTGCGAGATACGTATTCAACGGCAGAGGAATATAAAGTTTCGACAAAAGAAGAAATTAAAACTGACCAAATCAAATCAAATTAAAACTTAGACTTTAGAAATCCATTAATTAATTCCATCATATCTACTTTCGACATATCAGAGAAAATAACATGATCAATTACAGTGATCAAACAAAGGAGATGTGGTAAGAAAGCTTTCGATGTACTACAATTATCTTAACTATCTTAATTGGAGTTCAGATTTAGTTCAAAATATCAAATGAACTATTTATAAATCAAAATTATTTTGGAATTCTGTTACACAAAAACTAAAATTTTTACATCATTACAAGATTAAAGAGATTCCTCTTTTATATACCGTTGTTATTTATCTCCACAGTGGAACGCCCACAAGGCTCAAAGATCTTTTGAGTAACTGTTTTAAAAATTACAAAAACTTGTTTGTATTGGATTTATTTTATACATCCTTTTTTAAGAAAGACTGGAAAACAGTGCACATTGAATATGCACACTCAATTTATGTTCCAAAAAGTGTACTGAAATTGATGTGGACACAGAAATAGCAAGGAACGTCGACTGAAGGGATTGGCAAAGTTATAGCGTGTCCGTAGTGGAGCTGAATAATTCCTCTATTTGTTACAAACTTTGATCGCTACTTCCCCAATGTCATCTGGGCCCGGGGGTGGGGGTTGGGGACGCTGGGTGACACGCGCTCCAACTTAGCGACTTCCGTTTCGAATATCGCACCGCACGTGCCGACTTTTCCTATCCCACTGTTTTCCGGCACCGTTTGCTGAGGCACTTAGTGGTCTAGGGCTTCATGGTGGCTGGCCACCCCACCTCCCCGACCCTCACCCTCACCGGCCCGTGGTCTTACTGTCTATTATTGTAATCTTATTTGTCGTGCAAGTCTCATCCGGGCTCGCAAAAAACTTATTTGATAAAAATATAACATGAATAAATGATATTACGAAGTTAAGATTCAAATAACGCAAACATTTCTAACGTGAATTGAGAAATGGCATATGCTATGTAGTGGTGGGCGAGGGGGTAGCTTCTTTAGTTGTAAAGAACTAAAAATTCCATTTATCCCGTTTCAAATATTCTTGAACAAACTAGTGTATAAATAGCTTTCCTAAAATTACATTAATTGAAAATTGAATTTTCCGGACTTCTTATAAATTCCTCTTGTAATATGCCAGAGTAATATGGGCTACATTGTAATAAAGTTTCTAAATTACATTCCATCTACCTTTGCTACTGTAGAAAATTAACAATAAATGTGTTCCGAAAAATGCATGGCAATTAAAAATATATTTCTTGAGGGATAATAAGTTCTTTGATAAGTAGAATAATCATTAAATTATCTGCTTTATACGGGAGAAAACGTCTGTCAATTACAGCCAAAAAAACCGTCTACACATTGATAATTAGAAATTTATTAAGTTTTTAAAATTGTAATTAATAGGTTGACAATAATATTACGGCAATCAAGAAAAAATATTCTACATGCAAATTGTTCCAATTCTTCGAATACAGTCCTACATGGCTGTAGGGTAGTTTTTATATTAAATTTATAATTTTATAATATTCTTGGAATTTAAACACTTTGTGCCCCAGAATATCGAATGTCCGACCCTCTGTAGGTATTTTTACGTTTTTAGGCACGATTTGTATACACTTTTCTACACACTTATTTTGTTATATACTTCTTTCTTACACTTTGCTACTCTTACGAATTAAAATAACAATTTCGGTAATATGTGTCATTTCTTGACCTTCAAACTCAGGGTGGCAAGCACCTTCAAATAATGTTATGTATTGGCCCACATGTAGTATGAGGCTGCTTTAAGATTTCATAAAACAATTATTGTTTTCTTCTTTATTATTAATATTATTTTAAAGAAATCTACTTTTAATTTTGTAGTTGTGACTCTGTGAACTTGGAGTTACTTCTTTCGGAACACATTTTTCGGAATACTTATTTTACTAATAATAAATTAATATTTTACTATAAATTCTGATTATCTTAACTTTTTAAAATTCTACTATTAAATGAAAGGACCATGCAATTATCGAATTAATTTTATGTTTGTTTTTTAAGTTTTTAAGTTCGAACTATTTACCTTATTGCTTGAACGGATTTGATAAACTGTTTATTTATCACACGGACCGTCTTACCAGGTTTACGTCCAGAGATTACGAGATTTTACATTTATTTTATTTTTTTCGATTATTTATTACTCTAACCTACGCTTAGTGTGATAAAAATTAAGATATATTCCCATCACTTGAGGCACCTCGGCTCCCAATTTTTGCTTTAATGGTTCGCAGATTCGTCCGTTTTAGGTTCATAATCTTTCTTTACATTAGGAAGGGACTTTTTATTATAGGCTCGTATATGCATAGCCATTTGTACTTCATAGGTATATAGGCGTTTCCTGGGGTCTTATGGAACATATTTGATAACATATATAATATGATCTTGATTAGACGAGTAAAAATTAAATATGTGAACATAGGTGCAGATTTCCTTCCTTCAAGAACATCTAGCATCAAAATGGATTTTTCATCTATAACGGGCTTATAATCCTTTCTTGGGCTATAATATTTCCATAATTCCGAATACGAATGTTTACAGATGAATTTGAATTTTCCTAATAGATTTCCTCCATTTAACTATTATCTATCTCAAAATATTTAGTCTACTGACCTAAACTGTTTTGTGTATACATTTCACAGGAAAGTTTAGCATTATTGTGTTTTAATATTATATTCAACCGGATGAAAATCAAATTTTGTTCCAACATGTGTTTTACCTTGAGTTTTAATACTTTTATCTCACAGGTTTTAATTCTCTTCAGGCATTCTTAATTTTTAAATGAATGCATAAAAGAATTAAAATAATTGATAAAGAAACGTAGTGTCTCACCCTCTAATCTTTAAACTCTTAATTAAGTTTAAGTTTTAGCCATGCTATCCTGATATGTAGGTCTCCAATAAACTTTCGTGACAATAGGACAAAAAAAGGAAAATACAGCGTAAGAAATAGCAAAGAAAAATGTAAAAACGTACTTGAATTGGGCACTATATAAAATATAATTTTAATTATATTTGTAGTTTTCATCAAACTTAACGTTTATAAATGTCATTGTAAAATATGTAACACTGAAGTTCAGGTTTAAAAAAATAAAATCTTAAAAATAAGTTTAACACATATCCGTGTGAGGTATTAAATTTAATACTACATAAACGAAATGAAATCTCTGAAAAACAGCATTAGGCGTTGTTGTAATCTATGGAACCCAAAGGTCAGAGAACTTTAAACTTAGCTGAATACATAAAGTAGCTATGGTAGAGAGGGTTGATTCAGTTTGAATGTTGAATTTAGTTACAGTTCACCATCATTTTATTGCAGAGTCTGGTATCGGCACTCTTCACTTACTATCGGTATTGTACTCCTTTACATGACAGCAAATACTCAACAGAGGCAGAGAGGCAATGATAACACTTTGTGTTAGTTAATGTTGTTAACATAGATGAAAATATACCAATTAGATTTTGGTATAAATATACATACCCCTAAGAGTACAGGTTTTAATCAATATACAAAATATAAAAATGTTCGTTTCCACCAGACGCAGCGTTATCATACTAGCAACTAGACGAGATAATATGCATTACAATTAGGAGTTTTTTTTATTTTTCAATCAAGAAGTACCTCATTTCGGTACTATTTAGTTAGCTCATTAGTTTTATGGATATTTCACAAGGAATTCATGATATATTTAGGTTAATTAGATGTTGAATGTACATTAATTGAAACCCAATTTTATTCTATTTATTCCTTAATTTCTAATCATTCCATGACAAATGAACTATTTTGTTTATGTTTCCTACATGTAAGTTGGGTTTTGGTAATACAGGTAAGGAATTAGGAAAGCTATTATTGAGTTAATCAGGAATTTTAATTTAATTTAATTCCTGTTTTGGGTTCATAGGTTTCACTCCCTATCTAGAATACGTATATATTGTAAAGGTTTTAGGATGGAGAAAGGCAGAACAAACTTATATGGGTTTACTCTGCGCTCTTTCTTTAAGTGTATAATGTTCAGCTAGTTTTTGACATATTCAAACATACCAACTAACTGCTGATCATTTCATTTTGTACGAATAACAACAATATGTGCAAGATTTATGAATACGCTACAACAAGATTCCAAGTAAATTATACGGTTACATATTTATCAGTTACTACAAATAAAAGTCTTTGTACTGTTAAGCTCTGCATCAGAAAGAAATCTTCCTATCCTGTGTAGACGCGAATATAAATTTGTTTTACGTTGAAAGTTAGGCAGATGATTGAGATGTAGGATATCACAAGGTATGTGGCTGACTGTGGGGTCCAACGGTGAAGGAATTTGAATTTCAGGACCCATTGCGGGTAGTGAGAGGAAGGGAGGGGTAAAATGTGGATTCGGGCTGACATGGGGCGGGTCGTTTGGCCCTCTCAAGTGGTTGTCTTTTGTTTTAAATCGGGATCACTACTGTCCGACAAGGTTTTTTGTTTGGCCCCTTATAACTCCACTCCCTAATTTATCGATAGACATGACAGAGGGCATTAATGTGTCTCTGAACACGGCTAGACCTTCTCAACCCTAATTATTCCACATTCCACGTGCCGCTAATTTTACTACACTGGTCATGTTCACCTCTTAAGATAATCAAGTCACCCGATCACATCTAAATATCTTCGACTTCTCTGTTCAGTCAACGGCAACACAACTACTGTAGACATTCTGTAACGACCTCTAGTGAAGACACCCATTGGATCAGGAGGCCATACGGACTTTTAGGTAGATTCTTGTTTTAGACATAACTGTGGTATGAACGTCATTACCGTTCATCAGCAATATTATAATGTTAAAAATGTAATGGGTAACAGAGATCTACAATAAAATACAGCCTGTTTAAACTATATTGGTCAAGACAGTTACGAAGACATTGTTATCAACATATTTTTAAGTTCACCATTTAGTAGACATAACAAACTATATAAATCAGGTCCTCACGGGTATATAACAAAGGTGAGTTAAACATACACAGGATTTAGTGATAAAAACAAATTTTAAGTTCGTTGAAATTTTAAATAAAAATAAACCGATGAATTTGAGTACCGAAGGACTGTACAGAACGTAACGAAAGGGTTGCATGCGCACTGACAGCCGCTCGGAATGACCTTTTACTTTTTGCGCCCAAAATCGATTGACCCTTTTTCTTGGATCAAGAGGAAACTGTATACCAAGCTCGTCTCTTGGACATTTCTATCACACATATGGGTAGAAGGAAGGATAGACAGGCAAACGGACAACCCTTGACTTTTAACTTTTTTTAGACTTTTTTAACCCTAAAACTAGCAGAGATCTTCCTTGCAACCTGAGGATCCCATGTACTAGGTTTTAGTTCTCTAGGACCTATATGTTATCAAACAGACGAGCAGACGAACAGGAAAATATACTGCCATTTAATATTTGAACCTTAAAATCAATTGGTTAAACATTTTAATTACATATAATATTTTACTTGGAAAAAACATTGTAAAAGTGTACACAAAAGTATAAAAATATCAGACAATTGTTACTTATATAAATCGAAATAATTATTTTATTTAGTCCCTAGAACACCCAATCAGATTGATAAAAGAGTTGAGTATAACAGATATCGGGTTTAATAACACAAACTTATTTTGATATTATTTTATTGAAATTTTAAATAAAAATTATGTTTTAAAACGCATTTTCTACCATGTATATGTTCCCTTTTTAACTAAAATCCACAATATTTTACATACAGCTAATGTTTCTAAAGTTGCATGAAGAAAGATTTAGACCCTGTAGTTGTAACTGAAATAAAAAATTGGAATTATCTTTTTATTTGGAATGCTCCAATAAATTTTCCAAGTCATTTTAAAAAACTAAAGAAACAAAATATAAAGGTAATTTAACAAACTGACTGCTTCTTGTAGTTGATAATTGATATAAATAATTAGGTTCAAAGTTAGTTATAATCAATAAGTAGCACTTATGGTATTACGCAATTATTACACTAATAAAAACTGTGGCATACGTATTAGCACATTTTATTAACATTTATTTTATTTTATAGGCTGTATCCGAAACAACTGCGTACATTATCTTGTAACAGCACACAGAAGAAACAAAGGGATTATTAAACCCAAAACGTCTTATGTGGGGGTTTTTATTCTGAAAAATACAGTTCTTCAAATTGATACACGCAGAATATCAACTTGTATTCGAGTTGAATGTTTTTATGAGTTCACTTCCAAATTTTTAAAGAAAAGAGTACTTTGGTAAAGGCCACATGATAATTGACTTAGTTATTATAATAAATGATTCTTTCATTTGTTTGATAAGTTAATGAATCAAAACCTCAAACATCCTCGTGGTATAATTTTATGGGCACGGGATGAATAGGGAAAGTATTTTTTTAATTTAAGGGAGGAGAAACACTTTTCTTAAATAAAAAAGTACTGTTGTTATTATTCCCTCAAAATATAATAAAAGTTCCTAAAGATTTGAATAAGGTTATAAGTATATATTAAGCTGAATGAAAAAAATATATAGCAAGAGTTTTCTTGGGTTACTAGTACTACTACAATGTATTTCTGTCTTAGTTGATGAATGTTTTCTTCGTTAAGACAACCCGTAGATTTCATAAATATTTAATGAATAAAGCAGCGTTCGCTGAGTTATTTGAAAACCAGATGTTTGGAAGCATATAAGCGAGCATGTTTGATCATGTGAGAAGAGGACGTCTTTCGATCCTCAGTCTGCTTGAGACTTGAGTTATTGTCAATACGTCAACACAATCAGAGTGGTCTGGAGCCCACGATGAGCTGAAGGTCACTGCGTCCCTTGTCACTGCACTATTAATTAATGACCCTTTGTAAGGATCTGTCTGCCTTAGATAGCAAGACTGGCCAGGGCACCCACACTTATTCTGCTTGTATTCGTCTCCTGTTGTCAAGAACTTGAGGTCCGATGTCTTAGCGAAGATTAGCAAATCCAGTTCAAAAGTAAAATAAGGGTTGTTATTATTTAGAACACATATATGACAGTGAAATTGAATAGGTGTATATGAATAAATAATGTGTTCGTTGATAATTTTGATATGTGCATTGAAATATATTAAGCGACTTGTCATACACAAAAATTTCAAAGGAAACTGCTTATTTTTTATTCCTCCATATGGTTTCAAGGTAGCAATTTCCTCTCAACACTTGCAACTTTATAAATTTGTTCCTCTCCGACTAATAACATCTCTTTGTGTCAGATGTTAAATCTCTTAAAGAGTTAAAGTAGTTGTAAAATGTTATTAACACAATACTTCCAATTTGGTTAATATTTTGGACAAAATATATGCCTTTTCAAACCAAAGGTTTCATCATCAGGCAATTCCACAAATAAATATTTACATTATAAAAATTATTACATTTTATTATTTACTAATTAAAATAATGTATATATTTATTTGTAGAGTCGCCTAATGATGAACCCTTTGGTTTTTAAAGGCCTCTATTTTGTCCCAAAAAAAGTATATTGGAAGTATTGTTTTAATCATATTTACTACTATCTTAAATGTTTTCCAATTGCTTCAAGAGGCTTCTTCTTAAAGAGTTACTCTATAAAGAGCAAATACTTGTCTGAGATGGGCTCTCTATGTAAATAACATATACAGAGAATATGTAAATTGAAAATAAGTAGATGCGTAAGACCTGCAGTATCGTTACGATATTTCGGGTTTTCACTAGATTTGTCTTATTGCTCTAAATGAAGACTACTATTGAACATAAATTTAACTGTTAAGGCTTTACGCTCTAAGTATTTTATAGATTAAATATTGATAAATCGTATGAATTTGTTTAAATAGCGAACTGTATATGTTATTAATTGTATTTATTTATTATTATTTATATTTCGTTTATGCCTAATCACCCTGACACTGAGTTTGCATCTCAAATGTATACTCTATAGACGCTATATTTTTTTTGTAATTAATAAAACGACGTGAGTAGTTTTTTTAGCTCATATCCTAGAGAACTATAACTAAAAAGGGCAAACAGATTATAAGATATAAGGATTAAACAGTATAGATTTAGAGGTTAATATTTTAATACGTTATATACTCTTCTACAGAAAATGTGTAACGTGTCAGATGAAGTTCAATATATTCCAGTATTAGAGCTTTCTAGAAACCCTATATATCAGTAAATCATAATTTTTCTTCAAAAACTTGTTTAATTACTAGGCAAGATAGGAAAATAATTAGGAAAATTACTATGTTAAAGGATAAATATTTATTTAATGTTTGTAAAGAGTTTATCGATTTGGTTACTATATTATTTTTCATTAATTATTTTTATTATTTTGCTACACAATGCAATACTGTACCTAAAAATTAGTTTTTAAGCATTTGAATGCATTAAAAGAATAAGCGTGTCTCTGTTAAGATATTTATACACTTTTTAAACTATCTAAATAAAGGATGTGGTGGTTTCATAAATAGTTTCCCAGTTACTGCTACAGAAAACGATAACCATTCAAAACATTTTTAACTTTTAGTTTTTAATATTCGAGAGAACAAGAAGCGTTTCCTTATAAGGTTGATTCGGTTATTTTTTAATATGTATAAAATTAAATAACTTTCATTACAGAGTTTCTTATAAATAATTTCTTTCCACTGTCCCAATTTAGTGAAAATTGAGAACACTGTGAGTGAATAAGTTCTCCCCTATATTGTACATTACATTTAATTATAACATAACTAACTGGAAATTATACTGGGAAAAAACTTTGTACTCGAGGAATAAGTCCATTTGTCTTCGTTACGTGTTACAATACAACATTTTGCATTCAGAATAATGATTGCATTTCATGGCTTCATTCTACACTGCGACACTGTTTTTTTTTCAAAATCGTTGTTTAAAGAAATATGGTACATGTATTTGTAAAAATTAGTTTGTTATATTTTTAAAAATCAATAATCTAATATTAAATGTGCTGTCCTCCATCTTGGAAATCTTGGCATATTTCTTGTACTAGTATATAAAAAAGGTGCACAGGATATTTTTAAGGTAATTTTATTGACATTCCTATACATTGGTGGAGTAAAGGTTACCGTTTGATCAAACCAACAGATATGGGAGTGGTACCCGAGTTTATAATAGGCTCTTCTCAACTGTATTCATTTGATTATTACTCGTCTTTCATACTCAAAGACAAGAAACTATTGGGTTTGAACTATTTAGAATTTAACACATAGATCAACCCTATTATCTATATAAAAATAGTGATGTACAGCCTAACGAAGGTTAACTGAATAAAGAAAAAGTTGTGAAGAACATATATGTAAGGTGCTAATATTATTTTAGAATCAAAAAGCCGAGGCCTCTACCTCCTCGCAAGAGATAACAGAGCTGATTTAACATACGCAGGATTTAGTGGCAAAAACTAATTTAATAATTCGTATACTTGTTTAAGTCTAGGCTTAAACTAAGTATACAGATTTCCACGGAGAAACTCAAGTTTAAAAAGTATATTACTGCAATACAAGCCTCATAATAGAGGATGTATTGTGTGTAGACAATGTTCAACTTTAAAGGACTAGTCTTTACTGTAATGACTCAACAATTTTGTGATTTAATAAAACAGAAAATCGTTACAGAGTGACGTAAATTGTGAATGAAACAAAACTGAAATTTAATAATTGGCAAGTAATTGCATTTGATATCATTAATAACAGTTTCTTTTCATGTGCAAGTGCAAGAAGCGCAAGGCAATATCATAAAAATGTATAGTATCAAAACCTGATGTCATATAATATGTCTGTAAAGTGGTTTTTATTTAAATGTCCGTAGATTGTAAAGGTAAATGTTCCCGGTGGTACGTAGCAAGAAATCACTCAACTTATGCAACATTCTTATTTACAGGACCTACAATATATATATATATATATATATATATATATATATATATATATATATATATATATACATATATATTAATAAACCAAATATCTTCAGTATCAAATGCTGTATGTCCTCACAACAAATAGAGTGATAAAAAGAGTCCGTTCCTGTCGGTTAATAGAGAATTGAAAATGTTTAGGTCGAGTAATATACTTTTTGACCTATTACAAATATTTAAACAAATTTTCTTTGTCCTAAGTCAATCGGATCCTACGGTTTCATATCGCCAAGTAAAGTGCTTAAATCTAATTTTTAACCGTTTAAGGCTTGAAACTGCTGAACACTGTTATAACTTAAAGTTTAACTTAAATTGTCGCAAAGTATACTGAGAATTACGTAATTAGCGAAACAGCAATGTGTGAGATTAAGTTCCTCAAAAGCTTATGCAAAATGCAGCATCTCGTTAATATTTTCTTTGTAAATGTAGGTTTTGTAAGAAATCCACAAAAAATATACCAGATAAAACAAAACCATCTATTGTGCGCAGCTGTATCAGTCTGAAAAAATATAGAATGTAACATTTGTAGCTTATGAAACGCAAATAGATTGAGGTATAACATAAAAAAATCACCGATTTTTAACTGAAAACTATAATACTAAATTTGTTTGGTATAATAATTCATTTTTAGTCTCAATGCATTTTAGGCTAATTAAAATATGGAAAGGGCGTGTTAAAAATTAAAGATTAAGCTTTTTTGAACTTTTATAGTATTTAAATTCTACGTTACTCAGGTTAATTGCTATTTTATGAATAATTGAACAGCCAAATGTTTTTATGTTAAATAAAGAATAAACAAATCATTAATGAAGAACGTGTCTATTATTAAAAGGTAAATATAAAAAGTATATTAATTGTAAATACAACAGCATTATATATCTATAGAAAGCTTCACAACCTTAAAGATATATACAAACATATATATTTGGATTACTAATCCTCTTGGTTTGGACACCTCTCCCTCAAGTTTCTTCATACGATTTGGACACATTCAAAGGGTATAAACAAACTTAAATGACGTATGATAATAATATGCTGCTATTGTTAAAAGATAATTTAGAACATTGGGACGGCTTCCATTTTTTCTATATATAACTCAGCAAATTTGGAAGTCTGGTGAAGATTAAACATGACACTCTCTTTCATAATTTTTCCTAACAAATGATATTATGTCCTTTGGCATCCGGCAAGAACATGCCTCTTAAGACGTTAATTTTATTTTGAAGCGTTTTCCAGGGAAGCCTGCCAAACCTGTAATGTTGATTCCCCATAATCCATTGATGGCTGGGCCTTTCCGAAATTCAGCTTTATCCAGCCCCATCGCAGCCACCAAGTTTTGTTGTGTAGCAGCCATTTCTGTAAATATTTCTTTCACATTTCAACAGTTATAACGTGGAATAAAATTGGTTATCATTTAAAGAAAAAATAAAAGCTACAAATTTAAACAACTGTATGTTATATAGGGTCATAATAATTCGTTATAATAGTGCAGAATTTCTTGCTTTTCCTATTTTATGCTTGGTGGTCGGAAAAATAGCTTCCTAAAAATTAAAATTTGATTAATTAGATTTGACTTTAATTATATTTGAAAATTACAGTTACAAGACAAAAAACCCCTAAAACAAACTTTGAGGATAATAATAAACATTCCATAAACATTTTTATGTCATGAAAGATATAGTACGAACACATAGACATACAACATTTATATAGATTGAAATAATTATTAATCGGTATAAAGGCTGAGCTCTGTATTAATCACTTGACAGTAATTATACATTTACCAGCGGCTAGATACCAATTAAATAATACATTCTTCAAATCTGTTTTGGCTTTGGATATATAAGTCTGACTAAATTGACACTTATATACTTAAGCAGACTGTATCGGAACGTGTCACAAAACAAACCCTTATTACGTTTATAATAAGTTATAAGGGTTTTAAACAAGTAAATGCAGCATCTACAACGCCAACAAAAACCTTAATCAGACCTCAAAAATATGTCACAATTATCAGATGTGAAAGTCGGAAAACGTAATCATATACATCACATCTCTGTAGATTCTGCAGTACTAACAAGTCCTATCTTTCGCTCGTTGGATGCGTACATTCTACGGCGAACGTGTTCCAATTGTTTTGCCGAATTGACTAACGGTTTTATCAAAAGCAGGAAATCTCGGAATGAAATTACAGTTTCGAAGCCGGAGTGGATAGTACTTGCAAGTGTTATTTGTCCGAACCAATCGCAATCGGCCCCGGCCCGTACCCGTATCGATGAGGACCCCCGGCGTTGCCGCGTGTACCACTCGCCACAGCCTCCACAATCAACCAGATGTCCAAATTACACAGAACGATCATAATCCGAATCTCATAGGTCTAGTACTTTCCTCGCTTCAATTATTCCTTTTATCACTTTCACGGTCAAAGAGGTTATGTTCTCGTTCTGGAATGTTTTGAAAATAACTGCTCAAAATTTCTACACAATAGCACAGTTTACTAACCATTTTAGGCACAACCTACATGTTACTATCGATGCGCTGAATTATCATATATCAAACAGTATCATTTCCAATATGGTCCGGTATTGAAACAGATTTGTATATTTTACAAATGGCAATATAGAATTGTGGAATTGGAGTGTATTCAAGTTCTTTAATATCTGTCGACGTTACATGGTTATATAAATGCTAAAGTACCAGATGGTAACGGCAACGGCATAATAACGTACTATCCCAGATTATCTTATACGTTATACGAAATATCCATATAAAGAAACAGTCTACAAATATATAATTCTGTAACAAATAGGACAATAGTTATATTTAAAAAAACATATACAAGAATAAAGTCATACAATACAGTCAGCACGATGCGATTATTAATAAATTACAGTAATAATAAAGCATAACGGAATAAAGTAATAAAAACAAAAAGTTTAACTAATACTTAAAGGAAATGCTTTACCACTGGGTAAATAAATAAACATCCTACACCAGATATAAACAACAGTGCTTAGAATAAAATTCTGTGACAAGTAGTATTACGAATATCTCACATAATAAAATAAATAAAAACAAATTAAGGGCAGAACGTCACACCTTGGGCCCGACATTGGAGTTAGTTGATACGATACATTAAAATCAATAAACCACGACAAGAATAACTAACGCAAGTAAACGGACACCGAGAAATTGATCTATATTAAATACATTACCATTGCATTGTGAGAAAATACATCTTATACAACACATACAAGGCTTAACGGGATCAAGAAATTCATCCATGGAATAGTAGAGTCGATCATTGAGGATCTTGCGTAGCATTCTTTTGGTGGTCCTGGTTGATGGTTCATTTTGGATATATAATGAAATCTTCAAAATTGACATAGCTTGTAAAATAATGTTTTAACTTTAGTTCCTAATTTAATGGACATACGATATGATTGGTTTTTGACATTGGGAAGTTCCTTTCACATGATTGTTGCAAACTAAAATATTTCCCAATCTATAAATTGGAGCTAGTTTAGTAAATGCTGTTACCTAGTCCAATGTCAATTAACATACGTTCCTTTATAAATACAATTTAGCTAATACTCATATACTTTTAAAGATTATAAGTAATTATTTCTTTATAAGTATGCAAAGAATATGTTCAGGAAATATGTCTAGGACGTATGAATTTTTTGGGCACGCGAACAGACTGAGTATTTTAAAAGGTAGTTAATGTAATAAAAAGCTAGTTCATTTGTAGCCAAAAGCATATACAGTCTTAAAGAACTTGGCTGACAAATTAATGATTCATTTGATTTGAAAATTGTCAAATCCTTACGAATATAATTTACACTTCCTCAAGAAAAGCACAATATGGATAAAAAAAACCGACAATGTTAGCCCTTCTTCTGTGTAGCAGAAAACTATAAACATCACATCCGAAAGTGCGTTCGATACAGTAAAATGTATATAATTTTGGATTTTCCAGTTATAAAATATTTAACTCATTGCCAAAGACATTAAAAATTTACCAATGTTAACGTTTTCAAGGCTTATTTGAGGCGTATCATCCGATAAGGAGGGCTTCTATAGTCTTGACTAGGCTACCTCATAATTGTTTGACATATATATCAAGAGCCATTTAGATAAGACTAGCAATTATTATAACCATTATTAATATTACCTTCTATTTTGACGTTTGTATTGTAACGTGTAAAAAATGTTATTGATACAATTGTACTGAAAATGGTCCAATATCAATTTTATATAAACAATTACCGCTTTGATCTGTAATTTTAGCATTTTTGTATAAGAATTCAGTGGAAAAGTGACTTGGCCTACCTAATGTGGCATTCTATCCCGAAATGAGAAAGCTCACATGAACCTATAGCCAGGTTTACTGAGCTGATACCAATCCGTAGCGCCGGGAAATGGAGGAGCAGTTACATGCTAAGATGGAGAGATACATGGTCGAGAAACACGATCGGTTTCCGATCCGTCAATCCATTTATTTAACTGTATCAAACTCTTTCCCTACGCTTCAGAGATTAGCATGGAATAAAATTTGTTTGACAACAAAGGAACAAGGTTAGACAAGCGGATAGAAGGCGGCGCGGCGTGGATCCAACATGGTTAGAAACAAGAGATTCTAAAAGATAAAATAATTCAATTAAAGTGTATAGGTGTCTGGCGCCGAGGATGTCAGCAACCGAGCCGGCCGGCCGACCGGAGGTTTATGTGAGGTCGAGCAAGTCTACCTGCCTCTACCTGTGGTCGACCCGCTTTGCCGCCTGGCCCGGCCCGCCTCATTAAAAGCCAATAGATAAGCTCCTTGTTCGTGCTATGTAAGCAATAAACAGAATATATAATCTAGTGTTGTCCTCCTTAATAAAGTAAAACTCACACTAGTGACATAACAAACAAAACATCAAATTTAAAACGTATAGTGTGACTTAAGTCGTTAACAGACTATTAACTGACTCTATTCTACGTAGTAGATCTATAACTTACGCTGTAACTAGCCGGAACTTTAGCAAACACGAAAGTTAAGAACATGAAATTCGGGAAGTAAGTTATTAATGTCTTCTAGGAGCTCCCTAAGAAAACGCTTTTGCAATTCTGACAGTAGAGATCCATTACACTTTTCATCACGGGTTTTCTATATTTATGAACCCTACAATACAAACAATTTACATTGACGTCTTTTTGAGGCTGGAAGCTATACAGACCATAATGGTTATCATCTGTTTATCGCCGAAAGAATTATCAATTCTATAGTATTATTTATTAATGATATCAGCTTAATTAATTTATCACCTTATTTCAATAATTAAAATCACACGAACGATTCATATAATTTGAATATTGTTCTGTAATATTACGTTTTAAATTTATTTTATTTTGTAACTCTCTTGACATTGCATTTGATATATGGGTAGTTCTAAAAATGAAAAACATGTTAATGAAACTCTAACATAAAAATCTAAACAGAAGAGCAAGATTTAACTATTATACTCCATCGTATTAATTATTAATTATACTATGAAGTATACATTTTGATTCTGATAACAATGTTTAACAAGCTAGAATATTCTCACCCGAAGGAAGATTGATTTGTTGTTGCTTCTCTAATTCTAGAAAATTACAGTTTAACCTTTACCGTACTTAAGACTACGGCTCTTCACCGAGAGGTTACAGGTTCGATTCGCTGAGAGTCAATAAATATTGACAAGAGTTTGAACCGTTTCTGCATATATGTTTAGTAAGATCGTTCAAAATATAATTGGTGCAGACTTAACACTCTTGAAAAGAAAAATTTGAAGAAAGTAATAATAGCGTTATAAATTACTTGTACACCTAAAATTGTATTTCTTTATGTAAAAATTCATCTGCCTCAATGTCCCAATAATCCACGTGATGTCAAAATAAAAAACTATTGGGGGATTATAAATATATGTATAATAAAATAATAATGTATTAGACACTTAATTTGGTAGCATAGTTTTGTATTCTGTAAATTTAAATACCACTGATATTAGAGCTTTCAAAATATTATTAAAGAGGGGTGAAAAGTGAAATAAAGTAAAGATGTAGTCTACACGAGGGAGAATATCTCTGAAAAATTAGTTTAAAGGGTTATAAACTCACCCTTTTTAAATGTCCACCATTGTGATCTTGGGAACTTTTATCTGACAGCGAACTTGAAATGTGGAACATTTGTTTCATTTTAGGGAGAGTTATAAATTTCAATTTTAAAAATTCTCCCTTTTTCAATACGCGTGATCTTTGTTTTTAAAGAACAACCTGTATTTTATTATTATTCGATAGGAAAATACAAGTAGTTTTAAGACAGTTTTATTCTTCATATTTCCTTCAATAAGGGAAAGAAAAATGTGAGTGTGCGTTCAAAGGTTTGAGATTCTGCATTAAAAAGCATTGAGAAACACCTTTTTAAATAGGGGTCCAGTTGAATACCCAAAATTGCCAATCAGACATCTTAAATTTGGGAACTGTCCTTCATTTTTGATGGTATGTGAGTATTTAAACTATAAAAACGAGTATATTACAGTAAATTATGTAAATATTAAAAGTTTTTATTATCCTTTGAGTTTGACCTTCCTTCGATGTAACAATGTAAGGATTTATCCAAAATGTATTATCCATATTTAGTTAGTTTATGAGCGATACATACATAAAGAAAATATGGATCTGAAAAATGTCTACATACCTTTATTTTAAGAAACATATTAAAAGTATGTTTTATCAAGAAAAAATGCCTGTTATAATTTCTCTGTAACTAGTAGATTAATAAACAAAACTCCATTCCGAATTCCATTTTATACGGTTTGTGAAAAGAAGCATGTACTAAACTTTGAGACATAAAATATTAAAATGTCACCATAAAAATATAAATCTGTATGCGCCTTTCAATTTGTTATTTCGAATGGACAAAGCCATCCATGTCCCTTAATACAAAAGACGTGATTAAGACCAAAAAAATGGATAATGTATGATTGAACCTATAACAAAAACAACAATTGAATAAGTTAAATTATCAATGGAATATAGATTATGCAATATAAAAAGATATTCATAACATATACTAAAAACCAATCAAAATTAATTGTGAACTTCATAGCAAACAGACCTAAAATAGATTTACGGGAACACGCAACAGTAGAAGATTATTATAAATAGAAAATAAGTAACAGTCAAACAATAAAAGCGATTTCATAAACTATGAAGCAATAACAATAATATAAACATAAGGAGGGATAACAACAAATAAATGAGTAAAACAAAAATGAGCGTATGAGTACATTTTCCTCCTATATAGACGAAATAGAAAATTTGTTTAGTTCGTCTATAATTAAACACGTTACGATTTTAGTTGTGAAATTGTAGGCTATTTATTTTTCTTCGAGTTTATCGGAAAGAATTATGTTACTAATCATAAGAAGCGCATACGAAACCAAAAGCGGCTCAAACATCCTGAAATACTTTTACACAATTCTAGTGATATTAGACTGTTGATAGAAACCCAATACCGGTTATAAATGGATGTATCTATGTGAACCGATGTATAAACAGACACATATGGAGACAGAAACACGGGATATTAGATAACACTTTCGTCTTTCATGAGTCAATCTCGAAATGGCCTAGAAAAGTACAGATACATCAGATTATTAATGAATCTCAAAATCAATTGTACACATAACTTATAATTTGCAATTCTATGTACATAAAAATCAGTACTCTAAGTAAGATTAAAAATTAACATTGAAATATATTAATAAATTGGGATATTCAAAAACTTCCGGGATAGACTAGAAATTGAAGAAATTATCGTTTTGTATTTGGAAAATATTTTATGAGTTAAGTTAGCTCTTTAAACTTTACTAACTTCTCTGAGTACAGGAAAAGTAGAACAAACTTTAATTTATTTATAATTTAACGGAATTATATGGTTTTAATTTAATTTAATTTAAGAAAATGGCATGTTTTTATATTTACGAAATAAATGTTTGTACGTAAATAAAAACCAGTCACTTCCTGAAACTATAATTGATCATACTGTAAACATTTCACATTTTTATCTTAAGTAATTTTTATTTAGACCTCGTTACAAAACTGCCCAAATTTCCAATTAAATACCTATGACATGTCATGGAGTAACAAAAAGTTTTTGTACTGTGAAGAATTCAGTATAAACACTTTTACAAACCTAAAGTCGGTTGCACCACCTTAACAATGCCATTGAAAGCTGCTTTATACTTCTTTCCAAGTGATCCTGTCCTATGAGGGAATGGCTGTGGGGAAACATAAAATCTATCAAATTGCACCTGTAGTCAAAGATCCTGATAAAAATAACCAATACTACCCACAAAAGATATCCGGCTACTCGATTCTTACAGTGAAATAGCTGGGATTGGTAAGTAATAAGACGCAGCTGTAAACTAATTTATAGCTAATAACCATATGTTGAGTCACATCAAATATTTTCCATTTAATTCCACAAAAGTTTAGTTCCTACATGATCCATAGTATTATTTGTCTTAAATGTTGAAAACAGGAACAATAGTTACAGTTGAAAATTATTTTTCTAGAATAATTCCTTCCATGGAGATTCTTCATCTAATATTTAACTTGGTGGCATTTTCACTTGATATTTTTCAAAGTACAATTCTATTTTTGGAATAAAAGGTATTTAACCCTACACTCAAATAAGTACAACTAATATTATTACAATTCATAAATAACATTTGAAAAGTGTTATATATTAAAACAATACAGGGAACAGGGAAAGATGAGTTTTCTAATGTAATTGTTAATTCTGAAATATTTAGAGATTGTTTTCAGTTTAATTGATTTGTTCAGGTAACTATTTGTAGTTAATTATGTTTTATCGATTAGAGAATAATTGGTCATCAATACGTGAATACTATAGGACGAAAGAAAATTTAAACTTAACACTTAAATAAAGCTCCATTTCTGGACATAAAATATTTCTGATTGATTCGGTGATACACATTTTAAAACTGGATTCATGTTACATGGACTGAAATAGTACTAAAGCTCCTATCCTAATTATGTCCTCAATGATGCCGTAGTTAGTTGAATCCAAGAGACGTGCCTGTGTAACTGAACTCCCATGTTCTCATTAACACAGTTACCCGTTATATATATATATATATATATATATATATATATATATATATATATATATATATATATATATACATAAGAAAACTACGATTATTGACTGTACAATATTTAGTTGTTATTGCTGCTTTCTCAAGCACACAATTAAAATTACACTGTATAAAAATAAACAAACAAAAGAAGATAAACCTGATAACAAATTTTCTAAAATCTAAATAAAAGTTTTGATATTAAAACAAAATTTGATTAGTTATTAATTTTTAAATCAAAAATATATAATTTTGCATTTTGGTAAATTCAATAGATCATATTTTAATATGAGTTTATGTGGGAATTCATAAATCCTTAGATTCAAATCGCTTCGAGAGATATTTTTACGAGGTTTAATTTTGCTTACAGCTTTGAGTTCATAGCAATCCTTAAAGCATTTGCTATGGTGAATATCGTGTATGACTACTGTTTTTTTTTCTCAACTTTGTGATTTATTGAAAAACGGTGACCAGTCATTACCAGCGAAGAATTTGAGGTTTTCCCAATGTAGACCTTGAGACAAAACCTACAGATTAGCGGGTAAACTGCATTATGGGAGTACAGTTCAATGTAACAGCTATTGGATAAGTTTTTTTAGCGACGCTATTTTGTATTTGATCGATCTTGTCCATAATTTTACAAATATCACAACGTTGTATATTACATGGTTCACAGCCAAAAAATAAATGTTCAGAATTTGTACCAACATAAATTTTGAACCTTACAACCATATTCTTCAAATTTTCGGGTCTCCTAAATACTATTCTAGGTGGCCTGGACAATAATGTGTCCTTTAAGAGTGAGTTGTTGAATTTGAATTATCCATAACTCTATTGAATTTGTGCAAACCAGGATAAAATTTGCAAGATTTTTAACCTCTTTAGGGGATCTGACCTGCCGGTTCAAAAGTTTTTTATGATCTCTCTTGTTAGTAAGTTTGCTTTTGTAAATTTGAAATCTGAAGTGTCTAAATACATAGGGACTTGGCTATAGTGAAATGACTTTTAGGTATGGAGTTCTTGACATGATTTGGATGTCAGCTACTATAATGTTCATTTTGTTAGTACCCTTAATATGTAATTTCTTTTTCATAATATTCTAGAAAAACTTCCAAAAAAGTGACTTCCAAATTTTGTGATTAATATTCCAATTAAAGTTTGGATATAAAAGTTATTTAAATTGTCAAGGAAATTATGAAGTGTCTCTGATCCATGACTTCTGACTACAAAAATTTCGTCTATAAATATAAGCCACAACAGAGGAAGGAAATTTTGAGTTTTAAGAAAATTTTACCATACAAAACCTATAAAAAGATGATGGAGACAAAAGAAAATGGCGTATGATGGAGCAATTCGAGTTCCCATCGCCGTTCCTTTAATTTGGAGATAATTCTGATCCATAAATTTTAAATTGTTCAGTGTTAAAATTATATGAATGAGTGAGGTTAGAAAGTTTGATGAAGGTTTTGTGTTATTTAGTTTTGTGTAAGGGAAATATCTGGCAGATTCCAGACCACCTTGATGTGGAATGTTTTTGTATTGTAAAGCGATTCTACATCTATTGTTATGAAAATTTACAAACTATAAGCCAGAACTCAAGTAATCAAAGATTACATTATCAGGATTACTTATTTTCCTGATTCGTCATTTTTAAAGTCGCGAAAGTTTGAACCAGTTATTCAAGGTACTTTGAATTTGAAATATTATATAAATTGTTAAAACTAAGTACCTCATCACATTTAAAAGCTGGTAAATTAAATAAGAGCTACAGAAAAAGGTAAACACGTGCTTAAAATGTTCGTACATCTTTTTTACTGTGTGCGAAATAGGAGAAATCAAGTTCGGAGATCACAAAAGAATCTGCGGCCAAAAAGCCCATGGTGAGAAGACGGTGTGTGAGTGTGAGTGCGTGTGTGACCAGAAGCGCTATCAGATGGAACCTGGTGACCGCCATGGCCACAGTAGCGACGCTGGTATGTTATCACCCGTATCTTAGGCTTGTCTGGCATCCGAGATGAACCCATTATTTGCATTGGTATATCACGGAGCGCCATATATTAATAACACGACCGGAGCCGGCGCCAACCTGATTGCCGTCCGCCTGCCCGGCAGGGCGAGGGCACACCACGGCTACACACCCATTACATCGCTAGCGCCGCGCCGCGCGTCGTACTGATGCATCATCCTGCGTTATCGTTTCAAACATGCGGATTGACCGGTGGGCGAGGGCACACCACGGCTATACACCCATGACATCGCTAGCGCCGCACCGCGCGTCGTACTGATGCATCATCCTGCGTTATCGTTTCAAACATGCGGATTGACCGGTGGGCGAGGGCACACCACGGCTACACACCCATTACATCGCTAGCGCCGCACCGCGCGTCGTACTGGTGCATCATCCTGCGTTATCGTTTCAAACATGCGGATTGACCGGTGGGCGAGGGCACACCACGGCTATACACCCATGACATCGCTAGCGCCGCACCGCGCGTCGTACTGATGCATCATCCTGCGTTATCGTTTCAAACATGCGGATTGACCGGTGGGCGAGGGCACACCACGGCTATACACCCATGACATCGCTAGCGCCGCACCGCGCGTCGTACTGATGCATCATCCTGCGTTATCGTTTCAAACATGCGGATTGACCGGTGGGCGAGGGCACACCACGGCTATACACCCATGACATCGCTAGCGCCGCACCGCGCGTCGTACTGATGCATCATCCTGCGTTATCGTTTCAAACATGCGGATTGACCGGTGGGCGAGGGCACACCACGGCTATACACCCATGACATCGCTAGCGCCGCACCGCGCGTCGTACTGATGCATCATCCTGCGTTATCGTTTCAAACATGCGGATTGACCGGGGTGGGCGAGGGCACACCACGGCTATACACCTATGACATCGCTAGCGCCGCACCGCGCGTCGTACTGATGCATCATCCTGCGTTATTGTATTAAACATGCGGATTGACCGGTGGGCGAAGGCATACCGCGGCTAAACACCTATTGTAACACTTGTGCCATACCATGATGCATCAGGCCGCATTATCATATGAAACATGCCAATTGACTGGGTGTGCGAGGACATTCTGTATTCAATTAGTACACGAAAACATTTGGTTCACCTCATTAATAAAAAAAAAGAAATTTGTATGGTGAATTCCACCATTTGGTAGCAGATTTAGAGGGGACAAAAAGAGGTTCAGACGGTATTTTAGACTAAGTAATGAAAAATTCGAAGAGGTTTTGGCATTTATAGAAAATGATATAAAGAGGGAAGGCACAAATTACAGGAAATAAATCACAAGTAGAAAACGGCTAGCTGTATACTTGAGGTAGGATATTTTTAACTGTAAAAAACCAGCGAAATTCAAAAGGTATTTTTGTAGTTAATATTATATATTTGTTAAATATTTTTCATCATGTACTAAAAATCAAACATTAAAAATATGTTTCATAACATTGTTACGAATAACAAAAAAAGCTGCTATATACCAAGAAAAGAGTCGACAATCCGACAAGGAGTTTTAAAATAAGGAATTAGTTAGCATAAACTGACTTTTGAGGTTAAAAAAACACGGATAACACGATTCAGTGAGCAATGAAGACACAATTCTGCAATGAACAACAAAAAATCACGCTGACGTCTGTAAAAATCGCTCGGCGAGCGATTCCAAAACTTCCATCCACTGGACGAATTTTCGTCCAGCGGTTTGACGGACGTCGGTGTGCGGCGTTCCATTTAATAAGCAAAATAGCGATCTTTACCGAACATCCAGCGTGGTGTGAAGCGGCCTTTACATTGCTTGCGCCTTACCATGCTGCATCGTCCCGCGTTATCGTATCAAACATCCAGATTAACCGGATGGGCTACGTTATAACACGGTTTTACAGCTCGCGCCTTACCATGCTGCATCGTCCCGCGTTATCGTATCAAACATCCAGATTAACCGGATGGGCTACGTTATAACACGGTTTTACAGCTCGCGCCTTACCATGCTGCATCGTCCCGCGTTATCGTATCAAACATCCAGATTAACCGGATGGGCTACGTTATAACACGGTTTTACAGCTCGCGCCTTACCATGCTGCATCGTCCCGCGTTATCGTATCAAACATCCATATTAACCGGATGGGCTACGTTATAACACGGTTTTACAGCTCGCGCCTTACCATGCTGCATCGTCCCGCGTTATCGTATCAAACATCCAGATTAACCGGATGGGCTACGTTATAACACGGTTTTACAGCTCGCGCCTTACCATGCTGCGCCATCCCGCGTTATCTCATCAAACATGCGGTTTATCCGAGTGGGCGAGGCTATACTACAGCTAAACATATACCAATTATACACATATTTCTAAATAATTCAATTTGACGATTGTATGTAATTTTTATAATTTTTGACCCAATAAAAAGAATTATTATTATTATTACATTGCAACGTCTCGTTTATTATATAAAACAAGAAGCTATAACTCGTATACATTCTGTAATAGTTCAAATTTTCAACTACAGATATTTTTACTTCGACCTGAAAACAAACCTTGCCAAATAGATAGTGCAATACTTTTTTTATACCTCTTGGAGTGAGAATAGATGTGTTACCTATTTTTGTGCCTTCAAGTCATCTGAAAGGTTTGTGACTTTAAAGTATAAAGAATCACACTAAACCGATGGCATCACATTAAGTTTTGATCCTTTGCATAGAGGCATAAGAAACTCAATCGCGATAATTCGTCCATTTTCAGATGTCACTACTCTGTGTAATGTGTTGAGAAGTTTGACTGTCCAACAATGTCGCCTTATGCCGTCAATGTGTTTTTATATTAGTATCTCATTGTCTTAGTACTACGGTAATATAATGCATTAATATCTCCAAAACTCAATGAATTCCAAACTTATATGGGCGGAGCGTAAGTTGTGTGTCTCTTCTCAGCAGTTTAGCTGTATAATATTGGTTTTTGATCACTAGAGGATAGTCATCTTGACGATAGTTCGTCGTTTTAAATATTTATTTGCAAATGAGAGAGCCAGGAAGTAACATTAAGGTCTAGTGCGTCGGACTTTTGTTCTAAGTTACAGCAGAGGCTCAAATCCTGTCCGTGACCGTTGCACTTTTCAATATTATCGACAAGATTCAACATGAAAACTTTATCATAAAATCATACACAAGTAAATTTGATTCGAGGAATAACAATAGACACACATATTAGAACATAGACACGATATTTATCTGAAATTCTTAACACAGCGGCATTACGAATATCCGGTTTTACATGACGCCCGAAACTCATTTCTCGCGAGCATCTGCACTAAGGATTTACTTAATTTGCAGTTCTAAGTGCCGTCTCCCTCTGCCTATTGGAGTTCGGTTGTTTTTGAAATACAAAATATAAAATGTATGTAAATGTTGAAGTATCGCATGAAGAGTTCAATCTGCCGTACATGCGGTGTAGATGGACACACAGACGAGTTCTAGTGCCGGTATCACTCCTCAGCGCCGCGCCGCGCCGCGCCGGGACGGACCTGGACCGGAATGACGCATGTAGTACAAGGTCTAATACGGAATGTTATAGAACAGTCGCACATTAGTCGGCAGGAGTGGCGAGGGGAGAGGAGGAGGCGCCCCCGTGCTGCGAGGAACCAGTTTCACCGATGTCACCGAATAATCTAACCGGTGTTTTACTAGCGGAAACACGCCAGGACGGTATCTTTGTACCGGAGCCGCGAATGCCTGAGCTCCATCGGTGACAAAAACTGTTACGCGGCTTTAACGACCTGTCACTTCACAAGTACTGTCTATGGCTCCCTTGCCGACCCTGATAGTAGGAGTGAAGGACATAATTGAGCTTTAGGCACTATGTAACTTGTGTACGCATATTGGCTGTTTATTATAATGACCTTTCAAGGAGTGAAAAATACAAAATCTTATGCTTTTGTAATTGTTTTAAGATACGATTGAATCCATATCTTTGGTGCCATTAACACTATTTATTTAACACAAAGGCTCAATGGACACGAGTCGAATTTATATTTGGTAGGTATATATAATTAATTAAACAATATATATATAATTAAACCGTAACGCTTTAAACTTGTAGAAAAGAATGACCTTAAATAACTTAATGCCTTTAATGTCCTATGATTTTGTTCTTACACATGATAAATAGGAACTATGAATACATATAGTTCTTGACTTTTACAGTAGAATTCTAGTAGGAAAGTTGCGAATATGAAATACGATCCTTTGAAGATAGATATTGGACAGGTATCAATTAAAAGGTTCCAGACAAAATTTATAATAGCTAGTTTGAAAATGATCCTTACTGACAGTAACGCAATTCTTGGAATATAAGTAGTAGAATTTATAATTAGAGCGTTATTTATTTGGCTAAAGTTGAAACCTTCTATTTCAACCACATCATGGATTTTAATACCATCCTACGTCTTCGTAAAAAGGCCAGTAACTATTTTATTGTATAGTTTGTACATTAAAACTTGCATAGAATAAAAAAGTCAAGTTGCTTATATTTACGTAACTTATCAAATTATGTATCATATGAACCTCCAAAATAATGTTTTACCCACAGAACGATTTCTTGGATTAATAAAGATTTGGTTTCCAGAGATAAAGCTTTAAAAATCACCAAGAAACTTTAAACACATAAATTTATATCGCGTAAGGTTAAACATTCCTTCGTTTTCTAGATTATTATTTTTGTCTATACTATATTTTAGTTATCTTGTCCAAGTTTAGTAATTTAGTAAGATTAAAAACCTTTTCAATAAACCATTGTTGAGAAAAGAATATTGATAATGTTCAACAGAGTATTAGTATAAAATTTAAAAGAGTATTAAATTATATACAAACACTAAATGTAACATATTCTGCCAAATCATAGTTTGCTGCGATAATCATGTAAGTCTGTGAGTTTATATCAATGAACAGAATTGATCTATTGTTATGTCTGAGGGATGCTACGAACCCCTAAAAGAAATGGCTTAGTAATTTGAGGCAAAGAAGCCTAGACCGTAGTCATTCGTCTCATACAACTCATTTTCAGAAACATTGTTCGATTAGTTTGTTCTTAGGGAACTCCTTCTGAAGAGTCCAACTAGAAAGCCATAGAATTTCCGAATTGCATAAGTCTCGCCTGCAGTACATTTTTGGACGGTATTATACTGTGAGCACAGGTCTTGGTTAGGTTGAGGTAATTGTTAAAGAAGTATGACACGATACAACTTAAAGAGGAAATATAAGAATGTGAAAGGAGCGGTTAAATTATTGTTATAATTAATGGCAAGAAGCCACCTTGAATAGATAAGATCAGGGACCGTAAGGTGCAAGTTATTGAGGTGCAAAATAATATATTGAACAAGTAATCTTCATCAGTATCTTACATCGTTCTCGTTGCCGACTTGTCTCTTAATTCTCTCTGATGTAACTCTAGATTAGTCCCTTGGCACATGAGGGCAGGAGGAATAAAGCTAAAAATGTAGTCTTATAAAAAAACATATTTCTAATTTAAGATGGAGAAAATACAACAGTCACAATAAATGTGTAATAAAGTGCTAATAAGAGGGTGATTATGCATGTACAGGGTGATAGGGATGTTGACGGAAACTAGGTATATCCTAGCTCTCTGATACAGGCCTGATCTCTTGACCTAGTATAAGGTGATGTAGAGTGCGCATATTATTTCCTGCAACATACATAGACCCACATATTAATAATTGGTAAACTTGTACATTGCTCACTGCGTGTGCGTGTGCTTGGTGTTTTTATTGATTTAGCAGCAACGGTCAAATGACCATACGGTTAAAGCTGAAAGGTTTTCTGTCCCTCTTTTACTTATATTCATCCATCAAATCTGAGGCTTCTGTAAAAGCGTATGATATATGTGAGTTTCTGTGGCCTTATCCTCTTTAGCTATAACATAAGGCCTTAGACAGATTTTCCTTGTTGCATTAATAGCAGGTCATTCCAGCCTACTCTTCTTGTCCCGCCGATTCTTCTGCTGTTCTCCACAGTGTCTGAATTTATCAATTTAGTATACTACATATTTTCGAAGTTGACCATGTATTGCCTGTGTTCCAAGTACAAGTCATACAACATACCCTGAGCACACCCTTAGGGCTAGGAGTCCAGGAATCCAACTAAATGTTTTGCTTCCACCAGTTTTTTTTCTACACATGCTACTCTTACTTTGTTGTAAGTATTGCCTTACATTCATAGCCTTTAGAGCGTCCTAACTATTGGATAAGCACCTTCAATCAGCACCTTTGAGTTTATTCTGGATAAGCTGAATGACGCACGCTTCAATTGGGATTACTGGGATTACTTCTGCTTGAAACAAATGGCTCGTATCCATACAATCTACATTTTGAGTTCTGGACAATATCAAATTCCAAATTTGCCTTTAAATCAAGGCGTGAACCATCAGTTGAAACTTCATTACACCTTTTAATGCGTAGGCTTCCTTTACTGCTATTTTTGTGTACTCTCTGTGAAGACACTTTTCGGTGCATTTCTTTATTATGTACTCAGAATAACATACGAGTACTATTATTTCAACACTATCATACGTATTATATTTACTTTATTTTTTCATATGTTCTCCCGCGACTGTAGAAAGATGTATAGCGTTTAGTCCAGCTGCTCTCTTCACCTCCTGTCCCAGAGGAGTATATCGAAGTGTAGTCTCCAGTGCCACAATTGGACAGGAACTCTTGCTTCACTGATACCAACTCATACCAACCTTGAAGTCTCTCAAGCTTCGTTGCTAGGCTGATTGTCCCAATAGATCATTATGAGGTCTAATCCCCAGTTATATCCTAATCAAGTATCTTTCTTATCTAGTGACCTTTGAAATGAACAAAACCATACGAAAAACAAAATCCAGGCATAACTAAACTCCTGATCGTCTTAACCATCTGATTTTCCTTCCTTGTAGACTTTACTACCCTTCGAAACAAACCCATTGGTTAATTGGAAACTCCCTGTGATCTGAAACTCTTTATTTCCTTTCGGTGGCGCTCTAAAAAGTCTTCTCTGGGGACGGGGGGGGGGGGGGTAGTCTGGGTTATGGAAACCCCCGATATCAATATCCTACCCCGTGAGCATTGTCAAATATTAGGTTCTTGAATTTTTATTTTACTGTAATTCTGAACTAATAAAAGGAGGGGAAAGATTAGGTCAGAGTGTATTTACAGTAAAACCACTGTAACAGCAATCACCCAGAAGTTAATACAGGAATAATTAAAATATTCTGAAACAAATACAGTTTATATGAAGTATATTAAGTAACACGAAATTTAATAGTAAATTAACAAAATATTGTACCAAATGGTTTAGTTTAAATAAAAATGACCAAAGCCAAATCTTGATGTCTACCTTCGGATCAAAAAGTATAAATATCCGAGTTTGAAAATTGACCACAAACTACCTGGCAGGCTACAATAACGGGAGTTTAATTAAAGTTTAATTAATTTATTTCTGCGGGTTTACATATAAAACTGTTGCCTAAAAATAAATTTAAGTTTTATATCGATAACTACGAAATATACCGTTTTTGGCACTTTTCAACCAAACTGCAACATTGAAAATTTATAGTTCAGAAGCTTCTGATCCGATTAAGACCAAAAGTTTATACGAGATACAAATGTATTGTAATCGAATATGTAATTTTTGAATTTATAATAGTACTAAAATAAAGTTACATGTTATCTTTTATTCTTGACCAGGTGGTTCACAACATTCGGCACTGGTCACGTTATGGAGCTAAGATTCATTATGTTGAGCGTGTAATTTTGTAAACGGCCATTCAAAACTTTTAATTTTCAGCACAGATTAAACTGAACAGGTTTTGTTAACTAATCGGTAACTGTTCGTTTAACGCACAAATCACCAGACTGCGCCCAGGGCGGTGTTGCCTCGTGGTGACAACGAATGACAACAAACTAACACAGTACAGAATTGCTCAGAGCTCGGGAAACTCTGTCACTACTATGACAGTAGGGACTAGGCTTACATATACTGTGTACCGGATACGCTTCTATCCCGAGAGTAGGTACAAGTTACAGCACACCGAAAGTACTTTACACACTGCTAAATGTACTTTACACGTGTACTGGTAGAAAGTAATCGGACTCGTTTAGCAGTAATAGTAGCTGGAACATGCAACTCTACCATTTTAGTAGTACTCTGTAACATATGATTGTAAACAAGAACTAGTACATTTTATACTCGGATACTAAAAGTACTCGGTAAAGGTACAGTAGTAACCACAATAGACAATACGAACTAGCTGTAGTCACTGCTTGACGGTGAAGTTAAATTATTTAGCGTTTTAGACAAAACTTAATTATTATATATACGATACAATGTAATTCGAAAATTAAAATAGTCATAAAATTATATTTGGTTATGATTGATTTCAAAGTTCAACATAAATGTTATTTTTAGTCGAAAATATACTATTAGTAATTGCTCGATTACCTTTGATCCTGGGTTAAGCAGTAACAGTACTGGAACATGTACTTGTACTATTCCATGAGTACTCTGTTACGTATAATTCTAAATCAGTACGAGTACAGTTTGTGCTCGGTTACTGAAACTATCAGGTACAGATAAAATAAAGCCACAAGAAATAGTAATAAGTAACGTTCATGTGGGTAAAAATGCAAGAAAGACTACTATTATTATTTAACAAAACGTTGTGTCTCAGCTAGCTCCGATATTGCTTTTATTTTGATCATAGTTATGTGGGATATCCATAACGGGTAAAGTATTTAGTAAACATCCGCAGGATAACATACCTCATTATAGTTCATGGGCACAGAGCGGAATTTATAACAGACTTCTTATGAGCGAATTGTGTAATTTTAATTTATTTTCCAATTTATAAGTCTCTAAATAGATACATATATATTATTTTTACACTAACAACAAGGATTGGTTAATCGTGTCGAAACACAGTAGCGCTGATGAAGCTTATAGCTTTAGATAAGTCGGAGGTATAAAAGAGACGACACAAGGACGGCTGTACTGTAAAGACAGAGTGTTGTGCCCGAGACGAGATACTATCGGTTATGATGTATACATGTCGCGTCTCCTAGCGTCGCGCGTCGGCCAGACGAGCAATGTGGGATAGATTGACACAGGGTCTAGATCCTCGATAGGGACCCTACTAATTGTCTTTTGGGGTGGCCCATAGTTAAAATAACACTGGTCGGTTTCAGAAGACCACTGTCTTTATCTTCGCCGCCACTATTAACACGCTCCTAGAACGCTAAATGCCAGATCAATGCTCCTTGCAGTTCTGGCCTACTGATTGCCCTGCTGTAGTAAACCACGATAATGGATGTATCTTTAGCGTTATTATTACTGTACATTCAGAAAAATACTAGAATGTTAAATGGCATGAACTCTATTCATACTCATGCTAGTAGAATGTTGAACGCTAGATGCATGCTCACGCAACTCAAACACTGTACGTCGATTGCCCTGCTGTAGTGCTGCACGAAAATAGGAATATCTTCACCGCCAATACTAATACGTTCTTAGAACGTTATATGCTGATGCATGCTCATGCAGCTTATAAACTACACTAATTTCCCTGCTGTAGTGTTCTAGAATATCTTCGCCGATAATATTAACACGTTCATGAAATTTTTAATGTTGGGTGCACTCAACATTAATGTTTTTTTTATTCATGGCACTCAAACACTATATACAGGTTGCCTTCCTGTGCGCTGCACTAAAATGAGTATATTTTTATGGCCACTACTAATACGCTCTTAGAACGTTAAATGCTGATGCTTGCTCATTCAGTTCAAGCACTAAACATTGATTGCTTTGCTGTAGTGTTGCACTAAAATGGGAATATCTTCGCCGAAAATACTAACACGTTCCTGGAGTGTTAAATGTTAGATGCATTCTTATACAGCTCAAATATTATAGATAAATTGATTTGCAGTAGTGCTGCACGAAAATAGAATATCAATACCACCACTACTAACACGCTGCTGAAATGTTTGCAGTAGTAATAGACGAAAATGGAATATCAATACCACCACTACTAACACGCTGCTGGAATGTTTGCAGTAGTGCTGCACGAAAATGGAATGCTGCTGAAATGTTTGCAGTAGTCTGCACGAAAATGGAATATTAATACCACCACTACTAACACGCTGCTGAAATGTTTGCAGTAGTGCTGCACGAAAATGGAATATCAATGGATTTCCTTGGTGGAGTACCGCACTAGCTTAAGAATATCTTCACAGCCACTACTAACTCGCTGCTGAAATGTTAAATACTTATGAATGCTCATGCAGTTCAAAGAGTATACATTGATAGCCCTGCTGTAGTGCTGCACGAAAATGGGGATATCTTCTTCACCGCCAATATTAACACGCTCCTAGAATGTTAAATGCCAGATGCATGCTCATGCAGCTCAACCATTATACTTTGATTGCCTTGCTGTAATGCTGCACAAAAATTGTATTATCTTCGCCGACAATACACATTCCTGAAATATTAAGTGATAGGTGCATGCTTGTATTAAAACTATTTCCATGCGCAACCTGCGAGATGCATGGGACATGTAAAAAATTGCAATTGTTCCAAATGTTCTGAATAAACGTGGTTTGAACTTGAACAAGATCATGTGACTCAAACAATATAAATAGATTGACCTGCTCTAGCTCAGCACGATGTAGTTAAATCTTCGTTCCCATTATTAATACGCTCCTAGAATAAATATACGTAATAATTACAGTGTTACTGAACTGTAAGCTTAGATAAAAGAATGTCTGTAGATCATTATAAGTTTATTAAAGTTGATAAATTGACTAGTGTTGGGATTTTTAACACATCTAAAGTATTCAAGTTTATTTTCGAATGACATATGTAATCGGTTTTATTTAATTGGTTTACTAGAACATTTTTAAATATACTCTAACTTGGAGGATACTCACTTACAGGATCAAATGGTTAAACACTGTAGTAGTAAATATTGCTATGTTCATAGTTTGATGTAAAATAATGAAGGTTCTTAAAATTCCAGTAACTTAAAACTCTGTCTATAAAAGGTTGCTGATTATTCAGTTTATTATGACATTAAATGGTTGTTATCATTCTTCTATAATACGTTTTTTCAGCCTAAACATTTTTAGGTGACAACTCATTAGTTGTTATTCAAAATTAATATTAAACCTTGAGCATGATAAGTCTAAACTTGGGTTTAAAAACAATATATTGTAATGGACAGATGGTAAGAAAGTCATTATATACGTTGTATACCTGGAGGAAGGATTACATATTTGTTCATGTAGCCTATACTTGTACAAAATAAGGCATTATAATACTTAAGAAATGTAGTTGATACATGATCATATTCGTTCCTTACTTAACATTAGATATTAGGTGTACTTAAACCAACATTTTGATTCAATGGCCTTTAGGAGTCATAGGCCCACCATTAGATATCACTTGAAATATTAATGGACGTATTTATCAATAACTACATTACTAGCGCTGACTTAAATAATGTTTGTAGACACCTACGTCCTTGGGGCATTCTTTCCCATAATTGTCTGGTGGCATTATGAACTTTTTATTTCTTCTTTGTTAGTTTATAAAATAATGCTTCTGTTAAATTAGATGATCAGATCAAGGATTATTTGAACCCCAAAATTGAGATTCTGCTTAATATATGATTTTAATAAAGTGAATGATTTTACATTACACAACCATAGTTGAAATAGTTTTTAGTTGACGGAGGAAGGAAGTGCAAGTCATAAATACGGTACTGCTAAGCGATTGAAGAACAGAGAATTATTCAAACATAGCACAAGATCTGAGATTCGAAATGTAAAAATTTTACTACATGACGTAGGGCATGTGTAAGTATGGTTACTCTACCCTAAATATTAAAGTGTGCCTGTCCTACAAGAAAATAGCTAAGCAGTAAACAGGACTTGATTGAATTAACTGGAATATATTTACTGCATATATAAAATTGAAGACGCTGATGCGATAGGGATCCAGACCCGAGAGGAGGTTCTGGGCTCCGGTAGAGGATTATCACTGGCAGTCTCCTGACCTTCTGTGACGCCTTGACCACTGAGACGCGCCGCAGTCGTGGTGGCGTCGCTGTAGGAGTCGGAACAAACAACTAACCAATATTACCACCAGCTGAAACTTGAATGGTGTCTAATTGTTAAAGAGACAATGGTTTCTTTATGGAAATAGACTGAAAATAACATCACAAAATCATCGTGTTGGCATATCGTTTTTTCATAAGACTCTATCTAAGTTATTATATCAACTTAAAACTGCGATGTCTACACATCTAAAGTAACCGAACCGGCCATACCTCATAGCAGATAGGGCTACAGTAAACAGTTATGTAAACTTTAACTTAATTAAATTTCCCTTACACTGAAAACTAGTTATACACATCTAAGTTGAAATAGTCATTAAAAATGGCCCTTTAATAATATGGACAGCCATGTTATTTGAGCTTGTAGTTTACACTATCATTTTTTCCAGTGTGTTAACAGAAACAGAAATAATGTTGATATTAGGAGAGGAAATCAAACACAAAAAATAGGAAACGATTATGTACGGTATTTCTGAGATAGAAACCGATCCAAAAGTTCTCCAAAACAGTTGAGATGTTAGACCTAAATATATTAAATACTACATTCACGACTAACTGATCATAGGTGCATAGGTGACTAAAATGTGACGTTATTTGCTTCAATGTCGTACTTTTGAGATACAACCAACCTTAACTATACTTGGCCACCAAAGTGACGATCAATCCACTCATCGCAGACATTTCAGCCAGTTGTTACTGTGCCCTTAAACACCAAAATGAGTAAACAACACCAGACTTTCTGTATGGAAACTAATAGACAGTAACTGCTCCGTCAGTAGATAATATATTGGCACTCCTAATCCTCTTTCAGACCCATTCAAATGGAAATACAGTCTAAAATCACACAAAAAGATCTATAAAATCATATAGTAAATGTCCCTAAGACATTTTAAGAGTTATACAAAAATAATTAATTATATATATATATATATATATATATATATATATACACACACACACACACACACACACACACACACACAAATATATATATATATATATATATATATATATATATATATAAGTACGAAAAGCAGAAATCTATTAATTTGTTGTTTAAAGATTAACAGAAAAACTCTTCTTAATTTTGTCTTAAAATCAAAGAATGTATAATAAAATTTAACTAAATGTAAATTATTCCATTTATTAAAATCTATTAAAAAGCGTTCAAAGTAAAAAAAACATTAAATACCATGTGAAATTACAATATTACCATGTGTGTAAACAATATATTCGCCAAATTATAATATAATGTAATGCTCCATGATGTGATTCCTGATTATGGCTTTCCAGTTGAACAGTTTTATACATTTAATTATATTTATTGAGTTCTGTTACTGATTTTTTTGGTTTAACGTTTTATTATCCTGTTATTGAATTTAGAAGTTTATTATTTGTTATCATTGTTGATATTTATTGCTGTTATGAATTTAGATGTTTATTGTTAGTTATTGTTGTTGTTCATTGTCATCATTATTGTTGATCTTTATTGCTGTTATGAATTTAGATGTTTATTGATAGTTATTGTTTGTTTATCTTGTTGTTATTTATTTATTTTATTTATTTATTAATCAATAACTTATACATATGGGTGTAGACTCATGAGAGAGCTTACATGTACTGGGAGTCACTTGGAATACCTTTTAGTCAGAAAATGTGTGTTTTGTTGGTGTAATTGTAATTGTAATAGTATTTATTGTATTTTGTTGGGGTGTAGTTTTGTTTTAAAATTCTGTATTTGATAGTTTTAAATTGTTATTATGGATTGTTATTGTTATTGTTATCATTATTAGTTATAAAAAGTAATTTCATTCTAGAGTAGACTTTTCCTATATTGGAGTATTGCACTGTATAGTAGCCATATATAAAAAAAAAAAATTGTATTAAAGATGCTTGTTTTTTCAGAATCCCGCACGTGCTGTGTCAGGCACATGGGATCATGTATGAAATAAAAAAAACAGTTAATAAATAAACATATTTGAACTGTGAACTGTGAACTGTGAAATTTAGGTTCACCGATATTTGTCTCCATCTTTCTCATGTTTACCATCTTTTAACTGATCTACGTGAAATTGGATACTAACAGATATCTTCTTTTTAAAAACCGATTTATTTTATCTTTTATATTTTGCTGAAATTTACGTTCACAGATATTTGTCTCCATGTATTTAATATAAATTTACAACTTTTATCAATACCCATCCCTAATTTTGTTGTTACAAACGTTGCTCTAGCCGTTGGAACGTTGGGGAACAATAAATATTTCACCTAAATTATAATCTTTTGAAAGAAATCGATCCATTGTGTTTGAATTTGTAAAATTTTATCTGCAAGATGTCTAGTATTTTGATCTCTATGTTTTGAAATAAGAATATCATGCTCCATTGCAGCTTTACCTAAGTTATTTATTTCAGGATCTCCTGTAATCATTATTTATTAAAAGCTTTATCTAGGTCCCTGATACTAAAAGTCTGCTAGTGGAATTCAAATGGTAATTTGTTAATACAATTGTTTAAAAGTTATTTTTACCTTTCCAAAAAAGTTTCTACCTTCTAGTAAAATGTGTGAAATTATTGCAGTTAAACATTTCTTTAAATGCTTAATTCCGTCTGGCTTTTCAATCAATTCATTAAATAAAAAAAAAAAATTGTAATTGCTACCTTTCCGTCCATAAACCTACTGTATCTAGCTTTTCTTGAGCATAAATATAATTAATAATGCGCTCAAGTTTTGTTAACTGATCAATTTACTTTCAAACATTTTAAATTTTATCTTTAATATCATAGTTTCTAATAGCAAAAGTTACGGTTTGATTAATTCTTTGAATAGTTTCTTGTTCATCAATCTGTTCTTTATATTCTTTCATTAATTTCTTTTCAATTTGATCAATTCGGGTTAAGTTCACAATTTATTTAAAAATATTTTTAAAAGTGAAACTTGAATCGTAAAACGTAAACGCGAAAGATATAATTTAAATATAGGTTAATTTATTCATATATTTACTATTTTTAGGTTTTAAAGTTCTTAATAAACTTTTCTCCAAATCTTATCACACAATTCATTAAATACATCAAAACTCCTATCAGAGACAACATAATTATTATATATTTTTGAATCACATTATACAAAATGTCTTATATAAGTCCCTCGGCCCATGACAATATTTTTAAGAAAACTTCATCTTAATGCTGTCAGGCTTTATAACTAACTCACTCCCTGACCTGTTTAAATATGTGGCTGATATTGTTTTCTAAAAATGTCAAGGAGCTCCACAAACACTGCAGTGTAAGGGATATTATATGACCAATGTTACATTCCAGTGATGCTAGGATCCGGTTAAGCTAAGCAGACTATTTAGTTAGAGTTCAACATGCAAGTTTTAACACTATAACATTTTTGAAATACAATTAAATTTTATATGTTTCATTAATTTAATTTGTCTGATTTATGACACTTAAAGAAACTATTAGTAAAGGCAAAATAGTTTATTACTATTACCTTAAACGATTCTATTATTTGGATGTTAGTTGTAAGATATACCTCTTGGTATCTGTAAACAATTAATATTTATAAAATGTGACGATGTTTAAAGCTTTAATAAATAACATGCTTACAATATTAATTGATGTGAGAGAGCAAATAATACAATTTTGTAATTCACCTGAAAAATTTATTTAAATTAATTTTCCAGATTTTTAAATTACGTCCCTATTCCAAGTAATGGGACGGTATTTCACTCAAGGTGGTTTGAAGCCAATTACTTACAAAGGAACCATCCTACAAATTTGTGGATGATATAGTAAATGTCTAAAATAAAAGTATATTAATAGAGAAAGTTATAAGCAAACGCGTAATCGTGACATGCACACTGGTATCAGATACAAAGTCTCACAAATATAATTCGGAGCAAATGTAAAAAAAATTTAAGTCAAATAAAATAAATGTAAATAAAATAAACAAGTAATGAGTTAAAACTGTATAGACAATTGTGGTCTGAATTATTTTCCAAAACCTAATTCAAATTGTGATTAGTGATAGCGTAATAAATCATGGCACATACTCCATTATAAAAACAAATAATTGGCTTAGAGCAATCAGAATATTTTTAAAGGAATTTAAATATAAAAAAAGACAGTACAGACAGTGATGTGAGTGACCTATGCTCTAATGTTTGTATGTTATACCAGCTAACTAAATTAATCAAAAAGACAGTACAGTGAGTGAGTGACCTATGCTCTAATGTTTGTATGTTATACCAGCTAACTCCCTGTAAGCCTTTTTTAATAATTAGAATAGGGATGGTGCGCAATGTCAGTTTTCATCGACATATAGCAGATTTTACATCAGAGTGAATAGTTCTGTACACGTGAGGTTGTTCGTTATTTAATAAGAGGGTCTTAGATTTTAGATAGCGAAAATATTGTCACTGCAAAAGTATGGTGTGCTTGGAATGAAATCATAATTTTCTCAATGTGTACACGCATTCCATCACGGGACAGAAAAGTCAACCCTCACCTACTTGGATATTGGATATTAGAAAGAGTCAGATTCCTTTCTAAACTTTCCTAAGCTGTGTGATAGTAAAAATAAAAAGTCATGAGGTCTTATTTCACCCGGAAAAGCTAGAGGTAAGAAGCCGTCTCTAATGCTTAACCTGGAGATTAGCGGATTAAAGGTCGCTTCCTAACCGCGGACGGATAGCGGGTTACTAGTAATGACGAGATTACTCAGCGGTCACCTATCCACGGATTAGCCACGCTCTTCGTTGCTTGACTCGATTATCTTGCGATAACCACTGTAACTGAGCCATTGGAAAGATTGAGTAGATTTAGCCAATAAGCAAACCGACTAACAATAGCTGTTCCCTGTACTACTAGAAAGAATAGGAAAAGACCACCCATCGTTCTTTAGCAAGCCTGAGCATTCTTGCAGGACTTATGAGATGTAGTGCGACAATTTTTGATCGAGCGTTTCGGACTGAGGTTGGTTAAGTTTATGTTGAAAAATAACACATTATAAATAATTATTAAGAGTTTAGTCAGAAAAGTCGTACATTATCACATCGAATCTAACACACGGACGTTATACACACACACGTTATACGTATAATAACTACACATATAAATCCTAGTAAGAAAAAGCAGTCCCAAAAAAGATAATCTAACCAAGGGATATACATTTGAAATACTTACAGATCTGGTTTGATTGAACAAAATGTTCTACTACGGAATGGTTGTCTCGTAAGAAAACTACATTTGTCCATAACCTAGGAATACATAATGTATTTATAATTTAATTTCCCTGGAAAAGACCTTAGACAGCTAAAAGTAGACCCAATCATTCCTGTGCACCTTACATTTTAGTAGAAGAACGTAAACAGAGTTTAAATAAATAAAACACTATTATGCCAATTATGCTCAAGATACTATAGATATTTTTGTGTTGCTATTGTTCAACAGCATAAGGCATCATATGTGCCATAAGTCATCTGAAAAATACTTGTAAGAAACTTTATCAAAATACTTAGAGGTGAAACAAGCCATTTCTCTAAAGGAAAATGAATAAAACCATTTAAATGCCAACTTTAATGTTATAGGGTTGGGGACAATCTTCATAGTTTTCAAACTTCAGAGTACTTAATTATTATAGTACGTTTTATAAAGCAATATTTTTTAATTGTGTTGTGAGATAAAACATTGGCCTCAGTTTCCTAGTCCTTGAAACTAGCAGTTCTGTATGACGGCAATATATATTTCAAACAAACAAAGAAACCAATACTATCCAACGAAAAAGTCAAACACACTAAGGAAAACATGTGAGATCCCTGCTTACTTTATTCATAGTTGATCATAGAATTGCTGAAAAATAACATTTAATTCTATATGATTCTTTGCATTGATTAACAAACACAACCTCTTACAAAATATCCAATACAGAAAGCTTATTATTTCAGATCATCAGGACTTGACTGTTTGTGACTTTTGTTGAGTGCGTGGTTCCTCAGCTTCTTATCATATGAGAAACAGTATCTTAAAAAACACACATATCCACGTGGAATTGAATAGTCAAATCTGTGTATACTTCTGCCTAGAGGCGAGTAGCAGATATGATCAGCAGTTCGCTTTGAATTAAATAAAGCATGACTGTGTTATACAATTCATTGTTTGAAATTTATTTTTGACGATGGAAGGATTGTAAAGGAAACAGGATTTTTTCCGGACATTTGTCATCGTTCAGTGAAACAAAAAATCAGTAACACTACGTTTCGAGATCTGAAGTCTGATCTCTTCTTCAGGTAAATAACTAACCTAATACATAATTACAAACTAGGTTAAAACAAACAAATCATACCAAAGCGTTGTAGCACGCCTAAGTCAGGAATCACAACCACCATGTTGTATGTCAACTTCACTAACTAAAAAATAGTCAAATAAACGCGCAATTAATACAAAAAAAGTTAAAGTTGGATTAAAGTTGTTGTTATACACAGTAAAGGCGTTTACCAACAATACAGTTAAAACCTGTAGAACCACAAAGGAATAGAAATTAAAATTGCTAGTGTTACCTATGTTACTATAGCGGATATTACCGCAATTTGTTATATATTGGCAGGTTACCTCACAATAAAAATTCCTAGATACATGAGGGGGACAGATTGAAACATCGATGATACAAAATTTACCTGAACAATCAATCACAGTAGCAGATATTAACACAATTTTATTGTTATATATTTATGCAGCTAAGCATAGATATGTGATTAAAAAATATGATCTATGTACAGACTTCACGAACAGCAATAAATACATTTATAAATAAAATTAGCTGTTTGATGGGAAAATTCCTCATCATCAATAAACATTTAACGTGCTGCGTAAGTGTTGTTGACTTCCACGATTTCAGTGCGGACATGAATGAAGTTCATGAAAACATTCAAAATGGCATACAGGGATCTTCAAACGGTTAGAAGTGAATGTCTTAGGAACAATATTTCATGCTAGAAGTCCAATCCCTCAAGCCCTGAAACATAAAATAAAGTTCAAATATAAATTACAAGCGTATAATATAACTAATATGAGTTTTCGGCTTTTTGTATTCCGTTTCGTATTAATCTGAAAATAAAAAAATATTTTCTGAAAATTTAGTACTGGAATAAATCATTCACAAGGGCAATGCAAGGCGTTTTGCTTGATGTTGCCAAATCCATCACAGCAAGTCAAACTTATGAGTTTAAAACCTTACCAAGATTAGTATAAAGGTAAGCTGTAGTTTTATAGTATAAGTAGTAAACTAGTATTAGTTACTATTAATAGTATTAATCGTTTTCTTCAAAGTTTAGGAAACACCAAGAGAGGGAAAGTTTGGCCATATTTCTGTCCCTACTGAGCTGTAGTGAGCAGGCTCCGGGCGAGACCAAGGGTGTTTATGACTCACCACCACCAGCGCCGCCCTTCAGATACGATCTTAATGTTCTGTGACCAATTTGCAGACAATCCCACCACTCGCATTTTATCTGCTTCCTAGGACCAGTCTTTCTTTACATGGGAAACCGCCTCTATTAAAATCCTGTTCGTTACTTCTTTCTAACGCTTTAATGTTTTCCAGCTCAAAGTTTAAATATAATTTTGTAGTACAGTTACTGTCCAGCGGTTCCGTTCAGTTTTCAAAAACCTTTAACTCAAGCCAAACAGAGGACTCAAAAGAAATTTAAAAATGGCATTACAGAATTACTGTAATGGATCAAATTAGTTCGTGTTAAACTAGAATTATTCATACAATTGATGTAAAAACAGTACGGGAGTACATATTCAACTTCACTATTTTTATTGAAGGTACAAAATCATTCCTCTATAATTGCAATTATAATGATAAACAATATATAGACTAACATAAATCATTAAAAAAGTATATATCAATGTAGGGTTACTTATATATAACAAATTAATCTATATATTAGATGGTTAAGTTTTCAAACGATCATTCGTAACAAAGAAGTGTAAACTTTTGTTTTTATGTCAAACTGGGCAATATTCATTTACGGTTGTAGCTGAACTGGAGGTATGGAAGGGTATATTTCCAGAAATCACAAAGAAATAAAAACATTTCAGAACAATTGAGTGTATGAAATTTAAATTTAATTATTATTTTGGAATACAGAACACAGCATTATGAAAAACTGTTTAAATCGTAACAGCTAAACAGATCCAAAATTGTGACTACTTTTTGGGACATTCCTACCTAGGGATCAGGAAGACAATTAAAAGCAACAATAAGTCATCCCCACTAAAACATAAATACAAACCTTTGGCCACCTGCGAAATGTGAGAACTCAGTATATTTGTTGTTGAGTAATTAAATAATGAACACAGTGACCCGACAAAAAGGGAGAGCAACAGTACTAATTGTGGTTTGTGTGTGTCGGGGGGGGGGGGGGGGGAGGACAACTAACCCTTTATAGTTCCAGAACATTAGGAAGGAGACGCCGAGTCGAGTCGCGGCGAGCCGACTGGGACGGGACGGGTATAGCGCCAGGCGTTACGCCACTACACTAATTATGATATTAATTAGGCCTGCAATACCATACTTCCTCTTCTCTTCTATTTACATCCCAGTATTATAGCCTTACGCTTTAAATCGGGCTCTGTCCTTTGTCGACAGAAATATTTAACCGCTGTTAAATCCGTCTTCAGGTGTTAACGCTAAGCAGACCCTAAATATTCCTTAAAACCGCTGCCGGCTCCGTCATAAACACATGGCGGTTTCCTTTCAGCATTTATGTTCGCTTCTCTACAATCTTTCTTTTTAACTTCAAATACGATTACACGCATTTAAAAGGAGCCAAGGTTTCACAACAACCCGTAACTTCAGTAAATGCACTATTTAAAAAGAAGTATTGGTGAATATTTAACCAAACTGAGTACAAAAATTAAAAAGCCAAAGATTCACGGCTTACATGAATAATATACACGTGGAAAAATCAAACTAAGAGTTTAATATCTGTTCCATCAAACTGTTTATTTCCGAGAGATTAATGGCCCACTACCTCAGTTATGACGGCAAGTACGTTACGATGAAATATTGTCCAGGATCATTCAATTTATACTCCTTCAGCTAGTAATGGTAGCAGATGTAGCTTGACAATTTTCTTCCAGACAGTTTGACCTTATACTATTTCTAAAGGTGCTGTAGGATCTAGTTTATCTTACGCCTACAAAGTTTATATTCCTTCTAGGAGCTTCAAAATCAGAGGTTGTACAAATAACTTACTTGAGATAGGAGGAGAATATTTAAATTATGCGCATTATAGTTTCAAAATATATCCTACAAGTTCATATTCACGATCCAGTAACATATTTTTATAAAGAAGTGAAAACCATTAAAAACATTGGACTTCCTTCAAATTAAACTCTAGATCTACAATATATCTAGAAAGCATGATATGGTTTTTGTCACTTAAAAGCACGTTTTTCACTGAATACAAACTTACAATCGGACGTCATTTTACCAGAATTAGTTTAATACATTCGGGTGTGGTATTGCATTTACTAATACTGTATAATACTGTTTATCCCACATACTTCATTTTTACTTGAAAATGGAACTGAATCCTATGCCTTCTAAGCTCTTATTAAATTTATGATCTTTTTATAGATACCTATTAAAGTGGAGCAAACGGTTGAAAACTTTCTTCCGAGACCCTAGAAATCAGATCGGACTCTTTATTCAATATACATTTAGGGACCGGAATACATGGAATATATATTTAGAACCAATAATCAATGTAGAATGCTTTTTCGAAACTATTATGTACATCTTTGACTTAAGAAAAAAGAACACAGACGCTGAAAGAATATAAAGATGTACCTTTTACTGTGGAAAAAGTGGAATTATTGGAATTTTGATAATTTATATACATGAATAGCATTCTTATCACTCAACAATTTATGTTGTGAATTTTTAATTCGTTATTTATTTAGTAGACACTTGGAAGAAAGTATCTTTGAAATATGTTTCTTGCACTAAGTAATAGTCCTTTAATTGTAGTTTCGTATCACATAATACATCTCAAAAGTGTTCGCCGAGGATACTTAAAAGGTTGTTACTACATTGCTAGCAACATAAATGGAAATAAAGAAGGGTAGACATAAGAAAGTAAAAGAGAGGAAAAGATAGGGTGTTTGCTGTTATTATATTAACAACCCTTGCTTAACTCACCATGGACCTGACATGGGCCCTTGCAGCTGTGATGATTATTTCTCATATCGATTGAAGTTCTGAAAACCTTGAGATTCCAGCTATGATTTGTATAGCAGCCGAAATGTTACACTCAAGACCTCCACCTTCTGAGAGGATCAAATCATCGTGTACCAAGTGATGGTGCACGACAAGAATGCGACGTTATTGGCTTTGGTCTTTGTCATATTTAGCTTTATATGCATTTGATCCAAATGTGAACGAACATTAGCCCAACTCGAAATTTATATAAGAGGAGATTTCACCCTGCTTTTGATGCAACTGCTTTTTAAGTACAAATTTGTTTGTAAAACTCTAAAGAGTTTTAGTATATTACTTCTCCCGGGGCTACTTCACCGTCACGAGCAATGGGATTCGGAGCCCAAATAATTCGAAACTCATATAGAAGGTAACGCTGCTTTAATTAGCGGGGATGATGTCTTATACAAGATTTTTAGACAGCTAAGCACCAAATTAGGCACGGTGAAAGCTAGTGATGGACTTTTCCTAGTTCACCGTCGTGCATTTCAGAGTGGAAAATTACCATTATATGGTAGACGTAACCACCATCGATCGAAAACACGAACAGAGCGATCTCAACTTTCCAATGTTACTTTATACAAAACTGTGACGAAGTCAGGAAGCAGTTACGACCGGTCAAGAATACGTTATTCTAAAATCAAACATCTAGGGTACACATGCACATTCTCCCAAGATTACTTTGGGAGCTGAAATGTTCTCTCCTTAACTTTGCAGACTGGTACACGAGACAAAATACCGAAAATCCCGATCAAGGATTAGATTCCTGTGATGAAGCTGTTTGCTCCACCAAAACAGGAATTTATGAAGACCCAACTTTGACTTAGCAAGTACGAGACGATTGTCAGAAAAAGCATAAGATTGGTCTAGAAGGTTATTAATCTCAAAATTAGCATCTCGGTTTTCGGTACTCAAAACTACGAGGCGACAAAAAAAATCTATGTATTGCTCTTCTTTACTGCACAGCTAACACTAGAAACAAGACTCCTAAACACTCGTCACATACTTTAGCAATACATGCATCACAACTAAGTTAATGAAAACGCTAGAGTATGATGTGAACCACATTTCAAACGCTTTAGAGACGAAGTACCTTAAAACTGATGAAATTTATACTGCACTTCCGTACCACAAAAATTTTGTCGTTTTCAGTACAACTTCGTCAAAGGAACGGTGGTGCCGTAGATTCCTAGGTAGCCAGAAGTTTAAGCTGGGACAGAGTTTCCCGTAAACACCTTAGAATCTTAGGTAATAGTGAATTTTGTAGAAAATCAGTAGCGGAGTGATCTGAATTCTCAGAGTGGGGATATTCATATTTCTACAGGATCGAATAATTAGAGTTTGAATTACTTCTCCAATCATGAAGCTGAAATATATATGACTAAGTTCATCGAAAATAGCAGACGCCATCTAGAAGGTGTAAATAGGCACTCCATTAGGCCAGAGATGGGAGCGTGGGAACAGAAGCTACCCCGTAGTCAGGCTAAGAAGGACTTTGAGGACCAAAGCTACAAAATGTCAAAAGAGCATTTGCATCAATTTTATAGCATGCTGTGATTGTTCAATGTTTACAACCGGTATGAAGAAGAAAATTTGGCATTGCCGTAAATAGTCGGCAGAAATTTGGTCATTAGGTTCATATTACGGTTAATGCTAAAAATAAAAATCCTAAATACGCTATGTTCAATTTTATATATATATATATATATATATATATATATATATATATATATATATATATATATAAATTTAATTGCGAATACAGTTAGTTAAAACATTTTTAGGCAATATTTTTGGGCCCAGTAATTATTACTTCATTTGCCTTTTTTTATAAGATAAATAAGCGAGTAGTTATCTGTTTACCCAGATAAATAACCTTCTAAATACTAGAAATTACTTTCATACTCATGGATCATCTGAAATATTTGTCATACTTTTTAATAATTCCAAATACGTGCAGGTTCTGAACTGTTATTATCGTTAACGTGTTGATTGCGGTTGCCTGTAGTAGTCCGGTTAAATTACTCAGTATAAAGCAGTGAAAACTAAATAAAGGAAGAGATTATAGCTTTGGTCTTAACTGTTCTCTTGTTCAACCACTGTTCTGTGAATGATTACCTAAGAGAAACTTTTCAGTAGAAGTTGCCTGCTAGAACAACTTAGGTACTTATAAAAAATCAGGAAAAGTACTATTGGTTTTTAAGTAACAGTATATAGTTTGTAATCAGTTAAAAAATAGTATAGTCTATTACAAAGAAGAAACACAGAATAAAGGAAATTTTGGTTTGACCTTGAGCGTTGAAGAGGTTGACGTACTAGTGGCACGGGCGCGGGACGATGAATGGAGCTCAGTGGAAACCGCATGACGTCACTAGTAATTACTCTATTACAGAGCTTTGATTATATAACGCACTTACATTTACTGGATAAGTAGCAATTTCCTTTCGTCAAATGTGTTGACCTCAAAGTGCCGGTGGTCTTGGCAAACGTTCAGTCCAAACCAATTGGCTCTCCCCAGTGTCCCCCGGCTAGGCTTGTGTCCATTCAACGATCATTTCATGAGACGTGTTTTGTAGGTACTGAATACGACAAATCTGTCACATGAATTGGATTTTCATTTATTTCAGGACTTTCTCTATTCTTTGTTAAATTTAGAATGATTTAACATGTAGGCCCACTTTTATATGTTTACAGACTAGCTTTTCATATAAAATGACCTGAGACGTAATATCTAATGACATCTGAAACCTGTCAGTTTCAAATGTATTGCATGGTAAAAACCAAATAATTGTATGGACTAAAATACAAAGTGTTCTAATTGGAAATTATTAAGTATTATTTTGTTAAGTTACTATGTCCCATAGAGGCCAAAATATAGTCATTGAAGGTTTATTCATAGTGAATTTAGAGAGTATTTTCGTGTTTCAATTCAAAAAAATCAGTATGACGTAGAAGACTCAGGGAAATTATATCAATTCACTTTACGGAAACATAATATCCTTGTTAACAGATCATTTACATCTGGTGAATTACGTTTTAACTTAAAAACGACACTGCTTGTCTGATGAACTAATACAATTTTTTAAAGATCCCCAGAAAATGTTCGAGTACTAGCACACGACTAATTATTCAATATTATTTTTTTCAGGAATATACTTAATATTCGCATTCAATTAGTCTTTTATTAATCATCCAAATCATGCATGGGCCCATTTCGAAGGGAATCTTTAAAGTGTGGCGACTCAAATTCTAGAAGGTAATATAACACAACCTCACAGACTTACGTTTAGATGGGTTGTATGTAACCATGCAGTTACTGATCAGATACTTACCGTTAAACTTCTAATAAATAAGCCTACATAACCACACAGAAATTAAGAGTCTTATATAATCGAATTTAAGGTGTCACTCACATAACCGTTGTATGTATTATTGACCTTTGTTTGTATACTACAGAATTTATGTAAATATCTTAAAATATCTTGATATACATTGCGTGAGATAGCACGTGTATTGGGAAACAGATGTAGCGTTTCAAGTTACATTTACGGAATACTCTAAACTAGCAGAATTCAGTAATATTACATTAGACTTCTCAATATCTTATTTGCATACCTTAGTTCCTGGATATTGATATTGGGGCTATTGCATTATTGTGTTTATCACAATGGAATTTTTAATCTTATTTTATAGTTGAGCCTAAAGCTTTTATATTCGTTTACCTTTCAGATATGTGGGACACATCTAATACAACATCGGAACTTTCTAACACAGACATTTCTCTTTTGCCACTGAACCTTCGTGCTGCTATTATTTATAAATAATTTTATTTTATCGGGTGTTAGTTAAAGTTCACATTAACACGTGTGTTTTACCCGTCGAACTACCCCAACTGTCTGAGCTGCACGTGAGTGCTCGTGGCAGCGTCTTCTCCTGCACATGATGTGGCGCCAGGCGGTATTGCAGCTAACTAGATGACTATATTTTGTTTGCCTCCCACGAAGCCCATGTCGTGATCCTCACTACGTTATTAGCTCTGCAGCCCTGGGCCAATACTCATTGTCAATTAGGATCTGGCGGTCACGACCCCCCTCCCCCCATTCCATCGTCCATTCACTGTCTTGTTAGCAGACTCCACAAACGGAATTGCGACTTACAAATGTTCAAAAGTGTGTTGTATTTTTAACATTATCCAACTTTAAACTGGTCTGTTTTAAAGCCTTACAACTTTAAGTTCAAATCTATATTTCAATATCCGAAATGCAATACAAATTTATTACAGCTACTTTATAACTCGTTTGTTAAAAATATTTAAAAAAACTTGTGTTTACACACATATAAACAGATCAATGATGTTATATTTACATATATTGTAGGAATCATAACTAAATAACCTATTCAAAAGTATTATTTTTGATTAGAATTGAATGACTCCATAACATAGCATGTATGATTCTAATAATTGACAGCCTAATTATTCAACAGTTCATGACTAATGTTTCTATTTCTGTAAAACAGTCAGTACATAAAACACACATTTCAAAGTGGTTTCAGATTATTAGCTTTCTCAAGCTCAAAATTTGAATGGGTTTAGTTGTTTTATAACCAAGTTGGTAAGGTATTAATTTAGTTTGATAAGCAAAGATATGTAGTATACTTTATATCCCAGCGTATATAATAAATCAAAATATATCGAAATGCTGCTCCACCTTTCCAACGATGTTTAGCATTCCAAGCAAATTATATATGTTTAAGTTTTAGTACAAACTAAATGTAAGATATGTGTAAGTAAATTACACGTGGGTGTTCTATGGGGTCTTAGTAAATGTTATCTAAGGTCAACCGAGTGTAGGGACCATGGACGCTAAAGGTATTGGCCATATTTGTATGTGTGTGCGATATAACATAGGGATATATTTAATATTTCAGGTGTTATATTAAAACAGTATTGTTATATTAACTCAGGAAAGTATCAAAACTAAAATACAACCAACGATCATAAATCTTGTCATAGAAGGAATGCTTACTAGTTATTTGCTAGAGTAAGGATGTTATTTTATGCTGATAAAGATGGATTAAAAAATGGAAATTAAGAAAGTTGAATTCGTTCATAAACTCGTAGAAATGTCATACCTGAGTCAGAAAATAACAATAAATATAAATTTGTGTTTATGACAATCTCTTATGTGCTGGGTCTATCGAAAAAAGAGTAGGTAGAAGTTCGACATTAGAACCGCGTTCAACAGCACAACACTCTTAGACAAAGCCTCGTAACGAAACCAAAAAGGACACGCAAGACTCCAAAAACTGCATCTAAAATCTACAGTGTTGTTATAACGGGGAGTAATTTAGCAAGACAAAAAAAGGCTATTAAACGTTATTATATAAGAACACAAAGAAAACACGTACGATCGCCAATTATTATATTATGCCACTTTGACTACTTGGGTGCAAATTCACTGTGACCTGTATTTTTTAGTTCAGTTTGATAATTAATGTTTTATTTATTAAAAGCTCGTCTTAGATACAGTGACTATATAGAATTGATACACAAAATGCGTGTTATAATACTTTATTATAATGATGCGTTAACACTTTTTTATGATTTGTACATTTTAATATAGATGGTACAGTATTAATGTGTTGTGATAGTTATCCAACTTATGAAGAGTTCAGATTATAGATCTTGAAGCGTAGGTTCGTGTTACTGATTCTTGTATCACTCAACGCTTTTAAAACCGAAAAAATCTTTTGACTTCAAGAGAAAAACAGAAAAATCATCTAAAAGGGAGATAATCTCTTTCCTACTTCTAAATGATTATACCTTTATATGTTCTTGCATGTTATTTTCTTTTATATACTGAATGTATATCGGTATATTTTTGTCGTTGGAATAAAAAATAAGGAGATTACTGTTATAATCTCACTTATATTCTTTAGTACTAGTGTTTACTGGTTTCATATAAAGAAAGGAGAGTGAAGAGAGTAATGAAACGTCTTGATTAGTAATCCTACTGAATTCACTAAGTGATTGGTTGGATTTGATACTGAAGACTGTGAGAGGCCTTTTTAATAACTTTTTGGACTGATTGACTCTCTTGATAGGAAAAGTGTTCGTAAATATACCAGGTATAACTTTTAAAACATTATGTTTACGGTTATGAACAAAGTAGTACGTATATGAGACCTATGAATGTTTATTGATTTTGGATTCAGATGTTGTCCCGAGCTGAATAATATAGCGGATAGTAATTAAATGTTTCATTTACTTGAAATCTGTTATCAGTAAAAACTACGTGTCTGCGAATGTACACATTGAGAAATCTACAGCACTAAACCAGTGTTTGTAGCACAAAAGGATGCATTAAAAAGCAAATTGAAAGCCAAAAATGTAATGAACACTTTTTTGGTTACATCTTTTTTACCTCTTCCAGTATAATCATCCGATAAATCTCCAATATAGACTGAAAGAATGGGATTTTAGCCGCCCTACTGTGATGAAGTTTTAAGTGTTCTTCTTACTCCATCATTGGATCTTTGTGACTATGAGCATTTCAGTTGTGCTGAAGCCTACAAGATCCTCCGATTTGTTTGTGGATCTTTTTCTTGGTTGAATAATCTGAATTCTACGAAGTAACTTTACTGCTCCATTGTCCGATGTCTTCTTGATTACTGTTCAGTGGTAATTTACCCTCACCAGATCACATTGGTAACAAACTCAAAGGGTTCAAACTCGTTTCGCACGCATGTTCGGCATGTGCCAGGGCTTCAGCTACAAGGGAGGTTCCTGTCAGAAATTGACTGCCACTCTTGATCTTCAACCTTGGACAAAATTTCAGGTATCGTTTTTCTTTACAAGGTGATAAAAAACTACGAAAACCAGTGCTACTTTTAGAATTGCAAGATGTATGTAGAGTATACCTGTAATAAGAAGTGTAACCGGTGGCAAAACGTTACGTACGTTTTTATTCTTAGTACATCGCGTATAGTTCAGAATTAAAAAAAGTTTTATCCAAGGATGTCAAAGAGAGAACATAAGTTTTCATTAGTTTTGTCTGATTATATAAATTGTACGTATGTAAATTGTATCACATATACAAGACTAATTAGTATGTTGGTTGTGATGGAGAATAGTATTAAGAATATAACTAGGATTTCTATTTTTTACGCAACTTCGCTTTAACTGCGAAATGGAAATTTGTTTATAATATACTAATTCTATTGTTTCAAGGTTGAGCAACTTAGTACATAAAACAGTTTAGAGGGAAAAACAGCAAATTGCATGAACAAGTATGTTAAGTATTAATAAAAGAAAAAAAAATAAACAGTAGCTCTAAAAAACTCACAGATATGTGAACAGATGATATATTGTCCATTCTAATGTAAGGCCAGCTAAACTGCCATTAACTTTGATGATTGAATGTGTTGACTCTTTGAAACGCTTCCTTGAATTTTGAAAGAGCTACTGTTTGTCTGGTATCTGTTCGTTGCCTCTGGGCTACCTTTTGGATACGAGTGGCTGGCAGTATAACCACACAACCAACAGTTTTATTGAACAGCTCTCGGGAAACTGGCTCTATGAAAAATGTGAAAGTCTGCTTAACTGAGCTTAAGTTTTTGGTACTGAGAGAGCTTTAAAAATCACGCTGTATTAAAAAGTTTTGAGGCCATAAGTCAATGAAGCTTCAATGAAGTTTCACCCTTCATTTTGTGTTGATAACAGATCCTTTTAGTCCAACAACAAACTCTAGAGGTATGCCTATTAGTTTTTAAAACGACAGTTGCCGTGATCGCAAGCCATTGAGGTAGGATAGTGGGACAAAATATTCACATAAAGAATATTTATCATTGAACAGAATCCAAAATGTTGGATAGCTGTTCCCAAAAGAATGCTATTCCATCCAAATATGATTCCAAAAGCTACTCTAAATTTTAAATCAAATCTGAAGATACCTGAGGCCAGAAAAGTATCGTCTAATACTATAAAAAACTAATGAATTCTGTATTATTTGTATAAAGATGAATTTTAGTAGATAAGAATAGTAAACAAATGGATAGATTGCTTTTGATAAGGGTAGAAGAGTAACTAGATACACCCAATCCGATACAATAAACTTCATATGACTGGAGATTCCCCAAAGCTACTTCTGGAATTTGGAATCACAGCCCTCAAATTGCTCTTGTTGTTTCTGCTGAAACCTCTCCACAACATTTACAACATTTTGTGTGGAGGAAGCGTATTATAATTGTAAGGGAAGACTGCAATCATCAAGTCGGTAAGAACACTTTAACCATCCACTGAACAGTATTTAAGCAATGGCGGGTACCTTAATTATTAATTTCTTTACCAGAATACCATCCAAGCTAGAGCATATAATTATACTTTTGGTATCCTCTCGTCTTGATATACAGGGTGAATTAACAGTCAGAACCCCTCTCTCCCTCTAATTTGTTCTACAGGTTATATAAGGAGATATTGTTTGTGTTGTAGTGTGTAAAGGAAGTTTCATTTGGTGATTTTGAAAATTTTGGTGTCTCCCAAACATGCAGGATTTTTATTCACCAGCATTTACATTGTACAGTTATGGCTTTCATGCACTGGTGCAGTAAAGTTGCACATTCCAGCATGTCTATTATATATCAATGTTGCATAACTAAGGGAGATGAGGGATACAGAACCTTCTAAATGCCATACTATATTTTAAAAGTATATGTATAAGCGGCAATCCCCATAACAACACGGCAGATAAATGATTTATACTGTCTTAGGTCTAGTTTATTTGAATTTATATTGAATTTATACCGATTCAGATTCATTCTTCACAACCCCGCCTCCCCCACACACAACACAGTGTTGTATGCTCTCAAATCAGATTCATTCTCACAAAGCTGTCATAGTTATACCACGGATGTATGATGAAATCCATTTACATCTACGGATATCTTACTTGGGAATCGCTAAATCAGTTAGATAACAAAGATGATCATTCTTTAGGGACACAATTGCACCTAGATTTGCACTCAGGTGCCCATTTATCATTAAGTAGGTCATTATATGTTTGCATTCACATTTAAATGTCCTTTAACTTTAAAGAATCTTACTTTTAAACTAGGTGTTTGTATAGATCTGTACTGTTTTGGAGCGTTGTTTAGTTATTATTTATGATATATTCCTTCTATTGTTTTTCCGTTTAGTTACTGCAGTTAAAATCATTAACGTATTATACTATTTTTTTCTTATTTCTTAGTGAGGTATGTCTGTTGAAGTTTCAAAGTCCAAGCTGTTTCCGATATGTATAGTAACGTGAAATTATTGTTTGGAGAAATAATATTCTGGAAAAAACAACACATATTTAGCGGAAAACGGAATAGTTTTCTATCTGCTCTACTTAAAATAATAGTGAAATCATTAACTATCAGAAGAAAAAAAGTAAAAAAATAAATGTTGAAAAATACAATAGGCTTTTCAATTTGCGGATAATGTTAGACCATATCACAGGAACTGTTTAGTGATGGAACTTAGTTCACACTCTTAATATAACCCCGAGTAATCTCATATTCACATCTATAGTTTTTTTAGTATAAATATCAATCATATAGTCATAATCTAAGAGTTTTCACACAAAAAATTTATATGTTTCTTTATCTTTTTTATCTTTATCTTCTTGATGTAAATATAAATACAAATATACAGTAATCTCATTGTAGTTTTTAAGGATACTGCACATTGAAATTATGGTTACACAAACTAACAAAAAGACTTTGAAATTTTGTTAATTGACTGACATTTCAATAATAATACTCTACATAACCATACATACTCAATATATTACATACCTCCTTATTAATTCCATACTATCAGCTATCAAGAGAGATTTTTGGTAACAAGTAATATTTATATGAAATTAATTACTTTGACATTGAATTTAAATTGCTTTTAATATTCTGTTTTTTTAATTTTACTTTATAATTTTATGTCATATCGTAGCACAAAGATTATAACATTTAAATTTAACATATAATACTACCTCTCAATAATAACAGTTTTAAGTTGTTATAAACTGTGGATGATGTGAAAGGATTTATAGGATATTGGGAATTTTCACAAACAGAACATTAAGTTTCGGTAACTGAAATGCATCCTATCAGGCGTTAAATATCTTTGGGTGTAAGGATAAACGTTCACAAACATTAAAAATGTAGTAAATTTCTAAATAATTATTACTGCAGCTTAATCATATGCCATATATTTTTGACAGCTGATAAAGATGATAAATTCAATCCTTGAAACATTGTGTTTTATGTTTGTAACCTTACAATGGAAAATGTCTAAAACCCGTATTAATCTCACAGATTTTATTAATGATTTTGTGAAAAAAGAATTACAATTATATGATCGTAATTGATATGCATTTTACAAATCAGTTCGGATTGATTTATGGCTGTTTGGGTTTAATTTAGTTGGGATTCTCATGTAAGTAATAAATGTTGTTTCATTCTTTATACATATAATGGCAAACTAAATTGGTCGTACTTAAACTATAATTTAGAATGTAATTCAATCTAAGATTGGAAATACTTTAAGACAGTAAAATGTGTTTCTTATGTTTTATATGTATTAATTTAAATGTGAACACTGATCGGTTTCATAAGAATGTTATGCACAACAAAATCTAATTCGAATGTAATAATTAATTTCTCATTCAAAATAATTAGTAATTTATGTTGTGTTGAAGTCATTGCTCATTCATTGCTACGAGTACTATCCATTTGAAAACCTAATTATCTGTTTAATTGATGTCAGAGCTCGTTTAATAAGATTCAAAGAAATATGGTTCGTTTCCAGATGTAAATAACCTGAAAATGTTTTAAACCCTGCTAAACAATTTTAAATTCATGGCTGTCGTGTTAATTTAAATAATTGATTGTTTTACTGAATTAAGACGTTTCCAATTAAGAGTATGAAATTCAAGGAAATCTACAATAGTCGTATCAGTGTTTCAAAAAAGAGTTTAAAATGTAAATAATGCTATAAAATTATTAGTCAAGGCCAATGTCTCAAGAAAATTATTTTCAATTAAAACTTCCTTAGACTGAATTGTTTAGCTGTTTAATGAGTGTTCTGTTAGGCTATGGCAGACTGTACGTTTCTTCATGTATATAACGTTAAAATTCTTGTACTAAGAAAATATCAGGAATTAATTTATCCTTCAATAGGTTTATGGAGGGATCTTTTGTAAAAATGGAAAGTCAGAATAAGAGCATATTTCAACAACCCGTGACGTGTATTTTTTCAACGATTTTTGCAGACTGTTACATACTCTCTACTTGACAAGTCGTTTTTCATCTCGTAAGAACATTCGCTTACGGTAACCAAATGCCGTAAGATGGTGTTATAACGAGGGGGCATGGAAGATTACCTGTTTCTGTAAGAAATGCGAACAAAAGTGTGTGGCTGATAGTGAAATAAGAGAAGTGAGAGCGAAAAAGAAATGAGCTAATGTCGGGCAGCGCAGGGGAGATGAAAGCTAGGTGAGGGAGAGAGTACGCCACAAGACGTGAACCTTGTGCTCCTTGTAATTATGAAAATGTAGTGACAGCGTAATGCGAGTGCATTGTGTGGCACCCCTTGCTATTGGCGGGACGGCAATCACCGGCACAATGCGAGAGCCTGCCATTGGTTCACACTCAAATATGGCAGTCGGTGCGGTGCACTTACTGTACTCGCTCCACAAATATCTCAAAGGTCTTTAAACTGTATGGTTTATGGGCAACATACATTTTGAGAGCCACCACATACGCCATTTTTCTAGCTCTTTTATGTTTTTGTCACGTAGACCGTGTTATACCTGGTAGATCATTTGGACTGGAAAATATAAATTTATGTATCAAAATGTCCCGTTTTTTATAATCTAAATAAAAATACTTTTTTTAAGATTTGGATATTATTTTACAATGATCTTTATACAGAGGTTATAAAAAAATGCGTAACGACAATTTAAAAATAGACACGATTTAAACATTGATTTTAAATTAATTAAAGATTGCTTTCAGGTTATTGTCGCCTAGTTGCGTGTATACGTGTTTGATTTTCAGTTGAAAATATGGATAAACCCGTGGTTCTTGCACGTGTAGTGGAGGTTTTGGGACGTACTGGATCCCAGGGCCAATGTACTCAAGTGAAGGTAGAGTTTATAGGAGAACAAAATCGTCAGATCATCACAAATGTTAAAGGTTCAGTCAGAGAAGGTGACATCCCAACCCTACTGGAGTCTGAACGTGAAGCCAGAAGATTAAGATAGGTAGGATATTTATTTTTTATAATACCAAAAAAAGTTGATTTAACATGGCAGTTCTCTAAAGGCCTGAATAAAAACATCAAGAAAGAATCCTTTTGAACATCGATGCTTTTATCTCTTAGTGTTTCATAAATCTTTTTATAAGAACGGACTAAAATGTGTGTAAGGTAAAGAAAGTTAAAGGTACTGTTTTAAAAATAAGATTCCTTAAAAAATGTATTAAACTTTCATGATAAGCCCTTCCTGTGTTTAAAGGGCACATTTAACCCCCCACACTAACCCCTATTTTTGACATTTAAGTTTTAAGTCATTGAAAGTTTTTTACGAAACATGGACATGGATCACATGGACTATTTAGTATGTAGTGTATGAAACTTCAATTGTCATTTTTATATCATCGTTATTGTGTTATCCAGACTTTAGAATAGTAATATAATACTAAGAATTTTGTTAAAAGTTACCCTTTTCCACAAACTATCTAGAATTGTTCATCCGGAGTAAAACATCAACAAAAAATAGAGAATAGGATTTGTTTTAAGGTCGTAGCTTGATATGCAAATCTTAATTTTTATAATTTGAAGCATTTATTGTTTTAAAACGTCCCTTTACTAATCAAAACCTCTTTACGTCCACATGTATTCGTAACAGATAGAGATCTCAGTCAAAATAAATTAAGCTTCCAGTATATTTAATTGGTTATCTTGACTGGGATCTCTAGTTTTATTGAAGTTTATTTGAGGTTTAAATTATTTTTCTTTAAAAAGGCGACACGTTAACATTAATACGTATAAGTTTTCATGTTATAAGTGGTTTATAACAAGTAATGATATAAACAGACTGTCAAAAATGTTTGGGTAAATACCGAAGGAATTTGTATTTCTAGACTATAATAAAAATAAGATACAGCGTTTTGCAGAATAAATGTGCTCTATTACATATAATCATTACAAAAAAAACGAAATTCAGGAATCTGTGTCCGCGTTTGTGCAACGATAATGACAAAATTATATTCAAAAATTAAAAGTGAAGGGTTACTCACTATTTTGTAATATATTGTACTGCAGATTGATAATTACCAATTGAAGGAGAACATAAACGTTGAGGTTGTTTTGTTTATAAACTCTGCGAATGCTAATGATGACCAGCATTGACTCTATGAAGGATTTTCAAGAACATAGAAACGTCATCACTTGACACAATAATCCAACTAGTCCTACCTGCGGCTTAAACAATAATCAAGACTCGGATATAGTTGATATATGAAGAGGAGATCTAACGGATGTAGTTCAAGATATAACTGGAGCCGTAGTCTCGATTGGAAGGAGATAAGACTGAAGGAGTTGTGATAACAAGGAGGTGAAGACGAATAAGTGCTGTTAAATTTTTAATACTAAAGGAAGGGGGTGGTTCTAAAAGTAAATTAATAATTATGCGTTTAGTTTGAATTCATTCGGAACATTCAGAAATGTGTGTTTTGAAGCGAGCGTCTTCACAGACGAACACAAAAATTGCTGGCGATTATGACGTGTAGCTGGTATCATGAACAGTAACTGTTGATATAATAAGCTCTTATTTACTGTATTTACTGATGTCTTTGTACTTTCAACTTTTACGCGTCAATCCTCCAGAACGAGAACCATTATCAGGACTGGAAAAATGTGGTGAATGATGACAGAACCTCCTTCTTCGATTAAGGTGGTGATACCAGATTTCCAATTTGAAAAAAAAACTATAAAAAGCTTGGAATATTTTTATAAAATAGTAGAAAAATATCATATTACTTCAAGTGTGTATCCCCTTAGAGAAAATCCAATGCTATGTCTTGCATATACCATTTAGTGTAAATCACGTAACTCTGGTCCTATGTTAGAATACATCCGAAGGCCAGTTGGTATTCACCACTGAGATTTCATTTTATAGAGGTATTTGAGCTAAATGTTACAGCGGCTATAAATTTGGGATGGACCAGAATGGTAGAAACTATTACGTACTGACTTATTGTTACTTCTATAATTTTCTCGTCAATCCCCAACCTCCTGAAGACCAGAAACACGCACCCAATTTTGCAAACTTATAAGAGGACACATTTAATTACATCAACTACTATAGTTTATAAACATACAGCAAATTTGCATTTTATAAACACGTAACCTATTATTGCGTAAAATCGATAGGTAATTTCATCTAGGAAAAAATCTGTAATCTGTAAAATTTGTTTTAGTTTGATCCACTTAAAACCATCCATCAAGCGTTAATTATAAATAATGGCAATATCAGTGTTAGACTACGAGATAAAATTGTCACTTTCAGCCAAAATTTAGACTTTATAGGGTTTTAACTTTGATTTTCGGGTTGTGTTTAAGTGTACATTTACATCGATACATTAAGTACAATCGTTTTGGTTTAATAACCTCATACGGTTTGAAAATTAAAAAAAAAATGTTTTTTTCCATATTATATTTTTTATGTGTTTGTTATATTGCTCTGGTATTCTATTATTCCTGTACCTGATGTTACAAAATGTAATTTGTTAAATTTTTTCAAAGTCAGGGCTGCTATAACATTTAGCTCAAATATATCTATACCATTAAATCTCAGTGGTGAATACCATATATTAACCCAATCACTCTCGTTCCCTGCTAGAGGAAATGTCAACAAGACAGTCGGACGTACATATTGTATACCAATATATACTTCAAGCAGTGAAATTTAGGCACCGTTACTTATATATCACTTTCTATTGGGTGAAAATAACAGGATCGTCTATAAACATACAGATTTTACATGTATACCTTGAGCAAACTGCATATACAGGTATACAGATAATAAATTATTTGTACTACTTTGAAAAATAGTTGATAAATTTCATCTTACAGTACCGGTTTAAAAGATGCTAATATTGTTACCGCATTGGCCAGTCTGTCCCAAGCCAATATATTGTAAATTTAGTTGAGAAGTGGGTGTTGGGGATGCTCAAAGTGACATTCCAGTGAACATTCCACCAATATTGCTCGGGACAGCAAATATTACAACATAATCCTCATCAAATTGACACATGAGCCTTAAAAATATTACTATATTTAGTTTAATAATTTATTTTTTAAAGATGATAACTTATCTGCTTTGTCATTTGGAGTATTAGTTTTCTAAAGCAGTTACATTTATTCTAAATTAACTCCTAAAACATCTTGTACATTGCATTGTGTGATGTATTTCGAATGAGATCACAATCCGATCAAAATAAATTAAATGAAAAATGTTTTCATTATGAAGGAGAAATTAGGGGTTTTTTAAGAAAAAAGAATTATCCTGAATTTGTGCCAGATTTTGCTTTATTGTATGGCTAAGCCGCAACAGGCATTACATTACAGGTATATTTTTGTATCCTGTTTAGTTTAATATACAATAATATAAATTCATTGTTGTACATAACAACACAATAATATTAATACAATTTTACAATAGGTACTTATGGTTTGGCCACAGCACTGCAAAGTAACAACAAAAATATAACATTCGCAAAAGTTTATATTTTAGACAGAATATTGTCAGTTATAGTCCAATTGTATTTTTAATTAGCAATGTATTATAAAATGTATGACTAAAATATTCCATCGAATTTGAGCTATAACCACTGGTTTAACACAATTTTGGCTTCAAATAATAATACACTCTGAATTTGTATTGCCTCTACTTACAGACATTTATAATTCTATATTTTATATTTCTATCTTAAAACTGATCTAAAACAATACGAATGCCAAATTATGCTCACTTAGGCCCACTTGTTCTGTTTTTGCAATGATATATACTAAACAAGCATTTCTGGTGTGAAGTTTCTGAGTTGCGCTACTATGAGGTCTAGAATGTTCAATTTTATTCTGTGTTCAAGTAAGTACATAAACATTTTGGGTTTAATTTAGTTTCAGAATTTTAGAGATGAATATATATGCTAGTTCAAAACCCCTTTAAAATATAGTGGTGCAAATGGTGGTCGTCTTTTTGACACCAACCTAAGGTTCCATAGGTGTATGGAACGTGTTGATATCTTTGTAATACACTGGACTTAACCTAAGAATAAATGTTCTATAGTAACTAAAGCTGTACACATTTTAGATTCAGTTAATTTTCAGACACTTTGAGGTTATTACGAACGAGAAGTAGTAAATAAAGGTAAGTTATATTACAAGATCGATACCGTATTTCCCACTTGATTATATGTATTTGAGAATTACTATTGTTATACGCAAATAATAATTATAAATGAAATTGGTTATTACTTTATTATACATAGACTGTGCAACACACTCACTATACAAAATATATTCCTTACTTTCCTTGTTTTTGTTACTGCACAAAATATAATAGGAATTAAATGTTTCACAATTTTGATGTAGCAAGATTACCTTGTTTCATTGATGTGTTGAAAATGTGTGTTAAGGATACATAAAGGGGGTGGGAGTGGGAAGGTAATGTACACTGTGAATAAACCTGAACTAAAAAAAAATGTATAAATGACCACAAGCAATAAAGAAATAAATAGAAGACGTGTTGGAAGGAACAAGGCACGTGCTGAAAGTGACAAGTAGTAGAGAGGGTGACGGACGAGTATAGGACGAGTAGAGGACGAGTGCGAACTAATATTTTGGCTGACAAAGAAAGATGTGGGCTATCAAAAGGGCAGTCGGGGACACAAAGACTAGCCGCTCCTGAAGAGCTCTCTCACGGCTCTTTTCTTTATACCTCTAACAAATAGTAGCTTCTTCGCCCTCTAATTGCCTTCTGAAATTCCTAAGAGAAATTAAGGTGACGTAATAACGTACTCATCTCACTTTCTCATTTTTTGTGCACTGTAAACCTGAAACTGTAAATATTCCTACCATACTTTTTCTAATAATATTGGTAACTTCAATGTTTTCGTATTCCCAATAATCTACATTCAGTCTGATGGAATCGTGCTAGATAGAATGTTCAGTTGCAACTTATTTCTTGTAAGTAAATTGACTTAATTTCATAGTATTACGATAGTAACGTATTGGAATTAAAGCACCTTTTTTGAAATTAATAGACAAATGGTCTATTAATTTCACATATAATATATGTTTTTTAACCTAAAAACAAATACAATGATATGTGTTTTAGGTGTTTTTACACTTATGTGACTAATGCCATGGCTTTTTTAAAGTTTCATAATCACACCGTGCAAACATATGGTCAATACAATTAAAATCTTGAGATACTTAGGCTTTGCCTTCTTATTCAGTTAAGATATGTCAAAACATTGCAGAAACTGTGTAAAGAACATAAATTTGACACGTTCACAAAATGAATTCAAACTAATATTGTGTTATAATTACGCAAATTTATAAATGAAATTCTCAACTTTTGGTGAAACTAGGTAACAATCCGTGAAATTTTACGGAAAGAGTAACTTAGTCTACGTACAGTTGTACTGTAACAGTAGATTATTTTACGTTTTAATCGTATACGTATGAAAGTAGGTCCAAAAATGTTTTTTTTTTTCAAATGGGGGTTAGAGGGTGATATTGCATCCTTGGGCACGTACTTATACGAGACGCATATATAGAACAATTAACGTGCTTTATAAAAAGTTATAATTCACAAACTCATCCAATCTCCGACATAGCTAAGCTCAATTCATTTCCAGTAGACATGCCCAATCCACTGCGCAAAACAATTATGTCAATTTTATAACGTGAAAATCAGGTGCCAAATTAGAACTCACCAATCTCCGACATAACTAAGCTCTATATTCATTTCCAGTAGACATGCCCAATCCCACTGCGCAAAACAATTATGTCAATTTTATAACGTGAAAATCAGGTGCCAAATTAGAACTCATCCAATCTCCGACATAGCTAAGCTCTATATTCATTTCCAGTTAGACATGCCCAATCCACTGCGCAAAACAATTATGTCAATTTTATAACGTGAAAATCAGGTGCCAAATTAGAAACTCATCCAATCTCCGACATAGCTAAGCTCTATATTCATTTCCAGTAGACATGCCCAATCCACTGCGCAAAACAATTATGTCAATTTTATAACGTGAAAATCAGGTGCCAAGTTAGACATAGGTTAGAGAATTTCTTAGTGAGGATACCATTTGGTTGACTTAAATGTAGTAAAATAAACTAAAATAAATAATTAATATAAACGCATTAAATATGATTATTAATTATTAAAAATAGCGATACACTCCTCCATTCACCATGTAGGTGTTTTTATTGTCTTCAATTTTATTGCATGGTTATGGCCATATTCCCAAATGATCGGTTTAACATATAGAGTTAGGGAATAAATTATTTACGTTTTCTTGACTATCATCTCTTATTTGCTAAAATCTAATTAAGGTGCATTGGAACAATTATGAATCTGCTGGGACACACGATCAAGCATGTTACGAGTAATTTTTGGTGGCCTTTAGATCGAGTCAATACATAAGATTGGTGGGACATCCACTAACGTATTGATAAAATAACCAATACTAATTTCAATCCCCAGCTGCTTAATAATTTTAAATTATATCTGGAAAGCCATCCTTACATAGGATGTGTGCTTGATAGCGTATTTTTTGGAAAAGTTTTCATAGTTAAAATGTTGTCTTGTCACTGCAACAATTTGTTTCTATTGTTCTTTTTCCAACTACGATACGACGGTTGATAAGTATCTTCTAACTTTCACAATCTCTTGTACGCTTCTGTACAAAGTTCATAAGTTCTAATTCTTTGTTTTTCACAGTAATTGTCAGTTTCGAGTGGTTTAAGAAAGGACTTTGATGATCTCATACTAATAACTTTATTCACTTACGCGTTACTCAGACCACGGATAACCTGTTAGTGATGCGGTGGGCAAGGCCACTAAGCAGTTCGCTTTAGAAATATTGAGCACGAAGGTTCCAAAGGTATATCCCAAAAAGCGTCTTTTTTACCTAGAAATCTCATACCGAATAATAATAAATAACAATAAACGTACAATGCTAATACTAATAATATAATTGTTTATAATAATTCGTTCACGTACGATCGACTAACTTTATAAGAATAATTCGTACGTTTTGTAAGGGAAATCGTCACTCAGACAACAAATGGGCGGCTGTCTTGAGTATCAATTTTTATTACGGTGTATTGGAAACTGCTTAGCATTTAAGATGCAGTTTTCACAGTCTGGTAGCCGCATTAATTAGCAAGGTGCTTTTAGCGATATGGTGGCTACTGGTTTAATTGTGTTGTTGAATGAATTATGGCACAGGAAATGTTATTTTACACTGTTGTTGAGCACAAAAAAAATGGTATAAAAAAACAGGCAAAGGTGTTGTTGGCATTCAGTTGTGATATCATACGTGGAGTAATTTGAACGCCGCACCGCGACAGTGGAAAATTATCAGGATAACCAACTACTGAAGATGACTGACTCTGTCTTGAAGGCAATAAACTCGTCTTTACGATTCTCCTCTGTCGAGGTGTAATATTATTATAATTCAACGAGGTTTTCCCACACAGTCCAAGTTGAATTACATAAAAGGTGGACAATTACATTCCTGTACGTAATAGCACCGTCCCCATATTTGTCTAATGTACTTTTTAATGGGTCTTCCTTACTATCCGTCCACGTTGCTGACAATGTAAAGGGCAATAGTACAGTATGAGACGCATACACAGAAAAAAAATTTAACGTGCCTTATAAAGATTTGTGGTTCACCAACTCTCTTTTCATCGTGATTAAACAATTCAAATTGGTTCTCGGCGTCTGGACTATATATATATATATATATATATATAATATATAAAAATATATATATATATAATAGTGGTGATACGATTTGGTTGACTTAAATGTGGTAAAATAAAGTAAAATAAATAATTAATAAAATAATTATCAAGTATGTTAATTAATTATTAAATAATAGCGATAAATTCTCCATCGCTTTGTTGGGAAAATGTGTCAGCAAGGACATTTTTAATACCTACATACCTAGTTAGTAGCATATTTAACAAGGGAAGTCATCTTCAGTCAATATATATATATATATATATATAGTCCAGACGCCGAGAACCAATTTGAATTGTGTAATCACGTAACCTGGTTCTTCTTCTTCTGGAAAATCTATCATCAGCAACATCAGTTTTGTTGTAAGGATGAAATTGAAGTTATTTGTTTAAAGTGTATAATTAGCGATGAAAGGTGTGAAAAGATAACAGGATTTTCGACATTTGCCATCGTTATATGTTACAAAAGGTATTACACAACGTTTCGAGGATTGGAATCTATCCTATTCGCCAGGTGGGGGGAGGTTATTAATAAGACAAAAAGAAATAACAGAAAGAAGAAAAGAAGGAAAGAAAAGGTGTTCAAGCATACCCAAAACAGCTTGGAGTCCAGACCAGGCGTTGTCACTGCAGACAATGCAAGTCCTGAACACAAGTCACGATTACGAGAATTACAATCACACATCACACCAGGACAGGCGAAATTGAGTGTATAAAATAACTTTAAACATGAAATAATAATTTTTTCAGGTAAACTTTTTGTAGTTTTACAGAATTAAAACCAATCGTATGGCTTGTCGGTGGCTCCACCCACATGGAGAAAAATGTGCGAACTACGCTTTTAATCTTTCCAATTATTTTAAAATTTGTGCAATAAGTTTGCAATTAATTTGGGCCCACTATTATCACCCTAATTCCAAGTGTTTTTACGTACTAAGCGCTATACTTTTCATCTTAAGCTGACATCATATAGTTTTAAAATATGAAATAAAAATACGAACGAACAGGACTCTTTCAGTAAAAATACATACGATGTATTTCATAATGTGTTTTTTTTTTTTTGTAAATAAACAAATAACGATCCTTGCACATCAAGTTTCTAGTTGTGATTGTATATTCGCCGTTGCGTGCTAGCAGTAAAGTTTGGCTGTCGTACACGAGAGATGGGTTTAACTTCAAGTATTATTAAGTATTAAAATTCAAGTATTATATTCCACATTAGGTATTTTATTTGCAATGTTGTATTATGTGTGTATTCGACACGTGCTAACCTTGTAAAGATCAATGTCTCTCATGAGCTTATTCAAGTATTTAAATCTCTTCTCCGCTATGGTTTTGATAACATTTGGTGGATAAATAATCGTCAACAAATGCACATATTTTACAATTTTTGAGGATTTTGGTTCTTATAAATGATTAAGGGAATTAGTAACAGCTAGGAAGTTGCATAATTTCATACTTTAGATTTATTAAATATGTGAAAATATTTAAACTTTACTAAAAGAGTCCTAATTTTAAGTAAATTAGCTAATCTTAAGTTCTAGCATCTCACTCATTTTGCAAACAGAGCTTAGGCTATGTCATCGTGTTTTACAGTGTCGAATATTTTAGTATAAGACCCGAAAGCTAATTTGCATATATAATAAGCATGTAATATACGTAACTTTATTTTTCAACCGATTTAAACGATACCGTTAGTTTGGCATTCAATTACTAACAAAACACTGCCATTCATTACAAAATAGTTGGAATAAAAGTTTTTAAGATACTTAATGTTGAATACTTATTTCAAATACCATAGTTTTTAAATGGAAAGTGGCATTATTATTTCTTGGTTCTTTATTGTCACTTCAACTATTTTTTAAACATCAAAAGACCTAATATCATACTGAAAACATCCGAAATACTCCACTTACCCATAGAGGTCCTATTTTGTCTCCTCACGTATTATTTATTTGTTCGAAAACCATTGAATCAGAAATGAGACATTTTGTATACAGAGTCATAAAAATTAAGGTTATGAAAGTTGGAAAATAAATAGTCCATATTTTCGAAATTTAAAATAAATGGTGGTCATTAAAAACATTGTACGGAATAAACTAAAAAGAACTAATTAAAAGTGTACATAAATTACTTTTTGGAATTTTTAAATAGTTAAACGATACCTCTAAACATCAAACGAGATTAATAGTATTTTTTCACGACTGTCTGTTGGTCTACAGTTCAATAATCCAACAACTACCCCACCCTCGCCTTGAGTTTTAAAGAAATAAAAATGCTTTTCTTATAACGTTAAGAATCATAGGATAATTTGATTTTTATTTTCTGTCATTGTTGTAGTAATAACAAAAATAATGTTTTATCACCTGGTTACTATGCTTACATGTAAAACAGGTGATAAACAATTTCCTGTACGATAAATTTTTACTTTGAATCGGTTTAATTGCATCGAAAGGTAAATGTTTGCATATAAAAGCAACTTCTAAAAGAGTTAAATAAAGTAAATTATATAACAGTACCCTGTTCGGTGGGTACAAATAAATAATAGATAATATTAATGTATAAATATGTACAGTACACCTATTTATAATGTTTATTAGGTAACATATAATGAACACGTTCGTAAAACTAAACAAATGAATATTCTACATGAGTTAGCTTTGAACAGAACCTATAGTACTGGCATTTCTCACAGTGAAATTGTTAACAGACTCATTTGTATACAACGTTGTATAAAAAAGTGTTAAATTTAAACAGTTTGAAATATTCTCGGGTACAATTGCCTGAAAAGGCTTTAGCATAAGGTAACAGTGTGGATAGGTGACATGAAGTTAACAAATACTCAGTTGTAAAAATTGCTGAGTATTCAGGAACGTCAACATTCCCGCAATCTGGTCGAGGCGAGGAGCAGAACTTTGTGCAGGCATCTCACGTAATAATTCTGTTTACCAGCTCATAGTTGCTGTTAAAAACCAATATGCAAAAATTAGGTGGACATAGTAATATCTGACGGACAAGAGTTATGTAATTAATAAAGTGTAAGAAAAGCGATGAATGTTCAGACTGTATGAATAAAATACTCTAAGAGTCAAGTCTGTTGGCGTGAAGCAAATTTATCGTATAACCTTATGTTTTAAGACTTTTTGATACTAGAGGTGGATTTTAACCTGATTTAAGGATCTTTTCTATATCACTCTGGTTTAAGGCTTCGGACTTTAGGCCTGATGGCGCAGGTTGAAATCTTTCCTGTTTCCATTGTAATTTATATCAGTATCGCCGATATTGTACGGTACCTATCCTACTCCTTATATTTTTTGAAAAGATCATTTCATAAGCCAGTAAGGACGAACAGAATATGGCTAAAAAGGAATCGGACTATCCTTAAAAATACATTTCCGTTAGGATCACCGCGCAACAGTATAATGACAAACGGGTATCATTAGTCATTATTCTGAGAGATGGAGTGACCCAAATTTAAAATGTTCTGAAAATTCATAAAGGGTTTTTGAAATAAGTATAGGGATGGTAAAATTGATTATCATATCATATCTCCCTATTATTATTAGATATAGATAAAACCTAATAATATCCTTACGGTCCGCAACTCGTCAGTTTCCTCTGGGATAAAGTGAGGAAAAGTACGAGACCTTAAAAGTTATAAGTGTATTTGAAAACCTTATTACGTTGTCTTCATTGTTGATCACTACAATGCTGAGTAAAAATTATCGAAACTGTCAGAAATTAGATCCTGACAAGGTAAGAGGTAAAACAAACAGGCGGTTTTCCTCCTTTCGAATGGTGTTATTTAAACAGTTTTAAAGAAAGGTAAACTCAACATTAGATATATCACTTGCAGTGTGTTTAGCGGATGAAAGGTGAAGTTATGATTTATCAATGGGTTTTCCTGTTATTTATTATTATAAGAGAATAATCGTCAGGGAGAAAATAACTGCTTTTAGAGGTATAACCGGTAGTAATTATACGTTAGCCTCATCCCTGACCACCTCTGGGTTTTTGTGTACAGACACGCGTTACAGAATATAGAAGACGTATTCAGAATTTCGACCTCAGAGTCTCATTTAAAGATTTTTCGTTCAAAAGGAAAAGAGAATTACAGGAAACTCATGGAGAGCAGGTAACCGAGTGGTCTAAGGCGTCGAACTTTGTTAGAGATAGCGTAGCAGGTTCAAATACTGTCTGTGACAGTTGCATTTTATACCAGTAACATAGACTATATACTGTACCCTCCTCTATTCTGTTTGATAAGATCCTCGCATAGGTAAAATAAATACCTTAAAAGGTACTTGACTAGAGAAAGAAGTTAGTTGCCTTTGTGAAGAAAATCAAGGAAAAGTTGCCAATCGAAGATCGCTGGCCAAGTCGATGTGTTACTTCGCTATAATCTGGATCACATTCCATTATCTATCTAATCCCAATAAACACAGTTATTGAAGGTGAGATGTATATTATGGAAGAACGGGTAGTTGTCAATATTCACGGTATAATATTTTGCTGCCCCAAAAACGAGATTAGTTCCATTGCAGTTAACACTACGGGCACACTGAAAAAACGGTTTTGGTCTGTCCCATCCGCACCCTTATTCTTAATTTACTTGTCCAGTGATTATCTTAAATACTCGTGTAAAAATTAATACGATTCACGCCCTTGATGCTTCTTCTTTGTACTCACTCAGAGTAAAAAACATTTTAAGAAACGGTTTGAAGAAGTTTTCGACATTAAGATTGACCACAACCATCCAAATAGCTGGAGATTTTTCAATTCAACAAGAAAGGCTTCAAGTACATGGCCAGTCTACTTGTATAAACATTGGACATGTAAAGATTGTATTGGTAGGAGTAGTAAAAGGAGTGAACATTTGTGCTCTAGATAGATGGAGAGCCAAAGGATGGTAAAAGATGGTAAAAGGATCGCAATGCAAGATTGGAAATTAAAATGAAATATAGGTGCTATAATATACCTATATGTTCTGTAGGTGAGGTAAGTATACTTTTTATTGGTCCCCACTCATTTTGGCCATACAGATAATAAAATTTAACTGATAGGAAAGCGAGCAATATAAAAGGAAAAAAAAACTTATATTCACATGAACTTTAAGAGATTTTATAAAGAATGATAGTAACAAAAAACATTGGTAGCGTTAGGACTTCTGGTATCATCAACTCAGAAGATGGGTAGGCAACTCACTCGAACAGAACTGTAAATATCTAAATGTAAAGTAAAATAATACCTTAATATTGTGGAGCTCCAAGTTCCAATGACAAAAACCTAGAGACCAATAGAATAAATTTGCAAAATAATGAAGGTATTAGAAATAAGAAAGATGCACATTACAATGTATTTTTTCTTAAAATAAACAAGCTATTTACTTCATTATTAATTCAAACTATTAAAGCTGATTTGTAGGCGTGATTCAAAAGACCAACCTAACTCTGTATAGAAAGACAGCTACACCAGTTTGTCTTACAACTTAGTGCCGGACACTTATTAAGCTGGTAATTTATCTCTAAACTCGTTTAACAAGTTGCTGGGTCAAATTGCTTCCAACGAATATATTGCCGGCAGATACGTTTTTGTACTGTTAACACTCTAAAATAATTATAAAATTGTTGTTTTTGATGTACCAATACGTTATGTATCTAATATTAAATTGCAATTTTTACACAAAAATTATTCCTCTAAATGTTAATCGACGTCGTTGAGTTATATGTATATATATATATATATATATGTATGTATATACGATATATACAACGACATTAATATATATATATATATATATATATATATATATATATATATATATATATGCTATGGATAGTAATTAATTATACAAATAGAACTGTATAAATAGCACACGTTTCTTACAAATATGAAAAACATATATCCTAGAATTATTTAGTCATTCTTATTACGGTCTACTAAACATAATATGATAACTTCAATTTCTGTTCTGTATAAATTCATATATATTCAGGAATAATAAGGAATATATGTATATATACTTTAGTTTTTTATGGATACAGATGGAGGGGACACCATTCTAGGAAATAGAAGTGAAGGTTTTAGCGACTTATGCCACTTAAACTTAGCCCATTTTCCCAAAATGGGATTTTGAGGGTGGGGTGGCTCAAAATTTTAAAATTTAAAGATCTCATTTGAAAGGTTTTGATAAAAGAAGAACAGTGGAACTAGAGCTTTCTATCTCAATCTAGTACAAAGAGGCAGCTCATTGAAATTAATTAAGTTACAAGCATGGAGGAATCCTGCTCAACCTTCAAAGGACAAAGATAGAAAAATCTCTCTTATCTTATCAGTTTAGGAAGTCCAATATAATGATCCGTTTCTGGTTATAATTAAAAAAGTTAAGACTGTTTTTGTGATACTTTACATTGAAATGGAGTGCTATGTGAACAAGTGCGTATTAAGATCCTGATGATGCGAGGCTACGGAGACTGCGTGAGATCTTTCATAAGTAAGTAATTTATGTAATGACACTTACCTCAATCGAAACCCTGTATCTGAATCAGGAGCTCAAAACCAATCCAAGGTTTCCAGGAAACAGGCAGCGTTAAAGACTTGAGGTCCTGGACTACCAAAATCGGATACGAACGAAGCATTGTCACTTGACGTTTAACAGTCAGTTGTAGAAGATCCTCATGCCTCAATTAGAAATCAAATATTGGATTTAACTCAAACATCGGTTTGTAAAGATGTACATGACAGTGGTTATTAAGCTTACAAAATTCGATTAGTTCATGAGCTAAGTGAGGATGATTTATATCGTCGAATAACATTTTGTGAAATAATGATGCGGATATTGATAATAATACAATTAGATTAAACAACATTCGTATTCACATGAAACAACTTTCATGTGAAACGGTAACGTTAAAAGACACAATGCTCGTTATTGGGCTGATGTAAACCACCATTGGATGAGAGATCAATATACTCAGAACCCTGAAAAAATATAACGTTCGGCTTGGCATTGTAAGGGATCAGTTTCTTGAGCCCTTAATGGAAACCTTAATGCCGAGGTACACCAGGAAAAGTTACAAAGTCAGGTTTAGCCAGCTATCCAAGTAGCAACCAACAACTGTAATGAAGTTTGGTTCCAGCATGATGGAGCGCCTCCACACTATAGCTTGCGTGTCCACGAGTATTTAAACAATATTTTTCCAAATTGATGGATAGAGGAAGTATCGAGTGACCACCAAGATCACTAGGTCTATCTCCACTTGACTATTTTGTGTGGGGTCACATTAAAAATAACATCTATAAAACCAAACCCCTGTGTCTTAATGACCTCAGGGACAGAATAGTAGCGGAAATGCAAAAAAATCCCACACGAATCCATTCAGCGTACTGTTTAATGTCTATACAATAGTCTTAGACATTGCCAAACTGTCATGGACAGCAATTTGAACTTCTGATATAAAAAACACAGGTTAGTAAACTTAGCAGTTTTATTGCTTAACGTAATTGTGATAAAATACCTTTACAGGAAACAATTTTAAACTGCCCTCCAAAAACCCCATTTTGGGGAAAAGGTACCTTTTGTTTCCTACACGGATATCCTGAGTTTTAATTTTTTACCTTTGTCCATTGAAGGTTGAGTAATACCACCCATCCATGCTTTTAACCTAATTAATTAAAATCAGATACCATTTTGTACTGGGTTGAGATAGAAAACCTAGTTTTCACAGTTCTTCTTCTTTATCAAGACCTTTTAAAGTAGATGTCACTTAATGGGTCTTAACATTAAAACATTTTAGCCACTAACCCCTCCCCCCCCTTTTGGAGGAAAAGGAAGGAAAAGTTGTAACAGTGACTAAAAAGCTTACTTCTATTTCCTATGAAGGTGTCCCGAGTTCCATCCTTCCAGCTTTATCCATAAAAAACTAAACATAATGTATCCATACTTTTAACTCACACTGTATATAAGTATATATATATATATAAAAAAAACAGTGTTTATTCATGTATTAATGTAAATAAAGTCATTTGACAGGTATTTGGTCTTCCGATCATATGTTAGTTTGGTTATTTAAACGCATATGTGACAGATTCGGCCAAATACAAAATAATTGAATCGTAAAAAGTGGGGGCTCTGTGGTGTAATGGTAGCACATTCACCCGGCAAGTGAGATATCCGGGTTCGAGTCCCGGCGGAGCAAGTACTTTTTGCGATTGAATGTTTATTTTAATTAAATACGGCTATTGCCATTTATACAAATTTAATGTATATATATATACTGGGTGCTTCAAAAAAATGTATACACACTTTGAACTTCCATAGAAAATTTATTTACCGTTCTACAAAGTAAAATTTCAGGAAATTAGAAAGCTTAAAGTCCAATGTAAATGAAACGTGAATAACAAATGGTAATACTGTTCAAATTGGTGACCTGCAGCATCAACACAATTCCGAGTACGAGTCACCACTGATTCTGTACATCATATCAAAACGTCCAATGAGATTTCTCTACACACAGCTTGAATCTCATTCCAAAGAATGTCTAGGTTACGTGGTTTACGTTTGTACACCTCATCTTTTACTGTGCCCCAAAAGAAGAAATCCAGTGGTGTAAGGTCTGGAGAGCGTGCTGGAAACTCGATTGGCCCCCTGCGTCCTATCCACTGGCCCGGCAAATTTTGATCCAGGTAAGCTCGTACGTCCCTGTGATAGTGCGGCGGGGCACCATCTTGTTGAAAATAAAAATTATCATTACCGTATAATGCACGAATGGCAGGAAATATGGAATCAGCAAGCATTGTTAGGTAATTAATACCAGTTACAGTACCTTCAAATCGAAAAGGTCCAATGAGTCCCCTTGAAGACAAACCGCACCACACATTTACACCAGGCAAATTTACAGCTTTTTCAATTGTAATGTGAGGATTGTCTTCAGCCCAGTAAACACAATTGTGCCTATTGACAGTTCCATTAAGTTTGAATTGGGCTTCATCCGACCAAATGATGCTACCCATAAATTCCGGTTCACGTATCACCATCTCCTGAACCCATTCACAAAATTGCAACCTTCGATCTGGATCGTCGTCACTTAGCTGTTGCACCAGCCTTGGAATGTAAACACAATACTTGCCTCTATTCAGAATGCGTAGCAGGCTGCTAGCACTTACATCACTTTCACGTGCCCCTTGCCTTGAAGATTTGTTAGGAGAGCGTTGAAACAGTTCCAAGACTGCCGTTGAAGACTCATCACTTGTAGCTGTTCGAGGTCGACCTGAATGACCTTTATGCACATCATACACTGTTCCATGAACTTCGAATTTGTCTCGTATGCCTGTAATTGTTAATCTTGAAGGTGGTTCTGTATCATAATCCCTTCTCCACTTTCTTTGAACTTCATTTATATTCTCAAACTTCCAGTACCACTTAATAACCTGCTTACGTTCTTCAAAACTCAAACGTACGTCCGCCATCTTGATATTACAAATTCCAACTAACAATATAACATAAAGGGACGATTATGCTGCCACCTGGCGAAGAAATATAACATTAGCCTTGTAGAGCGGGAAAACTACGATAGTTCAAAGATTGTATACATTTTTTTGAAGCACCCAGTATATATATATATATATATATATATATATATATATATATACAGTATAGTTTGTTTCTATATATATATATATATATAGTTTAAATTCAGTTTATTTCTCTTTTTAGATGAGTGGTTTTCTGATAAAGGGTTCTGTGAACATAAAGATATCTCTCTCGCCATTCTCAAGCCAACTTCAGAATTAAACCATTTTTACCTGACAGCACGTCTCTTTGGCTTTAAGGTGGGAATGGAATTGCACAGTCTTCAACGACGAATCTATCTCTCACTATCATAGTAACATTAGAATTACATCACCTAGAAGAGTAATCTGCCCCTTTGGCCTTAACATTCTACATCGTCAACAAAAGGCGGTAATAGGAATTCCATATCTTTACCGACGAATATATTTTCAATGACATTATAACTGCATCACAATCATAAGCAATTTGCCTCTTAGGCCTTAAAAACTGTCATGGAAATACACAATCTTTACAGAGTTTTTATATGTTATTCTTGTGATTACCTCTTAAAATTAGAATTACATTGTTTTCGTAGGTAACCATGTCTCTTCAGCCATAAAAGTTGATTTAAGGGAATTCCCCCTACGTTAAAGTTCCCATAATTACTGTGGGAGAAAATGGCTTTATTCCCGTTCTACATGCTTCTTAAGGATGGCGATATACCACAGTGTGAACTTTAAGGTTGGGGCAAGATTGAATTATCCTAGCCATTTAATTGTATCTTAATCCTATACAAACTCCATGGAATCCCCATAAGCACTTAAAAATTAGTTACTATTTCCTCATTTCTGTCTTTATTACAGTTCCATGGGATAGTAACGTTGAGAAAGTTGATATTGCTTGATCTTTCTACGCACACTTTGTTTAAGTGATGATTGCGGCTAGCAAAAGGTGTATCTACGGACATTTTTCATATTAGTGCTACTGGCTGCGGTGGTTCACTCTCTATCTTTCATCACATTGGGTTTGATTTTTTTAAGATTGAAAAACTTGAAAAATAATTATTCCTGCTCGTTTCGATTCGGTAAGAAATTGGGTTAAGAATTTTCTTATTCGTTATGGTGAAGAAAAAGTAAAAAGTACCCATCGGAAAAGTGGTACTTTGCACTTTAACGGGAAAGTCCGAATGTTTAATCTCCTCAACTGATAGGTTCACTCTGTTCCCTTTTTTAATACCACATTGGGACCTCTTTTAGTGCATTTATCACAGTGGCTTCGTTGTTTATAAATGGTGGTTAACTGCAGAGCGGAAGTTCCATCAAAACTGATGAGGGACGTCGTCACTAGATATATACTTGTGTTGACGAGTTTACCAATTTTGTTTCAAGTTCAGACATAAAAAAAACTATAGTTACTCGAAATAAAAGTTAGTAGGTAAGTTTGTGAACATTGTATTAATGACTTTGGGTTCTTAGTTGAGACTTTATTACACGTCTTACGTTCCATCTGAACCTGGATTTTCTAAACTAAAAGATAACACACGCATAGAGAATAATTTAGAGGCCATCACAATAGTAGAAATTACGCTTGATGATTTCATACTAAACAGAACCTCATTGAGGAGAGATCCAAGTTTTCGTCACTTGTTAAAGTATTCATGACTTCGGTCAAATATGGGTACAATCAGGCTCGCAAAGATTTGTATATAAAATCCAAATATGAAGGTGAAAATCTGCATATACCATCGGGAAAAATAAGAAAGAGGTATGTTGATAAGTTCACTAGAAAAACTGAACAATTCAATTAATAGCTAAATACCTCTACTCAAAGAATAAAGAATGCATGTACTTCTTTCTTATTACCATACTTGCAACTTTTAAGACAAATTGTTTAGAATAAAAACAACGTAGAGGTGTGTGTCTCCTGGTCACACGCTACTGGTGTGAGTAAACACTTGTGTCTAAAAACAATACGTTAACATACGTATACACTTAGGAAGTAATGATAACAAAAAAGGACGTTGATACTTGTGTGTAACGGTATGAGGTCAGGGTAAAGACTCTCGTTGAAGCGGCTCTGTGGAAGCGGTTAGTGACCCGCAGGATCACCAGATTATACCCCGAGGTAAATGACTCGCGTACCCGTTACATTATTTTTCAGTTTCATTCTTGACTCGTGATTTCATTCTGACTCTCATTCGATTACGACAGCTCATTCATACCGCGAGATTACCGCAAATTGCGACGAGTATAGCGACTCCAGACACGTGCTTTCTGTTGCATTCATGAATTCACTACTCAACGTCAAGTTCTCATTACGAATAAACGTATTATTCGGCAAGGGTAATTTATTTTTTGTTAAAAATTAACTACATATATACATATATATATATATATATATATATATATATATATATATATATATATATATATATGTATAAATATCTTGTTATTGAGTTTCAATTTGACCAACAGGCTTTTAGACCAGTTGTCACGTATTGAGATACGAACTACAGATAAAAGAAGACATAAAACACTAGTAGAAAATTGTGGAGAGGTTGAAATAGTGTATTATGCGTATTTCGCATCAAAAAACTTATAGTATGGATTAATTATATTATATATTATTTCTCAAACAAGATACTTTAACTCTAACCGCAAAGAAAACTGGAATAACAGCAAAGCCATAAAAGCAACCTATATATAATTAAATAGCGTTTCCTCTAAAGCTATCCAAAAACCTGTCTATAAATTTACGTCATTGTGAGTGATTTTTTATTTGATTTTTGCATTTTTTATAGAAATAGGTACCCTTTTATGGCTTTGATTATACAGTTTTTATTGGACTGTAAGATGCTGCAAATTATGGAAACAGAAATTTGTCTAGATGGATATTGATTAAATTATAACGAATTTTTACAAGCTTAAACACCAAGCTAAAACAATTTTTTACAAATATTGAATACTATAACATTATAGTGCTCCTACTTAAGACTGGAAGGTGAGATGTGCACGAAATTTAGTTATGTTATAGGTCTGTTTTGGGAATTGGGGTTGAAGACTCATTTAGAATTCTAGCTAAAGATCATTTCAACAACTTTGAATTCATTAAGTAAATTCTCAGATCAATGTCTCCACAAAATTCCTAGCCAAAGCCAGCAAAATCGATATCACGTCAAACAACAAACAGACATTCATAAAAATCCCAAAATCCTTCATATAAACTTCTTATCAATATTAACTTTGAATCTGTGTTATAATCCCAAGAACTTTAAGCCAACTTCTCTACTTCCGGGAGATGCAAAAATGCATGTTGATGCACTTCTTGGCATGGTTGCATTATAAGATCAAGTTAAACGTTAAAAAAGCTTTCGGCTCGTAATCAAAATCAAAATAATATCTGAAGAAATAAATACCAAGCCAAATTTATACATATAATAATATAGTAAACAACAAGTTGTGAAATACGACAATTTTTTAGAATGGTTAGCCTTCTTTTCTCCATCATCCCTTTCTTCATCATCCACTTCTTTGTGGCCAGGGTTCCACTTATTTACTGAATATTTCATCCCTGGTCTCCTCTAACTAGACATTTGTGTAATTGGGAATAAAGATTCTCTATTTACCTTCTCAAACAAATTGCTCTCCGCATTAAGGGTGAATCGTGGTGAAGCAATATACCGACCCCCTTCCTGACGTGGTTATTTAAAGAATAATTCTAGTTGTAGTAACGTCATAATAAATGGTATAATTAGTTGATGAGTTTCGGGCTTTAAAAAGGCGAGTGAAATAATTAATTAAAAATAAGAAATCGTTTTCTAACGTCATTTAATACTCCGTGCCGATTTTCGCTTTACTCGTTTGCTTGCTTTGTTTGGCTTGTTAATCCTCGCTTAATTACTTACTTTATCTGTTACTAGCATAAAATTTTATCAACTACTTGCACTAAAACGAAACGTGTAAAAGTAGTTTAGAGCCTATAGTAGACATTCATTAAAAAAAGTAAATAATCGACCTAATATATGTAGCTTGGTAGTTTGCAGTATTATTATCTATTATTATTATTATCTAATTCAAACTGCTATTAAAAATTAAGGAGAACATGTGTTCATGGTGCCGCAGTAGGTGCTTATGTACGATTAATTAATATACAATAATATAGCCAATGGCGCAGTGTAGCGGGTACGGCGGTTATCGCAAGATAACCAGATCAAGCAACGTCGAGCGTGGCCGCTGCTTGGATAGGTGAGCGCTGAGCGATCCTGTCCTTGCAAGCGGCCCGCCTGCCCAGCCGTTGGTGGTGGTTCGGAAGTCACCTTTAAGCCGTTGGTCCCCAGGTTAAGTGTTAGAGAGGGCTTCTTAGCCCTAACTTCGCCTGGTAAAATAAGACATTCTTTACTTTTTTTTATAATATTGGAGAAAAAAAACGTAAGAGTAACTCTTATGTAAAGTTTTCCAGCAGGACTTGGAATTCATCATAAAAGACTGATGTTATTATGATATTATTTGATTTTAGTTCTGTAAATACAACTTCCTTATCTTACTTCAATTCACACTTCTGTTACTCAAACATAATGTTTTTTTTTACATTAAAAATTTCGGTTATCGATAAAACTCTTTCAACTCATATGTTTATATCTTTACTTATTCATTTCTGGAATATTTTTCAGCCCTTCTGATATATTCTAGTTGAAGGTTGATTGAAGGCAACCTTCCAGACGATTAGAAGGTTACTGTGTCGGTCTTCCCTGACGGATATTGTTCCTTAATTGTCATACATCCTTTCATCATCCTGAGTATTGGACTTATATTGTAAAGGATGTTTTATGTTATGCAAAATTTCACAGTTATAGCTCATTACATTTTTGAGATTTTCTTTGGAAAGGCAGAAAGAAAATCATACATAAGAGAAGTTGACATGAAAATGGCGAATAATACGAGAACTAATTCTTGTAGAAATGAAGTTTCATATAAAATTTAAGATCTGCATATAAAATATTACTCGACATATCTTGCCACTTGATACATTTACATTTTAGTTCATTAAATTGGGTTTTGGTATCAGCTTTTAAATGATGAAGGTTTACATACCTAATAGTTATAAAATTATGTATGTGTTGATATATTTACGCTATATGTATTAATATATAAAATATTTAAATATCTTATGGATGAATCTAGTTTGCTTACAAATTTATTTATTTTGCTATTTCTTCGTTGCCATCATGGTTACGCATAAGACCAATGTAAAGATATTCTCTAATGCTCAGCCAAAATACCATGAAGTTATATGCACCATAATCGAGCTCAGTTTCCCTCAAGCGCCTTGCACAATTTCAAGTCTGTAGGTCGGTTCCTGTTCGAGATATCTTGCGGAAAGAAAGATAGATAGCCAGACAGACAGAAATGAAATTTTTACCGCCCCCAGAGTGAAAGCCTTCTCAAAATCTCAGCCAATTACATTATGTAAGCTCACATCCAGGTTTTATTAACATCAAAAAAGAAATCTACCCAAAAACCAATCGTCAGCAGATTAGTTTTGGTGAAGGTTGGGAGGGTATCAAAAGTGTTAACAAAATCAAACGATATTTTTGTTTCGGATTTTCATAGCTTGACACACTTAAAGTCAACCTCCAGACATATCACAGTCAGATCAACTAGATACCGAAAGTCATCACTTTAATGGGCTGTACATGGTTAGCTGACATATTTAACATTTATTGGCATGACTAAAGTTGGTTTAAGTTATAATCAAGGTATAATAAATATGATCTGGGGTTTTAATTTTATGCTTTTACCCATTTTGATATTCTCTTCGTATGGCCTCGAACAAAACGATCGCTGCTGACCATTGAATTATTTGTTAGAGGAAATTTATCCATGTATTTAAATAAAAAAAAAAAACAAAGATATATCGTTATGTAATTAAAATTCGCTCTCGGCTCCTATGTTATAAGCAGGATTTCGTGTCTTCGCTTAAGATGTATGTGAAATTTAATTATTTCCTAATGTATGGAAAACTTGAAGATTTGGCATGAGATACTGCCCTCTACGTTAATGTGCATTACTCGACATACAATCTTTTATGAGGTGGGATTTAATTTTTCACTGTTGCAAGGCCTGCAAGCCCAATCGAGTGCCCCTGGCTCTCATCCTGCATCGTTGTGTTGTGAACTCAAAGAACCGAAAATATACGCATTAGTGGTCCTAAGAGTATAATGTTTCGATTCATACGTGTTCATTAAATTATATACAAGATTTATTAGCTTATTGCAGAATGATTAAATATCAATAACATACATTACAATTATGTCGTTAAAACATATTTGTAATAGTACAAAGCATATAGATACTATTAAAATGGATTAATTGTGAAGTGGAAACAGGTAATAAAATAAAGTTTGGTTTGCACTGTTAATGTTTCTTATCACCAAAATGGTAGTGTTATCGTAGTGTTGATTTCGCCAGATTAGTACTACCTTATTCAATTATTATATAACATATACGGAACAAAATGAAAAACAAACGAGAAAATTGATACTGATAGGAGGAAAGTATTAATGTAGGAACGATACTCATATTTACAGCAGGCAGAGACTTTGGTAATATTAGTTATTCGTTATTTCCTGGCTCTAGTTTTCAGTTCAATTTAAATTAAATTCAAATGCATGCAGAAAACCTTAAGGTTTTATTGGTTTTAATGCACTAATGGAACATTAGATTTATATTTATGATATATTTTATCCTAATGAATGTATTTTAGTGAGCTAATTTTTATAATATGTGCAATAGTGCCACATAGACGTTTCTATGTATTTTTACAGCTAAGAATGCTGGAAATGAAAGTTCTGCAACCCTTTTAGGTACTTTTCAAATATTATATAAAATATTGAATAATATATTCAAAATCTAGATTATGCTATATCACAAAGGTCATCTATACAACAAAAGAATTGAGCCTGTTTTGTTAACACTGGATTGAAGTTTGAAAGACATGATTTCACGTCCTTGGTCTATAGTACAAATGTTTACTGTGTTTTTTCGTTGCAACGTCAAGTGATCTCGTGTGGTCACTTTTCGGAAATAGAGAAAGCAGAAGACAAATATTACCAAAGTCTCTGCATGCTGTAAATATGAGTATCGTTCCTACCCAACTTGTCCTTGATTATGCTTTCTTTTAGCATACCGAAGTCGCATTCCTTAACTATGGATTTATAAAAACGTTACTAATGGTATACAAAGGAATTTGCTTTTAGAACTATTTTTAGAGCTCATGGTGAAAAAGGCAGGTCCTTAAAGAGTTAAAAATATTGAAAGTATATATTTAAATTTATTTATTCTACTTTTTAAAGCATATTGAGCGTAGCAATATTAATTTTTTATCTCTACTCTAATAGCCTTGACATGCAAATCAAAGCTTTGTTTCCATTCTTCATCTAAATCAGCAATTGAAAAGTAAACTCTGTATAAAGACTAAGAGAACTTGAACTCGTCTATAAGATTATACGAGTAGTAAATTGTTTCTGTATCCTAACCAATCTAGTTAATAACAGTATTATAACGTTTCTCACTTTTGGCCGATGTTACTACTTCTGTTTTTTTATCGCGCAAGGTACCGTAATTTAATTTAATTTTAAATAGAAAGTTTTGTTATCGTACTATCACTTTTCATCTTGCAGATATTCTCTTATTCTTCTTTTATATTTTGTTTCAGACATAAGTTGAGCTAACAACTTAATCACCTATCAACAGGTCTTGATATAATCATGCACATATTAGCTGTCTGGGTCAAGTATGAATGATTTGGAAACAGCAATTACAATTGCACTGTGTTTTGAGCGTCCCAGTTTAGTCGTGACGAAATTTCAGTAGTTGACATTGACCTATCAACGTTTTGTTTTCTTCCAGTAATATTTATCCTTATATTATTTTCTATATTAATCTCCAAACAGGAAAATTGTAAAGAATTATATAATTAAACATCATTAAGTGATTTAGTTAATCGACTTTAATACACCGGGCTGTAACTGGGGCTAGTGCTACTTTTTAGTACTGTGAGTCCAGGTCTGGAACAGGTTCTTTTTTAACATATATAAATGATGTAAATATGTTGAAACTCCGTAGATGTCATGATATAGCTCATCCTTATGAGCAACGATTGAGTGGACATGCTGTTTTTACATGATGAATAAAGATTAGTTTCATCTTCCTCTTGAGATTTGCATCTATAATGGGACTTGGCTGAAGAATTCTCTTGAATTTGAATTGTACCACTTTCCATTCAGGTATTTTTTTGGTTTATAACACCAGTTTACATATTAGGCTGACTATGACCTCTCCAAATCAATACTGCAGCTTATTCACTTACCTCGTTGGTTATTATGTACGTGTATATCATGGATAAATCTCCAGTGGAGAGGTAAAAATGTCTCAGGTAAGTAAGATTTTTAACCAATTCGGTCAGTGTTGCATTCTTCCGAAATATCTTCTTCGAGAGCGCTGTTCTAGCGTAATGAATGACTACGCAGTGTAATTTTGTCACAGAAAAGGAGGAATTGGATTGTTGCTTAAGGCAGTATTCTAGAAATCTCGAAACCTACTTAAAATCCATATCTAACATCTACAAACTGGAAATGAGTTACCAGTTCCAACTGTCTATATTAATATGCTGACAGTTTGCAAGGTCAGTTTTTATATGTAGTTTTATATGAAAAGCAGTTGTAAGAACAGTTATCAAACTGAATAGGTGAATACATTTCAAACAATTGCAGTATACAAGGTTCTGATATAAAGTCCTCGCTTATCAATTGATGCAGTCAAGTTTGCCATCACGTAAATAAATTCGTTAATCCCATAAGTAAGGGTCAAAACATCTTCTGCATTTATTATTAAACGTATATCCAATGTCGTTTTGGAGGAACATTGTGAATATTTTTATTTTCAAGGAAGCATCTGTCAGTAGTATGTGTCCATTACTATATAGAGTTCCTACATAGTGCATTTTCCTTCTATCTGGAAAACTAAGATAGTTGCGCTGATCCGAAAAAGCTTTTACACTATTGAAGATTGGCTGAATACTCCAATTTTGGTCCTTAAATTTTTATTGCTCTTAATTAATGACATAAGACCTTCAAATTAGGACTTGTCTACCTATCACTGAAATAACCATTTAACACTGCAATAAACCATTTATCCTAGTGTATTGTCGAGTTGTGTAAACTATATTGTCTGAACCTAGGCAAAATTTTGGTGCTTATTTTCACTTGTACGCTCATGAGCTCTATTATACGAAAGAAGATTAAAAGCAGTAACTAGGATTAAGAAATATAAACATTGCGGTGGATCTGAATGTTCACAAAGTTTTATAGGTGTTATTATTTCAACACGCAAGAAATAATAGATTCGATCTTTAAGAGGTACTTATGTCTTTTAATGTGAATCTCCCGATTTTCCATTCATAAAAATTATTCTTTTGAAGCTCCGATGGTGCCTCGTTTGAAAGACTTTTGATAAAGACACTGGCATTTTTTTATATTTCCAAACAAAATACAACAACGAAGATTGTGTTTTTGGGTTTTGTGTTCTATTGAGGCAGAGGTTACACAGATGTAGGAATTGAGGAATTGGGATTTTGCAGAAGAAGTTTATATCTTGGGTAGTATGAACTTTTCTGAACTGGTTACTATTCTGAAACTTCTTTCTAATTTATTTCGGTTCGCCGTACTGTGTCACCCTTGTTTTTTTAGAAAACGTTCTCTTCTGAGCCGTTACATCTAGCAGGATATAACGATATACAGGGTGTCAATTAAGTCTGGAACCTCTTTTTTAATTTTTGAACCATAATAGAAAGAAATACCAAAGTTCACACGTGCTTACTGGTGATAGTAACGCACACATCTGCTCAATTACCGACCGGATAATCCCTTTAGGGGACGGTTCACAAGGAGTCAGACAAAATTCTTAAATAGCAGCATAGGTCAAGTTTGGTATCAAATTAAAGATCTTATTTAGCAGAGTACAATGCCGCAAACCGGACTTCAAAAGATGGATTCATTATAGTTATTGCTATTTGAATTTTAAAACAATTGAACAATGTAAATTATTAAGTATTACAAGTAAATACCAATTTTTAAGTACCTGTGATCAAAGTAAGTGTTCAAAATGTTCCCCTCCCATCATCTGACAATGTAGTAATCGAAGCCAGGAATCAATAATTATTACCAATAACACAACTACTGTTAGAATGTGAAAGTGGCAGATTGAGTCATACACAGCATCCACAGAAACTTAACGTTTGGGCAGGTATTATAGGAAATCAAATTATGGGCCCATTATTTATCAATGGTAATTTAAATGGTGGACTCGTATCTAGCAATGCTCCAAAATGAGATAATTCCTGCACTACATTCCTGCTTTTCTTAGTCGACAATTTCAAATAATTTATTTCCAACAAGATGGTGCGCCACCACACTTTGCTCTCCTTGTTAGAGAATACTTGGATACAATATTCCTTCAGATGGATTGGAAGACGTGGTGCAGTAGAGTGGCCTGCTCGGTCCCCTGATTTTTTTTTCTCCGCTGGATTTTTTTCTTTGGGGATACCTCAAAGATAAAGTTTATCGTACTAAGCCTCGAGATTTGGCGCACCTAAGAAATCTCATAGTCCAAGAAGCTCAAGATATTCCTCGTGACTACCTTCAAAATGCAGTGGATGGCTTTTACAACCGCCTAGGACATTGCCAGACGATGGTAGGGGAACATTTTGAACACTTACTTTGATCACAGGTACTTAAAAATTGGTGTTTACTTGTAATACTTAATAATTTACATTGTTCAATTGTTTTAAAATTCAAATAGCTATAACTACTGAATGAATCCACCTTTTTAAGTCCGGTTTTGCGGAATTGTACTCTGCTAAGTGAGACCTTTAATTTGATACCAAACTTGACCTATGCTGCTATTTAAGGATTTTGTCTGACTCCTTGTGGACCGTCCCCCCAAAGGGATTATCTGGTCGGTAATTGGGCAGATATGTGCGTTACTATCACCAGTAAGCACGTGTGAACTTTGGTATTTTTTTATATTGTGGTTTTAAAAATTAAAAAAGAGGTTCCAGACTTAATTGACACCCTGTATAACATTTTTTAATTAGTATAATTTCCACATAAGGCACCCAGTAATCACAGTTACTTGCATTATGAACTTTTTAGTTTTATCTGTGTGTTATTCACTGATTCACCAAGGAAGGAATACTCTGGCCTTAGTGCTATTTAGGAAAAATCTCTAATTCAACGTTTAAACAAAAATTGCTAAATTTAACATAAGTTCTAATCATGTAAAGTGATCTATTTAACGCAATAAACACCTCATGTATAACTCCAAATTACCATATTTTCACAAAGACTGAAACAATCTGATCAACCTCGGAACACTGGAATTATAATTTATCAAGAATACAAAGTTGTGGGTATCCTTTTATTTTATGATTTAATATCAAACTTAACTATGGAAAAAAGGTATATGAATAAATACATTCACATGCCTCCATTATCGGTAATATAATGACAAAACTATTATTTTAAATCCATTACTAAACCTAACTAAGAGTAATGGCTATACTCAGAGCGTAAATAGCTTAACAACAGTGTACAGTCAACAATTTTGGTGCACCTAACTACTAAACATTCAGAACAGTAAAAACGGATTCATGTCAAATATAGCAATACAAGAATCCTCAAAACATTTGTAATTTTATTATTTGCACACTCACAGATATAAAATCAGCTCAGAACATGGCCTGAAACATCGTTATTCAGAAGTTGTGTAGCAAATCTACCATATGAAACCAAATCACAATTTTATCTACAAACATATAAAGAAGAAACTTGTGTATAGTTTCTTAGTAAAACACTAACAAATGTACAGTGTTTTATAAAGGAATTTTCACATATAAAAGTAATATAAGATTGATATAGCTTACATTATATTATAAACAAAAATTATTTTGACAATTTTCGTAATAATATTTTATAAGGGTTTTATAATATTTTAATGGATTTGTGAATTGTGCTTTTTTCAAATTCGAATTTTATATCAAATATTTTTCTTATATATGGAAAAATGTTTTAAAACTTGTATTAACATTTTGATATTTAAAAAAGTGTACCATTAACAAAGAACTGTGTTTTTACAGCAAAATGGAACAAAATAATACATTACAGTAACATTTAAGTTCTATTTATAATATATATACAGGAATGCTTGTTTTAGATGGACAGAATTACTTTATTTAGTCATCCTGTTAGTTAAAATTACAAACTAATAACGATATGTAGACGATTATTTAGATTTTATATATCCGGGTCCTAGTATCATTCGTTTAATAAAACGTTTAGGAAATATTCACAAAAAAGTCTATTAAAAAGGAAAAATAAAAGAAATTCTACTAAAAATACCTTCAATCAAATTCTAAAAAAATTTAAAAAAATATATTCTAATTAATTGTATTTTGTGAGTTTTAAACTAGTGACTGACCCTAACATGATCTGTGAGTTTGTTAACTACCACAAAAATTTGGCGACAGGCTTTTTGTTTACCTTAAAGGATACTAACTAAGAGAATAGGTTCGTTATTAAGTGTTAAATAAGATACCTAAATAAGTTAACTATTGTGATAATTTTTTATCACAATAGCTATCTTAAAACTTTAAAATAACTGAAAAAAATATTTTTATAATTTCCCATGAGTTTAGAAGTTCAGTGTTTACCACTCCATCATCAGCTTTGATTTTAAAAGTGAAATCCAGCTTGAGAGTACACAGACAGTAAAGTTATATTGGAACGATGACATTCAAGCTACCAGCCGATCTTGTAAAGATCCATCCTGACTTGTTGGTTTATAGCAAGATTGAACCGATGCAGTCTCAGAACAATCACACACAACAGTCTTTTCCAAACTATCCTGGATAGTTCTGAGAGGAACCAGGGATTATAATTTATGTTTAATATGAATGGATACGACGGTCATATGTTTTGTACCTTAACCTTTGTTTATCACCTATTATTTTTGTCAGATGGCCTTTGGCATTAACTATTAGTAAATGTTTCCTGCGTCGCAGAAACAATCCCAGGTTAGAATCCTAAAGAGTAGAGGAGGTTTTTTAGTGGGTAAACCCGTTTTTAGGGGAGTCCCACAATACAGGCTGGCCACCTGTGTGCGTAATTGCATTTTTCCTGCCTCTCCCTAAAAAAAAGTGTATAGTATCAAATACTTGGAAAAACTTAAAAATAATATCTTGCTTAATCCTTATCAGCCCAGATAAAGGAGTGAGAGTACCACACTAAGGAGAAAAATCTGTAGTTACTGATGTTTCCACATCGCATCACCGGGCTGTTACGGGTTGAATAAATTTATAGACTAGTTGAAATAAACATCCCGTTCAATACTATAAAGAAACTACTTTATATGTATTTGAAACTTCCGTGTGTATAATATATTATTGCCTCAGTAATATACTTAATACATATAAGAAAATATTCACAAAGATAGCACGTGATTGATGATACAGTTTATGGTTTGAACGTGAAGTCTAGATAAGGAACAGAAATATAATATGTCATAACCAAAATATTTTGTACGTAATGTTTATAGCAGACCGATCCCGATTTTACATGTTATATTTAGATATGGCAAACAGGTAATACATATTAAGATTATTTATTTATGTTTTTAATTTATGGTTGAACTTATATTTATAAGTACGATTGAAATATTTAATATGCTCTAATACAATTGGATTGCGGGTTAGAATAAATGAATGGAAGACATGTACAACACAATTTGTAATATGATGGTCTGAAAACAACTTTGAATGAAAATAAGATTGCCGGGGCAATACTAGAGGCCGGGAAAATTTCAGAGTTCCCCGACATAGACTAAAATCTTACAAAAGCCTACCATCTGAAGTTGGTGTAAAATTGTTTAACTTCCTAATCATATAAAGAACCAGACGAACCCTTTGCATTTTAAACGATTGCTTAAGCGTTATTTAATACTACATGAGCGTGAGCAAGTTTATGGAACATACAATTTGATCGGGCATCTCTCACTGGGTGTTGAAATGTCTATTCTTATGTTAACATTGTTAATTTTAGAAGAATAATAATATTTTGTTTTTTTTTTTACTACGTACAACAATTGTTTAAATAATACAATTTTAAACATTAACATAAGTTTATAGAGTAACATGTATTTATCACGATTGCTATACAAATTTTGTATTTGTATTCTGGCAATAAAGAATTGTGATTGATTGATTGATTGAGTGCCGTGTGATAACAAATATTTTTTATTGAAACAGATCCATTGATTAGTTCAGCTAAAATGGATTTATAAACTTTTATGATACATTAAATTGGGGTTGGTATATATATGACAGGGCAATGTATTCATTAGAAATGGGATGTAATTTAAAAGCCGGCGTTCTTTGTGGCTTTTGGTTGGAGAGGTTATATTTGTGATGATTAACATGTTCTATACCAATTCCAACAGTGGACACTGCGACGCTCGTTTGTCAAAGTGTTAATGACAAATGTAAAAAAATATAGAAAAAAAGTAATATTATCATAACAAATATCTCATGTTTAGTTGTCTGGAGCGCAGATTGTCCTCTACAGGAGGTCAGGAGGAGCAGCACTTCCTGATAGTTGGATTCCTGATAGAGGCTGTTGGATTCTCGGTGTCATTGGATGAGGTTCCCCACCATCATGACTGCAGTGGAAAACAACATTCTCCGGTAGATTTCAGACGATCTTCTGATGTAGAGGGTAATGGGTGGATAAAAGTTTAGTTAATCTGAATTTGGTTTAATAATTCTATTTAAATCATTAGAGAAGGAAATGAAATTACTATGGCTTATGATTTTTTTGAAGACAAGGACTTATACAAATACAGTTTCCAGTAATAAATAATAATTAGTTATTTTCAAAAAGCAGGAAACAGATTTTGGGATTGGTTGTTAGTTGGTAACTATATAATACAATATAACGATCTGACTGGTATTACACGATGATCAGTCGTTAATGATAGCAAGTGTGTATGATTAATTAAAAAATGGTCGTTCATATATTAATATATTGAAATTGTTAGAGATTAGTTGTGTGAGGTGTAGTAACTGGGGGGGGGGGGGGGGGGGGATAGAAACCTCCTCCTTACAAATGCCCAAACATTAATATATATATATATATATATATATATATATATATATATATATAATTCCAATAAACATTGAATCACAAAAAGTACTTGCTCCGCCGGGAGTCGAACCCGGATCTCTCACTTGCCGGGTGAATGTGCTACCATTACACCACAGAGCGCTTACTTTTTCCGATTCAATTATTTTGTATTTGGCCGTATCTGTCACATATGGGTTTAAATAAGCAAACTAACATATGATCGGAAGACCAAATACCTGTCAAACGACTTTTTATTTACATTAAATTGTATAAATGGCAATAGCCTTATTTAATTTCAATAAACATTGAATCACAAAAAGTACTTGCTCCGCCGGGAGTCGAACCCGGATCTCTCACTTGCCGGGTGAATGTGCTACCATTACACCACAGAGCGCTTACTTTTTCCGATTCAATTATTTTGTATTTGGCCGTATCTGTCACATATGGGTTTAAATAAGCAAACTAACATATGATCGGGAGACCAAATACCTGTCAAACCTGTCAAACGACTTTTTATTTACATTAAATTGTATAAATGGCAATAGCCTTATTTAATTTCAATAAACATTGAATCACAAAAAGTTACTTGCTCCGCCGGGAGTCGAACCCGGATCTCTCACTTGCCGGGTGAATGTGCTACCATTACACCACAGAGCGCTTACTTTTTTTTCCGATTCAATTATTTTGTATTTGGCCGTATCTGTCACATATGGGTTTAAATAAGCAAACTAACATATGATCGGAAGACCAAATACCTGTCAAACGACTTTTTATTTACATTAAATTGTATAAATGGCAATAGCCTTATGTAATTTCAATAAACATTGAATCACAAAAAGTACTTGCTCCGCCGGGAGTCGAACCCGGATCTATAGGATATATATATATATATATATATATATATATATATATATATATATCCTAGTTACGCCACTGGGTGTGTGAAATGATGTTTGACAATAATTTTAAACCAATAGTCAAGAATAGTATTAGAAATAATACGCTATCAAATGTAAATATTAAATGGTAAATGAGAATAGATAAGTATACTTGTATGTCAACGCTAATTTTATTTTTGCACTTTAGTTATTTATTTGTTCTATGGCGAGAATAGTCGATGTTGCGTCATAGTTATGCCGGTAATTTAGTCGGTGTGTGGAATTTGATCATGATATGCAACTTTTAGGTTATTTTTTTACAACTTTAATGTTATAATAAAATATAGTTGGCCAAACTGAAATTGACTTTTTATTTATTATCTTTATCTTTCTTTTAAATACTAGATTGGATATACGTAATCATTTTGAGAATGGAATTAAATTACTCTTCTTGTAGGACGGTGTTTTTGAGAACAGAGAATAAAAAATATTGAACTCTTTCTTAATTCGTAATAGGAAAAATATGAATAGAGAAATATTGTGGAAAAATTTGTATGAAATTAGTTTTAAGATACCCAGATGATTAATTGTACGTTTCAATTAGTCCACCCAAGGATTTTGGCTATAATATCAAAAAACAAAGTAATGGTTACCGTATATGAAAAATTATGAATAATGTGAAATAAGTCAGGTAAATTTTTTACTAGCTGCACCCAGTGTAATCAGAGACCACAACAGTCCTAACCTGATTTACGCCCGCGTAAGCCACACAACACTCCAACACAAGTATTTAATTAGCAGTGCTGCGATGGAAGGAATTCCAGCAAATACAATGTGGTGTTGCGGAACTCCGGAAATAAATAAATTGTTTTAATCATCTCCCCTTATTAGACTTCCCCAGATTTATAAGAATACATGTACGAATACGATTACATATATAAATAAGTTTACATACATACTTGTATTAATACTTAAATGTATAATTAAGTTTAGTATGGCATGAAGAAGGTATTGAATCCTTACCTCATACAACTGTCACGTTTTTATATATTTTTGGATGTATCATTAATATACAAGAATAGTATATTATACGTAAGTTATTGATAGTATAATTATAGTTAAATCCTGTACATTCGGTTCGATCTAATAGATACGGTCAACCGTATTTATAAAAAAATGCATTAAATAATTTTTAAAAAATGTACCAAGATCTATATTTTCATTATTACATTGTCAAAAACCGACCCATATCCTCCAAATCCCCCTTGTAAAGAACATGTACCTGAGTTATAAATAGATTTTTTCGGGGTAGAGAATGTGGGTAGGTTTTATATATATATATATATATATATATATATATATATATATATATATATATATATATATTGTGTGTGTGTGTGTGTGTGTGTGTGTGTGTGTGTGTGTGTGTGTGTGTGTGTGTGTGTGTGTGTGTGTGTGTGTGTGTGTGTGTGTGTGTGTGTGTGTGTGTGTGTGTGTGTGTGTGTGTGTGTGTGTGTGTGTGTGTGTGTGTGTGTGTGTGTGTGTGTGTGTGTGTGTGTGTGTGTGTGTGTGTGTGTAGCATTAACTAATGTTAATATTTCTTTAGCTTGTTATATTTAACGACGCTGTTGTAAGAGATTAACAATACACAGTAGTTATTATTATTATTATACGCAACGGTACTGTAAACGTTAGCAGTCTTCACAACTTATATTCAAACTAAAATCTTAATACAGTGCAAAATAGTTTTACTAAACCAACTTTAGAATTTTTATGCAATAAGAAGATGGATAAAGTATTAAATGTAGTTGAGGCTCTCAACTCGTACAGGAAGTATTTACTATCGCATTGTTATGCATTATAACAGTGTAAGGATAACATTATTATTTTATACCGTAAAACTACTGTTTAATAATATGTTATGAAATACATTTTATGAAGTTTTCTTTAGATCTCATGGGAGAGGGCTTATATTTTACTAAGGATATAATTATACTTGCTCTACTATGTGAATGTACTTCAGGAACATCGATTTATCCTTTCTATTACAAAAAATTGAATAGATAATTAAAATTTTTTCTATGAATAGTTTTATTAAATTTACTGAATTATTTATGTATAGATGATCCTTGTCGATGAACTTTGTGTATAGCAATGGTAGTATAGTTCTAGTCCGAAAACGTTAATCTTATTATTTCAGATTAATATCAAAGGAATATTATTATTTTAATACGTGAATTTAATATTTTTCAGGGCGATCGTAACTAAAATAGTGAATTAAAAAATGTATTGCTATTTAAACATGTAGGAGGAGCACATTTTAAAAATGTACATTTATTTTATTACATTAAAAATAATTAATTATATATAGCATATACAGCGGGATAATTTTTAGGCATTGTTAGTACTATCTAAATTTTAATTTCACTTCAATTTAAATGTAAACACATAACATTTTGTTGGAGTTACATTTTACTATAACATTTTAAATATTCGTTTGGCATAAATATTACGCTAAAATTAAACAAATAACGCAAATTATTTTTACGTAATGACAAATTTGTTTAATGAAAATACAAAAAAAAAATTGATACGTCAATATTTCATATTTGTAAAATCAACAATATATCGGTTGCACAGTATAATATTTAAATATTATTTAGATCTATAGCTAACACGAGTTAAAGAGCAGTTGCATAGCAACAAGTTTACAGCTGGTTGCTTTTAACGCTGAAGCCCTTAAAAGGTCAAATGCACGAAACATATCATCCAGTGTTTCATTAGAAGTAGATTGAAATTTAGAAACTAAAGTGCTTTTTTCCCAAAGTACTAAAATTCTTAGTTCTACCATTGGTAAGGGTTTGTAGTATAAATGTAACTACCCAACTTTATTTTACTCATCAACGAAAAGTTTTTAGAATGCCTCTAGCACTTTATACTATACATATACTATACTATAAATGTATATGCAGTACCTATAGTATATTAGTACATACATAGGTTTTAATAATGTAGGTAGAAAGAATGAAAAAATGAGACTTGATATTCCAAAAATAACTTTAAATAAAAAAAATAACATTTTATAGTATCAATGTGATTACCCAAGAGTTATTATCTTAATTGAAATTTTATTTTCACTTTAAAAATTATATCGATCAGATAGGGTAAAAAGGAGAAGAACCAAGTGTCAATTCAAGTGTGATAATACTGTTGAGATTGACATAGAAACTGGACGTGTACGGATTTTAAGGTAAGCTTTTGAGAAAGCTAGACAAGGGAGAAAAGTCAGTAAAGATTCTCATAAGAGTAACGCGATAGAATATTGATATGCTCTAACGAACGCTCTCATTAAGGTAAGGGCTGTAAAGTGGGGAAGAATGTAGTTCTTGCTGTGCTTATTAATAACGTTTGTTGTTAAATAGAACCTCTGTTCATTCCATTTGAGTGAGGAATAGTCAGAGATTTACAAACGAAATATTTTATGGCCTGAGTAAAAAACAATTTGCAATAAATAAAGTTTTCCATAATTGGATTGGCAATACATAGGAGACCCATTGAAAATAGAGCCTGGAAACTCTAACTTATAATTTTTTGGTATTTTAGGGTTATTTTCAAAGTTCCTGTAAAAATAATTTTAAACGTGTAAAAAACACTTTTCTGATGATGCTTTTTAAACACAAAAAAGTATGTGAAAATCCCCACATTGTGTTTTGTGAAATTTATGATAATGATATCCAATTTATGTCAGTATTATACCAAGTTGTTCAAACATTTATAGCTCAAACATTTAAAGGAATAGAATTATTAGGTAATATTCTTAAAATTTATCTAAAAATGCTTCAGTTGAACATACTAATTCCAAAATTTTATCCCACTATACGTAATAGAGTTTTAAAGTCAAAAACTTAGCATATGGGTATACTGGGCACCGGATAATTAGCTTTAGTATTCTTAACAAAACTAAAATATTTTGAAAAGATCAATAGTTAATAGCACTATCATCTATTTATGTTATCCATAATTAAAGTTTTTTCCTATAAATATCAGGTTTTGATTAAAAATGTATAAATATCAAAATCTCTCTTAGTTTGAATTTAAATCACATTAGTATTAAAGTGTCAAAATATTTAAAACTATGCACAATATTCTTAACCAAATTTTTGGGTTTTTTATCAAAATTTATGGAGTTTCCTAGATATTTTAATATGTCCATGCGGCTTGGAAAGTTAAAAGTTTATGGTTACATGAAAGTGTCAATATTCGCAAATGTGAAACTCCTAACGTTTAGTAGTTTTTTTTTTTTTTTTTTTTTTTTTTTAAAGGAGATGCCAATTCCCCTTTTAATCTCATACTGCCCGTCCTCTTGGAATACTGGTCTGTTCAAGAATAAGTGCAATGTTGAAAGTACTGATAAAAAAGTGCAAAAGTTACAGTCAGGATTCGAACCTGCGCTATCTAACTCGGCCTCAAACTCAGACGCCCTAGACCACACGGCCATCGACTCTCTCTTAATCAAACTATGCTTTGACACCCATTGGTTTTTAATTTTCAGAGCATTGTGTTTTTTGTTTTATTCTCTATTTAAACCTTAAACCCAATTCTCCTTCTAATAATTTTTAAGTAGTGTGAAATGTAATAGAGCCGAGCAATAAGGGTCAAAAAGTAACACTTTAAAAATATTAAAATATTTATTACCAAAGTACTCTTGATATCTTTCATTGTTTCAGAACTCGAAGCGGGGTCTTCAGACAACTCTGGATCAAGTGATGCATGTGACGTCAGCGCAGAGGTCCTTATTCCCGTACATGCACAGTTTTGTCCTGTAACAAGGCAAGACAAAGAATGAATAATCAGGACAGTTACAATTTCTACTTTCATTTTAAAAGATGTTGCGTTATTGCCTATATGACTGTTCTAAGAGAGTAGTGTTTACTATCTTTTAATTTCTTAAAAGACCAAAGTTTTTTTTATTTATTTGTCTCTCTCCTAGAGTTCATCATCGTCCTTAGTTTGGAAAAGTGACATTATGAATGTACAGATCGTTACAAGTTCTGTGCAGGAACAGTTGTTCGACACTGATGGATGCCCGATATGGCCTGCGATAGAGGCGGCAACCTGTTTGTTGTTGACAGCAATGTAGTGAGTAGTTTACACTGCACGACGACGTTGAGTTCTGTACAACTAACTTTAATAACATTGCTTCCTTATTTAGTTCACCACCCTATCTCACGTCATATTTGGCTTGCCCTAGTTTATACATTGCTCAGTAAATGATAACATAAATCTATTTTTATCCGAAAATCGCTATATTGCAGTTTTAGGTAGGCATCGGAAATAATCAGATCGTTGCAACCATGTATCGAAAACATGTTATGTATGTTGTCGGTGGAAGTACAGTACTATTCACCGACTGTCTTCACCGACAACTCTATTTCACCTGCTGCGTGGCAGAATGGAACATCATTTGCTTCTTTGATAATCCTACTTGTCATTAGCGGCATTGAAAACGTACTGGCTTTCCAGGAAAATTGTTAAATCAGTCTCAGTCTAGTTTTGAAAATACACGTGCTTTCCCGGCGACCCAATTTTACCATCTAGAAGCAAACGAACTCATTCCGAAGCTGTCGTGAAAGGAACCGCTTCGTCCGTCTTCATGACTATATCGGGAATACACCGATCTCGCCAAAAACTTATATTCGAATGATTTGTAAAATAACATCAATAATATATACTCCTTAACAATAATAACATTTGTACTTATAATACAGCAATTTTCAATCAAGCACATTAAGTCGATCATGACACATTCATGGTTGCTTCCAAGTGTTTTAAATCACAGAATCGAATTAAAAACCAGCCCTTTTAATTTATAAAATATATAATTAAATTAATTACTGAATTTAAAAGTTGTAAAATAGATGCATTTTGTACTCTGACAGAGGAAAGGAACTTATTTCAAGCCATAATTTTTAAATTACCTCATTCCTATTTTGTTTCCTAAGAACAATTTAAAAGTATGTTTTATGTTTCACAATATTGTAAATATAAAAGGTTCTTTTAGGAGAATTAAAGTTTTCCACCATGTAGCTACTGCCATTGTTTAAGATTTAAACATACTCATTTTTAATTTTTCCAAAAAGTAGGTGAAGTTCCCTTTTTTAAATTAGGTATATATTTACGTCTTCAGAAGATCTCTATGAGAGAGAAATATTTATTTCTTAAAAAATATAAATGACACTTTGCCCAATTTTAGAACTTTGTGAACTTAATGTAAGATAGCAATACAACAGACTGTTCTAGTAAAAAATAATAGCTTGTAATCAACCTTTCGAGTAGTACCCTTTTTAAAGAATAAATTCTTGGGATTTAACCCACATACAAATGAAAAGTAAAGGTGGTTAGTTACAATTGCTTTACATTATTGGAGTGTTATAATAATGTTTCAGAGAAATCCCAGGATACACCGTAATTGTTTGAGAAGGGAATCAGTCGTGCTCGGGTACTCGTGTCTGTGGAGAACAATTCTTTCACCAAGTTCTTGCGGAAGAAGTGGTGAGCTAGAGGCGTTCGATGAGCTGCTGAACTTAGGGGGTGTTCAAATAGCACGGACCGTCAGTCTTAATGACTTTGATTTCTTTTAAAACACCAAATTTCAAAATGGAAATTCAACCATTTATAAGTGTGAAAGGGAACATTTATGGGTATGTGGTTTGTACCATTTCATAAAATTCCAATTACATAAAATTGTTGTGCTGTTTTAAAACAATGTTGATTTATAAATAGAAAATATGTTTCGCCTTAGAATTAAAATTGGGTCTAAATATATTTAATGCATGCCAAACTAAACAAAATTCTAATCAAGTGGTTATTACAGGTACAACTACAGACACACCCGCATGCACGCATAAAAATTTACTATTACAAATAAAGACAGCCTCGAAAATTATAGGTTCACAAAAATCAATGCTACACACCATCACAATACTTTCCAATAGCCAGAAGATATAAAATAAAAGTTATATAACATTAAACATTATAATTTATTGTGGGGAAGGAACCCTCATTCATAAAAATACGTACTTGAGTGGTTATGTTATTAAATTATTATTTTCTGAATTTCAGTCCATGGCAATGAGAAATATGAAGGATACACGATTCTCAGTCTAAGTGTGTGTATTTTTGTAATATTATTTAGAAAACTCAAATTATGGAAATACATTCTTTGGGAGTCATTGGCATCTCTGAGTACTGGTGAATAATTTATTCCAATTCCACCACGGTTATAATAATTCAACGTAAATATGTATCCTTAATAATATATCAACAGTTTCTATATCTGGTAAAATTTCTCAATAATAATGGTACATATTTAAATGATAATTTTTTAATTCATGAAGGTTTCCGTCTTAGTAATAAAATTTAAATCCAAGTAATGGGGGTATGGGCACTTATAGATTATGTTTTTAAGAGATGCCAATGCCAAGAGATTAAAATACAAGTGTGTGTGTGTGTGTGTGTGTGTGTGTGTGTGTGTGTGTGTGCGCGTGCGTGCGTGCGTGCGCGCGCGGGTGTGTGTGTGTGTGTGTGTGTGCGATACAATTTTTTGTTTATATTTCAATACAATATTGAAATGAAACAGAAATTCACCAAAAGATACAGCAAACAATATTTGTTACTTAGACATCTAGACTATGTAAACAAGCTTGTTTGTTGCTCTATTTTATTTAAAAAAAGTTGTTGAGAAAAGATGTTTATAGTTTAAATTGGTTTTAAAAAATCAGCCAGGAGAAGCTCATCTCTTCCTTTTGTATTGGTATATAGTTTACTCCTTTAGGACAGATTTTTTATAGTATAAGCATTATTAATGGGCGCAAAACTGTTAAAATTTTACTTTTATCTGTTAATAACAATCATCTAATACAGTAATTATTTTTAAGGCTTTTACAATTTCGTACATAAATGGTTCATTAAGCTGCATCAGGGAGGCAGGAACTTCATAAATTATAACTTTTTTATAAAATCAAACTCCAATAGTTTAAAGAACTGTTTTAGAAATCTAATTGTGCTAGAATATAGTATAATTGAACATGGTGATGTTAGTATCTGAAGGTACGTTAAATTAAGTTACAAATAATTTATAAAATACAATGAAATAAACACGTACAGGGTTTTAATATTTACGTGTTCCATAACTATAACTATAAACGTGTTCCAGATTTGCTGGCAATGTCTGTCATTCTAGGACAACATTGTTTTTATTTAGTGGGTTAAAAATATTAAAGATGTTATAATTCTGTTGAAAATAATTGATTCTTAAATGTGATCTACAACATCTTCTGGCGAAAGTTTCAAAAGTCCGGATACTTCTTCAATATAGCAGGGCAGATTGGTATATATTCTTTCCAGGTGTGAGCATATGACCCATTATTCACTTTTTAAAGTAACAAAATGTCTAATTTATTTGACTCCTGAAAATAATTACGGCATACAAATCACCACCAGAGAAAATTCTGCATTATGCATAATCGAAAAATGGCTCATTGAACTTTTAAAGAAGCTAAAATCTAAAATTAAAAACAAAACTGTAAAGCTTCAGATATTTGCATAAAATTAGGAAGGTTAGAATTTAAAATAAGATAAGATAAAAATTAAAAGATAAATAAGATCTAAGATCATCTGGGAGGTTTTGATTTTTAAGATTATAATTGGGCATGCTTTCACAAGATAAAAAGTAAAATTTAAATTGTATGCGTTGACAAAGATTGTATGCGTATACTTAAAAAGATAAGTAATTTGACTTAATATTGTTGTAAAGCATAACAAGTAGGGCTGGTGGATCTATTATGTGCATGCTAAGCAGGGTCACGCGACCAATCAAAATGGCGGCGTCAATAGTCGGATCGATAACTAACACCTTCCTCACAACGTTGTGTTCACTATCAGTAGCCAAGTTCAAGCGTTATCAGATCCCACCACACCACTATGGTCGTTGAGTAGGGATATATTTGCGAAATTTAAAAAAACCCACTTGCTCATCATTGTGTTATGGTCAGCACTTCAGTTTCAGAAAGTAAAACCATCTTCTTGGGAATACCTTGATTGGATTTCGTTCTATGCTCAAAAGATGAATTATAACCGAAATATAAGTTAAACTTCAAAGTTTTAAATATATTACAAAAGTAATAGGCTGGAAAACTGACTTAATATAACTAGTACTTTAATTAGCTCTATCTTTTCCTCTCTTGTAAAACATGATTTTGTGATATTATTGTACTAAAAGAAAGTGTACACAATATATTTAAGTAATCTTAGAGTATTTTCGACTAATGTGGTTAATAGATTATTAATTTTTACGAGATTTAGTTTCTTTTGTTTATTATAATTTCAGAGCAAAAATAACTCAAATCGCCCGTTATGACGTAATCTGGATTTTGAGTTGTTAATGTACTTATTTAAGCTTATAAGTCTAAATTTAGGAACAGTTATTGAATTTAAAAATATTATTGAAATAGCAGATTTTGTATAAACGTATAAAAGAGACTCATAGTATATTGTATTTGAACATGTTCATTTTTAAAGGCGCATAGTCCGAGTTAACGGTTGCTGGAGAGGACAATTTTATTTGTTACATGGATATCCGAACTTGGTGGAAAAGATGTTTAGGAATATCCTAACCACTTTCCATTACCTAAAACAATAACAATTTAAAAAACTCTACACGTAAGCCTATACCTTGTGAGATATTGTTTTAATGATAATTCAAAACTACAAATAATTAAGAAATCCAAACTATATGGAAACTCTAGCAACGATTTAACACTAAGACGAAAATAGTTACGGAAATTATTTTTGAAACTAACCCATTGATAACTGGTTGAGCAATCGTCTGATGATATCTGTAAACAGTTATTACTTAACAATGGGGTATACTGCAATATTTAGAGATGCATTACGTGTGCAGTCAGCTATTGAGTGTATTTAATTTTAATACAATATTTTAAGCTACGGCTTCCACTTATCATCATTATTTTACGTCATAGGATGTGCTATTTATTAGGTAAGGTTGTGTTTTTTGTACAGTATGGAAAATAGTTATAGTTATAAATTTTGCTTTATTGGACACTTTTGTTACTACTGTTTAAAACTGCATGAATGTGCAAAAAACCTATATGGCGTGTTCTTGAAAAAATAAATGAAAACTAGTGTGGTACCATCATTATTAATAAAATAATGTTTAAGTAACAATTATAGGATTTTGTTTAAGAATTGTAAACAGACGGTTGATATAAATTTAGTACGAGTGTGAAGTGTTGATGGATGGTGAAGGGATTATTTGGACGCTATCAAATTTAACACAAATTATTTTTTATATTTTATTTGGTAGGATAAACATTCTACATACGAGAAAATATCATTTTAAAATGTTTATTCCCAGAAGAATTAGAAAGTTTCAGTATGAACACATGTCCACGACGTGAATACCAGTAAATGAAATTTTCGAAAGGTCACGCTTGACCCAGTTAGTTACTCTTGTCAGATAATCCTGTATACTCCAAGGTTTCAACCTTGCTGACCTTTAAAGCTACCTTTCAATTCTTATTTAATTCTGAAAATGCTTATAATAGGGGCGGTATTGGAGGTATATTTTTACCGTCTTTCCAAATTGTTTTTCAGTTCATGTTTTTAGGTAGTATTTATCTTCTCCAAAAAGGTCCCAGAACCTCTTAAGAATGGTTTACTTATCCTTTGTAATACATGTGTCTAAACAATCATTATCTTTAGACTTATGTAGATATAAACCCAAAGTGTACAATGGATTCTTAATTTGGACAATATTTTGGGTATATACTAGTAAATATGTATAACTTTTGAATTGAAATACAAATATTTTTGTTTAACAATTTTTAAATCGTCTTATACAGATTTATAAAGATTTATTCTAATTAGTATGGCTATATTTTTTAGATTATTTATACTTTATAAATATTCTTTGAGACAATAATAAAGTTGTGTAGATTTTGTGGTTAGGTCTTACTCACATCTACCTCTAGACTATTGAGCCTTTGTTGTATCCTATACATGTACCAGTATCATAACGTGAGTAAATTCAAAATCCAGGTTTTGAACATGTATGTGTTTTCCTGTTTCCAGATATCTACAAGTAAAAATGTAAACGATATATCTTGAAGAAAATTTATTATTGTTTATTCATTAATCAATGTCATACTGACGATGTAGGTTTTGTTTAGTTCTGTGACTCTAGTATGACATTTAATTGATTCAATTATAATAATATTAACATGGATACTGATTGAAATTCACTCTCTTACTGATATTCGTTATAAACTATTTCCAGATGTTACATAAATATTCGGATAACAGACCAATTCCTGATACATTGCAAACGTACTCCTAACGTATTATTTAAAGTGCACTTTGTTGGATCAAAAACGCGTTCGTAAGAAATTAACGTTGAAAACTTACCCGAAAATAAATTGATATTGTTGCGTATAACATTTATTAAGAAATCGTCCGAAGCGCATTGAGATCGTCATCATCCCTCCGCCCGTTTGTGTTATAACTTTCGATAGAAAGGTCCCAGAAAATTTAATTTATAGAAACTTAATAGACCATAAGCTATACTCGTATAGGTCCATCTTGGTATAAAACTTCCTTTTACTCCAAAGCAGAATCCTACCGATTTCAGGTTCAAATCGCAGAGGACAGTCCGAATATCTGGGCGATAACCTCTTCGTAGAAAAGTCATAGGCACTTTAAACTTGGAACATAGGTTACTATTAGTCGAGGAAAGAATTATATTAATTTTGGGGTAAAAATGGCAAATGGATGTCCGACCGTATATTTTTTTGTCTTTCTTACTTATACGTTCTGTTCATATGCTCTCTCGTATCATTCGATACTCCGTTATTATCGCTATTATTTAATTTAGTTTTAAATTCTAATTACGGTATTGTAAGAGAAACTCTTTTATTTTCTTTATTTTTGTTTAGAAGTTGAGTGGGATAGGGGACGTTTTATTCCTAACTTCGCCTCTATATATAAAGACATTTTTCATTTCATTGTATGCAATTAGATACTATGCATGAAAACTTACAATGCTAGATATAAAGTGTTATGCCTTTGGTAGCCATCAACCTAATTTTAAACATATACACAAGTACTACTTAAAAACATTGATACTGTTATTTTCAAAGGGATTAATTAATAAACTTGACCTAATCTAGTAACAATCGTATTGCCAAAAAATGTACTAAATAATAATTTACAGAACATGTCAGTGAAATCCTTTGCACTGTTTTCCCAATGACTTAGATAGAAGTAATTTTTTATTCCAACAACTTAATTTGAATGGGCCTTTGTACTAATAATTCAGGATGTACAGATAGTTCTCACCGAGATGAACACATTGAATGCTCTTCAATTTGAAGATTCTATGACTTCCAATATATCGACTCGTAAACACGTCTTCTTTTTTGGGCTGGTTTTAATGCCAATTGGTAATTTGGTGTACTCTTGGTGGTAAATCGTGGAAAATATGTTAGAATTACATTGAAATGAACACTGTCAGAAGATAAAATTAATAAAGATTTTTTTTATTAATTTAAATATTATTTATAATAAATGAGGTTAAAGAGTGAAGTCTAAAAAATAATTGCGAACCAGTGTGAATAATGGTATCGAATATTTAGTAAAAAACATATAATTTTGAATTCAAAGTTCTTACTATTGAGTTATTGTGATTTAATAACGAAATGACTAATTCCTACATTGTAACAGATTACCTTCTTTATGTACTTTACTTACTTATTGTCTGTATACTTATTATTAAATTCGATTCTTTTGATGCTATATTCATTCACCAACTTGTCTCAACACTTATTAAAAGTACTTTACTATCAAAAGTGAAGACGAATTCACTTAATAAATAATACATTGTACTGCTTTTTTGCATTCTAAGGAAGGATAGTTAATAGCGTAATAAATGATTTATTTAACTATTTACCTAATATTATGCTTCACGAATGCTTACACAGTTTCCAAAACTTCTATTTCACTATAACTAGACATAAGTAATTAATAAAGGCAAGAAGATTTGAGATGATTACTCATTATATTTAATTGGTAAAATAGAATAAGTATTCAACTCAGTGACTGATGAGTTGTTTGGAGCAACGTTTAGATTGCGAGCTAGTGTCGTAATAATATGAAAATACTACACTAAATCAATAATATTCTATAGCATTGACTCAACAACAGTGTTGAATCAGGCGAGAATATCAGCGGGACGTTTTTGTTTAGAACAGAGTGAAAGAGATCAGACTGAGGGGGAATACTAGTATTTCAATGAAGTAGAGGCAATGGAGGACTTTTGAATAGCTTAAATAGTTCTGATTCTATAAAGGGAAAGGGGTGAGAGTTATCAATAATTACTTATCTTACCTTGAATCTGAGTTTAGAATGTGGCGCACTTAGGTCTTGCCCACGTCTTACGTTTCAGGACTGTACACCACATCCAGACTGTAGTTACAGAGAGAGCGAGCTCATCTTTAATTCCACATATAAAATTCTCGTCTGGGTATGAGATATTAACTAAACAATTCTTAACAAAACTTGGCCAGTGAAACAAAAACATAAAGGATTTATGATTGCCTTCTTTTCCACATCTGATACAAGCCTAGTCATTTACAAATCTCAAGCCATGGAGATATGTCTGTTATTACCTGTAAGCAAGCTTAGTAACTACGTTCACAAATGGCACCATTCGGACAACAACTTAATGCATCTTCCTATACGCGAGTCTTCAATATAAATTTGTGTCTGTTTTCATCCTCTCGCCTTTCTATTCACTACGAAGTATGTGCTCGAAGGATTTCTTTCCTTGACTTTCCTCGATATACCTTGTAGACAGTTCTATAAACGGCTCCAAAGCAATTGAATGCAATTCATCTCCTTGATGCATCTTAATCTGGAACATAAACACGCCTTGCCATGAAAACAGTATTTTTCACTTAGGACAAGATGAGGTGCTAAGGAAACCCCACATAGCACTTAGTCATACAATGACCTTTGGGCTAGCTTTCGGAGTGACAGGATTTTACATGGGTAGGTAACCTTGGAAGAAGAGGATAATAGTTCTGTCCCAGGCTCTTCAAGTCAAAGCGGGTAAGTAAATATACTTCCTCATATTTAGGCTAGCAACAGCCTTTAACACAAAGGGAACCTCTCCTGCTCCAACAGTCGCCCTCCGCAGTAACTAGACCTAATGATTAACCTTATAACCTCAATACCTTGACATCTGTGGTTGGTGATGTACTGCTCCGGGTAAACCAGGGGGGTGGCCAGATGTAAGTGATACATCAGTTTTTGATGCACCCAGTGTAGGTTGAATTGCAGGTATAAGCTGCAATTTATGAGTGTGCTCTCCTATGGTGCAGAACAGTTACATAGTAGCCTGGTGAGACTTACAACTAGACTTACAACTAATTTAGCTACTTGGCTATCGGTATAAAACAGTAAATGTGAGCGTCACCTTGTACCGCTCTATTATAATAATAGTAAGGTAAAATATTAATTCTATTATATTTACTTATTTGGTATTAGGTTAAAACGTCCTACCTTTTACACAACAAAATAGTGTCGTATTCCCGTAAAGACTGTTTCCATTCCCCATATGACTATAGCTCTCCCCCTCAAAGAATAAATTCAGAGATGGAAGTCCAATCACATTTACCTACTCCGTTAATGGAGGTAAATAACCCATTATTTCTAGAAAATCCAATTGCTTGGTCTCTTTATGTTATAGTCTTAATCATTATTTTTCTGTTTATAGCCGCCAGATAACAACATTAAGATCTATGAAGAGTCTAATGATAGTTGACATCCAATATACCTTGTCTGGTGAAAAGCCCAATCCTTATCACTCACTATTTTTCAGTAGTCAGACCATGGACACTTTACCCGAGTGAGATTAACTTCTGAGTTCTGAGAGATAAAAGATTACTTAATCTGAAAATCCAATTGACTTCTTAAAGGATATTGAAATATGATTTATATTGTTGTAATTGTAGATGTTTAAGGACATAATATAATGTATCACATAAATGATAGTTCACATAATTTTTACGTCAAGGAATACCTTAACTTATAAATAAGAAGCAAGCAGAAGAGCAAAAACGCACCATGTATGAACATTTTAAAGTAAAAAATAAAACATTTTTAAACAAATGAAATTGTCCTAAAATTTTAGAAAATTATGAGTTTCTATCAACTAAAAATATCCACCAACACTCCAATTGGACGTATGTACTATCATTTTACTATGGATAAATATTTAAAGTATCCATTTTATTAAAAGAACAAAAAAACCATAGTTTTTGCCAGATGGGACAAATCATATATTTTTAAACAGTTAATATTAACCAATACAATATCATATTTCGTTATAATTTTGCGATTTACAAACCAAATAATTCAACGAAAACCCAAATAATCATTCTCCTTGCATATACAAGCAGCATATACCCACTTACGAGTGCTAGTTATTATATAAAGTTTGCTTTTATATTACAAGCTTATTTACTCGATTAATGTATTTCCAGTCTTGAATTCAAATGAAGATTGTGGGTGAGTGAGGATACAATATTGAGTGTGAGGGGTGGGGGCGTGAAAATGTTGTTGTGGACCACCGGTATTCACCACTACGCCAAACGCGCACCCACGGCGCCGTGGTTTGGATATTTGCTCTCCATTTCATTGGTTATCTCTACCGACGTTAAACCGATCTTTCTCATTTTTATGGTATCAGCGAAACCTAGAGTGTTAAATATTTCATACAGGCACCCTTTTAAATAATAAAGTGAGACTGGAACTTTTTAATAAAAATAAAATTGACACAAAAATATTCATTGGAAAATTCTGTAGTAAAGAATATTTCATTTACTACTCCATTTTAGTTGAAACAGGTAGTAAAGTGCTTCTTCAACATTATTGATCTTTGCTAAGTTGTAATTGTTTAGTATACTGATGATGTAAATATATAGCCCGGAACCGGTTATTACTTTATTTAAAGGTGAATTATTATAAATTTTGCTACAGTATGAAAATGTCATCCCCTGGCCAGGGTTCGAGTTTTATAACAATTTACGTTGTGAGTACACCAGTGCTGAATCGATATGTACGCGAGAGTGACGTACATGTAATTTCATGATGGTATTTTGAAGGTAGGTCTTTAGAATAAATTGAAAATTTAGGTATTTAGTAAGGTTTGTATGCCCTTAATTAGCAATTTAAAATCTTTGTTATAATTACCAAGCAAGCAACTAAGTACTACTATAAATCACAAACAAAGTTACATACAAAGAAAGTAAACTTAATTTGTTGAATGGACATAGTTAAAAGATCAAAGTAAAATGTTCCGCACAGAATCAAGACAGCACAATTTCAAAACTAAAATTTGATAGTGTGCAAACAAAGCATGTCATTAGTAATGTACAAAACTTCTAGTTGTCTACTTTACGCTTTCAGTATAGAAAGTTATATATCTCTTGCTTGAAAAATTAGTGTTATCTGCCCCTCCCCCCCCCCCAAAAAAAAACGCACAGAAGGAAAGAAGTGTGAACCATAGTGGTAGAAAGTTATAGGAGACAGGAACTGCTTCAGACTATTTTCGGGAGAAAGATATCCTTGAAGAGCACAGTCTATGTTGTTAATTAGGTTTCTTCAGTCTGTCGGTGTCAAACTTTCGATAATAACTTGGATTCTGGTAGAATAATTTGGGTTGTGTGCAACAGCCGCTACAAAATTATTGGCATGTTTGCTGTTGCAAATCTACCATCCATAACTAGTGGCATACGGACATAATCTTTAGTATGATCGAGATGAATGTTCCCGGTCTCTCGTACACTTTCTGATAGTCTTCCAAATATCTTATTTCACAGGTGTTGTTTCGGGAAATGTTCTGAATACACTATAACAGTATTAGTTATGAAGTTTTGAACACACCCTCCTAGCGTCATTAACACAACAAAGTAAATTATTTAAAATTGACTCAAGACATTCATTAAGAGAAGGACTTACCACAAACAGGTTTTGAATAATACAAATTATTTAACAATTTCTAAGGAGCATTATGATGGCTAATATTCAATTACGAGTTTTAAGTTTTGAACAGTGAATTTCAACTCCTTCAAAACGTAAAACACATACTGGGTGTCCCAAAAGTCCCACCCCCTCTTCTAACTTTTGAACGGAATTAAACAAATCAATATCCTAAGGAGCATTATGATGGCTAATATTCAATTACGAGTTTTAAGTTTTGAACAGTGAATTTCAACTCCTTCAAAACGTAAAACACATACTGGGTGTCCCAAAAGTCCCACCCCCTCTTCTAACTTTTGGACGGAATTAAACAAATCAATATCCTAAGGAGCATTATGATGGCTAATATTCAATTACGAGTTTTAAGTTTTGAACAGTGAATTTCAACTCCTTCAAAACGTAAAACACATACTGGGTGTCCCAAAAGTCCCACCCCCTCTTCTAACTTTTGAACGGAATTAAACAAACCAATATCCTAAGGAGCATTATGATGGCTAATATTCAATTACGAGTTTTAAGTTTTGAACAGTGAATTTCAACTCCTTCAAAACGTAAAAACACATACTGGGTGTCCCAAAAGTCCCACCCCCTCTTCTAACTTTTGAACGGAATTAAACAAATCAATATCCTAAGGAGCATTATGATGGCTAATATTCAATTACGAGTTTTAAGTTTTGAACAGTGAATTTCAACTCCTTCAAAACGTAAAACACATACTGGGTGTCCCAAAAGTCCCACCCCCTCTTCTAACTTTTGAACGGAATTAAACAAACCAATATCCTTTGGGGGGAAGTTATACAATTATTACAAATGATGATTTTTGCGCTACATGAGAACTTAGCCTTCTTAATACTAAGTAGTGCTAAATTAAACTTAAAATAATTAAACTTAATGTTGAAATCTTACCTCAACCTTTTTTAAGCTCAAAGTAAATGCTCAAAATGGCCCCAATTTACTTCTTAGCAAAAATAAAGTCTTGATTCAAATGAATGCCTTACGTTTTCCAACATTTCTGGTGTGATAAGTCGGCAAGCGTTTTCAATTCGCATCCTTAACTCATCAAGGTTCTGCCAAGGTTCTGACTTTGCCAAGAAGTAAATGGGGGCCATTTTGAGCATTTAATTTGAGCTTAAAAAAGGTTGAGGTAAGATTTCAACGGTAAGTTTAATTATTTTAAGTTTAATTTAGCAATACTTAGTATTAAGAATAAGTCTGAACAGATGAGTTAAGAAAAATAGTGTTTTTAGCATAACTTTTCAATAAAACTTTGACAAGCCGTTGTTTCGTACTGGATTGAGACGGAGACATATAGTCTGTGGCATTGCTCTTCTTTTATAAAGACCTTTAAAATGAAGTGTCATTTGATGGGAGTTTGCATTTAAAAAGTTTGACTTGACCCCCCAACCCCCCATTTTGGGGTTAAGGGGCTAAGTTCTCATGTAGCGCAAAAATCATCATTTGTCATTATATTACTACTCCCGAAAGGATATTGATTTGTTTAATTCCGTCCAAAAGTTAGAAGGGGGTGGGACTTTTGGGACACCCGGTAAATATACCGGGACCCCCAAATACAATACAATAGTTATGTTAAACCAAAAGTTATAAACATTCAGATACTAAAACGAACAGTTATTAAAATGACAAGACCAGTTTAAAGATTTGATGTCAACTCCACTTACAGCGTAAGATGTAAAACACGAGAACACTTTCTCTGATAAGATTAGTACATGATAAATTAAGAGAAGTATTGAGAATATTTCCTTTACCTATATAATATAATATATATATAATATATAATCTATGGTTGAAGCGACACTTAATTTAAGTAAGTTTTTGTTTTACATTATTCTGAGCACATTCGTTACATACCGTATAACTATATAACGAGTACCTATGGTGGGAAGAGTTGATTCAATGTGAATGTTGACCTTAGCTCCACTTATCCATCTGATGAGACAATGAAAATACCGCTTCACCTAGATTACGTTGTAGTTTGTCGTCTATAGGTCGTTCTGAGCCTGATCGCCGCCGACTTTTTGGATCCCTTTCGACGAACATGATTCCAGATTGCAGGAGTAAAGCCTGTGACAGCTCAGATTCCAGACGATGCACAAAAAGGAAGGTAAACTGGAGCTGAACTTCAACACTCACACTTTCGTTAATCGTTAAAAAGGAAATTGTATATCAATACTCTTACATATAGATACCATACACGTTATTTGACAAAACAATGTTACTTGTTTTCCAAATGCTTCAGTCTTATGCTCAAAATGAGGAATTTGTGAAAATTGTTAATTAAATAATTGTTAACTAATTATTTTTCATTTTCCCTATTTCAGAAAATTTTCAAATAGGTTTTAATTGAAATTGTATTACATCCGATGCACTAAGGAATTATAATAAATTAAAATGTGAAGACCTAAGTCTTCTACGCGTTAGGTGGCCCATTAGAAATATACGAGTACAGTATCAACTAAATACTTTTGGGCAAACATGATTTACAAATAAAAATACAAAACTATTTATTGTTTGAGACATTGTTTACATGTGTCAATGTTACAAAAATTGTACTGTTATATAATTAAATAATTTTAGTTGAAATTCTAACACTGTGGTGTAGGTTAATACTTTAAAATCATTACTTGCCTTATAAAACAAGCTGAACGCAAAATAGCAAGGTTTTACTAATTCTACATATATACACATTTAATAAAAATATAAGAATAAAAATTAATAAAAAAATAACAAACTACATTAAGATAAGTTTTTTTGTTTATGTTTTGACTGACTCAGAAACTCCCCAAGCGTATTTTTAACGCATTGTTGACAAGGTTAAAAAGGTGCTGGGCCCCACTTTGTTCAATATCTACATTAACGACATAACTCGAAGACTGAGCTGTGACCACCTACTCTTCGCCGATGATTTGAAACTGTATGCGAAAGTTACTACACATCAAGATGCTATTAATCTCCAGGAAGATCTGAATCGGGTAGAGGAGTGGTGCCTGGAAAATAGCATGGCTCTCAACCTCGATAAGTGTGTCTGTATCACTTTCCACCGAACCGTCTCTCCAATAAAATTTGACTATTCTCTGAGCGGCATAACACTATCAAGAGTTACTACAGTAAAAGATCTTGGAGTGACCATTACATCTACACTCAACTGGGATGCACATGTTCGGTCGGCTTGCAGCCAGGCAGTGCGCAAACTCGGCCTGATACACAGATTTTCACAGCATTTCACTGATATACTCTCTTTCAAGACTCTCTACTGTACCTTGGTGCGCCCACATCTGGAGTACTGCTGTGTGATTTGGTCGCCACATCAGAAATATTTGATTGAGGATCTGGAGAGGGTCCAGAGACGATTTCTCAGGCTGGTAGCGCTAAGGTTGGGCTATGGATACCTAGAGGTCTCTACACGCGAAGTGGCATCCCTTCTCCAACTACCCGCTCTTGAAACAAGGCGCTTCTACCATGATGCAATATTCTTGTTCCGCCTCGTTAACTCTACTGTGGACTGTCCTGAGCTGCTGGAGAGGATTTGCTTCCGCGTTCCTGCTGGTACTAGATCCCAATATCTATTTGCTAGATCCTCTGTTTCCTCATCATACTTGGCCAAATCTACGATGCGAAGAATTCAGCTTCATGGAAACCTTCTTCCTAACCACATGTATTTCTTCGCTTCCTCATTCCTAACCTTCAAACGGAATCTCAAGACATTTATCAACCTGCAACACACTGAAACCTCTTAATCACAACAAACAAACACACACACACACACACCCACACGCACGCACGCACGCACGCACACGCACACATTTGAAAATCTATAGCCTAAATTATTTATCAATTGTTATCGTTAATATTCTATTATTTGTATTGTAATCTGCATTATTTATCTGTTATTGTATGTAATGTCACTGTTATCATATATTTATTACTGTTATCGCCAAGTTATCTTTAAGTATTATTGTTATTTTTGTTATTACACTCTTTCATTGAATTAATTAATACTGTTATGTTACTGTTATATTTCACTCTTCTCTATGTAATGTGGTTCTGCCGTTGGAAATAAATGAAATGAAAGGTACCCTCTCAGTCGCCTTTTGAATCCCGCATGGATGGATGCTGATTTTATGGCTTGAGGTAATCTATTAAATGAGACTGCACCTAAAATGTTTAAGGTAGTGAAGGAGAAAACTTCCAGTCTACAAGTTCCAGGTCTAAGGTCTTGTCTACTTATGTTCTAGCCATCCACATCAGAGCTTTTAATAACTTTATCTCCTCACTTGGCAAGAAAAGTGGCTTCAAGTATGAATAGAGATGACAAGGTAAGAATAGACAATTCCCTAAACGCATGTCGACATGATTTACGTAAACCGGCCATTATACTAAATGCCCGTTTCTGTATTGTAAAATGTCTATTTAGATGGATTTGAGATGCTCTGCCCCAGATAACAATACCGTAACGAATTCCGCTCTTGAAAATTGCGTCCTAAGTTTTAACAAATCAGGACAATACTCTTTTTGATACAAAGACAACATGTAAATTCCATTCTGAAAATACAATAAGAAGTACAATTTGAGTTCGATGAAGAATCAGCCACATATCAAAGTTTAAAAGTTTTCAAGTCTTTATTTACTCCCTAGTCTTCTCTGGTTTGCGTCTTCAGCTGATAAGTAGTTATTGGTCATGAAATAAGTTTTAAATAATTTTCTTGATACACAGTTGAAGATTTTTATGTTTATAGAACACAATATTGTAAATTCTTTTCAGGACACGAATACGATGATATTACATATTATAAGTATAACAAGAACTTGGGGCTACTTATGTGGATACCTATATCTTGTATCATAAGTTCTTTTTTGATTCTTTACAGACCCTTGCTCTCAAATCATAATCTGTACATCTCTGTTGCCTGGAGTAGAGAGCAAGTTTACACTGATGTGGCTTTACAGAAGAAATAACTTTTCTTGGATGGTGTGAAGATTATTTATGCTTGTGGAGTAGATATTCACAATATTGTATTTCCTGCTTTCCTTAATGGACGAACAAGTCCACCAGTCTTTATACAAAGTTTTGTTAAGTTATGTTATGATCATTTCGGGTATAAAGATGATACCTTTTGTATGTAGTATGTATTAATGAGGCGTACTAGTAACGCACACATATTTAATAATATAAGAGTATGGAATATTGTTCTTTACATGAACAGTTGCAAATTCTGTTGTGAGACATACTCCTGACTTCGGACTGTTTTTAACGATGTCTCGTTTTCCTAAAATGAGAGTCATTGTCGAATGTGAAGTTCGGTAATGTTTAGGGTGAGGGGGAAACTCACTAACATTAATGCAAACACAGTGGTGACTAAAAAAATACCATTTAGCTTTTTATGATGGATTGATTTTATATGGGAACGAATTTTGAATATAACCTTAAATGGCATTTAAAATTACGGCGAATGGTATTATATTATGCATTGTAAGAAAATAGATATAATTAAAGTAATTTAATATTCAGTAACTGAAATCTAATACATCTAAAATCGTAAGTAAAGTAATCTTGTAAAACATATATTAATTTATTTTTGTGTTATTAATTCAAATGTAACACACAACTTAGAAGTAAAATTACAAAAAATAACAACCTGCTATTACATATTTTTAAGCAAAGTTTCAAGACAAAAATGTATATATATATATATATATATATATATATATATATATATATATATATTTAGAAAAGGATATATCCTCTCCAAAGGATCCATATGGCTTTCGGAATACTCTTTGGCACAACAACATTTGAGTAGAGTGTTGTGTACAAGGTTCCTTGTCATGATATATGTCTACTGTCATTGGTTCGAGTTATTTGTTTATGTAGTACGCTAAACTGTTTAGCAGCGAGGGATATATTGGATTTAGAGAATTTTCCCTATTGCCTAGACTGTTTCACGACACCTATTATTGGGGCGTTATTCTCCTCCTAATCCCTTAGTTTTAAGATACAATAAAAGTATTCAAAATCAAAATGTTCCATAGAAGAGTTACGAAGGAAAACGCAAAAGATAAGGTTGATGGTGTGGCCAGTGATGGGATTTGAGATGTTCCTTCTTTAGCATTGATGGTGGAACAGAAGACTCTATTTATTTACCAACAGTATTCCTATATCCGAGTTATAGATATACTTCAACTGGGATTCAAAATTTGTGAGATCATTCTCTCGTCCACCCCTGGATTTGATGCGTTATTTGTTCAATGTGAAACGCAGTTCCAATCCAACATATTGTCTTTTTTTAAACTTTGTTTTTGTATATGGGTTCCGTAAAAATCACTGGATAAGTAAGACTATTTCCTCCTAAAATATACAATTCATATATCCGTTGGATCGCTTAGTTCACGATGATAACTGCGGATGCCAAATACGTAGCTATTGAATTTTTACGCGTTATGACATTATGTTAGGTACCACGTTAGAGTACCATGTAAGGAATACGTTATGTAAGATCTCTTACACAAGTTGTTTATTTTTCATCATGGTAACTTTAGTCGCCACGTTCAGGAGTTTACTATCCCTGATCTGTCGATTAGTCGGCTTCAAAACCTGTTTACGTGATCATCCGCGGCCACTACTGTTTCTTGTCCCGAGTGAGTTGAGAAGTGAATTGCTTTGATTATTAATGTCCTTACTATAGGAATAGCGAAGAAGGGCTGTTTACCATTCAACGTAGGGCTCTGAGGAGTAGTTGCCCTAGAAGCAGAGCGACCGAAACGCACTTGCAAGAACATTCAAATTTTGAGATTAAATGAACTTGCAACCAGACATATATAGTATACATACAAAACGTAATGGACTTTTTTTATCTTTTATTTTCCAACAAGCAAAGCTACTGAAGAAAAGTAATGGCTACCGTGAGTTTCAGCCACACCATATACATAACCCATTTGACCTATTCTATGATAACTATCATAATAAAACACATTAATAAAATTCTATAAAAATCTATGTAACGGGTTCTTTATCGTTTGTTTACGATTATTAGTAGTTTTTTCATTAGTTTGCACCTAAAATCAAAGTCTTAATATAAAAATTCATCAATTGGAGAACGTACGAAAGAAACTTTGAAGTAACTAGCAAATATAAAACATAACTTGTAGCACGTGTTTGCTTCCTTTGTGAACGCGAAGTATCAATGCAATAATTTAATGTGGTTTAAGTATATAACTATTGAGTCGTGATAAAAATGTATTTACAAAGTACGTAATAACTACTGATGCTAATCAATTCCAACCAAGCAATTGTTACGGGTATTTTACGAATAAAATAAACCTTAAATTATAGCCTTAAAACCTTGACCTTATGTTTATAAACCTAAAAATAAAGAAAGTTTACCAAGCAACACGCTCGATAGTTTTAAAGTCAGAAAGCAATAAACATTCGTAAAGAAAAATAAGGAACCCATTACACTTTTCTTACAATTTTGATCAATTAATGGTTACTGTGTAACGCACCATGTATTCAAAATTTAGATAAAATGTTACAAAACCTCAAAACCACAAAATACTTAAAAATATGGTGTAGACCCCATGCCCCTCCTTTATCTAGCAACGTAATAGCTTTAGCACCATGGTTGAGAACACAACCATTCCAGGTTAGATCTCCCTCTACAAGGACTCTGTGCTCGAATAGATCGCATTGTATAATTCTGGTATCTAATAAAACTTGTTAGTTTTTCTAATGGTGAATTGATGAAGTAATAAACTTAGTGCCGTGACCATTACGTATTAATATGTAAATTTTAGGTCGTTTTACTTCGGAAACAACCAATAGAAGTATTCGTCGTAATACATTACATCCACTGTTCATGGTGGATTACAGAATTTAATCCAAAGACATTAGACAGAACCAGCCGAGGCACAAGGATTAGGACCCTGAGGTACACAATACGCCATTTTAATTTTGTTTGTTCTTTTTCTGAACACAAGAAGTAATCTCCCTGATGTTCCTTTTGTCTCACTGAAGATATCCCTCCACTTGTGTGGGAGATCTCACATGACGCATTTCCTTACATGGTACAAAAGTATCATCATGTATAGTACATAAGCTTTGGAAAAATCGAAAAATGTTTCGAGATTCCAAGCTACTGATGACATAAACTAAATTATTGTTGATGAGGTAATTGTAAATCTTTTGCTGTAGAGGCTGATGTTTTCCAGGCTCGATATTTAGAGAAAGAAAGCATTTATGTCTGTCGTAAAACCTTATAATAATGTGAAGATTGAAGAAGGTTTGAAATTATTTCTTGTTTACAGTGGGGTATATTTTTTATCCTAATGGGTTTAGGCGTTTCCTAACAAAATTTAAGTATCTGGTTTGAAATTAAATACCGATAAATGTCGTTAGTGGGTTGACAGTGAATCTGGAACACCATTTATAATAAGTTTTATTAACGAGACTCATTACTTTCTATAAGTATTTTTGAGATAATATAATTTATCCTTGCCCACTTAGCTATTATTGCAGCCAGATCTCTAATACTAATTACCAATTAAAGCTTTGTAATTCTTGGGTTTAATAGAGCTACAGAAAAAATATTCACACATTTTAATTTAGGTATCACAGTTTTATTTATTTTCATTCCAATGCTTCAGCGATTTTTAACGAATTAAATTGTAACTTACTGAATAATATTGAATTTTAAGAATTTATATAAACAACATAAATACAATAGGACTAACACTGCCATGTATACGTATATGATAATTAGCAAAGTCTATTTGATATTTTATAATATACAGGAAATCATAATAATTACAAATATTTGTTAACGACAAGCTCATAACTAATTTTTAGGCCATGTGTAAAGTAAAAATATTTTATAATACATTAAACAAACAGGTAAATCATATTTTATTCGATTAAGTTGGAATAATTAAAGAAAATTATATTATAAATAACACACAAAACATAAAGCAAAAGAGGTCTTGTAGTAATAACAGCCCATCAAGTTTCTATATGTACTTGAAAACAAAATATTAAAAAGCTATGCTAAAGGAGAAAAAGCATTGATGTATCCGTTAGAAATGCTTTAATATCATATAGTTTTTAAACTCAACTCAATTCAGTTGTTACTTTTTATTGTTTAAAATTGTAGTATAATTCTCTATAAACTGTTAAAACCGTTTTGCCTGAAACGTTTTTTGCTATTCAGGATTTTGAATTTGTTAAATATTTATCATTTCAGTCTGAACCTGTGTTCTGATACTACGCAAAATAGAGAGTTTAATTCATTGTACACTTAACTTTATTTTTACAATTTGTGAATTATTGCGTGATTTTATTATTTAAAGAATCTAGTTTGCATATATGTTTGGAGTTGTAACAATATTTTATTTTTATGTTGAATGAACTGTGTTCCGATTGCAGCTTTCAATCTGAATGTTCAAACCAGTTGTAAAGGCCTAAAGTTGGCCTACATAGTGTTTCAGTTGTATGTCTTGACCTAGTGAAGATTCCAGCAGCGTGCGGCCAACAATTCAAACGACACGACGCAGTCGATGTTGACGACTAAAGAAGGAGATCTTGACTGACAGATTCCAGTAACAACTGGCCAGGAATGCGATGATCAAGGGATTTACCGAAAATGTACGTGTTATTATCTATTTAGTTGTTTGATTTGTTACTATAATCCATATCCAACCCACTGTTATGTGTTTGCTAGAATTGCATACGCATATGGAAGCATAGTAATGAAGAGGATCCTATAAATACAAGTATTTATATTACATTACTGTAGGTATATTAATCAACAAAGTGTGAAAGGGGGTTTTAGGTGTGGTCGGAAACAGGAGAGTTTCTCTAAGATGGGAATTTGTCAGTTTGCAGATTTGGCAATATAAAGAAAGATTACGAGAAATCTCTTTTAATATTAAATTAAATATTTTAAGAACAGAAGTAGGAGATCTTTTAACAATTTCAGATGAATCTATGAAAGAAAATAATACCCAGTAATCTGAAATGCACTAAGACTTTGCAGTAATGAGGAGTGAAATATATTTCTAAATTTTGATTCACACTTGCTTAGAAGATCTTTGACTCTTATTCAGATAATGGTTGGTCCTCTGGGAACACCAAGGTGTGTTTAAAATATATAGACGAGTTCCAAAGTATTACTGATGATATCTTATTAATTTGATAATATTGGGAGAAGTCTCTATTTGCTCCTTATTTCGCTAAACTACACCAGACTTGGAAGAACTAGGCCTGAAATAAGGATGCTATCGAAAAAGCTTACCTGGATTGAAAAAGTTTTGAAGGTATCACAGTGAAAACTCTCCATTTTCACACGACATCTAATCTCACAGCAGTTTACACGTTAACTGATGGGTTCTAACAAGGATATAACAAAACCCCTTAAGCCTAATAATGTTTGTAAAGAAGTAACGTGTAAAACGATTTTTTGTCAGAATTACTTAATACTGCACTTTCTAATTCGAGTGTGTATATCACTTTTATATCATTAGTGTGTATATAAAACTTAAAAATTATTTTGAAGATATAGGTTGGACTCTAATGGCAGAGACTACACAGCTAATTTTTAAATCTTAAAAGAGATAAAGCTCTGATTTGGTAAGGTAAAAAAGAACACCTGTTTTAGTAAACATCTGAGTGGACGGAAGCACTTACGAGCCAAGGAAAAGCAAAATATCATAATTTCGACACCCACTTTTCAACATGTTTGAGGACTTTCACCATTGAATTGTAAAATATTTCTAAAATTTTTCAGTACATACTTATAGCCGAAATAGTTACAAGAGTTCGATATGTCCGGCCTCAGCTCTAAATGTTAGAGGAGCTCCCATGACTAAACATTTCCCAGTTTTCCTGGATTATTATAGGTTCCGTCTAAAAGTAAAACACAAAATCTCCTTAAAGAGTGTCTAATAGGTATTAGATAGGTATAGATATTTATTGGTGCGTCATTGAGCGATAATTGGCGTGATAAAGAACGTTCTGTTCCACAATTCAACAGCGTTCCCATGGGCTGTACTCACTTGTTAATAAGGTTCGTTACGTGAGTAAGAAACAGGAAAACAAAAGATTTTCAGTCATGAACTAGTATTCAGTAATCGTTTCTTGTTAGTTAATTAGAGGATTTATTGGATTCTTGCAATGTTTACTCCTAATACGCATTCACTACTTAGAAATTACTCAAACGCATTAGGCGTACGCACCAATGGCTGCAACAATCCTTGTTGAGTACTCGATTCGGCATGGAATCTGGTCGTCGACACAGCAAAGTTCTCTGTAAATTATATCCTGAGGAGATATATTCGAAGCAGAATTCAAACGTTATACGGGGTTATAAGATGGATGCTGGAAATATAGGGTTGTAGCAGATAGTTCTTTATGATCGTGTGTACTACTACTCGGTCACAAAATGACATCCTCTCTAATTTCCATCCTTTTAAGACCATATCGATTTACACGTAGGAACTCAAAATCACCTAAAACCTTTTTGTACTAACGAGAAACCCAATTCAAAACAAATACTGTTAGGAAGGTAGTGGACTAAAGACTGCTGAAAACTAGTGTCTATAATTACGTACAATAGACAACGTTCCACTCAATTAAGTGTTAAATTTTCACTTCTTTGTCAGTGTTAATTTTAAGCAGCCAAACCTGATTAGGGAGAGTCGTTACTTCGCTTCTTTACAGTTGACTATCATCCGAGAGACTTTAGAAGTTGTAATGGAACGGTTCGTTTCATTTACTCCTAAATTAGAGACGGAGCAAAGGTTACGACGATACGAGACTGTGCAAAGGGTCTGAAAGTAAAAACAGACATAAAGGAATGAGAAATCGTGATAAAGAACGACGGGCTAATAATCTGTACCCGTATTGTAAAGCGTTTGCTAAGACAATGCACGGGTCAAGACAATGGAGGGGTTCTACAGCACAGTCTCAGATCCGAGTCGCTTCCTTAATCAAAGATTGTCAAAGTGAAGACAGAGACTTCTTGCTTCTGCCGCTACCTCAGCCGTACCGCTGCTGATGACACAATGGCGGCGTCTCTGATAATGGCTTACTTTGTTAGTGGTAGGCATCGAGCTTCTGCAACACTCACTTAACCCCCTATTTGGTGTCAGGTAATTTACCGGTCTCTACGCTTTGAAAGCGTTTTTGTGCTCACGGATTCGAGGTATTCAATTTTTCTAGACAGCCTTGTTTCTTACTGTAATAAAAAGCGCCAGCCTTTTAATCAGGAGTATATAATAGATTTATTTCTTTATAATTCATTGCCAGAATGCTTATAGTTTGTTAAACATTTCAAAAGTTAGAGATCCCAGATAACGATTCAGTGGTTTGCAAGGTTTGGTGATAATCAGAAAAAGTCACAAGTCTTGTGTGTGCCATTGTGATTTTTAAATAATCGTGTGACATTAACCTTAAGGTCAGAAAAATTAGGACCATGAATTAAAATTAGAGAAATAGCCCATTGAAGTGGTATGCTATGTGTGTTTTTAGATAAAATAACTACCCTGGATCTTAAAACTAAAATTATGCATGCAAGTATGCCAAATATGGTTGAACAATTGTAGATTGGTTAAAAGTTACTCAGCATGTTTGTATTGAAACTTTTAATGAAATAAATTACAGCTTAAAATACAGCTTCCTGTATCCTGTATACAGCGCTAGGCTATATCACAGCTGTATAACGTGGATTTTATTGGCGAGATATACTCAAGTATTCTAAACATTAGTGATTTTAAATCAATAATTGAAGGAGTTCCAAGGTTCTGCTTGCGGAAGAACTATCGTCACCTGGAATTATTACTTTGATGGTGCAAGTACATTTGAGAACAGTGATTCAAAGAGTACGTATACACATAGTAAATGCAAGTTAATAATGATGGCTAATGAAATGATGAAGTAAAGGATAGATAGTGCAGGCAACCTAAAATAATAATCCGCGACAGTGCAGCTTACCTCACCAGAAACATACATTTTACTATGATGATAACCCCTCTCTCCTAAGTCGTCTAAATGCTGAATGGTACAGTGAAAAAGACAAATCTTTCAAATCAAGTAAAGTTAATTGCTGTTATATTAAAATGAAAAAGTAAAGTTAATTAATTTTTTTTAAGTAAAAAACCTATAAATTACAAATTTAGTATAATTCCTAAAAAATAAAATATTTTAAACTTTTCTGTGAAAAAATATGAGGACCATTTAGTTTTTGTATAGCCTAAAAACATAACGATAACTCAACGATAATTGAGCATTGGTAAGGTCTGTAAAGTTTCAATGAAATACGTGTAGAAATGGTATGCAAACAAATAGTTAAATCTTCAAAATCGTTTCGGTTATAACAACAAAAACAAAAATGTAATTCCTAGCTCCATTTCATAGCAAAAACCTTCTAGATTTCAGCTGTCACATTTTAACGGATACTGCCTTACATCTGCACCTAAAATACGAACTAAGACAATAGAGATAAACATCTTTTTTTATTCATGTTTTTGTTTTCAAACATGAACAGTTTTTTTTTTTAATTAGCACATTATTAGCACAAAATTGTTTATACTTATAAAGGATATTTCATGGCTCACAATTATATTTTGCACAAATTGGATATCATTTTAGGTTAAAGTAAACTTTATTGATTTAAGCTGTTGAAAACTTAACAATCGTACCGAATACAAACAAGTATAGTGTAGTTGAGTACCAACAAGAGCGTAATATTTTTGACGTAGGTCGATATTTGTTGCTGGGCAATTATGGAATTCCCAATATTACCTTAAGAATAACGCTGCAATCTTATAACTGAGGATAATCCTATAACGTCTATAGCATTCATTAATGATGTAAGGTCCCTTAACCACTAAATTACGAAATTGCTAAATTTGTAATCGCAATATTGCAGGCAAGTAAAATAAGGACGATAGCCAGCTTAGCCGCTACACAAACACACGCACACACACACGCACGCGCACACACACACACACACACACACACACACACACACACACACACACACACACACACACACACACACACACACACACACACACACACAACAATTGCATTTCCAATCCAACCATGAAATGCTAGATGCGGTTGCTGATGAAGAAACAGATGCCCTCTTTATGCTTGGTAAATACGATTACTGGTGAATCTTTAGATACCGCCTTGAGGCTAGCAAGATACGATTGTTGGTAACGCAATAGATATCACCTTGCTGGTGATTAGATACGGTGCTGGTGAAGCTATGGATACTGCGTTGAGGCTGGCTACTATGGTTGCTGGTGATGCAGTAGAGGATACTGCGTTTTGTTAACGGAAAAACACAGATTTCAACTAAATTAACTAAATCAATATTTTTGTTTGATTTAATTGCTTTTATTAACTGTTAATTTCAGATTCTCACATTGTTACTAATATGGAAGCTACAAACAGTTAAGAATTACCATTTCTTATTACATTATATATAACATTTCTACAAATATAGTTTTGGTAATGTATAATTTGATAAAGAATTTTAGTTTTGAACCCATTTAATATCTATTGGACGAAATGGCTATCAGCTTGATCAATTTCTTTACCTTGAATATATTTTTTAATAGGCTAAATTTATTCCTTCATTAACCTTGAATAAATTCCACGAAATAACTGTGAAGAACTCTTTGTTAAACATCATGCAATGCTACGTATATTCATACATAAACTTTGGCCATTAACACTCTAACCAAGTAAATAAAGCTTTTAGAAGTAGCCATGTTTCTATTGCCAACCTAAAATATCTTTAGACATAATCTACCTTTGTTAAAAAATCACTTGTTTGCAAGTTTCACGAAAGCATTAAAGCATTAAAGATGCACGTCAGCTTTACCAGAACAATACTAAATCATCAGTTACGAAGAACTAATTTAAAAACACTGGATTTGCCAGTAACACGGTCGTAATGGTCATAGGACTGTATTACAAGAAAAACTGGTCTTCCTGCAACCTATTCTCGCCAGCCCCAAGGTGGTATCCATTAATTCCCCAGTAACCGTATCTATTCACACTCCAAACGGTATCCTTTGCTTTACCAGTCACTAGTAACCATTTGTATTCAGCATAAAGGTAGTATCCTTTGCTTCAACAATATTTGTATTTCGTCAGCCGCACAGTGGTGTCCGTTACCTTAACAGTCACCAATAACAGTACCTATTCCGCTTCAAGGTGGTAACCATTGCTTCGCCAGTAACTGCAACTAGTCAATCTCAAGGTAATGTCCGTTGACTTAACAGTACCCAGTAGCAGTACCTATTTATCATCAATATGGCATCCATTGTCTCACCAATAACAGTACCTAATCAGCCTCAAGGCAGTATCTATTGCTTTACCAGTAACCGTATCTAGTCAGCCTCAAGTTAGTGTCCGTTGCTTCACTAGTAAACTTAGCTATTTAGACAGCCTCATCCAGTTTAAATTCTTCTAATATTTGCATTAGTAATAATTGACATAAATAGTTCAATCAGGTCTTAGCAAGTTAAATTACGCTATTTAGACTATGTAGCAGGAATCATATACACATACAGATTGTAAATTAAATCCTTGCGCGCCTGGATATATTCCAAACGGATTGCGATATTGATATAAAATCTATACCCATCCACCATATCTCTTAAAATACTTGTATGAACTTTTTGAAGGATAAATATATACTCCCCCTTTTTCAAAGGGTAATAGAGGGGGGGGGGTGACTTGCAATTTTCAAACTGCAGCCCCTATCTTGTGACATGTCATTTTAAAGGTCTATTCAATGGAAACACAATGGCATGAACAAAACATCTCTACGACGGTCCTAGCAAAAATTATGGCCCAACAATCCCTTACATTGTAATGCCATCTAGAAAAAAAGACACATCTTACCAAAAACATGCACACCAGAAACATTAGATACTACGTATAGAAATAAGCTGGGCCCCTCAATATCACGCATGCGTTGTGTTGATATACACAATAAATTGGCATTGTCCCTACAGATTATTTGTTTTTTTTGCATTATTTGCCCATAACTTTAGCTAGATACGGCGTACAGGTGTTGTTGTGTTTCTATTGAGTAGACCTTTAATATGAAATGTCACAAGATAGGGCTGTATTTTGAAATTGTATAGTTACCTCCTCTACCCCATTTGAAATGGGGGTTGAAGTTTTTGTTACCCTAAAAAAATAATTTAATGAGTCTTTAGGAAGGTTGATATCCCAATCCGTTTGGAATACATCCAGGCGTATCATGACTTAATTTACACACTTAGATGTAAAGGGTTGTTTGCCCATAACTTTTGCTAGGATCGTCGTAGAGATGTTTTTTTTCGTTTCATTATGTTCTTTTCTATCTACCATTCAAATGATATGTACCTCTGAAAAACGGGGAGAATCCGTTTATCCTTCAAATCTTCAAATGATTCTTAAAAACATTTTAATAGGTATAGTGAAGTGTTTACATCGATATCGCAATCCGTTTGGAATGTATTCAGGTGTATCTGGACTCAATTTACACCTGTATATATATATATATATATATATATATATATATATATATATATATATATATATATATATATATATAGTCCCGGTGGAGCAAGTACTTTTTGTGATTCAATGTTTATTGAAATTAAAATAAGGTTATTGCCATTATACAAATTTAATGTATATATATATATATATATATATATATATATATATATATATATATATACAAACATATATATATATATATATATATATATATATCATTGTTTTTGTGATATAAGGATATATCTTGAATTGGTTATTGGTTAGTTCTCTGTCCTATAATCTAAATGTCGATGTCTAGTTCCTAAGTTTACTGTTCAAGACTGTCACCATAGATTTAGAAATTTGCCGAAATTTGCTGTATTTTGTCATAATATCTGCAGCTAAAGAAGTGCACAATATATTATGTTGGTAAAAATAAGATTTTGTCTCCGTATAAACATAAATTCATAACTGCCTCACTTCTGAGTCACAGGTGTTCAAAGGCAGGCCACCACAATGTGTTCTCGATCGATCTATCAGCTTTCCACCGAGAAGAGGCTTTCAACTCAAGTCTCCATGTTTTTAATAACAGTTCACTGTAGAAAAAAAATAAACACTATATTCACAATGTTTTGTTCTTTTTAAGAATTCTTTTGTAAAAGGTATTTTGGGTCTTCATATGTCAAATTAACACTTTGACAGTCAGTTTAAAATATTGAACAATAACCCGTACACAAATGTTTAAAATGTGGGGTTTGTTAGAAGAGGCTCATGCAGTTGTGACGCACATTATTCCTAAAGGCTATTTCTGTTTTAATCCTGATTTACTTGTAACTTCAGACAATAAGCCGTAACAGAGAACAAACTTCTCAAAATTTACATTTTTCATTACCTGTTGCACCTTGAATTGATCCCTTGATTGATAACGCATTAAATTGATCTAGATTTTGCAACTTATTTACATTTATTGTATAAAGCTAATTGTTACTCTAATATTAGATGAATTTCATACCGTCATTACATACATCGTGCAGGAGATTTATTAATACAAACCACAAGTAAAAGTGTAGTAAATAAAAAGTATATAAAGTATAAACCAATAAATTGAGTTGAACGTTACTAGAAAACTCGAGTTTTATAGTACATCAAGAGGATAGGATAAGACGCTGTTACTTAATTACTTGACATACTCATATGGTAATAACAAACAACAACATATAACATATAATAAACAAATAACGTATTACAAGATGACATTAATTAAAATACTAACGAAGAACAATAACGATCTATGACAACTTACGTTTTAAAACAAATGATGAATCCATTATCAGCCGTAGGATTAAGTTATCTCCCAGAAGTATGACAGCAATTAGGTAAAAAACAAACTGCAACTTAATTCCAATATATTTGTGTTCAATCTTTCCACTTTATTGAGCGTTATCAGGCCAATATAAGGGCTCCTAGTTTCTGTTCAGGTTATCTTAACTTTCGCCACCAGACGTTGAGGATAGTGATCATAGTCTAATTTATAATTTATAGTCTAATTATAATAATTTCAGGCAAGTACAAGCAAACTATAAATTGAGTTACTTTATTAATCAGCCAGTATAAAAAAAAGATTAAGTTTGTATGAAATATCAAACATAGCTACAACGTTATCAAGCGTAAAATATTACTAACAACAACTAAAATGCTTCTAGTTGATTTGGTACTTAACTATCGAGTAAGACTAAATGTCATAAATTAAACATATCCATTTATTTAGTATTATAGTGCTATAATTTATGAAAAATTCATGTATTTCCTTGAATTATTGATTAATTTGGAATATTTTTGAGGTGTAACATATTGTTGTTTTTATACATATTTGGATTTCATGTAAAGTAGTGTGACATATTTTTTATAGGTTGTAGTAAGGTTTGAATAATAAGTAAATAATTACAAAGTTTCCTTGCTCAGGCTTGGTTTTTGTGTGGAAAAGCTCATTTCCCCTACAACAGAGGAATACATCCATGATTATGAGTATGATTATGATTATGCTCCAAAAATTATGAGTTACACTGTGGCTCTCCTATAATTATATCGATTGCAGGAGTGATTCGTTACGTTACCAGATATTGCAGGGGCCAAGTTTTTAACTTGTAGTCTCCAGATGCAGTTTCAGTTTAAACCCGAAAATCATTTAGACAAATTTCAGCCGACGCGACGCTTTAGGATTCCAAAATTTATGTTGCAAGTCGAATGGTGCTTTGGAAGTGTAAATGAAAAAGAAATTGTTTTTAAATGTGCCTCTTATGGTTTTTAACTACAGCTGACACACTATTTACTTTCCTACTTTGGTTGTTATAAAAACATATTTGTTCCTAGGAAATGTATTTGAAAAGCAGTAGTCTTCCAACATTGTCATTATAAGTAAGTTACTGTTATTTGTTTTTAATACTATATTATAATGTCTAATTTCAGTATATACAATTACCCAGTTCACACAGACGCATTATCTTACAATTTGTGTAAGCTTACACAACATGACAACAAACCTTGACATAAAATTTGTGAGGTGGGTATTGTGTTTTTTTTTAATGTTATGTGTGCTGTGTTGATCAATTGGAATACAATAACGAAGCCATTTGTTACTCAATTCGGACTCAATTTTATACTGTAGTCTGATAACGTAACAAGTGACAACACCTCATCGGTTGATTTTGATTTGATGCAGTTAAGGACACCTAATTAATTTAGATAGTATTTAGACTTAAAAACTCTAACGAAGGAGTTTCAATTTTTTGTTTATTCTTGCAATGTTTTATTTCAACTTACGAAGTGTGCTGCGAATTATTTTAGAAATAATTAAGATGATATTAAAAAAAGGACTTGTTTCACTTATTTCTGACTATAGGATGGGAGTTCTTTTTCAATTCCTCGTAAGTAGAATTGCCGCTTGTGAGATGCTTTAATCCTTTCCACCACATTCATTGAAAGACGTTCGCGGTTTGCGGTTTGGAGATGAATCTCCAGCGTCATGACGCTCAGGTTCAACTTAGGTGGCCTGAAAATTCCCTCCGAAAGTATGATTGCGTAATTGGCTTGTCTCATGTTTGTCTATAGTTTTCCAGGTAAGAGCTGCTATTGTAATGATAGGTTTTCTCATTTTCCTTTAAGAGATTTCCAACCATTATTATTTTAGTATTAATTTAAACTGAACGGCAAACTAAACCTTTCTTTTCCTGATTATTGTGCACATTAGAGGTTAAAATAACCGTAATGTGTTGCAATGGACTTAGGTGGCAGTTTAAGCATGTATAATGATATATTCATTTGCTCAAGTCGTGCGTTAACCTAGATAAGATTGACATCCGACGTTCTTAAATTGTCTTCACAATATTTAGGTATTTGGGTAGACTTAATGAGACTTTCTACTTCTAACCTCAGAATTAAGTTTTAAACTTTCTTTACGACACATGCCCAAAGATTATCGATGATATCCCTTCCATTTTCCAGCCACTGTGAACTCAGCTATAGGCCACTAACTAATAAATGAGTACACAAATGAAAATAACTGAGAATACATGGGAAGTTGATGTACTCGGAACACTCTGGAGAGTAAGGCGATTCGAAATCTGCCTAAAGATCAAGCAAGGATGAGAGACATCTGCAGATTCTTTTTCAGAGAATATCTGTCATATCAATCAACAGAGTCAGATTATAAAGCTGCTTCTACGATCACTTCAAGTATGGCTTTGGAAGCGTTTAAATGCTTTGGAACAGTGATTATGAAATGTATGTACATTTAAGATCTATCGTTGAAAGAGAGAGGGAGGGATTAGAGTGATTATGAGGAAGTTTTGCTTAAGTTCTGCATATAACTGCTTAAGGTATGAAACTTAAAAAGTTCGAAATTTTGCACAAAGTTATATTTGAACACATACAGGTACCACATGTAGTGTGTGATGTCAGGACAGGGAACTGTTCATTAGCCAGTTTGAGGAAAGACTTGTGCAAGGAGAAGGTGTGTAAAAAACCACGTCGAAGGAAACTAGATTCGGTAATAATTATATTGCCACACAGTGGTCGAACACACACATACACACCCACAAGCCATATGATTTTGAAAATTATAATGCAACAGCGCGGCGCATCCGGTGTGAGGACAAAGGCGGTGCGGCTGGCCTCGTCCTTGTTGTGAATGTAACCACAGGTTCAGTAATGGTAGTGACATTACACTATTGTTGGCCGCTTCCTACGCCACTTCGCTACTTCTATCGTACTCACTGGTTCATACCACAAATTTGCTATTTCCTCTGTACAAATCGCTTGACGAGCGTGGAACCTGAGAGACGTGAAGCTCGCGTGCTCGTCTCGCCCCCTCGCCTGGCCGCGGCCGCGCCGGTGCCGTCATGCCACCACTTCACCGTGACGTCCAATTAACTTAGGGAAAGGGGTCAACACGTTGCACGTCACTTGTCGGATATATAATACCTCTTTAATTCTACAATATTTTATTCTTAACATATATTTTCAACCATAAAGGTCTTTAGTTGTTTACAATTAATTGCTATAATCTGCTCTAACTGCTTTATGATATATGTTTCGTGTGATTGGTGAAAGATTCTTGAGTACGAAGTGAAAGAAAACATCCGTACCACCCATCCTATGTAATAAACAACGGTTCTCTGCAGCAAAAATATAGTTCTTCAGACAGCCATTGCTAGTGCTCATTCTACAACTTTTCTATTAGACGATCCTGTTACAGTATAACCGGCTAACCGTAATAAGAATGTTATAGTCTGTATTTCCTGCTTCAGGTTATCTACAAATAAAAACGTGCACGCTTATATTAAAAACTAAATTATTATGATTACAGAAGCTAAAAATACTGTAGAAAGTAGTACTTTTTGTCGCATATGAAAACAATGGCAACTTTCTTACTGGCATTGAAATAAAATAACGGCCTAGGTGTTTCGATAAAGCAATTGATGTTTAAATTTTGAAGTAACCTAAAATTGGCCATAAGAAATCTTCCTGTATGGAGTATTCGATGGAGTTCCTCTTGGTCATCCTACTGAATAAAACTGGGAACTGGCAATAAGGGTATAACCAATTATAGTATTTAATTCATACAAATTTTGGTATTCATTTACGATTTTTCAATTGTAACAGGAACTTCATTGAGTTATGAAGAATAGGTACAACCAGTACAATCTATAGATAATAGTGACCTAGTACAAAATATTACTGTCATTTAAGCGTACAAACTTTACATTTGAATTTTATATCTATATACAGTTTCCGAAGTACTAAAGGAAAGAAGAAGTGTACTTTATGTTACTATGTGACACAAGTCTGTTTATGTTTATTTGTGTGTATATATATACACAAAGGTTTGCATAGTTGATTGTAGACGGTGGATAATTTTAAATTATCAACACGTATCTTTGGGTGTGTTCGTAAGAACATATTATGATGTGAGAATCTTCCGAACAGACTCGCCGTGGAAGAATCATGTTTTGTTTGTCTCTTTTGATATAGAATAGTGTTCTGTTAACCATAAATTGTTCATATTCTTTGTTAGATGCAATATGAACAAAGCACATTGTAAATGATCTTTATCCTATGTATTTGTTGTAAATCATGTTTATGAGATACAGTTTATTATCTTTACAACGGCTCTAATGTCAAAATTAAGTATGTAAGAAACTCAGTTCATAGTACAGATGCATGCATCTTGTTTTGTCTGTAAAATAATTAATATATTGTTCTCAGTTCGTTCTAAAGAAGACGTGCTTGTGCTCAGGCAAACATGTGGAGTGACTCGAGATTTATTGATTAAGTACAAAATTTCATCAAAACACTCTGGTTAATTTCTATTTGTAAACAATACATTTATATTAAACCGTGTATATAAGAAAGACCCTAGAAACACTTCATAGTTTTGAAATGTGTTTAAGGAATGTTTATAAATAGGGATTTATGTCTTCAATTTTATTTAAGATTATTCACCTTACAGTGGTATAGATGTAAGGAATTCGAGGAAACAAAGAACACTTTTACTTAAAACGCCTTTCAACAATAATTTTAGTAGTTTTTGACAAAGGGTTTTTGTTTAGTTAAAATATTATATTTTGGTAGTTTTTACTTAAAAATTGTTTTAAGTACTTCTTTGAAATAATATTTGTTTATAAATTTTCGAAACAGTGACTAAAATATACAAGCAGCAGTGTTTCTGTTTCTGGAACGAAGTAATGATGTCCATTGTGTCCGTTGATGAGGTCATTGCTCTTGAAACTGGAATTAATTTTTTTTATTCAAGAAACCTTACCCTGAATGGTTTTTAGTTTCTCCTATGTTGATTGTAACGAGCTCTCACGCAAGGAATAGCAAAAGTAATGGAGTTATAGAAATGTAAGCAATTCTACCAATGACGGACCACAGTAAATCTTTGTATATCAGTGTTCTGATGGTGTCCCAATGGGTGAACGTCTAGGAATATTTGCTTTCTCAAAGACAAGGGATAGAGTCCAGATATTGTGATATAGTCCAGTTATCATAACTTATATTAGTCCGGTCAATTTAGACATTGACCCTTGCAAAAAATTCCCAGAAAGCTGAAAATTTGTATAGATGTTAGGGACACCATTGTTATGAAATTGTGAAAAGTCCCCATCGATCCCATGTCTGAAAAATTTAATATTCAAGGTCAAATTTCACAAAAATAGGTTTTTTGAATTTTTCAGCTAAACTGTTAGTTTTATGAAAAAATATTACAAACAAAAATTGTAGATCATACAATTATCTACAGAAATGTTCCTTATACTTTTTTTCATAACACTAACCATTTTTGAGAAAAAACCATTACAAAATTTTCTTAAGCTGTATTGTCTATACCAGCGTTTCCCAAACGGTGGGTCGCGACCCACTAGTGGGTCGCGGGCGGATTTTAAGGTGGGTCGCGGCGTGACTGTCACTCGTAAGGCCATGTCACACTGCCGTGGCGTCGCGTCCGTCCGTCCATCCATAGTATGAACGTCCGCGTATGCCGCGACGGTCTCGAATCCCGTCAAAACTACCAGACACGCATCCGCGTCCGCGGCCAACGCCACGTATTTCTAGGAGGGTGGAAAATACGTAAAATGTCGTTACTCACCCTTATGATTGTAGTTCACATTGCAGCTATATATGTGTCCTGAGTAACTCGTAAAAACTTTGTAGCTGTAGCACAAATAGTTTTTGAGTTTGACGGTAATGTAAAACACAGGTTTCGGAAAATCGCTGTCAAAGTTTTTTTAAACACTAATATTTACATTAAAATTGTTTAAAATTTTAATTTAGCATATCTAACCAGCAGCATAACACCTTCTCTTTCCTTGTCTTTTCGTTCTTTTTCAATTCTTAGCATCCTTCTTGCTCTTCTTACTTCCAGTGTTCCCAATTTTGCCTTTTTCTCCGAGTATCCCACTCTCAAGAAGTCAAAATTTTCGATGAGATTCCTAATGGTTTTTTTCGACCACATATCTTTGTGAGCGTGCCTTTTCAACCTTGGTTCACATCAAGAATAAGTATAGAAACAGACTGGTGGACGTTGAAAATGATTTACGCCTCAAAATATCTAATTTTAATCCTGACATTGAATTACTTGTTCAGTCCAAAACAATGCCAGAAGTCACACTAGTATTATAGAAAAAATATTTGTAATCTTGAATAACCAATAAACTCTTTCTATGTTTTCAATACTAAGCTGTGTACATATTTATTTACAATGTACATTTTTTTTCTCTATACACGTATATAAACATAAATCATGTGTATTTTATATTAATGTTATATATACATAATATATATATGTATATATAAAATAACGGGTGAGGGATGGGTCGCGAATGTGAAAAAACATTTGGAAGTGGGTCGCCAAACACAAAAGGTTGGGAACCACTGGTCTATACTATGGACACGTTTCCACGCCACCTAAGAGGTAGTGTACCTAGCGCGATTTTTTAATGTGGTTTCCCCGGTAGGTATATTACACAATCTATTCCAGTAAAATTTAATGAATTTTTGGTTATTCTTCTTCTTTTCAGTCGTTGCACTCTTGTTAGTGTGGTCGTTGTCGATCAGGTACAGCTCGAGTGACAAGTCCCGTTATACTTGGTTGTAAACATATTTTATTCATCATTATTGTCACTAATTATTTCCTCTTCTTCCCCTTCATCTTCTTCTCTCTCTCTATTTTCTTCTTCTTCCTCATCTTGTTGAGTAGACGTAAATTGTACTAACAGCGATACATCAGTTGTTTCGTCGTTCATGTAAAAACCTTCTTCTGTTGGAGATTCAACATTTGAACACGATTGGCCTTGACAAAGTGGTGCACGCTAGTGAACAAACTAATTCTACTTTTTTGCAGCCGCATCTTAAGTTACACCCCTTTTTGCAGTTGCAAAAAACAGAATTAAGGAGGTTTTCTGGTGCAGGTTAAAGAAGTGTGTGGGTTGGTTCCAATGCATTATTGACATCCTTCCAAGCCCATTATTCTGGGTCTAGTTGATTACCAAGCCACACCTGAACCTAGTAATATACAGGATAAAACTGTTGGTGAGCGGAAGCTGTGATTGGAGGAAGGCAAGCTAATTGCACATGTTTTTTATTACGTGTTTGTTTTGCAAAAGATAAGTAATGTAATTTGTCTATCAAAGTAATTTTTTGGAGCTCCATATACAGACAGAAGAAAGCGAATTTCTAGTGAAGAGTTGATATCTTGGAAAGCTTGTGCACAAGTAATAAAAAAATTGTTTTTTTACCCCTTCGAAACATTGCCGATGTTTTATCACAGCCAGTCATAGCATGTAAAAACTGTATATGATTGAACCGATTGATTATCTTCCCGAATAATTGCTGCCGCAGTTGATAGGGCCTTTATTGATCTTCTTTGCCTTTAGGTTTTTTCAATCTAAGCTTGATTGATAATATTATGATAATTAACAAGAAAACATACAATTTTAATTGTCCTAGTAACAATATTGCAACAATAATGACTCTATTACTATAATTTAACTTCAATCGTAATTTAATTTTTTCTTTTATCAACACTTACGTTTTTACAAATATTTTCTAATTCTTCTAACGTAAACTGGCAGTCATCACTACTTTCAATATATGAAAATATTTTACCTCATGGCGAGATACAATGCTTCATCTTGAGGACGGCCGACTAAGCCTCCAGTGGTCATCTTTAAAAATTATACAAAGCAATCATTATGGTACTTTTAGCTTCAGCAGTAACTAAATCGTGTTTAAACTCGATGTGAGCAACAATAGTTTTTGCGGTGTCAACAGGACAAGACTGAGCTGATTTCATAACTGAGTCTTTAAATGAAAGAGTTCTAACGTTACAAATTTTACGACGAGAGATCTGTGCTTGTTTCTTTTTGTATTCCTCACTCAACTCGTCGCCGAAAAATAAACAACAATTTTTAAAAGAAAAATATGGCTCACTTACATGTGCTCTAGTACGAGGAGGACTTTTTGAGAGGTACTAGCTGATTCCTCTTCATGTTGCCGTTTCGCTACTGCAATTGTACTCTTTCTATTGTATTGTTTGCGACACTGCACATGATTTATCGCTGAATTTACATTCTTCAAGTAATCAGTAAATTGATTCCCCCCTTGAATACTCACGTTAAGTAACGTCTTCATGCCGCGATCAACAATAACATATTCACTTGAAGATAAAAGTTTAGTGCAAATAAAACACTCTTGCGACATATTTGAGTGAATACAGCACAAACTACAGAGAATATTTGAAATAACTATATGTTTTCACTACGAAGGAATTTTCAAGACTAACGGTGATTTAGGTGCGACCTCAAGAAAAGCAGGTGGACGGAACGGTCACTCGAACATTGGAATGACAGGAAGATTTTGTTCAAAGGGCACATGGTCCCTTAAAATTAGGGACTCCGTTTTTTTAATATCATATTCTCAGAACTATCGGTCAATACGAATGTATTAGTCACCCAGACTTATAGTTTTACTTATATTACACGCCCAATGATATCATAGGCAGCTTAGTCGTGCTTATTATGGACAATACAGCGTAAGAAAGTTTGTAATTGTTTTTTTTCTCAAAAATGGTTAGTGTTATGATAAAAAGCATAAGGAGCATTTCTGTATATGATTGCATGATCTACAATTTTTGTTGGAAATATTTTTTCATAAAACTAATAGTTTCGCTGAAAAATTCAAAAACCCTATTTTTGTGAAATTTGACCTTGAATAAAAGTATTTACAGACATGGGATCGATGGGGACTTTTCACAATTTCATAACAATGGTATCCATAAAATCTATGCAAACTTTCAGCTTTCTGGGAATTAATGCAAAGTTACCCCTATTTTTTGGCTAAATTGACCGGACTATGGAATTATCTGACGTCAGAGAGCTTCTTGATAAGGTGGTTACAGGAGACTTTAGACTTACATTATTTCCATAAGATGGGATTACGTGAAAGCTAAAGCAATGAAAATATTCCTCTGAATTTAAATATGCGTATATACATTTTATTTTTAATCTATACATAGTTTCCTAAAAAAGTTGATGCTGTTGCAGCTGACTATGGATTTTATGTGGCGAAACTTTAATCACTGAATTTTTGATGTCTACAGATATTTCAAAGGTTGATTCGATGTCAGATCCTGATGGGAATTGCAGAATCCAAGCTTGCTAAGGATAACCCTAGTTCTTGGGGACTGGTCACAAAAACTATCACTGACCACCTGATTTATGATCTGAGATTCTTACAGAAAAAACACATTATTCCCTACATCACGCTTGTCTTCACTATCGGGCCTTGTACAGTGGCACTGAATTGGCTGCGGAAATCAGCATCCCATTAAATAATTCGTAAGGATGCCTCGAGATATCGCACTGTATTTGGTGCGGTTTTTTCTGTTCTAGGGTATAGGATTCCGAGCCTGGTGGAACTGATTAGTACAGTTTTAGATGACGGGTATATCAGACGAAGAAAATTGGGAAATAATTTCATAATGGGTACCTTACTGAAAGTACACATGCGTTTAGACAATTATGTTTGCTTTACCAGTCATGTTATATAAGAGACCAATATGTTTAATTAGTGGAACCTAAACCAAATTTATATTTAAGAATAAGTTTCTGCAACTTTAAATTTGCTATTCCAAAAGCTAAAACCGTTGAGTTTACATTGGCTATCGGTAGAATTAAAGGTGTTTGAGAGAGAAGTGAAGACTTAAATTTATATATAAATATCAGCATAAACAGTTTACTTCTGAAACAGGGTTAACCTTAAAGACTGGTCAGATAATAATTAGTCAACTTCGCAGTATGTAAACTACTTAACACCAGAAATCCATTTACCACCGAAGTGTCCATGACAGTCTCTTCTTATGCAGACTGAGCAACTACTCCTGTTTAAGGCTCCATCCCTCAACACCTGAAACATTCTCCCACTGACCAATGTGACTCGAAGAGTACAACCTTCGAGCAAACAAAGTTTCCAGAACAACTCAGAAGTCTAAAGCACAACACTACATAAGCTAGGCTTTACTTATTGTTAGAATAAATTGAAGTCATAGCTCATATGTTAGTTTAAGGTTTTTCAAAACTTGCCACAGTCATTATAAGAAAATATAAAGTATGAAATTTGTAATAGAAACACATCTAACTACTAAGAAAAACTAACGAGTATGTTATCTTGAAGATAAATATGTATAGATAAGTAACCATGAAGAATAAAAAAAAAACAAAGCAAAACAAAAATGTCCACCACAGCATGACAAGCTAAGAGGTCAAAAAGTCAAAGCTTCTTTGTCACTCTACTGCAGAGAGCTAATAAAACTTCTAAACTCAGTAGTTGAATGTATTCTCTCGAGACTCGCTTGATACATCTTATTTCAAGCAATAGTGACGTACTTAAGATCGTTTAGGTATGACGTGTAGACCATTAGTTATCAATATTTGTTTTTAAAAAGTAATCGTTCCACGAAACAAAAGCCAAGTTGCTCCTAGCTTTCAAAACAATACTGGTTATGTTGTCAGAGAATGTTAGCTTGTTATCGATTTCAAATCCAAAATCTGCATGTGTATTATTTATTGATTCTACTGGTCCCAGCCCTTGCCCACTCATCAATGAAATTGGTTTTTCAGAAACTTCTGGAAGGAATTTTTATCCAGCGAGTAGTGTTAAAAAAAAATTATAAATCTGCCAGTTTTATAAAAAAGAAGTGGAGGAACTCGTGAAACATCTTGTGTCACTCCGTCACAGAACCAGCCTATGTAAACATTATGCGACATTTTTTTTGGTGTGAAGACGTGCAATAGCAAATGCACTTTAAAACAAATTATTATATAAAAAGATTGGCCTAATATTAGATAGGATGGTCGTTGAACATAATGTTGAATCAGCATGACTCTCTCAGTTTTTCCGTTGGGAAAAGATGTTTGGCTATTAAATTCCATTTAAAAATGACACAAGCTCAAGAGCATTATACCGGTTATCTCTTTGATAATGAACGCAGATATACTGTCGAATCTACGAGCTGAGCGAATTCCAGGTTGTCGCAGCAAAACGTTGTTGAATGGCGTTAACCGATGCGGGATGAATGTCAGCGCTTCATAATTCAATATTCGTATATTCAGATGTATTCACCTCCTGAAGTTCCTCGTACGACTTGTCTTTATCAAGCATTAGACATAATCACCAAAAATGGACCAAACCACTGTGGCATCAATACTGGATACCCCAATATTGTCAGATAAAACCGGGGAATACCTCGAATCGTATATCCAGAAATTGATCTGTTTGGACTTTAAGACACTTAATATTACAAGGATGTTGAATTTCGAAGCGATACGGTTACGATTTTGCCAGTCTCTCAGGAAAATGTTCAATGCATAGCCATCCGTAACTCCAGATAACTTAAATATACTATGATGAGTGTGTCCGCTTAAAAAAACTAATTATAGCATATAAGCAATGTCCATAGGTCGTATGTAATATTACTTACAAAGAAGGAAACCTAATAAAAAATAATATTTTCTGCCACCAATAATTATGTACAAACCAATGCCATAATTGGATCTCGTTCCCCTCGGTACATTCAGATATATCAACACCAGGAGATCAGGGCAATCCACCAGTCAATTAATCAGCTTAGAGAGATATATTATATCAAAGATGACACGTCAATGATAGAGATGTAACCACACTGCCATATTCGAGTAGTTGGCGCACCAATGGATCTGTACAAGGCAAGCAAGGATTGTTGTGATCTAAATCCTCTTGTTGATCTACCATAAAACCCAACAGAGTATATGCCTTGGAGGTGATCTAGCATTACGACTAGCAGAACTAAGAGTAGTGGTCATAATAACTCCAAGATCCCTTAACTCTGTCAAGGATCAAGGATCACACCTCCAACATGATAGTTGGAGTTGAAAAGTAGAGCCTCAAGTGGAAAAGAGAACACTTGGCATTTCGATATGTTCAGAACCCTAGCATTTTCCTCGCACCACTCTTCAATAATGGAAAGCGACCTCTGAAGATTCTCATGGTTAGATGATGAAAGGACTCTAGTATATTTCTGCATATCATCCGCAAACAGAAGAATGTTAACTGAAATAATTTTAAAAATAGCGTTGATAAATGTGATAAACAATTTAAGGCCTAGATGAGAGCCGTTACGAACATTAGACGATACCGAGAAAGGTAAAGAAACAGAAAAATTACGCTTTACAGATAAAGTACGGTCACCAAGGTAGCTCAACATCCACTTCAGAAGCTGCCCACCCACTCTTTAACCAGCAAGTTTTGTTATAAGCAAGTCATAGTGAACCCTGCCAAACGCTTTAGAGTAGTCCAAGTTTATGCAGCCGACTTAGCACTAGTTTACAAAAGAAGACCTAACAAAATCTTGAAACAGTAGAACTTTGGAAACCGTAGATCGGCCACGAATAAAGCTAGTTTGATTCTGGTGTATATTAGTGTATTAATTTTTTACGTGTGTATGTTATGTTTTGTTGTTTTAGTATGTTAGTATATAATTCATACTACTCTAATTTTAATATTAGAAGATCTCAAGTTAAATCTCATTTTTTCGTATTACATTTCAGTTTGTACCTAAAAGCTGCATAATTTACATTGAAATTATTACAATTAATTATGAAGCTCATTACTTGCAACATCAATTTTAAATATGTAATAAATTCATGGATGTAGCCTATAGTATTTAATACAACTTTAAAAAATACGCTTAATTAATCCTGGAACAATCTTTTCCATTGTGTAAAAATATCGTTAAACATTTTAAATTTAAAAATAATTTTATGCTAATTCATATTTGGATATTCACAATATTAGACTCATCCCAAATTGTATGAAAAAAAGTTTTATTTTACTGGCGATGTTTTAATATATACAAATTTTAAAGAATATATTTACGAAAACCTGCTTATTTGTTCGGAGGAATATACACAGTTTTAACCCATATCCTTTAAAAACCAATATAGTAGCGTTTAAAGATATATTAAGGTCATGGACTGATCATTCCATTGCAAAAAGTCCAGAAGCCCAAAGCCAATTTACATTGTATAAGCGCCCAAATGGGTTTCTTGAATATGATAGAGAATTTTCGCCTAGAAAATAAACTGATTGACCTTCAGTCGAGCTAATTTTGCTGGCGCTTGGAGTGGGAGGGTATCAAAAATTTTAAAATAGAAAAGATAATTTTTGAGATCATATTTTCTTAGCGTGTCACATTGAAAACTAACCGTGACATACAAATAAATGTTAAATCAGTGTCAGCTCTGTGATTTTACTACCATAAAAAATATAATGTGACACAAACATTAAGTTTCATATTTTTAACACTCTAAAAATACCCGTTTGTAACTTTCCATTTATACGACCACTAAAATTAGTGAGATTGACGGTAGATTTCTTTGTTAGGAAGAATCCCTCTAGCAGTTTCAGGAAGAAGCCCAGGTTTTGGGCTTACAGAGTGGAAATCGGCTCTCAGGTTCCTATACTAATTTTAAAAGTGCTATAGAAATGTTGTTAGTCCAGTTTACTACAACTGAGTTAACTATTTGTTTATGTCAATTAAACATTCAATATTACGGGGTAGGTCTATAATACATTATTACTACAATTGATCACCTCTAAGTGATGTTTATATATACTAATAGGGTTTGATACGAACCAGTAGTTAATCGTGTGCCATTAGCAAATCACTTAGCAGCGTTATTGTCAGATCAAGGGCAGGATGGAACATTAGCGCTATTAGGGCGCCAGGTGTTTAATTTTAATTTTACTAGTGGTTAACCTAATGGGAGGGGTCTCCACTCCATAATAATATATCGCGAGACCTCGATCATTTGATGTTGAATGGCTTTAGGTCCCGGAAGAGTTGTGTGTAGTCCTGCCGCCACACCGCCCCGGTACCTTTCATCTGGTTCAGTTTAGGAGTGACATGGGCCTGGAATGACGCAACGGCTCATCACACCGTTCACCGTCCTCCGACAGCTGTCACTCACTCACCGCTCACTCTCAGCTCACTCTCAGCTCCGTACTTCCTCTCTTCATTTAGGTTAGCCACAAGAATTCATTAACTCCTTTATTACTGACTTATTTGTCTTGGGACGCTAAGAAACACAATCGACGCGTTCAGTTGATGGCTTTGCTTTGCTACTCTCTGTTGTCTCAGCAAGGTTTACATCATCAGTTGTCAAATATTTCAACATCTTCTTTTACAATTTTACTAGATTATGCAACTTTTTTACTGACACAATTGTGAAATAAGGCTCATTGTGACCTCAAGGATTTCTACCATTTTTAATTTACTTAAAAATCAACATTAAATGGCAATTGAACTACTCATTGGATGAAGGCGTCAACGAACTCCAGTAACACATAAAATGTGCAATAAGGATAAGTTACATGCCAATGCACAAAATGGGATAACTTTGTAAGAATTTCGTCCAAGGTAATTTATCCTTTTTAATCTATGGTAGTATTCTTTAAGTCATGTTTCAGCTTAGGATTCCTGAGTGTTGATTATTCACTTCTTTTGCCTGATTCCATCTCAGAGTAAGATACTCTAGTAATAACCTTGGGATTTGGTCTGAGCACCTAAGGCAGTTGTCGTGCAGCCCTAAGTTAAGGGATGAGATAATATTCATCGCAATTATAATTTCAGATAAGCGATATTCATTTCTTAGCTGAGCTCAAAGGCTTGCTTCAATAGTTCAATTCTCTTTCATTACTAGTGAGCTTCGTTTTCTTATTGTACTATTATAGTTGACTCAACAAGGATTATGTTTATTATACTGTATGTTACTTTATTTTAGTCATAAGTTGAGCCATGGATTCTCTATACTTTGTGCTGTGTATGAAGTCACATTCTTACGCACTAAGTTAAAAGCTAGTTCTTCCTTATGATGAAAGAATTGATCATAACCTTTTAGAGATTATAATTTATCCTATGATGTCACTTGGCTGAAACATTTTCCTGAATTTGAATACTCGCTATCTAAGTGATTTTGTGGTGCCGGACATCTTTTCTAAGTACTTTTGTGGAAGAAAATTTTTTTTCGTTTCGTTCTTTGTAAGTGCAACGAAGAAGAAACACAATTATTATTATTCACAAGCAATAAAAAATATTGTGACTAATTTATCTGAATAAAAATATACAGAAACTGTCAGTAAATCTTCGTCAGTAAAATTTGAAAATGTTTGTAAAATAAATATTCAAAATACGTTTTAGAATTTTGGTGTAGCACTGGTTTAACTGTTAAATAAACGTATGTCCCACAAACACAGCAAACAAACACAACATAAAATAACTTTGCAATAGTGATTAAACTAAATTTAGGTTTAAAATGATTTATTGACTGATAATTGAATAATGTAAACGTAAGCATTGTTTCGACGCGGTGTAAGTAGGAAAAACTCAAATGTTATTTCTTACACCAGCTAAAGATTAGGGACTATAAGTTATTTGGTAATATACACGTCATGCTATATACTACTTCAGTAACTTATTTACTCCAGAATGAAAAACTTAAAGTTTTTTTCTACTGTTACACTTTTAAATTCTTCTTAACAATTTAATGTGATTTCACCAAGTTAAACAATACTAAAATTATTTATTTGAGGTTAGTAACATTTTTTTCTTACTTGGATATCTAAATGACTTTTGTCATTTATTAGGTAAAATCGTTTATATTTAGTCTACAAATCTGATTATCAGCCTTATTATAGACTATTATTGAGGACCATTATAGGAACAATTTTAATACATATTTGTCTATAAGCATTGGTTAGTTATTTTACATTATTACAAACTATTCCTATTATTTTGAATTGGTAAATAAAAACTCGGTATCTTTATTTGAGCATCCTTCAAGTTTTAACCTAAGGGAGGTTTGAATTTACTCCATAAAGATGATTTTTGTTGTTGTTTTGTACAACCTTATTATTTTACCGTTTTCGGTTTCTTTATCTTATTGGCTGATGCCGACATTACTATTATTTGTATATATGTAACATGTGTTAAGTTAAGTTTTAAGTCGACATTGTAAAAACAACCATTTAGTATTTGTAAAAACGCCAAAATAATTACAACTGACTATCAATTTCCTACCAAGGAAAGATTCGTGTACTGATTTCATATAAAATAAATAATAAACAAGCTGTTTATTCACTCTCGGACTTTACATTAGATTTTGTTAAACAAAGAGACCGACCCCCTTACAACAGTTCCTATAACTAAAAAATTTTATATCTGTATAACTGTGCTTTTATTATACATTAATAATATTAGTATGAGAAGCTGGCAGAAGAAAATCCTTTAACTATATATGAAATAACACCATATACCATAAAGATATTTTTAGGTGGTTTGAAAGCGTGCTGACGGTATTTTCACAAAAGGAAAAGTTTTCTCCAGGTTTTAAAATTAATTATATTTGCATTATTCTACCAATTAAAGTCATTGGCATCAGGAAAAATCCTAGTAATAATATTTTATACAGTACATGAAGATCATGGCTGCTCCCGATTATTGTTAATTAAATCACGCTTTATTATTACTATACAAGTAATTTTACTGTACGATTTTTTTAGAATTAGAAGGGTTGTTATTATCATCATTAAACGAATAAGCGTCAACAAGTAGGACAGGGATAATAGAAGAGAGGAAGAGGGGAGAGATACGGGTAGCTGCCATGCTTCCCCTCACACACACACAAAACAGACGCATACGGTGCGCGCGCCTCTCATTACGTGATTCTGCGTGTTTTTTCCGTATAAAATTAAAAACACAAAACAAAACTGAGCAATAATCCTTGAATTTACAGCCCTGTTAAAGGATACCAGTTAAAATTCGACATACTTTGTCAAATTATCTAACAAACTGTCATTTTCATAATAATATAATAATTATATTTTATAAAATTAAATATTCTCAGTGTTTCGTATATAACACGGACCTATAAATACACTAAAATAGTCATGGTTTGTTAAAAACTTAAATTGTATGGTGAAGATCAGGTTTTATTACAATTTATGGGGATTAATTTTTAATGCACATAGAATTATGATGAGAAGTTTATTAGCTTAAAATTTTAAATTATTGACCACAGAGTTAGCCAGTTAAAATATTGTGGAAAGTATGTAATTTTCACTTGATGAAACGGGCTTACGTAGATGTTTTGATACAATAATATACGACAATTCTAGTGATATATTTTGGATTCATTATGATCCTCAGGTTGTTATGGCTTGTGGGCAAATAAAAGTAAAATAATACACCTAATTATGTGTAACAATAAAATCAATTAGATACTATGCAAAGTAACAGCAGATAAAGAGATCAGGATTATATGACATAACAGTCGAAAATTATACTATCCTTGTCGAAGCTTCTTCCAGGACCAATAGCTTCTTACTTGGAAAGTGAGAATAAAGCTCGGCAAAATGAACTTAAAATATTAGTTTATATTTTTGTAAGGAATGTTATTTACGCAGAACTAGAAAACCACAAAAGCTTCCACCTGTTAAGAAAGTATTTTCTAACTGTGCAAGTGTAATATTTATACAATGATATGCATCACAATTATAGTTTGTTTCGTAACAATTTCCTTATTTGTCGCTGATTTTATAGTTTCATGCAACATTCATAGCTATAAGGCAGAGTTGTATTTATGACAGTTATACCTGAATGAAATACCCCATACAGAGGTTTTTGCTGCAAACAACATTAAAGTGTTATATATGTACTCAATTGCTTGCTTATTTCATACTTTGTCCGTACTCACGTGGTTGGAGTTGGACACGTCATATTGTGTGCCAAAGTTTTGGTAACATTAGATATTGATTATATTTCGAGTGGAGAGATCCGTCAGTATCGTGCGAATAAATAAAGCGTTGTAAGTGCAGAATTGTTTTATATCCACAAATAAATTAATCATGTTGGAGACATTTTGTAGCATGAAGGATAAAATAAATCCTAAAGCCAAAATTGTCTAAAATGGCTTCTTAGATTTTTAAAATATTACCAAACGAAAGAAGCGTTTTATAAGCCAAAATATACGGAAAGGAAGTACAATTAAATTGATAATAAGTTATGGAAATGCATCTCACAAAAGAACCAATCAAGACTTTTTCAAACAAGTCAAGTAGAGAACGAGTACAAGTAATTACAAGTGATACAAATATATAACAAAATCATCTGAAAACTTGCCTATTTCAAAAGAGCTATTTTTAAAAACTTAGCATTATCTTCGGCATTACCATTATCTTCTGCAAGTACTTCATTTCCAAAATGATCGTGGTCGTTCACAATGATCAACATACAAAATGTGTTGTCTCTTCCTTGCGATTAGTGAGATGCAAATTAGGTTAAGGTGGACAAGCTCATAACAACACATCACGTTTGTTTCATATTTACAGTAAGAGATAGAACAAGACATTTTAATTTTATACAAAACAAAATCATTATTATCTATTATCACACAACATGGCCTACTTGTTAAAGACGTATTTATATAAGTAAATATATATTATCAATATTTTGATCATTGTAAACACTATACAGTTATTGTAAAAATAATTCTCTTCATCTTATCGTTACAAATGTGTCTAGAAAATTAGATGCGATAGTAGTTTTTGTTATATAACAAGTGAAAATATGATCTAGCATACTAACGAATCTGCATACATCAGCTATTTAAAGAAATAAAAATGTATGGTTTAGTTTTGAATCCAGGGCCTAAAGCAGGACCAATACTTAATATATAATATGTATGAATATTATTATCGTAGCATATTTACTGTATTTACAAGTCTAAACAATAGGCGACAAACCGTAATGTATGCTCTTATGAAAAATAACCCAATAATTGCAGCTACAATAGTATACAAGACTAGAGACAATTTGATCTTATATTCAAATAACGGGAGTTTGGTTTTCAATATGCATATACCGTCTTAACTCCTGTACTATATTTGTGAAGTTTTTAGAGATTGATCAAAAGTAATGGTAAGATTTTCATGTAGACGTTAATGTATTAAAAATAAAAGATGTATTATAAATGTAGTGTAGTGACGAGTTCTACCTTGAGCTGAATGTCACTCACATACGACCGGTTGCGGTCACTACTGTGTGTCCATCTTCAGTAGTAGTACAAGGAACTATTGCTCGTCATTCATCAAGTGCAGCACAAACACGCAGGCGTACACTACAGCAATACACTGAAATTTGTTAAATAGGTACACTTTTTGCGATTTCAAGATCTGTCTTTGTCTTTGGCAGTTTGTGTCGATAGTGAATGTACGTCCTAACGTTCCTGGCATATTTCCAGTGAACGTTGTTCCTATGGACGAGTCTCCTTATGGCATTATGAGAAATAGAAGACACAAAGTCACCAGTTATGAGTTTACAATGAATATAAAATATTAATGTTAATTTTTGATAATTGCTCATAAATATATAGCATCGATCGGTATATACACATAGTTATTTTTCTAAGTTCTCTGTGTAAAAATTGTTTAACACTAAGCGTAAAAGCGTCTTCATAGAATATCCTTTAATGTACGTTTATTTTATTTTCTCCAGGATTTCATTCAACTTATTCCATCTATATATTTATTACGTAAATGTGTAAAACAATCAAATTCCTTAAGAACTTATAAAACCTAAGTAAAATGTTTATTATTCTTTAAAAATGTATTCTTGTAAATGTATATTCTTGAGAGGTCAGAATGAAGACATTTCATTTGTAACAAAATATTTCAGTCCGAGAGACAATTTGCATTTTATAAGTATAAAACCTTCTTTCTTGTTAAATATTTAGTGGAAGTTCTCCAAAACAGAAAAAATATCGTCGAGAGCACAGGTTTTTTTAGTGGACAAAATGAGAGGAAATCGAAAGTGTCCAAATAAAAGATGATGTCGTTACACATACCTAATCTTAATCCACCTTGCAGTTATAGCAAACCGTCAGACATAGCTATGTTAGCGTCAACTACGATATAAAGAGACCGAAAGTCACCGTGTTTAGCTAAATAATCTGCCTTTCTAGTTGGTCGAACATGTATTTCTGAGCCTAAATGGGCCAAGCCTAAAAACTATCATTTGTGTAAAGATTTAACCCTTAATAGTCTTAACCCTCTTGATACATTCTCATTTTAATTTCTACCAAAAGCTATCACGGCTAAAACCGCCGTAAGAGGAAATTCCTCTTTCGATTTCACAAAAACTTTGAAGTTTTCAATGATATTTTAAGTACTCTGCTTTTGGAATATCGTAGTCAGCAAAAATGTATCGGTGAAAAAACTTATGTTGAGGTTTTTATGGCTAGTAAAGCAAGTAGAAGTGCTTATTTTGACTACGAAAACTATAGTGTAAAATCTTCAATTCTAAATCTGACGACTTCCATCAAGTACACAATGCAGTATGAAAGACTACTCTGATACATGTACATGCTGTAATACGCTGGATAGAATGTAGAATGTGGTATCCATACGATCTAGCAGGTGAGAATATGACCTTGTACTAAGAACTTAATATGGTGCAGCGATGCTGCTGACAAGAACCAGTATCACCGGTTCCGTAACAGTGGTAGGCTAAGCGAAATCTCCGAAATCGTCATCTTATGGTACGCGGACGGTAAAGCAGGAGTGAGTGCCAGAAGCCTGAACCTACCATTAGTAGCTCGTCGATATGTAACATTGGTTCCATTGCTGCCTGGAACGTGCCACAGTTGGATCGGTTAGTAGATGCACTCAAGAGGTGACAATGTCATCCCTTTTCTCTACAAAGCTGTAAGCTTGGGAAGTATTGACGCATGCGCAGTAAACATCTGTCAATCACGAGCGCTTCCGTCGGTAAAAACCACAAAGCAGTAAACATAACCGTATAAACCATATATAAAACATAATTTATATTTATTGCTCCGTGGCTATAACGTTGCGCATACTGATGGAAAATTACTTTGTGGTGCAGTAAAGTGTTAATATATTGGAAAAAGATTTATGATCAGCTGATTTCTGAAGAGTTTCACAGAATAGCTACTCTGAACCAACGCCAATATCACCAATATAATCGCAATATTTTTACCATATTGTAGAAACAACCATAAATGATAATTCTTTCTGAAGCTTAAAGTGATCTTATTCCAATTTGACATGAAGGTTTTCTGGTTAAATCCTACTGGTTTACACTACTTGAAACACAATTAAATATTATTCAGTTATTCGAGGTGATTTGAACAGGAAAACCTTGATGATAGCCATGACGGGTCGCGTAATTCTAAGACCCAAGATTAGTACATTATTACTCTAATAATACATTTTATTTGATTGTTCACACAGTCTGATACCACAATTTACAATAACAGCATATTTCAAGTTTCAAGATACTGAAAGAGTGCCTGTCCTGCTTTAAGCAAGGTAACCGAAAGCGTATGCTAGGAGTAAGAGTAAGCGCCCATCCCGATTACATTATAAACGCGCTCTCATATATATTTACACATTAATTTCTGGTGGCGTAGTAGGAAACAGTACACTAACACATTTTTATCACCTACCTATAATTCTTTAAAAGAAGATAACGGTTATTTTTTAATTGTCAAAAACATAAGGGAAGTTCAGCATAACTATCAATTAATTCTATTTTAATAAGAACAACTGAGTAAAGAGATAACTATTATTATGCTCTGTATATGTTAGGAGCTCACAATTAAAAAAAAAGAATTATTTTATATTCTTCCTTCCCCATTATTTCAATATGCTTTTCAAGGTATTATCACCAGCAAATGGAAGTTAGCCCTTGTCCAATGTTCTCATTTCCTTCACTCTTACACTACTGTAGACCAATGACCATTTATACTACCCCTGTAAAGGAAGAAGGATAATCTATTGCCCTACACAATTATCTACATGTATCTGGTTTTCATTCGATACCACGGTACGATACACAAAGACGACTATTCTTGAACCTTTGCTTTATTCTTATTACCTAAATGTTACTTTGACACGTACTTTAGAGGCAAACATAAAATTTCATACGCGCGCAGTCGATTGTCAATCAATGATAAGTTTAAAATTAAATATTAAGTCAGTAATTAAAATTATATTGAATAAATTACAAAAAAAATAAATAAATAAAACGGAAACTCAGGTAGATAGGCTACACACAACTCGGAGAAGACAAAATATATTTAAATAACTATGTTTGGAGAATAGCATGTTAGCGAACTGAAATGGATACCACAGTGCAACACTGAGACCTTAGCAATAGGAGCAATGAACTTCGCAATGGGCTGTCCTTCATATACATAAAACATTGTCTTACGTACAATAGTTCGTTCATGCTACCTTAATATCAGTTTGCATCTTTATTATAAAAGTAGCCTACTTTAAAGCTATTTGCGTTTTTAATATAATAAATTCTATTTTAGGTTTTCATTGAATCATTTGGACGATTAATGACAATAAATAATAATCACAGTGTTTTCGTGTCCAATTTAAAGCAGGAATGAGCGGGTCTAACTGTCATGGCCCAAATTCTCCCGAGGAAGGTGTATAAGTACTACAGGTGTAAATAAAAGTAATGTACATAGTGATATAAAACATGGTTTAGTGTTATGTTTTTAATTCCTTTAAATAGAGTACAACAACAATTAAACCACATGACACCTCGGCATCGTATGATAACTGTTTTTAGTATTAGGAGTGGTAATACCATACAGGTAGACTGAGTTGGGAAATAAATTTAAATAAATAATATACAAACATTTAAGTGAGATTATTTATAATAAAAAATAATTATGACAAATATAAAGAGAGATTTGTATCTATAAAATGTAATTTGTTGAAAAATATGAGCACGAAAATCATAATAGTAAGCTATTTTGTAAACATCGTCAGACAATGATAATAAAAGTTTTTACTAATGTTTTCATGACAATCACTATCAAAATTACGATTGTTATAGTTTCCACTGGCATGAATAAACTTATTAAATTTTATAATATAATATTTTCTTTATTCAGTTTTATTATATTAATGATATAATAGTTTAAAGTTATAATGCAAACAGGTCCACATAAAACTGCTGGAATTAAATGTCCAATTTTCACAGTAGGTACACATGTTATAGCTACAGGGAATATCATGATTTTAATGATTTATTACTTAAGATAACTACATTTTACTTAATGAAATATGGTTTTTAAGATATGTTCTTAACAAATTATTCTTAAAGTAACTATTTTTTTACAAAACATCGTCATCCCTCGAGTTATCCTTCATGTACATACTGTACAAGAAATTAATATCCCTATATTTAACAAATGTTCTTTGGGTCTGATTATAAGATACTCCTAAATATTGCTTCAAATGCCTCCCAATCTTCGTCGGATAACCAAAATGTTTTCCGTTTGTCATGTCTTCAGAAAATATCTCTTAAAGGGTTGTGGGCAAAAGATTCGTTTAACAGTTTTTAATATTCATTTTCGAACGAAAGCCAGATATACGATGAAGTATGCTCTTTGACTGTTTTACATTGTTCTCATATTATTTCGGAAAGTTGTACATAATAAAGAGACTTACTCAGATACTCAAGGCTTACTTCAGGTTACGCCCGCGAACTGGAAAAGTGTTACCACATTTTAAGCATAGCAATTTCGTAGGTAATTCTTTCTTTTAAAATGCAGTCGATAAAACATTTTGGGCTGAGAATACGGATTTCTAAGTATATGGATTACAATCATAACTGATATTCTTGGTACTAACAAAATGATGCTATGTAAGGAATGCTATACAAATGAGATGGTAGAAACCATTGATAGATTCCGAGTTTCAGAAAAAAAATGCTGCTATTGATTCTGTCTGCTTGAATGAAGAGGTATGTGTAAGGACAACTACAAAATTAGTTATATTCACATGTTATCAAACTTTCACCCCTTAGTTGACGCCATGCCTTGACTGCCAGTAAGCGAAGGAGCCTCATAGTTTGAGATCGCAGGGCGTTTGATTTGCAGCACTATCCAAAAACATTTCTAAATGAAATAAAATTACAATGAGTTAAATGAAAATGTATGCTGCTGATCAGAACTTAACTATATGTTTTAAAGGATTGCGAAGATATACATTCTAAACTCTAACCATAAATATTAGTGTTTCGGAAAAAAATTTCAAATGGCAACACCACACTGTTAGAAAATTTAATGTAGAAGTCTTATTTATAAGTTTGAAATATTTTTTGGGAATTGAACCTTGTAGAGTAATACACATATTTAAGTCTATATACAGGTAATTTTCATCTTAAAAATACAGGAATCATTACTTCTGTATGTTTACCCAAGGAAATATATTACAACAGTTTTACCTACTATTATTTAACGCATTAAAACTGTTATTTCCCTATTATTTTTTTTTTAAATTTAATCAGACTTGAATAGATGGTCGGGTACGGGCAACTTCCGAGTAGATGTCAGGCAGGTTGTGACGTACTAACCACAACCTTACTTGGCTCACTTGGTTCAAGGTTTGTACATAGCCCCGCCATTGCTTGGGCATGCACTGAGTTATTGTGTATGCTGCACACCCTATATCAAAGGTTTGTAGTTTCCAATACTCCTATTATTTTTACTCTATCCAAAACTTGAGTACACTATTCTACCAAACTAATCACTTAAATTTGTATTTCTATAACAGCAAGGATCTCACAGGTACGGCATGATAAAAACACGAATGTTGGCGTCCAATAACACTTACGTATATTTATTTTAAAAGGCTACTGACAATATCTTACTCAGAACCTCCTCTGATTAAAATGCTGCATAAGAAAGTGTTCTTGCAAAATTGCATTTCGTTCCCTTGTGTAACAAAATAATGAAATTTTAATTCTTCGGCTATCGCAGCTGGTGGAGTCCATCATCTAGGCTTTCCGGTTCACACTGCATCGAAAGATTGCTATCATAATTAAAATCTTGTTAATATTTTAGTTGTAGTTACTAATTTAATTTATTTTAATTTCTAATTAGATGTGGCAGTTTTTATCAAATGTTTATCAAGTGATAATTCTACGTCATCTATAGGTTTACTTAACAGTTTATATTAACAATCGTATATTAAATGCATGATAAATATACGGAGAATAGATTTAATTCACTTTCTTGAGTAACTGCCTTGTGAAATCATTCCATATTTGAGTAACTCTCTTACCATCACAACTGCGTAAATTAAAATTGCTATTACGACAGGATAATTTTTTGGCCATCGTTAATGAAAAAAATAGAACATTATATTTCGAGGATTAGAATCCACATTCTCAACTTCTTCAGTTCTCGATACACGATAAACAACCCAGATCGTTTTTAACCCTGGATCTGGCAGTTGAATTTTCTATAATGGCAAGTTCTATTTTGCTACTTGTGCACACCTTCATTCAAACCTATGAAGAATGTTTATTATTGAAGTAAAGTATACACTATTATATATTTTATTTTCAGTAAGAAACAAGGAATATTTATATGCAGTTGGATTAATATTTTATTGAAATTTAGGTTTTTGTTTTCAATTATAAGTGGAAAAAACGAAAAGTTAAACAAGCATATTCAAAACTAAAGGCTTATAAAAAAATAGAAATAATTTTCTTAATACTTTTCAAAATATACAAAATATCTTAATTAAGGTTTTTTATGCAAAACATTACAAATTCTACCTTTCCTACATTGTTTTTGGTAAATAGTAAAATGTTGTGTTTTAACAAAAAATGACATATTCACATTCTAACTTTTAAAGATATTTTCTATTTGATTATTATACTTTGAGCCCTTTTCTATGTTGTAGAGCATAATGTTTCTGAAAAAAGTATGGTTTTTGTTCTTTTTAATACTTTTATATATAAAAATGTTTGTTTTTAAAATCCTAAGAAGTGTTTTTTCAAGAAATAAAAGTTATAAAAAAAACACAATTTACCGTCAGAAAATTTTTTTAAAATTAAGAAAAATTATTATTATAAAAACACATTGTATAATAAAAATTGCCAAGTTCACTTGACTTATTTACTAGGTCACCCATAGTGTTCAATTATTGAAAAATAATAAAAATAAACAATATTTGTAATCTAGGGGTAGGCATAGGTGTAACGATTTTCATATCACAATTTAGCCTAAACATACCTGTGAATGTCACTAAATTATTATACAATAAATGAATTAAAAAATAAACCATTGTTAGCTAAAAATACATACAAGCTTATAATTCTCAAAAAAGTTTAGAATACACAATGAGTAATGCCGGTGCAGACTATAGTCCTTTTGAAATTATAAAGTCTGATCACAAAACAAACACTTATAATTTACTTATTCCTTGAAGATATCCATACCACTTAGTGGCAAATTTCACAAGAAAAACTGTAATGTCTTTGATACTAACACAACTCTAATAATATTACGAGAAACAACACAATACTAGCGACTAGTGAAACTAGTCGTCTAACATTACAGAAATGTTGCAAATAATGGTTGGGTCAAAGGTCTTTCTTCGCAACATATATCAACAAAAAGATGTTTGAAGCAGATGATCTTGTTGAGTAAGAAATTCTAAAAACAGTGATGTGGCCAAACTCCTTCCTAAACGAAATTTCCTGCGACAAAAGTATAGGGAAAAGTCCCGTTTTCCGCGTTCTCTCGAAGTGCACGTTGGAACAAGGCACTAACATTTATATTGCAACTATATAATTTCGGTACATACGTATTACGTATTATTATAACCACCCTGCCTGCATAACTTAAAGTTTCAATAGTACTTGTATGTAATGTTGTGAATTGTTGAAAATTAATATTTGATCAGCAACGCTACACAAATGGAGAGAAGTGATAAACTAGAAAGAGTATGTTCAGTCATTTTTACACTGTTGGGGGTGAAACTAAATAGACATTTAGTTGTTTAAAATGTATTATTGAAGATGGATGTTTCGAAAGGATTAGAGGTCTACGTACGTTTGCCACCAATTAAAGCTACAAAAATAGGACGCTACGTTTCAAAGATAGGAATGTACCATTTCTGCAGGTGTCAAAATATTTCAAGCAATCTTAAGCTTGAGCATACATGGCTGTGTTTTTCAGCGAGTTTGTTCAGTACAGTAACATGTTACTATAGTCACGCTGAACCCCTTGGTATATGCTTACATTTGTTCACGTACAACTTGTTCAACTTAAGTTTTATATTTAATGGCAAAAATTTGATTAAATAAATGACTGCAAAATCGACTTGTGACTAGTCGTTCAACATTGGAGAAACATTTTTAGAGACTAGTCACTAGTCGTATAACAGATGGAGGGTTTTAATAGCAGAACAAGTTGTACGTGAACAAATGTAAGCATATACCAAGGGGTTCAGCGTGACTATAGTAACATGTTACTGTACTGAACAAGCTCGCTGAAAAACACAGCCATGTATGCTCAAGCTTAAGATTGCTTGAAATATTTTGACACCTGCAGAAATGGTACATTCCTATCTTTGAAACGTAGCGTCCTATTTTTGTAGCATTAATTGGTGGCAAACGTACGTAGACCTCTAATCCTTTCGAAACATCCATCTTCAATAATACATTTTAAACAACTAAATGTCTATTTAGTTTCACCCCAACAGTGTAAAAATGACTGAACATACTCTTTCTAGTTTATCACTCCTCTCCATTTGTGTAGCGTTGCTGATCAAATATTAATTTTCAACAATTCACAACATTACATACTATTACATTAAGTACTATTGAAACTTTAAGTTATGCAGGCAGGGTGGTTAATTAAATAAGCTCGGGCAATGAGCGCATTTTATGGAAACGGTATCACAGTGAATTTATTATGATGTCATTACATTGGTTGGGAAGTGACAATAGGCCTATTTCGAAAATTACTTAAATCAGCCAAAAGTTACAATATTTTAAAACCATTAAAACCTACGAAAATATAGCACTATTTAAGTAGGAAAATTATAGATTTACGTCATGAACTGAAAATCAAAACACCATACCATATGACATTGGTACAAAAATCAATAATCTTTATATATTTATACTGTTATTATATTTTATGTAAGCATATTCCTCAACCAAGAACAAGATTACAGTTTTTTATACTAACTACAATTGGGATTAAAGAATATTGTTTTCTTTTATTTTTATAATTTAATATTGTTGTTTTCTCCTGCGAGGAAGGTTAGTTTTATCCTATTGTTTGCAATATCTTTATGATTATCCTTTAATTATTAGTTTTCAGGTTTTATGAGTAATGTGTGCTTTTATCTTAGCTATTGAATTATTTTTATGATAAGCATGTTCCCTGCAATTAATAGTAATATAGTACTTTACAAGATTAGTCTTTTGTAATCTTACTATTAACTACTGTTATAGCCTATTTGTTTTTATTCCTTAAATAATCTATTGCTGTTTATTATTTGTTTGTTGGTCAATTTCATGTTATTATTTCATATAGTTCTTTTACGGAAGCAGATATTCCCAAATGTAACTTAGTTATGTTAGGAAAGGTTTATTCAATGTGAATGTTGAGTTTAGTTTGAGTTCACCTCCTTCCCTCTTCTACGTTATGTGTAGAAAACTCGGTTACTCCACCGTGCTTAGAGACCGTGTTTAAAACAAACGCTGTAGTGCATTAACCTGTCCATCTAATGAGACAATGAGATCACCTCTTCATCTAGGTTACACTATAACTATCAGGCTAGGTGTCTCTGACGTCTAAAAATGTAATGAGTTCATTCTCAACTTCTTAATCGCCGACTTTTTTGGGGTTTTTAAGACGAATATGACTCCAGATTCCTGGAGCTAAGTCTGTGACACCGGTTGATTCCAGGCGCTGCACTAAGAGTAATGTGAACTGGAACTAAACTTAACATTAACGTTTATGGCTGACCTACATATTTATATAGTATTGCAGTTTTGAACCTTTTATGCTTCCAATTCAAATCTTAAACGGATGCAAGTTAACACGTTCCTTGGTGAAATTCTAATATATACAATAACTTATGTGTATAAAAGTCTAGAATAAACAATTTGTTTTGCCTAACAACACACAACAAGGCTTCTTTGGGACAAATTAAAAATTATTTGATTCCCAGTAGGAAAAATTAAACAGGAAGGACCATATTTACATCAAAATATCTTCTTTCTTTTGAAGTTGGATTTAACATTCAGAAATGAAAAATTGTCAAACTCTGTAGTGAAAACAAAAACAAGATATTTTTAGTATTAATCTATAGCTGTTTTAATATAAATAGTGCTAAATGGAGTTAAATTAGCAGATTATTAGCTTCTTCATGAGAATATCTGCTGAAACATGCCTGCACTATTTCTGCTGGAACAGCAACATAAATATCTGTTGCCTCAATGGGATTAATGTCTAATTTATTTGTTTTCATCTACATAGTATTAGCTGTTGCTCCCGTTTTACAAAAATAAGGACACATATATACATCCTTTCTTATATTTTGTCCAGGTTAAGTCCGCATATCTAGAGACGAACATGGTTTAAAAATAAGTAAGGAAAGGATTGAATATTATCTAATCTATTGTGATTGACGGGTAAATACCTACTTAAATACGACATTTACATTCATCATGTTGTTTGAAATACCGATGACATTATAGTTTACACCTTCAGTTGAGCTATAAATAAGGTACGCATAGCAATGAGAAATCATGCCATTTATGACAGAACTACTTTTATTGTCAGTGTCTGACCATAAGCTAATTTAATAACGTATAAATAGATGCCTAGACAGAGAACTGGGACCGATTATAGTTATAGGGTTGAGGTTATAAATGTGCATTAAACACGCATCTACCTTATAGTTTTGACTTTGTGTATATCATATAGATTTAAGGTAAAGAGCATTTCAGTGATGTGGACTATATCCATTCTTATAAACAGTGCACAGAATAATTTCCTATAGCTTCAATAGGGAGCTCTTCCAATGTGTGTTGGAAAATGTCTGAAATAAGAAGTAATTTATACAACCAAACAATTGTATTGAAACTCTGTGACAATTAAGATTTACAATTTTAGAATAACTGTTAAATCACTCAGAATGCGAATTGTCTATATCACCCCACAATTTTGTTCTGGTTCAATTCAATTGCCTGCAAATTTCAATTCTAGTACATATTGTGGGGTTAAGACTAGAGCAGTATGATTTCTAGCTAGATTTGACATTCTTGACTATACAATTTCTTATCTTTAATGTATAACTTTAAAGATAAGAAAAAAGGTAACTTTAAAGATAAGAACTTTAAAGGTAATGTATAACTTTAAGATATAAACGTTTTGCTTTCACGACTATTCGAAAACGTTTACTAAACATATTTTATGGGAATAACTTGCAACAAATATAATAGTATTTGTAACGGTAATAATTCTATATGTGGTTTACATAAAGTTACATTTTTGGAACTTTAAGAAGTTACACAATGATATCTAGGTATATGACATTTTTAGTATTAATCTATATGAAAGAAAATTGTTGTGTGGGGCATTTTTGTATTGAGTTTCTACATTTTGTCCAATTACATTTGATATTGTAGGTATGTATACTTATTATGTATTATAACTGTATGTGTTATAGTAAAATTATAGTGGCATGCTTTTGTTCCTGTACCAATCACCACATAAGTGCTATACATTAATTATAATATCAAGGTGAACTGTATGTATTATCAAGTTAGAATATTGATTTGAACAAAATGCATTAATGTGTGTTCCTAACTACATTATTTTGTTAGAATTTATACTTATAATTTATAATAAAATAGTAATACATTGTTTAAGAAATCCAGATAAGCATTTTGCAAAATATATGTAAAAACAATCAAAACATAATGTTGTAGAATTGTTTTTATTAAAAATGTTTATAGTTCATAATATTATTATTAGCTCAAACTAGCTCACAGGTTCATGTCCCCTGAAGGCTCATATCCCAGGACAACTATTGTTACGTTTACAATTTCTAAAGTATGTACTATGTAAAATATATTTGTTATAACAAATTATATATGTGTTGTAAATCTGTATGAAAAGAAGGTAAATAAATTATTCATTCAATATTAACGACAAAATCATCACTCTTCTTGACGTCCGAAATTCATATAGTGTGTTCTATATGAATTTCATGTGTGTGAACGATACACGCAGGCTAATGTTATAGCCAGCATGATATAAAGTATCACCTTCCACAAAATCCAGGCGATTTAATGTTTTTTGCTCGCCAAAATACTTGTAACAGTGCTTTGTTCACTGATCCTATGACAGTGGCAGAAATCACACTCTGAAGAGCACAGCCCATACCAGACCACTGAAATCACATTAGGACTGTTAAATTGAGAAAAGGTACGAGGATAAAGCCCACGCTAAAAGGTGATATAAGGAGTCCTATTGTTCTGTTTCGAGTCCTTCAGTTGTAGCCTACGGAGACGATCTTTGTCATTTTACCTCGGGGACCAGAAGAAAAATAAAGACGTGGAAAAGTAGATCCGACGATGCAGGCGAGCAACGACAAAGCCAGCTCGAGGTAAAGAAGCGATGCCAGAGCGATTCTCTAATTGTTGACGGACACGGGCTGCAGCGGCCTGGAGCCCCGTAGCTCAGCACCGCTGCGGCCTCTCGCCGACAATGGTGCTAGTCGACTGGAAGCGGCCCGCGCCGCACCGCGCCGTGCACGGCTACCTCTGACAAAGGTGGTCGGGCGCCACCGCGCCGCCATGCTAAAACATAACATGCTTCCAACCTGTTTATTTAGGTTCTACTCCTTTTGCCAGACCGGCCCGGCCCGCCTGTCTCATCAATGTTAAATGCCTGCGGTGCATTCCATAAATATTGTCTCTCCTGTAATGATTGGACATGGACAGTGCAGTTCCTACTTCGTGCTCCAGTAGAGCCGAGGATTGGCTGCTTCTCACTGATATCTCACTTCTACTCTCAATTTTGTTATTACCTAATATAGTCCATGTAATAGTAGTTACAAAATGTCAATAACTTTATCTCATAAATTGTCTAACCTTTTATTTATTTTAAGACATTTACATGTGTATTTATTTACACGTGAAAATAACTCTATAAAAGAATATGATCACTCTAACTGACCAGAAAACAAACTATTTTCCAATTAATCTCTCTCTCTCTCACTTTCTCCTTCTTAAGTGAAATTCTTCTTACAGCAATCAGGAACTCGTGTCAAATTTGGTATCCTCGTTTTTATAAATATTTGATAGAAAGATAGAAAGCGATGTAACAATTGCTGACTTTAATGACATACCCAGTACATATTCGAATATATCCACACATGAGTGTTTTGGCAGGCCTAAAGGTAATTTTGAACTATTATTATTTTATTATATACAATAATACACCTTTTGACACTTTTTGATTGATTTTATTGTGTATAATGTACATTTTGTGTCCAAACGTGTATTATTGTATATTATACCTCAAACACTTTTCGAGGCTACATCTATAATATTATTATTTTATTCCGTTAACACCCTATTAATACGTGTACGAGGATATGACAGATTGTTTTACTCGTTGTTGCTATGATTTTCTGCAATTTTTTGGAAAATTAATCAGTTACAAAATCACATTTGGCGTTTAAATGTCTATAACTTAGTCTAAGCACAGTTTGAAGTAATTAACTTCTTATTTATTAAGTTATACGTGTCGTTCGTTCAGATCGCTCCGCTCGGACAATGCGTAGGTCCTTCTCTCATCAGAGAATTACAGTGTCGGATTAAAGTTATTTCAAGAAGGATGGTGTCATCACAGATTTGATCCAGTATCATACAAACAAAACACAATATTTGCTTATGCATAACAAATATTCAGCGTAGTTAGTTTTATACATCTTATTTTCAAGTTTCCTTGTGGCTGAACGAATTATCTAATGTCATTCCATAATGTCTTCATGGTCGTAGTAATTTATTAATCAAAACAGACTAATTTTGGTTTAATTATACCAAAGATTGCATACAATTCATTACCGATTGAATGGGATCGATTATTAATGTAGTTTTGTCTATCAAGTACAAAATAAACACATATCTGAGGTAGTTACCATTTAAACATTTTACGACAGCTTTCCTGGGTACACTTATACCAACGAAAATAATACTTATTCAATAATACTGACTGCAAACAACAACACGTTTAAACTAATATAGTACAAATTACTCACGAACGACGATATTTAGTTTTAATTACATGCTGATGGCGGACTAGCAGGGGTTTCTCCGGTGATAATTGAATCCGTTGATGGATCAGGTACCTGCTGCCGGGTGGCCAGCGATAATGCGGGGCTCAGACAACCAAATATTTAATTTATGCGCCACTTTAACAAATTCCAATTTAAACAGACAACTACCCGGATGGACGTTAATGTATACCTGTTCGTGATGAGGCTCCAAGCACAGTATAGTACATATGTTGCTGTCAACACTCGACGCTCGATTTCCGTTCTATCCTCAACGGACTCTTGGATTTTCCTTTCTTAAGGCTTAAGGACTGACTGCATTTTAGGGCGATGAAGCACGAGTTGTCATGGTTTTATCTCCTTCGTAGAGCCTTCTTGTACACTATGCCACAATGGATAACTTTCTAACAAATCCATAAGCGCTAATGAAACTGTGAAGGACTTTCAATTTAAAGTTCAAGTCCAATGATTGTAACTTAGTTATGTTAGGAAAGGTTTATTCAATGTGAATGTTGAGTTTTGCTTGAGTTCACCTCCTTCCCTCTTCTACGTTATGTGTAGAAAACTCGGTTACTCCACCGTGCTTAGAGACCGTGTTTAAAACAAACGCTGTAGTGCATTAACCTGTCCATCTAATGAGACAATGAGATCACCTCTTCATCTAGGTTACACTATAACTATCAGGCTAGGTGTCTCTGACGTCTAAAAATGTAATGAGTTCATTCTCAACTTCTTAATCGCCGACTTTTTTGGATTTTTTAAGACGAATATGACTCCAGATTCCTGGAGCTAAGTCTGTGACACCGGCTGATTCCAGGCGCTGCACTAAGAGGAATGTGAACTGGAACTAAACTTAACATTAACGTTTATGGCTGACCTACATATTTATATAGTATTGCAGTTTTGAACCTTTTATGCTTCCAATTCAAATCTTAAACGGATGCAAGTTAACACGTTCCTTGGTGAAATTCTAATATATACAATAACTTATGTGTATAAAAGTCTAGAATAAACAATTTGTTTTGCCTAACAACACACAACAAGGCTTCTTTGGGACAAATTAAAAATTATTTGATTCCCAGTAGGAAAAATTAAACAGGAAGGACCATATTTACATCAAAATATCTTCTTTCTTTTGAAGTTGGATTTAACATTCAGAAATGAAAAATTGTCAAACTCTGTAGTGAAAACGAAAACAAGATATTTTTAGTATTAATCTATAGCTGTTTTAATATAAATAGTGCTAAATGGAGTTAAATTAGCAGATTATTAGCTTCTTCATGAGAATATCTGCTGCAACATGCCTGCACTATTTCTGCTGGAACAGCAACATAAATATCTGTTGCCTCAATGGGATTAATGTCTAATTTATTTGTTTTCATCTACATAGTATTAGCTGTTGCTCCCGTTTTACAAAAATAAGGACACATATATACATCCTTTCTTATATTTTGTCCAGGTTAAGTCCGCATATCTAGAGACGAACATGGTTTAAAAATAAGTAAGGAAAGGATTGAATATTATCTAATCTATTGTGATGAATGTAAATACCTACTTAAATACGACATTTACATTCATCATGTTGTTTGAAATACCGATGTCATTATCGTTTACACCTTCAGTTGAGCTATAAATAAGGTACGCATAGCAATGAGAAATCATGCCATTTATGACAGAACTACTTTCATTGTCAGTGTCTGACCATAAGCTAATTTAATAACGTATAAATAGATGCCTAGACAGAGAACTGGGGCCGATTATAGTTATAGGGTTGAGGTTATAAATGTGCAAAATAAACACGCATCTACCTTATAGTTTTGACTTTGTGTATATCATATAGATTTAAGGTAAAGAGCATTTCAGTGATGTGGACATCCTTATAAACAGTGCACAGAATAATTTCCTATAGCTTCAATAGGGAGCTCTTCCAATGTGTGTTGGAAAATGTCTGAAATAAGAAGTAATTTATACAACCAAACAATTGTATTGAAACTCTGTGACAATTAAGATTTACAATTTTAGAATAACTGTTAAATCACTCAGAATGCGAATTGTCTATATCACCCCACCATTTTGTTCTGGTTCAATTCAATTGCCTGCAAATTTCAATTCTAGTACATATTGTGGGGTTAAGACTAGAGCAGTATGATTTCTAGCTAGATTTGACATTCTTGACTATACAATTTCTTATCTTTAATGTATAACTTTAAAGATAAGAAAAAAGGTAACTTTAAAGATAAGAACTTTAAAGGTAATGTATAACTTTAAGATATAAACGTTTTGCTTTCACGACTATTCAAAAACGTTTACTAAACATATTTTATGGGAATAACTTGCAACAAATATAATATTATTTGTAACGGTAATAATTCTATATGTGGTTTACATAAAGTTACATTTTTGGAACTTTAAGAAGTTACACAATGATATCTAGGTATATACAAAATCGAAAGTAGAATGAGTAGTTATTTTATTTCTAATTAAATTGGTGTAATACTTTGTAGACGTTTGTAAAAAATATTTTATATAGTATATAAAATAAGTAAACTGTAGTCAATATTGCTTTCCGTCACCGGAATGAAAACACTCTGATCATCAAGCGTGAAAGAGAGAGAGAGAGAGAGAGAGAGAGAGAGAGGAGAGAGAGAAGAGAGAGAGAGAGAGAGAGAGAGAGAGAGAGAGAGAGAGAGAGAGAGAGAGAGAGAGAGGAGAGAGAGAGAGAGAGAGGAGAGAGAGAGAGAGAGAGAGAGAGAGAGAGAGAGAGAGAGAGAGTGAGAGCTTAAATCATACATTAGGAATGAAATGTCACTCTAGGTTTGAGATACGTGTTTTATAAACATAGGGCAGCTACATCAATACAAATGAGCTAATTAAAGATTTATAATAATTGTATGTGTTTAAAAATTGATTTTGGTTCCAAAATTGCAGTCTCCGGTCAAGCTATTGATAGAATTCACCATGTTTCATTACTATGAGAGAAGAATACGGGAAGACCACGAGACGCATAAAAAACGGACCACACTATAGTGCGGTTCCATCGCTACCCAAACATTATAACGTCGCCCCAGGAGACACCCGGTGTTGAAAACAGTGGCAGAACAATAGAGTTGGCAGATACAGGGTTCGAGGAGAGAGAAGGTTACCCAGGAAGCACTCCTACAGAGATCTCAAGTTTCTTAGGTACCACCCCCTCCCCACCAATGTCTTTCAAACAAAATATATCAATTGGACTAGAACTCCCTGTCCTAAGGGTCCTCCTCCCTGAGACATCTCCTTGTCGCCCATTCAACAAATTCCATACTATCGGTTATGGGCCTTAATGTCTCTACAAGTATCGATTCCGTCTCATTCTTTGTAACATTCATCCCTGTTTACGTAATCGGAACATATTTATGGATATAATTTTATACGATTTTATATTTTTAAAGGAAATGATACGATTTTATTCATAAAATAATAACGAAAATTTGTTTGTTTTTCCTATACTACAACATACACTTTACTTCTACTCTATGGCATTTGAAGAATCAATGAATAACTGTTTATCAAGAACTGTAACATGAGATGGTGGAACTGTTGTTACTGTATTCTGCACATAACTATAAAGCACACGTTGGCTTACACTGTTATCTGGGCTTAAGATGATTCATCACACCAGATACTAAGACGTTTCATGGCTTTCTTGCACAATTATCGGTGACAAGTTCAACCAAACGCCCAACTTGATGTTGATAAAATTCACTAATTGTAGATGGATGTAATATAAAAGCCCCGTTTACTAACAAAATATTTCAACCGAGGAAGAATATTATCTTTTTATTATCGTTCTTCAAAGACCGACCCCTACGGAGTTGTGACAAAGAGTGTAATTTTAGGTTAATGTACGAACAATTCCCCTAAAACTGCTATTCAGATATCAATTAGCATAAACAATAAAACGCTTATAATATAATTTATGAATAAAAATAGTGTCAATGACTAATAAAAATACATGTTGAAATTGTTTGATTTATCAGGACTTGTTTGTTTACTAAACTACCTTATTAAATATCTAATTCATTGAGACTTATGTTTACTTCTTCAAATTAATCCATAAAAATAATTATGATTTTATTGCTAGTGTGCGTTGTATATAACAATGTGGTAACTATTATAGCTTGATGAAAAATATTTAAAACAACTTTGTACGCTTACCACATGTTGTATTACATAAGTACGATATGAAACTATCCATATTGCCACTATATTTAATTTGGATAAATTGCCAGAAAAACTGATAGTAGTAGAATGTTTAAATGATAGAAACAGATTTAGACATAAACTTTCGATCAAATTCATTGAATTTAAGATTTATATAGTACATTACCTATTTTTTTTTTAATTACCACTTTCTCGTAAATTTGTCTAACAATAAAAACAACTGAGCTCTCTGGCTTTTTACTGTATGCTTTGATAGTGATTAAGATGGGTAGAGAAATTGATAAAGAGTGTTGCACGTTTTAATATTCTACATAGTATTGTTCTGGTCAAGTATGGTTTCCCACGAAATTATTTGTAGAATAATAAATATTTTAATTATAATAGGTTTTTAGACTTTTGTCATTATATGTAACAAAAACGGAACAATATGTTTCTATTCTGTTTACATTCTATCAATTCTATTGAAAATCAAGCACGTATAGTGAGATTTTAAAAGGTATATTTGTTTTATAAATTCCAAGTAGGGAGTATGTTTTACTCAGCCTGGCGCAAGTACATACGGTACATACGGTACGTACGGTACGTACGGTTTGTGGCGGCCATTGCGTTCAATCCAAGACAGTAATACTCATGGTATGTGGTATGTAGTATGTGCGCAGGAGCCACATAACCTCTCTGGTATCTGAATATACTATTAATAATACGACTACATACCACTAACTAATCCAAATACCTCTGCTAATATTTAAATCTTGTTATATAATATTTTCGCCCTTTCAGTTTCCTTGATCTCACGTTAATAATTTACTTGCGATGGAATCAAAATGTGAGTTGAATTCGGTTAAAAATAATTAAAATGTGACATAGCAAGGAATTTTTATTAAAAAAGCTCAGTTTGTGGCCATTAGTAACGAAGTATTAACAACAAAGTTATTAGAACCTGCGATAGAATATGAACTAAGGTAGCCAGGGATAACGAAAAACCCGAATATTCATAAGGTGCATTAAGTTTTTAACGAAGAACTACACTGCTTCGTATAGATTTACCCAGCAAGTAGTATCTTATAGAGTTTTAAAAATATAATTTTACATCATATCTTAACATTAGCCAATAACAGCGGCGGACAGAGTAAGGCTTAAAAGGGGATCGGCTTCACCTTTATTAATATATATTAATATATATATAGTTATCCTCACTCGTAATCTCATTAAAAATACCTGTGGAATACAGTTTTTAGCCGAATGGAATTTTTCTCAAACTGTCTTTAGTGAAACAGAAAGAATTCATAGATCTGAATTCTGAATGTTATATAAATTTCAATTATACTATGGTACAACACTCAAAGATTAGAATTTTGTTTTACATATAGTAAACAGAATTACCACCCTTGATATATCCTCTATATAGGTTTAACTTATAGATCTTTAACTGTCATGTTTATCCATTACTAATTTTATGTGGTAACTCAATTTGTTGATAAAATATTTCTTCCATCTAAGAAATATTTAAGATCTGTGTTGTAGTAAATAACACAATATGGTCTATAAGGTTGTACATTTCTTCAAATTATATTAATTATTCAATGTCAATAATATTGTATTAATTGAAAAATAACGATTTTAATACTGAGCCCTGCGGCAATCCAATTTTCACCTCCAAGAAATGTGGATACACGTTTGTTACATTGTTCACTTTAGGGTTCTGATTTACACCATGCCATCTATTCACTTTGGGAGACCAGATACAAGCCAGAAGAATTTGGTGTAAAGTATTTCTTGTTTATGAACTTGTCTTTCATCAATACCACATCCTCATAGTCTAAGGGCTTCAGGAAATCTGCATTCAAAGTTCACACAGTTATTAGAAATTATTAGTCATTAAGTATGTATGTAGTATCAGCTGTGTCTCAAGGAACAGAGACATTTTGGTTGGTTTACAAACAATGCGGCTATTCATTTAGACAGACCTATTTCACGATTTTTTATGCATAGCACTTTTAATTTCACGTAACTTTTGATAAAAATAGATTATATTACAATGTACTATCAGTATTATACGAAGTATTATTCACAGCTAATCATACGCGTATAAATGATGTAAACCCCATTTATTATCTATAATTGATTTTCTAAATGTATATGAAGATGGATTTGAATTCGTTTAAACATTTATCGAAGTCTTAAAAAAGACAAGGTAAATGGTCTGAATTTTATTAAATTTTGAGTATTTTTTAATGTATCTGGTTAACTGGATAGCCGTGAAAATCTTTTGTACGTTTTAAATTTTTTTAATATTTGAAAAAATGCATTATAGTTTTCGCTATAATAAATAAATGTATCTGGTATGAAACGCAATCTTTTATAGATACTGGCCATTTTTATGAATTTTCCATTCATATCCCATTAAATATGGCACACCCATTTATCCTTAATTTAACTTTATACTACAGTGAGCCTCAAATACTTATGATAACGAAAAAAAAACAATGTACATGAATGTTTTTGATCGGCTCAATAATTTAGCAAAACTCTGAGATTCTTATACGGGCGAAGATTGTGAGTGATTTTTCGAAATAATACTTGGAAAAAGTATTTTTTAAATAAATTATTTTGATATATTTTATACACGATGCTATATTTATACAAACTTATTTACAAGGTTTGGCTACTTATTTATGATTTTTATATAAGTTCTCGTCATTTATTTTGCAGGTGCGTAAAAGTATATGCTGCAGGTGCACTTTTTAATTCCTCGCATTTCAATAGTATGAGATGTTATATTGTGATAACAGGGAAAATATGTTTTATAACATATAATATTAAAGATATCATTTTTGGGGTCCACTAAAATGACAAAATGGGTCTCGTAAAAATATATGTGCGTGTGTAAGTGTGTGTTCTTTTATCAGTTTCCATTCGTCCAGGTCCAGAGACCGCCATAACATACCTTATTTGATGTATGTAGGCAAATATATCCAAACAGTTTGATCATCAAATATTTCAGTTTAAACCCGTGTTCAAAATAAATATTATTTTTTCTAAGTATGCTTTAAGGATTGTATTTAATATTTGCGAAACATAGTTTATTCTACCAATCAATCAAAATATAATTGATCTATAACAATACAAAACTGCAAGGAAGGTTGCCATTAGATGGTAGAAACATTAGGAATTTACCAGTATGCGTAATTTTTTATAAATAATACATTATAAATATTTGCGGCTAAGATAATTATTTCAAATTTTGGAAGGGGGATATTTACTCAAACCGAGATAATAACCAAATGTAATTTATAATGTTAATATCATTTGTGAATACATGAAGGAAAACAATTTTTTGTGTAATTTTTAAACCCAATAAACAGTTATTTTAACAAAACATGCCATAGATTATCAAAAACGGAATGTTTGACTTCTGCTTAAATTGTTAATACGTGTAACATACTAAGTGCATAAGGAAATTCATATTAACCTATTTCATATGAAACTTCGGTGCATTCTCGATCCAATACACACAATCTTCTAGAACATTTTTAAGCAGTTTATATTCTAACAAAATAAATCAAGTTATTTTTGAAAATGTATTTATCTTGTAGAGTAAAACCACTCTGACAAATACATTGGTTGCAAAAAACTGTCGTTATCATGTAAGTTTTTCTTGTGAGTTTTCCATTCACGCAACGTTGAAAAAGACTAGACTACTTACATAATATCGTTCAGTTGAATACACACCTGTTTGCTACTACTGTATTCTTTCTTATTTTCCACAGCTCAAGAGCTGTAACCGTGAACAATAATGAAATATTGAGATATTTCCTTTTTTGTTAGAAATTTAGATAATGTTGGGTTTTTACAGCGATGAAAGATAATTATGTTAACAATGTTTCAACGCAGCATGAACCGGGAAGCGTAAATTATAGTCATAACACTGGGGTTATAAGACAAAGAATTTAGATTCAGTTTCAGCCTATTTATTTTTAACTTATGACTTGCATTTTTAGACTTTTTGATTTTTATTAATTTTCTATTAGTATTGAAATATAGGAATGAACCTAAGACATTCTTTGATGTATACACAGTTTTATAATTTTTAGCACAGTGTACAGATGATTTTCAAAACGTATGTACTTTGGTGTGAAATTATATATGTTTCCGTGTTGTACCAAATCCCTCCAAACTCAATGTAAGGTAATCTATTATGATTCGTATAATTGTGATATTTTTATTGTGTTTTGAAGTATCGTTACCGGTAGGTTTCTGAAGTGGCTGTTATTCTTGTTGGCAAAGAACTACCTTTAACCATAACAAATTATGGAGTTGCCTAAAGATGAAACCTTTGGTTTCGAAAGGCCTCGTCCAAAAAATAAACAATTTGGAAAAAGTAGTGTTTTTATTAACATTTAGGAATATATAACAAATTAAGATTTAAATAACAAAATTTAAGCTTATATTGAGATTCCTATGTATTCATTCAGTTCTCTAAATATGATTAAAGGTGAGGGCCACCTTTTGATGTGTGTATCATAGCTGTTAAATCTCTCTAAATAATGGTAATGTTAATTATTGGAGAACGCAATACTTGTTTTGAAATGTTATTAATCTAATAGCAGTTGATTAAACTAAAATATCTATAACTACATTTAAGAGCACTAATTTTTGTTCATCTAATTCATGTTCTGTCAGACTAAGTTACACATTTTTATTGTTAGATATTTTAATATCTTTGTTAGATGTAAGATACATGATATTAAAGGAATAATTATTGTCATCCATATTTATAAGAAATAAAAAATTACAAAAAAAAAAACAAGTAATAGTTGAAAACGAAAAATATACCGTAAAACTACAAAGTTTTCCTATATCAAAGCACAATATGGGAAAAGTGTACTAATATAGTTTTCTAATATAGTTTTAACTTTGCAACCAGAATCAATGAAAATTTATAAGAGTATTTTATAATGCAACTGTAATTATTTACTTATAGTTATTGAAAATACCTTTTGTGAACTGGGAAATCAAACTGTTATATTATTACAACTTGAAGAGTGTTTGGACTATCCTAATCTAAAAGACATCTCTCTGTGTTTGATACTTCTGTTGATGTCGCTGAAAACGTTGGCAAATTTGCAAAAGAAGCGGCCAGCATTACATGTGTAAGGATAATTTAAGTATATTAAAATGTGTGACTTCTTAAAATTATATTATAAAATTCAATTGTAAATCAACCCCTATTGAGTGAAAAAACGAAAATACTGAAAAATATAAAAAAGTATGTACCCAAATAGCGAGCAATTTATGAAATTTTATTTTACGATTTGATGGCAATGTCTTAAAATTAAAGAACTGGTAATGCAAAATAGGCTGCAAATAAACTGGAAAGGATCGGTAGAAAGACCTGGAACCAAAACTACCATCCCATTCCATTTACTTACTTCCCTGATCCCTCCCTCATACTGCATTTCTGTTGATCACCTTGCTTCACTTCTCCTAACCCCAATTTTCTCTGCTTGAAAGCTCCTACCCATTCCTCCTTCGGGAGAGCCCTACTCCTGGTCCCCACAATCATCCAAAAGGTCTTCAGATGAATTTTGCTAAGCTTCTTGAAGTGATCGTCACACAACGATTATCACTTAGAGGGGAATTTTGCATGAATGAAATGAATCCTCGCGTATCGGTAAGATTCTCTCAAACTTGCTGGGTACGGTTTCCTATAAAATATCCTTCTTGTAGTGAAAACTTATCTAATTTCTGCCTAAAGAAGAATACCATGGGAACATAAAATAAACTTATTCTTGCTATTTGTTATATTTCATAACTGCATGTATTTCATCCGATGGCAAAATAATCTCAATGGTCTTTTCAATTAGCCTCGAGCAGTTTACCAACATGTAAAACATAGCTTAGTGAACAAATTTCAAGCAAATAGTGTCCTCCATTAGTATTGAATGACGATAATTTTATAAAACTTTAAATACTGCAGCACTATGCAGCTTAATGAGTCCACGGTGAGTTCTATGGCGACTAAGTACAATATATGTACCGCAGTCTCATATATATTGATAACATTCTCGGAATAGTACTTATAAATTGTGACCTCCTTTTTCAACGCAATACCTGTATTTTATTGGGAGTTGATTGTAAAAAAACTAAAGTTACGTAATTACATTTTTGAAGTTCGGTTTTCCACATTCCTAGTTTAGGATATCAACTCCAAATTGAATATTGATACGGATACTATAAATAAAACTAAAGTAAGAAGTAGACCTGTGTGGTACTCCAAAGTTTTTAGTGATTTAACCATGTAAATTTCTTTATTTTTTCTATAAAAATAATAAAGAATACCCAACTTGTATTATAAAATAAGTTAATAATGAGTTACTAAAGCTGTATCCAAATACAAAGTCTAGGAATTGGCGAGACAGGTGTAAATATTACCACAATTTTTATTTCAACATTGACTGGCTTCTTCACCTTTTCATTGTAGACGATATATCGAATGCTTCTTCTGTAGGTAATAAATAACTATATACTTTTGGAGTAAGGGTGAATGCTTGGTGAAGAGATAGTGACCAAAAGAAATGTATAATTTCTTTATTGCCTGCTCATTTTATTAACAGTATAAAGTTACAATTTTATGTACTAGTTAAAAACTATTGAAATGTCTTTATTTGTACCCACTGAGCATCAATGAGTGATGTTAGTTATTTAAGATGAGCATGAAATTTGTACGCGTAAATTAAAAAATTGAAAAAATATTGTGTTATTCATATTTAATTATGCAGTTTTTAATTCCTGTGGTTAGAGGAGGATTAAAACGCAAGTTAAAGTTTATCTGATTCATTAAATAAATAAATAACGAATGCGACTTTTGAGTTCTTTAGCCAAGGTATGAAGATGTCTGCTCCTTCCAATTTCCTTACTAAGGAAAAGGATACGCTATCACTGTGAAGCTATACGTACATATTTGATAAACGAACACCTTCCATAAAAAGCTTAGTAACCATGACGTGGTACTAATTAATCCAAAAAAACCTTGTTTTCCAAAACAAAAAAACTTCGCACTATATACCTGTCTTTTTGAGCATGCACTCTATTGAGTCACGTGGTCTGAATCTTGCTAGGAACTATCGTGTAATCGACCTCTAAATGTAACTTCTGGAAGGTTAAAATCTTTCTAAGAATGGTTATAATAGCGGTCTAAATTGTGATTAATAGAACGATATCTGTATTGTGGCAAATCAGGCTTCTCCGGTGGTGAACATAGCAAGAGGAGCCACTATCGTTATATTCGAGGGATCGAGTTTCGTATGATTGTTCTCGCGCAGTCGGGGTACACCTTTGGGCCCGCCGCGCCTGCGCCTTCGCATTTAAGCCCTCGAACAGTCGTTAAAATGGGATCAATTAGCTTTTTCAAAATGTATGTCTGTCATCGTGCTGTGGCATAACTTGACAATTAGGACTAAGTAGACGGTGAGAGAAGAGTGGGTCTTTGATTTGTTCACATCAGATGAGAGATCACTTAAACAACGCGTACGATGTATAAAGAGACGTACCCATAACAATCAACTATTTCTTTGATCTTTGCAATGTAATTCCATAAAATAATACAGAGTTAGAATTGTGGATGTGATGTTTCCTCTTTTATAACACTCAAACAAATATTTGAAAACGGTAGTAGCTGACCAGTTTGATCTATTTTCAATATAATAATAGTTATTTAGGCTCTTGTCTCTTTTTTAATGTTAGCTATGAAATTACATTTAAAATGCTATATTAACGGTTATAAAGCACCTCATAATCCTCTCTATAAATTAAGCTTAAGAGATGCTGCTCACTCTATAGATTATGCTCCCCTCTATCTACAGATTAAATAAAGCGATCTTTAATTTATTAAGTACTCCAACATATTTTTAGAAATTATTGAGCGTGCTGTGAACAATTTCCAGTACTATGATTAATCTACAACTATATCAACCTTTTACAAACCTATGGAACTCTTATGCCAAGTAAAGACTTGCTGCTTAATCTATTGAATTTGAAAGAAAACCTACTTACAAACCTACAAAATGGTATGAACAAGTCATTATTTATTTTAATTGATTCTGTAGTTACTAGACTGTATAAGTAAAGATGGAGGTACATGAATTTTTAACTGTTAATGAAACCATCAAAATAAGCTATGATATTATATGAGTTACCAAAATCTCTGGCTCAAGATATTTTCTGTTTATTAATGATTTTGGCTTCGCTGTTTTCCGGAAGTCCGATTTTCATTGTCTGTAAGACAATATAACTGTCATATTGTATATCGTACTGGTTAAAAAGTTATGGTTTTTGAGCATTGGATTGGTTAGAGAACGTGTTTCACATTTTAAGGAAAGATAAATGCTATTCAAAATATCGATGTTTGCCATTAAATCCTTTTTTGTGTACAAAATGAGTTACCATGAACTCGATTGTCTTATTTAGAAATAATGTTTGACGCTTGAAAATAAAAGTATTAATAGCATCATAATAAATATACAACTATAATATAATATTCCAAATATTGTAAGTGGTGAGATTTAGGTTTCGGCTTAGTTATGAAAATTCTTTTGTTATGTTTTAAGGAATTTCATAGGATACCTCATTTAACAATTATGATTCACTTACATATAATCTCGTTTCGTGTTTTGAATTTTAACAATGGTTATTTAGTAAGTATTTAATTAAGAATTACACATTGGGTGCGTGTTTACATGATATTTTTAAAATGAGATTGTGTTTGACGAAATTTAGAACCTGAAATGATTTGAAATTCAACACAGCTTTTAAAGGACAATATATGTGGTAACCGTCAAAACAATAAATACTTTTGGTTATGTATTCATAATTTTATAAAGCTTTAGCTGTCAGGTATAATAAGGAGATTATAATAAACATATATATCGGAAATATTGGTGATGCAACTTATTCAACCATGTTCAGATTTGTGCTTTTGAATTATAATATTCCAATTAAAATGAATATATAATACTACCATTTCATTTTTTGACACGATTCGTAAGGTATTATTAAATACCGTAAAGGTATTACTCGAGTATAAAATTAAAAGGCTACAATTATTTAAACATATTAAATGGTACATATAAAATCATTCGTTTCACCTTTTAACCGCATACAATTTTATATATTAGTCTCTTATCCTTGTGAATACACACAATCCTTGCGAGATTAAAGCACAAGTTAAATAATAGCTTATAGAAAAGGCTTTCAAGAAAGACGTTTTAATTAAAAGAATATGAAAGAATACTTTAACTTGAGGGTAAAAGATGGTTACCACTGAAATAATTCAAACGCAAAGAGACTCGACAAGACAAAATGTGTACGAGTGTACATTTTAACATGTACGATACTTGGAAGAGTATTAGCATCTGATTAGTTCACATCACTGCTCTCCACTTCACCTTATACCCAACGACATCAATCAATCAATCAAATCAATCAATCAAAAACATCTTTATTTCCATTATGGTACAAAAAAATTTAGAAATCATAGGAGCACAATTTTACATTTATAATATAAAATTACTTAACAAAAAAAGGGGCTTAACACACTGCACTTATTATATCAGAACCAAAGTAGGGGATATTCCTACTCACTTCGTACGCTGTCCATGGCTCGCTGCCCTCACACATTTTCTAGACCTTCGACCCCTGAAAACAAGTTGGCTTTTTCATCGGTTTACAGCAATGGACATACCGTAAGCGTAGCTCTTTGAATTTGAAGAATTAAGGTATTTTTCTGTGGTAAATTTTTACGTTGTATTGGTGTATCGTTTGTTGCATAGCCTACTTAATCCTATTTAGTCGAATTCCGGGAACGGGGACAGTCTAAACGAGGAGTTGTGGGAAGGGTATATTATATGCTAATGCTTCTACCTTTATGATTGTACTGGGCCACCAATTAAAAATATTATTTAGTTAAATTTGACAAATAATAAACAATTTTTCTGTTCCAAGCTAAATTGCCTGTGGGAAATGATTGTACAACCATAACATGCTATTTGGCTCTAATAGTAAATATATTTTCTTTTTACTGCTATGTAGGGGGGGGGGGGAATTTGGATTTTTTTGAAAACGAATTCTGTCTTTTATTTCAGGTGTCACTGTCATATTTTAAGGAAAGGGAGTAGAGACCCAACGGTCCGAATTAAGTGCCATATGTAAATGTTATAAAATGAAAAAAATGTACACATAGACTGAGTAGTTACAACTGGACAGACCGAATACATGTGACCTAATGGTTTTCTCAATAGTTTTCCAACATATTCGAAGCCAAGAATGTTCTTTAAATATTTAAGTTGAATAAAAATGTAATTACATTCAAATAGACAAGTGTTATTTTATATAAATTTGGAAGAGTACAAAATCAAAATACAAAATGAATATCTCCAAAATCCTATGTTGAAAACATATCCATTGATTGGTTATCTGTTATGAATAAAAGATTCAAGACATTCACAATCTTATCAACTTCAAAATTTTTTACCTCGAAAAAAAAGTGATTCTACTTACTAAGGACCCGATAGGCTGACAGGCCCTTCTTTAAAATCGTGTCGTTGTTTGTTCGCCTGTCTGTCTGTCCGTTTGTCCAGAAATTATGAATAGAAAGTCCTAGCGACTTTAAGGTATAACGTTCATCTTGAGCCAAGGAATTGACTCTATTGATTTTTGAATCGATAGGCCTTAAGGACAGCAATATTATAAGTAAAAGTTTTACAGTTTTAAATGGCATAATCAAATTATTAAACAAACAAATTATATTCTAAAATAATCTAAAAAATTCTTCCATTAAAATGACACGAGATGAATTTACTTCCATGGGTTGGTTGATTTCATATAGTACATGCATATTAGTCTACCTTAACCCGAAATTTCGTTACGTTCTGTCGGATCTTTCAATACGCCGGGCCGTAGTAACAGTCTGTTTTTATATCTCACTCTACTCCTACAAACAGCAAGGAGTCGGTTCGGAACATTTTGTTAGTAGGTAATGACACAAGTACGTGTGTGGATGCGTATGCGAGCGCGTGTGCGTGCGTGTGTGTGTGTCGGGAATGATGGATGCAGGGAGTCGGTTCGCCCAGTCGTCAGAGGCACGGTACAGTTTATATGCGGAGTCCGAGGAGATGCTATCGGGAGTTGGCGTCTCGGACCCATAAAAACCACTAGGTTCACATTAAATGAGCTCACAACCGATGTTTATTTATATATTCGCTGCTCCCTGAAAGAATGGGACATCTCAAAGAAAAGAAACATAGCAAGAAATATTTAATCAATCAGAATCGCGATAGAAGGCTACGTGTAATCGCTTTGTCCGGTGTAATTATGTTTCTGTATCAGCTCTTGTCCGTCTACTGTCCGACAACACGCCCGCTTTGTAACCCTTATCTCCCGGTCTCACATCTCTTTCCGACCGCGGCCGCGACGTCCCTTCGTTGACCCCGAGCAGCAGATTGCGGCGGCTCCGCTGGTTGTTGTTACTGAATGTGGCCGACTCTACTTTTTGATGTTTACACTATAGTTGTACTCTAAAAGTGTCCACCAAGGAGGGGTGGCGTAATATCGTAAAAAGTGCAGTTAAATGTTAAGAGTTTTGGAGCTTCTCATAAATAATACTTAGCTATTTAGACATTGAAGATTGAGGAATACTATAAGGGAGCTACACTAAATATTTTACAGATATACACAGAGTAAAATATTAATTTTTAAATTTTTTGATAAACACTTCTGAATAGAAGTGATGGACACTGGAAGATATTCCAGCCTCCTAATCCACTTCTGAATAAATGGACTTTTTTTATTAGCAAAGTGTTTTTTGTTCTGATTTCGGAGAGTGAAACAATTTTTTAATTAGCATTAACGAAATGAATAGCTCTAACAATTTCATAACGCTTGAATATTTTTGTTAAGACTGAAGGAATACTAGGTCTGTAGTAATTTAGTAAAAACACGTATTATGTAATATGATGAACCTCTATAATAATTTTTAATCGGCATTAGACAGGTTTATGCTATGCTAATATTACATGTCTACTATTATTTTATAATTAAGAGGCCCAAAATCTAAACACAAGTGACAGTGGCAAAAAACAAAATATCAGTTTTAGCCTGAAGAGAGCATTTTTTAGTTCTGGTCAATTATTTTTTGTACGTCACAGAAGATTTCGCAAACAATCAAAGAATTATACACAAACGCGGTATAAGAAGGCTATTTTCGTGAAAAGGTGTTTACTTTGGGCCAATGTAATAGTATTACAGTATATTCACGGTGCGCTAGTAGACTTTTCATTTTAGTATCGATCAAGATAATATATACATACATTCGTCTAAATATTTACTTCATTCATAAAGTACTTACCGTACTTACGGTCATTGTAATAACAGTTCAATCTAAGGTATTTTCGGTGCCATAGTAGCGTTTATATTTTGTCCTGATATATAAAATGAAAATTAAAATAAAATGAAATTTTGTTCTGAAAATATATATGAATACGTAGGTAGGAAATGTCTTCATCGTTAAAAGTAGCGTCTATTTCCAGAAATTGTAATTAATTCCAGGCCGTAGTAGCGTTGTTGCCCCGATTAAAATATACAATAATTTCGTCTGAAGGATCTATTTTGGTCAAAAAGGCACTACTTTCAGGTAATACAATTTACTTCCGGTTTAATGTATTGTTGGTGCCATAGTAGCTATTACAGTTTTACCCTAATCAAAAATATATAGCCTACATAAATAGAAGGAGAAAATCTTCTTTGTTAAGAAAGCATATAAAGCATATATTCAAAATAATCCACTTCCCGTCTAAGGTACTTCTGGCGCCATAGCAGTGTTTGCATTGTTGTTCCGATAAAGGAAATAAATCATAGATTGGTCTAAAAAATTGTGTTGGTGAAAAATTACTAAATCCAGTGAATTTTAATTTACTTCCAATTTAAGGCATGCCCGGCACCGTAGTAACGGTTTCCTTGTTGTCACAACCCAGAAAGCATATACGTTTGTCTGAAAAGTCTACTTTATTAAAAAGCGACTACTTTCGACCATTATAATCAACTACCGATGCGATTTAAGATATTCTAGTGCCAGTAGTCTGATGATGGAATAAATAAACATGTGTGTCAAATTTCATTGTTTTAGGAAAGTTGAATAAAAAATATAACTTTTAGCTGTTGAACTACATTTATTCATCTATGGGAGGTTAATCGTCTCTTTTTTCTATTGACCTAATTAGGAACGAGTGTATGAAATTTCATTTTTCTAAGATTGCGGAAAGTTGAAAAAAAAATACTTCTTCTAGAGGTTGCAACTCCATTTCAACCCCTGTGGGTCGTTGATCTTCATAAACAAATCTGTTATTTGTCTTTTAAGAGCAAGAGGCACATTCGTGTTAAATTTTATCTTTATAGCACCTCGAGTTGAAAAACTATTCATAGTTATTCTTGTGTTGCAACACTATTTAGCCTATATGTGTGGTTGATAAAAATGCTTTTGTTTTTCTTTGTAAGTGACGAAGTAATTGTGTGTCAAATGTAATCTTTCTAGGAAGTTGGGAAGTTGAAAACACATAACATAAATATAGTTCTTTGAGGTGTTGCAACTCCATTTCAATCCCAATGGGTGGTCGTATAATGAAAGTTGTTTGATTTATGTATTTAAGACGTGAGGCGTGTGTATGCCAAATTTTAACTGGTGAAGAGCAAGTTTATACTTTTTAAATTTGTATAATGGTGTTTTTTTTTAAAAAGATAAGTGAGTTTTGAATTACAATTGCATATGTTGTTGAATTAGAAAAAAAACAGGTTATGAATCCGTACACGCAAGAAGAATTTATGAGCAAAGATATGAAGTGCTGGATATAAAGATTAACTTATTTAGAAAATGTTGTTCCCAAAGACCTCAGTTTTTGAAACCTGTAAACGAATGCTTCGGATAGTGATAATACGAGAATATTTCGAAAAATAAATGTAGTGTTCACTTATTGGAAATTAGATTTAGTTTGAAAGTTACATATCCGAAATTAAAGTGATATTAACATCCTTTCTTTTGCCAAGTCTCTTAATATATCTAGGGTGGGTTTATTATGTGCCCCTGTCTGTGTACGAGTTTCAGAATCTATCGGTACGATAACTAATATAAAGACACTCATTTAGTGTTAAGATATGATTTAACATGGCTGGAGACCGTGCTACCCCTCGATTTGTGAACCTTACCTTGTCCTAAACACCCCCTCTCATCCTATTATATTTAATTAACTTTTAAAAGTACTTGCCTCTACCGGGACTCGAATCCCAATCTGTCATTTGGCAACATGCTACAACAGGAGCTCATTTTTTGTGATTAAATTACTTCCTGTTTGGACGTTTCTGTCACACGTTTAATAACAAAACTAACACGTGATCAGTATAGCAAATACCTGTCAATAGAATTTAAATATTTGTAAAATTTGTATGAATGGCAATAGCCTAATTTTATCTCAATAAAACTGATTCAGAAAAAGTACAAATTGATTAGTTATCGGCTTGTTGTATTGGTTCAGATTTCAGGCTCAGTCCCTTGAAATAGGAATCGGTTAGTTGTTGTTGGTTATACTCTTAATATACAATTTGTACTTGCTGATTTTTTCGATTCTTTTTCAAGCTCATAAATTAATGATATTTCTAAACATATTTTATTTACTTATAGGAGCAACAATCCTATAGGTCACTGACTAATGTATAACTCCTTTTCCCCCCACCTAACTCCTGAGCCGTATAATTTGTTTAGTCATCCTACTTAGTGTAGAATACAAAAGCCATGGCTTGTGGTTAATATTTTAGTCTTTTATTATTCTAAGTATGAACAATACGAAGTCACGCTTGAACAAATGTTAGCTTAAGTCTTACAACATATTAATTGTTATTTAATGTTTTAATAATAGTTCAGATATTTACTTTTATAGGACACAAATTATATGCTTTTTGACAAAATTCTTTGCCTTTACGATCACACAGGAAGGGGTAACTTAACAATAAATTATATTATTTTATTTCATGTTAAAACAAAAACGAATATCACTGTAATGGAATATACCACATCTGTTGAACAGAAATGGTCATCGTACATTGTAATGTAAAGTACCTTAGATTTCTTTTGAATTTGGTGAATCACGTCGCTGATTTGTCATTAGCTATGACGCCATCGAAATATTTTACGTTACGTGAAATTTTTTATAAATGGTCGAAACAAGACGTCGGAAGTTCATTCTTCATTTGCTTTCTCGACATTGAACATTGAAGTAAACCTGTATAACATTTTTATAGCTCAAACCCCCCCCCCCACCCCGGAGCCTGTGGTTTAATAATTTGAGAGTCCCCTATGAATAGGGATATCAGTTTCAGTCATAGCGTGTCAACCCTGTCTCTCTCTTAGTCTGGCTCGTCAAAGCCTGCATCGTCCCGGAACTTGGAAGACATGCGATCCATCCATCCGGACCACTACATTACGTTCCAGCAATACTGAAATTCTGCAACTGGGGCCCACAAAAGTCCTTCCTGTGGGTCAAGACTTCGTGTCAATGAACTATAAGCAACACGAATATTCCTCACTATTGTGGGGATCAGGGGACTCCAGAAGATCGAATGGTATCTACACCAATGTTGCAATTGGGACTGCAAATTCGGACTTTTTCAACCACAGACTCCAGGGGGGTAAGCTGTAAAAACACCTATAGAAACAGAATTGAAGACATGATGACTTCACTGTTGAATGTCGAGAGAGCAGATGAGGAATGAGCTACCTGCATGCTGCTCCTTCCTTTTATAGGAAGGCCAAGGTCTCAACGATTTGAACCTGCTACGCCGCGGCGTGACAAGTTTGATGTAAACGTCCTTCTTTAACTGATTTAACGGTGCATCCAGTGCGACGAGCAATCTCTCAGTGTGGGTCCAGAACGTCCGTAGTTTCCCAGCTATAGCCACTGGGAAATCCAAAATTGTTAGATCTACCTACTGTGAGAAAATAAAGCAAAATTCATATATAAATCACTTATGATGACGACAGTATCTGACTGCCAGAACTCTCTTGGTGGAAATAGCTGGACAGAAGTATCCGGAAGCTATGGAATAACGTGAGAATATATAATTGATACAACTAACATTAAATACAAACTAATATATCCTGGTATCCATGCCATGAAACTGTCTTTAATTTGACCGAAAATGGAAGACACATTAAGAAAATCCGATGAGCATTATTTTAGGTGATTCTGCGTTTTTCTGTTGTGCTCCGTAGAATAGAGAAATATTTTAAGGCAAATTTTTATAGGTTATAATTATATCTTATATACAACGCCAAAGTTAATAGGTACTTTTGTGGCAATTTACAATTTTATATTAAATTAACGATCTTGTGATTTCATTTTAAAACACATATTCCTAAAATAAAATAAATGTTATTACAAATAGTTATTGCTTTGTTAAGAACTTTGTAAGTATAAATTTTGAAATATGTACATTAGTTCAACTTATTTTGGAAATTACATTATATTTATACTACATATTATTTTTATAAATTTCCTTTGAAACTTTTAAAGAAATGCATATATTTATACTTCTTTTATTCCTTGTCAGAATTACTGCTCGTTTACACTAATATTTCGTGTTGATCTAGGGACACAACCACATGTCAACTTTCAGTCCACTACCAAGACAGGCTATAGTCCGTTCAAGAATGTAGACAATCACAAAGTTACCTGAGCAATCATCGCCTCTCGTATAACTTTCTTGTCTGTTTTTCATGCGAACAATATATAAAGGCAGTCAATTTTAATAGTGAAACCGTTTATTTTTTGTACAGTATATGAACCAACTTTATTTTTTCGTTTGAAACTATTCGGTCTACCAAACATTGAAAAAATGCACATCTATAAAAAAAATTATCATTATGAATTTTTGGTACTAATTGGTTTAATATATGACCAATCCTTGATGAATGAAACATATGGGAAACCGTTCCCTCTTCTTAACCTGAGGAGACTACTAAACGGATCAATAGAAATCGTTCTTCTTTGTGCTCTTTTACTATGAGTATCCTGAAGAGAAACCATAAGCTCAGTTAGGATTTTATGATATGTATTTAGCAACCTGCGCATCTCCAAAGAAATCTGCTCTACTTATACCAACTTTGAAGAATCTGACCAAGGATGTGAATTCCGGGAAGGAAGAAAGCGCATGTTCCAAGCCAAAGGCCTTGTGGAGAGTTTTATCGCTGTCTGTGTGAATCGTTGTCACGGTTCAAAGATACCATCTTTCAAGACGGTGAGCTAAGAAGGTTGAAAATTTGTGTGGGACCAATTGACCTTGAACAGGATCAAAACCTTTCATTATTTACTTTTTCGCTCTCGACCTATCAAAATCCGCTCCTGGTGAAGCATATTCCTCAACCACGATTGAACATTATTATCCAGAATACGGTGGTCGTATTTGGTCATGTAGTATTATCAATGAAGTGCTAAGAAATGAGATTACTAGAGTAAAACTTCTTTTAAAAAGTTACAACGAAGACCATTCTCAAAATTCAAATAATGTACGTGTGGTTTCCATGGAACTGAACAATATTTCTGATTTGGTGTTATTCGAGTACTGGTTATTCATAAACGGTGTTAATTCATTAGTAGCCTTAAAAATAATGATCCAGCCAAGACACAATGAACGTTAAGCCAAAAAAGCTTACATTTATATGGCATAATATTACACCAAAATTGTTACTTACCAAATCATATATATATATTGAATATACCCTGTATTAGATGCACACCATATATCCATTTAATAAATAATCCATCCACTCGATCCAAATTTTAGTGAATACATCTTGAATCTTACAATTCAATTTATGTATCTGGAGAAAGAAGTGCATATACAGAAACTAAGACACCAACAATGAATGTAGTATGCTTACTGAATATTCTTAATTTTTATAGCATAGCATAATTAAAAATCATATATGGTGAATACGAACTTCTTTAGGTGCTCACTATATATCAATTTGATTGTACACTCGGTCCAAATTATAGTGAATATATCTTGGTCCATACAATTAGAGTACTGTTTATGGAAGAAGCTATTTCTACCATGTACAGAAACTTCATAAAGAGATACAAAGGCAAAAACTATGGTTTCTGACCTGTAAATGCGCATGAGATAATATGAACATCAAAAATAAAAGTATATAACTATTATTTATCCTAAAGAAATTATTAACCCTTCACTATAATTTCCGATATATCAAAAACTTACATGTAAGCTATTTCTATGAAAACTAAAAATATAACACTAGCGTTAATCCAATGTTTACAGTGAATTGTGCATGCATATGTTTAGAAATTTAATGTAGGTATTACTCTGTCAACACAGTGTGACCATTAATATTAAAAAATACATAACAGATATATTCTCATAAAACATATAAATTTTGTGTGTGTAATACTGTCATGCACACTAAATGTTTTATCCGTAAAAGTACATTTGAAAAGGTATAACAACAACATTTTAAAACTAAATGTTAAACTAACACATACTTACTTACTTACTCCTGTGGCCACTCGAAACCCAGATGGTTTTTGACCTCGCCAACAATGCCTCTCTAACTTCCTCTATCTTGATCCACTTCCAGTGTAGCGCCAATCGTTCTTAAATCCTTCTCCACCTGATCTCTCCATCGCATCCTAGGTTTGCCCAATGGCCTCACTCCCTCCGGTTCCCCTCGCCACACCTTCTTTATCATTTTATCTTCTCCCCTACGGGCAACATGGTCCATCCATCTCATTCTTTTACTCCTGATCAGTGCAATCACATCTGTATCTTGGTATATTTCTCATAATTCTCTGTTCTTCCTGATCCGCCATATGTCTCCTTCTTGAACTGGTCCAAAAATTCTTCTTAGTATTTTGTTTTCAAAGGTTATTAACTTTTTTTGGGATTTCTTTGTGAGTGCTCATACTTCTGACCCGTACATCAAAACTGGCAAGATCATGGTTTTGTAAATTCTTAATTTAACTTTCCTCATTAATAGTTTGCTTTTGAGAAGTTTTGCAAGGCTCCAGTATGTTCTATCTGCTGCTGCTAATCTACATTGGACTTCAACTTCTTCTCTATTGTCATGTGTTATCGTCACTCCTAAATACTTAAATTCCTTTGTAGCCTTGAATTCATGATTGAGTACTTCTAGCTTTTCTCCTTCCTGTTCCATTCTTCTGCTTATTTTCATGTAGTGCGTCTTGTCTTCGTTTACTTGTACTCCTACTTTTGCAGCCTCAACTAAAAAGGCTTCTACTAGTCTGTTTAAGTCCCTCTTTCTCTCAGCTAGAATGGCTACATCATCTGCAAATGCCAGGATATTGAACTTATCTCTCAATTTTACTCCTTCAGGCATCCCCTTTATCTTTTTTAGTGCTTCTTCCAGAGCAAAGTTGAATAGAATTGGTGATATTCCATCACCTTGCCTCACTCCTGTATTTATATTAAACAAGTTTGTGTACTCCTTTCCCACCTGTACTTTTCCTTTGGAGCTGCTTACACAGAGTCTTGCTAGACTTATCAGTTTATTTGGGATACTAAACCTTTTCAAAATGTTCCATAGACTACTTCTAGAGATACTATCGTATGCTTTTTTAAAGTCTATAAATATTATATACAGATCCTTATTGTATTCATAGTATTTAGAAGCTAGCTCTTTCATTATAAATATCTGGTCTATTGTAGATCTTTCTTTCATGAAGCCTGCTTGACGATCTTCAATGTTTCTATCCGCATACTCTTTAAGTCTATTCAATATTAGCTTGGATAATATTTTGTAGGTTGTGTTGAGTAGAGATATACCTCTATAGTTTTTACAGTCCAGTTTGTCGCCTTTTTTGTGAATGGGTACAATAACTGCCTCTTTCCATTCTTTCGGGGTTAATTCCGTTCTCCATATTTTTATTATCATTTTGTGGAGGTATTCTAAAAGTGAGTCACTTCCATGTCTTATTAACTCTATTGGTATTGCATCATCTCCTGGTGCTTTTCCCTGTTTTAAGCTTCTTAGCACATCCTTTACTTCTAACTAACACATAACATGTGGAAAATTTAACTTTATATCTTTGAACTAAGAAGTAGGAATGAGCCGGTATAAAGTATATATTAATGCTTGAAACATGGATGTAACCTTACTTCACACTTGAATTCCTGGTTTATATTATACTACTAGTTTTTAAATAATTATTGTGCATAACCTGCCACAGTGCTCTGGTTTTGTATTCACTTTCTTGTGTCATCTTCAGATTTTAATTTAGCGAAGCAGATGGATCTGTAATTTTGCTTCTATAACGCTGAAGTACGACGATATTTCATAAATATTCCTTGGCTTTGAATATATATTTTATAGCCAATAAAATATATATTGTGTTTTTCAAATTCTTATGCAAGTTTTATAAAGTTGCTCATTGGCATGATCAGATAATGAGAGAGTTGGTTATTAATATACTGTTAAACGACAAATGGTTTCACATAAGATATTCATATGAGAAAAAATCCAGCGAACCGATTGACATAAACTATAAAAAAATATTTATAAAATGCGAAGAACATAAAACTTTTATCTCCCGGGTTGATAAAAATGATCTTTTCCTGTATATTTTTAATGAGGTAACGTATACTTATGACTAATATTTCTGAATAACCGAAGTTCGTAACGGCATTATAAACACTAGAAACTCTGACAAATTTTGGAAAAAAACTCATTATATCATTAACTGCGAAGTTTTAAATATTTCATAGAAAATCCTAATTAAATTATAAGCAAGTTTCATATTTACGGTTTGCAAGTAGTTGGTCAAGAATATATAGTGGGAGGTTGCATTCCTTGTTACATGTTTGGGACTTAATGAATATTTATGGTCTGGATGTTTTAAATTTAAACATGTTTGAATCATTCAACTTCAATCAGAGTTAAAACTATATAACCGTTCGACATAACAATTGCTAATCGATATTAAAAATTAAATAAACTTGTTTATGGACGGAGTTTGTCTGTTCTGTGTTTGTATGTTCTTCATACTCAGACATAGATTTTTAATCTGGAACATGTTCGTGTAAGACATGTCTGAAAATCTATTAGACTATAAGTGTAATGATGAATATTTACAAGCTAATATGGTAATAAAATAGCTTAAATATTTCAAAGTGTTTTGCTGGCGACAAAATAAATATAGATATATTATCACAGGATAAATTTCAACTTCATCAGGAAGTCAAAATCTTTTTGATTTATTGAAGCCATTTACAACATTTTCCCCTAAAAGACCCATCATTATTATCTGGCTTTTCTTCAGTTTCCAATAGATGAAACGACCACAAGAGAATCATTCTCTCTAAGATCACCCATGAAAGTTTTTGCTAGATGTTTTACATCCCGCAACGACAGAAAGCTCGTTAGCAAGTAAACGAGCTTTCGGGACCGCTGCAGACCTAAAAGTACGCTAAAAAATTTTTAAAAATAGAGATAAAGATAAAATATCTTCTTAAACTCTCTAATCACAGCGTATGTTTATTATACCAGGGGAAGGAAATAAATACACAGTAGTCGAAGCCTTTAAAGAGCAACAGCCATGAAAATGAAGTTATCATTTTCATTATTCTATTGAGCTGTATATCATTTTTCTCATGTTAAATCTGCTTGTTCTGATAGAAGCATCGTATGCGGCATCAGTGTGGATTTGGGCTATAGTTCAGCAATTACTTCTCAAGCAAAAATGAATTAGTTGTACAAAAATACAGTCCTGGATCTTGCCTTGCCTGTGGCCTTATTAAAGTGATTTGATATAAATTGGTTTTCAATCGGTAGGTTCTCACTGTTTGACATTATACTGCAGACGAGGTGGTACATTTTAATTCACACCTAAGCATTCTACGTTTTTTGCAGGAAGTTATGTTAAGTGAAACTTCCAAGTTGAGAAATATTTTCTTATGGTGAAGAGATCTAATAAGAAGACGGATTTCTTCTGAATTAAGTCTTTGTGTTTGACACAGTAGCAGTAGAATCGCCATACATCATTTTTGTAGCATTTAGTATAAAGATTCGGATTAAAAACATTTTTCTGGAAAAGATCAGAATGGAGTTCTTGAGGTAAATAATGAGGTCTCAAAATATTATGGGTAGGGAGGAGGTTATTATTCCGCTAAAAACCACTCCTATCAAACAGTATCATAAGCTACAACACAATGAGATAGTTATAGTTTCCTGAACTTTCAGGAAGTTATAGTACCCAATTTTGATGATGGTACATTCGATAAACTGTGTCAGTGGTATCAGAATATATTTAGGTAAATTTCTTTGTAAACTTACCATTGCATAATATTAAACAAAAATATAATAATACATATTAAAAGGGGATTGGTTCTTAAACCAAATAGAGAAACAGTAACGTTTTTGGGGCCTCAAAGTGTTTGACACCCGCGCTACCAGCGGTCTGGTTGCGGGCCAGTCTTGCCCCGCAACCTTATCTGCAACCCGTATCTGCAACAGGTAACTACGCAGAACCTGGCCATTGAGTGTTATAACTTCATGTCTGGAGGCAAATTATGCTGGCGCAAAGGGCTCAGCTGGGGTGATGGCTAGCTAGGGCGCTACCTAAGAGTCAAACAATTTCAAACTGTTCGAATAAATACAAACATAGATAAGGGTTCATGAAAATGTGTCAGTAAAATTATTCAAAATAAGATAAATGGCTCTAGACAAGCCTGTCCGTGTAAACATCTCAAACTTCGACCATCAACCAGCAACGCGGTTTTCCAGTAAGTTCTAGATTCCAGACAAGACTGTTCGTCTTCCAATGGCTTACACTGCAACCAGCAACGCGGTTGTCCAGTAAGTTCTAGATTCCAGACAAGACTGTTCGTCTTCCAATGGCTTACACTGCAACCAGTAACGCGGTTGTCCAGTAAGTTTTAGATTCCAGACAAGACTGTTCGTCTTCCAATGGCTTACACAGCAACCAGCAACGCGGTTGTCCAGTAAGTTCTAGATTCCAGACAAGACTGTTCGTCTTCCAATGGCTTACACTGCAACCAGCAACGCGGTTGTCCAGTAAGTTCTAGATTCCAGACAAGACTGTTCGTCTTCCAATGGCTTACACTGCAACCAGTAACGCGGTTGTCCAGTAAGTTTTAGATTCCAGACAAGACTGTTCGTCTTCCAATGGCTTACACTGCAACCAGCAACGCGGTTGTCCAGTAAGTTCTAGATTCCAGACAAGACTGTTCGTCTTCCAATGGCTTACACTGCAACCAGTAACGCGGTTGTCCAGTAAGTTTTAGATTCCAGACAAGACTGTTCGTCTTCCAATGGCTTACACAGCAACCAGCAACGCGGTTGTCCAGTAAGTTCTAGATTCCAGACAAGACTGTTCGTCTTCCAATGGCTTACACTGCAACCAGCAACGCGGTTGTCCAGTAAGTTTTAGATTCCAGACAAGACTGTTCGTCTTCCAATGGCTTACACTGCAACCAGCAACGCGGTTGTCCAGTAAGTTCTAGATTCCAGACAAGACTGTTCGTCTTCCAATGGCTTACACAGCAACCAGCAACGCGGTTGTCCAGTAAGTTCTAGATTCCAGACAAGACTGTTCGTCTTCCAATGGCTTACACTGCAACCAGCAAACGCGGTTGTCCAGTAAGTTCTAGATTCCAGACAAGACTGTTCGTCTTCCAATGGCTTACACAGCAACCAGCAACGCGGTTGTCCAGTAAGTTCTAGATTCCAGACAAGACTGTTCGTCTTCCAATGGCTTACACAGCAACCAGCAACGCGGTTGTCCAGTAAGTTCTAGATTCCAGACAAGACTGTTCGTCTTCCAATGGCTTACACTGCAACCAGTAAATGTTTTCCAGTAACTTCTTGGCTCCAGACAGGACTGTTCGTCTTCCAATGGGTTATACTGCAACCAGTAACGGTTGTCCAGTAACTTTTTGGCTCCAGGCAAGACTGTTCGTCTTCTAATAGATTACGTTGTAAACAGCAACGGTTTTCCATTAACATCTTGGCTCATTACAATGTTTTTTCGTCTCAAAATCGTAAATTTCGGTCATTGGGTCACATTGCAGCTTGTAGCGGTTTTCCATTAACGTCTCTACCAAGATGAGTAAAACAATCCCTAATTTCATGATACACTCAACTCTGGTATTAAAACGTGGGAAAACACGATTGAGAAATCTTTTTAGCAAAATAAAATTTTGTTTTTAAGAAAATGTATTATATATCTACTACTAAATTCGATTATAGTGGTTGAAATATAAACTGTCAATTAACTTGTTTTAATCACTATACGCCTACTAAAAGTTTAGCTGATGTATCAATGCAGTTCATATGTATATACCGAGACTTCAGTATCATCTGTTACGCTTTGTAAATTAAAGAAGTACGTATCTCTAAGAATATGTTATATAGTGAGTATGTCACTGGCATACCTACAACATACAAATTGCAATGAAGTTACACTTTTAACAATGCATTGCTGTGTTTTTCTAAGTGCTCAGGCTTCCTCTGGAAGCCACTCAAGAGGCCCACGTGGAGTGCAAACTAGTGCAAACTGCATTAGTGACCGGCCTCTGGCTATTTGACATTGCACCTTATCCAGGCAACTAGCATTGCAACTTTCCACAAAAGTATCCACAGTTCATTGCCGTCACTAGCAGATAGTTTCTAGATTATAAATACAATAGTGTGTGTGTACATTTCTAAGCTATATTAAAATGTGCTCAACTATTAAAGTATCATTCTCAATGTAGAAACTTTAGAAACTGGGTGGTTTTGAAATAAGCAAACCTACTGCGAACTGGGTATTATCCAGCAAGTAAAAGGCATAAAATAATAGTTGTTTCTGCATAATATTAGGCTTATATAATTTAATTTACTGTGCTAGGCGAACCCTACGTAAAAAAACTCCACGCAAAATAACTCTAGTATAAACCGTCGCAAAGGCTAGACACGCAGGGTCGAATTCTTTCCTATAGGGGAAAAATTTTATTTTAAGGTGTTGTTAGAAATATATATATATATATTATATATATTTTATATATATATATATATATATATATATATAAGTTACCCTGGTCATTATCAGAGACTACACGGATAGTCTTATTTTATTCATATAAGTAGGAGTACAAAATATCTCTGAAACATTTTCTATTTAATTTTTATATAACTATATACTCAAAAAATATGGTTTTAATCACATAGAGTTTATAGAAAATGTCTACATTAATAGTAATTAAATTTAAGCCTTATCAACAACTCCATAATATTATTCTCCGATATACGATAGAATTTAAGTTTTTGTTGATAAGCAAGTCAAACCACTACTTAGGCCAAATGATATTAATTGATTAAAACTCAACAATACTTAATAATTATAATTATATAGGAAATAATTGGTTTAATGGAATAGCATCTAACTATTAAATGCTAAAAATCATATTTTCATATTTTTACTAAATACTCTTTGACAGTTTGACAGTAAAAACAATATAAACTATGCATTCTCCAAAACAATAAGGAGTTTGTGCACAACAGTGTTCAGAATAGCACTCCTTCTATTTGTTTTAATGTAACGAAATTCAAGTCCATTAGAAAATTCAATTCCTACATTTTTATTGAAAAACGTTTAATTAGTATTTTGGGTTGCAATGTAATGGATACCATTCTGACTATTTAAGAAAAACGTTTTTGAAATGTTATCCGATTTTAGTAGTAAACAATACAGTTTATATATAATTGTATGTCGACGACATACAATCCATGAAAATGGGGTGTTACGGCCCCACTATAAACCAGGCGAAATGAGTTTACTGATCAAGTTCATGTATTCCTAGTATCATCTTTCAGGACTAAGGAAATAAAGTTGTCGGCGAAGTCGGAGAGTTCACAGTTGATATGTGGGACTGGCGAGATACAGTTGGCGAGAGGCCAGTGATACTCAATCTCTCAATGAGGTTGAATGAAGCGGTTTTTAATATCGCCTTGAAGATAGCAAGATAAGGTCTGTAGATAGAGCCACTATGAACAGCCTCAAATCTGGTATAGCGGCGTGGCCAGGGAAGTTATTTTATTTGCAATATCGTTCTGATGTCGGTATGCAGTAGCCGGGAAGTCACTGTACCGTGTTCTTGATACAACTTGAAAAGTGGTTCATAATGAGTGCCGTTGGAGATGTCATGAACTGGCGAAAAATAATATTGTCTTGGCCATGGAAGTGTATATCAAATTAATAATAATAAATACTTTATTTCCAATAACTAAAACCAATCAAACAAAACAGCAATCTTTTGGAAATTAGCAGCAATTGTGGTCAATGAAAAATTAAATCCGTTACAAAATACAAAATTAAAACATTGTATAGACTTAAATAACACTAAAACAATTTTAAAACCAGTCCAGTCTGCACTTAAAAAACTTAGTCCACCTCATGTATCGTATAACTGTGTAACTCAGGAGAATAAAAGAATAAAAATAATCGTAACTACTAAACAAACTTGACCTTTAAGCAAACACAACATAACTAAATTTAAACAATGGAACGTCTTTTTAACTAACAAAATATAACTTTTAACTCACCTGATAAATCTGAAATAAATGTTGTATTTACATCAAGTCTACAAGGAAACATTATTAATGTTATATTAGATAGCTTAGACTATAGTATAAATAACGTTTATGGCTTGAACGTAAATAAAACAGTAGATCATAAAATAGCAAACCTAATAAAACAAAATTGTTAACATACATAACAATTTTATTCTAAAATATTCTTAATAGATTCAAACAAACTTTAATTTCACGACAGAATATATTTAAAGTATTAATGTTTTAACTTTAATTGGTAACTGGTTGAAGATGGCTGGCCGTAAAAACTGAACAAAAATGCTCAAAACGTCTTAGTTAACCTTTTTTAAATCTACGTTTATTTTACTTGTAGTATTATAAAATAAATGTTTCGTTCCACAGTTTTCGCTTCATAATATAAAACATAGGAAGTGTTTTAAAAGTAGAAAGAAATATGCCGTATAGGCTGGAATTAAATCATGCGTTCTATGCTGATAAGAGGAATAGAACATCTAGTGGACATTTAACAAATCTTGTGTTAATTGTGTAATAAATTTCCATATATTTTCTCAAGGAAAGAAATTAAGAACATTTGTACCTTTATATAGTACCATTTATTTCCCTTCATTACATTGGCGTGAATGTGTGTTAAAAAGCAATGTGCAATTTTCCAGCACACGGGGAAACCGAAATGAGTGAATGAATGGTAGACAGTAATCTCCTAGTAATTTCATTTGAGTTCTTTTGATTAACTCTATGTCTACGTCTGGCATACATTCGTGCAACGCATGACACCGAGCTAAACCGGAATCATAGCAGAAATGATATCTCTTCCACTAAACTTGATTCACAAATTGCAGAAATTATATCTCTTCCACTAAACTTGATTCACAAATTGCAGAAACTCTGTTTCAAGATATGTGCATCGTGTCAATCCCATTAAGAATCGGTTCCAGGAAAGCTTATTTAGAAAGAAGATGCTTGGTGTTACTTAATCATCAAATGCAATTGAATCAAGACATAAGCCCACTCCTATTAGTGCGCCTCATTCCAATCAGCACTTGATAAAGCCTGACCATTGTGTCGCAAAACAATCCTGACTTTCATGTGTCCAATGAAGATTTATAAATTGATTTCAGATTACAAACATGCCATATCCTTCAGGCAGTAACCGGTCCAGTACTACATATATTAAGTTCCATCTTCTTCCGATCCATGTAGTATTGTTAGGCGTAAAAATGAATGAATTGGTAATAATACTTATTCGTGATTCATATCTCAAAAAATATGTATAATTTATAAGCGCTGATTGATAAATAACACGTTTCTTTTCACGAGATCAAATCCGTTTGTCATATATCTGAAGAGCATGCTATTACACTACTTCTCCCGCAAGAATATAATTAATTATCCTTACGAGGAAGGACATTATTGATCTTCGTTAACGTATTCGGAACAGAGTAGTTATATTGCGACAAGGGATGGAGACGTACGTAAATTACATTCCAATCATCTAATGAGACATGGTGGAGAGTCACTTTACCATCATGGTCGTAGTCTTAATAAGGGACGAAACTCCCATGGGGCAGAAACGGCCCCCTATAACGTTTTATAACGCTGGTACTGGTAACTATAGTAATGCCCCAAAACAGTAATATAAAAGTCCAAAATCTTTATGACTTTTTTAGTCGTAGGATTATGAGATATGTCTCAATGTAAATACGACTAACATGCTTCCAAAAGGTTTATATTTTTTCTGGTTTTTACTGTACAATAAATGTTAATATGTAAAAAGTCAAACTTTTTGTATTTCACCGCTTGAATATTCAAGATAAGTATATATTTTGCATGAAAGAAATAAAACTATTATATGCGTATTAATCGTGTGTTTAATACTCATATTCATATTCACTCATATCTCAGAATCTATCGTAATTATACGAGATTTTATACGAGAAATTACGATAGGACGAACAAGTGTTTGCAGTTTTTCATTGTTCATATAGGGTAAAACTCATCCTTCTTACACTACAGCACACAACCTGGATTTAAAATATTTTCGCAATCAGTTCATAATAGAAAGTTTAGTCAATAACTATCACAGACAGTTCTATCGGTTGAAATGTCCAGCATCATGAATGGAAGCTAGAAGAGGAAAATGTGACGGTATATACGGAAAATAACTATTAATAAACATGGTATTGGTATCGCCAACTTAAATTAATTTTACTGCAAACACCGGATACCTTATTTGTTTCTTGCTGGATGCAGGGTATATCTGACTTCACTCAGCTTATTCAAACTCTGGTGTTCGGCTTGCTTCACGAGAAAAACCTCATAGTGCTGTCCTGCCAATTATAACTACAATTTACCAGATTCTAAACCGATCGATTGGGTTTAGAACAACAATAAAAATCAGTGTTACCAAGGAGTGTGCAAACCACTCATTGAAGACCTCTTTACTTAACGACAACTGATTGGCCAACCTTAATTTTTGCCTCTTTTACAGACATATGAGAGTAGTAATGTCCCTCGTGAGGGGCTAACAACTTCTTTTGTGCTACGGTCCAACGAAAGCTGCACCTTTCGTACCGCATTTCAGTATACATGTTAACACAGAAGCTATCCCATTACGACAGTTCAAGTAATCGTCAAAAGTTCCTTTAATTCTTGAAAATTATTCACGAAACCTATATCAGTGCAATCAAACAGCAATAGGTCTAAATGCTATATTCATATTGTTGCTTATTACTTTTGTTTGGAAAGAATTAATTCAAACGTGACTGAACTGAACATAATTATTGCTTGTGATTTATATCGTAGAATATACTACACGAAAGGGATCAAACTTAGAAAAAAGTAGATCTCATGATACAGACTTGTAAAAGTGGCTACTATTATATTGGTTTATATATTGTTAGCCTAACCATAAACAAGAGTGGATTCTCATAACTCAGATCTTATATATTTTGTGCATAAGGTTTGAGCTAATCTAAATAATTAACAATAAATACTACACCCGAGAATGGAGCAAAAGACATAATGAAATGCAACCTAACTTTCCAGGTTTGGCTCTAAAAAACGACTAATTAGGAAATCAATACAAATTTGACGAATAAAATAGCATTTTGTGTATACCTGGAATGTCTTCAGTCAATATACGTAGGGAGAGATGAGAAATACCCCATTCCTTATATAGTCTTTGTTAGCAAAAACCCCCGCCATAGTCCTGATCTACTTTCTCGAAGGGAGCGCTATAACAAGCCGTCCCCGGAATATCTTTGTTTGCTTCAAGAGGTGCAATTTCAAAAAGATGCTGACTAAGAAATCGAACACTTTCATCGAAAGCAGCAGCTCTCTCTCTCCTGCTTTCAAATGTAACCCTTCTAACGTTTACAGTCGCTTAGGGCCTCTTTGGAAGTGAAACTTTCCAGGACACACAAAATTCACAATAGTAGAACGCTATCACTCATACAATTGAAGTATAGTAGTTTAAAATTGGAGATGCTATTATTGGCGTCAGAAAACAAACACACAATAAAGTACCCTTAAGGCCATTTTCGTTTCACACAGTTTGAAGGCTCCAGTTCTAATCGAGAACTGGTAACGAAAGACGTAGTGAAAAATAAAACGAACATTAGTTAGCTGTCTTATAATCTTGATATCTAAATCTCATGAAGGCTTCAAAAGAACAGCCGCATCGAGTCGAAATAAAACCGACAACGATCGCCCTGCCTTATACGACGCCAAACTCGCGCCCCTTGCTTGCCACTTGAAACACGTAACCTCCACACGTATGGGCTCGTCATGTGCTCTCGAAATCCATTTAGCGCTAATAACTCAGCCTAAACGATGGCAACGACAAAGTGGCTCACACTGTGGAACACATTTCTGCATTTAACGACTTACCAGTAAACTGATTTAATTTAGAAATCGCACGAATGATGCGAAAAATCGAGTACACATTCCTAATATGCGCAATGAAATGCAGACGTTATATGATGGTGTATTATATAGGATATTAAACCAAACTGAGTTAGTTCTCTGGGAATGAAAATCATATTAAAAGAATTACACCAGAGAAGTTAACATAACAAATTTAATTTTTGTTTCAAACCGTTGTGTTGATAGACTCCAGAACCTACAGCCAGCACATGATCAATAGTTTAAACTAGGAAGAACTGTGAATTTCGATTATACCCCATTAATTATTGATCTTCTAGAAAATGTATAGTATAATTATTATAAGTGTTGTGTCTTGACTAATGGTTTTAACGGCAACGTGTTTTTGACGAAGATATTCTTGCTTATAAATAAGTTTAACATTGTGTCTTTCCTTTAAAAATATGAATAGACGTATTACATAATTCAGAGTTATTAGATATGAAGGTATAGTAAACGTATCTGGGCGTGTTATATCTTAAGTAATGTGTTTGTAAGAATGTTGTTAATACTTTTAAAATTGCAAAAAATCCTGATTATCATTACAACTAAAAGGTAGATTATAAGAAAATTTAGCCATTCTCCAATTCTATAGTCTAGTGATCGTAAATAAACTATACGGAGGAATAGTTCTTAACCAGGAAGGATATCTATTTTTAAATATCTTTTTTTAACCTATCTTCAATGTACAACCTTCGTCTTCGGTGGGGAATATCTTTTTGAAGCTTCATAATCTTACGTTAAATTTAACGATGGGGCGTTTATTGCTTGATTTGATAAAAATTTCGATTGAATAGTTTTAGGACATTCTAAGATGAAAATGGTGAAAAATAATGTAGATTGACATTCCTAACACCTAATAGGAATGAGGTTGATTTGGATTTAGGAACTAAAATTGGTTATTTATGTCTTGACAGGACGTTCGTTTGAAAGTAATTTGGAACTTTAATTATGATTTAGGCCGTACTAACATTTTTATGTACCGATTTTTAATCGAAATTCCCCGAAAACAAAACAAAAAATAAATAAGTTATCCAACTAAACAATAATTAAAACCGAATCAAATAGTACTAGGTTTTTTAAATCTCCTAACTCCAAATAAAATAAAATCTCTTTATTTCTCATTACACTTCGTACTTGAAATAAGTTAAGTTACTCTAAATTACTTATTATCTCTTATTGCCATATTGTCTTCTTCATGAACGGAAAATAAGAAAATACAATTATTTTAGGGCCACTAATTCTTAGATTGTGACGTAAATTTACGTATGGGTTGTTTCCTTAATAGCTCCTCAAAATCTTTTTTAAACATCGTGTGAACATGTATATGTAATAAAATCTTCCCAGGAATCTCATGTACTCGACAAATTAAAAGATAAACCAAAACTCTTTGGAGGTTGGCAGGCACGCATAATATTATGAATTGTAATATTTGTGTTTCTTATGCATTAAAGTAGTTTTCAAGTATTTATATATAACAAAATATACACAAAAGTAATAAATCTCTATCTTGGTATACGAGTAAGTCATATAAATTAAATAAACACACAAACCCTAGTAGTAATTAATATTTTATTCTAAAATGAATACAATTTTGTATTTTGTATTGTATTATTTTAAGGATATTGTTCCTTGAAAGTAAGGTTATTTAAAGGCGTGTGAAACTTTATCAAAATAACATATGCAAAAACCTAAGTGTTTTCTTTGTTGAACAACAACAAGACGCAATAACGCTACATAGCGCTTGCAACAATATATTTAATGTTATACTAAATTCATTTATTTCACAAGAAAAATTTAGTTGTGTTTTTATATAGTGAACATTTGCTCTTATTCTACAATTATTTTGACACAGTAAACAGAAATGTTTTTTGTGCCTAAATGAATGATTTTCGGATTCAAAATAGGGCTTTAATACTTTAGGTCAATTTAAATAGTATACACAGAGTATATATTGACTCGAAACTTCGTATAAAAAAAGGAAATACTTTATTTCAAGTATTACATAAATTATTTGAATTAGGTTTCTGCTAATTACAGAAATTCCTTCTCACTTGATAAATATTGCCAATTTGATGGGACTTATTAATGATCTAGTTTTATTGAGTTTTAGCTATATCATATATAGTACGTTATACATAATGTATCAGAATGTAACTGACTGTATTGGTCCAACAAATAGGAACAGAAACGCCACATTTTCCCCAAAGAACTAAGGGGAATTATTTTGAACTCTGTAAAATGCCCTACAAAGAAACACCTTCGGAAGATTGGAGAACGGGGTTTCTAATATTTTAAGTATAAGCATACATCATTTGAAATATTTCTGAATCCTGATTATTTTTGTACATTTTTTTATTTCGGTTGTCCGCATTTAAATGGTTTATTAACACGTTATAAAACGCCGTTACCTCAATTGTATTGTATTTGTAAATTATAGAGAAAATTCTGTTTTTAGAAACTCATAATGACGTCCACAGTTTTATGAGTCCACAGTAGTCTATTTTTTACAAGAGACTACTTGTTTTTCTCATAGTAACAAATTAAGACAACTGTGCTTTTGCTTACAGTAGTAGAAATAAGTAAAACCCCCTAAGAGGTAGCTAATTTTGAAAATAGTCTTTCGTTGCCATATAAAATTATCTTCCCAAACTATCAAACATTTCAACAGTTTCATTGTAGCTTGCTCAGCCTAGTTCTTTAGGAATGTAATTATTTCAGATGTAATATATCAAACGGATATATTTTTTGGCTTGTAAATCCAACAGTCTCTTAGCAGTTTGGATAACTATTTCTCCAGATCATATTATTTTAGCTGACTAAACTTCAGCATCAGCTAACCACATGCAGCCTCTAAGTACCTTCAGTTTTCCCCCATAAGAAAAGCGTTAAACCTTATTTTACACCCTTAGCGTTATGGCAGATGTTTGAGTCTGAAGATATAATTTATATTGAACCGAACGCTTTTTAGTTTAGTTCTTATAAAGTGTATACATTTTGAGTATTTCAAGGAAGTAAACATAATGTATGATAAGACCTCTCGCATTATTATACGACTAAAAATAAGGTAGTACAAGTGCATAAGTTTTGAAATAAAGTTAAGAACATTACGGGACTGCAATGAACGTAGCCACCAGTAAAGCCGTGGTGAATTTCAGTCCCCTTTTCTAGTTGTCTGATGGTGATATAATTAATATGTATATGTCTGAGCGTCGGTTTAGGTATATTATTCTAGAAAAAAAGTACCTGAGAAAGAATTATCTTTTACATTTCTAACCCATTCCATATTCTCTTATTTGACGCCCACCGAAAATAGCATGACTGATAATCGATTTCATTTAAAGAAAAACCTTTCGTATCGATTTCTCAAGAATAGCCAGACTGTGTGCTTGAAAAGTATAAATTGGCTCTTGGTTTCTACACTATAAGCCAAGATAGCGCCTTACAGTCAGATGTTATATCATATCGATACCAATTAATATTAATCACAAACAACACTCAGATGTACTGTCACTATTTAAGTTGTGAAGCTATGAATGGTTGGAGCCTAGTTTAATCTACGCTGTACGCATTGCGGAGTTCCTGGTACCGTTCATTGAGAACAATTGACCTCGGCCCGTGCATGTGTGGTCCAGTGTAACTCATACGGACCGAGCTGGATCAGATCAGAGCATTCTTTAATCAACTGTAGTAATGAAAAATGACGGCTTTGTAATTATGATGGGCATTTTTATTGTATCTCCAGTAGCAGGATTCAAAGTCCTCCAATCAAGCTTGTTGAGCGTCTATAGAAACTTGTTAATTTCTCCCTAACTAGAAACATCCCGCCATCACGCTCTTATGCAATGCTTTTAGCTGCGTCTTCAGTAACGCGGCTTCAAAACACATATTACAGATAAGTTTCACGTATCATACAATATTTTATATGAACAAAATTTAAAAAAATCAACGTTGTGTTTAAAATATTTCACTTTTAAAGTTAACCATTGAAACATTTTATTATTTACGAATGGGGATTTGAGTGAATAATGATAATGGAGATGTTCAAATTCTTTTATTGTTTATTAAATTATAATAAATTGTAAATAAATATAAAACAATAATTCTAATATCAATGCTGTATGCTAACACATATATTGAGTCAGTTTTATAATAAAATAATCGTACAGGAAAACCCTATGCCATCGTCATATGTTATAAAAACTGAATACTACTTTTTAAGTATTGCAATCCTTCCTCCTCGTCAGGAGTTTATAGTTAATTCCTATAAACTATTTATTAAGAGCCATCTGTAATGGCGGCCATCTCGATTTTAGCCCTTTAACAACAATCTTAAACCTCATCCACTTTTACGCTCTTATTTTTAGTCGGATAGTTACGGAAGATGGCCCATTTTAAAGGTACAATTAGTACGTAACCAAAAGCTGTTTCACACTTTCTGATATTTTTATTTGTTAGGCTATTTAGAAAAAATCAGACATTTTTTTCTTCACTACTTAAAACTAAAACGAATAAACTTTACAAAAAGAATTTAAAAGCTTTACAATGAACATTTATAATATTTAAAAAGTCATAAGGCTACGATATAAAGTAACTGCGAAAAGGAACTACATTAAGTAGTTGTTATAGGAGAAAACTCAATGTGATTTCACTACAACTGGCTATTAATGTTTTTAAACTTTTTTGCATGGTTAACCATAAATTTTAAAGTTTTGTGACATCTGAAAATAAATTATATTTGTCGAAATATTTAAGTTTTGCAAATATGTGAAACCTGTTATTGTTTCGAATGACACATCTTCTATAATAACTACTAAAAAAAAGTATAAAAATTGTAATATAAAAATACTACCCGGAGTGGGAAAGTATTGTAAATTTGACAGCATTTACAAATCATCCCAGATATACACATTTTCATCACAACCCGTAGGAAAAACTTAACATTTCCGTTAAAAATATAAAATACTCTAACTGTTCTACAGGATAAAAAAAATAAAAATTCTGAAAAATAAGGTGCCGTATCAGAAAGACAGTGAGTGTGAGACGTTATATTGTTATTGCACTTGCTGTTACGGCATCGTAAAATTGCCCATGAGTTTCTCATAAAAATTCAAGTGCATCTTGCACATCGACCTACGGAAGAATATTCATAATTGTTGGGCACATCTACTTCATTTATTTCCACTAATTGAATATTTATTGATCCAAGCATAACAATTTCCAAAAGTTAACGACTGTGGGTTATATGTAAGGTAATAAAAAGATATAATATCACCTGTTACGACAATATTGATATTTATTATATCACTATAATTCATGTAAACAGTCCATAAAAAATTTTCTTAAAGAATTCCTTTATTTCTTCAGACCTGTGAATAACAAATTATTGGAAGTGTTAGGTATTACAAAAGGAGGGGCAGCACGTATTTTTAAAAGTCATATTTTTTCTATATCAGTACTACTGTATTTTTTGTAGCAGACATTCCGCGAAGAAGTACAACCATGCCTGTCAATAAAAATATGGGAATAATTTCAAATTGTTGGACTAAAGGTCAAAGGGTACCAATATTACTTTAATTTCTTTCTTTTTAATCAAAACATAACTACTTAATAAATGTAAAAAAACATTCCATAATTGAAAAAACGTTCTAAAGGTCCATACGAAATGGAAATATTTTTACTAATATAATACGAGGTAATCGAGTAAGTTTTATCTCAAATTTGATTGTTAATATCTTAACCGTGAAATAAATCATTCAAATATTTTAAATCATCTAGTAAAAGTAAGTATATGGCATGGTTATGTTTTTGAAATGTCTTTAGATTAGTTTCTTTTACACAAATAAATATAACATTTTAGTATTACTACCGAAAATATACGACATTACTATATATCTCTACTATGAACGAAACGAAGTAACAAATAAAGAAATCTGAAGACATAAAATGAAGTTCAAAAGGACCTTGGCTTTCAGATTCATACCGATTAACATTTCTAGAACGAACAAAAACAGACCAAAACAATCGCAGGACTATAATCATCTCGGAGATATAGAACTAAGGGAAAGTTATAAATGTCACATAAAAAACTATTTTCTCCTACCCACTATATAACTAATATTGCTAAACATTATTGCATTGTTATTGATACTATTGTTACTGGACATACTATTATTATCGTAATTTTTACTAATTTATTGTTGATTATGTTAGTTATTTGTTATTCTAATGAAGTTTTATTGAATTCTTAGTTTTTATATTTTGCAGTGTTACAATATTATTATGCTCATCAATACTTGTTAAAATGTATTCCATAGGTTGTTTTGTCCTTCTCATGTTAAGTATTAAACAGCGGGTTATAATAAGTTACATTGAAACATATTTATCATCTTGACTGTATTACTTTGTAATAAAATACTGTAAAAATGGTGGTGGAACCGTGAAAATAAATAAATAAATGATTGAAAATAGCAATTTTTAAATTTGAACATTCAACCAGTCTTATTACTACCTCAATGGCAAAATTGAATTCCAACGCGAGTATTTTGGCCTCGCAAGCTACAAGATAGTATTATGAACAAGGCGAATATGATAGTATATGGCTCTTAACGTTATCATTGTACGTACATGGATTTTTCCCAAGTGTCATATTCTTGAGGGGGCAAGATGTAATGAATTGGGGGAATGTGTCGGAATTTGACAACCGCTTATTTTAAGACATCAATATAGATACATAAGTGTTACTTCCAACATTCAGTCTTTCCGGTACAAGATACCATTTTAAGTATACAGAATTTTTAAACTCTAACTCTCACAATATGTTATTGAGCGACCAAGGGTTGTGACCGCTAGGATTCAGTCCCTCCAGGTGCAGCATAGCATTGGGAATATGCTGACTGTCGTATGCTCGTCTGCTTAATTAACGCAAAGTAGCATTGAGCCTACCTACAATGGCTTCTTCCGTAGCTTGCGTTGGCTAAGCGTTGGCCATGGCTTCATTGTTAATCTACTGTTTGGTGTTAAACATTTAAAAAGATATGTATTGAAATCTGGCACCTGTTGGTTGCCTAATATGTTTTGTACTTCTACCTGTATACATGATTTATACAACGTTATTGATTTTCGCACAATTGTTTTGAAACAAAAATTGAACGTCCATGGAATTGTATATCAATTAGTTTTTTAAGCGTTTTATCGCTTACCAATGGCAACAGAAATGCTGACATATATGAAGCCCAGATTTTAAACTTATAATCGACTGCTCTATTTAATTGCCCAAACGTAATTTGAGAACATTTATAAAAGAAATCATTAACCGATATCAAAGTGATAACATTATCATGTTTTTTTTAACTAATACTCACACTTACCACAACACTCATTGCGTGATCATGAGTTTAGGTGCTGGATAGTATTGGGAACATGCTGACTGTGTCGAACGTTTCTCTGGCTAACTTAACGCAAGGCAGCATCGTGTCTACAATGGCTTCTTCCGCAGATCTTTAGCTTATTTTAATTTGTTTCTAGTTTTTTTTTTATTTTACCTAAATCGTACAGTACCTTTAGGTTTACATGTTTTCCTACACTGTTTTCTTGTAATATATAAAATGATTAACACAATTTTTTACTTTTAAATGTTTTAGTACTGAAGTGACAATTTTTTTTCTAGATGAATCTAAACAGCTTGTAAACATATAACGTTAAAGTTACCACAACGTCTCGTATCACACGTTTAAATTGTTGTCATTGTTTGTTGTTGACGTTTATTGATTATTAGTTTTAAGTGTTTTCAAAATAATTTTACAATAGCGCTATTTTTTAGGGATTAATAATAAGACGGGTATTTACTTATATTTATATAGAAATTGGGTTTGAAATTAACGGCAGATAAATTAACAATAACTGCTTTTTCAAGGGGCAATGTGGGAATTATACTCTAGGATCTGGAAGGCAACTTACATTGTGTAGGCACACAACCTGATTTTTCTTTAAATCGATAGAAATAATTGTCAGCCACATAAATTCAGGTGGAGGTTAAATGGAAGGGTATTGAAAGTGTTAAATTATATTTCTTCAGATTACATTTTTCTAGCTATATCAAATAAAAACTAACCTTCATACACATAAATCGACTTCAGACAACTAGATAGAGACTGAAAGTCCACCACTAGACTTCCATCTGCTTGATGTTGATTTAACGTTATTTTCTTGTCTGACAGTTGGTTATAAGTGTGTTTAGCCAATCGAAATATGGTCTAACAATTGCCATTTTATTTATGTAACCCTTTTGATACCCTCCCATTTTCACCTCTATAAAAAAATCGCGGCCAATTATCGATTTCTTTACTAGGGGAATTTTACTATTAGTTTCAAGAAATGCTAGGTTGAGCGCTTATGTAGCAGTAATTGGCTCACGGCTGCTGGACGATTAGTTTTGTCTACCTAATGTATTGATCTCCACATTTTATCTACATTAAAATTCTCAAGGAGCAGCTAACACATAAGATAGTAGGCCTACTGTTGCTCTTATAATTAATTATAAAGCGTTGTCTATTCAATTGGCGATTAATTTGATGACATGCACCTTGTCATCATTTACAGACCACGTGGCACAATGATAAGATAGTGATGACGAAGGTATTCACGTAAAATATATTTTAATATATTCATTGTCTTAACGACACTTGAAAAGGTCTGCTTGTTTTAATGTCTACTATTAATAAAAACAAAAAAAAACTTATTGTGTATTTAAATAAAGTCTACTGATTGCAATGTCAATGTTTATTACTGTCTTTCGTTTTACACCTTTAATAATCTATAATTACAGAGAAAATGTATAAACACTATACCGAAAGCTATTACACAAAGATCTACAGCGATGGAATCTCCAGGAAATTCTAGATTGGAGGTTGGATGGCCGACAAAGTTGATTTATTAAAAAAATATTCATTTGTTAAGAAAGTAAAACATAAATTAAAATGGCTTCACCAGCTTTATATCGTATTCATTTCCATACATTTAACTTTTCATAGACCTTTCTGAGTCATACTTCCAAAGGACCATGCTCATTGTAAGGTTATAACAAATGTGGTAGTGTTTTACTTAAATAGCACTATCTCTATTCTTTTTTTTCCTTTTTTGTGTTTAAATAAGCTGAACCGCTGCAAATTTTAAGGGATATAATACATTTATGCTGTTTTTTATAATTGATGGATCTCTGAGAAATCTAATTAATTTTATTTCACTCAGATCACTTTTATATTTCTGTTAGCAATATCTTTCTAATATTTATTTGCTTATTATGAGTGTTAGTATATTTAATATTTTATTTTTCAGTATGTTTCACATATTCTATTATAATTTTTATGTCACCGTGCTATATAATGATTGCTAACATCTAAATTTGTTACTAGGGGCTTGTGAATTGTAATATCCGTGTATCAGATATTGTTTTACCGTTGCTAAAGCTTGTTTAAACATTTTCCAGTAATAGGATACAAACACAAGGAAAAACCTTACTGGTTGTTATGAGTAAAATCTTAAAATTGTGTAAAATAAACATTGAACCCCCTTTTAGAGATAGAAAAATAATAAAAACATTTTTTCATGTTGCTTTAGTGGATATGGTCTGCTCTTCGAAAGTTTAAGGAATGTAGTGAAGCGGGTGGAATCGGATCACTGTAGAATGCAGTATTCAGGTTCTAACCATACTATTGATAAGGTCATAGTAATTTATACCACTGTTGTGCTTAAAGTTTATAGAGTACTTCACTTAAATACACAGTGTCCCGTACCTTTTTGGACAAAGGTATGTCACATTATTGCTCGGATCAAGACACACACATTTCACCCTATGATCAAGGGTCCATGGAACTTTCTGCTTGTATGTGTTAAAAAATTAATATCTTAAAATTTACTTAAATCCTACCAAATACGGTTCAAATGTTTACGGCAGCAAGGTGGGTTAATACAAAAAGTGCTATGATATTATATTTAACGTTTTCAAAATGTTAAAACCTTTACATTTTGAGTACCTTAAACCCAGAACCTTTATTAAAGAATAACATTTTTTGTTTGGATTTTATTACAAATCTAATAACATCAAAGTTATTTAAACTGAACGATAAATAACTTAATTAGAGTAGATTTACTGTTACAAGACACGCCCCACACTGAGGTCCTCAGCGAATAGATAACAATAGAAAATCGAATAAACGACAGCTACAGTATATATTATGCCTATTGCTCTTGATCGAGTTCTTTGATTTAAAGCGATGAAGTTCACTAAAATCTCTTTTTCTAAGTAACTTTTGTTTTTAGAAGTGAACAACTTTTGTTGTTCAAATAAATACAAAATCAATATAAAGACAGTGTAAAAAAACTATTAACAACAATAAACGCCCTTATGAACAAATATAAACTTTTTAATTAACAATAAAAAACTGCTTTCTTAATTCACAACTGTTTAAACAATTTTAAAAAGTGACTATAACTAGGTTAATTGTTACCTATAAGAATAATATGTAACTAGCAAAAACTTACAGTAATGTTCAGGCAACAAAGTTTTTATTATTACCAACAGCAGATGAGCTATTTTTATGGGAAAGACAGCTCATAGTTGTTATATGAATTAATTTTAATAAATAAATAAGTCCTAAAACAACAGATATTAAAATAAAATAAACAACAGATATTAAAATAAACAAGGTGGCCCTGAAATGTGCATTTCAGTTCTATTGCATCATAAAACAAAAAAATCAACAATAAGAATATGATATTTTGGAGCTGACGTTTATTCAATTTTTGTATTTTTGGCTATTCGCTGAAAACCTCAGTGTGGGTAACGTCTTCTCACAGTAATTCTACTGTAAATAGGTTGTTTATTATTTGATATAAATAATTTTTTGTTATTAGATTTGTAATAAAATGAACTAAAACATATTAACCTTGTAATTCTTGAATAAAATTGCTGTTTATAAAGACATTCAAAGTTAAAAAGTTTTAATGGTCGCCATTTTAAAAATATTTGTATGGTTTAATTTATTAGTTTTAGAGATACTAATATTTTTATAAAAATACATACATACAGGACAGACGGGAAACAAAGCACCGGAGAACCATGTTTATACAGTGTTTTGTCTTGATCTGAGGAATAGTGTGATATACCTTTGTTCAGAGAGTTAAGGGACACTCTGTATATCAATGTTAATGAACGTATGTTGCGTAAGAAATTGAACTTTAGGTATATCTGGATGCAAGATACCGTCAAACGTTTCAAAGATGACCGTGGGTGACATTTCAAGATATTTATTCACTATCGACTATTGCTCCCAATCTATCATCAATGTAGGTACGTATTGTATTGATGACATGTTTGGGTTCGTTATTAAAGGTATGTCTCATAATGTCACCATTATGCCTGTGTTATTAATCATTGCTGCTCATTAAGTAGAAAGTTTCCTCACCATTGGAAACGGCTGGTATCACTTTATTTTTAAGCTGATTTCTAATTTTGATGTGTCTAATATATTTAAAAAAAATTGCATGCTATTTTATCATAACAAATGCACTAGTTTCACTTGATGTTGTTCGACTCCCTTAAGCTTGCTTTTTTAGCAGTGACTATGCCTGTGGTCGAGCGACGTTGTCAGGTTAATACTATCTACCTTGCAGAAGACGTTTGACAAGATCTCTCATCGCCTTTGTTCTGGGGATGCTTTCGGATATTCTCGTGACTTTTACTCATTGTATCAAATTCCATCCTTTTAAAAAATACATTAAGATTGCAATTTGGTAGAGTTTGTTTTTGGAATTTGACTATCAATAAGTGTTTTCAAGATTTCAATTAAGAATCTCGGGCTTTCTTGTTGTTTATCATAAAAAATATATAAAAAAAACACGATTTAATATGAATTGTGAATCCATTGGTATGTTGCTGATGTTGAGATTTCCCTTCCTATAACGTTTGGCAGACCATAAAGCTATGCAATAGCCATTCATTCTAATGGAGCGTGACCTAAAATTAACCGCTTTAGCAAAACTAATCCTCTGTTAAAAATTTACTTCATACATTAACAGAAAATATATGAGAAGATAAAAGGAACTGGAAGGCCGTATTACTATGACAGTTAAATTTTTCAACGACAAAGATTTTTGATTTTTGGGGCCACCTAAAAGTCCAATAATCAACGCATGAAATGCCACCATTATTTGGAAAGGGGTAATATGTGACAAAGATGCTGCGTAGAAAAATTCCTTTGATAGATGGTCTGAAAATTTCAATAGCTAGTTGGAATAGATGTGCGAAAGTAATTTCTCTTTCCTTTACTATAAAATAGATTTTGTTGATATGTGGTTTCTGATTCGTAATAGTGTACACTTTTGCGCCTCAGAGCACGTGTGAAAGTTTTGATAGTGTTGCTGACGGATGAATGGATTGGAAGATTTAGAAATGAGCTTGAGCCTACTTTAAAAAAATATTACGCTATGGATGGATATTTTAGCTATGGATATATTATCAGTAGTTTCTAAATAAGTGACAGGCGTGTGAAATAACTTAAACCGAAAAAGGTAAACTATCCAGAATTATCTATGAATTTCTTAACCATCCGTCCTTTTTCCATGAGTGTCAACACAACAATCATCCTATCACCAAGCCTGACTTTATCGACTTTCGTTATATTATAATGTGACTCCATAGAACTTTTGAAACATCCCACTACCTGCTTTCAAAACGAGAAATAAAGATGTTTTAATTATTTGGATAAAGTGACTTTCACAAATCAAAGACTCTTGTATCTGAGTCCTCCAGGCTACAGCATTAGTTCAGGTTAAAATCTTTATTCCTTTATTACACGGCAATTGATTTCAATGTAATTGATATAACCTTTCAAATATCCTTTTTCCTTACGTAATCTGTAGGCTATGATCTAGTGAATACACATTCTCGACTTGTGAAAACGATCCACTAATATATTATTGTTAAATAGTTTTATTAAGTCCCCACTGACATTTGAAAAATGAAGAGGATTTTAATTGTCAACATGTTAACCTTGATGAACAACTTGTTGCAACATTGTCCTTATTTTGCCAAACGAAGATTTCTCGCGGATTGCTCTCCAGTGCACCGTTGCACGCCAAATATGGATTTTCCAGTTGATTTATATTGCAATCGAATCCACGTGTGTTTGATTTCTTACAATGATTTCATGGTTTTAATGCATAATTATTCGATAAACCTTTATAGTGCCTTTCCTCTAAATGTAACTTAATTCTCTGGTTTTCCGCGAGTTTTTTCGAGAGTTGAATATTTTTAGATAATAAGAATCTCTGGATTATATATGGATTTAGAATAGGTCTTTGTTTTAAAGTATCCCAATCATTTCATTTTTCGAACAACGTTTTATATTGGTTATATATCTGAACAGTACAATTTATAATTCTAACTTATTTGGAAATAGTTAAATTACCAAAGAATGATTTCTCTCTACTGTGTAAATTTTGGTGAGTACACATTAAGCATAATCTGAAAATGTGTATACATGAATTCTGCTTTAAAATCACCTGAACGCAAGTAGTTCTGATACATTGTACTACTGCCTTTTACAATTTATACGAGTGTAGGAGCTGTTCGAACATATCTATACATATTTTAAACAACAAAAATAGTAAATTATAACTTTAGATGTTTTATAATAATAATACTCATTAAATTTGTTAATCATTTTTCCTTATATTAAACGGTCATATGGGGTTTATATAAAACATTAAATGCAGAGGCCTACGTTATGTTATGTATATTTCTCGAAAACAAAAATTGTATATAATATGGGATACTTTTACTTTCTTAATATGACTAAATAATTATAACAATGATAAATTTAGAAATGTATACTAAAATACACTTTACATTTCCGGTTCGTATTATTAATTCAAATGATGTATTAGTTCATTGGGTTATTCTAAAATGATTGAGTGTATGTAGCGTAATTTAAATGTTGAATCCAATCTACTATTTAATATTTTATAATAGCTTTGTTGTTCTATGCTAAATTTCTTTTAAAATTTATAAAATTTATATATATACATTTGTAAACATGTTTTATATTTTATCTAAAATAATATTTTTTCAAAATACGCATTAAATTTCTGACAAATTCAAACCGATTTCATATTATTAAATTATTATTTATTGACTTCTAAAATTAAAAGTTTTACTTACGGTGGGAAATGGGATTTTTGTGGTTAGTTATTAAAATGAAATCGAGCAATACTATTCCTTTAAAAGGAATACAGGAGCAGATGAGCTCTCCTTACAACAAGGTATTCTTAGTTATAACATGTTGCATGTATTTTTGGAGAAAAGATCCCATGCATCCAGAGCAGGACACTTATAAAGAAAGCCAATGTGTATGTAGTGAGTGAGACAAAAGTAAGCAATGAAATATTTTCTGAACGATGAGCTTTAGAGAAAAGAAAATGAAAAAGTGAGCATTTTCAAAGTTTCGTAGTGCGAAAAATCAAATTTAACAAACACTTTTTATATGAAAGTGTCATATAATCTTCTGTACAATATTAATTTATAGAAAAATGTACGTTTCCGTGGGGTAAACAGACGTGACAACAAAAAACCCCCGTAGAGACATACTTTTAATATTGAAGGACAACCATAAAAATTCCATCCACTACTTAAAGAGATGGAATTTCACAATATATGTATCTTTGAAGCGTCTAAATTTTTATTGAAAGGTAAATAAAGTAATTATGTTCTAAATGTTATTTTGGTAGTTCTTATCACACGTTTGGGTTGTGAAAAAGAATATTTAGACTGCAGTTCAATATTTGTATGTAGAACATGAATAAAGGCGAAAATATGGGTCCGAATTTAAAAAGGGATATAATAAAAAAATCCATAAAGCCCATGAGAATCAAAACTCCATAACACGGGTGAATAAAAATTTTGAAACTGTACAGCTGTTATTGGAGACTTTGCTTCTAAAGTTCGTTCCTGTAGAAATTTTGTAGTGTTGCGGAACGTACTATCAGAGTAACATATATATTCCAAGAAAACCTTAATGGTCAAATATATCTCTTATTTCAACCTCATACGGAACGTGAACTTCTCCAACGAATTAATCAAGACTAATGCCAAAGTAAACGTTTTCAGCAGGACAGTGGACAACAGGACACACTATTCCGCTACTGTTCTGAATACAAACTAACAAACGTAACACGTGTAGTTTTAGTGTCATAGCCAGCTAGACCACCAGATCTTAATCTTATGGGTTGTTTTTACATTAGATATATGGAAAGCGATGCTTAAAAGGCTGGTAGAATGCAACAAATATTACAATACATTACAGAATTGTCTGCAACGTCAAGGAAAAGCTCACCCGTAATGTTACCGTTGTTGAATTGCGAATAAGGGATCAAGCTTTCATTCAAAGAAGTGAATAGCACTTTGAAAACTAACTAAAAGCTTAGTTAGCTTAGCGTGCGTAATAGTTATTTTCCTTATGAATACATAATTGATTTAGAACTAGTATAAAGAAATTATTTCTTCATGTAGAATAACGTATACACATTTAAACATGATAAAAGTCTAACGCTTTTGAAATTGCATGTTTTTCAGTGTTTTGTGATATTATAAGGGGTCAGTGTTACTTTATTGGTCAACGGATGGCTAATGTTATAGCAAACTGTTTGGTATCTCGACAAAAGGGGAGGATTTTAGTGTTATTTCATACGTTTAGTGTACTGTAAACAGAAAATAATTCAACAATGTTACCGTTGTTGAATTGCGAATAAGGGATCAAGCTTTCATTCAAAGAAGTGAATAGCACTTTGAAAACTAACTAAAAGCTTAGTTAGCTTAGCGTGCGTAATAGTTATTTTCCTTATGAATACATAATTGATTTAGAACTAGTATAAAGAAATTATTTCTTCATGTAGAATAACGTATACACATTTAAACATGATAAAAGTCTAACGCTTTTGAAATTGCATGTTTTTCAGTGTTTTGTGATATTATAAGGGGTCAGTGTTACTTTATTGGTCAACGGATGGCTAATGTTATAGCAAACTGTTTGGTATCTCGACAAAAGGGGAGGATTTTAGTGTTATTTCATACGTTTAGTGTACTGAAAACAGAAAATAATTTTAGATTGGTAAAGTTAATTGTTTTAGCTCAAGTTAAATTTCCACCAATACCAAATCAGCTTCTAAAAAGCTAAATCATCATCTTTAATGAATCAAAAATCAATTTAATTTTGTCAGATCGTCAGAAGAGTCTCTAAAAAGAAGTTGAAATTCAAAACGAAATATCAAAATATTCCAACTTTTAAGAAAAACGCTCAGCAGTTCTTGGAAGCCACTTAACTTCTTGTAGACAAAGGGATTGTTTACTTCTTTACACCAAATATTACGAAGTTCAACTAATCAATATACATACATGTACTCATACACATGTGTATATGTCACACGATATATTACAAAAAATTCACTCTGATAGTAAAAATATTACATAGGTAAACTGAATTCACACGGTAATGACAGTGGAGCATAAAAGAAGTAGAAGTGGAAGATGAGAAGAGTGGAATGAGAAGACGAGATCACATTGCAAGGGCAAGCCTACTGAGACCGAGACCGGAGACCCAGTGAGTGATGAGAGTGTTGGGAGTGAGGGATTTGTGGGGGAAGCTGGAGAGAACGTTAAATCATCAATTATTACTATTGAGTGTGGAGAAGAGGAGGAGAGGAGAGAGGAAGAGATACAGACGGAGAGCGAAAGAGAGAGAGACGGAGTTGGCGCCGGCCGCGCTGGACAAATAGACCGGCCGCTGCGCCTCGGTGTTCCGCTCCTTCAACGCGACATTTTTATCTGAATGGCTCCCGCCGTGCCGCGCCGGGTCGCACAGAACAAAGCTTATGCCAATAAGGCTGAATTTAATGTAATTCTGGGATCTTATCTGGCCTGTATATAAGGAGTAGCTTTAATTAACTGCATCAACAGCACGTAGATCAGCGAGGAACAGAAAGCCACGAGTAAGAAGGACATCAGCAGGTAACTCTGGATAACTGGACCTTTGACAACGGTGTACATTGGTGTCTGCCAAAAGTAACGAATTACCTGCCTTATTCTAATTATAGTCCTTGAGACAACAAGAATTGACATACTGAAATCGTTAATACCATTAGTTATAAGTGGACCAAGGTATAAGGTGGAAATAGTTTTTAGTGCCTATATAATTATACAACTTATCAAGTGCTTGGATTATCACTTTTCACTAACATAATAATCAGAGAGTCGAGAGGCAATTTGCAGTGTATGGACATAAATCCAAATTTTTCATAAAATCGATAGTGATTTTTCTCCCTATGAAAGAAATCGATTGTCAGCTTAGTGGAAAGCGAAATGGTAACTAAGGTCGGGTCTGTACTTCATTTGCTGAAACAGAATGACGTTATATAACATGTCCGACAATTTGTTTCTAGTGTGTAAAAAATATATGATCTGTGAAGAAATATATATGTTCTTATTTTCAACCCTCCATACCCTCCCCTTCCACCCCTTCCGACCCCTACGTAAAATAGCGCGACTGCCCATTGATTTCTTTCTTAGGGGAATTTCTAAATCGATCGTGTGCTCATACAATGGAAATTGATTATTGGCTCCATAACTATAATGGTTAGAAACCGACACTATAACTGAAAAAATGCTAGATTATATAGAAAGCTTATTATTTATAATTGAAATAAACTTAATAAACTATAGGTCGTAAAATGTGAATTACAAATGTTTTGAGTAGAAGGTGGAGGGCCAGTCTTAAAACACATAAACCTAATTTACAGGTTGGTAAACTTGCTTAACTTGCCTATTTATAAAAGTGTTTTATACAATTAAATGCTAATGTTGCTATTCTACATTTTCTTTGCATATCAAATAGATACATTGAATACACCCACACACACACAAGTTAGGTTCGTGATAAGTGTAAATAATGTATCTGTTTTGACATTTTTACATACCTAACCTTTAATACCAAAACGTTGAGTTACATATTCGTGTTAATTATGAAGCAAATTATTATGAAGTTTAATTTATTCTTAATTCTTAAAGCATCATTTAATCTGTTGCATTTTCATATGACTGAAATTGGAATTCAATTTCAATGCAACCAACTGTTATCAATACTTTCAATTAGTGTCACTTATAAATACTATTAGGGGAATCCTGGGCTATATGCAGTTAATGGTGATATAATATCTTTGATCTTTAAATCTGTTACACCTCTTATCTGTATGTTAACCGAAAATTTGTGCTCGTTTGTTCGAAACGAATGCCAATCCACTGATACCTTATAATTTAATTCTTATTCAATCCTTCAACGCTTTACATCTATATTGGATGCCCAAACCTAAAACATGAAAATTGACAAAGCCCATCTAAAATTAAGTACTTAGTCTTTACTTAGTACTACATTATTTGAAAAATGTTGGTTCTTGGAGCAAGGGGAAGAATTAAAATTAGATGTATAACAGAATAAAGACATTCGCTTCAACTTGATATACTACTAGGTTGTTAAAGTTAAATTTCTGATTCCTAAAAAATAAATTTAAGATTACATCCCACTAGAATATAATAAAGATCAATTTCTGTAAACCTAAAAACGAGTTCCGCTAAGTGCTTACGCTTCGTCTTCGAAAATGTTCTTAATTTTAGTCTGGCAGTATAAAGTGTACATCTAAGGTCTGTCTAAGGTCTGTTAAGATTAACAGCTACGCTCGTTGCGCTCACATATTGTAGTTCGTCAGCCATCACCTCGAAAATGTTGTTAATTTCATCCTGGCACTATAAAGTATACGACGTTAGCCTGTAAATCCTCGCTCGTTGCGCTCACATATTGTAGTTCGTCAGCCATCACCTCGAAAATGTTGTTAATTTCATCCTGGCACTATAAAGTATACGACGTTAGCCTGTAAATCCTCGCTCGTTGCGCTCACATATTGTAGTTCGTCAGCCATCACCTCGAAAATGTTGTTAATTTCATTCTGGCACTATAAAGTATACGACGTTAGCCTGTCAATCCTCGCTCGTTCCCCTCACATATTGTAGTTCTTCCGTCAAGGCCTCGAAAAGTATGTTGTTTATCCCTATTTCAGTAATGTGTACACACTACTTCAACCTCATTCCCCATTTTAAACGTTTGAATTAACTTATAAGGAAGCAAAATTAAATATTTCCGCTGATTTTATTCAACCTAGAATAGTTACGTTTAAAAATACATAATAATCCAATTTTATGCAGATCTGTTTTAAAGGATAGCTGCAAAAGTATGAGGTATATTGTGTGAAAAATGGATGCTATGATGCCGAATGGTATTTAAGTAAAGTACACAACAAGTAGAGACAACATTAAAATGCTGCATTGATAATTTTGGTTTTTCAAAATTGACGTTTTCTGTTGATTATTCCATAACTTTACAAACATTTGTATGTAGGTCCTAACGATTTTTAATAGTACTCGATTTCAGGGTTTTATATATCAAATACCTTTTTTCATATGATAATAGATAATTACTTCTTAATCCAATGTTTTAAATATTAGAAAACTGAACACATATTTAACAGGATTATTTCGGACATTTAATATAGTTTAATGATAACAAGTCGGTGGTAACACTACGTTTAGAGATGTGCATTGTGATATTTTAATGGTGTGAATAACTAATCTAACACATCTGAAATCTAGGTTAAACAAATAAATCGTTCCAAAGCATTATACACATAAGTCAGGAATCCTATCAAAACTTTCCTGTCAACTTCATGCACACTACCTCTAACAATTAATAAAAGGAATCACTAATTAATTAAATTGAACTGAATAACGCAGGTAAAACTATGTCTGCATTCAATGATCAACTTTAGTCAGTAATCACTGATGACCAACATTAAATTATTTTAGATAGTGGTAAAACGTTCGTCATATTCATTTGCAGTATAATATAATCTAGATGGTTTTTTTTAGTTAATCAGTGCTCCGTATACTTCACAAGGAGATTAACTATTGTAATGAATCCATAGTAGTCTTGTTACCTCTTGCCTATTCTGGAATCTTCTTGATATTTCGAAATATCAGCAAAACCCATTTCAGATGTTCGTAGACAGACTAAAATGCAAGGAAAATATATCTGTTGCAGATCAGTCAGCCACAGAGAGACACTGTAACTTATGCGTGATGTCCAAGCTATGTGTCTGTTTCTTGTCTGTATTGTCCACCTTCAGCTGTAGCGACAGTCACTCTTGTTCTGTTTCATCAGTTTCAATCTCACTCCTCCTGTCTGTGGACCAGATTAAAGTAATATAGGTTGAAGAAGTACACAGAATGAACAACCAATGTCATTGAGGTGACAGTTTAAATTCTGACACATGGATTGATAATTCCTAATGAAATTAGGCATTGACGGTATCCTAACTATAAGGCTGTAAGAAAGTGCGTAAAAATGACTCAGAAGCCGAGTCTGGCAAGATAAGAGACAAGACTATACAGTACAGAAGCAGCATGCAGTCACAGGAGGCATGTCGCGTTCCACTCAGTCGGGATGTGGCTAAAATTTGACTAACAAAAATTAATTGAGGGTTTTAGGAAATTATATTTTTATCAATATAAATTACCAAAATTAAATTGTGATGAAAATTATTTTCTTACAGAGTAACTCCCTTAACGTATTACTTATTTATATATTTTAAAAGTTTTATATTTTTTTCTTCAGTCATTTCCATTTGGAACTGATTACATAATTACCTAAATTTCCCATAAAATGCCTATAATTTCAAGTTGAGTAGTGAAACACTTTTAAAAATGTATTCAGGTAAGTTATCGTTAAGAGCTAACATTAAAAATAAATATATTCAAAACCCAAAATCGGTTACACCATCTTAATCCACGTGAGAACAGACAATTTTGCATACAGATATATATATATATATATATATATATATCGTAGGCGAAAAGAAACTGCACTGTTAGTTTTTAAATATACCATTGTAATTTATGAACTGATTAGAAACATGTTGGAGATCAAATCAATGTTGTCTTTGAAAGTAGAGTATATTTTTATGTGAATAATCATTGCAATCTACAGCATGTTATGTACGTATTAACTAACTACGTCCTTAAACTTTCGTAGTGTATACGAACATTAGATATGATTTTAATACCAAAGAAGTTGAGTTTTCTGATCCGAACTATTATAGCCCTTACATTTTCCCCCAATCAGAGTTTTTTTATTGAACCTGGTACCCTAACTACTTAATTTAGTTATAGTGTGGGTGAATCATACAAGCAAGACGTTTAAGATATTAAGAATATGCTCGCACCTTAATTACTAACACGATCTAATTCAATAGCATAGTTGCGCAAATATGGAAGAACGCAAGTTCGTGATTAATTTCTAAAATTCCAGTTAATGTTCCAGTTATTGGTAGTTTATTGATTGTTTTATGGGTCCTAGAATTTTTAATATTATTCCGAAAAGCATTGCAAATTGTACAAATGCTAAGTTGTTTGCAAAAAAAATTGAAGTGTTGGCTTTTAAGAAAAGATAATATTGATCACCTTATTAATATACAAGTTTAATTTGTGTTAAATCTATATCTTAAAGAAACAAACATTATTCTAAGCGGCTAGGTTTGTTGAAGTTATATGGCCACAATTGCATTTATATAGTGGGACTTTATGTGGTTAAATAAAACATAAAAATCTTTGTAGCGAAAAACGTTTAATATTAGAGAAGGAACCTCTACACAGGCTTTGCCTTAGAGGCCCTATGTTTTTTTAAAGTAAATATATATTGGATATATACTAGAATGTGTGTGTTGCATTTAAACTTGTATATAGTATTTTTATTCTTTTAATTATGATAATTTGTGATATTGTACAGTTTAATTGCAGTAATTATTTTAAGACTAAATGTAAATTAATATTATTACCATCTTTTTTGATAATTTTGTGCCAGATTATTTTAGTTGTGATAGATTGTAATTACTTTCGAAAAATAAATATATTCTACTCTATTTTATTCTATATTATGGAATTTATGATTGGTAACTGTTATTGATTATTAAAAATACTGCATTGAAGTAAATTTATTGTTACAAACCCTATGCTATCTTGCGTCTCGGAATTCTTACTGACTGAGAACAATGAAGATCATAAAGTTTGAGAAAAGGCTTCTCTCAAAAACTGCATCTCCAATAACCTCTTACTCCTGCCTGTTAGGGTGCAAGTGAACAAATCTTCGACAAAGATGGTGCCAAAATATCTGTGCAAGACATAAAAGAAAAAGGAAATTTGTGAAAGGTACCAGTGATATCATTTTGGAACATTTTCAGGATTGAAACATTTTCTGACATTCGTATAAACAAACACTAACCTCCCTAGTAAAGAAGGAAAGATGTACTAACAGCAATGATATAATCACGTGTTAAAATGATATACTCAAACTATTCATGTTATGCCTGAGTGGTTGTGTTAACAGCTTCTAAAACAAACTTCAATATGTTTTACAGTTCCTTTAGATAGATGAAACAGCAACTTCGTGGCTATTTTGGATAATATATACAATTAATTGAATATTGTATTTGTAATATACATTATTTAAGTCACAGTAGAAAATTATTTCTGTTATCAACTAATCTTTTGTATTCCAAAAAATTAAAAGGCCAAGAATTAAGTACTTGATATGACTACGCCTAAATCAGATTTTCCTTTAAGCATTTAAGTTTTAATCACTAAAATTATATTAAAACGTAACTTGATGAATATTAGGTCAAGTTGAAATATTTTAAATATGAAATAAGATATAAAATGGTACCTAAAAACCAATTACTAAAATCAAACTACTTGTCAAACTAGGAAATTCTTGGAAATAATAATGATTAGCAGATATTGATAAAACGTACTGATGAACTGTATAATTCACACCAACAGATTTTATGACGTTACTACCATACGTTATTACCATATTCGTTAGTGTTTTTTTATAATGAAACACTAAAACAATACGTTTGAGGGTATTTGAGTTAGTTTTGAAGGATTAGTATCCTTTTTCTCCACGTATCGTTCATGTGTATGTGTTTGAAAAAGGAGAAAACATTAAGACCAGGTACAGTACCAGGTAACCAATACTGACAATGGAGATTAGTTCAAACCACACTGAGTTTAAGATGTCTAGCTTTCTCTTATCATTCGGCAACTAGCTTTCCACTATTAATCTACAATTTCGTCTTTGAGACACCTGTCTTTTAAAAATGATGGAACATTTTTACTTTACACCGAAAAATTACCACGTCTTAAGATGAACAATCATAAACTACAAGTTTACTAAACAAAAAATAAGAATAAGTATCTATGAGGGAAAGTTAGTTATACACCACATTAAATTGAATTTAATATTCAATTGCAATGGTTATTCCAAATGTTATTACTAAAACGCATTCTTTACTCGAACTCTGTATTGTTGAACCGTTAATATAACGTGTTCTTGTTATTGTTGACACATAAATACTTATTGTTGTAAAAAAAATCTACCTAATTCACTAACTAAATCATAAATAAGTCATTTATGTTATGTCAAAGTTGTTACGTAACTAACAGATAATTTACTGAGCTTTGATATTCTTTTAGAACTAGTCTACTTCATTAGGTTAAATGTCAACTTCATGCTTATTTCGAAGAATCAATATTTACTATCAATTAATTTTCTAATTAGCTTTTTAACTGTTGCAATACAATGTTTTGTTCATGATGTAAGTCACATTTGTTTGAATATTTCCACTCAACACATTCTCACTTATTAAAAACAATAAAATCACAAATGGAAAATATTTAACTTTTTTTATTTATATAACCGGTGTGAATACAGTTCCATGATATAATTTATCATCTGGTAATTTTGGCATAGAGCTTAAAATTCTTAATTAGTTACACTCCAAACGATCTAAACACCCACAACATCAGGACTTAATTTACATCCTGTATATGAGACTAATGGATAGTGGTTAGTAATATAACCAGTTTTAATTTTACTTCAATTAACTAATAGCATAAAACCGAACTACTGCGTTTTCATTTTTCATATATTTAAAGCGATTTCAGATTTAGGAGGGAAAATAAAAATGTGTTAATTCTTACGAGTGTGTATCTCTCATTGCTTTTATGTTTTTTGGGGGTTAATAGTTTTCTTAACCTGGTAAGTTAAGGGTATAAATATAAGTTAACTTAAATATAAAATAACATAAAATAGTTTACTATCACTTGAAAAATTAAATAGAGAAGTAAATGTTCTTCGCCAGAAAATCTTCAACCAAGACAGTTGAAACTAATATCAGACATTTTAGAAACCATATTTTTACAACTGTAATAATAATAATATAAAAACAGTATAACATAATAATAAAGTATTTTAATTCTTGATGGTCAAAGAGGTATAAATTAATTTGTTTAAGTTCTTTGGGGATTTACTCTGATCGTAACATATTATTTATAATAGAAAATATATTAGGTGGAGTGTTAGGTCTTCATTTCGATCGTCGGGAAAATCCTATTTCGGCAGATAATGGGGGTGGGACCAGATGGTGAAATAGAATGGATGTGAATTGGATCGCCTTTTTGTTAGTTCGTACACCGATAACGTTCCTTCCGCAAGTTTCTGTCTTAATCAGTGCATTCGGATACGATTATATTGTTGAAACTTATTATATTAATAAGAGTGCTAGCAGTTACCCGCGGCTTCACACGCTATGTTTTGAATCGAAGAGCGTGGCCTTTTAATGAAAGCATTTATGGAGCTCTATGATTTTTGTAAACGGAAAAATATATATCATGTACATATTATTTCAGTGTCAATAGTTGTGAAATTAAATACCTACCCCAAAAAAAACTTTGAATGGTTCTATTTTAGGTTATGTCGTCTGAAAATTATATAATATAATATGTCTCTAAAATCTAATTTACCAAGTGTAATCTTTCGTCTAGTTATATTCAATTTCTGTATAAAATATTTCCAATGCCATAGCATAGTTTGCCGTGTGCACAGGTTAAGAAAATACTTACCTACGAACACCTACTTTCTGCCCTTTCAATGTACTTCTGTCTGTTTAACTAATTTACATAAGATTTTTAAGTGCTATGGTTACAGTTTGCATGTTTATAGTGATGAAGATAAAATATAAAAATATTACGACTGAAAATTTACTGAGTTTAAAAAGAGTCGGTTCAGGCCGATGAAATTCATTTGTGGTCTAATTGTTTTACTTGATCAAGAAAACATGTGTTGCTTTTCAAGACCTACTTCGAAAGAAACTTCAATTGTCATATTTAGGGTTTTCTTTTTTGTCCCGATTAAGAAAAAATATACAGGGTGTATTATTATGTCTGGAAACACCCAAATATATCCTTTAATAATTTAAATATAAAATTTGAAACCTCTTACAATCGTGATAGAGATTGGGCATCTACTTTTTGGAACAATGTTTTGTTATGTCACACCCAACGGGGGACGTCCTGCCGAGGGTATCGTGAATATTCTTAATGGAAGCCTATACCTTGTGATACATAATTTTTAAAGGTAATAGCTTACTGAATTGAATGCCACAAACCGCATCTCAAGGGAATTATTCTATCAGAAAATAGAGCATTTTTTAGTATTGAAAATTTACTGATGTTCAACAATGTAATTTTTAACATGGTTCTTGCCACAAAATGTGTTACACTAATTTTTTAGCATTTTTTTAAATGTTCAATTAAATAAAACAAAAATTTCATTTTAAGCTGGTTCTATTAGCACAAATTTGCCAGTTTTTATTACAGTACAATTATGGAAATACTTATGTTGTTATTGATTTCTTATTACAAATAAAAAATAATGTATGCTGTTAGAAAAGTCTTACAACAAACGTTTTACCTGCATTTGGTGTCAAAGCAATTGTTCGAACTGTGTTCCTTCTACGGTTTGACAATGAGCCAATCTTGTGTAAAATGATTCGACAGAGTTGCCTAACATTTCTTCAGTTATCAAAGCAAGCTCCTCTATAATCCTGTTTTTTAGGTCTTCCAAATTATGAGGCTTTCTTCTATAAACATTGGATTTTAAATGACCCCATAGGAAATAATCGATTGGTGACAAATCCGGAGATCTTGGAGGCCATTCGATTTCTCCTCTTCGGCCAATCCATTTATGAGGAAAAACCTTAAATCCAAATACTCTCTTACCTGTCTCCCATAATGGGGTGGAGCACCATCCTGCTGAAACCATACATTATCAAAGTATTCTCCTGATGCAATTTGAATAAGCTGGGATTATTTCATTTTGGAGCATATTGTAGTAAAGTTCGGCATTTAAATTTCCATTGATGAAAAAGGGTCCAACAATTTTGTTACCTAAAATTCCACACCATACGTTCAGTTTTTGTGGTTGCTGTGAATGGGACCCAGTAATCCAATGTGGGTTTTCACTAGCCCAGTAACGGCAATTGTGTGCCTGGTTAACATTGCCATTTAGGAAAAAAGTTGCCTCATCAGAAAATAGTATGTTGGTCAGAAAATCTCTATTGTCATCCACATTTGCGCATCACAAGTTCACAAAACTCAACTCTTCTGTCGTAATCATCCTCACTTAACTGTTGGACTAAATGAACTTTAAATGGTTTGTATTTATTAATTTTCAAAATCTTACTCACAGACATAGGGTGCATATCATGTTGCTGTGCAGCTTTTCTGAGCGATGTATGTGGGTCTTCAATAAATGTTTGCAAAACATCTAGTGCATGTTCTTCATCTGTTGCAGATTGTATCCTACCCGACTTTGGCCGATTACGTACGCTCCCTGTTCATTTCAAAACGCTCAATAGTTTTTGATATTGTTGAAACACTTATGGGATTCCTTTCTGGGAAAGTGTCATTAAACAAATTACAAACTTCCCGATAAGATCTTTGACGATCGCCATATCCTTGCATCATCAACAGAGTAATTCGTTCTCTTTCAGACAATTCCATTAAAATGCCAAATAAAAACTGAACTACTGTAATTAGATAACTTGTTTGACAGCAATGCTTCAGAGACACTGATTAACCTCGACAGGAATTGATATGACCTTTGTCCATTTGTAATTTCCCAAGCTTAGACCTGGTCTAGTGAAAGCTCCATGCTCAACAAACTGAAACCTGTAGACCAGATGATTAATAAACACAATAATGTTTCTCATAGGCTAGTGACCTTTGTCTCTTTAAACCTTCCTGCTGACTGGAAAACACCAAGTACAGATTCATAAGTAATCAGAGAAAGTGACTCATAAGTTTTATTCATTGTAATAAAAACTGGTAACTTTGTACTAATGAAACCAGCTTAAAAATAAATTGTTTATTTTATTTTAATTGAACATTTAAAAAATGCTAAAAAATTAGTGTAACACATTTTGTGGCAAGAACCATGTTAAAATTACATTGTTGAACATCAGTAAATTTTCAATACTAAAAATGCTCTATTTTCTGATAGAATAATTCCCTTGAGATGCGGTTTGTGGCATTCAATTCAGTAAGCTATTACCTTTAAAATTATGTATCACAAGGTATAGGCTTCCATTAAGAATATTCACGATACCCTCGGCAGGAACGTCCCCCGTTGGTGTGACATAACAAAACATTGTTCCAAAAAGTAGATGCCCAATCTCTATCACGATTGTAAGAGGTTTCAAATTTATATTTAAATTATTAAAGGATATATTTGGGGTGTTTTCCAGACATAATATACAACACCCTGTCAACTTATTTACGGTTCCACACTTAGTATATTGTTGCACTGTCCAAAAAAATATGTGGGTTCTGGAATCCAACTTAGATTGAAAACATCTATTTCCGGTCAACAATGATTTTGGTGCTTTAGTTATGTGAATTATTACCTCGATGAAGAAAATATGTACACACGTAAGCTTAAAAAACACTACTTTGGTCTAAAAGCATCTACTGTCTGTCACTTGTGTTCTTCTTCTAGTATAAAAGGAAGTGGATGCCGCCATCCCTTTGGTTTTCTTTTAACTACAGTAAATGTGATTCACAATGTCAAGTAAGCCGACCAGTTTCGATTACCTTACATGCATTCATTCACAGCTTTGCTTGTTAAGGTGGGTTTTATAATATTGTTTAAATAGTAATTACAACGCTAGATGGTGTATTCGTCACTGGTACAATCTAAAGTAAACAGTATACGGTAACTTTGTCTTTGAAATCTCCATTACATTACTAATCAAGCACTGTAGAATTATTTACTACTTTATAAAATTTAAATTTAATCAGATGTTTCTGCACCTTTGTTGAACTTAAGATGAAAGTATGTTTAGGTTTCGCTACCTTTGGATTACGCGTTGTAACTATTATAATTATTTAACCAAATTCTTAAATATTCCGGGAAACTTTTCCTATTATACTCTTCATTAAAACCTTCTTCGGACGTCAACAGATATATTTTTTAAATTAGCAGAATTGGAAAAGCCGTTCTCAAGATCTGAGCTTAGCAACAGATTTAGTTTTTTTTTTTTTTCTAAGATTACTTAACCAGATAATTGTGCAAATACTTAGATTTCAATAAAAACAAAAAATTCTCATTAATAAAAAAATCATAATCGTAAAATTCAAATTATTCGTAAATAATATTTTCGTAAGAACTAATTTTATAGGTAAGAACAAAGCCAAAGAATATATGTTTTGGTGATAAAATTGGTATATTTAGTAATGGTCGAACCTCATCCGAAGGCTTGGAATTTGTGTGTGGGATGTATCTGCTAATTACATGATACGGAGAAGATGTCTGATTCAGAGAAAGCTGCCAGAATTCCGAGTAGTCTTTGGAAGAAAGATCCATGTCAAGAAACTTATAAAAACTACAGTGTTTTGACATTCTACAGCATTTATTTGCTGGAAGTGATCAGTACTTGCCGGAACTGCTGGAAACATACCAGACCAGCACTGGCACCATTTAAATATTGCAAGCCTGCTTTCCGAGAATTACGGTGTCACATAGTACATTGATAGAATTCCATGCATAATTGTAAACATTATGGAACAATGCTTACAAACAATGAAGCCAGCTTAAAGGAAGAAATAATTACTTGGACAATGTGATAGCAAGCACTAATGTTCGTGGACTTTTCAGATTTTATTTTATCTTAGTAAAGAGTATTGTAAGAAGGAGTTCCATTAAATATTTTGGTAATAGTCTTAGTTCATAATTTATACAATACATTTTTCAATTGCAATAGATAAAGCAACGTAAAGCATGTTATAGTCAAACGTATTTAAGTGGCACAATACCAAATTTTCAACAGACCAAATGTGTATAAACTATCTTTAAACCTCATGTTGACGATAATTTACAACTTTTCCAGCCAAACGCAAAAGAAATGTCGTCTTTGCGAGTGGAAAAGCTCCCTTAATCAATTAAATTATGTATTGTACCATATGAAATGTTTATAGAGTATTTGTAATTAAAATATTATTCTCTACCACCTACACCACTACAACTCAAGAACTGTAATTTTAAATTTACATGACGTTTTGATTAAGTGTTTCTTTAACTATTGACGTGTAAAACTGTAGTTCTTTAAAGTAGATGAGTTGGATGACTAAGCCAGAATATAACCGAATAAAATGAATAAAGCGGTAAGAACAAGTATGCATATAATATTATTAGTTAAAAGTGATATTAAGAATATATTAATTTTGTACGTGAATCGAAATGAAATGAAATTTACTTTATTAGTCAGCTGCCAGGTATGGTTCTTTTTTATCTCTCCTGTCACAAAAACATACCTGAATTATTTATCTTGAGCGTTTTCATTATGCGAATAACAAATTATATCTAAGCCTTCTTTCCCATTTAAATTTTAATACTATTAAGTTTATTGCTAAAAAAGTGTCATTTCAAGTGTTACCATTCAATCAATTTCTTAATTTCAAAAGTAACAAATCGTGTATAATGTTTATTCGGTGCACATCTTTCAAAACTTAATCCTTTCCACCTAATATTTTCCCAGAAGTTTTAAAAAGAAGACATTTTAAAAAGAAAAGGGCCTACAAGTAATCGAAACAGTGAGCGAACAGGGGTAGTTAGAGAGATTCAGTTTGTCCAACAAAGAAAAACGTATCCAACTTTTCTATCAGGCCCCAAACACATTTAATTAGCCTGCTAAATGATATATAACACTTTATAAATGGAGAAAAACGTGCTTTGTTATTCTAAAGGCGAAATATTTTAAACTTTTTTATACGTATTAACGATTTATTAAGGATATTTCACGATATATCTGCACGTGATATCAATGCTAAACAGTGCACGATGTAAATGTTGGCAACGTTTGACGGTGATAATTAGTAATGCTTACTGAGTTGATAATGTTGTAGAAATATATATATCTATTTTATTTACTGAACAAATTTTTAAAACTAGTCAGATTAATTAACTAGACGCTAAGACTTTGAGTCAGAGTTAAAGGGCGGATTCAAACCATGCCTTTGACTTCTGAACTTTTTAAGCATGACGTTTAGCTCAAACAGTTTGATTATGATTCACGTCCTTAGACTGCATCATAGGTTCACTCCATGGTTTAGCATACGTGTGAGTGTATTTTGAATTATTTTTGTATTTGACATCAAATATAGTAAATCTAATTAAAAAGTCTGAAGATATAGTACTGTACCTCTGAAAATAATTTAGTATATCCCATAATTGTACCAACATAAGTTACTAGTTTGTTTTAAGTTTATTTTTGACGATGGAGGGATTGTGAAGGAAACAGGATTTTTCCGGTCATTTGCCATTGTTCAGTGAAACAAAAAATCACGCCAGGCGTGTCACAACGCTTTGGTATCATTTGTTTATTTTAACCTAGCTTGTAATTATGTATTAGGTTAGTTATTTACCTGAAAAAGAGATCATATTGTAGATCTCTAAACGTAGTGTTACTGATTTTTTGTTTCACTGAAAGATGTCAAAATGTCCGGAAAAATCCTGTTTCCTTCATAAGATAATAGAATATCCTTCATAACCGTGTGAGTTGTAATCGGTTTTGCTATAACAGTTTTATTTACATTTATGTTCAACTTCATTGTTATAAAAATAACAGCACTACTTGTATAACCTACTTTGCATTTTGAGTTTCCATTAAAGTTTTAGATTCAACTACTTACTGATCTATCATTTATCTATAGTAATATAAAAATAAGTTTCAAGCGTGGTTTTTTACTTTTTTTAAAATTTGTTGATAACTTTACATCAATCCAATATTCTTTCATCGGAGATAAAAAGATTGTATATGTCTTGTATAACTCTAGAAAGAATTCCACATTATGAAGATAAATTAATGGCTCTCAAAATTTAAGAGCGTGCACTGTGAGGATTCTAAAACAATGTAACATTCATTTATCAACTGTTAAAATAAATACACTAATATGTTTTAGGGATCCGATCGATCAAACTATCTGTGTCAGTCTTTCCAGACAAAAAAAGGTTGTACTCATGTATGTAAGGAAACGTGGTCATATTTTAGCTTTAGTATTAAGGCACATCACGGATGAGATCTTATTACATTATTTTCAAAAATTTTAATGAGCACCATCTTGAAACTTAGGGTGTGTGAAAGAAAAAATTAGTGAATTATATGAGAACAAACCTCGTTTCATATAGTATAAGAATTCAAATTCATGTTTAATCTTCTGCAAAATATTACGATTCTATAAAAAATTACGCTTTAAAAATTATGTTTCATCCCCTGAAATTTCTGCTGCAGTTACTAGCAAAGTTTATAAAGAATACCTTGTATTTTATAACGATAAATTACTGTCACTCGTGTTTTGTCTGTTTGAAGTAGATATTCTGCATGAATAAATATGACAATCATACTCACTTTCAATCAATCAGTCATAGCTTTTCTTGAAATCAAACTGTTTCATGACTATATTACAGAAATAACATAAAAATCCAATTTTTCTTGGATTCACAAATAATTACTTTTGTTAGCTAGTACAGAAACTCGTCTGGGTACAGAGTGTTCCGTTAGTGAAACACAAGTTGTGTATAAATTATAGCCATACATGTCCAATTTACATTGGTTTTCGGGTAGTTATGGTTCCTAACGTATTTCCTAAGATTAATTCACATCATTTATTAATATCGGTTAACAGTTTTTTTATTTAGTTTAGTACTCTGAAGATGAAACGGAAAAGTAAGATATTTCCGAATTGCAAGACACTAAAATTTAGATTTGGTATTTATATTTCCTTAACTATAACACTTCCTTCTTGAGGAAAAAATTTCGAAAAATAAAAATGCCTTTAATATTAAATTTTTATAATAATGTGCATATAGAAAACGATTTAAATTTGTGAATTTTGAAGATGTTTTAGTACAAAAGTATCTATTACAATAGAGGCACAATAAGTAATAAAGCACCTTCTTCAATAGAAACAATGAAATACGTATCTAGACTTAAAACTTAATAACTCTTTTCGTGATATACAAAATGGTATTCTTACGCATTTAGTGTAGGTGTTTTTATTGCTCGTATACTAAATTATAATTATTATTATTTATGTGTAAATATGAATGATCGTGTGTTTATAATGTTAATCTGCAGAGTACAAATATTCCGTAGGCGTCGTTTTGCATTTAAAAAACATATGTACCTGCATATTGTGCATTTTATGTGACTTACAGATACTCACAATTTTGTACCTCCGCGCTTTGTAGAGTTCACATTTTCTCGTATGCATTACCACGTCATTTCGTGAAATATAATTTCCTACATGAAATATTCCTAAAACTATCGAAAAGCACATTTGTATTGATTATCAGCTATTCAGATTTGATGTACTTTATGGTAAACAACCTTTAATTTGTACCTGTGTTGGATATGAAACGGTCCGTATAAGCTATCATTGTATTGTAATATAATGATTTATATTGCATGATCCCCAAAGCATTTTAAATAACTGTCAAATATCTACATTTTTTTACTTTCAAACTTTGAATTTTATCTGTGCTTGAAGGAAACTATCTACCTTTTGGTTCCTTGCATTATCATCTTGTACATGAAATTACACCCATTACATTAATTTTGTTTTAACATCTGTTGGTAGAAGATGGCTCTCCACAGCTAGACCAAAATATTTCAACAATGTACTTTGTGTAAGGTACGTCTTAGACGTTTGTTGTAGACTATATCTAAGTACTGTACAGCTATGAACCTCGAATATAGGCTGTCTATAATTTCTAACGTTGGATATTCTAACTTATAGATTAAAAGACTTTCTGTCTGCACTAGCATGTAACGTATTATAATGATTTAGATCATTTACATGACACACACAACACACACACACACACACACACACACACACACACACACACACACACACACACACACACACACACACACACACACACACACACACACACACACACACACACACACACACACACACACACACACACACATATATATATATATATATATATATATATATAATTTAATATGTATAGTTTTACTATATGATAATTGTAATTATTAGTACTTTGGATTTTTTTAATTGTTAGGATATAGTTAGATGGTAAGTCTATCAGTTTTAAAGTTAAAAAATTAAGACTGTAATACAGTTTCGGTCGGTAAAAAACATACTGTAAACAAATGTAATATAAATCGCAGTTAAAACATAATAATATTATTACTTTTTTCAAGAAAGATAAGAAGGTGTTAATAAAGGTATTATCTCTTAATTTAGTTATTAGGCTATTCGAAATTAAGTCAAAATTTTATTATAAACTCACTAGATAGTTAAGGACTATGGTTAAGTTAAAGAGCACATTGTACTCGTATCATAAATCGTGATAAATTGTCATTCTTTAAAATATATTTTTATTTAAATATAATATTTATTTATAATTATTCTCTTTTTTTATACGAAATTGTTTAAACTGTTTGATAAATGCATTACAAATGATGAGTCATAGTTATAAAAAAATTGACATATGCGACATAAAATTAACCAGTAGAGATATTTAGGGGCGGGTGAAGGAATATTTGGTGATTGAAGTGACTTTTGGGAGGCTAGAATTTGAGTAGTTTTGTGATCCTGTCAGTCTAAAAGGAATTGTCTGGGGTGAAAGGGCCGGGCCTTTGTGGGTGTGGGAGTACGTATGATCTGTTTCGCATTAGCGGAATGTCTTGATTTGTAAATGGCGCAGGTGGAGCAGCAATCGCACTAAGTGTGCTATGTGTTCGCCTGAGGTTTGGGAGAGTCTCAATTCATCTATTCAGCCCCTCTCTGCTGTCGAACTTTTTATTGATCCCTAGCGCGCGTCCCTGTGCGTGTGAGTGAGTGCGTGTATATGTGCGTGTGTGTGTTTTGTGCGCTATGGCTCCCTATACCGTCACTGGCCAACTATTCCACCCCCTCTCTCTTTCTCTCTTATTATTGTTCTTTCAATTTGCTATATAAAGCGCGGTAATATGAGTTTATAAAAACAGTAGCGCTCCGAGGAGGGGAAGAAAATGTTCACCAACGCTCGCACAAAACTGGCAGGCGAGGCTTGCTGACACATCAGCTCTCCTAATACCCTTACTAATTTATTAGTATAGTAATCGGAAGTCATCGACAGAAATATCTTACTGTTGACAGTGTTACTTGTAGCTTTTAAAAAAGTGCAAACATCCTAACACAATGTTGTTTATAATAATGAGTGAAATGTTTGTGGAAATTCTTGCGTAAATAGCTTCTGATCGTAATACGTGGAATAAAACAATATTCACACAAACTTTATAAGGCAAATTAATGTTACATGTTAAAAAATAATTCATTGCTCAGTTATGTTAGCTTCATTTTACAAATAAGTATCGTACCAAATGCGTTTGAAACCGAACACGATTTCCAGTCTTCACTTTATCAACACTGCATTGACCTAGTTCTTAGAATAACTCTACCTAAAATACCAAGTAAACAAACGGTTTCTACGTCTATTTAGTTTCTGAAACAATCTCATTCCTATTCAAATATATTTTTAGTTCTTTCATGTCTTGGTATTTGAAGAGATTCGTTATCCGATTGTATTTCTAAAGTTTATATTTACTTTACAGCTATGTTTTAATTCTTGAAGAAACTGATCTCTTTTAGGTGAACGTAAATAATACTCGTAATTGTGTCTCCTTTTCTATTTATAGGTAAATATTACAGTTTCTAACAAATCATAAGTAACTGCAAGTTCGAATGATAACATTATATTTATTTCTATATTTGATTACATGGAACTTTTAATAATTGAACACTGTTGAAATGAATAGTAATTTGTTGTCATGGTAAGCGGCCTAAGCATTTAATCTTTTACAGACAGATTGTAATTTTATTCACGTAACTAATTAATAAAAATCGCAGCGCTGTATTTGTATTTAGCATCTTAATAATCCAAGATTAAAAATCAATCGGAAGTTGGGTTTGTGATTTAATTTTATTTGGACCTCACTTCTAATTTGGGATCTTTACTGAATTGTGAGGTTTATTATGTTACCTTTTGTACCATTCTAACTATTTCTATTCTATTTAATACATAATATTTATGGATATATTCGTTGTGAAACTATTCTTTGTACTCGAGTCTTCTTAAGAATGTACGTTAGTATCACTTATGTACAAATAATAATATTTTTATTCAAATAATGAAAAACTCGCTTTTCAGGTTTCGTAAGTTTTACTCTTGACAGCGAGTAATGGTTACGACGTAGCATAGACTATTTGATGTAAAGTAATTCTTATTCAAGTCTACCACTATCTACTAGCAATTTTTTTTTTAAATTTAAAACAACATTTTGAGACTATTACTCGTACAAGGATCACACAGATAACCGATTGACTAATAACCGAATTAAAAATATTAAAAATTAATTTTTTATTCCAACTGTCACGTCATTTGCATTTTGTAAAATAATCTACGATATGAGAATTTATTAAATTTATGTAACCAGTACCTACTTTTAAAAATATATCATTTGTATTACTGGATATACATACATAACGATTGTTAATGAAATTACAATAGGTTTTTGTTTGATTTAAGAAAGAATATGCTGTCCAAATCATTTAGAATAAACCTGTCCTTTTCAGTAAGGGTAATAGAACAATACATTTATTTCCAAATTTTACAAATCAGTTGACATAGCCTACCTAACTTTAAAATAAAAGATTTAGTCCGAAAAATATGAACAGTTTTTTTAATAGTTTTTTCTTAATTACAGAAAGTCTCTGAAAGTTGATATTTTGTGTAAACTTCTTGGCGGTAGAATTTACTCATACCCGCTGTTACATATCCAAACAGCTTAGACACATTAAAAATGTTGTTAACTTTACATACAGAAGAACAATAGAATATTATATAGTTAGATATAAATTTAAAAATTTAATAATATGTATGTCAGACTATATGCAAGGGTAGTTACTAGTACACTTCACTATTCCTTTAAATACATAAGAGTTCAAAGGTGCAAATATGATATAAAATTTAAATTTGACCATTTATCCATTTTGTATTTTATTTCAGATACTGGAATAAATAATGACATCTTGATTCAGAAGATAATTTTGTGTTTGGATGTTTGGAACACATTTACTTCAATAAAATCAGTAACAATGCGAGATTATATAAATCGTGTTTTTTATTACCAAGTAAGAAGAGATCGCGTTATTTTGGCAAGAGAAATTACCATCCGACAAAATCCTGTTTACAACCAAACTAGACTAACTAAAACGAACTAAAAAGACTTTTTTGTATTATACAATTATTTGTATAATACAGTAAAGGTTTGATGAAACCAGCTGTTTTGGATAGCCTATTTTCACAATAATCATGTCTTAGTGTAGGCCTAGTGTTAATAAAAGTTTATAATCAAAAACTGAAAACTTGACACCTTTGAAGATATTATTTTGAACCATAAATAGAGACGTGGATAACTGAAAAAAACATTTTTCACAATAAAGATAATACCAAAAAATATCGGTTTACATAAAATGTTCTTCACACTTCAAGTAAAAATTGAAATTTATTTTATATTATAAGTTTAAACAATGCTATTAATTAATACTTCGCACCACTTGTACCCATAACTCTACCACTCACAATGTGCGTATACACATGACAATTTATCTATAAATGTATAAATAAATTTAGACCTTTATTATGTTTTTCACATTACTTCTCTAGCCCTACTAACAAACGGGTAATGTAATAAAAATTTGTAATTTATTAAAAGAAGTTAAAAGTTGCATATATGTATTCAAAGTTATTCATTTAAAAAGTCTTTACCAATTAAACACACATGTTGCCGTTTGAGTGAACCCGTTATTTCAGTACATTCATAGTAAGATTTTTAACCAATAACTGTAATTATTTCATTAGTTTGAAATTTAAAAGGTTTGGTTTGTGTTGGGTTGAGATTTTAGTCGTAAAAACACAGCCTACTAATGTATCACAACCCCTCACTAGATCTCAGCGATGTACATATTAATACCAGATAATTCTTTCCAATAATATAAGTACAGATGTATCGACCTTCCCATTCACTAATTGCTCTGCCAAGGTAATTCAAGATAAAATAAAAACTTCTTAAGTTTGCTGCAGAAGAACAATCAAGCATACAATCCTTAGCATACTTTTGAGTTTTCAATCGTTTTTTCAGCATCTATTTAAGAACTTAAAATATAAGCACTAACATGCGCAGTTTGCTTCTTTAGCAATTCATCAACAATCCTAATATACATAATCAAAAGTACCAACTAATTCGGAAGTAATATGTAAGCTGTTGATGTCCAGGGAAAGAGGAGACTTCTTCGTTCTAACTTTAATTTGGAAAACATATCCTATTCATATTGAACATAAATATATTTTATTTTAGGAGAAGGTTCACTGGAGAAGTGAACAAAGTAAAGATAGTAAAATATACATACTGAGTTATACTTTATCATGAGGATTCTTAAAACTACCTCTTGAAAAGGTGGACATAAAATATGGAAAGAGTAAGGAAGGTTTATTAACAATTAATATTTCCAACAATTATAATTATATCAGAGCGCAATGGACATAATTAATTTATAATTAAAGACACGCTAATATTAAAGGTAACACTTTCTCAAGAGCAGGGAAGACAGAACTTTGAAGCCACCTTTAGTTTGTGTGGAGACAGTTAGGAATGAAAGAAAAGAACTATACCAGTATGATTCGAACACAAAAGCAGCGCGTGCGAGACGGTGATAGTGGTGGTGGGAAGGGGGTCGGGGGATGAGTGTCTAACAAAGCTGTATTTTCACCTAAAGACTCACAAAGCAAGTGGAAAGGAAATAAAAAGAGGATAAGGCCAACTAAAACTGACTGTAATTAAAAGGTAATTATTTTCCTTGGTTTAGTGCAAGAGTGCAAGGAAGATGCGAGCTCCACCGTCGCCAAGGCTCTTTAACAGAGAAATGGCTGCTCGCAAAGCTTAGCGTACTGTATTAGTTTAAGCAGATGCCGTTTAAACGACCTGAGGATGTGAATGCTTTTATTCCATTATACATTATAAGAATAAATTAATTATTCAGCGCCATGACTTGTTGCATAATGTAATAATGTCTGCAGCAAATTAGGTATTTAAGAAAACTCACAATGAATACACAAAACATTATTTTACATAAAGATATGTAAATGCAAAGGAAATAAAAGTGGTACTGTGATACTAAATGGTTATTTTTACAAAATTAGTATTTGAATTATTAATAAACTAATGACTATAACTGAGCATTTAGTATTGAGTTGGACTAGAATAAAATATACATAAAAATGTTCATAGATTTAAAGTGTGATTTTAATAAATACCGTGGACTTGCATGAGTACTTTTGATACTTCTCAACTATGACTTGCAAATATTTTCAAAACAATACTTTTAATATACAAATTTGTCTCAGTGAGCTTTGGATGGCAGGTGAGGCATTTTCAGTGTGTTGAAATGCACAGTGCAATGTGGAAGGCAACTTCTTGAAGTATATTCTTGTATAAACGTTCTCTCAATGCACATTCCCTCCCTCATTTCATTACATTGACCACATACTCTCTAAACGTAAACTATAAACAATTGTTAACATTAAACAAGATGAAATTAATAATGTTTTAATACATTTTTCAATAACTGAAATGCTTAATATCACTGTTTAGGTCATGATCACCCATTGAATCCAAACCTGGCCAAACAAAAACATTAGATATATATATATATATATATATATATATATATATATATATATTTATATTTATACTTTATAAAAATATCCAATATTGCAAAAAAGTTCTAAAAATGTGTGGTTAAATTCTGTCAATACATGTTTTACAGTAATTTCTGTACACTTTTCTTTTTACTCACCACCACCATAAACGAAAAACGCTAAAATCATAACTTTTGTTGTTGTTAAGTAATATTAATTTTGCTTGATAATTATATACCATGCTATAATAATGCTAATTTCATGCACCAAAAAAACAAAAAATAACCCGTATAAAAATATAGGAATGAATTAGTTTCTGATTTCACTATCTACCAAACTAAAAAGATAACTAAAAATGTATTCAGCATATTACTCAATACTAGATTGCTTATAACAAAGACATTCAATAATATGTGTTATAATCGTGAAAATAATCTTGCATTAAAATCTATGTTCAGAATACTAACGCAGGCTTCGATATGTTGAAACGCTAAAAATTATAACTTTTTTACTATCTGTAAAAACTTTTTTTTAAAGCTAAAAATATTTACACAGTTATTAATTTTAAATAATCACATGAATTTTGCACTTTATACGATATGTTATGAAACAAACAGAATTGAAAGTATTGTAAATTTGTATGTATGACTGTATTCTTATACGGATATACATTACGGCATGGTATGACAAACCTTAATGGAAAAGAGTAAATACGAGTAGAAATTAAAATTTAGAAATAACACACATAGTGGTTTCTATACCTGTAAGGTAGGTTGAAGAATTGCCTTCCCTTATCTAAAATTCTACATATGTGTAGTTTATATATACAAATTTTTACTTTATCAAGTTCCCTTAATACTAACAACAATATGTAAGAGCAATTGTGTATCTTCTGTGCCTTTACTAGCAGTATCAGTGCATCCTGACTTGCTGACAGTAACCTAATGTAATATAATATACAGGCCTTACCTGTCGGAAAAGGCTGGACGAAGAACGACGGCAATCATAGAAAAGCGACAGACCGATTAGCCTGTGTCGGTAGCGGCCGGATAGATATGTACATGCCGACACCGCGTTGTGGGCAATTATTAAAACCTAGTGAGTGAAATATAAAAGGTTAGAGTTGGCTATGAAAGCGTTTGAGCTGGTTAGGCTTAACAATGGTGGCAGGATGAAAGGGGCCGACAGCCCACCTGCGGTACGGCCACTGAATAATACGCTCTGAACGCGATCAGCGATCTGCTCACCAAGCACATCGATATGGCGGAGCCGCACCAGGGAACGCCAGGCCGCCTGTGCTTAGCCCTGTACCGCCAAGTGAATGTACTACTGTAACAGAGGGCTCTACAATAGGATCGTTAACAAAAAACAAGTGCTATTTCAACATTAATGTTACTTGATGTAAATTGCAAATTTCTAAACGGTATTGTCTAGTAAAATCGGAATCCAAAATCGAAAAAACATATCAGTCAGTTAGAATAATATATGTAGAATTTCCCACCTTTTGGTACCCTTGGAAGAATTTGGAAACCGGGAATTAGGTTTGAGACGATTACAGGCGAAGTGGAATTATTGGTATTTATTGGTTTGAAGTTTAACATCCTACGAATAGACTATATAGAGTGTAAATGCTCCTCCATATTGATCATAGTTCATGTGAGAACAGAAGGAAAGTATTTCATTTTGGAGTTTTGAGTGCTGATCTTGCCCTGTCTCTATGTGTTTGAGGTGACACTATGCTGCCATATAAAGTGCGATTTGGTTCGGAGCAGGGAAGTTCATCAGTATGAGACTAGAGACAGGGCCAACTTTCGAGTCCAAAACCTTTGACTGGCGGTATCTTAGCATTTAAAGCAATAAGTCGGTGTCGGTCTCATAAATAATTTCCCTCAAGTTATAGTTAATGCCTCAACACTTTTTGGTATGTAAATTGTTATATTCCGTAGAGTTGTTCATGATGAGCCGCTGGGATATTTAAACGTAAAACAGGTTCCAAAGAGCTCGAGTGCGAATTACCGGAAGAAATGTAAGTCCGGCAGTGTGTGAATGTGCAGAGAATTGCGGTATTTAATACAAATATGTTTACGTTTGCGATACAATATATTGTATAATTCAAATATTATTATTATTATTACAGTATAAACTACATTTAATTAAATACCAATCTTATTCTAAGTCTTTGGATTTAATTTGCGTATGTTGAGATTTAAAGTAGGAATCTAAGAACATAGACCCTCTTTTGAAATTGACAAATTGTATCATAAATATAATATGCTCATAACAATTAAAGAAAGAAACCGGAAAACTTTCCTCTCCAACGGTAGTTTTTATTTCCGCGGTCCAGATGAGGGCTGTTCTGGTTCTAATACACGCTTATCCATATCTCCAAGCTGGTGGAGGATGGTAAAAAAGTTGCATCTGGTCATAGAAAAATCTACCTTAGTACTCTGTGACAACGTAAGCCAACGCAGAGGCTAAACGTAAGAAATAGTTTTCTTTTGATTGTCCATATTACTCTTTAATCACCTTGTTTCTGGTGGAGCATTAAGAATCTGGAGAGGATCTTTCAGAAAACTCAGCATTCTCCATCAAGTGTTTCTACCATAAATCTGTAATTAGGTTTATAATCCTGTGCGTACTACTGCCATCGACGAAGAGTTGACAGTTGCCGGCGATTTCAATACCGAGGCGATTGAATAGTGAATTTAGACGGAATGATCGCAAGGATAGCCCTTGCCGTCAAGGACGAACTCACGCTGATTATGCGCAAAAAGCGAATAAGCACATACACGGATATTTGCGAAGGAACCACAAAACGGCCAAGGTGACAGTTTAGGGTAGGTGTCCCCTATCTCAGATCGTCCAACTTTTCCTACGACATATCAGGGTCAAGAAAGGAGGGAAAGTACCGATCGAAAATGCCCCTGGCTATCAGTGCGTACTTGGGTGGTAAAAAGAAAACATTTCTCCAGATAATACCAAAATTCATACTTAGATCGCTTGAGCTCTCTGTGTGCGTAACATTCCTTATTACTACGAGAAATTGTTCAAAATTGCCGAGCTAGGAAATGACTGAGGACTTGACTTACACTCGAGGTAGTTCTGCCTGAGAACCATCGCTTTCAATTCTACTGTATTGTTTGACATATTAGCTGCCTTAAAAGTTACTACCATATTCTAGCGTACATTTTGAACATACGTCATAGCAGCCTCACGGATAATTGGCAAAGTTTGCAGCAATTTGACGGGCCATGCAAGGAGATTATCACTGTTTTAGCTCAGGAATTGGTCAAACCTGTCAAATACTAAATACGTCGGAATCATCCGTATTGAAATGCCTGAAGGCAGTTTCCTCGTAGCACACCCAAACGATATCGCTACGACGACTATAGACAGTGGTTACCTAGACAGAGTCTGGCTGGCTCTAACGACTGAGAAGCCCTTATCGAAACATTGCCCTCCATGTCTAAATTCGTCAAATGAGGTCGGGCCCAGAGTGCTGTAAAGTATTGTGAATTAAGATTGACTTTAAGTTCATGTTTTGAGGAGTAGATTTCAGACGGAGCTAAAAAGGTGGTGGGAATCACTGCCATCAAGGCATTCAATAAAAATCATAAATGGCCTTGTAGTGAGCAAGAGCACTCTGCTAATGTACGAGGGTTGTTCAATAAAGACTGAGACTGTGTCTATAAAACATTTATTATTTAATTCTGATCTACATAAAATTTTTCACCTTCAAAGTATTCTCCATTAAGTGAAATGCACTTGTCCCAGCGCCTTTGCCATGCCTGGAAAACGTTAGAAAAGCCATCTTTTGACATGTTCTTCAGGATCACCTCCAAAGCCTTTACTGCATCCTGTTCCGAATCAAAACGACGTCCCTTTAATTCCTTTTTTGCAGTAGGAAACAAAAAAAGTCACAGGGCGCAAGGTCAGGACTATAAGGTGGGTGGGGCACGACCTTAATGTTTCGTTTGGCCAAATATTCTGTCACAACGTGTGCAATGTGAGGCCGCGCATTGTCGTGATGAAGTTTCCAGTTTCCTCGAAGTTCTGGACGCTTTCGAGAAATGTGATAATTCATTAATGTAGCCAAAACTTGTTTGTAATAGTCTCCATTGATTGTCTGTCCACGTGGAACTGAATGAGTGTACACCAGTCCTTTATAGTCAAAAAAAGTAATGACCATTGCTTTGTTTGCAGATTTGGTTGCCCTAGCTTTCTTCGGGCGACCTTCATTTTTTTCTACCCACTCAGTGCTTTGGATTTTCATTGCAGGGTCATACTGATAAACCCAGCACTCATCAGCAGTGATTACACTCTTCCACCAATCCCTATCTTCTTCAACGAACCGCTTCTACTCAAGGCAAACATCGACACGGTTTTGTTTTTGTTCAGGTGTGAGTAAACGAGGAATCCAACGAGTACACACTCTAGACGTGTTAAGATTGTCTTTTAAAATTGTGTGAGCACTACCTACCGGTCAGACATCGGTCGGTTTTGATCATTACCGCTGCTGTATTGATGATTTCCTCAGTGAGAGCAGTAACTGGGGCACCATCTCCTCCCTGGAACTTTGGGTCCTCTCTTCCCTCCTTAAAATCTTTGAACCAGCTTCAAAGATTTAAAATTGAGGAAGCACGAGACATTGAGTCATCCCCAAAAGCTTGCTTTATGTCTTCATAAGTGTTAGTCGCAGTTTTTTTGAGTCTAACATAAAACTTAATCGCATATCGTTGTTCACGCAAACTGGACATGATAAAACGTTGGAGGCGGCACTTACCAAGCTGATGTTCAAATGAGCACTGATGGCTTTGTGATAGAGATAAAGCAATTCAATGTCTGTTAGTAAACAATAGGGTCCAAAGGTATTGGAAAAACCTGGCATCATGTCTTATCAGAGCAGTATGGGGAAATCCCGGGCCCAGTCTCACTCTTTATTGAACAACCCTCGTATATTACGCACTCCGGGATCATGTGCGGTTGTACGATATGGGTGAATGCGCTGAGATAAGAACGCAACAGGCACAAATTATCGGTAGTGAAGTTGATGGGTGGGTAGCCTTCGGATACCTAGTGCTTTCCGCAAAGAATTCAGACTAGCTGTTAACGTGATTGGTGGTGCCACTCTCACTGATCTGCTCGATATCTAGAGAGAATGGGCGGGTATACGCAAAACGGGAACGACTTCTTGGAGGGCTTGCATGAACGATGTCAACTAGACCTCAGAGGTGGTCAGTCAGAATGATCCTTTCAGAATAGTCAGACATGGGCAGGCGAATTCTTATCTGACCATTTTATATGTTTACCGCCATGGCGATTTCCGAGCTTACCTACTCAATATGTGACAATTACTAGGCAACTCTAACTGAACTCTAACGACCGGAAAATGGTCTCCGACCAGCACGCCTGCACCATTGTCACGGCACTTGCAGAAAAGGTGTTCAAAATAAGAAAACAAAAGAAAATAATACGATATCAATGTTTCTCATTGGAAAACACATCAATAGGAGTCACCTGAGATAATAGTAGAATCCCCAGTGATGTGAAAAGTGTTCCCGATAGTGAACTAGGAGTGAGTATTTTAATTTATAAGAGACCCTCTCATCAGTGATTTACTATTAGTACTCACTTTTATTCACAAATTGTTCATCCATAAAAAAATATTTCACTCGATCCCATTATCAAAGAACCCCTTTATTAAGGCAATCATGTAGATATTGTTCACAATAAATCTTATCTTTCTTGTACAAGCCATTACATACATACGTTATAAAGAATTTTTCTGTTATAGAGATATGTAATATTCTTAAAAAATAAAAACGAACAGTAAAATACGAGCCGAGATCTTCAAAAGTTATTATTATTCTAGTTGTTTCTTAGCGTGTCCGGAGACAGTGAAATTCATTCAGTTACTGTGATGGCATAATATTGGAGTCATTCTGGTCATCAACCAATATTCTACGATCCAGCACATTGGTTGGGTTTGGAATGCTTGTTTTGTCATCCAGAGATCGTGAGGAGGATTTAGATCCTCTTTCATTTACTCCATGACATAGTAGCTTTACCTCCTCCAATGCAAAAAGTTATAACTTCCGTTGTTACCCTTTATTGAAACTCGACAATGGCTCAGATTCTCCTTTGCCATACATTGGTTATGTAAAAAGGATTCTTTGCTAAAAAGAAACCATGCTTTTCACGGTTTAGTTTTAACCCATAAGCATATCACCTGTCACCTGTAAGACATCAAACCGTAAGCTTCATGGAGCTGAAGTGATCTCCGCAACTTTTGCTTAGAATATTCTGAAAAACATTACAGTCCTAAATTTTATTCTCTCGGAAATGCGTAAAAAATAAATTTTCACTTCTCGCCTTTACGTATATCAAATATGCTTGAGAATGTGCACCAATACACCAATACACATGTTTTTCTGTTCAGATACAGTGATGCGTTTTGAGAGTATATGACAAGTGTCAGCAAACTGATTTATATTCGGTTTAAAATGACAAGCAAAAGGAAAGAGTTATGTGGGTTGTTTTTATGTCAGGACGATCGATCCCTTAAGTGAGTTATGTTCTATTATATTTGCGCATTAGTTCTACATAGACATAAATTTGAGATTTGAGAACTGAGACCCAGTGTTGTGGATGGGGTATGTTTCTCCCTTTTAGGCTGATAGCATTTCCTTTATCACTGGATCTAAGAAGGCCTAAGACCTAAGAAGGTAACTGTTACGCTTAATCATTTCACGTTTGTGCGAGGTTCCTAAACACATTGACTACCCTGGTAACGTATTTACGATGAAATTTCAAGCTCATTAGTTTAATTCACATTCACACCCTTAAGAATGAATTTGAATATGGTTTTGAAGTGGGAAGAAAGTCTAAATCGTATATTTAATAAATGACATTTGCCATGCCTTGTACATTATAGACTGCAATTAAAAGATTTGATTTAAAATCAACTACTTACGTTCAAAGCACTGTCAGCTATTTGTATTTCTATTATTACTTGAGAAAGTTTTTTCTCGCAGGCCTATGTCTTTAAGCGCTTTACGTATCAGTAACTTGTCTACACCATTTTTTTTCCAATTTATCATTATTTCTTTCAACCCCATCTGCGATCGCGTTACCACCCACTTTAGATTTTTTTAATTTTTTTCGCTTTCTTCTCCTTACTGTTTTATCACTAGCTTAAGTGCAGGGACCACCGGACCTTTCATTTCAAAAATCTTGGACACTCTCAATGTTTTCATCCTCTCTCTTGCTGCTTCTGTATATGGCGCACATTTAGGTGATACACTCTCTTGTGGGTTTTCCATATCTTCTCATACGGTATTCCTCACACCTCAACAACTTCTCATCTTTTGCTTCTAGCCGTAATGTAAAGTATATTCTCTGCCATTCACTATCTATCTTCTAATTGCTATTTTGTCTCTTTTCAATTTCATGATCTCCTTTCTTTCCAGTATTTCGATTCTCCTATTCTTATAAATGTTCTCCTCTTCTTTCTTCTTCCTCATCTTACCAATCTTTCGCTTTTGTTGAGAAATCTCATCCTATAGAATATTATAGTTCCTAACTAAGTCAGTTCTCAGTGAACTGTGAACTATTAACTTTCCTAATATTTCTATGTGATCTGAGTACCTAAAAGCCAAACAATCATATTACAAAGACTTAAAGGCACGAGACTTGGAGAAGGAAAGTGACAAGGTCAGGAAGTAAACGAGGGCTGATAAGTAGGTGGATGTACATGATGAAGAAACATGGGGGAAGACCCTCGGAGAAACATTGATGTGGTGCTAGTATCCCTGTCTAAGTAGAAAAAACAGAGCATGATAATAAAAATCGTAACGAAACTATGAATGAAGTTCGTGGAAAAATTGGTATGAGTAAATAGAATAGTGGTTGTAAACGCTATAAAGAACAGATACCGAAGCGAGAAGGAAATGATAGGGGAAATAACTCGTTGGGGTTGTTAGAATGACAGTTTGATAAGAAACTGGAAAGTCGCAGAAGAGTGGGGTACCGAAAAGTATACAAGTATTTGCGGAAGCAAGACGGATTATGAGAGAAGACGGTGAGAATTTCGGAGTTAACCGGGATAAATATGGTGCCTCCTATGGTTAATTGTGTAATGAAACGATAGGGAGAGATGAAAACAAAAAGTTAATAAATAATAAAAGAAAAAGAAATAAAATATTACTAGAAACAGAGAATGAAGAATAAAGGTGGAGAGAAGCTAGAAAGGAGTTTAGCACTTGCCCCAAAATCAGCGAAACCCGCGGCTGAGAAATCGGTCATAAAAGTTTATGATATAGCTCAAGGCTGGTTGTGGATGAAGAAGGCTTCAAAAAGGAATTCGATATTAACACAGGAATGTGAGGGGTAGAAGAAACGCTAGAGATAAAGTTCATCTCATTGTGAAATGCTCTGTCAGAGTAAGAAACAAGTTAAAAGGGAGGGAAAGGTTTTAGATAGAGTGGCAGAGTTGTAGAGTCAAGGACTGCATACACGTGTATGAGGGTAACAGGATATTTTCAAACATTTACCATCGTCCTATGATGAAACAAATCAGTAACACTACGTCTCGAGATTTTCAATCTCATCTCTTCCTCAAGTGGCTAACTAACCTTGCACATAACTACAATATGTGTTAGGTTACTTACATACGAAGGAAGACATCAGGTTGCAAATCTCGAAACGAAGTGTTATTGATGCATTTGCGTCACTGAACGGTGGTAAATTAATCCTGTTATATTCACAAACTTCCTTCGCCAAAAACGAACTTTTACCAAAGACTAAATATGTAGACTTGGCTAGATGGTAAAGTTTCAAATGTTCCTATTAACAAAGGACAATCCCAAAAAACAAAAACCAGTTGCTTTTACTGTTGTTGAAGAATATGACTTTAAAGACAGGGTTAATTACGTAAACTGTAAAAGGGAAAGTCGGGTACACTACAGCCACACTATGCATAACGATACCTTAGACTACGGGGTCTAGGTAGAAGGAAAAAAGGAAAACAAAAGAATCAATGATTCTCAGTACCAAGGGTTTTGTAGGGAAGCGGGTAGATGAGTAGGTTTGCGTCGAAATGCATAAGTTAAAGACATATCACATGAAGGAAATAATGAAAATATAATAAAAGCTTGCCAAAATAAGTCTACGATTTTTGCCGGGGATGGAAGTTAGAATGAGGATTTCAGCCTTACCTCCCTTCATGTGAAATTATAAAAGTAGCTTAGTCCAAGCTATTATTATTATAAAGTGGAGAATTCTTGAGAAAGTCTATCCATAGTGTGTCATGGATATCTGTATAACTCTCCTGGAGGAAAATGAATTATGGAGGAGTATAATGTAGGAAGTTCAAATTGAAATAATACCTTTAAGTGGTATAACATCCATTAGATCACAATGGAATTATGGTGATCCTTCACCAAAATAGCCAATGAACTTCAGGAAGTTTACTTTTCTTCACTTTCTATGGATTTAACTTCCTTTTGCTCGTTATTTTTAAAACCGAAATTCAGAAGCGATTGATTCACTGTAATTTAAATATTATGTGGTGTAATATAGATATACAGATTATTGACAAAAATACAAAGAATTCTCAAGATGTGACTAGAGCTCTGAACTGTAGAGGTAGGAAATCTTAGGTAGAAATTAAAAGTCTGTAGAAGCAGTATTAGCTTTTAGAGAGAACTTAAAATTTGGCATCATTGAAATTTGGATCATGCAAATGATCTAAAATATTCTAAAAAGGTTGTTGGGTGTGTCGTTAACCGTTGAACACCTTGTTATGTGATGGCTGTTATTACTGTTACTTCAGCTTGACCGGGTCATTCGCTAGAGAATTGGACCATGTTAGGACACAATTACGGTTAAGATTCTTCTTTAAAAAGGATGTGGTCTTACCACAGTTTTATTTTAGTTTTTAAAATTGCTTGCTTATCAATAATTCCTTGAGTATTTCAAATTTAATAATCAGACTCACTTGTGTATTTATCTATACAAATTGATCTCAGACTTTTCATAAGTATTTCTAGACTACGAAGAATGGATATATGCCTATATCTGAATACTCTTGGCTATTATTTTTAAAGATTATGGCTGGTTACCTTTATCCTTCATACTTCTGGATGGTATAGTTATCTTAAAAAGTTTATTAGTTAAAAAATTTATCAAATTAAAGTCTTAGAGTCGCCTTCACATTCAGAACGATTCATAATATTTTTTTCACGTTTACTCACTTAGACGTACTTTATACGAGTATGAAGTAGGTAGTAATAAGATAAAAACTAATACATTGTCAACCACAACTGGCCACTTTTGATTCACTAGACTCGCACACGTGCTAAAGTTGGACAGACCACACATTTCCCCACCTTACCTTTAACTCTTTTGGTTATCTTGTTTCGTCAACTTAAGTCCATAACCTGTCTCCGAGAACCCTAATCATGACTCTCCTAAGCAGCCAAGTGTTAAGCTCATACACACTGAAATTCCACTGCCTAAACGAATAGATCTAATGCCAAGTAATTTGGCACGACGACAAGGTATTTACTTCATCACCGTAATGTTCCAGCAGACTATCCAATGTCTTCTGTACTTTGGTATTATCCAAAGGCCATTATTTATAGAAAGATTTTTTAACGGGGACCTAAAAACTACATTATCAGAAAAACAGTCTTTATATGACTTACTGTGAATAGTACGTGTCATTATAACGATCTGTTCTTGTCTTCTGCCTCCCAAAAGGAAGTAATGTTGGCGAGAAGGCCACCCTGTTCCTATCTATTACTTGTTGTTAGGTTAATAAGTAGGTCAATAAATACGTACATTCATAAGCTAATGAGCGCTCATTTTATTTGAACTTGAATGTAGGTACTATCTCGAGGGATGTTTTTCATTTTAGCCAGAAGTACGGGCCACCAAAAATAGTGGCCTCCGGATAGCATCAAAGTACCACGACTTTTTATAGCCATGTGTAGCCAACTAACTACAGAGATTAAACTTCCCAGCACAGGAATTTCACTTATCACAATAGTGGAGGTTGACACAGATCATTTTCATAAACCAATTTGTCCTCGGTCCACCCATTATCAGTTTTGAGCTTCTGCTATCTTATATGCCTCAAAAACTCATTACCTCTTTTCATATGATTTCATTTGATTTGCTCCTCAATGGTTTTTATAGTCCATCCAGAACAGGATAAAGTGTCAACTAAAGTGTTGCATACGAGGCTCATAACGCTTGATATGAGTACCATGACTAATGTAAAATATTTGGATTTAGATAACGGCTTGCCAACGTGATCCAATATGACTGCAGTATCCAATAATCTGATTGACACATATAAAAGTATCTTTCCTCTTCTTAAAAGATAGCTGATTTGAACGATGGCTACTTGCACATATATTGACTAGGGATTCCACGAGAATACTTTACACTTAAGAAGTGGCGATAAGTTTTCAGTATTTTTAGAAGAAAACAATCGTCTGGGTAACTTAAAGAATTTGAAAATAGCACTATTGAACATTACGAGTAAAATCATCCACGCATTCAGAGAAATATCAATGTATACCTCGAATTCTAGGATGATGGCCTCTACGCACCTTGCATACTACCAGGCATTAAAGCGTGGATGCTTAAAGCTAGGGAAGGGAAATATACCTGCGTCATGTAAAGAATCATAGGAAAATTGCGTAGAAATATCGCTGGGCAGCAGCAGCTAGCACCTCGCACCGGCCTTAACCACATGTCATTTTCCAGAAGCAAAAATGTAGGAAATAGACTGACCCTTTCAAGTTCCACCAAAGTTGATAACTCACTACTGTTGTTTACTGGTAGAAGAGAAGAAAATTAACGGCTTCTTGTCGGAATGGTAAAATGGTAAAAAGCTAAACATGAAGGGCGTTATTGTTACTGTATGTATGTTTCTATAATTATAATTAAATTTATAACGAAATAACATGGGAAAAAGTGTTAAGATAATTTGTATTTTTAATTAATTATTGTTAATTACTTTAAATTTTTAGTAGAAAACGTGGAAATTTAAACAACTATCAAAGGGTAGTTGCAAGGTACTCCTACATGTTATGTTCATCAATCCAGTATCAACTGTTGAAGGAGAGTGACCAGAAACACCCTCAAACGACTATACCTCGATACATTTTCACCAAAATCTTCGAATCAGTATCTATTACAGTCATAATACTTTTCTATAGCATATGATGGAACGTGGGGAAGGTACAAATCATCCTAGCCACACGAAATTGAAATATTCGAGATTATTTTATATTTCATTTAATAACTGGTTAAGTTATAGTTCCAACAGCGATAGGCAGTAAATCTAACATTTTAACAACGAAGGTGGACAATACATTCTTTCTGACATTCATTTGAAGAATAACTGTAATATTGGCAGTAATAGATCCATTATTATAATCCTATCTATAAGCTTATTTCACTATCATATTTCCCATGATTTGTTTTCTTGCTATTTACATGTTTCAAATGTATATTCGAAAAGTTAGAATTATTGTAAACATTTTTGGATCAACAACAATTGTATTGCGAATGTCAAACTTACTAAGATTTTAATCAAAATAATTAATGTTGTGTATTAACTTTCATGACATTAATAATATGTATATCGATTTCAACAACTTCTTCAAACTTAGATATCAAAGAGAGAGTTAGAGTTTTAATGTTTGGTTACTGATATCCTCGAGCAAGCAGCCTTCATGAACACGTCAACAGAGTAAAACACCTTAGACACTAAGAAGCGTCGTAGTTGAGATTTGAAATTGTTGGGGTCATTGATTTCTATGACTTCTTCAGGTAGCTTATTGATAAGCTTAACCCCCTTTGTATTCCGTTCGTTCTATACACTTGTATATTAGATATTAAGGCCGTAATACAAATACACATGAAACGGGAGTGATCTAGTTTCTGATAAGTTCTTTATCAGACACCCCTTGTCTGATAAAGTTAAATGTGGTCAGGGACTCATATAGTAAAAATATACGTTTAGTTCTACAAGTTTTCAAAGGTTCAAATATGAAATCTGAATGAAAACAAAAAGTGCCCATATACAAGTGCTTGATTATAATTATAATTTAACAGTAATGAGTAACTGTTTATTTAATAATAACCAGAAGCATAGGTTCGTCCACTCTGACTCTTCAAAATTACAAATAAACTATATGGTTAAGCATATTTGAAAGTAATTTTGAAAAAATCTATGTGAATAAAGAGTCTGTCATATAGAAAGAGATCCGTTGGAACTATCTAGTTCCTCAATCATTTTGGAATTATCATGGCAGATATTACTAAGTTATAATTTGACATGGTATAAGGTGTGTGAGGTGCATGCTGCAAGCTGCCTTCGTCAGACACCGATAGCTCACGCTATGAGTCATCCGAGAGGCATTAGGCGAGGGATAGTCGCTGGCACCACCGGAGCCGAATTTTGATTGTGGTGTTGGTAGCCCTGGCCTGCCTCCGGCTACTTGTCCCGGCGTGTGGAATTAATAAGACCATAATTCCAGGGTAGACCCCTTGTTTGCATGCTGATTAGCAATCCATATTACGGGCTTCACAGCTTCTCGTGATTGCTAGCTTGGGCCCTAACCTAACTTCAGTCATCTCACTGTGTGTTTAGTTCACACTACAAGAATCCACCTTGACGAGACGAGAAGATTACAAACACCCCACCTGAGCATCACGTCTCCTCGGCCGAGATAATAGTTCTTCGTTTTCTCTCTTGAGAATCGAATCATCAAGATTACTCTCTTCCAAAGAAGTTTCTCTTTTCCATCTAGCGTGGCTTTAGCTATCATTAGGTTAAAGAGACTATGCACTGATCAATTTAAAGTTTCATTGTCACCTAAGTGTAATTGTGATAGTGATGTGGCCTCCAGATTAAAAAAAAGCATCATAAGATGGTAAATCTAAAATTTTTGTTTGGCACTACCGCCCGACTGCATGATACTACAATTAGCTCGCTGCAGATCACACAAATAGTGTCTTTCGTGGTAAATAAATTGATTCAAACTCTAAGACATAAACTGAAAGTAACTTGTCCCGCGATTCCACAGGATGCATCTACCTCTTCATGCTGACCAGCCGTTGCCTTCAAGTACCTCAGTTGGTGCAAACCTTCTGAAAAACTTAATACTTCGTTAGTGGTTTACACGACTTAGAGAGCGGAATCTCAATTCAGTCTAATACATAAGTCTCGTAACATAACTGGATTATGTCCTAGAATTACAAATAATAATGTATACAGTTCACTATTGTAAGGTCAGCCTGAGTATCAAACAAAGTAAAAAGATCAAACAAATAGCATATATAAGTAAGTACGTTGTAATATATTGCAACAACAAGGTAAAAATAAATTTGTAATATTTGGGACACTATCAAAGGGGAAAATGTAAACTTTTCTTATGATATTTGATCTGACAAAACAAGTAAAAGCGATCCCACAACTAATAATAAAACATATTTCTTTAAAAAGTATTAAAATTAAAATTACAGCAAATACTACATATTTTTACAATTTGGCTACATGTCTGAAATGCGTAGCCCATTCGAAGTTTCCTCTTCACTCCTGAACATTTTAAGAGTGTTCTGTTATATTTATACCAAGTTTTTTTCGTTTGCCAAATGTAAAAATGTGCTGTTTTCCTGTAATTTTTAAGAATTGTTGAAACATTTGTTCTAAAACATCCAAAATTTACAATTCTTAGGCGAATGTTTTCGACTTTCAAATCAAACACCATATGGAACTAATGGTACCCCAAAATGTTGATACGATTTTATTTTATTGTACGAGATATACTGACATCTGAGTAAATATTCCGCTGGCCGTAATGAACTATCAAAAGTAAAACTTTTAACTACGAAACTTTCCAAAGACGACATTATTGTTCTTCAAATTTCTTAAAAAAAATTTAAAAAGTTACAAAGCTCTTTAGTTGTGGATAAGTTAAAAGCCATATTATGAAGTTAAATGCAGTTTCAAATATAGTATGTATGTGACGTTTTAAAAATATATTGTTTCCAAAACGTCTTCGAAATCCTGAGATATATTATATACGTATGTAGCTAATATCCCCAATGTATAAGTTACATCCCATTACACTTACACATTGAAGGCGTATTATAACCGTTTTGAAAGAGTTACTGACAACGGTTTATATGGCTTCTCGCCTTTCCCCCAATTTAAAAGGAAAGGAAATTTTACAAATTCAGATCTTTTAAATAATATCCAGATTTTAAATCTAAGATATGAACGAGGGTATCAGTAAAGTTTTTTTCTTTAAGTGATCGCATGTAAATATAGTAAAATATCCATTAATTTTGAAACTACGAAATTTGAATTTGATATCTTTTAAGGAATAGAGTGTGTGGTAATAAAAATGACAGGTAGCATTCACACCATCTTCCTGGAAGTTATTGTCTTTATCAACTACTTCAATTTCTTTCAAACATCACATCACACCTAATTTTATTAAAACGGCAAATAATTCAAACCAACAACTACTCTAATTATAATGCTATTTTACCACACCTATTATGTAATCATATTTAATCTATAAAATATATATATATATATATATTTGCAGTTTTGAATTAACACACATTCAGATCAATAACAATACAACCTCAGTTTGTCGACACGATTTCATGAAACCCTTACGCTTCTGGGGTAATACTTGTACAAAAAGATACTGTGCAAAATCAGAGGATAGCGCATCCTTTGTTATTTTGTAGGCTACTCAAATAGAAATAAACTGTTTAAAGACACATACATTGATAGCCGCTTTATTATATACAACTGTCACAATAAAAAAACACATCAAACTCTAAAATCTATACATAACCAAACAATGGCCTCTAGCACCTCTAGCGTGTATCTTTTATAGATCACTGTTGGTTTCAGAAATATTAAGTCACATCCAGATTAAATTGAAAGGTTAACGGTACATGATGTTTATGTAAGTATCTTTACGTAAAGCAGCGACCGGTTGAACTGAAAACTACCGGTTTATATTTCTTTGCGGGCATAAAAATTCTTACATATATACTATTATATCTATATTTCTCATTTAAGTCCAATGTATAATAGAGTTTTCCAATCCATAAGCCTTGAGCCACTATAAGCTGTATATGTAGACACATTGTATTGTTACTTTGGATTGTAAATGTATTACTGCTTGTGCAGGATTATTTGTTAATGTATCCTTTGAGCATACTAACGTATAGTTAAGTGTATTTTTAAGTTAAATGTCCTACACATAATACAAAATTAATTGATTAATATTAGAAGACAACATACGATTCTTGACTTTCGTGCAGAAAAAAATCTCATTGGAGTAAAGACAGATGTTTTTTATAAGACAACAGGCGCTTAGACGTGGCGTCGCGTCGATTGGTTTCCAGAGGATTAAGTTATACTTTGTAAACCAGGTATAAATAGAACTCCCTATTTCGACAGAGGGGGACATTTCAAATATAAATATTTATTGCTCTGTAATCGTTGAGCAACACTATAATTTATAAAATTGACTAAGCAGGAAAAAAGGAGTTGCCAAGTTTTAGAGTCGCATTTCAGAGTTGACGCGATCGTGGCAACAAGCGTAAAAAAAAGAAGACCTGAGAAGAGAGGTGAGGAGAGCCCTTGTTAGGCGATAATTCCAGGCGCTGAGCCTGCGGTAGGCTCCCACCCAAGTGGTATTAGTTTCCAATCTAGATGTAATGTACTTTATAAGTGGGGACGGGCATGATCGTAGGCCCGATTACTGTCATCACATTTATATCTCTTTAAATCCAGTTCGAAGGTAATTTTGCTGCCGGTTATTTGGCAAGCCTGTTGTCCCGCAGGCGCCTCGGGCTCCACTGTTTACACAGGCCGGTCTTAATTTGTCTTGTGGTGCGGACCGGATTTCCAATTGCCGGTTGTCGGGAACAGTCCCCGTCCAGTCACACACGCGCTGAATGGGTAATGCCAGTACTTGTTAAACAGCCGGGCCGAATTGCTTCGTCCGAGATCGTAAAGTATCGTTGGCTCTCGGCCGGCAATCACCGTATAATTATAATAATTATCATCCTCTTGTATCAAAATAATAAAAAAACAAAAGTGGTAAAACAATTTGTTCGCGGTGACTGTCCGTAATAGTTATGGCTAATTTACGATTTACTAATTATGTATTCTTATTCATTAAGACCAAACTTTATGCGAAGATAATGCATAGGGACTGCCAAATAAACCCTGTAATTATAAAATTTGGTAGATTCAGTTTTTCGTGTACCTAACCTTACCAGCTGCCTTATCACACTAAATTATAATACGACCACCTTGTCTTTGAATTGGGTACGCTTAGCTACCAAACATGTTTCGTTAAAAGTTACAAAATCATAATTTTAGATTTATTTAAATGAGCTCTAAATAATACCAGATAAGTCCATGATATTAAACCACATGGTAAATTATTTCTAAATGCTATTTACTCTTTGCCTATTTCCCATAGATTTCCGATTATAAATGTTAGTTCAAACCTTTTTCTATTACGTGAAAATATTAAACCATCGAAAACTACCTCCTCCAACCGTGAAATTTGAGCTGTGATCCGTTTCCTTGATATTATGATCGAGAACCCTGCTAAATTCATCAGTATACAAGTCAAGTAAAACAGGAATTATTAGATTACAGCAGGAAGTTTTAATAAAATACATATTACAGAAAAAATTACAAGTAGGTTTAGAAGGTGTCTACAACATATTTGACTATAAATAGAAAAGATGTTGGAAAATACTCATAATTAAATAATTATTGTCAGAATTCATGTTATAAAACATTGCAGCAATGATAAAATAAAGTGTAAAATGTTTTGATAGCAAAATGTTAAGCAATGGGTAAGAGACGAAAACTTTATCGGATTAATAAATGTTATTATCTTTTTTAACAGTTACTAGGAGATGTTGATTGTTACTGTACAGAAAACCGCTATACGTCATCAGTGCATCTTTAGGAGTTTTCAATTCAGGGTTAGAATAGGTTCCCTTTTAGTAATAATTGATTACCTATGTAATTAAGGAAGACATTTAAATTATTCTAATGGTACATACTACGAATCCAGATAGATTTCTAAACTGTCGATGTGTTGGAAGGGTTAGGAGTTATATAAACCGAACAAGGTTTTTATTCAATTCCTCATAAGGGAACTTCTGTCACACCTTCAGTCACAAGCACAAGATTAAAAAGAAAAATAGTTTTGTTTTAAATATTTAAAAAAATACAACTTGTAGTGCATCAATCCTTCCCCAGATTTTATACAATAAAGCAGAATAACGGTCTATTCAGCCACATGTCTTTGTCCCTTTGTGTTTTCGGGTACCCTAAGTGATTTTTAAAAACAAAGTCAAAAGTTCATCACGTTAATCAATGTTCAACCATTTCCCTTAAGCTGGTGTGTTTTGCTCATACAAAATCTGAGCACAGTGCTTTTGCGTATTGCTATGAAGAATATTCTAGCACATGAAAAGTTGAAATTGATCAAGTATTCTTCAACGACCTAAACCATGGGAGGATCTCCTTAGAGCATACTAGTGATGTTGAATATTTGTTCCTCTAAGCCCACTAATTTCTGAAATTATTTTAAAACATCTCGTAAGGGTTCGTTCATCTCAGTTGTTGTGGAGTATTCAAAATCTGGAGAATAATTCGTTTATCTCTACTATTATTTTATGATAGAAACCAACTATTTTATACAATCATTCTAAACCATTGGGATCGTATGTAATTTTTGCTTGAGGGAATTAAGATTGTAAAACGACCTGAACTAAGACCTCTGATAGCAGTCAATGATGATGTTCAGACTGGCTCACCGACGCCACGGATCTTTGGTTTTCGTAGGTATATTATTCATTGTATTTTTTTATAATCTTACATATAGGATGGTTTTGTTTGGACAAGAGTTCCCTTCTATTAAAAATAAATGTATAGCTAAAAAGGGCAATGAATGTAAACTGTTTTTCTTGTATTGTCCTGAGTGAAATAATATTACAATGTGAATAACACCTATAAAGAACGATTGTTATAAAATGTTTCGAAATGGAAAATTATTCATCATTATAACATTGACTGGTTCTACAGTTGGCAATGAAATAAGATTGATAATCTAAAAGAAAGCGATTAGGGCACACTTTGAGGCAAGTAAAATTTGAACGGAATCCCTGTTCAAAATGTACTACCAAAATTTTGAAATTCTGAATGCCTAAAGTATTTCTCTATACAATAAGTTGATAGAAAAATCTGTTCTATTAGTTATTAAACATTACCCTTATTGAATTCTCCATTATTCTAATTGAGTAATTGATTATGAGATATAAAATTATATAGCAGCTAATACTCATCCTAATAATACAAACCAAATGTTCTAAAGATAGTTTTGTAACTATATTGAAGGTGAAGAAATGGGTCATAATTTAAATATTGATAATCTCACTTAAAGGCTTTTGCACGTTCCTTGCAAGTTTAGTTAAATGTTTGAAAATATAAAGAATAATTAACCGCAGATCGAGATAGTTAAAACTCGTAAAATTGTCAACTAATATGTAGTTCCAATGATAACTACTAATTAGGAAAGATGCTTCCTGAGTTATTAATTAACTTTGTATATACTTAATCAACTTCCACCAGGAATTGGTCAAATTATAATTTTGACAGCTGCAAAAGAGGATGTAACGTGGTTGTCTTCAATGGATGCGATACGTATATAAATAAGCATTTATAACAAATCGTCTTTTCTTCTTTGCATTAACTTACTTTCACATTTAGGACGAACGACAAATTAATTACGCTTATTTTTTAATAGTCACATAATAAGTAAATAAGTAGTTGACCCACTTACAAACTGTATTGCTGGTTTCCTTCTAGAGACTATATACATACATCTTAATATTAACTGACTTACAAGTTGTATAAGGATTGTAAAGATTACAATAATATAGTGCTATATTTAGGCTTGTTTGCAATGGATAATATAAATTTAGTTAAAAGCTTATATTGATATATGAGTGGAAGAATGGATGTAGATGGTAAAATTGACCGAGGAAATACACTTAGTTATCTGGTTACCAATATTGCCAAGAGTATTGATACTTTTAGTTGTTTTATTTGTACTGTAAGCAATCAAGTATATATGTTATAGTTATTGGTGTAGTTTATAATACTTCGAATTTGCAATTATCATTGGTATTACATTTTTTTATTTATGCTTTTTGTCAATTCTAGGGTTTAGTGTTTTCGTATTATTGGGTTATTTTATTTTATTTGTAATCTTGAAGTTGCGCTTCTATTTAAACCCACAGTGCGTCTAATTTAGATAATGTTTAGTACTATCTTTTGTAGAGCTATTCCAAACCTCGTGCCAAACCTCTGTTATATTATTGTTACATTGTTGTAATACTCATGAACTCATTAAGTAATAAATGGTATAATGACGTTTCAGTTGAACACAATTACAATTTAATGTGTTATTGAAAGGGATTTTGTATTATATGCTTACGTTAAATAAACAAAAATTTTAAAAGTGAAAAATCTTCAATTATTATTGAAGTTAAACTTAAAAATATTTATATCTTTATTTAATAGACTATGTATGTAAATAAGAACAAAGTCTTAAACTATTATTGCAGGTCTTGTGTTCATTAGTCTGCATTATACCACACTGATAGCCAGATATGACATATCTGAAGACTCATTAGGCCTGGAGCCAAGAGTTAATTGTACAACAACAAACCGTAAAAGTATATTTCATAATATCGTTTTAAAGTAATCTATACTATTTTGTATACGCTTGGAATTTAAGATATTATAACGTCTACTCATGACTGCTTTCTTGAAGAGGTTAAATTACTCCCCTGCTTAAAAATTCATAAAAATACTTGTTTGAAGCCCTACGATTTTTATGTAACTTGCTGAAGATTGAGGAAACTTCATATAAAAGAAACATGACAATTTGATCACAATTTAATCTTTACGCTGCTGTCAAAAATCATTTTTAAAGGAAGGTTCTTTCTTGGACGTGTTTATATATCTGCAATAGCCCCTCCCTTTTTAATCCTTTTATTAAAGATTTGAGTTTTATATCTTGTAAATTAGGTTATTTAATGAAACGACTTTACATAAAATATATAAACAGCAATTTGACAACACCTACCATTCATTACACTAGAATACTTTTAAAATGGTGTATCGGTTTTGGTTGGGATACTTTTTAAATGATTAATAATATCCTTTTAAGATAACTTTCCTAAAGACAAAACACTTTTAGTTTCACTATACGTGTTACAGAATAGAAATTATTGCAGTGTGCGATTACAGTTTGAATAAGAAATTTAAGGAATTTTATAACTATGACCAAATGAATGAGTTATGGCCAATAACTTGAGAAATTGGCATGGGTTTTTCAATGATTTTTAAGTTAGAAAATTAAATTTTGTAATGTTGTAATATATGTTTTTAATCATTCTTTTTTAACGAAAATAAGTTTTTAGAAGTAAATTACAATCATGTAATTCTCTCAAGGTTCCTTTTACATAGTACTTTAAGCATTTTTTGTCTTTATTCCTCAACATATCTCCAAAAGCTGTACCCAGAACTAACATTACGAATAAAATATTCTTCAACCAAAAACAGTTCGCGTTACTCTAATAATATACTATCAGAAGCTTAAACTATCAAACAACACATATTTTGAAATATAGAAACACAGTAAATATTATACCGCAGTACCGAGGAGGGGCTGCACACCAGTAAATAAATCTTAGGCTTCAGAGCTTACAATCATTAAATGGTAACCCTCTATGATGTTATGATCTGACACTTGTCTGAGACGAATCACTGGTTGACTTAATAACAGCCTTTAATAACATGACATAGTCCAATAGCCCTTAACACTTTATTTATATAAAAACAAAGTTTGAAAATAAATGTCTTAATAATGTGCTTCCCTTTGACTTTACTCCACTGCATGTTGATGGTCGTACAGGCTAGTAACCTCTAAATATTGACCCCGAAGTGTTGCTATGACAATATATTGCTCACGACATCCTTGCCCACGAATGTTGACCACGACCCACCTAAAACTACCCAAAATTACACATAACGTAGCTATGGTAGGAAGGATTGAATCATTTTGAATGTTGAATTTGGCTCCATGTTCACCTTCATTTTATTGCAGCGTCTATAGTATCTGATCTTGTCTCAGACTTGACGCCTGGAATCTGGAAAGTTGTGCACCTGATGAGACACTAAGACTGCCACTTCACCTATTTACAGGTATGTCTGATGTCGAAACGATGTAAAGTTTCATTTTGAGCTTCTACGACGCCAACTTTCTTTGAATATCTTCAGACATACATGACTCCAGATTTCCAGGAGTCAAGTCTGAGACAGCATCAGATACCAGATGCTGCAATAAAAGGAAGTGAACTGGAGTCAAATTCAACATTCAAACCCCATATTAATTAACTTTAAGCCGAAGCATTAATTAAGAAAATAAAAACTACCTCGCCGGCTGGGTTGAGCATGTTTATCAGAGCTACTGACTTCAGTTAACAAAATAAAAAAAGTAAATACTGAATTACTTTAATAACTTACTGTAAAATACTAATAATATTAATGTTTATTAATCTTACTTTAATTATATTAATATTATTATTTACAAGAAGTTCTCGGTTTAATAACTATTTATCAAACGACGAACTAAAACTTACGGACACAGCTCTCAGGAATTTGGTTTCGAGGCTGAGCCAGACCAATTTGTCAAACGGATACCACCACGCTTATACCGGAAGTGGGTGTTTAACTCAGCCACGTAAAAAAGGAGTGTTCGGCAAGATAGTAGTTTGATCGTATGTCCTATACTGTAAGGAACACTATTTATTAATAAGCTTGTCTTGGGCTGTTTCCCTAAAGAAAACTGTAAGCTGTTATAACTATGAGAGCACCGGTACCTTGTAATAAATTCATGGCGATATCCTCACCTTCCCCCTGACCACGATAATGCCTGATTTATACGTGCCACGATGGCAGTAAGGCATGCGAATTAGGAAATGCCATGTTCGTTAAGACTTTGGGTCACGATATTAATTTATCACACTCGCTCAGTTTCCGTAACGTTAATAACACGTAGTTTATGGTGATTGGGGCCTGAGGTTTGACAGCTATGATATCTAAGTCTCTTGCGTTGTTTAACTCTCTTGCGTTCGGTTACCCCATGATGAATTTTTCAGCTAAATGTTCCTCAGTTTCTAGTTTTTAGTACCTTAAAATAAACAGTAATACTCTCATACAAATTAGCATAGTATATAAAATATATTTAAATACATATATCGAATAAGTAGTCTTTTTTCAAACTACTGGTAAATAAAATAATAGTAGCTAATAATCAGTAAAAGTAAACTGATTAGGGTATAATGTGTAAACCCTTTTAAGGAATATGTTTGTTTTACGGATTCGACAAACCCTAACCATCTTGTTGCCTGTCTGTCTGTAGTGGAGTATAACACCTTGAAACGTGGTACTTATTTACAAAAGTACTTATTTTCTGATTTATAGTTACTATTAGTGTTTTTTACTTTTAAATACTACTACTTTTATCATCTACAAATTTTCATAAAAAGTGAAACATTGATCATTTTTGTTGTGCATTTGATTATTGCCGTATTAAATCATTATATCCCTGCCTATATGCCCTATACTGGTAGTCTAGTGGACGAGAGCTAATTTGCATTTTCTGGAATTGATAGTGAAATTCCACTATGGAAGAAATTGAACGTTGGTAGCGTTAATTTTGACGAGGGTTGAAATAGGAGGAGTAAAAGAGTTAAAAATATGAAACGTAATATTTCTTTAGTCATATTTTTGTTGACTGACGCACCTTAAAAACCGCCAGATAGTAAAGTATGACTAATGTCGCGTAACTAAAAAAACAACTGAAATATTTAATTTTCAGCCGAATGGTCAGTCTTCATATTAATCTGACACTGATTTAACTGAAATTGAAATCCAATATGACTTTTAAGGCCATACAAACTGGTAACGTAAATTAATGGAAAACAGTTCGTTCAAAACATTCATACGTTAACCTCAAGGTTAACTTGTTCGTAAGCGTAAGTAATTAAGCTAAGTGTTTTCGTTCACCTTTTACATATAATGATAAAAGCTAGCAAAAAGTGAATTCAAAATTCTACGGACCTTGACCTACACATTAATCTCACAATGTCTGGAGGTAATTCACGTGAAATCAGCCGTATAGCAGAACATTGCAAACCGGATCAATTTGGTCAGAGCTTTCGACCTGTTTGCTAAACGATATTTAATTGCTCATAGCTTACATAACCATACAACGGGGAATTTCATGTTTGCAAATAAAATTGCAAAACCCCAAAACTAAGTAACTCGGCTCGTAATTGGCTCGACCCACACAGTCGGTCACTTGTTTGTATTCTTAGCAACTGAAAATAGACTTAAATGCTCTCTAAGCTCAATAATTAAACACTTATTAATTTTCTATGTGTATATATTTACATGGATTTTAGTCTGGTTCTGACATTTCATACTAGTCTTTGCTAGCTTTGTTAGCTTTACTTCCTTTGTTAGTAAGCTCCATTCTAATAAATTTCTGGATACATTACCACATTGTATATTTTGATTTGATATTTTTAAAACCTGACTATTGGGAAATGATTGGTAAGAACTGGCGGATGCATGTGGAAAGCATTATTTACTACGATGTTTTGTAGGTCTATTTAATATTATAAAGACAATAAAAAAATACTCAAGGTCAGGTACTCCTGCTTTCAGTATGTAGGAAGGATTTTATCTTAATAATAACTAATTGTAATATTTTTCTTGTTGTAATCAACCATACGTAACTCATATAAAGTAAAAAATAGCGGGCGTCAAGAATATACTTCCTTTATACAGGTCTAAAATTAAAAGCAATCGACTAAAATTTGATGCGTGAAAAAAATAATTTGAAATTATGAGTGATTAAGGAAACAGAACACAATTAATACTTCCTGTTAGAAACCTACCATTCAATTCTCGACAGATCCTGCCATGTACGGGGTCCGAGAAAGTCATATAAATGTCCATGAGTGTCAGTTTATAAGCTTTCCAATCATTAATACTAAAATGTTGTAGGTTAATCTTTTTCCTTTTTGACTACAGTGTAGGTGAAAATGATCCTCTATAGTTCGTAGAGTCATTAAACTTGATACATAAGTTCCTCTTGGTCCAAGAAAGACCTCAACTGATTTTGTAGTCAAAATATAAAAGGGGAGAAACGTTAGTCAGTTTTGTTACTCAGGGCATGCAAGGACTTCCTCGATCATCATCATCCATTTCCTTACCTATTGTAGCTTCCTCTTTGCTCTCTTGGCTTGTCTAGCTGCTTTTGGCATTTATTTGTTACCTTTTCTGCTTTCTTTCTTCAATTGTATTCCGTTCATGGTACAAAGCGCGTCGACCGGCTTTTTATACATTTTAAGTCCTAATTTATCAAACACCATCAACTTACTGGAATAACTCTTATTAAAGGTTATAAACTGCATCATTGGCATTAAGTTTAAGGTATCCAACGTAACAAATGTGTTTTTTGAACTTTTGACCAGACCATGTTATTGAAACTTTCATTTTGGTTTTGTGTTTGGTAATGAAGGTACTTAGTTAAAAATTCAGGATTTGATAAGTCACTTCATTGTTTTTTGATAAAGCAGCAAAGTTAGTCAGTTTTGTCAAAAGTTTTGTTACTCAAGACATGCAACCACCACTGCCAGTCAGCTTCTTAACTCTGTGTGTTCCTTTAATGAGCATAATCTGAAACTGTAGATAATTAAAAAGCATGAAAAATGAAGATTTTGAGCTGTAGATAAAATCTATTCCTACTTATCCGTGAAACAGTTACAGTCAGTTCAGTAAAGATGTTCTGTACATCCTGTCGGGTCCTTCGATACTCCTATGTATTATTTTAACTACTCCATATTTTATAACTTTCTCTTATCTGTGGGTTTTTTTCTCAAATTCTGTGCTATCCTTTAAATTAATTTTTTAATTTAATATTAGTTTTTTATTTGTTATTTTGATTCCAAATTTAACTTTTTTTAATTGTTGCATATTTCTAAACATTTTTACTAATTTTATATGTACTCAGATATTTTTCATCTCACAAGCTTTTCTTTACTTTGAATATTTAGTAACATCGATATTACTGAAAATGATTTAGAAAGATTGTTTGCATTCTTTTATTTTATTACAACCATACGAATACGATTTCTACATTTTCTTGGATATACTTTAAGGAATTACTTACATTATGCCTAAATTAAGTACAGAATATATTTAATTAATTTGAAAACGTTTCCTTCTTTAGTTAGGTGTTCTGAATAAACACCTTCTTTCCAGAAATTGTCTGCGTGGTTTGCCTTGTCATTGGTCAGCATTACAGCAAGTCTTGTTCATTGAGTATCTGTTCCATCTCCACACATGTCAATAACTGTTTGGAGTCCTACACTTGACCACATTTGCGTAGGTTGGTCTCTCCCGCTGACCGTCTTCCCCATCGTATCAGATTATCCCGCACTCTGACAAGTAACGTGTCCTTTTTAAACCTGATTTTATTTTATTGCTTTTAAAACAATAAACTAAAATCATATAGCTCTAAAACAAGCTAGTAGTGTAATTAATATAATAATAATAATTTTTGTTATCACCAGGATTAAATAATAATTAACAATAAGGATAAGGTTTTACAATAGTAAAACCTTATTTTACGTTAACAACCCATTGACACCTGCAATAAAGAACATGGAGGAATTAAATATTATACAATTCAATAAACAAATATTTTATTAAAACTTAATATAATCTCATTATTTTAAGAAATATAATCTTTTTAAAACTAATACATCGATTCCTAAACAAATAACTGAGTGTTAGAAATGTATATTTCCTTAATCTTTTACGCTTGATTGTGTTCAATAGTTAAAAGGCTCAACAATTTTATTTTAAGTTAAAAGGCTCAATATTCTTTTTTCATGACAAAATATTTATAACTAGTTTTATTATTATTTCCAATTTAAGTTATAAAAATTACCTAAATACAGTTTACTGTATATTTAGTATTTATATTTAAATAATTTTGTGTTCTTCTGGAAAAAACATGATTGTAAACTAACTATCTTTACTTGTAAACTATTTCATTTGACGTGAAAAGGAGTAAAATAAATTCAAAATATCGTTAATTGTCTAACCCTGCAATGTTTGAACAATATATATATTAATTATTTAAAATACTATAGGATTTCATGAGTGTAATTAAAACATTTACGAAGATGAATAAGTACGTTTTATGCTCAACACAAAACGAAAAAAAGAAAAAAATAATCTGTAATGTACAGCCGTATCAGCACTGGCATAGTTTATTATTATTAGTTCATCTAATTGGTCTACAATGCGAATTCTTTACGTTGAAATATACTGATGTTCTTAGGACAGACTGTAGGGAATGTTTTTTTATAACAAAATAAAATTTAAAATCTCATACCCAGTTTTCCGGCAGACGAAACCATTGTGCATAAACCCCTTAAGAGATCCATGTATAACAACATTTTTACATCAAATTAATAAGTTATTGAATTGTTGTACATATGTTTAAGAAAATTTAAAATAATTTAATCAATATAATAATCAGCAAAGTGGGCATTAATCCGTAGGTTTGTGGTTTCGATTTACCGAAACGTTTTTATTGTATTTTTTACTCAGGCTAACCTAAGCTAGGATCCGTGAGGTATCTAGTTTTTGTCTGTTACTTTAATGGAACCATGTATTCAGTTTACAGGTAGAACAGGTAAACCGAATTGAACCATCTTCAGTTCTAATACCAGACAAAATTTTGCCTTGCTTTGGAGGTCCTTGGCTATTGTAAGGACTTGCTCGAGTAAAAATCATATGTGAGTATATGCAACTTCATGCCCATAACGCATTTCATATCCAATACTTTTCAATTGTATAAGGATCCGCAATGATTTTTTTAATTTTTAAAAGACATACTTACTTACTTATTTAGATATTTAGTTAATGTATATATGAAAATATGCACTATCCTTTGGCCTTAAAATACCGTGCGACCCACAATATCAAATATTTCATGTAACAAATTTGTTTTTATGGATCGTTTATGGATTATGAAACAGTTACAATTTAGAAAAGTGTAACTAAAAATTGATCGTGTATGACAATATACAATTTGCACCTAATACTAGTCTATGGAAATGAACATGATCATACGGTGTATAGTATATTATTTACCATACGAGTACGCTCAGTGTAATGTAAATCTGATGTGTGACAGTACGCACCATATCCATTATAATTGCTTGTGTTATAATTCCTTTACCGTTTTCACAATTTATAATATTACATTTCGTCATTTTCATGGTTATTCTTGGCTGAATAAATATCTAATTTGTAACAAAATAGACCACATCCCGACCTTAAGGAATTTCCTACTTTAATTTTGAACTTTGAATCTGCTAAAGGTACGAAAGTCTTTCTCAATCTTAAGAAATTTTCTTTGTTTATTCAAGATAACGCGTAATCGAATAACAGTCTAATAAATAGTACCCTTTTCAAAGTACTTTAAGTTGTGCAATCTTTAACTCTTGACAAGTTGGGCCTGAAAATTATATATTTAGTTTTCAAATAACAATTTACGAGTGTCTGTCACATGGTATATACTGATTCATTGTATTTATTCTTAAATTAAATATTTAATGGTGGTTTTGAAGCACTGTTAATAAATACTACTTAAATAATCATACAAAGATTTTGTGTTCTTTAATAAACCCCTAATAAATGGAAGAAATGCCCTCTGATTCAATATGTACTGGGAATCTTAACATTAGTATATTTATTTTCTATATACAACAAGTAGTACCAGTAACTCTTGCATGCTTATACAGTGTCGAAGAAATATATAACAATAGTTCTTGTCCTGTAATATAAACTAAAAATCACTGGATGTTATTTTTACGCGAAAACATTTAATTAAGGTATGGATAACACATTTTACTGGTTTATAACCCTAAATCATTTTGTAATCCAAAACATTTTCTTGAATTTCGTACACTGTCTATGTACGTAATTACTTTATAAAGTATTTATTACTTTTTCAAAAATATTGATCAGATTGATTTATGCAATTGGGATTGTCAATTGCAGCTTAGACGTATTGAACCTTAAGACAATTTTATAATATTTAAAAAACCTACCTTCAAATTATATTTTTCAATGAAGAAAGATTAAAGTTCTTTACAAATTGCATTACATGAAGTAGCCTACATTGAGGAAATTAAAATTCGTTAAAATACAGTACAAAGCATTAATAGTAGCAATCGAGGTACCAGTAGCCAACACCCAACTTGTTTCAAACACGAAGAGTATATACAGATTTGTTGACAAAATATCTTCAATGTTATCCCACTAAAGTATACTAGTATAGAGTAAATGTCCAGTTGTAAAAAACGATATAAGTACTTTTATTTTCCTATCAGAAAAATTATGAAATATTTTGTCACCAATGCTTTGGTCACTACTCCACTCCCCCCTCCCCACAATCACTCTTCTCTTTCCTCTCTTTTCTGACTCCTCTCTTCTTATTTCTCTCTTACCTTCTCAAGTAGAGATAAGAATTGTAGAATAAACTTGTCAACCTAAGTTCTCCGTAATCCTCAATTCTGTCGAAACAAGCAATAGTTATAATGTTCGCTCACAACTTAGGATATTCCTAATTGTAATGTCATGTGGAAAGAGTGCATTGTATAATCTTAGGATACACTAATATAAATTACATACAAAACCCTACATACTCTTGTAAATTCAATTGTAATCATCGGTACATGTAGTTATTTTCCAAAATGCATAATTATCGAAAAAGAAAAACAATAACTTAATTAGAAATAGTAATATGGTAGTATTAAATATATCATCGAAGACTGAGGTGGCAACGTCTGATATACATCACTACTGTACATCTTATAGCTAACCCTACAAACAGTGTCGTACTAGACCGCAGTGGCAATGGCTGGGGGCACGCCGCCGCGCCGTGACATTCGCTTTATGCAATATGCATAACTTGGCCGGTACCGGTGCGTGCTCAGTACTTGTACCGGCAGAGTTACCACCGCGCGGTAAGACCGGTAGGACCGGTACAGCCCTGTTAGGATGTTTACGTCAACTAAAGGTGCAACGGCTTGCATTATACACGTCAATGTTTGGTTCATCAGCATTAGTCGTCGCTACTCAGAAAGTCATAAACGCTCTTTGCGATTATTTCTGGGAATCAGTAATCACAGGAAACTCTCAGGGTTTGAATGAAATAAAAGATTTCTATTGAACTAAAATAAATAATTGTTGAGAATTGTCAATTTTAAGCTTAGAACTTTACATTTTTGAAACAAAAATTTGAATACTTTTATTTATTTAAATACATTGTAAATATTTTTATAGAGATTTTTTTAACGTATCCTCACATTATTTTAAAAAAAATGGAGAGAATTAAGTTATAACCTTTTATCTTTTCATTTTCAATCATTTGGTCCATTAATCTCTATTGTTAATTGAAATGGTTTTACCTTGGTTCAATAATAATCTATGATTCTAAAACAGATAAAAATCTAAACGTTAATAAACTAAAAATCCCAATATTAAAAACTCTTACGTACAGCAAGGAAGGGATTTTCATAGAGATACATTGTTTGCAATCAGTGTTTACGTGTAAACTGTTTATATTTTTGAAAACTCTTATTTTGACATAAAGCTCTTTATCTTTTCCTTATCGATAGTCTATTATACACAACATCGTAGGTCGAAGGGTAAAAATGCAATGCCTGTCTCTTTTAATAAAATGCAGGGTGTTTCAAAATTGTGTAATTAATAATTATAAAATAGTACAATAAAATACTTTAATAAGAATAATTGTGTGACGAATAACAACACATTTTATTATTTTAAGGAATTTCATTTATGAGATTTCGTAAATTAAGAATTTAGAACTCGATTTGTTGTTTGTCCTGTAGTCTTATTACCTTATAGTTAATTCCATGAAGACCATAAATTATTTTATTTATGTCTAATTCAATACGTCGAAACCAGTTTATAAGTAAAAAATGCAAATTCCAAGATATTTGAGTTTTAAATAAAATTACTTTTTGCAAAAACTCTTACAATCGTTACATTTTACGTATTTTAAACTTAACACGTATATTTTGAGTATATTTAAACGGTTGTGTATATATAAGTAATATTGTGTAGCAGGACGATGAGTGACACATATTGTAATAAAAATCTGCAGAAGCATATTAAAAGATTTCACAAACAATCTACGAAAGTCACTACTTCCAGCCGACCGCCCACGTCGCGCGATGGCTGGGTATGGTAAACTCACTCAGCAAAAAAAAAACTTATGCATATTTTTAAACTTTCGAAAAACCAAAATTTCGCGTATGACTGTAATATACCATGCCTGGGCAATGAAACTACATCACTTACGAATATTTAATGTTCATCCTCATACCAAACAATTCTGTACATATTCTGTTAAACTTTTTTACAATATGAAGTTAATAAGTATTTGGAGTTTAATCATTTCCTGTATTGAATCCTTACGAGATATGTGAAAAGAATTTACATTTTTTTCTGTAACTAAATAGTATTTAATTTCACGTCTAGAAAATAATATTGTATTGTCATATTTTGTTTAAATAATGTATTATAATTTACAACAAATTTCCAGGTCATATTTAGTTAAAGTCTCACATGCTAAGGCAAGGAAAGAACGCGGAAATTCATATAAGAAAAACATGTATTTGTTCAAAAGTATAAAATGGCAGTTGTCACTTCTAACAAGACACACGGTACATGGGAACCTGCCTGTTCAGAACCAACACCTACTCGAGTCTTTATTATATAATGGAAAATCACGTGTAGTTCATTCATAAGGTTTTGAATTTTCAGTTGTAATAAATACATTTCTTCAAAATTAATGAACATGCCCACTATGTAATGCAGTAAAGTTAGTTTAAAACTATTACCTTACAGAGTCTGTTCTCGACCTTCAACTTGATACATAAGTCGAAACAATCCTGATTCCGTAATGAAAACACAGTGGATATGGTATTGGATCCAATTCCGAACAATGAGGTGGCATTCTTTATGGTGCTTCAAGTAGTGGATGTATTATAAATGTTGGATTGCAACCATGACAACCGTCATCAGCTTTAAATACGGCAACAATTTTCTCAGTTATTGACACATTGTAATCTCTTTTGTCGCAATAAATAACGATACATACATCCTGACGATGTCAAGGTTTCCTTCACTACCAACTAATCCCGCAGTTTTGAACATGAACGTATAGATTGATTTGCCAACACATTGGACAATTCTTCATTCATTTTGGGTAAAACTTAATTTTTTTTACAATAATTTTAAACTACCTCTTCTGTGTTATAAAATTAAATACATGAAAACAGCAATAGATCAGAATGATTTACGGTTATTCATATTTTATGGTGAAGTTGACCACTATCCACATTTTTCCATTGATACTTACTATTTCAAAGGAATGTTATTTCAACTAGAGTCATTTCCAATCATTAAAACTTCTATTATTTTATGGATGTCAAGAATATTTATCGCAATGTTTCAAGTAATACCGTATCTGGTTATTGTCTATATATATTACTGAGCTATAATACTGAACAGCTGTTTTAGAATGCAACTAACTACTGATTTGGTTATTGCCACAGTCTACTTCACATGTGTAGTTAACTGCAGTTGTTGCTTACCGGAAGTACTTTGAAGGCGGCATGTGCCCTTGAGAATTACAATAAAGATAATTGAAATTACTTTTGACAAAACGGAACGAAGGAGTTTCATCGTTAAATCGGTTCAGAAATAACGGATGAGTTGTGTTTACAAAAATCTCCATCACGTATTATAAATATAGATGTCATAAGTATTAAATGAGGAATGGCAGGAATTTTAAGCAAAATTAATTTTTTATTTTATAATAACCTCCATAGGAAAATTGACTTAAGATAAGAATACGTACTTTTTACAATATATACATAAAAGAGGCTTGAGGAAGTTTTTGATTTGTAAAACAAACTCAATTGTTTTTAGTAAACATTTTCATAGAAAAGTTATTTTATAATTGTTTATTTTAAAATAGAGTGATCTTAAATCTTGAATGAATAAAAAAAATATAACCTATAACTCTGCATTCTGTAAAAACTAATATTTGTATATACAGTAATTCCTAAGACCATTCTAATTTCTCTTGGTGTAATTACTAAGATCGTGGAATTTTTTATCAAAAAGATAATTTTTTCTCTTTCTTCATGGAATAAGAGATAATTAATTTAAAATTGAGAAATATTTCCACCCAAAAATATATTACACCTTAGTTATATGTTCGTAATGAAAATGATTCATAGTCGTGAAGAAATACATTTAAATTCTTAGATCATATCGTGCAACAACTTTTATTCTACAACTTCACGAACACAATCAACTCTAGTAGGGTGATCCCTTACAAATGAAATATACCAGGTTGATGGCGTTTGACCAGTTGACCCACTGTAGTCTACATTTCTTAAATTTAGTAGAATAACAACATTATTTTTCTTCAAGGTGTATAATACGACATGTCGGTATGTTAAGGGGGTTTATAACAGTTGAATAAAGGATATGTCAGCTAATACAAGTACGGCTCTAAGTGATACTTAGTTACTCTGAACAATAAAATCTGACCCTGAGCAAAATTGCCCGGCCTCCCTGGTCGTAAACTGACCCTCGTTAGGTTTTTGATCACCGGGCACAGCTTACCTCTACCCGCTGGGGCACCCTCACGACACTCATGAAATCATCTCCAAATTGTACTCGTAAATATCTTACACAGGAAGTAATTTACCTCAGAAGTACATAAATGAACGGTGCACCGCACAAAAAAACATACCAATCTCTAAAATTGTTAGGGATTACACATTTTTTCATCAATTTCAATGTTTCATGAACATTATGGATTAAAAAAATATTATTAGTGAAAATATCAATTAATTTAATTTTTGTAGTATCTATTAAGTTAACACAAAATCAAACTGATAGGCAGTTCAAAAGCACAAAAACCCGGTTGAACTAGTGAAGTACTAAGTACTAAGGGTAATTTAGATTTGATGATAGTACCCTTGGTAATACTGTCAGACATACATTTTCCACACACTTTCAGGAACATTTCCAGCTAGTTAACATCACGATAAAAAACGGTCAATATATCAATTGGGGGTTCAATCCAAATTCTTTCTAAATTCAAAGGTCAGTGCACATATTTTGACACCGGGTTATTACGTAGTTACAGGCTTGTGATACTCCATTCAACGTTCAAACTAACAAATCAAGTTACTGTAGTTTAATGGGCAATCTTTGATAAAGCCAAGCTTCGTAAAGGGAATTTTCGTGAGGTGTAGATTACTCAATCGTAAACCTAAGCATTTTTCGAGTTTCGTAAAATGTTTAATTAAAAAGTTTAAAAATTTTAGACTCAAGTGGTGCCTTTAGGGTATTAAATATATAATACGAAAACTTACGTTACCATTCACGTCGAACGGTATGCACTTAAATTTGGACTGTTTTTATTGGTGAGGCTCCTGTTCACCGAGCATGCCGATCCTGGGAAATATGAGACATTACTTTAAACAAGATTACTACAGGAATGTCACACAATCATAGAAAACATGTCATTAACACTTTCAATAAACACTTTACAGTCTCGTTATAAAAAAATTATTTCGGCGTTACATGTAATACGGTCTATTTAACATTGTAAAAAAGAGAGAAAACGAAGTGGTTTTTCATACGAAATTTGCGACCTGAAAAACGTAGACCTCGATTTTAACCTGAAAGATTAGGACTACGGAGAGCTGTAAAAAAAACAGATTGTGTCTAGCGTTAAGAGCAGATTATCGTAGCTCCTTTTACATCTACTCGGTAAGCCGAAGCCGAAAATCCAAGTTAGGAATGTGTTCTGCATAGCCTTGATCTCTACATCTGAGCATCTTCGTCTATTTCTTCTCAAGTGTCGCGTACTGAAGTTGGATTCAGACGAAGGAACTTTGTCGGAACATTTAAAATTCACATAAAAATTATAAATAAATACAATGATACTACACATACATTTAACATTATGGTTTCCAAGTTCTGAACCGTACTTATGAGACAATAGAGTTAGAGTTAGATTGTAGTTAGCTACTTTAAGAGTTAGATTACATGTGATAAATTAACTATGTTTGATTTCTATAGTGAGTCTGATATTTTGAACATTGTATTTAAAACTTAAGACAGTAAACTTTGGCTGTAAGTCAGTAACTTAAGAAAGCAAGATTTACAAAATTTTTTTCCACTCTATAACATATATAACAGTGTTTATTTTTATTTAAGAGCGCAAGCAACTAAAGTTTGATTTTGTAGTATTTTTTATTTGTATAAAAAAAGTTATTAAAGAATAATATCGGTATTCGTAGCTTATATTCGTATTGAATACGTATATGGGATATAGTGAAATGTCCTTCAATGAATTATTACTTTACATACGTAATTATTTTTATCAATAGTTTTATTTACACATTTTCTATAACCAATTCTTGTTCACTTACATTTACGTATACATATTAACAAATAGTAATTATGCTATGAAATACTTACTTGTTATATTCACATTTGTTTTATTTATTTGTAATATCATTATTAAACTTTGTGTACGGTATTAATTTATTAAATATGTTTATTTGTTATCAGTTTTTCATATCAGTGATTAAATTCAATTTCACGTAATTTAATTTCGTGAATTTATGAATATTTACTTTTAGTGAATGAAATTCTCAGGACGCCGCTAAACTAAACTGTCGGCTCAGTCCTGGAAAATATACATTTATTGACACTGTACTACAATATGTTTTGTAAATTTTGTTTAATATCTAATATTTTTTATATTTTTATATACTACATTAATCAACTCAACTAATGCACGTTTGAGAAGTAAAAGTCAAAATATTAACAACACTAATGACTTGAATTATGAGGAAAGATTTTTGAATTTTAACAAGTAATGGAATAAAATACTTTTTAAATAGGCAAAAATACGGCTTCATTAATTTTATATCTTACCTTAAAATTACTGTGCACATATTACAAGAAATATACAGTATGTTTAATTTAAATGTATTAAGAACAGTAAAATATTGAGAATTCTATAATCCCGTTTTACAATAAATAAATATAAAAAACCATACAGTAAGTATAAAGATGTACACACGTTCAATATAACTTAAAACGACTTTAAATCTATGTAATGTAATCGGCACAACTGAAGAACCTTAACTAAAAAAAACTATTTAGTGAAAAAAGCCTGCGCAATAAATAGGCCTATTAGCCATAAAATGGATTATTGTATCTTTCCAGTATATTATATAAACTGAAAATTGTTGGACATTATAATGGAAAACCGTGATGCTGCGATTGCGAAACGCTTTACCAGCAACAACAACACATGAATATGTTGTATGTTTTTACAAGTACACGTTAAAATTTTATTTTGTTTCTTTTAAAATATATTTACAAAATTTCCATATAAAAAAGGTACATTTAAGATATTGTGAGGAATACATTTTCAAAGAATATGTGGGTTTAAACCACAGTTTTAAATCAAACGCAATAATTATCTTTTTCTTTGCAGTATATCAAGATATTATGAAAATGAGTGATTGAAATAAAGAATTCGAGTTCATCATCAATTTAGTTTAAATTTACACTTGTTTAAATCTTGTACTATTAACAGTAAATGTATGTAAATAGTTTACATATGTTTTACCAGCATTTATGTAATATTTAAACTTAGTTTTCAGAAACAATACAAGTACAAGAATTATATTAAGAACTAGGACAGCATATCGGATATACGTTATTTAGCAAATCCGGAAATATTACAGAGCGTATGTGTAAGTACTTAATTAGTACTAGTTTTAGCAGTCTTATGTATAATTTATTTGAATAGCCTAATCTATGTGGAAAATATCGTTTTAAATGATCTTTTACTTCTTGATACAAACATTAAGTTTTGATAGTACTGCATTTTTACAGAAGAAATTTAACTTTAAGGTCCTGTAATAACTACGAATGTATTGTTGATTAAATTTTAAACACATTTGAAACAATTTTGAAGTAGGCTATCTTTTAAATAAATTATCCGACTTTATATTTTCTTTGGTCTTAGGTAGATTTAATGTTAAAACTATTTTTTTCCAGTTAGTGTTAAAATAATGAATTTTTCATATTACGTTGATCATGTCAGTAATATGCCTGAGGGTTAAAAGGGCAAATGTTAATTAAAAACTTTAATGTGACAAATACTTCAAAATTGTGATATTTTAATCATTATTGTCTGTCATATACCAGTTCACCGTTAAATATATGGTACGCAAAATAGTGTAATGGTGATATAGCATTTTATGTTCAACTTCGGCAATTTTTATGACTCGCAATGTCATACTGAGTATTAATGTGTTTAGCGGCAGGAATAAGTAAGCATTAACGGAGTAACCCGCTGGTGTTCATTAGTAATTAATTAGAAGATTGGCGGGAATGCTGCAGCATGCGGGTGGTAAGAATCTCTGACCACAGAACCGTACACGATATTATCAGCACTTGGTAGTGGCTAACGCCATCGATCCATATAGCCTTGGGTGTTTTACCGGAAACTTTTCTTGGCTGGAACTTGATGTATTTTAACTAGCTAATATATAAGAGTATAGATAGGCCTTCACCGGATTTAATACAACTCAGATTATCCTATTACGATCATTTATTGTGTTGGTCTACACTCTTCCGAAGAACTAGGCTTACAGGCAGGACAGGAAAGTCGTTGTTTAATTATGTTTAATATTATTTCACTGTAACAGTAAAACTGTAATAGCAAGAGCTACAAGCAAGCTTTTGTAACATGCATACAAGATCAGACAGATATTTTCTACTATTTCAAATCTTACTAATAACCAAATGTATTCGGTATGTTTACATTTTAACTAATAGAGAGCACTTTATAATTTATTTCGGAACGCGTTATGATAGCGTTCGTAGCAGAATATCAATACTGAGAACGGTTAGAGCCCGACTGCAGTGCTCGGTGCCAGATCCACTCAGTCTAGACGAACTATTACCACGATAACAGATGAGATGAAATGACTGTTGTTTTAATTATTATATCCCGAGACTCTCGGAAGACGCCTTGTTAAACGATAATTGTGATGAAGAGAGATGCCGGTGCGGGACGGGCAGGACCACCTGTGCAGTGTGCAGAGTGCGGTACAGGGGACTCGAGATCGTGGCAGTGAAGGCCCAGGCGAGGCGACGCGCTGCTCGCCGAAAGCGCGGACATCTCATGAGTGTGCCCGGTTTTACTGTCTACTTAGCCGCGGTTGTGCGGGGATAAATAAGCTCAGCGGGTCGAACAATAAGGTGGAAGGAGAAGGACCTACCGCAGCGCGTCCCTAGAGACGCGTACCTTAAATGGAAATTATGTTATTTCTGTAAGAGATGAGAAGTAGTGGATAACACTTGACCGCCCGGTACATAAACTATTGTCTGTGAGGCAGGGCAGGCGCCGTGGTGGCCGACGCGACGGAGAGATATTTCTTCGACTAGCAATCAGCGGTTAAGGGGGAATAATAAAATGCAGCGCGGGCCGCGGAGAGGTACGTGGAGGGGGGAAGGCGGGCCCGGCGAGCGGCCCGGCCTGTCACGGCTAAATATTCTACCGGAGGCGTGGTCTCCATTATTATTATTGCACGAGTGGAAGAACGGGCGCGAGTCTTGGTGCCTACGCTTTGTCAGAGATCTCCGCAAAGGGAATACGAGAGTGGAGAGGAGTCGGTTCGGGAGAACCCGCGACCTGTTATGGGGTCTACAGGACGGCGTAATTAGACCTACGTCGATGCCTAGGAGGCCGGCGCGAGCGTGGGCCCGGCCGCTATCTGCGCGGTCTCCACTCGTTCTTCGCAGAGTTGTCCGGGTCCGTGCACTCGGAAATTTTCGTCAACCTCGGCATCGACGCCCGTGGTGCTCGAGGAACTTTATTTACTTTGTCAGACGAAGAACAACGCTGCGCCAAAGAGTTGAAGACTTTGTTCGAGATCAAGAAGAAAAATGTCGGTGAATTTATTACTATTAATTCACTACTTTATCTTCGGCATTGTACCTTGGATATAGATACTCTAATTTGACACCCAATTGTGAGGCAAAGATAATTCGATAAATCCGCTTAGACATACCAGCCCTTAATGAACTACCGTTTGGCTAATGCGGTTAACTAATCGATAACTTATTAATGAAATTGTAACACTAGTGATAAACGTTATCATCTGTACTTAGGTCTACTCCTGCCCTATAAATAGGAGGAGGCTACCTGGTTTTAAATGTTATTCCGAATCCTTGAGGCTGTGTATCCCTTAAAGTCTACCGAACCGCGAAGAGTTAGCCTGGAGGATGTCGTATTCACCGACAAATGAGTACGTTTGCCAACGATGAGTTCAGTGAAATGTGTTAAATGAGACCGGTAGTTTACAACTGAATTCACTCTGTTGGCATAAATCATGCGAAAATCCTCTACCAATAGTGACGTTCCGTTCTTTTAATATGAACAATTGTTTTTCTAGATGACTTAAATCGCACAATAGAATTGTACACATTTTATAGAATTTAAACACTTACAACATTACATGATCAAAAAAGCTCACCAGTGTATATAGCCTACATCATATTTAGAATTGAATACGTGCCCAACAACTAATGAAACATATTGGATCCTCACACACCGGATTCTCAAGGGCCTATTGAAAACCGTAAAATGCTTAGCCGGCTAATTACTGAAATTTCATCGAAACATTAATTAAACTTATGCCGCCTAATTCCTAATCACATTCACGATTGCTTTAAAATTATGTAGGCCTATACAAAATTGAGTTTCTTTTTTTTTGTATTTATTGATGAAATAAATGACTATTATAGTGCGATTGTCAATATAAGTTTTTTTGAATAAAATTATCACAGTGACACGAATGGTCTATATTTATCTTTCATTAACTAGTACACTATACCAAACGACTAATCTCAATTAAAGAAAATATGGGAAAAAACTTGTAAAAGGTTTTATTTCAACTGTTCATGCAAAGATTTCTGTTTATTTTAGATAATGCACTATGATTAAATACAAAAAATATAAATGAATTAAATAAATGACACTTGAATGATAACATCAGTAGCATTAGTCTTATACTGGAATTGTATCATATAACAACATGTTTCCTACAAGACGATTCTCAAGGTTCTGTTTTGAGGGATAAGTATTTTAAATCACTTGCTGTTACAATTAGTCCTCAACATCAACCCTATAACTGAGTCAGGGCGAATATAATTATTTTTCAGCATGTTAGTTTTAGGTGTTAATGCACTGCCTAGGTAGGTTGACTCTTCTGTTCTTTTCTGCGTAATAAATGATCCGTTTCTCAAACTATAACCGATATCTAACTCTCTCAGTATTACCATTTTATCAAAAATACATTTCCAACATACCATGATGAATAAATATTGTTCTTATCCAAAAACATTTCCAAGCGGAATTTCTTGTCCAAAAAATATACTTTCGGTTAGTTCTTATTGCAATTGTCGGCCGAATTCTGCCAACACTATTTGACAATAGTTTACTTAATTTTCTAATTGCGCAGTACATAGAGCGAGGAATGAATTTTATATACAATGTAAGAAGGAAGCCTTATAGGAAATACATTGTTGTTATATGTTCGATATGTTAGAAATTTGAATAAAAATAGACATTACATAATAACATATAACAATTAAATATTACATTTCTAAAATGTTATTTACTATGAACATTCTACGTAATACATTTCAAGTTCAGGAACAAAAATGTAATTATAAAATTATAACATTCATTATTAAATTCAAATTCGTATAAACTATATCCTTTTGTTCAATATTTCTCCTATATAGGCTTGTATTTCTATGCCAAGAAAAACTGTTCAATGCTATTATAGTCCCCCTTTAAGTACTTTAAATAAAATAATTTTAAAATTTCAGCTCTCACTACTTAAAGGAAATGTTTATGTTTATCTTACTAAAGACATTTCTTCTATAGTAATTCCTGAAACCGGTATCAAGAATGTGTAGAAGTATAATGTATACATTACTATGTAGGCCTATTGAAAATATTGTTTCCTATTTACAGTTTATAACAGATGTTGTGTCACGAACATTTATATTAAAGTCATGGTTACATTACTGAAAGTTCACTGTACTATGAAATAAATATTTTACCAATGGACGACCTTCAACATCGGACTACCACATCGGAAACTTTATTTAAGAAAAGTAAGTAGCTGGTAGTAAATGATTATGTTTACTAATTGTTGTAACATAAAAAAATATAATCCTAGTTGGCACAATACGGTAATAATACTATGTTGAGAAGTTTACTAGTAAAGAGAAACAATTTTCACATATTTAGATCTATTGTATTACATAAAAGAAAATATGATGCTTGCACATGGCAATTATGTTCTTTTGATTTCTAGTCGATCAATATTTAAAACCATTTTACTTTAGTAACCTGTATTAATGCATCTTTTAAACTCTTTATAAATAAGCTGTGCAAATTAGTCGTACTTTACCTTTTGAAGGCTTTGGTTACAAAGACCTGATGAATTTTTCGGGTATTGTTTAGTTATGTGTGGATTAGCGTCAATCCTATAGTTACAGTTCGGTCTATTAAATAATCAAATGATTTTAAATGTCACTTAGTTCGAGTAACAAAATAAATTAATATTTCATCTGTTACATACTTTTCCTGAAACAATTGAAACAATATCTGCCTGAATAGCCATATTTTAATACGTCTAAAAGTCAAGAAATAGAGGGTTACCAGTTATTAGTTTTTAAAATTCAAGAACATCATCCCTTGTGTGTGGGAGTCAATGTTACCAGTTGTTACTTTCGCATGTGATGTGCCGTCTTGTTACGTCTTTGGACTTCTTTAAAATTATTGGTCTACCAATGACTATGACTAATTTTGGTTAGCTGAACTTCGACCAAGCTGATTGCATATTAAATTAGAGAAGTAACAATGACACATGTTATGAATCTAATATATGTTTTTAAAACTCCTATGAAGGTTTCCAATTCCAGTGACAATCAAAAAGTGATCCATTCTTTAGGCACTATGTATAAGTATTCCTACACAATAAATTTCAATAAGATTCCTTTCACCGTATTCTTTTATTTGGTCCTTAATAAAAGAATCAGTTAGGATAAACTGATTTTAAGATGAAGAAAGCGACCAAAACGAACTCGATGGTTTTGAAATCGTTCATTTTACCCTTCAGTATAATTATTTAGAATCTCAATATTAGGAATTTAGATACTAGGGAGTATAAATTTGTTTTTACGAGTACATTTCTAGTTTAATTACATGTGAGGCAAATTTTTAAATGATTCATGTTGTGTTGACTGAAGAAAATAACAGTTTGAATAATTGTTTACGTTTACCAATGTTATTTTGCAATATATAATTAAAATTTCATGGTGTATAGAGGAACAAAAAATATTCGTAAGCCTAAATAGAAGCAAGTAAAGATGCAAATATTTACTCCTGAGCCTATGTAAGAAGAAATAATAAGCTTCTTGTTGCAGCAACCCGGCCAACTTGCGAATATTTTTTGAGTACGATTTGGTCTACAGTGTCTGTCTTTTCACATTCTCTATGTAATACGAATCCCGTCGATTACCCGTCAGAATAAGTGTCAATTCAAGGCTGTTCTATACCACAGTTGTAATTAAAACTTGGATGTACATTTCATGTGCAGGATAAAGCTTATTTTTATACTAATCTTCGCATTCTATCTAATCTAATCTATTTTAATCTATTGCATTATCCACTATTAGAACTCACGTTGATTGGTTTTGAAATTATTTTCCTCTCAGCTGTAAACGTCTTTATTATCTTTCTAAAATTTAGAACTGTAATAGAACCTAAATGTAATAGTAGACTACATATTTTATATAATAGTAACTAAAAGTTTTCAGTTAATGAGCACCATAACGGTGATACTTACGAGAGAAATAAACCCTGAACAACCCAGGTTTACACAAAAGTGTAAATGTACCATCATTGTCAGCTTTGTATTTTTCATATACAAGTTACAGTAAATCTCATTACAAGGACTTAACTCCTGGTACCATCGTATTCCTAAATACGATACTTTCTTTGTCTGATTTCAATATCCACGAGGTATGCCGATCGCTTTCCCGCACTGTCCTAGGACGTTACTCAAACATGTTATCCAGATGACGAGACAAGGTCTATAAAGACTGCAAGTAGCTTCGGGCCCGGTGGTCTACCTCTCCTATGACGGGACGTTATTGTGTAGCCACAGACCCAGAGACAAGTACAAGATATAGGACGTAGCTTTCTTTCTCGCCAGTTTGGCCACTCGCAAGACGTTGCCATGGTGTTCAAAGACATGGTAAAGGGGCTGTAGAGATTTTACTCAGTTATTATTTACCTTTTCCAATAATTATACACCATGTACATGGAGGTTGGTCTATCCTAGGACGTTACCAAGATGTTCAAAGACGTGGCAAGGCGGCTGTAGAGATTTTACACACTTATTGTCCATGGCGTTTGGTCTCTTCTAGCACATTACCGAGGTGTTCAAAGACATGGTAAAGGGGCTGTAGAGATTTTACTCAGTTATTATTTACCTTTTCAAATAATTATACACCATGTACATGGTGGTTGGCCTCTTCATGGACGTTACCATGGTGTTCCAAGAACAAGATACAAGGACTGCCGAAATTTTACATACTATATGTCCATAGTGGTCTTTTCACTTATAGAACGTTAACGTGGTGTGACAAAGAGATACACAGACAGCAAGGATTATTCGTAGCGGTCTGGTCATTCCTACGACATTACTGTGGTTTTGAAAGTATAAGATACAAGTACTGTGGGTTGGAGCGATTGTCTGCTCTGATTTGAGCATCCTTTTTTTGTTGTTAGATTTTGTTTTTATCGTTACAATGATTATAAATTGGCTTTTCTTGTATTTTTACAAACATAAACTTATGCGTGAAAAGAGTAATTGAATAGATAACCATACAAGTCGGCCATTTGTCTTGATTCTTACCTGTAAAAACCTTTATTCTTGGAAGTAATCTTTTTAGAGAATTGGCGTTTCTGTGCGTTCCTCTTAAAATAACGCGTAATATAGATGAGCCATAAATCCCAAAATATAGTTACTATCTGTGGCTAAAATCTTGCATTATAATAGTATTTAAAGTGCTATTAAATTGTATAGCATTATTTTCAAATAAATAAACTGTAAGGTGAGACACAAAATAAACAGGTAGTATAGTTCGTATTAAACAAATCATAATTAAGTCTATTAATTTTTTCTGAATTCGTAATGCTATAACCATGAATCCTTTTGGTTGTCTCAAAACTTAATCTCTGAGTTTTTGTCCTTTTCTGATCAAAAAGCTTCTGTTCTACATATATTCTATAATTCTTCAACTTCTATATTAGTCTTGGCTATTTTACTTCTCAAACGTTACAGTAGGCCACTTTAGTTGGGAAAAAAATAACTTACGCTTCCTTATTTATTTATTTATGTGTCAGCAGTATCAAATCTAGTTCATAATTTAATTTACAATACATATTAATTAAAATCTAGGTTACAGTTATCTTTAATAAGTGCATCCTTTATTTTCAGCAATGATTGAAACATTATGTATTTTGTGTAAAGTTTATCGTATGAATTGGTCTAATCTAAACAGCATCAAATAATGATCAAGCACAACAAAGTTGAATACACTAACTTATGTGAACAATGAAAACAGTTAATAATAGATAATAATAACAATGATTTATTGATCATTCGATGTGAATATAACGTAAAAAGAAGTCTTATGTTACCAAATGAAGTTAGAGATAAGAAGCCCCTTGTGAGCCAACGCAACGGCTTAAAATATCACCTCTTGACTCGGCTAATAGAAGAATGCGAGTATTTCATGTTATGAGAAGAATATAAGTCCTAAAGTACCTATCTCTAGTTTTTAGTGGTTATTATTTTTTAGAAAAATACCTCAAATGTTAATTTTATTTATTCAAATCAAAATCATTTTTAGTTTTTTCCGATATTTGTATTGGTTACTAAACCATAACATCTGGAAGTGTTCATTGAACACAGTATGTTAAAAGATTTATTTGCTAGAATAATATGTACTATAAACACTACATTAAGACCCCAAAACAAGTTTTGCAGCAATTACGAATCATCAACAGCCTTCTCGAAAAACTCGATCGCTCTGCGGTGAACAATCATGCTAGTTTTACTTTATTATTCGTTGTGTTATCAATAGACAAGGTCGTTAGCAACAGAAATGAGCCTTAGCCAGCAAAGTGTGCGTACTGACTGTTTATAATAACTACTTAAACACTTTTTTATTTTTGGTTAATTTACGGAGATATTTAGAGCGTGATGAAGTAAATGAATGGGTGAAAAATCATCAAATATTTGTATATGTGGCATAAAGTTGTTATATTTATTGTTTATGCAGAATTTCATCCATATTTTTTATAGTTCTGAGAAAGTTAGGCTATCCAGAAGACGTAAGATTTTAAATGGATCATATTAATTACAAAGGTTGGTCTTGCGATGCGTGACTTTTACTCGCGCACGTCTGTGAATAGAGCAATCCATATTAATGAGTTAAACTGGAATTAGCTTTTCAAAATGGCGTCCCCATCTCCCCTTAGAAACTAAAATATCGAGTGTGGGGGTTAGAAAATTTATAAAAAAATATAAATCTTGTTCATTTGATTCTACTTGAATTTTCTTGTTAAAAAAATGAAGAGCAAAATGTTTTGTGGCTTATTAAGTACTTAATTTCTATGTAATCAAAAATAAAACTGAAGTATGTTTATGGATAATTTTAAATTTAGTTTTTAATATAGAATGTTAATAGAACCCCTTATAGAATAAAACTATTGTTTTTTTATGTTTTTATTTACTTCATTACCTCAGCGGACAAATATCATCATATTTAAGACATAAATTTAAAATCAATTATTATAAGCTTCTCTCAATTTTGTTGTATGTAGTTATAAAAGTTCCACTATAATATACAACAGTAAGTTAGGATAAAAACAAGAGCAATTTATATTAAGTTACTCCCCCATTTTAAAAATCATACGCATATTTTCAGTAACTTTTCTACTTTGTTTGATCTAAACATACGTCCTTAAGAATGTTGATGACCGAGCTTGTACTGGATACTGTTAACTTAATTACATTTAAAACACATAAAACCTATACTTAAAAATTGTTATGTTTATTATATGTACAAAAATAAAAGTTTTGAAGTACTGGTTTTGTGTGTTTTAAATGTAATTTAGTATACTTCCTTAGCTCTTGTTATTTTAATATTTCCAGTTATCAATGAATCTTGGGTTTACATTAGATTAGTTCGAACTTTAATTGATGTTTAAACACACTAAACCTCTACCGTTCAAAGAATCTAACACACCACATTCATTGTCTTGTATTATCTTTATGATCTCACCAAACCATTTACATTTACAATATCGTAGAAATGTACCCTATCTAAATATTTTTACTTACCTCCATTATGTAATTGTAGGTTACTAAATAACGTTTACAAATGTCCACCATGTTTATAAACACAATTAAACTTAAAAAACGTATTGCATTGACACACACCGTTTGAACATTGGGCAAATTATATTTTACAATACTAAATTTATGGAAGAGTAAAATGGAGGATTATTAGGTAGTGGAGTTAGCTTACTTTACAAGTAGTAAAATAAGCAGACAATAACAATAACAAATAAAAAAATAATTGTAAGTGTAACCCTATCAAGAAGAAGCAGTATTTATAAGAAAATGTGTCTGGTTTCATGTATGTTAAAAAATTTCAATACTTTAAATTTAGTTTGCTTGAGTTATTGAGCTATGAAATAACAATTAATACGACAGTAAATAAAAACATTAAAACACGAATTAAAACTTTACACCTATTTAAATTAATTTCTTAATATTTCTTTTACAAATTTAGTGTGTTCCAGGCGATTGATGGAATATTGGTGGCAAACGTGTTTGAGGTTTTGGTAAAAGGCCACAATTTCTTTGAACATTCCAGCGGGAGAGGTGATAGTTGAAATATAAGCCGTGCAATAAATTTTAATTTCTGTAGAACACATCGATGCGCTTAGTTACGAAGATATTACGGGTTATTCTCTAATGTAGATAAACTATATATTTAACACTTATTACTATTCCGACTGTTCTTAAGTCGGAACATAACTCGTGTCGCTGGGAAGGTGTTAAATTGAACAAGATGACACTTAGGTGAAGCTTGTAGCTAATAACTACAAGTTTCTGTTAATTAAAATGCCTGCAATAAACTTACACCTTAGGGCTCTGCGAAAGTACACGTGAAGTTGCAAATTCTGAAATAATTATTATTAGTAATTTACTAGATTCTAGAGTAAATTTCTCTCCGAAATTTAAGTTATTAGCAATCGTAATCCAAATGTATAAGTATTCAATGTACACACCTACCGGTAACTATTATGCTTTGAAAATCGAGAAAACGATATTTTATCAATTTAGGATACTCTCTTAATAGGAATTAAAATTTAAAAATAGTCAAATGAAATTATTAGATAGGAATGTGTAGTAATTATGAGTCAAAATTAAAAAAGTACAGTTTGCACCAGACTTGTGATCAATCTAGATCTATAAGCTTTTAATATATTTATAGTCGAATAGGACAAATATATAGTACTAAAATAAATAACTTAAATTCCGATGTGCGCTTGTTTTTATTTCAAACCTAGACACAGTATAAATTATCGATCAGACTGATAAAAATCAACAGCCAAGAGGCTCATTTTTATGTTTTTATATTTATCAATTAATATCACGTATTTATGGGTTACATTGGTTATATATGAAATAATGGTAAAATATCAGTCCCATTTATATTGACGGAATTTAGTGTCCGAATTTTAAGTATCATCTTGAAATATTGCAAACATCAACTTTTAAAGAAGATGTTCAAGTAGAGTTACTTTAACAATATAAATACTTCCACTATAAGCCCACCATGCGAGTACTCGAGAGTCGGTAGCGATGGTCTAAGTTCTCGTATTTTGGATCTGAATGGGAGATAGTGCTGGTTCAAATCCTGTCTGTGACCATTGTACTTTTTATCAGCATTGTCAACCTTGCTCTGTACCGACTCTCCTCCTTATTTTGTATAATTAGATCCTCGCACAGGCCAGTGGTCTGGCCTAAATTGTATAATTTCTCGAAACCATAAACCTTTATAGCTTAACCTTGTACTGATACCCCATTAAATGGCCTGATATTGGTAAAATACCTTTATGGGGGATTTTTAATGGTACGAAAGTTTATGGAAGTAAAATTATAGACTGAAGATATTATTTTCGGCTAAACTCAAAATAGTAAAGGTAACAGTTCTGACAGAGGGTATTTCAGGAATTGTCCAAATGTACCTGATTGGATAATATATGCTCGGACACTTACTATCATTAATGCTAACATTAATATCCAAAATCTATTATCCTTTAAAATTATCTAACGCCAAACATACTTTAAACAATGCGCAGCTGTATATGACACAAGCGTGTGAAAAATTAAACTGTATGGATAGTCCACTTTCTAACGTAGAGTATTACCAACCGATTTAAAGCAAATAATTAAAACTGCCCCATCCAGCAGTATCAAGTTGGCCTACAGATATTTTACAATCAATCTCGTAAGTAGCTCCGTAAAATAACACTTGAATCATGTCATCAAGTAGTGTTCACTAGAACCGTAGATCTTTGCTCCTAAGTGGTTAAATAATAAATTACCTGAATCCATACCAAATATAATAAATAAAACATCTCTATTCATATAAAGAACATATGTTAATGTGGTTTTTTATGCCTCTAAAAAGTAGTACATTTATTTTACATCAGAAGCAGAAACAAATTTAGCTATTGTGTTATTTCGGGATCTTCACTTATTGCATTACCTATGAGAAGGAAATATTTTGAAAGGGAAATTATTTGACATGTTAAGAACATTTCAAGAGCTATTTCATCAAAGTTAGGGGTATTAGATCCATCCAATAATTAATCAAAGTTATCCATAATAGCAATAACAATTTCAATAATTTGATAAATGGTTCATCAATTAAACCAATAACTATTACAGAATGTCTCCATGAAATTTGCAGATTTTAAATGTTTTCATTTTAAATGATTTGGTTACCAAACGTACTACGACAACACACGTACAACTCATTATGTTTTATATTATTGATTGCACCGCACATCCCCCCCTCACGTAAGATAGTAGGTAGGAGGCTGTAAGTAATTTTAGTTTGCATTTCACTATACCAACAAAACAATTTAGGTAAGCTGTTAAAATAAATTCTTACTTGTTTTTTAAATGTCACAAAAAATTAATTTTTTTCCATGTTAGTATGCCATATTTTTATCTGTAAATTATTTTCGTCGATTAGCTTGGAGAATATATAATGCAATAGTGTATATAACATAATAACTAATATTCAGTCTGTCTAACGGCGTAGTTCCTGTGGTACGAGTATAATGTTACAGTTGTAAATGTTGAGTTTAATTTCAGTTCACCTCCTCTCAAGTGCAACATCTGAAATCTGATGCTGTAGCACCTGACTCCTAAAATCTAGAGTCATGTTCGTCTCCAGTCATGTTCGATTGCACTATTATTTTTTGGATCCCCTCAGAAGAACATGACTCCAGATTTCAGGAGTCAGGTTTGCGACAGCATCAGATTCCAGACGCTGCACTAAGAGGAAGGTGAACTGGAGCTATACTCAACATCACTTTGAATCAACCCTTCCCACCATAGCTACGTTATGTGTTATAATTGTTCTCTGGACAAAGGCTGATCTATTCAAACGCTTCGAGAATCTTGGGAACATACTGTGTAATGAGAGCAATAAAATGTGATACATATTTTTCCTAATCTTAGACCTGTATTAGATGGGCCATTTTGTGGATTCGAAATATAATAAATTTAAGTTCCTAAATATCAATTTGAGTTTTTCATTTCCGTTCTTGAAATAGTTGTAAAATTTAAACATTACGGTTTTTATTCAAGTTTTTGAATCCCTCCCACCATTAAAGCACTATTAAAATTTCGGGAATTTCAGTAATATTTCTGACAGCATCTATCTTGACAGAGAAACGTGGCTCATCCAGTTGCTTTGATTCTGTTCTTTACAATAACTTTTATGTGTATCTAATGCAGATTAAGCTAATATAGCCTACTGTCAGAGCCAACTGAACTGTTAAAGCTTTTTGACAACCTAGACCTAAAACGTAAGTAAATAAGCTTTCTCCAACACGTTTAATTGCAGACTTTTGAAAATTATATTTGATAAGTTTATTTGGATTATTTGGTAATTGTTCATGATTTCGTGTTATAATTAAAAAAAGCTTTATATACTTTTTGGTTCCATAACCAGGAATAAAATTTGGGCATGATAAAATCCATTTTTTTTGATGTGTAAAAATCATAGCACAACACTACAATCAAAACTGCAGAGGGAAATAATATTTTCAGGTTTATAAGGGTTCTGAAGTAAAAAAATAAGCTGGTAGCGAGTATTGCGATAGTAAAACTCAGAAAAATCAAAGTTTAATTCTTTGTTCATGATTAAAATTGCTAAAATCATATTTTTCTTCAAAATGAATTGAACTGTATTTGGTTTCAACACAGATTTCTTACTTCACATAGACACTTTCTTCTTGGATAATCGTTTAGTAGAAAGGAAAAGGCCTAATGGTTTTGATTAAACGTGTCACAAACCAAAACACTCAGAATGAATTTATCGTATATGTACCTTTCGCCATGGAAGGTGAATTTGTTGCTAACCACACATTATATAGTGACAACGTAATAAGATAATTATATTTGTGCAGTCCTATTTAAAACTATGTAAGTACTGCTCAAGCGTGAGCACTCAAACATCAAATGCAACATAACAATAATGACTCTATAAAAAGCTTAAAATGATGTATGAATAGGTAATGTTGTTTCTTTAAAATTGGTATATTTGTACAAATATTAATTATGTGTGTTTGTTTAAAATAATGTCATCAAATTTTCGTGAGAACTAAAAATTACTATTGGCTTGATATCCTAGGGGGCTAGGGGTGGCTGGTATGTGTAATACGATACGCTGGTGATATATACAACATGTATGTATATTTACAAATAACAAATGGATAATGTACTTATCAGAGAATGAACATTGTTTTCATATGTACATACTCATGACATTTAAATGCTTAAAACTAATTCCAAATGTTTTATTTAATTGCTGATACAGTGTGCTGAGAGTAAGCAGCAAATGTCAGGCTAGAGGTATCAGGAGGATTGCGGCTGCTAAGCATTCACTTTGAGGGTTGACGCTTGAGAGATCCGAGGGAAGATTGGGTACCCGGCCACGCCGCGATCATTTATCCCTCAAACCCCATTTGGGGTGTGCCAGGATCAACCCAAACGTACACAATCCTTTCCTTTAAGATAATCATCGGTTTAAAACCGGCGCGGCGGCTTAGCCTTTCTTTCGTTTTATAAGCGCGAATATTTTGATTGATCGTTGTCAGTTCTTAGCTCTAATTTCAGTTTAATTTGGATAGTTAATTCCAAATACTTTATTATTGTTTATGAAATGTATACAATACGTGGAACAAGTACCTTTTGTGATTCTATCTGTATTTAAGTTAAATTAGGCTACTGCCGTTTATACACATTTAATTAATGTTAAAATTCGTTTGACAGGTATTTGGTCTTCCGATCATATGTTTGTTAGTTTGGTTATTTAAACACATAATATGTAATAGAAACTGTCAAGTACAAAATAAATGGATCGTAACAAGTAAGGGCTGAAAGCATGCTCGCCCGGCAAGTGAGATATCCAGATTCGTGTCCCGGCAGAGCAAGTACTTTTTGTCATTAAACTTTTATTAAAATTGCATATAAATTTAGCCTAGAGTTACGGATGAAATGGGTATGCATAATTTGAAAGAAAAAATATTGAATATTTATGTTTGTTGTAATTAAGTTCACATGAATTATAAATAATTTTAAAATTTATATCTTATAACAATAGTAAAATTCGAAAGTAATAAGCTAATAGGAGTTAATTTAAATAAAACATCCTATATGTGTTTCATACTTACTTTATTGACTAAATAATATTTAGTAAATACATTATGCAAAGAAACATTACTTGTGAACACTGATATTTTGTTCTTAAATTCGAGTTTTAAAATCTAAATTCTTTATTGCTTTGAAAATGATATGCTTAGGATAAATTTACAACTGTTTAAGTTACAAATTAAGGTTTATATTACAAAAAATTATAGTTTAATGTATTTATTTAATAACTTAAAAACATAAAATCGAGAAGAATCACAAAATATATAAAAAAGCGTTCACGTGCCATTTTTATTTACTACTTTAAAACTACTCGATGTAACTTTTATAAAACAGGAAATATGTCAATAACTGTATGTATTTGTAACCCTTAATGTTTCTTTACATTGATTTATAAAAAGTTAAAATCATACATTAAAAACAATATAAATTCGTACAACAATCATATAGCACACAGTTGAAAATTAATATGTACGAATAATAAAATATTTGCTTTGACGGCAGCAACAGCTTATATTATTTACAGTGAAATACAGTGTTTCTAAAGTAAATATCTATATAGATAATATTTGATTTTGGGGTAACGAGGCGGGTTTCTTAGAATACTCTTGACGTAAACCCTGCGTAACGTAATAAATGAGTTTAAAGTGTGCTCAGAATTCTTTCCTCTCTTCGTATTTATGTGTTTATTTCTTGCGTGTTTTGATTTTACATGCTATACTATTTCCTACCTATTCCTAATTTAAATGAGCCTTTCTTCCTAAAAGGCTTAAAAAGAAAAATGTAAACATAAAGGAAATGGAAAATAACTTTTCCTAGATTGTTTGTGGAATGCTAGTTTTACATACATAATAGATTGAGATCAAGAAGACGATGCAAGAAATCCGATCTCCGTTAAGAGAACACACGTACCTACCCCTGCTAACAAAAGTACAAGGAAATACAGGGAAAGTTTCTAAAATGAGGTGATTGTGCGAGAAATTTTTGTAAAAACAAAAAGGCGATAGGACCCAAGGCTTATCCGTAGATAATTTCCTTAATTCTAGCATGCCCCCTTTGCCGGGAATGTTGTGTCTACTATCTGTATTCTTATCAGGTTGCTTGGAAAAGTTCGTTGAAATGACAGCTGATGTCGTTGAAACTAAAAATATTTCAAAATGAGTTTAGGTATGTGTGTGGCGCTTTTTGAGAGAAAGCCTTCATGAATTGGAACCTGAAAACCCCCTGAAGTATAATTTTGGTAGTTTTACTTCTTTAGGTCCCACGTGAAGGAGGAAGATACTCAGTTAACATCTTGTAACTGAGAGTGATACAGATACATCCCTTTCGGAGTATTAGCTTCATAGCTCTCTATGGGAGATCACTTTACTGGGAGTAAAATCAATAGACAGGGCAATACTATATCTAAAGCTGTGGTGCACGCTGCCATTGTCTAGAAATTCGCTATAAATATTAACATCCTTGTTGTTTCCAGCAACATTTATAAAAATACTGGAAAACCGACAGTAATTTTAAATTAATATAAATAATTTATACAACGGATACTGGTTCGTACAATACAGAACTTTTGTTATTCTTTAAACATCCATTGGTGGAAGTAAAATCCGAGTGTTAATAACACAGTCATTGCCATCTTTATTGACCATGATAGGTGTTCTTTTTCAATGTGGAGATTCTAAGTGCATGTCTGTTACATTAATAGCCAAAGACAATACATACAGATAGTGAAAAAGTCAGTAGCACCACCATTGGGCAGCAACGGCCAAATCGGAAACGAGCAAGAGTAGATAAACCAACGATTTAACTTTCCTAATGTTAGTTTACCGAGCACAACACTGGATTAAAGGTAGGAGAAAATATATAAGTGCAAATCTTGCATGCAACGCTGAAGCTACAAATCAGTCCTCGCTATCTGGTAAATATTCAAACCACATACATTTTTGGACCCAACACCTCCTTAAAGTATAAAATAACATGTCAAATAACCAACCTTCTTCTAAGTGAGTAAAGGAGCTGAAACATTCTCATTCCTCCTTACGTTGCCGGCCAAAACAAGCATTCTCTTACCGCACAATGCGCTGTCTGCTGATGGTCTTTACCCCTTGCTCAAAGTTGGATGAAGACCACACTTAGATTACATAAAAAAGAGAAAATATACTACAAAAAGTGCCAATAAAATACAAAGTGATAAAATGTAACTTTCTAATTCTCAAACGTAATGGATAAATTTCGTAGAACAACTCTAAAAACAACATCCACAGCAAGGAAAAACATAATCGATGGAAAGGAATCGGAGCGGCAAGAATTTTCTCCACAAAGTATCCCAAAGCATTAGCAAGGAAAACCCATTTATTTATATATTCGGCAAATCTGCTAGAACGGGAAGAGATGGTTGGTTAACAAATTAATTGATCCCAGGGTTCCAATATCACTTTGTCAAGAGAACTTTCTCCAAGGTGTCACGCTACTCTTTCGTATATATGTGCTTACAAGTTGTTGCTTACAAACTTTCGGACTCATAGACACAAAGTATCCCAAAGCATTAGCAAGGAAAACCCATTTATTTATATATTCGGCAAATCTGCTAGTAACGGGAAGAGATGGTTGGTTAACAAATTAATTGATCCCAGGGTTCCAATATCACTTTGTCAAGAGAACTTTCTCCAAGGTGTCACGCTACTCTTTCGTATATATGTGCTTACAAGTTGTTGCTTACAAACTTTCGGACTCATAGACACAAATATTGTCAAAACATGTAGAGTTTGAGGGAGTAAGTAAAAGAATAGCTCAAATATATTGGACAATGGGGCAAAGAGTGAACTTTAGAAAACATTCACCGACTCTCGGCAGCTAAGCGATCATTACAGATACCAGCTACTAAAAACCTACCTTAATTAAGATATCAATTTTGAAATCACATACAGCTCAAACAATTATAATTTATCTACCGTTGTAAGAGGCATGATCCTTGATCATGGTTCTCCACTTAAGTGATATCGGCGGAACTGACGTAAGCGTGACATCTGGATAACAGTTGCGTCGATAGATTCCGAAAACTATCAGAAGAGGAGGATGAGGCTCCAGCTTCTTCTAGGTTCTGAGCCGAAGAATCTACGAGGGCTCTGTACGTTCTTGATTACATCTAATGAACGATATTAAGAATATGCCAAGAAAACGAGTACATAGATAAGAAGTCATCGCTCTTCCTAGCTATCAAATATTATTATTCCAGATTCAATAATTTGCTTACCAGATTTCATTTAGATAGGATTCTCAGTGACACACTCTATTCAGTCTTTGATAATAAAAACTATATACATATTTTGCACTTCCTCATTAGTTAGAAACCACTGAGATAATTGACACAACGTACACATCAGATCAGACATTTATGTGAATATTGTGTAGAAGTAGATAGTTAAGAAATTAGAATATAATTTAAATACTAATACAAATAGTCATATTCTGCAAGTCTAACAGAGTTTAATGGTATAAAAGGAGTCTGATAATATCCTTCTATAGCAAAGATGCGTACAGTCTTGAATGTAAAAATACTATACGAGTATGCCAGAATTTAGTTATTCTGGCAAGACGCCCTCCTCCGGCCATGAGAACCGAAAGTGCTCTGTGGTCAGTCTTAGTAAAATGTCCAGAGCCTTGTTCTGAAGATGTTTTGGCCCTATGTTGACAACTTTGATGAGAATAAACTAGTCAGTCAGGTCCTGGAAACATAAAGTTGAAAAAAGCCTAACACCATTCTCCGTGTACTGGAGTAAAGTCAAGACCGGACCTCCTTGTCCAGCTTGCCCGGAATATGAGATAGATATTTCTGTAATTAGTGAGCTTAGCGAGACAAAATCAGATATTATTGGTTTCAAAATGGAGTAGACATCACAGCAAGCTGTGTTTAAAACACAATTGTGTTTCTCCGGAGTTATGGTATCGGCAACGGCTTCATGTGAGTAGGCAACAGTTATGGAATCTTCTTTAGTACCTGCTATTTAATACACAAAGAAATCATTGAGAATTTACTGGATACACTTGATAATCTAAAGTATTTTATACGCCTCCTTTGCGGGGAGATTTATCTTCCTGGGCAGTGGGATTGAGTAGGGAATCCGAGTACCCTCATTCAAGAGAAAACCGCAAGGTTGCAAGGTTGGAGCTACCTTTGCGAACGTTGTTGTTTGCTGTAGGTAGCAATAAAGCTATGAATTTTGAGAAGTAAAACCTTTTTCACAGGGTCACAGCCTGGAGTGTTATCGAAGATTACACTGATTTTGTCCAACAGTATTCGCAACAATATCCAGTCTCGCAAGAAGAAAATGAGGGATTTCAGGCAAATACTACGTGACCGACATTTTTTCAAGGAATAATGTTTACCACACAAAAGAAATGTTTACTTTAAAAAATGTATACCCTAAACACAAAAATGTCCCTTCAGGCGACCAGAATAAATCGCACATTTCTGGATGAGTTGCCTCATCCACCGGTTCACGCAACCCGTAAGTTTACAGTGGTGACGAGGTAGTAGAACCATCGTCCTGAGAAAGTGCGCTAAATGGGATATTTTAGATAGCATATTCATTATGAACGTTAGGGGAAAAGATATATTGCATTATTGAACAATGTACATTCTCGACATTGCAGTGGACCCACGCAGATAGGTGTTGTTGAATATGTATTCTGCTTTGGAATATAACTTTAAATCGTTAGGCTTTTGCAACACAAAACATGAATCCTCTCTACACGAAGCTCGATACTCGATATTGAAAAATATTATCTATCGGCTAAAGTTCACATTGACTCAGAGCAGTACTCATTTTTTACAGGTGCACTGAATCACGCCATCGTAAGCAGGTGGGCTCCTTGCATGAAGTGTTTTGCACAAAATAGCACTAGAAGTTTGCGTATACTTCTGATTCTGATTTTTGAATTTGCGTGTAATGGTTTTAATGATTATATGGACTTGTATAGAATTTATCAATATAAAACATTGCAAGCTGTTACTTATTTTGATTTTTAGCCACTAATGGTTTTAATAATTCTTAGAAAATACGAACTAATTCTAAATAAATTAAATTCAAATAGAAAATGGAATATATCGCAATAAATTATGAAAAGATTACAACAATTAAAAGTAATGAAGAATTGGTAAAATATTCTATAAAATATTTACTAAGGAATGGTTTTTTTTTTAAGTAAATTTTAAAGAGATTGTCAAGTGCTTGTAATTCTAACATTCTTTCCGTGAGTTACAAAATAGTGCAAGGATTGATCGTAGACCATTGAATAATTTTGGAATTGTAAGATTTGTTTAATAATTTAGGGGTGAGAAACTGCTCCACAAAATCAACTTCTTGTTTATCTATGTATATTGAATTTTCTAGCAATGTTAGCTCGGAAATTCCCTACTGGAAAGCTGAAGAAAATTCCTCCCTTTATTACTGGCTATGGCTTTGCAAGAATTTGGAAGAAATATGTGTTCTTTATACCTATTTACTATGTATTGTTGTATGTAATTTTATATGTTAGGCCTGCAAATGTGAACATTAAACTAAAATATTTTTATATCAGGAAATAAAGGTATACAGTTTAGTAGATATTATTTCCTCAGATATTGATAAAAAGTAAAATATAACAATGGTGTGTTTCAGGGATCATGCGTGAAAATGTACTGGACAGACTGCTCGTAAAGTGCTAGCTGGCTTTTTAAAACTGAAAGCGCTCTGAGAGCTCTAAGCAGTTCTGTGTTGGGTTCCTTGCTGTAATCCCGAGCGCCGTTAAGATTCGGAAGTCGATAAGTAACCCGGACCATTACACATGATACTTTTCTAAAAAATAAAACCTCACATCCAATGATTTACATTGGAGTACTTCTTGGAGTACTTCTAATTAAGAGCTAGTGGTAAGATTTAAATTTTAAAGTTTCAATGGAAATTTGTGTAACCTAACCTAAATTAGTGTTCCTTTATAAAACCAGACATTGTTACCCACTGCCCAACTGACATAAAAATGGTTACTAAAATTGCGCAACAAAATTTAAATGGTGAACAGCAGTGTAGCGAAGGGTTTAGATACAAGGAAGTATCAGAGGTCAGAATATGTTTAACTCAGTTGTATTTGTGTTTATAAAAAATATAAAAATGTATGAATATGAAAATTTGTGACAAAATATTCGATAAATTTTCGATTATATAATCTTTAGAACGACTATTTTACATTCTTAAATACTGACGCGTGTGAGTAGAAAGGTGGACTTTATTTAGTTACAACTAATCCGGAATTGTATTTCAAACATATTCACTTGTAATAAATAGTTCAATTGTAATCCTATAGATTTAAACAGCAACCACCTTGAAACCTTACAAGTTATCGAAAGAAAAGTATGAATAAATGTTGTTTGAAATTACTTGAACATTTTAAGGAACGTCTCACATTGATTTGTGTTGTGAAATAACCGAGGTTATTATGACTCATTTTGAAATGTGTAATTGGTAAAGATTGGGAAACGAAATCAGCCAAGCTATGTGAAAATATTGTCTCTCTACCACGTTTTGTCTGAATTTATTAAGAACATCGGTAGTTATCGTGTTCACAACTATGCAATGTTGTGTGCTACTTAAATCTTTGTACGCCCACTATCTGGAAATATTACGAGATATAAAAAAAAAATGTGTAATACATAATTACAAACATTATTTTAAGTGACCTGATAATTCTAAAACAGTTTTTTCTGGGGTGTCATAATGTAAGATAACGTATATATAGCCATTACTTTTTCCAAACTTTGAATGATCGCTATCTTAAACACGTAAGAGACAGAGGATAATGAAAGAATACCATTTGTTCACAATCACCTAATATATTTTACATATTTTTAAGTTTATCGTTTTGGATCTTTGTTGGGAACTAGCTATATTAAAACTTTTTATCGAATGAGAATGGCCGCCTTCCTGAAAATTGTTATAGGTTAATAAGACCCACTAACGAAATCATCCAAGCCCTTGTACCAAGTTTAGTGTATATGTTTTAAATATTATTTCATTTAACGTGTTATCGTGTTCACAAGCTCCATTATATTACGTAAGCCCATAAAAATATAAATAAATATATATATATATTGTTTTCAAATTATGGGGTATGGTTAAATTTTGTATGGGTTTCAAAAATGTACTTGCGAGGGATCAAATTAAAGGAATTTGATTAGCAATAAGACTTTTTTAAAGTAATAAATCAGACCATAAAATAGCAAATCATGTAGCGTTTTCTAATTCTGATAAACGACGCGCGACGTACAGGACCATAATACTCCAGACATTTACCATCGTTGTATGTGACAAAAACAGAACCCTACGTGATGGGGGATCTACCCTCTTCATCAGGTGCCTACAAGGCTTAAGGCATACACTTACGTATGCACAGTTTTTTTATCCAATAAAGCGTACATTAATTAAGTAGTAAATTGGGGCTCAGTAGTAAAGTCACCTTGGATCCTCAGATTATCGTTTCTGGTTTTTGACGTACAAATTTTTCAGTTCGTTATGTCAGACAACAATCCGTGAGTTCATTGCCACATATTTAGGCCTACTAGATTTATTGTGCTTGTTTAACCTTATACCTTAAAGGTTTATGATACTTGATGAAGAGGATATTTACTAGTTTTTAAATGTAGTATTTTATCAGATATATTTATAGAAAATATATTTTCCCTTTTCAAATCATACATCGTCAGTAACAAACTTTTCTGTAAAGAACGCATTGTGTCTTGGTAAAGTTTTTTATGTTAAATATTTTAGCATTGATAGAGAGATTGCAATTATTAGTGAAGCTCACATTTTAAATTCATTTCATTACTCCAGTTGATTAATAATTGGTCTAAAAATATGTTAATGTACGATTCAGTCTTTAACGTCCAACAATCTTCATACTTTACGTGGTATAATTTAAAAAAGTAAAGGGTGTGTTATTTTACCAGGTTAAGTTAGGGCTAAGAATTAACCTGGGGACAACAGCTCAAAGGTGACTTCCAAACCACTGCCAATGGTCGGGCAAGCGGGTTGCTTGCAAGGACAGGAATGCTCAGCGGTCACCCATTCAAGGAGCAGCAGCCACGCTTGACGTTACTTGACTCGGTTGTCTTGCACTTCGTTATTGCCATTAATCCGCATGTTCATGTCTAGGCACAACTGCTCTTTGCTCCAGAGAAAAAGTACTCAATACCTTACCTTTTGTTTTCAATTCTACAAACTTAGTAAGAAAACGGTCAGAAAGAAATGTAAAAAAATTAGGTCAGTGGACTTCCATAAAATATTGCCATTTGATGTTACAAAAATTACCCATAATAGGTATAAGAAGATTAGTGTATTAACAAAGTTATGTGGCCCTAAACATAATAATATTATAGGGTATAAAATATTTAAATTACTATTCATAATTATGATATATTTTTATGCATTGTGTTTTAAAAGTTAGCTGTTATACTGTATTTTAGGACCCCATTTTTAAGTAGAGTGTGAATTTAAAACCTTTATTGGAAAGATATTTTCGCTTATAAAATAGCCATAACTTTATGTTTGCGTGAATGGTTTAGTATGATAGAATTATTACTTCAAATTTGTTTAGAATTGTTCTATAAACGTAATTCATGATACGATACATTTTGAATATGTCAAAATGTCATATTTTTATGTTATTTTTCATTAAATGCTTTTTCACAAATCCTATAATGCTTTATAGAGGACTGTGCTAAAAAATTAAAAAAAACTCTGTCTTTAACATTGCATTACTTTGTAATCATTTAAGGTTTTCAGAACAAGATTATATAGAGAATGTACCTCGAGTTAATGTTTTGAATTACTTTGGGCCTTTTAGCTTCTGGCATATGTTTGCTGGAATCAATAGTATGCCGCCAAGTATGCCCACAATGAATACAGATTCGGGACGGCTGAAACTCAAAGCATCATTGTCCCGCCCAGACGTCCACCAGGAAACTACCCGCGCCGCTCCGTTTGATCTCTAAACCTTTGAGAAGTCTTCTGGTCCATCGTCCGCTTCCTGTTACTGCGGCTGAACTTCTTTGATGGTCGATAACGTTTCTCTTTACCTTCAAGTGATTGATCGGAGTCAGCGTATTTTATGTTTAAAAAGAGTTAACAGACTTTACCGTAAAAACTAACATAATAATATACGTGAATCTCCTGGTTCAAGTGCTCAAGAGATACACATACTTAGGATGAGCTATGGAGCATTAGAAAAATCAAGGTCTGTGGTTTTTTTTTAACTGTCTGATATTAAAGTTCTGATGATGCTTCATTCAAACTTATACTGTGATGATTATGTTTCTCTGTGGTTTAAGTCAATTTTCAGCTACTGGTACTATCATTTAGTAGCTGCATGTCTTAGAAGTTCGTAAACAACAGAGCATGTAATTGTCATTATGATACTATGCCCTATCTCACGTGGAATTAAAATTTCGTACAACTTCACACTTTTAGATCTGCTGGAAGTAGTTGTAATTGTATTTTTGTGAAAATGAATATTAGTATATCGCAAGATAACCAAATCAAGGAAAGTCGAGCGTAGCTTCTGCTTGGATGGGTGACCGCTCAGCGATCATTTCTTTGCAAGCAACAAGGTGATGGTTCGAAAGTAACCTTTCAGCCGTTGCTTCACAGTTTAAGTGTTAGAGAGGTCTTCTTAGCCATAACTTCCCCTGGTAAAGTAACACATTCTTTAATTCTGACTTTAACTTTTGGTTTTAAAAATGTCATATCCATCTTCAACCATTCTTTTTGATTCTAAATAAGACGCACCTAAATTCTTGTTTAAATGCTTACAACTCGTAGAATGATCAAAACAGTTATATTTCTCCTATTTTCAGAAACTATATCTATAGTAGCAGCAAAATAAATTTTATTTTAAAATTTTGAAAAATACCCCTACTGAAAAGCAATTGATCTGCCTTAATGGTACCAGGTAACTATAAAAACTCAGAAACAGTTATTGTCACAAAGAAAGTCTGTAATAATCAAGACTAACCTTCGGCGTCTCTGCTTTGTATTATCAAATTAAATATTTGCTAAAAGTTTACCCTTCAGAATTTATTTATTTCAGTTTGGAGAGATTATAAAAATGTTCCATACTACTTCATTTATAAAATATGTAAGGTAATATAATCCCATATATGCTAATATGCAAGCAATAATCAATAATTTTATAACCATAAATAATGATCCAACTCTAAAGCAAACAGGAAACTTAAAATATTACACAGTGCTCCTTACAAGTGTGGGTTAAGATTTAATTTAAATGTTAATAATATATAGGAATACATTCCACATATTAGTAGTAAATTTTTTGTAAGAAAACTGTATATCATACTATATCCAACAGCAGATATTTACGAAATGTTATTGTGTATAAATGGTGATAGTGATTGTTTAGACTTAAGGAACCTAAATGTAATAAGAATATAGCCGTGCAAACTTTATTTTGCTTAAAAGGTTAATTTGTTTACGAAATTATATTTTAATTACTTGATGCAATCGCATTACTCTAAAGAACACTTTCTATCGTTACCACCTTTATTGGCACGGTATTGAAAAACATATTACAAAATTACTAAATCATTGAAAATGGAAGACGGAATGTAATGAAAACTTTTACAATAATTAAAATTCTCAAATAAGTGGCACAGGCAAGCAAAAAGTGTGTGTAATTAAATTATGATCGAGTTTGTATTTAAAATATAATTTATTATGATAAACGTCAGCTTTTTAATCTGATGGACAATATTTGTGAAAGCTTTAATAATAGTTTGTTCTTTTGTTTACTTATTTTAATATAATATACAAAAATAAGTAAAAGATATGATAAATAATTTCTCCCGGCATAAAATGAACGGTATAATTGAAAACTCTTTTACAGCGAAATTGGATAATTAGGTGAAGTGCATCAAATAATGTCAGTGCGTTACGATTTGACATTATTTATTTTGAGACTATTTTTTTTTTCTAATTCTCTACATTTTATCAGGTTTTACTAGTATTCAAAATGTTTACAGAAAACTGGGTGTACATTTTGTATTTTTTAATATCATACGTATGATTTAAAACACTTTCGAGCTAATGGTTGATAAAATGGAAACATCTTGGACATTCCTATAATTTTTATTTAATTGTATACTTGCTGAATTCTATTACATTGGTTTATTTAACTGTACGGTACAGTATTGTTTTGTTTGTAAATAAACAAATTATCTTTTACCGTCGGATAATATTGTACACTGTCGTTTTGTCATCCATTTTATCAATTGTGTTTTCAAAAACAATGTATAAAAATTCAATATACTGAGCATTTACGAAAGTCGAGTAGGATGTAAGAAAGTATATTTCCTTATCGACAAATTTTATTGCACTGCAAAAAAATATAGAAACCCTATAGTTTTAGAATTCTCCCTTACACACGCAAAGCCAATCTTGAACAATTATATTTGTAGTAAAACTTTAAATGCAAGAAGAAAGTCTTCTCAATTATTTTTATTCAGGACTGGTAATACCAATTTATGAATTTTTAGATATTAAAAATAATATATTACTTGGTATAAATAAATTGAGTTAATTAATTTTATACCTTTTTCTTTCTTTACTTTTACTATCTGCAAGGAATATTAACAATGTTTTATTCATCTCATTCATTGAATTATATAACATTGGTTTTATCATTATCAATACTAATTGCTCTTCTGCTCAATGTATTCTAAAAAAAGTATTCGGACTGTAAATGGAAATTGTTTATTGTACTTTTACATCTGTATCCTTCTATCAGCAATCACAGGAACTACTCTTTCGACATTTTCAAGCTTTATGATTCAATCGACCTTTGAATATTTATTATATATATATATATATATATATATATATATATATATATATATATATATATATCACATTTGTATAATTAAATTTGCGCTATTTGTACGGATCCAATAATTAATATAGCTGTTCCCTCGTATGGTTACTAAAGTAGTTAATTTATAATTTATGTTCAAATACTCGAATTGGTATAAAATGTAATAAAATTTAATAACATTTGCATGAAATGTATTTTTTACATCGTTCCTACATAGAACTACCTCAAGAATTTTAAAATAATTCAATTAGACAAACACGGGGTATTATTTTACGTCAAGGTAACAGTATAAAAAAGAGGAGGTGAAGAAGAAAAAATACGTGTGGTATACGTACCTTCGGTAGTCTCTGAGTGGCAAAGGATCGAAAAGCCGATTTAGCGAGGGCCGCAGCCACCGCCACAGCCACGGGTGCAGATTAATTAGGGGTCCGTAGTGACTGGAGAGGTGCCATTGCTGGAGTAACTTGAGCCTGAGCCCGACAACATGGCTCCCATGCTCACTCATGCATCTCACGTGTACTGGACATTGTCACCAGATTCGTGAGCTCGATTCGAGTTTCTAAACTGATACTCTTCTCCTTCTTTTAAAAACGTCACGTATTTGTTTTTATTACTGGTAGCTTCTAATACGGTACCTTAAAAACGTTTCTCTCAAGATTCTGAAAAATGTTTAGTATAAAAAGACCTGAAAGATACAGTTTATTGTAATGTCATAGAAGCAATTCATGCACTTGAGATATTATGCATTACTATGAACTACTGTAACATTGTTTATTCCATTTTTAATACTAATACTTTGAGACTTTTGCTACATTTTGCCGTTGAGAATAATAACATATACAAACACAATATAGCACGAAAAGTCGAAAAATAGTTGAGACAAACATCAAGACCATGGTTTTAAGGAATATTCGACATTCGTACAGACAATATTTGTTGTAAGTTTTATAAATATTCTTAAATACTAATATACCTAATTAAAACTGTACGAATACAATATGAAATCTTTAATGAGAAGTGTTTAGCAATAACATGGTCTATGCTTTTGAATAAACAGAACTATAACGGGCAGAAAAAGGCTGGCTTCTACCTTTTCAAAAAAAAAAATTGCTTGAAACTCCGTTCTTGATAAGGAAAACATTAGTACCACTTACATTCTAATATGATGCATTACATATTCAAACCAAGAAATCCCATCAAAAATTGAATTAGCGATACAAAATATGCACCGGGAATCCATCTGTGAAATGAGTTTATTTTTCTAATATTTACAGGAGATGGTTTTGATATTAAAATATACTTCACCAGCTAGTATTTGCTTTAAGTGATTATCGTGTAAAGGTTTGATAAAGAAAATAAGTGAAAATATTTACGTATTTATAAAGACCGAGAGGCTTAAGTATCCTACTTTTTACATTTAATTTAATTTACTTTATACCGCTGTTATAAATAATTATTTTCTACTGAACTGTTTGCTATAAGCATTGTGAGCCAAGAGGAGCTAAAAACTAAATGCAATGAATGGTCTATCTCATGTGGTTTACTGTCTGTCTGTATGTGCATTTTTAGATTTTATTATTTTATTGTAGACACCAGTAAAGATAAACAACTCAAATTTGGTACCGCTATTTTTCTTGCAGACTTAAATCACGAAAAAGATTAATATTATATAATCCCATCACCTTTCAAAATGGTGGACTGTTGAAGTTTTTGAAGCTTATATAGAACAAAGAAGAAGCAAGTAATAGCTACTTTCCATAAGCAGGGACTCTTCAATAAATGACTTTAAACCCAGGACTTTTTTCACTCAAAAGAGAACACAGAAAGCATATCTTTTTTCTGTTTACGTTGCGAATGTATTTGCCAAATGCCCATGGCTATAAATGAGATCTCTATGTAGATTATTCCTTTTGAAAGGGGGCACGATTGTCTTTCACCGTAACGTGTCACATGCTAACTGAGGTCATGTAGATATGGACTAAATGAACTTACAACTCCACGTCTTGAGTTCAACGTGAATCTTTCAATAGTAATATAAATGTTTCGTAGGGCAACAGGTTTTATATGGAATGTGTAAAAGAGCCAGGCAACTCTTGCTGTAGTGTTAATTCCTAAACCACTAAACCACTGAATGATCGTGGTGAGCAAAATTTAGGTTGGCAGTCTCTCCTAGCCACAAACGAGCGGAGAAACGGTCTACAGCTGTTACATCAACTGTCAGACTTCTGTGAACACATGGCGTCAACTTCTTTACACAGTAGATAACAACTGTTCATTATTCATAAGTAAGAATGATTAACAATGATTTTGCTCATATCCGTACTTCAGAAGATAATATGTCGTGACAGTGCTTGATAATCACCGATTTTAGTGGTAAGTTTTCTACAGGGATATTAAAAAGAATGCTGTAAGAATAAGGTTAATATTTGAAGATGAAGAGTCAAAGAATCATGAGAACTGCATACCAAATTTTTTTATACTGTATTAATAAATTCTAATGTACATTATACAGATTTCGATACGCACTGCATATGCAACTGATATAAGTATCAAAGCTTACTGACAAGGCAAAGCAATTTGTTTTTTCTCGGTATGGTTCAGAATTTGAAAATTATGGATTCGCTGTCATACTAGTATTTGACTATGACACAACAATGTTAAAAAGTAATCACCACAATGTCGTAAGAATATGAGGATTAAAACAGTATGGGAATTCATTGATTACGAGAGGGATCCACTCAAACTGAACATTTTTTTATAATTTTTATAAACATAAAATGTATGGAACTTTCTTCTTTATTGACCGCACTGTGACTGGCTAGCATCGTTTATGAAGATGCAACTTCAGAATGGCTCAGTCCTCACCTCAGAGAAGATATGCCAAAAGCAGTCTTTCAATTAGATAGTGCTCCTATGCACTACACATTTGTAATCTGAGGTACTCCAGTTTTTAAATATTACGTTGCTAGACCGTTGCCATTCTTTTTGAATACCCCTGTGTAATTTACTCTACCTCTAAAACTGCAATAGGACAAACACCCCTGATCGCTGTCATGTTCATACAATTGTTGTCACGGTGTAATATCTATTTAACTGGTGGACATGTAATATAAGGTATATCCAGGCATACTCTGACAATCTATCAACGTTCACCTGAAAATTTTAATTGTGACAAGAGGCTGAGACACACATATTATAACAACGAGCTTGTTAAATTAAGAGGGGTAGAAGTACGGCACGCGAGTGTGTTAATAATGATATGATATTGAGTAAGTTCAACTCTTATATATATTTAACAGCAGCAATCTCAAGAGCCGCGTTCAACTAGTAGAACCTCACCTGAATAATAAAAGCATAGCATCTACTGTTAGATCTAGTAAACTCTCAGTCACAAGAAGATAAATGCCACCTGCTACTCTTTTAACCTTAATCCGTCCGTCCCCATGGACCACTGGCCCGTATGAGGATTCCATCAAACAGAGTAAGGGATGCATACTGTACGGAACTAGGTCAGTACTAATAAACTGTGCTCCGCTATCAGAAAGGATGTGAAACTGCGCTATATATAATTTAGCTCAAAGAACATTTGCTCATCGGATATTGGTGTTTTGGTGTTATCATTGAATCGATGCGAGGAAGGCTTAAAAGCAGTTATATACATTGCTCTGAATACAGGCGTCTAATATTGAAATATAGACCATTTGGTGAAGAGCGGAGCATGATTCTATTCTTTAATAAACCTTCAATGCGTTGAGTACAAGAAGCATCTTTGAGCCATTATGTACTCTACTATAGGCTAAGTACAGTTGTTGCAAGTTGGCTTGTGCTCTTTTTGTTTTCAGAAGAACACGTACTGCTAGTACAGTAGAAGCAGAAAATCCATCTATAATGTTAGTAACTCGAAAGACAGTACATAACAAGATTTTACATTGATTCACGTCTGTAACAACATATGACCGTGAATGAAAACTAATCCATCACCAGCAGACTCAGTATTTCCCTCATGTTTCAGGACTATATTCTTCAAATTTCTATATTCTTAAAAAATAAAGAGCTCAAATATAAGAACATAAGAGTCTGCCCAAATTGCATTGGAAGATGCACAAATCATTCCAAGGCATTCGAGATTTCATGGTCTGATTTAGCTCATACGAATTATAATGGGGTTTCATCATAAGTTACTCGTTTTACCATGGAAAATATTAAGTAAAGAATTTGTATAACCGATAATAGTAAAAAAACTCATGAATGGATAAATTAACAGAAAAAGTATGTCTGCTCACAGTCTCGTGTGTTTACACATTATGTGGAAGATTGTACTATGTGCTATATATAAAAGTCTTATATACCTCTCTGTATTTGAGGTGGTATAAACGTACAAAAGGACATTCATACTATACGTCAAACTGGTGAAAAAGTCATGATAAAATCGGAGAAATTATGTAACACATTAGTGTAGTGATTAATTTTTACTGCCGGAAAAATGAACACATGTTGCACTGTTGCAAACTCTAGAGGTGTAAATGTATAATGACTTAAGTGAAATCTGCTGGACACCGATTATTTATCATTCATACGTCATGAACTGTAGAATTAAATAATAAGAATCACACCTTCTTCGACGACTACATCAGTGCGTCCAAGAGCAGAATTCTGGCGTTTAGATAAAAAATGTATTCCTTATAATAAATCTGAGGTTAAAATGATGACAAGTAAAGCTCGATGCTGTTTGGAATATTTCTATACATTATTTAACTTCGAATATGTTTCCTTGTAACACATAATTGAAGACCAGTATTATTGTAGTCGTATTCTACATGAGCTTATGATCTCTTGGGAAGAACTTATGATACAGGCCGAGGAGAAATAAGTCGGTACATTAAGAGAGAGTCAGAACTGTAAAAACCTCTGGTACCATAAATCTACTTCTAACCTACACTGTAGGTCCTTTGCCATAGATAGCATTACAAACCTATTTCCTACCCTTATACAATGCAACTGGGTGTACAAAATAAGTACTCTATTTTGAAAAAGCAAGTCAAGTACCTTTAAGGAATTAACGTTTTTAGAGAAAGTTCAACAATTCAAAATGCTTTAGTTGAGTAAGTAAGCAATATATTAGCATGAGAGTCGCGGAGGATTAGGATACAATTCATTCATCAAATACAGTAGCAAAGCAATTCGCTTACACAATACCAAAAAGCGTGAGAGTTGAGATTGGCGTTGAATGTAAAAACCTTGTCGCCATTAAATAATATGATCACGCTAGTTTCTCATATTGCTAATGAAATAAATACATTTGTGTTGATACTCTCTTGCACATCTTATACCTTGAACCTCTCCATGTGCACCCGATGGTAATCTGATCTAATACTATAGTCATTTTATGCCACTCAACTGGTCTTTAAAGACGATGATCTTTTATTGGACTTGTACCCTACGGTTCATGTCTTTTTCTTAAATACTCTGGTCTTCTCAGAACTCGGCCTTCTCTGAGGAACTGTTGCAAAGTACAGTTAGCGCGAGTCAAACATTAGATGCAGTAAAGAAGAAAATGGTTTTGACGGGGAATCAGCATATTATGATCCTTCCAAGTCGATGATAGTTGCTATAGTCGCCAGTCATCATGTAGCTGGCATTACCAAGCATTAAGTATCTCAACTTGTATGACAGTAAGTGGCACCGCCAGTCTCTCATATTGAAAATGCTGTCATGGCTGGTAAATACATTAACTAGTTTTCAAGTCTTGATTCAACGTTGCAACTTTATCACTCGTAAAATATTCAACTCGCCAACATTCTTAATGAGCATAAGACCATATAAAGTACACAATACGAAATTTAAAGTATATTTATATAGTTACATTTTATATTAGGCATTGCATACTCTCTAACTCTAATTAAATCTATACGTAACCAACGAAACCTTAAGCCTACATTATAGGAGTGTTATTGTGTGTTCTCAGTTTCCAAAGAACCATTCAGTAGTCCATAAGAGAAGTATACAGTAATATTTGTTTCTTTTTTTAGGGGTTACTAATCACAGTTCTCTTCGACGGCTTTTCGGGAGTCGAAATAACGAAGTCGAAGTTTAACTCAAAAGGCGTATTTCCCAATAACATCCAACTGGATCCTGTTCAGCATTGCAGGATACCTAAACTTGTACGGTCATACTACTGAACCATCAAAGCAAATATCAGCGAGAACGCCCATTTAAAGAGTGATCTAAAGACAGCACATAATGAGAAGTAATAATGATAGTTTGTTGATAGTAATATGATCTATAAATCCGTATTTATTAGAAGAAGGTGTTATGATTACTCCAAGATCCCCAATCCTGTTTACAGTCCTCAAAGTTCTACCCATAATGATGTAAGCCAAAGTATTGCCATTATCTTTATTTGTGGGTTTATCAAAATGTATTTGATCACGTTAATTTAGCTTCATGGTATCAGATTAGACCAGTTTATGATTATGATTCTGCGACTGGACACACAACTTCACAAAGATAAGACTTCGTCATTCAATTTAGCATAGATGTCGTAATCTAGTAGTTTGGCAATAAGGTTTTTTTCTTATCATAAGCTTTCTTATTAAATATTGTCTATCTAACAAGAATCGATGAAAGCACATTATAAACTCCTGGAATATAAGTAGCCTTGTTGTGATAGACTGTTCTTTAAGGTAACCTTGGTGTGCAAAATCAGATACGATTCTTAAGCTGGAAATATAAACTATATGAATAACAATTTTGAAAAAGCTAGGTCAAAGGAGTTTGTGTGATTGATTATACGTCGGTAGTTTTTAAAGCTATCACTTTCACCAGATTTAAATATAGAGACTTGGATACTCCAAAATTAATAGATGTGGAATGTAAGAAGGTACCCACATAATATGGTTATGAGAACAGCAAGTATCGAAGCAAAATACTTTAACGATTAAGTGGTATATCATCAGGACCAGCAGTCATCCTAGGGCATAGAAATTCGAGCTTGTGAAGGATTATGTTCTATAAAGTCCATCTCATCATTTATATTTTCAATCCTTCGGACTTCTTGGCATTTGGGCCTCTTCAAACTTATATGCCTCCTCCTATATAGGATATACATCTTGATAGCCTCCTTCCATAGATCGTTCCATCGTCTTGCTAATTCCGACCTATTCATTAAGCTATGGGATGTTCTATGGGATTGGTTTATTCATTACCCCACTATCAAATCTATTTTTACCCAATGTGGTATGGTAACTAAGAGAAAGTTATATAACTAACTTAAGTGACTATAGTTTGTTTTTATAATTTAAAACTTTGATATTTATATGAACGCTGGGGATTGATATGAACTCAAGTTGCTAAAATTGAACACCCTATTCCCCAAAGCAATAATCCTATTATTACGAATTATGCAATGAGTAACCTTTATCCATAAAAATATCGCAATATTAAAATTACCTGTTGGAATTAAGATTTTCCATGATTTCAATATATACAGGCGGTCTCCTCTGGTACCCTTATTGTATATTATGTTGATCCACCTGCACAGAGGCATTGCATGTACGTTGGAAGCCTCCAACCTTTGAATCATTTGAACTATGGGAGAACCCGGTCTGTTGTACCATTTTACTCACCACGGAATTTTGGAGGCTGATATTTGTGAGGTCCCATTCTACAGAAGCCCTTTTTGAATGTAACTTATTAATCACAGGACCGTGTGTGTTGGAGAGTGATAAATCATCTTTCATTCGTAAATTTGGTTCTAAATCAATTAAATGATGGGTAATGTAAATTCATGTGGAGATAGAATACATTTGAACACCAAAACTAATATGAGAAGACCCTCCATGAAATTGTTTCATATTGTCTAGTATTTGAATGTTGAATTTAGCTCCAGTTAATCTTTCTTTAATTTGGAGCTAAATTCAACATTCAAATAGAATCATCCCTTCCTACCATCGCAACAATATTTTCTAGTAGTTGAAATATAATAAAAATAATTGACATTTCATTCGATTTAATTTTAATTTTGTAGTGTTAACACGAAACATGCTTTCTTTATTAATTAAATTTATCATACTTCGTATAGGATTAAGTGGTCATGAAGAAACATATTGCAGTGAACATTACCGATCTACAGAAAGTCACGCGATCACCTCCGAATCAGCTACAGCTAATCCAATGAAGTTTTTCAAGATTGCGTGCATTCTCTGTTCTTGATTCTGTGGTGCTTGCATGATCTCAGCTTACTAAACAGTTCTTAAATCCAGTAATAACCGATGTTAGAGGTTTATTTTTATCTATAACAGATAACATAACGAAATGTTACTAGAAAACACACAGCCGTATGTAGTGAAATCATAGCATGCCATGGCTTCTGAAACCATATGCCTATAGACAGAATCCCACAGTAAATAAGACTAATAATTATTTGGGAGCCTCCTAATGTAAAATTGTATTACTTTCGCAAAGCTCGGGAAGATTTCAGCTTCTGAAACAGCCTGGTACCCTGTCTATATTCTCACTTACGACAAGCAGCTGACGAAACTTCTCATTGTACTTAGCATTAAAATGACCTTTGCGCTTTCTTCCAGATTTTCAGGATGGCTAGGGTTGGTGGTATGGGCCACCCCTGTCAAGATCCCATGAGGAAGGATATCAAGCTCTAAATATCAGTAATGTGACCTTGAAAGGGCGGGAAGGCTGTGCCAGCCTCTTCCAGTTGAAAGCGTGTAGGCGAAGGTACTTCCTCCCATTAGGATTAGAAACAGCCTATAACACTAAGGGAGAACCATCCACTCTTAAAGTTCATCCTTCGCAGTGAAATAGGGGGAAATAAGGGTGGATTAATCGATCCACCCTTACTACGGTTACCGCAAGAACAAGCAACGTCGAGCGTGGCTGCTGCTTGGATGGGTGACCGCTGCTTAGCGGTCCAGTCCGTTGGTCTCAAGGTTGAGTGTTAAAGAGGGCTTCTTAGCCCTAAGTTCGTCTGGTAAAATAAGACATCTTTATTTTACTTTACTTTACTTTTCACCCTTCTACCCCAATATACCGATATTATCGTTTAGTGATGTTCCGCTTACGGACATCCATAGGGTTTCCCAGATATGACACATCGGGTTTTGCTGTACTCAGTGTCGATTCGACAAGAAGGTATAATCCAGCCAAAAGTCCTCTAACCACTAGAACGACCATTCATTGGTTAAATCCACCTGATTTCTAGAGACCCTTCACACTCACAGCCCCAAGGTCTTAGTTTCTTGAATCTTCTTGCCTGTGTAAAACACCAGTTTCTGGAACCCTCTGGATTACTGTTTTATATATTCCCTAAGTTATCACCTTTAGTTAATTACTTAGTCTATACAATATCTTTATTTTTTTAATGTATTATTTATGGTAGTCCTAAAATTAGTCCTATAGTAGTCCCACGTCTTCCCGTATGTGAGACCTACTAACAGAGTCCTGTCTTGAAAACTTTGGCATGGTATTGTCTCCGGTCTCAAACAATAACTCGCATATAGGAAACGCGAGCGCTTGGGATAAATTGTCACTGAGAGGATCCATTGTGAGAACTCTGGCACCTTATTACTCAGAGCCCACTAGACCGCAATTTATCATATGAGCTCATTAATAAAATATTACAAATTTACGTACACTAATGAAGCTCTTATATTACTTTACTTTACTGAATATTACTTCTTTCTAGTCCCTAATGAGTCTTTTGGCAGTAAGGGCAATAAATACAATAACATGTGAGTTAACCTTCCAGGGAGTGATAATTAGAGCTTAATTCAACATTTGCATGGAATCATCCCTTCCCACTTTAGCTCGTAGTTTACAATAACACGTTTTTCTTACATTACTAGGTAGTTTATTTCCATAAGCCACTAAAACAGCACATGATCGTGAACATCCTCTTGTCTGAATAGGAGTTCACCACTTCACTCTTGGATTAACATTCTTATGGTGGAAAGAATACCCATACCCATTTTGTTTTCGATCTTTGTTTTTGTAAGTAAGCACGATAAGTTTAAATCTGGTCATTCGTAGGACCTCGCTTCGAAGTGAACCTCATTTTACATTGTACAACGTACAATGTTATTTTGAATGCAAATTTATTTTTTAATATACGCACCTATAAGACATCAAGGATGGTTGCGTTAACAACTGCACTCTTCTGGGTCTTATCCTAAACACTTTTAAGTGATTCAGTAATGGTAATAAATAATTAATATTAATTTATTCTATGAATGTCCATGTCAATATCGATTTATATTCGTATATATGCATCAATAATATAAGACGTTAATGCCAGTAGTGTTGAAAATGGTACATTCCTTCTAACCTACGTCACTTTTACCTGAGTTAAACTTTGATACATACGCATAAATATTGATTACAATGTAGGAGCTTATAGAAATAACGATCAGTAGTTAATAATCAGTAATAATTAAAAACTATGTCCTTTGAACTTCTATTATGTTGGCTATAAAGAGCTAGATGAATATTCTATAAAATTAACCATAGATTGTCAATGCTAATTTAGACTGCATTAATCCTTAAAAGCCCAGGGCTTCTATTAATTTGAAATAATTTTGGCTGGTGCCACTTGTGGGTACCAATAGCTAACACGTATCTACTGTAACTACCTTTAACAGTTCATTAGTGCGTATTTGCCTACAGTACTGTATTGTTTAATTCGCAGGTAGATAGTAGTTCATAAAAGAATATTTAGTACCAACTCTAGTGCACCATTTAAATTTAACCAAATTACACATAAATAATTATGAAAATGTAGAGAACTAGGTGTGTTAATAGCTGTATGCTGATTGTTGTGAATGAAGGTTAATATTTTGAATCAGAGAATATTAACGTTTTAATTATGTATTACAATATTAAGAAAGAATATTATAACAAATCCATTTTTCTCAGTATTTTACTACATCCTGGGCTGTAGACACCTTAGGCGGGCCACGGATAAAACAATCGATAGGCCTATATAATTACATACATAGGATTTTCAGTGGACGCCACAATCTCGTCAACAACTTTTTCATGTCAAAAGTAACCAAAAAAATTCTTCATGTTCTCTTGTAATGTTTCCGTATACCTGTTTTGTTTTATTTTTCCAACACTTCTGATACTTCCAAAAGTGTTTGAGGGCTTGAATGTCCATTTTACTAGTTGCTACATTGGCATCAGAACTACTATAACTTCAATACACCTGAAGGGGTTTTCTTAATATACTAATGTTATAATAAAAGGATTTTCTTTAATCCCAACTCATTTCTTTTAACCATAATTGTATGTTTAAAAGTATTATTGTAACTTACCTAATCATCTGGAGAAGTTTTCATCACCCAAGAACACCCTGCATAAAGTATTCTAATATAAACAATCTGAGGCAAGAACATATCGAAGCTAAGATAAAATAAAACTATTTTTATTGCAAACTCATGTAATCTATGTATTAACAAACACCATATTTGAAGAAATAAAGTTGATAACACAAAGAGAACTAAACAAAATGAGCTGATTTAAGCAAACTACAATTTAAAATGTGCAATCCATAAGGGATACTCACCAATTTGTATGTACTGAGATATAAGTTTCACATTTCCATTAATTGAGTTTTACCTTACTAAATATGCATCAAATACTACTATTATTTGAAACTACTGAACGAACCAAACAAATATCATACTGAATATTTTTAATACAATTGGCAAAATCACGAAAAGTTATTATTAATTATGAAAATATGATTGATTGTTAAGACGTAGTTAACCTTACAAAATGTATGTATAATAACACTGGGTTACCTCACAACATAAAATAGCAATACATCCGAACTTAAATTTATTAAATCGTCATATGAAGCTTGCAGCCCATCTTTTCTTGCTTTTCTAGATATGCTGTGATGGATGGCTTCACCCATATTGATTGTCTTGGTCAGTGGAGACACTACACTAAGAAACTCAATGTGTTACAAACTCTATTGAGTCATTCTAAACCACAGACAATCGTCACTCCTTGAAAAGTTAAAACCTGTATTTTTGCTCTTACAACAGTTACATTTTTTTTATTACGCATGCATCACACAGGTTTGGGAACAATATAAATTTGCTTTTTTAGATGAAGTTTTGAAAAAGGAACTTATAAATGTTTCCAAAGCTTATAGGAATGAAGATTTAAATTAAATACTTTAATCTAATAATTGCATTTTAATATTTAAAATTAAGTCACTAGATTTTGTTTTTATGTGTTCTTCAGTCTCAATCCAAAGAATGTTTGTAAGTGACTGAAATCTCAAATTCAGATCTTTAATTACCTCATCTAAAGGTTGTAGAAACATTTCTTTCAAACAATGTTTTTACATCGACTATTGGCCGCTTTTTTCAGTCATGTTCTCGTCGTCCATCATTTTTAATTTTTCATCTTCTTAGATTATTTGACTAAGCCAAATATTAGTTTTGGCAATAATTGTAAGTTTCCTATTTAAATTTTCTTTTTGCGAACAAAATAGATCTTTAAGCCCCGTCCCACCTGAGTGACGAACAATCTGTCGGAGACGTAACCGATGTCAAAAATAGTGACCACAGTGCTCTCAACAGATGACGACTCTAACGGAAAGAGTTTTAATTCGTGTCGCTGCTGTCTCACCACTAAAGAAGAAAATGTTTTGCAAACACCGGTGACGACGAGTCGCACGACCGTCTAAGATATACTCATTTCTCACCTTAATTTTTATGTACGCTGCTACTACTGTTGCACAGCGCGCTGATCGCGTTGACGGTATGATTTTGTCGCCCAGCTAAGACGGGCCTTAGGCTTCACTGACCACATCAGTATTCGCACCAAGAGACTGAATTACATTGTTCTCCTCAAAGACTTTTATAGAGAGTTTAAAGTAAACGGATCTCACAATTATACACTAAAATAATCTTAATATATTTTATATGTTACGAATATAGTGTTAATAGATTGAGTGTTCCTGATCATTCTTAATATGTATCGTCGAAACTCGGCCGTCGAATTAGATTTTAGTAGGTTGTGGGATGAAGCCCAGTCCGGGCCTCTGTAGGGCCTGACCACGATAAAAATATCCGAGAAAACCGGTGACCCTACCGGGCTGTACCTGAATTTGTTTTTAAAGTTGTAATGCTTTTCTATATTTAAAATAAAATAATTTTAACGATATTTTGTTTAAAACATTGTATAATTATACATCTGAATTACAATACTAGCGGCTATTTGAGAACATGTACGAGTATTAACTAGATTCATGACATTCTTGATCTCGTTTGATCAGAAACTTGAACACAACCAAACAAGCATTAGCGTTAACACATGTGTCTCAGTAACAAGATTCTCTCATTTCATTTAGATCAGCTGATTTCTCCAATCAATATGCGAGCTCAATGTTATAGAACCATAAAAATATAAAACCTCTTTTTATGGTCTTGAGATAAAACATTTTGGCTTGGATTCGATTAACTATGCACTTTCATACGATGTGTTACCAAATTCTCAACTACCCGATAACAACGCCTAATTCCATGGAAAAAGGCGAAACAGAATTACTGTAAAGAAAACATTATGTTTTTTTATTAATACATCCTAAGGCATTTGGATATATTATAATTCATAAGTTAAGTTAACGAAACAAAGTTTTCTACATATGTATAACACAATATAAATAAACCTTTTAACACTTGTTTTGTAAACTTTTATTTTTGTTACAATGTACATTTCGAAATCTGTGATTTCATCTTCAGGTAATAACTAAGGTTAAGTTATGAAATAAATAATATAAAACCAATTTGTCATGTGTTTTTTCACTACCTTGGTGGCTAAATTTGTTGTATTTAATTTTATGTGTGATCAATGTATATTGTTTAAAAGTCTATCGAATAATACATTTTTTGTTAGAAAATCTTTGTCATTTAATAATATATTATGATTAATTTTGGCACTTTTGTAGATTTCTAAATGTTCTAAAGTAGATAATAAACGACTTTTTTTGCTTGTGTGTTTTCTACACTTATGAAACCAAATTTCAAATGGCCGTCATGTCATATAGGGAGAGTATAAAGGTTTTTAAGTGGTTGGGTTCTTCCAAAATGTATGGTCTATAGCTACAAAACTGTATAACGAAATAAACAGATGTTACTATACTGAACTATATTTTTAGTAGATTTTTTTGTTTGTGTTTTTTTATTTAATGTATGACAAGCTTGTTATGTTTTAAAAATTGTAAGCTCCTGTACTCGCAGATTTTGTGAAGAAGTATGAAAAAAACCAACTTCAAATACACTGACTGGGAAATGTCAAGGAGTCTAAAGGAGTATAACTATGGCATTCTACATTATTTTGATTTAATAATTTACTTAAACCTTATATTTATTACTAACTTTAAGTTACTTTAGTTAATAATTAAGTAACTTACTTAGGCGTTTTTAAACTTTTTAGTCTCTTTATTGTTTACTTTGTTTTATTCCCAACTAGTGTATGATTTATGTTTGTAATTTTAAATGCCACAGGTAAACTTTACTTTAAATTCTATTGATAAGTTACGTAATGGATTTTATTTTATAATTATAACTAGCCAAGATCATATTACTTAAATAGGTATTCACAGGAAATAGGCAATTAGTATTGTCACAAAACAAAGCTGTATCGTTGTTTTCTACTGAAGAATTCTTCAAATTCACAACAAACCTCTCTCCCTTCGGTGAGGAATTTCCTTCTACAAGCAAGAATGCTCTACCTTCTTCAGGAACATTCATTCCATTCCTAAAGAGTGTGATATTATTAAAAATGTTCCTTATGTTTAACACCAAATTTCATTTAAATACAGAGTTACATAAAAATACAAGTTATAGATCTTAAGGTGAAATAAGAATTACATACGAGTAAAATAAACACGATGTGGAAATTTTGAAATCAGTGCCTGTATTTTACCATGCATTCTGTAGGCTCTAATGACATATAAAATGTATTGTTTACATCATCACTGATATTTTTAAAATTCTAGGTGTTATGGGCTCATAATAACGGCTCAATAATCTTTGTGTTTCACTGTATTACCGTTCGTACAATTTCGTTATTTCATATCTTAAATATGTACTCATTCATAAGAGCAAGATGCTAGGTCATTTGATGATTAAATTACTCATAGTATGTAGTTTTTCCTATTCTCATACTCGTTATGGGAGAACAAGTATGAGATTGATAAGTTACATCATGGAGTTCATTTTATAATTATAACTAGCCAAGATCATTTTACTTAAATAGGTATTCACAGGAAATAAGCAATTAGTATTGTCAGGGATGCGTAATCTGTTCATCTGTAAGCAAAGTTTGTATATAATAATATTGAAACAAATTTATACGTATACTGGTTTCAACAAGCCGGATCCCTTTGTAGCCTTATTCTACCCATACTCATGGGCCACTGCCCTGTACGAGCATATTATTAAGCAGAATAAGGGAGATGCTGAACAACGTTCTCAGTAATGATAAGATAAAAAGTGCAATGGTCAAAGACAGGATTCGAAACTGTGCTATCTCAAAGTCTGAATCAGATTTCCATGCTCTAGACCCCTCGACCATCGGCATCTTTGGTTTTAAATGCGCAGCGCTATACATAGTGCAATATTTTTGAGCTGTGTCCTTGCTTCCTTTAGAATGTAAATAAATACAAACTTGAATACCTATTATTCCTTTTTTCACCTTGCGTATGGATAAAAACGTAATTCTTTGTTGATGTAATTATACGCAACATTTGAACCCCAGTTTTTCTAAATTCAACAAGTTGCTTTCTTTATTCGTTGAAACCTCTCTTATTTTGGCGGCAATCTGTGGATTGATTGTAAAGTTATACCCATAATAAAAATTAAACCTTATTTACCAACATAGAATATGAAAACCTCTATACCAAGAGTGACGTTTCAACTTCTAGAAGAAGGGAGCTGATTAAGTCGTTAATAAGATTTCTTTGTGTAGTGTTAGATATATTTACAGTTTATTTATCTTTGTTGTAAGTAAAGCAAAGTACCATATTCAGTCATTTAGACTTTTGTAACATAGTTGATGTGAAAAACATAGAATTCAGAATGCCTTTATAGAAATGTTGGCAAGAAGTAAACCTTATACATTTTAAATACTGTAAATGAGCTATATAATTTAAGACATTCCTTTTACAAAAGCAAGGTTAAACTTAATATCCGACAGTCTTAAATAATGAATAGTATGCTACAAATGAGGTTAATAAGTTATTTTTATCATAACCAGCATGTTTTATCTTTCCCTCTATAAACGTAACCAAGCATTTGATAGGAACAATTTTTTAACTTTCCGACCTAAATTGATGTTATTGCAATGTTTACCAACCCGGACAAAAAATAATTCTATTGGTTTAATACTTAGTGGCCTCCTTTTTTGGAAATAATTAGAAGAGGATAGGTTCCTACAGTAGTAAAATATTTTTTTTGTAGCCCCTGTGTTGACGAGTAGTATTTATCTTTTCTGATATAAATCATTGGAACATTATTTAATCATTCCCGAATCCGTAAAACGTGTACTTAAAACATCGTCTCTGGCCACATAATTTGTCGAAAAATAATGAAAATTTAAAAGGAACGTATCGTGGCGTACAACCTCCCCATAGTATAGTGTCTATCGAGAGGTACAGTCCCTATTGACACAAGAGAGTCGGGTGCGCGCTGCACGAACAAATCGTAACCAACTTTGCTCTAAAAGTGGTGGCAAGTGCTCTTCTGTGAAACAGGGCTTAGTAAAGTTTCTTTGTTGTATGGAAAAATGTACTTTGTACATCCACGTAGCTATTTGATAAAATATTATTCATGATATGAAAACCACTATCACTCGACTATCTTCCCGATACGTACTAGATTGTGGTAGATAAACATAAAATCGACTATGTGAAGTATTTACCGACATACCTTGTGATGTAGAGCTGCAGATGTAAATTAAAAACGCTCAGGTACAGTCTAACAGTTGTTTGAAATACAGCATTCAGTGCATGTTTGACTCTGCAGCGATGTGGTAAAACGTGGAATATAAATAATGGCGTGTTATATTTAGCGAAAGCCGGGACTCACAAAGTCCCGGTTGTTCGGCTTGATGGAGACGTTTTACAATCCTCTATTTATCTCATTTCAACTTTTTACCTCTAGGATAGAATTCCAGCGTACACTATGACTATGGAACTCTGCTCTCTGCTGTGTTACTAGTCCTGATTGTTATAATTCAGATATTTCAAAAATCAACAACACCAACACATAGAACCATTGAATTCAAGTTCGAACAGAGAAATAAAATCGTATGCAATGGTATATTTTAAATGTTGCAATTTTTGTTTCATGGAAATTATAATGTTTGTTTTATTGTTTAAAAATGTATTATTTTCTAATAATTTAAAACAATATTATTTTAACATAGATGTGTATTACTTAAAATTATTATATAATTATATATTTATTGATGCTCAAATAAATTACAAGCGTACTTATACAAAAAATAAGAATACTTAGTCTACATTAAATGTAAAGGTGTACATGTTATAACTGGGTTTTCCACAGACTCACCAATAGTATTTGCTATTCTAATATCAAAATTATAAAAATATTTTAACAACATAACAATTAGCTTAATGGAATTTCATCTTCTGTTAGATTTAAATTAGTTACGGGATAGATCAATTTCCGGTGTGTAACGGTCAGTTTGGCATTAAAAATTGTGTTACTTTTATTTTCAAATGTAGAGTTTATTTGAATGAGAACTAACCGGAAACCATTACAGAGGCTATTTTTAATGTTCTCATTATGTTAAGGAGAAAGTGGTAATATTTATACCCGTTCAAACTTCATAAGTTCCGTCATACGAGTATGTCCTGCCACTTATTCTCATTGGTTACAGTCAAAGAACGATCGAGACGTTTCGACCACTTCACGTGGGACCATTAACCCTTACACCAAATTTGATGTGAGGTCAAGAATGAAGATAATACACAAGCCTATATACCTACCAATTAATCTAACACAAAAGATGAAATTCAGTGAGGGAACACGTTCACAGTCGTGCACTGCGGCGTATAACCGAAGTAGCTTTGTTTAGCCACAATCATCGTCATATCTATAGCACGAACGGAAATATCAAGTCCAAAGTTATGATACAGACGGCGAAAGAGGAAAGGACTACAGTTTGTACTGAAATAAACTGTGATGATGACTTAAGGAGTTTCCAATAGCAGTTAAAAAAAATTAAAACTTTCAAGCATCATCTTCAATCCTTTCAACATTTTAATAGATTGTAGGCTACTTACATACAACATTTAAGAAATCATGCAAAGATTATATAGAATGATAGTAAAATCAGATCTTCCACTGCCTTGCAATTTTATTGTGTTCGTAACACTAATAATTGTTACTAGCTTGAACCTCAAGTCTATGAGGACGAGCTAGACAACTCTACGTAGCTCTTGTATCTGTGATGGTGTTGTATCTTTATCTAAAAGTGTTTATACAGTTAACTAGTAGAACTCTCTTAATTCTATTGGACAAAAGCACCGTGTAGTAAACAAAAGAATATCTTAAGAACCAAAGATTCTAACAATTAACGCAAGCTTTCGGACCTGGCAGGAACACAATACTATTTACTTTAAAATTTAAATTTTGAAACCGTTCCAATTTGGCTGGTTGATAGAGTGGTCACTTTTATGGTGTTTGGCTAGTTACTACCCGACTACTAATCAAAGCCACAATCTCATTATAAGGTTATGTATGACACGTTCAATGGGACAACCATGTATTTCCTCTAAGTTCACTTTGTACTCAATGAGCGGCCTATCAGATGGCTTTGGGCACATACACTTATGTGCTGTTTAACTGTTATCATTTAAATACTGTTGGGACAAATATATTCAAGCCATTACCTGCCCAGTACCTTTAAGTCCCAACTATCTTTAAACGATGTATATCTTTACGTAATTATTGCTCGGAAACTGACCGTCTAAACAATATCGAGGTTTTGCCAATTAAAACGTCCTCCGAACTAAGCGTTTCAGGGAAGCCAGTAAATCAATACTTAAAGTTCAAAGTTAAATGTAGCAAAGAAATAGAATTAATCTAAACAAATGACTAATCGCCTAAGAGTAATTTATCAAAACTTAGGTCCAGACGACAAACCAACAAACATGTTGAGACTGTGTTTGATAGCGGGCCAACCATTAATTACCATAAATTTAACACGAGGGATAGTGATATCCCACATAGATCCTTAATGCATCTGTTTAGTACCTTCAATCGGTATTGACTCATAATTCCATTCGAGATATGAGCCAAAGAATACCTACCATTAGTTGACTCTATAATGACTAGAATGAAGTTAAATGTAATGTGTTTTTATTTAAGAAGGCTAAGTTAGGACTTTAAAGCTCACTCTGATAATTTCACTGAAAACAGGAAAAGCACTAAATCCACCCAACCAAGAACTTTATTGAAATGAATTCTGTGGCCAGTCCATACAAGAGAATAGAAGAATTGATATTTATATAACAATCAATAAAATCTCCTGTAAATTAAAATTACCATTATCAGTAATTTATAGCCTAGTAATAATTCTTGTCCATCACCTCCCTAGGTTAATTGTTTAGAGATAACACATTTAAAAAATGGATTCTTCGATCGAAAGCCGTCATATGATTCACGTAAGAAAATGGGCAGCTTCTTCCGCAAATAAAAGCTGTATCAGTAGCAAGATTTGTATCTAAATGGCATGAAGCACTGGAACTGTCTCTATAACATGTTGATTTTGAAACGAAATACTTCACCAGATACTAATGGTTTTTTACTCGCTATTGAATTATACTTAAGGATCGACTTGTCTTAGGCCACTTTAGGACATACGTCTCTTTACTAAAGGTGATGTCGATTTCAATGATAAACACTCTAAAGAAGAGCTAAAGTTTAAAAATCTTGTTCGAGCATTACATTTCGCCAGAAATCGTATGGAATTGAATGAGATTGATAATACGATAAATACAAGAGAGTAACAGTTGCGGGAGAAATCAAAATTGCCTGACGAGGCTCCTCTAATAGAGGTACCTTGAAAACCTTTGTCAACATAATACAATGATTTGGTTTGTTGATTTCTCTATATTTTAACTCCTATTTCTCAAATTTCTTAAAGTTTATGAGCCTACCGAGTACTGTAGAACCCGTCACACGACACTAGCTTTGCGACTACTACTTTATGTCTAGTGCCAGTATATGTAGATTTAGTGGTAGTGAGATTTCTGTATTCTTGCTTTTGCCTTTCTCGTATATTAATTATGAAGAATGTCAGTAAGGTAATCACGGTGAAGGATATAAGAGTCTCTTAGATCTTTCTTGACTTTTAATACACCATTTACGAGCCATTTTGGCTAATGGTCTTTTTGATTTACTGGATGAAACTATTAGGGTTACTTTATTGAGCATAAATATCATCTCACATGAAAACCAGCTACCAGTTAATATGCGATGTGAATTTAGCGAAACTGTTACCATTATCTTTCGAAAAGGCAGAGAGCTAGGAAAACCTGATGTGCCTAGATTATAAGAAAAGAATACTTGTATGAAATTAACTTTTTGATTATATATTCAAATAGCGCGGGAGATTCTTTATTACATAATCGTTTATTATAATCTTGAGAAAGTTAGATAAACAAGTAAAAGTAGCATTTACGTTAAGTCCATATTCTTCAAACAGCATAGTCACTGGTGTCGTATGTTTACGTCCAAGACTTCGTGTTATTCCACTTATTGCAATCTAATAAAGCCTGTGCTAATTATGTTAGATAAGGAAACACTCTATCACTGTTATTCCAAAAATGGACATAAGTATCCGTCTAGTGTTGAACTAAATCGTAGCGTACCTCGTAACCTGGCCAATAAAATTACTTGGTGATATATAAATAACTATAAGAACTATACTAAGTCATCTGTGTGATTAATAACAAATGCAAAACATGAGAGACTTTGCAGGTTATTTCTTTTAGAACATTCTTAACCTGTAACATCCTTGAAGAAGTAGTTTTATATTCGCAGCAGAGAAGATCAATATACAAAAAGCGCAATATATGAAAATTACATAATGAAAGTCAAATCTTCAAACAGAGGAAATTTTGAAACAAAATAAATCCATTTCATTCAAAAATTAAGGTGCTTTTAAAAAATTTAAAAATCAATAGGCCTTTGTACAAGCAGAGCAACATTTTATCAGGACTGTATGTAAGTACTAAGTAAATGTGCCTTGAACAGAAACTATGGGAAATACACATTAACATGTCTTAATAAATATTTAAGAGGGATTAATATACGAGTATGTGAAGTCGTGGTGGTAGACGATGAGTATGTGTGTTGACGTTTAATGGAATGGACTTAAAAAATTCAACCGCATGAACCGCTTCAAAAGTTTCAATTTCAGTGTCCTCCTCGCTTTTGCACATTAACAATTGTAACATAATGTTATTAACTTGAAGCAATCCGTCAATACCAAAAATATTCAAAAACTACGCCCTCACCTACTCCCTCATGTCTCAAATGCGGAACAAGCTATAAAAACTTTGGCGGAAATTGTATAGTTATCCCAAATAGACTAGTTATACACGAGCTTATTTATAGATATTTCAAAAGCACACTTCACTGTACACTATGAAACTTGAAAAAATACGAGTAAATATAATATTTAAATGGTTCATGTCATATTTAGAAAATAGTACAAATAAGTTGGTACATTTATTGAAAAAATATATTACAATCAATAATTTGAATAATTTGAATTTGAATCATATTTCATTGCAATATCTTTCAGATTAAATAATATCATCACAAAATTAAATACGACTAATTTTAAGAAACATGCTTGTTAAAAGTGTGTGAAAGATTGACTTCGTACAGCATCTTATAATCTTTGGTACAGTAACTACCTATAAGCTTAACACCTTTATGAAATGGAATTATAACAAACACTTCTTCACATTCAGAACAGTTTTACTGTAGTTACATATCGCAATATTTAAAAACAAGCTGTCCAGCACATAATATATCACGATTGAAAGAAACATATTCACTGATGTTCTTACTCTCAAGAACATATACAATAACAAGCAGTATAATTATAATTTAATTTATTTTATTTCTTCACATTATCAGCTAAATAGATCAGCAAAATAAAATGAGGGTCTGTAAGGATATACGTAAAATAAATGAATCGGAGAAACATCCTTATGACAATGTCATATATGAACATAATTTAATTACCTGATTAACTTACCTGACTCCCACAAGTGCGAGAGTAGTGTCACTCCCCGCGCAGCATCTAGAGCATAGTGGTCATTTTATTCACCCATCATATGATTACATCGGAAACCCCTGGTCATGATTGCCAGAAGTAACTTAGAATTGGGGCATAAACTTACAAATATCTCCGCTCGCTTGCTATCTCTGCTCTTGCCTTGCCTAAAGGCGCTGCGGTGGAAAATCACGTCAAGTCCTATCACAAAGTCGGAAGAAAACTCTCAAGACAATTTAAACTATGGGACCACTTGTTTTAATATAAAGCATTCTATCAGAATTTGTACGGAACGGACGTGACGTGATGTTCCGTCGCCCTGTAGCCAGAATTCTTCTTCTGAGACAGAATCAGCCTTAATGATTGGTTGTCTAAATACTTGGCCGCCTTTCATAGCTTCAAAACCACTTAACACAGGACTTGACTAGCCACCTCAGAGTGAGTGAGTTAATGAATTTAATATATAGTAAATGCTTGACAGTTAGCTATTGACAAGGAGTGTCTGTTTTTTACAGATCACTTCTGGCTTACGGCGGACTTCAATATCCAGCTACTGCTCCTGTACCACGGTACATCCAGCATTAGGTAAAGCTACATCCACCGGGTCGGATACAGCATCATGATGTCTGATGCGACCACAATGTATGCGGTGGCAGCTCTGTATGTGACACGTGGCAATCTGGCCGGTACTGGACAACCAAATGTCGCCTTCCTCTCCAACAGGATCCTTCATTGTGAACAACAGAACGTAAAATGACCGTAGAACTTTGGCATCTGCAACCAACGTCAAATCGAAACACATGTATAAATCTACATACTACTATCTACGGCTAATAGACCATGACTTGCCCAGTGTTACCCTAAGAAACACAAAATTTTCAATCGCTCCTAGTGTTTCAATGAGCTTTCATCCAGTCAGGATATAAAAGAATGTCTCTACCACATTCTTCGATCTTGACTCTTAAAGGTATGCCAAGATAATATCCGAGGAGCAAGGACCTGAGAATTCCCTCAAAAAGAATGCTGGAGGTGCAACTACTTTGAACATTGTACTCGGTCTGACCAAAGAAAGGCAAGACTTACTTCATCAATCAAGAGTACCTGAAGATCCCCTAACACAGCAAGCAAGAGTGATTCATTGTCGTTCAGTCTCAAATGCAACGTCCCAGGATAAAGTCTTTAGAACAAATTTCACAAGTTTATTAAAACGAAATCTAAATTAACGGATCATCCTGCCTGATCCTGTTAGTCTTCTGAATAAAGAGACCTTTGGCAGACAACCTATTAAGTCATCGGTCCCGCTCAGTATTCTGTCTCTGCCTATATTGTTTACAGTCATGGAACTTAAATACTCTATTATCGGGTTCAGCATATTTACTGCCAACAAGGAGATGTAATCTGATCATATTTAGGCAAGACTGGCAGTAGGAACAGAAACAGAAAGAAGTTGCTCCGTGTGTCTATATGTCGTCTCATATATGTTTGGAGGGATGAAAAATGTTGACATTTTAGACAGTGCAACTTTGTAAAACCAACATAACTAACGGCAGTATAAAATTATAAACATTATAGGATGCCGTATGAAACCCTCATTTATTTTTTACTTATTATGTTTCTAGTTTTAAATAACTTATCTTTACTGTAATATCAATCGATTACTCTTGTTATTATTTCATGCTAACCTGTCACACTTCCCAGCCTTACTCATGACGGTTTATTCTGTTTATTCCACTCTCCACTGTTTAATCTCCTAAGTACTTTAAAGCCAATACTTACTAGTACAATACATGTTCTGGTTGTCCGAAGTTTAGAAATGTTTTAACACCAACCCGGGATCCTAAATTGTAATCACACCCTACATTGACAAAGATCGTTTAATAAATAGTTGCAGGAAATGCTATATTATATGGCAGAATCCCTAAAGAAAACAACAGCCTAAAGACATTTGTTAGGAAGTTGTTCGTTCTGTTTAGCAACGTCTTCCGATATAGTCAAAACGTGCACGAAAAGACATTTTGGAAACTTAAATAGTTGTTTTAATTCCTAAGAAAATTATAGTGGATATTGATATTACAGGTGAAATTAAGGTATTCTTAGATCTGTCTTAGTTTCTATTGACAAGCATACGGTTATAAAAATTCCGCAGTGTTCATTAATGTAGGAAGAGTTGTCAAAACCTCAAAATAAATAGCTAGCGATTAATATATTGACAATATTCATGTTTCCGTAGCCAGGTGTATATCATATATGTACGTGTCGTTGTTGGGGTGGCGTTAATGTCAAGACATTGTGCTTCCATAAGAACAACTAGTCACGCCAGTACCAAACATTTGTCGCAAACGCTCTAATTGTTATACCAATATGTGTAGGCTGTAGGCAACGTATGAAAGACATTTGAAAAGAATAGATGTGTTTTACTAATTATACAAGAGGTTGCTCCACTATCCCTCCACACCACCTTCATTTCATGAAAGGTAGGATGCCACAAACGTGTCGTAGTTTGTAGCAGCGGCAAGTCCTGCGGTTGAGCTCTGAGGTCAGCATGTACAATCTACCTTGACTTTCAAAAGCGTTTGCCTAGCCCCGTCATCAACTTTTCTTAAGAAATCTTCCAGGTTTTTAGTTTCATCACGACCTTTCAAGCTGAATCAAATCCTGCCTTATATAAAATACATTTGGAATAATATTTTTAGTTACGCTCCTGATTTAGCAATTCCCGAATTCTATAGTTTGTGTTTGGAAATATTCTGTGTTTATACCATCGATACTTGATTGTTTCGTCCAGATGTATACTGATCATAATACTCTCTCATAAATAATATCTCTCTAACGATCACTGGAGTGGCAGGCCGTTTAACTCTGCAGTCAACCATTAATAATTCTGGTATAAGGTGGACCAAAATTACCAGTAACCATAAGTTCTTCAGCTTCAGCAAAATATGAGTAGTTCTACTGGTAAATTTAGTATTCACTTGTTCATGAAACTGGGCGAAGTAAGTTCAAAGAAAATTTTAAGTAAGAAGTTGATATTCATATATTTTACTGGCAGATGTTTTATGTAGTTGATACTCAGGGAGTTTCTGAAGCAATCAGATTAGATGAGTGAAATAATCTGTTGCTTTATTACTGTTCTTTTAACTCATCGTATTGTTGTAGCCTTTTTATTCGATGGACTTTCACATGTCTAAGAGTTGTGTGCAATCGTTTCGAAATAATGACCCTCTCTTTTGAATTTATTTTATAGTATAGGATCAGGTAATTATAAGCACTAGCGTCATAACACCTTCAGCAAATTTGTACTTCCACGATAAGTACTTTGGAACATTTTTACGAAAGGATACAATGATGTATGAAATTTAACTCTATGACTAATTCTAACACTGAGGTTTCTTTCAAGTAAAACCTTATTTCCTTAATGTTTTACACGGTTGAGAACCAAGGCATTTTTTTGACACTTTATTTTCGTGTGCTCTTCTGATGAATAACATTTACCAGTGGGAATATCGTAGAGGTGGACGAAGGCCTCCACTGGGTTCTTTGGGAGTGCCGAAGACCGAGTAATATAAGACGTCGGACTCAGTACCATCAACCTTGTTCTGTATCGACTCTAACCCTTATTGTATTTGGTAAGATCTTTACACAGGTAAGGGGGCCCAAGAGGACGGACAAAATGTGGCTTAAACTGGGGTTGGCCTCTCCTCAGAATTTTTTTTAAATCTGTTATTTAAGTAAACATGCAACAAATATATAACGTGTGTGTCGTGTCAATGAGTGACGAGTGCTACGTTTTCTTTTTGTGAGTATATAACAGGAAGTCCACGGTGTGGAGTGTCATTAAGCGCGACCAATGTTGAGGGCTAACTTGCAGTACTAGTTTTTATGTCAAGAAGACTATGGGTGGCGTGTCACTAAACGAGTACATGTCAGGATGCATAGTGTGTGGCGTGTCACTGAACGAAACCAGGGCATTATGTCATGGGTATATGTCAAGAGTTTATGGGGCGCTGCGTGCGTAAGCTGTGTCGAGAGCTGCCGAGAGATGCCGAGAGCTGTGTTCAGTTGTAAGTTTATGTCAGGAAATCTCTGATGTGACGTGTCACTATGTGGCTACTTTGTGGGGTGATTATTTGTCAGGTCAAGGGTGTCGGTGTCTGCAAGCAAGGTCAATGGCGAGGGCCACGTTGCTTTGTGAGTACTTTCCAAGAAGACTACAAGTGGCGTGTCACTCTACGTCAGGCTACGTTGCGTTGTGAGCGTATGTCAGGAAATCTATGGTGTGACGTGTCAGTGAGAGGGTCCAGTTTCGAGTCCTACGTTGCGTTGAGAGAATGTAGAAACTCACAATGTGCGGCTGTAGAGCTGTAAGACGAGTTTGTAGGAGCGGAGGAGCGGGTATCATGGACTAGTTAACACTTGATCCTTGCCTTTCCTTGCCAGCCTGCATTCATTCACAAGTGGAGTCCATGCTGCGAAACACTAGCCTTCACCACCTCACCGCACGCTGTATTCTTGTCACCTCGCCACAACATATCCACACCACTTCCAACGCACACACTATCTTGTTTTACCGGTGCTAGACAGTTTTCGTTTCAGTTAGTTTTTTCTGAGATTTTTTTGAACTTTCTGCCATGTCTTACATTTACATTCCTTGGGAAAAAAGAAACATCCACTTAATCACCTTGAGCATATACAGCAAAAAGTTGATTTAAGCTCAAATTTAATCTGATACTTTAATTCGTAAGCTTACTAACCGATTTCTTGATCGTCGTCAATGTTTCCCGGTTAACACCACGTGTAAACTGATAACGATTACAATCTTGAAATATTTCAGCCTCGCTGTAGAAAGTCATGTTCACTCATCAGCTATCTTAACCGAAAGTGAAGTTAACAACGTTGTGATGGGGCATAAACTGGATTACAGTAATAATATTATGAATTACCTTGACTCGTAAATTGCCAAGATACCACTTTTATAATTATTCTAGAAAACATAGGAACAATATTAAAAACCGCTAAGCAGTATTTTTTCCAATGACTTTTTACAAATACCAAATTTTAAGATAACAAGTATCCTCCCGTAAATTTGTTATAGGTATGGTACTAAAAAGGTTATTATTATTAAAAACTAATACGTTCCAGTTGTGCTCCTGGTGAGACAAAGAGAACACATATAGTTGTACTCTGGATGGCTACTGGGTATACCAGAAGAGCATTTTTGTAATCAACGTGTCTCTGATGTCGAAACGATACAATATTTCAATTCGATAGTTCTCTCTCGAACGTCTAGGAAAGTCAACTTCATCCTAGCAGAAGTCAACTGCTTCAGAAGAAGAACGAGCCACAAACATATTCCTTCTAAGGCCTTGTGGTTCACACATGTAGTGCATCGTGTGTTACCTGCACGAAAAGCACATGCCGAAGTAATGTTTGTAGTGTTGCGTTAGTACGTTTAGAACGTCTTTGTCGACGGCTGGCTGAGTTCGTCATCCAACTATCATTGATCCCAATTTCAGTACCCTGATGATGGTAGTGCGTTCAAGGATACTGAAATAATGCATGAAAGGTACTGAGTAGTATTTCCAGCGGTACTCCATTATTTCGATGTTATTGGATCTCTTCAGATAGATGTAGACTCAAAATTCCAGAAGTCAGTCTATGACAGTGTCTAAACATGCGGAGAGGGAATTAGAGAACTTGGACACAAAACACTCTGTTATCTCTCCCACCAAACATTGTGCTATGCACACAGTTGGTTTAATATCACCGGTAAAAAAGTAACTATAGTGAAATTAGTTTTGACAATAATAAATATACACTGTATACCAAAAATATACTTAATAAATATCAACCAACTGAAGTATCGAATGTAGCTCACAAGAAAAAAATACTACCCATCAGCTGTATTTGTAGTGCTGGAAAGCATAATGCAATATTAAATATTAATATTCTTTTATTACAAGAAGCAATAACATTGGAATTTATTATAAACGCAAGAAATAAACCTCCATACTCACTTAATACTTATGTAAAGATACAAAAAGCTTCAACTTTGTTAATTAAGAGGAGTGGCTGAGTCCCTCTTTAGACTTATTCTGCCCGTCCTCATGGGCCACTGACCTGTGCGAGGATCTTATCAAGCAGAATGAGGGGTACAGTTGGTACAGTACAAGATCAACTGTACTGATAAAATATGATTATTACAGACAAAATATGAACCTGCGCCATCTCTCAGATCCAAAGAGCGGCTATTATAAAACACTATCATGCTTAATCAGCCAACAAGAACATCATCTCAACTAATTTCTGAGAGGAGGTATCGCTACTATATTAGGAGCAAGATACAGGAGTTAAAAAGAGTTGTGGTGTATTACCATGCAAAAGGTAAAAATAATACTGCAGGAGGTAATTGTGTTTCTGTGAAATATATCAATGAGTTTTATTGCCAAAACATCATGCAATGCATAGTAAAAGTAATCATATAAAATCTTAACATACATAAATGCCACAAGAAGTTTCACTAAAACATACATTCGTTACACATATATTCATCTACTTTCAAATCTTCTCATTTACTGAAACGGTGTTAGTCTTATTGACGGCTTCGTAATCGACTGCCAGAAACTCTTTAACACCATAAGTGTAATTTGTATTGAAGAAATACAAAAACTTGAGAACAAATTATTATACTATTTGACCTATTCAAACTGAAACGACAACATAGTAGAAACAATGTTGAGTAGGACATCAGTGGTTACTTTTATTCTGTCAATTTTTTATCATTGTGGATTTTTCCTATAGGTTTTACATAGATTCAAGTTCATCAAGCATTCTCTTGAAGATCCATGATTAGCGGTAAATAAATTATGCTTGATGAGATGAAGCCGAAGCGAGGTCAAGTCTAGATAATGAACATAATCCAACACGCAACTCAACAATCGCTGAGGCATGGCGCAGTCATACTCGATAAAGTTATCAAACACGTTGGAGCGGCGGCATAAGATCTCGCCGATAAACCACTGCAGTTGATAGCTTTAGAACGCACGTATGTAGCTCACATCCAAGGTGAGGACTTGCGATGCCCTTGATACCTTGTGTCTGTGAGGAAGTCGATGCGCTCACCAAGATACAACTTCATGAAGGTCCGTGATGTCTTTGTCAAATGAAAACAGGCTAATGCAGCTTAAATCTTATTCAACCCCTAGTTCTTAATTTTTTTTATCTAAGGTAGTCACCACGGTTGTACGCAGCGTAACACTCATAGGAACGTAGGCAGGTGGAACGAATAATAATAATCATGAACGTAAGCTGGGGGTCGTCCTGTGGGTACCCCCATGTATCCTGACCTCGTAGAATTTTATGAAATTCTATAATTCGTCTTTATCTTAGTTGTACTCTCTCCAGAGATTTTTAAATGATATTTTAGAACGATTATTTAATTTGTGTGTGCCTTAATTAACTTTGTGCATTATCAGTACAGCTATTGTGTGCCTATTCAGCCTGCTAGCAGCTATTACGTTGTGGATTGAGATGACTGCAAGGGGTACGCTACGCATCGGGTACACATTGACGCGCAGCAGTTTGGCCGCCGTCCGACAGGAGCGCTTCTGTAAGACAAGCAGACGAACAATCAGCTGGGTAACGCCATATTGCTTACCGTACTGGTGGTTAATCTATACTGTTCGTATATCTGTGATACTGATTAGTCTGAGGTGGTGTCTGAACAGTACTAACAATGCTTTTCAGTGATCTATAAACCAATAGAGACTTCTGTTACTTGATTCTGAATACCGTAATAATTAAACGTGCATATTCTGAACTTTCTACCCGAAATAATAACATAATAACCCTTCGGTGAAGGCAGAACCATTATACAAACTTTTCCCAAAAACGAATAAACGTACAACATTTATTTTAGAGCCACAATATTGAACCAAAACAATGAACAAACGAGTCACCTTTGTGGTCATAACAGATGAAACATTCTTCTGCGTGTACATTTCGTTGATTGAGGAAATCTAAAGTGTATCCAGGTCTTATCCTTAACAAATGACAAAAGCTTGTGATAGGAACCTTGCAGGTCAATGCTATGATTGTGGAATTACCATGAGTGACTACTTTAAAAAGTAAAGTCGGAATTAAACGTACAGTGAAAATTACGGCAATAAAGTTGCACTGAGTGGTTTATACGTTAAAATTGGTGTTCATATATTGTTGTGTACGACTGTTCAATAAACGTACTATGTATTCAGTAATAACTCTTATGCAGAAGACTCTTATGCAGAACCCTTAAATCAAATATAAAAATCCATGTCCTAGAAAGAAATACCCCGGATTTATTGAAAGATACTGTTAATGCCTTTGCAATAGTCTAATCACATTCTCATGTGAAATGGGCTGCTGCTATTGGAAAAAAGTTACTTTTTGATCGATACTCTTATTGTAAAACTGAATTTTATTTAAGCAGTGCACTCGCATATGTTACTAATATCATTGGTACTCTGCAGAAATATGAAAATGTTGCAGATGAATATCAAAAATGTTTCAAAGATATACTAACGCCAGATTTAAAGTACCAATCATGAAACGCATCGGTAAGGGGAAAACTACCCTCGTAACAGCGTAGAATTGTATTTCAGAAGAATAAAACTTATTGCATCTATGGAAGATTTGATATCTAATTTCTAAAGTGGAATTGAAAATGCCCAGTATTTTACGTTCTTTTCAAGTTCTTTATCCAAAATAATATCAAGTCATATTGATGGAAATAGACAAACTGATTTTACGAAAAAAGTTCGTTCATAACAATCTGATTTCCTGCGTAAGTATGGTAAAGTATTTTTGCCACATTCACTATTTCACTACTTGTAGAGTATACAACAACCCACTGAAGAATAGCAAATTACAAACACATTTTAATTATTGCATTCCCTTATTATTAATGTACAATGGGACTTGTCCATTACACCGTATCACGCAACAATCATCTTTTATCTTAAAACTACCTGATAAACATGTACTTCTTTTTTATAATACTCGACATGTGATAACTAACTGCATACCAATTATCATGAACCAGTGAGTAACTGCTGGGTGAGGGGCTCTGATACATGGTGTTTGAGTGTACATCACCTTTGGGAGTGAGATGATTTCGATAGGAGGTTAATAGGCAGTCGTGCTGCATAACCAGGCCAGTTAAGGTTATCGGAAAAGTCACGTCATAAATACACACGCACAACCACATCAAACCTCAATCGGTGGTTAAGAATTGAATTTGAGTTGTAAGCACGTTGCAAACAATGTTCCTTGTTCTTGTTCGGTTACTCGCCGGTTCTCCACCAAACAGGATGAATAGATTGTGATTTATTACCAATTTAAACAAGATGGATCTCCAAAAATAATTAAAAGCGGTTTTGCAGAAAATAATTATGTATAGCAAATCTCTATAAATCTGTATAGCAAAACCTCTTTCAGTAGTCTAAACATAAAAGATATAATATAAAAGATGTTTTGGTCATGGAAAAATTAGTTATTTTAAGATACTTTCTCCAATCTCTTTAAGATTAAATGTGTCTTGAAAAATATCATGTCTAAATTTAGATACTCAATCAAAGCAGGTCAATTGTACAAAGCGTTTTTGTACAAAAGTATTTTTTGCTTGAAGATAGTTCAATAGGGTTGTTCCCGTTCAATTATCATTTAATGGTTTATACGTTTTAGGATACAGTACAACAAAATATAAGAACCTCTCCACTAAAAAAAAAAGAAAAAAACCGAGCCGACTCGACTTTAGTGAAATGACCTTTTTACTACAAATGTTTACTACAGTGTTACACCACAGAATTATTTTCATTTTTTTCCATGGAATACATTGCGTTTTAAATATGTTATTATTAAAAATACTATTTTTTCTTGTAAGGTGTTGATTGTTTAATATTTAAAATTTGAATATTGAAATAAAGAAAGGATGAGATGTTTTAATAAAGGTAAATCACTAGTATCGAAAAAATTAAAATTAATAATCCCCTTTAATTTTATCCAACTACAAAAAATATTTCAATTTTATATTTTTTCTTGGGACTAAATTCAAGATGGCTGCCGAACAGCCGGTTTACAAGCGGTAATATGAAGAATATTTAAAAAAATTTATTTTATTCTGTCGAAAAGTCACTGAGGAATAAGTAAACGTAAAAAAAGAGAACCGTCACTTTTAAAATTTAACATTACCACACTATTAGAGTAATTAGAGAGCGATAGCAATATAACATAGAATATATAAAAAAAACACTTGCACAGGGCTACCTTATCCTCATAGTAGGTATCATTCGAGTTCCTTAATGACCGGTTAGTGATCTATATCGTCCCTCTGTTCTCTAAAATTTATTCAAGCAGACAATCAATTTCCACTATCTGCATGAGTATGATTGGGTAGTCCCTATGACGTAGAGACCCTTGGATATGTAAATCATCACGTACGTACAAACCGCCGTTCCTGAACAATGTTAAATCAGTAATCTTATGCAAAATGTCTAACAGTATTGTAAAATCAAAATACATTACGTCACATAATACTTGAGGCGATTACCATGTGGTCAGTGGACACGTTTATATTATATGAGCTGAATGATGCATGAAAACAGCACAAAATGCAAAATGTTGCCTTCGTGCAGAAGTGATTCGGGAGAGTACTGCATAGGTCGATGACCTTTTTCAACTGAGGGAGATTCTAAAATGTTCTTACATGAATTAGCGTGGACCTATATTGATTTCTAGCATCTCACGTTGCAATTACATCACATTAATCGCCTCCTAAGACTGATAACGGGAAGTCAGATTTAGTATGCGATGTCGTGGCGGTTGCATGTATATGATATTGTCACTCATATAATACAAAGTTCCGCAGAACACATGGTGCTAACGTCAACCATATTTATGCTATTCAACACAATGGATGCGGCTACATTCAATGCTGCCATGGATTTTGAACAAGATTAGTTCTTTATGGACCATGAGGAACCACATAGTCGTGATACAAAATCCAAATACATGTTTACAAAATACGTTAATCTCTGTTTTTTAAAGTAGCGGCCTAGTGATAATTAGAGTATTGTTTGTTTTTATAGCCAAATTAGCGTATTATTTCTTTAACTTTAACATCTATTACAATCTATAACAATTAAAACAAAACAAAAACACTACAATGTCTATTATTCAACTAAAATTGAGACAATGTAGATGAACGAGCTTAAACCGAATCCAATGTCACTTTCAAAGTTGTTTATCTTACCCAAACAGATAGATGTTTCACATTTTATACTCTTATTTTGGATTGGAATAACCCAATTTCTATAAGAACGGCATTTATTTTTGTAATTTTAACTTTAATATTTAATGGTGTTGAGACTATATAGCCTACTGAATTATTCATTTCAAATCGCTATTGATTTCCAAACAAATAAAGTTGTGTAATATTTTAAAAGATTTAAACTTAATTGACAGCCGCTGGTTGTAAAGCGAGATAAACAATTTTCCTCGCAATACATCATTTATTTCCTCTGAATAGCAATAACTGTTGATTTACTGTTATAATTATAAGAATATTACTGACGCTATTAGGGACAAATTATTCTTTAACTATGAGGTTACGGTAGAAATTTGAGCTCGGTATTATTCATATACATTCAAAGTGTATCTCTAACATCTTTTATAATAAAGGAAAATTTTACATGCCGCAGAAAAAAACTTCATCGTCACCCCGAGTGGGTATTTTATGTGGGAGAACTACCACCCTTAGCTATGCCTCATTTGGTTAATCTTATTTTCTTATTTGTATGGTGTACAATTATTACGTGTACTCTAAATCTTGAAAGAATTAATGACTCCGAAATAATGTACTCGATAACATAACAACAAAAACTTACAAGTACGCTGGTTCTACGCACACATTTAATTTTACGCATTTCACTATGGACTGAAAGATTACTGATAAGGTATATTATTTAGTTAATAAATAAATATATCCATATGTTTACATTCACACATGCAACTAGACGATAGTCGAATTCAAGAAAAGATTAGTACATGTTCAGTTAAAATATAAAACCCGAAGATTCATAATATCGAAAAAGGCCATTAAAATGTGTCCAAGCAGTAAACCAAGTTGTCATTGCACCTTATAGTACTCGTATCTAGCAGAAGACTGGTGCCGAGGGGGCGGATCCCCGACCACAACTGCTCCCGGTACTCAAACGCTAACGTCTGTCTGTCTGTGGCCAGTTCTCTCTCTTGCCTGACAGGAAGTGTGCGGCTGCCCATGCCCCCATAATTAGCTATTGTGTGTCTCCCAGTTTGCTTCAACAAGAGGCCAGGTAGTCGGTTAGGCCGTTTCTCACCAGATCATAGCGCTTCCGCCTGTTAACAGCTCAGAACTTTGCTGGTTTTCTTTCTTTCCCGCCCATTTGATTTCAACGATTGTAACGAGGAAACTGTGAGATGCACATGAAAGCAGATACTTCGCTGACTGTCTATGCCACATCCACACCGCAATTCTTCGAATCCCACATTTTATTTGGGAACAAATGTAATCAGCAAATATACGTTTATTTATATCCACAGTTTTAATATCAGATATAATTTAATAATACTGTTAGTGCCTTTAGAACGCCACTTATTTACTTGGCTTTTATGTCGAAAAGTAAACAAATCCTTGTCCGAAAAATAAGGCACCCCAATTGCCTGTAACCCATCATTTTGCGACCAATGTAATTCACATCACACCATTTTACGTTTATAATTAATTACACTAAGAGACACTTTAATAATCATTGAAGTCTCTGCATCAATCACTAAATACTTGGTCTTCAATGTTAAAAAGTAATCGTAGGATGAATGAGTGTGGTAGTGTGCACAACATCGCCACAATATTGCTTGTGTCCCACATATCATTTTAGAGCTAATGCGATCAACATCACATGATTTTACATTTATAATTACATTAAGACACGCCAATTAATAATCCCGACGGCTACACTTCCGTTGAACTCTCTGCATCACTAATCACTTGGTTTTCGATATCAAAAAGTACACCAATCCTAGAAGCAATTCCGTAAAAAGCCATGTTTGAGGCTTAAATAATCCAGGGAGTTAAGTTACCGTGGGGATTAAGAAACTGGATTGTCTTGTTTAGTTCCGGTTTAAATTTAAATGAGGAGTTTTACAGTTTCCCAATTAGTGTTGGTACTTTGACCAAATATTCAGGTGACCAGGGGTTGAAATGTGGATAGGGAAATGGATTGTAGGACTCTAGGTTCACGCCTAATTTTGATGGGAATAGCTGACGTCACATTTCCACAGATTGGGACAGTGAGTCCACGCCGACACCCTTGGACTACCGATCTTACTTTCCAAGACTGGTTGTACTTTAGTGTTTCTACCTGAACGCTCTTCTTCCTAGTGATGCTTCCATTACACTTGTATATCGTATTGGTAATGTAGTAAATATAAACAAACGTTTACTAGAATTAAAATTAAAGCAAATTCTAAACATTAATAATCGTCTGTGTCAACGGTCTGAAGAACAGATAATCCAAAAGTGCATGCTGTTAAATATTAGCTAGGAACCTTAAGAGCAGCAAAATAACACAAAAATGTGTCTTACAGCCAAATCACGTCATGGCTATTGAGATATGCATAAAGTAAAAATTAGAAACAATTACTTGGTTTAATATTAGTATTTCTGTAAACAGAGAACTCGCATTGCATTGAAGCTTTTCTTATAAAAAAAAAAATATTGGCACAATAAGACATGAAATGTAACATGAAATCTTTTAACTAACACAGTTGTAATACTTATTCACTTGAATCATATTTGATTGCTTAACATGATTGTTGATAAATTATTGTGCTTATATTTTACTGTATTAATATCCAAGAGTCAATCGTGTAGTTCAGTGAAAATAATCTCTAATTCGGTGTAATCATGACAAGAAGTATTATATTACAACAGGTATAGGACCAGCAGGATTTGACTAACACAAATTTAATACAGTAGTAGGAATACAAAGATCATTACATGAATAAAAGTTACAATACATAAAGTTATGTTTCTTAATTGTGATTGACCAATTTTTTTTATTGGATTTGAAATTGCAAAAGTCAGTTTTATTGTTGTAAAATTAATTTATATAGACTAGATGTATTGCTGCGTTAAAAAAACTCTAGATCCTCAGGTTCATGTTAAAGCTCCAAGATTTTTCCGTTTCAACGTTCTCAGAAACGGTAAACACAAAACGTTCCCGTGCTAGGATAAAAGGTAGGGTACTTAGAAAAGCAAAATGAAAAAGTATGGGTCGTCAACCTGAATTGCCAGTTTATGTAATATCATTAATTATGATTATCTTTTGAAACAAACTGCAAACAGCAGTATATTACTATCTAAGTAATTCAGAAACATACTAATGAATAATTTCGAATGCGTCTATAATAATACTACGCTCACAAATTTTAACACAGTGCGCTAGTATTAATTATAAATATTTCCTGTTTATTAATAGCATCAAATTTTCATAATAATAAATGAATTGTTAATGGATATTTTTAGTAAAGCAGAAGTAACATTTTGCTTCCGCTTTGTTCCGCTGTTGGTACAATACTGGTAATATTCCAGGAGTTATACACGTCAACTGTCAATAATTCAACAAACTGCTGATTCATGTTCTATATATGTCACATTTATAACTGCAAAAAACTAATGGGAATGGTTATTTATTCAAGGCCAAAACATTTTCTTATCTGAAACATACGGTCTAAAAATCCAAAATGAAGCAGTTTGTCACAAATTATTTAAACCTAATAATAATAATATCATATTACAAACTAATATTTTTTAATGTGAATGCACCGAAAGAAAGTACATTATTTTATTACGCAGCTCTATTTGGATCTCGAAACACCCGTTCAAGTACTGCAGTGTGAGTAAGATCCCTTGTAAACCCCTCGTCAAAAGAAACACAGAGTCGGACAGTGGGTCCCAGGCCGTGACCGTGGACCTAGAGTCCGCCCCTTAAGAAGTAGGTAAGAACTAGTCCCGAGAGTTTTATGGCGTGGATCTACAGTCCATTTACCAGGGAAATGATACGGGGGGATAGGTGGATATGACAATGGTTTAACGATTAGAAGTTGACGCCGGGGGGTGTTTTTATCAGTGAAGAGCTTAGGAGGTAAAATTTACTCGTAAATGTGAACTTTCTAGTAAACGTTGCTTGCATACTATTTTTATGGTTTCAATGTTTTGAAATAAAGGTAATGATGACTTTTTGTTCATTAATGAATTGTTATAATTATATTGTTCATAATCTTCACATAAGCTTCTAAGGAAGGATTAATAAAATACGATTTCATAGATTAAATATTTAATAAAGTAGTTTTAATACTGTTTTCTATGACAAAATTATTACAACAATGGATAACCGGTCTAATAAGCATTTATTTTCTTTTTTGTGTTCTGGTTAAAACACCTACTCACTTTTTCAGAAACTGAGAGCATTTCGTTTAAAATTACATAAACTAAAAGAAGTGTCTTTATCTTATTTCTTACTCGAAAACCTTTTAAGACATTTCAGTTTCCGCACACTTGAGGTTACCGAAATCGACTTAAAAGTTTCAAATCTAGTAAAAGATTTGAAACTTGTTTGTATGTAATAACATAATCAAGTGGATTTTAAAATATTTCCGTTCTTTTAAATGTTTTGGGCATATTTTTCAATTATGTCACTTTAGAACACATGTTACTTTAGAATGAGGAATTTCAGATCCGATATGAAATTATGTTCAATTCAATGCCTGTATCGATTGTAATTTGGAAAGTGTTAACTGTACACATGACTATCAAAGAGGTTACATGTTTTCTTCATTTTCTGCTTTTTATAATCGATTATGAAATGTTTTAGTTAGGAATCCATTGGGTCAAGTAAGATATATAAAGGTGAGCCAGTTGAGGCATTTTACCTTTTTGGGTAAAGAACCCTGATTAAAACATATTTCAAAATATTTAGTGAAACTGATTTCTTATTGGCTCTTTGTTACAACTATTGATATACAAATATGTTACAGAACCAGTGGCCCTATAAACGAATGTCTTATAACGGGAAATGTTACAGTATATTGACTTCTAGGCATCTGTATTGTGTATTGTGGATCAATTGTTATTGTAAAAATGCACATTTTAATAATAGTGATCGATTGTTTGCGTATGTTTTTAAAGAATTTATAATTGATTAATGGCTCTAGGGAATATTCAAAATAGTTTATTTTACTACATACTATAGCAAGTACGAGGGCAGTTTCAAAACTTCCAATCGTTATTACAAGCTGAAAGACAATACATAATTTTAACTTTCTCCAAGGTGGCCGAGAATGGAACGCTTAAGGGTACAAAGTAGTAAGGGAGACAGATCACACCACAACGCCCAGACACGTAAAAGCTAAAAAAATACACAAGTTGGATTGTGGATTTACACAGTCTCAGCGTGCAAACACCATCAACTGATACAAACAGAAAATAACAAATAGCTTCCTACACGTCGCGGCGGCGGCGTGGATATGTCTTCACCACTACGAATAAAACGAATCAGGGGCATGGTGATTGCGTTTGAAGTTAAAATTCTTCTAATAGTACGTATCTGGCAACGATTGCACTTAGTAGTTTCTTGATAGTGTAAGTGTATGTGATATTTCCTTAGAGTTTCTGAAATACTTGTATGTTTCAACCTGATATAACCGTGGTTTCTTACTTAGTAATGACGAGCATTCAAAACTAATTATAAAATGTCGTGTGAAAATAATTTTTAGATGTAAAAATCTTCGTGGCATCAGTAAAACGAAAGCGATAAAAATTTGGTCCTAAGTAACATTACAAGTGACATAAAAATGCCACTGAGCTCAATTTAATATTATATTATTAGTATAAAAAGTATTAGCGGATTACCGACTATAGTATGAAAAGTTTTTTAACTCGATTTTTAGTAGCCATTTAGAGTTTAAAGGTAAACTCCATCGAGCCTCTTTATTATATCGTTGGCTGACGCTAATATAATAAAAGTTGGTTATAAGTTTGTAAAGCGAAAAATATGATATATGAATGAAATTATTATCCTTTGACGTTTTCAACCTTTTCAACATTCTCCTAATTTTACCTTCACCAAAACTAGTGCGACTGAATATCGATTTAAAAAATGCCAATAGTGATTTGACAAAAACGATTTAGTGTAATTAAACAATAAAAATCTGTTCACTGCTCTCGGATTTTATGTGACGTTTTTGATACACTGAACAATGTGCAAGATCTCTGAGCACCCAAATAATAATAATTTGCTGGTAAACATTGTTTCAATATATCAGATAATAAGGGCATAAAACCCTATAATGGTAGGACATTGTAGTGGAAATAAGTTTTACGTCGCAATCTTCAGTGCAGAGTGAAGTAAGAAATCGAACTACACATGTAAGTATTATGGAAGGGAGCAGATCACATAGCAGCCGAATCATGTAGGCTGCCATGTTATACAGCTAAAGAACTAAAGGGACTATCATGCAACATTACACCTTCATACGCTACACACGCACACACTCACACAGGCAGACGGGCTATCTTTCCAGCACAAGATATCCTAAAAAGATTATTTCCATAATATTTTCCAAATCGGTTTTCTGTACTATATCAGTACATTTTCCCATAGTTTTGTAACAGGTAAGTGCAGTATATTTTAAGTGTACATGTAAGTTATACAGACATATATTCTGCAATAGTCATCTTACGATACGTGAAATTAATGTGAATACTGATTGTCAATTGTAAAATAAATCTAGAAATCCTGACGAAATTATGTCTTTACTACTTTACATAATTTATCTAAAAATTAAAATATAATTAAAGTAATCTTGTAAGAGACCTCACCATTCTTCTTCTTCTGAGTCAACCTGGCTCCCCGTTTCGGAAAAAAATGCTCCACCATATGTCTTAGTAATATTTATCATAACTTCATGATACAATTTGAGAATGTTTAAGATAGAGACAATTTAATTTTTAAGTGAGGGAAACCAATTAATTTCGTTAAAAATGTTATTTTTAAAAAACAACACATTTATATTCAGTTATATTCTAAAATGAAAAGTCATGATGATAACAATAATATCAGAAGTAAGCTATTTACAGTGAAGGTATATTATAATTGTATTTTTACTAATCTTTAAAATTAGTCCCATAGATTGAGTTATATTCCACGGATTGTTATATTACATTCAATACAATATCCGTTATGATATATTTGCACTATTTACAAGGGTTCCGTTTACGTTTTAGATTATTGTCGACACTTGTGCGTTGCAACCCTCTGCACATTTCTCATATACAGTGCTAGACCTTTTCCTATCTTGTCCCCCCTGTACAGTACCTCTACTTGAACATACAAAGCAGGAGTTTTCTTTTTTCGGAGGAAATATAAATTATACTCTTAATTACAAATAATACAAAAGCACTCATGATATATAATTTACGTATATTAAAATTGAAATGAAAGGTTTAATTTATTGGGGAAAACTATAAATAGTGTTTGAAATTATGAAAATGTTAATAAATACGATCAGTTTGTTTAAATTGCACACTCTTATTATCGACAGTACAACAGGCCGCTGGTATTTTTCGCAAAAACCATTGAAGCCGACGAATTGGCCTGGCAGTCCTCAAGACAAAAACTCTGAGGGCGACGGATGGGCCCTTAGTCCTGAAAGGATTACGAAAAAGCTACTGTCTTGACATGAGTAGTTTAAACTAGAATTTATGAATAACCTTTACAAATCAAATGCATCACCCATTTCTCTATTCTTTTAATACTATTAACTAAAAATTCTGCTAAATAGTGATCACACGTCCAACACGGGTATTCTTCTGTTATATAAAAGCTTCGTAAATGCAAACTTGGACAGGAATGATTGAGGTCTCGTACTAAAAACGTTCTACGATCATTTATTGGGACTGTTCGACCATTGCCTGTGACCCTTGGAGTATGAAGAGTGCGCAGGGGTGCCCGCCGCCCGGTACTCTCTGCCACGCCACGTCACTGTACCGCGGCCGCTGTACCGCCAGCCAGCTGGGTGGTCTGCCAGGCTCGGGCTTACCTCAATATTAATATCCTTACGTCATCGCCCTCGCCCTCGCTATTCATTTGTCCTTACACTTTCACTTTTCAACTAACTCATAAATAATTTGTTTCGGCTCTTTCATGTTTTTGTGTAAAACCCAGGCATGATAATAATAAACAATTGTAAAATTTATTTTAATCAAAAAATGGAATTTTTGTTGGGTTGTAAAATTATATAATTTATGGCCAATATTTTACGACAAATACTGTACATTATACCATAAAATATATAAATACTTCTAACAATAAACATCAGCATGGTTAATCCAAAGGTGACAAGCAACTTTCATTTTCACGTGAGCTCTTTATAACTTGATTACAATTCGTCCAAATAAATGCAGCTACTAGCACCAAATCAATACCATATAATATGCAACATGACGTGTTTATTTCTACACTAACGTGCAATCAGTCACGCGAAGTGGTATATAAAATGTATTGTAAGTGAAACTATAAAATATATAAACCATACCGATTAATATTTTATAAAATGTCGATACTGTCAAATGATAGTTTAAAACAAAGTTCTTATTTGTAAAGCTTACACCAGACTGAGTCGGTATTAATACTTAAGAGTTCCAATCTGATCAGAGCTAGGATAGTGTTCATTTGTTATGCGTGTAGTGTTCTACAGCAAGGAATAAGATGGGATGAAAACTCCATTCTTCATCCTGATCAGGGCTTAGGCAGTGTTATTGGTCAAGTGCATTTTTCAGTATCTAATACTTAACTTATTTAGTCAGGATTATTAGTAGAAGGATGAATTCTGACCAGAGCAACTTTGTTAGTGAAGTGTATATGAATTGTGTTCTATTCCACTGATGGAGTCCTGATGAAAACTCAAGTTCAAACCTGATGAGAGAAGGTTTGTTAGTCGAGTGTACTAATGATGTGTACTAATGTAAGAACGGAGTCCTGATGAAAATTCCAAGTTCAAACCTGATGAGAGCAGGTTTGTTAGTCAAGTGTACTAGTGATATGCCCTAATATAAGAATGGAATCCTGATGAAAATTCCAAGTTTGAACCTGATGATAGCAGGTTTGTTAGTCAAATGTACTAGTGATGTGTCCTTATATAAGAATGGAATCCTGATGTAAATTTCAAGTTCAAACCTGATGATAGCAGGTTTGTTAGTCAAATGTACTAGTGATGTCTCATAATATAAGAATGGAATCCTGATGAAAATTTCAAGTTTGAACCTAATGACAGCAGGTTTGTTAGTCAAATGTACTAGTGATGTGTCCTAATATAAGAATGGAATCCTGATTTAAATTTCAAGTTCAAACCTGATGATAGCAGGTTTGTTAGTCAAATGTACTAGTGATGTGTCCTTATATAAGAATGGAATCCTGATGAAAATTTCAAGTTCGAACCTGACGAGAGAAGGTTTGTTAGTCAAATGTACTAGTGATGTGTCCTAACATAAGAATGGAATCCTGATGAAAATTTCAAGTTCAAACCTGATGAGAGCAGGTTTGTTAGTCAAATGTACTAGTGATGTGTCCTAATATAAGAATGGAATCCTGATGAAAATTTCAAGTTCAAACCTGATGAGAGCAGGTTTGTTAGTCAAATGTACTAGTGATGTGTCCTAATATAAGAATGGAATCCTGATGAAAATTTCAAGTTCAAACCTGATGAGAGCAGGTTTGTTAGTCAAATGTACTAGTGATGCGTCCATTACACCGATGGAGGACTGATGAAAACTGCAAGGTTGAATCTTGATTTAGCAGTGTTGTTATGATTTTAACTTTTGTTTGTCTCCATGTTTATGTCTGTATTAATTCATATTTTATTTAAAAAGTACATAATAGGTATTAGCCAGTCACGTTATAAGCGCATCTCTCTAATTTTAATATCTTTCGTTTCTATTCGCCCTAGTCTGGAAGGGTTGTGCGTTCCTTTTAAATGAAAGAATATTGAAACTCATGGCATTATCCGTAAATACGCTACATATCCAGCTGAATATCTCCACCAGAGAAGATGGTTTGTGTTTGTTTTATTTCCTCCTCAAGAGATACTGTTACCTCATTTAATTACGTTGAAAGAAACACGCATTTTACGAGTTACGTTTGCATAAAATATGACTAAATGAATTTTCTTTTGTATAATTTCTCATTTACCTATTCAATATATTCTATACCATTTTTAAAGAGTTTTCAATCTATGTTATTTAAACCCTATTTATTTTGCTGTTAAGTTGTAAATAAAATATCATCGTTTGGTTCCTTTTAGTGTCTTATGTGTAGCAAAGAAATAAGATCGGTGAAATTAAATAACTATATCTGGTGAAACCCCTAAAGAAGATATTTGAAAAATGACCATGTTTGAAGAAATCTTTGAAGCTTTCTTATATTTCAATATTTTTTTTAATTCTACCTATTTAACTTTCAGATACATATCAAACCTGATCAGCTGTGGACCTGTGAAACTGGAAACAAAGCTGTGTAGTGAATATTTCGAACATTTAAATTGTAAATCACATGTTCTATGTAAAATTGTACTTTTTCCAGAAATTATATTGTTATAAGTTATTTTTAAAACATAGTATTATGTCATCTTGTCTTTTCCCCAAATATATCCTAACTAAATTTCAATCATTTCTCTATTTCAAATACTACATGCCTAGGGGTAGAATGGTTCTATTTTATAAACTCGTACATTAAAGATTTTACGCATATTTCTGTATATGTTGTAAACACGTATTTTTAACCTAAGTATGATTTGCATTTTCTAGTTGATTTGTCAATCCATGCCCTATTTGTAATGATGGTTATGAAATTTGGGACCAAGTGAGCAAAATGTCTCCCTTGTTTTACAGCTACCAATTAGTACATTTGAGCCATCAATATGGTCATATATATTTAGTTTGTTATTATTATTAGTCTTACGAGAAAAATAAAATTTCGCGATTGTCACTATTTAATAGTTATAAACTATCCAATGATGTAGCAGTGTATTCAGGTGAAGAAGATTTATTATGATTTTGGGAAACCTATGGTTATTTCTTTTTAACCCCTTTACTTACCATGTTTTTAAACTAAATGCTGATATATGAAGTATATGATATGATCTCGAGCCCCTCGGCCAGGTGCTAGGTGACGCCACCCTAGCATATCACATCTTGCTTTCGTTGTCAATAAAGGGAATTTAGCGTACATTTCAACTTTTTGCTTGAAAGGATTAGAAATCTGATGGAACGTCAACAATAAAACTAAATATAATATGACCATGCTGATATATAATTTCAATACTGTAAACATCTATTGAATAATTAACTCCAACAATTGAATAAGTAACTCCAAACATCTATTGATGTGCATTATTGTTGGAGTTACTTATTCTTTGGATGGCTGTAAAGGATAACAAGAATACTGATATTTACCATCGTTTATCTGTTTCACGATTTGCCGTAAACTAGCATTTGCTCTCTTATTAAAGATTTAAACCTAAAAATTTAAAGTTAATAAAGTTTGCATTAGATTAACAATTAAAGATGTTTTGCGTTCAAGATGAATCTAGACGTGACAGCAAACCGCTTTGGTCAAAAATTGAGTTTGACACTACGGTCTCTTGTCATGTTTGAGCATGTTGAGTATAATCTTTATTGCTATTGACTGCCACACACGCTTAATCAAAAATCGGGAAAAAATTAGTTGTATTTTAGGATTTAAAACCGAAATAATGATGTTTTTCCATTAATAGATTCATTTATTAAATATATAGTAAGTTTACATATAACACTGTATAGGATACAAAACACGTTAAAAATGTTACATTAATGTGACGTTAGCTGCAAATAAAAACATAAATACATTATTGATGACATTCATCGTATTAGTAATGTATAAATGCTTCTAAACATTGTATCTAGCAAAATGTGTTTATTTTTTGCCACCGCCGCACTGGAATTGCTCTACCAATGCTTTTATCATAATCAACTATAATTTCTTTTCTCTAAATCTATTACCTATAAAAGTAAAGTAAAGTAAATAATATCTTATTTTACCAGTTGACTTTAGTGTTTAGAAGCCCTCTCTAACTTTTAACCTGGAGACCAGCGGCTTAAAGGTAACTTCTGAACCACCATCAGTGGCCTGTCAGGCGGGCTGCTTGCCAAGGACAAGATCGCTCAGCGGTCACCGATCCAAGCAGCAGCCTTGCTTCTCACTAATCAAAAACACTTATAAAAATAGATAAAGGTCATTCAAGTAGGAATACAATATTTTCCCTTCATATCCTGAAACGTCAATACTAAAGACGGAAATATTTTAACTGACTTTCCCGAGAGTGAAATGATGCAATCGAAGTGAGAGACGAACGGAGGAGGCGTTCATCAAAACCCCTAGTCGCTGCCTTGTTGGATGTAAACCCGGGAGGAGGCTGTGGGTCCATAAGCTGAAAATGTGGATGCGGGTACCAATTATACTATCCCCCATAAACACACGAGTATATACTGCGTAGAAGTACTTATGTGCACTAATTTATAATCCATTATTAGGTAAAACGTTATTGTTAAAAAAGTATTTTGTTTTATAACTATTCCTACACCTGATTTCCACATGATTTTACGTATATATTTGTAATATTTGAGTTTCAACACAAAAAGAAAGGATCTTATATTCATAGAGAAATTTGAAATTGACATTGTAACCTAGATTGTAAAATTAAATCTTTTACTAAATTACGCTATAAACTTAATACATTTTTCTTTTTAAAACATCATGTTACTTTTTAATTTCGTAATTGTATACGACGTCCACACAGGCTCCAACATTTGTCTCATTTTATTTTTATTTTTATTAAAAATCATAGAATTTGTAGGATGGTTGTGTGTTATATGTAGGTACTTTTATTATTACCTAAGCAATTTTATTTGTATACTAACTTTAAAACTAAAAGTTTTAAATAATGGAAATAACACTAAAAGATATGAGAAATGTCCTTTAGAATACTTAAAGTTTGTTTTAGGTATTTTTTATTTGCTTTTTTCCGAATTGTTAATTCATAATTTCCAAATGCAAATCTTTATTTTTTTACCCAGCAAATTAACTTAAGTAAGGAAATACAGCTTCGTTTGGAGACAGATATTGATCTTCTTTCTATACCATATAACGGTTGTTTGAATGTATAGTTTGTGAGTTCTGTAAGTAAAATTAACACAATAATTCATTGTTTCTTGTTTTGATAGAGCAATAATAATAAAACAAAAAGCGTTGATAGATAACCTGGTTGGAGTTAGTTTTGATGTATTTTTTATTTTACCATATTTTCACAGTAAGTTCAACTTAGTATATGGAAATGGTTAATTTCATTTTGAGAAATGAACAACAGATGTTTTTACTTAATACACTGACAATAATAATTATGCCTATTAAGGATTTTGGAATTGAATACCGTCTGTTTAGTGCTTTCATTTAAAGCGTCACGAGATCTAACTTAACTGTAGAACAATTTGAGTTTCTCCTTGCACCTCACTTCACAGTTTTAAGGAAAAAAAATTAAAACCTTGATAAACACATCAAATCTAATGAACATTTCTTCTAGAATCTAATTTATTTTTTTATTTCAAAATTTTAAAAGTTTACTTTTTATTTTTCTACTCTTTTTAGTTAATAATTGGAAAATCAGTTATCTAATTATGTTTTTTTTTTAAATTTTATAATAATAGGAAGGATTCAATAAGTTAACAAGCACATTTAAATACATTATGTATTGACGATTTGACAACAAAGTTTGATTAATCAAATTTCCGGTTGCAATATACAGTATTATCTATCTCATTACTTGTAGGGCATTTTCCACCCACAACAATTGTATATGATAAAATGCCCGCAAACCTAACCTAACGCACACCACGTAAACACAATGATTTCAAAAGTAAATACAGCTTTTATTACAATACAGTGTAAAAAGCTCAAACTTTTGTCCAAAGCAGTTTTTCATGACTGTGTTTGTAATATGTACAAAATAAAACTTATGTTTTCTTAGAAGAAACGCTACATTTAAATTTAGATATTGTTACGTACGACACACATCAGATTAAGTCCAATTAATTTAATTTATTTCAAGGCCTCATTAACAGAGAAACAATAAGCTGATCTCATTAACCCGCTTAATGACTCATTAACTGATGAATCTACGCTGCATACTTAAAAACTACTACTTATTACCTCCTAACATAACTGGTTGCTTCTTGTCCAGATAGACGTATATATAATATGGTAATATTGCTACTTACATTTTTTAAACATATTAATTCAACACCAGTGGAGATCACGATTATGAATGTGTTGAAAATAAAAACTATGATGCAAAAAAACAGCTAACCTACAGTAGACTCCAATAAATAATTAAAAATACAATAAGTGAATAATACAATAAAAGTCGCTGTAATGTAAAAAAAACATTAGTTTAGTAAAAATGAATCGGCAAACAATTAATCTCGCAGTATTTAAGAAATTAATAATTTACAAAAAAGGATAGTCAATTTATAAACTTTGGAAATGTTGTCTTACTATATAATGTCCGTTCTTTTCTTGTGTTGAAGATATACCTAAGTAGTTTTACATACATATTTAATAGTTTCATTTTATCATACATTAACTGTATATGGTTCTATATAGCCATGCTGAAATTTATATAAATTATAATTGAGAATTGTTCGGACATTCTTTGTGCAAAATACATAGAATACAGTCAAAAAACCAGCCATGTAAGCTTAAATATTATGAGACACTCACAAGTTAATTAATTGTACAGTTTTAATTGAACATTTACGTGTAAAAAGTAACAAAAAAGCTCTTATACTTGAAGCTCTTAATTTAAAATTTTAAAATACTTTTTTATAGTATAATATTTGGTGGGTCCTAGAAAAGTTATTTACGTTGAGTAAAGTCTTGTCAACTAAATTAGTATTAAAACCTAAAAACTTATTTAAAATAGTAAATTTAATTTTAAACGTTAAACACGTTTATTAGTAATAAAGGCAACACACGAAGATGAACCGTGTATACATGTATGTAAATGTATAATACGAAGACGCTAGAGCCAAAGTGTGTTGTGGGAAAAGTGAGCAAGCGAGGAGAAACATCGCCGTGCTGTAGTCTATGATTAAAAAGACGGGCTGACGTATGGCGGGACCCAGCCTTTGGGTGGTCCACTGGGCTCGTTAAGAAAGCTACAAGTTCTGCAGCAGCCCGTCTGCACTCCATCCACAATCGATCGGCCATCACTACCTTACATCGATTTTGTTACCATTTCCATTTCAAATATCAGATTCAACGGATATTTTGACTTTGTTATTTGGTTGGTTTTTCGGTTTTAGATCACTATTTCGCTGAGAATAACAATTTTCACGATAACGTAAATCAACTTTATACAATTAAACAATATAATGTCGCATACATCATACTCTTACCTTATTCTTGAATAAAGATTAGATTTCATGTTCGTTTTTATGTCAGTAAAGAATGGAGAAACATCCCAAGATCAGATAGTTTATGAAGTTAGTATTACGAACGTATTGTCAAGCTCTGTGTTTCTCAAATGAAGCTTTCAAATGTTTAATATTTGTCTAATAATTACCCAAATAGACTGTTTTGTTTACACATTTAACTACAGTATGAAATGGAAATCTGCTACTATAGTCACAGTTTGAAATTGTTTAAATGATAACAAAGCCACGAGCAATCACGTATTATAGTTAGACGGTAAATATTTTAAATATATTAACTGGGTAAAAAGTAACAATTTTCTTCAAAATTTACTTCCTTTAAGATCACCTAAAAGTCCCAAAATATAAGAATAATACATTTTTAGCACAGCCTGTACTAAATATAATTTTAGTTATTAAGACTATTAGAAACGAGTTCTTATTGCTTTATTGAGAGATTTTCAGTCCACCTCGTACTAATAATAATTTAGGTCTCCTCTATGAAAGTTATTAATTTTAATTACCTCTTCGTTTTGTATAAGATTTCTGATGTTCTGTTGAAATCAACAATAAAATATTTAACTGCTAATACTTCCTGTTGTGTGATGAGCCATTATAGTTTTTATTCAGCACTCCACAAGTTAATATTATGTATTTGTTATCAATGCATGCGTCTACATTGGGCTTGGACAGACAAGCACAGGCTTTATCCTGCATACAGCCGATTTTCACTATATACGTTTTGGATGTATTGTCCATTTGATTTAAATTTGTTTATATGTTAATATCCAAAGCAAACGATTGTCTAGATTAAAATAATGCTATGCATAAGTTGTTGTGCCCATTCTAAAAACAAGATAAAAAAAATAGGAATATCAAGGAATATATTGTGATGAAAACATCAGTAGTTGGAATAAGGCAATGAAAGTCAAGCATGAAAATATGATGCATGAAGTCGAAGCCTCGATGATTATCAGAAAGATTGAGACACTGAATCTTTCTAGTTTCTGGGGATGCAGAGTTTCCTATTTAATAGAATGTATTCATATTATGTAAGAATTGTTTTACTTATAAATATGACAGTCATACATGAAAAATCAGAACTGATTAAAAGGTACCTTCACATAAGAAGTAGCCTAAGCGTGTGTGTATATTGAGCTAAGACGGACTTCCAAGGTGGCCGAAGATAATGTTATTACAACTTAAACAGTGGATTATTATAAAACTGTAACTAGAGCTTGATTATTGTGTACAAAATGAACTAGAAAATCAGGCATATCTTCTTAAGGTTTCATTTATTTCAGTTTATAGGTCATAATCCCTGAGAATAGTCCGGGGCGGATGAGAGGTATTGTAATTAACAGACAGGTATAAGAGCTATACGTTTGTTTTGTCAACAAAGGCCCAGGCTACCTGAGTTGCAGCTAATTTGGTCTGGAGAATACTGAAGAACAGTAGTGGACCTAAAAAAATTTGCAACAATTCCTATCTTTTACTTAATGATAAGAATGGGCGTGACATTTAGATAATGGTGCTGAAAAGTTAAATTATGTCTAAAAATTGAGACGCATCCCTAATTATAACTAAATTGTTTATAAATACAATATCTAATCTGATACAAACTATTTTCCTGGTAAATAATTTTGTTATGTACATAAACATTAAAAGAACTGTTTCATAACTGTTTATGTACTAATATTAAAGGTGAAAATAGAAGCATTAATAGCTCCAAAATTCGTACAAGTATTAAAAACCAGCATGATTTGTATTGATAACACGGCTGACGGAAACACTACTTTTTTCGTCTAATATCTGTATTTACTTATATTTTTTTAGGTGCGGTGAACTAATAGTTATACCTAATTAATTTCGTATCGTTGTCTGCTCCATCTATGCAGGCCAAGTACTGTTCTTGAAACTAAAACATCTAACCGATTACGCATCTACGAAGAAATATAAACAAATAAAATCGTTCCTGTGGTGTGTGTACTTTGGTTAATATGCATTCTATCATATTCAAATATGGTAAATATAACTACCGACAGTATAGAACAAATTCATTAACTTGCATTTGTGATTATGTTTACTTGCTTTTGCACAATATACCAGATATTTAATTCGTTTCATTAATATAATTATTTTTACGCCTGGCCATGAAAGTTGGATTGTTATTTATATTGGTGGAGATTTTCATTGTTATAGCCTCAGAATCCCTATTATAATAAGTATCATAGACGTTTAATTAACTATTATATGCGAGTTTTCAACCAAAATGTTCGTCTTAGTAAATAAGTATTTTAATTCGTTAAATGTTACACGGTGTATACATTATCTTGTTGCAGTCAAATTAGGTGTCACCAAGTACTTCTGTCTGCAATATCAGGTTGTTCTCAGATTTATGCATACATAAATAAATAATAAAAGCAAAAATTAACCATTTGAAACAAATGCTAGTCGTGTTAATTATTTTTAATATTTTTAAATTATTATAACTGTTAATTGAACTTTTATTTTATATGTTTTATATCATAAACTTCCTTACCACAGAATGCATTGCAATACAGAAATTATTGATCCGTAATACACATCTAAGTGATCAATAACATCGTCTATTTACTATATATCCCAAGTTTTTAGCTGGGGAATTGCTTGGCCTGGTCAAGTTTAACCAAGAATGTTATTACTCTATTGCAAGTTATCAATATAAAACTACCATTCTCTGCAAATAATGTTAATCAGTAAAATCATTTTACATGACTCTATGATTTGGGGAAAAAATTAAATTTTGTTAAAACTTTTTTACCGGCTGAACGAAGTAGTGGGGCTGGAAAAATGTAATTTCTGTCAGTCTTTCCACGTATCTGTCTGTCTGTCTGTACAATATCTAGAAAACGAACTGACCTTTAGACTTAAAACTCTACATGAATGTTAATTTCTTCATAGAACACTGAGTTCGATGACGGTGCATGTTACACGCTATAAATTGGCTGAGCGTTAGCGAATATTTTTTCGTTGGTCTTATGGGTAACCACCATAGCAACGAGAACAGGCAAAATAAATAAATGTGTAAACAAACCCAATACACCTATAACAGATTCAAACATGTGACATATTAACACATGTAACCTAACTATTCTAACACATACTACACCGTTTTATAGTGACTTGGTGTGTAGACTTCTATGATTAAAATCTTATAAAATTTAATGAAAAAATTCTCTCATTGTATCGTGAGAAAAGATATGACGAGAAATGTTGAATACTTAGACTTATAATTTTGTGTAAAGCTTCATTTCTACAAAATTGGGTCTTTTACCTTATTTTTCCGTAGGTCATTTCGAGAATAAAATAAGCTACAGATTTGAAATTTTACATTCAACCTGAGCAAATCCTGTTATCACACGTGGTATAGCATACTTATTTCTACCTTGATTTTAGTATGGATTGTGAAAGTTTACATTAACGTTTGAAAGGTGATACACGATATTTATTTTGTTGTATTGCTTCAACTACATTTTTAACATCTATCCTTACTCGTTGGAATGTCATGTATTGTTGGAAAAGGGTGGTTCTTTCCAACCAAACCAGATAATATATGATAATTAGCACATCTCCTTTGATGTAGACCTCTTGATTCTTTGAATGAGCGGCGATTTCTTTGATGTGACGGCGGAAGAGTATTGTGCAATGGTGCTCAGCGTCCGGTCTTAGGAACGCGATCTTCGAGCGGCGTTCTTTGAACCATGCATCCTATTTATAGAACTCAAGCAGGTAATAACGCATATTCCTATTCGTTCTTCAGTCGACCAAGACTTTTAGGAGAATTCCATTATGTCAACACTAACGTGGCGCTCAGCCATTACAGATTCAAAACAATGTACGGTATAAAGTTCTTTATTTCATTTATGGAATTAGTTTCAACGGTAAAAGTCTAATTTGAAAAGTAATGTTGAGTGTTGTTAGGTATGCTGGAAAACAAACATGGTATGTCGGTGTAGGGAAGCCGAGCACTTCTTTCTTTAAAGTAACCAACTCGAATGCTTATCCAAAAAACAAATCACTAAGAGTCTTGAATATCAGAAGAAGTTCCAAATAAATAGTAAAAATCCATTAATCCTTCACTATTTTGACTCAAGCTTCCAATTTATATATCGTTTCAGTTTATTTCTTCTGCATTACACTCAAACTTAAATTATATATGTTCGAGGTTTGTAAATATACGAATAAATGAAGAAAAGGAAAGATGCGAGTTGAAGAAATATGTTTATTTCTTTTTCGTTACACTGTAACGTTTTTATATATTGTGAACAACTTAGTCTGATGAGTTCTCATTACGTAAACGAAACTTGAGGGTAAAGCAATAAGCGGTAACGATAAAAATATGAAAAGAATACCTCGAACAAGAACAGTACAAACGTAAAACTGTTGTACACTTTACAATAGCTAGCCAATGGTGAATTGTTTGCGTGTAAATTATCATAAATTCTTATATGGGGAGAAGACTTCTCGTTTAGTAGATTGTGTCGTCAAGATACCTACTCATACATTCACCCTACAACGACAACCATAATGTTGCATTACGGCATTTTCGCCCTCACTTTGTCACGTGCATAATCCCTACTTATGTCCGTAATACTACCTCGAAATATTCTATGTTAGTTTATTACTTAATATTTGCTATTGAGGCATGCGACTTCTCTTTTTCTCTAACAGCTGAATATGATGAGTGCCTTAATCGCCATAAAAGAGCAGTACTGGTTTTAAACTCTCACATGCCGTGTAAGCTGTTGATGTAGTCGTAGTCCGTAAGAAGATGATAAAAGCAGAATTTCAGTTCGCGTTTCCGTAATCGTGCTCAACGAATGAGGATCAGGACCAGCCAGTCTGGCTGTCCAACGGCATTCCACCACCTAACTCGCCCGATGCAGCCACAATCAGCAGGTGTTAGGACTCAACTGTAAAGTTGCTTTTCAACATCCCAAGACCACAGTCAGCTTGGAGCATTACTCCGATCGAACACAATGATAGAAATCAACACTACGGGCTTGAATAGTAACAATAAGAATCGTGCAATTCCTCTTTCTAGTTGGGCGAAGAAATTCAAACAATAATATGTATATATATATATATATAGTATATATATATATATATATATATATATATATATATGTGTGTGTGTGTGTATGTATGTATGTATATTGTTTGAATTTCTTCGTAGGAAGTACGCTGGCCTAAATATCACTTAACATTGTTTAAAGTCATATAATTAACTGACTACATCAACAACTTCCACTTCCTCAAAGACGATCGTTGTCGATTCCACTGTTGTGTGAGTGAAGTGTATGTCTTTCATTCTGATTAGATTGAAAACACCTCCAGCATTTACAGAAGGGCTCTATATTAGGCATTTCACCAATTCTTCACCTAAACTATTTCCGGACTTATCGTGAGGATGGGCATATAACCATAATACATTCTATAATCCTCTGCAAGGAAGTCTTCTTTGTTTTGGTGTCCTCTATTCAAACATTGCCATCGTTCGTTACCTGATAGCCACATCGTCGGTTGAAAATGATCGTCCCGCCATTAAACGTTTGAATGAGATGTTACGAGGGGAACAGCCTTCGCTGCATCAGAAATCACTCATTTCACCTGCATTTTTCTTCGATCTCGTGAAAAACAGAGATTACTTACTTCCCGCTATTAAACGCTTGAATGAGATGTTACGAGGGGAACAGCCTTCGCTGCATCAGAAATCACTCATTTCACCTGCATTTTTCTTCGATCTCGTGAAAAACAGAGATTACTTACTTCCCGCCATTAAACGCTTGAATGAGATGTTACGGGGGGAACAGCCTTCGCTGCATCAGAAATCACTCATTTCACCTGCATTTTTCTTCGATCTCGTGAAAAACAGAGATTACTTACTTCCGCTCTGTTAGTTCCTGACCACCACGCGAGATATTGAGACAAAATGGAGGAATGTTGCACATTTATAGTGTAAAGTGTTGTAATGTAACGACTACTTGCCAACTTGCCAACCAGAAAGCGATGGTCACGACGTACGAGTACATCACAACACAGTAATCGGATTGCCTTGGTGACAAGTGCGAGTCATTCCAGTTCTATAGAAAAATCAACTAACTAGAGTTGTTGCGGTCCTTCTTGAAGTAATATCGTTTGAAATACGAGTCTTTCAAGAACGGCAGAATCCAGTAGTTGTTTAAAGCATTATTTCGTACCCAACCTACGAATACCTAAGTTAGACAAGGACACTCCTTGATTTCCATCATTTATCTCTTCGATTAAGACTAGTCGCGATGATTTAAAGTGATCCGTGAAAACGCCAGCCGCCTGCGTGGATCAGTTGTGGTGGGTGATACCTGTGACTATCTTGTAATTTTTTTTTAAATCCCTAGGTCCTTTTACAGGTGGAAAATTCTATCACGTGTTATTCCACTGTAAATGTGTAAAACCATTCAATTAGGACATAATAGACATATTGGTACGTGACACTGAGAATGCGCCCGGAAGCAAAACTTTGAATATTTCCCATCAAATATATAAAACCCTACAAAATTATTTCAGATTTTAAGAGCAGGAGGTCCGAAAGAATAACTTCATCTAATTAATTGATTAAGTTAATTCATCTTCTGGTTACCTCAACACCACATCTCTCTGCCATAACTGTCCCAATAGGTTCTAACGGCGAATATGAAATATGAGTTTAGTTGTAGCACACAGAGCATTCCAGTTACAATTGGCAGATACACAAATACTGAACCTTGCCCTGTTCACCTAGACAATAAGAGTATCTGTCAGTTGGTGAGAGAGTGACGCACAACCAGCTGTCTCTAGCTGACCACGGCCACTACAGTGTCTTTAGAGACACGGGTCCGGCTGGCGCGTCAGGTGCTGCCCAAACCTCTCATTAAGTGCCAGGTTTCAGACGGATATTTTGTTTTCAAAACTCTGATAGCCACGCGACTTTCTTCCACCGTTTGTGGTCGTCTTTTACATCCAAAAATCCACTGTTAAAACTGCTCTGCCTCTGGGTCACGTTCTCTATAATTTAATATTAGCTAATGATATGTCTTTTTCATCACTCTGTACGGTAATGGGCTACTATGAAATACAACAGAGATCTGTGAAAATCAGATACATCCCATGAAGTTCTCAGCTGATTTTCCCTCTTCAAAACATTACTTTTCTATGAAAACAATTCTTTCCTGTATAAACTATATTGAAAGCGTTCTTTATTCAGCCCTATGTTCAAACAGCTGATATTAACACCAAAGTGAATTATAAGATTATAATTGTTATTGTGTTACATTTCTTTATAAAGGAATAATTGTTAGACTATGAAATCTCAGATAATCTTTTAACAGATTTCCAGTGCCTTTGAAAAATATCGTTCAGTACTCGTCTGGTTAGTTTTATTGCGGGGCTCGACAGCATTTTGCTTCTTTCGAGACTATTAATGAAATTGACCATTCCCTTCTTGTAATTAACATTGTCTTAGTAATCAGAAATGTTTGCAAGATTTGAATTTTGGGGATGGCGTGATACAAATTTGAATTTCCTTCACTCGTATGTCATGGATAGTGTGGTATGAGAAGCATGATCGACCTAATTTATTACTTATAAGATATGGGATTCTCAGTAAATGTGGAGCGAAACTAAGGTCTATTATGATTAGATATAGCATATTAACAACAAAAATAGTAAAAATTTCTTTTTATTCATATTCATATGTAATATAACTTTGATAAAAGTTATTTACTGTGGTGGATTTAAAGCACAAGAGTTATCTATTGTTCCTAACTTGGTAACTACGTAGATTGTCTTCTTTAGTTAAGTTAATTTAAGAAGGTCTTATTTGACCAGGCGAAGTTAGGGCTAAGAAGCCCTCTCTAACACTTAATCATCCCTCATGTGTCTCTTTAGTAACACATGAGAGTGGAAATGAGAAGTGCAATGAATCAGCATTGGTTTTCAACTGGCTTTTTAAACTATATGTTATATTACAGAGGAAAATACACAAAGACGAGGTCAAAGATATTTACATTATATATAACCATGTGGGAACATTTTTGTATGTGTCTGTTATAAGGATTTAAAGACGCCAATGTTTAGAGTTTTAATGCACTGTTGAGCCATAGATTTTTAACGTAACATTAATATATCTTTAAACATAAATATAACGTGATTATTTTAATTGTTTTAACTAAAGAATCTATTAAAGAAGAGATAAAAGACAACTAATACCAAAACACTTTAACGGCGAGCTGTTCCTTAACATACTGCCCATATATTTCAAGAGATCTCCAGAAGTTGTACGGGATTTCGTACCCAATTATAATGAAATTCAACCCAAACTTGGCACTTACATAGTTTATAAGTGTTGTTGGCATTAGAAAAGATATAATTTGGTTGGAAAATAGTTTATTACATAGTCCATAATAAACATTTAATAGTACCATACCAAATAAGTTATTGAAAATATTACTTTACATGTCTAGGGTCAGGAAACAATTTTCGTACAAGGATGTTTTTATGTACTCCAACGTCGAGCTTAAAACGGTTGGTCGATTCTCCACAAATGTTGACAATTATTTGTGAAGATACTTAATTACGATATTACCTGGTCGAATATCATTAAAACTTATTTCTGAGCTTTTAAGCTCCAGTCCTTTAACTAATTCCATTTTACCAATTTAAAAGGTATCATGATTTATTAAAAGCGTTTAGTTTAAAACATCCAATTCAAGTCTGAATGTGAAGAATTTGTCAGTTTTGGGCAAAATTTATGTTTTAGCATCTTTAAGACGGTTAATTATTCAATCATATGTTGTAAAGGTAATTCCAAATCACCTCGACATCGAAAGCCCTGTACAAATTCTCAGGAAAAAAAACAAACAAAATATTTCACAGCTAACAAGTTACGCAACAAAATATTATTTTTGCATAGTGCAGATAAGTGTGTTTGAGTAGTTCATGAATTTAAAGTTTAATATGATAGCGACATGTTATATTGCATCACATTTTTAAGTAATGCTGAAGAATCAGATTTATAGTAGACTTTTCAAATTCACTATCTTGATTTACTGAAAACTATCCTGTATTCTGGGAGAAAACTGTGTATAATGACGATCGAGTATAGAATGTTTTTTCCCAATAATAGCAAGACACGTGTTCTGTGTTTCTCAATTCATAACTACTGTGTCGAGCAGAGGGTGTCTCAGTTACATATAGATTCATTTGCGTAGTGAGACTAGTAAGCTAGCCTCCAAACGTTCAAGTGTACCAACAGTTTATGTAGGTAGTGGGGTGGTTAGTGGGTTACCACTTACTGTAAGGTGCTGGCGGTTCTAGCTCAGGCTTACCCCATTACATGGTCACGGTCTGCTGACTGGGCCACTGCAAAATCATCTCAATTATACTGCACCTGTAACTGTGTTATTCAATTGTTCTATCATTACACTTTAGATAACTCGCTCTGAGCAACATTCATCCTAAAAGACTAAGTATTACATTTTCTAATGACGCTTTCTAGAAGCCTAAATTACGACGGTTAACTCGGTCAGTTATATTAATAGTCCTGTAAAACAGCATTCCCGGAATGTTAAATTCAAATACTAACTTAGTTAATGTTACAGCAACAATAGCTATTTTATAACGGATGCTTATTTTATGGGTAAAAATAATATTATATTTAAATCTCTTTCCTCAAGTGTTTCACTTCTGGTTGGCTTATTTTTACTAGTTAAACCTACCACACTAGGCATATCAAAAATCATCGTTGTCCCGGATGAGGATATTAGATCTAGTGTTCTGTGGAGAATAATTGTTGGACTGAGGATGTCTCTCTTAGCGCTTCAACGATTTTGGAAGCCTAAATGAACCCTCTCCTGTCCTACCTGGTAGAGGCTGGAAAATCCTTTCCTTCCAATGTGTCATGCAGAGGTAGTGTCCACTGTCCCTCCACACTTCCTTAGAGGCGCAGAAGACCTTATAGATTTATTTCCATTGAGATGTTTCCTTAGTTATTTGTCTTACTAACCTAAAAAGTGTACAACATAATAATTAAAGAAAATTATACTTATACGACGTCACCTTATAATCGATTTTGTAACATAGACTGGAGAAATATTTGAAGAATACATATTATAGAAGGGTTTTATGGTAAAACCGTTATTGCATAAATAATATGAATTAAAAACCCGTAGTAATATGGCAAACTCATCCCGATCAGCTCACACATAAGGCAAGCAATTCTCCTATTAAGTATCTTAGCACTTATATGGACAATTTCAAATATGATGGCAGAGAATTTGCTAAGCTTTATATAAGAGAGAATATTGTGCTGACTGCGTACTCACTAGAACTCTAGAACTGGTTGTATGAGGATCTCGGAAGTCGAGTTTATAGGAAATATATGAACAGTCAATTTTAAAATCATACACTTTTAAGACAAAAATGCCATTGTGAAATTCGTTTTTACAAACAAGAGTTTAAGAGGTTTTTAAGAGATTCTAAGGGGCCCTATTGATTCTAAGATTTCATCAATAATATTTCATATCTGTGAAAAAAAACCTTCTCATCAAATATTGACAAAAGTACTGTAGCTATTTCTCTAAATAAAACTAGTGGTGACTTAACAACACAGCAACTATACAATAGTGTGTATGTGGAATTGAGGGGTATACCATCTGCATGAAAGGTTGGAATTTTAATTGGGGTAGTTTTGTATCCATCACTATGAAGGAGCAAACTGCACGAATGGTCAGTTTGTATTGTCGTTACAGGCCGACAGCAAAACCACTTGCCTTTCCCGACCCGGCCCGGTGCGGCTCGCCAGAGTCGTTTACTCTGCTCCGAGCAACTCTGATCACCGAAGCTGCTTGGATCACGTATCATGGCTATTTGTTAAGCGGCAGTGCTTGTTAGCATAAATCAAAGGTTGATTACTCACCTCCTGTACACGTGAGTATGGTTTCTATCCTGCTTCTGAAATGATATCGTCAAACTAGAAACAGAATTCGAATTCAATCGATAATACCTTTTATATTTTTTAAATCAATAATTTGACTGTAGTATAAATATTGATTGTCTATCCATGTTAAAACTGTAATATTTACACTCACTATCCATTCCATTGCGTTGATTTGTTGTGCACGTAAATCAATAAAAATAATTATACTTAAAGTGGAGTAACTCAGATTCGAGGAGTTTTAGCACAGTTTTGTTGGAAATTAGATTAGGCTAAACAAACTAACTTGCGTTTAATCTCTAACTGGATTGATCACTGTTCATACAATGTTATTGCACTGCACAGTTTCTTGATAATCAACTGGTTTGGAATGAATGGAAATTTGAGACCTCGTGTTAAAAATACAAGTTTTGTGACAGAAATGTCTTAGACCCATGGCGTCATCATTAGTTACAAAGCAGCAGACGTTATAGAAAGTAAAGTCAATAAAATGTTCTGTTGATTTTTAAAATAGGATGTAATATTATTACATTTACTGCTGTAATTTTGAATTTAGATGGATCAACAAATAGAAGATACTCGGTAATACTCATAATGTAGCAAGATTAGTAATGACGAACATGCTGGTGTCAGATTACGTCACATTTAATTTACAGATTCTAGAAAGAATGAATTTGAATGAATGAATGAATTTGATCATTGAGAGTAATGAAATGTTGGCAAGAAGTGACTACTGATGGAGTCCACCAACCTCAAATTTGGTACAGTAAATGAGAACGAATTATTACAATGATTGCAACAATACGTGACAATACGTAACCTACAGACCAGAAATAATAACAAATTAGGAGCTATAATGTTGTTTTATTACATAAAATGATGCGACCTTAATGAGTGTGTAACTCTTTTACATTATTAATAAAGTTCATCGATCAATGAAAATTTGAAAAATGCAAGTATATTGCAGCAGAAAGCATAGAACTGGTAATCTTTCTGAGTGAGCAGAATTGCTACAACTGATCGGTCGGAAAATTTCGGCTTGTTCGGTTTCAGTTCCATTATTCAGTAAACGAATTTGGTTATTTCTATCACATTTTCTCACACTGTGAGAAGCAAGCACCAACATTTTAGGGCGATGCTGCTAACCACCAATATTTCTGCTACGACGTGGCTATACTCTGGAATATGCTGTCTTTTGGACGTGTTGTCTGCAAAACAAATAACTGAAATAAAATGTCTGTATATTTGTATGCGGTAACGACTGATGATGTCACTTTATATAAATAGATGTTGAGACCGATCAGTAAAATTTTCAACAGTGCAGGGCGTGGGTATAAAAGGCATTTAGATGCATCAGCTACCTCGGACTATTTTCATGCAGGCTGCTAGATATCCCATATTACGATTAGTAGAAAAATATCAAAGCAAATGTTGATCCTAAATTGCACATCGTAATCAATAATAATTTCATTCAGTTGTATTGTGCCTTTGTGTGTATGTAATGCCAGTGTGTATGACCAGATTGATTGTAAGTCGAATAACGCATGTGCTATATTACGTATATTGTATGCTGACCAGGAGCAACCTGCGAGCTTGCAATACTCATTCTATAAGTATTCAATAGGCATTCTACAGTCTTCCAGAGTATACAATTCCCACGCACTTTAGTATATCAAAATATTTCTTTATATTATTGGTACTATTAAAAAATATCCCACAGTAAGTTGATGTAAAACCAATTAAACATATAAACACTATTTATGATTTACAGTAATTAGCACATTGAGTGACAATTATACCGGGTCCCTCCCCCAATTAGGGTATTTTGGGGGTAAGTTCAACTTTTTTTAAATACGAACCCCTAGCAAGTGACACTTTATTTTAAAGGTATTAAAAAGAAGAAGAATGGCACAAACTAGAGGTCTCTAATACTACCCTATCACATTTGGTGGCTAATTAAAGTTTGAATTCATTTATAAACCCCCATTGATTGTGAGTAATTTTGTAAGGGAATTCAATGGTCAACATCTTAAAATCTCACCACTCTGATGAGATGCTCGAAATGACTAACATTGTACTTCTTGACAAAAATAAAGCCTGGATTCAAAACTGTGTCTCACATTTTGTAACATTTCAGGTGTGATGAGGTAGCAGGCATCTTCGATTTAAACAATCCCCAAAGTAAATTACTCCATATTTATTCACAAGAAATTTAATGGGTAGGGGGGGGGTAGTAACTAACATAATATAATGAGGTATAAATTAAGTAGATTGTTTCTAGCGTGCATATTTTAATTAAATAGGACGATTGCATTGTATGTTTTCATCTGTTTTTATGCACGTAAAAAGGATTTCGATTTCTGCTGACCATCATAATCAAAATGTTTATCTCATCTCATCTGGTCAGAATTCATTATAGCATCACATTCATATTCTTCTTCTAACAGAATGAAATATACCTTTCTCATTACATTTGACTAATTTAGAGTAAATGGTCGCCATGAACCATACATGAAGATCAGTTTAGGCAACACTTTTGATTCAGGATTATTAGAACTCGTCGAAATATTGTGTACAATGCTCTAGTAAGTACATCTCTTGTGGTAACTTAATCAGTTGTTTTAAACTGATTCCGGAATGGTCATGCCGTTTAAATTCACTAATTGATTCTACAGTACAGTTCAAAAATAATATGTCATTACTTATGAGAGAGTAATTATTAAATATTAAATTTACTTTGAATAACAAATGTAAAATAGAAGTAGAAGAGAAAACAATTAATTAGGTATTCCTAGCTCGGTAAAATCCAGAAACAACCGATGATGTGTTGTGATTAGTCAAATGTTTGGGATATAACACATTATTATAAGACTATAGTGTACAACTGAATGTGTCAGACACATGTGTCTGTAATATTAACAAATGGCAAAACCTAATCGGTTGTTTTTTAATGTGACGGAGGTAAGATAGCCTAATAAAACTGTCAATTAAATCGAGAGAGGCATATTCAATGAATTTTATTAAAACATCATACTAACTATACTTTTCATGTCATAAAATATTAATTCAATATCCTATTTCCATTATAATAAAAAAACTTTTGTATTTAGATCCAGTTCTTTTTTGAGGGATAAAGAAAGAGGACAAATAGGCCTTAAAAATTATTTTAGTACTAAATTTATTTTTCTGAATTATTATATTAAAATCTAACAGTTATGTTTACTATGATTCATAATTGAGAAACGTGACATTGACCCAATTTAAAAGTAATGAAAAGTGGTTTAGTTATATTTTAATAATTTGCTCATATTTTTGTGTTCGGTAAAGTTGTATATATTGTTATATATACAATTGTAATGCATTTTCAAAACTGTTACTTTTCCATTGTAAATCGTGCTGGAAAATTTGTATTCCTAGTTGTTACTAGGAATACAAATTTTCATTATTTTAAAACTTTAAAACTGTCTTTTTTTAAAACTTGAATATAGGAGTATTAACACATTATATTTATAATGCTTTATAACTATTAAAATTATGCACAAATTAAATGCTTGATTTAATTCAGCTAATTTTTATTGGCATGTAAAACCTACTTACAATGAGGGTTACAAATCTTTTGTAACAAATCATTCATTTGGAAATATACTCATATATATACTGTCTTATATTTTTTGCTATATTCTAATATAGAGTCATTACTAAGAAAAACTGTATTTTCTTTGCTCTGTTTACATGCCATTTCCCATTACAGATTTGATGTGTCACAGTTTGTAACACTGGTGCCGTTACGTGAACTTACCGTCTGACTGGTGATTTTTGTGTGGTTGAATAAAACATGGGGGAGGAGTGGGTCACTTTTGATCTTATTTAAAGCATTGCCAAACAGAGAAATAATAGATGGTGTAATGATCGGTCTGGGGCAGTAATGACGGAGAAGGCACTTGTTGGCCGGTCGAGGCGGGTTGTCGCATGCAATATGCAGACATAACCACCCCCGCAATCTCTTACATTTATTACCAACTTAGCTCTACATCTATACCGTTTTAAAAGAAGAAATATGACAGTAGCACTGGGATTCGGGTTTAAATACGAATCCATACTTTCAGAATTAAACTATTTTTCACTTTGTATCCTAGATTAATTATGTATGTGTATTTTTGGCGAGGAAGTTGAAAGCATATAAACTATCGAAAGAAAAATCACAAATCATACATTCTTCACGATGTAGACTGCAAGACTTCAAGCATGTTTGTTATAAGTGAGCTTTGTGTGCTGTGATGTTGGTTTTACGCTGCCATTAGTGAGCGGTGTGTGCTATGAAGTTGGTTTTCACCTGCCATTATGAGTGAGCGTTGTGTGCTATAAGGTTGGTTTTCACCTACCATTATGAGTGAGCGTTGTGTGCTATGATGTTGGTTTTACGTTGGCATTATGAGTGAGCGTTGTGTGCTATGATGTTGGTTTTACGCTGCCATTATGAGTGAACGGTGTGTGCCATGATGTTGGTTTTGACCTGCTACAACATGATACTCGTTATCGCTTTTATTATGAAACGCCATCACGAGAAGTAGCCTATACTGATTACGAGTACATATCAGATTGCTTTCATAATAAAAGCGATAACGCGTATCATGTTGTTAGTGATGTTGTATTCCGGAACAGACCCGTACTCCCCAATAATGCGATTTACATACGTTACGAATGTGCTTCTCCGTTCATCTTACAGTGTGCGAAGTACACGTAATTTCAGCACGAACACCAAGTCATGAGAGGTGAAGTATCGACCGAGCGTAACGAACGGTACGTGTGGCATTCTTCGAGCGCAGCAAGCGTAACCTGGCCTGTATCATTGTAGGGGCAGTATTGACGTATTTAGTAATAGAAATATAATTAGGAGAGTGTATCCGGTGGGCTAATGACTTCCGGTGTAAGGTGAGGCGTGTCAGGACACACATGTAGCCGTGGTGCCGCCATGCGCTGTTTACACCCAGCTACGAACACGCAAATACACGATGTGCACGCCCACGACTGCCGGCTCACCGGACTCAGTTTTCTGAGATCCGTGGGTTCACAAAGTTCTATATTTGTAACACACTCAGCTTCAACCCTACGCTAAGAACAGCTGGAAATAGAAGATCAGTACACTATTTGCTTCATATTTGCGACTTTCAGGCCGTTTCCATCGGTAACGATGGACCATTCCTTCACAAATTAATTTTGTCAATGGCTTGTTTTGAGATGCAAACCAGGTTTTGAATATTCACACATTGAATACTATATTTAATTTTGTTTTAGAATCAACACGGTTCACCTTTCAATATATGAGTAGTCAGGAGTGTTTAATGTACACTTTTTAAGCTCCTAAGTAACGAAGGGAGTTAAGAAGTAACCAGCACTTCCAGCACGTTCGCGGCAATAACCAACGAGGTCGATAACGCTCAATATTTCACGGATCTTCCAGCCTGTAGGATGTATGTGAGATTGAATAGTGCCGTGGACAAACTTCAACATATCAAGTACTTCCTTATCGAATTTTTAGATGGAAAATGTTTCCGTAACTTGGTTTTTTGAATGGGTTTCTCTACAAACTTCGTGTTATTGATTTAAATGTACAGTAGATATAATTAAATAAAGCTATAGATGAAAATTACTGAATTAGAGCAATTAGTTTTCCTTTCATAATACCTTTTACGTAGTTTACAATTCTTTTCAAATAAAAATTGAATCTTTCCCCAGATATTGGGAAATCTCAAGACACTACGAGTTATCTCATATTATCTAAAATAATGATTGAAACTTTGAAAAACCTCAGATGTTACATTAATTGATCGTTCAGAGATGCTCGATATGCTAACCCATGAACTAAATTCAGTTTAATATATGTTATACAAGAATAGTTTCAAAGCACAAACTGGTCTATATTATAATTAATTATTTTAATATATAGTTAAGCCCGCTACAACTGTTTTGACACAACTCGTGCATGGATATGAGTTTTTAAACCAAAAACAATTGCAGTGAATTTGTAAAAAATGTAAATACAATTGACAGATATAATCCATACAAATATAAAAATAAGGGAGTTCAGAAAGCTATGGTGGTGTTAATGAACTTTCCATAATATCGTAATTGTTAACTAACTTCACACATGCATGAAGCATTACATCTACAAAAAACGAAAGCTCTTGCTATCATTGTCTTTTCAGGCGCAAAATCAGCGTCAGATAAAATATTAGTCTTTTTTCGATTATGCATATATATATATATATATATATATATATATATATATATATATATATATATATTTATTGCATAACGCTACTATCCAAATCACGTGTAAGTTTTAACAGGAATTCTCAAAACAGAATTTAAAACAAATTTAACTTTCTCCAAATGTATTGTGGGGCAGCGAGGTTAGTGTCAAATGGAAATAATAATAGATATTTATATATTAACGGTATATATATATTTACGACTTATATACCCGTATCCTTATTTTTTCGACTGAAATAAGGATACGGATAAGTAATACGGATAAGGAGTACGGATAGTTTGTAATTTTGTAACTTTATACGTTTAAGAAATGTTATTCAATAAAATACACACACATAAAACATATCAAGTAACAAAATTTGTGTATTATCCTTATTTCAGTCGAAAAATGAGGATACCGGTATATAAGTTGTAAATAGGTTTGTAATTTTACGAAATGGACACAACAAATTTGTATTAAATTTAGGGTTTGAAATAAAATATCAATGCTTTAACTGAGGCAGAGAATGTGATATTTACGGGGGTCAATACAACCAACATTTACAGCACAGTGAAAATTATCAGCACTTTTTCCATTTGTTCGTTAACAAAATAGTATTCATTTCACCACCTTAACAAAGAATTCTTTGTTTATTATCATAACTGTGTGGATTAAACTGAGGTACTTACTTACCAAAACCCAATCTGATTATTTTTCGCTTACTTTATACAGTTGATTATATGAACCATTTGCATTTTTATCCTTGTATATGTATGGGGACATAATATTTCAGAAGACAAGTGTATTGCAGTTAGTTCATAGTTTATTAGTCCGTTTAACTTAAGTAAAAAAAGTATTCACGTGCAGGCTACATTGTAGGATGTTCAGGTGTTCATCATGGTAGGTACAAATCTCGTATATCAACTAATTGTTTAGTGGTAATTATTAACAAGATGATAATCAATATGTAAAGGTTTTTCAGGAATAAATATTTCTTTTTATCTTCATCTTCATGATACTGGTAGTGATTCAATAAGAAAGCAATAGTTTTATTTCGTGATATTTGGTATTTGTATGTGCAGATAAGTGTGTGTAATAAACGTTTACGGTAAAATTGATTACTTTAACTTATTTCAATAAATATGATATGATCACAAATGTTTAGGAATTCCCCAGGTTATACATGACAATTTTTAACTCTGTGAGTGAGATTATGAAGCCTTCGTCATGATTTTTATTTAATGTACTTAATAATAATTACTAAATGTACAGATGTGAGTTATCACAGTTTTGTTTTTGACGTACTTAAACATTTTTTAAGCACTAAAACCTCTCATCAAACAAGTACATTGGAAACAAACTTGTATTGATCTTATTAAAAACATTTTACATTTTCCATCTACCTTAGCAACGATTATTCAGACAACGATTTGTAAAACTTTTTACGCATTAATAGCTGTATTTTACAGCTTGACAAATCAAATTTAATTCCAGTTGATGTAAACGGAATTCTGTGTGATGTTGCTGTCCGTGTAATAAATGAACAAATGACTGTAAAGGTTGAGTGGACAAGTACTATACAGTAAGTTTATGTCGAGGAGGGATAGAAGGGGTAGATTGTGTCAAAATGGGCACCAGAGCAATATAAGGCGGACAGACCGTCTGTCCACTTGCCCATGTCCTGACCCTCCCCCTAGGACCAGTACGACGTACGCCGCGCCGCGCCTGCACAATCAATATTGGTCACCCCCAGATCCTTGCGGATATATCCTTGTATCCATCCTTTACACTAATACAATCATTCCACTGATTTCTTCTATTTTCACGCTATTTGACACAAATTAGCTTTTTCAGTTGCACTTTTCACATCAATACCCATGCAACTTTCACTGTACTTTTCATCTGTGTTGTTTATTGTTTGGAATTGAACTGTACAAATAATTTAATAGCTTGTACAGTTTTACAGTATCTAACGTATGTGACAGAGTTAACTGTTCAGACTCTTGAAAGTTTGACGCTTAAAAGCATAATTTACCAGTGTATTTTGTAATATCTGAAATAAGTAATACTTCTATCACAAACATATTACATAGTTCGTGAAAATACATAGAGTAATCAACATCTTTTTTTCATTTAGATAGTGGGCTATTTCCCCGTCATAGATATTTCTTCCAACTACAAGTTTTAATAGCACGTAACAAAATAACACAGTGATACATCAATAAATTTTAACACCACGAACCGCTCGAGGTAAAATGAAATTACCGTAATCCGCATGTATTATTCTTAATTTCAACTATAAAAATATCTGTTTAACACCAACTACGGTACCGTTTTTAAATTTCTAATAAGGCAGTATTTTTATTCCTTCTGGGGTAAATTCAAAACCCTTACTTAAATAGACATGTAAGAATGTAAAAATAAGAAGCCAGGTATTTTTTTGTAATTCCCGTTGTTAGTGTATGACTATGTTGCTGGCTGTGATAGGTGTAACAGTACATTTAGCACCCTGCTATAGCCACGGGATAGGATAGGGTGAGAAGCACGCAAGGAGACGTGACGCGCGATGCTACAGCCCCCAGCCCCGCGCTCCCGCCACGCCAACACACCGAGCGCCCCTGTCTCTACCACATAACTCAGTTGACAACACATAATGATACACGGCGAAAACATCATTTACACGTATAATATAATGGCTTACTTCCATTAGCGATTGGCGATTCTCAATGTCCGAATAAAAATAGTAAAAGTTAAAGCTGAACCTTAAGAAAAAATACTTCATTCAGTTATGAAATTTAAAGAGTTACATTATCAATTTTAAAATTCCTGTCATATGAATTTAATGTGAAATTTGCTTTATTGTTGTATTAAATAAAGTTTTCGTAAAATTCGTCTTAATTACTATCACCTAAAGTGAATTCTTCTTTCAAAAGCATATTATTTGTTTTTAAATATTATTTTCTAAATCATATTTTACTCGTGTTTTTGTATTGTATAACCTATATAAGCAGGACAGTTTTATGACAGCTTGTCACTATATACATAATTTCATTAATGTATAAATTCATATAATTATAAATATACTTCTTAACTGAAGAGAATCTAAGACAGATAAAGTGTCTATAAGATAAAAGTAAACACATAAATTATTTGTTTATTAACTAACAACGGAACGAACAATTTTAACACAAAGAAACTATACAATAGAAAATGTATAGCATTTAAGTAATGCCACAAGCTTACCTCTCTAGTAATCTAACAAAATTTGGAGCAAGTAATCTGCTCCAAATATCGGTAATCTGCTCGGTATCGGTTAATACCAATACCGTCTTGTTGAGTTCTGCAAATATTGAAATCAGGTGGAATTATGGTATCAATTAAAGTATCTCGGAAAGATTACTTAAACGAACGATGATCCCTGAAGGAATGAACGTTTCATGTCTGTGAGGATATTATGAAACTCCGGGGATCCGTGCTTGTTTTGATTAGGGAATATATAATATGACTGTTTTGAGAGCAATGCTACCAGATAGTTTCAAATACACAGGGTTATAGTTTCATATTTGTCAACGATAAAGTATATATCAAAAAGAAAATGGGAATTGCTTATTTCTATTAACGAAACCTCTATCATTGAGAAAACGAGAATATCAAAAAAGTTCAATACTTCAATCTCACAAAAATATGGTGTGTTCATATTTGCTTGAATTAATTCCAGAATGTGTGGATTGCAGTGGGAAGAATGGGGTTTTCTGTGAAAATAAAAGTTTAGTATATTAGATTTTTTTAGAGAATCTTTACCACGAGCTTTTATCACCCACGTGTCATTTAGACTAAGATGGTAATTAATATTGTATAGAAAATCACACAGATAATGAAAATCTGTAGACTGTCTCTAATGTGTGGCTAGGTCGGGCAGATTTTGATTGGTGGGACTTTTTGTTTTCTTGATTACACATTATGCAACTCTAATTTTGAGGTTTTGGATAATTATAGGCTGGATACACTGGATACAAAGTAGTGTATTGGAAACACCAAACATTTTGGTGTTATATAATATCCTATATCAATCCGATATATTTACCAAATATGGCCTCCAAGGGGTATAATGTGACAAGAAATACCATCTTGTTGAGTTCTGCAAGTATTGAAATCAGGTGACCAAAAAGAGCAGTAGGGTGAGTTTTGTTTCCTACACATCTGTTCTAGTTCTAGGCTCCCTACACGCTGTCATGCCCTCGCTTGTGTATAGGCAATATGATTGGAAGTGCGTAAGACTACTGAAGCGTTAGATGAGCCACGTGTAAAATGTTCAAATCTGGAATGCGGAATATTGAAAGATGGCACCTAAACAAACTTTAAAGTAATGGCATCAGGTTGAATACGTAGTTGTACAAGTGATATGGGATGAGCGTACACAAGAATTTATTTAAAGATATGTGTAAAAATAATCAACAGGGCGAAGTAATGGAGCTGCTTACTAAGAAATGTCCGAAACAAATAGAAAGGAGATTCTGGATAAATGAAGAAAGAGAAAAGAGGTAAGAATTTATCAGTCGCCCGCCCTGAAGTCATACCTAGAGCAATTCCAGAGATGCCTGAAAGGAAATATAAAGGTGGGGTTTAGCCGGTAGGAGTCCGGCGTAGCCAGGGGTATGTGCGCCTGGACATCCATCATGGATTTCCCTTCTTGTTCCTGACTGAATAAAAAACTACGGGGACACGGGCAACTAACCGTCGGCCTCCGTGTGCTGAATAACTGCTTGATAGATGCGGGCCTATTGAAGTAGTTCTTATAAACACTATCACCTTTCAACATCCTCATGCTGTGCCGGTATCTTTCAGTACAGATACCTACCACACTAATCTAGGAGGTAGGAGATTTTCAATTGGATTTGATTCTGAAGTCAATATTTTACATTATAGTTTTTCGTAATCAATAAATGCTTACAATATTATTAATTACCTACCTATGCATCAGGCCCAGTTATCCTAACTTTTCTATGCACTTCCAAATCAAAATGTATTTGTATTTCAGGGAAATTTTTCTAGTAAAGGTTGCAGGGCGATGCAATAATTTCACACCTACAACTATTTATTGTCTGCAAAGTTTAGAGTACATTTCTTTGTGTATTTTAGCGTCAGCTAACTATGTACAGACCCTTAGAGCCTACCAACTATCAGTATATTTATCTAGTTGTCTGACAGTGATATAACTACCTATTGTACGTTCGGTTTTAAGTATGTCAAGCTAGGATACATATTACCTACGAAAATTGTCGTATCATATGTTGAATCCATACAATACCCACCCATTTTGAGCTCCACCAATACCAGCGTGGCACACCTGACTTCTTTCTTATGAAAAATATCTCTCTCTATTTCAAGAAAAACCCGATCATGTGCCTATGCAGTGCAAACTGGCTCTCGGCTCCTGGACTTTATTGTTTATTACTGTGTGAAATTGTATTGCTTTTTAAACTAATTAAGAGGACTTTTCTTCGAATAACACTGTATAGTTGTTTAAAACCTAATTAGGGCAAATATTTCCACCTTTCAACAGTTTTTAATTATAAATTTAAGAATAAATGAGGTGTTACAAAATGTGTATCAAATAATGAATAAGGACATACATAAATTTTATACACAACAAAAATAGAGTTTTTTCATACATAATTATTGACAATTTTTGTTTTGATATTATTTTGGGAATGGTACGAATAAAAGAATTCCATATTAAAGAAAAAATGTACATGTGTAGTTCATTGAAAGTTATTTATACTAAGGTTCCCAGTAATAATATGCCACTAGTGTGAACTTTTGTTCTAAATTTTATTCATTTCGTTATGTTATTTTATGTTATTAGTAGTAGTATAATCATTCATCATTCAAATATGATTGTTTATAATATTAATACTCTATTATAAAAATAAGAATATAATTTTTAATAAGTATACTCGTTTTTAATATTGCGATGGAGAGTATATTTGAACTTCCAAGACAGTACGGAATATAGTCTTATTTATTTTATTTTATTAAATACAATAATTTAACAATCAATACCTTGAATTCTTCTTTCATCAAATCCTCTAAATGTACAATATCTCAAATTGATGCCTCAGAATTTTTACACACTACATGTTTTAACGCCAGAAGAAACCTAGAAGGTTTTAGAGTTGGGATTTTGGTATTTGTCAGTAAAAAAAACTCTTAAATTTAAAGCCAATATCGGCATGTATCACAGCATGAGTCTGAAACGTGTCCTCAAAAGAAGAGATTTAAGAGGGTATATTAAACACACTACAACCCCTATTTTTGAAGTAATTAGTATTAAATTATGTATTTTCATCTATAACAAAATAAGAACTATAGTGCTTAGCATTTCCTCGATAACTCCTATTATATCTCTCGTGTATGTCACTGATGTTGAAGATCTTTAGCTATTTCACCGAACACCTCCATGTCCTAAATAATGTCCCTTTCTGCAGTACTCTTCAGCATGATCAATGTGGTACACTAAATTCAGCAGAGTAGAGTTGTTGTTCATTATTCAAGTTGATAAATAAATCAAAACATTTTTCTTGAACATTTAATAATATCAGTAAACCCTCACAGTGTTGCTCTAACTTTTCTAACTTTCTCTAACTTGTTCCAATTCGGGGATGTAGAGGATTGACTAATCTGCTCGATTTAAGCTGTGTCAGCACCCTTAAAAAAGACAGGTTCTAACATTAGAAACCTAGAAATCTATTTTATTGAATGTATTTGATCATAGATACTATTTTATGTAGGCTACGTCTCACTCACATAACAATTGATAATTAGTTATTATAATTCATAACTAATCGGTTGTTAAAAATCAACGAAATTAGACAATGTTATTATTTAATTGGATCTTAATTTTTAAATAATTATTATGTTATTTATGTTCACATTTTCTTAACCTGTATGTAGTTATATACCTATATCGAGACTCCACAGCAGACTTATTGTGTACATAGTGTCGTCATTAAAGATTGAAAAAGGTTCAATAAAAATTGATGTTTTAGTTTTTTGTATCATTTCAGGCAGCCAGCAAAAATAGTCAAAACGCAGTTAATTACTACACTATTTAAAATAAACTTAAAATGTAACACTAAACTAGTGTATTAATCGTGTTCCAACTGTCACTAGTTTGTTGATAGTCTGAAGGGATAACAGGATTTCGAACATTTACTATCGTTATTTTTTGCTTCGGTCAGTTAATCGAAATTTGTAGATGTATGATTGATTAAACTTATCTATTAGGTTACGTGAAGAAGAGGTTTCCAATCCTCTAAACTTCTATTTTAGTAACATATAACGAAGCAGATGTCTGAGATTATTCGTCATCCACCGTCAATAGTAAATCGTAACCCAAGAAAAATACACATACTTAGGAGTAATATGTTTATAATCAGTTAATACATACGATTGCTGAGACAAAATACATACATGTTCTGGGTGCTTGTGTCGGAAAGTGATTTGCAATTTAGCGTTCACATTTATTATATTTTTTCTGAAGCAACGTTTTAGTTTTCTCTGCATTCAAAAGAAGCTTTTGTTTTAATGATATTTACAATATTCGGTTTTTGTATTTATTTTAGTAGTTTCACTGTTATTGATCGATTTATTGCCTATCTCAGATACTGATGTTCGCTAAATCGGAAAAGAAGATTTTAATTAAGGTTTGATAAACTAAGTTATATCAGTGGCATACATTTCTCTCAAATTAAATATTGTGTACTTGCCGACTCTCTTCTATACCGTATCCGGATAGAACTGTAAGAGCTGAATCTACTACTATATCACAAGTACATTTTTATACCAGCCTTAGAAACACTTAATATATTGTTCAAAATTCATTTTTATTAGTATTTACCGATTTGCATTTCAGTGGCAATGCTGTCATAGAGCGCAAAACACATAGCAATGAAAATTAAACAAGGAAGAACAATAATGAATAAATAAACTCACATTATTTGTGAATTTTGTTATAACGTTAAAATTGTAGTTATTGTTTAGCTTGAAGAAATAATTTAAATACAGACGCATGATGCTACTAAACAATTTGAATCAAGCATTTCGAGTCCACTGACAGTTTGATAAATAAAATGTTTGTAATTAAATATACTGTAGTTATATTGTTTCATAAAATTAATCTTTGGTCTATTTATTGAACCAAGCAATAAATAATATAAATCTGTTTTGGCTTTATCAGTTTAAGATGCAAAATTGACAATCAAAACAAAAGTCACTCTTAAGATAAAACTTGTAGCTCTAAAACCTATCAAGACTAACATGTAGCTCACATTTTAAAATAAAATAAAATGAAATCAATGATAAAACAGTAATAAAATTATACCTGTAATAATTAACAAATGTGGCTGATGGCGTATGTTGTTAATACTAGCTCTTACCAATTTTACATAGAAGGAAAAGGGTAGTAAAATTCATTATTAGAGTATACGATGTACTGATTAAAATCATATGTAAAGAATACATTTTAGAAATAATGTAACATTTTATTTATTACTGTGCATGTAAGGTTGAATAAATATTTATAGACAGTGTATTGTTTTAGAAAACCTCTAAAGAAAGTACAAATTGCTAGACATGTCTAATTTGATCTTCTAAAAATAGTGTTCTTTATTAATTAAATATATATATACAAGATTAATTATAAATTGTATATATATATATACAATTATATATTAATTATATATATTATATATATATATATATATATATATATATATATATATATATATATATTACAAGATTCCTCTTATATTTTCAGGTAAGAGGAACACTAAACGTATGAATATCATATCTGTCAGCCATCTAAAGAACGTCTTTAGTTGTAAATTGGGAAGACTTCATAAACACGAGACATCTGGTCTAACTTTATTGCACACAAACATAAGATGTAAAGATTCACTAGGCCTAGTTTGGAAATAATTAAATAACTCGGAACTTATTTTTCTGAACCACACATATTGTTTGTCATTATTTGTAAGCTCACATGGGAGCAAAGTTGTTACCTTGTGCAGAACTTTTGTTATCTTTTAAACGCTTCTGAAATAGCTTATTTATACCGAAGTTCCAAGGCGTATGTGTTTAAACACTGAGTTGCACTCTATTTGCACACTTTTTATGATAAAAATCGGTAGATTTGTAGCAATGGCCGCTATTGTCTGGTGGGTTCTCACTGTCATAACCCAGTCAAGCCGGAACGAGCGTGGTTCCTTCTTGGATCGGTGACCGCTGAGCGATCCTGTCCTTGTAGACGGTCCGCTTGCTCGGCCACTGAACGATGTTCTCCAGGAGACTACTTAGCCCTGGCTGGCTCTTCCTGGTGAAATAAGGTCTCTTTTATATTTTAACTGTTATATGAGGAATTGTTTATATTATTATTTGTCCTAAGGATGTTATGAATGATGTAATAAATACATCTATACGAATAAAAAATTGTAGAGTCGAAGGCTCACTTAACAATGCTTACTTAAATTAATTTGTTTGATAGTGAAATACTGCTTAGTTGATAATTAAAAGTGATACTTACTGGCAGCTTCTATCGTGTACCATCCATGAATAGTTTACAAAAACAGACATATCCCCTTAATTCAGTTTTATTATGATAATTTCACGTTACTTTACTGCAATTCTACACTAAACACTAAACACTTATATATATATATATATATATATATATATATATATATATATATATATATATATATAGAGAGAGAGAGAGAGAGAGAGAGAGAGAGATTTTTGACTATGTATAACCGGACAGTTTACTTTACATATTTTTAATATAATAGCATTGTGTTGCTTGAATTTATTTTAATTGAAAATTTAATTCAATACGAATGTAAGTATATAAAGATTAACGTTTAACTGTTACAAAGCCATTAAACTATAGTAAAGTAAAATTTTATTTTATTTCCCTTTTTTACATTACGTTAAATTAAACATATGTTTCTACCTTCATATATACTCATATAAAGAGCCGAAATCCGGTTACTAAAATGTCTTGTATTCAAAGAAATAGATTATTGTTAACATTATATCATCTAGTCTCGGTAGTTACCGAGTTATTATAAAGTTGGAAGTTATTACTATACGAAAATACTAGCCTATTATATTTGTCATATTGAAAAGATTAAACCTTTAATTTGGCATTTCATTCAGAATTCATTTAATATTCTTTTTTCTTTTATAATTAGAGAAATAAATAAATCTTTATCACTTTAAAATTAATTATTGTATTCTCTGTTTCACATAGAATTATATTTAATTTTATACTACATTTAAAATGTGTATTTATGATATTTCAACTCTTTAAAATATAATAGGGATATCTTTTTCTTTAGCAAACCTGCAACTTTTTTATTTACTTTTGACTTTTATAAATTCTAAAACAATGTTTTAAAATTTTTATGTTTTAATTTCAACCACACGAAGTTGTCGATTTATTAGTTGTAAAGTTAAACTCTTTGGGCTCATTTATCAAGTCAGACATATTATAATTCTCTAAAAAAGATCACAACTATATTACGAGTTGATTATGAGTATTATATATTGATATATAATCTACTTAGTTATAAATTTGTTACGTGAAGAATTATGAATGCTTGATTGATTAGGAACGTGCATGTTGGTACTTTTGTTCTTGTGTTGAAAAAAAAAATACCACAATGTATATTAAACCAAATTACATTATACGGCGTTAATGTTACAACTGGTGACATGTTATTGGAGTTGGATATGATTGATTCTTTTATACCAATGAAATACTTTTAGGATATGAATATTTTTATACAACCATGCGACTTAACCTAATCACAGTTGAATTTAACTAAGTGTTTTTATTTTTTTATTATTTTTACACAGGTATGTAATAAGTACTAAATTATCAGCTAGCTATTGATTTTAAGACAGTAATATGCTGCCACTGTGTTTATAAAATCGTAACAGAACACTGGATGAGTCTAATCTAACTACCCCTGTATATAATGTGGATAGAGAGATCACATACTTTTGATAAAATATGGCTGTCATATATAGGAATAAATTGTTTCGGTTGAGGTTGAGACGTCATTAAACAAGTGTTAAATGGTGGGAGCTGGCACGCTAGCCTATGTGCCCTAATGGCAGATTGGAAGGGGGCACCCCCGCCAGCGCCCTAGCCCCTAGTCTCGAACCTAGGAGGGTGCCGACCCACCAGTCGCCTCACAGTCCAGTACTTACCCTCAGATAAACTCTCGTTTGTTCTTATATAACTTGCAGTTATGTGCAACATTCGGCCACACTTCAGACTTAAATGTTTATGCCATTATTTATTGGTGTGAAACCCACTAGTATAATATTCTCAATCTCATGATAGATCTAAAGTTGTGTTATAGAATTTTTGTATTGTTTGGTATTCACATTGAACATATACGTGGTTGATCCGATGATGCATTCGTCGAAAAAGAATGGACTTACAAAAACAAAACCTTTACTGTATTGATTGTATTCTTTGTTTTGTGGTTTTCTTGAGAATGTTCCCTGTAGGCTAAGAAGACCACGTACAATATATTGTATATATATATATATACATTTTAAGCATGTCTTAATCGTTTATGTTTTAATTTTTCCACAAGTCTTCGTAATGTAGAGAAATTTACTCCGTAAGCGGTTAAAAGCAAATTTTGTTTTACATGTATGCGACAATAATTCTTCTTATAGCACTATATGTATGATTTACTACAATACTAAAGTATTCTGATTACTCAACAAGGTCCTTAAAAAAGGCTGCCTCTATAAACTTCTGAAGTTGAAAAGATGCATACTTTGATTTAGGCAAAGTACATATTTTGCAAATAAATTAAAGCTTTGTTATCAATATATCAATAAATAACTCAAATATCGAAATTTCCTTAAATTCTCTTCGTGTGTAGTTTATTAAACTATTTAATTTCATTTCATATGTATAAAGACCTCGTTGATCTTGAGTATTTTACAAAATGTATTTGGGTACACAATAGTAATATATTTAAAAATATTCTAGTCAGGAAATGGAGAGGAAGATAGTGTTTGAAGGACTGGACTATAGTTTATATTAGTTACAAAACAATTAATTTGACGATTTTCTTACTTTCCTTCTACATTTATTTTCAAATAAAAAGTACATTAGCGCATTAAGTTTTTACACTATCAATTATCTAAATAATTATATAATACATTAGTAATATTAAATTTAAAAGTAAATTTATTTACTTCATAGTATGCAAAAGACATATAATATTTATAAAGGGGGTTATTAAAATACGTCCTTAAAAATTTATTCATTTACGGTACGTTTATGGCCATTGTGGCTTGCTTGGTTATGTATTTTAAGATTATTCATACAGAAATAGATTGTTAATTGCAAGTATATTTATTTGTAAAATTAAAAAAAGATATTTCCTAAATCTCTGAATGTAGACTGCGCAAATTATCGAACACAATGCATCATTTCAAGAATGAATTTAAAAGTGGTGTGAAATATGCCGGCTAAAAGTATATTGTGTAAAACATGTAGTTTCCGCTAGACATCATTTGTTTAGTAAATAAACATAATGTTCATGACAAGTGTTTGGTGATGTTTGTTTATCACGATGGAATTAGTTGTTATTTAATCAATTCTGTTTGTGTTCAGTTGTTTGTATGAAGTACAGCCTATTGATTCAGATCACCCTACCTATGGCTCTCTGTTGGTTTATATTGTACCTACAAAAATGAAACTGTAGGGTATAAATTAATCCAGGTGTGTATTTAATTCTAGCCACATCCCCATAAGTGTGAGTGACTTCCATTCCAAACCCTGCAGCTCTGTCTAATAAATGGTTTTCTAAATTGATGACCGGATGGAATAATTATTTCAACGTATAATATATTTATCTAATACATTGTAAGCCACCACAAATAAATTTCTCATTAATTTGCAATGGATATATTTTGACCATACATTCGTGAATGAAACCCACAAAAATATCCAATAGACACATAAGTATTAAGTAAATGGTCAATGTAGATATAATATATTAGTGTAAACAGTAATGTTTCAACAGATGTTTACGTTGATTGTAATGGAGCAACAGTTGGTTTGTCCTTCTATTTACCATATAAATTATTTTATACAATAAATAGCCTAAATATACAAATATAAACATGTACATACTAAAAAGTTTAATTTAGTAAGGACAGAAAGAAATAATATTATATTGAAAAAATATTAGCACTATAGCCTATTACAAATGTTGTACATATATTAAAGGTTTTAGCATATTATATAAAAAAATACGGATGCATTTTACCTGCAAGTCCATATAAATTGATATAGAAGGGCTTATGCACTAAGACACTATCCCTCTAAAGAGCATATGACTCAAGCCGATTCCGTGTGCCGGTCAAAATCCGTTTTAAGAAATGATGTTAGACCCCATTTTATATAAATTATTTATATATTTTTTAAAGTTTAGAGAAGGTGACAATGACCATTATATTCATTTCATTGTCAGGTTTCAATGTATTTTTTATTTTTATTTTTTATTCGAATTGAACAAATGAATAGGTATGCATGGGCCAAAATAGAGTTTGCCTCTGTGTTTTTAAGTGGCTTTTGTTACGCATTGTTTTAAATATCCCCTCTATACACATAGTTTATAACCGGCATAGATTATCTGTTGATAATTTACATATAAATTTATTCAGAAAATTGTAATTATTAATCGGAGTAAATATAAACAGAGACAATTGTACATTGAAGAGGGAGTATTAATACATAAAAAGTACTAAATTTTTAACAAAGCAGACATAGACTACAATGAAATAAAAACTATGTGTTAATGGGCTAAGCAGTTTATCAAATTATTTTCTCCGTTCTCATTATTAGATTCAAGTAAATTGGAATAGTATAATTAATTGTTAAACAGTTATTCGTTTTGTAATTGTATTTTTATGACCGACTGACGTTTTTCACGGTTTTTAATTCAAACCTTGTTCTCTTGCAGTTGTGTCATAGATCAATTAAAAAATGTTTTGAAATATTTTTATAACTCAACAAAATTGTTATATTCAAAGAATATTTATATTGTCATTTGATAAACCAGTATTGGTGTTAATTTGTAGATTTTGGAATGTACTTTAAAATTTTGTAAGAGTGTACAAATTTGGTGCCACCCAAATCACAAAAGATCTGACTTATAGATACGGTGGGATATTCGACACCTAAGGCAGGCGCAGTGTGAGGTGCTAACAGGCTGGCTGCGTTAAAACGGATTAAATATTGAAAATAATCACAGATGCGACTAATAGAATAAATGTAAGCGTTACCTCGGTGTGCATAATCCCATGATTATCTGGGGTTTTTTTAATATCACGGATGTGGCGGTGGTCAGCGAGTTGACAGCGGGTTGCACGTCCCGCCCTCGGCCCCGCCTCCCTCCTCCCCTCCGTGCGTGAACCCGAGACGCCTCGCGATTGGCTGGTGGACGCTCGCCAATAGGCGCGTCTCATTAACACCCGGGCTGGCGGGAGCGAGTGGCGAGGCGTCAGTATTGTCACGATAGTTGGCGGGAGAGGATAGTGTCCGCGCGTCTTGCGTCTCACCGCCACCGCCACCGCCACCGCTACCGACACCGTCACCGTCTCACCACCGGCATCGCCAGCACCACGCCACGGACACCCCGACAGATACCGCGGCCGAAACAGTGTTAGTAGTGGTCAGTGAGTGATGCCAAGTGACTACAACGGTGACTACACTCCCTCACGTTTATAGATCTGGCTCTCAAAGTGTCGTCTCCACCGGCACCCATGAGGTTCGACCAAGCCGACGTGGTGACCTGCAGCGCTCCGCCGTCGCCCCGCGGCCCCCCGGACACTTCGGCCGACAAGATGGCTTACCACCCCGCGGCCGCGGCTTCCTTCCTGCTCCAGCGGCCGACTGACTTCAGCGTCAGCTCGCTCCTGACCGCAGGCGGCGGGTCGGCTGGAAGTGCCGCCTCCACGCCGCCGCATCCCGGCTACCCGTTCACGCCGGTCGGCTGCTATCCCGGCACGCTGATACCGAAGCTGCCGCCGCCTCACGGGCACCCCTACACGACCGCCGAGGACGTGGTTTTGGCCGCAGCCGCCGCCGCCGCGTCCCACCACCACCACCACCCGGCCATGGTGCGACCACTGAGAGCCATACAACCAGAGGACGACGGGGTCGTCGACGACCCTAAAGTGACACTAGAGGGCAAGGAACTTTGGGAAAAGTTTCATAAACTCGGCACCGAGATGGTCATCACAAAGTCCGGCAGGTGAGCTTGAATTGTTTGACACGTCTTAGCCCGAGCCGACACGGTCTCGGATACTGGTTCTGCTCTCAGCTGTAGGCCTAAATTGTCACTGGTTAATTAATGTACGTTACTAACTTTACAGTTAATAATTTCAGCATAAACACAAATTAAAAAGTTATACATTCAATTTATCCCAAAGTCAAAATTAAAAATGTATAAAACTAGAAATTACATTAGGCCTAAATATATTTATGAGGAAGGTGACAAGAACTGTCTTCCCTTTTTAACTGAAGGATCTGATAATAGTCTGGAAAAGATCCCGCCTTAGCTGTTACTTTTTAATTTTAATGACAGGATAACATTTTCTAAATAACGATTGTCGATTTAAAACTTAAATTAGTTTATTTAATAAGTACTTTAAACTAAATAATCTATTTAAATCACTTAGATAAAAAAGTAGTAAAATAATAATGTAAAAAAGTTTCCATCCATAATTTCCATCATCAGATAATTTATTATATTTTATATCAAACTATTCCGTCACCAAATATGCGTCTTAAAATTAATTAAGAAGTCTATAATAGGCAATACTTTGAGGTAGCCTCAAAATAAAATAAATTAGTTTTTATTAGATGTAGTCTATATTTCTAAAAATATTTCAAACCGTTCGTACCTTGATACGTATAATGTGTACAATTTAAAACATTTACGGAGTTGACAAAAAGAATTATTTAAACGTAAACATTGTAGCCGAAATTAATCCAGAGCTAGCGGTAACCACAACCTGCCGCCCCGCGCCGCACACCGTCGGCCGCGGGAGTCGTAAACATCTGTCTTCCGCCTTTTTGTACGGAAGAAACCCGTTATTACTACCATTGTGGTAATTACAGTGTGGTTACTAGTACATTAAAAAATATATATTCTGTTCAATTAATCATTCTTAAATTAGGCCTTAACATATCGTTACATTATTCTAAAGACAAAACTGTAGACCCTAAATTAAACTCATAAATATATTATTTATTTCAAATTTACTAAAATTACTAATCAAACGAATTTTAAAGATACATAAATATAACATATTTACTTCCTTCCATATACTTTTAACGTCCCAATTTTTTAACTTTTCTTTTAGAGATTTGTTTTCTTCCAACAATTTCAGTTTGGATTCGTTTCTATATTTAAAAATAAACCACAATAGCCTACTGATTAATCTTCAATAGTTTTTATACAAACGTAATACTTATTAGTTATTTATCTTACTTTGTTGTTGATATAATAAAAGTTACAGTACAATTAGGCCTACAGTTACATTGAAGATAACAAACAAAAATTATACTATAAACAAATTAATTTTATTATTTTTAAGCTAAAAATAATGCAATCTAAACCAATATCACAAAATAGTGGTAGTACTAATAAGAACAACTGCATCCAAACTTTAAATAATTTTAAATATATTGCATATTTTTACATGTAACATTTACTGTATAGTAGAAAATAGGTATATTTTTCATTTATAATTTGGTTGCAGTTATTACTGAATTTGTGATGAATCCGCCTATAATTAAATTTTGTAGGCCTATGTTCCAATATAGCAAATTTTTGAGGCTCAAGCATGAATAATGCTTTTTATAAATACTATTATTATACTTCCCAATTGTTATTCGTTGCTGGATTAAACCATTCATAATACCATATTCAAACACATTCAATTATTAACATTTGCCAATCTGTAATTTTCGCATTTCCACAAGGTTAATTTATGTAATTCAGTTTAGTACGTATTACACAAAGACTATGTCTTGTAAAAGAAATATTTGGTGTGTTAGTATTAAATTTTTGCCGTCTATAGCATATAAAATTTAAACACCGTGATCACATTTATTCTATGCTGTGTGTAAATATTTACAACTGTGAATCTCATCTCATTTGATTTATTTTGTTTTTATAAAAACCATAAAAGCATAATAGACATTTTAAAGCACTTTAAATGCTTTAAGGTTTATAAAACAATGAATAGTTCCGCAAAAACTGTCATACCATAATTTTGACTCATGTGGTTTCATGGTTCATGGTCTATAATGAATAGTATACAAATACTTTTTATCAAGTGCTACAAAATGTAAAGTTTAAATTCATATGTTTTAATACATTGAAGTATACATTAAAAATAGTCAGGCTGGTGATTATAGCGCAAATTTTTAACAGTTCTAAATTTAAAATAACTACCTTATATTTATATTACATCTATTTAATTAACATACATTTTATAATTTTTATGTATTGTGTATTGGCTTTTGCTTTGTAATTTACTTCTAAAGAGCCCACAGAAAATAATATTGTTTGTATAAAAGAAGTACCAAATCAACGTTCATTGGTCTCCTAAAGAACTAATTAATTTCAATAATTAAACTTTAATGTGTTAAGGAAGGGATGTTGTCCTACATTTAACTGTGGACAGGTTTTATGTTTGAAGCAATAGCCTATCGGTGTTCGAACGAGAAAAAACTATTATTAAACATAGGATTTATTTAACTTTTTACGTTATAAATTTATTTTAAAGTTTAAAAAGAGGTTGTAAGCAGATTTCAATCAAGGGTGACTCATCTTTACTTTCTGTAACAGCTGCAATCTTTAACCCAATTTGTATAAAACAACATCGTAATAAAGTGATATAAAAAAGTAAATGAACAAAGAGCACTAACATCAATTCTTAAAACTTAAAAGAAATGAAATTAAGGTATGCAGTATCATTACAATACAGAGTTTGTAGCAAAATAAATTAACAATGCAATTTAATGGTGGTTTGATAGTTATTTTAACAATACAGTAAGATCTAGTTTCAATACTCTATTATAAAGTAGTACAACATAATCTATGAATCCATTCATAATGATAATGGAAGTTATGAAGTTAAGCAATTCACAAGTGAGAGCTGGAAAGTAAATTTTTTAATTTATTTCCTGATTGACAGCTGTACATGTTTCATGCTGTAGGTTAATATTTTGTTTCTGTCCGTGGGCATATTTTTGTAGGCTTGGTTATTGATATGTAGCTTCTAAAAGCAAGACTTCCAAATAGTTGAATACAGACCGCCACTTTCAGTCCAAATGAAATGCAAACAAACACTTTAAACCCCCTAATATTTCTCCAAGTTTTATTTTTTTAACACAACGTAAGTTACCGCAACCACAAAACTGAAATAACCTAGATACAAAACAAACACTATACTGTATTCTCGTTATATGCACAAAATACAGCTAAATGTAATGTTCATATTTACATATCCTTTGCCACGGGGCTGGTCTACATAGTCTATTTACGCATTAAATATGACAATATTGGCATACATTACTAGTACTACTAAACATATAAATGTATGAATTCATTTTCCCTCTCTCATAGTTCATATCACTCAAAAAAGTCAAAGAAACCACTATTTCGCCCTTTTGTAATATTTTTTATATAAATAAAATAAAATTAATAAGTACTCAAATGATCGACGTACACAAACAACATAAAAATCTTGCAATGCTGATATATTTTGTTAATTTATATGTTTACCGAAATTTCTAATTATGCAAAGGATTAATTATTCATAGTCGTAAATATAGGTTAGTTTTCAAGTAAACTGTATTATTTTTAGAGATTTAACTGTGTTAAAACCACGTTTTATGAAGTTTAATCTTCTGATAAGGATTAATCCCGAATATGAAAACAATATTAAAAGGGAGCAACAGTAAAGACATAAATTACAAAAAAACTATAAGGGAATATAAAATAAGTAATACCTACGTAATTAATAAGGAATTTAGTAATGTAATTATAGAATGTAATTAAATAGCAATGTTACAGAAAACTAAATTTATATTTTAAAAATGCTTTCATCAAGGATGGATTCACGAAAGAGCTCACATTACATCGACACTAGATAATTCAAAATAGAAATAAGTCATTTATAAATATCGACATCTGTCTTTAATCATCCATAAATAACATGTTATAACATAAACATAACTCTATTTTTAAAATATGAATTTAAGTTAAATAATCAAAAATACCTATAACTAAGAGACTTGTTTCAGTTATGTTAAGAATAAATAAATATTCACTCTACATATAGATAACTAACACGTTTATCAAACAAAATCGTTATCAAACGGCGCTGAGAATTTAGGGTGTTTCTGCCAAGTTTGAAGGATGGCAAGTTCAACCAACAGTTATTTTTGCTCTAAACCCTGTTTTTACACTTAACATAAAAAGCGTGGAAACACAAATACAACCCATTTAAGCAGTCAATTATATTTCAATAAACCACATAGTACGTGTAAAAAGTAACGCCCGCATTTGAGCAAGACCACACCAGCAGAGAGGGTAAACAAGGGCGATTAAACTATTAGTTAAGATCCATCTACAGATAAAACTACTATGAAGTTTTTATATACCTCGATCAATAAATGTATTAACTCAATTATGAAATGTTTCTTGTATCAATTTATTGAGATATCATTTACTCTAGTATATTTCAGAGTAATTGGAATGTATAGACTTACGCGACTATAAGTTTAATTATTTTCTCACTAAACAATTACATAGTGTATATCATATGTTGTACCCAGGATATATTTGCGTTCGTATGAAATCTATCCTTCCACGTGCTCATGGAAAGGATTCCATAACTGTTAGATTAGTTAGGAAACATGATAACCTCACATCGGACAATAGCGTACTCTTCGTCTTGTTTCCACAAAAAATAATTTATTTTTTCAGTTAAGACAAAAGTTATAATCATCAATTGCTTTTGTCATGAAAATATTTTTAATACGGACAGTCTTTCGCTGTTATTGTGTTTAAACGTAAACAGATCATAGATATATTATATTAATTACAAAGTTGAGAAAACAACATTGAGAAGTGAATTCGGAATTAACTTTTGTTAAATTTTATAAAAATAATGATTTAGTTTATATTCAAACTAAGTTTCTAAGACACTAACATATATAAATAAATTTAATTCCTGTGTATCAAAAGTTATGTAAGATTTTACAGAATAAAGTAGTTTTTTGAACCCGTAGTTTAACCACTCGATACAACACTCAACTCAACAATCACTACAACTACAGAACTATTATGTTTGTATTATTTTAGATTGTTTTAAAATCTTGTGATATATAATATCTACTTTGTAGGTAAAAGTTAGGTAGTTTTAGAATTTGAAATTGGTTAACCTTCGTTGAAATATATGCTTTGATTATTAAACAAACAAACAGTTTGAAAATGTTCCTTTAATACCTTCTAAAATAGGCTAGTCAAATCATAGTCAGGTTTTGAAATTGAATTTAACAGTTAATTCAGTTTGGAAATGAATTACTCTGTAAAATTAGTATTATGACCGACCCTGAGTATCACGCAACAGAAAATCTTTAAGTGTTCTTCAAAGAAATTGTTGGTTGATAAATTCGCTTTCCATGCATGCCTACATGGACAAGTTGGTCAATGGTCATAAGAAAGATTCATTGGCGAGGACAAAGTCAAAATCAGTAATTACCTTTATGCCATGCGAACGCAGATCTTTGAGACTTTTACAAACACACGATAACGATAGTTATTATGACAACACGACTGACTATCATATTACCGGTTGTATCATATAAGTCCCAACCACCGGTCGGTGGTTATATGATGATTTCGTTGGTGTAATCTCGAGTCGATTTCTCACCGCTAATACACTCATTTAAAAAATTTAAGATTTTTATACTATTTTACTGTGTAATATCTTAGAAATAGTAGCGATTGTTACAACAGAAAATTGTTTGAGTTTTCTTTCTGAATTAAATTAAACTAATTTCGATAAAGATTCCATAACAATATTTATTAAGTTGGATAGTTGCACATCAAGATCTCGGTGCCTTCTTATTCATTTTGTACCTTTTACTGTAGGGAATTCGTTCGAGAACAATAAAGTATCATTACAGTTTGGAAACTGATTTTTTATCTCTAAGAACAAAATTACAAACCAATACTTTCCGTATAAAATAGTTCCAATAACACAAAAGAGATTATGTTTAAATAATCCACATAAATGTAAGCCTACTTCATTCATCTTAGTCTGATATAGTTCCTTTTAGTTTGCTGAGGGGTTTTCACTTGACAGTTTTCTGTTTTATCAGTGATGAAATATTATTACTCTGTCTGAAGCTATATATGAAATATTATATTCTCGCGATGTTAATGGGATGTGATGTGGTGTACAAAATTGTGCTTACCAAAGCCATTGAAGTCTCCCGCAATATTCTATAACTCCTGATCGTCAATTTTGGCGAGTATAACGATGGATGAAAAATACAATTTTGTAGGCAGCTAGAGATGTTTACGTTAAAAATCATTAAACAAGAAAGAAATTCAGGAAGTTACAATATATATATGAAACTGGGTCTAGCTCATTACAAACTATTTGATGTAGAATTGAATTATATTAAACATTTTATTAATTAGTTTAAAATATATTGTAATTCCTAATTTATTCATAGTTCAAACTTGCATTCCGATTTGAATTTAATGATTCATTACGAGTTTAGAGTATTGTTATCAGATTATTGACTTGCACTAAAATGTGTACAAAAAACCAGTAGGAATTATTAAATAACCTTTTCATGAGGGACCATATTTTACACATGGTGTAAGTCCAATGTTTTGAATGTTTAGTTTTCAAAAAACAATATCTATTGTTGAAAATAGGCTTAGAATAGCTGCTTTATAACTGGTATATTAAAACTATTCAATAAACTACTCTTCTGTTCACCAAGCTAGATTGTATACAGTTTGGATCAATACAAGGCCCGAGAAAAACTTCCCCGCATTAAAAAATAAAACATAACATTTATAGTATGTCTACAATTATTTTTACTTTGAATTAGTACTAGAAATCAGTAACGCGTGGGGCTATATTCATAATCGATGAGAAACACACTAGATTATTTTTATGTACTGATTGCCTAGTTTGATTTTCTTAGGTAATGATATTCTAAACCATTATGCTTACGTTTAACATAAGTGAATGTTTTAGTTATATTTATTTATAGTTAAGAAACATCATTTAGTACAGAGAAATACTGATATAAAATTTCGAACGAATTTTAAGAAATTATATACTTCAAATTGAAGCACTGTACACCTAGATGTAATTTATGAGGATACAATTTAGATACACTCTTTAGATACAATTTGATTTCGAAACTTTGAAAATCATACATTAAATCAGTTTAGTAAGTTGTACATTCCCCAATAGAGACTGTTATTAATCCTATATTTTAAGTATTAGACATTTTTCAATAATATTATAAATAAGTAGTCCGCAATAACTGTTGGTATTACAATAAGGCACTAACTGTGATTGTACTGAGTTAAAATACGTTGTGTATTTATGCATTTATACCACTAACATAACATAACGCTACATTACCTTTGTATGATAGATGAACGAGACTAAAATATTAAATTAGCAAAATCTTATAAGTTATCAATTTTATAAATGCAATGAAATAAGATTTAAGTTATTATATTGTACATCAAAGATGATTATGACGTAAAGGTCTGATGATTTTGTTTTGAGAATTATAATATTTATAATAGTATTTTGTCACACAGATGGGTGGCCCGTTCAACTTAAAATATATAACATTGAATCAAATGTTATATGTAATAACTACACACGCATTCAAAATTAATTCAAAGATCATAGTTCAATGAGTAAAAATAATGTTTAAATTAAAGTGAGCGAATATAAATCTTTTACCAAGAATAAAAGCAGTATTGGATATAATTTTAAGTGCCAAGCATACTTTTGAACTATTTTTAACTGTTCTGCATCGTTAGTAATTTCATATTGTCATTACCGGTCGAACGATTTTGACCTCAACGTTTATACAATTAAAACATTTAACTGTGACATTTGGCATAACAATATGCTGATGCAAGGTTTGTATTTATGTAAAAGTATATCCAAGTACTAGTAGGTAGTAGGTGTGTTTAGTACCTACTGGATAGTTAGATAATATTCGGTATCCCCCATAATTCAATTGTAAGGGTAGCTATCTATACAAATAAAATGCCTTTGTATTTCACGTTGTAGTTAAGTTACAATTTCGGTTACCAGCGACTGGATTGTATAATTTGTTTATATATATATATATATATTTGAACTGGTTATAAATTCATCGTTGCAAATGTGAACTGTCGGTACGCAGTCAGTAGAAACTTGCACGAGATATTTTAGAAACTTCAAAATGACGACTGTTTAAAACACAACTCTAGACTTACTGATGACAATCGAAATTACGAAGTAGATTTAATGCACATATTTGAAACGTATGTCAAATCAACATATTATTTCACAAAATGTACACTAGATAGCTGACCGAAGCTGAAGTAAGAACATGCTGAGAATCTTTCGCTTAGCTAACTTTATTTACCCATTACTAGTATTCTTTTTTATTACATTTGGAGATATCAACTTACAACTTATTTATTGACTTGTGCTAAAAACAGCGTTATCAAAATTAGAATCGGTATTTAGAAAACTGATATTACGAGTACATATATTAAAAAACTATGATAAAACAGAAATAATAAATAATTTACTGTTTTTATTTTGTACTCTGCTTTTTTTATCTCTTAGTTTGGACTATTATTATAAGGCTAAAACTCATAATTTTAATGGCGAATAAACGCAAATTAATGTACATACGTTCATAGTGTTTTGAAATATAGTGTGAGCTACATCGTGAAATCATAATTTATAGTTAATTGGCACCAATATTACCAACTTATGCTCGCTCATTGATTCTGTTATGTTACGATATTGCAAGGATTCATAACAAGCTTTATAATAGTTGACATTACAGGAAAAAACGTTACATCGCACATTTCATACAGGTTTTTAAAATATTACTTCAAATCGTTTATGTCTATTTTCTGTATGCTTCTACAGTGAGAACCGGGTTAAAAAAATTATCTTAAATATTATTTAAAAATGGAATTATCCCACATTTCTAAGAGTCGTAAAATGTGCCAAGACGTCAAATGGTGACATTGGCAAAGTTATGCTGTCCGAAGATACATGCATGTGTAAAGTAGTGCAGCACGGTCAGTCAGAGCTGCCGCTGTAGCCGCCGCGCGCCACATCCGTACACGTCGCTTCGTCACCACCCGGTGGTCTGCGTCCGCCATTTTGTTTCCACCAGGAACCACTCCAAGGCCTGCCAATTCCTTCTCTTATTTTGAAGACTTTGTTTTTCGAACGTATAACATTTTGTTAACTACCGCTTGAATTCAAGTCTATATTTTAAAGAAACTTCGGTTATAATTGTATTAAAAAATAATCATAAAAAATTAATCTTATACATTTAACAAATGTGTAATATGGGCTACCAATTAAAGTACAGAAGGTAATAACACCGTTTTTATTTCCCATAGAAACACAGATGGATTTTAAAACAAATATAAAAGAGGAAACTCGATAACCTTCACTATAATTTATATATGTATGTATGTATGTATATATATATATATATATATATATATGTATATATTTGTATGTATATATATATGTATGTGTGTATATATATATATATATATATATATATATATATATATATATATATATATGTATATGTATCCAATTTTATTAAATACAAATTAAATTTACAAAGTGATTTCAAATGGCGAAAAATTGGGGCTATATTTAATTCATTTTCCTTATGTAAAACTTAATATATGTATACCGTTCTTGTAAAAATTACAATTCTGTTAATTTAATAGTTTAACTATGCATACGTTGCTGCCCATTAAGTTTTTGTTTCCAATACTAACAATAATTTATAGTCAGTACAACAAAAGTACATATTACCAAAAGTATATAAATCTACGTAATATTTTCTTCGTTCATTATTTTAAGCTTTTTCCGTAAGCCAACGATCATATTTTTTTATAAAAGAAGGGGTGATAATATCAGTAAATTACTTGCACAAATATAGAAATGATCCTAAGAAAAGCTCTTTGTTTTCCAGATATTGGTAAGTAATTTTAGAAAGTCACCGACACAGCTATTTTAGGTGAATATCTTACGTACCAATGTTAGAAAACTATAATTTACTGAACTGTATTTTGAATAAATTAGTTCGTAAAAAAATTATTTGATTTTTATCACAGTTTTCAACGAATCACAGTTCCTGCAAAGAATTACAGTTAAACGAAACGTACATATTATTAAACTTAAAAAATCGTTTAGTACTCACTGTTTTTACAGAATAATAATGCAAATTATAACTTGCATTGCTTTATATTGTTTTATAGTGTAATAAAACCTAAATAAGATATAAACACGAACGTCTGGCAGCAAATATTCTATTTTCATTTCCACTACAGTGTCTACCATTATTGTTTTAAAAACTTTGAAACAGACGTTATGTATTTTGATAGAAAACAGGCGTGATATAATTAATATGAAAATCGACCTACAGGTTTACAGCAAGTGATGGACTTTATTATAAACAACGTCGGTTAAGATGTATTTACCGAAATTTACAACGTGAAAATTTAAATATTCATCGATACAATTTACAAGCATTATGGAATAAAAAGAGCAATGAAGAACTTGCACTAGGTTTCTGAGTACTCTATAGCATATACAAATACCATCATAAAGAATACTTCCTAAGTATAGCACATTTATACCTACTGCCGCAAGTATTACGCTTACAATATTATTTTAAGTCTTCACTGGTATGGATTTAGCATACACCAATTATGAAAGTAATCATCTGCTTTAACCATTTTCGGGGAATCGCCGGCCTTTTCTACAGCCGTTTTCGTTTGTCAAATGGTATATGTAGTCCGTAGTTCTAATGAAATTTAAATTTTACGATTATTGTCTCAAAACCCATAAAACAAAAATTCAGCGACCTCGGGCTTGAACTAAGGCCCCAAATTTCGCCAAATTGAAGTGTACACAAACAAACTCTTTCTGTTCACTGGGGAATATCTGTGGCAAAACTCAAATTACATATATACACGAGTCAAGTGAATAAATAACAGTTAATTCAAACACTTTGGAATGGATTCATACGTGTTTCCTAATAAAAAGGTAATTTGATAAATACAATAAATTCTATCTAGTTGTAGTGCAATATATTTATAGGCTGCCCACTGGTCATTGGCATTGAAGTGTGGTTTGCATTCCAAATAGACAGGTCTTAAAGATTCCAGAGCAAATATAGTTTTTAGCAATATGCAGTTGTTAAATTTACAATAGTTCCCAAATTATTATTGTTACAAAGTGCGAATTAAAGTAAAAAAGAAAAGAAAACATTATAAAAATAAAAATCCGACTATTTAAATTGTATAATGTTTTGAGTTTTTATAGTGTTTTTGAACTGCGTATATGAAGCTTTCTTTAATATATTGTAGGCTTAATGACCATTGTCTATGAAGGAAATTTCGAGAAGAGAATAAAGTTATACTTTACAGGCTGCACAGTCTGAGGACCGACTGTAATAGGTAATCTTGCAGTAATTGGCAGCCTAAAAATTTTTACAGATTTAAAAATAACTATAAGGTGAATATTTGGAATTAGCTATTTTAGCTATAAATTAGCTCATAGTCAACTGTGCAGATTATAGGCTAAGAGTTCAAAAACATATTTTTGCAGATCCCCATGTGAAAAAATATGCTCAGTGTCACTATTTAAAAATCCAAAAGATTTCATTTCCGGATAATTAAACCAACCCTTTAGAACAGAAGAAAATTAAATGGATTTCGCAAAATAGAGAACCGACATTGAGAGAATGAGTTAGCAATTGTTAATTTAATATATATATATATATATATATATATATATATATATATATATATATAAAATCCATAAATGAATAAATTAACCGAAAGTTGACTGCAGTAATAAAAGGAAACTTATATCATAATTGGTTCAAAAACAGTACTCCATTTAAACATGATGAATCAGTAAGGTTGATTTAAGACTGAAAATTTTCCTCAGCCTTTCCAGGTATCCAAACCATCTTATTTATTTAATTTTCTGAAGGTTTCCATTTAATTATTTAATTTTTAACATTTGCGTTATAGATAACATATCGGAGACCAATAAAAAGTCTAATATATATTATTAAGTGCACATTTAATAATACTATATTTCATACTTTTATGTGTACAAGCGCTCATTACATTTAACTTGAAAAGTATGGTTATTTTTTACAGCTTGAATCTCCCGTTTCCTTTAGCTTGAATCTGTCCACGGAATTATGCTATGGCTTAAAACCAAATTGACAAACACGAATAAAAGGCACAATCCCACTCTGAATTGAATTGCATTTCTGTAACATTTATTAATTTATATTTTTTAACTCCCTCAATTGATTTTAGTAGTGCCACTGTTGTTACTTGTAACATTACGAGTGACAGCTTCATCCCTAATCGCCAATATTCTAATACTGTATAGTGTGTATAACTTATGTATCTCAATTTACAACCAATTTCTAAATATTGATGTGGCATCTGAATAATCTACAGAATTCAAACTAAACTTTTTTAATTTTATATTTGAAGAAAAATATGGCTATGACTTAACGAACCAAACTAGATTTTTTAAATTTTATATTCGAAGAAACATTTGGCCATGACTTAACTTACATATACGGGTGTCAAAATAAAAATACTTTAATATTATGTCCCCATTGTTGTAGTTTTGTTTGATTAAATAAAATTATTTGTAGATTTTTTTCAATATTTAGTATACTGTATTTAGTAGGTGCTTTATAGGAATCTTCAACGAAATAAAAATGAAGCATAGTTTAATAGATCGCTAGCTTAGATTAATAATTCCCGTATTATAAAACGTTAATAACTTAAAACAGTCACCAGTTCATTACGCTACAGCGTAATTAAGTGTTGTCGATTGAACTAAAAATAATTTACCTTTAACATCAAAACTGTTGAAATAACTTGGCGCAACCACGACCACAGAATCAAATTTAATCACGTAAATCGGTTCGCGCACGAAACCCACGACACAAGTGAAGATTGTAAACAGTTCGGTATCCGGGGAATACAAAATTGCAACGTGCGAGAAATGAACAGTGGGTCGCTGGATGAGGGGAGACAATTCAATTAAATGTCATTGATAGGCTGATGTAGCCTAACCCATCCCACTCCAGCCCGACCGTACACGACACAAAACCGATCAGCAATCAGCAAATACACGCCGGTCCTGTGTCACCAGTCAGGCCGCATAGTAGCAGCACATCGTCGACCGTCATTACATCGCATAAACCATCCTTCACATGTTCGGGCTCGTGTTCATGTTCATGATCGAGTTCCGTTACCGCTAAACCGTCCTTTACACAGTCGACAGTTCATACACACTGACTAGTTCAGTTAGTGCTCGGTGGGTCAAGTCGCATGAACAAGTTCATCCCTATATTCGTGTCCAGAATATTTATGTGTTAACTAAAAATGTACTGGAAGTCATATGTTTCTAGAATTATATATTTTTATCTAGATATTAGTTCAAGTATAGCTGGTGAAATAATTATATTTAGAATTTTCTGCAACTGTTTATAAAAAAGACATACCTACTAGGGCAGGAACAAATAAGTAGATTACGTGCTTATGAAATCAAATTTAAATGTACCCAAGTTATGTAATATTTGATCTATATACATTGGCTCAATTTAACGCCACATACCGGTCAATAAGAAAATAAGATACATTGTAAGAAAATAACGCTGGACTGGACTTCCGTTAAAGAAACCATTTATTTGTGATTGCTGTTGAAAAAAAACAGAAACAATATTGAGAAGTAGCGAAATAGACTGAGTTATCTCTCTTTCCAGATCTGTAAGAATTGTTTTGAACTTATTCTACCTACGCTATGATCACGGATCGAGCGGAACACCTGATCAAGTCGTGCCGTAGTGAAAAACAATTTTCAAAGACAATTACTATATACAATAACTACCAAATAGATTTAACCTGTTATTATTATTATAAACTTAATAACCTGTTAATACCATAAAACTAATTTAATCGAGGTCAAATATCGTATAGTGGCCGAAATGGATTGACTGGCGCTTAGCAACGGTTAGTAATAGGTTTCAAATTGCTCGATTTAAGTGTCTAAATTATACATTTGTGGTTTTAATTAATTTCAGTATAATGTTTGGTATTTGTTATTTCTTTTAAATATCTATAAAATAAAATGTCTCAAAGCACAACGCAAAAATAAAATAAATTTTAATTATAGACAAATTAATAAGGTTTCTTCTAAAAGTAATATAACCCTCTAGGTTATGGAAAAGAAAATTATGAACTGTGTAGAACCTGAAATTAGTAGAGACACGTTTTATTCTGTGATTTCATTTATCAACGATTAGTTGGATATTTGTGCTAGTTATGAAGTATCACAGATTTACCAGCAGTCATGACACAATAGTAGTATAACTCAATAAATTCGGAACATTAATCTTTATTTAAACGGCTAAAAGTAAAAAAGTGACACGACTTATTAAAGGTCTGTATGGTTTGTGACAGACTTAATGTATCAGTAAACAAATGTAGTCACGAAGAAAGGTGGAGAGAGTAGAGCGCTACAATGATTAGAGTAGGCAAGGCCCAAGCTCCAGAGAATTGCTACATCGCATCACGGTGAAGACTGATGTAGAGAGTAGAGATCTACAATGACTAGAGAGTAAGCAAGGCCCACGCTCCAGAGACTGGAAAAATCGCAGTACGGTGGACTCAAGTAGAGAGTAAGGGATCTACAATAGCTAAAGTAAGCAAGGCCCACGCTCCAGAGAATTGCTACATCGCATCACGTTGAAGACTGATGTAGAAAGTAGAGATCTACAATGACCGCTGTAAGCAGAGCTCAAGCTCCAGAGACTGGCTACATCACAGCACGGTAAAGATTGATGTAGAGAGCAAAGATCTACAATGGCCGGAGTAAGCAGAGCTCAAGCTCCAGAGACTGGCTACATCACAGCACGGTAAAGATTGATGTAGAGAGCAAAGATCTACAATGGCCGGAGTAAGCAGAGCTCAAGCTCCAGAGACTGGCTACATCGCATCACGGTGAAGAGCGAGCATTGTCTCTCTCTTGTTTTTCGCCTCGTTAAATACCAATGTTAACACAGACACAGAATTGATGCTAAGTGCTCTGTAACAAAATAAATAAGTATAAAAAGGTGGAAACGCGCTTCAAATGATTGGCTCCGCTGGCCGACAAAAAGTGCAGCCCGTCCGGAATGTATTAATCACATCTTGTTCACTATCAAATTAGTAAGTTGCGACTGCGGCCGACCGGATTGGCTGCGGATGGCGCCATGTCCGCGTGCTCGACCAAATTGTATGTACAATCCGCATTCGCCCACACAGGCAAAAACACGGCTTTATTTATTATCAATTCTGAGTAGCTTTTGTCCTTCGACTGTCCAATGAAAGCGGTTTGGAAAAACAGTGGTCTGTCTGCTCTCGCACCGTTTCTGACTCCAAAACGGACGTTCTCGATCATGGCGCTCTCCAGTATCGGTTAAATTTCAAATAAACTCTCGTCCGTTTTAATTTTATTCTTCGATTGAAGGATTCCTTTATCTACAGAAAATCTTAAACTCGAACATGGAATATTGCGCTTCAAATCCAATCCATTTCGATGCAATAGATACCACAGTTACGTAGCTCTATGTGATCCAGTTGGATGCAGGAGATAGTATTTTCTTTTATTTGATATGGTAGTATCGATTCCCTGCCTCTGGCACACTAAGAATATAGTAGTAAACCGGCACACTGCTTTGACTTACAAAGTCCCCAAAATCAATTGTCTCTCATCGATTTAAACCTCGTCATCAACACGTATATTGGATAACCACAGTTTATGGGAATGTTGCTTCACAACTTTTCAAAAAATATGAACATATTTCAATCTATCTTACCGTTATAAGATGTTTAAAATGTTCATAAACTGTTTATTTCATTGTCACCGCTCCATCAATTTTAGGAAAGGCAAAAATGCTAGGGTTCATCTTGATTTTGAACGCGTGAGGAATATGCTAAGCTATAAACCAGAGTAAATCTGATTTAATTTGTAATACATTTGTAGTTAAGTAGTCATATATTTTTGCAAGGTATCCTATTTTAAAGTTTGTGATTAATACGCATCTAAGTTCTTTATAAAATTATCCCGACATCATCGGTTGTTATTTAATCAAAATTACTGAGTATTTTTACAAAATGATAAACCCAAAACACTACCCTGATAAATTTGAATTTTTATTACTATCACAATTTTAAATATTATAGTTTAATGGAAAATATGTAGCGTATTAAAAAGTATAGTATGGTTGTTTTGTAAACTATGTAACATAATTAATTTCCACGTTTGTCAATGAGGTGGCAAAAAGCTAGTCTAATACCTTTACTTTCCCTTTACATCATGTATTTAATATAGTAAACGCCTCGTGTTTATAATGTTATTTCATACTTCTGATATCTTACAATGTGATTGTAACTGCAACATGGACGACCTTTCAGTAAATGGCATTATTAACCTTCACGATAAAATTACGTGTTTTATTCCTATGCGTAAGATACTGGTATGAATAAAAATCAAATCCTAATAAAAAATAGCGCTTTCAAATAACTTAATACGTGTTTTTCTATGTAAGCACAATCTTGGGACAAACATAACTATTTTACAAATTATGATTCTTATGTGCAGACAAATAACAACATTAAAATAAATATTTATTCACTTTAGATAATATAAAAGTATGCAATTTTAATTTTTGTTGGTATTTTGGGTACAAGTTGCTTTTAACTCCCTAATAAATTAATTTTGTAAATTTTAAGAATGTACTACACAAAAAAACTCTATAAAAAATATACAACTTAACATTTAGATCAAAATTACCGTAACATACACTGTCTATCGCCCTGATCCTTCCATTACGGTTTATAGATAACTTTTGCAACAACATGGAAAGTATTTATTTAATTTACTATATCATTTTATTCCAAAGTCTACATATAATGAAATTTATAAAATGTTTCCTTACATGATAACATTTCCTTATAGTTATGAAGATGGTTCCTCTTGGATTCGAATTTCTTTAACCGATTCATCCCGTTGTCTTGCGTAGTATAGATTAATTTTCATAATAGTTTTTCGTTACAGAAAGCAAAATTGTAATAATTTGTTCTAACCTATAATGTCCGTAGTCCTTAATTTCCTCCATTCAATTGCCTTCATATCGGTAATTTCCCTCTCTAAATATAATTAACAATTTCAAACGAGTTCCGAAATATGCTGTGTTACAGCCTAAGGCATGCAATATTCTGTGTTATCTAAATATTAAGAATATTACCGTTTCCTAAAACCAACGGTCTGTTATAGAATTTATCTTCTCACCCCAACCATATTATTACATTTTTGCTTAGTTTTGTAAATTTGATTTTTTATTCAAGTTCTAAAATGCATCCTCAGGTTGTTGAGATTCGCTCTGTTCTTACGAAAACAAAATTTACTTCGTTTGTCGTGTCTGTAGAACTGTATCTGAACGCTATTATCCTGTTGTCTTTCAGCATTCTAGTCTAGAAGTTCCCAATCAGGTTGTAATATCTGTATTCCTGAATGTGTACGCTATTTTCCAGGTGTCTTTCAGGATTCTGTACTCGAAGTACATAATAAGTTTTTTGTTTATGCAGTCCTGCATCTGAGCACGATTATACAGGTGTCTTTCAGCATCTTGTTCCCAAAATACGCAATCAGTTTGTAGCTTCTGTATTCCTGCACCTGTACGAAATTTTCCAGGTGTATTTCAGCATTCCTTTATCAAAGTACACAATCAGTAATACTGTGTCTCTGTGATATTCTGTGTCTGTATCTCCATTCTCAATGCCCCACTCTGGGTGTATTCTCGGTCATCGACTACTTGATAATCCTCGCTTGGTTGCGACGGAGATTCCAAGGACATTGATGTAATTCTTTGAGTGTAATAAGCCAAAGGTCGCACCGTATTCGGAAAATAAAACATTGCATTTTCTAGACTAATTTTCTCGGTATTGTAATCTCAAATTGAAAGTTTTCTGTACATTTTATATACAATTTACAATTAAAAGTATAGAGTCATCCATTTTTCAGTGGTGCTTATCTAAGCGAAATGTTCTTTAAATGCAGTGGTGGTCGTGTAGGTCAAATATGATCACCAATAATATGTTATCTAAATAATTTTAGACATACACATTAAATTAAGCCTTCGAAAATGTGTTATTATTAAGGTAACAAATGGGACAGATATTAAACTGTGTATACGTACATATAACGTCTTAAAAGTCCGTAAATAATGAGAGAAATTCGTGCCAGTTCATTCTACATTGTATTTAATTTCAATGTTAAGGTAATCATGATACGAAAATAAAACATTATTTTTGCTCTAATTTACATGAAACTATTCTTCTCCTTCATTTTAATTTTGAATCTTGATGCACTTTAAAAAAATACTGAATGTAAATAATTATTTTGCATGTTCCTACATAACAAGTCCCCATCAACAATTTTCAAACCGAATACCACCGCCACGTCGGATCCAATTAAAAAAGCTGCTCCCAGCAAAATTTAATTATGTTCTTTTTAAAGTGTCTCATGTATGACATTGGTGGTGACATAACCTTCATTAATCTGATTTAAATATACGTTAGTACTCTGTTTTTTAGTTTTAAAAAGTATATTCCTTTTCTGCTAAATTAAAAACTCAAGATCTACACGACATAGCTTCAAATAGTAGTTTATGTTGCATCGAAATAAGTTCCTGGATGTATCCGGTAGCTGTTTGTTACGTTATCGGCTAAAAACGTATCATCCACGAGTACATGTTAGAGGCGAAAGTGCATTTGGGCAACAGTACATAATAATCCTTTTGTGTATCGTTAATCGTATATAAACTTTATTTGTGACGACTCTCCAGAATTTACAAATATTTTATTAGTAATTCCAGTGTATTGTTCAGTGACGGCAAATCTATTATTGTTGTCGACTTATGTTGACGCATAAGTTCTCTTTAGTCACAGGTATAAATTTAGTTATTTATAATACCGGCAATGGTAAGCCAAGATGCACAGTGAATGTCATCGTGGGTGGATTTCCTGTACATTCTTGGAGTATATACTCCCGGAGTATATGGAGTCGTTTAGCGGAGAGGCTGTAAGACGCACTGTTTTTGTAAATTCAGTTGCCCGAGCAAACAAATGTCGCTAAGAGATGGGGAGCCTTGCTTAGCACTCCCCCCGCACCCCCATTCCTTGGCCCTCTCACATTACCCCTCGTGACTCTTCACCGTTCGCCGCCCCTCACCTTCTTTTAGTTTCCCTGGACCCCCATTTCTTTCTCAAGGAGTACGTTATTGCCTTCTGAAAATTGGGTGTAACAATTTTTGATAATTCGAAAATTATTGTCTGCATTTGAACGTGAAAACTCTATTTTATAGCTCCAATACCAATCTATTTGCCAACTTTACTGGTCGCACTTATTTGCCAAATCCGTTAGACAGCAAAATGCATCAAACGCTACACTGAAATATTTACACACTTATTTGATATCAACAATACTACAGTACTAGTGAATTATGTCAACTTTGTCAACAAGAATGTAAAAACACAATTTGATTTATATTACGGCCTAAATAAACCGGTTATAGTTTTAAAATAATTGTAATTTATTTTAAAATTTATAAAATAATGTAACAATTATACAATTGTATACAAAAGTAGCATTTAATATTATTTCATAAAATGGTTTTGTATTGATTGATGTATCGTTATATTAATTAAAGGACGTTTTCAAATAGTTTTTTGTTACAGACAAAATATAAAAACTAAAACTTTTAGAATAAATTATTTAGTTTTAGCGTTGTTTGAATATTGTGTTCTTTCTTAAAAGAATACATTTATTAAGTGATATTGAAAAACAATTATCCCGTTTAGTTTGCATGGTTGTGTTTTTATTCTGTACTTATTTTGTTTTCACCTATGTTTAACTTCGACTACGTAGGCCCTATACAGTTATATAGGAGTAAAAGATTTAATAGATACATACACATAAATAGATCAGATTTAATATCAACGTGAAAGTTTTCAATTTCTCAATATTCTTTTCTTATATTTATTTATGCACACGTACGACGTGCATGTGAACCATCCACAAGATGTTTTATCCGGTAAGTAAGCGACCCAAGAATATTCTCAAGCATCGTTTATAACGAGATCAGCGCCCCTGGGTTTTGTAGCGTTCACAAGAAATAAAAGAGGTGTAAATATTAGCCGAGTCGTCTGACAGGTTTGCACTGTTTCAAGAAACAATATAGGATAGCGATACAAGCACGAGGAGAGAGTGAGAGAGAGGGTGGAAAGTGAGGCGTTGACATGGGCCAGGGTGACGCCTGACGGCCGCCGGGGATGATTTGACAGCCGACAGCCGCGCCGAGGCCGCTCGCGCCGGTATGTCATGGCGTGAGCTCATACGAAATTACTATCGATTTTTCCGTATATCGAGCTATATTTATTCAACATGTATACAAATGATTCATGTAAAGAGAACGTTAAAAGGGAGATATTTTGCTGACGACACTTGCCTGTGACAGGACCGTGCGATGTTTTTGACACTGCCACGCGAGACAAACTCACTGTCAGACTTATCTTCCTTTCCTCTCAGACTCGGTGCGATTTCCGCTCTCTGGTCTGTTAACCGTCCTGATCTTTAATTTACTCTGTGCACCGTCGCTCTTAAAATTTTACCCAGATATAAGTTTTATCTCAGACATCCAGTGTTTACGTTTAGGTAAGATTGCCGCAGTTATATGTCAGGCTTTGGCATGTATAGTAAGCACAACCGTGCAAAAGCCGTCTAACGGTTCAAAATCATTTTCAAAGAACGGACCACGGACCTACTACACATTAAGTAAAAGATGCAGTAATATTTAAATTCTGTTCAATTATACCCTTCAAAATACAGGACAAGAAACAAAATCATTCTTTCATGTAATTGCTATAGTATTAAAAATTATTAATAGATAATTTCAGAATATACCTTGGAAATTTACTGTATTATTAAGATCGTTGTTTTTTTTAAGGCAGTATTCATGTTAGTAAGCCCTATGATCTAATGCTATCGCGAAAAGCTACATTAGCACTCTGCTCACATTATGTGTTTATATAGGTCCTAAATATTTAAATTGAATTACTGCAAACTCAGTTTTTCTTGGAGAATAGAATCAATCAATTACAAAACGTTTGTGCGAAGTAACACTGTTATTGATTTGCAAGAACTGCTACGATTCCGAAAACACCAGTTTCTCGTTATTACGACACTCATTTCTACGAGAAAATTAAACTTTATTACATATGCTTACATCCATCCTTGTTTCACAATACGTTCGTTCTCACTCAAAAAACTCACAGGTTATATAAAAAAATAACAATAGCTTTTCAAAAAATTTGATATGAAACAGTTTGGAGTGATGTATGTGATTTGCTACTGATACGCCAGTGGTTATGCTGGCGTGGAGTACAACCAAACGTGTTTGGCAATGACCGTTCTAACTACCGGTTTGCAAAGCTACACTGCAACCTGAAGCCAGCCAGCACTGTGGTCGGCCCACGAGTGAAACACTACTGCTCGGAAAGGCGTTTCCCGTCGATATGTATTGAATGATAAATTAATGCAAGTATATGCGAATTATTTTGCTGCTCCAAGTTATTGAAAAGGTCAATAACGTAAAATTAGATAATTTTCAAAATGTTTTATGTATTATGGCTACGGATTGTGTTGGGGCAACGCGTCTACGAACAAATTAAATATAAAAAGCAAAAATACATCAATTGTAAGCTTCTTCATTTAGGTAATACGTGTTTAGTTCTGATATTTTGATAGATCGATCCGTAAAACTGATTGTAAACAAACATTCATGGCGTACGTGGTGTTTTCTACGTAATTTTTCATTTACATAAGCTGTGACTGCCCTCTGTAATGAGTGGAAAGAATTCCGATGATGATAATAATAATATCGTTAATTTACCTTTGTCACAATTTAACATTGTATCTCAATCGTCAAATTATGGCACATTATAAATCACCAAATCTAAGCAGACTCACACACAGTCTAACTTACATTATATGTACATTAGACATTATCTCCCGCCACAGTCATACTGACCCAAGGTTCAGTATTCTTCAGAGATCCCAACGGCTCATCATCATGAACGCAACAACCGAAAAAAACACTCAAAACACAATAAGTGTTAGAACTGATTATGATTGCTAAATTTTCTATCTTTTCAGGGGACCTATTAAAGGAATGTGACCCTAACCTCCTGCGGCAGGTGTTGTGATAATTACACTCTGTAATATTTAATTCATAAACTATAAATCCCCCAAAAAGTCAAATTTAAACTTAACGGTAAGTCCCACACACGGAGATCACCTTTCTTGCAGTTTAAAACTAAAACTGTTATATCCAGACATAAACGCATACCGAGAATACGTGCGCATGAACACCACCCAATAGATCTTTAACAAATTCGTCTTCAAATAGTCTAAAATGAAAACTTATCGGAAATGTTCGTGAAATTCTAGTATTAACTTATGCTCTACTAACACTAGTCTTGTAAATTACCTTACGTGGTGCTGTTAATATCGCCTGGGGAGTATTATTTAGGAACAACCCGGAAGGCACGGGTCGCCGTGATACAAATTTCTTATTCCTACAGCCAGAAGGGTTATCTGTTTTAAGGCCAGCGAACGACAGTGCTCCCATATTGTTCGGCGCACAATGCCGAAGCTGTGGCCGTGTTGTTGTATGCCGGTACGGGTATAGGGCTCGGGGTCTGGCTCTGACGGAAGGCGGCTAACCCTTTGCTCACTCTCTTTGTTCAACAACTCAATGAAGGCAAATATCAATTATGATCCAGGTCGGCGCGGCGTAGCACAGTACGGCGGCACCTGGACTCCCCTGATCTTGAATCGAGCTACCGACAGACCTCACCATTTCCGCCTGCCCTCACTGGTCGCCGCGCCGCCAACCCCTCCACCCCCGTCCCAGTCCATTGCAACGGCGCAACTCTCTTTTGCAATCCAATATTTTGTAACTATATCTGTTAACTTTTGGGGACTTCCGTTGTTGCAATTTTCAGGTTATAGTGATGTCACAAAATTTATGTTGACAGATCGTCAAAATACCTTTGACCTTTTACTCACTAACGTCAGAACATAATAAATTTATAGTTAACGGTTTTTTATTAGTTTTTAAAAATTTTGCAGGTGATGCAACATTACTTGGTGCTCCACCTTTTGGCTAGTACATATATAACAGTTGTATACATATTGCAAATTTTCGATATCATGGACGATAGAAATCTTTTACGACCATAGAAACAGGGCTGAACTAGCAAAATTTAATCGAATAAGGATGATTTACGAACTCATTCCTAAAATATACTCCGTACCAATGAAAAGTGCTAATGCAGCTCAGCGCTCAATGTGCAGTAGACGTAATTGTTAGTGGTACTACTCCCTCTCACCCCCTTAAATGACACCAGCTCTGGCATTCATCATTACGTGGGTGTAAATTCATGGCTTCTATTAATACGTCCATGAACTGCCACAGCAAAGTTAATTGGAATCAGGTGTTATCGTGAGCACACAAAGATAATTGGGAGGTAAAATAAAAGGCTGAGCCGTATAATCCTAACGTCTGTACTCTGCGTTAATGCTATATTACTAACTAATAAATATATAATTATATTTTCATACGAATGAACGTTTTAGAGTTATCACCAGCGAAGATATAAAAAACGTCGAATAAAAGCTGGTATGGGACTGACTAGCAATTGGTAGATTTCTACGAAGCCTCTCTGAAACAAGTGGTTATTCCGAGAATTGGTTGAGAAAATACACCGCCCGCAAAAACGGATGATGTCACCCGCTCGTCCAGATCGGGGTGCGGTGCTATGCAATGCCGGGAAGGGGGGATTGTCTTATATTTCAGGTCGTGCTGCTTCTCACCGACATGACGTGGTACGAGTCGAACAAGTTTAATACACTGTGTGCTGCATCCATATACACGTAGGGTCCTTGCAGCCCAACGGTTCCACCATCTTGAATCGCTTTCATTCCGTATTATTTGGTCTGCCAAAATCGAAAATTCTTACGATTACCCTTATGTTCCTTTTACAGCAATTTATTTTAAAAATAATTAGCAAAATATTTCTCTTAGCAAAATCGATGTGTTGCCGTTCTCTCTCGGTTATTGAGTCGACAATTATGAAATACCTAATAGGGTGTACGACTAACAGACCAATAAGTATGAATATTAAACACGGAGTTTTTATGTGAATCCACAAAATACTGTAAAGTCATTCTTTCACTTGAAAAATTCTCGAGTTGGAAATATTGGAACAAACTACATAAACACTGAAAATACGTAATACAAGTAATAAGGACTTCAAAGAGCTAAACATGTTGTTAATGGTATTTTGTTAAACTTCGCTTCCGTTTGACAACGTTGATATTCTAGTTGGCAATTTTACGGCCTAATCGAATTGACTAGATAAACATATCAAGGACTATGTGTAGTGCAGAGAAGATGTAGCCTTGTGCAGTGCGGGGGGAGGGTCGTCTAATGTTTCACGTCGTGCCCGCTTACGGCTGGCTGGCCGCTGCTGCCGCGCCATCCCGCGCGCCGTCTCCTTGGATTACTGTGGCCTGATAATTAACACTAATATCCCATTAAGGCATCGATTAAGATTTTGTTAAATTCGGGATGGTTTTGTAAAATGTCTAGTCCGTATAATAAAAAGTATGAAAATCAGGTTTAAATATTCTAGGCTCAAAACCGTCGGTTGATAACTGAAGACAGCTACCTTCCACAACAAGTAAGTTCCGATTGAAGTGTCGGATTACTCATTTTTCTATATAACCAATAATTCTAAGTCTTTCACTCACTTAAGGAATCATAATCAGAAAGACTTTATTTGTTAATCAATCACACATTACAAAATGAATAAAGAGCCACATGGGACGAATCCTGTGCGTGGCTCTGAGTTCCATTAAAAAAACTGTGCGCTTAGTACATAATATATAAAAAGACAGAAAGAAAGAGCCATGTCACACTGCCGTGGCGTCGCGTCCGTCCATCTGCGGATGGATTTTTAAAATAATCGCTAACCATGTTGTCAAATAGGACAAGTCACACTGACATAACCGACGTGGCGCAACGTTCGTCGCGTCGGCCACCGTCTGCTGCGCTATGCGGCTGGAGCGATCCTTGGCCGACGTCGGCGATGCTACGAAGGCTCGCGCATGCGCATAAAGCACCTCCCCAACCCCCTCACCGGGGCACCGCGCGCTCTTGCCACTGCCGACTCCTTTTATTTTATATTTTTAATAATTTGTTTAAAAAACCCTTGCGCGAAGCTCTAAAACAGCCCGACACTCCAGGATGAAATGACCGCCAGTTCTAGGGGTAATGAATACTCTGGTGTCATGTTTATATGCAATCATTTTATTTGTTATTTTTCATATTTTGTTTGATCTATAACAAAATTAAATACGCCTTATTTAAAAACATAACGACATATTACAAAACTGAAAACACCAACACAAAAATTACAAAATAATCCTTTCACGTGCATCTTATATATATAAAAACCAATAGTTTTAAAGAGGTATATCAAAGTATTGAATACCCTAATTACTAAGTTCATAACAGAAATAGTATTGCATGTAATAATGAAAATATAATTTTGATAATAATAATTATTAATGAATACGCTCCAGAACAATAAATTAATTTTGTAGAGCTATAACAAACTATTAATTCCACTATCAGTGTATAACTAAACAAATTCAAAGTAGTTGAAATGCATAAGCAACTCCTAGAAAGACGTGGCGTTGGCCGCGGACGCGGACGCGTGTCTGGTAGTTTGACGGGATTGGAGACCGTCGCGGCATACGCTGACGTTCATACCATGGATGGACGGACGCGACACCACGGCAGTGTGACATGGCCTTTAAAGAATTAAAATTAAATTTAGTCTAGTTATTTTCACATGAAGATAGATGTTGATGTTTAGTACCCGTAAGCGTTGTTTTTATACCATAGCTATTTACAATGCGTAATGTTTAGCTCTGTGTTTAAGTATACAGTATGTGTAATTTTGAGAATAAATAATTGAGTGATTAGATTAAATGATAAGTGAATAAATAGTTAAAAGTAGGCTTACGTTAATAGTAAAAATTACTCTTTATAGATTGTCTAAGTATGTCACTAATAACCGCATTGTTATTGTGTAGATTGAGAGTTAAAAGGCCTTTTGTCTCATGCTGTAGCCAATAAAAAACAATTTTGTACATTTGACAGATGACTTAAAAGGGGCGCTACACCAGGGTGTGAGAGCGGAGCGCCGCGAGATTTGAGTCGGGCGATGCGACGCTAATCGATATAGTATTCTTTGTTCCTAGCTGTAGACAAAGGGCCATCTCCACGCCACACCTCGCTAAGTATCAGGACGGCTCTCAAAGTGACAACACTTCTGCTGCACAATTACTTGGTGCAACCACACTACAATGCAATAGTTAACTATCATCACCTCAGCCGACGCTCTGGAAATAACTAATTACCCACTTTGCTCATTGTGTTCGCTAAACTATCAGAATTGGAACACCGGAACACGTTAGGGAAAATCCATTTGACACCGGAGAAGTGATGCTCTTTCAGATATAAATTAGAGATTCTGTTCAACGTGCTTTAAAAAACTTATCCTCAACACTGTGGTGCTCGGATTTTTAAAATTGCTTATCAGTAACAACAAAGTACAAGTGAAATAATTTCCTCCAACAATACCGATCAGTTGCCTTTAAATATACATGTATGCGACAAGCAGTTGCAAGATGCTAATTGGGAGAGACATTGTCAAGCGAGATGTGGAAGAGCAGGCGACGGAGAGCGAGGCTGTGCGCGGTGTCGTGGTGCGGCGCACAGACTTGCCGTGCGGCACCGGCAAATCTCAGAATGCGTTTGTAAGCGCCGGCAACAGAGCGCAGGTACGCGGAGAAGGAACGTCAATTACAGTAGAAGTAGTAGCGAACTTAGCTAACTAAGTAACTATGTTTAATTACCAAAACAAATGGCGAGGGAGCTCGGCATTGGCAGCTCTCGCAATTATCCGTAATGTGACTGCAGTTAAAATACAATCACACCGTTAGATTCACAGCTGCTTACAGTAATTCGCCGTCCTGTGTAACAATAAAATGCGCCTGGACGGCAGAGCTTCTAAGAACTTCTTCCAACTGGTTCCAATCCACATTTTACCGGCTCGGAGCTCACTTTCAACTTTTCTGAGTCCACTCTTGTAAGGGCTGGGAGCTGGGACTCACCAGTAGCCCACTTCGGTAGCCACCGTTCTTTCCAATTAGGTCATCAGTACTGCGCTCAACTACGAGTGTTTATAAACACATCAAACTTATCTATATTGCACACATCAATTAAATTTTAATTTTACTGTCAAAACTATATATCCTTACTGGAAACGAATCTGAAGATTACACAAGCGACAAATATACGACATGTGCTCGCCATTTCATATGGAGTATTGGTTGTATAAAATTATTGCCTTACCATAACTCGTCACAGGTTATCGCACTCCCTGTATTATTCGATATATTTTTTAAAACCCCGATTGTTTCATTGCACACATTTTGATGTGAGCGAGTAATTAAATTCATAAATGTATTGATATTTCTTGTTGCTTTAATGGTAATAATGTTTTTACTGAGAAGTACTGAATACTGTAAGCTGAGGTAGAATCTGTTATACTTTTAACCGCAAAATAAGAACGATATTGACTCCCCAGTACATTTTATGGTAAGATAAGCTCTAATGAAATTCTATAGAATTAGTGTATCCACGAATTAAGCACAAGTATGACCTCCAAGAACATTTTTACGGGCAACGCAAGTACTAGTAAAACGCTACAGGACGTTTAATCCATAAAATATGCACTGATGCAGTTCTGTAGAATTTCTTTAGGTTATTCATGTAAATGGACACAAGTGCAACCTTCAATAACAATGAAATCGACCAATTTAAGCTAGTAGCCCTCACCACACCTATTCTTTTAAATCTATAAAACTGTTGCTATTCATCAATCTATAAAATAATGCTTTTATAATCAGCATAGCTTACTATATTGCTGACTGATTAACTGGTGTATTACATTCACTACTACTTGAGGTATGAAAAGAGCTTGATATAAGCAATCCACTAGGTATTTAGGAAACTTTTCCTAAAAATGGTTAGCAAAGTTTGATACTTACAAGTACCGATTTATACTTGGTTTAAGTTGGTATCCTTACCCAAACCACATACATAGTCTAATTGTATACAAAACTTCGACATTACACCATTTTAAGGTGTATTCTACTTTGTAGTCCAAAGTTGATATTATCAATCCTCACTTGGTATTCTGTGTGTGTGTGTGTGTGTGTGTGTGTGTGTGTGTGTGTGTGTGTGTGTGTGTGTGTGTGTGTGTGTGTGTATGCGATAGATGCGGTGGTGAAATTTTACGAATACTCGTGCACGAGTGTGCCGATACCAGCGCCCAGTGCCAGACAAGAGAGCAGCGGTGCACTGTGGGTGGTGCTGATGCGGTGGGTCGCCCGACGGACGGTGAGGTGGGACGCGATGTTCACTCCTCATCTCCGCGGTTGCAGCTCACCTTTATAATCACCTTCTCGTCAATAACCCCATGATTTATGGATTGTTTATTTAACGTGTTCTCGGGCCCGTTCCTCCACGCTTGATAAAATAATTAGGGCCTCCCATGTCGAATGTTTGGAAGTGGCCTGGGGCCGAGCTATTAGCTAGCTATGCCAATATTACAGGTTGGTCCGGACACCCTATAATTTCGAGTTGGAAACCAGTCTGCTCGGTGATGGATAGAATAATTATGATGTTTTTTGCTCGCCCATAGACCTTTGCAGTTTTAGCAGATAGGCTGTACAGTAACGTATATAATTGGTACTACAGATGCACGGGGCCCCTACCCACCCACCTGTCCCTACTTCACTCTACTGTTTCTTTCTCGGTCTTTGGCTTAGGCCAGGCTGGCTCATTAACTCTGCCTACTTCCGATCCCAAATTGATGCTTTCACTGGTTCCACCGAACAAACAAGCTCTACTAATTGTAGGTGTCGAGTTAATGCTATTCAAATTATATTATCTCGGACAGGTGTAACCGTATAAAATCGTCCCCACTTTTAATTTGAACCTTCTTTCATGGCTTGTTCTAGTGGACCCGTTTCTTTTATGTGTCTAATTGGAGTTTCTTCCCTATTGGCGCCTCCTACAGTGAAAAGAAAATGACTAAATATTGCTGTACGGACAGCCTACGCCACCGATATAATCTCACCTGTGTTCTAGTTGGCGGCTATCAGATAGTTTTATCAGTCGATTATTATTATATTATACGGGTATAATATTAATGCCCATCCTCATTTTTTGTTTCGTCTTTCCGTTAAAAGTTTCTTCTGTCATCACATATCATCAAAATCGGTAAAAAGAAATCGAGCTGTTTCATACAAAACACGATTGTAATTATTTTCTATAATAATATACAGCCTATTGCATAATTTTAAAAAGCCCAAGTATTTTAGGCTTCGTTATTGTGAAATGATGTGGATTCCGAATGTGTGTATGTTATGGGATTCAGATATGTTTATTCATTTAAAGATAGCAACAGTTTACTGAATGTGTGTATTCATAATATCTCGGACATCTACTTTTAAATTTATCGTACTGCAGTAATGAACTGATTAATTAAAAATTTATATCGGAATGTATTTTCTTACGAAGGATTTTCTAATCATAAAATGTAATCAAATGTCTGAAAACTGTGTAAATCCACTGAGGATTCGGTTAAACCGTCACATGAATTGGGATGTAACTTAACGGAGTGTTCCTTTGCAATTTACGTTTTACATTTGTAAATTTAAAATAATGTTAACTGTTATTAAATATACTCGAGTACCCTACTCTAAATTAACTGAAAACCCATGTTTTTGCCTAAAGCTGAATATGGCGTGGAACTTAATACAACTAATGTTTTTACTACAATAAATTGATTAATATTATCATTATTATTTTATGAGTGTTCTAGATTGTAAGTTGTAATGTAATTTCTCGTTTTTATATTCTTAACATTTTGAATACCTAATATGAAAGAATGAAAAGATATTTTATAATACTGTGTGCCGTGTAATTCTTAATTTCTAGCTATTGTTTTATTTTTCTTTGTAATGAAATTTCTCAGTTCCACCTGTATATAGCAATAATTATTTCGAGTCGATTATTGTAAGTGACAGTAGAATGAAATAAACAAATCACTCTATAAATAACATAACATTGAAAATTATTTCCTAAAAAGATTTTACAGCCATTAGTGTTAGCAAGTAGTATCAATCTTTCACCAATGTCCGTGCATTGTCATTAATTTTAGTTTTTAACAACAACAACAAAAAACAATAATTCGTACTATGCTTAAATCTAAAACATTTGTTAGAAATATATTAAAATAAATTTTAATATTGAAAAAACACGATCAAATAGGTTTTTTAACTGGGCTATCAAATTCGAAAAGGCGGGGATAAAAAGTTAAATTCTTTCACTACAATGAATACATGAATTGAGATCGGTTATTGATTATATCATTAATAGGTAGAACCGACTTTGTACGTCCACGGCCACCTCTCACTTTTTCAATTGTTAGTCAACTATTACTTGGAAAGAATAAAATACATTTTACAGCCATATTAAAAGATCTGTAGGTCAGGAGAGATCATTCATAACGTCTACGTCAGAGCGAAACAAAACCCAGGAAGTAGAGATCTCGGCGAACAACACACAAGCTAGTCGAAACCCTTGTGATACACTCCAGCACCGCACAGCCACTGTGAACTTCAACCTTAGAGAAAGTGACCAGAGATACTGTACAGTCGATTTCACTGAATGTAAAATAATTATCAGTGCAACATTGCAAAGGAAACATTATAATATTCCAGAAGCCCATACAAAGAGACGGCACTAATAAATGTCTAGTCGAGATAAATAATATTAAAACCAGAACAGAAGACAAGTAAACATTGATGATGGAGTGGGGCGGCAGCGACAGCGGCAGCGGCAGCGTGGCAGCGATATCTGTGGGGAGCTTTGAGTAGTCCTTGCTCGATTGTCTCGCATCTCGGATATTCCAACTTTTAACAATTTCACGAATTCGCCCTGAAGGACCGCAACTGCTCCAAGAGACCCAATGATGTTCAAGTGCCGGCCTTTAACCTGTAATTGCGCGCGTCTGGAGGGCCTATTATAGTCCTCGCTCCTTCTTCAACATCTTTTCAAATTAGTTGAGACGACCCTGTGAGAACGCTCACAATAAACGGATATTCAAATTATCGTCTCCATTATGCGGCTTCGCGTGCTCTGATACGTCTCAATTTATTCCTTTAAGCCTTCTTCCTTTGTCGTTTCGGAATGTGAAATGTCGTTATTCTTCAGACGATGACATCTTTAGATTAAATGTCAACAGAGAATTTTGTGTGTTTACTTAAAGGAAAACGGCTTTTGTTTACTGTCGAGTGTCGCTTATTATGTCCTACATTTCTATCTTTACTGTTTTGCATTTCTTTGCGATTAAATAATTCCACTTTATAGCCTATTGTTTAACTATACTTTTTAGTGCAGTCTGAAGAAAGTCAACCGTTGAGTATAACTATGGTTTTCAATGCTATCCCAAATTACAATTACTAGTAATCTACTTGCATTTTTCAATTAGTTACACTATCATGAAATATTTATATATGAAAGGAAATTTTAAAACTCCGCGACACATTTAACACAACGAATATGAATGGTAAATAAAGATATAATGTGGTGGAACTAAATTAATGGAAACTTATGAACAACGCTCATACGCTCGATCAAAGCAACAATGAAACCCGTCTCTTAATGTTTAAAGTCAACGCTAGTATAATCCATTTTTCATTGATTAAATCACTTCTCTACACATTGTGGCATGCTTTTGATCTATATCCTGAACAAAATTACGGAACTTGTGTCTCGGACTTTGAAGTCAAGGCTCACCTTGGCAATATAACTTATACTCGACATTAAATCCCAGCACATGAGGTCTTTGTGAGAACTGGCGATGATCTGATAAAATACAGATGTAGACAATTTGTATATTTCTTCGTATTTATGAAATCCGAACTTGTACGTTTAGGGTGATACAGCTCGGCCCGATATTCGCTAACCTGGTCTGGAATTTATGTGCAAGGCGACTCTTGTGATAACCACTAGACTGTAGTTCGGTTGGAGATTCCGTGGCTCTGCTTTTCAGTAGTTACTTCTGGTTTTACGCCCACAAGCACAGACTCGTCCGATAAATATATAACAACGTATGCCATGAGATCGCCGACTTCTCGGCAACCCATGATGCCCTGATATCATCTTCAGGAAACACTCTGAGGGGAAGATATATACTCTGGCAATACAATCCAGTCGGGTATTTATCGGGAATATCTAAAACGTGAACCCCTGACCACAAGTAAGATCGATTAACCAAGTCCCACGATAGAGTAATTACTTATTGAACTTATTTAAAATAAAATCTCAATTAAATACAAACACAATATAAATTTTATAAAATATTGCAATTTTACATTTTTTGCCTCTGCAAAAGGAAAGGAGCAGGCACTGGGCTATTTCAAACGGTCTTCCATTATACATGCATTAAGGTAATGCAATGTGTTCGTTAAAAATAACACTTTTTTATTTTTGAATCAATATTGTTATCACAGCAATAAGAATCTATTTCTGGAGACAGTAAAGTATATATTTTGTTTATTATTCCATGGGGGGTAGTAGGCATATGAAGAAGAATTTCACTTCATTTTATAATCAGTGTAAAAGAAAAACTGTTGTAAATAAAGATATTACCATTCATCAGGATACATCTCTATGCCTGGTTAAGACAATGTAGAGGGCAAACCTGAGTTCCCAACACTACCTATGTAAGCCTTTTTCTAAAGAAAGCAACGTTGAGGAAAATACCGTAATTTTGTATTTACATCTACTCTCTGGTTGTAGGCTATAAATGTAATATCAACAAAAATATTTTATATATAAATGTAGCGCCCTTATATTAATTTGTGAGAATAATTGAAAATATAAACCGTTTTACATTCTAAATCTATGACATTACAACTTATTTTTTCAAATTCTTTGTTTGCCATGGCAGAAGTAGTTTTGCGATAAGAAACACATATTTGTGGTAATGTAGTAGGAAGGACATATTCATTGTCTGATATATTTTAATCAATTTGTATTTTAAAAAGTAAAAGTTGACTCATTGCTTTGCCCCGGTTTACGTGAACCATTGAACCCCCATGTCGGTCGGTAGTCGTCAGTTTAAATGCTGAGCAATTAATTAGATTTTGTTTTCCAGCTTGTAGTGCGGGCAGGGCGTGGTGGGATAAAGGCACGCTCACATAGGGGTGTGTTTCAAAGAAGTGTATGATGCTAATTTTCTTCTTCAGTCCCTACAGTAGGGTTCCCCAGTGACGAGTGACGGGCCTGTCTGGTTCCTCCACCAGGGCGCGATTATCTGAGAGAGTGGGAGCGGGAGCGGGAGCGATCCCGTCCGTGTCCTTGCTCGGTCAAAGTGAACACCCTCTCAAAGCTTCAGCTGTTATTCTTCCTGAGAGTGTTAATTTGATAATGACAAACGCGGCATGTCTCTCATCAGGACTCCCTCAGAACTCTCTTTCAAGTAATTTGGCGGTTAACTCGGCGTTATAGATCCGACCAGAGCCACTACTGATAATAAAAGTCGATACAAGTAGCTTATTTCGAAGTGCCTGTATAAAAATGTAAAAGAAATAGTATTGTCTTTTTAATCTATGAAGTGTTGAACTTTTTAGTCGTCATTATTCCCTCTAATATTAAGTACACGTTAAGTCAGTCCCTCCTCGCACGAGTGTAGAAAGTTGTCTACTTTTACGTAACTTTAATTCAGGATACCATACTCATTACCAAACATTTATCTATATAGGACATGTTATAAGTTGTCGTGCTTTACATATGTGCGGACTAGGACTGTTGCGGAAATTAAGATTCTCAGAACAACTCACTCATTCTATCTCTGGGAAATCGCATATCTGAATGGCTTCTGTCTCTCATCGTAACAACAGCCATATTGTACCAGTGATCACAACAGTCATATCTTGAGTGTGGTGTGTCAAAAGGCATTTTAGTACAAGATAAAAAAGGTGCGTAGTTACGAGTAGGATGTTATTATTGTTGAAGGTGTTATTAAACAATTCTACTTGTGGGCAAAATACGTTTTCCTTTAATGCAGCGCCTCTGAAAAAATACTTTGTAGGACTTTTGATTATTGCTTGACTTTTTAAACAAGTTAAAGACATTAAATTTGAAAACAATCAGAGCTTGGTTTCAAATCGCTGAAAGATCAATATTTGCTCATTGTTATGAATACTGTGTTGAGGAGTCGGAATTTCCTCGCAAAAGTGACTAAGAACCTCGCTTGCTTCAAGAACTGACAGTGTCAACTGTGTGAAACGTTGTTTAACGTGAGTCTAAATGGCATTGTTTTGGGAAACTATTAATAGTGGTTACAATTTTGAATGGTAAAATTATTTACAATATCCTAAGATGTCTGGAAAACTGTGAGGAAACTTGAGTATTTCAAAAGATTTACAAATCTGAAACGTAGTTCTAGTTCTAACTGTATCATCTTGCATTACTAGGCAACGTATGTTTATTCTTTATAGAACCCTGTCCACATTTGTAAATTAGTTGTAATTTAAAATGTAAAACTACGATGTACACCACTACTACTAATATGTTCAGATATTTGTAGTACTCCTTCATAACGAAAATTTACACCACTTTGATGATGATGATCGATGATGTGGCTCAAAATCTTATAACTAAATATCCTAAGTCATCGCAGATGTACTGCCATTTGGATAGTAATATTTCAAAAGCGAAGTACCCCAATGTTCGTTTTTTAAATAAAAAAAGGTTGTTCCCAGGTATATGAGTTAAGGGTGAGCTTAGGATTCCAGCAGTAACATTTCTATTCCGACTATATTCGGCAATTGAGGTAGTAAAAGACAAATTATTTGAATACAAATGTGAATGTGAAGTATATTTCGAATCTGAGTGCCTGTGAAAGTGGTGTCCAAGGAGTCACGATGAAAGTAATATTTTTCTCCACGATGTTGTCATATTTCCAGCCATGACACGCGCGTATCTGAGAATGCCTATATTAGATTGTAAAGGCGCAGCGAATAGGGGTGCTGAGGGCCCTTAACCCTCGCAACGTGACGAAACTAACCTTAGTCACCCTCTCACTCACTCCCTCACTCTCTCTCTCTCTCTCTCTCTCTCTCTCTCTCACTCACTCTCGCTCTCTCACTCTCTAACTCTCCTTCCTTACTCATTCTCTTTCTATCTCTCTCTCCCTTCCTCAGTCCATCTGCTTCAATTATCAGTGTGATTGGGAATGATATTTTTGGAAAAGAATATTAAGCTCTGGTGTAACCGCCTTAAAACGTACGTTAGACTTCTGAGAGTTCGAACTGTTTTCCAGGAAAGAGAATACCACCCTCCAAAAAACTAACATAAAAACCTTAGTATGTGGATATGACTTAAACGTTTCCTATTGTTTTTCTTAAATTGACAGATATAATATTCACTATGTTCGTCGATAGTTAGGTTAATATTAATTATTCTAGTGGGATGGAAAAAATAAGTTGGGTTGTATAATTAATTGATAAGGATAAAACAGCATTAGAAAGATATGATCAGTTAAATACATATAATTATTTATCCATTTTCGTATGTCACACCATAAGGAGATCTAAGGCCTACAAAGTCCACATCTTATCGCTTTCCCCTTGGGTGATTGTGTAAAATTAATGTTTATGAGTTTGTAGCTCATGCTAATTTTTCTGAATGTAATTAAGTCGATCTATCATGGTGAACTAGTAAATTTGTATTGAACAAAAAGAAGTTTATATGTTAAAGCAGATGTCGGCAGAAAAGATTAATATTACACTGCCGTGTTAAAATAAATATTCAATATATTTATTAATAAGATTAGCTTAATCTCCCTTTATGTGTATAACTTTTGGCGGCTATGTAAGATTGATTTCATTATTAGATATTCACTTGAAAGAACATAAAAATGAACTGATATTTATGTTGTATCCTTTACGAATTATAGCAAACCTGTTGCAATATACTGGCGTCGACCTTTTTTATGGCTTGGGGAGGCACCTAGTTCAGTGTGAAAATGACGGTGTGACAGTTCAGCGCAAGGGTAATACTGACAGTGTGTCGTCTGGAGACAAGCGGGAGGAAAAGCACACACTGTGTAAGTGTGATAATGATGGTGTATGATGTAGCGGCCAGCGGGAGGGAAGGTGCCCGTATCCGCTCGCAAAGCAGGATACCCCTTCCCGCTACCTCTTCTTAATTAATTTAAATACGTGCGGCGCGTACAATGCTTCACCAATTAGCAGAACATCCGCTCGGTTAGCCTCAACTAAACTTCACACTACATAAATTGGAAAATTGTTGTCTTACAGAGTTGCAATTGGATCGACGCTGTGCAACACGACTTTAACACCTCATGTACGGGACGCACCGCGGCGCGCCGGGACGCTTTGATGTCGCGGACCGGGCCCGTTTCTCTCCGCCCTCAAAGGAACCGTTGTGTCATCGGCGGTTAAATATGAATGATGCTCTTTTATCAAAGACGACGAAACGGGGTGTTTACGCCACACTGACTTTCTTCTTGTTCAACCGATTTCGAGTCCTGTTTAATGTTACGAAATAAATAAAAGTCACCCTTCATTCCCGTTGTAAATCGATAACCCCTATATATTTTTCAGTTATTTACAAGTTTTTTAATTCCGTAGTCTTGAATTAACTGCGATGGAAATAGTGTTTTAAAGTTCACTAAAGCTAAAACGCGATATATTAATGGCTATTATATAAAATTCTACGGGTTTATTTAGGGTGGAGAATTTTAAATAAATCAAACTAATTACAAAGTCATCGGAAGAGAATTTAATTTATCAGCTCTCATTTGTATCTTGATATATTTAAAGACTGAAATTAAAAAAAATGTCACACTTTGCTTTGTTTTTGGCTATTGTCGTATTAAACTGTAGAAATCATTGTTGGAGATTTATTTATCTTGGTATCGATAGATATTTAGTAAATAAACGGAAGGTATTTTACATAATGGCCGAGAACATCACAAAAAATATAAATACACAATTTGAAATGCACGTGGTAACTTTCCATTGGTTCTTACCTTAATAATTTTTATTTTTTGGGATTATTTCACGTTTTATTTAACTCCAAAAGAGAGTTGATACAGAATTTCGCACGCCTTTTTTAATAGTTAATTCTTAAGTGCCAACAATTAGGGTTATACGAAGTCAGTTTTACTAGATTAGAAGTTAGTTATCATTGATGTTGTGGAGTTATTCTGTATTATATAGGTACCCTATTTTTGATAGTTTACATTTATGTTTCTTTAGACATATTATAAGAATTTTCACCCTTAGAGTTAATATTGTTCAATGTTTATCAATATTGACTAGTATTGGGTAGTCATCGAGGTATTAGAAGATTCCAAGGACTTGTGGATATATAAATGTTCTTTTCTACTGAGATTGATGATAATGCACAGTGACAAGCAATAGATGGTTAATTGCAAGTAAGAACATGGCAAGAATAAAGAAAGTCTGGTGTGCTGTGATATTGATGTGAGGAATGATTTGTAAACATTAGGTGGTAAGATACACCTAAGAATGTACCTCTTATAATGGTACTGTGTTCTGTATTTTCACTGATACTGACGCCTGGAGTGGTTTATCCAATGTGGCTAGCATTTGGTAGTTGACTTCATTTACAAAAGTAAAAAGAATGCAAGAATCTTGTTTTTGTTGTTTAACTGATATTGATGATGTCAGAAATGATTATCTACAGTGGATATCAATGATTATCTACAGTGGATATCAATGATTATCTTGGAGGATAACAACTTAGAAGGCGCTGAGGATCTAATGAAAACGTGTAGGGGTTTTTTAACACCATGAATATGTGTTTGTGAAATCGGCTAAAATGTAATAAGTGTGTGTTAAGTGCTTCTCCACTGTTACATTGACGTCAGAAATGTTTATCCACGAAATCAGCAAGAATGTAATAAGTGTGTGTTAAGTGCGTCTCCACTGTTACATTGACGTCAGAAATGTTTATCCACGAAATCAGCAAGAATGTAATAAGTGTGTGTTAAGTGCTTCTCCACTGTTACATTGACGCCAGGAATGTTTATCCAGGGTGGTCAGCTCGTCTCAGTTGGATGGTTTGCTTTGTTTCAATTCCAGCGAGCCCGAGACGATTTTATCAAATAGTGAGCTGGCCATAGGATGAATGGAGACCCGTAATAAACGGATTGGTGTCTGGAAGGCCCTCGGGCTGTCCGTGGGTGCTTATTATGGCATCGTGTCTGGCCCCCTTAACCTCTTTAATAATAGGTTGTGCCACTCCAGGCCCAGCTAAACAAACACCAGCTTACAGGTAACAACATACTTAGCCGGACTATTTTCCCCACAAAATTACTCCACCTCCCAGGCACTCGCTCCCAACACTTAATCATTGTTATTTGAATCAATTTTAAATTTGAATGAAATGCTTATCTAATTAATTTATTTATCCTCGCGCGATAGATTGATTTAATTTATTCCGTAATTTTTACTACGATAATAGCGAGAAAGTGTTTAGTATGGAAACGACCGGTCGTAAATTTATTTTTAAATTTTTGTTACGATCCATTTTGCATATTTAAATTGAGTCCGGCACCACCGAGTCTACCTTTTGTCTGAAGAACAGATATGACACAATTGTGGGCGTTACAGTTCTTTGTCTATTAGTTAGCGTATTGTTTGAAAAGGAGAGTACAACGCACATAACATTGTATCAACAAATCATCAAAGTCTTCTTTCAATGCAGATTTGAGTTATATGTGTATAAATTTATACTGACGAAGCAACAGAATCACTTATCTGAAGCGCAGTTAATCATCAAACAGACGTTACCACAAATCCGTTTGATTTCATACGATTATCTAACTGTTATATAATACATGATTTAGTATAGTATTTTTGGTATCTGGAATTATTATCATATAGCTAATATGGACTCTTGTCTTACCGATATACGATATTATCTTTCATTATCAGTAAATGGCTTCTATATAGGCCCTACTATTGCAGTGGTATATGTTCGTCTCAATCAGTCTTATAATTGATTATTTTTTATAAAGTATTCCCTAACTGTTATAGTACTGCAATACAAATGTTGATGGAAATTTAGTTTTATTGTACGGTATCTTTTACTTGGCCTTAATTTTCCAAAATCCACACCATAGGAGTACCAAAGCCAAATTCTGCTTAGGGTTCTACTCATATATACTCAACTGTCTTTTTGAAACTTTTTAGTTAAGAGCCCGCAGTCTGTGACAGTATCAGTTTTATATTTTTAACATATTTTAGCAAGGAGAATAGTAGATAGTTATCTTTTGAGCACTCGCCGAGATAATATGTATTTGCCGATATATACTAAGCTATGGAGCTTAATATTTAAAACATATTTACGTTATTATTACTGATACAAAGTTATAGTTTCATATTTAGGTCCGTCAATTGAAGTCAAAAACGAATAATAAACATAAAAGGACACTCTAATGGTAAATCAAAGTGTATGTAGAATAGGATTCCCACAAATATATAGATAACGGCGAGTCAGGAAACAATTCGAGAATAATATTAAACTGTATACTATAATATGAAATTAGTTTTAATGAATAAGAAATACAACTAGTTTTACTTTTTCCCAATTGCTTCAAGAATATAACAATATAATATGGCTGTACTAATTCTGATCTTCGTGGAATGACCACTACGTGCGGAACATCGTTTGCACCATAGTAATTTAAAAATCTTTAGCATACTCTCCGGAGAAGTGTGACAAACTTATAATATATTTTATTAAATTATTTAAAAATAGTAGTGATTGATTATTGTGATTGTTTGTGTAATTGTTAACGGATATTTTTTCTCAACGTTTTAAAAATTGTTAATTTGTTATTCAAACCTGATTCTTCGAAAATTATAAAGTTAATATAGTCAAAAGTAATAGATAAACATTTGTGGAATCCGTTAACGTTTATAACGCAAAATAGTAGATCCGTTCAGCCGAGTTAGCTGAATATCTCAGGGGTAATATAGAGGCAACATTTGTATTTCCAAACCTTAGCAACTATGGACCATTCGTCAACAGAAAACAGAAGTGTGAATAGTAGTGTACATAATGTTGCATATTCTCCAATTTTATGAATGACATAGTTAAATAAATGCTGTATCCGTTGAGCGTATGAATACATTTTTCACATTTCATATCAGTAGATAAAACTACTATCATTATTGTCCAGTATTGACCACATCAGAATACTCTTGATAAAATAGATTTACAAAATCGGATAAACAATCGTTACCATTAACTGGTACAGCCTTATGATTTCTAAACTATATTTTAACACTACTTTGGCAGTAAGGGAAAGCAGTGAGAGTGTGTTCTTGAGAAAATACATGAGGGTCACGGAATAAAACTTATGTGGTAGTCTCGCTTCAACCAGTGAAATGGCATGGTAACGTCATAGATTCGAGAGTCTTTGTTTGGAGTAATTGTTATAGGTAAAGGGTATAACATTCTCGAGATATAGAGAAGGCAGAGTAGAACGAGCGTACAAGTAAGAAAGAAGTACTGTCGAGACACGGTAGAGGTAGAAAGGACAGGGGTCCAACATACAAGGAGTGATAATGGTTTAGGCCACAGAACACGGAAAACACTGAAGGTACACAGTACTGGTGGATCAGACTGAATCTGCGGGTTAAAGGAATGATGGACGTTTAGACTGCATACTGCACATACTCTGCTGATGACACCGATAAGGGTATAACAGACAGGGCATTTAAGTTTAAAAGAATGATGAAATCTCATGTCAGAGAACATTAAAAGTACTGTAGAGATCAGCGTAGAGAGACTTGAGATCACAAAAAACTGAAGACACTGAAGAGACCAGCCGAAATCAGACTGAAAATTCGAGTTAGGAAAAATGATGAGACTATAGGTCAGAGAACACTGTAGAGACCAGTAAGGGTAGAGCAGACCGGGCGTCCAAGTTAGGAAGAATGATGAGAGACAGAGAGCGCGGTACTGACGGGACGGGTCGGCGCTATGTGGCGTGGCCAGCCAGTGTAATCAGCCGGAGCCCCCTGCGACCGCTGGCGCCACTCTACAAAACAAATAAATAATTTGCAGCAGCATCTCCGGGCTCCACTCACTCACTCACACGCGCGCTCACATACCTCCCTTTCAGCGTCAACTCGCCACTCCTGTTGTCTCCACTGTTCTTGGACCTCCTCAATACCTGATTGATGTCAAACTGATGATCTAATTTTTTTTTTAAGTAACGTTCTTTAACCCATGTGAGGCTTTATATATATATATATATATATATATATATATATATATATATATTTATATTACATATATATATATATATATATATATATATATATATAGGTAATAATAATAATAATAATATATATTACAAATATTTCTTTGTGATGTTTCTGTGTTTAAAATTTAATATTTATCACACAAACTAAAGGCTAAGTAAGATATTTCAAAAAAATAAATGGAATATAAAATCTTAAGTAATGCAAATTTATTTAAAAAAATTTAAAATGTAATCCACAGTGTACCGCTATCAAATTCTTGACATCTCAGTCAGTATTTGTCTTGCTGTTAGTGTACTAAAAACAAATCTATTTAAAAAAGCTGAATGACGTAATAATACATTCTCTAACACAAAATAAAACACACACAGGAGAAAATACACTTCCTCCCTCACTCAGCCGGTCTAGGAATGATAATGTAAAATCCAAATGGACCCGTTGTAGTGAAATGTTCTCATCGCCTTCCGTGCCCGTCCGCTTAAATTCAGTATAATTGGGTTTCACAAAAACACTGTCGACACGAAAAGGCCTAATTAGTTTAAGGGTCGGGCTTTAACAGAATTTTCTTCAAAACATTTAATAATTTGTGAATTTGTGAAGATCTAGTTACTGAACATGCAAGCTGTGTCTCCTAGATTTACGTATAAGGTTCGCGTCAGACTCTGCGACCTACATGCATTCAAATAGACCCATATCGCCCTTCTATATTAAATTGTTGACTAAATGAAGGAGACAGTGTCTAAGGTTCAATTGTGAGGCAGATCTTATGTTCGTGTGTCGTTCATTGTGTTACTGGCTTACCCTAATTATTTCAATACAAATTCTAAATATCGGTTGTAAATATTTTTTGTATTTGAGGTTTTGCTATTTTTAATTAAATGGAAATAGTTATTAAGAATCATACAAATTAATTGAAGTTAATATTATAGGAGCCAAGTTGGTCAACGAAGAGGTTTGCAGGAGAAAAAGTAATTTTTACGTAACGTATGTTTCGTTATTAATGTTTTCGTATTACTAATTAAGTATGTACTAGGTATTCTTCACCAACACTTGATCTATTGTCCTGTTTTGTTAGAGCAGATGATGTGTACCCATTTTTTGTAAAAGTTTTAAAACATTTAAAGTTGCAGTACAATTTATTCCAGTAATCATAAGTACATTAAGTTTCAACAAACCTCTGTATGTTCTTTTAACTTAAACACAAAGTTAAACTATAATTAGTTTAATCGTCGTCTATTATTATCTGGGAGAGCGAGACACATAGTATTGTAGTCCAAATTGCAAGATACAGCATACTAAGTAATATTGCTGTTGGTACAGAATAAACAGCCAAGATAATTCAGTTGAAAAAATAAGAAAAAATAATTTAAACTTTGACAGTGACACGAGGTACCAGAATAGCATATATTGACATAGATAAGATTAGATATCTGTAGCCAAAATTAATAGAAAGTAAACTGAAGATCACTCATAATATGGTTCCGTTTTAGATAAACGCTTAATATCTTTCATGAGATTTACTTAGGTCTTTTTTAAGTTTATTTTAAGAACTGGCAAGTCGTGTACTGGTAGCAGGAATATTCGTATTGTTTAAAACTGGTTTATAGTTTAATATTTAGTTTTTCGACTTTTCGTTCATGTCGTGGTAAATATTGAAAAGTTAGTTTCGTTACAGTGAAACCTAATTTTCACTCCCCATCGTAAAAATGACAGGGCAACTGTAATAGAGTGTCGGTTACTGAGTTCTTTGAGGAGACCATTACGAAAGCGTTGGTGAGATCAGCTCTACCGCTCAATTTAAGCGGGATTTTGGCCGGCCTTTGAAGAGTGGTAGTGGTATAACAATATCACGCAATCTGTGCAGATATGGCGATGATAGCGAGGGGGTGCAGGGGAAGAGGGGGACGAGAGCTGACGCTAAGCCGGTCGACTAAGAGGTGTCATGAACTACAATAGGGATTACAACGGTATCATCAAAATAAACCTCCACTCAATTTCTATTGAGCGTCCCAGCGGCTTCTGTCGTCGTGTCTGAAAACATAAATCTGCTCAAAAGAGACAAGGGTCGGCCGCGGCTCCCGGGCCCCGGGCAGGGTCCTCCAAACATCTCATCCATTTGTTCCCGTCCCTGCAGTAGAGTTCCTGGCTTGTCTGGGCCAGCAGTAAACAGTGTATTCATCCATTAATTATAATTAATGATTCCAAACGTTTCATCGTTGGTGTAGAAACTCAATGCAGTGTAGCGAATTAAACATTTAGTATTACTATCTATCGATTGGAAAGTCAATGGTACGGAGCAAAAATGAATTTTTGTTTGTATAGCAACGTGATTTAGATAACGTATAGTCGAAAAGAGTACTAACTAGCTCACCCGTTACACACAAAAGTAGTCTATCTGTGTTTTGTTAGAAAATATCAAGTCAGCTAGTTCCTGCTGCAATAAATTTCTTATTCCCCAATCTGAAATTACAACACTGCTACCGTATTATAACGGGTTTAAATGTAATTTGGACCGTGCAAACCGTGAAATATACATTGGATAATGAATAACGATGTTTACTCACAAACATCACAAACACACAAACAACAAACTCACAAAGTCGTGTTTTTAACCCGTTTGAATTTTGAAACGTTGATTTAACGTTTGTACATTACGCTACAGTGTTGTGTAATCACATATCTCGTGCTATGCACGAACACTGTGAGTAATAGTTCGCCCTTATGTAATATATACAGTATTTACTGTTTATATATTCGGTTATCGTTAAAGTTGAGGAACGGCAGGACGCGAAGCTCGGTCCGACATTTGAATATGATAGGTTAGTTAATTATGACTAAGTATTTAATAGAAGGCCAGACTTTATATTATCCGAGGTATTTATGAACTAAATCGTATGTAGAGACACACTAACTAACAGACTAATAGTAAATGCCCCGGATAGACTGAACACCGAAGAAAAAATTGGATGTAAACTTAATAAAAATTTAAATACCTTAACAAACTTTCTGTTTCAATACATTTATCCGGTACATAGAATATATGCACTATTTGTCAAATCGTTTGTTAGTATACTAAAACAGTAATTTTATTTTAACGATGTAACATTTTAAACATGTGATCGTCTCTGAATATCGTATGCGAATGCGTTACGTTGAGTTGGACAAATATAGCGTAAGAACTAAAACAATAAATTCATATTGGCAAAACAGAGATAACGGACGGGTACGCAAAGTCTGGTGGGCTACGTGCGAGAAGGCACTAAGCCCTCAACCTTGCGCGCGATCTTTGGACTGACTATTAACCTCATGAGTGACATTACTTATCACTCATCACCAATAACTGAGATATCAGTTTACTATGAATGATTGACGTAAGCGACGAGCACAGTAAGTTGGCGGATTCAAGTACGCCACAGCCACATTCCCATCGTAACCCCGCGCACTTCACTACTTACGTCCCGTTCTTGATCATGATCTCCTGACTATGAATTATTGTGGTTTAGGAATTGTAGTACGTCACACACCCATCCTAGCACCGAGCACATCTCTGCCTTCCTTTGCGCCGTGCTTTATCGTGCCTTTCTGACTATGGACCTTGGTGGTTCTGGAATTCGGACACATCACACTCTCTTCCTAGATCGTGCACGTCTCTTCGTCAGTGCCGTGCTTCATCATGCCAGTCTGACTGTAGAATAATATGGTCTTCAATAAGTTGTATGATCCCATTATAAAACATATATTTAAAATAAAGACATATCGTAGAATGCGTTTGTGTAAATTTTAATTTTAATCTGTCAGACATTTGGTATTACCACCTGGTCAGGTTTATTTTCTTACAAAATAATACAGTAGGTATTGTTTAAAGTAACAGGACTTTTCATAATTTGTCTTCAGAGCAAAAAAGGAAAATGTGTATCAGTATGATTCGAGGTCTGCAATCTGATCTCTAACTCGGTAGGATAACTAACCTGATAACTACACACTAAATTAACGAAAACATTACATACCTAAGTTCTGTGAAGACATGGAAGTCCAAAATCAAAACAAAACATATATGTACACTCCATACACATTATTTCCAGTCATGTATTTAAACTTATCTTAACCATAGATCGCATCTGACAATCGTCTGTACAACCATGCAAACTGTTTGTTTCAGTTCGCATATCTTTGGTCCACGTTACGATAGATAGCGTTACGATGTATCATAACAAATCCTGCTGCATCTACAAATGTTCCGTCACTAAAAATGAACTTTAAACAAAGAATATTGTCTAGCTGTGCTATTGATAACTCAGCTATGGAAGACAGGAGAGCTGATTTCAAAAAGGTACTATTAACGGAGACAACGGCTGACAGAACAACTGTGGTTAGAATGCATAACTCCATAACATTACGGAAAACACATACATTTGTATTTTCGGTATACATCAGAAAGTACCACTTACAGTATTCACAACTGTAAACCAAAACAAACTTCTGTCAGTACAGTACGATAAAAAATAACTATCAGTTTGATACATAAAACTGGCGGAATTTGTTCCTTTTACTAAACTCATCCAAATGGTGGTTGTATGTTCAACAAATGTTTTACAAATACCTTGTAATCATCGAGCATATGTAGAACTTATGTAAAAGTATACGTTGTGTGGAATTAGGCGGGATACCGTGAAATCTTTATTTTAGCCTCATAATTACAGTTTTATTATTTCACCAAGTCAAAAGCCATGTTATATGTGTTTGGTTCAGGAATTATTAAGAATATGCGATTTATTAGGAGAAAGAAAGATATTGAAAATGGTAGAATATAGAAACAGTAAAGTTAACTAAAGTAAAGATCAAGTAATGAGGCGCGACCCAGCAATGTAAAGCCAACCTACTGGCCGAGTACGACTAGCACTAGTAGGCTTACTAGCAATAGTAGTACCCGGTATGTCGATGAGGCTCTGTGCGGTGGCCCAAACACATATCTCACGCAGGGGCAGCCTCGTCCTATTGTGCCTATTAAAGATGGCCGATCGGCAGATGTTTCCCCTTTGGGAGCGAGTGGAGGGGCCGATGACGTCACGCCTTTTTGTGCAACGCGGCCATTTTTCAATCTTTCAATAACGTTTTGCACACGCATTGCTAGAGGCGGATGCAAGTGCGGTTGTCACTTACGCCGGGGTACCGCGACCTGCAGGTGCGGCCCCCGGTACTTGCTCAGATGCCTCTGCGTTAAAGTAGCGAGTAGCGAAGTTTACAAAGTGGGAACCGAGCTCTAAGCAACGTGACCTCACTTGTACTCGCTCGATCCCAATGTGTTATCAGGAGATTAACATCACTCAATATATTTTACTTTATACCTAACCGTGCTACAATATTCTATTTAAATTTATATGCTTCAAGGTATTATCATGAGTAGTAAAGTGAGTTAGTTGCCATTAAAGTTTACAATAAAATCATTCAAAACCATTGTTAGCCTTTTTCATCTTTTATTAATCTTGCATGTAACTGGTTGTTTTCTTGTAAAGATTCAGTGTATTAGTACTCAAAGTTGAATTAATAAAATACATTTCTAGTATTGGAATCTCAAATTATTCAAACAGAAATAGAAATAGAAAAATCGTTCCAAAAAATTCATGATATGACTATTATATATCCATACGGTACATACACTATTATGATTCCAACAAATCTCCGCTATCAAAATTTCTATAGTTGAACATATTCTACAGGGACATCAAATCAAATTAATTTGTAACGTTTAATTTTTAATGGTGTCAACTAATACGTTACGTCATACGTTATTTAGTCTGCATCTTTGATAGTGAATATGAATAAGAAATAAATTAATATTTATATATTGACAAGGTTTTTATAAAATATACCGAAAAGAAGAATGTGGCGTTCATGGTTTACTAAAAGAAATATAACATACGAAATATAATAGAATTATAAATAGAAATATAATACTATTTCAACTTCATACGCGGCGAAACTAAACAAATATTGCTTAGTTTATACAATAAAAGCACTGGTTAGTGTGGAGGTTCCTTTTAATTTTAATGAGGTTAAGCATCCATGAACACCATATTAAACTAGTGTTCGGTTGGTAGCCCCTGCTTTAGGAAACTGTGCAGAGTCTTCTTGCATCAAAATAACAGTGTAGCTTACATATATTAAATATTAGCTGGATCTAAATTTATCTTGCCAGAAAGAAATAGGCCTATCAAATTTGGTAGAGAATCAATTGTGTTTCTATACAATGCATTGCATACACGGTTTATTTCTAAGTAAAACGTTGGAAGAACCACATTTAAAAACCTCAAACTTCAACCTACATCAAGGTTAAAAAAGTAATACGATTTGTAAGAATTAATTGCATAAGTTGATTCGAAGCTATTGTATAGTGAAGGGAGGGGAAGCAAAAAGACTCAGATTTAATCTCATTTTAACGTCAGCATGAAATGTTTGCTGTTGATGATGTAGACCATGAGTGACGAAGACGTCTGTTATGGTAGGGCATAATACTTATACAGAACTGACTCCATCCATGGAACACACTTGTAAAAGGCTCTATTAAGAAAGAATATTATTATAACAAAAAAATACTTTATTTGTATTTTTTTGTAATTATTTATCACAATATTACTATTATGTCGCATTGTTCTATATACATGTTACTGACTCCCCCAGTCACTAATTTTGGTATTATAAATATAAATATTCAAGAGATATTCAAATAAAAATTGCAAATGAAAATTATATTATTAATTTTACATTGTACTCTAGTTTATTATTATCGGAATACCGATTGTCGTATGGTGTAGGAATTTGACATTCTTATAGCATTAAGAAAAATCTGGGGGTCGGAAAGTTAATTTTGTTATAATATTTCGATAAGTTTATTATTATTGAAGTTTAACTCAATGCGTTTAATTTCATTTTGTTCAGAACTTTTCAAGATACGTTAAATATTTGAATGCAAGCACTAGAAAAATGTAACATTACTAATCGTAATGTTACATTTCTATCTATCTTGTTGAATCTTATATCTACATAACATGGGAAATATATTCTATTAATATACACATTATTTTATTCCACCCAAAATGCAACTTGATAAAAAAGTATATTTGTAAGTGCCTCAAATAGGGCTCCTTTATGAAAATCCTTGTGATCATTGCCTATGATAAATTGGGTTGGTTGTATCTTGGCCCAACCAGTCCAGTACCCATGAATATCAGGAAATATGTAAATAAATAATGCTTTAAGTACGAAAAATGTTTATAAAAACTCGTGTGTGTTTAAATTATCTGGACTTACGGATACTATACAGTCTAAAAGTAATGTAGCACACATTTAGCAAAGAAATAAATGTATTTAATAATAAAACCATATGCTTGATACATTATAATTTATTTTTAATACGTAATATATTAGTTTGTATATTTCCTTACTGTTGAGCGCTTAATAACTGTTGGTGTTGTTGTTTATTGTTCACATTGTATGCCTACCAGTTCCCCAATCATAATTTCTAATACTAAAGGTTAAAATTAAAATATAAAGTTAGATGTTATCATCTTGTCACGTTCACATCTCGAATTGTTTGATAACTAGTAGCATTTGTCTGACTTAACGTTTCTAGTCTGATATAAAAATAGAAAAAACATTGACCCAGTGATATAGACCACCAATCTGACCTTGTCGTCACGTCGATTTAGAAATATAGCTCATAAAACAAACAGATAAGAGAATCCCGATGATAAAACATCGATGGAACTAAAATTAACGAGCTGTTAAATGTTGCAGATAGTTTTGTTTACCAACTACGTGCCACTGTGGAAACTGCAGTGTTGAAATTGTGTCGTGTCATATTAATAACAAATTGCATATTTCTGATAAGTGTTAGGACTCGAAGAAAAGTAGCTCCAACTGAAACAGCGTTATTGACCAAGCTTATAATAAATCTAATATACTGTACAAATAATTTGAAAATTCTGAACAAAAGTCACAATTGGTGTGACTAATCATTAGTTGGAACGAATCTAGCACTCTTTCCAATTAAATAAAAGTTAGCTCGAGGCAGTTTTATATGACCTAAAAGATTTTTACATGGCCTTACTATAATAATTCTCAGCAGATTCAAGAACATATTATTTTGTGAGATAATCACAGGAAACTTTTAACCTATGCAGGAAAATCAGTGGAGCACTTCTAAGATTATCATAATCTTATACATTAACTAAATCACAATTAATAGAATTAGAAACTTCGCTAAATAATTAGTTGTGTTATTTAAAACATAATATATGATATACATTTGCTTCTAAGCATAACAATTCTAACGACATCTGTTACAATATTAAAATTTACTTGTTCAATAAACATAGTATTTTCATGGCAACCTAATTATTTATATTTTAACTTCTGACTTGAGGAAGTGCAGTGTGTTGAAATAGATGTAAGTCAAGAATGTGGAATTTAACTGCATATCACTAAATTTTGGTAACATTAAATTATTGCGTTAAGAAGGAAATTTGTCTGATTAAGTGTTAAACGTCAACTGGCACACCGTATTTTATGGTACATTTCGTTTCTTTTAACAGTACTCCGTAAAACATGATTATTCCTAGTTCTCAACTGTAAGTTTGAAACATGTCTTCTGTAATAATCAAATGTTATAATAAATTAACCATGCTAATATTATAAACACTGAGTTGTTTGTGAATGGAAGAATACGACGGACGAGTGGCTGACGAAAGGAGGAGGGATTCCAAACATATATCACTGTGTTAACTCTCCTAATTATAAAATCACGCTCGTTAAATAACCAGTACAATTGAATTTAATTCCCAGTCTAATTGGTGATAAAGTAGCGTTGACCCTCGCCGACTTAATGGTGATGTTCTCAGATTTAACTGGGAGTAAAGAATAATGATGATGAAGTGATGGACTTGGTTTTGGAGAAACCAAAATCACAAACGTATCTGTACTTATTTATTGACCATGATTTACCGGGTGCCTGACATTTGTATAAATGTGTGCCCGTCCTAACGTGTTTGTGTGTTCCACAGGCAAATGTTCCCACAGATGAAGTTTCGAGTATCTGGTTTGGACTCTAAAGCGAAATACATTCTGCTGTTGGATATAGTCGCGTCCGATGACTACAGATACAAATTTCACAACAGGTAGTTAGATGGTTCGCACGTAGACTTCACCTCATTTTAGTTTCGTTATTTCTTTGTTTTGTTCTTTTAGGCGCATGTTTCCCGCCTACAAAGTCCGAGTTATGGGGCTAGACAAAAAGGCCAAATACATCCTCCTAATGGACATCGTTGCGGCCGATGACTGCCGATATAAGTTTCACAACAGGTAGATCAAGTTTGGTACTGTAGTAGCATGTAGCATGTCGATTTGGCCTTTTTGGACTCGGCCCGAGCCTTGCATGCTTTATTCGAGCCTTGCAACTCACAGTGTAGACGGCATGGTGCAGGTACAGATGTAGATGTAGTTGTAGATGCGAGTGGTTGCAGAAACAGATTTTATCCGGCAGTTGCCGTTCACATATATCAAGTCAAATTAATGAAATCACTTGTATTATATTTATTACTATTAAAATTAACCAAAAGAAATTTTTAACGTGAAACATTCATTAATTTTGTATTCCCAAATCTTTGACAAGCATAAACTTTTTATATGTCTCATGCAATTCGCAGGTTACACGAAATTGAATAGTTCAAGCTTGTATAAAAATTATATTACTAACTTCTTGGTTTTCAATAGTATTGAATGTTTTAGAATGCGATGAGCAAATTAAATTTCCACGGGAGTAAGCCTGAAATTGGAGGTTAATTAAATAAAATACCTTCTTTAAATTACTTAGACTGAAGAGATCCTTGTTTGCCAATATCATAAAAATTGAACGTAGAACAATTTTATTAGTAAAACCAAGCGGTAAAATGGGGCCAAACTAAGATCTGCGTCTGCATCACTCACATGTCTTGTACATTGACCGAAGGCCATGCAGGTGATTGGATAACCTTACTGTAAGTTACACTATAATACGTTGCACTGTGTTGTTACCTTTTGTAATAATTCACTCAATATTTTACATATCTTTTCACGAATTTTGAGGCACTATAACATGTTGTATTTAACGTAAGTGTTACACACCTCTTTTTGAAATTGTGTATATTTTTTGTATCTGAAGTCGCTAGTTGTTAAGAACTCACTGAGACTCCAATGGTACAAAATTTGTTGAATGTATTAGTATGAATGGTATGAGTTAAAATACAACAGAGGTGTATACAATTTTACTTTGGTCTTAGATTCCTATGCAATTACGAAAATAAGTCTTTAAGTCTTCCCACAGATAGTACTCACTGCCACAACATTTTATGAACAAAATATAGAATATATGAGTTTGTAAGATATAAAGAGCTTAACTTGATGCCCGTTGGAGGTATAGAAAGTGCCCATCTAGTTTTTTTTTTTTTTTGTCAACTATGTAAACTTGCCAAATGTGCAGTGTGGGCTTCAAATTTTAACAACAGAAGTCAGTAAACATTGGGAATTACCTTGAGGGATTAGATAAAACGCTATAATTATATATTAGTATAAGTACCTATATTAGAGATTAATATTAAACAAAAAACGTTGTCTGTAAAGATTTCTATAATAGATTTTAAAGTACATTATTGTATTATTAATCCTTAAAATATTGTATTATAAATACATGGAGATGGTTTATACGAGGTAAGGCGGGATAATAATAAGTTTTAGTAATAATATGGCAGGAGTAAATAATATAATGTGTACTAATATGTTGGCTGAATAAATATTTGAACTTCAAATCAATGAAAATTTTAAAAAGGTGATGTAATAAGTTTTATATCAATATGCCGCAACAAAAATTGGATTGCCTTGTCCAAAGATTTATATTTAAATCATATTCAGGATTTGTATTACTTATAAAACTATTTGAATATTTGTTTCTATAATAATGTAGTCTAATTTATGAACAGGGGACATAGCTCATAAACATGAGATCCCAATACTAGAATTGAAGGATATCAGTGATTCTTTGTGTCCTTGGGAGTTCTTGTATGAGGAGTTGGTGTATAACCTTATATGTAAGCACATCATTTTAAAGATTTTAGGAGAACACAAATATCAAATTAGAAATCTGATTGAGGCAGCTTGCATTAAAATCACCCAACAGCCAATAATGAAAGCATCCAAAGAAATGACTATAATATAGATCAAATATTATCCAACTTTCACTTTTTTATATCAGCGTTCTCGTATTATTATTTCTTTCAATTACATGTAACATATTTACATGTAAGGGGTTAATTGCTTTGATTTTTCATTATCTCTTCTAGGAGGATAAAACTCACTGATCTCATAAATTGTAGTCATATCAGCTTTTTATTAATTGAAATAGTTTGTCTTTTAAATGAAAACAAATATTTAGATTCAGTCATACAAGATTGAAAATGTTGACGTTTTCCTCTCGAAATTTCTGTTTATAATAAGACATTTAACAACAATTAAGGCATCCAAGACGTGTACGTTTATTATTGGTTTTGAAAACAAGTTACTGTGAATTATTCAAAACTTTAATATCTATATGTATTTAAAGTAAAGTTATAATTTTGTATCTGGATTATGGGTACGAATACTAACAGTAATAAAAAATAAAATAGAAATTTTGTTTTCATCTTAATTTAGGTACATTTTCTGTTTGAATTGAGGTCCTTTTGACTGTTCAGTATACTGTATAGTTAAACAGTAATACATGATAGCAACCCCTATATCAATTTGTCAGGTGTGAAATTCAGTAAAAGCATTATATTCTTTAGTGTGGTAGTACATCTCTTCTTATTCCTATCACACTTTTCAGTATCTCGTTTTATCTGTAAATGTTTAACACTATAGTTAGTTCCGGATAGCGTATCACTCATAATTTCAATTAGACTAACTAGAGCCTTCCTAAAGTACTTCACTTTATTATTTATCGTCCCTAGATTGTATAGTAATATTGTTTGAATTGATTAAATGCAGAATCAAACAGCTTTAAAATAATTTCAATTACTTTTCCCCACCCCACTGACTAGCTCAGCCAATGACGCTAAAGGAATATCACATTTGCCTCAGCACGGTCAATAGTGGACGTTTACATACGCACAAGCATTTCCAGTAGAGACGAGGGACAACAGTCCAAACATACAGTGTACAACGTTCACTTGTTTCTCGGAATCATAACAGACAGCTGATATTATTTAAACATAGATTCCATACCCGTATAAGTACAAATTAACTCGTTAGCAAGGGCGGTGAGCAGGGACAAGAAATGCAATTACAAATCAACAGCGGAGGAAATGATCGAATGGGGGAAGGCGGGCCCCGTATCGAAGCGACAACAACAAAAACTGGGACTGAGACCATACTTGCTGACCATTAAACATCATTACACGAGTATTAAGCTCACTACGTTCCACCTGCCCGTATATCAGATATTCACGGGCAAGTATGTAGTGGTCGCGTTTTCTCTTTTGACAATCAATTTATAGGTTTCCAGCACCGGACCCTTTGTTCGTCTTACTTTACACAGTAACATACCATGTATCTTATTTATTTATTAACTTTTAGTACCCTTTGTGGTATTTTAAAATTGCTATATCAGTTACTGACAGTATAAAGTGTTGTCATTTTTACAAGTAACATTTTCATAATACAGCAATTGGCCACTGACATATTAAAAACAACTGCTCTTGAGGTAAAAATGTTAGTTCTTCGTCATGAAATCTGAAAATTCAAACAGTAGTAGTATTGTAATGGTTTCTAATAAAGTGTAGACTTCTTGATAAATGATTTATTTAAGAATATTATGTTTCTGGTTAAAGTGGGGGGCTTCAAAATCACGTATAGCAGTTTTACTAGTACAGTTAAAGACACATTACTTTATAATTTCAATTAGTTGAAATATTTTTGTCTCATGCAATGTAAAACTCTTCTATAAGGAAGTTCTCTTCTTTTATTGTCTAATTTCACCATTCAAATCAATCACAACAGAGCGTCCTCGTTTCTTAGTAGCCCATGTACAGTAAAATAAAATATGGACTTTGATCATTGAATTTTGTTTCTAGCTGCTCCTATACAATTTTTTGAACGACATTAGAAAAATAAATCATTTAAATCAACATACAAGCGACTTCCGGTAGTTTTGAGCGAGTTTTCGTGTCGCGGTTTTTGAATTCATACAGTTTATTCATGCATTTAACCCTCATAAGGGGTTTCAGACCTAAAACCGAGCAGATGAGTGGTGAATCACGAATTGCGTCCAATGTAACGCTCGTAGTACACGGTGAGAGGTTTGCACTCAATATGAAGGCCGAGAGTGAAGCAACGGCCACCGAATGAAGCGAGGACCCCCCTCTCACCGGTGACCACGAACATCCACATCGGTCACCCCTTTATTATATAATTGTCCAATAATACAGTAACACAGGCGGCCGAAACGTGACCCTTGCTGATTAATCCAAGCTTACAGTAGGAGTGGCTTTTAGTCTTTGTTCTTTGGGAGTAAATTCTTTAAGAATTACAAGGTTAATGATTAAACTTTCCAAATTCACGCGCAGAAACCCTCCACCTTTTCATTGTACATTAGTAGGCCTTTATACGCTGCTCGGAAGGAAAGAATTACACATTGTTTTGTTGTTCCTCGCTTTTCTTCGATACAACAAGAGTATCCGATCGCAATGGATCCACTATTTGAATAGCTGTACAATTTGAACTAAAACATCTATGAAGTGCAAAGTCACTTTTATACACGACTTTGACTTATTACTGAGTTGTAATTATTACATTATTATGCTGGAATATAACAGAAAACTGAATTACGTATCAGCCTTCACCGTATAACGGACTAAGTTAATAGATCTACTCCAAGAATAATTTATCTTTTCTTATACCAGCTGTTTCAAATAACCCACAATTAGTTTATAACTTTGTATTGGGAAGGATATTAAAACCTCTTCAGACTTTCTAATTGTATTCACGTATATGAAAAACAATAATATTCACCGCTGAAAATAAACAATTCATTTCAATTCAAACTTGGGGCCAATAAAATATTTTTTAAATCATGCACGCCCTTTGCACGTATAATCCAGAATCAATTTGTTGAGGTTTGACTGTAAAAATATTTTATATTGGACGTTTCTCATTTTTAATAGTGTTATTATACCCATGCATTGTAGTAATAAAAACATATTGACAGTTTTATCTACAGAACTCTTCAGTGAGATCGGTATTTTTAGTAACTTAATTAGAGCTACTTTATGATAATTATCAAATTAATATACCTACGCAAACAAGTTAAAAATTTATTTTTCTATCTTTCAAGGCTCCAAAAATTCCGTTTTTCGAGCTATTACTGTGAGTGTATGTATTCCTGTTGTTTCATGATTTTTCATTTTTAACGTACATATTATGTCTTTGAAAATAGGACTCTTTAATTTAAAATACATAGGTTTTATTATGTTATAACTTTCAGCTTTCGCACATTCCCTCGTTATTTTCCAAAGTTTTAACGGTATTTCAAATAGTATAAAAATGTTGGTGCTGTAAAAATCTTTTTTAGGGAGGAGGTATATCCATCCTAATTTGTTACAAAGGTCAGGTTCCCAGAATAGGAGTCCAAAAATCTTAATTTGTTTTTCTAATCGATAAGTATATTACCATTTTTCTTAATTAAGTCTACCTACCTGTAAATGTTAAATAGATGACAGGGAGGAGGGAACTTTTAAATCACGTACTACTTATGTTAACATTAATCACTATTTGAGATGCTTTAAATTTAAAAGTTGTACACACACACATATATATGTATATATATTTGTTTCGATTAAGAATACTTAATTTTCATTTGTTTATGGACTCATCCTTATCGAATTGAGTTAAAAATTGAAGAAATATTTCATACCCACTTATAGTCATATAATGGAAAATTATGCAAGACGATCTTAAATCAATGTGTGGTTGCAAATTAATGTAGTAGTACAACCATACAAGAGTATTGGTAGGATTAAAAAAAATATTCAAATTGGTTTGTAAATAAAGATCGAGAAAAATCATCTCAAACATCATTAAAACATTCTGAAGCAGTATGAATACGAAAATATAATTTTGTTATAGACAACGCCATAGCAACTTTAATGGTGAGAAAATAATACTTTACTTGCTTCTTCCTCACTCATACGTTTACATTGTTAACGACTTTTACAATAACCACTCCATAATATTTAACGCTCACCGCTGTCATTTACCAGATAAAATTGAAAGTTTTGTTGTTTTGTAAATTGCTGCTAAACACGGTGAATGTTATTTAAGGTGTTAACTTATCGCATTTAGCAGCACTTATCGCATTCTTTTTTAAACTCCGCACATGAATTCTTAAAAGTCCTAACTAACTAGGTTGTCAAGCTTAACTTAACAATGTTCCATAAAAACATTTGTTCAGTTTAACCTAAATCAGTAATTATTTTATTGCCACACAGAACTCGTAGATTCTACGGGAAGTTTTTGCTACTGTTAGGAATAATTTGCAATATATTTAGAAATTCTATATTAAAAACAGACGTAAATGTGATATCCTGTTATAAAGTGTTCGTGCTAATTCTGGGGCTAGTTAGATGAATGAAACTTATAGTATGGATTCAGAACCATATACAAAATATAAACTCTGCATATATAATACAATAGCAGATAAAAAGTGTGTATGTAGTAGTTTTATAACCAGCCAGCCCTAAGTATCTTTAAGCCTCTTATAGGTCATTAAGATTTTTGAGTGCCATACACCAAGTTTATCAGTGATTATATTAGGAAGAAACAAGTATTCGGCATACGAAAAGAAGTAGGGTGATGTGGTGGGTCTGTCAGCAGGTGGATGGTAGCAGGCAAGGCGGACCCGGAGATGCCCAAGAGAATGTACATCCACCCCGACTCTCCCAGTACGGGCGAGCAATGGATGCAGAAAGTTGTCTCCTTCCACAAACTGAAGCTCACCAACAACATCTCAGACAAGCACGGCTTTGTAAGTAACTCCAACTCTAACTACATACACATTAACATTAGCATTAGCATTAGAGCGGACCGCTGCCGCATTTACATGGAGGAAGCACACCCCAAGTGGGCTTTTGATTAGTTGGCGGGCCTTCCTGCGGACTCCTTCCTCGACTTCGGCTCAGACTCTCTGTTCAACTTGTCACCTAACTCCGGACAGCCCTCATGCTGCACGACCGGCCTTGTGACGTTGACCTCCAGATTACAGCTAATTATTTATTCTACTAAACGACTAAATGTGTTATTCACGGGTTAATGATGCGTGTTTTATTCTTTAACAAGTAATAAATATAAACTTTAAATGAGGAATGGTTTGAAATGCGCGTTAACGTGTATGCATGATTTACAGTGCATAACCCGCATTCTATTAACTTTTTAATGTTGTTACTCAAAACTGTCAAAGATGAAGGCATGTATTTGCGCCTCATTATACATCCGTTAATTGTTAAATTGAGCGCTGATAAAAGGTTGTTATTAATATATACACTTACTTGTTGAGCATTATCACAAAACTAGTTAAATATTAATTTTATATTTATTTATTAATTATAATATTCTAATCATTCTCCATTTCTTAAGTCAGCTGGAGATTTAACTTATATACTATAAGATCATATGTTATCTCTTATGTAGTGCGACCTTATGAATCGCCCAGGTCGTATCTCACACCTCATACCGCAGTAGTTATTGTAGTGAAATCTCCAGATCTATTAACCAATTAGCACATTTTGCCACAGATGATTTTCAATTTTACTTGAAGGTGTTTACTGAGGATAATGCTCAAGCAATAGTTCAAATAAATTGAAACATATCATTGGAGTACTATACTTAATGATTTAAAATGCTAAAAGTATATTCGTAACTATGATCAAGCTTTACTCGCATGTAACTAGTTAATATTACAATATAGCTTTAACATTGTGTTTTTGGTTTCATTTGCTGCTTGGGATGATTTGGATATTGTTCGTGGTTTAATGTTACAGTGCCGAAATCGGAAAAGGTGTTTTACACCCAATTTGACAAAAAGCTTCTAACCGTTATTTGTTTTGTGTAATTTTTGATAAATTAGACTTGGGCCAGAATGCGGGTTCCAGCGAGTATGTGAGAAGTCAAGACAAGTAAGACTCGCCGTAAATAGTCGTGGTTTGATGTGAAAGTGAGATCTGTGAAATGTAAGGCGCCAGTTGTGGGTGTGGGGAGGGGAGGGCTGTTGTGCTAGGGTCGATGGGAGGTTTGTGGGGAGGCGGGGGTGTTGGCAGCAGCAAGAACAGCACCACAGTTTCAATATTTGTTTATCTGTAATTGGTAGCCGCAGTCAGAATTAACCTCGTCCCGTATATTTGTAACTCCCCTCCCGCCATCCCTCCCTACTTCCGAAACATAGCGTACTCGATTCTACTGTTTTGTTACAATTTGGTTGTGTTGGTTTCAATCGAGCCCGACGTGTACCACATGCACGTTAATCTCCTCGCTGAAATACCGCTCCTGTGTATCAGCTCGATTGGTTTATAGTGCAAAATATGTTAAGGTTTACCTCACAAATGAATCGAACTCTTAACAAATCAACTACGTTAAACGAGATCCTCAAAGAAAAATCAAGATTTTGTCCATAATAATAAGAGTAATGGACCTTAAAATGACTTATTATCGAACTCTACTATATACTATCTTCTAACATTATTTTAGATCAATGGCTCTTTTTGATTCAGACTAGCTTTGACATATTACGATTTTACGGGTTAAGAGTACTCTCGTAAGCGTGTTACAGCTCTCAGGGACGTAATGACCATAAGACCGAATGTTAAGAGTGCGATTCGGCATATTGCGTTAATCTATGACCGTAAACGAAAGTGATATCTTTATTACAGGTATTACCATATGTTCACGTTTTGTGGTTTTAATTTTCAGGAATAAATTTTTAAAAGTAATGAGTGGTGTTAAAAACTGGTATTTTCTTCTGCTTATTTATGGATAGCTTGGGGTTTAATAACTTAAAAACCAATAAAGGACAAATGAAACGTATTACACCAATATTTAGATACCTATTTCAAAATTGATTTCTCATACGACTGTTTTCGACTCGTCTAAACACTAATCTCGTCAGTCAAACAACCCGGTGAGAAGTGGAGTGTGGGACAAGAGGATAAATATTGACCAAGAGGATCACACACTCTTGCGTTAGTAAGACGTACAGCAGGGCGAGCAAGTAACAATCTGAAGCGTTATTGGAGGTAGGGGTGGGATGTGGAAAAAACACGGTACGAGCGCGGGCGGCGAGACGGCGAGCAATATTTGATGACGTGTCCGTGAAAGATCAAAAGCACGACCGTTCACGCCATTGTGACTACTGAAATGTCAACAACTGTTCAACCAATCGGAACAATCGATTCTTATTGATATGAACCATCCACCTTGGCTCCGATCGGCGGCGTCCTGAGACCGGCAGAAATGTCGCTGTCGCACTCTGCATATTTGTCCACACCGTTGACCAATCATTGGCTTTTCCATGCTTCTTTGTCAATTTTCATTACCTTTTGAAATTCTTTGTACGTATCGGAACCTTTAACCCGACCTGATACGTTTGAAACCTCTTTCTTGTTATAGAATATGAAAGTCTACGTGCTAGTGTCCTTTATACTTCAACTATGTTTTCAATTCTATGTGAATTCTGATAAATCTTCAGCATGTATGTACGTACACCTTAGTTGAAGACTGAAAAAATCACTTGGCATCGATAGTCGGTCATTTAATATCACGATGATTCCTGCAGAGGGCTTTGTGAATTTACGGAATTTTAAACACTATAACGCTGAATGTTCTGATTCCTTCGCTATCAGAAACGATTTATTTTAAGGCCACTTTTATTACGAAATTTTCCATTATATATTTTACTGTAATAAAATAGAAATGTTTTTTAACTACTGGAAATATATATCAGCAATCAATACTAAACAACCAAGCATAAAAAAATGGAATGGATGAATATTTTATGAACTGAGATCGAATAGGGGGCCACAAAGTAAAACCTGTTGAAAAATAGAACTTTAATCAATAAAATTCGGTCAAACACACCTAGCTTTGCCTACTATAGTTAACATATGTATTAAATTTAAGATATTTTATATCAGAAAATGTGAAATAATGTGTAAAGATGTGTATAAGTAAAGATTTTTGGATATTGGAAAAAGAATTATGTTCATTTTTGATAGGGCATCTAAGTGAAAGTACATTTGCATTGATTATGAAAAGTCTCTAACGTTTTAAAAAGGGTTTGGTTTCCGAAACGTATAAATATACGCCTGATGATTACAAAAATGTATCGTTTGAAAATACAGAGGAATACGGTCTTAACTGTAAATTACCACCAAAATCAAACGCTTACTTAAATATTTATAAAATGCAAAAATATGTGCAATATTCCATTTGTTTCTATATAATAAACGATCCACAACACAATAACAAATAACATAAAATTATACTTAATAACGCTAAATCGTAATGTAATTGTAATATTAAAAGCAAATATAATTAAGCGACATATTCATAATCTTAGTGAATACAACAGAGATATTAAAAATAATATTATGCTTAATTAGCAATGTATTATTTAATAATTTATCCTTTTAGGCCATAAAATCCATTGCTGTACCGTATTGGTATACTTAACTAGTGGTCGTTTTAAATTTATAAAACGAATGTCATCATGGAAGTGATAATTGTATGCAATGTGTGCGATTTTAACAAAATAACATGGTTTAAGTTGTTGAACTTGCTTAACTGTGTGTAGCGCCAGACAGACACCATTATACTTAAATAAATGTGACACCCTGTCTGTACTCTTGGTGTACCATCAAATGTAGCCTAAACACTATGAAGTTGCGCTGCTGATGTAGGCACGCCATAACCGTCGGTCTGGGGGTCCGGGCCTGGTTCGCAGTACTCCAGAACCTGTTTCTCCATAAAACCAGCGCGATATCTTATTGAAAGAATACAGATTTAATGAAATTCCTTTTTTGTGGGGGCCGACGGATATCGAGCGGCAGTGGCGCCAGAAAACCCCTCCGCCCCTCTTTACCAATTTTTATAACTTTCATAATACAGAAACCAATTTCTCTCGGTATATTTTTTGTGGATTGAATTTTGCCATAAACCACGTGTATGTTTCAATCTAAAATAGTAGATATTTACGGACAACTGATTTACAGGTCTTTCATACTGTTAATATGTTAATTTATTTATTTAGTTTTGAGTTAAGTTATACTTAAATGATGCGGACTCGTAAAATCAATGTGTAGCCTCAGTTTGAAAATTTTAAAACTGGACTGATGAAGTAACTGATGCATTTGAAAGTCTGAAAATTATTCATAAATTTTATAATCAAGTGGTATTTTATCCGGCCAGCATGATGACTGGGAGTTTACCGGTGTCACTTTTTTTCGTTTATTTTCAACCGTACATCCACTGCAGTTGCGTTTCTTAATTTACATGATACTAAATTTATGTTTCGAACCATGTTTCAAGGTGCTTTCAGCAAGCACCTTATTTTCCAAAATGTTATAACATCTAAGATGGCATACAAAGAAAGACTAAAGTGACTAGTTTTCTATTGCCTCCACCATCTCACGCTTCTTCATCTCATTAAGTAATATTCTACTTTCGTAACGGACAGTTAAAAACATCTCTTCAAAAGTCTTCACTTTTGTTCCTTGCTGATGATGAATGATCTAAACTCGTATTTATTTGTATAAGAATTACTGCAAGATTCTATAGTTATCTATGTTATAATCGTTCATAAGTATGAATGTAAGGATTGTAGCAATGAGTATACTACAAAATCGACTCTGGTGTGATGTTGAGATTCTTGGTTAACACTGTGGAGTAAGAAGCCGAATAGATTAAAGTTCGTACACTGGAGCCAAGGGCTCGATTTAACGAAAATCAGTTGGATGGTGCTCGGGAGCATTCCGGTGTTAAAGAGGATATTATCGATCCTGATCCCACGCACGCCTGTGGGAAACCTCTATGTCGGGATGCCAGGGTGCTCCGGCAGTTCAACAATGGGCTGCAGTGCTCGGCAAACACATTAGCAGGAATCTCCCCACCTCCTATCACTCAATCGTACGATTTACTTGTGTTGGACCTATTTCTTCACAAATGGTCTCTGCAACATTATCCAAACGCTTCACCATTCAGGATACGGATTATGGAGGAGAGCCTTCTCTGAGGGACTAATTGTGCCTAGGGATTCGTGGCACGGAGTGCTTGTACTCGACAGCATTACTTCCGGGAGCACAAGAATATTAAAAAACTAATATGTCAAACAATGATCGTCTAATTGTGTCAGTGACAGTTCTCACTAACCATCTTGATACTGGAGTCGTTAGCTTTACGTTTAAGCAAACAAATAAAGAGATCAAGACATAAAGACAAGAGAAAAGGAGATTAAATGACAACTGCTGATGCAGCCTACTCGATAGTCAATACTTGAACTGGAGTGGGGGTAGAGTATACTTCTATACTCAGGAACTTTTCGTTCCACGGTGAGAGACGATTACTACGCCACTGTAATCTAGAGACATCTTATCAGGGACTTGCTGGCTAAAAAACAAATCACCCATACGACAATCATCGTTATTATTACTGGAAAACGACAGAGCACGTTTTAGATGATTGTAAATAAAATGCATGCAAAGTTATTTGATATACTAATGGGCGAGCAGTATACAAATAAGCCAGTCTAGAAATTTTACGTTGAAGCATAATTTGGAAGAGAGTAAACATTGTTTTATCAATGTTCTCTCTCTCTCTATTATTGTGCCAAAGTATGGACTTTTACTATTATAGCCCAATTATATAAAAAAAGTACATAAAGAAATAGTAATAAATGTTTGAACTGTTGTCTAGAATGATATGTCTATAACCGGAGATTGATATCTGTCTCCTTTCTATCACTTTACTATTAATTTTATGTATATTGAACACTAGCGTATATATTTGTAAATTACTATTTAATAAGCAAAGGGAAGTAGAAATAATTAAAAAAATCAAATAATTAGAATCACAACTTAAGAACTAAAATCATGTGAAAGACACGTTACAATTTCGTCTGTTTTTAAACTCTTCATACTTTTTCCCAGTTAGAGATTTTACTCAATAGAGATTTTTGATGCTAACAGTGATTCAGTTTTTAAAAACTTGTGTTTTATTATCAGTTTCCTTTGATCGTAAAAGGTCAGTGAGTTTTCCCATGGACCTCAACAGCCCCTGATTAGAAACTATTAGCAAATCACCCGTAGCTGCGTGAAATATGTCACACCTTTCTTTGTCTCAGATATTTTTTGACACTTCAAATGATTATCTTTACATCAAGGCATGCGTTTACCAAAATTGAAGCGTATATTACAGCTATTTCCTGAATATAACTGTCATTTTGTCACTTCTCAAACTTTTTAATATGTATACACCTTCATAGAATTATTTTTAACAAATAGAAAGGTGCAGCTTAATTTTATTTTACACACTTTGTATGTTCAGTACAATATTGCCATGGTGAAAGTGTCACCTGCAATACGCCGAGTGGTTAACATGGTTAAATGTCAGGATTTATCAAACCACATCCACTACACCCGGCATTAACCCAACGGCAGCACAACCTGGCCGTTGTACATACGAGTATGAGGAAGGACACTGTATAAGTGTACTAGATTTTAAGTATTACTGCAAATACAAATCACTTGCTTTGTGGTTGTCAAGATAGCGCATAGCCAATTTCATACTTGAAGTTTCATGGTCAAACAATTACAAAATACAATCCATTATGATATGAATTCATATATTCACTATCAATAGTGTGTTTATACGAATTCACACTCTGCATTACAATACCTTAGCACTTATCAAAAGTTATGTGTTTGCTACATAAGTAGTTTCAACCTAAATATATTGTACAGAAAAGATTGTTAAGCAGGTAGTATGTTTTATTTGTTTGCAGACTTTTATAGTGATTTAACTGTAAATTAGAAAAGTTGATCTAATAAGCTGATACAATTTTCAATTTCGCGATCATCTTGAAACAAAGTGACGTGTTTCATGAATTGATTTTTGGAAACTACAAAACACTACAATAGGTTTACACATTTGGTCGATTTTAACTTTCTTGAACAATATTTAAAACGTTATGATGTTCAGGCAAAATATTCCACACGGATTTCAAAGTTAGGGCAGATCTAAAGGAGATATATGTTTATTTGATGCCGCGCATGTACTCAGAGTATGGAGTATATTTGTGTCGGTCAAGTAGGAGGAGAAGGGTCGGGCAGGATGTAAGGAGCGTAGTAGCGCAGGACCGCTGCAACCATGTATAATGTAAGCAAAGATGTGACGCGGCGGGAGTCCCCGGACAGCCAGGATCACGCGACCTTATCCCTCAGGGAAATTAGCGGGACGGCCTGGCTGCAGTTGACCATTTTATCCCCTGTCTAGGGACACTCCTCTCCATGTTATGTCGCTCAGTCCCGCTCTAGCTCCTTACCTTAACGGAACCGGATTCCCTCCAGACGTTTTCCGCCCAACTCTCTTATTCCGCTCTCTCATTTTTACAGTTCCTCCGACGTTGCCTCTCTTAACTGGCTTGAATATTTCCTTCCGTCAATTTGATACGTTATTAAAAACGACATAGCGACATGTGGGTGGCTCAATTCGGATGGCCGTTGTTAAGAACAGGAGGTACAAATTAATTTATGGAGATTTAAAATAATTTCGAGGTGGTAATAGATTATTTATTATCTTATACTAATGAACGCGTAGTTAATGTTTACATGTATGTATTTACTTTTTACTACACAGTATATCGTTTTTGAAAACGCAGTTTGTGCATTGAAAAAAAGATAAAATCTTGTAAAATGTGATATTTTATAAATTAGTGAAAAGATATTTCTTTTAACGGTAGCACAACGAAAGTTGAAATGAATATAAGTATGTAAAATACACCTAGTAAACATAAAAAAATACTTATCATATAATTACGTCAATATGTATACGATTTTACATTTTTTTAATTACTTCCATGATGCATAATAGATTTTCTCACTATGAGGTTTTGTTTCATATATTGGAACTATTTTAAACTTCTGAAATGATAAATACTTCTATTATATTTCATTTTAGGTTCCACAAACTGTTGTAATTGTTTACAATACATCCAAAGTATAATGAGTAATGATACGTATATATGGACGCTGAAACTGTTTTTGTTCATTGGGGTACTCCAGTCCTTTGCTGACTCACGGAACTCCGGAGATCCATTACGGCTAATTTACACTAGGACGCCCACAAGTCTGATATGATTCCTGAACTGGAGTATGTCAAGAAGACATAGTTGACCTAATATTGGTTGTACATTAATATAAGTATTGTTTATTCGATCTTAATGTACAATCGATATGTTCTAGTGTATCTTTCATGAAAAGACTCTCACAATTAATATAACACAGTTTCCAGTAATATACCTACCTTTATTTCATTGCAACAAAATAATGTGTCAGATATATGGGCCTTGGACCCCACTTAGGCACGATACCGGTTCTCCTGCTCTGTAAAATTATTTATATATTTTTAATACGTTTACGAAAAAAATAGAATATAAAGGATCTCTCCTCCTATAACAGATAAACGTCTGCAAGCCTCGAAATTCCATTCAAAATTAACCGGCTTTCTGTTGCGTTGTAAATTTTAAAATCTCAATTACATATTCATGTTTTATGAACGATTTCCCTGCCATTTTACTGTTAAGGAAATGAATGTTGTTATGCTATACGAATATCTTCTTTTGCAATAAAATATATTTTATTGATTGATTGATAAAGTACCCCTGATCGAATAAAATAAATTTTCTAGACGTGTTCATTCGTTACGATAAATTAAAAAAAAAATGGATCAATCTAATAGCAAAATATACACTTTGAAATGCAAAATTGAGGTTTTCATAACTGTTAGTTAAATTAAATTTAAGAAACTATACTACAGTCATGTCGTAAACCATGGACTTACTTTTGGTTTTAAATACATGACCCGAATACATACAGTCCGTCCAATACCATGTAGCTAGGGTTTCAGACCAGGATATCCACGGACGGTGTACCGAAGGATCTGGCGTAGGTGCGGCGCCGTGCGTGAGGCTCTGTGATAACGTGTTGTGCGAGCACTGCCATATTTCTCTCGCACTCGCACTACACCCGTAATTACAGCGCAATATTCAACACGATGTATCACCTTCCTTGTCGGCTGCGTACAGAGCTCCTGTTTCTTAGCACCTGGTCTCGATACGGTAACAGTATAGTGGGGACAACGAGCTTCCAAACTATATTACATTCCGTAATCTACGTTACACACGAGCTTCCTATTGTTTATAAATAGTAAGTAGGACAGGCTTTTACTCACTTTTACAGAAGTATATGTGAACAAGACATATTTCAAGAAATACATGCTTTTGACATTACCACTAACGACGGATAGTGTGGTCTGCCGTTGAACACATTTTATGTTTTCATTAGAATAGAGTTTTAGTGAGTACATTAACTGGCCTAAGACTGTAATCTGAGTCAGTTCAATAACCGTACAATTTAAAGTTAAGTTGTCCATGTTGAACTTGACGTACGCACGTAATTAGTAACACTGGTACACTATATTCCCACGACTTTATGTTTTTTTTTCTTAGACCATACCAAAGAATATTTCTCAACCTGTGTGTGTTTTAATACACTGCAAGACCATTGCCTGACATTACTGGGTTGCGCTGACATATGAGAAAAGTGTGCAAATTCGATTTCCTCAATATTTTTAAATGGATACTCGATTTTTTCTGTTGTATGACATTCTCTTCGGGCATCCTAATATATGAGATCGGCTTCTTCTTGGTTCGGGTTCCTAATACACATTACTCACTTTACGAGAGCGCGACGCTCAACTGATTTCATGGGTTAGAAACGAGACTAGGATAAATTAGTAAGTATTGGTTTGGAGGTTTACAGTAATGAGTGAAAACAGTTGAGTGCAAACAATATCACTAAGCACAAATATTCTGCTTTGTGTATTAGTTAAAATAAAAAATAAAAATATATTTCTATATCTACATTATTCATTTAACAAGCGAACCCCCAAGCTCCAAATGAGGAACATCTTGAAACACAGGCAGTCGAACTACTTCGACAATGCTACCACTGACAAAAAACAATCGGACAGGAATCCGAACAAATAGTCCTGTTGAATATGGAGATTTAGCAGGTGTTTTAGTGAAGTAAGGCGCCGATTTTCGGAACCGAATAGAGACCAACCCGAGTCAGATCTTATCGATGACAACAATATTCGGTCCGGGCTCACAGATAGACGGCTGATATATTGGCACCGCGGTATTTTTAATTAGCCGAGTAGGCCGGCTATTCCATGACGTCGAAACAAAAAAAAGGCGGGTGGTCGGCAGGGAGGCGACGCCCGATAGCATCGCCGGTACCTGTGAACCACCAACCCTCGGAGACAAGATAACCCAAGCAAAAACATTGCAAATAGTGTCGGGAGCTTGGCACAGATGGCTGAGTCTCAATGGTGCTCTTTGCCCCGTAAAACAAGGCTTTGGGGCAGTCGCGCCGCCGCCCCGCTCTTCGCCTCACCGCCCTGCAGCTCTTCTCGTACGTAATGCGATGATACCCCTAGAGTAGGTAGAGGAACCAGCCGCCGCCTCACGGTTCTGGGAGGCCGCTGTCTGGGATGTTCCTTCTCACCCCTTTAATTTCCCTTCAACGATATTACGAGCTTTAAATAGATAGTAATGCCACGAAAACATCATATACCTGCCCGCACACCTGAGAATACTTTTTACCTTTCATATTAATTATGATTCCAAGAGTTATCTTGCTTTACAACATGCTTCGAGTACGGTCACTAATACTGAGCAAACTGGTTTATGTGCAGAAACCGATAGACATCAAATGTGTATCTGTACTCCGGTGAATTATAAGGACGAAGTTTTTTAAACATCTGGTAACACGTTTTATAGTGGAAGAACGCGCTTTATTGATTGTGTGGAAGAATCACGACAGACAAGTCTATGAATGGCTCATTCGCGTTAATAGCGTCTGTTTGGTACAGTGGAATCAAGGCGACAAATTCGTCTTTATGATACAGTCCAAGAATCTTGACAAACATGTATTTCCGTTACAGTGGATGGATAATAAAAAAATACGTGTTTGTGGTACAATCTACGGATCTCGACAAACACGTATTTTGAAGGAACAGTCCATGGATCATCATCGTAAGACACACGTATATGTCACATATATCATATACGCTAAACAAGCATATTTTAATTTGATTGTAAGTTGTAACGTTGGAATAAAATTAAAATAAGTCAAATAACCTTTGACCTTATCCAACGTACCAGATCCCCGTATAAGGGCGATCAGAATACATGGATTAGCAGCTTTCGTGGTCATCACATTCTACCTTACGGACGAATCCCTATAAATCAAAGATATTAGGAATGACCTAACCAAGAACTGTGCTCCTGAGACGACTATATCCAACGCCAAGTAGTCGTGCATTACAGAACAAGATTTTATTGGCCTTAATATTGTACTACTGAAACAGTCAGCCAATACTGATGATCTCAAAACTGTGGCTAATCTTCGCAGCATGCAAACCAGTCTACTTAGGCATTTCACTTATAACGTGAGTTTTTATAGCACACAGGTCGTCACACTGCAGTTAGCATCGAGTACATCCGCTGCCAAAGTGTATCAAACAGAATTATGACGTCTGATGTGACCGTCATGTTGTGGTGGCCGAGCTAGTGAGCGACATTGTCCGACACTCGATAACCGGCTCGACAATGAACATCCAAATGCGGTCTTCTTCTTGTAGTACGTTTTTTGTCGTGAGGCAGTTAATACGAACGTGAACGAACTATACGTAATCCCGACCCGGTATTTCAAGAGAAACAGAGTCTACACGTGCAGTTGAGACGGTGCATCCGGACTCTCCATGAATATAAAACTGTCCGTTCACATGTGAAGTGTTCTAGCCCAACACTTTTTCCGTATGTCCTGTTGCTCGCAGTTACGAGTAAGGGCATTTCGAACCCAAGCAGTTTGCTTCTTGACCCACTCGGAGCAGGGTTCCGCTATAACGATCGGGAACGATGACTTATATAAACTCTGCGACCTCTCAAGCACCAGTCCAGGAATGGCTCAAAGAGGGAAGGCGTCGAACTTAAAACACTATAATATGTGAAAAGCATGAGGGCATATAATTTGGCCGCCTCAGCCATCGCCTAACAGAAGCCCGTACAGGGTAATCTAACCTTTTTAATGCAACTTTGTCTCCACTCACCTGTCTCCCAGTCTGACCTTGAAGACCAAGCTAAGGTATTTATTAGCGTTCTTCAGAAGCTGTTATCTGGAAAATAAAACTACACTGTCCCAAGGTGAATACACATGTGATCTGTAACTATGTTACCGTTCTTTCCTTTTTGGTAAGAGACAAAATAAAATACAATTTATGAATAGCATATATGCATACTCCTTCTTTATAAGCAGTTTCTTTATTAACTGACATGAAGGAAATATTAAACCAACCCCTCCTTTCATTTCACCTAATTCTGGTAAACCTTTCTAAAACTGGTACACCTTCTCGGTTAGGATGTGAAGTTTGAACAGTGATAGTTCCTAATATTTCATCGTGGAAGTGACATGAGAAATTTCCCCGAATCTCGCCACCATACCGAGTAACTCTTTCGTAGTTCTGCTCCAATCTTTCCTATAGCCTATAACCTTTGGACTGCCCAGGCATTCCCATTTCCTCAATATTTTATTTGAAGCACTTTACTTCTGCACATTGCACTCTCTTGATTGAAGATGACGTGTGCGGGACGTGTAGTATACAGTTGCTCCAAGAGATGATTTTAAAATATAGGACGAGGAAGGAAAGGAAATATCTTCCGCGTGTGCAGTTATGACATTCTCCAAGCTAGCAGTTTCAACCAGTTTCTGTATTGCTACCCAGAATAAAACTCTACTGCCCGTTACGAGCATTTTAGAAATTGTTCATTTCATCAGGAGCCTACCCAAGAAAGATCTCAATAACATGCTGGTTTAAGGATCAAACTTCTATTTCTGCAGGAATAGGACAAACGAGGCAAATCTTAGTCGTAAAAGCTTTGTGGCAGTTCGGAAATTGAAACTCATTACGAACTACAATAATAATACAATAGGTTAACTGAGGGTAAATTAATTTAAGGTGAATTTTCACTTTTTAAATAGTAATGAATAAGCATCCAATCTTTTTTTTTATTTTTCGAAATTTTTTTAACATTTGGACAACTCCCCCAGGTCCCCAGGTTAAGTGTTAGAGAGGGCTTCTTAGCCCTAACTTCGCCTGGTAAAATAAGACATTCTTTACTTTTTTTTTTTTTTTACAACTGGCGAAAACCCGTATCGGGCTGTGTTCTAAATATATTTAGGACTGACATGGCGAGTACCATACATCAAGAAGTAAAGCTGTTTAGTACAGCGTATCACTCGCCGCCATTGCATGGATGCCAAATAGCTGTGATAAATTTGCTTTCATATTATTTAAATTCTGAAAAAAGTCCCCGAGAGGGTGTTAAAATGGGGGATTGGGGAGGGTAAAGACCGACCACAGGAAGTGTGCCGCTGCTGCCCGCACCTCAAACGTTACCGTAAATAACGAACAGCTGGGCGGTGGATGCGGGGCAGTGTGCTCTACAGATCAACTGATCTAAATGTACTGAAACTGTAGCTTCGTCAGGCAGGGCACCAGCAGTACACGGCTCACTCGAGTCAACTCTCATTATCCTAAATTCTGTACATACAGTACAGCAAAACTTATATTTCTTAAATATTTAGTACACACCCGTTACTAAATTTACTGTGGTTTCGTTAGTGAAATAAGATCATAATGTTTCTCAATCGCAAATGTAAATACTATAGTCTATCATTTTATGAGAAGCGTTACTATTCAGGACACTATATCAGTAAGAAACATTGTTGCGTACAAATTTAAAGTATTTAATATATATAATCAACATCTGTGGGTAGAAAGGGAACAAATAAATAAGCAAAACAACAGTTCCAATAATATAAGGACTGTAGAGTAGTAATTAATCTGTATCAAAAACTGATCATAGTTTTTTTATTGAATAGGACTATATGAATTTGATGATACATTTGACTTTTCATTTAGAACACACGTAACTTTTTTATATAGAGTTGAAATAAGAATACTGTACAACTAAAAAGTGGTGAGCCTTAATGAGGCCTTAAAAGTTTACGCCTAAATTATGTAACTTGTTTATGACACATAAAGTAGTTTTTTCAAAGAGTAACTTCTCTTGATAAATAAATATTGGTGTAAAGACTGAATAACGCTTAAGGACAAAGCGAATATTTCAAGGAATTTCTTTCTTTTTCCTTGTCGCGTTGCAACATTTTTCTATCATATTGGTGAATAGCTAACTAAAAACTTCTCCTATACAACGGTTGACACCGATAAGTTTAAAAAGATGGACTTATTATTTGTATTCGAGAAAATTGTGTTGGGACTGTCATAGAAACCCGGCAGGCCTTCGGTTGCATGTTCGCCGAAAATTGGCTGGGATGTAAGTTTTGAAGAGCGTTGTCGTAGAATTAGTCAGCTTGAATTTAAGAAATTTCTTTTCGTAATAATTCATTCATTGTATTGTAACGACAGAAATTGTAGTTACGAAGAATTTATTATTTTATTACGAAGAATTTGTTAGCGTGCGATTTAAAATTAAAAACAATAAATGAAACCCGAAGACTGCAGGATATATCATTAGGATTGCTTAAATGAGTATACTTTACTACTCACTTAAGTTGTCACTGTGTTTCCTATAGGGCTAAATGTATATGGATACCTATCTAGGAAGAAGGATGACTAGTTTTGCTCTCTGTTGGTTTTCGTACTAAAAGTTTTTGTAATTATTGATAGATACAAATACCTAATTACGATAGATTTCCATACGATATACCTACATATCGTATCACAGAAAAAGTGTGTGATTGTTAGGAATACGTTAATACATTAGTGTATCAAAATTTAGGGTGTTGTGAGTCAGGGCATTGCAAGAGTAGAAGTAATACTGTTTATTGGAATAAGTCGAGTTTGTGAGTGATCGTTAAGAAAAGAACGTTTATCAGTGTTCCTCATACTATACCCATTCGTCTCTTTCAGAGAGGTGTGACTTTGATACTATTTACGCACATAAAGAAACGTGTTAGATAAGTGTTGTTAGAGGTGTGAGGTTTGATAGCGTTCTTGCTTTATGTTCTTAGTATTTTTCTGTATAAACAGTGTGCATGTGTGTTTTAGCCATGCGCGTCTCTATTGTAGTTATTCTTTAAAGGAACGGTTCTGTATTATTTTTTAGTAGATTTAGCCAGCATATGAATATCTAGATATCATGTTATCAACGGGCATCACGAGACACAAGTATCGTTCTAAGTAGAAGGTCCAATATCTCAGGTATTAATTCTATTTCCAAGATTTTTCTTATCTGTACCTTTGATTTACTATTGTCAATGTTTTGCAATTTTTAATGCTACAGAATATAACACACATAATTCCGTTGTTTTCTTAGCGTAGTTCCTACGCTCAAGTTATAGTTTTAAGGGTTTAGTATTTTTACTTAAGTTTATGGCTAAGAGCCCCATCTAGCACGTTGGTCAAAGACGCATGTGGGTTATTGGTTTGTGTTTGTAGGTTTCAAAGATAATACAAAGCACAAGACGTAGTAATATAATCCATGAGGGACACCTATTTATTGGAAGTAGGGTCGGTCTTGACCCAGCAGATGGTATGGCCCATATCGAGGCTGATATGTATTAGCTAGCTAGATTATATCATCTAGTTAACTACTGATCCAATTTCCAACAGTCCCTCTCGTCTCATACTTTTAATTTTTATTTCTAGTAGAATGGGGTTGACCGCATTTAATGGCCAATTAACTCTAAAAACGTTCCAGTTATTTAGGTTGTGTCTCCTATCAAACCCATTATGATTTTGTGACTATAGTCTTTCTGTACGATTCCTTAATGAAGTTAGAACGTGCCGCAATATCAGAGTTCTATATTTAGTCCGATAATAGGTGAACGAGGAAAATGTTATATCAAATTTTTGGTACTATAGAGAGAAGAGATACTTAGTTATCTGGAGTATAGTAAATAATAGTATATGCGTTTTTAAGGGGTAAAGCTGTGTGTATATTTCCCTCGGAAGAGTATTGTAATTTAAGGGCTAAAGCTGAGAGAATTGATTTAAGAAAGATATTAAATGTTTATACTGTTTCACAAGTGTGAATAAATTAAGATCAAGACTAAATACTCCTTATACATGGCTGGTGTTTCAGTTTGCACCTCCGATATTTCTGCTTTTAATTGTCAAGGTTCAAAAAAGTATATTATTTTCCCAAAATTTAAAGTGAGCTCTTTATTATCAATTTGTGCCAAGCAAGAGTTGTCATTTACAGGCTGTGAACAGGATCCTTCAAACACTTTTAAACTTCTCAAACACAGTTTGAGAACTTCTTTGTTTGCATATTTTAGGGAGTTAAGTTATCTCACTCTATAGGTTTTTGCGTTCTTCTTATAAGTAAAAACTGATACTTTATACATGTTTATATGTTTTTCAACTAGAAGCTGATAAAATACTCAGTTCTAAATTCATACAGTTGCAATTCAACATTTTATTTATATAATGACAGAATTAACTTCCACTGAAGGTGTAAATGAAGTACCAAGATCTACTACTATTGAAGTCATAATATTTTTTAAAAGACCATCTCTAAGATTCGTCAGTTCGTTTTATTGTACATTGCCATAAGCACGCACAAAACAAATTTACCATGCCACTTTAACATTTATTTGCCCAGGTAAAACATTTACCGTAATACAATCGTTCACAAGATACATCACTTTCCTTGGTGGCCCAATGAAACATTGACTGTTATATTACTTATAGTTAACTGTAGGAGGTAACGTCAATATTTATTGATAATACGAATATATCAGTATATTATGATGCTTCGTGCTATATATTCAGATACACAAAATCAAGTAGATATAGTATACGTTGAATAGGTAAAGACAGACACTATTCATTGTGTGCCCTGTGAGGGCCCCAGGATGGGATGGGAGCGGACGAACGGATGGACGAAGATGCAGTTTCCACTGAGGTGTGTGATGTGCACTCTGTGCCGTGAGACTAGGCGCCGGCTGCTGTCTGTTTGTCGGCCTGGGCGGCACAATATTTGGCTTGGATTAGAGAAGCCGCCTTGGCTACTTAAACCCCGAGTGGTTAAAACTGTTTAAAAAGAGCCCGGGTCTCCCCTGCTCGCTGTTTGCCTAGCCGCTGTCGCCTCTATACAGGGTGATTCGCAAATACACTGAAACTGGGTCTGTCTCCCGGACCATCTTCCTCCGATATCCTTCCCAGACCCTACATCATATCTTACGTTTTCACCATGAAGTACATCTGCTAATAAATCAATCGTATACATTAATTACTGTTTGTGGGGTTATTATTACGCAAGAGAATTGATTACACAACAAGAAAGCAACAATAGATTGTATACTTGAAATATAATTAACACGAATGTTGATTCTACTTTAAAATTCAAAAAATGTATAAGATTCTATAATTTACGGATTTCACACAACAGCTTATGACTTCTTGATGTCAAATAAGCATTTTCACTTCTAGAATTTGTTTATAATATGCAAAACCGTGAAATGTAACAACAACAGATATACCAGCCCATCAAGTAGTACCTACATGACGCAATAACGAATTCCTGTATTGTATTCTTGGTCCCGAACCGTGGTGATACATATATTTATTATTCTAATGAGAATCTGAAATGTAAGATATAAAGTCTAAAAATCTCTGAGTTTTAATTCTGATAGAGAATTGGTAAGTCAATAATTTATTCTTAGATTCTATCGAAAGATTAATACATAAGAAATATTGCAAAAAATCCCCCTTCCTATCAATATAATCCCAGTTGAAACAGAAATATTTAGATTCAGATCCGGCTTGCATAAAAAATAGATAAATTCCATATAAGTGTACAGTTTCTCGATAACTTGTAGTAATTTCTATATTTTCATAGATGTTAAGAATGCTGACATTTACAGCAACCATGGAAATCCTTTTATTCAGAGCTCCAGCTTTCGGAAAGGAATTCTCAGATGCCTAAAAACTCTTGAAAACAAACATCTTATGAAGTCTGATGCATTTTATACGTAAGGTTCATATTCGATAGAAATTTGTACAAATTCAGAATCAGTTATTGTTGGTCTCGTAATTAATTACAAAGATTATTTAAAAATGGAGGCCATGCTATTAGTAACCACGTTAAATTATTTTTAATTAACTAAGTACCTCCAGGGAGAAGTTTTAAAATGGAATGAACTATTGATTAACAGACCAATATTTAAGGTTTCAGGAGCCAAAAATAAATACTAACCTAAACAAATTACAAAAAAAAAGCTTTAAAACGTAGTGGTCCGTTATTGAACCTAATAACATGCACTCAGTTCAATATCATTGTAAAGCATGAATGTCCAGATACTTTAAATCCAGATAAACTTAAACTATCCTAATGTTGGGAATTTGTCAACAATGCCTCACCATTATGCGTCAAATTATAAATACATTGAAGATGAACAAATTATCCCTCTTCTGCGACCGAGAATTTAATTGTTATAATTTTGGATAGATGCCTACAAGTTGTTTCTTTTTCTCGCTTTGAGCTCTATTTAACCTTTAGTTCGAGTAACCACATAAATAGGTTATCTGTTATACATTGTTGTACTCATTCCTGATAAGAGGCGAGGCAGACTATTTTGAGAACAATAATAAAGCTGTTTTATAATCCGTTAAATTTATACGACGTAATGAGGTATTTCCGTCCAAGATACATATATACACTCTGTATTTTATTTCTGTACGTATAACTAATTAAATTATATAATGTATAATAAGTTTCTAACGTTAATTTTGTTTAAAATTTAAACATAGGCTATCAGAAGCCAAACCAATTGTGTTTTGAGTGAACACAAAAGCGTTCATAAGTTGAAACCACTATGTACATAAATGAAAATGAGACTGTTCCTATCAAATGCAATATGTAAGTTTGGAGGCGTGGCGTCTGAGCGTGCAGGGCCGAGCATCTTCTAGTGTCTAGCAGGTAACTGGGACTGTCATCTCGCTCACGCCACAGCTAACCCAGACTGGCAGAGACATGCGATCCTCGATCCTCACCCTGGCCTGTCGTGGGTATACCCTACCAGGCTGCTCTAGCATTAACGTTGTCTTAACCTAGTGTAGTATAAACGCAATGAGGCTGCTCTAGTATTACTATATTCTAGTGTCGTCTATAACCACCTAGACTGCTCTAGGATTGCTATAGTCTTGTGTGGTATATACACACTGACTTCTCTAGTATTGCTATAGTCTGATATTTTATATACACATCCAGACTGTTCTAGTATTTCCATAGTCTAGCGTCTAGACCGTTCTAGTATTTCCATAGTCGTCTATACACACCTACGAGGGTGCTCTTGCGTTCCTCCTCGTTGGAATAATCAACAAGTCTGTTAGGTGTCATCCACATACTCAACCCAAGACACACCTGGAAGTAAATGGCTAAGCGTTAATGAAGCCTATCACTTGCGGGGCTGGTCAAATTTCATTTCTGTCTGTCTATTTGCACTATATCTCAAAAGCGAATAGACCTATAAATATTGTACGAAGCTTCATATATGTATTGACAACACTAAGCTCGATGACGGTGTATGTCACACTCCATGGGATATGGCTGAGCTTTAGCAAATATTTTTAACTTGGTCTTATGGGTAACGACGATGGTTACGAAAAAATAACAGAATAAACACATTTGTAAATAAGCTGTCATATGAGATTTTAAAAAGTGGCATATAAACACGAGTGGTTTATTCATACAATGAAAAGGAAACAATAGAGTAAAACCCAATGTTAAAAGTTGGTGAGATTCAATGTTAAAAGATCTGATTTCATCCCACTCTTGCGTTGTAGTATCCTCCTTACTTAACCAGAACTTTTATTACGAGTATAACACCGCTATGGAACCTACTCAATGACCACAAATGTAAATGTATCATGTGACAAAATACCTCGATGAAGATCATATTTAGGCTTTATATTTTGCATTAAACTTCATTTCTACTTGGACAAGAATGAGTTCTACAATTAATTGTGCATATCCAACTATGAATTAGAATGAGCATAATTTACGGACTTAACAGGCTATCATATTTTATTTTTTGTCTGTCGAGGGGATATAAAAATTCTTTTTTGTTTTATATGTGTCAGCCTATCTGACCCCAGGACATCTTAAGAGTGAAATTTGTTACTGGCTTTGAAATGTGCATGCAACTCTGTTGAAGTTTGTTGCACAACACGTGATGTCAACCTACACATAACCTTGTGTACTTGGGGTGGGTAAAAATGTAGTTTGAGGACGAACTGGGATCGAGGGTGCTCCTTAAAAATCATTCTAGACAACAGTTGCAACGCTAATGTACAGAGGCTATAATCACTGGCTTCTCAATTCCACCTACCTACCTACCTAATAACTCTAACTGATAATTCTGCTGCAATCGAAGATTTACCAGACTCCGTATCGTTTCCAATACTATGGTTTAATAGTCGATGAAAACCTATAAACATGTATTCGGTATACATACGAATATGTGCTATTACTTCATATTGTCGCCTTTCCACCAGTATTAGCCAAACCCTATTGAAGGGTATATCGTATAGCCAGGGAAAGTAACTGAGAGCTGAACCAGCTGCAAGATCGATCTAAACTGGTTCGGTTGTCTGTCAGATTTGCTAACCACTCTGCCAATCAACGGAAAATATAACTTAGAAATTATATATATATATATATATATATATATATATATATATATATTAGCTCGTGAAAGTGTGTAGCAAACCATTAATCACAAAATCAATATTTACTGATCCAACATCTTAAAACTCGACTTCAACGGGTTTACACTTTTTGTAGACATTCTAAATGGAATAAAACTTAAGTGTTAGATGGTATGGATATTTTATTTATAAAACGGTACCAGGAAATTTTTAAAAATTTCTTAAATTTGATGAAATTAAAAAATAAATTTTGCAGAAAGAAATATAGTAGAATAAAGAATACTACTGCTTATCCCTGTGCAGTAAAACAATCCTACAATTTTCACATGACGATTTATCATATTACGCGTTCATTCGAAACAAAATTAATTTGTGTAGCTTTTGGATGATATGCATTGCCAATATTTGGTAAACTGACTAAGTTGTGAAGTATAAACTGACCAGAATTTATCCGTAAGTTTTACACCCGTGACTTTTACCTTGGACCAAATTATCATAGAATATAAATACGGCCTATATTTTACAAGATCATTATCGTTTTGCAAATTTCTTATCGCAACAGAATTAGATCGAAAGAGTACAACATGTTACTAATTCCAAGATATATGTTTCTAAATATGAAAATTGTATTAATTATACCTAAAGTATTATCATTAGAAAAAATGTCATGAGTGCGAAATAAAATGCTCATATCTTTAATATCTGGGAATTCGATAAGGATAATACTGTTACAAAATATTACTTACACATCACACAGTATTAGGTACATTGCTTACCGAATAAGGAAAACGCTTTGATATAAGTAATACAGGCACGTTCGGGAATTTTATATCAGCAAACATGGATTCGAAATAAGTCATAGAAATGATTTGGGGTATCGATGTCTCAGGAGAAAAGAGACAAGCAGTTATTTGAACTGTTAAAATTAACTTCGGTATTTTAATTATAATTACTGAAAATTTTACAGATTCACACTTTGTTGAAAGTCTCCCAGCATGGCTTTGACCAATAGTGCTGGTCGGTTATGTATCAACACTTTGGCCGGTCTATTGGAACTCTTTCTAGAATTGGCAAATGCCCTCCCATACAGTTTTTGTGACCTGTAACCGATAACCGACTTGACTTGTTAATTCTCTGCTTAGTGTATGTTTGCCGTTTTATTTCGCATTGAGAAATAATGCAGTAGATGTCTAAATAGGATAGAAATAACTGTCTGAAAAAGGCTTTGCTATGATTGATTAATACTTAATTGAAAGGACTGTTTAGGCCTTATTTCCTACTCAACCGCGTAATATAATAATGTGAGTTTTGTTTGAAGTTGCGTCCATTCTGTATTGAAATACCTATTTTTATTTCGCAGTACATTATCCTAAATTTAAATTATTTTAATTTACAGAAACCCCACGAAAAACAAACTTTAAAATCCATAATGTATTCATGTCTCTCCATTTTTATGAGATAGTAAAAGAAACTTTTTACTAAATTTAAAATGTTAGTTAAATGTACTTAATATTTAGTACTAGCTGTTGCCAGCAGCTTCGTTCGCATTGTATCGTGGTATTGTAAAAAACATGTTCCAAAACCTTTATTAAAATTCAAGTATTCCTTTGTTAAGTGATTTTCATTGGAAGATATCCCATATCCGGAACCACTTCCGAATCGTTGAATCTCCAACTTTAAATGCCTGTGGGGAGCCTGAATTTATAGGGCAAAATCTGACGGGCGGCCGGGGCGAACGGCCTCCGTAAAAACAGGGTCTCTACGCCTGGTGCGGGGAATAGTCTACCATTTGCGTACACAAAAATAGCTCGATGCGCTCACTGCTTTCTACGGTCCGCAGCCCCGGAAAGAATGTCACTGCTTGTAAGCAACCCAATCCCGTGTAAGCATTCGCATGCGAAACCTGCTCATTACAATCACACTTCTCGGTGTCAAACATTTCACTATCTTGAAATTATTTTTAATAGTCTGTTCCCGTGTGACTCCGCCACAAAAACGTCACCAGTGAACTTTACATGGACGGTGCCTCTGTGACCATCACTGCAATGACCATCACTGTCTCTGTGGCAGTGATGGTCATTGCAAGAAGTTCAATCTCCTTACCCTATCTAGTCTCATTGTGCCAGTTTCCGAAACCATGGACTTTAACAGAAAAACCATCGGGCACTTAAATATTACAACTATCATAAGATTTAAATTGATTCCTTAAATGCCATTGGGTGGAGCCCTGAAGTTGTAGATGTGATGAAGTGAGTAGATTGGAGGTTTTTCCTCTGTGTCCGCATTTGAAATAAGTTCTGCAAACCTAAGGGGCGAGGAGAGGCATATATTTATTAAATTCTAAACGTAGCTCTCCACAGTTAGTAGATAATATGAGGGTCGTATTATGCCAGATAAGAAAACACAGTTGTAAATTAATATTCTCTTTTCATAGGTAGGTTTTATAGAAAAATATAATAATTTGCTTTCAGTTCAGAGTTAACTTAAAAGCTACTTTTACAGGACTGCAGGATTAGACAGTACGATGTCTTATTTTGTTGAAGATAGAATATCCACAGTTGTATTTGATTGCCTGTCAAAGCCAAGTAAAATAACTTTTTCAGTTTCAGAGTTGACTTCGGTAAACACTGCTTGATCAGCGTGGACGGACAGTGACAAACGTGTTGTACCGAGTACGTTAAGGGGTCGACAGAGGGGCGAGTGGACACAGGCCACAAACGGAACCGAGGATCAGGAGTCCAGAAGTCGGGGACGGACAAGACAAAAGCGTGTGCAGTAATATTGCGAGTTAAACGCACAAGCTGCCGCTTCATATGCCGCCTCACATTGTTTACAGAATGAGAGACTAAGTAAACGGTCGTAAGTACGACTTCATTTGCGGAACAAAACTCATGCAAGGAAACTGTTTATCCTCGGCTTCCGTTTGGCCCGTATTGGAGGAAGGTTGGGGTTGGCGCCTGTGTAACTCACCGCCCCCAGCCGCAAGGCCCGCCCCTCCCCCCCGCCCCCCGCGTGTCGTTTCGAAACAAATCCACACCGTGTCCGAATGTTTCCCTCCCCTACAAGCGTAATAGACAAGGCCCGACATACGATCGTAAAAATAACCGTTCTGTCCTGCTATTCCCTACTGATTTCCAGCCGACATCCTTTCTAACACGATACTGTCGATGTCGCGTCGACCGACAAACTACCAGACGCGGCCCAGTCAGCACCAGCTTGGCGGCTCCGTCACCTCGTAACCGGCGGCAATTAAATTTTCCTCAATCTGTGACCCAATCAGTACAATTTCTTTCATTGTTTAAAATATTAATTTTCTTCCAGTTTAATGTTTTAAAATTAGACTGGCTGTTTTTAATTCTAGTTTTACAACTAATTAATCAGTTACTTTTGGGGATGAAGTGATCGTATTGACAGTATTCAATATCCGAAAGAACTTTGAGTCCCAAATATTTTGGACCAATATTTGCTTCACACAGGCTATGAATATTCTCGTTTTCATTATCAATAATATCGTGCTGAAAAGCACTGTAGCTCACTTTCTGCTGTGGGTAAATAAATATAAATAGAGTGTTTATGTGAAGTTATGCTAGTCGTCAGCAGTCAACCGTGGGTACGGATTGTACATGAAAATTTATTTCCTTCATTGATATAAAAACCGTTGAACTAATACATTTACAAATTTAGCTGTCAGAAACAATCATTGCCAATGTTCCCTATTTTCAGATCTGGCGAATATACTGTATAGCAATTATCTGGTAAAGAAACACCCCCAGTTCGCCCTCAAAATTTAGGACTCCTGTGATTAAATAGGAGAGGTAAATTGTAGGTTGGCCCGCCTCTTCGGCGCGAGTCACCTCATTTGTTCTTATCGCAATTATTAATGACCACCGGTGGTTGTTGGGGGGTGGTATCCTATCTTTCTGCTCTCACCGGGTGATTTATAACCGACTCCACTCCTCCGCTGAATTTTCCTCCTCCGCGTACTGCGTTCAGCCCTACTCCATGTGATACATATTCATCGAAAGCCGCAGTGGACTAGGGGCTACCCCTGCTGGTCGTAGTGGTCTTTCCACTCTCACTTTCCATCGCGTCCTATAAATAACTCATAATTCTGAATTAATCGTACCTCTGTTCGGTTTTTAGCCTCTAGCTACCCTTTTGCACATAGTTTATGGAATTTGAAATTTGGCTATTACTATATTTTATAAAATATCTAATATTATGCGGTGTATTTTGAAAGTGTAATGAAAAATCCAAACGAAAATGATTCGTTCCAAATTAATTACAAACACAACAGATTTTACCGCGGTGGAGGATTAAGAAGGACTGGAAAAGGACAGTTAAGCATTCCACCAATTAGTTTAAGATGGTCCAACCGCTCTTGAGTTGGCGTTGCTAGCTTTCTGTTGCAGCGGTCTCGCCGCGCCGCGCCGCGCCAAGATTACATCAAAACCGGGACATAAGCAGTCATTCTGCGAGGCATGTCCCACTCATTTGTTAGTTTACTCGGAAGAAAAACCTGATCGTTATCAATTATTATGTTTTTTCTTTGTACCTGGCAGGTTTTTAATGTTCAAATATGTTATCTCATCCTAAAACAACTATGGATTAGATAGCGTTAACAGTTTTTGAACATATTGAACTCTCAAAACTTCTTTCATCTGCAGGATATTGGGCTTAATAAATTCTATTTTTTTAAAATGCCTAGAATTGTTGTACAAATAAGTTACAATATTAAAAGCGTGTTTGTTGTTCCTCGTTTAAATTATATATTATTTATTTTTAAGCCCTTAAATAGTATAAATAGTGATAAGAGGTAAAGAGAAAACAAGAAGTATCTCATATATAACGTTTTAGGGAAAAATATTCAAATTGAACTTACAAAGACTAAATATTTATAGGAACAACAGAGCCATTTGACTATACTGTCCGGGTTAATTATATAACGGATATTTATATAGGTTTTCCACTTGGAAAATGTGTAATGTAAAGTAGAGCAACTATAACACAGTTTACTAGAACATAAATATTTTGATAAACTCACTATTATTACTTAATAAAACAATACAACATGACTACTAAAAGACAAACAACATACACCGTATTATTTACAGAATATATTCGAATTCACAGTTTGAGCTTTTGCATTTGGTTATAATAGATCTATTTCCCGAAATAACCATTAAAATTGTTTATCGAGCTTTTTCTAGTTGAGAAATGTAACTATAAAACCAGTATTAATTGGTAATAAAACGTTACGACTTTTAAAAATCACGAAAAACGGGTTTTCCATCACGGGTACAATTAGATTGTGTTATTGGTTATATATAAAGTACAATATATGTGCATACGTGTACGTTTGAATATTAGTATACATGTAAAGTAAGAACATCCAATAAATAATCCGAAGGGATGATTTTCCTTCTTAATTGGCAATAAAACCAAATATACTAGTTACGAAAATTCAGCATAGAACTGCAGCAAAAAGCTGTGTTGTTATAAAAAAATTAAATATTGGTGTTAAGACTTGGTAGGGTTACATGGACACACCATGTGATCTCAAAGATTAATTGCAAGGAGTATTGCAACAATGAGATGCTTACATTATTAAGTATACCAACCTCCCATTATTATCAAACCAGCGTCAAAATAATATCGGGTTTAATACGTGGAAATAACCGTAGGTCAGTCTCATGCAGTTTTTTTTAGAAGTCCAATTATACTAGATGAAAATTTACTGTATAACATGTTGCAAAGAATGTAAGAAACATTGATAACCAATTCCTAAACTACGAGAAATAACTGTAGAATTGTCTCTGCTACAATAAAACCATAAAAGAAAGCTATCAATCCGTGGATGCAGGAATCCCTACATCCACACGGTCCTATAACATAGACATCTTGGAATCCTCGCTGTTAAAGTAAATCAATACAGAAAGCGATCAATTTGTGGACGGGAGAATCTCTGCACACTATCTGCCGAATAGTAACAGGCACCGTCAATCCTCGCTGTTAAAGTGAATCAACACAGAAAGCGATCAATTTGTGGACGGGAGAATCTCTGCACACTATCTGCCGAATAGTAACAGGCACCGTCAATCCTCGCTGTTAAAGTAAATCAATACAGAAAGCGATCAATTTGTGGACGGGAGAATCTCTGCACACTATCTGCCGAATAGTAACAGGCACCGTCAATCCTCGCTGTTAAAGTGAATCAACACAGAAAGCGATCAATTTGTGGACGGGAGAATCTCTGCACACTATCTGCCGAATAGTAACAGGCACCGTCAATCCTCGCTGTTAAAGTAAATCAATACAGAAAGCGATCAATTTGTGGACGGGAGAATCTCTGCACACTATCTGCCGAATAGTAACAGGCACCGTCAATCCTCGCTGTTAAAGTAAATCAATACAGAAAGCGATCAATTTGTGGACGGGAGAATCTCTGCACACTATCTGCCGAATAGTAACAGGCACCGTCAATCCTCGCTGTTAAAGTGAATCAACACAGAAAGCGATCAATTTGTGGACGGGAGAATCTCTGCACACTATCTGCCGAGTAGTAACAGGCACCGTCAATCCTCGCTGTTAAAGTAAATCAATACAGAAAGCGATCAATTTGTGGACGGGAGAATCTCTGCACACTATCTGCCGAATAGTAACAGGCACCGTCAATCCTCGCTGTTAAAGTGAATCAACACAGAAGCGATCAATTCATGGACGGGAGAATCCCTGCACCACCACGGTCGAATAGCAACAGACACATTCGAACGCGCAGATTTACATACAGCATTCAAATAGCACAATTAATATATGGCAGCAATAACAGAATATTGGATTAGGAAGCGATGATGGTTATTTGCACGTGGCGGTGGTACCGCAGGGTGGGGTGGGCGGAAACGCTTCTGTCGGGCGTTAGCGCGTGCGCGCTCCCATTTGCACATAAATAGTAGTTAATGCGCGTTCACTAACTGTGACACTTCCGTTTTTTACAGAAGTAATATTAATTTTGTCCAAACGTCTTTTATAATACAGACAGAACGGGACGGGACGGGACGCGGTCGAGGGATTCCCTTAGTTATCATAATGTATACAGAAGGGCGGGAAGACTTACACCTTCCGGCGTGACGTTGGGCTACGTTACGTTACGTCCTGAGCACATGGCAGTGTCCCTCCTTGTCGCATCGGGTCCGACCCTGGCCCCGGCCCTGGCACGAGCGATAGTTGTGACATATACGTTATCCCGGGCGGGGTCCAGATCAGTCACCAGGCGGGTTTTATAATGCCACAGGGTCATTAATTCTTTTGGGCGGCTGAGGAGGGGTATTTTTTTATATCTAAGACTTATGCAATACATCATAGACTAATCTGCTGTCTTCTTAAACTGCTCAATTGTCCCGTAAAGTGTGTCTTGTTGTAGGTGTAATAGAATAACAATTGAATGACAAAATTTTCATAAATGAACGTTAAAATAGACTACATAGCAAAAAGGTATAGTAGGCCAACATAGTGGGTGGATGGAAATTTATATGCTTTCTCGACAGTTATCTGGATCTTTCCTCGCCTTAAAACCATAAACAGTCATTAGGTCTTGAAGACCTGACCATAAATACCTCTCCAATTTTCTAAACTCATACGAGGGCTAATATTGCTAACGTTATACCTGCTTAAATATACACTAATTTTATAAAAATAATTTTTTATTTTATTTTACTTTTGGATATCCTGTATGATCCATGAAGAGTATACAATTTGGAAGAATGAAATCCACACACTTATCGGCTTTTGATTCCCTGTGCACCTTTCTCAGTAATTCCTGTGTTAACATTTTTCTGACAGCCGCTCCGAAATAAGTCTTCTCTCCAGTAAAAAAGTTCCATGTCTGAAGTAGATGAACGCGGAACACCTGTATTATTAGTCATCTTGACATATACTCAAAAGAAGTATTCTTCTTTATTTTGGTTGTAATACGATTAGCGTTAACAACTTTTTAAAATAAAAGTGCTTGAAAATAAAAAAAAATCTGATAGCCTGTATCGCAGATCTTTATTATTTGATAAGGTATTAATTTGTAGCAAAAACACTTTTGCGGGTTTTCAATCTGAGAGCACACAATCTCGAGGAAACGCGTCACAAGTTAATAAATTCGAAAGACAATTTTGCCCTTCTGACCGCTCGCCGCTCCTCGCCACGCTACCCGACGCTGCACGACACGAATATTACTAAGCCTAGATTGTCGGTGTCTCTGAGGACCTCATTTACAATCGTTGGGCGACCGAGGAAGAAGTCGGAATAAGGTCGTTTCATTTTTGCGTTTGTCATGCGTGGTGGAGACGGTTGAAGGTGAGTTTCCAGATTTGTATAGTAAGCAGATGCTCGGCGATGGTGTACAGGCACACGTACGGGACTAGTCACGTAGGTAACGAGCTGTACGTGTTACGTGCACTCATATCGCCAACGTCTGTCCATCAACAGTTCCCACATTTGTTACACCTCGCGTCCTCGCGCCGAGCGGACATACTAATGTGGATAGTTTCACCTGGCGTTCCCTGCCAACACCTCGCGAGTAGAACCAGCGAACGGCTCATACGGCATTGTCTAGAAGTCGATAAATTTGTACCGTATTTAAAGATGTTATCGTTTTACTAAGTGTAAACGTCAAAAAATATTTTACTATTTTATCTAATATTATTAACTTTTTTTTTAAATATCTGTTATATCCTATAGTAAACTCGAATCCATTAGTATGTTTCTACTTCGATTTACATTTAGATCGTTTACGTATACAATCTTGGGGTAGCAAATGTAATTAAACGTATGGTAGCGAAGTCTGACAGAATTCGTTATTTAGTCGATGAGTAGTCCTATGGTGCGTGAGTAGTAGCTACTGAGATCGTAATTGAGGGCTTCTTGATTTAGTTAAGAATAGAAACGGGGTATCCCAGAGGCACTTAAAAATGTATCCTAATACCACGCGTTTTTCGACTAAGTGAGAAGAGGTGGGTGCTGTCACAATAATATCCAGTACACGAGTTATTTTTTTTTAGGATTAGAGATTTTTTGTGTTCCCTTAAACGTAAAACAAAGTTGGAACTTTACTATTGCCGCTTACCTCGAAATTTTTGTTACTGTATGATTTCGATTTAAGTTTGAGTCATCTAAGATTTTAGAAATTTAATTTCGTAATATAATTAAGAATTTCAGTGAGAAGAGTTAACATGTTTACAACTAATGAACAGAAACGTCAAACTAGTGTAGACTATAACAAAACTTATTTCACCTGTTATCGAAATGTTTAGAGTACTTCAAACTTAAGTAAAAACTGCGGATATTAAAAATAGTGTTTAATGTAAATTTGTATTAAAATATAGTCATTGGTTTTTCGTTTTCACTGTAAACTAAAATCCCCTAAAATCCCCTTTAAAAAACGGAACAGTTGAGTTCATACTTTAGCAATCCCATTCACATTATTATATATTATTTTAATTCCTTAAATGTATTTTATTATTATAAGGAGTGAGTTACTAGTACCCTCAATTATCATGACACGAGACCGTCACATATAGCTCTGAAGATTTCTGTTACATAATTTTCTGATTTTCAGTTTGCTAGGATATGAGTGACCGGAGGCCCCGTGAGCGACGATTGAGAGATCGCGGCCTAGAGTAAAGGAACAGACCCGAAGGTGCGGGTCTGACACCTCTCGCGTTTAGATAAATGGGGGAAGTGGAGTCGAGGGAAGTCACTGTCGGTCGGGGGAAGTCGTTCTGGTGGAAGTCTCGGCGAGGGGAAGGGAAAGAAAAGGGAGAGAAAGGGAATGTAATCTTTCTTAGTGCACTGCGCCGCGGCTGGGGAAGACGCGAACGTGAACGAAATGCCGAGCCATCACGCCCGACCTCACCGCTTCTATTGTTTTATTTACGAGGAGCGCTACAAAATCAGATTTACCTTAAGTTCGGTTTCGGTATATCTTCACGGGAATCAGCAAAGTCAACACAATCCGGATCGCAATCAGAGAAAACCTGCGCTGAGCTGATCAATAGACGACGCGACGTCGAGCATTCTCTGCTCAAGGAACTCCAGGACTTTATTATCGTGGTGTGAATGTGCTCGGAATTTAAGAACGCTATAGCGCAAAGTTCTGCCGATTTACTTTTACGAGAACATGGACAAATTAATGAACTATAACCTAAAGATGCTTAAAAGAAGAATATTATTACCGTATATTCTACTATAGTGCTGTTATATTTATGCAAGGTATATTTTTAATGACACAGGATAAATGTCTAACAATCTAAATTATGTCTGTTCATGTTTCCATCAGGGTTCGCTTAGCTCGATTATCAACTTTGTTTGTCCAGCGTTTATTACAAATTTTCAGTGAAACGCCACGTTTTCCAATAGATTTTTACAACCTTTAATCTTTAACTAGACTCATTACTTTAGTCACGAAAGAAACTATGAAGCTATTTTCAAATGCTACATTTTACATTTACTTAATCTTGTGATTAGTTTTAAGCATGTGCTACACTAACAAAATATTTAATTTGGGATCGCTTTGGGATGCCTTATGAATATAACTATTTAATCAAAATATACATTTAAAAAATTATGTGTTTAAAATAATCTTGGAGTTCCAACCGAAAGTTAAGTATTATCAGCTCATTTGTACAATAAGGCAAAGAAATTATTTAAACGTGTGAAAGAGCATACATCATTATTTTATAATGGTTTCAGTCAAATTAAAATTTCGAACATTAAGCACGATGTTGCTCATCACAAAATATGTAGCTTGACATTTATTTTCCCGTAATCCTTTTGGTGATTCTGTAATTAACTGATTTAGATATATTTTAATTGGTCTTCATGAAGTGGATGAGAAAGTGAAGCCTTATTTTTAACAAATTAACATACCAACATAACATGTTCTGATGCTACTTGTACAGTAAAGCCTGTTATGCGATATAACCTAGTCCTATGAAGGGGGTGTACACTGTTTGCTACCTACCCAGAAACTGGGAGCACATGATGACACCGTCAGTCAGGTGTCGAGGGCTGATCAGACACAGGGGCACGACATCTCATCCCCGGTCAGAGCTTTTGTCACGTCCAATAAATTCACGCAAGAAAGAAACGATTTCACTAATTGTAATTCGTAATATATCACCGTTAAGTGAGTTCGTCAGCACTTGTTGTGAAACCTATAAAGGGAATGTACACTGAGGCTTTTTAAAATTGAATCAGTACAAATTGTCTATTGCTACTTGACATTTAAACGTAAATAAGTATGTAACTGTCTATATAATGTAAGTATTGCAAGTGTTGATCAGCCCTCGTATTCTGATGTGGTGTTGGTTTGTTTCATGTGATGCTCAGATGAACAATGAAGAAATCAGTTTGGTAAGTCGTTCATTATTAGAAAGTAATTATTTTATGCTATGCGTCCATCCTGACCTTATTATTTGGTATTTACGTTGTTGATTGTCAGTAATGTTGAGTTTTACTGTAGGACACACGATTCAATTGGTTGTTTGTTTGAGCCATTCTCTCGAGAAGGCAGTAGTTATTTGAAATTTGTATTAACAGTTTTCATTTTAATTATTTACAATATAAAGGACAGGCCACATCCTCCTTTTAAGCCTCACTCTGCCCGTCATCCTGGGCCACGGCCCTGTACGTAGTTCTTATTAAACAGAGTAAGGAGGAGAGTCGATACAGTACAAGTTCGATGGTGCTGATACAAAGTGTTACAGTCACAGACAGGATATGAACCTGCGCTATCTCTAACTCAGATGCAAAGTCCGATGTCTTAGACCGCTCAGCCATTGGCTCTCTTTATAGTATACGGGCAAATAATGTATTAACGAGAATTGATGTACAGAGACAGCTGCAGTCTCTATTGTGTTGTCAGCAGATAACGCCACGAGCTTTTTCTATTAAACAGGTGTACGTTGTATTGAAAAACACACTACAAACAAAATTTTTTTTTAGATGCCAGACTACCTAAAACTCAATGTTCCTCACAGGTGCAGGACGTTCCACCCGGCATTCTCATGAATAAAATTATACAATCACGCGAGTTTTGCTCTTGTCTGCTTTAATGGGTTTAGTTCCTATTGAATCATAGTATACAAATGTTTTTTATGGTAAATTTGATGTCAATTTAAAATGTTCAGTGATTCTATAGTTATTTAAAATCATAATAGATAAAACAAGAAGGATACGTAATACCAATAGCATTATCAAAAATCCTTGTTTAAGCTGGATAGCATCCTTTATTGTCTACAAATTTTGCCAGCGTAAGTGCTACTTGAGACAAAAAAGGATAATGTGTAAAATTCTATGATAAAAGTTAATAGTTCTAATACACAGTGATCGATGGGACTATAGCTTAAGAATTTATACTTCCACTGTTTCCATAGTGTAGATGTAAGAACTGGTTTGGTAACTGTGTCCATGGTTAAATTCAGTTTCAGACTATTTCTTAGCGACATGATAGAACACGTTTCATGGACGTATTATGCTTTTTATACAAACCTTTTTACTAAGATATATTTTTTCATAATAGGTCAGCTAACTTTTATAGGTTTTAAGCTGTAGAAATCCGCTTTGTTTTATCGCATAGAATAATAGTAAGAAATAAGCAACTGACATGCAATGCAATGAAGGAAAGTACGATACAAGTAATACCACGATTACTTATCTTTTGGATTGACAGGGCATGATCAGTAGATAGGATTATGGTAGTGTCCAGATCACCGCAGTTTTTGATTGACAGTAGGGACAAAAACGAGATTGAAATATAGTAATGCCATGATGTCGGTGGATTTAAATTATAACGAAGCATGATCAGTAGATGGTAACTCGATCGCCTATTCTTTTAGTTGATAGTGCAGCATTATGAGTAGAAGGGAGTATGCTAACTGCACTGATTTGATGATCGGTACAAACACAGGACACAGTGGCTGTTGGCGGCGTATGAGTAGATGTAAAAGGTTAGTGTAAAGCTATCTAGTAGTTGTATATTTGAATGCGCGTAGCCGGTTGCGGTGACGAGTTGTGCCGATGCCAAGTCGCTAGTGTAGCGAATCGTCAGGTTGCGCGCTGCGATTTGTCGCCTGATTCATCTTTCCTTGATGACAACGTTTAATGTTCTAGAACAATGATCCGCATGATTTATTTAGAAAATGATAATTCTCTCTGTCCAACAAGCCATAAATAGCTCATCTTAAAGCGTGCAAATAGTCCCTTATCGTGTTTGTGTGTGGCACGGCTTTTCTGTATCTTCTTTGTGAGTTCTCCTTAATCTTTCTTTCTTCCTTCCTTTTGTTTCATCGTTCTCCTTGTTCTTTATCTTATTGCCGTTCTTCTTATTCTTTTTTAGTGACTGCGGTTCAAACATCTATCTACTATATCCGGCTTTATATTGTACATGTGATGTTAATCTACTGTCGTAAACCACTACGGTCCATTAAATACGCCGGTTCTTGTAGTATGTTTAAATTCAATATTTAATTACAAACTTGCTCGTAAGTTATATAGGCCTATTAAGCGATATTTCCTCTACGACTGAATGAGAACTAAATGAGAGTTCATAACATAAAGATATTGATATCGAATATATGTACAACTATAATAGTATCAATGCAACGGAGTCTAAAATAAAGTAAATAAAAATACTATTTCCAAAAACAGTTTCCAAAGCATTTGGGAGCTTTAATTTGCAGGATCGTAATAAGTTTATCCGGGGGCGGATCCAGACCCTATTTCGGAAAGGGGGACAGAACAGACCTCAATATTACAGAAATTATGAGACTTTGATCTAATAAAACAGTTTAGTTTGTACTATACTAAGTTTACCGTCCGATGTATCGGTATTATTTAATTTAAGACAAAATGTTTATTTTAATTTAATTCTTGTTTTATTGTATTTAATAATTTTGAAATATGTAATAAGTTGTGTGAACATATGATTTTGTTTGTTTATATGTTTAAATTCCCCTAAGTTCATTATGACGATATATATATATATATATATATTATGAATGATATATATATATATATATATATATATATATCATTCATAATTATAAAATATTCAGCTCAAAACATTTTTACTCAGTGAGTTTACTAACTAAAATTACTTGAATAACAGAAGACTGAAAACGAGTATATCTTACATTGAAAATATAACAAGGAACAAAACACATTAATCACTGGCCAACTATCAAAATACTATATTAAATTTGCATCCTGAAGTAAACAATGTTAAAAAACCCATTACTACAGCTCATTTAAATAGTTCAGTTTAATAGTAACAGTCGACGACACAACAATTCCCAGGAAGGAATACTAGTAATTAAGTAATAAGAACTAGACGATCGGTGAAAGTACACAGTGGAAGCATCAGATTGATTGATATTTTATACGGCCCTGCGCGACATGTGTTTACTGGACGAGGCGATTGGTTATGGTATTACTGCGGGGCGGTCTCGCCCGTACAAGGATGTCAACCTTATCCGGGAAAAGCGAGAGGACAAAACAACAGAACTGGCAATAACTCCGTTTTTATAGCGACGTAAAAACGTTCCAGAACAAATCACAGAACAAACTAAGAACGGCCAGGTAGACCACCTGGGCTTTGATTGTATACGCTTTGGCAGCAACGCCTTAAAAAAGTAGTAGTGAAATTATTTACTATGGAACTACTAAATTAATATATGTAAATTATATAATTAATTCGTTATAAGATGGTTTTATATCAAGACTAAAAAATTAAACTCCCTAAATTTCTTTACCCGGTGGCAGTTCATGGAGATTTCATTCACTGTATATCATAAACACGGTTTAAATTACACAATAAAAGTTCCTATTAAAGGTTGATTGAGACTTTGGAGAGCAAACGTACTAACATATCCAACGGTATTTTTTATAAAATCGTTCCAACTTTATGAATGTTTGATATTTTTAAATTTGGACAGTTAATAATATGTTTTAAGGAAATAAATTTTGATACTTTATCTGTCCTAAATTTATAATAGTGTTAATATTAGATACTGTGTTATAGTACGTGTAGGTTTGCTTATTCTGATTAGGTACTGTAATAGACTTCTTGCTTGAAAATTATTCCATCTTATTAAGAATTATTCAATTTTTTTCGACCAGCAATGTAATAGTATTAGCATGTTTTACAATTGTGTGAGTTAATTTTAAAATGCCAGTTAGTGGTTGGCTGTGCATTATATCACGCAGCTATAACATATTATACAATGTGTGAGATCTTTTTAAAAATCAGCTGTAACAAATGAGTAGAATTTCGTTTGTACATTTTTTTATAAATATTACCTATTTGTGCGTGAGCTATTGGATAGCTCTATCAACTATAATAAAATATGAAAAATAAACTAATGTACCACTTTACGGGTAGTGCGGTAAGTCTTGTTCATTAAAATTTCCATAATTTCTGGGCCTGTCGAATAAACATACAACAGCTTCATCATGTAGTTCTAAATTCCTAGTTCATAGTCTAAAATATTAGTATGCCTAACATAAAATTGTTTAAGTAATGTAAAACTAGTAACGCTAAAAATTATATACTTAAAATTTTATTTGGAAATTAGTGTAAAAAGAAGTAAACTAAATTTGTTTTGTGAAAGATGACAGTTCTACTACTCTCAACGTATATTTGTTTTATACCATTTATATATTCTATGGTTTAAGTTTTGTTACGGGTTGTTACGTGGTGGGAATTACCGGCATTGTAAAATAATATTTGTTGAAGTCTGTCAAACAATCGACACAAACTTCACCCAAGAAGTCCATTGTTTACAACATGATAAAACTACAGAGACTTTTGTTGCTTTTGCGTCATTGAACAACAAAACATTCGTTAACAACATTTTCCAGGAAGATGTAATAAATGTAAAACATGCAAAACCAAACGGTAATAAATACGTTACACTGAACCAATAAAATAATTATATTCCATGGTTTTCGCCTAATAATTGGAATGATATCGAATATCTTTCATTTTAACCCATAAGATCACTCACATTGTTTCTAGTAAAATATAATTAACGTTTAAACAATAAAGGTAAATGTTTGTTTTCAATTCAACTTCAGTTGTGCTTAACGTAATTTTGATCAGAGGCGATTATTCAATAAATAAACAGCAACATCTGTTTAATACACCCGGATGTTACTGACTGATCTAAAACAATCAACTCGGCTTCTTCAGCAGAACTATTATAGAGATATCGTTTATTTAGAGAGTATCCGTCTTCCGTGGTCATTAATTCTGGGGAGATGTAGAAGAGACCGATTCACAGGCGGCTCAACATATGTTATCCGCCTAATAAGCGCCCAATCTTAATGCGCCCGATACCGAACTATTAAGATTTCAAGCCATAATGACGCATATTATGTACTCCTGTGGTTATGGAGCGAGCTCCTCATTAACTCTAAATTGATGGTTTACCCGACAAGCATCTTCTAGCCGATAGACCACCTCGTGGATACTAACAAGCCCGTCATAGTTGTAGCCACAACTTCATGTTCAAACTCAATCGTTAACACTTCAATAACATAATGTCTGTCTCCCGACGATATTTCGTGGATACTAACAAGCGCGTCATAGTTGTAGCTACAACTTTATGTTCTATCTTCTTACTAAGAACTAGTGTGTAATTCTTGTATTATATTTATATAATTCCACATAATATTTTTCTGTGTATCGTATATTATACATCCAAATAATATTATAAGATTCACCAAAAGCGGAAAGTATTACACAACACTGGGGACTAAATGTGCGGATGCGGTAACCTTTAAACCACTTTGGTGTGCATTTTATCTGAGCGAAGGAGGTTGTTCGCGCCGGCACGCCCCTTCCTTCAATGTTACAATTTGGGAAAAATATTGAGCGTGGTGGGCGTGGTTATTTGTTTTACCTTGTCAAAGAGCTCACCGAACTGTTTGTATAATTTATAGCCCGACCGTTCCCGTCGTGCGCGCTCATTTGCCAGCCCGCTCGGCCCTCACCCACCACCTATTGTTTGTTCTCAACAGTCTTTGCAAAATACTTTCTTCTCTTTTCTGTTCTTAATCTTTAGTTTTGCTCCTGTTTTAAATAAAGCACGATCCACAGTCTTCCCAAGCAACAGTGTCGTGTTATCATAAGGAGTCCCGCTTTATTTTGTCTGCTTTGGTAACGAAGAAAAATACACTTCTCTCCACTAGTCGTATTCCAGTACGACTGCCGGTACTGGAACCTTTCTCAATCTTGTGTGGAATACCAGTTGGGACACACATCTCTGCCTGTGATATCACACAGCTCTGTACGGAAGAACTCAAGTTTTTCAACCATATATCAAACGCAGTGAAAGCAGACGAGTGGGCAACTTCTTCGGAACACGGAATCCTCAAATTCTTGGCTATTTTATCAGAGAAAAACTGTAGCCAGACTGTACAACACAATTTTTAACTCGGCACTGAGACGACGACACAGCGAGGAGGATGTTGAACTCGGACCGCACCTCCGGTCTGCTCTGTACTACCCGCCCGTCGTCCCCGTCACTGTAGCGCGTCTCGGCGTGATGTACGTCTCTGGAGCTCGCACCCGCCGCGCCGGTATCCTCTATCCGAGTAATTAAACTCGCTCGCATAATTGCAAACGGAGCTGAATGGCCGTAGCTTGTGGAGGGCCGGTGGACCGATGGGCTGTTTGGCGGGGGAGGGGGCGGGGGGCGCCTAGCTGGCGCCGACTCTGGGAGAGGTCACGCGTCGCCGCTACATCGTCTGTCGGCTCGGCCGTCCTGTCCCGGCCCGCCAGCCCACGGTCCACAGTTCACGGCTCGGGCTCACCGGCCCATCGGTTCATGTCACACCAGTTTACCGACGACACGACGGGCGACGGCCCGGACTAGTCGAGCTCGGCTCTACGGGAGTAAACGAGTTTATCCGGAAGGATGTGACAGTCTGAGATCATCACTTATTTTTTGCCCATTGTAATGAGTTTTAGTAGAAAAATACACTCGAAATACATAAATGAATTTTCTTAACGGCGAACTGTTTAGCCACGCCATGTTGATTAGCCAGATTACGTAGGCTGAGCACTGTATTCATATAGTTAACATCCAAACATCTAATTCGACCTATGATCAATAAAACATGCTACAAAGGATTACAAAAAAAACGTTACATAAGCCTCCATGAAAAACGAAGTCAGAAATCAGAAAGTCTTTATTTGTCAAAGCCTACATACGAATTGTACTTCTACAAATACGAATAGATGGTGCATTACGCATACTAGCAAGCATATTAGAAACTAGCAAGTGCATACAAATTCATACAACGTAACATTTTCTTCTGATTCATAGGAACTAATACACGAAGTAAGACGACGCACGTGTATGTTTGAGTAGCCTATTTGGTTAGAGCCACTAATGAGTAGTATTTCCGCTACTGGAGAATTAATTATGTGAGACTGTGCGAGTTGGCTAACATTTCACGTAATAGGCATTATTAGGTTATGTGTTGACACCGGAACAGATAAGAAGAGGGAACTATCAGTTATCTGATCGGAGTCCTAACATTTGTTGATATTTGGAAGTTAATGGACTGCCATGAACACATGCTTCATTTGACTACACCGGTTAAAGCAACAAAATATATCACTTTGCTGAACTAACCATGTTAAAAATTGTTAAAGTGAGGCAATAAACGAGATGTTAGTATAACGAGGTTTGCTTTATTGCCCAGCGCCCCGTGCCGAAGCGTTCTCTCTAGTGAATTGTGGCAGGCTACCTGGATACCTTGGACCTTAGGTATTGTGTGTGAGACAAAGTGAAAGTCTGCTACATTATGCTTCGTTTGCTCAGAAATAAACTCTCACGATCACTAATAATAATAGGGTGGTTTAAACCCCATAATAATAGCTACCGATTTTTAATGCGTGTTGTACATGAAATCATTTAAAAGGCAACCACAGCTTTTAAAGCGTCATGATTTTTTAAATTTTATTCCTCTTTTTATATACTGAGTTTGTAAAAAAAACATATGTGTAAAAGAAATTATAGTAAAAAATTTCTTGAAGTGATTTAATAGAAATATTTAATAGAAGTATCCTTCGTACAATAAACGTTTGTGTAAATTTTATGTGTTTTTCCGGATTCATAGGTAAGTCTGTTGTACTCTTCCAGTTGTCTATTTAATTAGGAGCTGGCTGATGTATGTCTTTTTCTGGTTAAGTTTGGTCACATATATGTTTAGAATGAAAAATGTTCTTAGTAAAGTTTTAATGTCTACCACTTTTGTGTGACTCAACATAATGCATTTGTATTCAAAATACGTATTCTGCTTCTAATACAACCAACCCTAGCCTACAATGTAGTAGACTATGCTCTCATATTTATTGATGACACGTTGGATTTTGGGAGGAAAACTGTTATAAAACAACAGCACTAAGATAAATAAAAAATTATAGAAAAAATAAACCGCCTTTAAAAGATAAAACTATGTAGATGTAAAGGAATACAATATGTAAAAATTTAGAAATAAAATTCTCTTATTAACGTAATGTGCTAATTATAAAAAGTATTTTTCTATCATTTTTAGTAGTTTTTGTAAAAAAACTATTACACATTCCTTATAAATGAAAAAAATAATGTGTAGAAAACTCGGTTCCTCCATAGTGCCTTGGGGATCGAGTCTTAAAAACATCGTACTGAACTCAGAATATGTATTCACTTAGATTAAAATATACGACTCGTATGTTGTACTCTAGGTGTACGAGTATACGATAGGCTTAGAAATAGGACATGAAGATGTTCCCAGGAAATTATAGTATGTAAGTGCCTCAGTATCAATGTATGATAATAATTGTGAACAATTTAACATAAGTGTACGGTAGTTTCTCAAAAACTACCATAATTGTCTTTAAAAAGATTCTTCTAGTGTACAACATTTGATTCTCTTATTTAGGTTACTTCTTCATTTTTTCTACAGCGTTATGAGTGTCAATATAATAACTATTTTATACTCTTTCTGATTACATTCCTCTAGTATAACACTCACAACTTAACCCATATATGGTGCACATATGGCATATACATATATTTATTTAACAGGCTTAATTAAGATACAATCTAGAAGTACAGTATCAAATTGTTTTCGTAACTTAAGGAATGTTAAGTGGTAAATATTTTGTTCAAAGAACACATATTATACAAAGTATATATTTAACATATACTTATGTCTCAGGCTGTACAACTCAATAGACTTTGAACTTGGAAATCAATCGTATTTAGATTATGCGAAATATTAGCCATTTAATTTTAGGGCATCGGTAGGCCATATATACATTTTCAATCCTTTCACTTGCTATGTATCCTGTACAAGCAACACTTTATATACCTGTCGACATATCTGTTCCAAAGAAGTCTTCTAAGAGGCAAGGTGTCATTATGTATGTTATTAGAAGCGAGGATTGTCACGGATCATGACAGTACTTAAATCAGATGTATATAATACTAATAACAGAACTCAGGTAGCAAAGCAAAAAGGAAATATAGAGTTGTTTCAAAGTGAGAAGTCAAGAAAAAGTCAGTAGCATCGCCAGAAATAATTACTATATGATTTTGTCACTAATGTAGCTCAATAATTTGCATTTTTGTCTTTAAACCACTTTACAGAATGCATAGAAGCACTGTTCTACTACCGATATTTTATATAATTCATTTTAATAAAAACGTAACAATAAACACGTTAAGTGATTAATACAATATTTAGTTAACGTAAGATATAACTCTGATTTACGATCTCACAACATGAAATAGCATATAAAGTCATCCATTGCTTCCATGTAAAATTTACGGACCAAAACATCGTTATAAATTTGTACTACATAAGAAGTATTAGTTAAAAAAAAACTACTCAACAGTAGTAATTGTATATTAGAACAATCTGTAAGTAAGTTATAGTAATACGGTTTGAGTGTTAAAATGCTAATAACAATGATAACTAAGTACTTAATTTCGATTTCTGGGTAAAGATAACAGATAAGTTACAATATACGTTTTATATTACGGTTAAGCCAGAGGTCGAAACAATGTAACTCATACGTTAACTATATATCATATTATCATTATAAATTTATTATTTAGCATTGCATTCAGTGTGGAATCATATCCTAATCCTAACCCGTACACACTAAAAGCACAACGTGATTCAAACATTGACTGTCCAACATAACTGTAATTCTGTGTTCCGTAATGGCACAATGAACCTTACAGAGTGACGTTAGCATAAGACATCCTGAGTACAGGCCTAATACAGAGAATTGTAACACTGTGTTGACACTATGATTCCTGACGATGAGGAATGCAAAAATTATAGTTCTAAGCATTCACCTTTAGTACTAAACATCTGGTGCGGGAATAATAGATTTGCGCTGTCCTTTCTTGTTGCCCGGGAAACAAGGCCGGCAATGTTTACGGACCGAAGATTTCTCAAAAGCAAGTTTACGGCTCCCTTCACTTTAGGCTGAAGGTACCCAGGTGGTCGAGTGACCAGGGGCACATTCACACTCGAGTAAAGATCCAAAGAAGAATATATTAAATATTTTCAGTTCATCAATACTCAAGCCATATCTAGAAGTTCTCATGACAAAAACTGGGAGTCTCGTCTATGTTACTATATGGCGGATGGTTTGCCAGAAACTGATATACTAGGAAGTTAAACACCCGAAATTATACTGCAGAATGCCACATCTGCATACATTTTACAAGTATTCCGTTATTTGTGATCCACTTACTATAAACACTTTCGGCAAAAAAGTCATTTCCTGTGTATACAAATAATATAATATATCTATATGTGTTATTTTAGGCTGTATTAAAATATAAATAATTAATTGATATTACACGCAGATTTAATATAATTTAAGACTGTAATATGTCGTTTAAATGGTGGCTAGTAGATAGATAAAGTTTTATTTTATTTAAAACTAAACTTTAGCATTATTGCAAATAATGTGGCATTTCTATCTTGATTTCTTGGGTTGCAGCCGAGATAGACATTTAATTCTGTGGCAACATATGTCGATGTTACAGATGATTTTTCTAGAATAGAATTTGTTTTAAAGCAGTCGAAGCAGTGGCTCGGTGATCTATAAGTTATGATGTAACATTGTAACTTTAGTAACTGATAGTAACTATAAAATTGATATGAGTAATGTACTAAAACGCGCACGGGTAGGGTTTTGGGTCGATCACGCTAAGATGCGGATGAAAAGAAAGATCACCGACCTGCTCGCTTTATGTTTTTGTGTGCCGCCGCGAGTTTTTGTCATCCGTTCTCGAGAGAGTTACAGCGTAGCGACAGGGAAGGATGTTCCCGACAAATTAGATCTGAAGCATGAGCCCGTTAACAAGCATTAAATTATGATTCTGGCGATTCGACCAATAAATTAGGGTGGTAATGGGAGAGGGCGCAGAAGAGATGTATATCTCCCCTCCCTTCTCCCCCGCGGCCGCAGCATGGCGGCTTTACTGCTTAACGGGGGTGTTAATGGACTTTAATTGCAGTTATATGATCCTGGCCGCTCGCATATCAATCTGCCCGACACAGTTCCATCAACAAACAATCCGACATCTGGTCGACGGTTGTCCGGTGAGGCACGCGGCGCGGCCCCGCGGGCGCGGCCCAGGGATCGTGAGGTTATCGCCAATCATTGCAATGTACGATATATTACTGTTAAACCGCTAACTATTGTTTGTCAGTGGTGGATCAAGATCACTCTTCTGTACCTTATCTCATAAATATCTCCAAATCTCATTTTTATGACGTGGGCTTATGGCTCCTATCTTGTGTTTCATATGATTTTGGAGTACCGTATGTATCGGTCTATACGAAATAAGCATAGCTCAGTTTCAAATATGAATACACACGTGACATTAAGTGTGGATATATTTATGGATCTCTTAACTAACACTAATCACTAATCCAACCCGGATTGAATCCAAACTTTGATAATAAACGTATTGTTTAGCCTCGTTAAGAAGCTATGGAAATCAATAGGACATGTTCCATCATAAGGCAATAAATGTGAAATGACGTTGTCAAGTAGTTATTTATAACATTATAACACACACACACACACACACACACACACACACACACACACACACACACACACACACACACATATATTTGAAGTATATTCATGTGTATTGTGCGTGACTTATGTTGTATTGGCAAAGTGAAGACGAAGATCTTAGCAATAAAACTCAACAGGCTCAGTGTTAGGTAAAGACTGTTCCAAGTAGTCAGTTGGATGAGTAGAGAAGTACAAACTATACGCAAGTACGGAACAGCATTTCATCAGCGTGAGAAGTAAAACTGAGTCGTCTTCATTTGTGTTAGCTTTATTTAGCATACAGGGAAACATTTATTTATATTTGTTTCTTGAAAAACGTTCCTCTAGGAAATTTTACTGTAAACTTACCAGAATTAAGTGTTAAATATACATCTGTGATTGATCTTGGAAGTTTGAAGCCAATATAGAGATAACAGTGATTAATTAAACCTAAATCTCGTTAAAAAACTGGATGAAAATTATTTCGTATTAAGTGTTAGTTAGTAAATTTCCTGAATAACTTACGTATAACTTGTTATTTAAGGCTTTTCAACGTTTTACTTGCTGATAGCGATTGCTGATTCTGATTGCGTGGATCAGCAGTAGAGCAATCAACTCCCCTTTGCCCTTCCCTGCTCCCTCTTCTATTGATTCCTTGCCTAATGCTCTCCACAGCTCCATATATTTTAGGTTCTTCCAGGTTTACTTTGTCTGTATTTATTTAGAAACTTTCTTTGTCATATTTAAACCGTAGTTGGGGCTTCTTGTTACGTTTATAACACCATTTACATATTTTGGCTTTTGTTTATTATTTTCGTGACATATTCAGTTTTGTATGGGAATAACTACAATACATGAGTACAAGTTTCCGGAACATGAATTGTTATCAAACACTTCATAACTTAAAAAAGGACCCCCTAATCTAAACAGGGGGTGGTACATAAATGGCACCCCACCCCTTAACTACCGCAGTTTCTACTTTTCCGTACCCCGTCATACTAAATCTAATTTAAATATGCAAGTAAACAACTAACCCGAGATTGCATCTTGACATTGACATCACTTTCGCCAGATTTTATGCCATATAGATTATTTCAAGAATAAAAATTAATGGGGAGCCAATTCATTGCTAAACATTACTTTTAAAAGACAACAATAAAAGTGTTTGAAGTCCGATTTTCAGGAGATATTGATATGATTTCTTCACAACTTGCGCTCAAAAACCTTTCACTCAATAAAAGGCACCCTTTGCAGTTGTTTCGCCTAAAAGGTTCGTGGTACCTGAGACATCTCATAATAAAAACAGTGATACTTTTAACTTTTTAAGAATTTCCACAGATCCACATTGTAACTGAAATGTCCAGTTCTACGTCTGTTTTGTCTTTACTTAAATTTAAACAGTGTTGAGTATAAATGGTCAGTCATATACTTTATAATAACTTTTCTTAGATGGAAATTCTATAAAATACCAAAAATATTACTACTGATTTAAAATAAAATCTAAAATGTTTGCATTAGTTCTATTCTATAACAGTAAAATTCAAGTATTGGTGCTGGAAGAGACTTCATGGGTAACATACTGATTTGTTATCAGTTATTATCCAAACAAATACAATGCACTCTTGGTGATCGGATCTAGATTTTCTTCATATACACAAATAACGTTTTAACGCCACTTAGATAACCTCAACTTTAACACACACAAGGCTTGTACTATAGGGGGCATTGGGAATTCATTTAAATATAAATAACTCAGTGAAGAATTTATATACTGTTAATTTAAACATAGTGGAGTCCTTAAACTAATCTTCCTTTTAATAGAGGACAATATAAAACAGGAAATATTAAATATGTTTTGCTATTATTAGTAGATCCTTTATGGCTTTGTATGTCTCGTGACCTATAGATAGACTGAATACTTATTTTACACAGATAATCTTCACTTAAACATAATTTAACCAATCAGTCTAAACCAGACTTGCCCCTTGACGTTGTAGAGAATGGGACAAGAAAATTCATGCGTTAGCTCCTTGTGGTATACAAGCATCAGCATAATAAAACACGGTAAGGACGATCATACATACATCCACAGGAGAAATAAAAATAATTCATGTGACCTTACATCACATAATTTAGTTAATTTATAATGTGGCGTAGTATCAACACGGAATTTCGTCGATATATCAGTATTGTTCATAAATACTACTGTATACAGAGATGAGATATAATCACAAGAAAGGACATACACTATCATTGGATTAAGCTAGCACCGTTCTTTCAAATACCTTTCCAGTAAACATAACTTTTCTCTATAACGATTATTAGTAAGCAAGAAGAAGAACCACAAGTGCGACTTTAAGCCACACTGTTGTAAATCACCATAAATTATCTAGTGATTATCTATAATGCAGTGTAGAGCGGAAGATCGCCAGTTTGACACTTCGTCGACGTGGCACTATTTCAGAATGGTTCCTAAAACTACTGTAAACAGCACGAGTGAACATCATCGTAGCTCTGTCATCACAGTTCTTACTTATCGCAAATACAGAACGATAATCACCTTCAGAATTCCACATCAGCCCTGCAGTAACTTAGTGTAGATCACCAAATACAAGACGCCACTACCATTATATACCATCACAACCTCCATACCGTCATTGTGGTCTCCATTACGATTCTACATCAGCATTGTAGTACTTCAGTATGGATAGTCAATACTGCAGTGTTTAAATAAGAAAGATACCACCACGAAATTATCATAATATCAGGGCGTATGAAACTGTAATACATAATTTTGTTCTTATTTGTTTTAGTATTTGTTCTTTGAAAAGTGTCACTCACAAATGTTCGGGTGAAAAGATAAGTAAGTGGAGGTACTTTTTTGTTTGTTTTTGTTTTGCTTTTTAAAAAAGACAACCTCGGCGACGCCAAGTTGCCAGTTGGTGCAAAATGGCGATTGTGTAAGTCACTTAACAGGCTATGTCGCAATCAGAAAACAATAGTATTTTAAAAGGAGTTTTGTCGGAGAGCCGGGCGGCACGAATGACTGATAGACGGTATTTGCTGAGAGCACAATTAGCAATGCTATTGTCCCCTAACACGTTTTACATGTTGTCGCCTAGCTATCTGGGCAGGAAGCCTGCCCCGGCCACTTCTAGATTACGCACTGGCAACTGCCAATTTACCGGGAATCGATAACCATTCCAGCTAGTCTCGCCTTATCCAACTCGATGTTTGTTTCAACAATTTCCTGTGGCAGAGTCACTTTCGCTGTCAAGTACCGTCCCCTCGCATTCTTCAGTAGAAAATGGAAAAGTTTGATGTACGTGTTAACTGGCCGGACTTTGTTCTAATTGCACAAAACGATACCGCGACTGAAGTCAGTTTAATGCGTTGTCAGAATTAGTATCTGTCCATGTAGATATTCAATTAGTACTCCGAGTGGTAACATTCAAGGCAGGTACGTGCTTACATTACGTAGGTAATGATCTCGTTAGTTTCAATAACATATCGTTTTAATACTAAATAACTGTAAATTACTTCAGAAGGATACTCATGAACGTGAAACATTCCAACTATTACTTTAAAATGATTGTACATTCCGATTTAGGTTAAAATTACACAGGTCTAGATATTATTATGTTGATATGCTATAATAAAATATTAACTTTTACAGAAGAAGTTATCATACTCATCGCCCTTAAAAGCACATAATAAGAAATCACTTCAATCTTAAAGAGTTTAATAATTAATTGAAAAGGCTTATATTCTCTTGGTTTAAAACTAGTTAAGGTTTAAAATGTCTATCTTTCCTACATAAATAAAATATTCAAATCATAACAAAATTACATTTCATACAATAAATGTTTATTGGATTATGTAATTAGCTGACCTGTTATATTTGATCTGGCTTGGCTAACGTTTGATTCATTAACCAACTAAAGAAAAGTAGTTAAGTAGTTTATTTTCTACACAAATAAGTGAAAAAATAGTATAAATTTCAATGTTGTTGAACAGCGACATTGACATAACAGTTATGTTACGATTTGTTACTCGTTGCATTACTAAGCAGTCGGCAAATTCAAGTTGTGTTAATTCAATACTTTATATTATTCATTCATTTTCACTTTGTATTACACCTCGTCTGGAAGCGTATTACCAAACTCAACTTTTGCAATACTGGTGACAAGTTTCTTGACTTTTGGTTTGTTATGAGAATGGCACAGTAAGTTATACTAACTGTAAGTTATTGACTAAATTAATAGTTTTAGTGTCATATTGTGTTGTATCTCATTATTATATCGTTAGGCTAACCTTTTTAACTATACTTAAAATATTATGCTGTTATGAACGTTAAAAACTAATCAAAAAGTAAGTGGTCAATCGTTGGAATGTGTTAGTACCAGGGTACTGGTGACCGGAATGATCACTAAGCGGCATACGTTGTGCCGCAGCGGCAATTTAGAGTCAAGTAAATGTGCCAATGTCTGGACAGCGACAATGGCATGTTCGGCTCAGGTGCTTGTGAGGTCTATAAAATCACCTCATCGCTACGATCACTTAGTCTAAGTGCCTCTGTTCTCCCCTCCTCCCGGTCCTTTCGAATTCGCTACCAATGTCCCCAGTTGCAGACAAAACTGCCACTCTTACACCCACATACAGCCTTTTCCCCCTCTACAATTCAACATACTTAAAATTTGTATAATATTGTTAACACTAATCCGTTTTTAGAATCAAAGAAGAATGAAACCATAGTAAACTGATTATTTGGGTACTATCAAACTGTAACACTTTCGGAACTCGTAAATCAATTAATAACATAGCGAGTTTACGTGTATCTTATCTCTGTAGGATTACTGTCCAACCTGACACTGCACCGAATACAGATTCATAGCCATGGCGAGTCTACATGTATCCTCTCTAGGGGTATTTTTCAACGCGGCACTGCAACAATTAGTGGTTCATAGCACTAGCGAGTTTGCATGTATCTTTTCTCACGGAGTTTTGTCCAACCTGGCACTGCACCGATTAGAGATTTACACCAGTAGCAAGTTTAAATTTGATCTAGACTCTCCACGATTATTCTCCAAGCTGGTACTGCCCTGAATAAGGGTTCATAATACTGGAAAGTGTGTAAGTATATTGTCCCACTAGGATTACTGTCGAACCTAGCACTGCAACGGTTATAGGTTCATACCAATAGCGAGTTTTCATTTTTTAGCCTCAACGACTATTGTTCAATCTGGCACTGCACAACATCGGAGGTTTGTAGCACTAACGAGTTTGAATGTATCTTGTCTCTCTCAGATTATTGTTCAACCTGTTACTGCACAGATTAAGAGGTTAAGTTTACATTCTATCTGGCCTCAACGACTATTGTCCAAACTGGCACTCCATATCATCAGAGGTTTGTAGCACTAACGAGTTTGAATGTATCTTGTCTCTCTCAGATTATTGTTCAACCTGGCACTGCACAGATTAAGAGGTTAAGTTTACATTCTATCTGGCCTCAACGACTATTGTCCAAACTGGCACTGCACATCATCAGAGGTTCGCAGCACTAACGAGTTTGAATGTATCTTGTCACTCTCAGATTATTGTTCAACCTTGGCACTGCATAGATTAAGAGGTTAAGTTTACATTCTATCTGGCCTCAACGACTATTGTCCAAACTGGCACTGCACATCATCAGAGGTTTCGTAGCACCAACGAGTTTGAATATATCTTGTCCCTCTAGGGTCACTGTTCAACCTGGCAATGCACCGATCATAGGTTCATACTGTTAGCGAGATTCAATGTTGGACATACTAGTGGTTCACAACACTATCGAGTTTGAAGTTATAGTTATTCTGTCTCCTTACTGTGATTATCCAATCTGGCCACCACTGACTATACTTCTGTTTTCCTAGAAGTCTACTTGTGCATCGAAATGGAGGTAAAAACAGATAGAGCTAATGTGCGAGTAATGTCGAAAACAAGAGATAGAAAGGTGTCTGAGAAGGGAGTGATAATTACGGAATTAGTGGGTAAATAGGCAGTCAGACTTGTTTATCGAATAATCGTGAAAATATATTTTTTTAGTATATTATTGGTGAGTTCTCAATAAATAAAATCAAAGTGTATATTAACAAATATTTTACAAATCACTAGTATGACATTAGCTTATATCCGATTCGCTTATATAAAACAAAAATATGGACGAACGCATTTATGTAAATATTTTGTAATTTGAATAAAATGTGACATTTAATACCTGATCAAGGTGAATGATTTAATGTTTTAAGAAACATTTACGAATCCTAGTAACCAACAGGTGCACTTTTCGCAAGTAATTGGAAAATGGAAAAGTTTCGAGGACAAGTTGACGTCTGTCCCACGAGACAATGACAACCGCAAGATTGTTATGTGAATAAAAAAACACACATTTTTTGGGCTAATAGGGTACAATGTTTACTGCTACACATTACTACATGAACGTAACTAGGAAATGCTTCTAGTAGAATTTTATTTCAAAGAAATATAACAACACAACTTAGGCCTAATACGCACCTATTATTAACGCCACACACATTATTTATACCAGTAACGATTGACATTAACGCATTTGTTTGTATTAGAAATCAGCTCAGGAGTGCGAGGTAGTTATCAGTCTAAACCAGAAAGCACTAACGGTTGTGTAAGGCTATCAGCTGTTTTCTAATCCTCAAACTTATTTGGAAATACAAACTTTTATACACTTGTCGCAGTAGGATATAACAGCCTATTTCACTTTCAATTTATGGGACAAGTAACGAAGTTCGTTTCTATAACAATAATTCATTTGATATCTTTTAATCAAATGTTACCCGATTTTCGATAGAAACCGCTTCTAGGAATGCAAGTGTCGCGTCGTGAGAATAGAAACCAGTCGAGAGCGGCGCGGGCAGCGTGGAGCGGCCTGGGCCGCCAAGCTAATTCCGCCTTATCTAGAAAGGTTTCGCACCTGAAAGCTAAGCGACCTCGGCCACTGCATTACCGGCCAATTAAAAACATCTTACCGGGCGGTGAGCGGTGTTCTTTGGCCTTATCTGCCCCATTGTCTGTCGCAGTAAGTCCTCAAGGGCTGGCCCTATCTGAAACTTAGCGTTGGAGGTTTTAGACATTAATGTCTCTACCTGTTGTGGAATGACACCACAGTGTAAAGATATGTTTATTTTAGATTGACTACGTAATACACATATGAGGATAATATATAGTTTTGATTTTATTCACGGGGTACAAAAAATCTCATTCGTTAACAACAAAGAAATGCTGCTATTTTTAATTACGTACTAAACTACAGGCGGAATAAAGGAATAATGGTCTAAGGTGGTCAATGCGTTGTTTAGTTGCAAAATCCTTCACAATTTTTACTCTCAAAGGTAATAAAGTTGACACCTACGCGACTCGGATGTCTGACGAAACCTGATTGGCAGCCAGCACAAATGATTTAATTTATGGATTTTAAAACAAAGTTGAAAGAATCTCCTCTGACAGTTGCACGCGTATTGGAGCCGGTATTCCATTAATATCTATCGTATACTTATCTACCACCCGCATCCATATTGTTGCGTAAGAATTGCTCCTTATTTTGTAAGCAGCATACTATTGTTATTTGTTTTTCCTGCGTGGGCTGTAAAACTTTGTAAACAGTTCTAGTCCTGAGCCTAACTTATTATATGCATGATTAGTTTTACTCTGTTTCAACTGCAACTAACCATTTAATAGATGTTTTATAAGGCATTTGTTCCAAAGGGTCGAAAAGCACAGGCAGTATCAGAAATTACTCGCTGCGAATGTATAATCAGCGCACTGTGGATGCTGTGAAGGAGGATCCCTGACGGGAAACGGTGGCTGGCGGGCCTCGACCGCGACGGGACACGGTGTCGGGCTTTAGCAGCTCGCCGGTTATTTGGAACGCTTTAATGGCATCACACTAATTATTGTAATCTAGCCAATCTCGCTCAGTGGAACGGTCGATTTGGGTCGGTTTCAGCGGGTGTGTGAGTGGTGGCGCTATTTTCAGATACCTAGTCACAGATTCTGCCACAGATTGTCCCGGAGTTATGGGCCACACTCCTCATCGCTCCGCAATACCACATTTACAACTTTGTACATATTTCATGCAGCACGTGACGCGCCTAACAATAACAATATTTCCTGCGCGACACCATCTCACCGGCGCGGAGCGTTACAGATTGCCGCCGTCGCGCGTTGTTAGCCTGCATTTAAGTGGTTAACACCGCGTGAAGCGTTCTCCATTTTACGGACGACTGGGCGATATCGGGTAATGTAACAAATATCGATCCGATCTGCCGATCGTCGGGTGAAAACTCCTAAATTTGTAGAGTCATAAAGTCAGGTATGTTGTTAATAGTGAAATTCCTACAAACTCTTAAACCTCTGTAGGTATACCGATGGCGACTTATCTCCGAAATTTCTACTCAATTAGTCGAGGCGCCGCTCCGTCGTTAACATTCAAAGTAGTTTAAAATCTCGACAGCCGACTCTGAACTGGTCTCCGCAACTTCCTCAACCGCATCGCGCCGTCAACTGATCTGTCATACCTCGGGGCTCTCCGATCTTGTACTCTTTTTAGCTGTAAACCTCTGTACGATTGGGGAGATCTCTTCTTTCACCGTGTAACAAAGAACTACGCTGTTAGGCGGGCCGGCCCTGCCGCCGGCCGATGTTGATTTAAGTCCGCTGCGAATTTGCACTTTTTACTGCTCGACAGCAGCGAATTTATGACGTGTTTCAGCAGTGCTCTTTAGACATCTCGATTACCATCCAGAGCTGGGTCTGCCCTCGCCCTCAAACCGGCTCTCCGGAGTTCTATTTACACCACGTCTACCGTGTGATTACGGTCGCGTTGTTAGCCAAGGTCTCAAACCAGCTCTCCGTAGTTCTATTTACACCGCGCCTACAGTGTGTTATGGTGGCGTTGTTAGCCAAGGTCTCAAGCCGGCTCTCCGTAATTCTATTTACACCGTGCCTACCGTGTGTTATGGTGGCGTTGTTAACCGAGGTCTGAAACCGGCTCTCCGCAGTTCAATTTACGTCTCTCCCACCGTCTAGTTAAGCTGGCAATGTTAGCTGGGGTCTTAAACAGACTCTTCGGATTTCTGTGTGCACTGCGCCTAACGTGCGATACATTGGCGTTGTTAGCCGCGATCTCATACCGACTCTCAGCAGTTCAATTTACGTCGCGCCTACCGTGTGATTATGGTGGCGTTGTTAGCCGAGGTCTGAGGCGCAATTCACACTGAACGAACGTCGGGCGGAGACGTGGCACGGACGAGGCAGGGACGAGGCAGTGATGTGGCGTGTGCAATGCACACTGGCAACCACAGACGCGCGACAGTCGTGAGAAAACTTGCCAGTAGAGTGGTTTTGTATGTAGTTAACTGTTGTATGTTATTACAATAAGAAGTCTGGTGTATAATCAGTTAAACAATAAAACATGGAGAGCAGTGACGAAGATGATCAAGATATGTTAGATGTAGTGTTCGTAGCCAATTTACAGAAAAAGAGAAGATTTTGGGTTCATCCACTGTGGTTAAGTAAGAGAGATAGTGGTACATTTGTTGTGATGCGTGAGTTAAATTTATATCCACAACGCTTCCAAAACTTCTATAGGATGTCCCGTGAGTGTTTCTTCGTAGTTTTGGACCTTGTTAAGGATTTTCTGCCAGGCCTGATCCTGCGCACTTCTGTTGCAGTAATCTGAACGACTGTTGTCGTACAAACATGGATACTGTTCAACTTCCTCACAGAACTTTATGTTGAACTCGATGTCGTCTCGCATGAAGGAACAGCACAACTAACCACAAATCACAATATTTTGCCTTCCGAACACAAGGGGCATGCCTCTTTAAATACGCCACGACAGTTAGTGAAGGGACGTGGCGGTGGCGAAAGGGTGGCCGCCCGCGCCACGTCGCCTCTCTGTGTATTGAGTCATTTGTTTACATAGGAGAGACGCCGAAGGGACATATGTCCCTGCCACGTCTCCGCCCGACGTCTGTTCAGTGTGAATCGCGCCTGAAACCGGCTGACGCCACAAATTGATATTTAAGTAACTGCCTACAGCTCTGTTGTAAATAGTGAACAGGTGTGCGAGTGTTTGTGTGAGTAATATTAATGTGTATCCTCCAGCGGTTTTCCAATCGTACGACTAATCGTGCAACACGATTATGTCATTCACAGGTCATGTGTCCACGATCAGTCAGGTTTCTACAGAGAACTTCCTGGAAATTTTCGAACTTAAGCATGTTTAATTTGCGGACACGACATAAACAAAAACATAGCAATCGCACTTAACAACTGAGTATATGCTAGCTGTGAATAACAACAACTATTCCTCCACTTTCCCTCATGGAATTCCAAGAAAATCTGCGAAGCAGACATTTGTTAAATTTACGTGATATTGATGCTATTTAACAAAAAAGTATTTGAATAATAAAAAACGTGCCAGGCGAGTTCACGCTCAGGCGATTACAACTTTAAATAAGTAGAAATGCTTTAGCTGCTGTTACATAAATACGAGATAACAGCTTTAAAGTTAGACTGATTGGTTGTTATGTTACAGACAATACTAAACTCCATGCATAAGTACCAACCGAGGTTTCACCTTGTGAGAGCCAATGACATCCTCAAGCTTCCGTACTCCACCTTCCGAACTTATGTGTTCAAAGAGACTGAGTTCATAGCTGTTACCGCCTACCAGAACGAGAAGGTGAGTTTTTTGCGCTGCTTGGGCAAGCTGTACAGAAAAAGTTCAAGTGTACTAAGTACTTATTTAGTGTTTGTGTATTAAACTCACTTCAAGTTGAGATATAGCAAGAGCTTATTCGATTCTAAAACCTACTCATTTTATAAAAATATGAAAAATTGAAAAATTTTAGGTTCAAATCTGGCTTAGTATACAATAAAATAAAACAGTGAACTAGAAGTTAAAAGGTGTATCCACTGTATGTGCATGAAAGAAAGAAGATGATTACTCTAATGTGTCATATAATGCCTTTCAAATGTAAAAGGAACTATTTCTTGGAAAGACAAACGAGATTTTTAAAATATACGGTTTAGTAGTCTTATAGCTCAAAATGTAATTTAGCATGCATTTTAATTGTAAGGTCTTGGTATGGAGGTAGTACTATGCACATTTTGAAAGAACGTTTTTACTTTTATTATTTTGAAATTGGCCATTGGCCCCTGTCTATGCCGAAGGGCACTTAGTAAAATTATTTAACACACTGCAATCAATGTCTCACACAGAATTTGCAGTAAACTCCAGCATCTATTACATGCAAGTTTAATGTCCTGAACTTTTAAAGAATAAAGAAGCAACCGGATACATTTATGAGTTCCGTTACGCTGATCGATATAATTATTTAATATTTCAACTCCTAACCTTTTAGTATAAAAATAGCTTTAAATTATTTTAGTGGGGAGTATTTTTAAGCTTGAGGCTTTAACTTTGTAATTTCAGTTTTTCTCTGTTGGCTGAAATAAATTGCATGTAACCACATATGCCTAACACCGTGTTATGGAAACAAATCATTAAATAAAAAAGTATCTTGTTATAAAAAACCATCTCATCACATACAATAATGTTATACACTATATACACACAATGTATAGATTATTGTAGGCTTTAGTTTTTGTGTAATTAAATACTAAAACATTGACAAATTGCATTTCAGATAACACAGTTGAAGATCGACAACAATCCGTTCGCCAAAGGGTTCAGGGATACTGGTGCAGGGAAACGAGAGAAAAAGTGAGTACTGGTAGTCCATAAATATCTGTAGGTAGTGAGAACTAAGGAACATGAAGTGAGCAAGGGAGTCCGCTGAAGGCAGAGGAGAGCGCCGAGTACTGAGCAGTGAGATAGCGTGCGTGGTCGCTATACCGAGCCCCTGGCATGTCGGGTTACCTACACATTGACATTAGTGAGCTGGTAACCACATGACTTGTTCTTACTCGTGCATTTATGTTCTGAACGTCGAGCCGGGCTCAACTTTTTAGCTGAAACGCAACTCTTTCATATTTACAGTACTTGACTGTACTAGGCCGATGTTTAACATGGGAGGCCCTATTGCTTTTAGAGTCCTACCTCATAAATATAAGTTAACAGACTCGGCAAAGAAGTCTCCTGCTCACCGGCTTTTATATACGTAATAAGTAAATCTAGAATCATGTCTCTGATACATTGAGGGGTGAGTGTTTTAATTCGTATTGCACTTGAAAACAAATGATCTTATGGTATCGTTATGCAATATGGTTAAAATATATTTAATTTTTGACTAGACCAGGCCAGTATATATCAGGTCATAAGAAGTACACCACTTATGGAAGCTTCTAGCTTATGCTCTACAAGCATCCTGCGTCTATGAAAAGCTCCAGCCTCTGGGACCTCAAGGCCTATGCAGGCTCCTGGTCTCGGGAAGTCTTCATATACTTTCAGCCTACAGACATTTATGATCTTTGAAAATTGCTAGAACTTCTAGAATTTCGCGTCTTTTAAGCGCTCCGAGCTTTAGAGAATCCGGTATATAGGAGATCTCGGTCTACGTAATACATCTGTCAATGAAAGCTCATTGACTATGGAAACCTCTGTAATTTTGAGAAATTCCACCGGCTGGGATTCTAACATTTATAGGTACTTCAAGCATCAAAAAGATTCTAGCAATTAGACCTTCCTGTACAGAGCGTGCTATTGGCCTCCACAAAATCCCTTCATCTGGGATCACGACTTCTAGGAAAGCAAATCTAGCAGTTTCCAGCTTCTGCAAGCTTTCTGGAGCCCTCAGCCTTTGAAAACATGCGGCTTTTAAGTTAAAAGGCCATATTTCTGGATAGTCTATGGTCCAATAGGTATAAAATAACCATCACGAGATATTATTTATATAATTAAAATTAACTAGTTTACAACATTTTACACATTATCTGTCAGTGATGGAACGACTGTGATGGAACAGAAGATTGAGAAATCAATGAGGATTGGATCTGACCTAGGCAATGTTATAAGGTGGAGCATGTGGACCACTTCGACACGAGTGTACTCAACATGAAAAGTAATTTTATGTCGAGAAATGAAGTAGCTAAAGATTCGAATTATTTAAGAGGCAACAACCGAGGCCAAGGAAAGGCGGCGAAAGGGCATCAGAGTTAAGCTTGTACAACCAGATTATATACTGTGTTGCAAGAATACGGTCTTGAAGTCGTTTTGGCTCGTGACCTAGGTGAGGGAACCGAGGCCAACCACCGAGAGAACGGCTTCTGCAGAAGCAATGTGTTGAGAGCTCCGACCAGTGCACGTAGTGTACATAAGTCTTGTAATCGTGTAAGTCTAGTTGTAATCGCGTTAACATATAAATGCAGCTTAGGTTGGCACATGGATTCCTCGCCTGTGTTATCTTCTACATTACTATGGCATTATTTACTTTCCCATGTTTTACATGATTTATTTTCTTGTTTGGTTGTTTTTCTCTCGTAACATAACAGGTCTTTTCTAAAAAATGGATAACGCGCGATGTTATCGTTTAATTGTATTCTTTTCTATTTTATTGAGTGATATTAATTTTAACACTTTGAGAAATAATAATAATATAACTAGTAGAAAACATTGCAAAAATGCTTTGTAAACTGAAATGCAGTCACTAAGTAAATACCATACTTCACTAATTTGTACCAAACCAAGAACATTTCTTGTGATTCTTGTCTAACAATATAATTTTCCGTTTTTATATATTACTTAATGTTAAACTAGATATTGTAAACGATTTATTCACTTAGATAGAAAAATGCACAACACTTCTATATATTTGACATGTCTGTGGTTTTTTTTTGGGATAATATTTCTCGGAAAATCCCGTAAGAAATACATGGGTACTTTTTCTAATTACTATGGACAATACAAAATTGGACGGGTATCATATCATTCATATACAATAAAGGATGTACACTACAGAAAATAACGAAAAGTCCCTAAAACTATATTAGACGTACTCTTTACTTTGTTTTGAGTAACGGACTCGAATCTTCCAAAATAACTAAAATACTATGGGAAAATCCCTACACTGTGAAGGTTAACAAGAACGTGTTCTCAAGATGCGGTACACAAAATTTTGAAGTGGCAAAATAATCACTCCAAAAACTTTTATAAGTGCAAATCTAATTTTTAACATTAATCAATATACTCGGAGTACACAACAGTGTACAAAATAATTTCAAACGTAAATAGCAGAAATTACAGAGAATAGGAAAAAACAAATCCATCATCAAATATACGCAACGCTTTTTGTTTTCGTTCCACATTTGCTTTCAGTATTTTATCTTTAAAGGTTTGGATGGTCAAAACTAAACGAGTTAAAAAAGGCAATTTTAATTGTTGACTAAAAGGATTACAGTCAAATAATAGCATATCAAATTAAAGACATGATTTAACAGAATTCAAATTTAACTTAAAATATAAACAACACATTGTTGAAGAACTTGGGCCAAAAAAGGAGATTATACAAAATTTATAAACGCATATGCGAACTACATTAATTTCATCTTTAAAGTGTGTTCCCTAATAATATTGAAACCCATTATTAGACTCTAAAGAACGAAAAACAACATTTCGTTTCTTACTTTGATTACTGAAATGCATATAGCCTAATTACAGGGATTTTAATTGTTTATTCTTAGTCTAAAGTATCTCGAACTGCCGTTCTATTCGATTTATTACAAATGTGGTTTTTCAATTAATCCTCCCCTTAAAAAATTATAAAAAATTGGAAAACGTATTTCATTGAACCCTTTTTCATTCATTATTGCTAACCCAACTAAAAATGTGTTTTACTGTCTCATTATAAATTTCCCAACGCGTACTGTTTGTTTTCATACATTCTTATATAAACCTGTAACTGAAAATCGCCGAAGTTTATTCAGAATTTATTAAAAGCCAAGGAGGAAAAAATAATTCTGTTAGTGGAGAGGAGTATAATAGTACACTGTAGATTCCCAGTACTACTAGCGCGACCTGATGGCGGCTGGCTACACTACGTTCCCACCCGACCAAACGCAGATCAATTAGCAACAATGTTCGCAACCTTGTGCGACTCAACTTCAACATCGTTTATCATGAAATATTCCGGTTAATAGCTAGGGTATAAAATTAATAAAACCTGGGTGGCATCCAAACATAATCTTAGCTTCGCACGCGGTTTGGCATTATAAAATATTGCAGTCATTGATGCATATCATTAATGTGTTTAGTTTTCTTGTCGTAGTTTTTTGTACCATTTTCTCCACAATACATGTGTAATATTTCAATTGCTCACATTAGCTAGTTTGAATATTTCTATATAGTTAAAACTGTATTAATATTTTTAAGATATACTGAACAGCCATGTTATTTGGGAGAGTAAAAATATATAATACTCACTAATGTTATACTACATTCTAATACTTTGATTTTTATACGGCAATTATTTCTAATATAAACAATAAATATCCTTTATAAAAGATGTAAGTAAACTTGACAAAAGGTTATTTTTATTCTGTACTCGTTTTATATTTTACAGATATAAAAGGTGATTCGGAAGTTCTCCCCGAAAGAGAGGAAAACCTTTTCGAATTTATAAAAAATAAGCAAGCTCGGAACTGCCAAATGGGGAAACAAAACCATTCAGTCGTGGGACAAGTTCAAATGTCTGAAACTGGATATTTTTTGCATTGAGGAGTGAGAAGAGTAGATGGGTTTAGAGATAGCTCAGAGGCGGTTGGGGCTGTAAACGGTAATGATTATCAATGGCGGTGGATGTGACTGTGACATCGTTTATAGGGCGACTACGACAGCTGGGAGGTGACAAGACACCTGGTGCACCCTGCTCCCGGCGCTCCTGCCGCCGCTGCCCTTGCCCTCCAGCTGTCCCAGCCCATCTCTCTATTACAGACACTAAACACTGCAAAACACACTAATCGGACTTTCTATACCGATGTTAAAATACTGGAATGTGCACCTGCTGAGAGCCAGCCGAGGCTCCCCCATTCTAATTCCAACATAATACTATCAGCTCATTATAAATTTCAGTTTTGAACCCTGTTTAAAGAAATTATTTTGGTGGCTATTCATGAACAAGAAGTAATCAAACTAACCTTATTAAGGGCTTATAAGCACCCTACAATTCCTTCTTAAATTGTGTTGTCATTCTGTCCATATTTCTGATAACTCTCGATAGAAAATGTCTTAGAAACTTGACACTTGGTCCAAGGAAGAAAGATACTATGGGTCGAAATGTAAAAAGGCAGCAAATTTGCCCTAAAATTCAGTTAGTTACAGCCAGTTCGGTCAAGACTACAGGTCCTTCGATACTTCGTTGTGTTGCTTTATTTCATAAAAAAGGATTTCTGTTTTGTGTATGCTGTTCTCTTTATAAAAAATACATCTATAAATTTAACCATGATATTCAGTATGTATTTTCTTCAGTATGGGGATATTCATAATATATCTGGACTATATTATACCAACACATTTTTATTTTGTTTTTGGATGTTCAAAAGTCTTTAGTTTGTCAGTTTTGCAGTTAATCTTTTCCCCAAACGCAATCAGTACTAAACATCTTTGTACGCCTAATCGTCGTACACGGTTCGGTTCGAAATGGTCAGATCATCTAATGAGATGTAAATGTTTGACTGGGGACAGCGCCACCTGCGCGCCAGCTACTGCGATAACACCAGTGGTCTTGGAGGACACTGAAGAGCGAGTTTACAGCTTTACAAGTGTTTAATGTCGTTTTGATGAAACATCTAAGAGGGGTTGTTCTCATTATGGCCAACACCTGTCCTGTGCCCCAAGCCTGGGTCCCCTGTCACCGGTATCGCTTCCTCTGTCACCAGGAACCGTAACTCCCCCGCTTATCTGATCTGTCCCTAACTCACAATTTATGTGTTTCACTTATGCATACCGTAGTTCGTCCTACCGCAATATTGTGCTACACTTATTCTTCCGGAAGTGTTTCAGGCAGTTTGTGCGCGATTACATATGCTGCATAATTTCTTCTGGGATACTTTCTATAATAACACTAACCACAAGAACTGAGAGGGACGATTATGAACGATACGAACTGAAATTTGGTAGAAAATCGGAAGTTGATAAGAACATAATAATTTTCGCACAACGTCTATTTTGTATTGGAAATTAATTTCACAAATGTTCATTGACGAAATAGTAGTCTAGATCTCCCAACTCTGAATTGCAGACTATACAGAAACATTGAAAACAGAATCAGTATATTTATTATCTTTTAATTCAATTTTGTTGAGGCTTTCAGAACATCTCTTTAGCCATAAACCATCCAACATTAGTGCACATCCAAAAAAACAAGCAGGCTAACTTCTGTATGTTCATTAATTCATTGTCGTAATTTGCTGCAAGCCTGCAAAGGTTTTACAATACTGTGTTTGCACCATGTTTTCATGAGAATCGTGGCGAGTAATTCTGCCGGTTATACTGCTACACATTGTCTTGTTTGCGGACCGGACCATTACATTAATCATTCTATTTTTCAACAGGTTTTACAACGCGCCTCCTACCCGCCGCCCACTCAACCGTGTCCCTCATGATTGAGTTTGGTTAATGGCTACTTTTAATTATTTCTGCCTGATCTGTTTTTAATGGGGTTCCGGATGTTCTTAATAATAATCTCCTCTCTTCTACTCAGAGCTATAGTGATTCTTGTGACATACTTAACAATTATCTCCTACTCAGAGTTGCAGTGATTCTCATGACAGCCTTAACAATTACCTTATCTCCTCTTGAGAGCTATAGTGATTCTTGTGACATACTTAACAATTATCTCCTACTCAGAGTTGCAGTGATTCTCATGACAGCCTTAACAATTACCTTATCTCCTCTTGAGAGCTATAGTGATTCTTGTGACATACTTAACAATTATCTCCTACTCAGAGTTGCAGTAATTCTCATGACAGCCTTAACAATTACCTTATCTCCTCTTGAGAGCTATAGTGATTCTTGTGACATACTTAACAATTATCTCCTACTCAGAGTTGCAGTGATTCTCATGACAGCCTTAACAATTACCTTATCTCCTCTTGAGAGCTATAGTGATTCTTGTGGTATACTTAACAATTATATCCTACTCAGTGCTGCAGTGATTCTCATGACAGCCTTAACAATTACCTTATCTCCTCTTGAGAGCTATAGTGATTCTTGTGACATACTTAACAATTATCTCCTACTCAGAGTTGCAGTGATTCTCATGACAGCCTTAACAATTACCTTATCTCCTCTTGAGAGCTATAGTGATTCTTGTGACATACTTAACAATTATCTCCTACTCAGATTTGCAGTGATTCTCATGACAGCCTTAACAATTACCTTATCTCCTCTTGAGAGCTATAGTGATTCTTGTGACATACTTAACAATTATCTCCTACTCAGAGTTGCAGTGATTCTCATGACAGCCTTAACAATTACCTTATCTCCTCTTGAGAGCTATAGTGATTCTTGTGACATACTTAACAATTATCTCCTACTCAGAGTTGCAGTAATTCTCATGACAGCCTTAACAATTACCTTATCTCCTCTTGAGAGCTATAGTGATTCTTGTGACATACTTAACAATTATCTCCTACTCAGAGTTGCAGTAATTCTCATGACAGCCTTAACAATTACCTTATCTCCTCTTGAGAGCTATAGTGATTCTTGTGACATACTTAACAATTATCTCCTACTCAGAGTTGCAGTAATTCTCATGACAGCCTTAACAATTACCTTATCTCCTCTTGAGAGCTATAGTGATTCTTGTGACATACTTAACAATTATCTCCTACTCAGAGTTGCAGTGATTCTCATGACAGCCTTAACAATTACCTTATCTTCTCTTGAGAGCTATAGTGATTCTTGTGGTATACTTAACAATTATATCCTACTCAGTGCTGCAGTGATTCTCATGACAGCCTTAACAATTACCTTATCTCCTCTTGAGAGCTATAGTGATTCTTGTGACATACTTAACAATTATCTCCTACTCAGAGTTGCAGTGATTCTCATGACAGCCTTAACAATTACCTTATCTCCTCTTGAGAGCTATAGTGATTCTTGTGACATACTTAACAATTATCTCCTACTCAGAGTTGCAGTAATTCTCATGACAGCCTTAACAATTACCTTATCTCCTCTTGAGAGCTATAGTGATTCTTGTGACATACTTAACAATTATCTCCTACTCAGAGTTGCAGTAATTCTCATGACAGCCTTAACAATTACCTTATCTCCTCTTGAGAGCTATAGTGATTCTTGTGACATACTTAACAATTATCTCCTACTCAGAGTTGCAGTGATTCTCATGACAGCCTTAACAATTACCTTATCTCCTCTTGAGAGCTATAGTGATTCTTGTGGTATACTTAACAATTATATCCTACTCAGTGCTGCAGTGATTCTCATCAAAGCCGTGACAGGGACACACCATGAACCTTCTAAATCAAACATATTATTGAAACCGATTTTATTGTCAAATTATATTTAATAGTATTATGTTCGAAGGGAATATTTTAAAGTGAGCTGTTTACTGAGAACAAATTTAAATATGTATAGCATCTTTAAGAGATTGTTTCCAATGTCAAATATTACACGACCAATTTCATTGTGGTAATAGTATACCTTCTTCATTTTCTTATATGTAAGAGTATATTTCGTCTTTTAACTTGATTATGTTTCGTATAAATACTCCGCAATCTAGAAAAATCGTTTATAGGTTTATATGTTGCATTATGCTGAAATGTCTTCATTTCCTGTTTCCACTAATCCAAGCTGTTTCCAAGTATTTACTTGCGTTAAATAACGTGTAATGTGGTAAATTACACAAGGGAAATTTGCAGCCTCATCTTAATAAAACTTAATTCTTAATTAAAATAATACAAGTAGGACTAGTTTGACTCTATATAACAAATGACAATCAGTGCATCGTCTGTACTTAAGTTAACGTAGTTATCAGTCGCTCTTTGTGACAGGCTCGCGGATAAGTCTGAAAATTTCTACAGGACAATTGAGTTTCTCGTGTAACCGAGTAAACCCGAGGTCGGACACGATGCCGTCGAGGGGAGTTTGATCGCCGAACGTCGATGGACTGTAACCGGGTTAGCCCGAGTCACCGGCCACTGCGGACTCGGGCCAGCTTACTTAGGCGACCGGACTTCACTTCTGGAATACCAATTGAGGTCGAAATCTGTTCAATGCACAGTAGTTCACATAAAGAGCGAGCCCCGCAAACTCGATAAGCTCGGCTGAAATGCAAATACGGACGACTGGGCGACCCTCGCCGCACGGGCTCGGGCTCAAAGACTAGTAATTTTATTAAACCTAATGAAATTCTCACATCGATGTTAGAAGCTCTGCGGGTGGTGAGGGGAGGGCGAGCCAAGTGTAGTGAAAACTTAATACGGCGCCTTGCCTCGTTAGCGGCGAGCATTCAACTGTCGCCGGAAGCGCGCAGGAGTCTCAGTCAATATCGGTTTCTATGGCTGCCAGCTATAAACTATTAAAAATTAAAAGTATCTTAATGTTATTTTTAATTCGTTCCGAATAAAATCAGTATAAAATCATCCTTATTCGTTCAAGATATTTGGATGTGTTAGGGGCACATTAAAATATGTACTAATTAGCATTAATTAATTGTAATGCGAATAAGAGTGGTATATTCACCACACATAGATATTGTCTAATCAGTGTGTTCGATTTACAAGAAACAGTGTTTCTAACTAATTGTTATTGAACTGTTATTTCATAACAAATAAAAACAAGCGCACGTTATGTACCTATGAGAAATTACCTTGATATAGTAGTTAGAAATAATATTCATTTCAGTTTACCACGTCTGTCAATTAATTGAATTTAGTTTCAAAACAGTACTTAGTGTATAGACATATTGGTACTTCATAAAAGATCGTTAACCTTTTTATGTTATTCAATCTTTTTCACATATAGAACCGGAATTACTAAAATAATTAATTACTAATCCATCAAAGCTATTCTGAAATATACTAATTTTCATAATGTAATAATATGTTTTATTATGACGTAGAAATAAGACAACAGCAATGTTATAATTTTGGGATTATTATTTTCCCAATCGGGCGGTAAAATCCACTTACGTTTTCAATTCAGTTAGGGGAAATGTACATACAGAGTAAAATTTAGCTTTTAAATAAACCTAGCACCTCTCTTCCGAACGTTGTTCAGAATGAATTCCATAATTGGTGGCGATCAGCAGTTAGCCAGTGTCGCCGTAGGGTTAGGTTATCAGCCCTTATTAAAGGAGCCTGACCTTTCGGATCCCCTTGCCTATCATTAGTGGCTTTGACAATCGCCCTTTCGGCCTGCCACATTTCGCACTTAAATTACCCATGCTAACCCCCACTGCGCGGTTAGGGCACCTTTATTTTAACCTTTTAACACCCCTTTCTTTGCTGATGCATCCCTTGTTTCAATTGACGTCCCTTCCCCCGCTGCCCGTAAGCCCCTAATAGCCAATATATGCTCCCGATAGGGCGATCGGTACTCGTTTAACAAGATATTTAGATAGTGGCGAATCCCTCGCTGATCGCGAGGGGAGCTGTGGTATCGATCGCAACCGATCTCTCTAGCAGACGCTGAGCTTTACAAGAAGGGAACTACCATAGGGCATCCCTCCCCTCATCGTTCTGGCCTCTCAGGGTTTACAAGCGAACGCAATCAATCTAGTTGCTGATAATTAAATATCGATGTAAGTTACTCCATACCGAATAAAACATTCGTAATAAAAGTTTAAAATCTATCCAACTTGGATTAGACATTTAAAACACTAACGTGTTTTACAATAATTTCATTAAGCTACAAACCGATGGTTGAATTTATTAATTCAGTTAATTTTAATCAATATACGGTCTGAGAAACAGGCTGTGATTGTAACCCCGCTTGATGATGGGGTGTCAGTGTTCCCTGACAGTGTTTCATGGACATGGTTGTCCGCAGAAGACAGGCGCTGTTGGCTGCCCAGAGGCACCAAGAGGACAAGCGGCCTCCGGAGCCCTCGAGGACCGACGCGGAGGACGATAAGGTAGTGGACGTGGTGGGAACCTCGGACACTCCTTTGCACCCTCTCCACCCCGGACACCATATGGCCGGACATCCCCATCCAGGTGAGCACAGTTCTTTACCTCTCCTTTTAGGACATTAACAAGCACTCCTGAATACAAACTTTCATTTCATTGGACTTTTATCATCTTGGAAATTAGTTGTTATATGTTTTCTTTCGACATGTTAAACTAATAGATCCATTGGCCGTCTGTTTATTAAAATTGCTAGTTTTATATATATATATATATATATATATATATATATATATATATATATATATCACTATTCACTTAAAATAAATATTATATAAAAATATCCAAGGGCAGTTAGATGTGGTTTCAACTTTCTTTTCCATCAGAATATAAAATAGTACTGCATTTACATCTCATTCGTTTAATATTTTGGGTTGTAATTTATAAATCGATAAATAATTGATATAGTAATCATGTTCTAATTAATCACATAGGAGATGCTTGTACAGTAACAAAATGGATATAGATCAAATGAGACCCCATTAAAATATAACCTTTTACAATACAACAAGTTGTTACTTTACTCCTAATTTATGTTTGTATTGTTTACAGTGTCAGTTCGAATTAGGGCAATCGCCTAGGACACGGACAGGGTCCCAGCAAAGTTATGCGTTACAAGTCCATAGAAAGGTTACATTTAAACCGAAGAGTAAGCTCATGACCAAGGAGAAAATCTGAAATCCGGATACAAAATACACACAAGATAAGATCAGCCCTCCATATAAATACATTCATGACCCCATACCGATAGTAACAGCTTATTGTTACTTAAAATTATCAATTTGAAAACATGTGTTAGACATTTTCTAACCGCGAGAGCGAGCAACGCAATTCCAACAATCCTAATGGAATCTGTTTCGGATTCCAGCCCTTCCGCAACCACTTCGATCATTTGTGGATTTATGGAACAATATTTCGCCAAAAGTAAAATGAGTTAATTGTAAAAATATGCTTACATTTTTTCTAAAATATTCGTATTTATTCAATAATTAATGAGTTTATAAAAATCTTTAAATTGACAACTTCAACTTAAATTTTGTTGATAACTAGTATAGGCGTGCATTGAAGGCCATTCATCAAACATTAACACAAAAATCGGGACTACATTTTTAATGTTTTTTTATAATAATATTAAACGACATAACATAAATAAAAAGTATGTAACTTTGCATTTTTGTCTCTTAGATTGATTATATGTTGACAACATTTTATTAATTTTAATATTTGTACAACTTACGAAATATTTATGAACAAAATATTGAGAGAATAATATATATTTTGTTTTAAGAAAAAGTCAATAAATTGTAAAAATATGGCGAAAATCGTCACTGAAAATGAGTAACATCGTGCAATGGACCCCTGCAACCCCATTGGAGAGAAGATGTGTACATTGACGTGGGAGTTCGTTTGAATATAGCTCATCAACTGAAGATCTTATTCAAGAAATAAAATTATCCTTACACAAACTCAAAGAAGTCAACGATAGAAATATTTCCTCCAATGATGCTACAAACACTGTTCATCGAGAGCTTCAAGCTAGCCAGTGGTGTTTACATGTTAATGGATCTCCACTCCCATGACATCGTGCCAGGATCACTGATCGCCAAACGTCACGCTCACTGCTAGTCTAAATGTGAATATCTATTAAGATATAAGACATGCTAGAATGTTACGCAAGTTTCGAACACAGTACGAAAAAGAAAAGGAAACGCCGAAACAAACAAGTGCTATGACAATTATGAAGAAATTGAAATGTTACTTATTTTCAATGAATATTATTTCTATTTGCTTTTACACTTTTTAATACATTTTGATCTAGTGTCAGAAAAATGTTTTCCTTATATTTTTAACGTATTTAAATTTAGTGTCTAATGTGCCTCCAACCAGGAAGTAACACTTATTGGGAAGAATATTTCAAATATATGTATAATTTCAGTTTCAACAAGTTATAATTTAATATAAAAATCGTTTGGAATCTAAAGTAAAGTTTAGTATAACAAGCCTTTTATTTAAATTAGCCTGTTTCTCACTAATGTTTCTTTCTATGCCACTAAAAGCTATTCAAAATTACTGATGAAAACTATTATAAAAACTAATTACTTGAAACATTAACTTATTTTCATTACATTTCCTCGAAATTGTAACAGCTGTACTATTCAACTGGTGGATATTCTTAAAAACATCCAAGCACACTCCAGCAAACAAATGACATGAATAGGAAAAAATACAGCAATTTACACCAGAAAAAAGCATTATTGACAAGTAGAATAATTCAATTGATGTACACATAGCGGTGGTTAACAACCACTGAAACTATCTACAGCGATTAGGCAGCAAATTAAAACGATTGCCAAGAAAACTACAGCTAATGACTAGAAAACTACAGTTAATGACTAGAAGACTACAGCTAATGACTAGAAAACTACAGCGATTGACTAGCAAATAATGAGAATATAGAACCAAACTGAAAGAGCAAGCTACAGTGATTTAGTAACAAATTTTGAAGATATTCAACCAAATTGGTACGACTCAAAAGCAATCATCAGTGATAAACTACTACACTACAGTGATTTACTATTATGAAGATTTACAACAAAATTATGAAGATTATGAAGATTTACAACAAAACTGGAACGAGTCCAAAGGACGTTACAGTAATTTACTAACAAATTATGAAGATATACAACCAAATTGGAACGACTCAAAAGCAAGCTACAGTGATTAACCATTAAACTACAGTGATTTACAAGCAAATTATGAATATTTACAACCAAACTGGAACGACTCCAAGGCAACCTACAGTGTTTGACCAATAAACTATAGCTTCTGACTAGCAATTTATGGCGATTTACACATATACTGGAAGAACTCAAATTTAGCTAGTGATTGACCGGCAAACTACAGCGATAGACGACCAAGCAACGGCGATTGAAATTTTACTATAGTCTTTAGTTACACAAAATGAGGATTTAATGAAGACTGGACCAAAGGAAGTCACTTGAATTTCTTTAAAAAGATCGTATTCCTGGACCATATTCATAAGCAGAGCAGGAGTTATAAGTTATTATTTTAATAAAGTATTTAAACTATATGCACTTTTATAACTGGTGGTTCCACTAAGAAGACATTAATCCAAAACATGAAATGGACTTCATCTTATTCCTCAACACTTGGATAATTTGCAATGGGTGGATAAATAAACAAGACGAAGGACATTCAAGATTGAACATGTAGTTATCTAACTGAAATACAAACGGTCTTATAACCGCTTGATAAATTAATTAACAATGCCTTTTAAAAATTGTTAACTAGTATTTTCACATTACTTCAGTTTCTCTCATATAAGTTGTTTACAAAACATTATTTTGATTACAAAAAATATTATTCAGTTGTATACTCCCTTGATTATTATTAATTTTGTTCATGAACATGACACTAATCATAGGAAAAGCTTTGAAAAATAATAAAAAAGGAAGGAGATCTTCATTAATTATATATTACAGAAATTATTGGATTAAATGGAGATTATACTTAGTGTATGTTGTGTTTTTATCTCTTTTTGAATAAACTATAATAATGATGAAACATAGTAAAAATAGTCATGCAGATAATATACAAGCTTAAAGTGATTTTATTGAACCAAACAATATAAAAGTCCAGAGAAATTTACCAAACCTATATTGATATTCTTTGAATCTTATTTTTTAACAATACAGGCAATATTTTTGTAAAAGATTAAACATTTGAAGGATACTTTAATAAGCGCAATGTTTTTAATTTGCAGCAAATGGTGAAATTAAGTCCTGAAATTTTATACGTATGCAAAATTAACAGTTGTATTGTTCTATGTTAGTTATTACTACTGCATATTGGAAATTTTAATGACTTTAGTTAAATTCTGTGTTTTGAAGAGTATTTCGTCTATTAATTGTTACAAAGAGTGCATATTATTTTATTTATTTAATAGGGATTATAAACCTTTCGAGATATATATAAAACTTCTAGAACATCATACGGCAAATGCTTTATAACCACTGGTAATAAAATTATTTATTCTACATTATTTATTGATACTGAAGTAGTTGGAACAGCATTTTCTCTTCTCTATCCTATTTCAAGATAATCGTCTTCGTGAATGAAATGAAAACAGAAATGTTGTAATAAAACTTACATAATCGCACCAGACAAGAGGAAGTCGCAATCAGCAACAAGGATATCATCAGAATCAGAAGAAATTAAATCTTCATTTAATTGCCAAGGATACGTAACTTTTTATTTAATATTTATATCTACTCATTTATATGGATAAACCATTTGTTATGTCAATATTCAACATCTTCAGTTGATGGTTGTCTTTTCGAGAGATCTTCAAAAGTATTTTTAATCTTCATACTATAAAGACAAAAATAATTTTTCTCAAAATACTGAACATTAACAATGTATTATTGAGTATATTTTCCTACAAATGTATTTCAAACAAGGAATACAATGTTTTGTCATCTTGTCAGAATCCACTTTTAATTTTTAATTAAAATTATTAGTGAAAAATGAAATAATATTGTTTAAAAGTATGGAAGATGTGAAAAAGAAAAAAATAATTGTTTCCAAGTATGGCACAACATGGAAGAAAACTTAACAAAGGAATTACGAGAATCCTAAGGCAACAAGGGCCGTATTGCTTAACATTTTATGAAATGATGGCTATGAAGTATGGATTTCATAATTTAAAAATCAAGTCTATTGTAACTGCAATTTACAGTTTTTCTTTCTTTATTAAGATAAGCATAAAACGCGAATGCCGCAAAAAATAATAAAAAAGATAACAAGATGTGAAAACGTTAAGTGCAATGTCTTATAGAACTCTTAAAACTAGTCCTTACTACAAAACTTTTATAAAATGTATCAATTTCATATTAAATTACGACAAGTGGAAAACTAAAACATTGAAACAATATTTAAAGCCATCATGTTTAAAAATAAAACTCATATTATATGCGGCATTCTAACTAATCTATATAAAAACGAGAAGAGATCACATGAGGAACGACTCTTGAAATTGAAAGAAACGGAAGATTTGGAGATCTCCACATTATGAACAAGTACGTTTACACTCGCATATCAAATTCAAATGAGACATATTTGTTAAGATACTAAATATGTTGATTAAAGTTATTTTGAATACATAACTCGCATAATAAAGAAATACATTGATTTGGAGGCTTGTAATAATAAACATTTGTTAACGGAGCTCGGATTTTCGTCCTTGGATCTTGTCGGTGGTGTGTATTTTGAATGGGTGGCAAGCTGAATGATACCGACCACTGTATGTTTAGTATAGGCCTCCAAGGACATGCAGGTGCGGGAATATTTGGCGGCAAACTGTACAATATGCATCCCACCGACAAACCTGGCCATGGCTTACAGATCTCTAGGCGATTCTCTGAACTCCTAGGTGTGTTCATGGACGGCACAGCACTGCGTACCGACCGGTGAGGGACTCCCTAATAAACAGACCGATCCTTTACTTGTAAAAAATTACCCCGTGATAAACACTCACTAAATAGTAGTACACATTAATATTTCCTGAAACAACATTAACATTTAAATGGCATGAAGTGGAAGGTGCTAAAAGACATAAAATAACTTTCTAATGCGTCAGTAACCAGTTATAAATAAAATTAACACACTTAAAAGCTATTTTGGATCATTTTGAATATCACCGCAGTTTTATCAATAAAAATAGGGACAATTTAAGAATATTGAATTACAACCTAATCAATCAAATACTAATCAACAATTAGTTAAATAATGGGGGAGGGAAAAATCTAACTAAAATAATAGTATAATAATAAATAATAATAATTACTATTGAAATTTGTTCTTGCTACAAAAAAACATTAATAAAATCCTTAAGTGAAATCGTAGTTTCTGTGTTTTAACTGAATTTTAAAATGAATTGCGTGAACTGGACAAACCGTTACTTTCTGTTTAGGAAATCCCTCATAAACCGGAAAACGCATTGTTGGGCCGCTCCGTGAACACAATCTACACATAGACTGTAGGGTAGTTAGGTGCACTGTATGATTCTAACCCCTCGTAGCGTGGTTGTCTTTCTCTGCAGCGGGCGGAGACCCAGCCGGGGCACTCTCCGAGGAGAACGTGAGGAGGAGGTTGGCCGCTCATCACCCACTACACCCGCTGCCCCTGCCACTGCCAGCACCGCCACCCCCGGAGGCGGACAGTGAACCGGAGAGTAGTTGTTCCGACTCGGGGCCGGCTTCCACTGCCTTCCGACCAACCGCCGCCTCACCAACAGAAGAATCTCCTACAGCACCTGGGCCTTCTGGTTAGTAGCTCACCTTCTCATTACAAGATATGCATATAAGTTTTATTTTTACATTACAAAAACGGAAAGTAATGAAATTACGGGTAGAAGTTACATATTTTTTAAATATTAAAACACTGGATAAGTTTTGATCACGTGTTGGTCTGCCCCTGGTCTTAAATACTGTCCCCTACGAGAATTATTTCCGTTCGAATACATCCTGTTAGTCGTTTACTTGATTTGTCCGGGTGAATTGTGTCGTTAGACATTAATTTTAAATCTTTATTGTACACAAGTTTTTACAGTGGTTGGTGGGGACTGATATAAATCAAGGTCTTTAGGCCTCGAAGACTTGCTTGATATACGAAGACATGTCAATAATAGGTCCTCTATATCTTATATAAATAAATATTATATAAATTTCAATCAATGCTCAGAGTGTGTGGAATGCTAGAAAAAGAACATTCAATACGCATGACTTTGTGAATGATGAGGTTAGCCTAAGATAATCATTGAATTGAGGAATGATTAACACACACAAGCTAAGTAGACTACATTAAACTATTGTTAAGTTTTACGTATACACAGAATATTTAGAACCATGGCCTAAATATTACTAAGAGAGGAATAAATATATCAATGAACTTTACTTTTTTGACAGTGTACTATTGCCGTAATGAATCCGTAGGCTACGTTTACAAAATAATTCGATCATGTGATGAAGTCAATAGCGCGTGTGAGTAGTCTTGAAACGAAAACGTTACTAGTCATTGGACATTCAATATTAACGGAAAGATTAAAAGTCTTCGGGTTTCGGAATGCATTTAAAAGTAAGTTATCTAGAATATTGTACCTAATATATTATTCTTTGTTTGTTTTAACCTATATTCAATTAAGTGTTAGGCTAGTTATCTGCCTGAAGAAGAAATAAGATTGCAGATATCAAAACGTAGTGTTACTGATATTTTGTATCACTGAACGATGGCAAACGTCTGGAAAAATTCTGTTTCCTTCATATGTTATGTAAAACGTCTGTAGTAATCAAGTGACAAGGGCAGGGTGATTAGGGTGACTTTGACATAAATTAGTAGTTAAATATATATTACTATAATGAGTTGATGAGTTTCGCTTATCATTTATGATTTAAATGGAGTGACACAGTTACACGTCAGATTAATTTAACTCTACTTTAATAATTGTCCAAGACACGATGTAGAGAAAGATGTTGTACTTTGCCTTTTCCTTTTGTAAGTCCATTATTGACGGTGGATAATTTGAAGGGATAGCAAGATTATATTACATTTTTACTGTAACAACGATGGCAAATATCCATAATCCTATTATCTCTTTTATGTATAGATAATGAACATAATTTCATACAACTGACCAATTCAGAAATGTCAAAGGTTGTAATTATAGTTTTGCATTCAAAATGAAATGTTGTCTCTGCATTATAGAATTTTCTGTCAACATATTGATAATATTTTCTGACAGGAACTTACAAACATGTGATTTCACGTTATATCTGACTTGATTTAGGATAAGCAGTTAACCTGAAGATGTTACAACACTTTTTAAAAATAATAATGTGCCGTGTTCACCCACCTTATTATCAGGAGTAGACTCCAGTAACCTTGTCAAATTTGGAATTCACCACGTCATTTCTTTTCATATTCAAAAGCAATAATATAAAAGACAATCCCTTAGCAAACCCAACCAGGCCGTTAATGTGATTTTTAAAATTGGTTAAAGAAATTAAAATATTTGATGATGACACTAGAATATATTGCTAGTGGTGGTTGAACCCAATGTATATAGCGAGTATTTCTTCGTTGCTGCATTTTTGTACCATGTAATATAAATTTTCTCCTTAATAGTTTAGTCATGCAAATCTCAGGCTAACATGTACTTCGTGTTGCAGGCCAACAACAAGGCAGTAGCGACTACCCCTCTCCTAACATCTCTGTCGGCCCTCCCATCCACCCGCCACCCCACTTGCTGCCGTACCTCTACCCGCACGGACTCTACCCAGGTTCTTCTGGCGGACATCCTCTCCTAGGCCCAGGTCATCCACTCTCGTTGTTCGGCGCCGCCGCGGCCCATCATAGCGGGGTCTCGCCCAGTCTGTTGGCCTTCAACACTCTCGCACTGGCCCAGCATCCTTTCTTCAACCACGCAGCGGCGTACAGTGCGGCGGCCGGCCTGGGACCTCACCCGCACTCCCATTCGCTCAAAGCGGCCGCCCTCGCCACGGGAGTGCACAGGTTCGCGCCGTACTCCCTGCCCGTCACTCCGCATTCCGTGGTCGGCGGTTCTCCCTTGGGCTCGGCCTTCGAGACCGTCACACCGGGAACGACGAGTCCCTCCCTACAGCCCGTCACGTCGCCGCCCCCTACGTCCCCCTGCCTGGACAAGGTACCGGACGCTTCCCCCAAGCCCGAGAGCGGCTCGACGGCGAGCGAGTTGAAGAGTATAGAGAAGATGGTGAACGGACTGGAAGTGAAAGCCAGCGCCCACGCGGACCTGCTGAACCACCACCACGTCAAGTGCGAGGACAACGGCAAATGAGAGGCAAGAGAGGGGGCGACGGTGGTCCTTACCGTGCGCTGACCGCTCCCGCCCGCCGCTGGGCCCCCACTAGTCAAGTCAGGTCCGGAAAAGTGGAGGTGTCGGTACCTCATTCGTGTAATTACTTGTAGATATATTCGCGTGCGATGTACATACCGTGTACATAGACTCGTTCGTTGTACATAGACACAGTGGTCACGTGTACGTGTACATATCGTACTGTCGCCGTATTTACTGTTCCGTGACTTACTCTACTGTTACATTATTGTTTATTAGTCGATAGCTTTAAATGCACAAAGAGATTTGTATCAAACATGAACATGATGAAACAGAAACGTGTGTTTGTCGTAGAGGAGGATAGCCGAAGGAAACCTAGCAATAACGTAGCTTCTCGCCAACAGCCTATGTAGTGTATATTATTATTGGTTAGCATAGATTTGTGCTGTACTGAACTTTCAACCGATATATCTATGTGAATACAAAATATTCAGTATGAAATATGTCTATATTTATATTATTACACCCTTGGTCCAAATTAGAAATTACTTCTGTTCAGTGCTATAGGTAAGTTAATCGATGCAAGTAGTAATATGGAATTAATTATTGAACGTTCATATATCTGCCACCTGACTATTAGTAGCCTAAATCAAAGTTTATATGATCTAAAGAAACACACAAAAAAAAACAAATTTTAAAGTTCTTTTATTGAAAAATGATAGTTTATAGTTAAACTTTATTATGGATAATATTAATACTCGTTCATTGCAGTATTAACTTGAATAGAGCCACTAGCTCCGAGTTGTAGTTACCTAACCAAAGTTGAAAAAGTGCAGTAGTCAGCTACATAACTCGTAACTGCTTAGGTCGTGGAATAGAAGACTTCACACATATTTTTTCTGACTCAGACGATATTGTAAAATTATCTTATTTTAATCTCTCAACCGCTAAACTACTAAAATATCATATTTAAATGTATGCAAATAAAGTTTCTGTGAGTCTAATTGATCAATTTAATTAATGATAGATTATTAGAGAAAAAGCTGTGAAAAAATAAATGCGTTAATTAGTTTGTTACGTTTAAAGGAATATAATTGGTTATACGTACTGTTTGAAATCTAAAATACGGTTTTGTTGATTTCAATAGTAATAGAAAAAATAAGTGGTCCATACGTTCATATTTAAACAAATTATTTAATTACAATTAAATGTTTCGCAGAAACAGTGCAGATTGAAACGTTTAATGTGAGTCATTTCGATTGATATAAAATGGTTAAAAGGTTAATAGATTACTTAATGTATAGTTGAAGATAAAGTAGGTCTATAACTGTAAAATATGAACATGAACCAAAATATATTGTTATTTTTAACTTAAAGAAAGAGTTTAACAATTTCGTCTATTCAAGCAGATTGTGATGACAAAGCTTGTAAAGTATTTTTGTAGATATACATTATATATACAAATGCTTCATAATTACTGAACTTTGGGTTTTGAAAATGTTGGTGATAGTTTTTTCTGGTCGAAGCAAACGATTACTAGGGATTTTGTTTGTTGTTTAGTGATTTGTACATATGGATTGCTGGGAATGTTTTATTAACTGTAGCATTTTATTATTTTGATTATATAAATTGGATTGAATCATTATAGAGTTTAGTTTTAAGTTTTGACTCATGTTTCTTCTGTTATCTCATTACACTTTCATAATGTTTATTTATAAAACTATCTGAAGAAGAGTATTTTGCACATAAGTAATAATTATACAGACGAATATATCTATAATCAGTACCTAAAGCCACCGTGAATAATTTTAATTGGTTCTAATAACTTTTTAACCAAATAAGATATATACACTCATTCCAAAACCCAATTTATATCTGGTAAAGAGTTAGGAGTCAAAAATATAGAATCTAGTTATATACTGAAGGAAAATTGCACGCAGCCTTTTATTCAGTTTTTAAGAATTTAATATAATGTGCTTCCTAAAGAATATATTTTGTAAAAAGCCAATTCACAGTGAAGATCATAATGTTATATGTGCCAGAAGGGCACTCCTAGACAGCTTTGTCTTCTGGACACCACAATCAAGTAGGATTGTATAAGGTAGATCCAGCTCTTAGATTTATTCTGTGAATTTTATTAATTAGCATAACATATTATTTCCTGAACCAACGAAATACAGCGAACAAATGTGAATGGTAGAAATCAAATATTTCTAAAAGATATGGAATACCTCCATTTTTAACTTTCTAATTAAAAATGAGACTATGTAAAATAACAAAATACCACAAACTGGAATTGTCAGAAACTGCATTAACCCCTAACAACGAGTCCTAAACAATAACTAATACTTAGAAGACTATGTGCTAAAAAGAGAGCATTCTTTTGTCTCGACTTCCACTGTTTGTAGGGAAAATTAAGGAATAACGAAGGTACGAAGTACAATTAAAGATGCAGGAAAGATAGGAATTTAATTTACTGATTCATAACATATATGGATTAGAATAAAGCAACCTACATTTAATGTTTTTTAATGATAACAAAAATAAAATATTTAGGGATAGTTGTTGGTCCACTCAAAATATTTTTAAGATTAACCCCCCACTTTTAAAAACATACGGGGTAGGCAAAAATTCATATAATTCAAATAGGCCCTAATTGTGGTGATCCACACCTCGTTCACCACTGATACAAAGCGGTTTACTAGAAAACTTTTTTATCTAAGTACACGTGGAGGAGAAGATTTAAAGATTTAAGTTCACTATGTAGGGATTACATTATAAGCAGGAACCGTTTGGGAAGTGGGAGCATGTATTAATACGTAAACATAAGATATTCTAGTGAAACAGTGGTTATTTGAAAAAGTTTCTAATTCAAACTTCAGTATATCGCATTTAGGAAAAAGTGGTTTATTATTTAAAACGAAGCGTGAAATTCTTAATAACAGCTCTTACATTGTACGAGAGAAAGACAAATGCTAAGTACCTTTCACCCTTTATCTTTTAAAAGATCACAAGATCGTTGGATATAATTAACAATTACAATCTTATACTCATAAAACTTGCACTTCACATGGACCAAGCATTATATTCCACTGGTATACGTATATCTTCAATCAACTCAACACAACTACATAACATCCAGTACCTTTAAAATATCTGCAATAAAATACACGCAATAAACACCTATTATACTTCGATATAAGAACTGGTACCAAATCAACAGATATACAGTAAGTTAAATGATTTGTTCAATAGACAAGAAACTCAAAATTTTAGACAAAATTATAACAAAATAGGAGAAAAATATATATATATTTTACTCATCACACATCCCTCTGCCTTAGTTAACCAAATAGGTTGTTATTCGTGGAAGGTTAATCTACTATAATTCAATATTATTTATTTTTTATAGTTTATGTAAGGCGATGATACGTCAATTAAAGGCCTAACGTCAAAACAATGCGCTTCTGCTAATAATTTTGAGAGATTGAGCAACAAATTACGAATGTTTTGCGTTTTCTACCCAAATTGATTCTAGGACCAAATTGTGGGAGGTGGATGGAGCGTTGGCTAATGATAAAAAAAGTACTCATGCCCATTGCACGTACTTGCCACATTCAGTAAAATGATTCAGTAAATTTTATGCTAATGTCGATTTAGATGTAACTGTCATAACAATAAAAGTAGTTTACCGCAGTGCCGTGTATCATTAGCTCCTGTTAAATTGTATTTACTCCCAAAAAAATACCACAAAGCCTGTACATAAAAAAAGGTATGGGCATTCATACTGTTATATATATATATATATATATATATATATATATATATATATATGTTATATATATATATATATATATATATATATATATTGGCAGTAATTTCAGATTAATAGGCCTTATATTTTTAGGATAGCTGTAACCCGGAACATCTAAAACAATCCATGATTATTTTGAAAATACTATTTCTAATTTACCATTACATTCCGGATTTTAACGGATATGTTAATACAGCCAACCGGTAACTTTCTGTCTGTTTCCGTTCTCCACTTCTATACTATAATTTTTGTATGCATTCATGATATAGTTGTGGTTGTGGTTAACGTACAACACATAAAATAGTAAATGCTTTCTAAACAGCTAATTTGTTAAATGTTAATGGTCGACCCAACGATTTTACCCTTTGGATCTTTAATAAATTAACATATGCTAAATGTAATTGAAATTTTAATACATACTTCAATAAGTCTAACTAAAATTTTGTATTGTTTTATAAGGCCATCAATGCTACTTTTGGTGCAAAATGTACTTTAATTACGGGTTCCAACTTTCTCTGCAACCAAAATTATTATAGAAATCGTTAAAATAAACAGAAATTATCCTCTGTATTCTTATAAGTGTTTCATTATTGTGACGCAGTTAGTCACGGACTCAAATTTGTCATGGATATCGATGCTATAATATATCTTTTGGGACAAAGGAATTTTTTATTAATCCTTTTTCCTTATGAAACAGACCATAAAAAATGTACGGGTTTTGCTTTCTACAAAATGGAATGTGTAACGTTCATGCACAATTCTGGATGTAGGTTTGCAGATTGGACACTTACACGAGGTTATGGTAATAAAACTGAATTCTTACGACGCGACGTAACTATCCACTTAAGTGAAAGCTTTGCAGTATCTAGTGTGAAGATGTATTCAGTCACTAGGCCGTAAAACCCTTGTACAACTTTGACCTTCGAAAACCGATAAAGGTAAACACAGAGTAAGACTCGGTCGTAAGATATTCACAGAAATAGACGCATCTACGGTGGGACAAAGGATCATTTATTTTCTTAAAACAACCAGTCATTACAATTATGAAAGAAACTACATTACTTGGATAAATATCACAAATCATTGTCATCACAAAAACTTATGGTAAATGATTTCCATCCTTAAACAAAAAAAGACACCGTCTAAGATAACAGGAGTTCTTGACGTGCAGGTTCTCGAATAGTTTTTAACTATGTTTATTGTTTATGTTACAGTGTCATTGAAAATAGCATATCAAATCCTCCAAGAGAAACGTTTCTTTCTACTTTGCTAGATTGTGGAAAGCTTTCATCTGACTTTGAACAACTTTAAATAATGTTGCATAAACTATAATACCTGCGTTTTATATTTTTTCGAGTTCTTGGATAACTTTTTAATATTTACTATTTTAACTTGATCTATTTTTGCTAATTACTTTAACCTGTGTTCCGGATGTTAACAAAGATTAATGTATTTCTTTAATAATATTGTCACAAGGAATAACATTGTACTTAAATGTAGTAATAAAAATCAACTCTCCTTTACGTATAACAATTCTTACAAATAAAAAACAACTCACTCCCAATCTTTCTATCTCATGACTTCGCCGTTTTACAGAAGGATGCATATGCAACTTTCAAAATGTAGTGGTAACAATTATTACTTGATTAAATTATTCAAGGATTACACCATTTACAATATTATTACAAAAGTAAAGAAAAAATATACTTGCATTGTAATATTAAATTGGTAGTTCGTATGCACTCGCTTCGTATCTTACAATTAATGTAAAAATGGAGTAAAAAAATTAGAACTACAAACAATTTAATTTCGGATATCACTCTAAACTTTACGAAAAGATTGCAATAATTTACTATTGTACAACACGCAACATAAACAAGGAGTAATGACAGAAAATGTGTGTTTGTGAACAATTAGAGGAAATTATAACTTGACATTGAATTTTCACATTAATTTTATGTGTGCAGTCTTTTTATATATTCTGCAGTATATGATGGAAAGAATTAAACACAACAAAATGAGTTATTGTGTTAACTTAATTGATGATTTTTTGCTGATATAACAAAACAGAGTTATTGCATACTTTAAAATCATATTATGAAATCTTACTTCTATCTAGCTCCACAAATTAGGGTTGTATACGGCTTACTTAATAGTTTATTTGATAATTTGTTAGAGTCACAATAAATGGGCTGACTAGTTTAGATAGGTACGTTAGACAGTCTTCCCGTTCAACAAATGAAATCTCACTTCTATCTAGGTTCACAAATGACGATTATGTTCAGCTTACTTAATACTTTATATGATGATCATATGAGGCAATAATTGGGTTAATTACCTTAGATAAGTTTGCTAGACAGTCGTCCCGTTCTGCAAATTAAAGCTCCACAAATGAGGGTCATGTACGGTTTACTTAATAGTTTATTTGATAATTGTATTAGTCATCATAATTGGAGTGATTAGTTTAGATACGGTAGGTAAGCTAGACAGCCATCCCATTCCGCAGATACATGCTCACTCCTCACTAGCTCCACAAATGAGGGTTATTTACAGCTTGCTTAGTAGTTTATCTAATGATCATATGAGTCAGCTTAATTGGGCTGATTAGTTTTAGATAGGTAAGCTATACATTCGTCCCGTTTAACAAATGACATCTACGTTCACAAATGAAGGTTATGTACTGCTTAATTAATATTATGTTTCATAAGTGTATAGGTCATCATGAGAGGGTCAATTAGTTTAGATAGGTAGGCTAGACAAACGTCCTGGTGAGCAAACAAAATCTCATTTCTATCTAGATCCACAGATGGAGGTTATGTCCAGCTTACTTAATAGTTTATGATGAACATATGAGTCAATAGTTAGGATGATTATTTTATAGGTTAATAGGTAGGCTAGACATACGTTCCGTTCTGCAAATGTAATCTCACTTCTATTAAGGTTCAAAAATGAGGGTTATGTACTGCTTATTTAGTAGTTAATCTGATAATTGTATGAGTCATCATAAGTGGGCTAATTAATTTAGATAGGTAGGCTAGATAGTCGTTCCGTTCTAAAAATGAAATCTATGTCCACAAATGAAGATTATGTGTACTGCTTACTTAAAAGTTTATCTAATAATTGTATAAGTCATAATAAGTCGACTGATTAGTTTTTATAGGTAGGATAGACAGTTGTGCCGTTCTGAAAATGAAATCTCACTTCTATCTAGCTCCACAAGTGAGGGTTATGTACTTTTAATTCAATAGGTTATCTGATAAATGTATGAGTCATCATAAGTAGGCTGATTAGTTTAGATAGGTAGGCTAGACAGTCGTGCCGTTCTGAAAATGAAATCTCACTTCTATCTAGCTCCACAAGTGAGGGTTATGTACTTTTAATTCAATAGGTTATCTGATAAATGTATGAGTCATCATAAGTAGGCTGATTAGTTTAGATAGGTAGGCTAGACAGTCGTGCCGTTCTGAAAATGAAATCACACTTAAATCTAGCTCCACAAATGAGGGTTATGTACTGCTAATTTAATAGTTTATCTGATAAATGTATGAGTCATTATAAGTGTTCGGATTAGTTTAGATAGGTAGGCTAGACAGTCGTGCCGTCTATCTAGCTCTACAAATGAGGGTAGTTTAGCTTCTCAGGCTAGACTTTCCTTTTCCAGTTACAAGCGGACTAGAAGTCTTTATATTTGTAAATTATTATTTTAATTCAACAAGCCAATTTTATAACAATTTTAATCGTGGTTTATCTATCAAAGAACAATAGCAAGAGGAAAGCAGCCGGATAGGTAGCCGAAAAAAAACAATTAAAACCAAAAAATGTAATGGTAACTAAACCATAACTAATATAAAATAATGTGGGTTTCTGAAATATAAATATTCTCAATCAATACACATTTTCTGTTAGATAGTCAATCGTAAAGGCAATTGGAATAGAAATGTTATTACTAATTAAAATCTCTTACTAATTAACTCTTGTTTTCTTCAGTCAGTATAAGATACGTCGGAGTTACATAACATGAATATTTACTATTCGATTGCTTAGGTAAAGATATAAGTTAAAAAAAAAAAAAACTACAACGTACGAGTACATATAACTAACTGTCACAACACATTTAGACTAAAGAACTAAATTCTGTTTTATTGTGACAGGAACTAATAAAAAAACAGGATGAAAGATGATTATCAACGTTTAATATACATAAAACCTGAAGTCAAATCCATAAAATGTACTCTTTAAACCGCACAGTGTTTTAAACTTTGATCCTACTGAGTTTGTTTTATAGCTGCTTTTGATTTTTTAGGGAAAGTTGACCAATTTTTCTTACTCAATAGCAGCGGAATGAAATTTACAAAAATATGTGTTTTTTAAGTTTGTTGGTAAACAGCGAATTTAGTCTTATGTTGGATAGGGATACAAATATTATAGTCTACAAGTAAATCTTATATTCATTATAACCAAAACCATTGGTAAAAACAATGTAAATATGAGTTTAGTTGCATAAATTAAGTTATAAAGTAATAATTTTTCCTACTAATGCTTTGAACAACCTTATTGTAATTTTGATATTTCTTAATTTTATCTTAGGCGTATTAAGCCTATAATTTCCTTGTACTAATTTAATAAAATAGTTTATAAACTTTCCCAAACATTTTTTTAGGTCATGATGTTTACAAATTTGTGCCTTTACCAATAACTAATATAATACTTGGAGAACAAATGAATGATAGTAAATGGTTATTCTACTCTGAAATAATCCAACATATCTCAATTTCTAAATACCATTTTATATTAGAAGCATACAGTTGTGCGTATATATACTGACTGCTATTTATGATAATATACAGGGTGATTCATAAAAGGTGTGCAATATTTCAGGACTTGATACAGGTCATCAAAACAAGGAAAAAACTCCATTGCACATGGGTCCGGAAACGTACCGTTTACTGTCGTCTGTCTGTTTGTGTTTTTCTTGTAAACCATCATAAATAAGAAACTACAAGAGATAACGAGTTGAAATTTGGTACACTTACTTTAGGTATCTTTTTCTAAAATGGAACAAAATAAATTTAATTTTGCTCATTTTGTTAGAAAATGGTGGACAGATAAATTCTTTAAATAATCATAACTTTAAGGGATTTTATTTAAAATAAAACTTTTAAATGCAAAATATGTGCGCTGGTGTCTTCAGAAAACAACGATACCATGTATGTTTCAATATTCAAATTATTAACAAAACTCTGATTTTTTGTTTAAACCTATTACAAGTTACACAATTTAGCATTGAAATAAAAATGTTTAATTTACATTTTCAATTCACTTTCACATATAACAAATAGTAATAAATGAAAAGATAAAATAACAAACAATAACTCATATTTAGAGATGTTCAAAATGGCCTCCTCTTGCTTTAATGCAGGCTTGACATCTGCGTATGAGGGACTGGTAGACTCGTGGCAATACATTGTTGTCATTGCGTACCATAATATTACATGCTGCCTCTACTACTAGTCCCATCAGCTGATCTCGGTTGTTAATGTGTTGGGAATAAACACACTGCTTTATGTGCCCCCATGAGTAGAAGTCCAAAGGATTTAGGTCGGGAGACCTTGGTGGCCAGTTCACGGGTCCAGCGTTCCATATCCACCTATTAGGAAACTCAGCATTTAGGTGATCTGTCACAATCCTAGCGTTGTGAGGTGGTGCACCATCTAGTTGATACCACAGTGTGCGGCGATCACCAAGAGGAATTTCATCTAGAATGTCTTCAACTGTTGTTTGGAGTAAGTTTAGATATGATACACCATTGAGAGGTACATTACCCAGAGCTTGCATGTAAAGGCGTCCATTGTAAATAGATGTCCAGACATTGTAACCGAATCTTTGTTGAAAACACCTTTGTCTCGTCTCATGAGGATTGTTTATTGACCAGATATGGGTGTTATGGAAATTGTTTATCCCATCCCTACTGAAATGTGATTCGTCCGTCCACATTGCACTAGAGATGAAGTTTTGGTTGTTTTCTACTTCATTTAAGAACCATTCTCAAAATACAACCCTCCTCACACTATCACCAGCTTGCAACGCTTGTACAGTTTGTACATGATATGGGTACATTTCCTCTCGCTATAAAGTCTTCCAAACAAAACTTTGTGATATTCCTAAACGTGTAGCCACACGACGTGTGCTAATTGTTGGATCATCATCAACCATATTAATTACGTCTTCTTCTTCCTCTACCGTGTGAAGTGGAATGCGACCAGCGTTATGTTTGAGGTTATCTGTAGATCCTGTGTCTGACAAACGTTGAAAAGTTCTTGAAAACACTGCTCTTGATGGATGACGCCTGTTGGGATATCGTCTTGCATACTCAGCACTAGCTTCAAGTGAATTCCCGTTACACAATCCATAAACAAAAACAATATCAGCATACTCTTGTTTACTAAAGGTGGCCATGTTGTAGGCAAATCCTTATGAGACAATTTGAAATAATTAAACACCATTGTTACAACAAAACTTGTAAAAACAGCTGATTGCTAAAACAGCTGATTACTAAAACAGCAGACCTCTAATTGGCAGCTGATTAAAAACCTAATATTTCTGATCCGGTGTTACAAGAATTTTACAAATATACAGTAAAGGTGTTTTTTATTTGTTATGTTTGTTAAAAAAATTTTGATTTGTATTCTGAATTTTAGAATGCATTGGCCACTCATAATAACTGCCCAGTCTAGACTCAGCAGCCTTTTTGCAAAAAGACTTGTAATAGGTTTACAAAAAAATTCACACTTTTGTTAATAATATGAATATCGATGCAAAGAAGATATTGTCGTTTTTATAAGAAAATAGCGCACATTCTTTTTCATTTAAAAGTTTTATTTTAAATAAAAGCCCTACAAGTTATGATTATTTAAAGAATTTATCTGTCCACCATTTTCTAACAAAATGAGCAAAATTAAGTTTATTTTGTTCCATTTTAGAAAAAGATACCTAAAGTAAGTGTACCAAATTTCAACTCGTTATCTCTTGTAGTTTCTTATTTATGATGGTTTACAAGAAAAACACAAACAGACAGACAGACAGTAAACGGTACGTTTCCGGACCCATGTGCAATGGAGTTTTTTCCTTGTTTTGATGACCTGTATCAAGTCCTGAAATATTGCACACCTTTTATGAATCACCCTGTATACTATTACAGGCAAATAAAAATTATGCACCTTTTTTGCAAACTTCCTATGTTTTTTAAATTTGTTTTATACGTAAGTGCTTGTAGATTGAAAAATGAGGGAGTGTTGAGGTTTTCCAGATATATATACACATTACATCTCAACTCCATATATAAATGTAAATTACTTTTTATTGCCAGCAATATAAATAGAAATACAATAATGAAAGGGATGATATTTTAGAAGATATAAAGGTGCCAATTCCTTATGTGGTGACCCCGTGCAGATAATTTCAGTTCACCTAGTTCATGTTCATGACTGACACGGGGATTTCTTGTGGTGATTCCAAAGCAGTCAAGACTTGAAACTCAAATTTTAAATAACTGCAGGAGACCAATGTTATCACGTTATCAGTTTGCTCGTACACGACAAAAAGCTGATTTTATGAATGGTAACGCTGTTCTTCAGAGACGCAGGTATCAATGGCCGTACTTTGACACTCGTGGCCTGCAAATCATTGACACTAGAAACGCGTAGTCACACTTAAAGTACATCTTTACATGTGGCCAACACGTCATTAAGTTTTGTGCGCAGTATCGGAACTCACTACGATGATAATGACCACTTTAAAATGTAGAAAATAACCACTTAGCATCGTACGATATTACATTTCTACAATGTTTATATTTCTCTGCTGCAAGGATTTTCAATGCAAACAACTGTAACGCTCGACTAAAATTTAAAAAGTTTATTTGTATTTAAATTTTGAGAATAGGACACAAATGAATACAAAAATACTCGAAACACACACACACACACACACACACACACACACACACACACACACACACACACACACACACACACACACACACACACACACACACACACATATATATATATATATATATATTATATATATATATATATATATACAAAAACCCATCATCCAAAATTTAATATTTTCACAGTCATCGCTTGGATCTGATAATTTACCTTAAGTACTCCGTTTTTAATATAGAACAATCTAGTGCCTACGTACAGTATACATAAATTCTATTATGATCTATGCTCAAGGGTCTTTCATAAAGGAGGAGAAATTAAAAAAAAAACAATAGATCAAACCACTCCGACGGTATATCCTGGGTTGAAATTGTCATAATTGTTATATAAGAGAAATATAACAAGGCCAGGACCCTGAATTGCTAAAAAAGAACACATATGTAAACTAAAATAAGAAGAAAAAATAACCATAACCACTGTTATTAAAAGTAATACAAATTGTTTTTCAGTAAATAATCGTAAAATTTAAATAATACCTAAGAGAGGCAACGGAATTTATTAGTAAGCTATATTACAAGTAATTAACAAAATATATAAGCTATATTATTCTCACAAATCAATTATTTGTCATTGAAGTGAAATAGAGAAAATTTTAGTATAAAAACAATGGAGTAACAATGGACATATCATATATTTAACTAATTATAAATAATCTACTCCAAAATTATTAATGACCTTCCTTTGAGGTTAGTAAAGAACCATTTTAGTAGGAACTCTCTTGTACACGCCAACCTTATTTTGTTGAGTAATATCACATATTCAGCACTATAAAATGATTTATATTGAAGAGAGTAGAATATATTTAAACGTTTAACCATTTCGATATTGTTATCCATTAGCCTACATATTAGTAACGTACCGAAACATATTAATTTTCACTAAAGAAGTTGTATTTGGTAAAAACATTTACTAGGTGGGTTATAGCAATGTTTCAAAAGGAAGATAGCAGTGAAATTGGACTACATCAATCCGTTTGATGGTTTACTACAAACGCGCTTAAACATTGGAACCAACATTGCCTTTTTTAAGTTAAAAGTAAAAAAATGAAGCACAGACCTTGCAATATGTAGGAACTTGACACAAGTAAGAGCTATTCACTTGGGTTCTCGGTTATACGAACATTTAAAAAAGTGAATTGAGTTAATTTGCAGGACTATATATCTCATTAATAATTCCATCAATGTTCGATGTCTTTAATTTTAATAATAGTTCCCCGTCTATTAATTACTGATAGTGTTTCAATGATATTTTATATAATTACATACTGATTTATAATTAATATTGATTTTCTTTGAAAGCGGACAAAGAGATAATCTATATAGGCTCATATCACTAAACTAACCATTCCTTTGCCTGGTAAAAGGCTTAAATAAAAGTTATGTTCAGTATTCCGATTTAAAATATTCTTTTATATCACCCAGGCACACAGTGTTACTTCCATTCACGTGAGTAAAAAAATCAAAAGTGAAATCCAATTGAGCACCTGAATTCAGGCGATAAGCGGTGGCCATGGTAAATGTTCAAGCTCACTGGCCTTGACATTCATTATTAATACATCGGCTGATCGAAAATTGTCCTCATACTACTCTACTACACTGATAACAGCCCCTGACAAAAAACGCCTACATTACTCGACCGATGATTTCGTTGCATTTCCTAAAAATATTATAACTACCTTTTTTTAACTGACCAATTCCTTTTGACCTATTCATACCTCAGTGAACATAGTTGTGTCCGGAAATAACTTAGCTTTACTCTATGACACTAGTTGTATCACATTGTTACTTTCATTGATAATAATAATAAATAAACTTTAGAATATTGTTATTTATTGGTTTAAACCTAAAAATACAACACTGATTATATTAGAGATGTAGCCTCAAAAAGCGTTTAATAAAAATCAAACAAACAGTCAGGAACATTTAACTGATGATTGGTTCTTAGAATTTGAAATGTACATCGTACGAAATAAAAAAATATATCAGAAGTGTTAAAATGGTTTATTATTGTATAAACACTGATTAGTTTGAAATAATCCTATTAATTGAATTTGAGCAACGGTAAATAAGACATCAAAATAATTTGAAAAATATTAAGTATCAATTAGTTTGTATTTTGTTTTACAAAATGAATTAAAATCATAGTCAAATAATAACAAAATGTCAATCAAATGAACCCAAAGACTAATGTTAATTAGATATTGAGCAACCTAGGTGATGTAAGTCAAATATATGAAGAATTTTCAGTGAAAATGAATAATTTACTAATAATCTAACAGTCTTTAGGCTTATGTAGGCTTTGTGGACTATATGTAAAACAAACAGACACCAGACTATCCTTATAATGCCCTTAAAATTAATTGAGTATAAAATAAATTACTAAAGCACCTAAAAAAATAAATAAAAACAAAACGGTATGCACATCGGGTATGAGAAAGAAAACTGCAACAACTTTTAGTTTTTCCAAGATGGTTAAGTATTTATCACTTTCACAGGTTCATCTTCTGCCTTTATCAAGAAAGCTTGCACCTTCTTATCCAGAAATACAGAGAGCGCTGTTCCCTTTCCTTTTTGCGGGCCGCAACGTACACCAGAGCATAGGCATATATAGGGATTGCAGGACTCGATGTGAAGCTCATTGTGCGTTGAAAGAGCCCCTTTTACATGCCATCGTTGAAGAATGTCCTCTGTGTCGAAATGATGCGAGACGACGGGCCATTTTCAAAGTGATTCTAAGTGATCTACCAGAACCATTTGTACCGTGTAGCCACTGCAGGCACTTGTCATGGTGTCTTTAATATTAGTGCTCAAATCTCTAACCACCGATCTGACCAATTCCAGCACTTGTTATTTCCATTGTGGAACGCTGACAATTTCACTTACACCCGTTTTATAATAATGTTTGGTGTCATTCAGTCCACTTTCACGAAGAGTTACTGTATTTAATGATTATAAAACTTTGTTTCACTTCAGAACCTTAGTTTATTTATTAGTTCCAAGGTTTAGGCTAATTCTTCAATTTGCTTTCTGTTTCGTTCAGCTCCTCAATACAAGAATAAAGAAAGTAACCTCGACAGACCTCAATACTCTTCAGGTCTCTCCTCAAGTCCGAAACAGATTAAATACATCATCATGTGTAATTATGTAAACTTAGATTCCAGGGCCATGCCTTAACAATGTTTCCTGTAACAAGATTCACAACTCAAAACGAGATAATTCTTCTAATAATATCGATATCCTACACACTCAAGTATGAAAGTATACGCAATAAGCAAGTATACAAAGAACTCTCACATTCCTTACAGCCAACCTTTGAACTGTTTCCGTGATCTAGATAACGATTTTAAATATATTCCACACTTTAATGCATTACCAATAAATATAACGTAATTTTGTAACCAAAGCAATAACTACAACAAAACATTGTAATATTTGAATAATACACGAATAAGAAAACCCACACAGATAATATTATCTTGAATGTTTGAAGTTATGTTAGCCAACATTATAACACACGCCTAAATGCTGCCAAGAAACTACAAGTATTCAACTATAAAAACAAAAGATTGTGATTGGGAAGGCAAAACCTCCAGCAAGTACAGATATTTTTTATTAGGAATGTTTTTTAAGTTTGTTTAATTCATACCTAGCTCAGTCCCGGTTTTCACTGTTAACAGGCTACACGCTGCACATACCAAAGCGCAAGTTGCGTTTCATTTATCGAAGGAGCATTCCATTTGTGAAACTAAAATTTTTCTGTCAGCTATCAATAGTTTTTATTCTAATTTTGGGGTGGACTAATACAATTCAAGCAATAAAGAAGGATTAAAACTAAAAGATATAATTAACATTGAAAGCTAAATTTAATTTAATTTGTAAAGAATGTATGATACGAATCTTTTTTTAATGATGAATAATGAATAATGATTTATTCCTTCAAAAAAATTACAAAAATAAAATCTTAGGAATAGCCTAATCACATGTCCAGTAGTGTGATTAGGATTAAAAAAATTAAAATAAACTTAATATTACTTTTAGAGTTCAGTTTGCATTAAATTACATGCTGGCCACTCTCCGAGGTGCCTGAAACTACCAATTAACTAAAAATAAGAATACAAAAAATATAACCAACATAAAAATAATTGTAACTACTTATCCATATAATGTCAGAATAAAAATTATCTAATATTAACAGTAAAAACAACATAACAATTAGTATCCTCTTTATACAATTCGAATTTAAAAAAACAAAACAAAACAAATTAAAAACATAGCAGCAAACATAGTACATTAAAGACAAATCAACATTATAAACATATAAATAACCTCTGTCATAGAAAAATCAATGCGCTATTTAGGCACATTCACAATTACACAATGCATGTACATGCATTCAATAACACACGAGGATTCCATTACCGATCCTCATGTTAAACCCATTTTAATGTAATTTACTTCATAAGCGTTGAATCATAAAATATTTTATTTGTGATTGTATTATTTTATGCCATAATAACTTTTTAATTGGTTTGACAAAAAATAAAAAAAATGCGCGTGCTCTTGTAAAATCTTTTAAGGTTTTAGAACAACATTATTAATAATTGTATTTCAATAACATCTCAAATTTACCAAAATTACTCTGAGGATGACTTCATATCACATTAAACGAATTTTAGGTTTGAAATTGTATTACATTGTCACTTTCATCTTATTGGTGAAATAACCATGTTTACGTTACAGATGGTTAGTAATATACAATTAAAACACATAAATACTATAGAATAACAAAACACAATTGTGGTAGGTTTTTATTTAGTTAAAACATTCTTTTTTTAATCTTCTATTTATTATTTTATGTGCATTAGTCTTATTAACTAAATGGCCTTAGATTTGCAACAGTTCTTTTCATCTCTATTCTTGTTACTAGATTGACCACAAAATTATCGAATTACCGAATTTCCAACTTTTAGTACTAAAAATTGTATCACAATAATAGTGATGACTTACATTAAGTGATACAACTGTAATAGCAATACTACATAAACGAGTTACTGTTAGTAATTGCTTCCCCGTGAATTTGGGGATTCCTGGTATCACTATACATAACATCTGTTTAAATTAATACCAGTAGATATTTGTTAATTTACATTACACATTTATGCTTTACCAATCGAACTGAATGGAAGCAACAGTAAATGAGCTTTAATATGACCCAATAACAATTTGGAACTGTTAATTTGGAAAAGGTTAAATGAAACATAATTTAAAAATAAATTAAACATTCATACTGAGATAGAATATACCAACATAAAACTGAACACCCATCTTATAAATGATTACAGTGGTAACATTACATTATTTTACACAGTCTTAATTACTCTGTTAAATTCAAATTAATTTTTTATGATCCTCAGTTATGATTTTTGTGAAAGATTTCCCCTTCTTCAAACGTTGTTTTTGACAGAAAATGCCTTTTTTGTTAAATTTAAAAATCTCAGTAGTTCTCTTTCTAATCTGACCGTTCATTAAGCATGTTGAAGAAATGTTTTCAGGATAAATAAACACTAAACATAACCATTTTAGGAATTTACCTTGTCGATTATCACAGATAACCTTGACAAAATTTATTTCGTTCACGGCTTTATTAACATATCCTTCAGAAATAATTTCAATGAAATAACTAAACCTTTCATTGAGATTTCTAGATTTATTATTAGACAGTGATAACTTACTCTCCGATTTCTAAGATCAAGTGCGGATTTTCCTCAACCCCTTGAACAATTTCTTCTTTCGAAGTTATGATCAGAATTGGGCCTTAGCTCGTTCTACTAATTCGGCACAGAACCTTAGCTTGCTCCTCCTTACTATATAAAACATATTTGAGACATAAATAAAGTGTTATTTAAATATACTGATATTTATCTATTTGGGTAGCAAGCGCATTATTGTTACAAATTTAACTCAAACAATGTATTGCTGCAAACGTATAACTTTAACCATCAACTCATCTATTTATTACGAAAACAGCAACTAAGGATTTGTTACAAACTAATGGCATTCAAAAACAACTAAAGTTTTAAACATTAATTCATACTAAAACATTAATTTTCTGACTCATTTTCATTATTATATTCTTTTTCATATCATTAAAATGTCTGAGAACATTGTAACATTGACTAAAACCCTAGTTTTTTTACTAAAACATGAAATTATTCCAACTGATTGTAAAGGCACTGATACCATAAGAGAATTCTGTAGTCCAGATGTTTCTGACCATTATATCAAGTTATATTTCTGACACTTCAAGCCTAACTCCTTCGCCAGTTGCTTTTATTCTTTCTTATTCCGGCTGTTCTTGCGGCCAGTCTTTATTGTATCCTTATAACTGATACAGCTTCATGAATTGTGCGTTACATTCTGTCCATATTTTTATTGTTCATTACCTCAACTACTGTGCCAGGATCCCTGTACGACATATAATCTAGTTCACAACTCCACGTTATCCTCCATGGTCCATCTACCTGTATAGGCATACAGTATTTGTATGAAAGTTACCCTTTTTCAAGTTTTTTCTATATTTTCGGCTAGAATGGTCAAACTCCTCGATTACACAGTTCTCTTCTAAAGACGTGAGAATATGGTTTACGAGTACATTCACAAAAACCTACGTTACATAAATACTCCTTGAAACAGAATTAGCTTTTGTTACCAAGTGCTTCTAGACAAGCACGAAGAAGAGTAATTCATTACTCACTATTATTTAATGCAATCCCTTTTTCTGTTTGTTCTTTTAGGACCAAAAATCCGCCATATAATATTTTGTTTTTGTGCTTACCCTGTCTCAATTCGGTACTTATTTCTTTTAATTTTGACATTTAAACAAATATGCTATACGAGTATATTGAGGAGGGGCCAGGAAATAACGTAAGGAAGTCCAAGTGAGCAATTTCTAGTGAAATATTTAGAAAATTTACCATTCACAAGTATTAGAAAGAGAATTTCTTGTTGGCAAAACAATGTTGATTTAAAATGTATCTCAGAAGTTTGTGTTCTGTCTCAATCTGACTACAATGCGTCATAGAATTTATATCTAATTTATCTAGCTGAATTATTATAACCTTTATATTACATACCTAACCGTTTTTTCGTACAACAAACTTATTTTCTATTGTTATCGTGAGTTGAACATAATACCTCCAGAGCCTAGTCATCCAGTGATGTTCCTAATATATAGCTCCAAGTTTCGTATTTAAGCTCCTTTACCATCCATCTACTGCGAATACAAGAATATAAGTACACTGCACGTTCAGTTGGTTGGAGCGTCATATAAATCAAATACGTGATGGGAGAAACTTTTTCTAGAAAGCTCACCCTTAATTATAAACAATTTTAGAGCAGCTATGGCTAACCAAAGATACTTGTATTTAATTTTTAACTAAATTTGAAAGGAAATCTCATTTTAACAGTGAAATGTGTTACACAAACTTAGTTATTTGGAAAGGCATTTATATTGCAGATTATCTTTACGACCATATTGTTTACTTTTGCTAACTTATCTTCCCTCGCGATCAACCTCTTTGTTAAGACAAGTTCAGTTTCAGCGACACGAGCACCAGTTTCTTATCTCAGTTGGAATCTTCTCTAAAAAACAAACCAGGACGTAATAAGAACGTACAAGTATAAGACAGTTCAAAGCCACCCCCTCCGTTCCTTAGTCTTTAAGATGACTCTTGTGTCTTCTATAACTAGCTGCCTCGAAAGAAGGACCACATGAAAAGATTAGCCCTAACACATCATCACACCCTACTCACACGAAGTAACCCCTAGTTAATGTCTCTCCCTTTATCAGATATGCCCTGTGTGCTATAACTAGCTCCCTTGAACCACACGTTTCCTTTACTCATGAGATACAAACTGTCTTTCTTCTTTTTAATGAATGTTCCATCCCTCCCCTCCCCTTTTATTTCTTCATCTTCTAGAATCTTAAGTCACCCAAAACCTCATCATGTCCAACCATTTTGGAAAATCACTTTCATTTCCGATCAGAGAATCAGATCTTGAAATTGAAAACTATTGATGCAGTTATAAACAGCTTTTTAAATTTCTAAAATTTATAATATTTTTCAGAATCCAATCCTATGAATCACTTATGGAATTGCTAGATAGGCTAGTTAGAGGTAGAACTGCGAGATAGAGTTTTGGCAACTTATTCTCAAACAACGTTGTACTGCTGTAATGAATCATGCAATATTTTGAGTTATGGTCAGGAATACCTTTCTTGCAGCCGTGGTAGGTTGAAACCTTATCAAGCATATTTAGTCGTCTCATTACCGCACTTACGCATTGCTTTGTTTAATGAATGATGGCAACCAAAATTAGAAGTAAGGTGAAAAATTTAATACAACAGTTATAGATTACAACTGTGTGTGCAGTTAACTTTTATCTGAAACTTAGTTTTATTTTGTTTTTATAATTTTAAGAACTAGAGAAGTGTACGGGAATAAATAATAAACCTGCACTACAATGCTAAAAAAACACTTTTATGTACGTTAAAAAACGCTCGCCTTTTATTCTATGAGACGAATCCGCCCAGAAAGAAATCTAATACTGGTATTTAATGGTTATTTTGACTCCAAATTAATGATAAATTCAAATTATTAGTACTGTGACATTGAATTATATATATAATTAACTTAAATGTAATTTAACAACATTTTAAGTTATACATTTAAATATTAGAGTTTAGTTGAACATTAACGTTAGTTTTGTTATTAGTGTTGTCAATAACAACTATGAACTATGGGACAGATGATATCAATCCTTAAGGAAGGTTGCTATAAGTCATTAAGGAATTATAGTTCGATATCTTTGTTATTCCTCTTTTACAAATTATTTTAAAATATCGCAATGTTAAATAGTTATTTTTAAGTCAATATTGTTTAGTTAAGTTGTTTGTATAATGTATTATATAAATTTATAATTTTAGTTTAGGTTTCGAGAAGAAAGTTTGAGAACATAATTTTCATATTTTATCAATCACTTAGAGATATATTTGAATAGTAATTATTAAAGAAAGCTTGCTGCGGTGTCTTGATATCAGGATACCGTTTGACACGTCAACAATAATATTTTATCCTTTAATGAATTTTTTAAATCATCAGTCGTACACTGATTTGGGAGCTATCGGTTGAGCGTTAGCGAAGCTCTATCTGGCTCTGTGTGCACAATATAGAACCAACTGATCAATAGACTTTAAATTTCACTTGAAGCTTTATTTATATATAAGCAAGAACGAATTCGATGATAGTGCTTGTCACTCAATGGGATTTGGCTGAGAGTTAGAGAACATTGTTACATCGGTCTTATGGGTTTACATGATAGAACGAGAAAATCGCAGAGTAAAGGAATTTATAAACAAACTGAATACAATAAGATGACATTCTAACATGTGACATAGAACATATATTGCCTAATGAAATGAGCTATAGACTTGAATCTTTGCATGCAACCTTAGCGAAGCCTGTTGTACAACACTTGGGATGGCGTACTTTTACCGAGTACGTGTATGATATGTCAAAATTGTTTAGTACTTAGCTCCGAAAAATTAATATAGAAGAAAAAAAATCGGTACTTGGACTTATCGTGAGTTTAACGTATACAACTAGGACCTAGGCGAATATGGCACTTGGTACTATCACAACTTCTTCTCACAATGTTTCTTACTCCTTTAGCATTTTTCTCAAAATACTAGCGTATAATATTTTGAACTGAATGTAGACCAAAATTAAAATTTGAAGAACCGTTAATAAATATCTTTCGTTTCAGTTTTTATGTAATTTTAGTTTCTTGAACTTGTGTAGAAATTATTTTCCACATTTACTATGTGTTTGTTAGTTACAAATTAAATATTGATATATCTTATTGGAGAAATACACGATAATTTAAATCGCAAGGTCGATTCGAATTCAGAAAGATTATAATAGAATTGTAGAAAAAAAGGGAATGAGGTCAAGGTCAATAATAAGTATTGGCGAAATACTTATTATTTCGCCAATAGATATTAATGGAATAGATATTATTCCAATATCTTTTTGCATTTATTTCGTTACTAAAACAAAATAAATTACCTTCTTGACAATCGATCCTTATTTCTTAATGATTTAACTTTGAATTATATCGATGGTGTAGGGTTTAGTTAAGGCTCCAGTACGTATTGTTTAGCATAGAACACAATCTCAACAATAACAACAATGGTCAGTATTTTGTATATACTATGGATTTCAATATAATTACAAAATAACCCGCGAGACAAGCCAAAATTCATTTTTATAAAATGAAATCAACCAATCACCAGTTAGCTGTAAGGACGTGTATACAGTTTGAAATGACAGGGCAATAATTTCTGTTACACAGATGGAGGTGAAGGCGAAGAGAAGCCATATTACAGGCCTGTGGTGGCATTATCCTACATGAGTGTGAACATATCCACACGCACACGCACACACACACACACACACACACACACACACACACACACACACACACACACACACACACACACACACACGCACACACATCACACGTTCTATACAGTTGACGACGAACGACTCACGCTATACAACAGCAATTATTGTCCTACACGTAGTCGACCCTCCGTTGTTTGAATAAATCATGCACATCGATTTCAGCTCCACTTTCACATCCTTCTATGTATGTCGAGTTGAGAAAACGTTCCCTTGCACATCGATATGCCTTTGATAAAGTGGATTCATGTCCGCTACTGTTGTTAATATATGTAACCTCTGTTCAAGATGGTGAATACAAACAAGAGATATTTATTAGTTGGGCTCCTAGTTGTGGTGTTTTGTAATTTCTTTGCGGTACTTCAAGATCTGCCAACTATATTTTTAAAAACTCTTCGAACCCGATTAATCTTAAAAGGTGTTAGTGCTTTTGAAAATTGCGTGATTTCATTATGTTCCGGGTCCTCAAGATAATAATATAGCACAAACAACTAACACGATGACATGTGGGATATAAAAATTGTTAATCAATGTTGTTACGTATTGTGTACATTCCAGTTTCCTCAAGGCGTTCAACAACTATACAACCAGTTCAATATTGTAAAAATATCGTTTTAAAATAGTAAACTATTTAGAAATAACGAGTGTGACAGGGTACATAATGGAATTATGTGACTAAGTCATAATTATTACATCAAAAATAGTTTAATGCTGTGTGGAATAGAGTTTACTTCGGTGGGTACAAACATTAACACTATTATTTCAGAAAGGTAAAATATTCTATGCTTCTTTACATGTCAGTGGTGATTTTAATAGTACCAGTTAATGCTTTACTGGAAATTATTCTAATTTGAAAAATCTATTATCTGTCCACGTGAAGATTGTTTTATTGCAGCTCGTTGTACAGGTTCGAACCTAGTAATCTTGTTTTGAATACATAAGCCATAGAACTCAGTTTGATATACTAACTTGTATGATGCGAGTTACAATATTTATGTAACTCGTCTTACAATAAATAATAAAGTTCTTTTTAAAAATTATAGACTACTTTTTCTAATCACGTATTCCTTTAACTCTCTTGTTTTAGATGTCACATTTTTATTTTTTTGTGCATATGATTTGAATCCCTAGAGCAGAATCTTTTTTCACATTACTTTAGGCTAAGCTTAGATGATTATTTGTTCGCGTGTGTACCTAAACCTTGTAGTGGTTGAAAGTTTCATTTATATCGTACACAGAAATGTTAGGAAAACTAAAATAAAATATGATTTTCTAAAACATATAAATCACTAAGCAATCACTTATAGCTATTAGCTATTTGTAATATTCTTAAATTGAAATGTAATGTTTCGTATTGTGAACAATATAATAAATGTATAAAAAATAATACATTTCTTAACTCCACATACTAAAACTTAACCAAACCTCTGAATTAAATTTGGCAAACTAATTAGTTAAGCAGGTTAGATCATTTATACCACGTTACCTTTATGACTAGTTTGTATAATTTCTAAGGTTTAGTACAATAAATGTACAGTTGTATCTTTAACACCCCAAAATGCGTAATTTTTATAAGTCTTGAAGTAATTGTGTTATTACACGTAATTATAAAATAGTGTATGACGCCCGTCCCATTCTGTACAGGCCATCGGGGACAAATGTTGAACATTGATTTTAGTTTCATTGATCATTATAACACAAAACCTGGCATACGCCTTAAAAGACATGTATATCTTTAATTTACTAATGTTAATTTTATGCCGGTAGTTTTAGCCTGATGTTATTTTTTAGGTAAAGCTCTATCTCACCTCTATACATAATTAATTCTCATATAGCTTACACTTCCCAACTCTTACCAAATGGTTATTGAAGAAATCTAAACCAGAACATTAGACCACACATTAGGAACAAACTAACAAGTCTAAATAAATGGACTCCAGAACTCACAGAATTATGTATTCCCTTGATGGATCATGACCATGTAGGACTAAAAAATACAATATAATGGCGAACTGAAAGAAAAGAAGTTGAAGCTCATTTCAGAAATTAGCTGAAATAGAATCTTCGAATGGTATATCTAGTTAACCTCAGTGGCCGTCCAGAAAATGTATTTTGTAGAATCTGTAGAGCATTTGATGTTGATCAGATTAATAATATTAAGGACGTAAGATTTATACATTTCTGAAAAAAAATTATCATAGTGGGAATTAAAATTTTGCTATCTCAAGATCTATTCCGTATGATAAATGATATTTGTGTGTACATATGAATAACGGAATGTTTTCAATCGTATGGTATACGGTCTTTCACATCGTTCCCATTATTCGTCATTATTAATGCCAGATATAGAGGCGAAATCCAGAAAAATTCCAATGGCGAACGATTCTTTCATTTAACTTCTAATCTAACGAGGTAATGGCGATGAAAGCACCATCTGTTAGACACCTTCCTGGTATCTATGTTATTAAAAGAATTACTTGGTTTTAGTAAGGCTATTTAAGGCATCAGACTGATATTTTATTCTTTCTTTGTTTGAAACAGCTTAAAGATTTCTAAAACACGCACGTTAACTCTCTTACAGTTATTCACAGCCTACTAACCAACACAATGTCAGCTTGCAAATCATATAAATTAAATATCATGTAAGAAATTATACTGTACATTGTTTAAAAAATAATAAAAATATTTAAATGTGTAAAAAGTAAAGATACACTGCAGTCGGCAGCCAATTTGCACTGTTTAAGCATTTATTCTAGCATGCAAAGAACGTAAGTTAAACACTCCATTTAGGACCGTTTCTTACCGACACGACATCGGCGTAGCTTGGGCGACGTCTTTTGTCTTGGGAGAGCCGGTAACCGAGCCGTCCAGATCGTCGGACTTAGGGTCTGAGTTTGAGAAAGCGCAGGTTTAAGTCTTGTCTGTGGCCGTTGCATTTAATGTCAGTACAGCCACATGTAATGGCTGTGTGGGAAACGTAAACTAAAAGTAGGGGTGTTCGCGTGAGGAAAGTGTGGACAGAAAGGTAAAACTGTTAATTATACGACACATTATGGAGACAAATTGAAGGTAAAGGCAAAGTGAAACGATTAATACAGCGTTTTACACTCCATTATAATCTATAAGAGGGAGGAAACTTTGATAACGGAATAAAGGAACACTTGTTGGGAAAAAATTAAAACTTGTATCATATGACAATTACATCAATCCTTGTTAAACAGTGAACATTTTTTGAAGCGACAAAAATTTAACTTTAAACCATTGTAGTTATTTTTATCTAATAAAATATAAACTTTCACTATAAATCAATATCAAATAAAACTCTTTGAAAATACTTGGAAGATAAAATATAAAGAATGGACGTTATAAAAATATTAATAATAACATTCCTTTTTAGATTCGAATAATCGATAATGCTTAAATTTGAACAACAAATTTTAAATTTGATTAAAAAGAATGAAAAACATATTTTAAGTAGTTTTAAGGTAGTTGGTTGTAATTATTAATCTGTTTATGTTGACACCAAGAACGTTCATTATAAAGTTTAACTTTCATATTGTTTATTATGACGAAGATGTGTTTGTATATAAACACTGTCTGCCACATTGTTTGCCCTTGCGAATATATATGGGTTCTAGGGTGGACGGGAAGAATCTCGTTAAGGCTTATATCTACATCCATCTTGTCATCAGATGGTGGAGTGGGCACTTCAGCAGGTTCCATTCTCTCCAGAGTTTCAGGCACAGTCCTGAGAGAGAGTATAGTTCATCCCTGTAATGACATTCGTAATCTTTGTTATTTTTGTTTGTTTGTTTTGGGAAAGCCAGATTTAAAATTATCCACTAGACATTCATTCCACTAGACTCATTCATCTGAAACAATAGTAGGGCAGGTCTCTTGAATGATGAGCAACAAAAATTCAGGAGGTTTAAAAATATTGTTGCTTGGTGGGCTTCATATTGTTGTTGTGGTCAGAGACGCAATAACACTGCTGTTAAACCTAGTGTCTTAAGAGTTGATGTTCCTCTTACCTCTTCCAAGGCTCAGTTAAAGGTAACTGGCGGCTGTAGCCATGTGATTAAACTCATCGGTACTCTACATCCAGTCCCTATGGAACTGAATATCTCAGAGACATCAGCGGCTCAACAAATTTGTTTAAATAATTGAAACTCTGTAAAACAGGATCCCAAGTTCAAATCACAAAAATGTTTAATGATAACACACATATTTGTACACAATTATTAGGGATTTGAAACTTCGTCACTTTGATAAGGAAATATTTAATTAGCCTATCGATATTAGCTTCAAAATTGTGGTCTAGAGTGTATAGAAAAATAGTGTTTTTTGTTTTCATGCCACACCACTAATGCGAATACTCAACAAAATAAAACTTTTACGATACTTCATGAAATAACATTTTAAAAATACCATGGCATTGCCGTATTTCGCAATAATAATACGCCACCATCAGTGGTTGGTAGTGTATAGGTTTTTTGCCGTTTAAAAACTAACGTTTAGTTACAGATTTTGAATTGTTTAGTTAACGTACTAAAACAAATCATAATAAAAACAAATATTCAATATCGTGTATGCATCTTCGTATACGAACAGTATAAACTTGTTTGCTGTTTAGAAATAGGCAAAAAATATTATTTATTCAACAATATAATATATTACTTTTATTTAAAAATCAACAACCAAACAAAAATTTTTTGGATGTCAAAATATTTATTAGAAAGTTTGTTATCAGGTCTTTCTTCTGTTGTTTGTTTATATCTATACAGCGTAATTTTATAATTTTAAAACTGAGAAAGTTGCAATAACAAATTTTTCAATTGATCAAATATCACAAAAAGTACTTGCTCCGTCGGGACTCAAACCCGGATGTCTTACTTCCTGGGTGAGTATGCTACCACTACACCACAGAGCCCTTACTTTTTACGATTCAATTATTTTGTATTGGCCGTATCTGTCACAATTGAGCTAGGCCCTATTATAAAAGAAACATAATAAGAGTTGCAATAATTTAAACAAAACAGTTCATTTAGAAGTTAAAACATAATTTATTGCATTCTCCCCAGCTGTTTTTAGTTTAAGTTATAATCCGAGAGATTATCAGGCTAGAAAACGTCAGGAAAAGGCCGTCGATAACTGACGGAGTTTTGATACCGTTCTTGAGTAGGCTGGTGTAAGACTTCTGATGGTGGTCCTGGTTGATCTCTAGTAATATCTCTCTTTAGGTAATATCTTCTTCACCATGACCTGGAGTAGGGCAAAACTTGTGAGCCCTTTGATAAATCATAGTCATATGCAGGAGCTAAGTGATTTGTCGATACTGTTATAAGTGTGTGTGTGTGTGTGTGTGTGTGTGTGTGTGTGCGTGCGTGTGCGTGTGTGTGTGTGTGCGTGTGTGTGTGTGTGTGTGTGTGTGTGCCTGCCTACATATGTGTGTGTGTGTATATATATATATATATATATATATATATATATATATATATATATATATATTTATAACATTTATATAACACTTTTTACAAAATCAAATATAAATTTTTATCGGACCAAGTTTTTTTCTGAATACTCTATTAGTATAAACTGAAGTATCAGTCGTATAAATGTGCTTAAGCAGATAGGATACAGGTAATGCACATCTACTAACAAAATTTGTCGGTATTATTTAAATTCAAGTACAAAGTGGTATTTATCTAGTGTACACGTGTCCGTTATATTCATTAGGTGATAACATATTTATTTCTTCGAAAATGAAATAGCCTAAACCTAAAGCCATGAATTCTCCCCCATTAACACTAACTAGTAAAATTTCTGTCTAAGTCGCTTTGTAATGTTACGTAGATATTGCTACTATAGTCTTGAAGTCTAAAATGAATAAGAAAAGTGGAATATGTCTATCTTTATTGTTATTTGGAGAAATTCCTATAGCAATAAACAGACTTAATTCTGCTGTCAGGAATAGGCTATAAAATAGGTTTTGTAGAGCGGCTACGAATTCATAATGAGAATTAAGATGATGGGCAAACGAAAATTAATTACACTGATTAGGTGTGATCCGAAGGGCTGAACATAAAACATATATTGATGCGATGATATACATTATTGTGTCATAATGTAATTTACTTATTTTATTGTTTTTATGTTATTTTACTAAAATCTGGAACCTGTAGTTCTGAAGTAAGAATGTGTGTTTGGACTAATTCTACTCTTAATGAGTTATCTTATAAGTGGAGAAGAGGTGTTTAAGTAAGTGAGAGTTACGCACGACATTTTCCACCTTGGCATTGCCTTGCGTGACCCTTAATTTGGTATTTGGTATAAAGTCAACGTCTCGTCAGAAAGTTTGTCGCAGCTGGAAGCTCCCAGACCAGAGCGCGTCAGGCGACCCATTACGCACACTACGTAATCCTATTTCTTATTCCCCTCTTTGTACTCGATCAATCTACACTGATTGCACGGGTCCCTTGTGAAGTTTTAGGATCCATAACAGCTCTGGTTGACTATTCTGTTAAATTGCGCATGACTAATATTTATGTGAATCCTGCTATTAATATAGTTCAAAAAATGTTTCAACTAAATATTTTACAATTAAGGTACAGTTACTATTTTACGGTGTTTATTTTCAATAATGTACGTACAATGTGATTTTTCATTGCTATTTGTATTATAAAATATTGCAACACATGTTTCATGACAATCATTCAGCCGTTGATGGGACAGAAAATTACTTATTGTATAAATTATGGAATTGGGAGGAAATATTTAGGAAACTAACATAAGTTAACGGTAGGCTGTGATTAAGTTTATTATTAAAAATGTTTAATCACACTTCGAATAAGATAGAACATAAAACTTATTGGGTTCGACAGCTATAATTTAATAACCTGCATGATATTAAAAATTTATATGAAACAATAAAATGCTTCAGTGGCAATTTAGAATAGTAGTATTTAAAATGGGTTCACACCGAATGTATATGATATAACTCTTCACTAAAACTGAGAAGGAAAATAAACACTACCTATATAATATTATGTATGTGATAAAAGGCAGTGCGTGATTGTACGGTAACACATAAGGGTCGCGTTGAGACGGATTCATTACAAGCAAAGAGTGCAATTGGTCGGTAATATACTGTGGTCGTGGTAGAACGAGGCAATCAAGTGCTAAATGAGCGACCGGTCGATAACACATGAGGAAGAAAGTTGCTGGTCGGTAGCACATGTGAGTCGAGTTATGACGGAACGACCAGAACCAATGAGTGCGATTGGTTGATACGCTAATATATGAGGGTCTTCGTGAGGCGAGCTGGCCAAGAGTCAAGAGTATGAAGAGACCGGTCGGTAACATACTAGAGTTTCGTTAAGACGGAGGGTTCCAAAGCAAATTGTCGGTAAACATGAGGGTCGACGTGAAGCGAGGCAGCCAAGCCTCAAGAGTACTAAGAGACCGGTCGATAACACATAAGGGTTGAGTTCAGACGGAGCAACCCACAGCAACTTGTCGGTGATACATGATGACCGCTGTGAGGCGAGGAGGCCAAGAGTGAAAGGTGCAACGTGACCGGTCGGTAACACATTGAGGTCGCTGTGAGGAGAAGTGGCCAAGATTCAAGACAACGAAGAGATAGGTCGGTAACACATGAGGTTTGAGTTAAGATGGAGCAACCTAAAGTACTTGGTTGGTAATATATGAGGGTCACCATGAGGAGAGGCGACCAATATTCAAGAGACCTAAGAGGCCGGTAGGTAACACATGAGGGTTGCGTTGAGACGGAGCAACCCAAACTAACTTGTCGGTAATACATGATGATCGCTGTGAGGAGAGGCGGCCAAGAGTCAAAGGTAAAACGTGACCGGTCGGTAACACATGAGGGTCGCGACGAGGCGAGGCGGCAGAGGCCGGGAAAAGACTGGAAGAATAGAAGCAGAAGCACAGAGGTTTGAAAGGAGCAGCGCATCGCACATCTAAACGCCTAACTGTCGGGTGACAGCCGGAATGGTTGTACTCTTAACAGAATGGCCAATCGGCTCTAAATAAACACACTGCAGTCCAATAAATCGGGCGTAACGACCGCACTGACGGCGCGCCGGCCGACCAATTAAGGCAAGGGGCGCCAAATAGCTTTAATACGGAAAGTATGCGTCCGACTATTTCGATTGCGCTTGTTAGAAAATGAGTGGAATATATATATATATATATATATATATATATATATAATTGATAATTTTATATGAATGGAAGGTAAGTTTATAACTCTTATTATACGTATTTTATGTACGTATGTACATAAAATATACAATAACAAGCGTAAAAGTTTTGCGGAAAATGTATTGACGCTCTGTTTAATTTTAATTAAGTTTTTTGAGTTATTACATTTATTTAGAAAAGTTTAACGTAACCTTTTTCACTTTATTTAAATCGAAGCAAATATCATATACTTTCCGGGTTGTAATTTTGTTACGGAATATTTTTCCGTCCGTTCAAACTTGAACATATATCTCTGTTTGATTGATTTAGAGATTTGAAAAAAGACTCCAACATCCGTCAAGTATATGTAATATTTATTTACAACCAATTGAAATCCCAAAAGTACAACTTTGAGGAGAATTTATGACACCTAAATTTTATGACCGATTTTAGTACGAGCAATAATAAAATTGCCTACGACTAATTTATCAGACTTTAACTATATACAAGTATGTACACCTGATAATCACTAACCTCACTTGGAATGGAAGTTTAGGGGCAAATGTGTTAATAATATTTTAATTACCTTACAAAAGTGTCGGAAACAACACATCATATAAGGTATTATATGAGCATTGTTCGTGTAACGTCCTGTCATGTACCACATCTGTGCTTTTCAAACAGGGGATTAGTAAATAGAAAAACTATTTCAGATATAATAGTACAACGTTCTAGATCGCATATCCACACGAGTATCTAAAGTACATGGACAACTGACAGAAGAAAAGAAAGTATTTTGTGTGAGTTTATAAGATTGCAGAGGGGCATTCCTTAAAGAAGACTAATCCTCCTACAGGAGATGCTTTACTTCACGCTATCGCTAAATGAAAATCTCCAAGTGATATTCATTTTGGAATTGAAGTGTTGCTGCAACTTAAGGCTTTCAATGCGACTTTCAAAGGGATACGAGACGCCTTTGAAAGGAGAGTTCCTAGACGACAAGGCGAGTTGGGTCGATAGTGCTGCCTCTCGACATGATTTATGTTAAAGCCTCCTTAAAATTGTCTAATTGATTTTTCTAAGTCAATAATGGCACTAAATCCAATACATATAAGGATAAGTAAGGTTGATGATTCATAAAACATATTTACTTCTAAATTAACTTAAAACGAATTATCCCCGAAATTGTCATATTTTATAACTAGATTTCTTGTTTACAAATTCAAATTTGTATTTTACTCAAAGAATGTTTTTATGATTTTTCTAACAGTAGTGATAACTTCTGTATAACAATTCTACGTGAAGAGCACTTGAATCGTAATCAAAAACATATGGTACTGCCAGAAATTCAAAATCAGGGCTAGTTTGTGAAACGTTTCATACGCCAAATAATTGAAAAATTATATTATGAAATTTAAAATTTATGAAAGCCTAAATATTAATTAAGGGTAAAATCACTTTTGGGTCAAATAAAAGAAATTAGAGGTTACGTATCCTCCTTTAGGAGCGATAAAATCTATATGTATACAACATGTATAATTTAAAGATTATGTGATGGTAGTTCGTAAATCCCAATACAACCCAAAACGAAACAAATTTATTCGATAATAAATACGAATGTAAAAGTAATATCAGAAGGAACTTAATGTTTCTGTACGCCAGATGAATTTATACATTTACCTATCACATTCTTAAATGTGCGGGATTGACATACTGCAGGACACAATTGCTTGTACACGAACAAATCAACACAATTTCCAAAAGATCTTTACATGTTTTTATGTTATGTGTCAATGAAATGAGTTTAAGTAAAACAGTTCTTAATCTTGTCACTTTAGTTTGACTGGAGGGCTAAAGGTTATAATTTTGAATGCTGATAAAAGGAAGTAGGAAAATTGAGAGATTTAGTGAAAAAATTCCTGGAATGTTATAAAGCAAAAGATACTGTAAGTTGGATATTGAAAACTTCAAAATCAAGTCGACCTACTAGATCAATATAAAACGATAGTGAAAAACTTTAAAAATAAAAATATTAATTATTTGTATACAATAAAACGTATTAGAATGTAACGCCCATTCTAAAAAGCTCGCTTTTTCAAAATTAAATACAGAAAGGTTGAATTAGGACGAGAAACTGTGAAAGAACGGAGTTGCACGATTGACGACTGGCAAGTGTCGTTGGAGCTGGAGACGAGAGGCCGATAGATTGCATACCTCTTCAGAGACTTTCGAGCGAGCGTACGGAGGTAGATGGAAGGTCGGGTTCTCCACAAATTAGTTTCTTTCTGGAAACAGCTATAACCAGTCCTACCTACATCTGTTGAATATCTGCGCTGTCCTGAAATGAGAGGACATCGGTGGTCGGCCACACGTTCTTTAGGTGTGGCAGTGACTTCTGGGGAGACGGGAGGTGGTAAGGATCATTTGACCTCCAACAATATTGTTGATAAGAATCTTAGAAGCAGGAACAACTATGACCGTGTTTCGCAAGACATCGAGATACATCGAGTGTATTACTCGGCTTAAAAAGAATCAAGGACTTCAGAAATAATATGGAAAACATTTCCGAGTAATACCCAAATACTTAATGAGCACGATTTAATGAGTAGTACAAAAAATCGTGCTAGTATTATTACTACTGGTGGGTGTTTCTTGAACTAGTGAATAGTTAAGTTGAATCGTTACAGTCTCTCTTAAAAAGGTTTGTCAAAAATTAGTTTATTATAAACTGGATTAAGATTTTCGTCAATATAAATGAAAGAGTAGTGTGAAAGGTTTCACAGATAAAATAACTTACATGGCAAATTTTACTCAAATGAAAACCGTTTCTTTTCAATCATATTTTAATAGAAAATCATATTTTAGGTTAAAAAATAGTGATCAAATTGTTACGGTTGAAATAATAGATACAATGAACGAACGACCTTTTTCAAGCTATAAAAGTGTACTGATTATTTTAAGTAAAATTAAAATGTAAAAACTGTTAAAAAGTATTGAGTTATACATATTTTACTTCTAACAATCATAAATATGTAGTTAGAATGATTGGACAATTGAGCGAAAGAATCGATTATCTACAGTTCCACATATATTCTGTTAGGAATAGTTCATACTTATTTCTGTTTCATTGATTTAACAGAAGTGTGACTTAGCAGAAGTATTGTAAATTCTCACCTCTAAGTGCATGAACAAATGCGGAATCACAAGGAAAGAAGTAGAAATTACGCGTATCTATGTAGTTTATACAAGTCTTATTAGTATTACCTGAATAAATTTCCATATATAACGTATAAGGTCTGAACCTTATCTTTACGAGCGACAGAAGGAAATACAACCAGACGGCTTTCTATAAATACATGAGTGTGACACTGAATAATTTATAGATATTCTGGTGAGAAAATACAGAAACACAATAAACGGTGACGCAAACATTTTCTCTTGATATAAACTTAACAGTTCTTTAAATTGACAAAAAGAATTTGAGTTGTACGTAATGACTGTAACAGGAACTGGTTCTGTGAGCGTACATGTATCTACTCGAGTGACAGATGACATGGCTGGTGGTCGTGTATTAGCCACATATATGTAAATTATAATGAATAAGACAGGATACGCGCAGCTGCAAAGCTCACAAATACAAACACGAACAAACACATGCACCATCACTAATTATTCCAATATAATGGCTGAAGTTGAGTAAGAATTATAGCTATTGAAGTTTTATTTAAAAAAAAATATAGAAATATCGATAACATGTTTTAGAATGTCACATTAATTGAGAAACATGAAGTGAACATGTAGACATTAAAAAAATGCTACTGGTATTAAATATTGTGAAAAAGTTTTGATATTAAGTCCAAAGAGATCAATATAACAATACTAGTTGTATTGATAGTGTTATTCATTTTTAAATTATTCTTCTAACTAGTAAACAGAACATGTAATTGAGAGTAATATAAAACATTCTTACTCTACTTATATAAACTAAAACATTAGTAATAAATTACCACCTTGGAGTATTTTAATATTTATTATTTAGTTAATATTTTGAATCATGTTTTACATTTTTTAATTACTTTTAAATTAGTCAAAAAATATATTTTTTTCTTGTAATTCTTGTATTTAGAGGTTTATAATGTCAAATATTACTGGCTTGCTTTGAAAATACTCTCATATATTGAGATATTCCTTATTCTCTTATTTTTATAACCCAAAATTATCCCACTGGTACTTAAACAATGCACCCAGATATGATTTATTAACAGTATTTACTCATCACGTACTCTACAGGCAAATATTGTTCAAAATATTGGATGATAACTATTTAAGTACAAATTAAATTACTCTATCAATTTGATTAATTTCTTTTTAATTCTTCCGTGCAACTAGGGCTCTGATTGTAACACGGGGATAAAGTTAAAACTGTGTTATAAAAATAATTTGTCTTTTATTCATAAATGTTTTTATAGGAATTGTTAAAAATAAGATTCCGCAATGAACATGGCCTGTCAATACTGCCATGAAAGTGACTTGGCTCTCAATTGGTTTTTGCGAGAAGGAATAAAGAATTTCCTAGTTTTCCTGATGTGGAAATGACACATGAAGCGACATTTCTAGGAATAATAGTTGATGATGACTTATCATGGGGAAGCGAAATTTCTAGGAATAATAACTGATAATGATTTATCATGGGCTGGACATGTGGACTTGCTATGCAAAAAAAAAAAAAAAAAAAAACTGAACACCTACCCCCTTTATACTAAAACGCATATCCCATATTTCTGACAGTACTACAGCAATACTGACATACCACTCACTCTTTGAGTCCCATATGAGGCACGGTATTGCTACGTGGTATTGTACCTCAGCAGGTAACTTCCAAAGAATCTTGATTGTACAAAAAAGGTATAACAATGCTTAGAAACCTTGGCCCGAGAGATAGTTGCAGGGAAACCTTAAAAACTGAGAATCCTGATAATTCTATCACTATACATCTGAGAAGTGGTCCTATACGCTGATAGTAAAAATTGTATTATGTATACATCATTATGTATGATGCGCCATGATGTATACGGCTATAACACCTGGCATAGATCCCAGTACACCTTTTCTGCACACCGCCTTTCGCTGTATACGAAAAGAAAACACCCTACATCGGCCCAAAAATTGTCAAACTATTTACCAGCTGAAATAAGAAGCCTCACAGAGAAGATGCTCAAGAGAAAGCTCAACAACTGACTATCACAGAGACCTTTCTGCAAGAGTATCCATATCATGAAGACAACTAAAACGGCTATGACTAATTTAAGTATTGTTATGTATTACGACGCCACCACATCTCTTGATTTTGTGTGAATAAAGAATAAATTTTGTCTGGTAATACTAACGGGTTTAATTTACAGATTTATTCATAATAGTTTCAAGTATGTAACGGTCTAATTGTTTATGGCCTACATGGTTTATAGGGTTTGAAACGTTTGCATGTCTCCATAAAGTATTTCTCCGATACACACGTTTGATGTTGTGTACATCTTTCACTTTATTTTTGTTTATCATTAGATCATCTCTTCGCATACGTATACCAATATTCGACGTGAGTTGTCTCACCATATATCATAAAGTGTTTATAATTACTTTGGTAAGCAACTTTTCAGTTTTTTTGTTAAACTACCTTATTATGAAATAGATTGTATTTTTTATTTTTAACTGACGATAAACGTTATCAGTTGTACTTATAGCTTTTCATCTATTAAACTGTTTCACATTTTACTCTGAAAACACATGTCATCGTAGATTTATATTATATACAAACAAATGTTATATTCAATTTTATATAAATCAATAAATGCGAGTATACAAATATCAACATATCATTTGTACTTGATAATACACACTACTTTAAATATCCTCTAATGTATGGCAGTGCTTCAACATTTATAATATTTTTTTTTTTCAAATTGCCTAATCTTATTCATAACCGTGACAATTATTCAATAAATACTTTTAGTTTTATTTAAGTTTTTATACTTTCCTTGACTGGTAAATTTTGAAAGTATCAGTAATTATTATTTTTAATTTTACTGACGTTTTAATTTTAAACATAATTTGTTTAACCTAAACGTAATTATAAAGTTTTAACTTATATTTTGTACATGTTATTGCATTAAAATAGGATAAAAAAGTAAAAAATATTCCGAGGGCCAACGTACTTACCGGTATTGAATTTCTACGCCTCGTTGACTTGTTTTCGGTAAAAAAAATAAATAAATCTAATTAATGAATTCCAGCGGATAGTAAATATATAAAAATGATTTAGTGGTGTGTTCTAGATGACCAAGGGAAATAAGATATAACATTTCCTAGTTAGAGAGTACTGATATCTGTCAAATGAAGTTGCAAATATCATAAAAGCCTAAGTATTAAAAACTAAGGTTGGAGAGAAAACCTCTGAGATTAAGCACAGTGTTCAATTTTTCGTTCCGCGATAGAATGTTTTAGCTACAATGTTTCAAATATAAGTTAAGACAATGTGTAATCAAAGTGGGATATTACACTTATTGTATGATACACATTGCTCTTCAATTTAATCTTTTTATACTGTTCTAAATAGTGGTCCATATACTCCAACCGGCATATGATATTATAAAATATATTACAAGTAAGGAAAACTCTATACGTAATAGAATGTTTTTGTAAATCTTTTCTCAAATACTTCATCCTTAAAAGTCACATATTAGAACTTTTGTGCGAGCGTAGATTCCCCGCACCTTTATGTCGTCGAGTGATTTTCAGCTGGATTATGTGTTTAAGTTAATTCGCTTTCCGGTAATAATATGAGATTTGATGATGTGGAATAAACGTTAATAAGAAAATTCAATCCCTAGCGAAATGCCATTTCTACCCCGGCCCACGCGAGAGGGGTTACAAATATCGAAAATAATTATAGCAATAACAACAGTGAGTTGAAACCACCCTCGAATTTACGATGTCGGAGTGGCTCCCGTAAATATAAACAGTGTACGGATCTAGCATGCCGTCGACACATTGCTCGTCCGACGGCATGATTCCGGGACTCGTTATATTACAATAAATTTCATTGGTTTCGAAAGGTTTAGTGGGGGTCGGAGGGAAGGTTCTGTTGTACACGCAGGTCGACACTCGCATAACCCCGGGAGGTTATCACGGAACGTCACGCGTTTGTCACAAACTATCGGCGATCTCGTAAACTGCTCTCGTAGCTGTCAATAGCGATAGTGGTAGTGATAGCGATAGTAGCGCTCCCTTCCCACCAATCGATACTCTAGTCTCTCGTTTAGATTTGGGGAATTGCTGTAGGTCCTTATCTAGATCAGGAGCCTATCATCGACAGATATCACCTGAGACTGAGGACTGACGGCTAGCTGCGACAGAACGTTGTTATGTAGTTTGTAAACGGTGTTTGATGTTGTTAATGTTGCTGCAAGGTACAAAACTTCATAAAAATGGCTTTATGAAGTATAATTAATCTGTTACACTTTTAAAACTAGGGCATCATTTGAAATACATAGCCATTTAAAAAAAAGGAAAATAATTAGGACAAAACCTCCTTTTTATTTTAAGACAATCTTGATTTCAAGCTCTGTAGAGTATTGCTACAAAACAGTGAAAAAATGATTTAATAAAACTGTCCAGTAATTGAAAAAAACATCTTATCACAATCTATACAAATTCATAGAATTTATTATTATACAAAAAACGCTAAAAACTAAAAAAATTGATTTTACGTCTGATTATGAAATATGAGTGGTGTGTATAAATAATTTTATGTTTTCATTCATCGTATATTAACGCATAAAGGCCCTAGAATATAAAGTGCCACAATATAAAACAAAAATTTCAGATTATGTAAGTACAACTCTCTTTCTACATTAAACATTAATAATACATTAAATAATTTACAAAATAATATGCACTAAGAGCAAAAGAAATATTCGCATGTGACTAATTATATTAGTTTTAAAGTAGTTTTACATTTTAATACTTTTAACTTATACTTTTAACTAAATTTTACTTGAACGAATAATAACTATCGACGAATCTACTCTTGAAGTGGTATTTGTTTCAATTGGAAAGATATTTTAGTTTTCAGTTCCAAGATACCGCATTCCTTATGAAGAGGCACTGATTCAAGCATGATGATCATAGACTTTCCGGATGATAGATACGGCATGAGCTGGTTGATTTGTTTAAGAAATGAAGGCGTGGTTGCCACTGTCATGTTACAAATCCCAAGAAGAGCATTCTGAATATCGGTAGAACCGTTTTTGAATAGAGGTGAGTAGAGTACGCTTGGGCGGATTGAGTTCATGGATGTCTCCAGTAAAACTAGCTCGCCATAGATATATTGTTTCTTGTTGCCTCCATTCTTTGTAGTGCATTATAGTGTGTTATTATTCAGTCCTGCATACTTCATCTGCACTGCCGAAAAATCGTATTTGTAGCCTTGGCGTTTGCCCATATTTAGTACAGTGCGATGAAGTGCGTGAGGGAGATGAGAAAGTTTGCCCCCTTGTCAACATCTGCATTTGTCCGCCACAGATATTGAGCTTGTTTTAAGAATTAATTTTAAGAAACTTTATGGTGCTATTCGTGTCGAAGGTGTTTCGATCTATCCGAAACCAGGTGACGGTTTCTATCTTCCTCCTAAAAAAGTACAGACCCGGATTTTTTTTAAAGTCAGCCCGTGTTTACCCGTCCAGACCGTGCCTTATTTATCATGATTTGGATGAAGAAATCCACCACCAGCCTAAATTGCTTCTGCGAGACTTAGATTCAACAGACATTTCATGTCCTGTCTACCATACGGAGAGATTTAAAAGTACTTGACAAATAACATAAATATGGTGGAAAGGGTTGATGCAATGTGAATGTTGAGTTTTGGTGGATATCGCCTTCTTCTTAGTGCAGCGTCTGGAATTTGAAGCTGTCTCAAACTTCACTCCTGGAATCTGGAGTCAATTCGTCTGAAGAGATCCAAATAAAATTCTGCGACGAAGAAGCTCATCTACACTCAGAGGTGAAGAGGTATTCTCATTGTCTTATCTGGTAGACAATTGAATGCACTACGATGTTTTTGACACGATCTTTAAGCATGGTGGAGCAACAGATATTTGTGCACATACTGTAGCTATGGTGGGAAGGGTTGATTCAATGTTGAGTTTAGCTCCAGTTCACCTTCCGCTTAGTGCAGCGTCTCTATTTAAGGTTTACTGAGTTATCCTCTTACACTCTGATCGGATGGTTTGAGAATAATACATCCAATGGATTGTTCGTAAGAAGGGCTCTCAGTTTTGGCCAACCACTCAATGCAAGGCTACGATGTACTCCAGTACTCAAGGTAAGTTATTGATATTCTATATTAATTTATAATTTTTGGCATTCTTGCACATTTCAAAACTTGCTCGCACATGATAAGACGTTTCAAGTCTCATCCCAAACATAACTGCTAAAGTTCGGTCTCACGTTCCCGCTGCTTAGGATAAATATTTGTTATCCAACACCATCATACGAACTTCCTTAGGTAGAATAAGATGTTCACCAGATCCTTGGGACTTTGGCCGCCTACCCACATTTACACAGGTTTTACTTAAATAAAGCTTTTTAAATTTATAACTGCTGAATGTAAAAAAGGCTAACTGAAACATTGTATACCATTGAAGATATTCTGTAAAATTTTCACTCAGTCAAACATATCCTACGTGTGAACTTAGTGTAGAGCCGTAACATTTTGTTTTACCTTTAAATTTTAAAGCTTTAGTTTAGCTTTAAAGTTTTTCCTTGAAAGTTTTCAATAAATTTCACTATAATAAGTCATAGTTTCCGATATTTCAAGCATAACCTCAGGCTTAGTGGTTTTATTTTAAGTTTGTTTTATTAAATTCTCAGTCATCCCTATCGGATGGTTTATTAAGTTGAACTATTTCTATGAAGTTTTGAGTTTTAACCTGAACTGCCAGAAATAATAATTTCGAACCAATTGACATCAAATTTGTTATTAATGTTATTAATGTGTAACTAAAAGTCCTCGTATTACAGCATTTAAATTCTAAATTTCAACCCGATTGAACAGCATTTTATAATTAATCCAAACAAAATTTTGGGCTTTAGAATCAAAAGTTTAAAGTTCTATAGTAACACATTTTTCGATTGGCCGGACATTTGTACGTATTAGTTGTTACTCTCATCACGAGGACCTGTTTTAAAAATATTACAGTTTGAAAAACTAAAATACGAGCTATTCTAACGTGTAGCAATCCACCTAACGTGCAGCAATCTACCTATCGTTAATCATCCATTTACTTTTTCATTATATACTACTAATCATTATATATTCTTCTTAATTTGTTTTAGAAAACTTTTCAAAGTCAATTTTATATTAAAAATACAAATTCACGTAAACTGAAAAGTTTATTATTTAAAAAACGATACAGTAAAATCACAAATGTTTCACGTGTCCTATCTTATTTTCAGATAATAGCTTAATTTGTTAAACGATGCTTTAAATCTAGAATAATAATAGTTTAAAACACTAAGACTGTTTAAGAGCATTGCAGAACATCGATGCTAAAGTTATATGTTATTTGAGTACACGTCCGGCTGAAACTGATATGCCTTCATATAAATGAAAAAGGACATAAAAGAAAAAGACTTTTTTAGTGTATGAAAGTGAATAAAAAAAAACAATATTGTGATTTAATATTAGGATCCAATATGATGAAGTGTGACAGCTTATGATAGAAAGAAATAACAAGATGGTGTATTTTATATATTTTAACAGAAGACAGCAACAGTAGAGAATAACTTAGGTTGGTAAAGGATTCCACTCGATGGTAAACCAATTTACAATGTACACTAAATAAATTTTAAAAAATATTTTGACTTTGTCTGGATTTAAGGATTTATCCAACACTTAGATAATTAATATTGATGTTATTTATGGATATTAGTAAACGACAAATATACCTTCGTATTTACGCAAAACTATAAGTTGCATTTCAAAATTACTGAAACGGCAACTTATTACTGAGAATTACTATTCTAAATATTTATGTAATGTAAATAGAGAATCTGTTTGCTGAAAAACGAGAATTAAAACAGAAATTTCCTTTTGGAGGGCTGTATGGCCTAAATTTACATGTGAATAACAATAGTCTGCATGGACAAAGGAAACACATCCAGTAGCGTTGCAAAACCGTGGTAAGCAAGGGTGACCCGGGAGCGGGTGATTGATGACACGTGGTTTGTGGCGTGTAATTCGAATCTTCGAGATTGTCCACTTTACAGCATAGGATAGGGGACAATAATAACAAATATTGGGCCAATATCCTTATCTGCACGGGGAGGATCATAAAAGACCCCAGCAATAAGCAATATGCCAATAGAGCATATCTGATGGTGCGGAGCGAGTCGAGCTATGGATGTGGTCAATTCCTAAATCCGGCTATCAATTGTCCAGGGGCGATGTCCATCTGAGCCGCGGGGATCTCCTTCAATTGATAACGCCGGTCCCGGCCCTCAGCCTCGGGCCTAACAAATGAACCCATTGTCTTCTTCCAGCCTCAAATCTACCGTATTATTTTGTCACGTTCTTTCTTTAACCGAAGAAAATCTTTCCTGTGCCGTTCAATCTTATTTTAACATTTTTACGGCATTAAATCAACGTTTCTAACAGAAATTTATTTAAAACCTATAATTTTGTAACAAAATAACTTTCGTTGTAGAAGTAATTATGCTAAATTAGAGATAGGTGAGTACAGGTAAGTTTAATTAATGTGTTGTATTTTAATAGAATTCGCAACATTAATAACTTTTAATTTAAACTATAATATCTTCATCAGGACAGTGAGAGTGCAGTTTTGTTTTAACAACTGACAAGTCTGTGTGAAATACAACAAATCAGGCTAGGTCTTATAATAATTCGATAGCTCGACTAGGAATATTGGTGCTATATATTGGGGACGAAGGTTTAATACATAGACTGGTTTATACAATTATAAATGTAACTTTTAGTTTACGAGAACATTCTGACAAAGAAAAAATCGCCAACCGAACTTCTTTATTATTGGAATTATCTGCTCATTGGCATATGTGGCATGGACTCACATGAATACACATTGGCCCTGGAACATGTGTGTATGTATATACAATCGTTATTAATGGATAACAAGCATATTTAGCAATTATGAAACATTCAACAAAAATCAAACCAGATTCAAGTTAGTTACACAGGAGCTATGCCTTGGATAGGGTCGGTTACTGTTTTGAATTAATCAAACAAGCCTTCGATTAATAAAAGACCTACATTTTGTAGTGTTTCTTTACCTTGCATGATGTTACACAATTCTTATTGCATCATATAAATAATTAGTTTAAATATGATTTCTTTTCCGGAATGTATTTAAATGTAGGCCTAATGAAAATAGAGTTTCACCAATATTCAAACATTTAATAAAAAATGTGCATACTGAATATGAGTTGGGTAAACATTAGAAGATGTACATGCTGGCATAAAATGAAATGATATATATATATATATATATATATATATATATATATATATATACACGAGATACTTGAGTGAGTGAATATTAAAAGAAAACTACATTTGTATAGATAGCTACGCTCTCCTCAGTAATTAAAAGTTACATAACACGTCCCAATGTTTGCAAAAAAATATTTTCAAAAGGGTTCTGGAGTATAAAATAAATATTGAAAAATTAATAAACTGGTACCTCATAATGCTATAAATATAGATGAGTTGCGGCAAAGTGTGGGCTCGTAATGAGGAACCGGTGTGGATAACGGTGGCGACAAGGTACGAACACATGGACAGAAGGGTTTTGAAGTATAAAACAAATATTGAACAATTAGTAAACTGGTACCTCATAATGATATAAATATAGATGAGTTGCGGCAAAGTGTGGGCTCGTAATGAGGAACCGGTGTGGATAACGGTGGCGACAAGGTACGAACACATGGGCAGAAGGGTTTTGATGTATAAAACAAATATTGAACAATTAGTAAACTGGTACCTAATAATGATATAAATATAGATGAGTTGCGGCAAAGTGTGGGCTCGTAATGAGGAACCGGTGTGGATAACGGTGGCGACAAGGTACGAACACATGGACAGAAGGGTTCTGGAGTAAATTGATTGTGTTAAATGCAAATGGTGCCCCGCATGGGGCAAGTAGATTAAGCGTGGAGTCGAGCATGATCGGGATCGTCGACTCAGCAGTTCGGTTGTTTTGTGGACGACACGGCCTACTATACTCATAAAAATAATGGATTTGATTAACATAATAATGAATGTCGTGTCCCGTATGATGCAATTTGTGGTATCTAGGCTTGACATTCATGTGTTATATTTAGGACTTATTATATTATATCTCTATAGGAGTTGGATGGGATAGTAGCTCGTGCGTAAAATGTACGCTGTACCAGAATTTAAGAATGTAATAATACGCTTTAAATATAAGAAACCTTTGTTTTTAATAATAAATGCGTATCCTAGTTTCTGAAATAATCCTTTATTAGGTTCAAATTTCTAACTGATAGATGGGCTGAGCTACATTGTTGTGACTTGGTATAGCTCTTTGTTTTGGAGCGTGTCGCCATGTTATAGGTACATAATAATAAAGATAAATTTGTCACCGCAATAGAAATATGTTTATTTTATTTATTTTAAAATATCGCTGTGTTTGTGATTTTATGTTAGGATAGTATTAATTTGTTATTATTAAAACTGAAAATCTGATTTCACTATATATGCTCTTGTTTCATTTTTACATAACTAGATAAAACCACATAATTTAAAGTTTTCAATTGTATTATATAATACAACCAATTTTTTGTACTGTTTCAACATACAACTAACTTTCTATGCCGTGTCTGAGCAAAGCTAGGTGTAGCGGCTGCAGGGACAGGACACCAATGTGACACCCGGAACTCCACTGTCAACAGTATCGCCGACCCAGGCCCGGCTGCGGCCGCCCCCACCTACTGTATCTGCTCTCCACATCTGCCGGTCACACAGCAACTTACAAGTGTAGGCCAGTAGCAGATGGTGGTTGCCGATACGTCGTCAGGACAACACAGTGCCATTAAAATTTCACTTGATGATGCCTCTACCACTGGAACTGGAAGCCTGGCTGCTAATAACAAGTCCCACGGCTGCTGCTGGCCCTGTTGCTGTACATTCCTCGTTCAGCGGCCTAATTCCACCAGAACGTATCCCTGCTCAGGTCACAATCACAATGGGCACGTCTTCGCATACCGTCTTGATGCATACAAACATTTCTCAATTCCAGTTAACAAAACATTTAGCCGATAAAAAAACTTGTTCTGAAGCAAATGAAATCAACACACGAAAAGTATGAATATACAAATATTTGAGGAACACGATTTAAACTCTGGGCAATGGTATGACGCATTCAAGAAAAACCTGTACGTGTTGCAGGAATACGAAAAATACGTACACACATGGTACTCGTATAATACGTTTTCATTTAAAACTTCTATAGATAAAAAAAATCCGTTTTTGTACAAAGCTATTGAGAAGTTACTTGTTTCGGAGCAATAGATAAATAAGGTTCAACTCCACTACACTGCTTACTTTCTCGTGAAACAAGACCCTCGACACGATATGATACGTGTTTAAAAGAAAACCATGACATATTGTAAAATAGATATGCTTTTCCTGTAGGCTTATTTCCATTTCTGGTATCTTCGTTCACTTCTATCAGATTCTCCGAGTACTAGAAAACAGCTCCCTTTTCCGTTTTCTGTTCTGTGTTCTCACGATCATCTGCAACAAAACCACAATAGTAAATTTAAAATGCAGTAGTATTCATTACTTTAAATGAAGAGTATTATTTTTTTATAGCATAAAAAGTAACACAAGCAACGAAGCAATTATCGTAGATAGCTTATCACAACATTCTTTGATAATATATATTTTAACAACATTCTTATTCAAACTTATTTCTGTAGCTATTGTTATAGGAACAAATATTAAATATTCTAACACAGCAAGTGATATGTAAGTATAAGAAGATCCTACAGAGTTCTTTGCTGGCTCACTTAACCTAAGCTCCAATAAAAAAGATCGAAGTGCTACTAGACTTAGCAGTTATAACATAGAAATTACAGAATAAGCATGCCCGTTATGTAACATATTTAATATATTATATTGTAGTGAAAAAATACCGGATGAAACAAAAACACTTGTAAAGGTCATTCAATAATTCACTAAATAGTGATCACCGAATCACATTTTAGTATTTTTTACAGCCGCTACATACACAAATACCGTTAGAGATTTTGAGTTGATTTTGATTTAGAGTTAGTTATTTTAATAACAAGACAGCTAGCTCTACAATGCTATCAATCGCCGACAAAGAGTCGAGCGACATAGTAAAATGTTATACTAAAATCCGTCCCCCTTCAAGCCACTGATTCCACTCAACTTTGAAGTAAAATTGAAAATAAGTATTATTATATCTTTATTTTTTAACATGATTTATTTTTTTCTGTGAAAACGATAACGACATGTGCGTCATAACACTGTCTGAGTCATACAGTTTCTAATTATGTACAACACCACGTATTAGCTTATGATAGATAGAGTTTTCCAAAATATTAAAATTTCAATTGCCCACTGAAGTATAATTATGAAATATTAAAGATGCTAATATTCAAATAACACATCACATTTGTTTATATATATCCCAAGTATCATGATACGGAAAATTGTGTACATAGAGTCATTGCTCACTCACCCTTAAGGAGAATTCATACTTACCACTGCTGAGTCACAGTCAAGTAAAATTATTCCTCCTACTGATTATTTTTAGTATACTCGGTATTTTGTACAAAAGTTAAAGTGCATTAAAAGTATGCGCAATATAATCTACTTAGTTTAAAAATTTTACGAGTTAAACGTAGAATCATCTACATTGGGACTAACATATGCTGAAGTGCTCTCACCTGAGATTGAAGTCTAGAGTGTGGGAGATTACTTGTCACTAATGCTCTAGGAGTTGACTGAGGAAGAGTTTCAAATTATAAATGGATTCATACCACATATTCCATAATACCATTGCTGGTTTGTGAAATTCAATGTAGTACAGCAAAGTGCAAAGAAGGAAATGAAATTTCGGAGCATGATGTTTAAATAATCGTTTTTGAAGTTTATTTTGATGACTATCTTCCACATTTTCCCGTTAATAACACAGTTTAAATATTTCGGCTTAGCAGTGCATACATAGCCTTATAGTGATGCAAATTCGCTTATAGGATGAGTGAAGGAGTGCGGAGCTGTATCGTTGAGCTGAATTTTATTTAAAATAATATATATATATTTATTTAATTTAAATTTGTATGTAAAAATGGAGTTAGAAGCCTGGTAAGGCCTGCTGAGAGGACCTTATTGGCTTTGGATCCCTAAACTCTGTTTTGTGCTCTAGATACAGTGTCCACTAGATAAGTATAATATCAATCATTAATAGACATTTAATAGTCGATTTTGTGAGATAAAAATTAAACCAAAACAATAGATTCAATTGATTGCCCATAACCACTAATTTTTTACCACACCCTGAGAAGAGGTTCTCGTTATCACGTCGATATCTTTCCAAAAGTAATCTGTGTTCTTGACTGGATGACTTTTATTCTTTTGGCATGATATATAATCGTTATATATCCAGCCAAATAATGTGCTGGTGTATGGGGAAAAATATGACATGGTTAAAAGATAGTGAATTGAGGATTTTTAACGATGTTCACTTAAAATTTCAAAATAAAACTTTCGAGTATAGGTGATTTCTTTTGAGTAATCGTATAGGTGATTTAATTAGAGATTTTTACGTGATAGAATGCTTTGATGTTAAGTAAACCCAGTAGTATGCCCCTACGTAATGAAAGGCATACAGATTAAACTTATACATATGAGATTAACAACACATTGGAAAATTTTCAAGGACTATATGAGACACAATAAATAATTAAAAAATTAAACCTTCCTTAAAACGATTCAACTACACATTAAAGGAAATAAAATAACTACCAACAAGAAATTGCTGCTTAGTTTAATACACTTTTAGTTTTTTATACAACCCACTGACTAAATTCATCACTGCATCTTTTGAAACTGGTAATTTTGAGTGCGGATGAAAGTAGTGCCAATATTAAAAAAATATGACCCAAAAGATTCAATAATTATCAGCCGATTTCTATCCTACCTGTTTTGGTGAAGTATTCGAAAAATGTTTTTTAATAGACATCTTTTTTTAAGTAGTGGACGACCAACAGTTTGGCTTCAGGCATCGGCTGTTGATGCCGTTACTCATCTTGTGAATTTGATTTTAGTGGAATATGAAACGCGTAAACAGACGCTCAGCGTATTTTTGGTCCTCACAAAAGCCTTTGATTACGTCAATTATGATATATTGCTGCAAAGGTTGGATTGTTGTGGTATGCGAGGAGTGCCGCTTTAGTGGCTCCACTTTTACCTAAGCGATAGGAAGCACTGAGTGCAGGTCCAGAGCACACTTTCAAATAGAATTAAAGTTCATCAATGAGCCCCTCAGGAATCTACCCTTGGTCTACATCTCATTTTGATTTACGTTAATAATAATCAGGCATCAGTAAAAAATGTAAAACTTATTAATTACGCCGATGATAGGACTTTATGTTTCATATACGAAGCATTACCTTCTTCACAATTTCTTGGTCAGCAATTTTAAAATCTAACTACACGAAGATAAACTAAATTAATACTGTCTGTAATGATGGATGCCAATATCTTGGATACTGTTTAAACACAATTTCATGGGAAACGTTTCAACAAAGGATTAAATTGTAGAGTGCACATCGAAAAGATTTGCGCGAGATTAGCGTCCGAAGTTTGTACTCTCTGAAATCTATCACATTTTTGCACCTGCAAATCTGATGCACTAACGATGGCTTATTATGGATTAATATTTCCGCATTTGTCTTATGCTATTACTCTGTGGGGCAGTTGCGTTACATCCTGTATTGAAAGAGTATTGAGATTAAAAAAAGTCTGTTCGAATTATTGAAAGATTAAAACTGAGAGAGTCGTGTCGAAATGTCTTCAGGGCATATTTACACTGCCTGGTTTGTATGTCTTGGAAACTACTCTGTACTGTCGATATACATTTATATTGCCGATGGGTAAAGATATACATGGTTATGAAATAAGAGCTAGAGACTGTTTAAGATCCACCCAACGTAGCACATCAGCTGCCGTCACAAGCTGATATCAGGCTTATAAATAGTCTCCCATTAAAAAGCCATGCTCTGAGCCTGTAGCCATTCTCGTGAATTATGTTAAATGTAATACATACCATTTTGACTTTCAATAATTAAGTTCAATCTGTAATTCTATCAATCATTCTACACCCTCACCAGTTACCCCGATATTACTCGGTAATAACTGAAGGCGAGAACGTTCTTCGTGTTCAATTATTCCTTCTTCAGAAGAATGACCCCGATTGTACTAACAGAACCTTTCCAGGGCCAGATATTTGACTACCGAATTTCTCGCTTTTAAGTCTGGCAGGCTGTACATTTTGTGTGGGAATCGGCACCTTTTATACCGCGTTTTCTCACATCAACTTCTTCCATAAACCTCGTTCAGCCATATCGAAGATCGATGATAAGCACTACGTTCAAATTCCAAACAGCGTATTTTATAACTAAGGCCATGGTAGATATAATATACACAGCAAAATTAAGTTTTGAGCAAAATTATTATTTGCTATTTTATTTTGTTCTTAAATTTTTCAATTTGATACAGTACCAGAATATTAGTTTTCATAAGTACATCGCCTAACCACAATTAATGAATAATATACTTTTATAAAATAGACCTTGAACACTATAACTTTTAATGTTTTGGTACTTTCTAATAGAAATTATGCAACTTTCAATACCTTAACTATATAGATTAGAATTGTAAAAGTTACATGCTGGAGGGGGAAGAATAGAAATCTCCTTAAAAAAGTCGTGTACTCAGCTTATCTTACTAAACCCATCTAAACTGTAAACTCAATGAAGAGCGCACGGCCTCGTGTGGTGAGCCTTCATTTTTGGAGGTAGTTAAAGTGAGAATAATCTCTGACAGGACTGGCTTGTGGGGTTAAGACGAGGGACGCGGGACTGTGGACCGGGACAGGACAATGCCCACGGAATGTAGCGGTGTGCATGTGCAATCACCTACTGTAGCGGCGCGGTCCGGCGTTTCCTTTGTTCTTCTCGCTGCCACATATCACACCTTAACCCTCTTAATAGACTGCTAACACCGACACAGGACAGTCTGATTGCATCCTCAACTCCATCGGTGACCCTGACAGCCTGGCTGCTACCTCTCCTCTCCTTTTATCCACTCACCAGAGCCGATAAACTAGTTAACAAATCATATTTTCCTTATTTAATCCATGATAATAAGTAAACCAAAATATCACAGTGGTTTATCAACAGACATCTATTGTACATCTAGACCTATTTCTCTACTGCTTGCACAACATAGTCAATATGTCATCAATACAATTTCTAGGTAATGTTGATGAAACGCAGTGGACATTTCATGATAAATTAGGTAAATCTAACATTCAAGTAGGTTGTTTTAATCTGATTTATAAATAGTTACATCCGATGACGTCGTATATGTTATATGGGATTGGTTTAGCGACTGTGTAGTAGATCGAAAAGCGAAGGTTCCTGAGATCAGTGCACAAGCTATGTTACATTTCTGAATGAAAGTTAGAGTTCTAATTTGTATCATAAATATTGATACCATAATAATAATTTCATTGGTACTGTACTGGAGGTCTTGGCATCCTTAAATAAAATTAGAATCAGACCTGAAAATTTAAACCTTGGGCATAAAACCTTTTTTAAGAATAGTGCGTTTCGCTGTCTCCCTTTGGATTAAATAAAAAAATGTTAATATGGATAATATGTTTATGATTATTCGATTTATGGTTTCCCACGATTGTTCCGACTGATTTCTTAACCATTCGTGTTACGTAAAAATAGATTGTAATAGGAGGGATATAGGATTTGGAAGTCCTTGGAACACAGTAGATTAATTTGTGTTCATCAGAATCTGAGGCAGCTTTTATAATGATCGCCATTTTTAGAGAGGTTTGAATGTTACCCATGATAATGGGTTCAATAATAGATTCCATTGAACTTTATCAATATGTCAGATCTGTCAATCAATCTCTATCAAGGTTGTGGCGTTTATCAATCCAGTGGAATAGCAATCTACATTCTATCTCATTATCAGTGCAGTGAATTGATCAATTCTACAGCTATTTATTAGCTAGCAGTCATATCTTATCGCTTTTTGAGATACCGTGTAATCTGTCTTCCTTATAGAGGTTTCTTTATGTTATACAGAGTAAGCTACTTTTGGTGTAAACATTATGCCTAACCTGTCACTAAAATATTTAATAGAACAGACTAAATCAACTATATTATCTTAATCGATGGAGGGTGGGTAAATAAGTTACGTTAACTTTATACATCATATAATACCTTGTCATTGATGAACCTCATAGCCCTACAGTCAAGTTACAGCTGAGTATAGACATTTGAATCACGTTGAACAGGTGAGTTAGCAATAAACCTCTTACTGAATCAACTCTTTCATTTGTCCTGTGAGATACATGTCCCAAACACACCTATAGTGGTAAGTTTGGACAGGCAACAGAAGCATAAAAACAGGCAGATAGTGGCAAAAATCAACCTTTGTTTGTACCAAAAAAATTCGTTATATTCCACCTTAAGACATAATATACGTCAAATGCTACATACAAATATTTTTAAGGAAAGTCAAAAGTTGAACCAAGTCTAAACACCTCCATGTTAGTATTGAATCATGTGGAGACGTTTTAACAGTTGGTGTTATTTCTTTGGTTATTAACTGAAATCTCGATTACTGATTTGTTATATAGGGTAATATTACATTTGAATGACACTTAATTATATAAAGGGTTATTTAAAATATACTCGAGGTACTATAGGAGATATATAAATAAACTTCACCCGAAATTATTTCTAATTTGATATTAAGAGTTGGGCATTTCCCTAACACATACGATATTCAGAAGATAATTGTAAGTGATAAAAATAGTTGATGGTACAGGAATACATGAGTAAATACATACAGACAGTAACAAAAATGTTATTGATGCTATATTAATCTCTTTTTTAAACTCCATTATTTTCGTTGGTTTTGAGTATCATCACTTTGTATGATAAAATATCGAATCCCTCATTCTCAACCTTAAAACTCACCAATAATATAGCTACATTTAGTACTTAATAAATTGTACGTTTTAATGTTTTTATTAATAGATGTTTCAATAAAGGAAACACGTTTAAGATAGTATGAAACTATCAAAGGATTTCGATACATTGGACCATTGAATATAATTAAATACAATGAATATGATGCTCAAAATACATAGGTACGGATTAATTTTACACAAACGTTTTGCTTTTGCTGTTTTTTTTGTTCAAAATTCTTGTTCAGTTGATTTATCAAAAGAATAAATTACTGAAATAATTGGAGAACTTGTTTTCTTAGTTGTATAACTATTTACTCACTGTTGATTACGATACTGTTAATTGTTCAAAATAAGTGGGATTATTACATTTTATTATGAAGGCTATTTTGACTTTTACAACGATTAGCACAATTGGCAAGAAACTGTTTAAAACACTTTACAATAAGGAATAAAATCTTTTTGAAGTCGTGCACATATTTCAAAGTGTTAAAGGTTAGTTTTTTGGTTGTGTGTTTAACCTTTGCTGGTCGTCGTAATTGAAGTGCTGTAACGTAAATGTTACAGCACCTTCCTCGTAAAATATAATAATGTCTCTGATCAATACATAAAATTAAAATAGTGATTATGATGTAAAAACTCAAATAAGATATTAAAATTCGTCTCAGGACAAGAGATTAGACATGTGATGGCATTTAGAAACTTCTCTCTGGATTAAAAATTGCAAACTGTATTTTATTCGGACATTGCCTAAAGAAGAACCACACCACTATTGAAATTTCACAGTACAAGAAGAGCCTTTATGTTGAAAAAAATGAAAAGAAAACACATAATGTAATAAACATTGTGTAAATGTGTTAATTTCTTTCCTATTGAGATGTATACTGACAATCAAATAGTGAAGCTCGGTCACATCATAAAAGCAGACATTTCCATAATACCGCTAATAAACAAAATGTTCTCTTGGCGACGAATTTTATTTGAACCCATATTTTTATTTATTGACTAAATTTGTCTGGCTGTATCACATCATTTTTACCAGTTACGAAGCACTGAAAGCTTACTGCAGTACACAGAATACAGTATAAGTACTGAACAATAGTCGACTATCTTGATAGGTCCAATTTCAAATTTATCCATGGCACGTTGTAGATATTTAGAATGTGCAATGTCGTTCTTTCCTACCATACACAAATTGTGTTTTTATAAGCATTTAAAATTGAAGCGTGACCTTTAAAGACTTGTCCTGTGACATATATATTGCTGTCGTCTTTATCTTTACAGTGAATACTCAATGTGACTTATGTGTACGACCCCCTCCCTATACCTGGTCTGAGAATGTAAACTAATTAAAGATAGATTGTGTGCCTTTCACTTCTAACGGTGATTACCAGCTTACTCGTGTATCAACCTGCACACTTTCTTGTACATTAAAACTCATTTATTTATATTTCCAAATACTGTACTTTGATAGTGCACTTTTCTAACTTTCAAACTATGTCAATTGAATACAGAATTGTGTTCAAATATAATTTGAAACATTAGTATATCTGTTAGATGAAAGATTTTTTATATGATTAATTCTCTTCCCAGACCATTCTTGTGAGATGGAAAAAGCTAGAACAGGTTTAACGTGCCAGTTACACTTAAGGGCTCTTAAAGCACAATTTACACCACGAAGAGTGTTTTGAGGTGCCAGTAAGAATGAAGTGAGAGGTGCATTTACCAGACCGGTGCAGGCTGTTTTGCCACATAATCGCTCGACATTCCACTACCCAGATATCGCCAGTAATGGGACCCCTCTGAGAATCACTTGCAAGCCACACGCTTTTCACAGAAATGCTGTACAGTACATTCGTATTCAGTGCAATGATAGATAGACTTTTTAGCTCCGTATAGAAAATTTCTCCAGTGCTTTATCGCGGAATATATCAAACGCATTCCTATGTAGAGGATCCACCACGCCGTTTCTGGAACCCTTCCATTGTCTTCCTCTAATAGTCCTCTTGCTGCTCCATATGCATTCGAATCGACGCCAATTGATGTCGTTTTACCGTATATTTATTAGAGTTGCGTGGCTGAAAAAGCGGTCCGGAGTGCGACTACAAGCGCCCAATCACCTGACAAATCACTCCTCTTCTAATTACTCTTGTTTTTTGACCGACCCTACAATCCTGCTAAATAGTCTTCTGGCTCAGCGTATAGTTTGTCGTCCAACCGACTCGCTCAGACGGGCAGAACCGGAAACCGTCCGTACATTTCTTAGATCCACAAGGAAAAATATTGCAATGGCCTATTGTAAAAATTACATTTACAGTTCATTGTAAAATCAAGTATTTAGCTGATCAGTTGAATTTTTCGTTAGATATTAAACGCGTTTATTTGAATGTTTCAGCTAATGCTATATTACAAGAAAATTGCTTTTCAAAAATAAAATTCGTTTTAATAAACAATTCTATTTGCCTCAATGCAAGATGTCCTTCCGTGAATTCCACTTGTCAGAGTTTTAGTTTTAAAATTGCATTTGTTGAAATATAGATATCAATACGCCTTAGACGCCAACCACATTTTAATTACAAACATATTAAGCAATTAGTTTGACGATTTATTTAATTAATTTAGTTAGTTTTCAAACACTAGTGTAAAATAAATGTCAAAATACGATTGTCAAAATACGTTTATCAAGTAAAGTAAATAATAACCGATATTACAAATTAAACATGTTTTACTCGTGATAAAAATAACGGTTGCCTACATATCATTTCGCAACCGTAATTTACAGTTATAAATATTTCTGGCATTAGTGAAGTGTTTTAACAGAGAAGTATCATAAACAACTTAAATATTAATATCTTTTTCGTTTAAAGTTCGCTATTGGCATTGGATGATTTGAAAATATTTTGGATATTTACAATTGTTATATTTTTTATACAAATGGCAACTGTGAATGTCCGAAACCCTATTGTCTTAGATTAATAGCTTGACAAATCCTAAAATTTCAAACTACAGAGAAATGTCTTTATTTGAAATTTAACATTCTAGGTACAGAATTATTGTATAGCTATTTCATGTTTGGCCTTCCCCTCCCCTTACCACGAATTGATACGTGATCCACGCTGCTTCAATAATAAGAGTTGGTTGAAGCAGAGTAAATGAGCTTATATAATATTATAAATCATTACAGAATATGTACATCCTATATAATAAACTTTAAAATGTAATGTGAAAATGCGCGAATTAGTTAAGTTTTTAGTTTAAGCCTATAAATGTACATTTATAACTTTATGTAAACTTACGAAATTAGATCTAAGATATAGTAAAATGTTCACTGTACACATCAAACACAATAATGCCTAAAAACTTGTATTTTACAAATTAAAATAGGTTTTTACTTAGTACATGCCTCAGTAACACAACCGTACGCAGATGGAACAGTATAGACTGAACCAATGGTTGGAAGAAAATTATTAGGAATTATGATGGTTGGCTCTCTTAAAAAAATAGTTCCAAGGCAATTCAAGTAATTCGTTTTGAAGGACATAGATATCAATAAATAATGAGAAATGTATTCACAATACTGTGATGCGCAATAAACCAGGGGCGAGATTTCAACAGATAGCATCTGGTCTTCCTCCACCACCAGGAAGCTATACTGTCTTGTTCTCGGGAACTAACGACTTAGCTAGTAACAGACCATCTACTAGCAACTGGAAAGTCAAATTACTGCCCGCCTTGGCTCGGCTAGTGTTGTCGTGTCTATGATCCCACATCAACACGACCTGCAGAGGATCATCCTGTGCACCAACCTACTGGCCATCTACGAACAACTGGAGAGGCAAATTACTGCCCACCTGGGCTCGGCTAGTGTTGTCGTGTCCATAATCTCACATCGACACGACCTGCCAGAGGATCATCCTGTGCACCAACCTACTGGCCATCTACGAACAACTGGAGAGGCAAATTACTGCCCACCTGGGTTCGGTTAGTGTTGTCTTGTCCATAATCTCACATCGACACGACCTGCCAGAGGATCATCCTGTGCACCAACCTACTGGCCATCTACGAACAACTGGAGAGGCAAATTACTGCCCACCTGGGTTCGGCTAGTGTTGTCTTGTCCATAATCTCACATCGACACGCGACCTGCCAGAGGATCATCCTGTGCACCAACCTACTGGCCATCTACGAACAACTGGAGAGGCAAATTACTGCCCACCTGGGCTCGGCTAGTGTTGTCGTGTGCATAATCTCACATCGACACGACCTGCCAGAGGATCATCCTGTGCACCAACCTACTGGCCATCTACGAACAACTGGAGAGGCAAATTACTGCCCACCTGGGCTCGGCTAGTGTTGTCGTGTGCATAATCTCACATCGACACGACCTGCCAGAGGATCATCCTGTGCACCAACCTACTGGCCATCTACGAACAACTGGAGAGGCAAATTACTGCCCACCTGGGCTCGGCTAGTGTTGTCGTGTGCATAATCTCACATCGACACGACCTGCCAGAGGATCATCCTGTGCACCAACCTACTGGCCATCTACGAACAACTGGAGAGGCAAATTACTGCCCACCTTGGCTCGGCAAGTGTTATTGTGTCTATGATCCCACATCGACACGACCTGTCAGAGGATCATCCTGTACACCAAACTTACTGGCCATCTACGAACAACTGGAGAGGCAAATTACTGCCCACCTGGGCTCGGCTAGTGTTGTCGTGTGCATAATCTCACATCGACACGACCTGCCAGAGGATCATCCTGTGCACCAACCTACTGGCCATCTACGAACAACTGGAGAGGCAAATTACTGCCCACCTTGGCTCGGCAAGTGTTATTGTGTCTATGATCCCACATCGACACGACCTGTCAGAGGATCATCCTGTACACCAAACTTACTGGCCATCTACGAACAACTGGAGAGGCAAATTACTGCCCACCTGGGCTCGGCTAGTGTTGTCGTGTGCATAATCTCACATCGACACGACCTGCCAGAGGATCATCCTGTGCACCAACCTACTGGCCATCTACGAACAACTGGAGAGTCAAATTACTGCCCACCTTGGCTCGGCAAGTGTTATTGTGTCTATGATCCCACATCGACACGACCTGTCAGAGGATCATCCTGTACCCCAAACTTACTGGCCATCTACGAACAACTGGAGAAGTAAATTAATGCCCACCTTGGCTCGGCTAGTGTTGTCGTGTCCATAATCTCACATCGACACGACCTGCCAGAGGATCATCGTGTGCACCAAACTACTGGCCATCTACGAACAACTGGAGAGGCAAATTACCCGCATGCAAGTCAGTTTCATTTCAAAAGGAAATATATTTTAGTTGGACTTTACAAAGCGTCAAATGCCGAAAGCTGTATTAAATTTTATTTATTAATGTGAGCATCTCGAAAATATATATAACTATGGTCTATATTATTCTGTAACTCGCCAAATAGAGTTACTCCTACGTCAAGTCCGGCCATTGACCACATTATCATCAATGCCCAAAAATATCTGTCTGTGATTCAAAATTCCATCTCTAACTATTACGCTTAGTACGCCATAGTTCCTAAACTCAAGGTAAAATATCATCCTTCATTATTAGAAAAAAAAAAACCAAAATATTAAAGAACTTAAAAAAACTGTAACATGAAAATTTATATTTTCTGAAAAGTTATGGGTGTCTGAAAGCGATCTTTAATGCTTTAAACAACAGCTGAAACTATTACACAGACATGTTAAACTTAAACTATTACAAGGTCAAAAGTAAAACAAAATTTCTCAATTAGTAATTGGATTTGGAATTTGGAAATTTAACTGCATCTCAAATTTTACTTTTCTAGTTTTATTAAAATTAAAGATTTACAAACTTTTTAAAAAATTACAAAAGAATTTATCGAACAATTATCAGAGCTGTCAAATTCTATGTAAATAATAAATGTTTACAAAATCCTGAAAACTTCTCTAGATAGCATAGTCTATGACCAACAGCCTTATTAAATCGAATGAAGAAAATAAATTGAAACCAATCACAATTCAATCGTTGATGACCTGAGTAAAACTCCATCCATAATAGCAAAGGAATTCAATACGTAATTCTCAACAGTAGCTTTGTCCTATTTCTCTCTCAGTGGACATTTATCACACTAGAAAGGCGGCAGAGCTCCCAATTCATCCATGGCATTGACACCTGCTGACAGTGATGTGGTGGCTCGTGTTATTCAGGGTCCTAAATCTAAAAATCCTGTGATATTACTGGCTGGTCTGTGTAGTTTCTTAAACATTACTAGCCTACAAGCATCTGTTGAACAAATTATAGACCAATCTCAATTCTAACTGCGATAAGTAAGATATTCTTAAAATCTTCCTTTCAAGGCCAGTAGATTTGTCGACAGGTTTGACATTCTAAATCCGGAGCAATTTGAATTTGAGAAAAACAAGTCAATTAATGCAATTTACCACCTAATTGATATCTTTATCGATGGAATGGAGAGGTAAGAACACATGTTCAGCATATTTCTTGACACCTCTAAGTAATTATTTATTGATCTTAAAGAAATATTAATAAAAGACCCTAAATCAGTTGCAAACATGTTCAATGATTTATTTATAATTGAAGTTATGCAATCCAAAGCTGAGGACAATAGCCAACATTTTCATACTAGACTAACCAAATCCTTGACACCATCTTTTTTCCTTACTCCAGTTTCGGAAACTGAAATCACTGACATCTTTTATTTAACCAACCACTTGTTCATCTGATAAATTATCCTTTTGGAAATGGCGTGCTTCTTGATTCTATTTCCATTGTGAAACCTCTTCATAAAAGAGGAAAGACGGATGGAATTGATAACTTCAGACCAACTTCCATCACATCTATATTTACAAAAGCTTTTTGAAAAAGCTGCATTAAAAAGGTTATGGTCTTTCATTTATTTGAAAACCAGTTTGGTTTTGTAAATGAAAGATAAACTTTTATTACGATTTTCGCATTAAGTAACAGGATTACCGAACTACTAGATAGAAGTGAATCTACACCGGGAATCTTTTTTGACCAGCGAAAAGCATTTGACTTAGTTTCTCACGAGAGACTTCTGGAAAAACTTAAGCTAATAGATGTGAGAGGTGTAGCTGGGGAATGGTTTCGATCCTATTTGGTTGGTCGACGTCAATCTATCAGCATTCCATCCGGTGAGGCCGGTGTTTTAAATAAAGTGCAGCTTTTGAAACTTTAGTTTAGCAGGTTGGCATCAAGCTCATTAATAGTCTTCCTGAAGGTGTAATGCAAATAAATAACTTAAGCGAAAGCATTTCTTAATGTCAAACGGGGTTTATTCTGTGGGCAGGTAAATATAAAATCACTAGAGTAGCTAATTAGCAATTAGAAAATCTGAGTCTGGTGATTAGTGCAACTGAAAAATTAGTGATGAAAGAATATATGTGTGAAATAGAATGTAAAAGACAAGTAGTTTTAATTCAAATGAAATTCAAGTGCTTGCTATGCACTATAAATGTGTGTCAACAGCAATAAAGATATAAATAAATCTCATACTTTGCAAAAACTATGATATTGTTCGGACTATTTTGGTATTTGGTATATTTTCTTTTCGTGGTGGACAAGCTAATTTAATGTTATTTTTATATAAAATGGAGAAACATGTTAACTTTGCTCTCGTAAACAGACCGTTAAAAAGTCCACCAGTCCGGACAGAGTTTAAAGCTGCACAACCTCTAACTTAGACCCAAAGTCCAACATCATAAACTTTGGAGCACTGGCTCTGGAATAGGTGGTATTTCTTCCACTTCAGCATATATTTAACATAAAATATGTTCACGAACGTCCAGTAAAAGTCCAAAATTATGCCACCTAATAATGCTTTCATATTGAATTGTAATCATCTGACATCTTTCGATGTCTATGACCTTTCAGCATTGCCTTCATCTAGTTTGCTTCCTTGTTCTATCCAGATCCAACAAACAAGTGATTTTTTACAAAACTGAAGAAAGCACTGCGTGCCGTTTTTGGTCCAATAAGCTGAGTCTCAAGCTTCTAAACTTCTACTTTTAAATTTATGCCAATGTTTTCATAGTAATGACCCAATGAACCCATGAACCATGAATTTGTTAATGCCAACTTTGAAAGAATTGACGTACTGGTTCTCTTTGTATATGCCCTACCCATACTCATCTTTATCCTTTTTCAGCATGGCCATCTCTGTTTGCAGCGCCGTCATTAACTACTACACACATTAACCTAGCCCAAGTCTGTCTACGAGGTCTACTGCTACATTTATCTTTGTAGCCTACCAGGCCGTCTCCATACATCTCATACAAATCATCTCCTTGCTCATATATCTCGGTTTATCTAGAAACTACTCATTTTTGTTCCCGAGGTAGCACGGTATGATACCTCTATATCAGTGATATTTGTATCGCACTCTATCGTGCAAAAGGTAGGACAGTCCTAGAGGGTGTTATTTATAGTACGTCCGTCCGTAGAATATCGCATATTATGTTTTTGCCGTATGTTAGTGGCTTGATGGTATCGCCAACTAACGCCAACTACCTGCACTGCGTATAGGTAGAAATTATAGCCTCTCCTGCTAATTAAAATGTAAAGGAGCGGAAGGCTCAACACTACCTACAAGACTGCAGGCGAGATTCCCGTCATAATTCATGCCGTTCTGAGGCAAGATATCCACTGTACCTTAGTCAACGTTTGGACAGCCAGTTTAAACAAATCCTTAGACCACCATTCCGGTCTACTATAAACTATAATCGATTTAAAATGTCTTATGTACAATCAGTAAACTCACTACAATAAAATGCATGTTCATCCTGCCTCACACGCACTATCGCATAAGTTGCTGGTGTTACCTTAAGATTGATTATTCCAAGAGAGTTCATATTCAAATTTTACACTAAAACTTGGATCTATAGATACCAAGATTCCGTCTCCTGGAAAAAATGTTGGTCGCTCTTAAGGGCATGCAATACATTTTAGTTATTAAAAATATTGTTTATAATTAATATATTGTTTAACATGCTTATTTAATAGGTCTTTTAGATAACTTCCCTAAATACAGAAAAGTTTATAAAAATCTTCCTTGATTACTTCAGGTAAAATTATTATTTTAAAGTAAGAAATTTATGCAATTTTATAAGTTGGTCAGGAAATGGCTGAAAATAAAAATGTGGCTCATGCTGTAAAGGTTCACGGTTTTATCTTAATCAGTTTTTATTTTGGCCTGATTACAAAATGCATAAATTTCAAATTGAAAATGCTTGTTCTTTGATGTGGAGACATACATAAACCTTTTCTATGTTATTTGCATTTACAGCTATGAATTCATAATAAGTATATTATGAAGGTGGTGGAATCGATTTTGGGTTGCAATATTATTCAAAATCTTTCTCAAATTCCCTAAAGATAATTATTCTCAGGGCAAGAAAACTAGAAAAAAATTATTATGATTATTTTGTGTTTTGTAGTTGGAATTTTTAGGAGAATTTAGGAGTAATAATAACATCCAAAGGAAAATGGTGAAAGATAGTAAACTTTTCAAAGGTTATGTACATGAAGTATGACTGGAGGGAATGAAAGTTTCTTTTTATTTACACACAAATTTTGTTTCATTTAAAACAATTTATTATAATATATGTCATTTCTTTAAATTATATTTAATTAACAAATATAACTTTCTTAAATCATAAGTAAATAACAAACATATAAATCCCTGAACTTATGACATATGTATAATGTAAAAGTTCACATTTTCATCTTCAGTTATTTTTATTGGCGCATTGTTACAAAAGTTTATAAATTACTATAAAAACTTTTAATTCCTCATATAGTGATCAAATACGTTTGGATACTTTTAGGTACTCAAAGAAATTGCGTTGAATTTCTACAAATTCCAAATTTAAAAAAAATATATATATATATTCCCAATCGACTTTTCGATTTCACCACCTTAAGTGGTACCATATTATGCTTCAAAGGATAAATTATAACTTCTCAACCATGCATTATGTTTCTGCTGTGACAATGTTTGCTCTTTACCTGTCTAAGAAAGTGTATGTGTATTTGTTTCTGAATAATATGGAAATGTTTATCACCGTAGCCCCCCCCCCACCGCACCCTTAAGTACCTGATCGTTCATTATCATAGCAACCGTGTTCCACAAACTTGACCTTCCAACCTTGTGAACACCCTCTTTGCGTATCAAAATGTCCAGTGACGTTATAAGGATATGCTTGCACCTTCCTTTGCTAGGCACACCTCACATACTTTGGACTCTTGGTGTTGGTCTTATACTGCCTCTTTCAAAAGAAAGTGTATTATATTGCTTGTAAAAAATAATATTCCGGTTTGACTGGAAGAAATAGGTCAATTTCCAGTCCTGGTGTGTTTTTTTTTGTTGGCTTTATCCTCTCATTATATTTCAAAAACCCTTGATCCGCATTATCACTAAATCAAATAAGACCAATCATTCCTGGCCACTATTTTAAAATTTAAAAATACTCCCCTTGAGAAATGTTTACATATATAAGGTATTTAAACTATTTTTCACAAGAAGCTCAAACCCGGCCCTCACACGTAATATGAGATATAATTTTAGAAGTTTGCTTGTTCTGGTTCCAAAGCCTAATCTAACTGTTTTCAAACGTTTTTTTACTTTTAATGCTCCAAGATTGTTTAATCTTATTTCCGTTAAATTAGATTATTTGGCACCATTAAACCGTTTTTTAAAAGTTTAGAAATGTTTTTATTTTCCTTGCATAACTGTGAGTGCTTTCTGAAAACTGTTGAATGAAATAATGAACAATGTGTACATTTTAGTTCGTTTTTATCACCCTTTATAATTCCAATTGATCTTTTAATTTTTACGTCCATGACTTGTTTTATAGTTGTGTATGGTTTTCTTATTAATATATTATTTATGTAGCGGTTTCATTCCTTCTTTGAGTTTAGTTTTATTACGTAAGTTTAATCTGATGTGCATTCTTCATCGGGCTTTTGCCTATTGGATGCTGTATTTTATTTCACAATTATCGATTTTTGTTTTGTTTGTAAGTTCTTTTTGATTGTCAAGTTTACTTTTAGTTTGTTTGAAGATTATATTATTATTTGATTATTTTTAAGTTTGTAAATATTTCAAGATCGATGGTTTTATATTACTTTTTGTTTGTGTTTTTTATAAATCTATTGTCAAGTTTGTAAATACTGTAAAATAAAATCTTTTTGAAATGAATGAATGAATTTTAGTACAACTGAGATATTAATATTGTTTATTTTTTAAGTAAAAGATTAAAACTATATTTCTACTAAATAATGTTTTTTTCTAAGGCCATAAATAAAGGAGTTGTAAATTTTTTTTTAATTTGAGTGGTCGTCATATTGGAACGAAATGGCGAAAAGTTCATGTCCAATGAACTTAGGCCTGATATTTAAAAGATCACTTTTGTCCAAATCTGAAGCATTTCTCAGCCTTTCTTTCACCAGTTCTTAGTAATTGTAGACTACACACAACATAGGTCACCTTTCTTTTATTGTAGCGTCTGGTATCTGACGCTGTCTTAGACTTGAACCCTGGAACAATGTTCGTTATGTTCGTCTGAAGAGATCCAATGAAAATCGGCGCTGAACAAACCTTTACATCCCTTCAATTCAATAAAGGATTCCTTTTAATTCCTTTCAATTGGTAATAGGTGAAGTGGCAGTCTCACTGTCTCACTGTCTCACCTCAATTGTGCACCTGATGAAATACCACAAGCTCTATGAACTACGAACGCTTAGAACAAACCTGCAAATGCTATATTTAACATAATGCTCGCCTATTCGATCTATGTATTTAAGCTGTATATGACTGTTGCAAAAACCATAGAAAATATTCTTTTAACTTCCATAAACCTTCTTGAACTCACTCATGCACAACAAAGGACTTGGAAAAAGGTGCCAAAGTTCTTCTCATGACTAAAGTAAAACTGTAAACACTAAAATAAAAAAGGCTATCTCACAAGTCACAATAAAGTATTAAAATACTGACACAATCGTTGCTTAGACTGATCTAGAAGAAATAATACGAACGTCAAATCTAAAATACCGGTTTATTGCAACATTTCATGTCTTAGATTTCACAGCAATACTCATATATTAGTATATAACTTACAGTATTAGTAAATCATGAAAAAAATTCAAATTTATAGTATACAATATAACATTATTAGAACAACCAGACATTTTATTCTTATTCCATTCACTTTACCTACAAAATACCATTCATATTCTTAACACTAAACACACAGAACAACATATTTATAAATTCATAAATTAGTGCCAGAGTTTAGCCATAAACTCCTCCAAAGAAGGGTGTTCTAAAACAAGAAATGTTTTAGCTTTAAACAAATTATTATAACGATAAAAATATATTTATGATCGATCAGACAATAAATAATACTGTAAAACTTGAAAAGAATATAAAATTCCTGAAATTGGTATCAGTGTGCCCTTGCTTTATGTTTAATCAATTACCTTTTTCTAAGAAACTAAAAAAGATTTCATTACTCTGAATATTTTCTTTAGGGAGTACACAAAGTATACGTGTAACATCCATCGTTGTTTAGTGTTTGAGTTTAACATGAACATATTACAATAATTATATATTTGGAGACAAATTAAAACACTGTATTGTTTGTTGTTTTTGTCTATTTTTTTATTTCGAATATTTATTTATATAAGCTATATTCATATGCAAAATCCACAATTTTTCCCTTTAGAAGTTATTAAGAAAATGGAAAATATTTGTTGGAAAATAAAATTTTTTAAAGAATTGCAAAGGAGAGAAAAATTGTATTTTATGTAAGCATAATAATTATGTAATAATTTCTGACACCATTAAGTCCTTAAGCCCTTAAGCATGTAATAGACCATTTCCTTGTGTGGGGTTACCACATTCCTGACGCGCATATTGCCGAGTTCTTCCATGGCAAAAATAAAATGTTTACCTTGTGGTTTAGGGTACATTATGTATCTTGACAACAATTTTCCTCCATATTAAAAAATAAACACTGATATATTTATATAGTTGTAAAGTTGGAAGGATCCTTAATATATTTTTTTAGTCTTGTTTTTGTAATCTCAAAACTATTATTTAATAACTTATTCCACACTTTATTTTCCAGACATTTCATTAATAAGATTCTGTCTCATAAGATCCTTTAAATACCGGTTTAATGAAAGCCATTACAACTCGTAACAAGGTAGGAGTGCGCCACACCACGAAAGGCTTCGCAAAGGTCTTAGATAGATACCCATAAAACCAATTAAAAATATTCCGTAATGTTCATCCAAATCCCATGGAATGACATGCACTATCATCGACTTAATTTTCCTCATGTAGAAATAAAGCCTCATACACAATTTCAAGTCTTTAGGTCAGTTCATTTTCGATATATCGTGCGGACAGACAGACAGATAGACAGAAATGATCCCCATCCTCATGAGTAAAAGGCTTCACTAAAGCTCACCCAATAATAATAAAAACCATTTGTTCCAAAACTATTTGAAAGACGGGATGGGCCTTAATATCAACAGAAAACACACGGACATAAACTTCAACAGTTTAAGTTGTATAAACCATTGAAAAAATACATTAAAGGCTACAGACTGTTAAAACATTGTTGTAGAACGATAAAATAAAATGGTGGAACGATAACCGTCATAATAAAAGAGTACAACTGAGTACGCTTTAGTTGTTTGGTCTCCTTACCAAGTGGGCCTCATTGACAGATTGCAGTCCGTGCAAAATAAATTCCTTAGGTATTTGCACTGGAGAGAGTCTGATAGGCCTCTGAACTTGCTTCGGCTACATCCACTGGTCGTTAGAAGGGAGGTTGCAGATGTTGTCTTTCTTTATAAGATTCTCAACTTTGTGGTAGTCTGCCCCCCTCTTTTGGAGCGAATTGCTTTTCGTCTCCCTTCTGGCACAAGGTCGCGCCGCCTCTTCGAGCTGAGCCACTTAAACCGCAACTATCTCCAGTTCAGCTCTGTCCCAAGAATACTTCGGCTTGGCAACGAGGTGTGCAATGAAGTAGACTTTTTCTACAATCGACTGGGAGCTTTGAGACGTGCTGTGTTGACAGTGAGGCTGGAGACATTTGAGTCAGAGTGAGCTTACCGAGTCCTGCACAGTATTACAGTAATAGTTACTCCATTGTTATCTTTGATGATTTAGTCTATTACTGTTATCATTATTGTTATTGTTGTATTATTATTTTTTATTACTTGTTATATCACTACTTGTTATTGTTATTGCACTATTGTTATTGGTACCACTTTCGTTATGTTTCACATTGTTTTAGTTTTATCTTTGTTATATCTGTTTATTTCACTATGTCGTAGGCATGGTCAATTGCTGAACTTGATTTTTCATACTGTACTTTTTTTATGAGAATTTATTACTGTTCTAGTCATCTTAAGTATTGTAATTTTGCAAAATGGCTATACCGTGGGAATGTAAATAAATAAGTAAAAGTGTTCATACACATTGACCATCGCTTACTGAAATTAAGCCCCCTATTGGTATGTGAAAGAGGTTTATGATAAATAATTATTTGGTTTTTGGTTATTATATTATTACTTCAATGTCAGTTAAATGCATCTCTCAAAACGTATAATTAACAATGAATATCATCCTGAGATCATTGCTACTAGTATACTCATTGTACTTGTACCATGCTTCCACCTGGTCAGAATACATACGCAAAGAGTTAACCAAGGCTTATCTTAATTGCAGAAAATTATGCGAAAGTATTCCACTTAAAAGAGCCGACCAGTATTTCACACAAAAAATCGGAAATTAAATAAATAGTAAAGCTGCGTCCAACTCATACGAGAATATTAGTCTTATTGAAAACAGTTCATTATAACTTATATCAGCCGCATATATGCATATGAATTACCTGCATAACGTTTATTGGTGTCTAACAATTTTTACTATAATTGCTTTTGCACTACTCGATAGACTACGCCGATTATTCCAATATAAAACAAATAAATTCTTGTAGTGTCATATAAGCATGTTGGTGGATATGAATTACCGGAAACTCTTTGAATATAATACATAACAACAACAAAATGTTAAAGCACTCACACAACACACAACACTGAATACAAAGTATTCACAAAACCGTGTCAAAAACTTGTGTGGTGATATTATTTATCATTTTAAATTAAAAATATCACATAAATACAGGTTCATTAATGTTGGCCACTAGCCACCAATTTGTATTTCTTTATAAAAATATTATTATCTCCCAAATTAGTTTACCTAAAAAAACCAAATTTGGATTTGAATAGGTAAGAGAAAAATTACAAACAATATTTGTGTTATTTTCTTTAGAATATTAACAATAGAACATGCTGTTGTATTGTCTAACCAATTGTTTATCAATGTGTAGTTGTTTTTAATAGACGTAGATACAACATTGATCGGGTTACAATTTCCCTATATCTTGCATTCTTATCTACTAGCTTATACAGCCTAACGTAACTACGCAGAGACCTTTTATTGTATTATATTATACTCATTCGTACAACATTGATCTCGTTTAATTTCGTATGGATGTTAATGTAAATTTGTTTATTTATAATGTTTTTTCTGAGACAAATTTTATGTTTTATAACCATTAAGATAATAATTTAAATATCTATCAATAAAAATAAGTTATTTGCCCTTGTATCGCGGTTGTTAAAATAATATTTTTTCACGCAGAGTGAATTTTCCCTCAATTGTACATGAAACATCTGGACTGGCGATTGAGAACCCGGTCTTGAACATTTGCTACCTGAAACTGTGCGGTGCAGACAAGGTATTAGCCTACCACACGGGGTATCAGCATCGCAGTGCGGCGGCGATATCTGGGCTGGCGATTGACAGTCCAATCTTGAACATTTGCCAACTGAAACTGTGCGGTGCAGACAAGGTATTAGCCTACCACACGGGGTATCAGCATCGCAGTGCGGCGGCGATATCTGGGCTGGCGATTGACAGCCCAATCTTGAACATTTGCCAACTGAAACTGTGCGGTGCAGACAAGGTATTAGCCTACCACACGGGGTATCGGCATCGCGGTGCGGCGGCGACACCAGTGCTAGCAATGGACAACCCGGTCTTGAACATTTGCCAACTGAAACTGTGCGGTGCAAGCAAGGTATCAGCCTGACACACGGGGTATCGACATCGCAGTGCGGCGGCGACACCTGGGCTGGCGATTGACAGCCCGGTCTTGAACAGTGACGGCGTGAAAAATAGAACCTGTGCCGGCGAAAAAAACGTTGCGCTCAGGCTGTCACCTTGATTCATTGAGAACAAGCCTGCTTGGCTGCGTATTTCTACCGCCCTTACCGACCTCATCAACATAAATGACAATTCCAGCCAAGGACTTCCTTGAATAATTGCTATTAAATTTCTTAAAACAATAATTTATTTTGTTTTATCCATATAAGGAGATTGTATTTAAAATGTATGTAACCACTTTATAGTTTCTCAGTAATTCAAATCTAATCTGATTGTAAACACGTTAAAAATACAAAAATCCTGTTAACATTTATAGAGTTAAAATATTAAAAAAGTTTGTCAATGCGATTTTACAACAATCAAAGTAAAATAAATAATTTAACATATTTTAGCGATTATTGTGTTTAAGTATCATAAAGTTATCTGTCGTTTTAAGATAAAAAAACTATCCAGCTGATTATTTAATTCTACTTAGAAGGGGTAAATGCACCAGAATTCAAGTTTCCGATGATTTTCTCCCACAATTTATTATACTGTCTGTGTCAATGCCATTCCCTTTTCGATGGCAAGATAAATATATAGTTTTACCAAGGAATCGTTACATGTCGCCGTTCTTATTTTGTAAGATTATCTTGTATGGGAGGATATTTCTCAGAAGAAAGTCAGTCTTGCACAAATAATATCAACCTGCACCTCTGATATATGTGACACAGTCAATTCGATTTTGGTTACAAATTTCAGTGTTTTACTAATTTAGTACACAAGAAAAAACTTTATCGTATCAGTAAAAATCTAAGTTTCCTTTTTATTTAAAACCCTAGATAAAAATTACAAATGTCTTATTATTTGAATCCGTGTCATAGTTGGAGGGTTTAGAATACAAATGGACGAAGTCCATTTTAACTACTTTTGAGCTAGAGAACTTTAAAGTTAAAGCTTCATAACAAAATTACCTTGTTCACATTTTGTAAAGTATGTAGTCAATTTAAGAAGGACATAGGTTTTTATTGGCTAAATTTCATGTTATATCCTCAAAACATCCACAATAGTAGACTTGGTTCAAATGTATTCTGAATTACTTTAGGAAGGTAATGGACCAACACCATGTGTTGTTAGTACACTTTATTTTTACATCTGATTAGATATAAAATTATTAAAAGAAACACAAAAAAATCATCAGCGGTGTCATCATTTCCTTTAGTTGCTTCTTTGTCCTGGATTTGACGACTTGCCTGATTTCCTGGAAGGTCTCTTAGGTTTCTATGATAAATAGGGGATATGTAAGGGAGTAGGGACAACGGGCTCTCCTTTTTATGAATGGCATTTGTCTTCTGGTTGGATTAAGCTAACCATAATGTACAGTCAACAAGGTTTGCACTTCCACGGGTCTTTCTTACCTACTGGAATTTTTCGAGATGTCCAAGGTTCGGAATCCAGATATTTCACTGAAAAATTAATTCATTTTTATTTGGAAGGGCGATAAATTAAGTCTTCTCGTTGTATTTTTACAACTCGAAACTGAGGCTTTTTCACTTGTGCAGTTTTCATGATCTTGCACCAGTCACTAGGCATATTAATATAACCATGTTTCTTGTTTGCTCTCTCTATTATACCGATTTCAGTATCTTTGGGAGGGAATAAATTCTAAAAGAAAATAGCAATCCGTCACTAAGCAACAGGACTTGCTGCTGCTTAGCGGATATTATCAGAACTAGCAAATTTTACACAGTTAGTGCATGTTATAGAGTTGCTAACTCAAAAATTACAAAAAGTGGTTTATTTTTATTCTGAGCCCGTCAGTTATTACTGTTCAAGCGATGAGTTCGTCGACTTGAGAAATATTATTCATATTAAATGTTTTGATAGGCTACTATTAGAATATAAGTTACATTGAAAATTCTATTTCGAATAGTATTTAGGAAAATGATTATCCTGGAAAAGAAAAAAATGTTGTAATATATGATCTCCATGAATGGATTTATACACAAAACATTTGCAGATGTTTCAAATATAGAATATTAAAAATACAACTTATTGTATAAAATCAAAACTGAATTTCAAAACATCGGGCCATGGCCTGTAATTGATTTGTACGTTTGAGTGTTTAAATTAATTATATAATTACGGTAACTGTTTCATGTGCCGAAAATCGATCTTTGTTTAAGTTTGACAACTTTGGTCAAGTTGAAGACGATGGACAATTTGAATAAATAGAAATATTACACTATATTGAAGTGATACGAATTTGAAGAAGACGATTAGAGAACTAGTTTCTGTTTTCTTCAAGTCGAAATCAAAATAAAGTAAAATGTGAAAGAATTAAGTAACCTTCAAAAACACACAAAACTGAACACACTTAAGTGAAGTGTAATGTTTACAGCATGCAATATGTTGTTGTTCCAAATGAATCTATATATCAACACGATTGCACAGCTCAGAAACACGATATACAGGGTGTTTCGAGAGAGTTTGGCACAGCTTCAGGATGTAATAGTAGAAACAAAAACAAGTAAAAATTTATATATATAAACATGTCCTATCTCGCTTCGTTTTGTGGCAGTCTGTTCACATGTGTTTTTTATATAACGCCCGTGCGAGTAATAACATGAAACTTGGCATTACTGTTAATTAAAAGGGGCTTTGAAAAATATAAGTAAATATTATCAATTTCCATTTCGAAATGGTGGTATGGTTTCATATGCATGAGAATTTACTAGACAAACCCTAGAAAATGTATATTTGTCTTTAAATAACACTGTCTTAAAATTATTTATATTCTGAATATGTCTTGTACTTTGTCAATTACAGTATTTAATCCTTGGAGGGTAGTCTTTTATTAGTAACTTTTGGACTTACTCAGGTGAAATGGGTGTAAGCCATATGATTGAATCGTACACAGCACTGCAGTATGGTTTACCTTTAGTCTATTATAAATTTTCTTTATACTTGTCCCTTGAATTTGCTCAAAAATTTCAAAAATTGCCTGTTTCTCTTAAACGAATATGAGAAGTCTTGCTATCAGGGTTATTTCTGCAAGGAAACCGCTCCATCTAAATCATCTTTGCTTCAGCACTTTTCCCCCAGCAGCGCCGTATGCTAAACGCGTATAAGCGTATTGCTGTGCATAGCCTCATTTTAAGTAATTATTGGTGTTAATAGTGTCAGTGGACGCCAATAATGGCTAAGTTAAAAATAATAATTAAAATACGTATTAGAAACAATCTTTGATAGTATTGTGAACGGAGTAATTTTATGTTATTAACTAGAACACTGCGATAATAATGCAAAATCAATAAATACCAAACAATTAGGAGTTTGACAGATACCGAAGGAAGCGATATGGGACATATTTTCATATGAACTAAAAACACATTGTGTACGAGTATACGTACTGGATGGTAACAGGCAGGATGGTTTCTGGAATTTAAAATAAAATAGCAGAATTTAGGAATATCAGTGAATTAAATTAATTGTGAGTAATAATCGATATATTTTCAAAATGCTTACTCAGGGCAACTTTAGATTACAATATTTGGCATAAGTGACAAATTGAGTGAGGAACGTTTAATAGGGAAAATCTTTAGAAAACCTCGATAAAGGGTTATAATGGACAATGACCATTCCACCTAAAGTTGCAACTCATTCTTAGAGTTTTATAAAGTTGGAATTTAAAATTTTATTCAACGTAAATGTAATTAAGAGATCTATAATTTTTAAAATTCGTGTTATTTTACAAATACCTTAGAATTGAGGTATCACAAAATGCTCTTAAAAACGTTTTACCTTATTACTGACCATGTTTGAATAGAGTTAAACTATTTTAACAGTATGCCGTACATGTAATACCTTTCTTCTTAAATGTCTTGGTAAAAGAAGCTTGGTAACAATTAATGATCTACTTCAAACATAGAATATAATTAAAGTTAAAAAGTTTACCGTTTTGGTTAAATAAAAGAGATTTGAAAATTCTTTAGGCAGTTTAGGAACACCTGCTATTTAGATTTCGAGATAGGTAAAGGGTTTATCGAACAATGTCATGCCTAGAGTCTGTGAAATTCCACTGCTATGCAATATTGAAGAACAAGCAAGAATGTACAAGGAATACGATATTGTGGCATCAGCATTGGCTTTAGGGACCGAGGCCAAAATTTGAACACCATTAGCTAATATAGATAAATATATATTGGATGAAGGTTAATTTTAACAGAATAAGCACAATTAATTCGTTTGTTTAGAAGCACATTACGAATATGAATAAGTTATTAATAGTTCTAAAGTATTTGTAATATGTTAATTTTATTTTGCACATAATCTATATAAATGATAATATAAAAAATCCAAATATTTTCATATTGTTAATATAAATATTAACACAGCAACGTTTTTCATTCCACATTTTTCATCATAGTAGGGTACTACCAAAATTGCAACCAATAATATCCTGATACTACACACATGTGTTTTCTTATGGCTTAACCCTAATTATGGTGAAGTGAATTTAGGATTAGATGAAGCGGAGTCTTGTATTAAAAAAAAAAAACATCATTCTAAAGTTTAAATAAATAATTTTTGTACAGATATATTTAAAAGTATATCTATCTGTTAAAATAGATATTTTGCTTAGGCCCAATGCTGGAAAAATGTTATATTAGTAAATCAAATTTACCAGCGTGTAGTCTCACATATTTAAACAATCTTTATTCGTTATTATTTACACAATAAAATTAATAGAACAAACCTATATTGAACAATCTGAATTTAATATAAGTTGTTTATTGGTTCTGTTAACAATAATGATTGATGATATTTATATAACCCTACAGGTGCATAAATGAGAATATAAGTTAAGCTTAACGCTTCGATCAGCTGATTATTATTATTATTCGATGATCTAAGTGAAAGCCTTGGAACATCGAGGTTTTGCAACAATAGTACACCTGTAGAAATCGGTGATGGCAGTCTGAGAATATAAATGTTTGTTGTTAAAATAGCTACCAGCAGGTAATACTGAATTTAGCAAACAACCTGGAATAAGCTGATGATTTGTCTTCTACTGTAGATAACCTTTGCAAGCACAATAGTACATTTGTTAGGCTTACGCGAACGATTTCTAAGTTAGCCTTGCTGCATAGAGCCATCTTTGTTAGAGATTTTAAACCAAAATATTTTAACAGTTATTGTGTAACCAATATTTCAATGAGGTGTGAACCAGATAAATTAGATTCTAGTAAATTTGTATTATATTTTGTAATATTTTATGAATAGTTTCTGGAATGAGGTCTATAGCACAGTGCCGGATACAATAATGTGATCTTACATCACCTAGTGCGACTTGTTACAGTTATATAAACGTGATGTCATTATTTATTCAAAACTTAAGGGTGTTATAACGTAATAGTTTAAATTACTAAAATAAAATGAAATGTTCTTTCTTGAAGCGTTTTGAGCACCTTGCACGTGGATAGATAAACGGTTTAATATAATATCAATATCACTGGCCAAAAAAGTAACGTCGGTGTTCGCTCATCTGAGATGTGACGAGGAAGGGTTTCACAACAATTGAACTTTGAATTGATCAACGCCATTGTCCACGTGTTAACATTAATCTAAATCTCAGCTTCTTAGCATTACGTTAGAAACTGTTGAATATAATATAAATTAATATCATCGTAATGGATGTTAAAAATTATGAAAGTCAAATGAAAATTATACCTACCACTTTATGTCAATCAATTATTACATAATCCCCATGAGATACTCATCATCGGTAGGCTTTATTCCCAGGATTCACGCTCTGTCCAAGACGTGACTGTCACCTGTCGGTCATCGGGACCCTTACTCCTAAATAAGGCATTGTTACAAATTTGACACGATACATAAAGACTACTACATGAGCAATTGTACTTGCTTTATGTAGTAGTTTACGAATCTTTGGTCCGAAGCCGTTTTGCTTTTTCCACGGTTATTTGAGTATGGACACACACACACACACACACACACACACACACACACACACACACACACACACACACACACACACACACACACACACACACACGCACGCACGCACGCACGCACGCACGCACGCACGCACGCACACACACACACACACACGTGAAAGAAACGGCCAAATACAAAATAGTTTAATCGTAAAAAATAAGGGCTCTGTGGTGTAATGGTAGGACATTCACCCGGCAAGTGAGAGACCCGGGTTCGAGTCCCGGCGGAGCAAGTTCTTTTTGTGATTCAATGCTTCCTTTCCTGGATGGGCTGAAGGTTCATCCTAGTACAGGAGCCGAGAGCACACAAACTGGTTGTTCTTGAAATCGATAGATAAATTTCCCCTAGGAAAGAAAATTATCAGCCATCCTAGATTTAGGGGAGGTCGAAATGGGAGGGTATCAAGAGTTTAAAATATGAAATTATAACTTTTTCGCACATACTATTTTTTAGCTCAATACACTTAAAACCATCTGTCAAACGAGGAAATAAATTACCCAAGGTTCCATTCCGAACTCCACCAAAATTTGCAGAAATGACGATCGATTTCTTAGGAACAATTCTTTCTAGGTTAAAAAACCAGATTGAGTGCTTATACAGAGCAAATTGCCTCTTGTCTCCTAGATTCTAGCTGACTGGAATTGACAGGCAACTAAATTTCAACGTACTACTATTTAAATATTGTATGTTGGTTGACTTATTGGTTTTATAAACTCAGATTTTCTTATTTATTTGTCTTTATTTATAAGGTCTACATTTACGTATAACAGATTATTCCTTTTATAACTGTACATTAGTAATATTAATTAGGAAACACCTAATATTCATTTACTGTTTTTACTTTAACCATTGGAATAGACTCCAAGTTCAATCCGTAGATTGGGAAAGTTAACGCTGTATAAGTCTCTCACTACCACTATAACTTTTAAGTATGACGTACAATACAAAGTAATGCCTTAAACGATACTTCAAATACTGAACGGATTTCTCAATTGTTTTGGTTTTGATCACATAGTTTATACACAATTTCATAAAAATATATTTTTCTGTTAGTCAGCATTTTGTGTTTTTCATTCCTTAAAAGTTATTAAACATTTTTATTGAAAACTGTTAGTTGCATTATTTAACATACACATGTTCTAAGCATGTGTTCAGATTAGTTACGCCACGTGGTACTCGTGGTACTCCCCAACATTCCAATCTTCCGGGTTCTCAATACTACATTTTTTGTTCTGTTTGGGTTCGCAATATTCTTATAGTCAGAGGTATTTTATTGATTATAAATAAGTGTAAATGTAAATAAAGTTTGTAGAATTTTTTTATTCTCATCATCCATATGTCTGTAAGTATATTTTATACTTACATTATTTGAAATACATTTTTTGCTAAATTGTTATGATTTGTTTAAACTATTAAAATCATATCAATGGTATTATGTGCAGTACTCTGAACTTCAAACATCTCGTACCCCACACTTTTACGTTGTTTGAAGACAAAACGAACACACACACACACGTATAAATATTTATTTTTTCTATTCATTCACGTGCATGGAAGTATTATTTTGCCTCCCTTTTAAGTCGTGACCTATAGTTGAGTGTTTTTCCTCTACACGAATTCTTGTATTTTAGGAGAAAATTTGGAATTAAAAATGCTCTTCTGTTTCGACTAAATGGGAATCAAGGTTTTAATTATAATTTATTCGGCCCGTATTTATTACATTTCGCATGCCAGAAAACGTCCTCCAGAGACCATAATAAGATTTGTTTAAAATGTAAACATTAAAAAACTTTATTATATATATATACACGCACACACACATGTTATGTGTTCGATCAAGTTAATCCTATTCTCAGCTCTGGAGTCATGTTGTGGTACTTCAACGGAATATCCTTAGTATTCTCACGAGTATAACAAAAACAGTTGCATGGATCCTAAAAATAGACTAAAAATAGCCCGAATGCCATTACTATATTTGGGCAGAAATATTCCTCTTAGTGCAGTGTCTGGGATCTGACACTATTCCAGACTTGACTCCTGAAACCTGGAGTCATGTTCGTCCGAAGATTTCCAAAACAAGTCGGTAAAGAAGAAGAACAAAATGAACTCGTTGACTATAGAATCAACCCTTCTCATCGTGGCTACTTTATATATAGAAACCTTGGGTGCTCAGCAGTGGTTAGATATGATGGCTGACAAATCGTAGTGCACTCAGTTGTGCACCTGATAAGACAATAAGAATACATCTTCCACTACATTACACAATATTTTGCAGTATAGGTGTATCTGATGTCGAAATGATGTAACGAGTTCATTTTGTTCTTGTTTTTTGCCGACTTTTGGAAATCTCTAAACGAACATGACTCCAGATTTCAGAAGTGAAGTCTGTAATAGCGTCAGATCCCAGGTGCTGTACTAATAGGAAGGTGAATTGAAGCTTAACTTAACATTCACCCTTCCCACCATAGCTAGTTCACGTGCAAAAATATTTAATTACTTATCTGAATCCATAAATAACTGTCCTAATTATCGTCCTTTTAAATCCAGGTTTTGGGATCCTTTCTTGTACATAGTTAATTTCATTCAACTTGATAGTCTCTATAACTGTATATAATTATAATAGTTGTATGGATGTTTATAGTATTTAAAAAAAATAGTATTTTATGACTATGTTCGACGCGTTCCTAAACTTAAAAAGAAACAAAATAATAATCTCTAAAACTGGATATTTTTTTTCTTACTTTGCTTTAATGTGCTTCGGTTTGTGAGGTTGACCAAGCTTTCTTCCTATTGGTATATATCTTGCACTTTCCATTCTGACAATGTTCTCTTTTTATTTTATTTCTTTTTCAAGATCAGTAATGTGCATTTCACATATGCCAACCCGCACCTTATCCAGTTACTTTAAGGCTAGGATCATGTATCTAGCAAGTTGCAGTCCCAAACATTCCAATATCTTCAGTTATGCTGTTTGTTTTCGTAATCATTACAAGATAGCAAGTATTCACCAATGCGTAGAACAGGCATGCTGACAAAAGTCATCTTCGTTAAACGAGCCCGTAGAGATTATCTAGAAATCCATTTCGAATCCCAGATTTCCCAAGATTTTTGCAGAAGTAATTTATGCAAGTCAAAATGATTATTGTAGTAATATTTTTTGTTTCCCCTCCGACCCCTTTTTGCCCTCTATAAAGTAGTTGGTCTAAGCAGTTCAAAAAGGCTTTAACGTGAATTTTTTATATATCAAGTCAACGTTTTGTATAAAATTGGAGAGAAAACATTTCCATTTCTAGAAAAATTTCATACATAATCAATAAAAAATATTTGGCAAGGCCCCAGTAACATTCTAAGGTTGGGTTGCTTTAAAATGTGTTAAGGCTTAGTTCATTAGACTATTTACTTAAAACTTGCGTCTAAAAATGCCGCCAGTAGTTTAGTTCAGAGTTTTAGCAGTTAGTTTAAAGTTATAACTTATGTCTCTATGCTGGTACATGAGGTACCGTAGGTGAATGGTGATTTGAAAACGGTATCAGGTTTAGCACCAGTGGGTGCTGAACACTGAAATATGGTAAAGTGAGTACGGGATGGGGAGAGGTGAGAGAGCAGAGAGAAGAAGGGCAGGCAGGGATGCCTCCAGCCAATTACGGGTGTCTGGCGGCGGCGCTTTACGTGTCTCCGTGGCAGTTTATATTTTAATTTGTGCGAAGGCCGAGCGATAGAATCGCGCAACTTGTCACGGCTACGGGGTGACTGATTGCGCGTCTGTGACGAATGTGGCTGACGCCGTACCGCTCGCCCATTCATCTGCGGTGCTACTCGGCGGTGCGGCGCGACAGCGACGCTGCTCTTCTCTTTCTCAGCTCCGGTCTCCTCAATCGCCCACGATAACGTTTTACTTAATTGTTTGAAGAATTCAAGCTTCGTTTGTGTCTGCGGCGAATAAGTATAACAATACATAAGGTAAATATTGATGAACTTGTTGGAGACGTTGGAATAACATCAATTATAATATCCAAAAATTGGCAGTAGCGTGCATAAAAATTTTGGAAAAATAATATAACAACAAACTATGTTTGTATACATATATGTATAAAAAGTGTTAGCATAACTTCAAAAATGGTAGTGGATACAAAAACAAGCAAAACTCTTATTATGAATGTATTTCATACCTCACTCAAGTTGTATTCAAGAAGCGTTATAATGATCGGATGTATAGGTATAATATTCTACTCAAAATTTTCAAGACGTTTCTATACTGACAAAAACCAGCTTGAATTGTAAATGTTTAAGTACACGATGATAAATTGTCTTAAAATCTAGCATATTGTATTCAGAAATAATGCAACCTTTGTTTCTTTATTACTAAATATTAAAACACATGCATGTTAATTTAATGCCATATAAATTATTTAGAATAAGAAATATCATCAAGATAATAAGAAATACCATTAAGATCGTAGTCATACGGGTAATATAGTTTGCTCTGAAACACCATACTAAGTTTTTTTAGGAGTAGCCGATCCACTGTTATGCCTTATTCTGCCCGTCCTCATGGGCCACTGGCCTGTGAGAGGATCTTATAAAACAGGATAAGGGAGAGAGTCGACACTGTACAAGGTAACTAATAAAAAGTGCAGGAGTCACAGACAGGATTTGAACCTGCGCTAACTCAGACTCAAAGGTCCATATTAACCATATTAACTTTAGGTCCATAAGGTTTGCTCTCTAAGACTGAAAAAAAAAACCTTTGGAGTCCCCATCACCCAAGTACTTTGTGTATCTGACCCTAATTTTGCCTTCGGAACGTTTAGAGATCTCTTTCGCGCCAACCGCCTCCATGCCACCACTTGATCCGCTATAGTTAGCTTTACAGGTTAATTTGTGATGTTTCGTTTTATTTGGGTCACTTACATTGCTTTTGTTAACACACTGTACACAAAACTTAGAAAGGCACTCATAGTCGAGAACTTTTCCAGTGTCAAACGATGTGACGGTTACAACACCGTTCATCGAAGTGTGGTCTCTTTTTTTGCCAACTTCCATCAAAACAAGCTGCTATATCTGAGTTACCACCATTCTCAATCATTCAGCAGCTTGTAATAAAGAAACATAGCATACTTCTGAAGCAGCAGGCAATAGTTTTTTGTTATATTTCTGTATTCTAGCACTGGGTAGAGCTAGATTCATGATGGCTGAGAAAGTTCGCCCAGCCGCCTTACCACAACCAATAGATCTAAGGGCATAAGTGTACCTGATGTTTATTTCTGCCAGCTTTTGGATAAAATTTGTTGTCATACCATCTTCAGTTTTGTTAAAAATGGAACATTTTATGTAAATTTTATGTGCCAAACCATTTTCTAGTAAAACTTTGTACAATGCTTGACAATAGTTCTAAACTGAATACAAAATTTACATCAGCACTACTATAAGTTACATCAGTAAGCTGAGACAGTTTTGAGGTGGATAGTTTTTTAGACCGTAGTTTTTTTATTATTTTTTTGACCGATTTACCTTTAAAATTCATGTATACAATATATATTTTCTTAAACTAGGAATCAGAGATTGTTTTCAACAATAATAAGATTTAGCGTGTTTTGAAGGTGTAAGTGCTATTTCCCCCTTAGACCGCTCGCCATCGGCAATCCCAATAACGTTGCTATCTGCTGATTCTTCTCAGGATATATTGAGAGAACTCGTGTATTTCATGTAGATTTTTATGAAAATACTCCTCTTATAAAACGTATTTGTTTATTGCTAATATTAAAATACGAGTGGTGGATAACATTGTTTGATAAGATTCTCAGCTACGATCAGCACATAAACCATTAGACTTTCCTATTTCATTTTAAGCAAATCTCTCCTGCCGTTAATCGTTGTGAATTATTATATAATAAAACATAGATACGAAGTGGTTACCGTTAGGTGAAAGAACGTGGCACGGTGTGACGCTGACAGGTGACTCACTGCCATTTACCCTGACGCGTCACGAGTGATCGCGGTGCAGGGAAGCATCTCGAATGGAATCAAATATTGTTGCTCAAATGATTAAACGAAATGATCACGTATTATTACACAAGAGGCACCAATGATCACATCTCTAGGAAAGATAAAACTCGACGTGGACACGCATGATTATGTCAGAAACAACCATGATATTCAATGCTTTACGAACAATCGTACATGTAAGTACGTAATTCGAGGAAGCACTAAAATTCACATCTCAAGTAAATACGCAACTTGTCAACACAAGATTTTGAACACAAACGATCATATAATTATAAAATTCCATGCTTTATGAATAATCACACATGTGAGCTCACAATCGTACCGGCACCGTTGGTATCCCAAGAAACAGAATAAAAAATTATCTTTACGTGTCATAAAAGTTTTCCAAATTAAAAAAATATCCATTGATTTCAAAACAGAAATTGGACAATACATTCAGTATTTACCAATACTCGTGAATTGAAAATCATCGCTACATTACGAAGATGGTTGAATTCCTTGAATTGCACGTTTTATCCAAGACTGTGCTGCTGAGTCAAGTTTTGTATAGTACGCTTATGTTTTGAAGTCCTGTGTGTTATAATTATTCACACAGCTATAAATGTCAGGTCCATGATTGCATTTTCTCCAACTACTGCTCGTCAAATTTTTGATCAGGTAAATCTATCACCATGATTGATTTGGGTTTGGTTCTTTCTGTAATAAATTGTATTGACACCTGAACAAGAGGATGGATTTCAATTGACGAAGATTATTCTTTTAACATTTAACAGTGGCAAATGTCCGATATCCTGTCATCCTTTCAAATCATCAATCTTCAATAATAAATTGTAAACAAGTAATAGATTCAAATTGTTTCAGTAAATGAGTTTAAAACTGGATACGTATATGCAATGCTTTATAAATTGTTAAACCTGATAGAAGTCATTTTCAGTAAACTGAAATATTATAGATTTATCTTCAGTTATATAATATAGCGTCAGTATATTAATATTACGTAGTATTTTGCTTAGTTAAAATCCAAAAAAGTTTTGGAATTGATAGCTTCTGGGATGTTTAATGTTCTGAGCGTTTTTTGTACTGGCCGTGTAATCATATTATGAGATTTAGTTTACTAGGAACCCCAGTTAACATAACACCATGTTATTGAAAGATTCACAAATAGATGGAAACATGAAAGATCCAGTAATTAATTCATACAAACAACTTGTAAAGCTCGCGTTTTAAAAGAATTCAACCATTACCACGATTGAAGGTTTAAAACTGAACATATAAAACTGTAAACCATTCTCACTGCAATCATACTTATGTTCAGAAACTTCATGTCAACTAAGTACTGATTCTTGTTACACGAGGTATAAATGTTTTCGTGAGCATAGCACAAAATACGTATAGAGATATTGAAAGTGATGTTAACAGTCAAACATAAAAATTAAGTAATTACAAAGGACTGTTGTTGTAACATATGAGGGTGACGAGTGGGGTGTCTAGGAAATGATGTGAATAAGGCAATCAGACAATCGACAGCATCTGGATTGGTAACGAACCGCTAAATATACGGTCGTAAGGAAGACATAGATCCACAACAGACGAGTCGACACAATGGCAAATGTCGTTAATATACATGGTCCACTTGAGCTGGCAATCACCAAATTACCCGGGTCCCCTCCGCTCGCGCGGGAAATGGCCCGGCACTGAATGTGACGTGGCACGCACCACGCATCAACGTACGCACTGAGGAAACACACTTTGTAGTCCGGGCCAACATCCAGCCTCGAGACCGATCTGTGAATATTGTGTAGTAGTGTTGTCAGTTGAGGCACAACAGCTGTTTATACACTTGGTCCGGCCAACATATACCAACATCCAGCCTCGATACCGATCTGTGATATTGTGTAGTAGTGTTGTCAGTTGAGGCACAACTGTTTATACACTTGGTCCGGCCAACATATACCAACATCCAGCCTCGATACCGATCTGTGATATTGTGTAGTAGTGTTGTCAGTTGAGGCACAACTGTTTATACACTTGGTCCGGCCAACATATACCAACATCCAGCCTCGATACCGATCTGTGATATTGTGTAGTAGTGTTGTCAGTTGAGGCACAACTGTTTATACACTTGGTCCGGCCAACATATACCAACATCCAGCCTCGATACCGATCTGTGATATTGTGTAGTAGTGTTGTCAGTTGAGGCACAACTGTTTATACACTTGGTCCGGCCAACATTAACCAACACCCAGCCTCGATACCGATCTGTGATATTTTGTAGTAATGTTGTGAGTTAAGTCCATTGGTCTTGACTTATCTGATGAGGCAGTGATCATCGTGATTAGGCCCCTACACTTGTTTAAAGATAGGTAATTAAAGGGGATTGTTCACAACACTTGAAATGTGTTACTAAAATGAAAATCCTTTTCATTCTACGTATATTTTTTGTATTTTCCATATTATATTTTAAATAACTTTATAATTTATGTGACCAATAGATGAATTGAACCGCAGTTAGAGTTACAATTATACTAATTGCATATTATTGCAATGCTAAGTGAAACTAGTAATGCAATCGTTAACGTTTAACTTATACACATTTAAAGAAAGAAAAATGATATCAACAATAGTTTCCATACGATTATAGTTTACATTCAGTAAAATATTGCCTGCTGATATTACTACTTTTATATGTACATAATAAGAGTTTAAATATACTTTTTTTTAAGAGATTTTAGGAATATTTATACCAAGGTGCTAAGTTTGATGGCCAAGATTGTAGTATTACCCAGTTTGACGCGGAGAGTCCATATCATTCAATACCAATATCCCTTATCAAATTTAATATCAAGGATTTACGATTGATAAACGTAGGTTACACAGTTTAAACATTTAAAATTTCATTCATGTAGGATTCCTAGTTTTCAGTTTTGATCTAGAATATGTAAATTGTAATTGAAAATATTTGAATATTAGATATATAGGACTTGAAAACATACTATTATTTTTTTAAACCCTACGTAAATAACAAAGAAAGGGCATTTTTTCTGTTCCAACCTGTTTGAGGTATCCTAATTTCAATCTCTTTTCGGAAAAATCGATCCATGAATTTAGTTTAAGAAAATAATTGGAAAGAATAACACAAAACTTGCAAACTACTATTAGGTTTCACAAAGAAGCAAATTCCTTTCTTATTTTAATAATTAATTGATATATGAGTACCAAAATGCAAGTATTTAGCTAGTGAGTGTTATATTACAAAAATGCTTTAAGTGCATTAAAAAATTTACTATAAGAAAAATAAACTCTTTTTCAAACGCAGTGAATTATTATTGAGAAGAATGAAATCAACAGAATCCTTCAGTTTATCGTATGGATGTTGGTAAAATATATGAATATATAAGATACACGTCAATAAATTTTCTAAAGTTTTAAATCAAAGTAAATCGAAAATAAATGTTTTTAATTCCTGTATGTAATATTTTTTGTGAAATTTAATTCACCTGTCATATATTGCTTTCCATTGTTGGATTATCTGATCAATGCTTATATTAAATAAGGTTGGTGGGACACAGCCTTGACGCCACCTTTTTTGGTTCTAAGGTTGTTTGTAAATATTGAGTTTAGCTCTAGTTCACATTCCTCTTAGTACAGCCTCTGGAATCTGACGCTGTTACAGATTTCACTCCAGGAATTTGGAGTCATGTTAGTCTGAAGAGATCGCAACAAATTCGGCGACGAAGAAGCTCAGAATGAACTCTTTACATAGTTTGACATCAGAGACACATAGACTACAAGATACAGTCTAAACTAGATGAAGAGTACTCTCATTGTCTCATCCGGTGTGCATTTGAGTACGATTTGATGTTTTAGACACGACCTCTAAACACAGTTTAGCAACCGAGTTTTCTACGCAATCGTATCTATGCCATTAAGGGTTGATACACTTTGAATGTTGAGTTTAGCTCCAGCCTGGAAAGAAGCCCTTTAATCAACTTAAGAAAAGCTTGAATTACTTTAAGTACTTAAGAAAGCCCTTGAATCGACCCTTCCCACCATAGCTACGTTATGTGTAATGTAGTCTGTATTTTTCAAACCGATTTCTATGATGCACTCCGCTTGTTTGCATAAGTTTCTGATCACATTCAGAATCGTTATATCGTTTCTTTAGGCTGATAGACTATATTGTGTTCCTATTTTACCCTTTTTAGTGATCCATAAAAAATGCGTGTTTTTCATTGTATTAATGTGCTTTCTCAATTATTTACTGTATAGTAAATGCCCAGTTCTTGATTGAGCGTCCCTTTTCTAAATCCTATTTGTTCTTCGCTTATGTATTTTCGATTATTACCATATACGATTATAGGTCTACTATTTGATATTTAGCTTTACAGTTTTGTTGGCATTCTCAAAGCATTCGTCAGCTTATCCATTTTTACGAGTATATTGTCTACTTCTGTTATGTTTCCTTCACATGTGAGGATTTCTCTCGTTTCTTCTTCATACAATAGCTCGTTATATTGTTCATTCCAGTCATGTTTCTTAATATTATTGACTTGAAAATTATCTAACAGATATCTGACAGATAAACAGAATCAGCTTTTATCTATATTAGCTTTGATTTCATGTTTCTTTGTGCACGGATTTGGTTATTCGTCTTTGATACAATCTTTGTCTAAAATATAAATTTTAAACGTGCTCTTCGATTTGTAAATTCATTTACGTTTCGGATTATTTTGACTAGGTATAAATATTAATTGTAATAGTTGTATTAATATTAGTTAAAAATAATAATGTACTAATAAACCTTATACCTTGCAGAATTAAATAAAAAATATCCTATGTTAAAAAAGAAATTTTGTCCCAGTTTCTCTTAATTTGTCCTGTGTACTAGGTGAAGACATATGAATACAACCATAAATTACGCGTATTATGGGTTATGATAAATTAATTCAAATAAATTAAATAACTATCGTTTGACATATATAAAATATTAAATCAAACAAATATACTTGTGTAATTATAATAGTCTTTCTACAAATAGTGTTATGATTTTTCAACACTTTTACTTTTATTTGATTAGAAAAAGGGATTAATATACGATTTATCAGAAGTAGCGACTTGTAAAATAAATTTTAATAAACCTATTGTGCCCTGCTATTTTTACGTACTCCTTGTCACCTTCAAGAAACAAATATAAATTTACATAAAATATAGTAGGACCAGAAAGGAGGAGAAATATCTCGTTGGTTTGTACGAAGAGGTAGGATCAGACAGTAGAATAAACAAATCTAACAGGGAGTGTATTTAATCAGGGAGCGGAAAATATGATTTGACAAGAGCACGAAACTGTAACATTGATTCGCCAAAGTCTAACAAGAAATGATATTGATTGAGCTAGCTAGCTCCTGATGCCCTTTCACACAAGTTACAGTTGCGTAATATTAAACCCCTAAGTATGCTAAGACTTAACGTAAACTATAAAGGGAGCGCCAAAAATATCGAAATAATATTTTAATAAGCAAAGATTGAGGAATTGCACAGTCAAATTCTGTAGAGATGAAATAAAACAGATTATTTTTTAATTGTGACAATGTAAATTAAAAACGCATGACTTATTTATATTTCATATTTCCATTGAACAAAAAATAATTAATTTCTTTATCATCTATGTTACCTTATCTTCAGTCTCTATCTTGTACTATGTAATGCCATCACCATTTCGGAGAGATCATAATCACCACGCTCATGTTTGACATTACATGAATATATTCTGTCAGACATACAATGTTCTCGAGAAAAGCTATCCAAATTAGTTAACTAAACTTCAAAAAATACGCAAACGAATAATTGTAGGCCTAGTCGGCCAGTTGATATTAATATTCAAACATTACTTCGATCTACATAGTACTATAATTTATATAGCGTGGTATTTGTTGTACACAGATATTGCAGGACTCTGTGTGACTGATTCTTTATGTTAAAAACTTTAAAAACGAAAGTGCTTCTCTGGCCAGATAACTACGATGATCAGTAATCAATTTATCACGTATAGAGAAAACTCAAAAATACAAAACACATAACAAACGACAATCGGTCACTATTTAAAGAGTCAAATTCTGGATTTCTTAGTCCACTCTAAGGTTATAAGTGTGAAGCAATTTCAGAATTAAAGTATTAAACATTTTCAAGTGAAGGAAATTGATAGCAATGGTATAGAAGTGTTAAAATTACTTTGTGAAGTACCAGTGTTGTGATAGAGATGATTCAGTAGTAAAAGATAGTTTAAGGAAAGATGTAGAAATTATGTTGAGGAGTCACGTGAATTAGAGATAAAATTAATAAATTACCTAAGGGAATAATAAAAACTTTCACATTATAATAAATTATTATGAACTGTTACAAACTTAATTTAATATATAAGTTTTGGAATCTATAAGTAGGAAAACCACCTTGTAAGTACAGAATTCATTTTAAACAAAATGATTCTGTCAGAAAAGCATATGATTATTTTTAATATACCAGTATTGTAATTTCCTCACCATATTGGGACTAAAATAGATTCAATATATCACATATCGCCAAAACGTTTATTAAGACATAAAGCACATGAGCTAGCAGAAGCAACTAAGTAACAAGTGAACTATTTTACTCAAAAGGTCTGCAAATCTTCCTTTACTGGTAGAAGCCATATCTAAAGATGTCATAATCCCTTCCTTTCTATAAAAAGTAATTTTTATTGAAGCTGAATAACCAGATGAGTTACCATCTGAGAAATTAGACGCTCTCGTAGTGGAAAATGTATTTTAATAAAGAAACAAGTTTCTTGTCAAAAATACAAAGTTGTTTATGAAACAAGAGAAGTGTGGAGTTATTGTTTTTAGTACAAAATAATTTTGATTATTAGTCAAAAATCTCACCCACTACCTGTGTACTAGGTCTCAGGCTGGGGTGGTCTGGGGAACAAGCGGTATTGATGGGAGAATGAATGTTTTATTCTTATAGAAAAGTTTCTGTTTAATATTAATATGTAAGTTATAGTATTGTGAAGCAATTTAGGTTTACTGACCTAGTTACTGTAATTTAAGAATTCTGTTTGATTGTTGCCTATAAACAGTATTTTACTGTTCTTTCCTGATTTAAATGCCTTGTATTTTCATTGTATTTATTAAAATTATATGATCAAGTGTAAGATAGGACCATGAGACCCTATATTCGCCTTTTTTGTATATTGTTAAAAATTGTAAATAGAGAAATGTCTAGTCTATTCTATTCTACCTAGCAGGAATGCTTAAGCAGGCAATTGTTATCAATACCACGTTATGGTAGTATTCGACCTCTCTACGCCTTTTAATTAAATATATCCTGGTTTGTTGTAAGACCTTTTATTTTGTAACAGAAATAGTTGAATGAGGTCCAAATTGAACTCTAAACAATATTTTATTTTAAGTGACTGTATCAAACCTATAATTTTCAACTTACTTATATAATTATAAATCATTAGTATCATTAATAAATATATTAATTCATATAGACTTTTTCTTATTTATCTCAATTATGACATGCTCAAATACTACAGGAAACTTTTTAAAGAAACACAGTGTTCTACCACATGTCTTTTAAACAAATTGTTTATCAACTTCAAAAGATAACCTAATTTACAAAAGCTCCATAAAATCTGGAACAGACTTAGTACAGGGGTGTTTTTAAACAACAAAACATTTTAGGAGACACGTGTATGTAGGTAAACATTAGTGTAAAATATCTTAGAACGATAAATCTTTAATATTTTAGCCAATCCGATTTTACTGTCTTTTTAAATTGAAGCACTATGTTCTCTTAAGCTGATGTATTTAATTATTTTATCCAAATAACTTATATAAATAATAATTTATACTGTATTATTCTATAACATTAATAAGATAAAAGGTGACTAGTTATTTAAAAATTTAATAAATGGCTTATTTTAAAATTTGATTGCTAACATGTCTGATTTCATGCCATTGTAGAACACTTGAGAACTAAATTATATTATCATTGCAATATAAGAGTCAACCGCAATGCTGGCCACTGTTTTACATTATAAAAATAATATACATAGATAACTTTTACGCAAATATTTTAAATGAGTAATTAACGGAGTTTCATTTTAAATACACTATTAATACGCATCCAAACGCTCTTTGAGTATTGTAAATAATTTATTGCTCATCCGGAAAAAGTATAAACTTATCAAAAAAGCTAAAAAAACTTGGATGCGAATAAATAGGGCCGTTAAAATGAGACTTCTCCTTTAATTACATGATAAAAATAATAGTTTTTATCATATTGGGTAAAATTTAACTTGATTTACCAGCTAGGCCTTAAGTGGACCTTACAATATGACAGAAGCGGCTTAGAATATGATTATACAATTTTATATTTTGTATAACATTTTCCTTATGATTGTCCCATTTTGAAATATGGATCTCCATGGGGGTCAGTCAACAGCAACCATTGAACAAGTTCGAATCGTTTTTTTTTAAGTGGGCAACGCTTTCACGTGCGTATCTATAGCGATTGTAGTCACCTGCAATATTCTTTCGTTCGATCAACATGTCATATCATATTCACCTCATGGTGTATGACATATACTAATATTTAAAAGACTTACAGTTAATATATAAATTACTTAACGGACAGTTACACTATCCAATTTTCTGCAACCACACCTCTGAAGGAATCAGACAACATAAACTAAAAGGTTTACTAACCAATAGATTCCAACTGTTATTTTAATATTCTAAGATACTAATCTCACATATGAAGAGATAGTTTTAAATCTATCCTACATTAAGAAACATGTTGGATCATCTAAATATGCCTAGCAGTTATAACTTAAGTTTCATCTCATTTTATTGTATTAAATGTTTTCATAATTATGAACTCAGATGTTATACTGTATAGATGAGTTGCTTGCAACACAATTTTAAAAATTATGGATGCCTTGTTTTGGCTCGTATATTCAATTAGTTTTATCAAATGTTAAAATTAAATTCCAGTAAATTCCAGTGAATTAACATTAGTGTTAGAACTTTTATATCACATTAGTACTTTATTTATGTTTACACGAATACATTAAGTTAGCATGTTAACACTTAATTGTAAACCAAACTAACAATATCAAGATTGAGCTATTAGTTCAATATCGTACATTGTAATATCACCTACATATAAAACTAGGATAGTCTTATAAATAAGAGTCAAAAGTTTAAATTGAATATACTATCGTCAAATGTAGAAATAAAAAATAGATCTTCTGTCACAAAGTTATTTCCAACTCCCTACCTTATCCAAAGATAATCTACCTGATTAGCCGAACTACATCCAGAAGAGTAGTCGCAGATTCATGTGGTGCCATCGTCTGATATGCCGTCTTACTGATGCCGTCTCTTGTAAACATTTCCAGAAGTCCAATTCGCCTGTTCCCATTCCGTGAGTCCTGGTGGAGCAAGTACTTATTGTGACTCAAAGTTTTTGTGACATTAAATGAGGTTATTTATGAAAATTTATGATTATTAATGTCATTTGGTAGTTTTCCGTCTTCAGATTACATGTTCGGTTGTTAGTTTAACCACACGTGTGAAGGAAACAGCCAAATTAAAAATAGTTTAATCAAAAGAGAGGGTTTTGTGGTGTAGTGGTAGCATAAAATCTCTTCTGGCAAATGATAAAACTGGGTTCAAGTCCCTGCGAAGCAAGTTAATAATTATTACCAGGAGTTAATAAATTATTACTCTTTATTGAAGTTAGGCTATAAATATGATAGTTAGGAGTACTGGTGTGTATCATACCACACTGTAACTGTATAACCCTACCTCTTTAGTTCTTCCCGATTCACTTTTACCTTTGGTTCTTTCCCAACACAATCCCTATGACTCGCAATACCGTTATAGATTCTTTTTGAGGATTTCTAGTCGTCGGATGTTTCAGTGGAAACATATAAATTTTACAAACAGACTTAAATTTTAACATTTTTCCTACTAATCCAAAATTGTAATAAAAAACCCAAAAGTTTAAAGCATTTTCTGTGTACTCGTACGATTTTGAAATTTTAATACTTGCTTAAACAAAAATATGATCTTTTAATATACATATATATATATATATATATATATATATATATATACATTTTCCTTTTTGTATAGTGTTTTAAGATCAATTTAGTGTTCCTCTACATTTTACTTTGAGGGATCAATAGTATAAAGCTAGTCAGGTACATTTGAAAAAATAATGGAATAAGAGCTTACGCATGAAGGAGTTCAAGTCTTTTCGAATGAAGTTAACACTTAATTGTAAAACAAGCTAACAATATCAAGGTTGATCTATTAGTTCAATATCGTACATTGTAATGTCACCTGCATATAAAACTAGGATAGTGTAAAACAGTTTAAGTGTGTCAAAAGTTAAATCTGTGAATTCAAGATTACCCAAAAGGATTAGAAGAATAATCTTTATTCGATGGATTTATATTAAATTATTTTCACCCTGAGTCACCAGTGTTTATGATCTCGAACTGAGTAAGTGGTTATTACTTAAACACAATAATTATTAACATTAGAGAGACTGTTCATAGCCGATAGAAAATTTGATCCAGCGTAAAGAGGATCGATAAAACAGTTAACCGGCTTTACGAAGAAGATAGAAAACCTGCCCTGTGTTGCTATCTTTTATTTTAATACATGTGAGATTACAAAATCTGAAGACATCTTACTATTTGCTTTAATTTGTAGATTAACATTAGCATTCCCAAATATAAGGGTTCATCTATTTTTGTGTTGCTGTCTATAGCCTTTATTAATACGATTATGTGATTACTTTTGATATGATTCTAAATTCCGAGCGTCATATTATAAAACTAGCCAAGAACTTGACTATCGTCTAAACGGGAAGACCATTGTCATACTGAATACAAACCCATCTCCTCTTTCCTTTTGGACCACATCTCTGAGTGAAGATGACTGGAATCAATGCCTAATAGGTGCAATATAATGTTGTTGAATGCAAGAACATCCACATACATTGACACATTTTGTGTCACAGAGTGTTATACTATCCTATATACGTCAATGTTCATAGTTTTGTCCAATATAGTACATCTAGGTGCACGTTTATTGGCAGAAATAAAAGTTATCAGTATAATATTCGTGTGCAATATTAAACTGTCATATTATAAACAATTTTGTGAACGTGGAGAGAATGACGGCCACACACGAGAGCAAAATTATCTCTCCGTGTCGCCGTTTGTTGGAAAGAAGATTATAAATCAAACGTCGGCTTGTGGTTGAAAGCAGGCAAAACAGTGGTGGAGCCGTCACGGAAGGGGAAGGAGGGTACATGGCAGCCACCTATTATTAGAGGTTCTGAGACGTGATGGTACCGACCGGCGAGTAAACGTGCAATAAAAGGAGTGGTAGACCGCGACCGGGCGGTGGACTCTCGGCTCACTAGAGCCGACTTGTCTCGGAGGTAACGTTATGTGTAGGGTTAAATGATACGGTTATCAGGAATACCAGCGGGGACCTCGTACGCCAGGATTGCGTGCACAACCCGGATTATGCGGCAAGTTGAATTATGACAACGATGACAACACGGTCGTCTCCCCCTCCCCACCCTCTCTTTACATTAGTTTCGTCCCTCCCACTCTTTAAATACGGACGAAACAAAGCGAAAAGTTAAACATTACCGAATAAATCTTGTTTTACTTATTGTACCGGTAAGAACGCAATTGTTCGTCACGATACTCCAGGCCCTGTTCGTAACAGCCGTCGCACACATACTCCGGCTTGTCCTACTCTTCTATACGACATTAAATTTTTCACGAGTTGACGTCCTCCTTTTTCTCGGATCGTAAATCACGACTTCTTTGACCCGATATTTCACTCAAAACTACGCTGCGGTAATTTTTAAATTTATGTTTCAAAAGTTTTCGTTCACGGTATTCTTTCCGAGACACCGATCCGGCATTGTCGAGTCCGGACGCTTGACGTGCTCGGCCGCGAATCGCGATGGAATCGGAAACGGTCGGGGTCTGTGTGTTGCGACGGATAAACTCGGCGGGGTTGTCACGGATTTAACAGATGGCTAAGGGCTCCACAAGTCGACTCCTGTATTATACTGCTACGAGTGGTTGACAAAAATACTGTCAACTGTAACGAAGTATCCGTCCTCTGTCACATTGAATAAGCCCAGAATGAGTTTGTACCACGATATAACATACCGTTTATCCTGTCTAGTATTAGATAGATGTTTACGAAAACACCTCCTTCCTCCAGTTTTATATCAAACAACCTAATTCTCATTTTTAGTAAAATATAATATAGCCTAAAAACGTTTTGTTTGAACTCATAATAGAATGCGCATAATACAATCTAAACACACATACGATCTCCGTAGTTTCCTCAAAACATACAGTAATGTACTATTTAGTGAATATAATAACTTTTTGTATTTAATTGTAGAGCGCAAAGAAAATTTTAAACATCAACAAGGCAATTCAGAGTACCAAATTCAAATTACAAATACATATACGTATAACTGGGTCTACCCCAGAAGGTAGTGGCAGGTTTCTAAATGTCACATGAGACACACAACAGCGACGATAAAACAGCGAGAAGAATTTTTTCAGTTATAGAGAGTAAATTTAAACCTATTTTTAGCTTTAGTGCTTCCCTAATATTTCTGAGATAAAAATATACTTGGAGAACATTATTCAAAAATAAATTAGTCCCTTTTCAGTTAAAACACCTTGTACTAATTCCACATACGTATAAAATACCATGTGGAGGCCCAGAACGTCTACTACTGGGTTTGCAGCTGGTCGTAGAGCGTGGGAATGACATGTTGACATATATAAATCCCGACTTTTAGCATTTTTCCGTTTGTCCAGTCGGGGACAACAGGCACTATAATTTAGATAGTGATGGAAATTTTTATCTTGTAATCACTAAATATCTTCTACAGAAGAAAAGACATTTGCTATCCTCCAAAACCTTATAATTAGGGATTAATGTAACCGATCGGTCATTATGACCCTTTTAATTTATCCTAAGCAAAGGTTTATTACATACTTATATCTATAAATGTAAATATATTATTCATGTTATATTTTTGAATTGTCAAACAAGTAATAGATTTTAAATAACTTCTTTTGAAATATGGTAAATCAAATAGCTATTACTAATTAGGTGCTGTATATTAATATGTAATAATATTCAAAGAAACAAATAAATTTAACTTCACATCAATCTTTATTATTATTTGTAAACAAATACTTGTTTAGTAATATTGTTTTACCTTGAAGTCTATAGCCACACTAACATTACATAATAGAACACAATATAAGTACCTTTACAAGATATAAAAAAACTAAACAAAGCTTAGATAAAATTAAACTGATCTGTGTTCATAATTGTCAACATTAATTTAAACAACACAAAAAATGAAGTTGAAAGAATAATAACACCATAACTAGTAATAAGGGATCATATTAATTTTAATTTAACATACCAAGGCAAAATCGAGTTTTTGAGCGTCTGGTCGTTAATTGAACAGTCTGGATGGGAAGAAGCAGATCTGATGCCAGTTACTCCTACAAGACGAAGTGGGATGTTTACAATTTGAGAATGAGTCTTGTACGAGTAACCAAATAAAATAATTTAATTCAATTTAATGTTGTATTAATGAGCAATATTTTATTTTAGACTCTTAAGAGAACAACTTCTATTTTATACATTTAATAGTGGAGTTAGTTTTGTTGCTTAAGCTCTGAATGTGACAACTCCAAGGTCTTCGGTTTTAAATCTGTTTTAAGGATACTTCAGTGACGGTTAAACTAATAGATACACGATTTTTAATAAGAAGAGAAATTTTAAGGAAGTTTAACTATATCGAGGTGACAAGTCAGTTATTCTCAATGTATGAGACTTTCAACATTCATAAAAATCCTCTTCATAATATTTTTTATCGCCAACATCAATAACATGTGGCTGTATTTAAGTTTCAAATACATAACAGACTAAAGACCAGTACAATCAAAGTATCAACAAACCTCTAGAACCTGATCAACAAAAATACTACCAAGTTCAAGTCCGGTTTCTTCAAGAGAATCCAAAAAATGTTCAGGTTTTAGGATTTTCTCGATTATTGCATTTACGAGTAACAATACACTTTCAAGCACTTTCACACTCATGTGGACTTTTTGGCAAATAGCTTCAAAACTATCTGCTGGTTGACCTGACTATAGTACCTTAAAATGCAATATATTTATCAAGAATGTTCTTAAAAAAGTTAAAAGCAAAGTTTTAATTCAATTAAAAAAAATTTTATTAATTTGTTTGTCTACAATATTGAGCTATACTCAGGTAAACATAAGAACCGTTAAAATGCCTTATGCTATATAACATTAATTGAAACAAGTTACTTACTTGCAAAATAAAAAAACTATACTAACTTAAAATATTTTGTGGCGGTGAGTAAAACATTTTAGATTAAATTTTTTACTTGTTTCAAAATTTCTCAATCGTGTTGTAAGCCCGGTATAGAACATAATGTTTCGGGGAAATATAACATTTTTAGTGGAAATTAATTGTGAATTTTAAGATATGGGGGAAGCTTATTGTACAGTTTTAGAGCTGAGTAGTACACTCTAGCTTCATATGAGGTTAATGAGTGAACAGGCTACTGAAGGTCTGTGTGTCTGAGCTGATAGTTATGTTCATATTGGTGTTTGTTAAATATTTTTAGATTTTATGTACATGCAGAGAATACATAGGGAAGCAAAGTCAATTATAAATTTAAAAAAGGGGGTGAAGGGCTACCTAAACTTTAGCTGAAACATTGTCCGAATAATTCGTTTTTGACATTTCATAAAGTCTCAGGGCTGCCGACTAGAGAAATAACCCCGATAGCAAACCAAGCAGAGCTTCATTTTGAAGCCACTAGTGCTGGATGATCCTGTTACTTCAAGGTCCTGTCCACCACGACTCCCAAGAACCTCGCCGAGTACACCACAGGAACATCTGTATTTGCAGGTGCATAAATCTGGTTTGTTTTTGTGTAAAACTTTATAAGTTGGCTTTTTTCTCTGTTCTGAGTTAGACCGTTTGATACAAACCAACTCTTTGCTTCCTTTAAAGTTGCCTGCAATTACTTATTGAGCTCATGTACATTTTTATTTGAGACAGTGTAGTGTCATCTGCAAAGAGTACCACCGATGGACCCGTGAAGGCCCGTGGGAGGTCATTTAGGTTGATCAGGAATAGCATGGGGCCTAATATTGATCCCTGGGGCACCCCACGGTCGTTAACTTCCCAGGGAGATTGAAAAGTAAAACCAGCACTATTTGCATAAAATACCCGCTGTATTTTCGAAAAAAGAAAAGACTTCAAACAATCTGTAGCTTTACCGTGCATTAAAGTAAGTGATTAAGTGTTTAAACTGACATACATTACACACACTGACTGATACATTAGTGAACTACTGACTGAAGTTTTTGTCTTATCCTTTATAATTTTTGAAAATTAGCCAGTTTGTTCTGAAAGTGATTTCAGATGCCCAGGGTGAGTTTATATAATGTTCTACTTAGTAAATGTCAAGAGCTAATTATTGGCTGAGGAATAGAAAGATTTCAGAGTTTTTGGGAGGTCTTATACGCGAGTGGCTTTGGAACGGTAAGGAATCAGTTTCGAATTATTTTCAGAATTATCTGAAAAATTTTTTTTCATATTCAGGAAATTTGTTGCGTTCAAATATATATATTAGAACCTTATTTAGCAAAATATGTATGTCAGAATTAAAGGTCTCCGCATGTTTTTCGTAGGATTGATACTGCATTGAGTTTCTCCAGAATTTTGTTTGGCAAGGGACAAGCCTTGCAGCTAACAAATCGGTCACCCTGTTCCTCAAAAAGTGGGAAAACATCGACTCGATTCCAATTACGAAATCCAAAACACTTAATGATTTATGGAACACAGAAATATTTAACCCTTTAATAAAATAGAACTTTTTGTCTTTCTGTTTCATTTGATAAATAAAAAAAATCTTGATGGGAGGGTAAATTATTGTTGTTTTGATCTTTACAAGTTAGAAATGTATATGTTTTATTTAGTATTTCTGTATAATGTATATATAATGTATATGTTTTATGTAATATTTCTCTACCCGATTCTAAAAATGTTTTACATTTATTTTGGATGTTGTTGAATTCGTTGCCAATCAAATGAATGAGGTCCTTATTTAAATTTAAATTCTAGTTTGAATAAATGCTTTTTAGATCGTGATAACAAATTTTTATTTTCTTAATAACGATTTTGAACCAGAAATTTGAATCATTTTACTGGTTTTCCTGTTGTATAAAGGCGTTTGAAGGGAACAAATACTTAGGGAGTATTTGGTCTTAGGCTCTTCATTAGTGTAAACAGGTCAGGTGGTTAGTTAACTTGGGTTAAGTTTTCAAGTTCAGTGATCTGTTTATTCATACCGGGTCAGTACCGAGAATCAATTCTTGGTTTAAAACTATTGGTAACGAATGTAATAATTACCCCCCAAACATAGCAACAAATAATGATTGTGTTTGGATACTATCTCTTCACATTTCTTTTGAGATTGTATCGTTCCATAAGTTTAAAGTATCCTGTAGCAGCAGCTTTAAACCACTTCAATAGATTGAAGGCTTGCAAGTAGATTTATAGAGAGTATAGATATATTTCTTCTTAGTTTTCATTATTTTTAATTTAGAATTTTTATTCAAAACACGACTAGAACCTAAAGCAAGAATCCCCTTAAAGTTTGAAATATTGACAATTACCCCTCATAAAAATCAAATTTAACTCTAAAAGTTGTGATAGCAAATTAATTTAGTTGGGTTAAAATTTCGTTTGGGAATATGAATCAACCAATTACAAATTTCTCTGCCTTTGCAGAATTTTAAGTCGGTATTGAAAGTATTGGTACGAGTATATAGGCTCACAATGTCCAGAATCCAATATATCCCGACTGATCTTTAAGTTCAACTAAACGTCCGATGATAGGTTTCCTCTAGACTGTTTTAACATACCCTTAGAAAACAGTTCAATATACAGTGTACTATGTTTTTATGAAACTATATAATATACTATGCACGAATAAATTTCAACCATTTGGGCAAAGACTATAAACATTTATTTTAAAAGTTATTAACATCTAAAATATTTTCAGGTATTTCAAAATTATCAGTAATAATTTATATATAATAACGCTTTTTTAAGATCCATAATTGTAACACCCATAGAGTATAAAATCAAGTAAGAAAATGTTTGGCATACCACTGACAGAATTCCACATCGAAATAACAATACCTTGAAAATATGTGGTGACGATACGTTGTCATTGTTACACTCAAAGAAGGTTTAAGTTTCATCTGAATATTTTTTCTCGCAGAAAGGTATTATACTATTCACAGTAGTACTAAAATAATTGGTAAGTTTTGAGTAAGTTTTGTCCTGTAATTTTGGGACACCCTGTATATAGCAGTAGAATCGTATTTCCCTATTTGATTCATACCTTCAGATTAGTGCTACTGATACTCCCATTATATTATATTCCATGATATTACAAAGATTGCTGTGAAATATTCACATCAAAAGAATTTGTAATACAATTAAAAGAGAATGATATTAGCAGAGAATGAGAGCGGCTAATACATTGTGTTGATTTCCAGAATTGTTAAATACAAATAAACTCTTAAGTCATGACAACAGTTTACATTCGTACACAGTCTTTTCATTTCGGTACCTGGCACAACGCGCTGTCATGGTTTAGCATGCATGGAGTTAGAGTTCTGTAATTTTATGGGGAAATAACTTACTGAAAACTGAAGGTTTTGTGTGTGTAATAAAGGGCGTTTACTTAAGGTTTTACCGCCAAGCCAGGCCACGCAAAGCCATTCAGCGGCGTGGTGTGCCACGACGATGGCAAGGGACTTTCTTAATGCTCTGTATCTTACTTATCAGCAGTAAATAGGCGTTTAAGGTATCCCCCTGCGCAGTCAATGGACCTACATCAAACCCAATCATACGTGATTTGTCACTGTTCATCAATGGTAATACAGTGTATAGTCTTACACGTATTATTTCACAAGTTTAGTTCCACTATAAGTGCTACATAATATAAGTATACATACATATAAAAGTATACATAAATCAGTAAATAATATTAGTAATATAAATACTATATAAGATTTCTATTAATGATGTAATATTAGATTAATATAATAGTTTATTGAGAGCTATACTCTTTTAAAAAAATATTGTACAACCTGCATTTTCTGCATATCTTCTTATACAAAACGGCTTTAAAAGATAGCAGAAAGTGGAAGAATAAATAATTGATTGCCTTTCCCATGTCAGATTGATCGGGTCAAGGACAATACGGGGCTAATAACGAGATGTAAGGGGATAGAGGAGAGATCGGCGAGAGCGCACCAAGGGATATATGTCCCTTACATCTACTGGGAGGGTGGAAAACAAGAAAAGCTGGCATGTCCAGAGACTCCCTCTAGTGGTTTATTCATCTAATCCATTGTAATCGATGTCTCCGGGCAGACGCAACCAATTGGGCTCGTTTTTATGTGATTAATCAGTGTTTCTATTTGGCTCCTTTCCCCACCCTCTGCCAAAAGAGATCCAGTATCAGTACATCTTAATCGACCAGCGTGAACGCAGCTATCTCTCGTACTGTCTCTATATTGAGCATTCCTACTGTAGGACGTTGGACGTTTGGTTCAAAAATATGAAATGTAAAAACAAATTATTTATTATTGACTGCAAAATGTTTTAATGTAATACTTATTCCGCTGTGTTTAGATAACAAACTGTATAAACATAGACACAATATAATATATATATATATATATAGATCTTCTCTCACATGTCCCCTTATCTACACTACAGCACCAGAATCCACAGAAAATACAACAGTCAAAGCAATCTGAAAAACGATAATCTAAAAACAGTTAAAGACGATACGCGAAGATACATTTAATGTGTTCATGAATATCAAAAACAATATTGAAATAACGAAAATGATTGTTCTGTGAAGTATTTGCGAAATTTAAAATACATATTTTGTGTGTTTTGGCTTCCAGTTTACGTTTTTAGATGCTGCTAATAATATAAAGCATCCTATGTACTCCCGGCTTTAGACGTTCATCAGGACAGACTAAATTAACAAGTGGTTGTTTTTTTAAATTATTAATTGTACTGTCAGGCTTAGCACAATCACTTATTGTTTCTTAAAACTTATCCAAGCTTATCGGAATCAAAACCATCTTATGGCAATATTATTTATTATTAATGCCAATACATGCTACCCTTTGATTTTCAATGCTCCGTATACTCTAATTTTATATTAAAATCTCATATTTTCTCGTTTTGACTACCTCATGCTAAGAGATTTAAAGTGTTTGGCCTGTTTGGGGCAACTCCTGATTAACCTGTATAAAGAGTTTTAAATTTAACATAGTATTTTTGGTGCCTTTGTTAAGGTCTTTATTTTTTTATACTCGGTAAATTAGATTCACGAAATTATTTTTATACGAGGTTAATGGTTGTCTTATAAAATCTTTCTATAATAATGCTATTATTATATTTTGTATAGCAAAACACAACTAATGGAACTCGTATTTGACACTTAATAATAAATAAATGTTTGCAGTCTAGAAATTAGTAAATTTTACACTACGTGGAGCAAGCAGTGTCAGTAATTCAAAATTTTTGTATTTTATGTAGTTTTCAATGACATTCGTCATAATTATGACGAACGGTATCATAATTATGCTGGCTTAGATAACAGATTTCGGAACTTTTGAATCAGTCAGTTGAGCATTTACATTAACTGGCTGATATACATTTAAATAAGGCCCCATGAGGTTAATCCTCGACTCGACCTATTTTTGCTTTTTATGAATGATGTATACAACACAGTACGCGGGGTTATTCAATACAGCATGTACATAAAAACGATCCCCACTTAGCAAATAAAAAATTACGATTTTGAGCAAATCTATCATTGTCTAATTAATTGCATTAATCGATATTTTGTATAAACAAATCTAATAGGATATGAATAAAACTCAAATCAGTATCACTAATTAGCAAATTAATTAGTAAAGATTTACTGGACGTTACGAATTGTACTAAATTTGTTGAAAAATATATGGAAACATTTTTAATTAAGAAGCAATGTCACATGTCTAAATGTATCAAGGATGATAGTTTAAAATGTCAGGCAATGATTCGTAGTATATTGGTCAGATTAAAATAAGCTATTGAACGTAATCATATTTTAAATGTTTTTGGTAATGGGAAGTACATTAATATTACCGATGTATGAGTATAAGCATTAAACTAAAAAAACAATATTACAGAGAAATCAAGGATTATTTTTAGTTGACTTAGAATCAGTAATTAGCTACATTAAACTTAAAAGACTTAATGGCGTCTTTAATTATTAATTCTTCTTTTTGAGTTACAATGAAACAGTATTTAAATGTTACACACATGTTAAATCAGTAAAAAATAACAAAATGTTACAAATTAGCTATTTTGAAAAAAATGGCAAGAAAATATATAAGTTTCAAAATGCGAAAAACATTAAAAAATCTAGTGAGACAGATGGGATGTATCTAAGAAGTCAAGTATTGCGGAGGAAATATTGTGTGGCAATGCTATTAACAGTAATAACATACCAATACTTTCCCCAAACATTACAATAATATCTATTAAATTTTACACTCTGCCGATTTCTGATAGTTTAACATTCTAATGAAAATTCTATGTATCACAAAAATACTATCCTTAAAAAGTATAACTACTGATTCGCAATCAATTTTGACTTGGCTTGCAAAGAACCAACTTTCTCAGCAAGTAAATGTAGTTCCGATTTTAGGAACTTAGTCGTATATAAGTACATGATACCAGTAAAAAGTAAAGTAAGTACAAATTACGTTACCTTACAAAGACTCGAACCCGTGTCCCTGAGCTAATAGCTTGAGACGACAGTTACTCAACTATCTGGACTGCAAACTTATTCTCGTTCAATGTAGTGTTTATCATAAGTGGCAAGTCCCCAATAAATGGAATTAAGAACTAGAATTTGTGCACCACAGACCACAACAATATCTACGGCTTCCTTTCTAAATGAGCCCTGTTGTTGTTTTAATTACAAATTATTGTTTTATTTTGATTGATCATGTATGATTTGAAAGGATAATAGGATTACGGATGGTTACTATCGTTATCGATAAAGAACAATATCTTTCCAGGTTTTGAATCCATCCACTTTATCAGGTGTCTCAGGAAATCTTAAGGCAGGTTAAGTATGCACAAAACGTAAACAAAACACAAATTAAAATTTTAGAAATAACGATTTTTAAAATTTCTTGTGTGCATTCCTTGAGGTTTTAGGTTTTAGACTTGAAGTTTTGAAGATGATAGATCCTTGCAATCCTCGCAACGTAGTGTTCTATTCTTGTAACATATAACGATGGTAAATGTCCGAAATACTATAATCCTTTTAGTCCTTTTTATTCATTTTTCATAGTTCATCACGACTAGCAGACGTGGCGAGACCGATCAGTTCGTCTTGTGACTGAAGTCAAGAATTAGTGAAACCCGCTTAGAGCGCGGGGCTGCGGCCGGGGGACTGAAGTCAGTGTCTTGTCCAGAAAGTTTGTGATCGTCAGTTGGTCTCTCCCACGACGGATGTTGGCGACAGGGCAATTACGGACATGGGGGTGGGGGCCACGGTCCAGCACACAGTCACACACTACATTTGTTAGTCCCCTCTCTCCTCGTCTTCGATCACAACTTTTGGTTAGGCTAACTTTCTATTTGATCTTTCCTAAGGAAATTTCGTCTCACTTTATATATCTTACGTTTTTCACTGGAAAATTACAGTCTATTTATAAAATTAAAACGGATGAAAAAGTGTTTTACAATTATTATATATGGACCATAAATTTTATTCAATATATACAAACTATTCATTCCTACCTACTCAGCGTTTCACAATATGAGCTAAGATAATCACATATGCATGTTACATTGAATTCAGAAGAAGTTCCCTTATTTTAACTGTCAAATTTCAAATAGTCCAGAGAAAACTCATTAATAAAGAAGATTACAATCTCTTTACAAGGCGTATTATTAGTTTATTTTTGGGTGGTTAGCAGTAGTAGATTGAGTCCACTGTTAATTCAGGTTAGAACATAGATTTTGTACACTCGGGACAATGAGTTATGCTCGAAACAGTAATACGTTATTCTAATGATTTAATAATATTTATTTATTGGCTCATAGAAAAAAAAACTTTTGGAAAAGTATTGTATTATTTATATCTTTTAATATTTTGTATCAGAAATATAAACAAACTTAAATAAATTAATAGATTATAATTATGATAGTTTGTAAACAGTAATTTACAACACGATTATACATTTCTTTTTATTTGTTTAGTGATATTAGAGCTTCCTGTAACATTGGTGGAACCTATTAATGCTGTAAATATACATGTTATGCAGTATTTAATTTATGTAAAAAAGTAATACATTTACACCCTCAAGCGGAAGATTCTGTAATAACTTTAAACAGTGAATAGCCATATATTCATATTAAAGAGCAAAGAAATATGAAAAGACACAAAATAATAATATATGAAAATTATTAACTAAATGAAACATTGACTGTTATTATATCGACTTCGTTTAGAGTTCAATCAGTTTGCTTGGATTTGGAAATACCAGTTTTTATACCTAAAAATTTGTAAATATAAATAAATAGAAATTCCTTCAAGATAAAAAAAAATTAACTAAAAAACATATTTAGCACTATATTTTCACAATATGATAATATAGAATAATATCGTCAGTGACTCCAGGTTGTTGAATTTGTTTTGGCTAAAATTTATGTATTGATCAACTACCACCCCTAAGAAAAGACGCATTACATAAACGCACATATACTCATAAACATATTACAACAAAGTAACTCATACTACTAGTAGGAAGTCACGCATAAAAATGTTGTTTGTAATATGATATCATATACTATATATAATATATATTTAGTTATTAATGTCGACTGAATGAAACGTAGACATCATCGCTTGTAGCTGTGACTGATGTAGGCCCCCCACACCGGAGTTCTTAAAATGTCTTTAAACGAGACACCCAGGTTTTGACAGTACTGTAAGAAGGATACTTCAGTGGCTGTGACATCTCAGTGTCAATGTCTTTTGCAGATTTTCTCTGGAGAAACAAACACTTCGGAACGTGACGCTACGTAATTCAACAGAAATATAACTTGCTTGATCCTCTGTACTTTATACTAAAAACATTTATGAATGTGAAAACTGCAATATTTTTAAAGTTCAGTATAGCAAACTTTAAAACTTCTATGTAGCAGTTTTTTTTGTTCCAACTGTAAGACTCCAAAACCAAAATCCTTTCATCGATTCTTTGTATTGTAAATAGCAAAATGTGCAATATATTTAAATTGCGGTTTAGCCTAAATTATTACCTACTAGATAGATGACGATCATTCTTATAACTTTATATTTCCTGATTATATGCGTTGTTTAACAAATTTTCTAACTACACATACATATTAATGTCCTACATACGTACAAATATCTTGAATTCCACCAAAGAGTGCATTGAATACATTGTGTTTATATCTATATAACATACTCCACACTTATTTATTCAAGAGACCTAGTAATCCACATAAACTTATTGAAAATAAATGGATTCTATCTTGGGTCCTTGTCTAACAATTAGATAATAATTGAAAACGCTTCGACAATGTATATAAGATTACGAATCCTTCAGTTTTAATTTAGTTCTAATTGATATAATGATCAGAATTAATTATAATGTTATGATAGGATAACATGTTTTCAGCATTTTCGATCGTTAATGTTACCAAAGTATAACACTACTTTTTGAGGATTGCAACCTATCCTCTTCATTAAGTGTCAAAAAATTTTAAGGCAACTTAAAAGGACCAAATGTTTGTGATACTTGAGGAGGAGAACAGATTTGACTCCTCGAAACGTAGTCTTTTTATTCTTGTAACATTAACGATGGCAACACATCCAAACCTGTTATCATATCAATTCATCCATTGTAAATTATAAATTGCAAGTATATTCCTTTTACAAAAACACATTATCGCATTCATCAAACACTAAACGAGTTTAAAGGGAGGAGTCATCGGGAACGTGTGGGTCTATAGAGCAGAACAGCACAACAGTCATAACTCTACACTAAGAGTTAAGTCCGCGTTCTGTGAATAATTTGATCCTGGCACACACCAGCGGTTTCATAGCCCCCACTCGGGCATCGACGGAAATATGTTTAGCAAAAAGCCAAAAAGTCGTGGTCTTAAAGAAATTATGAGGGATGGAGGGATGCCGTAGGGGAGAGCGTCCATCTGTCACTGGAAGCCATGGTTCATTGACTGGCCGCTGTGTCGGACTGGGGGCACGGTCGTCGTGTACAATTTGTCGCTTTTATACACTTAGGATCTGAGTAACTCAATTATACCCTGGTCATAAAATATAGAAGTATAAAGTTATCCTGTGAAGTAATAGAGATATATTCTACAAGTGTGCATGTCTCAATAATAGCAATAAAAACATCAACAATTGAACACAGATTAAAATTGTGCATACTGTGGAATGAAGATTTATTAATGGACCTTTTGATTGCAACTATTTGAAGATAGATAATTAAAATAACCGTAGTTTATTTAATGTAACAAACCTGTAAGTTAGTAAAGATAACCTATATGAATAAAAACTAATTGGATTGATAGAAGTATCGGTGTATTTTCTTAATTATGAAAGGAAAAGCTATCTTTCTTGCATTTAGTGGCAAAATTAAAAAACAATGTAAGAAATTATAACAAAATAAACATGACAAATAATTTTTTAATAACAAACACGTGCCAGAAGCAACAATTTAACATGGTAATTAATTCACATAGAAAAGTATTTTACTTAATATACTTGGTAAAATGTAAACCCAATTAAGTTTTTGAAATAACCTAAACAATAAATTTAAAATCTAAATTTAATTAATTTCTTAATTTAGCTAGACTTCTTTATATTAGACACAACGACTCATTTGTAAGTTCTACCGTTGAAGATTATCATATGATAAATTACAACGTGTTACTCGCATATTTTGATATTTTAATCCAAACAAAGTACACAATGAATTGCTGAAAGTAAAACGGGAGTATTTTAGAGACAAAGTGTTAACGAAATGTCCACTCTGAAAAAAACTAGTGAACATCGGACCAGTTCACTCTGAAAAAAACTTATCCTTTTTCCTACAAGGTGAGGTTAAATAAAAACTCTTATAGTAAATGTATATGTTACACTCAAACACCGAATTCGGACAATGTCCGAAATTTTTACTCACTCCGCGATGTGGACAACGTGAATTACCCACGTCGCGTATTGAGCATTTTTTTCGGACATTGGCCGAAGCGAAATACCCAGAACGCGTTGTGGGTAAGCGAAAGTACTCAAGAGACGAAATAAACACGTTCATCGGAGATTGAGCAAAACCATAATACCCATAACCCGACGTGGGTAATCTAATTTGCCCACGTCGGGTTGTGGGTATTTGTAATTTGCGCAAACGCCGAAAAGCCTCCAAACACAACCATACCATACCCTACACTAATTCCATTATAACAAGTAAAATAAAATCAAATTTTCCTTGAAATTCCATTTATTTCAATCAAAACAAAAACTAAACAGTAAAATACAAGTATCTTATTATTGAAAATAGAAAAAAAAGTTATTTTTCACACATGTACCACTTTCAATGTTTATTAAAGTTCTTTTCAGAAAGTATTCACTTTACTTGTTAGCACAAGAAGTGCTACCGTGACATTTAGAATTGCATTTTAAATTTGATTTTACACATTTGCAAGATCTGCCCGAACACTTCTTCTTGCATCCACATCTGATGAAACCTTGTTTGGACCCGGATGACTTCAGTGCTTCTTTACGGACATTGAGCTGTTCATCAGGTACATCGATGTTATTAATAAATTTATTAGGAGCTACCTGGAACTGGTTTCTGGAAAACTGTTTGTCAAGAACTCCATGCTTTGTACCAAGGGTATAGGAATCATCGTTCTTATTTATTACAACAGCCATTACATTTCTTGGAGCTAGTCGGCCCCGGTCGACATCAGGAATGTTTACCAAAACGTTATCGCCGACTGAGACTGGAGTTAATTTTCTTTCAGTACGCTTTAACATTTTGGCTGCCTGACTTTTCAATGCAGTTACACAGTTTTCTCGTATTGTGTCTATGGCAGATTTTCTTGAGCAAAGAGTGCACAAAGGTAAGCCTAGGTCTTCGTTATTTAAAACTTCATAATGTATGTGCTGACCACATTCAAAACAGCTGTTTGCTTTGTCACAATCTATTGCTTTGTCACAATCTATTGCTTTGTCACAATCTATATTACAGAGTGTTAAGTTATCGCTGGACATAGTTTCTTTTTCTACGTGTTCATTGTTTTCTACAGTCCTTGTCAAAATCTCCGAAGCATCTTCATCCACAGCATTTATTTCTTCGTTGTCTTCTTCATTAAAACTTTTTTCAAGCTTAGAGAACTCTCCTTCTAGTTCTTCCTCAGTAGTTATTTTTTTTACGACGTCGGCTGTCAAAGGGGAATCTAATAATCCATTTTTCTGTGGTGAACCAAACATTGCCTCATAAGGGGTTCTCTTGATCCCACTGTGGTAACTGTTGTTCTTAGTATTCTGAATGATCCTGAGACCATTTGCCCATCCTGAGGTGTTGTTATCAGTCATCCAAGCCACAAGACTATCTCGAACGTCTTGATTGGCCCGTTCGACAGACCCTTGACTCTGCGAGTGTCTTGGTTTTCCATGTACTAGTTTTATGGCACTCCATTTACTGGCTAGGTTCTCGATAACCTGAAAACCGTACCATTACCATTACAAAAATACTAAATTCTAGGGTGGAATCTTTTCACTACAGTAATTTGTTTTTACCACTTACCCGGTTACAAAATTCCCGTCCATTATCACTGTGAAGTATGTATGGAGCCCCAAATAAGCAAAATATATCCAAAAGGATGTCGGATACTTCATCAGCAGTTTTAGTTTTCAAGGGACGTAGAACAACAAACTTGGTGAGATGATCTTGATAATTAAGGATAAACTTGTATTCGCCGTCAGGCTCTGATTGCATATCAATTAGATCCACCTAAAATACAATAAAAATACATAAATCGACTCAACATAAATGTTATGTCAACTATACCATATACCTCATTATAACAACTGCCAGTGCGTAATACGCTTAGGTATTTGTCAGCAAAGGAGAAACTGTCTTATTTAGAGAAATGCTATGATATCTTACCTGGCAGCGTGAATTTAATGCTGTCATAATGATGGGTTTAACAACCAGCCCTTTACTTTTTGACTTTTTCTTAAGTGCGCAAGGTTCGCAAAGATCCAAATATATTTTAATTACCTCCCTGGTAATGTTACAAAATTTCTTTTTTAGCTCGGCTTCCATAGCTTTTTCTTTTTTATGACCAACTCGTAAGTGAGCTGAATGAATTGTGTCATACATTTGATCAATGCGACAGAAATATTTTATATCTGTCATTTCTTCAGTTGTTTTTTCAATCAACATTTCTTTATCGCCAATGTTTATGACATCAAACCGATTGATTCGGCGATAATCTTTAGACATCAAGGACTGACCATTTTTCCTCTTCTGTTTTGCCTCCTTTACTTCGCTGATAATTTCTTCATAGCGTGGCTCCTCGATAATAAAATTTTCGACTTGTGAGACCATTCTTCTTGGACATCAGATCTTCCAATTTACTGTGAAATGATTCCTTCATTTCAAACAAAATCACAAAACACAACAGCACTTTAAAATAAGTCAACACACGCCACTTACGCACAGAACAAAGAAAAACTGCTTGTGTATAACGACAGTGCACTAATGTCAATGAAAATAGACAGTAGGCCTATTTGTTGCTAACAGTGACGATAGTGGGGGGGGGGCGCATGTCTCGACCTGCACGTCTGGACTGTGGGAAACGGATTTCGGCGTTTGCGCAAATTACAAATACCCACAACCCGACGTGGGCAAATTAGATTACCCACGTCGGGTTATGGGTATTATGGTTTTGCTCAATCTGCGATGAACGTGTTTATTTCGTCTCTTGAGTACTTTCGCTTACCCACAACGCGTTCTGGGTATTTCGCTTCGGCCAATGTCCGAAAAAAATGCTCAATCCGCGACGTGGGTAATTCACGTTGTCCACATCGCGGAGTGAGTAAAAATTTCGGACATTGTCCGAATTCGGTGTTTGAGTGTAACATATATAAATAAACTAATTTATGACAAGGAGTTTGCAGGTGACGTGGGCCTACCACTGAATCAGGTGCGTGTGGGCGCGCGGCGCGCTGATCTAAGTCTGTTACAATTCACGTCGTTCTTAATTCGTAGGTTTCCATCTAAGATAACCGACACGTTTCAGCTTAAATGTAATAAAGTTCAATTTAAGTATCTTACAATGTCTCGCAATATTGTATGCAAATGTATAAACATGTAATAAGTTATTTTGATGATCAAAGATTACTGTGAAAAACATTTTTGTGGGAACGTTTTGATAATGTTAATACGTCTACTGTGAAAATAAAATGACTTAAATAAGATTTTCATTTACATAAGATTAAACGTATTAAAAAATAACGAAAGATTTTATTAAACACACCAAAATCAAGCAAATAAATAGATATCAATTTGGTTAAACCCATCACCAGACTGTTGTGAAAAAATTCACAACTGCGTAATCGTATGATCACCAAACCAATCTACACACATCAGTAACAAAGAGACAACAGCTGTTTGTATGGTATATAATCTCAAGATGAAAGAAGGTGTCTGTTGTGCATGCAACATTTCTAGGATTGGAATAGGCTATATCCCGTATTCAGGTGTAAACATATTTAACAAATAAGGTTAACCAAGCAATAATCTACATATTTATTGGGATGAACTCACCACAGTCAACAAAATTGACAACAGAAAAGGTGTACATTAAAAAATTCAAGCATGAATCTGATGTTTATATTTCTATGAGGAATTACATACCAATGACTGCACAATGCAGGTGCACTACACATAGCATGAAACTGACGAACAGATCATTATCGGCGCATTCCTTAGCCAGTTCATCTGAAACAATAAATTTCCATAGACTAATTTTCTGCACTTCCTGAGTATTATAGACACTCTGGAATCGGGGTTCCTTCGTGGAGTGCAGCCCTAATGTCACGAAAGAGGTCCAGCACCATGTTAACCAGTTACTGAAGAACTCTATCCTAGCAGTTTTGGCACCGTATAATCTTTTCATCGTAAACGATCACTTTGTGTCGTATCGTAAAGTAGAGATCTTAATAATACTGACTATCGTATCTCGGATTATTGGAGAGAAACCACCATAGTTCTCTGAAGCAACTATTTCAGTAAATTAGTAAACACAACTATCTTTGATATTATCGTGCATCATATGATCCATTTTCTATTTTATTTCCATTATTTTCCTTACTTTTTAAAGTTTATATTGCTAAAGATTGAAGAAAATCCCCTCCGCAGGAGCTTGATTTATGGCTTTCTTGAGAGGATGAATGTTATTGCTCAAGTATGGTGATCAGAAGCTCTGCCAAGGCTCTTGTGAAAAATCTAAAATTTATCTAAGGAACTAAGGATGATGATTTTAGGGGTAGTCAGATTACTGAGTTTCAACTCCATTTTTGAAAAAAAGAAGGTATAGAAATTTATTGTTGCCAGGTCCACAATGCTAATAAAGACACTGAAAAGGACATTCAGGTCACTGAAGAGATTATGTAAAATTTAATTATGTGAATGTCGGGTGTCATTGCTCTGATCTCATTGACGAATTCATTTGGTTGGTGCAGAAACAAGCGGTAGAATAGGCCATATTCCTAATTGCTTCAAAGAGCAGGGGATGACTGAAGATAAAGGTGTATACCCTTTGGAAACTTGTGTTAAGATAGACACCACGGAATATTTTTTGAGCTAGATACAGTACATAGAAGAACATTGGGGGCAGCTCCAAACAGAGCAAGAAACTGATATTGCGCCAAAACTTCAGACTCGTATTTTAGTTGCTTTACCCGATATTTAGTTGTCCGAGTGGGAGCGTCAGGACTCCTGAGATCCAGCTCAATAGGTGGCATAAAAATCTGTATGTAGTGAATCTTTTGAAGCCTGGAGCAAACAGTTTAAAAAGGAGGACCTAGACCTCCTCTCCCCTATCAAGATCACGTTAGTCAAATGCAAAATAAGACGCAGTACTTGGCCTCTCTGTTAACCACTAGAACTGCCGGTAGGTACGGCCGGTTGTTTCTTTTGCTAGGTAGCAAAAGAAGCTAATGTCGATGACTCAAGTACGCTAAAGCAAGGCGAAGCAGAATTGCTCTCATGCTAAAACCATATTCTTTATATGTTGGCACTAAATATTTTTCCAGAAAAGCAAATATACTAGCTAGGCACGAGAAACTTTTTCTGATAACCCCAATAAACTTTTTCATTGACTTGAAATGAATATTTAAAAACGTTTCCCCTGTAACACCAAGTGTACCTTTATCAAAAGTGCTCGATCATTCAGTCTATATGTTTGAATCACGAAATATCCCTAAGCAAATATATAGGTCCGTGATATCATGAGTCGACACCACCTCAACGTCCAATCCTCTCGGTACGCAAAGCTGGGGAAGTCATAAGTAACAAGAGAGACATAGAAAACATTACTTGGATATTATTTGTTCATGATGTCATGATTGGTCACATCTGATCCTCTCAGTACGCAATGCTGGGGCAATCATAAGTAACAAGATATACATAGAAAACATTACTTGGATATTATATGTTCATGATGTCATGATTGGTCACGTCTGATCCTCTCAGTACGCAAAGCTGGGGCAATCATAAGTAACAAGATAGACATAGAAAACATTACTTGGATATTATATGTTCATGATGTCATGATTGGTCACGTCTGATCCTCTCAGTACGCAAAGCTGGGGCAATCATAAGTAACAAGATAGACATAGAAAACATTACTTCGATATTATATGTTCATGATGTCATGATTGGTCACGTCTGATCCTCTCAGTACGCAAAGCTGGGGCAATCATAAGTAACAACAGAGAGACATAGAAAACATTACTTGGATATTATATGTTCATGATGTCATGATTGGTCACGTCTGATCCTCTCAGTACGCAAAGCTGGGGCAATCATAAGTAACAACAGAGAGACATAGAAAACATTACTTGGATATTATATGTTCATGATGTCATGATTCGGCACCACCTCAACGTCCGATCCTCTCAGTACGCAAAGCTGGAGAAATCATAAGTAACAACAGAACACAGAAAACGTTACTTGGATATTATATGTCCATTTATGATACTATTTTTTCTTGTCGTTGTTTATGGATTTCCCTGATTAAGACGTAAAATATTTTTACGGCAAACTTCTCTAGATTATCTGTAGGAACATTACGTAGTTGAAGAAAATTTTAAGAATTTTGACGGTGTTTTCAGTTGGGCTGCGAAATAATTGAAACCTTTTATCAAAAAACAATCGTTTAATGGTGTCCGAAGATTAAGATTTAAAATCTTAGGCTCCGTTACTTTATTTATTTGACATTGATAGTGTTTTTAAATTTTAACGTTTTTACATGGTGGAATCCCGTACTTTTTTCATTGTTTCTGAGCAACAACTAAAAAATGAGTATAAAAGACAAGTATAAAAAATGTACAAAAATTCATTTATGAATTATTTAAATAGTTACAAAAACGTACATGCTAGATAATACAGAGTGTTTATGGACCAATTTAAATGCTCTTTAGGTGTAATCAAGGTGGCAATAAGAGTTTTTTTTTTTCATGAATATGAACATGGATTTACAAAAGCTTCAGGTTCCAAAAATTAAAATTTAAAGAAATAATTTTAAAATCATGGTGGTCAAACTAATGATTTACCTAATGATATTTAATGAATATGACAAATTTATAATGATATGAAAAGCTACCTTTTATTAAAATATTTCTCAAAACGTTAAACCATTAAAACAAAGGCGTTCTGAATTTGCGTTGCTCCCAATAGTTATTAAAAACATTTATCTCAAGGTTTAAAGCAATTTCATATAGGAGAAGAATTATTGTTTAGCTATGTTTGGACGCTAGTAGCACTAAAATGAAGTAATAGTGCACTCTTTTATAGTTATAAAAGTAAAAAAGTTTCTTATTGTCCTTTAAAATATATTCTTGAAGGATTTGAGAAGCCTTGTAAGAGATTTATATCATCATAATTTACTTTAAATCTGGTTCAATTTAACTCGAACCGTATTTGATATAGAAATGAACATAACTTCATATATTTCAATGAATATTTTTATTTCATTAGACTCGTATTCATAAGGTACTAATTTATCTTCTTTGATACTACAAAAATTTAACTTGAAAATCTGGGACTTGTTACTTTAGACAAACATTTTCTGTTTTTAAACCATTCATTTTATGTATAACACGATTTTTGAAGATTTTAAATGATTGCTTCTTTATAAATAGTGCCATTACACTTTCTACCAGATCTATAGATGACGAGCTACTGGCACCTCAGCTGTTTACCCAGGGGTACAATAAAATAGGGGTGGGAAAGTTAAGAGGGTACTCTAAGGGTGAGTTCATCACATTAAGTAATTTGTCCCGGCTTACTAATATTTGATAAAAGCTATTTGTATTAAAGCAATTGTCAAAATTAGTTAAATTCTATATAACTTTTAGGATATACATTTTTAAATTTATTCTTTGACAAATTCTAATGCAATTAATAATTTAAAAGTTAATAATTTGGCATGTATATACTCTCAAATAACTAATAATAACCATTACATCATGCCCTGTTTATGTAGCACTAAACCAATTAAAATTAACGTTTTTTGGTTCAAAACCGTGTTTATGACACCAACCGGGATATTTTGTTCAGGAAACTTGAAATACAAATGCACAACATTTTTCTGGATTAAACTATATGTCTAATCCAAATGCGTAGGTAGGAATGATCTTAATTATTCTTCCGTCGTTAACGTTAACTTTGAAATCAAACCGTGTTTAACCTTAACGTTTTGACATTTATCGTTAATATTAAATTTATGATTATTTTGAGTCTTACTCTTACTTAATTCACATGTCCATATAATGCAGAGATATTCAACATTTGGTCGATCTCTCAATTAAAAACATAACCTAAAAAATAACTGACAGCAGACTAAATTTGGAGAGTGAACGCTAAAATCTTGCTAAGTCCCTCGTCTAATTTACTGCAGAATAATTAGTGTCCTTCAGGTTGGATGAACAGTTTTCATTTAATAATAGTGAATATATACCTAAACAGGGCATTGAGAGAGATAAGTAATATCCTCTTTAATAGCTTCCTGTATAAAGCAATATTGCTCCTTCGGACATAAGGAGAGAACCATATGGTGAAAGACTTTTACAGCACCCAAGTTTCCTATTAGGCAAGAACGAGGTAAGTCGGTTCTTACATTAATACATTTTCTATTATTTTGTAAGAACCTTGTTATGAACCTGTTCATAAGTTAGTAACTGAGAATAATCTTTTATTTTAAGTCTGTAAATATTCAAATGTAGTTAATAAACAGTTAAGTAAAGTAATTAATAGACACTTCCAAAAACAACATTATCAGCCCAAAGTAGAAGGACATCAGTCAATCAGAGTGTGGATAGAAAAATAATGTTTTCTTATTGTTATTTTGTTCATTAATTGTAAAATATTTCTGAACTGCTTAGCCTTACTAAATTGCTTAGATCATCATGTATTTCCCCTGTTCAAACCCAAGCAGGAAGAGTTATTATGGCTCTCTTGAAAAAGTACCCTGTCTTAGATAAGGGCAGAAGCTCGAGATACCCATTTACTCAACAGAGCTTGGAACTACCAACATTCTCTTTGAATCGTAGCTAACAGGTGGTTAACTAAACCAATTAAGTGGTTATAAAATACGAAACATATGTTGGTAACATCACTATAATCAGTCAAAAATTGTCTCAGTGCTACGTTACAATCTTTTTGGGCCATTTCAGGAAGAATTCTGTGAATATAATGGTAAGCCTACAACGATACTCTTACGATTAAGTAATATGTTAATTAAAAATGACTACACGAATTTCCAGGATTAGCGAGTCTAAAATTACACAGATAATCAGTTTGGTGACCTTTTCTAGAATTTGGATGGTCTGCTTTACAGTAATTTGTGACCTAACAATATAAACACTACTAACGTAAAATATCAACTAAAAACGTTTTCTCCAGGACTGAGACCATTGTACCAAAGATACAGTTCAAAATAATATTTGTTCAGTTGTAATTTTAAATCCCACAAAAGTACAATGTTATCTATAAAATTTTCTTATAATATAACAGTATGTTAGTAAATCTGCCGCTTTGCATTTTTCCGAAAATATTCTGCGGTGAACTTGTGGAGATTAAAATTAAAGTGTGCACTTTAATAAATGTCCTGTACATGTCTAACTTTCACAATATGAGACTACGATAATGTGGTTAAATAGACATTTTATATACGGTAATTTAATTACTGATAATACACACTTAATCACCACAGACTCTTACATTCATAAACAAAGATTCTGGTGTATATATCCCAAAAATATATCGGAGGTGTAGTCGGCAATTAGGATTCCTCCAGCAACAAGATCGATAGAATAAAAAAAAAATCGGCATGGGCTAACAGAGGCATAAGGCAGCAATTTGTGTCGGAGCGGAGCGGGAAAAAGAGCCCCGATATTCGAGTCACGTCATTTTTCCTCGGTTTAACAGCAAATCCGTCCGTATCATTACTCTACCCTATTGTGGTCAATGTCCACCGCAGGAAACGGCACAAATTTCGCCCTTCTTTAACAAACGACAAATGGGCCCGCAGTGGTCGTGCCGGCGGGTAAAAAAGGCTCCCGTTGCCTTTCATTGATTAATCACCGCTATTCTCATGCAGGGGAGGGTAATATTGTCGCTTGACCCGTGTAACTCTTCATTTCTTCCTTCCGCAACGAATAAACAAGCACCAGACTGTCGTGTGATTTAACAATGCGATACTTCGCGATGTCGATATTCTACGTAATTGCTGTAAAACTAGTGGAATAAAAGATCTTCTTTTTAGGATCAAATAGTATTTCAAATGTGTTTTAAAGATTTCTCGTTGCTAGAAATGTATGACTGAGACTACATACGTAATTGCAGTGGGGAAACTAAATAGAAATGAAACTCTCACAAATGAATGTGTAACAAAGGCAAAAAGATTATGAAGTAGAGTGAGGTTTGCGTGTTATATCATTAAAACATACAAATAAAGACGGCATGCCATCCAACACTTGATAAGCGGGATTAAACGACTAACAACCTTATTAAGCTAAGCGACTAAACTTATCTTGTTTCTAAAACTAACTATTGATTTCAGAATTAGCGTAGAGAAGAAAACATTTGAAATTTGAAGGAAATGGGTATTCCAATTCATGTAATTTTGTTTTCGTCTTTGTGTCTCGTTTATTTAATTTAAACAAATTCAGGTTTAACCTTGACTAGAGCAGATGATTCAGTTAGAGTTTGACTATGAACCGAAATTCTCAACTTAATAATTTTTTATGGAAGTATAACCATGCAACTACACATTTTCAGTGTATGCAAAATGAACAATGAAACTTTAAAGCATTATTAAATTATTAAATGTAAAATAATTACTTATGAATACAATGATTTTTTAAAAACCAGCACATTTATTAAAATCTAATATACAATACAGTTTTACGTTTTATTTCAATATATGGTTTTAATTGCAAACCAAAACTTATTTCAAAATGAATGAGCAAGTATAAAAAAGTATTCAAAATTATATTAATAATTACTGCTAGTAAATTATATCTCACAAACGTAAACATATCCAAGTTTCTAAAATTTACCATTTTCTGAATAGGTAATCATTTATTCACCCTTTTGTGAATATTATATAAGTGATTACTAGTTCAAAAATATTAATGCACAGCTTACATGAATGTACATATGATTTCACTTATTATAACATAGCATTTCTAGTATCTAAGAATTGCAACATCTTCGATTTATTATTTTTCGCTTACACTATGTAGTCTTTACCAGAGTAAAGCGTATTAACCATCTCCTAAAGGGTTTTGAAGTTTTTCCTACATAACCATGGTTTCTCGTAACGGTAACAAATTATTTTACTGTCGGAAAGTTATTTTTATGCAACCTGGTTATGTCATTGTTCGATGCGATTATTTAGCTTTAGTTATATACCAAATATTATAACGGAACAACTCAGATTTATCATAACACTGGTTGTAGGAGTGGAAATGTTTAGAGATAACCTAGATGTTTAGAGAGACTATGCTCCGATTTTCAATTAGCATACGTAAAAAGAACGGCAAAGACAAAGCAACTGAAAGTATTATTTTTGCTTTTACAGTTCTCTGATATCCAAAGCTACTCTCATTGTCCACCTGTAAACAAAGTTTAACGAAATGATCAAATAAATTTATGTTTATATAATTTATCACAGTTTGTTTGAGCTATTAGTTTATTAATATCTTTTTAATAACCAGCTGGGAGAAAAATTTAACCTTTTTAAGTTATTTGTAGTGCATTTCTGTAAATAGTTAATTTCTGTTGCACAAAGCCTAAGTATTGCACTTTTATGCTTAATGCTCGACAACACTATACTATAAATATGAAACTCTTTACTACCATAAAGTGCAGAAAGTTGAAAACATTATAGACAAATACAGCAAGGAATATCGTTAAGAAGAAACTACTCGTACATTAATTGCATAAGTAAGACATTGGACTGAAATTTTTTTTTTTCTTCTGCACTGAAAAAATTAAATCCGTAAATTGTTTTTAAATTTTGATTTTCGAACTATATGTTAACTTTTCGAAAGTATACATTTTGAACATAAAAATACCTTATAATCAGCTAACATCGCATTATTACATTTTTATCTTTGTTAATCTAATTCTAGTGAAAGGTTCAAGCGTATATCTCAAATTGTCTAAGAAAAGTGGGTACAAATGCTTAGATATTTTAACATCGAAAGGGCCTTACGAGATGTTTGTGAGTTTATAACATCTAAAATAGAGAATAGGGGCTTGAAATGACAATTTTGATGATTGCAGCGTGCAAAACGACAATCACAGGATACATTTACTATTAGAGTGGTCATTACCTGTTCACGTCATTGGTTTGTTTTCGTACATTGATTTAGTAAATTTATGAAACATAAACATTAATCAGCCAATTTTAAACGGCAGAAGTTGTTTTAGGTCTTTCAGGTACCAAAGCCTTGTTAGATTACATATATTATTGCTGAATTAACTGCAGATTAACATTATCCCGGAACATATATGGTTACATCTAATTTATGTTTATTAATATATAAGATAAACATAAATATTTAAAGGTTTTATTTCCAACAAACCTGTGAATTAGTTCAACAAATAATTCTATTTCTAAATCCTGATTTGTTCATCTTCACGTGGTCAAGTTTATGTTATTAGCATAATGCCTAACCCCATTTTGTATAAATTATTCTAGGATATTAATGTTAAGGAAAAGTAAGAATTTATCCCTTCTGACAAACCGATCAAGAGCTTTGCACATTGTCAATGTTAACAACAAGGTTTGTCAATGACCAGTTTCTGACTTGTTTTTTCCTGAGCCCAAAATGCTGTGTACTTAGAAAATGTAAGTAATCTTGTCATCGTAATCTAGGAAGTGCAACATGTATTATCTCTATAATACGTGGTCAGAAAATAAAGTATCACAATACAGTGGTAACAACGAAAAAAGACTTTCCACTTGTGATTAATCTTTCCTTGAATGCAAACTATTGCGTACTTAAATTAGTATCGCTTTGAAGGAAATTTAAAATATATTTTCTCTATAAAGAATCATTACTTAATAAAGTACGGTACCACAATTAAATGCTACCAAAAACAAAACCATTTTTATTTTCTAACGTCATTCCTGAATACACTGTTGCGTTCTTAGAATGTAATTATCTAGAAAGTTTGAACTATCTCTAGAAAATGTGATTTTGAAATCAAATATTTCAAAACAGAGATAATACTAATAAAATATTTTCCTCGACCTAACTTAATTTCCTGCTTACATAGGATATACAATATTTTGATGTTAATAAATACGGGAATATTTAATTTACTTAACTTATTACTGTAATAAAAATACAATTTTATTAATCAAAATATTTCTTAAAATATATAGTTTGTAAATCTTCAGATAGAAAAACCAAAATTTTTGTATGATATATTTTTAAAGGTGCTAGCATATTTAAAGTAAATTTATTTTTATTTTCATTTATAATATGTTTCTAATATTTTTATAATACATTACTTCAAATAAATTGTAACAGTCTTATTGCTAAAATAATTTTACATGGGTGAAAATAACATGACGTGTTCACACAGTTGAGAATTTGGGGGTGTGTAGTGTGCAAAACCCGTTTTTTGGTACATATAAGTTTGCTCGGGACAGAAGGAGAGGTCCCGACATGATCCATAGCATCACTAACGGGGTTGGGCACGGCCCGGCCACGGCGACCACGGACTGACAAGACATGCACGCACACTTGACACACTAACCCAGGTGACAACATTCTCCCGTGGTTAAAACCACCAGCTGTATCGAGTTTGTTTAAAAAAGAAAAATTATTGTGAGTGAGTGTGGAGCAGGAGCGGGTGGTACGGAGACGGAGGGGTGACGCGGTCACGAACCTGGCTTTATTTAGCTAACATGATCGGCCCAGCATTAGCACCTGGCCCGGGCACCACCTAGTACCGTCCCCATAATTGTCACCCTCTCACAGGTAACCCTAACCACCACTTTTCTTTCCCCTACATTCGAGAAACTTTGTTTAGCCCGTATTTTCTTCCTCGTTAGACGTAAAACGGTGTACTCAAAGACACTTGTAAAGACTAAATTAAATCTTAGAAATTGAAGTTCCCAGTTGGTAATTGAAGGGGTACGGGGAAATAATGACAACCATCAGTTTTAAGTTTTGAAATATTAAATATTTTAAATTTGGCCCAACTCTATAAATAATGATATTAGAAGAGAAATTACGTTTAGTTCTATTTAGGTTAAGAAAACAAAACATTATTTTTGGCATTTTACTGTCCCAAATAAAGGCACTCTAATGTTCCAAGAATCTATAGGGAAGTAAAAGGCAAACACCCATAGGCTAGTTTGAAGGAATAAAGTACCAAGGATCGAAACATACTCGATTTATATTTATATGAAATGAATTATAATACTCTAAAACATATACATCTTGAATTTTTTGGTACATCTAGTTTTTTATTCCAAGTTTTGATTCTCCTTGACACTATTTCCTACAAAATGTTCAATAGAATTAACATACTGGAACTTATACCCAAAGCAATCTAGTGAATAATTTTTGGAACCGATCAATGATGTTTGGAGTCAACAGCTTTCTCATGAAGGCTCCTTTAATTGTTTATTGAGACTTTTTTCAAAACATATTCCAAAAAGGAATAATTGTAATGGAAAATTCCGTACTAAATCATGCAAATGGTTCCTTTTGACAAATATGAGAGTATCAAAAATGTTCCACATGTTCAAAATGTTAATAAATATAAGTAATTCCATAAAATCAGTTGAAAGGGAATGGAAACTTTTAGTTCACTAGAATAGTTACTACCTTAGAATCAGATGGAATGGAGTTTTTCATTTCACTTTGATGCAGTATAAGAGGTTGATACTTGGAATGTAAAAGTGTTTTGTATCGGAAAATTGTTTATAGACAGATTAAAATTGAAGGCCACACATGTTTATTTAGAACCAATTGAGAAGAAAGGCGGAGATTTAAAAATATTTTCTGGTATAGAACCGATCCTAATGTAAAGAGATGTTTCCTATACATGTACTATTGAGACAGAGGTACTGGTGAATAGTATACTCTTGAATATTTAATAAACCAGTTCGGAAAGAATAGTGTGAACCTTTTGTGATACAGAACTGTATGTACTCTCGTGGCATGGAATGGGACCTTGCCCCATAGGAATATATGTCCACCTTCTAATCGGAGGAAATTTGACTTGGTCATAAAGTATTGTGAATTGATGAACAAAGACAACGTAACCTCTGCATAAAACAGAGGATTACCAATTCGTCCGCGAATGTTGTTTTTATCACTCATGATACCAACAAGGGAGATAACAATCTTCAGGACGATGTCAATCCCTTCATTGAACCAGCTACTTTAAAAGACATTCTTATGTCATTTATTTAGTTTACAATAGGAGGTGTAGCACATTTGAGCGGGATGATCAGAGAAGTTCGTGTCCTAGAAAGACTCTCGAATAGAGATTTGATAGTAAGGCAAGAGGTGATTTAAAAATGTATAAATTATTATTTTAATCTCCCGTCTTTGTTAAGTTGCAAGGACGGGGAAGAAAAGGCCTGACATTGAGGGAAGACGCACCAATTCAAATGAACTGGAGTGCCATTCAAATTTGTAGTAGTATTGTAGTACTTACAATAATTACCCAAATGCTAAGAATCCAACTTTCCTAGTCGATAAATTGCAATACAAGCTTTCACTCTCAAGATATTAGGCAACTAAATTTAAGATTTCCCAAAAAGTCCAACACACATCATTTACAGAACAAGTATTTTCATGCATACATAACAATGACCCATTGGTAACCATTAAATATAAAATGAGTGTATTTTTTATATTCACCTTCCAGTATATGTATTTTTAAAGGTTATTTTACTTGTAGAATATTTTACAATAAATCAATTCTACTGAATATTGCACGCACTAGAGGATTATTAAATTCGTAAAAAAGGCTTTAAAATATAGTAAATACAAATTAAAAACCGCTAAAAACATCACAAACCCACTACTGAAACATCACTTGCCTTAATTTTTTAAATCTTAAAAGAGCTTGATGGAATCTTTCCCAGAAATTTGATGGAGAATATACAAAAGTCATTTACAAACCAATCTTTTTTAACAAAGTTTATTTTGTTACTCTTTAAAGATCCTCTTGCTAAATTTGAAAACATTTGATCCTTTAAAGAACTTTCCTAAATTTCGAGAAGATATTTCATAGCGTCTTTGAAGGAAGATCTATATACCATTTTAAGGATATATCTATATAACTCCATAGCGTCCTATATACGCTAATTTAACTAGTTAGTTATTAAAAATCCAAACTCTGCGATATTGGGCTACTAAGATGGAATTTTTCATTTAGCCCTGAATGTATGATTGGTTTTGATAAAGATTATTTTTCTAGGGTTTTAAACTTTGTCCTCCATCATGATGGGGAAAATAATATTAATACTTTTGGAAATTTTAATTGCTGTAGCCGCCTCTTTTTTATGTTTTTATTGTTTAGTAGTTAATATCTTCATTTCATGATACTGTTTAAAAAGATCTTTCAAACTTAATTAAGTGGTTAAGTGGATAGTACCATGTATATAAAAAGGTTCCAGTTGATATAGTTTCTAATACTCAATTTTATTGTATTTTATCTAAATAATGTATAATTTTAAAAGCAACTGAGTTGCACATAGGTTGAGCGTATTAAAACAACATTATACACAGATATTAATATGAGTCTAATAAAATAATAAGGCGTGGAGACTACAAATTGGGGGAAACACGACGCAATAATAACATAAATTAGGCCCTTAACTATTTGTAATAGAATCTTTCTCTAAAAACACTTGTTTTGAAGGAATTAAATTACAAATACCGGATGGATCAGCTGTGCCACGTTTGGTAAATTGCCTCTACTACCAGTTTGAGCAAATGACCATACGGTGTTGGTAATCTGCAAGGGAAGAGTATGGCAAACTGATTGCTCTTAAAACTATTTTTCTACCCGGCGTTTTCCTTGATTAATAGAAATACATAGGATAGCATTTTTCTGACCTTGAGAGCCTCATGAATTCCTAAAGGGTATTAGATATTAATACCTACAAAAGTACTTGTTTAGAAGAATCATATTAGACTACTATGTGTCTCTGATATTGCATACTAATGATTTCAAACTATGAACTTAAGTTTTATCTTCCCGATGTTTCCAGTAGTCTTACCGCACTTTAAACAGCGTATTTTAAGTACTAGCATTCAGTTAATTTAAACCAGAGAAACTTACGGCGGCCATATGATCTTTGGACTAGAACTTAAATATTGCCATACATCCTGCTCTCTAACTAAATGAACAACTAATAGTGCAACTTAAAAAAAGTATTTTATAATTATATATAACAAGTACAGAAACTGCTGTATTAATAATCTAATAATAATACGTAATTTGGGTTTAAATTGCCATCTGGTATAAATAAATAACAGTAAATTTCTTTTGTCAAAGTTTAGAAGTGTTCTTTTATAGTTGTCATGTGAATTTACAGTTTTTAAAAACCGAAAAAGCTGTTGTTTGTTATTTACTATGGAACGCAAATGAATACTTAATACTGATTTTTATATTTTCTAGATCGTACGGATATCAGTGCATTTTACATAATAAAATACCTCATGGAAGATGCATTTAATGGTTACCCAGAAACCTGTTCAAGCATAGTGATTGGTAAGTATCTAGGAGAGTAACTGTACATTAAGATGAGTAAGTAAGAGAGATTTCTTCTCGTCATTCGATATCTCCAAGGTGTGACAAAGACATAGTAAACCCGTTTGTTATCAACTTCCGCCAGTAAAATGCAAGTTGATTTCCTAATCTAGAAGTTTCTTGCACTTTAAAGAAGACATCGAAAGGCAAGTTATACATATTTTTATAATCATGCATTTTCCGTCACATCATAAATAAAACTTATGCTTTAAAAAGTTCGGTTTCGTAGTGAGGTTTCTACTGTTTCCTGTACCCCAGAGAGTCTCTTACTTGCCACATACTTAACCGGTTGGCCAGGCATTACAGAAAAACAAATCACCCAAAAAGGCTATGAGACCCTAACATGGAACAATTGAGATAATTTAGGTATTACTCAAAAGAAGATGTGTGGGGATAGGTCAACAGGCTTACATCACATGCAATGTTAATGTTGCCTAAAACTTTCTAAAGTCTTTTTAGCAATCGAAATTATTACGAGCGTATGTTGAACTAATGCAATTACAGGTCAAATTCTTTTTGACGTGTTTACAAGGAAAAACGAGTGGTACTCCCTGGTATCTCTTAGAAATTCTATATAAAGAAGTGTTCCATAACATGACCAAGATGCATCTTGAGCACGATGATCAACGTCATTTCTTGTTCCTAATCTATTCCAAATAGCTCAGAAAACATCCAAATCATACACGACAAGAATTTCCTCTGCACACTCTTGATTACTAAATATGTGCAACTCTGTCCCTATCTCAGACAACAGTGTAGTATTCAACATGGTTACAGACAAAGAATCTATAAAATATCAGACAAGAATCTTTGTTGTTGAAAAATCGGACTATCAACATCACAAGATTCAAGTTTCTCCTAGCTTTCAAAACAACACCATTTAAGTTTTCAAGATAAGTTTGGTTCCACCGAGATCATATGCATGTGATCATACTGCTCCAAATTAAACAAAATCTAACAACGAGTCATCAAAAGGATAGGTATTTTCCAACGTTAAGCTGTGGTTTCAAAGCAAGTAGTTCATTTCAGCTCATCCCACAGTAGAATGTGTTGATTGCAGATATAAACACAATGCCACTCAAGTGGTCATTAGGTATATGTATGATTAGATGATCATAGATATCACTTAGTATCATCATCATAGAACTAGACGTTACAGTTTGGATGTTGCAGGAACAGATTGTTTATAAATTGGCAGTCCTAAACCGACTAAAGTCCACCCAATCTTAGTCTAAATATCCACCAAAAAAGAAGAATTATTTAGAAAAAGTTAAGGGAAATTTTTTAAAAGTTGGTCAAACAGTTCGTAAAAACGAGATCTACAGCAATCCGATCTCGAAAGAGTACACATCAAATCAAATAAAAATTTTTAGCTGCTTGTTTTGTTAAGTTTGTGGATGGATATCGACGTAGGGAGAATATTCACATAGGACAATGGAAACGTTCGTAATATCATCTTTATATGACGCTATTGCTTCATTGTTCTGGAATATCAGTGAACATTTAAACCAAGAGAATCTTTTACAACATGGTATTAAAACAAATAAATATTTTTGCAGTATACTTAGGCTATTACCTGAGTTTTATCCTTTTAAAATTTTTGAGTTTTATGTGAATATTATATACTGTCCCAATAGTTACTTGACTGAGAAATACTGTATATTTAGATAGTGTACTTGTATAATTGTTATTTAGGTGCTTTACTTACAGAAATGTATGTATATTAGGCACTACTGTTAAATTGTTTTCCTTGTTTAGTATAATCACATTAATGGGTTCATCGAAAATGGCTTTTGTTTAATTCCTCTTTATAAATTACAACGATCATATCTCGAAAATTAACAGTGAATGTAAAGAAAATCTTTTCTTGGTAGTGAATGACTTTTCACTTAGATTGGGTAAAGTTCACGACGAGATAGAACGTTTTAATGCATTAAAATACGCTTATATATACACACATACACATACGAAATTTCCAAGACCACGGAAAGACAAAACGGATTTACATGGAAATTTGTACACAAGTACTTCTTAAATATACCAACCTAACCGTGGAAATCCGCGATAAATTTTATTAAGCTTTAGAGTTTTTTAATGTTACAATGATAATTAGTACCTGCGAGTAAGATTTTAACTCTGAAATTAAATTCTAAAAATTTTTGTAAAATTTTTGTTTTATCTAATTCATTTTATCCAGTTAAACAAACGAGATTGACCTACTTACTGAATGATTTCTCAACGTACATAAAAAACTATGAAAGATAGGTACATTAAATTTGGTACATAGGTTTATCTTGTGCCCTAAAGACGTACTTTGGAAGGATTTTTATTTCCTCTCTTAGTCTCCGCCCCACTGACCTCTACAAACGGAATAAGGCTCATAGCAATGTATTGAAGCAAACATGGAAACATTTTTTATTTTTAATAATAGAAAATTATTAATAAAAATACATCAGCTGTTTTATGTAAACCTATTCTAATTATTAATACATGCATTCTTCAATAGATATGGATGTCAGGGTACCAATGATTCTTGATAGCTTAGCTATTTTCATTCGATTCCGATACCATTATTTGCAAAAAGCTTTACCGGTGAAATAATGAATAAAATTTACAGAATTACTCAAAATAAGCTTAGAAAGCAATCTGAATTTTTATATGCTTTCATTTAAATAAACAAAAATTGCATGCTGTTAGTTGTTAAGCGTGTCACCTGAGAACGACTGAACCGATTTTGCTATGTTTTGCTAATAATAAAAATTAGAAACATATGGATATATATATATATATATATATATATATATATATATATCGCCGAGTACCCACCGAAACGAGAACTTGCTAGCGTTCTCTAACTGTAGTGTTCTGCAAACAGCAATTTACAATAATATTATATAACTTATACAATAGATCGCAGCTATCACAAAGTTAAACCAGTTTAGTATATTCTGGATATTATTTTAACATTGCTATAAAATTCAATTGTATTTATCAACATTGTTGATATAGGCAGAATTTTATGGTACTCGACAAAGGGTTCCTTTGAAATGATGATACTACACTTTTGTATTTCTACATGTGAAATAACGGGCATTAAAATATACAATTTTGGCCGCTTTATAACCAGGCCCTAATCTAATTGGCTTGGGATTAAAATGTAACTTTTTTATAGTATGTACAGAGATATAGTTTTAGGATGAATCATTTTATTTATTCCGTGATAAGCACTCTAAATATACTGGACATTTTTTGCAAGGTTATGCAATACAGAAACCATTTAAACGGACATTCACAATTTGATTTCTAAAGAGCTAAATATCCCTCAGCTTGGCTCAGGGAGCGATCGATCCTAGCTCCTAAAAACGCCTCTGCAACATAAATTACCAATATTTTATTATAGCAGCCCGCTATTGAGGTTGTGAAGTACCAACCTATCGATTCAGTAGTAGAAACAAAAGACACTGTTCGTTATCCAGTTAAGTATCTGTAAAATCTTAATCCGGCAGTAATTTCACCTTAGAATCTGAATCTCTAATAATTATGCTTTGTAATATCATCCTTACTAAACCATACACTGCAAGTTAAAACTGTGCATCCAAACATCTTAGAGCCTACGATATTCACTGGCTGTGAGACAGGTAAAACACTCTTCATAACCCGTATTCAAGAACTCCTCCAGAATATCAGTTTCGATATAAAAGGCTAAAGTTCCTAGTTAAACCTCGGCCCTTTTACAGTGAATAAATCTGTAGGGCAATCGTTACAAATGGCTGGAATGGGATCTAAGGAGTCCGTGTTTCCCACAAGACCAACTGCATGTGACCTCTTCTCGAGTAAGCTCTCCTAACAGTGTGGTGTTTCAGCAACGCGAAGGATGCAACACAGTTTTTCAGGGAAGTTTTAAGACACTACACTTATAATATTAATGGCCGGGTAATTTATTACAGTATCAAATAACAGTAATAGCTGGCCATAACAAAGTAAGTGAAACAAATTTATGTTAAACCCGCAGCAAAATCAAGGGCACTCGACTAGTAGGATAATATAGCGAACAGTGATTAGAGTCTCTATACTTGTATTATATTATATCAATTTTACAGATACTCATACTTTCACAAATTTAAACCAAGGATACAAACGAGGACAAGCCTGGTGGTCCGTAAAACCGGCTGATGTTTCTAGGTACTTGTATTAATTGTAAAAGCAGAAACTAATACCTACGATTGTGTTGGAGTTTCGCATAAACGCTGGAATTTTACTCAAGAAAGCTAACCGTCGTTTACTGTACGGTTCCGCCTCCTGGCTAAAGATAGTTCAATTGCTACTGAGATTATCTGAGGTATCATTGTTAAAAAATTCATGGCGTATTGCTGAAAAATTCGATTGGAAATATCTTCCAACGGCCATCACTTATTTAATGAGTGCTATGCCATTTCTAAAAGATATGACGTCTCCATTATTTTGTAAGACATTCCATGCGTAACCGTGGGTAACAGTTAACTGTAATTTATAGTCCTATCTTGCTTACCGCCTGTCTATTTGTGTTTCTTAGAAATAAATGTAAATAAATGTGTACGTGTGTATGAATAGAATAAAGGTATACAATTCGATCATTGTAAAACTTTAAATCTAATTAAGAATTATTAATTTTGGTATTTCAATGTAGTGATTATTAATTGACAGATAAGTAACGTTTATGACTCGATTATTGAATTTTTAAGTGAGGGATGGCATTCAGTTAAGCCTTTATTACTCCTTAATTTTTGTCGGAGAGGAATACACTTGATATTAAATTACTGTTTTTGAAACTTGATTGTCTTAAAGTATATCACATTTTTAATTACTCTTAACAATTTTTCTAAAAAATCTCCTGATTTTAAGTTATAACAGATTACAAATTCTGTATGGCCATTTTGAAACCTGGTATTATTTCTTCTAGGTTTCTTTACAAACAGGTTTTAGTAATGATTTAAAAACATTTTCAAAGTATGACTTTTATTTATATCTTTATTTAATTGAAGGATATAATTTTCTTTCTTAAAAACAAAAAAAAGATAGGCAGACGGTAAACTAAGCAATATAGGACCATACTTTATAACACTTATCTTATTTATTTTTACCTGAGAAATCATGTGAAGTAATGTAGAGCCAATTATAGATTCGTGTATATGTTTAATCAGATTTTAAACGCAATTACCATTGACATTGATTATTGCAACGGGCAGTGTCTTAATTGAGCATGATTGTATTGCCTCTAGTAAACAGACTGACCGGGATATCGTCTCCCTATCAGTTAGATAGTGGTTACCAGATAGCTATTAACAGTAACTAATCAGTTTGTTGTTTGGATGAATCACTTATTATTCTCTAACTAGTTGCCACCCAGCTGTTTATTTGTGTGTAATTCTTATTCATTCTATTTTTAAATTGTTTAGTCTCAATTAAATCATGAAATAATTAAAATAAAGATTGAACTAAATAAATGATTTAAGACGAATTTATATACAGATTATGAGAGGATATATGTAACAAACTTCCCAGAATGTGACTAATCCTTTTAATTTTCTTTTTCAAAACACATAGAAGTACAGTTTATGCCACAGGCCTTTTCGAAGAAATTGAAAGTGTAAAAGATCGTCAACTTATTGGTACCCCCAAATTAATGAGATGGGTATCGTTGAGCTTTAATCGATAGTTAGGGATCAGCAATAATCTGGTATGGAAGTTTCCACAGAAAACTACACAAGTAAAATATGAATGTGGATATATTGTAATGCTTTGAAAGGTTCTGTATAAACCATCAATTGAACATTTGTATCTAGGGCCAAATTTTACGAATCAAATTGTTTACTCGTATATAACTTAAAAGATATTTTACATGATATGATAGCTATTCATTTATTATTGTTATTATTTATTGGTTACTTTTATTCATCATGGTTACTAATTAATCCAGCTTAACCATAAGTGAATGTGGCAGCAGGAATTGTAGGACAAAATTTAACAATCTTTTCAATATCGGTAAAAATTTTAATGGGTAATTTGTTCCAGCACCTGATGGTCAACATGATTATCTAGTAGCTATTGATGTAGATAGTTTAAATGTGGTTACTGTTTGGTTCAAAAGCACGAAGAAGCTCGACCGCATGAGGTGCAGACAAGTTTGTGAAACATGGATAAGTGCAGGAGGTCCTCTTTGAGGTCTCTTTTTACTATATTTTCTTTAATCTTTAAAAAACAAAGTTTATCAGGAAAGCATAGTGAGGAAAACGGTTTAATATAATGCCATAGAAACAACAGAAATGCTTAAGGTCAATAATCATGTTCAGAACTATTAAAAGTGAATGTTTAACATGCAATCAGTTTTATTGTAAAATGGGCTAACATCCTTTGTTCTTTTTTTGGTTAGTGGTGAAATGTTTGACTGAAATAGCTCCTTAGTTTGATGTGTTATTTTATATGATTTTGCATTCAAAACCTTGCCTATCGTGTTCATAAAGTTAACACTATTAACAAAATATTGTTTACATTCAGTATGAATAGTCGAGGCTTTACTGTTTTAACTCACACATAGAAAGAAAACTTTAAGCAATTTTTGTTCTGCTGTAATATAAATAATATGCGGCATTTAGGCTAGTGACATAAACGTGTATAAATGTTTAACACTTCCAGTAACTATAAAATTAATTAGGCAACATGGACCATAATAAAGAAAGATCGGTAATAAACGAAACGTAAAATATATCAACAAATAATGACCTTTTAAATGTTTATGACTATTTACATTGACATTTTGTCAAAGTTCGTTGGCAGGATTTGAAAACGTCACTTGACTTATAGAAATCCTCCTCGTCTAATATTACAAATAAAATCCCAGTGGTGGACAACAAATTAAATCTCTTAAGTCTTGATGATATAACCTAGGAAAGGTGTTGAAAATAACATGCACAAATAAAATAAAATAATATAAAATGCATACAAATACTGAGAAATATTTATAAATAAGAATTTCATGCTTCAAAAAATTATGACAATATTTTCATTATAATCAATAAGAATTAACATCCTCACCAATTACACAGGAGAAAAGTTTAAAACTGTGGTTTTTAATATAAATGTTATAATCACACTAGATTTGACATCTATCATATACGAAGTATCCCGAAGCTAAATGAATATTTCCTTGATCAATTATTGGAGTTGATATATTGATATTATTGGAGATTGATATATAGTAGACTGATTTGTCCTACAGCGACCTAAAGTTTTAAGTTATTCTGTGTATATTCCAGTAGTAGAAAAGCTTGCATAATAACTTATTGAATTATTCGTGTGCTTATTTTGTTTTGCTTCTAGGCATATTTTTGACTCTAAATAAGTTATAAGAAATCCAATAAGATTTTGTTGTCGCCACTCAGTACAAACTGAACTTAATCTAAATTTTCTAATATACTATTTACTATACTATATACTATATACTAATTACTATTAATATAATCACTATTTACGTAATATACGAACTCCGTTGTACATGTATCTTGCAGCTGTAATAATGATAATGCCGTCAACGAAGGAATAATACGTTAGAGAACGTCAAAAGATATTTAATTGTCTCTTATTTACTTAAAGAAACAAGTGCTTTAATTCCAAAATATCATGGAAAATATTTATCTATTTGATGTTGATAAAACCACTGGAATATGAAGGGTGTTGCATTCTTTATTGGCATTATAAAGTGTTAGAAATTAATTAATGTTTAGACGACACTTCGTCAAAACGTCACCACTTTTTATATGATATATTTGTGGATTTTTAAATAATAAACACATAAGCACCATAGTTTTGTAGGATTTGAGTATTTTTTAGTTAAAAATATGATTTCTGAGAGTCTGCAATCAGCGTGTATCGTTTGTAACGCCGCAGTCGCCAGCTTGGTCTTTCCGTGCAAGTGGTGTTCATAGTCTATTTCATGTAGTACGCGTGTTTGTGTTGAGCTGTTTATTGCAGTGACAGTGAATATACCACCTGATCAACACTCTCTGTGCTATTGAATGCCACAGCATGTTGCAAACTAAAAAAAACTCAAATTCACTCCGATAAAAAAAATTGTAGCCAAGGCCGTTAGTCAGTACTACAAGAAATAAAACCTTTCTTCCAGGACTTACGCAATCCAGTCTTACTAGCGAAGTGTGCTCATTGCGGTACCCGCAATATTAGCGAATCGCTAAATAATATAAAATTATGGATCAGAATCACACAAATAGGATTTGTTAGATTATGTACCCTACAGCCAGGTGTATATAACGCAATAGGAGGCTTAAATAAGGGAAATATTACAAAATGCTAAATTTTAAAACTAATCAGTCTGTCTGCAGGGAAAAATTGTGAGTTCGCAATGAAAATATTATCTACCAAGAATAAAAAGAGCAGACAAGGCAATATTGGAACTATAAAAGAAGTCTTGGCAGCAACAATCCTAAAAAGAAGGAGAATAGAAGATGTGTTTGAAGAAAATGAAGAACCGGCCTACAGCCCAGGACAATGCTCATTAGTAAAATTGTCCTGTTTTCAGAAAATTGTATTTTTCATACCTAGGCACACCTTTCTCAGGAATCACTTGACTCTAGTTTAGATTTTACACATTTCATGAACTCACCCTTCTACCCAATTATAAATATACAATTTTTCATATCTTTCATACATTTTAATTATTTTACAATAAGCCTATAGTTTTTTAACATCTCACAACATAAAATGTCATATAAAAACATTACACATTCTACATATCCAGTTGTGTAATCGAGTTGTTTTTCTTAGTGTACCAAATTTAAGTTCTATAAGCCAAGCGGTTTTTGAGAAAGGTGTACCAACGTTAATATGTACAAGTATATGGTTAATCAAAATGGTCTGCTCCGTTTAATTGAAATAAATAAATCTTGTGTATTTAGTGCGTATTGATTATATTAAATTCACGAATGGTCTATTTTAATGCTGAGCAAAGAAAGAAATTACTTATATGTTTATGGTAAGGTTGGTCCTATAAGATGTTCACGACATTTGTTGTTACTCTCAGATTACCAAACAGTCTAGGTTTCCAAATCTTTATGGATTTCTAGAACTGAATCCATTTAAACTATTAATTAATCACCAATACAACTACTTTGAGTTCGGTGCCTAATTATGTTATCTGGTAAAATGCTTAATACCTGGTAGTAATTTTCGAGTTTCTATAAACTCAAACATTAAGGTTACAATTCTGGATTGATTAAATGCATGACTGAAAATCACACGCAATTTAAATATATAAATTTAAAATGTAACCAGTTACAGTTTAAAATATGCTAAATCGTCCTGTATATGTGGCAAAAACCTTGTAAAAGGAAAGAAGTATATACCGTACACCGGTTTGTTCGCTTTCCGACACAACCACGATTTTGACTTTCTGATTTGTAAACGGAGGCAGAAAAGTAGTCTAAATTGAACCTTTAAAACTTTTATTTTTTAGACAACTGAAACCACTTTACTTTGAATTATTCTGGGATTTCCACGCAATTTTGAAGGATGTTTCAGCTGTTTTCAAGATTTTTGGTTCTCGAAAAAAGCATGTGCAATAATAATGGAAAAATTTTCTAATTGCACAAAGTCTTACAAAATATGGCCCTGGAAATAGAGTTGCAATTTAAAAAATTCGCAATACCATTCAAATACAAAAGGGATTTTCAAAAAGATAAGTAGTACCTAATGTAGATATACTGACCTTTAGAACGTAGTATTAATTAGAACTGTAGTATTAATTAATATCTGTTTGTATGAATTTTGACTGGTAACCTTTTAAGTACCCCACACGTCGCGCATTATTATGTGCTTGCTTTTCCGTTATAGTAATAAACGCCACATTTTAAATAACAAATTAAAACATTCTTTGTAAACATATAAGGTTTTTTTTATAAAATTTCTCATACAATATTTCAAATCAGGCCTGATGTTTTAAAATCAGTCTTTATGAATTAATCAAAATTACTTTCTATATCAAATATAAATTTAATATTTTATAAAAACAATGCATACATGCAGTTTATTCCATTATTTAATAATACAATAATCTTACAATAACCAATATTGTGATTGTTTAAACTCTCTATTTTTTATTGTTTTGTGATCAGGTATTTTTTATATAGTATTTAAATGTTCAACAATCACAAAACCTATGCGGGTATTGACTAAATGCACCCGCATGCCGAGATTGGTTACCATCTAACTCAGTCATTCCCAACACGAATATTTCAACTGCAAAACATTATTATTATTTTACCATCACAATACTTTCGTGTAGGCTACTGTGTACAGAGGAGAAAGTAAGACCCTGTTAGACCATAATGTACGGCCTCATCAACAAACCAATCGCCAGACCTTCCCTCGGCGAAGAGAACGTATTGTGTAACAGGGAGCTCGTGTGTGGAGACACTCGACGGCCTGGCAGTACCCACCCGGTTTGACAAATGCCATATAATATTGCGTTCCCGCGGACATATTGCACGTCCCTTGACAAAATGCCTTGCTACCGCGCGCAATAATGGCTTGAATTATCGACATTATTCGCCGCCTTTTGTGCCGTTAATGTATTGCTGTCACAGTGAACGCGGAGTCTGCGCCTCCTTGGACGTCGTCTCTCTTGTCCATGGGTCGCGGCACTCTCGCTCGATCTTGTGGCGAGAAAACAGTTCTCATTTTGCAAATTCCATATTTTTTAAATATATGGATTATTATGTACACTCTTCTTATTTGACAGGGTGAGGGGGCTTCAATCTTTTTGTAATAACTGAGCTGATTATTTCTTAGGTGTGTAACAAATTGATGCAGGAGATTATATTTCTACAATAAAAAAAATATACTTTATCTTCTGTATAAAACTTTTTTATGCAATGTCTACCATTTCAGGATTGGATCAAACTATTGTTACGGAGACATTCCAATTAGCTCCTAATAGAAATTTAATGTCATAATGTCATCTATTGTGTAGTTTAACACCAAAACCTTAATTTACATATTTTAAGTGTTTTTTTTTTCGTTGGAAGCATATAACATTGATTGCTTCCGTGAGTTTTTCATATTGTTTACAATTTTAATGCACATCCGTAACACTATATTTAACTAGTTAATTTTAAATTGAGTTAAGTGGGGATGGATGAATACAAAATTTTTCATGAATTGTTTGTCCCAATATATGGATGCAGCGTAATATTTTAAATAGTCGGCCCTAAACAAACGGTATACTGATATGTTTGCCTTATTTACAGTTTGCGTTTATGACCTAACAGCGCGTTTATATTATTGATGTACTAAGTAAATAAAAGTGCAGGTTTTATATTTTGTATTATCCTCCATGTCATTTTGTCTAAATTTTACAAAACTGTTCCCAATCGTAACAATTTTAAAGAATTCTTTCTTGTTAATTTGACGGCAGCTTTTCACTTGTAATTTAATTCCGTATGAAAATTGTTAAAATACTTTATGATAGTCAACACTGAACCCTTATTTTTATTTCTTCGGTGAAATCTTTTAATCTATGTATATTAATAATTCGATTTTTTAAAGAGGATCCAATTCACTTTTAAGCATGCATAATAAGCATCTGCCCGCCCTTATCAAAGGATCTTACCAAACAGAATATGGGGAAGAATCAATACAGTAAAAGATACTGTAAGAAGTACTGATAAAAAGTGCAGCATTGTCATACAGGAATTGAACCTGTGCCATTTACACTCTCCAAATCAGATTCAAAGACCGACGTCTCAGACCATTCGTCCATCACCGCTCCCAATGGTGATTGCCTTACGTAATGTTTTATTATATATGAAATTGTATTGATGTTACTCAAAATCTATTAATACAACATGTCACAAAATGTTGTGTTCCATATTGAAATCACACAAAAATAAGAAATGTTATAAATGGTAAACTACACATGACGTAACTACCTGTATAGTGTGAAGAGTGAATTCAATGTGAATGTTGAGTTCAACTCCAATTTACCTTCCTCCAGTGCAGCGTCTGGAGTCTGACCTGTCACAGACTTGACTTCTGCTATGTGAAGTCATGTTCGTCTGAAAAAAGTATACAACGTAGAAGCTCAAAATTATCTCTTCATCATTACGACATCAAAGTGATACAGAGACTACAAAATATCTAAGTGAAGAGGTATTCTCATTGTCTCACATGTACACATTTGAGTACACTACGATGTTCTAGACACGATCTCTAAGCACGGTGGAGACTTTTCTACACTTAACGTACATGTAGCAATGGTGGGAATGGTTGCACCAATGTGAATGTTGGCTTTATCGATTCAACCTAACGAGGAAATGATGTCATTTTAAGAGAGTTTATTTTAAGCTTCTTCGTCGGCAACTTTTTTTGGATCTCTTCAGATGAACATAACTCCGGATTCTATGCGCTGCACTAAGAGGAAAGTGAACTGGAGCTAACCTCAACATTCAGAGTGGCGAACTTGTGTAACCTGAATTCACCGCCATAATGAGTTTCATTACAATAGGTATTATGATATACGTACGTAGATATGTAGACCAAGTTGAGTCTAAGACTTAAATTGCTCATTATGTTGGTTAACTATGATGAAAACCACCAATATTATAACACATTTTTACATTCAGCATTATTCTAAAATTTATAAAGTTTGTAAAATTACGAAATGTTACAAAATACAATTTTTGGAATATAAGTTTAGTTGATTATGCACTAATGCATATAAAGTAAATTAAATTGCTGCGTATCGTAATCATTTAGTTTTTGCCCATGTAAGGCGTATTCCTATTCTTTAATCAATGCCTTCACTATTTACTATGGATAAATTGAAGAAAGTTTTCTATTAGTTAATTCTTTATTTTTGTAATATTCTAGAGTGCTCAAACCTATTTACAATATATAACCTGTAATAAATATAATATGTACGCCACACCACGTGTTGCGTAACAGCCTTCGCTGAGGTTGCATGCGACATTTAAAGTCTATAACTCATTTCATTCTTGAGATGTCCTGTGGACACTCAGGCAGACAGATAATCACACAGAAAATAAATTTTTCACTCCCCGGCAGACCAATGAGATATTGTGCCAGCGTATTAAGGTCCAGACATCAGTGACGCTCGTCCGGAGCCCAAAGATCGACATATTACAGAACTTATTCTTGCCTATGAAGGAAATAGGTTTCCTTGAAAATCTATTTTCTATAGATGAAACCATTATCGGAATGTTTACGTAGTTAGGCTTTGTGTATTATTGCGCCTTATATTATACTAATTATACGCATTATTACAAGTATATTTATTGGATGATTTTATCGTTGTCATCATGATTATCCATAAGGTTTATTTAACAATATTCACCAATACTCAGCCAAATCCCATGGCGTGACATGTACCATCCTCGAACTCGATGTTGCCTAAATAGAAATGAAGCTTGATGCAAAATTTCAAATCTGTACGTTGGTTCCTTCTCGAGATGTCGTTCTGGCAGACGGAGAGAAATGAAACATTTTTAGCTCCTTGAGGAGTAGGCTTTACAAACTCTGAGCCATTCACAATCTTCACGAACCCTATTAAATCTATAATGTGATGACCTTATGCAAATTTGATACTAAATGATAGATTTCATGTTTTTAGTGTTACTGATGACAATGTTACTAATAAGGTGTACCCTCCAGAATCCTCCAGTGTCCAGACATGGATAAATAAATAAATCTCTTTATTGTGATACCAACTGAACACAATAAACATCGCATTAAAAAATTAAGCAGTGCTATTTCATAAGCTAGTAAGAATTGTATTCTTGTTGAGTGAATCGCCTGATCATTTAATGCAAAAGAAACTTCTTTATTTTATACTTTACAGATACTTGGTCAGCTTGAGCATACCACTTAGGATTTGAATACAGCTTAAACAAATTTAGAAATCTCTTCTCTTTAGATTCCTTTATGGAAAGTTACCTGGGATAGTTGGATTAAATTTGAAAAAGGAAATTTAGATTTTTGCTCTTTTAAATTGTAATATTATTATAACTAATACTAAGAATACAGTATTATCACAATCTACTGGTAGAAAATATAAGTTTGAAGATTTTGGTCCGTAGATTATGTAATAGATGCCTGTTCGTTCCTTCCTCGGAAAATGTCACTCAACAATCACCTCTACTGGATGTAAACAATTGGATTTTTGTAATAACGAATAATTCTAACACTGGCTTGTGGCTGATTCTCATCTCGCGCTCAGCCTATTTTAAATACAACTCGTCTATACTGGACGGTATTGCTTCTATGGGATTCAGGATTAGTTTGGACTTTTAGGTTTTAAGAGTTGTACTATTTAGTAAAAGGGCGGGCGTTTTTTTTGGTGGGGGTAAAGAGAAAGCGTAAAATAATATAAATTATTAGTAAATAAAAATTTAAAGACTTGGTCTATATTGCGAATATTTAATTCACTCTAAAAGAGTACCATGATATACTAAACAATACATTGCAAAAGTCCCCACCAATTAACCCCATTTTTAAGTTAGCTTATTCAATGTACTATACTTTACGTGTATATCTTCTTAAAAAATTGTATGAAGAAAGTCCAATATGATTTTTCACCTTGAATTTAATTATTACAACCGATCTACTGATATCAAGTTGGTTAATGGATTAAGATTATCGCTTAAGGGAAAAAATCGTTTGTGATTTAGTAAACAGCTGTTTGTAAAGATAAAAAAACTCCCATAAGATTAACGTTGGAATTTCGGAAGTCCTTAGGGCAAAGCCGGAGATTTTGGGGTGTATATAAAATCACACAAGGCATATCTAAAGTGTAAAAAATTCTTTTCATGATTTTGTAGTAAGTAGGCTTTTTGTGCTCAAGTGTTCTAAGATAAAATAATAATAATAATAATAATAATGATTTATTTTCTCAAAATACATTACAGAATTGTACAGAAACCATGTTTACATCCAATATTACCATAATATCTACTAATGTACAATAGAAATACAAATATAAAATATACATTCTAATAGAGAAAATAACTAACCTCCAAGGCAAAGGCTGTGTGGAGGAAATTAACACACAATTTTTCCTAGAGTGATGGCTAAATCTTCTATTTAACATAAAATATATAGATCCAAACTTTAACTACTATATGTACAATACATTAACTAATATATAAATTTCACAAAGTTGTTACTAGTGGAAAAATTAGGAGCCTATAAGTTTCATATAATACAATTTAATTATGCAATAAGCCAACAAAAAGCATAAAATGTTACAGAAAAAGAAAAGAATCTCAACAGAATTTAAAAATGATTACTTAAAAAATTTTCTTGAAACTTAAACATAAACACAAAAGAGGAATGCAAAAAGTCCTTGAATTTCCACATACAATTTCGTCATGACATACACAAAAACCTGAAAAAAATCCAAAATTGGCAATTTATTGAAATATGGCATTGCTGCACATATACCTAATCTATTAATTAATTCTATTGCAACTTAAATACATGGAAAAAACACATGGTAAAATACACACACATCATAACCGAACTAATTTACTATTTACTAGCAAAATAGAAAAATTAAAAGATATGTTACCTTTCTAGCTATTTACAAGTAATAATTCATCAATATTTTCTATGCTTAAAAGCCAAGACCTCAATCTAGAATTGAAGAAGGTTAAAGAGTTGGCATTACGAATTAAAATGGGTAATTGGTTAAAAATTCTTGGAGCTGGAAGCTATAAGTTTTAAATGTATTAAGTATTTCATTAGCACATTGAACTAACCTATAAATATGTATAAATAAACTTATATTGTGGCTGCAACTATTAGCAAATTATAGTTATATACTAATCTATAGTTATGAAAGAGAACTTGTGAAAACTGTAAATATCTAGAATAATTATAAATTAGATGTTATTCAGAGAATAGTGAAGAACACATTCAGCTGAGGGTCTTTATCATTCTAATAAATGCATTCGAAATTTATTTTAACAATTCTCTAACTACTACCCAAAAATGTTAAGTTACCAATAAGCACAGAGTAGGCTTACGTGTTCCCTTATTATTTATAATTTTAACTTGTTGTGGAACACATTACTTATATTAAAAAGGATTAATTATTTCGCGAATTTATGGAAAGAAAGTATTCATGTTTTCTTTTGTTTTCAAACGAAAAATATTGTTTTCGATTATCAATAACGAATTGTATACCATTATTAGTGACTGACAGCCCAGTTTTGAAGTCTGGATATTATATAAACAAAGAGTTACCAGCCTATCAACAGGTTATAGTTTTTCGAAAATGTTATGTTAAATTATTATAACTGGATGTATAACCATTAGCTCATGATTTATATTTCATACTTAAAAGTGTGTTAAAGGCCTACTCCTCTATTCAGATTGTATAATTACATTTTTATAATTTGAGTAGCTAATTCCTAAAATATCGAGATAGCGTTGAGTTCATCACAGCAAGTTCTCAACTTGATCAAAAAGCTAGTCTATGAGTAAAGCATTTAAATTTTAAAATGTTTTAAGGAATTTTATAGCTGGTCTAGCTTTTTTAATATTACAACTATATATTTTAGGATTTATATAAATATATAACTATATATAAATAAGCTTCGTAATCCTCTTAAAAAATTAAAAAGAGTTAACAACAATATATTATATAACTTTCATTAAATGAGACCATAAGGAGAGTTGGCCTTTCTATTAATTTTCATGCAATTCATTTTACTTGTGCAGGATGCGTCCAAAATCTCGTGCAGTTACATGGTTTACGTTATTTTAAAACCTTTTCAACTAAATTGAAAGTAATTTCTAGCGCCATCAATGCACTTCAGGTGTGCTCTCAAAGTTATTAATAAAGCAACGGCTGCATATCAAATGGTTTGACGTACGTTAGGAACGTTCCAATTTCTGTATTGTCAAGAAGTGCCGGAATATGTGATTGTGTAAATCGCTTAGGTTTCGTTTGACAGAGGGTTAGAGGTATTGTTGTAATATTAATTTTTTTTCAATAAGAGAAAAACAATATTTTGTATTACTGCCTTTTGGTTACATTCTAACTCATAAGGGTAAGGTGTATTTGTAAATTTAATAATTGAAGTAAGTTTGACGCGACTCACACAGTTAGGCAGTTGTGTACTTAGAAGTGTTCATCTCGGATGTGTGTGTCGTAGTGTTGGTAAAATCAATGGGCTCTCCCCCTTCAGAGTGGAACGCGAAACTGAGATGCTTGCACGATCTCTCGGCAACTGCTGAAACTACTACAACCACTACTTATACACCGTACACTGTGGTGGTTCTTCCAATATTCGAACCTAACATCAAATTTTAAACAGAGGACATATTCGTCAAAGATAAAGAGGTTTACATACCTTTTTTGTGCAGAGTATATATATTATATAGATTTAAAAATAATTTTTATTGATTAACTTTCTCAGTAAACCTTAAGTAATTTGTTGCATCATCTTCTCTTCATTTGAAATGGATAACACTAATACGGAAGAGATAAACAATGGCAATATAATAATAAAAAAATATTTATAATAGCATTTAAAAATTAATAGTACTATTTGATTATATCATGCTTGTCACCATCTTTAACCTAATTAGAAATCAAAAATATTTTTGTCGAATAGCACATTTTATTTTCAGATACACCGCTAAAAATATAATATTTGCACCTTCAATTTTATATTTTTATTATTGAACCTTACATTTATTTGAGATTGCAAATTTTATAAATTAAACTTTACAGGAGCTTACTGCAATATTTAACTGGAAACAAGTGTTCAGCCACGACCAAGTAAATGTCCTGACATGAACCGAAAAAACTTGCAGGCAATTGTGGTGAAAGAATTGCGCAAATACAAGGCTACAACAAGTGTGCTTAGCTGAATATTTTAACAAAGTACCGCATTAAAAAGCATAAATGGATGTATTGTCCAAATAACGTAAACATCAAAGTTACAGCTGGGGAAACAAATCAACATAAAATCAATACATAAAAAAATTCATATAAAAATAAATAAAATTACCTTGTTAGTATTTGATATGTATAGGCTTATTCCTACGACATACTATTGATGACATAATAATTATTTTAACTTTCTTCGATATCCAGTATGAATAAGAGTTTTTTGTTTCTTTTAATGTGGTTTTGCGTATTTTCTTCTCCACAATTGTCTATAAGTTCTCTGTTGGGTTCGTATCAGCTATGTTTCCTGGTCAGGTCAGATAAAGCTCCCTTTCTTGGAAAAACTACTTTATCATGCCTGTTGTGACAGAGAGCTCCGTCTTGCATAAAAACTAATATTTCGTCCTGAACCGAGCTTAAGGTTACGGGGTTTTTTTATTTTGCAGAATCTTGTTACATTTCATAGTCCCCTTAACAATATAAAACCTTCCCAGTCCATTACATTATACTGTTTATCTGTTACAATCAGCTAAACCTAAAGGTCATCACCTAAGCAAGCATTTTCTGTCATTGAAAGGTTTTGGTCCCACAATTAAAAAAAACAGACGTATAAAAAGAAAAATAAGCTCTTACTTTATTTATACTAGGTAGGCTATAGAATTGTTGAATTTTAAAGAAGAAAATCATCAACAATCAACCTATTCAATAATACCCTACTATTACAGTGAGGATTACAGTATTTCTAGAGTATTACAGGCCTGGTCCATGGCCTCTACTATGATTGAAGTGAAACCATACTTTCACTTTTCCAATCAACAGTTCATTGCTTAATACCTCTTTTCATTCTAGACTTTTCTTCTCATAACATTTTCTATTTCTTCCTTCGCCCTCAAAAGTCATTCACTGTTCAGTATTCTCATTTCTAGTGGAAACTGTGATTCTACAATCCTTCAAATCTTAAACTAACTGTTCCACATATTAGTAAGAACAATTTGTTAAGTGATTTTTACTTCCGAAATGTTCCGACGATTTTTGCAATCCCAATCAGGTACAAAATGCTTTTCATTTTCAACGGTTCTTTTTAATTCTAATGATATATTTTAAGATCAATTAAATCTTGCTGCTATATTGAATCTGAAATATCTGTTTCTTTTAAAATAACTTTTAGTAGTGGGTTTTTCTTTATGAAAGATTAGTTTTCTCCTCATAACCTTAAATTTGAAAATTTGGTCGTTATTGAAAACTGAAAACGTATTTAACCTTCAATATCATCCTGTAACATGTGGCTGATAATTATTTGAAAATACTTAGAACACAATTAAAATGTATATTTATTAGTCATGTTAATAGTATATATGAAAGTGTAAACAATAATCAACAAAACACAGTAGTTTTTATCTTATGTAATCATTACTGACCAGGTTTAGGCTTTGAAATGGTCATATAGATATTAGAAAAATGTGTTATGGATATTATATAAATATTAATAATGTTATGACAGTGTTTAAAATAAATTATTTGTAATTTACGGAAAAATGGCACTTTAGTCTAAATTTGATTCTCTTTTGTAATATTAGTTAATCCAACTATAGTTAATTGGATGATTTGTAGCAGAGAGTTTCATTTCTTGCAAACCCTATGCCTAAGACCATATACATGACGTGGGTGCCAGATGTTTTACAGATATTTGAACTAAATTTTAAACTTATCATTCGTTGAATCCCTCCAACGCACTAACTTGTGCAATAAATATTTGGATTTCAGTCCAAATACGAATATGACAAGTCTAAACTACACAACGCACCTTCATCTTGTGTGCAGCATCTGAAATATGATGCTGTTGCAGACATGACTCCTGAAATCTAAAGTAATTTTTGTCTAAAGGATTCCAAAAACAGTCGGCGACGATGAACGAAGAAGCTCAGAACGAACCCTTGCATTTCAGGTGAACTGGAGCTAAACTCAACATTCGCATTGAATCAACCCTTCCCACCATAGCTGCGTTATGTGTAGAAGACTCGGTTGCTCCACCGTGCTTTGGAATCGTCATCGTAGTGCACTGAATTGTACCCCTGATGAGACAATGAGAATACCTCTTCACCTAGATTACATTACTTTTTTTATTCTGCGTGTCTCTGATGTACAAACGATGAGGGGGTTTTTTTGTTGCCAATTGTTGTAGAAAATGTGGTAGGAACGAAAAAGCGCAGTTTTATACCCTATAAATGGATACTAACTTTGGATTTTCCTGGTTTAACCTTTAAGGAGTTAAAATGGAATATCAATACTTTTTATTTAACTTGTACATTCTAAACGCAGTTTCTTACAAAGTTCTCTTCTATTAATACCTTAAATTGAGTCATTCATACTTTTATTTACATAGTATTAAGCTAGTATTCTTACATCTTGTCTTTCAAAATAAGTTTGGAAAAAGCAAAGAAAAGGGGGCAAAAAGTGCTTAAAAACATTTTTTTTTATAAGGAAAATACGGTATTTAATTGGAAAGAAACAGTTGTTTGATGCATAACAAAGTGGTGAACATGATAATAAGGATTTACGAGGTATTCCTGGAAAATCCGTTACGATTATCCATACGTTTAAAATATGGAATATCCAGTTATAGCTTTTGTTGAGGTAGATTCTTAGAAAATACTCACATAAAGAAAGGATTAGATATTTCTCCATCCGATAACTTTCAAAGGTCCATCCTTGATCCACACATTCATCCATCCACCATCCGCCAGGAACTGAGCTCTGCTAGCAGGTGCTTGCTTTCTAGTAGAATAAGTTCTTGGATAGTTTTTCTTTATGAGATTGTTACAGATTTCTTGGACAGTCCTTAAACTGACAAGAGCGAGTCAATAAGGATCTAGCATGTCAGCCTTCAGTTCAGATAAATCTATCGTGCCCATGAATGCATAGATGTGTATGGAAAATTGTGTTGTGTCATTTTGAGATCGATATGTTTTAGTCAACCGTTATTTTATCGTCGTGTTTTTTGTCGTCGGTTTTGTCGTCTTTTTCTCCTGGCAGTTTCACCTTTGTCTTGGAGGTGCAGGTTTACCGATCTGTGACTCCATACGAGAACAAGGATCAGGTAGTTCGTCAACCGAAGCCACATCTGAATATTGATGGTCAGTAACGTATTAGTGTGGGCAGCATCAACACTGCTATGATTGTATGAGGATTTTAGATTTTCTGGTGCAAGATTTAATAGATTAATGTGGAGTGTGCATGTTTTACAATGAATATTTGAATTAAATGTATGCACATATCGCAGCCATGGTGGGAAGGGTCGATTAAACTGCGGTTGAGTTTAGTTCCAGTTCAATGTCCTCTTAGTGCAGCGTCTGGAATCTGACGTTGTCACAGACTTGACTCCTGGATTTTAGAGTCATGTACGTCTGAAGAGATCAAACAAAAATCGGCAACGAAGAAGATTTAAATGATCCCTTTATATCTTTTCGACAACAGAGACACCTAGGCTACAGAATATAGTGTAATCCATGTAAAGCGTTTACAATAACATACACGTAATTACTGGTATTCTACACACAACATAGCCATAGTTGGGAGATTTTATTGAATACGAATGTTGAGTTTGAGTATGAATTGGAACTGAATTAAGAGGAAGTCGAACTGAAGCTAAACTCAACATTCATATTAAATCAACTATTGTCTGTAAATGTGAAAACAGTCAATGTAAAATAATATAATCGTCAAGTGATATACTGTACTCATGTAATGTACCATTAAACCTCTGTTTCTTAAGGCATATATTTCTGACAACTTATCAATGTGTAAGGGATAATAGATGGCGAATACACGAAATCAAATACCCCTGAATAATTCGTCATGAAATCTTCTAATCCAAGAACGGATATACATGGAACTTTTATACATGTTTGTCCTATCGCTAAGTAACGGGCTAATATCTAATTGCGAGAACTCGTGAAAACCACGTTATCACTCACGTGAACCCAACAGTCTTCGTAAAGATTGGACAACAAGGTGAGGCTTGAAATATGGATGTAGTAGTTTACTTACAATATGACATCGGGGTGATAAATGTAATAATGCTCGATAATACTCATAATTGTACCCACTATGGGCCTGGGCGTGGTGCTTTGGGGAGTGTTATTAAGTGCGAAAACCGGAACTTTTTCTAACTACTATCACAGATTTTATGGATGTTAGCTGCTCCCGGCTTGTGCTAGCGTGATCACCTATAAAGTGATCGTGCTCGCTTATCTGTTGACGGAGTTCGTTGCATAAGGTACTGTTGTAAATTTTATAAACGGTAGTAAATAGTTGGTACCTAGTGCATTTTTAATAACTATACTGGGTTTTTTTGTTATTTGACTTAAAAACATGTATTTTCAACATGTGGCATTTTGTTAATACCGAAGACAATAACACAATATTTTTTTTTACATTTTTATCAATGTTTATATAAAAAAATTTTGTTTTAAATTATGAGTGCTATAAGTCACAGAATTTTGTAACACTCCTTTGTAAATACCCTTTATATATATGATATATATATATATATATATATATATATATATATATATATATATATATATATATATATATATTTTATATATGATATTTACTGTATAAAATTTGTCTAGTTCAAAAGAGAGATAAGCAATCGTTGGCTGGTAAAAACTTATATCTTCTTTGTTTTATTCTGTTATAAGTTATTAGGGTATGAAGCGCATTACTTCATTGGTAGTCAAATATCTCCTAACTCTGGCTCTGCATCTTTCAGGAAGCGGCCGTAATCGATTCGAAGGAGCATGGTTTAATAGGGCTGTGCTAAAAATGTCACATGGTGGCGATCCTTCATTTGACGTTGGTTGGACTGTAGTAAAACAGTAATTCTTCGACACTGTTGAGGAAGGCCGTAAAACTACTCAGTGACCTTAAAAAAATCATGACTACACATCAATGCTCCACTGCAGTATGAAGACATCAATTGATTACGTAGACCATAAGTAAGAACCATACGTAAGAACACTTTTCTATACGAATATTGAGTTAAGCTCGATTTAACCTTGCGCTTAGTGCAGTATCTGAAACCTGAGACTGGTAAAGATTTAAGTATAGAGTCAACCTTTCAAAAGTACTGTACCCTTCCGTAGTTCAAGCCATTTTGAGTAAAAATTCGCACGGTCAAATGTTTTCGAAAGGTTTCTCCAAGCCATCAACAATATAAGTCAATAAGGTTTTTAACACTAAAAAAAACGGAAAATTTATTGAATTGAATTCAGATTGTTACAAAAAGTAAAATATTCCATAAGGTTATTGATGGTTAAATCTTATAAAAATACTGGCAATAATAATAAAATTTTAATTTTGAGATCCATTTTTTAAATATTTAATGCATCTAACTCTTTTTGAATCATAACTTAATGTATCTTGCTCTCTAATTCTTTTTTTATAACTGTTTCTAGATTGATGTTCAAAAAGAAGCTTAAACTCGATATGGAGATACAGAGAACTATTTAGTATCTCTCCTGAAAATGTAAAGAATTATTTAAATAGTTAATATCTTAAGAGCTTATGTAAGTTTGAACTAAAATTCTTTTTATATTTTTAAAATTCTGCACTTTTGTTTTGAAGATATGGATTCGCCATAACTAATGCAAGAAAATAGTTAAAAGTCATATGTAGTATGTGAAAAACGTCAGTTAAGTAAAAAAGTACATTTATAGTACCAAGCAATTATTTGCCTTTCACCAGTTTTTAAAACACATTTAAATTGTATTTTTTGAGGAAATATCCAACTTATTTTCTTGCTAAGTTTGTGAATTGTTATGAATAAGGTAATAAGCCTCAAAATGTAAGCCTCAATGCTATCAGTAATGCTATGCTGCTGTAATCAGTGGTAACCTTGTTTAGTATGTCATTTACTGTACACTAACTAGAACCAAATTGTCTTGTGTACTATCATTGACTATAAAGTGCTGTAATACAATTGTGACCGAACAATCCTGAATGCAACCAGGTAATACAGTCCAGTAAATAATTACGTTATTGTTTGATCAAATCGTAATATGATGTTACAGAGACTAGCCATAAGTAGAGTGTTAATACTGTTTATTCCTCGAGTGACTGTTTATCATTATTTCTCAAATGCATTGTATGAATATTCTTTTTTAAAATGCTAGAAGCATTTTTGGGGTCGGTAAAAAGACTGCAGTGCTAAAGAGTGTAGTGTTATAATTTCCCTAGACTATGTTTGGTTTCAATCGTAAATCAAATCTTAAAATATAATGAGAAAAATAGTTAATCATGACGTTAATAATTAAAATTTAATTGAAGCTTACGTGATTAATGCAGAGCCTAGGGAGAGAGATGAATGAAGAAACTGTATAAAAAGAAGCGTTTTGTGATGATATTGATTTCATAATACGAGGTTTAACCAAAATCTCAATAAAATTATGAATGGTAAAATTAAAATACTTAGATTTAATAACTCCATGTAATTCACTGTAATTAATATAAAATGTACTTTAAAAATTAGGGTAACATTTACATAGTTTTTCGTACATTTATTATAATATTCTATAAGAGAAATGTATTGGATTAAGGATAAAATAAAACGTATCATGTATTTATTACACTACAGTTATCATATAGTATGTTGATGGAAATTTTAAAGCACCAATATGAATTAAGTCAAACGCAAAATATGTATTAAGTCAAACTTTTAACTTATGTATGTGTGTGTATATATATATATATATATATATATATATATATATATATATATATATATTTGCATTGGAAGGTGCCTTATATCTATAGGGAGGTGTCTATTAATGCAGTACATACATACTGGTATGATAGAAGACATTTTATAACAAACACAACAGTACTCGTTAAATATGACTACATTTTTGGACATGTTTTATATTTTCCTTTTAAGGGAAATCCCACAATGCTTACCGCCTTTAATTCTTACTCACTCCTAGGATTTTCCCGTACTGATTAAGAACTCGTCACTCATATTACAGATTTCACGATTTCGCGCCAAGTGATAGAGCCCGACGATATGAAGATATCTTAAGCGTCAGTATTTTACTTTCAAGATAGAGTCATCTTCAATGATTGGTTACACTGATAATTGGCAAACCGCTAAACGCAGTACCTAAGTAAAGCCATTCCTATGCCGAGGTATACGCACGTCAACTTGTTCGATGGTTTGATGATGGCTCAAAACACGAATTATCAAAGTGCTAAAACCTACCCACTAATCGAAAAATAACTTCATCTACAAGTATAGATTAAATACCAAGTGTATTAAGACTGTAATAAAACACATCAAAGTGTAGGATTAAATTATTTTTATAAACACGTAGCGTTTCATGAATTTTGCATTTATCGTTTAATTTTACTCTTTGGACCCAATGAAAACAACTTGTTTTTTATTAATGTCGATACATTTAACTTGTAGTAAAACTTTTTAAGGTCACTCGTTCATAATTTGTACTTTTCTAGGAGCTTTTATTCATGCCCTTCACAATCTCTTCGTTCTGAAGGTCATCGTATAATGTTTGTTAGTGTTGAATGGATTTTTGACCTGGGACGTTTACCAATATAAAATTTAAAAAGGGGTCATTTGTCTGCAAAGAATAGTCGTTATGGTCGAACAATTTCCATCGCAAGTTCGGTCAGCTTCTTGGATTAAGTTGACGAATCGATCCGTAGACCTAAACAATTAAAATATATGTTGGAGTCTCGTTCAGGACAAAAATTTATAAGTTATAATTAGATTTAATTTCAGAGAATGGCATGTGATGCTTGTATCTGTCAATTTATCTTGCTATAAATAATTTTAAAAAGTTAAAAAGAATCGTTGAATGTCCTTCATTAAGTAGTCACCAAGATTTTTATATTAACATAAAAAATGAAATAAGTGATAATCAATAGAAAATGTTCAGAAAATGTAGAAAGTCCTAAGACTATGTTAGAAAACATATGAATGAAGAACCTGAAATTCAAAAATATAAACAACTACGCTTGTTATATTTTTATGTTAGTTGATAGACCCTTTGAATTTGGTGAGTTAAGCATCTCTTATTTTACAATTATGCTTAAGTCTACATAAATAAATATTTACATTTTTTATCTAAATATGTATGTAGTATTATTATCCTTTATTGAGTGTACATGAATGTCTAGTATATAAGTCATAATAATTCGTGAAAAATCAATCTTCTTTCCTTTTAACACTTTTTGTGTTGTTTTAATAGAATTATTTTAAATTCCAATAATAAGCAATAAAATCTATTTCATTCTGATTACAGGATGGGACCGATTAAAATAAATTATTCGTTCTATATATAAACTACGGCGATCAAATGAGCAACCTGAGTCAATGTCCTGTTAAGAATCACAGACAAATACTTTAGCAGTGACAACTTAAAATGTAACTTTAGTTCTTAAGCTTACGTGAGCGGCTCCATGTCTATCTTCTAAGTGTTACGGTTCACAATATAATAAAATATTACTAACAAAAATGAACATATTTCAGTCTCACGTGGATAACCACTTTCAGCTATGAGACATCCTTACTGTTGTAACAAAATTTTACTTAGGTATCTTCTTCTTAACGTATATTTCATACTGGAACCTTTCTAGTTGAGCTTACTAGCATAGTTTACCCGATTTAACCACAAGTAACACTGATATTTTGTACAATGTTTATAGTTTTGGAAAAAATATCTGCTATAAAGTAAACGAAACGTAGTTTGAATTTATGGATTGCCCATAACCGCGTTTTGATTAATTCAATCATGAATAAAATACATTTTTAACTACCACTTCTTTTACGTCCATCACAATGTATATACCGTAAAAATTTAAAAAAAAATTATTTTAGTTTATACGTTTTCAAGTTTATAGTGCAGTGGAAAATTTTAATAAAATGAACAATTGATTTTTCAACTTTTACTTGGAGTATAGAAATACTTGTAACCTAAATAATCTCTAACCCCTATAAAAATTATCTTATTACTCATTAATTGAAAAGCCTTCCATGCCAATTATTAGTACTATTTTGTTATTAAAAAAGTTTCAAAGATTATTTTTACGTGACACCACTATTAGTTTATCCATATCACACCGGGCTTGTGTACATAAATAATCTCATAGCAAACATTTTGACGATTCAGCCAGTGAACCAGTCAGATCGCTTTACTGGCCGATACCCATTGTTTGTTGTAAAAAAACATTGTTTGGAATAAAAACATCAACTGTTAACACGGGTTGAACAAATTTATAACTGTACTTGATTTTAATGGGACAGTACACTGTCACCTTCGCCTCTAATAAAGACATTTTTCATTTCATTTCATTCCACTATGTGTCTAATCTGACCAAAAACTTCCGTATATAATCCTGGATTTTTGTGACAAACAGCATTGCACTCGTATCTCCTAATTTTAGTACCAGTTGCAGTTGCAGTAGTTTATTAACTATTAATTTGTTCAATATTCTCTTAATAGTTAATAAATAATGTCGTGTTATCTTATTTTACAGTGTTGTAGTCTGTACAAAAAACACAGCCTGAAAATATTTTTGTATATAATTATAAACTTTATGACCACAACTTTCTTCTACTCATAGCATTGAGTTTGGTATTTAACTGATCCTCCATTATATTATGAATTCATAAAACCAGGTATAAAATTCATGAATTTCCTGGACACATTAAATTGATATCATAGAATAGTTACTATATACTTTTTACAACCACTTTATTACTTATATTCGTTTCATTCTACAAACAATGCAAATGTTTTTAAAGGGGGCCTATAGAGTGTTTACATCCGATTTGGAAACCCTGATTGCCTTTGAAAAGCTTAAAAACCTTTATTATAGCAGACTGATTTTAAGAGTTGATAACAAAAATTTTTGTTTCTGATAAAAGTCAGTAAAGTTCAAAAAGGCAGTCGCAAATCTCAGTCAACATTGAGATGTGCAGAACCAACTATGATCACGCTGCCCCCCAAACTCGGCCTTGGAAATTCAAGGGAGGTTTGGGTTTTCTGGTTTGTTTTGGTTCAGTTTCAGACGATAAAGAGACATAGCACTTTGATAAAAACCATACAAACTGCACAATTTTCTCTGTAACTAGCGTCTGTAATCAAATTCGGTGCAAACACACCTTTAGGAGCCTACAGGAATAGGTTTCCATTGACTCAGTGGAAAATTCAGCATGAATGTTATGACAAAATTGACCTACTGTTAAATGTTTGTACAGATCGTGATAAATATTATGAGGTAACCACTTATTGCGAAAATCTTCTAAGGGCAAGTGGTCCTGAAGTAAGCTGAGTGAAAATATTTCTTTGTTAAACATTTTTGTCGGTTCAGCTTCAAACAATAAAAAGCACATGACACACTCTCTCGGTAAGTACGCTATACACTACACATTTCTTATTTGTCTCAAATCAGGAACTTTTAAAACCATTTGATTTCCAACATCACGTTAGCAACTGTTGGGTTTGAACTATCTGCTCGGATAATAATTCTGCGTTACTCAAAAATAAATGTTTTGCCGATTCCTCAGGGGTAATTTTCATTGTGTAGACTCATCCCCCTGGAAACTAAAATTTTGTTCTAAGTGGAATTTAACCTCTTCATTCATAAGGTGGACTCCACTTTCATTAAATTTATCTTAGTAACAGTGGAATGCAACCTTACCGTTCGTTCATCGGAACGTTCATCGTTCCAATAGAACTTTATGTCTTGTATAAAATTTAGAATGCTTTCAGAACAAAATAAATGAATCAAAAACAAATCTATGACGTCTACATCATCTGTATGAGAAAATAACTCGTTTATTCAAACTCTAAGTACATTATAGATAAGTTTAAAACTTTTTAGTTGGCTATAACCGGTAGTGTAGTGAAAGCACTATATATAAAAAGTTTTGTAGACGTCATAGATTTGTTTTTGATTCAATAATTTATATATATATATACCAACGCTGAAAATCATAGAATACGGTTCAGAGAATATGAAATATTAAACGACAGAACTGAACTTTCAATCTCCGTAATTATGAAATTGTTAGAATTATGCATTTTTAACGCAACTATTTTAGAGGGTAAAATGTATCGTCAAAATGGGGGAATAGCAATGGGGTCTCCTCTGTTGCCTATCTTTGCAATATGTTTATGGAAGAATTTGAACTAAAAGAACTTCAAGTCAGTTAAATTTGAAGATCTGGTGGAAATGCGTCGACGACAACTTCTTCGTCTTTCCTCATAGAGACACTAAAAACTAAATGACTTTGTGTCCCACATAAATAGCACATCTCTCTGCATTCGCTGAACCATGAAGGTAGAAGTCCCAGCAACTCCTTTTTTTGGATGTGTAGTATGGAATAGGGATATCTTTAAGACACCACTTTATCTAATTGTCTAATTTTATAACATGCCAGGGAAAACATAGGCGAGACAGAAATCAAAGTTGAATAAGCATTGTGAAAAGACATTAAGACAGTAAGAGAAAACTCCAACCAAAAACTGCACGATTGCTGGTCTGAAAATCACCACATTAAATAGGATGAAGTCAACATAATACACGACAAAGAGATTCGTTCAAACGTAAACTAATTAAGGCTTCATGCATACAATCAGCATGTCAATAGCTAAGTCAACTGTTAGGAACTACTAGACGTTAAGCAACTACTAGTATTATTACAAAAATGAATTGACTGAACTGAATCGAATACAATTTTTACATTCAAAGGATCCAAAGACAATACAATTCTAACACACACTACAAATTTGAGATCGAGATCCTAAACGTAAGGCAGCAGACAACTATATTTTACCCACCCCCCTTCCACAACCTTAATCATCACCATGTTCCTTTTTTCAGATAACTAGCGAGGTTGCTACAGTATACCCATATTGGGTTTTCTCGGTCTAACACCTACTCTAGTGTGTGCGGATGTGTTATTCAGTGCGCTTGTACTGTGCACTGTCATACACTGTACTTGGTACATTCTAATGAGGCTATTGACGTTCTACTTGCTCAGTTGTTCAAGGCCCATAACTAGGGGTAGTTCATTGACACGTATTGATTCATTTTTAATTTGTGTGTATGTTTAACCTCACGCCTTAAGGAAAGATTCTAATTCTCAAAACATAATAATATATTTTTGTAATACTAACGGTTTCAAATTTACTACAACTGTTATCCTTTTAAATTATCATTAATAACCTTAAAAAAAGATATATGTATATTGCTAAGCCCAGTGTTTCTTATGAGCTTTAAATTTATGCCTGTCAAAATATTCTTTTTATAGTTGTTGTGGTAATCGCATAAATCTTAAATGCTTTGAATTCATAAAAATAGAATACGATTGCTTCAAAGCCATTATGTAAAAGAAATGCAGTAAGTTTTCTGAGCGCAAAAAGTTTAGGAATGATGACACGCATATAGTCTTTCTGAACAGACTTGCGACTTTTCCTATGACAGATGACATTATTGGGGTTTCTTCGGTCACTCCGCGGAAGAATGCCTAAGATTTAGAAATCCTTTCATACGGAGGATCTAATTGTTCAGACAAATCCGGTTTCAAGACCTTAATTAATGAGGTGAAACGTGATCTTTTGTACGGCCATCAGCCAGTTCCTCATGATTTCTGTCAAAGTTTGCAAGGAGAGTAATTGCTAGGAAGTGAACCGTTGCCCTCCTGAAAGTTCTTCAAGATCTGTTCACGGTGTTAATAGCACAGTCAAAATTAAAGTACCCGTGGGTGAGCTTTGGGATCAGGATTTGAATCTCCTTCATGGTCTACTGTGGTTAGGAAGGGCCGTCGGAACCTTTCCCTTAAATGTCAGCTTTACGAACAATAACTTAAGAGACGGAGCGACTATACTTAGGTAATACGTAGTATGACAAATAAAAGTATCAGTAAAAAAAGAAAAGACTCAACTAGATTGAAGCATGTTGTGACATACAAGATCCTGAAATAAACTGGTGTATACAAAATTGTTGTAATCGGGCTAAAGATAAAAGTAAGTAGCTACACTTCTAATCACACGTTTGAAGCTGAATGTGACTACCTACATAAGGTTAATGACCCAGAGGTTTGACTTCAAGGTTTTAAATTAGTCTGTTCCAAATTATTCTCCAAAACAACCACAAATATTGATCTGTAGAGTTACCGAAGGAGGCTACGAATGTGAGTAAATAATAATGGTGTTCCATTTTCAGCATTGGGTAACCATTTAACTTAGTTAACTAGAGAAGTAACTTACTTCTCGACTTCAGTTCTTTCTAAAGTCATCGATACTTATCTCGAAACTTAAAATAGACTTCATGAAATGGAATATATTGATGATGGAATACTTTGATGCTCAGGCATTTGACTGAGATGAGTGATCCTTTAATCCTAGGAGTGGTTTAGATTCCCGAGCTAGAATGTTTTGTGTTACAATTCATGAATAATTTAAATCGGTTTTAGCTTCATCGAAATCAGAATATCTTAGCCATCATCCTTAAAATACATTATTAACTCGACTTCTGCTCTGGATGAGTTGTCATGATCAAGGATGACAGGAATGAGCCTTCTCCTGAGATCAGCATCCATGGCGTCACTTGGCCGAAGAATTCTTCTATCTTGAATTTTAAGAATATACCCGTTCAGTGATTATTTGGGTTTATACCACCAGGGATTATTTTATAGATAGATTAACATGTCTTTCCCCTTTACTCAATACTGCAGCTGAGGGATTATTGCGTCTATACGGTATGACATGAACTATAAAGTCCTCCCAACCATTTAATCTTAAATAGGCTTTGGGTGCACTAAACCCTTAAAACAGTTTTCGGCTTCTTTAAGAAGTATCTTCTTTATAAGAAGATTGAGCAATCTGAAGATACGAATGATCAAGTAACTTGGTTAGGCCTGAAAAATAAAGTAAAATTAAATTGAATCAGTGGAAAAAACATCATCCTAGGAATTTTGAAAAAGGAGGCTGAGCCGATCAATGTGTTAACCAGTTTCGGAAATATTCTCCCTCAGCTCCAGCTTTAAATACCGATGAGAATGCTTTAACTTACCGCTATATTGATTTCGCTCTTTTCATAATTTAGATAATATTTTGTTTTACTATAGCTCTTTATGAAAAGCTGTTGCTAGATTAATCTGAGATGGTGAACATTTCTGTATCAAGCATTGACATCCTCAAGTATCAAAACACTGTGACTCTGACACCACGGACCTAAAATCTTACCCATGCTGTGGCAATGACGGTATTCATGTGTTTATATCAAAGGTTCTGATATAGTGGTTATATAATAAATCTTAATTCATTGATCCTATACGTGCATCATTATTAAAATGGATTATACAGCTAGAACAGTTTCCTTCTAGTTTAAAAACCACAGAAGTTGGTGTTTTTGAACGAACAAAGTAATCTCTTTAAGATTTAGACATATTGTTATGACATAAAACATTTATCATGTACTGTTAGGTTCCAGGTTTATACTTATTTATTAATACGTCTCTACTGATTATGTATGTGACAAACAATGTAATTCTGCACTAAGCGATTTTTCTGTTGTTAAGATGGCTAAAATCAATAAAATGGTCAGAACCTCTAAAATTTAGTACTTATTCGTAACAAGAATCCTTAGTTCTTTTTCTTATCACATTTTGCAGTAGGATGTTCATAGATAAAAAGTAGGCATTATCTGAATAAATATTTTGATTTAAGAAAATACGTTTTCCAATCCACATTTCAATCATGATTGCTATTTAAACGCTACAAAATAATGAATTGAACTGTCCTTTAAAATACTATTAAAATCATGATAATTGAACAGGAGATTGTTACAATTTTCTCATCAGTAGTCTCAAGCATACGTGTATTATTCCATTCAATGGGCTTGAAATAGATAATGTTAATGAAAAGAATACTTTTTTCTGTACATCTAACATATCCTACTGAACTATAAGAGTACGTCTACTATATCAGAATTAGACGTGATCATTGTCTATCTGACTGAAATACCGATTAGTACTTTCAGATGTATCGCATAAAATTGGTACTGTTTTTAATGCACAAAACAGAACAGTAAAGTATTTTCGCTTTTTCAGATATATTTCAGGACGCAAAATATACCAAATTCCCCATCTCAGTTACATGGCGAAACAGTTAAACTGTTATAAATATCGACCTCAACTTATTAAGGCTTTGATGGATATGTAGGATGCCAGATGAGTTTCTTGTTGACGATAGTTTAGAACTGGTCCTGGAACAATCAATAGAATGCAGAAATGAGTTATCCCCATCACTGACATATGTGATAATGGGAGAACTGAGGACTTCAAAGGGGCGTATATAAGGGGGGCTCAGGGGGCGCATAACCCCTCCCCCCGAACTCTTGAAATAGAAACTTAAAAACTGCACCCATTAGTTTAATTTAAGCTAGAATACATTTATAAGATCTTAAAACTCTACAATTTCCTGGCGTAAGATACATGAGCCCTTGTTTTCGGGACTATTTTAAACCTCTTGAACCACTCAGTGTGTCAGCTCCCTTACCCCGAAATAGTTGTCAAATACACACTACTGACTTTATACAAGAATATGTCACCAGTGATATTCGGGAATAATCCGTTCAACCAAATTCGACATGAAATATATTAATAAATGACACGCCAGTGTTTTTTTAATTTTATACATCCCATTGTAGGTCACATTCTCTAAATTTTGTAGGCAAAACTTAGTATTATATTTGAAATGTTAGTATTGTTTTCATTTCGTATGGTTTAGCAACGAAAAAACAAAGTTCAGTATTTTAGCCAAGTGACAGCACGATGGTTATAACCATCATTTGATAACAAGTTGTGTACAGAGTTTTTATCCTTATATTTTGACCATTATATTTTGTTTTTCTAATGTTAATATAAATAGTTCTATTTAGAATTTAAGAATAGGGAGTCCATCAAGAAAGTAAAATAATAAAACCAATCTAAAACATTCATTTACAAATTCAAGGATAGGACTTCATTACAAGATCTGCTTTTGAAGCTCCGTATTTTTCTTAAAGAAAGTTAAAATTTATGTTAATCATATTATGTTATTATTGTTTATATTTTGTTACAATATAATATGTTATATGATTATGTGTGTTTTTTTTCTTAAGGTCAGACAGAGCACGAAAAAGGCTTTGCTATATTCTATTTTGTTTTCAACATCTTTGGTTTTGTTCTTTGTTAAAATATTAAAAGAATATTTTCAAGAGGATTATTTTTTGTTTGACTGCCAAACAAGAAAACAAGCTGATGTATTACATTCTTTATGAAGTAAATTTCTTTCTTACTTTTTCTTAGACTTTTTAAGACAGAAAATATTTAAGCGTTAAAAGTTACGAGAACCAAGGCCGAATGCCAAAGGGAACTTATACCTGTCTCTGGCTGGGATGATCCGACCATGAGTGTGTTATAATGTTCAGTTCGGCCCTACCACTGGACTAACGCCCAGGCATTTTCCTCATCTGTTTGCCATTGACTCACCGATAAAATATGGGTAGGGTGAGAGCTAAAAAATAATAATAAATAAAAATAATTATTATTTTACTTAGCTAGCTGTTTTTATTTTCAGAACTGATATGTATTTGATAAGAGAATTTTACTGTCGACTTTTAAACATATAGAACACTTTATGAATTCTAAACAGATTATAAAGATGATAAATAAGTCAAAAGCAGTATTGTGTTTTGGAAACGATCACACGTTATTATTATTTGTATTTTTCAATGTTGGTTTCTTTAATATAATAATATTTTCATAAACCAATATTTTTACAGACTTTTCGGGATCTCTTTAGATGTATTTATAGTTTTTCAGATAAAAAAAATTCAATAGGAGAGTGGGGGAATTGTGCGCACCTAAGGGAAAAATATTTTTCATATTTTTTTAATGGCTTATTTTGTGTCATCCGTTACACCAAAAGTTGAAGTGGTTATCATACTATACACTGGTGTTTTTTTTTGAAAATAAAATACCCTAAGGCAAACTATGTACATTTATTTTTCTAAGAGTATGCAAGAGCGCACAATTGCCCGAACGTAGGGTAATGGTACGCAGTGGGTTGGGTAATGGTGCGCGTTTTGAGCACATATCGGAATGTGGAATAAAAGTCACCATTTATAGTAAACACTTTATTATACAGTGTGTAAGTAAAACATTATAGTGAATAAAGTATATAAAATGGTTATATAAAATGTTTTTGGTTACAAAGAGATATTTTTAATATGAAAGAGATAATTTTTTAAACAAAGAGGATAAAAATTATTTTAGTATTTACAGAATTCGCAAATAAAGTTTTTAGCTGATTCTTTCATTGTGCATGCTGCGTGATACCACTTTCCGCACAATATACATCTGTACCACAGTTCCCTGTCTTTTCCATGATCTCCACAAAAACCACCACAACTCATTGGGCGCCCCCTCAACTGCGTCTAGATCGATTACACTTCTGTCTACATCGTCAAACTCGTCATCATTGCAGATGGCTTGAAGGGTCTATGTCTGATTCATCTGATGTGTCCCAAACGCTTTTCTCTAGTTTGTGATAAGGCCTAACTTTGGTCTTTTTTACCTTACTGGCAGTAGGCCCATTGCTTTTATTAAGTTTAGGAGACAAAGCTAAACTTTGAACAACTTTCTGGTTTTTTTTGGTCAGTCTCTTTTTTTTCAGTTCTTCTCTTTTAGTTTTTTCTTTTCTGCATTAGCTTCTAGTTTTATTTTAACTGGAGTGCTAGTTAGAATTTCTGAATGTTGTTTTTCCCTGGGTTTTTTCTGATTTGCAGGCTTATAAACCTTCTTATTTGAACTCAAGAAAGGAGCGTATGCCAGAAAGGAGTTGGAAGCTTTGGTCGATGTGCACGGTAACGGATCATCAAAAAGACTTGGTGCAATTGCAGTTGACTGAGGACTTCCGAAAGTTGATGGTGTTGACACTTGACTTGTGGAAGGGAGTGTTTTTTCTGGACAAACAGTGATCCTAGTTGGTGTAGGCATTTCATGCTCTGGAACTCCTTCTACTGGAGGGATAGGCAAGTCGCGCATTTCAGCCATTCCGTTGTCAAAAAACTTATCAGGGTTGAAAGGGAAAAATCCCAGCAGAACGGAAGCCTGACGCAGCATTAGACATGGTAGCTACCTTTATAAAAGCTTGATTAAGGAGTCCGGCAACATCATACTCGGTTATCTTCTCATGACCGGATCGCATTAGATGAAGATCATATTCTCTATACAAGGCGTTTTTCAATGGACCGAAAAAAGTCAGGTCCAGTGGCTGAAGCCGATGGGACGTGTGAGGGGGCAAAGATATCATATGAATGTTGCTGTCTTTGCAAAACTTGTAGGCCGGTATGGATATATGACTGTTGTGATTGTCCAGGATTAGAAGAACAGGATCCTCGGGTTGTAGGGTGTGAGTGTTTTTTTAAAGTGAGCTAGCCACTCCAAAAACAGCTCCGAGTTTGTCCAGCCGTTGTTAGAGAGGCAGTAAAGTGCACCATGTGGTCCATTCACTTGAAGGTTGGGGGTCATTCTTTTGCGTGGATATATCAGCATTGGTGGGATGTAGTGGCCACCAGCACTTACACAAAAAACTGCTGTGATTGTTCTTCCCCTTTCCCCTGAAGTAGCCCCACCTACTCTTTTAGCACCCTTTAGTGCCAACACTTTTGGGCACTTCTTTTGGACGGTTGTTATACCGGTTTCGTCCTGATTGTACGTACGGTGGGGGTCTATTTCAAATTTATGTATCAACTGCTTTCAAGTTATCAAAAAAAATTTTAACCTCTTGCTCATTGAACGCTGAAAATTCTGTTAAGACTTGTGTTTTCAGGCTGGCGTAACTTCAGGTTTGTGTTGCGTTTCAAGTAGCTATATAACCAGTCTTTGCCTGCCAGACAAGTTTCTTTGTTGAAAGAGTGCTTAAGACCATTGTCTTCAGCAAATCTGTAGGCAATTCGGCGAAGCTCTTTGGGTGTTAAACCTTAAAAAAAGACTACTTAGCAGCAAAACAAATTCACTAAGTTTCAGCTTCCGTCTCTGCCGGGAAAATAGTTTTCCGACCTAATCGAAGATTGACGTCTCTCTCTTAGGCCTATTGGTTCCTGAACGGCAAGGTTTTTTCGTAAGGTCGCCTCTGGAATGTTGAAACTTCTTCCGACTTCTCTGATTTTCCCCTTTTCTCTTCTTTGACAGCCCGCAAAGCATTTTTTAGGTCATCTGGCGAGTACTTTAGGCGATCACCCTTTCGAATGTAATTTCTCGGCATCTGAGAACAAAACCACGAAAAACAAAGATTAGGCAAACCTTTGTATATAAGCGTGTGAGGGGGAATCATGCGCGCAAACGCGTACCATTACCCGACTGCGACCATGTGCGAAATAAACCTAACCTAAAATATGCAACTGAACTAATCTAAAGACCAATCATATACCGAAACACGCGTAAATTAACGTAGTTTTAAGACTATGTACAGATTATTTAGATTGGAGAAATGATGTAGGCTTACCTTCTTATTTCCTGATGAGAGAAAAATTATAAGAAAATCACGATAAACACTTCTTTCACTCTCACTCATTAACAACTGCCAGTGGCGCGCCGGGTGTTGTTGTCTAGTAGTTCGCATAGCAACCGCTAGGTGCAGCACTTATCAGACTTCGGATTACTATGTCCGTTTTGTCTCAAACAGTGATGCGCACTATTACCCACTGCGCAGAATTACCCCACTCTCCCCTACCTAAGCTTGCAGAATCTCGGAGAACTACAAAAAAAATAATTTACTGTCTCTTTTTCCTATATTAATTTTATTATTGGAAGGCCTTTCGGAATCATTGATACCTACCGTAAGCTTGCTTTACCTGGCTTACGTATATTTCAGGATATTTTGCAATTCTTGTCCTATATTATAAGGTATTGTTCTTGAGTAAGTAAACAAAAAATGAACGTTCGTTTGTACGAACCATGTTTAGTCTTTTGTTTGAATCCGTTTTCACAAAACATTATAATTTGGAAACCAATTTAGTTAATTTCCAATAAATTTCCATCAACACTTTTCACGAGAAAGGCCTATTAATACTAAAATGCAGCTTTTTGGATTACAATAGCTGTATTTCAGTCAAAAAGTAGTCGTTTATTCATATATTATACGAAAATCAGTATTTTTGTACATTTAATGCAAAACCAGTTAATAAATTACTGTTTGAAAAATCAGAAACATTTTGTCAAGAAAAAAATTTTAATAATAAATACTGTATGCATCATTACAAGAGGCTCCTTTTCCAGATTTGAAGAAAATGTTTCAAAAATAAATTTTAAAGTGTTTTTTAATATTTGCATGAAAAGGTGGTATAACTGTATGTACTAGATTGCAGATTTGTAGCTAATTCTTACAATTTTCTACTTCACAAAAATGGGTTTCCGAAGTCATTCTATTTGAGCTAACCGAAAAAGTAGCCCACACAATCTGTGAAGCCCATGATTTTTACAGATGAACGCCTTATCTACCAATATTTTTAATTTATTGAAAATATACGAACCTAATTAGAACCTACTTACAGTGTTCGCTCTTACTTTTCACTTGGGATATTTACAGCTGGCAACGTAACAGAGTTGATATCTCGTCTCACCTAATGTATACAGTCTAAAGATGATACAAATAGGCATTAAATTCTGCAAATCAGAATACAAATTTAAGTAAATGCCCGTATATTAAAGTGGGGTTTTTCATGATCATGAATTTTGTAAAAATAAGAAATATTGATATAGATATTTTTAGTATTGAGAAAAAAATAGACTAAACTATCTTGCTATTAAACAGGTTATGTGTTAATGTTATACATTAAGTTTAAAAGCAGTACAAAAAGTCATCCGACTTGAATATTTTTTACATATTTACGATAGTTAATGGAAGATTTATATAATATAATGTTAATGAATAATAAAAATTATTTTGAGACATAAAACTTAAATTTGTAATTTTGAAAGAGCTGAAGAGCTTTCTTCGGAAGTGCACGTGCGAATCTGCAATAAGACGCCCGTCGTGACGTGTGGACGCTCCCCTTTGGATACCAGTGTTTCCAATACCATTCTGCAGATGTCCCCAATGAAAAGTAAGGACGCATGCATTGTATAATCACGCTAAGAAGTGAGATTTGTCTAACTTCCTAACATATTCATTTTTGTCAAGGGAGAAAAGCACATCTCAAATCTCATATCCTTCCCGTTACCTCCCTAATAGCACTGTCAGGCACTATCACTTAGACTCCACAACTATCGATGACGTATTGAAGAAACTCTCATCTCTGATATTATTTTGCCTTATTGCAACCGGTCCAGGTCGTCATAATCTGACACATGGATGCAATCGGATACTCTTACCTAGACAGAAAGTTGTCCTAGAGTATCTCTGAAGTTATTATAGGTGGATTCTTATTGACTGATCATATTCCGGTTCAATGTAACAGTCCATGAGTATAAGATAGCATTAGTGGCTCATTAGGCATACTTATATGGAGTGAGTTATTTTTTATGAACTTTGGAAGTGATTATCAAAATAAATTCCGGATTCTATTCGTATCCACTTTCCACGTAAGCGTTCGTCTGACAGAACTTTCTGGATTAAGATGTTCAAATTTAAAATTATTTAATATCCGAATAGTTACATTGTACAAACGGTAACTGTTTATCTCGTTCGTCAAGAGTTTTATTGAAAAATTTCACATACTAGGAACAAATTCCTTAATACACATTTCGGTCAGTAAAGAAAATTGTACAGTGTAAAACTCATTGTTAAATAAATAAATTTAAAGAGTAATTTAAACTTTTATTTTATCTTACAGTAGGTCTAGCCTATATTATAACCGATTGAAGTTTAATAATAAACCAAATTCCCGCATATACCACTTCTCTCTCGAAAGAGTTGGAGAAGCTCTTTTATAATTCGAACAGCTCTCTTTTGTTCAAAAAGCTCTGTGACCGTAGGCAGAGCCTTCCCACCTCGTCACTCCGTAAGCTATAAGATGAGAAACATTCGTAAACACCGTGAACAAAGCCTCACAGTACAGCAAGAGGTGCATTATTCTCAAAGCAAAGCTAACTTAACTTAGTCTGACTCATAGGTTAGACTAATGAGAACTTCAAGTAACTTTCAATTGTGATTCCGAGAAACGGTGGTGCATTATTCGATGTTATAGAACGAATATTTATATGTTATAGTTTGGTTTCATTTCGCTCTTAAAATGTGATGAAAATTGCATAATAAATCACTTGACTTTAACCTGTTTTAAAGTCATAACTCATACTGGATACTAAGGATTCCATGTTACAATTTGGACCTCCGAACCTCCTTATTAGAGAAAATTCCTAACTATTTTGGTTCACCATTTAGCTACTCATGGCCTTCGGCTAGGACTCATAAGACATGCAATTCGTTCCTGAACGTCGACATATCGCCAAATATAGAAGTATATGTGATTTCCTTAACTCACTTCTCATTGGACCATACTAGGAAGGACATGTCCTGTAGCTAGGGTATATTTGGGAGTACTGTTCATTATTTGCAACGTCTATGGGCCATCAGTAATTAGGATCATTAGGAAATCTTGCAATCTTCTCGTGCCACTGCATTAAGGCCTGGGCCCCATAAATATCTACAGGACAACAGAGTCATTAGCATTGTCTCAGTGGTAAAGGATTTAGAAACAGCACGCATCCATATATTTCGTAAACGTTTTAACAAAAGTATTAATGGAATATTTTGTTGTGTCTGGCATCAGCAGGATCTAGTTGAGTATTTAATACCGATTTCCACAACGCACTCCTTTTCTATATTGCTCGAACTTATTACGCAAATAAATTCGATTTCAATAAATAGAATAATAGATGTATAACTTTAGTTTATTTAATAGTATTTTAAATATTTGTGTTTAATACAGATAACTGGCGTATATTGTGATACATGATCTCTTGTGATTTCTGTGTTCAAATGCATCAGAGGATTTTTTTTATTTATTACTTCATAAGTGCTTCTCTTCATTTTCATTTTTTAAACTGATTAAACACTTAAAACGCTAGATTTTATAAGCACGCGTAAAAGATAGTAGCATTTTGTGATATTGTAGTCGATCCTGTTACACCATCCTGTAATAACTTTAAGCATAAATAATATTTCAACTCATGCAAAATTCTCAGTACTATAAAAATCGACTTTTTATACACTTCATGACCAAACACTAACGTTATTCTAAGTTAAAACTCAATTTCAGTTATTAAAAACTAACTTTATTGTTAGTTTTATTTAAAGTTTATGTGAAAAGAAATGTTATTTCCAAATTTTCATATATTAATTTTTACTACATTTTCAAAACCTTTAAAATTATAGATGTAAAACAAAAATCCATGAACACATATTTAATGAAGTGATTGACTAAATTATACAAATACCGGTTAATTGTAATTGAACTTTGTAGTAATAGAATATTACAAAATATTATGGTTTGTTTAAAAGTATATTTTTTATTTATTTACCTACGTCGATAATAATAGAAGTAGAAAAATTCCAGCTTTGAAACCCATTTAACGAATACATTAGCGCTTTTATGTTAATTCTAGATTAACTTTTATTTAATGGTAGCCTAGATTTTAGCCTTCGTAAAACATTGTAACTATGTCTATTCCACCGAAAAAACAACGATTATTCCTGTTGGATATTATTTTTTCATTTTTAATTTACTTATAATACACCGTTATGCTTGTGTTCCACAAACTTATATTACTGTATGCACTATACGTATTACGTTAGCGTTGCTGTTATGATACGATGTTGCTTGCAACTATGTTTCCATGTACTATACTTATTCTTGAAAATGTATTGTAGATTTTACTTCATGAATAAGCTGTCATAACGAATCATATAAATCATTTTACATTAGTTTCGCGCTACATAATTAACATTGTAACCAAAAACTATAGTGTTTAGAAATAATTCCGAAGTATGGATAATACAGAGAAATCCTTAATTAATATTGATGGGCATGGATTTATTTTAAACTGCTAGTGTTGTCACTTTCACTGGAAGGTTAGACTTTAAAAACATTCTCAAAGGCGTGAAATACAAAGCTAAAATTGAAAACTCCTCACACTACAAAGTGTTTATTGACTGGAACTGTGTGCTGCTGATTTTCGAACTCTCATCTCGCATTGTGCTGAACAAAGTGAACGTCGAAGCGTGGGAGTTGACGTAATGAACTGGTGATGGCTCGCCACTCGCCACCCGGCAATCGCCACCCGCCATCCATCATACACAAAACACCAAACAAAGAGAGAATCGACTAGTTAGTGCAAGGGAGATGTAAGCGATATGGGCTAGAGCTACACAGAGATCGTAATGAACTGGTGATGGGCCACCACACGCCACTAGCCAATCACCACCCGTAATCACTATACTCACAACACCTGACAAAGAGACGGCATACTACCGGTGCGTGGGAGAGGTAAGCGAAATGGACAAGGGCTACAAATTGATCGTAATGAACTGGTGATGAAAAACTACCGCCATCACTACACACAAGGCACGAAACATAGACACGACCGGCTAATTGGTGCATGAAAGAGGTAAGCGAGAGCCACACAGAGATCGTAATGAACTGGTGATGGACCGCCACCCGCCACCCGCCAATCACCACCTGCCATCCACCACACACAAAACACCAAACAAAGAGACAGCGGCTAATTAGTGCATGGAAGAGGTAAGCGAGAGCTACACAGAGATCGGCCGAGTCCGCTACTGTAATCCGATTGTAGATGGCCTAATGTCATTGTACCTAAACAAACCACAACCAGCGTTCTTCAACAGTGTGGAATAAACGGAGCTATTGTACCGGATGAGGTGCCCGAGGCCCGAGGCCAGCTCCCATCCCCGTTCCGTTCCATTCCTCTCTTTGTAGGTCCATTTCACAGATGTATTGTCCTCTCGAGATCTAGCACAGATAGAAACTCATTCCTATATGTAAACATTTGTTTCCCTTCTTTTTACCTATCTTTTACGAGGAGATTCTATCTTCGGAGATGAAGGAATTCCATTGAATCTGCACCTGGGCCCCGAGGCCAGGCATCGAAGAGATGGACCAGATTCCGGCTTCAACAATAGTTCAGTACATTTGATTACGGGTTTTTCAACATGAAGGTGTGTCTTGTTGACATTTAAAATCTGTAAAATGTAAAATATATATGGAATTCTGGTTTTTAAATAATAGTAACGATATGCCAAAACAAAACAAAACAAGTTGAGTGAAAAATAGATAAAAATAGAAAAGTTAATTTAATTTTTTTATAGAAAATTAATTTAATTTTTATATAGAAAGTCTCAAAGTTTACACATTAAAGGCATATTAAATATTTCATGAATGAGTCTTGAACTATGAAATAAGACTAATACATGTTTTATGGGAAACATATCTCAATGTACTTTTCGCTAATAATATTTTTCGAGGGTAATACTAAATTAAGATCTACTGCAACTATGAAATATAGCATACACTTTTGTGTGTTATAAGTGTATAAATATTGCTATTTTTTCATATTTGTACATTAATATGCTCCTGCATTTGTCCCAAATTTTTAGTTATTTTCTGTGTTATGGGAATGAATGAATTTATAAATTTGTGTAGACTTTTAATTCAAACGCTAAATCATCTATCATCTATCACTACATAACCACTGAAGATAAAGTTTATTGACACTTCAGTGCCAAAAACTGTTCACTCTGAGTATCTTTTGAGGTTATATATTACAACTTGGCTTACTAATAACACACTTACAAGTGATTTTCAAAAAAAATAACTCCCTGAAATAATTTACAGGACAAGTTACGAGGACATAATTCTTAATGATATTAAATTGTGATGCATGTTAATAAACTACTTTATTTCATTTTGAAGAAAGGATTTATGTTTATGGAAATGAAGGATAAAAAGATTCTGATCTTAGTTCATGGAGATAAAACACTATCGTTCGTTATCATTATTAGTTATAATTTTATAAAACGGTATAAATTAGTTCATGATAGTTTACTTCATGTTTATGCTTTATGTAACGGTGATCGCATAAAAGAACGGCTAGACCGAGACATTTTGTAGTAGTGATCGACAAAAGAGAGCAGCACCGTACCCAAGTGGAGTGGGAGGGTGGAGGGGTAAAAGGTAAGCTCCAACATTATTCGAGAGGGGGAGAAAACAAAGAAATACTTGGATAGACGCCTTTATACATGTTTACAATCCAACAGAAGAATGACTGGTCTCATCAAAGGCGAAATGAAGCGGCTGGGTATGGTTCGACTATGCCGCGTTCTAGACCTCGATATTGCAAAGCTTTTCCCCATCGAGTCTGACCGTCCTGTCGGACAACTTGTCGATGACATCTGCATCGGCGGCGATGCGATTTACAGCACTTTTAGTGTATCAACAATGTTTCACTTTTGAACAGTTTATACATTTAAAAATATGGCTCAGAAACTGTAGAAATAAAACTGATCGCAGCAAGTTAGCAACTCAAGGTCAGCAACTCACTTTAATTTCAGTGAACTGAGTGATTCTTATATAACTACGGTATTTTAAAACATTCTAGTGATACGCCCTTCTATGAAGAGAATTCCATAATTAAATCCCACCTAATTGTGTTTATTATATTGCTATATGCACATTGTTGTAGAGTTTGTGATTTGTAGCAATAAGTTAAAATATCAAATCTTGTGTATTTATTTCGATATCTAAGATTATTTACAGAGTGACTTACATTGTGAGTGACTAGGTATCGTTTACTAAATACATATAACATTGGCAAAAGAATTGTAGGGAACTATTTTTACAATTAATTTTCTACTATTTTTAATAACCTTTCCTAATTATTTTTTTATCTCCAACACAATAAATTTCAGTAACATTATCAAATAGCTATTAGTTAAAAACTTTACATGAAATCATGTATACCTGTATCATACTGAAAAACATTACTTTCTATAAATTTCTTTGTACACACTTCTTTTCCGGGTGTTTTGAAACTGTTGTCGGTTATTTTAGGATTTTCTTCTTCTGTCCAAGAGTACATAACATATACACGTATTTCCATATGATTAATGTTTCGTGTATATTTTGGTACTCGTATGTGTTAATTTATAAATTCGCACACAAGGTTTAAGTTGCAGCCACACATTATAGAAGAACACTCGTAGTGTCAGTGCACTAACAATGGCACAAACAATTTTCTGGCTTTAATTTAATTTATTTCACTTTTTCTTATCTTTTATCTTATCGTTTGTGTTATTCCACACTACCAAACTATTGTCACATACCAAATTACTCGTTTTTAGACATTCTGATATTTGATTACTCTTTCTGGTATTCGTGATCAGACCCTCTATAATGTTATTCTGTTACGGTTGGCACTATCTTGAGGGATTTTTTTCTTTCGTCAGAATGTGAGAGCACCACGGGTGTTGCCCTGTACTGATGGCAGGAGGTATTAGTACACAAGATAAGATAGGAACGATAGGAACTTTACAGGAACCCCCATTCTTGTAAAACAAAATAAATTATACTCACACATAATATAAGACATTTTTAATAACGATTACAGTGTGATGGCTTCGCATATGATTTGCAAAGGCTAACAAATTAGACAACATTTTCCTTCTTGTAGAATTGCGGACATCCTAAAAGTAAGCTATTGTATGCAATTTCAAAAAAGATACGGACTTGTCGCTTGTTAAAATATTATGAAAATTTAAATAGAAAATGTGTTTTATGTTATTAAGTAAACGTAATCCTGTAAATTCCTTAAGATATTAATTACTTAAGATCTGTAAACATGGATTTTATCTGTTATTTTTCATCTGCTCTTAGAAAGTAGGGTACAATACTTAATTCTTAGATTTTCTTTAGGCTATTTTGTTATGTATCTTTAAATTGTTTTAATGTTTTATGTAAGTTTTCGTGTGTTTGACACTAAAAGGATTCAACTGTTACCAATTTTAAATTAGTAGAATTATTTTAATTGAATTTTTGGTCTAACATAGTACTTTAGAAAAGTTTTGTTATGGAAATTACAGCATTTTTACTCTTACGATGTGTGGGTTAAGATAAAGGTAAAGGTAAGATAGACAGACTTTTTAAGATTTTATTATCTTTAGACGTTTTGTTACATGAAATTTTCTGTCTGTATAAGGAACCCAAGGACCAATCCAGTAAAATACATGTACATGGCAAAAGCTCAAAACAACCAACATAACTAATCATAATGCTTATTGTCAAGAGTTGAATACCTGTTTGGTTTTAGTGCGTATAGAGTATATTTATTAACTGGATGAAAGATGCAATTAAAGTTTTATCTCGACTTTAACCTGGAAAGAAAAGACTCCTCTTGGTCAACATGAAAATACAATACAGCATTACATAAAATCACACAAATAAACAAATGAACTAATTAAAACTGTTGTACCTCGTAATTATTTGAAATAAAGAACTATTTATCTTTTACATAACACAGCAGTTACTCTAAGCGTAATTTTACTTGCATTTTAAAAAGCTGTCCAAACATTTCGCTACAACTCATAAATGTCAAACTAAGTTCGAAAATGTGCACCATAAAAACTTACTTCTTTCAAGGGCGACCCACTAGTTAATCATAAAGAGTCCATTATTAATCAGTGAAAGGTCTTACATGCAAACACAGGGCTGGCTGATTCTCAAAAACACATTAAAAAAGTAAAAAAAAGGATAGTTGTGAAAAATACTATGGGCATTTAAAGTTTAAACCTTAGATAATACACTACTATAATACTACTACTACTGATAATACTACTTTTTATAATACTTCATAATATTTAAAAATGTATGATATTAATTACACACTGGTGTTTGTAGTAACAGTATGGAAATTGGAGTAAATAAATACAGGGTTATTCAAAAAGGATGATGCAACATTAAGGTAAATTTATTTGCAGAAAAAAGTTACAAAATCATGAAGACTGCATAAAATTATTTGTTTTATTAACAGGTTTTAGTGTTAATAAAAGCAGTGTTAGTATGCTCAAGAAATGCTCATTATGATCGTCTCCAAATAAATTAATCTTGTTTACAGTATTATTTTTTTTAATAACCCTGTAATTCCGAAGTATAGTAAGAACTTATTTCCCTTTACTGGGTTTGTTGGAATATTGGTGAAAAGTTATTGGTAAAGACCATACTAAGGTCGTGAAGGGTCAAGTTTTGGATTGTATGTAGCTGTCCTGATTACAAATGTATTTTGCGAAATATAATTAATTATAATTAATAGCAGACTTTACAAATATGGTAAACGCCGTGTCCAAACTCTATGGGGCAACTAATCATGAAAGATCCATCTAAATCTGTAGAGGTTTTATTAAATTTTGCTTTTTACACCAAAATTAAGTTTTTGCTAAATATGGTTTAAGACTAAAATTTAAAAAAATTGTAATAAGAACCGGTCTGTATATTGGGGGTGTCTATGAATTATATATTTCGCTAAGTGAAAATTTATTTTGATTAGACAATTCGAAGCCTAAGCATTTGCGATTTCGTCGATTTCTATTGTCATTTAAGAACAGTATTCCTCAATAACCCCAAGAATTGGAGTGGAAAAGCAACTAGACGCTGACCAGACCACCCCAGAAGTCCTGTGGAGGGACATCTGGCTAAGTGGGCATACGGAGCCCTCGCCATTCACTCCTGACAAATAAGCCAGAAATGTGATATGTTTGGGATAACATTTGTACAATGGTGACGGTGACTAGCTACCCCGGTTGAGCTATTTAGAGCGATTGTATTGTGAGCGGTCACCGGGATACGGGGTCTCTGCGCCGCCCCGCCTTTCGGGGAGTTTGATATGGCCGTTTTGGAAAGTATTTGACAGCCGTTTGAACCGCATAAATAAGACGAATATAAGTCTAATTTAAGATTTAACGGTGATATTTGTTCCACGTCGTATGACGTTTTAGCCTTTAGACCAACGCAACAGGTGTCAACAATTTCTAACTGTTTGTTTACACGTAACTAACAAATAGAATTTTGACATATTTTGGTTACGTTATATAGTGCATCTCATTATAAACAAACTTATGAATTGAAACAAATACAAAATATGTACATTTCCAGGAATAATTTTTCGTAAAACTATAGTAAATAATTTTAGTTTTAAAGTTTTCAACAACAAATACTCAAATTTAGTTTGTAGTTTGTATGTTAAACATCTTGAACTGAATATGATAATTTCAAAATTATTCCACTCTTAATAATCCAATATAAAACTAAAGACAATTCTTTACCTTCTATGTATAACAAAACAACAGCGTCAAGTGACGATAAACACGTTAGTGATATAAACATTATTAATTTCGTTTAAGAAGGATTATTATTAAAGCACAGATGTTTGTGTTTAAGAGTTAGCCAATGCAAATATATTAAATTGAAATAATTTGCAGTATTACAAGACTACAATGATGGCCATCAACAAATTTAAAACCCCATATATTTCACGAATGATTTTAATTTGTTTAAGGAAAAAATTTATAAAATTTAGTTTTGCATTAATTTGCCGTGAATTATCCATATACAGTAGTATATTTGGTTTTTCGTAATATTTATTACATTTAAGTTGACTTTTATATTGTATGTAAATATATTCTGAGGAAGTTCCATTAGAATTTTTCGGACTCGTAGCTTTGACTCTTAGCTTTGGTCCTTTGAAAGTCTATGAGTAGATCATTGAGTACTCCCGGTTTTGTGGACCTTACAGCCTCTGTATCCTATGACGCTCTATAATATCCCACTTTCTTGAAACCCATGAAATATGAAGTCTTGCGGCCCGTAGGAGTTCACGGTCATGTCACTATCTTGCTTCTAGAAGTTTTAACTGGCCTCTGGTAGATCCAGGTCTCTAGATGTTTCCTTCTCTTAAAGCTTTCGTTTTATGTAAGCAGTCAACGTCCAGTAAGTGCTAGTTTGTGGGAATTCCCGAACTTTAAAACTTCTTGGTCTTTAGCTTATGGAAGCTTCTGGCCCATGGGAGCTTTCAGCTTTCAGAACTCACCGGGCTCGAGTGCATACCCCACATAGAAGCTTCAAGTCTGTGGAAAGCATATGTAAGACCAATAGAATGCTTAACTCTCCGGGCTATTATATCCAATGGTTACATGCTATAAATATTCAATAACACTCGTTTCGCTGACAGTGTTAATTTTTGCAATTGCAATTTATTTTTGCAATTGATCTATTTATAAGACGTTCATTTCATTTTTTTATTGTCCTAGCCCGAAGCTTTATCGGCTTTAGTCTAGATTCATACAATAGTTTCATCAATAAATTGTTTGAAGGGTGCGGGAAACGTTTATGAGTTTTTCCTTATAACATTTAACTAAATTTGGGTGCAATCCAAGAATTTTGAAACTTTAAAGTATTTGTGCAAAAAATCTTCAGGGCCTTTAGTCAAAAGTGTTTGACTAAACTGTTTACTAAGATAAGGGATAATGTGTGATTATATTTACTTATCGCGTACATGATGTAATATATATTTTTCTATTTACTGTATCTGTTTCTTGGCTATAATATTTTAAATCAGAAACTTGTACTATTTTATTTTTTATTGAAATAGTTTAATTAAATCCTAATGATAGAACAGTCAGATCCTTTCAGCACCTATCATCTAATCACGTAATATCCATTATCCTGTCATTATAGGATTGTATTAGTGCATAAGCGTCTCTGTGGGAATTAGCGGATTTTTTTATACTCTTCAATAAATACATGGCTGAATTCATGATTCTGATTATTTTAGAGTATTCCTTATTGGCTGGAGCTTATTGTGTAGTTGAAATTGACTACACAGTAGTCGGGCGACATCTTGTCACGTGTTTAACAGCTACCTACTTCGTGATAACAGCAGATATTTAGTAGGTAAATTCAATAAGATTTTTGATAAAATCTATAAACTTTGCTTCACTTCACTTTTAAACTGTTCCTCTACAAGCAAACCCACAATCCATGTTTTTGAGTGTACCTCACTGAAAATGGTTCGCTCTTGGGAAATCGTTTTCCTTAAAAATATAATAGTAATGATTACCATATCAATATCATAAAAAAACTTGTTTCCATTTTTCCATTTACAGTGTCAAAATAGTATACTAACTGTCTTAATCAATTCCATAGTTAGTATTTTATCCGTAATAAATAACGTTATAATATCCGGAATTTAATAAAAGATAATATTTCAAGTATTTTTTTTTTAAAGAATCCAGTAATAATTACTGTGTGCTAGTCAAACCAAAACATGGTACTAATGACAAGTCGTAAGAAATTTATTAGAATTTCTAGGTACTGTGCAGCATAATTAAACTGTCAAAAAGGGATGATTGTTGCTCTGATCGGTTTGGTTGAGACAAGCTAATCATACATCCGAGTATGAGAGTCCAGTATAATCTCTGTTTTTAGAGTCTACTGTACTGCTCGGAATCTGGATTTTAGCCCCATAAGAACAATGTTAAATTTTAAACACAAACTTTTGTTTTTGTCGTATGATCATGGACGATATCTTATATTAAAGAAACAATTAATATGCTTCTAAACGCTTTCTAGTATTTTTAGACTTTAAATTTGTTATCCAAATAAAAATTACAAAAATTTTAAAAGTTACAAAAAAAGTACTTCGATTGGTAATTTATAAATTGTCCTCTTAAGAAAAAGAAGTAAAAAGGTTTAAGAATGAGACATTGTCTATGACAATTCTATTACAGAAAATATACTTAAAACTGTTTGCTAATTAAGATTGTTAAAACAAAAGTTTATTTTTACAGCTGAGCTTTCAATGCAAACCCTATCGTGCTAAACCCCGGTAAGGTGTGAATGGGGTTTGCTGTTTACTACTAGTAGACTAACTCAATGTTAAATAAGCACATAGCTTTTGTTGCACATATCACACACACACACACACACACACACACACACACACACCACACACACACACACACCACACACACACACACACACACACACACACACACACACACACACACACACAACACACACACACACACACACACACACACACACACACACACACACACACACACACACACACACACACACACACACACACACACACACACACACACACACACACACACACACACACACACACAAATAACAAATGTGTTACACTTAATTATAACGTAGCTAGTCATCTTAGAAGACTGTTAAATCAGAGTATTGACCGTTTTAACTCAAGCTTATTAAAAACACAGAGTAATAAAGCTAATATGGGATACGAGATTTCAACAAATATAAGAGTAACAAAGTACAGTAAATTCCTAAAACAGTGCAATTTTGTTGGAGTACAATCGCTAATTAGTAGCAAACTAGTTGCATTCATATTAGGTAATTAACATTCTACATGAACGTTGTAGCCAGCCACGACAGAAGTACAAGTGATGCTGTATTGCTCACTATATTCTTGAACACTTTCTAAATTCAATACAGGCGTTCATAAATTGTGTGCGCAATCATCAATACAATTCTATTTGACTAAATGCCTTCGCTATAATCACGTTGCTTCATTTAGTCTAGTGCTTTATGGTTCGTAATATGTCTACTACTCGTAAACTACTGCCTACTACTATTTATAACCATTACTTATATACCAGTACTTTGCAATGTACGTATGTACGTGGTGTTAATTTTACTAAATGAATTGTTAATAAATAACTCAGATGAGAACATCACCAATATCTACATTTCTTATATCTAATATTCCAATATTCCTTATTTATACACATAATTAAATGTAAGATTGCCTGTTTGATATAACTCAGTATTCGCATTACTAACAATAGTAACTTGCACAAAATCATGTAACTTGCTCCCTATAGGACTTAATAAAAATGCTACAGTATCTTGTTTAATAAAAGAACTTAAAATGTAGGCCTACATATTGTGATGAAATTGTATACTTAAACAATAAATCTAAAGAATATATTCAAGTTTAGCCTTTAGTAAATCAAAATTATTTCTTTATACTTACCAATTTGAACATTTGTATCTCCTGTTAAACCCAAATTATATGAACTGTTGTATAGTAGTAGTTTTATTTGATGAATTGAATATGGACACAAATATTTGTTATTCTGTATTTGTCGAATCAAATACAGGGTGATTCATGAAGTTCTCCCCCCACTTCTACAGCACATTGTACTAGTAAAAATAATGAAAAAATGTTATATAAACATAGGTCCTAAAACGCTTCGTTAGCGAGTTACAGCTAGCGAAAGATTTCGCCTGAATTCTTGGGTAAAGAGTAAAATAAAGCCATACTGAACTTTTGGAAAGGTTAATTAAGTAAGAAATATCGTGGATTCTTATGTATTTTTACCTGATAAAGCTAATAAAATAGGTTTCAGAACTGTACATGTAGTAGTTTTTTGAGGGATTCAGGGTTAAATGCAAAAAATTGGGGCACGAAAACAATGTTTTTTTTAAGTTTGATGTACAATAACTTTGTTAAATTGGTAATAAATACATAAAATCAACCAGGACATTAATTGTAGAGAATTTAATTCTGATAAAATTGATATAATCAAAGTCTAAAATAAAACAGAAATAAGTACCAAAAAAAATCGATTTTATTCAGTATAATACATTACTAGCTGTAAAGAAATACCGTACGGTATTTAGTTAAAATAAAAACAAAAAACAAAATTTTTGTTCCCTAATGATGAGATTAAATTGAGAAAACAAGATTAACTGTTAAATAAATTTGTTTGTAAATAAAAATATCATGTTTTATTACGTTGTATTTTTTTTTAAATAAAAATTTACATCAAATGTTCGAAAATAAATGAAGCAAACATTTTCCCATTATTGTTTACTAATCATCGAAATGCAGTTTTTTGTTTTATTAATTTCTAAGTTGGTAAACGCACGAATAAACAGCTGATCAACAATGGTATTCTGTACTGTTACGTTAGAACTGTGTATTAGTGGTGTTTTGCAAGCTACAGCAGGAGATCGGGTTCTGTGAATCGTGTTATTAAATGCAATTTTTCTGTGAGTTATAATTCGATTGTTTATTCAGCAAAAAATGCCTTACTTTATTTACATCAGAGGAATACGCTGATATGGTTTTTATTTTGGGTTACTGTAATGGTAATGCTAGAGCTGCTGTAGAAGAATATGAACTACGTTTTACCCTAATAGGAGGATTCCAGATACCAAAACAATTTCAGGAACTTTTCGTACTCTTCGGGAAACAGGATCACTACCAAGTACTAGAACCAATTATGAACGAGCTGTCCAACTTGATGATGATATTGTTATTAATGCTGTTCATCGCAGTCTAGGTGTAAGTACACGACGTATTTCTAGGCGGATAGGAGTTTCGCAGTCAACGGTGTGGAGGTCACTTAATCGAAACAAATTTTATCCGTTTCATAAACAAAAGGTTCAAACATCTAAAGCTAGAGGATGGTCTGCTTCGCTGGAGTTTTGCAACTTTTTGAATATTAATAATCAACTCTACAAGCGTAATTTTGTTTACGGATGAGGCACAATTCACTCGGGATGGTGTCAATAACTTGCACAATGAACACTCATGGGCAGAAGAAAATCCACATGAGGTAGTGGAACAGAACTTTCAACACCGATTTAGCGTCAATGTCTGGTGTGGCCTTTTGCACAATCGGCTGATTTGACCTTTCATATTACCTGGACGCCTAAATGCTGAGTTCTATTTGCATTTCCTTCAAGAAGAGTTGCCGCAGCAGTTAGAGAATGTTCCTTTACATCTCAGACAAAATTTGTACTTCCAGCATGACGGAGCACCTCCCCACTTTTCACGTGCCGTTTCTGCTTACTTAAATCATCAATTTCCTGGACACTGGATTGGTCGTGGAGGGGCTCACCCTTGGCCACCAAGATCACCAGATCTATCTCTATTGGATTATTGCATCTGGGGATGGATGAAAGACATTGTAAACAAGACAAAAGTGAATTCTCGTGATGAATTAATTGCCCGTATTATGGATTCAGCTGTGCAGATACAGGGAAGTCCTGAAAAATTAAGAAAACGCAACAAAAGCAATACACAAACGTGCTGCAAAATGTATTGATAATGATGGCCTCATTTTCGAACATCTATTATAAAAAGGTGCGGTACGGTTGGCCCAACCTGATTAATTTTGCTTAAAACTAGTAATGTATTATACTGAATAAAATCGATTTTTTGGTACTTATTTCTATTTTATTTTAGACTTTGATTATATCAATTTTCTCAGAATTAAATTCTCTACAATTAATGTCTGTTGATTTTTATGTATTTATTACCAATTTAACAAAGTTATATTGTACATCAAACTTAAAAAAACATTGTTTCGTGCCCCAATTTTTTTGCATTTAACCCTGAATCCCTCAAAAAACTACTACATGTACAGTTCTGAAAAACCTATTTTATTAGCTTTATCAGGTAAAAATACATAAGAATCCACGATATTTTCTTACTTAATTAACCTTTCCAAAAGTTCAGTATGGCTTTTACTTTACTCTTTACCCAAGAATTCAGGCGAAATCTTTCGCTAGCTGTAACTCGCTAACGAAGCGTTTTAGGACCTATGTTTATATAACATTTTTTTCATTATTTTTACTAGTACAATGTGCTGTAGAAGTGGGGGGAGAACTTCATGAATCACCCTGTATAAAATACTTAATAGTTTGAGTAAATACCTACAACTACATAAACATAACTACTAGAACTACGTAAAGACGCAAAGAGCTAACATCCCTGCCATGTTCAATCTCACATAATCCATACTATTGAATGAAAATGGGTACAAAACAATCTTTCTGCTAAATAATGGGAACGTTGAACCTTGTGCATAGGCAAACATTAGTAGCTCAAAAAGTGTAAATAGTTTTTATTGTTTTAATTTGAAAATTTGATCGTTGTTAGATGTTAATATTCATCTAATATGTTCAGAACCTAGCACTATAAAAATAAACAAAATTTAATTCGTTTTAAAGGGGGAATCATCAAAAGTGGTGAACCATTTCACAAAAGCATACCAGCAATGTCAGAAAAAAATAAAATTATGGCCTAAAACACAATTAATGATTCTTCAATTTTATCAATATTACATGAAAAATAAATCACTTATATCTGAAAACAAAATTGAGGAAATTTTATAAATGACGTGTTTGTATTAAAACAGTGGGAATACATAGCTATTTCCAATTATACTCGATTCACTTACTGTCAAATAACTCAGTCATCATGATAACTCTGTTTATTGTGGTATTTTTCCCAATCGTTGATAGAAGCGGCATTTACCCATATAAACGTCGTATACAAATAATAAGTGCAATAGTTTACTAATATGTAAATAAAAGTTCATATTTAATCTATTTATTGTTTTTAAAGTGTAAATACAAAATTTAAACCAATTAGATTTTGTATTTAATATAATTTCTTTAATTATTTTGACCCATCCTAATCCTAATTCTAAGAGAGTAACGATTGGTTCAACACAGGTATATGGTAACAAGAACACCTGATAATTGTACCTATGTTGTATGTTACAATCAACATTTTTATTTCAGCGCTCGTGTCTACTACTAATTGAATATTTCTGAGCTAATTATTGATATTTTGTAAAATGGTGTATTGCCGTAAATGAAATAAATAAATAAATAAATATCGAACGCCAATCAAGCGAACATTCGTTTCGAACAACCGGAACAACTATGGTTGTCAATCATACAGTGTGTGGTTGAAAATTCCAACAGTCTTCTAAACTAAGACAATGTAGTATAAATATTTAAGCTATTGATATACTTTAATTACAGAGTATTTGATCAAACATATGTACATGAACACAACCAAAACCAAAATAACAGCTTTGTAAACAGTGGAACCCCTAGGCAGACAACAGAATATTATGTGTAAGTTATATGCGTTATAAATACTAGTGGTTAAAATTGTCAAAATGTTTATGTATATATTAGCTCTATAAGCGTAGTATTTTATTTAGTGGATTTTTTTATTTGACATTCAGCTATAGGCTACCTCTGTTTTCAAATTTTCAACTATAGTCGGAACAGCATAAGACTTTTCTGGAATATCATAATAAAATTAATCTGGATAAAAATTTGAATTTAATGTTTAATAGTTAGGCAATATAAGCTATCATATGCAAACTATTGTTTTTAACACTCTATAAAATCCTTCTCCACAGGAAAACATTATAACTGTACGGAATTATTTTAACTTGTGTGCGTCTTCAACAAAACAAATGTCTACCAAAATGTTTTTATTAGACAAGCTTCTAACTAACATTATTGTTTTCAAAGTTATTTCATTACAATTATAGGCATTAAGATTAAAGCAGTAAAATATTACTTGAATATAAACATGACAGGGATGTTAGCGTTTAATTCTGTCGTCATAGTTCTCGCAATTCTTTATAGTATAACAGAATTAGAAAACGAAGAAAATTTAATTGTCTACTATGCTATTTTTACATTTTTTACCATTAAACACGTAAATATAAATTGAATCGTGCTGTTCACTAACACGACTGTTTTGTACAAAGAAAAGATACCTTAATTTCAGTACTTACATTAACCTTGTATGTAGTAAATTTTCTGTAGTAACCGATGTCAAGAAACAATAATCTCCCCCCTCTGTTGGGTGCACTGAGTTTTCTTGATATTATGTTTACTTAGTTTAGCCTGGTTTCTAGTATTTGGGAACTTATCTTTAAGCCAAACAGGTTATGGGGGGAGAACTTCTCAACTTTTTAAACTTCATTCTATCTATTAGCTTGATTAATTACGTCGTTCTAGGGTCAACTGAAAACAATATCACAAAATAGTCATATTAAAGGCTGTAAAGATATTATTTTGAAATTTTCTTTTCAGAAATTTGTAAAAATCTTACATAATCCAAGATGATATAAAAAGTTTATTGATACTAATTTGTATTAGAGTAGTTAATTATCAGTGTTTTTAATCTAGTAATATGATCACTTACTTTATTTAAATGTTTACCAAGCACAGGAAGAGCCTATGTGGTTCTAATTTTCACTGTTAAAATGAAGAATATTACATTTAATGTTTAGTACGTTTTGGGGAAAAAATCTAAAACTATATTAAATTCTTTTTTGTTTGTGACACTATTGCTCGTTTGTGATCCTTATAATTTTCTGTATACAACAACAAAAACTTCCTCTACTTTTGCGAAGTTCTAAACTGCCATCTTTCAAGGATATAGCCATACTTCCAGAGCTACGTTATTGATAAGTACGGAAAAAGACAAAAATCTTACATATACACAAATACATAGAAGCATTTGTCAATATCCATACTGTAATACCAGTATAAAAAGCAGCAACATCAAACAAAGGCAAAGAAGAATTCTATCCAGGTTGAAAAGCATATTTCTAAGATTGTACGAGGAAACGAAACAATTGGTAAAATATAATGCCGTTTCTATGTGCAGCATGTGCCTTTGAAAACTCCAAAATAATGACTCGATTTACTCAGAATGGAAAACAAACGGAATTTTGAAAACAAACAGATAAAAGCTTCATGTCTGTCAGCGTAAATTGCAACATTCATAACTCATAATTGGTGAATTGCGGTGCTGCTAATTTTGCACAGTTATTTGTCTTATGCATTTTCATTATGCTATATAAATCGTACAGATTTCTACGTGGTGATTATTTAAAAGGTTTAAATAAAATGAAAGAGAGAGTTTTTCTTTCCAATACTAACAACGTATATTAATAAATATCAAGCAATACAATTTATAATTCTTAACGTAAAAGAGTATTTTTTTAAAATTTAGGAATAGATATAAGAATTTACTAGCTCATATGAAATTTAAAAAAAATCATAGCAAAGGATATTAGGAACAATAAAAATAATGTAAAATGAACTTAAATTATACGTTAAACGAATTCTTGGATTATTATAGGTGATTTTAAATAGTAAAAGTATTCAGGATATTTACTCCCGTTACGTTAAAATCATTGAAATACTACGTATTGGGAACTGCCTGATGTCCTGTTATTCATATGCTGGAAACCTACTCTGTGTTAAAACGTTTTTAATAGCAATTGTCTAAATAACACGGACAAAACAATGAGTTTAAGAGTTCTATAAAGTGACCAAAGTCGATTGTATTAACCACTTGATCAACAGTAAAATATTTTAATGTCCTTCTAAAACTCTAAAATGTCAACAGTGCATGTGTACCTATAAAGTATAAATATTTGGTTTTCATTAGTTCGCAAGTTTCCGAGTGAAAGATATTAAAAACTGCTGTTTGGTTAAAAAGTGCCAAATACTGGATCCTGCTTTTGTTGTAATCGACATAAAAATTAAAAGTTATTTTTGCTCATTTTTATACTCTAAGCGCAGAAATGAACAAGTTACATTAACCTGTTTTATTTTAGTTCTATTGGTTAGTTTTTTGTTACCTCTCAAACTCGGTTTTAAAAATTTTGATCCTTGAACAAGAAATAAAGTGTGCAGCCATATAAATTGCATGTATCGGTTTACTTTAGAGTCTTATAACTCTTGGCACCTGAAGAGAAGACAAGTAGAAGTTCTCGAAAAGTAGTTTTTTCACAGTTTCTGTAATGCATGACAACAGGAAAATAATGTTTTAATACTTTCATTCCACTTGGATGAATGTATACTTGGATTCATGGGAAGATACCAGTGTAAACTTCTCCCGGTCATTGTACAACCCCGTCATTGTATTAATTAACTAGCTGTTTCTAACAGATAGCTATCAAATTTGTTGTATCACTGTCTATTATATCTTGCGTGTTTGTATTATTGTTGTGGTAGTATTGTGTGGATGGACATAAAAACTTCAAGACCGGTTGCAATTCACAGTTATAATGAGTATACCGTATACATTTTGATTTTGGTACTTTAGAATGTAATATAACAAATAACATGCACAAAACTATTGTATTCCTAAGCAATTTATGAGTTACTGATTGAATGCTAAAATCACACAAACAGGTATTAGAAGGTAGATAGATAATTCTAAGCCACAATTTAAGGGTGACCTTTATGTTTGTTATTTTAACGTCTGAAGTGATATAGTGAAGCAAAATCACGTCCCGAGGGTAGGTAAATACCTTATGGAATCAGATGGTATTGCAATGGATTCCATTATTAACATAGAAATTTAACAAAAAACCAGTATGAGCTTTGTATAGAACGGATGTACAGCAGTAGTGGCAAAGTGGCAGGGCAAGGAAGACTGCTATAGGCTACTGGCAGCCACGGCCTACCTGCCTGAGACAACTAGCCCTACAGGGCTGCATAATTAGTAAGATAGGACGGCAGGGCAAGAAGGGCGCTCCAATGAACATCTGCTCTATGCCCTTTCAATTCTTCTTCGCAAAAAAACAACACAAGTAGCCGGGTTCTGTGGCAGGGCTTCCGACTGTCTATATGTCTATATGTCTGAATCTCCAACGAGCTCTTCGTCTTTCATCACCCACCGAGCCCTGCCTGCCCCGGTAAGTGAAACTTCACTATAACATCATCACTTCCCGACTATTGCTCAATGGGTTGGACTTTATCCTTACAATAACCTATAATGTCGTTTTAATTAGACGAGAAGTTTATTTCTATTGATAATTATGTAATTTTCATTGTAAATAAATTGCTCAGTCCATGTTCCCATTAGCTGTTGGTACATGAACCAAATCCTCTGTGAACAAGCAAATAATTACTTCACCTGTATCAAAAACCAAGGTATAAATATAAAAATTGTGCAACACTTTACCAAATACTATTATTTGTTGAGTGTTTACATATTATATTTGTAATAATACACTGTCAGCCATTTATAGAATACTAATCGAAAGTGCGGAGGTTATTTAAATGTCGTGTAATTCGCAGCAATTTGCACACAAGTTGTCAAAAAATATCATAAATTTGTTATTTAATTGATCAATTTGTATTATTTTCGTTTTATTTAGTTCATAAATATGTATATACATATTGAAAATGCTCAAAAATCTTTTAGAACACGTTCAAAAATAAAATACAATTTCAGGCTCAGTAGTTAATAAAGTAATAATAAAACCCAAACTCAACAAAACCAAGAACACCATAACAACACTTTATTTTCAACATATTTAATAGCTGTTATTAAATTATTACTTAACATAAAAATAAGAGTGTTTTTTTTTTGTTTTTTGTTTATCAACCGGTCATCTTTCATCGCTGCTACTGATTAATCAAACAGCTATGTTTGTCCGCAATATAACATGTTTAACAGAACAAAATTTTATTTTTTATACAAACTTATATCAAATACATTTTAATATCTCGTATATAGTCTTATGTTTTAATATATATTTCGAAGCGTCGATAACATGTTTTTATAACTTCCGGTTACTCGTGAAAGGGTTAAAACTATGTAAATTTCTAAAATCATTAAATATTGTGTTTGTGAGCATCAAACTTAGGGGCAAGGACTATACAGGTACAGCTAGTGTTGTACATGATTTGTAAAGTGAGCAAAATCTTCAGTAAAGAGTTGACTATGTTATACATTAACTCATTGAAACTTTGATCTCCTATTTTATCCTATTTAGTATTAATTGGAGGCTGCCTGTATAGCTTCTTTTTTATTCATCATTACATAACTATACATAGTATCTATAAAATTAAAGAAAAAATACATTTAAGAGATCAATAAAAATGTGTGGTGAATTAATTAATACATTTTTGATGCACTCTTTTCAGTGAATTACCTGCAATGAATTTGCATCGAACGTTTAAAGTGAATTATTCATGTAACTAAGGTTTCGTGTTTTTTTTATATATATATATATTTTTGCTTTAAATGAAACTTTGCCAAACTTGTTACTATAATATTAAAAGCCAAAAGCCATTTTATTTATTTCAAGAGAATATTGTTAAAACAAATTTTCAATTTTGAACCCATCTAATCATCATTCAAATTTTTATCCAAATTTTTCAAATGCCCACTTTATACACTATAAAAGCAATGAGAATAAAACACAAGAGCAATTACTTTACATTTTAGTATTACTGACATTGTGCGTTTAAGAATAAAGGTAATGTTTCGTCAATTTAAAAAAAATCAAAGTACATTTAGTGTAATAAATATACATGAGTTACCATACGTATTCTATCTGAATGTAAACGTTGTATGTGTAAAAAACCACGTACTACTTATATCAACTTCATTATTGTTAATGACTTATTTGAAAGTTTACAATCGTAAAGTGTAAAAAATATAACTAGAAGGAAATGCTTTGAAAATTAACATATTTTATTCTCTTCAGGATACAAAATGTAAACATTAAATAAACGTTAAATATAAAGAAAAACTAAAAATATCTGAAAACAAGACGCTGAACATGTACAAATTGATAAATAAATATATTTATTTACGTTGTATTACATCGAAGCCAATAAGCTCATATGTTTACCTTGTATATAGTGTTGTGTAGATTGTAAATTACTCAGAGATGGTTTGCTACACAACTGAAGTATTTTTTTTCTTTGAATTTGGCCCGTCTAGAGTAATCTTGCTTTATTTCTTAGTGTTTACCTTTCTACATGCCTACGCTCTCTACGTTTATCACCTGAAGAACACATACCTCCTCTTAAAACGTCGTGCCCTAGTTATTTTTGCTACACTTAGCCATGGTAAACCCCCGTCACACATCTGTTATATTTTCAAGCATGTATAGAGTTCTGATGTAACCGTTATACCAAAGATAATACCCGTTATATTATGGTGGAGACATAGTGACAGTGTTGGAAGTAACATACCTACTAATAATTATAAAGTCACTAATGCCATTCCGCCGGCACTACCGGTATTTATCTCTACATTATGCATCGCAGTGGTAATTTTATTTTCATAAAGAAATACTGGTAGTGTTAAGAGTGACTTTATATTAGAAAACCATATTCATAAACTTTTAATAAAGTAAATAAAATATTTCAACAATTTCTTTATATTAAATTATATAGTGTATTAAATAGAGACTTACTGGTGACAATAATTTACATGGTTATACCAGTATATTAATAATAATAAGAAACTGAGGCAATTTAAGAGCAATTAAACTCGTACCCAAAATAATACTATTAATAAACCAAATTAGCAAAGTACTTTTTAAAAATATCTTCTTTATAAAATTTCTACAAAACACAAAACTCTCAAAACATTCAATACTTTCGTCAATTTAAATAACTAAACAATAGAACAGTAGAAAAATTGTTTAATTTACTAAAGTTTTATTTTCACAACATTAAAATATCGTATTAATGGGTTAATACTATTATTGTTCACTTACGATTACATAATTAATTTCCCGTCCCAATTGAAAAACTACAATTTTACACACGTCTACTATTATAACACATGTATTAAACCATACATACAATTTATTCTTTACATACTCTACAGGTATTCACAAAATACTCAATACAATTTTTATAGTTTCTTAAAAAGTTAAAAATGGTTTGATAGACATGTTATCGTTCCAACACAGTACTATTATGGTGGCTAAAACAAAGAGACAATTTTGTAAACAAAACCTTTATATAGCTGGATTCTTCGTTATATTCAAAGTGCTAAATGTTATACTTCTTCGTTTAATAGTTTGGTTAGGTGTTTTAAAGATATATATATATATATATATATATATATATATATTATATATATATATGGATTGCGTATGAGAATCATATATTGTATAAATAAAAACATCATTCCTACAATAAACAATAATAATAATAAATATAATAAAATCAAAACTAATGAACTGAATCACTTAGTTGTACCTGAATCAAAGTATCTTCTATTCCGTTGGTTTTAACAAGAGGATTGCCACAAATAATTTCAATAACTAGCGTTGTAAATCTTGTAAGTTTGGAGTAGCTCATATAATTTAAATAAGTTTAAGATGGTTCTAAAGCTTCATTCGTGGCCTCCTACATATCTCATAAGTCCTATATCCTCATATCTCCTCTTTCGAACATCAACTGTTTACCGTTCTTGATTGAATGTGTTTTTATTTATTGTTTTGTCTAATGTTAACTTATTAAAATGTGATATGTATGTCTCGTAAAATATGTTATAGTTAAATTAATATAATTCAATATTTTATGTAAGGTTATTTCAGATAAAAATTAATTTTATAGTGTATTTATTATTAGTTACAGTTATTAATATTTAGACTTGCATGAATGAGTATTGATTATTTATATTTTATATATTTGCTAACTAGCTTAAATGTAACAATTATAGTATAATGCTACAATGTAATTGGATAACATGTCTGTAATGTAACATGCAAATAAATAAATAAAAATATATCGAGCTTTGTCTTCGATGGATATTTGTTCCAAACCATTCTATGGCAAGGAGGCCTAGCTCATGTAAAGCTGGCAAATATTGATTGTAATAAGCTCCGATAGGAGGGTGAAGTATTTATAGTAGATGTCACGGAATAATTCTTCATTGTAACCCTCTGGTTGTACCCACGGAGAGTTTCCTTGGAATAGAATAGGGAATAGGATCTCAATAAATATCAGATTTTGTTTGAAGTGAATAGAATCATGAGAGTGCCAATAAAAGCTGTGTATTGGTACACACTAATAGGCTTTTCATTATTCAAATAACACATTCACAATGCCAATACAGTATTGATGATTACAAGAGTACTTAGGTTATTGCTGCTTCACAGTCAAATTCCTATGTGTATTTCATACTTTACACTTACGTACACCTGCAACGAACAAAACTTGTCCTCTGGTTTTGCATATAACAATTCTGTAGGAGCTCGTGAAGAGAGTTGTATAGTGAACTCCAACAAGTGTAGTATTCCTCAGCAGGAAGTGCAGGCTTGCTTGTAATGAGACATCGAGCATTGTAACACTTCGGAGATACACGAGAGATGAAGCGTCGTGAAGAGTGAGAGAGCGAACACCGAACATAATTGGTGAAGATTTAAGATTCCTCAGGCTGAAATTTGAAGACAAACGCGTGTTAATCGCTAAGCCAGGTGTAGCCGTGCGCAGGCGGCAGCGGCAGGCCTTATGAAGTGAGCCCATTCAGCGCAGCACAAGGCTAACTTAGCGGCGACACCCACTCTTTGATAGCGAGACAAAGGCGCCGACCGCGGCCCTAGTAGCCCGAGCCCGCTACCGTTCAATGCTGCCCAATTTGCTTTATTTACCTGCAATTGTGAGCCGAAGAAAGAGAGCGCGTTGACACTTTTGACTGTGACAAAGGCAGGTAAGTGGGCTTAAGTAGGTTTTGTTGACAAGCGAGTCTCTGCTCCCCACAGTCACTGCCGCTGCGCGACAGCCACAACAAACTGTTGGCCCCTGTGAGGGATTTCCACTTTTTATAGGCTCGGTTAGCATCTTCATTCAATAATCGGCTAAATACTTTTATTTTTCTGCTATTACATTTGTATATTGCCAGCAACATAAAGAAAAACTATTTTGGGAAAAAATAAAAAGACTAATGGATTTTCTCTGAATTCCGAAAACCCCGAGCAAATATTAGATTCACGTGGCGGAACTAATTGGCCATCAGTTCGTACAAAAACCTATAAATGTGGCACTTGCACACCTAATGAAGTTAAAAAGAACATGAAATAAAAGTATAACTGTCCTCTAAGTAATAAACGATGTCGAGATCGCATGAACTTTTGTGTAATCGTCACGGTTTAATAACACACATCCATAAGTACAAATAATGGTACAGGTATACCTCAGTTTCCTATCCATTTTGAATCGTGTGTGCTTTTTGAAGAGTGTATTCTCTTTAATGGCTTCAGATTTGTGATATGTATGGCTTTATAAGTCTGAAGATAAAATTTACGTTTTATCTCAAAATAATTAAGAAGCTCAGTTTTACAGTTTCTTAATGTGGTTGTTACAAAATTACTGTTCTATGTTTGCAGTGAAACTGTATTATACTTCCTACAATTTTGTTTCTTTCTTATTGTTCTTGAAACGTGGTGTGGAAAATCACCTACGACAGATTGGTTAGAAAACTAAGTATACACAAGACATGTATACTTTGAAAGATACGGTGTTATTTTTTTTATCTCACTTATGCAATAAGCTATTAATTTTAGGGTAAAACATTACGTACGACCTGTGAAAAATGATTATTTATAAACATGATTACATTGTATATAACTTATTCTGAATGTATTACAAAAAAAGAAAAAGAAGTATATATGGTCCTTTTTTTATTATTTTTTTATAAAATGAATGTAATGTGGAGTACCCGCAAATGAGCGCTTTTATATCTCTGAAACTTCTTCAGAAGTTTGATCCTTTTAAGACAATAAATATACTTAAATGCCTGAATATTCAAAATTTTAATTAAAACAAACCAATGGCAATAGATAAAGGCCGTATCTTCCAGGTAAAGCAAAATATAAAAATAAAAAAGGTAGTACATTGCTTATATCTAAAATTTCAGAAATATTCTTCATCTTTTCTGGTTTATGAAGAATGAAGAAATGAACCTATAAAATTGAAAATTCTAGACAGTGTTATTAAGTATTTATAAAGTACTAAAGAAACTTGTATTTCTATTAAACGCACTGTAATGTGTAATTATTGTACTCCAATTGGCTAACTTATATTGTTCGTTCTTCTCTTCATATTATAGGAATCAATGGGTACTGAAATGTGTATTTGTTCAACAAGTGAATATTTGGATAAATAATTCATAACTACAAAATAAAACATAATACGATCTAAATTTTATGGTTTTAATGTTACAATTGCGTTCCTTGTTTCTATTAAAACCGAATAAATGTGTTAATTTCATCTCCACGAAATACGTTACATAGTTCTTATTATTTAATTTATGTTTTTGAAATTAAATGTAAAGTTACTGGAATTACTACTTAGATTATACATGTTTTTGTTTACTTACATACAATTGAGTGATATTGTTCCACACAAGCATTTTCCTGCTGTAAACGAATATAAGCATGATAAAATTAATTTGGTAAATTTGCTATGCAGCTTTTGATCTGACATTGTAGTATAAATGTATTTGGCAATTTCCTTACTTTTCATTACGAAAGGAATGATAAATAAAAAATACTCCTTGTTACTGGGATGAAAACAAAATTGCCTTCTGGTCTGTTAATTATTTCTTATTTTATAAATATCTCTAAATATAACAGTTTAGACTTATAGCTGTAGGTTTACAAAAATGCCTAATTTTAGAAGCCAGGTAAAACAATTTTCAAAAAAAATTTTAACTATAAATATTGAGAATGACTGAAGAAGCGGAGTGAGGGATGGAAAGTGTAGCTAAATACCCTCGTTGTGGTATTCACTAGTAGATAATACGGACTCTGGACAGTATACCACTTGTTGAAATAGTAACCAGCAGTAATAGTACTTCACTCACACCTCTGGCGTGCCACAACTACGGAGAACATTCTACTCGATTGCTACGTTCATTGATCCAATTCACTAAAATCCTAGCTTGGATATAACATTTGGTAGAAAAGAATATTATTCGGATAAGAACTAGTATAGGAATAGAACATTACTATTACACTTAAATTTTGATGAGTATCAAAATGACAAAGAAGTAATTTCCGTGCTCATACTCAAATTTTTAATATTTCTTGTCTAGTATCTAAACTCCAAGGGAACGTTCATGTACTTGTATATTATTTGAAATCGTTATAGCTACAGAAACTGTTATCTGGCTTTGGAAATAACAATAATTTCTTTTTTATAATGTCGGGCTCGATTTTGGAAACAAGGGATTCATAAGTTTGTTTATACCATAGTCAATTTCCTGAATGTTGACTAGCATTAAATTAGAGATATTTTAGGGATATCACATAAAACATACCTCTAGTTTTTTTTTTCTTATTTTGACTCTGTATTAAAAAATGTGTATGTAAAATATTAGTTTCAATAAAGTAACACGTAGTATGATAAATAGTATAATCTGTTAAATTTACGTGGCCTGTAGGAATGCAGTTAATATTAGGCTCGTATATCGCATTTGACTGAACGCGAACCACGCTTTGCTGTCTCCTGTTACGTCTGTCTGAAGTTCATGTACATTGCCCTGTACGCCCAGAGAAGTTTTATAGAAACCTCGTTTCAAGCTTGAAAATATTTTCGAGCCATTTGAAGTGAGGATGAGTTTCAATCATTTCACGAATGACTAGAATAAGTTAGGCAGCTATTGTCAACTTGTTACCAGTAATAGCCTTAGCTACAAATAACACCTCATAAACCACAAAACTGCTTTTCACGAAAAAGAACAGGAGGTAATTGGTTCATTGTTTGGCCAAATATGGCATGAACAATAAATGTTAATGGCTTGAGGAATGACGACAATAGGCATGAGTGTCTAATTATTGAATAAGATTTTATACAAATTTCCGTAAAACACATTTAGATGAAATGCTAACTCGGAAAATTTAGTCTGTACAGCTAAGGGATGGAGCTCTGTCTTAAAATTATGTTTTAACATAACTTGGCTAATCTTTCGCTTTGTTTAAAGTTTATTATTGATGATGGATGATTTGGATGGTTAATGGGACTTAGTATTAATGGGTATTATAACTTTTGCATGTTACAAAAATCGAATACTATGTTTCGAAGATTGGAATCTATCCATATCATCAGGTTTCAACAATTTTTAATGCAAAAAGATATATTATGCATAACAATCCTATACTGCTTTCAAACCCTTTTGATTATATCAATCCGGATTATAGCTGAATTACTTCGAATACGAAGATGTGGGGTCACGGTTTATAAGCTTTATTTATACAATTCCCTTATTGTATGTTGTACATGGATTTAAGTCTAGATTCGAATGGACATTCAACGGAACAGTTTTTTCAAGGTAGTTATATGATGACTATCGTGAAGGGAGAAGTGCCTCGAGATCCAAACACATTTGAACAAAAGTGGTGAAAGAACCTTTTGAATTTTGGGTGTTAATAAAGTTGTATTTGATAATTTTGTACGTTCTTTAATTAATGTGAAATAAATAAGAGCCAGGAGACCGAAATACAAGAAAGAAACTAATACTTAGTAAACTGGTTATGTCACCAGAAACTGAGAATACGTGTATACTGGTTTATTAAAATAAAGCAAAAACGCGAGGCCAGGTGAGGTATTCCTGAAAACAAAGTTTCTAGAGGGCAGATTCCCAACGTCGAAGACTCTCAGAGTGTTCCCAGGGGCCAGAGATGAAATAATCCAACGAGGGTACAGAGAAGGCTCCCAGTGGCGAATATAATACAATACATGAATGTTATAATTTAATTAAATGAAAGAGCTTTCTATCCCTCTGAATTAATTCCAATCTGTTATTATTGAGTAAAGAATATGGGCATAGTACAATACTACTTACACTCAGTTTTCACTATTTATTAATTATGGATTCCTTATAGTTTATTTTTGTTTATTTTGAACTCATGCTTTCATTGCAATTTATCCCTGTCCCAACGTCCCTCATCATCAAGCTTAAGAAGGGATATTGAGAATGAGATAACCTCTCCTCGCTCCCACTCCTCACTATCTAGTACTACCACCAGATATCAGGCCTGTCTCCTAGAAACAGGGTAGAAACATCGAAATCAATCTCATTTTCAGGGCTTCGTTAGTCGGTCTCGGAGTTAATAGGTTACAGATCGTGTTCGGATCAGATGTCAATTTCATTTCATACAGTATTATCTTCTGTCGTAAAAGGAAAAGTTTACAGTTAATAAATATAATATCAAGTCGAATAACCTCATTATAGACATTTATTTACATGTACAGCTTTACACAACTTCGCACTAATATACAGCTTCACAACTTAATCATGTATCCTTAATCAATATATTTGAAAAGTGAGTATAATATTACATATGACAAATTGTGTAATGTTTTTGTCGTGGAAAGTAGTTGGATTAAAGAAAAGAACATTATAAACTGTGTACAATATGACAAACCGATTAATAATATCAATGAGCAATAATAATGTTCATGCAATAAACATTGACGAGAAACAAAGCTTGTTTACAAAATAACTCAGTTAATTTTGACGCCTATGTATTGTTGCGATAACAATAGTGAGTTTGATAAACAATCAAAGACAAAACAAAGACAAATCTGTTGCTAGTGGTGAAATTATTATAACTGATACCTACGTCAATGACTAACATACGATTATTAATGCTGTGTTATACTTTTCATAGAAGAAGATATGAAATAACTAAACTAAATGTACTTAATTAAATGTGGTCACTAAATATATCGTAGCCTTATTATTGTCACCGATTTATCCATTCTGCATCAGTATCACTGTTGTTTTGCATTTTGTGAATGTTGTGCACTGCATGTAGTACATGACTTTAAAAACTTACAAATAAAACATTAAGTTATACATTAAAAATATAAATGTACAAAAAAAACAACTATTTTTCAGATTAAGGTTTAAGTATAAGGGCGTATAGATATGTGTTTTGTATATTACCAATAAAATGTTTCTTTTTATTATAGCTATTTATAGGTAAAACGCTGTACATATACAATTCCAAGGATGGTGTACATTCTTTTTTGTTTATGTATATATAAGTTTGTTATTTTTCATTTGTTCTATTTAACTGTCAGACTGGCAGGCCATTTAATCCAAGTGTTGACTATAATCAACTATTTATTTATTTTATCCACAGAAATGGCTTATTTAAAAACATTGGTAATGCCAAAACCAAATTTTAAGTAGCATCTCGGATAAGGTTGGTAAATATTAGTGTAACAGATCATGCCATGGTCGTTGGTTACTGGATATCCAGAAGCATGGATGAAAGTCATGTAATCTATCCCGTTTTGTCGAACACGACCAAATACACAAAAATTGAGCATTTTTTCATATCCTGGTTTTACCTCGGTATCAAATTTTCCTTTGAGTGTGAAATCGTTTATGTACTCGTAAATGTTTCTCCTAACTTAAGAAGAATCATAAATGGAGCTTAAACAAGGCTCTATTTAGTATATAACATAATATAACATTTACATTTCAAGCTGTATAAATTAAATTACATGATAGCAAACGTTTGAACATAGTCGGTTTATCTGTGTAGATTTTCAGAAAATCCAAAACATAGCCATCAGTTGGAAACCTGAAAAGTACATTCAAGTCATATTTACCATTCTAAATTTTTAAATTGGTGTTTTAGGTACCCTGGTGGGGCAATGGATAAAACATATTAAAACATTGTGTAAACGTAAATTACGTAATGATACTAGTAATTCATTGCCATTATTTTGTATTTACGTATTTAAATTGAGTGTTAAATAAAATATTTCCACCGAGAGTCATTTTATTAAAGTTTGCTCGATATATCAGATTGCAACCAGAAGATACTGGAAATCAAAAAGTTTTTTATATCATTTACAACTTTTTTAATAACGTTTGTGTAGTAATATTAACTTAATTGAATTCATCAAGCGATATCATATGGTAATCAACATGTACTAAACTAATGTAGTAGTGTCCAAAAGAAATAGTGCTACATAAACGCACAATCAAATGTACAAAATAACAGCACCAAGTGAGTTAACACCGAATGACACATCCAGGGCTAGATTAGGATTTATAGTTTACGCATATATGAATTGGTTAAACACAATTTATTAGACATATGCACGTGCGTAAATTATAAGTAAATAAATCAACCCAAAACAGCAGGCAGTAAATCTTGACAACATATGTACTAGCTTCATATAAATTTGTTTTTATTTGAAAATATCACGAATAAAAACCAAAACACTGCGTAATAATATATACTACTCAATTTTATCATTTATGTGCTGCTATCCTCATTGAACTGTAAGGCAGATTAACCCGTTTTAGTGAATCGTTTCTCGATAGTATCTATCTATAGTATATTTATTTATACCTTACAGAATAAAATGAAAAAAATCAATGTTTTCTTGAGAAACCCATTTAATTGAAGCGAAAAATAACGATTTCTGAGGCAGGATGAAGTCCTATTACACAAAATGTCCGACTGCGATGTCGACGCTGAAAACGACAGCGGACATTTTGTCGAGCGGTTTGTTAGGGTGAGCGAGATTTCCCCTACTGCAAGGAACGCATAAAGCTAAACTCTGATAGATAATGAAGTGAGAGGGTGAGTCGCTGACGAGGGGTGAGTGATGAGAGTAGAGGGTGGGAGGGGGAGGGGTGAGTCAGCAACATCTGCAACGAGGACACCACCGCACCGCACCGCGGCGACAATGGATGTAATGACGACCGGGTAGGGGGGTGATTACTCCACCAGATATCAAATCCCGTTTACAAAATGGCGGATTTCCTATTGCAGCACCCCTTTACAAACAAATGTCCCCCGCCGGGCCTGTGACAACGGCTTGGCTCCCGGCTTCTCGCTAATTGAGATCCGTCCCTGCCCCGGTCCTGTCGCGTCGTACCGCACATCAGAAACAATGCCACCCTTTCCGTTTTTGAGCTCTTACTTCCGCGAGAATGACTCTCCTTTACTGATGTAAATTAATGTTCGCCTGGCGATTGCGCGACTCGCGATGAAAGCCTTCTCACATTTTTGCTCACTGCAATCAGTCAAACTTGCGAGCTAATGACTGAGTTCCGAGAGTGCTCTTCAGACCCACATTATTCTTCGTCATCACTATAATGTCTTCTCAAGACTAGAGACTCGCTAAGCGCAGGAACGAATGTCATTTTCATGAGCAAAGTGAATAAATAATATTAATCCAAATGTAGGCCTAATTAACTAGTGCAGTATATGTAAATTCAGAGCTAATTTTTGTAAAACACAAGGTTTTAGATTTTATGAAAAAAAAAACTGTATGACATATGAAGCAAACACATAAATGGAAAAGGTAACACATTGTTACAAATCACAATACAAATATTGTATGCAAATGACGTGATTTTCAAATAATACCACTGATGTGTAAAGTAATTTTACTTTTCCAAAGCTAAAAGTGTTACTTAAAATATGTAGAAAAATATAAATAATATACATGCTAAATTAAAAGAAAGTAAAAATACAGCAAATGAATACTTTGTTCTGATTTAGGAAAACTATAGGGAAGAGTGCTAACTTAAACAGTTCATTGTAACAATAACGAAACACTACACATATAAATCAACGAATTGGTCAATAGTAGGTTCCTTGTTTATATTCTGTCCTGTAAGATGTGGCCCTATTTTTGTCTCAATAAATAAGCATTGTTTATTATATTCTTATAATTAATTCTAATTATATTCTATTAACCTGCAAATGCTATCTAATGTAATATCTAATATTTAATGTTTGTAAAATAAAGTTATAATTCCAAGCAAAGAAAATACTGTACAGATAACAACTGTTTCTTTTTTGTTTTGTTTTGTTCAACATTGAACATGAAGTAGTTTTTGTTACCTTATTACAGGGATCTAAAACATCTGCTGTCTCACAATTTTAGTATTTTCAGTGTTCTCTTTTCCAATGCAAGTAAAAAACAGCTCATTTTGATAAATAATCTTCGTTAACTATAACTATGTTGTTGTTATTGTGTAATAACAACTCAATAAAACGAATGAGTGTTTATTATGTTACATTGTAATTTGTGATATTTTGAAATTATTAATCATAAAAGTAGGAAATATCATTATTATTTAGGCTATTATAAACTTCCATAACTAATATTTGCACTTTCATAATCAACGTAAGATAGTTTGAGAAAAACCACACTAAGGTAAATTATACTTTCGCAGAATATAAAATCTTATCAATACCAATTAATTAATGCAGTATGATGGTTTTATTTATAACACTTTGTAAGGTTTGGTGTAGGCTAGTAAAATAAATCCAAATGTCCTCATTATATTCATTCTAAGTTCAGCACACAGGTAATCTTAATATCTTTATTGATCATGACAAATCGCACTGCACTCACAAAGTTACCTTATGTACCGTTTAGTGTTGATAAAACACCGAATTTTAAAACGGAAACAACCAAATTAATAGTGAATAAAACCCAACTTCGTATTTAGATGTATATTTTGGATTAGTTGGTAAGATGAATACCAGACAGCTCGTATACAGTTTTCCAGAGAGCAATCACTTTAATCTCCGAATATAAACTTAGCTATATGAAATGAAATGAAAAATGTCTTTATTAGAGGCGAAGTTAGGACTATAAAGTTCTCTAAACCACTTAACCTCATATGTGTAGTGGAACTAAATATTTGTATTTAGAATAATTTTTGTGCTTGTTGAAAATCTGCAAAACTTTAAACAATAAAACAATCATGTTTTCGAAATTGTAGAATATTATATAAAATATAAAACTGTGCTATATTACTCCCTCAACAAATTCAACCACTCAATGTAAGCTTACAAAAGTTTTGAATAATCTATCGGCGGTGAAATTCATTTTAAACCTTGACTTTTTGAATGGTAACAGAAAATTTTGTGTGACAGAGAGGTTTATTAACGTTAAATCAATGTATAATTAATTGCTCTTTTGTTGCCTGTGAGGGTGCTGTTCGCTTCATTCATAAATTAATTGTATTTTCTACCGTCAGCCACATGAACACGGTAGTAAGTCATACTAATCTAAGTAAACGAAACGTGCATGTTTATAGTATAAAGTATTGAGAAAATATACACCAAAGCTTTCAGCGAAAGGTACTGTACAAACGGCACTTTGGGTTACCGTGTAAATAGAAAATGTCAAACAACCCAATAGATTCCATTATTCTAAGGTAAACTTTCATTGATTTTTTACCTGTGCTTCAGTAAACTGTAATAACCGTTAATTTTGACAAATAGAGGATTGTTTATAATGTGATATTGGATTATCGCAATTTGTTTCTGGGTTACTTTAGAAGCAAACTAACGATACGTTCGATAAAACGTTTTAAATTAAACTCTTGCTTATTCTGCATTTCAAACAAATACAGCCCAATTACAACAGAAAATTCATTCCAAAAATATGTGTATTCTTCTCTGAAGGTTTTTTATTTAATACCAAACTTGTCCACTTTTTTCGTTTGTGAAATACTTCAGAAGTGTAGAACATCACAGCGAAAAAAATTTGTATATTAGTGCTTAAAAACTTAAACAAAATTTCAAAATGATTCATCAACACATTGCAGGTATTTATTGATATTACTTTTTAAGTACATTTCAAAATTCAAGCACGTGTGTGAATTTTTAAAATTTCCTAAAAGTAACAAGTTAATTAGATAGATTTAAAGTAGCTAATAAGAATATGATTGAATCTTAACATTTTTCAATGTCCCAATTGACTTAAGACGGACACGCACACTGCTAGAGGGTCTGTTTCAGCTCTACAATACAGAAAACTAAGAACGCCTTACGATGGACATAATGAATGCAGTAGGAAATTCCCAAATTATAAGCCGCAGTTGTAATGACTTCTTAAAAATCACGGCCGTAAGATGAGGAATGCGTGGTGAGTACGAGTTAGAATAAGTCCTCATTAAATTTTCATGCGAAGTGAATCCAAAATCCACAGAGTATTTATATGTTGGATGTTCCAAATTAAAACTGTGATAAAACCAGTATTTACTTATTGTTTCTAAAAACTGTCAAGACAGTGTTGATGCCAAGCTGATGTGTACTTATTATTTCTGCAGAGCCTAAAACGTACTCCTTTAAATTAATACACACTACTTCACACATTTTATCTTTATCAGGGAATAATATTTATATTTATACAAAACTTAACTACTAATGAAAATTAAAAATAAACAAATAAATCAAATATATTTTAAGGAAATACAGAAAATGTCAGAGTCGACAGTTAAATAAGACTAAATAATAAGTATAGAAAGTCCTTTGAGGGCATGTTGATACGCATCAGAAGTTTTTTTTTTTTTCTTGTGTGTATTTTTGTGTTAGTCAAAAAGCAGTCTCAAAAATTTAAATACTAACAAAAAATATAATCTCTACAAGGAAAATAAAAGTGTTTGATCGCGTATTAATCGTATTTTTAAAATTAAACATGTCTCATAATCCTACTGCTAAAATAAGGGAGTACCTCAAAGTTGTTTTATTACTCTATATTACGCTCTTAAGAATTTCAATAGTTTTATAGGCACGCTTATAATCATTTTGGTTTAGATCATAGTATTATTTTTGGAAAACATAATTATTGTAATTATACGATTTTATAATGAAAAATTTGTAGGTTTCCTAGATATATTAAAAAATACGATGTTTCAAAATAATTGGCAATTTGTATGGTAACCGTTACGGATTAGATTAAATTAAAAGTAAATCGTGAAAACTCTATAAATTGAAGAAGGAATCATCTTGGATAAATGTAGATTGTGCTTTTCTGTTGCGTTTCTAACGTTAAATAATTGAAAAGAAATTGTTTAAAACGTTAAAATACTTTTTCACAAGCTTCATGTTTGGAAAACAAATGCGATTTGTTAATAGATATATCTGGAAAACATAATATAATTATAGAATGTTTGTTAACTTCACTTGAGTGCCAAATTCGGACAAAATCAGTCAAAATTCAAGTGTTACGGCTAATGCTTACACGTCCTCATTTACCGTTATAACTGAAACACAAACACAGAAGTCTTAAATAAGCTTGTTCGCACACATTCACATACGCATGGATGGACATTTTCCAAAAATACACTTTTCTACTGAGAAGAGTCCCTAAACTGAAAACCAAAGATCGTTTTTGTTAACATCCTAATACTTCCTTATTTACCCATGAATGTAGTAGAAGTGGTAGGAGCTCATTACGCTCGACTGAAGGTCACAGTATAACTAGTCAATTGTAGGTAAGGACAGTTTGTCCTAGTATGGAATGAACAAAAAAGGTACTAAGGATGGTACCAAAACATGGAGTACTCAGGCTCGCTGATAAGATCCCACTTATTATTGAAATAAACTATTAGTTAACCATGGGTCTAATAATAGCCTATCGAGCCTTGCGAGTGTATTATGATACATATTTCAGTATTGTTGTTGTAAACACCAAGTTATTGCATGAAACTGCAATACGTACCAAGTGTTGCTCACTTCGGTAATACTGCTCATTGGCTAATGTCAATTGCAGATTTCGTGATTTAAACAAAACTGCTCTAGACTTCACTGTCTTAACTGTTATTATTGTCAAGTAAATGTCACTTGAAGGGTGGTGTAATGCTCAGGAAAACAGAGGTAAAGTGAAGTGCAGCAGGGAGATAAGACGAGTGACGAGGGCCGGATAATTAAGACGAGCTATTAAAAGCGAAGTACCACAAACAGGTCTATGAGCGCCAGAAACTGGCTTCTCCTCGTCACTTCATTCCTGAGGTTCGCGTTGTCGCTTCCGCCACCAGGGCATCTTTAATGATTGATTAACGTGTAGCCAGTCTCTTTCATACTAATTATTACACTAGTCAGTTGAAGTAAGTTTTAGGGAATCCTAAACAACCTTTAAAAACTATTTAAACAACTTTGATCTTCAAAACCGCCTACTTTGACTTCTCCAAAAATTTCAACATTATGGCTGCTTATATATTACCTATGGAAATATCATAAGGCTAAAGTAAACATTTCTTCATTTTCAAGTTCAATTCTGGGATGATAAGAAAATCTTTATCTTAAATTTGATTACGCTATCATAAATTTAATCCGTGTTAAATGAGGTGTTTGCGAATCTCATTCGAATTACCCCTAAGGATCCACTGAATTTATACATGTATACTTCTAGAATACATCACACATACAAATAAGTTATACCATTTTAACCTACATGAAAAGGGAAAAATAGAAGCACAGGTCAACTATAAAGGTAATAAAACATTTAAAATGTATGAAATATGTGCCGTTTGGTTAAACTTACATTTATACATAGTTGTTTCATAAAAAAATACCTATTTCCATGTCGATCATGACGATTTGCTGATCCGTTTTTCACATCTTTATTTTTCAATGTTCGTTACCCTTATTTGTAAATTGAAAATGGAGTCTGGTGGAGTTCGTAAAAACATTAGCCAACACAGAAATTTTGTTAATAATTTGTTAAGATTCAAATACTAACATTTAGATTATTCGAAATATACAATCATTGCAGCCTTGGAAATTGCTTAGTTTCATTTTATTACAAAAAAAATATGGATAAAGCAATCAATAAATAACAGAAATTTAAGGAGAAGGTAAACTGGGGTAATAGTTTTTTCTTTGCCTGAAACGTAATTTTGCACATTTCCCCTGATACTGTTCTAGGAAGGAATGCCGGAACACACGCCGTATGGAAGGAAGTTTATAAGGATTCAGTTCTTAAACTCTGCATTTTGACTACCTTGCATTAGTTTATTTTTAACGCTAAACTATACATAAAATTTTAACACAGATGTGTTTGAATGATTACGATTATTTATTCATTGGCAATTTCTTACGAAGAGCACTCAAGAGTACAAGGTTACATTTTGCCTTGGCGAATGAGGAAATGAGCTGAAAGCCATTTTGTGACTACGACAAATTACGCCAAACGAAATGGAAGTCATACAACGACTAACTAAAAGAGCAGGAATGCCCATTAAAGAATGCATAATGGATTGATTAGATGAATGCCAATTAGAGAAAATGCGCAATATAAAGCATTCATGCTGAATTATAAATGAGTCGCATAAAGTGTGCTAAAGAGTCTGAGCTCGATGTATCACGGCCCTTCAATCCCCTACCACTCCCTCCTACCCCACCGACACAAGGGCGCTCCCGGTGGGAGGGTGTAGGGGGGATGGATCAGCGAGGTGAGGTGAGGGAGGGGATAGTCCACCCCAAAGTACAAATTAGTAAATAGAACAGGGCAGGGCGGGAAGGGCAGGGTAGCAGAAAGTGGCTCGATCCAAGTGGCCATTCGGACACCTCTCTCACAATACTCTCAGCTTGATTTTAATCCCATTGTTTTATCCAAATTACGCAGATGTATTTCACATTCGGCTCGCAATTAGGCCGTTTCAACGAGACAGATGGGCGAGCCAGCGTTTAATGTAAATGGCTTCGGTACTCCATCACGTAGCTCTCCTAATTTTTTGTACTGAATAAACAATGGGGCGAGAGTGCTGATATGTTAGGCTTCTGAATATTCACTGGCATTAGTGCAGCAACTGCGGTCCATTTTCTGCTGCCGCTGCCGTTCGTTACTTGCACTTTACGAAATGTTTGGTGTATTCATACTGTAAGTCTCACTGGTACTTGTGACTTTCTTCTAAAGCTTTGGCCGCTTAAACCTCAGTCTCCTGAATGCATGCTGTTGTTGTGATAAGAGCAGTTGCACTCCATTTAAACGCTAATGTTTGGTATATACGTAAGTCCCAACGGTAGCCCACTCTTCTCTTACGCTTCTTTGGTAATACAGCTTTTTCATGACCTATTATATTTGGCAATGCTTGTGTTCATGTTTAGATCTTACAATGGGCCAGTGGGAGCAGTTAGATCATCCGTCTCACAGGCCAGACCTCGCTCTTCTAGACTCCTGTTAGTTCATGTACGGAATTTTGTGGTAAGCATTTGATATGACGGGTAACTTGAACAGAATGACATGATTGTCAATAATTTATCGCTTAAAGAATTTAAATTTTTTTATGAAATAATATTTAAGAAAATGACATGTTTAAAAAGATACTACATAAGGACTTCTTTATAAATAAAAAAAAACATACATTTCCCTCCATTTATATTTCATACACATACGATATTCTATTTCTATTCTAATTCATATTCTAAACTTCTGCCAATTCTTTTCAAACTTAATTGTGCCCCCAATACTACTAGAAACGTTTACAGTGTCCTGTTCTTTTAATTAAAAAATGATTGTTCCATTTTTCTTGTCTTCTTGAAAGGTACCTTAGAAGTGTAACAAAAAATGAATAACAATACAGCCTAAAAAAATCTTAAAAGCTACTAGGACGTAAGAAACACGTTGGAGCTACGGCTAGCGTTACAAGCGGGGTTTTAGTCCCGCTAAACGAAGATAGTAATAATTATATCACTTATTGCATAAACAGTCATATAATTGCACAGTATTCGTGAATACTACAAATACACCTTTAGTAGTAATTACAACGCCAAAAATAAGGGGTTGACACCGCTTTCAATATCAGATCGGGGGTTTTAATTTCACTATCAATTATAATACTCAAATATTTTCTTCCCAGTGGCCCATCATTAACTCTTCAACGGAGTAAAACGCCTTTGACACCAGTAGGTCTTTAATCGAGATTTGAATTGTTTGGGATTATTTAGATGTTTAATACGCTCAGTGAGATTATTGATTAGTCACATGAAAATATGGGAAGGCAAGTCTTAAAACGATGTCGTCCTGTGTTGCTCATATTTGAAGTGGCCCCTGTATTTCATCTTGTATTGGTGAAAGTTATTCGCATTTTAAACAAAAATACAGGGCGAGAATATAATAGGGCAAAGTTAACATTTCTACCTCCCTGAAGACATCTTTGCAAGACTCTCTGGAATTCAATTTTAAAAGAATTCAGCTGTCATTTGTGCTCTAAATACACATTCAAATTTTTATTTAGAACTACTGTCCCATAAAGTCAAACCGTAAGATAAATATGAATGTATCAAACCATAATAGGCCGTTTTAATACATCCATGGAACAAAATTTTGCAAGTTTGCGCAGGACATAAATCCCAAAAGCAACCTTTGCGCAGACGCTTTCGATATGATAGACCCATGTCAACCCTCGATCAAAGTAATATACCAAGGAACTTGGTGGATTTAGCTTCTTCTAAGAGAACATGATCCACCTTCGCCACGGGTAGATACTGTTGCCATCATCTTTGATTTTGAACTGTTTTGTTTTTAAATGGATTCTTAAAAAATGCTCAATGCATGAATTCCGCTCAATAAACGAGTTCACTTCAAGATCGTGTTTTCTTTTTGACCTAATACAGAGAGCCGTGTCGTCAGCATATTGAATCATCTTTCAATTCTGGATTGATGAATTCAACCTGTTGACATACATGAGGAAAAGGTCTGATAGTTCATTTGCAATATGAACCCATTGGTCTGTAAGATAAGATGAAAGCTAAAAATGCGGCAAACCTCGAATACCACATGCCCACGACTGGTGCAGCAAGTGTAGCATGTACACAGTCAAAAGCTTTAGAAAATTCAAGAAATCTGTTTAGCACATGTTCTCTCTTTTCCAGGCCATCGAAAACATTATGAATGAGATCTGATATAGCATCGATAGTTTCCTGAACCCAGGACATAGATTTCGAAACGATAAAGAAATGTTTCAAATTGTGCGATGAAAGTTCAAAAGTTAAACAGGAAGAATAGAATCAGATGGTAGTTGGTTGATGCAAGGATCATGGTTTAAGTTTATTAGGATTTTGAGTGGTTTTCTGGATTTTTTTACACCACACTTTTATATTTATATTTTCTATTTCAGAAGACTTTAATAAACTCCCCATATTCATGTTTATAAGACGTTAATGATCGGTCGGTTATTGAAACTAAATTAGTTAAAATTGAAAATGTTACACTAAAATTATTTATACTTTATTCTACGAAAAGGAGAACTTTTAACGATTTCCTTACTCACTGTATGGGATACTAGAAACGTTATGTAAAATGTTAAAATTAAACTGTATAACTATCCCATAATGCCATGTTTTCATATCTAACTTCTCATTCATAAGCAGTTGTTAGGCAATATTCCTTACCTGTTCAAGGTAAGGTATATTGACTAACAATTCGGGTTATAGATTAAATCGATCTTTAGGCCTGAGAACAAACCACTTCAAATTCTAGGAAAATATATGTTTCCTTAGCTTGAATGCTTATAGGATGCTTATTAAATATGATATAGGAGGATATACAAAGGTATTACAAAGCTTATTATCATCTACTGTAAATAATTTACTTTTCCAGCATTAAACTTTTAATTACTAATCCGAATGCCTTACATAAAGACTTTTAATACTTTCTGAATAAAAAAAATATGCTTTAAACATAAAACAGGCCATTCCAAAGCTGAAAACGATGTTAACTGTTTATAATGCAGTTAAAATTATTTAAAAGTTAAAAACTACATTAAATGAACATTTAGAACACGTAATTTTGAGTTAAACCAATAACGAATGACGTATTTCATGATACTGTATAAATAATCTTCGCAAAGGTTACGAAATAACAATTAAATTGCTAGACACGTATTTCGGTATATCTATAATTTACTTTCAATGACATAATATAGTATTTTGTTTTAAAATAGAATCATGCACTGCCAGATGAATCATACACTGGCCTATATATAGACTAATAGGTTTTTTTATTCCAATTCTTCCACCGTCAACCTAAACCTGTTTTGACGTTAACATTGGAACAAAACGCCGGTTTGATAGAGTGTGAGTTGCAGACCTTCAATGTCATCGTTCAGTTAGTACTAACTCGATCATCAACCTAACCCTATTTCACTACAAACGCTCTATCTGTAATCGAAATTTCCAGAGATTTGAAAGTTAACCGAAACATTTTTGTAGCAGTTGGCTGATTATTTTAAGCGAGTGTCATTATTAAGTGTTCGTTATGATCGTTTAAAAATTGCAACAGGCATTAAGCTCTTTGTCTCCAGACAGGTATTAAGTGTAAATTAAAACTTCCCACTGAATGTTTTATTTAGGGTACTATTACTATAATTATTTTGGTAACTAGCAATAAATCGATGAGATTCGTTAAACATATTATGATTTAAGAAAAAAGGGAAATAGGTTTATGTTAATTTATTATGAGAAACATTTCCCAATTTTATTTCTATATTAACTATATTTTAACTTAATTTCGCGCCCCATTTACTGCGGTGTAAAATCCCTATTGTAAAGCCATAGAAAAGCGGGTATTTGCAATTTTTGTCCACTGTTTATTTTAAAATGGTGTATAGCATAAAATAAAAATTACAAATTGGAATGTTCATTATTTTACAGATATGTATACACCAGCAGAACGCACATATATATCATCGGCTCGTAGTATTGCATATCACAAAAATATTCAAAACGCAATCCTTATATTGGACATGGAGAAGTTATACAACTTTCACAGGACAATTACAGTCATAAAACAGCGAAATTAAATCATAAAATTGAGTTAACTTCAATGCTTTTCCATCTTAATATAAAGGAATAACTATACACATATGTAAACAAGACTTATCAACATTTACGCAAGTGGATGGTTAAATCACAAAATAAGTATATGTAAATATACGAGTATATGGAACATAATAAGAACAGCCTGAAGAAAATAATGAACATGTAAGTGTTGACATTAAATGTTAACATAAATGTGCAAATATTCCACTTTCTCAACAATATTAGATTATATAGAGACGTAAAAACTCATTGAAACGTTGAATACGAAAACTAAAAGAGACATCAACATCCATTAAATAGATACTATACAGGGTGTACATAAAGTCCTGCACTGGTATAATATTTTCTAAACGATAACAGATAAATGAACAAGATTTGGTACATCAATACTACACCTAAAAATCTACTTTTTGAAGGAACTATCAGTTTTCTGTAATATCATGGGGACGTCCCGCAAGGAGTCGGAAGGAAATCTTAAATAGGAGCATAGGTACAATATGCACATCATTTTAAAGGGCTTATCTAGCAGAGTTTAATGCCGCAAACCGCACTCAAAAAGATTGATCCAGTACAAATGGCGGCTGTTCAAAGGTTTTTACTTGGTTTACATTTCATTAGTAGCCATAACCCCCGGTTAAAGCAAAACTGCAACCAAACGAATACTGCAGATAAATACTACATTATGATTGTCAGTTGTACAGAAGTGAATTATGACGTAGGTTATCCTCAAGGGTTACAAATTTTGGTCCTAATATATTGGTAACAGTGTTTAAATAGGCTCTTACGTCAATGCCGTAGTGTGGGGGTGCTCCGTCCTGTTGAAACCAGATATTCTGGTAATGTTCTCCAAACATGTTTCGAAGTGCTGGTGTAATTTCATTTTCTAGCAAACGTTAATATGATATTGCACTTAAAATTTCCTTCAATAAAGAAAGGACCTACCAACTGGGTACCTATCACACCAAGCCAGACATTCACCTTTAGTGAATACTGCGTATGTGCTTCCCGCATCCAGTGAGGATTTTCGCTACTCTAGTACGTAACGGCAATTGTGCCTGTTTACACTTCCATTCAGCATAAATGAACAATCGTCTGAAAAACACAATATTGTTTGCATCAATTTCGTTGCAATCTATTTTGGCCATCATAGTTTCTCAAAATTCTATACGTCGATCGAAATCAACTTCGTTGAGTTCGTGCACCAAATGAACTTTATAAGGCTTAAAATTAGACCCTTTCAGAATCTTTTTAACAGACGTAACAGAGATGTCATGAGTTTGTGTTGCTGAGCGTAGGGACTCTTGCGTATTCTCAATAAATGAGTGCAATACATCTAAAGAGTTGCCTTCAGTTGTCGCAGTAGCGGGCCTTCCTGTCCTATGACGATCGGAAACACTTCCTGTTTCCATAAAGCGTTGAACAGTTCTCCCTACAGTTGTTCTAGAAATTGGCTGCCTCTCGTGAAAGTAGTCATGAAAATAAATGGCATGCTTCCTCGTGTGATCGTCCGTTGTTTCCCAACCAACCATCATAAGAAGTGTTATACGTTCACGTTCGTCAAGCAACATAGTGTAGTTGAAGAACTACAAGCAATACGACAAACTCTTTTGTACTAAAGTGCACTGATAGAAAGGTTTGGACAGCACTACTAAAACAAGAAAACTAGAATAGCCTACTATGAATAGACTGGGCTAATTGGAAAGTCCAAACTGCGACCCAAAGATAAGAGCTTTTTAATTGTTACTGTTATCAGGTTTTCCCCGTTATCAATATATTAGGACCATATTTGTACCCCTTGAGGATAACCTACGTCATAATTCACTTCTGTACAACTGACAATCATAATGTAGTATTTATCTGCAGTATTTCGTTTGGTTGCAGTTTTGCTTTACCGGGGTTATGGCTACTAATGAAATGTAACCAAGTGTAAAACCTTTGAACAGCCGCCATTTTGTACTGGATCAATCTTTTTGAGTGCGGTTTGCGGCATTAAACTCTGCTAGATAAGCCCTTTAAATGATGTGCATATTGACCTATGCTCCTATTTAAGATTTCCTTCCGACTCCTTGCGGGACGTCCCCATGATATTACAGAAAAACTGATAGTTCCTTCAAAAAGTAGATTTTTTAGGTGTAGTATTGATGTACCAAATCTTGTTCATTTAATCTGTTATCGTTTAAAAAATATTATACCAGTGCAGGACTTTATGTACACCCTGTATAGTTTTATCATAGAGATAGCAGATGAGTTGTAGTCTATATTGATGAAAGATACATGTATTAGAATAATAGTTCTGCAGTATGGCAGTTTGGCTTATGAACTGTAAAGACAATTTTTTAAATTAATATTAGTACATTGTAATGATTTACTTACTAAAATTTAAGTTAAAGTATCTATTGATAAAATTCTTACTGTAGAAATTCAAGATAATTGGACAAATGCAATATTTCATTCTATCCAAGAAATTGTATAACGATGCTGACTAAACACCTTATAGAACAACTTCTTTTAAACCATTTATAGAATGTCCCAATTTTACAATAAGCAACGTTAATGCACCAGATTTCAATCTCGACCTCGATAATGAACCCACAAGCTGTAAACATATGTTTGCTACATACCAAGTTATTAGATCGTTGTATAAAAACCAACATACACTGTGTAGACATACACAATATTATCATTATAATGACATTCAATATCAAAAGGATAACAATGTCTCTGAAATTTAACTTTCTACTTTAACGAAATTACATTTATTTTACAGTAGAAAACAAATCCTACCTTTCGAAGTTATTTGTAACAACGAAATGACAGCATATGTAAATGCATTGAAATTTAGATTTGTTTTACTCAATTAAAAAGTGTGTATATGTAATTTTGTAACTCTATGTAACAAAATCTTATTCATACGTTTATATAATTACGTACAAGTATCATCGGACTAAATAGTAGCTATCTATGATTAATACATAGAATCATACACTCACCCTCTTATTCTGTTTGATAAGACCCTCGCACAGTCCTATGAGGATGGGTGAAATTAGGGTTAAGAAGGGATTGGCCTCTACTTAAAAATAATTTATTATTACTAAATATTATTTTATTAAATCTTAATAGTTTGACTTTTGTGGATATCTGATTGCAGTAAGTGGCTTATGATTCACACAAGTTATTAAAATGTATACTTTTATTAACATTATATGCATAAAACTTTACGTATCTTACAGGTTGCCGAAAATCGTGTAACTTAGTGCATCGTGTGTTTGATGAGCAATTTAAAGTATTCTACTCAATCAAATGTTATTTAATTCTGTATAAATTCCTATATGTCTTTTATTCTTGCATTTTTTATTTTTAAAACGGTTTAAGCTTTAAAGCTGACATTTATCACAAAACTTTTGCATAACCTTAACTTTAATCATGCAAAATGAAATAGTTTTCACTGATAAATTACACACAATAAATTAATAAAGATGTGCAATGTAACCATAAAACCGAACTAACACTAAATATATTTAAAACTTTGAAAGATATTATGGATGAATCTTTGTATGAATAAAGAAAAAAAGTAATATAATATTAATTTCTAAACAGAGGAATATAATGTAATAAAGTGTATTTCCGTAAACGAAATCTTCGTCTACATACTTGTGGTAATCCAATGTATATTGTTAGCTATTTTCAATTGTAAAATAAAAGTAGTAGAACAATTTAAAAAATAAACTTTATATGAAATAGACACATAATTAAACCAAAACTATAAATAAAAACAACGTATATACATATTATACACTCATATTATAGGTTAGTCTATTAAATTACACGGTTTCCAGTACTTTAAATGCATTTAAATCTACGTGTAGCCTATACCAATACAGCAATATCTATCAAATTAATTATCATAAGTTCCTTAATTATAATGTACTTTTAAAAATGGTTTCTATTAAACACATACAGATAGACACACGGAAAACAAAGCATATTTAGACATACATTAGTTTGACGATTTGTTTCATTTTTATGTTCTAAATCGATGTATATTCCAATTTAATTGATCATCGATGATAATTATTCATAATTTATTATTTTGTTTAATTATAAACACGTTTGCCTGTTTGTCTGCATGATATTCTGAACTGACCTAACGAGTTTTATTTCTATATAGGCAACACTGAAGTCTATGACGGTGCATGAAACTAAATTAAATTTGGCTGAGCTTTAGCGAATATTTTTACATTGGTCTTATAGGTGGCCATGATAAAAATGAGAAATTAGCAGAATAATTCAATATATAAAGGAACTTAGTACATTATTATTAGATTTTAACATGTACATTTTTACATAGTGAAGCAAAAAAAGGAAGTGGAAATTCAAGGTCAAATTTCGGTAATAAAATCTAATTTCAGTGTACTCATGCGTTGTAGTACCCGCTATAGCTCACTAGAAATGTTATTATGTATACATTGCTATGAAATCTAACTATGAACAAAAATGTGTATGTGTCATGTGGCAACATATATTGATAAAGTTTTCATCTTTATGTTATAAATTGTGCATGAAACAACTTAATTTCTGCATATAAATAAATGAGTTCTACGATGGTACATGTTTATCCATGTGGTTTGGCTAAGAGATTGAAGCTTATAACTCAGTTGGCTGACACAGTTTCTCTGTTATATGCCGATGGGATGTAAAACTTCCTTTTATGTATGATTGCCTATCTGTCTGCCTGAGTGTCCACAGGACATCTCAAGAATGAAATGAGTTATAGACTTTAAATGTTGCATGCAACCTCAGCGAAGACTGTTACGCAACACGTGGTGTGGCGTACTGCTACCTAGCATAACTATCAGTACTTTAAAATCAAAATATTTGTTTTAATCATGAAATTACAGTAAGCAACCTTATATCAAATATAACTCTTTACAAACAGTTGTATTTATTATTAAGTGGATTCAAATATATGTTAGTCTGGCTTGTACTTAAAATATGTCAATGTTATAGCTTGCTTATCCATATTCTGATTGGATTATAACTAAAAACAACATTATTATATAAATCGGCAACTTTTTAATAAATTTCAAGCCATAAGGCTGTAATATAAATTAGCGTAGGTACAGTAAGGGTGAAATCTAGGGTAATTTCCATAAATAATTACAGTTCAATAGAAGGTATGTCTCATGTACAATGTTTGTCTGCAACATATTATAATTTAAAAATCATCCATGAACATATACTACTTTTTCATAAATAAAAGAAAGAAATTTTTTTCCCTAACACACAGCTTTACACTCAATCCACTTAGTAACAAAAAATAAACTATTTTTATAAACTAAAAATAATATTAACATGTTAATGTTACAATAATGGGATAAAAGTGCAACTATGTGCTAGGATAGGTACCTCCTTAGCATTGCTGTGTGGAGGTTACCCTCAGGTTTTCTGACACGCGGCAGTGGCGCTCAAAAACACTTTAAAACTAAAAAAATACAAGAAAATTTATTATATGAAGAAAAACAATAAGTATATACAACCTACCCAACATGACTATGACAACAATAATGGACAAATAAAACTATCTGTAACATAATAATTGCAATATTATTTGAAAGAAAAAAATATAAATCAAATTCTAGTATACAGTATACAAAGTCAAATTTTAGTCTAGATTATTGTAACAGTTCACTTGATGCATAAAAATATTACCACTTCTTAATTGAAACAATGTACATAAAAATACAATCCTACTAAACTACATTTTTACTTTAAAAACAATTCGACATCTTGTAACTATAAAAACCATTTTCTGAGCAGTTTTGAAAATGTGAAAAAAATATTTACTTGAGCAATTTCATTCAGAGTTTTATTAATCATAATATGAATGGAAGGTGCACAATATGAATAGAACGGCTTAAAAGCTTCAAATGTAGGTCGAGGTGTCACAGTACGGTTATGGTAACTTAATCTTACTGAATATGCTCTTGTATTAGCTTGAATGTAACCACCCCTTAAAAATAGAATTCTCAACACACGATATATAAAAATATACCTTAAAGGAAGAATATTCAGTTGCTGAAATAATGGCGAAGAAGGTTCAGACCTTCCAGAACCAGTTATAATTCTAATTACTTTTTTCTGTGCTACTACAATTAGACTAATTGACGAACAATAAGCACCTCCCCAACAAGGAATACCATACTGTAGTTTACTGTGAACAATTGAATAATAACTGTTTTCAATATAAACTGTGGACATATGTGTTTCAAAAAATAAAACTTCCTATAATACCGAAAATAAAAATGGTCAGATAAAATTTAATATTTTAAGTTGAAAATCAAGCATCGTACCTAATTAAAGATTTTAAATTCATAATACTCAAGGATTCCAAATCAGTAAAAGATGCGGAGCCAGTAAGAAGGAGGTTTGATCACATGCACATCTCATTAAATAATGAAAAGATAGGTTGATTTTACAGATTGCAGATCTGTTCTGGAAGTTCTTGGCTCTTATGTTTAACTTTAAGAGCGTGCTATACTATCAACTTAGAATGTGTTCTAGTCATGGTCACCACTAGTCACATTTGTTTTATAAAGTGAGTACCGAAAGAAAAATCAAGAGATAATAATTTTGTTTACACTCTTAGATTCTGATTACTAAAATAATGTAAAGCAACTTCTTAATAGTTCTCACTTCATAACAGAATAATTCATAGATCAATAAGGCCAATTCCCACAATAACCAATATAATAAATTGTGTGTCTCTAATATGTTGTTTAACTTTAAGTTTTTTAGAAATACAAGAGCTTTGCCTAGAAATCACTTTACTCCCGACATCTCGTACAATATCGTCAGTTAGTTACGGAATTCGGGTTACTATGGCTTTTTGAGCAACTATGACTATCGCTATCACGCAAACCTCAGGATGGTATTAAAATTAATCGTCTTTCCCTCCAATTCTACGTAACCGCCTTCAAGGGAGTGTTGGGAATACACCATCCTCATCGTAACTCTATCCCACCAGGTTCATTTCAGGATTTGGCAATAAACCGGTTTCGCTGGCAGCCCGATCGTGTCAACCTCATAGCAGGACTTGGACAGAAACTGGCTTCGCCAACAATCCTATCGTGTCAACCTCGTGTTAGGATTTGGGAATAAATTGAGTTTGCCGGCAACTCTATATCGGAAGGCTCATGTCAGTATATGGAATAAATCGGCTTCACAGGATCGTGTCAACATGTTGGTAACTATTTTAGTGAACCATGGATTTTTTATTGTTAGCCTAACCAGAACATGTAAAAACTGGTTACATTTTATGTTATTAAGTCATCATTTTATTAAGTCACAGTTCAACTTTTTGTTTTGGGTTATAAAAAATAATGGTGATCGACTATCCCACCCACCCATACTTTAATCGAAAGTAAAATGTAGACCTTTATAATTTTTTAACCAATTTTATTCGGTATTTACTTTGTGAAGTTACAATTTGAAACCAATAGTCTGGAATTGAGATACTTTTATTCTAAAATGTTAAGAGATTTTTTTTAATTTGGATATTTAACAAAAATAATTTATATATCACATTTAAATTAATCAACAAAACTTGTATTAAATAGTTTAAATTAATCATTAATATTAAACAGGTATAACACGATTAAAACGATAGGTGGTTTAGTTACAAGCCAATCTTATCAAAATCGATACATTTGTTCCGTATTATAACTTTGTATGTTATGTATGTTTAACCAAAACTAAAGCATTGTAATAAGCCTTTGTGTTTGGATGTTTATGTATATATGAGGTTAACACTCTTTTGTAAACCCCTGACTATAAATAGTGAAATTTATATAACATCCTTAGAGTCATTTTAAGAATATTTTGGTGTTTGATAAAAACGAGGTTTTAAATTGCGTATTCAAAATAATTACAAATTTAAATATTAAAACTGATTTTGACCTATTTAATAATTACAATATCATGACAATTTTATCAGATTTCATGTGGCTTCTAGTATAGATAACGGGATAACAAACACACAGACATTCATAAGAGACCCACTATTCAACTCTTGGCATATGAAAATGGATATTTCTACGAAAATAAACTTCACACACCATCACAGTTCATTCTTATTTGTCACCTTTCACTCTATGGGTAGTGTCCGAGTTTCGTTTTTTACTGTATTTAATCTCTGGATCGCCAAATACTACCTTTTGGAAAATTGGGTGAAAGAGGTTCTTTGTCAAACTACAAGAGACTTAAAACTTCAATTTTATAATTTTTTTCAATTTTTACAGTAAAGACATATAATATATAGTAAGCTGTAACGTCCAGTGTTATGTCAATGATATTAAGAGCTCTGCAAAACTTATAGCTCTGCAAATAATTACAGACCATTAAGTTCTGAAATCAGCAATTAAATCTGCAGTAAAATGGGACGAAATAAATTGCACTCACATCACAACTAGGAAACCAATACAAGTATTTCAAAAATACATACAGTTGTTAAATTTCAAAAGCGTGAACAGTTGGAATAAAGTTGGAATAAAAACAAAAAAGTTAATATATTAATTAGAAAAAGTACAATTGATTCAAGAACAGCAGTTTAAGAACAAATCAAACATTCATATTACAGTCATTTAAAGTAAAAACCCTGTCCCAAACTCGGCTATAAATACTTTTTTGCTAATTAACAGAGAAAATATTTTATGTTTAAAATTTACTCCGTTATAACCCCAAATTGACCAGCCAAGGACATAGCGAGGTCAAATGAAGAAGAAATAAGATAAGTAGTGCTATATTTAGAAAACATAGATAGTATTAATGGTGTATTATCAATTAAATCATCGTATATTAACACTATAATGTTGTATAAATTAATGGGACAGATTCTGTAGTATAAGTCAGATATTCTGTTGAATTATTTAGCTCATTGAGTAAATGGTTTTTTTTCGTGTTCTGCAAACTTTGAACTGTAATAATTAAAAAAAAAACTTTATGATTTTATTTTAGTTGCCAAAAGAAACCGGTAATAAACTTGGCACTTAAACCTATAAACACTAAAAAATATCCCAAAATTAAACATTTAAGTTTCCAACTAAATCGGAGATTTATAGAAAAGCCGTGAATATGGTATATATCACTGGTATAATTTATCTAAATATTTTCCCCTTTGGCTCGGTTTCCCTGCTACGTACGTAAGTAAAATATATTGGCTGTTAATTTTCAAGTGAGAGAAGGCAGAGAGAGCACAGTCGGTGACGTGCATTGAAAGCTGCAGCGGGGAACAAAATGTCGCCTAATTACGCTACGCTGCTCCACGCTACGCTGAGTCTGATTCTTTCATGATCTCTAATTATTAATCGCCATTTTGTACATGTGCATGCAGGAGCCGAGTGGAGAGGAGAACCACGCTTCGCTCTGCGCCCTCGCCCTCGCCCACCCAGAGGGAGACAATCACCGCTCGGCGTGGTGTCTAAGAGCTGTTCTGTTCACCCTCAGCCATTTCGGTGACTCCAGGGAACCTATTCACCGATACCGGTAGCCACTATCAGGCCTCCATGTTCTCGTGTCCCCGCCGTCTCGCACCCGCCCACGGTGCACAGTCAAATTAAATCTCGAGGGCTCCATTTATTCGAGTATCTCGCAAATACAATGATTTCGAAAGACGCGTTTTCCTCGAGAGGTAATTGCGGTGACTACTCGACAGAGTTGCTCAATTTTTACCGGTAATGGTCTCCCAAATTCAACTGCGACAAAAACACTACAATAGGCACTCAGCTCTTGAAATGTTTCCTATACTTAGGGATAAAATAATGGAATCACACTTTGTATAAAATATAGCAACAAACTAAAAGTATACAAAAGTTCAAAAATATACTTCAAACTTTTATAGCTTTAATTACTACTCCTTTTCAATTGATTTTACAACATAAGTTTTAAATTCTCGATGATCATGGGAATCGATTGTATTCGCCAATATGATTTTCATTCTAATTTGTTTGTATAAGATTTTATTAAATACTACATCGACGCACTATGTAAAGGGGTAAAAATTTACCAAAGTTTAAAAAAATGTATAGCTTTCAACAGAGTCGCATGTAATGAGAGTTTATCTTGAAACAGTCAGTCGCTAGCTGCTGGGCTTATGAACAGCCTTTGCAGAGGGCCACTACTTCTACATCCTTTCTTATTCGTGTCAACGTCAACAATCCATTTGAAGTAGTTCAGGAACTATATCAAGTACTACATCACTAACTGGATTATAATTCCATTTATCTGTGTAATATAGGATCAGAGTAAAGTTGATTATCTCTGGAAAAAGGTGTGGCAAACCGTCACGAGACGTAGTTTTTAATTTTTATAATATATAACTTAAACATCATTGTGTAGAATTGTATCACATAAATAGACACATTCAATTACTCAGGATCTTACTATCAAACTGATACCATTGCTATATACAAAATGACTCCAAGAATCAATGTTTAATATATCATTAAAATTCTCAATAGCTGTTGTCCTAAAAGGGCATATTTTACACATAACATATTGTCTGAACAATCGATGAGAAGATAAATATTTAAATTCATCATTAAAAATACCCTCCATAAAAATAAAATAAAATATGTTAACTTTTATTACAAATGATTAAAAACTAATTTTCAACCCAAGATTAGGAATTTTCAACTTTAAAAGAATACTTGGGAGCACTGTTTGTTTCTTCTAAAAAGAGAAATATTCCATTGTCTTGTTACTTTTCTGCAGCGGTACTTACACATGTACGTGTTTGATTTCTTCTCTAGAATAGTACGCGTTTTATTTAGAAGTTCCTGCATTTATAATATTATTGCAATAGCTTTTGAATCAATCCTTTTCAATACGTTATTAGACACCACTAGAGAACAAATTTAAAAACCGAACTCCACAAAAAATATAACTTGGCTTAACCTTATCGTTCTCATTAATTTCTATAAAAATAGCGGAATTGGCGTAAACCTAAACTAATCCTGCGGTAACAAGAGATTAAAGGATGCTTTAGTGTATCTTTTAACGGATTTTAGAATGCCTTTTTATAATTGCAACTTATTCAGATGGTTGGGTTTTAAACTCTCATTATTCTTAACTTTTTGCTTTATCATCTATCATTAACTGAGATTATTGAACATAAAAGAGTTAAGTAAGATTTTATGTCAATAATAATGGCGAAAGATATTTCTGTAGCTGCTTCGAGACTGATATTGTATTATTGCACGTCACCCTCCCCCCTTCTACATGAATCTATTTCTGACAATTCTTTTAATTATTAAGAACGTTTGAACATATCTACGCCGCGCCGTTAGTATTGATAAGTTACCAACAGTAGTCTTACAATTCCTTCTTAAGCACATATGCACTTAAATACTTGCCTTTTTATTTTTTTTCAGTAGATTATTGTATAAAACTATGTATTTAATCTTTGTAAGGCAATATAAAGATCTACGTTTCACCAACATCTATGACTTTATACTCAGGATGCCCATGTCTAAAGACACTTTTTATTAAATGAATTAAATTAAAATGAAATGTATGTACAAAAATCCAATTGTGTATTTCTTGTACTAAATTTTATGATCATGTTTCAATCCGCCCAACGTATATCGTGTGAATACGTGAACAAGCAAATAAACACAAAAGCCAATTTTGTCGACGCTGACAGTTGTAAAACAACCTCCAGGTAAGCGTTTTCTTATCTTGTGGCTTCCGACGATGTTTGGTTTATGTTCAGTCACAGAAGTGGTTGAACTAGTTTCCAAAAAGCGGCTATCATAAGATGTACGCTAGCTAGTAGTAGCGTAGCAAATTTTGTGCCACACAATTTGGTAGCTTTACGTTGGAATCCAAAGTAATGTTATAAAATTTAATACTTAGTACTGTTGTACTAAGTGTAGGCCAAAAGTAACCAAGTATGAATAAGAAACCATACTATGAGTTACTCTCAAACAATTCTAAATGCCAGGTATTATGAATAAATAAATAAGATATTTACTAATATTAACACCTATACACATACAGTATTAAGTATAACAAAAAAATACCGAATTCCGAATCTCGTTGTGTTTTCACCAAAGTTTTTGAGCTCTAAAATGTCTCAAGGCATTTTATCGTTTTAGAATTTTGAAATGCAGTTTTGGGGAGAAGAATTAGTGATGTTGTACACAGTGAAACAGTTTGTGACAAATTCAGCTTGGATAATCTGTTAATAACTAATTTTTTTATATTTTTAATCGTCCACGAGTGTCTGTTGAGGTAGCTTTTTACAGAAGAACGTTCTGAACAACTATCTAAATTATAGATTTAATTTGAATTCCTGCTGCAGAGTGAGCGAAATGAAGTTCAAACATGAATATTAACAGGAACACCGAATGTGGTTAATCGAGTTGGCCCCGACTGATGACCACATTTCCCTCTGTCCCTCTGTGATTTACTACCTCTCGTTTACTGAACATTGGAATTGGAAAACATTCTTTTGGTATGTGTGCAAGTACCATTTAGCAGAGGAAGATTTCCATGTTCATTCCTAACATTTTACGTACTTGTGGAATTTAAATTAAACTTTCCATGCACTGCTATAAAAAACAATTACACACATATTTACGTATTCGCGCATTATGTGGTAAGGAAAATTTCGAGTAAAACTAAGTACAAAAACACATTTATGTATTTCAAAGGGCTCACTATGTAATTTATTCCGAATAATATTCCCAAACTAAACTTTTAACGAGAGTGAACAGAGCAAATCAATATGACTATTACAATACCACCATGTGGGTAGTTTGGTGCAATATATGATTAATTCAAAATACAATGAATCGAATAAGCCAACACTAACTCAACATAACAGGTGGAACATTAAAACTTGTTCTAAAAAATTACAGTGACTTGAAATATTAATAAGGTTTTTGAAAGTAGATAACGCACTAATAATATATTGAGTATTTCCAATGCTTAAATTAACAAATATAAAAAATTTACTCCCCTAATTATTGAACCAGCTGGCAGAAAAATTACGAGGAATTATTTTTGTATACATACTAGCTTTATTGCCCTTTATTACATGTAAACTGTGCTTTTTCCTGGTTAATCTCATATATATATATATATATATATATATATATATATATATATATATATATAAGTATACAATATAATATACACACAAATGAAAGTATTGATTTTATAACATCTAGTTCTAGATTTCTGAATTTATAATAAAAATATAAAACTTTTATTTGATGTTTCAGTTTTCAAATATTTTAATTAAACAAAATATGTTAGTAATTGTTAAAATATTGATGTTGTGGATAAAAACAGACGAATAAATATTGTTAAGAGTGGACAATAACTATAAACACTATAAACAGTTTTCCTTTATTTGGAAGATTAAAGTTATATTAAGATTACAAAGATTACAACAATATTAAAGTTATAACACAAAAATATGCACGGGATTTTTAAAAGTTAATTCCTAAAACACACAATGTAACTAACATAAAAAATATAATACAATTTTTTTCTTTAAGTTAAGATCCTTTTTCAAGTTTTCTATATTTAATAACTAGTAATTTCGGTCCCTATTATGCACGGTAAAGCAAAATCAACATTTCTTAGAAGTGGAGTAGAGTAGCTATTATACGAGCAAAACGAGTGTATGCCATGAAACAATACCATAGCATGAAACTGCACTGCAACTGTTTCCAGTTCTGTGATTAAGTTTCAACCGTCGCGTTGTGCGTCATTGGAACTTATGGAGCTTACAACAGAAACTGTATTGCATGAAACGAAAATTGTCTGCACAGCCGATTGAGTGCGCAAAGACTGCGTACATCAACAGCTGATATGTCGCTGTTTATACTGTAAATTTAAAAAGTTTATTTTCTTGAATGCATCTTCCAATGACGTGTAAATCTGTCTTCTACTATTGACCTGTTCATTGAACGCATTGTTTATCTATTACCAAAAATATTGGAAATGTAACGATTTAAACCAATTAATAGTGTTAACCAAGTTTATTTTAACAAGTATATTTTACTTAAAATATTTTGTAAAAATAATTATCGAATATTTATGTTTTAATGAATCGTTTTTATAATATTTCTTGGTTTTCAAGCAACAGTGTTATGAAGGATTTCACCAATAGTAAGTAAAATAATAACTTGAATTTAGTATCAACGCGTTCTAATTCATAGCTGGCGGCTGACTGATGCCTGGACGGCTGGAAGTGTACAGTGTATAGTGAAACGGATTGCAAGAAGTGGATCTCGATTAAACACAAAACCTATTCGGCCCATGTAACCGAATTATAATGCCATGTGATTTTCTTTCGCCTCCTATAAGAGTCTGAAAATTCAATTTTATACAAAACTGCAAGATGATACGGGTCGGGAACCACCCATGATCGGTTTTGGAACTAAAACTTCACTAAACATTATTTCTGTGATTAATTTACGTTTTATATCAAAACGACCTTCCAACACTATATAGAACTTATTTTTTAGATTGTCTCTTATTTAGATAAAAATTTAAACAATCTAGTTTTACAACACAAACATGGTTCTTTGGTCCCTACTATAGGTTCTACCTAAATAGGGCCTTAGGTATGACTACTTTAATCAAATCAAGATGAAACTCACAAATGGTTCGGGTTGCAACATCAGTATTTTACAAGGTGCGTCGTAATATTACTGACACCAACTTACCAATTGCTATATTTTAAACTAAGGTTATTTTGAAACTCAATGTAAAAAACAAATCTGATTAATTCTAAAAAGAAGACAAATGATCAAAAATAAAGATTACGAACAGATGCCTACAATTACTATTACATTATTATTATTAGTAATTGTTATTTTTATTTTTTATTATTATTAGTAGTATTACATTTTTAGTATTATTAGTATACCGTAATTATTAGTACGGTTGAATTAAATTACTGAAAATGTATACTTTGTTTTTAAATGTTTATTCCTATTTAAATTCAACCAATGCCTAAACATATTTAAATTAATTTTATCATTGGATGTTTATTGAATTCAAACAAAATTAGATTCCTGTTTGTGTGTCTTCAGAAAAAAATTGTAAATTATTGTTATGTGGTGGTCATTCTGTTATTCCCGGAAAAACTGTTAAATCATTAAACTTTTCCGGAAGTGAGCAATTATTGTAGACAATAACTTTCATACCTGTTTTTAACATTTTTCTTGAAAATAGCGATTACTTTCAGGGAAATTAGAGATATAATTATATTTTGATGACATAAATAACCTATAATTATGGCTTGAGTCAGTTATGAGCTGTATCATACGTGTTTACCATAGTTTTAAACACGTATGATAAAACATTGAACATGTATTTTTTGCAATGTTCATTAGAAGAAGACTTGTTGCGATAAGCCATTGTTCCGATAAGGAAAAAATAGGCCTATTTTACACCAAGTCATATTGAAAAAAATCACCTAGATGATATTTGGTCCAAAGCAAGTATTTCATATAAAAAATGTCAAGAAACTACAATTCCAGTTGCATGTTCTACAAAACGTGTGATTTAGTAGATTGGTATGATTTAGATTTGCAATTTAACGTTGCAGCGTAGAATTCTTCCCCGTGATACACAAATATCTGAAAATTATTACTTGCTTATCAGAATTTGCATAAAAATACTCATTCTAATTCATTGGAAAGGCACAATTTCACTACACCTGATAATTGGTTTTTGACGCAAACTTCTCACAGTTCTATAAATAAAATCAATTAATTACAAATTTAAATCATTCATGCAAGTATCCATTCATTTAAATCTTTTCTCTAAAATGTTCAGGTGCTGTAATGATTCTCCTTTAAAAACGATTAATTTATAATAATTTTTAATTACATTTTCAAAATAAAAACTAGAAATGTTTTTTAGGAAGATAAAAATTTTATTTGATAAAACTAAATTATCAATTAACCCAATTGTCAAAACTGAAACGGAATTACAATTTGAAAACAATTAAACTCAAATCCAAATTACAGAATTTAAAAAATGGATTATTTAAAAAAAAAAACAAAAAATTTTTAACAATAAAAATTACAACAAAACAATTTTATAAACTGCAATTGTAAGGTGATATCTGTAACTACAATACAACTGCTGTCTGTACAAAATCAGATCTATCATTAGCGCTACTTATGTAATAAACCATCAACAACGTAAACAGATATTTAATATTACTTCGGCGGTAAATTTTTCCTGCTGAATATGAGCAGTTTCTTCTTAAGTATGTGAGGAAACTGCGTTGAAGTGTTTCAAGATAAGCAGTAGAAACATTGCTTTTATTTAATGACACATGTAATCTCTTTGTCGGAGCGGTTTTAAAAGTGGTAAATTAATATAATGGCTGTTTAATTCAAGTAAAGCGTTTCCAAACGCATGGTTTCATGTTGATAGGACAGCCAAGGGTAATAAATGTCGCAAAGTACGCTTTAAGTGCGGTAGAAATTTCATGCAGCGAACACCCAAACCCATTTGAAAATGTTTGTAGCATGATTACCTTGTAGAATCATCTGATATAGTAAAACTTATTCATTCAAAATGTTTCTTACCATATGTATATACATATACATAATGGTAATATGCTATGTGTATAGGATACACAGCACAGGCCACAGGTTCTATGGAAGGTTTCATGTTAGTATGAGTAGAAAGATGCATGTTTCAGAGCAGTAAATCCTAGAATATCCTAACAACATAAATGTTTCAACACCATTCATGGAATAAAGAACTAATTTATGTTATATGTGGCTGGCTGTTAGGTCGATCGATATAACCCTCTAAAAATAGACGTCAAACATTTCGGGACACTTTCAAATTCTGTTTTTAAACTGTAAACAGGAGAAATGCTACAGACATTGCACTCTTTATAATTTTTTTTATAGATTATTCGTTATAGTTACACATATAGATTACTGTGTAAGTGTTTCATGTTGTAAGCCAATCCCTTACAGCGCATCTGTGATGAGAAAATCAACTTTCTTGTAACAACTCTGCCTCAAGAGATTTACTGAGTATCGATACCGACCGGTAGTTACGTGTCCTTATGGACCTATCAAACATAGGCATGAGCAATTTTCCTCACCTAGTGAACACAGGATATCTTATAGAATTTAATGGTAAAGAGAACACCAAGAGTTTTCCAGTTTGCGGATTAATTCACTGTGTATTTTTACGTGTTGTACATTTGAACTTCTTTTATTGGACAATCTTTCTCAGTATATGAATTTCGTGTCAGCATTTTGTAGTTCTCTTTATCATTCTTTAACATTTTTGTATATATTGTTATTTTCTGTTAAAATTTCAGATTTCCACTCATGTATCACTTCAAGGTTGACCAAACAAGTCCACAGACAATATTATAATCTTAGAAGATTCAGAAACTGGAAGTATTTATTTCTACAAATTGTGCTTCTATGACTAGCAATAGAATATTCCACTCTAAATTCTAATGTTGTTGGAGTCTTTGTAAAAAATGCTCTAATGCTTGGATCCTGAAGGCAATGGATAGAGGATTCCGTGCCATATATATTTTCAAGGCTGCTTTTAAAAATATTATTATTCTATCTTTGATGCTGCAAAAAATCACAATCCATACGAATATTAAAGGACATCAATAAATTAGAACACTTCAATGTTTTCCCTTTTATCCATTGACTTGTTGCTTTTGATGGAGAAAAAGTCAAAACAGTACACACTGACGCATCAATTTCAAATGCCCACTCTCTGTGATATGAGAAAGAAAAATCCGCAAAGAGAACGAAATTTTTGCCAGCGCTGTTTTCAAATTCCCAATAAATCTCTTCCTTTCGGTCGAGAGCGATGAGAAAATCGGTGCCGGATATACGAGTATCGCAATGTGCGTAAAATTAGAGGTTTTCCTGTATCACAGTTTATTAAAAATTCAAACAGTACATATCGGCTGATAAAAACAAAGGCAGACAGCCGGGTCGGTGGTGCCCACAAACCGACTATAGGGCAGCCTCGAGGGGCTAGAGATATCATCACTCGTTCATTTCCCGGGTTCGATGACAGTCCTCTGAGACCGTTCCGTCCCGTCCGCTTGTAATATTAACCCTTCTACACTCCCGCCTCGCTTCCACCCACTCGCAAACATGTACAGAACGCAAAATAACACGGCTCACCATTAACTTCGCGATTTCTTAGCTCCATTTCCGTAATATTTGGGTGCTCGAGTAATCCATTCATTTGATCCTAATATTGCAATTTGATCATTCATCACAGCAACCTAATTGACTTTCAAATTTATAACGGTTTTAATTGCAAAAGTTTAAAGTTGTTTGTTTATTATCAAGTTTTTTTATTAGGTATTGTACGCATCTAAGCTACAACTGTACGCATATTATGTGCTGAAAATAAAATATGGATAAATATTAATACGAATTTTCAGTAGTTATTAATCTGTAAACAAATGGAAATCCACTTAATAACTAATTTGGATCAATACAAACATTAATCTTACGTCATATTCAAAACATTGTATCCAGTTTACTTCCAAAAGTATTATAATCAACTTTTAAGTAAGCTGCAGTTTACTTTCAACTAAACGTAATTTTTTTAAGAATAATTTTTACCTTTACTGGTTTCTAAAAATAAGTTTGACAGATGGTAAATTAGGTATGTTTATTCTGACCCATGATTATTTGGCATCTTTTTGCCTTCACCCGAAGAATAAATCTCCGAAAGATTCGTTAACACTCTGTACTTAAAGTGATATACACTTTCCCTACGTAAAAAGTTTAAAGCTATTCTAACTAGTATTTGAAATTGCCAGCATAGGTGTCAAATATTTATATGATTCCAAACAGAATTACATGCTTAGAGAGAGAACTACCAAATCTTTTTAAACAGTATTCTGAAGAATATAATATATAAAGTTGGTTTAAAAAAGCCAAAATGCATTAAATTACAAGAAATTCGTATTATTTATGACTGAATGTTAGTAAGTTTAGTGATATTGCCACAGTATCTCTTATTCCAGTAATGGCATGTCTAATAAAATCGTACGATCCAAAACGTACTCGCTGTCAAGACAAGGAATAATACTTATTAAGGCAATGTAATTGTAAGTATAAATAAACTTATTAGGGCGATAAAATAGACAACAACCTCGACATTGACTATTTACTCCCAGTGAAACGAGAAAGACACGAAGGGACGAACGGTGGCGCTTATATCTGCCGGCAGCTGGCTGGGGCTCACTGGCCCGTGAGATATACAATAATCTCGCTCGCTCATTCATCTTTTGTTAAAAATAAGCTTTCTACTCATCTTTTTCCACCTACTAGTTCTCCACGTAATCATATCTCCCTTTGTGAACGAGCGGACATCATTTTGAAGCGGCAACCCAGGTAGAATGATACAGTAGGGGTAGATCCTCACGCAGGCAGCGTTTCTTCATAAACAAAAGTCTTTGTCGTCTTCAGGCCTCGCACACCCACCGTAATAAAGTATACTTACACTATAATACTTTCTTCACTTCAAAGTAAAAATCGTTTGGTTTATTGGTATTTGTTTTATTTAACTCACTGTTTTGTTTTTCTATCTCTTACACGTATTTTTTTTATTTTTTACATTTTCCAGCATACATTCTTAGATTGACAGATACCGTATGTACATTGTAGTGTGTTACTGCTCAACGATATATAGTTATATAACCTCACATTAAACGATTTTACAGTAGGCCTAATAAAGTACCGACATAAAACTTATTATTTCTACTATCACTTATATTCTCAATCACTCAAATACACGTGATTGTATACAAGAACGATATTTTTCTTAATCTTTCAACAACAATCACGTTTATTTTAAATATAAGTAAATTTATTTTTAAAGTCCCACATACATTGCAATATGTATCTAACGAGTTTTGAGCATTAGACAATATGTTTGGTTGTTACCTATTATATAAAAAAATATCTACCACGATACTTACTCATATTTTAATATTTTGTATATATTCACTCTATTCCAATACTTAGCCTATCAAGATTTAATAAATTATTCTTATCCTCCATATGGCTAACACGTAAATTTGCTAATACGCCATGTGAATTTCAAACAGAATTCTTGAAACTTCCGGTTAGAATAGGATTACAATGTTTAACAGAAATAAAGGTAATGGTACGTAATTACGATTAGAATAGAAGATGACAATGCTTATGTTTTCAAACTAACAAATATTTGTTTAGGACATCTAATTAAACTACTACTATAACTAACAAAATTAAACTTAATATATTGCAATTATAATACAACGTTATTGCATATTGCATTTTGTTTCTCTCTAGTCCAAATTAGTTTATTACTCAAACTATTGATTCATTAGCATATTACTTTATAGCATTAAAATGTTACATGGGCACTTCTCTTATTAATGTACAATCCATTAGCGCTAAACTTCACATAAGCTAACATATTGACAAAAATATGCCAATAAACAGAAATACAGTCAACCCAAGTTTAAAATCATAGTATATCACCTGATCAAATAAGGATAAAATTAGAACTGCAGTAAAACCGCTGATTATATTTAACTACAGTATAATAAATTTGCTTGTAAGACCTATGTGTAATTCTAGAATAAAGATTATTTCTCATGCATTGACAATTTTTATACATTAAGGGCGTTTAAAAATGTAATTGTAATGACACAGTGTTTGTAAAATCTCAAAAAAGATTCAGTTTTTCTTGAAGCATTAATATTTTTTTCGGCTTTGACAGCTAGTAAAAATACGAGGGGTGAAATGGTGCTCATGGGGCCATCAGTACCTCTTTTAATAAGAAATACAGTTTCTCTTTTTACAGTGTAAAAGTTGTTGTTGAATTTTTACAAGAATCTAAAAATACTAATCATACATTTCTCAACAAGTATATAGAACAATAAACGTATAGATGACGATAAACAATAAAATCACGAAATATTCGAACCTGTTTCATGATCTACGAATATCAGGATAGGCTGTTAGAACCTCGAATTGAACCGAAAGATCAACTGAAGACACTGAATTCTTCTACAATGATATAAATAATATTAGATGAATAATAAAATTCAGCGGAAAAACAGTTTCAATTATTTAAGTGAAATTTTCAGACAATGTTCATAACGTATACTAAGTGGAAAAGTATACCTAAAATTTACCGAACCTATGGTCAACAGTTTCCTCCATGCTAATACTATATGCATATGCGAATACTTATATTTAATCTTCTGTCACTAAGAAGATTGTTAGTGGGATTGTTAAAGAATCATTGTAGCATTATTCCCAACGGTTATACTAAGGCCATTTTGTATTCTATTTTTGGCTCTCGAGGTTAGAATGCCCAAGACTGTTGTTATGAGCTACGGTTAAGTCGACTCTTGGACAAGTTGCTCTGTTTAGTCACGGAAGACCATCATCCCCCTCTTGAGAGGTGCATCATTGGAGTCAGTTACCTCAAGATTCTTTCCTTTCATACGAAAGACCCATTTGTGTATTCCTATTTTGGGATAAGTCATTTGGTAACTATATACATTGGTTTTTGCAAATAGTTTTAATAACTAAGTTTTTATTGACAACTGCTACTACATGATTTTATGGAATATGAGTATGATGTAATATATTACAATGTGCTATTCTCGCAGTGTTTTGTTTTGTTCGGAGGGCGTATTTTAAAATGTTTCACACTTGTATATCAGTAAAAATATTGTGTTCACATAACTACTTACAAATTGTATGAGCCAATTATTATTAGTTACTATTATTTAGATAGTTTAGAGAATTTTATAATTATAATATGATAGCTTTACTGTTTACAATGTAGATGTTAAGCAATATATAGCTGATTATTACAATATGTTACACTGCTCAGAATCAACAGGATACACGGTACCTTTCTACGAGGCAAATTTGAGAAAGTAATTCATTTTCGAATTAGCAGTTAATAAGCCTTCAAACTTGCCGTACTTATAAATATGAATTTAAAATGTTAAAGTTCAAAATTAACTACTATTGGGATATACACCTGTTCGCATCCCAGATTACAGCCGTTTGATTTCTCTACCTCCAACAAACTTGACCTCATATGGTAAGTAAATAGCTTTAAGTGTTTTAGATATCTTAGACAAGATTAATTAGTTCTTTTTTATTTACCATGCCAACCCACTCATTCTTTTTCTATGGGTGTGTGTACTTTATAATAATTGATGGCTCTCTCAGTATTGCTGATGGATCACTATCTGGATGGCTATTTTTATTCGTCGCCATCAGTAAGGGGCAGCACCGAACGGAATGCCTGATGGCTGCACGGATTGTAGATCAGAAAAGATAGGAACCTTAACTTAACCCATTCTTGTAAAACAAGGGAAATTTATTTCTCCGCAATATAAAAACCCAATAATAACCATTACTTATGTAAGACTTTGAAAGTTGTACATAAACGACTTTCAAAGTTTACTGGACAAAGTTGACTCATTTAATTTTCAGGTATTATTTTAGATTTTAGATCTACAAGTAAACCTCTGGATATAAGAACTCTTTGAATAAAGATAGCACAAAAATGTGACTTCATAAATTAACCTAAGTATAGTAAAATTAATTATAGAGAGGTTTATAGATTAAATTATTTTCAAAGTATCAATCATCTCAAATAGCTTTTATTCTTCAGCCGTCTTGAAAAAGATCAGTAAAACAAGGGACTGAATCTTAAATTCATGAATCAATGTTGTATTTTATTTTAATGCATAAGATATTTGTAAATGAAGTTATAAATCTACAAGTGATGAGAGCGATACGTCTGATGTACGTCCAGTAGCTCACGCCTGGGGCTAACATGGCTGTAACATGCCCCAGACAGTAAGGCCGCGCCGTGCCGCACAACGCCGCCATCTCTCCCAGGACACCGGATAGTACAATTAATTCCCGGCAGTCAAGAGAAAGACCCTCTTAATTAATTCACCTCCTCCCCTAACCAGATTTGTGCTCCCGGCATAGCCCGCGCCCCCAGGGCCGGACTAATCGAATGCTGCCCGGAGGGAAAATCGTCCGCTCGCCCCTGGGGTGAAAACAAATATACGGCAATAATGAAATGGTGAGGGTGAGAGGGGATGTGTTGGGTTAGGGCTGATGGTGAAGGGGAAGGGAGTGTCGATACGGCGCGGCGTGGCGTCGGTTGATAAACCTTCGCTTCAAACCTTCTCACTCGACGCGTTACAAATACAACACTCCTCTATGACACCACTGCCACCGCCGATATAACCGAGCCGCTCGTGGTGGTGTTACTGTGAGTCACATAGTGAACACCACCGCTAGTGGTTGATAGTTACGGTGCAACATTCAGTTCAATCATATAAAATATAAAATTTTAGTTATAACAAACTAAAATAAATATTAGCATAGAGCACAGCTAGCGTTTCCAACGAGAATTAGCGAATGTATAATCTTCCTAGCCAAGCATGGTAGTGACAACATGTGTTCAGGACATAATACTGGCATAGAGCAAAGCTAGCGTTTCCCACAAGGAATTAGCTAATTTATGTTTTTGCTAGCCAAGCGAAGTCACATAGTCACAATAAGTGTTTAGGAAATGATACTGGCATAGAGGAAAGCTAGCGTTTCCCATAAGGAATTAGCTAATTTATGTTTTTGCTAGCCAAGCGAAGTCACATAGTCACAATAAGTGTTTAGGAAATGATACTGGCATAGAGCAAAGCTAGCGTTTCCAATGCGAATTAGCTAATGTATACTCATCCTAGCCAAGCGTAGCAGTGACAATATGTGTTTAGGAAATGATACTGGCATAGAGCAAAGCTAGCATTTCCAATGCGAATTTGCTGAGGTATAATCTTTCTAGCCGAGCGTAGCTATGACAATATGTGTTTAGAAAATGCACATTTCTATTCACATGGATTCAGAACACACAACGTAATGTTGTTCATTTTACAATTTATTCTGCAAATTAAAAGTACCATGCAACAGTTGAATATTATTTCCTGTAACAATTTATTGGGGTAATTTATTTTCGATGTCTCTATTATTTCAAATGAAACGTTTACTTAAAAGTTTTAAAATGTTAATATGAGTTACCAAGAGATTTTGACAGGTTAAAGTAGTCTCAGACAAAATGAAATCTATTTAATCGAAACACATAGTAAAGCCAAAAATTAGTTAGGAATTAAAACCTTTTGAACTAGTAGGCCTTCGTGCGGAATAATTATATGCATGCCAATGCAATATGTATTGTTTATCGAATGAGTTCTTTTAACTTCCAGTTCTAACTTTGTTGACTGACTTATCTTGAAATCTATGAAATCATTGAGCGTATTTACATTTACACATTGGTTTCTCTCACCTCTAAAATACTCGCTAAGAAATTGTTTAAACTAATTTTAGTATAACCATGTAAATCCGATGAGATTCTTTTTAGAGCTCACGTGTTTCAGGATCTTACAGCAATAGGGGATGGATTTAGGAGATGTTTATTACCCTGTTCACACGATATTTGGATGCTTAGAGCATTTCACCGTACAGGTAAGTGTGACAGGCTATGTTCATGTGGCCCTGGTACAGTGTTACACTAGTTTACGCATGGTGCAATAAGGAAGTGACGTGAGGAATTTTGAATTCATGTCAATGTCAATTTTAAAGGGACATATTTCCACAGGTATGGGTCTCCGATGTCGTCCGTGTTCGAGATCACTAGCTTCATAGCCCGATCCGGTGAGGAAACCAAGACCCATCCTTATTCGAGAGTACAAAGTTCATGACCCGATGCAGTGAGGAAACTGAGAATCATCCTTATTCGAGATTACAAATTTGAAGATCCGATGCAGTAAGGAAACCGAGATTCATCCTTATTTGAGGCTAAAAGTTCATGACCCGATGCAGTGAGGAAACTGAGAATCATCCTTATTCGAGATTACAAATTTGAAGATCCGATGCAGTAAGGAAACCGAGATTCATCCTTATTTGAGGCTAAAAGTTCATGACCCGATGCAGTGAGGAAACTGAGAATCATCCTTATTCGAGATTACAAATTTGAAGATCCGATGCAGTAAGGAAACCGAGATTCATCCTTATTTGAGGCTAAAAAATTCATGGCCCGATGCAGTGAGGAAACCGAAATTCATCCTTATTCGAGATTACAAATTTGAAGATCTAATGCAGTAAGGAAACCGAGATTCTTCCTTATTTGAGGCTAAAAATTCATGGCCCGATGCAGTGAGGATACCGAGATTCGTCCTTACTCGAGACTACAAAATGCATGGCTCGATGCAGTGAGGAAACAGAGATTCGTCCCTGTTCGAGTCTATAAACTTCAATGCTCGATGCAGTGAGGAAATATATATTCCTCCATGTTCGAGACAGGAAACTTTAAGTCCAGATGCAGTGAGGAAATAAGGATTCCTCCTAAATCTTTAACACAGAAATGAGGGATCTCGGTATGAAGGTACGTACAGACGGAACCCCCGAAAAACAGATTAATTGTTACATTTCAATTCGTATAAATATAGCACTGTGATTTATAGAAGACATAGGGTATGCAATTTCGTCTTATCGAAATAATGGGACTAACTATAATAGTGCTTATGTATATAGGAGTGATAATAAAATAACTTTGTTTGATATGATTTAGCCCTTGTGATCAGCTTTAATTAAATACTTTTGTATTATGTGCTGCACTGATTAAATATTACATGTAGTACAATATTACATATACAATAATAAATTTTTGTATTCATTTCAATTAACATTAATTCAGTAAATTTCAAGTGCTTTGTAAATAGTATGTGGGCTATGCTATTAGTATATGTTTATTACCAATAATTTAAATGTCCATGTGATTTATTTAGATATGTTAAAAACAATGTAGCATGCACTCATGTTAAAAAATCATATCACAATTACGGGTAGAGGTGTGACATTCATAAACGCATACAATACTTGTTAAAATGTTGCGTGGTATTTTTTAATGTCGTAGACTTTACTCCAGATGTATAATAGATTCAAATTAAAAATATATAAATAATATAAGACTGCCACGGCCTACTTTAAGGGTGGAACTCAGCCCCAACTGTTTAAGACTAGAAATATAAGAAAAGGACCATCTTGTACTTGACTTCTTCCATCCATGGAAGTAATTGGTAAGGAATCTTCACCTCAGACTACTTCTCTTTTAAACCGGAGATTACTTATTTTTATACTGCCACTGTATTTTACAGCTGGGCTGATGTACTTCTTTTCCCTGCTTGTCAATGCTATTGCTGAGGATTTTTGGCTCAATAAGTTCTCTGTCTACAAGGGATGATATACCCATTGAAAGGAGGAAAGGTTTAGGCACCCTGTGATTCAGCCAACTCAATCACTTTACTTTGGCGGAAATTTCCTGTTCATTCGAAAAATAACTCGAGCGGTCTGTAGTTGCATATGAATGATTAAGAAGTTTACTGTTTTCCTTAAATTAGGGATAAACACAGTAACTATAGCAGTGACATTCAGTCAAATCCGAAATTTTTTTGGGATCTATTATGTCTACCAGATTTAGAAGACTGTCTCTCGATATCAGCTGTTGGTGTCGAAGATGGAATTAGCACAGACACTAATGTATCATATGCGAAGTAGATTACTTCGTTTTTACCTAACATTTTTTTTATGATTAGCAGTTGCGCAACCTGAGAAGATGATAATATCTGAACAGTTTGTCAAAAATTGGCGTTCTTGCCTGGGTCGTACCTGTCTGGTCTGCAATAAACGTTCAGCTCGTGGTATTAGTAGTATTCCTGCATCTATTATCTGAGGTGTATCTGATATCGAGGTTCCTGTGCTTCTTTCATTGTACAAGGACAGAATTTTACAGACAGTGAGAGTGTAATTCCATATGGAAGACAGTGGTAGTTGATAGGCTCTATTATTTCTACCTATCCACGCCTACCTATCGATCTTCGGTCCATTTATAAGACATAAGGCTAGATCGATTTCTGCTCTTCATGTCGTATACACTGAGAGGGCTTTATTAACTTTTGTTTATTAAAGAATGTATCTACACTAGTACAAATCCATAAGATGTCGTTCAATTGCAAAACCTATAATTTAGCTATATTTGCAGCTGAAGAACTTGGCAAGTTGATACTACACATCCTGATTTTCAAAAAGCTAACATACTTCCTGACCCCAAAAACCTTTGATGAATCTTTTAGCTCTGGATATATCTGAACCATATTTTCTTTACAAGTTACTGTTAAAAAATTATATTTGAGGTAAAATTTGGTAGAGTTTCTCGGTCAATTTATGAGTCATCTTGTCTCTGTCATTTTGTCGGTAACGTCAGTTTTTTAGAACAAGAAAATGGTATATAGACTCATCTTCAGCATGTTTACGCCCTTATATCTTAAATGACATCGGGGCTGTTTTTTATAGACATGACTATAGAGTCATGAGCTATAGAGTCAAAAGAGCTATGAGAATCCACCTTTTATTCGTTTACCAATTATATAACACACTGTACCCTAACAATGTAAGTGTAACGCCCGGTTTTATGCTATGATGTGGGTTTTAAACTAAGACTAAACTAACCACAACCCCCTAAAACTAAGAAAGGTGGTTCTAATTTTATATTAATACTAATTCAATTTTAATTTGTATAAAGTATAACGTGCAGGGTCTTGTTGGCATCATATATAAGGAGGCGATCTTCTCTGAAAAAGTAAGTAGTGTCTTTTAGAAGGCTAGGTTCTTGGTCCTTGGTATGTGGATGCCTAGTTGTTAACAATAAGGTATAAGATGAATTTTGTTTATAATGTCAGATAAAAAAAAATCGTGTATTCAAAGCCTTTAAAATGAAATAACTTGCTTTCTAAGCATTAAAGTATTTATACACGAAATATTCCATCCATTGTTTTATTGCTAATATAAATATAAATGAATTATGTTTTATATTGTAAGCCACTCATGCAACATTACAGATTAGATAAGAATGTAGGTAACAAATATATATATATATATATATATATATATATATATATATATATACACACCAATCAAGAGTTTATCCTAACCTATTTTTTATATGAAGTTTATTTAACAAAACGCGTATAATTCCAGGCTTTCTGATCCTCAAAATCTTAATACATATATACACATATGTTGATTTCAAGAATTCATTTCTCCAGGAAATAGTTTTGTTTTTAATCTGGTGAGTGAATTTATAGCCGACTTCTGAGAGTTAAAATACACGCCACTCGGGAGATATATTGCACTCAAGAAACATAAACTTCCGTAAAAACCACTTGAGTGCATGTGTTACACACGTACTGAATGGGGTATACAAAAGATAAGAGTAAAAGAGCTGAATCTCTTTACTTAAAGGGAAATGAGGAGAGTAGAAACAATGTTATGGCATCGTTGTAATGAAGAGAGTCTGGACGCTCTCAACCCAGCTTACCCGTGTGCTATGATATCCTTTCAAACTCATTCATATTTGAGACCGCAGCAGACTCCAAGATCATACACAACGTGTGATACAAGTTTAAACGCGTTATATGAATTAATAATTTAGTAACTTCTAAGAACTATGCGTCGAAGGTAATCTTTAATTTTTAATGGGTATCGTTTTAAGCTGTATGTATATTAAGATAATGTATTCATACTTTAAATTTAAATTTAAATTGAGTGATATAATATTACAAGAGGATAGTGCGAGGGTATTCAATACAATTAATATTCTAATCAACCTGATACATGGTTAATAATCGTTATCTTTTCTTAACTGATTAAACTCGATATGTGTTTATTTTATATATACATTGTTAGTTCTTAAATTAAGCAGCTTTTAAATGATCCTGTTAGACTTGCTAAATCGTCTACTATGACCATTTAAACAAGCAATGCGACACTCAAAAGTTCGTTTTATTCTATAAGATAGAAGTGCATACGGAAATCTACCATTCTAAAAGGCCAAATATAATTAAAAGTTAACTTATATTTTATTCTGTGTATTTCTCACATTTTGTTGGTACATTGTAACAAAAAATGTTTTTAAGTGTTTTGGATTTCTGGAGTACAACCTTAGTGTATAGGTAAGCTGACTTTTTAATTACGGGAAGAATTAATATTGCTTTGAACTATCAAAGAAATCTATTCAAATTTAATTATTTGAAATACTAGCGTTTTCATCAACATTTTTGCTTTCGAAAGAAGCTACAAACAGGTATTAAACGAGGTGCAACGTCAAATTTATATTGTTTAAAAACATTATTTTGTAGCCGTCACTGGCCTATATTCATTAGGTCCTTGTTTAAAAATCATAGTTTTATTTTATATTCAAAACCATATAAATCCAAATTTAAATCCTTATTAAAATGTTAACTAAGGCCACTTCGACATTTATAAGTGCAGAACTACCGATAACGAAAATAAGGGTTTTAGCTCCTATATTCACGGCAACTTACTTATTATAAAAATATTGCATTTTGCTTCTTTCGGTTATTTAAAACGGGAGGATTTTTGGCTAGCGTTTGGAGTAGCACCTGTAGTGATATGCAAATTTTCGGTTCTCCAGATTACCTTTGCACTCTCTACACAAACTTCGTTGTATTTCTCCCAAACTAAAATTCGAATACTTTCTTTAACAAAGCACTTGCCTTAATACGTTATCCGTTTTTTATGTAGCGTTACATACACATATACTAGCTAAACATACGTTTTTCAATTAAATTGTCGGATAGTGTAAACATTTTATCTGTCTCATAAAGCCCAAGAACTAAAAATCCTTTAATAATAATTCTTTATCCTGTATGAAAAACTTGTTATTTTTATCTTTAGATCCTAATTGTAATGGAAATCGAAGTGATGCAAACAAGTATAAATAAGTATATAAAAACAAGATTAAAGTATGTATTTTACTAATTTGGAGTTAAATTAAAAGTAATTGAACTGTTTCTGTGTTAAAAGAAAGTCAATCTGTAATTGTACGAAGAAAGATTTACATGGTTTAATTTATTTTAGTGATAAAAGGTATTTTCTGTTATTTTAACTTTAATCCTTAGTATGAAATTTGTTATGTTAGTACCAAACCTCATAAGTACCACATGTATTTTTATGGACTATTTTGCACGTTTCTTAAAAACCATAAAGTTATCGGTTTTCTTGAAGTCAATAGCTTATCAGTTTATGTTACTCAGTGCTAAAATGGCAAGTTTTAAAATCGTGCAAATCAAAAATGTACAAAGACAATACAATACACGGAAACAGCTTTAAGAAACATAGAAAGTGGGAAATACAAAATGCCGTTTCATAAGAGGTCTCTTTAATAAGGTAATAAGTTTTGATTACGCCAAAAGCAAGAACAGAGACAGTGCATTTTAAGAATTTATTTGTTAATTAACGAAAGTAAAACTAAAAAAGGATGCAACTATGTCTGCAAAATGCCAACTTTGTATCTTAAATCATGATGATTTCATTATCTCCTTAGTTATGTATATTTAATTTAAAATCACATACAGACAAACAAAAAAGTATGTTCGTATTTGGAATTTATTTGTATTAGATTCTTTGAAATTTAACTTTCAAGTTAGTAGGAAGAATACAAAAGTATCACTTATCAAATATTAGTATATTACGTAGGTAACGAGAAATTACAAAAAGGGTCATTGCACATGCAAGTTGCGGTAATCACCCAAGTGTACAATATATAACTTTGTTTTCAACGTATCCAAAAAATCACACAAAACTATGGTTGAAGTTATGTTAGCAAGAAAAGTACGGTATGAAGCTGGTGTGTTGCTCTGCTAAGTGTAGTTATTATCTTAAGTTTGCCACATCCGACATAAGGCTATAAGTAATGTGTAAAACTTACTCTCCAATATTCCTTAGTCTGGCCTTAAACATTGATTAGCTTATTAAAGCATTAAGAAATAACTAATTATGAACCAACTAACCAGTGCGGTTAATATTCATACGGATTCATAATCGAACTTGTATTGTAATAAAAGTCATTTAGCTATAGAGATAGGTCTTATTAAACATGTGGAGTTCAGTACATTTACTTCCGGATATAATTCTAGAGTTTTACCAAACTCTTTACTGAATAATAAGATAATTTATGACGGTGTGCTTGTTAAACTAATACTGTTACTTTGTTTTACAACATTTCAATACTGATTACAGAATAGATAACATTTCCCTAACCTTCGTGTGGCTCGCTTGATTATAAATATTTAAAGTTACATATTATTTTTTAGATGTTCTATATAAGTTGTAGTAATGCAAGATACATGAGACATATAACAAACTATGACCTATGGCCCAAATAAAATATTGTTAACTAAACAGACAAGATTGAATGTATTGGTGTTATCAACTAATAGGACATACATGTGCTACGGTGACGTGTATAGACGTGAGACTATGTGAACGCGACGCGAAGCTGTTGGGTCGACTCCGTTGCTCGGACAAGATGCCTCCTCACATCAATTTTAAATGAAGAGTTCCGCCTGAAGCTTTTAGCTCGAGCATCGCTTCACTTTGGTAATTTTTGCAGACTTTACTTTATTTATTATTTAGAAACATTTTTTTCACCTTGTTAAGCGAAAAGTTGAGATCCTTTCATCTACTTCTTGAAATACCAAAACTCCATGATATTAGTGAAAATAACGTGGCCAATCTACTCATACAAATACATGTACTTCAGACATATCTAACTGCTTCGTTTTATATGTTTTTGAATCATGTTTTACGTAAATAAATTTACTCTTTGTAGGAACTTGTAGGTCATTAAATGTATCAAATATTAATGGCCTAAACTAGCTTATTTTTTTTGATCGCACTGCGTAATATAGAATTTTTTTAATTCTTAAATATAATGGTGTTTACACATCTTAATATGCTTAATAAATACAATTTTTACCGTATACACAAAAAAAGATAAGTGTGTTTGGTGGTAAAATACACTTTGAAATAAATGCGAGTTTCTAATTCTATGAATTTCTAGTGGGTTGACTGGTATTTGAAATGCATTCATTGCAGATATACTACATTTAGCTATACTAATGATATTATAGTTAATGGTTAAAGTGATATTGCGATCTTAAGATGAAGAGCAAGAATATCTAAGTCAATATTAGGTTCTTTGCAGAAATAACAATTGTTTACACTTTTCTTCCAATGCTTATTGTTCTAGAAAGTAGAAACGAGGTGCAATAAAAGTATTATATTGTTTATATTGGATTTATATTTCGGTTTTATCAATGCATGACAGCTTTATATTAGTATTTCAGTAGTTATTACTAAATAAGTTGTATAAAAAAAGTTTTGGAAGTTAAAATAAATTGTGATATTACACTAGACTATCTTGAATGGAATTGGAAAATCAATGAATATTTTTAATAAATTTGAATAAACTGCTTAAGTATTTTGTACGACAGTTGTGGTATGTCAACTACTAGTTAAATCATAACAGTTCTTGTTTTTAGGATTCTTTTTTAGAATCTGACGTGGTCGTTCTTTTTGTCAAAAAAGATATGTAGTAGATCTAGAAAACATATGTTTGTAAATCAAAATATAATTGCATGAGACATTAGATATGGACGTTATGTTACAACTACAAACAACTGTAGCATGAATCAACTCACCAAAAAGTGTCTTGAATAAAAATAAGTTTGAGATCATTCCTTGATTATTTATTAAAAGAAACACTTTCACTGTTGTTTTTGTTATTACCGTCCATATTCCGTTTTCCCCGTGAATTATAGGTCTCTAAGAAGATCTTAACATACAGAATAGAGGGTGTACATTTTGGCAATCGGTTCTCTTAAAACAGTTTGGCATAGTTTGAACCTCTTGAGAATCACTGCAGTATGTATTTTATCTAAATAAGCTCAACTCTTTCGTTTTAAGTATTCAAACCACAACAATCCGAATAAAAATGAAGGAAAAGGGGGTCAGGTAAACTATTATAACGTCCAGGTCTTAGACGGAGGCATAATTATTTTCATCAGTTATAAACCACTGAATAAAGATTGGAATACTCGTTTAGAATTAAAAAAACCAAATTTATAGTTATCTAGTGAAGGAAATGTTCTGTAAAATGTTTAATATGCTAGATTTTAAATGGCTGAAACACAACAATGATGCCGCACAACTATGCTGTTTGGGTGCACAGACGGGTAGGCCGGTTACTAATTGGACAGTTCTCAATTTGTTCTTTCGGTTGTTTTAAAAGCGGGGATTTTTGGTTTGAGTTCGGAGTAGTAACCTGTTAAAACCTATCCAACACAACGTTGTTTGCTACACTTGTCAAGGAAGTGAGTTTCCCTTATGAATTTAGATCCACACCAACGATCCTAACTGCCTGATTCCAGGTGGTGCAGATAGAGAACGTGTAATCCCAGCCACGAGATCGGTGTAGAAAGACGACATCCAGGATTCCCGTTTGAGGATTGTTCTCGACGAAAGTGAGCCCATTAAAAACTTTTTCTAATCTGCAATCCTGCCTGTATATTATTGCATCTTTACAGGCCTAATTGAATTTTTTCAATCAAAATGTTTTTGGCATAGCCTTCATAACGCCTAGATTGATGGGAACTGAGTTCTATATTGCATGAGTACAGAATCTGAATTTGAGCTTACACATGTTTATTAATTCCTGGTTAATAATACCTAGAATACAGTTATTTTATTCCTTAGGGGTAGAATTTAAGCGTGATGAACTTCTGCGCGCCTGATAGTTTCTCTACATAAATAGATTCAACGTTTATTCCTAGTTTATAAATATTTCCAAGTCAAACTATCATAGCTTGCTGTAAACAGATACATTTACAAGTAACAGCGCTAATCTATATATCCTTAAGATCTTACCTACTTTGGTATATGAAAATTAAAACTAATAATAAAAATATTATACACTGAGACTCCATGTCGATTCTTGAGTTGGTTCGTCATATATTTAAATATTTATAAAATAATGTAGAAATTTTCAATTTATTGCCTACCTTTAGAGCTGAGACCAATAAATTTGGTCTACGTTTGTGAGAATTTCATTCACCCATTGGATTATTAAACACGTATGACCACAATTTCAAACTTGGTGGAAGAGCATAGCAAAAATAATACTAAGGACTGTCAAAGACTATCAATAAGATATCCATACTCCCTGCAGGAGTACTATGATTTAGTACATCAGTGAACAGAAAATTAAATAATTGTTAATAATTAAACTGTTTATACATCACATTAAAATCTAAAGTATAGACCTCTGCAATGATCTTACAGCAACTATTTCTATGTTTTAATAATTTTATGTAGTATTTTTGACGTCATTACTCTACTTGATGTTTGTGTCAGTAAATAAATGTAAAAAACGCAACTAAAAAACTAAATTATTAAAAATAAAATTAATCCAACTTTAAAATTTGTGTCAGAAATACAGGATAGATTGTGATAAATGTCAAAAAAAGTTGTGACAAGAACTGTATATTTAGACACTTTCAGATGAAAAAGTGTGTGTTTTACTAGGTTATAAAAGTCGTACTTGTGCCTGCATTATTAGAATTCTTCGGTTGTTCATGGATAATCTGTTCAATCTAACACAGTTTTCAGATTCCACATGCAATGTTCAATAAGAACAACTCAGATACCTATCATTTTTATAATATTGTTAAATATTGATATTTTACCAATTTATTATTTGAAAAGTGACCAAAAGACATGTTTGTTTCTTGTGTATTTGAAATAATCTAAGTTTGATTTGTGGTTGTTATAATTGCCTTGAACCTTTGCTGTCTGAGAAGAAGTGGACTAACTGATATTTCATGAACTCAATCTTAGTTAGCAAAACACGACAGCTAATTTACTGATACTGGTAGTAAATTTAAGCCAATCTCTAGTTGCTAGAATATTGAGCCATTTTATTTTAGGCGAGCTAAGCGTATTATGGAAGTAAGTATTTTCTGAACTTTCTGTTGATCTGTTTAGCTTTATGTTTCCAACTATAGTAAGTTCTTCATTTTTTGTGTATATTTTAGAGATTATATTATTAATTATATCTATAGCTGGCTTTTCTGCATTACCTGGCATTTGATATACCCCATGTAAGTATATGCTACTTCACAAACACAGTTATTTTGGATGTCCAGCTTTAGAATTGGAGGGTTTTTGTTTACTTTAACTAAATTGCTAACCCTCTAAGTCCATGGGGTTTCCTGATGAATTTCATCAGAGATCACATTGTACCCTACTATTTTTGTTTGGGAAAGTTTAGTATGGTCCGATCCATACTTTGACAGTACCAGAATTGTTGGTTTTATGTGTATATATTTTATAATTACTGGTCAAACAGTAGGTAGTCCAGCCTTTCCTATGTTTTAATAGTCCTCTTAAATGTTTATTACAGATATTTTAGTATAATTTATGTTGCAACTTGTCTTCTTCTCTTCTTGTTTTCCCTTTGTCTTACAAAGGAAATTGAAGTATTTTTTCCTCAAGTTTGTTTTTTTATAAAAGCATGTGCGTCATAAATATTATATGTTTTGTTTCGATATTTCTTACATTCGTATGACATTTGTCTGTTCACTTTTAATAGTGCGTTATTTAATTACACTGCAGCACACAATTATTGTTATGGTTGTTTATTTATTTATTTATTTCCAACGGACATACTCTCCATTTTTACATTTAAGATCCATATAATTAACTTATAACAACCCTAAACAAGAATTTCTACAACAAAACATGTGAAAGGCTGAGGCTGAAAAATGATATTAACATAATAGCGTACACTATGGCAAGGCTTGATATATAACAAGAATAAATATAAATATATAAATGTTTTAAAACTGTAACAATACCAAAATGAAAACCGCGACAATAAATAAACTATAACAATAGGAACAACAACATTCCTAGTTGTATTATAGTTATAGTTATTCAATCATTATTATGTGCCTGTTATATTAGTATTAACACGCATGTTTCAACTTATATGAATGAACATATTTTTGAACATGATACCGGTAGTATTGCAAGTTTTAATGTACTCGATTCTGTGCGCCTCAAGTTGGCATGATTAAATCTATGTTAACACTTACTTTAATTTTACTACTCTTTGTGAACCACATATTAAGACTTTATTTATTTAGGTTGAATAGTTGTTCTCAACTTTAATCTATGTTTTAAATGGGGATGTATGTTCGTTGGACAATTAGCTACGTCATGATTTACAATGCATTTATCACGCTAACATGTCAAGCATTGAACATATCTTCAAGTTGTGTTTTTGTGTTTAAGGAGTTTGAGGATAGAAAACTATGTTGTTAAAAAATCAGTAAAACATGTAGGTTATGCGGATGTGATACTATTTGCTATATGGGGCATTATTAAACAGTTTTCCCATAATAGTTATAAAATGCAATTTTATGTTATTACCAAGTATACTTATTAGGATATATTAAAACTGTTTAAATGTTAATATGTCATTATTGTTTTCCATTCCCACCATAACCTATTGTACAGTAGCTAATGCATAAACATTTCGCAGATCTAAAAGTAAGTACCATTAATGTTTCATAGTTACGGTGTATCCTTAGGTGTTTAAGGTTTTATACAGAGTAAATATATTTAAATCAATAAATTGGATCATAAAATCTTGTTTTAAGGCATGCATGTTTTTGCAACTGTTTTATATTAAATCCAAGCCTTTACATCTCATTTGAAATACAATAAAAAATGAATATCCATATAGTTTCAATTCTTAAGATGCTTTCAATCAATAAATCTGAAGTGAACTCCAGATAGATCTTATTTAGGAAAAGAATGTTTGTATGTGAACAGCTTATTCACGTAATCGGCTTCCTTTTTCTGAATAATAGTGCATCTGTAAAGACAAGTCACAATATTTTAACTAAAAGTATTTTAAAATATAATGTACTTTCTAAATTATATTCACTTGTGCTATTTGGTTTGGGTTTCAGTGACTGATAAAGTTTTCTATATAACATTTAAAATATAAATGTACCTTAAATAATCTATAAATTAAAAAAGTAATCAACCGAAGCACAATGAATAAATTATCAAATTATTCAATTAGCCTGTTGTTGGTTACCACATAGAAATGTTATCCTTAATATTCAATCCAGGATAATATTTGCAGATGGCATTTCTTTATATGGTATTTCGTGACGGCATCCGAATGAATGTAATGGAGTGTTAAAAACATCGTATCCTCCTCGTTTTAGTATTAAGTTTGAAATATATACTTTAAAGAACGTCTATTATTCTAAATTATATTTTTCATCATGTCAATTTTTATGTCGTCATAAACTGAACGAGAGGGGTAGTTAGTTGTATACATAGGTTGGTAGATAGTAGATGCTAGCTGTAGCTCATACGATCTCTGTCTATATTTTTATTTCCCTTACTTTTTTATTCCCAAAATCCGCTAAATATGTTTCGGAACTAAATTTAATAACATAATAAAAAGACTTAAGCATTTAAACAGAAGAATAATGGGCTATTATATGAGAAGGTCTCGGCGTATACATTTCACAACTTGTACAAAGTATTACATTCGTAATACTGTTATTTTTATCCTAAAATGAACAAATTGTTATGGATTTAAAATTGGCATATGAATACATGTGAGGAACTAATGTAAAATCTGATTTTAGGCTGTATACATTTTTCATCAAACCCTTCCGTTACTTTTTGGATGAGTCTGCTTTAAGACCAAGAGCCCGATACAAGAAGAAGTATTTTTTGAAAAATATGTATAGCAATTGTTATAATGGCATGTTTTTATTATTCGAATGATATAAAGTGTAAATGAAAGTTAGATTACGTTCATATGGTCGCACACATATTATTTAATTCCTGCAATAATTTCTACAACTTTAGAATGTTAACATTTCCTTTACACTTTTAAAATAAAGCTGAAATTTAACTTTATAAAGAAACTAATACGGACGTGTTTGAAATTGAGTGGCAGCATATCATTATATCATTAATCTGCAATAATTTGGCAGCTTGAATATTATGTTAGTAACTTAATGTGTATCACAACGTTCTAGTTTTTTAATAACCATATGTTGAAATTGATATTCAAATTACGAATAATGTATGTATCAAATATAGTACTAAAGCAAAAGTTATAATAATAACTTATTAGTTGTTTTAAAAGAATTTGAAAAAGGTATACACCATCATTGTATCTATACGAGTAGCTATGATCATTGTATACGTGTATCTAAACTTTTAAAGTACTAATTCATATTTGTAAATCGTATACCTATAATCACTTGGATATGAATAATTGATTCTTCAAAGTTGAAAAAGTGTGTATTTTGTGGCATAGTAAATTTTGGGTCCAGAACCCAACCATCATCTTCATATCACTTTGTTCATCTTGAATTTCATGACCTTTGTTCGTCATGCATTTATATACTTCCGACTCTTGTTATTTTAGTTGTTAAAAACTCTCACGGATTTCAGGACGATGCAAAGATTTGTACATACAAAGGGATGAAATTGGTATCAGGCTCTTCTATAAAAATATCAGTAATAATAATAATATTGGAGGCCTATCCTGGATGAAAAGTAAAAAGTTACTAAACAGTATAAGTTCACAACATATCTCCACATTCCCCTATTGTGACAAAGACTCATAAAACAGCACAAAGACAAGTGATCCAGAGGAAAGTGATTACGGACATGAAAGAGACCTGAAATGTCTATGTACCATAATAACTGCAAGCGGTTGCAGGTCAAGCAAGGGGGAGATGACTAGGTCTGGCCCGGCCACTGGGCCCGGAGCACGCTTTGTCAAAGGAAATTGAAGTGAGGTCTGGAAGACAATGTGAGCGACCCGGCACGGCTCGGCTCGGCACGGCTCGGCGTGGTACAGGGACTGGATGCGACGCGACGGTCACGGCTACGGCACGTCAGGATCGATTGGACGGTCGAGCCGACCGAGCACCCCATTGGTCAGCAGTGGCCCCTACCTATATCGATCACCTCCGGGCTATAAGAATCGGTATATTGCGGTCCGACCCCACATATTGGCTCGATCCTTTCATCCTTGCGACGACGCCAAATTGTCAATATCCGATCCAAGATAGTCCTCTCCCCTCCGCTGCCTCTCTCTATTTGTGCCTGTCCACACCGAGTGACACAAGGAGACAGCTTTTTTCATTTTGAATTTCGGGGTATTTTGTTTCGCTTTGCCACTCACTGTCAGCAAACTCAATAAAATGAAAAAGTTGGTATTTGACCCACAAAACTCTTGATGAAAACTTGTATAAACTTCGGACATGGCCTTAATCACCGAAGGTGTTATTATCTCAAGATGATTTTATAGCTCAAGTGGAATCCATTTACAAAATCTTCTAATTGTCAATCGTAGAACATATGTGTTAGTAGCCCCTAGTGTTACATTTTCCAAAAAATATTTACTTTTTAGTTTTTAGATTGCACCTCTAAAGGAAGAATCATCTTTCACTTTGTAACTTTCAGTCTAAAATTAATATAATAGACGAATTGAACTTTACATATGACTGAGGAAAAACATAACTCTCATTCGAGAAACGCAATAAGATTGAATTGGGAAAATAGACGAACTAATTTTTCTTAAGCTTACCTGTAAGAAAAGTTATACCAAAAACTTAATTTTTCATGATGATTTTATTTTGTATATTAAATATTTTTATTTAAAACCAAATAGAATCATACATAATTCCAATATTGTTTTTATTATACACAATTAATTCTAAGGAAAGAAAGCGCACTATTTGGGAATGCTTGTATAGTTTACTACTTGATCTCAATCATCACATTTTGATTTTTGCAATTTTTTATTTTGCTGTGCAATAAAATCCTAAGGCTGTCTTAGTTTAAAGGAGTGACACAACAAACAAATCTTGTTCAGAGTGGCCCTTGTAGTAGCCTATCACTTTTATCTAAAAAATGTGTAAGTTTTAACGGTAAATGAAGTTAAGGTCAAACGCAAAGTGGCTAACAAACTAAAATATATTTGTTTACACACTTATATATGACGTGGTAATTTCAAATACTTTCCACTTTTTATTTTGTGGGATTTGGGACGCAAAATCTGATCCCATGTGTTTCTTACGGTAATATTATTTTCTAAAACACGAAAGCAACATTGATCGAAGTCGGCAAATACGTCGTATACATTTTATGCAAAACAATCTAAAATTTTCAGCCTTAAATTTGTAAATATTGTGTGGCGAATAGAAACATACAATTAATTATTTATATGATAATTATGATCTTATTTACTTAAGTGGGGTGCTGAACCAGAGATCTATCAGACAAAAATGAACTCAACGATTGGGCGTCCCTTAGACAAAGACGGACACTGACTCGTTCACTGGCTCTGCCAGACAACCTACGGATTTGACGTCTAATAATGTGGTGTAATTTGATGACTATAGTTAGAATGTTCCAAATTAGGTAAAAAAAAGGACAGGAATACTATAAATTAGAATGAGATATTCTTTAAATACATGCAATTTGTTATTAAAATGCTTCAATGGCATAAGTATACTCTCAACATTTCTTGTCGACAAACTGTACATTTCAAATACTTTATTTGAATACAGTACCAAACATAAAATATAGAAATGATGACAAAACAAGAATACCTCCGTAAATGGAAACTGCATGCTTCGGTTTAGGTTATACAATATTTTTGTTCTAAGATTTAAAATTTTTTATCCGAAATTTTAAAAATATTATATTTTAAAGATTATTCCGGCATATTAAAACAAAATATACAACTATATGGATTATCTTATTTAATCTCAGTGTGCTATATGGTTTTGAAAAAGTCAAGCATTAAGCTATCTAACTGTAAAATTCCAAATTAAATCAAATAATACTAATATACAACAAAACCTAAGATTGTATATAAAGTGATTCCAAATTCAACTTCATTTATAAAATTCAAAATATGTCACCCTTATTTCGATACATTCTAAATATATACAAATTATGTATTTTTCAAACAACTTTGTTTTGGAAGGCGTCAAATTAAAGTGACTCAAAAAATGAAAGTGTATCAAATTAAAGTAACTATACTATTTGGAAAGAATTCCAAAAGCCAAGAATCCAAAATATATTCAATATTTAGGCATAGCAAAATATAAAAACCTACTAGTTTGGGTGATTAAATTAAAATCGTTATAGTTTGACGAAACCTAGTATGGATTTCGAATACCTAACGTATTTACCTATATAACCGGCTCTAAGTCACAGTTAGTATCGAGGAACAATTGAGTACAGCGATATCGGAGTATATACACCGACATGAAACATGATACTGGCCGCTCCGTGCTTATATATCATGCTTTGAGATCAAAACCATAGTCAAGAAATGAGCAAGTGCTACGAGACAGGGTTAGTTTGCGAAGCGGCTAGGAGTGTCTCCTAGTATAGTGTCTCCCACTATAGTGTACTGTAGATTTCGATTGCTAACTGGTTGGGTCACCTATCAAAATTCAAACCCTAATTGCTGATGCGGTAGGGAACTGGAATTTATTACCTATTAGATCAAAAATATGAATATGAGTTACTCAGCTAAATCAAAGAAACAAAACCCTGAAATTAATGGTTAGGCTACTTATTATGACCTAGTAATAATGGTTTAGCTGATCTTCAGCTTTAACGTATAAAATTAAACCGTGAGATTACATCCGGTTAATGCTTTAATGTGATTCATTTTCTTCTTGTAACATTTAAGCAATAATTTTACCAGCATTAACGTAACGCATCCAAAAGTCAGTACTGATGTAAAGGTAACCCAAACCATTGAAGCATGTAAAAATATTGGAACAAATATACTGCGAGTTAGTTAATGATAAAAAAGCGTCGAAAGTTTGACAAAAATTTTAAAAAACTTGCTCACAAATTGCTTGAATCAGTTTTGCTCAAAGTGTTTCCAACTGATGAATTAAAATGTTTACACGCTACTTGTTAATGTGAGTACTCTCTTGACTTTGAATAACACTTTATAAACAGAATTATTTTTTTAACAATTTTGGTTAATTCAGAAGATTTTTGAAGAGGCTAAAATGATAAGCAATTTAGTTGAAAATCAGGTTAGTTACTTTTGGCCTTCTCATGGAAGACTTACATGTTCATCTCGAGTGCGATGTGGTCACATCCTATAATTAAACAACCAATTCTATGGGTAAAATGTCTATTTGTATTGTCATATTGCTGTAATATTACTTGAAATATGTCAAAACAACACGTATTCCAACTATTGTCACTCATATTCTGTAACTTTGCTCCACCGATGATGGGCTAATATCTTTCCTTGACTGTCATACTGTTAAAATTGCTTTTAAACTGAATATCGGAAAATTGAATACGTGTCTGTATAGGTTGACCGTCGCGTCGTATAAAGATGGTGCTTTCACCAAATGAACATGACTTTTGTAATGTGAGGGGCAATCTTTATATTCAAATTCGTTTCAGTAGTATGATCGCCTTAAAATGCTAGTAGGATATGTCTTAAAACAAATAGTCTGGAGAGCCCGTGTCAGAAATTCCATAACTAATAATATTAATAATTTTGCTGTTCATACTTGATACTTGATATTTTTTCCGCAGGAGATTGGCCTAAGTTGGGTTTCTGCAGGTTAAACTGCCCTTCAAAGCCCCAGGATAAAACCCCTGTAATGAAAAAATTGTTGCACACTGTAGAATGCATTTTCAATAAAAAAGTTTATCAGTTCATTCTTGAAATTTTTACACAACTTAAATTTCTTAAATTAATAGTTAGGACTTAATAAATTTTTTTGTTAACAAAATTAGGGTGTTTTTCAAAAAGAGTGAGCTTATGATATACTGCAAAATCATTTATATGTCTAGTGTTACATGAATGGAATTCATTAATATATTGAAGGTTCTGCAATCTGATGTACATAACGCACTCATAAATATATAAACATGGCACAGTTAAAATGCTCATTTCTGTAAAAAGATCCTTACAATGAGCCAGGGGTGGTACTCATGATGTAGGCTATAATGTTGGGCTCATCATGTAGCTCTCTAGCAGAACATGCACCCAGAGCAGAAGTATGCAGAAATTGATCTTTGGTTTCTCAAGATAACCCAGCGAAATTCTATATTATGTTGGGTTTCGTTTCTATCTTCGGCTGTTGACATATTTTAATTGGCAATAAAAGAGACTATGCTATTTGTGTCATGGTTCCAGATCACGTCCATGCCCACGTTGATGACTGTGCGAGACAGGTAGGATCAAGGGACTTAAATATTCCCTCTGGAGACATTCGAATACAGACCTAGAAACGGAACAGGACACGTTACAGATATAATAGCTCCTTTTAAAGACCATGAATTATCTCGGTGACACTCACGGGAATTCCTATTGTGCTTTATTTAGTTCTTGAGAGCCAGATTAAATCTATAATAGAACAACGAATCGGGATTTAGCTTAGGATTTCTCCAAATGACAGTGCTGTACACTAGTACAGACAAATATTTCACCTATCTTTTTAAAGTATCAGATGTTCTTCTTTGTTAGTCTGTACATAAAACATACTGTGACACAAGTGTCAGGGTAATTTACAGATTTGGGTTTCTCCCAACAACCATGACTTACCCAAGTGGTACTAGACAACGCACAGTTTCAGGGTAATATTTTTTGGCCATTTTCATGCCTAGATGACTTTTTCAAATGTTACTGCTGTAAATGATTTAAGCCAATAATAAGTTAGAGACAATCAATAACTGAAGGGGCAACTTATCTCGAGAAAGAAATGCCTGTAGAAGAAGTATAATACTTTTAGGGCTTTAAGTTGGCGTCAGTCGATGAGTTTTGATCATCTGAGGAGTCAGCATTGTTGGGTCCTTAACATCAAAATTAAGTTTAAGAAGAACAGTGTACAATAAACAGCCAATGTTGCTCACATATGCTTTTGAAGAGATGAAGCCAGCCATGAGAGGAGATGTGTCATTCTTTAAGAAGATCTCTTCGCACTGCTAACTAAGCTGTGAAATCATCAATAAAATAGGCTTTGAGGTAGTTACTATCTCATACACCTTACAGCCGAAATATAGCACCATGTTATTTCCATTTGTTTCGTCCACTGGAGAGGAAGAGGTCCAATGATATCGACGATGTGAAAACATTTGTGGTAAAATGAATCTAACACCAAAGCAACGAGTGCTTTACACCCTGTATAAAAAAGTTCAAGTTTATAAATGTTAGTAGTTTATAAAATATTTTGAAGAGTTTCGAAAGTTCCTTGTTTAAAAAACATTTTTGCTAGACCAAATTTATCTCATAATAATAGTATCTTTTTAAAGTTATGGTAACTTTGTTTTCTTTAAGTTATGAATAAAAAATAAAGAATTAATGAGCATACTATTGTTTTATACAAGTTATGATAGTGCATAATCCTTGGCAAATCCTTTAAATTAAGCTGCACTAGTACGTAACTGATCATTGGAAAAAATAGTGATCAAAGTACCATATATGCCATTCCACAGACAATATCAGGATTAATGAAACAATTATGTTTAAAATCCAATTTCAGGACTAATAGAGTAAATATAGTAGTCAAAGTGTTTATTACACACATAATCCTTCCTTCAACGTTATAACCGTAATACTTTATTTTTTTATAAATTAAAAAATAATATTAAAATTTGTTGTAAATTTTCATTAATTAGGTTAATGTGGATCTCTGGTTAATTTTCTTCTCAAACCAAAATATGTAATTTGTTTTTTAAAAAGTTAAAATGTGCGTTCCTCTACAATGCAAGCCCAAAAATACAAAAGTATACACAATACGATTTTAATAACTAAAATAGTATACAATAACAGTGGGGCATTAAAATTGTTTGTTCTTCCTGTATCCCAAACTGTTCAAAATTCTCCTCAGGTCAAGTTCAATGAAATTTAATATAAGGCAGGGATCTAATAACTAGCATAGTATCCATAATGATTAGCTATAATTTCATCGTAACTATTTCAACTTGACGTTTATTCCCAGCAGTCAATATACTTGTATAACTTTTGATCTCGACTGTCCAAAATTGTTTGTAACAATACATAATTTTGATAAAATGTAACCAAAATAGTGCAGGGAGTGTGCATAGTTTATAGTTGTTTCAGTTTATAGATACAAACTTTTTTTCTGATTACACAGCCCGCTCTGGACTTTGTCTTCACAATATTCATACAGTTTGATAAATACCAGTAAACTTTCTTTTTATACCATGATTCTACGTTTCTTCCCCATGGTTTAAAGTAGAGCAGATTTAAAAGCTTTTTTAATTATCTGTCAATTATACATTTTGACTATAAATGTTCTAAGACATTCAAGGTATATTTGTGTCGTATGACTGTAAACCAATGAAAATTAATATTGAAGAATTTTTCTATATAAGAAGTGCCTACTTTAGGACACACGAAAGCTTTAAATATGTTCTTCCTCAAAGAGAGGTGCACCCAGCTAAAAGATATCAAATTTTGACCATTCTCTTTTGTGAATAATTTGAGAAAGCCATATAAAGAAAGGAGTTTTAACGTACAACTTAGGGCCTATGTCTTTAGCGTTTTACCGGTATGCCAGATCAAATTTAAATATGGATAATTTAAAAATCCATAAATCTAGGTCAAACAATCAGGTAAAAAGTAAAGTGAAGTTCTGGTACTGAGTTTCAGCTTTTGCAATTTTCGATGAGGAAAAACTGGTTAAACTCTTAAGAACACGGAGAGCGATTTGTGTTTTCAATATATGCACGTGAGACCTAGTGAATCCTGGTAAATTGCCAAAAACATCAGGAAAACAACCATTGTATTTGAACTGTTTCAGCGACATTAATCATCACATAGTTCAAAATACCACCCCTCTATCGTGTTAGAGAAAACTTTCTCTTAAGGAGACCAAGGAAATTAAAAATTGAAATAAAAACTTTTTCTAATAAATCTATTTTTCTTAATATTTTTACATATTATAATACAAACTAATTCATATTCTAAACCATAATTAAATCAATTTGTATGTAAAAGAGTTTGTGAATTAAAATGACCAAACAGTGCTATAGTACTTCATAACTACACAAAGGCATCTCATATTTACACCCATAAACAGCTTCCCCAGTCATATCGTGAAGTTTGAAAACCCTATCTCTTTACGTTAATAAATACTATATTACTGACAAAACCCCATCGTGGGAACACCCAAGCAATTAATGAGACAGAAAATGGTGGCCGTTACCTGAATATGAATTAGTCGGGTTGAAAAATCTTCACTTGTAAATATATGATACTTTACCTAATTTTAGTTGTGAACAGATTATCAGGTACCAAGTGCTTAGGAGGTTAGGTGTCATTGTGGGGAAGCATGGGGTGGAAGCTAATGAAACTAGCTGACAAGTATATTTGTAAGTGTGAGAAGCATGGGGTGGAAGCTATGAAACTAGCTGACAAGTATATTTGTAAGTGTGAGAAGCATGGGGTGGAAGCTATGAAACTAACTGACACGTGTATGTGTCAGTGTGGGGAAGCATTGGGTGGAAGCTATGAAACTAGCTGACAAGTATATTTGTAAGTGTGAGAAGCATGGGGTGGAAGGTATGAAACTAGCTGACGAGTATATTTGTCAGTGTGGGAAGCATGGGGTGGAAGCTATGAAACTAGCAGACAAGTGTAGGTGTTAGTGTGGGAAGCTTGGGGTGGAAGCTATGAAACTAGCTGACAAGTGTAGGTGTCAGTGTGGGGAAGCAAGGAGTGGAAGCTATGAAACTAGCTGACAAGTGTAGGTGTCAGTGTGGGAAGCATGGGGTGGAAGCTATGAAACTAGCTGACAAGTGTAGGTGTGAGTGTGGGGAAGCATGGGGTGGAAGCTATGAAACTAGCTGACAAGTGTAGGTGTCAGTGTGGGGAAGCATGGGGTGGAAGCTATGAAACTAGCTGACAAGTGTAGGTGTCAGTGTGGGAAGCATGGGGTGGAAGCTATGAAACTAGCTGACAAGTGTAGGTGTGAGTGTGGGGAAGCATGGGGTGGAAGCTATAAAACTAGCTGACAAGTGTATATATCAGTGTGGGAAGCATGGGGTGAAAGCCATGAAACTAGCTGACAAGTGTAAGCTACACGATTCGTTTCGTGCGGCAGTTGAACAGAAGAAAAGTTGAAGGCGCTGGTTAGAAGGAACTTGGAAGACAATGATGAAGATCTAGAGTTAATGGATTTATTTATCTGTGTTATCAGAATTAAAATATTAATCTCGTTTATCTAACTTGGATATTTTAGTGTTTAATGTATGTTTAAGACTTGTTTGACTATTATAAAAATTCGTACGTTGAGTTTAGTTCCATTTCAGCTTCCGCTAAGCGCTGCATCTGAAATCTGACCCTCTCATAGGATTAACTTCTGGATTCTTGAGTCCACATTCGTCTCAAAAGATCGGAAACGAAGACGTTCAAGATAAACACTCTGCATCGTTCGACATCAGAGACACCTAGACTACAACAACGGTTGCCTGGTTTACTCAGTATAATCCAGTGTAATCTAGATGAAGAGGTGTTATCACTGTCTCATCGGGTGCACAGACTAATCTGTGACAGCGTCAGATTTCAGACGCAGAACTGAGTGGAAGGGGAAATGGAGCTAAACTCAGCATTCGTATTACTGCACATACTTTTTAATGCAATTTCCCCAAAAAAATTGAATTAAAAACTTTAATCAAGCTTTTCAAACAAACAAACTAAATAAAGATAATTAAACGAATTTACACGTAATTTTTACATGCATTTTTATGATGATACTTTATACAGGTATTCATGCTAAAACGTTTTGTATTTGTAGTTTATAACGACTTGGGTTGTAGATATTAATATTCTGACATCCAAGACAATATAAAATATTTTTTAATTAGTAAGCTCCGAGTGAATATTCAGTAAAATTTATTACTAGATTTTTTACTATTAAATATTATCTGGTTTGTCTTAAATAAAAATAACAGTTCTGAATTAAAATAATGGATTTATTTTAAACTGGCAAATTAATAAGTTCAGTGTTCCAGAATTTTCATCACTCTATTTTCCACAAACAATTGACAAACCTTTTAGTAATTTTTAAAGGTCCTTTAGCAAGAAATAAAAATACTAATCAAATATATCAAACTAAAAATCAGAGCTCTCTTCTAAAATAAAATAATAAAGTTTTCAAAATAAAAATCAAATACCACTTGGAAATAACTAAAATAAAAAATGTACGCTACTAAGTTCACTCAAAATTCAAAATAAAAAATCAAACTTCTATTTCCACTAGTTGTACCTTAACTTTCAAGTCTATGCAATTCAGATACAACTCTCTCAAACAATTATTAATGTTCAAATAATTTCCAATTAATAATTCACAACTAAACAGTTCCAATTAAATAGTAATAAATTACTAAATTTCCAATTTGCAATTAAAGTTATTAATTCAATTAATTATTATTAAAGTTCAATTTAAATTCACTTTTCTTGCAAGTTTGAACCAAATGTAATTTGTATAATTCTATTGTGCTCTATTGTTCATTGAGAATTAGTTATGCAGATTGCTCTGTAGTTTCTATGAATTTAATTTTTGCTATAAAAAAGACAACAAAATTAATTTAATATCAGATCTGGAAGACTATTTCAATATAACGTACAATAAATTTGGTGCTTACCTCAAAATTCCTCGAGGAAAAAAATTTTATTTTGAACCATAACCTTATTTTTATATCCCCATTTAAAACTGTAATACCAACAAATATAAGCAGTTTTTAATGTTCTGCTGGGGGATACTGGGGGAAAAAATTAATAATGCGTGAGAAAGTATGTATTATATATCTACACGCATTCTCCAAGCTTAACTTTTTATTAAAGTGTTAAAACTTTAGCAGAGGGAAGACTTAAATTGTGTCAACATAATTTAAATGTGGCTCACTATAACACTATGGCAGTTAGGTTTATAATTTTAATGATTACTTCAATACATGTATAAAACTTAATTGCACTTCTTTTATAATCAACAGCTCAAAATAAACCTCAGAGACTAAAATAACAGTGTTATCAACATTTTCGACTCATATCAAAACTTATTTTAATTATAATTTAATCAAATTACATTGGGCTCTTAAAGAAGTACTTCTAAAACATAGTTAGTTATATATATATATATATATATATATATATATATATAGGTATTACAGGAAAACAAAACACGTTTCTTTAACTTGAAATGCTTAATATTTCGTAACTTTTCTATGACATTATCAAAAGTTTGTATAACATAAAATATAAACAAATATAAGAATGAAGGTTATAAAAACATTTACACACACACACACACACACACACACACATATGACGTATCTACACATATCTACGTTTGATATCAACAGATAGACTGATCCTATACGAGTATTATATGTACATATATATTCATATAAATGGACATTATTATTAATGTGTCACTTATACACAGGTAAACTAATCACTAAGAGTATGATTCGTAAACGAATGATTGTATGATACTTACATATACATTAGTAGATAATAATATGTCATTCCTAGACAACTTTAGGCATCAGAAATTTATTGTAAAATATTAATCTAAACACCATATATGAATCTGAGTAAACTAACAGACAATCTTACTGTACAATGCTGCGCTACTTGAGTGAAAAACGCAAAGTGTCAGTGTGAATTTTTATTAATAAATTAATGTAAAATCTATTCAAAAGGAATATAATATTGGTTAAAATGGAAAGTATAATGTATTATAAACAAAATATAATATATTTTAAAAATGAGTAAGAATTCTGTCGAAAAATAAACGTAAATAAATCATGTCGAAATTAAACGAAAAGTCTTTTTATTCAACAAATTTTACTATAGCAAATTATGTATTTTTAATTGACATTTCCCAAACAATACTCAAAAATACTGTAAATTAAATTTTAATTAATTAATTTAATTTTTTCACCGTCTAAAACATCTATTCGGTAATTGCACTTTGAATTCCTCTAATTCTGCAACAATTTTTAAACCATATTTTCCATTTAATTTTTTCTAAATACAATAATTATTATTTTTTATTCTCTTCTAATTCAAAAAATTTGTACGTTTTCAAATATTTATTCTCCAAATCTGTATTATTACTAATAATTCCATTTAATACGAACCAAAATAAAAAGGAGAAATTCAAAATTTCAACCCTTGTTATAAGCACTGACTTCTTTAATATTTTTTTCAAAATAGAGGTTACTAAAAAAATTTAAATATTTCAGATTTTTAAACATAATAAAATTTAATAATAAAAAATAACAGGTAATATTACATCGTAATAAATATACTTATTTACACAAATAAATTGGTATGTTATTTAAATAAAATATTGATGTTTTCTAGATAATCATAAAATAAGTTTAAATTGCATTCGTTGATATGAATTATGTAAAAATCTTTTTATCCTGTGTCCATACTGTAAGTTTCTAATCAGATTGTTTAAATTTGTTATTTTATTACGAAATATCTTAGCTTTGTGTTTTCTAAACAATATTACATTATATGTATATTATTACAAAATAAATATCTTTTAGCAATAACATTTCCTTCAATAGTATAGTTATAACAAATGGTAATAACTATTACTTTATCCATTTACATAAATTCAAAAAGAAATTATAGAATTAATCTACCAATATTTGTCTGACATGTTTACAATGGGGAGTAAACATAACATTGCTGTGTTTATACTTCTACAACTGAGACGAATATAAATAGTTCCGTTATATTTCAGAACTATTTATGATATTATGATTATAATTATGGAAGACAACAAGATTTTTCAATTGCTAAAGAATATATTTTCAAAACCTTAGAAAGTAAGAAAGAAAATAATATGAATTTATAAGTTATCACATTTTTCCAATATAATTTTTAATCATACCATACAATGAAAACTTATCTAAAACAACTCAACATAGCAGGTTGAATATTTTATATCATTCTTAAAATACATATCGATAAATATAACAATTTTGAACCTGAAATATGTGTTAAGCTTTTGGTTGTACTGATTACATTAATTGGTTGATTCCCTGTCAGTTTTTTTTTTATTATATTACATTTCAAAACTTTTAAAGTAAACTTTCTTGAAATCTTGTAAAATCTGATACATTATTCTAAAAAGACCCGCCGAAAATGTTTAAACTTTATGTGTAATTTATCTGGATAGTAAAAATCATTCAGTTTTACTCATATGTTACATTCAAAGTATCGAATTTTAAAGATCTTGTTCTTGATTGTTTTGTTTATTTATTCGAAAAAAACTTAGTATTAAATATATTTCTATAAATATCTGTAATAAATATAAATATATAGCATAAATATAAATGAATCTTTCCGGAAGTCCATTTTTTTTTAATATATTGCCAATCTAGAAAATAGAACATAACATTTTGAACGTTCGTAATTTCATTAGTGAATTGAATTTTACTTCTTTAATAATCAATCATTGAAACTCTAATAAATAGTTTGTTAATTGTTATTTTTCCATCAACTGGTATATCGTTTTAGGTTTTATTTTTCATTATATGATCATCTTCAGCTCTTGTAAAGATCATAAAATTAATCTTTATAAATTGGATAATTTACATAAAAATTTATTTTAAAATGAGATAAATTGAATAGGTGAGTTTAAAAAGGAATTGAAAATACATTAAAAACGAATTTCCATAAATTGAAAAAACTATTTACTAGCATGAAAATTTTTTACAAAAAAATTATATGGTTCAATTATAACTTTAGGTAGGTGGAATGTAAACTATTTTGTAAGTAAATATTTACACTATATTTTAATATTATTTAAAGAATAGGTAACGAGATTACCTCAGTTTATTTATGGAATCAGTAGGCATCTTCATCTCCATTGACATCCTGTTGTAGCATATTCTGTTGGCCATTCAAGTCTATCTCCAAAAAATGGACTGTGTTCATCTGGAAAGTAGTGAAGTACTTTGCGGGGATCAATTAGTTTATTTTATTATGGGGACTTTACCATCAGGATATGCTTTGATAACAGGGAATTCAACAGAGTTGGCTTTCTTTAACTTGAAGGTCGACTTTCGCAACTGTCAATAAATTCGAAGGTTTCCACGTATCCAGGAGTATTACTTTTGAAGATAAAGTGCTTGTATGTGCTGATTTTGAAAGATTTTTTCTTGTCTTCGACACTTTTGGAAGTTTTATAAAGTATTCCGGCGACCAGCCCTTAAACTCCAGAACTGTGTCACATTGAAGTATTTTTACATCAAAAGTAGGATGCGACTTTTTGGCAATTGAAGTCATTGAAATGTATTGGTCAGGCGAATAAACGCGATCATGATATCGAACTTCAAGCTTCATTGTACCGAAAACTCACTCGCATGGTATGAAACTGTGTCCTCTTGTAGGATGATACTGGTTTATTACCTTGAATCTATTCTTCATAGTTAAAGCAGGCAACATCTTACACAGGGGGTGGTTGCGGTTTTGGGCCCCACAAGAAACTGAAAAATTGAAGCTCTTGTACTCCATCTGGTATGCTTCTTGTAATAAAATCTAATAACATTAAACAAACTTCATTTGGCCCTCTGCGTTCATTACCTTCTGGATATACATAGAAGTAAGCGTTATTATTTTTCAAGTCCTACACATTGAAAACAGAAAACCACACTTAACTTAGTTCATTAACTTAGTTTAGAACTTTCTAGCACGCTCATATGTACGTTACAATGAATTTTATTTACAGTTGCTACTCGTTTTGCAGTGTCATTAAGGGTGTTTGATTTCAGTTTAGTTAGCAGGTCCTCACAGGTACCACATACATCAACTTACGGCCTGCCGAATCTTTATCCGTAGTTGGTATTATAATACATCAAATAGTACTTGTACTTGACTACCTCTTTTAAACAAGGATATTTTGATGCGAAAAGCTCATGCATTTTCTTCACCTTCAGCTCAGCATTGAGCTAGGTGAGAGGTTTAGTTGTATAGCAAGCTACGTGTTTTGGAAAGGATTCTATGTGCTCACTTATTTTTATTTCAGGTCCAAAAATTAGTTGGACCGTTTTTAGTGTTCATTTGATGGCCTATGTCTTATTGAATGAAATAAGTGGACAAGATCACTTATTTCAATCAAGCCCATTTAAATCTTATCCTGTTTATTTTTTTATTTATCACCATAAAGGTTTGTAATAATAAAGTCTTTCTCCTCATTACTGAAACTATTCATACATTGTTGATCACACTAACAGTTTGGTCCGGTCACTTTTTCTGGAATAAGCAATTCATTTTAATTAACAAATTCTTCTCCCTTACGCCTTGCAAGTTTTTCTTTATTAAATACATGTTCTTCTTTATTTAACTGTCTCATTTTCCCCTAAAGCTTATCAGTTTCACTTTCAGTTTCTGATATGATAATAACACAACGTTAGTTTGGGTACACTAATCACTCTTACTTACACAGCTTTAAACATAACCTCAAACTACTGCAATAATAAAGAAACACTATGTTGGTTACTGATGGCGCTGCGGTCAGCATCAAAAGTACTAAAGCTACACCGAGCTAACCTAGTATTCAATTTCCAACTGCTTCTAATTGTCCATATTTAAAAGTCTATTGAAATCCATTACAAATTTAAGAATCATCATCACTCATTGAATAATAAATGGTTCCTTTAATTGACCACAATTTTAATTTCTTTTCTTTTCAGTTTATTCTTTCTTCTACTGTACATCGATTAATATAACGTATTTGTTTCCAAGATATGATTGACCATCTTGTATAATTAAAATACCAGAAATATGAAGTTAAATCTTATAACTACAAAATTTATTTCCAAAATCAATAATAAATTCAATTTTTGGTTTGGCCCATTAAACTTGTGTTCATTAATTTGATAAAAATTGTTAAATTATGACCCCTCAATATGGCTAGCATACTTTTGGTCTTCTATCATTTAGTTACAAACTAATTTTAAAATGTATTTAGCAAGATCTATTGAAAATGATATATTTTGAATTTATTTATGGACTCTTCTATTTAATATAATTTTTAGAAAAGATAACAATTTTAATAAAATAATACACAGTTTAAAAATCTAAATATTCCGTAAATTAGTGATAAACTTCATCATACTCATTATTTTCTGGTTTAAATTTTGAAATTTCAGCTACACATTTTCGTAAAATTTTCATACGAAAATATCCACGATCTGCGATATTATTCTAATGAACTAATCTTTTTATAATGAATCTGAACCGAAGTGTCGGTAAGGACAAATAACAAGCATATCATGTTTCAATTGATATTAGATATTTTCAAATATCTATTATCAATTATCTATTATCTTTTTAATAGATATTTTCTTTACTGAAATTAGATGATGAAATTTGGTAGATTTGCAATGTTATAATAATTTCTTTTATTAATATAAAATCTCATCATATATTCAGATAATTCATATTTTTAAATATATCAACCCAATATTTATTTTCTTTAATCATTGCGCACTATAAAAATATCGAAAGCACTGAAATGTTCCGCCTTATCTATTTATTAAGAACACGTGTAAATATTTACTAACATATTTAAAAACATTACTCTTTCTTGTACTACATTCAGCTCCATTTTTATTCATTTATATATTCTTCTTAATCCAACGTCACAAAAATAGAATGCAAAATAATATGAGTGCTATTGTTTTTATACCTTCAAAATATTTTCTATAATTTTTACAACTCCATTACTTCTGGCATAATACTTTACATAATTTATCTCAGTTAGTTTCTTTAGATTTAACACAGTATTTGAGCACCGTTTAAAAAAAACCAAATTTAAACGTTTAGTCTAGTTCCCAATTCATTCATAACTCTTGTAATTTCAGCATTTACTACTGAGTATTCTTTTGCATATAATTTTTGTAAACGATCGAAATTTATTTGAGCTATTTGTATACTTCTCTCAGAATAATCTTGAATTGTAATGAAATCTCACTTAAAAAACATTCATCTTTATAGTCTACTGATCTTTTATGTCAATCGTCTAATTTTTCGTAAACTTCAAAAAGTGTCTAATTTGTAGTTTATTAGAGTAATAATTATTTTTAGTTATATATTCCTTTACTAATCCTGCTAACTCTTTTTTCTTTCAAAATTAGAGTATATTTCACATTTGGATCATTTAAATCAACAATATAGATGATTTTTTATAATTTTAAAGGTTTAAATATTTGTTTTTTAACAATAACATCATGCTTATCAATAATAGTTTATACTCCAATAGTTCTTTTCTTATTGGCTAAACTTGCATATTATTTCTAGTTTAATTGCATCAGTTCTATGTTATTATTAAATCCATATCTTAAACTATCTATATTTTGAAATTTTCACTGTTAACCTTTGTGCAAATACATCAAGAATATTTTGTGAATATATATATTTATTTAATAATAATTTGCTTGAAAAATTCTTTAAAATCTTAATTTTTTCAGTTTTATTAAATAAAAATACATATAAATTACATATTGAAGGATCTTTATAATCTTGAAATTTAGAATAATTATAATATAAATCTGTTTTACTTAAATATTTTCTTAATCCTGCCGGGGTTGTCTTCAATTCTCTCATACGAACTAAATTAGTAAGCAATTTTATCTCCTTTTAAAAGCAAACCCAGTGAGTTCCACTTCCTAAAGTTGAATCTCAATTTACAATTCCACAGTCTATATTTTCAACTTTTCAGGTGAAGTATCTTACACGTAAGTTCTCTGAAATGTTTTATATTTTTATACATTTCTTCTAATTCTTTGATTTTTTAAGGTTTTATTAATTTTTAATTTTATATTTTTTAATCTGTTTGAAATTACATAATTTAAAGTCTATTCATCTTTACAGATTTAGTAACATCTTATAACTCTTTATCTAAGGCAATTTAAAATATACTTACCTATAGGAATCACATGCATTTTAAAATTGGATCAGCTTTAACAATCAACAATTGGGTATAATATTTCAAAATTTGGATATGTTTTCCGAAATCTAAAAAAGAATCTTTTAATTATCCACCATTTTACTCTTTATTGTATTGCATATTTGTTAAAGATATCTACTTACCTAAATGTTTGAAATATTTTAAATGTATCTTCATGGAATTGAATATTAACAGGTATTTTCTTTATGTAAGCAGATTCAGATTTTTCTCTATGGGGTTTACTGAAATTTGAGTTCACAGAGTTTTTCTTCATTTATTTAATGAAAATTACAATATTTCTTCAATAAACATAACTTTTTTACATTGCTCCACCTATTTAGCATATTTTTTACAAAAATATATCTATTGCCTAATCTTGTAAAAATATTATCTGCATTATGTCTAGTAGCATATTCGTATTTATAGGTTTTGCAAAAAATCATGTTTCATTGCTGCTTTATATAATTTATTTATACCAGGATCTTATATTTTCATTCTTTTTCAAGCTTTGTTATAGGTTCCAGATACTGGTAGCCTGGTACATTTAATTCCAAAATTACATTTTTAATAACATCTTTTGAAAGTATACTACCTTTTTACTAACATGGGTCAACTTATTTTACGTAAAATTCTCGTTACTTACTCAATTGCGTCTGGTTTTTCAATCTTTAAAATAAAATTTATAATTGCTTTATTTTCGTTCGTTTTGTTGTGTCGAACTTTTTATTGAGCATAAATATAATTCATAATGCCATCAATTTTTGTTAAATTATTGATATATCTTTATTCCAGTTCTCCATTCGAATATTTTCTTTTACCATATCCTTTGGTTCGATTGTACTAAATTTGTTTGATTAAATTTAATTAAATTAAATTCGCATATTTTTTTGTTTGATTTTGGTTTTCTAGTCATTGAATCATTAATTTTATGTATTGAATTAGATTTCCATAAAACTTCAGTATCGTATTTTAAATCTCCTTGAGAATATAAATGATTTTTAAAACATAATTGCCTGTCCATAAATTTCGCAAACTTTGAATTTCTTCGTATTTTAAATTATCAATAATTATATCATTCTTTTCTAAATTCACTCGTAAATATCCAGTAAAAAAACTTTTCGTTTTTCTATCCAAATGTTCTATCCAAAACAAGTAATTTGTAATTTTTGGATTTAAGAAGATAAAGTTTAACCAATATCACTAATTATTATTTCTATTGTTACATAACTTACTGGATCAATTACTGTAGATTCTTCAATAATTATTAGATATAAACAATTAAATACTAATTTTAAAAATTGTATCATATTTAAAGTTAGATTATAGTTCAAAATCCTAGTATTCTTTCCAAATCTTTTCACATGATTTATGGAATTATAATATCAGTACCAACAAAATTGTTATAAATTTTTCTTTAATATTAGTCATCTTGCTTAAAAACACATAACATATTCAAATCATTTCTTATCGACTTTAGAGAAACACATAACGTAGCTATGGGGAGAAGGGTTGATTCAATGTGAATGGTGGGTGTAGCTCCAGTTCACCTTCCTCAGCGCAGCGGCTGGAATCTGATGCTATCAGTGACTTGACTTGAAACCTGGAGTCATGTTCGTCTAATGAGATCCAAAAAAGACGGCTAAGAAGAAGCTCAAAATAAACTCTTTACATCGTTCCGACATAACACACACCTAGACTACAAAATATAGTGTAATCTAGGAACAGGTGTTCTCAATGTCTCATCAGTTGCACAAATGACTGCACTGCTATGTTATAGACACGTTCTCTAAGCACAGTGGATCAACCGAGTTTTCTACATATAAATTAGCTGTGGTGGGGAAAAAAAGTTGATTCAATGTGAATTTTCAGTTCAGGAGGAAGGTGAACAAAAATTATATTAAACATTTACACAATGTGTTACATGATTAAATTTGTAATCTTTTAATTTTTTTATGTTCTAAGTATATTTTAGAACTGTGATACCTATCGTAATTTTCTCTAATATTCTTTATAGCAAAAAGGGCAATGGATTGTTTTGGTTTCCATTCGTTTAGAAAAAATTTTATTGAATTTACCAATAATTTTTAATTCAGAAAGGAAACATAATGAAATTTAAAAAATGTTTTTGGAATAGGTGAGTTAAGTCACGGTATGTTACTTGATAGGTATTAGTATTTGTATCAAATACATCTGTGGATTTAGCCAATTATCGTATGATACATACACATATAAATAGATGCATAGCCATCAGTATCTATAACACTTGGACACGTAGACTAAGCCACTAAATATGTGATAAATATTACGAATCACTATTTGTAAAAAATACATTGGTAGACTTAGACAATAAGCAGATACACACATATACAGTATATGTTTAAATGAATAGTCATCAATATCTTTGACATATGCACTGAACCTATAAGTATATAATAAAAAATAAGTAGCCAATAATTGCATGATACAGCCATATCTATTCCCATGCATAGACACCAATATATGTAACACATGGACAGGACAGGTGGACTGAGCCACTCGGTGTACTCGCATTCACATTAATAGGAATATTCTTTGTAACATATTTAACGTACAGGTAGCCTGAACCACTAATCGAATGATTCTAATATACACTTGGTTGGCACCAAGTTCAGGAAATTATGGTATACAAAAAAATTCTTGGTTGTATGTAAAATACATTTTCTTATAACAGGCAATATTCTAGTTTAATTAAAAACAGCTTAAAATAATCAAAAAACCAATAATTTTTAATATTTAGTACTTAAATTTAAAAGTACACTTCCCAATCGTGACAAGAAATAACACCCAATCACTAAAATAACCGCAATTCTGATTCTTCCAACCATTTTAAACCAATAGAATATCACTTTTTATTTAACAGTGCTCATGAAAATTTGTTTGTGGGATGGACTTTGCTAAGTATTTCGTATTAAACACTTTTAAATACTACAATTTTTAAATTAAAAAGCACATATATCTGTATAGAGGTGTACTAAGGAAAGCGAGATAGGAAATGCGATCATATGTAATTTTAGGCTTGTTTTTGTGTCTACAATCATTTTCTTAAGTTATGCCAACCTTTATGTAAACAAGTATCAACATCTGTAACAGATGGACAGGTAGACTGGACCACTAAGGGTATGATATACAAATATGTATTTACATAAATAGGTATCCATATCTGTAACAGATGGACAGGTAGACTGGACCACTAAGGGTATGATAGACAAATATGTATTTACATAAATAGGTATCCATATCTGTAACAGATGGACAGGTAGACTGGACCACTAAGGGTATGATATACAAATATGTATTTACATAAATAGGTATCCATATCTGTAACAGATGGACAGGTAGACTGGACCACTAAGGGTATGATATACAAATATGTATTTACATAAATAGGTATCCATATCTGTAACAGATGGACAGGTAGACTGGACCACTAAGGGTATGATATACAAATATGTATTTACATAAATAGGTATCCATATCTGTAACAGATGGACAGATAGACTGGACCACTAAGGGTATGATATACAAATATGTATTCACATAAATAGGTATCCATATATGTAACAGATGGACAGGTAGACTGGACCACTAAGGGTATGATATACAAATATGTATTCACATAAATAGGTATCCATATCTGTAACAGATGGACAGGTAGACTGGACCACTAAGGGTATGATATACAAATATGTATTCACATAAATAGGTATCCATATCTGTAACAGATGGACAGGTAGACTGGACCACTAAGAATCAATATCGATAAACCGCTCGACCTACTTCACCCGGATTAAGCAAGTGGAAATAAACAAACAAGTTCCCATATCAATACTTAAAATTTTAGTTTGTTCAGCACCTGATTTTTTGTGTGTGTTTACTTTAAAATTTTAAAGACGCAGCTTTATTCTGATTTTGCAATAACTCTTCTATTTTGACTACATACGGTTTGATATAACGTTTATTAAAATCGTTTTATTGTAAAAATGATTACACTTGACCTTGAAAAAAAGAAATAATTTTTAATAAGAATACTAAAATACTTAATGTGATCAACAAATCCAAAATTTAACTTAAACCTTTGGTTCTTTATTTTTAAAGCTATTCGTAAAAATGAAACCTTGTAACATTTTAACAATAATTTCTATGAATATTGTATATTTCTACTGCAAAAATACATTTGTACTAATGTGTTAAAATGGGGTTACATTAAACGTATTTATGCTATGGTACAATTTATTTCTTTAATATTTAGTAATGCATGATATTAGTTTTTACAACTTCTTTAAATTCTTCAACATTTGTCACCATTGCAAGCCCGTACGAGATAAACCACACATTATAATTTTTGGGGCAAAGTTAGGGTTAGGAATTATCATACATTTGATCACAATATCTTGTGTTTTATATATACTATATATATATATATATATATATATATATATACATATATATATACATTAAATTGTATAAACGGCAATAGCCTTATTTAATTTCAATAAACATTGAATCACAAAAAGTACTTGCTCCGCCGTGAGTCGAACCCGGATCTCTCACTTGCCGGGTGAATGTGCTACCGTTACACCACAGAGTGCTAACTTTTTCTGATTCAATTATTTTGTATTTGGCCGTATCTGTCACATATGCGTTTAAATAAGTAAACTAACATATAATCAGAAGACCAAATACCTGACCAAACCGCTCTCTCTCTCTCTCTCTCTCTCTCTCTATATATATATATATATATATATATATAGAGAGAGAGAGAGAGAGAGAGAGAGAGAGAGAGAGTGAGAGAGAGAGAGAGAGAGAGAGAGAGAGAGAGAGAGAGAGAGAGAGAGAGAGAGAGGAGAGAGAGAGAGAGAGAGAGAGAGAGAGAGAGAGAGAGAGAGAGAGAGAGAGAGAGAGAGAGAGAGAGAGAGAGAGAGAGAGAGAGAGAGAGAGAGAGAGAGAGAGAGAGAGAGAGAGAGAGAGAGAGAGAGAGAGAGAGAGAGAGAGAGAGAGAGAGAGAGAGAGAGAGAGAGAGAGAGAGAGAGAGAGAGAGAGAGAGAGAGAGAGAGAGAGAGAGAGAGAGAGAGAGAGAGAGAGAGAGAGAGAGAGAGAGAGAGAGAGAGAGAGAGAGAGAGAGAGAGAGAGAGAGAGAGAGAGAGAGTGAGAGAGAGAGAGAGAGAGAGAGAGAGAGAGAGAGAGAGAGAGAGAGAGAGAGAGAGAGAGAGAGAGAGAGAGAGAGAGAGAGAGAGAGAGAGAGAGAGAGAGAGAGAGAGAGAGAGAGAGAGAAGAGAGAGAGAGAGAGAGAGAGAGAGAGAGAGAGAGAGAGAAAGAGTACTGCACTTTATTTTATTTTATTACATTCCAACGGCAAACAAGCCAAAGTACAAGTGGGTAGTATACATATAAATATTTAAATAAATTAAAACCTACTTACTACCCCTACCCACCTACTTTATAGGCATACTTTATTAATTTGGATAAAATGGCTGAAAGTGATCGTTTAATGATTAAATTTTAATTTTAAACATTACGATTTTCCTTTATGCTTGTATCATTTATCTTAAAATACCTTGCACCTCATATACTCGTTACGTATTGTCGTAATGAGTATATCAGTATATATAAATGCTTGAATCAGCTGATAACAGTCATCGGTTAAGAAATCTCTGAACATAAATGTTATGCAGTGTCCGATGACGTAAACTTGAGATAACAATTACACTCTAGCTCCATACGGGCCATAACACAACCTGAACGAACATTTCAAGGGAAAATAAACGAGGAGTATTTTCTTTTCGAAACACCTTAAAAATTAACTGAGTTGAAATACTGTAAGACCTTTCAGCTCTAGGGTGATTACTGTAATTTGGCTTTACCTTACTGCCTCTTTACACAACTTGTTTCGTAAAGATGTATTTGGGAAGGCTCCATAGCGTACCCTAAAAGAAGATGCGTGGGAAATTAATGACCATCAACTTAACACGCCCACAGTATTGTGGCATTTCTGATATTCTATTCCAGGTGTTTATAAAAGATTTGGAAGTAGGGTGTACATAATTTATGAATAAAATCATCGTTCATCGATCATCGTTTTTTTAAATCATAATGTATGAGCTAAGGGAGGTTTTAATTGACTACTAAGAAACACACATACACACGGAGTACCAGATATACGTTAGTACGTGAATAATGAATTTCACCATCAATCTGATTTCGATTCTGTTCTGAGAATCTGCAAGTGCAGTATTAGTATCTCCTCTTACGGGTACCACGTGGTTGAAGGCTCGTAGTCGAGTGTCTTTTATATATTTTATTTCTAACTGTAATAAGAGAGTATCAAATAAAACTCATTTCATGCATGTACAGTTTATTGCATCTTAAATTGTTGTTAGTTTATGGAGAGTCGAGCGGTCTAAAACGTCAGAGTTAAAGATACAGCGCAGGTTCAAATCCTCTTTGTATCAGTGCCATCGACCTTGTACTGTATTCACTCTCCTCCTTATTCTGTTTGATAAGATCTTCGTATAGATCAGTGAAAATGGACCAGTGTCTCATGAAAATGGACAGAATAAAGCACAATAGGTTATCGGCCTCTCTTAAAACAAATAATAATATTGAGTACGGTAGCTAAATAGGCTACATTACAACTATAGATAATAATTAACTGCAGAGGAAAGTAATGAGTTCGCACTGGTAGTATGGTAGTAGCATGCGACGTAACGACTTGTTTTAAATTAATTATTAGAGTTCTCTCGTATGACCATTACAATAATGTTTGCACGATGACTTCAGAAATTTACATTTTTACTTAAAATATTACAGTAAAGCATAAAATATACTTGTACAAAATGTTGTTTGTTTAGCGTGTAATGATGATTCAGCCAAAGAGTTAAACTTCAAATTAAGAAACCATATTAGCAGTAATGTTATCAAAGTACTTTATTTTATGTTCTGGTGTGTATAAATACTCGTATATATTATACTTACCGTTCCATAATTTTACTTCAGTGTAGTCAGAATCACAACAATTGAATTAACTCAACTAATTGGTTAACCATTCCCACATCTCCTCTAATGAGTAATGTGAGTGATGAATGTGTGTGTCTAAGACTTTTACATGCAAGTTTTAAATATTTTAAGAGTTTAAATAAAAGTGTAACTGGAAAATACTCGGAATGTTTATTCTTATTTAATATAGTTACTATTTGGTACTAATTTTTTGTATCGAAATTCTAATTGTGTCATCCTGCACGTGATAAATATTTTCGAAACGGTAAGTTGAATTTAATATATTGTTCATAATTTCACATTAAGTTAAACCACAAAAAGATACAAATTAGTTGCAATATGACAATTTAAACAATTACTTCATTATTTGGTTAGCTTAAAGTGGAATGTAAAGTAATGGTAAAAATGAAACCAAATGTAAACTGGACGTGTTTTTGCACAGTGACACATTATTGCCAATTTTGTGTCATTATCTCCATTAAATACGATAAGGAAGCCCAATAAGATTATCAGCCATTTAGCTTAGTTATTGAAGTGTTAAGTGTAGCTCGTAGACAATTAAAAATTGTCTATTCACTCTTAATACCATAAAGTATCTATGGATAACAGTTCTTGGTAATGTCCCTAAATACGGAAAAATAATTTAGTTAAGTTTGCAGCGGTCTGTATGACCTATCAGACGTTTGTATTGCGGTGAATGGCCAAACCAACTCTCAACTACAGCCATTGACAGATCAAACGTGGACACATCACCTAATGACTACCCAAGTTATGTTTATAGTGACCCTGGAAATTATTACATACAAGTTAATTAAAGCTTGACAATTAGAAAGTAAAATCACTTTAATCATTGTTTGAAACTTAAAACAATCGGGAAGAACTGTGCCATCTGTGCTTGGGAGTAGAAATCTTGTTTTTATTTTTCATCAAGCGATCCCATAACAAAAGTGTATTATAGCGGTCCGTGTGAATTATAAACGAAATTAGGCATTTTTGAGATTATGCCCATATACGTGTTCATGCTTTGGAATTCATCTAGTAACACTTGAGATATAATACTCTCGAATTAAAGGACTAAAAATTAACGATTATTGTAGTTTGGGTTTTATATACCTATGAGATGAGTTTTCAATTTTGAATACATCAACTTTGAACCTGCATTAATTGTGGATATAATTTCATTCTTGACATAATTTTGGTATTTTATACTTTATTTTAATAAATTGGTAAAATAATATTTTTCAATGTTCAATTGTACAAAATAATACACAGAATTTAGAAAACAACTTATACAACTTCTTTAAACTCCAGGTCGGACCATTGCAAAAATATACATAAATATTCCATAGTGCACAAAACATAAATCACATCATGTGTAGTATCATGAATTACACTTTAATTGAGTTTAAAACCTTTATAAACCTTCATTAGTACTATTGAAAACAAATTAAAGTCTCTAAGGCAATGCCTATTTTGAAGTGAAATTTTAATATGAAATGTAAATTAAAGAATGACTGTTAAAGATATAAATTATATTGATTTTTCGCATTCTTGGCAAGGCTATCGTGGTGAGACACATCACAAAAATAAAAAATATTTACTTTTGTGGTGCCTTGCTATCGAGAGGCCTCACAAAATAGCAATTTATACAATATAGGTCGTGAGTTTTAAATATAATGATTAATAAAGAATGAAATTGAGAAAACAGAGTAAATAAACAGAATATTTATAATTATGTTTAAATAATACTCACATTAAATATTTAACCACTATTTTCCTTACCTAATAACATAGGATATTTCATGAAAACGTTATTTCTTAAATTAGAAAACTTGTTATATACAAACAAATGTTTAAGAATTACAATGACACTCAGTTACTGAGCACTAATAAAGAATATACTCTTCCACAAATAGTGCACGTCTGCGGGTGGAGAAGAATTCCAATAACAGACCGCAATACTGCAAAATAATTCCAATATTACTGATAATAACACATTGTTTAAATGTAATTAAAGAAGAAGGTGAGAAGAAGGACTAAGTCAGTCTATCTACACACAACACAATTGTCCATTTTAAGGGATTTTTTAAATATTAGTGTAATGTTATTAATGTGTAATTTTATAATTTAACGTCATGTTAAGAAATGCAAAAATTAATACTCTGAAAAACAAAGAAATAAGAATTATTTATCTTCAAATAAAACAATTTATTATTTAAACTGAATATTTAATAATATCTCACTATCCCACTATAAACAACTGAATATAATTTGTTTTGTACAATTTTATAAAAATCGTATCTGTAATTTTTATTTGTGACAAATAAAGTTTCTTTCTTTCTTTCTTTTTTGTTTAAAAATGGACTTTAAATATTTCACATTTGTATTTCTAGCGAAAGGTTTTGTTTAATACAGGAGTTTAATACATTGTCTGATTTGCTATAACAAGTTTTATTTTGACTTAATATTAATAATAATACATGATTACATAATTAATCAATAAGCATCTATATCAGATTTATTCCTACTTATAATAAAAACAAGTTCCAAACTTCGAATAAATATTACTCTTAGTGATAATACGTAAAAACTTTGAAACTCAGGACGAGAAGATTCAGTTTTATTTTATTTTACACAATTGGTATACAGTATTTTTTTAATTGGATAAATTTCAGTCGTCTACAGACTGAATTAAGATGGTCGTGTACTTTTCCTCAAAATTAAAACAACATAATCCATCCTACTGAGTATACGTTCTAGCAAAAATAAAATTAATTCAAGGAACTAACAGAATAATTAATAATGATATTTTTTCAATTAAATTTGTTATTTGCATCAAGCATGAACATTCTTTACTTAGAATCACACCAATAATTTTATTTCTTTCACCACTTGGACATTTTGCAGGTACTGAATTTTTAGTCAAATAATTAGGAAATTTTTACCGTATAAAATTTAAAAAGCTTGAATTAACAACTCTTTAAAGTAACATATTTATTTAATTCGTTTCTTTTCACTGGATTCAAAGTCATATACGTGTATAATTTTCTAAAAAACACATCAATCACATAGCGGTTTCGATTCAGTTAAAACCATTTTAACATAGCATATTCCTGTGTCGCTGCAAAACATTCAACTACGAGTATATTCAGAAAAAATCTGTTTCAAGGATCTTTAATAAGCCTGTATAAACAACAGAATAAACCAAAAAAATAAAGCGGTACACCATATTTTATACCGTCAATATTACAAAGATATCCATTTGCTTTTACACACTGACACATGAAGGTAATCTGTGAACCATTCTCAGAAGTATTCCATGGTTGTTACTACAAATATCTTTTTTAATATCTAAATAGTACATGTATCATATTTTCCATTATTAAACTTTTCTCACAAAAACAGTGTAGTTTTATTATTTAAACCTTTTATGAAACGGAAGTAGTTTTAACTTAGAAAAATAATCAATTCAAGATACTTCAACAACCTTTACTTCATAAGTTGTATCATAATTTTGAAAAAGTTGATACTAATGAAATATGCCCCACGTTTCTGGGCCCAATAATGTTCTTTGTGAATTGGAAACGACCACGCGACTTAGCTGAGTTGGATGATTTATTCCTTATTTAAGAGCATTAACATATTCTGAGCAATAATTTTTATTACGTAAGATTTCATGCCATATACACGCGGAACAGTACCATCGTTAATGACTGTATCGCTAACTGTGTAACTTATCGGTAAATGACAGGATGAAGGAACATTAAATGCATTTTAGTGGAATGTTTGAAATATTGTTTAAAAACAATATTATACTCATAATGAGTTTGTTTATTCCCTACAATTAGTAAGAAACAATGCTTGCATTATTAATCTCACAGAATGTCTAAATTTCTAATGCCAATAGCTCCATTTTAGAAACAGAAACTCTACAAAACATTAAATTTGCAAATTTTACTTACATTTGCAATAATGCTAGAGCTGAAATGGAACATTTTAAACATGTTTCAGAAGAGATGATTCATTATATCAACGTTTCACGTCCATCTAAGCTCAGAACTGCTCACTTGCAATGGTCGTGACGAATACTGAGAAGCAGCAATCAATAAGTGAGCTATCCGTTCAAAAGAGTGCTTGTGACACACAGCACAGATGGCTCCTTTCACGCACAGATTATTGAGAATATCATTCCCCACCTGACAACCGCACGTTTTGGAGTTATGTTACAGAGACAGCAATGCAGAAACAGTTATTGAAACTGTCTGTTAAAGACGTGTCTCTGCACATATCATCTTCCCTCCTTTAATTGACACCGTAAACTTAAAGTGCATTTTATGTACAATATAAATCTTCATACGCCTGGTCTATGCGAGTACAGAAGAAAAGTACTAAGAGCAAGGTTTGCCTGGGAAAGTAACCTCGAAACCAACTATGTATTCTTAAACGTCAATCGTGACTTGTAAGATTATTGCTATAAAAAGATGAACATGGATTCCAATTTTAAATGCAAGGGTATTTAAGAGCTAAATAGGAAAAGTTCAGTGGAGGATAAGGACCTCTATAACTTTCACAAACAAATATCACTAATACCAATTACGACCAAGTAAAAACGAACAATTACAATAATGGTAGCATAAAAAAGTACAGTGGCAGTTTAACAATGGCAGTATCAATTCTGGCCATTTAGGAAAAAAGAGCAGTGGTAGTGATAGTGTTATTTAGATAAGTGAGAAGAAAATATATGTTTCAGCACCAGAATCAAATTAATCAAAATGAAAAATCCTTATACGTCATCTGGCTAGTCTAGTGGTAAATAGTCCAATTTTGAGGGAAATACAAATCAATAGTTGCCTTTGAGAAGACCTATTTCCGCTCAACATGATATTGGACGCTGAAAAAGAGAAAATAGAGTTAATGGACGTCTTTATTTAATAGGCGAAGTTAGGGCTAAGAAGTATTCTCTCCGAACCACCACCAATAGCCGGGCATCCGTGCTACTTGCAAAGACAGGATCGCTCACTCATCCAAGGAGCAGCCACTTTCGACATTTTTTTATGTTCGTGATAAACTTACAGAAATAAGGCCCTTGTGGGAAGAATTTTGAAAATTTAGGAACATAAATGGATTTCCCACCAAAATAGGGAATGCCAAGCTTTTCGAGTAAAAGTAATAGTCCTCCGCAGACAACAATGGTAATATTATTAAACTTTACAATATATAGCGCCAGTGGTGAATTTAAACCATGTAGTGTATTCATCATATAGTGTTATATAGTTTTGTTGAAAACTACGAAAGTAATGAGCGAAATTATGTACGTATGTGAAGGTAAGGTAGTCTAAATTGGGGTCATTTGATATTATGGTACGGAGTATAGTAGCTGAAGAATAAAATTACAGGGACTGTGCACTAACGACAAAACAAAACGAGTCATAATAACAATATGAGGAAACAAGCGAACACAGTGAACCCAAGACCATAAACAAGTGGAATCACAAAGTAATGCACCAGACACAAAGTGAATGTTTTTGAAGGCCTGGAAAATTATCGAGAAGGCAGCGCGTCAGTATTTTACTGATGATGGATGCGATATTGATTGGGTATTTAATACTGATATAATTATTACAATTGACCAAATACATAGGATAATATAGCGAACAATGATAAAAAAACAATAATATTTATGTGGACGGGTGTTGTGTTACTTTCTAAGAGCGATTAATGAGAGAACAACTGAGGACAGTGAGCTGGATGGCCCGCGAGCCAACACGTGTCCTTTTAGGGATTTTAGCCTAATCGTAAATAATATTGATGTTATGGTTTAGATTTTCGTTCTTCTCCCATGGTAAAGCTATTATGTACGATTGGGTTTGTATGTACTTCAAATTATGCCTGCTTCCGTTTCAAAATTATCACAGAGCTTCACCATACTACATCATAATTTCTCTCATTAAGACAGCTACGTACTTAAGCATAACATAATTCAAGTTATACTGAAATCTTTAGATCTATTTAATCAAATATAGTGGAATTTTGCATAGAAATTCGAGTTTTTCATTGATGCCTGAAAAACAATTTAATTATCTGACTTCGTGGTCCTGAATCAACGCCCTTTAAACCTGAAGTTCAATTATTCTAATATGGACCAGATTAAGGAAAATATTCCAAAATCCATAATTAATTCCAGGAGTTCTTGTTATGCCATTTAAATTATATACTTATGTCGTACCTGTTATTCAGGAGGTGGATAACAGTTATTATACATGTAGGATTAATACATTTGCATCAGTTACTTTCATACAACCTCTTGACGTTGGTTATCCAACCTCTTGCATTTTTGAAGAATCTCTGATTCTGCTGTATTTTATTCCAGGGATTAGCCAGAAAATAACATGCTCTTAACCGACGCTAAATCTTTAATGCATTATAAACTTGAGCGCCGTCGTTTCTTCGTAAAAATAGGTAACGTCTATCAGCTGGGATGGCATAAACAAAAATGTTTACTGGAAATATATCATCTCATGAACTTTATTTGTAAGATTAGTGTCACAAAAATCACACAACTGTGCGATTCTTTTCATTCCGTACCTTATCTTTGTTTTGAGAAATTCCGATGGCCGAGTGATCTAAGATGTCGGACTTTGAGCTAGTGGTAGTGCAAGTTCAATCTTGTTTGTGACCGTAGCACTTGTTATCAATGCCATCAAACCTGTATTGTATCGACTCTCTTCCGTATTCCATTTGGTAAGATCCTCACAGAGGACGGAAGTCCTTGAGAACGGCAGAATAAGGCTTCAAAGAGAAACGTCCTTTCTATTAAATAAATTCAAACCGTAGTGTCTGAACTCGTAAGGATAATACGTAGTACACAAACAACAAAGTACTTCAAATTTAGTTGTAGTGATATTTAAACTATAATGGTTCGTTGCGGATAAATGCGTCAGAGCATCTTTGAAAGGATGTTTCTGTGAAGTGTTTCTATGGACCGCTCAGCGCACCATCTACCACGTTATTACAGCCAGGATCCTGTGACAGCGTCACTGTAACAATTTCACCCATTACGCTGCCTCCATTAAGACTACAGTTTAATGTCCCTAATGGTTTCAAAACATAATGCAGTACGTGGCATAAAATAATGTTGACAATGGAATGTAACTATTACAAACAGGATAGTAACGCAGCTCTCTTGTCACATACAACCAGCTGAAGTGTCTGAGTATGTGAAAAACACTTTGATACTACAAAGTGAAAAACAGTGTTGTAAAACCACTTTCGATGTGACAGAAAAATTTAAACATGTCTACGACAATCAGTCCCAGCGGGCCAGATCGAATTTTAAGTAGTACGGATTCCACATATGTGCACACTCCTATGCCAAAGTACTTCAGTAACTTGTCATTAGTGAATCTACGTATCAAGTACCTCTCATCGCCTCTGTTCTTGTACACTACAATCCTATCACATACCAAATCAATAAAACAAGTTTTAAAATATCAATTAATTTCCTTTTTTATTCTCCTTTAGTTTATTTGTCTATTAATTATATATAACTATTTATACTTCTTTATTTACTGAAACACTAAAGAAAATTGATAAAATAAAACTGAAATACGGTGTAAGTACTAACACATTTATTTATAAAATCTAACGAGTTTTAGTAAAGTTTTATGTACCATTCCTAGGTCTTACATTCTCGATATAGGACTCTTCATTAGCTTACATTAGCAGCTTGTATAACAGACCTACACAAAGAACATGAACAAATACAAGGTATAATAAACTAAGTATAAATTAAAGAGTATTCGGTGGGGTATGGTAACTGATGTAAACTTCAGTGGTGCTTCAGTAACTACCTGGATGTTACTTTGTGTACGTAAAACGTGGTTACAAATAAAGAAACTAAAGTGTGTCTTCTTAGCATGTTACGCTGATATCTCTTCAAATACTTTTCATTAGTACTTTACACTAAATAAAAAAATCTTAAGTAAAATATTACTACTTGCACTTCACTCGGACATATTTCGTGTTTCATTGTAGACGGCACGTGTACTCACTATTTTAACTAAGATGGTCGATTGTTAATTATATAAACACAATTGTTAACAATTCCACGTCCCGATAGAAAGTGTACGTCTTAGTTTTTATACAAACAAATTGTTGTTGCTTTTTGTTGGGTATTGATGAATTGTTGATTTTTTTAAATTCTTAGTGACTTTATGAGGAATATGTTTTTATTCTCTCGTATTTATGTCTTTGTTTCTATATTTATTAGTAGTGCATTATACAGGTGAACATTTTATTAAGATAGGTGAACTAAACACGATCTGAGACAGCTTAAAGTAGATGTTTCGAAATAGAAGTTAAATTTAAAGACTAACCTGTAGATCCCTGAAGACGCCTGGAGGCTAACCTGAGTTATCTGAGGGTACTGCTTGTGGAGTTTAGGGGAACGTTTAGTTGAAGGGGAGACACAATTTATCTTGGTTTGACGTATAGTGAACGGACATACATGCTTGAGCGTTTTGCTGACAAAACAATCTTTAGAACTTAGATACTAGCACATCTGATATTATCAGTGCGGTGTCAAAATGTATTAGCTACAGAAGACTTACTTAGGCGCTACTCAAGTTTACGATTGTACATAGTGGAGCATACTCTCACATACTCGATGTGAAAAATGATTAACTCAGTGAATTACTCTCTCTATTGAGTATGTTTCGTTAAAAAATGGATTTCTATCAAAAATAAGAATGGCTCGTTCAAATGGTTTTCTTGATCTCTACAGATAAAACAAAGTGTTTCTGTTTCACATCAGTCTATCCGGTCATATGTTTGAGTGTTATTTAACCAATTAATTGTAGTCAAACTCAACAAAATAATTAAAATCTTCAATATTAATTCAAGAGCCTATAATCGGATTAAGATACAGTATAAGTCAATGTCTCCACTCACCTTTCTAGGTGCTGACTCGGCCTTGAACTGTTCACTGTACTAACACAATAAATATCCTGCCCCCAATGTTAATTTGGGATCTACCCTGCTCTTCTTTAATTTCCCGGCCGAAACAAGAGGCAAAAAAATAAACTTGCAGCCATACTTAGTACAAGCTCCTGCCCTACCGTTCTCTGCTCCACCCAAAATGTCTGAAGACCCCAATTCGACTTTACAAACAAGGAATTTTCGTCATGAATGAGGATCGTCAGTAAAAATTAAAGAATTGTCTCACTTGTTTTAAATCTCAAAACCTCATCTTTTTGGACACTGCCGTAAAAACCAACAATGTCACAAAACATCAAACAATTGCTCATCTTTAACAATGGAAAAAAGGAATCGAAGACAAAAGATCAACGTACCATGACCCATACTTTCAACCTCTCGCCTGAAATTTCGAAACTGTGATTATTACTTGTCTGCTTGAAATAAGGGATAAAATTTTGAATTTGTTGAGGTTAGCTTGAACTCTGACAATGGGAACCTTCCCCAAAATGGTTGTAGCGAGACTAAAATCAACACGGTCAACAACAATAACTGTATGGAGCATATTCTATGGTGTATTACATGAGGTATATCTTAATTGGATTAAGGTGTTTAATTTGTTTGATGACAAAAATGAAATTGATTTGATTGAGACTGTAATTAGATTGTTTATTCTGTTTTTACTGTACTTGTTTTACTCTAATGTATAAGAGTACTGTTTAAAGGATCTTTTAGATGTCAACCCAAAAGTTTTTCTGACTTATAGTCGGTTCTTTATATATGAGATGTATTTGCAATGTTCTTTTTCGTAAACCCTACAAGGTCCTCTTCTAGTTACTTCATCTATTACTCTTACCTTTGTCACTTATATATGTAATATAAGTCAGAATATTTCCTTTATAAGCCCATTTTACAACTACTCTACTACTAAACAGAAGTTTTTTTATATTTTCTTTTACGACGTTTAAGTTTCACTTTCATTCCAAGTTTACGAAAACTTGGACGTTTTCTCGTAATTCTTTCTTCATAAAAATAGTTTTCTTTGAAATCACGTGTTTAGAAAATGCATTAGAAAATATCCATAACACGTTCGGCCGCAGTAGAAAAAGTTTTCAGTTCCAATCGGAAAGTAATTTATTTAATATAATTTTTGAAACAAAGTTTCTCTCTCGTCACATGAAGTAAGAGCGAGTCACAAAAAGTGTGACAGAGAATAGTTATATTTACTAATATAACCGAGTTTTATTATATTACTTTTTTTTCAACCAAAAACGTGTTTTGAAAAGTTTAATGGTACATAAAAAAAAAAGTAAAATACACTTTTAACAACTTACACTTTTACACTTACACTACACTTTACACTTTACACTTTTACATATACTTTTAAGAAGGTAATTTGTCTCGACAATGCAATAAGGGTTCTATAACGTGTTGTATGTGTTGATTTTCAAACATAAATATGCCGAGACGTTGATTTTCTCCAAGAAATCTTACATTTTTTATTACGATCAAAAATAAGGAAACCAATATAACTAAAGAAAAAAGACTCGATCTCAATATATAAGACAAATGTCACGCTTATGAAAGGAGATAAAATTGTGATGATGAAGATGTTACAAGGTAAGAAAGAAGAGAAAAATAAATTACATTATAAATTTGACCTGTTACATGAAACAATGATACAGCTAATTAACTCATCATTAATTTATGCATACAATTCAGATAGTTAAATGGCTGTTGCATTTTCTGACTCACAACTGTTATCAACAAAAATTTTTATAATATTTTCTCCAACACATTTTAGATAGGTTATCGATCTTTTGAGTAGTTTGGAATAACATATTCCTTTCCGGGATTAAAAATAGTAAATTTCATTATTTTTAAAGGTAGCAGTCGTTAAAAGGTGTTGGACATTAAGAATTTAGTTGAGTCGAGTTAAACTTTGTTCTGACAGTCAATTTCAGTGGTCTTGAGGTGGGCTGAGTGACTTGAATAGCTTAGATTTGGGCATCAATCACAATTAGTGGTGTTGAGCTAATTCGATTTGTTTGGTTAAATTAGTACAATGTTTGTACAGGTAAAATACGACACTTCACTTGATTTTATCCACACAGGAGTAAATTTCCTGCAATGGTATTCAACCACTTCTAATGGAAGATTTAAAATATGTTCATATGAGATTTATCTGTCTTTAGGTCTGCCGTTCTATGGACTTGGACGTATTTTTAGCTCTACGGATTACTCAATATTACCATGACAAAATTGTTTCTCAGACATGTATTTGAAATTATTTATTAGTAAAAATGTTAGATCAAACTTTTTCTAGACAATGGCGCCAGTATAGCGGATAAGGCAGTTAAGTTATCGCAAGATAATCGAGTCAAGCAATGTTGACCGTATTGCTGCTTGGATGAGTGACCGCTGAGCGATTCTGTCCTTGCAAGCAGCCCGCCTGCCCGGTGGGTGTCTCGGAAGTTCCCAAGTCAAGTATTCCCCAGGAAAAGGGCTTCATAGCCCTGAATTCATCAGATAAAATAAGATACTCTTAATTTACCAGTAATGGAGTCAACCTTTCCTTCCTAAGTTGACAGTCAGCAATTACAGCATGGCTTGATCAGAATGATGTAGTTGAACTGAATTGCATCTGTATCAGGTCAGTTAAGTGGTGGTGAGGCGAGTATTTTGATTTAGGGTTCTTGGCTAGATGTGAGTCCATTTTGAATAAGTTGATGAAATTCTGTTTTTTAATTTATGATTGGTCAGTTTGATTTATATTTCGTGAGATATCCACAACGAATGTTTCCTTGTGTTGAATTTAAACTTTGGGTAGGGCTAACATAATACAGAGGAATAATGTCTTAGAAAATAATTTTTGTGCACTTAAAATGCGTTATTTTATATATTTTATGTGAACATAAATGGTTTTGACAATTCTATTTATCTATAAACGTCAAGAGAAAGGATTATACTGAAAGAGTCAAGAGTATATTCACCAAAGTAGACGTTAATTTGTTTGTCGACGGATGAGTTGCTTTCCCTCTCAGACACTTTGTCATTTACCTTAGGTATATGCATACCTTTTACCTCCAGTTACAGTAGTGGCTGTAGTGTTTGCAAGTCTTTCCACTTACTTTACAGTGAAACGTTAATTGTCAATTAATTAATTATTTTGTTTGTATATTTTTGTGTGAATGTATTGTATATTAGTAAATGGGAACCTGAATAGCATACTCGTACATTAACACATTATCACATTATCTTTAGCTATTTTGCTAAAATCTTAAATTTACAAATGACAATGTTAGGGATTAGTATTTTTGCATTCTTAAGTTTCGAATTCTTAACTGTCTCAAAAATTTAATCAATTAGTCGTAGTTGCTCGGATTAAAATATCTACATATTAAAGGTCTAGAGGTCTCAAAATTTCAGCTCAGTTGGTTTGGGTTTTATGGTGTTGGTAAATTTAGGCTTCCTTCAGACACTTCGCTTTATTCCTTAATATACCTAGTAATCAGTAATACCGTAAAAATTTATCAACGATTTTGGGTATGAAAATATCCAGTAGTGGTTTTTTCATAGTTCATAGTTCGAACAGTAATAGCGAAATTTATGAGTACCTATTTCATTGCCAGTAACTCTTCCATTGTACAAATTTACCATACGAATACTTATTATTTCACATATTTTGTTGCAGTAAAATATGAAAAAGTTAAATTCGGTTGACTGGTTGTTGAGCATGTTCTATTACGATGGAAGGAATTTGTAGGATAAGAATTTTCTATCTGACACCTTCATTTCCTTTTCAAAATAATAAAATCTTCCAAATCCCTCTCCTCAAGGGTTATATTAAATAATAGGTCTACCTCGTGTTAAAAACATTACATATCCTTCCAAAATATATTTTAGTTACTATATACTTATATTATTGATTTATTTGATTGGATGTGTTTGATGGTTCGATGGTTCTTAGATCGTAAACATTTACTGCTTTTGAGCACAACTGTTCATTATTAGTTGGTCAGTTGTCAGTTGTTAGTTTTTGTTAGTCAATGACATACTTGTTAATTTTTGTTTAATATTCGTTTTTATTATTAAATTAATTTTATTCGTACTTGATAATGGTATAGACTTTAATAATTTATTATTCCCTCCAGTTGTTGTTTTATTTAATCTGCCTGTTTTACTAATTATTCTTTATCAAGAGATTATTTCCCTGTTACATTTTTGTTCATTAGTTTGACAATAAGGTCTAATTTTCATTTGTATTTCCGAATCATTAAAGAAAAGTCTTCTTTGTCCCCTAGAGTACGCTTTGAACTTCCCTGCCATCAGTTTTGGAACACCAGATTTGAACACGAGGTTAGTAAGTTATACGGTGTATCATACCTTGTAAATACTTAAGTAGAAAGAGTTACTGCTAAGGAAATAGGTACTCCATAACTGTTTAGACATGTATTATTTAACATGTACTATTTAACATGTATTCCATAACTGCCATCACTGTTCGAACTATGAACTATGAAAAACACTTCTGGATTATTACATGGACCTGTATTTTACTGCCTCTAATTTTTACCTCACACGTTTCGTCTTCTCTCACTTTCTATATTTTTTTACTTTGTAACTTAAGTTTTGTACATTAATAAGTTAAGTTGTATACTTGGCTTTCTGCTTCTATGCCCACAAAACTTTCTTTTGTATTGTTATATGTGAAAAATTAAAAACTAAAAAAATTAAAAATAATTATGAAATAATACTGATATTTTTAGCGCCTTGCCTTTATCCACTGCCGTATTATTTTACATTTATATAATAGTTATCATTTCAGAATAAACTGATTTCATTTGGATTTGGAAACTTATAGAAGTCTGCAGAACAACACAAAACCCTACTTCCGGAAACCGAACATTCTACAGTACTACAGTTACACTTCTACTGTACAGTAGATAATCTACAGTACTTTCTTTCATGCATTTTACTAAACCAAATAAGGAAATAAAATACGCACTTTACTTATATATTTATATTGCCAGTTGCCTTATATTAGCTATCAATCGTATATTTTAATCCAAATACGATCTCTTTGTTCTTCAGGAGCAAATATAATCCAGCAAAAAGTATGAGGGTGTTCTACAGATGTATTTATTCAGCAATCCAAACTGAATCAATTTGTCTCCAGTAAGGCTATATATAAGTATTGGCAAAATTCATCGTGATACACATGCTATTGTGTTTTTATCAATAAACGATTAAAATTACATCAATTACCTAATGTATTTTCTAAACACATAATTTCAAAGAAATATTTTTTTATGAAGATGAGATATTGCGAACAGAATTTAAATAATCACCTTCTAATCTATAGTTAGTAAAATTATTTGTATTATCTGTAGGACATATGTAGATAATTTTGCTTTGTTTCAAAATATACTAATACAAAAATTATATTTCTGTAGAAAAGCAACGTTACAAAGCTGAAAGTGTTCTTAAATACTAATATGATTACTACTACATTCTCATATTTTTAATTTAGTTTAATGACGTTTCATACTTCTGACGATTACGTACGTAGTAACATATCAACAATCTAATTAACAGGTAGTATATTTTTTAACTTGCATTTCAAACTGGTTTAATTTTTATGAATGGTGTCAGAATCATGTACTATGACACATTCGAATACATGTTATAATGTATAGTGGTCAAACATTAACATTCAGATTTTAAAATATTGAACGAAGTTTATATAATACAATACAATTATATCAAAACAGGTTTTTTGTGATTAGGTTCAGTCTTAAAACCTAAATACCTTATTGGTTGTAATTTCGAGTGGAAAACTGCTTAAGTTGTTGGCTAAGCACGAATTTGTAATGATGTTTTCATTACTTCGTTTCTTATAACTGAATATGTTATAGGTAGGGGTAGTAAACACTTTAACATAGGCAGAGGGAGAGAGATTCCTTGATTTAGGTGTAATCAAAGGGTCGTAATAGTTCATTTGTTTGTTACAAGGTACGAGGGAAATAGATGTTAGAGCAAACCACGGTAAGCATTTTATTCTAAATTTTAGATTATGAGGAGAGCTTTATTGGCTTTGATAGAGCATAAATCTGTGTACGAAGAATCTCTTAGTAACGTGCATGTGTTTCATTTTATTGGATATTGCTTATATTGTTATGAATCTAGATCAAAGTACGTTGTATGCAACTTTCTTTAGCTTATACACTTAGAGAAAAAAAATATTTCTTGGTCTCACAAATATTCACTGATATAAAAATAATTGTGTTCAACGTTGTGACGTTTACATTCAATAATTTACTTGAGTTGATGTAATTCTTGAATTAACAATACAGTACGTGATTAGTATTGTAATTTATGTTCTTCTTCATGTATCTCCTAATGCGATCAGTCATATGAACAAGTAATGATAGGTCATATAAGTCGTAGGGGTTGTTTTCATTGGATAGAGGGTTGCTAGTTCCAGGGAACTTTGCTTAATTACGATTCCTATTTATTTAAACAATTACAAGACACAAAATTCTGCAATATTTATTTGGTGAGCATCACAATTTTCACCACAATCACATTATATTTTAGTATAAGTCCGCTATTAGTGTAATGAACTCGGCGGCACAAGCATGATAGCTTACAATAAAAATGTTCTGTAAATATTATCTATCCTCAGCGAATACGGCAGCGAATATTGATACATTTTTACTAACTTAGATCATCTGTCGTTTAAAATTTGCTTACCTATTGCATGCAAGACTTCGAATTCGTTTAAACAATAAAGTACAGTTCGTAAAAACCAATCTGAAGAAGAAGTGCTGAGAAGAAAATTCCACATAATAAAATAAATACGAAAGAATATTTAGAATAATATACGTGATTGTTATTCTGGTAAGTAAACACAAACCATACGGTGCTCCATTCATTTCATTAATTATACCGGAGGACACCATTGCTTTAGACGTGCAGATTTCTAATAATTCAATAAGGCAAATTAAAATTCATTTGCCTAGAGACTCCGCTGGCTTTTGAGAGTATTTATCTCGATTCATTTTTATTATTTTACACAAAAATAGGTTTAATCCTTTTGCAGCCATGAATACGTTGCCTTCTATTCTTAAAGTTGTATTGTCCGATTTATATGGTTTCTCGTCATCGTTCTTAATTTGGCCAGCCTACACTGTGAGCCACTTATTATACTACCTCGAGCGGAGGTAGAAGAGTGCATTAAATATCCCTTGGTGATCTCAATGGAGACCCAGTTTTGCTCCAAATTTACAATGCATTTTCCAAATAAAATGATATTTCATTAATTTACAATTACTCTTTGTCTGGTAGTAATTAGGAGAGATGGTTAAGATCGTGACAATGTGAGCAGAGGAAAGGGTTGCCAGAGGCCTTCTTCCACTTGTATTGAGGGCGTCTTCGGTAATTGACTGATATTTATTAACGAGAACCTTGTTTTGTTCCGCAACCCTTCCTCCCTCATTACGGCATGGGGCACATTGATTCTGCGGATTGTCTATTTACCCACACCCACGTCCTAACATCCATCATCCTTGGTTTTACTCCTATTATATGGCGCCTGCCAGTTTTTATAACCAGTAAAAACTGCACGATGAGGCAAATTTTTTATGAGAGAAACTAAATATTTGCGAATAAGTTAGTTAAATATCGCTTCAGGTCGGACAGTTAAATATTGTTTCAAACAACAAGCCCAGTGCCTTGTTTATTGGTTCACACTGGTAATATTATCAAATATTACATCTTTTCATTTGCTATTTATTTTTTGCTTAATTGTTTGATACTGCTCACAGTTTATTTACTAAAAGGCCAAATCAACCACTGTGTGGCCAAAATCATTTATGTAATTATTGATATATTTGTTTTTTTATATATATATTTATACACCAATTTCAGTTGAATAACACATTAATGTGATGATATATACATCCATATTTTACCGTATTTCAAAATAAAAACAGTTTAATATTATTAACAAACAAATAAATCGTAATGATATAGTTATATTACTATAAATATATAACATAAAGCTATAATACATAGTTGGAGCTACACTTCAGCTATAAATAAAAATATCTTAAGATTTGATATATTCAAAAATGTTACGGTATGTTAGGGATCCACTAGTGTAGCTTAGCTACAGCAAGCTTGCGCTGGCGCATACTTGGTATTTATAAAGGTTTTGTAATGTTTCACCCTGGTGACTATAGCCAGCTTGTACATATATTTATATGATTATTGTTATTTATATGAGTTTTCAAGGCTTCGTCGTCGTGGCTATAGTTATCTTGTACAGGTTTGGACATGTTAGGTATGTAAGGCTTTTGCAAGGCTTCATCGTGGTGTGTACAGCCATCTTGTACAGGTTTAGACGTGTTATGATATGTAAGAGTTTTGCAACATGAATTATCAGGAATCTTATACAGGAATAGTTAAAATCTTCTACAACAAATACAGTTTATATAAAAGTTATTTAATTAAACCAGAATTTAATAAAAAAGTAAATTTTAAAAAATCACCAACAAAATATTAAATGTTGTAATTGTTTTAAACCACTATTTAAAAAGTTTAGTTTCATCCCAGATTGAACTGAGTAGGTTCTGTTCATTTACCGTATCCTGCAACTTTTCGTTTTAACGCGCCAATCGCTAGACTGCCCATGGTGATTCTGCCTCGCAGTGACAACGAATGGCAACAAACTAACACGGCACAGAGCTGCTCAGAGCTCGGCAATTTAGTCACTACTCAGACAATTGACCCCGTCGGGAACTTTATACATTTACCGCCGTTCCTGGTACAAATTACTGAGCTGTACCATTTTAGGCATACTCTGCAACTTACGACTCTAAATTATGTATAACCGTTGTTACAAAAAATTAAAGTACGTCCAGTCAAATTTCAAGACCTTTCAAGCTACAATATAAAACGACTAGACTTGCCGCCTACAAGGATATCAAGTTTGTCAAGAACATCTGGGTACCAACTTGAGATAAGCTAAATATGGTACAAGAGGTTAACGAAATGTATAATGATTTAAACATTAATAAATACATACCAGCTTAGTCATATTGCCCGTCAAAATCGAAACTGGCTAGAAAATAAAATTTAAAGAATAACCCATTTCCTGGAAGAAATCCAACCATGTATCATAGTTCATTCTGACCATTCCCTTACAAAAGAAAATCTAGATAATACTCATCTAGAGTACTCACTGATAGGTGGTTTCACAAGAAAACATCATATAAAAGGTGAAGTCATGGATATGTTAAAAATTAACTATAAACTAAAACGAAATTAACTTCTCTGTGAATCAGCATTATTTGAAGTACGTTCCAACAAAAAAGATCAATTTCATCTACTAGTACTAGTATACTAATGGTGACATAGATAAGGGGATAGATATAATCTCGCACATACTTGGAAAAACAAACACCTCATTGTGATGGTTGTACAATAAATGTAGCTAACCTGCAGAGCAATAGCAACGCTAAATTTCAAGACCTTTAAAGCTACAATATAAAACGACTAGACTTGCCGCCTACAAGGATATCAAGTTTGTCAAGAACATCTGGGTACCAACTTGAGATAAGCTAAATATCTAAATTGTGCTCCCAGGTGTATCTGACTATACCGCTCATTTAATAGCAATAAAGGGATATAAACATGACATGATTATTCAAACAAGAACAAAAAAGTCATTTTTAACAATAATTAAATTAGTCTCCTAAGAAGAAATTTTAAAATCCACGACTTTTATGAAATTAAAAAGATACAAAATGTTGAAGAAGCTTTAATTCGATTCGAAAATACATTGTAATTTGTAATAAAAATAGCCTTACAAATTACTTTAGCAAAAAGCCGTCGTAAACACCTGAACAATTTTTGGGATCTAGAATAGAAAGGAATCAAGAAAGCTTATGTTACCTCTACAGCGCCACATATATCTCAATCTTGTAACTGAAACTGAAGTTTTAGAATGACTCTCAAATCCAAACCATCTGCTGGAGTCGATAAAGTGTCATCGAAGCTAGTATAAAAACTGAAAATAAAAGAAATCGTTATACCGCTGTCAAATACAACAAACAAATCTTTCAAACAAGGTATCTTTCCTGTAAACTTAAAAATCTCCAAATAGTTTCCCAAGTATAAAAGAGGAGAGAAACTGAAGCAGGAAACTATCGCCCCATTTCATTCATATATATAAACCGAGAGAGCAACCTTTTCAATAATTTTGGAAAGTGTTGGCATGAATGAAATGGGGCGATAGTTTATATATATATATATATATACATATAGTTTATATATAAACTATCTTTTACAGATGTAAACTACAGCTTTTATTGAACTGATTGAAAATATTACAGAGAAAATTGAGTTTGGACAGGCTACAACAAGTATTTTTCTTGACTATAGCAAGGCATTTGATTGTATGAATTTACTCATAGAGAAGCTTGAAAACCTTGGAATAGTAGGAAGAGACTCTAAGTGGTTATAAAGCTACCTTTAAAACAGGGTATAAATAGTAGAACTCAATGAATGCTATAAAGGAATGATAAAAAGTCGTTACATCCCAAACTGTTCAAAGAGGTGTCCCACAAGGGCCAGTACTGGAACCTGTACACATGTTACTCCTAAATAATTACCTCCCTAAATATTTTAAAGGATTCTGTCAAACAGTGATGTTTCGGACGATACAGTTATAATCAGTACAACAATCTTAATATTGACACATTTGTATAATTTAACATACCTAACAGTACTGTTATTCTAATCACTTGGTCCTTAACGAATCCAAAACAAACAGGTCTTTGATAGTACAAAACCTAAAAATCTTGATGGGCTACCAGAACTTTCACCTGAAAAAAATATAAAATATATAGTACTAAATTTAGATGAAATGTTTTGCGGTAACTACATATTGAGGAATTGCACTATAAACTTAGCTCTGGTACTTGTGTCATACGAAATTTAAGCCTATAAGTTTCCTTCATGCAGCTAAAACATGCCTATCATGCCTATCACACGTAAGGTATTGTGCCTTAGCTTGAGGTGGAAGAGCAAGATAAAACATGGATAGAGTATTATTTCAGCATAAAAGAGCAAGTAGAAGTTTCGCAGGACTACAATATCAAGATAGCTGTCGCGCTGCTTTCAGGGAGTTAAGGATACCTACTGCCATGTTTATTTACGTTAAAGAAGTGATTATGTCACACAAATACAACCTAGACACTCCAAAATGTTCACTATTATAACACTAGAAATACTGCAAACTTTGTACTACCTTAGTACTTTCTAACCATATATATATATATATATATATATAAAAGCCATCATAAAAATGGCCATTTCATCTTCCGGATGAACTGAAAGAAGAAACAACCAAATATTTCAAAAGGAAGCTACACCTTAGGCTTCAAGACCATCCATTCTACAGTGAACAGGAGTTCTTAATTTAGAGAAACAATTCTACACTGTACAAATAAGAGTTTTCTGTTATAATCCCTTTACATGACACTATATAATCGTTATGTATTTATGACGCTATTTTAATCGTTATTAATAATTCAATACAGATTTTGATTGGGTTATTTATATTAAAGGCAAAATAATTATAAAATATTTTATGAGAATCTAAAGCAGTTTTGAAGTTCATAAATTGTGTTTTTTCGTTTTCTTCTATTCTTGTAATGGTTGTTTGTAACTTAAAGTGGTACCCAAAACAAATACCCTGAAACTAATTATAAAAAGCAGCTTCTGTGTATTATATTAACATTTTTGTGGTAGAGACATGTCTTATAGATTCAAATTATACTGTATAACAATTATAGTTTTATGTTACATATAGTACTGTACTGGTAATTTATTGTACCGATGCGACACATCTTATCTATCATGTAGTGTATTAATACAAATTAATACTTTGGGAGTAAAGTCTGTCCTTCTCGCAGTTGATATTTTACAATTTACAAGGAATGTGGGCTGCTAACAAGAGTACAAACGACATGTGTATAAGATTGCATAGAGGTAATCCATCAACGAGATACTACACTATTAGTTTAGATGTTATTCTATATATATAAAAAAAGCCATCATACAAATGGCCATTTCATCTTCCGGATGAACTGAAAGAAGAAACAACCAAATATTTTATACATTATAGGATTTAGTACCTATACAATGAATGAAATGCATTTATAGTTGTAAACGTCATAATACGATGTTATACCAGCCCTGGCAGATTGCGACTATGGATTTTGTAATAAAAACCATAATAAAATTGTATAATACATTTTCTGTTAAATCTGTAAAAATCTTGTACAAATAAATGTATTCTTATTCTATAATAATAATAATGTATTTTATTACGCCAAACAATACACATTGTATTAAAATAGTCAACTTCTTTAAGAGCCTAAAATTGTTCAGTCATATGGTACACAGACGTCACACTCTAACGTACATAGATCCATTCAGAATCATGCAATCGAATTCTATCCAACTGCAGCTCATGTCTGTGTGTTCATGTCTCCTAGTTGTGTGCCATAAACATAAACGCGTCTGTAGTATAAAATGCCTCTGAGATTAGACGCGTTTGACGAGTTTGGAAAAATGTTGACAAATTGAACGCAAGATATATTCTTACTATATAAGTCATACTTTGAATAGCCAATATTTCTACGCAACACAATTTAATTCATATCTAATTTGTGTATTATGACATGCCAAATGTTTAAAAAGTTTGATCAATTAATCCACTACCTGTTTATTTATCTGAAAACTAAAGTAGTGTAAGTGAGTTTATTTATTTAACACATATCTTTGTGATGTTTATTTATACCTTTGTAGTGTCACAGATATGTTTGAATTTCTACCAGTTCTTTAATTCAAATCTAGGATCTGAGATAAATTGAGAGCTGTTTGGATATTTTATTTAAGTAAACATTAGTAAGTCTAATAGTATGAGTTTTAGTTAAAGTAAAAAATAATAGAAATAAGCTTAGATTATTGTATTAAACCTTTAATTATAAATATCGAAACTGTATGCTAATGAAATATCAAGTGATTTACGCGACAGTTAAATTAAGATAATTTAATGTGTAAAATAGATAGTAACAGGCTACAATTTTAGACGGTCTCAACATAATGACATCGATTTTATTTTTCTCCAAATTGCTACAAAAGCATAGCAGTAAAAACAAATACCCGAAATTCAAGAATCACAAGTGAGGATTTTTAATTCAGCATTTCGTGTTGTTACCACTCTCACAATTTAGGAATAGGGGAAATTGCCTTCACCAACAAAAGTCTGTATAATATTTCGCTCTTGTGTACATGACACATAAAAATAAAAAACTCTTTTACTGGTAAACTGCTATACCATTCGCGCAAAACCAACGTCAACGATGTATAACATCTGTGGAATATAAACTGGATTTAAAGGTAAAAAAGTTATTCTTCACTTCCTGAGTTTGCATGTATAACTGTATTAGGTAAAATGTGGGGCTGGTCATTATCCTGCCAGGACTCAGAGCCGTTCGTAGGTGGGGGTAACCGAGGCTGGCTGTCCCGGGTGTTACGGATGTTAGGTGAAGGAGCGGCGCCGCGGTTTTAGGTTGAAGATAAAAAATGTTTAATAGATAGGTCGTTTTACTGTGGAGGATATTCTTTAGAAGTGAATGAGGTAGTACTGTCCTCCACTCGCTTTGATTGGAAGAGGCAGGAACAGAGCCAGTCTTCCAGAGTGAAATCACTGAGATAGTTGATAGAAGGCGACCCCCCCTCACCAATCTTAACCATCCTGAATATCTGTACTCCAGGAGCAAGCGAAAACGTCGTTGTAGTACTAAGTGAAACCAGTTCTTCTTGGCTTCTTCTCCTAAGCGAACAAAGAACTCTTATGTGGAAAGTACTAGTAATTACTTAATTACTATTTTATTTCATTGTGCAGTATTGGAAGTATAGACTGTTGTGTAAGATAAGATATACAACGTGTAATACATGGATTAGAAAGATTATTTTTTAAAACACTGGAATATGTTACATGCAACGTAATGAACCTTCAGTAATTTGTATATGCAGTTGAGGACTTAGCTGGAATAAGGATATATAAGCCTTTCACATAAGAACACATAATAAGCTTCTCCAAGGTGTCATCAACACCCGTGGCAAATTTTACTTACATATTTTGATTTTTGGGGTTAGTACAGGTTTTTTTCTAGGCCATTACTTGCTAGGTGTTTGTCTCTTTTATTTTCACCAAGTGGCTTTGTGTTTATATTTTCACGTTTTTTGTCAAGAATATAATTTGGATCGTACACTCTAACTTACTTATTTCTAACTCTAACTTACTTGTTTACTTACATATTTTGATTTTTGGAGTTAGTACAGGTTTTTTCTAGGCCATTACTAGCTAGGTGTTTGTCTTTTTTATTTTCACCAAGTGGCTTTGTGTTTATATTTTCACGTTTTTTGTCAAGAATATAATTTGGATCGTACACTCTAACTTACTTATTTCTAACTCTAACTTACTTGTTTACTTACATATTTTGATTTTTGGAGTTAGTACAGGTTTTTTCTAGGCCATTACTAGCTAGGTGTTTGTCTCTTTTATTTTCACCAAGTGGCTTTGTGTTTATATTTTCACGTTTTTTGTCAAGAATATAATTTGGATCGTACACTCTAACTTACTGTTTAGTAATATAAAGCCAGCAGATTATGTCAGATAATTTAGTTGTTAAAGGTGCAAAGAAGAAAACAGTTAAAATGATATAAGAATAAAAGAAAAATGTATTAAGACATCAGAGGTATAGTAGGCAAGCTTATGTGTCCAACTGTACTGGCAAAAATATTGAGGGTAGGACATTTCCTTATGTTAACAAGTGCTGCTTAGGGAAATGTTATGAACGCTTTCCCCCTTGAATGCCAAAACATCTTTTTTAGCGATTTTTGTGTTTTAAGTAGTAAAACTCAAGATGATTACCTTCTAGTGCAGGTAACATTTGACAGAAGCACTTAGTAAGCAACATAAAACAGTTTTAACGTTTTAAGAAAGCATATTGGAAGTATCAGCTTAAAACACATTGTTCTGCCAGCCAGTGTTCCGATCTATCATTTGCAGTTTGTATCCGTAGGCCATAAACGTATAAGGCTTTAACAGAAGAAAATTGTGAATGGTGTATCTGGACGATAATTGTGGGAAACATGAAAACCACCCTAAAATACATCCTAATGTATTTAATGTAATCCTTGGCTATGGATCACTTCAAATCTATCCCTTACAAGCCGCCTAACAACACCTATGTTAAGGCTAATCCGTTGTACTTCAAAAATCATAACCTAATACTAACAAAGTGTTTTAATCTATTTGAGGAATTCTACAAAAATGAAACTGAAAGGAATCTTAAAATGAAGTACATGACTTGCTTAAAGTTTTTACGAGAAATTTTGACACGAAAAGCCCAAACACTGATACTTGCGACTTCTGTTGTGAATGTGAGTTTAGAACTTGAGAAACATCGGTATGATGAATGTCATGTAAGTTTCAATATTTACCAAAGGAAAGCAGAAGCTTACTAAAAACTGAATAATGAATACATTAAAATGACTAATGACATTATTGTACTGGAATTCGATTATGCTGAAAACTTGCCTTTACAAAAGCTTATAGTAACATCACAATTTTACTCAAGATTGTTGTGGTTTTATTTATACAATGTCCATGTACATAATGATGATTCGTCCTTCGAGTGTAGCTTTGTAGAATCCCATTGTAACAAATAAGTTCAAACACAGTGGTATCGTTCTTACTTCACCGTATTAGAATAAAATTGAAGATTTTCCAAATGTTACAAAGTTGATCTAAATGTGTGATCCTGTTGGTAGCCAGAATAAAACCAAAATCAAAATTTAATGCAGAAGTGATGCACATGTTTCCTGCTCGAGGCCACTCTTTCCAACAGTGCATCCGAAACTTTAGGATAATTTTAAACAACATAAAAAAACTTAAAAAAACAGTTGAAATACCCAAGGAATATTTAGAAAGGATCATTACACGCAGAGAAAATCCAACTCCCTTCAAGCTAATTCATAACTCTAGTATAGTGCTTGATTGGGAAAATGCCCTGATCCTTAAAGCAAAACTAAATCTAAAAAGAATGATTTAACAGCACAGCAATATTGCTTATTGAAGTACAAGCCATGTCAAGGACTTGTTCAATTATTTAAGAGAAGAGAGTCGTGATTTTTATAAGAAATTTTTTCTAGAAAATAAAAAAAATACTGAAGCCCTTCTTTCAAAGGACATATGTATAAAGAAACGACGTTCTCTGGAATAAAGGCCTATGTAATCATTTCGTAATTTTGTTACAAAAATAATAAAATTTTATTTTTATATCAAACAAATACTTTTTTATTCATAGTACACTGAATTTTATGTATAACATGCTTATCTTAACTCTTATGGAAGCATTTATGAACATGGTTTAACAAAAAACGTTGGAAGCTGTTTTTCTCAAAACTTAATTTTGGATTATATGCCCTTATTCTAGCTACCACCTCAGTTACACTGCCTCCTTCAGGGGTCAGCTCGTATTAAGTAAATAATGAGTAAAAATTGGACTTGTTTAAGAGTTGAAAATTTAAGCAAAAAACATAACAATTTACGTAAAACAGCTTATTCCTTACACCAAGAAACGAAGGAAGCGCAATACAATACAATCGACACAGAGCACGATATGAAAAGGAATCTTGCATGAATAGTTTTTAAGAACCTTTTTTAATAGCATTGTCATCTAATGACATTTCCATCTTCCAACATTGAGTAAATGGATTCGACCTCCATTCTTACCCAAATGCCAAGCGATACATGGCGCAGATATTACGTATTAACCATCACAAGAAGACAACAGGAAAAAGGCTTAGATAAACTGAGGACAGCACAGCATAGGCTGCAAGCCTTTTGAGTTCTTTAACAATTTCCTCCTTTAGATGTAAGGCTATTTCCTCTAGAGCTAGAAATGCACTGTGTGTGAGCTCATGAACAATGACATAAATATTTAATATTGACAACTATTTTAAGATATAAGATACATTATTTCATAACGTACATATATGTACTTATCAACAGATCAATAAGGATTGAATTTTTTTTAAATACTAAGAAGGTTACGTGGTTAAGAAGTTAAAAATATCCGAATACTCAGTATTCTGACCGTATTTAGGCCAATTTTTCCTTTTTCAGGAAATAAAATAATAAAACGTGGCTAGCCTTACATCTTTCGGATGGAGAAGAAGGGGACTGTGACCTTTTAAGGATTATTTTAAAGATTTTTCATGGAAAAATATAGTTTTAGATAGAGATTTTATTGATTTTTAATCTGCTGATTTCTTATTACCTACAATTTGAAAAACACTGGGAGCAAATGAAAAATGTAAAAATAGTAGTTAGTAAAACAATATTTCTCCAATATAATTTTATTTTTTTGAACGAGGCCTCTCGAAAACAAAGGTTTTATCTGTGGAGTCACCTGAAGATGAAACCTTTCAAAGGCTTCATGCAAATAATATTAGAAAAACTGTTGTTTTGCTAACTGCTAGTATATAAATGTGTGTTGGTTTATTTCAGTTTTATGCATTCATGTAATAACTATTACAAACAATAAATTCTCCTATACAGCCATTGACAATTTGTTTGAAATTAGATAAAATCTATTAATACGGTCAAAGTTACCCGTAATTAAGTTAAGAATACAACAACAATATACAAGTTTTAGTCTCTGTTTCGATGTTATAAATATCTACTTTAGCTCTCTTATTGACCAGTTGTTGAATCTTTAAGGTGATACAGCCGATATTTGGTTGAGTTATTAATGTGTGTACTTTAGAGTTACTTCCTTTTAAAATAACTTCACTAAAATCAAAATTTTTTAAATTCCTTTGAGCGATCAAAGAACATTTGTAGTCATTTCAAGTAGGAATTATTTGTAACTTTTTCAGGCCCTAAGAAAAACTGATGAAGATAAGAAGAATGATGCGATATATTACAGTAAGTATTGACTTCAGATATTGACATGGTTTTTAATTACGTATGTGTGTCAGAAATGAAATAAAATTATACGTAATTTAAGGTAATTATCTGTTTTTTCCTTAAAGTTTTACTTAGAGAAATTCATTTTTTTATGAAAAAACGTTTTATTCACTTTATTCAGCTCTATGCTTTCTTCCCTCCGAGAAGCGTACTCGACCTATCAAAAAACTGAAACACTTATGACCGGTAAATGTGTTCCAAATATTTAGAAATCAACATTCTGACAAATTTTAAACCTTAATTATTATTTATAATTGTCAGATTGATAGTAAAAAAACTTGTTATTTCAACTATTTACTCGATGGAGAGATATTTCAAGGAAAAAAGATTCTTTTTATAAGTCTATTGATCTTATCAATAGTCATGCTGGAGGGAAACGGAATGGAAATAACACTACTTCCTGAGCATTATCTAATTATCATGTGCTGTCCTGGTGGATTATGCCTCACTCTTTCATTAAAATTTAAGTGGAAATGATGAAATTATATATAAAATTTATATTCAGTTGTACAACCACATGCATATAGGAATATTGCCTGAACATTTAAATATTCTTCGACGAATTGGATTGGCCAACGCCCTCCACACAGCAGTCTAAGAGTTTTTCGTGTTTATTTTGTTGCCCACCAACGCTTAACAGAATAACTAACGATCTACTCTATTTATAGCTTAAGCCGTTGCAAATATTAAAAACGGAACATTGGCGAACTTTTATTAATATTTCATTTGTAGAACAAAAACATATAATTTATTAAATATGTTAAAAACTTAAAAAATAATCTTTCTTCACTCCAACATCAACTTTTTTAGAGTACATTGGCTACATACATACAATACATACATACAATAGTTTTACAACTACGTAATGATATATAAATTGTCTGAATAAAGATAATCTGTTCTAAAGATATTAAATTGATATTCAAATTGCATGCATTTCATTTTTGGTTGTGTTTTTATAAAAACTATAAGACGATTCAGTTAAAATATAATAGTAGGTACGTAAATAAGACACATATCAGTAATACTAAAACAATTACGAGATAGTATATCAGGAGATTGAAACATGAAATTTTTCAAAAGTAACATAATTGGTTGAATATTTAAATCGTTAAATAACAAGAACAAATTTAAAAATATATCTTTTAAAATCTTACTTTAAGAAAGGCTTTATTTTCAATTTTCGATTTTTCTAGCGATTGATATTTGTATTGTTCTACTTTTGGTTGTATAATCAAAATATAAAATAAAATCCACAAATACATTCATTTTAATTTTACTACGTCACTAAATGCAAACTTTCTGCCCGCAACATAATTATAATCAGTGGGTCCAATATTAAAATTTAGAAACTTGTTCTTTAACTCTTTAATTTTCCAATTTTGTCATTAAATATCACAATTTTTATGTTACAACTAATTTGAATTTAAATTGCTTTTAATACGTTACGGTAATTAAAAGTACAGAAATCATATAGTTATATATAACTGGAAATTTTAAGTTTTACTAATAAGCAATAATTTAAACAAAGCAAAACAGTATTTTTTTACCTGAATTTAATCCAACTTTAATTTTATATTAAAGTTTTTTTCAGAAAACATATTAGGGTTTTTAATTTATTTTATAAGGTCTGAACCTAAATGATATTAAATTACATTTTAAAACCAATTTCATTCCTGTTCCACGGTCCATTATAAAGCAATTAAAGTTCAATTAATCAATGACATTGCACAATATGGAAAGATTATGTTTAACAGTTTGTGTGGAACATATGACACAAAACAATTATTTTCATTCCTACAGGAAAAGTGAGTGTTCGGTGCGTAATTATGTTTCATGAGCAAAGTGAAGGCGACCTCAAAAATACTATTAAGCATACTTCTATTTATATTGATGAACAACATTGTCATTATACTGGAAATGTTTCATGTGCTTAAAAATTATTATTGCATTTCTATATAGCCTTTTTTGCATTGTTTTTATTGAAAAAGATTTGAAATTAGAACATCGAAAAAACAAATTTGTACCCCAATCGACTTTTGAATGAAAGGTTCCCACTTATTTTAGAGAACTAGTACATTTTTTAAAACAGGTGATTCTTTGCACATGAAAACATGAAATACTAGTTTCTTTGATAACTTACTTATTTATTTAATATTGTAGGTAGTCATAAAAGTATTAATCCTCTGGATGTATAATTGTTAGCTATAATACCAGGACATTCAAAGATTTTATATCTGAAATTTCAAATATATTAGATATTAAAAATTAGACTACTTAATATATTAAATACTTAGTAATAATAGATTATTTTATTATTACGGATTTAATTATTGAAATTAATAGAAAATGTATATACATAATATTATTATAGAAGCTGTTGATAAGAAATATAAAATACTAATACTAAAATAGTGACACTATTACGGGAAAATAAATTAACATAACCAAAATACACAAACTCTTATCTTGGTAAAACAATAATCTGTATAACATATTTTGGATCTAAATATTAAACCTTTGAGTGCCACAGCGTCGCTAATTTGGATGGTACAAAAAGTGCATAAAGTGCCAGCGTCGCAAATTTTGGCGTTTTGTATTTCGACAATATTTTGTATAGTACAAGATTATTTTGGCCAAATAACCAGATAGCTGTTTTCAATAAATACACAAGTTCATCTTCAGTTAATTTATATCCATGATTAATATGAAAGCTTTTACTAAATATTTCGAACCATCTAAACTTTAAAAAAAATGTTTATTGAAAATCTTGATTTCACAAACCAATTTAATATTTATTTCATTATTTTTAATTATTTTTCAATTTTATTAACATCATCCTAAACTTTCTGTTGCTAAATTATTACGGTTATATTAACCTTATTATTCTTTAGTATAAAAGCTTCTGATAAAATTTGTATTCCCGACTGACATTAAAAATATGATGACATTCTTAATAGGATTTTTAATGATTAGAATGAAAGATTCCTTTTCATTAAGGGTGCTAATTTGGTTGTAATTCTGGGGGTAGTGACAAAATCCACATATTTTTTCTGGCAATTTATATAATAATTTTAAAATATTATCATAAACTTTAATGCCATTGATTCTAAGGTAGCATTGATCCATGAATTTAAGGAATCATTTTAGGATTGATCCGCAGAAGTAAAATATTTTATGATAAAGCATGACAATATAGATTATTTGTACCAATATATAATAAAGAAATATTTGGTTTTCTTACAGCATGACCATTCCAGTACATACCATATGATTTATAAAATATTTATCTATCCTCCGATATGCTACCTGTTATTCCGTTTTATCAATAAACAAACATCATAATATTACATCAATTTTAATACAAATTTTGGGAAGGTCAAGGTAAAATTTACACTTTAAACAAAGCAGTAAAATAAGGTGCTAGATATAATTTATAATAAAATATATAACCATTCTAAAATTGTAAAAATAGCAAATAACATTGTTCAACATTTCGAATATTATAAACATGTGATAATTATCCCACAACTTTAATGTTAATATATTCCAAACATTAAAATAGTAATACAACTATGTTCAGGAGGTTTTTTCATTAGGGGTTATCGCACGCCAATTTCTATCTTTAACTTTTTTAATTAAATTTAAAATGTTCATATAATCAGTAAATGTATGCAAAACTTGATTTTGAGATACTTATTGAAATGTCTTCTTTGGCAATTGATTACTCAGTTAAAATGTTTTAAATTATTATAAAATTACAACAATGTTTAAAATATTATTTATTTAAATTTTTTGCAGTTTGAAAATACATATTTATACTTACGAACTAGTAGTAAATGACTACGTTTGCCTTAAAATTCATATTCAAATAATTAATATATTGTACATCTTTACTTGTAATAAAATATAGTTTTTCTATATGTCTTGGCAAATTTATATGTTGTGTGTCTCAAAGTCCCACTCCCCTATTAACGTTCTTATGAACGTAGATAATTATTTACTTTGGGGGATGTTTATATGACCAACTGAGTAGGTTTTCGATGTAAGAACATTTTTTACTTCCCCCCCCACCCCACCCACAAATGGTGTATTTTGTGGTAAGTCAAAAATTTTAAACGAGAACCCCTAGAAAGTGAAACCTCAATTGAAAAGAAAGAAATGGAGCAAACTGGAGGTCTAATGTTACTCAATCAAATTTGGTGGCAAATTAAATTTTGAATTTTTATAAAACCCCCACAATTTAAATTACATTTAAAGTTATTATAAGGCAAATAAAACATTAATTCAGTAATTTTTTTAGAACTTAGGACACCAAATCGTAAAACAAGTCATTACAAGGATCAAGTCAAAACATCAACAACCGTGATTAACATAGTATTTATTAGGTTTTCTTGTCTGGCCGAATCTCATTAAGAAGTCCTGGTAATTCAAATGGCTGATTTTGCTATATCACCTCTTATTGTTTTCCAGTTAGTATGTGAGACACATTCAGACCACTTTGACACAGTAACTGGACTGTAACTAAGACAGCCGGTGCCACCAGCGGAGCTCGAATCGTATACAGACGGCTCCAAAACAAAAGGCACAGGCGCTGGAATTCTGGGAGTGAGACCATATAGGGAACTGGTGGTTCCTATGGGTCCGTATCCGACAGTCTTTCAAGCGGAGGTCGCAGCCATTATGGAATGTGCTCGTGAGAATCTTCGTCTGCGATATAGGGGCAAGACGATTAACATTTTCACAGACAGTCAGGCAGCGCTGATGGCGCTGGATTCTTGCGTGATCAAATCCAAACTGGTTTGGGATTGCTATCAGACCGTTTCCTCCCTTGCCAGAATCAACAATGTAACCGTTTGTTGGGTTCCTGGTCATGAGGGGATTTTTGGGAACGAAAGAGCTGATGCCCTGGCCAACCAGGGCTCAGCGACAATTATGACGGGCCCTCAACCGTTCTGCGGTGTTCCAAGGTGTGAATCCTCTAGGGTTGTCTCGAAATGGATTCACGCGGAGCATGGGAGAAGGTGGAGGTTGCATCCGGGTTTGAGAGTGAGTAGAATGATATTACAGTCACCTTCCTCCAAGGTGGCTTCGGACCTTCTCTCATTAAACAGATCAATGTCTTCTAAGGTCATTGGTCTCATTACGGGGCATGGTCACCTGAGGAAGCATCTTCACAGAGTTGGTATCCTTCAGGAGGATCCGCTCTGTGGAAGGTGTAATGAGCAGGAGGAGACTGCCGAGCACCTGCTCTTTGATTGCCCTGCAATAGCAAGAGAGCCGTATGCCATCTTTGGTAGCTTGGACAGGGGTGGTGAATTTTCCCAGGAGGACTTGATAGGCTGTTTTCGGCGGTTTGTTGAACTGCTGAAGTTGTACACTGGTGGGCCTCATGGTGTGTTTCCGGGGTGCGCAAAAAGCCCTTGAGGCTTAAATGCATAACAGTAGGCCGCCCGAAGGAAAAAAAAGACAGCCGGTGTGTGTGTGTGTGTGTGTGTGTGTGTGTGTGTGTGTGTGTGTGTGTGTGTGTGTGTGTGGGTGTGCGCGCGCGCGCGTGTGCGTTGTTTAATTTGACGAAAAAAATTGATTATTTCACATAAACGTCAGACATATATTAAGAATACTTACACAATTCTTTGGATTGTCCAACGAAATTATAAAGATATCATTCGTTAGAGTTGTAGAGGTTTTTTTTTGAAATAGTTTATAGTTTAATCTATTTAATAGTTTTCTGGATATGTTTCTAATACATCTTCATGTTTCCTCATTGACACTGAAAAAACGGACCATAAGTATAACTAAAATAGAATGATTATTTTCTTCCATTTTTATAGTTAATGAAGCTTTATAATACCTCTCAGATTATTTTTAATAAATATTTTTAATACCCATGTACGTTGCATAGAGACTAGTACTTTTTTTATTAAGTGGCATCTTTACGGATATAATGGAATTGGTTTGAAAACATCCAATTGATTTTTAAGTTTCTAGATGATCTGTTCATTTCCAGCTTGCTTGTTGTAAAAGATGATACATTTGCCTGACAAGTAAATACATTTTCTCTATAAGTTTCTTTTATATTACTTTTGAGGAAATGAGAAGACAGTATTATTTTAATCATTTAGATATAACAAGGCTTTAACATTTATAAACAATGTACTATGTTTGCAAGGGATTTCTTAGTACATCAAAAGAAAACAAAAATAAAAATATCATATCATAATACTATAATGATAATAATATCGTATTTGGACTGTATGGTGTTTGTTTTGTTACGTACAATCTAGCATTATGGTTATTTGATGATAAACCTTTAATATACCCAATATTACAATTCCCTGATAGATCCTGTATTTTGTAGATCAATTTATGCGCATATAATTAAGTTAATTATATTGTTTTGAGATAAATAACTTCAAGATGTCCATATGTCTGTAATGGAAATCCATTCTATTATTACCAAACGCATATTTTCTAAAGTTGTTTTACTCATCATTATTTGTTATACATAAATATTCATTACATCTACACACATAACATTGTTTTATTATATAATTATTATTCATCATCGGTTATGCTATTATTTTGTTTCTATTCCTTTGAGTTTTCAAATATTTATATATCTCATAACAGTGCTTTATTCATACGAATTCGATCAGATACATGTATAAGAATACCAACATATCCTAATCTTAGCTAATGATTCGAAAAGTAACAGTTCTCTCTTAGTTTCACCAAAAGTTACTAATATCTTATGTTGAGTTCTATTTGCAATTTTTATTTTCAATCACTAAAAGGGAATATATTTATTATTCTTAAATTCGTAATTTAGTAATATTATATCCTCGTAATTTTCATATTTCGTATGACAGAATTACGAATACGAGGTTGCCAGTCTCAATATTTTAAAGCTACCACTTAGTTGTTCCATACTTCACCCATTGAATTCTTACTGTATTTTCTTTTCAAATAATATCCCCTAGCTTTTCACTTTACTTTGGTCTTTACTTTACCAGTGCATTCCACGCTAAGAGTACTTACGTCGACATTGGTAGTTCTGTCTTGAGCCGGTTCATAAGGCAACCACTCGGTTCCTTGTCAGGTAATGTTCAATAGGCAGAGATGTTGGAGCCCTTTGTGTCACGAGCGGGCCTAAACTGTGTGCAGATTCCCAGGTTGGCAGATGTTAAAATCAGGCCTCGGGGAACTGGGGTATAGCCACCTTAATAAATACGGTTTGAAGATACCCGAGGGCATTTCCCATTCCCAGTCAATCGGCCTGCACCATTAAACACGGAATAGTAAAAAAAATCCCCCACACTCACGGGGAAAATAAGAGTTGAAGAATAAGATTTAGATTAACCTGAATAGGACGTAAAGTCACCCTTCGGATTTGAACGAAGATGCGAAATAAAAATGAAAAATCGTATCATGTAATAAATCAAAATGAACCATATCCTACAACCTATATCTAGATTTCTCATAACCATACACAGGAAAGAGGGTGAAATCCTTAGTAAAGTTAAATCTTTTGTTATAAAAAGAGCATTGATCGGAGAATGTCGACAACTGGTGTCCATCAAGAAAATACAAAATGAGACATTGTAATTTAAGGCGGCAAACAAAACACCCTAAACGTAAGAAAAGTTGACATTTTTTCATCAAAGTTCCAGTGATTTTTTTGGCTGCATAAATCAGTGAATTGAACGGTTTTGTTTTCAGTCAGGATTTATTAGATTTACCTGTGGGTGAGATTAATGCAACATTGATACTGAAGTCAAGCATATGATGAAAATTACGAAAAATGGGAGGGAGTTCCAAAACCAACTCTTGAACTCTGATGTTAGTTCGTTAGCCGTCATCTAGCATCAACGCAGCTTGCCTCTCACTCCCCATTCAGCCGTACCACATAATAACTTAGATATGTTTAGTTATTTAGGCAATCCAAGTACAAGTTGCTTAAGTAATTAGCCATTGTTGCTGAGACGTATGAAATGGTAAGTATTGATAAAGCAATGTGATGCATTCTGAGAACTGTGAAGGAAAACATCCATCCAGCTCAAGGAATTGAATAATATGTTTAGAGAATAACAATATACTTAAAATAGCTACTCAAGATGGAACTTCCCTTCTCTAAAACACCAAAAGAGTATATAAATAAACAAGTTAAAACGGCTAATAATGAAATATTTTACTCCAAAACAGTTTTTACATTGACGCAAAATTTCTCAATGTTCGCCTTAAATTTATAGTGAAAACCATCATGGACCAATTTGCAGCGGTAGTAAAGTAGGTTTTATCAATTTACTCGTTTATGAATACATGTAGGGTACTGCTCTAACTGAAAAAATCTGCTTCCTTAACCCAACGAGATAAACAGGTTTAGTAAAGAAACCCCCGGAATTTATTTCTCAAAAAAATGCAATCGAAAATAATAAAAACACAAGACTTGATAAATGAATGAGACTTGATATTAATAGCTGAATCTAAGTGACACAAGATTATATTAAAGTAGGTTTTTGTTTGTCAGCCACCTCTTGCCACTTCCTGGTTGGTGTTGTTGGAGGTGATAGGAGGACTGCAGGGGAAGGCGGAGACTCGTCCATTGTGGGAAATCTGAATCTATATGACACAAGATTATATTAAACTAGGTTTTTGTTTGTCAGCCACCTCTTGCCACTTCCTGGTTGGTGTTGTTGGAGGTGATAGGAGGACTGCAGGGGAAGGCGGAGACTCGTCCAGTGTGGGAAAGCTGAATCTATGTGACACAAGATTCATTTTATTTATTTCCTTTCAACGGTCAAAAACCAATTTACATTTATCAACTTATGATAGATGATTAAATCATACTTAAAGAAAAGGGCCAAACCAATCATGCAACTGGACTCTAAATCAGATCTAGGCATAATTAATGTAATAAGAAAGTATAAATTATATTAAAAATTAGTGATAGTATATAATAAATTAGTGATAGTATTAACTTAAATACACTACTGTAAAAGATGTGATACCATATGGAGAAACAAACAGATAAATAATAACAGTGCAAATAAACTATAAAATTATTAACAACAATGAAAGATAAACTTTAAATGAATAACAAGAGTAAAAAAATATTAACATTAATGACTGATAGTGGTAAATAAAAAACTGAAAAAAAATAAAAAATATTTAACTTAAATGCATGCAGATTACTGTCTAAGACGTGACATGTGAATAAATAAAGAGATAAATAATAACAGTGCAAATAAACTATATAAAGTAAACAACAATGGGGAAAATACTATAAATGAATAACAAGAGTAAGATATATATATATATATATATATATATATATATATATATATATATATATATATATATCTATATATATATATTTTTATTTATAGGCACCAACAGAGAAAAAAACTATAAAAGCAACAAATGCAAGCAATAAATGTAAATGTATAACCAAGAGGCACAGTCGTAATTATAAATGTGTAACAAAAGACAAGCAGAAACAATAACAGAGCAACAACAGTTAACAACACAACAAGAATAATGGGGGAAAAGTTATCAGACGATATGTAAGTCATGACAGGCTAGTCTCAACTCTCTCTTGAAGGCATCACAGCTCATATTAAAGAAGTCCAGATGTCTGGGGAGGTTGTTTGCCAGGCGTTGAAGACGTGAATGAATCATTTTTCAATTGATTCATTTGTGAATACATTTAGTGGTTTAGTTTACTGCTCAAACTGAAAAATCTGCTTCCATCTATACTAAAATTGCTTCAATGCAACGAGATAAACAGATTTAGTACGGAAACCCCACAATTTCCTTCTCATAAAAAAGAATGCAATCGAAAATAATAAAAACACAATACTTGATAAAGACTTGTAACACCATTTTCTTTGTATTCTTATAAAACCTTCGTCAAGGATGAAGGACCACTGGTTACAAAAATAATTGCACACCATTTCAAGTACCTTCCACCAAAAGCAAAGGAAACCCCGAAACATAAATGCTGCACTCGTAATGTGCTTTGATGAAACTAAGCTTCATATTGAATACACTATATCCCTAAAAAGACTCGACATCTTCCACAGGATCATATCCAGATGGCATGTGGTGGAAACTGTAGCTGTTCTCAAGAAACCACCTATAAATGCTTCGAAGGGTTATCTTTCTGACAACTAATTATTCCAGCCTGCGAATTTTCATTTATTCTCTAGTTATTTATGTATTCAGTTACTCTTTTTCGAGATTTTACTTTGAAATAGTTGACAACCACAATTATACTTTATTCTATTGGTGGGTTCAATTATCAATATCACATCGGGGTTTTTACTAACTGTCTTCGAAGAGGAAACCTCGTGATTGAGGCAGTAGATGATTTCAATTTAGTTTTGCTAGATGCCGGAAATCTTATCTAAAACCTCCCAAGGTAAGATATCAGTTTTGTTATCGATTTACCAATCTGAAGTCCTAAATTGGGTGCATCAGGTGGACCCGAAGGTTAAGGACTTTTACACGAAGTTCTTCACCAAGAAACTCCGTTGATCCTCTAGAAGATTGATTATTATAAATGACAAGACCAACTAAAATTAATCGATCAAAGTATTTGTTTTAAAGTATTTGTATTAAAACGATGCAAACAATTTGTTTTGAACGTCTTCATCTCCGACATTTGCTATCTCTTCAGAGTGGACTCCAGATTCCAGGAGTCAAGCCTATGGTTGAAAGACACTGTACTAAGTGGAAGGATGGTGCTAAACTCGTAGTGCACTAAGTGTACCTCAAGAGATAATGATAACAGCTCTTCATCAGGATTAGATGTACTAGATGGCTGCTGGGTAAACCAGATAGACTACTTTTGTAGTCTAGGTGTCTCTGATGTCAAAACTATTACAAATAGTTCGTTTTAAACGTCTCCATCGCCGATTTGGTAAGATCTCTCCAGACGATTGTGGAACTCCAGACTCAATTCTGTTAATTCTGTGACAGTGTCACATTTCAGACGCTACAATAAGTGGAAGTTAAATTGGAGCTAAAATCTACACTCCCAACACCTGTTAGTTCCAGTAGTTTCCTTACATAAGGTACATAAGCTATGCTGGAAAAACCCTCTTCATCTAGTTACCAGCCCATTTCAAAGGACTATAATCAGTGTCCAGCGTTTTGATCGTGATTGTAGAGCCCTTAACAGATCCTGTCGATTACCAGAAAGTATCCGAAAATTCTTATCTCTTTATTCAATGTAGACTATTATATTAGTATCAATGTTTACTCATTATTCTTACCATAGATATTAAATTTAACGATACGTTAATTAAAGTTTACATTCCGTTCTCTTATACCGAATATAATACATTGTCATATGCAACGGTACGATAAAACAGTCATCCTGAACGCTTCCTATCTTTACTGGCTGGTTTGGACTCCCACTTCCGGTACAAGTGTGGTGAACTCCGTCAGAAAAAAATTGGCCTGTCTCAGCCACGAACCGAAGTCCCACAAACTCTGATCGTAAGTATTGTAGTTTGCGTGCTGCAATGGCTTTTAAGCCGAGAACTTATTGTAAGTAGTAACTTCAACTTCGATTGCATAAAGAATTAATGATAGAGTAATCCAGTTCTTACCTTTTAATTTTCCATCGATTAAAACCATCAGGGATGTTGGCACGCGCTTAACCCTTCTGGCGATAAGTTTTGTTTTTAAATTAATTAGTGGCTCGGCTTAAAACTAATTAATTTGGGGTTGTTGTAAGGGGGTTTGTGGAGCAAATATTCGTTGTGATAACGTACGCGGTAAGAAGTATTTCGTGAAGACAACATTTTGAAGTCTCAAAAGAGTTTATTCTTCTAGAAGGCGCCATACGAACACCCTTTAACTTGACGATTTAATCCTTCCTCTGTTTTATTTATTTAGAAATTATTGGGAGGGATTTTGCGAAATTATAGAATAAGTGTTAACGGTTTGGAATAATATTACCTTTAGGACTAAGTTTATAGAATTAAACTGGAACACTTAATCATATAAGAAAGCAAGTCAGGAACAGGCATAAAGCGTAACATCTGCTATATATCAGTGGTATCATAAAATATTATTATAAGCCCTGAAAAGCTAAAATTTCGTTTTATTAGTGTACACACCTGTATTTGATAATTATTAAGTTGAAAACATTATGAATTGTGAAATCTATTCATCTATCCATTCACATTGTACGACAACTGTTTGTTTTCCGACAGTTCAGTATTCAACGTTAGTTGGTCTGCACATCTCGTATAACCAGAACAGCAAGCTTATGGCTGTGTTTATATTGGGCTGCAATGACCGAGAATAACAACTATCATGTCTGCAGTGAACTTCTAGTTTACCGTTACTGTACGCGGATCTAGTGGTCAATAGCCGGGAGGATTCATTAGAAATACTATGCAGCTTGATAATAATTACATTACGGTAGCTGGAACCACAACATAATTGTAACATTTGATCACTAAGTCACGATAATAATTGTAAATTAATCTTTAACACGTAAAGGTAATCTTCGCAGTAAAATGTTAAACAATGTCAATCTGTTTACCTGTATTCCATGGTTTGACTAGAAACCAAGGAGTGTTTATTTATAAACCGTTTAGTTTTGTTATTCTCTCAGTAGTTAAGATAATTTATGTGTTTGCGATTGTAAAATTATATATTCAAATGGTATACACTAGAACTACCCAAGTCTTCATCCAGTCTTTAAAAAACAACAAATGGGAACCCTATATATATATATATATATATATATATATATATATATATATATATATATATATATATATATATACAGGGTGTAACTGAAATACTCCGACAAACTTCAGGAGGTTCTTCCTAGGGGTCAAAACAAACCAAACAGTTCCTATACATGTATGTCCTAAAATGCATCGTTTTCCGTCTGTCCGTCTGTTTGTGTTTTTTATCTACTTTTTTAATACTTGTAAAAATACTTTAATTTATTCAACTTGCAAATATGATATGAATTCTTACTAAGTTAAGAAAAATTCCACAACTTTTTATCTCTTGAGCGAATACAATAAATAAGGTACCGTTTGGTTTAGAATACAATTTATAAATTTTTGTTATTCTAGTGCATTTTTATACAGAAAATTGTTTTTAAGATAGTTTTAAGATAGATTATAGTTTATGGTAGTTTATATTAGTGACATCCATTTTATACATAAAATTCAAACAACAAAGGAAAAGTCTGAAACCAATGAAACTGTATACATACACTGTTTTATAAGAAAACAAACGATACCCAATAAAAAATCACACAAAATCATACACAATCCTACCATAGAAAAAGTTACACTAACACTATATAGGAGCTACATAAATCGTCCTCTACGTGTTGCATTGTTCCATTAGGAAGAAAAAGTCATTCAGGCAGAGAAAAAAATGTGATTCATGGACACGTATGTGTTTAGAAAGAAGAATTGTGACAAATACAGGAGTGACATGTAGACAGGCAGAAAGAAGTGAGGGTAAAAAATGTTTAAAAATCTAGTTGCGTATTTTTAAACCAATTACGTTTATCTATGAAAAATTGGCAACAAATCACATATGAACTTATTCTATTATATATTATTAGTATTATACTACATGTAGCATTATTAAGATTACATGTTGTTCTAAAATACATAAAGGTTTATTATTTACCCTACTAACAAAACAATCAATTGAGTAATAAAACCTATTCTGTGGGTCTTACACAGTATTGAGAAAATTAGTTAAACAATTAATCCTCGAAGTAATATTTACAACATAAACAAAACAAGTCCCTTCGGAAAATCAAAATAGCTTAGCACAGTGTCTTAATTTTCACCACAACCCTTTCTTTAAGGGAAATAAAGAACTCTCCAGGCTAGATATTGCTATGTATTACTAAGACTTTGCTGCTGACAACATTAAGTCTAGCTTAAAACCATTGAAGACTTAAAAAAATGTCTCCCTACCCTAGATAATGATGCAGGACGCTGCATATAAAATTGTTGATATATCTTTATTACCTAAAATATTATACGTTATATTACTAAGCCGAAGTACCTCAATGGTCGTAGACTTTTCAATGCACCCTTATTGTAATATGTATACTGTAATATGGCACTCCTTGAGATAAATTGTCGTGCTTTGGCGGATAGAGAAAATGGCGTGTAAAAAATAATTAACTTACTCCATAGTACCTCTATTCAATATAGTTCAACAAAATTTGCTGCTCCCTACTTTGAATTTCTACTACTGTACATTATTTCTTTCCCATTGAAACAAATTAGGCCAATACTTTATATACAATGTCATGTATTTACACTAGTGCAATACGTGGATCAATGAAGTGATGAAATACTAAACTCTCTTGTCCCATTTGATAAGACCAGAATCGAAGTTAACTCCATAATTTGCTACTATACGATTACGCTTATTGATTTTGCGTTTGGACTACGTAGAAGTGACAATATGTGGTGACAGGGGAGGGGGAGGGGGTGTTTAGTCACGTTCGGCGGTGTTATTGTCATAGCTGCGTGTTCTGTGTAAATATGCCAACAGTGTGTCTGCCGGTCAGTCGTCCGAGACCCTGACACATCGAGACTCGGACGTCAGATTTGTATTAATTAAATGCAGTTACGGGCCGAGGAGGGCGGATCAGAGGAGAGGGGTATTTGCTAATGAAGTGTCGCGTATATTGACTAGGTAGTGGAGGGTTGACGGCGGGCCAGGCGACGCGACGCCGAGGGACGCAAAGCGACGCGAACGGGACGGCCATGTTTCGCCTTGAGGTGTCGGGACGGGTCGGGAGCGTTGCTATAGCTACGATCCGCCCCCACTACCCCCCGTCACCATAGTTACCGGTCACCTACCCTTCGCCTAATGAGGTGATAGGAAAAGAATCGGTGGACTGGAATGCCCCTACACCGTATTGATTTAGACAACCTCCTTCCTTCCTTATAATTGACGTCAGGCTGTTCTCGCGGCCGGACCAATCCTCCACAAAAGAACTCATTCTTTTCAGATAACTTTGTCGAGTTCGCTACTCCCAAATTAATTGTCGGTGGCTTCCCTATCTCGTAGCGGCGACCGGTGGAGCACGGGCGCTTAGCATCCGCCTCGCCACGCTCTTCAGAGTGATGTAACCCGTCCCGTGCCACTCACTCAACTGTCCATCCAAACTTTTATTGCCATTTCTCTTTGATACCGTTTCAAACCTTTTTTTATGACACAAATCCATTTCGGAGATTTACGTATTGGTCAAAACCTGTTGTGAATCGTTTCTTTAACGTTATGCTCGACAATGTGGCTTATAGATTCTTTTTGCTCAAAACGTATCAAATTTAAAATTACACTCCTTGTATTAATACTAAACTAATATATTCATTTATGGACCAAAATGCAAAACGTATTCGCTTCTCTAAAACATGGCGGTGGAGCTTGGAAATCATGTAAAAAGCGTGTTTCAACTGATGGCGAAACTATTAAAAAAAAACAAGATACAGTGTGACTTTTAGGATATCTGAGAGATGCGATTTCCCCAAAATCTTCATACTAATAACTATACTTCAGTAACTACTAATTTTTCTGTGCTAAGTTCCGAATTAAAGGTAACATAAATGATGGGACTTCTTTATGAACATCATGGATTCTGGTGTATATTTTATAAAATCCGCTACATTTATTTCCAAATCCTAAAAAGTTGGAAATATAACTTCTCTTCTGACCACCTACTCTAAGTTTTTGTAAATTTTTGTGCACCTAACACCTCAAATAATGTCAAAATTATTACTAGCAGAAATGAGTGCGCCTTAATATTGTGTTATTTTACTATAACAATAATATGTTCTATAAAGTACTTCAACATGGTATTGGTATTTTGACATGTAAAATACAGTACTTTTATCTAATGAGCTGTCAATGAAAAACATTCAAAGGTTTGAAGTTGAAGCTTTTGTTAGAGACAGCATAGTTCTCGAGAGTATACAAGAGAACTCTCTATGTTGGTTAGTTCTGAGGCTTCCATAAATAGAGTGTTTATCGTGAAGGAACCATTCACCTCCGCAATACTACAAATGAGAGTATGGCACCGTTCCCAGTTCTAAATAACATTACTAAGATGCAAGGTAAGCACTTTCAGCCTAGTAAGATAATACAGGTGCGACTAGGACAATGTAGGTTCCTCATGTTTACCTGAATTTAACTTTGCCCCTAACAAGTGCAAATTGAAAGTCACAATTTGATAAATTTAATGGGTACAGCGTAATACGTGGCAAGAGTTGTACCTCGAGTACATTCATTACCTTTTCCCTAGCAAAAAAGTGTAGGATTCTCTATCTATTCTGGATCCTGTTTATTTATAGAGTATTCCTAGTTTACCCTCAGTGCTCGTTTCTTCCTGGCGGAACTGCGTGTGGTAAGTGTCAATGTACCATCAGACGATATATTGTATTTTTATTTATCCTGGTTGCGGTGTTCGGTTAAATCACTGCAACGACTACAGAGCAAACATTTTATTGTTGTAACAGTTGCGATTATTAATCATGCTAACAGAGAAGTCTTAGAGGTAGTATTAATGTAATAGATTTATATAGTAACATTTTCCTTGGCGTTTTTCTCTTGAGGGCTGCCGGGCCTATCTGTGTCCCTCTATGATTTTTGCAAAAACAACACTTTCCGAGCTGTCACGTCGGCCCGTTGTAGTTTCCGTGATAAGGGCCTACAATACACTCAAGCTCTCCTATTTATTTTACATTTTGAGTGCTGATCCCGTAATTTTACGGAACTCCAAAACTTTCAAAGAATCGGATCACGTAATTTAAGAGAATTTTTCTTTTCGTTTTAGCATATTGTTCAATCGTCATAATAAAGTATTACGTAGTATAACGTGTATTACCCTGTTAGTAACATTATTTTCCACTGTTTACAAAGTAACAGCAGGTAACTTGCATTGCTTATTTATTTTCGACCGTCAAAACGCCCCGAAATCAATTTGTTTCCTACGGTTAAATTATATAAGCTAATTTTTTACTTGCTTACATTTAAATTTTTGAAATATATATAGTTAAATTAATACCCACTAGTATCTTTCCCATAAAGTAGGTTTATTTCAAAACAATTAAGTAACAAAAAACATAGTTATTATATAAATGTTACCAAAGTTGTGCTTTTTACAAACTATTTGCAAAACACCTATTTTACCAACTGTATTTTCTCATATCTCTTTTTATGAGACAAAACATGTTTTTACCACTATCAAAAATAACTTTTAAAAACTTTGGGTTGAAACATACTATATATGTTATACTTGCAGCGCTGTGGTTGACAGATGCTATTTAATAAGTAATGGGAAGTCATACTATATTTACTTATTATATAAGAGTGATTCTTGAAGGAAGATACTTGGTTTAGAACTACGAATGTTACCTTGTGTTCCATACTGGGACTAAATGCACACAATAAACGTGACATTATGGTACCCCAATAGAGTAATTACCTGTTAGTAACAGTTCTGGGAAGCCATCTGCGCAAGTTAAACGTTCATAATAACAATCCTCAGTCAAACAATGTTGTGGTGCCTCTTGAAAGCTTCAGGCCCAATTTTACAACACAAAATGTTTCCGATTATACTGAACAATATTAAAACATTTTAATACATCAGTAATGAGCCGTTTAATTTCAGTTGTGCATTTTATGCACATTTATAGAGCATTTAACATTATCAACACAAACCAAAAAAACTTATTTCCGCATATTACATCAAGGATTATCAGACATTTTGTACACATTCTGCAATTATGTAGTTCTTAAAGTATGACACAAAGTTTATTTCTTCCCACAATTATAATCGACGTCAGATCCCTGTACTAGTCAGTTTTTTTTTTTTTTTTTTTTTTTTTTTTTTTACTTTCTTGAAAGATCTTTAGTTCATTTCTTATTAAGGATATAATGTTATTTTCTCGTAATACGTCATAATCTTTACGATAAAATTTCATTACATTGTCATATACAGTTCTACGTATTACTTCTATTACAACAGTTTGGGATTGCTGGAGTGTACTCAACAATTTGTAGATAGGAGTGACAATACATAAAAGCGTTCGACACTTGGAATCAATAGTAAAATATAACTATACAAATGTAAAGGTTCTGATTTTTAATAGCTTAAATTTAAAACTTTATCTTGATCGTAGTGGCTGCTACTCAACAATTTGTAGATAGGAGTGACAATACATAAAAGCGTTCGACACTTGGAATCAATAGTAAAATATAGCTATACAAATTTAAAGGTTCTGATTTTTATTAGCTTAAATTTAAAACTTTATCTTGATCGTAGTGGCTGCTACTCAACATTTTGTAGAAAGGAGTGACAATACATAAAAGCGTTCGACACTTGGAATGAATAGTAAAATATAACTATACAAATGTAAATGTTCTGATTTTTAATAGCTTAAATTTAAAACTTTATCTTAATCGTAGTGGCTGCTACTCAACAATTTGTAGATAGGAGTGACAATACATAAAAGCGTTCGACATTTGGAATGAATAGTAAAATATAACTATACAAATGTAAAGGTTCTGATTTTTAATAGCTTAAATTTAAAACTTTATCTTGATCGTAGTGGCTGCTACTCAACAATTTGTAGATAGGAGTGACAATACATAAAAGCGTTCGACACTTGGAATCAATAGTAAAATATAACTATACAAATTTAAAGGTTCTGATTTTTAATAGCTTAAATTTAAAACTTTATCTTGATCGTAGTGGCTGCTACTCATCAATTTGTAGATAGGAGTGACAATACATAAAAGCGTTCGACACTTGGAATCAATAGTAAAATATAACTATACAAATTTAAGGGTTCTGATTTTTAATAGCTTAAATTTAAAACTTTATCTTGATCGTAGTGGCTGCTACTCAACAATTTGTAGATAGGAGTGACAATACATAAAAGCGTTCGACACTTGGAATCAATAGTAAAATATAACTATACAAATTTAAAGGTTCTGATTTTTAATAGCTTAAATTTAAAACTTTATCTTGATCGTAGTGGCTGCTACTCAACAATTTGTAGATAGAAGTGTAAATACATAAAAGCGTTCGACACTTGGAATCAATAGTAAAATATAACTATACAAATTTAAAGGTTCTGATTTTTAATAGTTTAAATTTAAAATTTTATCTTGAACGTAGTGGCTGCTACTCAACAATTTGTAGATAGGAGTGTAAATACATAAAAGCGTTCGACACTTGGAATCAATAGTAAAATATAACTATACAAATTTAAAGGTTCTGATTTTTAATAGTTTAAATTTAAAATTTTATCTTGAACGTAGTGGCTGCTACTCAACAATTTGTAGATAGGAGTGTAAATACATAAAAGCGTTCGACACTTGGAATCAATAGTAAAATATAACTATACAAATTTAAAGGTTCTGATTTTTAATAGTTTAAATTTAAAATTTTATCTTGAACGTAGTGGCTGCTACTCAACAATTTGTAGATAGGAGTGTAAATACATAAAAGCGTTCGACACTTGGAATCAATAGTAAAATATAAAAAATATAACTATACAAATTTAAAGGTTCTGATTTTTAATAGTTTAAATTTAAAATTTTATCTTGAACGTAGTGGCTGCTACTCAACAATTTGTAGATAGGAGTGTAAATACATAAAAGCGTTCGACACTTGGAATCAATAGTAAAATATAACTATACAAATTTAAAGGTTCTGATTTTTAATAGTTAAATTTAAAATTTTATCTTGATCGTAGTGGCTGCTACTCAACAATTTGTAGATAGGAGTGTAAATACATAAAAGCGTTCGACACTTGGAATCAATAGTAAAATATAACTATACAAATTTAAAGGTTCTGATTTTTAATAGTTAAATTTAAAATTTTATCTTGAACGTAGTGGCTGCTACTCAACAATTTGTAGATAGGAGTGTAAATACATAAAAGCGTTCGACACTTGGAATCAATAGTAAAATATAACTATACAAATTTAAAGGTTCTGATTTTTAATAGTTTAAATTTAAAATTTTATCTTGAACGTAGTGGCTGCTACTCAACAATTTGTAGATAGGAGTGTAAATACATAAAAGCGTTCGACACTTGGAATCAATAGTAAAATATAACTATACAAATTTAAAGGTTCTGATTTTTAATAGTTTAAATTTAAAATTTTATCTTGATCGTAGTGGCTGCTACTCAACAATTTGTAGATAGGAGTGTAAATACATAAAAGCGTTCGACACTTGGAATCAATAGTAAAATATAAAAAATATAACTATACAAATTTAAAGGTTCTGATTTTTAATAGTTTAAATTTAAAATTTTATCTTGAACGTAGTGGCTGCTACTCAACAATTTGTAGATAGGAGTGTAAATACATAAAAGCGTTCGACACTTGGAATCAATAGTAAAATATAACTATACAAATTTAAAGGTTCTGATTTTTAATAGTTAAATTTAAAATTTTATCTTGAACGTAGTGGCTGCTACTCAACAATTTGTAGATAGGAGTGTAAATACATAAAAGCGTTCGACACTTGGAATCAATAGTAAAATATAACTATACAAATTTAAAGGTTCTGATTTTTAATAGTTTAAATTTAAAATTTTATCTTGAACGTAGTGGCTGCTACTCAACAATTTGTAGATAGGAGTGTAAATACATAAAAGCGTTCGACACTTGGAATCAATAGTAAAATATAACTATACAAATTTAAAGGTTCTGATTTTTAATAGTTTAAATTTAAAATTTTATCTTGATCGTAGTGGCTGCTACTCAACAATTTGTAGATAGGAGTGTAAATACATAAAAGCGTTCGACACTTGGAATCAATAGTAAAATATAACTATACAAATTTAAAGGTTCTGATTTTTAATAGTTTAAATTTAAAATTTTATCTTGATCGTAGTGGCTGCTACTCAACAATTTGTAGATAGGAGTGACAATACATAAAAGCGTTCGACACTTGGAATCAATAGTAAAATATAACTATACAAATGTAAAGGTTCTGATTTTTAATAGCTTAAATTTAAAACTTTATCTTGATCGTAGTGGCTGCTACTCAACAATTTGTAGATAGGAGTGACAATACATAAAAGCGTTCGACACTTGGAATCAATAGTAAAATATAACTATACAAATTTAAAGGTTCTGATTTTTAATAGTTTAAATTTAAAATTTTATCTTGAACGTAGTGGCTACTATGTGAAAGGTCTTACAAGTACCCGACATATTTATTATACATTGGTTCACGTTTCCCTCAAGGAGGAATATTTTACGATGCTGATGAAGGAGGAAAGATTGTTTATTAAACCGTAAGTATTATTTCGTAGTGTAGATTTTACAGAAGCTCGCACAAGGTCCACTAGTTTCAACATATTTCCGACAATATTTAAAAGAACCAGAAGTTCTTAACATCGCCTAACTGAAAGATGTTGGTCCAATATGTACAGTAATATTTTGGTGTCTTAATTAACTCAAATATGTGTGATGTATCCTGCAATACTCATTAAGCAGAATGTTCTCCTTGTTGGCTTATCGAGGCAAACTGTGAAAACATTAATGAGAGTATTTGAATCGGTTGTATGATATTTAAATATTAAATAGTATAACTATTTTATCAATAAAATAAGCAGTGTTGTTCAGCCTCTACCTAAAGCCACATCCTACATTAAAACAAGTAATTACCTTACAATCACTTTCAATTTAAATTAATGCAGGTAGAGAAAACTAAATATGTAACCGAATATTCATACATTGTAAAACCGGCAATGTTAGCTCTGCACTAAAGTATCGGGGCGATACTTAAGATTCGGCTCAACGATTGAATGTCTGCCGGCTCAACGAAGAGACTGTGGTGGACCACTTTTAGAATACTCCGCGCTGTTCAGCGCATTGACCCAGACTATTACTGAGATGTAGTCACTGGGCTGAACCCAGCATATGTAGCATAGAAGACTCCAGAAACAGACGAGTAACATTCATGAAATGGCTATGTATTATTGGTACTTTAGAGATACTAAGTAAATAAACAAGTGCTAACACTAGTTAACAATTCTTACTTCAGACTTACCAGAACAGAGTTACTTGTTAGCTTCATTTCTTTTACCACATCGTAGTAACTACTCTACTCTCGTGTACGCCTCGTCGTTTCCGTTCATCGCGAGGTCAGATTACTACTAGCAATGATGTGGATACTTGTGCTAACATGTGGTAACATTCTGTGAACATATCAAAATTAATTATTGAGTTTTGTATGGAAACTGTTGAGATATAACAAATTAATTAATAATTTAAATTTTGAAAATAGCCATTTCATTCTTTGCTTTATTTCTTTTTGCTAACCGCAAATCGCATAAAGACATAAGAAGCGTGTAATTTAAAACTTGTATGGTCTATAATTAAAAAGTCGCAAATTTAAAACAATATTTTTATTACTTATACAATAATTCATAGATCTATTCGCTATTGTTTAGCTCCTAATTACCGTAGAATCACACAGAGGTATACGACCCCATTTTCTGCTTAAAGATGAAACGCTGCACTTTACTTAAAAGTATACGTAGTTGTGATCGGAATTGCTTTTTGGCGTTTCAAACATCACATTTGTTCTAAAATATAAAGTTTTAAACCTTTTGTTTCCCCTCCATTACAACCACAAACGGCCTATCGTCTTTGGAAGTTATTCCGATGATTGCTTTGTTTTTGTGTACATGCCCAAATAATAAATTTCACTGCACAGGATTTAAAATTGGTTACATTTATCGTTAAAATAACGTTAGGTTTATTCGTCTTTGAATCATAACATAAAACAAAACCATTATCTATTATTAATCTATCTTCTATTATTACTATTTTATTTACATCACTAAAGGGGATCTGGAACACTACTAGGGATTGAATTCTGATATATTTTATACCTTAACATAATGTCGATATTTCTTTATTCTATAGATTTAGCAACTTGTTTTAGTAAAAACACACGGTCCATTAAAAATAACTTTTTGTTTTCCTTATTTTTCAACTTACTTTTAAAATCTATATTAAAAACAACGTGTAGTGTCCGCTTTATCCGTAGATTTCAAGGTGTCTTCTCGCTTCTATTCACACGTACATAAAAATGAACTTGACATAAATATACACTATCGGTCTTCAAGGGAAAATAATATTTATTAACTTAATGAAGTTACTTAAATATAGTTTCGCTCACGGACTTCGATGGATGACTACTAGACTACTAGACACAACAGGTCTAAGGGCATCGAATGAATCTTTTCCTTAGGACACTTTAAATCTTCTCTTGAACCATGACCTTCTCCTTAAAAAATACTATCATTCTTAGAATTGTAAGGGCACTTTGGAAAGGTGAAATCACCCCAAATTACTCAAAGAAATACCTCGTGAATTTTCTAATTTGGCACGGTCTTTGAAAATAACTTAATTAATTTCTGTTGTCGACATGTTTGAGAATTCAGAAACCAAAATGTATTAATCACTTTTTATCATTAGTTTTAAACAGATCATATAAACGAGATAAAATTACCAACTACAATAATTGATTTAAATAAATATAAGAAGTACATGATATTACAAGATGGCTAAATTTATATACAAACTGAATGATTTTCAAATGTATTTAACAGGCATTTTGAGTGGTTTACGTTAATAAAAACTTAAGTTACATAAGTAGTATAAACTATTTAAAATAGTAACATTTAAAACATTAATATCCATTTTGAATCATTCCACTCTTCATTCATAAATTACGCTTTTTTTATCAGAGCCAAAACCAAGAATAGAAACTGTCACTATATAGGAAATTGGAACTGGCTACATCAATTTCAGAGGGTAAATGCTGATGAAACGCGTGAATCACGCGATGCGTGCTACAAACCACTTTTGTAGGGATCAAACTGACGTTTAACTGGCCAGCTCGCAGAATATAATGGGTAAATTGTTGCTTTTAATCAACAGGGGGTGAGAAACAGGGGGGGGGGTAAGAAACTATCAGAATAGTGAGGATGTCTAGCGGATCGTCGTTTGGACTTTCTTAATTAGTTTCACATTTAATAATAACTGACTACAGAGTATCATTTTAAATTTTTGTTGATTCTCTAGTACAGAACTATCCAAAATCAATATCTTACAGATTTAAGAAAGCAATAGATCGATAATTCTTGACTGTTTCACATAGAAATATAGGTTTTCATTTGTAAAAGTAAGTTGCCTTGTTACCGTTTCGTAACTGCTACTAACTGCTAACTAATTTATTTTAGGTACATTTATGGAATGAGCTTTACATGATCATGATTTCAAATAGCATGCCTCCAACTAAAATTAAGATCTTGTAATAGTAAATAACATGCTTTATCGCGTAGAAACAGTTATTAATTGCATTGCAGGCGTCAAAATGGAGGGCGCCATTTAAATGATTTTTTGTCAATATAAAAACATATCAAACTCGTTCGATAATAGAGACGGGGATTTTCATTATTGCTAATGAACTGTTCTCAAGAATGTTCGTCCTACTCCCATCATGAACTAATCAAAAGAATAAAACGCCTTTGACACCACGAGGTGTTTTAGACGAGTTTTTTCGGAATCATTGAGCTGATACCTTCGGGGAGTCTATTGATTAGTCTGACACCAACTTGAGACGGCAAGAGTTTAAAAGCTGTGAACTGCGTTGTTAGATTTGGAAGTTGTCCCTCCCTCTCTCTTGCTCCGTACTGATGGACATACTAACTCCCTACCTTATACCAACTCGCATTTGAGTCGACAGAACAAGGCGTCTAGAATGCTTTAATGCTATAATTATTTACATGCCTTTATTAAGAAATATAAAAGTACTGGATAGTCCTAGATAAACAATGTGATTAGTTCAAAGGTGATTTCCTTGTAAAATTATATACTTTGTACTATTTACAAACATTTTGTTATTTTATTTTTAATAATAACAATTATTATTACTACTATAGTAAGTTTTAACTTTTGATAATACTTGCTACACTTGCAATAAACACGAACAATAGCTTACTACTAGACAACATGTCAAAATACAAACATAATTAATACCGTAATGTTTAATGATATATTTAAGAACTGACGATTGACTAATTTGACTTAATTTAACTTTTAAAACAATAAATGTGATTGATAAACTAAATACGTGGAGTAAATGCAACTTATTACAACAAACTGTTATACTAATTCTTAATTTTCAGTCAAACCTATCATTTAGACAATTACCTATACATTACGTGTCTGTGAGAAGAGAGAACTACCCCATCCCTCCCCAAATGATAATTTTCCGTACTTGACGAGGAGATTATGTAATGCTATTGTCATTTTCGCTCTCGATGCCATGACCATGATTTTCGTTTGGACTAACATTATGCATTTTCAAGTAATATTACCATATAATTTTCTAAGTTTATAATTTAACATTATACGATTTTGAAAAAAATATCATGTTTGAGAATCATGCCATTTATTTCACGTTTGAGAATTTTCAAACTTTCTTTGGGGTTATATGTTAAAATCATCTGAGGAACTTGTAATTTATTTCTAATTTACCCCATCTACCTATGCTGGGCACATGTACTGGGTAAGTGACAGGTTTTTAATAGTACCCTCGTCGTGTGACACCTACCATTTTAATGGTTTTTACGAAAAAAGAAAAATGGGAAATATAAGAGGTCCCTAAATTGACTGAACTTAATACAACGTCCAATTGAAGTTAGAATTGTACCTTTGTTCAAACTGTAGCCAAGTTTATTTTTAATCTAGGCTTTAATTTGAGATTATTATTTCTTAAACATTTTTCTTATCACCCACATGTTGTAAGAGGAGTGATTGTAAAATCCATTAAATACGTCCTCAGTTTTTAAGGTCCCCAAAGAAGATTTTCAAAATTCTTAACAGTTGAAAAGTTACAATGGAGGGAGGGGTAATACTTTGGAATGCCCTATACACACGAATTTTCAATAACATCTTTTAAATTTTAACATAGATGTAAAGGTGACTTTGACATTTACACCTAAATGCTAAGAATAATTTTGTTACAATTGATGTGCATTATATATTTTAAGGTAAAATTTTTATAAACAATAGAACATCGGAATATTAAAGATCCGTGAAGGTAAGAATGACCATTAAAACTAAAGCCAGAACTATATAGTGAGCTAAAAATATCTTCTAAGCCATTGTCTTTGTGAAACAAGTCGTTAAACCTGCTCTCTACTGCCAACTCGAAGACTGCACTTGAGAGTTTTGACCGTACAGTTTGGTAGGTCAGTGCACTTGTCTCTATTGTGGGCATTACGACTCATTGGCTCATTTTGTCTTGGAATGGATGGACTTTATGTTCTCTCATTTTCTTAAATCAGTAATAACGAAAAACAGGAGGCACAACATGGTATTTCCTAATCATTCTAATGCCGTTGTTTAGGCCTTTAGGAAATGTTTATTTTAGGATTTTTCGGTGATCAAAATATTTATACTCAATTAAAATGTGAGGAATTTTTATATATTTATTGATTCCTGATGCACCGCTATGATAATACCGTATTTCAGGATCGAAATAAGTATAATTCCGTCATTACACATTTGCTCTTTCATGCTCATAATTCCCGTTTCCTGAAATGGACTTGGAGCAGTTTGTAGCTTTCTGATACAAAATACCAATGGGAGAAAGGTATATATTGTATATGTTCTGATATCCTCATAAAAAAAGAAACGATTTACGTCAGTTTTCTAGAATGGTAATCATATTACACACTACCTATACATATATATATATATATATATATATATATATATATATATATATATATACATATTAAGTATATTTACTTGTTCAAGCATAAACATTTAAATGAACTATATACTCTTGCCTAATTAATTATTATGTATATGGAGGACAGTACAGTATCATTTGAGTTTCCAAAATATAAATATTCAAATGATAAGCAAGTCGAAAAAATCCCATAGCTAATAAAATATAAAAAGAAAACAAGTATACATTTTTTGACTAAAAGTAATAGTTTTTTTATTATTATTCTTAAAAACAAAGAACCGCAGATAACCAATAGATTGAAACCAAAATAACGTGTTTTATACACGTTCTGTAAAATTAAACTCCGTATTTTATATGTAACCTTTTGAAAGTGAAATTTAAATGTATGTAGAGAGTATTTAGTACATATACAGATAGATGCCCAACAGAAAATCCCCCTAGTGTATGAATTTTATTCTGTAGGGAACAAACCTTCCGGTTAATCTAACCCTCTGAAAAACTTACCCTATAGTATACTTGATACTTTTGTTTACTTTAAATCCCATCAGATCTAATTATCTATACAGCATTTTGTTACTTGTTTAAATTTCCAGAAATGTAGACGGATGGAAGCGGGAAAATGGATGGCAACTTCAACACTGGTCCTTTTCAACTCACCCAACTCACATGGGAGGACGGCTTGCCTGATCCTCCACAATCTGCAATGATGATCTGATAGTAATCTTGTTCCACCTATAAAATTAATATAACTCTCCAAAAGAACCCTTGTAGAAATCCTACAAAACATCATAGAAAATTGATTTAGAATTTTGCGCTCTGAGACAAATTTCGCACCAAGTAATCGTGCTTTACACCCCCAGGAAATTTCACTTCTATCTGGTTCATACATTCTAGTTGAAACTGCACGGCATCAAACTGTGTGTCACTTATATCTGGGTAACTCAGGATAATGTGCCGCTCCTTGAAATCTAGTGTCTAAGAATTGGGATAAAAAGGTTGCCGATATGTCTAATTACTGCAGAGATGACTGGTGGAATGGGTGAAGTTGATGGTTGTTGGATCATAAACGTTCATCTTCTCTAGTCGGGAGACAAGTGTTTGTTAACATCATATGTTTATAATTTTGTCGCAACTACAATTATTCCTATGAAGGTATAAAATATTATGAATTTTCCAGTATGTTTTACGTTCTAAACATCTATAAAAATTTATATAAGTTATAGTTTCGAGCTCTCAAATCGATTGGTCATATCCATAACTAATTCTGCTTATTTATCTACCTTACACTAATAAACTACTGGGTATTTAATATAAATGGTAAAAGACGAATATAAAAAACCGCATATAAAAGAGGTATAATACTATATACCTCCTAAAATGTCAGGGTGTTAAGATAGTTTTATGAAATTAGAATATACATATCGAGGGTCTCATGGGATAGGGTTGTATGAGCCCTTTTATCTGATTTTGATGTTTTTCCTATAATGACCCCTTACATAATTACCCATCTTATGTTAAGTTTTTGTACAAAAATATTTTATAGTTTATTTTTTATGACCAAAAAAACAAGGGATGTATAAACTATATTTGGCATGTGGCATCATGAATAAGAGGCGTATGTGCATACGCCTTCTGTTTCATATAATAGCTTCGTGGAAGAAAGAAGTATGAACCATTCGGGATTTATAGGTCAAAAATAAGTAAACAAAGTTGTGTCCTTGTACTGTGAACCTATAATAATACATAATATAAAAACATTGCATGTGTAGCAATTTCTTTTTTTTCTTCTGTGAAACAGTTGATCACGGGTAAAGTTTAATTTGCAAACAACAGTAGTTAAATAAAATTGTTAAATACCTAATAAATATAATGTTAGGTAAAACGATAATATATAAGCTCTAATCTACCCAAAAGACTACAAGACAAAAACGGAAAGTAAGTGAGAAACGGGCTGACAATAAGAGAAAAATAAAAAGGCAACTCTGGGCAAGAGTACACTGAACGAAAAGGAAAAAAGTAGAAATAATATGTATCAAGATGCCTTGCAACACTCAAAAATTTATTTACAATTTAAAATAATTTACAAGATAATCGAAATCATATTTTTACGGAATTTTGGACACTTGAGGAACTAAAGCTACATGGAGAATATTTAAGAAGAAAAATACTTTTTAAAGAGATTGATAGAACAAAAGTTAATCAATCTAAAAGATCACAAATGTTTATACCCAATAAAAAGGCGAAATAGAATTCATTATGTGCAAAAAGTTTATCTTGGTACCAAAAATCTACAAGTGGAATATTGAAAGATGGCGGAATGGGACAATCTTCTCTTACAACAAAATATTCTGATGAAACAATTACTCTTATATTATAACACTCCTTTCCAAGGGCAATACCTCATCGATGTAGAAAATATAAAAAGGAGTATCTCGAGAGTATTTTAAATGAAGAGAGAATGTATTCTTGTATTTAGAATATTGTAAAGATAAAAATGCCAAACATGTGTGCAAAACTATATACAAAGAAACCTTAATTGAAATTAAAATAGAATTTCCTGGTGACAAATTCAAAGACGCTGGCTGAAGGAGCTACGTAACCAAACACCTGTCAGAAAATTTTGATTTAGAAGCTGTATTATACTGTCGCCTCAAATGGTTTAAGGCGGTGTTTTACAAAAGGAAACTAGCATGTTACAACTTCACAGTGTACACTGTTGGAGCTAAGGAAGGATTTTGCTTTCTTATGAGACAACAGGTAATAGAGTATCAAGTACATACATTTGCTCACGTACATTACATATATTTGACCTGCAGTCTTTATTTTCAGACTGCTGTCGTGGCCAAAATCAAAATTTAATTGTAGTCGCAATGCTCAGATATGCGTTGAGCATTCATCCTAACCTTAAAGTTATTAAGTTTTTAGAGCAAGACCACACTCACATGGAGTATAACTCCGTGCATGCCACAACTGAAGCAGCAAGCCAGTTAGCAACTGTTTATTGCTCAAGACAATAGTTAAATATTATTAAACTTGCAAAAAAGAATGGTAAACCTTATAAGGTCAAAGTAATGCATCTTGAGGACTTTGTGGACTTTAAAAGTTTGAAAAACCATGATTTTACTAACATGACTAATGCTAGTGATGGATCAAATAAAAGAGAGGAAGTGTCAAATTGAATCCGTCTAGAAAATCAGACGTGCATTATTTCATGAATGAGCTTTGGGAAACTGACCTAAGGAATTAAACATTACAAAGAAATGAGAAACAACTTCCGAAAAGATCTGAAAAGAGCTATTTAACTATTTAATTTTAACCCAGCCTACACTAAACATAATACCACTTACTGAGGCAAAATTGCAGGGCATAGATAAACTGTGCAAATCATGAGTGATTCCTAAAACCGACTATACCTTCTTTCAATGATTGGAGCTAATCAAAGATGATCAAACTAATGGAAAAGGAAAATGTCACATAAGTCAATGAAAAAATCGAAATCAAAATCTGATGATAAACATGAACTATATTTGGTGGAAACGAAGAGAAAACTTTTAAAGAAAACAAAATCATAGAAGGATATTTATTCCTTTTTAAAACTAATTTAAGTTAGTTTCTCTCTGATTTAGGGCATCAGAAATGTTTATACAGTTTTAATAACATTTTTATAGCAATAAATGACTATTGTTTTGATATTAGAAGTAATTTCTTACGCCTTAAGTTACCGCAAGTTATAAATAATCATTACAAGGCTCCTAATTCTTTACCTTGCGAAAGGGTCTTATGGGCCAAATGTTTACTAATTTATGAAAAATAATTTATTTTCCTTGGGTAAAATTAATTAATCATGAGGATTGTATTCAGAAATCCCTAAACTTAAAAAATAATGAGTTTACGATAAAATCTTATTTTTAATTGGTTTTCTAAATCACCAAATCGTTTTTTGTTGTTCCTGTAAAATTGGAATATTACATGAGACCCTCGATATGTTACAATACAAACTCTCTCTTTAAAGATAGAAGCGGTATAGTACGGACGTACATAACTATGAAGAAACTGAACCATATAGGTACAAGTTGTCCATAGCATGTGAGAGGGATAGTAAGGAGGGATACATGTCTAAGGAAACCTGTACCATCATGTAAAGTGATTTAAAGCATAAAAAGGGGGTAGTGATAGGCGAGACTCCAGAAGAAGAATGAGGTTTTATGGTGGGTTGTACAATTACATGGATTCTGATCCAGACCCATGCCAACCATTTAAGGAATGGGAGTTGGATTTGTACAATTATACAATTTGTTTTGTCTTGATGTATGACAGTGAGAAAGGAGGTGGGTTTATGGTTAGAGTAGGGGTGGAATGGAGTGGTTTGGAAGAGGGTTGGTGAGGTGAGGTTAACAAGGCTGAGAAAAGTTGCTCCTAAACATACCCACCCCAGGGGGGTGTCTTTAGTAGAACGATGGACATAAAGTCACAGCACCATCTAAGTGCAAAGTTGGGTCGCGCGCGAACCCTGGCTGGGTTGCTCACTTCGCTCGTTCACTTACACAACACACCGCTATTAGGCCTCATTTCTCCCAGAGCTGGTCCTTACATTGCGTTGGTCATAGTATGAAATTACTGCAGAAATCCCGTGTAGTTATGTGCTCGGACTGCTCATTTTTCCTTTCGCTTCCATTTACCAAAAAACAGGCTTAGTTATTCGCAAAAATTATCAACTATATTTAGAATAAATTTCGGCAACCAACCTGTTCTTTTAATTATTTTATTCGTTTGAGTAGGACACTAATTAATTTGCTGAGCGATTTAAAGATTTGTTTACAAACTGATAAACGTATGTATTTAGTTAACTATGGACATCGTGTATTAAACATTTAAAAATTACCGACGGATCATGTGCTCATCGTCTTTCTGACTGATGTAGCAAACATTATTATAAACACAAAATATACTTACATTTTTAAACTCAGTTTTCCACTTCCTGTAAACAGAAATACACGCATCATAATTATTACAATTCTAAGTTTGTAATTCGAAGTAATTTAAGGTAAGGAAGTAGCTCATATTTCTATAAATAAGACCTTTATTCGGGTTTACATTACTATGTTTTATGAAATAAAAAAATACTACTGCGAGATTATTACACATGTATTACTATAGAATTATAAAAGGAAATCGATTAAAACAACCTCTACACATGCATGACCAAATGCTCCTCTTTTTTAAATGAAGCAAGTGTCGGTAAAACACATATTCTCACAAATCCGGGTTTATATCGCCCATAGATTTATTGTGTAGGAGAAGGTCATATTAGTCATATTCAGCGTATATTCGGCTCATTATAATGTTTTTACGGAACATGTAAGAGTTGTAGTTGATAGCAGAAGAGAAGCACTGATAGAAGCACACTTTGCTATAATGTGATATTTACATCACTATTCATAATACTGTTACTGACAATAAATAATTCTTCAAAACAATATAATCTATTCAAAACGTCTCTGGATCTGTAAAATCAAATTTTAAGACTCCCAAAATCGAATTAACTAAAGGAATACAAATATCAAATACTTTCTTAAATTTGGTTTTCGGTTGCCTCAGCAGAAGCGTCTATTGATGACTACAAAAGTATACATTGAAAAATAGATAAAGGAGCCCATTACTATTTGCAAAAGCTATAAATTCTTCTTACTGCACATTTTATATATATATATATATATATATATATATATATATATATATAAACTCATTTATTAATAAAAGATATTTTAGTTTAAATACAAATATTAAATACAATAGTTTAATATTTTTTAACGTATTCAGCTTTGCCGTTTAGAATTTCTAAAAGCCCCCAAAACGTGTTATTGGATCCAATAAACGGTCAAAATGCTTATACATAATGGTCGTAGACATACATTTTTGAAACGTCCATTAGAAGAAATTGGAAATAGACCAAGATGGTCAAGCCATTCATCAAACAAGATGGGAAAAAGTAACGAGCACGAGTGTATAAACAAGCAGTAAATTAACCTTAAGAATTCCATTTCTGAGATGTGAGGGTGCTTTGCGTGGTATTTTGCAAAATACGAAGAAACATGAACTGAACACACTCTAAATGAATGTACAAGAAAGGAAATCGTGACCGATGGCAGAAGTATAAATGGGTTTCAAGACAAAAGACTTGGATCAGGAAGATAAGGCGGAACCCTTGCTTTGCTCAAGTGTGACTGAAGATGTGGCCCAAGAGTCGAGGCCGGCCCGAAAGGGATGCCGCTCTTTTGTCGAGCTCTCGGATGAAAAGGTTTGTCGCCAGCCGCGCTCGTACAAGAATTAAAAAAGCATGACGCTTTTAATATCAAACGGCTTCTTGTCAAATAGTAGTGTGTGGGGAGGTGTATTTGGCGGCCCTTTTGTAGATTAATTTCAACGATATGTGTTAGGAGGGGAGATCAAAGCCCCGCAGGTCGAGGGTGCTGCAGCTCGGTCTTTTGAAGTTTCTGCGCCCTTCCCCCTCCACAGAGTCAGCAAGGCAGAGTACAAGTCTGCATCAGGCGACGGGGCGCTGTGCAAGCAGTGTCATCAGAGTATGGATGCATAACCCCCGAATGTACCAGATCGCTTCACAGCAGTGCAATTGTACTACCCGCTCTAAAGCAGCTACCGCTACCTGTGCTCCTCTGTTTGAGGGTCTTTCGATGTTACACCTCGCACACACCAACTTTCATTCGGAAATATTCAGTAATTTTACATTTCGGCTAAAATTCTTTCAGCCTTAATTTAACCCCGTGACACGGTGCAGTTAAATGTCACTTTAGGCAAAACTAAGATAAAAACATTATGTAGTGTGTTACTGCCGTCCTGAGATTTACATTAATAAATGTAGTATTTCAAAGTTCAAAGTTATGATATCGATTATTGCACATTCTATCAAACTAGACGGCCAATACTTTTGCTCTTTATAAGATACATAAATTCGAAATAAGACATGTTGTTCTCAAACTGTTAAGTATTGTATGAAAAAGCATTATTATTTCATACTGAGTTATACCTTGGATACACATTTTGCTAACATGCAAATGAGGTCTTTCCTCCTGAACTCAGTCAATGCATGTAGATTTGTTATACGATCACCATGATCGCTATCCCAGAGTTTTCTAATTATTTCCGTTAACCACTTTCGGTCTCATCTATTATACATGACTCTCGTCTTTATGAGAGAAACGCAGAACTAACCGTGCTGCCTGTTGAACAAGGCTGGCACCGTGTGGACTGCTCTCGTTGCTTTGGTGGAATTAAGATTGGGTTTGTTTGAGGTTTTGTTATTTAGTGGTGCTTACACAAGTAGCTATCTATGCATTCGATTGCCCGTTTGGCCAGATCTCGCACGGCCAGATAATGCTGGGTTCTGTAAGAGGTCATCAGGTGCTCCAGAGCTCCGTTAGAGACACCGCGCCGCTGCAACGCCAGTACGTAACACTTAATATCTAACGGTTGGTGTAAGCCAGACGCATAAAAGAATACAGGAAAAGATCAAAAATTTGATTCCTTAATAGGAAAGAAAAGACATCAGCACCTAGAGGACACCGTGACCATAGAGTAAAAACATGAGGGGGAAGAAAGGGTTTGATAGTAGGAAGCCTTGTGATTGCTGTACCTTTCTAACCGTCAAAATGGCCAGCCCCTAAGCGTGTCTTTAGGGACCCACTAGATGCGCTGTGCCGGTACCAGACAAATCAGGGGTACCTCATGAAGAATATAGATAGAATATCTACACAATGATACGACGTCCACTAGCCAAAACAGCCACATTTTATCCAACCAGTCACGTGCCATCTTCTGGGAAGTTCTTTGTTGACTAAATTTTCATCAGCATGTTCTAATGCTATCTGATAAAGCTCCGCTGCACCGTATGACCTCTGACAGTCTTTTGCTGAGCTTTTATTTTGCCGCTAACCTGCTAACCTATGTTTGTTATTTTATTGTGTAATTGTTATATTAATGTCAAAGGTTCTCACTTTTTTTATTTTAACTGAGAACCTTTCTCTCTCTTTCTGGGTCTGGTCAAACTTCCACCATCTGTCTATCTGCAGAGAGAGAGAGAGAGCGAGAGCCTTCACTACGTCCGTGACAGAGAAGGAATCCTCAGGCCATACCCTGATCCAATTATTCCCTCACCCCCTTAACTTTATGATTGTTTCATATCATATAGTTAAAATTACTTTAAAAAATCAAACATAAGTACGGCAAATTATAAACCAAACCTTTTGCTCCATTGTTTTGAAAGTGCTAAAATAACGCTGAATATAAATAACCATTTCATTGAATGGGGAGAAAACACACAGAAAGAAAACTTTAATAAAAACAAACAAATTAAGGCGGGCTGAATTTGTTTTATATTAATATATTTAACACATAAAATTGTATATGTGGTTTAATTTCAGTTTATAATTCTTCATTTTTATTCATTTAACATTTATATGACCTTCGACAACTCGAGGACACAGCTCCAGACAAGATTGCGTCAGCTAATCGCCCCCTCCAACGTTCCTCCCCCTCACTTTATCAACACCAATCTTGGAGTGAACTATCCAAATTACGCTTTAAAAAGTGTTCTGTCAGTAACTAATTTTGTCATTTGCAAGTATATTTTACACAAATACGTTAACACAAATATCTTCAAAGTTTTGAACCTAGAGAGAGTTATGACCATGTAAGGCTAAAAACTAACATTGCGTTAAAAGAGAACTGCAACAATGTTGCAGTATTACAGGCAATTTGCAGGTGACAGAGTGGTGACGATAACGTAAAGATGACAACGTAGGAGGGGTCAGAACAGATTACGAGGTACATGTCGCTTGATTAAGTCGGCAGTTCGTTTGCAGAAAGCCGCTAAGCGTGCCCTTTAGTGAATTATACATTTTTATACTGCCGGGAGGATTGTGCTGTGGTCAAGCCCCGACCAATACCAGTAACCGGCTTACACGGGACATGTCTGTTGTGGTCGGCTCGGCGCAACGTTCCGCTTTTTGATTCCCCAAAGCTGTTGATCCCATCGCCGCGGCGCCGTCGCGTCACGGGCCGCCACTGCCGAGCTGCTTTGGTCCACTAATGAAGCTGCTCTGCCACAATCGATGTCACGACCCTTCTGCAACACTTTTTACTAATTATTTGGTGCCTTTGTTTTTATATTTTTAAAACTATTAGTTTAAAGTCACATGATTTTAAAAAGAAATGTTGATCAGTTAGGGCATGGAGCTATATACTCAGGAAGCTATTTTCAAGGAATAAATTTCGGCAATCATCCTGTTCTCTTAATTATTTATTCGTTTGAGTAGGACACTAATTAATTTGCTGAGCGATTTAAAGATTTGTGTACAAATTGATATAGCCTACCACGTTTCTATGAAAACCCAATTGTTACCCTTAAAACTAAACATTATTTTATTAAGTATAAAATGCCTTAAAATCCAATTACATCACAACAGAAAATGCGAGTAGATAATAACCACAGCTTATTCACCGCAAATTTAGAATATATTACAAGTGAAATACTGCAAGCCATTTAAAGAAACAGTGTGAAATATCGTTTGATGCACTCTTGAGAGCGTAAAATACTTGTGTGTGAGCAATAGGCTAAACACTTGTGGCCAGGAAAAATATCCCAGAACAGAACATAAAGTATTGAGTGGTAAATTATAGATTCTTAGTAAATTTTATTACTTGTGTGTGTGTGTGTGTGTGTGTGTGTGTGTGTGTGTGTGTGTGTGTGTGTGTGTGTGTGTGTGTGTGTGTGTGTGTGTGTGTGTGTGTGTGTGTGTGTGGGATTTTTACTAGAACTAGTCTTAAGCCCTTAAAACCAATTGTTAGTGTTTGTAGTTTCCGCACACTCACCCAAGGTACACTAAAGTTTCCATGGTTCGCCCACGTACTTGTAAGGGTTCTGTGTACACTCACAATCTCGCGAGAGTGGTTGTTGGTTCACACCAGAGTCTAGACTGATCTTAAAGTATAATCAATTACTGATTGCAAAGTAGGGCTGGCGTAAGCAATCCGAGTGTCCAAAAGCCAGAGCACTCATTGTCGCTCTACCCTGTCCGTAGCGACTGTACCTGCACCGAATATTTTTACAAAATTCAAAAACCTAACTTTTGAATGATTCTTATTTTTCTTGCAAGATCAATTTCAGTTATAACAAACGATTTCTTGAAATATATTTTATCCCTTTTAATACCAATCTCATTCTATAGCAACATACGTATGTAAGAGATCAATAGGAATGTACATTAGTGGCTAGCTTCTTTAATTATGGATTTAAGAGTAGATTTTCAGCTTCCGAATTTTACAAAAAAATAACAGGCTGTTTTAATGTAATTTAGTGTGTGTGTGTGTGTGTGTGTGTGTGTGTGTGTGTGTGTGTGTGTGTGTGTGTGTGTGTGTGTGTGTGTGTGTGTGTGTGTGTGTGTCACAACTGTAAAGGAATCGAATACTTTTCATAAAGTTGGTTTAAAATATCTAAGAATATTGAGAGTAGTGGCCTAAGTCGATAGAAATTCTGAACAAATACGTGAAATGCTGCCCTTGGAAGGAGCTTATATGAGATCAACATATGTCAATATTTTATCTCTGAGGAAGCGGTCTTAATACCAGGAATACGAGACTAGCGAACAAAATTATTTGTTGCGATTAATTTCTTTTTGGGTTTTTAACTTTATAGTTTGTACTATTTGATGATGGAATCAAAGACTGTAATTTAACCTTTAACGCATTTCCAATTAACTGAAATCTGATACTTTGACGGAATATATATACATGACTCTATGTAAGCGTATGTAATAAATACTAGGTTTGTAGGTATCGCAGGTAATCAACTTTATACTTAACTATAAATTAATAAAATATATATTTCCAAGAAATTGAGTCTTTCCATATTTACGCCCTCCCCGGTAAGTCAGATAATTTTAGTGATAGTACATGTGATAGTGATCGAAACTACGCAAATTTCGTGGTCAACATCTTAAGAAAATATGTTACCCCAGTTTGGAAACTCCGATCTTTGTATGCTTTATTTCAAGTTTAAGTGCAAATAATATATTTCAAAAATTGTATATGCATACATTTTTATACGCCTATAACCCATATAACTTGCATGGGCATTTGTAACGCATATTAAGTATCACCATTTTAAAGAGGTCGAACCAAAGAGCCTTAATAATTGCATTAATTTATAGTGCTGGAAAAGGTTTCGAGTATTGAGAATTAGGCGGTAAGTGCTATCCAGGTTCTTGTTTAAGTAATAGATCGGTTTGGCACTGGTGCCAAAGTATTTCCACAAAAACTTAGCTTCTTTCACCTATTCCGGAGATTGTCGGTGAATGACTGTCTAGGGTTCTTGATCAGGAGTTTAAGAGTATGCGATTAAATGTATCAAGACGCATTGAATAAAACATTTATGTGAATATTTATGACTTGAAACAGACGTACTAGTACGCTGGGAGCTAGTTGCATTGTGTAAGCACAACCTTATACTTCATGAAATCGATTACACGAAATAATAACCTACAATGAACTTTCCAGTAGTTCACAAAATACATATTTATATACATTTACACTGATTTTTAATAGCGTGCTGTTTTATAATCTCCTTAAACTTTTTTTCGTGATCACGTACTAGTTGGATTTAAGATATTTAACATCTCATTTGGCATTTTCTATTTGTAGCAGTAAGATCTAATTTGTGTTAATATTTACACAATTGTGCATGGTTTTATTACATCACCGCTCCTGATACCTCGTGACTGAAGTCCGCGGTTTTGTGGCGTAAGTGAAATTTAATTCCGAGATATACTTTAATTTATTGAAAGTCTCAGGCTTTATTTGAAAATTAGACCTAGCATCTCAGTAAGGCACACATGTAATCAAATTAAATTTATTTCTAACTTAATTTTTTATATCGCTGAACAAAGAACTTTTTATAAACACTAGAGAACTAAATTACATTGGCACTAGTGAGTTTTAAAACAGCCTGTTATTTTTTTGTAAAATTCGGAAGCTGAAAAACTACTCTTAAATCCATAATTAAAGAAGCTAGCCACTAATGTACATTCCTATTGATCTCTTACATACGTATGTTGCTAAAGAATGAGATTGGTATTAAAAGGGATAAAATATATTTCAAGAAATCGTTTGTTATAACTGAAATTGATCTTGCAAGAAAAATAAGAATCATTCAAAAGTTAGGTTTTGAATTTTGTAAAAATATTCGGTGCAGGTACAGTCGCTACGGACAGGGTAGAGCGACAATGAGTGCTCTGGCTTTGGACACTCGGATTGCTTACGCCAGCCCTACTTTGCAATCAGTAATTGATTATACTTTAAGATCAGTCTAGACACTCTAGACTCTGGTGTGAACCAACAACCACTCTCGCGAGATTGTGAGTGTACACAGAACCCTTACAAGTACGTGGGCGAACCATGGAAACTTTAGTGTACCTTAGGTGAGTGTGCGGAAACTACAAACACTAACAATTGGTTTTAAGGGCTTAAGACTAGTTCTAGTAAAAGTCCCACACACACACACACACACACACACACACACACACACACACACACACACACACACACACACACACACACACACACACACACACATATATGCCTGTTTTAACTGCAATTTAAATCCCTTAGATCAAGAAACCTGTAAGCATTGTAAGATGGGAAAAATTTGCAATAAAACAATAAGATGTGAACTTCTAAAATTTAAGGAATTGGTTCAAAACAATTTATTTTAATTGTCTACGTCATAGCTACGAGTGCCATCTATGAATCCGGTTCACTCAGCTTGACTGAAGATAGCTCTCCATAGTGGTGTTGGAATATTTCAAGAATTTAATCGTGCTATCAATGTTTCGACGCAGTGTAAACCGGAGTCATGGATGTTAGCTCTGACTCCGGCCACTTACCCCTTAGAATTAAGGGGTATTTTTTAAACTGAAAACATCTGTAATATTATGATTTTTGGTTTATAAAAGTATTAAAGATTCTCCATAACACTTACGTTTAGTTTCTAATACATTTATTTTATTATTTAAATATTAACTGCTTCTTTGTGTCACTTTTATGAGTATCGAGACCCTTAGCAAGTATTTTTTTGTTCTCTTAGGACAAAAAACTTAGAAAATTGCCCCTAGTACTATAAGAACCTTTGGGCTGCCTCAGGAGTGACAGGATATTCTGGATGGGTAAGGTTGGGGGTAGGGGCCGCCTCCTGTCGAGATTCATGAGGAAAAATTTAAAGCACTAATCTTAAGTAAGGTCCACTCGGAAGAAGGGAAATCCAGTTCTGAATCAACGTCTCCAGTCAAAGCAGACTGGAGGTGGTACACTCGTATGTCTAGGTTGGTACGAACCTTTGACTCTTAGGGAACGAACCCTACCAATTCGAATAGTCATCTCCGTTAGTACAATCGATCAATCGAATTACCTTTGGGCCCCAGAATCTCGACATTTGCGGTTAGTGGTGTGCCGCCGCTCCTTGACATCCACAAGATTACCTAGATTTAAGTGACACATCAGTTTTTGCTGTACCCAGTGTGGGTCCAGCTGGAAGGTACAATCCAGCTAGAAGTGAACCCTGTGGGGAAAAACCAGTTATAAATACGTTTACCGGAGGAAAATAGAACGTCATTTAGCATTAGTAGAGGAATCCCACCATGGGGACTTTAGATTGTACATGTATACTAGCTATTATCCCTAGACACATCCACGGTGCAAGAACTGTATTATTATTAGATTATAAAACATTGGAAGATATCTCCACCTCTGGAATCAATTTCGAATTATCGAATGTCTAACTTCATATCCCAGTGGGGAGGCTGAAGTTGGAGAGAGAAACCTTACGGGAGAAGCCTCAAGGGAAAAAGGGACTTATTGCCTGTTCCGGGAATGTCCTATGCGTGCCGAAAATCAGTTTGGTGCGTTCGCTTATTTTTTAAGCCTACTAGAGTGAAACATTTCAAATTTGTTACATACAACCGCTATGTGCAACTGTTTCTATAAAATTAACCCCCTCCCTGTCAGACATTATCAACCGATCTTTCTAAAATAATGAAACTAGTTTGGTTATTTTCGAAGTTTTCATAGATGTTTAAATCAAGAAGTTCGTGTGTCTTCCTTATGGAGAGTATAAGTGAGGAGGCCTGTTTTTATTATAATTTCAGGATACCTGATATCCAAGAAGAAATCTCAGTATTGTAGGACACAGAGTATTCTACGTGAATCAATAGCTATATACTACTTAACACCACACCACGTCATCAAGGTACACATCAATGTATTATCATATTCGTGATACATGAATGCTAACATACTATTACACGTTACTCCATCCTAACAAATGAGTAAATTAAGAATATATGAAGAGTACTAGCATCTGTGGAATTGTTAGTACTCTGAGTACTATCTATGGGTTTGTTTTTAAGGATAAGACGGTCGTTACCCCTATTTTCTCCATCACAATGAGTGTGCGGCCTGTGGTAGGAACTAAGAGAAAAAGGGGAGAGGACGAAGTTGGAAGATCTTAAACCAACCTATCCGGTCTCGAACATGATTGAACTACATCAGACTCAGAACTTAAGTCCTTGTAATATTTTTAACACAAATCTATATTACTTGAAAAATGTTATGGATTTCGTTGGACCTTAAAACTAAAGCATGATTTTGATACTGGCAGTAGACTAAAATAGTGATATCGTTTGAAGGTACTTAATAGTGTAGTGTAAACCGTATCTACAAAACGTATTCCCGTTGTGGCGTTATGGATTACTGATTTTTTGTCAAACATAATCAGCCTGCAGTACTTATATTCTTTGTCTTCCTTTTTCGCGTGTTAATATAATTTGTATGCGGTTAGAAGGCTTTTACCATGTATTGAACCTTTTAACATAATTATTATTATTTCTTGCGCAGAAATCTTGATAAGCAATAGGTGTCCTTACTGTTTTTTTTTCGTTTTCTGTAATTTGACGTCTAAGAGGAAGATTTATTTTTACTGAGTTAAGTACGACTACAAATAGTCTCAGTAGCAATGCCATCTTACAGTAAAGCTATCTTGTCTCTATGCTGACACGGCTTAGCCTAAATAAACAGTACCGTGTGACCCCCCCGCCCATCATCCCTCCGGTGGGGTGCGACAATGGGCTGATTATGACGCTCTGTCCCCTGTCTCCATGGCAACCACCCCCGACCCACCCCATTGGTCAATAGGTGTCAACATGGCCGCCCGCCGCCCGTCGCGCCGTACTCTACTTCTCTCGCAAATTGTCAATCACCAGAGAAGGGGACGACACGGCTTTTAATATTTTCCTTACTAAATCCTTTGGTGTTTTAAACGTTTGCTGGCCCATGAATTATGATGGGTCTCTCTCCTCGTGACAGACTGTGTTTAATAAATCGCCCCGGGGGTCCCGCGCCGCACATAGAGAACGGGAGGGGTAGTGCTACAAATTTGTCGCTGTCGTACTTACAGCTCGATAAAACCCGACATAACCTCTCGAAATATAAATCAAGATATGTCTGAGTCGAGATTAATTCTCGAGTGTTTTGCTTTTCAGCTCTGCTATTCCACGTTCTATACAACCAGTAGAACTTAACTTCTCTGACCAAACGTAACGCCTATACAGACACGTATAAAACCGAAATGCCACTGACAAGCGTGATAATTTACTCCCACTGCGTCTTGAGAACTCTTGGATTTTAAATATTGGAATACGGTTTGATCTCTGATATGAAAGCTCGCGCTCACACACACACACACACACACACACACACACACACACACACACACACACATGAATTCATTATTCTTCCATCTCCCTACTCATTAGATTATAAAGTAAATTAACTGAATTGAGGTTAGGCATTGCGCAACATGTATTTCTAAGACTGGTGTAACTGAATAAATAGCCACTAAAAATAAGAACTAAATATATTCAATCCACTTTTTAACTAGTATAAAATAATAAATTTTGTTACAACGCGCATGTGAGAGGTCAACAAAAAATGCATATTACTTTACAGCACCGTGACTTCTCCTGCTGTGAAAAAATTGAAGTGTTTACAAATTAAATACGTCAGAGTACAAATAATACTGATCGTTTTCTCTAAAGGCCTCTTTAACGTGGTTCCTAAAATTATCTTTATTGTTTATTAAACAAACAGATAGGTGCATTTACAGAGTTATTTAAAATAACCTTTTTGGCTCTGAACGACTTTTACTTATTTAATCAGTGTACGTTATGCTACTCTTATAGAGAGTACTAATCATAGATCTATGCATCATTGATAATAGGTTTCTACCTTCAAAGGCATCGATACTATAGTGGTACTATAACAATAACGGAATTAATGGCTACAACATGTTTGACAACACAGTGTAATCTGTAGTAGAAAGGGCTTATTTGGTAAACCCAAGTTCAGAATTTGTACCTTACGATCCAAACTCAGTGCCAATGCGATAGTGACACTATCACAATTAGAACACTTCTATATCTTTCTAGATCTACTGAAAATACATTTCCTAGAGATAATTTAGTACAATATTTATGTGAAGGAGATGTAATAAATGTGGGAGTAACGTGTAAACAATTCAATATGTAATCACACCCACACTTAGGGTTATTGATGACACATTAAAAATAGTTATAGTTGCACAAACATCCATATCCATAAAAGCTGGGATGAAATTAATAAATTTAATCCCCTCTGTCAAATTATTATTTTGTTTTCCTTCTCGTGTTACATTGTGTCTTTAAATATTGTTAGTTCCAATGCACAGGGTATTTTGCAAGAGGTTGGCATTGTTTTAGTGACTGAGTGTTTATTTTTTCTTAGGGGAGGCTTCAAAATAGTGGTCATTCAAAGTTTGGAAAAGGAATGGTTATATATTAGTTATTAGGCATTATAACCCAAAAGAAAAGAGTTTTTATGCCATTTACAATAATGCTTTTCCAACGTATAACGGGCCTACGTATAACAGGCGTACAAAGTTTTATATGTTATATAACATTGCGGGAATAATTGTGAATACGATAAATATCACAGTTCTTAATAGATACAGAATAAAATTCGTACCTAGGCAGTATTTGTATACATTTTGGATGAGTTCGTTAGCCAGTCTTAACCAATAGAACAATTCAAGATGGCTGTCATTCGCATTTGGGCACAAGTTTTTCTAAAGCTCAATAAATATTTATATTTTCATATGCTTTAAGGTAACTTTTAAGTTTTTAAGATTGTGGCCGTTTAAAGTTATAGAAGTATACAATTTAACCGTTATACATGAAATATTTACAAACATAATTTCGGATTAATAGTAAATAGCTATAGTTCACGTTTATACAAAGAAATGTATACAGTTATACAAATTTTCTGGTTGTAAGGTTTTAAAATTATGCCCTCTCTAAATGTTGGAAAGTTACGATTATATTACTCGCATATAACATGTCAACATTGAGGGTAATTGTACCATCAGTGTTGTGCGAATCACGCATCTAAACTAACAATGCATCTACAGTTTGAAATTTCTAGATGACGGCCTAACGTGAAATCTACTTTTCTTTGAACTGAGCTGGAAGGGTTATTTTACCTGTTTTTGTTCCTACTGCCATTTCTTGAAGTTGTGCCAGCCTCTCGCGAAACACCCTGTATAATGTAAAACGAATGTAAATAAACCACCAAAATCTATATATATATATATATATATATATATATATATATATATATATATATATATATACACACAATGATTTACTTTTCAAAAAGTTGAAAAAGTAGAAAATACCGAAATAATTATACTGTTAGTAATGTTAATAAAGTAATAACTGTCAAACAAATAGAGATTGAAAATAAACCAAGTAATATGTACATCCGCAACAAATCAATGCTTTCTATATATATAAACACTTGAATCTTCTAAGATCAGCAGAACCAATACAAAACACTACGCTATACAAAATGTCTCACAGTGTTCAATAATTTTGTAGAGATCAATTCCTGGCTCTTAATTTAAGTAAAAAGGTCCTGTATTCAAATATCTTATTAGTATACGTCTATTTTTTTTAATTACAAATGTACAGCACAAATACGTTTGATACTGTACCATTACAATTTTGTGCGATCATAATTATTGTCAGTAAATTATATGTTCAAATATTACATCAGTTTCAGTAGTTTAAAAATATAATATGCAGGGTGATTCTAGAATATGGTACTTAACTATTCAAATTTTAATTAAAGAAATATGTGTCCTAGAATGCTTAGTTTTCTAGCTATTTGTTTATGTGTGTCTTTAATCGTATAGTATTTTTTCAAGTCGTTGTTACAGCTATTAAATTGCTATTTTATGTTACATCCAACTGTTGCTTGTGCATAGCAAGAATCAGGGGTAACACCAGAGCTGAGGATAATTCATTTTGAGAAGAATGAAATATTTTACATATTTTTTATTGGCAATACTACTTAGAAATTTACTAAAACTAATAAAAATAGTTATTTAATATGCGAGTGTTACAGAATTCCTTCAGTTTAATGTTTTAGCAGTGTCTCAAATTGATGTGGCATATTTTGAAAATAGAGTTAAAGTTATTTAAAATTTCACGTGTAACTACGTAAAGAAAAATAACACAAGTTTACTATTTTGGTATGAGCATACCGATTGTTTTAGTATAACATTTAGAAAATTCTATAATTGTGTAAACATTTTTTACAGGATGAGATTTTTGAGGAATGTGCTGGGATTTTTATCGAATGACGAATTTGAAGGCGGCATAAAATCACTCTATACTTAAGACTCATCCCTCATATTATACCCGAGTCATCTCGTTAAGTACATGAAATACAGTCAAACGCTAACCAATGAGTACGTTATGTACTATAAAATCCCTTTGGGATTTATATTTCAACGACACTAGCAAATATGAAGTAGCTCATACAATCAACCGTCAAAGCGATATCCAACAAAGCAACGCATGTCTACATCCTAAGAATCTACCAAGGCTTGTAAAATTTTGTTTCCGAGAAGACATCATTAAAAGCTGTGACGTTTTAAGTGTAGCAAACGTCAAAGCAATACTCGTGCAAGTCAGCTAGACCCACTTCACGAAAGCACTGATCGAGATCTTGTGGTAATGCTTGACGACCACGCAAGTAATGTCACAGAACATAGTCAGATTTGTATGCAATGAAAATTATCATACCATTCATAATATTTTCAGAATAAGAATCTACTAAGGATAATGTTGAGAAATGGGCTTCATTAGATGAAAGAAGAGAATCCCACTGCATGTGGGTAATGCCACCGATAAATGCAAACGAGTGATAGTTCTTGATAGCCAGAATCTTCTCTTAAGTCACTGGATCCCAAAAGAAATAATGCCACCACATAATTTGCAAACGTGCTCTGGCATTATTGTAATGGCTGGTCGTCAAGCGAAACCAAATACTCTAAATTATGCTACAAGAGGAGTTTTCCTGTATCTAGTTACACCAATAATAATGTGCATTATTCCCTAGCATTATTCTATCCATATTTCATGTACAACATTTGTACTCATATGTATTCCCATCACATCTAGACGTGTGAGGCCTTATTTTTGCCTTTATTGTAACATCATCAAGTCTATAAGATTTAATGGTTATTAAGTTAAAATGAAAATGCAACATGCAAGCTGCCGTAATACTCAAAACAAGTCATATAAAATAAACAAAATAATGACGGTAACGGTAACAATAATAAATATTAACATTCAGGCCACGGTATGGTTTCCAACTACGTTTGGTCGACCCTCATGCTGGTGGGGACACCAAGATAAGGCTCGCCTTCCCCCAAGATCCTAACAGGGGAGCCGTATATGGCAAACGCCGTCGGTCTTACTTCATGCCGCGCTACATTAAGTGTAGCGTACTCTGCGGACTTGAACCTGATGCTGACCCTATGTTCTCATCGGCATTGAGGACACGAGTTCGCCGGAACGATGGCCTCAAGCAACGCCCGAAGCGACGCTACTGACCTGGAAACCAAGGCAAGGTCAACCGCGTACGCCAGGACACTTACACGCCTGCAAGGCAGGTAGGCGCCATGGAGGTCCAAAGCACAACGGAACCCATGGGGTCGATTCAACGACGACATAACAATATTAAAGATAATATGGATAGTGCTATGTCAAGCACCCACACCAGAGAGGATCCAAGCCGCCTCTGAACTGTCTTTGCATCGGATGGACGTGCCCTAGTTGAGGTTCTCCTTGATTCGCAATTGGTCAATGATTTATCCAGCAGACCGCAGGACGGTCCACCCGTACGTGCCTTATCGAGGAGTTCCTGCAACAGGGACTTGTGCTCCAGGCATCCTTACGCGGGAGCTTAAGATAGGAGCCGATTGGCGGAGGCACACCCAGAGAGAAGGTTGGCTTGGGTGGACTTGCGAAAGGTATTAGACAGAGCTATTGGACGTAAATTATATCCTCTACGGGATCTTTTTGTGGATCAGCACAGTCGTCGAGATCTTCTAGGCAAGTGGAAAACGTTTAGCCGCAAGACAGACATTATAAAGAGCGGCAAGCACACGCTTGGAAGGGTCCTGACGACGCCACACGTCACGCTGTCTGTCTTGGACCAATGATTAAAGTCTGGTGAGGGAAGAGATAATTTTCTATGGTGAAGGGGACTCCAGAAGCGGCGGTGGAAGCACAGCAGGGAGGACGCAGTTAGGATCCGATGCACAAATACAGCCCTATCTGCGTAAGTAATATTCTATGAAGTGGGTCTCGATGCCTTCACCGGGAATGTTACATAACGGTCAAGACACATTCACCACCTCGCGGACAGCCAGTCGTAGAGGCCATCAATGGAGCCTCTGAAGGAGCACTGCCACCTGGGAAAAAGCCAGTGACCACCCGAACGAACAAGGCCCTGTCGCGCAGGTGCCGATGTCAAAGAAGCGACTGATAGGCACGCCTTCCCCGGAGTGAACTCAGCCATCCACTCGCCGCAAGCTTTTGGCAGGTGAACCACCGACGAGGAAGCCAAGCCAGGCAGTGGAGCCAACAGAAGATGGACTCGAAGGCGGCGCAGATGGAGCGAGTATTACACAACAGCAGGCGCCGATATACGGTGCTGGTGAGTCCTCCAAATAAATTGGAGGACTTAGTGGACAGCATGTCTGGCGATGATGATGTTGAGGCGGCAATAAGGGGCCTACGAGGCGGAGTCACGTAACGTTCTCTGATTCGCGTTCTAATTGCGGGTGATGGTTGCTGCACTGCAGGAGCGGACGATTGGGCAAGAGGGAAAGCATTACCGACGAGGATCCCGTGTTGGAAGGTGAGGTAGCAGGTGAATTTCTGAATCGAATTTAGGTGACAATGCCGATTATCTTCTCCTGAAGTGTTGTAGGAAGATGCGCATATGCCCAGCTCCCCATCAAGAAGAAGAAAATTGACTAATGGATGACCCTTGGCGAAATAGACCTTGACCTGCTTCAGAGAAATCTCGGTTCTTCCGACATGAAAATTCTACGTCGCAGCAGACAAACTAGAGATCCCAATTTTTTTCTAAAAGTGCTTAGAATATAATTTAAAATACAGCAACTCAAACACAAGCCCCAAAACATTTAAAACCTAAGCTTAAAATACATTGTAAAATAACAGAAAACCCGCTTCAAGTGGCAAGTGAGTTTAATAACTTTTCTCCACGGTTGCTTAGCTGGACCCATGTTTTCCGAGAGGACTCATTGACGGGACCGGTCTCGTGGACATGGTCCTTTCTCCTGTGAGCGAGGCGGAGTTGGTCCTTATTGTGCGGGAGTTGAAGCAGAAAAAGTCTGGTGTTATCAACGGGATGTCTGTGTGGTTACTTAGGCGCTGCTTTAAGCACATTTCAGTACCACACACAAAATTGATTAACGTGTAGTTCGCCCAAGGCGTCTTTCAGTCCACTTTGAAGACAGCAAAAGTCATCCAAATTTTTAAAAAGGACGATCCTTATGTAGCATGTAACTACCATCCTATTTCCATTCTTCCGATCATCAGCAAAATTTTGGAAAAACATTCCTTCGAAGATTAGAAGATTTCTTTAATCGCTTTGAAGTTATTTGCCATGAACAATTTGGATTTAGAAAAAAACAATTCAACTATTGATGCTGTCACGAGTCTCATTGATTCTGTTGTCGATGGTTTGGAGAGGCGGGAACATGTGCTTAACATATTTCTCAACCTCTAAAAGGCCTTTGACTGTGTACATCATGAAACACTGTTTCACAGTTATGGTCAAGCGGTGTTCGTGGTCTGCCTCACAAATGGCTCTCGCCATACCTAAATGATAGACAGCAGTGTGTGCAGATCGCGAATAACCTCTCAGGCAAAGTTAAAATGCACTATGGAGTCCCACAGAGATCGATTCCAGGGCCAGTCCTATTTCTCGTCTACGTCAACAGATTGAGTTCATCAATCCATAATGGAAAACTAAACCTAATCTTGAAATCAAAGCCTTTCAAGAACTCAACTCATGCATTGAACATTTTCCAAAAATAAATTTGAAAACAAATTGTTCAAAAACAAGCGTGATCAATTTCTGTTTACCGCAATTGTGATGGTGGATGAAACCATAATAGAAGAAGAAGAAGAATCCACCAAATTTCTTGGGATGTACCTTGATCGAGGGATAACATGGAACAATGACGTTAACAGTGTCTGTTCAAAGGTTGCTTCAGGAATTTATGTCTTACGCAATTTGGCAAAATTCCGTTCATTGGAAATTCTGAAGTAAGCTTACTTTAGTCTAATACATCTACATTTAGTTTATGGTCTGAGATTGCGGGTTGTCTGTTCTAGATACAAATTTAATACAGTGCTTAGAATGCAAAAGAAAGCTGTCAGAATCATTTACAAATTAAATCAAAGAGAGTCGTGCAAAGTAGCCTTTGGGAAGCTTGGATTGCTGACTTTACCTAGCCTCTACATTCTCGACGTCGTGCTATACTGCCGATTCAAGTGTGTCTCACTTCGGGGTAGCAACGTACACCAATACGGAACTAGAGGCCGGGACGACTTTCGTTTGGCACAGTACAGAACTACCGTTTTTGAAAGCTTGCCATCTCAGGTTGGTGTAAGGCTAATCAATAGGCTCCCTGAAGAGATCAAACGCGTCAATAACCAAAAACAATTTCAATCTCGATTAAAACACTTCCTAGTGTCTAGGGCATTTTACTCAGTTTACGAGTTTGCGATGGGCTGGGATAGTCTTCAGTAACATTTAAAATACAATTTTTCAAATCCCTTTAGATATCTGGTGACAGGTGTCACGTACCCAAAAAGTAATTTTAATTTGATATTTATCTATAATTTGTACTTCTTATTAAATTATGTTAGTTATTAGATTAGTACTTTTATTTTATATGACACTTACAATACAATTATGGCTAATTCTTTCCTGCAATAAAGAATATTATTATTACTATCAATAAAGGCGCTGCACTAGAGAGAGGGAAAAGTATAGAGTTCGTTCTATCCCGCAGAAGAAGAAAGAAATCAAAGCAGAATAAGAAAGTTAAAGCGGAAGAAGATAGACTATTACAGGGATCTAGGGTACTACAGACGGGGAATAGCCCCCGGACGAATCCTGAGCTCAACGGTTTATCAAGGAAAGTTAACAAGTCAGACAGACTACACCCAGCTATCCGTTGGCATGGCGCAGCTACCACGGATGCGTCCCACCACTCCAAGGAATCACCTTGTGTAAAGGCCAAGCAAACGCACCCTAGGACACCGCGGACTGGACCGGTTTTACACGATCTTTTTTATTACATTTTACTGGGCAAGTCAATCACTTCGATCTTAGCCAAAAGGTCGAGAAGCGAGCACACTCTGCATCTCCAAACCCTCCTTTCTTAATCATTCTTTCAAGAAATCCCCGCCTACTTGTAACAAGAAAACTGTATGCCAATCAAGGATAGCTTCTGCTTGTAGTACCAGCAAGAATCAATCGACAACAAGCTAATTATCCGGCTCAGCCTTCTGTGTCAGCAAACGTTGTATCTAATGAAACATCTACAGTATTCTACTACCAGGCTCAACATACTTACTAGCTTCCATCAATTAGGAGGTCCAAACTGATAAATGTGTAGACAAAAGTGACTAAAAAAATTAGACGCTCTCACCTATACCGGAGTAAACGCTGACTATCCTGGATAAGGAATCCTTTATCTATCCCAGAGAGAGGTTAGATTTAATACAATTATTCTTCTGAGAGAGCAAAGTCAATTGTAATTACAACTACTTTAATAAGACCGGCTTCGGCAAAAGAGGACTGTACATGACGAACCCTCCTCCTTCTGGGACAGACTCTGTGAGGAACAAGAGGGTGACACCTCGATTAACCCTAGAGGAGCTGAGTCTCTTTCGTCTTATTACGAGTAACAAGACAAATAATCGAGTAGCTTGGAGCAGATCCATTGTCAGGACAAAAGGAACACAAGTGGCATTGCAGCATCAACAGATGATAACACAAACAGGCTATTTGACCATCAACTACATTTATGCCACTTGCATTCCGTTTGCCTGTTACGTAAAGATGAACTTATTTTAAGATTTATGAATTATTAACAGGAAATCAATCCTGAGAGAAATCCTTAACCAAAACTATGCGAACGATACAATATCTCTACAATTAGAGTATTTAAAATATGCTCCTGATAATTAAACATGATCAATTCCATCCAATAAAAATTGGCGAGTGCTTCGGATAATTGATCTTCTTACTAATCTTCACACTAAGGACCATTACCGTCAAGATCTTTAACTAAACAGTTCTAGCCATTTCAGCTGTGCACGGTGTATCAAAGCGTACAAAGTATTACTACATGGAGAATGTTTGACATGGATAGACTGGAAAGATTTATTGTTCTATATAAGTCGTGAATGAAGAATAAAATAGCAATTGATATTGGACAAGGGAATAATTTACCCGAATGCTACAAATCATACATCTAAAGAAGGAACTTCGTAATTTGCTGTTAAATGAAGCCAAAATAGAAGTTTGACTTAGAAAATTTAACTAAAATCCTTCGGGGAGGCTTCAAACCAGGATGGTACAACGCCATCCTTATATCTATACTTAATCTGAGTGTTGACAATTGTAACGGGAAAATTACTTTTAGTGAACCATAGAACATACTTAGAAGGAATATCATGCAAGGAACTGACCAACGCCATAAGCGTCGGGAAGTATAATCCTCAACAACATGGGTACTTGGCCGAGGGCCAACCTGTGTAAGTCCTATTGAAAGAGATAACTTCGGATTTAAAGAATTTTATCTTCGTTATTCCGAAATTACCGGTACCGAAAAACGATAGTTGATCGGTGAAAAAACATATTTATTATTCACTATACCAACAATGTAGCAGATTGGAAATGGAAACATATTATGTCTAATCTGTTATATCCCATCGTTGGGAACCATCCTGTTACTTGACCAATGTATCTACATTACTGTAAATCGAAAAGCGAACCACTTAAATTAGTACAATTCAAAATAAATACTTATTGGTGTTGAAGATTATGATAAAGCACAATTCAAATTCAAATTCCTTTAATGTCGTAAGACAACTTTTGTTGTATGACAGAGTCAAGTACATGCTGTATATACATAGCTTATAAAGTAAAACAATAAAAATACAATGGTTAAACAACAGTAAGTATTATACTAAAAATTTTTTATTAGTACACATAATTATAATTATTGTAAAAAAACTAAAAATGTAAAACGAGTCACAACTTTACAATTGTTAGTTTACGCCCGATTAAAAAGAAGTTTACAATTCCAACTAATAATGCAAGAAAAACAAAACAATATTATACTAGAAACTCTCCCACCGTGTAAAAACAACCCGCCACTAAATGCTCCTTTAGTTTTCTTTTAAATTCTTCCTTATTTTGGATGCACTTCAGCGGTTCAGGAAGTCTCCAAAAGCACCTGGCACCGACATTGTGCGGTAAACTCGCTGCCCAAACGGTCTGGTGTGGAGTTTGGCGGAGGTTTACTCGAGCCCGGGTGTTGTGCTCGTGTACTGCGGATCCATCAGTAACTGCTACACTGTTAAATCTTGCAAACATTATTGTTTCAAATATATACAATGACGGTAGCGTTAAGAGGTTCAATTCTTTAAAAGCAATTTTGCATGATTCTCGTTTTTTCAGTCCAGCGAGTACACGAACAGCACGTTTTTGCAACACAAACTCTCTATTAATTTGTGCTAGTGTAGCTGAGCCCCAGACCAGCAGGCCATATCTCAAGCGAGACTCAACCAGAGAGAGCAGTATACAAGTTTAAGAAGAAACTTGTTACGGTATTTGGCAAGTTGGGACATTAGGAATACAGTCGAAGACAGCGACTGACATACACAGTTGATATGAGTACGCCAGCTGAGGTCATCATCTATTTATACCCCCAAATATTTGATACACCTTCTTTGTTGTACTACTGAATTATTAATTAGAATAAAAGGTGAATTATCTTTCATACGTTTAGAAAATTCAAAAAAAAACTGTTTTTTTGAAGTTCAAATGCAAATTTAAATTATTTAAAAATTGGTACAGCTGTGTCAAAACTATATGACTATTAATTTCTAAGTCCTCGACTGTCCCGCTAGAAAACCCGAGGGCTATGTCGTCAGCGTACATAACAAGCTGGTTATGTGGGATCGCCTGGGGTAAGTTGTTTACATATAGGTTGTAGAGTACTGGTCCCAAGATCGAACCCTGAGGGACACCAAAATTGACTGGAGCCCACGATGAACGATTACCCTCAACCTGCACACACTGCTCTCTCTGAGTTAGGTAAGAGCTCAGCCACTATAGAGCCAAGCGCCCCAGACCGAGACACCTTAGACACTCCAGAAGCTGTGGGTGACCGACACAGTCGAACGCTTTTGTCAAATCCATCATCACCCCCACAGTCCGCCGATTTTGATCCAGCTCGGTCACAATATCCGACACGAAAAAACTTATTGCCTCTCCGGTACTTTTACCCGTCGTGAATCCAAATTGTTTCTTATGTAGAAGTTCATTCGAACTCAAGAAAAAATTTAATCGGCCAAGAAAAATTAGCTCAAAAACCTTACTAAAGGTAGAAATTTGAGAAATGGGACGATAAGAATCCAGAGTATTACAATGCCCACCCTTGTGTATTGGAATCGCAACTGTGCTCTTCAGTGCCTGAGGGTACCGGCCCTGTCCGAAAGAAGCTGAAAACTATGTTAGACAAAGGTTGGCTTATGGTTTGAATGCAAGATTTTACTACTTTACTTGATATACCGTTATGTCTAATAAACAAATGAAGTGTTTTATTGGATATTTCTAATTCAATCACCTTATCGATCCTGTACATTGTGACTTACTGTACATTGCCTTGTAGATTTCTTTAACAATATGTTATCGTAGGGCTGAATTCTAATATTACCATGAGATTAAAATGGTCTTATATATCATGGGTACAGGATTTGAGTAGTATATTTATTATGGCAAGAGAATGTTTTAATGTTGGAAGGGATGCTACCTTATACTTTATTTATGTACATAGAGTAGCACTCGTGAGGGAGGATTTTACAATCTGTTCTATCACTCTGGAAATTAACACAGTAGGTAGATGAAAATGACAGTTTAAAATTTTTATAAAACAATTTTGTAACCCATGTCTCTTTATATTGAAGGAAACCCGTTGTGAGAAATTATTATTTGCTAGTCTTTTGCGAGGAGCGTTTGACTCTGAAAGAAACGATAAAGTTACCGGTAGTTGCAAAATAGCTCAAACAATTCATTTAAATTTAGTATATTGTTTAACTTTGAATATTTTTAAAACGGCTTAATTATTAAATTACCTAAAAATTATAAATTTTCTCAGAAGAATAATTAAGCAGAGAAGCAGGAAAGCATCAACTGTAAAAAATAAAGCACAGTGATACTTATACCCTCATTCATCAGCAGATCATCTAACATTTAGTCTGTGATCAGACGAGGATACAAAATTCGTATACACTTCCCGTTATATTTGAGCCGTGTTAAAATTCATTTTAGAAGGTAAGATAAAAATGACATGCTAGAGATCCCAAGTTGGCAAGAAAGGTTAAAATCTCTCTTGGGCAAAACATTTTAATGATCAGTGGAAATATTTATAACTTCCATATATAGTACTACAGAAATGTCTGGATGATGCAGATTACGTACTAAGAGATGTGAAGAAATTTATTACAAAAAATGTAGATGATGAGAATTTATAAGATATGAATAGGCATTCAGTGTTCATATTTTATGGTGCAATCTGCGTACAAGCAATATGACAAAGAATAGCAATCGATGTTCCACCTTTACTGATTTTAGCGAGATTGATCCTATAGCATCTGAAGGGAGAAAACCTGTGAAACTAATTTCAGCGTCATTGTTTGGTGTAAAATTTGTTTCAAAGATGAAAATAGCGTCATAAGAGCAAGTTGGTGCATTTAGGAAATGTGGTTAGCTTGCTCATTAGACAACCAACATTCTGAAATTTCCATGGAATTGGGCCGCCACCGTTGGGATAGTTTTTTTACACTTTGATTATAGATGAAACATTGTTTTAAAATTTCATTATACAATTTTCTTTCAACTCTATCTTTAATGATTTCATAAGTTTCTGCTCTTGTGAAGTCCTATTCTTACCAACCTTGGCTGAAGAGAAAATTTGTTTAGTATTAATTGAAGCTTCAAGAAAAAAGTTCAAGACAAGACGCATTCTAACTTTTTAAAATAATATTTTCTAAGCTTTATGTACCGTATTGAACCTTGGCGATACGAAACATTTTGGCATATTTACTGTAAAAATTGGGTTGGAACGATTTCACCAAGTCTGTTATGAGAATAAGGTGATCAGATATTCTGTTTTTGACAATAAAGTTGTCATATTCAGAGAGTCTATAGACCATCACATTTGAGCCATATCGCGCTGGATCATTGATATCAGCCTTAATGCATTCTAAATCAAGTGTTTGTACATTTGAGGGTTCTTTATCATTTTATCCTCTAGGCAGTTAATTTTAGTTTCATTATCAGATCCATTTGTCAAGCGTTATTAGCGATTTGTCAGGTCGTCTACATTTTCATTAAAGTGATCTATTTAACAGGGGAGAGATAAACATATCAACTCTTCTGGTGAGATCACTAATATTAGTAATTATTACCTAGATGGCTATAAATGGAAGAAATATACAAGATTATGACTGATGGAGAAAATGGTATTTTTGATAATACTTGTCATCTCACAGTAGCTACCTAGTTCATCATTATAAAGCATCGACGTGCAAAGCCTAATTCTTCTCAATGAGAAAGACTACAGGCTTGACAGGCACACGAATGCCAAGCCAACCACCATAATACCGGTATATGTCCAACATCCTAATGAGCATGAAATGCAAATAGTATTGGTGAACAGTAGTATGGGCTGTCTTCTGCTTACAATGATAAGGAACATAACTCTTGTACTCAGACAAACACGAAAAAGTGAAGCACGGATTTCAATCAACTCAAACACACTTCCCAGAAGGTCACCCCATAGAAATTTAAAAGCATCATCGCTAAAACTACTGTTGTGATTATCATTTTAAAATGTTGTTCAGAGACTAAATTAGCTTTTAGTTGAACCTGAACTTGTAAATGAAGGCAAAAATCCAAATAATGTGATATCAACGAAGACAAGAGAATATATCCACAGTACTTCCCCTTTCACATATCCATCTTTATACACATTTCATACAGTACCGGGTTAGATAATATAAGACCGTCACGTCATATCAAGATGGAAACATTTCGTGTGAAAAGTAGGTGGGTGGGGGCATTCGAATCCATTGCGTGACATGGAAGAAACGTAGCTGAACATAAAAACCTGGCCCGTTAATACTAAGAAGATATTTATGGGACACAGCGAATACTGAAGGATTATACTATCCGTCCATCCAGATAGAGACTATAAGCGGGTCATAAGACAGTCTCGTAATAGAAACTGGTTGGATCCACCATCATTTAGTCTTAAAAATATAATTCGGATATGGAGAGGCATAAATGGCAACGCCACCAAATGAACAGTCAACTAGGATGGTAACAATAATAATACTAATTTATAATACCAATATCTTTGTAGATGATATAAAACGAGTTTATTTTAATCATAGATATAATATATAACATGATTATCTAAGAATAAATTTCATATAATATGTGCATTACAAACACGTAAACGTGGTCATAGTATATCATAGTGATACAGTTTTATTCAACATCTTCACTGCAACCCTATACTGAGTGGTCCTGATTCCACGTAATAGTTTATGGCACACTTGCGGTCAATCGCAATGGTTTTAATATTACTTATTTGCTATCTAATAACAGAATTGGTGAGAAACTTATCAATACAATACAATATGTTTTAAACCATTTTCATTTAAAGAATCAATGCTTGGGCTGCACTTATTTATTGATTCTAGAAGTAGTTACAATATTTTGGCCGAAGAAAGGTATATTTTCTAAAACACTTTAGCATCATAAATGGGTACAAGAAGAATATCCATGTGTCTCGTGAGATACTAGTATTGATGTCCTGGAAAGTTATGTAAATTTGTATTGTATACAGTGAAACGGAGAATGTAAAGAGCGATGAAAATATTGCTCTACCCTTCAAGCTCATATACTGGCTCAGTATCTTTAAACATACACCAACTGCCTTCATGTTTAGTCTTACGATTCTGGTAAGTCAACTTAAGAATTTCTTTCTCCAGAAAGAGTAAATATATCTAAAGAAAAAAATACAACTAGTCAACCCTGAGCAAAGTTAATCAATGTGTCCACCACTCCACATTCCATAATTGATACTTCATCAACTACTGCAACCATTCCTGATTGAGTCTAATGAGGACAAAGCTATTACCTTAGTTTTAGGTCAATTTTCAGTTTTAAATGTTCAGACGACAACCAAGCGTTTATAAATGTAGAAGATATTTTCTTTGCAAGAACTTATGATAATTTTGTGTGAACAACAATGTTGTATTTCTCGTATTTTGAAAATTAGAACGTGTATGTAATTTATTAATATACACAAAGTGAGTCTAAGGATTGAGCTTTGTGGTATGCCATGAAAAATAGGCAAATAATCGGATATAGATTTTCATAACGGTTAACGATTTGAAACATCGTTGTCAGCCAGAAAGATACGAGAAACAGTTGAAGACCAACCATGGTATTTCAAAGTACGTCAGCAGCAAACACACGGTTAAACTCTCTTGGAAGTCAAAGGATGATGGTTCATCTCTGTTTAATATAATCCGAGGTGTTCTTGAACCTTCAATCGATGAACGTTTAGTTTAAAACCTGGGAACGGGGTAATGGTTTGCATACAAGAGTACATATCCGAATGACCAGCTTTCACAGAGGACGGTGTCAGCCAAGAACATATTTTTGTTCAGATCTGATCAAAAATGTCGGACCTGGGAACAACACTGCAGAAAAGATTTGAAATAATGCTACTTATGTGGTATAAGGTCTACTGTATCATAGACACCCCCAAATAATGCTACTTATGTGGTATAAGGTCTACTGTATCATGGATACCCCGAAATAATGCTACTTATGTGGTATAAGGTCTACTGTATCATGGACACCCCGAAATAATGCTACTTATGTGGTATAAGGTCTACTGTATCATGGACACCCAGAAATAATGCTACTTATGTGGTATAAGGTCTACTGTATCATGGACACCCCGAAATAATGCTACTTATGTGGTATAAGGTCTACTGTATCATGGACACCCCGAAATAATGTTACTTATGTGGTATAAGGTCTACTGTATCATGGATACCCCGAAATAATGCTACTTATGTGGTATAAGGTCTACTGTATCATGGACACCCCGAAATAATGTTACTTGTGTGGTATAAGGTCTACTGTGTCATGGATACCCCGAAATAATGCTACTTATGTGGTATAAGGTCTACTGTATCATGGACACCCCGAAATAATGTTACTTATGTGGTATAAGGTCTACTGTATCATGGACACCCCGAAATAATGCTACTTATGTGGTATAAGGTCTACTGTATCATGGACACCCCGAAATAATGTTACTTGTGTGGTATAAGGTCTACTGTGTCATGGATACCCCGAAATAATGCTACTTATGTGGTATAAGGTCTACTGTATCATGGACACCCCGAAATAATGTTACTTATGTGGTATAAGGTCTACTGTATCATGGATACCCCGAAATAATGCTACTTATGTGGTATAAGGTCTACTGTATCATGGACACCCCGAAATAACAATATGAGAGTACTTCGACTTTGCATGACACAGATTCTGCGACGACACCAACTGCGACATCTTTTACTGGCAAAGTTCTGGCTTGCGAGCAACTTCCTGAATTTTTCCTTCACCACGTCGCACAACAGAAACATTTATTGGGGATTGTGCGTGGAATGTAAAATGCACAAGCAAACAAAATCCCTTTCCCTCCTATTGCCAGGACCTAAAAATCTGATCCTACTTAATATGTCCTATTAACACCAACATGATTTTTTTCTTGACCCTATCCATTAACTCCTTGAATTGTGTAAAAGTTATTTTAATACATTATATTAGACCACACTTTACCACATAAGGGAACGTCGTGGTCTGTGGTGGCTTACAGAATCAAAAACAATTATTTGAAATAAACATACAAAATCTTGTATCCCCACAAATTACAGATAATTTATCGTTGCGTTCCCATTTTTACTGTAAAAAATACCCTAATACAAATTCTTTCTAATTTACGAAAAGAACGCGCTTCTGGCGTCGATGCTTGCAGCCATTAACAATGGATGGTAGCCTATATTTTCGAAAACTATGCTGGTTTAAAAATTTTATTGTTATTTTCTTCCAAGTATCTGTTTAAATAAGATGCAACGTATTTCTTGAATACTTTATCCACAACCGATAAAAAAGCTATAGGTCGATAATTTGATATTAAGCTTTTGGATCTAGACTTGAAAATTGGTCTTATAATATGAACTATATCCAGGATCCTTTAGCTAGGATCGGATCTAATCTAAACATGGTCGATGCACGATGAGACCAAAACGTTATTTCAAATTTCTTCTCTTGTGTTAATATCGATGCAATTCACGAGTCCATAAGAGGTTAAAATCTATTCATTTTTAACTATTGTGAGGTGATACAGCATGATTTAAATTAAGCATGATTTAATGTCGCCGACTAATATAAGCCTCTCCTTGATGTCACATCAACTCAACAACATATTTATACCATCCAAAAATGACCATTCATTGGTGTCTGATTGTCTGTAGCTGTGTATAATTTGTTTGAATTGGTTTTTTTAAATTTACATTAACCGCCATGAACTCACATTTAGTTATGTTGATATCAGACAAAACCGGAGAAACAGTTTTTTTTATGAATTTGCGCAGCTGGCCCCCTCCACTTCTTGATTCTCTGCATCTAAACCAACAGTTATAATCCGGTATTTGGAAGATATCGGTTAGCGATGAATCGATGTTAATTTCTGATATTAACAACACAACAAAGTTACACCCATGTAAGAAAACCCTTAGGTCGTCAAAATGCTTCCGAATAGACCGCAAATTTGTGTGTAATATTAGTGGAGAACCAATTAATGCTTCGTTAGTTGATAAGAAAGAACCAATATCAGGGTAATAACGGCATTTATCTATATTTAAATCAGAGAGTTCATCCTCAGTAATTATGTGGCGTCTGTCATGTGTTTTAATTATCTAACGACCAGCGACGTGATCGTGTCCCTGACCTGTCTCTGGTGCCTGTAAGTTAAACATACACATATACCTACTCATTTGAATATTGATTAGTATTTTTGTTACTACATGCCGTAGTTACAAAAATACAGCATGTATAAACTATTTTAACTATATATCTTTGCCATACATTACACTAAAAACTAATATACATTTTATTGTTATTATTTGGACAGATTCCTACATCAATAGCATAAATTATGCTATGATGGCCCCTAAATTTACCAGTGGTGAACAATTTTCTTATAGAATAAGTTAGTTCTACTAGGAATGTACATTGATAGAAGGCTGACTTGGAGTGATCACATCGACGTGCTATATTCCATAATTGCCAATTACATATCTTTGCTCTACGGAACCTAGCAAACTTTTGGTCTGAAAATGTTATTCAAATATTCTATTAGGGGCTAGTATACCCACACTTTTCTTTGAGGGGTGGTTGCGCAAAATAAAAATTTAAAAAAATTCTTTCGGCTCCAAAAGAAGGCAGTCAGATTCATTGCAAATTTAAAATTTAGAGAGTTGTGCAGAGATGTCTTCAGGAGTTTGGGATTACTGAATTTGCCCTGCCTCTATATCCTGCATGTGGCCCTGTATTGTAGATACAAATGCGATTTGACACAGGGTGCTGACGTCCACGGATATATTACGAATAGAAGGGACAACTTAAGAATTCAGTTTCACAGAACGATGGCTTATGGACAACTCTCATCTCAGGTTGGCATCAAAGTGATCAACTGACTCCCGGAGTGCACCAAAGAATTGGCAACAAAGAAAAGTTTCAAAGCTCGATTAAGAGACCTTTTAGTGTCGAGTGCATTTATTTCCGTTGATTTCATGACGAATCACTGGAAACAATTTTTTTTTTATTCTGTTGCCGAAATAAACGAAATTTTGATATTAACGATTATAAAAAAGAGTGGTGCAATTAATGCAACTTGAGTCAAAATGAATGTTTTATACTTAACACAAATATACATAATTGCGTTGATATAAATTATATGACAGACGTATACAATATAATATTGTATAAATTGTCTAATGCAGTACAATTTTAATTGAATTTTCGTTAAAAACTTTTGCCTTCTTTAAGCCAATTTTTGAAGTGTGCATGTCTGTTATGATTGTAGAGATTAAATATCTGGATTCTCTATTAACATGAATTAGGTATTTTACGCCGAAATCTAAATTGTGCACTCTATTTTACTCTACTTCTATTTTACACTACTTGGATTTTAAATCTCTTGCATTGATACTGAAAATGTGTTAACGAAACTCGGCCAGTGCAGGAAACAGTTAACTTACGTACTGGACAAGTTGGAATAGAATGATGGAACATGTCCAGCGTTCCAATACTAAATAGAGTGGTGACCACAAACGTAATCCATCATTAGGATCAGTTCATTTCAGGCTTTTAGTTTGAACACTGACTCTCTCTCTCTTTTCATGACCATCCGATAATGGATGTTTCCATATAACAGAATAGAACTAGGGGATACCTCTGCAATCCTTTCGTTACCATTCTCATATCGATTATAGAACAAAACCCATGAAAATATGCAATCAAGTTATTAACAATGTTTGTGGATTATTGACAGTTTTGTTGATAATATGACAAATCTTGAACAAACGTAATCAAACTCCTTAACAAAAATTCATATTTTAGTAAAGTTGGGATTGGTTTATCAAGTTTTCATTGAATTTGATCACATTTCTATCAGATACGATATATATTTCATTTTTCATTGGATATATAGAATCAAGTTTTAATACCTTAAGATACTTATGAATTAAATTTTAAGCCTTAGTATTAAATCATTTAATTTGTGTGTGCTTTTTCTTTCCAGACAGGTCATTCCTATTTCTGCTCAACAAGTTATTAAAAAAGGCTTTTGTTCGAAAATGTGAGAGGAAGAGACGCTGTCTATTTAGCGAAGAGTGGCATAGAGGATGCAGGTCAGGTGCCGAGCACGCAAGGGTAAGTATTCATAGCACACTTTTGTACATAATAACATTACTGACTTTGGACTCATTGTTCCGTACGGGTGGCATTTTGTTCATTTGTTATACATCTTATCATTCTATATTCAAATTTTTAAGACAATCGTATCAGACTCACCTTGCAAATTGCACTTATAAATTTTGTTAGTATATTAAAATAGTGTTACATCGCTTTCATGTGGAAGTTCGCAATGTAGAGGTAATTCAGTAGCAATGAGGAGTAACACGAGGATTATAACAATAAAAAAAATTTGCGATTAAAAGAAGTAGCTCAGATTCATGAAGCTGATTCACAAAACAGGTAAATCATAATTATTAGCTGTGTTCTCATCATAGCCTACGATTTTAGATAATTAGCTAGGCTTGCACTAGCAGGGTGATCGGGTGCGTGTATGTCTTTAGCAAGAGGTTAAGATTGAAATTGGAATGACGAGGAAGGACTAAGGTAGCAAAACATTTTATATTACATTACTGACTAGTTTTGGGATTGAGCCCATGATCACAGTCGTAGTAATAGCCTCAGCATATAATAAGAAATGTAAGAAACAAATAACATTAATACACATGTTGGATTAAACTATGGGGTTAAGTCAGTAGAATTTTATGTTGGTCTAAAAGATGCAATTATTAAAGGCTTTGATATAAATACAGCTGTGTACGCTGGTGCTGTGGGTGACGCTAAAGCGTTAGTAAAGTGCGATCCGTGTTACATGTGAAGAGGTGACGCAAGATGACGTAGCAAGATGAAAGAAGACGGGGACAAAAGGGCCATTTGAAAAGACACTCAGAAGAGAAAGTAGACGCTAAACAATGGGGACGCACTCTAGGTGTAAGAATGATAATCCCGGGGTCGTATATGTGACGCTGGGAACTAGTGATATCAATGGAAGCATCCTAACAAAGGTCTCAATATCGGAATGCGAGGCAGGCAGAGGGAAGTCAACGCAAGAACAGTGAAGGTGAGATTACGAGTTTAGAAAACAAACGAAAAAATATAGAATAAACTGAATTATGGCAATAAATTTAACTTAAAGTTAAATTATAGCTATTTAATTTTACAATACATGTTCATTATTTACCTTGACTATTTTTCATTTATCTTGGATAGATTAATACGTTTTTGTTCCTTTCAATACGACTGTGAAATATCTGATTAGATCTTCATTTTTGAATTAAAATTAACTTGAAACTTTAATACAAAGGTAATGTCAGCTTTATTTCGTTCTTCTTACATAGCATTTTAAACTTTAATCTTTTAATTTTTGAAACTTATTTTTTTTACGCAAAGTTTTAGGTCTGAGTCTTAGCGAGTGAAAATAATCATTAATACATGGTAAATTTAGAAAGTACGCAATTAATGTAACGCAATCGTAAAAACTGCACTTCACGAAGATTGAAATTTTCTTATTGACAAGATAAAAAATAGATGATTTAGCTTTTGAATTGTATTGTTATATTTATATTAATTACAGTATTAACTAAAACTGGGGTTTTACAATTCAAGGATACACAATTCGGTTCCTAATTAATAATCCTACATTACCATATGGTTAAGTAACATCACCCTCAAAGAATAATTAGCATATTGTAAATCAATTTTGTTTAGGGCTGTAAATAATTTTGGGGAAATGGGTACTTGACAACTGAGTCTTGGAACAAATGGGCAAATCATACTATTCCCATACAGTCATCACGTAAAATGTCATGTTGCTATACAGATTTGATTAGTTGGAGCTCCACATTTTTCTAAGTTTGACCTGAATAGTGTAAAAGACATACAATACAAAACAAGATACAGATCGCAGTGACAAAATACATTTACGTTCTTTACACATATCGTAACTCGCTTTTCGGTGCCACAAAGCAAATTCCATAAGGGAATATAAACAGAATCAATGTAGCTGTAAGATAATATATTTTCACTGTCAAACGTCTCTATCTTTTTCATATTTATAGATGAAATTTTTAAAACATACATAATTACAGATGTTACAGATGCACAAAACTACTGAGATACGTGACCTCGAACTCGTCGCAGAAATACAATGTTCGTTTTCTTGCTCAATTTTGTTGCTCAGAATGCACATATGCTTCATTATACTCGTACAAAATGAGTGTTTAAAAATTCTAGAATTCTAATAAAAATTAATATTTAAGAGATAGCCCTTTCCGGCATGTTTAACCAATGAATACAAAAAAGGTTTGTATTCATTGGTTTAACCTTCTTTTAATAGCTCAGTCAATAAAGGCCAAAAACCACTCAATTTTAACAATTTTTCGGGAAGGTAATAATAATGATCTATCTATTATTTATGACTTCACCCTTGTGTTTTAAAGATACATTATTTAAAAAAATTCCCCGCTTTACTGTATCACTCATAAATCGGTTATTTTTTCGTAGTGGGTTAGTCGTTTTTTTATTATTCTATGTATTAAATTTTATAACTATAATTTTATCAAAAATTGTTCTTAAATTATATAAAAAAAGAATATAACACTATCATTAGTCTAAATTTTATTATTATTATTTTTTTATTTATTTTTTAAGGCAAAGCAATTGCAAATCTTAAAATGTAGGCTGCATAGAGAGAGCGATTGCTCATACCTCCGGGTAGAGTGAATTTTTATTTTTACAGTAACAATCAAGTTACATCTTGTGAATCGTAATGCAATTTGTAATATCTCTAGGAGTAATAGACATTACATGAATATTACTTACTTGGTTCATTTCTACGCTCCTTAATGACTGCATTATGAAACGAAACAGTTTCTTTTATTATAAAGGCAGTAATTAGCCTAAAAATATTTTAAAAGTTCTCTTTAATTTATTTGTTATGAATAATTATTTATGAATTATTCTTTAATCTTGAAAACATTTAGATCTTATTACCATTGATATTTAAGAATGGCCGGTGCGAAATTATTTGTTGTGCTTTCTTTAATACAACTTTATAGCGATTTACCAGTTCTCACGGGATGCTGAGAAACGGGAACTATTAATGAATCAATACTAAGAAGAAACACTGTTTACTTGATAACTGAAAGAAAGAAAGTCGACTGGAGTTCATGACTATTGCAGGAAATATAATAACCAAAATATACTAGGCCTTCAATAATTCAAGTATCGCTGCTTTCAGAACCATCAGCTTCATCTGATACTGTATCACTCTCATAAGCACCGAAAGAAATGTTCAGTTCAAAAGTTATTGGTTTTATGTGGAGATGAAGCTGTCGTCGACTCAAAGTACAGTAAGCGAGTCACAAGATGACCCCTCTGCATACCGGCAAATTCAAGTCTAATCACTTTTCTTGAGACTAACTAAATCGTGTGTGCACTAAAATGTTGCACTGACTTAAGTGCCTGCAAAATAATGTGATACCGCTACAATACACAGCTGTATCGTGTACGACCAGTGGTCGTATCATAACAGTACCATCACATAGACAATCTACATAATGTAGAGTTACTTCACAAATAAGGCAGTCAGTATTAAGACAATGCAATTTCTGAGATAACGAATGGGGAAAAAGAGTAAAAGCCAGGATTCTAAATGCTAAATGACTTGGTGAAACGTGAAGCTCGTTATCGTAGTTAATGTAATACACAATTTTTTTAATGGGGAAACTTGAATTATTTTAGTTAGACCAGCAAATGCAGCATAGTTTAAGGTACTTTGTTTTCAGACGTTTGTAGATATATTTAAAATATTGATAACTTCCAGTTTGCACTAAAAACGCAAAGATGTTATAAAAAATATAATCCAAAGAAAATTAAATACGTGAACCTACAGTTCCTACTACTATTTAAAAATATGTCTTTACAAATTTTAAGAGATTCGTAATTTCAGACATAAAGGAAATGTGAATTTTTTGTCTGAAATAATAGAAATGTGGTACAAAGATAATATAAACAAACGACGGAAAATTTTACAGACAGCTTCTAACATCTTATGATGTTACGTATTCAACAACATATTCAGAAAAGATCTATGATTCGATAGGGTATCAAGATTTAGAGTAAATAAAATCATGTGGCAAAACTTTTGTTCCGCAATCACTGAAACCTTTTACAAAAAGTATTTTAAACATAGGTCTTTAGAACAGCTGTCGAGGATAAAAATATATATTGTCATCAACCGTGCAATAATATCGGGGTTTCGGCCAAGGGCATTTTTATCCCTTGTTTCAATCGGACTTCCTTTGACTCTTCGTCGTATGTATGGATCAAAACACCTTATTGATCTGCTATCATCAATGGGCATATGCACCATATCATGAGACTTCCACTTGCCTTATCCCTATCATACGTGCAGGATTGCATGAAGTTAAAGACGTCGGATGTTGTAGCACGTTTACTATAATTCTGATGTCGACATGCACACCTTAGATGGTTTGAATATACTCCACGCCAATGTGTAATTCAGTTCATAGTACAGGGACAAATAGTAGGTAATCAAAGTTGCACAATATATTCTGATTAGTTTGATTGTAGCAAAACAACAAAGCGGGTCTTGCCTTATAAAAAAAGAAAACCTTTTTACGTTTACTAGTGGAAGACGTTTATGATTAGAGGTAATCACTTATTTAAAAGTTCGGTAGTGACGATTCCATGTTGGTGGACGATGGCAAGACACAGAGGACAGCCCCTCCCACACGAATCAAAACTGGCATTCAACAGTGTTGCTAACTACTCTTAGTTTATACTTACTTAATATTCATAAAAATAAACCCTTCCTGTGAAGTAATTTAACATAAATACTGTGACGATTCCATGTTGGTGGACGATGGCAAGACACAGAGGACAGCCCCTCCCACACGAATCAAAACTGGCATTCAACAGTGTTGCTAACTACTCTTACTTTATACTTACTTAATATTCATAAAAATAAACCCTTCCTGTGAAGTAATTTAACATAAATACTGTTTAAGCAGTTATTAATGGTAGTAAACTGTTCTTTTTAAAATTATATATATATTTGATACTATTTATTTGGTAATCTGAATTGGCTTTTTGGCTTAAAAATTAGTGTTTAATAAATTGAATAAAACATATTAGTTATATATTGATAATCATCAAACACTTTTTGCCGAACTGCAAAGAAACCCGTACGGCGACGTCTAATTAATTCTACACTAAGCCTAAAATACTAATGGACACAGTCAGAATGAAACCTATATATTTGGAAAGATACAATTAAGTACTACAATTTTGTTTACATATTTTTCTTTAATTTTGTATTGAAAACAAAAAAGCGCGTTATTTCGACGAAAGAGTAATAAATTTCTGGATAGGTATTTTTTCCTCAACCGTTAAAATTTGAGAAAAAAACTATACTATCCCTAAAGTTATAACATTTAATACAGAGTATAGTGCAAACACGACTAGCCCACTACGACTTTTAATATTTGCGTGGGGGGGGGGGAGTTTGCAAAAGGGAAAAGGCAAGTACTTTTGAGAAAATATACCTTTCATAAGAGTATAAGACCTAAGAAATATTCTCAGCTTCCCCGGACTTATTCGACAGAAACCCTTTTACTCGGTTATAAATAATGTAGTATATCCCAGGGAGTAGTATATCCTAGTATATGAAGACTCCCCCATGTAGGGAGTCGTTTAGCTGGTTTAAAGATAATCCGGGATATAATTTCCAAACAGAAATACCTAATCTAGTTATTCGATCGTTATTAGTTTCCGAGAAAATTTTATTTTTATTACTAGGCCCTATATACGAGTAAAATAAACCACGGGACAATTAAATATGACTTTTAATGACTAGTATTATGTACTATAATTTTTATAGAGAGAAATCTGTAAAAACTAAATTGGGCTTAGCCAGCTTCTTTGCCACCTTTATTAATATATTTTACACACATTTAAATTTAGGAATTTGTATTACCGCTAGAATCCGACTCAGAGATATCCCCAAACAGAAAAACTAGTGGCAGATAGAAAGACTGCTATAATGGTAAAAATACACTTTTTCGTCAACATCTGGACCCCAGGAGGGATCACTTCTGGCTGGTTTATACCTGTCGGTAGAACCTATTGGGTGCAACAAACTACTAGTAGCTTACATTTGGATTAAGCAATGACTGTTCAATAGCCTCTAACCACGTAATAATACTAGGGCGGTTTGTTAAGTCAGCAACTTTTTTAATTTCCCGCGCAGTATCTTTAGTACTGCAGTCAACTGTAATCTATCAGTGGACAACTTTATAATTTTGAGCATGTTGCGTCGTGCAGTTGGTGTTTGATAGCCGTTCCAAGCAGACAGCCTCGTGAATGTTCACGGAAAAAAGTGAATTTCGTGTGCTGATTAAGCATTACTTTTTCGTCAAAACTCCGTCACTGAGACTAAGGAAAGACTTGATCGGTACCTTCAATTTCAATGGTTAAGAAGTTGTTTACAGAGTTCCGTTGTGGCGCACTAGCACTGGTGCCGAACGTTCAGGTCGCCCAAAAGAAGTGATCACGCCGGTTATCGTCGATAAAATCCATGGAATTATATTTCATTCTCCGATTGGACGATCGGAGAATGAAAGTGCGTGAATTAGCTGTAGGTATCTCAACCGAATGGGTATATCGCATTTTACACGAATATTTGGACATGAAAAAACTTTTCGCGAGATGGGTGCCGCGATTACTCACACTCGCCACGTTTTGTAACTGTGGACGAAACATGGATTCATCACAACAGGCCAGATATCAAGGAACAATCGAAACAGTGGGTTGCTCGAGGGTGAACGTGGACCAAAGAAGCCCAAGGTGAGTCCGTCAGTCAACAAGTCATGGCCACAGTTTTTGGGATGCATGGGATCTCATTCACGTCGATTACCTTGAGAAGGGTAAAACGATCACTGGCGAATATTATTCAGAGCTTTTGGACAATTTCGACGTTGATTTGAAGCAAAACGCCCGCATTTGGCGAAGAAGTTCCATCCAGACAATGCACGTGTGCATACTTGTCTAGTCACGATAGCAAAAATCCATGAATCCTACGAACTGATACCCCATCCAGCATATTATCCAGATCTAGCCCCCTGCGACTATTTCTGTTTCCAAACCTAAAGAAATGGAGATTTAGGTCGAATGAAGAAGTCATTACTGAAACAAATGCCTATTTTTAGAGCCTTGAAAAAAACATATTATTTGGAGGGAATTAAAAATTAGAAAAACGCTGGGCTAAATGTATCGAGCTAAAAGGTGTTTATGCGGAAAAATAAAATGTTTCTTTGCCGAATAAAATTTATTTCCTTCAAAAAGTCATTGACTTATAAAACCGTCCTCGTAATTAGTCAAACCACATTGAACAACAACTTAAATAATTACGACCAATGCAGAGTCTGTATTCAGCAACTCTATGGTTGGAAAAGAGGAATCAAGACACCGTCAGGAGCAGGAGGCATGTGATGATCATGGGAACACTGCCCTCTGTAGTACAGCGGTTGGCGCGTTCAGCCGAACACCGCGGTATGATATTAACAATGCATGTTCAATTAAAACAGTATCAGAAATTTTCATTTTCAAAATGACACGACCAAGATATTGAATTTAAGAGCTTCATCATAATGACCTATGCCGAATGTTTTGAACTAGCCATTCAAGAATAAAAAGTAAGATGGACAATAATAACAACTTTATATACTGAAATGTACAATTTTAAACTCAGAAAAAAACACATGTAGCTAATTTGTGTAAAATTTAGGTTTTAATCGGATCAGTTATGAATGTTCAAATTTTAATTTTGATTGAAAAGCTCTTAAACTTGTACCAGTTCTCGTTGTCTTCGAAATAAAACTTGAAATTATTGTGTGGAAACTATTTTTGTTACTAAACTCAGAAATAAACAAGTTAAATTTTAATGTAACCATTATTTTTGCTCTACTGGTTAAATTGTGGTTAAATTTCAAACTCAGGTATCTAAGCTATTTGATCCAAGGGTAGTTTTCACTTGATCCAAAGGAAGAACCCAAAAGGAGGAGATCAAAAGGCAGTCATCCCGTCTGTCCGATAACTCTCGATAGAAAGTCCTAGAGACTTGAAACTTTTTACACGTGTTCATCTTGGTCCAAAAGTACCTATTGATTTTGGGGTCAAAGGGCATTTCGTCCGTCAGTGCGATAACTCTTTCGTTACTTACTGTCGGGACCTTAGATCCTCGTTGAGGATGCAGGTCAAGTGCCGAGCACGCAAGGATAAGTATTCATAGCACACTTTTATAAATAATAACTGACTTTGGACTTATTGTTCCGTACGGGTGGCATTTTGTTAATTTGTTATACATCTTATCGTTCTCTATTCAAATTTTTAAGACAATCGTATCAGACTCACCTTGCACATTCCATTTATGCATTTAGTTAATGTATTCAAATATTGTTACGTCCCTTTCATATATGGAAGTGCACAAAGTAAAGATATACTTCAGTCGCAATGGGGAATGATGCGAGGATCATAAAAATAACAAAATTTTGGGATTAAAAGAAGTAGCTCAGTTTCGTAAATCTGATTCACAAAACAGGTTAATTCATTATGGGGGCAGAAGAGCTACTGTTTTAAATCTGATTGTTATGGCCCAGCGATATGCTGTTAGGAATGTTTTTAGTTTGAGGAAATTTGAAAGATCTACAATAGTGTCATATCTATTTATACATAACAATATTTTATATACTAGTATATAGATAGATACGAAATAAAAAGATATAATATCAATACAAGATTATCACACAAAATTTCTATAAAAGTTCCTTGTTATTCCAAAGAAATTGCACGAACACAGTTCAGCAATATGGGCCCCTTGATCATAAACAAATGCTTATCAAATGTGGGAAATGATCAAATTTTTGAAACAAAACCAAAATTTAAAATAAAAATAAAAGAGTATGTTGTAAATAATAGCAAATCAAATTATTGTTTTTATTTTAATTTATTTATTCACTGCAATTGATTTATTATTAGATATTTATTGTTTATTATTTGTTATCTTTTATATTCTTATATATAATTAATGAGTTTGTTAAATATTTATTATTGTTATGTTTACTTTGTTATTCCACTTTATAGGCATGTTGACAGGCCCGTGCGCACGGGGGGGTTCAAACCCCCCCTTGAAGATTGGGATATATCATATTGTTTCCATATATCAGTTTAATTGTGCTCTATTGCGCCGTCAGTTTACGCGCATGCGTGATGTGAACTCAGTATTAGATGAATTTTTTTCTGTACTTCGACGCATCAACTTATTGAAAGAGTAGATCACATATGTTTTTATTTGAAAAAGTTTTTACTTTGTTTAAAGAATGAGTTACAAATGTATTAAAAGTATGTAGTTTTACAATTTTATAATAAACTCATTTTCCATACGTATTAATTTTTAATCTATTACTTATTTAAGTTTCTTCTTTTTTATTTCATAAAATAAGTATAGAACCCCCCCTAAATAAAATTCTGCGCACGGCCCTGCATGTTGATATTGTTAATTTTTTGTTGAATTGGGTAATTTTTAATAATGTGATTGGAGAATGGATACTTGTGTCAGTTTATTGTTAAAGATTTTTTCAAGCCTATAGTGAGGGACAGAACTTCCCCCCCTCCCCCGCTATACGTGAGGGACAGCACTTCTTTGCTGCTTTGACTGTCAGAGGTTGAAACAGAGAAAGCCTCCTCTTTTTCCGAGGTGTCACGATTTAGATAGTAGCCATTACCCATTCTAATGGTGGTTGTACCATGGAATCTCGGCAGCAGGCGGTCCCAATCACCGAACAGAAGACGGTTTAAGTGTATGTGAAGGTTTCCTCAGTTTCTTGTCATAAGTCAATAAAGGATTTCACACGTTAGTCCTAAGCCGGATATCTTCAAGCCAGTACTCTATCATTTCTTGCTGTAACAGTATGGAAACATGTCGCCTCTAGTAGGGGCTAATTTAGATATCTTAGCATATAGTGTGGGATTTCCCCAAGCATTATCAATTTTAGTGATGGCTACCAGGAAAGTAATTCGAATCAATAAGGATTATTAGGGGCAATTTCAGAGAAAACTCCTAATCCAACCACTATTTTGCATTGGGCCGGAAACTCCATACCACAAACTTGGAGAACCGCTAGAAAAAAATCATCATGAGACTCATAATAACATAACAGAAAGCAACGTGAGTTGAGTGGTAATAGTTGGAAGTCCTCACCACCACAACCTCTCTATTCACATGCTTGGGAGCTATAAATGTTCTGAAACCAGTTATGACTTTTGGAAGAAACCACTAAATCCAGACTTTTTAATTCTCCTTGAAATGGAACATATTGTTTATGCAATTGGGACAGATCACAAATTATCGCAAACGGTTAGTTATCTCTAAGAAGTCCTGAGCTAATATCTTATGAGAAATGGTTATAACTGCACTCCATTATGTTTTGCTGCGCCATCATTTTATTCTCGTGGCCTCCAACAGCAACATCAACAGTAATCGCTACTTAGACTACTACATCACTATATGTAGACCAATTTTGATGCGTTAGAAGGAATTTTTATGAATGCACTCCTTCATGTCTTCCTGTGCCAGACTTGGGATGTTCATGGCCTCCAACTGCATTATTAACAGTAACCCTTACTTTGCTCAATCTCTAGACAGTCCTAAGGTCAATGACTAAGTGAAATGCTAATTACTTCATTCCATCATGTTTTGTTGAATCAAGCCTGAGTTCTCGTGGCTTCCAACCGCAAGAACACTTACTTGCACCCTTATTTACCCTGCCACATCCTCAAGTAGATGAAACATTAATGGTTATTATAAATACTCATCACTGCAACTCCACCATGTCTCAATGAAACCAGGCTTGAATTTTCGTGGTCTTAATCAGGACGATCTACATAAATGACCCTTACTTGGTATACCACATCTTCAAGTATACTTCTTCTGTACATGAGAGGATACCTTCAGAATACTCTCGACGTATACTGTGTGGGGTAGAAGGCTGTCCATAAGAAAAGGGCCCTGAATCTTCTCTTCTCCTTGGCCTTTATCAGTAACCAGAAGTATTCTTGATTCTATTCGCGGTGTCTCTTTATACCTTACTATTGTGGGTGTATAATGTTGAAGCGAGCGACCAAGACATCGTGCAGGGTTAGACACGTTAAACGTGCACGATAAGGCCATGGAGCAACCATAATCCTTATTTACATATATTCTCCTGCCAGCTTAGATAAATTAAATAATATTGTATTAAATAAAAAACTAAAAGATTTTAAACCATTAATTAAATCAAAGCGGACAAAATAAGATTACACACACTTACCATCACCACGCCGATCCCAAATTATGTTAAAACCCATCCCTACATATTTTAATTTAGAAAACCAATTAACCCCTCATAATTTTCTGGCACCTACCCCCTCCCTACTAATTAAATTATTTCATAATACTGCTTGTATCTACTATGCAAATAATTAAGGTGGCTTGCGGTATCCTTGGCCTCTGAAATGAAACACCCTAGTCGATCACTCATTCGCGACTGCCCTCTGGTTCCCTCCCCAGATCTCCTTATATGATAAGTCTGGTTCCAAACGTGTATTAGATCCTCTGATATAAGTGGTGATTAGTCACCACATTTTTAACAATCTGTGCTATCTCTCCAACTATTGATCAGCTGCTTCACAAAAAGCTCCTTAAAAGATGATAAAAGCACAAAAAGAGAAAAATGTTTGCTCTAGAGGCTGGGTGGTACGAACCAACAATAGATTGGAAACTAACTCCCACAAGAATGTTCTCCTGCAATACTAATTAGGTGGCTTTTCTCTGTCATGCAAGGATTGCCGGATGTCTTTGGGACCTCCCTTGTACTCTGGTCAAGATGAAATTTAGAGGGGACACCTTATATATAACTTTTGAACCTGAGCTTGGAGGCTCAGCAGGGACAAGTAAGCAGTCCAAAAAAAATTTGATTTTGATTTGTTTTTTGCATGCTGAAAGCAACATATCAAAATTGCCAGAATCTAATTAAGTAAATATGGGCATATTCCTACTCCCTTCTACAGGTGTTATACAGGTTTAGTGCTACCCGAGGAAGTTCAACCTCATTGGCTCAAGACCAGATGAAGATGTTGAACAATTGGCTGTAAGTTCCTACGAACCGTGGAGCCTGGTAGGACCATTTGAAACCAGACTTAATGTAAAGAGAATTAATGAAATCAGAAATGGAATAGTAATGAGGCAGAGGAAGAAGAGAATTCAGAGATGCTGCTGAAAAGTGATACTAGTCTGAGTGTGACTAAGCTAGTGAGGAAGAAGCAGGCTGTAATGGTGTATGAAGTAAAATCATAACTAACTAATCATAAATTAAAGGAAGAAAGGTTTAACAAAAAAATAGAAATAAACAAAATAAGGGAAGATTTCAAAAAAGGATTTTAATACTAAGCATAAACTGAGGAATGCTTACTTGTACTACCATCTCAGTCTTAAGGTCAGTTCTTGGGTGGATAGGTAATCACTCCACTCCATTATATTTCGCTATACGAGGCCCAGATTTTTGCCTTCAAACATATCATTGCACAATACAGATTAATTACATAACACGATTCACACACCAGAATAGGTGAGAAACTTTGGGGGGGGGGATCAATATTGGCATGTTTTATGAAATAGCAATACATCATCTGAAATAAAAATAGGACATCAATAGTAAAGAAGAGGAAAGGACATACCACTTTGCCCGTACATCTTGTTCTTATCTAAAGTCATAATGCATTGTCAAAATTTATTAGATGTGGTTTTTTTATTGTTACAGTTTGTTAGATTTCCTAGTTAATTCTCTTTTTAAATATTGGTAGCCAATCAGGCAAAGTAACTAAAGTAACCCTTATTTGGGCTATGAAATCCCTAATTATATCTGAGGTAAATTATTTTATTATATACAATTTGAGATAACATTTCAGTTAACCAAACTTTTTCTTCAATATTTAGAATTTGTTCAATTGGTGATAATAATTTATGGCGTAAACAAATTGCTTTCTTACTCAATAAATTAAGGAAGCAATACATTTACTCAATTTTACTCAATATATTTACAAATTTCTACTCAATTATAACTTTGTCTCATGTACTTGACCATCACGTTCTAAGACAAGAGTATTTTGCTTATTTCAATTTAATAATATCATATGGTCTGATGTTCTGGAACAACTCCAGTAAGTCTTTTGTATTTCTACTGTAGTCAGGATTCTGGCAAGTTCGAGAACTTTGCAGGCAAATTTTTAAATAAAAAAGAAAACGTTACTACTTTCGTGTGTGCTACTTGTTGCAATGTGTGTTTTTTGTGAGATGTAACTTTGTCCAGTTTTATAACAGGAATCATGAGCATTCCCATTTTACTACAAAATCTTCACTACTAATATCCAATTCACAAAACTAGCTTCTTTGAAAAAATCTCCTCATTACAGCTCCATCACCATGTATAATCATTTCCCAGCCAGAATTAAAAATGAACAATCACTTAAGAAGTTTAAAACAGAAACTTTTTATGTAGAGTATCTCTTTGATCACTGTTTTTATAGTATTGAAAAATATTTGACACTTACATCATAACTATTATCATGCCATGGGGCTGAGACTATTACAACTTTTTAGACATTTAAAATCTTTTAAATTTTAACTTTACATTTTTAAATTTAGAATTTTAATCCTTTTCCTTTAAGTAGGAGACAATTTTTAAATCATAAAAAAAATGTTGTAGCCTTTTTAATATTATTAGTGTTAACCCCACCAACCCTACCATGTTTGCCTTAACAAGAAGGCATCAGTTGGTCGGTATTGGTCTATTCTCAATGATAGGCTCTTCCAATGTGTTAAAGTCTGAGTGAGGTCAAGTACCCGAGTGTCATCCTTGATATGGGTCTGAACTGGGGACCCCATCACGAAAGGGTTGTCACCAGAAGGAAATGGTCCCTGTTGCAATAAAGACGTGATAGGTGGGTATAAGGGACTTAATCCAAAGCTCCTGTATTGGCTTTATGTTTCCTTGTTTTGACTTGCATTGATGTCTGAGGATATTGTCTGGTGTCCAAAGAATGGAGGCCAGAATGGTGGTAGCTAGTCTGGTTAGCACCCAAAGGATGGCTGGCCTTATTATCAATGGGGCCTTTCCAAATTGTACCAGGCACAGCTCTAAACTGCTGTCTCATCCTCTCACCCCTGGACATTGTCATTCAGGCTATAGCCAGTAGGATTGCCTACTGTCTTCAGCAGGTGGGGCTTTGGTTGGCCTCTGACTGTAACAGCAGGTACTGCAAAATTAGCATCCTGATTCAATGGAATGCTTTTTACATGATCTCTGATCAGATGCCTCAAAAATTTTCCTTGGACAAATCCTGTGATATTTTATAGAGAGGCTTGATTGAAGGGAAAGAAACCTCTTCCACCAACAGAGCTTGAAAGGTTTACAGACGGCTCTAAAACAAAGAGTGGCAAAGGCACTGGCACTGGGATTGTGGGAGAGAGACCATGCAAGAAGCTGGTGGTCTCTATCAGTCCCTATCCCACAGTTTTTTTCAGGCAGAAGTCACAGCCATTATGGAATAAGCTTGTGAGAATCTTTGTCTGCAGTATAGAAGTAAGACAATTAGCATTTTTACAGATAGCTAGGCAGCATTGAAGGCGTTGTACTCTTATGTGTTTAACTCCCACCTTGTCTGAGATTGTTATTGTTGTCTCTTACCCTTGGCAGAATTAAAAATGTGACTATTTGGTGGGTTCCTGGTCATGATGGGGTCTGTGAGAGCGAAAGAGCTGATGCTCTGGCCAACGTAGGCTCAGCATCCTGCATGACAAGGTCTCAGCCGTTCTCTGGTATTTCTAGGTATGAATCCTTTAGGGCTATCTCGAAGCAGATTCAAGCTGAACATGAGAGAAAGTGGAGACCATCCGGGTCTAAGGATGAGCAGAATGGTCCTGCAGTCGCCTTGGTCCTGCAGTCGCCTTCCTCCAGAGTGACATCTGACCTTCTCTCATTAAATATATTGGCGTTTTCTCAGATTGTAGGTCTAATTACATAACATGGTCACCTGAGAAGCATCTTCACAGAGTCGGCACTCTCCGGTATGGGAGGATCCACTCTGTAGAATATGTCCACTCTGAAATCTTAAACTAGTTGGCCTCATGGTATACTTCTGGGGTGCACAAAAGGCCCTTGAGGCTTAAGTGCATACCAATAGGCCGCCCCTTAGAAGAAGAATATTATGACATTATTTCAGTTTAGTATATGTATACAAATATATTTATTAAAGTCTGTGATAGCTCTGTATATAAATTAATCTATTTATTTCTTTATCATCATTGACTGTGTCAGATGCATTATGGTACAGAGGCTGAGACTTAAGTTCAATGTCACTTAGTATAGACCAGCATTGAAGGTATTAAAATAGTATGTACATTACTTATAAAATACTAGGTCCATTTCCAAAAACCATAGGATGAATACAGACTGGGAATAATTACTGCAACGTTCATTAAAGACCATGAAAATAACATTACAATTACAATTACTTGATAATACTCTCAAATGTACTTGCCAATGTGTATCTACTTGTCCTTTTTTTTTGAGATGACCTTTCTCAAGTTATCACACATAGGTGTCACTTACTCCGTAGTATTAAAAATATATTAACATTTTTTCTATAGACTAAATTAAACACATTCACAGCACCAATGTTCTCTAATTTAGGACTTCAAGGCAGGTGTAATAAAGGTCAGTTTTAAGTTATATATAAGATTTTCGTCCACTATTATAAATGTATAGAACAAAAATTGTTTTAACAACTGTGATGTGACATTAATATTGGTCAGATCCACAGACCAAGCAACTTACAGCAACCATGGGTCTCCCATATCCCCTCCCCACTAGTTCTGTGTCTTTATAAACTATTACAGGTTTTCCAATGTAATAATGTGTTTTTCCAACACACTGTGTATTTGGAAAAACATTCTTGAAGGACAAAAGGTCAACACCACAAGTGTGCGACATCAATCTATTTCAATATGACCATGAACTGCTAGAGTCTATAGCTAGTTACTGTACATTTACAGCATCTGATCTAATTTCAAACTTTATTTACATGGCAGTAACAAATGTGCTAAAGTTTAAAATTTATTATAGGATATGCTACAATTAAAATTCAGATACTCTATCTATTAAATTGAATGTATGAGGCTAATGCTATCATACATTCCTTTGTTTAATTGACCTGTAACTGGTCAATAGGATCAAAACAAACTAGGCCAAAGATTTAACCCTTTTAACCCCAGCCTATTTTCATAGTATTGCCAAAAAGCCCAGGGTGAGAATGATCTGTAGTGTGGAGTTAAGAAAGAGTACATGTAATGTTCTAATTTTGTACAGTAACTTTTAAATTATAATAAATAAGTGTACTTTTAGATAAAATAATTGAAAATGTAATTTTACAAAAGCATAAATTACAAGTAAAACACTTTACATATACATAAAAAATATATATTTTCAAAAATATTTTTTATACAAAAAGAAGAAAGTGGTTTTTCCTTAAAATTGTTATACAGTTGAACACATATATCTTACTACATATACAAAATTTGAAGGACTGACTTTGATGAATAGAGGAGGTATAGCTAATTCTTTGTATTGCTATGGAAACACTTCTGTATGTATGTATGTATATATATATATATATATATATATATATATATATATATATATATATATATATATATATATATATATTGTCTATCTATATACAGGGTCTACAAAGAGTCCATAAACAACATTTTATTTCTTGAACTATTGCAGATAAATTAACGAAACTTTACACAAAAGTAATAAAAAATCTACTTTTTTAAGCAATCATACTGGGGATGGGCCACAAGGAGACAGAAGAAATCTTAAATGAGAGCATAGGTCAGATTGTACATTCAATTAAAGGTCTCTATTAGGAGAACACAATGACACAAACCTGACCTCAAAAGATTCACCCTAGCCAAAATAGCGGCAGTTTAAAGTTACAAACTTGAGCTTGTTGAATAAAGCTTGGTTTTCATTCCATGTGTTAGATCAAATAATTAAACCCCAAAAACCTCAAAGCATACAAGAAACAATTTTCTGAGTTGTGAATGACTTTATACCACGTTCATAAATTGTCTAGGAGGAAGCCTTTGAGAATTTTCTGCATGTTACAAAATAATAAAACTTTCAGTAGTTCCAAATGAGCTTACTTTTTTTACAATAGATGCTCAAATTGTTTTCCCTCAGCAGTTTCACAGTGAGCAAGGCGGTTGTAGTAGTCATCCATAACACTTTGTAGCATCTTGGCAAACATGACAACTGCTTCATGTAGTATTCTTTGTTAGTGGGCTTAGTCTCATAAACTTTGCTTTTTAAATTACCCCAAAAAAAGTAGTTCAAAGGTAAGTCAGGTGACCTAGCAGGCCATTCAACTAGATCTCTCCCATTGTTCTTGAAACATATGGTTTAAAACATTGCGTTCTACTACATAGTGAGGGGGCGCTCCATCTTATTGGAACCAAACAAAATCACAGTTTAATCCTTCTAAATTCATGTTGGCAGGGATAATTCTATTAACCAACATGTAGTGGTAACCTCCATTCAAATTTCCATAAATAATAAAAATATCAGTAATATTTTGTCCTACAATGCCTGCCCACACATTCAACTTTTGGGGATGCTGGGTATGGAACTCTATCATCCAGTGAGGTTTTGTATCAGCCTAATATCTACTCAATTGACATTTCCTTTAATGTAAAACTTGCTTCATCAGTAAAACCTACGTTGTTCACACAATTCAGGTCTGCACCCGATTTTCGCATCACTGTATTCTATACGCAGATCAAAATTGTCTTCAAATAGTTCATGCTCAAGTAGTACTTTGTAAGGGTGGTATTTGTTACATTTCAAAATATTAACCACAAAACTGTTACTGATGTCATGTTCAGTACAAACTTTTGTAATTGAAGAGTGTGGATCTTCAACGAAATATTGAAGCTCATCATAGCCATCTTATCCCAGGTCCGTTATTTTAGGCCTACCACTGTGATCTTTTATACTTCCAAATTCTACGAAGCGGCATACTGTGGCATAAACTGCATGTTTTGTAAGAGGTGATCTTTTCTTAAATCTAACATTAAATAGATCAGCTACCTGTTGGTATGATATCTGTAGATCATAGTATCCTCTCATAATGAGTACATTAACTGTTTCATCTTCAGATAATGCCATTTTGGTTTTTTATTATTCGACTATTTTCTTGACACTATAAAGTAGAATTAATTACAATAATCAACTAGAGGTGCACACACTCCACAAGAACTAATCAGGATACGAGTAGACGAGAAATTTTCCCCTAAGAACAATGATGTACAATGTACATAATAATAATAATAATAGCAACAATAACAATAATAGCGTATTGTTGGCCACAACCCCAACTGATAAGGAGCATATCTACATCAGTATGTTAAAGATGCCTGATAAAGCCAGGTTGACTGTCGAGTCGATGTTATTTATGTTTATTTTAAAATCGTCAAAACATTTCTTAAATTTGTGATCTAAGTCATAGCTGGCTATGTTATTCTTTTCATGTTGTTTAACTGAAATGGCAGTTTCATTTAAGGCAGCGACCCCCAGAGGGTTCACGAGCTGTTCGGAATGTATTCAATTAATGGTGAACCATCTACTTAAACTTAGACGGCCATCGGGAGTTTAAATTAAATGACTTTTTTTTATTGTTTATTTACAAAATATCAATATATTTGCAGATTTTTTCAAAACAAAACAAAATCATTTAATAATTTTTATATATAATGGTTAATACATTTTAAGGAAAAAAGGCTTCTTTAGTGAGAAACATGGGCCTGTTTTTTGTCAAAAAGTGTCCTAAAATTTGGCTTAGTTTTAGATACGCATACAATTAGATTCTACGTTCAGTCGATTTCTTGCCTTGGTTTTAATGTTTACCAATAAAGAATATCTGAGTTCACAGATGTAGGATGTTGCAAAAAAACATGATGATTCTCAGAGCAACTGATATTAAGTTTGGATACTCAGTTCTTGTTAGTAGCCAGAACTTGTCAACATCTTGGGTGCTGAAGGACAGTTGCAAAGTCTTGTCACAGGATAGCTCAATGAGTATGTCATAAATCAGTGAGTTTAAGACTGCCTCATTCACAACCTGCCCATTTAAGGAGCCAAGTACCCAGTTCCAACCGGTGTGTTGATCATCGGGAATGTAGCTAAGGATCTACTCTCATAGACCTTACAAGTTAGTAGTAACCAGTTCGGACAGGTTGCCAATGTTGGGATAATTGTAATCACTTTGATCAAGTGATGTGATGAGCTCATTTGTCAGTTCTTTTCAAATATATTCTTCTCAAGCCTGGTTGACCAAGTAGCTAATTTCCTTACAAACAAGTTGAATTTGTCTTGTACAAAAAGTATGGTTTTGTCTCTTCTCTGCAAGGAAACGTTGAGATTGTTCAGATGATGAAATATGTGTGTTAATAAGCAAGTTTTAACAGCCATTCATTGTCACTAAAAACCGGTGAGGTCTTTATTTGCAACTTAAAAAAATGTCTTAAGCCCAGAGCGCAAAACGAACACTTGAGAAAACACCTACCCACGTGACAGCCACCTTGCCTCTGTGTGAAGCAAGAGGCATTTGTACTGTGCCTCCACTTCTTCACATAACTGTGAAAACAGTCCACACTTTAATGGCCTTTTACAAAATTAACCAACTTAACAGTTTTGTTTAACACTGTTTTTAGCTCAGTGGGCATGACCTTGGTAGCTAATGCCTGGTGATGCAAACATCAATGAACCCAAGTGACATTAGGCATGAAATTTTTCATCCATCTCATGAAACCGCTGTCTTTCCCAGTCATTGCTTTGGCACCATCACTGCAGATTGAAATACACTTTTGAAAGTCAATTTGAAGCGAATCAGTTGCAGACATGATCAATTTAAACATTTCCTCACCTGTTGCGTGACCAGGTACAGGTTTGCAAAATAAAATGTCTTCTTCCACACTACCCTCTCAAAAATATTCTTATTATATTTATAAATTATTGTTATTAGGTATTAATTATAGTTTTTGGTTCTTATTAAAAATGGAAGTTGTAATATTATTTTGTGTTATGATTGTATAATTATATTTTTATTTATTTTTATTTAGAAGTATCATATTTATAATTTTTTAGTGTTTAGATTAATGTTTAATTTAATGTATTTAGTAAGGTAGATTAGTGTTAATATTAATTTGGTTAATATTTGTTAATAATTATTGATCAGACAGGTTAAGTGTAAGAAAGGGCCATGAGGCCCTAACTTTGCCTGTTTAAATAAACGAATTTTCATTTCATTTCATTTGTCACTTTCAAAGTGAACAAAGCACATAAAATGCACCAAACTCGATACGTCCGTAGACTCGTCAACTTGAATGGAAATGTCCTCACTTTTCTGCAACTTTGTTTTCAACTGATCCTTTATGTCTTGAGCCATTTCGGTAATGCGCCTTTCCATCGAATTGTTCAACACAGGAGTGGTGTGTGGAAAGCTTCTTAACTGCAACCGGCTGATCATAGTTGAAACCATATTCTGAGCAACAGCTAGAATGAGCTCTTCAGCAGTCATGTGTGGCTTATATTTCTTTGCTGTTTATAAAGCCACTTAATACGATGCTAACAAAGCACTTTTGCTCATATTAATTCCACTTAACTGAATTTTTCTGGTAATCTAAAGCAGTTAACTCACATTCAAAAAAGTCTGCTGGCTTATTTTAAAAACTTGGATGTTAACTTTCTAAATGGCGAATCATCTTGGAAGGTTTCATAATCTCGGCCGATAACAACTCGCCGCAAATAACACTGTGGCTGATTTTCGAGCACCGTAAACCCATACTTGATATACACTTAACCACATGACAGCCACCTTGCCTCTGTGTGAAGCAAGAGGCATTTGTACTGTGCCTCCACTTCTTCACATAACTGTGAAAACAGTCCACACTGTTAGTATTCTTTCTCACCTTTCCTTTCTTCTGTTCATGATCACTATAAGAAGTCGAAGGTCATGCACACTTAACAAACTTATTCATAGTTAGAACAAAATCAAACAATACGCGACCGTACAGAACAAGAGATGTATATGATCAAGCCACTACACAACTAGAACTGGATGCTCCCCACCCTGCCAACTGTCTATTCCAGTACCATAGCTAGCCCCTCCAACTCTATCCGCCTTTGTTTTGTTTTGGACAACTCCCCCCCCCCCCACCACCTCACAACCAGGTGCAAGTTATTTACAGTGGGTCGTAGCTAAAGCGTATAGGCTGAAAAGGGTCCTGGAAAGAAAAAGTTCGGTAATTTAAATTAATTTTTGGTAAAGATCTACATTAAAGATTTGCATAGGCCAACTCCTAGACTGTTTCGGAATGAGGAGTAAAGTAATTCACATTTCGGAAACATTGCTGTGAGGTTTAAAGAGTTTCATTCTTTTATCTACCACAAGGAATGACAATCAAGCTTATTAAACTAGTTCAAATTTGTAACTTTAAACTGCCGCCATTTTGGCTAGGGCGAATCTTTGGATGTTAGGTTTGTGGCATTGTGTTCTCCTAATAGAGACCTTCAAATTAATGTACAACACATGCTCTCATTTGAAATTTTCTTCTTAACTTCTTGTGGACCGTCCACAGTATGATAGATACAATTGATATTTAGTTAAAAAAGTATATTTTTAGATATAGTACTTATGTGTAAATTTTGTTGCTTTATCTATAATAGTATAAAATAAAAAAATGCCTTTCCCGAACTTTATGGTCACTGTATTTTATGTATATATTTATATGTATATTTTTAATATTTACATTTTATGTACACAATGTTTATATAGAGCCTAAAGTTTGAATTGAGACTCATTGTTACAATTCTTGCATTCTTCCATTCTTATCTTTACTCACTGGAGATTTTTTCTACAAGGTTTACTCGTATTTCAATAGTAAAAACAAAAGAGGGAATGTGGAGGTATTGCAAGTTAACTTTGCCCTGAATAGGACAAAAGTATAGAAAGACTTAAAAATCTATGTTTACAACTAATCAAAGTCCTAGTTCATAAGCTCGCATGGTCTCATAACTAAGCAAAGGTTTGAAATAGAATATATACATTTTTTTATAAAAACAAGTATTTTTATTCCAAAAATAAAACAATATAGCCTTATGTATAGTATTGTTTGGTCCTTGTAAGGACCTACTTATTTTTAGTATAAAATTAATTACTTACATAAGCTTTAAAAAAGGCCTTATTTTAAACTCAAATTTTTGTTTAACAGTATATATTACAGAGAAGTTTTTTCACACAAGTAATAAAACCACAAATTTTACGGAATAGTACTATTATTTATCAGTTGGATTTTAATGTTCTATCACAACATTTCCATTAACCAAGTGTTATGCTATATTTAATACCCTTTCTAACTATTGCTACTTACTGACTTGTAGTTAAAAATGCCAAGACCCAGATACTCATATGTGGTGTGTCATTATAATTGTCCGATCAGTGTGAGAAAAACTAAGTTTATTACAAATTGTTCTAGTTCAATAACAGTATTTATTTTTTATTACAGTTGTTACAGTAATGTTCTCCACTTTAATTAGGGTATGCAAGGTCAGTAGACACTTGCCTGCCTCAACTTAGCTTGTTGATGGTTTTAAGACTATGACAGCAACTCACTCTATGACTGAAATATAAAATTATAGTGTATTTTACTAACTACAAATACAATTTTTAATTGTGTGACAGAATTCTTCTAAATAATACATGAAAGAAACTTTTGAAAGTGATGCCCACACACCTGATGCTAAGGTTGAGCATTAAGACCCTCACGAGATTTGTGATGTAGGCTAATCATCTTCCCATTCTTTGTAAAACATTACATTAACGATGTAAACAAAGCAACATGCTTCAGATCCGACCTGAGACAAAAGAATCAGCTGTTTGGCTAAACCAATTAACAAAAGCAGAAAATTTACACAATTGACATACTATAAATGATTTGACATTGAAATTATTATACATGTTAGTGCATGAGTAGATAAGACCTAAGGCATCAACCAAGAATACTTAGTTTATAAAAACAAGGAGTAAATACAGAGAAATAAAAGTACCTTTAGTTAATATTATCACAAAAAAGGTTACAACTTCCTTATGCTATAGGTAACATTATAAAAGACTAGATTTTGGTTCATTACTTTGCTGCATCCTTTTGCAAAAAGCTGTTAAGTTCTTCAAATATGTGTCCCAGCTCTGATAATTCTGCAACTACAAAAAGATCAACATTAGCATCAACATTGGCTAGTACATATATTATAAAAATGAAATAAACATTTCTTGCTATTTAAAGAAGTTTACATTAATTTACAGAATAAATTAAAAAGGAATACACCACTGAAAACTCTAAATGAAATATAAACATTTCTATACTTTTTTTGTGATTTTGAAATATATATTGGATTGCTTAAGCTTGATACACATCTCTTCCCCCTCAAATTCCTATTGTGTACGAGATAAATACAAAACTTAAAGACTATATCTGAAAACACATAATTGATGATACCTTGTAACCTTTTTTGCTAGCTTTCTATGAGCTGCCATCAAAACATCATTAGTATTTTCATTCAGTAAGCAGAGGGATATATCACAGAATCATGTGTATATCACCTCTTTGTGGAAAAGGACATCCTATTTGATATTATGTTGTGCCTCTGACATAAATTTATTGTTCCTCTATTTTAACTCAGCTAACTCTACTCTACTTTTATGTATAGTTTGAAAATATTATTAAGATGAGTATTCATAAATAAAATATATAAAAAAACCAAAATTTGTATTTTTACAAAAATTATTCTTTTCAAAACATAGGTAATTTCTTACTGTTGGGTCACAATAACACCATTTGAAATGAAATGAAATATGCCTTTATTTAAGAGGCGAAGGTAGGGCTATTTAGCCCTCTCTACCACTCAACCTCACCATTTGTGTTCTTACATTGTATATGTTAGTGTTCAAAATTATATTTACTATTAAAAATCACAGTTTATAACAATGACTTATAACTGTAACCCTGGAAAAGTACAATTTATTTTGAAATTATAGCATAATGCTTTAATCGCTATCCAAATAACCCAAAGTGCACAGAAAAACTAGTTTCAGGTTACACACACAAAACTCAGAATAAATAAAAAAGTAAGCAATAGTTTTGAATTGTATTTATACATATTTACAAACAATTTAATCAGCTGACTTAAGTATACAGCTGGGGCGTCACGGTCTACTTGACATTTTCCAATGTTCAATCACTCTTAGGTATACTAATTTTATGTTTATTGGTAAAACATAACCATACAGAAAAATAATATGCAAAGCCAATGTAATCTTCCCGTGGCGGACTTCAAATCAAATCTGACGGCCGATCAGATTGGTCTATGTCAATACAAGGGTTAAACCTTACCAGGTTTTTTTTTATTAAATACTCTGTCTTTGGTATAACTTTTTTACATTTTATACGAATGCAGAAGAAAGATAATATTTTTTCATATTGCAGGAAAACATTACTAGAAAAATAGTAAATACAATTATATTAAATATGATCATAAATAAAAAGGTACCAAAACACTCCAACACTAAGAGAACTTTGACTGCCTGTTCAAGGATTAAAGTAATTATATTCTTTTATAAATAACCAACCTGCTGCTGGATCCAATTGGGCAGATTATCCTGCACATCTCTGTTTGAGAATCTAGAGTCCAACAAAATCACAGCTCCCCAGTCATTCTTGTGCCTAATACACCTTCCAAGAGCTTGATTTAAGGCCCTGCAACATTGATAACATTTATTTACGTAATCAAAGTGAACAGAAAAATGTATATACTTTTATACAATAAAAAAAAAACACATGCATAGGTAAATCATGCAAAAATTACTTTTACAGAACTTGATCATTTGTCATAAATGATTAACTATTGCAGAAAATAATGAAATAAATAGGTACAGACGTGTTAGACAGGCAGAAGTAAAGCTCAAAATGAATATGTAGACCTAATTCGACTTAACAATAGCCCTAGATACAAAGATGAATAACTGAATGTAGATGAAAAAGAAAGAAAGAAGAAGAACTGTAGACTTTTATACACTTTTTGTCTGAAGAAGTACACATGTCTGATGTATGAAAATGTATAATTCAACCTAGTTTGGTTCATTTATTTTGTATTTCTTTTAGTATAAACAGGGTATTTGGCAAGTTTTGCAAATTAAAGTTGTTCAAAATCCTTTAAAGGGAAATACTGCAACGGTTTTTTCCTACATAGAAGAAAACTCAAAACTATTGATAGGAATGTTTAAAGGCCAGGGTCCTATTTAAAAACATCTCAGGAGACTCAGAGGTCTGTAGATTTGGTGAAGAGGAAGAGTCAGCAAAATACTGCTAACAGGACTGTCCAGTCATTTCAAGCATCTGTAGAAGTGGATAGAAAAATATTTTCCTAAGCCCTCGGGCGTGAAAGAGGCAGACCCCAGGAAGGTGATTTAATATTGTCTGCAACTTAATACCACTTATTTTAGGAGAACAACAAATGACCCCAGATTGTAATGCTATAGCCAAAACAACTGATACGACAGAAGAGGGAGGAAGAGACACAGGGAAGAGAAGAGAGGAAGAAAGAGATTAAAGAGAGAGTTTGGCAATTGAGTGTCGAATGTATAGGGTAATAACAATACTGGACATTTCCACTCACCATGTTACACTTCAATTGGAGTGACTTCAACTATTAACAGAGAATGATTTACCTGCAAATAACAGTACACAGTTTAAAGGCACTGGATTCTTATTTTCAGGTCAAAACTTATTCAGGAATGCTTTCAGCAGGATCAACACTGTTAAAGTTGCTTGGGTTTCAAGAAGTTTAGTGGAAATTGCTGGTATTTAAGACAGATACTCTGACAAATTTGGACTCAATTCCTTTTTATTTAAGTCCTGTACAGGACCTCTAAAGTTCTATTGAATTCCTAAGTGTGTGGTGTGAGTGGATATACTCAGAATTGGCAAGAAAATGGGAGTCATTACTTTATACAAAGATGAGTAAGCTTTTTCTGCACTCACCATCACAAAAGGTTCCATCTGACATTCTTTGGTCAGGTGTACACCTAAGGGGGTGGGTAAGATCATGGGTCTTGGATGTCACCTTAAAGGGTGTATTTTCACATAGTAAGTATTTTCGTATACAATGAACTTTGAAGACAAAGTAAGAGAAAATTGCATTGTAGCTGTTTAACTGCCCAAACATTTATAGGTAAGACAGGTAAATTGGACTTTGCCACTTAAATAAAGTGGGTCTGACTGACCACCTTACTTGATTTGTTATTTTTAACAAGGTTGTGATTTTCTTCAACAGGACCTAATTAGTTATTTTCTGCGATTCATGGGACTTTTGGAGCTATTATTAAGTAACTCCAACCATTTCTCACATACAGGGTGCGCAATAAACTCTTCTGCAGCTAATATGCAAAAAGTACTACACTGAAGAGGTAGAGAGAGCTTCAGGACATCAAACTCCAGCTCATCAACATCAAAACATACAACATTCAAACATTCAAATCATATAATACATTGTATATAATTTAACATTTCATCCAGCATCAAGAAAACAACAACAGACGCATACCCCTAGAAACTAATCTAAATAACAATACAAGGATAAATAGATAAATAATCTTAATAGTATAAATAAATAACAATACTTATAACAAAGCAAGATACAATTCTTTTAGGTACTTCAGAACATATTTAGATGCTTAGATACAACAGTCATATTCAGCCATAAATTAAAAAAAAAAACTTTTAATGGTTAGGAAATTTAGGACCTCATAGGTAATACCTGCTTTGAGGTTCCCTCAAAAATTAGTTAATTTCTTTTATCAGTACTTTACTTTTATAACAAATTTTTTAAGTTAGTAAAAAACAAAATATAGATTATTCCATAAATTTCCATGTTATTCGTTATTTACTCAATAAAATTTGATTTGATCCCCTTAATGTATAAAAATATGATATGCATAGCAATTCAATATAGTACAGCATAATATAGGAACAATATATGTCTCAATGTATCCTAGAATATATTAGACCCTCAATATCATCCTGCAAGAATAGCCATTTCTTAAGTTCTGTTTTAAATCTCCTACTAGCCTTAATTCTTTTCAAAGGTTCAGGTAATATGTTAAAAATCTTTGGTGCTACATAAAAGTACGTTCTCTGGAAAAAGGTTAAAAACGGTCTTGGAGTTTGCAACAGATTTGGCCTTCTTAGTCTAGATCGATAACTTCCATCATTACTGGGCAAATTTCCACTCTGCATATAAAACATAATTAACACCTTAAATACAAACAAATATCTAACTGGTAATATTTTCATGCTCAAAAAGAGAGGAAAGGATGGTTCATATCTATTTTTCCCTAAAATAATTCTTATTAGCTGCTTCTGCTGAGTGACAATCGGATAAATATTTGAATAGTACGAGCTTCCCCAACAAACAATCAAAACATCTCTGTTAAAAAGGTCTGACATAGAGCTATGTTAAATCGATTGTGAAAATCATCATTAAAAATTATATTCAAGAGAAAATCATTAGTTTTTAATTTGTGTGAAATATTACTTATTAAAATGTTTCATTAATGGTATAAATTTGTGTTAACTGCATAACTGTTGTGTGATTTAAATGATTAAATGACATAAAACAGTGCTTTGCATTAAAAATAAAACTTTGAGTATGTCAAATCATTTGTTAAACAATCGATGTAACAAATAAAGACACATTAACAATCTAATAATAGTATGTAGGTACTTATATTAAAATTATATAATTTAAAATTATTACATTATATTAAAATGCAGCTAGAACTTAAAGCTAAAAGTTGAAGCATAACACTTCTAATGGTCTAAATAATATGAATGGACTAAATACCTGTATGCCTGGATTTTATACCACCGATTTCCATTAATCAAACTTTTATTCTCATCATTGAATTTTATTTTTAGACTTGTTTCATTTACAAATCTATTTTGGTACGGTATTCCCACCTGGAAAAAAAAAAGTAATAAATAGCTTATATAACAATATCTTGAGTTTACATAATTTTCAAATTACTTTTAAAATGATTTTTAGTTTATTAAACACTTAGATACTAATTAAAAAACCAACTGCTTGAAATGAAAAACAAATATATGACTTCCCATTTTAGAGACAGTGCTCAAACGCCTTAAATGTTAAAGGCTACTATAACCCATACATTTACTCAATTACTTTGTGTATTTAGTAATTATGTAATAATCATACGTATCTATATTTGTCAGATTTATGTGCTCTTTTGTGTGACTAATTTATTGAATGTACATACAGTTATTTGTACATAGGTTCCATGTAATTATTTATCTTTAATTTTATTTAACATGTATACGTATATGTATGGTGATATAAAATCGGTAAATATTCTGTTGTGTGCAGTAACAAAATATTTATATGTATAATGTGGCAAAGTATGTAGTTGAAAGCTGCATAATGGAATGATGAATTCAAAGAAATTCAAACAAAATATTAGATCCAATTTTGATATATTATAAGATATCTAAATATTTTAAATTTAAATACAACATTTTCTCAAAATATTAACTGATTTATGTTAATATAAAATTTAAGGCTATTCTACTTTTCAACATTTTAGTAATACAAATACCTCTGTGGTTATAACATATTGAAACCCCTGTTGTTATCAGATTGCTGATGAGTCGGGACCTCTTATCCTCTTATCTCTCTTATCTTCCTTCCAGCCTTATCTGATTGCAAGATTTTACCTATCCAGCTGAGGTTATTACCTGCCATTCTAGTTTTCTTTTATTTGTGCCGCTTACTATTTGTATTATTTAAAAATGTCAGAAAAGTGTGATACAAATTTTGTTGCTTCTGATGTTGTGGCAAAGTGTGTTGAGTGTAAGCGCTGCTTTCACCACGCGTATTAACGTGCCGGTTCGACGCAAACTTTTACGGAGGGCAAGCATAGGTCCCATACATGGAAGTGTGACAAATGTGTGGAGGAAACTGCCTCGGTTTCATCGGTTTGTAGCAACAAGGATGCCGATATAAAAAAAGTCATTACAGAACTTCTTCAGTCTTTCAAAAAAGACGTCAACAAGAAGACAGACAAAAAAATCAACACGGTTTTAGAATTTGTCAATTGTTTATCGGTAGAGGTTAAAAAAATTACAGTCCAGGGTGTTCAAGTTGCAAAATTCTCAGCAGAAGTTGGAAGCCTGTTGCAATGAGTTAGAACAAATAAACAGCAAGCTAAATGGGGAGGTGCACAATTTAAACAATCAGCTACAAGACATCGAGCAGCATTCACGCTCGGCCAACACCAAGATCGTCAGACTGCCAAGTACACATGGAGGAGATATATACTTTTGTCTTCTCGCATCATCAATATCCCCTTCAGAAAAGAGGATTTCTCTATCGCTCACCAGCTGCGTCTCTTATCAAAAATGCAGATCCATCCGTCAATAATCGCGCAGCACCAGGAAGGTGAGAGAAGAATGGTTGACGGCTGCAAGAGACAGGAAGAACATCAACGCCTCTGATATCGTCCCAGCGCTGATCAACAGTCCGGTGTTTATTAATGAGCACTTTACCGCATAACAAGACGATTCTCAGGCGAGCACGGAGACTCCAGCGAGAGAAGATCAGTTTCGCTGGGTTCTTCAACGGAAAGATTCTTGTCAAGGTGTCTGAGGGTGCTGAGACTAAGAGAATTACTTCTCTCGCCGACCTCGACAAGTTTGACCAGTAAATAACTCTATTCCGCACAAGGTACACATTTTAGTTATGTTATTGTATTTTTGTTAATGTTAATTTAAATACCTGGCATACACAATTTTTATTCTATTTGTTTCTATTAACTTAGAGAAAGTTTTTTATCTTTTACAAGAATTAATCGTTTTATTTTGATAAGAATACATATCTGTATAAAAAAGAGTATATTTTATATTATTATTCTTTCATCAATAGTTTAAATAGTTTATTTCAGTCTTTTTAACCATGTGTTTATATTATGTTGTGTCCATTGTTTAGTTTATATTCGCAAATTCTTAGTTTTATTAATTTATGTCAATTGTATTTGATTTGTGTTAAAATATTTGAGTAAATAGCATATAAATAGAATTTTGTTAATTTAAATTAATTTCTTCCTTCAAATTAAATTAATCTCAAACAAAAAGTATAATTAACTTATTAATAATTAATGAATGTTTATATTTATATTTTGTTTGCATTTCATCTTATTTTATGTAATAAGTAAATACTAGTACGAATGCTATCAGTTCGGTTGATGTAAATTTACCATCCAATAATATATATTTTTCAGATCTTACTTATTGTGACTATTTTTTCATAACATTTAACAACTTTATTTATAGCTTTAATTAAGTATATACCTAATGGACTATTTTTTAATATCATATGTAAAACATTCAAGTTCTTAGTCCAATTAAATTTATCTTTATGTACTACGGCTAAACCATACAATCCTATATTTACAACCATAACAGTATATAGACTGATATTAGATGTATTATATTCCAGGACTAATGTTATAGAAAACTTGTTTTTTTAAATGTATTGATGATTACCTCGTTCTTTATTTCATTGTTATATTTAACTGTAAAGGATGATGTGTGCTCAGCTGGGGAGTAGTCTGTGTCGGGGGTCCTCAATTTATTTAAGAGAATCTCGTAAGGAGTTCCATAATCTACACGCAGTGATGGTGAAGGACCGGTTATAGGTTGTGGTTCTGAGTATTGGAATTCTGAGACTTAGTGTTTTTCTTGTGCCACTCCCTGCCAAAAACTGAATGTTTTCAGATAAATATTTTGGTGAATTTGTATTAATAATAGATTTCAACAATGACAATATGAATCAATCTTGAATTGGCTAATTTTAGAATTGATGACTGAATAAAATATAAAAGTGGTTGAAATAAATCACACAAGCAGAGGGAGTATAAAAAAGATTAGATCAGTACCTAAATTTGTCTCACGTGGAGTTCCACAGAGATCAGTATTGGGTCCAGTTTTATTCATGACTTTCCTAACTATATACAAGACTACAGTAAAGGACTTATGTATGCTGATGACACAGTTTTATTACTAGGAGAAAAATTACCAAAAGATCTCGAAGTAAACGTATTTATAGCACTCAACATGGCCATTCAATATTGCCATAGAAATGAATTGGTTGTCAATGAAAGAAAAACAAAACAGTTAGTACTAGGAAAATACAAAGAGGATACAGGGAGGCTGACTGAATTAGAAGAAGTCACTTCCACTAAATACTTAAGACCTCTAGACGATGACCTCTCATGGACTCCACACATTGATTCTGTGTGCAAAAAAATCAACACAGCACTGTATGTAATACGGCGAGTGAAAAGCATAGGTGACTTGGTTACAGCAAAAGTTGCCTACTATGCGCTGCTTGAGACACACCTCCGATATGGAATCATCATATGGGGAGGCACCACAGCAGGAAACATACAAAGGTTACTGGTGCTGCAAAATCGAGCTATAAGAATTCTGGGAAGTCTTCAATACAGGGAAACATGCAGGGATTCCTTCAAACAACTTAGAATACTAACTGTTGTAAATTTATACATCCTAGAAGCTGTGATGTATGTTCACATCAAAGCACCAGAGGCAGATAGGATCTATGCACAAATGCGTCAATATAACACAAGACATGCATCTGATTACATCTGATTTGACTTTGACTTATGGCGTAACATGATCCCTTCAACGTAAATCAAACAGAAAGCGAATGCAGTAATTTTGTGCTCTTTGCAGTTTAGTGCTAAGGGCTACAGTCATGTCATTGATTACAATTGCAGTAGTTAAAGTAGGGAAACACAAGTGATTTGATCAACAGAAGTTTAATGTGAAATGGTAGAAGTTCTTGCATTCGTGTCAGTGTGTGCACAGTAGTGAACACTCTGTTACAGGTGTACACCATTGCATCGGTCCATCTAAGGGTGTTGATTATGATTTGTCCGAGACTATTCACCCTTTCAATGTATGGTAAGTTTTACATCTACAGTTATTTTCAGCATATTTTATAGGTAAATGGAGTTGGCAAGTCATTGATAACAGACAATCATGGGTTGCGTTTTGTCCGGGTTATTTATAGAACACCTCAATGGTTTGGGTTAAATTTATATGATTACTAGCAGTTACCCACGCCTTCCCACACAATTCCATATGGAACAACTGGGACATAGGAGCCATATTTCTTTTGAATGTCTTTATTACTTTCCTGAGATAAATGATAGTCACTGAAAAATATTCCTAGCTCATGAATCATTTAAGGTTTAAATTTAAAACAAGTCTTTATAAGCACCTGTGAAATAACTCGAATTTCTCTACAATATTCTATTACTTTTTTGTGGACACAATTGAACTATATTAGCCCAGCATGGACAGGAATCATAAAGTCGAAGTCATTACCTTTCAGTTAACGCACATACGATGAAATAAATGATGGCGCTCAATGTAATTTTGAAACAAAAGTAGGTATATTTTAGGTACATATTATTACAGTGCTCATGGTTAAGAGCTTCAGATGTTAAGTGAAATTGCGTATGGTTTTTATTTTAGGCTTTGCACGTGTATGAGCACTTCTGGATCAAATTAATTATATTTCCAATACCATGATTGAGCTTGCTTTGTTGTCCCCATCAAGAAAATATGTACACACTAAGTTCTGAGAACCATACTTCGCTCAAAAAACAACTAAGGTGGGTTTTATAACATTCTTTATATTTGTAGCGTAAGATATCTGCATTACTCTACTGATCAAGTATGGGCATAGTTTATATTAGCTAAATTTTACTGTTAAAGGTGTATTTTTACTTAAAATTTGAATTGTATTATCTGGATGGTAAAGTCTGTGCTCAACAGTGATTGCAGGAACAGTTTAAATAAATTGTGTTGTTACTTTAAAGCTTGCTCTAAGTTTTCAAACTATAAATGTAAAGAAATTTAAAATGGTAATTAAATAACGTATACATATAATTATTTTGTGAAACTATATATGTTTACAAAGAACAACGGTTTAAATTTTAACAGGCTTTTTCACTTAATAACATATGTTTGCTGCAATGCATTTCTTATGGATATTTCCGCAACTTTTAGCTGCGCAAGTGGGGCAGAATCCTGTGAACTTTTGTGATATTTTAATACTTATTATCCTATTTACAATGAGGACGAGTCCAAAAACACAAAAATCATAAAAATTGGTCCAACCGTTCTCGAGTTATAAATGGTGTAACTAACACGTTAAAGGAATACACTAGTTGTTATTACACTGTTTTTATATATTGTAATTTATTCACTAACAGGTATTTATGAAGGGTTTCACAAGTATGCTGCTTCTATAATACAAGGTTATAGCGCTTTTTTTTGTGCAAAACTTTCTGGACCTTTACAAAGTTGAATACACTGAATAAAATGCCTAAGTTGTCTATGAGAAAACAGGGGATTTTGCTCCAAAGCTCTAAATACAAGTTTTAAGTAAAAGAATGCATACCATCATACAAGATGGTAGAATTCTATACACAGAATTGAAATAAGGATTCAGGTTGAAAGGACACAAACATATTTCACTGTTGAATTATTGCACAGTTAAACATTGGTACACATTGGAAAGTTACACACATGAGGCTATAGGATACACAAACAGATAACATTACACTGAGTATAGACATTTTCAGGAAATAACAAAAGCAATAAACACTGAACACGCAATCCCAAGAAAACACTAAAAATTGGTTGACTGGAAATTAATGTTGAGAAAATATTTATTCATCAATTCAGAATTCTTTCATAACCTCCAAACATATTCAGCATACAAATTTCTATGTGGTAACAGAATGGTCAGCAACTAGCTGCACGGCAATGTGTCAACATTGTAAAGGGGTAAAACAATTTCCTCATGAATGAAAAGTTCCTATACCATACCTGATGGAGCACTTTATATTACTGGATTCCTTGATACATTATAACTTTTAATGCATCATGTGTAGTACATATAAGATTTCCTTCATTTAAATAAATTTCCAACCAACGTAAATATGATATTGAAATTGCTAATCAAAAGTGAATTTATTAAGTCCTTCCTTGCAGTGATTACTGAATAGTTTTGGTTTTATAATGCCTACATGTGCCATTGTATAGTAAGATTTTTTTGAAAAGATTTAAGATGGAGCAACAAACCATGGTAAAAGGTTACTGGACATGAAAATCTAATTTAACACATATCCAATGACCCGCTACTTCCTCATGGCCCACAAGGAGTCAGAAGAAATCTTAAATGTAAGCATAAGCTGGTGTGTAAATCAAATAAAAGGTCTATTAGTACAGTACAATGCTGAAAACTCAAGCTCAAATAGATAACTAAGCCAGACAAGGGTCTATGTCAATCTGAAGCTGCTATGGTTAAAATTAATTAATCATATTTTAATGTTGTTGACATGTATGACAAAATTCAACTTGTAATAAGATTCATTATAGCAAACAAATGTGACAATAATAATGATCTGAAGTATTAACAAAAAGTTATACTAAGGTCAGTTTATTTAAAAATTACTATATACTTTAGTAAACACTTTTTTTAGCTTTTAGGATATCAAATTTAAATATGTTTTTAATTAATTTTGAAATGTTCCCAAAAAACATTAACCTCTCTTAAGAAATATTTGAATACAGTTTAAAATATAAACAAATAAAAATTAGTATTATTTTGAAACTTTACCGCTATAACAATTCGTGCACTGTCATCACTGAAGTCTATTCCTTCAGCTATTTTTCCACGGAAAACCCCAAACATAATTGCACCAACTTCTTCATTAGGAAATTCAGTGGAAATTTTTATTCTTGCATTGAAGTCATCCATTACAGAGTTCATATCTTGTTTTCTTCTGGGCTCCCAAAATATTTCTTTTACTTCACTTAATTCTTCCAAGAGTCCAGTTGACGTCCATCTTGAAAATAATCAATGTATTAGAAACAATTTTATGAATGATATACATTTAATATTTAATCCATATATACAGGGTGTTCAGAAATTTCTAAACCTATATTCACCAGATGATTTTTTTTTATGTCCAAACTAATAAGTAATGTTATATCATGTAAACAATGAATGCCGTGTTAACTGGGCCACAGTTTTAAGCCATTGATTTTGCCAATAGAATCACTCCCTTTGAACTGGCAGTTTTTTGTAGTTGTTATTTTTACTAAGAATCCACTTATAACGTTCAACAAGAACTGGACAGCGGTAATGCTTCACCAACTCTCAACTCATGACTCAAACTGATTTTACACAGCATGTTTATTCAGTCTTAGCCTATTATAGTGCTATATCCTATTAATTGTTCCACAACCATCCACTGAGTTGACTTTTAAAAAACAGTTCCAGAATAAATCACTAATCCGTTTAGCCCTATACATTTTTAAACTTCAAATAAATACTGGAATTGATCCCCAGAATCAATGTCTAGAGATGCCAGTGTGGTACCGGTTAGAATTTTGTTGTGGATCACTAGATATCACTCCTGGAGAGGGGAGTTTGGCTATGCAGATATAGTTCAGTTGCTATAGTTAACCTATAGAGTGCTTTTCACGTGTTTGTATGTTAACGTTAATATTGTCCATTTAAAAAATGTAATTTAATGAGCAAACATGAAATTATTATACATTGCTAAAGGAATATGCGGATGCTGAGGTTATCAAACAAAATGTGACAGAAACATTGAAAGACATTTCATAATATGAGTTCTAAAAGTGTTTTGAAAGATTGTAAGATCATTGAGAAGTGTATTTGTACAGGAGAGTATTTTGAAGGAATTGGTTAACAAAGTTTTTTATTTTTTTCCAATAAATATATTTAAACTGATTTCAGAAACGTTTTCACTTTACCTCATAGAGGGATTTAAATAATTGGTTTATCCCTTAATAATAGTAATAATCAAAGAAAAATAATCAAATTTATAAAACTTTATTGTAAGTTTTTTGTGATCAAAGTACAGTTAAACATGTCATATCTTAAAATTAAAATTTTAAAATGTGTTGTAATTCACTAGGGGTATTAATTGTCATATCTAGCCTAATTTGGTGATGGGGTACGCTGGCTGGCTATCATTAGAGCCGGATATGGAATTGTGGTATGAAGAATGTTAAGTTACTTGTATAACAAATGCACTACTGTTGTTATTGTTTACTTTTTGAAGGTAGTATTTGTATTTATGAAAATTTTTAATACTGCACTGGAACTTTTTCCATGAAGTTTTATAAATTTATAATACAAAAAAGTGTATTCTATTTCACTTTAAAATTAAACTAAGATGCAAGATAGTTTTAATTTTTGTGGTTACGTATGCACAATAGAATACAATTCATACAGGTATAACTTGAAATTTATTTTAGAAAAATTAAACATTCAGCAATGTAGAATATTTAAAATTCTGACTTAATCTTAATGAAATAGTATATAGCAACTATCGCACCACTGCATGTCTAATTGTATATTAAAAACTTGCACAACAGCACTGATACCAAAATTTCACAAAAGTCATTTTTAGAAATAGCATGAACAAGATCTTTGTAAGAGAAAACTAAGTCCCATCCCTCTCTACACCCTCTCCCGCCCCCACTACACCAGTGTAGAAGAAACTGATCAGCTTCACAGCTTGCCCTAATGGCAATTCTTGCTCATAACACAATTACTAAAGTTTTATTGTTTATCACTAGGCCGGGTAGTGCAGGGCTGGATGTAGCAGGTTGTATTGTATGAATTTAACCTTGTAGATTAGATTGCAAATACACTCTTAATTAGTTAATTATAATGACAACAAAATAAATGGAAAACGATTAAGTAAAAATTATACATATTCCTTATTGACACACCACAACAATCAGTGAAAGCATTGGAGAATAAAACGCAATTTTGTTTTCAAATTGTAGTGTCATTTAAAGAATCATCGAATATCAAACTACTATTTATATTGTTTTTAAGACAATATCAATTTAACTGTTCTTGAATTGGTTATTTTTTTTCTTAGCCCAATACAAGAATCAAGAATCAAGAATCATTTTATTGTCGTCCCACATTACAATGCCATGACAAAGTCAAAGAAATTAGATAATACTAGAATACTAGGTTTAGCACTTATGGTCATAAGTACATGTCAGAAAACATAAAAAACTAAATTAAAATACAATGTCAATACTGCCTGATAACATCTCATCAACAGAATAAAAAGCTACTGTTATTATGCAATGCAGAATAAAAATACATGTTAGGCAATGACAATTGCACTTTATTTTCCATGTTCCATTTAAATAATACACATTTAGAACAACATTTTTTTAATCAGAATATAAAGAGAAACTGAAGATGACTGTGTTAAATTGAGCAATCAGATCAGCCCAATACTGAAGTATACTGTTTATATGGAACTCGTCTAATTTTCAGATTGGGCAGTATGAACCTAATCAACTTAGATCAAATTTACTTCAATTTCAGTTTTGCAGGTTTTGGGGAAAGATGCCTTAAGTTAATTAAGACCAATATCATTAAGCTTTTCATAGTTAATGGCACAATACACTACATAAATTAAAAACGGATAACATAGACTTTGCTCCTTACTAAAATGTTTGCATAGTTTCAGAATATTGACCAAACAATATGGTGCATTCATAAACTGCCAATACCTTATTTGATTATAGCCAACTATTAATCAATTACTGTATGAGAAACGTAAGTGGCTGCTTACAGTATAAATCAACACATTATATGCCACATTTTGGGGATGTACTTTGATATCAACTTCGTTTTCCAACTTTCTTTGTACTTGACCTTTTAGACCAGTGAGGAATGGAATAAAGACTAATTTGTTCCCTGTTACATACATATGGCATATACACTTCAGCCTTTTATTCAGACTATATTGTTAACGGGTTACTGAATTTTTCTTCTACTTTGAGTGCTGGTATATTTACAGGCTACAAATGCAATATCAGGTGTACATATAGGACGAAAACCACAAGACCTATAATATAGCACTTACAAATAGACCTGAAAAAATCAGTGTCAACAAAAAAATAGAATTTGTTTACACAAATACTATTGTATTTGGAAGTAGGACTCTTTCAGTTCCAAAAATTCATGCCCAAGTTATTTGAAGAATTTTTACTGTTTCACTTATGTAGACTTCCTATCATATAGCTAATAGGGGAGTAAAGTTTACTGCATACACATGTTATGTGTGTTTTTTTATGAAGAAAATCTGATACTTTGTGTATTTATGATATTTGTTGTTTCATACACATCTCTGGAGCAATGCATTTGTGTTGTACGGTTGAAATATTTTACTACTACATGCACATATTGACTTGCATGAACAATAACAAACTCTTGTCTTATATTAAATACTGTCTACATATGTTTAATAATAATGTTTTAATGCTAATAAGGTTCTTTAATTACTGAAATTGATTTTATTCTTCTAATCAAAACATTACAACTTCAATCAACTAACATAATTAAGAGCAGTCTTTTATGCTTTTGTAATTATTATTAAATATTAAAATTGGATTCAAACACAAGATTTTAAGTAAAATAGAAAAGCAGATAAATCTAACCTTTGTTGTAGTCTGTCCATTAAAGAGTAAGATGTGAAAAAACATAAAACACCATGGGGAACAACTTTTGAAGTTTCCAGGATAGTCCTCCCTAACTCATCTTGGTAATCATACCTGTTTACATTCTCAAATACACCTTTCAGATCAACTCTTTGTGGACCAGAAGACACAGTTGAAGCAAATAACTGAAACAATACAACCAATTAATTACACTCCACAAAAACAAAGAAAGATTCTGATATGTTAAAGCTCTACATAACTATACTTAGTATTCTTTGTATTGAAGTATTCTTTGCCCACGTTCACTGAACTAAAACTAACATTTTTTAATTACAATATAAAATTAACCCTTTCTGTGCCAATGACCGATTTTAATAAACGTTTTAATATGTGCAAACAGTGTCAGATTTGACTAAATATTTGATAATGGGAGAATATAAAGTCTTCCAATACATATTTAAGATTTCGATTTACATAATTTTGTTCATAAAGAAACAAGTCATTGTTTATTTATCATTTGGTACAAAACAGAGTATGGTTCAAAGATTAAATTAACATCAAACTATGATCACATCATGCACTCACTGATGAACAAGGCAGCTGTTTTGGGGCTTCATTTGTCATGATATTTTTATTTGCAGATGGTTTGTTTAGTATATTTATTTAATTATGCTTCAGCTTATTATTTTATATTGCTCAACATCATTCTTGAGAAAAAAACACAATAAGGAGTGTTGTTTATAACAATAATCTTGATGACAGGGAAGACGAAAAAGTTAATATTGTTTACAATTATACATTGTAAGCTGACAATAGCTTTAACCCATTCTGTGATACATAAATTATAAATACATTTTAGGTGTTTCCATGTGTTTCCTTTGTGATTTTAAGAATTTGGGAAGTTTTACATTTATAAAGTACTTGATGTGCTTCCAACTAAACTTGAAGCTTCATTAAAAGGGTTATGTTTCCAAACAGTTATAATAAATAAAAAAAACAAATATATACAGGTACTTTTTTTACTTCAGTGATATATTACATCATAATAGCTTAATACGTACAAATAAGTACTCATCACTTGAAAGTATAATGATGTGGTGCATCATAGTTCTTGCCATATGGCTATAAATTTGATAAGAAATGCTACTTGGAGGTAATGCGTTGTTTGTGTGAAAAAAATATGAGGAAAACAACCAGAAGCGTGAAAAAACTAGTTGGGTAAAATTCATTACGCTAATGTTTTTACTCATAACTTACTTGTTTCATAATTTTTTTGGCAATTAACATAATTATGTTGCCTCAGTCATCATATTCGCCAATATGACCCCTGCAACTTCTTTTTTGCCATTATTGATCAGATAAATCATAATCATTGAAGAAGCAATACCAAAAAATGAGTTCTAAGATTGAAAATAGTGCTTGCACAAATTCAATACATCTATGGGTGATTGCTTTGAAGGGGACAAAATTAAAATTGATAAGTAGATAAATATTCTTAACAAATAACAAAAATTACCATAATTTTAATTGGTACATTAAAAGCCATTGTACAGTATTTATTTATTTGATTTTTAAAATTTGAACATGTGGATATAAGAAATTACTTACATTTTGCCCTGGTACCACATGTCTTCCCTTGACAACCCAGGGGAACTTGACTGCCAGTTCAGCTTGAAAGGAGTCGAGAGGTGACAGGGTACCAGATGCTAGCACTATAGTTCTCGCTCCCAAAAGTTCGCTGAACACTATATTCGGACTTAGGCACAACAAGTGAAGGGAGTACTTCCATACCCTCTCCTCCTCCCTCCCTGACTGTCCTCTCCTCCCGCTGGGCTTTGTGAACCATTCATTCTGGATAACAGACTTGTGCCACATTATAGGATATCATACAGGCTTTTACCCTTATGATTAGCTATACAATCCCTCTAAAATCTATTATCAATTTGTACATGGAATACTGATAACAATAATCTCGAGAATATACTGCAAGAAAAATATAAAGATACATTATTATTAACTGTAAACAAAATTGTAGTTATTTTTTATAATTAAAATCAAAAATTGTTTATTTCATAGAAGAAAATATATGTAAGATTGATTATTAGCTTTTGCTATTAGGTATTTACTGAAATGTACCTCCCACATAAATATAGCTTGTGGGTGACAAGTGTTACTATCAATTGCATTGTAATTGTTACATGAATTTATAAGACTGCTGCCACATTAAAAAAAGAGGAATGAATGAATGTAAAACGATTGAATAAAGACCGTAATATAGAGGACAGTTATAATCTGTACTAACAGTTGTAAGCTAAGGTGCCAAGAACGTCTGGAAATCAGTTGATAATAAATGAGATAATCTGTTATCTATTACTTAATATTTATTCTATTATGTTTGATTATGAAAGCATGGTGTTTGAGGATAGTAAAATTAAGTACTTATTTATAAAGATAAAAAGTAAACTATTAAAAAAATTCTTAAAATAGCTCATTTCTGTGTTTGAATTTTAATTGTGTAATTAATTATTATTGTAAGTCATAGATAAAATGTGGCTTAAATGCCCTGGCTATATAAGTTTAGATAAATGAATAAAAAACCTCTCTTTCTCTAACCCTGCACTCAGGCTCAATTAAAATGCTTACAAACAAATGAACGAACGCAAATGCACATGTGCACACACACGTCATATGTAGCTATAGCACGCAGTGATCTTCAAGTAATCAAACCCGAAGATGAGGTCCACCATACGGAGTGGTTATTTAACAGAAATGTTCGACACTTTTATTAACTTTGTCCAGGGAACATGCAGATCTACTCAAAATTGTATAAATAAATTTTGTTCTAGTACATAATTTCTTATCTCTATGAGGTCTGGTATGTAAAGAACAGTGTGCACCACGCAGTGATCGATTACAGACCTAGTTGGCTACATTCATATTGAGATCCTGCGGTACGAGGTTGCTAAATTGCTTATCACAATATTGCCCTCACTCCCTGCCTATCCAAGGCCGTAAATCTTGAATGCAAATGGATGTATTCTTGCCCTGATACACATGTATTAACAATGCACAGTTAAACTGGGAACAATGTTACTTTCATTGTTAAGCTTGAGAATTACTACCTCAAAGTATATTACAGTTAATTTGGTATACAACAATGGCAAAGATTTTATATTATGAAGACGTAAATATGGATGGTTTCAACACAAAATAAAGTTAGCATTTTGATAAATTAAAATATAAAAGTTAATTGTTAACAATTATTGCAAAGGTATGTGTAAATAGAACTATTAGATTTTTTCGCTATTTCACATTTAATAATTAATTGTGTTGCAGACAATTATTTACAGTTTACAGGTATTAGCTAAAAAGTGCAAATTAGCTGCATAAACAAACTGTAACTTTGTGGTTTTTTAGTGGTACAAATTTCTTCTAAATAATCTTTGTTAGGTCTTTCAAACCAATAACAAAATCCTTGAATTTTGGAATATTTATACTATGAAAAAATATGTAACAAGTATAACCATTTATATAAATAGAGGACATTTTCATAGTTCAGTTAAAATTAAAATTTAGTACGAAATGTGGAACACATTAGAATAAAAGTGTTTGTATACAACAATAATTAAACACACTCCTGACACAAAAGTAATTTTAAGTTTGTCCTTCAGTTTTTTTGGCTGCCTTCTTACTCTTAAAATAGTAGAGGAATAGGTTCTATGAAGTCTTGAAAAACAAATTCCCACGTTAACTGCAGTCCTCATCTTATACTGATTTGTCACTTGATCAAAAGGTTCCTCTGAATGCTTAAAGATAGCTTTTTGTTTTGTCACTAAAGATTGCATTGTTGTTTTACACGTAACAATTGTTGTTTAATGTGCAGTCCGCTCTCAAAGACAGATGCATATACACACAAAACACTGCTATTCTCAACTCTAATATTAAAAAATTTACCAAGGTGGTAAAATGCAAATATCATTTTCCTTAACTTTTTTGTTTATATTTTAATGATGACTAGGATGGTTTGAAATTGTTCAAATATTTTAAGTTAAAAATATTTTTATTTATTAATCTGCAGCAATTAAATGGCTTCCAGAATATAACAAAAACTTTTTGTATATATTCTGGAACCCCATATTCAGGGTTGCTACAGGAGTCCAATAATGAAATTCCCTGACTTTTCCCTGATTTCCAGACCAAATTTTTCATTTTTCCCTGACTTTTTTCGACGCAATCCCCAGGGTTTTTGGCAATTAATGGGTGGAAAAAAGCGGTGATGAGGCTAACAGGGTGGCAAATATAAAAAAGCAAAAAATAAAGTGAACACAGTTTAATACGTACAAAAAGATTGACTTAAATGATCTTTTACAATACAGCGGCAGTAAGTTTATTTGTGTAAAGGGATTTTATATTTTTCCCTGACCAACATCGAAATTCCCTGACTTTTCCCTGACTTGAGACCGGATTCCCTGACTTTTCCCTGATTTCCAGTCCTGTTTTTTTTCCCTGACTTTTCCCTGACTTCCCTGATTTCCCTGACCTGTAGCATCCCTGATATTATAGTCTATAAAATTAAAGTAGAATGAAGGTGATAAAATATAGCTATTTCTTTGAATCTCTGCAAATCTCTCTACAATCTTTTGTCTCTAGTGAGTGGTATTCTTTAACTACCTTTTATATTATCATACACAAGGTTTTTTGGGGGGGAGAAGGTTAAAATACTTTTTCACACAATGAGAGGCTCATCGTCCCCTCAATAGTGGTGGACTCCACAAGCTGTTTAGCACATTACTTCGGGCTAGCCCTGTGAAGTTATGCCACTAGGGCTTTCCTCATCAGGGGGAATTAGACAGTTAAGGCCTCCTGGCTGATGGTTCTCTGTCATAGAGTTGCAGCCTTTATCACCGCTAATGAGCTCAAACATTTGAGAAGATGCCCCTCCTCCTCCTTCTCCCCAGCAAGAGCAATGACAGCCTCGTAGGGCGTTGGTTTTGCTGACGCCCACTCATGGGGAGGGGGCCTGAAGCCGTGGATTGTGCGGTTACCGAGGAGGGCGGTGTTTCGCCAATACTCAGCGTCTGGTTGGTGTTGACCGGCGATATCGACAACCGGGACCTGCATTCGAAGGGATTTACAATCTCTTCAGCATTCCCGAGTTGACTGGGAGGAGGCGGAGTTGAGAGCTCCTCCCGTGAGGAAGTGTTTGGGGTTAGGGAACCCCGGGATGGTTCTTGCACCTTTTTTATTAAGTAAGCGTCCATAATGTCTGGCTTAGCCCCCACGACTATGCGATTCTTCCTCTTGCACTGTACCCAAATGTGAAAGTCAGAACAGTCAGCCGCAAACGCAACTTAATCTGCATCGAACTGCCTCCAAAACACAGCCAGTCCCGATGAGCAGTGGCCTCGGTAAAGCTCCCCCAAGATCGTAGCATGGCCCTTTACCAGTTGCCAAACAGCACTACTACGACTAAGAGGATTTTTGCGGCAGAAAGGGCAGCCAGGTCATTGCTGGCTAAGCTCACCCGGGTTCCTGTACTATCCAGCAAGCTGGGAAGTGCAAGAAAAACTCAGTTTTTAAGTTGTACCCTCTGCCACACAAAGGTGTTCAAGGTCACGGAGGTTGAATACCACAGAGCTATGCCCGCAAGTAACCGGAACAGTTTTGTGTAGAACGCCAGGCTATTGCGCTATAGTCAGAATATGGAACTTTGAAAAGGATACGCGTGAAACAGACAGGTGCGCTCCGTCCTTTCAGTTGCTTCTTAAGACAAGTTGGAATACTGCTGTCTATTCTAACATGAAGCCGCCCGGGGAACACAGAAGGTTAAACAATTAACAGAAATTGGATTGATGGTAATTTTAATGAAATCATACTGAAATTCGAGAATCAAATTTTTAAGATGTGGAACAGGATTTGAGATTTGAAAATTCTGTATTGACCAAAAGTGTAGTATTTTTACACAATAACGCCCGACCATATTCTGGCCAGTAAATACAATAATTTTAACTATTTTAGAATAAATGTTTAAATCGGTGTTGTGAGCATGTAGAAAATAGCAGAAATACAGTGTTGGAATATAAATACTAAATGTCCCATATATATATATATATATATATATATATATATATATATATATATATATAAACTATAAATATTCTAGTTTTGATTTCATTGTAAGCTAATGGAATTTACTTTCTAGTAAACTGTTTTGCAATATTTGGCATAGTTTTTTTCTGTCCTATTTATTAAATTTAAAAATAAAACATTTGAAGTATGTTTAATATTAATTTACAAGAATTGCATTGATCAAGAAATCAGAACAAAAATGCAATTTATAAACTCACATTTTGAACAAAACTGATTAAATAACCAAAACATACTATCGTGTTACTTAATTTTACTCTATCTATTAATTATTTATAATTATTTTACCTTTTTTTGCTCCTTTCGTTCATTGCTCCCTACTTCTCGGTTCAGGTAAGCTTTATACTTGCTAATGTTCTTGGGATTATACAGATAATTTAGTACCACCACAATGTCATCACATAGTAGTTTAATTTTTCCACTAATTCCGTAATTCAAATCAGGTTGTTCAGCCTTAGTAGTTTCTATTTTCTCCAAATTATCCTGTTCATGAAAACAAAAATCAAATCATTACAATCAAATTGTAAAAACATTTAAAAAAAAACTACTCGTTTTTATGATCAGAACATGTTTCGTACATATATATTTTTCTCCATAGGCATAAGTAGGGGCGATTTAGAGATTTCAACTCCTACTCATAATACCACTGTTAATTGAGTTATTATGCTAGTTTCATTTTTTATAAGATTAAATTTGAGATATAATTAATATTTTTAATAAATTTGAATTATTAGTTATTTAAAAATAAAACTTTCAATTAGTAAGAACTAATAATGAAGTAATATCAAGTTTTATTACCTGAAATATTTGGAAATTTTCTTGTGAAACGTTGCTTAAGTGTAGTCTGTTTACAACATCTTCTCCTGTCATGGTTGTTTTGGCTTCATTCATGTCCGAGTACTGAACAGTGGGTCCTAATGAATCCAACCAAGAGTATAAACTCTGTAGAAAGTCTTCCTGTATGCAATAAGAACTTCAATAATTTATCTTGCTCAACAATTACTTATACCTCCAAATAAATATATTTAAATTTATACGTTATCGAGCCAAGAAATGTTAACTGATATCTGAATTTCTTAGATTTGGTAATAAATTGAAATGTGGATAGTTCAAACTTTTAAAATTATAAATAGCAGATATTTCTAACAATTTCTTCTAGTCCCTGAGTTTTGTACTATGTATAATGTTAAAATAGGGTAGTGAATTTGAATTAATATTTTGTTTTTGATCGTTCAAAATTATTATGTCCATCTTATATTAGTTATGAGGTAGTACTTCTAAGGGTAAACAAAGCATTAAAATGCATTGTTTTATTCTGCAGATGACTCATTATTAGGCTGCATAAGATGATGCTTTATCGACTGAGTAGAGTAAATCACTTCAGGACTATATGTTTAACCCTTCCTCTCACACCACAATGCGAGCAAACTGAATGTATCAAACTTGCCTACCACTGCCGGGCTCACTCTAACCCCTTCAATGAGTAATGCCTCAACACATTTTTGTTTAGGCAAGGACTCCGAACTTGGCACAGTTATGCCTTAATCAGGTAATGATTCGGGTCAATGCCTGGATGACGAGCCATGGACTTGAGCTGGCGGTCGCCAAGACCGAAATTGTTATGCTCACTCGACGGAGAATCCCCACTCTGATCTCTATGAATGTGGGGGGTGTCGAGGTTCGGACAAGGACTGCGGCGAAGTACCTGGGTGTGTTACTCGACTGCCGTCTTCGGTATTGGGAGCACATTCAGGCGGTGTGTGACAAAGCCTCTAAGGTGATTATGTCTCTCGGCAGGCTGATGGCTAACGTAGGAAGCCCTAGGTCAAGTAAGAGACGCCTCCTCATGTCTACTGTAAACTCAACCCTTCTGTAAAACACAGAGGTTTGGGCGGGTGTCATGAGGATAAGGCGATACAGTCAAAAGCTGTTATCGGTTCAGAGAAGAGCGGCACTTTGGGTCGCCTGCGCCTATCGCACCGTTTCCGGTTCGGCCGTGGCAGGGGTGATTCCTATTGATCTGCTGGCCATCGAGAGACAGACCGTCTTCCGGGAGGCTGCCGAGCGGGGTAGAGAAGATGCCTTGGCTGCTGCCAAGGTGGAGACTCTGCAGGTTTGGCAGTGGACGGAAGGATCGGACGGTCGCTGGACCTTCTGTCTCATTCGAGAGCTTCAACCCTGGATAGATCGTGGCCACGGGGAGATAGATTTCTACCTGTGTCAGTTCCTGACAGGGCACGGTTACTTTAGGAAGTACCTCTACAGGATGGGAAAAGTCAGGTCACCTCGGTGTGCTTACTGCCCGGAGGAAAATGATGATGTTCATCACACCTTCTTCGCTTGCGGGCGCTTCACCGAGGCCAGGCGAACGCTCGCCACCACAGCTGGCGATGTTTCGGCAGACGCCATTGTGGAGATGATGCTGCAGAGTGAGGACGCCTGGAATGCAGTCACCACTTATGTACATGGGATCCTTCATCAGAAGCGTGAAGACGGATGCCTGGCTGACCCCTAGCTTCCGAAACAAGTAGTTTTGTCCTGGATGGGACATAAGACACACGGACCAGGCAAGATGTCATCCGAAAGGGTTCCGGCCTGGGCCCTCCATGGCCCGTAGGGGGTTTAGTGGGTAGTCCGCAAGGGAGTCCCACACTCTGTGCGCAAACGCATTCCCCCTATGTTAAAAATTAAAAAACACACATCTTTGTTTCGCTACCACTGTTACAACCCATCTGTCAAAGTGAATACATACGACTCATGAGAAGTGATTTTTTTAATAAATAAGACTAGATTGTGCTTATAGCTTGTTACAGTATATCAAATATATAGTATAAAGAATATTTAACTATGTTTCTAGCAGTAACATTTTTTGCAGCACACACACACACACACACACACACACACATATATATATATATATATATATATATATATATATATATATATATATTAAAATTATTTTAAGACACCTGTATAATTTTAACTTTTGGATAATTATAATTTGTTCACTAGTCCTTTGAGGTTTGAAATATTCATATTCTAGTAGATATATTACAAGGTGGATTCATGCCTAAATTCAGTTATTCCAGGGAACATTTTGGTACATAATACAATGTTATAGTGTAAACATACAAGGTTCAGTGGTAGGGAGGGCTTAATAGCCCTAACTCCACCTCTCTAATAAAGGCATTTTTCATTCATTTTTTCATTTCATTCAAACCTTCAGCAGTTATCATGTGCACAAACACACAAAAAGAATCTGAATCTTCCTATCAATCTGTGGGAGAGGCTTCACTTATGCTCAACCAATAGCTTCACAGGGCATCTTTAAATGGAATAAGAATACTTACAATGATTTTATACTCTTCGGGATTTCTATCTTTCTTAATGTTATCCCTGCATTCCGACATAGCCTCTTCCAGGTCTGATTGCTTCAGTAGAAGGCTTCCTGCCTCTCTACAGATGTCTTCAATATTGTGAGCTTCATCCATTATCACAATGCTCTTGGTTAGGTTTACATTCATCTAAACAGAAATTAAAATGCTAAAAAATGTCTCATGAATATTATGTGTATTACTAAAAAATGTCCAACATTTCATAATTTGTAAAAGGCTACTTAATGTTGTGGAACTTTTTCAATACGAACCGCCAAACATAAACTTGTTATCAATTATATTGAAAGATTAACCCTTTCTGTATCCAATTAACTAAGACCAAGTTATGTGATGAACCGATAAATCTTGTCATTATTAAGTTATTATTTGCAATGAACATTATTTAAGAACAGAACTAAAGTAAAACAACATAGCTTACAACAGGATTGTTAAGATTGCAACATGTCCTGTCACATTCTCCAGTTTTTCACTATGTAATTCTAGTAAAACCTGTCACAAAAATTTCAACCTACATTGGGTAATTAGAATTTAAATGATTTTAAATTAAATTAATTTAATATTAAAACTTTAAATTACCAATGCACAAACATAATAACTGACCTACTTTAACATTTAAAGCTATTAAAAAATCTCTTAAAGCTTAATTATATATGCTGTTATCTGATCTAAATTCAAACTAGCTGATGTTACATTCTGACTATAGACATTACAAAAATAAAATAAATCTATCTCATGTTCAACCCTCCAACATCAGTTTTGTACAAATTTTATCTTGCTGTAGGAAACATTGATTTATCAAAAGAATATTTGTTTTAAATTAGCTATATAATAATAAAAATATAGTTTAATATTGCCAAGATGTTTATCAAACAACTTCAATGGCACATAAGTCAGTAATTTAACCAGAATGTATTCTGGAAAGGGGTATATCAGAGAGATTGTGAGATTCTAAACTCCCACTCTGGATATTTGACGAAGTAAAAATGTGCACACCATGAACAAGGCAATCTATAGAAATAAAACAAACGACTTTAGTACGATCAAATGCTAAACTTGATGTAGCATAAAGATTATAGTACAAATAAAAACGAAACTTGATGAATATGGATGTGCACATTGTAAATAATAGACACAGAACAATTAACCGTTGAAAGAGGAGAGCTGACTTTGAGATAATGCAGTTTTGAATCCTGTCTGTGATTGTCACTCTTTATATCAGCACTGTCAACCTTGTGCTATATTAACAATCCCACCTTATTCCATTTGATAAGATGCTCACACAGGCAAGTGGCCCATGAGGATGGGTAGAGTAAGGCTAAAAAGGGATGGCCCTCTTTTTTTTAAAAAAAAAGGTAATTTTAAACTTACATGAACTTTACGGATTATTTATACCATATCAAGGTTCAGATCTGATTTTTCTGAAAACCAAACCAGACTCAGATCTAATGATCCTGATAATCAAAAGATCAAATATATTCTTAATTAAATAACTCAAAACAAAATGAAAATTATCCAGCAGGCTGAAAATATGATGTACTTATACAATAAGGTGAAACCACTTTCAGAATAAACTTTATTTTAAAACAAAAGGTAATAAGTTAACTACTTAAAGTTTTTCTTACTTACAGATGATCGAATCCTGGGATCTATTAGATAGTTATAAGGACAAAAGATAATGCCCGCTTGAGTAACTAAGTTGCGAAGTGTAAAGTAAGGACAGACTCTCCTTTTCTTCCCTACACAGACCATATCTTCAATGTCATAAACTATGGGAAGACCATAATTTGACAGGGATTCAAAATTTGAAATCTTTGAAGATCCACCATAATATAAACAGCTTACACCCTGAAAAGAAAAGGTTAATAATTGTAAGTCAATACATCGAAAGAGTACAATCATTCTGTTTCTACACATAAAATCTACGTGGTTTATACTTGTTGTAGATTGGCTTAAAAAATTAATTTATGCAAAAAATTATATAAAGAGTTAGGAAAATGTTTAGTCCGAAGCTATTAATTTTATCAAGTAGAATCAAGCATTGACTAGGAATAAAGTAACTGTAAACTAAGAACCAGAATTTATCACTATGTTTCAGTTTGTTCTAGAACCGTATTTAGCTTCAAGCTACCCTTAGGCTATCCTAAGACTTGCAATCCTCCCACACAAACACAATTTACAGATAAGACAACATTTGAACCAATTGTCACTGATGGGGAGAGGGGGAGTAGAGAGATAAAAACATTGCCTTAAAAAAATAGAACTTTGCCAGCTATTTTTGTACCACTTCAACAAACAGGCTGAATTTTTAGAAGTAACTACAACTATTTTATTATTACAGTACGAGACACATCATGGCAAGACTGGCCATATGGACAGTTACTGCACCCCACTTCCCCCTCGCCATGCAGTGTTGCCACATTGTCATATCAGCTGATTTTCAGTATAAGGTGATGCAATGATGTCTAGCTTCATTTTAGTTGCTTACATCCATTTTGTTCTTAGACATTTGATTATTCTGTATTTTTTATATTATTATTATTATTTTTTCTCACGTACTATGTCATAGTGTAAACACATGTTAATTTACATCGTGAAGGTAAAGTATTCAGGAAGACAAATGAGAAGTAAAGATGAGCAATAACAGTCACTTGATTGTTGAATTCAACTGATTAACCCATCACTAGTTATTCTTTTGTTACAGCTGGCAACATAGCAACTACAACCTAGGCTCGCATTGATATGTCTCATACTATAATTGACTAAATGCCTTCTTAAATACGTTTATCTGTTTTTTACCTTCTTAACAGGTTTTTGTTTTACTTTTGGTTATAATCAGTTTTCACCAATAAAAGCCATGTTTCTATTACACATTTTTATGTTGGCTACTATAATAAAAACGTATGATGGACCGGTAAACTTTTTTCATTTTTACTTTACACATCTACATTTTATATACCAAGAAAAATTAAGATACATTTCTTAACTGAAAAAAAATATTTCTTGTATTTGCCTACATACAGTATTATGATGAGCATAAATTTAATAACAACTTCATATAAGATGTATAAGTGATAACTAATATATTTCTTACGTTTACCTAAAATACTATTCATTTTAAAAATATGTTTACCATTGTTACATGTTACCAACAGTAAATTCTTTACAGATTCAAGGTTGCAGGTAACCTGATTTATCTTTTTACCTCTGGTCAGCCTCTTCTAAACCCATTTATATGAAACAAGGAGATCTTTTTATCAATATTCAAGAATTTATTTGGAATCCACTAGAACTGTAGTATACCAGAACTGTGTGTATGCTAGGTAGTATTTATTGGTGATGGGGAAGTGTAGAGTAGAGGAGTACAGCGCAATCTAAGGCCATCTAGGGCCAACCGAGTTTTCTATTCATAATCTAGCTATATTGGAAAGAGTCGATTCAATGTGAATGTTGAGTTTGGCCCCATTTCACCTACCGCTTACAGGAGTGTCATAACTCTAACCCTGTGTAGAAAACCGGGTTGCTAAATCATGCTTGGGGACTGCACATAAAATACTGTAATGCACTCAATTGTGCAACTGTGAGAAAATGAGAACACCTCTTCATCTAGATTACAATAGATGGCTCCTGGGTAAACCAGACATACCACTTTTGTAGTCTAGGTGTTTCTGAAATCGAAACTATGCAGAGATTATCTTAAAGACCATTTTTTTTATATTTTCAGACAGACGTGAACTCCAGATTCCATGAATAAAGTCTGTGACAGTGTCAGATTTTAGATGCTGCATTAAGCAGAAGGTAAAATGAAGCTATAGGATGCTTCCTATATTATTGAATTATTTATAGGGAATATTTTTATTTTTTAATTAAAGAGAATTGTAAACTTTTATAGTAATTGAATTGTAAGATTGTGAACCTTCCAGCAGTGCTGAATTTCTTGTCCAATTCGGGTTCAAGGAATGCTAGAAGCTTCCTTTTGTATGTAGGTATTGAGCACAGGTTACATGTCTGGGTTGGATAGGTACCATTCAACTCAGACATTGTGTTGCTCAATTTTGATTGGCCAATGTTAGCTTGATTAAATGGTGGGAGGGACTTCTAGATCCTTCCGGTGGCTTCAACCGCGTTTTCAGGAGATTCTTTGCTGTGTGCTCAGAGAGTGTAGACGTATTAAGGTTTAGCCTACTCTTGCCGTTTTGATTTTTCGGGAAGAAGGTTTGAGTTTGTTGAGTTGTAAGATTAAAATTTAGTTTCAAAATTTAAAGTCTCAAGTTTGAATTAAATTAATCTATAATAGTCATTTTAGTTACTTGGAGAAGTCTTCAGCAGATGTGCGAGGGTACTGTGAAAGTTAGAATTTAATATTGAAATTAGAAAATTACTTGATGATCTTTTTCCTGTTCAATTTGGTTTAATCAGGAATAATCTACTGCAAAAGAAAATTTATTTAATCTTCTGAGATTCTATATATATTTTAACAAGTTCCTAAATTTAACATTCAAAGCCAAGCGGATAATTCTAGATAATTCAATAATTTGTAAATTGGAAAATTTACAGAAAATAAGTAGTTTGAAATTGATACAATTTTGACTTTAACTGGTTGGACATTGTCTTTGTTCATAAATTAAATATTAATATTATCTTATTTTGTTTTGATTTTTATTTTGAGAAGAAGTCGTATTTTATTATTTGTTGTATTTTTATATTATAAGAAGATTGTTTTATTTTGAAGTTTAATGAAGATTTTTATTTTGAGTTTGTGTTGAAACATTAGCACTGAGAACTTGAAGGACACAATTATTGAATGATTGATTGATTGTTAGTTTTAAAGACTGGACTTGTGAACTTTTGATGGGTTAAAAACATGAAAATAATTGAGAATAAAATTCTAAGTAAAAAAGATAGCTTGGCGTTGCTGTATTATTGATTTTAAATTTTTATTAAAATTACTATTATTTTATACTGAGTTTAATTATTGAATTCCATTGGAACTTGTGCATTCTTAAAATAAAGGGTTATTAGTTCAGAACACAATTAATCGCTCTTATACTAAAACAAAAATAGTTGTGATTTGTTTATAGAAGATAACCTTACTATAGACACGTTACATAATTGCGCCACTCTGCTTGGTATAATTGAGCGGTTGATGTGAAGGAGATTTGAACAGTGATTGGTGTTGTGTGAACTTTTAAGGAAGATTAAATTAATTGATAAATTATTTTTAATAAAAAATAATTCTGTTAGGAATAAACTCTAATATAAAGTGAACTTTTGTGAACAGTACTGAACTTTAATTAGTGAACGATGTCGCTGAAGGTGGACCTACTTAGTAAAGACGAACTTTTGTTTGAAGTTAAACTTAAGGGTGTTTATCGTAAACCGGTCTGTGGTAGTAGAGTCAAGAAAAAGATTATGCCAACTTATTAAATTAAAGGTATTAGTCAATGTGGAACATCTTAGAGGGACATCAATATATATGATTGTTATGGAAGATATGAATATATTCGCTTTGTTCCTTCCACTGCGTGAAATAAGAACAGGTAATGTGATAAGAGCCTTAGAAAAATAGTATTACTTAATAATTACTCATTACCTGAATGTATAGTGAAAGACAAACGCTACTTGTTTAACTGGTGAAAAAATGCAAAGCTTATTTTAATTAAAAGGGGAGTGTCTACCTACGAAGTTTAAATCAAGTTTTAATTGGTTATTATTCTGATAATAAAGGAGGATTGGGAAAAATTTAAATTATCAATAAATTATACATTTAATGAAAGTGTGAAATCGACCCCCTTTGAACTGATGTTTTTAATTATAAACCAAATAATAGTTTAAGTTTGAGGTGGAATCTGAAGGACTTGATAGATAACGAATTACGGGGAAAGAATAAAAATAAATTAATCAGTGCAGTCAAAAATTTGAAGCAACAATGTTTGAAAAATCAGAAACTAAGTAAATTATGGTAACAATGTTAGATTTAAGAAGGGTGATATTGTGTTTTGTAAAGTTAATTTTCAGAGAAAGAAGTTGGATGCCATTTACGAAGGACCCTACAAAATTATTGCAGTAATTTCAGATGTCAGTTTTGTGGTGCAAGATCTGAGAGATGCAAATATATATATAAGCGAGTCACAGCATGAACATGAAGCTGGTAAAACAATGATGGTAAAATGAATATAGGTGTAGAAAGTGTATGGTGTAAATTTCAGGGTAGGACATGGACTGTGAGTCTTTAATACATGAAACTTGTACTATTAATGAATATGTGATAATGTGAGATTTGATAAACAAACCAATTATAGTTATAGATATTACTAATGTTTTATTAAATCTACGTACATTTTGCCATATGAGTGAAAGTACAATGAGACATGTGTGCGATTGGGTTGGACATGGACTGTGAGTGTTTAATACATGAAACTTGTACGATTAATGAGTATGTAATAATGTGGGATTTTATAAACAAACCAATTAGTTTATAGATATTACTAATGTTTTATGAAATCGACATACATGTTACCATATGAGTGAAAGTACAATGAGACATGTGTTTATTTCACGCATACAGACACACTATATATATTTGGTGAATGTGAGTCCTATCCTACCGATTGTAATAACAAATTTGGATGGAAAAATAATCTGTATTTGTTGTGGAAATCCCAGGTTGTGGTCTATAACATGAAATGTTCCAACAACCCTGAGTAAATGTTTACACAGTGAGAGTGAGAAAGAACAACATGATATTACATCATTATAAGCACTAAACTAAGATTAAAATAATTAGTGAAAAAGGATACAGCTTATATATAATTGTTACCTGGATTGGTTATCCATAATAACTTAACAAGTAACTAGCACTGAGTAAAATTAAAATAAAAAGAATTTAACTTGTATTAATTTGCACCACAATGATTACCAAAATTTTTAAAGAAAGAACATTATTTTAACAGAACTGCACTGCACAGTTAAAGATGAGAAGAGATGATCTTGTAGAAAGCTCCTTATGGTAAAGATTTGTGCTGTGGATTGATGAAGTTGTTGACTGACGAAATAAATGTATTTATGAAATAACTTAAACGTTTTGGGGGTATACAAAGAATTCTACTGAGTGAGTAAAAAGGGACATTTGATGATTTAACCTTTACAGATATACTTTTAAAAGGGTTCTAAATAAATGTTTCATATGGAACCATTGCTGAGAACGAGACAAATTCAAAACCAGGGAACGAAGTCATGGGGTGTGAGCGAGGTGAAGGAGATGACCGAGCTGGAACCAGGAGCAGTCTGCAGAATAACCTGCTTCGGAAGGGACTGTCGTTTATCAGCGGGCCTCACAAACAAAGGACCGAGATAAGATTGTTAACTGCTCTCGATCAATAAACCAGGACCGTTATCTACAGACTTTCCATTTCTAAATTCATCGAAATAGTTAGTTTTAGAATACTTACTTTACATTTAAATTAATGAATTATGTAAAAATATGAGTCTTTGTATTTGCTTAAAATGATTTCAAAATTAATCAATTGTTTATGTACTGACTAATATTTTATTGATTGTTGAACTAAAGTTGTAATAATTAAAATAATTACTTCTAAAGATCTTTTAAAATTTTGATTTAATGATAATAAATATAAAACATCATTGTATTTGCATCATTTGTATATTAAATCATTGTATTTGCTTAAATTCATTTTAAAATTAATCAATTGTTTATACACTGACTAGTATCTTATTGATTGTTAAAAGTAAACTTGTTATAATTAAATAATTAGTTTTAAGGATCTTTAAAACTTTTGACTTAATTGTAATAAATTCAAAATAGGTTATTATACTTTATGTACTTTTAAGGTACAAAAAACAAACTTGGAGAATTAAGGTTTTAAAATTCAAAGATTTGTAACAATAAATAATATTTTGTCTAATATTATTAATAGTCTAATTGATGTTAAGAAACATAGTATATATATTTAACTTTCATTAATAATTCTTGTTTGTTTACATTTTAAAACTTTGTTTTTAAACATATGTTCATCAGTTTTGGACTTAACCAAACATTAAATGTAAATATTTGATTTATATATAGCTGAGTCTGTTAGGTAACAAGATTATAGTGATTCTAAAATATTGATTGTTTTTGATGTAGTGTAATTAAATTAACAGAATAAATTATGGTTTTCAATTGAATAATGTTTAGAGAAGTAACTTAGTGTTTTTAAAACTGTAAACTTAATTGATGATGTACTAATTTAAATATTCTGAACTTAAATTGAATTTAACTTGTTTTTATTGTAGGTGATTAGGTAAACATATTGTAAGTAATTGTAAGTAAACATATTGTAGGAAGAAATTATTCTTTGATCTGCTTGGGTTTAAGGGATATTCAAGCTTGAACTTTGTAAGGTGAATGTTGTATAAAAAAATTTTTTTTTTTATTTTCTGGTAAAAGGTAGGTGAGGTCTAAAGCCTCTTGCTAATTGATGTTAGTAGTTTGTCCTCATTATTACTAAAGCCTCTTAGCTAATTGATGTTAGTAGTTTGTCCTCATTATTAATAAAGCCCCCTTGCTAATTGATGTTAGTAGTTTGCCCGTATTATTACTAGAAGCCTTGCTTCTAGCATTGAAGGTAGGAGGATATAGGATGCTTCCTATATTATTGAATTATTTATAGGAATATTTTTATTTTTAATTAAGAGAATTGTAAACTTATATAGTAATTGAATTGTAAGATTGTGAACCTTCCAGCAGTGCTGAATTTTCTTGTCAATTCGGGTTCAAGGAATGCTAGAAGCTTTCCTTTTGTATGTAGGTATTGAGCACAGGTTACATGTCTGGGTTGGATAGGTACCATTCAACTCAGACATTGTGTTGCTCAATTTTGATTGGCCAATGTTAGCTTGATTAAATGGTGGGAGGGACTTCTAGATCCTTTCCGGTGGCTTCAACCGCGTTTTCAGGAGATTCTTTGCTGTGTGCTCAGAGAGTGTAGACGTATTAATGGTTTAGCCTACTCTTGCCGTTTTGATTTTTCGGGGAAGAAGGTTGAGTTTGTTGAGTTGTAAGATTAAAATTTAGTTTCAAAATTTAAAGTCTCAAGTTTGAATTAATTAATCTATAATAGTCATTTTAGTTACTTGGAGAAGTCTTCAGCAGATGTGCGAGGTACTGTGAAAGTTAGAATTTAATATTGAAATAGAAAATTACTTGATGATCTTTTCCTGTTCAATTTGGTTTAATCAGGAATAATCTACTGCAAAAGAAAATTATTTAATCTTCTGAGATTCTATATATATTTTTAACAAGTTCCTAAATTTAACATTCAAAGCCAAGCGGATAATTCTAGATAATTCAATAATTTGTAAATATGGAAATTTACAGAAAATAAGTAGTTTGAAATTGATACAATTTTGACTTTAACTGGTTGGACATTGTCTTTGTTCATAAAATTAAATATTAATATTATCTTATTTTGTTTGATTTTTATTTTGAGAAGAAGTCGTATTTTATTATTTGTTGTATTTTATATATAAGAAGATTGTTTTATTTTGAAGTTTTAATGAAGATTTTTTATTTTGAGTTTTGTGTTGAAACATTAGCACTGAGAACTTGAAGGACACAATTATTGAATGATTGATTGATTGTTAGTTTTAAGACTGGACTTGTGAACTTTTGATGGGTTAAAAACATGAAATAATTGAGAATAAATTCTAAGTAAAAAAGATAGCTTGGCGTTGCTGTATTATTGATTTTAAATTTTATTAAAATTACTATTATTTTATACTGAGTTTAATTATTGAATTCCATTGGAACTTGTGCATTCTTAAAATAAAGGGTTATTAGTTCAGAACACAATTAATCGCTCTTATACTAAAACAAAAATAGTTGTGATTTGTTTATAGAAGATAACCTTACTATAGACACGTTACAGAAGCCAAACTCAATTGCTTGTATTATTGGTCTGTGCTTCGAACACAGCCTGTCACCATGCGTGGCTTGTTGAGCTAGAGGACAGATATCTGTGATTTCACCTCAGCTCTGCAAGACATCAATTACGGCCACAATTAGTGATCTACAGATTCCTAAGGGTTAAATGTTTATACTACTCTCTACTTCCGTCTCAGATGTAGCTATTATTCTGTGTAAGTCTAGATGTTATGACTCTAATACATGGCTGCTTAGTGTTGGCTGCTATGTAGTTTTTTATCCTCAGCTACGTTTGAGAGAAAGTTGTTAAATTCTTCTGCTGTTTCTTCGTACCTCTCTACAGTTTATCTTCCCACACTTATTTTATATCAGGCTTCTTAGGTATTCCTTTCTTTGTATACTTTTGATTCACAATTTTTCAGATATTTTACAATAGTTTGTGTTTAACCAATTGTTTGGTCTTACCGAGTACTATAATATTTAACTCAGATGAAAAGCTAAGTGCTCACACCAGATACATTGCCAAGAGGTGCATTATAGAAGTTAAACCTACCTTACCATTATGAAACTTACACAAGCCCAAAAATATGAAGTAATAGACAAAAAGTAACACCCTATAGCACTTGAAAGGTTTAAAATAATCTAAGTTCTCTATATTTAAGATAGCTTACATTCATATGTTTTTGCTGGGAGTGTTCATTATTTGTATATACATATACTCCTGGAAACCCACTCCACCCCCATTTAAAAATCCTGATTATGCTACTGGTTCACACATCCCTGATTGAATATATCTAACACAACTATATAAATAGTACTAAACTGCTCTGATAAAGATTCAGATTTATCTAAGCTACTGACCATAACAGGGTCAATGGCAGCTTTGCAGAGTTCGGTGACATTTGGTTTACCTCTCACCATGTCATTAACACAGGTGTGGTCTCTAGCTGCTAAGATGGTCATACTGAAACACATACATCTTTGTCAACTCAACATAACTCACTACAAATCAGTAATAAATAACACCTTAAATTATTTTATTTTATTTTCATTATGTTATGGAGTGCTACTTCAACGAAATTTTGCTGTATTGTGAATCAATATATTTCACTACATTACTAGGTTTAGCTTGAAACAAAATTTAACTGTGATAAAATGGTAAACTATAACGTTTGTTTAAACTTGTAGGATCGAATTACATACGACCGGTGTAAAAATGAATAAAGCAAATATTAACTGTATAACTGAGGGTGAGGGCGAGATGTGTATTTTGTGCTTCTGAGAGAAGGAAGAGCATGAGATTTGAAGTAGTGATTGGATAGGGTAAGCTAAAATTAGAAGATATTATGAAGGTATTTAGAGAGATTTGTGACAATCAGATGAAAAAGGTAAAAGACTTCACACTTCCTATGAGGTTTTGAATAACAAATTCCAACAAAACGTTCACCTCATGAATAAACTAAATTAGTAGATAAATAACTGAGCCTGGTTGAATATTTGGCCAAGGAGAATTAGGTGTTGAAGAGAGAGGTTTATGCTCTTAAGAGTCGTATTGAAAACATAGAGCAATATTTTCGCCTGAATACAGTTAAAATTCATGGTATTCCACATTACAAGACCAAATATACTTTTAACATGGTACATAAAATTAGGAAGGCAGTAAGAATGGACATCAATGACTCGTTGATTGACATGTGTCATAAGATGGAAAGTAAAGGCTGCAACTACAATCGGCCACTGGTGATTATTGTCAAGTTTGTCTGTCATCTGGATAAACATGAGTGGCAAACGCAATTTGAGAAGAGGGACTTGTCAACCAGACACATGAACCTGCCCATAGACAAGCTAATATTCATTATTGATGCACTGTCACCAGCAAGGATGGGATGGTGGGAAACATCAAGAAAGGGAAAAATTACAAGTATCTCTGGATCCATGTTGGCAAGATATTTATTCACAAAGTGGATAACAGACCAGTAACAAATATACTTTGCCAATATGATATACAGGGTGTACATAAAGTCCTGCACAGGTATAATATTTTTTGAACGATAAACAGATAAATCAACAAGATTTGGTACATCAACACTACACCTAAAAAATCTACTTTTTGAACGAACTATCAGTTTTCTGTAATATCATGGGGACGTCCCGCAAGGAGTCACAAGGAAATCTTAAATAGGAGCATAGGTCAATATGCACATCATTTTAAAGGGCTTATCTAGCAGAGTTTAATGCCGCAAACCGCACTCAAAAAGATTGATCCAGTACAAAATGGCGGCTGTTCAAAGGTTTTATTTAAAAAAGATGTTTACTTACCAAATGTTTTCAGAGTAAATGTTCGAATTGTTCACCTCCGGTTATTTGACAGTTGGAAAGATGCACATAAAAAAACTATTAACAGAATTTTGCAGGGCAACTTGACGAATCATCTGACATTCTTGAAGTATTCTTTGTCTCAGTTCATTTAAATTTTGAGGCTTTGTTTTGTAGACGTTGTCCTTAAGGTAACCCCAAACAAAATAGTCTAATGGAGACAGATCTGGTGAACGCGCTGGCCATTCTCATTCTACAGACCCCTGCCTTCCGATTCACCTTTGCCAAAAAACAGTGTTTAAATAGGCTCTTACGTCGATGCCGTAGTGTGGGGTGCTCCGTCCTGTTGGAACCAGATATTCTGGAAATGTTCTCCAAACATGTTTCGAAGTGCTGGTGTAATTTCATTTTCCAGCAAACGTCGGTATGATATTGCATTTAAAATTTCCTTCAATAAAGAAAGGACCCTACCAACTGGGTACCTATCACACCAAGCCAGACATTCACCTTTAGTGGATATTGCGTATGTGCCTCCCACATCCAGGGAGGATATTTGCTACTCCAGTAACGGCAATTGTGCCTGTTTACGCTTTCCATTCAGCATAATGAATGAACACTTGTCTGAAAACACAATATTGTTTACATCAATTTCGTTGCGATCTATTTTTGGCCATCATTAGTTTCACAAAATTCTATACGTCGATCGAAATCATCTTCGTTGAGTTTGTGCACCAAATGAACTTTATAAGGCTTAAAATTAGACCCTTTCAGAATTTTTTTAAACAGACGTAACAGAGATGTCATGAGTTTTGTGCTGTTGAGCGTAGGGACTCTTGCGGGTTTCTCAATAAATGACTGCAAATACATCTAAAGAGTTGTCTTCGGTTGTCGCAATAGCGGGCCTTCCTGAAGTATTCCTACGATCGGAAACACTTCCTGTTTCCATAAAGCGTTGAACAGTTCTCCCTACAGTTGTTCTAGAAATTAGCTGCCTATGGTGAAAGTAGTCATTAAATAAATGGCATACTTCCTCGTGTGATCGTCTGTTTGTTTCCCCAACCAACCATCATAAGAAGTGTTGTACGTTCACGTTCGTCAAGCGACATAGTGTAGTTGAAGAACTACAAGCAATACGACAAACTCTTTTGTACTAAAGCGCACTGATAGAAAGGTTGGACAGCACTACTAAAACAAGAAAACTAGAATAGCCTACTATGAATAGACTGGCTAATAGGAAAGTCCAAACTGCAACCCTAAGATAAGAGCTTTCTAATTATTGTTACTGTTTACTAGTTTTTCCCCGTTATCAATATAATAGGACCAAATTTGTAACCTTGAGGATGAGTAATGTCATAATTCACTTCTGTACAACTGACAAGCATAATGTAGTATTTAGCTGCAGTATTCGTTTGGTTGCAGTTTTGGGGTTATGGCTACTAATAAAATGTAACCAAGTAAAAGCTTTGAACAGCCGCGATTTTGTACTGGATCAATCTTTTTGAGTGCGCTTTGCGGCATTAAATTCTGCTAGATAAGCCCTTTAAAATGATGTGCATATTGACCTATGCTCCTATTTAAGATTTCCTTGTGACTCCCTACGGGACGTCCCCATGATACTACAGAAAACTGATAATTCCTTCAAAAAGTATATTTTTAGGTGTAGTGTTTGATGTTACCAAATCTTGTTGATTTTATCTGTTATCGTTCAGAAAATATTATACCTGTGCAGGACTTTATGTACACCCTGTATAGACAAATTATGGCATTCTGTAACCACAAACATTTTGTGACATTTTTAAATTATTAGAATAAGCGCATTTTAGGAATATAGATAAATATATCATATCAAAATTCTTGCTGACTATTTTTAAATTTTTATAACAATGTCAAGGGTATTTTTTACAATGGAATCCGTCTACGCCTAAGCGAGTACAACTACTTTAAGAATATGCTTACACAAGCCATGAGCGCAAAACACACCACAGTTGAGAGGTAACACACCAAAGTTGAGTGGCATCAGTTGATTGTTGCCCCTGGCTTATGCAAACATATCTTTAAAGTGGTCGTGCTCGCTTATGCGTTGACGGATTTTGTTGGAAAAAGTACCGTTGGAATTGCTATAAAAATTGAAAATTAGTTGGTGTTTAATAAATTTTTATAACTATACTGGTTCTTTAGTTATTTGACTTTAAAAATTTCAAACAGACACTATTTTTTTTAATATTAAAGAGAATAGTACAATTATTTTATTTATTTTTCTCTTATGCTGAACTGAAGCATGCATTGTTGTGTTGCTGCACATTGAGCAGCATTTGTAACTTTAAATCTTAATGTAAATTCTATGTAAAAATAAAACTTCTTATCCATATACACGTTTCACTTGATTTAAAACAACTGTTGTCATGCAAAGACCAATAAATAACAATTAGGACGAAATATAAAAATTGGGAGCTTAAAAAGCCAAAAAGCTATAACCCCACCTCATCAATTTTAACATTCTCAAAGACTTTATAAAAAGCTTGAATACCTGTTGAACTCTCATGAACAAAATTAAATACCTATCCAAAATAACAAACGTTATAATGTAACAACAATATCTGTCACAAAGCTAGTCGATAACATTACTGAAAAACTGGAGAACAGCTAAAACACACACAGGCCATCCTTGATTTCAGCAAGGTCTTTGATTATTAAGTGCAAAGGTTAACAGTACAGAATCGAAAAATTAATCCAATGAGAGTTGAAGATAAAAAGGGAATTGGTGCAAGAGCTATCTGAGTAACAGAAAAAAACTAGTAGAACTTTCAAGTATGAACAATGTAATAATGAAAAAGTAAACTACTTCCAGTCTAGATATGGATCAGTTCTCACACCAGTTCTCTACAGACTTTTAACAATGGCTTCTTACAATGACTGGATGAAGGTACGATGTAGATGTTGATGACACAGTGTTTATCATTAATGGAAAAACAGATAAACCTGACATCAATTTATAACTTCTGGTAAGGCATGTCAATACTGTCACACAAATGATCTTGTACTAAATGAGAGCGAGAATATCAACTAATTTTCACTAGATCACAGTACCATTTAGTAGACCCCAGAGCTAGAGAATACAAACTCTATAAAGCACCTAAGCCTTACTATAGATAATACATTATCCTGAAAGCCTCTTTTAGACAATTTTGCACAATAAATCATATCTTTATGTTGCAAAAAAAATTAAACAAATTATCAATATACAAGTGGCTTAAACAGCCTGATATTCCCATCTATGTGTGAATTGATCAAACGGGGAGATCAGTGACAAACCTGCAAACAGTTTCAACTTTAAAGATGGCCGTCTGAATTTTTTCTGCACTTGGACCACGAGACCGCTGCTGGGAGGTATTTAGAGAACAAAGGATTCTAAAAATGGTAGGTAGCATTCAATATTTACGTACATACAAGAAAACCCCAATCAAAAATTGTATAACAAATAAAAACACTAACAAACTGACTTATCCAGTAGCCCTTCTACACCACTCAGGCTTTCCTGGACTGATGATAATGCATTGACCATAGATAAACAAAAAAACTACATATTATTGTATATTCATTAGAACAAATATTGTCTATAAACTTCCTGATTAGTGTGCATTGCAAAAACTTAAAACCTATATTATGCAATCATTCCTTCAGCATATTACAAGTTCTTCAATAAGAAAATTGTTACAAATCATATCTAGCTATGTTTATTCCTAAATGCCATTCAGAATTAGAAAATAATGAAACTATATGAGGTAAATTCTAATATCTTGTAACATACTAATGTAAACTGTTATAATATCATTTTTGGTAAGAAATTAATTAAAATAATTAATTATTGGTTGTGCATGTATAATATGTATTATTATGTACATAATCAATTCAAGTTATGAAGGTAGACTTTGCTAAAAAATACTACTATCTTTATTATATTATATCTTTATTACACTTCTTTTACATATTGTGCTTACAATTCAACAATGCATCAATAAACATTATTGATGAGAAAATTGATTCTCATTGTTATTAGTATAAAGTATATCATATTAGTAATTGTTTACAATTACTGCAGTCTATTTAGCTTAATTTGAAGCATTTTAATAAGAATATATTATTTAATGCATTCTGTGAGAATTTAATGACTTTATATAGTGTACAAAAATATTTTCCTTCCCCTAAATTGATTTATATTTCCATTTAAAATTATTAAACCTTTACACACAGTGCTACAATTTTGTCTTAAAACTTTAACTGTTGTACTTAGATACAGTTGACCATACATTTGTATGCTATGAGTTTAGTCTTTTAACTTTAATCTGTACAGTACAGCACAATTGGAAATTATTGCATCACGTATTGTATGATATGAACAAACAAAAATAAACAAAAATATTTTGAAATGAAATATTTTAAACATACTTACTTGATGTCCTTAGCATATGGAGATCTCTTGAGCTGGTCTACCACTTGAGCAATTTGTTTGTGAGTTCTTGTCCCATAAAATATTTGTGTAGCCCTATAAATATTTCCTTTTTTATAAATAGATGTAAATAAAATTATAATTTGTAGCTCAAAACAAATTAAAGTAGTTGTATTTAATGCTAATAATAGTCTATGATACGGGTATGACAGACAGCTTAAAGTAAAGACGATATATAAATACAGACTGGTTTCAAGTACAAGTGATATATATTCGATAAATATTGTATAACAAAAAGTACTTGCTCCAGCCGGACTCGAACCCTGGTCTCTCACTTGCCGGGCGAGCATGTTATACAGCATATATAGCGAGAAATATATGCAGCATATATTAGCGAGCATACATACAGGGTGATTCATGAAGTTCTCCCCCCATTTCTACAGCACATTGTACTAGTAAAAATAATGAAAAAATGTTATATAAACATAGGTCCGAAAACGCTTCGTTAGCGAGTTACAGCTAGCGAAAGATTTCGCCTGAATTCCTGGGTAAAGAGTAAAATAAAGCCGTACTGAACTTTTGGAAAGGTTAATTAAGTAAGAAATATCGTGGATTCTTATGTATTTTTACCTGATAAAGCTAATAAAATAGGTTTCAAAACTGTACCTGTAGTAGTTTTTGAGCGATTCAGGGTTAAATGCAAAAAATTGGGGCACGAAACAATGTTTTTTTTAATTTTGATGTACAATAACTTTGTTAAATTGGTAATAAATACATAAAATCAACAAACATTAACTGTAGAGAATTTAATTCTGAGAAAATTGATATAATCAAAGTCTAAAATAAAACAGAAATAAGTACCAAAAAATCGATTTTATTCAGTATAATACATTACTAGCTGTAAAGAAATACCGTACGGTATTTAGTTAAAATAAAACAAAAACAAAATGTTTGTTCCTTAATGATGAGATAAATTGAGAAAACAAGATTAACTGTTAAATAAATTTGTTTGTAAATAAAAATATCATGTTTTATTACGCTGTATTTTTTTTAATAAAAATTTACATCAAATGTTTGAAAATAAACGAAGCAAACATTTTCCCATTATTGTTTACTAATCATCGAAATGCAGTTTTTTGTTTTATTAATTTCTAAGTTGGTAACGCACAAATAACAGCTGATCAACAGTGGTATTCTGTACTGTTACGTTAGAACTGTGTATTAGTGGTGTTTTGCAAGCTACAGCAGGAGATCGGGTTCTGTGAATCGTGTTATTAAATGCAATTTTTCTGTGAGTTATAATTCGATTGTTTATTGAGCGAAAAAAATGCCTTACTTATTTACATCAGAGGAATACGCTGATATGGTTTTTAATTTGGGTTACTGTAATGGTAATGCTAGAGCTGCTGTAGAAGAATATGAACTATGTTACCCTAATAGGAGGATTCCAGATACCAAAACAATTTCAGGAACTTTTCGTACTCTTCGGGAAACAGTATTACTACCAAGTACTAGAACCAATTATGAACGAGCTGTCCAACTTGATGATGATATTGTTATTAATGCTGTTCATCGCAGTCCAGGTGTAAGTACACGACGTATTTCTAGGCGGATAGGAGTTTCGCAGTCAACGGTGTGGAGGTCACTTAATCGAAACAAATTTTATCCGTTTCATAAACAAAAGGTTCAACATCTACAGCTAGGGGATGGTCCGCTTCGCTTGGAGTTTTGCAACTTTTTGAATATTAATAATCAACTCTACAAGTGTATTTTGTTTACGGATGAGGCACAATTCACTCGGGATGGTGTCAATAACTTGCACAATGAACACTCATGGGCAGAAGAAAATCCACATGAGGTAGTGGAACAGAACTTTCAACACCGATTTAGCGTCAATGTCTGGTGTGGCCTTTTGCACAATCGGCTGATTGGACCTTTCATATTACCTGGACGCCTAAATGCTGAGTTCTATTAGCATTTCCTTCAAGAAGAGTTGCCGCAGCTGTTAGAGAATGTTCCTTTACATCTCAGACAAAATTTGTACTTCCAGCAGCATGACGGAGCACCTCCCCACTTTTCACGTGCCGTTTCTGCTTACTTAAATCATCAATTTCCTGGACACTGGATTGGTCGTGGAGGGCCTCACCCTTGGCCACCAAGATCACCAGATCTATCTCCATTGAATTATTGCATCTGGGGATGGATGAAAGACATTGTATACAAGACAAAAGTGAATTCTCTTGATGAATTAATTGCCCGTATTATGGATTCGGCTGTGCAGATACAGGGAAGTCCTGAAAAATTAAGAAACGCAACAAAAGCAATACACAAACGTGCTGCAAAATGTATTGATAATGATGGCCTCATTTTCGAACATCTATTATAAAAAGGTGCGTACGGTTGGCCCAACCTGATTAATTTTGCTTAAAACTAGTAATGTATTATACTGAATAAAATCGATTTTTTGGTACTTATTTCTGTTTTATTTTAGACTTTGATTATATCAATTTTCTCAGAATTAAATTCTCTACAATTAATGTTTGTTGATTTTATGTATTTATTACCAATTTAACAAAGTTATTGTACATCAAAATTAAAAAAACATTGTTTCGTGCCCCAATTTTTTGCATTTAACCCTGAATCGCTCAAAAACTACTACAGGTACAGTTCTGAAACCTATTTTATTAGCTTTATCAGGTAAAAATACATAAGAATCCACGATATTTCTTACTTAATTAACCTTTCCAAAAGTTCAGTACGGCTTTATTTTACTCTTTACCCAGGAATTCAGGCGAAATCTTTCGCTAGCTGTAACTCGCTAACGAAGCGTTTTCGGACCTATGTTTATATAACATTTTTTCATTATTTTTACTAGTACAATGTACTGTAGAAGTGGGGGGAGAACTTCATGAATCACCCTGTATATTGCAATTTAAAAATAATGTGATGATTAGCCCAGTGTTGAAAAGATTCAGCAACTTTTAACAATTATTTAATTTGTATAAGCGGCAATAGTCTGATTTAATACAAAAAAAACACACACACAAATATATATATATATATATATATATTGATTGCAATTTTAAAATTATGTGATAATTACCCCAGTATCAAAAAGGTTCAGCAAAGATCTCTCCATCACTCTCCAACCTAATGAGGAAGATCCGTTCTGACTAATGGTAAAGTTGGATCAGACACTAAAGTTTTGTTTTGTCTCTCAAACATATCTTATTTGAAATATCCAGCTGGCATTTAAGTGGTGGTCTATGAAAGCAGAATCTGCTCTACTTACTACACTACACTAGGGGGTCTACTGACTGCTTTTCCACTATGGGTTTTTGTATGATTGAGAAATGTTCTCATAACACTATGTATGAGAACAATATGCTAAAGCTCAGCCAATCAAAATAATTATTATTTGTTGTACTATAGTTATATTTTAATATGCTATTATTTTATTTTCACAAATTTTCATTAATGTTTGTACTTTTCTTGTTAAATAGATATAATTTTGTATTACTGTCAAAAGGATTTTAAATTTGTATCCATCAGAAACTCATCAGTGTTATAGTCTCTTAACAATGTAGAAAACTGAAATAGCTACGCCAACTAGTATTAGCGTTTTTTCCATTGTTTGATTAAAAATATTAGGGACTTTTTAAAGAAAGGCAACAGGCTGTGAAAGCACATGTCAGTAGCAACTCTGCGACTAACTATAAGTGCCACTGTGTGTATTTAACATGTTTAAGATTCACAATAACTAACTCCTACCATAGATTACAAAAAAATTCTTGTTGATAAGCACAGCGATGATTATAGCTTAACTACAAAGCTGCAACTGACACCTGTCAAGAAATGCAGGAGACGGTTATGCTCGTTATGTCAATCACATGAACTACAGGATGACAGAGAGACACGACTCTTACTTTTAAATTGTCCCTAGTTACAATATTTAAAAAGCTCATATTTGTAGAAATAACACATTAAATACAGTTTTATACAGTTCATATGAAATATTTTTTTTTACAAGCAAATACTTTACTTCCATCATAAGAGTTCTTGGAGGAAGAAAACCCCCCACATCTTTTCCATATCAACATAGGCCTTGTGTATTGTACAAAAAAACTAAGAATGGAATAGAATAAACAAGTTTTTGTTGGATAGGAATTTGCCTAAAATCTTGTGGCATGTACGAGTAATACTTCCATGATAAACCTTATCCATATGCAGTTTTATACACTATTACAAGAATACTGTTCATATTCCAAGGCTTCACCCCCTCTGATCAAGTCTTGGAATAGACCTATAAAATTACTATGTCAAGTTTTAAGAAGAACAAAATACAATAGTTCTGTGCACGCTGAATTTTATTAGAAAGCTCTACAGTCATGTCATTGATCAACACATCACAGTAACTGAAGTGAGGCAAAACTAGAGTCTTCACCAGCATCACTTTGACATATAACGGTAAGTATTAAGCAAAACGCTTGAGACCATGTATACAAACAAAAACCCTGTTAAACATTAGCGACACCTACTCAGCCCATCCTAGGTTTTTGTTGATAATTATTCCCAGGTCTTTTACTTTTTCGTTGTAAACTAATTCTTTGTTGTTAAATATCAGTTTTGGAACAGTATTGATGTCGATTGTATTAATAAGCCTATTAAAATGCAGTTAGTTTTGGTTTCATTTAGTTTTAGTCCATGTTTGCAAGTCCAGTTGAGTCAATATCAGAGTAAATGGTTGTTTTTAATAGAAATTTGTTTTGAGCATTGACAACACTGCCGCCGGATATATCAGCTGCAGCCTTTCTTTGCCATAAAACTGCCAACAAAATTATTTGGTTCAAATTTACTACCACACATTAAGTTTTACATCACAATATGTCAGAAAAACATGTTTCTATAAAAATAATTTTACCCCGAGCCTTGACAAAACTTGACATATTTTGCCAAATTTCAGCAGTCCATGATGGGTTAGCATAATTATTTTTTTTTATTTGAAATGATGTTTCTATAAGATATATTTTAACACACAAAGAGACTTTATCCCATAACTGAAACAAATTTCACCCATTCCTTGTATGTTATATCAAAAACTAATGTGGACAGCTACAAAATACTTCATCTCAAGCTCACTTTTTCATTTCATTAATGCCTTCCTCCACTGCAAAATTTGTTCTGTTTTTATTTATCTGAAAATGTTACCTGCCTTTTATATTACAATATATTAGACCCTCTCCTACTCTTCCTTTAAAAAATTTAATACAGCCGTTCTTCATGGACCAGAAATAATTATATTTAAATAATTTAATTTAATTTCTTCTTCAAGGATAAAGCAATATGAAACATCTTTCTGTAGGTATTCTACTTATATAAAAAAATCAATACCACACTCTAACTTTCAGTTTTTGGTAACATGTGACAGAAACATTTATTTTTTCACAGCAGTTCACTTAAATCACATTATTACATAAATCACCACCTGATAAAAATGTATTGCAATCTCTTACATGTTGATATTTTTTTTAAAATTCACTTAGATCTTTTCCTGTGGCAGAAGAAGACTGTACATACAACTTTTAATTATAGTTATAGCGATACTTATAAATAATATATCATAGAACATGATATTCTTAAGCTCCCCTCTATTTTTGACTTGATTTTAATGTATGCAAACAAAACTTTAGAATTATTTAATTTTAGAAGCTCAATCCACAATCATTATAAATGAAACCAAGACTCGATCAATCAGAAGTTTAGTATGTTGTCAAAAACACATAATATATGTCTGTATAATATACTATTGTTAGCAAGAGACATTGTTTTAACTTTTAAAACATATGTGTCTAAATGGTTAAAACAAAAGGTTTTTTATTCTACCAAAGAAATATATTCCTGTACTGTAAGTGATTGTATTTTCAGGTAATCTGTGCTTTTTTCTTTGTGGTTTCTTATGTACTAGATAATTTTATAAGCTTTATTTTTGTACATCATTGTTTAAATTTATGGGTTTATATTTATATTTTAACGTATGTATCCTAGGCATATTTTACTAAACTATGACTTTGTCAATACATTATTATGTAGGATGACAATAAAATATTCTTGACTCCTCACATCTAATAATAATGTTTATGAGCATGTAGTTTTTGAGAACAAGCAGCTGATCAAGAAGTTACTACAGTAACAAATCTTCTGTTATGCTGGAGGAGGCATTTTGATACAGCAGCCACCACTACCAACCTTCTCAAGTTTGTGCATGTGCACTACATCTGCTATTTTAAAATCAGATGTTAAAGACACTTTTAGAAAAATATTAGTGCACAATGGTACGAAATATAATAATTGGAAGAAAGACATTGCTATTGACATAATTTTAAATAGGAGTTTTTTGTGCACTCCATTCAAGTGTGTCTTTGCCCTTAACCTTTCAACCGCCACGCCCGAGATGTGCCGTGCAATTTTAGTTTTGTTAACAAACGCCAAGCTCGAGTATACTAATTTTCATATTATCAGCTGGTTTAATTTTGTTATATCAGCTGTTATATTGTGTTACTTGGTGTTCTATTATGTTGAAAATGACTATTAGATAGCTGTGCAGTTAGTGGTGCAATCTTGTGGACATTACTCAAACTACTTTGACACCACATGCTTTGTATTGTACACCAGTTTGGGAATGGTTATGTAATACGTTGATATTTTACGAGGTGTTTTCCAATGTTTAATCGTAGAATGTTGTGTGATAGTTAATGTTGTAATTATTTGACAAATTGATATTATTTGAGATATTTGTAAACATTGTTAATTGTTTACTCTATTTATTACACTTTAAATAAAGTGTAACATGTTATGTAAAAAATTTTTTTAAATAGGAAACATATTCGGTCCTGGTGGGTCTTAGTATGTAACTAAGCCTGGCACACTGGTGTCGCCGCAAACCCTAGAACGCAGCGATTTAAGGGTTAAGCCACATCTTACATGATCCGGTTGCTATAAGGAGTTATTTTTTATCATGTCCCCCACTACATAATCTACTGTGTTGATTTTAATACATAAATAATTCTGTCAAGCCTGCAATTTTGTTTTGGCTGTAAAATATAATATAGCCAAGAACTAATCTTAAAATAAAGTTAATTTAGGGCAGCTGGTTCTATGGAGTTAAATATGCTAAAATATGAAAATATAGTACTACCTGAATTTCTTTGGATCAGCATAATCTTTTTCTATTAGTGAAAAATGTTCTATTGGTTTTACTATGTCAATATCACAGGTTTCGGAGGGGCCAGTTTCTTTGGTTGCAGTCACTGTATCCTTGGGCTCCTCACTGCCCAAACTCCTCTATAGGAAAAAACCAAAATTAGTTAAAAAGTTATATAATAATTAAGTTCCACTCACCCTATAATCTAAAATCTCGCCACTCACCAAGTGTATCCAGCTAGTAGAATTTTCAGAGAATTACATTTTCTTTTAATGTCTTGAGATCCCAAGGAACCAAAATTTGACCCTTAAAACCTAGTTGAAGGCAATACGAAAATCCAATCTGACTGGATTAACTGTAAAACACTTTCACTTCCCACCAGAACTTGTCAGATCATTCTCCAATGAGATGTCATGGCAAAAAGACAAAGATAGAAGTTTATTGTAGATATTACATAATTTATAATCAGCAAGGAAACAACAAGTTTAAGTTCATTTTAGTATTTAATACACACCCAACAATAGAACATTATAAACAGAATCTAGGAAACTATAGTTTGATACTGTACTGAAGACAAGGATTTCATCCAGTGAATAGAACCAAAAAAAACATCTGAAGGTTGTAAACTGTCTCAAAAAGACTTGCTTAAAACTTCCAAAAGGTAATATTTTGAAATTTGTTTCTGGTTAAATTACTTTTTAACACACACAGTACATTACAACCAGTACACACTTTAGCTTGTAACGAAACCTAAAACCAACAGACTTTGATGATGTGTTCATAAGTTCAAATAATCCACTACTGGTAGCCAATCAGTTTTATTTATTAATAAAAAAATTATTATTTAAATTTATCAAAGATCTAAAGGCCTAATATGAAACAAACAACTCTTTACACTTACTTTTGTTCTTTTCGGTGCTTGAAATATGTCATCATCAGAAGAACTCTCACTACTAGGATGTACTGAAACAGTACAGTAAAAATTATATATTATATAACATTAATTATATAACAATAGTATGTCATCAAATTATTATAGTTTAAAACTTATGTACAGTTAAGTTCATGTGATTATTCTGAAAATTGGATCAACTTATTTATTTGTTCAACTTGACTCAAAACTTTCCCAAGTTATATATACCAGATTGGTCCTCCCAATGGCTAATAACACCATGACAGTAGACCTTTCAACAGCCAAATGTCAAAAACAGCTTTCAGCCCCAAGCATATACCAGCTGAACAGATTTCTGTATAAGTTGTAAGGATTACATATCTAGGTAAAGTTAGTATTAATAGACATTCTTAGAAAGTTTACTAGACATTGTAAATCTACATCTGATAGTTCTGTTATATATTTTCTCATTCCAAAGTGTATTTATTTGGTTTATAAGGTATTTTCAGCAAGATATACATTAAAATATTGATATGCCACTTTTAAGCTTAAACATGAGCGCATGTCTAGTCCATCGGCTGTATTTTGGTGAGTTATATAGTATGGCGAGTGTGGTATCATTTCCATATATTAACCCACTGGCATGCTGTGACAAACGTAAACTGCTGGTAAAAGCAGCACAACAATCACACCATGATAAAACAGTTTTGCCATGAACCTTGGACTTGTAGCTGCACTGTTGTCTACTAGATAGCAGCACTGAAAATGCTGTGAACTCTTCCTAATCTTATCCATCATATAGTTTACTTTTCTGGTCAGCACTACTACGTAAAATATTAATTTTTATTATAGACTACTGACGTTTGTTGTTGTATAACACTAAATACTGAGGATTGAAATTTACCCTCATCCTCAGGTGTAAAAGCTTAATAAATAAACATGCACCTAAAAACTATAACAGCACAAACAACACGTCACACAAGCACAAGTGTTCCACTTGCATTAGGTGAATGTGATGTATTGTTAGTGTTCTTGACTTTTGTGCAGTAACATCACATTTTCTCCAGTCTGGACTTCAAGATGTTGGTGTAAGACACATGCGATACCCATTTTATTGAGTAACAGTCTAATTTGTTTAGGTTTTAAATGCATGTTTATGTATTAAGTTTTTTTTACATTTGAAGAAGAGGGTGAATTAAAATTCTCAAAATGTATACATTTAATAACATATAACAATGGTAAATATCTGAAATCATATTATCTAAGAACTTTTTGGTTGGATCATTGTAACTCTATAAAAAAATCAAGTAAGCTGCAATATGAGCCAATGAAGTTTCTGTCATACAACTAATCCAACAAGCTCTAAAACTTGCAAAAACATTATTTTACAGATAGCAGATGACAAGTCAGAGCCAATTTCATTTTAAAGTTACGGAGTACATAGTCTAAAAGAAAATGTTTTACTTTATTTACAAAATTCTTCGTCAATCTCAGTTCTGAGTAACAGTAAAAGCTAAATCAATAGAAATATCCCATTATGAGTAACTAAATCATTCTCTTCTGGCTTACCTGAAGGAGTGTTGTTTTTTGTTTCTTGTTGTCCTGTTTCCCTTCTCATAGGTGTTTTTTTAATATTGCTTTCACCTGTGAACAAAAAATATTCCTAAGACCAGAGAATCAAAATTAACATACTTCATAGATTCCATTTTCAAAAATATAAAGAACTCATTATAGCCTTCTTACAGTATTATATAATCATCAACAGTAATAATAATAAACTTAACTTGTTTCATGAGGAAAAGTTAAATCTCAGTTAGCCACTCTCCGCTATCGACTGTCACTTAGAAAATACTTAAGAGCAGCCCCATTGGCTAGCACGGTTGTTTATTAATAATAAGTTCAGAGACTGAATTTTACATACAGCAAGCAGATTATTTAACGTTGTGAATGTATGTCAAAGAATCAAAAGGAGGATTATATAATGCAGAGTGTAGTGGATTCCATTATTAGTGACCAATTTGAAACGATCAGCTGAATAGTTTAGTAATTTTGTTTGTTTGTATATTTCAGGTCACAATACTTCTGTGCCATGCTCACTGCAATGTAGGTGATAATGTCCAAGAGCTCTGTGGAGTTACTGCCACAGGACAGTATCATCAACATACATGATGGGATAGCATATATTTCCGAGGTAGTTTGGAAGATCTGAAGTAAATAATACAAACGAAACTGGGTCCAATACAGTACCTTGAGAGACACCTTTTATGACTACTTGTGGTTTTGATTTTTAAATTCTCTCAGTCTCATTTTGTGCTTGTATTATTTCAACTATTTGCTTCATCCCTATAAAATAACTTTTAAAACATGAAAGATGAATAAATTACTAATATTAAAATCATATTGAATATATAATGACAAACTCATATGATTTCAGTTAACAGATGAACAAGGTGATTCATATAAGATGTCCCAAACAGGTACAAGCAAAGTAATTGATGAAAAAGTTAAAATTAAATTTTGAATCACAAGTAAATAAACTCCCGAATTATACTTGTAAATTACTCCTGGAAGCGCAGTAAAAAGAAATGAGGTGTGTTTGTATGTTTTTAGTCTTATTTGATGTTTAGTCTGTTGTCATCTGCCGTTTTGTGGGTCACATGTCACAAAGGGTCACATGTGTTTTGATACAATTGTCAATTTTCTTTATTTGTTTAAAAACCGGGTCAGAAAAATTTTATAAAACTTTTAAGTAAGAATTAAATAGTATGTAGGAATGTTTCATAAATATTGAATACTGCTTTCAGTGAATCTGTTATGAGTAAAAAGGGGATTATAAGTGATATATACATTTTCAAGGAAGTTTTGAAGACATTGATGTTGACACTCCTGCTTATTAACAATTGATACAAATATAAAAGCAATAAATGGTTATCAATAATCACCAAATCGCATTAAGAGATGTCACTGATGATAATGTTATATCAATCAGCCCATATCTTGAAAATGTTCTGATATTTTGGGCTTAAAACATGGTGCAACAAAATTTGTTTTGATATTATTGAATTTTGAAAAACAGAACAGGTATTGAAGTTGCTCAAGAATTACTAAATAAAGCAAATAATCTATTTTAAAATTTGCTTTTGAATTCAAAGTGGTAGTAGATAGAGTCAATATTTACAGTGCAAAATTGTATTTAAATAATTAATGATTACATACATCTTGAAATATTCTTATTGTGTTAGCAATCTTTCAATGCGATGTGAACCACAAAACTTTGGTGATTATTGTTTACATCACTGGTTTATTGATTCTATAACTATCTTAAGTTTATTTGTATTGAGCAAGATTAACAAATAACGATCACAGCTTACTAATCCCAATGGAATTGAGCATTCAGGCCTTACATCCTGTTAGGTACAGATATTATGTCTGAATTAACTGTTTTATATGGATTTTGACAGTAGCTGCTCAAATACGCAACCAAATGCTATTGAATAATTGGTAACACTTGATATAAAGCTCAATCGTCCTAGTGGAGGCATTATGGATCACAAACACTTAAAAAACTCACTACATGAATCACATGTAAAGATTATGCTTACCATATTGTTTGATTTTGGTGGTATATTGCATCATAAGTCTGCCACAAAGTCAAATGATTAATAAGCATCACTTACAAATTCAATGCCATTTGAGTGAACTAATCAGAAAAAACAATTTAAGTATTTGTAACGAAATAACTCATGACTGCATGACAACAATGCACTTTCTTACACCTCAAGACTGTTCATGAATTCTTAGCCAAAAACAAAACTGTAACGATACTCCAGCCCCAAATTCGACCAACATGGTTCTTAGTGACGACTTCTCTTCCCAAAAATAAATAAAACCAAGAAAGAACACCGTTTTATCATTACTGATAAAATAATAACAGAATGAAGGAGCTATTAGGTCCCTGAAAAGTGAGTTCCAGAAATGCTTTGAGGATTGGAAGAAGCATTGGTACAAGTGTATGAGCGAATAGAATAAAATGTAGTGGATCTAGGTAGTTGTTTCTACCTAGTATGAGCTCTTTCTTTAAATTTGATGGATAACAAAATACTAGTTTCTGGTGTCAAGTATTAGGCAGTTTAGAATATTTCAGAAAACTCTAGTATTTATCAGTGGTGGTAGTCGATACACTGTACGATCTTCAAGCTGTTAGGCCCCATCCTAGCTGGATGGCAAGAGCGACATGATTGACAAGCGCAATGGTCACTGCTGTTGGTGGCAAAATGTGTGTCCACACTGAGCAGCAGGACAAGGCGGCAGGTCAGGAGCGCACAGCATTCGCGCACGGTTATTGGGAAAATATTTTCTGTGCGTATGAAAGGTGTAATGCTGCACCAAGAGCTTGTGTAGACATTGGAAAAGCTTGTTTATACAAACATTAGAGATTAATCGTGGTTTGATTTCATGTAAATTTATACATTTTTTCCTTAAGTAATCACTTATGTTTGAAGTGTGTATACAATAAATCGTGTATGGTTTTTTAAAATCAGTCTTCGTTATGCCATCCATTTTTGTAGACCAAATTTAAGGTGAGGAAAACAAAATGTACAACATATAGCGTTATTTGTATGCGTGGGTTTAAAATTTCAAAATATAGCCTTTATTATTAAAAAAGTTGGTTATTGTTCATTTTCAATTCGTTGTTCTAAATAAAATTTTCTTTGCAGCATTAATGCGTTTAAAAATGCTATAATTTACAATGTGTAGTATGATTTGATGTAGCATTGTTTTAGGCTACAACAATCTGTCTTGTTTATTACATCATATATTCAAAGGGAAAAATTCAAAAATGAATAATATCCTGACAACCAAACTATAAACACTTGTACTCGGTATGTACTAATATTTATTTTTTGCAAATCAAAGTGAATCTTACTAATTTTAATTTTTAGTATAATTAATTGTTTACCATATACCAATTTTATTCATTCTATAATTGTTTTGTTATTTTTACTTCCACAGCTTCATTATTATCAGAGTTTTTCTCTATCAGATGTGGTGTCAGTCACAACTACCTTGGATAATCACAGATCAAACTATACAACCTTACCTTATTTGTAATAAAACCAAATACCTTAGTAAATTCTCACCTCTTCTACTGAAGCTCACAATCGATCATTCATCAGCCTGTTTTGGTAGTTTACGTCGTTCAAATTACATAAACTGGGGTGCTTTTGCACCTCTTATATGAATAATTCTTATATGAACTTAGTTCACTAGACATCACTAGAGCAGTCACAAAACGACTCACATCAAAGATCACCTGACGAAGAGGTGACCTGAGGCAGATGACGATGCTCTGTTGTGTCGCCGGTGTATCGCTACCAAATACAAACCTGTTTGTATCTTGAAGTGCTTGTAACGCGACTGACAATAGCAACAGTCACTCTTGCTGCTCAGCTAGGACACTCACATTACTTACCATTTTTTCTATCTGTCACAATTGTAGGTTTGTCGCTCTTGCCGTCCAGCTAGGAAGGGGTCTTCTGCAAACAAGCCGTATTTGTTGTTCCCCCTCCCCTTCCCATCACTGACACTAACATACTCTGTTCTTTCTGCAGTAAGCCCTTGTAAGTTGGTTCTGTAATTTTTTAGTCATTAACGACCGACTAAAAGTTATGTCTTCAAGGGACGAAAAATGCATGCCATATGACAATGAGAAGGTAGAGAAGAAACTGTGTGTGAGACTGTCAGCCTAACATAAAATTATAGTGCAAAGTCAAAGATTCCTTCAAAGCAAAAAAAGGTTGGACTAAACTTTGTGAGGACTATTCACTCGCTAGTGGAAAGCAAGAAGAAGAATAAATAATATTTATTTTTTTACATTTCCACAATTCTTTATACTTCTGAAAACAACTTCTATTTATAACCGTTTTAAAATACAAAAAGTAACAAAAATCAAAGGTAATATGTCTAAATTTAAGCATTTTCATGTGTATGTCATTTAAAAATTTACTATTATTCTAACATTTTGATAAAAAATTATTTTAAAACAATCAACCACTTCACACACATGTACACGCGCGTGCACACACACTCAAACAAACGCATGCAAATATAGACACGTGTGCACACACACACACACACACACATATATATTACACTTAAGACACTTATGAAGCACCGAGTTTTGATTAAAACTTATGAAAAATTAATAGTTATGGTCTATACTAACAAATAACACAAATAACATAATAACATGTAGAATTAAACTATTACCTTTGTTTATAGCCGTTTCTGTGTCTTCAAAAGCTTTGTCTGAAACAAAACAAATTATCCCATAAGAATTTTAAAATATTTAAATTTTTATATTTATTTTTACTTTTATTATAATAATCTGTAACACATAACTGCCATAAATTTGATTTTTATTTGTCTAAAACATTCATGTTCTATATAATTAAAAAATTGCATATTAAACTAAAAAATGCAAATATTTCATTTATAGTCAACTTATTTCATGTATATTGCATCAGTAGCCAGGCATATATTAACTAAAAGATATTTATTAACTTTCATTGACAATATAATGAATTAAACTCAACTGTTGTACCACTTTAGTATTCTTCCAGTCTACTTGCCAGCTTTCAAATCAACACAAAATGTAGTGTGTCTTTTCAACGTTTACAAAGTAGTGTCACCAAGAAGAGAAATTGTATTTAAATTTTGCTAAAATTATTGTGAACAGTAATTCACAAGCATAATTACAGAAAATTTCATTATTTTAGAAGCTTGATTTTCAAAATGATGGCTTCCTAAAAACTAAGTGTAAATATTGTAAAAACATTATATAATTAAAAAAGTACAGTTTTTATGTTTTAGTTAGACGATTTAATTACGAATTCAACAATACCACGTTTAAGAAAATCGGTTGATAAATAAGGAAAGTAATGCAGTTTTAATAAACCAAGTACTAAACAATGTCCACTGTGATTATGTGACCCCATTGTTTGTGAGCCACACAATCAACAGTTTTAATTTTAGCTGCTCTAATCAGCTGATTATAACATTGCATTGTTGAACTGTATTCATAATATCCTTATATATTGTAGGATTTAGGTTTCTTTTGGTTAAACATAAGGAAATAAGAATGTTTATAATCTACATAAAAAGAACTTTATTTACATAGGACTTCTAATGAATTTACAAAAATTACGCATTATAACAGAGTGCAAAATACTTTTCAATTAAAATACTGATTTCTGCTGCCGGAAGAACAGTTCAGTCCAATATTTAAAAATCAGTGTTCAATATTCCTACAGCCAGTTTTATTGCATATACTAAACTGTATCAATAGAGTTAGCCCCACATGTCCAAATTTGATTTTATACCTTTTTTATACAAAACTTAAGGATTTATTAGCAGCCTTATTTAAGTTATCATTTTGAAGATTATAAACATTTTTATTTTCTTATGTTTGAATCAAAATAAACCTAAATCCTGCAATATTAAGGATATTAAGACCACAGTTCAACAACTTAATATTATAATCAGGTGATTAGAGCAGGTAAAATTAAAACAGCTGATTGTTGTGGCTCACAAACAGTACTGTGACATAACCACAGTAGACATTGTTAAGTACTTGGTCTTTTAAAAGCATATTATCTCCCTTATTTAGCAACCGATTTTCTTAAACTTGGTTTTGTTGGATTTGTAATTACACTGACTACACTAACTAACTAAAGTGTAATAATTGAGCCGTTTTTATCAATGAACGCCGTTCCTGAACGCCTGCAATGGAGAATGGAGACTACAAAAACCTTGACTTTGTTTCATCATAAGCTAACTTTTTGTAATAATATGTGACTCTATTACTATTCTTTAAGAATATGTCAATAAAGAAAATAGTCTATTGTCTAAAGATGTATCAACAACATTTCATGCTGAAGCATTTATAATACATATGAGAGTACAGATTGAGTACAGCATTTCTTGCAGTATTAAGGGATACAAATATAAAAAACATGAAGACGAGATTTTAGAAACCCATACCATAACACTGAATGAGCTAAATTAAATATTTTGATGCATCTTTGTTCTTCCAGTATCGTAACGGCGGTAACTTGGTAGTTTTTGGTGCTTCTTTGTGAAAATGGGAAAAAAGTTAATAATTTTCATTACTTACCCAGTGCTTCCAACTCAAGCTGTTTCACCAGCTCTAAAAACACAAACACAAATTACACAGAATAGTTTATCTCACACCATGTTTATATTCTAATTTGTAAAAATAAGTACATACATTTACAAATCAAAATGACAATGTATTTTTATTTATTACCATGCAAATTTAAAATGGTGCAATAAAATATGCTGAACAATAAATTGTTACATGATATTTTGCTTTCTTATTTTAAAAATAGTTCCTGTATATTCAAATGGTTCAGATAGCCTATTTATAAAAACATGGAAGTTTACAAATATAACAAATAATAATAGATTTTTTTGAAATATACATTCATAAAAATGAGCCACAAATGAAAATGCACCTTGTAATACGTCTAGAGCTACACGATTTATTCCTAACCATGTAATACAGGTTAGGATTTTAGTTACACATTAAATTAAGTTTGGATTTGTTACAATCAATACTTTAATAGTTCAGTGATATACAAATCAGTAACACTACGTTTTGAGATCAGCAATCTGATCTCTTCTTCAGGTAAATAACTAACCTAACACATAATTACAAACTAGGTTAAAATAAACACATCATACCAGAGCGTTGTGACATACCTAAGTCAGGAATCACAACCACCATTTTGTGTGTCGACTTCACTAACTCTAAAACTGCACTTAATAAAAAACTAAACACAACACTAATCATTAAAACTTAACTACAGAATACAGGTCACAATACGTCTGCATTTGTTGACCGACCACCTACGACTGACTAGAGGCCAATAGCAAATGGCGATCGTCACGGCAGAAACAAGATCGCGGCAATAAAAAGGAATAGGGACAGGAATGGGTCCTTTTTTTATTATTGATTCATGCTAGATGAACTTGTTAAAACCATACTGTGACTCCGCATTGGTTTATGTATTGGTTATTGTTCTCCATGTATTCTATATGTCTGACAAGAGTTTTCATGAAAAACAGTTTTTGTACTGATGGACGCTTGCTAAATAAAGACCTTATTTATTTATTTATTTATTACAAATATCTAATTTGTTTGATACTTTTGGTTTTCTTTTTAGTTCATTTTTTAGAATTGGCAACCAAAGCGGCATAATCTTGATTGATGACTGATGACTCGCTCTGATGATCGACTGACTGATTGGTTGGTTTGCCAATTTAATGTATATTACCTCTATTAATTTCCTTTTGATGAAATGTGGTTCCCGATGTATTATATTTGGCTTCATCCCAATTCATATGATGGTCTTCGGATCAACAACGGTGTACATTTTTTTTACTTTTGTGTGAGACCCTTTCTTGTGTTTTCTTTGTGTTCTTTTAGCCTTAGGTTTAATGGTCTTTTTGTCTTCCGTATGTATTCCCTATTGCAACTACATTTTATACTGTAAACACAGTTTTTGAAAACCTGTGTGCTATTTTTTGGTTTTTTGTTTTTACGAGTACCTATTGTATGTTTTAAATGCGGTTCTAATGTTGTACTTTCAACCTATTCTTTTAATTTTCTCCGATAATCCCAGCATTTAAGGGATTGACATAAACATAAATTTATCACTATTCTGTTTTTCTGACTCAGAAATGATTCTTCTGGTTCGTTTGGACTTATTTATTACTAATTGAGGGTAAACATTGCGTATAAGATCCAATTCAACTTTCTTAAATTTCTCATTTAATCCATCTTTATCTGAGCATAAGCTCTTTGCTCTATCAAATAACAAGTAGGCCACTCCTTCTTTGACAGATTTTTGATGGTTTGATTGATAATTTAAATATTTTCCTGTGTGTGTTTTCTTTTGAAAAACAGTAGTCTTAAGGACATTCCTATCTCTTAATACACACACATCCAAAAAGGGAAGCTTGTTTTGGACTTCCACTTCCATAAGTGGATGGAAGGAGAAATAGAATACTGTTAATGTGATTCAAAAACTCATTCAATTCAGTGTCTCCATGAGGAAAAATAACAAAGGTATCATACATACATGCCTCCACCAAATCTTCGGTTTGAACTGAGCTGAAGCCAAATCTTTTTGCTCAAATTCCTCCATAAAGATATTGGCGAAAATAGGAAACAGTGGAGAACCCATTACCATCACCTCAATGCATTTGCTAATAATGCAGACCTATTGTGACCTGTATTCTATAGCAAAGTTTTAATGATGAGTTTTGTCTTTAGTTTTTTATTAAGTGAAGGTTTTAGAGTTAGTAAAGTTGACACACAACATGGTGGTTGTGATTCTTGACTTAGGCGTGTCACAACGCTCTGGCATGATTTGTTTATTTTAACCTAGTTTGTAATTATGTGTTAGGTTATTTATTTACCTCAAGAAGAGATCATATTGCAGATCTCGAAACGTTGTCTTACTGATGTTTTGTTTCATTGAACGATGGCAAATATCCGGAAAAATCCTGTTTCCTTCACAATCCTTCCATCGTCAAAAATAAACTTCAAACAAACAATACTTTAAATAGATACAAATGCATCTAAAAGAACTAAACCATAAGATATCAATTCATAAACATGAACTCATATAGTTTCAAAGTCTCATTTTCTCAAACCTGACACTTTTAATGATTTTTTTTGTCTCTTCTGTGGAAGATACTTGTAAAAACATTGGTAAGAGTACCTATGATTATTTTTATTATCTTGACAAGTCCTGTAACTCAGAGACTATAAATTTTAACTTTAGTTTTAAGGAAATTAGGGTGTACACACTGCATTTGCACATGCTACATTGTGTTCAATCTTTGTTATGTAATTATCAATATCACGTCAGTCTTTGCTCATTAGGTTAACATCTTATGGTCTTGACACCTTTCAAATCTTAATGATTTTGAATAATGTTATTCTCTCTTGCTCTATTTCTCTCTCTCTCTCTCTCTCTCTCTCTCTCTCTCTCTCTCTCTCTCTCTCTCTCTCTCTCTCTCTCTCTCTCTCTCTCTCTCTCTCTAACAATTCTTTGGTAGGTCCAAATTAGTTAGGTTGTACAGTATTTAATCTATTTTTTACACAATCATGGCTTGTTTAAAATACTTGGTTGAAGAAAAGGTTGGGAACTGTAACAGTCTACATGAGAGTGTAGGTTTACTCACTAAGTTCTTGTTGCTGCCAGGCTAAACACGAAGAGAGGAGTGCCATAGTTTTGCCAGTACCCGTTGGGCTCTCCAGTAGACAGTTCTCAGCTTTCTTGATCGCCTGTAAGACCTAAACAGGGCACTGGTCACTAACTACTTAACAGTTTATCAAACAATAAAAATAACAATCTTAATGACTCCTGAAAATGTTTAAAGCTACCTAATCTATGTAATGATCAATTACTAAGGAGGAATCATGATAACAAAAAATTTTATTATTCACAGATTTCAAATACTGCTGTAGTTAGAACATTTGAACTGTAAGTTAAAATATTAGTCTTCATTTTTCATACTGTTTGAAGGAGTTGTTACAATATCTTAAAAACAAATCAATATTATTTTGACAATATGTACATGTATGTGCATATGTATGCACGTTTGTGTATGTGTGAGTGTGCTCGTGAGTGTAGATGTGTGTATATATTTGTTTTATTATGTATATAGCTATAATTTGGATGATTATTACAGTTGTAAACCAACAGCGTTTTATTTTAAAATTTTCTTCAATGTCTTATCCTATATTATTTTATATGATATAATATAATATAATATGATAATATTGCTATCTTAAACTTATAATCATATTAGGGCGGGCAGGCAGCCTGTGATAATAATGATTGATGACAGTGGTGATAATGATTTACAAAAGGAATGTTTAGAGATTGATAGCCCACTTAAATTTAAAGATTTTCTACAGTTTTACGGAGAGTAACAGGGTTATCAGTAGTAACATTAACTTTTTCCATTCTAATATTAGAAGTTTTTTCTAAAAACTTTGATGAGTTAAAGGTATATTTTGAGTTTGATAGTAAGCAATGTAGATGTAATTGTTCTAACGGAGTGTTGGCTGAAGGAGGGGGAGGAGGGAGTTGAACATTGAGGGGTTTGACCTTGTACTGAGTGATAAATTACGGAACCAGAATGACGGCGTCATTGTTTATGTAAATAAGCGACTTTCTGCAGTTACATCACAAGCTACTTTGGGTGACGTTTACGGCATTTCACTTAACTTCACTTACCTAAATACTCATTACAACATTTTGGCACTATACAGAACATTTGACACTGACGTTGGTAGTTTTATAGATGGTCTCGACAGCTATTATAACAATGTAGAACGTAATAAAAAATGCATTTTACTAGGAGACATGAATATTAACCTTTTTGCACCTGACGATATTACTAACAGATATTTTAAACTGCCTTATTGGTCATGGACCTTGTACAATGTGTGGACAATGCGACTCGGGTTACGGAGCACAGCACGACCTGCCTGGACCACGTGTTTGTGAGATACAACGACATGCAGAGTGTGCAGGCCGCCGTGCTGCACACCACCGTCACTGACCACTACAGCACCGGCCTCAGGATCACAACAGTCCACGCGACTGCCACTGACACACCACTAGCACCGATTACGTATACTGACGAAAAAACTGTTTACCGAGTGTCTTATCACCTCAAACTGGGATCCCGTCCTGAATTGTTATGATGTCAACGAATGTTCAGCCAATTTTTCGGGCGTGATTACTGAATCTTTATCTATCGCTAAAAAAGAAATAAAACATCCCACAACACGGAAGAAAAAACTTAAAAAACTTAAGCCATGGATTTTCCAATGACTTAGTAAACTTGATTCGTAAAAGGGATAAAAATTAGTAAAATCTTAAAAAAACAACCTTTTAATCGTGAACTTAGAACTTATTATAGTATGTTAAGACGTGATTTAAGCAACTAAATAAAATCTACAAAGCGGGATTACTATAGAATGAAATTAAATGACTGTAGAAAAAATGCTAAATTGTTTTTGGGGAATTATTAAACGAATTAATTGGGAGGAATAAATGTAGGATAACTTTCCTATTCAAAGATTTCTACCAGGTGCACCTATATTGAGCAAGGAGGTTTTAAAACAGGTTGCCAATGATTTCAATGATTTTTTTTCGGCTGTTGGCAAAACCCTGGCCGACGAGATTGATTCAGGGGGGGTATCCGGTGGTACGTGACTCTGATTACTGGCTGAACACTGAATTCTCACTACAGACTGTGACTGAACATGACGTAATACGCCAGGGTCAATGACCTGAGGGGTGGATCCGCACCGGGATGGACGGGTCTCGCTAACCTCTTCAAGGCTAATATCCATGTTATTTCTCAACAGTTAACACATTTAAATTAACTTAAGTATCTCAACTGGTGTATTTCCCGATAATTTTAAGCTAGCAAAAATCTTTCCTCTTTTCAAATCTAATGAATTTACAAACAAAAAACAACTTCCGTCCCATCTCATTGTTAAGCGTTTTCTCTAAGGTTTTAGAACGAATAGTTAAGGATCAACTCGTCTCATTTTTACAAAACCATAACATTTTAAGTGAGTGTCAGTATGGTTTTAGGCCGGACAAAAGTATCAATGACGCATTTATTTGATATCAACAGAGATTTAAACAAAAGTATTTCAAAAAATAATAGGTGCATGCTTGTTTTTTTGGATTTAAAAAAAGCATTCGACTCTGTGGATCGCACTATTTTGTTAACAAAATTAGAAATGATAGGAGTCCGCGGCATTGCGCTAGCGTGGTTCCGCAGCTACCTGAGCGAGAGGCGACAGGTTGTGTCCATCTGCGGAAGAGAACAGTGATCCTCAAAATGTGGATTATGGTGTGATTCAAGGTAGTACATTGGGACCTATTTTGTTTTTAATATATATAAACAATATTTTCTAAACTAAATCTGTATGGAAAACTCTTTTTGTTTGCGGATGACAGCTTAATTTTTATTTCTGGTAACAACTGGATGGAAGTACAGGAAAAGGCTACAAACGACTTAATGATTTTGAAAAAAAATGGTTAGATCAAAATTTTCTCTCACTAAATATATCTAAGACAAAATTTCTACCTATTTCTTTGAAACAATAATTCAGATTACAATTTAAAATAGTTTGAGAATTCATCAATGCGGCAATTCTGCAAATTTAACATGTGGATGTAAAAGTATTGAACGTGTTACAAGTTACAAATATCTAGGTGTAATTTTCGATCATCGCCTTAAATGGTCTGATCATATAGCCTATATTCAAGCAAAAGTAAGAAAATATATTTTCGCTTTCAGAAGATTAAGTGATTGTTTTAAATGAAAAGGAAATTAAAATAACGTACTGCGCTTATGTCCAATCCCTCTTCTTACATTTGGTAACATTGCTTGGGGCGGTGCCAGTTTTGGAGCCCCTTTACATAACACAAAAATGTATCTTAAAAGCAGGATTAAGGAAAAAATAAGCGTTATCCTACTGACACTCTTTTTCACGAATCTTCACTCCTTTCCTTGCGACAGTTGTACATAAAGCATCTTTTAATTCATATTTATAAATATTACAACATAATTTTCCCAGAAACATCACATTCTTATAATACCAGGCATGCAGTTAATGTCGGTATACCTGTTACAAGGTTAGTTAAAATCATTTTCAATAACAAATTCCTTTTATATTTCCCATGTATTATTCAGAAACATTTGCAAAAACTTCAGTCACTTCAAATTATTCGAATCAACTTCAATTTCAATTTTTAAGAAAAACGTTAATTTTTTCCTTCTACAGATTGGCCTCGAGGGAGCCGAGGCCCTAATCTTATCAGAATATGGGCGGGCTTGACCTTGGTCCTTTCTCTCATCCCTCCCCCCTCCGATATCATCTGTCATTCATCTACATTTCAAAGTGATAACTATTTCAAATAAATTATATATAAATTTTTTGGTCGGTTTGTTTAATTTAATTTATTATTGTTATTGTTGCTCTTTCGTTTGCGTCTGAACCATACCCGGCAAAACAAACTAACATTAATTTTCTGTAAAAGATAGCGTCTCTAGCCTACGCACAGGCTGCTTGCCCATGTAGGCTAATTTCCTACAAATATATATTAAGAAATTACAATGTTTAAAATTTCATTGTTAACAAAAATTTGCAAACGCATTTGTAATCTCTGTACCTATAAGAAGATTGTGGAAATAAATTTATATTTCATATTTCACTCTTGTGTGATTAGCGAGATGATCTACGAGATAATAGCAATTAATTAATACTGAAATACTGCATAAACTTTCCCTCTTTACACATTAAACAATGTTCTTTCTTCCTTCCCTTCTAACAGAGACTTCTGAGAATAAAAACAAAACATTTTAGATAACAGTAATCATTTATCTTATGTTAAAATTATTTAAATACAAATTATTAAAAACTATTAATAAGGCTTGCTAAACATATTTATAAATTTCAATTAAATTTAATCAAAATCAGATTATCAATATGGTTTTCTTATGATTTTAATTATATTTCATCCACAATTCAGCTTACAGGTATAATTAACGTTTTGAACAAGATTTTTAAAGAAATTAAATTTAGCCATTTTAGCATCTGATGGGCTAAAAATAGTACATACTTAGTAAAGATTGGCAATGGATCATTCTCCCACCATCTGCCGATTTAAATAATCTTCTTTTTACACGGGGTTATGCCTACCCAATTACAACTATATGTTTAGGCCTTTCAATCCCAGAAATGTTATGCAAAGCTCTCTCAAAAATGCCATGTCCTCTCATATTTGAATACATCCTGTTAAACTGCAGAGTTTGGCTAAAGTACAACATTTTTTTATTTATTGCCAACTTGTCATGTTTTTATTTATTTCTTATAATCTAGGGTAAAATACAGAATATAATAGGATCTTTGTTATATACATACATAACTATTTGTGTAATAAAAGCTACACTTGTGAAACAAATTCTTTTCCAACATTTTAAATAAATTGTTCCATCATGGATCAAAGTATCACAAAATTAGGGCAGCGAGAAATAAAGGAATGAAAGTGACAAAACTAAAGGGTGATTCAGTTAGAGGTTACAATTTTAAGTTGGCAGCACTGTTCTCTTATGCAAAGATAAACAGCTAATGTTTTGTAATTGGGCATTGTTGTTTAATGACATTTGTTGTTATGGAGCTTTATTCAATTGAAGAATGTGTTTTAATAGTTAAAACATTTTTTAAACATGGGGAATATTTTACTAACATGATTTGAGCACTGCAAAATGATTTTGGTAATCATAACCGTCTGTCACATGTGGCATACAAAATGTTAAAAACTTATTGATAAATATAATGTAATGGGTGTTAGATGTTCAAAGATTAGTAAGCACTCAGAGTGGCCGATCAGTAGCAAATATTTCCGCAACAAACGCAAGCGATCGAGAAAATCAGTCAACCTCAAGCCATTTTCATTCCCAGCAATTTGGCCTTTCCTACAGTACAACGAAGTGCATTTTGATTAAAGATCTGCATTTGCATGCATACAAGATCCAACTGATTCAAGAATTTTAACTGGTACATCATCGACAGAGGTGTGAATTTGTTACAGGGTGGTGAATAACCAGAATATGAGAAATTTCAAAACAAAATCATCTTTTCTGATACAGCTCATTTTCATCTTAATAATGGCTATGTAAACAATGTTTACGCAAATAGCCCAACTCCATTCTGGAGCTGAAGGGTGACATTCACAAAGTTATATATTATAAAATTTCACAAAAATTTAATGAGACAGTAATGGAAAATCTCATCAAAAGGGCTGGAGGGTACCTCACATGGTTGTCAATTGAAGGATATAATTTTTCATGTCTAATGTCAATAACAAATGTGTCTAAATAAAAAATACACCAAGTAAGTAAACTACTGTGCATATTACTTAATTTTTAAATTGTAACCTCTAACAGAATCACCCTTTAAAATATTGGAGTTAAATATTGGAAACGGAAGGGAAACCAATCTGTATAGTGGCAAATAAATGTTAGTTATCTCCCAACCTCACAGGTTTGCTACCTATGGTTTGATGAAAACTGAGTACTTATGATGTGCATAATCTTTTTGGTAACAGAAGGATAGGTCATTCTCCTGAGTAAAGCACCTTATCGCGTTTAGAGACAACTGTGGGGGACGAAATAAAAATCAGCTTATTTTTGGATGATCTTGTAAATAGCACATGTTTTAACCAGGACTTTGAACTGATTGAAAAAACTAAAAACTCTCCAATATGTGTTTGTCCCAGATGACTGGGTAAAAGCATTTGCAGAAGTAAATAGATACGTTTAAGTGGTTGGGATGACTAGACAAGATTTCTTGTCATCCCAAACCATAAATGAAAATTTAAAATATGGTATTGACGCATAAGCCAACTTCAGTGGCATGGATTCAAAAAGGAAGATTCTCTCACCATTTTCTACAAGACGCTACTTAACGATGATCTTGAATAAGAAAAATGTTCCATGATCAAACCCAAAATTGGGCAACCCCAAAATAAGATTGACACAGAAATCACTGAAACACGCCCAAAAATAACAAAAATACCTATTAACTCTTCTGCAGTTTTTGCCTTCAATTTACAATGCATGACTTTTATCATTACTTGATACATGCATTCAAAGAAAAATCTTTTAAAAAACACATAAAAAAATCTAGAATTAAATTATATGGATAAATTAAAGATAGATTAAAATATTTAAAGATGAACTGTTATGTGTTCTTTGTGTATCAATGATAACTATTTTGTCACATCATTTTTAAGTTCATAATACAAATTTTTGAGAAGACAGTCTGCTTTTGATTACCCTGCAATTATCAACAAAATATACTGATCGCTATGTAGCAAAGGGGTGTACGTAACAAAGTGGGAAGCAAAAGAGCATAATTATTATTTACAAGGTATATACAGTGTCGCTAAAAAGTTTAGGGACAGGCTTAAAAAAAACACAAATTTCTGACAAAAGTTTGTTTTTAATGGAAACAAATATTTAAATTATACAAAATAGTAAAATGGACATGAATACATACAAATCAGTAATCAATAGGTCCTCCATTAGCTTTATAACATTCTTTGATCCGTTTTGGCATCGAATCAATGAGTGTCAGACAGTCTTCCTTCTTGATACTCCGCCATATCTGTGCCAACATGAACTTCAGTTCAGCTTTGTTCTTGGGTTTGTTCTTCGCTAGACGACTGGCCATGGTATTCCATAAATTTTCTATCGGATTAAGATCCGGGCTTCGTGGTGGCCACTTCAGAACCTCAACATCATGATTACTGAACCATTCTTGTGTGTGTCTTGATTTGTGGCACGGTGCATTGTCTTGTTGAAAGATGTAATTTTCACCAAGCAATTTATTGGCAGATGGTAACATGAATTCTTCTAGAGTTTGACAATATTTAATACTGTTCATTGTGCCTTCAACGAACTGAAGCTCCCCAGGACCCTCACTTGAAATGCAACCCCATATCATTACTGCTTCGCCACCGGCCTGAACTGCAGGCGCTACACATGCTGGTAGAAATTTTTCAGTATTGGTACGTCGTACCCTAACTCTGCGCCTTGGAAATAGTTCAAAACGGCTTTCATCAGAAAACAAAACACGCCGCCAAGCTTCTTTTGTCCACCCTAATCGAGCCTTGCACCAAACTTGGCGTGTCTTTTTGGCCTTGTCATTTAACAAAGGTTTGCGGATAGCGTAAAATGATTTCATACCTGCATCTCTAAGTCTGGAACTCACAGTTGCTACACTCACATTGTAACGATCATCATCTTGTTTCATGCTGCTTAGTAAATCAGGTGCACTTACATTTCGGTCCTTTTTGCTCATCACGAGTAGCTTACGATCCTGCCGAGGCGTGGTTTTACGTGGCCTACCACTCCGCGGGGCATCAATCACGGTACCGGCTAGGTTAAAACGTCGCACTGTATTTTCAACACATGTTTTAGACACATGTAAACTTGGATGCAATTGTTCGGTATGAACTACCGGTTTTATACATACCGATAACTTGCCATTTAATGTCCTCGGACACAGATGAGCGGCCCATAATCACAGCTTTAACTTTCACAAAACAGCTAAATAAACAAATCACAAAGAAGATTGCAGTACAACTGTCACAATGGCAGTGTGGAATGCGCGCGCAGGCTTGTTTCACAAAACAACCGCCAGAGGAACAATGACGTGCAGACCGCATGTCTGTAAATGAAGGCGTCTACTTGTAGAAGCGAAATTAAAACTCACATTTTTTGTTATAAAATGTTCGAAAATAAAATTTTATTTGTACCCTGACCAGTTGAGTACAAAATTTATTTGTAACATGACATATTTTTTTAAATGATCATCATATTATAATAAAAGTACTGTGCAAGTTTCATTACAATATGGCAAGCCGTTAAGAAGTTATAAAAATAAAATATCTAAAAAAACAAGGTTTTTTTGGCAGTTCCTTAAAATACATTAATGCATGCTTCTTCCACATTTTTGGAGATAAAATATTGAAATTTTGAATAAAAACTTGAATTGATGTCCTTAAAACAGCCAACAATCAATAGCATTGAGAAATTAGTTAGTTTAGGGCCAACTGTAACATTTCTCTTTCAGACAGGTGTCCCTAAACTTTCTAGCGACACTGTAAAACATCCTATTTAATATTAAATTGCCAGAAAGACATGAAATCGCATACTTAAAATAAATCATATATCTAGAAAATAACTGTAAAGAAAACATTAGTTAATAGTCAACTGTAGAATTTTCCATATCCATTAAACTTTTAATTAGTTTTAACCACAATTTTACTTTTGACACATTCACCCCCTATCCTTTTCGTTGCTTCAATTGTAGATACAAAACAGAAACTACCAATACTATAATAGTTCTAATATAAGTGCATTTAATTAACAATGAATTAGTACACAAAATATCATTTGGATATTATTTAAGTAACTGATAGGTATTACAACAAAAACTGTAAAACAAAATGCAAACATACATTTTCTAATTGAATGTAAGTCAAACCTAAACAATACAGTTTTGTCAAAAAAAACTTAAACACCTAAAAGTTATTATAATTTTGTAGCTGTATTTTTCTGGTTAATCTGATGTTTACATGTATTATAAGACATTTAGTCTAATTTTTTATTTGGATTTACACCAAGGTTAGATTACAAACGCAAGTGTAACTATAACATTTCTCTAGATAAATTAGTAATCAAATGATAAGGAAAATCTACTGTACAACATTTTTTCTACCCGGATTATGAAAGACAGAGATTAGCTAGTTCAATTGCAAGAGATAAAAAGCATAGCATATTAACTTTAGTAAAATTACAACGTACCTGGTTCATCATATATATCTGAGTTGGATACGGCTGAAATGGAAACTCTACTTCAACACCAGCTATGGGCATCTTCACTCCTCCAATACATCCTCGTCCCTTGGTTCGTGACGTGCCTGGTGTCATGGAGGGGATAGATGTTCGGTCCATCTTGATAGATCGCTTTGAAGTGTTCGGGTCTAAGTTTGACAATAACGGTGTACTTGATGTTCTTCTGTGTCTGTCTGGTGAAGCAGTCATACTAGGTGTTACAGGGCCATGAGAAGTAAAATCAATCTTATGAGATACATTTGATGAACTTTGTATTTCATCACAATTATTAACCATTCTTGACAGATATTCTTTTGATGGTAGATTTGATAATTCTTGAGAAGAAAGTGGCTCACATGCAGTTGCAGTGCAGTCAACACTCAGACCTGATGGCCTGTCACTCAACTTTGTATTGACTGATTTACAACAAAATTTACTAGGAGAATCTTGAGTATATTTGTTATGACTAGGGCTACTCTCAGTGGATTCTACAGGTCTTTCACACTTTTTGGGGCTTACTAAGGAATAAAGAATTGGCCTGTTGTATTTTTCAGGTGAAATACTTTTGTCCATCTTAAACTTATCCATTTCCAGTTATTCAAACATTAAAATAAAATTTTTTATTTCAATTACCTGAAAATCAATATTAATAATCATTAATCAATATTTAATTATGTTAATTACAGACTGTCTTACATAAGATAGCACTTCTGAAAATAGATTTTTTTAACAGAAAACTGTGTTAAATACAAACTGTAAACTTTAGTTCTATTGATGGTTTTATTGGTGGCTGTTTGTTACTTTCATATACTTCTGTAGATGAATTGTCTTTTAGGTTACGAATGAGGAGATAAAACTTATTTGGCAACTTTAATTAAGACATTGGGGATTTACCTATTTGATTTTACTAATTTATTTCATGTTTTATAAGTATTTCATATTTTAAACACCGTTTATGATGTTAAGAGTTAGTGATTTTCACTAAAACTTCACAGATGTTTTCTACCAGGCCAACAAGATGGAAGACTTGCTACATAAATGAGGAATAAGGTCCCGATATTAAACTCTGTGGTCATGGTCATTCAAAATTACTCTTCCCAAGGATGAAAAATTAACATAAAAGCCATATTAAACGGCGAATGTTTTAAGTTATGGAAAGGATTATGAAATGTCGAGTATTGAAATAAAACTTACCGATTTCAAAAATAATTTTATTTGGTATATCATTTTTTAAAGTATAAAGGTTTGGAGTTGTATAAAGTATAAAGGTTATCAAACATTTCTTATTGATAACTCCGAAAGCCTTTCCTGGATTCTACATATTCTGTCAAAGTTGTACCACCCCAGATTGCCAGCCCAAATATCATGATACTATGAAAATTAATAAAGTAAACTGTTTTTTATATGTTATATATACAATCCAATAATACTTTTATTGAAAAGCAAGCTGAATTTAGTATCTATAGAAAAATCTTGAAATTTTACTCCATCAGTGATTGATAAATCTCTACAAGTACGGCAATTCTGTCCAGACTTGAAAGATACTATTTGGGGTTTTTTCATTAATTTTTAATCTATTGTTATTATTCCAATTATTTAATTACTTATACAATCTTTTACATGGGTATATGCAGTCTGCAGATCACACTCCCTGACTACTGCAGACATATCTGCTAACTGTATAACTTTACAGGCGTTTTCTGCTAGCCCAATATTAGAACACCAACATTAGAACAAGCTAACATTTTTGTTCTTTGATAACTGTCACTAAAGAGTTAAATAGGTTCAGAGCAACAAACACATCTAATCCCATACAACTCGTTTTTATAAAAGTAGTGGTCTATTCATTGTATCGAATGCCTTTGAGAGGTCGCAAGAAATGGTAAAATTTTACTTTCTCCTGCCAAAAATCCCATACACAATATCTTTAAGGATATTACGACATTAATAGTACATCATTTTTCAGTAAAGACAAAGTGATTATATTTTAAAAAATCGCAATAATCAATTTAAAATCAATCTCACCAGAACACCAAAAAACAGAGTAATAAAATCATATTTACATTCTCTAGGGAGGAATTACCTGTTTTTTTTTTTTTTTTTTCCTTAATTGGGGTTATCATAGAATATTTAACTAAATTTGGAAAACAGCCAAATTTTTATGTAAAAAAATCAACAAAAATCAAACATGGACTAACTTAAATGAAGAAATAAGTTTTTTTAATAAGAAAATGGGATCTTCTCCCAGCTGGGTATTTTATCATTTATCTTTCAGTCAGGAAGAGTGAATATCTAACACGGGTTTTATAACAAGCTGTAGCTTTTAAGGAATTTTGCAACATCTTTCAGTATTAGGTTTACAGCTAAATTTTCTACAATTTGATAAAATTATTGTTCAAACAGTCAGCTGCCTTTGAATTCTCTTCTGTAATCACCTATGGATTTTCTACTTGAAATTTTTATTTCATTACTAAGTTCCTGGTTTATTCTTTTTCCAAGACATTTGAACATCAGCCATATCTGACTAATTTATTTAATTTCTGTTAATTAGTACAAATTTTGACAAATTAATTTTACTTTTGAGAGCCCTTTGTACCTTAGTTCCAATCCGATATTGTTTTTTTTTTGTTGTTCTCACTCTAAATAAAAGTTTCTTTTCTTATTAATAACTTCAATAATTTTTTTTGTAACTGCATCAACTAGTTCATGATATATTACTGTGCCTTATAGATAACCATGTCAATTACACAACTAACACAAGTCTCACTATAATATAATCAACTAATGACACAAGTTTGGAAAATACTGTGTAAGTTTCAGTGGTGAGTATGTGAGCAGTTGAAGATTGTTAAATTAATTAATTAATTAACTTTAAAATTAAACATTGTGTTTTTAAAGTGTGAGAATGTGAGTTTATACTGGTAATATTAACATTAGTATAAAGACTAATACAAAGAAATGGTCAGGTGAATTTACAATATTTATTTGCTACATCTAAGTTGTCTGTAAGTTGAAATGGAAATATCATTTTGTGGTTATATGTGTACACTGTATTTCTTGTTAACTATTCAGCATTATCTGTGCCCAATAATTAAAATTGAGTGTTCTGGGATCAGAGCAGCTTAGTAATTACAGTATCAACAACCATCCCGGCAGTAGTGCCTTTACTGCCTTTTGGCTACGCATGGCATCTATTACTCAACTACTGCAGCACGTTAATACTAATACTGTCATTTAGTTCAAAAAATTATGTATGTATTTAAATGTATTAAATTTCTTCATTTATTAATTGGTTGTGTATTTCCAGAGTTTGTCATAATTTTGTGTTGTTTTAAAATCAGAAAACCAATATTTTGATGTGATTGAAGATTACGAGGTGGGTTATACTTACATTTGAAATTAGTAAGTTATGATTACTTATTTTATGGTTTCACTTATTTATCAAATTAATATTTTTAAACATTATTTATTACATTTGTAGAAAGATAGGTTAAATTTGTTTGCATTAGACTATTTTCAAAGTTGTTTCTATCCACACCAGTAAAGAAATTCGCCTTGTTAACTTGCAACTCTGTTGCAATCATCTTGAAAAACACATAAAGGTTTAATGGGATGAAAAAGACAAATAACGAATTTGTAGAACATTTAAAGGGTATCTATTTTTATTGCAAGATAGGAAGTTATGGTTAGGTGAATTCAATAATTGTTTGCTTTGTTAAGTTGCGTTTCCCAGCTCCCAGTAATAGATAGAGGCATTTGTGACCAGACCCTCTATAATTTGATCTTTAATTAATAGGTACTGCCTCAATAGATGATTTTCTTTTGTTACTATCAACGCAGGGAGCACTGTTGGCAGGAAGCACTCATATCAGCCCAATATGAACTTTAATTACCAGAAGGCCTATATGAATAAAATCCCTACAATTTCAATATATTATTTTACGTATCCAAAGATGGCACAACAGCTGACGTCAGCAGGAATCAATACAAGACTGACTCACGGTTACAACAAGATCACGTGATGCCAAGCGAAAATATAGAACAAGGAAATATTGCTCTATATTAGAAAAGTAGTTTCATTTTTAACGTTCTACAACTTTGTTATTTGTTATTTCCATCCCATGAAACCTTATAATGTTTTGATCATAATAGAACGATAGTAGTAGGTTAATAAAAGTAGGGGAACCAGTAAAGGGGCCAAGGCCCCCTCCAATATTTTGAAAAAGACATTTCTATCAGAATAAAACTTAATTACTCTTGTAATGTAACCATAAAAAATAAAACTAACTTATCTTTATGAAATCAATTTTAGTATGAGTAATTTTCTTTCTAAACATTGTATTTTTATCGAAATGCAAAATTGCCTGTTACAACACTGATAATTGTAAACTAAAACTCAGGTGGCCCCCTCTGAAAATGAGGACTAGGTCCGCCCTTGGTTAGTAAGGAGAAACTCAAACTATGCCACTTCGGCCTCTTGCCTGCAAAATTAAAATAATTGTTCCTGCTTTTATCAAAATAGACCAGTATAAATTATATATTCCTGATATAAGCATATATTCAACAAAAAATGTCTTTTGGATTTATTGCTGTACACACTTTAATTACTTACAGGACAGAATTTAGACATAAATTATGAATTAGAAATATTTATATGCTATCAGACATGTTTACTCTGTAAAAAATATTTGTAAGTAATGCGCTGCTCAAACTTAGTATTTATACTAAGTACATTATTTATAAAGTTATGTTATTTTGTATAATCTAAAATGCACCTATTTATTTTACATATAAAAATATAGCTCACTATAATACAATCTTAAAAGTCTATTACATAATTCAGTTCGACATTATTGTTCCAAATTAAATCACACAAAGTTAAATCATGTGTTTCGTATTTGAGTAATGGCCACTAGAGACGGCAAATACTACTGTTTGTTAATAACCTATTACAAAATAATGTTTTGAGGTATTAAGTTCCAGTAACCTGTTACCGTGGTAACATATGAGTATACCAAAATTTAACTAACTCACTACAATGTAACATTGGCTGCAGTATAATAAGTGACCACCAAAACAATGGGATGATGATTATCAAATGATTTGAAACATCGATATTCATTACCATCAAAGAACTGAAAGCAAAATACCGGACAAAATAACGTAAGGCCGGCCACACACGTAACGGTATACATGACAGGTAAACCTGCGCAGGTGTACCTGTCATGTATACCTGTGCAAACTAGAGTCCACACACGTAATGGTATACCGTACGTTTAGCTCAGTTGAGAGATGGCGAGCCAGCAAGATGAAGATGATATGATAGCTTTAGTCAGATTGTGTGTGGTTTTAAACAGTAAGAAGAAGAAGAAGTTTAAACGTAAAATGTGGAGTAAAAAGTGGCTTACTAAAAGAAATGAATACACTCATACAAGATTATTGAAAGACTTGGGTGGTGAGCCTTCAGACTTCCGTAATTATTTGCGGATGGATGAAGACGCCTATGAACAGCTGTTGTTACTCGTGACTCCATTAATTGAAAAGAAATATGAAATAGATCATTAAATGAAATAGATATTTTAAGGAACAGTATAATCTTCCTAGTTTTCAATACTAGAAATTAATGTATAAATATCAACATAATTTACAAATTATAATGTAATATATAATTACAACAAAACACTACATTTACTTACCTTATGTATTTTCTAGGATAAACGTGACTGCTTGTGAAACAAAGAAAATGCTTACATCACTGTTCTTGCCACCATTAGCCAATAAAAAAAACATGATTTTAATCTGGAATTTACTTACAAACTCGATTTTACTTTGTATTACTTTTGAGCGAAATGTCGAACTGACATTAGGTTAATAATAAATAGATTAGGTTTTACACTTCCTTTTAAAATCGTATTATAGTGAAGCTATACTTTAATATATAAAATAAATGTATTTGTTTCAGATTAGGCTACATAAAATAATTAATCTTTATTTCAATGACGTTTGAGCAGCATAGTACTTACGATTACTTTAGCCAATCTGAAATGGTATTTCTGCACATACTGATGCTGTCAAAAGTAGGCTACAATAATTAATACAAAAAGTCAGTTTGTTTGATTTTAACTAAAATAGTACATGATTTTTCATTTTATTCATAATACTAAATTTAAAATGTTCAGAAAAGTCTTCTCAAGATTGTTTTTAGATATGCTGTGTTTGTTCTTACTTTTCTTGCAGCGAAACACTATTTGATTTCCGCCTTTAATTCTAGTTTTCATTTAGTCAATACAAACTGGACATGGATTTCAAGGAGCAAGATCATTATTTTGTAACCATTTAAAACGTTGCTCAGTGTTTATAAATACATGTTGAGCCAATATCTGCATATTCATCATTCATCACCATTGTTCTTGTCGCTGTCACTAGCCTTCTCTTACATAAACGAAATAACAGCTGGTAATGACATCACTAGTCTAAATAAAGAAAGCTAGCAATGATTAATTATGAATATATAGGTCAAATGTTGTATTGGATAGTATCGATATATAAAATCGATAAACATAATCCGATTGTGTTGGTGGTCGCTTTATTGTACTGTGGACATAACAATTAGACAGATAAACTAATAAAATGATAAACTTATTATTTCAAATTTTGACTATACATCACAATTATTGGGTACTATGGAATTCTTATCTACTATTTGTTATTAGGCTATACATACGTACGCATTAAAAATATAAAAAGTAATGGAAAAAATAAAATACATCTCTCAAGAAAATACCCACATTCAAGCTCAGATCATGTGAGCAATTAATTGTAAAGATTATCTTTAACTTAACATAGTTACGATAACTTAATCTAAACCTACTTATATCGCATAATAACAATCCACAGTGAAATATTTCCATTCCTAGCCTTATTGCTTACACAAAAATGGCCTCGGCTGTTACTGGTTACTGAGTAACCTAAACCAGAAAGTCATTATTAGAACACCAAACCATTCAACCCAGTTTTTACTGAAATAAGTGTCACGGTAGTGGTTACCAATGAAAAACCTGTTACTGTCACTAATACTGCCCATCTGTAATGGCAGCAAGTTCAATGGTTATGTACACGTTTTATTTATGTCACAAGGTTTCAGACACGTTTATCCTTCAAAGTAGTAAAAAGTAAGTAAATGTTACAATGTTTCGTATTGGAAATTATAAGCTTAAAGGTCGACCTGGCAAATCACGAATTTGACATTATCAACGTAATCTGCTCATCCTCCTGAACAAAAAATATATATCGTTTTAGGGGGTGCAAATGACAAATAACATGATTTTAGAGGGTATATACATAAATAGTTAAGTTCTTAATGTTTTAATGTTCTGTTTGTGTGCTGTGTCTGGATATCTATAAATATTATCTGCAGGTGAGACTGATAGCGTATCTGTTATCTGAGCACTCTCGGGTAGAAGTCAGATATAACGTGTACTGTAGGTTGGATCGAGTGAGTGCGTGACAATCATGGATTAACCATCTACTAGTTCGACCAATCGTAGTGAATTGGTGTGTCGTAAATATTATCTGCGGCTGGGACTGTGTATCTGTTATCTGAACGCTCCGGGGCAGAAGTCAGTGCTTCACTAGATACCGTGTACTGTAGTTTGGATCGAGTGAGTGTGTGACGATCATGGATCAACCATCCACTAGTTCGACCAATCGAAGTGAATTGATATGTCAGAATGTTTTGTCGGGCATGTTAAGAGTTTACGTTTCGACCGAAACGAGATTATTTAGTTTCTGTACATTCTATGGAACACACTAATGGTACTGTAAGTGTTCTCTATTAATGTCCATTTATATACGTATTCATATTAGGGGTATTAATGATTTATTAAGTTTTTTACGCGGTACATAATTGCCTTTCCATTACAATTCAATTTATATTTCTGATCAGCCCCTCTAGAATTTGATATTTTACTGTTAGGTACCATCTCGAAGGATGTTTTTCTTTCTTTGGTACTGCCCCGTGCTGATGCCGGAGGCTCTCGTCTCAACTCGATAACAACTAATTAATTTGTAGCTCGAAATTTAAGAAAAACATTGTTCATTTGGATCAAAATTCTGCTCATTTCAGTATTATTTTTCATTTACGTTTGAAAAGATGGCACCGCATCTGATGACGTCATCACGAATCATGGTCACAAAAGGTCACATGATGCCCGATGTGGATGTAGAACATGGAAATATTGCTCCGCGCTTGAACAGTTGTTCCATTTTTGAGGTTCTAGAACTTCGTTATTTCTCATTTCCAACCCGTCAAACCTTATATTGTTTTGTTCTGTAGGACGATTCCAATGAGTTAATAACGCGAAACTCGTATTTTGCCGCTCCAGCTGTTAATGTGACAATTACCTTCATATATTATATTTTATAAATTCACATAGCCTATAATATAGTGTTTTAATCACCACAACATCATTACTTTTTATACTGTAATGTGAAATACCTACAAGGTAATTTGTTTAAGTAGTTATATCAAAGATTCTTTACTCATAAATATTGATGATAGATAAGATTATCGATCAATCCAGTGTTGGCCGCTTATTATACTGCAGCTAAATTCTTAGGTTTTTTTTACTTCTTTCTAAAACCTATTCTGACGAGAATATACATAGACCTAGCATATTACATTTGGAAGTGAGGTTTGAGATGCACTTATATAAGATGCACTCAACATGTATTTTAATAATCAACAACATAAAACCAACCATAAAATTAAAATACGATATAGAGGAAACAGCCAGTAAGTAATTGCTGAATCCCTGATGCCTTAGACAAACATATTTAAATATCAAATAAATAAGAATATAATAGTTATTTGCCTCTAAAATAGTTAAAAAAATACACTAGTATGATATTAACCTTAAATTTCAATGTAAACTTATCAACAATCAACAAGCTATTAACACCGATCAAAGGATACCATACTGGCGGCAAGGCAGAATCACATTTCCAGATTCTCAATACGACTATCGTACCAACATTGAAATATATAGTACTCTTGGGTAAAAATATATATATAGCACACACACTATGAAAAATTAAGATATGTTTATATAAAGAATCACGTTACTCTTACTGGTTATTTTTTCGGATAGGAATGAAACAATACCAGTTTATTTATTTTCGGAGAAACACACATACACACAAAATACTGCGCAGGATTTTTCCGGACATTTGCCATCGTTCAGTGAAACAAGAAATCAGTAACACTACGTTTCGAGATCTGCAATCTGATCTCTTCTTCAGGTAAAGAACTAACATAATACATAATTACAAACTAGGTTGAAATAAACAAATCTTACCAAAGCGTTGTGGCACGCCTATAAGTCAGGAATTACAAGTTCGCAAGTCATAAGGCAACGCTACTGTTGTACTTTAAATACTGGCAAATATACAGTTTTAAATAAAGACCCGACTGATTCATTTGAACGTAAAGTAGCAAACACCTTAAGAAAACATAAGGAATTTTTTCAGATAAATTTAGATCTAAATTAACTCCTCACCACTCCAAAATCCCCCATATGTATGGCCTTCCCAAAATCCACAAACCTACCATCCCTCTCCGGCCCATCATTAGTTCTCGTGATTCACCTTGCAGGGAATTGTCTAAAGTCCTCTTTGACATCTTAACGCCATTGGTAGGAAAAACTGACTCTTTCATCAAAAATTCCAGGGATTTTGTAGAGAAGTCAAAATCCCTAAAGTTGACTGAAACTGACAAACTGGTAAGTTTTGATGTCGAAAGTCTATTTACAAATGTACCAGTTCCAGAAACTCTCGGAATTATTAAATCACGTCTCAAAGAAGACCAAACATTAAAGGATAGAACTAAACTTCCCGTGCCATTAATTATGGAACTGTTAGAACTATGCCCTCAATGCAATTATTTTGAGTTAGAGGGTAAAATTTACCGTCAAGATGAGGGGATGGCAATGGGTTCTCCACTGTCTCCTATTTTCGCCAATATCTTTATGGAGGAATTTGAGCGAAAAGCTTTGGCTTCAGCTCAGTTCAAACCGAAGATGTGGTGGAGGTATGTGGATGATACCTATGTTATTTTTTCTCATGGAGACATTGAATTAAATATTTTTTTTTAATCACATTAATAGTATTTCTCCTTCCATCCGCCTCACAATGGAAGTGGAAGTCCAAAACAAGCTTCCCTTTTTGGATGTGTTTGTATTAAGAGATAGGGATGTCCTTAAGACAACTGTTTTTCGAAAGATAACACACACAGGAAAATATTTAAATTATTAATCCAACCGTCAAAAATCTGTCAAAGAAGGAGTAGCCTACTCGTTGTTTCACAGAACAAAGAGCTTGTGCTCAGATAAAGATGGACTAAAAGAAGAATTTAAGAAAATTGAATCGGATCTCAGAAGCAATAGATAACCTCAATTAGTAATAAATAAGGGCAAACGAACCATAAGAATCATTTCTGAGTCAGAAAAATAGAATTGTGATAATTTGCGTTTATGTCAATCCCTTATGTGCCGGGATTATCGGAGAAAATTAGAAGAGTAGGTAGAAAGTACAACATTAGAACCGCGTTTAAAACACACAACACTCTTAGACAAAGTCTCGTAAAAACAAAACCAAAAATGTCACACAGGATTCTAAAAACTGTGTTTACAGTATAAAATGTAGTTGCAATAGGGAATACATAGGCGAGAAAAAAATACCACTAAACGTAAGGATAAAAGAGCACAAAGAAAACACGAGAAAGGGTCTCACAGAAAAGTCAAAAATTGCACACCACTGTTGTTCCGAAGACCATCATATGAATTGGGATGAAGCCAACATAATACATCGGGAACCACATTTCTTCAAAAGGAAATTAATTGAGGCAACATACATTAAATTGGCAGACCAACCAATCAGTCAACCATCAGTCGAGATTAGGCCGCTTCGGTTGCCAATTCTACAAAATGAACTAAAGAGAAAATCAAAATTATCAAACGGATCAGATATTTGTAATAAACCAATGCGGAGTCACAATATGGTTTTAAGAAGTTCATCTCGTATGAACCAATAATAACGAAAGGGCCCATTCCTGTCCCCCTTCCTTTTTATTTCCGCCATCTTGTTTTAGCCAGCCGTGACGATTACCGTTGGCTAGTCCCTCTGGTCAATCGTAGGTGGTTAGTAGACGAATGAAGACATATTGTGGCCTGTATTCCGTAGTTAAGTTTTAATGATTAGTGTTTTGTATAGTTTTTTACTAAGTGCATGTTTATAGAGTTAGTGAAGTTGACAAACAACGTGTAGGTTGTGATTCCTGACTTATAGGCGCGCCACAACACTTTGGTAATATTTGTTTATTTTAATTTGTATTGTAATTATGTATTAGGTTAGTTCTTTACCTGAAGAAGAGATCAGATTGCAGATCTCGAAACGTAGTGTTACTGATTTCTTGTTTCACTGAACGATGGCAAATGTCCGGAAAAATCATGTTTCCTTCACAATCCTTCCATCGTCAGAAATAACCTTCAAACAAAGAATACTACGCAGATTACTAAATCCAATGAAGGGAGGTGGATTGACAAATTACTTACTATCGTCCACATCAACACTTTATTCGACTGTTAGTTCACTGCTATCGCTGATTTTATTATTTCCAGCAACTTCCACATCTCGCCCTTTGTATAAATCGATATAAATTACGAGTGTTGTTCAATAAAGCCTGAGGCATATAATATACTGTAAAATATGTATTTGTTCAATCATGTACACAACCTATTGTTTCCTTCTATACACTCTCTGTTGAGTGTAGTGCACTTGGCCAACTATTTCAGCCACACAAAAAAACACGTCTGTGAAAACGCCTCCAGTGCCTTAAATGTGTCCTACTTTGAGTCAAAATAACATTCCTTTAAGTATGGGAGATCACGTCGTAGAGCTAGGTAAGGGCTATAGGGATGACTAGAGAATGTTTAGATGGCGCATGGAACCCGAAATTAAGTCATTGTGTTTGCAGCATCGGACCGTGCATTTTCATCGTTAAACTTCCACTTTCCCATTAGTTCCGTACGTTTCCTTAAAATTAGATCTTTAAACAATATATCCAACATTCGTTTTTAGTACTGTGTATTGACTGTTTACGATGAGGTACTGTAGACCACTCCCTCACATTAAAAAAACATTATATATTTCTGCATACTTAAATTTTAGGACGAGCCTGCCCCTTTAAAACCATTTAGCGCTTTGACACTTCATTACTGGCTCATAAGAGTACGCTCAGGTCTCATCAGCAGTAATGACAATCTAGTAAATGTTACATATCAGTAAGATAAGTACTCATTACGTGATACTCTTTACGTTACACAGTACTTATGAGTACGCAGGCGGGGTATCAAGTTTGCGCAAACACTATACATGTTAAGAAGATCTTTCAAAATGATATGAGTGCTTCCGAATGACACTGAATTCTTACTATAACTCAGCTGCTATGTTGATGATTTTCTCGGTAAGGAACGATACTATCTCCTTCTTGTACTCTGGCGTGTAGTACGTGACATGATTCAGTCACCAAACCAACAAATAATATTATCTTGGGTTTCAATAGCCATTTTTAAGCCAAGAATAATACTTTATTGCACAACTCTTCTAGCGTAAACTTACCACGATCCGCAGGCGACCACTTTTTACGTAAAATACTTCAGTACCTAGCTATTGATACTGTTATGACTGAGATAGAATGTTGTAGTGACTGGTAATAAACAATATGGTCCAAATGTTGCAACAAGCTCCTCACGCAGCAGCAAAATGGGGTGATCGCAACCGGCGGAGAGAAAGAGTGGGGGGCAGTACCGATAAATCCCGAAAATTCGTCGTCGACTGGTCAGAGCCAAGCAGTTCCGACAAACACGTTTTCACCTCAAACATTATTAATAAGCATAAATGTGTATGGACATTTATATATCAATATTCCGTGCAGGTATTAGAAGCATTTATTAAATAAACTTCAAGTGTCAACTTTATTCAATCCACAAAGTAAATTATTTATAAATTAAGAGATATAGATAAAGTTAATAACATATTGAAATTAGAAGAGGAGTGAACGAAAAATAAAATAAAAATTTTGCTGTGAACAGCACTAAAATTCTATTCATTCATTTAAATATTAAAAATAAACCAATTTTATAAAATGATATATTTATTTGGCATGAATTGTATAGTTTATATAGAGAATCAAACTAATTCGTAAAAATGTAACATAGGATTTTGAAGTGTTATGAACATTTACGTTTTAATAATTCATTGTATATAAGCTAAATTACTTATTATTTTCAAAATTACATGTCATTTTTATCTATTATTATTAATTTGATCTATATTCTTGATATTTAGAATTGCTATTTATCGTTACAATTTCCATTTTAATATTTATTTGTATTCCATTTTTATCACTCTTACTTGGTAATGTGTTATCATTACTGCTTATAAAGTATATCTGTATCCGCTAAAGGGGGTTTATATTAATATAGTTTTAAATGAATACAAAACAAATTATTACATTTTGTAAATTTATAGTGGCAAGAGAATAATGTACGCTACATCAATACGAGCGCAACATTCAGTGCCGTACGACTGGTGCGCGGCAACATCTCGCCACATTGTCCGGCTGCACGCAGTTGACACATAGACCCTAGTAGACTAAAAGAACCTCTGAACAGTTTAAAGTAGGTCGTTGTCTCAACTACCCTCTTACTATATTTGATCCATTTAGTTGAAAAATGGGTTGTTGTCGCTACGACCCTTCTTCACATTGCTTATACATTTCTCCATTTTGGTCCGTTGACACAAAGAATGGTTGAGTAAAAGACCTGGTTCTCTCAATATAAACATTTAATATAATTTAGGGTCGTTGAGACAACGACCCGTCTTTTGAAATATTCAACTAAACAGCCAAAAAGTGGCGTTGTTGCTACGAACCCAGTTGAGTAATTGACCCTTTTCATTCATTTTACTGGGTCGTTGTCACAACGAACCTATGTAGAAAATCTTAAATATCAAAATAGGGTCGTTGTCTCAACGACCCGTAGACTAAATGACCCTGTCTTATTTGTTATTTTCTCAGAAAGGGTCGTTGAGTCAACGATTAGTAGTGTAAAAGACCTGTCACCACTCTGAACATGCGGCTGATAGCGACCTCAGTTCGGAACGGTTCTGATTTTTATTATCTATTACGAATTAATGAGTCGTTTTATATCCGAACATATTTGCAAAACATAGAAATTTATATCGAATTAATTATATTAATACTGAACTTTCTTTATAACTCCAAAGACACTTTACAAAATGTGAGATGGTGCACAACGAATAAAATGTCATAATCTCATCATATTTTGAATATAGGCTTAAAACGACGGTAAATATATTTTTTGTGCTATTGGAAAGCTATTCAAATTAATAGGGCAAAAGCAACATATATTATGTGGAGTCATTAATTGGTAGTAAATAAATTAATAATTACCCTACAAAAGCTGTAATAAGAGTTATGTAATAGCTGTAATAAACTAAGGGGATTAAAAAAGAAACTTGCGAGTAAATATTCAACCAAAAACATAATTATAGAAATATGACAAAATCAATGACAACTACCTGACTTAAATACATAAGCCTAAGTTTATTAAACATAAGCAAATACATACATAGCACGTGACATCATTAATAAATACAAAATTTTCCTATTTACATTATAGTAATGTAACTGGCAAATTTAGTTTAAGATCATACATGAGTATATGTTTTAATAGGTTTGCCAGGTACCTACTGAACTAAATTTAATTCAGAAGAGTACGGAGCGATAACGCGCTCGTAAAGGTTGCAGGAAATCTTGTCGGGTTATTAGTTAACTTGTACTCAATTTGAAATTCCAAAGCCAGCTTAAATCCGTATTGAACAACGCTCTCGAACTTTCACGGAACGATAATTAATGATCAACGTCGTGTATAGTGCATTAAGTTATCGTATTAGAATAATAATTAATAATCGCATAATAAAAACGGAGTATTGACTTATTTTTTACAATTACCAAACTAGGCATATAAATAATTGCGTTTATAATGCAGCAAGATTAAAACTCAGTTCTGAATTAAATAACTCATTATATGTTGTCCAAATAGTGTGCAGGAATTTACCGTGTGAAATAAAACCCATGAAGGAGGGTTTACGCCCACGGTTCCATGCGAAAGGTACCATCGTGAAGCTATCGTCACTTTATCGTCGAGACCGTGAAGTTATCTTCCCTTTGTAGTCTGTGCGACAATGTTGCAGTACTCAACCTGAAGGCGCTGCCAAAAATTCAAATACTGGAATAAATTGTAAAAAACTAATTATTAAAAAGCGATCTTTCACAAAATCTACACAGTTTTTGTATTAAAAAATTCCACAAAGGTTTTCTGTTAGATTTATACTAAATAAAAATACTGCAAAATATTTGCTAAATATATATTTATGCTTACTATAATATTGCAAACTAAAAGGTACTTGTGGTTTATTGATTTTTTGTGTGAAAAATCATTTCATTTTTGTTTACTTGTAAATTAATTTTTGACGTCGCAGAATGCCGACGTCATTTACGACTGGTCTCTTTGCTTTTGTGTATTATACTTCACTTAAGTATATTTAAACGTTAATGTTTGTAAATATTTTTCACTTCTTGCTGTCTGTATACTGGATAATTGGACAGTATTTTTTCCGATAAGTACTATGTTGTAACCTTGTAAACTTTAGATCGAAAATAGATCATTATTATCATATCATACATTCTTTTTGGTTACAGTTCAAGAAAAAAACCATTATTGAGATCTAAAAGAGGAAGCACGGTATTGATAACATCCACGAATGGCAATAAGAATGACTTAAGTATTAAGTATACTGAACTTAAAAATCAAACTAAACATTTGTATTAGAAAACCAAATAAAACTTTCAGAAAATACTGCAACTAGAATATATGAAACAGTGTTATCAATAAAACAGATGTCTAAAATAATTTCAACAGCAGGGCATTTTCTATAATTCACAAAACAATATCAGTTTACAATGGCCAAAAATTTTTAAGTCATAAAACTAAAAATAACAGACTCCCTTTTTTATCATAATTTGACTCCCTTTTTTAGGTAAATATGGCTCTTGAAGTTGTTGACCATGGACTGTCATGTTTATTTTAAGATAGATTATTTGAGTTCAGGATGAGATATGGTATAGTTTTCTGGAATTTTTCCTTGGAATTTCAATAGAATATTATGAACGAGTATAATTTTAGTTTCACACAAGTTAATATATATATATATATATATATATATATATATATATATATATATATATATATATATATATATATATTAGAATATATTTATCAATGGGGGAGTCGTTACAACCCCCAAACCTTCACACCTGGATACACTTATGGTTGCAACTAATATACAGTTTTAACTGAATAGACCAAGTTGACAAATCTGCTAACTAATATCCACAATCGTACAAAAAAGCATCAGGTGTTACTGAGCATTGGGAGCAAAGCCCCGGCTTAGAAGTCCATTTAAATTAAAATATCTCTATGGATATAAGACGATTCAATAAACCTATGCAGTGCATGATTTTTCAGTGCAGTTTTTAATTCCAATGGAGGGGGCCTACAAGGGGCGCTCTGTGAGACCCAATGGTATATTCTCTTCTGCTTCTTCGTGGCGAACCCACAAAGGCACAAAGGAAACGAAAATGGCTGGAAGTGTTATAATTTGTGTGATTTATATTATTTAGCGGCTGATGAGTGTTTCTTATATTCACCCTTCAATAAAACTATTCCAGCAGTTTATTGTAAACATTAGGTCTATTTTAAAATTTAAAGCTGAGCGATTACACTGCACACGAAACCATCATGTAACCTAGAAAATAAGTACTGACCAACATGCTTTTGCTGTAGAAACGTGTTTAAAGTTATTTTTATGTAAAAACTCATAGATGTTGTACAACTCACTTTAACATAGGTCGGTATGGCGCTGTTCAAGATCTAAAAACAATTAAAATATTGGTAAGATCATTTACAAATACGGCCTCTACCCAAAAGAAAACTGAGGGAAGTCTACAAAGTGTTCAAACACCGAACAATGTGGAAAGAGTGAGAGTTGCATTTAGTCGCAGACCAAGCAGACGACACAGATCCCCGCTGAGGATTTAGCACCAGACATTCATTTGTATACTTACAAAATTCATAAAAAAAGTCATTAAAAATTATGATATACAGATTATCTTGAAACTCCTCCTCTAGATAATTTCTTAGATTAAAATATACTGGAAATATTACATTATCTATGATCCTACCAATTCCTTAGTTTTCTCTCTTTGTATACTTGTCCTTGAAAAATACATAGCTCAAAAATATTTGTTGTGATGTTATTTGGCAAGAATAATTTATCGTAACAAATTATTGCTTAGACGATAGTTATAAAATTGAGTAAGAGCCATATGCTATGTGACGTCATACATTTCTTTGTCTTAACAAATTAATCGTAAGGTAGCCAATTATAAACCAATAATAACAATTATACTAATAAACACTTTGGATGCTGTTATTATATTTTTAGTGTTTCTATTTTGATAAACATAATTATCTGGTATGATATATTTTCTTGTGTGTTCTTGTGCTTATCGATTTAGAATTCTTAGTTATGTCTAAATCTACACAATTAAATATATTTTGACCGTTTTCAAATACATAAATTAATATTATATATAATAAAAGTATTTTGTATGAATCCGTAAATTAAGGACATACATATATATATATATATATATATATATATATATATATATATATATATATACATACATACAATGTTCGAGGCTATTACGCTTAATAATGGGCCGCTAGCAGGAAGTGAACTGAATGTCAAAAGTAGGGTGAGAGAGAATCAATAAATTTTGTTATTTTTCTCTCGTTTTTGTCTTGTCTTGTAGTTAAGTAAACTTGTTTTATCTATCAATGACGTGATCTCCACATATATTTACCATGAATGTAGTATTTTGTTTTTGTTATTACTAAATACATACAATATTACTGAGTATTGTTAATTTTAGTATGTACTAATATAAGTTCAGGTCTAGTACGCTAGATAGGTATCTGAACGTCCGGCCATTAAACAATAACTGTATTCTTCCTTCAAGTACGCATGTTATTCATGGAAAAATGTTAAAATCTGATACTTTAAAAAAGGTATAGGTACATAATTTGTTTTAAACTAAAACCAAAAAGTATTCACATAGCCCACACGTAGTTCAAAATAGCATGTTAACAACAATTATGCATGTACGAGTATGAGGACTAATTTTAAAGCTAAAATTCAATATACAACATGCAGAATCTTAATAACACAAAGCTGATGCGTACAGAAAATACCAAAATTACAATCAATTGGTAATACAGTAATACTTGTTCTACTATTTTTTTAAATAAAATAACAATCTATTTTTAAACATTATAAATACAGAAATGCACACAAAGGTTAACAAAAACGTGATTACCACATAATAGGTTTTAACATATCGATTCAAACAATAGAAACAATTATGCTTGGTTATCACGGGAATTATAACTTTGGAGGTTGGTACAGGGGAAGGTGGGTTACCCCTCCAGCGGGGTGTTTCCCCCACACTCCTGCGTGTTGGCACTATGAGCTGTGGCGCTGTGAGCATGGATCCGATTATTTATTCGGTTGTTTTGCGCTTGTGAGCACTCGACCAATTTTGGCGCTATGATTAGGCACTATGAGCTGTGGCGCTGTGAGCATGGGTCCGATTATCTATTCGGTTGGGTTGGCGCTGTGAGCATTTGGCCAATTCTGTGGCGCCATGGGCTGTGGCCCTGTGAGATTAGGCATTGTGAGCCACTACCCTTTTAACTGAACGTGCCATTAATACAAATCTTCCTACAAAGAGAGTTGAAAGAGGCGGAGCTTATCGCAGTTGGCTAAAGCTTAAGCAATCAACAACAACTATGATCAAACAGTGATCAGTTTGCTTTTTATATCAATTACTGCTAGCTGTTTAATAATTCTACACTCTCTTCTGTTGTTATGTATTAATACTGTTTTATTATCAATGGCAGTACCAAAAAAACATATTAAAAGTAATAAAAGATGGATAACCTGTGCTTAATCTAGCCTGTCTAATCCAACAATACAGCACGGTTATGATTGTTATATGATTATTAATATGAATACATATGTGTAATAGAAATGGATTACAATGATGTCATACATAGTATCTCGTATGTTACAGGACAACCATTTGACGAAAGGTCTAGGCGTTGGACATTGGGTCTGTGTTAGACATAGCGCAGGTTCAAATAATGCATGTGGACCGTTTGAAATTTTACCAGGACCTTTCTTTTGTTTTATTTAATTTGAGAAAGAAAGAATTTAAGATAAAGAATAAAGTAAAAAATTAATTAAAGTAAAGTAAAGAATGTCTTATTTTACCAAGCGAAGTTAAGACTAAACAAACCCCTCTCTAATATTATCATGGGGACCAACGGCTTAAAGGTAACTCCCGAACCACCACCAAACGTCAGGGCAGGCGGGCTGCTTGCAAGGACAGGATCGCTCAGCGGTCACCTATCCAAGCAACAGCCACGCTCGACGTTGCTTGATCCGGTTATCTTCCAAGTATTTGAATGAAAATAAAAAAACAATAATTTTTTAAGGAGAATCCGTTCCCCTTTTTTGCCTTATTCTGTCTGTCCTCATGGCCTACTGGACTGTGCGAGGATCTTTCTTATCAAACAGAGTAAGAGGGGAGTCGATACAGTACAAGGTCGATTAGTACTGATAAAAAGTGCTAAGGTCACAGACAAGATTTGATCTCGTGCTATATATTTTACAAATATTTACTATGTGTTACTAAGTTGTAATAAAAAAGACTTACAAAATAACTAAGTAAACTACTTTTTTTACTTGCTGAAAAGTTTTGTAAGTATCTGTAATTTTTAAAATCCAAAAGAAATATACTCTAGTACAAACAGTGCGATTTTTGTGCTCGGACTGTGTACTGACAAGTGTGGCCTCACAGTAACCGAGCCGAGCCCGCACCGACACTCGGCCGATTCACGTGTCCTCTACTGTAACGTGACTCGTGATCGGACTCATCACGCTCTACTCTTGACGTGACTGCTGTATTGACTCATCCACTGACACCTTTCCCCTTTCGAACCACTGGGATAGATTCCAGACTAATTGCATGATTTAGTATTAATATCACAATATTTAAATACATAAAACATCCAAAGGTTAAACAAACTAAATACGCTCTATAATTCTATAAAACTATTTATTTTTATGATTATAAAGTATAGATATATTCCTGGAAAATACAATAAATGTTACAAAACTCATAATTAAAGTAAAATAAAATCAAGGATTTAAGGATTTATTCTGAGTCCTAAGCTTGTTTGTTCGTAGCTAAACACATAAATAAACACCAGTTAGATATTGTAAAAATGAGCTACACTTATTTTAGAATAACAAAATAAACTAAAATGTTACTACCGTACTTAGCAATAAAAATAACAATTACATATAAGTTTTTCAGGTTGTAAGAACTTTCAAAAAAATAGCCCACACCAAACTCGGCAACAGGATATTTTTAATCTCAGCTGTTCATTGAATTAAATTAAAAACACGTAAAAAAAATAAAAATACATAAATTTGATTTGATGATTCCAACAACAATTCTTATTCTGCATTAATATTTCAACTTTAAACATTATTTTTCTCAAAAAGTTGGATAGGTCTACGTATTGACTGTCTTCATAATATCTCGTTGAATATTTGTTATGCACATAATTAAATCGTTTTACAATGATGGCCTTTTTCTTGTGTTGGTTTTAATCGTTACCAGTATTGATAACGCAGATTCACATTAATATAATATAGCACATGGAATCATTAGTTTTAATGCTTGAGACACCAAATCCGGATACTCGTTTTTTATAATTAGTCAAAATCCACATAATCGCTCTCGTACCGCAGTTTATTTATTGGTTTATTGACAACTTTCTCAGTTTGTAGCATTGCACAGAACTGAAATTTGCTTTTTCCACCATCTTCTCATTGAATAAATATAAAATTCGTTGTGAACCAGAAGTGTCTTCATTTGGAATATAGTCCAAAAACTGGGGTTTCAAACCTTCCAGGTGATTAGACACTAACAGCAATGAACAGGTCAAGCGAATTACATGTACACCAGAAACAAATTCTATAAATTAAACCCTAAAAGAAATGATTCTAATTCGTTTACTTTACTCGCTTGGTCTAAAGTGATATTTTGTGCGAACCCTTTTACTTTGCTTGGTGGATATAAAATTGTTTTATCTGGGCCTTGCAATGTCATGTTCAAAATATTTATATGGAAAAAAATAACGGCCAAATACTTAAGTTTGATTAACCATTCTTCATAATAAATAATAATAATAATAATAAATATTTTATTGCAATTGACATTTACAATTAAATGTATGCAACCGTCACTTGATTTTTTTTTTAACTAAAATTTTCCATTCAATCTTACATCGAGGTCTCATTCAAACTTACAATGTTTTCATTCACTCTCTCTCGTTCATTCGAATTATTCCACTCTCATCCGGTGGTCAGTGTGTTTGTAGCGCGTTCTCCCAGTCGTGTGTCATAAACTCGTCTGTGTTGTAAAAGGCTTCTGCGATCAATATTTTTTTTAGATGAGCTTTAAATGCCTTGAGCATTGGGACACTTTTAATTGAATTTGGTAGCCTGTTGACCAGATGAACTCCTACCTGTGAGGGCAAACGTTTATGGACTACCGTTCTGTGTCTCCCAGTTCGGCAGTCCTCCCTTCCTCTGGTTTCATAGTTGTGAATTTCACTTCCTCTTATATGATCGCACTTTGACCTAAAGAAAAGACAAGTTTCTAAAATATAGAGGGAAGGTAAGGTCAAGATTTTTAAATTTTTGAAAGCTGGTCTGCACGACTCTCTCCTATGTAGTTTAGCGATTATCCGAACAGCCCTTTTCTGCAGAGTGAAAATTTGTTTAATGTTAGCGGCTGAGCACCCTCCCCACAAGACCAATCCGTAGGAAAGGTGTGGATAGATTACTCCGAAGTATGCCGTCATCAGTACCTGAGTTGGGCAATACTTCGACAGTTGTTTTAAAACATAAACGCCTGATGCTAGTTTGGCACAGACATTGTCTACATGACAATTCCAAGTCAAACCTCGGTCGAGGTGAATTCCAAGGAATTTGGTCGTGCAGACTTCCTCAACCTCACTTTCATCCAACATGACTGTGGCAGTGGAAGTTGAGTCTGCCTGTCGTAGGCTGAAGTGGATGAAAGATGATTTTGTCGGGTTTGTTTTGAAGTTTAGCTCATTGAAATTTTGGATTACGTTGTTGAGTTCTATGAACGTATTTTTTTCTAACTGTGTTATCGACTTGGAGCTAATGCAGAGAGTCGTGTCATCTGCGTACTGGACTATTCGTCCATGTTGTAAAGATGACCCAACGTCGTTGGCGTAAATCAAAAATAGTAAAGGACTTAGTATGGATCCCTGAGGGACTCCATAGCGAAGCTCTCTTTCCATCGATTTGACGTCTGAAATTGTTACAAATTGTTGCCTTTTACTAAGATATGATTCGAGCCAGGCGTGTGGCACTCCTCGAATCCCGTAATGCTCTAGTTTTTGAAGCAGGATGTCATGATCAACACAGTCGAAAGCTTTAGATAAGTCAAGGAAAACACTTAGTGTTGTACTTCGACTTTCTATTTCCTCTACTATCATCTCGACTAGACAAGCGACTGCGTCTATGGTCGATTTTCCGCTTCGGAACCCGAATTGGTTTGCTGATAGTAGGTTTTGCCTTTCTAAGAAATCTCCGATTCTCATGAGAAAAGCCTTCTCAAAAATCTTGCTAAAGGCCGGTAAGATTGAAATTGGGCGATAATTTTGAAAAGAAAAAGGGTCGCCCTTCTTAAAAATTGGCGTTACTTTTGCCGTTTTTAGAGAAGAGGGAAAAGTCCCTGAGTTGAAAGAGAGGTTAATCAAGTGTTCAAGTGGCCTCAACAAGTGCTTAGAGCATTGTTTCAGAAGCCACGTTGAGACATGATTGGAGTCGTTCGTTTTTTTTCGTTGAAAAATTCCTAATAACCCGGGCAATTTCCTCTTCTGATACCGGAGCAAGAGCCATGGAGGCTGCTGGGCTCGGCACTAAGGTAAGAAGAGGCTGACTACTAGGCGAGTGGAGGCCTTGGTCAGCCCCTACCGAAGCAAAGAAACTGTTAAATGCGTCTGCAACCCTTAAAGGGTCTTTGACTTTCTCGTTGTCAATTTTTAGCTCTATTTGTTTTTTTGTTTGAATTTTGTTGTTAATTATGGTCCAGGCAGTTTTTGAAACGTTCTTCGACGTGAGCAATGCTTTATTGACATCGTAAGCTTTCGCAGCTTAGATGACTTTTCTATATATACGTTTGTAATTTTTGAAGAAGATTTTGAACTCTTCATTAGTAGTGTGCTTCTTGATTTCGGAGTAAAATAATAATTTTTTTCTCGAGACCAGGATACCTTTGGTAATCCATTGGCACTTCTGTTGCTTCGGGGTTTTTTTTAACTGTTTTAAGGGGACAGCTCACGTCTAAATGGAATTTGAAAGTCTCTTCGAATTTCTTGAACTGTACATCAACAGGATCCTTAAAATTTAGAAATCTCCAACTTTCTTGCGAAAGCAGATAGTTAAGGAGCGTTATGTTTGTGGACCTTGTGTCTCTAATTGTTTTGTTGATAACTGGATCCAACTTTGGCTCATGATCACTAATAGTAACCTGTTGGCCGTAGTGATCAGATATGGCGGTGTTGATCACTTTCACCCTTACGTCAGTCATGTTCGTAACAACGTTATCAATGGCCGTTGCTGAGTGGTGGGTGACTCTCGTTGGCGAGTTCACCGACCAATCAAGACCAAACGACCTGAGCAAGTCGTCAAACCGTTTTACCATGGGGCTGTTTACGTCTAAAACGTCTATGTTGAAGTCACCCATAATAATGAAGTACTGACTTTTTATAGTCAGATTTGACAACAGTTGTTCAAATTTGGAAAAAAAGAGGTTTCGTTTCCACTGGGAGCTCGATACAATCCGATGATTGTAAGGTGTAGTCGGGTCATTTGGAGTTTTACCGCGGTAATTTCGAAATCTGTGTCAGTAGAAGCAGTGAGTATGTCAGGAATGTAAGATAGATTGTTGTTTACGAGGATTGCTGTGCCTCCTCTTTTGGTGGAGGCCCGGCAGTGGGAGTTAGCCAACTGATAATTTTGAATTTGGAACTGGTTGATATTGCTGTTGTTGAACCCGTGTTCGGTAACAACAAGCACGTCGGGATTGAGTTCCTCGCACACGAGAGTTAGCTCATCCCGCTTGTTCGTGGCCATTTGTGCATTTTGATGAATTATTGTCACTTTTTTGTCAGAAATGTTTTTCAGATTTTGAATTTTTAAGGTTTTGCTTTTGTTGGCTAGTTTTGTGTCATGCTTGAGAGTAGATTCCCTAAAAAAGTATTTATGTCATTTGTCTGTAATGAGTTAGTCTGTCGTGTAGGTGAGGCGGCTGTGTTGGTTTTCACGGCGTCCGCAAAGGTCTCGTGAGGCAGTGTTCTCGGTGAATCTTGGGTCGAAGGAGACTCACAATCAGCAGCAGGCTCGGGACCGCGAGGTGGAGTCCGGACCCTGGGCGCTGCCGGAGCCGGGGGGCGACGTGGTAGAGACATACCGGCCAGCCCTCTCACTATGGCGTCAGCAAGCAGAATCTTTCCGGAAGCTCTCAGGTGAAGTCCGTGCTGTGTGAAGTGCTTGCGTCTTATGTGTCGGATGTTAACAAGCTCCGCACCCTTGTAGCGAACACACAGCTCTTCTAGGTAGTGATTTACAAGGGATACGGCGTCATGAATGTGGCTGGAGGGTGGCAGATCGTGTCTATGAGGCAAAGGAGTTACCAGAATCCTGGAGGTCTGCTCGTACTGTTTGATGATTTATTTATTTATTTATTTATTTATTTATTTATTTATTTATTTTTCCAACGGCAGCAGCCAATTTACAAATACAAACATAGATAGTAGATACAGCGGAAAATAAAATTAATACGAACAGATGAAAAATCTACATAAAGTAATAAAATAGGTATCATACAAAATTTGATAATAAATAATTAGTAATTCAAAGATGTAACAGTTATAAATATCCAAAACATAACAAAAAATAAAAAATAGATTAACAAACAACAATAATTAATTCAAGTATGGAGCGAAACATAGATAAATTGTGCTAATAAATTAAAATATAATATATAACATTTAACAAATAACAGTGAAATTAAATAAATACAACATTATAATACAATGAACATGCACTTAACACAGATTAAAGCTAACTACTGTAGGTCTTAATCACTAGTCCCTCACAGAAAGAAGAGAGAAGGCCTGCCGGCGAACCTGGTGAAGTCCATCGAAAGAACAGGTCACACCCAGACGCAACCTGATTTCCCAGGCGAATAAACCTTGCGAAAGGACTGTTGAAGTCGAAGTTAGTTGAGTGGTATCTTCGACCCCAGCAGATCTCGAGATCTTGTGTTTGCCGGAACTCTGAGGTCGATTTCAGCTAGGAGATCTGGAGAGTTCATGCGACCATTTACTATCTTCCAGAGAAGGACAACATCAGCCACGTCACGTCGCAGGGCAAGAGGGTGACAAGTTCAGATTGCCGGACAGTTTCCTCCACAGGCACATCAAGATAGGCAAAGCCCAGCCGGACACCAATCAAGCGAAGAAAACGCCTTTTGTAGAGCCTCCAGTCTTGTCCTATTGCCAACAGTGTAAGGCGACACACGGGACTTGCATATTCCACAAGCTGGTCTCACAAGGGAACAATACAGAGAGCGAAGAGCAGAAGGGTTGTCGATGCCTCTGGAGAATCTTGCTATGAAACCAAGCATCTTGTTTGCTTTGCTACTGATGTGGTTCTATATGTCCAGAAAATCCCATGTCGCTGGCAAATTATAACGCCTAGGTCTTTTATACACTGGGACCGTGGAATGGATGTACCAAAAATGGAGTATACGTATATGACTGGATATTTGATGCGGTGATAAGTTATACAAGAGCACTTACTGGGATTTACAGACATGTTATTCCTGACACACCAATCCTCAATTCCGGAAAGGCTATTTTGAATTTCTTGAGAGTCTTCTGGTGTAGACACAGCGATGAAAATCTTCAGGTCGTCAGCAAATTGTAAGGCCTTTACAGTTAATTTGTCTAGTAGGTCATTGACAAAGACATTGAAGAGGCAAGGTCCCAGCAAAGAACCTTGTGGAACTCCTGAAGAAGGTGAGAACTGAGTGGAAGTGGCGGAAACCAATCCTCACGACCAGAGAACGTTTTTGGAAGATAACTAGAAATCCATGACAAAAGAGGTTCAGCCACTCCGTAACCCAGCAACTTAGACACAAGAATTGTGTGGTCGACCTTGTCGAAGGCTTTTTTGCCATATCGATGTAGGCTGTATCAACTTGGTAGTTCTTGCGAAAAAGCAGACAAAACATATTCTTGAAAGAGCAGGGAGGTTGGAGACAGTAGACTTGCCCTTCATAAAACCATGTTGGGAAGGATGGATTATTTTGGATAGAAAAGGATTCAGTCTATCTAACCACGATACTTTCAAAAACTTTGCCAATTGCCGGCAGAATAGTGATTGGGACGGTAGTTCCGTATGTCGCTGGGATCTTTTGCTTTATGTAAAGGAATGATGAAGCCCAACTTTAAAGAGCTAGGGAAGATTCCTTTGTTAAGTGATTCATTGAACAACACTGTGAGGGGTTCAGCTAAGAGAGATCGGCAGTGATGAAGCATAGATGGCGGTATATTGTCAATTTCCAGCTCCCTTTGTAGTGTCCAGGTTCTTAAGCTTGCTGAGAACTTCTTCTGTTGAGGTTGTTATGACACAAAGAGAATCGAAGACGGGATAGCTAAAGCTAGGTGAAACTCGTAACGAGGGAGAGTAGACTGAGTTGAAATAACTGGAGAAACAGCTGACAAATGCTTGTTGTGTCACTGGCCACTTCATCATCTAAATGCAGACTAGATGGCATATCAGGAGTATTTCTTTGAGCTTTAAACTAGTCCCCAGAAAGCTCGTGGATTAGAAGATATGTTTGATTGAACATTGGACAAATATCGAATGTGGCATTCACGAGACAGCGACCTACAAGCATCTCTCAGCCTCGAGAACTCATAATAATGGGCAAGATTGAAACTTTCTCTTGAAACGTGCATGCGCCAGCTTTCTTTTCGATAATGCATTTTTTTAGGTCATTATTAAACCACCTAGGGAAGCGTGAGATACCAAATTTCTTCAACGGACTTGCATTTTTGACGATTTTCTCTAAGGAACTTTCCAGAATGTCGAACTTTTCATCAACTGAGATCGGCTGGTGAATAAATCCCATATCTGCCTCCTGTAGGGCTGTAAAAGCAGCTGGGAGGTCACATTTCCCCAAGTTGTAGCCGCTGTAGCTGTTGTCATAAGTAGAGGGCATATAGCACTCAAGAGTAAGGGACAGAGGAGGATGATGAATTTCAGGTTTAATCAACCAATCACTAGCCCTGCTAACTTGCACCTCACTATCAGAATGAAAGACCAAGTCCAATGTTACTCCTCTATGGTTTTGAACATGATTTATCTGGAAGAGAGAGTGCAGAGAAGACATGTCACGGAGGTATTCGCTGCAATGTTGAGGGAGGCCAGATACAGGTAAATTGACATCGAAGTGAGGCAAGTTGAAGCCTCCAAAAATGAGTGTCTTCTTTGGGAAATTTGCCAATTCGACTGTCTCAGTAACCGCATCACAGAATTCACGGTAAAACAGAAAGAGGACTTGAAGGGGGGATGTAGACACAGGCCAGAAGAAGATCAAAACCAAATCCTGATTTCACAAAGGGCAAAGACGCTTTCGATGTTGAATCCAGAGTATAGTCGCTTAGACAAAAGCTTCTTACGAACTGCAAGTAGGGTTCCTCCACCAGAACTTTTGTGACTTGTAGCAGCAGACCTATCACATCTATGAACAATGAAGTCAGTATCACCAACAACTTCGGAGTCGGGGATATCAGGAGAGAGATTTGTTTCACATAGTAGAATAACATCATCAAGGCATACAGATAAACTATTTTCCTCGAAGTGTTGGAAAATGTCGGTCTGTCTTCCTGCAGTCAAATCATTTGTCCCCGCAAGCAGCACAAGGCACCCCTGTGGGTCCGGTGGTGGGATGGAGGTGGAGGAGATAGTGAGAAGGCCGTCTCCCGGCCTGCAGACCCCGTTGACTCTGGTCCGGTGAGATGTTCTCTCGGAGATGAGAGGCGCCAGGTGACGGGCATGACTGTCTCCTACCACTGACACGTTAAGGAATGTGATTTTTGTTGGGTAAATTGTAGATTTAGAGTTTAGAGCCGATTGCAAGGATTTCCGGTTTTTGTGATTATTTAGGGCAGGTTTTTTGTTTGGTTTTGTTTTTTGGTTTTTTTTATAACTGACTGTTTTGAAATCTTCTTCTAGGGCTAGGAGGGATTCAAAACTATTAGACAAAGGAAGTAAAAGGTGTGGGGAATCGGCTTGATTGGATTTGTCAGGAAAGAGGGAAGCCGTCGGTTGAGATGGGTGTGGATATTTTTCTTCTTATTTTTTCAGTTCTTCTTGTAGTTTTAGTATGGTTTCTTCTTTAAATTTTAAGTCATTTTCCAGGCTTCGTATTGCATTGATCATATTTTTTACTTCATCGTTTAGTATTTTATTTTTTGTGCGGAGGTTTGAATTGGAGTTTTCTAACTCTTCGATGTTCGGGAAGGAATTGCTGGAATGGGGCGTAGAAGGGTAAGTGGAAAGGGGTGTGGTTTGTACTGATTTTTCTTCTTTGGTACATGGCAAAGGGGTTTGGGACGGTTCATTAGAAAATGTGTTTTGTTCTGAGGGTTTAGGAGTTTGAGTGAGTGAAGTGTTAGGGTCCGATTGAATTTCTGTACTAGAAAGATACATAGAATTTGATGGTCGAGAAGTGTCTATGGAGATGCTAGCCTGTTTTGGCGTGGATGCTGCAGGGTTTAAAAGGCTATGTGAAGGCGTGACGGGGCTTGAAATGTTCGGTGAAGGCGTGTCAGTGGCGGTACATCGGGTCCGGCGAGATGTTCTCCGTTGCGGTACCGCTGCGACCGATGATTTATTGGAGGTTGTTGGTGACGAGTGGTTGTGGTCATTATTTAGCTCCAGTATTTTAGTCTTATTGCTATCAGTCTTGATTGAACATTTACAGGTTTTAACACAACAGCGCCAAGATATGTTACCGTTTGCAAGAGTTCTTACATCCCGAAATTTAAAGTCAATCAGGACCAAATAGCGTTTGCCTGCATTTGTAATAATTTTTAATGTCATTTTCACAATTTAAATAAGGGATAGAATAATAAATTGGTGGCAAGACTAACAAAGTTCCAGAATATTAGACTAACAACATTAAAAACAACATAACAATGTGCAGAATAAGTAAACTCAATAAATTAATAAAGTAATTGACTCTATACACACTTCCACTAATTTATTTACACTTGCAAGTGGAGCTATTGAGTTTTTGGGAGTGCCTACAGCCTAGAGATACAACTGAACACACGAGTGATGGACAGTTGAGTCGAAGATAAGAAGCAACAGCAGCAGCTGATAAGAGGTGTGGTCACTGATAAGAGGCGCTCATTGACAACCAAGTTCAGTTATCAGTGGTCAACTACAGATGGCGTTTAAAGTCTGATGGCTGGCACACTCTATCGTTGCCTAATCGCACTAAGTTAGGTCAATCTTGCATTGTAATGTTGGCAACACTGTTGAAGATTTGAGCGTGCGCTAAGTTGAGAAACAGATTCCCGCTCTGGTTGTTGAAGTGCTCAGATCGTTGACTTGTAATTTTAGGTTAAACCTCTGTGCATACGTCCAGATCAATTACTCTGTTAGTAGTGGTAACTACTTTGTGTATAACTGTTTGTCTAACATCACACTGACCTCTAACTCAAACTAGAAATATTTAATACTTTATATATTTTGTAAATATCTTAACATATAAGCTATTAACTTTGAGCCTGTTCAGGCTGGACCTGTCATGTCGACAGGTTCAGCCTCGCCCATGGAAGCTCATGTCGAGAGCGACATGGAAATACAAAAGGCAGTAAGTACTGTTTTGCCCACAGATCATGACTATTCTAACCTAAATCTAAATAACAGGGGAAACAAAAGGGCACAAGAAAATAATGACACAGATGGTTCAGAACAAATTCAATCTACCAATGATTTTAATCCACCATTACTTAAAAAGCCTCACATACAACGTCTCTATAAACCTGAAAATTCAGGGCCTTTTGAGGTAATCATACAGGATAAAAAAAGAACACAATAAACCCATTTACAGTAGGAAAAATAATTAAAAAACATTATATGGACATTGACCACATTACACGAGCTGGTAAGAATATATCTGTTATTTGTAAAAACTATATAGCAGCCAATAATTTAGTAAATTCACCACATCTGTTAGAATTTAATGTATTTGTACCTTCAATTAGAGTACACACTCTCGGTGTAGTCTATGCAGAGCCCGAGGTAAGTGAATTAGAAATTTTATTTGAGGCATCGTCAATATACCCAATCATTCAGGCTGAAAGGATCAGACGTAGAGTGAATGGTAATGACCAACTCACTAACACTCATTTTGTTAAAATAACCTTCGAGTCTGAAAAATTACCAGATTTTGTGTACCTTAATTATGTTCGTATGATAGGTAGACCCCTACATGATCAGAGTGAAACAATGTTATCGTTGTTTTGCCTATGGACACGTAGCTAACTCACCTTGTAATAAACCTAGAATATGTAGGGACTGTGCTGGACCCTTCCACACAGATCCTTGACAGGCTCACCGCAAGTGTGTTCACTGCGGTGATTCACATAGCAGTAACTCTAAATATTGCCCAGAGTATATAAGGCAAAAAAAATATTAAAGATCGGATGAGTCTCATGAAAGAAGGTTATCATGTGGCAGCACAATATTTTCCTATTACTTATAAAAAACAAGGTAAACCATCTCGATTACTAGGCCTATCTTATTCACAGGTCGCCCAATTAGACTTCACTGATGATGAAATCTACCCAACACTACCAAGCTCACAGGCATCAACACCTATCAGTCAATTAAATGTAAGTACAGTAATAGGTATACACCACTGCTTGCAGTCTCAGAACCAAGTTCATCCCTCCAGCAACCGTTTTCGTCACAGTTTAAGGTTAGTAGAACTAGCTATCGTAGGCCCATCAGAAATAGTAGTTTATATAAACCTAAAGAAATAAGTAGGCCTATTGTAGATAAAACCAATTCGCCTACCAAACCAGTTCAGGATGATAAACTTAGTGTTCAAGATAAGTCCCACCTCACATCACTCCTAAAAATAAAAATTGAGGAAATTAGAAATACATTGAACTCTATAAACATTACCAATCTCAAACAAGTTGATGAAATTTTACTAAGCTATTTAAAGACTGGTACAACAGTTCAACAGAAAATAAATTCACCAAATATCAAAATAAAATCTACTCCCGGAACATTGCCAGGCAACAAACAGTTAGGTCTATCTCAACAAACGAAATTAGTAAATAAGAATGGTAACAAATAAACTTAACATAGTACAATGGAATGCAAGGTCTCTTAAGCCTAAATGGCCTGAGGTCATGCATTTATTTACAAAAAAAGAGATCCACATAGGTATTATCCAAGAATCTTGGTTACAAAAAAATGATAACCTATTAGATAATAATTACATTGTACATAACTTTAACAGACCTGATGGATATGGAGGAACCTCCTTTATTATACATAAGTCAATTTCATATAATGTTGTTACAGAATATAACGATAACTATACACAAATGCAAGCAATACAGGTAAATAATTACAATAGACCTATTATCATTTATAATATTTACTGCACAAATAATAAGATTAGGAATAGTTTTTGGCACGAACTATTTAGCCAAGATGAAGGTTATACTTTGTTATGTGGTGATTTTAATGCCCATCACCCTTACTGGAATTCGAGCAAAGCAAATCACAGAGGTAATATAATTTTCAAGGAGTATAATGAATCAAAATTCATACTATTAAATAATAAAAACCATACAACATTACCAACCCTTTACCACCAAGCATCTACAATAGATCTGGCCTTCGCCACACCCAATCTTCATTCCTTAGTAGACGTATGGGAGGTAGGTAAGGATTCGTTAGGCAGCAATCACCTGCCTATATTCATGCAATTTAATATTAATTCCCTATCTAATGACTTCAATGTACATACAAGTTATTTTAATACTAATAATAAATGGAACTTTAAAAAGGCAAATTGGTCTCTATATACAGAGACTGTTGAAAAATTGACTAATGAACCATTGGAAAAACAATGGGATGAAATGTATAGAATAATTAAATTAGCAGCAGACAAAGCAATACCAAAGTACAATACAGCAATTAATAGGCCTAAATTTACACCAAAACAATGGTGGAATGAAGCTTGCTCTCAAGCTGTTGCCAGCAGAAGGCTTGCATTTAGTAAATTTAAAAACTGTATGACTGCTCTCAATTATCAAAATTATCAAGCTGCACAAATTAAAGCTAGGGAAGTAATTAGAATAGCTAAAAAACAAGGTTGGGAAAATTTATGTCAAAAAATTAATGACAAAAATAACTCCTCATTTGCATAGAAAATAATTAAAAAACTTAAAACTAATAATAATGCAAATACAATTTCTTCAACCATTGAAGACAACGATCTTTGTGACAAATTCATGTGCCATATAGTTCCGGATTCAGTTCCCATGGAAAGCGAGATAATTATTCCTAGGTACACCTTCTATGAAAATGCTTCTCCTATAGAAACTAATTTTAGTATTAAAGAACTAAATGTAGCCATAGATTTTAAGAGGAAAGATACAACACCTGGTTTAGATGGAGTATCTTACAGCATGTTAAGACATTTACCACTCGTTGCTCGATTATATATCCTAAATATATTCAATAATATATGGAATGGAAGTATAGAATTACCAAGTAAGTGGAAACAAAGCAGAATTATAGCTATCTTGAAACCGGAAAAAATAAACATTTGGAGACTTCATATAGGCCTATATCGTTAATACCCTGCATACTAAAATTATTTAATAGTATTATTAAAAGTAGACTGGAATGGTTTGTTAAAAACTCTAACATTCTACCAAATACCCAATATGGATTTAGGAAAAGAATAGGATGTAATGATTATTTAATTAACTTTGTTTCAGAAATTTAAACTGCACTGACTTACAATGAAACTACTATTGCTGCCTCTTTAGATTTATCAAATGCTTATGATACAGTACACATACCAGAATTAATAGGAAAGCTGAAGTGTTATAATATTCCATGGAAGTTTATTTCTCATATTAATTCATGGCTAATCAATAGACAATTAATTTTAATTAGCTCTAAGTCAACTATAACTAGGGTCACAAATAAGGGATTACCGCAAGGTAGTGTTCTAAGTCCCTTGTTGTTCGCACTGTACATAGCGCACATTAATGATTATATTCCTAATTATGTCAAATCACTTCAATTTGCAGATGACATTGTTTTATACTCCTCTGGAAAATATATCGAGACAGTCTACACAAACATGCAACACACTCTCAGCACAGTACAATCAAACTTCAGTCAACTCCATCTGGAATTCAATGCAACCAAAAGTAAGGTAATAATATTCACACGGAAAAAAACATTAACACTGATAAACAAATTACAATTAATAATCAAATAATACCTGTAGTAAGTTCTATTAAACTATTAGGTATGATTATAGACAATAAGTAAGATTTCAAAATTCATATTAATAAATTGCTTGTAAAATGCCAAAAACACGTTGATATAATAAAGTCTGTAGTTTGTGGCACTAACGGTGCAACACCTGAGTTTGCAATGATTATATATAAAAGCTTAGTAAGAGCAAAATTAGATTATGGGTCATTTCTTTATGGACATGCATGTAGAAAAGAATTAAAAAAATTAGATTCAATCCAAAACCAAGCCATAAGAATATCATTAGGTGCTTTTAAAACAACACCAATTATTGCTCTACAAGCAGAAGCCGGTATTCAATCCTTAAGCAACAGAAGGAAGTTTCTATGTGATAAATTTATTTATAAAATCTTAACTCATGAAAATCATCCAGCATACAGAAGTTTAATGTTTCTTAAAATGTTGACAGACTGTATGTGATACTGGAAGAAAAAAAATCAGCCACTGTACATACAATCTATATCAAAAATTCATTCCTTAGATTTAAATATATTAAAAAAGGAAAGTTACAAAACCTTTTGAGATTTCAACAATCCAATATTAATGATGACCAACAATATTAAATTTAAGCACAATATAGACAATCCTCATACTTCAAAAAAGGTAAGCCATACCACAATTACCAAACAAACCTTTTTGGAACTAATCAATACCAACTATGAACAACATTTGCACTTCTACACTGATGGATCAAAATTCACATTGGGGACAGGTGCAGCTTACTATGTCCCAGAGCTGGACATCACAGGTAAGTTTTCATTAGAAAATCAGGTTTCTAGTTACTCAGCTGAACTACTTGCTATTTTAAAAGCAACACAAACCTTTAACTCAATAGAACAACAAGATATAGTAATATTTACTGATTCACAAGCAGCTATACAAGCACTCGATAAAGTCTATAACAGCTATAAAGGAGAAGGCATTCCAGTGAGTATTATCTATGAAGTTATTAAAAGTGGTAAAAATGTAACATTTCAATGGATCCCGGGACACTCAGGTATTTATTGTAATGAATATGTAGATAGCCTAGCCAAAGACTCAATAACAAACGGCAACAAGATAACAAATATTTACATTCCACCAGATGATTTCAAAGCCTACCAACGGAGAAAATCTGCAGCAGAAAATGAACAGGAGTACCAACTATCACAAAAAGCGCAATGGTATAAACAAATTCAGACAACGACTATTCATAATCGATGGTATAGTATTGCAGACTTCAACAGAAGGGAAATGGTAAATATTATTAGATTAAGGTTTGGACATGCCAAGGTAAACGCAAGACTATATGATATTAAAAAATATTTCACACCATTGTGTCTAAGCTGCACTCAAGCTCAATGCGAAACACTAGACCATGTAATTTTACAATGCCCAGCCTACGAATATGCAAGAGATCGGTGCTTTAAGGTAATTAAAAATTTAACATCAGTATCTAATATTAACTTAACGTATTTAATGAAATTAGAAGACATAAACGTATATAAAGAAATAAATAACTTTCTCATGACCATAAACAAATACATTTAATAATAAATCAACAAAACACAATACATATATGTATCCTGGTTTTGGCCTTTATATCCGTGGTCCATATTTCGGATTAGGAATGCCTGAAGGACCCCTGGCGGGAAGACTCCCCAAATCCTGAATATCTATTTATAGAATCCCATAGTAATCCCGCTATTTATTAACAAACACAAACGGTATAGGTACACAAAACATATATGTCCAATACATTAAACCCAAACTAATAATAATAACTAATTCTTCCCAATTAAATTACCACAGAGGTTTAAACAACACAGTGAACCACGAGGCTGCATGGGATTATGCCCGAGCCTTTATTATAAACAGAAAAAAAAGTTGATAATCAGCCGTTTCAACTAAGTTAATTCTTAGGTTAAGTTCTAATCACACATTCCATTCCCGCTCTGGTTGTTGAAGTGCTCAGATCGTTGACTTGTAATTTTAGGTTAAAACTCTGTGCATACGTCCAGATCAATTACTCTGGTAGTGGTAACTACTTTGTGTATAACTGTTTGTCTAACATCACACTGACCTCTAACTCAAACTAGAAATATTTAATACTTTATATATTTTGTAAATATCTTAACATATAAGCTATTAACTTTTAGCCTGTTCAGGCTGGACCTGTCATGTCGACAGGTTCAGCCTCGCCCATGGAAGCTCATGTCGAGAGCGACATGGAAATACAAAAGGCAGTAAGTACTATTTTGCCCACAGAGCATGACTATTCTAACCTAAATCTAAATAACAGGGGAAACAAAAGGGTACAAGAAAATAATGACACAGATTGTTCAGAACAAATTCAATCTACCAATGATTTTAATCCACCACTTAAAAAGCCTCACATACAACGTCTCTATAAACCTGAAAATTCAGGACCTTTTGAGGTAATCATACAGGATAAAAAAAGAACAAAATAAACCCATTTACAGTAGGAAAAATACTTAAAAAACATCATATGGACATTGACCACATTACACGAGCTGGTAAGAATATATCTGTTATTTGTAAAAACTATATAGCAGCCAATAATTTAGTAAATTCACCACATCTGTTAGAATTTAATGTATTTGTACCCTCAATTAGAGTACACACTCTCGGTGTAGTCTATGCAGAGCCCGAGGTAAGTTAATTAGAAATTTTATCTGAGGCATCGTCAATATACCCAATCATTCAGGCTGAAAGGATCAGACGTAGAGTGAATGGTAATGACCAACTCACTAACACTCATTTTGTTAAAATAACCTTCGAGGCTGAAAAATTACCAGATTTTGTGTACCTTAATTATGTTCGTATGAAGGTAGACCCCTACATGATCAGAGTGAAACAATGTTATCGTTGTTTTGCCTAAGGACACGTAGCGAACTCACCTTGTAATAAACCTAGAATATGTAGGGACTGTGCTGGACCCTTCCACACAGATCCTTGTCAGGCTCCCCGCAAGTGTGTTCACTGCGGGGATTCACATAGCAGTAACTCTAAATATTGCCCAGAGTACATGAGGCAAAAAAATATTAAAGATCGAATGAGTCTCATGAAAGAAGGTTATCATGTGGCAGCACAGTATTTTCCTATTACTTATAAAAAACAAGGTAAATCATCCCGATTACTAGGTCTATCTTATTCACAGGTCGCCCAATTAGACTTCAATGATGATGAAATCTACCCAACACTACCAAGCTCACAGGCATCAACACCTATCAGTCAATTAAATGTAAGTAATAGGTATACACCACTGCTTGCAGTCTCAGAACCAAGTTCATCCCGCCAGCAATCGTTTTCGCCACATTTTAAGGTTAGTGGAACCAGCTATCGTAGGCCCATCAGAAATAGTAGTTTATATAAACCTAAAGAAATAAGTAGGCCTATTGTAGATAAAACCAATCCGCCTAACAAACCAGTTCAGGATGATAGACTTAGTGTTCAGGATAAGTCCCACCTCACATCACTCCTGAAAATAAAAATTAAGGAAATTAGAAATAAATTGAACTCTACAAACATCACCAATCTTAAACAAGTTGATGAAATCTTACTAAGCTATTTAAAGACTGGTACAACAGTTCAACAGAAAATAAATTCACCAAATATCAAAATAAAATCTACTTCCGGAACATCGCCAGGTAACAAACAGTTAGGCCTATCTCAACAAACGAAATTAGTAAATAAGAATGGTAACAAATAAACTTAACATAGTACAGTGGAATGCAAGGTCTCTTAAGCCTAAATGGCCTGAGGTCATGCATTTATTTACCAAAAAGGAGATCCACATAGGTATTATCCAAGAATCTTGGTTACAAAAAAATGATAACCTATTAGATAATAATTACATTGTACATAACCGTAACAGACCTGATGGATATGGAGGAACCTCCTTCATTATACATAAGTCAATTTCATATAATGTTGTTACAGAATATAGCGATAACTATACACAATTGCAAGCAATACAGGTAAAGAATTACAATAGACCTATTATCATTTATAATATTTACTGCACAAATAATAAGATTAGGAATAGTTTTTGGTACGAACTATTTAGCAAAGATGAAGGTTATACTTTGTTATGTGGTGATTTTAATGCCCATCACCCTTACTGGAATTCGAGCAAAGCAAATCACAGAGGTAATATAATTTTCAAGGAGTATAATGAATCAAAATTCATACTATTAAATAATAAAAACCATACAACATTACCAACCCTTTACCACCAAGCATCTACAATAGATCTGGCCTTCGCCACACCCAATCTTCATTCCTTAGTAGACGTATGGGAGGTAGGTAAGGATTCGTTAGGCAGCAATCACCTGCCTATATTCATGCAATTTAATATTAATTCCCTATCTAATGACTTCAATGTACATACAAGTTATTTTAATACTAATAATAAATGGAACTTTAAAAAGGCAAATTGGTCTCTATATACAGAGACTGTTGAAAAATTGACTAATGAACCATTGGAAAAACAATGGGATGAAATGTTTAGTATAATTAAATTAGCAGCAAACAAAGCAATACCAAAGTACAATACAGCAACTAATAGGCCTAAATTTACACCAAAACAATGGTGGAATGAAGCTTGCTCTCAAGCTGTTGCCAGCAGAAGGCTTGCATTTAGTAAATTTAAAAACTGTATGACTACTCTCAATTATCAAAATTATCAAGCTGCACAAATTAAAGCTAGGGAAGTAATTGGAATAGCTAAAAAACAAGGTTGGGAAAATTTATGTCAAAAAATTAATGACAAAAATAACTCCTCATTTGCATGGAAAATAATTAAAAAACTTAAAACTAATAATAAGGCAAATACAATTTCTTCAACCATTGAAGACAACGATCTTTGTGACAAATTCATGTGCCATATAGTTCCGGATTCAGTTCCCATGGAGAGCGAGATAATTATTCCCAGGTACACCTTCTATGAAAATGCTTCTCCTATAGAAACTAATTTTAGTATTAAAGAACTAAATGTAGCCATAGATTTTAAGAGGAAAGATACAACACCTGGTTTAGATGGAGTATCTTACAGCATGTTAAGACATTTACCACTCGTTGCTCGATTATATATCCTAAATATATTCAATAATATATGGAATGGAAATATAGAATTACCAAGTAAGTGGAAACAAAGCAGAATTATAGCCATCTTGAAACCAGAAAAAAATAAACATTTGGAGACTTCATATAGGCCTATATCGTTAATACCCTGCATACTAAAATTATTTAATAGAATTATTAAAAGTAGACTGGAATGGTTTGTTGAAAACTCTAACATTCTACCAAATACCCAATATGGATTTAGGAAAAGAATAGGATGTAATGATTATTTAATTAATTTTGTTTCAGAAATTCAAACTGCACTGACTTACAATGAAACTACTATTGTTGCCTCTTTAGATTTATCAAATGCTTATGATACAGTACACATACCAGAATTAATAGAAAAGCTGAAGTGTTATAATATTCCATTGAAGTTTATTTCCTATATTAATTCATGGCTAATCAATAGACAATTAATTTTAATTAGCTCTAAGTCAACTATACCTAGGGTCACGAGTAAGGGATTACCGCAAGGTAGTGTTCTAAGTCCCTTGTTGTTCGCACTGTATATAGCACACATTAATGATTATATTCCTAATTATGTAAAATCACTTCAATTTGCAGATGACATTGTGTTATACTCCTCTGGAAAACTTATCGAGACAGTCTACACAAACATGCAACACACTCTTAGCACAGTACAATCAAACTTCAGTCAACTCCATCTGGAATTCAATGCAACCAAAAGTAAGGTAATAATATTCACACGGAAAAAAAACATTAACACCGATAAACAAATTACAATTAATAATCAAATAATACCTGTAGTAAGTTCTATTAAACTATTAGGTATGATTATAGACAATAAGTAAGATTTCAAAATTCATATTAATAAATTGCTTGTAAAATGCCAAAAACACGTTGATATAATAAAGTCTGTAGTTTGTGGCACTAACGGTGCAACACCTGAGTTTGCTTTAATTATATATAAAAGCTTGATAAGAGCAAAATTAGATTATGGGGCATTTCTTTATGGACATGCATGTAGAAAAGAATTAAAAAAACTAGATTCAATCCAAAACCAAGCCATAAGAATATCATTAGGTGCTTTTTAAAACAACACCAATTATTGCTCTACAAGCAGAAGCCGGTATTCAATCCTTAAGCAACAGAAGAAAGTTTCTATGTGATAAATTTATTTATAAAATCATAACTCATGAAAATCATCCAGCATACAGAAGTTTAATGTTTCTTAAAATGTTGACAGACTGTATGCCATGCTGGAAGAAAAAAAATCAGCCACTGTATATACAATCTATATCAAAAATTCATTCCTTAGATTTAAATATATTAAAAAAGGAAACTTACAAAACCTTTTGGGATTTCAACTATCCAATATTAATGATGACCAACAATATTAAATTTAAGCACAACATAGACAATCCACATACTTCAAAAAAGGTAAGCAATACCACAATTACCAAACAAACCTTTTTGGAACTAATCAATAACAACTATGAACAACATTTGCACTTCTACACTGATGGATCAAAATCCACATTGGGGACAGGTGCAGCTTACTATGTCCCAGAGCTGGACATCACAGGTAAGTTTTCATTAGAAAATCAGGTTTCCAGTTACTCAGCTGAACTACTGGCTATTTTAAAAGCAACACAGACCTTTAACTCAATAGAACAACAAGATATAGTAATATTTACTGATTCACAAGCAGCTATACAAGCACTCGATAAAGTCTATAACAGCTATAAAGGAGAAGGCATTCCAGTAAGTATTATCTATGAAGTTATTAAAAGTGGTAAAAATGTAACATTCCAATGGATCCCGGGACACTCAGGTATTTATTGTAATGAATATGTAGATAGCCTAGCCAAAGACTCAATAACAAACGGCAACAAGATAACAAATAATTACATTCCACCAGATGATTTCCAAGCCTACCAACGGAGAAAGTCTGCAGCAGAAAATGAACAGGAGTACCAACTATCACAAAAAGCGCAATGGTATAAGCAAATTCAGACAACGACTATACATAATCGATGGTATAGTATTGCAGACTTCAACAGAAGAGAAATGGTAAATATTATTAGATTAAGGTTTGGACATGCTAAGGTAAACGCAAGATTATATAATATTAAAAAATATTTCACACCATTGTGTCTAAGCTGCACTCAAGCTCAACGCGAAACACTAGACCATGTAATTTTACAATGCCCAGCCTACGAATATGCAAGAGATCGGTGCTTTAAGGTAATTAAAAATTTAACATCAATATCTAATATTAACTTAACGTATTTAATGAAATTAGAAGACACAAAAGTATATAAAGAAATAAATAACTTTCTCATGACCATAAACAAATACATTTAATAATAAATCAACAAAACACAATACATATATGTATCCTGGTTTTGGCCTTTATATCCGTGGTCCATATTTCGGATTAGGAATGCCTGAAGGACCCCTGGCGGGAAGACTCCACAAATCCTGAATATCCATCTATAGAATCCCATAGTAATCCCGCTATTTATTAACAAACACAAACAGTATAGGTACACAAAACATATATGTCCAATACATTAAACCATAAACTTATAATAATAACTAATTCTTCCCATTTAAATTACCACAGAGGTTTAACTACACAGTGAACCACGAGGCTGCATGGGATTATACCCGAGCCTTTATTATAAACAGAATAAAAAAAGTTGATAAACAGCCGTTTCAACTAAGTTAATTCTGAGGTTAAGTTCTAATCACACATTTCAAACTGTTCTTTTAGGTAGAAATTTAAGTTGTAACTATTAAATTAAAAGTCTTGAAAATTTAATTATACATGCATATATAGATTTTACCTTGAATCACAGGTTAGAACTTAACTTGCTGTTTAAACACTTCAAAATCAATTAACAAACTAGAACACTGGTCTTTTTATGTCAATACTGTAGGACCAGGTCTTGCTCAGTTTCATCAGCAAAATGTTCTGTAAACTGAGGATTAGTATCCCGAAGGAAGATCCATTTCTGATCCTAACACAAACAGTCTGCTAAAGACGTTTCCTAGGGAAGCCCACGTACTTATGTGTGAAGCAAATCATTTTTATGTAAAAAGACTATCTCTTCACACAGAGCAGAACATTCGTTTATACAATGGACGAGTTTTAAAAAATTTACAATTTTCACTGCATCATCCAGCACTTGACGATTGGTATTTCTTTTGGTACCATGCATGATGGTTTTCAATTATAGAACCATCCACTGTATTTATCAGTGAGAGGAGCAGTACCATCATTAAACATTGACGCACATTTTCCTAAATCGATTTTGAAGGACTCAGTAGCTTTTATGAACAGATCATACATGCTATCTCCTGTTGTGTGATGAGGGAGTAGTTTGCAAAATAGAATGTTCTCTCTCCGATTGCTACACCCGTTTTATATCGGACGAAACACAACTTTGAGAACAACTGACAACGTGTATTGTAAAACCATTTTGTTTAGTTAGTCTCTTAATTGATCCTTGACTTTTTCAGACATATCAGACATTGTTCGTGCTACTGAGTTGTTTAATAGTGGGTTGCTTTTAACTTTAAAAGCTTCTTGGGGAATTATCACCTGTGAAACCATGTAAATAACAGCAGGAAGAATTTATTCTTCTACTATTGTATGATGTTTGGCACTTTGGGCAATTTTTAATGCTACATCATATTAAGCATGAAGAGCATCTTGGTTAGTGTTACTCATTTTAGTAATATTTCCTATTTTATTCTTCCGAGCCAGACATTTTTTAAACCCTAAAGCGAGTGTTCTCCAAGAACCAGATTCAAAATTTCTAATCCATACTGGCTTCAACGGATTGGTCCATTTTATCAACATCAGAGGATGTGAATTCAAGGTTTAAAACATTTATGATCTTAATTAATAAAGATTTTTCAGTCTCCATTTAAAGAGTTGAGACCTAAAACAAAATACAAGGCGACTTTTGAGTTTGATCACATAATTAAGGAGATGTCGTAAAAAAACATCATTAAAGAGATATATCAGTTTTGGTTAGGGATTTTAGTGATCCAGATTTGAAACGCCTTCTCAATCGGCGTCGTATTATTCTGAGGAATCTTGTAAGCTCCCGTAAACGTTTACTAACATCTACAACGATTTCTGATAGCGACAACAAACAAACGACACTTTGGGAAATTATCAATCGTGAAACTAAAGACACGAAACCGTATGAAGATATTGCTTTGTTGATTAGAGGAGTTGTTTTTTATTCACCTGGGGAAGTTGCTAGAATATTAAATCAGTATTCTGTGATATGCAACCAATTGATATCTTGCGTTTGGATAGTGGAAGCTGTTCACGAGGATGTGTAGTCCCTCAATCTTTCTTTTTTACACCAATCACACCGGATGAGATAGAAAAAAGCATAATATCAATGAAAACCAAAAAGTCTTCGGGTGTTGACGAAATGGTCGCTTGGTTGTTGAAGCAATGTTAAGGTTGTTTTCTAAACTCAATGTGTATTCTGTTAAATGAATCAATTACAGGTGGTGATTTCCCAAATTGTTTCAAAATAGCTAAAGTTGTGCCAGTTTTTAAGAAAGGTGATCGGGAATCTGCGGACAACTACTGACCGGTGTCTTTCTTCCTACTTTATCTAAGGTGCTGGAGAGGCTGGTTTGTTCTCGTTTGTCTGCCTTTTTACAGCGCCACAATGTACTGGTCCCAAATCAGTTTGGATTTAGACAGAATCATTCAACAGCTGACGCAGTGATTTCTCTTATTGACCTAATTATTGACTACCTAGAAAAACACCAGGCAGCCTTAGGAATCTTTTGCGACCTTTCAAAGACGTTCAATCGTGTAGACCATGGCATTTTGTGTTCTAAGCTGGAAGGGTATGGAGTTAGAGGTGTAGCTCTTTCATGGCTACAATCGCAATTGTCTCACAGGACACAGTTTGGTCAACTTGGGTTTACGAAATCAGATTTAATTGTAAAAGTATAAAGTGCCGAAAGGTTCCATTCTTGGCCCTTTACTTGTTATCCTCTACGTCAACGATTTCATGCGTGCAGGGGGAAACGCCAATTTGGTACTCTACGCTTATGATGTTACGGTTCTTCTGGGTGGCTTAGATAGTGACGTTCACCTACGACCATCTTCTTCCCTCGTACATATTGACAGTTGGCTGTGGAAAAATAACCTATTGTTAAATGCTAAGAAAACCACATTTATTCAGTTTCTAACAAAAAATAAACAACCCGCTGATTTGTTGGTTAACACAAATAAAACCACTACAACCGTCTCAATCTACGTTTTTCCTGGGTGTAACCATCGATAGTAGATTGCAGTGGTGAACTGAGTCAAGTATGTTTTGCATTGGGAACTCTGAGTACAGTTACGGACAGAGATGGGTTGGTGACTGCTTACCACGGGTGCTTCGCTTCGTTATTGACATATGGGATTGAGGCCTACAAGGGCGGTGCCTCTTCTTCTTGTGACGATGTAATTATTTTCACAGAAATAAAATTGATTTGATTTGATCTGCATTATTGAGGGAATAAAATGACACCAATTATGTCCAATTACGACTAAGCAACTAATTAATAATGACAAATTAGTGAATCAAAAGTGTTTGTATCATTTCTTTTCACATGTTGTGTTGCTGACATTTTTTAGTTTGTCTCATATTTTTTAAACTATGTAGTATGTCTTTAACATTCTTAGTATAATTATTTATCAGTATGTTACTAAAATAGACACACGCTTTTTAAATAAAATCAAATGAGATATTTCACACTGAAAACGTGTAGTTAAATGTAAATCGCAGCATTGAAGAACGCAATCACACAGACACTCACAACATACCCCACAAAAACAACAGGTAAAATACTCCTGGAACACACCTTGCTTTATTTGTGGTTATAATTTTTGTTTTGTTTAAAGTAGCCAAATGTTTTATACACAAAATCTGTAAGTGCAGGGCCGGGACAAGGTGTATAAGACTTTAGCAACAACAGCGTTGCAAGTTTCCGCGAGCGGCTCGTTATTTGTTTATGGACGGTCGGTCCAGTGGTTTATACAAGTGCTTGTTCTTTAGATGAGTGTTGTTTAATTAATTCTTTATTTCTAAGCCAATATCAGAACTACTATCAGTCCATGCCTTAATTGTTCATATTATTTCCTGAACTTCTGTGACACTATTTCATAAGTAATGTATTAATTTATCTCACTTTACAATTTTAGTTTTCCACTAATTAAACACTTGCTGTTAATCATACAAATAATATCAAACAAAAAACATATAGTAATGAAAGTAGTAATTGAGTATAAGTTGTCTCAATTCCATTAAATGGGGCCAGTAGAGATTGTACTGAAAACCATATAGCGTGTTTCTCTTTAGAGATTGAAATTTAACGCTAGCAAAATGAAGTATTTTATACGTTTTAGAGGGTCAAATTCTTAATTTTTTAAATAAATATTTTAATTTTTAAAATTATTGGATAATTTTTCCACAATTCATCTTTACAGATATTTGGAAAACGAATGCAATTTGTATACTATTTTAGTTTTATACTAGTATAGTAGTAGTATAAATTGTAGGCCCGTAGTAACCACAAGGCCCGACAGTCTTCAAAACAAATACGCAAAGGTCGTCAAATCGGTTTTTACTCCACAAAGGGTCAAAAAGGCCCAAAAGATGCCATTTTGTGCCAAGTCTTTATTTAAAAAACCGCTATACTTGCCTACCTAGCTTCGTGTCAGCCGTAAAAAGCTAAAATATTCTAAGTTAAACGATATAAGAGGAGAGTAAAAACTGTCTATTTGAGGATGTATCATATTTCTGTAGCCTATATTATAAATATCCCAAAAGATGCGGTTATATGTTTGTGCCTTAACTAGGCAACTATCACAAGTTATAATTATTTAAATATGTATTGTTAACTTAATTAATGGATTGTTAATTTATTTGCTGGAATTATTATGTAAGCTAAGTAAGCATATAACCACATGAACAATAACCACCACAACCACAGTAAAATTCTAGAAGCATTGGATACATTTCCTGTTCATCTTCTTTATATTCTTTGTCTTATTATGTACAGGGTGGCCCATAAGTCAGTTGTCAGAAATGAAAATACAAAGTTACCAGAAAAGTACAAATACCTTATTTGTACAAAGTACTGTATTATTATTGTAATTATTATTATTTATTTTTAATTATTAATTTAAAGAGTATCTAACCTACAATAGGTGCTCAAAGTGGCTTCCACGTTGTTCTATACAAACATCGTCTTAAAAAATTGCAAGTGACAACTGACTTATGGGCCACCCTGTATATAACTGCAGTATGTTTAACTATCGTAATTTCATTTACAATTTATTCTCTATTTATAAAACTGTTGTAATCATCGTTATTCATTAATTTATCCTTACTTATCTAAATCATCATAAGGTTACATTAAAGATCGTAGTAAGATATGGCTATGGATTCTGATTGCAGTGCTCTTAGTTGAAATAATACTAATTATTGAAGTTTATCACATCACATAGTAGTTTTTATTCCATGGTGACTACACATCGGCCCTTAATATTTTAAAGCCAATGATTCAAAATTGAATCGGGAGGGGGAAATATCAATTGAATAACTATCACTTTCATATCACAATAATATTGGGCCCAATTTTAAAGGTGGATTTTATGGCAACCATGTGAACCGCTAAACTAATTTCAAATTTTAAAAACTAAAATATTATTTAAATAAAAGAATACTAATATTCCTAATTATAATAAATTTAATTTAGCAAGCAAAATAATGTGAGAAGAAAGATTTAAGGCTAAATGACGTAAGTCTCAGGTAGTTCTGAGATAAATAAATAATTTATTATTTTTGATATAAACACGTCTGATGGACGTTCATTGTTACACTATATGTAAATCAATTAAAGAAGATAAGAAGTTAAAATCTAATCGTGCTTGATGACCTTTTACTATTTATGTAGGTATAAGTTTATTCGTCACAAGTTTATTCTTTAACACTATTCCTATTGAAAAAGTAATCATACATTTTCTGTTGCATAAAGTAATTATTAATGTCAATTCTTGCTATTAATGTCAATAATACTGACCATCTCCTTGAACGTCTAATTTGTCATAATATCACTATTTGCTAGTTGTGTATTAATGACGTTTGTTAACAATAATAATGTCAATAGTGGTAGAGAATTCAAGTACAACGCTATTATTTTGCTCATTGTACCATCGTAAACTCTGTTATTTCTTAAAAGTAATACTGTTAAAAGTAAACTTTGTTCTTAAAAGTTTACTCGCTGTTACAGTTACACTTCTCGGTATTGTTCCTACCGAAAGTTTCATATATATATATATATATATATATATATATATATATATATATATAAAGAAATAGATGTTTACCAAAACGTGTTTTACAGCTGACCTACCTATACAACTAAAATAAATAACTTTAAACCCTTCGGCGGCGAATTTCTGATATGACGGAAGTTTTGCAATAATCCGTTTACTTGAAAAATTGTCAAAGTAAGCAAATATAGTTGTCTATTAAATGATACTTAATTTGAAGTTCGTCTTCTTTTAATTTTAAATTGTACACAATAAAACATGTTTTATTTGCATCAAATATATGAGTAAAATATAAATAAATAATAAACGTTCAAAAATTATTATTAGCAAGTAAATGTTCATCATGTTCAACTTACCTAGAGAACTCCATGCAAACTGTAAAAAGCCTTTACTAACAAGTAAAGGTACAATTTTGCCGTAATTAATAATATTACACTTCAGCTGTTTTAATTTTAAGAGGCAATCTAAGGTGTAAAATAATTTAGAAAGAAAGATGAGAATTGAATTTGTATAAATGTTGAACTTGAATTTTTCTCTTTTTAACTGATTATTATGGTTTCTACAGTAAATAATACATAAATAAATAAATATTTACATTTATATATATATATATATATATATATATATATATATATATATATATATATAAAAGACAGATCATTATGAAAATGTGTATGTATATGTACTTTTCCACGAAGAAAGTTTATATGATATGCCAGGCGACGCTGCAAAAGATGTTTTCAAAGCGCCTGCATATTTCTTACTGCAATTACAAGACAGTTATGTATATTAAATAGCTAATTAAAGACGCTTGAAAATAAATTTCTGGTTGAATTTAAAGCTTATGTGTTAGACCACTTTATAATAAAGTACATGTACGTGTACCATGCGTCTTTTTCTAATTTTTTGTGGTTCGCAAAACACCTAGACCTTCAAAAATGTTAAAATTGTTCATAATTTTATTTATAAATATGAGTAGTAATGGCCATCATGAAGTAATTTTCATTATTCATTATTTCATGTTTCTTTTCTTGGTGAGAAAAGAGTCAAAATCAGCAGTGGCAGAAAAAGTACTAACATCGAAGTAAATTACTGCGACTATAAATGACTTTTTAAGATATTTTCTTGATCTTGGAAAGATGGCAAACTAAACATTACCGTCGGAAATATAATTCACTCGAACCAGAGGTGCTTATACAGGTGCAAAATCACACTTACTCTCACAGGCGGGGGTTCACTTTATTAACAGATGTCCAGGCTCAATCAAAAATGCCCTAACGCTCAAGGCGGTAAGAACTCGTTTGAAACGCTGTTTAGTGTTACATGCATTTTATAATGTCGGTAAGTTTCTGACATCTGACTGATTGGCGAGTGAATGTACATAATTGTATGTTTGCACGCAGATAGCTGTGGTGAGCTTGTCAAAATTAATAAATAGTACCTTGACTTTTGCAATGCAATACATGTCGTCGTGAACGTGATAAATGTGAGTAGAAGTAGAATTATATATGCGAATGTAAATACTGTACGTGTTTGTATAAAACCAACAGTTACTTTACACCACTCTGTATAAGTTGTACAATGATAAGGAAGAAGCTGTAGAACATGTGTTGTTGGAATTTCCAAAACATACCTATGCTAGACAACAAAGTTTTAAATATAAAAAAACGACTATTTCCCAGCAGTCTAAAAACGATTTAATTTAGTCACTAAATAAAATTAATACAGAAGTAAGTAAAAAATGAGCAAATTGTAATCGAACAGTATTAATTTATGTATTATTAGTTATTACGTTATTATTTATTACTTTTCATTTTTTCAAATGCATTATAAATCAATTGTAACACTGTCTAATGAATTAATAACTACCCGGCTGATGTGAAATCGGAACGATGTTGCTGTTTTAGTTCCACTCCTGGCTACCGTAACGCTAGTTGAGCGACCTTTCCTACACAACCGATAGACTGCGCAGCAGTCGGACTTTATACCTCTAATTTGTACTAAATTCATTTTAATTACTAAAAAATTACTGCTATTTTGAAAAAAATATCCATTGCAAAACTAACATATAAATGGTTGAATGGTTTTAGGACAAAATTGGACAAAATTAATAGATTCAGAATAATTTTATTGCTTAAAATAGTGGACCCCTCTCATAGTACAAAATAATTAACTTTTTTATAAAACCCGTGAGCCCCGTAACATTACTTAACCTTTGTTGAATGCATAATTGTCCTGTACATAGGGCGTATTCTTTAGAAGTCACTAGCATGCTTTTAGTGGCTCATAACCTTATACAACGCCAATTGCTAAATACAAAACGGGATTAGCCTACTTTTATAAAATACTTTGATACAGAATTACCATAGTGACAATGAAGTTGGATGAAACGACTTTGATATTTCATTATCCCTACCACCTGCTGTTGTTACAGTGTAATTAAAATATAGCTTGCTTCCTGCTCTTAGGTGGATATGGGTTTACAAATTTAAAACTGCGATTTTAGAACTACGCGAAGAGTTGTACATTTTCAGTCACGATACTTCCAAAAAATGGAAAGCAAAATGTTACTATTCTATTTCTACGTATCGAGGAGTAAAATCAGTCTCTCTCGTAACCTGAAATTTAAATCCTGTAATTAGCGTGTAAAAACGGTTACAATTATACGGGTGTATATTATGTCTGGAAACACCCACATATATCCTTTAATAATTTTAAATATAAATTTGAAACCTCTTACAATCGTGATAGAGATTGGGCATCTACTTTTTGGAACAATGTTTTGTTATGTCACACCAACGGGGGACGTCCTGCCGAGGGTATCGTGAATATTCTTAATGGAAGCCTATACCATGTGATACATAATTTTAAAAGGTAATAGCTTACTGAATGAATGCCACAAAACCGCATCTCAAAGGAATTATTCTATCAGAAAATAGAGCATTTTTAGTATTGAAAAATTTACTGATGTTCAACAATGTAATTTTTAACATGGTTCTTGCCACAAAATGTGTTACACTAATTTTTTAAGCATTTTTTTAAATGTTCAATTAAATAAAACAAAAATTTCATTTTAAGCTGGTTCTATTAGCACAAATTTGCCAGTTTTTATTACAGTACAATTATGGAAATACTTATGTTATTGATTTCTTATTACCAATTTATTTTTAAGCTGGTTTCATTAGTACAAATTTACCAGTTTTTATTACAATGAATAAAACTTATGAGTCCACTTTCTCTGATTACTTATGAATCTGTACTTGGTGTTTTCCAGTCAGCAGGAAGGTTTAAAGAGACAAAGGTCACTAGCCTATGAGAAACATTATTGTGTTATTAATCATCTGGTCTACAGGTTTCAGTTTGTTGAGCATGGAGCTTTCACTAGACAGGTCTAAGCTTGGGAATTACAAATGGACAAAGGTCATATCATTCCTGTCGAGTTAATCAGTGTCTCTGAAGCATTGCTGTCAACAAGTTATCTAATTACAGTAGTTCAGTTTTTATTTGGCATTTTAATGGAATTGTCTGAAAGAGAACGAATTACTCTGTTGATGATGCGAGGATATGGCGATCGTCAAAGATCTTATCGGGAAGTTTGTAATTTGTTTAATGAACACTTTCCCAGAAAGGAATCCATAAGTGTTTCAAACAATATCAAAAACTATTGAGCGTTTTGAAATGACAGGGAGTGTACGTAATCGGCCAAAGTCGGGTAGGATACAATCTGCAACAGATGAAGAACATGCACTAGATGTTTTGCAAACATTTATTGAAGGACCCACATACAATCGCTCAGAAAAGCTGCACAAGCAACATGATATGCACCCTATGTCTGTGAGTAAGATTTTTGAAAATTAATAAATACAAACCATTTAAAGTTCATTTAGTCCAACAGTTAAGTGAGGATGATTACGACAGAAGAGTTGAGTTTTGTGAACTTGTGATGCGCAAATGTGATGACAATAGAGATTTTCTGACCAACATACTATTTTCTGATGAGGCAACTTTTTTTCCTTAAATGGCAATGTTAACAGGCACAATTGCCGTTACTGGGCTAGTGAAAACCCACATTGGATTACTGAGTCCCATTCACAGCAACCACAAAAACTGAACGTATGGTGTGGTATTTTAGGTAACAAAATTGTTGGACCCTTTTTCATCAATGGAAATTTAAATGCGAACTTTACTACAATATGCTCCAAAATTAAATAATCCCAGCTATTCAAATTGCATCAGGAGAATACTTTGATAATGTATGGTTTCCAGCAGGATGGTGCTCCACCCCATTATGGGAGACAGGTAAGAGAGTATTTGGATTTAAGGTTTCCTCATAAATGGATTGGCCGAAGAGGAGAAATCGAATGGCCTCCAAGATCTCCGGATTTGTCACCAATCGATTATTTCCTATGGGGTCATTTAAATCCAATGTTTATAGATGAAAAGCCTCATAATTTGGAAGACCTAAGAAACAGGGATTATAGAGGAGATTGCTTTGATAATAACTGAAGAAATGTTAGGCAACTCTGTCGAATCATTTTACACAAGATTGGCTCATTGTCAAAACCGTAGAAGGAACACAGTTCGAACCAATTGCTTTTGACACCAAATGCAGGTAAAACGTTTTGTTGTAAGACTTTTCTAACAGCATACATTATTTTTTATTTGTAATAAGAAAATCAATAACATAAGTATTTCCATAATTGTACTGTAATAAAAATGGCAATTTGTGCTAATAGAAACCAGCTTAAAATGAAATTTTTGTTTTATTTAATTGAACATTTAAAAAAATGCTAAAAAAATTAGTGTAACACATTTTGTGGCAAGAACATGTTAAAATTACATTGTTGAACATCAGTAAATTTTCAATACTAAAAATGCTCTATTTTCTGATAGAATAATTCCTTTGAGATGCGGTTTGTGGCATTCAATTCAGTAAGCTATTACCTTTAAAAATTATGTATCACAAGGTATAGGCTTCCATTAAGAATATTCACGATACTCTCGGCAGGACGTCCCCCGTTGGTGTGACATAAACAAAACATTGTTCCAAAAAAGTAGATGCCCAATCTCTATCACGATTGTAAGAGGTTTCAAATTTATATTTAAATTATTAAAGGATATATTTGGGTGTTTCCAGACATAATATACACCCTGTATATATTTCCTTGCACTTGTTTGTTAATTTACAATTAGAAATTATAAACAACAAATAGTCATAGTATCTGTGTTCTTAAGTTTAGGTCTGTTATTGTTGGTTAATATGGAATTTACTGGATTCTCTAAGAACCGATCTCAACCCACTTTTACAACATTCCTAACGATAGTTTACACCACCAAGAACATAGCTGGAAAAATTGGGGGGAGGGGATCAAAACGAAATTGGGGGCCTCTCCCGGAAACATTTAACTTATTGCAACTTTCAAGTTTAAGAAGCAAAATAGTCAATTTTTCATAAAATTGTTATGTCTTTGAACAGGTTGTATTGGATATTCATATTTGTGGAGGTACTGAAATAGTAGGCTGTGTAGTATTAATAATTGAAATTGATTATTCTTATTTAATAATTTTATTACAAAATATGTGCTTTTATTGTCTGAAAAACACAGTACATAGTATACAAATCCACATAGAGAAATAATAATATGTAAAAGCGATTTTTTACATTGAATCCAGTCCTCTCCCGGTGGTTCTTTGAAATTTTCTTCAAACGCCGGACACCTAATGTATCCACTGTCTAAACAAAGCATTATTGAGTCCGGGGGGCTCCTTTCATAAGCTCTAGTTTCATATGTGTCCTTGCAAAAATAATGTCTGGAGGCACGTAGTTTCCACCAGCACCCATGGCGCAAATAACAGTAGAAGTTGTTCCTCATTCAGCTGAGGATACCTTTCCAACAGCTTTTTTTCCCTTGAACAGACACAACTTTAGGAGTTTTATTAGGTACAGTGCTTGTACTAGATTCATCCATGTTCCAAATTCTTGAATTATGAAATTTATACTTCTTCATAAGGTCTTCTAAGTTGTTGAAAAATACTTCAACTTGATTCTTATTGAATCCAGATATTCAGGCAAGACTTGTTTTAGAAGGTGTTCTCAATGATAACTTGTGTTTCTTTAAATATCCATCAGGTTGAGGTGCCAGGTTGACCAATTTTCCGCTTGCTTTTGGGTTTTTTCACTAACGTAAATTCCAACTTTTTCTTTTTAGCCTCCAGCTTTTTTAATCGGTCCTCTTCAGCTTGCCTTTTTTCTGATCGGCAGTAATTAACTGGTCCTTAAATGAAGAGCTACTCAAGACTTCTGACTGTTGTTTCTTACTTCTCCTTTTTTGTGCTTCTGTTCGTTTTGGGAGGGGTAACACGTCAGCCGGTGAGCTCCACTGCTTAACCGTGTGTTCTCTAACCTAACTGGTGCTCCTAACTTCTTCATTGAACTCTTCTCTGTTAGGTTCATCAAAAGTAGATTCTACTTGGTCAGTAATATCTGCTGCATTATGTTCTGTTGGAATTTTTTCGTGTAGACCCAAATCTTCATCTGGATTATCCACAGGTATTGATTGGTCAGTTACTGAACTCGGAAGAAAGTCATCATCTGAGTAAACGTTCCGATTAACAGGGAAAATTCCACACACCTCGAAGCCCTTAATTCCCTTTCCCATTGTTGCGTTTCTTTCATATGCTTTGCCAAAAATTTCGGTTATTTGGTAGCTGGTTATTACCCGCCCAGGATGATTGAGAAGCCAATTGTCGGAAATTTCACTTAAATAATCCTTCAAAGGCTTGAAAAAAATCTTGTCTAAGTGGTGAATTTTGTGGCTACAGTTTGGAGGTATGGAAAGTAAGTGAATACAGTGCTGTCTGCAAAATAAGACAGACTCGATACTGATATGGGAGCCATGATTATCTAAGACCAGTAGAACAGGGTTTGATTCAGAAGAAACAACATGTTTTTGAAAGTGTTTCAGCCAAACTGGAAACAAATCTGAATTGCTGTATCCACTGTCTAAGCAAAGCATTATTGAGTCCGGGGGGCTCCTTTCATAAGCTCTAGTTTCATATGTTTCCTTGCAAAAATAATGTCTGGAGGCACGTAGTTTCCACCAGCACCCATGGCGCAAATAACAGTAGAAGTTGTTCCTCATTCAGCTGAGGAAACCTTTCCAACAGCTTTTTTTCCCCTTGAACAGACACAACTTTAGGAGTTTTATTAGGTACAGTGCTTGTACTAGATTCATCCATGTTCCAAATTCTTGAATTATGAAATTTATACTTCTTCATAAGGTCTTCTAAGTTGTTGAAAAATACTTCAACTTGATTCTTATTGAATCCAGATATTCAGGCAAGACTTGTCTTAGAAGGCGTTCTCAACGATAACTTGTGTTTCTTTAAATATCCATTAGCCCAATCCAACCCAGCAAGCTGAAGATCTGTATTAAATGAATGAGGAATCTGATTTGCTTCTGGAAATTTAAATGCCAATCTTAAGAGACTTTTTCATACTTAGGCCATAAAAACATTCATCCAGTTTCTTAACGTTTTCAACAAGTTCGGCCTCTAATTCATCATTGAACACAGGTTTGAATCGGCTTAGGTTTTTTGCACCAACTCCCTACAACAAAGCGCAAAATACATTTAGAGTTGTCCAATAGTTTTTTGTTGTAAAATATTTTAACTATAAGCAAGGATATGTACCTTTAACAGGATCCAGCAGCTCTCTACCAGTATTGAGCATCTCCTCCGTACATATCTTTCGATCAGTCTTCCTTTTTTAGGATCTGTAAAAAAGAAAATTATTTAATTATTATAAGCAACTGATTTTATAAAACAATAGGTTTAATAAGGCAGCTACACGGTTTTCAACCGAATCAAGATGCAAGCACTCTAATTTAATACGAGGATAGTAAATAAATAGATTATATATAAAAGTGTAAACAATAAAACAACAAGGTGGGGGCAAGGCAAGAGTACGCATGCGAACTATTGTCCCAAGAGCGGTATATTTACTTCTAAGGAGCTGCTGCTCTAAGCGGGCATAAATTGAACTAAACAATTCTGTTTTTTTAGTAGAGCATTAAATGGCTATTAAAACAATGTAGTACTAAAACGGTTATACTTTAAGTTTGAATGCCTTATACTAATTCAAAAATGCTGAAATATTAGATCAAAATAGTTGAAATAAGGTCTTACCTCATTGTGAGTTGAGTAATCACAGCACCAAAATACATAATAATGGCGAAGACGCTTCCTTACATTGGCTGACACTCTGTGGTACCAACTGGCCCCAGCGCAGGGATAAAATTCCCACCCTGCGAACTCTTACTCCGACCTAATCTACTGTGCATTGTAGTCATCGTAAACCAAACCATTGTTATTTTTGCTGTATCGACAGGTTTTCATCTTACGTTCCCCAAGTATATGATTACTAGTAAGGAAGAGAATTTATAAAAATAGTCAATATGTACAGAATCCTACTACTCCAGCTTGTTTGATCTAACTATCATAGTAGAACCTTTTAAAGAACTGTCATTAATAATAGTTGGGGCAAATATAAATTTCATGTTGAGAAACCATTGATTTATTCTGTTGAAATCACGTTTTCAACGTTTTTATTTTAAATCATCAAATTTTGTGCATGCACAGAGTTTAGTGATTAAACAAAACGTAATATATTGAGAGGAAAAGAAAACTATTTGAATTACGAAGAGTTTTTTTTTATTAAACACACAATGTCATACGTCAAACTAACAAAACTTAAAGAACATTAATTTCTAATGATTAATTGAAAAAATCTGTTATCTTTGATTGCTTTTTCTTGTTGATTCGTGCCTCATCGACGACCTTGCTTAACACAAATAGTGCGTCGAACACTTCCGGCCCAACTTCTGTCTGCAAAGAAGAGAAAGAAAACAACTGTCACAGCGTATTTCGTAACAAATGCCGAAAATTACGTAATTTGTTGGTTGTATTATAACTTATGACATACAGTATTTACATTGAAGTTTTAAACTAAACAAACAGCTGATTTTACAGCCCTAAGACCCTAAGGTTAAAAAAAGTCTACGCTACTTTCGGACATCAAATTCAGTAAAAAAATGATGGGTAAATTACAGTGTGGAGAATATGGCATTTTTAAATCAGTTTAACAAATTGATAGGCTAACTACAGTAGTTTATTGCGATGCTTTTACCTGGAGAGAAAAATGGCGCAGCTTTTCTAAGGATGTGCTGGCTTCCTTCAGTGAGACAGGCGGGAACTCCTGGTCTTCCTCATCGTTATCAACATCAGGTTGTTCTTCATCTTTAGCGGCCAAGATGTCAGCATCAGTAAGGGTTCCCCATACTGCAACTTCGTCATCAACTTGCAAAAAATCTTCAAATGGAACATCTCCTATTACAGGGTGAGATTCCCAAGGTGTTGGCTGCACAACTTGAAGTTCTTCATCGGGTGTGTTAACACAGAATCCAGACTTACGAAAACAGTTAAATATTGTCGTTTGACTCACACTTTTCCACGCTTTTTCAACAATCAATATGGCTGTGAGAATAGAGATGTTTGAAGTTTCATTACTGTCAATTCCATCCAGTACAATCTTGACTATTTAATGTCTGTAAAATGCTTTGAAGTTTTGAATTATGCCTTGGTCTAGAGGCTGCAACTTTAATGTTGTATTTGGTGGAAAAAAGTTAAGTTTCACATTCGAGAGATTTGGAGGGTTGTTATGAACTGAACAGTTATCAAGGAATAAGAGGATTTCACGATTTTGTTTTTTCATGTCGTTGTTCAATGAATTTAACCTCTCGTTAAACAACTCCGTTGTCATCCACGCCTTTTTGTTCGAGCGGTAGGTTACGGGAAATGACTGGATACCTTTAAAACACCTAGGTTTTGCTGCTTTCCCGATGAGGAGGGGCTTCAATTTTTCGGAACCATCCATGTTAACAGTCAACAGAAGAGTTAACCTTTCCTTACTATGTTTCCCTCCGTGGCATTTCTCGTCTTTAAATGTAAATGTCTTGTCCGGCATGCATTTAAAGAATAAGCCGGTCTCGTCGGTGTTAAAATTGTTGTGTGGTTCATAACTTTCTGTTAAGCTGGACAACTCTGCACGCCAATCGGAACACACACTGTCGCTAACGCTAGCGCTTTCCCCACAAACCTTTTTAAAAAATATACCATTACGTTTTTTGAAATTAGTCAACCAGCCTTCGCTTGCTGCAAAGCTGGGGATGCCAAGCTCTTTAGCATATGCCTTTGCCATTTCTTTTAAAAGCGAACCTCCAACAGGAACATTTTTATCTCTACACTGTCTAAGCCATGTGACTAAACACTCTTCTAATCTAGGATATTCACCTTTTGTCGTTCTTTTTCTTCCTGCTACGGAACTCACTTCAACTATTTTTTGTTTATTTTTTAGAATGGTGGACAAGGTACTCGCAGGGATTTGAAATGTTTTTGCAACTTCCGACTTCGCTTTACCACTTTCTACCGCCGCGATCACTTCTTTCTTTTCCGAAAGAGAAAGACATTTATATTTTTGCTTAGTAGCCATCACGACAAACACTTCTTACACACAACAAACACGACTTCCACACAACACGGCGCAAACATAACCAACACTGCAAAGAGTATGCTCTGGGACACAGGATGCAAAGTTTCTTGTTATGACAGGAATAAGTTGAAATGCGTGTTTTCCACCGGCCGACTCTCAATTCGAATTACAAAGAATTCTGTCGAGTGAAATTCGAATTACTGCGTGTTCTGTATCGGCCTAACCTCAAATCGTTTACGTCATTTCGAATTATAGAGAGTTCCGCCGACAAGACTTCGAATTACTGCGTGTTCAAAATTAGTCTGTCCTCTGCGGTAAGTTCGAAATACCGAGTGTATCAAAATGCATTGAAAAATTTCGAAATAGCGAGAGTTTTTCAAGGGACCGGCCTTTTCGTTCGAATTACCAAGAGTTTTGAATTATCGAATGTTTGAATTATCGAGAGTCGGCTGTATGTATATATATATATATATATATATATGTACAGGGTGTATATTATGTCTGGAAACACCCAAATATATCCTTTAATAATTTAAATATAAATTTGAAACCTCTTTACAATCGTGATAGAGATTGGGCATCTACTTTTTGGAACAATGTTTTGTTATGTCACACCAACGGGGGACGTCCTGCCGAGGGTATCGTGAATATTCTTAATGGAAGCCTATACCTTGTGATACATAATTTTAAAGGTAATAGCTTACTGAATTGAATGCCACAAAACCGCATCTCAAAGGAATTATTCTATCAGAAAATAGAGCATTTTTAGTATTGAAAATTTACTGATGTTCAACAATGTAATTTTAACATGGTTCTTGCCACAAAATGTGTTACACTAATTTTTTTAGCATTTTTTTAAAATGTTCAATTAAATAAAACAAAAATTTTCATTTTAAGCTGGTTCTATTAGCACAAATTTGCCAGTTTTTATTACAGTACAATTATGGAAATACTTTATGTTATTGATTTCTTATTACAAATAAAAAATAATGTATGCTGTTAGAAAAGTCTTACAACAAACGTTTACCTGCATTTGGTGTCAAAGCAATTGTTCGAACTGTGTTCCTTCTACGGTTTGACAATGAGGCCAATCTTGTGTAAAATGATTCGACCAGAGTTGCCTAACATTTCTTCAGTTATCAAAGCAATCTCCTCTATAATCCTGTTTCTTAGGTCTTCCAAATTATGAGGCTTTCTTCTATAAACATTTTGATTTTAAATGACCCCATAGGAAATAATCGATTGGTGACAAATCCGGAGATCTTGGAGGCCATTCGATTTCTTCTGCTCTTCGGCCAATCCATTTATGAGGAAACCTTAAATCCAAATACTCTCTTACCTGTCTCCCATAATGGGGTGGAGCACCATCCTGCTGAAAACATACATTATCAAAGTATTCTCCTGATGCAATTTGAAATAGCTGGGATTATTTCATTTTGGAGCATATTGTAGTAAAGTTCGGCATTTAAATTTCCATTGATGAAAAAGGGTCCAACAATTTTGTTACCTAAAATTCCACACCATACGTTCAGTTTTTGTGGTTGCTGTGAATGGGACTCAGTAATCCAATGTGGGTTTTCACTAGCCCAGTAACGGCAATTGTGCCTGTTAACATTGCCATTTAGGAAAAAAGTTGCCTCATCAGAAACATAGTATGTTGGTCAGAAAATCTCTATTGTCAATCACATTTGCGCATCACAAGTTCACAAAACTCAACTCTTCTGTCGTAAATCATCCTCACTTAACTGTTGGACTAAATGAACTTTAAATGGTTTGTATTTATTAATTTTCAAAATCTTACTCACAGACATAGGGTGCATATCATGTTGCTGTGCAGCTTTTCTGAGCGATGTATGTGGGTCTTCAATAAATGTTTGCAAAACATCTAGTGCATGTTCTTCATCTGTTGCAGATTGTATCCTACCCGACTTTGGCCGATTACGTACACTCCCTGTCATTTCAAAACGCTCAATAGTTTTTTGATATTGTTGAAACACTTATGGGATTCCTTTCTGGGAAAGTGTCATTAAACAAATTAACAAACTTCCCGATAAGATCTTTGACGATCGCCATATCCTCGCATCATCAACAGAGTAATTCGTTCTCTTTCAGACAATTCCATTAAAATGCCAAATAAAAACTGAACTACTGTAATTAGATAACTTGTTGACAGCAATGCTTCAGAGACACTAATTAACTCGACAGGAATGATATGAACCTTTGTCCATTTGTAATTCCCAAGCTTAGACCTGTCCTAGTGAAAGCTCCATGCTCAAACAAACTGAAACCTGTAGACCAGATGATTAATAACACAATAATGTTTCTCATAGGCTAGTGACCTTTGTCTCTTTAAACCTTCCTGCTGACTGGAAAACACCAAGTACAGATTCATAAGTAATCAGAGAAAGTGACTCATAAGTTTTTATTCATTGTAATAAAAACTGGTAAATTTGTACTAATGAGAAACCAGCTTAAAAATAAATTGTTTATTTTATTTTAATTGAACATTTAAAAAATGCTAAAAAAATTAGTGTAACACATTTTGTGGCAAGAAACCATGTTAAAATTACATGTTGAACATCAGTAAATTTTCAATACTAAAAATGCTCTATTTTCTGATAGAATAATTCCTTTGAGATGGCGGTTTGTGGCATTCAATTCAGTAAGCTATTACCTTTAAAAATTATGTATCACAAGGTATAGGCTTCCATTAAGAATATTCACGATACCCTCGGCAGGACGTCCCCCGTTGGTGTTGACATAACAAAACATTGTTTCCCAAAAAGTAGATGCCCAATCTCTATCACGATTGTAAGAGGTTTCAAATTTATATTTAAATTATTAAAGGATATATTTGGGTGTTTTTCCAGACATAATATACTCCCTGTATATATATATATATATATATATATATATATATATATATATATATAATATATATATATATATATGTTTAAACTAAATAATTTGAAGTGTTTCTCACTAAACCGATCGACATTGTTGTGAAGGGCTTGGACAGGCAAATACCTACGCTTAGCGTAATTCTTAACCTGTCTAGGGCGTTTGACTGTGTGGATCACCAGACTCTCATTTCAAAACTACATGACTGTGGGATACTTGGTACACCACTCTCATGGCTTGAGTCGTACCTGAGTTCCCGCCTGCAACAAGTCCATATAAATGGCGTTTCATCAAACAACGCCCTCGTAAAATATGGGGTCCCACAGGGATCAACTCTCGGCCCAGCTCTTTTTTGTAATTTATGTTAATGACCTCAGGTCATCTATGTCATCTGGCCAAATGATTCAGTACGCAGATGACACAACTCTCTGTTTTCAGAGTAAATGCAGGGCCTCATTGGAATTGGAATGTTTTGTAAGTGCAAATTCTTGTCTGCAGTTCTTATCTAAGGTCAATCTGTAGACAAATGATTCAAAATCCAATTTCATCTATTTCTCAGGGCGGAGAGTGTCCCATGATTGTGGTCCATCAGTTGTGCTAAATGACACAGTCATTGAAGAACTAAACAGCATTACATTCTTAGGAATCCACATTGACAAAAGTCTAACGTGGGACAATCATGTAGACGCAGTCTGCGCCAAAATGTCCTCGGGCATCTTTGCTCTGAGAAAGTTAGCAGAATTTTGTGCAATTCCTATTCTAAAAATGGCCTATTATGGCCTTGTGTACCCACACATGTCTTATGGCATAACGTTGTGGGGAGGATGCGCAGACACCCACTAACAAAGGTGCTTTGTCCTGCAGAAGAAAGCAATCCGAATCATCTCGAAAATAAATGAGAGAATCCTGCAGGGAGCACTTCAAAAGTCTCGATTTGTTAACGCTCCCATCCCTCTACATGTACGAGACTGTCCTGTACTGTCTTTACAAATGTGAAGTAACGCGGGGCAGAGACGTCCATGACTACAACACTAGAGGGAGGGATGCATTAAGACCAGCGCAGCACAGGCTCCGGGCTTTCGAAGCCCTGCCATCTGAGGTCGGGGCCAAACTTATCAACAAGTTGCCTCTTGAGCTACAGGCTGAAAATGGACAACCACTGTTTAAGAGGAAGCTAAGGAACCTATTGGTGCAAGGGGCCTTTTACTCCGTCGGCGAGTTCGTGGACCGGGGAGGTTAGTTGGTACACATCGAGAGATTCCATACGGGCCCTGAGAAGCGCAACAGGGGAGTGGTGTCGTACGGAGTGGGAGAAGCCGTCAAAAGAGGGGAGGGGCTGTCTGCCGCCGCGCCGTCGCGCCACAAAGCTTGCCACTGTCACTATTGTCAGTGAGCTGGATCTGCGTGCTGCGTACGATTATTTAAACACATGTTAGACAAATTTAACATTGGCAGTATAGTTAACATACTTCCAATAGTAACAATTAAAATATTTCTATCTGAATTTAAACGTTAATGTATACAATTGAAACTTAGGATTTAAGAACAATAATTTTGTTTACTTACTGAATGCTGTAAACTGGTTACTTGTGGTAGAGCTTCGATCCCACTTAGATTAAAGTCACCATTATCATCATCACTGCCACTCTCACTCATGCTGCTGTCACTGTCACTATCATCTTGCAAATTAATGACGATATGTTCTGTCATTTCGTCAATTTGAGGCTCTAACCTAATGTAGTCTTCCTCTACTTTTTTGACGTGGTTTACACGAGATAACCATTCTTCAGTAGTTATTTCCTCAAATGTTGTTTCCACAAGCTGCTTTATTATTTCCATTGAAAAAGACACATTACGTTTAGCCACCCTCTGTTTCATGACACTCCATATCATTTCTATAGGATTAAGTTCGGGATGGTAGGGAGGCAAGCGCAGAGTTGAATGACCGTGTTCAGCCAAAATTGCATCAATTTTGAACATTTTAAATTTAGGTTTGTGTAAATTAATCAAACTGTACAGCTCCGGTTTTAGGCTACTTGTTTGGAAATTTATATTTCTGTCTGATAGCCATTTAATCATGTCACCTTTTCTGGAATTAGATGTTGGCGCTCGGTTAATTTCGACATTGTGGTATGGGGCATTGTCAATCACAATAACAGAATGTTCAGGGAGATTGGGAATTAATTTACTTTTCAACCATTTCTCGTAATTTGCAAAGTTCATATCGTTATGGTAATCGCCGGTTTTTTTGCCTGATTCAAAAGTTAGCAACGCGTTTTTTATAAACCCTTTCTCGTTTCCAGCGTGTACTATAATTAATCTTTTTCCTTTGCTAACTGGTACTTTACATCCCTCATTGCTGTCGTCAGTCCAGGCTTTAGGGGTTGCATGAGTCGTATGAATATAAGTTTCATCCATATAAATAATGGGTCTGTTCTCAGATCTGTACTGAGTAATTTTTTTTCAAAAAAATTACTCTTTTCTCTCGGATGTTAATTTTTTCTACCAATACTTTTCTGTCATTAGTAGCCTTCTTCCATCTAAAATTCATTTTCTTTAAAATGCATCGAAGAGAGAAAGAACTACCTTTAAAATTAATTGAACTCTTCAGAACAGATAGCAGAGATTTTATTGTTGGTCTTTCGCCATGAATTCGGTGAAATTCATTTATAGTCCTCCTAATAACACCTACATCGAAATTGTCTAGATCGTTTTTAGGTTTTGTACTATTTCGATTCTTTTTCGGAGTGCTGAATTCTGCATTGTCTTGAATTATTTTTTTCCTCTCAGAAACTATTTTTTTAATAGTTGTCAATGGCACGCCAGTTGCAGCTTTTACACGGACGAGAACATTGTTTATGTTTATTGCGGCGCCACTTTCTTTCTCATTTTTCATGTATTCATAAACGTTTGCTACGATTTCTCGAGCTTGGCTATGATACACTTTACCACTTCCAACTTTTTTCAAGAAGTTTACACCCGCCATTTCAGAAATATCACACGGAAATCCTATAAGCAGTAACGGCGGCAAAACAGTGCAAGTATCACAGAGGCAAGACGAGTGTTGAACAAGCAAGCGCGAGATCCGCACTACACAGCTCCGCGATACAGACTGAGGAAGCGTTACCCCCACTCCTCCAAATGACAAGTAGACCACTGCGCATCGCCAGGCCAGGGCCCGTATGGAATATCTCCATCTATACAACCGTTGAGTGGGGGGTGCCAGGCTTTAGGCCTACACGATAAACCATAATGTTCTCTCTATTTAAGTTTTGTTTTATTGTTGTTTGAGAATTAAAATTTTAAGTGCTTTCTTTTATTTGTTTAGTTTTACATATAACTTTGTAAACAATACAATATTATTTTATTTAAATACCTACACGACTTGACGCATGCCATGCAATGTTGTAAAAATTGTTATTACGGCAATAAAGAAATGTATTTATTTATTTATGTAATGTTAATCTACGGCCAATAACTTCCAAAGGTAAGTTGGAGAAATTGATTTTGTAATGGGTACGGTAAAGATGAAATTGCTTTCAGATTAAAACGTATAAATACCAGAGTTTTAAATAACTACAGAATAACCACTAGAGTTACAATAACAGGAACCACATTTTCATTTAGCTGGTTTATTTTGTAGTTTAGGCACATAGCTGGATGGACATATAGGCTTAAATGGCTATAGCCAATTTCAGCAAATTTCAGGGAGCGAAAACATTTGACAGAGAAATGTATATCATGTTTGTGGAATAGTCGATTTTAGTAAATTATGGAATGATATTAATAATCTATAGACAAATTTTGAATCTACAAAAATTACTAACAAAATTGTCTTAAATTTAGTCCAAATAGAGGGGTTTTGGGGCTTGTAACACCCACAGTGGTAAAAACATTCGGGGCAAATTTCAACTTGTGTTAAGCTGAAATCATATTCGTTGTCGAAGCATGCTCTTAGTTCAAATTCGTGTTTATTTGTTTAGATATTTTATCTACAGCAGCTGACAGACAGACAACACAAAGCTTGCGCCTGGTATGAAGAGTCAATGCACAAACAAGTAAGGCTTGAGAAATACAATAAAAGCCCTTTCGCACACTCCCCTTGCTTCGAGTCTCGATTATAGATACTTCTTAATCAAGGCTTTGAGCGACAGAGACGGGCGAATAATGAACACCTACCGATTATAGTCTTATCAACATTCTTATGTCTCGTTGTTAAGGGTAGTTGTGTTTTAGTGACTTTTTAATGATAAATGTTGACATTGTTAGTAGTAACGAAAGAATAAAAATACAACACCTTTAGTTTGCCGATTATACTATTAAAAATATTTTGTTTCATTCGCTTTTATTGTTAAACTTTTCGATAAGTTTCTACAAAGATTGTATAACTATGGTAGACAATTCTACCAAAAATCTAAGAGTGCATGGCATACAAAAATTAAATGTTAATCAAAACGTGTTTTTATAGTTGAGCACCTAAAGTGGTCTAGTAGTCATTAGTACAATGTAGCTAAGCAAGTCGATCATTCTTATATTTAAGAGTAAATATAAGAACTAAATAGTTTCAAAATAACTGGTCTGTTTTATCGTTATCGTAGTAGACTGGTACAAAACTCTGCAGACTGGGTACCGCGCTAAAGGAGTGTTGTAAACTTTAACATGACATACTCTTTGCCTAGATTTAAGCCTTCTGAGTGACAATGGCAGACTTCAATAAATTATATACATTTGTGTAATTGTATCATAAATCTGTATATTCGTAGCATTAGAGATCAGTAGGACTAAATTATTTTCATCATCTGTATTACATAAATATTTCTGTACTATAAGTGTAATATTTCTTACATAAATATAAGTGTTTAAAATTGTAAACCAAACTTATACTCATATATGATCTTAAACTGAATTTGTCAGTTACAGTAATATAATATAATTAGGAAAATGTTGTATTTATTAATGATGTCACGTGCTATGTTAGGTATTTAAGTCAGGTAGTTGACATTGATTTTGTCATATTTCAAAATTATGTTTTTGGTTTAATATTTACTCGCAAGTTTCTTTTTTAATCCCCTTAGTTTATTACAGATTTTGTAGCGTAATTATTAATTTATTTACTACCAATTAAGGACTTCACATTATAATATGTTGCTTTTGCCCTATTAATTTGAATATATTCCAATAGCACAAAAAATATATTTACCGTCATTTTAAGCCTATATGCAAAATATGATGCAATTATGACATTTTATTCGTTGTGCACCATCTCACATTTTGTAAAGTGTCTTTGGAGTTATAAAGAAAGTTCAATATTAATATAATTAATTCGATATAATTTCTATGTTTTGCAGATATGTTCGGATATAAAACGACTCATTAATTCGTAAGATAATAGAAATCAGAACCGTTCCGAACTGAGGTCGCTATCAGCCGCATGTACAGGGTTTGTCAGGAATTTTCGGGATTTATCGGTACTGCTCGGCTCTGCCCCCACTCTTTCTATCCGCCTACATTGATATCCCCATTAAATATACGCATGAGGAGCTCGTGTGCGGGCACGGACCTGCCAGATAGTGTCTGACTCATCGTCAGTAAAATAATTATTTCGCTCCTTTTAATGACAATTATAAAACTCAAGTCGTTATTCGTAATGTTAAAAAAATTATCTGTTTTAATTTTACAATTTTACTAATGAATATTTTAAATTTAAATTTAATTTTGTATGTTAAAAAAATAACATGTTACAAGTTCAAAGAAAATACGCAAACATGCTTCAATGATTTTATTCAAATTTAACAACCCCCCCACAGAGGCTTAATTTATTTAACAAATTTTATAATCAGTTTCTTTTTTCATTTCCTGAGGTAAACAGTTACATACATATAAACTAGTATGTGACAGAATAAATGTTTTACTGAATCATGACTCTAATTGCTTTCTGTTGCTTTTTTAGTATTGCATCTACATTTTTTTGATGTTGCACCATATATACTAATCCCATATACTAGATGTAAATAGATTAATGCATAATAAGTTTTTCTCAAAACAAATTTCACACAAATTTGACATAAGATACAAGGCATAAACACCAGATTAGATATTGTTTAAAACATTCTCAACATGTTTATTCCAAGATAAGTTTTCATCTATGGTTAGACCTAGAAATGTTGTATAATTTTCTTGTGCTATAAGATCATTAATGGTTAAATTTTACGTCTATTTTGTTTTGTGGAAAAAGTTATAAAGTTTGATTTACTTGAATTCGATAATAAATTATAATTGTTTAAGAACTCTTTGGTAACTGCCAAGTTGGTGTAAGCAGAAATCCCAATGTCATCTGGAGATTTTCCCGTAACTATCATGTTAGTGTCATCTGCATATAAACAAATTTTGACGTGACAACGTCTTAAATTAGGTTGCGGCTCGGAGTCACTCATGAAAAAGTGTAACGCCCGGTAACGTTACGATGCCCGTCCAGTGGGTCCGCCGCACGGGATCCGCACGGGATAAAGCAGATAACTGTGGGTCCGCCGCACGGGATAAAGCAGATAACTATGTTTATTCGTGAAAATGTGGAGTGCTTAGATTCGTCATTTACAACAACTACAACAATAAAGGTAAATAATTGTACACTGATATTTCATTATCGTAAACTATGATTGATTGATTAATTGTTAGATTGACACAAAAGTTGAGAAACTGAGTTTATAGGTTATGTCATACTATTGACAAATGTTGATAGTGTTAAGTAAATTATTAGTTTAAATCACTCTGCAATCAATCGTAATTCAGTCGATTGAGAAGAAACAGCGCGTATTGCTAGTCAAACATTTAAAATAACAAATTATAACCTCTAACCTGTCATAACAGTGCGACCAAACAAACGAACTAAACCGACCAATCACCACGCGCGGAGTTAGAATTTAACTGTGTTTAGCAAGAATTTCAAATTCCAATTTTAGTAAATGTTTTATTCAACTTTACCATTTACAATAACAAATTTTAATTAATTTCAAATTATGTACAATGTTTTAGTAAACAAAATATATTTCTATAGTTAAAATTTGTGCAATTCTTATTTTCATTCAATTCCTTGTTCCTATTGTGCAATTTAATAATATTCATATCAATAAATATTGAGCCGGGGCTCAGTTTGGGCAATTTATTTTTTGTCTATTATTTTCCCACCTCGGCCACTCTTGTCAGTCGGTGGGGGAGTCACTCCGTCAAGTATTGGATTTTCTGCCTGGTTGGACTGATTGGTTGAGGTCAGCTGGTTGACCTTGACTAGACTAATGACCAAGCTGTTCTCCGGCACCGGCACCGGCACCGGCTACTGTTCGGAGCGGTCAGACTGTTCGGAGACACGTTTGGAGAAGCTTACTGTGTTCTGGCTGTTCTCTGTTCTTCACGTTTCTCCATGGCTGGCTAATTCTCCGAACTTTCGGCAGGGTCCCCGTGAGTGCCGTCAGCGGGACTGATGCGGCGAGTCTGCCCACAGCACTGAAGCCAACTGAATGCCCTCGCCCTGCCAGCGCTTCTGTACCGGCATCCAACCGGAGTGTATGTGCTCCTATTCATTTCATCTGGAACAAGGTTGGATCAAAAATGTGTTTTTTTTTCTTATACCACTTGAGAGGATAGGCTTGTATGGAGCGCTGCCAGATGTTAGATCTGGAGGAGGGCCAGTATATTAGCCAGTATTATTTAGTTTAGTTACATGAACTGAAGGGGAGGATTTCATCTTTAATTCGGATTCGTGGAGGCAACTAAGCCCCCCGCCTCCTTCGAAAATTGGCTTTAAATATTTTTTTTTAATTTTCGGCTACAAACTTGAAACCCAAATTACCTTTTAAAATTAGTGGGCCTAGAAATTCTACAACCTTTTCCCTCCCCTCAGTTCATAAAAAATTACCTGTTAAAATTTTTAGATTTTACTACTGCCGTACCTGAAATTGTTATTTATATATCAAATTTCTATATTATATTATTTATTTATTATGTTATTTATTTCTATTTATTATGTTATTGTCTATATTGGAATTTTATCTGTTGTTATTTAGTTCTTAAGTTACACGGTGCACCGTGGTGCTGCAGTAATTGTATTTTGCATGAAAATGTTGCCACCTCATTAATTATATATCATTTACTCGAATTCTTGTCTCTCTTTGTCTCTCTTCCCACTAGTGGCATGTGATTGTTTTTTTTTTTATTTGCTCCGAGTTTGGGAGGGGCACGCTTCCGGGACCTCCTGTTATTTTTCGCTAACTCGGAACAAAATGGTAGCAGAGCGTGGTTACGTGTTTTTACCCTCTGCGGGCCCGGGGTTTTTGTTTTGCCACTGGTGGTGAGAGGCACGAGTTGAAGTTGTTAGTTGACTTCCTGCGCCTGTGCCGTCTCGCTGTGCTATTTTCCGCCGATCTACAGGAAGTGTGTAAACTTGTTTATTATTTTTTCGGATTTCTTGTTACTTGTGTGTTTTTGTTATATCTTGTCTTCGTTGTTTTTTTTCTGGTTTTGTTCTGGTACGGCGTAGTGTTTTGTTGTGGTATTTTGGATTCGCTGCCGTGTTTCGTGGACGGCAGGAATTCTGGGGACCCTGCTGAGAGTGTTGTCTCACTAAGTATTTTCTCTTGTCGCCTTACTAATTTTGATTTGTTAGTTGTTGACTTCGAGTCAGTGTGTTGTTTGTTAGTTTTTTGTTACTCTTTGTTATCATGCCTGTCTCTCTGGTGCCTGAATACTTGCTGAAGGAGGATCTCCATTTTGAGTTGTTGGCTCGTGGGCTTAATCCGGGTTCCGACTGCGAGTCCATGCGGAAGCAACTGCGGGATAATATGGACCTGGACACTACCTGGCCTAGGGATTTGGCGTTCCAGAAGCAGAGGCCTATTTTGGAGGCTAAGTTGGAGACTTTTGAAAATAGTCAGGAGGACTGGTTGGAGTCGCCGCCCACTGGCCGAGAGAGGGCTAGGTATTTGTCCCGGCTTACCCATCTACATATGAGCTGTCGCTACTTAGATCCAAGCTTACCAGTTCTGGTGATAGGGAGTGGTTGGAGGAACGCATCACCTTGGTGGACAGCCTGCTGACTGTAACTCGAGAGGGACGAGGGAGCAAAGGCTCCTGAAAAAAACCTTGTCTGCGGTTGACTCTGCTGCGGCTGTTAAGGGTGAATGCCGGATCCCTGGGTCAGTTGTTGCAGACTTTGATGTGGGCGTGGCGTCGGGGGGTGTCTGGTGTGCACGGGACCCTGCCTGCTGGATCTGGAGGACTGGGGGACTGTGGTGACGGGATCCTTTGTTCAGTATCACAAAGCTTCCAAACCCACTTACCCCGTTGCTGCAGCGACTACCAACGGTGGATGGTCTGGATACTGAAGCTTTGCTGCGGTTTTCTATCTGAGATCCTGCGAATGCATGACTTGCCTGGTCTTCAGGGAGCGAGCTTCCTGCATGTCATCTCTCCGTTTTGTAGGCCACCTTTGGGTGACTGTCTGGTTCGAGTTCTCCAGAGGGGTGGTACCCTGGATGATTTTCATAGGGAGGCATTGGATTTCTTTGTTCCTGGTCAGTTGAGGGAACGTCTCCGTGTGGAGAAATTCTTTAGGCCTCAGGCAACGGAGAGAGTTTTGGCTAAGTTTGTGGCCGAGGTGAGGGACACTGATAGGGTGTTAAGGCTCAATATCCCCGAAAGTACTGTGGTCACTACCATTCTTGAGGGTCTCAATCCTGAAGAGAGGTCCCGTCTAGTTTTTGCTGGTCGCCCTTCCACCTTTTCTGAACTGGATCGTCTGTGCATTGCTTCGCGCAGCGTGCAGTTTGCTGACCGGCAGAGGGCGGAGAGGAAACAATCATCGTTCCATCCAGCCCTCCAGGGCTGTCACGGCCGTACAGAATCCCGTGGATGGGCCAACATCACTCTGGTGGGCTTCATCCACCATCTGCTATGCCTGTGGTGAACGAGGTCATACTCGTCGGGAGTGTCCTAGGAGATATCGCACTGGTCCCAAAAAACTAGATCAAAAGGGGGGTTTTTCTCTGAAGTTCCCCCGAGGTCTAAGAAAAAATTTCAAAAAAAATAGTACCTTTGCGAAAAATTTGATTAATAGTTTGGACACTACGAGCCTAGCAGAAAAGGGAAAAACCTGCGGCTTAGGACAGCATCTTCGGTGTGCCCTTATATCAATATCTTTAGTGGGAGACTCAGTGCATAAGGCCCTAGTTGATTCCGGGTCAGCCTGTTGCCTCATCTTCTTCCCGTCTTTTTGAAGCCATTTCAAGGTTAGGTTTGGTGAAGCACACCGAGGAGTCTTCTTTAACTTGCTGGACTGCTTCTAATTCCCCTCTTCCAATTTCGAGGAAAGGCTTCAATCAAGTTTAAGGTTGAATGTTTTTCATGGGTGTGGAGCTTCCTTGTGGCCCAGGACCTGAGCATGGACTGTATTTTGGGGGCGGATTTTATTCAAAAGACTGGTTTGGTGCTGGATCTTCAGGCGGGCCAGTCTTATTTCAAATTCAATCGGCGAGTGTCAGTCCCCTTTTCTGATAAATTCAAATCGACACCGCAGGTTGGTGAGGTGGAGTGTGAGGAAGGTTCTGCCCCTGGGGACCCGTTTCGGTCACTTGGATGAGGAGCAAGCTGGGGTTCTCCGTGAGCTTTGCTCAAGATTTCCGGAGGTCCTCACACCCAAGCTCGGTTCTAACCCATGTTATTGAATATGAAATTCGTCTGACTGACACTCAGCCAGTACGCTCCCACCCATACAAGTTGGCTCCTCCAAAGATGGAGGTTATGCGTGGTATCATCAAGGATCTCTTGGATCAAGGAGTTATTGAGCCTCAAACTCATCGTATGCCAGTCCAGCGTTTCTTGGTTCCAAAGCCGAATGGAAAAAGTCGTATGGTGGTTGACCTAAGAAAACTTAATGCCAAGATTGAAATAGACTCAGTGCCTCTCCCCCGATCTCCATTCTGCTTTTGATTGGTTTCGGGTAAGGCCAAATTTTTCACTATTTTTGATTTGAACCAAGCCTATCATCAGATTCCGTTGAAGAAGGAATCACGTCCTCTCATCACGGCTTTCTGTGTTCCGTGGAATTTGTATCAGTACCGATCTGTGCCTATGGGGCTAGCTGTGGGGGCCCAAACGTTAACTAGGTTGCTTGACTCCATCTTCCACGATGTGAAGTTCAGATATGTCTTTAATTATCTTGATGACCTTCTGGTCTACAGTGAGTCTTTCACGGAACACGTTTTAAACATCTTGAGGAGGTCTTGGTTAGGTTGGGTAGGGCTGGCCTTACAGTCAATCCGGAGAAGGTGTCTTACGCCCAGTCCTGAAATTTCGTTTCTTGGTCACCTCGTGTCGTCTAGGGGGGTATCTATAGACCCTGCCAGGACCCAAGGCATTCGGGATTTTCCTCCTCCGAAGGATGCCAAGGGTGTTGCCAGATTCATCGGCATGGTTAATTTCTACCGTAGGTTTATTCCTGACTTTGCCGAGGTGGCCGCCCCTCTGAACACCTTAAGAAGGAAAGACGCAAAGTTCGTTTGGGGTGAAGATCAAGAACGTGCTTTTCAACTGCTTAGGGAGGCCATTATCCAACCTCCCTGTGCTGCGAATACCGGACTTTAGTAGGCCCTTCATCTTGCAGACTGACTCCTCATCCTGTGCTGTAGGAGCTGTGCTTTCTCAAGAATTCGACGGCGCTCGGCAACCTATCGCTTTTGCATCTAGGACTTTGACCCTTCAGGAAAAGAAATCTTCTATTTATGAGCTGGAGTGTCTGGCGGTCGTTTTCGCGGCATGGATAAGTTTTCGGAGGTTCCTAGAGCATTCCGAATTTCTGCTGGAAACTGACAATCAGGCTCTTTCCTGGCTATTGGCCCATCCTCGACAACTCGGGAAGATTGGTCGCTGGGTTGTCAAAATTGCGGCCTTTAAATTCAGGGTGCAGCACATTCGCGGCACCCAAAACGTCGTCGCCGATGCTCTTTCTAGAATGTATCATCTACCCAGCGATCCTGTTGATTCTCAAGCACCGTTGTGTGGGACTGTGATGTTGGATTTCCCTGCTGCCTTTTGAGAGTTTTGGCTCTCACCAACTTCAAGACCCCGAGTTGTCAAACATCATTGGTGAGCTCCAGGAGGGAGAAGCCCACTCTCCTTACTTCTTGTCCCAAGGGTGTCCCTGCTGTCGTGCCCGACGCGGAGGTGGGTCCCCAAGATTGTTCTGCCGAGTGCCCTCATACCGATGGTCTTTTTCCTACTTTCATGTTTCTCCCGTGGGCGGTCATTTAGGGATTCACAAGACCATCGCTAAAATCAGAGATAAGTTTATCTGGAAGAGTATGGACAGAGACATTGCTGGTAGAGTACGAGCTTGTCATCTTTGCTCGGTCAGTAAACCAGCACAAAATTACCAAATTAGGACTTCTTTCCTCCGAGGTGGCGGAGCGGCCTCTTGAAAAGGTGTTCATTGACTATGTGGGACCCTTTCCCCGTAGCAAGTCAGGGAACACCTCCCTGCTTGTCGCTGTGGATGCTTTCTCTAAGTTTTGCTGGTTGATTCCTCTTAGGAGTGCCACGGCGTCGCTCACCGTCAAGGCACTCAAGTCCCGCCTTCTACAGAATTTTGGAGTGCCCGCCACCTTCGTCTCGGATAACGGCACACAATTCGTGTCGAGGGAGTTTTCATCGCTTCTGTTTTGGGGCATGGAATCAAACATGTTACTACATCTCCTTACTACCCCAGCCTTCTCATGCTGAGCGGTTCAACCGCAATCTCAGAGCCGCCCTCATCGCTTATCACGCTGAGAAACAAACTACCTGGGATGAAAACCTGAGCTGGGCTTCAGTTAGCCTTCAATTCTGCTCTTCACGAAAGTCATGATTCCACGCCTTTCCAGGTCATGTTTAGTCGTCCTCCTTCTGATATCCCTTGTCTAATCTCTGGAGTCTGGATAGTCTTCTACCAGTACCTGGTACTCCCAATGTGAGTGACACTTGGGAGGCAGTCAGGGTTAAGCTCCTACAGTCTAGGGAAAGGGTGAGGAGAAAATTCAATAAGGGACGTATTGCTAACCCCTTCCAGGTGGGGGATCTTGTCTTTTGTAAGGCCCATCCGGTCAGTTCGGCCGTTGATAAACGGGCAGCCAAACTTTGCTATCGGTGGACAGGTCCCCACCGGATTCTTCGTTTTTCTCTCCCCAGTTACTGCTGAGTTGGTTGATCCCGTATCGGGGGAGGTTGTGGCGGAAGGCCCACGTTTCTCATCTGAAGGCCTTCCGTGGTGATACCTCTGGTCATGCTCTGGATACTGGTGCGGCTGCGGGGGTGTCCGGGGACTGATCACCCCTGGTTTTTCTCTGTAGTGTCGTTTTACTCTCTTTCTCTTTCTCTTTTCTTTCTTTCTCCAAGAGAGGCGCCTCTCAAAAAAATTTCAGGAGGATCGTGTTTTGTCTGCCTCCTGCTCAGGACTTCGTTTCCTGTTAGGGTTCTCGACTTCCCGTTTCCTGTGCCAGAGCTTGTTGGTTCTTCTTTCAGTGGGGGAGAGGTTTTGTTTGGGGTTGCACCCCTTTTTAGTGGGGGAGGTTGAGCCGGGGCTCAGTTTGGGCAATTTATTTTTTGTCTATTATTTTCCCACCTCGGCCACTCTTGTCAGTCGTTGGGGGGAGTCACTCCGTCAAGTATTGATTTTCTGCCTGGTTGGACTGATTGGTTGAGTCAGCTGGTTGACCTTGACTAGACTACTGACCAGCTGTTCTCCGGCACCGGCAACCGGCACCGGCTACTGTTCGGAGCGGTCAGACTGTTCGGAGACACGTTTGGAGAAGCTTACTGTGTTCTGGCTGTTCTCTGTTCTTCACGTTTCTCCATGGCTGGCTAATTCTCCGACTTTCGGCAGGGTCCCCGTGAGTGCCGTCAGCGGGGACTGATGCGGCGAGTCTGCCCACAGCACTGAAAGCCAACTGAATGCCCTCGCCCTGCCAGCGCTTCTGTACCGGCATCCAACCGGAGTGTATGTGCTCCTATTCATTTCATCTGGAACAAGGTTGGATCAAAAATGTGTTTTTTTTTCTTATACCACTTGAGTGGATAGGCTTGTATGGAGCGCTGCCAGATGTTAGATCTGGAGGAGGGCCAGTATATTAGCCAGTATTATTTAGTTTAGTTACATGAACTGAAGGGGAGGATTTCATCTTTAATTCGGATTCGTGAGGCAACTAAGCCCCCCGCCTCCTTCGAAAATTGGCTTTAAATATTTTTTTTTAATTTTCGGCTACAAACTTGAAACCAAATTACCTTTTAAAATTAGTGGGCCTAGAAATTCTACAACCTTTTCCCTCCCCTCAGTTCATAAAAAAATTACCTGTTAAAATTTTTAGATTTACTACTACTGCCGTACCTGAAATTGTTATTTATATATCAAATTTCTATATTATATTATTTATTTATTATGTTATTTATTTTCTATTTATTATGTTATTGTCTATATTGGAATTTTATCTGTTGTTATTTAGTTCTTAAGTTACACGGTGCACCGTGGTGCTGCAGTAATTGTATTTTGCATGAAAATGTTGCCACCTCATTAATTATATATCATTTACTCGAATTCTTGTCTCTCTTTGTCTCTCTTCCCACTAGTGGCATGTGATTGTTTTTTTTTTTTATTTGCTCCGAGTTTGGGAGGGGCACGCTTCCGGGACCTCCTGTTATTTTTCGCTAACTCGGAACAATATTCTACCGAGAAAAAGACGTTGTCACGTAAAATCTTCGCCCGTAAAACCGACTTTACAGGCAACCATATTTTTTTTTACTTAGAGTAGCATGTTTTGTAATTCCTCTCAGACAACAAATGAAAAGTGGGGGGCCCAATATTATGCCTTGTGGGACCCCCATACTTTATTGTTTGTTGACTTGACACAATTTTTCTTATTAATTACAGCTTAAGTTATTTTCTGTAAACTGTCTTTTTTTACTGAGATAAGACGTTTTAACTGAAGCTGTTGAATCCTACGTATTTATTTCTTCATTAAGTGTGCTTAACGTTCATATATTTTTGGTAGAATTCACTTTGAGCAGCATTGAAATTTTTCAAAGAGCTGTGGTTTAAGTTATTGTTAATATGTACCGTTAACCAAGAGTGCTGGTTATTCTTCTCAGTGACTGTAACTTTTTGTTGACTTGTGTGAATTTTTTAGCTATTTTTCCTGTGTTTGAGCATTGGTTTTATACTGAGTATTATGGTTATGATGAGATACCACTTAACGTTATTATAATGTATTAATTATGATGTCCATGGAGATTTGGTACATTCAATTAATGAATCATTTGTGTTTGGGATATTCCCTGACGACTTAAAAATATCTAAAGTAATTCTGGCTGGAAAAGAGATTCAGAAAATGTCTCAAACTATATGCCAATCTCATTAGTGTTTTTGGTTACATAGTTTATTTTGCCTTGTTTCCTGATCAAGAAAATATATATCACAGATCAGTGAAATCTACTTCTGTCGTGGGACAGTTAAGATTGATCTTATAACAGTCTTAAAATTAATAGTAAAAGTTAGATCAGTTGGTAACTTTTTCTTTTATATATAATACTTAATATTTGCTACACATTTACAGTTAAAACATTTACGTGTTTTTTTTTTTTTCTTTATAAACTGAGAAATATTTGTAATATTTTAGAACATTTAGAGCTGTAATTGGTATATTACTTCAAAAACACAGTTCAGCGAACGTTCATCTTGAATAAGTTATTGGCGTCTCCTTCCAAGAGAGTCTCCGGAGTCAAACTCTAACCATCTTATGTCTTAGAAAATTTATAAATTAGATGAGTACTTTCATAATCGCTGAAATCTAAAAATGGTGTGAAAACTAATGGTTACACTTCGCATTTATAATATTATATAAATAATTATGTAAATATAATATAACTGAGACAAAATAGATTTTCCATACAAAACCATTTCTAAATTATTATTATGAATTCATGAATTAAAAGTTAAAAAAATGTATTAAACTGTAATGTTTTAATTTTAATTCCTACCCATTTGACGTATATATATATATATATATATATATATATATATATATATATATTATATAAGAGAGCAAAAATAACGAATAAAACAAGAAATTTCAACAATTTATATGTAACAACACATATGAACCCCCAGGCCACTAACTGTAGCCGCCACTGTCTCGGAAGTTGATTTCCTAGAAAACAGGAGGTGAACGTTTCCGGATCTTTGCAGATATTTAAGTAACGTTATTAGATATCGGAAGCCCAGTCTCTATACATCATTCGCGGAGAGTAGATGCCTGTAGAACATGACTATTATTGAATATTTACGTTGAATGCAATGGTATAAAAGGGGAAGCTGTACAATAACGGCGATGGACAATTTTATTCTCTAAATAATACAAAGGAAAAGTAATAATCGTGAACACTCCGTAGATTATAAAAGAAATGTGAACTGTCAATAAATACACAATTCAGATTTAGATTGATTTTAACCAGATGTGGTATGTACGATGAGTACAAAGGACTATGACCAATAAGGCCCGTATGGTACCATGAAGTAATGAAATCCCTAAGTAAAACGTTTTTGAAACGTCTTATGAGTTTCTGAAATTTAATTATAGACGTCTTATGAAAACATTTTAAATCGATCACAATTATTGATCTACTATGTATTTTACTGAATAAAAGGGCCTGAGCTGTATATTCCCAAGTTGCATTATTTAACTTACTGTATGTGTTTTTTAATGAATGGGTAGTAATCGAAATAGGAACACATATTTCGTGGAACATATGTGTACAAAATAATTGTTTGGTAAATTTTGTTACCCAACGGTTCGAGGTCTAGTTAAGTAGCAATCATTTTATATACATATTTCACTGTGTCTGGAACTTTGACAATCCGGGAGTTTAGTGGATGATATGTTCTAGAGAACAAGATGAAAGATTATAGAAGTGGTAAACATCTAGTGAGTAGGAGTTCTTTAATTTAACTAGATTTACTAGGGGCTATGAGCACCTAGAAGCTGGCAACATAAGCCAGAAACTGGTTTAAAATTTACAAATATAGTCTATTTCAGTTATAAGAGTTCAGGTCGATAGCTCTCTTAGGTTTCGGGAGGCTCCACAGGCCAGAAACGCCTAAGGTTTGAGAGCTCCCAATTTATGGAATATCGCAAAATCTTTAATTCTTAGTTCCTTTTAGATGTAAATCAAATGAAATCAAATCGTTTATTTGTCATTGATAATAAAATTGCATAACAAACGTCAGAATTAACATAACAAAATTAATATACTAAACTAACTTAATTATACTACATTCCTGTCAGATAAGAAAGCATTAATACGAGTAGAATAGTATTATTTTTTATTTTATTTTTTAAAAGAAACCTTATCACATTTTTCCGGAACACAGGCATACTCTGTTCAGATCTTAGGTATACCGGCAAGTGATTAAATGTTTAATTGCTAAGCCCAAAATTTGTTTTTCAAAAACTTTTGTCCGATGCTGAGGATTTGGTAAGCGGTAGAGATCCCGTAGAAAGTAACCGGGTTGTGTGTAGGAACTAAAGAGTTGAGCGTTTCGTTTCATAATGAACGTGGTTTCTAAAATGAACGTACTGGGAAATTTCAGAAGGTTGTTTGCACAAAATAGACCTTTGCACGATTGTGATGTTTTGAGGCCAAGAATTACCCTCACTGCCTTTTTTGTAAGCGGAATGCGTACTGAGTCCTAGTAGATTCAGCCCCCCAAATTGGCAGACCGTAGGTTAGATGAGGGTAGATAAAACCAAAATGTGCTGCAAAAAGTATTTCCCTGTTAGAAAAGTGAGAGAGTGGACGCAATAGAAAGACTCCACTACTCACTTTTCCACATACCTTGTCTATATGGTGATGGTATTTGAGATTACAATCGATGACCAGCCCCAAAAAATCTGTTGACTCTGATAATGAGATTTCTGAGTCTCCTATCATAACACAGGAATTCGAATTTGCGAAATCTAGCCACTGCATCAGGGAACCACCCTGAATGAATGCATCTATTTCAAGACATTCTCGGTTCTTATGAGAAAGGCTGAGGGAGGTATCATCGGCAAACAGGCAAATGTTACCATTACTTATGCTACTAGAAATATCATTTACATACAGTAAGAACAGAACAGGCCCCAGGACAGAGCCCTGGGGCACGCCTGCCCCCACCGACAATGAAGATGAAGCCTGACTACGAAGGCAGCCCAAGTCATCAACAAAAGGTAACTACCAACTGAGTGCGACCCAAAAGGAAATACGATATCCAATCATAAGCAATTCCCCTGACTCCATAATGCTGTAGTTTGTGTAACAATATGTCATGGTTGACCACATCAAAGGCTTTACTAAGGTCTAAGAAAATCCCAAATGAATGATGTTTTTGGTCAAGGACCTTAGTTACATTGGAGAGAAAGTCAAACATAGCATCAAGAGTGGAAGAATTTATCCTGAAGCCAAACTTTTTCAAAAACAGAACATTGTGTGCATCGAGAAAAGGTAACAGCCTATTAAGAAACAGTTTTTCCAATACTTTCGAAAAAGTAGACAGGATTGAAATAGGCCGGTAGTTCTCAACTTCCTTAGGGCTCCCCTTCTTGAGTACATGGTTTGACTATCGCCAGTCTGAGCATGGAAGGGAGTTTACATTCCATGAAAGAGGAGTTTACTATATGAACCAAGGGCGCAGCGAGCTGTTCTGCAATGTCTTTCAAGAGGTTGAAGAAATGCCATCGGTCCCTGCAGAATGACTTGGTTTCAGAGATCTTATTATTGAAATCACCTCGAATTCGTTGGTAGGTGTGAGATACAATGATGAAGATATGTCCTGTAAAGTATAAGAAGGATATCGTGCATTCTGAGATCTGTTATCATCCACGCCCTGGCTTATCTGAGAGAAATAACAATTGAATTTTTGCGAGACATCCATGGGATCAACAATAAGTGAACTATCATAAGCCTTCAAGGACAGTTGAGAGAAAGCTTTTGGGCTCTTATTGCTATGGATATCATTTATGATATCCATACCGCTTTACCCTTATTTTGAGCTTCCGTTAAATGTTTCAGAACTGAAGCAGCCTTGGCGGATTGAACACTTGCTAGACATTGTAGTTTGACTTTGCGGTACAATTGACGTAAGCCATGAGCTACGTCTAGGTGTTTTGTTTGGGCATACAAAGACAACATACGATCACGCAGCTGTAATATTTCCTGATCCAGAACGATCTGTGTGACGGATTTCATTTCCTATACTTGACCTTCTTTACTTGGAAAACAAAGTCAATATAATAATTCAAAACCGATGAAAGGGCTGAGACTTTAGAGTCAACATCTGGAGAAGAAAATGCGCTAATCCATGACTCCTCAGTCAGAAGACCCTTCAGAGATCCAACATTGACCTTGTTGAACTGGCGTTTCATTCTGTATGTTGGTGCCTGTGCTGCAGAATGCATGCTTAACTTGATATGAGCTAGTTGAGCATGGTGTTCAGATACACCTGAAATCAATACCTCAGTGTGAAACTCAGATGAATTAATATAAGTGAAAATGTTGTCAATTATAGACACGGATCCGTTAAATCTCTCGTGTACGACTTAACAGTGTCTCTGAGAGCAAAGGACGACATCAGATGTGAGAGACGTTTTGCAGGCTCATTTTCCCTAGACAAGTCGATGTTAAACTCGCCCGTTACAACAACTCTGTGTTTATGCCTGGAGGGTGAATCCAAACAACTTTACATTGAGTCGAGGAATAAATTAATATTCCTACTGTCATGGTGAGGAGGCCTATAAGCAACCAACACATAGCAGGGAGAAAAATCCAAGTTAAATTTCACAGTAGCCAGCTCACAATATCCCCCTGTGCAAAAATTCGACACATCAACAGCGACGAAATCAAGATCCACTCGGACTAAAATTGAAACTCCACCTCCCCTCATGACGCCGCGACAGTAACTGGAAGCAACTGAAAACCCAGCCAGTTAAAGGTATCCAGCTCGGCTCGTTTCAGAAAGTGTTCAGAAACACACAATATATGAGGAGAAGTTATCTCCAACACCACTTCCAATAGTGAAAGCTTAGGCAAAATGCCTTGCACGTTCTGATGAAGTAATTTGATTTCCAGTTTCTTACTGGATTCCAAAGTGATGTTTACGTATTCCTGCACAAGAGCAACGTCTGGATGAGAAGCAAGATGAGAAGACATCAAGCGACTATTTGGTGGCGAAAAACTTGTTCGTTTCCCGAATGGGAAGAAGGGACAGATGATTGCATCAACACTAACGATGAAGGCTCCGGATTGCTCGACTCTACAGATGAATTCACGCCAACATTACTCATCTCGTCCATCTCAAAAAGCTTAGAAAGCATCAAACGACCCAGTCGGTAGTTCCCACTTCTATTCAGATGTTTCCCATCTCTCGCTAAGTGCCATTTCCTCACACACCCAGCACTCTGCACGAATGTCACCCCGAAGTTACCGCACATCAGCTCTAACTGGTCATTCAAATCAAAAAGGGCTTTCTGACTAACATCTATACGTATTAATATGTTGTTCAAAAATACTTTAGTTTCAGGGAGGTTTGTTCTGCAGGTGAACAACAAGTCTGCCATGCTGTCAAGCACTACATTCTTACCCGAGCCCCCATTATAACCCAGCCCTCCATTGTAGCCTAACTTAACATCATTGGTGCCAACATGTAGGTAGATCACTACTGGTTGGTGATTAAAATATGTCATCAGTTTCTGCTTAATGTGTTTGGTTTTAGCGCCAGGATTAACATCAACTGTAACGCCATTACTAGCATACTGCGTACCCGAGTATCTAAGGATTGAATCACCAATCAAAAGCGCTCCCCTCAATGCAGCATTATTGCTTATACAGGATGGAGTTTGACTATAATTATTAGTTACATCTTGATTCACTAATAGGTTATGAATAGGTCTTGAAGCAATGATAGAGTTTCTATTCTTACAAACTAAGTTATTATTTACACCAGTAGGACTGCTTATTATACTATGACTATTTACATTGTTTATCCTGCTATATGATGTCTTTTTTGGCTTCACTTTCCATTTTCAAGATCAGTTTTTAAATGTTAAGTGACAATCTTTGACTAATGACTGCTCCCTCAACACACTGTACTTGTTACTACAGCTAATAACAGGCCCAGATTGAACAAAGGATGGTTTGGAACCTTCTGGGGTAACCTAGAAGGATTATGTTTACGTTTCGGTTTGATGACAGTCCATGTGCTATCAATTTGGCTGCTTGGCTCAGGTTCTTTAAGCGACTCAGTTTGAGAGCTGCTCTCAATAGTGAGTTTATTCGTGGAACAATGTTCAACTAACGTCTCAATGTTTTCTGACTGAAAGGGTAGGGTACCCTGTCGAATATAATCATACCACTCTGGAAATGAGATCCTGTCTCCAAACTTATGACTACAAAAACTGTCAATTATGAACTTAACATGAACTAAACCTCCCAATCCACATTCATATGAGTTCATTTGCCTAGAACATGACAATTCAGTCAAATCGTCAATCTTAAAACTAAACGTATTTACAATTAACTTGGCAGATGAACTATTATAGTTAGATAATGAATCCAGGTGATAAGTCTTACGTTTTTTAATGTCAGTGAACAGAAGGCTCCAGTGGCTACCAGAATCATCTTTAAGTGAGGGGAGGCCGTCACTTACACATATAAATGCATAATCTGCTTTAAAAAAATCAAGTAATTTAACAGTGTTTGTACATCATTTAGACTACCGTGTATGACAATATGTGTATTACAAGGTCCCAGAAAAGTAATATTTTGTCCTGAGTTCAAAGAGTCATTACTAAGGCTAACAAAACAATCATCTAAAGTTTTATCATCCAACCATTTGTTTGTGGACCAGGCTTTATTTTCAGAGATTTTTTGTTGGGCTTCAACAGCTCAATGCAGTTAAGTAAGTTTGATCGTTTATGTACATACTGATCTATGGTTTTCTTAAGCTGTACTATCAAAGCTTCTTTCTCAACCAATGATTGCATTGAAGCACTGTGGTCAAGAGTAACCCTGTTAAGCTTATTATTAAGATTACTTATATCTTTCAATAAACTATTATTCCTAACAAGTGAGTCTTGTTCGTCTGAAATATATTCTTGAGCATTCAAAGAGTCATTTAATTGAAGATGTCTTTGGCACCTCTCCTCTTGAACCATGGCGGACAAGTTGTCATTCTCCGCTTGAAGATGATCGAAACGAGTCTCCAGGGTTTTTAAAGAAGAGAGTGATGTATCAATTTTCGCTAGAAGTTCGCTTATGACAGATTCAAGGGGCGTAAAGTCTATATCGGGGTAATTGGCTTGGAGTGCTCGCAACTGTGAGCAAACTTGTGTTATGACACTCTCAAAAGTTCCCTCAAACACAGTTTCAATGTTCATGTCTAAAGCAGACGATTGCGCTCGCATGAGAACCATAATAACAAGCGGCAGCGCCCGAAAGCCAGCGCGTCAACATGCAGACAGCAATGCTGAGCGGGTTCCGTCGCGGCGTATGCAGGCACTGCAGCGAGCGGCTGGCGGGTGCTGGTGCACACGGCCCGCAGCGCAGCTAGCAGTCAGACCGGTTGCCGCTAGATGGCGGAGGCGGATAGTTTGCCTCTTTCCAGCGGCGTAGTATCTCAGATTAATTGCCGAGAAAGGTAGTTGGTACACTTGCATGCGTGAATAGATTGCTCAGAATAGAGACAATTCATATATAAGACGGAAAAGATTAAAACGTGGGGTTAATGTATCTTTGATGTCTTGATGATAACCTATGAATTGATTCGTTACTAAACGATATTCATACTAGAAACACTTACGATGGCCAGTAAGGTTTGAACGTGTGTGATGAATACGAACGTTCACAGTTTATACCGGAATGGCCAAAACTGCACTAACAAATGTTTGGAAAGCAATCAAAACTGAATAATTAAATACTTATACTCAGACACAGCATCACTTTCGGCCCAGGCTGGCCAACCTCCCACTTCTAAACGTCTAAACGTCAACAGTGCACTTATACTAAAAGCTCCTAAATAATTAAGCAGCCTTAAATATCGAGTTCTTCTAATATGAACAGCTTAGCAGTACCCAAATAATCGTAAAAAACTAAACTTTCTGGCACTAGGTGGTTCGGTGCCCGTAAATTTCAAAACACCGAGCTTCATTAACGGTTTACGTGCGTAATGTATTCTTAAAAATCTAAAATATTATGGTTGGTGCAAACATGTAATTCATATTTGTAAAATTCAACATTTTTATTGAAATACCCCAAGTATTTAAGGCGCCATTTCATCTATCGGATCGGATCTTCTTTCGACTTCTAAGTTATCCCGGGAAACTCAAAACGTCCACGATAAAAGTTTCCCCGGCACAGCTACTACTTTGTCCGCACAACAGCGGCCCCTATTCCGGACGCGGGGACAAAGGACACAGCATAGTCAATCTAACTTCTGAATCTTACATTTTTATGAGCGGAACACTTCCGTTTAGGCGTGGTAATTAAGTCATTAGAAAATTATTACGGATAACTGAAGTATTTGTTCCCTTCCAGTAGTATATTATTCATCGCAGCTATTTTTTTTACATTTTAGATCAATAACCTAAATTATGGCAGCTTTAAATCCTCATCCGTCCAATCTCAAGCAAAAAGCCTCGTTATATAACCTCGCTACTACCTACACTGTTACACTGTCGCGAAGCATTCTTGACTTCACTGATTACCAATTGAGGGCTCTGGTTTCAAACCAGACTATCACCACCTTGAACCATTTTTCAGGAGAGCAGAAAAACTATTACAGTTTTATTGAATTGAATTTAGCTTATGAAAGACAGCTGAGGCTATCTGGATAGAGCCTTTTCAAATTCGTCCTCTGTCCAGCAGTAGCTGGTACAAGTGCTTTTATTAAGCTGAGTCTTAGAGTGTCCTTGCACGACAGTAAAGTTGTGTAAGTAAAGTTACCTAGAATAGTAGGCTTGTTGATCAGGAACCTTTGGCAAGGGCAGGTTCTTCTGCATATCAAAGGATAATATAAGCAAATTTTCATCTTTGTCTTTCAACAACTTAAAAAAGACTTTGCTCTTAACTTATGAACACGTTTGTTTACCATTAACAAGGTTTTTTTGTCAGGATCCTTTTCCATTTTCAGTTTTTCATCCAGAACTATGCAGGTAGAGCATGCGTCAGTTTTTGGGCTTTTAAAACCAAGGTTGAAGTTTCTGTTGAAGACATGTTTGAAGTACGACTTTTTAACTTTTAAGTCATCTGAAGGGGCTTTCTCATTATACATAGAACATAGCCTATTTATGCTAAGATCTGAAGACATATCTTTTCGAACAGATTTGCCTCGGCAATAGTGGGACTCGATGCAGTTTAAAGAGCAGATAAAACTTTTAACTGTTTCCATTTTAGGATTGAACATACGTGATTTCCTATTACCACCCCTTTTTTCTGTAGGAACTGTACATTTAGCAACAAAATGTTTGGCTACATAGTCAACTCTGGCTCGAGTAATTTGCAGTATTTTTAGGAAGGCTTGTTTACAGACAGGTACATAAACGCCATCACATCTCATAACATGAAACTTAAGCTGCATGGATCTAGGCTCTCTAGTAAAATTTGTAGCGCGTCCACGTTTAATTTGTTGGGTAGAAATACAATTTACTAAAAAACAGTTTTGGTTTGTCTTGGCTTTTATTTTGTAAAACTCATTATGAAAAGCTAAAAGTTTTAGTCTTGAACATTGGAAAGCTTTTGTGTCATGTTTACATGAAGGAAACTCTGGTAGGGACGTCGGAGAGTACCTGAAATAATAAAAGCTATAAGCTCATATAATTATTTACTGGAAGAGCCTTCGACCATACAGGATTTTATAATATCACTAAGCCATGTCCCTACAAGAATAAAACCATTATAACTGAAGGGATAATTGTTACGAAAACTGTAGGGTTTAGCATAGGCCTAAACTTACTTGAGCCGCTTTGCAACGTTATTCTTCCATTTATCTTGTTGTCTTATCCGTTTCCGTGCCTTCGTAGGTGACACAACACACACAGAATCTTCCATTATTACTTTTTTAACACTGCATGAAGATAAGTAGCCATTAAAATGTCATAATAAAGATCAAAACTAGACTGCAATTAATAGGTGCAGACCCGCTTACAACAAACTTAACCTCAACAGTCACTAAACATTGTTGATCGTGTTTACATGTGGTTGGTCACATGACTACTATACCGGCTTCTCATTGGCTGTTGGAGATTTGATTTCAACTCACTTTGTTGGAGATATCTAGGTCTGATACTAATACCAGTTTTCAAATGCAAATAACACAGGTTTATATTCGGATTTGAAACTCAAAAATATTCTCTGGTGATGTAGAAATGTACATTGTGTACGTCTCTACACATAACTCAATTTCAATAATAAATGGACTTAGTCGGGTTTGATACCAGAGCCCTCAATTATAGATGTCCTCATCGCAAAAAAACAGTTTGGCTTCGCCAGGACCGAAAACCCGTAACTTCCAACAGAATTCTAAACAAAACGGTAAAGCTATTTTCTTTTCTTTTTTTTATAAGGGGCGAAAAACCCTGCGGTTATCATCGCCCTCAATAAAGAATTGGCACCTGCTCGTATTTGGTGGTGTCAATTAGGTAAATAATGATTACATTCTCTATAACAAAAAGGAAATTAGAATCACAAGTAGGTGAGTAAATTATTTACTCACCTACTACTTAAAACTAGATAACAATAAATCTAACAAGGGAAAGACTGTAAAGAGGTCATAACCCACATAGAGGCTAAAACGATAAATAGAACATAAATAAGGACAAGGTACATAACATTAATTAAATAAACTGTGCAAACTTAATAAATTTTACTGCCACCAAGTTAGCTGTAAATGAGCTAATTTGGCAGCTGTCATGATAATGATAAATAAAATTAAATAATAAAATTTATAAATATTAACAACAATAGATAATCGGAATAAATAAGTTTAACATAATATTATATTTTATTCATCTGGGACGTTGCATTCAGAAAACACAGCATTTTTCGAGTTGCCGTCTCGTCATCACAGAGAATATCGTTCAACGAAGCCGGCAGATTCGAGTTGCGCCTATGTACCGAGTAGCGAGGGCAGTCAACAAGCACATGTTTGACAGTAATAACAGTGTCACATGTGTCGCAGACCGGAGGATCATCTCTACTCATGAGGAAGCCATGTGTGAGAAGCGTGTAGCCTAGCCGCAGGCGACACAACACAACCTCCTCACGACGACTCGGGCGGTTCGCTGTCTCCCAGAGTCCAACGCAGTCTTTAATACGTCGTAACTTGTTGTCAACGACTGCCTGCCACTCGGTATTCCATTTGGCTTTCAGTTTGCCCTTCACCACCGGGATAATGTCGGAAGAAATCATCCTTGCGGTATAAGGCTGGAGTTCCAATGCTTCTTTGGCTCCTCTATCTGCCAGCTCGTTTCCGGATATTCCAATGTGTCCAGGTACCCAGACAAGAAAGACAGCAACACCTTCGGACTGAAGGGAAGACAAAGAGTGCCATATTTCGCGGATGATAATGTGTTTTGAAAACATGTCGCTGATGGCTTGTATACCACTAAGGGAGTCGCTGCAGATAACCAATTTTTTTGTCATAGGAAACGTTATATTTAGGGCCTTTTGGATGGCTGTTAATTCGGCCGTGAAAATGGAAGAGTCGTTGGGGAGACGAAAACCGTATCGTCTAACCCCAGTGACGAAAGCACATCCAGTTCTACAACGTTCCTTTGACCCGTCAGTATAGACAACATCGCAAGGTGCGAGGCTGCCTAGTATTTGACGGAATTCTTGTTGGTAGACTGTTTCTGGAGTGGAGACCTTTTTAAACTTAGAGAGATTTAAAATAATTTTTGGCATTGAGACGCTCCAGGGAGGGATATCACATTGATGGACGACTTTAAACTCGAAATCGTTTAGGCCTATTTCATCAGCGTAGGATTTGGCCCTAACGCCTAAGGGTAAAGGATGATTTGGTTTTGCTAGGAAAGAATTTTGGAGTGGATTTCGCAGGACCGGTTCAAATGCAGGGTTGTCTGGCTTTCCTGAAAGAGCGTGAACATAGTTTAGGGACAGTTGTTGCCGTCTATGCGAAAGAGGAGGTTCTCCCGTTTCTGCAAGAAGACTGTTAATAGGAGAAGATCGAAAAGCTCCAGTGGCCAGTCTTAAGGCAGAATTATGGACAGGGTCAAGCATTTTTAGAGCACTGGGTCTTGCGGACCCATATGCTTGACATCCATAGTCTAAACAGGAACGGATGGTGGCTTTGTAAAATCTGAGAATGCATGTCCTGTCAGCCCCCCATTTTGTTCCGCTAAGAGCTCTAAGTATGTTCAAGCGTTTCATGCATCGATCTTTTAGGTCTCTCAGGTGAGGCACCCAAGTTAGCCGGGTATCAAACGTGAGACCCAGGAATTTTATTTCCTCGACGTTTGGTATTCCCTGTCCCATCAATGTTAGTGTTGGCTTCTCCATGGTTTGGAGCCTAGAAAAGACCATGCACTTAGTTTTCGATGGGGAAAAAGAAAAACCCGTTACTCTAGACCACTGTTCAAGCCGGTTTATAGTCAACTGCAAAGCTCTTTCAGATGTAGACAGTTTCTTAGCCGAGATAAAAATAGCAAAATCGTCTACAAACAAAGAACAGCGTACAGGAGGTATAACGTACGATGCAATTTCATCTATTGCAATGGTAAACAGAGTGCAGCTTAACACACTTCCTTGCGGGATTCCATTTTCTTGAATAAGAGGATCAGAAAGAGTTTTCCCGAGTCTTACTTGGACGGTTCTGTCAGACAAAAAGCCATTTATGAATGCCACCATGTGACTACCAACACCCCAAGATATTAATTTATTTACAATACCCCTTCTCCATGCAGTGTCATAGGCTTTCGACAGGTCAAAGAAAACAGCAGCTAAGTGTTTTCCTTGAATAAAAGAGTTTAGGATGAACGTCTCCAAACACAACAGATGGTCAGCAGTAGACCTACCCTGCCGAAATCCACACTGAGCAGTCGCCAGAAGATTGTTTTTTTCCAAATACCACACAAGCCTTCTATTGACCATTCTTTCAAGGACTTTGCAGAGGCAACTAGTAAGGGATATAGGCCGATAGCTACTTGGAGACGCTCTATCCTGGCCCGGTTTATGTAGAGCGATAATATGTGAACGACGCCAAGATGTAGGAAATACATTTTCTAAATAAATTCTGTTATATAACGTTAAAAGGTCTTTCTTAATTTCCTCCGTCAGGTTCCGCAACATGGCATAATGTATATTGTCAGGACCTGGTGCGGAGTTGGCGGAGTTTGATGTGGCCTTAAGGGACAAATCGAGTTCATTTATGGTAAAGGGAAGATTTATAGGGGAGTCGTTATTTCGATTTAAATTAATAGGCAACCTTTCCTGAGCAGCTTTAAAATGTTGAAAGTCGAGGCAATACGACGACGTCTTAGAAACTTGCTCAAAGTGAGCCGAAAACAAGTTGGCAACTGTTTGAGGATCTGTCACTATACTACCACGACGTTCTAGACCAATTATGGAAGGTGGAGAGGGCCTGCTGCAAACTGAACGTAGTTTTTTCCAAAGATCAGACGTAGGAGTAGTTCTCTTTATTTTATCAATATAGTCTAACCAGGACTGTCGCCGACTCAACCTGAAAACTTGCCTTGCCTTTGCTCTCGATCTTCTGTAATTTTCAAGATTTTGTGCCGTAGGACGTCTGTTAAATACCTTAAGACATTTTCTACGGTCCTTTAGAGCCTTCGAACATTCCTCTGACCACCACGGAACTGCGTGACGACTTTGTTTCCCTAAGGACTTGGGAATGCTCAATTCGGCCGCTGACAAAAGAGCTGATGTAAATGATGCAGTTACTATTTCAATGTCAGTATTTTGAGTATTAATGGTTAGAGGATTTAAGCTATTTCTAAATTCATTCCAATCCGCTTTCTGAATTTTCCACCTTGGGGGCCTGTCGATTGCAGAAGGAAGCGATTGAAAGGCTACGGTAATGGGCGCATGGTCACTCCCTGACAGGTCGGGAAGAACGGACCAGTGGACCCTGGTTCCCAAACACGGACTGCATATCGACAAATCAATTGCCGACCACACGCCGGTCCTAGGACACATGTAGGTGGCCGACCCGTCATTGAGTACGACCGTTTGCACCTCATCCCACAACCCCGAAAGCATGTTACCCCTCTGACTACAATGACAGGAACCCCAGGAACGATGATGTGCGTTGAAATCGCCAACAATCAAGAACGGAGAGGGAAGCTGATTGATTAGATCACGCAGATCGTCAAGGACCAGGTCATAAGGTAGAGGTGGGATGTATATAGAGCAGATTGTTATTTTAATAGGAATGTTTATTGCTATTATAATTGCTTGTAGATTTGTGACGATGTTCAAGACTCTGGCGTTCAAACAAGAATCTGAAAGAATCGCAACACCGCCACAGGCTATTTCTTGCTGGTGATCTAATCGAAACGTGTCATAACCATTGATTTTAAGTGGTATGTGAGGAGCTAATTTGGTTTCTTAAATACAGATTATTTTGGGCCTTTTTGTATTTTTAAGTAGTTTTAAATCCTCTAAATGACTTCTTAAACCATTACTATTCCATTGAATAAGCATGATTTTATTTTATTATTATAATTCATGCAATATTTTACTTCTTTACTACATAGGATTTTTTTTCTTTGTTTTGTTACAGGGCGGAAAGTTCCACGTAACGTTTGGAACTCCGTCCGGAGCTCCAAAGGATCCTCAGTTGTGTCATCATCATTGATGGACAGTTGAGATAACTTAGATGATGACGTGTTAGGGTTCCTAACAGGCACTTTTGACCTGTTATCGACTTTAGTTTGAATATTCTTCTTCAGCTTTTTTGACAATTTCTTTCTCTCTTCTAAACTTAAGGCAGGTTTCAAATTTTGCTGAACTTTATCTCTATATCTCTATATGTAAGACCTCCTGGTGAAGGTTTAACATAAGACTGTGCATTAGGTTTAGAGGAGGTCTGAACGTCTCGGGGAGATTTACTGGGCAAGACCACAGACTGTTCCCCAGCACCTGCGGCGAGGTGCTAAACCAGAGCAGCCACCTGCTCAGTCAATGCACGCACCATACCCTCCAAGACTGTACATGAGGAACACTGTGCGGTCTGAACAGGGACAGATACAGCTTCAGAGTAGGAAACTCCTTTTTTTGGAGTTGGGGCGACCCTCCTCCTGTACTCTTTACGCGCCTCGTTAAATGAAAGCTTTTCGATAGTCATGATTTTCAATATTTCTTTTTCTTCTTTAAAGATATTACACTCTCTTGAGTATGCCGGATGTTTTCCCTTGCAATTGATGCATCGCGTCTCATTTTTGCACCCCTCCTCTTGGTGTCCTTCATCACCACAGCGGGAACATGTCTCCGGGTTCGAACACACTTTACTGGAGTGCCCGAACCTCTGACAGCGGAAACACCGCTGGGGGTTTTTAAAGTACGGCCGCACAGACAGAGACAAATAACCGGCTTTGATGGTTTCTGGCGGATGGGGTTTTGCAAAGGTTATAATAAGACCCGGGGTAGGAACCTTTACCCCGTTTTCGGTCCGAACAATCCTGACCACATCTGTCACCACCTCGCACTGCAGCTCATCCTTTATTTCCTCATCACTGCAGTCCATAAGGTCTCGACAGAAAACGATTCCCTTGGAAGAGTTCAGAGAGGCATGAGGCTGGACAGTAATCGCTACCTGGTCGAAAAAACTCGCCATTTTAAGGAACTTCTTGGATTGGATGCAATTTGCAGCCTCCACCAGGATAGTTCCATTCCTCAGCTTCCTTATAGATTTTGGTTGCCCTCCACAGGCTACTAAAGATTTGTGGATAAGGAACGGGCTCACCTTAGTCAAGGTTTTTCCATCTTCCTTATGACTTAGTACAAGAAATAAAGGAGTAGGAATATTTATCTCATCGTCGGTTTGTTTTTTTCCATTTTTCTTTGCTTGTTTTGATCGAGCTCACATTCTGAGTCAGACAACTGCCGTTTCTTCTCCAGATCACTTTGATCTCTTGCTACTACACTTTGCCCTAGTTTTGGGGTGGTTTCGGTTTCCATAAGGATTTTAACCAGCGCATCGTGTGTAAGGGTGCAGGCCGAGATACACCGGGAACGGGCACGCCCTCGATAAAACTGGGTCCCGTGGGAGCCCAGGTTAATCTACCCCAGATCCCCGGGGCCCGGTGTTGACTCGTTTAACCAGGCTGGGTATACTCGCACGGCCTGGGCTCGCACGTTGCAGCAGGAGCTCCGACACTCCTGCTCAATACACACTTACTGACCAAGGACATCGAAGTGGCTGGCTTCTGAACCAGTACATGACTTACGCCTCGGCAGAGACAAGCTCACATCAGCTCTCACCGACACCAGATAGGGCACCTAGTGCCGGCTTAAGCACTCCCAGCGAGCCATGTACTGGAACGGTCGAACAGAGCGGGTAGTAATAAGACCCTGGAGGGGGATTGGGTAGGAATTAAGGAAATGGTTAGGTGGGAAGAGGCAGTTTAACGTCATACCCAGGACGGAAGCTATTTTCAAACGGTAAGATATACTGAGAAAAGATTTTAAACCTCAGAGTGTGGGTCTTGTATTGTACAAACTCACCTCTTATACTGTTTGATAAGATCCTCATAAAGGCCAATGGCTTTACGAGGAGGAGAAGAATAAGGATAAAAAGGAGGCCGGCCTCTCCTTAAAAAATAAACGTTTAAAATATCATTCCTGAAATTAATATTACAATTTGCAGTATTAATTGTAATCGTTTTACCTTTTTTGCCTGTGTAATATAATTACGTTTTTAAAGAAACTATATTCTACTTAATATTTTGTACATAAAAAACAAAATTAGCATATCTTTAATTTAAATTAATCGACTGGCGTAACTTTTGTTGATTAGAACAGATTTCTTATTAAATCAAATTTAAATTTAGTTGCCTGAAATATAAAACGTTTATATTATAAAACCCAAACCTAGTGTAACACTTCTTAACATTCGATATCAAGTGTTCTTTTATAAAATGTAATAATTCTTTTATTTTCTTATACCGTATCATTATATTACTACACTCTTTGCTTGATATTAAAAAGTATCCACAATCACACACGTCATCATAGTTGGTGTTTACATTTCGCTGATATCTATAATTCTCTGTTACCACAAACCCAATGAGAAAAAAAAACAGAAATTACATTACTTAAAATAACGGTTATGCTTAACAAATAAATACTGTACTACGTAATTGTTGTGTATCCATGAAAGAAAATATTTAGCATGAACTACTTATTGGTTGGCGCGAATAAAATAAAGTTATTTCTCCTACTTGAGAATTTGAATGCACTTATTTAATTCTTCGCTAGTTCTTGTTTATTCTGCTGAATTATTCTAAGCAATATTATTGATTTTAAAGCACTGATTGAATATGAGAAGGTATATTTCACAGCATAACACGTAGTTTACTCACATTTAAATATAATTAGGTTTTTGGTATATGCATATTTTTGGTCCCTGTAAGTTTTTATGAATGAATTATTATAGGCTATTAGTAATATCTGCCATTTTTTAGTTTTTATTTGTTAGTTTCTGCAAGACTATCGTTAGTTCTTCGTTAGCTCTTGTTTATTCTGCTGAATTATTCTAAGCAATATTATTGATTTTAAAGCACTGATTGAATATGAGAAGGTCTATTTCACAGCATAACACGTAGTTTACTCACATTTAAATATAATTAGGTTTTTGGTATATGCATATTTTTGGTCCCTGTAAGTTTTTATGAATGAATTATTATAGGCTATTAGTAATATCTGCCATTTTTTTAGTTTTTATTTGTTAGTTTCTGCAAGACTATCGTTAGTTCTTCGTTAGCTCTTGTTTATTCTGCTGAATTATACTAAGCAATATTATTGATTTTAAAGCACTGATTGAATATGAGAAGGTCTATTTCACAGCATAACACGTAGTTTACTCACATTTAAAAATAATTAGGTTTTTGGTATATGCATATTTTTGGTCCCTGTAAATTTTTATGAATGAATTATTATAGGCTATTAGTAATATCTGCCATTTTTTAGTTTTTATTTGTTAGTTTCTGCAAGACTATCGTTAGTTCTTCGTTAGCTCTTGTTTATTCTGCTGAATTATTCTAAGCAATATTATTGATTTTAAAGCACTGATTGAATATGAGAAGGTCTATTTCACAGCATAACACGTAGTTTACTCACATTTAAATATAATTAGGTTTTTGGTATATGCATATTTTTGGTCCCTGTAAGTTTTTATGAATGAATTATTATAGGCTATTAGTAATATCTGCCATTTTTTAGTTTTTATTTGTTAGTTTCTGCAAGACTATCGTTAGTTCTTCGTTAGCTCTTGTTTATTCTGCTGAATTATACTGAGCAATATTATTGATTTTAAAGCACTGATTGAATATGAGAAGGTCTATTTCACAGCATAACACGTAGTTTACTCACATTTAAATATAATTAGGTTTTTGGTATATGCATATTTTTGGTCCCTGTAAATTTTTATGAATGAATTATTATAGGCTATTAGTAATATCTGCCATTTTTTAGTTTTTATTTGTTAGTTTCTGCAAGACTATCGTTAGTTCTCTAATGATCGATCCTCTTAGAGCTTTAGCTTAATGTGGGAAAGCTAATTTCACAATGTGAAAAATAGATTACCCATACTACAAATCATAATTAGAGCTTCGCCTTATGTCCAGTTTATCTTTCGTGACTGCCTGTTAGTTCTCATAAAACTGCCATAAAAAATAAACATTATAATTTTAATTCAGTGAATAAGCCAGTTTCACAGCATGAAGTTTAACTTGCCCACATAACATGTAATAATAACTATGTTGACGGTATATATACATCGTCAGGTTCATGTTAGTCCCTATATTAATAATAACACTAAATCACTAGTAGCATCCAAAGGACAGCAAAAGAAAATTATTGGTAAATTTAAGACAGAAGTAGCCGCCCCAAAAAGAACAGCGTTTACCCATGCCTGTAACTTTGAAATATTGGGATTTCCAGAATAATCATTCTATGGTTTGAAAGCATATTTTCACTGGAATATTGGATGTGTCTTATTGAGGGTGAGAGGCATTACAGGCAATTGAGCACATTAACCAAACGGAGTGTTGCTGTCTTGGCCAGCTAGGAATGCTGTTTCAAATAAATTTTACGTTCTTGAAAGGTTTACAAAAGGATCCATCTACATAGTTGTTCTTTTCATTCATTCATATTCTTTTTAAGAAATTGTAGTGTATTGTCACTGGACAGGATACGGAGGCGAGGTCGGTTCAGTTCGACGAGCGGGGTAGTTCGGCCTTTTCTTGAATTAAATATGCCAGTATTAAAAGCACACATATTTAATTTAAACATTCCGCTGTTTGGTTTGTGTAAAAACAATATTTTATCTTTTTTTAACGTACGGGATATGCAGGTACGTTTCATTACTAAGGCATAATATAGCATTCTCACAGCACAGTGGCTGGTCGGGCCGAACAAAGCGTGTCTAGAATTCAATGTTGTAACTGTACCTCGCTTGATGTGCACCCACACTCACAAGTAAAGACAGTCAGAAATAAATATTGACTGATTAATAAATAAGTACAAGTCTAATGAGTATAGCCTAAATCCAAATCAGTATTTACATGCAGAACGTATAGTAAGTATCATACAGTATTTTCAAAATCTCAAAATAATAACTAACAACCGATTTCGTAAGAGTTTACAAAAACATTAGTTACGCCTTTAATCATTGATTTAGAACTCTCCATTTTCTTCAAAAGTCATAAAAAAATGCTGTATAAGGATTTTTTACTGTCATTACTTTTGGAATAACGATTAGTTAAAATTGAGAAAGCTCCAATTTTAAACAGAAAAAAAAACACGTTTTCTCCAAATCTTTTGTTAGCATAATTCACAATAACAAACAATGTATTTTTCTTTTACTCGAACACAAGTGAATACTACTCAATCAGTAAAAATTTCCGAGGTAATATAGGTGAGTATTTTGATGTGATAGAGGTTTGAAGTGAGATGTTTAGCGTGTGGAGAGGTCACCGGGACCCTGCTCCGTCAGGGATCTTATTTAGATAAACAAACTATAATTTGTTGTTCGTTGTCACCACGAGGAACCACCGCTCTGGACGCGTTCGCGTGATTTTCGCGTTAATACGTTACCGGTAAACTAACAAAACGGCTCAATTTAGCATGTGTTAAAATTAAACTTAGTAAATAGTAGTATACAAGATTACACGCTCAAGACAATGATTCGTAGCTCCATATCGTGACCAGTGCCGAATTTTGTTAACTACCCAGCCAAGAACAAGAGATAATTTGGTAATTTAATAACAACTTTATTTTAATTATAAATTATACATTTACATATTCAATTACAGTGCACCTCTATCTATATTGTATAGCCTAAGCATTTGGTCTTAATCGGGTCCGAAGCTTCCGAATTATGAATTTTCAAGGTTGCAGTTTGGTTGAAATGCGCCAAAACGGGTATATATTTTCGTTGTTATCGATATACAACTGGAAGTTAATTTTAGGGAACAGTTGTAGATGTGTAGAAACGCAGAAATAAACTAAATAAATTTTAATATAACTCCTGTTATTGTAGACTATCAGGTAGTTTGTGGTCAACTTTCAAACACGAATATCTATATTTTTTGATCCGAGAGTAGACTTAGCTTTGGTCATGATTTGTGATTCAAACGTAACTATTTTGTTAATGTTATAATTAAATTTCGTTTTATTTAAATATACTTCATACAAACTGTATTTGTATCAGAATATTTTAATTACCCCTGTATAAACTTCCTGATAGAGTGGTCTTAATGTAAACACTCTGACCTGATCTTTGCCGTCCTTTTATTATTTCAGAAGTACTATAGAATAACGATTCTGAAACCTAATATTTCAAAATTTTCTAGGGGAAGCCAGAAAATTCCCTTATGATGACGGGGCTTTCCATGCTCCCAATTCCCCAGTGTTCCAGACACCCCCTGGAGAAGATTTCTGAGTACGCCACTGGTCCCAATGTGCCACCCTGATATTTCTAGCACTTGCGCCATGAGTTGATCACTTGTTTATTCACTTCGAAATAACAATATTCTTAAACTCAGGTCTAGTGCTTCCTAGAAGTATCTTCATTTTATTCACGCCACAAAAATATATAAATACGTAAACACAATAAATGTTAGTAATCAGCAACGGTTTGATTTTGTTTCAATATGTAAGTATAATTTTTTTTTTATTTCCAAGAGTACCTAAAATCAAGATCCATAATTTAATTCTAATATAACCCAATACACAACATATAAATAATAATGGTTATAAAATTGTGTTCAGGAATGAAATTGATCTATGGGAAATAGTCATTTATGCAAGAGGTACCTTTGTAATAATAGAATTTGAAATTATGTAATTTAGAGGTTTATAACACTATGCCTCTACAATAGAGCCAAGATTATGGTCAACAATGTAGGTAAAACGACAGAATATTTCATAATGTGGACATCTGAAGTGAAATATATACACTTTTTTTGTAATACAAAAAGATTTTAAAGTTAGTACGTAAATCTTAGAGTGAACCTCCCTCCTCATAATAGTCTACTTTAATTTCACTTAAATGCATAAGATATTAAGTTGGTTTCTGTCTTTCATGAATACGTTGAATATGTTAGACTCTGTGACAGTAAATTAAAAATTCATAATTAAAAACAGATTTCAATTCTTGTCCACAATTAATTTTAATTGGAATGCTGAATTTTGTATAGCACATTTTAGTTAATTTTCAGAGTGAGGTAGGAAACACTATGGAAGTATGAGAGGGATATTTTTATGGATATATTGGTTCATACAAATGGCATTAATTCGTGATAATTAAAAAAGGGATTTTGTTTAAATTATTTTTTAAATATTTCCCGTACTGATTTCCTAAGGTGAAACAATAACAAAAATCATAAAATAGTTTATATTTATTGTATAATGTCTTTGTATATACAGGAATAAATGTACGTAATAAGAAAGAGCTCTGATATAGTTTTTAAACATTATACATTTTAGGTTTTAAACAAAACATTCATCCTTACAAAATTATTTTAATTGAGTTTAGTTAAATAATACAACTAAAATAATGACCTGCTCAAAACCTTAATTATTTTATGTCAGTGATAGTGTAGTAATCGATAATTACAATCTATACAAATTCATGTAGAAATCTTACGTTATATGTTGCCAGTATTTATATTTTTGGTCCCATTTAACACAATTTGATTTTGAACTTTTAATAAAGTAAAAGAAAAGGCTAAGTTGGTGAGCCTCCAAAGATAGCTACTGCTAGGAGTGATCAAAGGGTACAACACCATATCACATGAAGCAGTGATGTTATTGAATACATAGGCCGAAAATTATTTAATCAAATGACTGATGAAATCAAATAGAGTGGTAATTTATAACAATTCTGCACCTTACTAAAATCCTGGCTATTTACAAAATCTGATATTGCTTTTTTAACGAGTGTATTAATTTAAGTTTTATGCAACCACTTATTACATTTTTTACATCATTATTAAATCAATTTTAACCTGAATGTGTAAAACATAATCAAGAATCAAGAATCAAGAACTTTATTAGTCATTAGACATACAATGATACATTAGACTTCGTCATTTATAAATTACTATTTTAGCAGCTATTACATTAAATGCTTCTAGTTCCATTAATCAATTTAATATAGTAGTTAAGTCATATTTTAATAAATAAATTGTCTGCACATATAATGGAAAATATCATAACCAAGTATAAAAATTAACAAATTTGAGTTAACAGTAGATAAATATGTACAGCATAAGAAGACGTCTATGTAATAATTCACAGCAACATTAAATACTGAATTATATCAGTAATAAATAATATAAATAAATAACAATTAACAAACAACACGAATCGACAATATATGATTTTTAAAAAGTTAACTTTATACAATACATAATAAACAAGTACAACAATAAAGAGTAAAAAGCAATATATACACACTTATTCAGATCTGGTCTGCATTTAGCTATCAAATATTGTATGTAATTGACGAGCTTCATTTAATAGGAAATCATTAACCTTGTGAAATATATTTTTGATTGTGGCAGTTTGTTAAATAGTATTTCTCTTGTAATATCTTTCAAATTCAAATTCAAATGGTTTATTGTCAGAATACAAAATATGTATATAACAACGTCATATTATAAATAATCTATAGCTTACTTTAAATATCCTTACTTCTTATCACAGTTAAAAATTCATCAACAGTGTACAAACATGAATCTACTAACATTTTCTTTACAACATTTTTTTAAAATTTGATCTGTTTAATACCTTGATATGATTGGGCAAAGCATTGTAATATTTGATTCCCTGATATCTAAAACTGGCTTGAGTTGCTAGCAAAGTTACATTTTGGTACAACTACATTATTTCTATTACGAGTACTATAAAAACTATGAACATCACATTGATTAATAAATAATGATAAATTAATCTCTGGACATATAACAAAACATTTAATACATAAATAGACAGCAATGTTAATACACCTAATTTTACAAACAGTGGTTTACAGTGCTCACGACTCTGGACATTACATATAAGCCTGACTGCTCTTTTTTGTAACACAAACAGTTTATTTCGCAATCTGAGATTGGCCCCACAAAGTTACTCCATATATTAAGAAACTATGAATATAGGCATAGTACATAAAAAAGCAAGTGTTTAGCAGAAATTGTTCCATTAAGGGATCTTATAAGAAAAATACCTCGGGAAATTCGAGAGAAGCTACATAATCAATATGAGTTTGCCATTTAAGATTGGATTGTATAAAAATGCCAAGAAACTTAAGACTTAAGTCCTCATATCACTAGGCCTATTAGAAAAGGTAATATGTAAATCTTGAATTTTTTTTTATCATTTACACAGAGCTTATTTGCTGCACACCAATCATCTACAATTGAGGTCTTAAACACTAAGTAGCTCATTACATTCGTTCCTCGTTTTTTTGCGCAGACCTTAAGACCCAAGTCATCAGCAAACAAATACGTACTAACATAATTGTCATTGAGATTAAAAGGCAAGTCATTTATATACAAAATAAATAGAGTAGGTCCTAAAATGGATCCCTGAGGAACACCTAGCTTAACAGGCCTAGTTTCTGACATAGAGCCATTTAAATATACATATTGACACCTATTTGAGAGATATGAGTTAAAAAAACTGACAGCAAGTTGACTAAAACCATAAGACCTAAGTTTATTTAATAGAATATGATGATTTTACAGTATCAAAGGCTCTGGATAAGTCATAAGATCTGAACTTGACAGATTTTTTTAGTTCCAAACCATCAAAGCAATCATTTATGAAGGACTGGACTGCGCCAATGGTACACCGCTCAGCTCGAAACCCAAATTGACAAGTGCTGAGTAAATTATTGGTTTCGAGATAGCAAACCAACTGCCTATGAACTAGCCGCTCCAACACCTTTGACACTGCTGTAACAATAGTTATAGGCCTATAATTACAAGTTTGGTCCTTTGGACCCCTCTTATGTACTGGAATCACTTTGTTTAATCTTTAGTACATCAGGAAAAAATACCTGTCCTAACACTTTCATTAAATAAATAAGTTAGAATTTCACAGATTGAGTTTGGCAGCCATTTTCAGAAATAGGAGCACTTATACCATAACAATCGAGACATGTGCTATTACTTAAACTAAGGATAGCTGCATGAACATCTTCCACTTTAAATTCATTCAGGCAAAAGCTTACTGTAGAGTTCCACTGAGCACAGTGCTTACCAAGGTTAGAAAGAATAGTCATTATTGCTAGGTGGAATACTTTTGCAAGTCTCCAAAACTGAGCCAACAAAATATGAATTAAAAACTATCAGGTTCCAGTACATGAGATGATTAGATGACATACTATAGCCCTGACTGATTTATTAATAATGCTCCAAGCAGCTTTACTTTTGTTTGTTGCTTTATCAAGTAAAGTGTTATTATAAAGTCAAGCTTTGCTTTTTTTTATTTCATTTCTGTAAAACATTTTTAAGATTTCTATATATTATTTCTAATATCAATATTTTTCTCATTGCTTGTGTTTTTTATAATATAATAAAGTCTATCAAGCTCCTGCTTTGTCTTATTTAGACCTTCATGATACCAGGCAACATTTACTTGTTTAGATTTAGATTTCTTATTTTTTAAAGGCATAGCACAGTTCAGAGCCAATAAGAACTTTTCTAAAAATAACTTAAACTTATAAGGTTAACATTTGACTTAATAACATAAATATCATTCCAATTAGTGAGACCTAGGTAAGACGTAAAAAGTGAGGAGCCCAAAGTAGAAATGGGTCTAACAATAAACATTTGTGGTATAATCCTAGACATTACATTGTCTAAAGTAGCTTTGAAGAGGATGGCCATATGGTCTGAAGCACCAGTGTGAATGACTGTAGATTTTCCCTTATCTTGATGAATAGTCGTCAGCAGATTATCAATACAACTACCCTTTGTTGCATCTCCTCCAAGGGTAGGTCTTGTAACTTCAGCAACAGTAATATTTAGTCCAAAACTGTCAATGAGGTTGAATAGTACTTTTGGCCTCTGAGTCATTTCTGTTAAGAAAATTGACATTGAAGTCACCCACAAAGACTATATTACATTTATTATAATGCAGGAAGGACAAAATGTCATATAACTTATCATAGAATAGTGATAAGTTACCTGCTGGAGATCTATAGAAAGTTACCCACTAGAGTTTTTCCAAGTTGGCAGCATTATTGCTGCCAATTCACAAACAAGTTCCTTCCGAGAAACAAGACAATTTATCATAAAAAACAAATTCAGTTCCTTCCTTAACACAGATAAGCACACCCCCATGAATATGTTTTTCTCTCTTGCGAAAAAGTCAGCGATAACATAGCCAGGTATTACTAAATTGTTTATATCAGTTGAGGACAGACCAGTGTTCTGGCAATGCACAGTACATCTGTCTTATATTGACTATTTAAAATATCGATGAGAGGGAGTTTGTTTAGTATACTACACACACATTCCAGAACATCAAATTAAAGTTAGGCTGTTCTTCTAAATAACCTGTACATGTTATGGATGGTGGTTTGAGGCGGTTACTGTTAAGTTTTCCGAAGGTGCTAATAAAGGTTGTATTAATTCCAGTTCCTCTGTAGAGTCATCACACCCAGGCGGTAGTGGTTGCTTGGTACTCTCCGCGGCCTTGCAGATTTCCTGCGCCAGCCAAATCTTTCCTATTTGATTTAGGTGCATACCATGCCTTGTATGTAATCTTCTACTTGCCTGACTAGCCCTTACCAGAGTCCACAATTGCTGACATTATTACTAATACTTAGCAGCTCGTTGTTAGTTCTTTTAATTTCTAAAATTTACGCACGACCAGTCTATCATAGTAGTGTGTGCGTGTGAATGTTTGTTTTAGAGTGGGTGGATGTTCTATCGTATTCATGTATGTGATTTTTCTGGTATTTGTATGTAATTTTATATAATATATTAATTAAATGTTCAATTATTTAAATATATTTGTTTATACATTTTTTGAAATATTATTTATGATTTTAGTACATAAGATTGTATTTTTTTGTTTTTTTTTTTCGAAACTGTTTTTTATTCTTTTCATTGTCTAATTACTTTAGAATAATTACTTTATATTGTATAAAAATCTGCTATACATCTTTCTTTTGGTTGTAGTTTTGTTTATAGTCTTCAGCAGACGTTGCGGAAAGCAGTCTGTTGGGTTTTTAGTTTTTTATGTGAGAGCAAGCTATAAGCTATAAACTGTTTATTTATGTATTGTTTGTCTGTTACACTGACCAGCTACTTATTTTGGTCAGTAACTTCCTAAGTTTGTCATTTATTGTAAACATGTATGTAAATGTTGGAAAAATAAATATTTATTACTATTATTAGTTAGAGTAATTGCTAGCTAGAGTCATTTTGTTGGATTTAATGATTGAATAGAGACAGAAACGGAGACATGACAGAGAAACTGGAATACACAGTAAGGAAGGTAAGAGGAGGAGAAGGGAGGAAACAATAGATGAATGATAGATATATTGGAGAGAAACGTTTGCCTATGTACCAGATGTAAGACACAGAAAAAAGTCAAATGGGAGACGGATACTGCACGGTTAGTGAGTGGATGTGGGAACTTTAACGCAAAGCTGAGAGGATTTAACTTGGTGGGGAATGATAGATGCAACCATTTTGGAGAAGCAGAGACTGCACAACATTTATTAATGGATTGTGAATTCTACGAGGAAAAAAGAAGTGATTCTGATACTGTTTAACAGTACAGATCAGAGGGAGGTATTAGGGTCGACATAATATCTCGACAAGTGAAAATTAATCAAATATGTTTGTACAGGTATGTTGAAGGAAATATTACAAGAAAAATGGCCTGGCGAATAAGTCATCGACAATTAAACATTTTAATAGAATTCAAAACAATTTATTTGTTGTTGTTGTTACTATGCTGTGTATTTACTTTGTATGAGTAATATGAAAATTAAAATCTTTTTGACTCTATTTAATGTGGACTTGACTCACTACTTGCATGTGCCATATGTTTTGGTTCTGAAGTCTAACATCCATTTGATAGGTTGCAATTTTGTATTGGGCGACTTTTCCACCTGAAGAGTGTTGGGATCCAGATATTGAAAGATAGTGCTTTTGTATTTACATACTTACCAAATTTCGATAGTAAAACTGCTAATTTTATGAACTTTTCCATGATTGACACTTGACACAACCAACAATCTTTATGGCAGGAGGGTAAAGAAAAGAACAAACCGTCATGAAAATGTGTTTGTATGTAATAATATAATATAGTAAAAGAAAGTACACCTGTTAACTTGATCTTATTTTAACAAACAAATTTAAAATAAGGAATGATCTTGTTTGAACTTCTATAATCAATAAGTCCACTTTTGTATGTTATAATTAAACAATATTGATTTTATCACTATCCAGTACAAACAATTTAAAATCTTGAGCTCTGAATGTCCAATGTTAAAGATGTCTTCTCAGGATGAACTGTTTGCAAGTTTTGTTATATGGAAACTGATTGAGTTTTAGACTTGAAAAATGGAGATTTTGATTCGACCAACAGAACTGTATTCCCCTCAACTGCAAACCTGGAAATAAAATATTAGAAGTTAGACATCAATATATTAACTCGTTTTAGGGTAAGTACTACTGTAGTTAATTTGCGAGAACAGTCTTCTAACCATCCCGGATTTTCAAAATGACAAAACAAACAGTTTGCGGATTAAATTTTGATCTGTATTCATTTAAAAAAAATTTGGATTATACATATGTGAGTTTATTATTATATACAAATATATTGATTAGTTATATATACATATTGAAAATTAATAATGATTTGATTGAATTATATTTGATTGAACACCATTCCTATAAAAGCAAAGATATTATTTGCAAACTCAGAGAAACATTAAATGGTTTATTTCCAACTGGATGCTGTTTTTAGTGTTAAATATACTTAACAATTGGCTGAGGATTTAAAATTTTTATGTTGTATTCCCGAACATAAAAGTACACATCAAAGTAATATTTTAATCGTCTTGTTGAGTTAAACCTGCTTAGAGTAGAAATATAATTAATGTTTCAGTGCCAAACACATAACCAAGTCAGATAACAAGTCAAAGGCAGTATGGGAAATTATAAACTCAGAAAAGCAAAATAAACAGATGGATAATTGCCTAATGAGCATACAAATACACAATAAAATCGAAGAAGACCCTTTAAAAATTGCAACACACCTGAATCAATTCTTTTCCAAAATCGCAGAAACAACGCTAGAAGAAAACCGTAAACAGCTCCAAAACCTAACCTTTCCCTCTGAGCACAGAATACAAAATGTTAACCACCCTCATATGGAATTCACACCAACAAACCAAGAGGAAGTTCTAAATACCATACAGTCCCTAAAGTCAAAATTATCCTGTGGAGTAGATGAAATCCCATCAAAGGCTGTCAAACACTGTGCAAAACAATAAGTAGGCCCACTTGTAAGCATAATTAACAAATCCATTAGCCTTGGCCAATTTCCTTCTGCACCGAAACTTTCAAAAATCTACCCTAAACACAAAAATGGAGCCACAACAAAACCAGTAAATTTTTGATTGATCGCACTTATGTCCACTTTTTCAAAGATAATTGAAAAAATAGCCCTTTCAAGAATGCTTAAGCATCTGGAGCAACACAATCTCATTACCAGAAACCAACATGGATTCCTAAAAGGACGATCTACCATCACAGCGATAAATAGCGATAGTTAGTCGAATTTGTGACTGACCAACTTGAGAATCACAAACACGTCTCAGCAATTCTGTAGGACTATAGTAAGGCTTTCGATTGCCTAGGGCATAAACTTGTCCTTCAGAAACTGTCACAACTGGGAATCAAAGGAAAGGCTGGAGATTGGGTAGAAAGCTACCTTAAAGGGTGTAGGCAGATGGTTGAGGTCAAAAAATAAATTAATGGGAGAGTTCAAGTTTATAAATCTGAACCACTACCAATAGTACGAGGAGTACCACAGGGCTCGGTACTGGGACCATTTATATTTGTACTGTTTACAAATGAATTCCCACAGCTGTTTACAACTGAGAATGTAGAACCCGTACTCTGTGCAGATGACACAACCCTTGATTTGTAGCAATGATTCAGGTCAAGAACTGTACTCAAACATTTTAAACTCAACAAATAAAGCACTTAAATACTGCCTGAATAATGACTTAGCTATATACCCACTAAAAAACAACACAAATAAATTTCAGTAGAAGACGAGACAACTGTCCAGAAATTCATGACATTTCAGTTAAAAATCACACAAAATTATTGGGAATTACTATTGACTCTAACCTATCTTGGACGAATCACACTGACATCTTAACAAAAAAACTCAGTACTGGAATATTTGCAATACGTCGGATGAAACGGATAGGTGGCATAGACGTAGCAAAGACAGCCTGCTATGCGTTGGTTGAATCGCACATTAGGTATGGCCTGCCAGCTTGGGGTGGGACATCTGAGGCAAATCTTACCAAAGTTCTTGTTCTGCAGAAAAAGGTGATTAGGGCGCTTGCAGACCTTAACCCAAAAGACAGTTGCAGAGAGGCTTACAAGTCACTCGAAATTTTAACTGTTGTCGCTCTTTACATCCACGCAGTAATCCTTTACACAGAAGAAGCAGACTTTCCAAGAGGCAGGGATTTTCACTTGTACAGTACCCGAAGAGTTACTGACTATCATCTACCTACTTATCATAAGACTCAATACACCAAGAAACCCTCCTACATGGGATGTAAACTGTTCAACATGCTGCCACCAACACTGAAAGACCTAGACGGGACAGAACTGAACTCAACTAAAAAAATGGCTTGTGTTGAGACCTGTCTACTCCATTAAAGAACACCTGGACCTGGTCAAGACATTGTAAAGCAAGAAACTGAAGCTATTTAGTGATGTATGTTATTAATTAATTTATTTATTTTGTTGACGCCAATACAGATCTTAATGATATGTAAATAAAGATGATTGACTATTGACTAGCTATTGACTATTTCAGTTTTGGCATAATGCAAATCTGGTGACCCTTAGTAATGAGTCAGACTTACTCACTGAATCTGTATAATAATAATTTCTCTTACTGATCACATGATATCAGATCACAGCCTTACAAAAAGTGAAAGGAAATTGAACAAATGAAACAAAAGTTGGTGCAGAAGGCCTCATACATAATTTTTCTAAATGTGATACCATTATTTAGGCTGTTCATATCTGCCCAGATCCGTTAAATAAGATAATATGAGAAAATTAACTATGCAATCTTAAGACATTATACTTTTAAATAGAAAAAGACAGCACCAGAGATTTAACGGAGGAAATAATATATAGAAAACTATATGGCCTATATTTGTTTAGAAAGTGCTAAATACACTGAGACTGCTTTATAGTACCTGCAGAGTTTTGGAATTTAAGGAAGAATAAAAAAAGCGCTTTTTGACAATCATGTGGAAACAATACACTTAAAAAATTCTGATTTTCTGATACAGTTATATCTCTTTCATAAAACAACAACAATAAAGATAAAGAAACAGAAAAATAACACAGGGGAAAGGGGATTCATAAACCTAACAATAAAGTATTGTAATGATTTGACAGGAATTTAAAGATTTTAATAGATCACTTAAATATTGTTTTCAAATCAACAATTTAAAATGTTATTGATTAATGTGAAAAGTAAAAGCTTTCCACTAAAACTGTTAAACAAAATTTATTACTTGAAACTTAAAAACAGGTTTCCCACAAGTTGGCATTGCTCTAAGGCTCTTTTGTACTCCTGTAAGTCTGCATTTGGGAGACGAAGGTTTAGCAAACTTTTTGTATAAAACTGTTTAAGATGAACTTTGGAAGCAAGATAAACAAAACAATATTATTTTGTTGACAATTACACATACATTAGCATTTAGAATTTACTATTTTCTGTTATACAAACATTGCGAAAAGTTGAAGTATTAAAAATACCAGTGGAGTTTAAACAATGCTGAAGTGAAGGCATAGGCGTAAAGTTATGAATCTACAGACAGCGACTCGACATGATGCGAAACAATCAAATACAGTTAACATCTGTTGGATACATCGTATTGTATCGCATCACTGTCTGTGTATTTGTATCCTAAAAATTCTCAATACTTTTTATTTTTAATTTGCAGATTTCTGGACTAAGTTTTTTCATTTCATTTCTTTATTGTCAAATTCACTATTACAATATATAACAAATGTCATAAAGAATACAATTAATTGTTATACATTTGGATAACAGATATTCCATTCATTGTAAATAAAAAATTATATATATGTGTTTGTGTGTGTGTGTGTGTGTGTGTGCGCGCGTGTGTGTGCGCGTGTGTGTGTGTGTGTATGTGTGTGCGCGTGTGTGTGTGTACAAATCACTGTGTTGAATAGAAGAAAACAAAAGAACCATTTTTCACTTCTATATTTCGGGGGATTTAATACCCCCGTGTTCAGGACATTTTAAAGAAACATTAATACAAAACTATAAAAACGTAAAAAAGAATTAAGAAAACATACATGATATTGACATTTATGTTTATAATGACATTAATTTATGTTTTATTAATTCCTTTTTACGTTTTATAGTTTTGTATTAATTTTTATTTAAAACTTGCTGAAGATGGGGGTTATTAAATCCCCCGAAATATTGAAGTGAAAAATGGTTCTTTTGTTTTCTTCTATTCAACACAGTGATTAGTAAGTAAGCCATTTGGCACATATATATATATATATATATATATATATATATATATATATATATATATATATATATATAACATGATTTACAAATATTAGAGGAAGATTAAGAAAACATACTATAAGACAGTAAAAAGTCACAGCCCATACTACTTTTACAGTTGGCAAAAAAAAAAAAAAAAATACTGAGTAGCAACTGCCTACAATAAGATAGTTTTTAAATTTTTGCCTTAATATTTTATATTGTTAATAATTTTAATGTCGTGAGGAAGTTTTGAGAAAAATGTTGCCCCAGGATTATGTAGTAGTTTCTTTACCAGTGCAGTTTGATGAGGAATCTGTCTAGGGTCTGCTCGAGCTCGAGTATTACGAGGGGGTACCCAAAAGTAACCGGAATTGTATTGCTGGCAGCCGGCAGCGTGTAGTACACATTCCTGCCGCTAGGCGTGTGTCGCGCAACCCATTGCGAGCTCAGTGACCCCAGTTCCGTTGTCCTAGTGCATTCTGTTCGTTCGTAGTGACTGTTTTCGCTAATCCTGTTTTGTTCTTGTTTCGTTTTTTGTCATGGCAAGTTTAAGTGAACAACGTGCAGCTGTGAAATTTTGTTTTTTACTTGGTAAAAATGCTGCAGAAACTATTTTAATGTTGAATACAGCTTACAAAGATGATGCTATGGGGAAAACTCAGGTCTACAAGTGGTTCGCTCGATTTAAAAATGGCGACATGTCGATTGAAGACAAACCTCGTTCTGGACGTCCATCAACCTCTCGAACGGACGAAAATGTTGAGAAAATTCGTGAACTTGTGCTCACCGACCGTCGACAGACAATTGAGGAACTATCAGAGAGTAGTGGAAACTAACTTAGAGCTCGGTTCAGCGAATTTTAACAGGAGATTTAGGACTGAAAAGGGTTGCTGCCAAATTTGTTCCTCGACTTCTGACTGACCATCAAAAGGCACATCGAGTTGAAACTTGCCGCCTTCTGAAAGAACATCTCGAAAATGATCCCGATTTTCTGGAAAAGGTAATTACTGGTGATGAGTCATGGTGCTATGGTTATGACCCAGAAACGAAGCAACAGTCAAGCCAATGGAAGTCGCCATCTTCACCTCGTCCAAAAAAATGTCGGCAAGTCAAATCAAACATCAAAACCATGTTGATTTGCTTTTTTGATGCTAAAGGCATTGTTCATTCTGAGTTTGTTCCTCCAGGTCAGACTGTCAACCAAACATTTTATTTGGAGATTTTAAGAAGATTGCGCAACAGTGTTCGCCAGAAAAGACCCGATTTGTGGCAGACTGGAGACTGGTTCTTCCACCACGACAACGCACCGGCACACACAGCCATCTCAGTTAGGCAGTTTTTAGCCAAAAACGGCATGGTTCCGCTGCCCTACGCATCTTACTCGCCTGACCTCGCTCCATGCGACTTTTTTTTATTTCCACACATGAAAAGAGGCTTGAAAGGTCAACGATTTGACAGCGTTGAAAAGGTTAAGAAAAAAACTAAGCTCGAGCTTGCAGCCATTTCTAAAGATGACTACAAAAAATGTTTTGATCAATGGAAATACCGTTGGGACAAGTGTATTAGTTGTAATGGAGATTATTTTGAAGGAGATAAGGTCGTATTGTAAAAAATTTGATAATATATCATTTTTATAAAATAATTCCGGTTTTTTTTTGGGTACCCCCTCGTATACTAGCTATGAGTTGCTAAATTATATGGCACAGACCCACTAAACTTTGTAAAAAGATACAGTTTCATAAATGTATATTGATGCTAATGTTAGTATTTTATAATTTTGAAATACAGTTTAACATATAGCTTCATAGTCCTGCCAATATGAGTACAGCTTGCTTTTGTAGAGTAAAAAACTCAGACTATTTAACTCGGTTTATGAGGCAGATCCCAAAGTCTAAATACCATATTTTAAATTGAATTTCAATACAATATTTTCATAATGTTATGTACAAAATCTATTTCAAAATCGTATCTTTGTAACAGACAAAAATTTGTTCAAATATCTTACATTTCTAATAAGAAACTTACAAAGTATCCATCAAAGACAATTAAAATACTGAGTTCCACAAGGATCTATTTTGGGCCCCTGTTATTCACCTGCTATATTCAGGGTATGTCTGAGGCTGTAAATAAAATTGATTTAATTAAAAGTCAGCTTTGTCTTTATGCTGATGACTCAAACCTCATAGTATCAGTAGACTCAACATGAACTTGAAGCAGCTGTTTATACGCAATTGTCAAGTATCAACAGTATGTTTTGGACAATGATTTAATATTGAACATAGAAACAATAAACTTTATGTGCTTTTCAACAAATCCAAATAGAAATGAATCTCGTGTTTTTATTTATAACAATAGTAATGAGCAACTAGAGAATATCAAAATTTCGATTTTAACCTTGATGTTAACCTTAGCTGATGATAAATATATTGACCAAATAATATATAGAATTAATTCTGGGCTGTATGCTCTATGACAAATGACATATTTGTTTTTAAAATTATTTTTTATGCCCATGTCATTCTCACACATCTTATGGTGTATGTGTCTATGGAGCTACTTCTTCTCAAAATCTTAATAGGTTTCTCATTTTGCAAAAAGAAGCAGTAAGAAATTACACCGACTAAAGAATAACTCACACTTGAACAAACAGTAATTATAACTGCATTTCTAGCACATCCATTCCGTACAGTGGGTCGGTCATATTAATAATTGGTGGATTACATTATCACTAAACATTTTCAAGATTAATTAAAAATACTTAAGTTGGAGTTTTGTTATATCTATTATGGGTTAAGAATGTTAAGAAAAAGGTAGAGTTCTAAAAATATAACTTAAGGGGTATATAATTGCTCTTTCCAATATACCTCCTTAGAATAAATGTGCTGTTTATAATTACCGTACTAAAAGGTTAAAGTTAAAAATCATTAAACTTACCTAAAAAGATCCAAATAGAGCCCTTGAGGCTTCATGTTAGCGGGGACAAATATACCAAAACATTTTGATATAGTCCTTAATGTTGTACAGTTGTTATAGTTCATTTCTTGATAGTATATTGCAAGAACCTTCCTGAAAAATTACATTTTGTATGAAAATGATATTACTGTACTTTAAATATGTAGGGATGTGTCTTTTTAATTTTTTTATTAGACAACATTTATTCAATACAAATTACAGACATGATATAAATATTATCAACTATTATTTTAAGTATGTTCTAAGAATACATAATTGTGTTTTATAATTACATTTCATGATAATGTGTCCACCCAGAATGTGTTGGCAGTTAGGGGTATGTGATGAACCATTCAGAATCCCTTGATTGAAAGAGAGGGAGAAATGTAATTTTATCACATACTATTCTTATATTGAAAAAAGTTTGCTAATAATTAAACTGTTACAACAGAAACAGATATTTTTCTATATTTATTTAACCATCTTAACAGGTGATATTTCACCACCACATCAGATGGACCAGGCTGCACAATTAGTTATAAGGACAAAAAGTGCAGCACTCTATGTCACCAGCTGTTGAGTCACTTTGGGTTGATCGATGTAGGTACATGAAGTAACTTTATTTGGCACATATGAGAGAAAGGTATCATACATGATCTACACGGCAAATGTTACAGAAAACACAGTTTTTTTTTTAATAATTGCTCTTTCCAATATACCTCCTTGGAAGAAATATGCTGTTTATAATTACTAAAAAGTTAAAATTAAAAATCATTAAACTTCTCTAAAAAAAACAGAATAGAGCCCCTGAGGCTTCATGTTAGCGGGGACAAATATACCAAATATAGTTTTGAGTATTGTATTTGCTTCATGAAGATCTTTCATTATCTACAATTAGAGTGGTGACCAAGTCTTTTGCGGACATTTCCAGACTTTGGTTGCCCAGTTATCGCTATAAAGGGCTACCAAATGATAAGGATCGGTATAATGATATAAGAGATTTAATATAATTATCCTGCAACCAACCAGTTTCGTCCAACTCTATACTGTGTCCTCTCAACTGTGGACCCTAAAGTATTATCCTTACTGCTATGAAGCATTTGTATGGACTAGCAATGGCGCTCCGGAATTAGTGCTCAGTTCAGCAGCTATGCTGGACCACACAATGAGAAAAATCTGCTATTTTCTAGCTCAAAAGTCAAACATTGAAGATTATGTAAGAGTAAATGAAAATACCAACTTCCAATAAAGTTATAGTTGGTATTGATAGTCTCCTGCCTTCTTTGATTGTACCACAGCACACTGTATAAATTGGCTAATCTAGCAACTGTGTCTTTGCTTTAATATTTATGTAGTTTTTAAATATATACAGTGTTTCAGAAAAGATTTTTTTGTGCTGAAAAACTTGTAAGTCATTGAAATGGTATGACTTGCAATATCACTGAAGGGTAAAAACACCAATAGGATGTAAAAATAATAATATTTAGTAATCTAATCAAACAAAAAAGAGTTATAATAAAATTTACTTAATTTGTTTACAAGTAGTGAAAAAATAACCTTGTTCACTCATGTTTGATCTTATATTGGTATAAAACTTAAGAAAAGAATGGATATTTGTGTTAGACAATAGACAATAGACAATAGACAATGTACTTTATTTGCAACAATCATAGAGAATGGCATTAGCGTCAAAAATATAACATCACATTATGAAGAACAAATATTAGTTGTGTCAATATTATTAACATGTTTATGTCAAAAGTTCTCCAAGATAAAAATTCATTTATGGAATAGAATGGGTGTTTCAACAGCCAGGTCTTTAATGTTTTCTTTATGTTTTCTTGGGACTTGATGTCAGCAGGCAGGCAGTTGAACAACTTCGCTCCCATATAGGATGGCTTTTCTTCAAATTGAGCAGAATGGTGTTGGGGAAGAGCGAAGTCTGCAGCATAGCGAGTGTTGTGTTGGTGTACGTCACGACGGCCACGGATGAAGTTATTCTCATTGGGCATATAAGTTATTACACTGAGTATATAGAGTGATACTACAGTTAGAATTGAGTGATCAACAAAAGCAGCTCTACAACTGTCTCTAGACTGCAACCCAGCTAGTGTTCGTATGCACCTCTTTTTTGTAAGATTAGGGTTCTTTGTATATTTGACGAACTAGATATACCCCAAACTAAAATACCATACCGAAGAAGTGTTTCAAAAAAGTGCATAATAAGCAGTTTTTTGCCGTCTGCACATCACTAATTGTCTTTATTCTTCGGATTTACATAAAAAGTCCAGAACTTAGCTTCCTGCAGAGACTGTCAACATGAGAGGTCCAATTAAGACTTGTGTCAATTATAACACCTAGATACTTGGCAGCTTCCTACTCTATCTATGTTAGGTAGAGTTCCGCTTCAAGCTTTCGTCTTCCCCATTATTAAATGTTGCGATTTTGTTTCATTTAGTACCAGGCTGTTCTGATGGCAGTACTGAGTGGCTACATTCAGTGCTATGTACGTTGACACTTCAAGTGGCTCTGTTTCCTTGTTACTTAATAAAAGCACAGTATCATCCGCGTACATAATAGTGGTAGCAAATTCTTGCAGATACTTAGGCAGGTCATTTGTAAAAAGTACAAATAAAAACAGGCCCCAATACAGAGCCTTGAGGTACGCCTCTCGAGTTTGTTAGCAGGCTAGATCTCACCGAACGAGTCATACCATTGTCCGAATGAACCAGCTGAACCAGTTGTTGTCTATCAGTCAAATAGCTGTCACAACCAACTCGCTGAAATTCCAGAAATTCCAAGAGCTTTCAGTTTTGTTAGGAGTTGTTTATGATCAAGGCTGTCAAATGCTTTACTAAAGTCTAATAAAACAGATGCACAGGTATTGCCATTTTCAAGTTGATCAATAATGTGTTCTATTAGACTAACTATAGCGGTTGATGTAGAACGTCCTTTGATAAAACCATGTTGCTGACTAGTTAGTAAATTATTTTCCAGGAGGTGAGTAACAAGACGAGTCAGGGCCGACCTTTTCAAAACTTTAGATATTGTTTGATATCAGCGATATTGGTCGATAATTACTAGCATCAGAGGTGCTACCCTGCTTGAAAAGGGGAATAACCTTTGCCAATTTAAGCCTTGTTGGAAACCTCCCTTCTGCGAATGATCGGTTTATCAGTAGAGTTATTGGGTCCGTCAGTTCCATTACACCAAAATTTCAGCAGCTTCGAAGATACCAAGTCAATTCCATAAGAACATTTTGTTTTTAAAGAAGATATGATCTTTATTACTTCGTCTGAAGTGGTAGGAAAGAGTGTTAAGGGTGGAACATTATTCTGAGCAGGTACAAGTAGGGGTGGTTTTGGATTAGCCTCTAGAGCCTTGTCTGCCGCTGTAACAAACCTAGAATTTAGGTAATCAGCGATCTGGGTAGAGTCAGTAATTTTCCCTAATACCGGATCCATTAATTCCTTCGGACTATGTGATATTTTTGTTTTCCTTTCATTATTTACTACTGCCCATAAGGCCTTTGACTTATTTTCTGCATGAAGAATTTTTGTCTGTTACTTCTTTACGCCTTAACTCTCTTAAGTCTTAAATCATAGGCTTTCTTTTAGAGGCAGTGTCTTGCTTATGAATCAATTGACCAGTAGTGTTGTATACAATCTGTGCTTGTAAAAAAACTTTACGTAGTCTTTCAGCCTCAGCATCTGTTATTTTATTTCTCCTTTTTTCTTTTACTCTAGATTTTTTTAGTGGGCAAGCAGAATTTATTATCATTCCCAAGGTGTTACTAAACAAATTGTAGGCTGTGTCTGCATCTATAGCAGTAATCAGATCTTCCCATGATTCTTGTTGTAGTTTTATTTTAATGTCCCTCATGTTCCTTTCAGAAAATTGTCGTTTTTTCAGTCATCTGGGCTGTTGGTTTTACCTGCTGGTGGTGTAGCGTACAGAGCTGTGCCGTATGGTCAGAGATCCCCTCATCCAAAACTTCCACTGTTATTGTTTCATCTTCTACATTAGTACACACACAATCTATTGATGATTGTGAAAAAGGTGTTATGCGAGTGGATGGAAGAGAAATTCTGAACATACCACAGCTTCTCAATATATCCCTCCAACAGCATGTTGTCTCTGTTAACGTTAGGCAGTCTATGTTGATGTCCCCCATAACAATTATTGACACCTCCATATCGGTACACTTGTATGCATTGGGATATAAATCTCAAGGGATTCCTCTAGGTTGCCTTGGTTTCTATAAATACCTGCAATGTACAGACACCGATCCTGAAGTTTTACTCTTATAAGGCCATTTCACAAACCATCTCTACACTCTTCACTTCAATAGAGATTGGATCAATTAGAGTTATTAGTGAGTTTTTGCAGAAAATACCCACACCTCCTTTTTTATGAAACTGCCGACAGAAATCCGCAATCAAAGTATAATCAGTCAGGTTAGTATTGTGCAGCTGGTCATTGCTCAGACCATGCTCAGTGAGGATTAGAATATCAGGCTCAAGTCGTTGAAGAAGATGAGTTATTATGTCAATTTTGTGTTGCTGAGCCTGTCAACGTTTTGGTGTAGAATTTTTAAGTGTTCCTTGTTCAATTGGGGTATGGTAAAGCTGTTTTTCATTTTGAAATTGCTGAGGCCGGTCTTGTCTAAAAAATATTTGTCCTGTTCATCTTCTTGCTCGTGGTGGGCTCCGCTGGCCTGATTCAGATGGAGATTGTTGGCTTATAGGAGGCCGGGAATTGAACGTGAATGAATTAGACTCAATGCAATCAGCATTCGGCAATTGATTGTTTGTCATGATCGAAATGTAGTAATCAATGTTTGTGGTGTAGAACTCTTCTATACTCTCATCTTTAGTTCGTGATCTTGCATTCATCGGAGGCTTTATTTACTGAGGCTTTAGCGACTCCGTGTGTGTCTAAAACGGACGTCACCTGTAAGGTGTTACCAATGTTCAGGTCCTGTGGATGCTTTAGCATTATTGTTACACATCTCAAATCCTTCTAAATTACACATGTTGTGGTTTTTATATTTTTGAGCTTGGAGAGACACACTAAAGAGGTTCTTTCCCTTTGCGTCCCGTCTAACTCCTGATTTCCTTTTGTTCCCTGAGGTAGACTTATTCAGGGTAGAATCTAGAGGATCATCTAGATTAAATGTTCTGATCCATTTTAGTTGCAACAACCAGTGACCGCAGTGCTATGCCTTATTGAGAGCTTAGAGTCATGTGGATAAAATATTCCAAATATTAATTTAGTGGAAGTTTATACAACGTTCCAAATTAATATATTTTATCTGAAAAATAATTTTACTAGATATTTTCAACTCACTTTTGTAGGACTTTAGTTTGTTAAAACCATGCAGATGACTTCAATAGGCCTTTTAACGATATGTTCACGTTTATATACATTTCATTGTTCATCGGTAACAATCAGACATTTATCAAACATTCCAAAAACTTGAAAACTAGATATAACAATTTTATTATATTAACAGGATTACTTTAATTTAAGTCGTTAATTTTTAATTTATATATAAACTTGAAAACTAAATACAACAATTTTATTATATTAACAGGATTACTTTCACTTAATTTGTAATTTATTTACTTATTTTTATCAAAAGATTTATAACTTTATAGTATAATCTACTTTGCAATTCTACCGTCTATTTGTTTACCATTCCACTTTGGCATTTACGAGTTTGTTACCTGGTAAACAGTCTTTATTTTTAAATGCATAACCACTATGAGGTCAAGGTTATCATAATTACAGTTCAATGTATTAGTTTTATTCACAATGTCACAACCTACTCAAAAGGTTGGCCATTGGTTGGAATTTTTGCAGTAATTAGTGATCTAAAATGTTAATACAAAAAGTACTCCATTGATTAAAGATTTAATAACTTGATAAATATTATAGTCACTTTAATATTATAACGCAATTAATGGTATACCAACAGGGTAAGTTTCATAATTAATTGTTAGTTACTTCAAAATTGGTTTCACCTATTTGACATTTTATTATGTGATACACAGGTATCCAGTGCAATAGAAAATAATAAAAAGTCACAGTGCCATTGATTATCATATAACAATATTTTACGAAATATTTTAAATCTTTTCGGGAGGAAAAAAGATAATGCGTGAGATTCCAAAACTATAATACCATAACATGCAGTAAATCGTAATCTTTTGTTATCTATTCGCTTGTAAATTTTCTTAAAAAATGAAGTCATAAACAAATTATTTTAAATATACGTCAAATATATGTCAATCTCCGGTAATGACATATTATATGTTTAATGTAACAAATATTTAGTCATATATATTTATTATTTAAAGCAATATATCGACAGAAAAGAAAAGATCTGTTATCACCACAAAAACTCCTTGTATATCATGAGCTTACAGTGTAATCTGAAGCCAAATTCACCACAAGGTTATATTTCACTTCAAAATCCCAGATATAATTTGTATGCTCTTCAGTTTGGTGATAGCAGTAGAATTGAAGAAAATAAGAGACAAGAGGAAGATGATACTTAATATCCAGTACCGAGCCAGAAATTTACCATGTGTCAGAGACTGCTGCTCATATGATGCAGATTTGCCATTGAAATCTGTTGTCAAAGGTGGTGGTCTTGAGGATGTAACACTAACTCTAACATCTGATGCTGATTGGACTGTGGTAAAAGCAGCTGTTTGACATTAGAAAAAAAAAACGCTGTTAGCTTGAAATGTTCTTAAAAAGAGGTGATATTAGAAGAAGTGTTATAGATAATACAGATGGAAAGATCTGTGTAATGAATCTGAAATTAACAGATCACCTCAATGTCTCATTTTGAAACGTTTGACATATAATTTTACTCTAGTAAGAAACATTTGTTATTGTAAAGTATCTCCATTTTGTTAGTGACAAGAACAAAATATTTGTGAAATGGAACAGCCTACTTGTGTCCTTGACTGAAAAGTTAATCTTGTTATAGTTATAGACCTCATAATCACAAGTGAGTATGAAGCAAAGGGATTTTTTGGCAACAATACATAATTAGTTATGGTTCAGTGGGTAGTATGCTTCCACAGAGAACAGTTGACATGCACTTAACAATTTTTCTGTTAACACAATTTAAAGGTAATCTACGTACTAACAGTACTGAGTTAGGTAAGAAATACTGATAATAACACATATTACAAGAGTGACACCTGGAGGGTGTTGTTCGTCATCTTCCTACCTCAGCATCACCAGATGATACTTACACTAATAACTAAACAATTACACGTAGGCCTAACCGTCCACAAAATATCTAAAAATAATTAATAATTTCTAAAATAAGTTTATTCTTAGCTCTAAGAGTCATTACATTTAATTTTAGTTTATGATATAATTTTTGTAAGTTAAAGGTTATAAGTTAAAGATAATTATGTAATGTAAATGTAAATTAAAGTTAAGTTTTGACTTTACCTATGGCTGTATTGTGACACTGTCAATGATTATAAATATCCCTATGACAAATAAAGATCTATTATTATCATTGTTATTTATTAAAGGAATTTTGGTCTACTCTTAGTCAAAACATATCCCATGTTAGTACACTAACCCTGAAAATTCCTGAAGCATTCTCATCACCGCTGCATTGGTACCTTCTTGACAAAGGTGAAGATCGGGGTCTGACAAATGAAAAGTTGTACTTTCTTGTATTAGGTTTACCAGTTGTTGAAAATATCTGTCTTTTGTCAACTCTTGTGGTCTCTCAATCCAAGCAGATACATCTCTGGAACAAGTTTTTCATTATTTTAATTAGTAGGTTTATTTTAATGTATTAAGGTAGAGAGGTTCTGGAAATACAGTTATCCTTTGTATTTCTTATGTATGTTCTTAACTATTCTGATTCATACTCAAAGCCAGTTAGTTATTCGTTACATAAGTTTATATGAATTACAATAATTACAGTGTATGTAAAAATAAGCCACATCAAATTATCTAACGCTTTTCAGTTGTTCCCCAGAACTGAAGTTAATTGTTAATATTTGAATAATCCATTTGAGGTGGATAAAAGTTGAGAACATTGGTTTTTGTACACTTGAGGTGTAATCAGTGCCGGTTTTAGCACTACTAGCGCCCTGGGCAAGCTTTCTAATAGTGCCCCCTACCTGCAATTCAATTACATACGAAAAAAGGCTACCGGCGCCCCTTTTTTATCCGGCGCCCCTGGGCAGTCGCCCAACCACGCCCTACCCTAACACTGCTCCTGGGTGTAATCCATCTGTTGGAATCACAGATATATTTTATTCATTGTTTCAACAGAATTATAAGTGGCTAGCTTAGTGGTTGGGCCTTTAATAAAACTGTGGCCATCTGCAAACTGTATTAAATTTTAATTCATATTGAAACTAAAATCATTTATTTAAAGGATTAAAAGTATTTGAACTACTTTTGATTAGTGAGATTCTTACATCATAACAAACGTGATGTAATTTGGAATAATATTTAAAAATTGTAATTTCTTGTTAAAGTAACTTCTATATTCATTCCTGTCACGTATGATCCAAACCAACTATGAAATATCCATGAATATCGTAGACTTTAATTTTTGGAGAATGATGCCATGTCTTGCGCAACTGGATAGGTAACAGATAAACCCAATACTTCTATGAGAGTCATCCAGGGTTTCAGAAATCATTTATCTGTTGTATTTTATTGTATGTCATTCTGTTATAGTTATGAAAGTGCTGCTTTGTCAAAAATACTTTCTGGTAGATAAACAATAAGCCTATAATTTAAGGGTTCATGGGCATTTCCTTTTTTTGATTGTTATGACAGGCATATTAAAAAACTATTGATGTGATTGGGAACTATACCAATGAGATATTAACAAAGGGAGTCAAAGGTTTTAGAATGTACGGATGATGGTATCTCATCCCAGCCTATAGATGTTTTTATTTTTTTATATTAATTTTTTTATATATTATTCAGTTGTAAGATTAAAGAGGATCAGTTTATTTACAAAGTTCTTTTTTTTAACTATAATCTATATTGTCTTCATTACGTTTCCACCATTTTTAATCAAATTTAAATTTTACATATTTTTTTATCCATAACAACTTTTTAAAATACTTACAATTTTAAAAATATGTTTCAAAGTCATTATGAAAACTATATCTAGAGGTTTCATACAGTTCCTGCTTTCTTTTACCAATATGTGCAGGTATGTAATTTGTTATGGAAAAATGCAATTTGTTACGTATCCACTTCCTTCCCGTTCTTCTCAACATTTTTTTTTTAATAGAGCAGCATTTAAAAACTATTTTTAAACTTTTTCAAGGAAATTATGAACACTGTCATTACTATTGCAAGTGGACAGACATTCTTTCCAGGCATGATGTAAGGAGACAAGGGTATGATCTTGCGCATACATCAGGCGGAGGTGACATCAGCCAGTTAGCAGATCTGAATGTTACACCGTGCGGGACTATCCCATTCCAAACGGACACTGTTTAGTTTAATTTTATATGATTAGTTCTTTCAGTTTAGAGATAATGTTTATGTTGTTTTTGGTTGAAAATAAAATGTACTTAAATTTATAATGTTCCAGACATTAGCAATGTTTGTTTACAGCTTACATAAGAAAGTGATATATAAATATTTAGCGAAACAATGAATTCAACCTTGTTAGAGGACATACAAGGTAAATATAAAAAGCCAGAATTTGTTTAATTCAACTTAAAGATGAATATTTGAGTAGTCTATTTACAAACACGGCCAGGTCCATTTTACAAAAATTTTCAGGAGAGAGCAAAAACTGTTTCATAATGATTCAACATACTATTAAAGCTGGTTTTTTTTGTATGAGTTGAGATCTATGACCGAAATTAAAATTATACATGATGTATTACAACAAACAAGTGGCTTATTAGATATTTAGAAAATAAAAATGGACGTGGCCGGGTTTGTAACCAACTTTTGGACCTGGCCGTGTTTGTAACAAATTCAGGCTCTTTATCAAACTTATTTAACTAGGAGCATTTTGTGTTAATATTGTAACTAACATGAGTGTGTTTAGGCGTTTAATTAAAACAAAACCCAAAATCAATAGTTCAATTGAATTGTAATATCAAAGTTAATAAAATTGTTTTTAAGAAAATACATTACTGACAATACATTAAAAAAGAATCAAAATAAAAAACAAAGCACTCTAATTTCTTGAGTCAATGGTTAATAGAATAGATTGACCTTAAGTAGGCCTATTAAAGTCTGCGCTGCCATCGTTCACAATTTCTATTAATTCTTCTTCATGTTCGTTATTAACCATACATTCACATTCGTTTTGGAATTCATGGGGTTTTTCGGGAAGTCCATCATTTTTGTCAATAATGTCCTTGTACCACTGTAATGATCCTATCTCATGCCATTGATTTCCATAGTGATTTTGTAGAAGCTTTTGAACGTCCTTCAACTTTGCTGATTGGACCTTCACTCCAATCTTGAACTGAACAGGATTGATCATTGACAGGTTCTTGCCTGGTTTGTTAACCTTAAGAGCTTGAGCAGTGTCATGTAAGTACGTCATCTCACCTTGAACCTTGATACATTTGGGCTTTCTGTGTTTAGTCAGAACTAGTCTTCTTATACGAGATATTTTAAAATGGAGGTCCTTAGTATCTTTAATATACTCCTTTGTCTGTGTTTTCCAGTCAAAGTTTTCCCAATGTTCTCCCATCTTTTTCACTGTACCATGACCTGAAAATGATTCATGGTATTCTTCAACTTTGACAATCTTCTCTTTCTTGTTTATTTCTCTTTCAATGCCACCAAAAACCCTGTCACTGGGCATAAATGAATGGCCTGTAATGGGATATATAATTTCCATCCTATTTATATTTGCTGGGCTGCGGTTAAACCAAAATAAACACATGGTCAAAACAATACTGTTCTTATTTTGTCCACCGCAGCCGTCAGCTACCAAACGTATGGTATGAACACTGTCAAATTCTCCTTCTGTTAGCTTACTATCAAGCTCATGGAAGACTGCTGATGCAACCTCATTGGGTGACTTGCACATTTCATTTTCAGTCCATGTGTAAATAGAAACTTTATTTTTGTCGAGAGCATTCTTGCCACAAGATGTTCCAGATACTACTGTTAAATTATAACAATAGAGTTGTCGTGAATAATAACAAATCTGATCTGGCAACTTGGGCAGAGGTAAATTTTTCTGCATATCGAAAGATATTATGTACAAACCTGGATCCTGTTGTTTCAAAAGTGTAAAAAATGCTTTGGCTACTGTCTTATGGAGAGTCAGCTGAGTTTTTAGAGAACCTAGCTTTACTTCCTCTTTTTCTCTTTTAATTGTCTCACTTAGCTCAAGACAAGTAGAGCACACATCTGTAGAAGGTGTTTTAAAACTTAAATTAAACTTTGAAACAAAGATGCTTCTAAACAGAGACTGAGTTACTTTTTTTTCATGTTCAACAGAATTCTGATACATCCTCCACATTTTTGCGATACTTAGATCTGAATCAAGGTACATTCGTCTGCAGTTTTTTCGAGAGTAATGTGATTCGAGTCCATTAAATTGTTTAATAAAGCCAATAACAGATTCATTTTTAGCTTTGTACTTGGAGTCTTTCCGGAAACCTCCTCTTGTTTCGACTGGTATATCAGACCCTTCCTTTTTAAAACGAGTAAAAACACCTTCTACTCTGTGCTTGGTTATTCCAAGAATTCCCAAAAATGCTCTTCTGCAAACTTCAATTCGGTTTCCAACTTGGTTTTTTACAAAGTATTTATATTTAATGGTTTTCTTACCTCTGTCCCCAGATCTAGGGCGGTATCGGACTGGTGTTGAGACACTGCAGTATTTTAAGATGAAAGCATCCTGGCTCATCTTAGTTCTTACGGTATAAAATGCAGCATGAAACTCCTTAATGTCTACCATTGTCAGTAGGCTGCAGTTCAGACACTTTCCTCTGTGACCACATGTTGGGTAGTTTGGTATGGCCTTTGGGCTGTACCTAAAAAATACAACAACATTTTTAGAAATGTTATCATAACAATTGACGGTTATGTTAACTAACATAATTTTAGGAGTAAAAATTAGGATTATACTATTTAGGTCATATTATTACTATGATGTTTAACTGTATAACGATGAAGTCACTAACCTATAAAATAAGTTTCTTACCTTTGCAGTTTCTGTTTGGTAACTTTCCAATTCTCTGGTTGTCTCTGCTTTTTTCTTGCATTTTCAGGTGAACATAAATCAACATTAACTTCCATCTCTTAATAGTCTAATGTACCATTAATTAAATTCGTGAAATAAAAGATGCTTTCTGGAGTAACGGTATCACAGTGACAGCAGAAAGAAAACACTGACTACTGTCTGAGGTCACGTGACTGGAATACAGCTCACCGATTGGCTCTTGTGGACGTGGCCGTATATGTAACCAAGTGCGTTTGGACCTGGCCGACTTTGTAACTCACTCAGATTTTCAAATGCATTTTTAACACATATCTGGCCGTTTTTGATATGAATAGACGTCAGAATCTGATTCCCAATGAAATATACCATAATATCCAATACTAAACTCATGTTGTGAAAAAAATGGACGTGGCCGTGTTTGTAACTAGGCTACTCATTTATTTTTATTGATGAGTAAAATACCCATTCAGATTACACATGTGCATTGAATACATGATGTCATGCATGTTATACATGATGTGAATATTATAATATTTAAATAATTTAATTCCTGCACAAAGAATTTATAAAGATGAAATAAAAAAAATAAACAAAAGTTAAAAAAAAAGGCTTCTGTTTTCTATGATCTAAGGAATTTTAACATAAAAAATGTTTGTGTCAGTGAACGTTTGTGTACTATTTAGAGATTTATTTTCCACTGTCAATGAGAACATTTATGTTGTAATCCCCACCAATATAATTTTTTTTTGTATTTCTATCTCCCTCTCTAAATAGTTCATTGATTCAAAACTGGATACAATTTTAAAACAATCTGTATTATTTGGAATCTCCATAAATAACTATGAAAATAAATATTTAACTTTTATCATATTTTCAAATTAGAAGTTTTAATTGATATCCACTCAATAATATCTTCAATTACCAATTCATATACATCATTTCTTTTTTGAATGTTGTATTTTGTTCAACACACACTACACATTCATATATTGTTCCTTTCATAACTTCCTGTACATACTAAAATGCAGTACTGCAGTCCATTGTATCCCTCTTGGCTGAAGGTTGTAGGTGGAGGAGTATAGTAGGGAAGTTATAGCATGACCGGTGGGATGCGCGTGAGGAGTGGAGGAGGTGAGTGCGTGGGGGCACAATCTAGAGTAGGGGAGTGAATACGGTGCTACTACCCCTACTGAGAGTTTTCTGCTCCCGGCTCATAGTGGTGGCGGGAGCCGAATATTGTAGTGTTTGCCAACATTTCTAGACCCTTATGTTCTTACCACGGTGGTCTTTTATGATGAGCAATTTAGTATAGGAGACCTTGAGAATATTTGAACATTTCTAGACTCTTTTGTAGTTACGGCGATGGACTTTTATGATGGGGAATTCAATACAGGAAATCTTGGAAATATTGGGACCGGATGTACGTGATCTTAATAATGACTATGTTCTGCCGAAATTGTGTTCATAGCTCACCCTTCTTAATGAGTTCGCAGTAGAGATACCTGGTGGTAAGAAAGGGTTCTCATAAATTGGGAAGGGGTAGGAATTTATATTATTCTTTATCTCCAACGACGACAACAGTTCAGAATTGTAATTGTTACGCTTTGTTAGCCATTAAAATTCAATTTATCATATACTAACCGTGTAAGCTTAAGGATTTACGCCTCTACGACACGCTGTTGAACTTTCTTCAAATTTATAAGTGTGTTGGTTTCTGCTTCCCGTTTCATAAAATGGTAAACATTTGCAATCACTTCTCTTGCTTGGCCATGTATAACCTTTCTACCTCCAATTTTACTTTTTACATTATGATCCATCACAAACTCTTTACTTAAAACGTAATGAGCACAACGCAATTAATTCACAAATTGTATTACAACTCGTGAATTGGCACAAGCGAATGTTTTGTGGGCGGCACGTATAGAAGACTGGTGACCGAAGTTCACAAGGCTAAACACGGCAACAGACTGAGCCACTCCACCCCCCACCACTTTAGTTCCGTCTTTGCCTACGAAGTCACCGGTCATGCTATAACTTCTCTACAATACTGATTTCTAAGCTTCTGTAGAGGCATCACCAGAGTTTGTTGTTTTGTGTGACTGCCCTTTAATGGTATATGCTATCATCCTTCTGATCCCCTCTTTTCCTCTTCTATTAAAATGCAAGCTATGGCAGTTGTAGATGTGGCAGAATAGCAGCTTTTCAGTTGATCTTCTGACCCTATGAGTAAGGTATTAAATTAAATTAATTAATTAATTTAATTAAATTTGTCTGTTTATAATTGTGATTTTTTCCATGGATTTTTGAAAAGTTTTATGTTTTATAAATGTGGACAAGGAAATACTTTTGTCCATTTCAAAGACTAACCATAGCTTGCTGCGCTCACTTGTTTCCTCAACCTAGTTTCCCAGAACAAATTTGAAGATTAGTTAGATAATCCACTATTCTGCAGAATAAATTGGAATGCTTATAATTTTTTCATAGAGAATTACATAAGGCCCGCTCCATTGTGCAAACTATTAAGCTAGCTCATCTAGTTTTCTTACTTTGTTGTACTATAATCTTCTTTGTTAATAGAGATAAAATGAACAAAATCAGTCTTAAACTAACTGTCTAACTTAAAGCTATATTTTTTTAAACTATGAAAACATACCAGTAGAGTACTTGAATTTAATTTAGACAGATAATAGATACTGCAATAAGTAATTTCTATATGTCTTACATGTTAGTTTCTCTGGGATGGGTGAACAGCTGATACTGTAAATCATCTGGAGAAGAATGGAGGAAGTCAGAAGGGCGACGTAGCACTCTTGAAACATCAGGAAATACGATGTTGCCGCTAACATCCCATCCAAGAACCGATCTGTAATATATATTTAATATCAAACGCAACATTTAAATATACACTTTGTATACACCTAGTTTGTAATTATGTGTTGGGTTAGTTATTTACCTGAAGAAGAGATCAGATTGTAGATCTCGAAACATAGTATTAGTGATTCTTTATAGACATGTTACACTGAGAGACATGTTATGGTAGAAGAAACTTTTTGTTCCATCAAATCAATTTAAGCATTCCTCAAAGTTTTGATTTAGATCCTCTAAACATTGTCTACATTTAATAAATAGTATTAATCAATCACATCCTAAAAAGTATGAGATTATGAGTTTAAGCTTTAAGACATAACATATTAAAATAAAAAAAAGGAGTAAAGTAACTTACTGTTGGCTACAGCAAGAAGAAAAATTTCCTTCCAGGTACTTATCAAATACACTAACTGGAAGCAAGAATCCTAGTCCTGGAAATTGATCAGACCTATAGGCAAGGTGAGGGTTGCTAGAAACATTCTTGTACCCTGAAAACACAATTCATAGTTAGTGATGTTCCAGGGTAGTCATACTTTTTGGTCACAAGATAAAAAGACTGAAAGGCCACTTTTCAGCCAAATTGTCAGTTGATACGGATTTAACTTTTATTTATATGCCTGATGGGTTGGTTTGTTTTAATAGTATGAAGCTAGAAAATATGATTTGAGGAAAACATAATCATTTAATATGTTGAACGCTTTTTATATTCACCAATTTTGGCCCCGCTGAAAACTTGCATGCCTGATAATCAATTTCTTTCTTAGGGAAAACATTCCTCTAATTCACAATAAGCTTTGTTATGTGTTCATGTAATATAAATTAGATCTCGGCTCCTGAACTACTAGTATCTACAACATCTTGGGAGTTAAGTTTTAGCTTCTAAAAGTAAGAATGGGCTCTTAATATGTTTTTGTCATAAATACTATACTTATACTGATAAAATTGTAAGCATATAAAATATACTTTATTTTGTTCTGTGCCTTATAACCATGTAGGGCAACTAGACGACCAAAAATGAATTAAAGAAATTTAAAGGTTTTGGCCACCTAGTTATGTAACATTGCACAATGTGTGGGCACATGCCCTTAAAAGGTGTTTAGCCAATAAATAGGCATGTAATTTTTTAGTTGAATAATTTTCTTCCCCATGTTCTAATAATATATTACTAGTAATATGATATCTTTAACTTAAATTACTGATCCTTATAATATTGTTTATAAACTACAAATATTACAAACATTAATATTTTCTAAATACAATGGTTTATTTCTTAATTTTTTCAGATAATAATAGTAAATTGTTGTTTTTAGAATATAATATGATAGTATATTTTATTACATAACAATTTTGCAAGTTTAAATGCATTAACACTTTATCAGTATAATTACACAAGTAGATTCTTTGTGAACTGCATGACATAATCAAACTAAGTTTGTTCAACTGCTATTACATTTAGTTTGTGGGTAGATTTAAAGTCTGATAAATATGTTTCTTGGGATATTTTATCTTGAACCAGATATATATTGAATTTAATGGCCAACCAAGTGTAGCAAATTATTGTCATTCATAAAAATAAATAAATAAAATAACTAAAAATATTTTTCCTTCTCTCTCTGAGTAAATGAAAAGTTCTTTAAAATAATTTGAAATCAACCTTACACGAAATTTATAATACTTATATAGAACTGCCTCTCTTGTTCAGTACTCTTTCTTACTTTCATCAATAATAATTTAGTTGATAAAAGTAAAGCCAAAATTAATCCTGTATTTTACACCTCTGCATTATGTTGATAAGCGACCTAGAGTGCTGATAACTAAAGTTCTAGACCACAGACACTGTTACAACTCATGCTGTCAGGTTGTCATCACTACTCTACACTACACTTTCTTCATCAGAGTAGCATTCCAACAATCTACTCTTCAGTCCAATCAGTTGATCTTACTAAAATGATGTCTCCTGCTGCTATCAAAATACAAGTACTTCTAGTAATATCACCCGGTGCCTTAGTCTCTGCCAATTCAAATTTTTCCTGCTACACAATTTATGCCTCTCTTTCCCTTTGCTGTCTACAAAGGATCCATTCCTCTTTACATCTTTCCTACAAATAAGTCTTCCTAGGCCTTACAACCTCCCATAACTTTTCCTCCTTGCATCTTTCAACAAGGACGGGTCTCCTGCAAACTAGCTGATACGGTGGGCTATGTGGAAGGCAACCTGCAAACTGTCCTTCACATCCAGGAGTGCTCTGCTAACGACACTTCTGGCTGACAACATAGAGCCACTGACAGCATTGGAACCTTCCTGAAGTGGTATTGCTAATTTATTTTCAGAATTACCTAAGACATATTGTTATGAAGTTATTGTTATTGTGTAGCATAAGTACCGTCACACATAGCACCCGCAGGTGTGTAACACAGTCAAGTAAATTCAATCATTCAACAAGTTTTAATAATTGTTGTTGGTAAACAAAAGAGGTTGTTATTGTTCAAATTCAAATTCAAAATTTCTTTATTCAGACATGTAACAGATTACAAGAATAGCGTCACAATAAATCTCAATATGTTATAGGTAGCATGTGATAGACTAGAGTACAAATGTATTATTTGCTGAAAAATGTAATTTTCTAACTTAACTGGTTATTCAAAGCCTTAAGATTTCATAGGGAACATTATGTACGATTACACGTAAAGCAATGGTTCTCTATGCAGACAATACTGCCGTTTTTAAAGCTGTTTTAGATATAGGTTATTATTCTGCAACAGTACTAAACTCATAGCATTTTAATAATACAATCAAATTTACCATTTGGATTCCAAGCAGAAATAGCAAAAATCGAATCATCCTTCTCAAGGAGGAAAGCAAGTTGAGCCATGTAGAACAAAAAGTCAGGGGAAACTATTAACCCCTCATCCAAGACTATGACATACTTCTTGTTGGGAAACCTTTTCCTTACCAACCGCAGCCCCTGAAGTATGTGTTCTGAAAATTAAAAATATTTCAATAATTACTAGTTTCTCTCTAAAACAGTAGTTGTGATCACAGAAGATGTTAAAATTCAGGAAACTATTACCCAGTTACAATAGTTAACAATTCATTGTGTATATTTAAAATTAAATTATTGAAATTGAAATGATCTGTGTGAGTACATGCAGCTTTAAGAGTTTATTTCTATTAATAAATAAATTCATATTTTGCTTTTCAATTTATTGTCAGTATTTAAATATATTTTAATACTCTAATGATAAACAATTTTGTTATTCATTTCTGATATTGTACCGTGAACATTTTAATAGAACAAAATATATATATATATATATATATATATATATATATATATATATATATTTTAGCCATTATTTGAGATTTCCACATTAAAATTTTGTAAAATATCAAGGTAGAAAAAATAAATGTAATACTTTACTATTGTTAATGAATGGTTGAACAGGTTGGATAATGATAATCTAGGAAAGAAAAGAGATCCAAGTCACTTTTCCTGGAACCAATCAAAGATCTACGCCCTTGTTCAGAAGCAAAGGGCACAGTTTTATTCTGAAAATATTTAAGTATAAAAATGGGTTTTGTTGAGAAATTTTTAAGGCAATTCTAACTGATACACAAAATAGAAATCCTGATTACCATTATTTGCTGTGGAGTTGACAGGAATTGCCTGGAAAGAGAAAAGTCGTACAAGATCTGCCATGTCAGTTTCAGTCTCTGGGTAGAGTACTAGGACACTGGGACTGTGGATGCCTGGCTGATGTATTAGAGTCTGCAGCGTCAGAGACAGAGTACCCAATGAGGTACCACCGACTACTATGATAGGTGTTGAGTACACTGCATTCCCTATTAAGCTGCGGTTCGTCAACAGTGCAGGATATATTGCCTCATGTTGTGCTATCGCTAAAAAATAATGCAAATATTACCATACTTAGATTGATGAACTAAAAAGTGTTCTAAATATACCAGCTTTATATACATAGCAATAAAAAAATTAATTTTAATTTTTTCATTTTATAATGAAAAAATTATAAAATATATTTCATTGAATTTCTTATGAGGTATATTGTGTAATAAATAGATCACCAATGTTATACAAGAAAGTTTGATATACTACTTTAATTCAAGTTTATTCAAAATAAAGTCCAGGGAATCTTTTAATAATGTTCTTATCACGTATTGCACTACATTATATGGGACATAAAAAACAGGGCCATAGTCAGATCCTAATTTCTTCTTTTACTGATGTTTCAAAAAATACATTTCTCTATTACTTTAGTATCATCTGATGGACAACAACATCATACCTGGTTGATAACAAGTTTGATTTATCAGGTATTTAATTATAATTTTATTCTAATATGAAACAAAATTTACAAATGTGTGTTGGACTGTGGTTTAACATTCAGTTCATTTAGATTTATAAGAAAACTTTTATGTTTGCTTATTTAAATAAACAGTTTGATAACCCAGAAAATATAATTTTTTTCCAATGGTTGCGACTAACATTTAGGTTCGTTTTTCTACCTTACGGACAAAGCAGGGAATATCGTTAAGAACAAAAATTATATATTATGTATAGACAATATCTGTTGTACATATATCAGTCATAAAATTAATGTCTTTGTATAAACTATCATTAATATTTCAGCATTAGCCATTATCTAAAAGGCCTTAAACAAAAATATATGTAATTCAAGTCATCTGCTTGTTAATTTTACATGTAAATGATGTATAAAACAAACACTATAGTCACAATTTATAATACTGCCATTCACAGACTTTCACTGAATTTAGCATGATGCAAAGATATTACAAAAAAATTCTTCTATAGAATATAAATCAAGTCACAGGTTGTTCAGTGAGTTGTTTTGCCAACATAGAAAATGCCAAATAATGTAGTAAAACAAAATCAGTATGTAGGTCCAGGAGGCCACCAATAACAACAAGGAACATATATTATTGTAGCCAATAGACTTATAAGGTATTGCCAACATATATAAGGTTTACTGATATGTATTTTCATTAAAAACAGCTGTTTATTATAAACAGCTGATTTTATTGAGTATTGTGTTGTTTCTACCAGTAGAGTTAGTAAATAAACAACTCATGTTTACAGTTTCTTCATTTTTTACATAATAATTGGCGATGAGCCAAAAACAGAAATGCCATGTCGGAAACAAATGTTAGAGGATAAAGTATCCGGCAGACGTTTACATTTCACTTGCAGAGGAGAGTTATAGAGATATCTTTCACAGTTAGTTGTTACAAACTTGACACTACAAGACAAGTTATCAGCAACTCATGAAATCTGGGAATGGTCTAGACATCTGCAAGAGATGATTGAACAAGGCACACCTGTTAATATTACATCAGAGATCGGCTACCATTGTGAAGTGGAGGAACTTTATTTTCAGCTCAGACATAAAGTTGATACATATCAGAAAAAAATATCACCAGATCTGGTAATAACACAACTGTGACTACCCCAATTTCTACATGATGTTGAAATAACTCCACTTCTAGCATTCATTTTACCCCCTTCAACGATGAAGAGACTTTTCAAAATTGTATTAACCATTTGGAAACATTTTTATACATTAAGAACATCGAGGAAGAAGAATTGAAAGTTTACCTCTTGTTACATACATTAACACCTCTCCTACATCAAAAGTTATACAACCTCTGCGCACCAGGAGATCGGAAGGAGAAAACTTGGAGCTTGTAAAACTTTTGGGAGATTTCATAGAACCGTAACCTAGTTTATGCGGTAGACAACAAATTCATTTTTAAAGTAAAATAAAATGGGGAAACAATGACACAATTCGCCTCTGAACTACAGAAGTTGACAACAAATTTTGAATTTAACTGTAAGTGTGGTGAGTCAGTAGCAGAATTGTTGTTAAATTTACAACTCATTTGGGGGTTAAAAGATTCTGAAATATGGACTAGGTTACCACTAACTCTGTGTGACCCATGAAAGTGAGAAGAGTTTTTAAAGAATCTAGGAAGAAATTATTAATGATGATCACCTTGTCCACTTCAACCCTGATCTACCCTTGGTCCTTGCTACAGATACTTCTCTAGTTGGGTTAGAAGCAGTGCTGTCATACTCATATTAGGATGGGTCAGAATGTCCTATTACTTTCACCCAAGGATCCAAACACAATGTGAATACAACTATATACTTGAATTGACAGACAAGCTACAAGATATTGGGGCCTTAAGAAATTTTTCCAATAATGCTATGGAAGGAAATTTATTTTGATCACAGATCACAAAGCCATAGTGTAAATTTTCTATCTGTCAAAAACACTACCTACAGTATCAGCTTCTCACATATTTGATTTTTCCTATTTTCTGAGTGGTTTCGATTACTCAAGAACAGACCAAATGACCAAATAGACTTCATGGTAACATAGATTTTCTTTCAAGGAATCCTACTGACTTGGTTGTTCGTGAAATGTATGATGACTCCACCATTTTCCAGATTAAGCAGCCATCAAAATTGCTGATTGACAGATGTAGCGTAGCTCAAGAGACGAAAGAAGACAATTATCTCAAGCCCATACTAGAAGCACTCATTTCAGAGCATAGTGTATAGCTATTTGAGGTCCATGATAATGAAGTCACACTCCAACATGCCCGTATTTTCAAAGGTTCAAGAGTAATGATCCGCAAATCACTCCAGTCAAAATCCTTCACATTGGACATATTGGTATTATAAAATTTAAGTTTTTAGCTAGAAGCTATGTTTACTGGAAAGGCATTGATGCTAATATAGAAGAAGTGGCTCGTAAATGGAAACACTGTTGTGTTAAAAGGGAATGAAGCAGCAAAAGTCAATCACTAGGAAAATCCAAAACTTCCATGAGCACGCCTACATATTGAATTTGCTGGACTTTGCAAAGGGGAGTTCTACTTCATTGTTACTGATGCCTATACTAAATGGATCAAAGTCATTCCCACGAAAAGAGCAACATCTGATTGGTGTTTTGCGTTTGTAACAAACGCTTGCAACTTTTGGCAATTCAGTGGCCATTGTATCTGATAATGGAAGACAGTTTGTGTCCCAGATGTTCAAGAACTTCCTTCAAGGCAACTTCATAATACATAAGACGATGGAACCTTTCCATCCCTCAAAAAATGGCCAGGCTGAACGTACTGTTCAGACAATAAAGAAATCACTTGAAGCTATGTCTGAAGAGTCTGGTGACATCCATTTCAAAATCAATCCCTTTCTTACACAGTTCAGGATAACACAGGTCTGTCTCCTTATGAAACTATGTTTTCCCGGACAATACAAACCACTCTGCACCCGTTGGTAGGTGTAAGGAAATCAAAGACCACCACAACTGGATGCTCCACCTTTTGGAACGATAGAGTTAGCACCTGAGTACAAGATAGGGACTATTGGGAGATGCGATATAAGTGGAGTTTTGGATGAGTGCTAAAAAGAGAAGGTCATCTCTACTACAGACTCATAATTGGATGCGAGATCTGGAGGTCCACACTGATCAGGTTTTACCTTGCAATTCCAATGATAAGGATTGATAGGCTATGTATTGTCATTAAAAACAGCTGTTTTATTTAAACTGCTTTATTACTGTTTTTACCAGTAGAGTTAGTAAATAAACAAGTCATGTTTACAGTTACTTCATTTTTTATATAATATTTACCATTCACACTGTACCATATTATAACAATGATAAAATAATATTTCACACACCTAAAGGAATGTATATCAAACTAATGTTTCTGCATTAATTGATATGCAATGAAGAGTATTAAGTAACGGATAAACATACTAAGTATTCATTTAGAAAATTCCTAATTTGAAACACTTGCTGTGAGTAGTTTGCAGATTGAGGAATTCACATCACTGTTTTCTAGTGTTTTGCCAATTCTAGAACTAAATAATGTTTCATATAAATTTTTGAATTGTGTTGTGACTGCTAATTAATATTGTAATAATTAGAGATCAGACCTCAGTATGTGTTTTACAGTTATACAATTTTCATAGTTGTACAGCACATTTTAAGAGCCGGCTGTAGTGAAACAATCTTGCGTTTTACACTATAAGAACAATGTTAACTTCAAAAAAACTGACACCCTTAATTTTGATCTTAGAATTATGGTAGATGTCTCATTTTAAAGATATGATCAATAAGCATCAGAATCCTCTTTTTTGTCTTATGAAGTGTAAACTATTTGAATATTCAAACGATAAAGTTCAAAAAAGTTTAAGATTTTTCTGAATGGCCAGTGAAATATCAAAAAAATTAAAAGCGTTTGGATGTGTACTAATCATATCAATAAAATAAGACATCTCTCATAATTTTATGAGTAATAACAAAGTCGTAAAAATGTTTGAAACTTGACATTGTTCTTGTGGAACTAAAATCAAGATGGTCGCCAATATAGCCAGCTTTTAATTCCACTAACTATTTTAATTTTTCTGTAGAGTATTTTCCCTAGCAAACAATTTTTGTTGTGTTTTTGGTTGGTCCTTTGTTTTTCTTGGCTGTGTCTAAGAGTTGAAAAGTACATATGGAACAAAACAAAGAAAATTATCAAGGACAAAATTGGTTATCAAGACTTTCTCTCAGCCTTATGTTTTTCTTGTAGTGAGGTTTCTCTCACTGCTGAATGCTCACTTCATCATAAATCTGCTTAATGTATAATCTGAATAAGAGTTGTTAAATATGTTTTCTCAAGCCATTTGCCCAGATCACTGTCCCAGAAGGGCTAAGGTCTCTAAATCTTCTGTGAGGGTACTTGTGCAGATTCTGGCATGAATTGGTACAGAGCAAATAAGCCCATGATTAAGGCAGGGACTTCAAAGATTCTGATATAAAAAACAGCTTTTCAAATAACTAATGGATCTACAACTTTAGACCTAACTAGTCTTATTCTCTAAATTGAATCCGAAGGATTTGATTCTTTACTACTTAAGTAACTCACCTCCACAAAACTCTCTGCATTTCATCTCTTTGACAGATTCACAGAATTTCTCTCGCAAAGAATTCTTTTCTAGGAGCAGGATCGGGTGTAATAGTAACAGCTGGAACTGAAACCCAAACAGGGCAAAATGATAAATTTCTAAGAAACCATTTAAATAAACTGTAGACAAACACAAAGTGTTCATGAAAAATTGTGTTCTATTAAACAATATATGTATACAATAAATATGTATCAGTACAATGAATAATCCATCATGATTCATAATTATTTAAACAACCTTACATGTTTCATATTTTACTAAAAGTATACAAAAATATTTGTTCTGTCAGGATTCAATCATTTACCTTAGCATATTATACATTACGCCACAGATATCCTAGTGCAGTATTTATGATTCAGTTGCTTCATATTCAGCTGTTTTATTCACTTATTTTTGAAGTAAGCAAAGAAAAATGTTATTGAATGAACTACAAGCCCATCAAAAAAACTTTTAATATTGATTAAATTGGTAAAGTTCAATTTGATGTAAGTAAAAAGGAATGCATGAAAAGTTTTTGAGTCATGAAAACGTAATAAGTTTCTTGTATGTACAAAATGTTGTAAAACAACTGTAATAACATGCAGTTACTTTGGAATAATCAGCGACATGGTTTCTTATAAGTTTTTACAATGTATTATTTTCTGTACAAATCTTCAAGTTTAAAGATAAAGAATTCATTGCAATGTTAGTTATTCCGATCGTTAAGACGAAGAAGAGGGCGACTTTTGTCGGAGACATGTGGTCACCAAGTAGGATGTGGGTTTCAGTTCTGGCATCACCAACCTTAATAAAATTATAAATGTAACATAACTTACTCTGTCTGGGGACACAAAGACGTTCATCTATTGCTTCTCCCCAGTGGTCATTTTTGGCAAAAGTGAGTTTTTCTAAGGATGTAAATCCGTTAATTCCCTTTTGAGAAATCATATACCACTGAGACCGAAACTGTAGATCTTGAATCTTGCCACTTCCTGAAAACCATTAATTTGTATTTATTGCTATTATATTTTGTTTATTAATAATTTATAAAAATAATTTTACTAATAATATCACTTACAATATTAATTTTAAATCAATTTTGAGGTTTGGATGTATTAAGTAGATTAAATAACACTACAAGGTATTAAAAATAATGTTAATCACTTTAATAGCTGTTAATATATACATAAATACAAGTATGACATTATATATTATTATAACTTTAAAATTACAAAGTGAAGTTTCCTTCAGAGAATTTATAAAATTAGCTTATGAATAAGTTTACTCATGTATAAAGATTGGAATGGAACTTGCTTTACCTATTTATAAAATCTACCTTCTTGCTGTTTTATGAGTGAATGTGTCTATGATGTCCACCATACCAGTGGTGTAAATAGAACCTTTGTCTGGGGGGTGATGTTTATCTTATCCACTATTATGGAGTAAAGATCTGATTTGGGGATAATTTTATAGTGACATACACGATTACTATTTGAATTGATTGAAGCTATTTATCAATTAGTAAGTTTTTATACTTTTTTCTCCAGATCAATTTACCCTGAATAGGATAGATTTATGATACAGGTGTGCAGGGGTGGCTCCAGGAATTTTATTTTGGGTGGGCCCATAGGTTATAACTTTTTTCTCGAGTTGCTCTGAATATAAACAAAACAAATCAAAACCCGTTTTTCGATAATACTTCCTGTTGATTACGTCATGTTCTTAAAAATCTGGGTGGGCCCGGGCCCACCCGTCACAGCCGTCACTGCAGGTGTGACAAGTTAAGTTATGGGTTGTGTAGGTTAAAATATGAGAAGTGTAGGGTAGATTGTACGGCGTTGTAACTAGTATGGTGTTGTAGATGTTGTGTCTAGACACATGTGCAGTACTTGACACAATATAGTAACACAACACAACACAAGTTGCCAGTCTGACCTTTTTTTTATAAAAGAAAGAAGAGGCTGATCCCCTTTTAACCATTATTCTGCCCATCCTCATGGACCACTGACTTGTGCGAGGATCTTATCAAACTGTATAAAGGAGAGAGTCGATACATGCAAGATGAATGGAGTAATTATACAAAGTACTACAGTCACAGACAGGATTTGAACCTGCACTATCTCTACCTCAGATCCAAAATCCGATATGTTAGACTTTATGCTACTGGATTTGATCTTTGAGATAAGATAAACCGGCACAACAATAACACAACAAGAAAATGTTTATCTTGTTCAATATCTGTTTATTCTTGATCATTATATGTTTCTTTAATTTTCCGTATGGAAAACATAAAAAGTAAGTGTGGTCGGTATAAGTAATGCAGAAGTATTCATTTCCTTAATTGTAAATCATCTCAGATAAATGTAACGACCCGAAAGTTTTCCCTAATTACAAAATTCTCAATCTAATCATGAGCTGTTTATATATCGAAACATATATTTTGGTGTCAAGATATGTCTTTTGGATGAATTCAGTTCAATGAATTCAATTTTTGTTAAATTCTCATTTAGTTTAGTTAATCAAACAGGTTTTGATTGGATATCATAACATTTTGGATAGACATGATCTAAGATTTTCACATGGATTGGAAAAGGAGCCCAACTTTTCCCTTACTGAATCTTCTACAATTAAATTAACTGCTAACCAACAACAGGAGAAATTACAAACATTAGTTTATCATTGAGAATAATTTAATTAGATATTCATTTAATGACACTATTACTTAATGATACTCTTTTATACTGGTAAAGACTACAAATTTGCAAATCGTTAAGAGCAATGCAATCCTCCAGTTTGTCTAAGCTTTCTAAAATAAGTCAAATCTATAAATCAAATTCCCCTTTTAAGAGTACGGATAAAAGAATTTCTTAGGATTAACAACAATCATTTAATCTATCAGTAGTCTCAAAAAAGTTATCTACTTTATAAAAGGGATGATCTACGAGAAAAGGCAAATTTGCCTTTTGAATATAGTATACAATGGTGATCTTAAACTATTTAGCTGGGCATTCCATTACTGACTGTAACAATGGCTGGCATACCTAGTCTATACAGTGACATTTTAGCCTTGCGGCTAAGTTCCTTGGAAGCCTCATCAAATGTAAAGACAATGATGATATCATTGTCCAACACCTGGTTGGAGAGCCACAGTTCCAGTGAAGTGCTGTTCTGGCTGTAAAGATCGAAGTTGTGGACAGCCACCACTTGGAAGTGAACGGCGTCTACGATGGCAGCATTTAGACCTCTCCCACCTCCATTGATGTTGTTCCCGATTAGACTGTGTTATAAAACCATTAAATTACAACGTTTATCATTACTAGACCAAGAAATTCTAGCTTAATTCTGCTCATTGATGCAACTGGCTAGCCCAAAGAGATTTAAGAATTTGATAGAGCTCTTAGTATTGGCAGACGTAATAGGGAATTAAAGGGTTTAAAATTTAATTTAAATTTACGCTTTTGAGTCATTAGGGAGAGACTAACATTTTCATATCCATAATTCACTTCAAACATGACCATAAGCTACTTATATTACATAAACAAAAAGTCGAATGACAGGAAGTTTTCAATCAAAATTTATATAATAATTGAATACTTAGGATAGTTTCTACTTATTAGTTTTGCTTATATAATTTAATTTGCAGCATAAAGTGTTGTATAACATAATTTTCTTCTGTTTACTTTTGGGAAATTTTATCTAATGATTACCTTACAGATTGGGTGTCTGTACCATGGGGTATTATAACTGAATAGGGAAAGACTACAAAACAGAAACATTAAATTACATAGGGCAAACAAAACAGTTTAATATTGCATTTTACTCAAGAACTAATTGTATTTTTAAAATACTAAATCTTTATAAATAGAACAGTTAATCTTTTTTACTTTCACTTTTTTAATATGTTGAGAGTGCAGTGCACACTTCCTCTTAAATGTGAACTTAGGTCAAATCTAGCCCATGACAGGTCAAATCTAGTATTGTTATCAGGCTGCATCTATTTCAAAGCAGGGGCAGCAAGCCTTTTATCCTTTTCCTAAGACAACTATAAATACAAACATTCTAATAGTAATTACCAAAAACTACAAAATATATTGAGTACAACTACAAGAATGTAGTATTAGTATTTATTTAAGTATTAATTTTATACCAGCAGGGCGGCTAACTTTTGGCACAACAAAAAATTCTTATTACAGAAAGATATCTTCTATCTTGCTTTGATTAACACCTGATTTGTTTGGGCTGTTTTCTTTAAAAGACTTGTTGCCAGCTGGCATGGTTTGGATCTGATACATAGGCCAAGTGTGTTTGCTGATGCCCTGAGAAGGATCTAAGTAGGATTTAGCATGGATGGCTACTGGAAAGCAACTGTGAGCAATACATTAACTTTTGCAGGTACTTTTACAAACAGATTGGGTTATTTTTAACAATGACACAGAACTAAAACAGAATAATCCAGCAGCATAACAACTCTCTTTAGAACATTCTCTGGAGATTTCTCTCTGGAACTTCACCTTTAGGCTGCTCTGAGAATTCTGGGGAAATTAACTCAACATTTTACAATTAGGGTGAGGAAGAGTTTTGGGAAGAGATTGGTAGGTGAGCAAGCCATCCTGTTCAACAGACCTACTTGAAGAGGCCATGATGTGGAAATATAGGCACGATTGATTTGCTTGATCATCTAAGGTTACTCTATGAAAATATTTACTTATATTAAAATCCAGTTTGATTATAGTTTTAAAAGAATATTGGACCTTGCTAGATAAAATTTGATTTACTATTTAATCACATTTTAAATTTTAATCAGCCTCGATAAAGCATTTAATCAAGTCTGAGGAAATACATACACCAAAATAAACTTGTTGAAACAAGCACTTGACCAAGATTAATTAGAGTAGATTAGACCTGATCGAAGATTTTTAAGAGAGTAAACACTCCCCAACCACAAACCTTAGGGATCTTGGAGTAAAATACCCTTCCAAGATATTAAGAGGATGCTCACTCAACAAGAAGGAAAAACATGAAGGTTTCACATGACCTGGAGTAAATAATCAAAATGTGACACTGCAGTTACATTTTATCAAGGTTCATTATTCTGCCAGGTTGGAAGTTTATCTATTGTTTGAAGATGCCATGTTAAGTCAAGGTCGAATATAAACTAAATTAATATATAGAATAAGCAATATACCCTGTGTAGTACTGTTACTATCTAAGGTACACTGATCCTTAGATAGGATCATTAATTAATAGCCCAATGATCAGAGAAACGATAGTTTAAGGTAGTGTCCAACTCTCAGATCTTACAGTATCCAAGATCCATTATAATTAAGACAGCAACTAGCACCTGCTGACACAGTGAATAGCACCAACCGTAACAAGGAAGATGCAAAAATGAATGATTCAATGTTTGTGACTGTGTGGAAATTCCAATAGTGAACGAAAATGTGACCCAGGCTCTTCTAAAGAAAGAAGCTCAGGTCATCAAAATGCTGGACACTACTTAAATGGATCAGGAAACAAGGAATTTACATGAATAAAGAAGGATGTTGGGTATTTGCTGGTAGCAGTACATTGTATTAAACAAGAGACTGCAAATCAATCTACTGGAAAATGCAGCCCTACTTAGCGAATGTGCCAGAGGCTTTCACCCCTGTGTGTTCAGGTATATATAAGTGTGACAAGTAGAAATAGATTTGTCCTCATTCTGAGGAAGCGAAAGACAAGAGTAACGTGAAATTCAGTATGGATTGGAATACTGGAGATGATGCAATGGTTAATTCAAAGCAAGACAGAAGGTCTTAAAAGGTATAAAAGGCAAAATACTAGAAGAAGAGGTTGTAGTTCTAAAGAATTCTGTTCACTGATCTACACTAATTTGTTATGCACATTGAAATTAAAATATATCATATTATTAATACACAGGTAAATTCCCTGAGACGAGAAGAGTCTGATAATCTGATAAAAACTTCAGATTGTTAAAAAGTTAAAAAAACCATATAAATTGGCAAAGTTCAGCAGTATTGAAAGTTTTCCGTCAGTTTCCTCAATTGTTTATTGCTAACCTGTTGAAGTGAAAGTGGTTCCAAAAGAGAACTGACAGTTATACCAGTTTGATCCCAACAGAGTAATGACAGTTTTAACTGTCCGTCATGGGCTTGTTCAAGTAATTCATATTACAACTGTTTCTGTTCTCTACTGGTGTTCTTATGTACTATTTGGACTGTGAAATATTTACAATATTTATTGCTGTAAGGTGCTTCTAACACCAGAATATATAACCACAGCTTTGTCGTCAAATGTCCTATCTTGTGGCAAGTTCATTTATAGGTTATTTGTAATTTTTGTATTTGTAAGCAGTACATGCAATTAAAAACCCAACCCACCAAAGTGCAAAGCTTCACATCATGGACTTCCAAATAATGTCATCAGACAAATATTGGAAACACGTGTAGCACTGAGAGAAGAGGCTGAAGCTATTTTAGTGTCTGGAGCAACCGCTACACTTGCCAGATTGCCATTTCCTGCGCCCTCTATCAGCAAGCGAAGATTACCAATGCAAATTAAAATGCTGCTTTGTGTGCTCAAATACAACATTGAGTGAGTGTAAAAGAGAAGAAGTTGCTTATGAGTGCTCTAAATGTGAAGTAGTACTTTGCGAGTACCCAAGTTTTGGAAATTATCAACTTTATCAAAATTCTAAAAAACTAAATATTCAGTTTTAAGGCATAGAACATAGAACATTATTTAAATCTTTTAAGATGTTTCAATAAATTTGGATTAAATACAACTAAAAAGTGTTCTTAACACTCTACAGTCCACTAATGATAAATCTGCTTATTCTAGTTGACCCGTGGTAGGTCAACGGTTATAGTTGTCAGTACACCTCAACCGGTTAAACAAGAGAAAATTATCGTTGAATCTCTATCCAAAGTAAATAGAATGGGTTCAAAATGAAAGAGAAATGTTTGTATTATTTCTCTGGGGGTTGATACAGAGAATATGGTTAAATTGTAGAAATGAATATTAAATAAAATTAAAAATAATAATTGTTTTTGTAAAATTATAAACCTTTTAGGTAGTAGAAATTTAGGATAAGTTTTAAATACAGTTAAGAAAACATAGAGATTTTTTTTCTACAAGAAAGAGAGGTGAATTATAATTACTTTCAGACAGTACATTGTAGCTTATTAAAAGCTAATGAGTGATTTTATTTTAAAAGTTTAATAATTTTGAAATAGTATATGCAGTATATACATAATATTTGTAGTAATCAACATTAATGAAATCTAGGTTAGTATTAATAAACAAGCACTTACTACTTGCCATGAATACACAACTTGGGTTGATCATCTTTATCCTGACCTGTGTAGATGTGTACTGGGAATGAGTCCTCTGGGCATTGTTCCTTAATTCCACAGTTTGGTAGAATCTCTGAGACTTCAATAAAATCTTGGACTTGGCGTCTCTCTCCAACTATAGAAACGTGTTAAAAAAATCCAAAATACAATATGTATTTATAATATGTATATTTGAAAAAAGCTGAGGAAATGAAAAAAAGCTGGCTAGTTTTTGGGGCATAACTCTTCAACGAACTTTTCATTGAGTATTTTTACAAACCCACAGTCAGAAAAAGTCAGGTCAGACTTAAATAATGTGTAACATATTTTTAAACTTGTCCAAACAGCATCGTTTTTCCGTTGTTTACTCTTAATAAAATGACACTTTGATATTGCATTGATTTTTTTCAAAGAATTCACTTTTTCTGCTCAGGACTGACCAGCATAATAATAATAACCACCAGTATAATTTGAGCATGTTTAATATTACAATATTATTTGTTTGATAACTTGTATGAATGATACACTATTTCAAAAAGAATATTTTTTCTTTATTGGCTGAGTGTTAGTGAAGCCTATCACAGTAGATGCTGGAAAAAATCCATTTCTGTCTGTCTGTCTATTCGTTTGCACAATATCTGGAAAACAAACTAACAAATACTTGAAATAATTGAGATTTTGCACGAAGCTTCATTTCCATATAGGCAACACTGAGTTTGATGATGGTGCATGTCACTTCATAGAATTTGCCTGAGCTATAGCGATTATATTTGTATTGGTCTTTTGGGTACCCATCATGGCGATGAGAAAATATCAGAACAAGTAAATTTGTAAACAAACTGTATCAGTATGTGAGATCTTAACATGTTTTATTCACAGAGTAAGAAGAAAAGAGGTAAAGTGGAAATTCAATATTAATAATCAGTGACAAGATTAGACGTCAGCGCACTATTGCGTTGTAGTACCATCCCTACCTCACTGAAACATTTATTACTGAAGCACTCTGTTATGAAACATAGCAAAACAATGTGATGTATCATGTGGCAAGATATATCGAGATATATCTGTAGACTTTAAATTTTGCATAAAACTTGATTTCTACATGGACAATAACGAGTTTTATGATGGTGAATGTCAAACCATAGAATTTAGCTGAGCGTCATTAAAGCCTAAAACTCAGAAGGCTTACAAAACTTCTATTTTGTCTGTGGGGGAAATATAAATATTTATTTTTTCTACTGTTGTCTGTCTGTCTGCGGGACATCTCGAGAGTTAAATGAGCTATATACTTGAATTTTGCATGCAACCTCGGTGAAGCCTGTTATGTGACACATGGTGTAGCTTGATCCTACCTCTGTAAATAAGACACAAAGCAGTGTTTTTGTTTTAAATAATTTTGTAAATGGAATGTTGTAAATAATTTTAGAGGAAAGAGCACTGATAAGATAACAAATATTGAAATAATAAATGGAAACAAAAAAATAAATCACCCAAAGCAGATCGGAGAATTTTTTAACAATTACTTCATAAACATTGCAGACCAAATAAATGAAAATTTAAACTATTGCTCTGATGACAATGACGGTCCAAACATAGACCCTAACACAAAACTAGAATCTTTCAGGCCCATAGATGATAGAATACTAAAAAAACTTTTTTCAAACCTCAAACCGAAAACATCGGCCGGAGTGGATGGTCTATGTATGAAGGCTATTAAATTCTGTCAAAAGGAACTGACTAAACCCCTTGTGGAGTTGGTGAATGCCTCCATAAACAGCTGCACCTTCCCGGATGCCTGCAAGGTGGCCAAGGTGAGGCCTCTTTTCAAAAAGAAGGGTGATGAGTCCGATGTCTGCAACTATCGTCCAATGTCGCTCCTTCCGGCAGTATCCAAAATCATTGAGAGGGTAATCTGTGACCAGCTGACTCTCTACCTGGAGGAAAATAAGCGTGCCACAAGGTTCAATCCTGGGCCCTTTGCTTTTCCTGGTTTATGTAAACAACATAACCAGTAAGATTCCAGTGGAAAATCTTTACATGTTCGCTGATGACACTACCCTAGTTACCAGGCACAGAGATTGTGGAGTCCTGGAATTAGAATCCTTCATCAAAGCAAACAATCTAGCCCAATGTTTTGAAACAAACCACCTCAAACTCAATCAAGAAAAAACAAAATGCATTTGCATCCAAACAAAACAAAAGAAAAATTCAAAAAATTCCTGGACTCCTAGCTTGTGCATAGGTGACAGGGAGATGGATGTCACAAAATCAGCAGAACTGCTGGGGGTGATATTGGATGATGGGTTAGACTGGAATGAACAGTTGGTCAAAATTGAAAGTAAATTAGCCAAAGGCGTTTTTGTCCTTCGAAACCTTGCAAAACTCAAAAACAACCAATTGGAAAAATCTGTATACCACTATTTGTTCGAGTCTCACATCTCTTACTCAATCATCCTGTGGGGGGGCTCAGCCTCAAATCTCAAACGAATTTTTACTTGGCAAAAAAAGGCCATCAGAGCCATGTTGGGCCTGCCTCCCCGCTCACATTGTAGTGATCACTTCAAAAACCTAAAAATATTAACAGTTCCATGTCTATATATTTATGAATGTGCCTGGTACATAAAATCTCAAAACTTAGGATTTATAAACAATAGTCATAATTACAATACTAGATTTAAGAACAATTTCTCAATGCAACATAGGCTTACTCTTTTTGAAAAAAAACCAAATTTCTCTGGACTAAAAATTTATCAAGTTTTACCACTAATAATAAGAACAATCAATTGTAACAAAAAATTCAAGAGTGAGCTAAAAAATTTCCTAATAGATCAATCCTTCTATAGCATGGAACAATTTTTTTATCATTGTAAAGGTCTGGAACACCCCACCCTACCCTAAACACTGTCCCTCCTATACAGGGCAGTTTTGGACCTGCAGAAGCCCTAAAATGGGCCAACTTCCTGCGGAAACAAAAGTATCAAGTATCAAGTATAAGTTTTCAACCACAAAGTGTCAACACTCCACTTATCAAGAAACACATGGCACCCAATATCATCTTTCCTCCTTTTGGACAGACTGAATTAAGTGCTACAAAACAAACAAACTACACTCTGAAAACCACAGAAGCAGTGTTTAGTCATCACCAACAACAACAGCACAGAAAGCCAAACTGGATTGTGAGAGTAACAACATAAAGCTATGTTAGGTGTTAGGTATTATGTTGCTAGGTTAAGCATCTAGCCTTAGGCAATATTTAATAAAGCATACTTTATTAGTTTAGTAATATAATAACTTATAAAAGAAATATTATTTAAAAGAAAAACTGTACCTAACGGAGTAGCCTAGCTGGTTTGAATTCCTTCCTCATAGTACTAAAAGCAATTAACTCTTCTCAATTGAAGAAAAATTAATATTTGCTGATTAGCCAACGACCAATTGTAACTCTCTCATCAAGTTTGCGGGCACGTATAGTTTGGATACCACTGGTTTAAAGTATCAAAATATTAATTGTTCAAATATTAGATTTCATAAGTCAAAACACATACATATTGGCATAATCGAGTTTTATGAAAAGATAACAGATTATGAACATTTGCGATCATTTTGTATTAGGTGTTTTTTTAACATGTTTTGATTTTTACACTTTTATATGCTTAACTTTGTTTTAAGATTTGACACCTGAAGAATAGAGTATATACTCTACTGGTATCTACCAGTTCTCAAAACTTCTGGTTTTCTTTTATAACATATAACAATAACAAACATTCATAATCTTATTAAACTTATAAAATAGCCGATTAATAACAAATTTTGATTTTTATATTTAGATAATAAAGTTTGCATCTCTCAATGATATGTAGTTTAGTGAACAATTTCTTAACACTTAACCACAAAATTATAATCCGTAGCATGTTACAATAAAAAATAATAACATAAACAATTTTTAAACTATTATTTTGATATTACACACATTGTACTGGCTTCTAAGTCATAGTGGTGATGGGTGGCACCCTCTGTCAGCCAAAGATGATCATACTATGCAGAAAATCAGCGGACACAACATCGGCTCCACCTGTATAAAGGTTATTGAAAGAAGGGGGTATGTTTATTTCTTGACCCATGAGTCATAGAGTCTCGGATATGGGGGATATGCATCTCAACTAAAACTTATGCCTGGTTCAGAAAAATTTACCATTAAAATTTAATTAACACAATAAATGTAATTCATCTACACATTTTTTAAGTTATTGTTTACAAATTAAAATGGTCTTTGCATATCATTCGTTAAATATATTAGTCATAAATTAAACATAAGAACCATACATATATAAATTAAATATAAAGAACAAATAACCAGTACTCTCTTCAGTCCTAAGCTTCAATTTAGGGCCAACCATCGGATTAGGACTCATCCTTAAATTCAATTTGAATAAGAGTAATCTATCAAATAGTCATAAGTTGCATGCCACTTTTAACCCGGGAGAAGTCACCCTAGATATTTTACGTAGATGGTCGCGCGTGTAGAAAAAATCTAACATCTGACACCTTTTGTTTTACAGCTTTTCAAACGTATTCTTATACCAAGTATCAATTAATTAGTTATTGGAATATTCTCTGAAGGTCCTAATATTTTAATAAAATCTGTATTTTATCCAAACCAAAGTGTGTAATTACAACTAAAAATATTGGACAGTATAAATAAAAGATCAACTTTTTAAAGTGTTTAATTTTTAGTGTACAATATCAATACAAACAGAATTTTTACTTTTGCATTGAGACAAGTTTTAAGCAATGTTTGCATCATTACAATTTTATACAAGTTAGTCTGTGAAGGCTGTGTGCTCTTTACAAAGTGGTGTTTTGACAGCCCTCACATTTGTGCTGTGTGAATCTATTTTTCCTCTTCGGACAATAGCCACATCGTATTTTCTCCATTTGGTTTCCTGCTAAAAACAAACTATATTAAAATTGTTTACCCTGTTAATTTAGTAATTTTATATAAAATATTTTTAATTTTTTATATAAACTTGCTAGTTCCTAGAAACATTATATTTTATAAATTTTATAATACATTTCTATATTTCTATTGGGTACTATAGTACACAAATATAGCAATATAAATGAAAATAGTATTTTGTTTTATATTTGGAAATGCTAGAAAACACACCTTGAGGTACCTCTCGTCTTGGAGGATCCTGGCCGGTGACTGTTTTGATTGACTGTTTCAATGAAGATGGAAGGCTTGCAATAGATGACCTTTTGAGAAGGTGAGGTGTTGCCAGTTGTTTTTGCCAACTCTGCTATGTACATCCTTCTGGGAATTAGATTACCAGTATTGGATTTTAAATATTATTTGGCTGTTGATTGATCCCAAGTTTAGCAATCCATTGAACAATGTCATAGGCCAGCGGTTGCTAATTCTCTTTACAGAATATTCTTTTTTCAATACGATCGACAACATCGACACCTCCCTTTGTTAGATTATAAAAACGTTATGACATCTGGTTTGTAAAGGTCACCGCTGCTTATATCAATTGAATCATCAGTGTGAAATGTAGAGATCAAAAGAACATTTCTTTCTCCTCTTAGGGACATATGAGACAAGAAGAGTATGATTTGGTGGAGTCTTAAATCCGAAAAACACTACTGCAAACAGGTCTTGTATTTACATCTTTGAAGACTTCAGGAACTTTGCGGCTTATTTTTTTCTTATTGTACCAACAGTGGTAATTCTGTGATTCACAAATAAGTCGTTAGCAAGTGGAACCGACGTGTAGTAGTTGTCGGTAGTAAGATTCCGTCCACTACCATCAATTGGTTTGATCAACCTTTTTACAACACTAGCTGCATCGTTATCTAACTCATATGGCCCTACAGGTTGTTTTCCACAGTATACTTCCATATTTAAAGTATAAAAATGTCCTAGAGTCAACCAACGCATAAATTTTCACCCCATATTTATCAGGTTTTATTTCCAATATACTGTCTAAATTTGCACTTGCCCCTAAAGGCTTCCAGCATTTCATCCCCTGGAGAGTAACTTGTAATAGATAGTCTGACAAACTCCTCAAAAACTTCCCTAAATGCTGCTAAATTGTCTAGTTTTTGTCTCTCATCACGTGTATCTTTGTCGTCAAAATCTTATCCCTCTGACAAGGGTATGAAAACGTCTTTCACTCATTACTGCTCGGAAGTACTCCCGGTGACGTTCCATCAGTAGCCCACATCTCAAAAGTATGAGCATGGTTTGCCTTTTTTACCCCTAACATGTATAACATACCAAAAAAAGCTGAAAGTTCTTCAAAATCAGTTTGTGGGCAGTTTTTTTGACCACGCGAATAGGACTCACTCATTGATAGAAGTTCTTTGTTAGTCCTAATTAGTATTCGATGAATCATTTCGTCTGGAAAAAATACTTTCCAGCAATCTAATTGAGTCCACTTTGTTTTTTGCCACTGATTTGACTCCAGGTAATGAAATAATTATGTTTTTCCTTTGTGGTTTTGGTATTGCGAATGTTTGTAGGCTTGTGAACCAACCATTTAGTGTATGGATCTTTCCCTACATAATACATAGGCTGACTTATCAGAGGACCTTGTACATATTGAATATTTGATGTCGAAGCTAAAGGTGCAGTTGCAGCTTGTGAAATGTTCTATTTCCATTTGCACAGTGTCTTCTTGTCGTAACATACTTTCACAATCTGACTGGTCTGTATTTGTGTTATGGTCCGAGTATTCAGTCTGGGCATCACTTTCATTCATAGAATCGCAGTTGTCAAGCTCACTCTCCTCAACTTCATCAATCCATCCCAAAATAAGGGCTTCATGCGATTTATTAGCCATTGCACTAAACTAAATTAAATAAATTACAAAAAACAGCACTCAAAAACAACAACACAAAACGAAATATACACTGACATAAAAGGTCGCACCGTTAGAAAAAATTTAACAATAGGCAGTACGTATCCGGTCGAGCGTTAGATTCCGACTGCGTGTCCGTGCGCGCCCCACTTCCAATCCTACCCCCACCCCTCCGGCTGCATGAGTCATTTGGAAAAACACGTGCAACAGGCGTCTTATATAGTAAAGGACACATACCTAGGCCCTCAATCGCCTCCTACGACTGCAGATAAAAAAAATGTTCAATACAACGATTAGTTATGTTAGAAAAAATCTAACAGGTTGACCGTTCCCGGGTTAAGGGAAGCCATTATCGCAAAATTTATATTATAGCACCATGTCTAACAAGCAGATCACAGTGATCATTCTACATTCTTGTTAGTCCTGGGTTTTTACAATTTTCCTGGAACAGAGTAAGGAATATTTAGTTTAGGAACGGAGAGCCAATTTGCATTGTATAAGCACACTATTTTGTTTTTCATGAAATTAGTAGAGGAATTTCTCCCAAGACAGAAATTTATTGCCCGCCACTCTAGTTTTGGTTGGGCTCGAAATAAGAGTGTATTGATAGGGTTGAAAATCTTAATCACACACATATTGCCACATTTAAAACCAACTGTTAAACATAAATAATAATCAAACATCACTACGAGCCCACAAAACTTAAGAGACTAAAAAGTCACCATTTTTTTCTAAATATTCTTCATATCATTGGCTGACGCTGATTTAACTTTTACTAATTTTACTGATTGATTTTAAGTGTGTCAAACTAAAAACGTTTGAATTGAAAAAATTATTGATTGATATTTTAAACTTTTTTGAGACCCTTCCATTTCAACCCCAATTAAAATTTGCAGTTGAATTCTTTGTTATGGGAATTTCCTCTACTAATTTCAATAAAAACCGGGCTGTGTACTTATGCAATACAAATTAGTTCTCAATTCCTGAACTAATTCTACTAATATTAATCATATAATGTAAAAGACTAGAAGTCGAAATGTAACTTTTATCCAAGTTCTAGTTTACACTAATTAAAATTTTGGTTTTTAATTTTTTTCCAGTAATATGTGACCTTACCTTCAGAAAATGAGACATTAAATAAGCTATCATTTCCATTTTGCTGAGTGTTTCCCTCATCGAACAGATAAGAAAACCAATTTTGTGTGGAGGAAACCAGCAAAACAACTAGAGCAGCTGCAGCTACTAGTAGACTAACCCTCACTTGAGCTGGAAAATAGGAAAATTGTAAGAATTAATTATAAGTATCAGTTCTGTTCATTTGTGATGTCAATAGTAGCCTGCACACCTGGACTGGATAGTGAATCACTAGAAAGAATGCACTGTTCCATCTATTTGACTGGCCTTAAGTATGAAATGAAATAAATATTTATTAAGGTCAAATTAGGAACTAATAGGATCCTTTCTTACATTTAACCTCAATTAAATACAGTTCTTTCAAAACGATTGAATCAAATTAAGTACTTTTTAGTGTAAGACTGTTTTGTAATGTCTAGGAATTTTAATAAAAGATCTATAATTTAATAAATACAAAAAATGTACAAGTATGTGTGTATATTTAAACGTGTTTTGTTGTATGTTACATGTAGGCTTTATTCCAGTCTTTCATCATCATACAAATCATTTGTGACCCTATACAATTTACTTTCCAATTCCCATTTAAGTATTCTAATAAAGCTTTTAATCTGAAGCAATTTTTAAAGCATTTAAAGTCTTAACCAAATGTTGCATATTAGTGTATATTTCTGAAACAAAATATATAGAAGTTGTCTCCCCTAAAACATGTTCAATCCAATTTGTAATTTTGGCAGAGGTGGTTAAACTAATAACATAAATTTGTGTTTAAAATTTTCTTGAATATGTTTAAAAAAAATAAAGTTTAAGGGTAAATAAAGAACTTTTTGACATTTTCCATAATGTTATGTAACAACCACCTTCTCACAACTTTAAGTATAGTTTCACTTTATCTTAAATTAAAATTAAACACATTATTACTAAATCATAGTTCTCATTTTCATAGGTTTATATTTGATTGTTTGCCAGTTTTCAGAATTCCATTCAATGTACTCTCTTTAATATTCATAAAATTTAAATCACAATAGTTATTATTATTAAATGTGACATCACAAAGTTATATTGTAATGTAAGTGTAAAATTGGTTTGGTTTTAGAAGCACACAATTAATTGTACATGTTAACAAAATATAATATTTCACTTTTAATCAGCTGTTCACTACAGCAGATTTACTTCTAATAAACAAGGTCCATTATAATATTTCTCTTACTGGTTGCTCATCATTAATCAACATGTAATTTTTCAATTGACAAACTTATTATTGGGCCAAAATTGATTTCTTATAATATAATTGTCTCTAAATTCTAACTCTATGAGTTTTTATTTTAAAATATTTAAATGAATGGAGGGACAAAAAACAGCAATGTACTGATAGTTTTTCTGTAAAATTTCTCTTACACAATAATTTTTTTTAATAAGGACAGTGAACTAAGAGCCAGTTCTCGGTATTTTGTTATCCTAAATAAGAATTATTACAGTCTGCCCTCGTCTTCTATGTGTTCGTCACTTCAGAGAGCACACTTGTTAGCTGCCGACTGCGCATCTGAAGGTCCACTTTTAACATGGGGCTGAAGTTTAAAATCGCGTTACAAATAGGAATTTGTCTCATATCCATACATGTTTCACTATAAAACTTAGACTTGAGTGTTTAAATGCTAATTGTAAAAAATATGATTATTTTAATACCAATGGCTTATATTATAGTTCATATTCAATGTATTGAAACCTTTCTTACACATTACATTTTTGAAATATATTGGTCAAAACATGTTAACCTGAAACAACCAATAATACTCATCTATCTGCAAAAGCAAGTTGATAGGGGTCAAGCTTACCCTTCTTGATAATTTCTAAGGTTCTCTTATTATCATTGGATAGTTTTTGCAAGTACTTTTGTTTTGTCGAATTCTGTTGCATGTTTGGTTTTGAAACTTTACTCTGCTATGGCCAATTTTTCCATATCTTGATGTTTCACAAAGTGTCCACTCATTCACACACTTGTTTGGATATTAAATGTTTGTGTAGACTGAGCGGAACAGTGTTCTTCATTGGTCTCAATCAGTTTTTAATATTTCAGCTAGCTTGAATACAGTTTTGATATTGTGTCTCCTTAATATCTAGCTATTATTATCTATAATCATTCCTTGAAATTAAGGAAAATGTCTGTCAGTTTTGAATGTTCTTCATTTTGATCTAAATGTGGCACATTGTGACACCAAACTTTCTTAGTATGTTTTTTACAAAACAGTTTTTAATGTGATTGATTTTCAATTGGAAGTAATATGTGCATATGGCTATAGGATCATATTTAGTAAAGTGTTTTATATTAATTTTGATTTCATGAAAACAACAGATGTATCATAGGAACATCTGGGACTATTGAATTTTTTTTTATTTACAGCACCATATAATTAATTATACCTTTTTAAGTTAAAAAAAAAATCAGGACACCAAGATTTCGAGTTATAATTAGTATGAATCATATAAATTACAAAAAATATGATTTTACAAACTACAATAGATTAACAGGAATGAATTAATTTAATTGTTTTACATCAAATTGCCATATTACATTTGAAACAAAACTTACCAGTACCTTAAATTAAGCTATTGTTTCTTTTATTGAGTTTACAAAATTATTTTGTAATTTATTATACTTGATAATTTTATAATATATTTCTAACGAGATAGCTTTGTGGTTCCCATCTATTAAATGTAGAAAATTTAAATAACCTTTAGGTTGATTTTACATTAATACAAAATTTTTAACATATTCTTCGAAAGACATATTTCACCAATTTTAATATTAAAGGAAGTTACAGTGAATACTTCACATGCCATGCAGTGGTGCAACTTACGATAAACGGTCTTTGGTCGTTCTAATTTAAGCATGTCAATTCAAAGTGTTACTAAACCTACAATGTCAAATTATTCAAGGTTTGTTATACAAGCAGTATGTGTTTTCGTCCAAACATAAAAAACAACAGAGATTTGTAAACAGAGGCTAAAATATGTAGTTTTAAATGTTTCTTTTTAACCGAATTTGTTTGTCAAATCAAATAACTTTAAATCAAATATCACCGAGCGCGCCTGCTTTTTAAGCGAAAAAGGAATTACTTAAGTCACCTACACTAAATTTTAATAATAATAATTATTATTATTATGACCAGTGAAATCCTTAGCGCACTAGGGTGGTAAACGCGCGAGGCAACTGAACATCAGGAATTGCCAAGGCTGACAAATCAATAATCTGCGCGTCCTTGGCAAGTACAGCATAACCTTACTTTTGCGTGTAACAGTACCGCTATTTAGCGTACAAAGTCTTTTTCTTTTTTTTCTTCTTCTGGTTTGCTCAAAAGAGCAGGCTTCGTAAAAAACATGCAGCCTCGTAGTTCCATAATATATGTTAATTATTCAATGTTAATGGATTGGGATTTACATTAATGTTGTGTATTTGTTAGTTTTAAAAGAGGAATGTGATAATTAAGGGAGTGAATTTAAACGACAGGGCTCAAGCGTACAAAGTCTTTTTACCATATCGGTGTAACTTTTACAATATTCACTCATTATAATGATTCGTATATGTGTGTATATATGTATGTAGTACGTGTGTACACACGCGCACGCACACACACATAGGATATATATATATATATATGGAAATAAAGGTTATACCAGATACCTAAAACATTCGAATCTCAAAACTTTCAAAGGCAAATACACGTCATGTAGTACATCATTTCAAAAGTCTTTGCATCCTGAACATTTTGGCAAATACAAATTTGATTATCTCTATTCAAATAATACCATGGCTGTATTTTTTTAAACTTTTCTACCACCGTAACGTTCCTTTTTAAATATTAAAATTCCCCATAAATCCGAAATTTTAAATGGTTAGTGGAGGCTTTACCACCTCAAATTAAAGGTCTTACAAAACCGAATAACTTTCACATTCAAAGTTCTTTTCTATCTCTAACAATATTACAAAACTGCGGCAAATAATCTGTATTTATGAGTATAATAATACCTATATTCTTCCCATCTTCCTAAGGGTATTCTTCTCTTTTCTATTCTGATCATGGGTATTTCCTCTGTACTGCTTCTTTTTTTCTATTTTCTTCCACACCTCTTCAAAAAACTGTTCCGTTTTTTTCAAAACTAATAATGCAAAACATCCCAAACGGATATTATTACATTATTAATAATATTAATAATGTTCTTTCCTGCATAAATGAATAAACGGTGCGTACTATTTATGACTGGAGGCAGACATCCCGAGAAATCTCATCTTATACTTGCATTATGTACTCGCCGTTATGAAAGTAGACCGCACGACCTTCATCGACAGAATGTGATAGAGCGAACCAACAAAGGTAGTCAATAGTCATATGTTTATTGCTTTAAAACAGTATACATTGCGTACGCTAACATCATTTGGTTTCAGATGTTTTTATCACACAGAAGATGGGACGGGTCTGTAAACATGGGCAAACGTGCAGCCCAAGATGTCTTTAAGATACATGGAGTGTAATCTCCGAGAAGGTCAAATCTCTTTCCTCGTATTTCTGTCGTTCTGGTCAGAATAATAATTAGTGACGTAAAGATTGGACCCTTCGCATGCGAACTCACGTAGTATCAGTCTGTAACATTGTGAAAACCTCTGGATTATTGTATTAATATATATATATATATATATATATATATATATATATATATATATATATATGTGTAATTATGAAGCTACCGATCATCATAGAGTTGCTTTTTTAGTATGTTATGTAAGATTCCTATCCATGATGACGAACTGATTTGGTCCCAACTGAAACTTACTCATTCCTAGCTGCTGCTCAATATCTAAGAATATTGATTAAGTAGTTGGTAAATGAGAAGTCCAGTCACCAGTGCTCTACCCATAGCGTAGACGGTACAATAGAATTTACCCTATCGGTTATTCATATAAACTTATCTCCATTTAAATAATATTAATTTATTTCTTTGTTTTCAAAGCCATCTTTTTATACCACAATATTACAGCACACATCTCCAGTAAACACATGATATTAAATAAATAAAATGTTTGTTAGATCGATTTGATTTATAACAAAACAGAGCAAACATAATACAAAATCCATTCGATGAAATCAACTGTTACGCTTCTAATGAGTTGTATTATTTTATTTGAGAGTGTGATTATATAGTCTTATTAAATGTGCTTTTATTTAATAAATTCTATGAGCTATGCAATTATGTGTCATATATAATGACGTCTTAATTAACTCAAAAAGATAAACGACTCATAAACAGTGTGTTAGTCGAGTTTTATACCGAATACAGTTTAAAAAACACACGCTGTCTCAAGGGTTATGAAACAATCGCCGATAATTTTGAAATACGCATCATCTTTCGCAATATTTGTGTTTGTCAGTTCTTGTAATAAGACTACTGATATGCGCTCTCGAAGCGTCTCACTTTTTATGTAATCAGTGTTCAGAAATTATTCTGAAATGTATATATTTTCATATATACACCATTTCTTTAAAACAATATATTTTCAGTATGTTGTTTCGTTTAATATAATCATGTACATGATTAATTTTATGTTATTTTATACTGCCACTGATGGACGAGAGTGATGGTTAGTATGAGAGGTGGCTCTTGGCCGGAACATCTAGTATATCCATATGAGGCGCTGCCAGATCCTAACAAAAATATTAATATATACGCTATAACATCCATTTCTCTTTGCAATTACATTCATAACGAGAGTTAATAAAGTACAATAGTGTCACCAATTTAATATGTTTCGGAAAGCTCCAGGATTACAAGCAGTACTTTCCATCTCCGTTCTTCGAAGAATTGCAAAATATACTCGGCGGGGACAGCGTGACCACCGCCACGCTCTCTTTCCGCTCACGACCCGTCCATTCATACACAATCCTGGATCCGGACTGTGTCTTAGTTGAGTAAACCAGCAATAAAGTACCGAATTGTAGCTAATGGATACTTTTGTAACTTGTTTTGATACTGTTGTGACTCTGGCTGATTAGTTAGTTTTTACGTTGTTGGTTTTAAGATGAAATGTTGGTTTTGAATTACTTATAGAAAGAAAAATATAAGATAAAACACCTTCTATAACATTCTGGATAAAACCCACTTAAAATGCATCTGTTTTATAATAGGATGTTACTTGTTTGAGTACCATGTTTATAAATCATGTTTAAAACCTTAACTGCTAGTGTACAATATGTATGAGTGTAACCACTCTCAATATGATTCTGTGCTGGCGTAAGGTTTCTGCTGCAGTCAACGTGTTAACTGATTTATAGTTTAAATTCAAAATATAGTTTTCAATTATTTAAATATTTTGTCTTACTTTTCTGACATAATAATTTAAAGTCTATTTTTTATATTAGGTACCATTATTTTTATAACATTAAAATAAAAATTGGCTTAAACAAATTTACTGAATATTGAAATGTGTATTAAATCTGTTTAAACCCCGACTTTTCAAAAGATGTCCTAGGATCTAGGAGTCAGGATGGAGTTCTCTCACGTGATCGGATTTTACCTGACAATACGAGTACAGCAAATGTGGGTCGAATACTCGCTAACAACTAATAAGTTTTGCCAAAACAAGGTTTTGCGTGGTTTCACATTTTATATCTAGTAGCCCCTGGTTACTATCGTGTGATTGCATTATACTTTTTTATAAGACAGTAAAACTATATAACATTTGTTATGATTAGAAGGAAAAATGTACTAAGAAAAGTTGATTATATATTTCGAAATTGTTTCAATGTTAAATTGCGTTCTGGGGTCAGTAATCACGCTTTGACCACCGTGTTTTGATTTAATTTTAAGAATCTTCTATATAATACTAAATAGTTACAGTAATTATTCCTTTTTTTAGTCTTCATAGCAATTCATGTGTGTTGTCCATTTTAAGGTTTGTGTTAAATAATCCTATTTCATAATAAATATATTAAAACTATGTTTACTGCCAAATTTTGATAAGCTACAATTATTCGAATAGTTACTTTTTTTTGGAAAATACTATATGCCTGTTGACTTTTCTAACAATATTAGTATCAAATTATAATTTTAGACCAACAATATTGAGCGATATTAGACTGAAGGATTACAGGCTATTAGTTGCTTTACATACAGTCGTTTGAAGTTAACATAGTAAACCTTTAAGAGACTTTTTCAAACATTACGTAGGTAACTAAGGCTTCATTTATAAAATTATCAGAACAACCGCTAAGTTGACTTTCTGCTGGAGTCAGTCAGCTGGGAAGCTACCAAATTACGGTATATAAAATTAATGGAACGTTGCTTAATAAAACTTAAAAATATGTGAGGCATATTATCATGTTGGAATAAAAACATAGGGTAAAAATAGCCCAAAGATGACTGTTCACCCCTTTTCCACCAGCGCGTCCTGTCATTTCTTTAAAAAGTTATTAAATTTACAAGAATATGTAGTCTTCAAGCTAGTTGCCTCTCTTTTTCCACCTGTGTATTTCGACTTCATAATCTGTTTATTAGACTACTAGAGGGCGTGTGTAAATCTTCATAGCCTTTTAACTCTTATTTCCTTTCAGATTATTTGCTGGAGGAGATGTAAAATGTGATATGTTTAACGCCGGTTTCCTATTGGCAACTTTTCTCGTGTTCAGTTTCTTTGATTTGTTGTATACCGAGTAGCTAAGTTGTTCATATTCATTTGTGTCCAGTACAATCCAGGAGCATAACTTTAGTGTATAAGATTTTCTTATTCTATGAATCGTCAGACGAATGAGAAAACATCCACATCAGAAGACAGTGTGTTTTAATTCAATTATTTATAGAAAAGATTAAAATAAAACTAAAATAGGTAACTGATACCACACTGTAAAGTAATAGATCCGCAAAAGAAGAATTAGCCTACAGCTGATATTCCGGAGTGAAAGATGGAAATATTATTAGGAGGCGTTTGAATATTTATATGAATTCAGTGACTGTATTCAATTTAGATACGGTAATTGGATTCGATAAAATAATTTTTAGACCTGGCCTATATAAGCTCCCCCCTTTTCACATTTCTATATAAACGTGCGTGTATTAAATTTACTTTTGGATGGTGTAACGTAGTACAACATGGTCGGAGTGAGGAAGTTGGAGTTGTTTAGTTAAAGATGTTATGTTGGCAGCATTGCTTACCATTCAAGACTTTGGTCATAGATGTTTTAATAAATAATTAATTATCAGCCTATGGCAAGGTAGCACAGAAGCGTAGTGTAAGCAACAAAATGGCGAAAACTTTTAACTCTGTTAGTGTTTCACGTGTAGGAAAATTAGGAGACTTGTTACCTAAATTTGATACTCCAGTGACAGCAGTTGTAGAATATGACCCTCAAGGATTGAGTCTAAAATTGAGAAGAGGTAAAGTACTTTTGTTTGTATAACATGCCAATGAAGGTTATTGTTTGAAGTGTTTTCAACATAAATTGCTTTATGTTGTCATTAAAATTTGTAATTATTCTTTAAATATTCTTTATTATTTAGCAGTTATTGTACTACCTGTATTTAATAACGTAGTAAACTGTTTCTGTTCAACCATAAAAAATTAACCTAACAACTAATTTATATTGACTGTTTATTTTGCACAAAGAAATTGTTACATTGTAGGTCTATAAGCCCACATTCTTGGGGGTGTTCAAGGGCTTTAATATAAAGTACAAAGGGTGGTCAAATTATTAGACTAGAACCAGTTTGCGTGGAAAAATATTTTACTTAATTATTTTTCAATGTCTGTGAACATCAAATTATGTAACTAATATTTTGTGTCTATACCCTTGTTTTTATTAATATTTTAAGTCTTTTTAGCATTCTGTGGATCAATGTTTTACAGTTCTCTTTGATTTCCTCATCATGGTGCCACATTTCAGTAAAAATTTAATCCGCTCTTGACGTGTGTTTATGTTTAGCATTAGATTCATGTCAGACCACACATTTTCAATTGGATTCATTTCAGACCACAAAATTTCAAATGGATTCATGTCAGACCACAAATTTTCAACCGGATGCATGTCATACCACAAATTTTTAAATTGGATTCATGTCAGGGCTGTTACCTGAAGGAAGCATACTGATGTCCGATTCACTGAGAAATCTTGCTACTGTCTTAGCTTTATGGTATGGAGCACCATCATGCATAACAAAAAAAACTAACTCTCCATTTGTAAACCATTTTTGTGTCTGTGGAATTAGCCTCCTTTCAAGCACATTGAAGTATTAAATCTGCCTCAACGCCTTTTCAACCATGTGTAGGCGTCCTGGGCCATATACAGACATGTGACTTCACACCATAACCGACAATGGATACTTCACAAATTGGATACAATTTTCATCAAATATTCTTTCACTGTATTTCTCCCATACTATGAACTTTCATCACTAATTTGAAAGATTGATTCATCTGAGACGCATACACGAAAGGGAACAAAATACTGTACACAAAAAGTTACAATAGGCTAAGGTAGGTTAAGCTAAGTTGGGTTAGGATTATTGGGTTAAGTATTAGACTAGGTTAGATTAAGAAAGACTGTTAGATGATATAGAAGGCGTATGTAACTTTAGAACTAGCTTTAATAATTCAGATAAACTACGAATAGAGTAATATTATTTGGATATTTTTGACTTACCTTTTTCCCAGTCTTCTGTTGTCTAATGGTTTCAGCCTTTAGCCAACTGTAATCGCTTCTTTGCTATGATAGGCGTTATCTTTTGTTTTTTCATAGGTCTGCTAGCACTGAGTCCTCCCTAGGTGAAATATTTTCTCCATATTGTTTATATGATCAGTCAATAATTGTTTGTGGCTTGTCTCCGGTTTATTTTATCAATATTCTTTAATTTTTTGACCAATCTTTCATTCATTTTTGGCTTGCTTGAATCACATGTCAACTTGATCCAACTTAGGCTACTGATTTAGATATACCCAACCTTTTTGCCATTTAAGTTTGTGAATAATATCTTTCTTCCAAAAGAATCTTTACTGAAGTTGTTTTCCTAGTAGATAAATTGCAATTTTTTCCCATGGCTGTTAAAAAGTGCCAAGTCACTTATAAGTATTCTTACAATATTACAAGTCACAAAAACAATCTTTGATGGTTTTACAACCTTGAAGCCACTACCGATACTGTTAAAATTGTAAGGAAAATCCACTAAAAACAAGAATTTAACCAGCATTACATGCAGACAGAAGTTGAGGTTATGTTTAACTAAAACTGCCTAAAAACATCAGCTGATTTCAGTGCTACCAATTGGCTATGATTTACCAACTGGCTAATACTTAAACTTCAATACCTCAAATAGAAATATTAAGTGCTGATACGTAATGAATGCAAATATATGCAAAAATAACAATATATTCCAGGATTATAAAACATAGTTACAAGAAAACTTAAAATTAAGTAAATTTGAATGTACCTTAAAAACTTAAAATTTTAATGGTCACACAAATAAAAACTGAAGTTTCATGTTTTGAAATAAGCTTAACCCTTTGCACCCTAAAGGCCAGCAGCACTGGCCACACCAAGTTTGCAGACAGCTTGCGTTAGTTTTGCTGTAGTTTGCCCTCGCAGTACAGATGGCCGCACTACTTTCATTAAAAGCTCGGCGACCATATTTGTTGTTTCCCTCCCTAGATCGAAATTATTTTTTCAATTTCCTGTGCGTTATTTACAGAGTAATTTAAAATGTTTAAAGAAGTAATGAAAAATAATTTTAAATGTATTTTTACTGAATCTTTCTACTACAAACGTAAACATACTCATTTGGGAAATTTAACTCTTATTCGTATATTATTAACAAATATATGTAAATAAAATTGTATAAAGTAGGCCTTTACAGTTATTTTATATTCGTTCATGAACTATTTTACTATTTTCTCAGTCTTTTCATTTTTTACGGAATAAAACTTTATATACCTATGTGTAGTCAAGAATAGTCTAGGTTTCTACCACTTCAGTGTATAGGCCCACTACGCGTCATTCGTCTTATTTGCACAGTCAATGTCTAGGCTAAAAAATTACAGGCTAATTTAAAATTTACTGCGTTACATAAAAATTACTTTAAAATAAAGCTGTTTGATAGGTTTCATCACTCACCATTCATTATAAAACAAAGAGAATATTAGAAAATAACTGCTATGTTTTTGCACAAACTACTTTTCTTTGTAAGATACCAGGAAAGTGGTTAGGTGAGTTTACAGAATTTGTTTGCTTTCTTAAGTTGCGTTTCCTAGCTAGCAATAATGAATGGCAGGAGGTATTCATGATCAGACCCTTTAGAATTTAATCTTTTAGTGATAGGTACTATCGATAGTGATTTTTTTTTCGCTCTCAACCCATGCTTTGGCAGTACCTTTTGGCAGTACTTGTGTCAGTCCGATATGAACTTATATTCTTAGAAGGTCTAAAGTAATAAAAACGTTTGTTATTTTGGTTGAATTCCTCTGATTTCACCCTTATTGTTATTTTATGTATCCAAACATGGCGAAACAACTGATGTCAGCAGTAACCAATACGAAGTTGACTGACGGTTACAACAAGACCAGATAATGCCCAGCACAGATGTAGAACAAGGAAATATTACTCTGTGCGAGAAAAGTAGTTCCAATTTTAATGTTCTATTGTCATTTTCACCCCTTGAAACCTTATATTGTTTTGTTTAGGAGGACAATAGTAATAGATCAATAACGCAAAACCTGTCTTTTGCCACTCCGCCCATTAATTTAACATTTACCTTCACTTTAATTTATAACCCATTTAATTTATATAATGAGGAATTAAAATATTGTTAATTTTTTAGTGTCATGGCAACTTTTTACATTTGATAAATCTTCTTTGGAAATTATTTATTTTTGCATAAATAATCATATCCTAAATGCTCAAATGGTTTTTTTGAACACCTGGCTATTATATATTTCTTATCATTATTGCACCCAATCATATGAATAAGACAATATCATATGTAATAACATCAAATAAGAAACATAACAATAGCGGGTGTTAACAAAACTAACATCTAATGCTACATATAAACCGAGGCCAAAAATTGCCATTTGTGTAGAATTTCATCTTAAGGAGCCAAATTTTTAGGAGGAAATATATTTGTATAGTTCCAAGAATGTAGTATTTAATTTTGCACAATCTTCTCCACATCATGGAAAAGGCTTGTATTGGTGGTGTTGACTGATAACAGTCTGTTAATCATGAATTGTATTGCTATTGACTTTTATAAAAGAAATAAGGTATCGTTGCAAATATATGGTTCTTAGTAATTTATCAGTTAAACTACATTAACTAAACTAATCATAAGTAATTAACTAGAATGGTACACTTAGTAAAAAACAATTCAGATATGGTCTTGTAGATTATCATTTATTGATTAGTACGGATAATTTACTAACCAATTAAGAATATGGTCTAAAAATATTGAAGGTGGCAGAATCACCTTGTCATTCTTAAAACAAATTTTTTTTTAAGTCACCTTTCTTAAATAATGGTTTCATATAAGCATATATCATTATTAGGCAAATTTTTAAAAAGATACCCTTAAATGATTTTGTTCAAATGATTATTTCTTTTCTACTAATTTCATTACTTTGATTAATTCATTTTCATTGACAGTATAGAATGTAAAATCTGCATAAATACATTAAAAATTATTACATCCTATCCAAATATTCCATATTTAATACTAAGTGATTTACTTGTTCCATTCTTAGAAAATCCTAGAAATATCTTAATGGCAGTTTGTAGATGGTTTATTATTTTACCATAAACAAATTACTTTTATATTGAGCAATACATTCTTTGAATTATATAAGTGATTGTAATTAGTTTTAGAAACATTATAGAATTGAGTTTTGAAAGAGTTATCTACATAATTCCTTATTAATCCAAAATTTAATTTTGTTATCCTCTTCAAAATAAAATTGTAAGTTGAAAAGACAAAGAAATAGAACTTGAAATTTTTCATAAAAAACATGCTTATCGCTTGTAATTTAGTATCTAATAAACGTGTCTGCCAGCAAGTTCAACATGAGTTTCTCTTGTACACAACATTTATTGTACAACATATTTAATTGTAGACCATTCTTGTAAAAACCATTCCTATTTTTTGGATTTACAATTTATAATAAAAATGCCATTTCGGAGCTATGGCCAGACAGACCCAGTTCTTGTACTTTGCAATGCAACATGTTCGTATTAACACTTGTCAAAATACGAATTTACAGGATTTAGAATGTTTTGTAACTCTTGTAGCTGTGGAGAATACATTCTGAAAATTACATAAAAATTACTCTTATGAACATAAGAGTATGCCTTTCTCTTATAACTTACTACAGATTAACATTTAAACCTCAACATACAAAATGTATCTATTTCCAGATAAAATTTGTCCCCGAAGTTACTTAATAAAAACAATAAATTTGAAGCTGCTGCCCACTGTTCTATACAAAGATATAATAATTATTTTGCGTTACTTCAACTGCTGTGCATTCAAAATTAAAATGTTCTGCCTCTTTATAACTGTTTTGAACAATTTTTTATCGTTTTTAAATTGGCGAAAAAACTTCATAAAATTGCACATTATAAAATGTAAGATAAGATACTGTAAAATAATTGGTAATTAAACATTATATTCACCACATTTATTTTTTAAAGTTTTCGATAAAAACACATTGAAGAAGAATAAACATCTTGTTTCGTCAGTTTATTTGATCACATCGGTTGGGTGAAAAGTCTGTTGTAATTTTCAACTGAGAACAAATTAAAAAGTAAGTTTGGTTGGTATAATAAATAAAAATACCAAATAACTGCTTATAAGCAACTGGTTGGCTACTTTATTAACTGAACAGCAAAAGGGATGGCATGATGAGAGTGATAACCTTCATACAATCAAAATAGTTTTGAAAAACATAGGAGCAGGCAGAAAAGCAGGTACATTCTCCTCCACTGCCATACAAAATAGCTGATAATTTCCTACTTCCTTTTCATTACTTTACAGTACTATGTTTGTATTTATGCTAATTTAAAGTGCTGTATCGTACTGTAAAATATACACAACAGTATTAAAATAGCTATTAAATTTAAGCATGATTCTGCAAAGAACATGCTAGGTTTGCTAGGTCTTAGAAAGTATAGCAAATATTTATTTAACCTTGAGTATTAATAACGTGCATTCGAGCAACAGTTCACAATCGTTCCTTGTTTAATGTTCTTTATTTATGAAGGGATGATTTAATATATATATATATATATATATATATTTATTTATTTTTATCAAAGAGTAGAATTAACTATTGGTGCATGAGCTTAATGAGGCGGAAAGATAAAAGGATTATGGATATATGCCCTTGTTATTTGTTTCAAAATAAAATAAAAACACAAGATGATGTTTTACCCATCAGTATCATCAGGTAATAGAATTTTGAAACTGTTTCAAATTTGTTATCGTACTTAACTCAACATGATCTCAGTGTACTGCTAAAATATTTATTGTGGCTGTTGTTTGAAATTTAATTTGCAAACTTTTAGTGATGTGTTTTGTTATTTGTAAAAAAAGTGTTCAAACTAACATTTTTCCATTTGTTCTCAGAGCTAAATTATCTTAGAAATTACTAATTTCAGAATATCTTAAAAAGCCACGAATTTAACATTGAACAAATTTCCAAACCAAAATGATTCTACCACTTTAAGGGCCTGTCTTTTTGTGCTTTATCTAAAACTGATGATTTTTTCAACTTAGAATGCTTATAGATTGTTGTAAGAAAAGCATTTATAAACAGTATATTGAATTTACAATTAGACAGTAAATAGAAGTCTATTTTTAACTTGGCACTATAGTTTTGTTTCATAGCTGTTCACCATAAATAATACATTGTTTTTTCTTCTCAGGGGTGAGAAGGACCGAATAACCAAATGATAAGTAGTTTCATAACACTAATAAACCAGATAATTTTGCTATGAATTATACAGTGTGGTACAAATTAATGGGCGGATTCTAGAGACAACAAGACGTGTATAAAATATTAGTTTCCAACATAATCTACTGTCTAAATGACGGGATTTTGGTTCATCAATAAAAACCCTCTCAGTATTAGTCACCATTTTCTGTATGTAAATAGATGTTTCTTCTATAATGATATTTTTATACCGTAAACTAGTCATATTATCTCATTTTATATCATAACTGGCAATTTGGTACAAGTTTCATATACTACAATCATATTTTGATTCAGTATAGAGCAGATAGAGATGCATTGAATCTGGTTTATAAAATTTAGTCATCACATTGTGAAATACAATGAAAATTATATAACGTTTATTATATTAATGTAGTGTTATTATTTTAAATGGTGCTATTAAATGTTTGTGGTTCTATTTAATCCTACTTTTGTTGAAAAATCCTAGCGTAGAGTTTTGCCCTATTCATCCGTCTTTACATTGAAAATACAAGTTGTTAAATAATCTATATGTTGTATAACAATTAATTATTACTAAAGTTCCTTTGTACTCAGTTTCGTATGTGATTTTTGTAAAATCTTTATACATCTGATCTATTAAAAAATTTTAAGTAATTTCAGAAATTGTCCAATTTCAAAAGATCATATTTAAGTATGTATAGAATTCATTTTTCAGAGGTGTACAGCTATTACAATTTTTATGTATTGATACTTAACTGTAAAATATAATAAGGTGTTTATCGATTCCTAAAACTTATATGAGGGGCCACTAAAATCTTACACTGTCTTTTCATAAATTGTTAACTTTTGAGCATAATTTTGTAAATAATATTGGAGAATTTTTAAAGAATAATAATTCAGTAATCTAAAAAATGGAACAATGTAAAATTGAACTATTATTTACTAATCCTTTGAGGTTAAATACAATATAAATCCATACTATAAAATAATTCAAATCTCATAAAAACTTAAATACAATCAATGAGTAAGTTAAATGAAATGTAAATAAATTCATAGTAATTCAGACATTGAACACAAATGGGAAATTGTGTATTGTTGTTAATACACATTGTAATTTATAATAAAATTATGTATATCTATTCTTATATAAAGTAGTATTATGTAGGCTACAAATTATTTTATCTTAGAGGATAAGACTGTATATTTGACTTGTTCTAAAATTGTAAATAGTGTGTTAAATTAATAATACTGTACTGTCACAGTCACCATTTGTTCAGATTAAAAATCATTAAGTATTTCAAAATAACCAACATGGATTTTTTTTATGAACTATCATTGATTGCAATTTCTCACCGTTAAAATTGGAACAATGTTGGAAATGTTATAGAATTAATCAAATGTATTATCAGTATTTAACACTAAAAGCAAAGCTGACCTATATGTTTTTGGTTTGCTGTACATTATATGATAATGATAGATACAGTTGTGCCAATGAAAATAAGCTAAATTGGTCATGGCACTAACAGTAGGTTTCTCATTATTTAAAAGCTAATAAATTATAATTTTGTCTTAATTTGTATGTTATTTCCTCATACACATCTTTTTAACTTAAAATAAATTAGAAAATAAACCAAAATAATCATATAAACTTAAATGTGAATCCAAATTGTGCGTACAACTGGCTATTGTATTCTTAGTACGTGCTCTTTGGTCTTTTGATAACATTAAATGTTCAGATTAATGTTTACTATGGAGCAAGGAATTGTACGATAATTTTGCTAAAAATAATATTCTAAAATTATAAATATTGTGTTTACATCAGTGTAATGGGCTCTATTTGTATGAAGCATAATTATTGTCTTGGAATCAGCCTGCTACAAGAGACTTGTGGATTTGTATTGCTACTCTGACCATATCATTATTTAAAGCAATTTATATTAAAACCCTTATTCACATTTGTTTCCCCTTACATAGAATTTATTCTGAATTGAAAGATTTGTACATAAATATTGATTTACACTTGCAGTGAAAGTTGTTTGAAATTGTTGTAATGACAGCTATTGACCACTTTAAGATTAAAACTGGACTTGAGCTTAATGGTGACCATATGGAAAGACACCCACATATATACATTACTGTCCATGAATACAGCTGTTCAACTAAAAATTAAAAAAAATTAAATGGGTAATGAAGGAAAATGAAATAAATCATTATCAACAAACAGAATTATTTGAGAGCATAGAACATCTTGATTAAAAAACTAGATTTATAGAATGTATATTAAAACTCAAGTGTGGCTGCTGCTTGGATGGGTGACTGCTGAGTGATCCTATCCTTGGAAACAGTCAACCTGTCCGATCATTGGTGGTGGTTTAGAAGTCACCTTTAAGACATTGGTCCTCAGTTAGGCATTCTAACTACACCTGGTGAAATAAGACATTCTTTACTTTACTTTTAATACCATAAAATTAGAAGTTGTAATGACTTCTAGAACAAGAAGTATTCATCATTTATAACCAAACTCCCTCTTATCTAGCTGTAGTTAATACATGCAGTTAGACATAAATTGAATGACATTAGCTCTGTCGCAGTATTAAGAACAACCAATGATAGTTTGTAATTGTATTCAGCATTATAATAGGTATTGCCATCCAGTTGCATCATTGAAGCTTCAGCCAAACTTCTGTGTACATGAGACTGGATATTTTGTCACTTCAGTCAATTGTTATTGAAATTAGGATCCTATTTAAAACACATACATTATAAAATACATTTCACTCTAACAGATCAAACATGGGATATTCAAATTAAAAACTGACAGGATATTTTACCCAGTTTGAGAAAATATGCTTTTTATCTTTTATGTTTTGGATTTGCCCAAATTAGGCAGATAAGTATCTTCCTAATCAGAAAGTTAATCATAATTTTTTCACTAAACTAGACAAAAATGTGGTCTAAGTTGTAATGTTCCCTGTAAAACTCTTAATGAATTAGTAAAAAACAGAAGTCTTATAGCAGTGTTTATTCATTCCCAAGCATTGCAGCAGTCCTAGCTATAATCCATTTATTCTATACCAACAGCCAAGTTGAATTCACCAGTACAAATCAGTTGTATTAAAATTAAAGTGATTTGATTTAATTTAAGCATATTATTGATTAAATTCATTGTTATAATTATTACCTTCTTCGGATTCTAAGCAATAGCAACAATTTTGTTTTTGTCAGTATAGTTCCAGTATTTACTTAAAAACACACTTGTTCTACTTGGTGCTGGAAGTATAATTTGAAAAATTTTAAAAATAAATAAATGGAATAATATAAATATATACCTGTGAGCAAATTGTATTTATGAAGTAATAATTTGTTTGAGGAATATTCTGCAATCTTCAAGTTGTACTTTTATGTTACTGTAATTTTTTATGTTTTATGTTACCAAATTTGACATATTACAACAGTAGTATTGTGGAGAGCCTTAAGTTAGTCTAGTTTGTAATAGTCTAGCAGTGAAGGTGTTAGATGGAGGGATTTAATTTTGTACAAGTATTGGCCTTTGTTTTGAATAATCTATTTTGTATTCTAAAGTATTACTTCAAAATGAGTTTACTCTAAAATCATCGAGACAAAAATCATTGGGTTTAATAATATTTTAGAATTGCAACGTTATATTTAACATTTACATCCTGTACATAAATGCGTGGTATAATTTTGTTTTGTATTTTTCAGAAAGTAATAATGGCAGAGTTGAAGACTTATACGAGTTTCCAGTTCACAGAACCACGGAATGTGCACGAATAGGGTCTATATCATATTTATTTAATATTGATGGTGAAAGTTTGTGCCTGAGATTTCGAGAGGAATCAGGTAAGTTAATCATTTGTTGTGTTATCTAAGGTGTTACTTAAAATACAAATTTTACAAAATAAAAACCAGGAGCTTTCTACATGTATTGTAGCTATGCATCTGAGGTATTTGCAGAGTTTCTTTATTGATGTGATGTATTAGTTCTTGTGTGTTGGCAAGCTTAGTCATGTAAACCCTTTGTTTGAAATAATTTCATAAAAATAAATGGAAGGTTTTTAAATCTGATGATCTAGGTGGCCACTCTATTGCTCCCCTATGTCCTATCCAACGATTGGGAAACTCTCTGTCCAGCAGCTCACGTCCTTGTAGTGCACAATGAGGTGGTGCCCCCATCCTGTTGATACTGTACTGTATTACAACTTTGACCCAACACAGTACGTAACGTAAAGCTGGTATAATTGTGTCTGTAAACATTAACTCATATGAAACCCCATTAAAATTGCCATGGATTACAAAGGGGGGGTCCTACAGTGTGATTTATGACTATCCTAGCCCACATGTTTTGGGGTTTCTGTGTATTCGTCTGAACTAATTCCCCGCACACTTTATGATCAAACTGTGTAAACCAAACGTCCAACCAATTGTTACGCTTATTAGGAGCCTTGTGTCTTGCTGTTTCAGTCCAGGATGATAATAACCTATCAATCTTGTGACTCGAACCACAGTCTTTCTTGTATTTATTTAATTTATAGTTGTATTGTCATGATTATATTCTTGTGTAAGGTATCATTTTAAGCCAAACACTAAATACAAGTATTTAAGAGCCACTGATTACATTAATTAAACTCGTATTCTGGGTAGCGCTTTGGAAGATGCTGTTCTGTACTGGTGTCTACTTATTTTACAGATCGCGAATTGACCGCACTTCGGTAACTCTTATCGCAAATAACTTTTTAATAAGAATTCAACTTTTATTTTGCCAGAAAATATTCTTCATGTATTGGTCGGCAGTGTGATATATTCGGACATGATACTTCCACGTTGTAACCAGGGCCACCACCGACATTGAAAATTATGAATTATATGCATAAATTAAGAGCACTGGGAAAAAGTGCTTAGATTATGCTTGAATTTTTATAATGTCCCTGGAATGTTTATTAAGGATGGGTTGATTACAATACTAGATAGTACGGTTCTTTTCACTTGATTCCGACATCAATAGAAGTGCTTAATATACACTTGTAAAGTCACGATTTCACAATATTACAACTAGTTATGTGTCAAAGTAGAATCTCGAATCCAAATCATTCTATTTTAGGAAAACAATTTATCGGTATAATGCATATTAGCGATTACAAACACGTGTTTTGTTGTACTTTCTAAATGAAAAATACAACAAACAACAATATTGATTATCTATACAATTGGTTGTATAGATAACCAATTTAACAAACTACCATAGTTTAAGAAATAATATTTTTGTTATAATTCGTATTTTCTTCATTTATTTTGGCATATTATCGTGATTCTGCTGCGTCTATTCATGGCAATATCTGATAGACAGGCAATATACAAATTAAAGATTGCTATAACGCGTTTTGTTGATCTTCTTTTCTAAAAAAAATATTTAAAAAACCGAGCAGTCACAAAACGGTGTTTTAAATAATATTTTACTGGAAGTTCATATTGTTTCTGTATTTTTCAACACTAGCGTGTCAGCTGGTTCTATGCGCGGATGTCAGCTGCTCGGCGGTAGACAAACGATTGCTAATTTTTATTTTAACTTCATGTCATACTTAGTATAGTTGTACCAAATAGACTTTATATATAAATTAATTTATATATCCCGATCGGGAAAACCAGGAATAAGCCGGGAATTTAACAGACCGGGAAAAAACAAGCTTTGAGCAAGTATAATTTCATCAAAACTAGATGGTTCTTTGCTCAATAGTTTCATTAATGTTTTTCATGGCCAGAAAAAGCAGGCACAGCAAAAACTATCAGAGGTCTGATACGCCACATGGTTCATCCGTCTTAGAGTTCTGGCTGTCAGCTACTACTATTACTATTATACAATACAATATACTTTTATTGCCAGAAACAATTTTAACATTGCATAGCATGCGTCACATAATAATAATTGTATATTCATTAAAATAATAAAATGTCTTATGCTAACGATTTAATTTTTAAAATATCGTAAACAATATCAATTTTAGTTAACATTACTACTACTACTACTACTACGTAAGCTACTGAGCATGAATAGGCTATGTATCACATCAGAGTTACTATAATATAAGATTTGGTTTCCATTTGGATTGTATCATTTCATAAGGAGGAGTTCATCTCATTGGAAAAACTTTTGTAATAAAATAAACACACAATTGTGCAATCATTTTATATTTAATAAAAAATTTAGAATTGTTGCATAATTGTGTGTTTCTCTTACTACAGTTATTATGAAATAATGATTTATTCCAGCATTTTTTTACAATACAAAGAACAAAAACTCTTTCTATGGAATAAGAATTGGCCACGTTTACAAGTATTGTGGGCAGATTGACAAAAAAAATAACAAAAAGCTTAAGAGTTCAATTTTGTAATTGAATGACACAGAGCCGCGCACTGTGACGTCTGTTCTTTGTAGCACACAACAAACACATTAAACTATACAGCCACAATTACACTATTATATTTAACAAAGCAATACAATTAATAAAAAAATATCAAAACTATTTTAACAATAATATAGTTTTAAAGTTTATTGTTCTAATTAAAAATAATTTTAAAATATTTACAAAGTACTTAAAGAAAATAACCATATTTTTACCTTACTGCTAAAAGTTCTTAGACCTACTGATTAATTATTAATATTATTGTGTACACTCAATTATTATAATTCTTTTAGCATTAGATGTTAAAGTTAATAGTGAAAGGGTTGTAAAACTTAGCCTAAATAAATTGTAAAAATTCTGGTTATTACCATTATTAATACTTTACATCTAACTGTTACAGACCTTAAACGCTTCCACTCTATTGTCAATGAAGCTAAAGTTGGCAAGAGCAATTCCGTTTTTTCCGAGCGAACAGATGATTCTTCGGCCGTCCAATATTTTCAGGTTGGTTCATTTTCTCATGTTTGGCATCATAGTTTTACTCTAACAAGCCTATAAAACTTTTATATTAGTTAGCACTAATTCAAACATGAATTCAGTGATTAATTAAAAAAAGGAGTTAGCGATGTTTTGGTGTACTTGAGAAGGGTTCTGGGCAACGAAGGTTAAGACAATTGAAATGAAGTAGTAAATGTATATATTAGTATTACTTGTGATTTATTGTGTATCTAGGTTGTTATCTACCAAACACAAGTTTTTTATGAAAGTAAATTTGGAAAAAGATTTTTTAATTTAATGTAATTTTTACGACAGTTATCAATTACACTTAACATCTAAATTTCATCCCCCGCCATCGTTCAAGATCGCTATACACTACTTTTTATAAAAAATATATTTAATAAATTTTTAATCCATATAATGAGGCATGTGTCATGGATATGATGTCTCATGTCACTGACATGAAACGTCACAGCATCAGTGATGCGTAATTGCTTTGAAAATAAAAAATGCTAGTTGTTAAAAAGTCATTTTAGTAATAAACATAGTAATAATGCTAACATTTACTAAAGTATAAAATTAATTTTAAAATTATTAAAATTTAAAATGGCAACATTTATGTTTAAAATTTATCAAATATTTTGGGTTTCACTTATACTGTCAGTAAACATGTACTAATGTCAACTGTCAATACTTGGAGTACACCAAAAGTTAGTAACATCCATTTTGGTGGTCTATTTGCTGAAATACTTTTGTGTCTGTTTCATTATAATCATGAAATGTTGCCTTAGCTTATTTACATTTTTCCACACTTTGTCTTTAAACACTGCTCTGCAAGTTTTCTTTCACATGTAATTGTTTTCAACACACCATTAGGAGTTCTTTCACTGATAATTCCTAATTTATGTAATTTCATTACAACCAATGATCTATTAGAATGTAGGTAATTAGTACATCTGCCATTAAAATCCGAAAAGGTCTGAGTTTTCCAAAGGCAAAATAACTCAATTTCTTATGTTTCTCATAGCAGGAAACAAATTTCATGTGTAAGATTTTTAAGGTTAAATAACTGTTTTACATTTTATTTTCCCCTCTGGTAAATATTTCTTTTTTTTGTCTGCACATTGCTTACTTCATTCTGCTCTAAAAACTCAAATTACATCCTTTTCAGCTCAATTTGCTAAGGCAATGACATTTTTTCCAATTTTTATTTTTTATTTCAACATTCTGTGTGATGTTATTAATGTAATGTAATGTAGGATCTAAATTTGTATTTTTTACAATTTTACTGCTTATCTTCTTATTCAATACATTTTCTCCCCTAAAATGTATAGACAACTGCTTACATAAGACTTCTCCAACTAATAAACATTTCTCTAAATCTTTATAGCATACCTGTCCCTTTAACAGTTTTTTTAACTTGTTTTCTTAGTGTCAGATTTGCAACTTTAGTTTTATTTTTCCTCTGCATCTTTTGAGATACACGTTTACTTTTTATGTAATCTGTAATTTTCTTATTTGAGATTCTGAGTTTCTTTCATTATTCCTCTTGATTTTTTTCTCATGGTCGTCTTCCAACTTGATACTCTTGATATGGAAGGGTATGGGTTTCATTCATTCTGAATTGGACTTGATGGACTTGTATTGTTTCTTAAAAATAGTGTAAGATTTTGGTTTTTCTTTATTTTATCCTTGTAAGTTTTTGAACACATCTTCCACTGCTTTCTCATTTTTCTCTTCTCTCTTTCTGTTAAATCATCTGTAGATTTTCTTTGGGCTTATTTATTTCCCTATCCTTTTTCTTTTCCTTCTCATATTTAACAGGGTCTTGTTTTAATTTTTCCCTTGCATGCCTAATGCTAAGTTGTTTTCTTTCTTTTCTATTAGCAATTTGCTTTTCTGAGAGCTTTTTCCAAATCGGAGCCTTTTTCACTGCCTGAAATAAATTCAACTTCCAAACTGAATGATAATAGAATACCCATTAAAGTTAGCTTAAAACACAAGTGCTTTATGTACAAATAAGCTCCTCCCCAATGCCAGATTGTTTTGAGCGATACTTTGAATTTAAGTATTAATCAAGTTGAGCATGTAATGAACAATTTAAATAAAAATTATTATTAAACACTATTAAGTAATATTAATTACTGTTTATAATATGGGTATAGCCTGTGTTAATTAATGATAACAATATAACATAACATATGACAATTTAATGCAGTTTAAAAAGCTACCTAACCATGACCAGAGTAAAATCTTACTTTGGATAGTAAGATACGATAAAATTATGTACAAAGTTTTATACAATAAAAAATTTAAAAAATTTGTGTTTTATATAAATATGCCTCAAAATAGTATTCACCTAACCAGACTGTTCAAAATAAATAGACTACCAAAGAAATATTTGGTTTAAAATATGTCATCATGTGTGTTGCTTACAGATCATGTCTGTAGATAAAGCAAACCAATGGACATTATGATGATTCAAAAGTCCTGTTATTTGGTCAAGTGAAGTTTTAGATGACAACCTTAAAATTGTTAGATTTTATCTTTGTAACATTCCACTTTTTATGTGATATGAAAGAAATATTATAAAACTATCTTCCTTTTCAATTTGCTGGCCACATATTTGATGATACGTATAATATTTTTAACATGGTGCCTTGGTATAATTACACTTAAAAATAGGGATTTTTATAAATTTAGTTACATATTATGCATATTTTAAACAAAAATACAAATGAAAACTTACCTTGAGACCGTCCACGGACATCATTAATCATGTTCTGTAGACTTATTTATATTGAATTAATCTTTTTATTTTTACTTCAAACTTGATGTTGTCTGGAGATAAAGTGTTGCAGTTTCCAATTAATATAGACAAATTATGAATTTTATTTAAAATAAATTATATCCTTCATAAGGACAATGTATTTGACAGTTTGTGGAGAATTGCCTATCTTTACCAGTGCTGCTTTTAAGAAAAACTTGTTGGTTCCCAACCAATACTGTTCTTAACCTCACAGTATTTAACATTTAAAAATTAATATATTTTAAGTATTCTTTATATTATTGAAGTGAATACAATTTCAACACAATTTGGTTATCTTCATGAATTAAAGATTTCTGGTAAAATATAAATTACTTGCTGGAATGTGAGAATTCTGATCAACATAATTGAGAGTAAATTTTAGGACTATGAAGAAATTGGAGACATTTCCTAATACATCTTAAATTGTAAAAATATTCTAATGGAAAATGCATAAGTGAAAAAAAAAAAAATGTTTTTAGTGCTCTACATATAGTTCGCTTTGGAATTAAACTTCATTAATTCCAAATCAGTTTAAAGTCACCTTTTGATAAATATAGTGTAATGATGAATACTGGTTTGTTTTCCAGTTTTATGGATACTTATCACAGCAACAAAACATGTTGCAAGACTACGTCCGCACCAGTACATACCAGAGAGCAGTGCTGGCCAACTCTGATGATTTTAGGGATAAGGTAGTGTTAGATGTGGGCGCAGGCTCTGGTATCCTCTCCTTCTTCTCAGTCCAGGCTGGAGCGAAACGGGTCTATGCTGTGGAAGCCAGTTCTATGGCTCAACATGCCGAGGTAATGCATTCAAACCATTGTCTTTCCTATATAATACACAATATCTCGTATAAGTTTTGATTTTTAGAGATAATGATGGAGATATTACCATGGAGAGGTTACCATGGATAACCTAAATTCCAGCCGAGCCAATGGCAAAGAAATGTACACAAAGATAACTAAATCCACTATTATTAATAAATCAATACTAATAAGGCTAAGTGATTTAGGGTTACAAGATTGAATGGAGATATTTCACAAGTCATAATTAATTAATCTGTGAATCCTATATAGTCATAACAAGACAAGGAAATAAATTAGTCTTTCAGTAGCCATTCTTGTCTGTAGGTTCTACTTGTTTAATTACCTTCATAAATTTTCACAATAGTTTACATTTTAGTTGTACACTTAAGAGTCGGCTGTAGTGAAACGACCATGGATTTTATCCCATAAGAACAATGTTAAACCCCACGCATTTTTACGTCCTTATTTTTTATCAAAGTGTTACGAGAGATGTATCATTTTAAAGATATAATTAATGTGCATCTTCACGTTTTAATTTTAATTTTTAGTGTATACTTTTGAATATTAAACTGGTGAAGTAGAAACAAATTCAAGATTTTTTTTTCTGAATAACATATAAACATAACGGAAAACTCCTTTGAATTTGTATTAATAATATCTATAAAGTGACACACTTCCCTTAATTTTATGACTAAAAATAAGGTCATAAACGAGCACAAGATTTAACATTGTTTTATGGGACTATAGTTAAGATGGCTGCTAGTACAGCTGGCTCTTAAATTCATTAGTTTTTTCTCCATTTATTTTCAGTTATAATTTCTCGCTGATACACTGTGGCTGTGGCACCCGTTTCAAAAATAGTGAAACAGATCAAGACAATAAAATATTAAAATTAATCAGTTGTAATTTAATTTCCTTTATTTCATGTAACTAAATATTATTAGTATAAGTTTTTAATTTTTGTAAAAATCTCAAAAACTAATCAAAGAGAGTGTTAATTTTGCTTTCTATCTCACATTTGCTTATTGTATTCATAACAGAAGATTTTTTTTACATTTACTTCAGAGCATTACTATAGTGAAATGCCCACCAATCAAAGGCTTAAAATCATAGAGGATAAAAATTTTCACATGCTTAAGAACTTTGGAATTATTAATAAACCTAGTGTACTACAAAATTCAATAAAAATCGTAAAATATCCATAGTTGTAGCATATTTTATTTAATTCTTTTAAATAAAGTAGTGATTTAGAAGTAAAAATGTTATAAAAAGAAATAGTCTGGTAGTATCAGAATACACTCCATTCTGTGTTAGAGTAATATTTGGTCCAGCTGGTGTTGGTATGTCTACACAAATCATACTAAATAATATGTACAATATTTCTTTGAAACCTCCTTTCTGTTTATGGAAAGATACTAAAAACAATTTGCCACTCTGTTATTTCTTTTCAATTTACAGAAATATGCTCTCACTATATATTTAGTATAAGGAGAAAATGAAATTGAACTTATTAATGTGTTATATGTTCACACTCCGTGTACCATTTAGTTCACATTTTGTTACTAAGAAATCCAAAGATAATGTTGTAAGCGAAACATTATATAAAATCTCTATACAGCATACATATGATAAGAATAGAATAGAATAATCTCTTTATTTGTATTTTCTTTTACAAAAACAATGACATCATATTATATTCATACGTTTTACAAAAGTTTTAATCTCATAAATGGTAGAACTCATCCAAAGTTTATACTGGTCTTCCATAAGCCAGTTTGTTAGTTGTTCTTCAGAGTCTTACCAGTTAGTATTCGTAGATGGTTATTTGCAGTCTACTACGAATATTGTCTGGTTTCTTCCCAAAAAGTGTCATTCGGTGTCGTGGAGTTATAAAGTGAGATGCATGTCTTGTTTGAGATCCGTGGATATTTTTTATCTTTGTGGATGTTTGTTGTCAGCATATAAAATTACATTTCTTATATATAAGTTAACAACTGTCATGATCTGTAATTCTTTAACCCTTTTACTGCCGGCCATTTTTTTATTGTACCAGTCAAAATTGCCAAGGAGGAAAATCACTGTTGTGCATTCATTTACAAAAAATGCTGTATCTTTTTTATTTTTCATTAGATTTGCATGAATTTTTATTTTATTTACTCGTATTTAAATGCTGTTTTTTAAATAATAAAAAGACATTTTAATTTGAAACAAACACATTATTTATTTTTAAAAATGATATAAATAAAAAATAAATAAAAAAATAAAAATTGTGTTTGGCATCTGATAATTTATTTTTAAAATTATACTAAAATTATGAGCATGATATCATTATAAACTAGAGCAATTGCTTAGAACATATACCAAATTTGAAGGTGCTACCTTGAAACATAACTGCACTATGAGGATTTTCCCAAAACTGGTAGGCCTCCTCTAGGCCTACCAGTGGAATTTGAAGGTAAACTTATCTGTGCCACATCCCCCTCACTATCTAATAACTCCTCATTATCTGATGGTAAGATACAGTCAGGATCGTCATCAGTGTCATCCACATCACTTTGATTGTCATCAATAGCCCTAACAATAATATCAGATTCGTTCTCGGCATCTGAATCTGACAAATTCTGAAGGAAATCGTCACTTAGTTCGTCTTGCACTTACTTATTGTTCCCTCACTCACAGGAGAGTTAGATGTAACTCTTTTACTCATTTTATCCTTGATCAACAAAAGTAACACTTCAAAAAACTTTCGATAACATTGTAAACAACAACAATGAACGAAGATTTCAGTAACATAATCCGATCATCTGGTTTTGACAGCTGTCTAGGTAGTTCGCCAATTCTAGTCAAAGACGACAAAAATAGAAATCCAAAGTTCTTCAAATGGCTTCTTTCATTATCCTTTGCTCCTAAACAACCAAAATACCGAATATTTTGGCATTTGAACATAACAGTAGCCAGTAACGATAAAAAAAAACAGACGTCCGACATATCGGACGTTGGCGTTTTCGGCAAAAATGCCGACGTCCGATATGTCGGACATCGGCAGTAAAAGGGTTAAAGGCATTTCACATGTTTCCATTTGCTGTAGTTTGGCAAGAGTCCTTATTTCCCGTTTTTGTAAAATCAAAACTCCATGTATCTTTAGATGTGCCTGACAATGCAATCAGACCATATCTGGTATAGACCTCACAAATTCCTAAGTATGCTGTTCTAGCTGTGATTTTATCAGCAAGGTTTTTTTTATTCTTTTCAAGGCTACTTTTAATTGTAATCCTTTTGTATAATTGGTCAATGTGTCCAAGTGAGATCTGCAGCAATAACTAGTCTCAGGAGCTTCACTTCTTTATCAAGATGTATATTTGCAAGTTCTGTCAGGTTGTTTCTGTTTCAAAAGACAATTTGTTTTGTTTTTGCTATATTTGCAACTAGTTAATTTTCTATACAGTATTAGTAAGCCTTGTCTAGGCTTAAGGGGGGTCCTAACCTCCAATATGTCTTGTCAATTACAAGGGTGGTATTGTCAGCATACATTAAGCATGAACAAACGTTGTCCATTTGAAGAGGAAGATAATTTTTAAATAAAATGAAGAGAGCTGGTTAAAAAACAGAGCTCTTTAGAGCACTTCTGGTAACATCTTTTGGAATAGATTTGAGAGTACTGAGCATGTGGTTTTCTGAATATTTAATTTAACTTTCACACACTTGACTGCATCCCTTCAAGTAGGAGGGAAACCAATCTTTTGCTTTACCTCTGAGTCCTAGAGCTTCAAGTTTTGAAATATTAATTATGTCCCAAAGAATTAAAAGATTTGCTATAGTCAAGCAGTATTCCCGAGACCCTGTTTCCTTCAAGCTTGTTAATTATTTCTTCTATAAAGCTGACTAATAGATTTGCCTCTTACAAATCCATTTTGATTCTCTGTTAGTAAGTTATTATGTAATAGCATAAAAGTCTGGATAGCACAAGTTTATGAGTACAGCACAATATTTGAGCACATGATGACAAGGAGGTGAAGCAACTTCGGAGGAAGAAGTTGTTTCTATGTATAATTTTCATAACGTGTTACATACAGCTATAAATAAAATACAGTGGGTTTTGAAGGCTATGAACATTGATTTAGTAACTCAGACTTGAAATAAAATTGTTATTTCTTAGATTTGAAGCAAATTGTTTCATAACTTCTGTATAATTGTATAATAACTTGTTACATTTAATATTTTTATTTTTTCAGATTTTGGTAGCTTCAAACAGTTTAAAAGATAAAATTCATGTGATAGCTGGAAAAATAGAAGAAGTAGAGCTTCCAGAAATGGTGGATATAATTATATCTGAACCAATGGGCTACATGTTGTATAACGAGAGGATGTTAGAAACATATCTTCATGCAAAAAAATGGCTCAAACCCGGAGGTATGACTACTCTTATATGTATTAGTAATGCCTTTGTAACTCAAACAGATATAGGAAAACCTTGAGTATCAAGCTTTAACAGCCTTATCATAATATTTTTAAGCTGGCCAAGAACAACATGTACTGTTGTAATATTGGTAATTCACTGAGAATTAAAGAATATACAAGTTTTATAAAGTTCCTTTAATTATTGGGTCAGAATACAATTTTAGGGGGACGGGGGTTTCCAGATATGAAGTTAAATTTACATTGTGCTCAAGATATTATAAATACAAATTCTTGTATTCTGCACCAATGACCAATAAAATATGGGTTTCCAACTAAAGTAATAATAACTGAAAATACAAAGGATTTTTGTAGAGCAATTTCATTATAAAATTATGAAATATGATACAACTTGAAACTAACAAGCTGTTATGTAATCAGCCACAAAAATGCCAGTAACAGTCATTTTTACCTTGTTAGATATGTTTTATATTTTATTAAATGGCTGATTCCAACACTGTGTGCAGTGAAATATCAGTCAGGTATACCAACTATCTGAATAGTGGAATAAAAATTCCCTTCACACAATCATACAAAAAATGGGTGTTTTATGAATGAAAACCATAATGAAAGTTTAACTTATATGGCGTTTTTGAAATCAGTAAAAAATCTGCTTTCTTTTGGTTAGGTAAAAATGGGCTGTTGCATTAAAAATAATTTACTCGAATCTTACACCTCCTAAGAGAGCTGTAATAGTTTGAATTTTTTTACCAAAATCAGTTTTTTGAACGCAGTTAGTGAATGATGCAACCAATACCATTACCAATACTTGACCATATAAATTTGTTGGTCTTATTATTACGCACAACTTAGTTCATTTAATCTTTGCTGTATCTCTTAAAGTTTCCAAGATATCTTCAGTGTGCATAAAATTTGGAACACAAAAAGTACTTGTTCCACTGGGACATAAGTAGATTTTGTGATCCAATGTTTATTGAAATAAAATTAAGCTATTGCCATCTATACAAATTTAATGAATTAAATACAGGGTGTCGCAAAACTCTACCAATATTTTCAGATATTATTCCTGGACCAAAGAAAAGTCAAAACATTATATTAAAACTTTCAAAAGCTCAATAATTACCTGAATAGCCGCCATTTTGTTTGTTTTTTTTTTTTCACAGAACCATTTTTAATTTTATAGTGGCTTATTGTAATAAGTTGAAATTTCGTGTATACCTTTATAACCTAAAAGTCTTCTGACATAGATATAGAAGATTCCTTGATTTCTCTAACCTCTCGGATAAACTCATTCACGGCTAACAATCCTGAATTTGACTGCTCATTGATTGAAAATGTTCAACAGTTGATTAAAATCATTGACAGTCTCTCAGGGGAAAATGCTGAGCTTAAGTCTAAAAATGAAGTGTTGACTTGTGAATGATCTATTCTGCTTGCTCGTTTTGAGAACTTTTCTAAGGGATAAGAAAGCTGAGTTAAATGAGTCGGCTAAAAGAAGGGATCTATTTACTTATTAAAGCAATATAGTTAAATTAGAAGCTTCCCTTGAAAGAGTTCATTGAGAAAATGAAGAACTAAAAACTGCCTTGCAAAATTGTGTTGTCTCAGATTATAGCTTAAGTCCTTCTTCTTCTATAGAGCGTCCTATTGCCATGCACTTAAGCCTCAAGGGCCTTTTACGCACGCCGGAAGCACACCATGAGGCCTACCAGTCTAGGGTTTAAGCATTTCTACAAACCGCCGAAAACAACCTATCAGGTCCTTCTGGGGAAATTAACCACCCTTGTCCAAACTACCAAAGATGGCATACCGCTCCCTTGCTATTGCAGAACCATCAAAGAGCAGGTGTTCAGCAGTTTCCTCCTGTTCTTCACACATTCTACAGAGCAGATCTTCCCGAAGGATGCCGACTCTGTGAATATGCTTCCTCAGGTGACCATTTCATGTAATCGGACCAAGTCATCAATCTACTTAGTGAGAGAAGGTCAGACGCTACCCTGGAGGAAGGTAACTGTAATACCATTCTGCTCATTCTCATACCTGGATGCAGCCTGTAAACCATTCAAGCTCCGCTGGTGGAACAGGTTTCCTTCCCTCCTCCAACCAATCCTCCCTAGGAGGCATCACAATCCTAAAGGGTTTGTCAAAGGAAAATTTTCGTAGATTCTGATCAGAGAACACGTGCAGAGCATTCCCCTGAATCAGGATGCTAATTCTGCAGTGCCTACCGCTGCAGCCCGACCAAAGTCTGGCTTGCTGAAGACAGTAGGCACTCCTCCTGGCCATAGCCCGAATGACAATATCCAGGGAGACGAGGTTGAGGCAAAAGTCTAGAGCTGCACCCGGCACAACTAAGAAAAGCCCCAGTGATAACAAGGCAAACCATCCTTTGGATGCCAACCAGACAAGCTACCGCCATCTTAGCCTCCGTTTGTGGCCACCAGACAACAGCCCCATTCATTAGTCACATACAGGTCTGACAACAGAGACATAAAGCCAATATGAGAAGGGGAGGAGTTGGCATCTGGAGCCGACCTAACATAAAATGTCAAGCACTGGAGTGTGAGGTACTAGAAGGAGTTTGCGAACTGGCAACTGTTTCAATGGAATTGGCTAACCAAGGCTAATTGATGTTAATTGTAGGCTACAGACCTCCAACAGATGACTCAAGTGATATTCAAGAAAACACTAATACACGCCACGGTATTGTTTGGTTACGGCTCTGTAGGAGACAGATGGTCAGAGTTAGACAAAGAGCACTCCCCTCACCCTGCCGCAGAGTAAAGGTTGTTTATAAACACTTCCTTGGCAACCGCAATAAGCACGGAGCGTGCATCGAGCATTTCGAAGACCTTTTGTGAACTAAAAAACTCTCCAAGAGATATAATCTATAATATCGGATATAACTGTATTTGGCATTTGGTCAAATGCTACATTCTAATATATCTGGCTTCGGCGTGAGAAGGGTTAACAGGCATCAATATTGTAAACAAATTTTTAAGTCTTCCAATATTTTTACTTTTCCATGTCTTTATATTTACGAGACTTTATCTTTTCTAACTCAATGTATTGAACATTTCAAAATTCCTTGTAACCATCAGTATAATTTAAGAATTTCTAACAATCTTCAAATCCCTGAGAATCACATTGCTTTCTTCCAAAACAATCTCCTCTACAATGCAATTAATCAGTTAAACTAACTCACTATGCACCTCAAAGCAGAGTGAAACGATGTAAAATTTAGAAGGAGGCTTAAGTTATTTTGCATAGAAAAATGTTTTTATATTGTCCATATATTCCTGACTGTTGGTTAACAACCTGGTTGTTTTATAATATATTAAGAGTTCAGGTTGTTTTAATTATTTTATTGATAAGTGTAATCTGTTGTAAGAAGTTTCCTCGTGTCTGACATGACCAATCCATGTTATTGTGTTACTTTGGTTGAATAAACAAGTTTTGAAGCTTTATTTTCAAAATTGCGGCTTCCTAAAATCTTAAACGAAAATATCTTAAAAACATATGATAAAAAAGTTACATTTATTATATTTTAGTTACACAACTTAATTCAAAATCCAATGATACCAAGTTTAACCCATTGCGGATCGTATTGTTTTGGCGCGCTGGCACGAATTAATTTACGGTCAGCGGCCAAACGAACAGCAATGGTGCACCACATTGTATCGCTCGCTATTGTATACTCACTTCATATCTACGTTGAACTGGATACCGGTTTATAAAAATATCTCCATCTATATTCTTAAAAACAAAATAATTAAATACAATATATTGTTTATGAACTATTGTAATATTTTCGTACAGTAAAATAAAAACAATAATTAAGAACAACTTACATTTTGCAGCTTGTCTTTGCGAACGTTGCTGGCTATTATACTACATTATTATTATCGTATTATACCATAAAATGCTATACTAGTTACTATTATAATAACAGCTGAGGAAAACAACCAATCAGAAGCGCTAAAAAGCAGAGAGTAAACTCATATGAATGATTTTTCAACTTCGACATACAACTGCGATCTGTAGGATATTTATAAAACTTTTGAAAACTCTGAACGTAGACCGTTGTTAAACACTCTTAGTTGACAAGTGAAGACGATTGCCCAATCTATCAGACATTAATAGAACTATTTGGAGGAAAACTTAATATCCACTGTCATTATGTGACAGCACCGTTTGTGAGCCACAGCAACCAGCTGTGTTAATTTTAGCTGATTACATTACATTGTTAATCTGTGGTCATATATCCTTACCTATGATAGCATTTAGGTTTCTGTTGATTAAAACATAAGAAAATAGAAATGTTTATAATCTACAACAAAAAAAAAAAACTATTGAAATAAGGCTGCTAATAAATCCTTAAGTTTTTTATTTTAAAAAGTACAAGCTCGAATTCGGAGCTAACTTTACTGACACGGTTCAAGATGTGCAATCAAACTGGCTGTAGGAATATTGCACTATAGATAGATTGTTAAATATTGGACTGAAACTGTTCATACAGTAGGAGAAATTGGTCTTTTAATTCAAAATTATTTTGTACTCTGTTATAATATAAAAAACTTGTAAATTCATTTGAGTTTATATATATATATATATATATATATATCATGGATGCATACATACAGTTTTAAATCTTCTTTTATACATGTTGAAACGTAATAAACTATTATTTCTTTGCTATTATGGCTATATACTTTCCGGTTGAGACTACTGTAAAATTATTCAATGCTTTACTATTGAAGATAATATTGATACAAATTGTTCACAGATGCTTTGTTAATCAATTTGTAGATAATGCTGAAAACTGGACACCTACTTGTACTAAGTTCTTTGGCTAGTATGGCTTTTCTTGAATAGTTTGTGTTTTAAGTCGCTCCTCTGCTTAGATTTATAAAATACACATATTTTACACAAGATCATTATATTGTGGTGCATGAATGCTAAAGTTCGATACCAAATTGCAATGTTTTGATAAAACAACTCATCTCGCCTTTCATAATATCTGCTACTTTCTGTTTTGGAAATAGTGTAGGCTAAGTTGTTAAGCTTTAAAATTACGCTAACCTGAAAAAAAAACACTATACAGCCCATATTTTAAACTACTTTTACACTCTTAACTTGTATTTAACTTCTAAATACATAATTAGTTATAGATTTAGTCTTAACAGTGTGCATAATTTGCAGGTATCATGTTTCCTAGCAGAGGTGATCTTCATATAGCTCCTTTTATGGACGACTCGTTATTCATGGAACAAACTAATAAAGCCAATTTCTGGTAAGTATTTGGTCTTTATTGTAAAGTGTAGGAATCAAGTAAACCAGATCTGAAATTCATATTAAAAATGTAATGTGATTTTTAAAAGATTCCAAAGTTTCTTCAATGGTATTCTGCATTTTTTAAACCAATAAGTCAAGTCAAAACTTGTATTTATTGATTAGAATAGATAGGAGTAAAGTAGTAAATTATGTAAAGTAATATATTATGACCAACAGTGGCGCTGTACTGATTCCCTTTCTTATAACTATTTTAACATTGTTTTCTATTTCCATTATTTCAGATAACTAATCCTTACTCTTCATTTTCAGTAAATGGTATGTGTATTGATGTTTACAGGGTTCAAACTTGTTTCCATGGAGTAGATCTCAGTTCCATGAGGGAAGCCGCTATGAAGGAATACTTCCGTCAACCTATCGTGGACACGTTTGACATGCGTATTTGTATGGCTAAATCTGTTAGACATTGTGTAGACTTCAGTCAAGCTCATGAATCAGATTTACATAGAATAGGTAAGAATGTTTGATCATTAGGATGTATATAGTTTACATATTTAAATAAAATTGTCAATTTTTTTGTTTGCGGTTGGTATGTAATGATGTTATAACAATCAAAGCACACTTTATAATTTAAGTAATGTGAGCACGTATAATCCTACGTGTGTTTTTCTTGATAAATATTTGTTAGAAGTCATTACTGACTTTCAGTTGTCATTAGTTATGAGATAGCAATTTGATTCTATGATTTTTTTTCCCCCATGAATGAGCGTCCCATACATCCCACACACATAACAAATTACTGATTCCACTTTTTTGTTGATATCACTAGAATAAGAGAATTGTAGAAGAGAAGATTTTATTGTATTATAGACTGTAGTTCAGATGGCAGAGCTATGGTAGGTAGTTATTAATAATTTTTTCCTGATGGGATTTTTTTAAACACAACAGAATGTTTTAAGAAGAGTGTCAGGCACACATGTTGGTTACATTGAAACATTTAAAGACACACACACACACACATATATATATATATATATATATATATATATATATATATATATATATATATATATAAACAAAGATCTTAAAATAGATGGTAGCTGTGAAATGTCTTCATGGCATTTCTAGTATATATAGCTGGAATGAGATGTGCCCACCATGGAAGTTTTCTCTTACACAGATGATGGTGAAATTTCATAACTATGGCTCTTAATGGTCTAAAACATTATAATTGCTTATATTTGGGAGACTAAGGAATTGTGAGTAAAACCAGAGATAAACCAGAAATTAAAAAAAAAGAATTGAGTGGTCATCTTGTTAAGTAAAATGAGAAAAAGAGTAAAAACCAGATAAAGTAATTCAAATTTGACCATGGTAAAGCAGTTAGAAATTGTCACTCGAAAGTGAAATAAACCATCTCACAGGCTTGAAGCACAAACTGAATCACAAGAAAAATAAATACGAAGGCTGTCCAGAAAGTAACAGACGTTTTGAAATAAAAAATTAACAAAATGAACAGACATTTTGAAATTAAAAATTAACAAAATGAACAGACATTTTGAAATTAAAAATTAACAAAATGAACAGACATTTTGAAATTAAAAATTAACAAAATGCACAGACATTTTGAAATTAAAAATTAACAAAATTAAAATAACAATTTTTACTATTTATTTTTTGAAGGTAAACTCTACGGATATTTTTCTACATAATCACCATTTAAATTAAAATTAAGACATCTATCATAAAATGGTACAAGTTTGCCGCCTTTGAGTTTACACTGGAATGCAGTTCAGTGACAGTTTTAAATTGTTGCGTAGCGAACCATGTCTTCAATGGAACAGGTGGTAGTCGCTTGAGGCCAAAACCAGGTTGTTCGGCGGATGATTGAAACTTCCCATTTAAGAGCTCTTGTTTACGATTAGCAGTATGTGAACAAGCGTTGTTGTGGAGAAATAAAACTTTCTTGTTGAGTTTTCCCTGATGCTTGTTTTGTGTCACGCATCTTAAGTTTCTGAGTATTTGGCAATAACTCTTGAGTTGATAGTTTGGCCACATTCAAGAAAATCAACGAGAATCTCTCCCAGAGCGTACCAAAATACAGTAGCTATGATTTTTCTTGCTTGCAGCACTTGCAGACACTTACTCAGTTTCTTGGGCGTTGCGTGTGTCCCCATTTCATTGACTGCTGTTTTATAGTTGACGTATTTTACCCAAGTCTCGTCGCCGGTTACGATACGATCGATGACTTGGTTTCCACTTTTGTCGTAGTCTTCTAAAAATGTCAGTACTGCAGCAAGTCTCTGTATTTTGTGGTCTTCCATTAGGATTTTCAGAACTCAACTGGCACAAAATTTGTGGTAATCAACTTTACCAACCATAATTTCATGAAATAAACTCTGTGAAATTGTGGGAAATGTTGTGACAATTCCGTAATCGTGAAATGACGATTTTCACGGATTGTTTGTTGACTATCGCCACCAATTCATCGCTCTCAAGATTAAGTCTACTACTACGATGCTGATCGTGTGAACACTGGTTCATCCATTTTAAAAACGAATGCACCACTGCCTCACTGCTTTCACTCATTATTCCTTGACCATATACATCACAAATCTGATAATAAATTTCCATTAGTTTGTGATTTTTCGCCAACAAAAACTCTATACAGTTCGTACTTCACAACTGGCAGGATTTTTTTAACTAGTAGGAACACTTCAACGCCAGGATGGCGGAGCTAGTTTTGCCCATTCCAGCATCAAGTCAACGTCTGTTACTCTCTGGGCAGCTTTTATGTATGAATAAATAAATAATAATAAATCAATGTTGTACATCTTCTTGAGATCTATAACACTGATTTATTTTTAAGGACTGTATAGGTACATAAAAGAGTACCATATGCGATAAAGCTGACAGAAATTTAGGTTGATGATAGTGAAATCAGTTCTTATAGTTTGTCATATTTTAAAATGTATGTAAATCACATTAATCACTATAGAGCTGTTTTGTCTCTGATAAGATAACTTGTTATATGTATAAAGGAGGTATAAGTAGAGATTGGCCAATAATAAAACATTTAAATTCACACCCAAATAGTCATCTCAATTCTTAATTCAATACCAATTCCTGTATTATTTGTAACTAAGAATTTTAGCTGATTCTAAAAAAATGTATCACCATGTATCTAGAAATTAGATAGCAAACTTAATTCCTAACTTTTGACGCTTCAAATGTACCCCTACAAAATACAATAACTTTTTTAACCACAATTTCAAATGAGTCCTTATTTAACAACTGCAGTACAATCTATCATCTTTAAACCGTTCAATCAATACCATTTCAAAAAATAAATTATTTATAACTGAATGAATTTGTCTAACCTTAAACATTGTACTCACTTATAACATTCATTATGATTGATTCATATGATAATTCTGATCCCAACTTCAATACACAATACGGTATAAGGTTGACAGTATTGGGTCAACTTAAATTTCTTTCATATTTTATAGTGATGATGAGCCAGTTCTTATAAAATAAGAAGCATGAAAATTTAGAGTCGGAAAACTATCTTTGACATTAATACCCATCAAGACTGGAGCACTAACATGGTCTGAGCTTAAACCTAGGTACTATATTTAGAGATATTTTTTCTTTCAGCAGCCCTTCTATGATTGCCTTCGGCACCACTGAAGCCCACACTGATGGTCAGGGCCATTTGTGATTGGTACCTTTTCATGCCAAATCATTCAACATGTTCTGAGTTTTGCTAACAGAGAAAACATCCTTCGAGATTGTATTTAAAATGAACCTCAGATCACGTGAACATCTCAACCTTACTTCAGGTTGTACAAAATAGAAGCGGTGCGGCATGTGGGCAGTGAACATTTTATTGGTCTGCAATATCTACTGTAACTTCCGACCCTTAATTTTCATGTTTATTACTTTCTAAGGAGTGCCTGATAGTCATACTATAAATGAAAGAAATTGAAGTTGACACAATGATTGCTCAGAATTAATTACCCATATAACCCATTAACTATATGAAATTTTAAGAGTTCACTTTTTTAAACCCTGTATTATATAGTATAAATGAAGAAATATATACTGCTTTTCTCTTGTAATGAGGTTCTATAAATGGGACAAAGACTGAAAACAACTATGTCACAAATAACCTGTAATATGCTACTGCCAGCAACATGGGATTCTTTCAATGATTGTTTTTCTTTCTATATAATATTCTGTGTTTTAAATACTTCATTTGTTACATTACAAAAACACATAAAAGAAATTTTGACTTTTCAAACGGATTTTATACTTTAACCTTTCCAGCGTTATTGACGCGGATCCGCGGAGGGCCTCTACAAGCTCAAAACGTCATTGCCGTGGATCCGCGTTTTTGCATTCTTTATTTTCTTACTGCTATGTTAGTTGAATATTTTGCTACTAGATGGTTCTAGTAGTCATGCGACATACAGACGGGTTGTCCCGCCTCGAATTCTGTTACAATGGGAGTGGCAGTTGCTTCTAATTGGCCAAACACTGTCTAGCGGGCGTGGCCCCGCGCTTTTCACAAAGTTATTGACGGGAGCTCCCGTCAAGGCATCTAGCCAGTTAGTTAGTGGGAAGCGTCCGGTACACGCATATGTATTTTGGTTATCGCTAATTTTCTGTTGTGTCCTATTCTTTTTAAAGTAAATTATTCATATTATATACAGCAGTTTCCAGTATTTATTTAGTGTTTTTTTTTTACCATTATTCGTGTGAATGGCGAATCCAAACGATTCGGAACTTGAAGATTCGGTAATTTTGAGCAATTACTTGGTCAACCCCAAACTTTTTCATATTTTACTACGGTCATAAGGATGTTATCAGAAAGCAAGAAACATAATTCAATCCCAGCAAGGCTGTCCTACAGGTTGCCGAGCAATAAGAAGGTTCAAAGTCCACGCGATAACAGTGGCTTGCGGGAGACGCGCGGAATGTCAGTCGTGACAGCCCGCCACCAAATAAACACTCTGTCTACTTTTGTATTTTTCTAATTTTATTGGTTTGTAATATAGTATATGTTTATCTATAAAACTGTGTTTCATTCCTATACTTGCTGAATAAATAAAAAGATATTGGTGACAATTACACTGCTATTCTACGATATTCTCAAAAGTTAAAAATTAGCCTAGGAAATCCAAAAAGGGCTAAACAAATTTTATTCATCTTTAAATAACTCTATATTGACATACAGAAACGAAAAAAAATTTAACTTTACACATTGGAAATTTTAAAAAAATTGTAACTTTATCAAAGATCAGGTCTAATTTTTCATGACGCTTAAAGGGTTAACACTTATGTTAATTTTTATTTATTATTTTGTAATAAATTATTTACTTTGAAAATATTGGTATCAGAATCAAGTAAAGAGAGGTGTGTTGTTAAGAATCGTCAGTACCTCATTACCGCTAAGTATTAAGTATTTAGGTGTATCTGAGTTGACTCATTCCTATTTGTAAGTGCTTCAAGGAATAAATGTACAATTATTTAAAAACACACAATTAATTAAAATTTGCAGTCAGTTTGTACTTATGGTTAATTGCCTAGAACTGGTCGCACAATCAGAACAATGTATTCTACTATACATTGTAGAATATATTAATCCATACAGCTATTCAATACGCTGTAGAAAAAAAATGGCCTTTGTAATGGACATACGCAACATCATATTTACATCAGTTGGTTAATTTAATATTGTGAAATTTTAAGTGAAAAAAGTAATAGTATGCAAAGATTTTTGTTCAACATAAATTAGTGTTTTTATTAATTTAACATCTCTACATTTAACTTATTAAGTAGCCTAGACTTTTATTTTTTACAGAGATTCCATTGGAGTTTTATGTACTGGAGTCTGGAACAGTTCATGGGTTGGCGTTCTGGTTTGATGTAGCGTTTTCAGGCAGTAATCAGACTGTTTGGCTCTCCACTGCTCCTACAGAGTCTCTGACACATTGGTACCAGGTTCGCTGTCTCCTAGAAAATCCTATTTTCTCAAAGGCCGGTCAGTTGCTGACTGGAAAAGTCACATTGCAAGCGAACCAACGGTAATTAGTTTTACTATACAGTAGCGGTATTAAATCTCTAATACAATAGAATAGTACAAAGTCACTAGGGAAGAATTTCATACTGTAGTGGACACCTTAGGTACCAGGGACACTAAGATTAACGTAATGTAACTATGCTATTCTACCCAGTTATATGATGTGCTGCTCAATGTGGCTGAGCATTAAGTAAGCATCGAGCTCAAAAAGCATGTCAACTGTTGTTAATATAACTTGACATTGCCACTCTTCTTTATTATGATTTTGTTTAAGATAATTCAATTTTTAACTGGTATTGTATTGAATATGAATGAATGTTTAAAAGTGTTGGAATAAATGTGTTTGTGTGTGCGTGTGTGTGTGCGCGCGCATGCGTGCACGCGTGTTTTCAGAATAATAAATAAGAAGACTTTAATAAACAAGTTCTATGAGTTTTGCTAGAATTGCCAGTTACAGATTAAACCATACCTTATAATTGACTGAAAAGGCAAAGCCTTTACAATAAAAATACAAGTCTTGATATTTTTATGGTACCTATATAACATGTGATACCTAACTAAGCTTGCTATTTAATACAATTCCTAAATATTTGACTGGATTAGAATTTAATCTAGTATTATTATTTAGGATTTTATTGAGGTGAAATGTCCAAGCATTTTAATTTTATTAATTAATATATTATTCTGATAAAACCATTCGGAGAAACCACACATAACGATTGTTTTCTATCACAAAAGCAACTCATGAATAATTTTAACTATCTATCAGATTCCACAATGTTCAAAAATATTTTTAATTAATTCAAAAGTTGTGCAGTCACATTTTGTGCCTTGCTTAGGTCATAAAATGTTCCACAAGCTAAACCGTCAAATAGGAATAAAACTTGATTTACAAAAGTTATTGGCATGTACACCTAAATAAGAATGACTTTAAGAATAACGACTACAGAGTATGCATTAAAAGATGTTAAGTGTGGCTTTGCTTCTTTGGGACACAGGACAATTTTTTAGAAAAACTGGGACCACAATGTGACCACATCTCAGATTACTTCATCCATTCTCATAGTACTATATGCAATGTAGTACTCCATTGCCTACTCTACATTTATAAAAAATTATACTCCAACTCCATGCTGGCACAGGTTTGCAGAACACCTTACTTGGTTATAATATTGTTTATAATTACAGGCAAAGCTATGATGTGACAATGGACCTGTGTATAGAGGGCAGTGAGCAGACTCGGTCTGTCAATACTCTGGACTTGAAGAATCCGTATTTCCGCTACACGGGCCAACCAGTTGCTCCACCCCCTGGCATGAGCAACACTTCCCCCAGTGAGGCCTATTGGGCCCAGCTGGATGCTCAAGGTGCTCGCCAAGGTTACTATGCTTGTTATTATCACTCACCATACCTATTTTCTGTCTAGTAAATTAAGAAAATTAGCCGTAAACCCTTTTTTAATTAATTCTTAAAAACAATATATGGACATTATTGCATAACTGTATACTCTTTTTCATATAATTATGTTTACTTTATATATTTGACATTTTAAAATCATTTATCATGTAATTAAGCTCTTTCTGAATTGCTTTTGAATTTATCGTAAGTACTTACTGTTTTATTTTGGTAACTTGTAATAAAACTATTTTTGTAAATAAAACAGTGTATTTTAATAATCAACTGTTAGATGATATTGTAGGTATAAAAACAATAAAAACATTCCATTATAACAATTTTCATGTAATAAATATTTAACAAATTACAATAGCCTTTTTGATATGTAAAATAAATATTAATCCTTAAAACGTATATTAATCCATTAAAAGTATATCTATACCATCGGAATTGTGGTAAACGCGCATCATACAGGAATATCTGTACTAACTTTTTTTAGTTTATTATATATCATGATCATGGTGTGAATATGTAGGTATGATTGTCAGGAAGCAAATTGGATTGCTTGTCGCATGAAAAATCAATAAAAAAAAACCCTGTGCTATTCTTTTATCAACGCTTCGTCTTATTATGCAAGTGTGGCATGTGGATATGACCATGTAAAACCAGTAGATCTTTGAAACAAATTTGTTTGTTATTTCTTCTTCCAAGAAGTATGAAATAAGTTTAATTTTGACAAAATCGGAGTTTTTTAATAATCACTAATTTTTGTAATGCAAATTTTAAAGTGCTTAAGGGTTATTGTACACATTTCCGAAAAGAAATCTTTATAAAAAGGTTATATGGACATTATCACAAAACTATGTACAAGAATTTGTTTGTTCCTTCATAATAGCGGTTATTTGATATTTTTTATGTGTAAAGAAGACTAGAATTAGAATGTTTGTGGCTGAAACAATAACTTCATTCTTGTGAAAAAATATGTTATATCTTGTAGTTTTTAACATTACTGTTGCTATCTATCTAGGAAAAATGTATTTAGCTATATATATAATTTAGGAAGGATTTATATTTTTGATGATTTTAACAAAGACAGCAGATCTTGAGTTAATTGAAAAGAACAAAATTCATTAGAATTGATTATTTACATGTTTGTCTTAGTAGTGGTTATTTTTGCAGCATACTGTACAAGGTTATGTGCATCCTTGTACTTTGGAACGGTATGCTGATTTTTTTGCAAGAATAATGTATTCAGCACATCAGATCAGAAAACAGAAATATAAGGAGATCCAAGATTTGGGAGTTAATATCAATTATATGCCATTCATTATGTGCTAATTATGTATGCCAGATATATGTAACAAACCTATGGTCAATTCACAACAATTTTTATCAAAAACCATAAGTTTTTACTACATTGCTGTATCTTTTCCAGCTGTGAACATGGTCAATGGCATTTCTGTCAATGGCCTGGGTGAAGTGCAGATGGATTCCAGCCAGAATCATACTAACATTGTTGGTTTAGGTAAGTAATTTTAACTTTTTATGAGAAGAATAAGTTGACATGCAGTTAACTACTGATTATTTTAGAGTGGATCATCTATGTTACGAGTTCCATGGTAGACCAATAAATAAAAAATTGTAATGAAAGTCCAGAGAACTGCACACAAAACATAATGGATAAGATAAATATCAGACTTTGTTAACCCTCTTCCACAAACAAGACTGGAATCGACTTGGACGGCTCAGTGCCACTAGTCTAGTCTAGTAGAACCATGGGTGCCTGGAAGTAGTATGAGCAGGAGAGGGTGAAAAGATGAAGGCATAATAAACGTGATATTTCTGGTCATTCTCATCTCTTGAACTATGTTAATTGTTAACAGATGTAGATTTCAGCTACAAATAATTTCTTTAATATGAGAGGCTTGTTTACATAGGAATGATCGCTTGTTTCTGAAAAGATAACAAGATTACGGACATTGTATGCATTTTCATTTGAAACCTTGGATGAACCTGCTATAGGTCTCATGTTAGGTTTAATCTAACGTTAGTCTTTACAAACTATAATAATAAAATAAATGGTTATGCTACAAGAAATAACTCAAAACACTTCTAATACATAAAATAAATTTGTAATTATTACCTTAAATGTATTTTATATTATAATGATAATATCACAGATACATGAAGGTTTGAAGGTATTCATTGTATAAAGTTTTCTTATTGGCGATGGATGACTTGAAAGGTTAACAGGATTTCGGACATTTGCTATTGAATGTATTTTTATCACATATTAAGATGTGCAAATGTCTGAATCATGTTATATTTTCTGGTAGTATTATTTTAAATACACTCAGAAAAGTTTCTATTCATAAATGTTGATACTAACCAAAAATAACTGTAAGTGAACCAGTATGTTCCTTGAATACAAAACGTTGCATTCATTGCTACAGGCTAGGTAAATCTGTCTTTTCTTATAATACAATAAACTTCAGGTTGAAAATGGCACACACAAAAATGACTGAAGAATAGCGGTTCCCCAAAAATATAACTGTTAACATATCACTTTAATGTTTACTAAAATTGGGTAAGATTTAACCTAACAGCAAGTTAAATGTGATTTTGTGTCATTTGTGACTACCTTTCCATTGATTACGCTGAATAATCTAGAGTTTACTGCTTATGTATTATCACTTAAATAAATTACAAGATCAATTATATTACGTGTTGCTAATTTACGAATTTATAGCTTTCTAATACTTCATCAATAAGAAAACAGAAGTGATTATAAAATTAAATAAATTACATCACATAAGTACATTGTTTCAAACAAAAAATGTCATATAAACATAGGTAGAGAAATGTGTTCCATAGCTGCTACCTGCCAGTTTTGTATTTTTACATAAAAGTATCTCTAGAACTAGTAAAGCTTGAAAAAGTAATTGTGTGATTTGGTTTAAATTCAGAAAATGGTGTCTGTTGAAAATCTTTTAAGTCAAATAGTAAAAAATATAAAATTGTGGCCACCAGCTAAACAACACATTTCTTTACCTATATTTATAGGACATTTTTTTGTTTGAAATGATGAGTACTATTAGCCACAGAAGTTTGTGACGCCCTTTTATGAACACCCTGTTATATATTTATCTTTTGTGAGGGTTACATATACTCTTATGTAGTAGCTATGATTGTACAATTTATGTTTTAGTATCCCAGCCAAACATCCACCCAGGATCAATTAGCAGTACTGGGAGGCAGAGGGCTGGGCCCGGACCTGGCACCGCCACTTCAACTGGTGGGGCTCAACTCATTGGTGGAGGCATCTCTCCCACTCTCTTCACCTCACCAGTAAGTACACTAAAATACTATACATAAGGCACATAAGCAATATCAATGAACATTTCTTGTTTATTGACTCAAAATCAGTTGATCATCTGTAGAGATTTATAAAAAAAGGTTTTGAAAGCTCTAGTTTAATACTTATTTTTCTCAAATTCCAAAGTTCTCGAACAACTAGGATGATCAGGTGGCTGATTAAAATTTAATTATTAAATTTCTCACCTTGACCAGCATTGAATTCTATCAATCCTGTATAACTGTGTGCTATTTTTTAAATGTATCCATTCAGTGCTTTTTAGCTATTAAAATCTCTTCTAAAAATAATCCCTGAAATCCAAGAGTGGGCAAAGCTCAACTTTTTTCTGTAATAAAGCCAAAAAATGTTATATGTTGTCAGATTGTTTGCTAGAGAAATCAATGTTGAACAAACTAGCATCACAAACTTGGTTTATTTTAATATCCAGCCTATTTACCTTGGAAATGGTTGTCAAGGTTGCAATCTAATGCCTTGGATTAATCATTATTGAGCCACATTAAAATGGGCATGACTACCCCACCGATTCTTTTATTAGTCATTTGCCATCGCTCAGTGAAAAAAAAAAATCAGTAACACTGTGTTTGGATGTCTGCAATCTGATCTCTTCCTCAGTTAAATAACTAACCTAATACATAACTACAATCTGTGTTAAACCATATCAAAGTGTCGTGGCACACATTATTGTAGTTCCCAAAACAGAGTGTTACTGATTTTTTTTTGTATCACTGAATAATGACAAATCTCTAAAAAAAATCTGCCACTTCCATAGAGAGCCTCATTTTGTAAAAATATTTTTCCAGGCCTGTAGAACCAAATCTTTGAACTGTTTCTAATGCCAAAATGAATTTAATAACAAAACATTGCTCTTTCAACAACGTTTTTTTTTTACTTACAACTCAAAAGTGTTTTAATCAAGTTTAACTTTAAACGTTTAAATCTATTAAAGCTTTAGCATTACATTGGTTATTACGAAAATCATGTTTAGATATAATTAACTCTACTCTAAGTAAAAGAAATTATTTTAAACCTTTTTTTGGCTATTAAATTCATTGCTTATGTCATCTTTACTTGCATAAGTAGCACATTTCTTTGTATGTGTCCAATTTAAAATATTAGATCTCAATATTTATATTTAAGCAATTTTATACCAATAATTATCATGATTAGGACAGACAATGAACAAAAATTAGAAACCATTAGTTTTGTTTTAAAGTTTCAAATATAATAAGTATTGGATGGGATGGGTCGATTCCATTACTCGATACTGCAGCTCTTTTCTCTTGATTGCAATCCAATTTCTTCAAAGTAATTTATTACAATAAAGTGAATGAAATCAACAGAAATGCTTAAAATAAGCTTGGAAAGTCACGCGTTCACATTATTACTAGTGATATGTAGAACTGAATCCGGAATCCGCTGAGTTTTCAAAAAGAAGTCTATTCCCAGACAACAGCTGATCAGCTGTAGGTAAATTACCAATTGCTAAGACGTGTAATTGTCATAATTTCTGAGGGGAAAAACCTATATAGATAAAGTAATTACAATAGTCTTTTAAATAATACTTTGCTTACAATACGTATTTTTTATATTTATGATTGCACATTCCCGTGAGCCCGATGTGACTATTTGTGAGCGTGTGTCTATTTGCTGATTGGCAGTGCAAAAATTACCGATCACTAAAAAGTATTATTTTTGTACTTTCTAAATGAAAAATATAGATAGATAATTTTAAATTTTCCTTGTTTTATAAAATAATCTTTTGCATAGAGTTTGTATTTTCTATGTCTGTCTACATAGGCAAAGAAAATTGGTACATGCATTACCGTACACGTCGGTTGCGTAGATATCACATTTGTCAGCAGTAAACAAATGTTTTCTAATTTTTGATTAGTCTCATAACGTTTCATAATTTGTTTAGTTGTGTATTATATGCCTTCTATAAGAATTATATGTATGTTTATATCTTGAAATATTTTATTATAGCTTTACCAAGTTGGTTCGTAATTTTTGTCTGGCTCCCCCTACTGGCCAGATTTGCTTTAATGTTAGAACAAAACCATTTAGTAGTAACTCATTATATTCTTAGTTACTATTTATGATTAAAGAGAGAACATGCCAGATTTTCCTTCATAGAGGGTGTTCTTTTTAATGTCTCTATGGGTCTCTTATTAGTTATTAATAATATCTAGTTATTATTCTCAGCCATTATTTATGCAGGAATAAACCAAATTTTGATTTTTGATATTCAAGACTCTATGATATTTATATAAGGAGTTTTCACACAGACAGAAAGACAATCGGACAGACTGTCTTTAGACGTTTTGACTCCAAAATCAATAGGATTCGTCCCTGGACGAAGATGAATATATATACCAAGTTTCAAGGTTTCTTATTTCGAGAGTTGTCACACTGACAGACAGACAACATGTTTTCAATAAGGTTCGGTTGGATTCTTAATAATTAGCATGATAATTTAATACAATCAAAAATAAATATATATTTCAAGTTTCTATTGAATAATGTTTTTAATATTGAAGATAAAATTAATGGAAAGTAGTATAGAGAAGGAATTGTTACTAAAAGTGTAAGAAATAGGGATTAAAATTCTGGAATTGGTTAGGGGGATGATCTTGATCTTGTAACCACTCTGATATTATAAATAGCCAAATTAGTTCTGTTTTTTCTACCTTTTGCATATGTGATGATTTGTTTCAGCAGACTCATCAAGTGGTGCTAGGAAACACCTCCCATTTCCCTGTCAACAACAGCCTCATGATAGGAGACTATGTCACTCCTACTAGTGGAATGCTCAGTGTTCAGGGTTACAGACAATAATCTTTCTGCCTCTTGAGTTTTTTGTTTTAATAAGATAAGTAGTTGATCAATTTTTTTACCCTCTAGTCTGGCTATTGAATGAGTGCTATGTTACTCTTCATATGTGTTTATTATCATTTCTAAATATCATCGTGTTTGGCAATATCTCAAAGTAATAATGGTTTAAATTTTAAGAAAGATCATTAACAGTACAACAAATCCATAATATATGAAACCAGTCAATTGGTTCATAACTCAGTTTTCTTCTTTCTTTCTTTTCTTTTAGATTACAATTAGGTTTAGAGGTTAGGGATTACTGGCATCACACTATTGATTAAACCACTTGCCATGCAATTAAGAACTGACATTTAAAAATAGACTTTTCTAGTTTCCTTCACTGATTTTATTTTGAAAACATTAGTAAAAGAGCATTATATTTTTAAATTAAGCGGTTCAAAACTATTTCAAGTAAAAGTTATTGATCAGCATTACTGTAATATGTATATTCTGTAAGATTGAATCGATTATGCTATATTGACATGTTTGATTTTACTGGGTGTTTCAAAATGACACATGTTTTAGAACACACAAGAAAACTTAGAAGTAGAAACCTGAATCAAATTCAATTTTACATCGTTGTTTCAAAATCTGTTATTTTACTACAATCTTATTGATTCTTAGACAGATCTAAGGTGACAGACAGTGTGGAGTCAACCTAAATTAACATTAATGTTTTGTTATATGTTCCCTATAATGGCTTCAGCAGAGCTCTCTGACTTATTGCTTTGAAGGCAAAAATAATTCATACTTTGAACATTATTTTTTAATGATAACATGAAATAAGATTAAAATAGTTTTAATGTTTGGATAACAATTCTGCATTTCAAACAAATTTTACATGGTTGCAGTAGACAATTTTTCTTTTTTATTCAATTTTTTATATTTGTAAAAGATGGGTGTGAAGAACACACTTGAGTTTATGGTTTCAATTGTAAAATGTGCAATTGATAGCACACAATATAAATTTGCTTATTTTTTACAAGAGACCAATCGAGAGCACTGCAGATAGTGAAAAATCCTTATAACAAGGGACGGGTTTGAAATGAGTGACTTCCAAAATAAAGGTTTGTTTCATATAGATTAGTCAAGTTGATTGCCAAAAATATGTACAACGTTAACTGCTATTAGCATTAAGTGGCTGAAAAATTAATAAATTTGTAGCTGTAGGATATCTCTTGACTTGAAAACATATTATTTTTATTAAATTTTTGTATGTTTTTTCATGTTTTACGAGTACTTATTAACTCAGCTTGAATAAAAACAAAAGTGCATTTCTCATTTATGAACATTGATTATATAGATTTTATTTTAAATGCAATTGGATATATTTTCTTTTATTTTTTAAACACTTTCTTATATTATAATTTTGATATAATATGTTTTATGATTGTTCTTGTTTTTAGTAATTTTATAAGATATTTATGTAATACTCTTAATAAATGTACATCATGCTTATACATCAGCTACAAATTTAGGTATTGTTATACAGTGTGTCAAAAATATGAAAACTGCTGGACAATTTTTATATTTTTGAGTTTATATACCTTTAAAAATTCTCACATAATTTATTGTTTTTTAACTACTCAGGTTTTTAAGAATGTTTTGGCCCTTTGTAGATTTGAACTGTTTTGTCAACATTTCTTTATCTTGTTCTCCTCATACTTAAAATTAAAATTAACAATTTCTACAGGATCTAGATACACATAAAATGTTAACATAGTGTACGCTTTTATATAGCTAACTCTTAAACAGTTTCAATTATTTAAGTAAAATGTTCAGAACACTTCACTGTACAGTACCACTTCAAGTACCACAGTGCACAAGCATACTTAACATTTAGCAATGTTTAGGAAACTGTCCATTTTATATTAAAAGTATGTGACAGTAAAGAACACCTTACTTAAAAAATAAATATGTTAATCATCAAAACAAAAAAACCTTTGAAAACTTGAGTGTGCTAACAAATTGTGAAGTATGTAGTTTGAATCTGTGACAGCCTGTGGAGTTCCCACATAAGAACATTTTAGTACCAAGAGGACAAAATATAGAGGTGTTAACAAAATAAATAAAATCCTATTTAGTTATAAAATATTCTTAAACACCGAATATCTTTAAGTTTGTTATAAGTATCTTGTGGATTGAATAAAACTATAGAATAGATTTTATTAAAACAACACAGTACACAATATAATGAGCATAAATGGAGTTGTAAAATACTCATCATCTAAGCTATGGAACTTTTGTCATATAAAATAGCTTAGTGTTGATGCAAAAATAGCATGAAATAGCAAAATGGAGTGAATAAATAGCTGTATTGATTAATAACTACTGAACATAATAATTATTATTCTGTTACAATGTACCATAATTTAAATGTAGAATTATTTATAGTATTATTTGTTATATCAAACAATTTGTGTTTTTAATTTGATATTGTGCATGCCATCATCAATATTTATTTTGGATTATTGTTTGAAATCAAAGTGTGTCCTTTAGTTATTATTTTATTGGGTAATCATTATTTTACTGCTTAGATTATGTGTTTATTTAATCATAATGCTAAAAATGCAAAAATCTGTAATATTTTGCTTGAATCTTTTATCTGTTTATTGCCATATATTCTGTAATTACAGTTTTTAAGTGTTATGTAATTTGTTCCATAGATTGGATTTCATTGTAATTATTTATAGGAAACCTATTGGTAAATATTTATATGTTCGTAATCTTGTGTCAGTTTTATAAACGGTTAAGTTATTTTCATTGTGAATGTATTATTGGCTTTGATATTTGAACAAACAAGTATAAAAATTATTTTAAAAGTAGGCGCTGCTTGTTTCTTAGTTTCCATAATTTACAAACATTTCAAATGTGATCCAAAGTAATTACAACTAAGAGAGTGCAGCATAATGTTGCAAATTCAGTTGTTAATGGCTGAGCGTTTGCAAGCATAGATTAGGTTTTTACACAACTAAGCAGATCTGTAGAAAAGGCAATGAAATAAATTTATATAAAGCTGCTTACCCACTTATTGGCTCTATCAAAATTAAAACCCAGCTTATCAATGAGCTTGATAGTTGAAATTTGTTACACTGGATGGAAAACTTTGCCATACCAAAGGGAAAAGTCTTAAAATATTGTTAAAAGTTTTTTTAACTTAAGAAAGGAATCCAAAATGGTAACCATACCTTAATTTGTTTCTTACTTGACCGATTTCAATGAAAACCAAATCTTAGTAAACATTTGAAATACACCAAGATGATATTCTTTCATGTTTTAGAACTCATGTATTGTTGATATGGAGAATGGAAGTGAGTTTTACTGTGATTAATTGTAATTGTTCAGTGAGTATTAGAAATAGGTATTCCGAATGAGTGAGGTACGTACAAATTTGTGAATAGTTAGGCTACACTGCAAAGAGGTTTAAAATGTAAAATAGTAGACCGATGTAAAAAGTTTGACCAACCTCAATGAAGGATGTGGAAAATTTCAAAAAGTCACTTAATACCTATCTTGTGGTCAATAAAAATGGCTGATTTATTCTCTCTGAAAGCAGAATTGACAAGTGTTTTTCATTTTGAAACCTTAAAAATTAATTGTAAAAACAGAATGTTTGATGCAGTGTTTTAAGTTTGGTTGTGACAGCTATACTTCTTTTGTAGGGAAATGTTAAAACTGTGATAAAAGTCGCCTATCTTATTCTCCCACTCAACTTTGCTACTGGCAGCCCTCAGGAAATACAGATTGGTCTTAGCCTTAAAACTGTTTGGCCTTGTAGATGAAAAATGCAATTTTCGTGATGGGCTTATATTTTTACTCAAGTACATGGCTAAAAATGTGTAATCTCATTTTTTTACTCATGTACTAACTAATTGATGTCTGCTGCTTTCCTTCTGTCTTACAAAAAGGGCTACGGAAAGGTACAAGTCATAAGTAATTACATTTGACAGCTCCACTGTGCAGCCATTGCTATGTTAGCAAATATATAGCCTCTCCAGGCCTTGGAAACAGTTATTTGACTAATGTATAAGTACTATGGAAAATGTTATATCTACACCCTTCAGAATTAAAATTAAAGCACTGAATAATATTTAACAGTACCATTGTGACAGACAGTAAAATGGACCTGATTGAAAATATTTGAAAAGGGATTTCTACTTTTTTCTCACACTTCTGTTTAAAAGTAGATATAATAGGAATGTCTTGATTACGATATTGTTGCAACTAAACAAATAGTGTTTATATCTATTTGATAATGAGAAATTAGGTGGACCAGTGTTGAATATTGGGTCATTCACTTCAGCTGTTGCCCACAAACATTCTTTTGGCTATCTTTTAAAGCTCTTTCAATTTGTGTGCCATTACATCTCTTATAATGGTTTTTTACAGTTTGCAGGGGTTTCAATAGATACAGGCATTTTAAATATGTAAACACGATTGACTTTATAATGGCATCTCTAGCTTACCAAAAGATGAAGGTAGACAGTGCGCAAGTGCTGGATACTGACCGCAGCGCTGCAACGGCTGAATTTCAAATATTGGGTGAAAAGTTTATTCTCAACACAGATGACTGAAGCTGATAAAGACTGTAATGTAATACGAGGTGGCCTTGGGATATTGTCCTAAAGCGTGGAGTTGTAATACAGAGATGGAAATCACCCAATGACCATTAGTAAGATCAGTGATGTTAAAAGACATTTTACCGTCAAGGTCTAGAATCTTTGAAATTAAGCAGATTTGAGTTTAATAACAAAGGAATTTGTTTTCTCAGTGTAAACAAATATTTTGTTTTCAGAAAAATTAAGTAAGCAAATGCACCAATACCACTTAAAAATTAACTACAATTTTACAATTAATTAATACAAATTTGGTGTACCCTCTATTTCCAATGAGTGAGGCAAGATAATAAAAAAATAACAGGTAAGCACAGTGAGCTGGTCTTGGCCCACTCAATTGTTAGGGTTGAAGGACAGGAATGCTTAAGAAGCAGCCTGCTTAAAGTGCTTGGCCCAGTTGTCTTATAATAACTACTATATCCAGTATACAAAGCCATTTGAGATGAGTATTAAATCATCACTTAAAGAGTTTCAAATTTGAAACTTGAGACCTTTAACTTAAATATTGGAGTGGAAATGAGGAAGAGTTTTTAGTATAATGCATATAGTGGAGCCAATCATTGAAAAGTAGGAAAAGTATAGTTATTAAAACAAATTGACATGTCTTTATACCAAGAAGATGACTGTCCTTTCTTCCTATTCAATAAAGGTAAGCCTGCTATTTCTTCGTTTTAAAAATTCATGTTCACCAAATTTATTTCAAATTTAACTGTTTTTTTTTATTTGGCTTTATTATTACTAGTGAGACACATTTTGGAATTCAGAAAATTATAACTTCTTGTTGGTGATTTTAAAAATAAATTTCTTTTGATTTATACTGAAAACTATTACTAAACTCACAGTACAAAAAAGAATTGTATATTGTCATTGACAGTAATTATAAACACCAAGCATACAATCTTGTTTCTTTCTTTAGTGACTTTCACATTAGTTGAACAATTAATTGGAGAGTAATTTTGCTTTGTTTTGGTTGCACCTGTTTTGTATGCGCGCACAGTGAACTGAAGCAATCAATGATTTTTTTTTTCTTTTCACTAACTGTATTACTTGTAAACAAACTTTAGGAACATTGTACCTCGAGATGTATATAGATATATATTTTATCAAGTTTTGTTAGTTTTGATGTTTCCTTTTAAAATAAAAATAATTCGGATTGTATTTTTTAATTTATTATTACTTCTCTCAATATTTCTCTAATTATTGTTTTATTGATTTAGCACTAAAGTAGGGCTTAAGTAGCATATGTGATAATTTAAACACCTCTGTATATAAGCAGTTTATAAGTTGTGAAGGAATGGATGCTCTGTGTATGATGTGTACATGTTTTAGTTTTAAGTCATGCCATTATTGTTTCAGATTTTGAACACAAACAGTGTATTACTACAGCAGAAATAAGACTTATTTATTTTTTAAATTAATGTCATATGTAATCTGATAAATGATTATGGAAATAAAAGAATTAATTTTCTTTTTAATAATATCCATCTGTTTGATTTTACAATTCAGTAACCAGTGAGTTTAATGCTTAAAAATTGATAAAAATGTTATTTAAAAAGATTGATTATAGACTTTAGTTTTATAGTAATGATTATAATTTAAAAATTTTTGTACTAAGATAATTAGTTTTTTTTTAGGAAAAATATCATTTATGAGATTTTAAGTACAAAGTATGCCAAATACATTGAATGACTTCTGTGTTTGGTATAGTTTGATGTTAGTAGAACATCATTTCTCTGGTCCAACGGCATGTATGATTGAAGATGTGTCTAAATCATAAAACATGTTTGGGATTGTTTACTTTAGTATCTGAATAAAACATAATATTCAAAATTGTGCTTAGTTTTTTTATTTGATTCATAGTTCATTAAAAAAATAACAAGTTAGCTTTCTTACTACTTTGACCCGAAGGCATTTAAGCGGGGATAGTCTTTCATACCTGAAAAGCCCTCTTGTACTGCAGTCTTGGAAGAGAATCTATGAAGAACATAGTCCAGAGCATAGGTGTATCTAGTATGATTAAATGATGGGGAGTTTACCACTATTGGAGGGTCTGGAATATTCTCAACACCCCAATCAAACTGGATATAGGAGGGTCCTTCCAGGAAAGTGCTTAAAAGCTATTATTTAGAATGGCAAATTTGACTGCCTTCTGGAGTATTCTGTGATTATTATTATGCTCTACAAAAACAGCGAACATGAATAAAAATTGAACCTTTTGGTAGCTGCCTGATAACAAAAATAGTAAGCGAAGAATGAGAAAGGGATTTACATAGGCTCTTTCAAATGGCCATATCTCTTAAGATGTACATTGTACAGGTCACATGCACTACTTTTGCCATGATTTTACATATTACAAAATGGGCTTCCGGAATATATTCTTTTTATTACTTTTTTTAGTAGGAGCATGTGTACTACTAATGAGTTATAAACTACAACTGTGTTCTGAGTATATTCACAGACAATTGATCAGCATTATGAAAATTACTGATCGCTAAAATGTGTTTTTGTCATGCTTCATGTTTAAATAATCTTACATAAACAATCTAATTCATTAATTGTCTGAGCATTTGTAATTACATTGTCTAAAACTTTTATTTTTTTACTGATTGGTTCTATCTCGAGGAATGTTTTTTTGCTGATATCCGCTTCAGTGCTGCCCGTGTTGATGGTCGGAGGCATTACTGTGCTCATACTACTACAATTTTTTTTACAAGGTTATTAAAAAAAATGTGCTTTCTAAAACTTAATTGTTTTTCTGTGGTTTTTCTTTATTACTTTTGCCATCAAACACAAGTTTTTTCAATACACTTTGCTGTTGAAAAAACAACAAATAATGTAAGTGGCCAAAGTAAATATTTACCAACTGTTTTTGTCATAGTTTCTATTCAGATGTCAGTTTGTTTTTTTCACTAGTTATTTTGAGTTACACATGTCTGCAGTGTTCATTATTGTGTGAAACAAGTGCGTATTTCACTATTTACAATTTATATTAGACCATATTTCTTTTATCTATACGTTTACATCACATATTCAGTACCTTCAATAAAAAGATATGTAAAAATATATTATTGCATCAAAATAATTGTATACATGTTGTTGACTAATGCTGAGCAAATGTAAAAAGGCAACTCATTCAATTTTATACTTTCCCGTAAACACATACAGAAGTCTATTACAAAACCCTATAACTAGATGTCACGGCAATGTATGCACAATTTGGTTATCCTGAATTGTGAATGAATGTAAAGGTTTTAAATTTCTAGTAACATTTTCAAAAAGTATAGCAATCTTTTACCTTAAAACCCCGCTACTCGTGGGAACAAAATGAGTAAACAAACAAAAAATAATGAAATTAAACCAGAGAGCTCTTGCAGCACTCAAAAAGTGGATAAAAATTTACAAAACATAGAGGGATTGACGATGGGTTCAGACCCTAGCAATCCTGAACAAACCCAAAAAACAGGCGGACTTCCTAGTAGAAGTCCTCAAACCTCCAACTCGGCGAAACGGATGAAGAAGACGCAATACTGGAGGGCGATCACCAGAAGGAAGAGGGAGCAAAAGCCAAGAGGCTGCTCCAAGTACTGCCTAAACTATGTGGAGCCACCAGGAAACGTATGATCTGGTTTCGGAAAAGAGGTTATTCATATTCATATTCATATTCAAATTCCTTTATTCACAATTGCACAACATGTACAGAATAGTGTCATTACATTACTTTCTACAAACTCTAAGATACATTTTAAGAAATTCATGTACAAAATTCTTCTGTATATTAAAAATAGTTGGCTAAGGCTTTTTATAATCTTTTTTTTACAATAATTTTATTTATAAAAATAATAATTTATTTAATTGTGATCTATTTAGCATACTAAAACAGCTTGATTGTACTTTAATTGATATTTTACACAAAAGATATTACAAACTACACATAACAATATTACAAATAATATTTAAACTATTGATATATTATTAAAATAAAATAAAAAAACTCCAATGCATACAGGGGCCTGTCCAGCATCATTGTTTTCAGCTTAGTTTTGAATTTATATAAGTCCTCTATTGTTTTAATTTCTTTAGGCAGTCTATTGAAATATTTTATACCTGAATATGATGGTTTTTTCATATATCCTTAATTTATGTTGGTCAAAAGCCAGGTCATTTTTACACCTTGTGTTATTTTATGATTGTCTCCGTTTCTCACAAAATTATTAAAATTTCTTTTGATGAACAGACACAGCTCAAAAACATACTGGCTATAAACAGTGAGAATACCCAGCTCTGAAAAATGAATCTTTACTGAATCATTCCATTTTAATTTTAACATGATACAAAGTGCTTTCTTTTGCAAAATTAGAATTCTATTCAGATTAGCTTTACTTGTACACCATATACTATAATACCATAGGCAATATGTGAATGAATTAATCCGTAATAAATTGTTTTGAGTGTATTCAAATTAGAAAATTTTGACATACGTTTCAACGCAAACAAACCGGAAGATATTTTGCTACAAATTTGGTCTATGTGTGAGTTCCAGTTTAAGTTTTTGTCTAATTTTAATCCCAAAAATTTTGTTTCATCTACATTTTCTATCATTTCTTCATTTAAAAATATATTAATCTTATCCAGTTGTTTTTTTTACTTGAAAATGTAACATATTTTGTTTTTAGTGAGTTCAGTAAAGTTTTTGAAATTAGATATTGGTTCAAAGACGACAGACTAACATAAGCTGAGGTCTCTATGTCTTCAACTGACTTTCCTGATATTTTCAAATTTATGTCATCTGCGTACAAACAAATATTCTCAAAGTGACTTGTATGGGGTAATCCTCTGATGTAGCACAGAAAAAGTAATGGACCCAATATAGATCCCTGTGGTACTCCATATTTCACAGGCTTATGGTCAGATTTAACACAGGATAACTGTTTAAAATTTGAAACAAAATTTATTTCTACAAATTGTAACCTATCCACTAGATATGTATTAAACCAATTAAGTGCCCTTCCTCTAATTCCTAATTTATGTAGTGCATCAAGCAAATCACTATGCCCTACACTATCAAATGCTTTGCTCAAATCTAAGAAGACCCCTATTGTTTTTTTACCCTTATCCACCGAATCAATAATTGACTCTGCTCGTGCGCCTTCCATCTTGTAGCCTTATCATTTGTGTAGCAGCACTAATCACTGATTTCCTGGGACGAAAACCGTGTTGTTCTTTATCAAAAAGATTATTAATTTCTAAGTATTTTGTTAGTTGGATTGACATGGCTCGCTCATAAATCTTAGCAAATGAAGATATCATAGAAACTGGTCTGTAGTTTGATGCAAATTCCCGTAGGCCCTCTTTAAATAAAGGTTTAACCTTGGATATTTTTAATTTTTTTGGAAAATTCCCACTGATGAATGAGGAGTTAATTAAATGAACAAGAGGTTGAATTAGACACTGTCTAGCAAGTTTAATGACTGGCATCGGTACCTCATCATAGCCTGTTGTGTATTTATTTGGAAAAGACATGATAATTTTTTCAAGATCTATTTCTGAAATATTTTTAGGTATAAAAAAGTTTTTTGTTTGTAATTTAATTGGTTGATCTTCACCAAATGACTTAGTTGAGTTAAGTTTTAGTCTTTGGTAAGATTTGTGAATCAACCATATTTATGCAGAAGTTGTTAAACATTTCTGAAACTATATCAGGATTATTAACAACTAAACCATCAATATTTAAAGCTATATTTTCATGACTTTTAGTCCTCTTACCAATTTCACTGTTTATGATCTTCCAAGTCTCCCTGCATACATTTGAGGAGCCAGAAATCAATGAATCTAAATACATTTGTTTTTCTACTTTACATTGACTGTTGTATTCCTTGATTTTTACTTTTAAAACTTGTTTTAAATGTTGACTGTTACTTTCTCTACTGAGGGAAGACATTTTTGAAATTTAATTTTTCATTTTAAGTAAATCTTCAGTTATCCATGACTCTTTTCTATTAGTTTGTTTAGTTTTCATTTTAGGATAACATGTATCAAAATAATAAAAAAATATTGAAAAAAATTCATCATACTTTTCCTGGACAGGTGCGTTATATACACTGTTCCAACTTTCTTGAGATACACATTTAAGAAATAATTGATTATTTTCCTTATTAAATTTTCTTTGAAACTTCGTTAAATCATTATTTCTGTGTTTATAATCTAAATTTCCATCTATTGCAACAAGTTAGGCGTCATGGTCAGAAATATTTGTTATAATACCCTCAACTTTTACATCCTGTTTAGGAAAATTGCTTAAAACATGATCAATACAGACAGGTCTGAGCTGTAGTACAGACTCTAGTAGGAAAATCTACCAAACAATTCATCCCAAGACCTTTCAAAATGTTTTTTAAATTTCTACATTCTTTAGAATTTATAAGTGTATTTATGTTTATATCACCCACTAAAAAAATATATTCACATTTTTTTGTAATTAAATTTATTAATTTATCCAATTTTTCTAGAAATATATGTGTATTAGAGCTGGGAGATCTATAAATACCTACTACAATAAACTTAAAGCTATTACAGCTAAACATTGTTGCACAAAATTCAAACTGTCTATCTTCTTGCAATTCATTGCATGCCGGAAAACATACCTGTTTCCATTCAATCCCATCTTTACATAGTACCATAACTCCCCCTCTAATGGTTGTTTTCCTACAATAATGAGAAGTAACCGTATATTTACTTACATTTAATCAACAAATTTCATCCAGTTTAATATTATGTTCACTAAGAACTACTATATCCAGGTTTAATTCTTCTACAAGTATTTCTAATGTTTCAATTCTGGATTCTAAATGTTGAATGTTTTGATGAAAAATTTTAATTTTTGTAAATTTTAAATATTGGTAGCTAGACTTTTTCTTGGATTGGTTGATTGAAATTTTTGGATCAAAATTTACGTTTTCCCTTTGAGAGGTCTGGTAACTGAGTTTAAACGGTTAACAGATCGTTCTCCGGCATTTTCACTCGTATGTTGGATTTGCACTTCACTCAATGACTGACTGCTCATACACACTTTCACTTAACACACCTCCAGGTGATGTTGACATGCTTGATACTGAGGCAGCATGCAGCAGTGGAGTGGTCTCTAGTGCTTCAGACGGTGAAGATTAGGCCACAACATCGGCAAAGCTAAGTTCACCAGGTACTACTGGGGTAGTTGACTGCTCCAGCTTTGATGGTGTATCCAGGCTGACATCATTTGATCTATTTGGGCTATTTGTTTGTGCGCTCTTCACACAACTAGTGTTTTCCATCAAGTCATTGGGAACAGACAGAGTTGATGTTTTAGTAAAGACTTCATCCATTGCAAGGTTATTCAGTTCATTGTACTTATATGTTTTATCTACTTTGGACCAATTTTGTTCAGCATATTTATTTACTATGATTTGTTGTAAGTATTTTACAAAAACGTTATAAGGCATTCCATTGTGCAAGTTTTTCTTAGGTGAATAATTTTTTGTTATTATTAAAATAGATGCTCCTGTGGTCTTTTTGAATTTCAACAGATTAGATACGAAATGTTGAGGTAAAACACGGTCTCTGATGCAATCCATTGGGGAGCAGATGAGTAATTTCAAGTTACGAGCTTTAAAATCTTCTGTTAATTGGTTGAAAGCTGAGTCATATGTTTCTTTATAACTTGAGAAGTTTTTGGCATTGAGAAAATATTTAGGCTTTGTCACTAAACTATATACAGCTGCCCCAAATTTTGATTTCTGGTAAGTTAAATTCTCAGGAAGAAGCCAGGGAATTGGCCTTAAAACCAATTCTAGAAGAAAAAAATAAACAACTAAACAAACAAAAGGAGGGAAAAAATCAAAAAGACCTCACTCTGATGGATCCACACCGGAAGCTCATCGGAGAAAGAAAACAAAGAATGAAGGAAGACAGGGGGAACATAAGGAGCAATCTGCACAACCCCAGAAACCTTCATATAAACAAGCAGTAAGAGGTATAAGGGGGGGGGTTCTACACTCCAATTTTCCCGAGACCCTACTCATGACTGAACAGATGGAGGAGATCCAGAGCTTCATACTGGAAGCTACCGTGGAGGAACAGGAGGGTCCCCACTCTCAATAGAGGTTGCATGAAAGGATTGACGACTCGGGTAGGTAATCTCATATATGATCGATCAATTGAAAACCCCAGAACATGTATTCTAACTTCAAAACTAATAACAGCCTTTTCTATTACAGATCAAGAGATCTGGTGGTGGCTACAGTGAAAGTGACATCACTGCAAGGGGTGGGAAAGGTTACTATAGCCTCAGCCTATTTCCCTAACCTGTCAACAAGCTGCCCACCAAAAGAGATAGAAAGACTATTGCAGAACTGCAGAGATAGAGGTTCGGCCCTCATTCTCAGTTGCGACTGCAATGCTCATCATACATACTAGGGAAGCACAAACATAAACCAAAGAGGTGAGGAACTTCTACAGTTTATGTTTAGCAACGATTTAGTATTAGAAAATAGAGGGTCAAGTCCAACCTTTATAACTAGAACTAGGAAAGAAGTCCTAGACATAACCCTATCCACAGGACTCAAAAACATAAACATTGTAAGGTGGCACGTCTCAAAGGAGGCCTCACTATCGGACCACAGCCCTATTAGGTTCGACATAGAGGAGATAGGGGAAAATACGTGACCCACAGGGTTCCTAAATCTACCAACTGGAAGGGATACCGAGTGTCCCTAGTAGAAGAGTTGGAAGAAATAGAACCCTTCCAGAAGAATGAATTTGACTTAGAAAGGTCTGCACAAATAGTTGAGCAAGCTATAATACAGGCCTACGAGAAAAACTGCCCTCCCAGGCAAAACAGGTTGAATAAAGACGTGCCGTGGTGGACTGGGAGGTTGGAGACATTAAGAATAATAAAACTAGGAAACTATTAAAATGGGCAAAAAGGACAGACGATTGTATACCTTATCTACATGCCCAAAATGAATATAAAAAAGAACTTAGAATGAATAAAAGAAGAACCTGGAGAAATTTTTGTAAAAACATTAACAGCCTTCCTGAGGCAACCAGGCTTCAAAAAACTCTCCAAACGAAGCACACTAACCCTATGGGGACCCTAGTAAAGGGCAATGGTGACCTAACAGTGAACAGGAAGGAAACCTTAGAACTGCTTCTGGAGACCCACTTCCCAGGGGGTCACCTGACTCGAAATGAGGATACTTATTCTCTAATCGGGGGGGGGGGATCCAGCCGGGAGTTGCTAAAGCCAACTAACGGACTATTTACACATGAAATAATTAAATGGGTTATAAGATCGTTTAAGCCATTTAAATCTCCTAGGGCAGATGGAGTTTTTCCAGCCCTTCTTCAAGAGGGGCTGGACATACTTTTAAATATACTCTTAGCATTATGTTTAGAAGCAGTTTCACCTAAGGATACATACCAAAGAACTGGAGGACAGCACTAGTGGTGTTTGTACGGAAAAACGACAGGGATCCGACAAAACCCAACTCGTACAGACCCATAAGCCTAACCTCTTTCATGGTGAAAACTATGGAAAAAATAATAAACAGATACATAAGGGACGTAATATTACCAGATCACCCACTTAGTCCCAAACAACACGCCTATATAAAAGGTAAATCAACCAAGTAAAAGCAAAGTACGGAGACGAATCTGCCGCAATCACGGCCCAGAAAGGCTGCCCCCAGGGGGGAGTTTTGTCTCCTCTGCTGTGGGCGATGGTAGTGGATGATCTCTTAAGCAAAGCAGAGAAGAGGGGAACTAGGCCTACTTCTGCCTACTATGTTATGCGGACGACCTAGTGCTTATGATCAAAGGAAAACACAAAGGCATGCTAGAACGCCTAATACAAACAGAACTAAACTTCATAAGCAACTGGTGTCATGGGGAAGGTCTACGGATCAACCCATCTAAAACAAATATGATTACCTTTACCAGAAAAAGAAAATTCCAGCTAACACAACCTGTTCTGGAGGGAATCAGCATCAACCAAACAAAAGAAGTGAAATACCTGGGTTTAATCCTGGATGAAAAGCTCACTTGGAACTCCCATATTGGAAACAGGATATCCAAAGCAACAATGGCCCTTGGGGCCTGTAAGAGACTTTTTGGATTTAAATAGGGACTTAAACCCAAAATGATATATTGGATTTACGAAACCATAATAAAACCAATGGCCACATATGCTGCCTTAGTGTGGTGGCCAAAAGTAGAACAAACCACAGCTGCTAAAAGGCTACAGAGTCTTCAAAGGCTAGCTTGCTTAAGCATCACGGGAGCGATGAGCTCCTGTCCAACACTAGCAATTGAAGCGGACGCAATGGTTAAGAAATACTCCTTTGACAAACCATATATGGTATCTATCGGAAGTAGGGAGAAATGGATTAAAAAGGAGGCCTACCCTACAAAAGGAGTCCTGGAGTTTTACACTGATGGTTCACGCCTTGACTCTAGGGCAGGATACGGAATACACGGACCTGGAGTTGACATGGCTGTGCCCCTAGGAAAACATGCCATGGTTTTTCAGGCGGAGGTCATGGCAATAGACTCATGTTCCAGAAGACTCATAAAATGATGACAAAAGGATTATCATACCTAATACTTTCTGATAGTCAGGCTGCACTGAAGGCACTTGATACCTGTTCGTTTGATTCAAAAGCGGTCTGGGAATGCAGGAATGCTCTAGCAGAGCTGGCAATGAATAACAGAGTAACACTCGGTTGGGTACCGAGTCATGAAGGTGTTCATGGGAATGAAAAAGCAGACATCCTCGCCAAAAATGGAGCGGAATCCACAATGGTGGGGCCTGAGCCAGGTTGTGGGATAGCCGTCTCCAACATTAAAGCTCTGGTCAAAGATTGGGAAAAGAGGACAAGACACAATAATGGGAGTAGAGCCTCAGGATTAAGACTATCCAAATTGTTTACCTCTCCTTACGTTAAAGGTTGGACAACTCTCCTAGACCAGAATAAGGAGGATATAAGACTGATAATAGGAATATTGACAGGACATGGCCCTCTAAGGAAGCACCTTAGGAAGGTAGGCCTTACCCAAAGTAACGAATGTAGACTCTGTGGGGAGGAGGAGGAGTCAGTGGAGCACATTTGGTTAAATTGTCCTGCCATCGTAGAGACTCGGAAAAGATACTTGGGAGCATATATCCTCAGCCACAAGGACATTAGAGAACAGGAGCCCT